>NC_064927.1:298851994-303740744 GCF_023897955.1 Schistocerca gregaria | reverse complement strand
ACACAAATAAAGAAAAGATGTTATGTGGACATGTGTCCGGAAATGCTTAATTTCCATGTTAGAGCTCATTTTAGTTTCGTCAGTATGTACTGCACTTCCTCGATTCACCGCCAGTTGGCCCAATTGGAGGAATGTAATGTTGACTTCGGTGTTTGTGTTGACATGCGACTCATTTCTCTAGAGTACTGGCATCAAGCACATCAGTACGCAGCATCAACAGGTTAGTGTTCATCACGAACGTGGTTTTGCAGTCAGTGCAATGTTTACGAATAGGGATGCCCATTTGATGTATGGATTAGCAAGGGGCAATAGCCGTGGCGCGGTACGTTTGTATCGAGACAGATTTCCAGAACGAAGGTGTTCCGACAGGAAGACGTTCGAAGCAATTGATCGGCGTCTTAGGGAGCACGGAACATTCCAGCCTGTGACTAGCGACTCGGGAAGACCTAGAACGACGAGGACGCCTTCAATGGACGAGGCAATTCTTCTTGCAGTTGACGATAACCCTAATGTCAGCGTCAGAGAAGTTGCTGCTGTAAAAGGTAACGTAGACCACGACTCTGTATGGAGAGTGCTTCGGAAGAACCAGTTGTTTCCGTACCATGTAAAGCGTGTGCAGGAACTATCAGCAGCTGATTGGCCTCTAAGGGTACACTTCTGCGAATGGTTCTTCCAACAATGTGCCAATCATCATTTCAGTGCAAATGTTCTCTTTACGGATGAGGCTTCATTCCAACGTAATAAAATTGTAAATATTCACAATCAACATGTGAGGGCTGACGAGAATCCGCCCGCAATTGTGCAATCAAGTCATCAACACAGATTTTCTGTGAACGTTTGGGCAGGCATTGTTGGTGATGTCTTGATTGGGCCCCATGTTCTTCCACCTACGCTCAATGGAGCACGTTATCATGATTTAATACAGGATACTCTACCTGTGTTGCTAGAACATGTGCCTTTACAAGTTCGACACAACATGTGGTTCATGCACGATGAAGCTCCTGCACTTTTCAGTCGAAGTGTTCGTAGCTTCTCAACAACAGATCCGTTGACCGATGGATTAGTTGAGGTGGACCAATTTCATGGCCTTCACGCTCCTCTGACCTCAACCCTCTTGACTTTCATTTATGGGGGCAATGAACGCTCTTGTATACGCAAGCCCGGTACTAAATGTAGAGACTCTTTGTGCTCGTATTGTGGACGGCTATGATACAATACGCCATCCTCCAGGGCTGCATCAGTGCATCAGGGATTCCATGCGACGGAGGGTGGATGCATGTATTCTCGCTAACGGAGGACATTTTGAACATTTCCTGTAACAAAGTGTCTGAAGTGACGCTGGTACGTTCTGTTGCTGTGTGTTTCCCTTCCATGATTAATGTGATTTGAAGAGAAGTAATAAAATGAGCTCTAACATGGAAAGTAAGCGTTTCCGGACACATGTCCACATAACATATTTTCTTTCTTTTTGTGTGAGGAATGTTTCCTGAAAGTTTGGCCGTACCTTTTTGTAACAGCCTGTATACAGCAACGTCGTTGAGCGGTCGTTGAGGAAAGACTGTTGGTAGCCCCCAGGTTCACCTGTGCACTCACTTGCTCAGCAGTTGGACGTCTATTGGGTCGTACATATACACTCATGTTCATAAATTAAGGATAATTGCAGAATGTGGTACCACACAACGTGGCACCACACAAAACTGGCGCTTATAGCTAAGGCACATAGGGAACACACATGACACAGATTTGTAAGTCCACGGTATTGAGAAAACAGTACCAAAACACATGTTCTACAAAAGGGCACTGTTTCCTGCACATGTACCCAGACATCAGTATGGGATATGATCACCATGCACATATACACAGGCCGCACACCGGGTTGGGATACTCTGGAACAGCAGGTGGAGCAGCTGCTGGGGTATACCTTCCCATTCTTGCAACTGTGCCTGTTGGAACTCCTGAAGTGTCGTAGGGGTTTGATGACGTGCAGCGATACGTCGACCGAGAGCATCCCAGACGTGTTCGATGGGGTTCAGGTCTGGAGAACAGGCAGGCCACTCCATTCGCCTGATATCTTCTGTGTCAAGGTTCAAGGTAATCCCCCACGATGGCAGTTCGGTGGGGCCGTGCGTTATCATCCATGAGGAGCAAGGTGAGATCCACTGCACCCCTGAAAAGGCGGACATACTGGTGCAAAATGACGTCCCTATACACCTGACCTGTTAAAGTTCCTCTACCAAAGACATGCAGGGGTGTACGTGCACCAGTCATAATCCCACCCCACACCATAAAACCACGACCTCTATACAGGTCCATTTCAAGAACATTAAGCGGTTGGTATCTGGTTCCTGGCTCACGACAGATGAAATTCTTGCGGCAATCACTGTTCACAGTATACCTGGACTCGTCCGCGAACATAACCTGGGACCACTGTTCCAATGACCATGTACTGTGATCTTAACACCAGGCTTTACGGGCTCTTCTCTGACCACGAGTCAGTGGAACGCATCTTGCAGGTCTCCGGGTGAATAATCCATGTCTGTTCAGTCGTCTGTACACTGTGTGTCTGAAGACAACTGTTCCAGTGGCTGTGGTAAGGTCCCGAGCAAGGCTACCTGCAGTACTACGTGGCCGTCTGCGGGCACTAATGATGAGATATCGGTCTTATTGTGGTGTTGTACACCGTGGAAGTCCAGTACTGTAACGCCTGGACACTTTTCCTGTCTGCTGGAATCGTTGCCATAATCTTGAGATCACACTTTGTGGCACACGGAGGGCCCAAGCCACGACTTACTGTGTTTGACTAGCCTCCAGTCCCCCTAGTATTCTACCCCTCATAACGTCGTCAATATGTGTTCTTTGAGCCATTTGCAACACACAGTCACGAATAGCACGTTTTAAAATGTCTGCACACTACTAGCAGCACCGTACTCTTACATTCACCAACACACCTCTGCGTATGTGGACTGCTGCCAGCGCCACCGTGCGACGACCACAGGTCATATACATCGCATGGTCATACTCCGAGGTGATTTAAACCCGCAAACCGCTTACCAGAGCGTTGTTTCACCTTGTATCAGCACTATCCTTAATTTATGAGCATGAGTGTATGTGCAGCTATCGTTGATTTCTGTCATCGATAACGAATGCTGCACCAAAGCTACCTGGGTGCTTCTTTAGGATAGCTGCATTTTGACATGTACAGGTTCCTTCAACCGTTTCGAAAATGCTTCCACCTTTGGCCCGAAAGCTAGTAATCATACCCTGTTGGCAGTCAGATGAATCGCCCTGTTTCCGCATTGACTTCGAACATAGATGTTTGGCACGATGATGTGACTGGACCATGTATTAAAAATTAAATATAATACCAAGAAACTACAGAGGAAACACAGCTTTTCGGTGGAGGAATACTTACAATTGGGGTTCATAAGATCAAATTTAAGTCCCTGTGTGGAGAGTGTTTTTGTGTCAAAAGAAGACCTCATGCCTTGCACGTACCTTAATTAGCGTTAAAGCTGTTTGTGGTGTTATGGCCTCGCTCTGAACAAATTTGGTCCTACTCTAATTACTGTTTCAGCGTAATACCATGTATGTAAAGCTGCGGCGGTGTTCTTCATTAGCTGACACAATTATACCTCCGTCATGGATTAGCCAGAAAAAGGGAATGATAATCATTTGTAACTAAACGACGACAGCGGATCATACGGGGTAGTCTTCCTGTCGGGTCATTAAAATTTCCTCTGCTGTTCAGTTCGGCACGGTCACTCGCTTAATCGCTGGTATTAAATCCATAACAAAAACCTTTCATTAATGTACGCTAACACAAAGCTAACTACGTCATCCAAAACAGCGCGTATGGCGTATTTTATTCCTTTTTATCGATCTAACAAGTCAAAGGAGATTAGCAGCTGTGGCACTAGTTGAGCATGAAATAGATTCGGCAGCGATCTGTGGTACGTAACCATTTCATCATACCTCAGTCAGAACCATGGGATAGTAGTTAAAGGGAATGGATTTAAAATCTAAGATATGCAGGTGACATTGCTACCTCATGTATATGTCTGTAAATGCAATTCTTGACAATATAGAAAATAAATCTTTCTCTTTCATACTGTCATTTAACGGAAACTTATTTTCTCTTATTACAATTGTTGATAAGATAATACGGTTTTACATGTTTTATTGGTATGGGAGACTTTTCGCTGTGTGAGGGAAAATAAAATGTCGAAAGAAATAAAAATGTTTTGGTCCATTGCTCGCTAAACGTAACTCACACACATACTGTTATGTAAGTAACAGACAAAAAGATGGAATATAACTAATTCATATGTAAAACTATGACCAAATATATTGCAGAGCTGTTCCGTGAAAGTAAGCTCGTATTGCATAGTTGGCTGGGGGACAACGAAGGGCAGGTTCAACCAGTAAATTCGAAGGTTTCTTGTGACGTTCGCGCTTGTGACACCTATCGCTCAGGGAGCTTCAGGGTTGTGTGCTCTCTGCGAATTGTATGTGTGTAGCGTGCTATGTGTAGTGTAGTGTGTTTTGTGTTTCAGCGCTGTGGCAGAAGGGACAGGGTGAAACCCAGTGCCGGCACATAGCCTGCTCTTATCGAACAGCCCCAGTGGGCCGTCCCGGGTGGCCGAGTGGTTCTGGGCGCTAAAGTCTGGACCGCTACGGTCGCAGGTTCGAATCCTGGACTTAAGGGTAATGTCAGGTGATAAGGGAATTTATGCAGGCACCCCTCGTGCTCTTTGCAGTAAAGGCATAGGAAAAGCAGCCAACAGTAAGTCCCGTACCCTGGTGATTACTCATCCAAGGACTGGCTGAGCCAGACATTGCTTAACATTGGTAATATAACGAGAACAGATGTAATAAACGATGCTAGGCGTTTGACATATCTTTTTATGGAAGCAAAAGACTTTGGAAGCAAAAACGTAGAAATAGTTCCAGTAGTGAACCAACTAGAAGAGAGTTGTAAGCCGACTATGTACCGTAGGTTTATGCAACGACCCCTCCCCTATGAATCATGGGCCATACGGAGGTGAGGTGACTCGCTTGCCTCAACAATATAAATAGACGTACCACAAGAGGCCGAAAAACGTGTGGTTCCTGAAGAGAGGCAGCAGCCTTTTCAGAAACTGCAGGGTCAACAGCCTGGGTTATTGACGGATGCTGATTGTAACCTCTGCCAACATGGCCTTGCTGTATTGGTACAGCGAATGGCTGAAACAAGGGGAACAACAACCGTAATTTTCTCACGAGGGCATGCTGCTGTGGTTAAATGATGATGGCATCCTCTTGGGTAAAATAATCCGGGGGAGATGAGTCCCTCATTCGAATCTGCGGGCGGTGATTACACAGAAGGCCGACATCACTAGGAAAAACTAAACTGGTGTTCTACGGATCGGAGCGTGGAAGTTATGATCTCTTTATTGAGTAAGCAAGGTAGCAAACTTGAAAAGGCAAATGGATAGATTGAAGTTAGATACAGTGTGGATTATGAAAATTATATGGCCTGTGGAGGAAAGAGAAGCGTCTGTATGAATATCAAGAGCTCTAATAGAAAACCAGTCCTAAGCAAAGGAGAGAAATCTAGAAGTTGGAAAAAAGATATAGAAAGCCTACAAGGGAAATTAACTTGACGGCAGTATTATAGAGAACGAGGAGGACGTAGATTAAATTGAGATGGGAGATATGATCCTGCGAGAAGAATTTGACAGAGCACTTAAAGAACGAAGACGAAACGAGGCCTCTCGATTACACTGCATTAAGTCAGACCTATTATTACCCTTGGGAGATCCGGCCATGACAAAACTCTGCTATCTAGTGAGGAAGATGTATAATGCAGGCGAAATACCCTTACCCTTCAAGAAGCATATGGTAATTTCATTTCCAAAGAAGGCAGGTACTGACAGTATTGTAAATTTTTTACAGGAGAATGAAAGAACTGGTAGAAGCCGACCTCGAGGAAGATCTGTTTGGATTCCGCAGAAATGAGGAAACATGAGTGGCAGTACTGATCCTCCGACGTAACTGAGAAAACTCCACCTGTCATTTTTCAGCAGGATAAGTCCTTCACAGATATAATGCTGGATATGTAATCGTCCTTCACTCGAAGATGCCCACCTCTTTTCCTGCCTGAGCTATGCTCTCACCTGATCGCAGGTGTGAGGGATATTGTTCGTCAGCAAAACCTCCATGACTGCCCTTCAGCCTTTACTACCGGTATGCTTTTCGTTCTTGGATACAAACCGTGTGGACGGAATTTCCCCAAGAACAAACGAGACGAACGCTAACTCAATGCCATGTCTTAGGGAGATTAATTGTAACACGAGTGGTTTTCAAGCCATATTGAATTCTCAGAGTCAGAGATTATGTACCGTTCAGTATTCCATGACTGTCGGCAGTAGAGGGACTGTACAATCAATAGTGCATACCTGGAGACGTATCGTGTAATACAACTTCTAGCCTTGATAGCGACCTTAGTTCGGTGAGGAACAGAGTGCAAAGCCTTCTTCAGGTATGCTATACCTAGTCAAAGATATTCAACGATTATTAGATACCGTGGAAATACCCAATGTCGGGGATGTTAATTGCTACCTTTCACTAGCTGTTACACATAGTCCCAGACAAATGTGGGATTTTGATTTAGCGAATCAGTCAGCAGTATGGTTCCCCAATGCTCGGCAAACCAGGAACGTATGCGTGCAATACTGTGCACGCAACCGCTGCCGTCTTGGAAGACGAATATGTCCACAACATACTCATCAAGGTGAGAATTTTGGAATGATCTTCAAGGTTCATGGGTACCATAGCCTGAATGAATTGGCCCAAGTCGTGGAACGAAAAACACTCCGAAGCCGTAACAAAATCACTCTTTCCCATGCAAGAAGTGATTGCTCTAGGCGCTCGGAGTCACTTGAAAAGAAGAAAAATCGTGACCTGGAATACGTAGGTTACTCACTAGGCCCCTCTCCCTCTCAGATACGAACCAGTTTATGGTATGCCTGGGCTACTGAAGATTTGTAGCGTTATGTGCCACTGTGAGAAATAACATTTTGTGAGGTATGTGCTCCAGATATCAAATGAGTTGTAACCTCCCCACAAAATAAAATAATATTAATAATATTCTCATTTAGTGTAACCACAAAACAGAAAAATTCCTAAACTTTTCAACAGTAAAAAAATATAATTATGTCGTTCACATTCAGTATAACCTACCAACAGAAAAAATTGCGTAACGTATCAATAATAAAATGTGACTAATGTCTCAATAAAAAAAATGTGGGTCACTTATAACCTTTCAATAATTGACAGTCAATTTAACCTGGTAAATTTTGGACGTCAGGAAAGCTGCGTCATGGCCCTGATACATCATTCTCAATAAATTGAAATAATCTTACCTTAATTAGAACGCCGGATAACGCGTATATATCTGCTCCTATAAGAAATTTTCCTGGCGCAGCTAAGTGCAATGCTGGCCGATAGATTTGTCTTATATAAAAGGAAAGAAGTGATTTTTCTTTTCAATAATCGGGATGGGCAACGATTGGAGAAATTAGTGAATTCTTTAAATTGAGATGAATGTCAAAAGTTACTTTTTGTGAGAAAGATTATTATTAACAGATTTTTTTAAAACATTTACATGGGACTTGCTGTAGCAATTCAACACATGCGCGAGGCTGCTTTTACCTTATCCTACAACGCTCAGGCTCCGCCATCGCTGCACACGACCGGCCCAGCCAACACCATACACCAGACACGACTGCTCGCTATTAACAACTTACTCCTACTAACACACAGTTCTTACTGCAGTCTATACTGCTCTTTGGTCTCAGATTCTCTTCTAGCTTACATATCGCAGGCAGCGCGTGAGCAATACATCGAAATTACATCAGCTCGAGTGCGCTAGCAACAAATTCTTTAATTATGGACCTCTTACAGAGTATATTCCCCTTTGCAATTTTCGTTCGGAAATTGGCATTCACCGACAGCAATAATTCGCAGCGGGTTTGAAAGTGATTGTCATTGCAAAGGCTCGACACTCTACTCTGGTCTCTGCCCGTTTGATCTGGTCGTACGCCGTGTTATTTGCTTGCGGCCTGTGAATCATTACTTGTTGAGATACACGACTGCTGGCGTTGCAACAGCAACATATCGGGCCACTTCATTCACGGAGTGGTCATGGACACGTCCAAAGACGATAGCTCCTTTCCGTCATTCCTTCGCGTCTTACGATCGATCCATTTGACTGCGCCGATTCCACATCAGGAACTGGAACTTGCACTCCATTTCACTGCTGTGATATGACCGTAACTAACAGTTCTACATTGTCCACTCACAGTAATCCGACCACTTGTCAAATGAATGAGTAATCACATTTTGCAACGCGGACCACTGCGAGAGATACCAGAAGAGAGTCAGCGAGGTGCTGGGCGGTAGCTACGGAGTTGTGAAGCAAAGCCGACTCCACTGCCATGGACAACAGGGCCAGTTTTCTAGGCTGAGGATCGATTGTACGAACAGTTCGATCAAGGTAGGCCGGCCTGTGTGGCCGAGCGTTTCCCGGCCCTTCAGTCTCGAGCCGCGCTACCGCTACGGTCGCAGCGCAGGTTCGAATCCTGCCTCGGGCATGGCTGTGTGAGTTGTCCTTAATGTCCTTATGTTAGTTATGTTTAAGTAGTTCTATGTTCTAGGGGACTGATAACTTCAGATGTTAATTGCCATAGTGCTCAGAGCCTTTTGAAACATTTTTAATCATGGTGGTGGCACGGATTGGGCTTAAGTCCGGAGACTTCGGTGGCTAGAGGAGTACGGTATACTACGTCTGGCGCTCTTCGAAACACACAAGTACACTGCAAGCTCTGTGACATGTTGCATTGTCCTGCTGGTAGATGCCATCTTGCGGAGAAAAAATAAACTGCATGTAGGCGTCGACGTGGTCTCCAAAGATATATGCATACTTGTTATTATCCACTTAGCCTTCCATTATAACGAGATCAGTAAGGGAATGCCACTAAAACAGTCCCCAGAGCACAAATTTTGTTGGGTGTTTGCTTTTAGACGTTTCACGCCTTACACGTCAACGGTCACTGAGCATAAAAATTCATTCATCGAAAAAGTTCAAAGAAGAGCAGTCTCACTGAAATGGTACTGGATTTTGGATGGACATCATGAAAACAAAGGCGCTTTTCGTTGTGGAGGAATCTTCTCACCAAATTCCAATAACCAGCTTTGTCCTCCGAATGATAAAAAATTTAGTTGTCCCTTACCTACATTGGGAGAAACGATCGCCATGATGAAACAAGGGAAAGATATAGCTGTTCGTTCTTTCCGCGCGCTAGACGAGATTGGAATAATAGAGAATTGGGAAGGTGGTTTGATGAACCCTCTGCCAGGCACTTTAATCTGAGTTGCAGAGTATCCACGTAAGTGTAGATGCTGGCGTAGAAAAGGCCATCGGTCGCCTCTTAGCGGACGTCCAGCTGGGGTACTGGCTTGCAAATTCCAGCGTTCGTCGCCGATGAATAGCAGTCAGTATGAATGCATGAACCAGGCAGCTACGGCAGAGGCCTATAAACAGGAACGTACGCTTAATGGTCATTGAGGATTCACTGTTGTTAGCCACCCTTGGTTCATTCGGGCAGTCAGTTGCTGAACGTCAATCCGCTTGTACACATCTCCACGGCCGTCATTCACCCCTGTCGTCCATGGCCCGTCAAGCACCATAGTTACCTTGGCAAAGGTTTTAGATAGTGCCACTTTGCCATTCACGGTGCACTTTAACCACGGATGCAGGAGAACAGTTTACAGAGTTAGCAGTTTTGGAAACTCTTCCACCCTTGCCCCGAAAGCCAATGGTCATGCCCTTCTGAGCTTTAGGCAAGTCGCTCCGTATGCGCATTGCGACAACGATTGCACTAGAATGAGATTTTCACTCTGCAGCACAGTGTGCGCTGATATGAAACTTCCTGGCAGATTAAAACTGTGTGCGGGACCGAAGCCCGGCACACAGTTTTAATCTGCCAGGAAGTTTCAACGACTGCACTGTTCTCCACGTCGCTGCCCCCTCCCGCATCCCACACACCTACCGCTCTGCCTCTCCATGTTCCCTCAACTGCTAGAGCTGCCAACTGCAGTCGAACATAGGCGGTGGTCACAGTAATGTGATTGGACAGTGTGCACCTACAGCGCTGCTGTGTAACCTGTATAGCGTTTTAAGTGGGCAGCTAATATCCTTTGTCCACTGAGCCTATTTTGTCGTTTAGTACGAGCTTGGAGCTGACTACCATGCGTGGGACCCATGTTCGATTAGCATTACTGCCAGGAGTTTAATTGCTGGGAGGGGACACTCAGCCTCGTATTGCCAAGTGAAGAGCTACTTGACGGAGCAGTAGCTAGATCCCGAAAACTGATAACGGTTGGGAGAGCGGTGTGTTGATGGCACTCACTGGACACGACATCCAGTCACGTTAATGGTGGAGACTAGGTCTGCTCACTGTCTCCAACAACACAGTGAATAATGTAGCCAATGTACCCTAATTCTAAATTTAGTTACGAGTTCCGTTCTCGGTATTAGCTAGGCATTTTAATGGACGTCGAAGCACACATTACGTACAAAGGATTTCCACCAGAATTCGCTAATCGCTTGAGTTTGGTTCTTGAGAGTTTTGTCATCTAAACATTGAGTAACAAAACTGGAAACGTCAACTTATTCAGCTCGATCAGTCATACTAGAGGTGTCTTAAAATTGGAAGAATTTTCTCGTTCGGCTGGTATGACCGCTATTAACATCTTTTAGGTTTTTAATAACAGCATTCGCTGCGTGCTGTACATTTTCTCATCGTAGTAAAGAATAAGTTACCATTGAGTTGAATTTGGAGGTTTTGGTCAGCATATAAAAGTTATCAATCGGCCAGCAGTAGATAAAATACGCATCATAATGAACAGAAGTGGTTACTTGTACGCCCAAACAAGAGAACAGTTTTTGCCAATTTGGGAAAACTCGTGGGGGCTCCTAGAGGCGGGAAAGCGGTAACGTTAGTTCGTCTGGGCGGGCTGGGGCGAAGGGGGTGTGGGATTTGGGAGCGGCGAACAGTCTGCGCTAATATCGCCGCCTTCGGATGAACAGTAATTAACGCGGGGATAAAGGCAACTGCCGGGGCACAGCAAGTAAGGCCCGGCAGCCAGCGGGGTTGCCGCGCAAGAACATCGTCACCGACTACGCCGTCTCCCGCTGCTACTGGATGGTGCGTAGCGGAGGGTAAGTCACTCCAGTATTGCAAGAGTAAATCTAAGTCCTGTAACCTTGCCAAGTGATTAGTAGCTCAAATCCATTTCGCATTGTGTAAATATTATATATTTGATTTAGTTTAGGATATCAGATTGGCAATTTAAAGGGGACAATTTCGCTAACTTCACGATATTATCTATAATATCAGTGACCAGCCTCATAATAGGCAACAACCTACTTCTAAGTACTCTGGTTCTTTTTCTTTCTTCATATACGGTCATCGACCAGTCCTACAGATTTAATTTCATTTTCCATATTTTCATATAGTCAGTTCATCATTTCATCTCTGCCCATTAATCACTGACAACAGTCCGATTTTCTGTGGAAGGTACTGCAAAAAAATTATGAGGGTGCGCGCATTGTTCCACGCCCGGGTTCCTGGGTTTGATTCCCAGCGAGGTCAGGGATTTTCTCTGCCTCGTGATGGCTGGGTGTTGTGTGATGTCCTTAGGTTAGTTACGTTTAAGTACTTCTAAGTTCTAGGGGACTGATGGCCATAGATGTTAAGTCACATAGTGCTCAGAGCCATTTGAACCATTTTTTTGCGCGCATTGCTAACGAAGAATTTGCACAGATTTATTAGTGCGAGATACCTCTTCGGCGTTCAACTGCTTTCTCAGACACTGATAAGTTTCATCGCAGTCAAATGGTTCAAATGGCTCTGAGCACTATGGGTCTTAACATCTGAGGTCATCAGTCCCCTAGAACTTAGAACTACTTAAAACTGAATAACCTAAGGACATCACACACATTCATGCCCGAGGCCGGATTCGAACCTGCGACCGTAGCGGTGTCAGGAAAGAATACAGACTTTTGTAGACTCAGATATATTGGTCGCACATGTCAGGTGACAACCACCAACTGAACGTGCCTGGTTTGTAAAATACGAAAATCTAATCTCATTTCACCAGCGCCACTCCTTGCCAGCAACATTTTCTGGTAATATTTTGATGATACTTTTCCAAAAAAATAGTTCAAATGGCTCTGAGCACTATGGGACTCAACTGCTGTGGTCATTAGTCCCCTAGAACTTAGAACTACTTAAACCTAACTAAACTAAGGACATCACACACGTCATGCCCGAGGCAGGATTCGAACCTGCGACCGTAGCAGTCGCACGGTTCCGGACTGCGCGCCTAGAACCGCGAGACCACCGCGGCCGGCATACTTTTCCAAATAGAGTCACATTCCGCGACTGTGCACTGCCGTCAGCGGTTGGCGACAGATGACAATTTGTGCGGAACCGGGACTCGAAACCGGACTTCCCATTTATCGTGAGCTGCCAGTATCTGAGCACGTCTCCTGGACCTATGCAAACTCCATACGTGCACAATCCTTGTGCTCGCAAAGTTCGTGATTCCCACTGAGGAGGACAAATATTGCCCATTTCAGCCCGTCGAGGCATGGATGGTTACAGTGTTTGTATTTATATAGTGTCTGTATCTCCACTCTACAGTTTCCTTCTCACATGCACAACGCACGTAGTCTACCGGGTGTCAACACGATGTGATGTTAGGACACACAGGTAGGAGATACTTTGCCAGACAACGAAGCCCTTGACCTCACTGCTCGGCCTTACATCTAAAATTCTCTGTGAACTTCACGACCAAACACTGAAAACAGTGATATGAGATAAAGGTAACATAATCGCATCAGCCAGGAGACATGAGACATGCATCATCGCGTCTGGGCCTCCTCGGCTAAGAAGAGGGTCCTCTAATTTCTGATGTATGCTACGTCCAGTTGTTTAGCTAAAAAATTGCAAAGACATTGGTTGCTGCTATTCACCAGCTGCTCAAAGTAAAGGATTAAGATCGGTTGATTCAGTGGGATAAATCGAAATGCGACAGTGTTCTTGCGCGTTAAGGAAACCAGGAACGGATGAATGCGGCGCCATGAGTATAGCTGTTGTTCAAAGCACAATCACCATGAATATTTAAAAGAAACAGCAATAGGTGCTCACTGACAATATTAAAATAAACATCCTGGAGCTTGTTGACGTTCACCTTGTTAACTGGTCCAAGTCATGGTACGAAATGTATCCCTAAAAACATTTTAGGAGCATCACGAACTTTAACTACCACCTTACACACTACAGGTTGATCACCTCACTATGCGATCGGTGTACCCAAACCTTGGATCAATTGGTAAGAGGCAGCACTACCCAGCTGCAGTCAGCAGCTGACACGTTTTGGTGTTGACTCACTCACTGAGAACGAGTAGCTGTATCTCGCGCTACGAAAAATGCTACTTGACCAAGTCCAAATATTAGTTGCATGTACTCTTGTCGCAATGTTTGCACAGAAACTGGCCTCTATTCACAGTGAATCGGGTTTGAAACCAAGTCGTTTTCCTACGCCGTCTTCCATGCCTGCGAATGGCACCCCATTCCCTGTAGACAGGTTGGACAGTTCTCTTTGATACTCGAACAGACCGAGCAATTTCATTCATTACGTGATCGTGGTATATAGAAACACGATATCACCTGCCACATCTCCACATCTAACCATCGGATTGTGCTGATTCAGTGCAGCCGACTCGCATTTACACAGTACATGCTGTACAGCGCTCTAGAGAGCCGAACGTGCTATCTTAATTCTGTGTCCAGTTCGCTTCTAAGTATACTTGGAGGTTGACTCTCAAATGCTCACAAAGTACCCATAACAATATCAGTGTTGTAGCGCGAGTCCCTAGAGTTCCATGGATATTAGTCAGTCTCTGTTCGTACCTATGCTCCGCTATGGAAACCCAGGTCAGCTCAGACCCAGAGACTCACTCTGCTTCTGAAGAACTGTTTCTACATGTCGATCCCTGTGCAGTCATCGGGGGCTCTGTTACTAATGGATCTATTCTCCCCTTTCAGGAGTCCAGCGTATTAACTGAGGGAACTCTTGTGGTCGTTTGTGGAGCTAGCAGGTACCCCCTCTTTACTTCACTACCAACAAATTGACTGCCTAATAACTACCAAAGCGTCTTTTAAGGTCGGGAGTTGTGTAGATAAAGCACCGTGCCTGTGTGAAGGTGTTCGGGTTTATGTAGAAATGCTGTTGATGGATAGATAAGACATTTGTTATTCCGCAATTTGAAGAATAATAGCGCCGCAGTCCAGTGCTGGCACGATTCACGTGTAGTTAGTGTCTTTTGATAATTAGAGAATGTGTGTTTCACATTGCAGTTACACGAATTGCTGATCAAAATAGTGACGATGATGATGTCAGAAGAATTTGTTTATCATCAGGCACCAATATCTGGAAGAAGAACTCTTCGCGTCATCTCCACGTGTTATTATTTTTAGCTATACATGTCCGTTACGGTTCTGAATATTCCTTACGTCAGCTACCTTAAATTTTACTGATACCTTCGAATTCAGCAAAGTACTTTATCGATCGAATTGCCATACAGTCGCCTTGCTATATGTTACACACATCTACATTAGAGTTTAACTACAATCATAATTATGTTTTCGTTTCCTTTTATTGTTACTTCTACCAGTATGTCTTGTCATATACCTCTCGAATGGCCTATTAGCAACGTTTATTTACCGAATACTTTTACAATGATTGTCAGTTTTTCATTGTTACTTTTCTAATTGGTTATACATTCATATTGTATATAATAAATTTGAGATACATGTTATTCATCATCTTAGGGTTGTTATCACTGATTACCAGGTCGTCTTCAAAACTTGTTCTATTAAAGTCTTCTGTTTGTTTTTTAAATATATTTGCTCTAGAGGCGTAGTGTAAAGTTATCAACTAAATGAAGGTGTTTCAGATATGTTCCGTTAATATTTATTTCCTAAGTTTTTTGTTTAGAATTTAAGAGCTTCACAACTTTCTCTTTGACTGTTGAGATTAGCTTTGCTCATAGAGAATTTTTGCCTCATTTCGCTTTCGGTTATATGATTGATATCTGCTAGAAGTTACAGCGCTGATGCACTTATCGTTTACTGAACTTACATTGAAATAGTGAGTTGTTCTCAACTGATCAGTAAAATATTTCTTAAAGTTGAGGTGAAAGGTTTCTCAAAAGCTAAGCACAGATATAATATATATTTATTAATAATTTCGACGCCGAATTGTTAATGATCTATTTTGGCACTTGTAAAGCCACCATTTTTTACTTAATTAAAGTGTAAAAATGGTTATGAGCACTATGGGACTTAACATCTGAGGTCATCAGCCCCCTAGATCTTAGAACTACTTAAACCTAACTAACCTAAGGACATCACACACATCCTTGCCCAAGACAGGATTCGAACCTGCGACCGTGGCGGTCGTCCGGTTTCAAACCGAAGCGCCTAAAACCGCTCGGTCACTGCGGCCGGCGCTAAAGTGTAACATTTTCTTAATGCTATTGATAATGCTACACATGACTTGTACGCTGTGATTATGCATTAGTCTATAGGTTTTCGTCTTCCTATTTTCCTGTGATATAGGACAGTTACAGCATTTTTCCAGTGTTGCTAAACAGTCTTCATTCCAGAGCGTTCTGCAAATAATTTTACTGGCTCCATAAACATTACTGTTTCTCCAGATTTAATAATTTCTGCTGAAAGACACTCACATCCTGGCACACTTCTTTTCCTTGCACTGTAAATAAAGTTGTAACCGTCATTGTGCAAAGTCTTAAAAGCAAAATGAAACAATGTTTATAATTCTTGTGGAACGTTTGTAAAAGTTTCCAGAACTCAGTATAATACGATTATTTTCCACTTTATTCGGTGTATGGCTGTCTTTAATTTTAGCGAACGTTCTCCTGTTACCTTACTGTGGTTTCAGTGGTTTAGTCACATCTACAACCCATTAGCGTTAATGAGAACTTCGAGGTTGCCTAGGTATCATAACTGCCACCTATTGGCGAATCACAAATAATTAGCGTTACACATTTGCTACAAATGACGATAGTCTGAAAATTATGTTCAGTAGCTCTTATTGCTGATTAGAAGTAACTTGTAAGGCTATTTACAAAGGGAAGCATCGCAGGTTAAGGCTGTTGCCTTAAAGATGCAGACGAGTAACCAGTGTAAGAGAACGGAAGCTGAATAAGACCTAATACGTCTGTGGACTAAAATATCTATGACGTATTCTAAACGAATTTAAGTGCGATGAATAAGTTTGCGCACACTCTTCTGCAAGTTCAATCTCACATTACCGTAATGCAGGAACATCACGTACGCCGGCAGTAGGGGACAAGCGCTGTGGATTCACACTAAGAACTAGGTAACACTGTCCATGTCATGATCTCTCCTCTCCGATTAAAACAGAATCATTGGCTGAGATACATCCAGGGATACAAGAGCTTAGGCTTTTACTGCCTTACGCTAAGTTACAATGTACATTGTCTGTGATGAACAAACAGAAAACTGACGACGGCTTTTGGCTTATAGTTTCTAATTGTAGCTTAGGGTGAAAGGGAAGGGGGAGAAGGAGGGGAGGAAGGTTCTGCGAAGTAATTAGAATGGTATTTCTTGTTACAGTGTATAATGGTATAATGATATCTTCTTACGACTGTGATGAACGTGCTTACACTGTGGTATTTTGTGGTGTTGATGACAACTAGAACGCACGGAGAGTTCCGGAACACAACATGCTATTTATTATAAGCGCACATTGTTTATAATTACGTGTCATTCTCCGACCCATATCTCAAGACTGACAAATCTGTGTTAGTTTTGATCCATTGTGGCCATAAGCAAAATATTAGCCGTACTGTAGTGGACAGAGGGTCCCAACTGGAAATTTTTGGGAAGAGATTCACATTTGTGGCAGATGTCTTGTAACCGAGGGAAACCTCCCGAAAACTCGGTCGGACGTGGGGGATTCGAGAAATCTTTAATTTAAGTCTGAGACAAGTGGCCTCAATCCAAAACAGGGAAGTCCATTATACATGTAAGAGTATTTGTTTATATGTAAACAGAGTTAAGTGGATGACTTGCCCGATATTTGTAGTGTACCTAACTCGCTACCGAACGCAGGCAACGCAATGGGCGGCGAACTTGGGTTTATGAGCTTACTGGCCGCATACGACCTATCAGTCATGATCGAGATCACTATATATCCTCAATCGAAGCAGATGAGTTATTGATCTCAAGACAACAAGGATTAGCTTGTTGTTCATTAATTTACATTGTCTACTCTACCCTGCATGCAGACCTAATGCTGGTCATGAATACCTCAGCTACACCGCGATTAGAACCAGCCATCTCCACGTTGAGGGCCACCCCAATAGCGACCTCGGATTCTGAGCAGGGTCTACATTCGTAGCCACGCAGCTGCTGGTAGAGAGTGGGCATACGGGCTTAGGGGCGATCGCTGTCGAATTAGCATGGAAGGTGTGCCTTTATTAGGAGGCGGTCAGACCAGACGTGAAAGCAGTTCGCGATCCAGCCTGAAAACGCGGCTTATACTGCTCTAAGCCGGCCGCGGGACCGGATTTCCATTTCAGAAGCGGCGCGCGGGCGTTTCGTAATTTACTGGAAAGGACGACTGAATTAAGGAGGGGTTCGCATCTGCCGCGGCTGCTCTGCGGAAAGGCTCTTACGGGGGAATTAAAAGGAATTATGACAACGGAGAGTAATGTAGCTCCTTCTCCTTTACTCTCCTGGAGTCAAAAGACAGTGGAACTGGAGGGCGTAGAGAGGGTGTGTGGGGAATCGGGGTGAATTACTCCCAATAGGACTGTAACCAAGTCCGGTAAGAGTATTAGGTGTGACGGACACACAGAAACAGTTGTGATAACCGGCACTGTTATTACATCACATTATAAAGGACAAGATAAGAAGTTATTTGTTCTAGAAGCGTACTGACATTGCGGGTACTAATTTCTTCTCCTGTTAGCTTTGCAGTTTGTCTGATATCAACGTCCAATTATTTGACTTGGCGTCTGAACATGATTATTACAAAGTCGAACACCGACTTTATTTTCATTTACGGTTTTGTTGTTACAAAGTAAACCTGCAGTCTTGTTAATTTATACATACACCAGAAAATGTCACCCCAGTTCCCAGAACTCCTGATGGTAGACGTTGACTGTGCATATTGTATCACAGAAAGAGTCCCTTTGACTGTTCAGAGATGCCACTAAGCACGTCCAGAGATGTAAACAGCCATGCATGAGAAGCGCCTATTAGATAGAGGGATCAGTTCCAGTCTTTCCTCCTGGGAGTAGGTACACGGTTTGTGTTGTCTGTAGTTCAGCCATTACTAGACCGGTCATTAGCGCGGTTCGATAGCGTCCGCTTTGTTACTTTGTACCAGAAAGTGCACTCATCAAGGGAAGTGTTCCTGCGTCTCGGAGTGAACCAAAGCATATTGTTCGGAGATGGAGGAGATACAGGGAGACGGAACTGTCGATGACATGTCTCACTCAGGGCCTAAGGGCTACTAGTGCAGTGGGTAACCGCTACCTACGGTTATGGGTCGGACGAACTCTGACAACAAAGCCACCATGCTAATTAATGCTTTTCGTGCAGCCACAGGACGTCGTGTTGTGACCCAAACTGTGATCAATAGGCTGCATGATGCACAACTTCTCTCCCAACGACAATGGCGAGGTCCATCTTTGCAACCACAACACCATTTAGCGCCGTACAGATGGGCCCAAAAACATACCGGATGTACCGCTTAGGATTAGCATCACGTTCTCAAATGTTCAAATATGTATGAAATCTTACGGGACTTCACAGCTAAGGTCATACTTTACTCACAATTTTATATGGAGTTGAAATATGTGATCATAAATTAATAACTTTATTTTTCCTTCTTCCTTTGTGGCGAGGCTGGGTGTGGCCAGATGCTGTGGCCTTGCTACGTGCTTGACAAAGTCGCTGCTTTGCAACGGGACTAGGATGCACAGCACTTACAGAGAAGAAAATAGTGAAACTATTCTTCTAACTTCCAGCGAGGTTATTTCTAATTGTGTTAACTGTCTTCATGGAGCAACCTCATCTTTGACTATTTGTGTTGAATACGGACTTTCTTTTATCGTTCCATTTGGAACCATTGACTTCATTTCATTTGTAATGAACTACAAGTGTAGTACACTTCAGTGAGTTTGAATAAAGCATATTCCTGACATTGTCTGTCGCGGGGAGATCTGCAGTAATTGTCAATTTATTGGACAGCCGGGTAGACAGAGCTATGCTGTCGTCTTTGGATTTTATACTTTAAATTATTAAAGCATATTGTCCATATAAGATACTGTTGTCCATACGGAGAACGTGTCTCCCAGCTATCGAATGTGTCGCCGAATACAGTGGTACTTATTTAGCAGTTACTCTTTAAATTGGGATTCTCAAACGAAGGAACAAAGTCCTTTGGGGCAGTGTCGAAAGAGTCTCGCCGAAGGCCGAATGAACCTCCTATTACAAGGCAGCGATGCTACCAACTGTTGGCCCGAGGATGGAGCCCTGGGAGAGACCGCAGAGCCAGGAGCCGGAATAATGCGCTTGCCATCCATATTCAGGAGACGCCAGCGCTCCTGGCGGCCGCTGTGGGCGGCTCTCCCCGGCCTGGCCCGGCCGAACCGCTTTTAAAACTTGAGCGCCGAGTACGGCTGTCTGCGCTGTAAATCTTTTCTGCCGCGCTGAGTGTGAAGTTTCGGGTAATTAGATTACTGCCTAGGTAACGCTGGTAATTCTGAAGAGAAGTAATGTTAATGGCTTGTAGCGTCAGTGTATTGTGCTTGCCCCACTAGCGAAAACTTCTTTATAGGAGACTCAGCTGCTTGTTCGTAATAATGTAAAAGTGTCTACCGACAAAGATGACGTAATGCGTACCCTTAGCAGCTTAAGTTGCCCAAAAAATTGAGAGATTAACGGTTCTCTATCGTGCAAAATAAAACCTTTCACTCCCATCCCTAAAAAAAACTATACTACACCATACGTAACTTATTTTAATGTCGGAAGCTCATGCAAGTGCCTGAAAACCGAAAAGTAGGAGTAAATAATTCCAATAGGACCTTGGAATAACTTCTTCTTTCAACCTAACCTTCACTTTCCGATTATGTAAGGATTCTCCAGGAGGGGCTTGTGGTTCGGATTCCACGTTTAACTGTAGGTCGCCTATTCCAAGTAGGCTTTGTGGCAAGAAGCCTCCAACTGGAACACGTGCACAAGGCCGTTGAGCCACATTTAAATATTACTCCTTACTTTAATCGTTGCAAGAACTCACATTTTAGAGACAGCGTATGGAAAATCATATGCATTATGCAACTGCTCGGTGTGAAGCGAATTGTTGATGTGTCTTACCTGAAGCTAAAGTTCTCATGTATGAGGCTTCTACAGCTCATCTTATACAATGTCTCGGAGTGTCCTGCAGTGAAGACCGAGCTGATAACTTTCATTTCGTATATGTTATATACAAATCCAGAAATACAACAATATCAGTACAAAAACGAACAAATATAGTTCAGCTTCCAGAAGACAGGAGACAGTGAAGATGTTAGAGGTAAAATGGTAAGGAAAACGGACTGAAATATCCCCGAACAGATATCGTCGTTGTGTTGGATGAGTACCCTACGGCAAAATATATTTCAGTAACTAGGTTAATAACATAATCTTCGATGCCCTCGTCGCCTCAGATCTTTTTTCTTGCGTACAGAAAATGTTTGGCTGATAACATTTTGACTCTGTACATTTTTCTTCTTATATCGATCTGTTTTTCAGCTACATTTTGCCACTCTTCTCTCTTGTCTGCTACCAATACCAGCGCCACATGGTGTGTTCAAGGATACCCTTAGAATGCTCCATCATTCTGCAACTTCTATTGGTACGGGTTTTACGAAGACGGCATTTGTTATTCTTTCCAATACTTCTCAGTTTTATACAACATTTGCTGTAACCTTCGTTTCATGTTCCGCTGATGGAAAACCATACCTACAAAAATCCTGATACTGATGCTGTGACTAACACACTGTCCAGTGACATGAATGTCACCACCTGTCGACAACATGGAGAACCTCATTTTGCTGAGTGGATCGCTTCGAGACGTGAAGGAAGAGATTCGGTGGGGCTCTGGAAGGTACTGATAGGGATGTGCAGCCTTACTGACCTCAGTGACATGGCCAGCAGCGCTACGTTTCTCGGCTGAGGGTCCATGACGCCAACAGTCCGATCGTGGTGGTCCCACAGATTCTGTGGTCAGGGAACAAACGGTAAACTCATCGTAGTGCTCTTAGGTCCAAGCACGTATACTACGAGCTGTATGACACGTTGCATTTATCTCCTGGTAGGTGCCATAGAGCCGAAGAAATATAAACTGCATGTAGGGGTCGGTATGATCTACAGTGACAGATGCGTATTCGTGCTGATACACTGTGCCCCCCAGAACGATGCGGTCACTCATGGAATGGCACGAAAACGTTCCCCAGACCATGCCGCTTCCTCCTCCTCCAGCCTGGACCGTTCCTACGATTGTCTCAGGTTGTTTGATTTCTGTTGGATAATATAAAGTGATTCATCTGAAAATGCCACCTGTCCCCAGTCTCAGCGGACCTCCAGTTGCGGTACTGGCGCGGAAATTCTGGCCTTCGTAGCCAACGAACAGCAGTCAGCATGGGTGCACGAGCCACGTATCTGCTGCGGAGGCCCATTAACGGCAACGTTCGATGAATGGTTGTTGAGGAGACGCTAATGGTAGCCCTTTGGGTGATCTGGGCGGCCTGCTGCTTCACAGTTGCGCGGCTATTCACCACACTCGCATCCACAGATTTGTTTGGTTCTATCATGTATGACCCCTGGTGCATATCTGTTGCACTGCGCCGGTTTTGTATTTTGCCATTTGCCATGCACGGTAGACTTTAACCAAAACGCACGCAAAAATTTTAATAACTTAGACGTTTCGGGAATGTTTCCAGGCTTGGCATGAAAGCCAAAGATTGTGCGTATTACGACAATGAGTGTGATTCCCCGTTCCACCGAACCGCTTCACATAACCTCCACTGCTAGTGCTGACAGCACAGCCACCTGTGAATGTATACCATAGCCTGAAGTCACATTAACGTGACTCGACCGTGTATTTTCACTTGGGTTATGGCAGAAGTTCTGCTAACAAAGGAGCTATAATTTTCGAGTAGGCTGACGAACTGGAAATAAATGAGATAGAATTCCACTTAAATACACTCAGATTAAATACATTGAGATGACTAGCATGGCGGTTAACAGGCACATTTCGCAGACTTGACAAGGGTTTCACCTGTGGTGTGCATTATGAAAAAATGTGTCTACAGAAACATGCACTGATGAGCCAACGCTGCCCAACGACAGGCTTTATGCTGCCTTGTGTCGCTGACGGCACGTGACCGGTAAGTACACGCATCATAAAAATTTTTGCATCGCTTTGGTTCCGAGAATTCCGGAACCTGTACAGAAAATTTGAATAGAGATCAACATAAATATCATTTCTGCCCTTTTTATTGTTCATGAAAACCACACATTGCGTGTTGTACCACCATACAGCGAGACCTTCAGGGGTGGTGGTCCAGATTGCTGCACACACTGGTACATCTAATACCAAGCTTCACGTCCTCTTGCATTGGAGCATGCCTGTATTCGTCGTGGCATACTACCCACAAGTTCATCAATGCACTGTTTGTCCAGATTGTCCTACTCTTCTACAGCGATTCGGCATAGATCCCTCAGAGTGGTTGGTGGTTCACGTCGCCCATAAACAGCTCTTTTCAATCCATAGAAGGCATGTGCAAGAGGATTCATGTCTGGGAAACATGTTGGCCACTCCAGCCGAGCGATGTCGGTATCCTGAGGGACGTTATTCACAAGATGGGGGAGTGAATTGTCGTCCATGAAGATTAATGCCTCGCCAATACGCTGCCGATATGGTTGCACTATCGGTCGGACGAGGGCATTCACGTATCGTACAACCGTTACGGCGCCTTCCATGACCACCGGCGACGTACGTCGGTCCGACATAGTGCCATTCCAAAAGAGCAGGGAATCTCCACCTAGGTGCGCTCGCTTGACAGTGTGTCTAATGCGATCAGTCTGACCGGGTTGCCTCCATACACCTCTCTGACGATTGTCTGGTTAGAGGCACTGATCGGTAAAGAGAACGTGATGCCAATCCTGAGCGGTCCATTCGGCATGGTGTTGGGCCCGCGCTGCATGGTGTCATGGTTGCATAAGGTGGACCTCGCCATGGACGTCGCGAGTAAAGTTGCGCATCATGCAGCGTAATATGCACAATTTGAGTCGTAGCACAACGTCCTGTGGCTGCACAAAAAGCATTATTCAACATGGTGGCTTTGCTGCCAGGGTTCCTCCGAATCATAATCCTTAGATAGCGGTCGTCCACTGCAGTAGCATCGCTTTGGCAGCCTGAGTGAGGCATGTCATCGACAGTTTCTGTCTGCCTGTATCTCCTCCACGTCCGAACAACATCGCTTTGGTTCACTCCGACACTCCTGGACACTTCAATTGTTGAGATCACTTCCTGGCACAAAATAACAATGCGGACGCGATCGAACCGTTGACCGTCTAGGCATGGTTCAACTATAGGGAACACGAGCTGTGTACCTCCTTTCTGGTAGAATGACTGGAAGTGATCGGCTATCGGACCCCTTCCGTCTAATAGGCGCTGCTCTTGGATGGTTATTTACATCTTTAGGCGGGTTTAGTGGCATTTATGGACAGTCAAAGGGACTGTGTCTGTGACACAATACCCACAGCCAACGTGTATCTTCAAGGCGTTCTGGGAACCTGGGTGAACCAAAACTTCTTTTGATGTGTGTATATCAGCGGTGGAGAGACGAATGGAGAATAATTTTAGCGACGATAAATGGCGCAAATGATGAAATCCGCCGACATACGTGACTTTGACAAAAGCCACAATATTGTGGCCCAGTGCCTGGGAGCGAGCATCTCGGAAACGGGGAAGTCGCTCGTCTGTTCGCATCGGTACTTCAAAACTGTACCAGTCAATCAATATGAAATCAAGCCTCTAAAGATGCGATTTACGTAATGAAAATTGGATCGTGTGTACGAAGCTATCCAAATGAAAGTTTTGTCATGTACAACTGGAACGGATTTATTCATCATGCAAAATGTTTCCATCAGTTATGGATGTCCCCCATAGAGTATATTAAGTATGTGTGCTACAGATGACTCGCTCACACGTCAGGAAAGTCCGGTGTCTGTGACGCCTTACCACTCAGGTCGCAGCCCAGCTTTCAATTTCGAGCAGAAGAGAGATGCGAGCGTGAAAGACGGCAGTGGACTCGCATGTCGGCACTCCCTTTCCATTCTGAAAGTAAGGCCCCGCAAACAAAACGGCATTCTATTCCACGAAGGAGCTGTCTTCCGTCTTCAACTTCGGATCTCTTAAAGAGAAAAGTATGCTGAGGAAAAAGAGACAAATAGAGAGAGAGAGAGAGAAAGAGGGAGGGAGAGAGAGAGAGAGAGAGAGAGAGAGAGAGAGTGACCTCGTTTCCTTTTCTTTCTATCCGCTTCCTGCCGACCGGCTGTCACAAGCTACCGAGCATGAAAAGTGGCGGGTGCTGAAAGATGTGGACAAAGGAATAGTCTGGCGACCCCTGGGGGCCAGACACACTTACACGCGCAGAACACACGGACGCACCGTGCGAGAAGCCGCGGGTGTACGTAGGCCAGAAGTGGTCGCTCGGGAATGACCGCTCCCGCGCAGACCGGAAATTGAACCGTCCATCTCCGACGTCGGGGGCGGCAAGGGGGGCGGTGGAGGCGGCAGAGGCTGCGGTGGCGGTGGAGGCGGCAACGAGCGGGGGCGGCACAGGAGACGGCTGTGCTGACGGCCGGACGTGGATAGCCAGCGTGGCAACGACCGCGCAAACAGCCGCTGCGCGGGATCGACTGCGAGGAGGGTGAGGAGGGGTGCAGAGGAGCAAGGGGCACCAGGTTTGAGGGTTGAAAGCAAGTGCTCAGTCACTTCAGACGTAAACAGCAGAAGGAGGTTCAGACAGATGCCGGAGAGACCACTCGATATACACGCACCGAAGTCAAATGGTAAACGGCACAACAAGAGAGATGAAGCGTTTTTGATTAGACATTCAGGAGGAAGGAGAAAACTGGTGGGAACCCTGATTAGGCGTCCCGGCACACTTCATCAAGGTGTATCACAATTAACAGATAAAACTGACAGACGCTAAAATACAGAATGACAGAAGGTGAAACGTGAAGGGGGTGTGTGTTACCTTTCATGACATTATTACTTGTAATACTGAACTCGGCTTCACTTAGTTCATCAGCCTGTTGTTCGCTACTTGCTAACATGAGCAACGGGCATTCAATAAGTAACGCAACAATTTTTTTTCTCGTGCTGTTTCGGTTGAAAAAATTGTTGAGTGTCATCGTGGAATACTCCCGCTTCAGATCCTATGACGTTCCGATAGGTGGCGGTTCTATACGTAGCTTTCAAAATGACGTCTATAACGGAGGTGCTTTCTAAGCAGAGAGCTGTCACTGAATTTCTTATGGCGGAAAATCAGGGCATCGCTGATATTCTTAGGCGCTTGCAGAATATCTACAGCGACCTGGCAGTGAAAAAATTGCTATGAGTCTTTAGGCGAGGTGTCTGCCATCATAACAACAAGATCACGCAAACCTGGCGTATCTCCCGCATGTCGGCCAGCCGCACACGGCTGTGCTTGAACTTGCGGACACTCTCAATGAAACAACTTGCTGCTCAACTGGACGTCTCTGTTAGTTGTGCTGACAGGGTCACCCACCACTTGGGGCACTGAAAGGTATATGCCCAGTGGGTTTCTTGCCTCCTAATAGAAGGCAATACAGAGCAACGAAAGATCATCTGAGCGGAATTGTTTGCGCGTTACGAGGCTGAGTGTGACAATTTACTGTCAACAGAAAAAAATGGGTTCATCACTTCGATCCGGAAAGAAAACGGCAATCAATAGGGTGGCGCCACACCGCATCTCAAAGCTGCACCCTCAGCCAGTAAAGTAGTGGCGATGGCCTTTCGGGGTCTATGAAGGGGTTGTGAGTAAGTCGCGGCTTCTCTCGAGTGTACCTAGGATTCCGATTAGTCGTTTCGTTTCATAATACAGGTAATCTCCGCAGTACTTAAATTCGGTTACCAAAGGAGTTGCGCAACTTAATTTTGCACCTCTCAATTTTGTCGATCACTACATAGCTTTTCGAAGGACAACCTGATTTTGTTAGCCATCCACTTTAGCACTTTTGCAGTGTGCTCCACAGAATTTTGTGAGAATAATGAACAGTCAAAAGTCACATTTGATGCAACAGCTAGCAATACGTAGGAATTATTAGGATTTTTTTTTTGATGCTGTGATCTTAACTTCCGGTGATTTCTTTCCTCACTTGTATCCTGAGTCTGAGTTTTTGTTCTATCGTAAGAGCACCAGTACTCCGTCCTTATCGTGACATGACCCTTTGCTGAAATAATTATGTCAAGATAGTGGTAATGAACTCACTTCCCACACGGAACCATATTATTAATATTGCTTTGTTAAAAATTTCTAAAGTCGAGTAGAGGACACTTTGTAGGGATTAATAAATGTCCTCCTTCATGGAATATAGGTCGCCAGTCTTCTCCTCCACGATAATTCCACCAGTCCATTTTCGTTGCGCAATTACACATAAATCACTGGACTAAAGTCAGCCGCCCGGAGTGGCCGCGCTGTTTGAGGCGCCATGTCACGGATTGCGTGGCCTCCCCCGCCGGAGGTTAGAGTTCTCCCTAGGGCATGTGTGTGTGTGTGTGTGTGTGTGTGTGTGTGTGTGTGTGTTTGTGTGTTTGTGGGTGTGTGTTTTGTTCTTAGCATAAGTTAGTTTTAGTTTAAGTAGTGTGTAAGTCCAGAGACCGATGACCTCAGCAGTTTGGTCCCTTAGGAATTCACACACATTTGAAGGTTTTGGACTAAAGTGTATTTAATTCTCCAGCGGTTTCATAATGTCCATGGTAAACGGAGAACGATGTGTGCAGTATATACATAAAACTAAAATTCTGAATCATCCCGTAATGAGAAGTTAGATAGCATCAAGCGTAACTTAAATATCACAGAAAGAACAACAGCCATCCTTTAAACTTTATTGTAAACAAGGGACCGGAAAGATGCATTTCTGAAATAACCCCGAATGTGTGGCGAACAACTGCCACTGGCTTAGCTGTGAAATATTATCCTACCTAGCCCAAATTTATTCGAAATTTTAAATTTTCTACTAAGTCTCTATATAAGTGAGCTCAAACTGTACCCAGTGGCTTTAGTTGAAAAGCAATACAATATTATGTCAACACGTTACATGCTACACTTTACTGTACGATCGTACCTGTTGAAGGGGCTTTGCACTTATTGTCTCCGCCTTGGGGTAGCGTTACTGCTTTTTCAGCGCGGCGAGTAATGAAATCTTTGAAAAAATCCCTGGATCACCTCGTAAAGCTTCAGAAGACTGGAGAATTCGCATCTCAAGTTCTAATCAACAAGTGCCGTACACATCACAACTGTGATGACCCTAGACGGAGAAATTCAGAGGACTGAGGTCACGTGACCTTGGAGACAAAGGTAAGGTCCAGACCGAACTATCGATCTCCCACCATATTGGAGAGTTGGTTGTCGTCTCACGCCTCCAGTAAAATGTGACACTGCACTATCACGCATGCATAAAATTTGAGGTCAGTGGGATGGGTAACTAACCAAAACGTTATCGTTTGAAGCGAATTTTTACTAAACGGAACAGCACTTCTTCTAGAAATCAGTGATGTTTCTTAGCCGCAAAATACCTCGACACTTTGTAATTCTATTAACGTACCCGAATCTCACTCATGTTCACTATCTATTATTAAGCATCCTGTGTACATATTAATTTCATAATACACTGTGCAGTGCATGTCCGAGATTGTTCTCTACCAGTATTAGCTCAATTTAGATCCATTTTATTTCTGTGGGGAGAGGGAGAAAGGAAGTTTTCGTGAAGTCTCCGTTTGTTCCTTAATCTTTCTCATGTTGTCGTTACGATTCGTAAATAAGCTGGACGCACTCATGGTTCGCAAATAAGCTTGACACAGCAGCGCTATCTTACCTCTCGTAACAAAGATCTATATTTATCGAACAATGGTTAGGGTGATGGATATCGCCGGTCTTCCTGTGAATCTTCTTAAAGGTGCCTTAATGCCACTATATAGAGAACAAAGCTGTGACTCTCTACGTTAACCAGAATTTTCATTCCACTCGACTTGAGGGTCATCTCAAACATTGCTGTAGTTCGCTAGATCTTACTAACGCTCTATATTTCATTTTCTTCATTGTTTATTTAGTAGTGGTTTAAATGTTTTATAAAACTACTGGATATTTGATACATTTTTGGAGCAAATTATAGTTTCTGATTGTAATTAAACAGATTTTTATATATTTTTATCTATACTGATATGCGTTTCGGGCTTTCACCCATCTTCATTTACATGCTTCAGTCTTCAGTCGGCACATAGTTTCAACATCGACATCAAATTGAATGCGGCAGCTGCCATTCTACTCTGCTTCTTGTCATTCCGATTTTCGCTCTTCTGGATGTGAAAAAAATACTTTTCTATTTCTGTCCTGCTAAAATAAGCCCAGGATCGGCCATGTCAAATGGATACAGTATATTTGAATTAATCAATTAATTAATTTAAAATCTAGGCTTCTTGAAAAACATTCAACTTATTCCACTACATCTATGGTACTGTCTGTAAAAATAACTGTACAAACACTATAGTGGTGACAAAAGCCTTGATTTTCTCACGAGCATAAACAAAATCTAGGTCGTTCTTGTGTAGCATACCAGGTGCCAATATACGCGAGGCATTGGAGAGTTTTACACTCCCTTCCAGCGACGATAGTGTAGTGTTGACAGCAGCAACGTCACCGAGTAGTTTTTTTAATGTGTGAAGATTTGTCACTTCATAGCGATCAGTTTTGGCACACTGTGTCCCTCTGATTAACTTTGAAGGCTGCCTTCCAGCATGATGTACTGTCAGTCCAAATGTTTTCTGCCCACTAACGTATTTGGTAACGTAATCACTGTATCCGTAATATTGTTATTGTTATTCGACAGTATTATGTAGTGTAGGAGGCTCTCCGGAAATCAGCCAGCCGCGGTGGTCTAGCGGTTCTACGCGCTCAGTCCGGAACCGCGGGACTGCTACAGTCGCAGGTTCGAATCCTGCCTCGGGCATGGATGTGTGTGATGTTCTTAGGTTGGTTAGGTTTAAGTAGTTCTAAGTTATAGGGGACTGACGACCATAGATGTTAAGTCCCATAGTGCTCAGAGCCATTTGAACCATTTCTGAAATCAAGGAAGATGAAATTACTTGTTCGATTGCACTTACCATTTGGTATGTACTTTGCGTAAATGAAGTGCAATGTGTTTGACAACTGGTCGCTTATAAGAGGAATGAAACTTGAAGGGGAGAGATACAAACATCATATCAGCGATATTGAGTGTATTATGCACTTAGAGATGGAAAGGTTAGCCCCTCATGGAAGAAATACAAAACCATGTCAGAACATGTGAAAATACGACGTCAGAAAGAAGTAAGAAACTTTAAATAGAATTTGCCTTTGTAAAAAGTATTGTTTTTAGAGATGTCTGACGAGCTTTATGCACTCAACAGTATAATAGGTTCATTGACTGCAAGTATCGTAGTAAACGTAAACTGTCCATTGAACCGATGGGTGGTAAGAAATCTACCACACCCACATGTATTACCGTCATACTGCTTGCATATGTACCACCCTTGAAAACATTTATTTGCACTTGGGAATCCGTGTTGAAATAGTAGCTTAATGGGATTATCCACCAGTCGTGTGATATCCTCTAGTCGTATCGCATACGCAGCTGTTAGATTTTTTGTGATACTTTTTTAATACACAGACGAAGACATAAACAGTTACACCATGAAAACCTTTACAGGTCTCTACAGAACCTATACTCCAGTATTCACCCGCCTGTCAAATACGTAATACTAGTCTTGCAGCTGCTGTGTGTTCCTGATGGGTATTGGATGTTTCTAACGTTACTGGAACTTCTCAGGTGGAGATCGCAACACAGAATGTGCAGAGGACCTGCCTGTGCAACGTATCTTCATCTTTAAGACACACAGAAAGGTCTAACTACTGGGATGGGAGACATACCAGCAGACTGCAAAGCAACTTGGCGTTAGTGTAATGACTGCAGAAAGTGTGTTGCCGAAATGGACTCCGTACAGCAATGTGACAAGAAGGGTAGACATATGTCCTTTCCAGAAGGACTAAACAACGATAAGATCGCCTGTTTATGATGAACAGGGATATAACAATAGCAGTTATTACAGGCAATTTCGCAGGCCGGGGTGGCCGAGTTGTTCTACGCGCTACAGTCTGGAACCGCGTGACCGCTACGGTCGCAGGTTCGAATCCAGCCTCGGGCATGGATGTCTGTGATGTCCTTAGGTTAGTTAGGTTTAAGTAGTTCTAAGTTCTAGGGGACTCATGACCTCAGACGTTAAGTCCCATAGTGCTCAGAGCCACTTGAACAATTTTTTTGAACAGGCAGTTTCACTATGAACCTTCAGATTACTGGAAGCTAGGTTGAGATTTGGATTTCCCATGTGTCACTTACCGCTGACACCATACCAGTGAATCTAGCATGGCGCAGAGCCAGAGTCAGCTAGCATGCTGAGTGGCATTCTGTGGCATTCAGCAGTGACTGAGCTTCTGTTTGTGGCTGTCAGATTAAAGCCACAGTGTCCGTTTGGCTGTGAGTTGTTTGGAGAGCCGTTTTCCGTATCCCTGAGGTGTTACAGGCTCTATTTCTGATGACCTAAATGAATGGAAAGCTCCCCATAAGATCATGCAAATTGTTCAAGGTCGTGTAACAGATAATGGCTTATTGAGTGAAAATTTCTAGAGGTTGCTCAATTAAGCATGAATCTATTGGTATCACACCTCACATGTACATATTAGTAATCGTACCAATGAAACTATGAAAATAAAGTAATGGTCTCTATAACGATCTCGTCCATTGCTAACAGACGTTCTAAATGATTTACCCACTGCATCAAGAGTACAACCATTTAACAAATGGTCAAGGAATTGCAAATACAGACTATAGACGTGGCACAGGTGGATGGATACATAAAAATACGGTATAAAGTGATGTTGCAAACATGGCCAAAGATTTCAAAGAAGGGTAATGATTTAAATTAATATCCCTGGAAAAGTCTGAATGAACACTAACACGCTCACCTAAGGGCTTGACGGAGAGATTGCGTAATAAATCGAAACCCGAGGGAAATTAATTGGATTTACATTTGCCTCGTCATGGTGACTGCATTGATGGTCCATTCCTACTACTTTTAAGGTAGGTGAGAGTCGAGGACGCCTACAGTAATGGCTGAGAATTCTGTTTAGCTGGGCATCTGTATTCTACTCCAAATTGGAGACATCTCTCTCTGTAGCTCGCTGTAGTGAGTTGGCTCAAGTGCCTTCAGTTGCAAACTGAGGAGCAATGTGCTTTAATAGGTCTCAATGACATAAGTGTATTACTAACTTTTCGCTAGGGAACTTAGCTGGTTCTGGTATAGTCGAAATTTCTCCAGTCAGCTGCAACAGACGTTGCAAGTTCCAAACAATAATAATTTAAAAAACAATTTCCTACTCTTTAGGACTTCATCGAGCTTAACCGTTAAAGTATATTTCTCCTGTGGTGGTGTAGGAAGCAGAAAATCTCTCCCACTACATGTCAGATTTTCTGTCAAGACCAAACGAAAAACATCCATGTATACACGTATGGCAACCTACCCCCAGTACTGAAATATTTACTATGAACTAACAAGAGAACTCATTACTAAAATTTGGCTTCATGTTATGCCTTGTCTTTCAGAGTCTTATATTAGCTAATATGCCGCTGGTCCCGGCGGAGGTTCGAGTCCTCCATCGGGCATGGGTGTCTGTGTTAGTCATTAGGATAATTTAGGTTAAGTAGTGTGTAAGCTTAGGGGCTGACGACCTTAGCAGTTATGTCTCATAAGATTTCACAAACATTTGAACATTTTTTATATTAGCTAAAAACGATTCAAATCTCGCAAAATACAGTTTTATGGAACACTGCCTATCATCACTCCAAACCGCAGGTGGTCTGGGATCAGAGACTTTCCACTTCAATTCTCTACCTGTGAAGAGAATGACTTTCAGCGTAAAACAGCTTTATGACTTTTCCACTCTACTACGTGAAACTTCCCTTTGGTGAGCCAGCTAAAACCCAAGGCAGCCATAATTACAGTAGTCCCTCACCATATCAAGCTGAATTGAGGTATAAAATAATTAGAATTGCAATCATTGGGAGTACTGAATATTGCTTGCATTTTCCATGCAGCATTAGTGATTTGACTTGACAGACTTGAGAACGTTGGAACCATTATCGAAATTGAAACCACACCGATATCGTTAGATGATTGGAATTATGAGAAGACAGCATAAGATCGAAACTGCCGTTATAAGAACTTTATTGTGATAGCATAACTTCTGTACATATTAAAGAAGTATGTCTACGTGATGTGACAGGATTCAACGGGCACAGAATTAAGGTTGACAAATAAATATATCAGTTGAATAAAAAAAATGTCAACACGCACACACACACACACACACACACACACACGCACACGCACACACACACACACACACACACACACACACACACACAAGCGTGCTCGTTAGCATATGCGACTAAAATTTTGTGCTGGTATAAATGCATTAATAAAGCAAACATTAGCAAGTGCTTTCGCTACCATAAAGTATGCGTTTAACGGTTGCCTTCCGTTAGGTTTTCTGTGGTGGGAGCTGTTACAGCAGCCCTAATGGAACTTGACGGTAGTGACTAACCTGGAACAGAGCCCATCTGGAACATGGTTAAGTGCCCCGCCTTTCTATCTTCCAGCTGCAACTCCCTACACCCAACCGTCACTACCGTCCCATAAGAACACAAGAACTACGATACTGTAAAAAGCTCCGTACAGTGCTCTACTTAGATATTCACATGTACTAAAGGAATAAAGAAAATTGCCTCGGAAAGTAACAAATTTCACAAGCACGGGAAGATATAATTTAGCAGAAGGGTAGGAGAACGATTCGGAAGTTCGGTGAATTTAACACATTCCAAGTTGCGTAATTTGACTGTAAGTTGAACCAAGTATGTTGAAAGTTTCCTAATTGGAAGCGCTGACAATGTCGCGTCTCCACATCCCTCGGTGCATTGAGAGCTAGCAGGGAGCTATCTATTCCATTAACAACGACTTAAGTTAGGTATCTGTTAGTTGCAGAACATTTCATAAGTTTCAAAACAATGTCTGGGTCAGATAGCAGCGTGACGTTCATTCTGCATGTACTTCTTGGGATCTTACAGGCATGACGTACAGCCTAATTCTGTTCTTTCGTAAATCCTTTAAATCATTCCAGATTATACACAGTCTTCTTCAGTTGTGAAGTCCAGTTTCAGAGAAATTTTGAGTAAACAAACTGCTAATTGAGGTTTAGAAATAGAGTATGATAAATAACCGTTTTCCCATCTTTCTTTGAAACTATGCAATTGGTGAAAAGATTACATTATTCTGTCTTATCACTCACGCTGTACTGCGTGCGCTTACCAGTGCTGAGCTATTATTTGTAGAATGGATCCTATAGCCAAGTACATTAATCTGCAGACTCCGCAGATCTGTTGTAGAAAAGAGGTATGTAATCTGTCCCAGTAACATCAGAGAGGAGCCATCATTCTAAGATTTGGACTCTCATTTCTGTGGAAGTTGTAGATAAGATTTTCCTTCCTCGGTTTTATCCCTGGGTTAATAATTCCTAAGAGAGTTTGTCAGTTATTCATGCTAATATCATGTGTGCCACTTTCTCCAAGTGTGGGATCCTGCGATCTATGTGAGTAGATATAGCCCCTAATGGGCAGCAACTTGCTACAATAGAGTATCAACTGATCTGGGCATCTCGTTTCGCATTTTAAGAGAGACACAACGCGCTCAATAAAGTCGAATGAAATCAATATTAACATCAGCAGTAGGGAGCACTGTTCCGATTCAACAACTAGAGGCGTTAATGTAGACATGGTGGACGGTCAGACTCACAGTACAGGGAGCAAGGGTACTTGATCTGCTGCACATCTGATAGCACTTGTTATTATATGGCAGACAGTTCGCCGGGTGCAAGTCTTTCTATTTGACCCCATTTCGGCGACTTGCGCGTTGATGGGGATGAAATGATGACGATTAGGACAACACAACATCCAGGCCATGAGCGGAGAAAATCTCCGACCCACTCGAAAATCGAACCTGGGCCCTTAGGTTTGACATTCCGTCGCGCTGACCACTCAGATACCGGGGGCGGACAGCACTTTGTCTTGGAGCTACACATGTCATCGTCAAAAGGGCATAAGAAACCGTAAGCAGCACCATCGGCTCATCGGAGTTTGTTTGTTTACTTTGCAGCTAACTGTTTTCCAATGAGCCACATTTTCAAGGCTCGTTTTCAGCGCAAAGTTATCGTTATTGTTGCGTGGATCTCAGAAAATACATGTACGCTGTTAGGACACAGCCAAATGACGTGTAATTGGAGATGGTGTCAGATACAACTAGCTGCCAAACGAATATTCTCCACGTGCTTCCATAAAGCGTTATTAGTGAGATTATAGGTTTCTACGATAACAGGACCAATGATTTCGCTATCAACGAAAAGGCACAGTACATGAATTGTAATAATCGTGAAAGTGGGGCCGACAAAGGAGTTAATACCTAGAAACTGCCACGTGTGAAAGATCTGACCGTATCTGAGTCATGTAAAATAAACATTAATTTTTCAGCACAAAGATTCGTCAAAACAAATGAGCACTCACAAGATTTCTCCGCTCTGACGTATAGTTGGTCACACTGACTGTAGACAATTTTGTCTGCTTATTGTAACACACGTGGCATCGCTGCACATAAAATACCAATGAATTTTCATAATATTTCTAATTATGACCCATCCTTCTAAACCTTTTCAAAGGTTCAATGGCATCGCTGCACATAAAATACCAATGAATTATCATAATATTTCTAATGATGACCCATCGTTCTAAACCTTTTCAAAGTCCTTTGTTAATCTCTATGTTGATGATGAGCGAAGTGAAACAGACAGCAATTGAAACACGTGTTATGTAGATGTAAGTCTGCTTGCTTTATTTGCCGTGGTTGTCATTATATTCTAGTTTGCCTTATACGCGTTCGTTGTTGCAACCCAACTGCTGGGAGTCCTTTTCCAGATTTTGTGATGTTCAGATAACTGTGAACAACACAAGATACTGAAGAAGACCCCAGGGAAGGGGTCGAAAAGTCTATCATGTAGAAGAAATATGACGCGGTCTAATAACATAGAACATGTTTTTTGCCTTCAGGACAGGCGATATCTGTTTGCAGTATTATGCGTTAAAATACCTGACCAAATTTCTGCTTTAAAGGAAAATTAAAAATGGTGTTTTGTAACCAATATTATACAATTCCTAAGGTAAACTCTAAGATATATTATACCTTTCAGGTATAATTCAGTGTGTTACGTATTTGCGACAACACGCATTAGGAAACTGCACGCATACAACACTCAACACTGCATTTAGCAAAAGATTTTTATTTAACATTCCGATGATACACTGGTAGGATTAGCGTGATTCCAAATGTAAAAATACATTGTGACAGACATTTTCAGTAATTATACATAATACAACATAACCTTATTCATGAATTCTCAGAAACATTTTACTCCCTTGCTTACAAACAGATGAATGTTACACATACAGCAAGTGAATAATGTCTTTTCCTGTACAGTTTGAATCTTTACGTTTTTTTCCTTGAGTTTGTAACTTTATGTCAATGACCTGCCGTATCATTTCGGGTAGACTTTTGTAGAATTAATCTTGTTAAGCTCCAGTGCCTCTTGCACAGTACTTTTGCCCCTATACTGGTTGCAAGCCTACTTCTCTTTCCTGTTTTCTCTCTTTTTCTCATGTGTTTTCCCTGCTTGCGGAGTGGCTGTGCTATTCTGGGTTTAAGTTCTAGTAGCTCATTTTGTTTATTCCGCGGAATTTTGAAACTGTCATGTGACACGAGATTCGAAACCTCTACTTCAGTCGCGTAGAGGATAAGACCCCGGGGATCCATCGCCAATAGAACATAAGATTCAGAGTATCAACAGTTAATCAGAATTGCACATTGCAATAAAAGTGAAGTGCAATCTGTCGAAATAGTGTTGAGGTCGAATGTGCATACAAATTATTGGGCATTGTAATAATTTATGGAAAATACAGGGTAGTCAGAAACTATCTGAACAGCATGTAAGACTACTGCAGGGTAGATTGTGCTAGTAAATAATTGTTAAGAAACAAATTCGATACGTTCTCATAATGTAGACATTGGCGCATGAGACTGCTGAGCCATTGGCTCGGGTTCGATCCTCCCTGCCGTCCCAATATCTGTATCGCTCTCTTGTTCGGTTCTACGAAACCAAACGAAGAACACCCTTGTCGACACCATGTCTGCGGGCATCTCGAATATGTGTGTGCAACGGGCTGATTGCTTAACTTCAATACTAATTAACTCGGAAACGGTGCAACGTATCGATTGGTTTCCTTCTACCTATTTATCAACACAACCTTCCCTGCAACGTCCTTGGAAAGCTTTTCAGGCTGTTTCTGCTTACCAGGTATATGTAATAATGAACAAAATTCATACAATTTAGGCTTTCGCGGCCGGTGTTGTCTTCAGTTAAAACTGCCGGGGCGAGAGGCCGTGGTCGATGTATAAAATTTCCACCTAGCGTTCCCTCTCCATCTGCGGCAGACGTCTTCTGAGGAGGTCCGGCTACTGCCACTGAGGCTCCATGTACTCTCGCATTTATAGACCGCGTGGAGGGCAGCAACATTCGTCACGAGAATGACGACGCCTTCCAAAGATACTGTCAACATCACGTGACGATCGTTGGTGCCCTCTATGCGCTCTATAAATGAGAGAGTAGCTGGAGCTTCAGTGGCAGTAGCCGGACGACCTCAGAAGATGTATCCCGCAGATGGAGGCGAAACGTTAGGTGGAAATTTTATACATCGACCACGGCCTCTCATCCCGGAAGTTTTAACTGAAGAGAATGAACAAAATTGGTCACTATTTACGTAGTACAACTCAGTGGATATGTTTTTTTTTCACTTCAGTTAATTTAACCAATTATATACGCTCAGTAATAATGATGCGTATTTTACAGAAACAGTATTTTCGAGTTCGCTCGCACGTCCCGATAGATTATTATTGTTCCGGTGTATCACCAAGGGCCAGACCGAAGATGAGCAACATAAGAGCAGAGAAAGCTGTGAGATGACGTCAGTCAGTAGCCCGCTGACTAGGACAGCATCACGACAGGATCGGCCTCCCCCAGAAGGGAATATAAGCGCTTCTCCTGCCAGCCTCGACCGCACAGTACTAGACTGGCACCAGGAGATCACTACATAGCGATTATTAGCGATCCATATCCATTGTTTGTATGGACGTAGTATATAGAGAAAGACTGTTGCCTTTCGCCCATCGCTTGTGACACGTTCTTGTAATAAAAGTCAAGTATTCTCTATCTTCATTATTATAATAAAAGCTATTAAGTGATTTACTTGAATTGCTGTATAGCATTCCGACAACGCAGCATCCTTTAGGCACCTTATACGAGACGAGTAGGCAGGACCCCCAGGACGAGTATCCGCTGCACCCAGTGCCACACGAACAACGATTTTTCTATTTTTTTTTTTTTGCCCGCGCCTTATTTGTCCTTTGTCTTTAATTTGCACGGGCGCTTATTTGCTTTAACAGCTTCTTGTCGTTTTCAGGTGGGCGTTGCAGGAATTTTCTTTGCCTTTGTACTTATTTTGCTTGTTTGCCTTATCTGTTTGTTGCATTTAACATTTCCAACATGCTCACCACAACTATCCCGCTCTTTGTTCAGGTGCCACAGATGTAAGCGTTAGATGGCACACAGCTCTTGCCGATGTTCAGTTCCAGAAGCAGCAGGTATGTGCACTGCTCAAGATATGGTGCAGCAGCTACTGGCCGACGCTGCACGTCCGGCAGAACAAGAAACATCTGCAGCTACACGTACCGCTATATCGCCTTTTCGACAGTTTCGTGAACAAGACGAGCATTGGCTCGAATGGTTTTTCCAGTTGGAGGCTCACCTCCTCGCTTACAACATCCCAACATCCCAGGTATTGTGAAAAGCCATTATTTCTTATCCACGGAAGGCAGTGCAGTGTTCCGCCACATCACCAAGTTATTTCCCAACGCTTCTCCGAGTGAACTTAATTACGACCAAATTATCGAGTCGCTAACTAACTATTATGGCCAACAAGTGAATGTGGTAGCAGCTAGTTATAAATTCTTTTATTGCCAAAAGCGGTCAGAACAAACTTATTGCCAGTGGGTAACAGATTTTCAGGGTATGAAAAGGAAATGCAAATTGAACTGTGCTTGTGGTGCTTTACATTCAGATGTTATGATTCATGACGCGATCGTGTACAATGTACCTGATATCAAATCAAGAGAACAGATTTGGAAACAGTTAGATCCATCATTTCAGCATGTGATGCACATCTGAGAGCAGTACGATTCAGGTGCCCTACCAGCCGTTACGTTTGAGCACCCTGCTATTTGTCGGGTTGAGTCCCTTGTTTCCGATCGGCCAATTCGGTGGTGACAGTAGCTCGCCACGCGAAGTAAACAATACCTCTCCTTGCTGCGTAAGCAAAAAAATGACCCTGAGCACCATGGGACTTAACATCTATGGTCATCAGTCCCCTAGAACTTATATCTACTTAAACCTAACTAACCTAAGGACATCACACAACACCCAGTCATCACGAGGCAGAGAAAATCCCTGACCCCGCTGGGAATCGAGAACGCTACCGCACGACCGCCAGCTGCGGACGCTGCGTAACCAGTCCGCTAAATAGGCAGCTATTCAGGGCAACAGCACTGTCTTGCCCTCGCTGTTATTCAGGGCACAGATGCCAAGACTGCCCCTCCCGACAACCTCAGTGTTACGCTGGTAGTAAAAAAGGACAGGTACAATCGTTATGTTTGCAGAGCAACAAACATAAGAATTAGGCCGGACGGTGTGGCCGTGCGGTTCTAGGCGCTTCAGTCTGGAACCGCGTGACCGCTACGGTCGCAGGTTCGAATCCTGCCTCGGGCATGGATGTGTGTGATGTCCTTAGGTTAGTTAGGTTTAAGTAGTTCTAAGTTCTAGGGGACTGATGACCCAAATGTTAAGTCCCATAGTGCTCAGGGCCATTTGAACGATAAGAATTCGGCTAACACACAAAACTCGCGTCACAAGGCCCATATCATTAATGCAGTATATTCCAAGTTTGCAACAGGCATTAGCAAACCTATCAAGCACGCAGTTTCTTCAGTGATATGCCAGTCAAACAAACGTTTTGTTCATTTACTTCTTTATGGGAGACGTGTGAAATTACAGTTGGACGCGAGTACCTCTGTCATATTTCTAAATCGTCACACATAGGAACTGTTGGCCTCCCTATGCTTGTGTAAAACTAGCACGGATCTGACGACTTATAATGTCAAGAGATTAGCCGCGCGGGATTAGTCGAGCGGTCTCGGGTGCTGCAGTCATGGAGTGTGCGGTTCACCCCGGCGGAGGTTCGAGTCCTCCCTCGGGCATGGGTGTGTGTGTGTAGGATAATTTAGGTTAAGTAGTGTGTAAACTTCGGGACTGATGACCTTCGCAGTTAAGTCGCATATGATTCCACACACATTTGAACACTTTTGACAAGAAATTCCCGTTCTCGTAACAAGTACTTTCCCTGCTGCATCGGTCGCATATGCGAACAGTGACTTTTATAGTGCTACAACAACGCGATGGTAAGAACATATGTGGTCTTGATTCTTTTGATTTCCTTGGCGTTAACATTCAGGACAACGTGTTGTCAATGTCTGCAGTCCATGTAAAAGACAGTGCAACTAGCTTACTAAAAAATTCCCGCAGATCTTTTCTGAAGGTTTAGGCCGAGCTAACAATTTTGTTACACGTTATACGCTGAAAGGCAATGCTCAGACGAAATTATGCCGGGCCAGAATTGTTCCCATTGCATTACGGGACAAAGTCGCATCTGAACTTCAAGAATTGTAAGACAGCGGAGTTATTGCTCTCATATCAGCTAGTCAATGGGGAATTCCACTGGTTTTGCTCCCCAGACCTCCATGTCTGTGTTGAACGTGTCTCCAGTCAACCCACAACTGTCATTGATACTTATCCAATGCCACGCCAAGAGGATCCCATGGACAGCTTAGGTCCAGACGCTATTTTTCAAAATTGATTTGTGCGACTCATATCTTCAATTACCGCTCAATGAAGATTGTCAAAAAGTGTGTGTAGTGTATACTAATTTGGGCTTGTTTAAATATTTGCGTTTGCCTGTTAGCAGTGCTTCCGCACCCGCCATTTCACAACCGTATTTGGAACAGGTGACTTGGCAAGTACCAAACAGTTCAAACCATTTGGACGATATTGTAGCAGGAGATCATACATCTGAAGTACATACTGCAAATTGACATGCTTAGTTTCGTGTGTTATATGAGGCAGGACTAAAGTTAGGACTGGACAAGTGTGATTTTTTTTAACGAGGGTTTCATTATCCTGGCCATGTCATAAACAGGAAAATTATATGTAATCTTCAGTTGCATTTTCTAGCCATGTGAGACTTGCAATGTCACAGAATTTCAGTCAGTTTTACGGAAAATGAAGTATTATATTCGTTTCATAACGAATGCTGCACAAATTGCAGCTCCATTCCATCGCTAGCGTCGCAATAATGTCCGCTTTGTTTGAACAGATGAGTGCTAAGTAGTCTTCCAAAAACTTGAAGATGCACTGCTCAGTGATCGATGCTTAGTTCACTTTGATCCTGACAAACCCGTTGTATTGCTAGTTGACGGTTGCTCTTACGGAATCGGCGCAATGCTTTCGTACAGAATTGGTGACATAGTCCTCTTACTTTCGCATCAAATGTGTTGTCCAAAGGTCAGTGAAACTATTCACAAACTAAGAAAGAGGCATTGGCTATTGTGTATGGTGTCACCTAATTCCACCACTATTTGTATGGCAGAAAATTCTACATGGAAACGGATCACAAGCTTTTGCAGTCCTTGTTTCATCCCATGAAACCGGTTCCTGTACCAACTGTCCAAAAATTGCTGACATGGAGTTTGTTGTTGTCTCAATACCAGTACGAGATTGTGTATCGTCCGACAGCTCAATATGGTAATACGGACGCGCTTTCACGCTTGCGATTGACCCTGATACAGACTTGACTCTTCTGCTGCACCATGTTGTCACATCAACGCTCAGGATTCTGGAGTACTTCAGTCTTTCCACTGAAATATAAGAAAATTGCACAGGCCACGGCAGTTGATCCAGATTTGAACATTTTGCTGACATACATTCCCACATATTCGCGTCGTTCCTTGCGAACCATACAGATCCCTGTAGTGCGCCGATGCTTTTACCGCCGCCATATCCTCTCTTTACAGAAAGGTGTGATATTTCTTTCAAATGGCAGTGAGCAGTCACTTGTGTTGATCCCTAAAGCTTTGAGAAAGAAGTGTGCAGTTACTTCACCAAGGACACTGGGGGACTGATCAAAGGAAACATTTAGCACGTCGACACTGTACATGGCACGGTATGGAAGCCCTAGTAGAATACACTCCTGGAAATGGAAGAAAGAACACATTGACACCGGTGTGTCAGACCCACCAAACTTGCTCCGGACACTGCGAGAGGGCTGTACAAGCAATGATCACACGTACGGCACAGCGTACACACCAGGAACCGCGGTGTTGGCCGTCGAATGGCGCTAGCTGCGCAGCATTTGTGCACCGCCGCCGTCAGTGTCAGCCAGTTTGCCGTGGCATACGGAGCTCCATCGCAGTCTTTAACACTGGTAGCATGCCGCGACAGCGTGGACGTTGACCGTATGTGCAGTTGACGGACTTTGAGCGAGGGCGTATAGTGGGCATGCGGGAGGCCGGGTGGACGTACCGCCGAATTGCTCATCACGTGGGGCGTGTGGTCTCCACAGTACATCGATGTTGTCGCCAGTGGTCGGCGGAAGGTGCACGTGCCCGTCGACCTGGGACCGGACCGCAGCGACGCACGGATGCACGCCAAGACCGTAGGATCCTAAGCAGTGCCGTAGGGGACCTCACCGCCACTTCCCAGCAAATTAGGGACACTGTGGCTCCTGGGGTATCGGCGAGGATCATTCGCAACCGTCTCCATGAAGCTGGGCTACGGTCCCGCACACCGTTACGCCGTCTTCCACTCACGCCCCAACATCGTGCAGCCCGCCTCCAGTGGTGTCGCGACAGGCGTGAATGGAGGGACGAATGGAGACGTGTCGTCTTCAGCGATGAGAGTCGCTTCTGCCTTGGTGCCAATGATGGTCGTATGCGTGTTTGGCGCCGTGCAGGTGAGCGCCACAATCATGACTGCATACGACCGAGGCACACAGGGCCAACACCCGGCATCATGGTGTGGGGAGCGATCTCCTACACTGGCCGTACACCTCTGGTGATCGTCGAGGGGACACTGAATAGTGCACGGTACATCCAAACCGTCATCGAACCCATCGTTCTACCATTCCTAGACCGGCAAGGGAACTTGCTGTTCCAACAGGACAATGCACGTCCGCATGTATCCCGTGCCACCCAACGTGCTCTAGAAGGTGTAAGTCAACTACCCAGGCCAGGAAGATCTCCGGATCTGTCCCCCATTGAGCATGTTTGGGACTGGGTGAAGCGTCGTCTCACGCGGTCTGCACGTCCAGCACGAACGCTGGTCCAACTGAGGCGCCAGGTGGAAATGCCATGGCAAGCCGTTCCACAGGACTACATCCAGCATCTCTACGATCGTCTCCATGGGAGAATAGCAGCCTACATTGCTGCGAAAGGTGGATATACACTGTACTAGTGCCGACATTGTGCATGCACTGTTGCCTGTGTTTATGTGCCTCTGGTTCTGTCAGTGTGATCATGTGATGTATCTGACCCCAGGAATGTGTCAATAAAGTTTCCCCTTCCTGGGACAACGAATTCACGGTGTTCTTATTTCAATTTCCAGGAGTGTAGTTGACGTCACAGTGTAACGCATGTGCTGAAAATCAGTCCGCTCCGCCCAAAAATTTTATGCTTGGCCTAACTCACAATGACCATGGCAACATGTGCCCATGGACTTTTCGGGACCTTTTTGGAATACTCGCTGGTTGATTGTGGTTGACTCGTATAGCAAGTTTCCTTTTGTTGAGCCAATGAAATTGACAATGTCATGTAGCAGAATTCAGGTGTTGTCCTCTATTTTTTGCCTAGAAGAGTTATTGGAAGTAATAGTGTCAGACAACGGACATCAGTTGACGTCAAGTAAATTTGAAACCTTCTGTGAACGCAATGGTATACAGTATCTAACCATTGCATTGTTCCATCAACAGTCAAACGGCAAAGCGGAACGTTTTGCCAGAACCTTCAAGCCGCAGATGGCCGAATTACGCTCCCCCCAAACCAGGGATCAAGCATTGCAACTGTTTCTCGCCTCATATAGTTCTCATCCACGAGATGTACCATCGCCGGCGGAACTGCTTTACAGCCGCCGCCATCGGACACTGCTCCACTTGCTCCACCCACCACAGCATCCGAAGACCCGAAGGACGGCCTCAAGTAAAGCTTCGGGCCGCTTGGTATTGTCTTTTACTGGGTTTTTAGCGGTAGCAGATGGCATACGCGAGGCGAGATAGTTCGTCGACTTGGCGCTTGCATGCATTTTATTTCAGGTTGCAGCGCCGTCATGGACATCAAATTCCCCTCTGGCATGTGGACGATGATCTTGATGTGTCTCTTTCCCCCCGATTCATCGGTCCAGAGGACGGCGCAGCCACAGTAGCCGCCAGAGGGTGTCCTCACCATACCGTGGGACGACCCCATGGTGACGAAGTCTTCGTCTCCTCCGCCTCTTCTCGTCCTACCGATGGAGCTGGACCCGCCCTCATCGCAGCAGTCACCGCCTTCTTCATCTGGTTCCTGACATCAGGAGGTGGACGCTTACCCCCCTTCTGGTAGTTTTCCGAGGGACGTTTCCGCCAGATCGCAGGCCAGAGGCGGGGCACGAGCAGAAGCTTTACGTTCCCTGAAGCCATAGATTCCGGTCATGTGAGATACCCACCCTCCTGCCTCCCCCGCCGTCGTCGCTCCACAACACGACAACGGTTAGTCGTTTTGGGGTAGGGGGGGGGAGTAATGTTTAGGAGTATCGACAAGCGCCGGCACGATGATGAAGAACACAAGAGCAGAGAACGTTGTGAGACAACGTCAGCCAATAGCCCGCTGACTAAGACCGCACGACAGGAGCGGCCACTACAAGATTAGAATATAGGCGCGCTCCTGGCAGCCTTGGCCACACAGTAATAGAACCGTACTAGGAGAAAACTACGATAGCGGTTATTAGCGGTCGGCCGAAGTGGCCGAGCGGTTCTAGGCGTTACAGTATGGAACGACGAGACCGCTACGGTCGCAGGTTCGAATCCTGCCTTGGGGATGGATGTGTCTGATGTCCTTAGGTTACTTAGATTTAAGTAGTTCTAAGTCTACGGGACTGATGACCTCAGAAGTTAAGTCCCGTAGTGCTCAGAGCCATTTGAACCACTTTTTGTTATTAGCGATCCATATCCATTTTTGTATTGACAAAGTGTATAGAGAAAGACACTGACTGATTGACTGTCGCCCTTCGCTTGCGACACGTTCCTGTAATACACAGTTAAGTATTCTCTATCTTCTTTATTGAAATAAAAACTATTAATGTGATTTACTTGAGTTGTTGTATAGCATTCTGAGAACGCAGAATCCTTTAGGTAACCTATACGAGACGAGTGGGCAGGACCCCACAACTATATCAAGTGGCGATTTACGTCACGTCACAGGTAATATTGAACAAACTAATAGTTTTCAGAACCGCTCTTTGTAATTTTACAAACACGGCGACTACTTCCCGTGTCTGTGTCATGAACAACGGCTCGAACAGCTAGAACTAGAAACATCTGGAAATGGTGGCGCATGCCAGAAGCTTATGTAGCATCATGTAGAATCTGCACCTACCGTCACAGGCGTTCTAAAGCAGTTTACCGTCCGTTTATTAGAGTCGATTTGGTATAAGGCGATTTCGCCATATTCAGTATTAAAGCATTATATTCACTATATCTTGAAGCCCACGTTTTTTTTATTTGAGAAGCAATTACTGTGTTATTGTAATTTCAGAGAAGTTTGATGGTTTATTCATGAGAAAGAACTTCACAAACTGACTACTTGAGTAGAACTCTGGTACCCTTCTGGCCCTTACGCAAGCAGCTATTAGGCTTGTCATTGATTGATACAGTGGTTGGAGTCCTTCTGGGGATATCATGGCAAATTCTGTCCAGTTGGCACGTTAGATATACTTTATTTCTTTCTTTCAGTAACAGTAAAAAGTAACCCACCGCCTTGAAATGTAAGGTCCGTCGGATGCTACAAAATCCTATTGCAAAAACATCGTATTTGTTACAGACTTATTGTTATGTAGTTGTTAATGCTATTTTAAATAATATGAAGAACATAATATATAAAAATTTCTCTAAGGTAGTTTTATGATTGTTAAAGTGGTTCTATTTAATTTGTTTCTGCCTAGTTGAGGAGAATGTAATTTACATAACGCAAATGCAAAACATGTAGTACAATGAGTGTGGTAAAAATAAGTTGCAATAGGTAGAGAGAAGTGTTATGCTACATTTGGATGTTTGATGTAATCTAAATAGCTTTTTGGTTGATAATAGCCTGTTTCTACCTGTGTCAGGTGAAAAGGTCTCAGGAGAATCTCCAGCTATTTTCATCTGAAATGGTGTGTGTCTACATGGGTTTTGCTGTGTTTGTATGTACTGATACATTACTTGCAGTACAGCCTGTCACGACTCTACATGATATTCGGTAGTTGTTTGTTTGTTTGTATAACTGTTGATAGTGGTGGTATATTCTGTGTGGTACCTTAAATACATAAACACCTGTTATTACGCAAATTATAAACTGATTGAGAATGTTATACGAGGAATAGATGAATTTTAGCTATACATGAAGAATAAACTTATGATTCTAAATTTATTAGTAGAAATAGAACGTAGTCCCTTGCTTCCTGAGTGCAGTATTCCTTAAATTACTTTATTTATAACATTTTTAGTTTTTTGCGTGGTTTATACGGCGTTAGATCTTCAAAATCCCGGGACAGTTAGAGGGCCCTACTGATAATGCTCTAGAGGTTCTCAGTCGGAGAGAGATCCAGCAACTTTGCAAGCCGAGGTAGGGTAGCTGCAGACACGAAGGCAAGAGGTAGAAGAGGAAACTCTCTCCGGCTATTATCCCGCGGGAATATACGCCCACGATATCTTGTCATGAAGGACAACAAAATGGGGCGTAGAGTAACGTCAACGCACCGCCCTGCTGTAAGATTGCTACGGATGACAGCTAATGGGGTCTTGCAATGAAAAGGAATGGCAGCCCAGACCGTCACTCCAGACTGTCAGGCCGTATTGCGGGCAACAGTCGGGTTGGTACTCCGCTGGTATCCGTGGATGTTCCAGACACGTATTCGTTGGTCATCAGGCATCAATTCAAGGGCTTATTTCAATAGTGGTACAAGTCCATTACCTCCACTTTTCTACCTATAATGCAATTAATGATTCAAAGAAACGGAAAGAAAGGTTCATCTCTAGCAAGAAGCTATATGCTTCAATATTTCTGGTATCTCAACTGCAGATTTTTCAGCGCTCATTTATCTTCAGGACACTGTATCTCACAATGAACAAAAATGGACTATGACTATTGAAATCGGCCCTTCAATCAGGAACGGGTTTCATCACTGAAGGCAATCTAACTTCATTAGTTAGACAGAATTTGGCACGATACCTTTCAGGGCCACATCCAGCACCTCTGACAATCAATGACAACCCAACTGCTTTCCTAAGGGCAAGAAGTGGACCATCGCGTTATTGACTTGGTCGTTTTGTGAAGCTCATTCTCTTAAATAAGTTGCCCAGTTTTGTCTGGAACTGTAATCATTTGTTTACCTGTACATGTCCAGCAACTCTACCGACTTTTTCTCACAGAGTGTACTTTGTTCACTAGCAGTGAGGGTAAACACCTGCAGTGATGTTAATATTTGTTGGGAATCCTCTGATAATGGAAAAATTTAGCAGTTACATAAAACAACACTGGTGTAGGTTAAACGTACATGACGATGGTGTATAAATCGTGAAATGCATTGTAAATTTTTAATAAGGTATTTAGTGAATACGATCCGTCTAATAACTGTGTAAATGGCCTTACTGGTGAATCATCTAGATTCAACTCTCACTGTTATGGATACAGTAATAAGATTTTGAAATTCTACTGCTCGAATGCAGTGCAGTGTTGCATAGCCTATAGGAAATTATTTTGTGCCAAGTAATCGAGTGCAGAACACGGCGGTTCCGGAAGCAGCTGGGATAATGGGAATTGGCGCTCCAGCTAGGCCAGCCAGTATCACTGCGCACCGGGCCAGCTGCTGTGCCAATATGGAGGCGGTGGCGGAAGCCTGACGTCGTTAGTGTCTTCCGCGCCGGCGGTGGGGAAGTCCCGCCGGATATGAGGCCCCCAGACTTTCATTTGTGGCGTCCGACCACCAGCAAGACGGCGGCACGTGTGTGCGACGGCCGCGCGGAGCAGCGTGTGCACAGGGGATGTCTCCTGACGATGCAAAACGGGGAAGACTGATTACTTCCTGCCGGGCAGGCCTGTATCCAAAGAGAAATTGCTTCCGAGCAACCAAAAGCTGTAATATTGTCGACATGTCAGAAAAGGAACAAAGCATGGTAGAGAGGATACTGTGAACAAACATTATTCCTCTTTTATTTTTTTTCGTTTTCCAGTTATTTTGCACATAATGAAGAACGGAGAGTTACAGGGGTGATCAGAAAGTTTCGGTTTGAGGGTGCTACTGCAGTGTACATGCAATGTAACCGTCATGTAGGCAAGGGATTAGAGAGGCATTAATGTCTATCGAACGTGATGCGGTAAATACGGGAAAGTGAACTATATTGACGCTATTTGCAAACAGGACCATAGTGCTCGTATTCTTTCTTTAGCTGTCGAAAGACAAACGCTGGTACACTTAATTCTTCAAGATTTCCTGTTACGTTGATTAATCGGGTTTCTGGCTGTTATTCGCGCCTTTCCTGCGCGATATTTCAACTGCGTCTTCTGCAGGTGATGTCTGATACTGATTCCAGTGTGGAAATAGTCCGGTATTTATGCCTACGTTGTGTTAGGCGTTCCCTCTGCCGTCCGCGCCGCGTCTGGCGCTCTGTCCGTGGTGCGCGCCGACCAATAGCAACGGCTGTGGCGTTTTCTTCTGGCCGCGGCTGTTCCGAACGCTGTGCGCGTACTTCGTGGTTATTATCCGTTGTCAATATAGCTGAGTTAAGTTCTGAATGGCTTCCAAGTTGTTCTAGACGTTTCTTCTTCCGATTGTCGACATTTGAGTACTTCTGTGAATTAGGACGTTCTGTTACCGTGCTGTGTCGTGGTAGGTGTTCCGTCCGAGGTTCCTGCCCCCCAGGAGCGGCTGCAGTGTCATTTTAGGCCGATTGTTTTCAGATCGTCGCTCGAGATTCGAAAGAGCGTCCTCAGATACTATGTCTGTTGTCTGAGGTGCCGTTTCATGTACGTCCTTAGTTACATGTACTGGGCTGTCATCTCTAATTCCATCCTTACACTTGTGCCCATTGTGGTCTGGATGTGGTCTACGTTGCACCCTCAGAAGATCGAGCACTGGGTTCCAGACCGAGCTCAGCTGGAAACCGGTGACCCGGTTAATGAGATTCTCTGCAATCTTAATTTCAATAGATTCTCTGATGACGCTGTCCCAGTACCTCGATCTAGGCATCATTGTATTTCATAGAATGAATGAGCTGTAAACAATAATTGAAATACCGTGCAGGAGAGGCGCGAATAACCGGCAGGAACCCGATTAATCAACATGACCTGTAGACGTCGTTCACTGAATCTTGAAGTGTGTGGGACACCATGTCTGTGGAAGATCACCGATGTGGTATGGTGCGACAAGGGGCGTTGCTGTTTCATGATGAAACATGGCCCCAAATCGCAAACGTCGTAACGCAGAAGTTAGGCCAACTCAAGTTGGAGGCACCAGAGTATCTGCCCCATATTTCTCGCTCCCCATGCGATTATCACGTCTTCGGTCCGTTATAAAAGGCCGTGATGGGTCGACGATACCTGTCAGATGACGAAGTGCAACAGGCAGTTAAGGATTTCTTCATGGAGCAGAATACGACGTTTTGCCAAACGGTTATCTTAAACTTCAGGCGTCGGTAGGATGATAACCTCAATGTTTACGGCGAATTTAAATAAGTGCACAAAGATTCTGAGCTGTACGACCGTCGAACGAAGAACATTTTGGTCGCCCCTGATACACAGGAACAATCCTAGCAGTCACTGGCAACAAACTTCAAGTACTGCCAACACTCACATTGGTACTGGCTGTACAGTAAAGGAATATGCTACCAATGAAACAGCTACAAGTACGACAAAGCATTGCATTAGGCTCATAATGTCTCAGTCATTTTTGCACTTTTACTATTTCATCTTTTGGTGAGCTGCCTAACATAAAACTACAGAGGTGGCATTTACAGCGTATTTGGTGGAGTATTGTAATGGCTGTCCAATTTTATTAATGTCGAAGTTGTCACGGCTATTCGTAGAAGAGAGAAACTTTATTACATAATATTACATAATGAAGTTCAAACATTATACAGGTGTCTTTTTGGGGAAGCGTTTTTAGAGTAACGCTGGGCAGGCGGAAAGACGAGCAAACGTAACAGTGTCCACAGGCAGAGGCAAAAGTGGTGTTAATAATGGCCACTTCAATGCAAAGCGGGCCTGTAGATAACGGTGGCTGGACAGCCTAGGCAAAACACCAAAATGACAACCAGGTCACCTGTGTTTGAGAACCATTTCAATCGAGGTTCAACATTTATAGAAATTAGGAAAACAGTTACCTGAAAACCACGCTACGAGAGAAACGTGTCGAATGGTTTATAAGCATCGACTACAGGGAGTAAGGTCAGTCAGTATCTTGCGTTACAAATAGTCATTACCAAGAAGGAAATGAAGCAGTTAAGAGTGAGCGTGTGTCTGGAAGAAGTACCACTGTCGAGCCTGAAAGTCACTACAGAGTGACACTTCGGTGGTGCTGCCGTCAAACTACAACAAGCATGTCCACAGGTGAGGGAGGACAACAGAGTTTGCGGTAAGTATCCAGCAGCGGTTACTATCTCGAGTTTCCTGCCTGTGAGAGAAGAACAAGCAATAACGAGTTTGTTTCTAGCAGCATCTCATCTCCTGTTGTGAGTAACGTCTCTGACTGCGTATAGCTGTAAACAGTAATGGATGATAATTTCTTGTTTATCAGAATACAAAGATAAATAAGTGCATTTTGGAGTTGTCTCCAGTTTCAGTTAAGGTATCTGATGGTGTATTTTGGAACAAGTTGTAAGTAGAGCGCTCGTCTCTGACAGCCAATATACTCTACTTTTTTAATTTTCGTAAGAGCTATGGTGGAGGGGTAGATCTACATCTACATGGATACTTTGCAAATCACATTTAAGTGACGGGGAGATGATGCATCGAACCACCGTCATTATTCACTGTTATTCCAATCTTGTATAGCGCGCAGAACGATCTAACACCCATATCTTTCCGTGCAAGCTCTGATTTCCCTTATTTTATTATGGTGACCGTTTATCTCTATGTAGTTCAGCTTCAACAAAATATTTTAGAATTAGGAGTAGAAACATGGTGCTTGAAATTTCGTGAGAATATTCCGCTGCATCGAAAAAAGCCTTAGTTTTAGAGATCTCCACCCCCCAAATCCTGTACCATTTCACTGATTCTCTCTCCCCTATTTTGCAATAATACAAACCATGCTGCCTTCCCTTGAACTTTTCCGATGTACTCCGTCAAGCCTATCTGTTAAGGATCCCACATCATGCAGCAGTATTCTAAAAGAGGACGGACAAGCGTAGTGCAGGCAGTCTATTTAGCAGAGTTCTTCCGTTTCCTGAGTGTCCTCCCAATAAAACGTAGTCTTTGGCTAGCCTCCCACATAACACTTTGTATGTGTTCTTCCCAATTTAAAGTGTTCATAATTGTAATTTCTAGGTATTTAGCTGAATTTACGGCCTTTGGATTTGACTGATTTATTGTGTAACCGAAGTTCAACAGATACTTTTTAGCACTCATGTGAATGACTTCACACTTTTCGTTTTTTAGGGTCAATTGTCAATTTTAGCACCATACAGATATCGTTTCTAAACCATTTTGCAATTTATTTTGCTAATCTGATGACTTCACTAGTCGATAAACGACAGCGTCATCTGCAAAAAACAGAAGACGACTGCTCAGATTGTCTCCCAAATCGTATGTATAGATAAGGAACAGCTAAGGGCCTATAACACCACCTTGGGGAACGCCATAAAACACTTCTGTGTTACTCGATGTCTTCCCGTCAGTTACTACGAACTGTGGCCTCTCTGACGGGAAATCACGATTCCATTCACATAAATGAGACGATATTCCATAAGCATGCAATTTCGCTACAAGCCGCTTGTGTGGTACAGTGTCAAAGCATTCCGGAAATCCAGAAATACGGAATCAATTTCAAATCCCTAGTCGATAGCACTCAACACTTCGTGCGAGTAAAGAGCTAGTTGCGTTTCACAAGAACGATGTTTTCTAAACCCGTGTTGATTTAGTGTCAATATTCCGTTTTCTTCGACGTAATTCATAATGTTCGAACACAATACACGTTCCAAAATCTTGCTGCATATCGACATTAATGATATGGACATGTAATTTAGTGGATTACTCTTACTACCTTTCTTGAATATTGGTGTCATTAGTGCAACTTCCCAGTCTTTGGTGCTAAGGTAGCAAGTTCGAGTCCTACCTCGGCCATGGATGTGTCTGATGTCCTTGGGTTAGTTAGGTTTAGGTAGTTTCTAAGTCTAGGGGACTGATGACCTAAGATGTTAAGTCCCATGGTGCTTACAGCCATTTGAACCATTTTCAGCCCAGTCTTTGGGTACGGTTCATTCGTCGAGTGGACGGTTGTATATGATGGTTAAGTATGGAGCTATTGTATCAGGATACTCGGAAAGGAACGTAAATGGCATGCAGTCTGGACTGGAAGACTGGCTTTTATTAAGTGATTTAAGTGTCTTCACAACTACGACGACATCTACTTCGACATTACTCACGTTGACAGCTGTTTTTGATTCAGACTCTCGAATATTTGCTTTGTCTTATTTGGTGAAGAAATATCGGAGGACTGTGTTTTGTAACTCTGCTTTGGAAGCACTGTCGTCGATAGTATTTGCATTGCTATCGCGCAGAGAAGTTAGGTCTGGTTCACCTTGCCCACGCGTATCTGATAACAGAAGGTAGAACTTAGGTACTGGAAGTTACTGGAAAGGCCCAACATAAAGGGTGGTAAAGTGTAGTCACCGATTTCAAAGATATACAGCCACTGTAAGACACCTCTTGGAAAATGTTCAAACTGATGGAGAAGTAAATTTATTTCCAACTGAATCCGTAAGTGTTTACATCATTATGCAGTTCCTACAAATCAAAAAGTCCCCTCTCCGTTCTAGAATCACATCATAGGAGACGTTCAGCCTTTCACTCTGTCAAAGGTGTCGCAGTTGACCTCAGTCCGCATTGTCATCAACATCCTGATTGTGTTAAGCAGGCCACTCCTTCGCCCTAGCTGCGATACATCAGTAGAGGTCTAAGCTATCGTGTGGGCAGTGTTGAATGTGCTACAGAGTATCGGTCCGAAGCTCTGGCCATGTTGCGAGAAACACAGGGAACACTGCGGAGCAAGCGGTACAAGGCAGAGCAAGAGGAAAATCTACAGAAGAAGAAAGACATCTCGTCGCAACTGTACGACGACATGCAGTGATGTTGAACACTATTGTCCACCTCACATCGACCTACGTAAGTGCATTGCTGAAGCTAACGGCGTACAGGCGGCTGAAATCATTCTACAACCAATATTTGCAAGCATTCATATGTGAGTGGGGAAGGGCGGTAGGAGGTGTCATCATTGAGAAGGAACTGATGAGAAAGGTACGCTCCATGGAGCGAAGCAAGGGAAAAGTAACTGAAACTCAATCTTGCTAAATCTGAAAAGCGTTGAAAATCCGTATTTTCTAGTCATTTTTGGAGAGTACTATAACCCATGGATCAAAAAAGTATGTGATCTCAATAAAAAATTTAAAGAATCACTGTAGCAAAAGATCGTTGGGGATTACGCTGAAGTGTGATTTTACGAAACAACAATAGGATGAGAGCAAGTGAGAGGCAATTGGGGTTCAGAAAACATTTTGAAAAGGTATAGATCAGCTACAGTTGTCGTGCTGTGTTTGTAGGATGTTTATCGGACGAGGGTCTATCACAGACAACTTGGATCCCTGGCAGGAGCACGAAACGCTGTTGACCACGGAAAGTACAAATGGAAGCTTGCACGAAAAACGGAGGTAAAATAAGAAATTATTAAATTCAGAGTGTGACTTACAGCTTTTTGTGTTGTAAAAGAATTCACGTAATAAAGAGAAAAACGAAATATACTACAATGGTGATTACAGGGATGGGTTCGTTCATAATCGAATCGACAGTTTCTGAATAGACCAAGACTTTGTGGAAGACTGAGTGGAGAAATGTGCTCTGTGATTCCCCTTCCTGCTGCAGACTGAAGGGAAAGTGGTACTTGTAGAGGCAGCACGAGCTAGCTACAAGGAGACCATTTGCTTGGGTGCGTTAGTATGATCCCACCATGAGGAGTACCGTTTTGAGTTCCCATACGAAGTTTCACATCTTTTTCGGCGATTGAAGGACCAAGAGTTTGATGTATTAGGAGAGTTTCTGCATATGAAGTGACTCACCGAATGCGGCGACACATGAAGTTAAAAGCGGGACGAAATGAAAAGTAGGCAAGTATATTGGGGAAGACCAGTTTGTATTTAGATAAGAGAGAGGAACAAGAAAAGCAATTTTAGCTTTGTTCGCGCTACTGGATCAAAGGATATATATGAATAGAGCTTACCTTACCTTCATTGATATAGAAGTTTTGGACATTATGAAATGGGTGCTACTCTTTGGAACTATGAAAAAACTGTAGCTTGGCTGTATGGATAGAAAAATGATTACGTTTCTGTAGGATTTACTATCTCAATCAGAACTAAAGCGCAAATTTAGACGAAGAGGCCAAGCAAAAGTTTTAGCCAATGATTTCCCCTATCCCCATATTTACTTAATGTATTCATTGAGGAAGCTGTTCAGACCGTGGGAAGAGAAGACAAACGGAGTAAAACTCCGTGGTGAAAGGATACGGTGTATTAACATTGTATTAAATTTTCTGATGACATCGTGATAACTGAAGACTCCGAGAAACAAATCCTACCGGACACTCTTGAACTACGGAAATTAGACTGAACAAACGGAAAACACTATTATTGACAGTACCAATATAAAAGTAGATGTCGTTACAATTGAGCAGGTGAAACAATTTTGTTATCTCTGTAGTGTACATACAAATCAAGAAGAAAAGTTTAATACAAGTGAAAAGAAATATAGCATTGGCAAAGCAAGCAGTTGTGACTTCGGAAAATATGTTTACCAGCAAACATATGAACAAGGACGTCTGAAAATCCATTGTAAAATCATTTGCGCAGAGTTCACTGCTCTGTGGAAATGAAATTTGGACTCTGGGTACATTGGAACGGAATCGACGTGAAGCTGGTGAAAAGTGGATATGGCGAAAAATGACAAGAATGGTCTGGATGGTGGGAGAAGCGAACGTGGAAACTTGATGAATAATAATGCGCAAACAACTGTTGAGTCTATAAAAGATAGACCATACCTGTACGTGTATATCACGTGGTATTTGTTTTACTTGTGACGTCACTGTACCAGTATAGAGGCACGGGAGTGATTGTTACGATTCAGCTTTGAGGAATACTTATGAAAATCGCTGTTTAGTTGAAAATTACAAGATAATGAAAGGTGTCGTCTGATATGACTCGTAAATGGGTTCGTAATGACAAGAAACTCCAGTCAGAAGAAAGCTCGTTTTGAAAGAAATCCAAAAAGTCTAAAAAGACTAGTGCCGAGTGAATGCGAGTGCTAATGGAGACGTCAAAAATAAATGAAAAAAAAAGAAAAGAACGGCGCAAAGCAAGTATGTAGCTGGTCCATAGGGAATACAGAGGTCATCGTGAGCCTATAGATCACGAGCAGATCTCTTAGGAAGGCAATACGAAGAACAGTTATTATACAGACGTAGATAGGAAAGTGATAGTGCCAGACGAGTATGTATAGAGACTACCAAATCGTGTTGTCAGTAGACGCTACATTCGATAAACTTTTGGTTTATGTGTTCTATAACCATTAACCGGTATTAAAGAGAAAAATTAAGAGATTAACGCGGCACATTATGATTTAATCCCGACGAATTCACGGAAAATTTACGGCGCGTACCCTCACTGAGCATACAAATTTTCTTTTACTTTTCTTATCTCTATCTTCGATCCAGATATTTTGCTGATTATAAGTATTAGATCCTGATGTATGCCGCATATCTTTTGGTTAAGCTTTACCTTATTCTGTAGGACTTATTGAGGCAATCAGCGACGACTTAGTACTTTCGGACTTACAATAAGTTTACTAAGATGTACAGAAAATGATTTCGGAATTGTACGATGTACATTATTTATAGAAGTGATGTGTTCTGCAGCTGAGCTGGCGTAAGCTGATCTCTTAGAGTCGCAGTGGGCTCGGCGCAGCAGCTTCACGAGGTGACCTCAAACAGTGATAGAAAGCGACTTTGTAAGCTCCTCTCTGGCAAGGCCTCAGCGTTGGCACAGCTCTGCAGATGGCTACTGTCTGTGTCTACAGACGTTAGCGCTTCACATCTGAAAACGGGAGCAGTGCTACGAATTGTCAAGGATCGTCTTAAACCTTCTTGACTATAGAACGAATGTTTTATAGGAAGTGTGGGACTAAATGTCGTTTTGAATTGTAGAAAAAGACTCACTGGTTCTTTCATCACATTTCGCAACGTAAGCTGCTGTTTCATATTTAGCGAAAACGATCACCCAAAGTACGGGCCAGCCGTTTCCTGCTTTGATTATTTAAGGAGGGCTAAAAATGCAAAGGGAGTAAATAATAAAACCAGAATTCTCAGATAACATGCAACACATCTCAGGAATTAAGAAAAGATAAAATCGGAATAATGGAGCGCGCACTGTGAAATTAGTACCGAATACGATAAACCGAATTCACATGAGGTACACGTTAAATGAGACAAAAGGAAAGAGCGGCCAGCTGATTAATGCCAGCATATTTTGCACGGTATAGAATACGCAAAGAACTGATAAAGGCGATACTGAGGAGTAACAGAGAGAGGAGCTGTCAGCGCAGCATCAAAACTGCGAATGACCCATCAGCAGAAGCAGCCTTAGATCTGCTCTAACTAGGTAGTAAAACTACACAGATTGGAAAGCTTACGGGAGTGCTGAACAGGTATGGTGGTTATAGCTGAAACGTTTTGTTTTCCGTATTCTGTTTAACCTGACCGTTAAAACCGCGCAAAATAACTGATTTTCGCTTTTCTTAGTGTTATTATTTCCAATATAATCTTCAAACAAAGGTTAACAAATTGAAGGTGAAGGAGTAGGTGATCGCGCTTGATCTGAGGTTGCGGCTCTGGTAGAAATTGGTGGCCAGCAAAGATGCCGAAGACGAAGGAGACGTACGCGGCAACAGTGAGAGAGAAGGGTCACAAGTTGACCCAACTTTTGAGCGGCATCAATTTTTCACTCTGACACAACCACAAGATTTCAGTTATTATACTAAGTTTGTAGGACATTTACAGGTGTATCAAACATATTCACCATCTATTCCAAGGGATACTGTGGATGTTTCCTCCTGACATGATGTCGCAGACTTGTTGTGCCACTTCCCGTTTTTAATCTTTTAAAGGAAATGCAGCATTGAATTTAACTGCTACCGCACATAGTAAAGTATTTCCAGACTAGGTATGGTGCAGTTCTGCAATACAACCCATGTCCGAGGACGACAGCGAGAGAATACCCTGTAGACCAGCTGGGGTGGAGGGGCAAGTTTCGTACACTACGTTTACGCAAATACCGTCCAAATAGGCCACGCCACACGGCAACAGGTACGTCAACGTCTCAGCAATGCTGTACCGATTCTTACACTATGTGATGAAAAGTATCCGGACACCACCAAAAACATTTTTTTTTTCATATTAGGTGCATCGTGCTGGCGCCTACTGCCGTGTACTCTATATCACGACCTCGGTAGGCATTAGATATCGTGAGAGAGCCGAAAGGGGCGTTCCGTGGAACTCACGGACTTCGAACGTGGCCAGATGACTGGGTGTCAGTTGTGTCATACGTCTGACGTGAGATTTCCACACTCCAAAACATCCCCAGATCCACTGTTTCCGATGTGATAGTGAAGTGGAAACGTGAAGTGGCACGTACAGCATAAAAGCGTACAGGCCGACCTCGTCTGATGACTGACGCAGACCGTCGACAGTTGAAGAATGTAGTATTGTGTAATAGGCAGACATCTATGCAGACCATCACAAAGGAATTCCAAACCTGTATCAGTATCCACTGCAAGTCCTACGACAGGCGGGAGGCCAGAGAACTTGGGATTCGTAGTCGAGGTGATGCTCATAATCAACGCATCACGCCGTTGAACGCCCAACGACTCCGCGCTTGGAGTAAGGAGCGTAATCATTGGACGATTGAACGGTGGAAAACATGTGGAGTGACAAATCACGGTACACAATGTGGCGATCCGGTGGTAGGGTGTGGGTATGGCGAATGCTGGGTTAAGGTCATCAGCCAACAGTAAAATTCAAGGCGGTGGTGTTACGGTGTGGTCGTATTTTGCATGGAGGGGGCTTGTACCACTTGTTGTTTTGCGTGGAACAATCACAGCACGGGCCTACACTGATGTTCTGAGCATCTTCCTGCTTCCCACTGTTGAAGAGCAATTCGGGGTGGCGACTGCATCTATCAACACGGTCGAGTACCTGTTCATACCGCGTGGCCTTGGCGGGGTGGTTACACCGCAATAACATCCCTGTAATGGACTGGCCTACACAGAGGCCTCACCTAAATCCTATAGAACACCTTTGGGATGTTTTGCAACTCCGACTACGTGCAAGGTCTCACCGAGTGACATCGATACCTCTTCTCTGTGCAGCAATCCGTGAAGAATGGACTGCGAAGTAGGGAGATCCATGGATACTTCTTACCAAGAAGTAGCTTCAAGAAACGGTAGAAGAGAGTACTTTTGGGTGGCAAGCACAGACTAAAAAACTAAACCCGATGCTGCCTTCACCTTGCCCACTATAGTTCCTCCGGGACTATGGAACATTTTCCATTACGTCATACCATATTACGTATAATCACACTTTGATCCCCGGCAGACACAGTGGCAAGTTCAGTGTACCGACACGAATCCTACAGTGGACGTAGGAGTGATTTTGCGAGCACCCTCTCAATTGTTCTAGTGAACGCTCCATTCAAATGAGAAGAGCTACCAGGAAGAACGACATTCAAATCCTGTGAAAGTCATATACGTAGAATCATCACCTGTGGATTCATGTAGAATATTCCTGTTTTAATAATGACAATAAATATTGAATTTGCTCTAGCCATTGCGTTTTCTTCGTTTCAATTATGTTTCAACTTGGAACATTAATTTATGTTGTTGCATAAGTTTTTTAGAGTTTTTGTTTACAATGTTATTATTCTGGTTGCTATGGGTTTGCTTATCGACTGTCATTTCCTATTTGTAGTTCACTGTAGCTATTTGAGTTCACATGTTGTCATTTTCTCTTTTGGAGATAGTGAGAGACTAGGTGTGGACGCTAGGAAATAGAATGTCAACATTTCTCAAATACGCTTCTGTTTGAGTGCAGTTAAGGCATGACAGCATCGAAAGTAGCCAGCAACATTTGGCCGTGTATGGGGAAAATGCCGCTGCACATAGAACGGCAAGAAAATGGTTTTATCGTCTTAGGAAGAATCGTTTTGACATTAGTGTCTCTCCACTTTCAGGAAGCCCTTCGGAATTTAATGAAATTAGTTTAAGCGCATTAATCCACAATAACCAACATCAGTGTACTCGAGAACTGGCTACTCTGGTGAATTGTCATCATGCCACCATCGTGTGGCACTTGGATGCAATGGGGAAGGTTCAAAAACCTGCAGTGTGGGTTCCGCATACTCTAAGCCAAAATCACAAAAATTAGAGGGTGGTCGTGTGTGCATCTGTTCTTGCTCGTCGTCAGTTGGTTCGTGAATAACACTGACCATTTATATCCTGTACCATTACAAGAAATGACGTCTTTATTATAAGGAAAAGAAGGGAACGGCAGAGCCCAAACAGAGTGGCAACTCGCCGTACAAAGACTTGCGCCCATCAACAAAAGAAAATCGCATGCATTAGCAGGAACAGCGACAGTGTGGTGTACTACGAATTACTTCCACATGTAACCACCTATGCTGATTTTTATTGTCAGCTACTGAGACGTCTTGCAGACGCACTCCAAGAATAACGACCAGGAAGACAACGTGAAGTGATGCTATTCCACTATAACACCTTCCCTTCTGGTAGACTGACAAAAACTCTACACAGGGGATGAGACTGGAAGTCATTCCGCACCCACCTATTTTACCTGATCATAAGCCCACAGATTTTCACCTTTTCCGCTATTTACCGAACAATCTTCAACGAACTTTCTTCCTGAATGAAAAAGCACTCCGAACATGGCTCGACAAGTTCTTCACCTCAAAGTCACTTGTTTTCTACAGTCGTGGAATCGAAAAATTATCACAGTGTTGGCAGACTTACAAATAGTGAAGGAGAATATGCAACTGCTAACATAAGTATCTGTTATGCGTGTCTGTTGTTTGTATTAAACTTATCGGACCCCGCTATAAACTTACTCGCCAACCTAATAGCAGTGACAGGTACATTATTGCAGATTATAGTTACTAGCATTTTATATCTAGATTGTAGAGTTATCGTCTCTTACTGGATTTTTCCTCGACTTACGGAAACGTGTAAAGCATTTCTATCTAAGAAATCTTCGTAGGTAAGTTAGAGAACGTGCTGTCTGCAGAACAGCATTTTCGCTTCTATTTGTGCTTCTCTATCCACTGTTCTCGAAGCTCCTATCTTAAAACGCTGCAGGTTAAAGCTGCTACGACGAACAAAGTATTAGCACTTCAAAAAACAGCGTTAGTCCGTGCTTGGTATAGCTTCCGCCATTGATTTAATTAAACTGTGCTGCTGATACCAAAAGATGACACTTGTGATGTTGAGCCGAAAAGAGGAAAACCTCTGCGAATGCCTCGCACTTTCTAATAAAATTACAACGCGAATGTCTGAAGGGTTGGGGGCTGGGAGTAATTTAATCAGAAACAGATATAATTGAAGCTGTAGGCTTTCCTGTGAGTGCTGCAGATAACACCCGGAGAACGGTAACACAATTACAGAGAATCCGGGTTTTCTTAACTCATACTCTCTGGTCTGAGAAAAAACTGGCTCCATTTCGTTTCAGCTTTTATTTATCTCTCTGATCTTTGAATTTCGTTCCATGATATTTTTACATCACCATCTCTACCTGTACTTTGGCGATAGCCATTCACGATATAATGAAATATATGAGTGCACTCGTCACAATTACGTCTTCTGTGAATGACACAGAGAAACCGCCCTTTTGAGAGATGGTGCCTAATACAGTTAGTATGTTTCCAATTTGAAAATGGAACCGTCACTGTGTAATCTGTGACTTTGGTAGCGCAGAATAATTCATAATCTGGAAGAGAAATCAACCAACAGCAGTACTTTGAACTTTGAGCGACGTACGTACCCGGTAAATATAAAAAATGTTCAAATGTGTGTGAAATCTTATGGGACTTAACTGCTAAAGTCATCAGTCCCTAAGCTTATACACTACTTAACCTAAATTATCCTAAAGTCAGACACACAAACCCTTGCCCGAGGGAGGACTCGAACCTCCGCCGGGGCCAGCTGCACAGTCCATGACTGCAGCGCGTTAGACCGCTCGGCTGATCCCACGCGGCCGATAAATATAACAAGAACGTTTTATTCAAGGTCTCACAATTAGATGGTTGCAGAAAGTATGTCACAAAAGTAAGCAGCGAAAAACCACAATAAAATTTCCAGGAAGCCGAAGTAAAGGAAGTGATAATGAAATTTTGCTACAAAATGTAATGTAGCATAGTACGCTTTAAAACTGAGAAAAGTATGTCGTATATGACTACAAAAGCTATGGTGCAGATAACCTAAGGACATGAATTAAATCCCTCTCAACTATTAGAATTGTTGATGTTGGAAGTAAGACGTAGTTATGGTTTTCTATAATCATGTGCCAATAGAAAATCAGCTGCTACTCGAATCGTAAATAAATTCTCTACAGAAGGTTGTTGAAAAGGTTAAGACAGTGGAAACGTATCAGCAGTCAAAATCCTCTATGAGCACTCTGACTTACATTTCCCGTGTTTTACTTAATCCTTGAAAGAACGATGCCAGGACGGACGTATTTTCTCTGCTACACTTGTCCCAATGTGCTAGAGCAGTAACGATTTAGCTGTTGACGAACCGCTTGACTAAAACTACTTCCATCCAGAATAGAAATATATAGGAACTAATTACGTTTATCCAGTACGGGTGTTCTAAGATGTGTGACTGCATATTGAATTTAATATAGATTACTGCAAACAGTGACTACTTTTGCAATATTTATTTATTCCTACAAACTAGTTTTGGAACCTTTTGAGACTCATCTTCAGATGGGGCGCTTGCAAGTTACAAGTCAGTACCATATCCTGAGGCTGGGCATTAGCTCGCTGCAGTATGCGCAGCCGAATAGTTGCTATTCACCTAGCAGCCCCCACCGTGATTGCCAACTGAGCATAGACTGCTGACTTTCCCCTTTGAGTACAAATATACACTATCTGGTCGAAATTATATGGATACTTATTAACTCCGTCCGAACAGGCCTTGAAAGATCCAACGGTACCGACCGGACGCCGTGCCATTCTCAGCCCACAGGTATCGCTGGTTGCGGATGCGGAGAGGCATGTGGTCAGTACACCGCTCTCCCGGCCGTATGTAGTTGTACGAAACCGGAGCCGCTACTTCTCAATCAAGTAGCTCCTCAGTTTGCCTCACAAGGGCTGAGTGCACCCCAATTGCCAACAGTGCTCGGCAGACCGGCTTGCAACCCACCCAACTCCTAACCCAGTCCGACAGCGCATAACTTCGGTAATATGACGGAAACTGGTGTCACCACGGCGGCAAGGCCATTGGCGATGGATGCATGTGTCTGTCCTTACGATAATTTAGGTTAAGTAGTGTGTAAGCTTAGGGACTGATGACCTTAGCTGGTAAGTCCCATTAAGATTTCACACATATTTGAACATTCTTTTTGAACAGCTTGTGGATCAGCCTCAGTGCCAGAAATCACCTATTAATTTAGTTCTGAAATGCAAATAACGATGATCACTCATTCCATCCAAATGACATGGACAGAAGATCTGTCCTCAATTGAGTCATAATGGTTTGAAGAATACCTCCTTGTAGATCGTCTCTACGCCCTCCTCCATCCCTCCTCCACCACCTCCCCCCTCCACCACTCTCTATCACTCCCATCTCTTCATACGTAATCGTACCTCAGTTACATAACGCACATTCGTAAATCCATAAGCGAAAAGAGTGCCCTTGGAATCAGCTCAGACAAATATCATTGAGCTACCGAGTGACAACGCACCAGGACGGCTCCCATATGGTTTCAGTGTCTCGTAGGATTCAAATTTAGTGCTACATTCTACTAGATAGCTGCTTCTAATTACTGTCTTCTTTAGCGCAATATTGCATTATGTACGGAGACATTTTCTCCAGAATGAGATAAAATTTTATTGCTCTTTTTCCGTGACTAAGGTACCCGTTTCCCAACTCTCTTTCGAATATTTAAGCCATCATCAGTGCACAATCAAATATCTTTCTCGTCTTGTGTATTATGTTTGCTCCCCAACCGTCTTTCGAATATTCAGATCATCGTCACAGCACAACTAAATGTCGCGATGGCAGATTACATAAGCGTGACAGATGCCGAGGTTTTAGTTAATAATAGGAGTCACAACATATCCAGATATAAAGTTCGTACAGATTCTACAGAAAGAGAATATGTTACGATTTAAAATGAAAAGCTTTCATGCAATTCCGTCTGCTAGCTCAGTGAAGCACACATTATGACATCTTGCATCTGTGTTATACGATTATTAATTTCTATTACTTCCAGTTACTTTGAAAAATTTAGCTTTCACGACAATTAGCAGCATAAGTCTACTTTCCATACAAAATATGCTGGTAAAATGCTGAATCAATAGAAGGAACTCTTTAGTATGTATCATTATCTGTTGTTTTGTTGTGAAAAACGAATGATAAGGAATGATAAGGACTTCATATTGTCTGTATACATGTCCAAGACATTTACAGAAGTCATTTCCCATGCAGTTGACAGTTTTATTTCATTTTCTTGGAAGTTCGAATGTACAAAGAAGCTTTAATTGTCTTGTTTCCAGGGTCAAATCAGTCGTGCAATTCCGGGACAACTACAGACATATTTGTAACGTCAACATTATCGATTTACACATAAGGTGGCCTCTATATCCGCTCTCACTTCTTCCTCTCTCTCTCCCCATTCTCTTTCTCTTATCCACATTATCTCAATTGTAACTTGGAAAGTACCAGTGTGTGGAACAACGTTATACTGAAGAAATCCACACGTTGTTCTAAATCAAATTTGTCGCCTTAGATTCTTATGATCAGCACGTCATTTTAAGAAATACACTTCACATTTGGTAGACATTTCTTGCGAAAAAAAGTACGTAATTGCATTAACCACATTACCAAAAACTTTAAAGTAAGGACCATACTTTCAGCAGGACAATTTTGATTTATTAGTTCTGTTACTAAAATGAACTGCCAATGTGTGTTGCAGATGTGCTAGGGCACTAAATAGCATTTTCACAAATTAGCTTCCGGAGGACACGAACAACTCTAGAAAATCCTGATCATGCTTCTCAGCGCGAGCAACAAGAAGTGTTCAAAACTTATTAGAGACACGCACACATACATACTAAAAAACGAGAGTAGAATGCCGTCAATCACACAATCACAGACTGAAATCAATTTTTTTCTCGAGCTTAGAATTGCTCCACAAGAGGCTCATCTGATATGCGCAATGGCATTTAACTGCCATCCTCGTGGCCTTGAAGTACTGATATATCCCGCTTTCTAGCGTCCCATTCTGGATTTATTGCCCCTCAGATTCGATTTAACTTGGGCGTCTGCCTGCCACTACATCCGCTTGCGGTCGTAAAAGTTTACTTCCGAGATTAGTAAGCGGGAAGGAAAATAAAACGCGTCCAACTTAGGCAAAAGAGATCCACCGTGCGTAGTGACTTTCCGGCACAGAATTCTTTCCTCCAGGGAATCAACAGTTAACCGCGAATCATTGTAAGAGCCGTAGTTGGGCACTGAAGTTGACGGAAATAAAACGAAAAAATCAAGAAGTTACAGGAGTCAATTTCCTTGCAAATTGGATTTTTAAGGATCACCGCAGAGGTTCTAAAGCTGATTACTGAGTTTAAGGCACCAGGGAGTGAGGGATATTACATACTGACCTACGGTGACACTCTTCTTGTATATACCATTGTTAACCATATTTGATGTACTCGGATGTACAAACAACAGAAAATACTGCAATTTATCTCTTTTAGCTTGGAGAATGTTCTTTGCCAATGATTTGTATGTGCATGTTATATGATCATAAGCTCTTTTATTTCATGATATTTTCTTATTCTCTAACAAATTCACTGCATAATAAATCGAGTACGTGGGCGAAGTGGCGGCAGATGCTCAGCTTTTTTCAGAACTATAAATAATTTGTTTACTAGTAAGTATTTATACTATGTAGACGTATATATAGCTGTAGATACTAGGACTTCTTCAGCATAGAAAAAGGCAAGATGAACTGCTAAACTCTGTTTTCATATGTTTGTAATGGATTAATGGAATATAGTCATTAAACCAGGACCGAACGAAGTGGCGCAGTGGTTAGCACACTGGACTCGCATTCGGGAGGACGACTATTCAATCCCGCGTCTGGTCACCCTGATTTACGTTTTCCGTGATTTCCCTAAACCTCTCGAGGCAAATGACGGGAGAGTTTCTCTGAAAGGGCACGGCCAACTTCCTTCCCTGTCCTTCCCGAATCCGATGACACCGATGACATCGCTGTATGGTCTCTTCCCTCGTACAACACGAGTTTTGTTATTTGGGCCGCAATATAACTCATCACGGGCGATGTAGGGACGATGTAAAAGGTAGACTGGCAGCATCAAGGAAAACTGGCCTGAAATCTTAACGTCGAATATAAATATGTCAGGAGGTGTTCCCTGTAGATATTTGTGTAGTGTGGAGCCTACTAAAGAAGTGAAATGTGTTCAGATAAGAAAAGAAAAGAAGCAACTGATATGTGCTAATACAGAAGGATGTTGAAAAATAGGAGGTAGTAAATCGATTTAGGAAGAAAATAAAAGATTTAGCCTTACAAAACAAACTAAAAAAAAGAAGTAATTGAATAGATCTTGAGGCGTTAAGGAATCGTCGGTTTTGATAATTCGAGGAAGTGTGAAGTGCTAAAGACTATGGAGTGGACCAAGGCTGAAGAAAATTCCATAGAGTAGACTGAACTGGTGCATCCAACCAATTCTTGGACTAAGGACCGCAAATGTCTGATTATCAAGGATAGAACGACCATTTAACAGGACTCCAAATATTCATTGTACACTATCAACGTGAAAAAGAGGTACTACACTAAATCGAAAATAGTCGATAAACTTTTTCATTTAATTTCTGAGGCCAGAGGCAGAACAACTAATGGAGCATAAAAAAATTTATACACTTAAAAAAGAAAAAGAAAAACACATCTTTTCTGTAGCCCCGAACAGCGTGTACATCACTTCGTATGTGGAAAGTGAAATCGAATACGTTCGGAATTGAGGATCTGGAAGGATCCTTCATGGGTTAATAACAGTATCATGAAGTTATTATAAAATCGGAGAGACCTGCGAAGCAGATGTAAATGATGCCGAAAACTTGTTGACAAACGATAGTTCAACGAAGTCAAACAACGCCCAGGAGCCCTGAAAGAGCTAGAAACGGAAGTTCAGTCATCGCTACATTTTGGTTCACTTGCTTAGTTGTTACTCGACCCTGAAATATTTTCAACCTATTTAAATAATTTATTGCAATGAAGTCGATTATCCAAAAGCTTCTCTATCATGATATCACCGAAACGGACTGTATGCTATGCGTCAACGAAATTCTGCTGCAATACATCGCCGCCAGGCTCTCAGGGCAAAAGGGGATCACTTAAACCGCCCTTGGATATAACGATACTTTACAGCAAGTTCGACCGATAGGATCTACTTTAGGTGTTTGCTTCACTCTGAAAGTTTTGTCTCTTTTAAAAACTATCGCGGAGGGCCCCTGCCGAGCCCCAAACGCCTGGAGGCACTCGTGCGAAGGTTTACAGGTATTACCACTACAACCAAACGGAGTTGTTGCTGTGTTCTAGACTTCTTAACAATTCAGGAGTGCATACAAACACTTCAAGTAATAGTTAGCTGCACTCACGAGAAAATCCGAGCGGGAGCTCTCCCTCACAAATGTATCAATGAGAAATACCTGACAGTGAGAAGGGAATTTTCAAGTCAGACGACAGCTGCCACCGACGTAATTCTCGACGCAAAAGGTAGAGAATTCGGCCACCCTGTGTCAATTATACTATGTATATGGGTGGCGGGAGGAGGGGTGATTACGCAGAATTCATTGACAGAGATTGCTACTTGAGACCATCAGTGATAAAGAGAATATCATACACGGTGTTAATTGGGTGAGAGTGCGAACAGAGCACATCAACGACAAAGTACATAAGACACGAAATGCAGCACCCTGAGGAACAGCGGAAAGGCCTGAACGAATTTGCTGGACAAGGGTAGCTGCAGAGTCTTTTGAGCAATAAGTGGTCTGTTAGTAAGAGGAGGACCCTGATGAGACTGAGAGGAAGTAATATGAGTGCTGCTTCCCACAAAGTGTTCTTACTGTGTCTTCTGCAAGCCTGTCAGCCTAAAGTCGATTCAGTCTTCACACTTTGAGATGGACCCCTACATTCAATCCACTGTCCCTCATAACTTTGTGATGTTTACAATTCTCATTCCATGTTCGATGGACATACTTATGGCCCGTTGCTTGATTCTTTAATCATGAAAGTGCGTATCTCCTGATTGGCATCAGGTTAGAAACATTACACTGACGCTGCTCTTGCAAGCTAATCACAGCAGACAATGGATACCTTGCGTGCAGACCATAACACCGTGAGAGCCGCTGCGTGGCCTCTTTCTGGAGGGATTGGGCAGGCTATCGTCCAGTTGAAGGCTGAGGAATTGAGTTGGCCAGGATTTCCACCTTAGAAATGTCTGATACCCGTCAGTTAGTGCCCCAGGACAGGTCGTCACAACAGCCATACATACCGTCTAGGCTCGAACTCGGTAACTTCTAATGACCAAAAGAAGGGTACCTTGAATGAGTAAGTTAAGCCCCCAGTCGAACTTAGCAACTCTGTGCTTAGGTAGTAGGAAGGAGTCAATGGAGTTGGTGTTCCTGGCCGCGTTCTTCTGCAGAATTATGTATAATAGAGAAAACTTATTTTCGCGTTTCGAATGCTCTCATGACCACCTGCTAAACAGAAAAACGTTATCGAGTTGTTCTGTGAAAACAAAAAGCAAAGATCTGGGTGAAAGACAGTTGAAACTTATACGCACAGAAGTATATTTGCAACAGTATTACTCACGCTCGTTAGAATAGTAAGCGGAAACTGTAAAAATCCGTGGTGTAAATTCAAGTTGCCTTATCGCAGTTGGATGGCACCACTACAAAAGGCAAAGCCTTTGTCCTTAATAGTGGTATGGAAAATGATCATGTTGTTTTTTCAAAGACAGCAGTCTACAGTATCTATGTCAGCAGGAAACTATACAGATGGAGGGCACTTTTCAACAAACAGCGAACCACTTATTCCAGGTACGACCCACAGTTATTCTGGAGTTTCTCACTTACCTTTGCTGTTCAAGATATGGAGGAGGAAACACATTTGAAAATCTTGCAGTGGTTTCAGAATGGATGTAAGAACTGATAATTGACTTTCAATCCAAAAACGGCGATACATGTCTTTGGACAGTCAATACAGGAGAGGATTAAGATTGTCTTTCCATCAATCAATGTTAATACTTGTCGGTTTCATCAGGCTCAAGCTTGACAAGTACAATTACGATAGTTATTTTAAGCAACCAGTTTTTCTGTTGAGCGGTAAGCAGACATAATTAGTATAAAGAAGTTACGATGCAATTTTTGCTAAAATTACGTTATTCCTAAAATTATCTATAAAACATTCCCACTGTTGTACACATTACTTAAGCAGTGGACCTCGAAAACGTCCCCTGTTAAACTTAGAAAAACATATTTTTTCTACGTTCTTCGGGTGGCGAAAAATATGTACATTTATTTTGGATTCAAGGTTAAAAGACAAGAACAGTGTAAAAGGCCAGTGCTGCATTACGTCTTTCTAATTGGTTATTTAAATCTTCAAGATGTTCCTGATTTTTAAGCCGACCTGGTCAGAAAACAGTCAAAAAACCGAAAACTCGTCAAATTTGCCGATAATGGAACTGAAAATTACATTCATGACGAAGAAGATGCGCTATTTTTATCTCACGTTGGGGCAACAGATTGGTCTCAGTCGGACATGTCCGAAAGAACGTAAACCAGATCCATATTAGTATATACTTCTGGCAATACCGTCCATGACCTCATTCTTCTGTACGGATGCACACATATTTCCCGAACTCTTACGGAACTTGGTAATCATGTCTACCATGAGTAATGAGTGTGTTGGGATGGGACACTAGGAATGTAGGGTGTGGACATAAAAGGTGAGAATGTGGGTCTCGCTGGAGGTGTGCCCGAGCATCTAAAACGAACGAAAACGAACAAAATGAGTTAAAAACGATGGGTAGAGCGTCTGTCACATCAACAGAAGATTGTAGGTTCGAGTCCCGGTCGGGGCACACGTTTTCACCTGTCTGCGTTGATATACACTCCTGGAAATAGAAATAAGAACACCGTGAATTCATTGTCCCAGGAAGGGGAAACTTTATTGACACATTCCTGGGGTCAGATACATCACATGATCACAATGACAGAACCACAGGCACATAGACACAGGCAACAGAGCATGCACAATGTCGGCACTTGTACAGTGTATATCCACCTTTCGCAGCAATGCAGGCTGCTATTCTCCCATGGAGACGATCGTAGAGATGCTGGATGTAGTCCTGAGGAACGACTTGCTATGCCATTTCCACCTGGCGCCTCAGTTGGACCAGCGTTCGTGCTGGACGTGCAGACCGCGTGAGACGACGCTTCATCCAGTCCCAAACATGCTCAATGGGGGACAGATCCGGAGATCTTGCTGGCCAGGGTAGTTGACTTACACCTTCTAGAGCACGTTGGGTGGCACGGGATACATGCGGACGTGCATTGTCCTGTTGGAACAGCAAGTTCCCTTGCAGGTCTAGGAATGGAAGAACGATGGGTTCGATGACGGTTTGGATGTGCCGTGCACTATTCAGTGTCCCCTCGACGATCACCAGAGATGTACGGCCAGTGTAGGAGATAGCTCCCCGCACCATGATGCCGGGTTTTGGCCCTGTGTGCCTCGGTCGTATGCAGTCCTGATTGTGGCGCTCACCTGCACGGCGCCAAACACGCATACGACCAACATTGGCACCAAGGGAGAAGTGATTCTCATCGCTGAAGACGACACGTCTCCATTCGTCCCTCCATTCACGCCTGTCGCGACACCACTGGAGGCGGGCTGCACGATGTTGGGGCGTGAGCGGAAGACGGCATAACGGTGTGCGGGACCGTAGCCCAGCTTCATGGAGACGGTTGCGAATGGTCCTCGCCGATACCCCAGGAGCAACAGTGTCCCTAATTTGCTGGGAAGTGGCGGTGCGGTCCCCTACGGCAGTGCGTAGGATCCTACGGTCTTGGCGTGCATCCGTGCGTCGCTGCGGTCTGGTCCCAGGTCGACGGGCACGTGCACCTTCCGCCGACCACTGGGGACAACATCGATGTACTGTGGAGACCTCACGCCCCACGTGATGAGCAATTCGGCGGTACGTCCACCCGGCCTCCCGCATGCCCACTATACGCCCTCGCTCAAAGTCCGTCAACTGCACATACGGTTCACGTCCTCGCTGTCTGGGCATGCTACCAGTGTTAAAGACTGCGATGGAGCTCCGTATGCCACGGCAAACTGGCTGACACTGACGGCGGCGGTGCACAAATGCTGCGCAGCTAGCGCCATTCGACGGCCAACACCGCGGTTCCTGGTGTGTCCGCTGTGCCGTGCGTGTGATCATTGCTTGTACAGCCCTCTCGCAGTGTCCGGAGCAAGTATGGTGGGTCTGACACACCGGTGTCAATGTGTTCTTTTTTCCATTTCCAGGAGTGTATATCAACGCCCGTCCACTGCTGAAGGTATTAATATAATTGTACTTATTTGTATGTTAGTCCTCTCGATCATTTTGTACTTTATCGCACTCATTTATGGAGTTGACACATTGCTGTAAGTACATATGCAAAAAAACTGTCCTGTAACTTCCGCATAAGAAATTCGAATATTGGTGTTTTACGTTTTTCCGCTACATAAAAAGACGACTGCAGTGAAAGAAAAATGCATGCCTACGAAGATTGTTATTCCTCCCTCATTTCAAGAGGGGTGAAGTTGGAAGCTCAATAAATACTATAAAAGCTATACTATTTTAATGTCCAGAATCATTTTCATATTAACTCTTTCCGATATGGAAATATTTAGTAGAGTTTGAAGGAAACTGCAGTGAGAATGCGAGTGTTTGAAGACGTGCTACTAATTCCGCCTACTCCTGTTAATAACGTGGATTAATGTGCAATAATGAGAATATGATACAGAAATTATCCGTCAAACGTAATAACTGTAAAAGTTGAATTTTCCTGCACCATGCGATGTGGACTGGGTTTGAAGACTAACACGGAAACTGTAGTTATGCTGACGATAAATTAAGACCATCCCAGCTCTATTCTTCTCTTCAAGTCCAATTTGTTGCAACTGAAACCAGAATTAAAATATTCAACAAATAAGACTTACATTCTTCTGCTGAAATTAATAGAAAATTCAAATACATAGTGTTGAATTCCACTTCCAGGCCAGAGCCAACTGCTTGTTACCAGCAATATCGTTCGCCTCAGAAAATTGACGGGAAGAAGTATTTTGAGAACTGGTTTGATGAAAATCTGCTTTATGTCAGTCCATGTAATTATCTCTTTGACATTCGTTCGGGAGTTTAATGAGGTATATTAACTCCCACAGGACAGTTAGGAATTCGTTTGTAATACTAGTACTTAAATGCTTTGTAAATAGCTACAGTTTCATTTCATACCTGTATCCATTTGTCTCAACCCTTCGGAATATCAAAACGAAACTGGAAAAATTAACTGCGTAACATTCTTTACTGAATGACACACTACTGCCTATATTTCTCTTTGGTAAGATTTAGTAGTATGATGCAATGTTGCTGGATCGTGACATCGTTCGTTGTGGTGGAAAACCTGTTTGTTTCAAAATATCAGCTAAAGATCATTCTATCATGTCGGAGTTGTTAAACGGGACATTCAGCTCAACCGTGTAGTTGCTAACTTTACTGGAGAAATTCTACTCGAGTTGTCAGCATGGTACAGTGCCTGGTACGTGGTTACAAGGAAGTGTTCAACTTTGTGTTAGAGATAAACGCTTAAAATTGCGTTTAATGTACGTAACGAATAACATATTGTGCTATACTTTGGTAGTGATGTAAATTAATTAAACCACGATGCTGAAGTTACGTTTCATAACATCTCCGCTAAAACGTCGAATTAACTTTGAATTTTTATGTGGTGTCGATTAGGTTTCAATCTTAGATTCCTACCTTTTGCTTACGAGTACAGTGAGCTATCATATATTTCAGGCGAGAAACGCTCTAGAAACGACTTGACGTTAGTTGCTCCTAATAATTGTCAAACACTTCATTTATGCACTGACTTCCCCTGACACTTTCTACGCTGCACCTGGAAGGAATTCAGCTGGCTGATGGGGTCCTTCCAACCAACCCTACACCGAGCCTCTGAGTTAAGGCTGGTTAGCTGCCACTTCACATTAGGCGATGACGCTTTACTGTGCGTTAGGGCTGTAAAACATTGTTCACACCATACACACCTGCATACCCTACCGTGGCTCAGCCACCGACGGGAAGGCTCTTTAATTCTCGACCAACGAGCGACGAGATCCTATGCGTTTCGCGTGAAGAACTACCTTATAGAAATGGCTGTAGCTAATTTAAAGGTTTTACGCCAATGTTAGAGCAGGTCCCTATCCAAGTTTCCGCAGAAGCATTAAACTATTTCAAATTTGAGAAATAAAATAAATTCCACCCCAAAATTTTCTTTACAATCTCTATTTTATGCACATTTTGAAGCATTACAACTCCACCGATTTTTTTTCAAGTACTTAATTCATTCTACCTTGCACAACAAGCCAATTTCAGTCTTACAGACTGCATTCAAATGGACAATTATCCTGCTGATAAACGGCGATATAGCCGACCTGAAAACTAACTCATAACGTGCTGGTGTCATTATCAAACAAGCTCTCCTTTATAGCTAATGCCACGTTATAAGACACTTTCTTTGTCGAAACGCTTTCATGTGTGACAACGAAAGCCAGAACTTAAGTCTCCTATACGCAGCATTAGTTATGAGCGTGCTTATTACTGAAATTTGTAAATCAAATATCTACCCTTTTTTTACTCCCTTGGGATGTCCACAGCATCAGTAGACGAAACGTTAATAACTAAAACATGCAGTATACGAAGGTGTAATTCCCATATAATACTTATCACTGAGGAGGGTAAATACCGGCCGCGAAGATTTGCATTTGTAGGCGCTCTCTCTCTGTTTGTAGGGTATGTACACGTTTTGGCTCGGCAGCGCGCAGCACGAAGACGCGTGTAGCGCTTGTGGCATGCGGAGAGTTGGGAATTTGCGAAGGGGCTCGTTTCTCGTTAGCGGGTCCTGGCGGTGTGATGAACGCGACCTGGGGCGGGTGTTCGAGGCGGCGCCGCGCGCCCGTATTTCAGAAAATTGGATTCTGCGCCGCGGCCGTGGGCGCCCGTGCTGCGCTATGAGGCGCCGCGCCCTGGAGACAGTAGCGCCGGCGGAACGGCCGTGATGAACGCACGCTGCGGCGCCCGGAGGGTCTGCGTGGGCGCGGGGCAGCTTTCTAACCGCGCGTGCAGTGCGCGCGTGTGCGTGCAGCGGGCACGTCAACGAGCACCAAAGGCCATACCACTTTTCTACTTGACTCTGCTATTTCGGAAAAAAGTATATTCATCTATCTACAAACTTTGTAATACACTAGATGTGTCCTCCAATCCTTGCAATTCCCTTTTTTCTATGTAAGTGATTACACACACGAAATCCAGAAATATTTACCTGCGTTTTTCTTTTTCTTATTTATCTTTTTTTTTTTTTTACTTTATTGAGTTTCTATTGCCCCCGAAGACGGGAGGGCTGGCAGCAACTTAGTACGCCGGTCTTCAGCCTACAGGTTTTAAAAAGAGAAGACAATAAATAATAAAAGCAGGCGATAAAATCGGTGACTTAAATGGTGAAATGGCAGAAAATTGTGAAACTTAAAACGTAAAACAAAGGGTTGATGATGCTAATAAGAGCCGGCCGCGGTGGTCTAGCTTTTCTAGGTGCTCAGTCCGGAACCGCACGACTGCTACGGTCGCAGGTTCGAATCCTGCCTCGGGCATGGATGTGTGTGATGTCCTTATGTTAGTTAGGTTTAAGTAGTTCTGAGTTCTAGGGGACCCACGACCACAGATGTTAAGTCCCATAGTGCTCAGAGCAATTTTTTTTTTTTTTGCTAAAAAGATACACAGGAAGCAGACCGGTAAAATAATAGACAGATACTTTAAAAAAAACACGGTTGCAATCTGGTTTCTGTTGGCAAGACATATGAAATTCACACCCAGCCGCAGCATGATCTCTGTTTGCACAGCAATGGAAAGATGCACAACACTGAACACTCATTTGAACACTGCACTTAAAAGTTGCCAATGACTCGGGGAGGGGGAGAAGGGAGGCAGACAGGGGTAAGGCGGGAAGAAAACAGGATGGAAGGAGCGGGAAGAGGGAGCCTGGGGAAAGGACAGAGGAAAGGATGGATAAATGGAGGGAGAGAGGGCATCATGCAGGAGGGGGAGTTCACAGAAGGCACCTAGGGAAAGGTGATGAATGGTGTAGATACGTAGGGTAAGGGGGTGACACAACAGTGAAAGCATGGCTGAGGATGGGGGTTGGAGAGGAGAGGAGCAACCGGGCGATGAGGGGGATCAAGGCGGCGGGAGGTATAGAGTATGTGGATATGTTTGAGGAAAAGGAGCAGATGGTGGAAAGGAATCAGAGGATCCACGTGGGTGACGAGAGGCGTATACAGGAGGCGAGGCGGATTGCATCGCGCTCGAGGATCAGGAGGGGGGCGGATATCCAGGTGGGTCTGGCATAACAGAGGATGGGACGGATTTTCAGCAGCCACTGGGTACACCATGCGGCAATAAGGTCATGGTGATTCTGGAAAAGGCGTTGGGACGGTTGGAGGGTAGGAGCGAGGGCAAGGAATGCGGTGTCATCGGCATACTGCAGGCAGTGTACTGGAGGGGTGAGGGGTTGGGGCATATCTGCCGTGTACAGAGGCAGAGGAGAAGGTAGAGGGGAGAGGACAGAGCCCTGGGGCACACCTGCAGACGGGTAGAAGGTGTGGGAATGAGCTTTATGGATGGTAACGTAGGAGGGGCGGCGAGATTTACCTTCGTATATAGAGAATATCCATATAAAGTAAAGTTTTGACAGTGTACCATAGAAGTATTCACTGTGTAACTGTAAATCTAAGTACTCTTTCCAGTATTAACGGATTTCTCAACTTGAATAACTCCGTACTACACTAATATATTACCACAATTTTTAAATAAGGAAGTATCATAATTATTCGTTCACAGTTTGCCCATTCACAATAAATGTAAGCAAAGGTTTATTCATAAATAAAGAAGCCAACATTTTTGCACAGAACACTCACGCCGAATGACAACAAAACGTTGTTTAAAAGTGTTTAAGCAGTTATTTATGCCTGCTCGATAGAGGCGTCTTTTGGTAGTTTTTTTCAATGGTGGTGTCAGCAAACTCATGCAGTTAACCACTTTTAAATTGCCTCATTTCTAGTATCAATTGTAAAGAACATTTACATGAAGTTACTGACAAAATAGTAAGATATTCATCAAATTACTAAGCAGGTATGTCAAGATGTGATGTATTCATGCTGCATTCAGTTGCTGTTACTGTGGCGGATACGATGTTCTGACAAATTTTTACACAATGAAACGGATATAAAACGTAAAAAATTCATAAATAAAATAGGTACCGATAGGTAGCGTTCAGAGATGATAACTATAGTGAGATGCTATCAACTGCGATGTTGCTTGTTGAACTCGCAAGTGCTTTTTCGGCTGTTTAGTAGCTCCAAGTATATGTGGGAACAGCAAGCCGTCAATGCTTATTTTCTCCAGGGTAGTAGGTCTGCTGTTGATGTATGGACGCTAAACGGTTCGTCTATACAGAGAGGTTTACTAAGTTTTGTGGTGCAGTTAAGACCGTGCAGGAACCATCAGGTCGCAAACTTTGAGGCTTTGACTGGAATGATTGTTTGTTGGAGAGAAAGGACAACCAACACTGTAATATATGTACATATTAAGTTACCACACTTAAAATTTCTGCACTTGTACGCTTTACATCCTGTATATTACATGTGTTACAGGATTAACTTTGTACGTGGCTACATTTCGTATCCGCTTTTGGTAACACGCTGGTACTGAAGATCCAAGATGTACTTCCGCCTATCCGCTTAAGTTGCTCCAAACACTTTTACACGAGCAGTTTCGGCCCTTGGGTCACTCTCAAGTGTTCACAATACACTTCAACAGTAAGAGAACGAGTATTTTAAAATAATGCAACAGCATATGTCCAAAATGTAATTACGGATTATAACGCGAGAACGTCACGGAAATACTGAAAGACCTGAATTAGCAGACTCTTAAAATAGACGACAACTCTCTTTCGAATGTGCACTGGAAAATTTCAGGAACTAGTATTAAGTGAAGAACCTAGAGATAGCCTCCATCCTCCGATGTATCGTTCCCGTAGCGACCATGAGGACAAAAGTATACCAGATACTAAGAGCAGAGAGGCATTTAAACAGGCACTCATCTCCACACGCGTTTGCGAAGGGCAGAAAACTTCATGTGTGACACTAATCTAAATACCCTCTGCCACGCTCTTCATAGCAATGTTTATGGTACATACATATAAGGAGCAGTCAAATGAAACCGAGAGGGGTGAGAAAAAGGTACATTAAAGGTTTATTGTTGCTAAATTAATCGCCAAAACTGTCTTTCTCCAGGAACCCAAAAATATGGAAAAATGCCGAGGGAGGTATCGGGACTGTATGGAAGGTGCGTAAATGGTTCCCAACGAAACGTCTGTATCGTATTCGAAACAACTTTGGCCACTTGTGGATGGGCATTATCCTACAAGGAATCAAGTCCAAACGCCCAAGATTGATGACTGACGTCATCATTCCGTTGCAGGATAATTCCGGCCAACTTGTTGCAAAGGTTTTATCGACTACACTGTAGAAGACTCACGTCGACGCCATTACACGTCCTCCATACAGTCCCTACCTGTCCGCTTGCGATGCCCACATTTTTGAAGCCCGGAGAAGAGACATTAATGGCCCTCGATGTGCTTCAGACGAAGAGGTGCCCGTATAGGTACAATCATGATTCCGTAGGCAACCGCAAACATTTTTCTATGAAGGCATTCACCGTCTTGTCCGAGAGCGCGATATACGGGTATGTATTATCAGTATTTGCCATTCTTTGGAAATATAAACATTTTACTTTTTTTTTCCATCTGTCTCGTTTTCATTAGTCTGCCCCTTGCAGATGTAGGTGCAGAATGTTGCAAAACAACTCACCGTAAGAAGAAGATCCATATAACTTGTCAGAATAGAACATTTGGTAGCAGATTTATGAAAGAATAAAGATCTTGGGTTCTTACCCAATTTTCAGTTCAAGTACTCACGAGGGCCAGTCTAGTAGGAACTGTTGCAATATTAAGGACTAAAGTGACTGAGACAGAGAATGATCAGATTGAGAGGCACGCGGACTAAACAACAGTTCTATACAATTAAATACAATTTTTTTTTACCGAATGACGAAGAAATAATATGGATTACTGAATAAAATATTAGAAAAATCAGCGTAGTACGAAAGTATTAGACTTACACGTTAGAACTGCAAACGATCCATGTTATAAGCACTGTCCATCACATTAGGCCCAGGATATCTCAGCGAACGAGTAAATGACAGGTCAGCGAAAACAGGTTTGGAAAAGCCCCTGCACATCTCTGCAGGGGTACATCATGTTTACCTAGGGATAAAGCATGGTTTGCTATACACATGTTGGACACAGACAAAACCTTACGTGCACTGAGGCACACATGTAGTCATATATACTTACGAAAGAGAAAGGTTCACTTTCGTAGAGAAATATTAAATATATTTCCAAAGGTGTTAAGGAACCGAACGTTTTTCAAACATCTCCCTTCATGATTACGTTTTTCAATCGCTTCTTGTGGTTTTTCTTGAACAGGTAGCATGCCGCAGTACATTTCTCGGAAGCGCAATTCCTTCAGACTTCGTAATGTCCCTTGTATCAGTTTCTAAGCTTTCTACTGGTATGGACGATGTAACACGTTCGCAAACACTGCGTTATATTTTGTATAACTCTCCTGATTTTGGTTATGTATCATGGTTCTACCGTTGCTGTTAGTAATTTTGAAACTGAATTTGACATTAAATTAACGAAAGAGCGACTAGGTCCGTACGATACTCTCTGTAGAAAGGAAACATGACGTATTTTAAAATTTTATATCATAATACATTAGCTGGGTAAACATATTTTTCAGTTATTCATATTACGTGTCAATTGATGATTGACGCACGAGTACTGTATTTGCGCGTTACTCAGTTTACAGCAGTTTTTGCTGTAATTACTCCTAACATCATGCTGCCTGATGTAGGCCTATTTAGGCTAATCTTGAAAATTGGCTATGATATTGAACGAAAATTTAATTGCGACTGGTATAAAAAAATTTGTGAAGCTTAGTGGAATGCACGCAGTGCTTCCCTTTCAGAAGCACTGAATGATATTTCGCTGTAGCTAGAATCGAACTTAATTGAAACGCACTAATTCCCTTTCATTACGTCGACGTTGACGGTATTTACTGTTCGAGTTAACGCCGAATTACCCGTTATTTAGAGTAAAACGGCAACATCTCGGCCTAATGGATCATTGTTTACACGAAGACACAACATTAACTCCAAGGTAGCTGCTACCATCCACGGCTCTTCTGAATATATGGCAGACGCCACAAGGTCAGAATTAAGAATTTTATGGGGTGTATTTATTTGCTGCCATTGATAACTGCTCCATGTTAACTGAAGTAATACATACAGCCTATTTCTCACTATATGAAGATGTTGTACCGCTTTGCAGAAGGTGATAGTATTAAGGAAGGAAGGCATCCTCCAATAAAAAAGGGGAAGGAAACCGACAGCAATGAATATAGTTTGATACTCGAGGGCATTTTGACGTTGTTAATGTGTAAAGGTTATCCACAAACAAGTTATCATGTTAGGAAATATTGAATATAATTAATTTTTTTCTAAATACTGTAGGATGGTCTGTCTCTTGACTGAAATAGTTAGCTGTAATGGGGAAGTTGCACTAAGCTCGAGAGTACCGAAATAGTGACATACTGCAAAGAGGGAAGTGGCAGAACTGAGTGTTTGTAAGCTTTCCCACTGCAGCTGCGTGATCCTATTCTGATTATTACGCTTCTGTGAGTGTACAATAGAGTTAAAGAATACGTTTAGTGTGCGCAATGTGAGGTTTCTGGGGAATCAACATGAACATTTAAGAATCAGAATGACTTTTGGGCGAGAGTTCTTGTTATATATAGCTCACTCTGTTTGTCCTTTGGGTCCATAAGGCCGCAGATAACGGCACCCAAGTCTACACAATGTTCATTATTTGCGGAAGTATGCCACACAGTTCCGCACTGAGGTTCACACAATATCGGACCCGCTTTGTTACTGGGTTCAAGGCTTCCTAGCAGATAAAACTCAATGCGATGTTCTTAACATTATGAAATTTAAGGTATTATTCCGTGGATAACGGCGAAAGCCCCTGCTACCGTTCGCGGACGTTCTGTTTTATATAACAAAGTTGCAATCCTACGAGTTCTTACCGTAATGAAGAAGGGCCTGTAGACTGTTTTTCGACCACTCTATGGGGGTAGTCACTAGAATTTTTTTCAAATATCTTAGAATATCCGTCGGGAACGACATCAAGTGGAACGGCCACAGAAAGTAATTGTAAGAAGTGTATCCATCGGAAGAATACTCAGAAAAATTAGTTCTTCCAGAAAAGAATTGACTTACACAACACTTGTTTGGGCAATAGCTGAGAGCTGCTCATCATTTTTGGAACTTTACCAGGTCGGACTAATGGAGAAGATAGTGGTGTAAGGAGTTCGTTAATAAGAGTGGGACTGTGATGCGCATTCTTCTACAGGGTGACTCAGCAGGGTATTATGCAGGTATTATGCAACCCTCAACGCCTGAAAGAAACCACGCACAAGATTTTCCATACACTTGCACGTTACATGTGAACTATTAGTACTATAGAAAAATGACAGGACTTTTTGTAGGGATTTTGGTAGTGAGATACGTTTCCGCTAGAGGCCATAGTTTTCGAATTATTCAAGAAAAGAGTACAATAGTGAACTTAAATGCCTATTTCTTGAATGATTCGAAAACTGTAATATCTACGTGAAACGTATCCCAGTAAAAAATTTAATTACGTTGAAGTTCCTACGAAAAGGTCCTGTTAATTTTTCTGTAGTACTAATGGTTTGCGCATAGCGAGCAAGAGAATACCAAAATTTCGCGCGTAGTTTCTGAAGACGTTGACGATCGCATAAAGTCCATAGACAGGGGCAGCTGAGTCACCCTGTATAATTCTAAAGGTAGACGCTACAATAGAGGTGCTGTACTTCAGGGAGGGGTGTACAGTCAAAACTCTAAGAGCGTACATTCCAAGGACGGACAGGAAATGTGTTGCACCCTCCCATATAAATCTCGTGAAATTATCACAAAGGAAAAATCAAATATATTAGAGCTCATATGGAGTCCTGTAGATAATATTAGTGAATGGGACTGAGAATGGGGGAATTTTCAAGCTAACATAAACACCTTGCCCCATACATCGTAACATGTCTAGTGGAGTAAAAGTGTAGATGGCCATTCGGAAGCAGTTGTGGCTTCGACATTTGTCATTCTGTGGCTGTTTTAAAAACAAGTAATGTGTGTGTGTGTGTGTGTAAACTTTTAAGACATATAATTGCGGAATATCTTTTCAAAATTAGACCTGCAGTTATGTGCAGTGTATAGCTGCAGACACAAAACCAGCAATACTACGAATATATCTCATTTCACGTGCACACTGTTTAAAAATATGATCTGTTGATGGTTTTGTTCATTTCGGACAATTCACACTGACCGTCACATCACGTCCTGTCCCGTCCCACCAGAACATTCTGCAATGCATTTCAAATGGCGACACTCACATTGGCCATTCCATCCCATCACCGTCAGTATACCTCAAAAAGAAAGTTTTGTCAGTTGACGTAATCAGTTTGTTGTTCATCATGTGATCCCCAGGCTCATTTCCTGCTGATGCACGGCCATGCATGAATCTCATTTTATTTCATCATGGTTTCTAAGCACCTTGCCCCATACGTCGTAACATGGCTAATGGAGTATAAGTGTAGATGTTTATGGAGAGTCGCTAACTGTGGAGAGAACTAAGCTTATCCTGTAGAATACGAAACTTATTCCTTGTCATCAGGTTTCTACTAATTGAGTTCACTCTGCTTGTCGATGGTATGTCTGAAATTAGAAAAAATGTCTGATCTGTCCACAAAAGAATACCGAGAGTCTTCCAATCCCGAGACAAAGACGGCGAGCTTATTCATTCAATAGACGAGAGCGCCCACGTGCGTCCATGCGAAACGCCCGTAGATTACTTTTCGTATTCCGTTTGCGTCTGATATGTAAACTATCAGATTCACGTTAGAAAACAACAGTATAACTTATTATATAAATATTTATTCGGTTATTTCACCTAGCAAGATTTAGTTCTTCACATCAGGAGTTGCAAGTAACGGAATATTTTTTTAAGTTAATATAACAATACGTGTAGATCAGCAGAACTACATATCAATAATAACAACACCAGTAATACTACTACTACTACTACTACTACTACTACTACTACTAATAATAATAATAATAATAATAATAGTGATAATAGTAAAATATAATACATACATTCAGCAGTAGTTGGAATATGAACAGCACATAATGTTAATGATAATAATAATTGAAATAATAATACTTAGAACAACGAATATAAGATGCATTAGAAATATTATTGGCCGAATAATTTCCATGTTACGTTTTGTAATGCTATCTAACAAAATTGAATGGCAACAGTAAGAGCTTCATAATTTACTCATATCGACGCAATGAGTTGAATATGTATGATGTGTTTCCTGATGTCTGCTGCTTCTGTGTTTTGACTGTTTCAGTGCTGTACCCGGTAAGTGTCAATACGAGCGTGGCGAAGGATAATAATGATTTTGATTGTATGAAGGACTGGTAGCATGTGTGGTGGTTACGTGGACTTGTGTTAGTGTAATTTACATGATCAGAAGTGTGAAAGAACGAAACAGTAAGAATTTATTGCTGATAAGTACACACAAACGTTTGTTTCAATAGTGTTTTGGTGCCAATTATGCTTGCGTAGCCCTTGGACACCGTGCACTGTGCTGGCGGTTCAATTTCCGGTGCATACAGGGCTAGTTATAGACTCCGTGACTGAATGGCATTGTTCATATTTTTCACATGGTGGATCTGGATTGGATCATTGTTGAGAGCATCAGTTGAAGCTTACTTGCCCCTGAGGTTATTTGTACCGAGCTGTAAGCAACACGGGATTTAATACTTCAGCATCTGTAAACACTACAACGTATTTTTTTTACTACATACGTGGTGTTTCAAATTCTTTGCAATAAACATCTGGGGGTGATAGATTATCTCATGGAGAACAAGAAAAAATGTTCACTGACATCTCCCGGCGACTCCAGACGGCATTTTGTTGAATTCGTCTGTCCTGTGACCACGAAATTTCACCGAACTACTGAACAAGTACACTTAGCTCTTACTGTATGTATTTTAAGGCCTATAGTTACTGGACTTTCTTTGCTTCGAATGATCCTTCATTTCTAATTCTTTGTTGTTAACCATTCTTCCTGCAACACGCTATAGGAAAAACAGCGACTGGTTCCGTCTTAGATCCATAGACGGGACAATCGAACCAGATCGACAGCCGTGTCATCCTTTCCAATGGCGTCTTAGGCATCATTTGGACCAAATTTCACGCCGGTAACAGTATGGAGGAGAATCATATCCACTGCGTCAAAGAGCAACTGCCCATCTTCCTGGCAGCCAGGCTAGAAGCAGACGTCATTCAACAGCTCACAGAGGGAGAAGTAGCTGCGCAACTCCGGTCTCTGGAAACCAGGAATGCAGGAGACAGTGATGGTATCAACAACCACGTGTTCAAGAACTTCCACCGGGAGTTCAGAGACCACTAACAGATATCTTCAATCAGATACATGAGTCAGAGGTCTAACCTCTCATGGAACATGCTGAAGTGGTAGCTATCCTAGAGAACGACAAGGACCCACGTCAGTCAGGCAGCTACAGGCCTATCAGCTTACTCGCGTCCATCTCGATGCTGATGCAACGCGTTACTCAAGAGGGTGTCATTCTAGACGAACAGTTTGGATTTTCGAGCGGCCACTCAGCCTCTCACTGACTGCTGCGGCAGAGGATCCAGCGAAGAGGGCGATGGAAACAAGTCAATACCTTAGGAGGCTGCTTCACTGCGTGTCCATGGAACTTTGTATGACACTAATGTGTAGATTCTTTGTACTGGAGATACCGACATCGCACAGGGTCCTTTTTCGGTACTACCAGGCATGGAGCACCTTCCATGTGAAGGCAGACGGCGGGTCTTCCTAAGAGCGGCAGATCCACATCTGCATCTACCTTGAGTCTCTTCAAAACCCATTCAAGTGCCTATCAGAGGGTTCATCGAACCACCTTCATAATAATTTGCTTTCACTCCACTCTCGAACAGGGCACTGAAGAAAGGAACACCTCTCAGTGTGAGCTTCGATATCTCTTGCTTTATTATGACCATCGTTTTTCCCAATGTAGGTCAGCACCAACGAAACATTTTCGTTGGGAGGAGAAAGTTGGTAACTTAAATTTGAAAATATCGCGCCGCAAAGAGAGACCTTTTTTTTTTAAAGGAATCCTATTATCGTTCGCATGGATGAATTATTTAGGGTCCACTGCCAAATTTGCACCATTCAGATATGTTACCTAGAACGTTTTGCAATTGGGTTTGATCTTCTCATGACTTTAGTAGACGTTAAACGACTGCTTCATCTGCAAGCAGCCTCAGATTGCTGCTCAGATAGTCTCCTAAGTTGTTTTCATAGGTAAGAAACAACAGAGGGTCTATGACACTACCTTGGGGAATTCCAGAAATCACTTGTATTTTACTCGATGACTTTCCGTACACTACTATGAACTGCGTCATCTGACAGAAAATCACTAATCCAGTCTCATAACTGAGACGATATTCCATAAGCACGCAATTTAGTTACAAGCCACTTGTGACTTACGGTGCCAGCAGCCTTCTGTAAGTCTAGAAATCCGGACAGAGGTGCCGAAGGGGTCGGTGCTTGGCCCCCTGTGTACTCTTCAGGCCACTCCAACAAGTCAGGTAATCATAACAACACATAGTGAGGTTCAGCAGTAATAGCGTGTTAATGATTAATCTCCTCACATTTTGGTCAAGGAATGCACGCCAGATAAGGTGAAGCGACTACTGTCATAGGCATGGAGGCGTATGTGTTCAGTGCACTGCTCTCGCTGTCGGGTTTTTGACCGATACTGTCAAGTAGATTCTCTCTGATCTCACGGGACAGTACAGGCTACGTTTAGAAAGATGTCAAATTTTTTAACTAATTTCACCCATTGGCTACTTTTGGTGCTCACATATGACGGCAGAGGCCGCGCCAATACGATTTAAGGTGGACATGTCTGGCATAGCCTGTCACTTGACCTCAGCCTTCAGGAATTTTGTACGAGGTGTCGTTCCAAAAGTGAAGTGTACAACACTCCCGTTATTACCGTTGAAGGACGACATCAGTGAACTTGCAATTTGTTAAGATTTAACAATTAATTTGGGGATGTTTCAAAGAGTTACTAATGAAATACCGTGAGGTGTGCAGTACTGTTTCCTTTAACAACAATGAACGTACAGTAGACTGTAACAAATAACGAGCTGACTCAGTATTGTTTCTCTTGTTCAGGTAGGCCTTGGACGAAATCTTAGTCCAGTTAGATGGTAACTTATGACCAAAGTTTATATTTCAAATACACCAACAGGGTATGGCAAAAAGATATGCCGAAAGAACAGAAAATATTTCTCACACATTGATGAAGAAAATATGTTGTATGGACATGAATCTGGAAACGCTTTATTTCCATGTTAGAGCGCGGTTTTAGCAACTCTTCAAACCATTGACCTTAGGAAACACACGGAAAAGGATCAAATCAGTAGAGTATGAAACACTCCCGTAAATGATATGTTGCTAATTATTTCCGTTACCAACGATACATGCATTAACCCGACGTCGCACTGACATGCTGATTCATCTCTAGAGAACTGCGTGTTGTTTCACAGTCTACCGCAATATGGGTACAAAGGCTCTGTACATCTTGTAACTGGGTACCGTACACAAAAGTTTAAAAATGCCCCCACAAACGATTGTCTCTTGGGTTTAGGTCCGGATGATACGGAGGCCAAGGAATTGGACCAATTCTACTTATCCATTTGACACGGTATCTGAAATGAGGAGGAGCTCCATCGAGCACGAAATTTGTCACTCGTATAAGGCCAATTGTTCTGGCACAACACGTAACGTATTCTCTAAGAAAGCATGGTAAGCTGCACATTTCAGTGTGGGTGGAAGAACATGAGTCCCTAACATACAGTCACCAACAATAGCAAGTAAAATGGTGACGGGAAGTATTTGTCGATGGTTTAATTGCACACTTACATGAGGATTCTTGATAGCCCATACGTGCTGACTGCGAAAATTTACAATCCGATCACGCTGAAACGAAGCTTCATCAGTGAACAGCAAGTCTACACTAAGGTGAGGGTTTACACGTAATTGAATGAATCATTTCCAGAAGTGTACCCACGCAGTAAAATCAACCTCTGATAGTGGTTGTATGGGCTGTGCCTGTTCCAGTCATGTGATCAACATTACTTCCTACAGCTAACAGTCTTACGCTGACTCTAGGTTTGTAGTCTACTGCATGAAGAAGCTCTTCCTCCAGTTGAGATGTCCTCGTTCTTATTGACCTGTCCGGCCTCGAGTAGTGGGTTTAAACGTTCCACGCTCCCTAAGATGACGATCATTTCTTTAAACGTCCTCGTGTCGTGGCACAAGCGCTCTGGAAATCTCTCGAAATACAAACATTGGGCGCCACGGCCATTGCCATCTGCTGATCCATACAGCATATGGACAACAGCCAACTACTCATTTGAGTGAACTTCGATTGCGCTGTACGGGAAACAAAGTCCTTTATGAGCACAAAACAGTTGATGTTACGTGCTTGCACAGTCCTTGATGAGCGCTAAGCATTTGATGCAACGTGCCTGATGCCAGTACAACAATTAAATCGGCCTCGTGTTTGTGTTAACACAAGCCCGTTACCTGAGTTCGATTCCCGGCCGGGCCGGAGATTTCCTCCTCTCGTGGACTGAACGTTGTGTTTTCCATATGTTCGTATCTCCAGAATTTAAATTGCGCTTGTTGAGGTGGCTGAACGGGCACGTCCAGAAAAAAATGTGGCAACAAACAGTGGCGGATAGCCTAACAATTATATAACGCACTAACCAATGTTATGATTACAACAAAAACTTTCAGTGCATCCCCCTCTTAGGTCCAGCTGACAAGACTTCAATCATTTAGCAAAACTGAATATCCCTATGGACAGACAACACACACTGAGAAGATGTGTGTAACAACATTCCCAAGTAACTGTGTAAAGCAACACTGTCGGTCTTTAACGCAGAGAGCAAAATAGAATAAAAATGAACAAACCACAACATTTCGCACCGGAACAACAGTAACAAGTGACATTACAATAACAGAAAAGCCAAAAGGATCACACTTCGTGATACCACTTCTCATTATGCTATAACAACGGTGACCTTGTTTCGCACCTATCAGTGCAGCAAAAAACCCGCATCACCCAGCGTTACTTGTTCAGTAATGCCAACTGTCCAGCAGTTTACACAGTTTCTCAACGTTGAATGTCGGTAGTGAAATCAAACCACCTTCTGCTACCAATCCCTATTATACATCAAAAGTGAACACTCGGAGACATTGCGAAACTAATTAGCCGCGCGGTCTAAGGCGCTGCAGTGATAAACTGTGCGGCTGGTCCCAGCGGAGGTTCGACTCCTCCATCGGGCATGGGTGTGTGTGTTTGTCCTTAGGATAATTTAGGTTAAGTAGTGTGTAAACTTATGGACTGATGGCCTTAGCAGTTAAGTCCCATAAAATGTCACACACATACATAGCGAAACTAAAAGCTTCAGTAACCGGTCACAATGTATGAGGGCTGTTCGGAAAGTAAGGTCCGATCGGTTTAGAAATGGAAACCACAAAAACTTTTTATTCGCAGAATTAGCCACAGCTGGCAGCTACCTCTCTAAAAATTCGCCAAAATGTTCTCTTCTTTGCCAGCAGTGCATGTGAGCAGAGATGAACATAGGAGGAAGCCAATTAAGGGCTGTATTGTGGATGATCAAACACTTCCCATCGAAAACGCTGAAGGAGTTTCTTCATTGCCCCTGCAGAACGCGGCTGAGGATTGCCTTGAAGAAAGAAACTATTGACATTTATGGTATTTGGGCTGCATAGCTTCAGGCGAAATCTGGAAGCAGACTCCCGTACTTGGCGGGAGACATTATTGTTGTAGGCATCTCTACGCACTCACTGTGCTCTGAGAACTGGAAAAAGCGGCCTGACGCTATCTACTGGCTTACTAGAGACACTGTCCCACACATCTGTGCAGAACGTCATCGGATTTCCACAGCGTCTTCCATTTCGTGCCAAATCGGACCTTACTTTCCGAATACGCCCAGTAGTAGCTAATCTGTATGCATCACTCAATACCATCTTACAAGGCGTGCCTGGACAAAGCCAACCGACTGATACAACCATTTTAAGAACTCTCAACGACAAACAATACAAATCATCAGTCAACTACAGCATAAAAAAAAACTTCTTTCAACAAGTAATGTCCACTTTAGGATTATCAGATCTAGAGGCATTGTAGAAAAATTCCATTAGACGATCAAAGAAATAGTAGAATCGGCGGTTCACTATTGCCGGCCAACGCTGTGTTACGAAATAAATGACATTTAACACTCCCATGATACGATGTAGTACTACCGTAAACCATATCGACTTTTCATAAACAAGATATGTTGCGATAAGTAATTAACAGAGCGAGCTCCCGTTATTTTCGTGCCGCATGCACTCCACGCTTCTCAAAAGGGGCACTTCGCTGATATCGTCGAGCCGAGTTGCAGGTGAGCGCCAACCAAGTTCGCCAACGGGCGGAGGGGTGTGCGTATTAAAACCGCCGGAACGATGAAGATCCGGTACAACATTAAGGTAACTCTGCAGCCAGACATGTTCGACAAACATACAGTATTCAGCTGCATTAATACAATCGGGCGAGACGGCTGCATGGCATAAGTTTCGGTACGAATGCACAAAGAATTTTGCGAGTAAGAGGTCTAAGGCACGGCTTTCCGGGCGGGAAGAAGCGCCTGGTCCCCGACACGAATCCGCCGGGCGGATTTGTGTCGAGGTCCGGTGATCCGGCCACTCTGTCGATGATTTTTAGTCGGTTTTCCATCTGCCTTGGTGAATGCGGGCTGGTTCCCCTTATCCCGCTTAAGTTACACTATGTCGGCGACTACTGCGAAAACCAGTTCTCCATGTACGCGTACACCACCATTACTCTACCACGGAAACATAGGGGTTACACTCGTCTGGGCACATTCCCTAGGGCGTCCACTGGGGGCCGAACCGCAGAAAAACGCTCGGTTAGGTGTGGGGAGGCGGAGTATACTTGAGTATTGCTCATCAGTGTGGGATCCGTATCAGGTCGGGTTGACGGAGGAGATAGAGAAGATCCAAAGAAGAGCGGCGCGTTTCGTCACAGTGTTATATGGTAATCTTGATAGCGTTACGGAGATGTTTAACAAACGCAAGTGGCAGACTCTGCAAGAGAGGCGCTCTGCATCGCGGTGTAGTTTGCTCGCCAGGTTTCGAGAGGGTGCGTTTCTGGATGAGGTATCGAATATGTAGCTTCCCCCTACTTATATCTCCAGAGGAGATCACGAATGTAAAATTAAAGAGATTAGAGCGCGCAAGGAGGCTTTGAGACAGTCGTTCCTCCCACGAACCATACGCGACTGGAACAGGAATGGGAGGTAATGGCAGTGGCACGTAAAGGGCCCTCCGCCACACACCGTTGGGTGGCTTGCGGAGTATGAATGTAGATGTAGATGTAGATGCAGGGGGGACGTGGACTGCGGTAGTCGTCGTGGGGTTGTTGACCACAGAGGCTGCGGCGGGGACGGAGCCTCTCCGTCGTTTCTAGGTCCCATCTTAACTATAATACATACTTGCAAGAGGTGTAATGGACGGGGGAAGCTGCAATTCAGCGTGAGATTAGTTGACGATTCGGGTCGGACGATTGTTTGTCTGTGTGGCAGAGAAGGTCAAGGCAGCCGCTGCAGACAAGTGGAGCATTTGCGTGTGAGTTCAGGTCCAGCAAAAGTTTTAAACTTTCGCCGCTGCAATACCGCAGTGTCTTGTGCGACTGGAATTCATTATTTACCATTTACGAATTTCCCTTTCTTCTTCCTTCTTCTATTTCAGAAAACTAATAAGTACATAACTTACTGTTCATTCTAGCCAAACGTAATCGACTAGGTATTATTGACGTTTCACATAATGCTGGTACGTTATTGTTCCGTGTGTTTCTTGAGTTTAATGTGATTATGAAGAAAATGAGGTCTAACATTAATAAAAGCATTTTCCGGAATAAACTCTTTATAATACATATTTTTACTGGGCGAGCGCGCGCGCGCGAACGTGTGTGTGTGTGTGTGTGTGTGTGTGTGTGTGTGTGTGTGTGTGTGTGATTTCTACAAAGTTTGCCGTACCGTTTTGTTACCCCCTATTTAAATAGTATTAGAGTTAACTCCTCTGCTGCCTTTGGCTGTTCGTATATAAAGGCTAATTTCCGTAACTACTGTGGTGAGTTTGATACGATTTTCACTGATGCACAGGGAAATGTTTGTGTATACACTTTATTAGCCGAGAAACCCGGCATTGCCCAGTTATTTATTTATAACCGTGTGCAGCGTATGTTCTTGTGCTTAATGTTTATAACGTCATATTTCCTGAAATGTGTAGTGTACAATGAAGTAATTTGGACATATATATGATAGGATTGTAGGGTATATAATAATTATGTGTTACTTATGGCTGTTCAAAGCACGGGTCCAGCAGAAAAAAGGTAAAGACTTGTTATGTGAATATTTCAGAGATTGTGACACGTTAATTCACAATATTCGGAAGCGGCAGCTGTCAAACAGTGAAAGCCGTCATGTGCGTCGACATTGGCCACGTTTCTACCCAACGTGAGTAGGCCGATGATCAGTGGAGTTTGCTTTGCAGCAGTCAGCACTTCGACAGATCAACCAACGAACGAGCAGACGGGCAATGCTTTCAAGGAGAGTAACGACCAGCGCAGTTCGCAAGACAGCAGTCAATGCTCCTTGAACTGTCAGCATACTGAATGCAAGTGCGTGACGTTTCGGGCGATGTGGTGGGGGAGGAGGACAGGGCAATACCCGGCCACACCAGAATAGAGGTAAAACAAGGAAAGCCGGCACGTATGTCGACATTGGTCACGTTTCTGTAGATCAACGACAGAAGAGTCAGCCGCCTCCCTAGCAACGTCGCGACACCGAATATATCCCTCCGACAAAGGGGCATGAGCGGTCCTTCGAGGGGAGAAAGTAGCGAGGTCTAATGCGCCCTGCCACGGTTCGCCCACATCGCCCACCCTCCCCCCGCACACCCACCAGCGTCGGGGATTCATATCCTCTCTCGGCCATGGGTGTGTGTGTTGTCCGTAGCCTCAGTTAGTTTACGTTATATTAACTAGTGACTACGATGACCTCAGCAGTTTGGTCCCATAGTAACTTACCATAAATTTCCTAATTAGCGAGGGGAGAACGAAGAGACGGAGAAACTCCTCGTGGATGGCTGGACTGATCGTTAGTCAGCGGACGTCATACTTCGCTACAAAGACTTAGCAGGTACGCTGCTCGACAAAAGATGTCTGTAACACGCCAGTAGGGCAACGTAGGAGATGCCATCCCACATGTTACCAGGAAGAAGCTCGTGTGATACTTACCCAGGTCGCTGGTGCGGACGAAGGGACTGTAACGTCGCCAAACGAGTCACCTGTGAACCTTGAGGTTGATGAACTACGCCAGAAGACGCCAAAACTGAGGGTCGCTGGTTCGATTCCGAGACAGAGAACTCCGTGCCACGCTTGTTAATAATGCAACGAGCGAATTCACAAGGAGAAGACCGCGCAGCCACCGCAGTGAGTCTCAGGTGCAGAACTGAATGGAAGAATACGCCGATGGGCACTCCACTGTAATACGAGCCGTCGCCGAATCCGCCGTCACTGGAATTCGTACGCTACGACTACACCGCTTCGCTGCCGGTAGCAGTTGAGCGACTAAAAACACATTTAATTGCTCTGTTTGTGCAAAAGGGTCTTATGTCTCAATAAATGACTGTTAGTGGAATCACCCATGTTTCTCTCCACTGAGCCAAGTAAAGGACCCATTCCACCGCCAACATCGCTTTCCTTTTCCCGAGCGGGAAGGCGTGGCGGTTCCCAGCACGAATCCGCCCGGCGGATTAGTGTCGAGGTCCGGTGTGCCGGCCAGCCTGTGGAAGGTTTTTAAGGCGGTTTTCCATCTGCCTCGGCGAATACAATCTGCTTGCTCTTATTCCGCCTCAGTTACACAGTGTCGGCGATTGCTGCGCAAACACCGTTTCCTCGTACGCGTAAGCCACAATTTCTACCACGCAAACATTTGGTTTTACACTCGTCTGGTATGAGACGTACCACGTCGGGGGTTGGGGCGCCGGGGAGGGGGGGGGGGGTGGTGGAGGGTGGAGCGTGTCCACTGGGGCGGCGGGGTGGGTTGACTGCTGTGGCCTGTTGTGGGGTTGTGAATCACTGAGGGCTGCGGCGAGACGAAGCCTCTCCGTCGTTTCTTGGTACAATACGATCGCTTACCTTGCCACCATACCTGACAAAATAATGATCTTTGCTCCCCTCCTTCACTAACGCCCAATGTCTAATCCCTAACCCACTACAGTATACGTGCATTCTGCCTTTAAAATCACAAATGCTGGTCGTAGTAAGAAGTACTAAATTAAAACGTCATGTCTCATGCCTACCTCTTTTTGCCTGAACAGAGAAACGTTGTAGGTGATAAACAATTCTCCTATCATCATTTTGTAGGGACTGTCAGCAAGAAGAAACTTTGTCAAATTTTGATATTATTTATAAAGTCTGGCTCGAGTCCCTAAGTGCTCATATTTTCAAACACTGGATCAATAAATCTGGGAATTTACATATCACGGGCTATGCTTCTTTTTTTATCCCCCCCCCCCCCCCCTAAGATAAATAGGTGGTTCTGTTCTTAGGGTCTGCAAACGTTACCAAAACCAAAGAAGAAGGAAAAGATGTGTCACTGATATTACAAAGTGCGGTTTGCCTCATTTACAATCACACCAGAATATGCAAGGAATTATATAACAGTCCACAATGTTCCAAAACTTTCGATAACATTCTAGAGAGTTCTGCAATGTTCTACAATGGTCCAGGATGTTACAGGACTGTCTCGAACGTTCTGGAATCTTTTAGAATGATCCAGACTATTCCTCAACATTCCAGAATATCCCGGATCATTGAGCAAAAATGCAGAAAATTTTGGAATGTTGCAGAATGCTCTTGAATACTCTCCAATGTTCTGGAATGTTCTCCAGTACTCCCGAATTTTCTGCAATGTTTCAGCAATTTCAAGAGGGCAAAATTTCCCAGACAATATATCTTCAAGAGCACGCCTTTCAGGTAAAAACGGGAACCTTCTTCATGGATAGGGGATAGAGGACTACCACACCATATAACTCCGTACCGGAAATCATTTCTCAGTTATAGCGGCACGTAAAATTATTCACTTTCTCTTATAGTATATATGATTACAACTACGTCGGATGCAGATACTTTTGCAAAGCCAGGGCATGTCGCTAGTTTATACGGGCCAATTAGTATTTGATAGTGAAGTCCATGGGGAACATAGCTATATATTCGGAATTACCATATTAAAATCGATAAAAGCTCATTTGCGGACTCACGGTTAATTCCCCTTTTGGCCTCTACTGTCATATGCTTTCACCGGTGTCGGTTGTCGATACTAAAACCCTCTATTTAAATGTTTCAGTTGGGCAGTTCAGGCCCTCCTCTGATGTTGGCGCAACAAATGGCCCCTTCTGACACCTTGGTCTTGAACCGGTTCTGGCTCCAGTCTAAGAGACGTCTCATATGTACTCCTAATTTTCAGACTATGCATGTGTACGACGTATTATAAAATTTGAGAAACATTTACATACAGAGATGTGTTTTTCTCTTGGTATCCTAGCTTTATTGCTAAAATGTTATATGCTTGGTCGTTTTGCCCTGTAGTAGTGTATTAAATGATGTGTCTGGTAATGTTTGTGTGTGTATGTGTGTGTGTGTGTGTGTGTGTGTGTGTGTGTGTGTGTGTGTGTGTGTGTGTGTATGTATGTGTGTGGCGGGGGGAGACGATGGTGGCCGTCAAAACAACGCATTTGCAAACTCAGTAATCATGTACAGAATTATCTCCCCAGTTTAGTATTGGTTACTGCACACAAAACTCTATGATGATGATTCCTTACGTATGAGTATTATAAAAGTATATGTATGTGAGAACTTGGTACTTAAATTGCAGCTACTCATGTAATCATGTAAATCCAGTAATGGCAGTAGTTAAGGCATGGCAGTAAAACATGCCAGGTATTCTAATTTGTTAATACGGACCGATTTTTTCTGACAAAAATTCGTTCCAGTTGCACTTAACAGGTGTGAATATGGTGCTATGAAAGCATGAAAGATGTACAGAAATGTTTCCACGTGTATTGGATTAGAAATGGGAAACTGGCACAGAAGGTCAAACAAGTGAATAAGGCATTATGTTGATTTTATTATTAACTACCATGTACACAGTTTACTCAGTATGAGCACTGGAGGCGTCGAAAACGTGCTGTTCAGCACCAAATTTGCACCTGGTGGCCGAAATTGGAACTAATTTTTTCCAGCGTAAGTCGGTTCTATATTAACACATCAGCATCTTTACCGAGTTTCCATTACTACAGCCCGCAATGGATCTCTGTGAGAAGGAGCACTTCGATTACAACCATGTGGTAGGTATGTTTTGGTATGCAAGTGTTTACAAATCTTATGCTAAACCACTCGATCGATTTCAAGGAAAGTTTGTAGACATATGACTTATGGTTCGGAAAGAATCACTGCCGCCTAAGTATCACCTCTTTGTCAAAGAGACCTTTATGTGACTTTGTCTCCCTGACACATCAATCCTTCTCGCTCTCCAACAAAATGATGAAAAGAGTGATGTTTATTGCTTACTATATTTTCGCTGTTCTTTCAGTGGAACGTAAATATGAAGAGATGAAGCCTTAAGTTAGTACCGACGCCTAAGAATCACCTCTGTCTCAAAAATACCTTTATGTGACTTTGTCTCCTTGACACACCAATCCTCCCCGCTCTCCAACAAAATGATGAAAAGAAAAATGTTTATTGCTTACTATATTTTCGCTGTTCTTACAGTGGAACGTAAATATGAAGAGATGAAGTTTTAATTTAGTACTTATTTACTACTAACTCTATTCGCAACACATTTTTCAGTCAGTAGACACATATCTGCCGGATGTACCTACAAAATTATATCATTGTTCTACACATAGTTCAGATACATGACACCATAAATAATGAGCTGCGTGAAAACGAAATCGGAAAGTGAAATTCGCTACAGGAACAGATGAAATATACAGTAGATAAAAAAATTACCGAAATGTCTTAAATACATGTCAAATAATGGGACAAATGTCTACAAAGGCAAACTGGCGGGTGAAAAGCTCCTCATAAACTTGGTGAGAGGGAAATGAAGAGACAAAGGAAAGAGAAGGATGGACAGTGGGAGGCGATGGAGAGGATAGACAAAGAGATGGGAAGGGAATGGACACTGAAAGGGAAGAGGAGGAGATGGGCAGACAGAAAGGAGGAGGTGGAGATAGATAGAAAAAAAAAGGTAGGATACGAACAAGTGGGGGAGGAGGAGATAGGGAGAGAAAGAGAAAGGGAGTAGAAGGACAGAAGGAGGGGGTGGAGGAAATGACTAATAGCAAAATGGAATAATATATAGCATCGGCAGTGCTGGGTACTCAGCTAATTTCTTCATATATATAAACTCCGCCTACAATAACAAGACGACTTTATTCAAGTAATGCACTATGCCAAGTTAGGTCTCCAGCATCCAGATTCAGCTGCTTCTTAGCTTTGAGTGTCAAGATGTCCCTTCTTAAATGGTTTCATGGGTAAGGTTAAAGACGTAAATTAACACCATTTACACATAAAATTTATGATGTAAAGTCCTGAGGTTGTAATACCTTAGGGTACTTCACAATTTATACACTGCTTGTTTTAAATGTGGTTATTTTGTGACTAAAGTATATATTCAAATAACATACAACGGTCATGATTAGTTGCGATGCTAACGAATAAGATTAATTTCTGTGATATCTGACCGTGTTTTACATAGATAAGGAAAATTAGAAAATGTTTATCAATAAAATAACGTGGCCCATCCTCAGTGGGTATATTTAACTGGTCTGTGCTGCTTCTACGAAAATATGAAATACGAGTATCTTCCTATCCCTTAACAAGTACGATGTAAGTGTCAGCCTGTCACAAAATCTGACCTGTTCATTTCCTTGAATTTTTTGAACGAATAGGCGTAAAAATTAGAGATCGAAATCTTTATCGTCAACAGGTTATGATATCCAGTGCTTGAACATTAATCCGAAGCCTGACGATACAGTCCAACTCTATGACTAAGTTCAACAATTCTTTCGACACTTTTACATGATTCATTGATCAGTTGGTCCTGCATCCCAAGTTAATTACTAGCAGTGATTCAAGAAGAACGAAAAACGGTGTTGTCAGCGTCAGCAAAAGAACGCAAGTCCTTGTGTTCTCCTCTGACAGGAGGGAACGCGGCTTTGAGCTGCAAGCAATTTCCCTAATGCCTGCCTCCTCTCGTGGTGCAGGGAAAATGCTGGTGGGACGAAAGCCGGGGTAGCGCGGCGCGCAGACGGCCCGCTGAACGGTGTTCGCGTCTGAATTTGCAACGGAGGTGGCCAGGAAATAGATGGCCGGTGGGGATTTTCTGCAAGACGGCTGGCAGGGTTTGCTGCTGAACCGCACGTAACGCGATTATGGAGCATTTTCGTTGCCTTTGATGTTGCTCGAGCAGATCGGTGAAAGGCTAGAATAAACTTCGTTTAGACAGGAGACAGAAGGGGCAACATACAGTTACAAAGCAATTACGGTACGCAGTGAATTCTGCATGCGTTAAGCTGCCAAGTTCGACAGCCTTTTATCTAAAAATGCTGAGAAAACGTCTAGTTCTTGACCACTATAGAATAGCTCTTTGCCATGTAAGTATGCACCGTCCGTTCGAAAGTTTCAGAAATTTATTTTAGTCCCCTTCATATAAGCAACGTCATTACATTAATTGCAGTAGTACCTTAAGCCAACAACTTGAAACAATATATGTTCATTCGGCCAGCAAGTTGTAAGCCCGCAGTCGAAAGTTGTGCGTCGAAAGCATTATGTCAGAAATTGCAGTGCTACGACAACTCCAAATAATGCGTTGAAGACATTGTGTGTCCAAATTTCGGCCCTCACACCTTGCTTGAACCCCGAGCAAAAACAGCAGGGTGGAAGCCTGCCGCGGCTTGATTTCTATGTAAAAATCAGACGATTCTGCTCTGGAAGAACTTTATGAAGGGTGTCGAGCAGTACGAATCTACCATTAAAGGACAAATCGGAGAAATTTACATGGTCAGTGCTTTGGTGACATAACTGAGATTCTAGCCAGTGTGACGTGCGTCTTGAAAAACGCCTTGGAGATGGAATTTTCTGATTGTTTTCATCGTTGTATGAACATCCTGTGTTCTGTTCAAGCTAGGGAAAACTAGATGAACACCTGAAGCATTCAAACCAACAAGTGAAATCGGGGAGTTATTTATCTGTTTTGTCTTCGTCCTTGGAAGGAAGCACTTGAGAGATCTCGACATCCAGAAACAGATGGCCTGAGTATGCCAATACCGATACGTTTTGAGAGGTGCATATGGTGCCTGAAGTTAGCATTCTGAATTACCAGAACTGGTAGCGAGAAGGTAATAAAATACCTTATCCATTTTCACTGTTGTTTAGCGAATTTCTCTGTTAAATATTTCTCCTACGCCCACAATGGATCTATGGAGACTCTATAATAATTCGTCTTCACAAATGACGTCCTTATTGTTTTGAATTGTGATAACACGTGCTGCTGAGACAGGCACGGTAATAACATTAGTGATGTCAGTGGTGAAAGAGATTTGTGTGAGTAGGATTGAGATGGTAAGGGATCAATAATTTAATCACGTAATGAACTGAGTTCCTTGTGTACTGGGGAGTATGTGCTAATTTTGCTGCTTCCTAATGTCGCATGGACGTTAGATCTTTATTGAGCAACTGGCCTGCCCGTCCCCCATCTAATATTCAGCAATCAACTGTCTGGCGCCCAGAATTCGAACATCTGCCAACATGAGTAACGTAGAACTAAATATCCTCGGAGTAGTGAAGCAACTTTAATCACTCAATAAAAGCATATTTCTTGTCCAGACTGTATACCAATTAGATTCTTTTCGGAGTATGCCAATGCATTACCTCCTTACTTAACAATTATATACAACCGTTCGCATTGACGAAAGATCCGTACCCAAAGACTGGAAAGTTGCACAGGTCACACCAATATTCAAGAAAGGTACTAGGAGTAATCCACTAAATAACAGGCCCATATCGTTAACGTAGACGTGCAGCAACATTTTAGAACATATATTGTGTTCGAACATTATGAGGTACCTAGAAGAAAACGGTCTATTGACACAGTCAACATGTGTTTAGAAAACATCGTTCCTGTGAAACACAACTAGCTCTTTATTCACATGAAGTGTTGAGTGCTATTGACAATGGATTTAAGATCGATTCCGTATTTCTGGATTTCCGTAAGGCTTTTGACACTGTACCACACAAGCGGCTCGTGGTGAACATTCGTGCTTATGAATAACGTCTCAATTATGTGACTGGATTTGTGATTTCCTGTGAGAGAGTTCACAGTTCGTAATAATTGACGGAGAGTCATCGAGTGCAACAGAAGTGATTTCTGGCTTTCCCCAAAGTAGTGTTACTGATCCTTTGCTGTTCTTTATCTGTAGACACGATTTGGGAGACAATCTGAGCAGCCGTCTTCGGTTGTCTGCAGATGATGCTGTCGTTTAACAACTAATAAAGTCTTCAGAAGATAAAAATACTGCAAAAAGAGATTTATAAAACATATCTAAATGGTGCCAACAGTGGCAGTTGACCCTAAATAATGAAAAGTGTGAGGTCATTCACACGAATGCTACAACGAACTCGTTAAACTTCGGTTACACGATAAATCAGTCTAATGTAAAAGCCGTAAATGCAACCAAATACCTAGGTATTACAACTTAAATTGAAAGGAACACACAGAAAATGTTCTGGGGAAGGCTAACAAAAGGCTGCCTTTCATTGGCAGGACACTTAGAAAATGTAACAGACCTACTAAAGAGACTGCGTACACTACGCTTGTCCGCCCTCTTTTAGAATACTGCTGCGCGGTGTGGGACCTTACCAGATAGGACTGACGGAGTACGTCCAAGAAGTTCAAAGAAAGGCAGCACGTTTTGTATTATCGCGAAATATCGGAGAGAGTGTCACAGAAATGATACAGGATTTGGGCTGGTAATCATTAAAAGAAAGGCGTTTTTCGTTGCGTCCAAATCTTCTCACGAAACCACCAAGCTTCTCCTCCGAATGCGAAAATAATTTGTTAACCTCGACCTACATAGGAAGGAACGGTCACCATGATAAAATAAGGGAAATCAGAGCTGGTACGAATAGATATAGGTGTTCATTCTTTCCGAGCTATATACGAGATTGGAATAATTGATAATTGTGAAGGTGGTTCGATGAACCCTCTGCCAGACACTTAAATGTGATTTGCAGAGTATCCATGTAACTGGAGCTCTACATTTTCGAAACTATTCGTCCAATGAAAGATATAACATTCACAACCGAAGCGGATTTCCAATCTAATCAGTATAATGCTCAGTTGCAGTAGTTCATCGATTAAGACTTTGTGATCTACAATATCCCAAGAGCAATAAAACAAAGGAACACACATAAACACCGATTTGGTGAAAAAGTGAAGCGCTGTCGAAGATCAAATTCAATCTATTCTCATTGTATCATAGTAAGGCTCCGTTCAAATAACGATAAAGGAAACCGAGGAATTTCATTACAAGTTTTTTGAATGTTGTACTCGGAAAACCATTTGTGTGGTGCTAGCTGCTATCTCACTATCAGCACTTTAAGTCACATGCCATTGAATACTGTTACCCGTGCCTGGGCGTTCATAATTTTTATTTTAAGACGCTGGAGACAATATTTCTATTTCAGTCGTTACTGAAACGTATTTTAATTACGTACTGGTAATATAAGAAAAACTATATGAGGGTTGTACTTTTTCCATTATACATGTGGGATTCATATTAGTGACAGTTGTGTCATTACCTTCTGTCGACGTGCAGAGATCTTATAGGACACACCGCCACGTACTGTTTTGTGCAAAACTGCTGTGTGATATATCACACCATACTGTAATGATTTTTTTGAGTCCTCAGTCTTCTGACTGGTTTGATGCAGCCCGCTACCAATTCCTCTCATGTTTACATAACAACGTTTGTTATAATTTAGCTAGATAACATGATAAAGGAGGGGGAAGTGGCCGATTGCTGTATTATGAAATCAAATCAAATAAAATGTTTATTTCAAAATAAGAGAACAGCGTAATCAGGGGAATTAGTTCCCTTAAGAATTGGACCTATTCCCAAGGGTTATTGAGTGATAGCACCTGACGTTTCTGATGCTAATGACTAAAGATTTCAGTCATCGAAAGTACACAGGTATCCAGGATTTGAAAAGAGATTGAATTAAATACATAGTGGATAGAAAAGGTGGATTTCACGGTAAATAATTTTGCATATACCTTTTTGTTTGTTTCTTTTGACAGAATGAACCTGTTCCTTACGTGTAATCCTTGAGCATTCATACAATCTAAATAATTCAGTACTTAACATTACCTTCAATATTAGGCCGCTATTTTATATTCTGTAATTCCATATATATGATCAAATAATGTAACTGAAGAATAACCTGCAAAAACCTACAGTTTTTGGATGAACTATTTAGTTCACGGAGTTAATTTTGTACCTTGACTTCTCATCGAAAGGAGTTGACTTCTCATCGAACGGAGGTGCCTATTTCCGTTCAAATTTCAGTTTTTTTCTATGATACAACAGATTAATAACGATTTTCTTGCGTACAAAAGCTTTTGAATTCTATACCCCGTCTTTACGTTTCAATTACTTGAGGAAGTGCTTTTCCTCATGCATACAGGGGTCAGCATTACTGATAAGTCATATGCTGAACATGACATAGAATGGACACCAGATGGCGGACATATGTGCTTACATCTGACGTCAAGGCAGCTAGTGAAATGTCTGGTTGTAAGAAAGAAATAAGCTACCTATAAGAATATATATATCCCCATCATCGGTATACCATATGAGTGTACTGAAATTTTATAATCACAATTTGGTTTCTTAGCCCTAGTTGATCACTCAGCGTGCAGTCAGGTTTGTTGTGAAAGTTGCTGCATATTTCTGAGTTTAGAAATAAGTTCATAACTGTTTTTTTCTAAAAAAAACAACAAAAAACGTATTTCTAAGTTTTCTTCTCTGTGTCGACATGCTGGACAATGTGAGTAGCAAACTGTTTTTGTCTGTGTCCATCCATATGTTGTATATATCGTATGTTGAAGCTTGTATGACATTGGTCAACGCAGAATTTGTGACGTACAGAGCAGATCATATTTATAAACATCAGCTTTACTGAATTTTTCATTTTTAAAATTTAATTTGGGCTTATTTGTTTATCATACATTTTGATAGTTGTGGAGAAAGTTTACCAGTGAATGATATGCAGACATATTTCACAGATTTCTGTACGTGAGTGTGTATGTGCGCATGGGGGGGGGGGGGGGGGCGGTGGCTGCTGGGGTAAAGAGCTATCTTCGCTACAATATTATATTTGTTTCTGACACTAATGTTATGCTTACTGTTGGCGGCAGGTGTATAACCATTATTATGATCTGTCATTTTGATTTGATAAGATATTGTAGCTGAATCAACTTTTTTTCTAGTATATAAAACATTAAGCTGTAATTGTAATTGTGTGTAGCTCAGGACGGCAGTCAAGTGTCGCTACAACTGTTGTCACAAAATTTCAGCAGCTGAACAAACAGCAAAAAACAAGGTCGTATAAAGGCATTGTTTTTCAACCAGTTCTGTTTCCACATGCATCCATTTCATCTTTTTTACGTTATAGTAGAAAAACAAAAAGGAAAGCCGTTGTTATCAGCTTGCGAGATCAATACACGAGTAGTACCCTAGTTCCAGAAATGGTTCCGTGATTGGATACTCTCTTTCGAAAATCACATATATTCAAAATGACGGTACTGTTTCCACACGGCCCGCTGTATCGCTTTCCTCTGAGTACTTTGGGAGAGGTAAATCAAGCTCACGGGCACGATAACACCGACTCTGAAATTTACGGCCGAAAAGTCCTTATCAGCTCCATTTGCGCACGCGACCTGCGTACTTATCACGTTGCACGTGCTTTACGGCTATATGTGTGTGACATTAAAACAAGAACGCGTCGTCTCTCTCAGTATAAAAATAGAAATCTGAAGTTGCGAAAATACATATCACCTATAGAACTGTCCTATTTGATGCTCAGATTTATAAAAAGCAGCATGCATACGATATATTCTAACAGTGAACTACAAGAACTTTGTGTCTCAACTAAACAGGGAAACTTTAAAAATAAGACGCATGAATGTTTCGCCTACTTCTATGATTTGTTAATAAACTAAAACATTGCATTGTAAATAGGTATGGGCTAAGTTACATTGCTGTACCCAACATAGTGATATTTATGCCTTACACTATCACGTCAGGTTATTCTTATGGAATTTGAGTTACAACAAGGGGAAAAGTCTGCTTATATGCCCGCAACGATGACGGAACTACTTTTGGACGTCACCGTAATTTGAATAACCAGCCAACGTAACTAATAACTTCCTTAACATAAAAACTTGTCAGAATAAAACAGTGCAAGCTTTCGCTGATGTCATTTACATGATAGTTTTCATAGAAATTAAATGCAATGGTTTCCATTGGCTGCTGTAACCGCATTTCGCTGATAATTCATGATTGCGTATACAGGGAACCGCTTGAATAGACATTTACAGGGCATGTAATTTCAGTAGGAGTACCACTGTTGCAGAAAAGAAAGCTTTCTTGAAAACATGTTTTTATATTATATTCTAGAGGACCGTTGTTCAAAATCATGCAATCAATGAAAACTTCATTGCTGTTACTACTACCACTATTACGAATACTAACAATAAAAAAATGTGATAATATCATATCTAGCATTTACCCATACGTAAAACATAACAATGGCTGTCCAATCCTATTTAGATATAGCTCAGAATCCCTGACTATGTGATGGGGAAATAATGACCATATCCCTATGATAGGCACCATTGTGGAATTCATCAATAAGCATGTAATGAAAACCGAGGTCAGGATGACATGCCATAGCATCAGGTGTGAGGTTTCATAAAATGAATATCATTTTCTAAATTTCTTTCCTTTTTGTAAGTTGCAAGGATAAAAATTGCGATAACCATAGTGACCAAAAGCACAGATACAAAGTACTGAGAAAAATAGATGTTTGTGAAATCATATCAATCTCATACGTTTGGCTTGTTTTTCAACCAAGGCTCAATACCCTGTGTTTGCTATGAAGAAATAATGTACCCACTTCGTATTATGAAATATTAATTAACACTTACTATTATTACCATTATTATTATTAATGTTAATTCATAAAAATTTCCTATAAAGTCTTGTGACAACAGCGTCGTTATGACAGTTGTAAAATTTGTAATGAATATGATACTAGAAACATAAAATAAAGAAAATTTACTAAAAAGTCGACACCCACTTATGACGTATCTAACAGTTCATTACCCTTGTTATCATCATTTTCATTAAGCACATTTGGCAGCTTGAGGCTCAGTTAAACTGCTATAATATCTCCGATTACAAAGTACTACTACTACGTACGTGGACATTAAACTATATTTGAAGTGCTAGATAACAACTGAGCAGCGCATGTCAGGAAAATTATGCTCTGTGCTTTTGGTCCATACAAAACTGAATATCAGAGAAATCAGTATGACAGTTTTTCGTGAATGTTCATATGTTGAATGTGGGCTTACAACATCGATAAAGCTGGTTCATCATAAGATCAAAAGACGTGAGAGGTTTGCATATACACTAAAATCTCAAAATGGATGACTGTATGCGTTATGTCCTAATGGTTTTCAGCGGCTCAGTTATACTCAAAATGAACAGGCATACTCTTACAGAAAGCAGCAGGTTATTTTGGGAAATCGTTTTACTTGGTCTTGGAAATACACGTTTCGTGATAGCCCACTTTTGTTCATTACAAACATTGTTGATAACATATGCTGTATAGCAACGCTATTTTTTTTCAAAATCATACAGAAAACTATTTCCGCAAATAGAATTTGCTGTTTTCAACTAGAAATGTCATTATATAGATTAAGTATTCATGCGACAGTGTGAGACTCCTTAGTTTACATGCCACACGTCCTGGACTACGCGAGGTCATGTGCATTAATTTACCGCACATGATGATAAGAAATGATACTTTGTGAAGTAAACTAGGTTCAGCGTGAAACAACAAACTGGCAGACAGTTAAGATCAGCTCTCAGTAGCGCCTAGCTTACCTAGCGAGGCGGCTCGTAGCTTTAATTCAGGTGACAGTCAGGCTGATGATCAAGTTTTTTCAGTGGCCTTTTGAATTCTCATAGTGTGCCAAAAGATAGAGGTAAAAATTTCTTCCATCAATCGGATCTGAACTGAAAGTATTAGAACTGATGTCAGTGTACTTGTCTGGGTGAATGACACACATTAAAGAGATAACGTCTGTAGTAAAATGAGGCAGGAGGGTCTATGTAAATTCGTAAATTACGCTCCATGGATACCATTGCGGTGGTGGAATTTTGTACCGATTATTACTCGATTTATTACACGAATTCCATGGAATACTTAGCAGCGTCAAGTGATAAACCATAATAGCTTTCATTATGTGCAGTAAAGTTGTCGATTTGAGGATAGTATATTACATAGCTGCATACAAGTAAACAAATTCATAAGGTGAGTGGGTACCATATTGTATTTTAGCTAGTATCGGCCACCCAAGACAGACAAAATCGTATTGCCCGGCGTTATTTGAATATTGAACGTGAGTTTAACTTTGCTGCTAGTATCACCAGCGAGGGGAAGAAAAATATTTTACAGATAGTTTAACACAATAAGAGGAAGCTACTTGCAATTTAGTACCGTTGTTACACTTTGTAGGTCAGATGAAGCCGTTCAATAGATATATGGGGAAAAAAACCACCTCTGTTAGTCAGACTCTCTCCAAAGTCAGACTATTCTCAGCAAATGCTTGAAAGTATACGGAATTCATAAGGAAAATACCAGTCTAATTAGCTTACGACTTACTTGAAGAGAAGATCACATTTAGCTCTGAGAGGTGGCTCGTGCTATTAAGGCTTACATTTCGTTTCGCGCTGGAAGATGAGCGCTTACCTCTATAACACAAACAAAACGACAGTTATACGATGATTTACAGCGTAAAACGTGTTTGAAGCGAAAACAATAGCGTTCCTTTGCAGCCAGAACTTTTGCCACAGACCTACTGGGAATTAATTTAAGCACCAACTTAAGTTAAATGATGAAATTACGGAACAGCTCTTCTCTCATTTATTCGAGTTCCTTTAAAGTATGTCAATAGAATGTTTTTCCGTTAGTCTAATTATAGACCTAATCCTGTAGATCCCAAACAATCACGTTTTTAAGTACCTGTGGAAGAATGTCAGTGTCTCCTGACATCTGTCTTGAGATTGTTGCATTATCATCTCTCCACTCTCTAGTGCTGATCACATTTGTTCCTTTCCCATTGATCACGAATCTATTTTCCTTCTACATGAATTTTCTCTGCAATAATAAATTTTCCAGTTGACTGTTTTTACGGAACGCTTCAGCTCTTATCGCCCATTGATTTGTAACATTCCTACTTACTGACGTAGCATTTTCGACAAAGTTAACTTTTCAGTATTTATGCACTCCTACAGCTTTCGCTCTCCTTGTGCAAGTACGACAGTTACCGGGTTAAACAAGTCTGGATGACTGAAATACATGTCGCAAACTTGTCACATATTCGCCTAATAATTTCTGCTAATATTCACCTACTCTTTACTATACATACGTATAACTTTGTTTCTTCACACTGTATCTAAATATTTACGATGGCCATATGTATCAAGTACCTCTCGTTCTCTTTAATGTGCTCAGTACACATATTTAAAGGAAAAACTTCTGCATTCCTGCAAAGCTATCTATATACTGCTGAGCAGTGGAGGACCAGTTCAAAATTTTATTAATCTTTATGCCATTTTTAGGCATCACTAAACTGCTTGATAGCCGGCCGGATTGGCCGAGTGGTTCTAGGCGCTACAGTCTGGAACCGCGAGACCGCTACGGTCGCAGGTTCGAATCCTGACTCGGCATGGATGTGTGTGATGTCCTTAGGTAAGTTAGGTTTAAGTAGTTCTAAGTTGTAGGTGACAGGTGACCTAAGAAGTTGAGTCCCATAGTGCTCAGAGCCATTTCAACCAACCATAAAGTGCTTGATATTGAAGGAAACTCTTATTTACTTACGCTAATCTGCTTTAGGTATCTTCCTTTCATTGGCTTTCTAGCACATTTCGTCAGTCTAGGGACAAGAACCATCTGACGCGCTATGTTGTGTCTTCCTTAATGTAAAGGCGGAACCCGAAATACAATGACAAATTTTCAGAAGTTGTTCAGGGATATTTTTTTAATATTGTGTCATAAGCGACCCATGATAATGGAAGCTCGCTAAAGCCGGAGATAATTCAGCCGAAATTTTCACGAAGGACCTAATGGTGTTCAGAAAGGGTAGATTGGTGTAGGCGTGTTTGTTGCTGTAGGAAGTAGTCAGTCGTATAGCGAAACTGTAGTAGATAGTTGCTATGTAGAGGTTATAAATGAAATAAATTAAGAATTGGAACATTAGTACTGACCATTTAAGGTCTATAATATGTCCATGTTCCTCCAAGAACCGACGGATTAGTCAATAAATATTAACAATTGGTTCCTTTTACCGACCTACGGACTCAAATGATACAGCTGTTGAACAGTTCGGAGAAGACTAGCGTCTCATTTAAAATACTAGTAGGTATCCCACTGATACAATTGTACTTAGTAGTGACTTCAATTTACCCTCAGTAAGTTGCAGAGAACGCATGTTTAAAGCAGCTGGTAGGCATGACACATCTTCCAAAATCTGACTAAAGTGTTTCTACAAAAACTATTTTGAAATGTTAGTTCGGGAGCCTACTCGAAGTGTAAGTTTTTGCTAAGCGTATTCGACCTTTTAGCAACAAATAATACCGGCCAAACATGATCTTTGTGGCGATTGCAATGGGTAGTGAGCACAAGGTTGTTGTAGAGAGACTGAGTACCGCAACATCCAAATCCAATAAAAATTAACGCAAGATATATGTATTTAAGAAGCAGCTTAAAATTTCGCTTGACGCCTCTATTACCTCTGCTCTAAACAATTAAGCGTGGACCAGATGTGGCTTACATTGAAAATATAGTATAGATAGCAGTGTAGAACGTTATACCAAATAAATTAATTAGAGGTGCACCTAGCCCCCAGGGTACACGAAACAGACCAGAACCTCGTTGAAGAAGCAACGAAGAAAGTATGTCAAATTTAAAAAGAAAAAAAGTAAAATCAGCGAAGTCTTACATGAGCTCGAAGTTTAGCGCCAACTTTAAAGCGATATATTTTTAACAGTTTCCACAGAAAAACTATCCGGTAGTCCCATAGAAAATCGGAAGAGAATCAGAGATTCAGATCGTACACGTTAACGGCAATCAATACTTTCAGTGCACGTTAGCAATGGTAACATTACCGATGACGGTGCCACTAAAACGTCGTTACAAAATATGGTTTTCCAAAATTCCTTCACCAAAGAAGAAGAAGTAAATATTCCAGAATTCTAAACAAGAACTTGGTTCAAATGGCTCTGAGCGCTATGGAACTTAACATCTGAGGTCATCAGTCCCCTTGAACTTAGAACTACTTAAACCTAACTAACCTAAGGACATCACACACAGCCATGCCCGAGGCACGATCTGAACCTGCGACCGTAGCGGTCGCGCGGCTCCAGACTGGAGCGCTTAGAACCGTTCGGCCACCAGCGGCCGGCTAAACAAGAACTGCTGCCAACATGAATAGCTCGGAAGTTTATATCCTCAGTGTAACAAAGCATTTGAAATCACTTAATGAGGGCAAACCCTTGAGCATTGTGTACAAATTAGATTCCTTCCAGAGTATGCTGATATAGCTTCATGTTGAACGATAATGCATAACCATTCGCTAGACAAGAGCTCCGTGCCAAAAGACTGGAAAACTACACTAGTGAAACCGACACTCAACAAAGGAAAAGGAGTAATCCGACAGATCGTATCACTGACGTCGATCTTCGGTAGCACTTTGGAACAAATATGCTTTCGAACATTACAAATTACCTCGACCAAAACGATCGTTTGAGACACAGTCAGCACGGATTCAGAAAATATTGTTCTTTTGAAACACAAGGCATTTTTGCTCACGAACTGATGAGTGCTATCGACAGGGGACCTAAAACTGATATCATGTTTCTAGATTTCCAAAACGCCTTTCATACCGTTCCTCAGTAGTGGCGTCTAATCATAGTGCATGTTCGTGCAGTGTCGTCTCAGCTGTGAGACTGGACTCGCGATTTCCTGTCAGATGAGTCACAGTTCGTAGGAACTGGCGGAAACTCGTCGACTAAAACAGAAGCGATATTTGGCGTTTCTCAAGGAAATGTTACAGTTCCTCAGCTATTTCTAATTTATATAAATCATTTAGAAGAGGCTCTGAACAGCCATCTTAGATTGTTTGTACATGATGCTGGAAAAAGTGGGAAAATTATTTAGACAAGGTACCTGTACGATGCGAAAACCTGCTTTGTACTGTTAGGAATTGTGTGCTCGCAGTGTCTCCACAGATGCCGAGTCTCTTGGAGGCTTGCTTGGACCATCTCTGCTTTGTAAGATGCCGCGGTATGTGATGCGCAATGTTAGTCGTGAGATGTGGAGACACAGTCGTCGGCAGTGGTGTGACATGAGTAGTAGCACGGCACAGGCCGAGTGGTGCGATTGTAGTTATATTCTGAGGAAGTGGAACACGTTGATTTACTGATTAATTATTTAAGATGAGGAGAGCGATTGAATCATGTTGAAAATAATATTTTATTATGATCATTTTTATGAGAAACAGAAGGGGATTTATTTTAAGGTAACTGATATCAGATGTTATACTTCATTGCAGTAGATTGTACTTAGGCATTCTTGGTTCCCATATCCAAAGAATTAAGTATAGGAAAAGATAAACAGCCATGAATAATTTTCAGTTTGAATTTGGGGTAAAAACAACTATTGAATATTTAATGTCATTTTCACCAATTCCGTTTAAAAAAAATCTCATTTCATGTTAAAGACAGCTTACGTATGTTCACTCAAGGAATGTAATTTTGTGTTATTATGCATTTCTGCGAAGCAAAGGAAGACATAATTTTTGAATACAGAGCTTCTCTAATCATAAAATAATTACATTTGATGTTAGAATTTGTCACAAGTCATTGTGCGCATTCAAAGTCGACGACAAATATGAGCTTTCATTTTTACTTAGCAGAGTTGTTAGAAACCAAATATGCTTTGCCTTTTTCGGAAAGAGAACGCACTGTACCATGTGCACATCAATTGTTAGTTGACGCTCTACAAAGGCGATGTGCTTTCGACACAAGAGAAGTGTCACTGTGTTTCCCTTGTGCCACAGGTAGGTCAAAATTAAATAACAAAGAAAGGGAAGTTTGAGGTTTGCCAGTGCTAATTTAACAGTTTAACAGTTTAATGAATCACGGTGATGAATTCAGACAGTTATTCTAGCCAAATACGAATGTTTAAACAGACAGAGATCCAGATAGGCTCTTTCCAATTACATTCTCGCAGTCAGAGTTTGGAACACATTCTGGCATTCAGGTTTAGAAACATATTCTCATAATCGAATTATAAGTTCAAAGTTTATGTATTCGTAGCCAAGATATTTACTAAGTTATCCTTCATATGTCGTCTCCCCTCCACGGATTAAGCGCCAGTGAATGCTTTTCTGGAGTCAGATGAATCGTCTCCTCTCATCCTACATCGCTCGCAGTTGCGCTTTGCATCTGCGTCGTTTACTAATAAATTGTACTGCCTTCCAGCTATAGGAGAAACCAACTGTTATATTTTTGATCACTTGATCTGAAGTTTGTATTAATTTTTTGACTAACATGCCCGTGCAGCACTGGAAGTAGCAAGCTGAGTACCACAGTCAACAAGTAGAAAACTGATTTGTAAAATTCAGCAGACAACAATACGTTATTTTGGATCTTGTAGTTGCTAATAAATGTGAGTTTCATTTGGATGCAATAATGCAGGATGCTGTTAATTCCAAAACATTCACATAATCCTTCACAGTAACTCGTCCTTCAGAGTAACCATATGGTCCATAACATTCCATGATATGGTTGTCAGTTCGTCATCAAAGCCCCTCCATGTTTCCGTCCTTGACTCACACTCGGCCAGAAGTAGGAAACAATATGAAGGGTACTCATCAGATCAAATGACTTTCTTTCAGTCTTCATAGTTGTGGTTTTATGGCCTCGGCCCCGCGTTCTTGTATCATAGACCAGTGGTTTTGGAATTACAGCTGTAGTTTTCCGCTGATTGAGCTCGCTTCGCATTGTTTTGGTGTTAACAGGATTCGTGAATGAGACGTTACTTTCTACAGTGACTCTTGCAGTTGTCGTCCTCTTTAATTTTCGGCACAGTCCTCTTTAGTGACAGTCCGTTACAATCACTCAACACACATTTTCGTTCGCGTTCCGATTTAGCAGATGATGTTTCCTGCTTACCTTGTATACGGTATACGATAGGGTGCCTCTTGAAACACCAAACGCTCCTGGTACCATGGTTACCGAAGCATCCGCTATACGAGCACCAGAACTTTGCCCATGCTCCAATTCACTTAGCTGCGATAAAATGCCGTTGCAACTACACACGACATTGTCCTCATCATGACTCATACGTTCAACATATCAAGGACATTGCACAGGTGCTGTTCGTGGCCAATTACAATATCGCACCTGAGGCTTGGCTAGTATTTGTATTTACGTTCAGGCATGCTATTCTCGTGGTGTTTCCGTTAATAACGGAGGCCACACGTCCCACATTTCCAAATACTACAGCGATGTGCCTGAATAACAACCGCATTTAGCGTCTACCTGGTCACTAACCTTCATTTCAGTTGTTGTTTTCCTAGTACTGTCTACTTCCATTGGCCAACGGTTCCTGTCAGATCACCGAAGTTAAACGCTGTCGGGCTCTGCTAGCACTGGGATAGGTGACCATCTGGTATGGCGGCCTCTGTTGGCAAGCGGGTTACGCTCAGCCCTTGTCAGGGAAACTGAAGAGCTTCTTGACTGAGAAGTAGTGGCTCCGTTCTCACAAATTGTCATACGTCCGGGACGGCGGTCTGCTGACCGCACGCCCCTCCATATCAGCATCCAGTGACGCCTGTGGCTGGGGCTGACACGGCGGTGGGTCGGTGCTGTTGGGCCTTCGTGGGCTATTCGGACGTAGTTTAGTTTTAATCTACTCTGATCGACCACTTTCCTGTAATAAATAAAATGTTGTGTTTTGGGCACACTGTAAGCTGTATGACGAGCTGTAAGAATGAAAGTGAAGTAAGGGCCACTGAAGGAGAAGGCGAGTTGATCTAACAAGCAAACCTTTTTGTGCGAGGTCGCTTTTTCAGTCTTTAGTAACGCTCGTTTGAAACTGTTGTGTTAACAATTATGACAGGAAAAACATTATCTACTAATGACTCACAAAGTGTATTAGGAGGGTGAGTGTCCGGAAGGTGCAGAAATCAACCTTTTATAGGATGGATGTAATGCACTTCACAAAATGGCCATGGTCGACATCCAAGAATGTTCGAAATAAACCGTTGTCCTGAATCCAGAACACCACCAGAGTGATCGCAAAGGTTCGCATCGTAAAGAGCGAAGGTGACCTCCTTGGGAGTCACAAACTGTGCAGGACGTTCAGCTACTCATCCAATTTTAAGGAATGCGTATAAAATCATATTGGTATAACGGGGTGCGGAGAACTGATGGAATGCGATGGCATGCAACCGAATGTCCGCAGCTCGTGGTCGTGCGGTAGCGTTCTCGCTTCCCACGCCCGGGTTCCCGGCTTCAATTCCCGGCGGGGTCAGGGATTATCTCTGCCTCGTGATGGCTGGATGTTGTGTGCTGTCCTTAGGTTAGTTAGGTTTAAGTAGTTTTAAGTTCTAGGGGACTCATGATCATAGATGTTAAGTCCCATAGTGCTCAGAGCCATTTTGAAACCGAATGCGAAAGTATGTCGTGGAGCTTATCATGAAACTGGTTATAATTTAGGGTGTGACTGTAGATAGTGCTATAATATTTTTTCAGGCATAGGAAAAACAAACTTCCAGAGGCTGAAATTTTCAAGTGGTTCTAGGTGGTACGAACTGCAATGTTATAAAATTTTCAGGACGGATAGTTTGTTCTTCTTCAGGCCACAAGTGGCCCATCACGACTATCCGACCGCCGTGACTTCCTCCGGTGAGGATGCGGATAGGAGGGGCGTGTGGTCAGCACACCGCTGTCCCGGTCGTTAAGATGATTTTTTTGACCGGAGCCGCTACTATTCGGTCGAGTAGCTCCCCAATTGGCATCACGAGGCTAATGCACCACGTATTTTGACCAGATATTAGCTAAAACAGTGCTCTCTTACTCCAGATTTCCCACTCTTGCTTGCCGTGACGTAAGTATTCACTACTGCCGTCGAAAGATCACGGCCACTAGAAAATATCGTAGGTGGCAGAGCGCCTCCAGCTTTTGGCTACATAATAAATAACTTACCAAACAATTAACCACCCAGATCAGATTATCAGTCGGAATAACTGTATACGAAGGAGTTAAGGTATTGATGTAAGCTGATTTTGCTACAGCTCACTTGGTGCTTCTCATTTTCGGGACTCCTTTTATATGCACTTCCTCTTGAAATCCCAATTGGTTAGAGCTGACAACAAGTTCTTTACTGAACGATGGGGTAACTGCTAATCTCATCTACAAATGTTCTAGCAAATCCGGCAGGTTTTATGCATCGTCAAGTTGACGGTTTGTATAAAATTTCGTCCTCCAATTCTGTAAGACTGTTTGAAGTTACACAACGATCCACTGCTTCCCTTGAAATTACTGTAATGTATGAATGTGATGTGCTGAACTTAGTAGGTCACTATCGTACATATCCTGTAACTTGTATCGAGCGCCCTTCAAACACACGAACGCCAGTTTTTGTTACACATGTCCTCACTTGAACATCCATAGTTTTTCTCATGTACTACAGGGTTATATAGCTGCGGAATTATTCGACGTCTGCTTGTGGTTTTACTATGCTTCGGATGATCTTCCATTTGCTTAATTGCGTGTAGTAACCGCCTCTTGGACAACGATTGTCCTTTACTACGTTCCAGTAGAGGCGCAGTTTGTGGCTCCCTGTCCAACAAAGATGATGAATTATGTGGCTCGACAAGTGTTTCAAAATAAATTTCACTTATTTAGCACGTACCGTCATTATTGTGGTCCGCATGTACATTTTCCGCACAGTTGAGTGTATACATCACTCATTCCACTGACTCATCATGCAGAAACGGTAGTACTTCACCTGATACATCTCTCTCACTCTGCGAAATTCCTTAGGTTCCTTTCGTACAGAATGTCAACTTTGGTCATTGTTGTAGATGTAATGCATCGTTTGTTTTGTTTGTCGTTTCCATTGTTCTGCGTTGTACCAACGCTACTAGCATTGCAGCACTCTTGTGAGTTACTCGTCGACTAAGCAGTTCGACTACGCTCCGTAGTGCTATGCTTTGCTCCTCACTGGATACCTCCAGTTCCTCCCGCTGTTGTCATTAGCAGTCAGTGTTGTGGTTGCGTGGTAGACAGTATGTAGTGCGTCAAATACGGTAAACACCATGGGCCTTTTGCGACCTCGCATTCACTGGCTTCCTCGTCAGTGCTTCGTTACAGTAGCCGCGCTTCCTCTCCGAGCTCAGTTATTGGAAAATGTAGCGTTGAAGATGAAAACGGGAGCGGCCATTAGAGGCAGTGTCTCATTTTTATCAGCCGTGCCTCCTTTCAAGACTCTGTCAGTGGGCGGCAAACAGAATTCATCACCGTGAGTGATGCCGGATGGCGCGGCAGTTTGTCACAGCGGGGACGTGCCGTGACAAATGAAACATTTTAGGGGGGCGAGAGGCGGAGGGCGCATGTGCCGGGTTAATCCAGACAGACCGCCGACTCTCCGCAGGGATAACGGAGCACACACACGCACTGCCTCTGCCCCGACTTCAGCCATTTGTGCTCGTGACCTGATTATGATTCCATCGCAAATAATCTACTGGGTCCTCATCTAAAATTAATTGTAATCAAGCAACTACTTGAAGTTTCGTTCCACATGTTAAAGTTCAGAAATACCCTGAGGGAAATGGAACGTTTTGCTCCATGAAGCAGCAGTCCGAAATAATCAAATTTTGTGGAGATGTCCATAGCATAACGGGTATTATAGATTTAAATTTTCAGTCATTTCGTAACGGAAATCCAAAATTTTGAGTATAAAGTGCGACCCACGTGTGTTAGGAGTGTATGTTTGGAGCTTATGGGCGCTCAACGGCTAGGTAGTCAACGCCCTTAAATTCATTAAAAGAAGCTAATGTGGGCAGAATCACTAAACCTGTTGCACGCAGTGAGGAGGAAAATGACACTCATTCCTGTCTGATTGACGTTGAACCACACAACTACAGTTGTGACCCTAGCGGGCGCTTATGAACTCTTGCATTCGTCGTATAGTGCCAGTAGAAAGCTTCGAATATGACTAAGAAGTCTTTCGCGACTGTGTCTTTGAATAAGAAGTTCTCGGTTTACTTTACCGCGTCAAATTCGGATAAAATTCCGAACTTCCGATGACTGCCTCCGTTATCGTCGTCAGGGGCTAACATGAGAACTGTCAAATCTGACATGTCAAAACCTACTCTAAAAATTTTTTTACTGGAAAAATGCACCGATCGAAGCTCAGTGTCATAATTTTGGCTGCTAATGCACACTGCAAGTATTTAAAAAATCTTTAAATCTGCCAAATTCGTAGCTAACCAGGCACCCTTACCATAGCTGTATCAGATAGCGCAAGCATAATTTGAATTTGGTTGACAACACACCGGTAAACAAATAACTCGTCGCAACGTGATCATAGTTTGTAAAACGAATTTCCGTTTCCGTTTATATTTTCTCTGGCACGATTCTTCATAGATACTATTCGCTCGAAACCGTAGCTCATTCAATATCCATAGCGGTTAGCAGTTGCTTTTGTGGTATCGCTAAGTGTTAACAATACAAATTAAACTCATTTGATCTTCCCTGTGATTTCGTGGTGTATGCTTGCTAATAGCATCTGTTATTCTGCAGGTTCTACACTTTGAACGTAATATGGAACGCATTAATGTCTTGAACCTTGCAAAGATAAAATACGAAGAAAAAGGTATGCAATCAAAATCAGATATTCCTTCTGAAGACCTACATATGTCGTATATTTCTTGGGCATTCATTCGAATGATGCCGTTATTTCGTATTTTGTGGCTCTGAGCACTATGGGACTTAACATCTATGGTCATCAGTCCCCTAGAACATAGAACTACTTAACCCTAACTAACCTAAGGACATCACACAACACTCAGTCATCACGAGGCAGAGAAAATCCCTGACCCCGCCGGGAATCGAACCCGGGAACCCAGGCGTGGGAAGTGAGAACGCCACCGCACGACCACGAGCTGCGGACTTGTATTTTGTGTAAACATTAGTAGAAAGTGGAAATAATTCGAACGATTCCGTGAACTGCGCTTCGAACGATGATTATAGCGCTAATTGAACTGTAGAACAAAAACACAGTTCCTTCCAAGCACGAACAAAACATGTACAGTAATAGCTTTCCCTGAGAAAGAAAAGGCTCTAAAAATTCTGGTTAAGCGAAAGAGGGAGAAAAAACTTAAATTTACGCAGTGTACAAAGCCGGTTACGTTTTGTAAAATGTGAACATGAACTACGTTAATGGAAAAAAGGATTACATGAAATACGAAATATGAATCAAAATCAAACTCGCAAAAGTGTGAAAGAAAAACTATTCGAAAGCTTTAGACATTCCCGTGAGAGACAGTGCAATGTTATCGATGCAGATTAACATGACTAGGTAGTCTCGACGTCGAGTGAGATGAAGAATACTGATTTCGAGGCTCGTTCGACGTGGTTAAACACATCCGGGAAATTATACAGAATAGGAAGTCGCAATATAACAGAGTTTACCTCAAGTAACCTGCAGAGGAGATTGCATTAATAGGTAATGCTATAGAGAAATTCGGAGCTGACATGAAGAGTGGATTCTTGTTATCCCATAAAATCTGCTTCTGAAGCCAGTCACACCGGTTGCGAGCTAACCGCGCTTTATTAATTCGAGCGACAGAAAGAGTTGCTTGTGCAGCTGATGAAGGCTACGACTCGTTCATACACAACAGTTCCATTTATAAGTGGATTACTGTTTCCTCAATTTTATCTCTGGCTTCAGGAACGTTAGGGTAAATTAAGACTAAACATTTAAAAAAAAGGGGTGTTTACTTGCAAAGGTATTGTAATCGACATAGTAAAATTTGGAAACGTGTGAGGGAATGGTCTTCAGTGTTACATCCGAAACGTTTTCTTACCATTTGCACAAAATAGTTCATTGCTTTTGTTGGACTGTTGGCCTGGACATAACCACAACTCTTTAGCAGGACCAAGAATAGACTATTAGTATAATTCAGATTCCACTCTGATCTTATGGTGTGACTCAGTCTCTCGGGAAAAAAATATTCAACGTCTAAAGCATTTTACAGAAAATAGTCGGGCAACATATCAGCGGAGCGGTATTGTTAAACTTCACTGATTTCTGCATTGTCAGATAGCATCACCACGTATTACGAATTTGATCGAGTGTGATGCCTGGTACGCAGCACAGAATGCAGAACAACTACCACGACCATTTCTTACTCCACTAGTAATTACTGTGAAGTGTCTGATTCCAATAATTTTTCGATTGCCACATGTGTCTAGTGCAAGGGAAATGTTTGTTTTCGTCATCCAATAGATAATTGGCATGTTTGAGCCGACCACAGGGAATAAACAAAGAAATTCTTCATTGTTAGCAGAATATACATTATTCGCAGATAAAAATTGTGTTAGAGGAATTGGTACAAAATATTTATCTTAACTAATTAAATCCCTGAGGAAGGAAGTGATCTGTAAAGTGGTCGGTAAAGTCACTGCTGGTCACGGGAGTAACAAAAGCATCTGCAACAGTTTATCTGTCGATATGAAACGCAAGTTATTCAAAAAGTAATGGTTTGAAATATTTTTGGTTCCACTTTCTACTAATGTTTACACAAAATACAAGTCCGCAGCTCGTGGTCGTGCGGTGGCGTTCTCACTTCCCACGCCTGGGTTCCCGGGTTCGATTCCCGGCGGGGTCAGGGATTTTCTCTGCCTCGTGATGACTGAGTGTTGTGTGATGTCCTTAGGTTAGTTAGGGTTAAGTAGTTCTATGTTGGCTCTATGCGGTTCTACGTCTTCTCATCATGGCTGCGTCGGCTTATTCTCCGATTCGTCCCGTAGGGCTGCACAAACCGCTGTTGTAAGCGGTTCTTCGCACGGGAAAAACGGGTATCCTTAACTACTAGAAAATGAAAACCTCTTGAAGGACGCCAAAGCAGTTTGAAATGTTCAAATGCGTGTGAAATTCTAAAGGACAAAACTGCTGAGGTCATCGGTCCCTAGACTTAAACATTACTTAAACTAACATATATTAAGAAAAACACACACACCCATGTCCAAGGGAGGATTCGAACCTCTGGCGGGAGGGGGTGCAAAATCATTGACATGGCGTCTCAAACCACGCTGCCACTCCGCGCGGAACCTAAGGAGCTGAAAGTTCGTTTATTGCCGTGTATTCTTCCTGTGCGAAAAATTTCAGGGTGGGTTTCGACATGTCTGCCTGGGCATTCCCTTGTTAATTCTGACTGTCGCGAAACTGGCGTGGCTAACCCTGATGCGTGCAGAGGAGGGCATCTGATGGGATTACGTCATGATGACATCGCGGAATTAGCGTGTACTGACTTGGTGCCATGTACGTCCGTATATTACGTTTGCGCTCTCTATATAGCATCGCTCGCATGGGGCAGTAAACTACGAAGATTTTGATGAACGACTATTGCCACGTTCCGTCCATTCTGCTTCTTGTTGACGATACTTTTTTGTTTTGGCCGCGTGGCGGTGAGATGGTTTATCATTTCATCTACCGTATGAACGGTATGAATACTCATACAAGATTTGGGCAGTTCTAAATCGAATGCACACCGACCGTCGCAGCGCCACGGAACGGCATCGAAAGGCGCTGAAACGCGTGCCATTAGGAAGAGCGAGCAGCGCCAGACCTCGAGGAAGAAAGAGTTCAACGTTCCTTGTCGACGCTGATTTAACGAGCCGCTCGTCGATGGTCGGCGCAGTTCGGTCGCAGTCTTGAAGAGCACCAATACTCAGTAATAAGAAGACTCTACTTAGCCTGCGTTCTGCGAGTAGTAATAGAGTCTAAAGTACTTTCAGGTAGGAGGCTCAGGCATCCAATTCATAACGACAAGTTTACTTTCCTTTTGTGAATAAAGTATCCCTCTAATTACAAAGTGTGTTATGTAGATGATATTTAATTTCTGCTACCGGCCATGGCAACTTTTCTCCTACCTCGTTTGTGCTGGTGCTAACTTCCACACTAACCCATGTAAGATGTTGTGGTCTCCTGACATTCATTGGCTACATATTCCGCCCTCACAATCAAATTCAGCACATCAAGACGCTTCATTCGAACCCAAACTCGATAAGATAAAGTCAATGTTGTATGAATTCATATAAAAGGTAGGTAAATAACTAGTAAACAGCAAGTGCGTACCGAGATTGAAATACTCGAGGCTGGCGTACAAACACACATTCAAGACACGACGGTCGCAAGGGAGAGGCAAACCACACGCCGGGAGGCTGGTCCCTTCAGAGAACGAGTCAACCTATTTACGTCGGCCAGCGACCGCCCGTAGAGGAGACAACGTTTGCCCGAGTGATAGGAAGAACGACCCTGTGTTCGGCTTAAAAGCAAATTCCGCTACATAGTGTGGGAGGGCCCAGCCTACACATTCTTTACAAACATAGCACGCAGTTTCAGAGGCTTTCACAGGGAGACCGCAAACGCTAAACGCCGATGCTACAGATTTCCGGATTGGTCGCCTTAAACGAAACGTGATTCTGCCGTTTTAGAAGAGCAATGCTGATTGGCAGACGATATTCCTGACGCCTTGAGCTGAAGGAGGTAGTGACCGAAAGATACACCCCTTCACGTCAGGTGTGGAGAGGGGCCGTTCCGTTGTCGATCTTGGAGCGAGAACACGTAACGAGAGCGGGTGCGCTCGTACGCGTACCCAAAGAGCGAGGAACAAGTCTCTCCTCAGTACTTCACTGGGAGAGCACCTCTGTCGAGAGTGAATCAGAGTGCGACTCTACATTGAGTCCTTGCAATTAAGCGTTGTTCACTGTGTTGGCCACCACACTTAATGTGCGGTGTGAACGGACATAGTTATAGTTAAATGTCTGCGAGCGAATTTTTGAGTGGCATCGCGGTGGACTGGTTATCTGACCTGTGTACCACGCCAATAGTGGGACTAGGAGCGAATAGGACTTCTTAACTTCATCAAGGCGTAGGGAGAGTTTGATTGGCGAAGGTCAATCCAGATAGAACGAGAGTTATCTTACTTGTCATCAGCGAGCGGCGCAGACAGCAGTCATCGCAGCGTATGGTATTGTGCGCTACAGCTCTTGCGCGCCCCATATTTCCTCCACAACAGTACACTTCATTTCACACGCGACAGCCTCGACCGTACCTAGCAACATTCTAACGGATAATTATTAAAGTTGAGTCGGCGCGGCTCTCAGCTATTCTGCAAAGTCAATAACAGTCTTAAACTTTGTATAGAAATTTCATTTGCGAATCTTATCGTTAAGAGGTAACTTCACATTCCGAAAAGAACCCGAAAATAACTTGTTCAGTTCATAACTAAAAGTGCCATTGTGATTTCTCAGAATTTTTGCCAAATAAATAATAAGTTTCCTTACTTTCATGTTTTTCTTACACTGACCAGCACTACTCCAGTACCCAAGTATCCCACTAGTTACGTAAGAAATTTCCTCACAGCGGACGACTCCAGAAGATAATAATGCTGACAGTTTTTCAGGCTTTTCTCTTTAGAACATTAGGACCGTCTGTCCGACTTCTCTAGTAGTGTGGGTGTGGAAATTGCATCTTGAAGGAGCCACAGGGTAAAGGGTACGTCTCAGATTAATCCGTTGCACAGAATGACAGAATAGCACCCACGCAGTCACAGACCAACACAACAAGATTTACAGCAGCGGTGGAGAGGAATAGGAAACTACTTTTCTCAGATGTGTTGGTCGAACGGAAAACAGATTGTCGACTCGGTCACTCAGAGTATCTACCCCAGCTGTCTTAGCTTTCATAATCCAACTCAGAAGAGCGCAATGCTGAAAACCCAATACACAGAGCCGCGACTATTTCAGGCATAGGGCACCTCGGTTCCGAGATTAGCCATCTGACGAGTGTTTTGAGACGGAACGGGTAATCTGTCCTTGACACTAGGTCAATGGAGCCGAGCAAACCAAGACGCGATATCGTTCAACCAACTTAGGAGTACCAACACATAGTGCGGCTTCTTTTCTTCGGTGCAGCAACTAGTTAACAGGCAAGTGATCGCACCCGTCTCCCGGCCATAAAATACTCCATGCGAGTGTAACAACAGTTACACGAGACAGTCTACATGGACTGTTTCCGATCGCTGTGTTGAGCAAAAAATGGTTCAAATGGCTCTGAGCACTATGGGACTCAACTGCTGTGGTCATCAGTACCCTAGAACTTAGAACTACTTAAACCTAACTAACCTAAGGACATCACACACATCCATGCCCGAGGCAGGATTCCAACCTGCGACCGTAGCAGTCGCACGGTTCCGGACTGCGCGCCTAGAACCGCGAGACCACAGCGGCCAGCCGCTGTGTTGAGCATCAGACTCACTTTAAATAGAATATTTCACAGAAACGTAGAAGTCTGTGACCGAGTTCAGCTTGATTTTCTTTGCACAAACGAGAATTCCCACTCATGCACCGAGCTATTGGGCCTCAGTGATGAGGGAAACAGCTGAAAATAAAGTACGTGAAAACTAATTTAATAGACACACCAGCTATGCACTTAGCAGAAGCGTGGGCTTCATAAGGAACGATCACAAAGGAATACTTCTGATAATTTACCACCCGATATAAGTGATGGCACTGAAACCTGCGCTGGATAAAGAGCGCAAGTGTGGAGGTGAAATGCAGTGGCGAACGTGCTAACAAGCATTTTAAAAAAAGTGAGATACGGAAAAGATCAGTAAATAAAGCAAAAGCAGAATCTAAATACATCACACAGATTAAGTGAAGTAGAACGTATACCGTCATACTAGCTAATGAAAATACATGGTTGAGAGCAAACACGAAAAAATACATTACGTGGAAAGAAGGACTAGTCTATTACGGCCAATAGGAGACGTTGATTCCAGTCACGTGATTTCCATTCCAGGCATGGCCAGACGTTTCTGAACAGAGCAGCTGTTAGCATGACTTTGGACTTCTACGCTCGCTCGTAATAATATGTTGTAGTATTAATATTAATAATTATTATTATTTGAACATAGTTATTTAGTTCCTCACCACATTTTCCGCAGATTAATGAAACTTTTACGAGAAATGCCTACAATCGTTATAAAAGAGGAGTATAATGAGATGTACTAGTCATTGGGTAAAGAAAGAAACCTTGGTGAAGATTGGAGAGTGATTCACATGAAATCCCTATCTAAAGGCGTACGAAACCTAGATCACATAACTGAAACAAACGGAATTTTCATATACAAGTACGAAGTTATAGGAAACACTCATACTGATATGGAGGCAGTTGAATTCAAGACGTCCCAGAGAGATGTAAAAGAGTGGAAATCACTTTAGGAACGGGGATGGATCATTACGAAATTCTTTTCTTAACCATAAGCTGAAGTACCTCTTAGCCATTCAATCTCATATGACGATATACCCACGTTGTTCAGCACAGAGGTAGGGAAAAGTGCTTGTAGTTGTTTAGAAAGTGCTTCTGGTTTGCATGTTTAAGTGTAACAGTTACCTCAAACAACCGTTCTGAAAATATTTAATGCCACTGTTGCATCATTGTATGTTATTATGCCGATTTGAAGTGTTTACATAAGTGGGAATAAATAATGAAATCAGAACTTTCGGTAATATTCTAAATATCATTGTTACAACTACAAGTTTATAAATTTTTTCCGTGATTTCGCATGTACGTAATATGATACAGTGTAGCAAGTGTCATGAAATAACTTGTAAGCTACCTTCAGAGATGGTTCCTCTGAAACGTCAGGCAAGTCTTACATTCCCATCCTTGAAACATTCCGAGCGTGTGCTCCATTTCTAAAGGTCTCGATGTCTTTTCTCAGAATTTGTTGCAAAGCGTAAACAAATTATTAGACCAAGGAAATGTATTGTCAGTCAGTAGCCTGTTGAGAACTCTTAGTAAGTACGATCGGTTTTTGTTTGGTTACATCAGTTAAACTATTAGAGTAGTTGAGATAGTAGACTGATGTTGTAGGATGTTGCTTTCCTTCCAGTCATCATGATTTAGGGTCGCTCTGGGTTTTTTAAATCAGAAGAGATGAAAACTCGCTCCCTTTTCTTCACCATTACAGACTGTATTCAACCTCCAGGGCTCCCTGGTCGCAAACACTGTTTGCTGGGCATCATTTAAAATCGTTCCCGGACTTTTCCCGTTCGCCACCAGAAATGATAAGCCTACGCATCGCATTGGCGGTCGTGTTGCGGTGTCATTCGCCAAACACGAAGGCCCGCCAAACCAGTTTAATTATTTAAATTTAATTTTACTGCTTGCACAGTAATTCAGTTGTTCTCGTATATTTTGGTCGAGTATCAGTGCGCTAATTGAAATACATATCTCTGCGAATTAAATCATTCCTATGTTTCAAGTGAGCACTGTTTGAGCGTGTAATTAGTTACAGTTATTGTGAAAGGCCACAAGGATTAAAAGGAGCAGCAGCTGAATCACTGCAGTCACAAATAATGGGTACAGTGGGTAGTCGACACACACTACTGACTTTGCGAACTGTTATTTTGAGACAATATGTAGCGTTATGACAACTGACGTGTCACAGCGGTGCCACGTTACGGGAATGGTTTTCCTGTAGGACTGATAGTAGCTGTTGCAGGAATTCACACGCAGTATAGCATTTTAGTATAATTGGGCCACGTGATACTGGAACAGAAATACTTCAACATAAATTGTGACTTCCGCAGAAATGGTGTTGATATTGTCGCAAAATACTGTTGATAAATTTACAAAACCGGTATTCGAGGAACAGAAATACTTCTTGTATCGAATATTTGTACGTGTGTATTGCACGTTCGAGTACAAGGTGTTTGCAATGAAACTTTGGCAAATTGAGAGGACCCCCATGAAAAAACAAGTCATCGTAGGTCAATGAAACTTTGTAAGGATACGGTAAGTGAAATAGCCGATAAATTACTGAAGGAAACACATCTGAATTTCTGCATAAGACGATTAAAATCTGGTGAAGTGGGTGGTTACGCCAATTGGAACGACACAAGAATGATTCCGCTTGCTCCCGGGAGAGTAGGAAAGAATTAGGCAAGAAATTGTTGAAGAAATTATTGTTGCCATGGCTGAGAACGGAGGGCGAGTGTGTGATCTTCGAGCAGCGCACGAGCTGAACATTCCATGAACCACAGTTCGAAATGTGCAAAGAACAATTGTCAAATGGTATCCGTACAATATTCACATTTTTAAAGAAATTTTCCCATGTGACGTAGGCATACGTGAGACTTTTCTCTTACGTCTCTTTTTTGCAAGGGTTGAAGCTACCGATATGACGCCTAGGAACCTTTTGTAGAGTAATGAAAGACACTTCATGCTGTCTGGGGAAGTGAACACCCATAACTGTCGCATTTCGTAATATCTGATCGTCACCGCAAAAGAACGTTCATTAAGTTCCCCTGCACAGTGAACGTGTCACGGTCAGGTGTGGATTCACGGAAAAGTTAATGATTAGTTCATTTTTCTTTTGGAACCTAGACTCCAAGATCTAAGGACATGTAGCGTGAAATGACACATTACTGTGATCTGCTTCGCCAGAATGTGATCCCTACTGTACACGGGAGAGGTGCATGGACTCAGTTAATGTCATGCACGAAGGAGCTCCACGTCACATTAGTCATGAGGTGACACGGTTATCCCATACGGAAATTTAAATGAGTTTGTTTCAGTAGGTCATTCGGTATTTCTCATCCACGTGTCCTTACAAATGTTTCCACAAAGCTTCATTCCTACAGTTATTACAGTTACTCGTTTTTCATGGGGGCCGTCTCAAACAGCGAAGGTTTAGCTTCGAAGACCCTATATATTTCGTCTTTAATTGATGCTGAAAATGAAGACACGTTTCGGGCATACTGTACTTATACGTCATGTGCTTATGATAAAATAGTTGCAGAGGATGGTGTCATTAGAAATTTCGCCATGAATGTCACTTTTTCCTTGAAACCTTTTGTAAACTGAAACGCACCCTGTAATGGTGACAAACCTACTGAAACGTGATGTAATAAAAAATTCCCAACCACAAATTTATTTCTATGGCGTTCAGGTGCTTACAAAACAGTCATTCCCGAATGAGAACGTTTCAGAACACTTTTCCAGTATATACTTTCGCTTTTCGACATTTAGGTCGATTATGGATTTTAGTGACTCAAGTGGTGCATAATATAAGTCAATGACCCTAAGTCAAGAATCAGCTCTCTTGTAAGAAACGTCAGCGTGAGGTTTTACTGTAATCATTCTCCTAATCACATTTCGAAAATTTTCAAGATTTTTAGTTCTTTGTTCTGAAACTGGTACTTTACACTATATTGACAATAGTTTTTACCCTTCTGCGCTTTTCACCGAAATGATTAAGAATTTGTTTGGTGTAGCCATGTTTGCACTGTCATTTATTGCTTAAACTCATTTACCTCTATATTGTGCGTGAATTCTTATGAATAATACACTGCCTGATCGCTATAGCGCGACCACCTTCAAAAGCCTGAATAACCACCTTTTGGCGCAGAGACCGCTGCAAGACATGAAGGATGAAAGTTCATGATGTTCTGGAAGTTACTGTCAGGGATGTGAAGGCATGCTGATTCCAGTGCCGTGACCAGATGCGGTAGCTTTCTAGGTTCAAAAATCCAAGACACACCTGACCTAATCGAGGTGATCTCACAGATTCTCAACTGCGTTTAAATTCGGGGAGTTTGGTGGTCAGGGGCGTAAGGCAATCATATTCTGGTGTTCTTAGAACCATGCATGTGCCCTGTGAACTTTGCGACACATTGCATTTTCCTGTTGGTGGGTGCCATTGTGCTGAGAAGCAAACTGCATATAGGGGTGGACATGGTCATCAAAGAGATATGCATATTTGTGTTGATCCTTTGTGCCTTCCAGAAAGACGAGATTACCTGGAGAATGTCACGAAAACATTCTCCAAACCAGAACGCTCCGTCTTCCGGCCAGGACTCTGCCGAAGATATTTGCTGGGTGTTTACTATGAGACGTTTCACGCGACACGCGCCAACGGCCACCGATTCTATACAGCATAAAAGGTGATTCACCTGAAAAGGCCACTTGTCACTGCACAGCGGACGTTCAGTTACGGTATTTGCACGGCAATTCAAGCTTTGTCGCCGATGAACAGCAGTTAGCCTGCTGCGGAGGTCCATACGTTGCAACGTTCGCTGAACGCTCGTTGAGGAGACACTGTTGGTAATCCCTTGATTCAACTGGGTGGTCAGTGACTAAACATTAGAACATTTGCACGTCGACTCACCAGTACACATTTCCGGAGCAATCGTTCTCCTTTCTCATAATATGGCTCGTTGTGTACCAAAGTAGCCCTCGTGCCAGTTTTGGATGGCGCCATTTTACCATGCACTGTTTACATGAGCCACAGCTGCTCGCAAACAGCACACAAGCTTAGTCGTTTCGGAAATGTTTTCACCCTTGGTCCGTTTTCGCGTTACAACAACGACAGCGCCGTCTTTCATTTACCGCAAACACGCAGTATGTACCCTGCACTGCTAATGCTGCCACCTGTGATTATGAGAGGTTATTACAAGTTGAAGTCGAACATAAGCGGTGATCACATTCATGATACTGGACCATGTACATAATGTATGAGAAGTGGTGTTCCTCTATGCAGTCCGCTGTGTGGCACGTACAGTAGATTCACTCCCTTTTAAATAAATGAAGCTCGGTTTACTGTTGATGACGTATATTCCCTAAGTCGATAGAACCCACTTCTGTATTTAGACTGTTTCAAGCGGCGTAAAAGCGAGGAAACTTTGGCTGGCCTCGGCTGACGCAAGCTAATTAGACGGAGGGGGCTTTCCGTTAGAAGCGCTTCCCGTCCTTTCATATGGAAGGCTGACTGGAAGTTCCAGGCGGTGGTGTGCTGTAAAGCACGATAACTTCTTCTATCCTTGTCTGTGACTGCTATTGTTCTGTTTTCAAGTTACCGGCCATTCGACTGGATATTCGCTGTTATCTGTTTATATCTTCTGCTAGTCTTCTAACCGCGTGTTTTATTTACATCTACATCTACGTTTATACTCCGCAAGCCACCCAACGGTGTGTGGAGAAGGGTACTTTACGTGCCACTGTGGCGCGGTAACCAAAGTACCTAAGCGCAGCAGACAAGGACTCCTGCTCACCGTAGCAAAGATATGGGCTGGAAATGGGGAAATCCATTGAGATAAGCGACTCTGATAATTTGCAGGTTACTATTAGGCAGACCCTGTGAACGACTATGTCTGAAACGGCTAAGCTAGTCGAATGTTCACGAGCTACTGTCATGGAAAGTGGTAGAAGGACAGTGAAACTACCATTCTACATCTACATCTACATTTATACTCCACAAGCCAACCAATGGTGTGTGGCGGAGGGTACTTTACGTGCCACTGTCATCACCTCCCTTTCCTGTTCCACTCGCGTATGGTTCGCGGGAAGAACGACTGCCGGAAAGCTCCGTGCGCGCTCGAATCTCTCTAATTTTACATTCGTTGCGGTGTCACCGCCAGACATCACACTTGCTAAGTGGTAGCCTTTAAATCGGCCGCGGTCCGGTAGTATACGTCGGACCCGCGTGTCGCCACTATCAGTGATTGAAGACCGAGCGCCGCCACACGGCATGTCTAGAGAGACTTCCTAGCACTCGGCCCAGTTGTACAGCCGACTTTGCTAGCGATGGTTCACTGACTTCTACGCTCTCATTTGCCGAGACGATAGTTAGCATAGCCTTCAGCTACGTTATTTGCTACGACCTGGCAAGGCGCCAGTGTCCGTACTATTGATATTGTGAATCATGTACCACAAAGGGCGACGTTCTACGTTAATAGATTAAAGTTAAGTATTCCACCAGCTACGTCTGCTTTTCTCAATTCTAATTCCCGTGCCATGTTCCAGACCTCACGCCAGCCTGCGTGAGCTAAAACGCGTGACCCTGTGTTGGCTCTCCTGCCAACCACAACATTCGTGATCTGCTCGGAAGGTATAAGTAGGGGGAAGCAATATATTCGATACTTCTTCCAGAAATCCACCCTCCCGAAACCTGGACAGCAAGCTACTCCGCGATGCATAGCTCCTCTCTTGCAGAGTGTACCAACTGAGTTTACTAAACATCTCCGTAACGCTATCACGCTTACCAAATAACCCTGTGAAGAAACGTGCTGCTCTTCTTTGGATCTTCTCTATCTTCTCTGTCAACCATACCTGGTACGGATCCCACACTGATGAGCAATAAGTATAGGCCGAACTAGTGTTTCGTAAGCCACCTCCTGTGTTGATGGACTACATGTTCTAAGGACTCTCCCAATGAATCTCAACCTGGCACCCGCCTTACCAACAATTAATTTTATATGATCATTCCACTTCAAATCGTTTCGTACACATACTCCCAGATATATTACAGAAGTAACTACTACCTTTGTTTGATCCGCTATCATATAATTATACAACGGAATGGAGTAAAAAATTCGTTTCTCATCCAAAGAGTAAACCTTGAACGTTTACACATTAAACGACACACTTCTTGTATTAACGATGTTAGTGCCCGCTAATGTTCGAATATCAATATTGCTTTGATAATGGAAGCTTATTTGTGGGCCATAATTCGGTTAGAAAAAACAAATCCGAATCGTTGAAACTAGTGCTCTTGCGTGGAATTTCCTATTTGCGTTCATTCATCTGTCACCTAGTTTCTGAAAAAGATTCGTACACGAAGCACATTCCCTTCTGTACAGTCAGAGTTAATCATTTAAATATTTGCTCAGTAAAGTCACACTGCTGTAGATCATCCAATTCCACATTACGGGACATTTTCAATAATATTCACATCGCAGCATGTTACGCGCTTTTTGCAGTTTACAGATGTCACAGAATGTTTACGACAGAATATTCACATGTTGCAAGGCATCGACAACTCATTGGTATATGAGAAAAAAAGCATGTTTATTAAGAATAGACCGAAAGCAACAGAAATGTATTGCCGAAATCATCGTAATGAATTCTGAATTTTATTCGTTATATCATTTTATGAGGCACAAAATCACCAATGTTCTTTAACATTTTTATATTTAAGTGTCAGAAGAAAACGAATATCAATCTCAAAGCTGATTTTCGGTTTTCTTGATGTTTCTGTACTGTCTCTTCTGGCTCCTACACATGTTACATTCCTACAGCATACAGACCTTTTATACCATATGGCTACGGAAAACTGCGAGTATGATGAATAAAGTTTTCCCTAAATTACTGAAACCAGTCACCTTTAGTTTCATTCCTCTACTTTTATTTTACATTACCGGTTTAGAATCACCTAGCGACTCATCATGACTCGATACATTATTGCATGTTTGCAGCATTGTGACGGCCGCTTGGAGTTATTAGTACCAGACCGTTTAGAGTTGTTAGTATCTGTTGATTTGTTCTAATTTTATAGTAACTCACAAACTATGCTGCAGGTAACAACTTCCTTTGGCATGTGGGCGTTATTACCGGTGGCAGTGTTTGTGAATTTCTATAAAATGAGAGCAAACCAACAGATAATAATAACTTTGCACAATGCTGTCACCATGCAATAAGTGTGTAACATCTGATAATGAAGGGACTTGGGGACTCGAAACCGATAGTGGAAAATAAAAATTCAAGAATAACACAAAAGGCGATTAGTTCCGGTAATTTCTGGAAATCTTTAAATAAAATAAGATCGTCGAATATTGCTAGTTCGGATACTCAATATTACACTTGCCTGTATTCATTTAATAGAAAGTTGTGAAGATATTATAAGGAAGTGGCGCCATTAAACATCATCTATACCATGGTTCGTCGTCATGCAGGTGCGTTGTATAACTTAGTTCGTTGGGCAATAATTGGTTTTAATGATGAGTAGAATTCTCGTTTGTCTAGCTTTCCTTTTTAGACTTCAGTGGATCAAGTGCCAATTTAAATACTTTTCTTACCTTCGATTAACTTTGAGCGTGTTCTGTATTCTCTTCCTGCATTAGAATCCCTCAGTCTGAACTTGCTGGAAGTCTGTCAAATTTAACGACTTGAGTCGATGTCTTGCATGAGATATCCAAGGCTGAAGAAACTCTGCATTAACATTGGTATATAAAAATCCCTAAAAGGTAAAATAATTCTATTTGATGTAATTTATAAGCTGGAAATGCTGATACACTTACGAAGCAATGTTAGAGAAAATACATTATGGGAACTGCCAGTGGCATCACAATGCATATTTGCCACAAAAGTTCAATACAGCTTACTTAAAGCCCTACACTCCTTTGATGAAACCTATGAAAGTCAGTGTCTGCTACCGAATTGTCAGTCAAATATGCTAGAAGTAAAGAAAACTGGGACTGTTATAAAATTAATGGCTACATTAAGACCTAAACACTTTCGGATATTGAGAAATAATGCTAAAGTATTTTAGAATAAAGAAAATGTAACAGAAACGTAATTAATTTTAATTTTGCATTTCTATTATTAGGACGGCAGTTGATTAAACAAACAGATCGTCATATTCGTTTGTAAAATGTAAATCAGAGAGAACTGCATTAATTATTTCAAAAAAAATATTCTCAAAGAAATAACATACTAGAAAAAATTACAAACAAAATTCTTACTTTGTATTTATTTGCCTACCAGATTTATTCCACATAACCTCAATATTGTTTCCTATGCACTGTAACTACTACAGTCACTAAAGCCTATTGAATCTCTACTTCATTGTCAAAGTTTCCTACAAGCGTCAAAAATCAGATGAAGTGAATACGTTTTATTTCTTCTGTGTACCATAACCTAATTTCCAAGCTGCTTTTGTTGGTCTGTTAAGCCCAATTTTTCTGATCAGTGACAATTTTATATTTGATAGTATTGTACTGAGATGACGAAAGTCATTAGAAACCTCCTAATATCATGCTAAACCTCCTTTTGAGCGGCGTGGTGCACCAACTGTAAGTGGCATCCACTCAGCAACTCGTTTTAAGTCAGTGCAAAAAGTAGTGAGCCATGGTGCCTCTTTTCCCATTCATAATCGTGAAAGTGTTGCCATGGCAATTTTTTGGGCACGAAAGAACCTGTCGATTATATCCCATAAATGTTCGGTAGAATTCATGTCGGACGACATGGGTGGCCAAATCAGGCGCTCGAACTGTCCACAGCGTTCTTCAGACTAATCGCGAACAACAGTGGCGAAATGATGCGACGCATTGTCACCCATAAAACTTCCATTATTATTTCGGGAAATGAAGTCCACGAATGGCTGCAAATGGTCTCCAAGTAAACGAAAATAGCCATTTTCAATCAATGGTCGATTCAGTTGGACGAGAGGACTCAGTTCATGTAAACACAGCCCACACCATTATGGAGCCACCAGCCGCTTTCACAGTGCCTTTTTGAGAAACTACGTCCACAGCTTAGTGGGGTTTGTGCCCCATTCGAAACCTACCAATTGCTCTTATCACATGAAATCGGGATCATCTGATCAGTCCACTGTTTTCCATTACTCTAAGGTACAACCGATATGGTCCCGAGCACAGGAGAGACGCTGAGGACGATGTTGTGCTACTAGCAGACTGACCACTACAAGAAAAGGCCGCTGCTCTACGCCGTCAATGACGGCCGTCGAGCACTGCGTTGTCCATGGTGAGAGGTAATGCCTGAAATCTGGTATTCTCGGCACACTATTGAAATGGTTCAGAGCACAATGGGACTCAATCTCTGAGGTCATCTGTCCCCCAGAACTTTGAACTACTTAAACCTAAATAACCTAAGGACATCACACACATCCATGCCCCAGGCAGGATTCGAACCTGCGACCGTAGCGGTCACGCGGTTCCAGGCTGTAGCGCCTAGAACCGCACGGACACCCCGGCCGGCACACTATTGACAATATGGATCTCGGAATATTAAATGCCCTAACGATTTTGGAAATGGAATGTCCCATGCTTCTAGCTCCAACTACCATTCCACGTTCGAAGTCTGATAATCTCCGTCGTGCGGTCATAATGACGACGGATACCTTTTCACATTAATTACCTCAGTACAAATGCCAACTCCGCCGATACCCTCACGTTTGGTACCTTGTGTACGGGGTACTACCGCCGTCTTTATATGTGCATACCGCTATCCCATGACTTTTGTCGCATCAGTGACTGTGTTACTGTGTTTGCGTGAGGTGGTATTGCGGGGTGGGGGGGATGGGGGGGAGAGCATTCTGCACAGCTTACTAGATATCAGTAATATACTTCGCCAGATAAACGGAAATTTCTGGCGTTAGCTAACACTTCTGAGAGTGCACATTTGTGGGCAGGCTATAGAAACTAGCATTCTGCGTTTACGCATACAGATATACTCGTTCTTAATGTATCCTATGAGTTTTGTCAGAGGTACAAATTCGCTCTCAGTGTGAAGTAACTGCGTGTCTTTATTGTCCTTACGTTATTATTTATACACGTTCACCATTAATTTGAAAACAGTTCTAGGCCCTTTCTTTTTTCTGTCTTGCAGCTTCGATGTACAGGTTTTAATTCGAGACGTTTTGTCTTGGTCTTTCGTTTTTATTGTTCAGTGTTCCTTTTTTCATTCCCTGAACGCTTACACCTATTTTTCGTATTAAAACAGTTTGCTATGTTTTATTTTGGGGAAAAGAATGTGTCGCGATTTTTATTACGTTTTGTCTCCGAAATAAAGGGCACAGTCAAAACTGTTGTGGGCAATGTAGTAACTGCTATGCGTAATCCGCTATGGATAAAAGTAATTCACGAATATGACCAACACATTTATGTCAAGCATATGGAAGGCTTATATGCTAGGAACTACGATCCAACGTAACGTTTTAAATAGATGACGAGTCTTGCAGTTGGTTAAATGATGACCAAATAAATAAATATAACGCCAACATGTAGGAAATGATGGAACCTCATATTTATGGATGTGTAATATGTTAATAGTTGTAGAAAGGATGCCTTTTTGACGCTATGGAAGGCAACGCAGAGGTCGTGAACGCCTTTGACACTTTCCATCAACGCATATCATCAATTGCAAACAAGTGCGTCGACGGGTAAGACACCGTGCTTACTACATCGACTGATGCTACATAGCCACAACAAATGCTCAGAAATCCCCGATGAATATGGAACGAGCGGGAAAGTGAACGATAGAAGGCTACGCGTAATTCCTCTCACCTCCAACTTACGCAACAGCCTGTAGTTGGCAGGCGGTGCTCCACAAATTCCTCTCTCGCTCAGTTAGCATGTCGCTTCTAACGTCATCTCCGATATAAACCTGTTTCAGTTTTGACAAGTACTAAGCTCAGTTTTTTCCTCGCCAAATGAAGATTACCTATAAAATTGTCACACACGTTACATCGATTCGTATTTTTCCGATTGTTCTGCCCGGTCATGCAAATTGTTGGGGCTATTGCTAAATTTTGCGCAGGCGAGGTTACTTCCATATCACATCGCGGAATTTGGTGCTCGACGTAAATCGCTCATCCGTGTACCATTTTTAGAGACCGAATCTGGTACGGCGAAGTAATTAATACGGTCGGCAATCGCTTGGCGGACGGATGTGCCGACCGCTGATGTGCTAATGAAACCGCGCCGAGCACATCGGTTTCGTCGCGGCCCGCTAACGCGCGCATCTGGCCCCACTTTAATGGCGGCAACCTGCGCATTAGTGGTCGCCTCACTTCACTGATTTATTCTACTCTGACGCGATGTTTCGACAATGTGCTAGAATACCCACAATCCTTCATTCGCCTGTCACATCCGCAGAAAGCCCTTCGACTCGGAAGGACGTAGGCTGAGACGTGACTTACAAGTTCACTTTGCGGTTATAGAATTAAAGTACTATTAATGTATGTGGTACACCTGACTAATACCGTGTAGGGCCCCAGCGAGCATGCGGAAGTGCCGCAACACGACGTAGCATGGAATCGACTAATGTCTGAAGTAGTGCTGGAATGAACTGACACCACGAATCCTGCAGGGCTATCCATAAATCTGTAAGAGTACGAGGGGGTGGAGATCTCCTTGAAAAGCACGTTGCAAGGCATATATCATATGCTCAATAATGTTCATGTGTGGGGAGTTTGGAGGCGAGCGGTATTGTTAAAACTCAGACGAGTGTTCCTGATGAGTGTTCCTGGAGCCACAGTGTAGCAATTACGGACATGTGGGGTGTTGCAATGTAGTATTGTCGCATTGATGAGATTGTCTCCGTATTCGTACACTTCCATCCGCTCGATACAATTTGAAACGAGACTCGTCCGACCAGGCAACGTGTTTCCAGTCACCAACAGTGCAATGTCGGTGTTGACAGCCTCAGGTGAGGTATAGAGCTTTGTACCGTGCTGTCATCAAGGGTACACCTGTGCGCTCTCGACTCCAAAAGCCCATGTCGATTATGTTTCGCGATTTAGCGGTCGCAGCAACGACGGACATTTAATGCTTTACAGGAATCTTGATATTTACGATACATTGGTGAAATGGCTGTCCGGGAGCATACCCGTCCACCCTCCTCTAAACCTGTCATTATAACAGCAGTAACGGGTCAAACAACTGCCCGAGACACTTGTTGTCTTATATAGGAGTTGTTGAACGCCATCTTCTTCCTGTTTACATATCTCTGTGTTTGAATACCGATGCCTGTAACAGTTCAGTGTATAATGGGTGGTAACTCCTCTTTCCATAAACTTGTTGTAGTTGGGATTCACAGTCACAAAAATTTTTTGGAAAGACATCATCTTTCCACCAGTGACTGTTATAACTTTCTATTACACTATTGCAGTTTCGGCCTTGGGCCAGTATCAAGTGCTGATGTTATGGCTTTAAGCCTTGTCAATGCAATGTAAGCTGACACATTTTATGTCGTTGTCAGTACTGTTAAATACACTCGTGACGTTGTTACACAGTGTGAGCAAAGGTATTCAAAACCAAATACGTGTGCTTACACTGTGTAACAACGTCACGAGTGTATTTAACAGTATTGACAACGACATACAATTGTGTCATCTTACATTACGTTGACATGGCTTAAAGCAATAATATCAGCATTTGATAATGGCCTAAAGCAAAATCTGTAATAGTGTAATAACAACTTATAACAGTCACTGGCGGAAAAATGATGTCTTTCAAAAAACTCCTCTTTCCAGTTATTTTCCTACCCCCCGTAATCTGGACTTCTGCAGAGGAGGCTGTCGTTCTAATGGATGAGAGTACCTATACGTCTTCGCTAGTAAATGTTCAGTTTTATCAGATACTTCTAGCTGTTCAAACACACAGACATTGTTTGCTTTACTTCAGAAACACTGCTAAAACATACACTGTGGGGACAAATGTTATAAGATAGCAATATGCTCATACTCAAATGGGAGTAGTATCGCATACACGAGGTATAAAAGGACAATGTTTTGGCATCGCTGTCCATTGTACTTAGGTGATTCGTGTAAAAGGTTTCCGTCGGGATTATGGCCACGCGACGGGAATTAACAGACGATAAAGGTGGAATAGTAGCTATAGCTAGACGCAACGGACATTCCATTTCGTCATCAAAAAGAGCGCTCTGACCGACGGCCTTCACTTAACGACGATAGCCGCGGCGTTTGCGCAAAGTTTTCAGTGCTGAAATAAGCGACGAAATCAATGTAGGACTTACGGCTAAGGTATCCATGTCGGCAATGGGCGAAATTTGGCGTTCCAGGGCTATGGCTGCAGACATCCGACCCCAGTGACTTTGCTAACAGCACGACATCACCTGCAGCGCCTCTTCGGGGCTCGTGACCATATCGTTTGAACCCTAGACGACTGGGAAACCATAGCCTTGTCAGATGAGCCATGATTTCAGTTCACTTCAGCTCGTAAGAGATGATGGTAGGAAGCGAGTGTGGCGGAGACCCATCGAAGCCATTGACCCAAGTTGCAAGCTTGTGTTGGCTCAATAACGGCGTGGGAAGTGTTTACATAGAATGGTCCTCTGCTCCAACTAAGCCCATCGCTGTTTTGAAATGATTCTCTACGGCTACCTGGGGACCATTTGAAGATGTTCATGGATTTCATGTTCCCAAACAACGCTTCGACGTATCACCGGGCTGCTGACGTTCGCTATTGTTTTGAAGAACATTCTTTAGAGTTCGAGTGAATGATTCGACCAACCAGATAACAGCACTAGAACCCCATCGAACATTTGTGGAACATAACCCAGAGGTCAGTTCGTGCGCAAAATCCTACACCAGCACATTTTTACGATTATGGACGGCTGTAGTGACAACATGGCTCAATGTTTTTGCAAGTGACTTCCAACGACCTGTTGAGTCCGTGCAAAGCCGAGTTGCTGCACTACGCCCGTCAGGAGGAGGACCCACATGGTAATAGTAGGTACCTCGTGACTTTGATCACCTCAGGGTAATACACTCATTCTCCGAAAAGCCCATAAGAAAACCACCTCAAGACATATAAAACTAATGCTGTGTAAAATCACCTGTAGCCTTGCTAACAGGGTAAACTAAGAGAGGGATAGTTTTAATTGATCGTTAGGTCCCGTTGAGCAACCAAATTGCTATATTTCACTGACTGTTCCAATAGTTTCGGGCATTTCCTGAGGGATTAATATCGCGTCAGTCGAGGCGGGACCGGATGCAATAGTTCTCGTCAAAATGAGGAAATACGCGTGCAGCTCTGTGAACACAGCTAATGTCACATACTGTAGGGAGTGTCCACTTCACACTCATCATGCATAGCCAGAACAGGGGGCAGCACTTGATCACTTAGAATATCGAAATCAATGTTCAGGTTTACAATCATGGAAATCCGAATGAGTGGTTCTAGGCCATTGTACGACTAACACTTCAAAAATATCATAGAATCTTCACTAACCTGAAGAAAACCGAGCACACACTGTGAGTTTAATATCTTACGACCCTCCATGATGACTGGCCCAACCGTCACATATTTACGTTTCCGTAATTATTGGTCTCACCTGAAGATGAAGCCTTAGTCTTCGGAACCGGTCTTGCAATAAATAAGAAATTACAGGCAACAGAAGCGAATTTTTTATTCTTTTAATATGTTCTTCGGCTGCTGACGTTCGCTTGATAAAACATTTTCTGTCAAAAATGGTTCTTTTTTTAATATACGGATGACAATACAACATTAAAAAACAAAATCCATTATTCAGTTTCTCACGTCGGACAAACACAAGTTGAATTGCACTAGGTCATTCCTCTATTGTATATATTCAGCATAAATAAAGAAAAGTGTATTAAATGTAGTAACTATAGAAAAGTTGCTGCGCTTGAGTATTGGAACTATGAAAGAAACAGAAGTCCCACAGTCAGCCGGTAGAGGTTTCATCAATTCAAAACATAAATAATGGGGTTTGTATCATCTTCCAACAATGTCATTCTTGTTATACTGGACATACTGGGAGGTTAATCACCACTAGGAGCAGAGAACACCGTAGGAGCCGGAGATTAAAGAAGCCAGGTTAATCATGGATAGAGAAAAGGCCTGCAAAACGCACTCAGTGAGATATATTACAAATTCAGGAACGGATTTGTGTAATCGGATTTCTTTCATTGAATGAGTGAAGTCAGTCCTATTATTCGCGCAGCTTACACAATGATCCAACCTCTCCTTATGAAAATAACTGCCCGCATCTCGTGGTCGTGCGGTAGCGTTCTCGCTTCCCACGCCCGGGTTCCCGGGTTCGATTCCTGGCGGGATCAGGGATTTTCACTGCCTCGTGATGGCTGGGTGTTGTGTGATGTCCTTACGTTAGTTTGGTTTAAGTAGTTCGAAGTTCTAGGGGACCGATTACCATAGATGTTAAGTCCCATAGTGCTCAGAGCCATTTGGAAAATAACTTAGTTGCCTTCACTCATTACTATATAATGATAAAATTACATTCCTGTGCATTGCTCTATCCCAATGCATGTTTAGTCATAACTATCCAATTTGAATTCTGTAAATGCAAACTATGTGTAAACTGAAAACAGAGGTAACATTTAGTCTATGTCAAGAATAGATAGATTAAGAAGTTTGTCTGTTTATCTTTGCTTGGTTATCATCTTTGGGATCTATTATGTACTAGAAAATGTGATTATTACCAGAATCCTGGTTCGTCCAGGAACAAAAGAAAGTTTGTAAAACAAGGTTAAAAATACTTCGATTAGTTTATTAATTTTATAAAAACGAAGAAATTCGTCTACCATCACAGATAGTTTTCTCCTTGTGTTGCAGCTTATATGCCCCTCACATCCTTGCTCAAGTCTCGTGTTACATACACTGGATTAATAACGGAAATACTCAATCGTTCATTACACAGGGAATGAACTATTTTGCTATTGGTGCTTTAAATGGAGTGTTCTTCAGTCTCTGAAGACCAATGTTTCCTCTGTATGTTGGTATGGCTCACAGTGATGTTGAGTGATTAATTATCACATTTTAGCAACGTTTTATGTGGTGAAATACAAACACGATTGACCCGAGAGAGTTAGGAACTGCATTTAATATCTCAAACACTGAGAACTATGTAACTAAGCGGATTATAGATGGACGATACTCGGGAATGTCAGGATTTTCTCGAAACTTGTATTAAATTTCAAACCCCAAACAAGAAAACTGTGACTCCTGAAAAACTGATAACAACTTCTTTTTAGTCCTCTATGATTTCACGTGACGATAAGCTGCCCTCATTGTAGAAATCTGATAGGGGGGCCTATCTCTTTGCTGCGCTGTTAGTACGACCGGATTTAAATATACTCTCCAAATAGTGTGATTTGCCAGTGTTACTACCTTTATTGTGCTACGTAATTCAGTGCTTGTAATAAATTAAAATACAGAAAGTCTTTGTCTCCTGGCACTCTGTGTACCCGTTACAGGAAAATGAGACGTCACATATGATAACCCTTTCTGTAGAGAACTTATTTTGGACTGGACCAACTTTGATATTGGCCTTTAAACGTCACATATGATAACTCTTTCTGTAGAGAACTAATTTTGGACTGGACCATCTTTGATATAGGCCTTTAAAACTGTAATTATTAGTGGTAACCATGAAGGAAGTAACCATCAGAGAGCATATTTGGTCTGAAGAAGGCCGCCAAGAGTGCGAGAATACCTTTCGACAAAGCAGCTGGCCCCAGGACAACCAGGTAGAACACCCTATCTGCAGAGTTCCTTCAGCACTCGATTGTAATACAAACGAAACTTTTGTAGAATGGTCATTTGGAGTGGCAATAGAAAATGATCAGTACCAGGCAGTCTGCTGTTTTCTCGGGTCCCGCTATGGTCGCTGTTTCATTTTCGTCAGTGTACTGGCATAGTCAACACGTAGCGCCCGCGTAATCCCTGCCATGACAAGCGACGTCGTGACAGGCAACATTTTGGCGAAAGTCTGGCACTAAGGTCTACTCACATATAGCAGTGAGAGATTTAGGAAATTCAGTATGATGTCACTATTCGTGAGAATTAAATGATCTGCGTGAGTTACGCAATCCTAAGGCAACCGCCGGAAGTCATCTGCGTAACACTGCGATATACCATGGCGTACGGGCTAGGTTATACGGCATCATGCTTCAATGCTGCTTTTAATTGCTAGTATTCTTCTATCCCACTTGTCCCAACTCTATATCGGCTTTCTTAATATAACTTTGTAACTTTTGATCTTAATTGATAACTAATCACGTGTAAGTACTGGTGAAAACTATCTCCCCAATCAGAATTCTTGATAATCATATTGTTGTTCATTTGTAAAACTTAAATCGAAAATATTTTCAGTTAATGAATCAAATGTAGCCTTCTTCCATTCTTGTGATCGTATTACACTCCGTCATGATCATCTGCACCTCCATAAGAAGCTTCGATTAACCGACGTTCAGTTTGACTGCAATAGGATACACTCAAATGTTCCCATGCCCCAAGGTACAGCGTCGCTTTCTTTGGATTCCTCTCGTTAGAGGAAAACGAGGGAATGTGAGCTGTACCACCACAGTCTCACGACTCTAGCGTTTATTGGCGATCTATGTGCGAATCTTTCCAGTTACTTTATTAATTTTAATTGTAGTATATCTCAGCCACCCGATGTCGGCACAGTAGGTGTGACATTAGCCGATTTATGTGAACACCCATTTAAAAGAAGCAGTCTGACAATGTAAGAAAAGGCAAAAAAGTTCAGGAATTTTATCTACACTGTCGGAATTCCAAACATCAACGTAATTTTGTAATTCGCTGACATAAATTCTTATTTTAAGTAAAGGTAGAACTTTATGTGTACTGAAGCACGTATATTTATATTTTCATTGAAATGAGTGAAGTGACGAAGAGATTTGTCCTATGACAATTTTAAGTTCATGACGTTCTGAGGGAATATCGTGTGCTTCGCGCCATTATTAACAAACAGTATGGGATTGCCGAAACTATTGTTCACGCCTATTTTAAACGTTTGTTAATGTTTGTGCCCGAGGAATGGAGCCGTTGCCAGAGTGATTGATCAATTTGGCGAATCCCTCAATAATTTGCAATTCATTGTGCTATTGCACAATTTGGTGATAATAAATCACTTGTTAAAAAAAGAATAAGTTTTTTGAGGATACTTCAGCGTCACCAAGACAATGAGGGAGACGACCGTGGATAATTGCTGATTAACGAGACACTGGTTGAAATATGTAATAGGAAATAGCTACAGACCACGGTTTAGTTTTCCGAGAACTTAAGTTTTTCTGTGAATGCATGAAGGCCGGAAAGGGTGCAAAATAGGAAAGCCGATGATTTCACCTGTATATTTACTACCAAAAAAATATGTTCATTTTCAAAGTACTAAAGCTTCGTGATTCACTTTGCAATTTGTTAGGTAGCTAAACTGTTAGGTACAAAAATCTGGTAACCACAGAGTATGCTTAAAATGTATTAGTTTTCATTCCAAAGCCTTGTACATTTCTCAGACATTATATTTAATAAAGGAAAATTTAATTCGATTTTATTGAATGCTCATTGTTAATATTATCCCAAGTTGGCCCATTCCCTGCGTTGCTGATCGGTAGTTTTTGGCTTCAATCAACAGACGACTTGATAATATTTGTGTTGCATCGTGATCACCTCTGGACACGTCTTTACGCAGTTGGTATCTGCTCAGTACTCCAGCTGCTTCTAGATAAACTCAGCAAGCAAACAACGACGTAGATGAAGTACGTGTTGTAAATGAGAATGTGCTCCGTTTATGTTTAACAGTTATCTCTCAATTTTAAAAACGAATTATCTAAATACACTCTTCACTTCAATTATAATAAATTTAAAGTAAAGTAAAATTCGCGATGTGAATGGCAACAGAGGATGAATGGCATGTACAGAAATAGCTTTGTTAATTTGAAATACGGTACTGTGCAAACCTCATTTCCTTTGCCATGAATACTGCTCTGCGCGATAGCTTTATTCTCTGCGATCGACGAGTAATCATTTTGTATCACAGCTCCCGAGGTTTAATTAACACTAAATTGAAACTTCGGAAGTAAATGAGGTCTCTCATTAAGCATACAGTGAAAGCCGTTATTAAGGTAACTAACTGAACTTTGGGGGTGGCTGTTTAGCTATCGGTGGTTAGTAATAGACAGTAAAGGAAAATGTGTCTGTCATAGTTCCCTTAACGTGCTCCGTTAACATATATATATTTTTCTGTTACGCGCTACGGACACGTATGAAAACACGGACTGAGGAACGTGCACTATAACGTACTTTGAAATTTATAATCTTTATAGTTATGTCATAAAAATCACCACTAGCTCATTCTCGACGTAGTGTGTGTTGAGTATCAGAGGTGCACGGGTTGTTGGGTTGTAAAGGGATGGGGGGAGACAGGGGTGGGTAAAGAGATGGGTGGTAATGTTGCTTGGGGGGAAACTAATAGCCAGCCTGTAAGCTTCCTAAATTCTTCCTATATAACATACTTTTCATATGAATAACAAATATGCTTGACAGTCGTGTATGATAATTTGCCGATGACCAAGAATATGAGAGCACTATTGATATTTCGTCTCATAAAAGTGTACAGTTCCCTGCTGCCAATCTATTGCACAACGGCGTAAATATTCCTCCGATTACATCTGTTCCGAAACAATGACTATTATTACCGATAACTATGCTTCACATTCTATCTCACACATTGCTTATATACAAGAAAAGAAGTCCATGACTACACTACTGATGACATCCCACTGGAAACAATATCTGCCGTAGAATACCGGATGATCAAAAGGTCAGTATAAATTTGAAAACTGAATAAATCAAGGAATAATGTAATAGAGAGGTACAAATTGATACACATGCTTGGAATAACATGGGGTTTTATTACAACCAAAAAAAAATACAAACGTTCAAAAAATGTCCGACAGATGGCCATTCATCTGATCAGAATAGCAATAATTAGCATAACAAAGTAAGACAAAGCAAATGTGATGTTCCTTACAGGAAATGCTCAATATGTCCACCATCATTCTTCAAAAATAGCTGTAGCCGAGGAATAACGTGTGAACAACACTGTAAAGGTCGTCCGGCGTTATGGTGAGGCATTGACAACTGATGTTGTCTTTCAGCATCCCTAGAGACGTCGGTCTATCACGAGACACTTGTGACTTCAGGTAACCCCAAAGCCAATAATCGCACGGACTGAGGTCTGGGGATGTGGGAGGAAAAGCATGACGAAAGTGGCGCCTGAGCACACGATCATCACCAAACGACGCGCGAAGGAGATCTTTCACACATCTAGCAATACTTTTTTTGTTCTAATAAAACCCCATGTCATTCCAAGCATGTGTGTCAATTGGTACCTCTCTATCTACATTATTCCGTGGTTTATTGAGTTTTCAAATGTATACAGATTTTTTTTTTGATCACCCGGTATGTATGAGTGGAATGACCACAAAAGAAATAGTGGGTAAAGAAGATCGCAGACTCAGGAAGGCTCTCAAGGAAATGTATCTCATCCACGAAGGGAGTGGCTTATATTCCTGTTCTTTGGCAGTTACTTGAGTATTGTTCATCTATCTGGGATCCCTACCAGAGAAGACTGATAGAAGAGATAGAGAAGATCGAACAAAGAGCAGGACGTTTCGTCACGGGATCGTTTAGGTGGGAAGACAGCGTTAATGTGATGCTCAGCGAACTCCATTGGCAGGCTCTACAAGAGAGGCGTTCTGCATGACGGAGAGCACTTTTCTGGAAGAGTCACAGAACATACTATTTCTACACCCCCCCCCCACACCCCCACCCCACCTACGTCTTACGTAATGACCCCGAAAAGAAAATTTGAGAAATTATAGCCAATACAAAGGCTTACCGACAGACGTTCTTCCCACACGCTATTCGCGATTAGAACAGGATGGCAAGGCTCAGTTAGTGGTACAATAAGTAGCCTCCGCCATACACCATTAGGTGCCTTGCGGAGTGTGATGTAGATGGAGCTGAATAGAAAGCGCAATCGCAGTGCACCTATCAAAAAGTTATTCAACTTGTCTGAATTTTATCCTGAGATTATAATGTTTGTAGAAGTGGTTGTTAGAGTTCAAAAATGTTGAATAGAAGATTGAAATAACTAGGGACCCTATGAAGTGAAATTCTCGATTTGTGTTAGAAGTGCAGGAAAGACGTTCCTTTGTATATTCAGTGAAATTTGAGAACCATGGACTTCTGGTTGATAGTCACAAGTTGGTGGGCCGACATTTTTGATCAATTCATCCCGTTATTTTCCTGCTGCATCGCATATTGAATGATGACGCATTCAGTCTATTCTCCGTACTGTAACATTCCTGGTTTTTTTATTTTAGTACATCATTTGTCAACGTAAAGGCAGTCTGTTTATTTTTTCGAAATCCAAATTATCACTTTCGTCATATTTCTGTACTTAGCGTTTATGAATTCTGTTGTACATGTAGCTAATAAAATTTTGTAAACACTTCAAGTGATAAAATAACACAGCAATTATTTAAAAAAAATTCTACTGTTTGGAGAGTTGGTCCAACAACAGCACATGTAAATCTCTCTTGAAAAATAGTCACCCAGAAAATCATATTTCATAAGTTACATAACATATCACCACTTTCAAATGACAATGCTTTTTTAATTTACTGTTGTTGTGATAATAGGTCTGTAAACATTTATTATTAATAGAGCTCATGACATTTACTAAAATGAAGAGAAATTGTGAGTTGAGTAATAAATGGTTATTCGTAAGTACCTCTGGAGTTTTGAAAGACATGCATGTGAAAATACTACATACAGAAAATATACGTTTCAGCGCCTAGACCATCTCCCTAAATTCTTAAATTGCGAGTGCTCATTATAGGCACTGTTTGTGATGTTGCAAACGTCAACACAGGCAGAAGAGCATGATAGTTCGTTCACGTAAGTGCTGTTGTTGTTGCTGCTGCTCAGGAAGGCACGAAGACAGCAAACCAGTTTTGAAATCTTTTGACAGAATTGCCTATGTGCAAGCGTTAAGCAATTTGACATCACAACCTACGATTTGTCTACAATTAATTACATACTTGCCCCTTTGTGGTACGCTCTAGAGCTATGCCATGGTGCATATTAGGAATCGTAACCGAGGGAGATGCTCTACTCACTGATTTGTACATGAGTATGCACGTTAATTGATGCAAATAAATACACTTTAATATAATGTTCACGGTTGTAATATTTATTTATGTACATCCATCTCTCATCTTTTATCTTGCTTCCAATATGTATCACAACTTTTATGTAGTATCATTGCAGTAAGACTTTATAATAAAGTGGCTTCTGCAGTTTATTGTACTAATTTTAAGCTGTTCTCATTAAATATAAATTTCTAGTAATGAAACGATTCCAGATTGTGAATTTTTATTGTCACATCAATGTACTGTATATATTTAAATATCTCTGAGAGACCAACTCCTCGGCACTATGATGGTTGCAGTATCGCCCACCATCTTCGTATACATATTCCCACGTTGCAGAACTTTTTGATGCGTGTGAGTGGTGTTTTACAGTGTGTGCACATACCTGCAAAAAGTGCTGCATATAGTCTTCGCTTCTGAATGAACACAAGCATTCACCATTGCAAAAGTAATGACACGGAATTTTCGACTTAAGTAACTAAAACACTTCCACTGTAATAATTTGTATACATCGTTTGAAACCGTTATAAGGCACAGTTACTGATAATCAGCCAGTTTCTGTATTTGTTGTAGGCCATCACCATTCCAAGGAATTTTCACTGTATGGAGGATTAATGTAAACTACAAAGAAAGTGTATTAACGTAAATAATCCGTCTGAAGAGGAACCTGTCGGTTCGACACTGGTAACAACGCTATTTATGTGAATAAATAGCATTATAAAAAGTGACTGTTTACTCTTATCTTCTGCGCAAGAATCTAAATGTCACCTTGCGACAAAATGCCAGTAGCTCTTGTATCTATGGACTACCTTCTTCTGCTTCACCCACATCTATATCTGCGTGAAGAATCATCGCCCATACCAAACCATATCGACAAGCCGTGACATTTGCAAGATATTACTAAAATATTTAAATTGGTCTTGAATGTGCAGATTAACACATGGATAGGTGGAGGACAACGTGAAACCAGTCGGAAGGCAGCTCTCGTAAATGTGGAGTACGTTTAGAAAAAGTGTCCCACAATTTTAGCTACCACATATCCGGACTCTAGATGTTTTTGTGAATTAGACAATTCTGGTTTTGTAGTCAACATTTTATTTTATTTATTTATTAACATCACAGAGTGACCCAACACTTTGGTAGCCATAGTGGGTCGTTTGTTACTACAAACAAGACAATTTTCTGAGTTTTAGTACTTTTATTGGTTTTTATATAATGAAACTGTCAACTGAAAAAGTAAAAATACTCAGAAACACAGGACACATAAAGAATAATTTGGGAAAGAAAAGGGAAAAAACCAGTATACTGATGGCAAAGGTCGTTTTCCATGTCATCCCTACCTTGCCTAACGTTCAGTTCTCCTTCCCAAAGGTTTATGAAACTGTGCAAAGTACTTGGTAGCCGTTTGATAGGTGGCCCATGTTCCTGTGACCTGCGCACACTGTTGATTACTGTTCAGAATATCAGTGTTTCCAAAGTAAAAATGTTACTGATTAAATTGAAGTGAATGGAACGCCACATTACTGTACTACTTGATGATTTCAAAGTCCATTTAGTCTTTTAGTTGTGTCCTTCGTAGAAGGCTTATAAAATAAGTTAGTGTCAGGATATGCATGAAAATCATCCGCAGTGTCTCTGATAAGCTGAAGTTCTCCTATAGCATGTGTGGTTCCCCATGCAGAAATTGTTAATAAACTGCTCTTGTTAATGTGAGCGTTGCACTCATCCTATAGACTTGACATTCTCTAACTATAGGGATGATCAGGATTTGTACGAGATTGGAAGTAGAAAGCTTCAGACAGCCAAGATTGCTATTTCACAGCATTTATTTTTCATACTAAATTTCCATCTTTGGGTATGTACAGCATAGACATAAATTTAACGCAGTAGGTCCAAACACAACGAGGTGTGATACAAGCAGACGGATCCCATTTGTAACGACATATATTTTGTTATAGACTTCCTTCACGCCTTTGTAACCTATGTCACGAATGATATTGTTGAAGCTCCTCAATGGCTACATATTTTCTACATTGTACTCGCCGTTTAACTATGGTCACTATAATACTAAGACTTTTACATGATAGTTAAGAGTGTGGAAGTTGAGTGTTCCCTTTTGGTGTCAAAACCTTTGATTAAATTGTAAGTAGACACTGAGCAACAAATTTCGTGGTATCCAGATTTCATTCTCTACCGTTGATGGTGTATCGTAAAGCGATTTGAATATGTTAATTTAAGAGTGCACTAATTGATGGTTCTAGTGCTGCCTTCACTATTATCACATATACTTTATACGAGTATATTGGTTCTATATCCTTGTTATCCGAACAATAAGTGAGCTTCTGTAAGTTATTTCGTAGATACATTTTCTACATAAACACACCACGTACGTTCATAAGTATTTAGTGATTAAATTAGTTAGTAAAGATGTTTGCATGGTGCGAAAAGTGGTAATTTAATCTAATAAACGAAAAGTGTGAAGCCATCGGCATGAGTACTGAAATAAATTCGCTAAATTTCGGTTAGATAGTAAATCACTCAAATTTAAAGACTGTCATGCAACTACATAGCCACGAGCTATAATTACGAATAACTTAAATAGGAATGATCACATAGATAACGTTGTGGGAAAGAAAACTGAAGACTAATTTAGTGGCAGAACAAATAGAAAATACAACATCTCTATTAAAGACACTGCTTAAATCATGCTAGTCCACCTTCTTCTGGAGAGCTGTTGTTTGGTATGGTATCCACATAAGATGGGACTCAGAGAGGACATCAAAATAGTTCACTGAAGGGCAGTTCGTTTTGTATTGCCACGAAATGCGGAAGGGAGTGCCACTCACTTGATACATGAATTTGGGATGGCAATCATTAATAAAGGCGTTTTAGTTGAGGCGGGATATTCGTGTTAAATTTCAATCACCGAATGTCTCCTCCGATTGTGAAAATATTTTTTTGGTGCCAACCGACATAGGGAGGAACGATCGTCAAAATAAAATAAGAGAAATCAGAGCTCGGAGAGTCGCCGTTCGAGAGTCGAAAACGGATAAAAAATAGTTTGAAGGTGATTCAGTAAACCCTCCGCCAGACTCTTCATTGGTAATTGCAGAGTTATCACGTAGATTTAAATCTGTAATGAATATAAAACGCTTCCTGTTATGGTATAAAAAAATAATTTTTTAACAAATTTACAACCAAAACGTTTTGTAATGTATTCTGATGTGGACTGCTTTGTGTTAGATGTACAGACAAATCGTATAACTGCATTGCATAATTATTTTATGTTATATTGCGCTTACACGATGTATGGTAGGATGTATTCTGTTTGGAAGTACTGCAGTGCCACCTGGTGGTTGGTCGTATCATCAGTGCTGTTTACTTCAGAATCTAAGTTTTCATTCTACTATCGTGTCAACAAGAGTATGAATAATTAGTGCAATATGACTGGAATTCCGATTTATGCTTTACAAATCTGAAGATGGCAGCTTAGTTAGCTGAAGCCGATGATCTAAATAAATACTGGGCTACACCTATGTTATGTTATGTTTTGTTAACTGGAGGCCTAGAAACGACGGAAAGGCTCCGTCCCCGCCGCAGCCGCAGTGATCCGCAACCCCACGATGACTATCGCAGTCCACTTCACCCCTCCGCCTCCCCACACCGAACCCAGGATTATTGTGCGGTTCGGACTCCGGAGGACCCCTCCAGGGAACGTCTCACACCAGACGACTGTAACCCCTGTGTTGGCGTGGTTGAGTAATGGTGGTGTACGCTGACGCGGAGAACTTGTTTGCACAGCAATCGCCGACATGGTGTAGCTGAGGCGGCATAAGGGAAACCAGCCCGCATTTGCCGAGGCAGATGGAAAACCGCATAAAAACCATCCACAGACTGGTCAGCTCACCGGACCTCGACACGCGTCCGCCGGGTGGATTCGTGCCGTGGACCGGCGCTCCTTTCCACCCCGAAATCCGTGCGTTAGACCGCACGGCCAACCGGGCGGGCTGCTCTACACCTACATCCATAGTCAGTGAAAAACTGTGAAGCGTGTGTCAGAGAGTCGTTTCCCAGAGAGAAGTTCCCATTTTATCAGTTGTTAGGGTTTGCCCCTGTTCTACTAACGTATGGACTGTGGAGAGAAAAACTACTTAAATGCTTCTTTGCCTGTTGTAATTAATTTGATCTCGTCCGCAGGAGCCTTACGGGATAAAGGAATAGGGTTGTAATACATTCCTCGAGTCACAATTTCCAACTGGTCCTTAAAACATTGTAAACAAACGTTAGCGGAATAATTTGCGTCTGTCTTTGAGCGTCTGCCAGTTCAGTTCCTTCAGCGTCTCTGTGATACTCTCCGACAGGTCAGACAAACCTGTGACCATTCGTGCTGCCACCTCTAGGCGTTCAATATGTGTTCAGTATACCATGTTAGTGCTATGTGGTAAAGTTCCACGCACTTCGACAGTATTCTACGATGGGTCCGCGGGAGATTTTTAAGAAGTCTGTTTTGTAGGCTGATTGTATTTTCCTAGTATCCTACCAATATCAAAGTCTACTACGTGTTTTACTAGAGGTATTCGGAAAGTAAGTTCCGATAGATCACTAATGGAAAACACTGTGAAACTCCGATGAAGCTTTTCACATACACGTTGGACAGTGTCTCTAGTATGCTCGTCGATGGCACCACATCGCTCTTTTCAGTTATGAGCGCACGGTGAGCACGTAAAGATGCCTAGCATGTACTGCCTCCAAGTATGAGGGCCTGGTGAGATATTTTGCCTGATGCCATGCAAATAATTGTTTGTTGATTTCCACAGTAGTTTCTAAGACTGAGCTTATGTTATTGATCTAATTCATATTCCATGCAGGTGTTACATCCAAGTAGTTAAATGAGTTGACCGATTCCCCTTGTTGCTCTGTGACATTATTCTAAAAGGAAACTACGTTTTTTCGTTTTGTGAAGTGCACAGTTTCTCGATTTCCTACACATAAAGTAATCTAATCTCTCTACCACTTTCAGATCTTATGAGGATCCGACTGAATGTTCATGCAGATTTTTTCACACAGTGTAGTCATTGTAGTCATTGTAGTCACCTGCACCCGTTGCGGAAATCTGAGTGTGGTATTAATAATGTTTGCAAGATCAATAAGGGACCACATCGCCGGGGAACACCCGAAGTTATTTATACATCTGTTGATGACTCATGCTGCATCCTCCGTACCAAGAAATCCTGCCCCTCATAAATTTCGCTTCATATCTGATATGCTCGTACCTATGATAATTAGCGTAGGTGTGGCAGTGAGCCAGGTGCTCCTCGTTCGATCAAGAAATACTGCAACTACATGACTAAATTCATACATGGTTTTCAAGATGACTCCTGATATAATCGCTACTGTCTTTTGCATGGTCGATGTTTTTGGAATCCATGATGGTTATTATGGAGGAGATCATTCTGTTCGACATACTTCATTACGTTTGAGTCCAGAATACGTTCCACGATTCTAGAACAAAAGAATGTTAAGTATATTGGACGGTAGTTTATGGGATCGTTTCTGCGACCCTTTTTCTAGACAGGTGAGACCTGTGATATTACAACTACACGACATGGTTTTCTGTGAGAGTTTGTAGATAAAAATGGTGCTAACCCAGTCGCAGATTAGCTGTAGAATGTGATAGAGACATCATCGGATAATTCATTCGATTATAGCGATGTCAGCTTTTTTTCAGTAGCACTGACATTAATATCTACGTCATTATCATTCCAGTGTGGCAATGTTTAAGCTGAGGTAATATCCCTGGATTTCCATTGTTGAAGGAAAATTTTAAACTCAAGTTAGAGGTTTCTGTGTTGGCTTTGGTGCTGCCGGGTCCACGAGTGTCTGGACGTTAGCTTTGGTACCACTATAGCCTTTAATAACGGCCAGAATTTCTTTGCGTTGTCTAAGAGATCCTACGGCAACAGTCTGTTACGGTAGCCGCTGACGGCTCCATCCATTGCCCTCTCGGCAGCTAAACGCGTTTCGTTCAACATCTCCCTATCTGTAGCAATACGCTTTGTTTTACACCTATTATACAGAAATCTGCGTTTGTTCAGAAGTTTCCTTACACTGACTGTATTGTGTTGGGTGTCCATCCTATCACGAGCTGTACTGTTAAGTACATATCTATCAGACGCTAAACTATTTTTCTAAACCTGAGCCACAGTTCTTTTACATGTTCTTTACCAGTTTCGCGCTCCTTACTAAGATACGATATTACCGCCTGTTTATCCAGGTTTCAAGAAATATAAAACCTTCTATTTGTTTTATTTTCCCTTTGTGCTTTGTACAAGTGAATTACGTTCACGCATAGATGCCAATGTGGTCGCCGCGAAATACAGCAGGCCAATTTATTGCTGACAGTGCAATATATTTGCATCATGTGGGGCTTTCGAGCAATTCATTGTATATAGCTGATACTCCGACGGTTAAAGATCACATTATGATTGTAGAACTTACGTATCATTGAACGTATATATTGTCTAAATTTTCCGGTTACGTGTGTAGGTTGAGTCTATGAATATTTTTCCACTTAGCGTCAACACAATCTCCTACATCAATATGAAAAACATTATGACACAAATTTAAAATACATTCTAATTGAAAATATGTTTCGATAAGCCACAAAGAAAAGAGCTTTGAGGCAACGAACACCTACTTTCGGAAAACCGGTTATATGTGGGTGTGGAGGGATCACAGAGGGCGGACTGCAGAGATGGCGCCGGGTGCAAACGGAATAAAGCAGTGAGTCCACATGCCGCGCGCGCCACGCTAATGAAGCCGGGAGCTGCGCCTGTGGTCCCTGCAACGCAACACGCTTCACTGCGTGCCGGGTGGCCAACCCCCTATCCTGCAGGCGCTTTGGCTGCTGTCCGAGCGTGGGTGCGAGGGAAATGCGCTGACCACAGTGCTGGTGATTGGTCTGCGGCTCTTGTTTCTGCCGGCGATGCCTAAGTAATGTGAGTGTGAGTGCGGAGTGCGGCTGCGAAACATTAAATCTGACGTAAAACATCTACATCTCTGGGCTCACATATTTCATTTTGCCATTTGCGTTCTCAACATAGAAAATGCTTCATCCAGTACAAATGTGGAAGCTCGTTAAAATTTTACGTAGGAAAAATTTGATGTTTTATTTAGAATGTATTTTTCTCTCGTTATTACGGATTTAGCAGTCAAACAGAAGGAAATGAGAAGATGAACAGTTAAGATTTTCAAAATCCCATATTATAGTTACAACTTGAAATGCACACAAAAAGTTCAAAAATATGTTGGCAGCATTGTAATTTTTAGCATTACACATAGAATTTCAGTTCGTCTATCTGAACATTACGTGTGGAAGATGACGTGTTTTCGTTATCCATGTAGTGTAGCTTTATATTACAGGTCACTCTTCAGAAGTCCGACAAAGAGAGATCGATTTCTGTGGACATGCAGTAAGGCCTCCCGTTTCAAAATCAGAACCCAGATCTGATGATTGTGCATCAGTCACCTGTGTTGGGTGGAGTGTCAGCAGCAAAGTCCTCAAGCTTATTAGGGTAACTGAGAAACTTCTAGTAAGTCTCGGTGTAGGTTGCTGAAGCAAGTGAGCCAGAGAACGGATTGATGTCAAATCTCGTTTCCATCAGTGCCGTCAATGCGTGCTATAGTTACAATGAATTTTCTTAAATTGGTGGCTTATCATGGTCACATTAGGCTATTTTACATTTTTCCACGAAAATTGAAAACATACAGGGTGGTGCATCTGAAGTTTTGGATGAGATTATCTGGAAATCTATACATTGGGTAAAAATAGTAGGTAAGACAAGTTCGTAAGCCCAAAGGGGGACATCAAATGATACTAACTGTGACCACCAGCCCCCGCCCCTTTGCTTGGGCCAGGGCCTACTTTAAATCTTAAATGGAGACACCCATTTTTTTATTACAGATTCGGACTCTCCATAAAAAAGTAATCATGTTCTGTCTGAAACATTTTTTTTTATTTAAACCATTGAAAGATGGCACTTAAATCGAGAAAAAGGTAAAATTGGGAAAGAACTTTGATTTATTTAAAATTATCCGAGAAAGACGCATCAAATCGATAAAAAAATATGCACCAGTACTTTCGTTACGCCAGTTAAGCTATTTTTATACAAAATGTACTGTATCCTACTTTTAACGTTAGCCAGGAACAACGACATGGACGTAGTATAATGATGTTCCCATGGGTTGCTTCATTAGTGTGAGTCCCCTTGCCTCTCACTTGTTCGGGTGTTTCATTAGTGTGAGCCCCATTGCCTCTCACATGCTGCGGTGCTTCATCAGTGTGTGTCACCTTGCCTCTCACTTGTTGGGGTGCTTGATTAGTGTGAGTCCCTTTGACTCTCAAAATTTGGGGTGCTTAATTAATGAAATTACCCACGAAGAAATTGTTCAGAATTATCCCCATTTGGTTCAATGCATAAAGTCAATCCTCTGCGAAAGTTGTCCACAGTTTTGAGTAGCACATCCCGTGGTATGGCTGCACACGCTCTTCGAATGCGTTGCTCCATATCGTTTCGGGTTGTGGGCTGTCTTTCATATGCAATATGTTTTAAACAAACCCACAATAAAAAACCAGGAGATGTTAGGTCTGGTGAACGTGGAAGCCACTGAATTGGTCTGCCGCGTCCTATCCACCGACCATGGTACCTTAAATTTAAAACGTTCCGCAGATTTTTAGCATAATGGGGAGCTGCTCGGTCCTGTTGGAACTACATTCGTTGATTACTTTCTAAATCAAGATCTTCCATTAGTTCCTACAAATCATCCCGGAGAAGTTGTAAATAAGATTCCCCAGTAACATTTTGGTCAAAAAATTCCACACCAGGCCATTAAAGACCATTTGTGTTGATTATCAAGGGTTTTGCGCTAGTATGGATTGATAGGATCAATAATGACCACCACGACGATTTAATTCGCCATTGTTTTTGAATGTGACTTAATCGGTGAACATAAATTATTTTAAAAAAATCATTGTCACCTCTTATTTCCAAGGCCTTCAAAAGTCTCAAAACGGTAGTTTTCGGTATTCCACTTTGTCTCTCAATCTCACGACTGTTCATTTCGGGTTCCAGTTGAACACAGGCGAGAACGGTAAGGGTACGAGCGTCATTTCCATTGTATTCGCGATGACGAGGTGGACGGTGAATGTATAAATTTCGAGCTCGTTGAGTGCAATTTCGAACAATGTTTCACTGGGATGTCGTCTGTTTGGGAAACGATACGCATACAATTGCGCAGCTGCAGCGTAATTGCTATGGCACTCACCTGAAATTAACATCATATCTAGAATCTCTGTAGGAGGATAGTGAGCCATGTTTCGCTAAAGAATCATTTGCTTTAGTCAGTTGATGTTTACGGTTCACAATCTGAAAGTGAAGTAACGTCTGATTGTATTACACCGACCTTTATACTGAGCCGTAATTCACAGTTTGTCCACGGTAGCACCACAGTCGGGTGAGTAATTCGGTTCTAAATAATTTCCTAACTAGATTTTAATGCTATTCCGCCTCCTTCCGTCAAAAACTGTGGCAGGTAGGACACATTTTGTGAAAAAGAGCTTCATTTGGCGTAATTAAAAAATTGGTGCATATTTTGATGCCTCCTTCTCGAATCATTCTAAATAAATCGGAGTTCTTATAAAATTTTTTATCGATTTCAGCGCAATCTGTCGGTAGTTTAAAAAAATGGTTCAGTCAAAACTCTATTGCTTTTTTATGGAGAATCCGAATCTGCAACCAAAATGGGGGTTTTCATTCAAGGTTTAAAAGTTGCCCCTCCCCCCACACACCTCACCAAAGGGGGCGGAGCTGGGCATTACGTGTAGTGTCATTTGATGTCCTTCTTTGAGCTTAGGACTCGACTTATCCACATAGTTTTCGAGATAAACTCGTCCGATACTTCAGATGGACCACCCTGTATATCTACATATGCACTCACTACTCTGCTGTTCACACTTACGTGAATGGCGGGGTTTCATAGCAGTACATTCAGACTATATCTCGAGAGACAACTTTTTCTATACGATGTTTCCAGTTTTCGGTGTTCCTACCTTTAATATCTGGGTTTTGAAATAGATCGAAAGACTTTAAATTTCTATGAATTATTTTCTGCAAAAAAACTAAGAGGGCAGTTCAGCTTGTCTCCTAAATTGTTTATACATATTAAGAACATTACACGGCCTACAAAGCGTCCTTTGGTAATCCCAGATGTCACATTTGTTTTACTTGATTGCTTTTCGTCATGAGTCCAGATGCAGAATCGAGATTATACTGCAAAGGTGTGCAATTTGATTAGAAGCCATTGCGACGAACGGAGTGAAAAGCCATCTGTAAGTCTAGGAGCATGGTCTCAACTTGAGATCCCCCATCGACAGCGCTCTTCACTTCGTACGAATAATGAGCTAATTGTGCTTCGGACGAACGATATTGTCTGAATCCGTGGTGACAAAATGTCAATAAATCGTTTTCTTTCAGATATGTCATAATATTCGAACCTAATTTTTATTCTAAGATCTTATTGAAAATTGATGTAAGTTATATGGGTTTATAATTTAGCGAATTACGTCTTTCTGGGGTATTAGTGTGACATGTGCCACATCCGAGTTTTTGGCTACCATTCTTTCGTCGAGCTGGCGGTTCCAAATACATGCCGGAAATGGAGTAAATCTCTCAGCGTACTCTGAATGCAATATAAATGGCATACAGCGTGAAGCGGAAGACTTGCTTTTATTAAGTGACTCAGATTGCTTCGCTACACTGAAGGTATGTACTTCCACGTGACACAACAATTAACTGAACTGCACAAGAACGCCTAGTCAGTGCGTACTGTGATAAATACTTCGGTTATAATAATGAAATACATAATCAAATTAATGACAGAGCAGGTGAAGGAAAAGCGAAAAGAAATAGTTAAAATAAGAGGAAGCCTAGACACAAAAACTTGTCTAACACTTCAAGGAACCAACTTGGTGGTGCAGTCTGCGTTGTAGATGACCCAGTGAGCAGTAAGGGAAGAGGCACATTATATCAAGACGTAAGAATGGCGGAAAATATCCTTCTACCTTTGTAACAGTTCCAGTGGCATTATCTTAGCTGTTTCACCGAAGATTCTTACAGTATTGTTTTTATGATGATTAGGTAGACTCGGCGGAGACAGTAACTGTTAATTGGATGTATCATAAAGCCCCTGTCGTAAAACGAAATTCGTCAGTGACGTTTATATCACAAGAAAATGTAATTTATAGGGCTATTTTACGTCCCCAAACGAATGCTGTGACGCTTTATCTGGTGCGATATGTTCTGTTGCGGAATATCGATTGCAGCTGACATCAACAGACTACATGAAACTAATCTTGAACGGCTCTGAGGCGCCCTGACTATCAGTACCAATCACTACTTGAACACGTTTCTTCATGCTTTTATGTTTATTATTTTATTACTTTGAAGCTAAACTTGATGAGGAGAGCTTAAAAGCAACGAAGAACTTCCGTTTCTTGCTTCCTGATGCTGTTATATAGATGCGATACTTTGCGGTAGTATTGTTTTAGTGGATGTCATTTTTAATTGATGTCGTTGTGGGCTTCAGTCAGAAGACGAATTTGATCAGCTCTCCATGCTACCTAAATATGTAACGTCGTAAGAGTGAAACTGTCAGACGTCACATCAACGTCTTGACACCATTGACGATCTTAATAAAGAAGTGACAGTTACAAAACAGTCTACTAACGACGCAATATGCTCGTCATATCAATCTAGACGTAATTGAAAATAAGGATTAATTATTGTAAGGAGTATGGTGTATGTACTTAAACAACATAGATTACACTGCTGGCCCTAAAGACGAAAAAAGAGAAGTAGTCGTGCCTGAAAATGTTCATGAAGATTAGTAAGGCTGTTTATTAGATGTTCCTCACATTCAGAAAAATCTTCACTCTGATATGAAATGACAAGTTCATCTGCACATTGGAATCTCGACTAAGATATATTTTCAACATAGAACTTCAAACGTACACCAATATATCACTGTGCGGTGTCATTACCAGTGTTTGAATCGGAGCCTGAGACATCTGTGGGAGTCAGAGCGAGGAAAAGTGGTGGGTTATGTTTCACGCCAGCGTGTGATGTCCCGGAGTAGTGACATGAGCAGCACAGGTAGATTAACGTCTTGATCCAAAAACTGGTGAACACGATGGCGGAAAGATCGATGTAGGAAATATCTCTTGTGATACCACCTTCTAGGAAAGTGCGCAGCTCAGCGTGAAACTCTCGTTGCAAGAAGATGTCAATTAGAAATTGTAAGTGCTTCACCTACCTCTACATCCACACAGACGCTCCAGAAACAACCCTACGGAGCTAGGAGGAGGGTACGCCGTACCACTACTAGTCATTTTCTTTCCTGTTCCACTCGCAAACAGAGAGCGGGAAAAATGAATATCTATATGCCTCTGTGTGAGCCCTAATATCTCGTATCTTGTATTTTGGTGGCAGTAGAATCGTTGCGCACTCAGCTTCAAATGGTGGTTCCCTAAATTTTCTTGACAGTGCTTTTCGAAAGAACGTCGCGTTCCCTCCAGGAATTCCCATTGGAGTTCTCGAAACAACTGCGTAACACTTACGTGTTGTCCAAACGTACCCGAAACGAATCTAGCACCCCGCCTCTGAAAAGCTTCAATATCTTCTCGCCACTTCTCTCTTCAATAACTATACCTATAGTTGTTTAATTATTTCATTCTAAAAAGCTATTCCTCGTAGTTTGGTAAACAGCTAACGTAAATAATATATTAATTAGTGATTCGTACAATATTAAATGGTGTTGAGTATAAAGTCATATACTTCAGATACTTCAATAGTTCCTTTGTTAAGCAACCGCCCCCCCCCCCCCCCCTTGTATAACGTTCTCTGACATCACATTTGCATTTGTCAGTTATTAGAATTATTTATTTTACGTTCATTATTATGACTCGAAATAATATTGGCTATATTTTGTTCCACGTGCAGTGGCGAAAGACTGGAATTTGCGTTCTGTGGTGACGGTTTTTATTTGCGTAAAGTGCGCATCGCTTTGCTTCTAGGGCGTCTGTTAGTAAATCGTGTTGGGTGCAGACTTAACTGGTAAAGTTACGAAGTTACTAATAGATTATGGATGGAGGCAGGAAGGGGGGGAGATGGTCGGTATTAATTGCCACAATTAGTATAAATAATATTGTGGAGGCGTATTGTAATCAGAGAAGAGAGTTGTTAGGAGGTTACTCACAGCATAGAACTTGTAGTTCTTATGGGGCTGAAATATGTTGCTTGGGTGACATATTTGAAATCAGTTCTGTGCTGGAAATAGGGCATATAACTCGAAGCCTAGCTCGTATGGAAATATGTTTTGTAAAAGAAGATAAAACATATTTCACTTGGTTTATGTAATATATATTCTACCACGAAGAAATCACCGGTGAGTCAATTTAAATGAATAAGGATTACTTTCCACAGAACTGCGAGTCCTCTCATATAGGGCAGTCTGAGTGGTCAGTCTGTAGTAGCCTCAGAAAACACGACAGAGGTATAAGGCTAAAGAATACAGTTTCAGTCTTTGTTGAGTAATGTGTAACCAGAAGAACTCCCTAGCTGACGTATTCTGCGTATAAGGAGAACACATCAGAAAACGCGACGCTTTTCTTTTGAGCTTCTCTACCGGCTAACTGTCCCAGACTGACAAGCAATACTCAAGAAACGGTCGAACGATATATTTTTAGGCTACCTTCCAGTAGTTGAATTGCTTTGGTTAGCGTTCTTCAAAAGAATTTGACGGATACATATCAAATCCGCTAAAGAGATTTCGTTGATTCTGATTTAAGAACCACTTCATTTTACAGCCTCCACTATAAAGGGAGTCTGTTTTCAACTTTTACGTGCATTCTTATCGATTTATGTGATACATTACGTTGAAACATACGTAAGACTCTTTTATAACTTATGATATTCCTATATTTAGACATTAGATACAAGAGCAGTTTATAAATCTTAATTTTCTACTGTCACAAATATAGTACATCCCGGTAGTTTAATAAAGTAGACGTTAAACTATATATTTGGTAAGAATACATTTTTATTCAAGCTAATAGCCGGTGCTGGCGTTGTAAGCCAGACTGAAAACGTTGTGACCTGGCTGTGCAGAAGTCGCAGTTGAGAGACTTCTGGTTCTCAAAGTCTTTGCTAAGTGCTCAGACTTCATCTCAAGTTGTCACCCAAGTGAGAGCGACTTCGGCCGCTTACTCCAACGCCGTTATTGGCAGTTGACTCAGGAATTTACCACGTCCCTGGGGGTTATGGAACTCGAAGATTTGTCACCCTGCTCCAGGCGCTGGAGGATCAAGTGCCGAGGAACTTTATCGGACAGCTTACTCCGTCAACAAAATCCAATTACATTACAGCTACCGAAATCAACGATCATTTTTAACTCGTTTTGCTAATTTTGTGAGGAGATGAAATGTTACTAACCTCTGTGCAGTTGAATGCCTTATAAAAGACACTGTTTATAGTTACATCTGTACTCCACATGCAGATTTTAGGCATGTGGCTGAGTGCCTCTACAGATTTCTATGTTTCGACTGAAATACACGCATCGAAGATATTTAAAAATAATATGATTTTTCAAATCAGGACTACTGCTTGTCATAGAATAGAAGAAAACATATCGGTGCAGTACTTGATCTAATGAAAATTTCCTCTCAATGACCTGGCGCTGGCCACATTTATTTTGTTCCTGTCGAATGTGTTAACAATATAGACAGTGTTATTTCACAAATGGTGTCTCATAAATTCAGAAATATTCAATAAAGGATGATACCGTTCTTGTGTCAGCCGATATGTCAGGAAACAAACTTATTTCATATACCGGAAGAAACACACTGTTAAATTCTCACTAAGAAGAAAACAGAAATGCAAGGTGGTAGGGTGAGAGGAGTAGTTGCTTGAGAGAAATAGAGAAAAATACGCTTTAAGAGAGAGAGAGAGAGAGAGAGAGAGAGAGAGAGAGAGAGAGAGAGAAAGACGTAAAGACGTACCACGAGGGAATTATCGCTAGATGTAATGTATGTGTACTGGTAAACTAATAATTACAGTTTCAGAAAAATGGGATCATTTCTTAATGCGTAAGACATTCAAAATTGAGCAAGTCAACAACGCATTAGTCCAGCTCTGGCGCTTATGCAAGCAGTTATTCGGATTGATATTGACTGTGCGTGTATTTGGAAATCCTTCTGAGGGATATAGTGGCCAATTCTGTTCAATTGACGCATTATATCGTCAAAATCTCGAGCTGGTTTGGGGTGGGGGCCCTGCGCATTACCCTTCATTTTTTTTTCGATTGGGGATCTTGTAGGACAAGGAAAGGTTTGGCAGGCACGTAGACAACCAATAGAAAATCTAGTTCGCCAATCAAGGATTTCATATTCGAAAGAAAAATATTTTCATAAATAATTACAAGTTCATGTAAATCACCGTATTCACTCGTCGCTAGTATACTCAAAGACAATTAATCGCTGACTGACAAATGACGACACTCAGCACAACAGTAATATGTCACAACTCATAAATGAAGGTCTTAGTCGAATGTTTGACCCGATTTTTGCGTTTTTTCTAATCACACTTCAACAAACTACATATTGACACGTTTTGAGAGCCAACATGCATTTGATACCACTAAAACTGACAAAGAAATAAACAGATGACAAAGTCATTAGGCACCCGAGTGAAGTGCCCGCTTTCGATGGAAACCGGTAGAACTGCCATCATCTAGGTGTTCGTCAGCCAGGCAGAATACAGAGATGTGGTTAATGCGTAGTGCCACAGACAGTAGAGGTCAGTGAGGTGATAAAAATTTTAGATAATGAGCTACTGTCCCGTCAAGGACTCACTGTGAAACCAAAGGTTGCAGGTGGGCGAAGAGAAATGCAGTTATCTCAGACGAGTGGAGAAGATTTTGCAGATCAGCGATGACGGACATCGTATAGTAATGACCTCACTTCTTGTGTCTGCCACTGTTACTAATTTGACCTTCCATCTTCTATAATTTCTGCGACAAGTTTTCATGTTTATTACTGTCATTACTGTAATTAATATCGTACTCTGCAGTAATAGTGCAAGGTGTTAGGGTTCTTTCGAAAGAATTATTTCCTCCCAGTTTATCACCAACTGTCTCCCACCCACACTGTTAGTTTTCACAAGGGCATCTGAAAAAACACATTCCATCGTTGTCGGTTCAGGAATATCATATATAATGACGGAAATAAATATTGCAACACCAGAAAAATTCTGAGCCACATCCGTCTAGGTAACATATTTAAGACGTATGCATTTCAAGACCACTGTTTAACGTCAGCTAGAAATAAGCCATTGCAAATGTGAAATGGTGGTACATTACTAACCAGTCTAACTGCCAGAATGTTGAATGCAAACATGCAAACCTGCATGCATTGTGCTGCACAGGTACCGTTGTCGGTTTGTGATATGCAGCTCCTTGCCTATTGCATACGGTCTGTCAGTACAAGGACGGCTTGTCGATGATGCTGCAGTTGTAGTCCGATGACGTCTCATATTTGGTTGACTGGAGACTGAGTTGGTGATAGAACAGGCGAAGGTAACATGTGAACACTCTGTAAAGTATGTTGGATTACAACAGTGGTATGGGAGAGCGTCATCCAGCTGCAAACATCACTTGGCATGCTGTTCATGAAAGGCAGCACTACGAGTCGAATCACCATACTGACGTACAAAGTTACATCCAGGGTACGTGGGATATGCACGAGTGTGCTCCTGCTATCGCTCCCCAGACCATAATATCAGGAGGAGGACCAGTGCGTCTAGCATGCAGGCGGGTTGGTTGCAGGCCCACAAGTGCTTTCCTTATAGCCAACACACGGCCTTCACTGCCACAGTGGCAGAACCAACTTTCACCAGAAAAGACTACAGATGTCCACGCTGCCCTACAAAGTGCTCTCGCCTGACGCCATTGAAATCTGAAATGGCGGTGGTTTAGGATATGTGGTATGCACGCTAAAAGGCCGTCTGAATCGGAGCTGCCATTGAAGTAACCGATACTGCATCACTTTCACACGTAGAAACAAGCGCACCAATTTCCGCTCATGTCGCACAGCTCCTCCTCCGTGCAGCGATTTTTTTCCGTCAGTGTATTTTTAGTGTACAAAACATTGTGGTATGTTTGGCTACGACTTGTGTATACAGCCATGAAAGGATTACTTATGTTAATTGGTGATAACAATAATTATTGAGATGTTACTGCGTTGGTAAAATGAGCTCACTGGGAACTTCCTGCCGCGCACTACTTCAAAACTCCTCGCTGCAGACTGGTGAAGGCAGACGGTATGCTGCACATGGTGCCACACCCGGAGCCACATCTGCAACCACGTTCATTTTGTGCGGCAACACAGTTCGTTACGCGTGTGCTAGCAGATATTTGAGGTAAATATTTAGTAAACGTACAAAGTAAGGCGAAACAGAAGAACGTTCCACATTCTGTGAGAATAGGAACCGAGGTGGAGGGGCGCTGGGTGGGGACTGGGGAATCAAGTGACATTCTAGAGTCATTAATTGCTAAACTACATCGGCTAAGCTTTTTATATATGAGTTCCATTTAGCAATGTGGTCGCTCCCATGAACTGATCTTTCTGCGTTCATTTTTCCAGTTCAGCGTGTAGGTGAACTGTTGGTAATGTGCAACAACCACTGTTGGTTTCGTAGTTAGAGTTGGCATGGGTGAGTTTTTAATTTCATTGCAAAACTCGCCTTGCATAACAAAGTGTTGTATCATATTAGAAATGTAAGAGCACCTAACTACAGCTGTAAGCATCACTGACTGGACAGAACGTCGCAGGTACACCATAATGTCAAGGGATCTTGCAAACGGTAGCGCCTACACAAACGTAACAAAGCAAGACGTCTGTCATAATATGGACCGCATATAACAAGAATGGCGGGGGAGGGGGGGGGGGCGGATTTGAAAGTAGACTCGTCCCATAGTTCATTGCGGCTTAATAGATTGCCTGAAACTCTTAGCCATTGATGACTGAAGAATGCCACTTGATTCACCAGTCCCCCCCCCCCCCCCCATTTCCTATCCTCACATAAAACGGTAAGCTCTTCACTTAGTTCCTACGTTTAGTAAATATTTACCTAGAACCTAAAGCCACGCCGAGCATTTATAATATTTATGGTATAAAACTCCCTAAATACTCGTGCAGCAAGACAATATAATGCAATCTCAAGCATTATCTCGGTAAAAAGTACCCATATCTTCAAGAGCCAAAGAAAATGGAACATCTGCCTAATATCACGTAGGGACCCAGGAAGCACGCAGAAATGGCGCAGCATGACGTGACATGGACTCGACTGAAGTAGTTCTGGAGGGAATTGACACCATGAATCATTCAGGTGTGTCCACAAACCCGTAAGAGGACGTAGGGGTGATGGAGAAATTTTCTGAACAGCACGTTGCACGGCATGGCAGATATGCTCAATAATGTTCATGCCTGGGGAGTATGGTGGCCAGAAGAAGTGTTTAAGGACAGAAGAGTGTTCCTGGTGCCACTCCGAAGGAATTCGGGACGTGTAGGGTGTCGTATTGCTCTCCTGGAACTGTCCAAGTCCGTCGGAATGTACTATGACCATGAATGGATAAAGGTGATCAGACAGGATTCTTACGTATGTGTCACATGTCAGAGTCGTATCTAAAAGTATTAGGGTCCCTTATCACTCCACCTGCACAGACCACAAACAAGTACAGAGCTTCCATCAGTCGAACAATTATTGCTGACTTGCAGGGTCCATGGATTCATGAGGTTTTCTCCATACCCGTACACGTACATCCTCTCGATGTAATTTGAAAGTAGATTCGTCCGACCAGGAAATATGTTTTCACTCACCAACAGTCCAACGCAGGTGTTGACGGGCCCAGGCGAGCCTTAAGGCTTTGTATCGTGCAGTCATCAAGGGTACATGAATGGGCCTTCGGCTCCGAACGCCTACATCGATGAAGTTTCATTGAATGGTTCGCACGCTGACACTTGTTGATGGCCCAGGATTGATGTCTGCAGCAATTTGTGGAAGAGTTGCAACTCTGTCACGTTTAGCGATTCTCTTCAGTCGTCGTTGGTCCGGTTCATGAAAGATGTTTTTCCGGTCTTAACGATGTCTGAGATTTGATGTTTTACCGGGTCCCTGGTATTCATGGTACACTCGTGAAATGGTCGTACGAGAAATCCCCACCTCATCGCTATCTCGGAGATGCTGTGTCCCATCGCTCGTACGCTGACTACAGCACCACGTTTACACTCACTTAAATCTTGATAATCTGCCATTGTAGCAGCATTAACCGACCTAACAACTGCAGAAGACACTTGTTGTCTTATGTAGGCGTTGCCGACCGCAGAGCCATAGGCTGCCCATTTACATATCTCTTTATTTGAATACGTATGCCTATACCAGCTTCTTTGGCGCTTCTGTGTAAATTTGATATTGTACCAGCCAATCAACCAATACGATAAAAATTACATTAATACAGTTGATTACTTTATTTGGGTAGTTCCATTAATTAGGAATGCACTTGTTTGTCTGATTTAAATTCCGAGTATTTATGGTGGTTTTGCGCTTGACACGTTGAACAGGTTTGTTTATCGTCGAAGCGGACCCCTGAGACGGTAGGCAGCCTGCACTGCATGCCCGGTCCTCAGGTGTCGTAGAAGCGCGGCGCGTAGCGTCGTAAACACAGCAGCCTGCATGGCAGGCGGTCTGGCGCTGGTATCGGCCTGGCTGTAGGGAGTTCCAGCTCCAGCTCCAGCGGTCCCCTTTAGCGGCAGGAAATGCGGGGCTGATGTACGGCGCGACACTACACTGGAGCCAAGTGTGCTGGAAAGCCCCGCGGCCGCGCGCGAGGCGCGCCGCACAGCCTGCTTTATTGCGCCTGTCTCACGCCCCGCAGTATGAAATTTGTTCTTGCGCCGCTCTGTATAAATATCATCTCTCTTAGTCTTCCAACCCTACAGTATCCCCTTTTTTCCTTCAGTGCGGCGAGTTTCTTTGCTCTCAGTTGCGGTTTGGTAACCAGTAGCACACAGTGAAAATGTACTAGTGACATGTCTATAAGGCGAGGAATGAAGTCTTACTACCGGTGTTTTTAGCATCTGACGTCTGTCTAAGTCCTTCGATGAATAAAACAACATCTGAAGAGTAAAATGTATAAAACATATTTCTACGCTTATATGAGTAGAGGCATATCTTATGATACTCCACATTGTGGTCCTCAGGTCGTGGTCGTGCGGTAGCATTCTCGCTTCCTACGCCCGGGTTCGATTCCCGGCGGGGTCAGGGATTTTCTCTGCCTCGTGATGACTGGGTGTGGTGTGCTGTCCAGAAGTTCTAAGTTATAGGCGACTGATGACCATAGATGTTAAGTGCCATAGTGCTCAGAGACATTTGAACCACATTGTTTCTAACACAGTATTATGGAGGAGCGTCTGGTCGATTTTAATGATAGTGTCGACTCATGTGATAGGCCAGTGGACAACATAAAGCTTCGCTACAAGTAGCAAACAATGGGACCTGAACATAATGTGTTGCTTGCAGTGATCGGTGGAAAGCAAGCAGCAATATCGAAACGTGTCTACTGTCAGTTTAGGTCTTTTCGGAACGGAAAGAAATTTTTCGATGATTCATAATGTTGTGGTCAAGCTCCTACATGCGTAACGATAGTATAGATCGACAGTGTTTGGCACGAAACGATTGGCCATATTCTGGGATTAATATGGCATACTCTCGGGATTAGATGGATGTGAAACGGAAACCAAGAAGTAAGATACCACAAATGGTTAACAGAGCTGATCTAATTGACGGATGTGGGCCGATAATGAGTTTTTGGTGACTGTCTGGCTGCATAACAATCAAACGGATGCTAGTATCAGTTTTAAAACAGTTATTGCTGAAAGTTCCCAAAAATTTGCAAACATCGCAACAAACATATTGTCTTGGAAGGTCAAAACTTCAAATTCTAATACAAATCCTATAAGTAACAATTTTTTACATTTCATTTTTACACATCTCATGCTTACAGCGTTTGACACCATATTATCTGCTAATGTGTCGTATGTCTTCTTTCAAACGATTGCTAATACAGTCCATGTTATTCAGATTCCATGTACAGCTATATCATATATGAGAAAAACTCGAGCTTTCGTAGCTCAGGCTGTCGTGGATGGTAAACTACAGGCTGAGTCTGTCACTCTCCCAGTCACTGTTTTGTTTGCACATAGAAGAAGAAATTCAAAACGGCAAGTGACCGAAATTCGACGTGAAGACACTACTTTTTCTTCCCTACCTCCCCACACCCCGTGCCCTTTCCAGCCTCCACGTCGAAAGCACGCAGCTGAAAATGAAGAGAAACTTATTGTATCTCGTGATTCTTATAATCTATTGGAGTCACCTAAGCTGAACGACTATTCATCTTAATAGCCTCGTTTGGTTCTAAATGATCAGCTATAGCTGTGCACATCTTCTCTCGCAAGCTTTATCTGACCGTGGCCCAAGACACCAGCCACAAACTCCCAGATTTGGGTTCCTGTAATAACACCGACCTCTACAAACTTGTACCGCAATAGAATTGTCATATAGCTTACTTTGACTTTTAACCGGCCGGTGTGATCGAGCGGTTCTAGATGCTTCAGTCCAGAACCGCGCTGCTGCTACGGTCGCAGAATCGAATCCTGCCTTGCGCATGGATTTGTGTGATGTCCTTAGGTTGGTCAGGTTTAAGTAGTTCTAAGCTTAGGGGAATCCTGCCTTGGGCATGAATTTGTGTGATGTCCTTAGGTTGGTTAGGTTTAAGTAGTTCTAAGTTTAGGGGACTGATGACCTCAGTCCCATAGTGCTTAGAGCCATTTGAAGCATTTGAACTTAGATTTCTTCTAGAAACCTTTAATAATATAGCCATAAATCTTGTAATACATTAATACTGCGTATATTTTTATACGAGGTGTATTTAATACAATATAGGTTGTCAATTTTAATTTAACATTTCTGATCTTTAACTGGAGTGATGAGCGCTCGGTCTGACATTTATCACCTAGTGTCATGATCTAACTTTTTGTGTATGCTGACACTATAGTTGTTTACAGTGTTTAATTTCTGACACACTAATCTTCCCTGCGGATGGCAGCAGTTATCTTCCTGAAAATGGCCCATTGAACCGAAAACCGGTTCTAAATGGAAAATTACTAGCTGAATAGAAAGGGGGTTGGTTTGTTTCTCAACTCGAAATTTAAAGTTGTTATACCTACAAAATACGGTGAATTAGTAAATACGAACCTACATTTTGTTTTGGTAATAACTATGTAGATGAAAACAAATTTTAAATAGACAGACATTTTTAAATCGGAGTAAGAAGGGTGAAATAATTCCTCCAAGACCGATACAGAATCGTAGCCTTATAAGACGGTTGTCTTATAGCCGAAGTGGTTAAGGTGACCTCTCAGGTTAAGTCGGAAATCCAAGATCGAGTCCCGGTCAGGCGCAAGTGTTCACTGGTCGCCACTGCATTCAGTTGAGTGCGTGATTGCTGTCATAATATCTCTTTCATTTCCAATAATTTTTTGCCCGGTTTAAATAATTATTTTATGCTACCTTGTTTCGTGTGTGTGATATTTCTCAAACGATTTGAAACATTACGATGAGATTCCATTTTTAAATGGTAATTTATACATATGTACCATCCTTCTACCCCCATCTTCGCATCTGTACGCGTATGTCACACAAATTGCACAAATTTTCTTCTCCCACTCTCTCGGTCTACATCGACTTCCCTCCATCTCTCTATTCAGGTGTGCCCTTCCGCTCACACACCGCCTATAAAACACTCTGATACTACCTGCATAACTGGCCAATAGTGCAGGATTGCTGAGATATCAGGCATTATCACCGTTTTTCACCCCAGTCTTTTCCCCTACTGACAAATCCGACGAGAAACCGAGTTTTGCATTGTCATCCAACTCTGAGCTATGTTATAAATATCGAGTCTCTAAAAACATTGCTAAATTAGTATATAATCAATTGCAAAATTTGTACCAAAGACAAAAGAAAGCAATGTACAAAAAACGCATTAATGAAGTAAAGAGCAGCTTGTAGAATTTTTATTGAATTTTAGCCAATCTACGAGCTGAAGAGGGCTTCAGAACTGTTTCCCAATTTCATCTTTTCGTTACGGAGTAATCGATTGTTTCAGTTACAGTAGTTCGAATCGAGTTTGGCTGGCAGTTAGGGTGAGAGGCGCGGGTTACACCGCAGCCGGCCGCTAGCCTTCCTCTCCTTGCTCTCGCTGTGCAAGTGGAGACGTTCCTCCGGCTGCATCCTAATTGCGGGTGGACGGCGGACACTGCACATGGCACGTTGTAGGACGCACGGAACGCAGCACGGTTCACAGTGCTGGCGGCAGGCAGCCCGTCAGTTGGGTCTGCCGGTCGATACAGGGCGAGGGCGAGGGCGGCGGGCGAGCGCCAGGCGGGCCGCTGCCTGCCGATAATTATTGTCCCCTGCTCGCTGGCTGGCTGGCTGGCTGGGTAGAGTTGCCGCTGTTCCTGCTGCTGCTGCTGCTGCTGCTGCTGCTGCCAGCGCCGCACTGAGTCCCATTCTGTCCTGCAGCCGCTCCACATCGCAGCATCTGCGACTACAGGCACCTGTTGTCTTCCTGCTCGCTATTCCCCATCACATTCCGCGATAAACAAAGGGGGTGTTACTCCATTGTCAGGAAAGTTCACTGTGATCAACACTAGTGTGACGGTAAACACTGACTACTGAATTTAAACAGTCTGAAGGAAAATTTTGTGATTTCATGAAAGTGTGCCATCAATGATCTGATGTGACTCATTCTGATGTCTGCGTGCTGTTACATTACGTACATAGCATGATGCAATACAGCGGAGATGGAAGGAGGAAAAGAGAAATCGATTAAATGGATGGTGCTCCTGAATACGTTTTGCAAGTGAAATGCAACTTATGTGAGTAAATAATTGTTTACTTGCACAGGCTATGTGAATTTCTTTTCCTGCTTTCACAAAAGATTTGTGTTCTGTAATTGTACTGACAGTGAGTGCATCTTTCAAGAAATAAGGTATCTCCTTCATACCGCGATTACTGATCATATTAATGGGATAGATTTTTAATTGAAAAACAAATATAAGAAAAAATAAGACGACCCAGAAGGAGATCTAAAACGTCTGGCATTCCTTCCGTACGCTGGATTGCCAGGCGTTCGAAGATAAACAACATCAGAACCACTTTCCATTGATCGTCTAAAACCAGATATATGGCCGGCCGAAGTGGCCGAGCGGTTCTAGGTGCTACAGTCCGGACCGGCGCGACCGCTACGGCCGCAGGTTCGAATCCGGCATAGGGAGTAGATGGGTGTGATGTCCTTAGGTTAGTTAGGTTGAAGTAGTTCGAAGTTCTAGGTGACTGATGACCTCAGAAGTTAAGTACCATAGCGCTCAGAGCCATTTGGACCAAATATATGCTCCGGTGAATGAAAGGCGGATTAGAAGTACGGACACCTTGAGTGTATACCGTAACTATTAAATGTGGCAAGCAATACAATTGGCCAGAGGCTGTCGTGTAGTTTGCAGCACCACTCTGAACATACGAGAAGCATTCGTTTCGGCTGGTTGGGCAAATCTGCAGCTGCAGATCACAGACTCAACGAAGGTGATATGCTTAACTTCGAACACAGAAAGGTGCTCAGCCTGGCAAACTGGTTCTGGGTTTCGTCAATTAAAGAGGTGCTGGAGACACGGGTTCATGGTGATCTTGTCAAACGGTAGAGTGGTTTGCAGCTGAGCTTTGAATGGGGTGTGGAGGTTGCAAGAATATACCAAGGGTGCCTTGATGTGAAAGCGACGAAGGCAGTAGGTAGAACAGGCTGGCAGTTCCAGGAAGCGACGCTGGGACCTTCCAGCTCACCGCGAGTATCCTCCACTGTCCACCCCCCCCCCCCCCCCCCCCTCACCCATCCCGCCCAATCCGTGCACGGCTATCACCACCACTGTCCTCGCCACTGGTACAGCCTTTGCTGACTACACAGAGAAGCCTGTAGTCCAGCAGCTACAAGGACGCGCAATAGGCATGAACCCCACACTTCGCCTGACTGAAGGGGAAGAATAAGAAACTTGTCGAAACATTGCCGAAGAATGACGCCTCGAGTCGGCTGATAACCCGAGCAACCTTCATTATCGAGATTCGTCGAGAAAGCCTGCATCCCACATTTCAGAATTTTATTATGGACTTTAGCAAAAAGTATGACACTGTATCATGTCCAGCTTTTTTACGTGAGCACCTGCTGTGGGCAAAGGGTGCACTACACATGAATGAAAGAATACAAAGGAGCGCGTACTGACGCGTTTTTACGTAGCGCGTGCGCACGCGCACGCACACACACGCAAGCACAGCCATACACTTCGTAGATCAAACCTAGTTACAGCACGTTACAATACTGCATTAGACAGTCTGGAAATCGATCTACGAAGGGCGTCAAATAAGGTATGCCGCCAAGAGGAGTAATGACAGGTTGTCTCATCTCGTAGAAGCTGTTTCCAAGGAATCGAACATGAAGTAGCTGTTCACATATTAGTGTTCTGGCAGCGGAGACGGACCACACAACTCGTTTGATGACTTTTAAGGTCTCATACAAAATACGGGAGAACGAGGAGAACAAGGGGGTGCTGACACCCGTAGCTCTACGCACTCTCTGTTCGAATTTCTCCTCGAGCCAGACTCCAGTGCCAAATGGCAGAGAAATGAGAGGACCGGCCCCGATCTCATTAGTGTGAACCAATAGTGGCAGCCTTAACGGTTGGTAAAATGTGGCCAGGTGATGCCGAAAGCAGTGGAGGAGTACAGTGTTCGATGACCCGTCGCGAAGCTGTCGGACTGAACAGTACCCCTCCGCCTAACGATCACAACGGGAGCCCTTTTGCTCCACCCAGCCAATTCTGAACCAGCTTTCGCGCCCTCCTTCACAACATTACGGTCTACTAAAGTAAATGCGCTATTAGTGTCACTTTATAAGCAAAAATAGTGGAAACGAGGGACATCGTAGTTTGGTTACTAGCAGCTACGACCGTTTACAATTAATATACTTAATTGGCACATTAAGTCAGATATTTAAGCAATAAATTTTCAAAGAGATTTTGGCAGGTGCTCTTTCCATTCGTTTTAGAAAGCAAGTCTTACGATGTTACCCCTCCCCCCATGAACCATGGACTTTGCCGGTGGTGGGGAGGCTTGCGTGCCTCAGCGATACAGATAGCCGTACCGTAGGTGCAACCACAACGGAGGGGTATCTGTTGAGAGGCCAGACAAACGAGTGGTTCCTGAAGAGGGCAGTAGCCTTTTCAGTAGTTGCATGGGCAACAGTCTGGATGATTGACTGATCTGGCCTTGTAACAATAACCAAAACAGCCTTGCTGTGCTGGTACTGCGAACGGCTGAAAGCAAGGGGAAACTACAGCCGTAATTTTTCCCGAGGACATGCTGCTCTACTGTAGCATTAAATGATGATGGCGTCCTCTTGGGTAAAATATTCCGGAGGTAAAATAGTCCCCCATTCGGATCTCCGGGCGGGGACTACTCAAGAGATGTCGTTATCAGGAGAAAGAAAACTGGCGTTCTACGGATCGGAACGTGGAATGTCAGATCCCTTAATCGGGCAGGTAGGTTAGAAAATTTAAAAAGGGAAATGGATAGGTTAAAGTCAGGTATAGTGGGAATTAGACAAGGTCGGTAGCAGGAGGAACAAGACTTCTAGTCAGGTGACTACAGGGTTGTAAACACAAAATCAAATAGGGGTAATGCAGGGGTAGGTTTAATAACGAATAGGAAAATAGGAATGCGGGTAAGCTACTACAAACAGCATAGTGAACGCATTATTGTGGCCAAGATAGATACAAAGCCCACACCTACTACAGCAGTACAAGTTTATATGCCAACTAGCTCAGCAAATGACGAAGAAATTGAGAAAAGGATGATCAAATGAAATAAATTACTCAGATAGTGAAGGGTGATGAAAATTTAATAGTCATGGGTGACTGGAATTCGGTAGTAAGAAAAGGGAGAGAAGGAAACGTAGTAGGTGAATATGGACTGGGGCAAGGAAATGAAAGAGTAAACCGCCTGGTAGAATTTTGCACAGAGCACAACTTAATCATAGCTAACACTTGGTTCAAGAATCATAAAAGAAGGCTGTATACATGGAACAACCATGGAGATACTAAAAGGTATCAGATAGATTATATAATGGTAATCCAGAGATTTAGGAACCAGGTTTTAAATTATAAGACATTTCCAGGGGCAGATGTAGACTCTGACCACAATCTATTGGTTATGACCTGTACATTAAAACCAAAGAAACTGCAAAAAGGTGGAAATTTAAGGAGATGGGACCTGGATAAACTAAAAGAACCAGAGGTTGTACAGAGTTTCAGGGAGAGCTTAAGGGAGCAATTGACAGGAATGGGGGAACGAAATACAGTAGAAGAAGAGTGGGTAGCTTTCAGGGATGAAGTAGTGAAGGCAGCAGAGGATCAAGTAGGTAAAAAGACGAGGGCTAGTAGAAATCCTTGGGTAACAGAAGAAATATTGAAATTAATTGATGAAAGGAGAAAATATAAAAATGCAGTAAATGAAGTAGGCAAAAAGGAATACAAACGTCTCAAAAATGAGATCGACAGGAAGTGCAAAATGGCTAAGTAGAGATGGCTATAGGACAAATGTAAGGATGCATAGGCTTATCTCACTAGGGGTATGATAGATACTGCCTACAGAAAATTAAAGATACCTTTTCGAGAAAAGAGGACCATCTGTATGAATGTTAAGAGCTCAGATGGAAACCCAGATCTAAGCAAAGAAGGGAAAGCAGAAAGGACGAAGGAGTATAAAGAAGGTCTATACAAAGGCGATGTACTTGAGGACAATATTGTGGAAATGGAAGAGGATGTACATGAAGATGAAATGGGAAATACGATACTGCGTATAGAGTTTGACAGAGCACTGAAAGACCTGAGTCGAAACATGGCCCCTGGAGTAGACATCATTCCGTTGGAACTACTGGCGGCCTTGGGAGAGCCAGTCCTGACAAAACTCTACCATCTGGTGAGCAAGATGTATGAGACAGGCGAAATACCCTCATACTTCAAGAAGAATGTAATAATTCCAATCCCAAGGAAAGCAGGTGTCGACAGATGTGAAAATTACCGTACTATCAGTTTAATAAGTCACAGATGCAAAATACTAACGCGACTTCGTTACAGACGAATGGAAAAACTAGTAGAAGCCGACCTCGGGGAAGATCAGTTTGGATTCCGTAGAAATGTTGGAACACGTGAGGCAATACTGATCCTATGACTTATCTTAGAAGATAGATTAAGGAAGGGCAAACCTACGTTTCTAGCATTTGTAGACTTAGAGAAAGCTATTGAAAATGTCGACTGGAATACTCTCTTTCAAATTCTAGAGGTGGCAGGGGTAAAATACAGGGAGCGGAAGGCTATTTGCAAATTTGTACAGAAACCAGATGGCAGTTATAAGAGTCGAGGGACATGAAAGGGAAGCAGTGGCTGGGAAGGGAGTGAGACAGAGTTGTAGTCTCCCCTCGATGTTATTCAATCTGTATATTGAGCAAGCAGAGAAGGAAACAAAAGAAAGATTCGGAGCAGGTATCCATGGAGAAGAAATAAAAACTCTGAGGTTGGCCGATGACATTGTAATTCTGTCAGAGACAGTAAAGGACTAGGAAGAGCAGTTGAACGGAATGGATAGTGTCTTGAAAAGAGGGTATAAGATGAACACCAACAAAAGCAAAACGAGGAGAATGGAATGTAGTCGAATTAAGTACGGTGATACTGAGGGAATTAGATTAGGAAATGAGACACTTAAAGTAGTAAAGGCGGTTTGCTGTTTGGGGAGCAAAATAACTGATGATGGTCGCAGTAGAGAGGATATAAAATGTAGACTGGCAATGGAAAGTAGAACGTTTCTGAGGAAGAGAAATTTGTTAACATCGAGTATAGATTTAAGTGTCAGGAAGTCATTTCTGAAACTATTTGTGTGGAGTAGCCATGTATGGAAGTGAATCATGGACGATAAATAGTTTGGACAAGAAGAGAATAGAAGCTTTCGAAATGTGGTGCTACAGAAGAATGCTGAAGATTAGATGGGTAGATCACATAACTAATGAGGAAGTATTGAATCGGATTGTGGAGAAGAGACGTTTGCGGCACAACTTGACCAGAAGAAAGGATCGGTTGTTAGGACATGTTCTGAGGCATCAAGGGACCACCAATTTTGTACTGGAGGGCAGCGTGGAGGGTAAAAATCGTAGAGGGAGACCAATAGATGAATACACTAAGCATATTCAGAAAGATGTAGGTTGCAGTAGGTACTGGGAGATGAAGAAGCTTGCAAAGGATAGAGTAGCATGGAGAGCTGCATCAAACCAGTCTCAGGACTGAAGACCACAACAACAACAACAACAACGATGTTACCACTTAAGCGGGGGATCGCAGGGATTCCCTTTAGAGAAGAGCATCTAATGAGGAAATTAAAATACATGAAATTGTTATATTATGAAAACAGTGGACACCATAGGACAGGATAAAAGTTAGAAAAGAGATTGCGAATCAGCTTTCAATTGCGTTGCTCAGAATTAGCGTGATTCATGAAAGATGAAAGTGAAGACTAAGCCTAGCCAAAACTAAAATGTCAGAGGTGATTAGCATTTCGCACAGATAGTTTATCAGCTAATACACTCGTGAAGTAACTCCTCTGACACTCCTTGGTGGTATTCAGTTATCCGATCAAACAGTAATAACATGTCCAATCATTATCTGGGATGCGCTTTTATACTGAGAAAATCAAACTGCCTGGAATCTAGGAGATCTCTCTATTGCCTACATTTGGCAATGGCTGCCCTCGCCACCTGAGGTTGTATCCAGAGTCCATTGCTTGAACCCTTTTTCAAGGTCTCTAGCAAACAGAGCCCAGTATGTCGTCGTTAATGAAGAGGAATCTTGATAAGTACAAGTAATTTGGGGCGCAAGTCACGGTAGTTTTATAGGAGCATTTCTTTACCCAATGTATATACTGCACCTCCGAGGTTCCCCGAAGTTTTCCGTCGTTGACGCAGTTGTAAACAGAGAAGTCGCAACGCTAGGAAGTGCTAGCGAAATGTAGGATGACATGCAGAGGATGACGCCTTGTATAGGGGTTGGTAGTTGACCCTAAAAATACACAAGCAAAAGCATTGCATGTAAATAGGCAGAAAGACCAATTTTTGTATCGTTACGTAGTTACAGAAAGTTATTGGAAACAATAACAACCGTTAAATATCTGGGGGTTCGCGTGCGAAGCGATTTAAAGTGTGGAGAACTACATAAAATTAAAAACATTTAGTTCTGATGCCGAATTGAGATTCATTGGAAGAAATCTCAGACCATTTTAGTCGAACCACAAAGGAGAGTAGCATAAAAAGGTCTCTGTGGATCAATACCCGATTATTGCTCGTCATTCTCGATATGACTGGCATAGGAAATAGAGAACAATTAGTGAACATAAGCATGTCTGATAACGCGAAAGCTAACGGAGGTGCTGTCTCAGCTGCAATGTCAGATGTTACTAGAATATTCATCTCATATTTTTTTGTTTCTGCTACGTATGACTCACGAGAAGACCATGAACTTAATATCAGAAAGATTTTATCAAACAGAGGTGTTAACCAACAATCGCTCCTCCGAAGTACCATTTAGGACTGGAACAAGGAAATAGAGATACTACAGTGGTAAACAAAGTACGCTTTGCTACTCACCAAAGGGTTGAGGTCTACAGTTCGAGTTCTGCTTTCTACATCTACATTTGTAGGTATAGAAAACAGCCCTCGACCAGTTGACCACAATAAGGACACGTTAAGAACTGTGTTTACATCTGTCATTTAAAACCTTCTACGCACGCGAATTTAGCTAACTTCTGCGGCGATCGAAACAACCGAGAACAGTCGCCCATGGACAACGTAATAATATTCAGGCAAACGTCAGCGAAAGCTAATTTGCGATACTCCACGAGTTTCTCATTTGGGAACTGTCAAGTGGAGAGCTGCTTATCGCAGGCATTCCCAGACGGTTTCGGCTGGAGAGAGTCTACGTGGCCGCAAAGTTATTTCCATCCGGGTGCGTGGGGCCTGCAGTCCTGTAGCAGTGGTGCCCGCTTATCGCCGGCGCAAACTCCGGAGCCAGCAGCTGCGGCAGCAGCGGAGCCGGGCGTGAGTAATTAGACGTGTCAGCCGCGTGGCACTCGCATTCGCCTAATCGATGGCCTAATTCTCGCCGCGTCACCGGCACCACCGTAAATAACACCCTTGCAGGCTACGCGTCCGGAAACGCCACGTCACTGGCTCGACCCGCGAACTTTGGCGCTCCGGGCCTACAGCCGCGCTTAGCCTCTGAGAAGGACCACCCGTGTGGTGGCACGACAAAGTGCTTTCAGCTAAAAGCAGAGAGACCACAGAGTTCCGCAGACTGTCTACGGTAGGAAGCCATAAATTTTGAATAACACCCTCAATCAAAATAGCTTAACGTAATTAACCTTCTGTTATTTTTTTCGGCTACGTATCTCCAATACTGGTACGCAATTAAATACTGACCACAGTAACACTGCAAGCCATTAGAGTGGCCAAAACGAAATGGTGCAGCCCCTCTGATAGAGTTGCGGTCTATTATTTGTTTCCGGCAGCAGCGAAAGTGTGATGTGAGTTTCTTTTGATAATTAAGGATACCACTCCTCATTTCTATCTGTCACGTAATACTCTACATGACAGAACCACCCTTCAGCCACACCACTATAAAACTATGTCATATGGAGATCTGACTCTATCTAATTAATACACCAGCAGAAAAACTGACACAGCAGGGAGAAGTTGTGGGACATAAACAAAATTTAGTGGGCGTCCGCCTGCATCTGAACGATGATGTATATTCAGATTTCGCACCAATCGCATGAGATTGCCACTACGAGGATGCAAATCAGGTTTGCTCTCAAAGTACACGCTTTGTTGGTTGTGAGCTTTAGTTACCTTTGAGTACAACGGTTCAGAGTTGTTTCGATCGCCGCAGAAGTTAGCTAACTTCGAGTGTGTAGAAGGCCTTAAATCATAGACGTGGAGTGTTAATATTAGTCAAAAATGCTTTTATGGAGACAAAGAAGCCATATTCATCACCTCACTGAGTTTGAACGAGGTCATGTAATAGGTCCATGAGAATCTGGATGTTCTTTCTGCGGTACTGCAGAAAGGCTTGACAGGTATGTAGCTGCTATACATGACTGATGGCAGCTGTGTTCACAAGAAGGTACGAGCGCAGCAAACCGACCGATCTCCGGACGGCCACGTGACACTACTGAAAGGGAGCACCATCATGCTCAGGGTATGGCTCTGGCGCGTTATACTGCATCAGCAACAGCAATCGGAGCAGTAGTTGACATCACATTGACAATACGAACTGTTATAAATTGGTTACTTGAAGGACACCTCCGAGCCAGACACCCTGTAGTGTGCATTCCACTGACTCCAAACCGCCGCCCTGTGCGGTTTCAGTGGTTTCAAAAGGGAACTCACTAGAGAACACGAATGACGTCTGTTCTGTTTCCTCGGTGACAGTGATGGCCGTGTATAGGTTAGAGGGAGGGAACTGGAGCGCCGGAAACCGATCTGTCTACACACTAGACCCACTTTTGTGTTTTCTGATCTGGTTGTGCCTTGGTGTCAGCGATGGTCATGTATTGGTTTGAAGGAGGCAACTTGAGAACCTGCAACCAACCTCTCTATATGCTAAACCTACTGTTGGGTGTTCTGATCTGGTTATGTCTCAGTGTCAGTGACGGCCGTGTATTGCTTAGAAGGAGGCCACTTGAGCGCTTGAAACTGACCTATCTACATGCTAGACCCACTGGATCTACACCTGGAGTTGTGCTCTGGTGTGCCATATTCTATGATAGTACTCTCGTGGTTATTCTATCCACAAGTACTGCGGATTTGGACATCCATTAGAAAATTCAACCTGTTGTGCGGCCTTTCATGAAAAATATTCCAGGGTGTGTTGTCCTACAGGATAACGCTCGCCCGCATACTGCTGATATAGCCCAACATGCTCTACGTAGTGACAACATGTTGTCTTGGTCTTCTCAGTCATCAGACCTGTCTCCAGTAGAGCAAATATGAGACAACTTCGGATGATAACCCCAGTGTGTTCCACAAACAGCATTAACCGACCTTGTATTTATCTACCAATTGCAGCAGGCATGAAACTCCCTCCTACAAACTGACATCAGGCACCCGTACAACTGAAGGCATGCATGTCAACATGATTGAACGGCCTAATGGTGCAACTTAAGTGGACGTAATGTAAGTGAGCCATTCACCTTCAATTTTCCAATAAAGCCAGAGCTGTACACTGCTTGATAAGCACCATAAGGACTCTGCTGTGCGGTGAACTGCACGCCACATTGGCGACAGGACCGAAGTACCACATCTTCCACTGAGCGATACGGACCATAACTGCGTCTCCAACCATGCCATACACACCAAAGCTCTTCGGCAGAAAATTCGCTCAGATTTGTCTCGAGGATATAAACCGTTAAGCCGACCAGAGTTTCCCAATTCCTAACACCGAATGTATGGTGGCCCTTGCGGTTACCACACTTCACTTATAACTCCAGCTTATTAACAGTCTCCTTCTGTCAGACAGATCGTGACTCTCCTCTATCTCTGCCTTCCGTCTACTCTCTCTCCCTACACTCCTCCTTAGTAATCTGTAAAACCATACGCTCCTCGTAGAGCTACTTTAAATTGCACAATCCACGAATGGTGGGGCGTGAGTGCTGTTTTACGTCTACAGCATACTTTTCGATACCTGTTACCGCCGCATTCAAACAGACGGGTAGATCCTTTTCCAGCAATCCTCTTGCTATTGCGGCATCAGTCAGGTGCCGTTTGTACAGGTCACTAACTCACAGTCAGCTCACAAATCTCGACAGAGATTCCCCTTTTGCTGAAAAATTGGCGTGGCACGTAACATGAGCCTCAAAAAATGCAGCAGAACTTGGAGGGCCTGTGCAGCTCACGACAGGCTGTTCCGCCCCATTACGGCCACCGAAGCGAAATGTTTACTTTCACAAGCCCATACGGCATTCTCAGGAATGCCCAAGGAAAAACATTGTCAGAGCTACCTAGGAAAGCTAGTGTTCCATGCCGACACAATCTGGCAAAGGAACTACAAAACCTCAGACACTTTTGTACTGAAATTCCTCATGTCTCATTAAACGTGCGGCCCTGGGGGTCACAGGTTAACCCCACGCTTCCAAGGCCTGTCAACCACCATTCCTCCCGCAAGGGGAAGACATGTCCAAGAGTCATTGTCACTCCCTCTGATATACATCACCTTAACCGCTGATATTCTCCAAATTGCCAGCAATGTTGTGGCTGTTCAGCTGTCTACGTTGCCGGTCATCATTTTGCTTGATAACAGCCTAGCTTCCCATGAGGGACACACGCTTCCGACATGAGCATAGTTCCTTCACCTCAGAATATGGCTTGAAAAATTTAATTACAACCAACACCATTTGTACTTACTGACAACTTCCATTCTCTTCACTGAATTGGTCGCTGGGATGCTAAACGTGGCCCGAGTGTCTTAATATGCAAACTGTCCCAACATTGAGGTCAGTCAGGTGAAAAAAAGGTGAGCCCAAAGTACTACCCATCTTTCAATGAAGCAGCTGTGTCGGTCCAATAAATACGGCTAAGGAAGCCTTTGAATCGGTCTGACAATACTGAACCCAAGGTGCTGTTGCCAAAAATTAATTACCGAGCTACAATATTTTTTTTCACTCGGGTGGGCCATTTGATTTTGGCTTTTCTAGCAGTGGATTTCAATACGTATCAGTATTATAAATGTATATCAGTACAGCAGATATGTACCTGCAAACAAACTAATGGTTAATGGCGTAACCTCACATCAGGTTACATATCCATACGCGGAATTCTTTTGACTAACAGCGATGCATCACCGTAAATAGTAGCCCACATTCTCAATTCGATTCGAAAGTTAGGTTGGAACTGCTCTCAAACTAACGTCTTGGTGAAAGTAGTGGACCTAGGCACACTTAAATAAGCAGTGTCATGCTAGCGTGTGCAGAAAATTATGTTCAAAAATAAACAGGTGAAGTATGAACTGTTGATATAGTAGAGAGGATAGATGTGAAAACAGATCTTCAGAAAACTCTTAGTGGATTTGTGGAATGTAAGCGTGTCATGACCAAAATGCCACTGATGTGGCAGTGGAAGATGAAAATTATTCTTACAAACCAGTACTCAAAGCTGCACAGGAAATTATGGAGATATTTAGCATGATACGCATGCGCAGATAAATATATTCGCTTACCACAAGAACAATTTGAGGGTGGTAACAGGAACGTATAAAGATGGTTGTCTTGGGGAATATACAAGTCTGGTAACAAATGTCTGATCTTCATTTTTTGTGATTTTCTCTACCATATGAATACTCACTTTTGAGACGTGTCTCACACAAAAGGATTTCGGACAGGTGGAAAGTACGCTAAGGTATTACACTTATCCCTTGTATCTGTCGGTTACTGGGATATGAAAAGGAGTGTCCATTCACGATCCGACGGCACACGAATACTGCCGATGTGAACCGAGGTCTCCAATCACGGTTACGTTTTCAAGCTGGAATGTAAGGAATAGACGGTCTACACTTTAGAGTTTCCGCTCAACGCTGGTAAAGTTTTATCAAGAATAATAAAGACAGAAAATGTAAATACGGTACAAATACAACGTGAGTCAAACGGAGTGAGCAAAAGCCACGCCGTTTCCACTCTTAAGTGAAGGCCGCCACCCATGAAGCAAACGTGATACTGGACTAAAAGTAATTATAGTGCTTCAAAGGAGAGTTTGCAAAGAACAAAAAGCGGAGAAAACCAAAGAGAAAATAAAAACTCAGCCTTCTGTGCAGTTCTCGGAAAGACAGCCTGTGAAAGCTCCAAAGACTAGCATCAGAGCGCTTTCTGGAATCGACATTAGCGTACCAGTCTTCGGTACGACTCGCTAGCAGCAAGGACTCAGAGCAGCTAACAATTTCCTGCCAGGTGTAATTGCTTTTCAGACCAAAGAGAATATTACCCCTCGTGGTAAAGATCTAGAAAATATGACTGCGGTCGCAACTGATAAAGAACTAGTGCGGTCTCTAAGGTTGAAATTTATGTACAAAGTCTACATGTTGCCCTGGTCAATGGTGCAAACTTTTCACTTCCTCTGTGTTTTAATCATTTTACTGAAACTTAAGGCTGAATAATGCGACAGGAAGTGAGCTGATCGTTGGCCATCGATTCTATGTTCAGCGCAACTTGCGTCCTGTGCATTGATCTTCCGTATTAGTACAGATAACATGCAGCGGTCCAGATATGCACTGCACATACAGAACATGAAAGGCAGAATACACAGATTCTAGACTTCCACCCACCTAATATCTTTTGCAGTAGTTGGAGCAAACGTAGGTCGTGGATCTGTGTTTGATGATATGAGCTGTAAGAAACTGTCTAGTGAGTTGGCTAAGGCTGCCGCTGAAACTGAATGAAAGAGGAAAAAAGAATGTAATTTCTAAGAGAGATGCGGACGGCTTTTACTAAAAGAAACGATGCAGCAGGCAAAGCAGTAAACTGCTAGGGAGTTATATAATAAGTGTTAGGCTACAAAGTCACACAAAGTACAGGGTGCTGTGGGGTATAAGCGCTGATACTGTGAGCAATGGTACCTTTATATGTATCCACTTTGATGTGTTCGTGGTTTTTACTATGCGTCTTGTAGTCTTCCCGCAAACAAATCACGAAATTTACTACCAGATGTTTTCAGCACTGTCGATGCTACGCCAAGTGGACTACACATCTCAGAATAGACTGACAATTTTACATCCATGTACTCTTGCTCGAAACCTGACCAGATTTCCAGGAGAAAATAAGCATTAAGGGCTTGCGGCTGCAACATGTGCTTGGAGGTAATAACCAAACAAAAAACGTACTACTCTTAGTAACTATAATTAATAGTCTGCAGATGAAGTAAATACTGATGTGATGTTGCGCAGAGCACTGTCCTCAGTCACCGGTAAAAATGTCTGCATTTATATCCCTAACACACAGTACAGTTCAAGCTCTCAGCATCAGAATCTTGTCCACATAGTACTTTACCCGAATTTAGAATCACACATCTAAGTAAACTTCTTATTTACACTCCTCTCTGCATTGCTCGCAGAGACGCAATACCGTAAACTAATTACATATGTGGCTCAGAAGTAAGATATTAATCTTGCAGACCTCCACCTACAACTGAACTGTACTGCCGACTTAACTAGGCGCGTTCACGCTACTCTGTCCAAAACGTGACTACTATACTCAGCCCGAAACACATCTCCTAGCATGTCTTGTTGGCAAGTCGAAGGTCCACAAAGTTATTCATGCGTTTTGCATAATACTGAAGTTAGGAGAGAATAAAGGTAATGAAATATGACTCATGCGTGCTTTCGATATGTAATCAAAAGTGCGATTCAGTCTCTTTGCCTATACCTTAGCAATAGGCAGCTGAGCGTCTTGCCGGGACGTGCACACGGTCTGCAAGTTGTCTAAATGCTGCCCCATATCAGCTCTCTCTCAGTAGTTGCCAAACGTGAACAGGAGGTTGGGCATCCGGCGACGGTGGCTGGCAGTTAGATAGACGCTAAAAAATCTGCTGGAACTGCACAGCACTTTGAGTGCAAAGGCAGTGTGCACATTAACATGCCTGAGCAAACCAATGTGCGAATCTATTGAAAGGCAGCCGTGGTACTACCTACGCTGTTAGGTATCTACTGAAATTGCAAAGTGGAATGGTCTTCCCTGGTGGTGATCAACGTAAGGTGTAGGCTGTACGAGAAGCAATTTGGAGATATTCGCAGTGCTGTGGTGTAGTTACTCTCTTTGTTTTATGTTTCAGTTAACCCAATGAGACTAAGAGACATTTACCAGAAATAAAAATTTGTTTTGCTTTACCCTTATGGCTGTCTGTTGCCTTTGTGCTCTGTGGATAGTTCATGAATATTAAGATATAAGCCAGTAACGTGTACTCGGCATTAAAACAAGTTTAATATTTCTGTCTTAAATGAAGCTGTGTGGATGTTATTGTTCAAATTATAATTATAAACTTTTATATTAATTTTAAAAAGGTAAGCAAATTTCATTGCTGAGGGTTTTTCTGTTTATGTTAAAACACTGCTTTTTGTTACAGTTGAGCCACATTTGTAATTTTTTATTTTGGTTATCTTGGGTACACAGGGTTAAACTTATTACTACTGGTTATTTGTACACTTTCTGTGGTTCATGCTGTTCTTTAATAGATAAATGCCCATTCGTCTTAGTTTATTGATATGTCACATCTGTTAATGGAATTGTTGTCCTCTTTGTTTTAGGTAATACTGTACTTATTAATCTACGTTGAAACAGAATCACTGAAGTGTGGTGAGACTTAATAGTTTGCTATCTTCAATTAATTTGTTCAATATCTAATAAAAAATTGTATGTTAATTCTTTTACAGTTATTGAAGTGTGTCAGTTTTGCGTATATATTTGCCATACCTTTTTTTTGTAAATACATTGTCTTATCTTGTTCACATGCCATTTTCTGGAATCTGGCACCTTATCACTCCTAGCTTCTTCTTAGCTACAACGTTTCAGTAATAGGAGAGCACTGTTGTAGATCTGTGTGAGCAGTGAGGCTAGAAAAGGCAAAAGATATTGAATTTATTGTTGTAAAATTGTTTAGGTTCATCTGTACACTGTTTAAGCTTTTTCTGTTCCCAACATGTCCTATTTTCAATTATGCTTATAGGGATTTGGCATCTTATAATGGTTCAAATGACTCTGAGCACTATGGGACTTAACATCCCAGGTCATCAGTCCCTTAGAACTTAGAACTACTTAAACCTAACTAACCTAAGGACATCACATACATCTATGTCCGAGGCAGGATTCCAACCTGCGACCGTAGCGGTCGCGCTGTTCTAGACTGAAGCGCCCATAACCGCTCGGCCACCAACGCCCGGCCATTTGGCATCTTAAGAAGGAATGGTTACTAGATGAATTAAAAAGTCGCAGCCAGCCAATCGAAGCTGCGTTAATGTATTTGCGCAATGTTTCCACGGTCCAAAGCAGCAGAATCTTCGACGAGATAGGCCAAGCCATTCTTCTTCGTCTCGGATGATGAAGACCACTGACCCATCACATAGGCGTTGAGGCAATTACTGGCGGTAGAGATTACATACTCCATATAAGAGTTGGAGACATTGTCAGTTTTATTTGTACAGGAGAAATTTCAGTTTTACTTACATCATATACATTTCCTGTTAGAAACTAACAATCAGGTAGTTTGCTGGGTAGCGGCTAGTCCCCGTAACACTGGCAGGATAGCACATTAGGTAGTTACAATTTCAATTTTACACTTTCTAATAAATCACGTAAGGGGTTCTGACAATCAGCTAGCCAGTGCACTGAATCGTATGCTTAATGTTGATCAGAAGCCTCCTGAGATCACACAGTCACGTGATAATCAATGAAGTGTAGCTATACCAAAAGAAATTCTATCATTTCTCATGAATTTGGAGGAACGGCAGCAACGGAATCAAGCGCTCAAGATTGCTAAGGATCAGCTTCTCAGTGCAAAGCAAATAGTTGGGTATCATCATAGCTAAGGTCTCACAAGGTATTGCACCCACTATGATACGAGGTTAAAATTGTTCAAATGGCTCTGAGCACTATGGGACTTAACATCTATGGTCATCAGTCCCCTAGAACTTAGAACTACTTAAACCTAACTAACCTAAGGACATCACACAACACCCAGTCATCACGAGGCAGAGAAAACTCCCTGACCCCGCCGGGAATCGAACCCGGGAACTCGGGCGTGGGAAGCGAGAACGCTACCGCACGACCAATAGCTGCGGACGATACGAGGTTAATTATTTGTTTTTGTAAAGAGTTATTCCCAGTTTCATCTACATGCTTTCATCACTACTTGTATAGGTGTCATTTTGGAACATTTCAGAGAATTATGAAAACTAAATAACACCGTCTTTGTCCATCTCTTAATTCAGATGTTAGCAGAATGCTGGAGAAATATCAGGCTGTCAAGCAAAACTCCTGTACGCGCCATGGTTTGTTGCACTCTAGACGGGAAGAGAGGAAAAGGAAAGGAAACCCTCCAATCAGGTCCTAAAGACCAAGAGACCAATGGAAAAATGATCTATGGATTTAGGGCCGTTCTATGCATTAAAAGTTGGACTAGTGTGTTTTGGTTCTAACCCACATGGTCTAGCTTGCCCCAAGTAGGGGAATGACTAATGGGTAAATACTTTTTACTTCGGCCCTCTTAAGATATTAGTCATTCATATTGCTCATGCCTTCATTTCTAGCGAATTTAGGAATTGTGGCTTTGTTATGCGAGATCTCGAATCACCACCAACCCATACTAATGCAGTCTTGGGATTTAATTCCATAGTTTATAGGGCCATAAATGCCACGAACTTCACATATGCACTTCGATGATGAGTCAAGGACAAACACAGCAACTTATATTTTGGCGAGTATGATTCTTGTGGTTCTAACCTCTATGGTTTCAAGCAAACCTGCCGTTTTCTACAACAAATAACACTTTATTTATGACTGTTCTGAAATTGTTGGTCATAACTGTCACTTATAAGGCATTGTTTCTTCTCTGACTTGTGCATCTCCGTCTATAGGCTTTGTTTGGCTAACCTTCAAACACCAATTGTACATAAATGATTACCTTTACAGATGAATGACCTTAGGGGGGAAGGACGTGAAAAATAAATACAAAATTCATTTTTTCCAAAATTGTGCCTAATTTGTAGCGCACATCTTCCTGAATAATTTGATGTAGAGAGATTATAAGGCAAATTATTTGGTCTTAAGTGTCCCATGATGCAGGGCCACACCCCTTTGCACAGCATTCTTCTGTCATACTTAATTATATTTCGCCCTGTACAATTCGGATGTTTGTATTTGCGCCAGAGGTTACCATACGTGAAACAAAGGACTACTGACATTGAAGAAATGTCTTCATGGTGGTATCCAAAACCAAAATTAAAGTTTTAACCAATGCACATAGGAAAGATTGCCAAAAACTATTTTTGTGGGAAAAAATGCACTTGCTCCTGGTGTTTATGATGGATTTTCAAGTTTTAATCATGGTGTGAAAAGCAGGAAAAATGTTTTACAGAAAATGGGAACTAAGCCCACAGTGAACTGCATCAAAGTTTTGTATTCAATAGACAGAGAGCGTGTAGTGAAAGCAGATAAATCATTTTTGGAGGCGATAAAATCAAGAAGACTGCAAGACAGGAATGTGGAAAGAAAGAAAAGTTGCTTAGAAAATGAAAAAGACCTTGCTAATGGTGCTGGACAGTTCTACAAAATGCCAAATACCACCAGAAAATTTAATGGCCATTTTCACAAAACACAAATTTCTGTGCTTAGGTAACATCCAAGATAAATAACCTATTACTTTCAAACTCGGTATGCTTACTAAACACAGCTCCTTATTTCAAGAGTCTGGAATATTCCAAATGTATTAAAAATTGTGGTAAAAATTATGATAATTAGCTATAAAATTTGAGATTTTTCGAAACATAAAGTTTAAAATATGACAGCTCATTAACTTCTTCATAAATTAAATAAATTCTAGAGTTTTATACACTTGTAAGTACGGTTTGTATGCTATGCAAAATTAATTGAATAATGTCTCTTACTTAGCGTACCTATAGTAACAAATGCAGCCAATACTAAGTGAAACAATGATGAAATTTAACATTTTAAAAAATCGTTTCGTTATGCTTTTGAACTTCCGCTGCTATGAGTGTGCATCCAGAATCCTTGCTTGTCATGTTTAAAAGTTTTATGAATTTATTTGTAAAATTATATACAGTGGAAATTAAAATGTCCTGTGGTGCCTCTCCTGCTCCAAGTCGGCCGATTCACGCCCTATCGCCCCTAATGGTTGTAGTACAGTAATATATTGATATCGTCATATTGTCTGCTATGAGGAGCTTCATTTGGAATACTTCACTGTAAAGCAGCAGCAAGGGGAACTACGGACTCTGGCACGTGGGTCACCTGTCTCTGCCACTGTGTGATAACCTAAGAACACTGCTGCAGTTGCATTTTGTAGCCAGACGGCACTTTGTCTTGTGATGCTACCCGAAGTAACCAGAGTCTTACATTTCTCTACCTTCATTTCATTTGCGGTGCAGATTGTTATTATTGTTTTTAAATAAATCAGCAGCAACATAATTTTCTGGCTTAAAGTTTTTTCTCAGATGTTTCAACGCCCGTTAACCTCTCCATAGAACGAAATGCTACAGAAAGTTCTTACAATAGCTTCCGGTTAATCCCGGGAGATTTATTTACTTCTCTCCCTTTGGAAAATGTATTTTTCTGGCACTATGTTTTACTCATAATCCGTTTGGTGTCCTTACTACCTTCTCATCAGGTAAAATTTGCCTGCTCAGGAGAATCGACAGATGCAATATGATACTTACGAATGTAGAGTCAGACGGACGTTGCAATTAGCAGAAATTCGTTAAGGTAATGGTTAACAGCCTTACAGCTTTTCTGAAAGTCTGATTCGTCACTACGAACAATTATGGATACACAGTCTGCTTTCAGTGCTGAATGTATAAGGGCGAGGCGAAAGTTTGGCATTGGATGTCTATTCGCTACCGGACCAGAGCATTAGTAACGATTTGTTAATAGGCGCTAATAAAGCGGTCATAGTGTCATTTAGTTTCAATTTAGCTTAGTTAACCCAATATAGCTCGATTTACCTGCGGATGCTGCAAACAACAGACTCTGTCAGATGCAATGTGGTTCGGTCTCTATCCATACTACTGTTTTGCCCTTGTTATGTGAAGTGCAGCGTAATCTTTTAACCATGAAGAGTAATCTATAGTTTTTTAAAGTTTATTCGCTAAAAGTGAGATATAGCAAATCTTTCTAAATTACGTAACTAATTCCTCACTGTTATACATCCAACTTTTAGTTAGCTGTATATCATGTTGACATACTGTGAAGAACAGGAAGGCCACACAATTTGTGTACAGCTGCCGTGGGCAACCATCGGTTACCCACTTAGTTGCCGCTGCCAACCGACCGCGTCGTGAAGTAATGCCGAGGCTGGACTTCCGTTCAGTAGTTTTAATTCGACATGGTTCCACGGTACTATAGGTTTTAATTTTTAATCGTGACTGTACCTTACTATGGCATATTATAGTAATTTTATGCTTCTGAAGAAGGCTAGAGTATTGTGCCGAAACCTGGGTAAAGACCAGAAAATCTGCAGATCTTTCAATATATTAGTCTATCACAATTGCTGGTATGCTGCAATATGCTAAAAATTCTAATATTCTTAATTTCTGTCGTTAAGCGAAACGAGAATATTATACCAAGAATCTGTGTTACATGTAACCTCATGCAGAGAACAGTGCTGAAGAACAATATATGTAGGTAATTATAAAGAACTACATTCTCAGATCAATACAACGATATCAACTATTCCCTCTCCCTAGCAAATGCAGATTGTCTTGAACGCCAGTGCAAAGAATGATTTTCAGTTATGAAGTAAAATATTGCAATAAGAATGATTATCGGTTGAATGGAACGAACGTCAATGGTACCTCAACTATGGTCATGATAAACAAGCAACTGCAGGCATCCCTCTGAACAGAATGTGTTTGTTCGACGTACAGTGTTTGTAACAGTAAAAGGTTGAGATGTGGATACGGAGTATCAGAGAATAGCTGCAGGTGTAAGCTCAAGTTACACATTCATGAACACAGAGCAAAATGTCACAGAATAGGAGAGTAGTTGCAATTCACGTGCTATAGCTCCTTACTACCTCACCGATAGTAACGGTGCAGTATCAACACGAGCCAGTGCTTAGCGTAAACATTTCGAAATGGTTAGTCTGTCACCAAGAATTCGACATCAGCACTTCTATATGTGATTACGAGCGAGCTCAGCGGAAAAGTGTAAGGCAAGTGCAGGTCAACCCGCCTCCAGTACTCTCGTGACATTATTCAAGGAGCACTAGGTAGGCTGTAAAACAACTACCAAGGTTTGAGGAAGTAGTTATGATACTGAAATAAATTAAGAGAATACATCAATAGTGAAGACCGCTGAGGGAGACTCTTTCGGTCACTGTAAGTGACGTAGTACAGGAAAGCCGCTCCTGCTCGGCATAAATACTCCACTCCACTGGCCTAGAGATTTTCATGTCTTTTGTTGTCTATTCTGTGATTATTATATTGTAACATACAGTAAGAGATTGTTCCAATATTGAACATACTCTTGCTGCCTGATGTGCTGACCACCGACTCACAGCCGCAGATGAATGTGATCTAGTATCCAGTAGTGAAGCCGCCACTAACGGGTAGTAAGCGAATCCTCCAACATCATTGCAATTTGGGGTACCAACTGCTGTGAAACTTCAGCATCGTTTGAGTCTGACATCCTACCGAACTAGTGGGCCGAGATCAGGATTCAGAACTACATCATAGCATCTCAAATCAGAATGCAGCTTATGGGATGACACGAGTAGTGACCTGAGAGAGATACGGTATTCTGAGTACGGCGCGTAAGCCACACACATATATGCCACAGTCATAGCTCAGCTGTAGCAGACCAACTTTCCAGATCAGTGGGCGGGCAACCCGTTACTCTCGATCTTTCACTCGGACTGTTGCAGAGATGTTAAGCAACCCGAGTCTGCCTCTGGTTTCAGCAGAATCCACCCCGGATTACGTAACTACCAACCGTAGCGCAAAATATGACGACAAGATATATGCTGAGGAATATAAGCAGTAGTATTTAATCTTGTTGTTCCTCGGCACCGATCCTGACGAAACTGTAGGGGTTTCCAGTCCAGGAGTGGGTAAGATCTACAATATTCAGACCCATACATCAGCGCGGAACCGTGCGCGAAGGGTTGGAGTGCGCTCCTAATGAGTGACGAGTAACGATACATCATTACGGGAGTAGAGTGTCTATTGGAGTTCAGACTACATTTGTTAATTGCTTAGAATGCAGGGCGTTTCAAAAGCAGTCATCATATACCATAACACTACATCTTCAACATGAGTGACGATAGAATCTTAGCGTGAATTTGGACTTACCCGTAGGACAGTAAAATTCTTAGATCTTTAAAACTGTTATATTCAATAGGACCATCCAATTTTGTAACGCTGTATGTTTTACATGAATGCACATACAACCGTGGGATCAAGGTTTTCATTCCCCTTTCGTAAATGTTTAATTCACCTTCCATCTGACGCACTACAAACAAACAATCAAACTCGTCCATCACTTTTACGAGTATGTCTGAGTTTACTACTTCCACTGAAGTACTGTAAGTAGGCTGTTTAGGTTTTTTTATTGGTAACGCCGCCGCCACGTAGCGCTCTGTATGAAAAATCACTGGCTGTGCTGTGTGCAGTCAGTGGCTGATTTGCATTGTTGTCTGCCTTTGTAGTGTTGGGCAGCGGCAGCTGGATGCTAACAGCGCGTAGCGTTGCGCAGTTGGAGGTGAGCCGCCAGCAGTGGTGGACGTGGGGAGAGAGATGGCGGAGTTTTGAAATTTGTAAGAATTGATGTCATGAACTGATTATATATATATATATATATATATATATATATATATATATATATATGATTATTAAGGTAAATACATTGTTTGTTCTCTATTAAAATCTTTCATTTGCTAACTGTGCCTATCAGCAGTTAGTGCCTTCCGTAGTTTGAATCCTTTATTTAGCTGGCAGTAGGGATGCTCGCTGCATTGCAGTAGTTCGAATAACGAAGATTTTTTGTGAGGTAAGTGAATTGTGAAAGGTATAGGTTAATGTTAGTCTGGGGCATTCTTTTGTAGGGATTATTAAAAGTCAGACTGCGTTGAGCTAAAAATATTGTGTGTCAGTTTAAGCACAGTCGTGTATAAATTTTTCAATGGGGACGTTCCAGTACTTACGCTGATCGTAGTTCAACCAAAGATGTGGCTAAGAGAGGCACATCGGCGAAGTCTTTCCCGATCTCTCACTAAGGAAATCACGTACAGTGAGGTCAACCAACCTCGTAGGCTAGTGATTCGAGATACGTAGGACTCTCACTGCCGAGCCTTCATTGATACAGTATGTTCTCGAGAAATGCTCTGATATGCAGCTGCCATTTCGGCTTTGCTCCGGCCTGCTGAAATATGAAGTTGTCGGTCTGCATGCGTACTCGAGGAAACGTTTGTTCTATAACCTATAGAGTACTCAATTCCTGGGATCGTCAAATTCTCAAAATAGAAAGGTCCCTCAATCTTTTCCCAGTTAAAGGCGCTAAACACATCAAGCTTTGCTGAATGTGTCTCTCGTGTGTGGTATAATGCTACTGTGTTTTCGTCATTTCTACATCGTGGCAGTTCACTTTTCCGCTTAAATGGAACGTAGCACCTTCACTGAAATTGAACTTAAAAGGAAATGGTGATTATCCATCTCTTCTCCCAGAATGAATTCACAAAACTATTATAGTTCTTGTTTAGCACCTTGAAGAAAAGCTTGTACCATCGGAATATTTATGATTTTAAATAAAAAACACACCAGACAAACTCATGTGGAACCCTGAATCTCAGCTAGACGAAAATCCCGCAGAATAATTGTCATTAAGCTACACATTTTGTACCTTTTGTTGCTGCCTTATCTCCATCTTTTCTCGAGAGGCGTTAAGTAATCAACGATCTATTGAACTGTACATGATAGACCACTACCGACAATCACATGAACCGTTACTTACGAGCGTATGGAGAAAATTCTTACTTCCAATACTTTATGTGAAAGCTCTTACATCTTTCAAAATAAAACAAACGCTATTTCCAGTCTACATCTTTCTTTTTGATGTCTACATGCTTGCAGTTCTCCGCCGCTAGAGAGATCCGAATTGTAGCACGAAACACGCCAGTGTGCGACATAGATATGACGTCGCGTGAGAAACAGCGTGCTGATATCGAGTTTAGAATTCCAAGAGTTCGTTCACATGTGGAACGCCCTCTGTTTCAGTATGAAAATGCCAGAGCTCGCAAGAGCGCTGTGGTATGTGCAACAACCCGAGGCCTTGGTTTCTCTGTTATGGATTATTCTCATTAGAGTCCTGCTTGGCCCCATCCAATTTTCATTTGTTTCCAAAATTTTAAGAATATCTTCAAGGACTTTACTTTGACAGTAATGAAGCGGCGGACGCAGAGGTGAGATTGTGGCTCCGTCAACAAAGTCAAACTTTCTGCGGTGACGGTATCAACAAACTGGTCTCTCGTTGGATGAAATATGTTTGTCGCTGCAGTGAGCGGCGACTGTAATGAGGTATGAATATTTAAACATCAAAAGTAAAGTTGTAAAATGTTAACAACGTTGCTTTTATTTAAAAAACTTTAAGAGTCATCACTTACAAAATTCGGAACTCGCTCTACAACTAGTGCCAAGTTAAAATTCACGCCAATTTATCAATCATTCATGTAGAAAACAATTTCCTGTGATTCTGAATTAGTCTTTCAGAAACACTCAGTAAAAATGAGGCAATATACGATTCAACAAATATTGCTATCCTGCTATTTATCTAGTGAACGCACTATCTGTCATTGTTATATCCCCTTTATAAGTTAACTAACTAATGAGTTGTGATATAGTGGAAGCAAAAATCGGAGTAATGAGGGAGGGGTTGTATTATTTGTTTCAGCTACAGGGCCTAGTATTTTACAACAGGTAATCACTTAGGATCTATGATTACCATCTTCAAGATATGACTACAAACAATGTTTCAATTGAGTAGAACCATAGTATGTAATTATAATGTTACTTAAAAACCGTCTTGATTGCAAACTTTTTATTGATATGAACGGTTTCGGTTCATTCAGAACCATCTTCAGATCTGTAAAAATAATGATACTAATTTACTATTTCACGGAAGCAAATCTCTTTCATCCTATCTAATCAACATCAAATGTTCCAGAGCGTACCTGATATTTCAGTTACAGGAGTAACCCGTCCAAATCCAGCAATTTCACATGCTACGTCACATAAAATTGGTTGGCAGAGTGCACGTCATTTATATTAATTATAACACTACTACCGACAGGTGGCGTCTGGTACATTTGTTACATTCCATTTGCACATACTATATTCAGTAGATCTTTTTTTCTTAATTAAAAATACTTAATTAAAATATGTAGATGTCAAGGTTAAAATCTGTCGTCTGATGTCCATCGCCGCGGGCAAGAGGGCCGCACAGGAGGGCCCCGTCAACGACGCCAGGCACTACACGCGTCTTCCGGCTTCTCGACCGCGCACCATCTCTCATCCCTCGGCCTGGATCTCCACACGCAACAGTTGTCATCTTAGTAGGTCGTCATAAATGCTAAAATAGGCGTTATGATTGAATTCGCTTGTTTCGTTGAGGATTAAATCCGGATCTTTATTTTTGTGGGTGCATATTTCAATTTCTTCCAAAATGTTAAGAAACCGTCCCTTATGGGCTCTATGCAGGATGTCTAAATTGTGTTCAATGTTCGTGACTGAGTGCTTTGTCGCAGCCATATGCGCCACAAAAACTGTTCTGTTTTGAGAGTAGGTGTGCTCCCTGAATTTGGTTTCAAAGTGTTGTGAGCGGACCGCGGCACAACACCGAAATGGCGGGAAATACGGAAGCAGACCGTAGAGGAAAACAAGTTCACACCATCACCATAGATATATAAATCGCCCTATGTTTTTTAGAACGTATAAAAATGATATTTTTACTGTTTTTTATTAATGCTGACAAGTACAGATTTTAACCTTGACATCTACATATTTTAATTAAGTATTTTTAATTAAGAAAAAAAGATCTACTGAATATAGTATGTGCAAATGGAATGTAACAAATGTACCAGACGCCACCTGTCGGTAGTAGTGTTATAATTAACATAAATGACGTGCACTCTGCCAACCAATTTTATGTGACGTAGCATGTGAAAATTGCTGGATTTGGGCGGGTTACTCCTGTAACTGAAATATCAGGTACGCTCTGGAACATTTGATGTTGATTAGATAGGATGAAAAAGATTTGCTTCCGTGAAATAGTAAATTAGTATCATTATTTTTACAGATCTGAAGATGGCTCTGAATGAACCGAAACCGGTCATATGAATAAAAAATTTGCAATCAAGACGGTTTTTAAGTAACATTATAAAATCACTGATTGCTGTTACCCCATAAGACATTATGTCTGTTTTATCAAAGTATGTAATTATGGTACAGCCTGAAAATAATGAGAGAGGAAAGCGTCGTTTTATGTAAAAGTATTAGTACCACGTACTAATTATTCCACCACCTATTTAAACTTAGTGAAATCATGTGTCTAGTTCTGTTCTGTAAAAACCAATACACATATATGAATTACTCAACAGGTACGGGAAACCGTGTAAGAAGTGATCAACAGGTACTCGTTAGCTTATGGTCAATTTTTCTAATCATCTTCCAAAATAGAAACTCAAACACTTGACAGCCAGGATGATTCTCCTAGAATATACGAAGACTGTCGCAAAATAGCCCGTTCTCACACGCGCACGCACGCACACGCACACACACACACACACACACACACACACACACACACACACACACACACACGCTGCGTACAATCTGTGCAATCTGTGGAGGTAAACGTCAGCTGTTGGACAAATCAAGTTGCGTGGAGCACAGCCTGCGTCAAGTCCGCAGCCAACAGTAGCGGGGCAACTAATTGATTGAGGCTGGCCTGCTCGCCACAGCGGCAGTGACTAATGAGTGCCCGCGCCTCGCTGTTCCTGTGAATGGGACTGTGTGAGTGCCTGCGGTTATGACATCCCTGGCGGCACCTGTGACGCACGTTGCCCCGTCTCCCATTCCTCTCTACACACCCCGCAGTTTGCCTGCTTTCGACATTACAGCTTCGCGAAGGAAAATAGGTTCACTGTCCTAATTCAGGTCTGGGAGCATAATTCAACAGACCTTTTTGTGCCTGAAGAGATGCATGTAGCAGTCCTCAGTGTTTTAATCACTACAGTGAGGGTCCTTTAAACAATGCAACACATTTATTTCCTCGGCTAGTTTCGCAGGAGAACGACTATTAAATTTGGATCTAGGAGATTGTCACTGGTGGAAATAAAAATGTGAAGCCGGATAGTGGATCGTGTTTAAGCAGCTCAATCGATAGAGAAGGTTCCTGTGAATACCAAAGGTCCCAGCCGGCCGCGGTGGCTGTGCGGTTCTAGGCACTTCTGTCCGGAATCACGCGGTTACTACGGTCGCAGGTTCGAATCCTGTTTGTGATGTCCTTAGGTTCGATAGGCTGAAGTAGTTCTAAATTTAGGGGAATGTTGACATCAGCTGTTAAGTCCTATGGTGCTTATAGCCATTTGAAGCATTTGTACCAAAGGTTTTAGGTTCGACAGACGGATCAGCACAGCACATAGGTTTACTTTTCTGGAATGTTTCAAACCAGCGCATACTACCTTGCAGAGAGAAAATTCGTTCTGCTAATATACTTGCCGGTAAACTAACCTCGTCACACTTTACTGAATGTAAAATACATGCTGGTAAATAAGCCTTTGTTGTGTTGTCTATACACAAATCACTGTCTTGTAAACTAACCATGCCTATATACAAATTAGTGTATGATAAACTAAACTCTGCCATCTTCCATAGTCAAAGATAGTAGTATAGCCTATGTAGTCCAAATACAAAATTGTTATCAATAAACAAGTCTGCACATTTATCTGTACTTGTAGGGTGTTCGGGAATTCCCGTTACATACTTTTAGTTCTTGTAGAGGGAAGTAAGTAGATAATAGTCTGAACTGGAACCTATGTCTGGGAACGTAACGTTTCCGTGCTACAATCATTTGATAACATGTTGATTCAAATTGAAATGTGTATGAAGTCTTACGGGACTTAACTGGTAAGGTCATTAGTCCCTATGCTTACTCATTACTTTACCTAAATTACCCTAAGGACAAACACACACACCCGTGCCCGAGGGAGGACTCGAACCTCCGCCGCTACCAGCCCCACAGTCCATGACTGTAGCACCTAACACCGCTCGGCTAATCCCGCGTGGCAAAACGTGTTGGTAACACGACCAATTTTACGAGTAACTATTTGGGAGTCATCCAGTGCTTCAGTGTTTTACAGTTCCACTCATTAAATTCCAAAGAAATGGCTCGTGTTCTCGGTGACGGGTCATTTTGTACGTGATGCAGTATAGTTTCTTCCACTCGGTTGTGGTGCTTCTACTGGGAGCGCCGCACTCAGGTTTGCTGGTGGTGACGCTACCCATTCTCGAAGCCGCTGCGTAATTGTGGAAAATACGGTATGAATTGGAGTGTGACATTGTGGTAAACGCTCTTAGTAAAAACAACGAGCAGCTCTTCCACTACTGTGAGCTTCCCCACACAGAGGATCGTGAATGTATTCTGCAAACGTGTACTCAACCACGTTGCATTAACACTCACAGACACGTGAATGAGGCTCTAACCACGTCATTACGGTAGCATAGACGTCAAATGACATCAGCCGATCCGACATAACCACCCCCCCCCCCCCAACCACTACTACCCTGTTTCAACCACGTCAATACGGTAGCATAGACGTCAAATGACATCAGCCGATCCGACATAACCACCCCCCCCCCCCCCCAACCACTACTACCCTGTTTCATACATACCTAGCAAACATGCATTCCTACGGCTGTAGTACGGAAGTGGTACGTTTCAGGACAGGGATTCCTATTCCAAATATTAGGTACTCACGCTCCTCTACGACTCCTAGAAGACTGTAACGCAAATTACGTAATCCCTGTGTAAAGAGCCATCCGTCCCCACCCCCACCCCCGCAGCTTTTTTGTCTTTATCCCGTCAGTCCAAAGTATTTGGGAACTGGACTGATAAAAAAAAAAGATAAAATTACGCCGATAGTTTAAATGCGACTCAGACGTTCTGCGTAGTCCTCCCCCACTTGAGTACAACGCATGGCACTTTCATACGTCTATATGAAGCTATCATTAACTTCTTATTTGGGACGTTAGTGAACTCACGCGTCGCAATGGCTTCAGAGTTGGTTATGATGTCAAAGAGATGACGCTTCATGTGCATTCCGGCATTTTTTGTTTATTTGGCTGGTTCGTATTGATAGCACGTGGTCTTATCACCGGTGATGATAAAATAAAATGACACCGAATACCGGACGCGGTGGCCAAGCGGTTCTAGGCTCGTCGATCGGAAACCTCTCGACCGCTACGGTTGCAGGTTCGAATCCTGCCTCGGGCATGGGTGTGTGATCTCCTTAGGTTAGTTAGGTTTAAGTAGTTCTAAGTGTAAGTAGGCTGTTTAGGTTCTTATATTGGTAACGCCGCCGCCACGTAGCGCTATGTATGAAAATCACTGGCTGTGATTTGGCATCGTTGTAATACTCGCCATTGTAGTGTTGGGCAGCTGGATGTTAACAGCGCGTAGCGTTGCGCAGTTGTAGGTGAGCCGCCAGCAGTGGTGGATGTGGGGGGAGAGAGGGCGGAGTTGTGAGAGCGGATGATCAGGACAGAGACTGTAACTTTGTAAGACTGGATGTAATGAACTGATATATATAATATGACTTTTGAACAATATGAAGGTAAATACCTAGTTTTTTTCTGTATCAGAATCTTTCATTTGTTAACTATGCCTATCAGTAGTTAGTGCCTTCAGTAGTTTGAATCTTTTATTTAGCTGTATTGCAGTAGTGCGAGTAACGAAGATTTTTGTGAGGTAAGTGATTTGTGAAACGTCTAGGTTAATTTAGTAAGGGCCATTCTTTTGTAGGGATTATTGAAAGTCAGATTGCGTTGCACTAAAAAATATTGTGTGCCAGTTTAAACACAGTCATGTATAATATTTCTAAGAGGACGTTTCATAGAACTGGTGTCGTAAATATTTCGGTAAGACAGTTAAGTGACCACCTGCACGGAATGCGTCGTGGGCACCCAGCTGCGTGACAGCCACCTGACAAAAGAAAGACATTAGGTGAAAAATAGGAGGCCATTATCCTCGCTATTGACATTTCTTTGTAGAAAGCAGCGCAAAAACGACACGCTCATTATTTCGAAACATACTTTCTTACATCTGCACACCTGATAACGACAAGCGTCTTTCTACGAGAGTTGAGAGAATTTGTACTGACGTATGAAATGCCACATAAATATAGAATGATATTTTAATGCTTTGCCTTTCATATTTGCTTATATTATTTGATATCTGGTTTCCAACTGTGTTGCAGCATTGGTTTTATAAAATAAAATTAAATGCATTTACTAATGTGAACACTTTCTGTCAACAGATCTATTAAATAATCATTTTATGAACCTCCTTCTTCGAGAAAGGAGCACTTGGAAAGGAAAGAACAATAAGAAGGGATTAATAACAGTCACTGCACACTTAATTTTCTTTTCAACTACTTGGTAATTTTTTATAGAATTAGCTTTTGTGGTGCACCACTTTAATTATATACACATTAAGATGTGAATATACATTTCCCTTATCTGCGTTGTTGTCTTTACTGCACTATTTTTTCTGCTTGTGTGTTTGTCATGTTTAGGTATAAGTTATTACATATATTGCTGCTTGCTTTGCTTACTTGCATTTTTTTGTCATTGCTGTTTGTATTAAATGTTTTGTGCTGCTGCATTGCTTCGTCCCTTAGTTAAGCATCTGAGCTCAGTAGATTTAAGTGAGCTTAAGAGGGGGTAGACTATGTAAGAGAATGAGTTGCGATGAATTGGAAGGAATGCATTGAGAAGCTATAAGAAAATGGTTTGGCCAAAAAAGTATTTTGAAAGAGGATAGGAACAAAAAAGTAGGGTTTAGGGACAACAGGTTTAGGTAGGATTTTGTTGGAAATAAATGATGAGGTAAGACACTGAAAAATAAATAATGAGATAAGACATATGTGAACATATAAATACAGAAAGCATGCTTGGATAGAAGTTTTTGGTGCCAACAAATGTTGAAATAAGACGAAAGATCTATGGAATGAAGTTTTGGGTTGGACTGCAGTACTAAATGTTACACTGAAAACAAACCCTGCCCTTTCCTCTTGTGTTATCCCACTATGTGTTTGTGTATCCTTGGGTATTTGTGTTCTTCCTGTCTTTATGTGTTTATCTGATGAGAGTTACGTTGTAGAATTTTTCTGATAATATGTTATTTACTTTGTAAAGATGTTTAGACATTTTTTATCGGTTCTGTTTTGTTGCTCATATGTGAAGATGATATTTGAAAAGTTATTCTGATCTTTATGTATGTACTTATGTCATAATTCTTGTAAAACTGATGTATTTGTTATTTCGATTCTTTTGTAAAGCCTGTATTACTGCAAATGTTATCTGTACTATTATGTTCTTTAATGATATATTTTTTACCTTTGTTATTGTATTCCCATGTTATAAAATTGTAATCGACACCAGTTCATCAAATTAAATAACTTTTAAATTACATTTCACTGCACACTTTTCTGTTGGTCATAGTATATGGACAATATGTGAGAAGTAGGGACTGATAGTGTTTGCATGTGTGTTAATAACTCAGCAAGGGGCTGGATAACAGCATTGCTGGTTCTAAAGACATTTCAAACAAATTCTTTGTGAGTGGACAAGTGGTGGCTTATGGACTTGCTATATTCTCTACAAGACTCTTCGATGGTGATTGTGCACCTGCACAGTCGCAACAGTTGGCTGCTAGCCATCTCTACAAGGACTACAGTGGGTCTACAGCTTTGATGACTCACCAATACCATTATTTCTACAAGGACTGCAGTGGGTCTGCACCTCTGGTGGCCCACCAATACCATACTCTCTACCAGGATTACAGTGGGTCTGCTCTGTGATGACCTACCTACCAATATTCTTCAAAACTTCGACTGACTCTGCTGTGGGTTTGCTCTGTTGAGGCCCATTACCTGTGTGCATGTCAAGAGTCAGTACTGTCTTTCTGTTGGAAGGACAACACTACTTCAAGATGGCATGGAAATCGACTACTTCCGTGTGTATTCTTTTTTACTTCTCAGACATGGAGAAAAAAGAAAACACTGTAATTTTACTGTGATGAATGATCATGACCGTCTTTATGGGACTGTCAGGAAATTTTAGCTTTTGACCAACATTGTATCAATAACTAGTGTGCATTTGATATCTTTGTTATTGTAATTATGAAAAATTTTATCAAATCATTATTGGCCACTGCCCAAAACAATTTGTAAAATTTTTGTGGGAAGCATGGGGGCTATGTAAGTAGGCTGTTTAGGTTGTTATATTGGTAACGCCGCCGCCACGTAGCGCTCTGTATGAAAATCACTGGCTATGCTGTGTGCAGTCAGTGGCTGGTTCGCATTGTTGTAATACTCGACATTGTAGTGTTGGGCAGCTGGATGTTAACAGTGCGTAGCGTTGCGCAGTTAGAGGTGAGCCGCCAGCAGTGGTGGATGTGGGGAGAGAAAGGGCGGAGTTGTGAGAGCGGATGATCTGGATAGAGAAAGTAACTTTGTAAGACTGGATGTAATGAACTGATATATATAATATGACATTTGAACAATATGAAGGTAAATACATTGCTTTTTCTCTATCAAAATCTTTCGTTTGCTAACTATGACTATCAGTAGTTAGTGCCTTCCGTAGTTTGAATCTTCTATTTAGCTGTATTGCAGTAATGCGAGTAACGAAGATTTTTGTGAGGTAAGTGATTTGGAAAACGTCTTGGTTAATTTAGTCAGGGCCATTCTTTTGTAGGGATTATTGAAAGTCAGATTGCGTTGCGCTAAAAAATATTGTGTGCCAGTTTAAACACAGTCATGTATAACATTTCTAAGCGGACGTTTCATATGTTCTAGGAGATTGATGACCTCAGATGTTAAGTCCCATAGTGCTCAAAGCCATTTGAACCCAAGACCATCACTGCTGATGATCGGACCGTATGGGGGACGACTGACATGTTGGTATCCCATCACTGTCTGCAGACGCTTCTTCGGCCTGGAGTCTAATTGACTGGAGTAGAAATGATTTCCATTCCGAAATGTGTCGGTAAACTGCCTGAGTAAGGGCCAGGGATGGACCAATGTGTCATTGCTCAATTTTGCATCCACCTGTTTCCATCCCATTCGGATAATTCCCTCGGGATGCGCCCTTTTTTTGTCCTAGAGTGTGTATGAGTAGTTTGGTACCCGTATTGTCACGCTTCATTGGACCACCCGTATTAATTACCATTCAGTAAGAGGTCTCGTTGCGCGGCATTCTTCTTACCTTCAATTAATTTGCATGATAGCATCGGGTGCCTCCCATTTCGGTCGGTGACCAGAGATCGGTTAGCATTATAGGGCTATGCAAAACATCACAACCTATACCCCACATAAGAAAGTGCCCTAAAGAGTATGTCGCTCACTATCAAATAATAGATACTCATTTGATAACTAAATAATAAGAAGAACTCGGGGTAACCACCGAACAGAATAACTTGTCTATCACAGTTAATAACATGCACGTACAGCAGCTATTTATATTTCATATTTCCGATACGCTCTATGTTGAGGGGAGAAGTAGTTAAAATTTCATTTGCCGTTTTTGAGTCGTCCGTTCGGCCCTTTAGGCAGCCTGTCCGCCTGGCACAGAATGCTAGTGAGCCAGAGTGAGGCGAGGGGGCGTCGCCGGTGGAATCGATGTCTCCGGTGGCGGCCTGGCGGGACGCTTCGCTCCTCTCCACTCTGCTCTGGTGACGACCGGCTGTGAGTGCGCAGGCGCGACTAATGAGCTTCATTAGGCCCACCGCGCCGCCCCGCGCGCAGGCTGCTCGCGGGAACAACAGCCGTGTCCCGCGTACGGCGGCCGCCGAATTCGGTATCCCGAGGCGGGCCGTTTTTCTACTGATGTACTCTTCTGTTGTGAGACGTAGCGCCTGAAATTTGGTATCCTCAACTCACACGTGACAGTCGGGATCGCGGAATATTGAATTCCCTAACGATAACCGGAGTGAAATACCCTATGCGTCTAGCTGCAGTTGCGATTCTGCGTTGAAAGTCTATTTATTGCCGCCGTGATTCCATAATCACGCTGGAAACCGAACATAAGTCATCAGAATACAAATGACAATTCTGCCAATGCACTGCTCTTTAATACATTGTGTACGCGCTACTATCGCCATCTGTACACTTGCATATCAATATCCAATCACTTTTCTCATCTCAATTTATAATTACATTCCTCTGTTGCGGTATCCTCTTCATTTCAGAGCAACACGTTCACACTACGTCCTCAATTAATTATTTAGTTTACTGCAGTCTCTGTCTACCCCTGCAGATTTTATCCTCTACGTCTCCCTCTAGTACCATCGAAGTTATTCCCTGATTCAGTAACACACATACTATCATCCTGTTCCATCTCTTTGTCACTGTTTACCATACGACTATTTCTTCTCCAATTCTGCAGAGAAACTCCTCATTCCCTATCTTATTTGTCTGCTTGGTTTTCTACTTTGTTCTGTGGCACCTCATCTCAAACGTTCCGAGTCTTTTGTCTTCTGATTTTTCCTCTGTCCATGGCTCCCTATCACATAACGATGAGCTCAAAATGTACATTATCGGACATACCTCCGCAAAGTCTGGACCTATGTTTCATACTACTAGACCTCTCTTCACAAGGAATGCCCTCTATGCTGTGCCACTCTGTTTCTTAGATCTTCTTTACTGCATCCGTCATGGGTTATTTTGCTTCCAAGTTAAGATAATTCGTTATCTTCGTTTACTGCGTGACCATCAATAATAAGTTTCAACCTATTCTCAATTCTGTCACTTCTCATTGCTTTTGTCTTCTTCTTGTTTATTCCCAGTCGATATTCTGTACGAAATAGACTCCTCTTTCCATTCCGTAGATCCTGTAATTCTTCTTAACCTTCACTAACGATAGCAATGTCGTCAGCGAATCTTGTCATTGGTTTTCTGTCACCCTGAATTGTAATTCCAATCATGAACTTTTTTAAAATTTCCACCGTTGCTTCTTCCACATACAGAATTAACAGTTGTGGTGAAAAATACCACACCTGCTTCATTTCTTTTTTTATCCGAGCAGTTTGTTCCTGGTCTTCCTCTTAACTCTCGTGCGTATTCTGTATCACCCGTCCTTCCCAGCGTGTTACTCGTATTGTTCTCAGAAATTCGGACATCTTTTTTCATATTCGAAAGGGTTTCCTGGTCGACAAATCCTTTGAGCGTATCTTGATTTTTCTTCAGTCTTGCTTCAATTGTCAAGCGCAAACCGAGATGTGCCCCTCTGGTGCCTTTACATTTCGTAAAGCCAAACTGATAGTCATGTACAGATCCTTTGTTTTCTTTTCCATTGTTTCGTATATTATACCGATTAGCTATTTGGATGCATGATCTGTTAAGCTGATGTGCGATAGTTTTCGCGCCTATCTGCCCTTGTTTTCTTCGGAAATATGTGGATGATATTTCTCCGAAAGTCTGATCGTACGTCGCTGATTTCGTAGCTTCTAAGCACCTACTTCAACAATCGGTTGGCTGTCACTTGGTCTCAGTCATTTAAGAAATCCCGGTGCTGTATTGTCTATCCCTGCTGCCTTTCGATTCAAATCATTCGCATGGATTTTAAATTATGACTATAATAGTGGATTCCCTACTTTTTCCGCATCGACTCCAGTTTCTACTTCTAACACGACACCAAGGGTTCCAGCTCACAGGGGCTTTCAAAGTTCTTTTTCCACCTATCGGCTTTTTCCTCTTCGTTTAAAAGTACGCATCGCACTCTTGTTTTGACATTTGTATGTCCTGAGTCAGTCCTTCTAAAGATCTTAACTTCTTCGATTTTTTCAAATTCTGAGGAAAGTAAAATAATACTGGCGACTACGCTTATGAGCGTACACGGGCGAGTAATTTCGTAACGAAGTGGAGCCTGCATGATAAATCAGATAAGAAGGCAGCTGCTTTTTGTGATGTTACAGAAGAATGCTGAAAATAAGACTGACGATTCTGTAACTAATGGGGATGTACTACCTAGAATTGAGGACCAAAAATTGTGAAATTAATGTGCAGTTGCGAATATGAACAAACATCAGTGGTACAAGGGATCGTCGATAGTGAACATTTGTGATGGACGGTTTTACGCGAGCCGTCTACTTAACCTGTTTGTCTATCCGTGCACGACTCACGGCCACAACCAAACTTCCATATGTCGTCGTTCAGCGTCACAACCTGTTCTCGTACAGGAGAGGACTTTTAATTGAAGGCCGCTGCTTCGTATCGGGGGACAAATACGATATTGCTACAGTGACTGTATTGTTAAGAAGAACGATGCAATGTTCCTCTGGACATACTTGCGTGTCCGAAGGACCATTGCAATACACTCCTAGCAACATAGGCAGTGTAATATTGTGATCAAAATAATAAAAAATAAAAAAAATATGGCGTAAGTTGACTAGAAGAAGATATCGGTATATAGGTCACATCCTAAATCATCTAGGAATAATCAGTTTCCTACTGGCGAGAATGGTAGACGATAAAACATGAACATGATAGTGAAACGTCGATTAAAAGATGCAGCATCCAATGGATGTACTTATGCAGAGATAAAGAAGTCAGCACGGGGCAGACAAGCGTGGTGATTTGCATGAAATCAACAAATCCCGTTTGTTGCTGGAAATATTTTAATGTGGTATCTTGTGCATAATCTCTATTTAATCAAAAACTACATGATATAGTCAGGCGGATGTGGTTGTGGAGTGTTAGTGCATCGTTACATACTATGTTTTCAACACAAACTGAATCAAATAAATGAGTGGAATGGCGTTTTTACTGAATTATGCCACTGTAATACCTATAAAAATACGTTAAAGCTATGTAATGCATATCCTACAGACAATTATTGTTTGTCCTGTGTGGTGTAACAAGAAGATCCAGACATTTACTTTATGTTTTACCGCTCAATTGGGAGGTGAGTCAATATTACACCGTCATGATGACCTACGTTGAATAACATTACTGTTAAACATTGTTGTCGTAACAAAAAGCTTTGGAACTGTGCACTCAATGTTTTGTTCGGATTCTATTTCATGTCGAGAAAAGGTGCCATAGCTTGCAGTCTGGAGCATCTTCGGCGCAACCGGCAATGACCGTGAAGCTGGCCGCTGTTGCCTTCTGCAATAAGGCCGTTTGGCGAGAGAAGACGTTTTATCGCCTTTGACTGAAATAAAATTAATGAATGGAAATAACTGTTGAAATGTATTGAAATAATGGAGAGCTGTGTTGTAAATTGAAAAATGCCATTTTTAACATTAGATGTCGTTTAAACTAGGTACTAAGAACATCTAAGTTTGGTTCTTTGGGGCACGCAGTGCAGAAAAGGTCCACTAATGACATTGATATTCTGAATATCAGCCAGCTGGACTGCCATTTGCATGTTTTTTTATTTTATAAATCAGTCACGATGAGGCCATTTAGGCATACTGGAAACATCAGGTGCTCTTACGTGTAATATCGTTCCAGCCATGTCCTGTCTTTCTTAAGAATTATTAGTTACTCCTTAGATGCACGTTGGAGACGTATATCTGAGTTTAGTCCGTTTGTATGTATGCTAGTGTCACATTACGTCTCCAACATACATCTCAGGAAGAACTAAGAATTCTAAAAAAAGACAGTACACGGCAGCTACGATATTATATGTAAGAGCACCTGACGATAACAATGTGCCGAAACGGGCTCATATGAGTGATTTATAAATTAAAAATCATTTGAAGGGCTCTGTGTATGACTGATATTCATCTTATGAATGATATATTAGTGTATGACTTCTCACATGAAAACCTACATCGATAACTCTGAAACTTGACGTATTTCTCAATCAAGTTTATTGACATGTAGGAATATGACACAGATGATTGTGAATATCTTTTTGATTCTGTCGTCGTCATGTGATGATTGAGTTTAGAACCAAGTTCCATTCATGAATTTTGGGAGGCCATTGAATATTACAGTTGGGTACTTATCGATACTTTTAGAGCTGCCAGCGGAGATACTAGGGAATTGGTGAAATTTGGGAAGAGCAAAAGAGCTTTATGACTTTTTGACACACACGAAACTGAATCTTCATCCTCGCTCAATAGCAGCGCTAGCCTGTTTCAACATTTATGCCTCTGAGACATAAGTAAATATTTGTGCTTCTACATATACCCGTTATTTTTATTTTCTCAAATTCTTTCCGTTATGTGATAGATACTTTTAATATCTCAAATTCCTTCCGTTATGTTATAGATCTCACGCAATGTTTATCAAAGTGGTTTACTGTAGGGAGCTGTGTTCAGTTTTAACGATGGCTTTTCGCACTTCTTTGAGGCGGCTCTTCTGCATTTGTCTATCAGTACAAGAGGAGTGTGCAAGCATTTTAGCAGCCGAATCAATTTTTATTTACCGTAAAAATCTAAATCAGATGGAAATGGCTGCGACAGAGGCTCTTATGTTTTAAAATACATTTATGAAATAAATCGATACCCATAGCATTTACTACGACGGTCGTGTGGCCAGAAGTTTACCATATATTAATTTCTGTTTCTGGCGAGTGGTATTTAACCATTCACCACATTCTTCTCCGTGACAGAATAATTGGTAATTTCTTATATCTCAGATCTACGTTTTTGCAAATTACTGAATTCCTGCATAGTTTATTCCGAGAGCTTATGCCTGCCACAATACAGAGTGATCAAATTGCAAATTTTCACAATCAACATGTGCGGGCTGACGAGAGGCTGCACACAATTGTGCAATCACGTCATCAACACAGATTTTCTGTGAACGTTTGGGCAGGCATTGTTGGTGATGTCTTGATCGGGCTCCATGTTCTTCCACCTACGCTCAATGGAGCACGTTATCATGTTTTCATACGGGATACTCTACCTGTACTGCTAGAACATGTGATTTTACAACTACGACATAACATGTGGTTCATTTACGATGGAGCTCCTGCACATTTCACTCAAAGTGTTCGTACGCTTCTCAACAATACATTCGGTGATCGATGGATTGGTAGAGGCGGACCAATTCCATTGCCTCCACGCTTTCCTGACCTCAACCCATTGACTTTCATTTATGGGGGCATTTGAAAGCTCTGGTCTACCCTGGTACCAAATGTAGAGACTCTTCGTGCTCGTATTGTGGACGTCTGTGACACAATGCGCCATTCTCCAGGGCTGCATCAGCGCATCAGGGATTCCATGCGATGGAGGGTGGATGCATGTGTCCTCGCTAACGGAGGACTTTTTGAACATTTCCTGTAACAAAGTGTTTGAAGTTACACTGGTACGTTCTGTTGCTGTGTGTTTCCATTCCATTATTAATGTGGTTTGAAGAGAAGTAATAAAATGATCTCTAACATGGAAAGTAAGCGTTTCCGGACACATGTCAACATAACATATCTTCTTTCTTTGTGTGTGAGGAATGTTTCCTGAAAGTTTGGCCGTACCTTTTTGTAACACCCTGTATACCAAGCTGTTAAGAAAACCGTGTGTACTCAGAGTACTTATCGTATTGTAGCCGTCTGAAAAATGATATGAGAAATAAAAGAGTATTTGAATTCTAATTTCTGCTTTTTTTCCGCTATTGTGTTAGTTCACATTTACTGATCTCCTGTACTTCTTAGAATAAACATTGCTCTCACTGTCTACACCTTCTGGACTAATTTTCCCTAAAACTGCTTTTACTCACTGATCGGTAATACCAACACAGTTTAGCATAACTTTAATACTTGACATTCAAGAATAAATGTATACTATAATGTGCAGGTACTCTTGGCCATTAATACCATATTCTGATCTGTTACAAAGTTTCTTTGTGTTTTCCTGATCAGCTTTCTGAGATAATCACGCTTCATGTTTACAGTTTCTAAGCCTAAAATGTCTCAATTCGTATTTGACCTAATGATGCTTCATCTTTACACTTGCACCTAGCAGTTATTCCACAACCTGGACCCATCAGCTTTCCTTCATTGCCTTTTCCGCTCGAATTATCGTATGCTTTTCCTTTCAGATACGTTTCTTACCTAACATTTTTCCTCCATATCCACTCCTCAATCATTTGTTTGTTCGGTGAAACAAAATCGTAAAAGCTGTTACGATAACACCTCACGCTAACAACCGAAGATGTGAGTGCGACAAGGATCGTAACAGCACTGCGATGCTATAACGTTGAAAATTTATTGAGTTTGCAGTTACTATGTTCAGACACCTTCTTTGTATGATGGATCAATAAACAGAGCAATTATGATTTTATTGCACAGACAGAACATTAACTTAGACCTAGCAATGGCATTGTAACTTCATATTCTGTCAAAGCATAGTGTCGATAGCATTGCTCTAAACCTCTGATGTTTATAATTAAAGCGATGAGGTAAAGTTATCTCCTCAGTGCAGATACTCACGAAACTCTAACTAGTACAGGTGTTGACGAGATGTAGCGAGTAACGAGACTAATGAGTAGTTATGAATTTAGGTCTCAATTGAGGCGAGCTAGAGTAGTTCTTGTGGCTGTGGTGACCACTATTTCCGTATCGCGTAGCGGTCAGCGTATCTGCCTAGTAAGTATGACATCAGGCTCCGAATCCCGGCCTACCACATATTTTCCGCTTATCCTACTGATATATATCAGTTCCCATTGGTTGCTGATGTCTCCTGTTCCTTTGTGTCTTGTTTATGACCCGTGTTTACCTCGGAAATTTTGCTGTGACCGACGTCCCCCTACCCTGCCCACAATTTATCAGACTGCTTCTCCCAAACCTATATATTCAAGAGTGTTTTCATTACGTAACGGAGAGACGCTGTTTCAGAGAGAGAGAGAGAGAGAGAGAGAGAGAGAGAGAGAGAGAGAGAGAGAGAGAGAGAGAGAGAGAGAGAGGGAAGGTGGGGGGAGGATGGAGGTGAGGAGCTACGGAGAGAACATCCGTTATTCCATGACTTTACGATTGCAAATTCCCAAACGGGTAGCGAATGTTTAATTTCCGGTGCCTCCGAACCCCAAGAATCGCTGCAATCACATGTCCCTTCGTGCCGCGGACGGCAACAACCTCGGTAGCTGCGCCGCAACCACGCGCTGCAGGCTGCCTACCCCCTGCTGCTGTAGGAGCCAAGCCGCCTTGGCGCCCCACGTGGCAGCTTACCGGAGCCCACGTCAGTCGGTGCGCACTGGAAAGGGCAGTCCGCGCGCCGCCCGCTGCTTCCGTCCGCCTGCACGCGCGGCTTCCACACATTCCTGCCGCGCAGCGCCGGGCAGGGCCGCCGGTCCGATATCCGCTCGCTCGTTGGCAGACCTGTAAATCCCGGACAACGGCGGGCAGTGCATTGCTGCCAAGTGATGCGTGCCGCCTGCTTCCGCGCCAACTGCTTCGCAAAATTAGCACCCGCCGCACAGCGCGAATATGCGGATTGCAGCAGTGGAACGACACGGCTTCCAACGTAACTGCAGCGGTCTGAAGCGCCAAGTAAAGGTCATGCAGTGGCATATACACATACCAGTTCCCAAGTGACAGCTATTTATCCTTTTCCCATTTCAATATTTCCTGGCCACTGTGCACCCTGTCTCAGCGGTACTGCTGTATTCACATAAATGATACTCAATTTCATATTCATTGTATATGTTTACCATACAACTGCCACTGTCGTTTACACACAACGAAAGATATTCAGTACCAAATTCGGAATGGATCTTTTGTTCTATACCACAGTGTGGCGTGTTATGGAAGTCTGACCGAACAAAGCCACTCGGAGTGACCGCGCGGTTTGAGGCGTCATGTCACGGAGAGCGCTGCCCCTTCCTCCAGAGATTCGAGTCCTCCCTCGGGCATGTGTGTGTGTGTGTGTGTGTGTGTGTGCGATTGTGCGTTGTTCTTAGCATAAGTTGTTTATGTTAGCTTCAGTAGTGTGAAAGTCTAGGGACCGATGACCTAAGCTGTTTGGTCCCTTAGGAATTCACACACATTTCAGCATTTGACAGAACAAAACTGTGTGTCAGACCTTGACTCTAACCCTACAGCTTGTCTATCACAAAAAAATCTTTTAACAGCTGCCTATCCAGGGACTTGATGTCTGGAAGGTTAGGAAGAGGGACGGCCGGTGTGGCCTCGCGGTTCTAGGCACTTCAGTCTGGAACCGCGTGACCTCAAGGGTTGCAGGTTCGAATCCTGCGTCAGGCATGGATGTGTGTGATATCTTTATGTTAGTTGGGTTTAAGTAGTTCTAAGTTCTACGGGACTGATGACCTCAGATTTTAAGTCCCATAGTGCTCAGAGCCATTTGAACCATTTGGAAAGAGGTACTAACAGAAGTAAAGATAAGTGGGCGGGTTTTCAGTCGTGCCCAAGTAGCTCAGACTATAGGACCACTGTCGATGAAAGGCAAAGTTCTGGATTCGTGTTCTATTCCGACAAACTGTGTTAGTATGCCAGAAAGTTTATCATAAATTAATTTTTGGTAATAGTGTTAGCAAGAAAACGCCATCCTCAATAGCTTCATAGTTGGTGGGCAACAGTATTTCTTGGAAAATCCTTTTACCGATTGTTGTTCAAGTTACATGAAAATATAGAAACAGAATTCTCCATTCGGTTGCAATGAGAAATAATTTAGCATGTTCACCTCATGAAAATTAAATATAAAACTAAAGAAACCAGCACCATATGTAACGAAATCTTTTCAAGCTCATAGCGAAATTCAGCTGCCCCTAATGCTGGGTTTTAAGCAGCCTATAGTGCTCCCAAGTACGACATGCTGGACTTTCATGTTCTCTTTCCCGACTGTTAGCCCTACAGAAAAATTTACCTGGATGTTTCTGTAGGACATTTAATATGGTTAAATTTTATACTGGAATACGTTTTGTCTAGGGATTGAATTTTTAGAAGAATTCAGGAGAATGTACAAAAATGACCCTCAAACTCATTTTTCTTGTATAACTAGAAAAACGCGGTCTCCAACGAAACCCTATTTACCTTATTTCTACTTGTATATTACAGGCAGTTTGTAGCAATTTTTTTAATAGCAAAAAAAAATTACTATAAACTGCCTGTAATATACAAGTAGAAATAAGATATCAGATTACCTGAAGTTTGGTCTAATAGTGATTTATCTATTTACTTATCTTGTGCTCTCATATTATCGCCATTCTGATTAAAATACTTGCCCTTATATCGACTTTAATACATGTAAAGAAAAACAAATTACATCTTTGTACGAAGTATGCCTATGCCATATCTATGTGTCAAGATCTTCGTTACAAGCAAAAGCTGTAAAGCGCATGCTGGAAAAGTGTCGCTGTCAAAGGGTAAATTAATATCGTTTGTGTGAACGTGTTCTGGACATCAAAATGGAGGCAGACAGATGGACACTAACCGAAAATAGCCGCCTTTACTGTCACAGTAAGTAAAAACTAAATTTACACCCATATCGACAGATAAGCTATAGTCAATGTGATACATTAAAGTGTGACCCATCTTTCTGCCATAGAGGCAGCACCCAGCGTTATGCTACTACCAGTAATGATGTAACTTCCCGAAACCATCTGAAGATGAACCTGAAGAGGTTCGAAAACCGGTTCATGGAATAAAACATTATTATTCGAAAAAGGTACTGGTTTCAATTCTGTATAACTTATTTACATTCAATATACAGTCACGGATCTAAAATATCCGTAATAGATAAGCATAATCTAATATTATCTATTATGAAAAACATACTAAGCACGTGAAACTGTCATGAGTCAGGCAAGTCGTATCGCTGAATAAACAGATGCTTTCATCTGCCTGTTCCCAATGAGACCAGTAGTTATAAATCTGAATTCCACCGCTGCCTGAAGACTATTGTGTTCCATAGATAGCGATCTTCGGCCATTTTTCTCTTGCACTTTTATTAATACCTTCTATCACCCCGCCCCTTTCTATAACGGTGAAGTTTTGATCGCTACACATCCCTTGAAACCCTGGCTGCTCACCGCCATTTCTTTCATCATGTCTCCCACTCCAGCTTGTTCCTCAAATTTTGTTATCTGTTTTAGGATGTTTCTGCAATGGACGTCATTATTGCACTGCTATGATCAAACGACCGAAATGAAAACATGTTGTAAATATTCCATTTCACACACACTAAAAGCTTAATGTTGAAAATCACGCATAAATTTCGAAGCACTCCAGGCCACTTTTACATCTCGTTTTATTTCTATTATTGTTCATCCCGTAATTGTCTTCAGCTACCAGAGATACAAGACCTAATGAATAGTTCTCAGTTGTTACTACTGATTTGTACGTTTCTGTGTTCAATGTGTTAATTCATCATTCTATACTGACGTCTCAATGGTGTCTAAAAATAAATGAAAACTTTTGTTAATAAATTCGCCTGGATTTACAGTTCATCACACAATGCGAAAACAAATCCCTCAAATATTTTTATGTTCTTATTACGACGTCGCTATATATGTTGCGTGATAAGTACAACGTGGATATTCTTGCCCGATAGTTCAGTTATAATCTTCACTCGTACCCCTAGCGTCATCAAATTTATCTTAATTGCAAATAGTTTACCGACTTAAACTCACCTACTAGAGAATTCTTCTGAAAAGTTGTGTACACAAAATATACAAGTTAGTTTCTGTAAATACAGTGATCATCTGTCTCTCTTTTGATCCAATCAGGTAATTTTTCCTACTGGTTTATGCTAAATGGGTCACCACATTCCCGTCTTGAATGTGCAATCTTAATTAGTCCCATTTGAGGACTGGCAAAATTAGATCAGGTTAGAGGGGAGGGAAGATCACAGCACAGCGTGATGATTTGGTTACTAAGCAGCCCTTGCCCTGCTACATTATGGGAGCGTAGAGTGTCGCGTCACCATGGTGAAATTGGCCTTAGTGAGGGTACGACGGACTGCACAATGCACGAATACCCATACGTATACAGCGAACCGATTCAACATAAAAGGCAATGTCATTCTCTCACCTATCTCCGACAAAAGGAAAGAGCTATAGTGGGCCCAAAGGGTGAAAGTGCGCGCAGCTTAGTAAATATTGTTTCGTGAACTGCGTAAGAGTTGTTATGTGAACGGCAACCATCAGCCCCTCTGCCCTGTCATGTTTCGTGCGACATGAAACAATCCTTTACTTCTTGTCCTGTACTATTTGTTATCCTTTGTGTTTAATTTAGTTTTATGTCGGAATGCTAACCGTAATCGACGTCAATTATCCATCAGTTCTTTCGCAGGGCACTGTTTTCTCGAATAAACACACACATAAACTCGGATATTTCTCGAACTCGAGAGTAGCCTCTGGCTTTCGGACGAAATGCCTTGGGCTCTGTAATTCTAAGATACACACCGATTCATCATACTGTATGATGCGCATTCATCTCAGCCGTCGATTGCCTTGAGTTTTAGAGCTGATATGAATTTTCAGATTTTTGTAAAAACCTTATTACTGTGTATTCCAAGAACAACCAGCAACGAACCGTCACCCGAAAAAACCAGTCGGGCTTTTCTCGGTGCCAGACACCAGACTTAACATCGGGCCGGCCGGAGTGGCCGTGCGGTTCTAGGCGCTCCAGTCCGCTACGGTCGCAGGTTCGAATCCTGCCTCGGTCATGGAAGTGTGTCATGTCCTTAGGTTGGATAGGTTTAATTAGTTCTATGTTCTTGGCGACTGATGACCTCAGAAGTTAAGTCGCATAGTGCTCAGAGCCATTTGAACTAAATATGGGAATATTCCGATGTCGACTCGGATGACAAGGTAAAATAAATAAGCGGCGTAAGGCGTCGATGTGTTTCGCTCGTGTGCGCGTGAGGCGCGCAGTGTGAGTCAGATGGCCACACCCTTGACACACAGACCAATCCATGCTCGGGTCACCGACACTACGGGGTACAGTCGATGAAATTTCCAATAATACTACTTTTTCATTTCTTTGGTTGTGAGTCCTCAGACTGGTTTGATACTACATGCAGTGACTTCCTCTTCGGTGCCTATCTCTCCTGTCAGCTGTTACACCTAATGTCCTCGTTTATTTCTCTGATACATCCCAGTCTATTTCTTTCCTTACAGTTTTTGCTTCGTAAAGGTGTCACTATTACTGTTCAGGCTATTCTCAAACGTGTTGGGAACACAAGTCTTAACATCCTCTCCCCTCTTACGGTCGGTATCTTCTACATATTTCTTTCATGTCGGTACTCCTCATTTATTATTTTATTAGCCCACCTAATTTTTAATATCTTTATGTCACACGTCGTTTGAAACCCTTCAGTCGTCTTCTTTACCAGTTTCGGCGCATTTCAATGGTTTGACTCAAACGTGCTTTCTCAGAATGTTTCTCCCTCAACGCCAATGTTTATTGCTAGTGGACTCTATTTACATAGGATTAACTTTCATCGTTTGATAGTCTGCGTTCATGTCCTGATTTCTCCGTCCGCCATAGTTAATTTTGGATTCAAGCAGCATAATTCCTCCACTTTCTGTACTCCGTGGTCTTCAGTTTTGATAAGTTCATCGTTAGTCGCATTTCTGACAGTCTTACTTTCGCATTTCTCTGGTTCATGCTTAGTGCATGTTCCGTTGTCATTAAGACTCTTCATTCCGTCGATCAAGTCCTGTAATACTTCCTCTCCTTGCTGAAGTTAGCAGTGTCACCGGCTAATCTTGTAATTGATATAATCTCAGTCTGAATTCTGTTCCCACTGTTGAACATCTCTTCCTATTTCTGTCATTGATTCATTGTTAGACAGATTGAACACTGGGATATATAGACTGAATCCTTGCCTTCTGCCGTTTCTAGTACAGGTGCTTCACTCTTCGCTCTCCATTCTTGTTGTTATCTGTCTTCTTGTCCATATTTTTATATTACCTTATTCTCTACAGCTTGTATGTAGTACATGTGTAACGGTCCAATGGATTCTTCCAATTAACTTTCTGGGACTTGCAATTAGTCTTACGGATTTTGGATTCGACGACTTTCCTGATTGGATCCTCTATTTGCTCATTTGGTTTAGCAAGTGGCCATGTCATCCGAGGTTTCTACAGTACCCTGCACTAACAAAGAGTGATTGTCACATTCTGCGCTGCTACAAGCAGTGGGTACCAGATACGCAGTATCGCTGCTTCACCTAGAGGCCACGTTCTGCTGGCACTATCCTGCTCGAAAGTAATACAATCATAATTTCCGTGTAACATTTTTTTCATGAGCAGTGTCCGATACCGTCTGCCTCAAGTTTTACTCACCACAAAATGACCTAGATGTCGTTAACTCACTATTCTCTCATCGTAGTGCGCTCTATTTCCCCTTTTCTGCCGTAACTGATTTCGTCTGATCGTGGTCTTTCTTAAGGAGATAAGATGAAATGACTTGTTGTTTGAAAGAAAACATATTTAACTGAAAGTTTTAACTAGGTTTATATTCGCGCAACACTGGTATATGAACGGCCTATTGTAATACATTAGGTTCTAATTAGGACATTGTGTGTATAATGTAACACCAAGATTTTCTGCCTCTTACATTACGTAAGCAGGTTTTTGTGGCGTGACAAATAAGACTTATCTCTTCTGTAGATAGTTATTAGTCAAAATGCAATCAAAAATGACGATAGTAGTGTCTTTATTTCGATAATTGCTATGCATGATGCACTTATCCTGCAAAACTCTCAGTCGCGGTGAACTATAGCTTTGTTGACGAGAGACGCTCAGGCATAAGCTGTGTCTGTTCTTCGTATAGCCATCTCCAAGTAATGTACAGTAAGCGATATGGAAGCAAACGAGCATATGTAAATAAAGTAAATCTGTATGTGTCACCTACTGCATATTTCGACACACTGTCAAGTGTCAGGTCTACAGTAATCGCCTTCGGCCTGTCATAACAGTCTTCTGCCTAGATACTGCCTCAGGCCAACGCCCACGTCTTAGTATGCAAATCGCATCCGCAGACACTCCAGTCTCCATTCTGCTTCCGCAAAGTTTGGTGGCAAATTATTCTGAACTATCTCACGAGTGGCTTCCGTACTCGCAAGTGCCACGCTTCGCTCCTTTACAATGTACGTACAAGTCACCTTTCGTCCTGTACTAAAAACACTTCTGGCAGGTTTCTGTCACTAACCTAGTTTTTTCTATCGCGATACGATGTACGGCTTAATAATTCAATATATTACTTGATACAACAAGAAACTAGCTACATGCCTTACGTAAATAATTCAAAGAATACACACATCGCGCCAAAAACCACAGGTGATTACGAAACAAAGATGTAAGCTTATGAAACTAACAAGATATTGCGACAATTATTTACTTTATATTCCTTCACTGAAAATAAAGCCTGTATATAAATCGTGTCTGGTTCTTTTATGAAACACGTAGCTTTGACCGTGATGCCTCACTGCCATTTAAATTTATAACTCGCTAACAGAAACAATTATGTTGCCACAATCGCACATCTCCTGCAGGTGTCATTAGAATAAGGTAAGAGATTCAGGCACGCGGAGCAGAGTTTAGGCAGTCAGTTTTGTCTGTCACAAGAAGTGAATGGAATGAGAGGGATAATCGCTATTCATGTTATAGTGTACCCTCCGCCACGGAATGTGCACTTTCTTTCGAAGTGTATATGTGTATGTACACGCAGGATATGTCGATTTCTTTATAACACATAGCAGCAAGAAACAAACACATCACTGCTAAGGAACGGATGACTACTCGCGTTTAAAGTTTCGTCTTTAGGGCAAAAAATGGGCCTGAAGAAACATGAGGAAGCTGGCTGGAGTAGCCGAGCGGTTTTAGGCGATTCAGTCTCGAACCGCGTGACTTCTATGGTCACAGGTTCAAATCCTGCTTTGGGCATGGATGTGTGTGATCTCCTTAGGTTAGTTAGGTTTAAGAAGTTCTAAGTTCTATGTGACTGATGACCTACGACGTTAAGTCCCATAGTGCTCAGAGCCATGTGAACCATTTTTGAAACATAGAAGCCCTCAAGATGTTTACATAGAGTGTGTTAAAAAACTTAACGGGGCACGAAAATTTGGATGCCAAGACGAGTCTCCGAAAAGAAGTACACGTGACTAAAGCTCCATTGTCTTACTATTGTGGCACATCGCTACTTGATAATTCTCGTCCAACAATCATTATATATATAATAAGTAGGAAGCTGAAATCCTGTGGTTTTCTGAGCTCCTACAGCTAACGTCAACTCAGATTTTTATTATCAGTTTACTTTATTGGACATACACACCGACGGGGTTCGCTTCAACAGACTATCTGAAAAAATCTTACTAGTACGACAAACGTCCTAACGTGGAACGTATTGTACGATACTGAACAAAACTGTCTGTTTTTCACTTACAATGAGGATAAATCTACGAAGTTTTTTTGTAAAATATTCGCCTTCTATGTTAGTAAGCGCCTTTCACTTGTGAGATAAAACAAAATGATAGAAACATAATACAATAAATGAGTGAAATATTTCAAGAAAACCATAGCGTATATTTTCACTTAGAATGTGTGAAGAGAAGGTCATATTGCTTGATAAGTTTCAGTATTTGTTCCTCGACAGATGGGTCGTGCTCAGGTTTTTGTCAAACTCTCTGCAGCCCCTGTGCTTTGATAGCGGCCATGACAGGTTGCATACGCCTCTCTATCGACGCGATATCACGAAGCGACGGTGGCAACTACAGCTTAAATTTTATGCGAGTCCGTAAAGCGAGGGCGCATCCTGTAAACTCCCTTGATCACAGCACCAGTTGTCGGTTATTGGATGCCGCAAGGCGTACCCAGAGCCTTGGCAGCGCTTCCTCTGGAGAGCATGGACTACTTCTTGAACACGGGCAGGACAGCCGAGTTACTGGGAAATGAGACTCGAAAGAAGGACGTACATAAGCTGCAACTGTATCTTATAGGTTTATTGGTAGTCTTTTTCCACGGAAATGGATTCATGTTCATATTTTCTTTTACACTAAAGTGCAAAATACTCTCATGCTGTGAATGCTATTCATATTCTGTCTAAGCGTTTAACTGTCCCGATTCATATTGGAAATCTTACTGAGATGCAGATATGAACATTACTCTCAACTTATTTTCGTTTCCGTATGTAGTATTTTGCAAATATTCCTTCACTTTTACTTCTAGTAGACACGACTGATTAAAAAAATGAAAAAAAGAGAGATGGTGCCAAACATCTTACTTCATAGGATTGTAAAACAACAGCCAACAATTTGCTGAATTAAAGGTTTATTAACCGTTCACCATGGTTTCGACAATGGACTCGCTAAATCACATGTTAATTTCAACGGATGTTGAATCCATAAGGCCCTTGTCTAGTACAATGTACGTACCTAGAACAAATATCAACAGTTAAAACGTATAATTGGAGACAGTAACCAAATACTGTAGGTCTCTGTTATGAAACTTTAAAGTAAAATACAAGTGAGACTAAGTCAAGCAATCAATGAGTAAGTCACATGCTGGGCTAGTGATATGCAGAGTCGATTTCTGTCACAAGCCTTATATGAAGCATACTAAATCTTTCTGAAGCCAATGTCGCGTGTGTTTTATTTGGAAGTTTTATCACAATAAACTGTTGGGCTACTACCTTCAGTCATGCATTTTAATTATTGATATTTTTGAGTAAGTGGCCCGTTGTACTAGACAGGTGTCCCGTGCCTTCAACATCTGTATAAACGTATAAGGTTTCTACGTCCACCGTTGCTGAAGTGCAGCCATATTTAAAATTAAAAATAAAATCTACCCTTCCTACTTACTTGCATTAACTCTTGTGCTAACTAAAGAGAAAGTACATTCATTCATGACAATTTGAGCTTGCTTTTAATTCGCACGATCTGATTTTCTGCAGGGTATTTATGAAAATTTATCCGAACGTGATTGTTATTTTGATTACCGAGTTACTTGAGCCAAATTTTCTCCCTCCACTATTAGATATCGAATACCAATGGGGCTAAGTTGGAGCATGCTTAAGGGTTCTCCACTATTGTCCCTAACTATTGTTAACGGATGTACCTAGGCGGTAAATTACCTGTGAATCATGTAACGGAAAGTGTGATACTAGAAGACTGAGAATAAATTTATTTGAAAACATTTTGATAGTAAGTTTTATTTCACTTTAAAGATCGCTGTTCTCCAACAATGTTATATAAAATTAGGGATGCTTGAGAATAAGATGCAGTTCTACTATAGCGCACATCTTTTGTTAGTTACAGATTCTGAAAGTGCCTTCAATACAGCTAATCACCTGTATCAAGCGAATACAGTAGTACAAGCGCACATCGACATTTTTTCATTCATACAGGAAGAATTTCTCGAAGAACGCTATATATAAAGCAAAAGATGGACTCGTCAAATCATATGTTATTATAAACGGATGTTGAATCCATAAGGCCCTTATTTACTACAATGTACCTATCAACCACAAACATCAACAGTTAAAAGTTAAAATGTGTAATTGGAGGTAGTAGCCTAATACTTCAGGGCTTCCAAATATCAACAGTTAAAATGTATAATTGGAGGTAGTAGCCAAATACTGCAGGGATTTGTCACTGCAGGAAGCATAATCTTTAAGCAATGCTTCCTGTGTGGAAGAAAAAATATATATGATAGTCTTGTGTTAATGTGTGTTCTTTTCTTAAGACAATCTTTTATGTTGTGTATGAAAAAGTAAGAAAACGTGTATGAACTGTGAATTCAGATCGAAAATATCAGAGAAATCAGCCTGTGGCTGAAATTAATCGGATGACTTGTATTTTCAAATATTGCCAACAAAATGAAAGCAAGGAGCGAAGCTCCTCTCAGCAAACCTTACTCATTCATACTCATTCCTCTTTTCTCCATAGAACTGAGCAGATATATTCTATGTATTTCTCTATTTGTAGTAGAATTAGGTTTCATTTAGGATTAAATATGTTGAAATGGTTTTATATAAGGAAATGTACTCCCCGAAATTATTAAGTGGTACATTGTTTATGATTTTTGTAAAAGATAGGTGGAACTGCGAGATCAGAAGATCACGGTAGAGAGACGCGATGTACCGAATGAAGTTGGCGTTCAGCCATTGATTTCATACTAATATAAGCAAAGCTCGTCCCTGAGATTATTTCCGGGTCATTTAACAGCGACTTTCGATCATTTGATCAAGCACGAAATTCGTTTGATCCGGCAACTGCCTCCGAACTGTGAATATACTTCTCTCCATTCTGTCAGATACAGGTCTGATGGTGCTGTTAAATCACTGCCATTCGTAAACGGTATAACTATAGGAGCCAGTTCTATTTTGAGATCATTGCATTATGTTTAGATACGTATTAGATCCAACAGGACGAATTCCCCCTCCTTCTACAATGACTGTCACTCCATTGCTCACTGAGAAGGATACAAAATTCTTTTTATAACTTACTTTATTCAAATTCTGCGATTTATTCATTTACCGGAACCAAATAACTCGTCAGGTAACACATATGTAGTATTCTGGTAATATTTGGGAGTGATAAAGAATCTAAAATTTTAATTGCAAAGGCAGTTTGCCTTGATGTGGCGCGTTGTGGTATGATCATCCCAACCGAGTTTGCAGCTCTAGTGTAAATGTGGGGAACCAACGAAGTAGTCGCATGCTTTCTGTGTGTCGGGTACGGAATTGTTGCTTGTATTACACAGCACCGTAGGACGACAGTGCTGTATTTAGAGAGAATACTTTAGATTGCACATTGTCTATGATAATAACACAAACGATGTAGATCTTCTTAGCATGGAGAGTGTATAGAAACTACACGGGCAAGATATTACTGTTTGTAGGAGGTACAAAGAAAAGCATTCGTTAAATGATAAATCTCTCACAGGTGGTTCGTTTTCCGGCTAGAAGGTGTGACTTGCTTTCAAGAGCGTTTCGACTGATTCGTGTGCCACATGGTAACATTAGAATTTGATTTGCAACACAGGTACATCTCACTGATAGGAAGGGCAAGTTTTGATCACTAACAGTAGTTCCTGGGTATACAGTTACAATTTTATATTTTATGTTACATTATGTTTATTATATTATATGTTTATATGGAAGCTTTCTCAGTATCACACCTATGGAAGAGCTTTTGTAATGGGGGAAGAAGTTTTTACTGAACAAGACATCGATAAACACTCCAGAAGAGTTGATGGCTTGTTTGGATGAAGTTACTGCTGTTATTCTTGAAACCCTTGGTAGGTTTGAGAGTGTTGGATAATGTTAGCGTACAAGTGCCAGTTGTGTATTAATATAAAGGGACGCCATCTTCAGCAACATCTCTAAAATACTATTCATGACGGGGCAGTTTGAACACCATCTCTGAAAGTTTCTAGCCACTTGTAGGGAAACGGTGCACCTGTGATGTCTTTGTAACATAAAGGACTGTTTCTTTCTCTCTCTTCTAAGAACTATGAAAATTTGTGCACATAGATTTTCTACACCTGCTAATTAGTATAAGCGTTTGTTTGATAGCCGTACCTTTCTATTCTTTTTATTTCTGAAGCATGTTCAGTCGCCTGAAGACATAATTTGTTCTTACATTGTGTATGTAATAGATACGTGATAAAATTAAGTTAAACATTTTTCTGTGTGTCAGTTTTTGATCTTATCATCCCTGACGCACAAGTTATTAAAGGTTCTCTTTTTTGGCTTCACTTACCACTTTTTTTATAATTCTCGCATCAGCGTTGAGATGGAATTTTAAGTTTTGCGCAGTCTAAGATATTACAGGCTCTTCAAGTTTCACAACCATGTTTTTCATGTCATTAAATGTATTAGAAAGCTGCGAATACGATACCACCACAGTTGTTCAATTTAGTGGAAATAAATGAAAATTTATGCCAGGCTGGGAATCGAAGCTAGATATCCCGCGTCTCAGTCCAGTAGTAACTTCCATTTGGTTCCAGTAAAGTGCTGTGCTGTTGTGGTTGTGTCTTCGCAATTTAAGTATACAATTCATGATTTAATACGTCTATAAATCGTCAGCAATATCTTTTCCGTTGGACGTGAATGCATGTTAGATGCAACATCACATCAAACAATATAAAAACTGTCAGATACAGACCCCGCAATAATGTTACTTTTCGTGTTGGAGCGTGCGTGTTTTCTGCCTGTAATATTAGGAATAGTACGTTTTTTCGTTTCATTTGTTTCTCTTATTATGGCTGTTTAACGTTCAGTTTTCGTTTGATTATTGTCTAAGGTTCTGTGTGTCTTTATGTGGTTGGCAAAGAGGGATGATTTGAGTAGAAGTATTTGTTTCTATAGGAGTATATTGGAGGTGGTGATGTACATGTATCGGTGAGTCCGTGGGGAGAGGGGGAGTATTTGTGTGTGTGTGTGTGTGTGTGTGTGTGTGCGCGAGTGTGAGTGTGTATACGTGTGTGTGTGTGTGTGTGTGTGTGTGTGTGTGTGTGTGTGCGCGCGCGCGTGCGTGTGCGTGCGTGCGTGTGCGTGCGTGTGTGTGCGCACCCGCACGTGCGCGTGTATAACCTTTTATAAGTATTTCATTGACGACCGTGATAAATGAAAATGAATTATTGCTTATATTAATAAAGTTTCTCAATACATTTTTGTTAATTTCAAAAGACTTTTGTGTACTGATGTTTTCCTCATGTTAGCAGCTTTCTCTTATGGTTGTTCACATCATTATTTTGAAATGTCTTGCAGTATTTCGTTATCCATGCCATGTTTTGTTAGACACTCTGTAATAGATAACTACTTATTTCCTACGTCTAGTACCTTACACGTCGTTTGCACCACGTTTATAATTTCCTGAACACCGCCAACAGATACAATGGCTTACAACGTTGGCACTGTAACTTGTATATAAAATCCGCTTCAGTGTCCGTCGGATTTTTGTGTTAACGTTTGTGTGATGTTGCAGTGAATCGTGTTATGTGTGTCATGTGTAAGCCAAGTTACTGCAATATGTTTACTATCCAGTGTATTGATCTGTGAGTGTGTATTACTGTGCTACAGTTCGGAACCGTGCGACCGCTACGGTCGCAGATTCGAATCCTGCCTCGGGCATGGATGTGTGTGATGTCTTTAGGTTAGCTAGGTTTAATTAGTTCTACGTTCTTGGGGACTGATGACCTCAGAAGTTGAGTCCCATAGTGCTCAGAGCCATTTGAACCATTTTTTTGTGTTACTATGTATCATTTATTTTTGTTAGCGTTTTCATATGTGTCTTTGTATTTCTAGTGTCTATATTGGTTGAGTAGTGTTATGATCCTTTCAGCCTCTGGTTGTTTTCTGTATTCTTCTGTTTATCCTTGATACTGTTATTTAATCATTATACTCAGCAGGCGACATCCTAATAGTTTTGGCCAGGGGTTGTATTGTTTCTGCTTCTTTTTGATATTTTTCTCTGCTAAGCGGGATTCTATTCTGTCGTTATACAATTTATAAGGAAATTTCTTGTTTTTGTATGGTTCGATGTGACTTATATGATTGTGTCTGCTATTGGTTTTCTGAAAATATCAAACTTACATGAGTGAGAAATCGGTCTATTGACTTACAGTCAACATGGGTTTAGAAAACACTGTTCTTGTGAAACGCAAAGAGCTTTTTACTCGCAAGAAGTGCTGAGTACTATAGACAAGGGATTTCATATTGATTCCGTATTTATGGATTTCCGGAAGGCTATTGACACTGTACCCCACAAGCAAAGAGCTCGTTACTCGCAAGAAGTGTTGACTACTATAGACAAGGGATTTCATATTGATTCCGTATTTATGGATTTCCGGAAGGCTATTGACACTTAACCCCACGAGCGGCTTGCAGTGAAATTGTGTGCCTATTGAATATCGTCTCATTTATGTGACTGGATTCGAGATTTCCCGTCAGAGAGGCCACAGTACGTAGTATCTGACGGAAAGTCATCGACTAAAACAGAAGTAATTTATGACGTACCGAAGGTAGTGTTATAGAGCCTTAGGAGACAATCTGAGCAGCCGTCTCAGGTAGTTTGCAAATGACGGCCTCGTTTATCGACTCGTAAAGTCATCACAATATATCTATACGGTTCGAAAATTGTCAACTGAATCTAATAAATTAAAAGTGTGAGGTCTTCCACATGAGTGCCAAAAGGAATCCGTTAAAGTTCGGTTAAACGATAAATCTGTCAAATCAAAAGGCTGTAAAATCATCAAAATACCTAGGAATTACAATTACGAACAACTTAAGTTGGAAGGAACACACAGAAAATATCATGGGGAAGACTAAACAAAGACAGCGTTTTATTGATACGACACTCAGGAAATGTAACAGATCTACGGAGGAGACTGCTTACACTACGCTTATCCGTCTTGTTTTACAATACTTTTGTGCTGTGTGATGTCCTTACTAAATTCGATTAACGGAGTATATGGAAAAAGTTCAAAGAAGGGCAGCACGTTTTGTGTTATCGCGAAATAGGGGAGAGAGTGACACCGAAATGATCTAGATTTTAACAAAGCCGTTTAGCGTTGCGGATGGATCTTCTCACGAGATTCGAATTACCAACTTTCTCCTCTAAATGTGAAAATATTTTACTGACGCCGACCTACATAGGGAGAAACGATCACCATGATAAAACAAGGGAAATCAGAGCTCGTGCGGAAAGACAAAGGCTATGAGAGATTGGAGTGATACGGAATTGTGAAGGTGGTTCGATGAATCCTCTGCCAGGCACTTAAATGTGATTTGCAGAGTATGCATGTAGATGTAGTGTACTTAACTTTCATAAGAGTAAGTTGGACTCAGGACTTAGTAACAACAATATTCTGTTTCTTTGTCAATGGGGAAATGGAGGCAAGCCTAGGGAAGAAATGAAATAAATATTTAGTGGCTAAGATGATGGTTTCAATCTAAGGACGTAACATGAGCACTATGAGTCATAAAACTATCATGACATATGTATCCATCGACCAAATATCAGTTTGGTAGTGTTTAATAAAGGTGATTGTGGTGTTACGATTTCCACGTCCGCAAGTCTAGTATGATAAATAATTTATGGTAGTTGGGTGTTCAAATTTGTGATAAGTGTTAAAAAGCCTGTGTAAATGACAGTATAATATCATGTTTAGTGTACATGAAGATCTATTAGCATATGGCAATGACCTCATCTAGAGAGGCAAGTCATTTTATAATAAATCTACTCATAAAGATTATTATTTAGCTTCAATTACGAACCCGTAATAATATTGTAAATGCGAAAGTGTGTCTCTGACCTACTCACGTCTAATCTGGTGAATTAATTATAATGAAATTTACTGTGTACATAGCTTGAAAACTGTGGTGCAATATAGGATACTTCAGAAAGTGTGTGACAAAATATGTTTATTGATTTACAGAACATAACGTGAATGAGGGAAATATAATTTCGATTTGTAAAAGCAGTTTCTTCTTTGACTGTTGAACTTCGTAATATTTTTAAAAAAGGCCTTTATTGATTGACATGTTTCACGTATACGCTTTACTGTACGAATACACTGCTTATATAATCGTCAGTGCCTTTAAAACATATTTCCACATTAATATCATTAATTGCTGAAACAACTGTCACACAACCGTGGCTAAACTGCTGACCTATTTCGACGATACACGGTATGACGATAGCTTGAAACCTGAGGCAGAACACGGTCTACTTTAGAAAGTAAAAAAAGGGTGGCGAAGTGGGGAATGAGGCGTCATATATTACATCACAGAACATAAACCGTGCTGAAGCTTCTTACATTTCTTTCGTAATGCATATGTTGTATGATGTATAGCTACTGCAATATCACGATTCTTACACTGTGTTTCATAATTTATACTTCACACTTACAGAGGGGGCTCAGTAGACCAATTTTTACATCCGGAAATTGCATGGCGGCTTAATTAAAGAGAAAAGGCTAATATTGATGAATAAATTCAATACTTTTAGTAGCTGTGTGGCCGTTTACGAAGTCTCGTAACTGGTTGCCTCTGACTAGTATTAGCACGCAATCTGACTGCATAAAATAAAAATAAAGAATGACAAGGAATTTCCATTAACACAATGGATTAATTAAGTCCCCTGTAACTATAAAAGCTGCGAAACAACAAAGCACAAGTCTAACTGTTCTGTGTGTGGGAGCGTGACTCAACGTACATGTATCTGGCTCGGTTCTTTCTCAATACGACAAAATATATTAAACACCATTTACAATGAGGTAATTGAAAAACTAGAAATACTGTAATTAAACATAGAAACCAGAATTACAAGTCTAATAAGTGAAAACGAGCCAGATGCTTTGTTGGCTGTATCTCTGAGCAAGAGGGATTGTCATTAAAGAATAATGTAATACCCTTCTACCTCATTATATATTGACGAAAATATTCGATTACACTAGCATCATAAATCAAAAGCCCATCTCCTTTCTCAAATATATTCTGACAATTGCAACTTCTTCCACCTATACACTACACCAACCGAACAGCGTCTACTCTCTAGCCTAAGAGAACAACAACTGCCATCGACATCCTCTAGACTACTACAGCCCTGTGGAGGCGGCGGAATAATAATCTTTGGCGCTGTGACTCAGTGTAGCCACCTTTCAAAATGTCATGCAGTGACACTACAGAGCGTCAAAGTTATAGGCGATGGGGCCTGTAAATGTGTGTATACAGAAGGTGATTACGTGATGATGTTACAAACTTTCTAAGATGATAGAGAAGGACAAATTTATCAATTTGAGGTAAGGGTCTCTGTTCCGGAAACGAGTAAGTCGAAAGTTATAAGCAAGAACCATTATGATACCTCTGACAGTGGAATAGATCTATTGGTACTGTTGTCTGCTAGGATAGTGGAGCAGACACCTTTCACAAGTGGCAATATGGAACAAAATAAGGGAAAAATATCCAGTAAACATGGGATGCTTACCTGAAGAGCTGTGATTATATGTTCATTTTTGCCAGCCCAGAAGGTATGCCCAGTACTGCACAGTTTTTCTTGGTTTGACACCATATTTTCACCTTTGAAAGTTGAGTACCCTACAATATCAGCAACAACAGTTCCAGTACCTTCTTCCCACTGCCAGAGGCTTCTGAACGGTTATCGGATACACGTTTTAACGCGTTCGTTTGCAGTACAGGGGCCTGTTCCTCAAATTGATACATTTATCCGTCTCAGTCACCATATAAAGTCAGTAACATCATCATGGAATTACCCTGTGTGTACATGCATTTACAGGCGCCGGCGCCTATAATATTGATGCTCTGTAACGTCAGTGGATGACGTTTGCGGACATGGGTTCCTACGTACAACTTGAACTACCAAGTCCGCAACACAAACTTCAGAAATCTGTAGCATGAATTATCAAACATTCTGTTCATACGCAGTCCTGCCCACCCCCCTCCACGTGCACAGCTCTGCAGTGAGGGTGACGCCGTTTCTTGGGGCAGACATGTGAGGGGAGCCGAAGGCACAGCGGGTGGAACGGCGTATGTACTCATCTTCACTTGTCGTTACAAAACTACTGGCACACGAATGCAGCCTCAGGCAACAGCCACTAACAGAATAAAAATAAAAAAAATGGAAGGATAATTTGAGAGGAAGTCTTTTTGACCATTGTATCTGAATGCCTTTCTCGTTGCCTGTAACACACAGTGGGGCCCGCATGGGGCCGTAAAAGCACTGCGCTGTGTCCAGTGGTGCGGGGATCCTCTGGGCGGCGTGGTGCGGTATGGTGCTGTGAGGCGGGTAGCGGACGGTCCCCTAATGAGCGCCGCAAGCAGATGCGGGCGGGGTGGATGAGTGAGTCGCGTGGCGTCGCGGCGCCTAATGGCTGAATTGGCGTCGGTGCTCGCCACTGCCCGACCACGCCGTAATTGAGAGAAGAGGCCTGATGGGGTTAAGGGCGGCCTTTGCGTGTCGACCCCCGCTGCTTACGACACGTGTCGCAGTTTCCTGCGAATTACAGCGTGGGCCACGCTATCAGCGGCCTCCAAGACTCCTCGGGGCCACAAGGGATGCAGCGCACCGACTGAGATTCAGCAGGTGCTCTTTTACAGAGCGCCGTTCACATACACCGCCTGTCAGAAAAGTTCTGTGACAGACTGTATCCCTGGAGTAAAAGCGACCTTAGTGCAGTGACTACAGATCAGTGGGCTTTGAATGCGCTATGTTAACGCCATGTACGTGTGACTGTAATGTGTCAACATTGTTGTATCAAACGAACCACGTCTGTCAATTAAATGTTCCCGACATTCTCGAGATTGAATATTGCGGTGCCAGTATTATTAAGTAGAATTATGCACTGTCTCTTTGGACAAGCATACATGTTCGAAGTAACAGGGGCTGCGGCGGCTACAGCTGTTAGGAAATATACGAAATGTAATCGCAGTTGCGAATATGAACAACCATCAGCTGTGTAAGTGAAAGATGACAGTGAAAATTTTTGCGGGACCAGGACTCGAAACCGGATTTTTCGTTATACGAGGGCAATTGCTTTAACCGCTTTGACTATCCATGCACGACTCACAGCCAGCCCGAAACTTCCACATGTCGTCGTTCCTGCGTCGCAAACAGTACTTGTACACATGTCGTGTGATTCGCGTGCAGGGAAGGACATTTTAACTGACAGGTGCTGCCTAGTATCGGCTCATAAATCCGATATCGTAGTGGCTGTTGAAAAATAACGATGCAGCGCATGCATGTCCGAAGCAACACTGCATCGTTGTTCTTAACCAACCATATTATGTTTATCCGCCGATGCTAAAAAATGGCTCTGAGCACTATGGGATGTAACTGCTGAGGTCATCAGTCCCCTAGAACTTGGAACTGCTTACACCTAACTAACCTAAGGACATCGCACACATCCATGCCCGAGGTAGGATTCGAATCTGCGACCGTAGCGGTCGCACGGTTCCAGACTGTAGCTCCTAGAGCCGTTCGGCCACTCCGGCCGGCCGCTGATTCTAGACAGTGTCTTTCAGTAAAAATGTCCCCCCCCCCCTATAGGGAATTACGTAACGGGTGTACAATTACTGGTTCTTATGCACAACGACGTGTGGTAGCGCGAGTCTGGCCGCGATGCATGCTCGGACAACCAGTTCGGTGAAGCGACCGCTCGTGTAAGCCTTGAATTCGGATTCTATTGCCAGTCCGCCACAAACTTTCAATCTCGTCATTCCCTTATACAGTTGATGGTTGTTCATTGTCGCAATTGCGAAAACTTTTAATCTATTTCTCGAGACTGCTCTGAAGAAGACAAAACCTTGTGTTAATTTTGTACCATACAATTTGACTCGCGAAAAAATAAAAACGTGGGCACGACTTGGTAGAGATGCCAAACATGGACAATCATTGCTGGAAACAATCAGCACACAAGACTATACACCTCGTTATGGAGACGAACCTACTAAGAACTACAACAGAAATACATATGAAGTTATGGGTTGTATTCAAATGGGGTGAGTCTGTGTAGAACAACTCAGACATGAAACCACCATTTTAACTTTTATTGACTGCTATTAATCTACTCACGAAACTATTTGGACTGACGGTGTACTTATCTCACCACACGCACATTGCAACTTTATCTACTCTCGAAATTATTTGGACTGACAGTGTACATATCTCAGCACACTCACATTGCAACTTTATCAGAGGAAACAATACTTCGTTTATAACTTGCGGTGCGAAATCAGTAACTTGTTCACAAATGTAATAGACGCTCAAATCTCTGCCGTGTTTAAATATTGTAAAGAATGAGACGTCCACTGGGGTAGCATAACCTATCTTCAGGCAATACCTTTGTACACAGAGTAGTCGCAAAGCTAGAGCATCATAGTCAAATGGAGGAAGACATGAAGAGGATCGACGTTTTGTGCAGGAATTGCCATAACGCGACGCGCTCTGCATAAAAGGCTGAGAAACTGCAAAATTGTTTAATTATTTTTGAGAATACCTGTAGAAGTAGACAATAGTGACGATCTTGCAAATATACTAAACATACGAAATTTATTCGCAATTGCGGAATCTTCCTGACAATTCCTGCATTAGTATGAAAATATGACCTAGCAGTGACATCAAAATTGGAACTTCGAAAAAATTTTATAAATTTAGAATAGCTGAAAAAACATCACCAATGTCTGTTCATTGAAAAAAGATCAAAAATAGGTGTTACAAGTGTGATAAGTCTTGACGGACGAAATGATGCTGGCAATACTAACGTTGAATGATCATGTCTCCTTGAAACCCTGCGGCGGGAATCCAAGTAAGGTTACTAGGGATGGGGTCGTAGACAGTATGATGTACGGAACGTGCGGTGCTGCAAGCGTAATTGGATAGCCGAAAAGATATGGCGATTGCTCGTGACAAGTGGGAAATCCGGTTCGAATCCTCGTCCGACACTAATATTCAAATGTCACCAATAAGTAATGTCTTCATACCTGACAAAGCCAATGCCAGGAAAATTACGTAATTGCGAATACATTCCATTATTGTCTAATTAGTGGATCACCAAACAATCACTGAAAGCAGTCATAGTCATTAAAATCTGGGAGTATGCGTGTAGAACGATTTGAAATGAGGTATTGGCTAGATTGCACTTCACTATTAAAATCCTCAGGAAGTGTGGTGTACCTTCGTTGGAGGTAGCATTTAAAATTCTCATTATACCGATACTTTATTACTGATCGTAAGTACTACATAGAACTGATACAGGAAATGGAGAAGATTGACAGACGAGCAGCGTAACTCAAGTGGCAGACGCTACGGGAAGAAGTAATACCTCGTGATGTAGATGTCTATTACCAACTCACCACACCGAGAGCGTAAGTACCTATATGAGTAAATCACTATAACATATCCCGTGAAAAATCCCTGAAAGTAAAATTAGAGAGAGTCAAGTAAACAAGTATGGTTGCCAGGAACCGTTCTTCTCGTCATCATATGCTACTGGAACTGCAGCGGGAGGGAGGGATAACTCTACACAGAGTACCTCGTGCCGCTAACTATCAAGTGCCTTACGGAGTAAGATTTTTGCCTTGTCACGAAATCGAACTGCGAGCAGGTGCACCGTTGTCTGTTGTGAAGCCAACGCAGCATATTATGTTGTTTGGAAAATCACCGGCTGATTTGATCTCAGATGTGCTCAGGGATTTGTACTGGCACCTTAACTGTTCATACCGAATGATTGTGAACTGACAGAGGGAATAAACTGAAATTCCAGGCTTGTTGTATATCATGTAACTTTTTGTAATGAAAAACCACCTGATGAAAGCTATACAGCTAGCCAGTTACATTGTTATAGCATTTTCAAATCACACAAAGATTTGTAACTTGCTTCAAACGTAAAAAAATTCAAAAGCATGTTGGTCACAATACGGCAGGATTTTATGATTATAGCTTTTGTGATTAACAATTGGTGTCAGTCATATCATGCAAATGGTTGGGTCAAATAATTTGGGGGTACACAGAATAGAATGATCAAAACGGCCTTGTCACGGTTCTATGGTGTGATACTGGGAAAATAGATTCAGTGTAGAAAGATGTCTGTGTGCTAAATCATTGCTCAGCTATGTGATAAAACCGACGGTATACCACGTAACTCATGCACAGTCCTGGCTTGCATGTATTTGCAGTATGACATTGTTTGCTGATAGTCACCCAAATTTCTGAGAGCGGCCCTATATCGATATACGATCTGTTGCCAATCTCCATACCGCCCGAAAAAAGGCGGAGTGTGGGTTGCATAAAACGGATCGGTAGAGGCAGCTGAATCACGTTGTGTGAATATAAATGTGGCTTATAAAATATGGTCAAGTCTCGCTGCAGACCAATGGCCACTGGACTAGATGGGCTGCCCACAGAATAAGATCACTGAAGAAAATACACTGAAGTGACAAAAAACATGGGTAAAGTTACATGCACGTATACAGATGGCGTTAGTATTGTGTACACAATGTATAAGGGGAACTAACCGACTCTGAAAGTGGAATGGTAGTTGAAGCTAGACGCCTGGCTCATTCCCTTTCAGAAATCGGTTGGTAATTCGGTATACCGAGAACCAAATTTCTGTGGAGTTGTCAGTGCAGACAACCAAACTGCACGAAATGACCGCAGAAATCACTTTGGTACGTACGACGAAAGTATCCGATACGACGGTGGGGTGAAATTGGGCGCCAGTAAGCTATGGCAGCAGACAACCGACGCGATTGCCTTTCCCAAAGCCACGACATCGCCATCCTGGGCTCGTGACCATATCTGTTGGACCCTACACTACTAGAACACCGTGGCCTGGTCAGATGAGTCGCGATTTCAGTTGGTACAAGCAGATGGTATTATTCGATTGTGGCACAGATCCCGTGGACCCTATTTGTCAATAATGCACTCTACAGGCTGTTAGTGGCTTAATAATCGTGTGGGTTGTGTAATGGATGAGGTCCACTGGTCAGACTAAACTGATATTCAGTGGAAATGATTATGTTCGGCTACTTCGAGGCCTTTTGCAGCAGTTCATGGACTTCACGTCACAGACAACAATGGAATTTATGTGTATGACTATGTGCAATGTCTTCTGGACAAAATTAATGAATATTGGTTTGAAGAACAATGTCGACAGTTAGGCAGAATGATTCAACGATGAAGGTAACCCATTATGAATTCAATCGAACATCTGTGACACATAATTGAGAGATGAGTTCGTCCACAAAATGCTGTACTGGCGCCGCGGGGTAGCCGCGTGGTCCCAGGTGTGTTGTCACGGTCCGTGCGGCTGCCCAATTTGACGTTCGAGTCCTCCCTCGGGCATGAGTGCGAGAGTTGTCCATAGCGTAATTTGGTTTAAGGTAGATTAAGGAATGTGTAGGCTTAGGGACCAATGGCCTGAGTAGTTAGGTCCCGTAAGACCTTACCACAAATTTATCAAATTTTGCTGTACCGGCAATAGTTTCGGAACTACAGACGTCTATAGAGGCACACTGCCTTAACATTCCTGCGGGGGACTTCCAACGGTTTGTTGAGTCAACGACAAGTTGAGCTACTGCAGTAAACCCTATAAAAGAACGTCCAACACGATAGCAGTTGGTACCCAATCACTCATGTCACTTCAGTGTATTAATGATCGTCCCATCTCCAGGAAAACATTACATAATATCGTGTTAACACCGCCTCATTTCTATGACAAAGAGAACTCACGCATTTCTTTGGGTATGCCGAATCTTACTGGGCTACTCACTGATGATAAACGTCCAAGAACTACCAAATTTCGGTGACGTTAATTACTACATTTTATATGATGTTCTAAATATGTCCTGACATTTTCGACACGAATGTGATCCGATGAATTAAAAGTCCATTTGAGGAGTGGTTGCGTGGCAGCAAAGAAGTTCACTAGCAGTCCTGTTAACCCTAGTGCTGTAATCATGAATAACGCCCACAACTCACACTCCATAAGGATGAAGAAATGAAACAATTTTTGCCGACAATGTTGAAATAATGATGATAAATGCTTAGTTACAAGTCGCCGTACAAGAAAACGCTCCCGAAACATCAGCGTAGCGTGTTCGACATGATTTAAAACCTGCACATGCTGCGCTTTAAACGCTTAATTTGGCCGTCGGTGTACTAGGTTCCTTGGAACATTCACAAAACAGGCAAGTTAAGGGTTTCCAGACAGATAATGTGCAGTGGTACACCAACACTTATAAATTAGTTGGACAATCCTAAAAGTTACACCAATAATTGCCGCAACATCATTAAGGATGTGATCATACGTGCGTACAAATTCGACAGCTCCTCTCTGTCACTCCGCAACATCTCGCTGTCAACCCATTTTACTGCAATGGCTCCTTACAATCCACTGGTACCACTTTTGTCAGCAGTCCAGGAACGCTGACCGCCAGGTTCCAGCTCCACAACGTATACAGCGCCCCTAAACGACCAGTGCGGCCTTTTAAGGGGGGAACAAATATTTTGATCGATCAGTTTATTTGCTCATTCTCCTTTGAAGCATACTATAATTCTACATAAATTTGTGGTTACCAAGAAATCTAAGATTATAAGAATTTATTGTATGAAACTGAGTTCGGATTCTTACGATCACAATGGCACTCCGTCTAATGCTACTCCTGAAATTAGAAAATTTTATGGATTTATGGAACTAGAGTTGTCTTCTCACAACTGTGGTTTCTTTAATTGTTCTGAGAGGTGCTTCATAAGAACCATAACGTAAGAAAATTGAGTTCACTTTATTAAGAGGATAATAACAAGATCTTAACTTTATACTATGCAATGCCACATGAGTCCGTTGAATATTTACAACCGTCTTTGAACAGTTAAGCACACAGAAACTGTTCTCTTGAAATACAAGTTTACAATTTACAGAAGCACTGTTCCATATGAGACTTTAATAGTAGTGGTGCCCTAACTAGACGATATTGTTGCTTCATCGGAGATCTCGAAATTGGTGGACTGATTCCGCGCTCGGCTACATATCGACCTCCATGTTAAGGCACTGGAGTGCCAAGAGGGAGAATGTATCTTCAGGAGCTCTTTCCGTTAGTTGTTGCTGATTGCAGAGCGACTTCACTATTGTCTGTGTCACTTATGCCCGTTGTCGTCGACTTCGGTGTGGTACCGCGCTCTTTGGATGATAAAAAAAAATAGGAAACTTTTCATTCGATATTGATGTCTTTGACGATGAGGGTTTCGTGTGCAACACTGTAACAGAAAAACGTGAGAGATGTGCCAAAAAAATCAACAAAGCAGTCAAGAAGGGTTGGGAACAACGAAATTCAGGGAAACCCACACAAAAGCCATTGGTGGATGTCGATGGTTTCGGTAAAAATCTGGGATTTTTTTGTCTCTAATGATCGAGTAAATTCAATACATTCCATAAAACAAATTGGCATCCATATACCACTTGAATAGAAAGTATCAAATGGCTGCAGCTACTGACCTGGGCGTTAACATAACTAACATAGCTCATGGTGTCCCAGGTTTGGTTACTGGCCGAATCGGATTTTATGCATTCGAGGAATGGTGTTCTGTTGTCCTCAGTTGTCATCATTTCATCATGAACTACGAGAAAGTCGTCGAAGTGGGGTCAAGTTAAAAGAGTTGCAACAGTCCAAGGAACTATCTGTGGTAGGGTATCCTATCGAATAACGCGATACCATCATTCCGTTCTGTATGGTCACTTGATTGTTTGGTACCAATTACAGACAATCTGTAGCTCTTCAAGACCCTGTGTGTGCTCCTCTCATAGGAGAATGAAAATATTTTGTCTGGCGCCTGTAGCAGTACGTGAAGAACAACTTTGATAGATTAGGGATATGTACTCAGTGTAAGGGCAGGAGCAACAACGTAAAATATATAAGAAAGGCTTTCGAAAGTGAATTTCTTCGAATGACGACGTGTGTGGAAACTACGCTGAACCCTTAAGCTGCCTTTGGTAAGAACTTTATTTCCGCCGTGGGCTCCTGAGCGGAGGAGTAAGGCAGGGATTGTGCTGAGGCATCGCGGAAGACGAGCGGAGATTTCCCGCCAGCAAGGCTGGCCGATCAGCCGGCGGCCCCCCATTACCAACCGCAGCACGTAGCCCAGTACGACTCCGGAAACCCAATTAGTCCCTGCAGGCCTCTGCTGGCGCTGCTCTGCGATACCTCTCCGAGGTCCCCAGTGATACGCCTGGATGCGCCCCTTAGCGCAAGCACGAGGCTGTGCGCCTCCAACTCTGCCAACCTCTTCACCTCCTCGCTCTTGGAACACGTCTAATACATTTCTTTCTTCCCTGAACTCTTGACACCTGTATGCAGGTATTTGTTCATTAGCGTGAATTTGGTTGAGACCCCATTCGACAACATTTGTTTTGGAATCGATGTACGAGGGGCATCCAGATAGTACGCTACCGGATATTAAAATTGCTAGATGATAAACGGGTATTCATTGGACAAATATATTATACTAGGACTGACATGTACTTACATTTTCACGCAATTAGGGAGCATAGAACCTGAGAAATCAGTACCTAGAACGATCACCTCTGGAAGTAATAACGGCCTTGATACGCCTGGGCATAGAGTCAAACAGAGCTTGGATTGCATGTACAGGTACAGCTGCCCATGCAGCTGCAACACGATACCACAGTTCAATAAGAGTAGTAAATGGCGTATTGTGACGAGCCAGTTGCTCGGCCACCATTGATCAGACGTTTTCAGTTGGTGAGACATCTGGAGAATGTTCTGGCCAGGGCAGCAGTCGAACATTTTCTTTTTTCAGAAAGGTCTGTACAGGATCTGCCACATGCGGTAGTGCATTATCCTGCTGAAATGTAGGGTTTCACAGGGATCGAACGAAGGGTAGAGCCACGGGTCGCAACACATCTGAAATGTAGCGTGCGTTGTTCAAAGTGCCGTCAATGCGAACAAGAGGTGACCGAGACGTGTAACCAGAGGCACCCCTTACCATCACGCCGGGTGATACACCAGTACGGCTATGACGAATACACGCTTCTAATGTACGTTCACCGCAATGTCACCAAACACGGATGCAACCATCATGATGCTGTAAGCAGAACCTGGATTCCTCTGAAAAAATGACGTTTTGCCATTCGTGCACACAGGTTCGTTCAGTACACAATCGCTGGCGTTTCTGTCTGTGATTCCACGTCAATGGTAACCGCAGCCATGGTCTTCGAGCTGATAGTCCATTCTGCTGCAAACGTCGTCGAACTGTTCGTGCAGATGGTTGTTGTCCTGCAAACGTCCCCATCTGCTGACTCAGGGATCGAGACGTAGCTGCACGATTCGTTAGAGCCATGCGGATAAGATTCCCGTCATCTCGACTGCTAGTGATACGAGGCCGTTGGGATCCAGCACGGCGTTCCGTATTACCCTCTTGAAACCACCGATTCCATATTTTGCCATGAGTCATTGGATCTCGACCAACGCGTGCAGCAGTGTCGCGATACGGTAAACCGCATTCATGATAGGCTAAAATTCGACCTTTATCAAAGTCGGAAACGTGATGGTACGCATTTCTCCTCCTTACACGAGGCATCGCAACAACGTTTCACCAGGCAAGGCCGGGCAACTGTTGTTTGTGTATGAGAAATGGGTTCAAAACCTTAATCATATCAGCACGTTGTAGGTGTCGCCACCGGTGCCAGCCTTGTGTGAATGCTCTGAAAAGCTAATCATCTGCATATCACAGCATCTTCTTGCTGTCGGTTAAATTTCGCGTCTGTAACACTTGATTTTCGTGATGTAGTAATTTTAATGGCCAGTAGTGTAAGTTCAAACCGGTCGTGAAATGGAAACTACTGCTAAATCCAATGAAGCTCTGCACAGATGTGTTGGGCAGCGTCTGTAATACGCCTGTCGATTTCGCCACGTTGCACGTTGTAGTTCTGAGCGTACAGTGATCATGCGAAGATGGCTACAAACAAGTGTCTCCGCTAAGTACGAGTGCCTGCCGACGAGTTCTCCTGATTTCATACAACCCTACGTAACGTAAATATCGCGCATTACCTCCCTCACGAAAATTTTCAGCCGCACACTGCAGGGACAGCGAAGACGGCCCTGTAGCATTTTCAATGAGAAATACTTAATCACCCGTCACACTACCTTTTATTTTCATTTCTGCTCACATGAAGCGTTGGCTGTGATACCTTTTGGCACAGACAACTGTAAGCAGATCAGTGTACAGAATTGGCAGAAAGCACAGGAATCTGTCTTCTATTAGGTGGGTATTGGATAGTTGGTACAACGCTACGACAAATGTCTAAGTCGGAGCAGTGACTATGTAGAAAAGTAGCTGGAGGTATAGCTAACTGATGCAAGTTACATATTTTTGATTTTCACTGTGATTTTCATTTCGCGACCGTCCGTCCCTGGTAGCTGAGTGGTCAGTGCGACGGAATGTCACACCTAACGGACCGGGTTCGATTCCCGGCTGGGTCGGAGATTTTCTCCCTTTCAGGTACTGGGTGTTGTGTTGTTCTTATCATCATCATTTCATCCCCATCGACACGCAAGTCGCCCAAGTGGCGTCATCTCTAAAGACGTGCACCAGGCGAACGGTCTACCCGACGCGTTGCCCCAGCGACACGGCATTTCGCGACCGATCGGAACATACTTTCTGGACAACCATCATAGTTGGATACAGCACTCGGAAGCGAATTTTTCTAATTATATTTGCCCATTATCAAATAATTCAATAACTGACTGCAACATTTGCAGTAGTAAAGCGGAGCAAGGAGATACTTGCAATGTAAGAAAGGAATAAAAAATTTGCGTTGTGGCAATGACATTGTATTTCTGTACGAAACGGCCTATAAGCTGGAATGTCAGTTAACTGGGATGGACACTGTTTTGAAAGAGGTTGAAAGATGAATATAAGCAAAATTAAAACAAGAGTATCCTTAATGTATTCGAAATAACATAAACGTTGCATAGGACATTAGGTTAGGAGATGAGGCACTGATCGTAGTAGACACGTTTTGTGGTTGAACTATTAGCAACAGACGAAGGCCGAAGCAGAAATGATATAAAACATTGACTGGCGATAGCAAGAAAATAATTTCTGTAAAAGAGAAGGTTGCTGACATTAAAAATAAATATAAATGTTACAAAGTAATATTATGGAGGTGAATTTTTCGGTTCGTATCCTAGAACAGAAGTGAAGTGTTGATGATGAACAGTACAGACAGGACGCGAATATAAATTTTGAGTTATTGTCCCACAGAAGAGCACTGGAGATTAGGTGGGTGATCGGATAACTGATAAAGAGGTACTGAATTGAATTTGGGAGAATAAAAATAAAGATTCAACTTTGCTGAAGAAATGGATAGGTTCATAAGACACATCTATCGGCAGAAAGTAATATTCGATTTAGCTGTGGAGGAAGGTATAAATTGTAAGGGCACACAAAGGGTTATCTACAGCAGCCAGGTTAAGGAAGATATTGGTTCTTTAGTAAGCCACAATGAAGAGGTTTACGGCAGGTACTATCTGGTGAAAGAGACAAATCGGTTCAACGACCTAAATATCGTTATTGGTCTAAAGTGAATATATATCGCGAGATGGCGCGTTTCGCCTGCACTAGCGAAATGTTTATTCTGTGGCTTAGAGTTACTCCTTGGCGAGCGAAGAAAACTAAGAAACTGGGAACGTGACTGGACTTTGTTACGAGAGAATATAAAGAAAGGACTTCTAGAAAGGCTGTGCAAAGAAACAGTCATTGGTAGCCGCCATATTGTATAATGTGTGTTTCTTGAGATTCACAAGCGATATGTAATGTTGATGTGGAGTTTAGTAACGGTTATAATACAGTCGATTGCGTTTCAAACGTAATTGCGCGTATTTACTTTAGGATCAAATGATTCTGTGATGAACTATTATGTATTACAAGCTTGTGTAGGACTTCGAACATTTTGCGGTGGATGTTTGCTGTAGAACAAAGTCAAAAACATAGAGATAGTTTTCTCTACTAAAAGGAACTCATTTCACTAGAACACAATCATCGAATGACCAAATGCGAATGGCAGCGTTCCAATTCGAGAAGTTCCTATAGAAGTATTCTTTCTGTTACTTTTCAAGAATTGTACAGGCAACCGTCCGGGTCCGCAGCTGCTTCTCCACCACGAGAGTAACTTGTCTACGTGTACGAAATTAAGTATGCTGTAGGAGTAGTCGACGTCGCTCAAGATACTGACCGTCACAGACATACAAACAGAGACACTACAAACTAGTTCAATAACAACGAGTTTAATATTACCAGCATGAAAAACATTAATTTGATGTTTTGAGCAGAAAATACTGTGAAACACTCAACGGGACGGTGGAGACTGAATTGTAGGAAGTTGTTGCCTACTGTTAATCACTGCTCCCAGAAGTAGTCTTGAGCTATTTTACAACATGCGTTGGTGCCTCGCGTGATACCTAGCAGCAAAGCTTTCATCACAAATATCGTTCCCATAGAATACAGAAAATATGCTATGGGGTTGATCATTGATTCAATTACGGAGATTGAATTCTTCCGTAGTTTAGAGAAATTATTTAGTAACTCCTTTCAGAAACTCACATTTCAAAATCGGCAAAACCTGTTCAAAAATAAATCATTTTGAACTTCAGGTCTCACTCATCTGCTCATTTTCAGGTATAAGATTACTTGCAACAACGACTATGCCAACGATCTTACTGTGAAGTCAAACAAAGTAACCATCCGGAGTTACTTCACTTTGTATAATATTTTATTTTACCGAGGCAGTAACAACATCTCCTTACACCCTTTTGTATATGATACCGCGGATGACCGGTTTTTAGCAAAGATGTATTTCATCAGGTTCTCTTGACAGTCAGTTGAAATACGTACGATATATAGGATTCCATCTGCACAACATAATTGGTATTCCACTAAATACACAAGACGAGCAACATCTTTATCTCTATTTTCTCCATGCGATTATTTTAGCCAGTGTGCAGAACACATTCCATTTCACCGAGAAAACTCTCAAAAATGCATAAATCGTTACGTGTAACGGAATACACTAACGCTTACTGTGGACGTAAAGGTCGCGGCTACGTGTATATTCCATACAATTATTTTTCGTGGACCGATACTATAGTCTTAGATTAGCAGGCTTTTTTATGCCCGTTAACAGGGGATTCTGTGACATTGCGTAGCTATGTGCAGTTGTGGGAAGATGGTCTCATTTCTGCGGTGAGCATACATTGCCCTATTTGTGGGCGACAGTATGATTGCACAACAGGATATGACTATTTTAATAGCTGACTGGAGGCCAATGGAAATCATAAACGTGCTGACGGACATGGATGTAGTTCCTGAGGGAGCCATCTGAATGAATCGCGACGTGCGGCTTGTAACGATAGGAAACGTTCATTTACTTGCAATTGAAACGGGTGGAAATTGCGGGTCGTTAGCAATGAAAGCTGTTCCATTGAAGTGATTCTGTGACAATGCAAATCACTTTAGCGAGAAGGATAAACGAGCGTAGATTGAAGATGGCCGATCGGTAATGTGGGCCCTGCTGGACTGTAATAGGATGTTTTCCGGTTCGTGGGAGCCGTTCTCGGAGGGATAAGCGCCTGGCAGCCATCTTGACTGGCGTCTGGCTGTAAGCCTTTCTGAGAACTGGCCGACAACAACAGCAGAGAGCTTTCCTACGGGGAAGAGAACATTCCATAGGAAGGGGCTGAACGTGTACATGCGCTGATAATGAGCTCTAACGTTCTGACATGGGCGCCTTTGACCATAGTTGGTTTTGCGCAATAAACAAAGCATACAAACCTTTACATGCATAACGTCAAGTACTCATTCTGCACGATAATTTCAACTACAAGACAATCTCGCAATGATTGTCACGTGGTTTACATGGCCGTTATCTGTCATAATTTTTCTCTTAATCATTGTGTCGAGTTATATTTTTATAAATAGAGCCTCTGGCTATCTGGAGACAAGTGTTTTGTTTTTTCATTTCGACGAAGGGGTGGATACTATGATTACTCTCTTTCGATAATGGTAATGGCATCAGTACTACAGAAAGAGACAGACAAGTAAAGCAGTGAGCATAGGAAAATTAATCTCATTTTGCATTCAACTAAAGTTATGTTCGGACTCACTAATAAAAGACTGGAGAAAGTAGTGGAAAAACTACGACCGAAGATGGGCTTGGTGCTACACAGAATACAGAAACACAAGATGAAACATGTCTCGTGCGAATTTTGTCTGATAAGTTCATTGCGACGAGGAAAGGCCTTTACAAGACTTTTATACTTCTATGTACCTGAATGTGGATTTGAACAATGTGACTTGGGATAAGATTACAATTAGAAAGCGGAAAAATAGGATTAACTGGTTAAGCAGGTGACAGGAAATACCAACCAGAGCAAACTACGGACGCCCCACAACACTCTATCAGATTAAAATCAAAATCGTACAAATGTCTCTGAGCACTATGAGACTTAACATCTGAGGTCATCAGTACCCTAGAACTTAGAACTACGTAAACCTAACTAACCTAAGGACATCGCTCACATCCATGCCCGAGGCAGGATTCGAACCTGCCACGGTAGCTGTCTCGCGATTCCAGACTGAAGCGCCTAGAACTGCTCGGGCACACGGCCGGCTCTGGTCAAAGGTATTCCATCAGCAAACGCTAATGGTGTGTGTCCGGCATTCGCATTTCTTTTTGCGTCTTGAACTCCGCTGGGGGCTCTTTCAGTGAGGGATCTGGATTTAAGTGGTGGGATGGCAACACGTCCTTTCTCGAGAGCCGTAATCAGAGAAGGTAGTCTGCAGCGAAACAGACATTCTGACTCATCCCAAGACACTGTCTGAACAGGCCTCGGAATGCCCAACGGTACCGAGCGGCCGCCGTGTCATCCTCAGCTCTCAGGCGTCACTGGATGCGGATATGGAGGGGCATGTGGTCAGCACACCGCTCTCCCGGCCGTATGTCAGTTTACGAGGCCGGAGCCGCAACTTCTCAGTCACGTAGCCCCTCAGTTTCCCTTACAAGGGCTGAGTCCACCCTGCTTGCCAACAACACTCGGTAGACCAGTTGGTCACCCATCCAAGTGCTAGCCCTGCCCGGGAACTCTTAACTTCGGTGATCTGAAGGAAACAAGTGTTCCCACTGCGGCAAGACCGTTGGCATGACTCGCCCAAAAAGCACTTCACTTTGTTCAGGTACAGAATCTTGTGAGGCAAATCCATTTCACGAATGTTATTCTCCACAAACAGGTGCCTCATTTGCTAATTTATGACAGTGTGCATGTTCATGCTGACACAATCATCGTCTCGGAACTGGTCCTCTACTTTACGCTGTACACACTGCTGTAAACTGAGTTCATATCCTTCCGCATTTATCATTTACACAACCACTAGGAGTCTGCATCTGATGTTTACGTTAGCTCGAGTTGTTCGGTATATGTAGTTACGCCACGAGCTTCTCACTCTCGAATTGCCCGGCCGTTTTCTCTAGTCACCCTAGCGCAGATCACTCGTCAGCTCTAGGCACATGGTGCGTGAATCTGAGGTGGAGAACAGTGTGAAAGTAGCAATTTTTTTATTAGTGACTTATAATGTTATCCGCTACATGTACTGTAGCAAGTTCTCTGTTCTCCTGATGTATCCGCCTTCACACATCTGAAGGCACATGTCTTCATATTCTTGCCTCATCTTTGGCACTATCAAGAAACAGAGAAAGACAAGCCAATGACACATGGACTGCCCAGCATTATCTAGGCAATAGACGTGAATGCGTGTGGATGTACAGCGAATATACGAACGATACAAACAGATGTGCACCATATATATTGCTGCGCATTTTATTTATGAGGATTAGGCATTGGGAAGTATGATATTGGTGACAAGTCTCTTTTCTGAGAAGAAAAAATTACAGGAATTTACTGAGAACTACATTGATTTAACATTTACGCACATTGCTTAGGAGTAAATCTCGAGCACTTTAATACGACTGCGTCATATTATTGACCGATGCCGTAATATATGCGAGCACTGCAGCCTTTCAGCAATATGCATGAATTATACATATTTTGAACAGTCCTGAATCACATTTTTGATGACGATTAATTTGATAAATGAGGATGCAGTGTTTATTGCAAGACTTATGCTGCCAAAAGACTGTCCGTTTCATGAAGAAAACTGGTGACGTGAATTCGAAACGGATAGGTTTGAAACAAGTAACGGAGAGTATGTGAAACAGATTGTTTAGAATGGTACAGTCTGTGCTTAAACACTATGATAAAATCATGGAAATGCTGTCGAGGGTAGGCGTCTCTGGTAACGACAACAACACAGCAAAAGAACTCGTGACGTTCTAGGAGCCATCCAAAGATGCAGTAGGGAGATCGGTAGGTGACTAGTGTCCAACATTCCACTTTATTTTGTTATCAGTGCACAATCTGAAAGTCTTTGTAATACAGGGCTCGATGATAGAGAGGTACGTTTAGATTACTGTAGACCCAGATGTTGGTTTAATACACGCTGGGTGTGCAGCAAACGAAAATTCTGTTTAATTGCAAAAACTGCAAAACGCCAGTTTCAGTGTGACTGGTATTTCGGCAGTACAGTGTAGCTGTTGTGTTGTCGTCTAGTAGCTGCAGATACTACGAGCACTACACAGTGCTTTTTCCGTCTCATAGAAGAGAGAGTCGAAATTCGAACGGTGTACAGAGTACAAACATTTGTGTGGTCGCCGTTCGTTACATTTATTGAAAGCGCTCTGCCTGACAAACTTGAGCAGCCAAAAATTCTCTGTTTCTGACTGACTAGACTGTGGGCTATGCCAAACTCAATCTACCGATGATCTTGACTTTTATTTGATCCGAATAGATAGGGGCGACGACAATGATCAACGTGAGAGGTAACAGTGTGACCGTAGTCTCTATCCCACGTTATCTGATGTATCGAGGAGAATTTATTCTGTTCCAACCTGAAATGTGATTAGCGAAAGAAATTTCACAGTGGCATGGAAGCTTACCTTGGAAGGAAGAAATAGACTTCATCCGAAACGAGTCGACTTAATGTAATTACTGTAACAGAGAATAAATTCTGTTCTCGTCAAATATTAACTTCTTAGGTGGTCGAGCTCACATAGATACACCTGAATCAATAAAATATATCGTGTTACAAAAAAACAGCAATATAATTTTTAACCGCCATCATTTGAAAAGTTGGTAGTAGCCTAGCGTCCATCTGAAACTCTAAGCTGTTTTCAGATACTCCTTATTGCATTATCGATCACAATGATGTCATGATTAGACACTACCAGCCAAGAATATGCAGGGGATAAGCAAAATAATGTGAACAATGGTAGTAATGAGATGGTTGTGTTTGACGGTCAACAATGCAGGTAAGGCACGTGTCACGCTGGACTGTGAGTGTTGAGTACGGACTACGCATCAGTGAAGGTTATTTATGAATAGTGGACACTTCGTATTTGCATTCAGGGGCCGAAGTCTACGTACAATGAAAGACTTAACAGAGTTCCAAACAGGGCAGATTGTGGGGGCCCAATTAGCTGGAGCATCGGTAACCAAGACAGCCAACTTATTGAATGTTTTAAGAGCAGCTACTTCAACAGCCATGACAGCCTACACAAAACATGAAAAGAAATCATCATGTAAACGGAATAGTGAGCGCAAATCAAAACTAAATGACAGAGATCGTCATACGATGACACGAGTTGTGTCAAAACAACACAAAACTGCGGCCGCTAAAGTGACTGCACAGCTCAATAGCCATCTACGAGACCCAGTATCTATCGCCACTATTCGCAGAGAACTCCATAAAGCGAATATTCATGGACAAGCATCTAAATCATTAGTGACAATAACCAACGCAATGAAACGTAAAACATGTTATCTAGAGGATAAATCCTGGACCGCTGATGAGTGGTAACACTTCATATGTTCCGACGAGTCAACGTTTTCGTTATTTCCCACATCGGGCCGGTTTTACGTCTGGGAAACGCCAAAAGAAGCCTATAATCCTAATTGCTTGATTCTAACGGTTAAGCATGGAGATGGGAGTGTGATGGTGTAGACAGCCATATCATAGTATTCTGCTGGTCCCATCATTACTCTCAAAGGGCGTGTTACAGCCAACGACTACGTGAGCATCTTAGGTGATCACGTGCACCCCACGATTTAAATGTTTTCCAAGAACGATGATTTCAGAACAATAATGCACCCATTCACACTGGCAGGACAGTACAATGGCGGCATGAGGAACATGCTACTGATCGGCAGCGTGTTCCCTGGCCAGCACAGTCTCCGGACTTGAACATTATTGAATTCTTGTGGGCGATATTGGAGTGCCGACTCCAGAGCGAATTTCCGCCTCCCTCGTCACTACAAGATTTAGGAGAGGTTCTGATAGAAGAGTGGCCTACTATTCCACTGGAGACTAGAATCATCATATGCTAGTATTCCAAGAAGAATCGCAGCTGTATATGGGCAAATGGGTGTTGAACCAATTATTAGTAAACCATTCCCAAGTAAGTATAGGTGTTCACATTGTTTTGCCGATACCCTGTACATCTATTGCGTAATTAAAGTGTTGTGACTGTAGTTCCAACAGGCGTTGGGAGTGTGTCAGGAGCGACATGAGCCTGTGGACACACAGAGCTGCTACTAAAACTGTCACAACGGCAGCAGAGAGTGTGCTGCCCTCTCCACTGCGCCTAGTTCGATCACAGGCTACCCACTTCGAGCGTTCCCACAAGGGCCAATCATGGCCGAGCGCGATGGGCTCGAGCCAATATGAGCAACCAAAACCCACTTTTTGTAAACCTCTAACAGCCACAACCTAATCATGAAAAACAACACGTAATCCAAACCTCAAGTTTTAGCGCAGGCCATGACGGTGGGAGGACATTCGCCAAACCCAAACTTCTCCGTTGGAGTACTACAGGTACAGCGTGATTCATCACCCAGAATTACTTGTTTCCAGCTACTCACTATCCAGTGGCATCGATCTTTATTTAAATTTATCCATGTTATATAAATGATGTTTGAGGTCTGTGACTGTATTAGGAGATTATGTGGAATAATTTATACTGCTGCAGTCACTATTTACTAATGTTTTAGTAGCAGGCTGCATTTCGGCAGCATGCTGCCATCATCAGGTGCATTATACACCCACTTATACATCAGTTTATAGGTTATGTACATTAGCTGTGTGCCAGTGGAGCTAAGAATCAAAACATAAACCTGTGTGGAAGAATAAATCTGTTACAATGTGTACATTATGTGAATAGCAAGATTAGCTAAAATATTAGTACGTTTACTTATATTTCTGTTCGTGTTTTCATTTTCTGACTCACAGATCACAGAAACAGGTAAATCACAACTTACGATTTTCACTAACATCTGTTTACATATTTCCAAAGAGTTTTAAAATGTAAGATAAACTACTTACAATTTCAAAGACTGTTAACATCTTTCCAGAGAGTTATAAGATCTAAGCTAAACTACTTACAATTTCAAACACACTAATATATACCTGTAGTGAAGATGACGACTTTATATAGCAGTATTGGCAATATGGAAGATGTTACATGGATAATTAATGAAAACCTCATGAAACATCAAAAACTATCATTGCCCGAAATTATTGAATTCTTGGACTTCCTTGAACTAGTACTAAACTACAACTATCTGATAATAAAACCTAAATGCAGCGTAGAGGTTCTTGCAATGGGCACAAGCATAGCCGGTACAATTGCCAACATATAAATTAACTAACTTGAGCAAAAAACTCTTACTATAAAATCAACTTGTATGGATAAAATCATTAACTATAGACGTTATGTTGATGATTACTCTTGCTAGATAGTGACTCAAATGATATTAACAACATATTCGACACACTCAATAAGCAGGATATACATATAACATTGACAGTGGAATGTGAAAGCAATGGTAGCAACAATTTCCTTGATCTAAACAGCACTAAAGAAAACAACTCACACATCTTCAAAGGTTACAGGAAGGCAATAGCAATAGATACCACCATACACAGCTCATCCTGTCACCCCGAAACACACAAACTTGCTGCATACAGCGCAGTATTTAACAGAGCTAGCAATATACATATGGATAAATATGCGCATCTTGTTGAGCTCAGCATAATAAAACAGCTTCAGCATATGGCTATGATGAAGTATTAATTGATAACAATACGCAAAAGAGGAAAATCAATAATAAACCACCTTCCACACATGAAATGAAAAAGAAAGCCACGGCTTGCATACCTTTCACCGGCAAACTCGCCTATAAAATAGCAAAACATTCTCAGACCGCAGGACATTAAGATTGCCATTAAAACACACAACAAACTGCAACACACACTGACACACAATATATACACACAGACGGGTTTTCAGTCACAATCAGGCATCTATAAAATAGTATGCAATACCTACAGATCCCTGTATATAAAGTTAAACTCGGAGAGACTTCGAAACAAGATACAATGAACACATAAATGCTTATCACACTAACAATTACACTAGATCAGCAATAGCTACTCACAAAAAAGACACAGGCCACCCATTCCATTATATTGCGAATAGTCTTTATATATTACATGAGAGGAATAAGGACCTCAAATTGACTTATATGAATAAATGGAAATCTTCGTTCACGGCACAGCACATAGAATGTAATATTAATTAATAAGCTTGAAAGTAATTATGTTAACTTCGTCAAAAACTTCTCCAACATGAAATGTTTATATCATTGACAGAATACTTTTCATTAAGTATGCATGTAACATCCTCCATGTTGTCAGTACATCTACATAAAAGTCCTGATCTTCACTACAGGTGTGTATTAGCGTGTTCGAAAATGTAAGTAGTTAGCTTAAATGTTATAACTCTCTGGAAAGATGTTAACAGTTTTTGAAATGGTAAGTAGTTTAGCTTAGATTTTAAAACTCTTTGGAAAGATGTAAACAGATGTTTGTGAAAATGCTAAGTAGTGATTTACCTGTTACTGTGCTCTGTATGCCAGAAAATGAAATCACCAACAGAAATGTAAGTAAACGTATTAATATATTACCTAATAATGATATTCACATAATTTACACACAGTAAGAGATTTATTCTTCGACACAGGTTATGTTTCGATTCCTAACCCCACTGGCACACACAGCTAATGTACGTAACCCATCAGCTGATTTGTACTAATAAAATAATAGTAAAAAATGACTGCCGCAGTATAAATTATCCCACATAGTCGATCTTTATAGCAACTCCAGCGTCGCGCAGCATCGACTGCAGAGATGTGTGTGGGTCATAGTTCTCAATTCCTTTTAATGTCCTACTTCCACTCATTGTGGTAGCGGGATATCTGGTAGCAGTTCTGGTCTGACAGTTGATTCCTTGTCACTATCTCAATACGATCATTTAGAGTCACCCACAGCAATGCTCGGCTGTACATGTCCATTTGTGCATGAGGTCAGCGTGGTCTTGGTTTAACTGTGGTTCTTATTTTGCATTTGCACTTCACAATTAGATCACCAACACTAGACCTGAGCGACAGTAGCAAGGTTGAAATATTCCTGATTGGGATAGCGTATTCAGTGACTACGTTCCAAGTCGCTGAGGTCTCCTGTCCGAGCCATTCTACTGTTGCTGCTTCTCTGCTGACACGATACCTTGCGCTTCCTTGTACGTGGTCGGGTCAATGTCTGGGGTTCAGTTTCGCATTACACAGCAGTTTCCGGGTACTTTCGATGATGCACTGTATGCCCCATGTGGCCAGGAGAAGCATTGTCGCTCAGCTACCGTCTGCGTTGTATTTATCAACGTGGTCGAAAATTTGGCACCGATTAGCGTGAGGTTCGAACTGGGAACCTAGCCATCAACGTGCCTAGCAACTGCAGTCGCCGGATACAAACAACCAGATGTTGGTGGCCGGAGGTCTCTACGTAGATGAATAGCTTCCGCCATAAGCCGTTGTAGGGGAGGCTCCTGGCACGACCTACTCGCAATACGCAGCGCAGAAACACCGCCAGCTTTAACCAAGCGTCAGCTGCAGTCGAGCCGCCTAGCTAGCAAGAATGCTGTGCTCCGAGCCATACCGTGCCGTTTGCGGCCGTCGTAGGAATTTTGACATCGTACCTTCACTAATAGACGTGGATCTTGTAGCGAATTACATATCTGCCAAGCACAGTCAAAGTGAAAAACAAAATGGCAATCGTTTATTATGATGTCTTGTATATTACTGACAATGTATCAGTGTACGCTCGATCTTGCTGAAGTGTAGAGTCCGTATTACCATATGACTTATGCAGATATAAAATGTGACAGGACACGGGTGTGGATCGGTACTTGCGAAAGTAAGAGGGGAACGGCCTCTCTCTCTAGTTGACGGGGTCATTTTTTGCGTGAAAGTGAATATGGCAGATGTAGGATCGGTGCGACGCGACAGATATCTCGTTGTGGTGTGGTGACGGGTTGCCAGGGGAACTATCATCTTCTGTGTAGGGCGGATTTGACGTGATAGCCTGGGCAGCTTAGTGACTCATTCCGATTGCCGCACTGACAGACCGCCAACTGTAAACCGTAGGGTAACGAGCGGTAGCTATCGCCAACTCCTGGACGCTACTGTTCATGCCAATCGTCAAGCACAGACATTGTCAGCCTAATACTTGGAAGCTGAGGTCGGACACAGGAATGGAGCTGTTAGATATTTAAGTATCCCAGTACCATTCAGCAAAATGTGGTCATACCACTTCTAAAGAAATGTGTACCTTTTCTGTAGGCCAATCTAAAGACGCATGACTCGGCGAAACGCATCACTGGTAAATCAATAATATATACTTCCCTGCAACCAAAACCGACTGTAAACGCGAAGTAAAACTGCTCCACATGTATCACGAAAAGAGTAAGTCACGAAGTGACAACAAATATTGGAGCGGAAGCAAGGATCTGACAGAAACTCTGAAGACTGGGTCGTCAATAGATTGGCATGTCTCCAGAACGCAAATTTCCCGTCGTATTAACGCTTTTTCTCTGTCTCACCGACTGAATTTCCTGCAACAAAGTTTCCATCGCTGCTCCTGCTTCAGTTTCATTGTTTGCCTGCCTTACACCATCTCTTCCATAGCATTGCCTAAGATTTCCATTCCATCGAATCACCGAAGAACATTCGTGATTACCGCCCCCCCCCCCCCCTTCTCAGTCTTCAAGAAAGATGAAAATTTTCAATCCTGAATCCTGTGGTATGTAACCCGTAAAATACAGTCTTTTTCTCACGACTTCCGTGTTGCGACAGCTCCAAGTACTGGCTGCAATCTCCCCTAAGAATTCTCAAGCATTTGTCTCCATTCCTCAATTGGCAAGATGACGGTGGCCCCCAACCAAAACTCGCTTGAAGTAATGAGAAGCATTGTACTTTGTTCTGCTGTCCGCTGTCGTTCGCGACTTAGCGGCATCCGCCTCGACATCTATCGGACTCCTTCTCGTGTTTGGAAAACTCTTCGTCTAAAACTATTTCTGTCTTCATGCACCATTTGCAGCTTAAACGTCCGTTTTTGTCCCTAGTGTCCGACAGTGAATTGTAACACACTGCAGCATCACTGTACTCCGTAAATGCCTAATAACTGAATGTGGTTGCCACCTAATGGTTACTGAATTTGCTCCCGCTTCCTAATAGTAAACTCGCAGGCTCGGAGTGAAGAGAACACAACGGCTACTCTTACACAAATGCAGCAGCACCCCTCCCCTCCAATAGTGTGGACACCGCATAACGTTGCCGATACTGTTACGTAAGCAACACCTGTATCCCTCTTAACTTCACAAGGATACTGAAGTGCAGTCACAAGTAATTTTTGGTTTCAATGGCTAAAGGAATAAGTCTAGAAACTCTTGATCTAATCTGGGGATAGCGTGGCGTTGTTTAGCTTGTAGTATTTGCGAGGAACTCGACTTAAATACTTGTCTCGATATTTCTGCAAATGGAGAATTGCACAGTTTCTGCTTTTAAGTACATATTGAATGATAGGGAAGGAAAAATTGGTCTTCCCCACTGAGCAGAAGTTCTGACACAAGATTCCGCTTCAAAACTTCAGTTGACTATGGAAATATCACGGCAGCTATTTTATAATAATAAAGGCAATTTAATGTACAGTAATATCCTCTTATTTTCTTATCGCTTCATGCAAGTAACATAGGAACACGTGTAGACATGGTCCTAACAGCGAGGCAGGACCGGTCGTCAGCCTTCAGCGAATTGAAAGTCTGAGTTCTCTGAACGTTATCATGTTATAAATACAGTTATGATATTGTTACACTTTGATTCTGAAATTCAGGTTATTCTTAGAAGACTCGACTGGATTTTGCAAGTCTTTTCACATCACCGTAAGTATCGCAACCTACATATATTACAACCTCCTTACCATTTTGAGTCTTGGTCTAAATATTCGTTTCAGTCACTCTACGTTTCTCTCCACAACGAAATTTTCTTTTAAACGGTTGATTCAGCACCTCATAATTAGTTACCTTGTCTACCTATAAAATCTTATCCTTATTCAGTAGTATCACATTTCGAAATCAACTCTGTCCTTATCGACAGCGTTTTCGTCCACGTCTAGCTTGAGTGCGAGGCAGCACTAAAAGCCTCAACGGAATATTGACTCCTATCATATCCTGACAAAGCTATCGAGCAAGATAAAATTATGGGCTGTAGATAATGACTACGCACTAAAAAAGCATATATCCATTTAAAAAGTTATATGACCGTTGACTGAAGTAAACTATGTTTGTAATTCCATACAGCGTATCTGGTTCAAATGGCTCTGAGCACTATGGGACTTAACTTCTGAGGTCATCAGCCCCCTAGAACTTAGAACTACTTAAACCTAACTAACCTAAGGACATTACACACATCCATGCCCGAGGCAAGATTCGAACCTGGGACCGTAGCGGTCGCGCGGTTCCTGACTGTAGCGTCTAGAACCGCTCGGCCAGCCCGGCCGGCCCAGCGTATCTCCCACGATATTAACCGTACCTCTCTTTTTCGAACCTCATTCTGCAATCGAACGGAGTCTTACGGGGTGACCCAATGAGGCCTTTGCTGTACATTCTTGCCACTGAAGAAGTACTCCGAATTGGAGAAAATGAAGAATATATATATATATATATATATATATATATATATATATATATATATATATATATATATATGTGTGTGTGTGTGTATGTATACGCTGACGACATAGCCGTAGGTTCAACAGATATACAGAAGCTGCAGAATATCATTGAGAAAATAGACAAACTACAGATAAACATAACGAAGACAGAAATAGTGATTTTTAGAAAAGGAAGCAAAACACTCAAGAAGGCGGAAATCAACATCAGAGGACGAAAACTAAATATCTCATCAGACTTTAAATACCTAGGGGTGACACTGCAACCAACAGCCAAATGCTTCACAAAACATACAACAGAACGTGCAGCCCAAGCAATAATAGCAATACAGGATATCAAAAACATCGCCTATTCAGTCTATAAACAGCCATGATATTATTCAATGCTAAAATCTTGCCAATCCTGGCATATGGGTTGGAGGTTATATGGGACCACTCGACAGAAAAAAATCTAGAAACACTAGAAAAGGTAAAATCGACTTATCCCCAAGAGCAATAGGTCTCTCAAAGACAAGATCTAATCTAGTGTACCTGCCAGCGAGAGAGACATTCCTAATTGAAGACATCAAACTTCGATCTATGATGCGACACGCCAGGGCTTCCAGTAAGAAACTGAAGATCATGGAGGGCAAACGAGAAAAGTATGGCTGGAGTTCTATGGTACTGAAGCAATGACAAACCTCTCATTACAGTACCAAACTTCGAAGTGCGACATGTCGTAACTAAACTTTCTGTTCACGAGTTTCATACTCTAATTTGCAAAAACAAAGCTTATAACGACCCAAGCACAACATGTGTATGTGGACTGTGTAACGAAGCCTGTGAACGATATCACATAGAATTGTGCGGTAAAAGAGTGAAATCGATAAATAAATATGCAAAAATGTAAAACCCAAAGGTAAATGTAAAATGTTAAGCAAAGTAACTATTTGGCTGCAATTTTATTAAATAAAATCGTACCTGTCTTAATTACAATCTTATGTGTGTACCTTCTAGTTTGTCCTCTTTTGCCTGAAATTTAATGCATGAGATATTAATCTGATTGTTCGATAATTCTCGCACTTGTGAGCTTTTACAGTCTTTGGAATTGTGTGGACGACATTTTTCCGAAAGATAGATGCTATGTCACCAGAATCATCATTCTGACTCAGTAACTCATTATTCGATCACATTCACACCAGTTGTTATTTTCCTACTTTGGAACAGGAGTTGTGAAATCCTAACTGGAGTCTGAGGGAATTTTGTGTGTTTCTGGCACCTTTCATACCAGTTGTAAAAGTTTATCCTGTGTGGTTGTACGAAGGATGTAAATTTGTCTCAATAAATGTTGTGTGCTAAAGGCTACCTACAGGTTGTAAACAAGAAACTCTAAACTCCAAACCACTTATGAAAGTGGACAGCATTTACGCACTGTTCTCTCCAAAGTAGACCACGAAGGTTGACAAACATCGAAATTTGGTGACCGATATATGCAGCGGAGTAGCAGCAATTCATCCTTGGCGCACAAAACCAGTCCCGCGAGATACGTGAACAGGGGCCCCTTTCTCTTCGGCCACAGCATCAGCAGTAAAAAACACACATTGTACCATGAGATGGACGTGATCAGTCAAAATCATCACATAACCTTTTGCAGTAGTGTGACCCTGAAGAATAGTCACGGGACTGATGTGGCTGCCCTAATCAGCCTCACACCCTCACCATGTTTCACCGTTGGGTCTTAAATTCGGCCAAAGGTGGGGAAAGGAGTGAAAGAAGACTTATACGATCAAATTACTTTCTTTCATCACTCCATAGTCCAGTTTATATGACTTCAGCACCACGGTTCCCTGTGACGGTTGTTTTTGCGTGACTGATGAGTGATTTTGGAATTTCGTTTCGCTCTGCAATTCCCTGCTTATGGAGCTTCCTTCGTGTGTTTTGGTGATGGTGGGGTTCGTGATTATGATATTCAGTTCTTCAGTGACATTTGCAGCTGTTGTCCTCTTATTTTTCCATCACAATCCTCTTCAATGACTGTTTGTCGCGATCAGTCAACGCACAGTGTCGTCCAAGTTGTGACACAGCGGATGATGCTTTTCCTCCCTCCCTGTACGCGACATAATTCTCTGATATGGTGCCTCTTCAAACACCAAACAATTCAGATAGCTTGATTACGAGCACTAGAAATTAGCCCGTCATGGAAGTCACTTATCTCCGACATAATGCACTCACTACACTGAGGAGGCAAAATATTATGACCACATCCTTAGCTTGTTTGTCCGTCTTTGGGACGAAATACATCACTGATTCTGCGTATCAGCGATCAGACAGTTTGTTGGTACGTTGTGGCATCAGATGTCTACGCACAGGTCATATAATTCGCGTAAATAACAGGCCGCTGATTAGCGTATGCGATAGTGGGGCCCGGAAGTGACCCAGATGTGTTCCATAGGATTTACATCAGGCGAGTTTGGTAGCAGAATTAACACCGTGAGTTTACTATAACGCTCTCCAATCCACTGTAGCTCGGTTCTGATACAGAGACAACGACAATTATACTGCTGAAAGATGACATCGCCGTTGGGGAAGACATCAAGCAAGAAGGAATACAGTGGTTCGCAACAGTCAGCCTGTTTTCGATTATTACCAAAAGTCTCCCATGTCTCCCATAGCGGAATAGTGCTCCCACCAGCCCGCGTCCGTGGCGCACTGCACGTTTCAAGCCACCGTTCATCTCTATGAATGCGTCTTTGGCGTCTACCATGCACCCAATGCAGCAAAAATGTGATTCACTCGTAGAGGTGACTCATTTCCTTTCATGAACGATCGAAACCCAATGGTTCCCTGCACTCTTGTCCCATCTGACGATGTCGTTGGGCCAAGATGTGAACCCATAGGAGAGGTCTGATGCCGAGATCCATGTTCAACAACATACGACGAACAGTGTGCTGCGAACCACTTGTACCTGCACCAGCATTGCGCACGTTCGGCAGAGATTACGCAGATCACCATGTATCGTACTTTGCAGATCAGACAGACCTCCGAACTCCACGTTCTGTGAACAGTCGTACACTTCCAGCGATTTATCGCCTTATGGTAATTTCATTGTCCTTCTACCTCTTTCCATAGATGGCTGAAATGGCTCTGATCACTATGGGACTTAACTGCTGAGGTCAACAGTCCCCTAGATCTTAGAACTACTTAAACCTAACTAACCTAACGACATCACACACATCGATGCCCGAGGCAGGATGCGAACCTGCGACCGTAACGGTCGCGTGGTTCTAGACTCTAGCGGCTAGAACCGCTCGGCCACTCGGGCCGACCTTCCATAGATGCTCGCGACAGTAGATCGTGAACATTCAATTAGGTTAGCCGTTTCAGACATACTCGTTCGCAGGGTCTGCGTAATAATAATCTGTTATTTATCAACGTCGCTTATCTGAATGGATTTCCCAATTTTCGGCCCATATCTTCGCTATGATGCTCCGGCGTCCGTGTCTGCTCCGCTTAGTTACTTTTGTTACCACGTCACGTGCCCGCAGAGCCGCCAAGTGGCATCTAAAGGTGCGATGATCAGCGGTCATAATGTTTTCGAGTATCGACACATGCAACATATCTTGATCAAGTAGTGCTCGTGGTCAAATACAATAACGCAACCTGCTCGCTTGGCCAGCTTCTGTATAAATCAGCTACATATGAATCAAAGTTCTAGCAGCAACTCTAAATGTGTTGGGATGACGGAAGAAATTTTAACATCGGGTACCAAGAATATGTAAGGGCATTGAAGCTGAACATCTAATACAGGAAAATCCCCATCATACTGGAATAAAATCAAGCATTGCTACCTTACGCCATAAAAAAGAATAAGAAATGGAAGTCGCACTCTAAGGGAAGAATATTTCATATAGAAGGTCATAAATGAATACAAAAATATTCTGAATGGGCAAAAGAGCACCAACAGAAAGTCAATATTCAAACTACTTCACAGTATGCCATGAAAATAAATTTACAAAAACAAAGAAAGTTCAATTAACCGAGAAAATACATTTTAAAAAGATAGAGGAATTGCAGTACACACAAACGATCCAACAATCTACTCCGATCTCCCAGGGTGCCTCAGTCAGTTCCCATGATCAGCTACTCAGCTCTGTTCCATATAACCAAGAGCAGTGCAAACATTTGCAGTTCTCTCCAGTATGCTTCATGCGCAGAGAATTACATACTGGAAGTAAGCTACACCATGTGCATTTAGCACATATAGAGCAACATATCGCTGGATGATCAAGTCACAAAAATGAATGTAAGTAAAAAACTCAAATATATAACTTTAAAGAGATAAATAGAAACAGCTGGATTTAAATAAACTGCCAAATCTCACATAAGAATGTGTTATGTCACTGAAGATGCCTAACGAGAGTAGGCGAAAAACATCGAGGTGACAAACGTGATGGGATAGCGATACGAACGTCACAGATGACGTTAGTATCGCCTATGCAAGGTATAAAAGGGCCGTGCGTTGGCGGACGTGCCAATTGTACTCAGAGAAATCATTAAAACAGGTTTAAGTGGCGATTATGGCCACACGACGTGAATTAACAGACTCTAAAGGCGGTAGTGGGAGCTAGACGCATGGAACATTCCATTTCGGATAGTGTTGCGGAATTTATTATTCCGAGATTCACAATGACAAGAGTATGCCGAGGACACCAAACTTCGGGCATTACCTCTCACCACGGGCAACAGAGTGGCCGACGCCCTTCACTGAACGACCGAGATCACTGTCATTTGGGCAGCGTTGTCAGTGCTAGCAGACAAGCAAAACTGCGTCAAATAACTGCAAAAATCAATATGGTGCGTTCGGAAAATGTATCCGTTAAGACAGTGCAGTGAAATTTAGCGTTAATGGGCTATGGCAGTAGAGGACCGACGCTAGTCCTTTGCTAACAGCAAAGTCTCCTGACGATGTCTGTTGGACCCTAGTGGACTGGAAAACCGTGCCCTGTTCAGATGCGTCCAGATTTCTGTTGGTGAGAGTTGATGATTGGTTCGAGTGTGGCGCAGACTTCACGAAGCCGTGAACCACAGTTTTCGACTGGTGGTTCCATAATGATGTGAGCAGTGTTTACATGGAATGGACTGGGCCCTCTAGTCCAAATGACCTGATCATTGGCTGTAAATGACTATGGTCAGTTACTTGGGAACTACACTCCTGGAAATTGAAATAAGAACACCGTGAATTCATTGTCCCAGGAAGGGGAAACTTTATTGACACATTCCTGGGGTCCAATACATCACATGATTACACTGACAGAACCACAGGCACACAGACACAGGCAACAGAGCATGAACAATGTCGGCACTAGTACAGTGTATATCCACCTTTCGCAGCAATGCAGGCTGCTATTCTCCCATGGAGACGATCGTAGAGGTGCTGGATGTAGTCCTGTGGAACGGCTTGCCATGCCATTTCCACCTGGCGCCTCAGTTGGACCAGCGTTTGTGCTGGACGTGCAGACCGCGTGAGACGACGCTTCATCCAGTCCCAAACATGCTCAATGTGGGACAGATCCGGAGATCTTGCTGGCCACGGTAGTTGACTTACACCTTCTAGAGCACGTTGGGTGGCACGGGATACATGCGGACGTGCATTGTCCTGTTGGAACAGCAAGTTCCCTTGCCGGTCTAGGAATGGTATAACGATGGGTTCGATGACGGTTTGGATGTACCGTGCACCATTCAGTGTCCCCTCGACGATCACCAGAGGTGTACGGCCAGTGTAGGAGATCGCTCCCCACACCATGATGCCGGGTGTTGGCCCTGTGTGCCTCGGTCGTATGCAGTCCTGATTGTGGCGCTCACCTGCACGGCGCCAAACACGCATACAACCATCATTGGCACCAAGGCAGAAGCGACTCTCATCGCTGAAGACGACACGTCTCCATTCGTCCCTCCATTCACGCCTGTGGCGACACCACTGGAGGCAGGCTGCAAGATGTTGGGGCGTGAGCGGAAGACGACCTAACGGTGTGCGGGACCGTAGCCCAGCTTCATGGAGATGGTTGCGAATGGTCCTCGCCGATACCCCAGGAGCAACAGTGTCCCTAATTTGCTGGGAAGTGGCGGTGCGGTCCCCTACGGCACTGCGTAGGATCCTACGGTCTTGGCGTGCATCCGTGCGTCGCTCTGGTCCGGTCCCAGGTCGACGGGCACGTGCACCTTCCGCCGACCACCGGCGACAACATGGATGTACTGTGGAGACCTTACGCTCCACGTGTTGAGCAATTCGGCGGTACGTCCACCCGGCCTCCCGCATGCCCACTATACGCCCTCGCTCAAAGTCCGTCAACTGCACATACGGTTCACGTCCACGCTGTCGCGGCATGCTACAAGTGTTAAAGACTGCGATGGAGCTCCGTATGTCACGGCAAACTGGCTGACACTGACGGCGGCTGTGCACAAATGCTGCGCAGCTAGCGCCATTCGACGGCCAACACCGCGGTTCCTGGTGTGTCCGCTGTGCCGTGCGTGTGATCATTGCTTGTAAAGCCCTCTCGCAGTGTCCGGAGCAAGTATGGTGGGTCTGACACACCGGTGTGAATGTGTTCTTTTTTCCATTTCCAGGAGTGTATTTTCAGTCATTCATGGGCTTCAAGTTCACAAAAAACGATAGAATTTTTATGGATGACAGTGCACTTCCCGATTGAATAACATTCTGTACAATCCGAGCGAATGATTTGGCCATCCTGATCGTCGGATACGAATACCACCGAACATCTGAGATATAATCGAGGTGAGTTCGCGCGCTACATCCAGTACCGGCAACACTTCCTCAATTAAGGACTGCTGTAGGGGCAGCATGCCTCAGTATTTTTGCAGGGGACCTCCAACAACTTGTTAAGCCCGTGCAACGTTGAATTGCTGCACTATTCCGAGCATAAGGAGGTCCGGCACTATATTAGGAGGTGCTCCACGACTTTCGTCACCTCAGTGTTTGTCCGACACTGAAGAAGAAAGTGCAGTTTGCAAAGATAGAAGTGTTCTTCTCTTTATGATAAAACATAAGTTAGCTGCACTTTTGTTAATGAGTGGATATATCGCGGTGTTTCCACGGTTTCGTCCAAGCCCTGTTATCATCCAGTGCTCTGTAGGATTTTTCTCTTGTAGCCCCGACTCTACCGGACACGGGAACTCGGCCGCGTTTTCTCGCGCGGCTGCCGTGACTGACGCCCGGGGCAGTCGGAGCGCACGGTGGCTGCCGGCCATGCGTCAGCGGCAGGTGGGCGCTCTGGCAGCCGTGTAATGCGCTCATTACGGCGCGTCCGCGCCCCGCCGTCTGACAAACGGCGCGCCCGGTCACCGCGTCCGCAGCCTCACCCTTTGTCAGCAGCCGCGGTCAGCTCTACGTCATAGCGCGCTGCCCTCCCCTAGCACGCTCAAAGCACTTACCCGCCACCAAAATGGTCGTGGCTTACGAAAGCGGGTGCACTGTGGCTGGCTGTGGAGGTAAGCGTTTCCCTTCCTGGAGACACATGCAGTTTCATCTATTGTAACTGCCGGTAAGGGGTACGTAGGCAGTGGCGAACATATCTGCTACTGCATCTACATCTAAATCTTCATATTCCCTCTTCGAGGACTATGTCATTTTGTAGACTAACGAGGTGATTGTTATTTCGTAACTATATGAATATGTGACAACAATTTCAAATCAAATGAAACACACATGTTCTTGTACAGGGTGCCCAGTCAGTCGTACCAATACACAGGGTAGCAGCCTCCCCCACGGCCTCAATGAAGGTGAGTATTCTTGCATGCAAACGACCATAAAGGCTCCGAACGGCATTGTCTTAAAAGATTTTCCCAAGCGTATTGTTACTTTTGTTCCAATTGGGGCAGCGGGGGATTAGCCGAGCTGTCTACGGCGCTGCAGTCATGCGCTGTGTGGTTGGCCCCGGCGGAGGTTCGAGTCCTCCCTCGGGCATGGGTGTGTGTGTTTGTCCTTAGGATAATTAAGGTTACATAGTGTGTAAGCATAGGGACTGATGACCTGAGCAGTTAAGTCTCATAAGATTTCACACACATTTGAAAATTTTTGACCATTTGTTCAAATTGGGGACGGGTTCTTGCAGCCCTTTTAGTGCTAATAGATTACCGCTTCATGTTCCATACGTGTTCAATAGGCGACAGTCCTGCTGGCCAGGCTCGTTGTACATGACGAAGAGAACGTTACATCATAGTAAAGCTATGTGAACGTGATTGCCTTGCTGAAACACCACATCGCCCTCCTGTCCAAGAAATGGCTGTGGAATGTGGACAACAGCCTGTGGAATGCAGCAGGAACTGGTTACTTTACTCTGCAGAAATACCAGCTGATGCCCAGTTCAGCCGCCCCTCCCCCCCCCCCCCCCCCCCCAAACTACGACGCACAAATCATGGTGCCTTCAATGGGACCTGTTGCTGTGGACGAATACACTCTGCAATAGGAAGCTCAGCCTGGCTTCGACATACGCATACAGGCACACGCTACTCCTATCACTGAAGACATATGAGTGGCATTACATTCCCCAGTCAACTGTTTCACATAACCAAAGTAGCAATGCTTGATGGTGTCGTTGTGTTAGTGATAATAACCTTTCTGGAAGCAGACAGTTCCCAATCGTCCTTGATGACACAGCAGGTGCAGGATTTGGCCAGATTTCGACTTGTATTGATTTCCTTCCTTGATTATGTTCGCTACTTGCACAATGCATCGGTGTCGACGTACGTCTGTACCACACGAACGTCAAGAGCCTGGTCTACAAATGTGATAATATTAAACATACGGCTGTGCTTAACATGTGCTACGATCCTTCGATTCGACTGTCCAGATCTGATGGACCTGCTCCGTGCAGAGAGAGTTGCTACTTGTCTCGACCAGCTGATAAGTTACAGATTTTGGTGAGTGGTCGTATCCGTTTGACTTTCAAGTGGCTTGGAGTTTTGGCTCGCTAGAAACCTGTTGCATCCCAAAATGGACTGGGTTAGACATTTGATGAGCTTCCCATTTGCCGAGTTAAAAGGTAATTGTGTTTGGTACAAGCGATTCGTATTTACTTCTAATTGGTGGTGGGATATGTTATATTAACTTGCGTGACCTACCGAATGGCCGTCGGTGTGGGTCATTTCAATAACGTTTGCAGTTTTTGATAACTGTTCTTTTATAGCCTGGTTTTGTACTACTGCGGTTTCTTGTAAAGTGTTCCCTCACACCTCTGGTAATAGGATTTGGAGTTAGTTTTGGGTAGCTACCAGCCTTAATTTGAAATTATATGTGAGTGTTTTAATAGCAATGTTTTTTCGAAACTGAATGTAGGTTCATGTTATAAACCTACATATTGAGACTATTTTTGCCAATTCTGGTCGTGACAGTTGACTGTTGCTAGAGTTCAAATTTTCGTAAATTTTTTAACTACCTATGAAAGTGGTTCTGCTATACATGAGAGTAAAAAATGTGGTAAGATTAACTGGAGTTTCATCTCTTGACTGCGATTTGTTTCAGCGCATGATTTTGCGTTGACATTTCTTTTTTGAATCTTGTTTTTGTGCCCACCTCTCAATCTAGAACACTATTTAGAAAAGACCTTGAGCAGTAACTGGTGTTTCTTCTAAACCTTGATGTTGCTGCTACCACAGGTACATTTTAATTAAGAAGTTGACTTACCCTGAAGTACACCACTATTCAGACTGACGTTAGTAACTGTGTATGGTAGTTTTCGACCCCAAGAGTAGAAGCCATCTGCTACTTAATTACCTCCTTGTTTTTGTAAACTTTTATTAAACAATGAGTAAAGGAAAGACTAGGCTACTATTTACGAAAAATCAATCATCATTAAGAAAGAAAACACTATCTTATCAATAATTAAGTCTCTTACATTGACACTGATCTATTACGCTGAGTTTTTGGAATTAACTTAAAAAAGAAAGGAAATCTACTACAACACTGTACAAAAATATGTTTTGACTTCAAAAATTGATCACTTGAGTAAACTATAAATAAAAAAGTAAACAATGACTTCCAATAGAATAATAAGAGCAATTATGTGAAACAAATAACTGTGCTCTTATTTTCGACAAATACCTTCTTGTCAACGGAACACATTTTGAGCATATATTTTTTATATCTGGAATATATGTTGTAAGTTTTTGTGTCTTTTTGTGTGGATATTTGTGGCATCGTAACACCTGTGAATACTTTCACCTACTCGGTCTTACTTAGAGTTCTACAGCAGATTCGTCGACTCTGCTGCCACTTTCAAACTTCGTTCCTTGAAGTCTGCAAGTCGTTATACATTTTTTTGGAATTCATTTTCCCTTCTCTGTTAATGCTTTTATCGGTGGCACGTACAGATGTCTTATAAAATCTCGATGCATCAGCTTGTTTTTCTTATTTACAATGTTTTTCTCCATAAAACTAGGCATATTGTCTTTACTATTTCAAGATTTCCCTCGTAAACATCCTCTTGTTCCTCTGTTCGTCGTCCTCTATTTCACTGGTAGTTTCTTGATAGTATGCTTGTATTTCTGCTTCATTGTCACTAAACTCTGCTACACCTTAGGAAGATTCTGTTGTTCCAACTAGTCAGAGCCTTCAGTAACTAAAAATTACTCCAAAATTTGTTCTTCCATCTTACGTCGCACCATTCTGTCTATAACAATGAAAAAGAATTTGTGATGAAAGATAAAAGAAGTAACGTTTGGAATTTCATTGTGTAGGTTTCGACCACAACTGGTAAGCACCCACGGAAATGTTTCAATGGTCGCTGCTTAGCACATTTCCGCACAAAGCAGAGCCACATCGATGAGGAATAGTAGCTTTCCAGTCGCCTGATAAAGAAAGTAAGAGCCTACGGAATATCAGACAAGCTGTGTGGCTGGATTGAAGAGTTTTTAGCATACAGAACACAGCATGTTGTTCTCAATGGACAGACGTTAAAGTAACCTCGGCCGTGCCAAAGGGGAGTGTTATGGGACCATTGCTTTTCACAATATATATAAATGACCTAGTAGATAGTGTCGAAAGTTCCATGTGGCTTTTCGCGGATGATGCTGTAGTATACAGAGAGGTTCCAGCATTAGAAAATTGCAGAGAAATGCAGGAAGATCCACAGCGGATAGGCCATTGGTGCAGGGAGTGCGAACTGACCCTTAACATAGACAAATGTAATGTACTACGAATACATAGCACGAAGGGTCCTTTATTGTATGATTATATGATAGTGGAACATACCCTGGTAGCAGTTACTTTTGTAAAATATGTGTGAGTATGCGTACGGAGCAACTTGAAATGGAATGATCATATAAAAATAATTGTTCGTAAGGTGGTACTAGGTTGAGATTCATTGGAGAGTCCTTAGAAAGCCTAATCCTTCAACAAAAGAGTTGGCTTAAAAAACACTCATTCGACCTATACTTGAGTATTGCTCATCAGTGTGGGATCCGTACCAGGTCGGATTGACAGAGGAGATGGAGAATATCCGAAGAAGAGCGGCGCGTTTCGTCACAGGGTTATATGGTAAGCGTGATAGCATTACAGAGATGTGTAGCAAACTCAAGTAGCAGACTCTGCAAGAGTTCAGATTTCGAGAGGGTGCGTTTCTGGATGGGGTATCGAATATATTGCTTCCCTTTACGTATACCTCCGGAGGAGATTACGAATGTAAATTTAGAGAGATTCGAGCGCGCACGGATGCTTTCCGGCAGTCGCTCTTCTCGCGAACAGTACGCGACGGGAACAGGAAAGGGATGTAATGTCAGTGGCACGTAAAGTGCCCTCCGCCACTCACCGTTCGGTGGTTTGCGCAGTATAAATGTCGATGTAGATGAAGATGTAAGCAAGAGGTTGATGCATGGGGTACTACATTACCTCACGGATGTAATTAAGGTTTAAAATGACATAGCAATGCTACTGCGATGGTTCACACAGATAGCAGGTAAACCGTACAACACTTCCTAGTCGACAGTGTCATACGACATATCTATGTGTTATTAATGAATTTCACTCTGCATCCTCAGTTCCTCTATGCAGCAAACTGTAGCCTTTCTCGTGAAGGTAAACCTGCTATTAGATGGACCTGAGGTAACGGAAAAGCTTTGTCTGAAGAGCGAATTTGGCTGTGCAAAGCTAACGTCAGAGGAATGCGAGCCACGGCACGGCACAGGGCAGCTCGCAAGTCCGCGGACTTTGGCTGCGGCCGTAACGCGTATACATGTGGCGTTAGCGGCCGCGCAGCCAGAGGGTTCCCCCCGGAGGCGGCGCCGGCCCCCGCTAGCCGCGACTACTGCCGCCACTGTCGCCTGCTAAATATTAAACTCGCATTAACGGCCGTGGTCGCGGCGGAGCACTACCCGTGACGCGGCCAGCTAGTTTGCAATGCATGAGCCACGCTAACGTCGCGCCGGTCACTTCCCGGCAGCCCAGGGCCCCCTAAACATCCCTTTCAGCGTGTTCGCCCGCCGCTTACCCGCCCTTAATGCTGCAAGTCAGATGGCCGCCGTCACGACTAGCGTCTTAATGTGACAATGCTGTTCACAGCGTAAGCTAGGCTGTCACGTCGATGTCGAACGTTGGGTACGGATGGCGAAGCAGTCTACTGTGGAAGGAATGAAGGGTAGGAATTTGCTTGGTTGTTTATCAAAGTCGATTTTCTACATGACACAATAGTCCGTTACGTACAGAGAGGTTCTAAACTATATGTCAAAAATATAACGGCAACTAGAGGGGCCGAAATAAGCAAATGTATAGGAATGTGCGTGCGGTAATGGCGGCTTGACCCGGTAGAGAGCACTGACGATTGAGGAGTATAAAAGCACTTCGCTAGCGGAATTCATCATTTCCCTCACGGATCAGGAGCAGCATTTACCGTTTCACCGATGCGGAGCTCTCCGATTTGCACTTCATCTATGAGACTGCATAAGGAAATGGATTAGATCCTCAAAGGATGTACAGATAGCGATTCCTGGAAAGGAATCAGCCGGATCGCCGAATATTCGGGCATCTTCATTGGGAGTTGATCATATTATGCTTCCAGGCGTGGAACTGGTATTGCAAATATAGTAGAACTTCTGCAGTGGAAGAAATAATGTTAAACACAGTAGAGGATAATCCTTCGACCAACTCGAGAGCTGTAGGAAGCGCGTTGGGTGTGAGCCATCAAAGCATTTTGAGGACTTTACATCAAGACGGAATGCATCCGTATCATTCACAGAGAGTGCAAGCAATGACCATTGACGAGTATCTTCCATGTCTCAGATTAGCTCGTTGGTACCTATAGCAGACTGCAGCCAATGAAATCTTCCCAGCATATGTTTTATTTATTGATGTGGCTACCTCTACGCGGTCGGGTATGTCGAACATCCGTAATTCTCACCTGTGGGTTCCCGGTATCCCACATGTCCCAGTAGCACACTCCTACCAAGATGGTTTTTCATTAATATTTGGGCAGGCAATGTGTATAATACCTTAGTAGGACCTATCATGCCACCTAATCGTTCAACTGGCCACATATACATCACCTTCCTACGGGAAGTCTAACATGAACTTCTGGGCGATGTTCCAGTAACTGTCCGCAGAAGAATGTGGTTCCAGAAAGATAGAGCCCCAACTCACGTCTGTCAAGACGTCAGGAATCATGTGGACGCTGTCTACGCCCAGCAGTGGACAGGATAGAGCAGTCCAGTTCCCTGGCCATCGCGTTATCCCGATTTAACCTGCATGGACTTTTTCTTGTGTGTTCATATGAAACGCCTGGTGTACGAGAGTCCCGTCACATCTGAAGGAGATCCAATTGCCAGCGTGTCTGTTGCTATTGGACATGTGCTCGACATGCCTGACGTCTTTTCTAATGTACGCCGATCCATGTGGCGTCGCTGTAAATAGTGTATCCCTATTGGTGGCCGCTCTTTCGAGAATCTCTTGTAAGCTATGAATAAATTTGTGATGTCATTTGTCCTTGCATGTTTTTTTTTTTTTTCAGTTTCCTGTGATTCATACCGCTGTACAAATCAGCGCTGTGATGTGTCACTGCCGCACTGAAATTCCTATACGAATTCGGTTTATCTAGGTCCCCTCTACCTATCTTTACATTTTTGAGATATAGTTTAGGATCACCCTGTGTACAGCGTGATTCTTATTAACGTTTAAAAACCGCCGAAGCGATGTGGATTAGGCTGAGACAAGTAATTTGATATGCGACACACCGGGCCATAAGTGGCGGGAAATTCTTCAGAGGCGTGTGACAAAAGTGGAACATGTGACGTCTCCAGGTGACGTACCTCGCCGTAAATGCAGCGGTTGAGCCTATGGATCTGTCGCACCTGATCATCCCAACCCAAGTCATGTATTCACGTTGGTGGGGCTCCCCGCTTAAGTGCGCGACTTTAGCGCGTCCCCACGCGTTGTAGACCCGCACTAAGGCCGGGAGCCCCACCAACGTGAATACGTGACTTGTGTTGGGATGAAATATCGAGTCTTGAGTCTGGCAGGATATATATTTCATTTTCATTGTGCTACACCGAGATAATATTTATTATTTTGTTTACCTGTTCTCGTCGTCTTACCAGGTTTATTGCAAAGTGCAGTGCTAAAAAGCCTATCGTTTTGCGTCACAAGTGAACAAGTATTAGCTTCCGATCTGTGTCGTTACCATTAAATGGACTACGTTAACTTTACTAAATGAAGTCTGCAAAGAGAAAAAGGCGGGAAAAAAAGAAACCACAAATAAGAAAAGTTTCCGTTTGTTTACATCTCGTGACGTGACATCTTTCAAGACTGTCATCCGCTTTTTGGGGCATTTCCCGACATGTGCGGCCCGATGTGTCTTATATTAAACTATCTTAGCGCCCGCTGCTTCACTCGCGTAGACTGGACGGTCTTCACAGATTTCTTTTCCTTTTCCTAAATGGAATTTTTATGTTGTTCACAAACTGCAAACACCTTCTAAACCTGTCACTCTAATTAAGGCCATAGAAGCGTGGTCTTTTGAGAATGTTCATCTGACCGAGAGGCGATCCAGGTAGCTGGAGTTCAAGGTTTTGGTTAGCCATGCGCCGTCGTTCTTATGGTGATATTTCTATAGAAACTTTAATCCACCAACACATATTTCTCCATATACAACCGAGAAGTGAAACCCCACTTCTTATAGATTATCTCTACAACTTTTTAAAATATCTTAATACTTCCATAAAAAGGTTCATCCTCTATTTCAGCCCCACAGGCTTTGATAGAAGTATTAATTTTTTTTCAACTTCTAACAGAGAAGCCAAACAAAAATTTTCAAGAATTTAGCTTCAAACATACACTCGTAATGATCGAACTTTATCAAACTTTTCATTCCATATGTCACTCCCTTACGGGGATGACTTTCGAAAACACTGAAACCAGCATTTTTTATCTTTAACCGAGGAGCAAAATACCAATTTTCAGTTTTAAAAATGCTGCAATAGTTCTATAATCTTCCTCCACAAGGTTGCGTATCATGACATATACGACAAGGCCGTTTCGTGTACGCTAGAAAACGGTTTTCCCCTTATAAATCTAGTTTACTTCGTTCGCATACAGATAACAAATTAGCATACATTAGCGCTGTTTCCTGCGAAAACGAAAACATACAAGACGTTTCGGATCCGACATCTCCTTGTGAGCTGAAGGTCACTGATTAATTATTTTCAAAATATGTTTCACCCACTATTTCACTCCGTGTGTCGTTTCAAATTCTATCGAGCGGATGGACATATACGGTGAGGAGACAACCTCATGAATGCATGGATCCTGCATGTCTGCAGGGACTGTTCGACTGATGCAGGCTCTGTAATGGTGCGGGGTGTGTGCAGATGGAGTGATATGGGACCCCGATTAGTCTAGATACGATTCTGACAGGTGTCACGTACGTAAGCATCCTTTCTGATCACGTGCATCCATTAATGTCCATTCTTCATTCCGCTGGAATTCTGCAATTCCAGCAGGACAATGCGACACCACATACTTCCATAATCACTACAAAGTGGCTCCAGGAACACTCTTCTGAGTTTAAACACTTCCGCCTGCCACCAAACTCCCCAAACATGAACATTACTGAACTGATGTGGGATGCCCTGAGCCGTGCTGTTCAGAAGAGTGCTCCACCTCCTCGTACTTTACGGATTTACTGACAGCCTTGTCGATTTCATGGTGTCAGTTCCCTCCAACACTACTTCAGATGTTAGTCTAGTCCATGCCAGATTGTTGCGCCCCTTCATCGTGTTCGCGGTGGCTCTACGCGGTATTAATTAGGTGTACCAGTTTCTTTGCCTCTTCAGAGTAAAATGGAGTTTGGTAACACATAATTTTGTGTAACTCTATCTAAATAACGTTTTCAAGAACAAATTCACAAGGGGAAAGCTTACATTGAACAATGTATCGATCTATGGGCATAAATGAATATTTAAACAAAACTTTAATGGTCATCTCACGTCTCAGTAAAATCATGATCTGGTTTACGGAAATTGTAAATCTTAGAGATACATACATGTGCAATGAACTTATGTGACTTCTTCGATTATCTTAACATTTTCCTACAGTAAACGTGAAATAATAACCCACTAGAACAAATACCGAATCGATCATGAGGATCGTCGGCTCCAGCAAAAATCTCGAAGCCACACTCTTACACAAACTTAAAAATAATTGTGCCCAAGAACTACTCTAACGGTAATGTTGCGCACATAAAAACTGACAGTGAAAGTAGCTCGTATAAACAGACCCGCTTCCTGAATACAAACGTGAGTAGCTGAAGTTTTGCTGTGGCTTAAGTGCAGAGTGCAATAACGCACAGCATGTTACACCGAATTGTTATATTGCATTTAGAAATCTGGCAAAGGGAAGCAAGCATTAAATGACAGAAATACTGCAAGTTTATAATTAATTCAAAACCAAGTGAACTAATTACACTTGACATCCTGCCAGCACAGAACACATGGAAAGCAAGTAAACCAGAAATACAAGTATGATATGAAAACATTCTGTACACGATATAAAACGCCTGTTAAGCTACACTGAATAAGTTGGCTGAAATACTCTTCAGACTGAGTAACTGGAGTAACTGAAGTAGTATTCTGCATCAAGCTCGTGACTACGCGTCTCGTAAGGCAAAGAATTCTCAACGGCACGCCGAACATGCTTCCGTTCGCATCTTTCATAGCAATGTCACTACGTACATCAGTGAAACTTCGACCATGAAATACAAATTCCTCGCATACAGTTAACGAAATAGCTAAGCATATAGGCAGTGCCTACAGATAAGCCCAACAATATGTATTTCTTACCAAACAACAAACACAGTAGCTAGCTTCATTTAACAGCATACGTCTCTCCTATTTCGCGATAAGCATATCACACTCTTGTCGAAAAATTTTACGAGGAGTACGCTCCCTGCAGGGAAGTGTTGACATTGGCGCGTTGTACTGGAGCCAAAACACATGCTTTCACGTAATTTTACGTCTGCTAACTAACCTGCTTGCAGTAGATTCTCGGTGCAGAAGACCATCTTTGTATAGCTCTAGCAATAAATGATTCACGAAATAAAGTGATGTAAAACGGATATTTGAAAGTGGCAGTATTACAGGCAACTTGCAACACATCAAAGAAAATAGTTCACTTTTCAGTTATTAGAAAAAAAAACGCTTTCCCAAATATCTTAACTCCCACAATAATATCATTTTGAATCAATTCCCGATGGACAGTTCTTTTAATTTTCTTAGTTCCTCTTGCTCAATTTTTTGTTGCGGTTTGCTCCATTACAGATACTAAACTGCTTCGCTCCTCTTGAATGTGAGGACGTACCGACTGAAATAATCATTAAGTGTTTCGCCATGTAAATACGGGTTGTATTCGTCTCCTGCAAAACGTTTTTTGCCTTACATTTGAGTGTCAAAAGGCAACGCCTATATATGACAACACGTTTCTGGCACAGTTGTTAGATGGGTTACTGCCGCTACAACGGCAGGTTATCAACTTTTAATTGAGTTTGAACGTGCTGCTATATTAGACGCAGGAGCGATGGGACACAGCATCTTCAAGGTAGTTATGAAGTGCACACACTGCCTGCATCGACAAAGTCTTTACGGTTGCCCCAAAACAGGTAGCGCATAGTTCTGAGGCACCCTCCTCGGGGTACCAAAGAGCAATAATTCGTAATTAGCGATCATTACCTGGTACGTATACCTGCGTTTAGCTATTACGAGGCAGACCGTCTATGTTTTGTGCCACAAGCCAGCGGCTGAAGTTTAGAATTATTTAACTGCAAGGTACGCTAATTAAATGAGCAGCTTCTCGTTTCTAGAATCCTTCTTGCCATAAATGCACACTAGTTCTAGATTAAATAAATATTTTGGTAACACTAGTTGTATAATAATTTCTCTTAGCCCGATAATGACTCCTAGCAACACACGGATCCAAAAATTTGTGACTGCGAATTTTTAATAGCTGCGAAGACATAATTTTATGACTAAATAGTAGAACATTTGCAGTAGGTAACAGGAAGTGAATTACGCATGCAAAAATTGCATATAATAAGCGCCCACATTTTTCGTTACAAATTTTGCAAGTATTTTCATAGCTACTAAAAATACATGAGCACTAATTTTGAGTACTATGAGGGATTAAGAATCAGTATGGGGCTAGGACACATTATTTGATACGTCTTAGTCCGGTATAATAAAGGTTGTATTAAAAATTTATGTTTATTTAAATCATTAATTTCTGTTATAAGTCTTGTGTCGGAAAATTTTCTATTGATTACAAACATCTTAATGAGATTACAACACCTATAAGTTGATGTTTATTTCACTGTCTCTTTAACTAAGTCAATAAATGTATTGGTTCCTCCTACGTATATCTCTTGGGGAAAACCGCGAATATAAAAATTAGACACATTGAAGCTCAGCAGACAAGAAAGTAAGTGAATACTGCATTGCCATCCACTTCTGAGCTGCATTGAAAGTATCAGATCTGTAGCTCATCGAGAAAGTAGTGTAAGGTAATTTTTAAAATTTCTAACAAACATACAGTCAAGAAAGTCACGTAATGACAACGTCTGTAAAATAAACTTTGAAACTGAAATGTGTGTACGAGCCACATTGCCCCACTCATGACTGAATTTGCTGAATTCCCAATGCACTGAGAATGCAACTTTACTTTGACCTACATTACATAACTAACTCTGAGAAAACATGTATTCAGAAAAAGGATTAAAAAAAGAAACAGATTATGGTAATCATGACTATGGTGCAAATAATTTTTTGAGCGGTTCAACAGACCACCACAAATATTATTTCGCCCCGAATGTAAAATTTACAGTTAATTACGAGACCACTGTACTTGAATGTGAAATAAATAATGCGATGAATGTAATAGCCCTTGTTACGCGTTTCTAGTGTACTCGTATGCTGGCGTACTTGCCAAGTATCCTACACACTCGGTATAGATCGCTCAGCCAGGCTGAAGTTTGTTGTGAATTATCCAGTAAAATACTCTCTTGTGATCTTCAGGTATAGTTGTGGGTAATATAGGTGCCAAGCAAGATCATGACTTCAGCAGAGATAGTTAATTCCTGTAAAACGTTGGTTGCCGCGCTGGGTAGCCTCGCCATTGGAGGGGCATTGTCATGGTCCGTGCGGCTGTCCCCGTAGGAAGTTCGAGTCCTCACTCGCTCATGGGTGTATACTGTCCATAGCATAAGTTAGTTGAAGTTAGCTTAAGTAGTATGTCGGCTTAGGGACCGATGGCCTAAGTAGTTTGATCCCATAAGACATTACCACAAATTTCCAAAACAAGAAAAAAGTTAGCTTTTGACGACCTAGCAACTATGAATTTCATGTGTGTATTAGTCCATCACAATATTACTGCATCTGGGAGTGAGGGCACTTTGGTTGGCTTATCGTGATCTTCATCCTGTTATTTCACGAGGAAATACTAAAATATTTGATCGAATATTTACAACTGCCTTGAAGTAATTCACAATGAGATACATTTTCCTTAGTCACTGTTTTACTTGTTTACGTAACGTCACCACGTGTTTCCCATAATAGTCACGGAAGACCAAGTGGAATAACATCGTGGACACGATCTCCTGTTGAGTGCTGGCCACCACTGGAGAGCGTAGACTTCAAGCCACAAGCTCTCTCAGACAAGCGGCCCCTCTCTAGCTAGGAGGCTTTTTCTTCCCATCTCATTTGTGCACTTTCATTCTACACTAACGTACATTTATAAATCATTACATCCCTGCACCACCGTGGCTGGCTGGCGCGTTACAAACCAACATAGTAGCGGCCTACAGTATTTTGTATAAGGAATATACTTTATTTTCTCGTAAAAATGTACGCCTTATCATTTAACGCCCCCTAAAAGTGCCCACACTTTTACTACCCTAAGTAGGCTCATTTTGCAACTGAACAATCCACATAAGGCAGTATACTTCAGCCATGTCAGTATGTGTTAGATATCTGCTATACAGATGGTTGAGAGAGTCCGACTGGATAATACTTCAAATTTATTGGCTTGAAAAGCTGTGTAATCTTCAAAAAAAGAAAGGAAGATTAATGTTGAATGATCCATCGGCAACGAGAATCATTAGAGACGAAACACAAGCTCGGATTACGAAAGGATGCGAAAGGAAATCAGACGTACAATTTCAAAGGAACCATCCTGGCATCTTCATTCAGCAATTTAGTAAAATCGAGGGAAATATAAATCTGGATAGCTGGACAGCCCTTTGAACTGCAGTCCTGCTCAAGGCGCGTCAAATGTGCTAACCGTCGTGTCATCTCCCTCAGTTGCAGTTGTCTTCCGAATTTTTACACAATATAACTAGCTGCATAATGCAATTTGCTGCTACGGTCATGTCTAAGAGCCACAATCACTTTCGCAAGACACGTTTTGGTGGCATGCTGTCATCACCAGTTGAGCGTACACCGCCTCCGTAAGTTTGGAAACACAAAGTGATTATGGGCAACGGAAAGGAAATACATTATAAAATTGCATTTCATTGAGTTCTAAATGTTTATTAACCTCCAGTAATATAATGGTCAATTATATTATAAAACTTTAGATTACTCAAAATATCCACCCTTTGCTTTAATCACTTTCTTACATACTCTAGGCATGTAATGGGTCAATTTTCTAAGGGTTTCACTTTAAATTAGTCACCATTCTTGGTGTAGGAACTCCCACAAGTGTGCCCCACTCAAGATTCCCCGTTTTAGGATCCTTTTATTGGACTTATTGCATAGCATATCGTCTGGGCTATAAGCAGGAGTATTTTGAGGCAATTCCACGTTTCTCGAAATTTTTCCGACCCAATAGCGACTTCACACAAGCGGAAGTATGTTCGGGTTGTTGTGTTGCTGTAAAACAAACTCTATGCCACTAAAATGCCAACCAGATGACTTGGAATGACGATGGAGAATGTCTTTATAATCCTTTTGCTTCATTTTGCAATCTGTTTTAACCAAATATTCGCCTTTATTCACTGCAAAAGATCCCCAAAGCATCACAGAAACCCCTCCTGGCTTCATAGTTGTAATTACGCACTGAAGATTCAAGCGTACTTGGAGCAAAAGGCGTATAATTGACGGAGTTTACGTCCAAATATTTCAAATTTGGATTTATCGATGAACAAGGCTATATCCCAAACCCTTGAAAATCTTTTCTTCTAGTTAACAGAGCGCTACAATGGTTTGATTACTAGTACATGACTCTGGAGGTGGTTTTCTGCCTGGCGACGTGTCACTGTTGACTCAATTACTGTTGTATCTCCAGTTATTTTCAGTTCAGTAGTCAGTTCACGGAGAGTTTCGATTGTATTACGTTTACTGGTCACTATGAAATACTTTCTCTGGCGTTCTGTTATTTTCCTGGGTGTTCCTGAGCAAACCGAGGTTCACCGTTGAATTCTGTCTCGAAAGCTGGAAGGAAATCCAAAGATATTTTGGTCATACATAAAGCACACGTCTTGGAAGGTCAATAGATGAACAAAACGATTAGAAAAATGATTTAGATATCTGTATGGTGCGAAAAGCGTCAATTGACCATGAATAAAAGTGCGAAGTTATTCACATGAGTACTAAAAGAAATCAGCTAAATTTCGATTACGCAATTAGTCACACAAATCTGAGGGCTGTAAGTTCAACTAAATAATTAGGCATTAGAATTACAAATAACCTAAATTGGAACGATCACATAGATAATATTGTGGGTAGAACAAACCAAAGACTGCGATTTATTGGCAGAACACTTATAAGGGGCAGCAGGTCTACCAAAGATACTGCTTACATTACACTTGTCCGCCCTGTTATGGAGTACTGCTGTGCGATGTTGGATCTGCATCAGGTGGGACTGACGGATGACATCGCAAAAGTACAAAGAAGGGCAGCTCGTTTTGTATTATCGCGAAATAGGGGAGATAGTGTCACAGACATGATACGTGAATTGGAGTGGCAATCACTAAAACAAAGGCGTTTTGTCGTTGCGACGGGAACTTCTCATGAAATTTCAATCACCAGTCTTCTCCTCCGATTGCGGAAACATTCTGTTGCCACCCACCTACATAGAGAGACATGATCAACACGATACAAGAAGAGAAATCGGGGCTCGCACGGAAATATTTAGGTGCTCGTTTTTCCTTGTACCGTTCTAGAGTGGAACGGTACAGAGACAGCACGAAGGTGGTTCATTGAACCCTCTGCCAGGCACTTCATTGTGAATAGCAGAGTAATCACCTAGATGTAGATGTAGCCTTGCAGTTTGCTGGCACCACCTGGCGTGTTTCGCGGAACTGCTTGGACGGGTAAAGCAGTTTACGTAAAACTAAGCAGCAGCAATTTGTATCAAATATGTATGTACATGGACAATAATTGTATGTACAATAATGTGTCGTTATTAGTCTTGTTTGGCATACTATTTACTATGCTGACTAGTAACTCACATAGATCCCTTCCATAGTGTTCCTCTGTAATATGCAGCATGGTTTTCCTAATTTATGAAGTGTAGTGAAATTAATAGACATGCACCTGATGATGACAGCATTCTATCGAAATATATTGTGCTAATGTGAACCTTTCTACTGAATGTAGCTGAAGTTGAAAATTAGTTTTATGACTATAGTGTACTGCTTAAAATCCTTTTACATTGAACTCCACTACTGAACACTGACAAATACATGGAATAAATAAATATCAATTCTGTTCCCAGAGTAGCAGTGCACAAATTAAGTTGTTTCTGAGACGCATAGTGAGTGACGGGAGATGGCTGAGTCAGTTCCTGCGATGGTAGAGCTTGTGCGTGTAGCTGGCGACCCCGGCAGGAGGCGCAGAGCGAGGAGCTGCGGTGCCGTGTCGTGCGGCTAATTGGCGGGCCCCGGCTGCCGGAAACCTTGTTACCGGCTGCAGACTGCCGGCCGCCTAATTGAGATGGATGAACGGATTACTCCCGCAATCGAATCGCATATTCACGAGTTTGGATCGAAGAATAGCTTCGTCTGCTTCTTTGCCTTGTTATCTTAACTTATCGGTTTAAACTGGGCTGTCATTCAGGTCTCCTAATACGTTGGAGTTCATTGACCTGTTATCCTTATTATGAACTGAATCACTACGAAAACACAAACGTGGATATGTCACCGTTTTGGTAGAATGGAAACACAGATTAATATTATTAAGTGTCATTCAAAGTCGGTAGTAAACCTGAAAACAATACTTACAATGAATTGGGTGTATGAAGCATGATGTTTAAAGCACAAGGCCGTCGGCCAACATCCGAACAGCTGTGAATGTAACATGACATAAATTATTAATATGCATTCATCAGGTATGTCATAAACATTTACGGGCTTGTTATGCCTTATAAAGACACTTATGAATTATAGCGTTACTTCAACCTGAATGTATAATTGAAAATTATACTCTGTGATCAGACCCTGATGACGACGTGATGTCGACCAGCCACTGTGTTATCTTCTCCCTTGTCCCCAGTCGTGTCACTTACATGTGGTATGGAGAGGCATGGGGTCAGCACGCCGGTCCCCTAGTCCTTGTCGACTTTCAGATCTGTGAGCCTCTACTTCCGAGTAAATTAGCTCCCTAATTGGCATCGCTAATCTGAGTACACCCAGTTCTAGTCCTCTCACGAAGGAAAAATCTTTAGCAGAATTTGGAATGAAACTCAGGTCGCTCGTATGGGAATCAGACAGGCTCAACACTTTTTTTTCTCTTCCTTCCTTTGGATCATTGTCTCCGCTGTTATATCGTCAGTTGGTGTTCGCGGACGTTGTATGAAATGTTTCACATCAGATCGATAAAACTGCATATGGTCTTTTACTCAGTGCAGTGACCAGTTCCCTGACTGAACATGCTGAGGTTCTATGCTGGTCCACTCGGCTTTAGAGATGGTTGCTTGATTATGAGCATAAATTTGTTCTTTTTACGGTGCCGCACTGGCGCACTGCCGGTATAGTTTAAGGTTTAGCCTGGTTCTCTTTCTGTCACTGCCGGCCGAAGTGGCCGAGCGGTTCCAGGCACTCCAGTCAGGAACCACGCGATCACTACTGTCGCAGATTCGAATCCTGCCTTGGGCATGGATGTGTCTGATTTCCTTAGGTTAGTTAAGTTTAAGTAGTTCTAAGTTCTAGGGGACTGATGACCTCAGATGTAAAGGCCCATAGTGCTCGGCGACATTTTTTCTGTCACTACCCTGTTATTCCCTCAGCATGGAATATGTCCTCTCCCCCCTCCCCCCCTCTCAATGTCTTCAAGTAGTATTATTTGTGTCAGTGTGAGTTTTCTAGAAGTTTCCAGATCGTGTAATTGAGGCGGTTATAGGTACCGGCCTGGTACTCACCTAGTGAGATGAGCGAAACAAATCTCACTACAATTTTCTGTAAATACATCCCTTTAGCAACGTTAATTTCGTGGACTTTTCTGTCGTGGGTTGCCTACTTCTTCACTCTGATTCTGCCACTCAGAGAAAAATTTACCACTTCTCTTGGACATCATTGAATTCCAGCAGAAGTAAGCAAATGTGCATTACACTGCTGAGTTAAGTGAAACGTATGATTACAATTGATTCACTTTCCCTTCGATGAGGATACCGCCGTTTGAGTCTCGTACAGATTCCAGTATGGAGGACATAGTGATAGACATCCCTGTGGTTGTGAAGCAGCTGAATGCGTTGAAAGTAAATAAATCGACAGGTCCTGATGGGATGCCAATTCGGTTTTACAGAGAGTACTCTAGTGCATTTGCTCCTTACTTAGTTTGCATTTATCGCGAATCTCATGCCCAACGTAAAGTCCCGAGCGACTGGAAAAAAGCCCAGATCACGCCTGTATATGTGAAGGGTAGAAGGACGGATCCTCAAAATTACAGACCAATATCCTTAACATCGGTTTGTTGCAGGATTTTCGAACATATTCTCAGTTCGAATATTACGAATTTCCTTGAGACAGAGAAGTTGCTGCCCATGCATCAGCACGGCTTTAGAAAGCATCTCTCCTGCGAAACGAACTCGCCGTTTTTTCACATGATATCTTGCGAATGGATGAACGGTATCAGACGGATGCCATATTCCTTGACTTTCGGAAAGCGTTTGACTCTGTGCCCCACTATAGACTCCTAAGTAAGCTACGAGCATATGGGATCGGTTCACGAATATGTGAGTGGCTCGAAGACTTCTTAAGTAATAGAACCCAGTACGTTGTCCTCGATGGTGAGTGTTCATCGGAGGTGAGGGTATCATGTGGAGTGCCGCAGGGAAGTGTGGTAGGTCCGCTGTTGTTTTCTTGCTACATGAATGATCTCTTGGATAGGGTGGATAGCAATAGGCGGCTGTTTGCTAATTATGCTGTGGTGTACGGGAAGGTGTCGATGTTCAGTGACTATAGGAGAATACAAGATGACTTGGACAGGATTTGTGATTGTGTAACGAATGGCAGCTAACTCTATATTTAGATAAATGTAAATTAATGCAGATGAATATGAAAAAGAATCCTCTAATGTTTGAATACTCCATTGATAGCGTAGCGCTTGACACAGTCACGTCGATTGAATATTTGGGCGTAACACTGCAGAGCGATATGAAGTGGGACAAGCATGTAATGGCATTTGTGGGGAAGGCGGATAGTCTTCTTGGTAGAATTTTGGGAAGATGTGGTTCATCTGTAAAGGAGACCGCTTATAAAACACTAATACCACTTATTCCTGAGTACTGGTCGAGCGTTTGGGATCCCTATCAGGTCGGATTGAGGGAGGACATAGAAGCAATTCAGAGGCGGGCTTCTAGATTGTTTACTGGTTGGTTTGATCATCATTCGGTTGTTACGGAAATGCTTCAGGAACTCGGGTGGGAGTCTCTAGAGGAAAGGAGGCGTTCTTTTGGTGAATCGCTACTGAGGAAATTTAGAGAACCAGCGTTTGAGGATGACTGCAGTACAATTTTACTGCCGCCAACTTATATTTCGTGGAAAGACCCCAATGATAAGATAAGAGAGATCAGGGTTCGTATAGAGGCGTATAGGCAGTCACTTTTCCCTCGTTGTGTTTGGAAGTGGAACAGGGAGAGAAGATGCTAGTTATGGTACGAGGTACCCTCCGCCACGCTCATTATGGTGGATTGCGGAGTATGTATGTAGATGTAGATGTAGAGTACATGTGCAACGGATAAGATGTTTGAAATGTGGGTTTCTGAATTACACCTTCGCACAGTACCACTAAATAGATTCCCCACTGATGAATTACGTTTTGCTTTTAATGCTTGTCTTCTACTGCAACCATGTCCACCAAACGATTGACGAACAATATGACGAGATATCCACAGGTCTAAAAAAGCCGCAGCTACCTCCCTTTTTTGAAGTTAATGCTGTCCGATGGCGCAGTCGAAATGTGTATTTTGCCTTTTTCACACAACGGGTGTTTTTTCCTTCGACCGTGAGTAAAGTGACTGTTCATAATGAATATTATTAGCCAGTGTGTATTCTAGATGCGTATTTGCCCATTTAAAATTGGTAATAATAATATTAATTTTTAATTTTTAAGCATTGGTTCTTCATACCCATATTTCTTGCAGAGAGGTAAGACAACTAGGTTAAATTTGAGCTGTGATTACAATGCCACAATTACATTCTTTATTATATGTATTGCCCAAAAATTTTTCTAGAGTGCACCTTTTCTTTCACTAAATATCGGCTTCTGCAGTCAACTGTTTGGTAATGGTTAGTAAGCGACCATTTGGGTAAATCAATCAGGCTGTTACACAGCCGAAAATCCTGGAGCCATCAGATTTCAGTCTTACAGAATTCTGTCAATATTTATTTTCTTTTATACTGTGACTTGTTCTTAGATGGTATCGAGAAATGGCTAGTGTCATTATTCATTGCACCTTTAAAATGCTTTTTAAGCAAGTATGTTGTTGCTGTTGTGGTATTCAGTCCAAACTCTGGTTTGATGCAGCACTCCATGCTAGTCTATCCTGTACGAAACTCTTCATTTTCGAATAACTCCTACAGCCTACATCCTTATGGATCTGCTTACTGTCTCCTTCTGTGATCCTCCCTCTCCCACCCCTCCCGCTCCTCCAGCTCTCATCCACTAGTAAATTGGTGATCGCTTGACGTCGCAGAATGTGTCCCGCCAACAAATTCTTTCTTTTAGTCGGGTTTATCCACCAGTTTCCTTGCTCCGTACTTCCATTCAATACCTCCTCATTCATTACGTGATCTACCAATCTGATCTCCAGCATTATTCTGTAGCACCACATTTCATATGCTTGTGTTTTCTTCGTGTCTAAACTGCTTATGTTCATGTGCTACTTCCATGCGAGGCCAATCTTCATACTAGTAGCTTCAGAAATGACTTCCTCACACATAAACATGTACTTGATGTTAATAAATTTCTCTTTTTCGGGTACTCTTTTCCTATCATTGCCATTCTAATTCTTATGTTCTCTCTACGTCGGCCTTAATCAGTTACTTGGCTGCCGAAACAGAAAAACTCAGCTACTACTTTAAGTGTCTCGTTTCCTAATATAATACCCTCAGCATCTCATGATTTAATTCGACTACTTAATTCGACTACATTTCATCATCCTTGTTTAACTTTGTTGAAGCTAACCTTTCATCCTCCTCAACACACTATTCAGTTCAGCTGTTCGTCCAAGTCCTTTGCTGCTTCAGAATTACAGTGTCATCGGTTAACTTCAAAGTTATATTTCATCCCCTTAGAGATTAATTCTTACTCCAAATGTTTGTTTTGTTTTCTTTATGGTTGCTTAGTTTACAGACTGAATAACATCGGTGCTAGGCTACAACCCTGTCTCACTCCCTTCTCAGCCACTGATACCTTTTCATACCCCTCCACGCTTATAACTGCCGTCTGATTTCTGTACAAGTTGTAAATAACCTTCTGCTATCTCTATTCTATCCCTGCTATCTTCATTATTAAAAAAAAATCCAGTGATAATGTCAAGTTTACAAATGCTATGAATATAGGTGCTCTACCGATTCGGCTGAACAAGCACGACTGACGACCCGTCCTAACACCTTTACTTCCACCAGTATGTCGTCTCCTACCTTCCAAACATCACAGATCACTTTTCCACAGAAGGCCAAATGTTCAGACTTCGAGTCTCGGTCTGGCACACAGTTTTTATTTGACGGGACGTTTCATATCAATGCACACTCTGCTGTAGAGTAAAAACTGCATCGCGTTTATAAACGTACATTTGCCTATCCTTAATCTATCTTCTAAGATAAGTGATGGGTCAGTATTTCCTCACGTGTTCTTACATTTCTCAGGAATTCAAACTACCTTCCCCGAGGTCCGCTTTTATCAGTTTTTACATTCCGTGCACGTTACAGCTGTCATACAGTTAGCCATAACACTGTTGGAACTGGATGCAATAACGCCATGGTAACGTCAAGAAGAAGTTAATGGACTGTAGTACCTTTGATGAATTTTTGCAGCTGAGAGCTCTTAGCCGCAGATAGTTTAGTCTGTAACCTTTTTATCCGCCAAGTACCCGACTAACCAATAGGCACAAGTTGGGCAGCATCATATATGACTTGATGGAGCCGTGCGGGCGTTTCCCCAGAGAATGACGACCCGTGTGTTAATTACTGCCACCGCAAGAAGACCCGCGCCGCGTCGCTCACACGCCCACCGCCGCTCTCGTAATTAATGGAAAGCGCGTGCGGCCGCATCCGAGTGGAAGGCGACGAGAACCCCTGCCAGCGAGTGTGTGTGGAAATTTTGCATCGCCAGGTTGGCGACCCTGCCTCGGCGGAGGAGATTAATTTCGGCGGCCGGCTGGACGTGACGCGGTGGAGTGGATTGGAGCGGAGTGAGTATCAGCGGTGATCGAGTTGGGCGCCCTTGGGCCGTGACGGCATTCATCACTTAACTCTCCGGCGCAGCACCACGGGCCCGCCTGTCAACGTGCGCCACGGGGTTGCCTACCAGGCGCGCGCCGAAAGCAAGATTTTGCCTCACGGTGTAAGTGGTGAACCTGATCTACTCTTCAAAACACGCGCAAAATGTCACTCTCCATAATGCTTTCATGTAACGCATTTTACAGTTTGGATTACGAGATTGTTTACACCTCGTCTACGGTATTCCTTACAGGGAGAGCAACAATCAGTTGAATCTTTTGTGTGAAGTTTGCAGAGCTTGCATTGTTACAGGTATGGGGAGTTATGAAGGTAGTTTTATCTGAGACCTAAAGGAAGTTACATTTATTCTGTACTATCGGAGTGCCTGGCGTTGCCAGTGTATGTATTTCATTCAGTTCTTTTAGCGAATCCGCTCTTCTACACCCCTCCCTCTCACTACTCCTTCTCCCCATTCTCTCTCTCCACCACATCCATTCACCATTCTCTGTCAATCTCCTTCTTCTCCTCTCTCTCTACCCATCTGCTACTCCTCGGTTCCTTTATTCATCTTCTCTTCCTCCACTCTCAGCATATCTTCTCCTTTTTCCTTTCTGTCTCCATCTCATTTCACCCTACTCCATATTCAGCTTTTATCTTACCTTTATCTCTCTATCTCCTCTGCCCCCTCTCTTTGTGCTGTGTACTGATATAATTTTGTAGGTACATCTAGCGACATAAGTGTATACTTTCTGCTAAATGTTCTGCGAGTGCAGTTGGTACCAAACTAGTAATAAATTTGAACTACATGCACTGTGTGGCAGTTATCCACTTATCTCAGTGGTTACTGCGCCAATCTCCTGAACTAAGAGTCCTACAGTGATACAATATTCCATATATATTCATTGCTATATGTGTACACTGGTTGCAGAATGTGTTGTGAATACAGTCAATACTAAAGAAGCAATGAACTAAAACGCCATGCTTGATATGATAGTTGTTGTTCATGAACAGCAAAAATGTAGTGAGTGGTACACGTTTCTCCTTTCAGGAGGGGGGGGTGGAGCGGGGGGGGGGGGAGGGGGGGTATAAGCGAGAAAATGTTTCGTAAGAATTTGAAATTATCTAATTAACGAGACACTTCGGTGCCAGTAACTAAGTGCTTCCATTCTCAAATACTGACTACTACACATAATACCTACACAGTATACATTGTGTACTTCATGCAACAACTGAGTGGAAGTATGCTTTCAATACATTGAAGATTCTATGGGCGTTATCTTCATTAGCTTCAGTCTTCTTACGGAACACATATCAACCAAGAAAAGTGTTGTCACACGTATGATAACTTTGAAAAGTCGAAGAGTAAATACCTTCCCTAATACGCGTCGTGTTCTTGAAATAAGTATCTTATACTATTCACTTTCTAAAGTAGCCTATCTTCTTCTTCAATGTTCAGGTTGTCTCCTTACCAAATTTCAGTGAAGCCGGTTCAGCAGGTTAGTAGTAGTTAATATGAACGTCGTGCATGACGCGGCAGTTTTCATTGCATCTCAGTTTATGACACCATATATTTGAAACAATGTGTTGTTAAATGATATAATTTTGCAGGTACATTCACTGGTATAATGGAACGCTGTCTACCAAAACTGTCATGAATAAGACAAGCAGTAAAGAAATAATACAGCATATTAAAACATCGTACCTGATACGAAAATGAGCATGGAAATGTAGTAATGGGTAATCAGTTTTCCTTTCATCATTATGTGCGTAGTGTTAGCGACTATAAGTTTCGTATAAGTCTTAAGGTACAGGTAAAGTTTGTTACAGATCACTAAATGCTTTCGTTCTTAAATACTGAACGAATAAACTTCCCAACCTTACCCCTCTCACGGGTACGTGGCTCTTACCCACACAGTGACTCATTTCAGACGGTAAGAGATATATGTACCAGGTATGTTTGAAACTGATCTAGTGGTTTGGGGGTGATGTGGAACATACACCATACATACACACATACATACATTATGATAAAAGGTATGAATGTTTTTTTCGTGATCCGATTTTAGTGAAATATAGCCTACATTGCTCTCCCAGCAAGTCTTTAATTTCCAGTGAAAACCCCCTCAAGCAGGCCCCATAATTTTGGAGATTATCAAGTTCAGAAATGCAGTCAAGAAACCTTTAGTAAACTTTTAAATCACGATATATATAATCCATGTTCGTATTTTCATGCACGAAATCATATACATTGCCTACGTATGCTCAAATTACCTGCTAAAACCTCAGGAAAATTCGGCTCGTAGTTTTACAGATTAGCGTCTTCAGAGACAAACAGAAAATCATGACGGTGCCCAGGATTTTTTGTTAGTATCGATAACTTCAAAGTATTGTTAGTTACGTAAATAAAGAATGCCTGATGCCGGAGGGATATTGTTCTAGCTCGGACGTTAGTTGCTATGCAAGAGGAATGCTACTGCTACGGCCCCTAACGACTGGGTGCTCTCTCCAGGTGTATTTGAGTAAGCTCCACTCTACCGAAGCCGGTCGCTGACGTCTGGCGTTTGGCCTCTATGTTCCAGAGATGGTAGGCAGCTGATACCCGCGCTATGGGTTCGAGGTATTGCAAGGTAGGTCACCTCGGGACCACGACTTACCGTATACTGCCCTCCAGTCTCATCTGCCGTATCTCTATTAAAACTTTATTTTGCAACATTCACTTATGCAGTGACATTTGCAACTACTGTCTCTTTGGTTTTTGCGACAGTTCTCTTCAACGGGCACCTGTTACGATCGCTCATTACACACATCCATCCACGTTGTTACTAGTTGACGATGTTTCTCCCTTTTTACCTGTATGTGGTACATATCTGTATATCTTCAAGTTTTATTCCTGTCTAACACTGTTAGTTCTCGATGTTTCTGCTAGGTGGCATCTGCGAATGACCTATTCTGAAAGACATCTTGTTGGCATAACCTGACCCAGCTTCCTGTGTAATGCACAGCCTGGTTCAGTTCAAAAATGGTTCAAATGGCTCTGAGCACTGTGGGACGTAACATATGAGGTCATCAGTCCCCTAGAACGTAGAACTACGTAAACCTAACCAACTTAAGGACATCAAACACATCCAGTCCCAAGGCAGGATTCGAACCTGCAACGGTACCGCTCTTGCAGTTCCCGACTGAAGTGCCTAGAACCGCTCAGCCACACCGGCCAGCTCAGTTTCGGTGAAACGATTGCACCAATTAATAAAAGTACAATATTTAGTCCTGAACCGTCTCTGAACTGTAGCAGCGTATTTCGTTTCATGAAAGTATAAACAACTCTGCGCGCGCTCTGTGCCAGTATAGGATTCTGAACCCATAATGCCTGTTAGAATTCCTTATTTCAGCATGCCACATAGAGGAAGCCAGTAACTAACATTGTTAAGGAGGAACAAAACTTGAAGATATACTGCATTCATTGCTCTATCAAAAATTTCTGTAAGTTATTTACCTTTTTCGCAAGTAAAGTTTACTTTCGTATAACTAATTTTTAAACTCTCTGTATGAATAATGGCGAAATCTAACACATAATACACAAATAAGGTGATATACTCACTTTAAGTAAGAGTTAGTGCGTTATTGCTGTCCTTAAAAACACTATTTCTTGTGTTTACATTTGTTGTCACAGCTTTTCCAGTCAAGCTACATTTTCATTTGACAGACTCCAGATAAAACATTTCTCCATTTGTTTGGCTATGTAATCCAATGACCTTACGCAAATTCAGTTTACATAGTTTTAGGAACATTCAAACCATCATAGTGTAAGCTTAGGTATCACTTACGAGCAAGTGTCACATTTATTTGTAAACTTCTTTCGATGACTTTGTGAATGAAAGTGAATGACGCATTCAGCTGGTTACTATCAGTTTCATTTATCTGTCTGAAAATAAGAAACTGTTAATGCTGTAACCTCGTCTAAATGTATCCAGAGTAGCATAAAACTATTAAAAAGGAGAGGAAATGTTCATCTGTAGCTAACGAGTCAGAAAGTATCAAAAGGAGTATTGCTTTGAAAATAATTGTTTTAACATTTCAGGTGCATGCACGTTGAAATTACAGGCAGCTGCTGTTGAATGTAAGAATTTGTTGAGATTTCTTACTTCTCATGTGTTCTTTAATCGTATTATTCGAAAAACGCTGTGGGTCATTAACAAACATTGCTCCAACACTTACGTGCGTATCCATTTTTTATTGGGATTTGTTGTATTCTCTATGTTACACATTTTGAATTCAACCATTCCAACTCCTACTAACGTTCACTGTGTAACCTCTTACTTAAAAATACAGAATTTAATAACTGCTTTAAAAGTGAGGCGGGGGGGGGGGGGGGGCGGGTACTTAAGATATATCAGTTGTAGAAAACATTGAAGTCGATTGATGATTCACTGTAGTAATCACCTCAATGAAGACATATCACAAATATTAGGAGGCCAGATCATTGCTGCTTCAATAGAATCTTAAAGAAAAAAAATCATGATGAAATAAAAAAATAATACAAATTCTTTTTAACACATTTCCTATAACAGTTAGAAGAACGAGCAAATTGAAGCAAAAATCTCTGTTGTGAAGGACTTGGCAATGAACTACAGTACCGGTTTTCGTTTGTATAAAATTAAACGAATGTTTAGATTCCTGGTTATTTATACATATTTGCAAAGTGATGCATGTGCATTCAGACTCAATAACAGATAGAAACTATGAATGCTGTTTATTCTAACAATTTTCTCAGTGAGAAGGCTAGTGCTTTCATTGATGTATTTCACCACATTTTTCACCGTTAGAGTGCGTTATTTTGTAATGTCTGAGATTTAATGACTTACACATGCTTCCCAGAGTATACTAGTGTGTATGGAACTGGCTCTCCTTATACCATATTTTCACATTAAGAGTCGCACAATTTTATAACTCTTTCTTCAAACATTTACACTAAAAAGCCAATAGCTGTAATGACCACGTTACTGCCCACAGCAGTTGAGTCCCAAGACGGGAGGTTTCCCGAAACGGAGTAGGCTACTTGTGATACACACTTGACTTACTGGTGCATGTAAGCCTAATGTCTGTGACTAATCAGAGTATACAGGATGTAAACCACTAATGATCTGCGAGCGAGGAAATATTCTTATGCCGCATATCCTGTACATCATGAATGTCAATATTTTAATCTCATGATACCCCGGAACTACAGGAGCTGGACAAAATTTGATAATACCGCGAGAAATGCCTGGCTGAATGTACCTGTAAATGCTAATCAATCGTGTAGGTTCCTCTGCTTTATTTAACAACGAATGTAATCTATCCAATGCTCTCATTACGTTGCAACTGTCAGTCGTGGTCACATCCGTCTTTTGTGTAATTGTGAGTCCATTATGAGGAGACATGTGAATTTGGATGTTGGCAAAATGTTGTTGCTCATATGGTGAGTTTTTTTATAGCCAAAGTACCCGAAGTGTATGATGTTTCAAGAAGCAACGTATCGAAGATTTACACCGCGTACTGGGAAAGCTCCAAAACATTTGATCCGCAAAGTCAATACACGGACGAAATTGTGAGTTGAGTGATCGAGACTGGCAGTAATTGAATATGATTATGGTGAAATATATAAGGGTGTCAGCTGCAAAATTCACTCCAGAACTGAACGTTACACTCCCCAATTCTGTGAGCGCTAAAATAATACAAAGTGAGCTCCGAAAATATGATATTGCAGGGCAAGATGGAATTTCAGAACCATTTACCAGTGATGAAACTGCCCGCAACAGCAAAACGTGGTGCCCAAGCCATAAAACGTTAGCTGTGGAGCAACGGAAGAAAAACATTTTGGTCGGATGAGTCTTGTTATACACCGTTTCTAACTTCTGATTGAATTTTCTTCCCAAGAGTGAAGCAAGGGGGCTTCGGAGTTGATTTGTGCAGCCATGTCGTTGTATTTTTTTAATAACTGATCTGTTGACACTTGTATATTCTTCAATAAATTTCCACAAATAACCAAAGAAGTTGTGTACTATAAACTGTATATTGACAACTCTACCATATTGTTCAAATAAAGTGAAACTGAACTAAACGATTCGGCGTGCAAATTGAATGCAATGCACCAAAGATAACTTTCACAGTTGAGATCGAAGCGAATGACTGGCTCATATGGATCTGACTATAACCAAAAGTTAGGTCAACATCAAATACCCATTTTTAGAAAGCCTTCGACACCGACCCCACTATAACCAAGCTGTACTGTCACTCACAGAGTCATAAAAATTACTATTTCAATTATTTGGCCACTGGAATTCTCGAACTGCCGTTGATTGAAAATGAATTAATAAAGGAACTATTAATTTAAAACTGGTCGTGATAAAAATGTTTACTGAAGCAGTCACGTGACGCAACTGTATAAAGGGATAACATTAAAATTGAAAGTACTACATATGGCAAACACCACCAGTTAGGAGAAGAAACTCTATTGGAGAGGAAGAAATGCCATATATGGTAAAGACTAATTAATCGCAGGTATCGTCAAAGGGAATAGATAATATTGTGGGGAAGGCGAGCCAAAGGTTGCGTTTCATTGGCAGGACACTTAGAAGATGCAACAAGTCCACTAAAGAGACAGTTTACACTACTCTCGTTCGTCCTCTGTTAGAATATTGCTGCTCGGTGTGGGATCCTTACCAGGTGGGATTGAGGGAGGACATCTAAAGGGTGCAAAAAAGTGCAGCTCGTTTTGTATTATCACGTTGTAGGGGAGAGAGTGCGGCAGATATGATACACGAGTTGGGATGGAAGTCATTACAACAAAGACGTTTTTCGTCGCGGCGAGACCTTTTTACGAAATTTCAGTCACCAACTTTCTCTTCCGAATGCGAAAATATTTTGTTGAGTCCAACCTACATAGGTAGGAATGATCATCAAAATAAAATAAGAGAAATCAGAGTTCGAACAGAAAGGTTAAGTGTTCGTTTTTCCCGCGCTGTTCGGGAGTGGAATAGTAGAGAGATAGTATGATTGTGGTTCGATGAACCCTCTGCCAAGCACTTAAATGTGAATTGCAGAGTAGTCATGTAGATGTAGATGTAGATGGGAAGAAAAATTTTCACGAAAATTATTGGGCCAAAACTCACAGATAAAGGATGCAGGCTTCTCTCCAGAGACACCAAAGAGAAGTTGTCCAACCTCGCAGCGGACATAAGAACAAGGCCACTACAATTTTACGGCCGCATCAGTAGAGTCCCAGAGAACAGACTCAGCAACAGTATACTCAGATACACACCTCAAAACCACTACTCCTTGGATGGCATAAGTGAAAATTTATCTGGAAGAAACACAGGTAGATTCAACGGATACCACACACTAAAGCGACTAAAGACACAAAATACACAAGTGGGAAATAATGTCAGAGTAGACAGCACCTAAAGCCCAAAGACCAAAGTGGACCGAAGAAAGAAAGAGGGCCTTTAGTGAACGAATGGAAGAGCACTGGAAGAACAGGAAGAATAAGTAGACATAAATACTTTGCAGGGTCTGCTAATGGACTGTAACGTGTATAGTTATTAAGTGTGTACGTAATTATTCTTAGGGATTGTTTTTTTTATTATTGTTACAGATGAGGGCAGACAGCCACAGTCATCAGCTTTGGTACATGGCCTGGAAATAAGGAAGTGTTGATGCTCAAATCAGCAAAGTATTACATTGTCAACAGTCTCAGGTGTAATAGGACACTGCTGACAAAGAAATGCTGATACTGATGTCAACACATTCTCCGCCCATACCAGCGGTGACACGCCAACTGATGGTACGTTACATGCTCTTAGCATGATGCCTCCTACGATGACGAAATTCTTCGTCTAGTTTACCTTATGTTACTTAATCATAGTGGACGGTATTGAAATTTAACAGGTAACAAGTTTATGCAGGAAGTCTTATCGACACTCTTAGCCTACTATCAGCTTTCGTGGGTTGTGTACTATGACTCGAATTCAGGTATGTGAGCCAGGACGGGACTCGAACCCAAAACATTTCACTTCAGCGGCAAAGCTCCTACCAGCGAAGCTATGTAGACACGCCTTTATGTTGCAATTGAGGAGGGTGGCGTGTCTGCATAGTTCAATCGGTTGAGTAACTCCTTTGAAGGGTAGGTTCCGTGTTCGAGTGCAAATCCAGCGCACAATTTTGATCCGTGGAAGTTAGCAGTGCCCCCACCTAGGTGGAGTGAAAGATTCATTCGGAATTTAAATGTGTTTATTCCTTTAAACGACAGCCCATATCGCACTAAGTAACTCAAAACGATGCGCGAACACTGTATTTGAAAAAACGTATTTCAGCTTGTGCAAGAACATGAAGACAGCGCACAAAATATGCTGAATGCAGACTAGTCTCGCACGACAAACAGGGTCTATAATTGCCGGCGGGGGCGCGGACCGCCGACACTTTCATGTATTTCTACCTGGCTGTTTCCTCACCTTCCCTGGTCCGCAGCCGTGATTAAGGTCCGCGTCCTTTGAAGAATTCCGGCAAAATTACGGTCTGGCGCGTCCAAAGGGGCGGCGAGGGGCGGCGAGGGGCGGCGAGAGGCTGCCTTTAACTTCCGCCTCCTAACGAGTTACGCTCTCTCCAGCGGGGGCCGACCAACGGAATAAATCCAGGATGCTCCGCCGTACTTCTGGCAACAGGCTCTTTCCTACGTGCGTCACATATTTACTGGAGGAAGTGCGCCGACACTTTCTTTTCTATTACGTAACAGAAAATGCGTCTACAGCACACATTACTCTTCTAAACAGGAGGTGAGATGGTTGACAAAATATGCGTATCACTATAAAAATACGTACTAATAATGTGAAATATGACCCTGCAAGATGAGTTGCGTAATGCCTTGCTTTGTACAACTTCGTAGGCAGTGCTAAGGAGACGAGGGGGACAGAGTGGTGTAGGAAGGCTAGACAGGAGGAGAAATGATAAAATATAAATATCGTGTGATTATTGCCTCCCGTCGGGTAGACCGTTCACCGGGTGCAAGTCTTTCTATTTGATGCCACGTCTGCGACTTGCTCGTCGATGGGGATGAAATGGTGATGATTTGGACAACACAACACCCAGTCCCTGAGCGGAGTAAATCTCCGACCCAGCCGCGAATGGAACGCGGGCCCTAAGGACTGACATCCTGTCGCGCTGACCACTCAGCTACCAGGGGCGGACGGAGAAATGATAAGCGAGCAAGACATTACAATAAAATGAAGATCTACTTTTATTTGTATTTTTCCAAGCGAACGACTACTGATTAGAAATATTGCTGAGAGAAACAGAGTCTAGCTATCACAACGTCAACTAGGATGAAGCACGAAAGAAGGTGTCTTAGCTTTGAGGCTCTAAAGGTGCGTGGGCTGATGACACTGTGGCCAGGCGGTTCTAGGCGCTTCAGTCCGGAAACGCGCTGCTGCTACGGTCGGAGGTTAGAATCCTACCTCGGGCATGAATGTGTGTTCTGTCCTTAGTTTAGTTACCTTTAAGTAGTTTTAATTCTATGGGACTGATGATCTCAAATGTTAAGTCCCAAAAGTGGTTAGAACCATTTGAACCATTTTTTTTCTTTTGCAAGTGGGCTGAGAGGTTGGTGCCAGCAGTCCTGCATTCAGGTGGCAGAGGGCGCTCTTAGCACGGAGCTTCTGGAGGTGTGGCTCAGAGGATGTGCACTACTGGGTCAACCAGATACTGCACTACTGCAGTCGGCTACAGATAGAAACTTGCCGTTCCGTTACCAAGCTTACACGTAGGCGGAGTGGGGCGTCGATATGTTAATGCTACATGGCTTACATTTACAGTAGGTCAGTATAATTTACATCCATATTAGCTTGCACAACTGCACGGCTGAGGGACTATCATGCACCAGAAGTGGATCACCCTCCTTCTTCCATACACAGGAGGAACCAGTAGTTGCGTTTCTGTGTAAGCGGGAATTTCTCAGACTCTGTCGCAGTCATCAGTACGGACTGGAAGACACTGTGTGCTTCGCCACACACTCATCGAATGTCTACTCTCAAAGTTTTGAGATTAAGCTTTTAGTAAGTGCAAAATTTCTTTTTTGAAAAGTATGATCGAACAAAGTGGTGCAGAGGAAAGACCGTGGACAGCATTTCAAATCCTGTCCTGCCATCTACGAGGGGCATTTCTTAAGTAATCCAACACATACCTGTAACACTCTTGCACCAACTACAGTATCCCTAGACGAAACGCGCCCACCTGGTAAGAGTCCCACACTGATGAGCAATAATCAAGAATTGGTCTTACAGATAGTTTGAAAACCACTTGTTTAAAGTATGAATCCCGCTTCCAACTTGTAGGGTAGTGCAACAGTTACCACACTGGACTCGCATTAGGAAGAAAAACGGTTCAAACCACAGCCAGCCATCTTGATTTAGGTTTTCTTTGATTTTCCATAATCACTTAAGGCGAATGTCGGTATGGGTCCTTCGAAAGAACATTTATTTCCTGACTGCACAACATTTTCCATACGTGGAGGAATACTATCCCCAGGAAGCGGAAGGAAGCATATGAAACTTTTTGAACGGGAAAGAATGGATGATGAATAGGAGGAATTAACAAACGATAACATTCGATGACGAACGGAATCACACATTACTTGGCACTATGGATAAAATAGTGAAATCCGGTGCCACATAAGACGCAGAGAGGAAAGATCGAAAAATAAAAAGAGTGGTACTCATTCTTAATCACTGGCCTTCCACACCTTACATCAAGATGCATTTTGACTTATTTTTAATCATTTTCCTGTCGAATTTATGCCGTTATCCGCTTACACGCATGTCATAGGGAAATAGAGCAGCTGGTGTTCACTATAATGTATTTAAACGGGTTTTTCCGTGGACAGCGCTACCTTCGAAACCAAACCACGAGCGAACCACTTTCCATTTTCATTGGAGACGATATTTTATTCATGTACTCGATGTACATTTATAATGTAACGTGCCCCTGCAGTTAGAGATCCACATGGAATAATTTAAATTCCGTAAATATTTTGCGCAGGTTAAGCGCTTTGATGTGTGCTGATAGTTCGTTTAACTTTGTTTATTTCAACTAATTTGGCCACCTATTAGCCACTTCTCTGCTTGAAACACTTCAACAGTCTATAAATTTGGTTGTTGTTGGTGTACTGCAGTGGTATGGCTCCCAGCAATCATTAAAACAGATAACAGAATACGAGTGTACAAAGATATTGCTGATAAAGTACGTGGCGAAATTGTCGCGTAAGTAGCCGACGTTTTGTCGAATGGAAAGCAATGTACCAGTGTGTCAGTAGCACGATTCGGAACGTATTAGAAGCCGGCTAAGGAGTATATAATAAAGGAACGCTTCATAAATGTACTGAAAACATTTCATTACATAAAAGGCAAGATTAATAGTGTATCTAGTTACTGAGAAGAGGTTAATATTATTAGAATAAAAATGTTAGACTTTTTAAATAAAATTAGGGTAACGAGTAACACATTTGGGTTAATATATAATCTGTAGCATAACGCACTGAAAAGAGACATGTAAAGATGACCCTAATGTTAGTCTTTGGGATCTCGAAGTGTGAAATGGCACAGTGCTGGAGCCACTGAATCCATAGATGTGCTTCGGTAGTGGACAAGGTGTCGTCTTTAAGCTTGATGCGTGAATTCTCACCTTCAAGTTACCACTATAGTTAAATTTTACACAAAAATGTGTGCAGTTGCTAAGTTGCCACGTTTTCTTCCAAAGTACAGTTACGCAGGGCGAAAAGTTTACAGTTGTTTGTTACTGTTCTAATGAGTTCAGAAATTTTACTAAACTTTATCATTGTCACAGCAGTTGACAGAGTAAAAATTGCATTAAGTTTTGAGTATATTAACACTTCATAAAACACTTAAGAAGGATGCCCAGAAATATATCACAAAACAGTATCGGTTAGTTTTATCTGACTTTTCATTAATTAAAGGAGTTGGTACGAAGAAAATTTAGTAGGAAGGAATTTTTTTTACATATTACAAGAATATATGCCTCCTAAATAACTATACCTTGGATTTGCGTAGTTGTTGATGATAGTTATTTTAAACTAACAATATTATTTTCGAAAATAAGGTATGTTGACCCCTAGGTACAGTGAAGTCAGTTTCTATATTCGCAGTCTTATCAAACATCTGAGCGTTGTGGATTCAGACACCAAGTTGAGTAATAGAGTAAATCGTTGTGTCGTGGTTTCCAATGTTACTAAGAGTTTTATCGCAGAACAAAATTAAATATCAGCTAATGCACTAAAAACACTTTGATACCTATCAGAGCTTTCATTTGAAAAGACTCATCTTTTTAAAATGACGAAAGGTAAACAATAATTAACCAATGTTTTGTGGCAGCCAATTTACATAGTAAGTATTGGTGCAAATTAATTTATTGCTTCGCTTGTGTTTCCATTGCTATTATTGTTGAAAAACTACTTTCATACTTGGAAGTTATAATGATTGGAAACTCTGTTACGGCTATGTTTTCATAGTAAAAATAGTTACTCGCCATGAACACTAAGCCAAAATTTTTGCCTGTTAGTTTTGCTATAGTGTATGATCAGAAGCACTCTCTATCGCTAGTCCTAAGAAACTGTCCTTCATCCCGAAATTCAGTGTAGGCAAAATATTCGTTCCTACACTAAATTTATTACGGGTTTGGAGAGCTGACTACTACTACTGAAATTCAGCAGAATAAATAGAGAAATAACTTTTAATGGTCTATGATGTTTTGCGTAAACAATTTTTTTTAAATAAAGCTTCCTGTTTATTCACTTCCAACAGATGACAGTGAGCAATAGACCAGAAACTCAAAAACACTTTAAAAAATGAATGTTAGTTCCTGAACAATGGAGAGATAAACGTTAGGAATTAATAATGTGAATCATGGAAAAAGGAAATGGCTCAGGGAGAAGGGAGTAATGAAATTGGAATAAACCGTGTGCAGGACACGTAGTTCACTTGATAGATGGTCGATAGAGTAAGGAAGTTTATTGCGAGACTCCAAGGGGTTAAAGGTAAATTTAAGATAAAGATCTTACAGCATGGTAGTAGTTTTTAGAAAACATGTAAAACTAGAGTGAATATGTATGGAAATCTGCCGTGAAAGCCCTTAGACAGCAGTGTCCAATGGTGAGTAATGATGGTGGTGATATAATAAATATTGTAGTATCGTGAATGAGCTACAATCGAACACTGCTTATTTCTACCCAACTTCAGCCTACCCTCTTGAATCATTACTCCAAGCTGAAAAACTATTTCTCTGGCATAAGACAATTGTTTTATGATCTATCAACTCTTCAGTATATGTCTGAAGTTCTAGAGGTACCAAAAAGAAAAAACAAAACCGAGGGATGTGTTACACATGTTGGTGAAAACACTGGGATTAGATAGAGTAGAACTGCCAAGATATCGAGATAACAATGCAGAACGCTGCCGTTCGAAAGAAAAAAAAGTCTTGCCATATCTCAATATCCGGTTTCAGATCAGTTGGACAGAGTTAGGAAAGCAGTAAGCATATTTTCTCACTGGAGACCAAACAAATGATATGTACACCACTGGTACTTGACCAATAGCGTCTACGAAGAGGGGTTCGGGACCCAGAAAGCACCAGTACGTTTCCAGTTAAACTTGTCGCATTCACACAGTAATCAATCATTTATGAACAATAACTGTTGGTAAGTAATGTTTGTACTAGATTACAAGGCCTGAGTCAGATCATGCAGAGAGATAATGTCAGAATGAGAGGTTAAGAGTGGAGACAGTATCATAACGAGAGGGAGAGAGGGGTAGGAGCCGGGAGTATACAGTACACTGAAGACAAGGCAACCGCAGTGCAGAGAGGACAAGCTGAGAAACGTTAATACGGCAACTTTAGCTGTTGGCATTTCTGGCAAAAACAGCCCGCTAATGAAACTGGGTGTAGGGTGGCCAGTGGTATGGTGTGGTGTGGTGTGGTGTACTATGGGGTGGAGCGGGGAATGGAAGGGTCGTGGAACCTGCGACCCGTGTGCCACAGGCTGCATCCACCGCGTCTTAATGGGCTCGCTGAATTTAATTAAATCTTAATCATAGGGAACATTAGGCGCTCAACACAAAACCAGAGCGCCACCACAGCTCCCGGAGTGCATTCGATTTTCACTCCACTACGTTGGTAACAGTGGTAGCTGCTGCGCTTCTCGTGCGAAGCAGAGAACATACATACTCAGTGAAACAGACACAAATGCTTTAGGGCTGTTATCTCCCTGCGCACACTCGGGTGGATGTCATACCATTGCTAGCAACTGTTTGTATAGTTGTCAGAAGCAACTGCGAGAGTATGAAGCGAGAATAAACACATGATAATGAAAACCCAGAACACAGCGTTTAAAATAGATTCCATTGTGATAATGGCCCTCAAATTTCTGAGCACATGCTAGCTGTATATTCCAACAGATTGAACTGTTCATTACCTAGATATGTACGCAATATTATCTAAAATCTGTTTGAAACTAGCAAGTATATTAAGTAGAAGAACCTGACGCTAATATGTATGTACAAGATTCTGATATGACTAATCTTTTGTAGAAGATATTAAATTATTTTATGGTAACATGGGGATACTCTGTTATATGATATACTGTAGACACCTCATTATGTTTTAGCTGCTTCCATTTCGAATTCTTGGACGACAGAAACCGCCTTTGCATAAAATGGTACGACATTCATAAAAAATTGTGGCTATTGAGTTCTACAGATATGTTTAGCATGTATCTTTACAGAAAAAGCATATCTTCATATATCACTATACCATTTAGTAATTCTTGAGAAAATCAGCAGCCTAACTAAAATGCTTTAAAATGGATTACAGTCTTAGCCACAGTAAAATACTTTTTGTAACAGTAATAAGTTTCGGTCTTAATGTGACCACCTTCAGGCCCAATATACCAAGATTATAGGCGCTGGCCGTCAATGGAGAAAGTGTTATGGCTCCACAAACGTCAACTGCAACTCCACCATTTACGTTCCGTAGTATTACAGACCACCCTGAGAGTGAAGCCGTCTGCAGGACAGCATTGTTGCTACGTAAGATTAAGAAAATGCAGAATGTTTAGAAAGTACTTGTACATGGTGTACAGAAGCACACCAGTCTTTAAATTTTGATGAGTGACAGTAAAGCAGATAAAATATTTGACAGAAATTGGTTTCAATGCACACTACACACTCAGAACGATAGATTACTAAATGACATTTCAGTCCAGCACTCCAGTCTTAAAGGAGGCTGGGAAAATTCTGTTGTCAATAGAGAATCAATTACGGGTTGGTTAGGAGACCTCAGTGAATTAGAACATATACTAGCGACTGAATGTCATATGAGTAATAATTCATCATAGACCGTTCAGTGCCTCTGAAGTTCCCCAAATGAACTGTTGGTTATGAGATTGTGAAGACGAAAAGCTAAGAAACAAACCCAGCTAAATCAAGACCGTATAGATCTCGTTTACTGATGGACAATGACCGCCGATCACTGCGATGGGTAGTTTCTAAACAAGCACTAAATAATTGGAAGAAATCAGCAGTGAGTTTCCAAATGCTGCCAGTAGTCCAGCTAGTACAATTACTATGAAAACGGCATAAGAAAGAAATGGGGTACAATGGTGGAGAACCTGCTGATAAGCCAGTCATTTCTGTAGCCACTGGTAAGCGAAGCTTGATGTGGTGTAAAAAGCGAAGCCATTAGACACAGCACTGGAAACGAATGATTTGGAGTGAATAAGCACTCTGTGACCTATGAAAACTCGATGCAAGGGATTGGTTTGGTGGATTTCTGGATAAATTACCTGCTGTTACGTATAGTGCCAATAGCGAAGTAAGGAGGTGATGGTACTTCGGTATGGAGGTGTGTTTTGTGCTTAGGGTGTGATCCCATTAAAGCTCATTAGAAAACGGTAAATCGGGAATGATGCGAACAAATTTTACAGCTTTGTTTACAGAGACGATAACATCAGCTTAACGATACAGCCTGTCATCCGCACATTTAAGGCAATGGTTTGTGGACAATAACATTCATGGAACAGACTGGCCTGCTCAGAGTCCTAACCAGAACCCGATGGAAAACCTTTGGGATGAGTTACCATGTCGACTTCGCTCCAGACCCCACCGTCCAACAACACTAATATCGGCTTGTCAGGAAGAATATGCTGCCATTCACACAACGACATTCAGACACCACACTGAATATGTTCCCAGCAGATTTCAAGTCATCCGAAAGGCGAATGTGGGGCACACTCCATACTAACGTCCACTAATAGATGTTGGTTGGTTGATTTGGGAGAGGGGACCAAACAGCGAGGTCATTTGGGAAGCATGGAGAAGGACGTCGGCCTTCCCCTTTTAAAGGAACCATCCCAACATTTGCCTGAAGCGATTTAGGGAAATCACAGAAAACCTAACTCACGATGTCCGGATGCGGGTTTGAACTGTCGTCCACCCCGAATGCGAGTCCAGTGTGTAAACAATTACGCCACCTCGCTTTGTCACTAATAGGTGTCCGGATACATTTGATCAAGTAGTGTACATGTTAAACTCGTGGAGTCTGTCATGTGGATTAAATATCTGTAAAACCTTAAGGCTTTCTACGAATAGGTCAAACTCCAACCGTCTCTCTTACTATTAGATAGATCTGTTTGTTCCCATAGGTGAACCATTCGTTCGCTGTCATTTGCCATCTCATTGTACTGTGACCATACCAAATGATAAACAGAGCACATCAAGTTATTGTAGAACTTCGCAGTCAGTTTAGTTTCGTCTACACTTCATACACGTAATCTGTTTTCGGAGAATTCACCCTTCGGCATGTGCTGGCATCAGTCCTTAAAGATCACGAACCAGTGAACAGTTATGGGTGTTTATGTGGAGGTGTTGATGTGTGGTCGCCCTCATTGCGTCTTTGTAAACTAGAACAGGAGACACCTCCACCCAGATATAAAGCTGGAAGGAAGAAGTACATCTTTAAAGAGGACATCGATTTTAACCTGATGACAGTTTATGCCACCTGGGGTATAGTAAACGTAGTGATAACGGTTTCAACGTCGTGCACTAACAGGTAACGTTGTGGCATAGCTAACCAGAGCGCCTGCTATGTTTATCCTTTAATATCGAATGCTCAACGTCCGAAGGATCAGTGTGGCACAAATACGGAAGCCAGTAGGCAAACATGCAATGCAGACGCACTTGTGTTCCTAGAGCCAACGGAGAGAGTTACAAAGGGGCCAAATTGTGACGGGATAATCCTTTGCGAGAGATGCCACACAAGCTGAATGTGTGGCATCAGTTGTGCTACGACACTGGTATCAGGTGAACATTCTCACACCCGTAGACTAGATTCTGCATGTCTACGCAGCACAGACGCCCGCCAGCGTCGTCACATTGCAAAGACACTGTAAGATTGGACAGCAACCACAGCAGCGAAAGAAGGATTTGTGGACGCAGACGTATCAACGAGAACTGTTGTGAACTGGTCATTAGCAATCAGACTACGGGAATGTACACCTCTTCCCTGTCTGCCGTCCACAAAACAGCAGCCATATACACCACTTGACTGGTTCTCCGAAACTAAACGTGGTCTACAAAACGAGCAGCCCCTTCCCTGACCAGTACAATCACCAGACTTGTCTCCAATCGATATGATCGGACTCGTAACTGATAACCCTTAAAGAACTATGTGAACAGGTAGAGCAGTCGTAGAATAACGTGTAGCGGTACACTATTCGTCATCTATTCGACTTACTGAACGCCAGAGTCAGCGCTTACATTTGCCGCACTCGGAGACCATACCTCTTACTAATATGAATGTTTCGGTACGTGTCAGTTCCTCGTATTTTAGAACCGCTAGTGATATCGATAGATAAATCTGGTCATCTCATGTATTCCATATGTATTGTTGCAACAATAAATCGTGAATAAATTGGAAGCCTAAAAATGAATGTAGTCATTTTTTCCATTGCAGGTTCATCAATAAATTTAAGGTAGTTTCAGAGTCATGTAGTATCTTTGATCAGACGGAAATTTTTGCACAAGGATATGCATCTACAAAATTTAGATTGGATATATCTTATCTTAGTGAACTAAAACTGAAATTTTTGGATGCAGCATTATATGACAGATAAGGTAGAATATATGAAAATCACTACTGAAAAGCCTTCGGCATTTCTGTTTACTTATCCGGCACATGCCTTTCACATTACAACTAGGGAATGATTTGGTAGAGATCTGTGAGGCTGGCTTCGAAAGAAAGAAACCTGTTTTTTCAAGACAGTTTAAAGAGGAAAAGATCATAGGTTTGTCCGGTTTTCGCCCTGTGTCTACACCTTAGAATCAACACCTTGATTGTGACACCCAGAGAGATGTCACTGATAACTAAACTATGGAATCACAGAAGTGATCATGTCTGGCGATTATTAATCTTTCCAGACATAGAACTGTAGTCATCCTTTTCCGTAAGTGTGCATAGTTCCTGCAAAATATATCTGTTTATTACTTAACAAGATGTTTATGTTGCGTTGCTGATCACTGTTGTCTGTTCGATACAGGAATATTTGCTTTTAATTTTTCGACTTACGTTATATGGTAAACTATGTGGAGTGTCAACTGGAAACAGAAGGAAACAGTTCTATCAGAATCATCGTTTGAGTTTCCTATAGATTCATAATTCATGAAAAACGCTCTAAGCGTTTGTACCGTTTAATAGAATAATCGACTGTCACATTTATACATCACACATATTTTATACCTAAAACGCAGGGTGTGTGGACGCACCGCAGCCTGATGTGAAAGTTACGAAAATGAGTAGATAACCGTTAATAATTCTCTTGTGGCTGTACATCAGATAGTTCGATACCTTTCTTGTTGAAAGGTGATTAAGACTCGTGCTTTCATCTGAACATTAAAAAGGAATTGGTTACCCCAGCCTTAACCAAACAGAAATTTCTTCAAAATCTTCTGACAAAATGGATTTGATGTAATAAAGAAGCATACCGTACAACGTTTTCACTAAAATTTCCCGGCAGCGTTGGAATCGTCCCCTTAGAAAAATTGTACAAGACTGTGCTTAAACTGAAACACAATATTTTTGGCGCAAAGCAATCTGACTTCCAAAAATCCCTACGAAAGAATTGCCCTGATTAACATAAACCTATACGTTTCACAAATCACTTACCTCACAAAAATCTTCGTTACTCAAGCTACTGCAATACAGCGAGCGCCACTACTGCCAGCTAAATAAAAGATTCAAACTACTGAAGGCACTAACTACTGATAGGCATAGTTAGCAAATTAAAGATTTTAATACAGAACAAACAATGTATTTACCTTAATAGTCAAAATATATATATATCAATTCATGACACCAATTCTTACAAATATCAAAACTCCGCCATCTCTCTCCCCACGTCCACCACTGCTGGCGGCTCACCTCCAACTGCGCAACGCTACGCGCTGTAAGCATCCAGCTGCCGCTGCCCAACACTACAATGGCAGACAACAATACAAACCAGCCACAGATTGCACACGGCACAGCCAGTGATTATCATACAGAGCGCTATGTGGCGGCGGCGTTACCAATAAAAAAACCTAAACATCCTACTTACATAGCCCCCATCCTCCCCACAAAAAATTTACGAATTGTTTTGGGCAGTGGCCAATATAGATTTGAAATTTTTTTTCATAATTACAATAACGACGAAATGAAATGCACACACTTATCGATACAATGTTGGTCAAAAGCTAAAATTGTCTCACAGTCCATAAAGACAGTTGTGATCATTCATCAAATAAAATTGCAGTGTTTTTCTCAAAGTCTGAGTAGGAAAAGAAAATGCACATGGAAGTAGTGTATTTCTAAGCAGTCTTGAAGAGGTAGTGTTGTCCTTCCAACGAAAGACAGTGCTGACTCTTGACATGCAGACAGTTAATGGGCCACAGCAGAGTCAGTCGACGTTGAAGACTATCGGTAGGTAGGTCATCACAGAGCAGACCCACTGTAGTTCTGGTAGAGATTACTATTGGTGGACCACCAGAGTTGCAGACCCACTGCAGTCCTTGTAGAAATAATGGTATTGGTGGGTCATCAAAGGTGTAGACCCACTGTAGTCCTTGTAGAGATGGCCAACAGCAATCTGTTGGGACTGTGCAGGTGCACAATCACCCTCGAAGGGTCTTGCACATAATATAGCAAGTCCATAAACCATTACTTGTCCAATCACAAAGAATTTGTTTGAAATGTCCTTAGAACCAGCAATGCTGTTATCCAGTCCCTTGCTGAATTATTAACACACATGCAAACACTATCAGTCCCTACTTCTCACAAAATGTCCATATACTATGACCAACAGAAACGTGTGCAGTGAAATGTAATTTACAAGTTACTTAATTTGATGGACGGGCGTCAATTACAATTTTATAACATGAGAATACAATAACAAAGGCACAAAATATATCATTAAAGAACATAATAGTACAGATAACATTTGCAGTAATACTGGCTTTACAAAAGAATCGAAATAACACATACATCAGTGTTACAAAAATTATGATATAAGCACATACGTAAAAGATCAGAATAACTTTTGAAACCTCAACTTCACAGATGAGCATTAGAACAAAACAGAATAAATAATGTGTAAACATATTTACGAAGTAAATAACATGTTATTAATGAAATTATATTTGAGGATAACCGTATTCCTCATCATAGTGAATGTAGCTTAGTATTATAAAAGAAAAAATTCTACGAAACAGTACACAGAGACAGGAAGAAAACAAATACACAAGGGTACACAAACACATAGTGGGATAACACAAGGAAAGGGCAGGGTTTGTTTTACTGCAGTATTTTGCAAACAAAACTTTCTTTACTTCTCGGAAATCTCCCTTCGTTCTTCATTATTTCCGAAAAGTCCTATCTACACCTGCTTTCTGTACTTTTCTCATATAACCTCTCAGTGCATTTCTTCAAATCCATCGCAACTCATTCTCTTATATAGACTACCCCCTCTTAAGGTAACTTAAATCTACTGAGCCCAGATGCTTAACTAAGGGATGAGGCAATGCAGCAGCACAAAACAATTAATACAAACAGCAATGAAAAAAAAGTGCAGGTAAGCAAAGCAAGCAGCAATAAATGTAATAATTTATATCTAAACAAGACAAAGATGAAGCAGATAAAATATTACAGTAAAAATGTACAGTAAAAATGTTTAATACCTGTGTCACACTAGAGTGATGCACCACGAGAACATACACTAGCACATAAGTTACCAAATCGTAACAAAATTATTTTTCCAATTCCCGTGAAGGGAAATGTCTATTTGTGCTCTCTTTTCCAAGAAAGTAAATCATAAAATGATTCTTTACTGGGTCTGTAAACAGAAAATAGTGATAATAGTACATCTATTAAATTTTATTTTAGCCAATGCTGCAGTGCAGATAGAAACTGAATATTAAACAAAATGAGCAATCTCTCAGCTAGAAAGACAATAGATATAAAATGTTTCTCATCATTTCATTTCAGTAAATATCATAAATTAAGAACTCTACAGTGTTTTCAAGTTTGAGGGTGTCGTATTTACGATGCTTTCTACAAAGGAATGTCAATAGCGAGGATAATGGTCTCTTTTTTTTTTCTCCACCTGTGCCCCTGTGCCTGTTTGTCAGGTGGTTGTCGCGCAGCTGGGTGCCCACGACGCATTACGTGCAGGTGGTCACTTCCCTTTCTTACTGAAAAATTTACGACAGCAGTTTCCGCTACAGTGACAGTCTCATATAAAAATATTTTCACAGGTTGAGAATTTGCGTTAGAAATCTGTAGAAACAAAATCCTTTAAATATAATAGCGTCCAAAACTTTTCATTAGCATAGTGATACATTCACGCATATACACACATTTCATAACACTTAAAGTACGAATCTTGGTTTCCCAACATCCTTTTTCACAATCCAGAGTCCCTAACCACTACTCGTTATCCCTTACCTTATTACATATACACATATTCGTAGACACTTCTTCAGTATCTCATCATAATAAATATGTAGCATAATCAAATTCCTCATATAGCATAAGCTTATTGATCATAAACATACCGCAACAGCGTAATACACAACGTCATCATAACATCATAAAACCTCAGCCAAATCTCAAAATTGTCGTAGCTTCATCCAATAATTTCAAAACTAAAAATAATTTTGTGCTGATGTCAAAAGTGTCATCTACCTCAAACGTACTTTAAAAATCATGATCTCATACCCAATTATGTCATTCAAAGCTCTCATAGTGTCACAATGGTTCCGAAAAAGTAAGAACAGTTCACAAAGTACAGACAAAATACAATTTCGTAAGTGTGTAGTTATCTTAACGGTGCAGTTACGTAAACATCTGTCACTGATGTAGTAAAATAAATGTTTGTCTCTCTCAGTTAAATAACCAGATAGCTGTGTAATTTATGTGTTAGAGAAATATGGTACCGATGTGTATAGTTGTATAAGCAAATACCATATTAGCTAGGGCTCCTTGTGCTTGCCAAACACATGGTACACAAAGTAAGCGTGTACCACCCTGAGGATTAATGTAATTGTACCTTCAGGTGTTACAGATTAGAGCAATGGAACGAAATGTATCACGAAAAACTTTCTTTTTAATTCAACAATCTTGATAAATAAATGGTTTAAGTACCAAATTAATCACTCAAATGCGTGCCCTGTAGTGCTAAATGGCCGTTTTGCTGTAAGATAATTCTGTGGAACTGTCGTAGTTATCGTCCTCTGTAAGCAAAGTTCTGCTGAAGTCAATGTACTTAGCTCATCATAAACGAAGGTGAAATGCTTTCCGCATAGATATCGTAGTTATTACGTACCTTACCGTGATCAAGAAAGTACTATAATGTAACGTATTGTTGTGCTACGATAAAGGCTGTCTCATTGTAGCTATACCACAAAAGTTACTACTAAAACATGTCTAACTTTCCAGAATAATACAGAAAAACTGTGCAGATATAAAACAGATACACCGCAAAAGCAACAATGTAAATCACGTCACATATTAGTAGCGTCGTGATATAAACGTGTAGCTCTTAGAGAAACCAAAGGCTAAGTCGTCTTTAATCTCACAGAAAGTTCTTTAAATCCAGAATTTATTTTCAACTAAACCAAAATGTTGCATTAAAATCTCATTAACAGTATATGTTCTAACTATGTAAGCCTTATAGTCGTTACGTAATCGTGCAACTAACAAGCAAGAATGTACATGCACAATAACACTGTGTCGTCTGTTCGCTGCAACAATGCATTCGTAATTTCTGTTTAAATATGTTCCCTAGGTTCTAGACTGGATAGTAAACTTCAAACATTGTTGCATATTAATAGTTTATAAGTCTGACAAAGCATACTGGTAATGTGAAGTGAACAGCTTTATGGCAAAGACAAAGTTAAAAAGCAGATTATCTTTCAATAAACGGTATGACAAGTGAAATGTAGTGTAAAGCTTTACTCTTCTTAGTACGCAGAGTTTCAACTTAAACGCAATTATCATGCGGTATACGTCGGTAAACAATAATGGATTTTTTTCTCAAGGTTAGCTTATGTTATTTTTCTCTGAGCCAGCCGGCGCACCCGGCTGCCTGCAGTGCGAGTCGTTGCCTGTTACTTTGTTGGCGCGCGTCGTTATTGGGATTAGGAGACCTAACTTCTACAAATTCACCTTGCCGAGAGGGCCCTGCTCTGTTTGAATCCCGCCAGTTCTGATGAAATTCAGGTCTGTCGTTACGATCATATCGTCTGTCATCATGTCGGTAATTTCTGTAATTAATTTTTTGTCGGTCACGTGGTGGAGAATTTCTCCCTGAATCGTAACTGCACGCTGGACCGTTGCGTCTGAAGTTATTCCGTCTCCCTTGATAATAATTATTTTGGTTCGCGTATTGTCTGTTTCTCTAATTGTGTCTGTGATATTCATTACTGCGGATAGGTGATCTTTCCCTGTAATTATTACTACTCTGCCAACAGTTGTCATATGGGTGGTGTCTGTTTTGGTCACGATTTGTGTTGTGACAATAGCCTTGTCGTGTCCAGTTATTATTTCTTTCATCGTGGAATTGCGACGGATGTGACCTGTAATTGTTGTGTTCCTGTTTTCTCATTCCACGATTGTCAGTGTCAATTTCTAATTCTTGTAAGAGTCCCTGAAAAGCTTCAATGTCGTCTTTGCAACTGCCTGCCAAAATAATATGCCGTAAATGTTCAGGCAATTTGATTAAGCAAATGTGGATGAGTTCTGACAGGCTGTATGGGTTTGAAAGATACTGATTCTTATGTAACATGTCTTCAAAATATTTCACAAGACTTGAAAATTCAGATTGTTCGAAATTTTTCATCATTATGATGCCATGTTTTACTCGGTCTTATGTGGCTTGAGACCAATATGCTGAGAGGAAGGCATGGTAAAATTCTCCTTCACTGTGACAATCGTGAATGACCGATCGCATTCTTACAGCTGGTTGATTCTCTAAATAGCCACACATAAATTCTAATCTGTGCTCTAATGACCAGTTGGGGGGGGGGGGGGACAATGAAAGAATTGATGAAGCCACGCTTGTGGATGAATGTCGTTGCCAGAATTCTTAAATGTTTTGAATTTACGTGTAGTAATGAACAGCTTATAGTCAAAATTATCGTGTCGGCGGGTAGCATATCGGTCATTGTTACGTCGTGTCGGCGGTTCCATCTCAAAATTCGGTGCACCTTGCCTATTTCTTTCATAATTTCCAAAATGCCCTGTGTTATTATTTTGTGGCTTTTCCGTATTTCTAAGTCCCTCTTCCCGTGTTGGAGCGCGAGTGCCCTCTGAAATATGTAATTCTTGTATTACCTGTGTCAGCTGATCTTGCACTTCCCAGATTTCTTTTTGGTGTTGTGTATTAATTTGATTCAGATTTTGTTTGAATTTCCTAATTTGTTCACACTCTTCTGTATCATTCAGATCATCATCTACCTTTGTAGATAAGTTAATGAACTGATCTGAAAGTTCGGCTACTTTCTCCGATAGTGAACACATTTCCTCCGTGGGTTTTTCTGAACCAAGTTTCAGAGTGTCCATTTGTGTTGAAATTGAATCTACTGTGTGTTTTAAGTTTTCCTGAGTTCTTGCAAGTTGCGTAACCAAATCGGTGGATGCAACTGAGTCCATTTTAGCTTGCAAGGTGTCGTGATTTTCACGAACAATAGTTTGCAGTTCTTTTATGGCTACTTCATGATTCTGTAATGCATTTTCATGCCGGAAAAGAATAGGTTGAAAATGCTCACAAATTTGTGTTTTTACCTCATTACAGTTTTTTGGCATTTCGATTCAATGTTATGTAACTCAGTAGTTAAATCTTCACGTGTTTATTCAAGTGTGGTGTCTAACTTCCGAAGATTTTGTTCCATTGTGTCTATCTTTAGAAGATTCTGTTCCATTGTGTCTAACTGTTGCTGTGTTTGTCTCTGGTTTTGTTTCACTTGTTGCATTAATTGCAATAATAATATATTAGTGTCTGGAATCTGTTCCTCTATGCTTTTCAGCAGTGCATTTGCACTGGCAACATTCACAGTTTGACAAGCAGAAAATGTGTCTTGACTTATTTGAGAAAACGGTGAGGACGCAAAACCTGAATGTACAGTATTTGCAAGATTGTGTCCTGTCATATCGGATTCCTGACGCGAGCGGTTGCCGACAGATCGATCGATAATGCTTCCCTGTTCACTGTTTCACTGCCTACACCATTATTTGCAGCCCGCTCGATTTCCCTATGCACTATTACTAAATTACTACTTTGAACATTAGTGAATTCATTACATGGTGGCGCTAACACACTGCTTTCGTCTTCACTGTCATTTCTCAGTTTACTTTGTAGCCTAATACTACTTTATTCACACGCCATTATTGTCACAATATTTCACACGATAACACAGAAAAGCACGATTTGAAGAGCAAAAGTAAGAGAACACATTGACATAGCACTGAAAATATCTAGTTAATTGCAAGCGAAGCTGCGAAATACTTGGTGCAAATAAACATGCATGCCACAACTGTTTTACTGTACAACAATGAAAGACTGCAACTACAAAGGAAATTCTCTCTATGATTACGCGCTAGCAATAAACAAAGGCTACACTAACAACACAAACTACAAGAAAAAATCAGAAGATTCCAGTGAGGTATCCTGGCAGGGTCGCCATTAGAACATCCCCTTAGAAAAATTGTGCAAGACTGTGCTTAAACTGAAACACAATATTTTTGGCGCAACGCAATCTGACTTCCAAAAATCCCTACGAAAGAATGGCCCTGATTAACATAAACCTATACGTTTCACAAATCACTTACCTCACAAAAGTCTTCCTTACTCAAGCTACTGCAATACAGCGAGCGCCACTACTGCCAGCTAAATAAAAGATTCAAACTACTGAAGGCACTAACTACTGATAGGCATAGTTAGCAAATGAAAGATTTTAATACAGAACAAACAATGTATTTACCTTAATAGTCATAATATATATATATATATATATATATATATATATATATATATATATATATATATATATATATATATATATCTCAATTCATGACACCAATTCTTACAAATTTCAAAACTCCGCCATCTCTCTCCCCACGTCCACCACTGCTGGCGGCTCACTTCCAACTGCGCAACACTACGCGCTGTAAGCATCCAGCTGCTGCTGCCCAACACTACAATGGCAGACAACAATGCAAACGAGCCACAGACTGCACACGGCACAGCCAGTGGTTATCATACAGAGTGGTACGTGGCGGCGGCGTTACCAATAAAAAAAACCTAAACATCCTACCTACAAGGTGAATTTTGAAAAGAGTGTCTTCTTAGAAAAAACTGAGCGTAGATTACGGAAAAGACTCCATCAAATAGTTCAATTTCCTGAAAATACGTGTCTATACTTGTTGTATAGTTGGAGGGTGGTTTTACGCCCTCTTTGGATCTTATGCCATCAGAGTTGTAAGCAGTGTGTTGTATACATAATAATCCATGATCAGTTTCTTAAATCACGAATACATTGATAAAATATCATTTGACGACTCTGATTCAGCCTGCAACAAGTCACTTTCATCACTGATGCCTTAATCACTGGCTTGTGTCGCAGAAAAAGTGCGGGGACATTATAGTACTATCCAGCGACTATATGTAGTTAATTTTTCACTTATACAAAAATGATCGCTTCCTTAATTATAATGCAACTACAATATGGTTTGTTCCTAGAACATCTGATGAAAGCAGTAGCTTACAGCTAACTGTGAAGAGCTTCATCAAGAAAGAACAAATCTAGATGGAACACTCCATTACAAAAAAATAAAACTTAAACGTGTATTGGTGAACTAATATTGTTACATTGTAATACAGAGCTACATAGTATCAGAACAAAAAAAAAACAAATTTTAAACAACTTCACGTGCTGTGAATGTAAAATGGGACTCTTGTCAGTAGCGAAACGAATCATGAATACTTTGGCACTTATGTGAGTTGCGGTCATACACTGGAATATCAGTGCAGACTACGGATCTGATTTACTCCCATTGTACTGAGCCACAAATGAAAATGAAATTTAGAGATCCCTCAGTAAAATCCATAGTAATGACTAAAAGGATGGGTTGAACGTGTTGGTACTTGTAACGTTTGTGTGTAACCGGCATCGTCAAAGTGATGTCGGTCATTCCATTCTCTGAATCATTCCTGTTCGTTCTGCTTCGTAGGCCTGTGTATAAATGATCACGTCCACAAACGGATTCCTACATAATTGAAGCCCCGAAATTATCGCCGCGTGTAATTCGAAATTAATGAAGGACATCGTTTGCGTTTGAGTGACGTTTGCACGCTCCGGGACGAGGACGAAACTCAACCACCGGTTTCTGTGCGGCGAGGAACAAACGCTTTTGTGATCCAGTCGTGCTGCGCTCCCAGTGGCCGTCAAAATAATGAGAATTCTGTGTGCAAGGGTTGCAGCTAACGAGAACACTTAGAGACCTCTTCAGCTCTGTAATGTAGAAATATTTCATACAATGAGTACTGCCGGAAATATTGTAGATTACTGAAGTCCAGAGTATTTTAAATGTAACAGAACGTCAGACTGACTAGTTGAAATATTATAACGACAAGTGACTAACAATTTGGCTGATTTAGTTTGGCGTGGCACTACAAATTCAACAAATTTGAGCTGTTATCTACAAATATACCACGGCCGCATTAAGGCAGTTTATTAAGGATTAATCTCTTCAAGGCTAACTTATTTTGCGAATAAAAGGTTACGTTACAACTATATAGAAATTACTGAATTTTTGATTTTATGTTGGAAAAATTAGATAAATCTCAAATTACAGTGTGAATAGAAACTTCTCTGCTTTTCATTGATCTACGTACTCTAAAACAATAATAGAAAACCTATCTATATTTAAATACACTTCTGAAGAAAACTTAAAAGTAAGTAATTGCTACTACAAAAACAATAAATTTATAAATTTGTTGTGAAATGATCTATGTAACAATAAGAAATAAAATAGAAAACCATTTAATGAGTAACATTTGTTGTACGTGATTATCAGCAGCATTGAAAGTCCTATCCAACGTATGTCCAAAATTTAATTTTCTACTTTTAAGAGAAGAATTTCACAAAATATTTGATTGTTCTTTTTTCAATTGGGGACAAGGGGGTGTCCATCTACAACAAAGTAATTCAAATGGAAGTATATTAATGAAATTGAAGTTATTGTCAAGGATATGAGATATTATACTTAACCGTTATTCATGGGAGCAAACTGATAGAAAGATTATAGGAACTTATGACGTAGTACAACGGTTTTTAGTAGTAAATATGTTTGTGAGTAATGTGAAAAGTAAATCATATGTCAGGAACAAAGCTCAAATTCATTTTACTGAAAATAGCACTCTCTCGAAAAATATCTGCGGCATTTAGTGACAATATGTTGTACAAGGTGAAGACGTCACGGTGGTTAGTTTAAGCATGTTCTGTAAATACGAACCTTTCTGTCCATTACGTATGGTAACATATTTCGTATCGGTCATATAAATTTCTCCAGTGTTGTTTTACTTTCCCCGTTACATGTTAGAGATACTCCAGTCGAATATACCGTGGAGTCACCTAGATGTGCAAAAAACTGAATAGGAATAAAAATTTCATGTATCAGAAAACATTGGTAACAAACACAATAATTATACTAATTATGTGAGTTCCAAAAGTGATACTTCTAATACTGAGTATTTATGAGATCACTATATTCTGAAAGCCAACAGGTAGCAACTGTTCGTGCAGCAAGTATAGTGACATACGCTTTCTGCGGCGTAATCACTGTACGTTGGCCCGGTATGTTTACTTGTGCCACTACATCGATCGCGGCTCTCGGTTTTCCTAGATACAGTGACGTCAACGTAGACTTCCTCCTTAGCTGAGTTCGCTAGCCACACCCTTCGTTGCAGCTGTGTGAACGCCCTGGAATTTTGTCTTTCGTACAGCAGAAGTGGTCTCGCACTCACAGAAACTCGTGACCAACATTTGGAACGAAGAAATAATGGATGCTGAATGGAAAGAAGCAGTCATAGTATCGTCAGGCCCAGCAGCCTTTCTTCTGTTGAGCGATTTCAGGTGCTCTTCTATCCCATGCGACTATTAAGTTGCAAAAGAAACTATTTTTCAATGAGACTTAATTTGAACGCAAGAGGGGGGGGGGGGGGGGCGGTCCACTATATCGGGAAGATCATTACGCAATATCTCCACGAATGTTATCAGCATACGGTTAACTTTAATGTACGCAACTCGAAATATCTGACTGAGATATTAAGTAGAGTATCTATTTCCACAGGAACTCATACGTCATTAGGTATCCTGAACTTAAACACGAATATCCCCTCAGATCAAATACAGAGAGAACTTAAGTACCCTTAATGCTAGATCTTTAGGTGAAACTAATGATGCGTTGGTACTTCACGAAATCGTTTTGAGGTATAATTGCTTTCAATTTGCTGACGAGACATACGTAAAAAATCGAAGGGTTGGCAATGGGATCACAATTAGTCTATTATTTGGCAAATATATTAACCAACACATTTGAGTATGACACAGCAATTAACTAACAAATTTGTAATCTGGAGCAGACATGTTGACGATATCATTCATTCCTATGATGTTACGAAAGAAGGACGCTGCAAATTTGTGGAAGGGCTAAATGGTCTTTGTCATGAAATTAAGTTTACCATGCAACATAATGAAAAAGGTTCACTTCAAATTTTGGATGTAACGGTAACACTAAGTAACTCCTAGTTGGACTTCGATACACGTAGAAAAACAACGTCGTCGGATGTCGTCATCCACAACATATCTAACCATCCCTTAGCACATAAAAGGGCCGCTCTTAGATCCCTTCTCTATAGTCAAATGAAGCTCTCTACAGAGGATAACCCCTGAACTGTCACAGTATGCAGAGTACTGCACACAACTCTACCTTTTAAAATAATATTAACAAAAGTATTTAAAAAGAACTAAGGTCACCCACTCGTAACCGTCATCCAAATACACTGACGAACAGTCATCAGCATGTAACATGTGATATCATTTATCACGAATTTCTGTACTTGGACAATTTTCTGATCATAGTGGTTCCACGATAAAAAGAAAAAGTATAAAACGAGTTTACTTCATTCCTAATAATACCGGGGACATGTATAGGCGTAGCCAGAATGCCACAAATCCCAGATGTTTAACTACTGGGATATATTACGTCAAGTGCGATAATTTCCCCGTGAAATACATTGGTCGGACCGGTAGGAAGTTCGAGATGTGGTATCGTGAGACTTAAATTTGACTAACTCGAAATCAGCACTAACTACATGTTTGAACACGGGCACGCTATTATCAACTTGTTCAATGATTTAAAAATTTTGTATCGCCAAAATAAATATCGTACTTCAAATATATTTGAGGAAATTGAGATTATGCGGTGTAGAAAGTGTCAGCCGGAATACAGATGAAACAACCAACCGGAGTTAAGACACTGCATTGTAGTTGCTAATAACGCCAGTGTACACCACAATATTTTTTTTACTTCTTGTATATCCTTTATTATGATTTTACTTCCGTATGTTTTATTACCGTGTCTACACAACACTTTGCATGTAAGGGTGCCTCCCAAGACTCTTATATTTATTTTCTTTCTTTTGCCTTGCCGCGCCGCCTGTTTCCGTGTGTGCTCCGCGCTTCCCTGTCATCTTCGCTCTTGTCCGTGTACTGTGTATTCAGTGGTATCGCTCCTTGCTTGTTCTCGGATAAATACAGTTAAGATCCGGGAGTTTTATCTTTGTATGGATTAATTACGTTTTCCTTTCAACTCGTTTTATCTTCCACCCTACACAATTTTATTATGGGTTTCCCATATTACGGTATAGTTTATACGCTTTCAGTACTTTTATAGTACAGTCCATTTCACTTAACGTGCGACCACTACTTCTTAATATTTCCTGTTAGGTCGGAAGATAGAATTTTAATTTACATTTCGTTGAATAACGGTAGAAAAAGCTGTTGATGTCTGTTCTAAGTCTGAAAAACCTGCTAGAGGGTGGTTTTAAATGTTCTCGGAATCACCACGAAAGGTCAGCGCTAGCGCAACGAGTTGCTTACGTGATATTCGTTGTACTGTTGCCTGTAAACACGTGCCACGTCAATGCTCTTGGAAGAGAGCTGTGGCGGTGACGTGGCTCTATAGTTGTTGACGCGTAGTGATTTTCGAAGATGGAAAAAATCGGGATTAGAGCAATGTTTAAGTACTTCGTAAAGAAAGGTATGAAAGCAAACAACATTCGAGCCGATTTACAGAATGTTCCTTCATATTCAGCTGTTGCCAAGTGGACGAATGAATTTAAATTTCTCCGGGAGAGCTTCGAAGATGATCCACGTGGTTGTTCGCCATGAGGTGTCACTTCTCCAGTAATCATTGTAAAAGTGCACAAAATTGTCATCGAGACTTGCCGATTGAAAGTGTGTGAAATTATTCAAGCTTGCCAGATGCCATCTGAAAGGGTACATCACATTTTAACTAAAGAATTAGAAACGAAAAAATTATCTGCAAGATGAGTACCGCGACTCTTGACACTCGATCACGCTCGCGTGCCATCGCCATGGCAAAATTACACGAACTAAGGTATAAATTGTTGCCACACCAGCCTTATTCACCTGATATGGCTCCGTCAGACCTCCATCTCTTCCCAAAACTGAAAAGTTTTCCTACTGGACGAAGATACACGTCAACCGAAGGATTCATAACTGGAGTTGACGTAAAATTCGCTAATGTCTGAGATATTACGATTTTGTCGACACCACTGCTGCAAGAGAAGTGACGCTACTGCAAAAAACTACCTTCAAACTGAATCTGCGTTGATCGACTAGTCACTGGTACAACATAGAGTTTACGTTTTGTGTTGGACCGAAAAGATGCCGGTCGACCAAAATGGCCTGCTCACTGATGCTACATTAAATTTAATACTTGAAGAACTACTTCGAAGTAAATCTGTGCTCTGAAGGTGATTCTAATTCTCGCCCAATGCAACCAGATTTCTGTAGCCCCAGGAAATGGCTGTATGAGATATTTTGGTTTTATCTCAGGTTGAACACAATATGGAGGAGTACAAAGTACACGAGCACTTCACGATCATTATTCTGGGACGTGCATGTTAATCCCAGATTTCAACCAGTAACTCGGAAATCTCGATGAAGACTCTTACAATTAATTTATAATGTTAATCTCCCGCTGGCAAGCTCGTAATTATTAGTCTATTGATCTTTCCGGTTTCAAGGAGCACAGTTCTGTAGAACACAATTTGCAGTCGAACACGTTTCAATACTGGTATAGCACCGTTCGCCCTTCCGTCTGGCCGTTCTTCCGCAAATTAATCCATTTATTCCTAGAAAGTCCAAGTAAGAGGTTGTAGTCACATTCAGCAATCAAACAGTTCGACATACTAGGACTCAGTAATCGGGAAGCACGTTCATATGGGCTCGAGATGTACCGATATGTCGTAGTCCTCAGTAAAGTAACAAACCTGTTCGGACAATAACCCAACATTTGACTCGAACAGCGCTGTTGCAAGAGACACTCGAGAAACTATGATCTAGCAACTATAACAACAAACTATGGACATGCTTAAAATTTGACAATTTCGTGCACCAAATGAGGAAATAGCATTGATTTTTCTGTTTGAATTAATTTGTAAAACGAGGTTGTATACAGTTTCGGAATGTGTGGACATGTAAATATTTATTGATACACTGTAGGAGACGCTGCAGCCATCCAAAATTTCTTTCCTTTTTTATGATTTTATTGTACCGTTACTAGTTTCGGGCCTGAGCTCATCGTACGACCATAGCAATGGCTTCTTTTTAATTTTACATTTGTGTCCTAAAATATAACAAAGATTCTATGCTGGCATGTACATGGTGGTCCATTGATCGTGACTGGGCCAAATATCTCACGAAATAAGCGTCAAACGAAAGTACTACACAGCTCGAAACTTGTCTAGCTCGAAGGGGGAAACCAGATGACGCTATGGTTGGCCCGCTAGATGGCGGTGCAAAGGGTCAAACGGATATCAACTGCGTTTTTTAAAATAGGAACCCCCATATTTATTACATATTCGTGTAGTACGTAAAGAAATATTAATGTTTTTGTTGGACCACTTTTTTCGCTTTGTGACAGATGGCGCTGTAAGAATCACAAACATACGGCTCACAATTTTAGACGAATACTTGGTAACAGGTAGGTTTTTAAAATTGAAGTACGGAACGTAGGTACGTTTGAACATTTTATTTCGGTTGTTCCAATGTGATACATGTGCCTTTCTGAACTTATCATTTCTGAGAATGCATTCTGTAACAGCATGATTACCTGTAAATACCACATTAACGCAATAAATACTCAAAATGATGTCCGTCAACCTCAATGCATTGAGCAATACGTGTAACGACATTCCTCTCAACAGCGAGCAGTTCGCCTTCGGTAATGTTCGCACATGCATTCACAGTGCGCTGACGCATGTTGTCAGGCGTTGTCGGTGGATCACTATAGCAAATATGCTTCAACTAGCCCCACAGAAAGAAATCCGTGGACGTCAGATCCGGTGAACGTGCTTCGACGACCAATCCACCTGTCATGAAATATGCTGTTCGATACCGCCTCAAGCGCACGCGAGCTATGTGCCGGACATCCATTATGTTGGAAGTACATCGCCATTCTGTCATGCAGTGAAACATCTTGTAGTAACATCGGTAGAACATTACGTAGTAAATCAGCATACATTGTACCATTTAGACCACTATCGATAAAATGGGAGCCATTACGTCCCATAATGTCGCACGATACATTAATCCGCCAAGGTCGCTGATGTTCCACTTGTCGCAGCCATCGCGGATTTTCAGATACCCAGTAGTGCATATTATGCCGGTTTACGTTACCGTTGTTTGCTAATGACGCTTCGTCGCTAAATACAACGGGAGCAAATAATCTGTCATCGTCCTGTAATTTCTCTTGTGTCCAGTGTCAGAACTGTACACGACGTTCAAAGTCGTTGCTATGCAATTCCAGGTGCATAGAAATATGATACGGGTGCAATCGATGTTGATGTAGTATTCTCAACAGCGACGTTTTTGAGATTCCCGATTCTCGCGCAGTTTGTCTGCTATTGATGTGCAGATTAGCCACGACAGCAGCTAAAACACCTACTTAGGCATCTTCATTTGTTGCAGGTCGTGGTTGAACTTTAACATCTATATCTACATTTATATTCCGCAAGCTACCCAACGGTATGTGGCGGAGAGCACTTAACGTGCCACTGTCATTACTTCCCTTTCCTGTTCCAGTCGCGTATGGTTCGCGGGAAGAACGACTGCCGGAAAGCCTCCGTTGCGCCCTCCAATCTCTCTAATTTTACATTCGTGATCTCCTCGGGAGGTATAAGTAGGGGGAAGCAATATATTAGATACCTCATCCAGAAACGCACCCTCTCGAAACCTGGACAGCAAGCTACACCGCTATGCAGAGCGCCTCTCTTGCAGAGTCTGCCACCTGTGTTTGCTAAACATCTCCGTAACGCTATCACGTTTACCACATACCCTGTGACAAAACGCGCCGCTCATCTTTGGATCTTGTCTATCTCCTCTGTCAACCCGACCTGATTCGGATACCACACTGATGAGCAATACTCTAGTATAGGTCAGACGAGTGTACTGTAAGCCACCTCATTTGTTGATGGGCTACATTTTCTAAAGACTCTCCCATTGAATCTCAACCTGGCACTCACCTTACCAGCAATTAATTTTATATGATCATTCCACTTCAAATCGTTCCGTTCGCATACTCCCACATATTTTACAGAAGTAACTGCTACCAGTGTTTGTTCCGCCATCATATAATCATAAAAAAATGAGCCTTCTTTCTATGTATTCGCTGTACATTACATTTGACAATGTTAAGGGTCAGAAGCCACTCCCTGCACCAAGTGCCTATCCGCTCCAGATCTTCCTGCATTTCGCTGCAATTTTCTAATGCTGTAACTTCTCTGTATACTACTGCATCATGCGGCAATGGAAACACGAACTGCTGAAGCGATGAATACCGTAGTACCCATACAAAATAAACTCATGATACCTAAATGGTAACTTAATGCTCATAAAAGATTCATGCAGCTAACTAGTGATTTAGTAAAACTTGAATTAGACTCGTAAAGAAGAAAAATAGTGTACTTGTTACGGAATCACATAGCATGTAAGAGATCGTCTAAGTATGGCTCCTATATATTGCTTCAGTCGTGTAATGTAATTCACATACAACCAATGAATTTTAGTTCCTCGGATTCCATTAGAAGAATAGTATCTGCTTTATTGTAATTCGATCTCCACGTGAAATTATGTGTCGTCAGTGATGTTAGACATTGTTTAACCAAGATCAAAGTGCTCAGTTTCTGAGATCAAGTTGCGCAAATTATCCTATACACACATGTAAAATATTGAGAGAGCTGCTGCTATCTACGGTGTACTACAGAAATTTCAGTTTACTCTGTCACGTTCTCTCCTATCGGTGACGTTTTTAAACGCTTTTCGCCATTCCACATTTCTGGATGATCATTTCATTCCATACCTTAAACATGATTGAAAGTCTACAGTACTGCCTTTGATTTTCTTTAGGCAGTGTTTAACCTAAGGCGAATTACAATACTTTCAGTATTTTATCATTTCAACGGACGTCACATAGTTTTGCTTTGCTCTTAGGGGATTTAACTCGTGACATCTTATTGCAAATCTTTCCTACAACATCTTCTGGAGGTTCGTCTTCTCTATATTTTAATTCACTTCCTTCAGTGTTTCTGTCTTCTTCTCGAAGCAGTTTTGGCACTTTTACTTTTGAAAGTCTCTTAAGATTGTTTATTTCAAAGCTCTTTCCTATGCGCATCTTGCAGCTCGGCTCTTGCTTCTGTTGGTGACGTGTTATTACCCTTCCGTCAGTAGGTGCACAAACACAGAATCTACTTATATGAAAGTTTTCACATTTTCTCGTACGTGTTGCGTCAAGCGGCGACATTTCTTTATTTATCATTCTTACATCTCCTACTGAATAGTTCTACAGAGTCATTTTGATTTTGTTATGACGGAGTATTTATGCTTTTTTGGGTCAGTTACTTTCCCTACAGAAACTAGCAGACCACCACGTAGTTAATCTACTTTTCTTTCGAAGGGTTGCTCAAATGAACAAATATTTACTTTCTATGCCGCATCTTTTTCTGTACACTATTAAAATATTTGAGAAGTTTTACTTGTTTTCCAGTGCTGAATATTCTGTAAGGTTTTGTTTGTTCATTTCTCTTGAGAACTCGTGTACAATAAAGAAATACAATGAGAATTTCGAATAGGGACCAGATTACTTGACGATACGCAGCCATAGCGTCCTAAAGGTTCAACTGCTTTTTGTTTCTATCTTGGAGGCTTCCTTCCTTATTGATCGTTTATTTTACAGATCCGTCTTGATCACACAAACGTTCACACTTCAGTATTACCTGTTTCGGCTACTGCCATCTTCAGAACTGTTACAAACAAATACACTGTGTAACCAGCTAAGTTCATTTTGAATTCTTTTGACTATTTGACGACCGTGATTTTATCAAGATATATGTAAAGGTTTCTTAAATTACCGCTACCAGTGACAAACTTCGTTAACTGATGTATCATTTACTTATTTCGAGTGAATACCTCATCTTCAGGCTAACTAGCATTACAGACCGATCTCACGATAAGATTGTACTGATATTACATGGACTTTTCATAAATGATGTGGTTATCCTGTAGAAGAACAGGAACCTTAGTAAGAGACGATGTCACTTTCGAGGCTGGACTGCTGTTTGCATGAAAATGTTTTGTAAGAGTCACTCACTTTGTTCTTCTGGCCTGACAGTCCCGTTGTGATGCATTGAGGTGTTTCGATTTCTGTGGCTCTCTTGCTTTTCTTGATCACTATTCTCAAATTGTCACTAACGAAACAGTAACACGGAAACACGATCACAAAAACAAATCTGTAGTGCAGTGGACAAGATGGCGGTCGAAATACAGCTGTTTTCGATCTGACTGTCGATCTGTCGATCAATGTGGTGTCAGATTTTTACATGTCTTCAGCACGTGTCGCAGACGTAGGTTTACAAAATACATTACAAATTGAGCGCCTGTTACAGTATTGTTGTACAAATCATTATATAAAATATTTATTTTACATATTTCTAAGTTCTTGCTGATGCTGGAGTCAAATGACTGTCATGTTAAGTATTTTTTATTCTAGGAGTACTGTAATGAAATTGGAAAAAAATGTGAATATTTGAAGTGTGTCATTTCATTCAGAATCTCGTTGTTCCCCATGTGGCCATGGATAAATATTTCCATTTATTACAAGGTGTCCATTTTCCAGCTATTTTCTGAGTTGTGTAGTACTTTGAGATCGTTGTCTATTGTAACGCTGTACCCTGTTTATTTATATGTTTTGCTATGCCTGATATATTCGGTTTGCCAAGTCAGAGGCAGCCAATGTGTTCTTTAAGGCGGGTTTTAAATTTCTTCCAGTTTCATCAATGTAATACTTGTTGCAACGACTGCATGTACTTTTATAAATTCCTGATTTGTTAAATATCTCTGTGGGATGATGAGATATCATACATCAGTTTCTTCCTTGAGTTGTTGTTGGTGGCAAAGGTGATCTTAATGCATGTTTTTTTAAACAGCGTGGCTGTTTTGTCTGATATGACACCTAAATATGGTAATGTTATATACTTCTGTTTTTGGATGTTGTGTAAGGAAGCTGTCTCACATTGTTTATTGTTATTTTTAGTTCTTAATTGTGGTAGTGTGTCTATTTTACATCATGATAGCCATTATTATGTGCAATGTATCTGATAGTGCTCATTTCTGTCTCATAGTCCGTAGCATTAAGTGGAAATTTCTGTGCTCTGTTTAAGAAGGATTTGAATGCAGATTGTTTATGTGACTTGGAATGTGTGGAATATTTATCAATGACTGTATTTGTGTATGTTAGTTGTCTGTATACACTGATATTTAGGGTGAATTATAACATCGAATTCAGTCATTGCTACAAATATTACATAGACCAAAAGGAAATTAACTAAAAACCCGCCTTTAAAATACACATTGACTGTTTCCAACTTGACAAAACTAATCTGTCAGGTTATAGTGACACATATAAATGAAACAGGACACAACGTTACAATAGACAACGATATCAAAGAGTTACACAATTCAGAAAAAAGTTGGAAAATGGACATCTTTCAATAAATGGAAATATTAGTCTGTGGCCGCATGGGGAACAACGAGATCCTGAATGAAATGACACACTTCAAATATTCACATTTCTTTTCCAATTGCACTACAGTACTCTTAGAATAAAACATACATAACATGACAGTCGTTTGACTCCAGCCACAGCAAGACCTTAGAAACATGTAAAATTAATTATTTATAACATGATTTATACAATAATACTGTAACAGGTGCTCAATTTGTAATGTATTTTGCAAACCTACGTCTGTAACAAGTACTGAAGACATGTAAACATCTGACACCACATTGATCAACAAATCGACAGTCAGATCGAAAGCAGCTGTATTTTGACCGCCATCGTCTCCACTGCACTACAGATTTTTTTTTGTGATCTTGTTTCCTAGTTACTGTTTCGTTAGTGAAAATTTGTGAACAGTGATCAAGAAGGCCAAGAGTTCCACAGAAATGGAAAAACCTCAGCGCATTACAACGGGACTGCCACGCAAGAAGAACAAAGTGAGCGACCATTACAAAACATTTTCATGCAAACATCAGTCCAGCTCCCAAAGCGACATCGCCTCTTACTAAGTTTCCTCTTCTTCCACAGGATAACGACAGCATTTATGAAAAGACTACGTAACATCAGTATTAATCTTATCACAAAATTGGTTTGTAAAGCCATTTAGCCTGAAGATGAGGTATTCCGTCGAAACATGTAGGAAAATAAATAAATAATACGATATTGAACAAAGTTTGAGTCTCGTTGCGGTAATTTAAAAAACCTTTAAATAAGTTCAGTTTGCTAACTCTAAATCTAAAACAGGCCTATTGCTACATAGGGGAGAATAAAAGTGTTTATATGACTGACAGCCGCGTGTACCAGCCACACACACCATAAAATACTCTGATCTAATATCAATGTCAAACTAAATATGTAGGTACATAGGAAGTGCTGGTGATGAGTTGAGTGCGTCTGTTATTTATACAACGATACTGATGACAGAAGAGGGAACTACAGCTAGGGTATATGATTAACCAGTATATCAAATGTAATAGTTAAAATGAGGTATGTGTAATCATTAGTTAAAATGAGTTCAATGGTTAACCATGTACCCCAGCTATAGAACGCTCCGCTGGCCTCAGTTCCATTGTATGAATAACAAACGCATTCTCACCAGCGCTTGCTATATACCTACATGTTTAGATTGACGTTGTTACTACATCAGAACGGCTGTCAATCATGTAAACATTTTTTATCTTTCTTGTATAGTACCAGGCCTTTCACAGATTTAGCGTCAGCAAACTGAACTTCGTTACAAACAGATTTTCTTGCTAACAGATCTGAAGATGGCAGTTGCCGAAACTGGTAATTGTGAGGCGTGAAAGTTTGAGTGACCATGTCATACCTGTAAAATAAAGTTCCAAAATGTAATAAGGAACTCACTTTCACACTTTGTATCTTTAATTGATAACTTTATCTTTCAGTTTATTTTCGAAGTATTCAATGTATTTATCACGACTTTCGTTCATTAATCCATAACATTAATATTTCTTCATACGGACGGATTTAGCACTAAAGTGCAGGAGATATACGCACAACGTACCGTCTGCGGTAGTTATTTTCCGTACGGCATCCGTAGCCGCAGTTCCTGACGATAGCGAGTGTGTTAGCTCTCGACGTTATGGCAGTTGGTTCAGTTCCAGGCCATAGAGGATACTTCCATGATACACATTTGTCCAACTACATCAAGAGAAACAGTGGTCTATCGATGCGGAACTGAATGGAATCCAGGTTTATAATGCAAGTGTATCAGTGCAGTAAATAACGGAACGGCGCATACGACATTAATAGCGGTTATCCGTCTGCTGGATAGTAATGTGAAGCCTATCGCTTCTCTACATCGATTTCTAAATGCGAAAGCTACCATACAGTTACTCGCGTTATATTCTTCGTACTGGTATTAGCATCTCTCAGTTTGAGTATGAAGTAAGGGAAAATTGCCTGAAGCCTCGGTTTCGCCTTTAATAGCTCTTTTCATATTTCCTTGGAAATAAGGGATGGGGAGAGGGCGGCGGGGCTGTTCTATCACGAATAGTGGTTTTGTAGAAAGGCTTCAGGTTTTCACGAACACGAAGATGCATTTCTATCATCATCTTATCCAGGTATTTATCCGGAATCATCACAGGGGCATCATCTTAATCTGGATTTGGAAATGTTATGGGGGAACCGTGAGCGGAAGTCACTTTCTCTAAGCACAACTAAGACGTGTTTCTCCCAAACAATTCCATTTATTGTAAATTTTCTGGGCATGTCTTTACCATATTCGTAAGGGCTTTGCTGACCTATTACAATCCACAGTGTGATTCCAGTAGAGCGTGTGTGGACACTGAATGTCAGTCATCAGTGAAAGAGCTGTACAGGCACCAAATATTTTCATGGAAATGAGCATGACATTCCTGAAAATATGTCTGCTAAACAGCATGTAAGTAGGATGTTTAGGTTTTTTCATTGGTAACGCCGCCGCCACGTAGCGCTATGTATGAAAATCACTGGCTGTGCCGTGTGCAGTCTGTGGCTGGTTTGCATTGTTGTCTGCTATTGTAGTGTTGGGCAGTGGCAGCTGGATGCTAACAGCGCGTAGCGTTGTGCAGTTGGAGGTGAGCCGCCAGCAGTGGTGGACGTCGGGAGAGAGATGACTGAGTTTTGAAATTTGTAAGAATTGGTGTCATGAACTGCTATATATATTACGACTAGTGAGGTAAATACATTGTTTGTTCTCTATTAAAATCTTTCATTTGCTAACTGTGCCTATAAGTAGTTAGTGACTTCCGTAGTTTGAATCTTTTAGTTAGGTGGCAGTAGTGGCGCTCGCTGTATTGCAGTAGCTTGAGTAACGAAGATTTTTGTGAGGTAAGTGATTTGTGAAACATGTAGGTTAATGTTAGTCAGGGCCATTCTCTTGTAGGGATTACTGAACGTCAGATTGCGTAGCGCAAAAAAAATGTGTGTCAGTTTAAGCACAGTCTTGTATAATTTTTCAAAGGGGACGTTTCATATGGCGACCCTGCCGGTACACGCTTACTTTGTGTATCATGTGTTTGGCAAGCACAAGGAGCCCTAGCTCATATGGTATTTGCTTATATAACTCTACACATTGGTACCATATTTCTCTAACACAGAATTACACTACTACACTCCTGGAAATTGAAATAAGAACACCGTGAATTCATTGTCCCAGGAAGGGGAAACTTTATTGACACATTCCTGGGGTCAGATACATCACATGATCACACTGACAGAACCACAGGCACATAGACACAGGCAACAAAGCATGCACAATGTCGGCACTAGTACAGTGTATATCCACCTTTTGCAGCAATGCAGGCTGCTATTCTCCCATGGAGACGATCGTAGAGATGCTGGATGTAGTCCTGTGGAACGGCTTGCCATTCCATTTCCACCTGGCGCCTTAGTTGGACCAGCGTTCGTGCTGGACGTACAGACCGCGTGAGACGACGCTTCATCCAGTCCCAAACATGCTCAATGGGGGACAGATCCGGAGATCTTGCTGGCCAGGGTAGTTGACTTACACCTTCTAGAGGTCGTTGGGTGGCACGGACTACATGCGGACGTGCATTGTCCAGTTGGAACAGCAAGTTCCTTTGCCGGTCTAGGAATGGTAGAACGATGGGTTCGATGACGGTTTGGATGTACCGTGCACTATTCAATGTCCCCTCGACGATCACCAGAGGTGTACAGCCAGTGTAGGAGATCGCTGCCCACACCATGATGCCGGGTGTTGGCCCTGTGTGCCTCGGTCGTATGCAGTCCTGATTGTGGCGCTCACCTGCACGGCGCCAAATACGCATACGACCATCATTGGCACCAAGGCAGAAGCGACTCTCATCGCTGAAGACGACACGTCTCCATTCGTCCCGCCATTCACGCCGGTCGCGACACCACTGGAGGCGGGCTGCACGATGTTGGGGCGTGAGCGGAAGACGGCCTAACGGTGTGTGGGACCGTAGCCCAGCTTCATGGAGACGGTTGCGAATGGTCCTCGCCGATACCCCAGGACCAACAGTGTCCCTAATTTGCTGGGAAGTGGCGGTGCGGTCCCCTACGGCAGTGCGTAGGATCCTACGGTCTTGGCGTGCATCCGTGCGTCGCTGCGGTCCGGTCCCAGGTCGACGGGCACGTGCACCTTCCGCCGACCACTGGCGACACCATCGATGTACTGTGGAGACCTCACGCCCCACGTGTTGAGCAATTCGGCGGTACGTCCACCCGGCCTCCCGCATGCCCACTACACGCCCTCGCTCAAAGTCCGTCAGCTGCACATACGGTTCACGTCCACGCTCTCGTGGCATGCTACCAGTGTTAAAGACTGCGATGGAGCTCCGTATGCCACGGCAAACTGGCTGACACTGACGGCGGCGGTGCACAAATGGTGCGCAGCTAGCGCCATTCGACGACCAACACCGCGGTTCCTGGTGTGTCCGCTGTGCTGTGCGTGTGATCATTGCTTGTAGAGCCCTCTCGCAATGTCCGGAGCAAGTATGGTGGGTCTGACACACCGGTGTCAATGTGTTCTTTTTTCCATTTCCAGGAGTGTATCTGATCATTTAACTGTGAGAGAGAAATATTTATTTTACTACATCAGTGACAGATGTTTACGTAATTAAACAGTTGGATAACTTCACACTTATGAAATTGTATTTTGTCTGCACTTTGTGAACTGTTCATATTTTTTTTGAACCATTGTGATACTATGAGAGCTTTGAATGTGGTATTTGGTATGGGGTCACGATTTTTAAAGTACGTTTGAGGTAGATGACACTTTTGACATGAGCAGAGAATTTCTTTTAGGTTTTGAAATTATTGGAGGAAGCTACGACGATTTTGAAGTTAGGCTGACGTGTTATGATGTTATTATTACGACGACAATGTGAATTATGCTGCTAAGGTACGTTTAAGCTGATGCTATATGAGTTATGTGGTTATGCTACGTATCTGTTATGATGAAATATTGATGAAGTGTCGACGAATATGTATATGTGTAATAAGGTAAGGAACAATGGGTAGTGGTTAGGGTCTCTGGCTTGTGAAAAAGGATGTTGGAAACCAAGAATCGTACTATAAGAGTTATGAAATGTATGTAATGCCGACGAAAATCTTTTGGACACTGCTATATTTACAGTATTTTATTTTCTACACATTTGTAACGCAAGTTCTCAACCTGTCAAAATATTTTTATATGAGACTGCCACTGTAGCGGAAGCTGGTGTCGTAAATATTTCGTTAAGAAAGTTAAGTGACCACGTGCACGTAATGCGTCGTGGGCACCCAGCTGCGCGGCAGCCACATGGAAACAAGCCATTAGTGTGTGCCTTTCAGAGGCACAAGGAAAAAAAAGGGAGGCCATTATCCTCGCTATTGACATTCCTTTGTAGAAAGCATCGCAAAAACGACATGCTCATTACTTGGAAAAGATACTTATTTACATCTGCACACCTGATGACAAGCGTCTTTCTACGAGAGTTGAGAGAATTTGTACTAACTTATGAAATGTCACATGACTATTGAATGATATTTTTATGCTTTGCCTTTCATAGTGGCTTATTTCATTTGATATCTGGTTTCCAGCTGCGTTGCTGCATTGGTTTTATAAAATAAAATTAAATGCATATGCTAATGTGAACACTTTCTGTCAACAGATCTATTAAATAATCATTTTATGATCCACATTCTTCGAAAAAGGAGCACTTCGAAAGAAAATAACAATAAGAAGGGATTAATAACAGTCACTGCACACTTAATTTTCTTTTCAACTACTTGGTAATTTTTACAGAATTAGCTTTTGTGGTGCACCACTTTAATTATATAGACATTAAGATGTAAATAGACTACTCCCTTATCTGCATTGTTGTCTTTAGTGTACTATTTTCTCTGCTTTGTCATGTTTAGAAATAAGTTATTACTTTTATTGCTGATTGCTTTGCTTACTTGCATTTTTTTGTCATTGCTGTTTGTGTTAATTGTTTTGTGCTGCAGCATTGCGTCGTCCCTTAGTTTAGCATTTGAGCTCAGTAGGTTTAAGTTAGCTTAAGAGGGGGTAGACTATATAAGAAACTAACAATGATGAACGGGAAGAAAAGCACTGAGAAGCTATAAGAAAATGGTTTGGCCAAAAAAGTAGTGTACAGTTGAGAAAAAATATTTTTGAAAGAGGATGTGAACAGAATAAAGAAAGGATGCTTGGATAGAATTTTTTTTTTTTTTTTGCAGGAGCAAATGTTAAAATAAGAGGGACGATATATGGAATGAAGTTTTGGATTATACTGCAGTACCAAATATTACACTGAAAACAAACCCTGTCCTTTTCTTTTGTGTTATCCCACTATGTGTTTGTGTACCCTTGTGTATTTGTTTTCTTCCTGTCTCTGTGTAATGTTTCCTAGATTTTTTTCTCTTCTAATACTAAGCTACATCCACTATGATAAGGAATACTGTTATCCTCAAATATAATTTGCATTAATAACATGTTATTTACTTCGTAAACATGTTTACACATTATTTATTCTGTTTTGTTCTAATGCTCATGTGTGAAGTTGATGTTTCAAAAGTTATTCTTATGTTTTATGTATTTTCTTATGTCATAATTCCTGTAACACTGATGTATTTGTTATTTCGATTCTTTGGTAAAGCCTGTATTACTGCAAATGTTATCTGTACTATTATGTTCTTTAATGATATATTTTGTACCTTTGTAATTATATTCTTATGTTGTAAATTTATAACTGTATAGACACCAGTTCTTCAAATTAAGTTTCATTTCACTGCACACACTTCTGTTGGTCATAGTATATGGACAATATGTGAGAAGTAGGGACTGACAGTGTTCGCATGTGTGTTAATAATGCAGCAAGGGACTGGAAAACAGTATTGCTGGTTCTAAGGACAATTCCAAAAACTTTGTGAGTGCACAAGTGGTGGTTTATGGACTTGCTATATTTTGCGCAAGACTCTTTGATGATGATTGTGCATCAGCACAGTCGCAACAGATGGCTGCTGGCCGTCTCTACATGGACTACAGTAGGTCTGCATCTTTGGTGGCCCATCAATACCATAATCTCTACCAGGACTACAACGAGTCTGCTCTGTGATGACGTACCTACCATTATTCGTCAAAACTTCCACTGGCTCTGCTGTGGGTTTGCTCTGTTGTGACCCATTACCTGTCTGCATGTCAAGAGTCAGCACTGTCATTCCGTTGGAAGGACAACACTACTTCTTCAAGACTGAATGGAAATCCACTACTTCCATGTGCATTCTCTATTACTACTCAGACATGGAGAAAAAAGAAAACACTGTAATTTTACTGTGATGAATGATCATGACCGTCTTTATGGGACTGTCAGGAAATTTTAGCTTTTGACCAACATTGTATCAATAACTGTGTGCATTTGATATCTTTGTTATTGTAATTATGAAAAATGTTATCAAATCATTATTGGCCACTGCCCAAAACAATTTGTAAAATTTTTGTGGGAAGCATGGGGGCTATGTAAGTAGGCTGTTTAGGTTGTTATATTGGTAAAGCCGCCGCCACGTAGCGCTCTGTATGAAAATCACTGGCTGTGCCATGTGCTGGCTGTGCCATGTGCAGTCTGTGGCTAGTTTGCATTGTTGTCTGCCATTGTAGTGTTGGGCAGCGGCAGCTGGATGCTAACAGCGCTTAGCGTTGCGCAATTGGAGGTGAGCCGCCAGCAGTGGTGGACGTGGGGAGAGAGATGGCGGAGTTTCGAAATCTGTAAGAATTGGTTTCATGAACTAAAATATATATTATGACTATTAAGGTAAATATACTGTTTGTTCTCTATTAATATCTTTCATTTGCTAACTGTGCCTATCAGTAGTTATTGACTCCCGTAGTTTGAATCTTTTAGTTAGCTGGCAGTAGTGGCGCTCGCTGTATTGCAGTAGCTTGAGTAACGAAGATTTTTGTGAGGTAAGTGATTTGTGAAACATATAGGTTAATGTTAGTCAGGGCCATTCTCTTGTAGGGATTACTGAAAGTCAGATTGCGCTGCGCTAAAAAAAAATATTGTGTGTCAGTTTAAGCACAGTCTTGTATAATTTTTCAAAGGAGACGTTTCAAGCATTGCCCACAAATGGAACTCTGTCCATGGGAAATCCTGAGGAGAAGAAAGTGGGAGTAACTGATATCTGTAACTAGTAACGGATGATTTATCTACTATGTAGAAGTATTGTATCTCGCTCTTTTTTCTCTTTGCTGAGCTAGCTTTCATTTGCCAATATGCTTTACTAACATGTTCTAGATAATTTTTTCGCATTCTTGTGTGTATGGAATATATATACTGTTGCAAACAGATTGATGAAAACAAACGTGGAGTCGTAGCTAAACAACTGGAAGAGGAGCACGACGTCTATGTTACACCTGTGTATGGACTACGCTGGCGCATAAGGAACAGGTTTACTGATGAACGTATTAATCTTCGTTGCCGAGATGTGAACAGACGATTGCTGCATGGATTTTAGATGGAACTAGAGACATCGTTTATTGTGAAATATAACGATTGTGGAGGATGCGAGTCTTGAAATAGTCATTACCCAGATATGGGGCAATGATGAACAAGAAACAATGGGTTGGTACAGAAATGTACTGAAAAGACCTAAGCAAAGGACTGGTTAAGGAGATGCGAGATGCCTGTTGCGGGGTTATCCCATAATAACCTTTCCGCTGAGGGAACCAAAGGAAAATCTGGTTTGATTCATTTATTACTTCGATTTTCCATGACGCGTTTTGGGAAATTATTCTTTGCACTTTCTTTGTAATGTTTTTGATGAATGAGGTTAAAGTCAACAGAATAACGCACTCACTCCTACATGAAGAACATTACGTAAAAATCCTTATTAGTTGCGACTAGAACTCTCTCACTGAGGCTTCCGAACAGACTCAGTTATGTATGGAGGTAGTTGATACATCGCTGGACAATAGAGGATTTCGGCGATTATTGCCTAATATCGCTACAGCAAAATACGAGGTTACGTCTAGCCAGTTCTGAGAAGAAGGCATCATGAAAGGGGGCAGACGGACAGTCGTATGACAGATAAAAAAACAACTGCATTTGATATAAATGCAGATTAACAATTTTCACATTTTGTTCCTTGGCTTGTTTGTGAGAATCAAAATATGTGACCTAAGTGATCGAATCTTTTGACTATATTGACTTACCTTTGTTACAGAGGCCAAGAACTAACGATCTTAGCATCCACATAAATTTCAAGTAAATACGTTGACCTGTTTGTGAAAAAAAGTGATCTTAACAGTCAAACGGACAGGCAAGATCGAATAACAAATGTTCAGCAAAACGTTTTCCGTGTGTCAAAATTAAAAAATTAACAATTTACGCATCTTTTCGTTTAGGTGTACTGAGGACTTTGTTTCCTGCGAAATATCTGATCCTAGGTCAACGAGAAGTATCCTATATCTTTTAATGAGTGAATTTGCAAGCATCAAAATACATGAGATAAATGGCTGCATCTTTTGAGTGGTAAGACTTATAATATTTATTTATTTTTACACAGCCAAGCGGCCGTAGACCTTAATACCTGACATAAATTTCCATTTGATACGTTTACCCATTACTGGGCAAAGGGCTTTTAACAGTCGGACAGACAGACAGACAGACAGACAGACAGATTAACAACAAATTAGTGCTGTATGAGTTTGTTTTTACCGTTTGAGATATGGCATCGTACACAGAGAAAGACGCTGTTGAAAATGAGAATGATTTCCCGAAGCGCTTCATGTACAATATAAACGAAAGAAAATCATGGTTCATACCAAGAAATATAATTATAAATGAACTCAATGGAAAATGCTATGAATTAAAGTAGAAAGTTATCTATTCATTAATGTCATCCTGGCAATCATTGTATAACTTATCTTAATTACATATGAACTCTGGCAATCTGATATGAAGGTACAACGTGGCAGTGGTTTCAAGATGATTTGTTTCACAGGTTTATATCACGGATGACCTTCCATGTTTCATGCCCACAGAAGTGAAAAGATTTCATTGTGCTGTTCAGTATTCTGACCTTGTTTGTACATGTAGTTACATATCTATACACATGGGAGATTACTATCTTTTATATCTATCATCATTCATGACAAACCAGACTGGTGAGCCACACTGTTATGAGCAATGTTGCAAGTGTTTTTTGAGATGCAACTTGCCCCAAATTTGTCGTATTATTAAATTCCACAAGACAGTAAGATTGTGTAACGATTATGGTTTTCCGCAAGGAGACTGCGGGTCACAATTGTGTGTTAGTACCTTAACAGTCTCTTCATGATTTGGGTGGTGACAGCAATGACAGAAGAAGATAATCCTCTCTCTCTCTCTCTCTCTCTCTCTCTCTCTCTCTCTCTCTCTCCAGAATATCCTGTGCCTGCAGTGTTCGGTCCTTCACACAAAATCACATACATTTTTCAGTGCTGGCAGAAAGAATAACATTGGTTGTCATCTGAATCTTATGAAGCTGTCATCCTTCATGTATCTTCAGATTTAGTTTTTGTTATTTTCTTGAGTTGCTTGTACTTGAAGTCCCATAACTATCGAAAATTTAACTGTCCTTATTTTATAATGAGTTTTCCAATACAATTCTTCCTACGTTATATTTTCAAGAGTGGGAAAGGTAAGCCAGGCTTTGGATTCAGTTGTTGATAATATTCCGGTAGCGCACTCATTACGAAGACGATTTCTAGTGAACACCTCTTATCACCGTCATATCTTGGAAAAAGGGGGGAGGAGAAAGGAAATCGTAGCAACTTTTCAAACATAATTTCATGCTTGTATTCTAACCTCTTTTGCCTCCCGCTCGGAAGAGTTCACCGGGGAATGCTGAGCAAAGTTAAAAGGAGCAGCGAGAAGACGGCACAACTTTCTCCATGGAGGCAATTAACCGACTCGAAGCAGCAAAATTAATTGTGGAAGTTCGGAACTCTCTCTAACAAACCGCTTTGGCCAGATATATATAAGCGAGCGTGGCATTCCGGTCGAACTGTTCATAAAACGGCCAGAAAACTACCCGAAACTAAGGTGGCGTAGAGCTGATATTTAATTCCAACTGGGCAGGACAGGAATCGAGGTCCGGACTAGAAGAAAAACAGTTTTCCACGCACCTCATTTGCACCTACCTTAGCGATGGAAATATTATGTCGTTGTACATTCCTTGGGTTTGAGTACAACGCCGCTCAATATGGTCTACACTCTTATTTATAAATTACACATAATGAAAAGAGGAATAGGGCCTGTATTCCAAGGTAAATTACACTCCGATGTGCGAACTTATAACATAATGTCGAGTTTCATGGCGAACAACATTACGAACTGGTTAATGCTTAGTGTGAACGGTAATTCTTGTAATTATAGCTTATCACTCGATACCGTTGTTTGAGATACTGGATGAAATAAAGTTCCGTTTGAGGTGTCGTAAAGAAAGAAGATTCACCAGTAGAAGTATTTTTGTGTGGCACTTAAAAGTGAAATATCTACGAAACTGATGATTTGATGACCCAGAGTAAAATAACAATGAATTTCATTGTGTCGTATCGACCTATAGATATCAAGAACACCTTCATTTGACAAAAATGAAAAACGAATAGTTAATACAGATACTTACATCAGTTACTTAGCGTATAACGCTGTACATGAAATACAATAGCAAACACGAGAAAAATACAAGCCGTAAAGACAAATGATATATTAAACTATTGTGCAATTGCTATACTATAATGTACAATCTCCTTATGAAGTCAAAACTTGATGTGGCCACGAAAAAGTCGTTCGAATCAGCCAAGTTGGCTCTCGGTTTACACTCCTGGACAATGTGTTGTTTGATCCGGTTCGTCGTTCCACAATCAAAGCTTGCGCTGGGCTGGTCAGCCCATTTGTGTGGGTCGTCTGCACACACCTCGTGTTCTTTACGGATGCGATTGATATTCTGCCATTTACGCCTTTTGCGATCAAAGCCGTTGGGTCTCTGCGGAGGGTCAATAATACATCGCATTTCAGATGGAGCATACGTTGTCCATGTTTCATGCCATTTGCTTTCAGTTATGAAGTTGCAAGCAACAAGCTGTGAAGCTGTAGGGGTAGATTTCTGTAGCCAAATCGGTTTGTTAATCCGGGAATGTGTTCATGGATGGGAAGTTGAAGATAATTAATTATTTCGGAATAATTTTTCTGTAAAGCTTCTTCTCTTCATAACAATGGAAATACTGTTGGTTGAGAGCTGGAAGCTTTAATAGTGGAGCAGTTATCACGCATCAAGAGAGGGTTCTCACTACTGTATCTCAATTAAATTTCTTTAAAATGCCCTTAAGTCTTTCTTACGATTGTTATATGATTTAATCGTACCTTAATCTACTACTTAATCGCCCTTTGATAATACTGAAGAAGAATAAAATATGGGGTCTACTGAAAACAATTCAACCAACGGGCAAATTAACTGAAAATTTAGTTAATTCCTTTACTACTTATATGTTAGGATCATCACCTTTATCTCCTTACAAGGATTTAGCGTTGTAATCACCTTTTCCGAGTGTCTATCATCCTTCCAGGCGTCTCGTATGGGATTTGTCTAGCCCTCTCTTCCCGTCGGCCGAGAGGGTAGCAGGAAGAAAACCAAGATTTTTCGCTGCTTGTTATTCTGTGATCAGCATCATACTAGTGAAAAATTCGGCAACTTCTACAGGGTAAGAAAGATTCTTTACTGGAGTTTCGTACGGCACACTTTAATGAAAATGAAGAAGAGGTGTGCTAACTGCACAATAGTGAAGTTCGGAAAAGAAGAAAAAAAACTGGAAAGCATATAATAATGAATATATTCAGCTAACGAGTTACAATTAACGTGACAATAGGTATTGTCCTTATGCATGTAATTAGTGCATCACCATTTACATTCATTTATACACATCGTATAACGTTGTGTACCGAAAGATTTTGGCTAAAGTAGCTCCGACTAACTAGTGCACTGTTAGCACCACGTCATACGTCAGTGAAAGGAAAAATTAAATTCTGTATTGCGGGTAATATTTTCTAATACAAGAGAAGCACTTCAAGACTGATATGTTTACTGAATAGAATACATCAGTCTACAGTTCCCCTCACTGGACTTTGGTTGAGTTCAGCGGTGACGTATATCATTTTGGCGTTAGTTAACTGATCATTCCTTTTCAAATGGCTTGCAGAGTAGAGCTGCCAGAACAATTTAGAAGCTGTCCCCTGGAGTGGCTCATTTGTGACGACCAGCGTATCTGACGCTTGGCAGTGGCGCCATGCAGGGTCAAAAAGCGGAGCTAGAAGCGTAGAGTGTCACTTGGTGTAGGTTAGGCTCGAGGAGACAATTGATTCCTCGAGGGGGCGCTCATTATGAATTGCTACGCTTTTGTCTGTATAGTGGCACTAAGTAGACCTTAGGAGAGATCAGTGTTTATCCAGATTTCGCAGTCGAGTGTGCATCTGGCAATGTCGTGCAACTTTAGCCTGAGGCAGAGACTGTTGGATTTTGTAAGACAGTATCATGCTTTGTGACCTATGGAACGCAAAGGATTAAGACGGTACGTCTAATCCTATCTTCTACGCCTCTAGTGAATATTTCCAGTATTAGACTGAAGCCATTCGCCGCTGTGTGCTGAATGACGGTTGTCTACGTAGCTGATCTGAAGCTACTGGGGCGCCTCAGTTGTCAACCTAGCTGCGGTCAAAGGAAATTTAATGTTCCTTGTCAAGTGTTGGTAACTTAATGTAACATTAAGCGTTGTTAATGTTACCTCATTGTCACAGTTCATGGGATGCTCTCATTGTCTGGCGTGCTAGGCGCGGACATAGATTGTAAAAAATTCTGTAGTAACTATTACATTGTTGGTAGAAAATTGTGCCTGTTATACTTAGTTCAGTTACTTATTATGGTTTTCTGTTTCATCTGGTCAAGCAGTACCACGTAAATTTTAATTGTATAAATGGTCAACATGACTTACGATTTCTTTTGATTAAGTAATGTTAGGTAAAATAAAGTTTTGAAGGGAAGTTTTTTTATTTAGCTGAAAGTTTCCGTTAATTATTTACTTGAAGGTTATTTGCTAAATATCCACTGGGAATATAATCCACAGAATGTGTATACAAAAAGCAAGATTGTCATTAATGATTAATAACTGGTAATCACCTGTTGATGTTGTTTTCGAAAAAGTGCCAGTCAGCGTTTCTAACGCCCAGATCTTTCTCCCTATTAATTTTTATCACAAAACCAAGCAAAATAGTTCAGCGTGCGATACATTCACTTACTTTAGCACTGAAAACTGACACTGGTGGTGACACGGCATTTTAAAGCACTTTACAGAACGTTGTGGAAGAGTGTGAGGACGAAGCTGGGATGCAGTTGTATCCGACACAGATCTCATACGAAACTGCTATCTAACGAGCCTGAGTAAACTACATTCATCCATGGGAAGCAGCTTTGTTCTGAAAAAGTAATAATCGACCAATATCGACGAAACGCCTACAGCCGACCTTATGATTTTATTTATTTTGTTGCAACCAGATTCGGTACTTCAATGCGCCATTTTTAGGCAGTAGTTGATGCGGAAAGTGTTGGCACAATACCTATTATATCGTGTCAATGGCCAGTACGACTGGTTACGGAGACCATCTGAAATCTTTGGTGTCAGCACTCTAACCATCAACTGCTAACTGACTGGAAAAACATTCAAACTAGAGTATTTTAAATTTTTCTCTAGTAAGATGGCAGTTGATGGTTAGAGTGTTCACAGAAAAGATTCAATATAGACGACAAATATTTTGTAGTTGACCGTAGTTTTTCTCACTTCTGACACCGGTCTTATCATAATATCCCAGACGTAGGACTAAATTCAGCATTCGAATATTTATTGTGAAGAAGGCGTCAACCATCCAGAGCAGTTTATTTTAAGTACCATTAATGAAAGACCCCACTAATATCGCAGACACTCAAATCCGTAATTCCCGTGTATACACATACCTTCTGGTGCATTAGTGTCCAGGACTGCAGGGGAATATGTTTACTGAGGTGTTTCTTAACTTCGAAATAACGAATGTACACTTTGCTTGAAATTAGTTTCTTCTGTTTCAGAAATTAAAAATAATTAAGCGTTATGGGATGCACACAGCTATTGTATTTCTCTGCAGCAGTGTTTCTGGCTTCACGTCACTCAAACAGTACAGTGTCATCTGGAAACCAAACGCACATTTGTTGCTTCTGCTGCTTACAAACGTTGACAGCATGACAGGAGTGTACCTACAACTGCCACTTTCGCCAAAGTGAGCCCCATAAGATGGGTAGCCGTTGTTATACTAGTAGCTTATCATACCCATGATGTCAAACATGCTCTACGTCAGAGCTGTGAAGGGTCATATGACTCAGATTAAGTTTCACGTAATATTAATCGTCTATGGCATCCAATTACACAGATAATTCAGTGATACCAGACTAGTAACTCACAGATCTGCGTCTGATCGTGTACAAATCCAGTTTATAATATCTTGGTTGAACTGGGTAAAAAAGGAGTGGAAGATCTAAGCCACAGAACTATTAACGCTAGAAAAACAACAAAATAAAAAATAAAAAAACAGAAAATGTTGTCATAATGTATATGGTGAGTTTTTCATATCGAGGTAACTAAATAGCTCAAAAACTACACATCGGATTAAAAAACGGAAAAATACGTGTTCAATATTTTTAAAAATTGGCTGCATGCCATCCAGAGGGTGTAGGGCGGATGCCAACTTTGAAATCTTAAATCAGGGCATTCCATTGTTATTGTGCATTCGAATTCTACGGGAAAAAATTTGTAACTCTTCTATGAAAAACTTTTGACCTTGAGCGATAGATGGGACTGTAATCAATAAATAACACGGTTGGGTCCAAAACGGTGTGGCTCTAGAAAAATGTACTGGATCAAGATAGGAGAACTAGATGTATAAATAGTGAAAATAGCTTGTTTGCTGTGTGGGTTCTTACCTCTCAACTACCGATTGTTCACTTGAAGTGTGTTCTCACACATCCCTTTAACAAGGTGCTTGTTTGTATCAGTTATTTCAAACTAAGGGTTCAATAGTGTCGCCGCTCACATTGATGTACACTCCTGGAAATTGAAATAAGAACACCGTGAATTCATTGTCCCAGGAAGGGGAAACTTTATTGACACATTCCTGGGGTCAGATACATAGCATGATCACACTGACAGAACCACAGGCACATAGACACAGGCAACAGAGCATGCACAATGTCAGCACTAGTACAGTGTATATCCACCTTTCGCAGCAATGCAGGCTGCTATTCTCCCATGGAGACGATCGTAGAGATGCTGGATGTAGTCCTGTGGAACGGCTTGCCATGCCATTTCCACCTGGCGCCTCAGTTGGACCAGCGTTCGTGCTGGACGTGCAGACCGCGTGAGACGACGCTTCATCCAGTCCCAAACATGCTCAATGGGGGACAGATCCGGAGATCTTGCTGGCCAGGGTAGTTGACTTACACATTCTAGAGCACGTTGGGTGGCACGGGATACATGCGGACGTGCATTGTCCTGTTGGAACAGCAAGTTCCCTTGCCGATCTAGGAATGGTAGAACGATGGGTTCGATGACGGTTTGGATGTACCGTGCACTATTCAGTGTCCCCTCGAGGATCACTAGAGGTGTATGGCCAGTGTAGGAAATCGGTCCCCCATACCATGATGCCGGGTGTTGGCCCTGTGTGCCTCGGTCGTATGCAGTCCTAATTGTGGCGCTCACCTGCACGGCGCCAAACACGCATACGACCATCATTGGCACCAAGGCAGAAGCGACTCTTATCGCTGAAGACGACACGTCTCCATTCGTCCCTCCATTCACGCCTGTCGCTACACCACTGGAGGCGGGCTGCACGATGTTGGGACGTGAGCGGAAGACGGCCTAACGGTGTGCGGGACCGTAGCCCAGCTTCATGGAGACGGTTGCGAATGGTCCTCGCCGATACCCCAGGAGCAACAGTGTCCCTAATTTGCTGGGAAATGGCGGTGCGGTCCCCTACGGCACTGCGTAGGATCCTACGGTCTTGGCGTGCATCCGTGCGTCGCTGCGGTCCGGTCCCAGGTCGACGGGCACGTGCACCTTCCGCCGACCACTGACGACAACATCGATGTACTGTGGAGACCTCACGCCCCACGTGTTGAGCAATTCGGCGGTACGTCCACCCGGCCTCCCGCATGCCCACTATACGCCCTCGCTCAAAGTCCGTCAACTGCACATAGGGTTCACGTCCACGCTGTCGTGGCATGCTACCAGTGTTAAAGACTGCGATGGAGCTCCGTATGCCACGGCAAACTGGCTGACACTGACGGCGGCGGTGCACAAATGCTGCGCAGCTAGCGCCATTCGACGGCCAACACCGCGGTTCCTGGTGTGTCCGCTGTGCCGTGCGTGTGATCATTGCTTGTAGAGCCCTCTCGCAGTGTCCGGAGCAAGTATGGTGGGTCTGACACACCGGTGTCAATGTGTTCTTTTTTCCATTTCCAGGAGTGTATTTATTTATCTGCACATGGAATGATTCGACATGAGAAATATTTCCGGCGTTATTTGCCTACATTTATTTTTGATAAGCTTGATCACGTTATTGTATGTTGTTGGCACTTCATTATAAATTCGTTCTTCTAGTAACACCACCAAAAACATACGAAATACGGCTGGACAATATGCGGGACCGCCTTTTCCGACCCAGTGACGCTTGTGCACTCTATATAATACATCTCTGTGTGCTACAAAAAATGTGCTGGACAAACATAATGTAGAAACGGCATTGTTTCTCGTAAGTCCAAGAGAAGGTTTGCCAGCAATACTGGAAGATTGTCATCTATAGTTCAATCCTTTTATCTTCGAGCTCGTGCATGACCGCCCAGACGAGGGAGACAGCTGCGTTGCCAGTTGCAAACGACGCACGCGCCCAGAGAAGCAGCGCCATAGTATAATGTAGTTCGCTAACTTACGTTTAGGGTGGAGCGTGCAGTTTATGAAATAAAGCCACCAGGGCGGCGTTAACCCTTTCGCTGCTACAGAGACGTGCTCCCCGCATTCCGCGCTGTGTGCGATTTTGTCATCACTGCACTGCTCGCCTGTGGAGACACTTGGTGTTCCGACTGCTTCGACACACTTATCATTCGATTTCACAAAAACTGTTTGGCCCAAAAATTTGACTTGTACACATCTTCTTCACTGATACCTCCCCCCCCCCCCCCTCCATAAATGATTTAATTTTGTCTCGATGTTCAACGCAGTTATTATGCAACATTAAATGTAGTAAACCATTGCACGAAATTTTGAAGAGTTTGCAGAGGTAAAAGCCCATAGCGTATACTTTCCGTACGGTCGATCTTAGTTGCCACACTGTTGAGAGTGAAACGTGGACAAGATACCTCAATTTTATATAAGATTTGCTGTATAACAATATTTCATTTAAGTACCAGATAGGTGTCGTATGTAATATTGAGAAATATACCGTCTTTGGCGTCTGTAATAAAACTTTTATTTATACCAGAGTCATTTCGCTTTTTTCTAAAACGGTCTGATTCAAATAAAGTTGGCGAAGTACACAAAACTGAATTGTGGACCTCATAAAACATACAGACTAACATATATTGTCAGTGAGGTGCAGTGCGCAAACAATTTGTGTTTGTCACAACGGACAGAAAATACTTGCCAAAACATAGATCAGTCGACGAAAACATTGAATATGATGTTGCAAAACCAGCGAAACAAAGAATTCCGTCAGACAATCAAGTAGCTCGGCAACGTACGAGCCGAAATTCTGATCTAAATAATAGTTTTAATACTGTCGCAAAATAATTTATCTCAATATGAATAGTAAAACAGCGACTGCGGAAGAGAAGGTATACAAACAAAACAGATAACATGAATATTGTATGTAAGCCTTTTCATTGTTTTAGTTGCTATGAGAAGAAATATTGATGGACAAAATTAGAAGAACCGAAAACTTATTATGGTTATAATGAAGAGACAAAGCACTAGAAATTTCAAAAAAAATTATATTCAAACGAATAAATTTCATGAAGTAAGACACTTAGATATTGTTTTTAAATAAAGAAAATAATAAGCACTGAATAAGGTTTCAACTCAGAACCTCTCACTTAGCAGCCAAACACATTAACCATAACACTATCGCAGCTCAGCATTCAACCTAATCTTGGGAGAACTCTAAAATATCACGCAAAATACCCGCAAACACTGTTGGTGTGACTACGAATTACTCACGTTTCGTCGAAGTACAATAGGAAATAAACAATTTTCGCTGTTCTTTATTGCGAAAAATCGGTTCGTGAGAATGATACAAACAACTTTTCTTGCTATTGCCCGAATTAGAAGCCTTATTGCGTGTTTGGTTTAATTAATTAATAGAATATGAAGCAATTGTTATGAAGAATGCTTTTTCCAAACACTCTATAAAAGAAAGTCTGCTATCAAGACATTACTTATGTTCAATTACTTTATTTACGACTGAACGTGTCTAAAACTGAAGAGACTCGTCCGTGCTCTACACTGCGGTGGAGCTCTGGCGACGTCGTTCTCTGTTCATTGGCTGACTGTGTTTTGTGACGTCAGATGCGCATAACGAATCTAATCTCGGCCAACGTCGTAAATGACGCGCTCTATAGCAATGTTCGGCATGTATCACCATTTCAGGTGCCATCTATAAAGAATGGACCAATGAATTTCTAAACAATTACTCCACACAAAACATTTACAAGCCACGGACGTTGATATTCAACTCGCCGTAACAAATGCGGGTTTCCACGTTCCAATAATGTATGTTGTGTCGGTTAATGGTACCGTGGTTCGTGAAGGTCAACATGTCAGAGGACAACATTCCAGCAAGGAAAGTGGTGTCTCTCGGTAATTGCTGAAGAGATCCCTGGTAAAACGTTACTTGCCACTGGAAATCATTGCCATCAAGTTCATGATGGAGGGAAATAAGAAACAGATATTATTTTCTACGTTTCAAAACACGGCAAACAGTAGTCTCTCAACCAGATTTACGACTTAATTGTAGAGTGATATTGTCGGTGTTACGGTTCTCTGAAGCAATGGTTGTTCGACGGTTCGTTTTTCGTGGCTCTACAGTTCTCTCGATCGAAAACTGCCGGACAACAAGAGAAGAAGAAGCGCGTGATTGCAACCTATTTGGAAAACATTGAACACAAAATGGTTATAGCATTATCAACATTCCTTGCACTTTCTCCAAAATTTAAACCACTTTAATTTTCTCTTATATTGAAATAGCCTGCGTTCTGATAAGGCAATCAGGCAAGTAAGGAACGGATTTAAAGAATGAGTGACGACGTGAATGCAATGAGAGAAAGTCAAATAATGAATGAATGAATGAATCTTTCAAAACAGCAACATGGAGGAAAATGCGAAAAACTGAGTATTGTGCCTCCTACGTGTCTTCTTATGTTTTTTATCCAATGCATTCTTCTCGGGATAATAGCACTGTTCAACTCAACTTTGTTGTGTGTTGTCTGCAGCACTATCTACTGCGCAACGACAAAAGTGTTACATACTAAAGTTACGTACTTTTCCCCGTAAAATACTATACTACAACAAAAATGCGATTTTCATATTTAATACTTCATCGTTGTCCCACGCGCCACCTTCCTAGTCTCGGACAAGGCTGCTAACGTTAGTACTGCCTTATATTTTTAAATATATTGAACTCGAATTCTCCTGTTTCTCAATCCGATGCGAAGTTTTCTTCAGCATTTCGCCATTTCAAGATAAAAAACTCACACTGTGTATGCAGAGATTCTGTCTGATCTTATGATTACATGAGTAAACTTCGGTTTTGGCTACGCAAAGTCTTACAGTAGTTACTTAATAATAACTAAAATAGTGGCTTTTATGTAGTATGGGTTATTAGAAGCTATGTATTTTACCCTCGTCCTTCAAAAGTAATACACTAATTGGCCATATAGAATTTCTAACAAAACTGTCTTAATTAAAATGAGTACTTTCGTCAAATGAGGTTTTGCAGATTAGTTGCTGAAAGCTAACTCTCATAAAACGTATTCCATAATTACGAACGGTTGTGACTTCCAATACGTGTTAGTGAAGTTAGGGACAATTTATAAAAGAGAAACCAAATACGCAAACTTTAACAACACGTAGCGAACTGATGAGGTAAATGCAACTAAAAGGATAGATATGGAAACTCTCGAATAAGTTCCAACAACTTTATGTATTTGCAGGGAGTCTGTTATGTTACACGAGAACCAATTTTTATTACGTTGAACATAGTTTATGACAAACAAATCCATTTACATTTGAAGCAACAGATTTGAAATTGATCAAATGGTAGCAATCGATCTCAGATTTATGAAAAAGTGGTGAGTTCGACGGAATAATATCACTGGTAGGTTATACAGAAACGCCACGCATACTGACCGTTACCTTCGCAAAGATTATAACGACCACCCCAGAGAGGACGTACAAAATTTGTGAACCGACATACTTTAAATATCAGGCTCAATATCTACGCCCGACATTTAGGTAGAATGATTATTCTAACACGGAGATTCATCGAGTACTTCGCTCTAGCGAGAGAATCAGGATCAACGAGGTACAACGACCGCCCAAGGGTAAAGTTTTCCTTCCGTTTATTAGCAAGGTTAAAGATCGTATGGGAAAATTTTGAACAAGTATGGTGTGGAAACTGCCTTCAGATCCACCAGGAAGATAAATAATTTTTAAGATAGACAGAAGATATACAATTTCACAAGGTGTTTGTAAAACTCTATGTAGTTATGGACTGGTTTACATTGGTTCCACGTGAAGAGGTGTAGTGTCAACACCCTCCGGATTGAAAACAAGATTAATTGCCGCCTGGGACATACGGATAAATCTGCCATAGCCGAACATGTGTGGCAAAAGGGTGACAACTATATCAAATTCAGTGAGATGAAGGTCATATCGAAAACGTTGCATTATCGTGCAGGTATGTATAGAGAGGCTATTGAAATTGATAAACACAATAATAATTGTAACAGAAAAGATAAAGGTATTAAATTAGTTAAAATTTGGATTTCAAAGTTGCACCGTAAGATTGACGAAAGATTACATTCAATCAATAATACTGATGTTACCAGAGACCTCTGCACTGACGATATATATTCCGTGCTCCCGCGGCCTCTGGTTGCATTTCGCTGCCTTACCTCTGAATATGTCTCCTGCAGTAGGAGATGAAACCTTAGGAGAATGTTTCATACATCGACCACACCCTATCAGCCGGCAAGTTTAAAGTGAAGCCAGTACCGACCGTGTAAGCCTACATTGTATGATCAATACGACAGGTATTATTGCTGCCCTGTGTTGACGAAAGTTAGTGAGGTTCTAGCCTATAGTCCAGAGTGGGTTGTGAACTCACCGATGGTAGTGAGCACTGTGAGGGAGTAGAGGAAGGCCCGCGCGAAGTTCCAGTCGTAGGGCGGCCCGGGGGTCCTCAAACCGCGGGTAACACCCCCGGCGCCGCCCCCACCACTCCCGGCGCCGGTGGCCGCCGCGCGCTGCTGGAGCGCCGCCTCCTCTCCCAGGCGCTGCACCAGCTGCTCCTGGAAGCGAGCGATCTCCTGCGCCGCCAACCGCGTCCAGTTGTCGCGGTACAGGATGTTGAGCGACACCGTGATGTCCCAGATGTTCTCCACGGTGCGCGCGCGCGACTCGTCGGCGGCGCGCTGCAGCCAGTTGCTGGCCGTCGGCCCGCCCCCGCCGCCCCCGGTTCCGCCCCCGATACCGGAGCTGCTGCTGTTTGCGCCGTGGAGGCGGCGCGATTGCTGCCCGCCGAGTGGCAGACCGGCACCGCCGCTCGATCCTCCGCCCTCGATGGCCAGGAAGACGAACGCGCCCAACAGCGTATACCTGTGGTACGACAAATGGTTAAACTTCTGCTGCCTTTGTCCAGTAGACTGCATCATTATTGGTAACAATAAATATCTTTATACTTGTGTAGTACACTTGTATAGAATCTCTGTTTTGTACAATATACGGAAACATGTACGGTGATGTTCAACTAAAAACCTACTATTTTTCTGGGAACATATTCATTCTTAATACTTAGAATTTGACGACAATATCAATAAACATTTCTTTCGCAAGTACAGCCTTCTTATGATTTGATGGAAAAGTAGAACTTACTACGGTTATTACCCTACGTACTGTCCTAGTGGCCTTTCCGTTTCTCCGCTGACTGTTCAAACTTTGTCTATATTCACTTCGCAGGTCTTTCTATTGGAAGCGTTTACCGCAGTAACCCAAGCAGAAAGATTAGCAGTAGCAAGGTTAGTCAACACAGTGCTACGGATAATGAATGCTTCTGAAAATTAGCTACGCAAGTAACCTCTTAACAGAAACTTTCGGATGTAGACCATGTCGTTTGTGGTGCTGATATTTAGCCGTTGTAACACTATGTACCAATCACAAGACTATACAGCAAAGCTAACATGTATAAATAGGAAGTTTGAGTAATCTGCAGTTACTTTTGCAGAAATAATTGAATCGATTATTAGTAGAAGGGGATAAATCCCCAAAAATTGAGAATGCAGTTTTTGTCGATTTCTGTTTTTGAGACATAGACTTATCGTCACGTCTTAGAAATGAAAGTGTAATAGGATTGAAATCATGCTGAACCGATGGGTAAATTTCGATGAATTATTCTGAAGATAATATTAATATGAATAGCTCAGAGTTTGAAGTTCAAAATGAGAAAACGAAAGAAAAATCAGCTTGGGTATGTTTTTAATATAGATATGTACAACATGAACACAGATGAAGATATGTTTTATTATTGTAATGAAGGCCAAGTTAAGAAAGGTCCTAATGACGTGTGAATATTACTGTATCATTACATTGAGAACTTAGTCCCCGAAAACGTAAGCGATCATCACGTGTTTAGCGATGCATGTGGAGGCCAAAATCATACGGTTGTAAGAATGTTATTGTTCATACCAGACTGATACAGAATTGGTAAAATTCTCGGTAGAGGGCACCTGTCAGCATAAATGTCATAAACAGATGCTAGAAAATGTGCGACCGCGTGCTTTTATTTCAGATCAGTATCTGTCGCTTACCATCGAATGCCGCCGCCGTCATTGCACTCCAATTTATGCAACAAAAACAAGTGAAATAGCGAATTTTCAGACATGGTGAGTCCCTTTAAAGAGAAGGGACTTCGTTTCTGCCTATACAATGCAAAGAGACTCTGGAAACAGCTCTCATTATCTATTGTCCCTGAGTAGTTTCTGTACTACGAATGTTGATCAGAAAAGGTAGGGCAAGTACTTGCTAAGCCCTATATTCGACTCGAAGTCCTTACCTTTTCCTTAGTGAATGTTTGCACATATTCTCCAGATAGAACAATGATCATCCACCAACAGAGGCATGCGATGGGAAAGTTACCACAAAGAAAAAGAAGAAACATGATATTGAGAGTACTGAACTATATCACAGGTCCACAGTAGCAAGTCTTTTATAGCCGCCTAAGGAATGGCTTTCCACATAAGTGGATAAAGATGACTAAACAGTGACCATTCATCTTTCCTAACATGTATCGTACTCATTTTGCGTCGAATGTAAGGCAGTTTTGTGAATAGTTACTATTAATTTAACATTATAAATATTCAGCGATTTAGGTTCTAATGCACTAAGGAACAGTTAAGCTATTTGGTTGTCGTTTAAATGTACTTCATAGCATTATTGTGTATGATTATAATGCATTTTACTGTGTAACAGTACACTCACCATACACAAATTTGGTTTATATTACATTTATTGCGCTCGAGAAACTGTCATTCGTTAATTGCAATTTCTTACTTTTTGTGTAATTTGAATAAATGTCTTAAAATGTATTTGTTTACTCGCTTATTCGTATGATGTGAGATCTCCACGTAATAGAACTCGCCATATTCTAAACATTCATGGTGATGTATGTTTGTTCTATATCGTGTCTTCCTACCACTTTCGCGCAACGACGCTCTGAGCGTGTTTTTCAAGGAATTGACTAGTTTTAACCTGGGACCTGTTGCTGGTAAGGAGACACTAGACCACACATGACATGTAGAATTCAGAAGAGTTCAGTGAGACTAGCGATGATATAACCAAATGTTAAATGATCTCAGCGTCAGCTCCAGTGCACTCCCTGTAAAAGAATCTTAATACTAACTAAATTTAGTGGAAAGGGTTCAAGGCTTTCCTATTTTTAGTTAGCTGGTAAAATAACGTCGAAAAAGCAGTTAAGGTTACCATTGGAAATTGATTCTAATCACAAAACATCGTTTATAAATTGCACTATTGATAAAAGGAAATGTTTAAATACAGGATGGTAAAAACCTACTGCGTTCAAAAAAATGTGAACGAATATTCCCTGAATGGGTTTCCAAGTTCTACAATCGATCGAAGGATGACCTATGCCATATCGAATCTATAATCTAGGTTTAAGTTTCACAAAAGAGAAAACTATCAAAATGGTCTACAGCGACCCTCAATTATCTTTAATTACTTATCTAACTTATCAGTGGCTGATGTGGCTTCTCAATAACTATATAAAAGAGAAATCATCGCGTTTCAGATCTGTTCAAGTGGCAAATGTGAACACCATGAGTTTTAATTAACGATCGACACTAGTATTACGCAAAAAGGGGGTGTAACAGATGAGACTTCTGCAGTTCTGAGTGAAGCCTTATGCGCTCAAAAATGCGGCATCGCGTGCGTTCATTACCTTGTCGGTGTTTAGGCAGCGTCAGGGCAGCGGCGGGCAGCACAGCTCCGCTCACCTCGCCATCTCGGAAGCAACTCCCCCTAACTTCTCCTTACTACATTTACCGAAAATGGTTTAAAAAAGAAAACTATCTGGCTGTGTTTTCATCTGACCAATCAGGGTCTCAATGTTAACCTTAAGCTCCGCCTACAAAAATTCTGTCTATCCGATGAGAAACGTTATACTTTTCGTGGTGGGGCAATGTTTTTTAAAGTTTGTAACGTAACAGAGACGCTAAAAAGTCTCACGCTAAAACCTGCAGCTGGTGTGGTCCTTTTAGCGTTATCGGAAGATCTATACTCTTCTTCTGGAGGGCTCTATCTTTTAACATGGGCTGGAGGATGGTCCTATTGTAACAGACACGCGAAAAAGTCTCACGCTAAAACTTGCGGGTGGTAGTGGCCCTTTTTGTGTTATCGTAAGATCTATACTGTTTTTCTGGAGGGCTCTAGCTTTTAACATGGGCTGGGGGGGGGGGTGGGGGGTGGTCTTTGACGTAACAGAGACGGGAAAATGTCTCATGCTAAAATGTGCAGGTGGTAGTCTTACAGGTAGGCTGGCGGCGTGGGTGTCCAGTCCGTCCCTTATCGTAGGGCGTTCTAGCTTAACACGGTTCGGCTCTCGGCTTCTGTTCTCGTTTCTCCCCTCGGAACTGCGTCGGTCTCACGGTGGGAAGGTAGGACATGCATTTAGGCGTTCTTGTGTTAGTCTGTGGTATTCCATTTGCTCACTCGTTACTCGTATTACTTTGGTTAATTTAATGTCACGATTTATTCGGAGCTATGTGACATACTACTGGATTTGCTTATCATGTCAGGGTTTTCATGGAAGGTGTTGGATTTGTCTGACACCTTACAATATCAGCTGCAAATATTTTTCATACTAGGTGATATTAGCATTACACGTTTCAGAAAATGAACTTTTTCAAAAGGCAGGAACAAATTTACCGTAAAATTATGAAACATGGTTGTGGAATATTTTTTATTACTACTGACCAATTTATCAAGCGTGAATTATCGCATTTTAGAAGTAAGCGATTAATTTGTGATAGCAGCGTACGAGAGAAATCCTTATCCCACGACGCAGCAGAATATTGACTCGACTTAATATCCAGATCTTAATCTATTGACCTCTCCTCTAGCAACGCTTCAATGAATTATGCAAAATTACAGTGGAGTTGGACCAGGACCAACTTGACAGAATAGTAGGATAGCAGAGTAGTAGAATAGGCAGAATAGTAAAAAACTGCAGTAGGTATTTCCGAGATGGAGGCGAGCACAACAGTATTTCCTATGTTAGTTTTCAGTGATACTATAAACACAAATTATAATTAATTTAATACCTTCAGCTGCCGACGGGCGTTGATATATTTCAACGTGGACAGGTGAAAATGTGTACCCCGAGTGGGACTCGAGCCCGGGACCTCTTGTTTACGTAGTAGACACTCTATCCATGTGAGCCACCGAGGGCACGGAGTATAGTTCGACTGCAGGGACTATCTCGTGCACTCCTCCCGCGAGACTCACATTCTCACCTTGTATGTCCTCGCCCTACATTCGTAGTCTCCCACCACAACACACTCTTTACTCGTGGAAGACATTCTTACCACATCCCGAACAGTTTAGCGAATATGTGTGCATCCACACAGAAGAAGAAGGTCATGGCCGGTATTGTCAGAACTATATACTTATATCGATATGGTGTCTGTTCTTTCGGACATGTCCGAAAGAACAGACACCATATCCATATCAGTATTAACACAATTACAGGTCATGGAGGTATGTTCCGTCCATGCCACTAATGGAAGGCAGTTTGTTTATTGCCATGCGCGTCTTTTATTTGTGAAGCATCTTCTGTGGCCTGTAATATATGATTCTTATTACATATACAATAACCGTATTATGTGGTAGATACAGACTGCAGGAATCACAGGTGTCTATAGCTGTCCAGCACGCAGGAGATCAGACACGTCTGCGCAACCTTGCTACGATGACGACATGGCGAAATACTGAAGAAAACTTCGCATTTGATTGAGAAACAGGAGAATTCGAGTTCAATATATGCCTCAGGCCGAATGACTGACTGTGCTTTTGTTCACCGACAGGTCTCTGTAGGCGTTGTGCAAGCGCCTGTGTATATCTGCGATACGAGCTCTTTGGTTTTCCGCCGAAAGAACATCAGTGACAGATCTCTACTTCTAACGCACCTACGTTGTTGTTGTTGTTGTCTTCAGTCCTGAGACTGGTTTGATGCAGCTCTCCATGCTACTCTATCCTGTGCAAGCTGCTTCATCTCCCAGTACCTACTGCAACCTACATACTTCTGAATCTGCTTAGTGTACTCATCTCTCGGTCTCCCTCTACGATTTTTACCCTCCACGCTGCCCTCCAATGCTAAATTTGTGATCCCTTGATGCCTCAAAACATGTCCTACCAACCGATCCCTTCTTCTAGTCAAGTTGTGCCACAAACTTCTCTTCTCCCCAATCCTATTCCATACCTCCTCATTAGTTACGTGATCTATTCACCTTATCTTCAGTATTCTTCTGTAGCACCACATTTCGAAAGCTTCTATTCTCTTCTTGTCCAAACTAGTTATCGTCCATGTTTCACTTCCATACATGGCTACACTCCAAACAAATACTTTCAGAAACGACTTCCTGATACATAAATGTATATTCGATGTTAACAAATTTCTCTTCTTCAGAAACGCTTTCCTTGCCATTGCCAGTCTACATTTTATATCCTCTCTACTTCGACCATCATCAGTTATTTTACTTCCTAAATAGCAAAACTCCTTTACTACTTTAAGTGTCTCATTTCCTAATCTAATTCCCTCAGCATCACCCGATTTAATTTGACTACATTCCATTATCCTCGTTTTGCTTTTGTTAATGTTCATCTTATATCCTCCTTTCAAGACACTGTCCATTCCGTTCAACTGCTCTTCCAAGTCCTTTGCCGTCTCTGACAGAATTACAATGTCATCGGCGAACCTCAAAGTTTTTACTTCGTCTCCATGAATTTTAATACCTACTCCAAATTTTTCTTTTGTTTCCTTTACTGCTTGCTCAATATACAGATTGAATAACATCGGGGAGAGGCTACAACCCTGTCTCACTCCTTTCCCAACCACTGCTTCCCTTTCATGCCCCTCGACTCTTATGACTGCCATCTGGTTTCTGTACAAATTATAAATAGCCTTTCGCTCCCTGTATTTTACCCCTGCCACCTTTAGAATTTGAAAAAGAGTATTCCAGTCAACATTGTCAAAAGCTTTCTCTAAGTCTACAAATGTTAGAAACGTAGGTTTGCCTTTTCTTAATCTTTCTTCTAAGATAAGTCGTAAGGTCAGTATTGCCTCACGTGTTCCAACATTTCGACGGAATCCAAACTGATCCTCCCCGAGGTCTGCATCTACCAGTTTTTCCATTCGTCTGTAAAGAATTCGCGTTAGTATTTTGCAGCCGTGGCTTATTAAACTGATAGTTCGGTAATTTTCACATCTGTCAGCACCTGCTTTCTTTGGGATTGGAATTATTATATTCTTCTTGAAGTCTGAGGGTATTTCGCCTGTCTCATACATCTTGCTCACCAGATGGAAGAGTGTAGTCAGGACTGGCTCTCCCAAGGCCGTCAGTAGTTCTAATGGAATGTTGTCTACTCCGGGGGCCTTGTTTCGACTCAGGTCTTTCAGTGCTCTGTCAAACTCTTCACGCAGTATCGTATCTCCCATTTCGTCTTCATCTACATCCTCTTCCATTTCCATAATATTGTCCTCAAGTACATCACCCTTGTATAAACCTTCTATATACTCCTTCCACCTTTCTGCCTTCCCTTCTTTGCTTAGAACTGGGCTGCCATCTGAGCTCTTGATATTCATACACTTGGTTCTCTTCTCTCCAAAGGTCTCTTTGATTTTCCTGTAGGCAGTATCTATCTTACCCCTAGTGAGATAAGCTTCTACATCCTTACATTTGTCCTCTAGCCATCCCTGCTTAGCCATTTTGCACTTCCTGTCGATCTCATTTTTGAGACGTTTGTATTCCTTTTTGCCTGCTTCATTTACTGCATTTTTATATTTTCTCCTTTCATCAATTAAATTCAATATTTCTTCTGTTACCCAAGGATTTCTAGCAGCCCTCGTCTTTGTACCTACTTTATTCTCTGCTGCCTTCACTACTACATCCCTCAGAGCTACCCATTCTTCTTCTACTGTAATTCTTTCCCCTATTCCTGTCAATTGTTCCCCTATGCTCTCCCTGAAACTCTGTACAACCTCTGGTTCTTTCAGTTTATCCAGGTCCCATCTCCTTAATTTCCCACATTTTTGCAGTTTCTTCAGTTTTAATCTACAGGTCATAACCAATAGATTGTGGTCAGAGTCCACATCTGCCCCTGGAAATGTCTTACAACTTAAAACCTACGTTACAGACGCCATTTTGAAGGCTATGTGTAGCGCCGCTACCCGTCGGAATTTCATGAAATTGTAGGGATTAAAGCAAATATATTACACCATGTAACACAACACACTCTGCAATTTTTCAGTAGAAACTTGCAGAGAAAAAAATCTGTTGTATTACTTACTTAACCCTGAAGGCGCATGTTGTTTGCATTGCAGTGCTGGATCCTTCATTATCTTGCCTGAATATGCCACTTGGTAGTGTGGTCAAGAAGGATATAACGGAAAATTTTACCGCCTTGGCATACACTGAAGAGCGTTTGTCTTTCCTTCAAAAACTACCAAATCAGTACTGTTGTCATATCCGAGGGTCTGTCACCAGCATGGCTTCAGAAAACATCGCTCTTGTGCAACGCAGCTAGCTCTTTATTCGCACGAAGTAATGGCCGCTATCGACAGGGGATCTCAAGTTGATTCCGTATTTCTAGATTTCCGGAAAGCTTTTGACACCGTTCCTCACAAGCGACTTCTAATCAAGCTGCGGAGCTATGGGGTATCGTCTCAGTTGTGCGACTGGATTCGTGATTTCCTGTCAGGAAGGTCGCAGTTCGTAGTAATAGACGGCAAATCATCGAGTAAAACTGAAGTGATATCAGGTGTTCCCCAGGGAAGCGTCCTGGGACCTCTACTGTTCCTGATCTATATAAATGACCTGGGTGACAATCTGAGCAGTTCTCTTAGGTTGTTCGCAGATGATGCTGTAATTTACCGTCTAGTAAGGTCATCCGAAGACCAGTATCAGCTGCAAAGCGATTTAGAAAAGATTGCTGTATGGTGTGTCAGGTGGCAGTTGACGCTAAATAACGAAAAGTGTGAGATGATCCACATGAGTTCCAAAAGAAATCCGTTGGAATTCGATTACTCGATAAATAGTACAATTCTCAAGGCTGTCAATTCAACTAAGTACCTGGGTGTTAAAATTACAAACAACTTCAGTTGGAAGGACCACATAGATAATATTGTCGGGAAGGCGAGCCAAAGGTTGCGTTTCATTGGCAGGACACTTAGAAGATGCAACAAGTCCACTAAAGAGACAGCTTACACTACACTCGTTCGTCCTCTGTTAGAATATTGCTGCGCGGTGTGGGATCCTTACCAGGTGGGATTGACGGAGGACATCGAGAGGGTGCAAAGAAGGGCAGCTCGTTTTGTATTATCGCGTTATAGGGGAGAGAGTGTGGCAGATATGATACACGAGTTGGGATGGAAGTCATTACAGCATAGACGTTTTTCGTCGCGGCGAGACCTTTTTACGAAATTTCAGTCACCAACTTTCTCTTCCGAATGCGAAAATATTTTGTTGAGCCCAACCTACATAGGTAGGAATGATCATCAAAATAAAATAAGAGAAATCAGAGCTCGAACAGAAAGGTTTAGGTGTTCGTTTTTCCCGCTCGCTGTTCGGGAGTGGAATAGTAGAGAGATAGTATGATTGTGGTTCGATGAACCCTCTGCCAAGCACTTAAATGTGAATTGCAGAGTAGTCATGTAGATGTAGATGTAGATGTCACACCGTGACTCTAGGAATTGTATGAATTTGCAGTATTGCTGCTTCCTGTGACCCATCACGGACACGTTGACGTTTATTTCACAGCCACATGCAGAGGCGCGACTCATCGCTCAACAGAAAAGAATGACATTCAATATCGCTGATCAATCTGTCTCTGCACAATGAAATTCATTGTTTTCAACGGTACAGTGCCATCGGTAAACAGTCAGCAGAAACTCCAGTGCTCAACCCAGGTTTCCGTAATCAGTTCCTGATGACACTATACCTTGTAACCTATGGCCGTGTTTAATTCGTGTCATGGTATAGGTAGTCCTTCTGCAAGGTTCAATGTTTACTCTTCTTGCCACACTGCTTTTCTGAGTCAGTCTCGTCGCCTCCAGTTGTTCAGTTATTACAGTACCACGAATTGTCTGTGCGATCTGTCAGTATGATGCTTCCAAATACCTCATGCCAAAGATATAACGATTCTCACAGTCCGAAAGCTCGGTGTTTCTGCACGTGCATGTCCTATGGGCAAGGTTACTACGACCGACACCTGATATGTTCCAGTGATGGTGGACACACTCGGCAGCCGTCATGTACTCACCCCCATCCTTCATCTATAAAAGGAGTTCTAAAAGAAACGAGACGGAGGCATAATTACAGAAAACAGTACCTATATGTCAGAAGTATTGACCCTGGATGTTGACACACTTGTCACACTGTGACACAAGGTGGTTGATGGCTGTCTCATAAAATTCCCGGCGCTGCGATGTTACCCAATTTCGCTCGTACCGCTGGACGTCGTCGTCGGAGGTGAATCGTTTGCCCCCTCAGAGCCTTCTTAAGGGAACCAAAAATGGCGTAATAACAGGGAGAGCGGTCAGGACTGCATGGAGGGTTGCTGAAAACCTCCCATTTGAATTTTAGCAGGAGTGCCGCGATGGTGTTATACTAATGAGACTTTGCATTTTGTCAGGGAGCAGAATGACCCCACCGGTGAGATTGCCTTCTCGTTTGATTTGATCGCTTGGCGAAGGATGGTGAAGGGTGCGAGTAATGCTGGGTATTCACTGTTGTCCCGTGCTGCAGGACGAGAATCAGAAGGGGACCATCTTGTTCAAAGAAGAACGCCATCTCAGCCGACGACGTCCAGCTGTACGCGCAGAACTGGTTAATATCGAGGCTCCGGGGATTTTGTGAGACAGCCATTCACCGCCTTGTGACACAGTGGGACCAATGCCTCTACAGCCAGGGTAGTTACTTCTAACATACATGTATTCTTTTTTGTAATTATGCCTTCGGATCGTTTATTTTTGAAAGCCCCTTATATATTAAAGGCGTTTCCTGAAAATAGGCTGGATATCCCACAGACACGGAAGTGCTAGAGTATCGCTTTGGTACCATTCGGTCAACGTTTTCATGATGCAATAGATTCCGTTTCCACAAGTGTATAGGCAACGACCCATGAACTCCGGATGTAATTTCAGTGTACTGCAAGGGTGGCCACTGTCCACCGGGATTATTAAACTAAAGGATGTACTAATTTACTGAAAACATAGTTGGTAGATTTCGAGAGGTAGTCCTGTTGCAGAGGGAAAGACGATGTGATCCAACTGTAGACTGCTGAAGGGGCTGTCCTCTCATTGGCCTAAGCAGACTAAGTGAATCCACACAAAGGTATAGTAGGCCATTTCCTTCCTAATACTGCGACACCTGCACCAAACATCAACGGTGAGTTTAGGAGATATTTATTTTATTCTAACTGGGGGTGTACAAAGCTGTCTGTTCGACTAGAAGGGACCTAACTTGCTGAATCTAATCCTTATGGAGTAAAACATATCTGAAACTCGATATCTCCTACGGCCTAAAATATTTCTCTCACAAATTAAGTTACGCGGGGTTCACGGTGGTCAAATTAATACGTTTCCTAAGAGGACGATAACAGTGATATCATGCTGTAAAGAGCTAATCTGGTGTGACGCGTTTGGTGCCTAAGTAGAATTTATGTATGGTCAAAACGATGAACCACCTGTGGCGTATTCATTTGTGTCCTGCACTTTGAAAGATATGGTCAGAAGTCGGAGACCTGTTTAGCGTTACCCATTTTAGCCCAACGCATGATCAAATAGATCAAATGGCTGTAAGCACTATGGCATCTGCGGTCATCAGTCCCCTAGACTTGAAACTACATAAACCTAACTAACCTAATGACATCACACACATCCATGCCTGAGTTAGGACTCGAACCTTTGACCGTAGCAGCCGCGTGGTTCCGGACTGAAGCTCCTAGAACCGCTCGGCCACAGCGGCCGGCGCAACGCATCTAACTATCGTACTTCCAGTTAGACGATGCCAAATGAAAAATACGTATGTGAGCGGCTGCTGCTGGACCAAATATCACAGGGGTTTAAATTTCCTTCCAAATGGCAGTAGCTTGAAGTCAGACGACAGGAAGTCTGTGAGACGTGTGTACAGGGTGTCCGTCTTATGAGTCGTCAGGCAGACTTTCTCTCAAGTTTCGGCAGACTTTTACAAGTTAATCATCGTGATGTATAGTTGGTGAGAGCTCAAACACTTCTCATAACGTCTTCCATGTGACGCTCAGTTCCAACGAAATGGGTCAGTTGGTTTGTCATTACAAACAGAATGATTTTTAAAGCGAAGTTTTACATGCTCATTCGATAGAGTGATCCCGAATAAGTCTAGTGTGATAACTGTTTTGTCTATATGTATAAACAGGGACACTAAACCACCCTGAATAGTCAGTACTGCAGCAAGAACGGCCCCGCCTTGATACGCGCAGACTGCTACCTCCATGCAGTTCAGTCGCTGCTCGTCATACACTATATTTTACTGTCAGCGTCAATAAACGCCGATGAAACGAATATCGCGCTAGACTAGTCTGGGACGGCTCTATCTAATGGTTCTATAATATTCCACTTTAACAATACTTTTGTTTGTAACTAGAAAAAAATCGAAGCTGTCCTTCGGAACGGAAATTTGCGTTAAAGATTCGATGAGCAGTGTGTGGGCTGCCGTTAGCTACAACACACTGCAATACCGACATTTAACATATCTGCCAAAATACCAGTGAAAATAAAAAAAATTCTGTGTGCGTCCGCGCCTCTAAATACTTCTAAAATATTTGCATTAATTAAATAAATTACATTCATGTAAAGCCTACAACTGACGTTTTTATTTGGAACCAGAGAGAATGTTCCGCAGTACGGTTAGGAGACACACCGTGTATAGTCGAATAATTCGTATTTCTAACCCCTCAGTTAATACATAAGTTTTAGGTTCCAAATCAGGCCACTTATCACTTAGTGTTTCACGTGATAATGCGAGAAAAATCTTTATAGTGTGTCACAGTAACTTCTTTAACCTGTAAATCATTAAAAACAACTCCGTCTTGGGAAAGACAGACTAAAACCATTCCTGAGTTAGAAATATATGTCATACATTATTTCTTCGTACAAGGCAACAAGGTTCCACCAATGTGTTGAAATAGACTCTTGCATCTCGTGTGATGCGGTGAACCTACATGTAATATACTACAAATTGGCACACAACTTCTGAGGTAATATTAGGTTGCCATTAATGGTGAAACTTCCTGGCAGATTAAAAATGTGTGCCCGACCGAGACTCGAACTCGGGACCTTTGCCTTTTGCGGGCAAGTGCTCTACCATCTGAGCTACCGAAGCACGACTCACGCACGGTACTCACAGCTTTACTTCTGCCAGTATCTCGTCTCCTACCTTCCAAACTTTGCAGAAGCTCTCCTGCGAACCTTGCAGAACTAGCACTCCTGAAAGAAAGGATATTGCGGAGACATGGCATAGCCACAGCCTGGGGGATGTTTCCAGAATGAGATTTTCACTCTGCAGCGGAGTGTGCGCTGATATGAAACTTCCTGGCAGATTAAAACTGTGTGCCCGACCGAGGTCCCGAGTTCGAGTCTCGGTCGGGCGCACAGTTTTAATCTGCCAGGAAGTTTCATATCAGCGCACTCTCCACTGGAGAGTGAAAATCTCATTGTATCATTAATGGTGATTATGAAAACTAAATTCCATCCAAAGATGCCTCGCCAGGTACACTGGTAGCGACCGACCGCCCTGTCATTCCCTGATGATAGGCGTCACTGGATGCCAAAATAGTGACACTGATCTCCCGCTCCGTGTCAGTTTTTTTTCTCTATCAAGTAGGTCCTCAATTGGCCTCGCAAGTGCTAAGTGTACTCCGCTTGCCAAGTTCACAGTCCAGGTGTTAACCAAGCCCGACCGCGCGACTACGGCGGCAAAGTCGTTTGCTTCAGGGCGATTATTTTCAAGTAAATATTGCCTCGTTTTACTGAAACCATCAACTATTTAACCGACGAAAATAAAGGTAAAGCCTCCATACAGGCCTATACAGGATGCTACAAAAAGGTACGGCCAAACTTTCAGGAAACATTCCTCACACACAAAGAAAGAAAATATGTTATTTTGGCATGTGTCCGGAAACGCTTACTTTCCATGTTAGAGCTCATTTTATTACTTCTCTTCAAATCACATTAATCATGGAATGGAAACACGCAGCAACAGAACGTACCAGCGTTACTTCAAACATTTCGTTACAGGAAATGTTCAAAATGTCCTCCGTTAGCGAGGATGCATGCATCCACACTCCGTCTCATGAAATCCCTGATGCGCTGATGCAGCCCTGGAGAATGGCCTATTGTGTCACAGCCGTCCACAATACGACCACGAAGAGTCTCTAAATTTGGTACCGGGGCTGCGTAGACAAGAGCTTTTAAATGCCCCCATAAATTAAAGTCAAGAGGGTTGAGGTCAGGAGAGCGTGGAGGCCATGGAATTGGTCCGCTTCTACCAATCCATCGGTCACCGAATCTGTTGTTGAGAAGCGTACGAACACTTCGACTGAAATGTGCAGGAGCTTCATCGAGCATGAACCACATGTGTCGTACTTGTAAAGCCACATGTTCTAGCAGCACAGGTAGAGTATCCCGTATGAAATCCATGATGACGTGATTGCACATTTGTGTGCGGACTCTCCTCTGCCCACACATGTTGATTGTGAAAATTTGCAATTTGATCACGTTGGAATGAAGCCTCATCCGTAAAGAGAACATTTGCACTGAAATGACGATTGACACATTGCTGGATGAACCATTTGCAGAAGTGTACCCGTGGAGGCCAATCAGCTGCTGATAGTGCCTGCACACGCTGTACATGGTACGGAAACAACTGGTTCTCCCGTAGCACTCTCCATACAGTGACGTGGTCAACGTTACCTTGTACAGCAGCAACTTGTCTGACGCTGACATTACGGTTATCATCAACTGTACAAAGAATTGCCTCGTCCATTGCAGCTGTCGTCGTCGTTCTAGGTCTTCCCCAGTCGAGAGTCATAGGCTGGAATGTTCCGTGCTCCTTAAGACGCCGATCAATTGCTTCGAACGACTTCCTGTCGGGACACCTTCGTTCTGGAAATCTGTCTCGATTCAAACGTACCGCGCCTCGGCTATTACCCCGTGCTAATCCATACATCAAATGGGCATCTGTCAACTACGCATTTGTAAACATTGAACTGACTGCAAATCCACGTTCATGATGAACATTAACCTTTTGATGCTACGTACTGATGTGCTTGATGCTAGTACTGTAGAGCAAAGAGTCGCATGTCAACACAAGCACCGAAGTCAACATTACCTTCCTACAATTGGGCCATTTGGCGGTGAATCGAGGAAGTACAGTACCTACTGACGAAACTAAAATGAGCTCTAGCATGGAAATGAAGCGTTTCCGGACACATGTCCACATAATATCTTTTCTTTATTTGTGTGTGAGGACTGCTTCCTGAAAGTTTGGCCGTACCTTTTTGTAACACCCTGTATAAAGACTGAATGTTTTTAGTTGGTGATAAACTATGGAAAAGAAAAGCATTCGCAGTGGCCGCTGCACAAGTTTCAGCTACATACGTTCAACGTGACTAATAGGTCACACGAACGAATTATCTCGCTGTCCTGTTGACTCCTGACGTAGGTTTTGATCAATATATGACAGTTCTTCTTTAAGTATCAGTGTCATATTTACGGCTACAACTATTTGTCCTCAGTGATTTTTATACGGTTGTACTGAATACATCGTTGTTAGGAACGACTTCAGTTCCTACTTTTCTCTCGCTCTCTGTGTTTCTCATGCACCATTTTCTATTTTAACTGTGTGGTACTCATAATTTTAATTTCGCGTTTTACTATCGTACTCACTACTTTATTCACTAATGTATCAACGTCTATCAATATTAAACAGCCTAGAGCAAAACTATTAAACACAACACTTACTGTATTCAATTAAACAACATACAGTAAACTGGCTGTAAGAAACTGAGAATAACAAGGACTGAGTTAAATGTAGCTAACTGGGATTTACAAATACAGGTAATTCTCTCCGGGCTCCAGTTCTAGGAATGATACTCTCTGCCTTCTTTCTAAAGATTCATTCATGTTCTGTGTACACGGCTTATTTTCAAGCTCATTTTCGAGTTCAAAGTTTAAGGAAGTTATAAGAATACATTTTCTCGCTGCCCACACTTTTCACCGGGAAGAATATTTTAAGAAACTTACTCACCGAGAGTAGAACTCCTTAGGGTAGCGGTGTTCCTTGCTTCCAGAAACTACACCAAGCTGGCCGCTGTGGCCGAGAGGTTCTAAGCGCTTCCGTCCGGAACCGCACTGCTGCTGCGGTCGCAGGTTCGAATCCTGCCACGGGCTTTCATGTGTGTGACGGCCTTAGGTTAGCTGGGTTTAAGTAGTTCTAAGTCTAGTATACTGATGACCTCAGATGTTAAATCCCATAGTGCTTTGAGCCATTTTAGAACTACGCCAAGGAAGTACGAAATATTCAGCAGTATATCCACGAAAATGAAAACACTGAGAGAGTAGTACACAATTTAAAGCTGGTAGAATCTGAGTGACGAGTGGGGCGATTGATTTGTAAGATTTCGGTACATCCTGCGAGGCTTTAGTGCTGTGTGGAAAAATATAGTTGTTACGGGAATGATCAACTCTATTCTTTAGTAGTAAATCAAGTAACTGGTTCAAGAATTGTATATAGAGTGATCAGTTCTGCAACAGAGAGGTACTGATATAGGTAATTCGTGCAGTAACAATTCTGGTTGCAAGTATAAACGCCGTGCACACAGACAAGGGCAACCGTACGAGGAGCTCTCTCAATAGCGTGGCGTAATTGAGGCACCAGGCTAGCCACCGTTAGGGAACGTTTATATCTAGACCCTCACCTTCCCTGGCTTCATACCCTACTCGATCAACCAGACAGGAGAGCGCATTTAGGTGTTGTTGATACATCTAATTAAAAAGCGATGCCAGTAACTGTGTAAAATTCATTTATTCAGGTAGTTATAAATTTCATGGGATAAAGCCCACAACATTAACGAACAGAGCCAAGAGTATACTAATGGCTCCCTAAAGGCTCAGCCACGCTGCGATGTGTCTGCCTAGGTGGCAGGTGCTGTAGTTTTGTCGGACCAGACTACATTAAGATGTTTACTACTATCAAGATCAAAAAATGGTTCAAATGGCTCTGAGCACTATGGGACTCAACTGCTGTGGTCATTAGTCCCCTAGAACTTAGAACTATTTAAAACTAACTAACCTAAGGACATCACACACATCCATGCCCGAGGCAGGATTCGAACCTGCGACCGTAGCAGTCTCACGTTTCCGGACTGCGCGCCTAGAACCGCGAGACTACCGCGGCCGGCCTATTATCAAGTATGGAGCATTTGAGCGATTTACCCGTTTTAGCTTTCAGGATCAAGACACTTTAGGAATGAAATCCATGGCCACATTAATGGTAACTTTATTGATATGGGTGATATGTTTACAAAACGGTGTAACTACAAAACTGGATAATTTCAACCTTGTGCAAGTACAAGGCAAATAAAACATTATGAGGTTAAAATTTGAATGAAGAGCATTTACGCGTCTGATGGCAGCCTTTTGAACTACCAGTCTGTATAGCATTGATGTTCTATGTTTCAACAGTTAATCAGTCGGTGATTACTATATTCACAGCATCGGTATGTCATGCTAATATTAGCAGAAATCACAGAATGGGATGGGAAATATCTTTTACTACTTAACAGACGCCCCATATTCTTAAAATTTGTTTCACCCATAAAAAAGATCATAATTTTGGACGGTTAATAGTAGTTGTATGGGATAGTGTAATTCTTGGACAGGGCTTGAGTGACTCGAAAAGCAACGTCTGGCTCTATTGCAGTTCAACATAAAGAATGTCAGGCCTCTTGCCGCCATAATAATTCCACTTGTGGACGCGAAGAGATGTTCAAGCAGAATAGCTGATTTACTAAACTGAAACTAATCGTGCGATCCAAATGATGTAATGGTAGCAGCATTTAAAGCAAAAAATACTTAGAGTTTAGAATGGTTCTTTTTTGTATCATATTCTTTGTTATTTGTAAAATTATATCTCTATTTTATCTTTACAAGATGTTTATGTATTTCAGTATTCTTCTCTCTGTAAACTACGAACTGGCGGAAAAGCCATTAATTATATATTTAGGAGCATTAAACCTTCTAGCGATATCTCCTATATTCCAAAACAGATGCTCGGCCCTTGCGGGCATTTATATTCACCAACGAACAATCTTAATGGATCACTGTGTGTGGGTATAGTTGTTTCCAGGACTCTTCAATCCGTGGAATCGTCAATGAAAAAAATCATACTTTCGTCAATTTGAGTACTAGATAACTCATAGACAATTTTGCAAACAGGGGTTAAGTTTTAAACCGGTAATTCCCATCTGCACAGTGAATTTCGAAAGCTTTAACGTCGACAATTGCTGATAACAAAATCATATTTCCCGGAGCTGAAATGGTTTCTAAATAGCAAATGTTTGAATACTACTCAGCTCAGGTAAATTTCGCAGAATGTTCATATACATCAAACTGTCAATGAAAATAGTGTTTATGTTTATAGTCGTCAACGAATGTTGCAACTACAGGTGGCATCAGGCTAAAGAGGAGGGAAGAGCAGGTGGAACGTAAATGGAGGACGTGTGAAGACTGGTTAGCTACGAAAGATGAAAATGATAGGAATGGCAAAAAAGCCAAACAGGAATCCTGGAGGAATAAATGTGCAGAAGAAGAGAAATATATAGGAGGAACAAGATCAAAAAGGGCCTGGGAAACAATGAAGGAACTAAGAAAGAAGATTGGAGAATGGCAGAAATACTATGCAAATAGGCTAACAGAAGATTTATAATAGCTGATACAGATACAACTGTGTACGATTAATGATGAGATAACGCCAAGTGTGTATCTAAAAGAACTATAAATATATTTTAAAAAATGAAGAGTGGAGAAACCACATGTCCAGGAGTTTCCACTCATCTGATAAGTATGCAAAAGAATACATACTAAAAATAACTTAACTGAGTATTATCAAATGTTTGATTAAATAATAAGTCTCCCTAAACGTATGGAAAAAGGGTATTTAAAACCATTTGCTATGAAAGGATCAGTAAAAGACTGCAAACACTCTAGATGAATTATCATTACTGCGTCATCGGGAACACTGTATTATCGAATTATAAAACCTCCTGTAAAATGAAATCATAACAGGGAAAGAACACAGTCGCTTCACTGCAAGCCGATCCTGTGTAGATGACACAGTTAATAAAAGAGGCAAGTGAAAGAAGAAGAACCTTACACATGACATTCATAGATTTACAAAAAAGCTTATGACACAGTCCCATTAAAGTCTCTATCGATTTCTTGACAACAGCACCATAAGTAAGGTACAGGTTTATGCAGTTGAAAAAAATAGAAAGGATTAGAGACAAGAATTAAAACAGGAAAATAAATCTCCGAAGCAATACGACGAACCAAAGCATTTAGGTAAGAATTGTTTAAAGCGTCTACTATGTTTAACTTTTATATGAATGAAAGTTCTTAAAGAGCCAATGAAAAGGAGTAGAAGAATGGAGGAATAAATATCTTAGGACTATTTAGAGAGCTTAACATTCGCCGCAGATCATATTATACTGGGTGCAGATGCTTACGATATAGAGCACATTACGAAGAACCTAGTAGGAACGTGCACTAAGATCAGACTAGAAATAAATGTTCACAAAAAAATTTCTTTCCATAGGAAGTGAATATCTTGACATCATCAGAGGTGGAAATGCTGTTTCGCGCGGTGTTCCCATACTTTCTACGAAATCCTGCAGTTACATTAACTAAGAAAGGCGACAACTTTTTATGTAGAGATACGTTAATAAAGTTGAGTTTATAATTTTAATCTTTTATTTGAAACTGAAACTTAATTTAAAACAGGGAACAAGGGAAATTTGATTTGATCATTTAATTCTGTGCCTTATGGACGTTGCTTTCAAGCATTTCCGATATGGTGATATACAGTATGCTATATACTATAGCCGGTTAGCCAGGCAGAGCTGTCGCCATGAGATTGGCTGACATGAGAGAATTTGGATATTAAAAAAGATAGAGTCAACTTTGGCCGATCGTTTTTAAAACACAACAATTAACATGATACAGATTTACATTCTGTTAATCACAGCCGAAAGATGACCCTAGATGAAGTGCCGAAAACCAACAGACGTGACAGACCACACCAGCTTAGTATCAAATGACCTAACCAAGTTTTCTTTTTTCTCCTCTGTTAAATTATGTTTCAGTTACAAATAACAGATTAAAATTGGTGATTCAGCTTCATTAAGCACATCTCCACATTGAATTTTTTTTAGTTAGTTAAACCGTTTCGGTATGACAAGAAATTTCTTGTGTAAAGACGCTTCATATCACATTTTTTGTATCTTATATAACTCTTGTGTAAGTAATATCTGTGCGGGTCACAAGTCATTCTACCTATGTTCGCGACATTCAGTGGTCCTCTGAAGATAGCCTAAGTAGCCAAAAACCGGCCTATGACCAAAAAAATCTAATTTTCCAGAATATTTTAAAGTATTCCTTATTTCATATTATTATGACTTCAACAAGTAGAGTCAGAAAATTTAGTCAATAATTTAAATAACTGTTGTAAAATTTTCTACCTACTCGTTTGATGTCTTTAACCGACCGTAAGAAATGAATGTATCAACACTAAGAACAGAAAGGTGTATTATTAGGTGTGGAAAGGGTCTAAACGCTCTAGTCAGGCCAAGGTCAGCAAGCGAAAATGAAATTTAACAGCTGAAAGCTTTATCAACAGAGAGTGCCTTATATACACTGTACTCGTGGTACTACGCATCGGTATGGCCGTTTGGAAAGTGCACAGTTATCTTAGATTTCGGCCCTAGCAGCGATCGATTGTAAGTAAATTACTAGGTCTCGTTTCTTTGTTGTGCGCAATATTTCTTTAACACAGGTAGTGTGCTCAATGGTGATAGGCCCCCTTTGGCGACAATTCTCCTACCAAAACTTCCATTGTGTCTAACATCATTGATACACGAGAGGCCGAGTAATTTGTTGCATGGTCAAATCTTATTACTTACTGAGATAGTGGAATATGTATTGTTTAAATGGTATCACAGATGTTAAACGAGTGCATATATGAAACGCGAGTCTTGGTTTGTGTCGAAATTCCTCTCAAACGTCGGCTAAGAATTTACCTAGTACGACTATCAGCCAAGCACGGCTACACCTGTTTACATTACGACCTGGCAGTAGAGTCAGTAATTTCGTAAGGATAGCTTGAAAACGTGTTAAATGATCGTTTGAAATTTGAACATTAACGCATGTTAATGTGACTTTACCTATCTTATGAAGGATAATTATCGATATAATACCATTGTGCAAAATAAAAAGAACGTAGTTAGAACTCTTAGCAGATACACAAAATGGTCAGAAACACTCTGAAAAGCTTGTAAAGGGGTTGCAGGGTAGACTATGCTGAGTAATAAGGGTGTTATTGTTGTGCTCTTCAGTCGTGAGACTGGTTTGATGCGGCTCTGCATCTTACTCTTTCCTGTGCAAGCTTCTTCATCTCCCAGTGCTTACTCCAACCTACATACTTCTGAATCTTCTTAGTGTATTCATCTCTTGGTCTCCCTCTACGATTTTTACCCTCCACGCTGCCCTCCAATGCTAAATTTATGATCCCTTGATGCCTCAGTACATGTCCTACCAACTGGTCCTTTCTTCTAGTCAAGTTGTGCCACAAACTCCTCTTCTGCCCAATACTATTCAATACCTCCGCTTTAGTTATGTGATCTATCCATCTAATCTTCAGCATTCTTCTGTTGCACCATATTTCGAAAGCTTCTATTCTCTTCTTGTCCAAACTATTTATCGTCCATGTTCCACTTCCATTCATGGCTACACTCCATACAAATACTTTCACAAACGACTTCCTGACACTTAAATCTATACTCGATGTTAACAAATTTCTCTTCTTCAGAAACGCTTTCCCTGCCATTGCCAGTCTAAATTTTATATCTGTTCTACTTCTACCATCATCAGTTATTTTGCTCCCCAAATAGCAAAACTACTTTACTACTTTAAGGGTCTCATATCCTTATCTAATTCCCTCAGCATGACCCGACTTAATACGACTACATTCCATTATCCTCGTTTTGCTTTTGTTGATGTTCATCTTATATCCTCCTTTCAAGACACTGTCCATTCCGTCTTCATATACATCTGCATTTATACTCCGCAAGCCACCCAAGGTTGCGTGGCGGAGGGCACTTTACGTGCCACAGTCATTACCTCTCATTTCTGTTCCAGTCGCGTATGGTTCGCGGGAAGAACGACTGTCTGAAAGCCTCTGTACGCGCTCGAATCTCTCTAATTTTACATTCGTTATCTCCTCGGGCTGCTCGTCCAAGTACAATGTAATCGGCGAACCAAATTTTTTTTTTATTTCTTCTCCATGGATTTTAATACCTACTCCGAATTTTTCTTTTGTTTCCTTTACTGCTTACTCAATATACAGATTGAATGACATCGGGGGGGGGGGGGGGGGGGGGGAGGCTACAACCTTTTCTCACTCCCTTCCGAACCACTGCTTCCCTTTCATGTCCCTCGCCTCTTATAACTGCCATCTGGTTTCTGTAAAAATTGTAAATAGCCTTTCGCTCCCTGTATTTTACCACTGCCACCATTAGAATTTGAAAGAGAGTATTCCAATCAACATTGTCAAAAGCTTTCTCTAAGTGCACAAATGCTAAAAACGTAGGTTTGCCTTTTCTTAATCTTTCTTTTATGATAAGTCGTGAGGTAACTATTGCCTCACGTGTTTTCAATATTTCTACAGAATCAAACTGATCTTCCCCGAGGTCGGCTTCTACTAGTTTTTCCATTCGTCTGTAAAGAATTAGCGTTAGTATTTTGAAGCTGTGGTTTATTAAACTGATTGTTCGGAAATTTTCACATTTGTCAACACCTAATTTCTTTGGGGTTGGAGTTATTATATTCTTCTTGAAGTCTGACGGTATTTCGCCTGTCTCATACACCTTGCTCACCAGATGGTAAAGTTTTGTCAGGACTGGTTCTCCCAAGGCCGTCAGTAGTTCTAATGGAATGTTGTCTACTCCAGGGGCCTTGTTTCGACTCAGGTCTTTCAGTGCTCTGTCAAACTATTCACACTGTATTCTATCTCCAATTTCGTTTTCATCCACATTCTCTTCCGTTTCCAGAATATTGTCCTCAAGTACGTCGCCCTTGTATAGACCCTCTATATACTCCATCCACTTTTCTACTCTCCCTTATTTGCTAAGAACTGGGTTACCATCTGAGCTCTTGATATTCATACAAGGGTTCTCTTTTCTCCAAAGGTCTCTTTAATTTTTCTGTAGGCAATATCTATCTTATCCCTAGTGATATAAGCCTGTACATCCTTACATTTGTCCTCTATCCATCACTGCTTAGACGTTTTGCACTTCCTGTCAATCTCATTTTTGAGACGTTTGTATTCCTATTTGCCTGCTTCATTTATTGCATTTCTATATTTTCTCCTTTCATCAATTAAATTATACATTTCATCTGTTACCCAAGGATCTCTACTAGCCCTCGTCTTTTTACCTACTTGATCCTCTGCTGCCTTCACTACTGCATCCCACAGAGCTAGCCATTCATCTTCTGCTGTATTTCTTTCACCCATTTGTGACAATTGTTCCCTTATGCTCTCCCTGAAACTCTGCACAATCTATGGTTTAATCAGTTTGTCCAAGGTCTCATCTCCTTAAATTCCCACCTTTTTGCAATTTCTTCATTTTTAATCCACTGTTCCTAACCAGTAGATTGTGGTCAGAGTCCACATCTGCCCCAGTAAGTGTCTTACAATTTAACACCGGTTTCGTATATCTCGGTCTTACCATTATATAATCTATCTTATACCTTCTAGTATTTCCAGGATTCTTCCATGTGTAGTATCTTCTTTTATGATTCTTGAACCAAGTGTTAGCTATGATTGCCTTCATCCGTTGCAGTACTGGCACACAAGGCCGTTTTGGTTAGTGTTACAAGGCCAGATCAGTCAATCATCCAGACTGTTGCGCCTGCAACTACTGAAAAGGCAGCTGCCCCTCTTCAGGAACCACACGTTTGTCTGGCCTCTCAACAGATACCCCTCCGTTGTGGTAGCACCTACGGTACGGCCATCTGTATCGCTGAGGCACGCAAGCCTCCTCACCAACGGCAAGGTCCATGGTTCATGGGGAGGGGGGAGAAATAAGTATACAGAAAAATGTTAGATACGTTTCCGAGTTAATTAGCCAATCAGGCCATTGCGGCTCACCAGATACCAACAATATCATGTTCCCATTACGTAGATCAGCTATCCTCAAAGAATAGGGCGGATGGTGAAAGAGTAGCAAATAGTGGCGCTGGCTTTCACGTTTCGTAAGAAGAATACTTCTGGTCAACAAATACTGCTAGTGTCAGACTTTCATTTCCACGAACCAAGTTAGAGAGTTCCCGCATCGTTAATTTGCTGCCTTATTCCACAAGAGCTGACCAGTAGTCCTGCCAGTAGGAATGCTGAAAATAATCATGATTAATATTTCATCGCACAGCCACTGTCACCGACCACCGCCGGGTTGGCTACTTACCACACATTTAACAAGCGCTAATGACAATAGGTCGCTTCACACAGTGACCACCACTTCCTTGCGACACTGATTGTAAGTAAACACTGTAAATCGTAGGCATTGTAACTGTCCTCTCGAATCCAGCCTGGCTTCCGTAGTTAGCTGTAAGTTGAATTCAACTGCGTCTTCAGTGCAATCCAGCCAGGCTCCCGTAGTCAGCTCAGAGACAGGGAGTTAGCTAGAAGTTGAATTCAAGTGCGTCTTCAGTGTAAGAAGTTCACCGGATTTAAAAGAAGCTGATACACGTTCTGTCGTTCCCGTGGATAAGTGGTTGATTCGTAGTGGTAACAAGGCATGCAATGGAAGTGATTCACTGAGTATCTCTTAAGTGTATCTTCTCCTTCGACAGTATGCAGTTTCAATAAGGCAAAAGATTCGATTTTAATTAAAGTATGTTCTTCTATCACCACTTCACTGTTCTTATCGGCAACTAAAGTTATAAACGCAAAACCAGTAGTGCGCAAATATCAATTTGATTATCTGACAGGGTTTACCAGCATTCTTTCGAATAATGAGCAACGAGTAAAATTTGTACTTTATTTGGAGGTTTTTAGCCAACAATGGCCTGAAGCATATAAAACTAAAGACACCTGCAGACAAGGCATCCTTGGTTGACTTGTGGTAAAGTTCTTCACACTTCGTGGAACTGAAGCATAAATCTTGTCTTCCCCTACTGACCAGCACTCTTACACTGGCCGCTCTGCATGTGCGTGAAAACCGGGTTTCTAATTTTGTGCCACTTGGAAAACGATTCTGACCAATAAAATGATCTTCATATATCACCTGAAGGTCTAAATAGCAATATCATCCTCCTAAGCGAGAAGACGCTTGCTTTAAAGGAATATTTGTTCTTTGGAATACCCTGACGGGAGGGATAACTGTGAGATCTTTTCTGAGTCGAAATGATTTATTTCGTGTTGGAAAATCTCCGGCGTAGATAAATGTCCAGAACCTTCATCTGAGTATGACTGAATCCACAATCCGTTCGAGACGATTATAACAGAACAGGAATATCCCAGTTTAACAGTGAACTTATTAACCTTCGTGTCAGCCTACTATTGTGTCAACATTTTCAGCAATGGCATTAATCCAGACGTAACATCGGTCTCAACTGCAACTGGAAGATTATATGGGAGTTACTGTTTTAAAGATCTAACTGAGACTACATCTGCTTTCTGTGCCAATACAAGCACACACGGTACACTAAACGTGCCTATTTCAGAAAATCTCTGAATTTCATCCATGTGTATTTTTAATCCTTGTTATTTCGTTTCTGGATGATCAGTTTTTATACAACGGTTTATAAATTGGCATCTAAATGTTAAATATTCTTCTAATGTTATTTGTACGAAGTGATCTTTCAAATATTAAAACACTGTAAATTAATTATAACGAATAAGCATGGAAACACTCAAAATTTAATTAACAAAGAAGTAAAACATTATGTAGTAAAGTACATATATTTGCTCAGATCCAAAACTGCACAAATAGCCGTGGTTATTTATACTTTACTTGTCAGTTTGTAAGTTACACCACTTTTGAATAATAAAAGTGTGCGATAAGTTTAAAAAACGTTAACTGTCATGTGCACAAGTACACTCGCTAATTATTATTATTATTATTATTATTATTATCATTATTGACGTCGTCGTAGTATATAGTTTCAATAATGAAAGATAAGTAAACAATATGGTGGGCCATTTTGGGGCCAAATATGGGAAGTGCTGAGGAAAGAAAGAAAAATAGGAGGTGGAGAGCAAAATAATTTATTTTTAAGAAGGGGTTGGAGCGACGTAAAAACTTTCAATACCTTGGCGTAGACCATAGTACACGAGACTGCGCAGTCTCTGCCTCGGGTTCCTATTGTAGTATCGCCCTCTTGTTCCATTCGAAGCAACGAAAAGAGAACGCGTTTGGCAACCCCGTTCCTGGCGAGCTGATTGATTTTCCGCTGGTAACGGCCACATTGGCTAACTTTAATCCTAATTAACTTGGCAAAGGCGGAGCGTACCGAATTTCTTTCTTAACAGTTAAATCTCATCCCAAAAGCTACCTTGCATGACCTTTACAAGCTTTTCAGACTTGACTATCCTGCGTATTAACGTCAGATGACTGTGTCTTTAGGTGTCATCAGTTGTGAGATACCGTATCTCGCTACTGGTACCTCTTTGCGAAATGTTATAAGTACGAATGATGCTCGCAACTCATCACGTACAGGTATGTCACATATAACTGGTTTCTTCCCTATTTAGACCCACAAACTGAAATAATGTTCCATTGAAAGTTCAGTAGCCACCTGAATCAGTCAGGTATAATTGCGCTTGTTGATCGTTCGTAAGTTACAGTTTGCCACTAGGATGCGGACATGTGCTCTAGGAGAGGACTGATGTGTTCTGGGAAAGAGCGTCAACTTCTGCTGCTTGAGCAAAACTATGTGCCAGTGTCAGCTGCATCAAAATATTTGCCATCATATGCGTTATAGAGAATTTGCAGATATTTAACATCAATATAAGCTCTGGCACTGAACTTCAACAATTTTTTTGGACGTAGATTTCTACAACCTCGTCCTCGTCTTAATGGAAGTAAGTCGATGAGCAAAAACATTATCACAAGCTTAATTAAGTGCAGATTAACTTTTATAACACAATATCGTAATACAGGAGCCATTCTGCGTAATAGGAATTCGACAAGTCCTTGGTGGATCTGCGTAAGTATAAGGCTAACAGATATACACGCTTCCGTCACCCAGTTGCCGTAAGTTCGTAGGAAGTGTTTTGTGAGTGTGAAGCGGCTCCCGATACTTTCCGAGATGTATGCCACTGGGTTAAGATCAGTCAACTTTGATAGCCCACAGATCAGAGAGTTCCTTATCATGCTACTCAAACTACTGTGTAGCGAGTCTGGGCTTGTGATATGGACGGTCGTACTGCTCGAGAATGATATCGCCGTTAAGGAAGACATCGAGCATGAAGGGATGCATGTCGTCTGCAATAACATAGTCTACAGCGGTCTGATACGTTCGATTACTAGTACTTGTCCGAAAGGAGCCTTCGGATATGTTCTCGATAGCATTACCCTGAGCCCTAGGACTTTATTTCTTTGCGTGATGGATGCTCAGAGCTTCTGTTCACCTGGGTGACGGGGTGTCCGGACACTATCAACGACGTGGTGTATCTATAAACGTGATACATCCGACCAGGTGAGTCATTTTCATTGGCCTAGAGTCCAATCTCGATGCTTGTGTGCTCGATGCAGTCGAGACTGCCCATGTGTTTGGTGAATATAGCTACGAATGGTCCTCTATTGTGGGGCCTCAATACTTTGTGATGAAATCTGTTCTTTTAAACAGCTCTTGATGCACTAGAATTGTATTCTGCCACAGTTGGCGACCTATCCTACTTTACGAAGTAGCCAAGCCTCTGTATTCCAGTTACTGTGATGGAGCGTGGACGTTCATATATTATTGCCTATGAACCGTGCCGTGAATCGATAATCGATAAATCGCGTCACACTCACGGTTGTATTCACCTTTGGCCAGAGGGTGTGGGTGGCAGCCTGGTATGCTGACCCGGGACGAGGCTGGCTCTCTTGAATTTTGACTGTGAGACAGTGAAGATGGCCGAGGAGTAGAGCCGGAGTTGGTCGCTATCCCACCCATCGTTTGCCCGAGTGTCCACATATTCTGCTGCGGTGTTCCGTCGCGGCGTGCTGGCCGTGGTGACTTGGTTAACATCAGAGAGGGGCTACCGGGATTTTGTCGTCGTAACAGCGTTCTTGTGGACAGCACTTAGCAGGGACGGAATCCTACCACTGGGGGAAGGTGGCTCTCTGTGCAGACGTCAACATGAGCTGTCTAGCAGCTTGTAGAAGTCTTATCATGGAAAGAGATGGTGTCTATGTTCCTTGTCCAGTCTAGCTTGTGAAGCGTCTCGATTAGACCGTGGTGACAGAGTTGAATTTATTCTCTGGAACCTCAGCCGAATTGTATTTATTCAACTATTATTTGTTACGTTGTCAAGGAACATTTCGATTTTAATAAACGGTATTTAAAATTCATGTCACGAATGAGCTTCATGCCCTATTTGACTAGTTCTTCCAACCCCAAGGCAACAAAGCGGCAGGTCGCGTTTCAGGCTACATGCGGTTTCACCATACTTCAGTCGCTTTCCATAGATGCTCACGCTATTAGGATGCTAACAGTGGATCACATTCGACGCTTCTTGTATGACCATTCTCAGAGGCGAGGCCAAAACAATCTACACTTAGTCAAATTCACATACGTCGTCAATGGATTTCCCCATTTGTAGCTTGTAAACTCGCTAGAATAATACCCCATTGACCTCTGCTCAGTTTACTCGTGTACTGGTTGACGTGTGAAGTAGCCACAATACCAACCAGCTGGCTTTCAGTCTTGCAGTGGGCTTCCGTCCTACGGATCTGACTCAGAAGTATGTACATAAGTAAATTACGTCTATTGACGGAAGACGTTTCACATTATTTCTCAACACTTAAAATAGTTTCTCAACTAAGTTTACAACAGGCTTCACGTTCTCATGAGCATTCACGATCTATTGGACAGTGTTGGTAATTAGAGGGGCCATGCACACCGACATGACCACAGCTTGGTTTTAGCGTCAACATGCAAATGGTTCAAATGGCTCTGAGCACTATGGGACTTAACATCTTAGTCATCAGTCCCCTAGAATTTAGAACTACTTAAACCTAACTAACCTAAGGACATCACACACATCCATGCCCGAGGCAGGAGTCGAACCTGCGACCGTAGCAGTCCTTCGGATCCGGACTGAAGCGCCTAGAACCGCACGGCCAACCCGGTCGGCCAACATGCAAATGCACTAATAGTTTAGAGTATATAAAACGTGTCGGTCGGTCGCAGAAACTAGTGCGGTCGTTTTCGTAATGCGAAAACGAGGCGACTTATCTGAAGGCCAAAGGGCATGATTGTTGGCTCTCGGGGCAAGGTGCAAGAATTTCCGAAACGGTTAAGCTTTTATACTATTTATGGGCTGACGTGGTTAAAGTTTACCCTGTGTGGAAAATAGGTGCCTAGGGAGCTTTGGTCTACCACGGGCCATAAATGATTGTGGTGAACGACGGCTGTGGAAATGTGTACAGGCTAATAGTCTGACCACCCAGATGTACCGGAGGACTACCAACAGTGTCTCGATAACTACCGTTCAGCGAACGTTGCTGCGTATGAGCCTCTGCAGTTGGCGCCTGGTTCGTGTAGTCATGTTGACTGCTGTTCATCGGCGACGAAGACTGGAATTTGCACGCCAGTACCGCAACTGGGGGTAGACTGAGTGGCGACAGGTGGCGTTTTCAGATGAATCACGTATTATTCTCCAGCGGACCGTCGCCTTTCGTGTGTACAGAGCGAAACGTCTGAAAGCAAACCAGGAGGAAGCGTCGCGGTCTGGGGAATGTTTTCTTGGCGTTCTTTGGGTGATCTTGTCATTCTGCAAGGCACAGTGTATCAACAGTAGTATGAATGTCTTCTCGGCACAATGGCATCTGCCAGCACTACAACGCAACTTGTCAAACAACTTGCAGTTTACTTGCGTGGTTTGAGGATCACCAGGATGAGCTTACCGGCCTCCCTGGCCATCAAACATCCCAAATTGAAACACAATCGAGAGTCTTTGGGGCCACCACGATCGGGATGTTCTAGACATGGATTCTTAACCGAGTAAACTAGAGCAGCTGGTAATGGCTTGCGTTCTAATGCCACCACATCCCTATCAGTAGTTTGCAGGACCTCATCCGCTCTCTGACTACTCGACTTGGAGCAGTCTGCGCTGCAAAACGTGGCTGCTTATTAAGTCTTTTGACAAGTGGTCACATTACAGTGAATGGATAGGATATTTGAAGTTTATGATACTAATCCTGTTTTGTAAGGTGAAGTGTAGCCATGGAGTGACTATAGGGAACTTCGGGATTACTTGGACAGAATATGTATTTCGTGAGATGAATTTCTTGAAATACAAACAAATGTACGTTTTAGCTCGATTACGAGAAGAATTCCTGTAACTTTCGAAAACACTATAAACGGCATGGTGCTGGACGCCGTCACTTTGGTTAATTATCTAGGCTAACGTTTAGAAATAACATGAAACGCAACAAGTCAGTTTTAAGAAAGACGATAGTCTGCTACCGTTCATTGGAAGACTTCTAGAAGAGTGTTGCATATCTACAAAGGTCATCGCTTGGTGGACACATGTAAGACTTATATTACAGTACTACTCGAGCGCTTGGGATCCCCATCAGGAGATATTCAACGCAGACAACGAAGCGCTACAGGGACGTGCTGCTACATTCGTAATCGATCTGCTGCATCAATCTGACATCGATACGCTACTGCGGATCGTTGGAAGGACGCAAACGAGACAATCTTTAACGAAAAATATATGTTTGGACAGTGCAGAGCAGGGTCGGCCACGGCGCACAAAACTAACGCGTGCAGCCTGCAGCTCTGTACGTCTCGGCAATACTGGTAGGTGTGGGCTTTGCTCGGTCCCATTCGGTACTGCGCGATGTTTTGTTTAGCAGTGCGATGCCAGACTTCCCCCCAGCATTTGGTACGGTTTATTCTAGTCGGAACGACTTTCTTCAATTCGGCAATCTCATGGTGTATGCCAGTTTACATTTCGCTGTTTGTTCGTGGTATAAAGGATGTGCACAGGTCCAGTGGCTATTTGCACAACATGTGGCAGTCTAACAATTTATCATTGCAATCCCCTAAAAATGGATGCAAATCACAAAGAAGAGGGATGAGATCTCTAAATATCTACTATGTAGTCGCGTATTCGACAGGTATTGTCATTTCGCTATGAAATTCCATTACAACACAATGCAGAAAGGATTTAAAGACATAGTTGATGATGAAGAAGATAAAAATTAAACCGATAAGCGGATGATTTGAATACGGGATTCATTGTTCTGTACATCAATAAGCACTTTGTGTTAAATATAAAGGCATGGAACTCGTGATGGATTTGGTGAGGCGAATAGTGAATTTCCTGAATTCATGTGCGGCACTACATCTTCAGTAGCAACAGTTTTTGATGGAAATGAACGAAGAGTATGGAGAAGTTTTATATTACTGCAAAAAATGTTGGTAAAAACAAACGGTCTTCCTGGAATGAGTTTTTGATTTAAAATCCACTATTATTGAATTTCTGAACGAAGAAGGAAAACAAGAACGAAACTATCTTCGCCAGTTCATATGTCGATGGTTTGCGTCTCGTGTAAATTTTATATTGTCTTCAGCGTGCCAGTGAATACTACTAAAAGTTGTTTCGTTTGTAAACTATGTTGTTGAGGTGTATGAAATATGAAACAATGCTGCATGTGGCGCATTCGCAGAATCGTCGCCCCGCCCCTTCCCCCAACACACACACACACACACACACACACACACACACACACATGCGCACACACCACCACACGCTTCCTTCACGTCCCGCTCAGGTGTCGTGACATGAGAGAGGGTGAGGGTGCTCTCAAGTGATAGAGCCTGGCAAGCATGCACGAGCAATGCACGTGAGCAGAGATGTTCATCGTCCCTGGTGTAGAAAATCAGTGTTGGAGAGAGGCTACAGAATGATTCCTTAGTCTCCAGAGTGCACCTTTTTTAAGCCCCTTAGTTGAGCTAAATAACGGCTCTTACAGATGTTAACAAGCAATCACCTCTCCCTCATTCATGCAGTTACAGCAGCTTGCATTGCTTGATTGTAGTTACAGATGTATAGATCCACAGGGACCGAAAGTTGTGGTGTATCGCAGTACAACAGAAATAATCGCAAGGTTATGTCTGTTATCCTTTATGTATGAAACAATTAAATATGGGACTTATGGATAAAGTGAAGTGAAATAATATTTGTAGCTAGTCGAATATAAAGGTAGACAAAACGCAGTTAATTTAAGAGCATTATTTCAACATTCATTCTACGCCATATTTTCAACTTCTGAATCCTATGTATCGTACTAATGTTCTGATAGATGACTGAATATTTATCTCTGACTGTTGCAATGTAACAATAAATCTCTGCTCTGTAAATATGCTCATCAGTTGGAACGCACCTAACAGAAAATATTGGAGTTGTTCAAAGCAAGAGTGCTCAAATATGTTAGTCAAAGGCAGTGGCTTGTGCACGTTATGACGGTGCTTAACGTGGTAATAAATAACTACAGTCAGCTGGGCTGTTGTGTCAGCAAACAGCCCAACGGCCTGGAAAATCAGTCTAACCTGCTCCGCCCCCTTCTCCCAGCCATTTCTCCCCTCCGCCCCCACCACCCCCTACTCTCCACAGCTTTTGTTTGTCAGAGCAGCCGCAGCGGTCTATTATTTAGAAAGCACATATTCCCTTTTCACGTCGGCTGCGCCAGTGAATAGTTGTTAAAGTCACTTTGCAGAATGAGGTTACACACTTCACGCACCGCAAAATGTCAATACCACGCAGCAGTTAACAAAATCCACGTCAATATATGGGATTATGTCGCTGATTTTTGATACACTGTCAGTCCAATTGAGTATTTTGCTACAATGCAAGAGAACTAACTGAAATCTGTTCACGGTGCTCGGACATCACATCGTTAATGGTAATGCACTTATACATACATGGCGGGTAGCAGAAAATGCATACACACGTTGTAGGAGTGCTGTAATATTATGAACTGTAGAAACTCTCAGAATCTTCACGTTCCTTCGCGATACTTTTTTCACTTATTATTAGAACTGTTTACGTTATTTGAACAATGTTAGGTTTACTTTTTTGGCAGCTATATAAATGCCAATTGCACTCATCAATACACGTTTCACCTGAACCGGTTTGAAAACCATCGTCAGGTACTTGGTGGATTGAGATTACCTTTTAACATCGGATCATATAACCAACCGGATGCAGTTAACTGGTAGGTACACCGAACAAGGTTTCGACATCTACAAGGGGTAGAGGGAAATTCTGATAAATCTTTTATAATAATATACAGAAAATTCGGTATGGCAAATAAAATACATGATCCAAGACGACAATTTTTATAACGCACAAAGGCTACTTCGGTAAAATTACATTTCTGGAAAGGAACGGCCATAATTTAGAGCAGGTATGCTCAAGTCGAAAGCAAAATAAGACATGAAACTTCCTCGCAGATTAAAACTGTGTGCCCGTCCGAGACTCGAACTCGGGACCTTTGCCTTTCGCGGGCCAGTGCTCTACCATCTGAGCTCCCGAAGCACGACTCACGCCCGATACTCACAGATTTACTTATGCCAGTATCTCGTCTCCTACCTTCCAAACTTTGCAGAAGCTCAGAGTGAAAATCTCATTCTGGAAACATCCCCCAGGCTGTGGCTAAGCCTTGTCTCCGCTATATCCTTTCTTTCAGGAGTGCTAGTTCTGCAAGGTTCGCAGAAGAGCTTTTGTAATGTTTGGAAGGTAGGAGACGAGATACTGGCAGAAGTAAATCTGTGAGTACCGAGCGTGAGTCGTGTTTCGGTAGCTCAGATGGTAGAGCACTTGCCCGCGAAAGGCAATGGTCCCGAGTTCGAGTCTCGGTTGGGCACACAGTTTTAATCTGCCAGGATGTTTCATATCAGCGCACACTCCGCTGCAGAGTGAAAATCTCATTCTCAAAATAAGACATTCTAGCCTTTGCCACGTGTGCCCACGTAGGAGCATCAGACTGAACGGCCCAGTGGCTTACATTAGTGCTACGAAAATAACGCGAGTCGGGCTGCCTGGCAGGCTCTGGCAGTAACATGTGCCCATTTGAAACATTATAACAGAAATGATTGAAAAAAAAAACGACACTTAATTTTAAAAACAAAATACAAGAGAGCTAAATATGTTTTATAAACTGCACAGTAGTGAAGTAGATTAAATATAATAGAGCCATCTGTTACGCTTTACAGAAATTACTATTACCTAAAGGACAGAATGACATAGAGAAACATTTTGCAAACAGCAGTACAGTCCACAAAATATTTGTATGAAGGTTATTTCAGCAGTACATATCTATGAGATTAGAGGATCAGAAGAAAATGGTATTTCGAAATCAGAAGCAGGGAAATGTACTAAAAATGGAGCGAATAAACTTCCACGAGAAGTGAATTGAAACCTTTGAAAAATTTTTGGTAGTAGTTGTAACTGTTCAGTGACGTGTTTAGTAATACTCTCGAAAATCTCCAGCACCTTGAGTATACGAAGTCTGTGACCTATCCTTTCTCTACGTAAAATGGAAATTTATTAAACACGTTTCGGTTTATGTCCGGCAGTTAACAGATGATCAGCAAAGGTGGAATTGTGTACGTTAGTGTCTATATATCAAAACAAATGTTCCTAGAACCTAATACTGAAAGGCCTTCAAGGTTGTCCTATATAGACTGACATTACCTGCAGCACATTGAGTTTACAGATCTTGAGATTGAAATTTTAAGCTGTAAACAGATATTGCAGTCCCAAATAGAAAGAGAGGTTATTGCAGTTATTAAACCAGATCATGGCAGAAATAATTACAAGCTAAATACCTTCTGTAAAGACTTATAATTCAAACGTGGCAGATATAAACTTTTATCTATTTGAGGCCTTTATACAGACAACTGGCTTCTCCGGAAATCGAGGCGAAATGTTTTAGACGCATTGCATACATTCAGTTGCAGAACTGACAGTTGAACTTAGGCTATCACACCCCGCTGTAAAATTAACATGAATTTCAAATTGGTAGAACAGTTCAGCTTGTCTGTCGTTTGAATTCTGGATCCAGAGTAACCAGGTTATAAGATATCGACGCCCGCGAATCCAAATAATTTTTCCTTTAAATATTTAGAAATACAAGGAGACAGCGTCTCCTGAACTTACGAAGGTCATTCCGAAAGTAATCCCTCCTATTTTTTGTGCTGATTTCGACTGTCGTAAGTAAATTACGAGTAGCTCTCTACCATTGTACCCCATTCATTTTAACACCTTGTGCGCAGTCATTGCGCTTGTTGGGCTGCAGGTAGCACTTCGGAACTCACGTGTGATTCTTCCCGCTGATTTGAAGCGGTTTATTACAACGCTCTTTCGCAATGCTCTTTGGTCCCTGTCCATCAGTACATGGTCCTGATTTAGCTGTGGTTACTCCTCAGCGTTTCCAAATCACAATCATACCACTGGCGGCCGACTTTGGCAGCTTTTGGAGGCTTGAAATGATCCTGAAGGATTTGTTTCTCATGTGACATCCAGCGAATAACCAACTTTCCAATTGTGCTATTACTGCTTCTCCACTGATAACACAATACTCCGTGCCTTCTGGTCTTGTATCCGAGATGCTTGAAACGTCCGATCTAGGGGGCTCGTACTGGCTATGTCGAAGGTACAAATCCCTCTACAGCAATTATGATTTAGGTTTTGCGTAGTATACTTCGAACGAATAAGTCAAATACCTGGACGCTTCCTTTTAAAAGAAACAAGGTCGATATTGACCTCGTTTCTTCTGATATCACAAATTGCGAATCGGCTGTAACAACCTAGATCTTCACATTTCCTTTAGTATTACGAGTCAGGCTTTAGACTTATAATAAATATTTTGTTTTTAAGTAATTTAAAGTCAATATGGGACGGATTCACTCAAGGAGGTTACAGCTGATTTCACTCCATCTTGTGATCATCTGTAGTGACTACGATGTTGATGGGACGTTACACTGTAACTGTGTTATCTTTTCTATAAACAGTATTGAGTACTATAAATATTTTTTCCGAAGGCTATTTTGTGTCGCGCAGAAGGGTCCTAAGCAAATGAACTTAGGTTATAGTCTAATTAGTTTAGCACCCGAATCCAGTATAACAAGCAAACGTTGGAAGACAGCACTCAAGAACTGGTTTTCTGGAAGTGTAAACGTACAATATAAACTATCATGCCATTGTGTATACTTACAGAAAATTTGTCTCGTTGTACAACAGGAAAATATTTTCAAATTTTGAGCAAAATAAGGAGTATCTAACGAACAATACTAACATGAAATTTCTACAGACGAATGGAAAAATTGTTAGAAGATGACCTCGACGAAGGTCAGTTTGGATTCCGTAGAAATGTAGGAATACGAGAGGCAATGTTTACACTACGACGTATCCTAGAAGGTAGGTTAAGGAAAGACAAACCTATGTTTGTAGCATTTGTACACTTAGAGAAAGCTTTTGATAATGTTGACTGGGAAACTCTTTCAAATTCTTAAAGTGGCAGGGGTAAAATACAGGGAGCGAAAGGACATTTACAATTAGTACAGAAGCCAGATGGCACTTATAAGAGTCGAGGGGCACGAAAGGGGAGCAGCGGTTGAGAAGGGACTGAGACAGAGCTGTAGACTACCCCCGATGTTTGCAATCTGTATATTGAGCAAGCAGTAAATTGCCAATCACACTGTAATTCTGTCAGAGCCAGCAAAGGACTTCGAGGAAGAACAACTGAACGGCATGGAAAGTGTCTTAAAGGAGGATATAAGATGGACATCAACAAAAGCAAAACGAGGATAATGGAATTTAGTCGAATTAAGTCCGGTGATGCTGATGGAATTAGATTGGGAAATGAGACACTTGAAGTAACAAATGACTTTTGCGATTTTGGCAGCATAGTAACTGAAGATGATCCAAGTAGAGAAGATATAAAATATAGACTGGCTATGGCACGGAAAGCGTTTCTAAATAAGAAAAATTTAACATCGAGTGTAGATTTAAGTGTCAAGAAGTCATTTCTGAAAGAATTTGTATGGAATGTAGCCTTAAGCGGAAGTGAGACATGGACGACAAATAGTTTAGACAAGAAGAGATTAGAAGATTTTGAAACGTGGTGCTATTGAAGAACGCCGAAGATTAGATGGGTAGACCACATTAATAATGAGGAGGTACTGAATACAATTGGGGACAAGAGGAATTTACGTCACAACTTGACTATTAGAAGGAATCGGTCGTGTTGGAAACATTCTGAGGCATCAAGGGATCACCAACTGGAGGGAAAAGTTGAGGGTAAGAATGGTAAAGGGAAGCCAAGATACGAATATACTAAGCAGACTCAGAAATATGTAGGTTGTAGTAGTTACTCGGAGATGAAGAGGCTTGCACAGGATAGAGTAGCATGGAGAGTTGCATCAAACCAGTCATTGTACTGGAGACCACAACAACCATCTACCTATCCTATATAGGGTTGTAAAATTCCACAACCTTACTCGTAGAACTGCAGTTCTGTTCCTACTGATGACGACAACCTCCTGAATATTCTCAGAGCGGATATCCAAATGGGAGGCTATTTTACCTGCGGAATATCTTACGCAAGAGGATACCAATGTGATTTCATCATACAGTAGAGTTGCACGTCATTGCGGTAAATAATGGTTGTAATATCCCCTTGATTTTCAGCATTCGCAGTACCAGCATAGAGAAGCCAATTTAGTTGATGTTACAAGGCCAGATCATGCCAACATCTCGAATGTTGCCTCTGCAACTACTAAAAAGTCTGTTGCCGCTCTTCAGGAACAATACCGGTCTTATATATATATATATATAAGAAATCCGAAATTTTAATACAGTAGGTAACGCTAATGTACCATGCAGATAAACCTCCTTGGTTATTGATACTTAAAATTGTCACCCTTGTAATTACTGGGGCCTCGTTGATTACAACACTCATATTCTTCATCCATTTCCATTGATAACCAAACCACCCAGCACATCGTATTTTAATAAACGTAGTAAATACTATTCCTGAAAATTGTATTGAATGAAGATATGAAACAAGAACTTTCTAAGCCGGCAGCTGTGGCCGAGGGGACTAGGCGTTTCAGTCCGGGTCGGCGCTGCTGCTACGGTCATCGGTTCGAATCATGCCTCGGGCATAGATGTGTGTGATGTCCTTAGGTTAGTTTGGTTTAAGTAAGTCTAGGGGACTGATAACCTCAGATGTTAAGCCCTATAGTGCTTAGAGCCATTTGAACCATTTTGAACTTTCTGCAACTTTCTACAGGTGTAACTGCGAAAACTATAATTTGTCAAAATGTGGGCTAGCCTTGCTATATATTCATTTGTTTATTGTCACACTCCAAAAAAGTGATCCAAAGTTTTGGTTAGTATTGTTACCAGCCATCATTAAAGCGGTGGAGTATCTCGCTGTTGTAGTGCCACTACATCCTTTTACAAGTCTCCGTGTCTTAGTGTCTTGGTTATCTGTTGGTGTGGATGGTGGAGAACTTGCCACTGGATGTTGAGAACAGGAGCGTGTTGGCCGAGCTGCTTTCCTTTCGGCACCATTTCTTATTCAGCACCCACTATCCTTCGAAGATCACTTGTAGTAGCAGCAAAACAACCTTAAAATCCTCAGCTGACGAAATATGAGTTATGACGTGTATTTCTGACAGTTTAAAAGTACATGTCGATGAAAAGAACTAAAAATATCACCCTTTTGGATAAGTGCGATATGAACTGCGCTATATGACAACACGTCATGGAGCTACAAAAAGGCTCACCCTCCCAGTATCCAGTTAGAATGTAAGAAAACGGAGGGGCTATTCGGACACTATGCTGGTCTAGCACTTCGAATAATAGATAGTTCGAATTAATAACTATATCAGGGTTATCATTGATGGGATATGTTCCCGTTCCTTAGCAATATGTTTCCTTTTTCTTTTGACTATTTGCGTCCTGCCACCTTACACATGTCCCACCATGACTTCCACACATGTGCCTCCTTCATCTCGTTACAGAACATGCACCCAATGTCCTAGATATTTACTGGAAATTTCAGATCTCTTTCTCACACTTTTCGCCTCGATAGCTGGCTCTAGTGCCAACAAAAACACTCACTGTTTCTAAGCAAATGTTCATTTATTGTTTTGCACATATTGCTTCTTCGTTGAATATATGGAGTACCTTCTCATTCAAACGCTTCCTTTCATGTAACGTGACTAAATTTGTCACTTGCTCATCGAGAGAGTTCCACCTTTACCAAGACTGACACGTAAATTTCCTTTTTTTTGCCTGGCGAGACTGCACTATAACTCTGGGGAGAAGATAGACCAAGCCAGTGGTATTTCGTTTATTCCTATGTACGCTATTTTTAATTTCCTTTATGCTGTGTTCCATGAGTAATTATCGTTGAATGCGTGTTTGATACAAAAGTAGCATGAACATAGATAAGGTGGCAGGCCGTAAAAGCAAGCACGGAGTGAGAACGCTGTGTGGTAGTTTCAGTTCCAACGAATTTTTACAGGCTCTACTTTTTAAACGACTGCACTACAACTCTGGGCAGAAGATAGACCAAGCCAGTGGTTTTATTTCGTTTATTCCTATGTACGCTATTTTTAATTTCTTTATGCTGTGTTCCATGAGTAATTATCGTTGAATGCGTGTTTGGAAATAAAAGTAGCATGAACATAGATAAGGTGGCAGGCCGTAATAGCAAGCACGGGGTGAGAACGCTGTGTGGTAGTTTCAGTTCCAACGAATTTTTACAGGCTCTACTTTTTAAACGACTGCACTATAACTCTGGGTACAAGATAGTCCAAGCCAGTGGTTTTATTTCGTTTATTCCTATGTACGCTATTTTTAATTTCCTTTATGCTATGTTCCATGAGTAATTATCGTTGAATGCGTGTTTGGAAATAAAAGTAGCATGAATATAGATAAGGTGGCAGGCCGTAAAAGCAAGCACGGAGTGAGAACGCTGTGTGGTAGTTTCAGTTCCAACGAATTTTTACAGGCTCTACTTTTTAAACGAAGGTAGTTCCCTAGGTGATGTCGTTTTAGACACGACAGAGAAGGGAAAACGCCGTTGAAGGTCAGAGAAGGCTAAGCCTGATATGAGAGAGTGGTTGGCCACTATAAAAGCAACCAAGCTCTCCCTCCACCCCTTTTTTTAAACTGAGGGACCGTTCTCTAGTCAACCTCGTCTAGACGCATCAGGGAAGAGACCAGAGCACGAGAAAGATACAGATATCTAGGTGACCTAAAAACCGACGAGTCTCTCTCTCACTTTTTAAGCTGGGGGGGCCATTCTCTGGATAGCGTGGCAATAGGTACGACAAAGAGGGAAACTGGCTCCGACACGGATGAGAAAGAGAGAACAGGAATGAAAGCTTTCGGTTGCTCACTTTTAAGGGGGTATGTAATGGATTTTGGTTCAAAAACATTTTTTCATGAATTTTATTTTCTTGATCTACACGGTTTTTAATCTATGTTGTTAGAGAATTTTATCGTGATAGCAGCTTTAGAAATACCTTTAAATTGTTAAACTGATTAACTCTGCACTGGCGGCCACTCTCACTTTTTCCGTCTTTTGGGAAACTACCTGCTTCAGCGGAATTTTTTCCAGTGTGGAGCCTATTTTCTTTCGATATATTTGGCTAGCATCTAGTTATTTGTTGAGGAAGTGTCTTCACGGAAAGACACAAATTGCAAATGAAAGCCTCAACTCTTTAATTTGTATTAGATGCTCAAAAAAGATACTCTGTGGACTTAATATAGGTGTAATGATGCAGTTTTATGTTACAATAATAGTAATAATGGCAGAATTGGTGTGCTGAAGAGAGGTTTTATAGATTCTGGTGTGTTTACAACAAAAGCATTTTAGACCATTGACAAGATCAGGGTGAAGAAAGCTAACAGATCAGTGACTTACCTGCAAATACAGGACAGGCACATTCTAAGAGGAGAGAAGAGAAACGTGGAGGTTGAGGCGTATCAGTACGGAGGACTTTGAAATTGAGGTAAGCTTATTATATGTAAAAGTATGAGAAGAAAGTCTTTGAACCTGCAGTCACATTCTGATTTTTAGATGACTGTATATAGAAAAAACTTAATTTTGGACGTGCAAGATTAAAAACTCTCTTAATGATACAATTTGTACCATAAATTAATAACAGCAGTTCAGTGGTTTTATAACATTCTCAGAAAACTAGAACAAAATTTTCATATTACTTACGTGATTAGAATTTGAGTTACGTCGTTTTATAGAAAGGACAATAAAAAAATTAAAATTTCAAATTCCTGGCAAACTTTAATCCTATATATTTTATTACATTTTTCCGTTAGAACGCCACCATTTTGCTTTACACATGATAAAGTTTAGATTTGTACATTTATAAATATGGCTCTAATGATTTTCTAAGTAAATATTTACGTTTTCCGTTACCTCTCCCCTTAAATTCAACGAATATTCCCCGCTTCCCTCCTCCAGCTCTTCACTCCTACTCTTAGAGACAGAGGAGTCACATTGCTAGGAGTGGTGTCTTCGAATGACTTCCAAGCTCAACTGGGTAAGTTACTGGACCTGCTAGTCAGAGCATTTCTGTCTGGTCTTGAGAAGATGGTAAGAGGAGGAGTTAGTTTTATGAATTACTGTTTTCAGGTCCGTTTACTTTATATCAGTTACGATAGTAGCTTAATGCTGTTAACAGGTTCCACGGCGAATTTCGGATTTAATAAGAGTTTAGTAGGCTCTTAGCTCCCCATCAGGCAGACCTACTTGCCTACTCTGTCACTAGTGTTTTACAGTAGTGAAAATTAATTAGTAGGAGGGCATACTTTCCATGAGTGTCTGTGAAGAATGCGAGAGAGTACCATTATATCAATTATTATCAGATTTATTACCGTTCTCATCTCGTGGTCTCTGGGTGTGTGTGTTTTCTCGTCATTTCATCATCATCACTCGTTACAGTGGCTAGATAGGATTCTATAAAAATTGGACTGTGTAAAAATTGGGAATTTTGTACGGGCTCTGAGGACAACGGAGGTAAGCGCTCCACAAACCAAACATCACATTTATTCCCCAGGTGAGTGCCTCTATGAATGTTAAAGAATCGAGTTTAGAGAATAAGTCGTTATTGCTCTGTTTGTGACAGTTCCTCGATAAAAAAAAAAAGTAGAGAAGCCAGAGGGTATTATGGCGAAACAAACGCTGTATCGTTTGACAGATACAGAGACGAGCGTGTGTGCCGAGACTTACTCCAGTACACTGCGACTAGCGCCACGTCATCAAACGCGCCTGTGCGTAGCACACAAGTATTGCACTATAGTTTAAGAATGAAATCAAAAATAGAAGTTGCTTTTCAAAACTGTGTGAGCATGTGATTTAGTATATTAATGTTTAAATTGATAAATCTCGGATTTATCATATGAATATCTATCAAATGGTTCAAATGGCTCTGAGCACTATGGGACTCAACTGCTGTGGTCATAAGTCCCCTAGAACTTAGAACTACTTAAACCTAACTAACCTAAGGACATCACAGACATCCATGCCCGAAGCAGGATTCGAACCTGCGACCGTAGCAGTCGCACGGTTCCGGACTGCGCGCCTAGAACCGCTAGACCACCGCGGCCGGCGAATATCTATCCCTAAATACATAGTTTTAAGAAAAAAATAAGTGGCGTTTAATAATAAACCTATAAAGCCAAAGATCAGTCAGAATGTGCAAATGTATGTGAAAATTAACTGTTAGAAGCTGCAAACTTGATAGGAACAATATTATGCTCAAAATCGTCGTTTTTACAAGATAATTAAAGGCGTAAATATTAGACTTGGAAATATGGAAATCGGTATGAAGCTTCTGTTCGATATAAAAGCAGTAACTATGAGACCCCTTCAAGCTACCTCTAATAGTTTTCGAGTAATTTAGTGAAAACTAAAGTTTGAATAGAAACTCCCTTTTATTTGTGCTGGCCGCGGTAGTCTCGCGGTTTAGGCGCTCTTTCCGGAACCGCGCGACTCCTACGGTCGCAGGTTCGAGTCCTGCCTCGGGCATGGATGTGTGTGATGTCCTTAGGTTAGTTAGGTTTAAGTAGTTCTAAGTTCTAGGGAACTGATGACCATAGATGTTAAGTCCCATAGTGCTCAGAGCCATTTTGAACCTTTTATTTGTAGTAAATTAAGAATCATTTATATTAATAACAGAAAGTATTGATTACAGGACCTCATGCTATCCTTTAAATAATAAAGTTTCAAGACTTTGTTGTACATAACAATCAATGCAAAGTTGTAGTTGAGATGCCACGTTTATGACAGCGTAATAAAATAGCGTATCCGAGAAAGCGGCCTTTTAGATGCTCTACTTGGTCATAGAAAGGATGATTGCAGCTGTTCCGTCGGCTGTCCGCTGCATTCCTGTTTCCTTTTCCCCCCGTCAGAAGAATGGCCATAAATGAATGTATTGGTAAAATACTAGTGGTATCGTTTTGGTGAAAGGTCGAGGATTAGATGCCATCAATGCCTGAAAATAATCGACTCCATTCGCGGCAAATTAGAGATATTAAGCTTTCAAATGCAGTAGCATCGAAAAATAATTCGTGGAACCACATGAAATTCGAGGATCACTTAATGAGCACTGATCGATACCGAACCGAGTGTACAAGGCATTGTTAACAGCCCCTTGTCTGATTATTTCTTGGCAGTCCTAAAAAAAACTAGTGGCTTATGTTTATTTGACTGTTAAGTAAATGTTGTTTTGAGGGTCGAGTTTCGTGGCGACTGTTTTGGATAGAAATATCCGCAACAAATTTGTTTGTATGCTAAACCTCTGAATCGTTCTGACAGTGGTCATCGACCGTGTGATTCTTTCAAGCTTAGTTGGCTAAGTAATGTTTTGGAGACGTCACGAGGTCATAGAATGCCTATATGCCACCAGAGATTACACAGATGTCTGCCGGCCGCTGTGGCTGAGCGGTCTTAGGCGCTTCAGTCTGGAACCTCGTAACCACTACTGTCACAGGTTCAAATCTTGCCTCGGTCATGAATGAGTGTGATGTCCTTACGTTAGTTAGGTTTAAGTAGCTCTAAGTTCTAGGGGACGGATGACCTCAGATGTTAAGTCCCATAATGCTCAGAGCCATTACAACCATTTTTTGCAGATGTCTGTGAAGGAGAAGCTTTAGAACCCATCGTCATCTGTTAATTGGTACACAACTCGGCTGATTATTTTTCTCCTATTTTTGCCTTTCAGTGCTGACCGCCTGTGTAACCATGCCCCATTATGAGTTCAGCCACAGTAAATATCGTGATTTTTACAAAACTGCTGCTGCCGAACACAGCGTCATAAACAAACATATCAATACAGTTGATAAAGTGAAAATAGTGTCCCATGCGCCTGTCTACTGGTATTCGAGATCAAAATGTTCAACAACTACTTTATCAACGTCAGCGGCTGTAACCATGATGGGCCACGGAAGAGAGCACTTGATGCTGAATGGTTATACTGAAATAGGCTAAATTGACTTCTGTCAGAATCTGCGTCGCTATTAATGATCCTGCATCACAGTCATCGGTGTAATGTACGGTGCGATACTGTAATCCATGATTCTGTGACAAACTATATACGAAAGCACCATATGACCCGTTAGTACGAGAGCTAACCCACCCTCCTCCCACCCCCCTTTTAATGGTATTCGTTGAAAGCTTGAGCTGACAAATAAATCAGATGCTACTAGAGAACCAAGAAACATTTATTCATTAATATTATTTACAATGTTTGTTGGATTTCCGTCTGCCATTTAAGATAATTTTACCAACAAAAGCATTTCGCTTTTATTTCCATAGCATCGTCAGCGGTCTTTTCCTATATAGTGACGATCTAAATTTTCCTGTTTATAACATGGAAAAATATTTTCCTCACGAATGTGGTGTATGATTAACTTACGTGGAATAATACGCCTTTTTATATGTGTCTGATGTCCGTGGCTTTTCAATTCGTTATTAGCAGACGCATACATCAAGAAAACGTATTTGCACTTTCCCACTTCCGGACATTTTGGCCTTTAGGCATTTACTTTTTTATGCTGTATCCCCATTTACTGCCCCTCATTTTCGTAGAATTTAACGAAAGATATCTTCATAGAAACTGTACTGTGGTTTCACCTGTTTTAGGGGAAGCTGGCGGGGGGGGGGGGGGGGGGGGAAGGGGAGTTCACCAACAGCAAATTCCTCTCATATATCTGAGATGTGTGAACATTGGTTTCAAGATTAGCCGGGAGCTGTATTCCGCTATCGCAGTTTCGCAAACTACTAGCAGCAAGGGGGAATAAGGCGGAGTGGTCTAACTATACTATAAGGAAAGCTGTTTGGTCAGGTATACTCAGTTAAGTTGGTAGGTGGGTATCGTGGTTCTCTTTGCTGCCCAACCCTCCAGGCTTGGCAAGAGAGAGCGGTTGCAGTAAGTCTTGTACGGGGCACTCTGTCATCGAGACTTGGTAAGAAGAGGTGTGTGCTTCGGACAAAATGCTGGTTGGGGTGTTTGAAAGTATTTAGAGTGACATTTATAGTTAATAATATATTTCTGCGTTTTGGGTATTAGAGGAAAATTACGTGAGTTATTGCAGTGATAATGTTAGTATGCTTTTTGTCAGAAATAATTAGTGTGTGAATTAGTTGAAGCCACGTGGAATGCAGTACAAAAAAAGCTTAGTTCACGGATGTGAAGTATAATTGCGTAAAACACGCCGACGATTTCTTTTATTTTTCATGATTGGTGATGGGCTGAAAGCCAGTATTTTTTTCGTTCACAGCTCCACATGATTGGTGGTAGGAATCAAGTGTATTCGTTTATTTACTTTCGATAAATACATGTATCTTCAGCTTTTAGTGTTATGCGCAGTGATCTCCGAATGTAATATCAGAATTTCTCTTTGTGTCCACAGTTACTATGCTGAATAAAATATTACTGTGTATACAGAGATTCAGTCATTGTTCACCATCCAATAGATATAATCTGGCAGAACAGAACGGATACCTAAGTTTGTGGGTTATTTTTCTTGATTTCTGCTGTATGTAATTTAATGTATTTTCGGGTGTGCTATGTGCTAAGGTTTGAGCCATGGCTTCTCTGTTGAGTATGCAGTACGCTCGGTAGCAGTTTTATTAGCAGCAGTGAATCGCTTTCGTTGGTACCACTATGATGAATTAAAGCGCGTGTGATTGCTCTATTTTCTGTCGTGTACTGCATGTTTCGTTTGCGTGCATTCCACACCTGTTGATTTTGATAATCTGCAAAGCTTGCATTGCCGTTATTGCTCTTCATAATACCATGTTGAACTACAATTTTACTGAGTGTAGGGTCCATGCATTTAGAGTGTGTTTGCAGTGGTTTCTTTGTACATGATTTACACACATCAACCAAACTTCGACAATAAAGCATTTCAGCTGTGAGTCGAAGAGACGACCACGTCTTATGTATTACGATCCTGTACAGTTATAAATGAATTAATAAAGTAATAAGACAGAGTGTTCTGGTAAAAGTACGTCTCGTATTCTAATCTTTTTGTTCCGTGATCCGAGTAAGATACAATTTTCAATTGCACGTTATGGGAAATTTTGTGAGAGTCAAATAAGCATAGGGTCTAGGTTGCCTCACCCATCTATACGTGTGTTGTTGTTGTGGTCTTCAGTCCAGAGACTGGTTTGATGCAGCTCTCCAAGCTACTCTATCCAGTGCAAGCTTCTTCATCTCCCAGTACCTACTGCAACCTACATCCTTCTGAATCTGCTTGGTGTATTAATTTCTTGTTCTCCCTCTACGATTTTTACCATCCACGCTGCCCTCCAATGTTAAATTGGTGATCCCTTGATGCCTCAGAACATGTCCTACCTATCGATCCCTTCTTCTAGTCGAGTTGTGCCACAAACACATCTTCTCCCCAATCCTATTCAATACCCCCTCATTAGTTATGTGATCTACCCATCTAATGTTCAGCATTCTTCTGTAGCACCACATTTTGAAAGCTTCTATTCTCTTCTTGTCCAAACTATTTATCGTCCAATTTTCACTTCCAAACATGGCTACACTCCATACAAATACTTTCAGAAACGACTTCCTGATACTTAAATCTATACTCGATGTTAACAAATTTCTCTTCTTGAGAAACGCTTTCCTTGTCATTGCCAGTCTACATCTTATATCCTGTCTACTTCGACCATCATCAGTTATTTTGCTCCTCTATTTGCAAAACTCCTCTACTACTTTAAGTCTCTCATTTCCTAATCCAATACCCTCAGCATCTTCCGACTTAATTCGATTACATACCATTATCCTCGTTTTGCTTTTGTTGATGTTCATCTTATATCCTCCTTTCAAGACGCTATCCATTCCATTCAACTGCTCTTCCAAGTCTCTGACAGAATTACAATGTAATCGACGAAATTCAAGGTTTTTATTTCATCTCCACGGATTTTAATACCTACTAAGAATTTTTCTTTCGTTTCCTTTACTGCATGCACAATATATAGATTGAATAACATTTGGGAGAGGCTACAACCCTTCTCACTCCCTTCCCTACCACTGCTTCCCTTTCATGCCCCTCGACTCTTATAACTGCCGTTTGGTTTCCGTACAATTTGTAAATAGCCTTTCGTTCCCTGTGTTTTACCCCTGCCACCTTCAGAACCTGAAGGAGAATATTTCGGTCAACATTGTCAAAAGCTTTCTCTAAGTCTACAGATGCTAGAAAGGTAGGTTTGCCTTTCCTTAATCTAGCTTCCAAGATAAGTAGTAGGGTCAGTATTGCCTCACGTGTTCTATCTATACATAACGCAGGAATATTTTATATGCATCACAGTAAGAGAATTTGGCTTTCGCTTTCCCGTTCTCAACCAAAACTATGTTTTTATACTGTCTACATATTTTTCACAGGTGGTTCAATAATTAACGCAACCCTTTTTCTGTGAAAGTAGGTAGATTTTATCCAGGATTGAAATACACCATATTACTCCCCAATCTTTTGGCTAAAAATCTTATTTTTCACCATAACTTCCGTTTAAGGCGACGGTCTTACGCCACATTACTGGGAGGGCCTGTACGGCAGCACTGTACCACTGTACTGGTCGACGTAGATGTCAACGTCCTTCTGCATAAATGATCTCCCCATCATCCACGTTCTGCTCCAGAGGAGTGCATCCTTCATTGGACCAAACAGATAGAAGTCGCAACCACGAGACCGAAGCCGCAGGGCGGACGAGGAAGACCTGTTCTTTGAAGTTTTGTGAGCACGTCTAGAGGGCGCAGACCTGTGTGAGTCCCTTTGTGCAACGAGATCTTTCATGCGATCCGTAGATGACCTGAAATGAGTGTGTTCGCGAATTCCAACACTGCGGCTGTATGCTGCCGACTGACGAACGGATACGGACACGATTGCACGATCATGTAACGAGGCTGACTGCTGCCTCGCCCAAAGACTCAAAGTGCTTTCGTTCACTGCCAGGTCTCCGCAGACATTGTGCAAGAGCCTCTGGAATTCTGCGACACTCTTCCGGCAAAAGAAACGCAGTGACAGCTATGTGTTAGGGAGTCATATCCGTCACAGACGCCATTTCGAAGCAGCCGCCGCCACCTAAAGGAATTTTATGAAGCTGTAGGGACAGAAGTTGGAATATTCCACGATATCCCGCAACTAACTCCTCATTTTTCAAGCGAAATTGGCTTATATAGAAAAATGTCGTCTTACATATTGAATGCGCGTCATAGACTGCGAGCTCTGGCGGACGTTATACCCTTATATTAGTCTAGATGTCCATTAAGGAGCTAAATTTGTTGATGGTAGTGGCTCACATCCTATTTGCTAACATCTGATTTCGCGCACAAGTAATTTTCTCCAAAATGTGGAGAACCGCTGTGACGGAAAGAGTTCTACAGTGTGAACAGTTGTGGTGGGCGCCTACTCACCCGAGCAGCAGCGAGCAGATGCCCAGGTTGGTGAGGAATCCCTGCGCGAGGCTGGCGCCGCGGCCGCTCAGGCAGAGGCAGCGGTTCTCGCCGCGGCCGCTGGCGGCGCCCCCGCCGGCGCCGTCGCCGCGCCGCCGCTTGGAAGCCTTGCCCGCCGCTGCCGCCGCCTGGACGCCGTTCTTGTGCTGGTGCGCCGGATACGGCTCGTACGGGTAGGGCCGGCCGCCGGGCTTGTCCATGCTGCGGCTCAGCACCTCGCGTCCTCGCCACTGTGGCGCCACGAGCCGCGCTCGCCCACGCTCCTACTGTGCATCCTACCGCGAGTCACACGCCGCTGTCGCCGACGGAGTTCCAGTAAACTCTTGTATCCCAGCACCTCTCTGACGATTCACATTATCCGACTGCCAGAGTGAAACTACCTTCACAAAACACTGGCACTGAAAGTTTCTATTTGTATTGTCTTACTACATCCAGATATCCACTGACTAATACAAAAATCTCAAATGGCTCTTGCAGAAAGACTTTCTTAGTGTATATCACAGATATGAACGTGTATTTGGACGCTCAGTCACAGTAGTGCCCTAATTTCACGTATACCAACGGTACTAATCGTGCTTACAATTGTGTTAATGAAATCCCATCGTAGTCTGTTTCATTACTGTACACGATTTCAATCCTAAAACACAGCCGAATTTCGGCTCCTAGTTTATTCACAAGACCTGCACAACAAATTACTCAACGAAAGTCAACTAGAGACATTGCACCGCATGGGAAATTTTCATAAACGACTTCATATGGAACAATAAAGGGACTCTGACCTTGGAAGATTACATTGCTGGATGCTGCTTCACATTTTGAACAGTACGTGTTCACGTTTCAACTTTAAGAGCTGTGTGATTGTGACGTGCATACCACGAAAAAGAAGTCACTTTACATCTTGTTCTACACATCTTGGCAAGGAAATCAACAGTCTTAATAGCTCGTAACTGATCTTTATTCAGAAAAGCCGTGTTTCACACTTGGGCTACTACACGCAACGTATTTCTTATCTCGCATTTATCCACAATGATATTATCCCTTGTGCTGTGTTTTTAAGCGGCAGTGACGAGGCGCTGGTAACGAATTGTTCGCCACGTCTTGGAAATCACCCTAATTCCTCTTCTTTCTTCCATTTCTGCGATCTGAAACAGAAAGAGAAATCTAGATTAGTCACATTGTAATTCGATAACATTTCACTTACATTAAAGAAAAAAATGTTTTCTGTATTATTAGAAGAAGACAAAAAAAATATTGGCAATTTCGTTGCCTGTAAAACAGTAATTTCTGTGACAGGTGTCTGCATCTCTAACTGGAATTGAAGCATGTCACAATTACGCCCCAATTACAGCGAAGTGAATCAATTTCTGAGAAAGGTTTGTATTTCTGTCAAACAATATTAATCCTCTATCCTATGTGGGTAAATATTTCGTTTTGTTAGTGCGAGTCTGGGGATTCATCACAGAAGACAATTCTGCTCCAGTCAAAGAGATTCCAGACCGTAAACGTGCCTAGATACGCCCCTCATAGCCAAATAACTGCTTGCGTAAGGGACAATGTTGTACCAACGCGTTATTGACTTACAAAGTTTGTGAAGCTCTTTTTCTTGAAAAAATCATCCATTTTTTCTGAAACTGTAATCCTTTGTTGGTGTGTACATGTACAATATACCTAACGAATTCTGTTTTATTTGCGTTTTCCCTTCGCTGTGCGCGGATACGTTTGTCTCAGACTGTATAAGACATTTTTCGAGGGTTTATGGCTGATCGGAAAAGTGTGTAAGCGTGCCTATCCTTCATGTCTTTATCGACAGTCTCTCCTTTGGAGAGCACAGGACACTTCTATAAGGCTCTGAGCAGTATGGGACTTAACATCTATGGTCATCAGTCCCCTAGAACTTAGAACTACTTAAACCTAACTAACCTAAGGACATCACGAGGCAAAGAAAATCCCTGACCCCGCCGGGAATCGAACCCGGGAACCCGGGCTTGGGAAGCGAGAACGCTACCGCACGACCACGAGATGCGGGCGACAGTACCATAAGGAGTCTTGGTTCAGGTACCGTGGTGAGTCTATTATGCAGCATCGACGCCGCGGCTTCAGAACGCAGTTTACACAGATTTTTAGATTGTAGTTGTGTGTTTCATATCAGATTGACGGTTCAGTATTGGCGATTTATGTGACTGTAATAATTTATTGAGGCTTACAGAAATGTTTGTCAATGGAATTATGACCATGTGCACGAACCAAAGAACTTGACTGACTTACGTTATTTCCTGTAAATTATATTCTTCTCTGTCGTTCGTTTCAGAACAAACAGGTAAGAAAAAAGTCAGTACTTTAAGCGGTAACTGGCTGTATATTTAAAATTTCACTGCTATAACAGCTAAACTTCAAAGCAGTGCTTATGGTACCTTGCTTGCAATCTCACTTTCAGTCTCAGTTTCAGAAACTAAGGAAATCTTACAAGTGGTCTCATTCTTACATACCTGTCTTTAGACTTACTTTAACTATAAAAAAACATAATCAGTTGACCCAGGTGGCAACCAACGAGAACGTCTGAACTGCATTACACGGAGAATCCGTTAAGACACTACACGAAAGGAAACAACATAGGTATATCATTAAAAATACAATTTCATTGGTACAGTGTATGTACCAGCAAATATACTATAACTTACAAATATTGAAAAAATTGTGGATCCTCCCTGGAAGTTGATATTTGTTATTATTCTCTGTGGTGTATAATATCACTAATGCAAGAGGGTGACACTAAGAGAAGAGGATTTTGCAGAATAAGAATAATTTACGTCATTTACGTGGGATTTTAACTGATTCTTCTGTTGTTTCTAGGTAAAACAACATTATAATATATGAAAAGCACTATATTTCGAATGTTCTAGGAGATTCATTTATTGAATTAACCGGTTCCCGGCTTAAAAGGCCATCAGACTTTTACTGACTGCTGTTGCCAAACACTTTACAATGTCTAAAATATACATATAGGAAATAATATCTTTAACAATTTTGTGGTAATGAAATGTTAAAGATAAAATATTGAACACTAAATAAATATTATGAGAGCAAACAGGAAAATTTAACTGTAAGCTGGAAAAACCATGCCTACATAACAATTTATTTTAATATTTGGGTTTTGTTTATTAAAGTCATCTGTAATGTAGGGTCTGTTCTCCTGTTGAATGTTTTTCAAGTTTTCTTCGTTTTTATACTTATTTATTGTTTTACTTTTTATCTTTGAGACTGAATCACCACCACACTGACCTTTACAGTGTGTGTGCGTGCCTCACTGTAGATGTTTAGCATTTATTCCAACGTTGTTTACAAAGATTGTAACTTCTTTTGCGCCAATAGCCAGTTAAAGTCTGATGATATCCATGTAAGTCAAAAATCGGTTACTATAATAAACCAGTCTTTTAGTATATAAGCAATATAATGCTTTTCTTTTATTACGCGAAATTTCGCTGGAATTGAAAGTGAAAAGTAATTTTGCTCCTCAAATTACTCACGGCATGGCAAAATCAATAGCACGAATAACATTCTCTGCTCATGTATACTAGAGTCACATAGAGCACAAAAACTGATCATTGGTCATTTCTGGCCAATAACTGTTTCAGTAGAGGAAAAATTATGCTATTTAAACCTATAGTAATCTGATATTTTAACATTTTGTGGAGTGACTAGTATAAAAGTAACACCTAATTTTCATTTTTACCAAACAATGTGTCTTTAAGATGTACAATGACATATACAGACTTAATTCATGTCTGAGTATGGTGTTATGTTTCGACAAAAATGAATAAAGCTCGATGTGGGAATGGTCAAGGTACGAAACCACTTTGGTAAGGTATGACCATTCTGATGGTACAAACCAAATGCTTACATCAATTTCCAGTCACCAGAATATAGTTTCCTTGAAGAAATATTTCTTGCACTTAAGTGAAGAACATATATTTCCAACTATGACAAAGCGCCGAGTATTTTTTACATCAGTATAACGTTTTGTTGAAGAAATGGCGATCTTTTACACTTCTCTCAGCAGTTACCAGCGTGGTCGAGCAGTTTCTATCCTAAACTGAAAGATATGGATTAGATAATCTTGATATTTGACAGATGTAATATGCAGAAATCTTGTACATAATACTCAAAGTGCAATGTTAATAACACGTTCTTAGCAGTAGCCTAACTTGGATATACCATTTTTAAATTAATTTCTGTTCACATAGTATCTCTGGTTTCTCTTAGGTTACCACACCACGATAAACATTGCAGTAACGTTGCAAGTAGTACCAGACATGGTCACCTACGGTGATAAATGGGGGAACTGGTTATTTAGCGAAGGAGACCAGACAGCGAGGTAATCGGTCTCATCAGATTATGGAAGGAGGGGGAAGGAAATCGGCCGTGCTCTTTCAAAAGAACCATCCCGGAATTTGCATGGGGCAATTTAGGAAAATCACGGAAAACCTAAATCAGGATGGCCGGACGCGGGATTAAACCGTCATCCCCCCGAATGCCAGTCCACTGTGCTAGCCACTGCGCCACCTCGCTCGGTCTACATTAAGGCACCCAACTTTGATAGACGATTTTATGAACACACTCAGAATGGTCTTCGTGTATACTGAAGCACCGATCTCACCTCATGCAAAACGACATGTAGAAAGGACAAGTTGAAATGAGTGTGGACTAAAATGAACTTACATTGAAATGATTTACGCTCAAGAACAGCTCTGACAAGTACACAGATTTATAACACAGGGGCGGTCGCTTTTATGTCAGGACATGTACTTCTTCTATCACTTCGCGTGTTTTCCAGTTTCGAAGGGATTCACAGAATGCTTCTAAATATATTAATTATGTGACACGCTCTAGAGGCTTAACACCAGTTGGTTCCTTCAGCTGTTCAGGCCAATATATAGCATTTATCAGCGTTTGAAAACACAACTAAAAGAACACATGAAGGGGTGGACACAAATGTCCTAACACAGCGAAAAATTCATGTTGAACATAAATGAAAGTGCTAGCGAAGCCTGCAGGTTGTGCCCGACCACATGTGCAATTTTATCAATTCATGGACAGAACAGTATTATCAATAATTGTTAGTGCATTCCGTCGTAGTGAAGTGAATTCGAAAGCGAGGAAACGGCTGGTGCTCATATTGTGGCTGTTTTCGTAACTAATGGAACGGAAGAGTTTGGTGTTTTAAGAGGCACCGTATTTAAGAGAAATACCGCATATAGCAAAGGCAAACAAAACATCACCCGCTAAGTGACAACGCGGAGGAACTTTGTATTGAGTGATAGTGACATAATGTCAATGAAGAGGATTGTGGTGAGACATAAGAGGAGGGGAGCTGAATAAGTCGCCTGCAGAACGAATGTTTAAATTGCAGTCACTCTTACCATCAAAGGAACGAAATGCACTTCATAAGCTGAGAATTGCAGGTAACACTGGAATTCTAAAACCACTCATCAGTGCTGCAAATGCCCGTAAGAGGAAAAGGCGCTACCCAACCACAAAGCCTGGAACATAGAGCAATGGCCTAATAGGTCTTGTTTTACACTGTTTTAAACTTCTGCCATAGTTTGTATCCCGAGAGTGAAACGTGGGGGGAGGAGGGAGGTCTAAGGCGCTGCAGTCACGGACTGTGCGGCTGGTTCCGGCGAAGGTTCGAGGCCTCCCTGGGGCATGGGTGTGTGTGTTTGTCTTTAGCATACTTTAGGTTAAGTAGTGTGCAAGCTTAGGGACTGATGACCATAGCAGTTAAGTCCCATAAGATTTCACACACATTTGAACATTTTTTGGAAGAGGAAGAGGTTCGGTGATGATTTGGACAGCGACATCGTGGTATTCCCCGAGTCCCAGGGTTACCGTGCAACGTCACATTACTGCCAAGAATTATGAGGCCATTTAGGCAGATGAGCTCCATCCAGTCGTACAATGTTTGCTCCCTAGTGGTGACGCTGTGTTCCAAGACGACAGCTTTTCTGTTCACACAGTTCGCATCGTTCAAGAGTGGATTTGTGAGCACAACTATAAACTGTCGTGCCTACCATGGCCACCGCAAACCCAGATATCAATACTATTCAGCCTTTGTGTTCTATGTTGGAGAGAAAGGAGCGTAATCACTATCCATAATTGTTACCTCACCTTGCCAATATTTTTCAGGGAGAATGGTATAATATTCTCTTGGAAACCACACAGGAGCAGTATCAACCCATTCCGAGACTACAGGAAGCTTTTAGAATGCCAAAGGTTTTCCTACGCCGTACTGGGCATGAAAACGTGTTTTAGTTGTTTCGATATTTTGGCCTTGCCCTGTACAAGAAGTAGACTTTTTTCAACCATACCATGTACCAGCATTACTTACTGTCCGCAAAGAATTGGTGTGAGGTAAGAAACACCGACCTACATGAAGGACGAGGGTCGGGATGGAAAAAAGTGTAGCCCAAGATGTGCGAATAGTCTTACTTTATTCATCTATTATTTGAGAATGATAGTACTTTGTGACTTCGAAACAACTAAACACTTAATGTCAAACAGTTATGTAACTTATAGTCGCTGAAAATACCTTGAAATGGTGAATGGAGGAAAAGACTTACGTTTATTAGATTTCCGCTGTATATTCAGTATGACGTGTTAATTTATTGCTTCTCTACTATTATTTGTTCACGCCACACACTTTAAAGACCGTATTAACATAGACCACTAAATGAATTTACAAAATTCATTATTGTACGACACTTAGTTGAGAACATATGACAAAATAAACACCGAGATACGTAAAAAAATAGGGCACGTCATGCATCACGTTTAAATTTATTACTTCTTTGCTACTGATTCTACTCGAAACGCATTTCGCAGATAGTATGCGTTTATGCTGCTGAATGAATCTACAAAATTTAATCGTTGTACGAAACATAGTTTAGGAGGTATGACGAGGATAAAAACGTCCTCCTGAACCTCTATGTCGATTTCACACAAATCTGGTACAAATATTATAAAAGGAAATCAATAATGCTCCTATTTGAAGGAGTTGCTGCAGCGTATATTCGAAGCAGCGTGCAATAAATGCGGAAACGTAAATTACGGCTACAGTATTACCAAATGCGTCAAAATAGGACAAACATGCTCTTGTTGTTTTCTTCTTTCCGAAGGGGAACACCGGTAGGCAACCTCGGAAAGTGAATTTCGTCTACGAAGCAGTTTCTCTGTCGAAAACCTTCAAAACTGCGATAAGTAATGCTTCTGCTTCATGAGAACGAACGTCTCCATATCGCAAAATATTGAAACGCACTAGTAACGCCAAGTCACGTGGGAGACACCCCAGCACCTGCCCCATTACCCTGAACTCTCCCTTCGCGAATATCACGCCTTTGGTCCCTTGGAAAAACCTTTCGACTAATCGTATCAGTCGGGGACGTGCAGCACGCTATTACGGACTTCTCCACTCCACAGGACGCTATGTTTTGCGAAACTCTCACGGAAATTTTGTCTGGTTTGAATACGACTCTGGACTGGACTCCCCTCAAACGGAAACTTTTGTTCACCCCTCATTCTTACTATCTCTAAGGAAATATTACATCGTTAAGAACCAGTAACATCTCACTAGAGTGGTGGTGATAACGTGGAGAGGGACTGTGAAATGAAATGGTTAGAATGGCTCTGAGCGCTGTGCGACTTAACTTCTGAGGTCATCAGTCGCCTAGAACTTAGCAGTAATTAAACCTAACTAATCTAAGGACAGCACACACATCCATGCCCGAGGCAGGATTCGAACCTGCGACCGGAGCGGTCGCTCGGCTCCAGACTGTAGTGCCCAGAACCGCACGGCCACTCCGTCCGGCTGTGAAATGAAGAGATGGGTCAGAGAGGGAGAGCAAGGCGGTAAACAAATACATGGGGATGGAGGAGATGGACTGAGAGTGGGGGAGGGGAAATGGACATAAAAAGCGAAGAGAAAATCACAGGGGGTGTAGGAGATGTACCGATAGAAAGGGAGGAGGCTATGGGCAAAGAGAAGATGGGAGGAAGATGGTGGAAACGGACTTAGTGGGCGTAGGAGGAGACTGACAGAACTGAATGATCAGATGAACAGAGGAGGAGGAGGAAACGGACGACAATGTGGAAAGAGATAGTATGAGCAGGAGGAGTTGGACTGAGAGTGCGAATCTGGGTGTGGATTATTTGGGCAGAGGGCGAGAGGGAGCGGGTGAGGAGGAGGGAGCAGAGGAGACGGAAGAAAGGAGGGGAAGGAGGAACTGGACGAATAGAACTAGAATGACAACATATCTGGGCAACGCAGGATCCATAAAAATGTCTCAAATTGGTTACGTCCTTCATTTGCTTAGTCGAATGAATGTGAAATAATCACTCAGATTCAACGACGTGCGGTGGAGCTATGCTATTCCGCAAAATGTATACTACGGACGTACAGAGAACTCTTCATTCACATATGCGTATAATAGTATTGCTGGTACAATCTAAATTTCTCTGGCAATGACAGGGACCCTTTAGACACACACATTATTCATAAGTGCGTGTTTTGGGTGTAGGCGTTGTCAATTCAAAATAAAATAAAAATTGGAAAAAAAATCAATGGTTATGCATTCGGGGCGAGTTGCACTGAATGACTACATAGTACTAGTTTCAGGACAAACAGATACGAAGCAGAGATTAAAAGGAAGTGTTGTGAGCAAATAAGCGCACCAAAGTGACCAGTAGCAGATCTCATGCTAATTCAGTATAGAACCGCGTCGAGCCTTAATAATTATCTCAAGTGAGGAAGAAGTGTCCAAGAGTCTCTTGTACATTTACATGACTCCTCTGCAATTAACACTTAAGTTATTATCAGAAGGATCATCGAAGCACCTTGAGACTATTTCTCTACGGTTCCAGCGAACACTTGAGTTATCCTCGGAAACTTGAACTCCCGTCTTCTATTACACAAAAAGTGATTGTGTCGACAGCAAAAGAATAATACCCCTACATCTATTCTGTAAGTACTCTATCTAGTATATCTGTTGCATCTTGTAAGTGTTCCGCCAAAAAAAGCAGTATTCCCCACTATATGTTTCAAGAGATTATTCCAATTTAAGATTTCCACGACCGCAATCCTTAGGTATTTAGTTGAATCGACAGACTTCAGATTTGTGTGATTTATTGTCTGATCAAACACGCGATCTAGTGTTTTGATCTTGTGATGACTGTTTTGAACGGTTGGCGGCAGCATCATCTGCAAACAATCTAAGAGGCCTGCTAGATTATCCACTAAACAGTTTATATAAATCAGGACAGCAGAGGTCCTATTACACTTTCTTTGGGCACGTCAGATGTTACTTCTGTTGTATTCTGTAACTTTACGTCAGTTTTTACGAACTGCGATCTTTCCGACAGGGACTCGCGAATGCAGTAGCACAACTGATAACATTCCACAAGCACGCAACTGAATTAAGTGGAGCTTGTGAGGAACTGTGTCAAAAGCCTTTCCGAAATCTACAAATATGGAATTTGAGATTCCCTGTTGATAGCACTCATAAGTCTTCAGGAATGTTACAGCTGTCTGAAGTCACCAACTCACGACTAGGCCCGGCAGAGCTGGGACTTTCACTGCTGTCTTTCGCCTGGTGACCTACATAGTTTTAGGCATTTTCTGTGAGCCTAAGATCGGGTGATTTAGCGAGCTAGTCGAGTTACGATAGGATGCGTGAGTATTCGTCCAGAGCAGCACTGTTTGTCCACGGCCCTGTGAACACAGCTGTTGTCATATTGGAAGATGAGAGTGACAATAGCGTACTGATTTCGAAGTGGTGAAGTTGAAGGAATGTGCTGTAGTTGTCTCATTAATGAATGGCGCAAATGGTGGTACTAACAATTGCCTCTAAATATCATAGAAACATCTCCAGCTTAAGCTTCGCCTTCCACCCGCTGTTGGTTAAACGCCTCGCCTCACTGGAACGTCGGTGCAATCGACGCCCTGTTTCTTTTTTTTTTTTTTTTTAAGCAGAATCGCTACTTGCCGTACCACTCTACACTATAATGAGAAATTGTGTAATTTTTGTGTTGTTTGTGCTGTCCAAGACGTGCAGCTTCATGTGCCCATAAAAATCCTAAATGTATGCATTTCCCATTGCAAAGTTCACTCAAACGTAACCTGACACCGACTTGCCTTCACTGAAAGCAGCAGTTACTGTATAGTTTGTAACCGATCTTTATTGACAGGGTGTTATAAGGTGTCTGGTGCTCGTCAGTTGGGATCTACATCTACATTTATACTCCCCAAGCCACTCAACGGTGTGTGGCAGAGGGCACTTTACGTGCCACTGTCATTACCTCCCTTTCCTGTTCCAGTCGCGTATGGTTCACGGGAAGAACGACTGTCTGAAAGCCTCCGTACGCACTCTAATCTCTCTAATTTTACATTCGTGATCTCCTCGGGAGATATAAGTAGGGGAAGCAATATATTCGATACCTCATCCAGTAACGCACCCTCTCGAAACCTGGCGAGCAAGCTACACCGCGATGCAGAGCGCCTCTTTTGCAGAATCTGCCACTTGAGTTTGCTAAACACCTCCGTAACGCTATCACGGTTACCAAATAACCCTGTGACGAAACGCGCCACTCTTCATTGGATCTTCTCTATCTCCTCCGTCAACCAGATCTGGTACGGATCCCACACTGATGAGTAATACTCAAGTATAGGTCTAACGAGTGTTTTGTAAGCCACCTCCTTTGTTGATGGACTACATTTTCTAAGGACTCTCCCAATGAATCTCAACCTGGTACCCGCCCTTACCACAATTAATTATATATGATAATTCCACTTCAAATCGTTCCGCACGCATACTCCCACATGTTTTATAGAAGTAACTGCTACCAGTGTTTGTTCCGCTATCATGTAATCATACAATAAAGGATCCTTCTCTCTATATATTCGCAATACATTACATTTGTCTATGTTAAGGGTCAGTTGTTACTCCCTGCACCAAGTGCCTATCCGCTGCAGATCTTCCTGCATTTCGCTACAGTTTTCTAATGCTGCAACTTCTCCGATCTGTCTCGCGTGTGTCGCGAAAAGCCGCATGGAACTTCCGACACTATCTACTAGGACATTTAAATATATTGTGAAAAGCAATGGCCCCATAACACTCCCCTCTGGCACGCTAGAGGTTACTTTAACGCCTGTAGACGTCTCTCCATTGATAACAACATGTTGTGTTCTGTTTGCTAAAAACTCATCAATCCAGCCACACAGCTGGTCTGATATTCCGTAGGCCCTTACTTTGTTTATCAGGCGACAGTGCGGAACTGTATCGAACGGCTTCCGGAAGTCAAGGAAAATAGCATTTACCTTGGAGCCTGTATCTAATATTTTCTGGGTCTCATGAACAAATAAAGCGAGTTGGGTCTCACACGATCGCTGTTTCCGGAATCCATGCTGATTCCTACAGTGTAGATTCCGGGTTTCGAAAAACGACATGATACTCGAGCAAAAAACATGTTCTAAAATTCTACAACCGATCGACGTCAGAGATATAGGATCAGTTTAAGACCACTGTTACTGCACCATGCTACATGGCTACGAGGGGTCCAACAGTTTTTTCGTTAGTTAATTAGTTACTTCCATATTGCACATAAAATTTTGAACAATGGATAGTAAGAAAGATGTACATTTATGAGTTAGTAATTCCTTCTCACCTCGTTTTACATATTGCAGTAATAGAAATTCTTGTATGGAATAGAAGGATTTGACAAGGGGAAGCATCCTCAAATTGGTCCAAATTTTACTTTGCTATCGGACAGTTTGAATCACTGGGTAAGTGATAAATTTTTTTTTGTTTTAGCGTTATGTACGCCTTTTGTGCTGGAAGACAACCTTAATGTGCATTAATGAACGTCATTTTTTTCTCCTGATATTGTAATTACCTACATTATTGTTCCTTATGAACTGTCGTGGTTTATTTACAGCAAACGTCTTGATGGAAGAAATACACTGTGAAGCAGTAGTCAGAATGCCAAACTCCTTGAACAGTTGTCTATAATTTATCGAGGGTGAGCACCACATATTACTCCTACAGAACGGTTTTGAGAAAGCCATTCTTCCTTAACGATGAGTGACCCTAGAACATTATTTCTTACATCATTACAATGGAAGTATGCAAAATAGTCAACTTACTTATTTTTCTCTCCCCGGGATATGCAATGATTCTAATAGCAAATGTGACTGGAGTAAATGGTTTTAGAGTTCTAAAGTGTGCTTTTATCAGTTTATATACTCATCAATATAGACACCTAATAATTTAGAAGTTTCTACTCTATTTATTAGTTCCTCACAACTATCATTGGTGTAGTATCACTAGATAGGCAGAATTGATTGTGCTGTCTTTTTTTTTAAACTGAGGGTGACACAATACGTAGAAAACCTATCACTCATACTTTTAATAACTTTCTTCACCATTTCATCTCTTTCTTTGTGTATGCTTGGACTGATTACAATCCTAGTGTCATCTGCAAAATTAACCAATTCTACTTGTTGTACGAGTATACTAGACAGAAGATCGTTTACTTATATGAGGAACGGTAGTAGGCCTAAGATTGAGGCATGGGGAACGCCATATGTTATTTCTCAATAGTCGGTGGACAGCATTGGTTGAATTACTAAGTACAACTTCCTACAGCCATTTGATTAGATATGGCATTATGCGTTGGTCGGCTGTACCATCAATCCCAAAAAATTTCAATTTACCTAGGAGAATACCGTGATTCATACAGTCAACTGCCTCGTATAGGTCTCAAAATATCACCCAGTGCTGTTTTATTATTTAATGTTAGTAAAATCTGGTAAGTGAACACGTAAATCTCCTGCTCAGCAGAGCTCAAAATGTGAAATGCTGAAGATTTTACTGTTGCTAACCTTATGTACTGGTCCACAACACATCACCTTCTGAAATTTTGGAAAAAGATTTCAGCAGACATTCCCTGTAGACACGTTGGATTGTGCGTGGTCATACATCAACAAACCGGCAACTTAAATTATATTGTGTTCATGGGGAGATCCCAAAACGACAGCTGCTTTATTTGCTAATCGGCCTCGTCTTCCTGTACACCCATATCACTGCACTAATTCCATGAAACCGACTGATACATACTCATCGCATCTCAGCCACGATTTACGTCAGCTACGGACGTCAAACTGATTTACTGGTACCAATTCTGCACCATCTGCAGCGTTCCAGTGAGACGATTGCACACTTTTGAGAGACTGACTGGTATTTTGTTCGGTGTGTGTCAGTTTCATTTTCGTTTGGCTCATCTTCAGAGATGCCACAATATGTACCCGAGATCACGTATGTTATGCACGCAGTCAAGCTTGTAATCTTGGTAACAGTATCTGACTTTTACAGATGATACGCCCAGCGTTGTGGCACTAGCTTCAAGCACGAATGGAGTCGTACGTGTGAGGACAGAGTGGCGCGTTGTCGGGTTGTAGAGGCTCGCGGCTCGAGGTTCAAAAGCTGTGTCCGCGGCGCGCAAACACTCTCGAGGCAGGCGTCCGCCGCCTCGTCGCTGTTTGGCGGGCAGCTGCGTTTCCCGACCCAGTGTCCACAGCAAAGGCCGCCACGCCACGCGCGGACAGACGGCGCCAGCGCCGCCGCAGACCACAAACAGCGCCACCTGCTGTGCTGTGCTGTGCCAGCCTCCCCCCTCCCCCCCCCCCCCCGCTGGGGCACCGCCACGGCTGTCACGGCCCGTGCCGCCGCACATCAACTGCCGGCCTTCCAGCCTGCTGCCTGTACACTACAGCGACGCCACACGAGTACAAAATCTTACTAAGATGTCTACCACTGTAAGGAATAAGGACACAAACACACAGTCTGGGAAGAACTTTGGGACACAAAAAATAATTAATGTAGAGTAATGAAATTTCGGGAAGACATTTTGCTACTTAACATGTTAAACTGATTAACACACCACGATTCTCCATACTCCTCTCCAGTCTCTAACTAAACTCTGTCCGAAGAGCCCTTGGAAGGCCCAACCGGCTGCCATGTCATTCTCACGTAATACGTGTTACTGTGTGCGGATAGCCGGCTAGTGTGGCCGAGCGGTTCTAGGCACTTCAGTCTGGAACCGCGCGACCGCTACGGTCGCAGGTTCGAATTCTGCCTCGGGCATGGATATGTGCGATGTCCTTATGTTAGCTAGGTTTAAGTAGTTCGAAGTTCTAGGGAACTGATGATCTCAGATGTTAAGTCCCATAGTGCTCAGAGCCACGTGAGTGCGGATATGAAGGGGCAAGTGGTCAGCACACCGCTCTCCCGGCTGTACGTAAGTTCACGATACCGGAGCCGCTACTTCTCAATCTAGAAGCTTCTCAGTTTGCCTCACAAGGGCAAATAGCTCTCGGCAGACTTGGTGGTAACCCATCAAGGTACTAGCCGAGCCCAACAGTGCTTAACTGACGGGAACCGGTGTTACCACTGCGGCAAGGCCGTTGGCCCAATCTCTGAGTGCTACCTTGATTATAGCAACTTGCTCACCCTGTCCTCCTTTTCCAAAATCTCCGATATCATCACAATCTTACGTCAACAGGCTTGTTCTTCCCGACGCACATACCCGTAACGATATCTATTCATTCTCGTCGTTATATTTCTTGCCTCCGTTCCCTTTCCATAGATCTAGGTTACAACATAGCTCAAAACGTATTGAACCTCCAGTATTCCTTCCTCATTAAGCATTCACTTATACACGCCATCCCACAGTCCATCATCACCCCCTCACCACCAGCCCCTCCCTTTCTGACATAGCACTTCATCTACGCGCGTAGTCTATGCACGAGTAAGCTGTCGCCAGCTCTCCGGCCGGCAAAGATGTGTAACGCGAAGGTTGATTGGAGTCGCTCGTTCTATCACGAGAGAGACCAGAGACAGACTTGCAGGCAACCAACACCCTCTCGACCGGAAGCATTTACGTCGCCGCTGCTGATTGGAGGGTCTCAGTCACTCAGCTCACTAGCTCAGTCACTGAGTCACTGACGCACTAACTCTCACTCCAGTTTGGCATCTGTCATTAATTGCAAAATGGGCTTCGACTACAACAGTACGTAGCGCCAGATTATATCAAGATTACCAATATTGTCTGCATGAGGACTATTACGGAAGAGGTTGTACGACAACACACGGACTATATTAACGTTAAGTAAGCACATAATGTAAATAAAGGACCGTATTAATCACGTGTGCATTTGTGTTATAGGAGAGGATACCGGCCACGCATAACCAAAGCCTATCCTTTGCTTCCATGGCACAAGACCCTTCAGTGGTGTCGAGGACACCACAGTGACGATGAGGATAACGCAGAACGATTGAAGACAGTTAACGAGGCTGAAACTTTTGTTTCTTATAGTTGTATTTTAGCTTGCACGGGTGGTCGTTTCTAGTTGTTAATTTCTTGTGCTCTGGCATACATTCCAAAAAAATGTGTGTGAAATCTTGTGGGACTTAACACCTAGGGTCATCAGTTCCTCAGATTACACATTACTTAACCTAAATTATCCTAAGGACAAAAACACACCCATGCCCGAGAGAGGACTCGAACGTCCGTCGGGACCAGCCGCACTGCAGTGCCTAAGACCGCGCGGCTAATCCCGCGCGGCCATGCATTCCAGGAGGGGTGCTGCAGAACTAATCTAATTTCTCTTATCAGAGACTTTTTTTTTTGCTATAATGTATTTGTCTAAAAATGGCTACGCCGCCCGCACGCTGGTTTCGCGCCTCAGCGCAGACGGCCAGTTGATGGATCTAACACAAGTTACAGTTTCAGAACCTTGCCGACGACAGTACAACAACTTCTAGCAGCACAAACTGCTTCGGCCGCAAAACCGACCAACCAACCAGCCCAACAAATGCTGCCGACCAGCATACCAACGTTCCGGCAATTTAGCGACAAAGAACAGGAATTGCTCGAGTACCTGCCTCAGTTCTAATCACATTTTAAACATGTTCAACGTAATGTAAAGTTATAATACATCCCTTCAGTTGTGGGGTCCCCAGTGTTCAGGTTAACACAAAAACTATTCCCAAACGTATCTCCCGACAATTTCAGCTAGGAGCAAGTGATCGCTGCATTAACTATGATCAGCAAGTCCAAGGAGCTACATCCAGATATCAGTTTCTTTGCCTGCAGAAAATGCCGGAACATACGTACCGTCAGTGATATACAGAATTAACGGGCATGCCTAGGAAGTGCAAATTTAAGTGTATTTGTGGCAGATTTTGCTGTGACCTCATGATACGCGATGCTATAACATTCAATGTCCCTGATAGTAGCATACGGGAAAGATCCTAAAGTACTCTTATCCATCAATTCCCCAAGTATTGAAAATCTTAGAGCAATATGATTCCGGTGCCATGGCGGCCGATACGTTTACCAGGCCCCAATTTGTCAGGTCGAATCGCCCCTTGTTCGCGACAGCCCCATGCAGCCACAAAAACAAGATTGTACACAGCCACTCTGGCAGCCATGTAGACATCTAAACAAGCCTGTAAATTTAGAAGTCTTGCCCTAGATGTGTTGCTCGCCATAGAAGACAGGACTGCCCATCACGTAATGCGATGTGATAGACGTGTGGAATGTCCAAGCAGTTTGTTCGCAGCGGCACGGGAACGCCAATTATGCCCATTCCCAGAATAAAAAAAATCACAGACTCGTGCACATGCAGTGAACGCTGTGTTTTCAAAATCACAACAAAAGTAATATTATTGTTGTGGATTCCCTCACCCTAGTGCTGTGCAACGACGCTCTAACAAACTATTTATTTCACTACGAATACCTGGACGTCGTATGAAGTTTGTTAGACGTAGGTGCCTCAGAAAGTTTGCTTAATCGTGCCAGGTAAGAACAGTTAGGCTAACCACGCCTTTCTAAATCTTGCAAGAACCTCACTGCTTCCAACGAACAGCAACTTACAGTACATGGACAATGTAGTTTGCCTGCCACTCCAGGCCAGTGAATTTTACTGTGTTGAAATCAAGAGGCAAAGAGAACATATTTGGTTTTGATGCCTATGATTTGTTTGGCCTTAGCATCGAAGACAAAAAAAAATGGCTCTGAGCACTATGGGACTCAACTGCTGTGGTCATCAGTCCCCTAGAACTTAGAACTACTTAAACCTAACTAACCTAAGGACATCATACACATCCATGCCCGGGGCAGGATTCGAACCTGCGACCGTAGCAGTCGCACGATTCCGGACTGCGCTTCTAGAACCGCGAGACCACCGCGGCCGGCAGCATCGAAGACAATGTACTTTCTGTATCAGCTTTGGATCCAAAAGGCAATGTAGCTAGCTTGCTTAAAGAATTTCCCGAAGTATATTGAAAAGGAATGGGAAAAGCCAATAACATTGTAGCGCATGTTGCATTGAAAGACAATACATGGCGTCAGCTTTTTCCACCTGGTTCCAATTGCATTAAGAGACAAGTGGGCAGTTAATTGAAGGAATTGCAAGATATATTTTTATTGCTCGCATTCAAGCTGGTCAATGGGCAACTCCTCTCGTTTAGCTACCTAAGCCTTCTGGTCGGATTCGCATTTGTCTTAGCTTCAAGTCTACAGTCAACTCATAGACAATAGTTTACACTTACCCTTTACCTCGCCCTGAGGAACACATTGAAAGACTTGGTGCAGGACGTTACTTGCCTAAGATAGATTTGCTTGAAGCCTGCTTGCAAATTCCATTGGATGGAAAATCACAGAAAGTGTTTTTTGTACATACACACTTAGGACTGTTCAAGTAATTGCGTTTACCCTTCGGCTTTTCAACGTTACTTGGCACAGCTGGTTGAAAAAGTGCCATTTTGCTCAAACTGTCTTGACGATATTGCCGTCAGAGGTCGTGCACTAGAGGAACATGTTGTAGGGGCTCCTTAGTGGTTAGAGGGCCCTCACAACCGCAACGCAAGATGGGCTGCTGACCTCCCCTTCAGGAGCGAGGAGAGAAACATCGCTGGCGGGTACAAACCATAAAAGATTTTCCAAATAAATACGGAACTACTCCGCCAGACAACATGTGTTCCAGCCGTCGGAACTCATATGACTCATATAGCACTCCGCCGCCCCGGTATTATAAGCACGCCCGGACAGACAGATCGGCAGTGTTTACGTACCGCTTCGATCAGTACTCACGCCGACCCTGGCATAGTATACACTTTCCGCAGCACTGTAGTAGCACGTTGGATATTGTACTTGGTAGAGTGAATTTTGATCGGTATTTTCTTCCATTGCCTTGTTTTCCGTATGTGGTTTGCCACCGCAAGAGCTGTGTGGTTCTCTTGTTGTTCTTGTTTTTAAAACTTAGTGTATGCCAAGACGGTAGTTTTCATCAATTATAATAAATTATGTTCATATTGACCGCCAGTTCTTTTCCGCCGAGCGCAGGACACAACAGAACTCATCACCAATTTGCGTTCTCTTTTTCGAATGTTGTCAAAAGCAGGAGTCAAGTGTGGTCTCGAAGAATGTGCCTTTTTTCAAAATTAAATACAGTACGTAGGTCATGTCACCCCCACCCACGAGATGGATCATCACTGGTGCACATGCTACACCCACCGCAAGAACCAGCGCCGCGAATTATCTGCAAATATCACGATTTTGTTGTATTTAAGGTTTATGGCAACCCTGGGCTCTGAGAGATGGGCGTGGTCCAGGAATGCAACTGACCCTTGATGTTCTTGATTGGGTTTCAGTGCCGCCACCAGAACCAAATTTGTGCCTGCCATTTACCCCTTGATTCTACTGCTTCCCTTCCCCCAGATTCACGGTCTCACGGGATCGCTGGTGCCATCAGGACACTCCAGAAGGAGCAGATAGTCGATGCGCCCTCGCCCCCGCTGTTCACGCTCTGCGACCGGATGGACGTGGAACTGCCATCGTCGTCTTCGGCCAGGACACGCCCTCAGGCCTGGACTTCTGCCCTGACACAGGTTTTCCAGAGGATGTTCCTGTTGCCTTGAAAGGCAGATGGCGAGCTACGGTCGGGTGTACGCGATCCTCTATAGTCACGGCTCCCGCCTCACCTCTGCGTCCAGCGCCCTGTATCCCTTCCCGTTATGATTCACATCTTCCTTACACAATAACGGTGCGGCATTTCAGGGGGGGGAGGGGGAAGGAGGAATGTGCTGGTGTAACGTACCGCCACCTCTCTGGTCGGTAACGCTGTAGCGCGAAGATCGATCAAGTGCGCCTGTATTGAGAGAGGCCAGAGACCGACTCGCAAGCAACACGCCGCCAGTGCCCACTCGACCGCAAGTATTTAATCCTCCGTCGCTGACTGGAGGGTATTGGTCACTTAGCTCACTAGCTCGTTCACTCAGTTACTGTCGCACTAACTCACACTCCAGTTCGGCATCTGTCATTCATCACATACTGGTCTGTGGCTACGAAAGCACACAGCGTCAGATTATAGCAAGAATACCAATACTGTCTGCAGGAGGACTATTGTGGAAGAGCTTATACTACACGACACTGACTTCTTTTCGTCTAAAGCAAATCGAAAGCGCCAAACGTCCTTCTTCGGGACTGTATGGAGAACGAGCAAGGACTTCCCAGAAGAAACTCCTATACGTAATCTCAAATACCTTAGCGCTATTATTGTGGACAACAGTCTGCCACAAAATGGTGCCGTATGTCAACTTTCCTGCGCATTCGGATTTCATGGATGCTTCTGTTTTGACAAAGTGTACAAGTACCACTGGGCGTTAATTGTGGCGATAACTCTCCATGCTAATTTTCGAATATAGAGCCCTGAAGTTAAACATTTGAGGCCGGCAATACAAATGAAGACTGCATGCCTGGGTACAATTATTGTTCGGCATCTAACTGCATACATTTATTCTATACAGGTATTGACCGTCTTGTCTCTCAGATGGATTAATGTATCCACGGTTACAGCGATTACTTTTGAAATAATAAAGGTGCCCTCCTATCTAATTTTCTTTTGACTGCCACTTATATATATGATTATTGTCCTGTCGGTGACCAGGTCATTGGCGACAAATCACAAGCTCTTACTTGGAAAGGAAAGATTTTGTCGAATGGAAACGTACTGGAATTCGCATGTTTACGGAAGCCACAGAAATCTAGATTAATTTTGGAAGAACGTTATTTGGACCCCGCTGCTTCTCGAAGTAAGGACTCTATCCCGTCCAGTTTGACGTAACTCTCAGTGAGTTTTCACACGTCCATGGAACATTAAATTGGATTATATGATTAAATTGCATTTAATTTTCGTTCCAACAGGTTCATAATGAGGACATCCCTCAGAATTTAGGACGTGCCACAAAACAAGAACACAGAATAAATATTTACAAAAGAACCAAAATAAATATTGCGATCCACCTTCGGCTGATTCCAAGTGAAATGGTCGTTGTGGATGTGGAACAGGAAAAAGAAATATTAAGCATATATATGTTTAAGGGTAATAAATTACTTGTTACAGAACATGTAAATTTTCAATACAGTCAGGTGCATATGATAACGCTTACGTATTTTATCCATGCATCATCAAAGAGAAAAATTAATTTTCAACACTTGTTTACAATGAGCGTGTTACAACACTGAATTTCTACAGACTGAAGATTACTTGACATTATTTGCAATATATACAAATAAGTTGGCTCTTGTAACAAACTCATCAATATAGTAGTAGTAGTTGACCACCAATAAATACTTCAGGCTCCTCTAAAACTGGACATTATTAGTATTTATACTTTTAATGGCTGCTGGCTGTTAATTAAAAATGTGTGTCCCTGAATAACGGACTCATTCTTAAATCAAGGTAAGTGACTAAATCTTTTTGCAAACTTATCTGATTTCTAATACAGATTCCATGTGCTCAGCTGCTGTTTTGAAGAAGAGGGATACTTTTACTAACAATACAGTACTTGGTTTCATTTCCATTTAACTAACGACAGAAGTACATTAAAACCCTTTTCATTTTTAGACGACGTAGACGTCGATGATCATACTCCAGTAATAAAAACGTAAATAATAACGGAAACTCATTATAGAAGTTTGCATTCTTGATTAATAATTGGCTCAAGTTTAAGGATTAACATTCGCGTATATGATGGAAATAGTTCTATACACTTACTGTATGTAAGACTCGAGTGGGGATTTTTGAGAACAACACTAGTCAGAATAAAAAAAATGTGTCATAAAGTAATGAAAATAGTGAGTCTGAGCAGCAGCGAATTGAAACTGAAACTACTTCTCTTGTATGTAGTGACTGTAGTTGTGTAACTTGCTCCCCCTAATTACGAAATATAAACCATGTGCATCCTACCATATATAAAAAAGCAGTGTAAACAGTTTGTATTAAATTACAAACAGTACCATGAGTATGGTGTTAAAAAAGCGGCCACAACTTCTAACCATAGGTTGTTTACCTGTATGAGTGTACTTCAGCCCCCCTGCCTACCAGTAATTCTGTTTTGCCTTTAAAAAAAATTTGCGGCCGCTAATAACCATCGAAACAAAGCTGAAGATAGGTAGTAACTTATGTTTGACAGCAAAAGGTCGTTATAGATTGTCTTCTACTTACTTACGTCGATGGATGATTCGTGCAATGGACATTAGTGGTGAAATTTTATCCTCCCGTTAGGCAATTTCATTACTGGAGACGTCAGACACAATGGTCGACCTACTGATGCACAATTGGCTACACGCACATCGAAACTACTGAACAAGCGTCCCCGGGTGGCGGACATGCGTGTTGCGGGTACGTGATCGAGCGGCGTGCTGGGAAGTGTGACGTTTTCGTGGGCAATAACTCAGTGTCGTGATGGTGTTGCTGACGTTTCCGGTGCCGCTAGCACCGCCTCTCCATCCCCTACCCTCTTCCCCACCCCATATTCCTCCCCCAAACACGCCCACTCCCTCCTCTGCCCTGCAGTCCTCCATTGCGCGGCAACCGAAGGAGGAAAATTGTGTCCGCGAATTTATGTCCGCGGTAACGGCGCCAGACGGGTACAGATGGCTCCCTGCGCGGATGGCAGCCCGCAACACCGTGTTGCCGGTTGTGAGCGGGCAAGGGGTGGCCGGCGGCTGTCCATCACGTCAAGCAACCTCAAGCCACGCCTTGACGTTCACGTTGTTCATTACAGCGATAGTAAATCGGCATATAGCCCACACAGCTCAGCAAATATTACGCCACTAATTATTCTCTTCCACTCCAGTGTTCAATGGTAGGTCCAATATTCTTCCCCTTGTGTGAGTGTGTCATTAGTTGAACACCCCAGAGGGTTAAAGTTAATTACGAGAACTGTGTGCAGTACATCTACAACACATATATTTCTGAGGATACCACTTAGACTGGTTGCCGACAGACAAGTTACATTACTACTGTACACCATGAATATGAGAATGTGCAACCACCACAGTATCATGAATAACAATTTGTATCCTATCTGTGACCACCCATATAATAAAAACGTTAGCATTCTTCGTTTTTATTGCTATTGTGTAGCAATGTAAGATGGTACACTGCACTCTGAGCAATGCCCTATTGCACTGAAGAAAAATCTGAAGCGTTTTCTGTATTAACCACCACAAATTTTCTAAAAATAAGGCAACATAACAATTTTACTGTCATACAGTAAACGAAAAGAGCTAATACGAGGGTCAGTCAAAAAGTAATGCCTCCTATTTTTTTTTTCTACGTTTAATTGTCAGGAAATTTAAATGCAATTACATAGGTTGAAAACCACAACATTGAGGATCATTTTGTCATTTTTCAATGTAATCTCCGCCCATCGCTACAGTTTTGGTCCATCTTTGAACAAGGGCATGTATCCCAGCACGGTAAAAATCACAGCTCTGCTTCCTAAGCCATTGACGCACGGATGTTTTGACGGCCTCCTCATCTTCAAAATGAATCCCACGATGAGCTTCTTTTAGTGGCCCGAACAGATGGAAGTCTGATGGTACCAGGTCAGGGCTGTATGGGGGATGAGGCAAAACTTCCCATCCAATTTTGACAATCTCGTCAGAGGTGTGACGACTGGTGTGTGGTCTTGCATTGTCATGCAAAAGAAGAACATCTGCCATTGATTTTGTTGGGCGAACTCGCTGAAGATGTGCTTTAAGTTTTTTGAGGGTTGTGACGTATTGAACAGAATTTATTGTGCATCCATGCTCCAAAAAATCAACCAGAATCACACCCTCTGTATCCCAGAAAACTGTGGCCATAACTTTCCCTGCCGATCGGACAGTTTTGAATTTTTTCTTCCTCGGCGAGCTTGTGTGACGCCACTCCATTGACTGCCTCTTTGATTCGGGTTCAAAAAAATGCACCCATGTTTCGTCCCCGGTCACAATTTTTCTCAGAAACTCATCTCCCTCCAAACGGAAGCGCTGCAAGTGTTGGGAGGCTATTGTTTTCCTTGCCTCTTTATTCTGATCGGTTAACATTCTTGGAACCCACCGTGCACAAACTTTTGAGTACCCCAATTGTTTAATAATCGTGATCACACTGCCTTTACTAAGAGAAATAATGGGACACACTTCATCTGCAGTCACCCGACGGTCACCACGAATGATGTCATCAACTTGCTGAATGTTGTGTGGAGTCACTGCACTCACCGGCCTGCCGCTCCGCTTTTCGTCAGTCAACGGTGTTTGCCCTTCAGCTTCCTTACAACGACGAACCCATCGTCTAACAGTGCTGACATCCACTGTCACAACACCATACACCTTCTTCAGTCTTTCATGAATGCGTATGGGCGTTTCACCTTCTGCATTCAAGAATTCAATCACACAACACTGTCTCAAACGAACAACGATGTCTGCCATCTTACAAACTTCTGCTGTGCTGCCACCTGTTGACACAGAAAGTTACTACAGCTGTGGATTGCAGAAGAAGGTTTGAGGAATGGCGCCAAATTCAAATTTTTCACTTAACTTAATTTTTTTAAGTAGAAAAAATATGGGAGGCATTACTTTTTGACCGACCCTCGTATATTCCCTGTTATGCTTCTTTCTCTTTTCGTTAGTCATGCCACTTTAATTCCACCCCTGTAGGCCTTATATTCCATGAAATTTCACTACTTTTCCCTTCCCATTTATTTTTCAGTTTCATTGCTGCCAGGGAACATATTATATCTAACTGCCTGTGACTGCATTTCATTATTCCACTTTCCACAACAGAATATCAACAATTTTTGTTTATGCTACACGTCTGTTACTGTCTTCACTACTTATTGCATAATTGTTTCCAAATATCTGCCCTATGTGATGTAATTTTCTTGTAACATTCATATTTGATTGAATTCAGAAAGAAAAGAAATACGAATAATAACTGACTTAATCTAAGGGTAGAACGACTGGCAATAGTGCAGCCAAGACAAATGAGTAAAGTAATCGAATAAATAAAAATATACTGCTTTTGTCGGCAAAAGTCATTTGTATCCCACGTTGTTAGTTATACTTAATTGCTAAATTAGGTTACTTAATCTTTAGAAATCTGAAACCAAATCTGTGCACTAAATGGAAGCAAATAGACTATAAAGAATAATGTGAGTTTACTCACAATATAGCAATCAAGATGATCTTGGATGTTTCAAAGTTTTTGAAGCTATATCGTATTATGATACATGCAACTGCTAACGAGAAAACCTGCCGCATGGGGGAAATAAATGATGTTCGCTTTTAGTTTCCTTCTTTCCCTAGCATAAAGAGCAGAAAAATGTTGAACTTTGTCTTAGTAATGTTATTTAATTAGACAAAATATGTTTCAATGCTTTTAAAAGTAAATTGCAATGTACATTTATTTTAGGACGTATAGAACTTCATAACTCTATTTCTGTCTTAAGCAACGCAGAAAACTTAATCTTTCTTAGACTCGAACAGTTTTGTACCTTTGATCTGCTCTTTCTTCAATAGTGATATATGGTACATGCAAAGAACATTTGTATTTTTTGTCCATTGAGGCATAGTGGCTCAAGTGATAGCCTTTTTCTATTATCCTATTTATCAACTTCAACACTGAAACTCCACCTGATCGTTTGCAATGCAGTAGCTGGTTAGAAATGAAGAGGAGCCAGCCCCGAATAGAATCCACATGGTGGATTAACGTTCCTGGCTAGTGCAGCTGGCAGCTTGAGTGTGTTTTTAGGCAGTTTCACACGCTTGTCTAGGGAAATGCTGATGTAGAGTGCTGGGCAGGGGGGGGGGGGGGGGGACGGCTAAGAGAGTGGTGATTAAAGGCTGTGGGGCCAACGGCAAATATTGTTAACACTTGTAAAGAGTTTCATTGAACTTGGCACATAGTTTAGTGAGGCAGGGAAGCCCCTCCTCGCTGACTCGATAAATGGACTGCAGCTTCACCTGGCGGTGCTGACCTGTCGCCTCTCGTTGCTTAGGCGAACAGCCACTTTAGGTCACGGGCAATGACGTCAGTGGTGCATCGTGTTGCACCGACATGGTTCCTCGGCTCCTCTTCTTGGAGCAGTTGTGGTATGTGCACCACTTCCCTCGGTGTCATATAGGTACTAAGGCTCTCGCCCCACTCGTGTCACGGCAACAGAATCAGAAAAGAGCTGTTCGCAGGTTACAGACCTCTGCCCTCGGACAACAGTTAGCAGGCGGCTTGTTTCAGAGCGCTGAGTCCTGCTAGGATCTGAGCATCTGAGTTAGCAAGCGCAGATGGAAGATAAGCAGTGCTGTGAAACCCAGTGCCATGATGGTCTTACCGCAACAGCAGGTGCAGCCCAGTCTTGAAGCCATGCCTGCAGCTGGGGAAGCCAACTGTCCTGCGTTTCTCTGGCGTGATAATGGTACTGCTAGCTTCCGGCAGTGAGAAGTGACACCTGCGTCAATATCCGACTTATTTATATGCTTCCGGTGCCCATTTGTTTCGTTAAAACAGGGCGTCTGCCGAGACAAGAGGCTTGCCCTGGTGTGGTGACACCGCCCCACTTGGTACACGGTTACGGCTGTGGAGCGTCGTTTATCTTGAGCTCAGCTAACTTCGCTGTGCAAAACACTCGTGTTTCTATCATTGTGAACATCATTTCGCCACACTTGTGCTACCGGACCGCTGCCATATGGAACCTCCATGTCACTTTTCCTCACTTTAGTAGCGACTAGTAGTTTTCCGCCAAAAGTCTGATATGACACTACACTGGTCTGGTCCCAAATTTCCACATAGAAGACACAATCCACTAACAGTTAAAATACAATCACTTACAGGACAACATTTACTCAGCTCGCAGAGAAGAGGTGCATACTTAGATAAATGACGGCTGCGAAGAGGGAAAGGGCATATGGCAGCGAAGTTAAATAAATTTGCAAAATCCTGAGTACATCGGATCCTGTACTAGCTGGGATTAACGCCACGTGGAAGGATATAAGAAGAAGATTGTTGAAGCTACAATATGTTAACAGATTTGACCAAAATAAAGAATGGGATTGCAGTTTGCTGATTTCAGTTTCAACTGAAAGACAGCGACCCTCAGATGAATATCGCTGTGAAACTAACTCATATTATGCTTACTAAGGAATCTATACCAATGTACATCATTGTCATTAAGTTCAACACGTCAGTAGTTGAAATTTGGTCAAAGCTTGCACGCTTATGCAACAGATCGCTTTATCTTACTCCCCCGCCCATGACATGTCTTAGAAACTCTGGTAAATAGAGTAAATCGAATGAACAGCACGATGCTCACACTTAAACGGTATGCTGTAACGTATCTCGAGCCTATTACGTATGAAACATCTAAGAAACCATAATTTTGAGAAATCAATTTCCCCATCGTTTTCTTTGCTAGAATTTTAATGGGAGAATTGTTAAAAATAATTAGCAGCATTTCAGAAGAAATTAATTTTATATCATAAATAAGAACCTTTTGTTTTCTGAATCCATGCTTTAGCATAGGGAAATCGTTTCTCACTAGCTTCTCCTGACAACCATCGTTTGTTCTGATAGTAACAATCAGCGAACTCGATCGTTGTCGAGTTTTTGAAAACTGCAGTAGTCGACGCTCGTTTGTAGGAAATACTGCATTCTTTAGGAACGAGTGTAGTTAGAACCGCTTTTTCACCATACAAGGAGTCGCTAGAGGAGAACAGCGATCTTCGTTATTGCCAGTCCCGTTATTCAAGCCTTATTACAATGTATAGAAAGCAAATTTGAGTGCTTCCGAATTTTAAGATTTTAAGGTTGGCCACTGGTTCAAAATTTCAGTTACAATTCAATGTGTAAAGCTATCACTGAAAACAACAACAGCATCTTCCCATGGTATTCATTTCTGCAACAAATATTAAATTTTATTTGCTCCTCAATTTTCTATTGACTTATTCTCTGTATCCAACACTATAAATATGAATTTATTTTCTAAATTCGCTTTAACGTCTTAGCCATGTCTCTCTAATCAAATCAAAGTGTACCCCATTGAATCAAGGTGATAATCTATGCAGTGTAGTAGTTTCGCCAGCCATACCATGGTAATTAACTCCTTAACTTACAACCGCCTTTGAGACTTGTATTCTGGTATTCGGCCCAGATGGGATTATCAAGAGCCTTGCCCTTGGTATTTCGGCCAGGTGAACTGTAAGCTGGACTATACAGGCCAGTATGTTGGTAGGGTTGAGTTTGGACGAAAAAAACCTAAGGAACAACATGGACTACAAGACATGTAAAGTTCCATTACATATACTTGTATGTTTGGAACGATATCACGCCCTTGAAGATCATTAATTTGTGTTGTTGCTTGGCAAGCGGGTTTATTATGTTAACTTTGAGTGTTATCTGCAGTTGGAGAAAAATGGTATTGATTCATACTATACTGTGTTGACCAATAATAGAATTTTCCGTTATTTCTAACGCTATTATCACATTAGTTTATGATTACTGAACAGATATTTAACAAAATTAAGCCAATTGGATCATAGACATGTACATTCATGCTGTAAGTCATGTGTATTTGGTACAGCGTCGGAGCGATATGTTTAATTTTGGAACGGTTCGAAGGTCGGGCCATCGTGTTTACATTTTGGGTCCAGGCGGTTGGAACTTAAATCGTGGGTTAGGGGTTAAAGAATCTTAACAGTGCAACTAAAGTTAAGGTAATTAGAAATGTCGGTAAATAATGATCTATTCATATTCAGTCAGTAGTGCAGGAATTTTTTCCAGGAATTATTCATATGCTCCAAGATGATGAAGCTTCGTCTCACACTACTGTTAATGACGACCTTAAGCGTAAATTATGAAACAACATCCTTAACCTCAGGTGCAGAATCACAGACGGCCGGCCAACTGTGTCAAATGTAACTGCTATATCGTAAAACAGTCATCCTGTCATCCTGTCACCACATCATTTGAAATTGTTCAGGGAGTTACGTGCAATGAATGGCGGGAAATCTTAAACAGACTGTCACCACGACAGTAACATAAAGATTCGTAAGGTGCGTCGTACAATCTGTTGGTTCGTCTACATGCTACTAATTTGGATCATCGTGGTTTCAAGAGGGCTCTAAGATTTTCTAGGTGCTTTTATGGCACTCAATGTCACCTTTTCTCAACCTCTTCGAAAACATCTGGAATGTATTACATGTGACACATATAATCCCTTCGACGTAAATCGTTCCATCGATTTACACGTTACATTTTTTTCTTATGACACATTATAGGTTTTATGTCTGTTAGGCGATGCACATGGGGTTATATCTATGCCACCATCTCAAATCCAACGCAGCTGATAATGCGATAATTGTGGTCTTCTTAAGAATGGCACTACGTGCCTCAAACTGGCCAAGAAATAAAATTTCTTTTGTGGAACTGGTAGTTGATTTTCATAAAGCTAGTCGTACGCTTGCTAACGATGAGTAAAGTTCTGATGACAGCGGTTATAACATTTGTTTCACAAATACAATTTCTCTGGCATCTGGAACTGAGGTAGGTGCATCTATACCGACTCATGTGAATCGCCTAATCGATATCGTAGCAAAAGAACGAAAACACACAGAGTCACTAAAACGACGTATTACGGGCTTGTTGTTATGCTAAAAAACAAGAAAAATCTGTGAAAAAATTTAAGTAGCACAGCAGATTGCTGGGTATTTCTGTTCATGGGAATAAAAAGGATTAGCCACCCACTCTCCAAGACATTGAAACTCCAGCCTAAAGCTGATGTTGGAGACCAAACACTTCACAAATCTTTAAACCCTGAACACACTGTCCCCGACATCATACAAAACGGAGAGCAGATCCTTACCTAAATCTACTTCTGCTAATTTATCACAATATTAAATACACTCAGTAACGTGTGATGTACAGTGGTTTGCACGTCACAGGTGTCACAGGAAATATAGGCGTTGGAATAGGAAGCTGTGTGCCAAGTGTGAGGGGACAGTGCTCATATTGGAGGTGGCTCAGGGCCACTTGATCACCAAGGAGTGGCCAAGGGGGAGGAAAGCCACGATTAGATAGCTGGCATCACCTACCGCAGCTTATTGTCCATCATTGTTATCCACCCCTCCTCCCATAAATGCAAGTATTTGAGTAATACCACCCACCCATTCCAATGCATTGTCAGGAAATACAAACACGCCAGTTGGTTGCAGACCATCCAGTCTGCCCTACAGGCCAACTTCTGTATATGCACCGCTTCTCATGGTAATTCCTTTCTGTTTTCCAGTATGTGATTACTAAAACTGTCGTGAGTACCTTGGTGGCGGATTTGGATACTAAACGTGGCCCACCACCATACCGGCTCAATGTACAAACTATTCCGTCCAATATCTGTTTGTGAGCACTGCGGGAGTGGAAGCCGTAAGCGGAATCGGGTGGACGTCAGATATGCAGACCCTCCCGCCGGGACTCGGCGCGGACGTGGACGTGACCACGCGCGGGGACCCGCTGACCGCAGGCTCCCAGCAGCCAGCCAGGCTCCCAGACCTCTAGACGCCAGACGTCGGCAGACCTGCCGACGCCGCCCCGCCCCGGGCGCCGCTGCTGAATCAAACATGAGGCGGCGCCGTCCCTAGCCTGCGCCTGCGGTTGCAGCGTAAACACGCCGCCTCCTCCTTCGCCTCCACCTCCTCCTCCTCCAGGTACCGCCGCGGCCGCCTCTCAAAGCACAGGGCACGGATTTACAGCGCCTGCAGGTTCTCCCACTCACAGCGAGTGCCGAAGGCCAACTGCCGCTGAACAGATTTTCGTCGGTAGGATGAGCTTGGGAGAAAGTGGATCGCTACCTGAGCAGGGGTGATGTCAGTATCTGTTTACATGATGTTAAACTACACTGATGGGAAAAAAGGACCAAGAAGTAGTTGCCGAGACACACTGAAGATAATATGTGTGTTTCCACATCTGAAAGACAAAGGCTATACGAATTTCGCGCCAGTCCTATAAGAGCGGCGCTACTAGCGCCACTGAGAATGCTAATCACATTTCTTTTAAATACTCGCGGTAACGGTTGTGAGCCTCTAGTACCTTATACATTACTGGCCATTAAAATTGCTACACCGCGAAGATGAAGTGCTACAGACGCGAAATTTAACCGACAGTAAGAAGATGCTGTGATATGCAAATGATTTGCTTTTCAGAGCATTCACACAAGGTTGTAGCTCGTGGCGACACCTACAACGTGCCGACATGACGAATGTCTCAAACAGATTTCTCATACACAAACAGCAGTTGACCGGCGTTGCCTGGTGAAGCGCTGTTGTGACGCCTCGTGTAAGGAGGAGAAATGCGTACCATCACGTTTCTGACTTTGATAAAGGTCGGATTGTAGCCTGCCGCGATTGCGGTTCATCGTATCGCTACGTTTCTGCCCGTGTTGGTCGAGATCCAATGACTGCTAGCAGAATATGGAATCGGTGGGATCAGTGCTGTAATACGGAACGCCGTGCTGGATCCCAACGGCCTCGTATCACTAGCAGTCGAGACGACAGGCATCCGCATGACTGTAGCGGATCGTGCAGCCACGTCTCGATCCCTGAGTCAACAGATGCAGACAATTGCAAGACAACAACCATCTGCACGAACAGTTCGACGACGTTTGCAGCAGTACGGACTATCACCTCGGAGACCATGGCTGCGGTTACTCTTGACGCTGCATCACACACAGGAGCGCCTGCGATGGTATACTCAAGGACGAACCTGGGTGCTCGAATGGCATGTTTTCGGAAGAATCCAGATTCTGTTTTCAGCATCATGATGGTCGCATCCGTGTTTGATGACATCGCGGTGAATGCACATTGGAAGCGTGTACTAGTCATCGCCATACTGGCGTATCACCCGGCGTGATACTATGAGGTGCCATTCGTTACATGTCTCGGTCACCTCTTGTTAGCATTGACGATACTTTGAACAGTGGACTTTAAATTTCAGATGTATTACAACCCGTGGCTCTACCCTTCATTCGATCCCTGCGAAACCATAGATTTCAGCAGGATAATGCACGACAGTATGTTGGAGGTCCTGTACGGGCCTTTATGGGTACAGAAAATTTTCGACTGCTGCCCTGGCCAGCACATTCTCCAGATCTCTCGCCAATTAAAAACGTCTGCTCAATGGCGGCCGAGCAACTGGCTCGTCACAATACGCCAGTCACTACTCGGGATGAACTGTGGTATCGTGTTGAAGGTGCATGGGCAGCTGTACCTGTACACCCCATCCAAGCTCTGTTGACTCAATGTCAAAGCGTATCAAGGCCATTATTACGGCCACAGGTGGTTGTTCTGGGTACTGACTTCTCAGGATCTATGCACCCAAATTGAGTGAAAATGTAATCACATGTCAGTTCTCGTATAATATATTTGTCATCTGCACTTCGTCTTGGTGTAGCAATTTTAATCGCCAGTAGTGTATATCGGACGTGGTGAGTTGACGTTAGTGAAGAATGCCTTTAATGCGACAAATGTACCACACTCAACAATGCATTGAGTAAACCGAGGTAGAGTATGGATAGGAGAAGATCAATGTTCCTACCGCGATATTACAGAAAGACTAGGCACGAATAAAGCGACTGTTCGTCATTGCTGGCAGCGGTGATCCCGAATACGTATGGTCGCAAGAAGAATGCATTGTAGATGGTCACGTGGCACAACCAAGAGGGGAGGTCATCGTGCTCGGCGTACGACCCTGCTGCATCTTACTCCATCTTCAGCAGTTTTCACGACAGTGACACAACGAGCTGTTACAAATCGATTACTTCAAAGCAGATCCGAGCCTGACGGCTTGTAGCGTGCTTTCATCGGTACCCAAACCACTGCCATTTACAACTTCACAATTTCAGTGGTGTCAAATAAGAGCCCATTGGAGGTCAGAGTGGGGGACTATTCTATTTTATGATGAAATCCACTTCTGCCTCCGTGCCTTTGATGGCCGTATGGTGGTTAGAAGGAAGCCAGGTAAGGACCTGTAGCCATCATGTCTGTGGCATACACACAGTGGACCTACAGGTGGAGTTTTGGTCTCGGTTGTAGTATTTTATGAAGGCATGAGCACTCTCGTGGTTACACCATGCACTCGACTGTAAATCTATGGTGATTTGACCTGGTGTGCTGCCATTCATGAATAATATTCCAGGTAGTGTTTTTAATAGGGTACCCCTCGCTCAAATAAATCTTTTGGCACCCATCTTGTTCTACAGAGCAGGAGTGAGAATTTTTTTTTCCATCGGAATACATATGCCAAGACAACAAGACGATCAAAACCTGTGTTCTAAAGCAGCTCTTCTGGATGTCATTGTATGGGATTGGTGGAATGAGAGTTCTGGATTCTAAAGAGCCGTGTTCCAAAGATAAGCAACGGGATGTGGTCATTGTAACGGAAAGTGTGCCGTCTTTCTGTGTTCGATGTGATTATTGTAGCCTTGGCCTCCTCGATCACCAGGTCTGTCTCCAATCGAGAACGCTTGGGACATCATCGGAATGCTACTGTAACGTCATCCACGAGCAGCTTTATTCTCCCTTGTTTTCACTGACCGTGCGCAGCAGGCGTGGAACTACATCCCACAAGTTGACATCCGGCAAATATACGACACAATTCATGGACGTCTGCATGCTTGCGTTCAACGTTCTGGTTGTTACACCAGTTATCAATGTACCCAGCATTTCACATTTTCTATGGATTTTCTTTCGCTTATATTAACCGGTAATCTTGCGGGATAATACTTCAATATGTTACCTGGACAAATGTATTTCAGAAATGTCATTACTCTGCATTACCTATTCCTTGTCGTGAGGATTTTTTCCCATCAGAGTACTTACGCCAAGAGAGGAAGATGATCAAAAGCTGTGTTCAAAAGTAATTGTTCTTAATGCCATTGCGTGGAGTTGGTGGAAAGTGAGTTTTGGATTCTGTAGAGGAGTCTTTCAAGGAAAAGCAGTGAAGAGAGGCCATTGTAACGAAAAGAGAGACGTCTTTCCGTGTTTGATGTGATAATTTTTCCTTATTTACTAACAAACGAACATGTAAAGTATTTTCCTCCATCGTTGTTGGCAACGGCATCTGAGACGCACGCAGACATTACGTATTTTATTGTCTGAAAGATTACAGTCTGTCTTGATGCTGATTATTAATCATGAGACAGATTACTGTTTACATAATTTTCAAGTGTGACAAAAAATGTAAAGCATCTGGAAGGGGAGGAGGAAACGAGATAAAAAGTTTCGGGTTGAGTCGGTATGTGATGTTAGTTAAAAAATTGAATCAGATTTACAAAGGACTTGTCAGTATTAGCCAATTCATCAGTTAGGCGTTGACCTCTTCTGACCTGTAAGCATTTACGGTTTCCGTAAGGAATCGTCTCATCAAGCTGTTGAATTATATCCAGAGGCAATATGGCCCACAATTTTTGTAACCGGTCCTTGATATACAGGATACTGGCACTGTGAGAAGGTGACTCGGAGCTGGTCCTACGCGTGTTCTACTGGTTCTGGGGATGTTTCTGTCCACGGGAGTATCTCAACACCTTACAGGCTGGTGACATGTACGACCTACCATTTGTGGACAGCGTTGTCCTATTGAAAAAAGACACCAGAATACTGTCACATGAGAGGTAAGTTATGAGGATTCAGGATGTCCCTGTCGTTCTTTTGTGACTTCAGAGTTCCTTTACTCACTACCAGCAGTGATCTGATGTTACACCCAGTGCTTACACACACCTAGACGCCAAGTGAAGAGCACTGTGCTTCACCACGACACAGAAATAATGAGATCTCTCCGTGGTCATCGCAATATTCGCCGACGATGATCGTCCGGAGAAGTGCACAACGCGATTCATCGGTGAACACAATGATGCACCCCTCATTAGCAGTCCATGCTTCGGAGTTACGACAGCACTCCAAATACAGCTGCTGTCGTTGTAGTATTAACATCAGATCGGTAATTTCCTATGTGGTTGCTGTTAGTCTCTGACTAACGGTGCGGGATGAAATAGAACGTTGTAGCGAGCGTATTGCTTGTTCTCGGATGGTAGGCGCATTTCGAAAGGGGTTTGAAATCACCTGATGAACAGTACGGAGGTCTCTTTTATAGCGATCAGAAGTGATCGAGAGGAACCACGTCGACGAGTACTGCTGCCCTCTCTCCCCGACGGTACAAGAGCTGATGTCTCTAGATCGTGGTAGTTTTACATGATCGTGGTAGTTTTACATTTATAATTATGTTTCATTTTATAATTTTTTGTTATTATTAGTAATTTTGATGCTACTAAGTTTTAGTTCCTTGAGAATGATTTTTCATTTAGTATTTCTTCGAATATTATGGTAGACTGCTCCTGGGTATTTACTCTCATCAGTCATCCTTGACAACCCGTTTTGTGTGAATTACAAATGTTTCAAGAATTTCTCTCCTACATTTTCTTCCAACAAAACTTTAGTTACTGTCCTAAATCCTATCACGCTCTCCGGAAAACTTTCAGCTCTTCAGATAAGAGGCTCCAGCATCAATCCTCTACCCTTCTTCATTCACACATCACTTTGTTTAACGCTTTCATTCTTGATTATATATTAATTATTTATTATAATTATATTATTAGAATCTTCGCCTAATATCGTACTCTTCCAGTACCATCATATCAACGTTTCTGCTGATTCACGGCTAATTTCCGTGTAAGGCTATAGTTTCCCGGAATTTATCAGTTTCATATAGTTCCAGAAATTTTCGTTTCTATCTGTAAACTTCTTCTGTCATGACATTTTCCTGTCCGACTGTGGCCGCGCCGATGCACTGCCAGTTTACGGCTGAATGACGAAGACGTCGCAGCTACTCCAGTGGTGAGAGCTGGTAAAGGGTGTTACCCAGAATTTCCTCCCTGAAGTACCGGGTGTTTCAAAAATGACCGGTATATTTGAAACGGCAATAAAAACTAAACGAGCAGCGATAGAAATACACCGTTTGTTGCAATATGCTTGGGACAACAGTACATTTTTAGGCGGACAAACTTTCGAAATTACGGTAGTTACAATTTTCAACAACAGATGGAGCTGCTAGTGATGTGAAAGATATAGAAGACAACGCAGTCTGTGGGTGCGACATTCTGTACGTCGTCTTTCTGCTGTAAGCGCGTGCTGTTCACAACGTGCAAGTGTGCTGTAGACAACATGGTCTATTCCTTAGAACAGAGGATTTTTCTGGTGTTGGAATTCCATCGCCTAGAACACAGTGTTGTTGCAACAAGACGAAGTTTTCAACGGAGGTTTAATGTAACCAAAGGACCGAAAAGCGATACAATAAAGGATCTGCTTGAAAAATTTCAACGGACTGGGAACGTGACGGAAGAACGTGCGGAAAGTTTGTCCGCCTGAAAATGTACTGTTGTCCCAAGCATATTGCAACAAACGGTGTATTTCTATCGCTGCTCGTTTAGTTTTTATTGCCGTTTCAAATATACCGGTCATTTTTTTTAAACACCCTGTACCTACTCTATCTGTTGTCTATGACTTACCGAAGACTTGCAAGAAGAAACGGCTTTTCCGTCTGTCATTAGCGCTACTACATTGACTACAAGGCTACTGATGAAAAGCCGGCCGCGGCGGTCTCGCGGTTAAGGCGCTCATTCCGGAACCGCGTGACAGCTACGGTCGCAGGTTCGAATCCTGTCTCGGGCATGGATGTGTGTGATGTCCTTAGGTTAGTTAGGTTTACGTAGTTCTAAGTTCTAGGGGACTGATGACCACAGCTGTTAAGTCCCATAGTGCTCAGAGCCATTTGAACCATTTTTTATTGATGAAAAACATCACCTGTCCGTGTATTGAAAACAGCGTACATTGTGTAAAGATAAGGGACAATTTCGTTAGACGAACTGACTTTCGGTGTCATGGAAATTTTGATATTACCCTCAGTTCTGATGTAGCTACTTGACAGTTGAAATGCATCGGTAATCCCACAGTGCCTTATGAAGAACCTCATTCTGGAAGACAGCGCTGGGTAAAAACGAAGGAAATACAGCTATAACATGTCGTGCAAGAACTGCAGTTCGGTACTATTTCCCGAATACCCGGTCAATTTCTATTTATCTTTCCACTAAAGAACAAAAAATATCAGTGCAAAAGATTCATTTTGCTTTGATGGATCTAGACACTATATGAAAAATTTTCTCAGGCTTCTCCTTTTACATAGTGTTAACGCCTACCTGTGGTACTCATTAAAGTAACAGCTGTCTCCCGGTGAGAATTCTGAGTAAAATTTAATGAATCTTCTATCTGCTCCTATGGTCACCTCGTTTGCATATTCAAATTAATAACGTTCCTTCTGTGTTTCTCGCTTGGTTTTCTTTCTTAGAATAATTACTGAACTAGTCATTTAGAACATTATTGCTTTTATTTTTCTGTTTGTCCACAACAAAAGATGCTCTGAAGTGACTATAGAAGTCACAAGACCCTGTCATATCGAAAAATTATATAAGCTAGAAATTCTGGAAGACGGTCATGTCATCAATAGATATCAATACATCTGAGCAATTCTATTTGCAATATTTATCGATGTGTGTGTAGCGAAAGTTATTTGAAAACCTGTGACGTTTTCTGATCTGATTAAAAGTTACGATGTTTTGGAGAAAAATCACACAGAGGAATGGAATTCTGCTGTTGCGAATTCCCTGGTGTCCTGTGATCGGACTACTCCACTTAATAAGTTTCGCTGTCTCCAGTGGTGACGTCGCTAAATTCAAGAAGACAGACATCACCTTCATCGTCATTATCGTCATCACTAAAATTTTTGCTTTAGACATGTCTGCCTGTTCCAGAACTAAGCATCGTAAAACCGATTGCACTATCTTCTTCGTGGCCTTTGTATTCTTCTTCTGCCCTCCATGTAGGTTTCCATTGGTATTCGGCTTTGACCCATACGTAGTTGAAGGGGTACTGCTATTTATTTCAATGTTAGTGAAACTTTCCTGATATTTCTGGGAGATGGAACTACGGTCTTATACTACGTTTCTTACTAGGATCTGGTAATTTGTATCCTCACAAAAGTCTTAGAGGCCTCCTTTCTGCCGGTTGAATTCACTCTAACTCTTCTGTCATAAATTCCATGCTTCAGGCCCATAGAGTAGTAAAGGTATGGTACCACCGTTATGAAAGTTAGGTACTGTCTCTTCCGTAGTTTATACAGGAGCGTTTCATTATCATACCAAACATGTATAAGCACCTTTGCAGTTTCTTTCCAGGATCGTTATCTTAAAAGTAAGAGACGTGACAGCTCATGTAGTTGAATATACGGACTTGTTCCAATAGGCTATTCTCTATTATGATTTTAGCTCTAAGATGTTCTTAACCACAAAAGCCCATAACTTCTGTCTTCTTCGTGGACATTGTTTGATCATATTGTTTTAATATTAAAAATATTAAATCACATGTAATATCTTGTGTTATGTAATATCTTGTACAGACACCTTTTATTAACCAGACACGTTCCACATTATTACGAAGTGTCGTATTCATGGTCTATGGAAGAAGTACTAATATAATCTAATCTCTAATTTACCGTCATATCTAAGGACGATACAGGTCACTGAAACCTATCTTCAGTATCCGGGAGTGTAAACTGGTCACCTGTAAAAAGAAGCGAGTTAAAACTGTAGATTTTGGTGGGTAGGAATCTTCCTGTTTCTTTTCCCATTTATCGAAAATGTCGTTTATGTGATATGTTAAATAGTGTGGGCGATGAAGAACAGACTTGTCCGACTCCTTGTGTTATTCCTTTCGCTCCTCAGCTAATTGCTGAGCAGACGTATATCTTGATAATGTGATGAGCACACATGCTCTGAACTGTCGTTCTTAAATGCTGGGGATGCCACATTCTCCTTAAATTTCTAATAACTCATATTTCTTCACCATGCCGCAGGCCTTTACATAAACCACAAGAGCTACATACGTAGCGAGATTCAATTCTCATTGCTTTTCCGTTAGAAGAGCACAGTATTTCATCTGTGCAACTGACTGACACACAAGGATCACATGGCTCTTGGTCAGAGTAACTTTCATTCGTCAGTGGCATGTACTGTGGCAAAGGTGCATTTCCGGACACATGCTCATGGGACCTTTTGTCCTCCATTTCCAGTTGTCAGTTTTACTGATGTTCACCCTGTATATTGGCAACTGACGACTAAATTTCAGCCGGCCCTTGTGGCCGAGTGGTTCTAGGCCTCTCAGTCTGGAACCGCGCGACCGCTACGGTCGCAGGTTCGAATCCTGCCTCGGGCATGGATTTGTGTGATGTCATTAGGTTAGTTACGTTTAAGTAGTTCTAAGTTCTAGTAGACTGATAACCTTAGATGTTAAGTCCCATAGTGCTCAGAGCCATTTGAATCATTTTTGACTAATTTTCACAATGATAAATAAACAGGACGTTTCAATTATGCTTAAGCAGTGTGTTCATCGCGCCTGGAAACGTCGGTCAATTACGCCGATGAAACATAGTGGGAGTTGCACAGTGCACCTTTCGCCCGAGAACAACTTCTTCTACAAGTAGTTTCTTCTGACAGAAATTGCTTACTTGAAGTAATTTGTGGACTCGCCTTCTTTAAACCTTTGTCTTTTGACGAAAACTCCTTTTTTGTCCGGCATGCTACCATTCTCCAGCTTCATCAAGTTCACGCCTCCAGCAGGGGGTACGGTTGCTACTCGCGAGCGGCGCTCACGCCGGGCCGCACACTCCAGCCGGAGGGGCCGCGGCGCGCCGACCTGCTCTCCTGAGCTGGGATTTGGCGCAGCAAGTGTTTCCTCCGCCGGGAGCGGCGCAGCGGGGCCCAAGCCGCTGGCTGACGTATCGACTGGCCGCAGGCGCATCCAGCAGCGCGGCCGCCGCCGATGAATCAAACATGAGACAAGGCGCGGCGGCGGCGGAGGCCCACACGTGCACTCTCTGGGCCGCACGGATCAAGAGGCTGCTATTCATCTGACGGCGCCTCGCTTCGCAGATGACTCGGAATCCATACACTTTTCGCACCATTCTTTTCACGGGAGAAAGCGCAGCACGCAACATCCAAGAAACACAAGAAATCTATTACTGGTAATAAAATTGCAACACACTGAAGATGGAAGGCAACAGACGTCAAATTAGCACGACGTGATATTCTTGGATTTGCAAGTGTTTATCATTTCAACACATAGTACAAAGTAACTAACTTTACTGTGATATTCCTGACTGTGGCCACCAGTATTTTATTTTGCTAGAAGCTCTTTTGATGCACCTTGATACACGCCACGTAGCATATGTTACAGAGGTGGAGTGAGGCACAAGCGACTGTTAATGAAGAATGTACCAGTCGCGTGGGAGAGACCGCCAATTGTACTGACCTTGCTTCTGATTGGTCGGCACATTCGGGTGATAGGCGCCAAAACACCTAACTTTTCTTGTTAATTATTTACAAATTTTTCATTGTAATTAATCCAGTTTTTAGTATGGTTACCATACGAGTCTATCGTTTTTGTTTATTAAATTTCAGTAGTTTTGAGAAACATAAGAGTGGCGATATAGCAACCGAAGTGCGTCGGACACCATCGGGTCGCTGTGGCGCCCCTGGGAGACGAAGTACGAATATTTCGGCGGCGCTACTCACTCTGTTGGGCGCGTTCTGGAGGGCCGGATACGTAACTCTGCCTCTGAAGGGACGGTCATGTCGTACTTTATACTAGAAATTAAGATGGAAAAGTTACCGTACAATTAAGAAAACTATGTCGAGGGTTGTAGATGACAGTTTAAAATGTGTGAATACTTAAATAATAACCAAACAGGATACATTAATGAGAAGACTTGCCTACAATCATTGTCAGTGCTACATATCTTGCCCTCTGTAGATACAAGGGGCATCCCTTTAAAAGCACAATCACAGGTTCCAGATGACAGCATAGCAGCGTCCGCTGAAGAAGGTCGAACGACCGACAAGCTCTCTTCTTAGCTAATGACACAACTTTAGCAGACAACGTTTGGAGAGACTTATTCAATCTCTCCAGATCTCTCCATCCACCAAATCTGACTTCCAAAGGGCACGTGATTTATGGTACGTTCGTAATAAAAGGGGAGACTGTGCAATGTATGTCTTTCAGTGACATAGGCGTTGGATGTGAGATGCTTAGCAACATAATCATCAGCGACCGTGCAAAGTGGCAGCAATTACAGTGTCCAATCATATTAACGCAACCACGTGTCAGACGCCTGAAGAACCATCTCTCGCAGCACGGACTGCTGCGAGACGTGCAGTAAGAGAGCGAATGAGTTTCTGGAAGGTACCGACATGAATGTGGAGCAGTGCTGACTTCCGTGCCATGGTCAGCTCTGTCGGATGTCTCGGTTGAGGATCCATGATGGAATAGTCCGATAAAGAGGTTCCACGTATTCTAGATTGGGCTTAAATCCGCGGAATTCTGTGGCCATGGTATTACCGTAAACTCGGTTCGCCGCACGGTCTAATGTGCTGCTTCCCGAGCAGGAAGGCGAGTCGGTCCCCTTCACGAATCCTCCTGACGAATTACTGTCGACATCCGGTGTGCTGGCCAGTCAGTGGATGGTTTTTAAGGGACATTGTATGTCTCTTGCCGTCAACGCTAAATTAACGAATTGCGTGACCCATTATCTTGGAAACTAGGACACCATCTTACAATTTTCCATAATTATTGAATGTATCTTTCTTGATACACTGAACTGGAATTATTACTAAAATCATATTGACGAGGGATGTTACCTTCTTCCCTTGAGACATTAAATTTTGTGACAGAATTTTGTAAATAAGCACAATGAACATAAAAAGAAAACAACTCAGGATATTTTAATTATTCTAGTACTATACGTGTTGAATCTCACACTTGGCATGCTGTGAAAATTTAATCTCTCTACCATCAGTAATTTTTAGAAAATTGGTCATTTATTGCAAAAAATGTAGTTCAGAGGTAGTGAGGTTTAAGGCGTTTTTTATTACAAATTCTTATAACGACTTCAATTTCTACGTCTTTCGTGCTATAGAATTGCCCTGGCCCATAATCCGTGTCTTCTTCAGTGTCACAACAACCCAGTGTTTGCCTCCTCCTTTTCTTTCTTGATTCTTTTGTGATTTGCTGAGCAGCTAACTTTGCTTCACGTTCACGAAGCTCATCCAGTTCTCACAGTCCTTTAGCTGCGTTCGGTCCAAATCTTACCCCTAACTTTTCCATAACCTTACGTCTTCCATAGTTCCCTCCATTAAAAGTTATTAAAGCATCAGACTGCTGACGTTAGAGTCATAAGGCCTACAAATACATTTTTAGGCACACTCCACCACACAACATTATTCAAGGACTTGTTCAAATTCTAGGTCTTCACACGTAAACAATTCTTTAGTAGCTCAGGATGTGCCAGATTTCTGTCCGCCTGTGTAGCTGGGTGGTAAACTGCTCGCCTCCCCTGCAAGCGGGCGCGGGTTCGATACCCGACGGGTTGGAAATGTTCTCCGCTAGGGGACTGGGTGTTGTGCTGTCCTCATCATCATTTCATCTTCACCACCACCGCGTAAGTCGTCCAATGCGGCGTCGAATGAAATAAGACTTGCACTTGGTGGCCGAACTTCCCCGAATAGGGGCCTCCTGGCCATCGATGCCATCCGCTAATTTGATTTTGCCAAATCTCTGTAAATAGGTTTCATTGCCTCCATAACTGCTGCAGGAAGATAACGTTTATGAGTGAATTCATGTAGGATGCTAGAAAATTTGGCTTGCCTATATTTACCGCCACTGTTTGGTGGAGGCGGAGACAAACCATGATATGGCTTCATCGGCTGACATCCAACGAAAGTAAGTGCTCCATACAGCTTTTTTTGTTACTTGAAGTTACATTTATGCTTAGTCATTTTATTTAGTATAAAAAGCAATATAAATTAGCTTACTACAAAAATAGCCGATAATCACACTACTTTCAAAGAAAACTAGTGTCAAAAACAATGAACAGGTTTGTTTATTCGTAATGCCAACTTCTGAGTCGTAGGAGTAGACACACACAAAAAAGAGTAATTCACAGCCTCTACACTTCACACGATATAAGTGCCCAACTGTGGCAGTAGATCCGTAGCTGCGAAATTTGACAGTCACACGTCAACATTCAAAATATTATTTGAAGGTCCCACAATTGTCTGATTTTAATATATTATTTACCAAAATGTTTAGGAAAGTCCAAAGTACATTATGTAGTAGAAAACATAAAATGTCAAATTTCAACAAATTTCACGTACAATGTCCCGTTAAGGTGGCCTTCCATCTGCGTCTGCCTCAGTTACACTATGTCGGAAATTGCTGAGCAAACACTGTCTCCACGTACGCGTACACCATAATTACTCTGCCACGCAAACATTTGAGGTTACACTCGTTTGGTACGAGACGTTACCGGGGAGTCCACTGGGGGGCTGAAACACACAATACCGTGGGTTTGATGTGGGGAGGCGGAGAGACTGGTGGACTGCTGTGGCCTGTTGTGTGGTTGTGAACCACTGAGAACTTGGGCGAGACGCAGCCTCTCCGTCGGTTTTAGGTCCCTGGTATAACACACACACACGTACGCACACGGTAATCTCATCCTTGTGCTCTTCGAAATACGCACGAGCGCTGCAAGCTTCTGGTAGATGTCATCGTGCAGGGGCTAAATAAACTGATGGAGGGGTGGACATGGTCCCCAATGATAGATACGTATATGGGTTGGTCCACTGTCCGTTGAAGAACTGCAACATCGCCCAGGAAATGCCACGCAAACATTCCTAAATCATGACGTTCCGTTCTTCCAGCCTGGACCTCTTTGCTGGCAAACGTTTTACTCTGTACAAGCCAATGCCCTACCGTCCAGTCGGGCATAAAAAACGTGATTCAGCTGCAAGGGTCACCGGTCGCCACTCAGTGAACGTCCAGTTGCGGCACAGGCGTGCAGATTCCAACCTCCGTGACAGATGGTCCTCAGTCAGCGTGGAGGAGTGAACTAGACACCTTTGCGGAGGTCAATATGCAGCACTGTTCGCTGAACGGTAGTGGAGGAAACACTGTTGGTAGCCTCTTGGTTTATCAGGGATATCAGTTACTCACTAGTTATATGTCTGTTCGCCAGTATGTATCTCCGCAGCCGACGTTTACGTCTGTCTTCTATTGCTCTTGATGCAGCACAGTTGCCTCGACGCCGGTTTTGCATGTCGTCATTATGCCGTGCACAATATACTTTAACCACGGCGTCAGTGAACAGTTTACAAACTTCGCTATTTCGAAAATAGTTACACTATTGGCCCGAAACGCAATGATAATGCCCTTTTGGACATCAGATAAAAAGCTCCGTTACCTCATTACAGTGACTGCACACTGTTTGTCCTTTGCCCCCCCCCCCCCCCCCTCCCCGACCAGCTTTATCCATCCTCGACTGCTAGTGCTACGACCTGCCGTCTGTTAGTGACTTTTGCGCGTTGTCGTCAAACCTAGGCAGTGATCGCGCTAATGTGACTAGACCGTATAATTAAAACACTGTCGTCATGTCGCACTGAACAATTAAACTGAAAAAAGATTAATAAAAATGCCGGACTGCCTGGGAAACCTATCCAGCAGGAGCACTCTGAACTCCTCTCACCAGCGCCTTAGGCATAAAGCCCGTCTGTTTACAAAGTTTCATAACTTTTGTTAAACTGGTGTTTGCCTCATCTAGGAGGTTGGGTAGATCTCCAGCCAAACTGAGGGTTGCTCTAATGTTAGGAAATAAAATACACGTGGCCAAAAGATGCTTCATCGAATGTTGGACGCCGCAAACTTCACAGATCTGTGGATCCTCCGGCTGGACAGGAAATCCGTGAGTTAAGAAGAAATGTCCAATTTGCAGTCTGATGAGCAGCAGTTTCTCCCATAGGCATGGTAGGCACGGAGTCGGCCATGCTTGATTGTTCGCCGTGAATTAGTTGATCGCCGTTTCCAAACCGTTGAGTTGCATCCGTTCAAGCGTGATTCTTCTGTCGATGAAATGACGGCGTGCAAGGGGAATTCACATTGACGCACAGCAACAACATAACGTTATTCATTTCCTGATTTATCGGCTGTAGCATATCCTTGTATCCCGACATGTCCAGGTAACCAACAAAACACAATACTCCTGCTTCTATGTCCTTTTCACTTTAATGTGTCGGGCCCGACATTAACCAACTGATCTGTTGGATAAATGACGTGGACAGCTTGTAGTACATTTAGCGAGTCCGAGTAGACGAGAAGTTCCTTACAGTGATGCTTTTGAATCACCTGCGGTGCCGTCCTAATACCACTTAACTCCTCATTTGTCAAGTTTTCCGAAGATATACTTGGAAAACTTCTAAAAGGAATTCTGAATACCATATGAATTGATAACAGTCACAAATAGTGATTAATGTATGTATTTATTTATGCCTTTTCTGTGTTTAAATTCGAAGTAAAATGTCGTGGCCCGTTGCAAGGAATGTTCGCGCATTATACAGGATGAATCATCTAAAACCGAGTGGATTTCTTTGCTGTGAGACATCCGAATGTACGACGATAAGACCGTGCTACGTACATGCATCTGAAGAAAACAGTTTTTTTAATACGTAATCCAGAGTACAAATTTCCTAGGACTGCGTCGAGCCTAATATCACATTTGTCCTCTGAAGATTTTAGTCACCAGTTGCGTATTCGGAGTGCTGATACATGACATGTGAGACAGTGTGTAGCACGTATACCTTACGGCTTGGTCGCAGGGCCCAGCTCTTGAACAACCATTTAAAGTTGGCGTGGTCCGCCACAAATGCGAATGATGAGGCAATGATAAAATTTTTAGGGATAGTCGAGTTCAAAATGGTTCAAATGGCTCTGAGCACTATAGGACTCAACATCTTAGGTCATAAGTCCCCTAGAACTTAGAACTACTTAAACCTAACTAAACTAAGGACATCACACACACACATGCCCGAGGCAGGATTCGAACCTGCGACTATAGCAGCCCCGCGATTCCGGACTGCAGCGCCAGAACAGCACGGCCACCGCGGCCAGCTGATTCTCGAGTTAAAAGGATGATCAGACGAATACGTAGTGAAGATTCACCAGCCTCTACACGTAGACTCTGAACAGGGCTCTTTCGACAGACTGCAGTTGCTATCCGAAGACCCACGTGGAGGTAGGAAGAACGTGCTGATCACTTCGGTAATGAAACTTCCACCTTAAAGCGCATAATAAATAGTGTTTCTCTTACAGACCATTTGATCGCTGGTAGATCTGAGGAGACCGTGGAATGCTTCCTGTAAGAAGGATCAACGCCTATGAGCGAGTGTCTAATTTAGACAATGTCAAGACTTTGGCCTATAAACACTGCAGTTTACTCTTCTGGGGTATTGGTGCATGAATAGGCGGGCACCCACTACTGGCGTGTGGATATTGAACCGATGGACTCTGGAGGGCCACAGTCAACGCTATGCAACATCTCAAAGTAAACACATAACTAGCGCCAGAGAGGACAGAAAATAGTTTGCTCAGGGGTGTGGATCGTACAGCCACAATACATTCCGTAAGTCTGTAAATGGGATTGTCCACAGGCATTTTGCGACGACGTGTGGAGTACTACGAGGTTTCAGCACTGTGAACATTGTTCCCTTGAGGTGAAAGTAGTGAAACAGAGCTTGTTCCATATACTATCCAGACGTCTCAGCATTGAATAGTCTTGTCTTGGATTCCTGAATGTCTGGTATACCAAGAGTCACCACCTACTATGATGGAAGACATCTTGCATAGACGTGAAACAAATACTGAGTTATGTGTCCATGCCCTGTAGGCCAGACGAAGCAGCTTCTGTGCTAAATTGCACATACTTTGTAAACTCAAGCAACACAAAAAATTTTGTTTTGTTCCTATTATATTTTTTCTGCTATAATTTAGTTGCTAGAATGTATTCTTGGAGTTGAAATTCCAATGACTAGTAGTGTACATGATATGCTGTGATAATTAACAGTTATACAAACATGAACGTCTAATCTAACGAACTGTATGAATGCCACTAGAATTGACAAGTCAGAAATAACAATAAAAATGTATATGTATTTTTGTACGGTTTTTTTCTGTGCATTAATGCGAAGTATAATGAGGCCCATTGCAATGAATGTTTGCGCAGTATTCAGGGTGAACCACCTAAAACCTTAACCGTAAATACTGCGGATATGTAAAGCGCTCGTTTCACAGATTTGATTCGTAGTCAGGGGCTCGTATTGTTAGCCAATCAACAGATTGTAATAGCACTAGGACAGTGTATTTTCTGTGCAGACACAATCTACATTTTTAGATGGAAGAATGCCTAGAGACAGCCGCACAGTGCAGCCGTGCGGTCTAGGACGTCTTATCGCAGTTCGCGCGGCTCCCTCCTTCAGAGGTTGGAGCCCTCCCTCGGGCGTGGTGTGTGATGTCCTTAGTGTAAGTTAAAGTTAGCTTAAGTAGAGTGTATCCTTAGGTACCTATGACCTCAACAGTTTGGTGCCATAGAACGTCCCACAAATTTCCAAATTGCCTATCGCTACTAACAGACTAAAATTAAGATGTATTAGATAGTCAGTGGTCTTTTATGCAGGATTCCAGTGCGAGTCGCTTACAATATACCGTATTCTGATAAGTTACTGCACCGACACTTTTACAATACCTTTGTAGCACACATTAAAGAACAACCAACGCGCAGACACCAGGCATGTGGATTTCGGCCAGTAACGAGACCACTGGCGATCACAGGTTGTTTTCAAAATGACCACCAGCAACGGCAATACACGCTTCCATTGTAGTATGGAATGAATGCTGCACACGTGCTAACATTTCAGCGGAGCCGCGCGTTGTAGCCGCGTAGTCTACGACCTCTTGTCACGGTCTGAGCGGCTTGCCCCGTCGGAGGTTCGAGTCCTTTCTCGGGTATGGGTGCGTGTTTGTGTGTTGTCCTTAGCGTAAGTTAGTGTAAGTTAGATAAAGTTGGAGTACGTAGTGCGTAAGCTTAGGGACCGATGACCTCAGTAGTTTGGTCCCGTGAGACCTTAACACAAATTTCCAAATTTCCAAAATTTCAGAACTGTTGTCCGAACAGGTTGCAACAATAAGATGATACATGCCATCGCGTGTAGTTGGTACGTCGTTTTAGACAGCGTTTTCCAGCTTTTCCCACAAAAAGAAGTTCACAGTCGTCAAATATGGTGTACGGGCCGACCGAGGTACATGTCCTCTACGTCCAATTCAACAATTTGGAAACTATTTGTGGAGACATGCTGTAGCACTTCGAGCACTCTGGGCTAGACAGCCAACATGGTGTTGTCAGAGGTTGAAACGTCCCCTTAGAAAAATTATACAAGACTGTGCTTAAACTGACACACAATATTTTTAGGGCAACGCAATCTGACTTCCAAAAATCCCTACGAAAGAATGGCCCTGACTAACATTAACATATACGTTTCATAAATCACTTACCTAACAAAAATCTTTGTTACTCAAGCTACTGCAATACAGCGAGCGCCACTACTGCCAGCTAAATAAAAGATTCAAACTACTAAAGGCACTAACTACTGATAGGCATAGTTAGCAAATGAAAGATTTTAATAGAGAACAAACAATGTATTTACCTTAGTAGTCATAATATATATATCACTTCATGACACGAAGTCTTACAAATTTCAAAACTCCGCCATCACTCTCCCCACGTCCACCACTGCTGGCGGCTCACCTCCAACTGCGCAATGCTACGCGCTGTTAGCATCCAGCTGCCGCTGCCCAACACTACAATGGCAGACAACAATGCAATCTAGCCACGGACCGCGCACAGCACAGCCAGTGATTTTTCATACAGAGCGCTATGTGGCGTTACCAATAAGAAAACCTATACAGCCTACTTACAAGGTTTCTCCTAATCTTCAGAAGAACCTCTTCTAGCATCCGTGGAAGACGTTCTGTTAGGAGACTGCGATACTTGCGTATGTTCAGTGTTCCGTCTACGAAACACGTGCCTATGAGCTGACAGTTCGCAATCCCACATCACACGATTACACGGCATGGACACTGACGCTCCACCTGGCGAATCCAACGGGGATTGTTAACAGACTAATCGTGATGTTTCGGTAGTTTACCTGTTCATGATTCTCAGATCACTAATCAAGATGCATGGAACACGTGGAGTATCCAGTCTTAACGCCCGTGTAAAGAAGTAAACACGATTGTCTTAATCGTTTCCATGCAGCTCTTGATGGAGATAGATGTGAGAGAGATAAATCCTAACTCGATGGAGAACGAATAGGACACTTGTCAAACTAATGTTGCTTTCAGGTGCGACCCTGTGGAGCTAACGTATGGACTAATTGCAAAAGTAGCAAGAACATTAATTCCCCCCTCTTCTGCCACCACTTGTATCACTCTGCTACGTTGTCTAGGTGTTACACTACCACATTCATGTAACTGGTTTACAAATTTACTAAATAAATGCTGAGATGGTTGACGTATATTGGGATATCTTGCCGCAAGCACCGTACAGGGACGAACTGTATTCTTCCTACACTCTCCATACACCACGAGGATGTGGGCTGATTTCTGCATTGAGAAATACAATCGCCAGCTGATGACCGACAGCCTGGACTGTCACATGCGTACTCTGTAGCAAGTTTAAGTGCACCCAAAAAACACACAAGCACACTGTAGGCAAATATAACAATATCGTCACTAGCAAGAACGTAGGTTGCATCGCACCGCGGTTGAACGGCACAATCAAGTGTCAGTGTGATAACTTTTCAAACTACGATATTTCGTAAATCACTCGCACTATAAACCTGCAACAAACATAACTGACATTCTAATTTACCCTACATTTGGTGTGTTAATGTCAATAGACCCAATTCCATTCGAAAAATTGCGTGTTTACGCGTGAAGTACATATTCTAAGTATTATTACAGACTGTTGATTGGTTTAAAGTACGAACCACTCAATATCAATTCATTCTGTAAAAGCTAAACGTCAGTAGCATTTTCCATTTCCGCAGTATCTGCGGTACACTCTTTAAGTGATTCGCCCTGTTCGTTTCGCGTCGCTAACGAAACTCGTAATAATTTCCAACGTGCTGAGAACCTACGGTACACCACACAACGGCGCGCAGTCTGTGTAGACACTTGTATTACTACAAACAATCCCATTTCCTCTCTTAAGGAATGCGCTGGGGCTGTGCGATCCCGCATAGCAGAGCGAACTATTTGTTTGTCCTCTCCGGCCATAGTCGACTGGAGTCGTTGAAAATGTGCATAACGTTGACTATGGCCCTTCTGAGTGTGTGAGGGTCCGCATTTCTCGCGTTATGGACAATATTCGAAATTAAATAAAGGAGGACGATGAGAAAGCCACTTCAAACTTGTTAAACGGTGGGACGTAATTTTCTGTATAACGCAATTGCTTATATATGGCAGCAGAACGAGAATATTGACATAAACGAGGAAACTTCCTGTTCGTGTGAGAATAAACTCTTTTATATATTTTTTTCTAAAGATATTGATGATGAGAGCGAAATTTCAGGAATTATATCGCACAATAAACTTGACGTAACTGAAAAGATTCTCTGTTATGTTAGTAAAAAGTGCGAAGTACACACAGAAATGCTTGTGTGGTATATTATTCAGAGTGGATTTTCCCAGACTGACATAAAGACCTCGATTAAGACCGGTAGCTGAGAAAAATGAATTTATGAGGAAATTTTTCGAATTCTGCAACTAACTTGAAAGACTAACAAAAAGTTAACGGAATAATGGAAATGGAGAATAAAAGGCTTCAATTAATAAGAGAGCGTAGATGCAGAATCATGGTCATATGAGGATAGTGAGGCAAGATCATTTACCATAGAATTTGGGGATCAAATACATAAAAGAGATGAAACATAATAAGAGCGTGAGAGGATTACAGAGTGCAAGAAAGTTTAATAAGGAAAGAAAGAGGCCTGTACGGAGATACGGCCAGAACAAGGACGTTTGCAAAGAGATGCGTGACAAGCTGCTAATGAGGCTGAGAAAGAACGTGTGAGAAAGAGTGCAGGCGTGCAGAGTGCAGAGAGAGAGAGAGAGAGAGCGAGAGAGAGAGAGAGAGAGAGAGAGAGAGAGAGAGAGAGAGAGATTAAAACTCGGATGAAGCTCAGTGGGTACTCTTCACGAATAGTACTGTAGAGAATGCCGTCCTGCTGCCCTTACAGTGACCATTCAACATACTAAGAGTACCGTACTACTGCAACAAAATCATGTTTAAAATTAAGAACATATGTGTCACAGCAACAGAGAAAATGTGTGAGAACAACAGGTGTCTCGAACTGCTGAACGCCACGAACAGGTGCTCACTACCGAATGTGGGAAGTTCTGTTGATTGGCTTAAAGTAAGAACCTCTAACTATGAAACCATTCTGTGAAAACCACACGTCAGTAGCATTTCCCATTTCCGTAGTATCAGCGGGGCACGGCAATATGCGAATATCATCGAGTTGCACAACCAAACATCTTCAAAATTACCACACTTAAATGTTCCTGTGACGAAGAGTAGATGCACTACTAGGTAGCGTATAACACAAGTATTCTATAAAACAATTTTTTTCGTACGAAGAAAACAGATATTCCGTCCGTTCAATGAATTACACAAATTGTACATAAGTCAATACCTCTGTCTTTCCTAGACTTTCTCTGGTCTAACAGGGTCTACAGATTTTATAATTGGGCGAATTTTATTCTAACTTTTCGTTTGCATACTCTGCCAGTAGCTTCAATCTCCAATGGACCTAGAGGAGGAGGGAAGTTGTCAGACCCTCTGCATCAGCATAACGAGAAAAATCACCTAAAATTAGTTCTCAGCCATCACTGTGTACACGGCCAACTGCCGTCAGGCCGCCGCACGGGTGCCAAATACTATATGAGGCTCATCTTAGTACCAACCAAAATAGTGCACTGCGCTTTGAGCTGAACGAGCACATCACCAGTAGGTATCTTACGGCGTAACTAATTACAGCCGTCAGCCTTTAACGCCAAACCTTCCTAGTTGACCCATGTTTATGAATCAATAACATCACATGCTATACTTGGAAAGAGGGCTCTGAGTAACGAATATAAGCTCTGACACTGTACACTGACGCTCAGGACTCTGCTGCACTTCACGAAGTTGGTGTGTAAATAGTTGTTTAGATGTAAATTTAATTATCTCCTGTCTAGCGGCTGATTGCGAATTGACGATGTTAATTAATTTTGGAAATGAATATCACGGCAGTAAAGCGTTCGCCTTGCCTGTACTAGCAAGTACTTAAGATAATTTTGACGTCTTTATCGACAGGCAGAATGGAGGAGCCTTTGACGGGAGATGAAGTTCGTACATGGTTACAACACGTAACAAATGTCTGCAGAAAATTGCTCACAACTCGTCCCACTAATTATGGAAGCAAGATGCAAGAGGAAACCATTACTCTGCCCAGCAGCAAAATTTTGATTGACCATCTTTCCCCCATGAGAGATTGGGTTACGTCTCTAATGCAACAGTTGTGGACGGGATTTTAAACTCTAATCTTCTATTTTTCCCTTGGATACTTCCTTTCGTAATTCTTCTTCACATACTTAATTGCCACTCGCAAGGACGTGGCATGAACTATATCCCGAAACAACAGTTCTATGAAGTAGAAAACTACTGGCAAAGCATTCAGTTTTTTTCAGCAAACGTACAATTACTGCTAGCTTTTGCAAGACGAATACAAATAATACAACTACGATAGAATAGAAAGCTTGAATTTTTGTAGAAGCTTGAGGAAGTCTAACAATAGCACTCCATCTTGATCGGTAAACATATGTAGTGGAACTAATCTGAGGCGAACCATGAAGGTATAATGTGCACAGTGGCAGAAGTTGCTAGCATCTTTTCCTGATAATCTGAATGTCAGTTAGTGCCTTAATGACCGTTTCGTGACACTGTGCCTACACCGTAAGTCATTTACATTACTTATGGACGAGATCTACCCCTGAATGTTTCACTATGGTCTCGGCACTGACGGCCTCCATAACTGAGCGATATTTCACAGTACATATATTATTGTACTATCGGGTGCTTTCGGTCACTTTCGTTAATCTGGCAGGACTTCTCTTATCTCTTATTCTGTACACGGAATATCCTAAAATTACACGGAGGTTAATACATTAAGGGTGTTTTACAAACACTCTCACGTGGTCCGTTTAAATTTATTGAATTAAGTGTTATCAATAATATGAATATTTGGCCCATAGTAATCAGTACGTTATACTAGATGGACAATGTTCTCTGAATAGGAAAGTCACCAATGGTGTGCTCAAAGGAAGCACGAGAGGATTGTTAATATTCTCAATAATCATAAATGATCAGGCAGTATAAATTATACTGCAAGTTAGTCTCTTAGCTGCTTCTGTCGTTTAGATGATACAATCGTCTATTCAAATGATTTCGGGCTTGGAACCGGGTTGTCGTTAGCTTCCATCCACGATATTTCGACTGGACAACTGCCAGCCATCCCAAGGTGAGCCATCGAAGACAGATGAAAACGCATTTTTTCTTTCTTTATTGTGATTTCATTCCTCTGCCCCATATGGGCAGTGGAGGGCTGTCAGCGGCACAATCCGCCGCTCTTCAGCCGAGTGACACTACAACTAAAACAAGAATAAAATGATACATACACAAGGAGATAACGCAGACGCCCTCCGTTCCGTAATATATAGCGTGCAGCTAGTATTCCGCGCATGCCTCAAAATCATATGGACAGACGAACAACACCGCCCGCCAGCAGCGGCCTCGCTGGTGGAACTGCAGAACTCAGTTGTCTCCCGCGTTGTCAATTGCCACGGCCATCGGAGTACTTTGACGTCTTCGTCTCGAGCAGATCTTAGAGATGTTGGGGTTCCATGCATTATCTAGCTGGTAGACACTGTCATGGTTACTAAGATTGTCTTCATGCGAATTTCCACTGATTCTTTTATGGCGGAGTCCAAAAAGAATGTTACTGTGGCCAAAATTGTTGCCTTGGCATACTCCATTGAGTGTCCGGTGGAAATTCAATGCTCAGCAATTGCAGACTTGCTAGGCTGCAAAAGGCGAGTACAGCGTTTATGTTCAGTGCTACTGTTCACAATGTTTGTCCAATGTTGACACGGTATTTTATAAATTCCCGCCTGTCGCAATACCACATTGTATTTAATTGATCACAGCAGGTCGGAAATCTTCGATGGTGGACGGAAAATTGCTTTCCCTTCAAAACTGAGGAGGATTCTTGCAATTTTGAATAAAATGTTGCCAACAAAGGGAAGAAAAGATAAAGATTTAGTAGGTGTGCCCTCTTCTTTCTGCACTCCCTCTTTCTTTGGCTTCATTGCAAATGCCTTGCTAATTTGCCGGGTAGAATACCTTGTCAGTGTGGGATGTCATATACAGTACATACATTTTGGCAGGTGTCCAGTCGAAATATCGTGGATGGAAGCTAACGACGAGTGGCTGCAAGCCCGAAATCTTTTTGAATATTTAGTTCGCCTAGAAAATTTTAAATTTCACGGTAGAATCATCGTCCACGAAATGTTTTCGCAGTTGCGAATCTCAAAAGTCATCAGCCGTATAACTGAATGACGACAACGAAAATTTGTGCTGTGTGACAACTCCAACGCTGATATTTCTCTTACCACCAGCGGTCGCCTTACTCTTACTCTATCAGAGTACGGCACACCTCCACACCTAAACTTCCGTACGTCGACAGCCACGTGTCTACATCCTGCATCCGTGCATCCACAGTGTATATCCCCGTGCAGGGGAGGCCTTTTAATTGAACGTCGTTGGCCCTGCGTTGGCGGACAAGTGAGGACACATGAATCTCCGAAGGAACATTACATCATAATTCTCAATACCATAGGCACCGCAATATCCTATGGGATCGTTGTTAGTTGTTCGTGAGGAAATTCAAAGAGATTTACATTCCACATATTGTAGTAAACGTCGGGTCTGTTTAAATGGAAAATATAAGATAATACCAGTAAGAAAGAGGAAGAACCTGACAGCAAGCGACTGAAAGAATAGTGGCGAAAATCTTGAGTACATGAAATCTTAGTATTTAAGCGTAATACTAAGCAGGGATAAGAAATGAGAAGATTACTGCGAAAGGTAATTGGAAGAGTTAGATTTGTAAGAAGATTTCTTGGAAAGTCCCGTTTATCTGTAAAGGAAATCGCACAGAAGACACTATTGCGATCCATTCCACTGTTGCACCATTTGAAGTTCTTATCAGTTGATAACAGTAGTGCGTAAGCTGTACAGTGGTTTGTGGAGTATAAATGTACATGTGCAACATTACGTCAGGTGTGGTTGCACAGATCTGGTTCAGTTACCCAACTGTATCAGCTGCGATTCCCTCCCGAACAGTTCCAGTTGGACACCCCTCTCTTACCCTAGCATGTGGCATTTCTAATTATATGTTGATCATTATTCGACGAATATGCTGTAACTAGAAAGACAGGCAAGTATTTTCATAGACAAGACCCGTGTTATCCATTCAGCTTATAATGCTTAGATAAGTGATTAATTGCATTCTCGGTGCTATATGAGGAGTCTGTTTCGAAAATGTAGCCATCTGCCTGTCCTCGATATACAAATGAATATCTGTTTACCACACTGGGCTGAAAATGAAAACTACGTCAACGGGAGGCACGAAAGTTGAAATAAATTTCTGTAAACAATAAAGGGAAATTTATTATAACAGTAATGAACGAGAAAACAAGTGTAATTTTTGAATTAGAGAAACGTTTTACGTTTTCTGAGAACGTAATGTTTAAAGATCAAGCTTCCATCATGACCCAGTTATTATAACAGTAATGAACGGGAAAACAAGTGTAATTTTTGAATTAGAGAAACGTTTTACGTTTTCTGAGAACGTAATGTTTAAAGATCAAGCTTCCATCATGAACCAGTGTTCTCTGGGTACTGTGTACCACGCTCTTCAGATGTCTTTCAAAGAAGACAGTCATTTCTTTTTTATCCTAGGCTGGTCTATATTGAAGCACTTTGTGTAATCTAATTACGAGCATGGAGAAACATTGAGTTCACTGTAACCCATTTCAATTGTATAATTGGTTATTGTATGTAACTGGAAACTTTTTCAGGTATATCTGACCCATATTCATGAGTTAGTAGTAGTAGTAGTAGTAGTAGTAGTAGTAGTAGTAGTAGTAGTTTTATTCATTCGTAGATCTCTTTTTACAAGGATATAGGACATGTCAAAGTATTTACAAGCTTAGATCAATTTACAATAAGCTAATTCGTATACACATATATTTACAGACTTCTAGTTAGAGACAATCATTAGATTTTACTCCTGGTATACAATAATTTATTTACAAATAACTCATTAAATAATGTAATGCCACACTATTCACTCATATTTCACTATCAGTCACTGCACACACTATACACACATTGTTTCATAACACTTCACTCACTACACACACACACACACACACACACACACACACACACACACACACACACATGTGATCCTTGGGCCATTTTCTGTACTGCAAGTTCCCATTTGCTATCCTGAAAACTGAGTCAGAATCCCTTCATAATGAGAGAGATGTTGAGCTCAGAAAGAGGAAGAGGTGTTAGTATTGTGCTATGCATAGCTTGAGGGGAGTGTGTCTCTAGAAAGGAAAAAAGAAGAAAAATAATAAAGTGAAGGTGTTATGTGGAATATTGGATGTTTTATAATCATTATTATTATTATTATTTGTTTGTATAACATTTTTTTATCAAACCCCTACTCTGCTTTATCTAAGTAATCCTTCAATGTATAAAATGTATTGCATAACAGGTACTTTTTAGCTGCCTTCTTAAATAAGTGTATTTTTGAAATTTCTTTAATCTCTTTTGGTAATTTATTGTACAGTTTTATTCCTTGGTAGAAAATGCTGTTTTGAGTTTTATGTTTATTTTTTCTTGGTAAATGTAAGTTGAGTCTATCTCTTGTTGCATGGTCATGGACAGAGCTGTTTGTGCAGTAATTGCCAATGTTACTTTTGATGTGTACAACTGACTGGTAAATGTGTTCACATGGAGCAGTTAAAATTCCCAGTGTTCTGAACAGATCTTTACAATGAGCTCGACTACTATTTCTGGTTATTATTCTTATGGCTCTTTTCTGGAGTTTGAAAATTGTGTTCATATTTTGTGGATTTGTTCCCCAAAAAAGAATGCCATAGCTAAGAATTGAGTGTACATATGAATAATATGTAACTAAAAGACACTGCATGTTACACACAGATGATAGAATTCTAAGGGCATAACGTGCTGATGACATTCTGTTTGCAAGTACCTTTGTGTGATCGCACCACTTCAGCTGAGAGTCAATATTCATTCCTAGAAATTTTGCATTTGTTACACAGTTTATAGAGGTGCCATCTACATTTAATTTAACATTGTCATTTTTCCTCTTCAAACTGAAGTTCATGGCATTAGTTTTCTTTATGTTTAATGTCAATTTGTTGCTTAATGACCAATCGTAAACTTCCTTGAGAGTTTCATTTGCTTTCTCGGTAAGGAGTTCTCTTGTTCTCTCAGTGACTATAATATAGCTGTCATCAGCGAAGAGAATTTTCTCACCATGAGTAACACTACTGGGAAAGTCATTGAGGTATATCAGGAATAGTATTGGTCCTAATATGCTACCTTGTGGAACCCCTATATTAATATGTTTTGGTTCTGATAAGTATTTTACTAAATGTTTAGATCTATTTGAAGTATGTGTTATCTCTACTCTTTGTACCCTATCTGTTAGGTATGATCGAAACCAGTCATTAGCTACCCCTCTTATTCCTAATGCTTCTAATTTATTTAATAGAATCTTGTGGTCGACTGTATCAAAAGCCTTAGAAAGATCCAAAGATATGCCTGTGACACACTCATGTTACCCGTTCTCGTTACGTTCCACTATGTAATGGACTTGTTCCTTGATTACAGCTGAGTTTTTCAAACATATAAGGGTGTTTCAATGTCTTTGCTGCAAAACGTATGGGGGTAATACAACACAAAATGGGTAATTGGTTACAGGAAAAATGTGCGCGTCACTTCCCGGCAGCGTCAGGCGACCTTCATGATTCTTCGTGCTTGGATCGATGAAATTTCGCTGAAGTAGGGGAATTTGCTGTCTACAGAAATGCAATGCACGTGTAATAATGTACTGCTTGTAAGACTTTTATTGTGTATTTTATTATATATACGCATAAGAAGTTTTTCCAGTATCAGTCGAAGGTGGCTACAAAGCTGAAAGTAGGTACGTGTGACAGAATACGAAATGACAGACTTATGAATAAACAGCTTCCATAGATGAAGAAATAGTTTTATCTTCTGCAAGACTCATCACAGCTTTGCTCTGTTTTGGAATGGGTGTGGTGCTGCCACTGTGAGCGTTACACTGACGTGCAGAGAAATCTAATTCTTCTCGCGTGTGTTCCGTACATCACACGCAAATCAGAGGTCTATAATAATGAGCTTTCCAACAAAACTCTAAACTTTGATGCTTGTGCAGGAACCTGCCTTTCGACAGACAAATGACGTTCTACAGAAAGAATCTCTCGGACGGTTTTTTAGCACCCCAGCTCGGCTGTGCACTGGTAGCATTCAGTACATACGGTCAGACGGCTTGTCTGGTGTATCGTATTTTACCTGTCGCCAATGCATAGAGTTATGAATAAATTTCAAAGAACAACATTAAGTAACTAAAAATTGTTACTTCCGCCATGTAAACAGCTCACGGCAGGGAAGTTGTCTGGAATTATGAATCTTACGCGTTCCACATTGAATTGGCGACTGGAGTGACATTCTATCGCAATGATGGGAGCACTTCGTGAGGTAAATAACCTGTTTACCAATGCAAATATTGTGCGCGAATCAGGGATTTACGTGTGTGAGAGTGAATCAATACACACTGAAGAGCCAAAGAAACGAGTACCCCCACGTAATATTGTGTAGCGCCCCCGTAAGCACGTAAAAGTGCCGCAATACGATGGGGCATGGACTCGACTATCGTCTGAAGTAGTACTGGAGGGAACTTACACTATGAATCCTGCAAGGCTCTTCATAAATCCTTAAGAGTGCGAATGGGGGGAGATCTTTCCTGAACAGCATGTTCCAAGGCATCAGAGATATGCTCCATAAAGCTCAAGTCAGTGGAGTTTGGTGTTAAGAGAAAGTGTTTAAATTAAGAAGAGTGTTCCTGGAGCCACTGTGTAGCAACTCTGGACGTGTGTGGCGGAGCATTGTCCTGCTGGAATTGCCGAAGTCCGTCTGAATAAACAAAGGACATGGATAGATGCAGGTGATCAGACAGGATGCTTACGTATGTATCACCTGGCACAATCATATGCAGATGTATGAGGGTTCCTAAGTCAATCCAACTGCACACGCCCCCCATCATTACAGAGCCTGAACAGGCTTGAACAGTCCCCTGCTGAAATGCAGGGTCCATTGATTAATGGGATTGTCTCCATACTCGTATACGTCCAACCGCTCGATACATTTTGAAACGAGACTCGTCCGACCAGGCGACATGTTTCCAGTCATCAACATCCCAGTAGCAGAGTTGACGGGCCAAGGCGAGTGTGCCTTCCGTACCGAAAGCCCATATCGAATTCGGACGATGTCACTTGCGTATGACCCAGCACTGAAATTTGTAGCAATTTTCGGAAGGGTTACTATTCTGTCAAGCTGAAAGATTCTCTTCAGTTGTTATTGATCCAGTTCTTGCGGGGTCTTTTTCTGGCAGCAGCGATGTCGGAAAGTTGATGTTTTACCGGATTCGTGGTATTCACGGTAGTTGTGAATTGGCCGTACGGGATAATCCCCACTTTATGGCTACCTCGGAGATGCTGTGTCCAATCGCTCGTGAACCGTCTGTATCACCACGTTCAAACTCACTGAAATCTTGATAGCTTGTCATTGTAGCATCAGTAATCGATCTAATAACTGTGTCTGACGCATGTCATGTTATACAGGCGTTGCCATACTCTGACTGTTTATATATCTCTGTATTTGAATATGTTAGCCTATACCAATTTCTTTGGCGGTTCAGCGTATATCGGCTGCGGTGGCACAAATGAAAAATAAAAAAAAAGAGGAAAGAAAAGTAACGCATGATTTTCTTGTTTAACTCTTGGTACACAACTCCTCTCGTGCCGCTTAGTATGCACTGTGATGCGTTGTTGAGACTCATTGCCTCATTTCTTTGTTTTGGACCCCTCATGGCAGACGTATTCACCCTGCCGCGCGGAGAATCCCGTTCGCATTCAGATTTGATTCGAGGAAGGGACAAATCTTAAAGGTGGGTCATATGGTGTTATGTTGAAACAACGTATTGCATGAATACGATGTAAAGTTTCTGAAGTAGTTTTCCGGAAACAACCCTGCCGCGTGGAGGATCCCGCTCACATCCAGATTTGATTCAAGGAAGGCACAAATCCTAAAGGTGGGTCATATGGTGTTATGTTGAAACAATGTATTGCATGAATGCGATGTAAAGTTTCTGAAGTAGTTTTTCGGAAACAAGTTTTACTTGTATCATAAAAATTAAAACACAAAATTTTTGTGTTCGCCTTTTCTTCGTTATGCAAACGTTCTCGAACGATCGCAGGGAACCTATAGGTGAAACATAAGTGATTACTTCAGATGGTAAGTCTCACACCACAGCCTGATCTTGAGGTGGTTATCTTTTCGTTACGTGAGAGATTAATTCGACGTTAAAAAGCAGAGTGAAAAGAAGATATCCAGCCAGGAGCCGACTGCACAACCTTTCACTTTCCATCCTTACGCTCTACCGCTACACTACCATATCAGCCAGATGCTGATCAGTTACCCCTTGCTGCATTTTCTGGGCACTGAGCTCTGTCAAGTTAAGGCGGCTGTCCGTTGACTGGTAGTGGCATCGTTATAACAAACATTCATTCATCGTAATTAAAAAAAATTTGTACGAAATAATTATCAATTATGTAAAAACTTATTCTTGAACAAATTTATCAGTCACAAACGGACTAAAATCCGCATAACTGTTCCTGAGATTATCCTGCACGGTCGCAAGCAATCAACTTCAGTTTGTATATACACTATAGACATTTTAAACCACAGATGATTTCCAATCCTGCTGCACACCACGAAACTTGTCAGACGTAAAATATTTCACACACTACAATTTTTAGTATAGCAGCTGGTTAGGAGTGAGCTGCCATTGTTGAACGTCGATAGGAAAGTGTGCATCTTTTCAAGTGGTGAAACAGGATTGAAATTGTATTACAAACCTTCATAAACACAATATCACATAATATTTGTGAGTTAATACTGAATGAGTAGTCTTCTGCGACCAGCTTTTTGTCCAGAGCAGTCAAATGTCGGAATAAAAGTTGTTACATGCTTAGCGCTACCGTTTAAAGAAGCATCCATTAAAATGAAGTAAATCGCTGAATATTCGTGACAATTAAGTATTTAATTTCATTTTAATGTGAAATTATGTGAGAAGAAAGTGCAAGCTTTGCTAAGAATAATGTAAGGGGATACTTGGATCCATACAATCTATCAGGTAAACCAAAGACTTAACATTATAATTGACTTCATTCCATTGATAATAATCTAAAAAGAACACACATATTAATAACGTCAATAAAAAAGTTAAATAAAAGTGAGCTACTCAAATTACATATCGACAGGACGAGAAAGAAAGGAACAGAGGAGACACACATGTTCACTGGAGTTCTGCTGAAATACAAAAATAAGTAATGTAGGCAGTGGGAATTCATATTCATTTAATAAGAGTATTTTTCAACTAAAATAATTTTCCATGAACGTTTGTTCCGCATGTCTAGTTTAATTGTGGTACCACCAACGGAACTAAGCATTTTAATAACCAAATGTAATCGTCAGGATCTCATTTCGATACATGTAATAAAAATAGAGGTCCGGTTCCCTGGAACTGGGGTTGAACAATCTCATGTGTGTACGCGTAAACTAAATTAAAGGAATTTCTGCACCAAATGTAATAACTTTAGAATTAATACTTCTCTATAAAGAAACAATTAAAACACATGTAAGCAAATTTGAACTCCAATGCTCAAATTATAAGGGCATTTTCCAAACGAAGACGTGCAAACAAGGGAAAACAGTGCAATAAAGAAAGAGGCCATATTCACATTACTGTCTTTCTTTTTTTATAGAAATGAAAAACGCCAGGATGTTCATGTTCTACATCTTAATTTTTATAAAGGGATAACTAATTAGCATAATATGCCTGTCATTTACTTCTTATTTCTCTATGCTGAGAAGGCGAACTAGAAAACCGGTCTTTGAAACGTGTCACTCTTTCGAGAGAATAAGTTGGATCATTAAAGTTATATTTTTCGCAAAACAATACAGGGTAATAAGAATTAAGGAACTCAGGAATTACTTATTTTTGTAACGTACCAGGCAAAAGTAAAGGAAATCCACATCCGACACTGTAACCATAACTATATCCACTAAGTGTTTTCACATTTTTCGAATTTCTTAATAGGGTTGTAAAGGTTATGATGACAGGCTCACTTTATAAGACAGATCATAAGAAGCCAGTGACTAACAATTAACAGTTTCATTTATATGCACGTAGAGATCTAAATCCTCTCGCGTATTACTTCATGGCGACACACGTAGTTGACGTGTGCAGTTTGACCATAAACAATTGTACGGGTGCAACAAGGATCACAACTTCTTAAGCCCCTTCCATGTATCTGACGACGACCTAAATCTACTCCAGCACCTGTTAGATGTAGGTTATTATGTATTTAAAGATGAAAGCGTCTGAGAATCTGTTTCGACATTAAAGTGCACAGTGAAAGTGAAAGACATAAATCAAGGCTTTTTTGTGTGATTTGTTGACTTAGGATAGGGGAACAGCAATTCAAATGGCGCAAGTTATTTGATATCCTCATAAAAATAAGTATACGCTAAAGAGAAAGACAGATAATATACTACACGTGTCATGACCAAGAAGGGAAAATACGAATGGAAGAATACGAGAGAAGCTCTAGGAGTTCCAGATATGTAAGAAGGAAATACAGCCTTTCTCCTCTACCGCAACCTGTATACAGAATAAGCGACGAAAGAAAAGTAACGTTCAGAAATCGAAATATGTTTCAAAGGAAAAGTACACAAATATTCATTTTTGGATTTGCTGTTCTTGTATTTCTTTCGAGTGTGTTGTTGAAATTCTTGGATGCAGGTTCCGTGTTTTAAGCAAAACACAATTTTTTTGATACCCAAACAACTTTCGGCACCTCTGTGCCATCTGATGGGTTTTGTTTATTGAAAAACTGTTAAAAGTGAACATTTTTTAGGTTGTAACTGATCTAACAAAGTGAGGCCTAAAGACATTTTTTGTTTGTTTTTGCTGTTATCTTGATTTTAAATTACATGGTTTTGAAGGACCATCTGTACGGTGTCCTGTACATGATCAGCTGTCAGTGCAGGGCATCATTATGTGGCCCTGCAAAATGATATGGTCTAAAATCAAGGTAAGAACAGAAAGGCAAAAAATTTTTATCCCTAATTTTGTTGGATAAGTTGCAACTCAAAATATGTTCACTTTTTACAGTTTGCTAATAAGCAAACCTCACTGATGACAGCACAGGTGTGCTAAAACATGTTTGGGTAACGACAAAAAGCAGTGCTCAGCATAAAAGGCGGAACCTGTATCCAATAAAGAACATAAATTATAATATTCGTTGACGGAGTTGGTGTCCTATCTGAAAATTAAGAAAAGTTGCGCTACCTGTTGAATGGAATGATCTGTCTAATGAGTGTTCTATTTCACACCCTACTGATTTACCACGCCGCTACTGGCCTAGATGTCGATGGAATGTTTAGCATTTTACTTTTCCGGAATATATTTGATATCTCTGCCCAAACCTAGGGCGAGCAGACTGAAATTACGTATCTTCCTACTGTAAACTTTAATCCTACCATTCGCACATGTTACTGACAGCGGAATGAAAAATAGATGCCCTATTTGAGCTTCTGTCTCTGGTAATATATGTTCTTATTTCAATTTCCAGGAGTATATATATATATATATATATATATATATATATATATATATATATATTACTCCTGGAAATTGAAATAAGAACACCGTGAATTCATTGTCCCAGGAAGGGGAAACTTTATTGACACATTCCTAGGGTCAGATACATCACATGATCACACTGACAGAACCACAGGCACATAGACACAGGCAACAGAGCATGCACAATGTCGGCACTAGTACAGTGTATATCCACCTTTCGCAGCAATGCAGGCTGCTATTCTCCCATGGAGACGATCGTAGAGGTGCTGGATGTAGTCCTGTGGAACGGCTTGCCATGCCATTTCCACCTGGCGCCTCAGTTGGACCAGCGTTCGTGCTGGACGTGCAGACCGCGTGAGACGACGCTTCATCCACTCCCAAACATGCTCAATCGGGGACAGATCCGGAGATCTTCCTGGCCAGGGTAGTTGACCTACACCTTCTAGAGCACGTTGGGTGGCACGGAATACATGCGGACGTTCACTATCCTATTGGAACAGCAAGTTCCCTTGCTGGTCTAGGAATGGTAGAACGATGGGTTCGATGACGGTTTGGATGTACCGTGCACTATTCAGTGTCCTCTTGACGATCACCAGAGGTGTACGGCCAGTGTAGGAGATCGCTCCCCACACCATGATGCCGGGTGTTGGCCCTGTGTGCCTCGGTCGTATGCAGTCCTGATTGTGGCGCTCACCTGCACGTCGCCAAACACGCATACGACCATCATTGGCACCAAGGCAGAAGCGACTCTCATCGCTGAAGACGACACGTCTCCATTCGTCCCTCCATTCACGCCTGTCGTGACACCACTGGAGGCGGGCTGCACGATGTTGGGGCGTGAGCGGAAGACGGCCTAACGGTGTGCGGGACCGTAGCCCAGCTTCATGGAGACGGTTGCGAATGGTCCTCGCCGATACCCCAGGAGCAACAGTGTCCCTAATTTGCTGGGAAGTGGTGGTGCGGTCCCCTACGGCACTGCGTAGGATCCTACGGTCTTGGCGTGCATCCGTGCGTCACTGCGGTCCGGTCCCAGGTCGACGGGCACGTGCACCTTCCGCCGACCACTGGCGACAACATCGATGTACTGTGGAGACCTCACGCTCCACGTGTTGAGCAATTCGGCGGTATGTCCACCCGGCCTCCCGCATGCCCACTATACTCCCTCGCTCAAAGTCCGTCAACTGCACATACGGTTCACGTCCACGCTGTCGCGGCATGCTACCAGTGTTAAAGACTGCGATGGAGCTCCGTATGCCACGGCAAACTGGCTGACACTGACGGCGGCGGTGCACAAATGCTGCGCAGCTAGCGCCATTCGACAGCCAACACCGCGGTTCCTGGTGTGTCCGCTGTGCCGTGCGTGTGATCATTGCTTGTACAGCCCTCTCGCAGTGTCCGGAGCAAGTATGGTGGGTCTGACACACCGGTGTCAATGTGTTCTTTTTTCCATTTCCAGGAGTGTATATATATATAATTTGTCAGTCACACCGAAAAATGGTTTGATACTGCTCCCCAGAGTAGTCTACACAAGACAACTGTATATCTCCGAGCTGTAGCCTCCTTTTGTTGTTCAGATTCCTAACCTAACTACGACATGTTAATTTATGTACAGAGGCTAGATCAATAAACCTCTCCAATCACAGCGTTGCCCCTTCATCTACTGAAATAGCTGCTGTCCCTTTTCACGAACCATGTATGAGTCTAGACTCTTCAGAGGTACCCCTCAGAAGCGGTTACACGTGCAGTGCATCGGTAACACATTTAAACCACACGCCTGCGGAAAGCTACATGGTCTGAGGGTAAAGGAAATAATGTAAATTTACAGTTGTTCTCTCAGAAATGTTGTCTTATTAATGTAGTAGTATAAAACCTGTCACATATCGTTCTTTGACGTCAATTAAATCACAGCTAGATAAAGGTTTAGATGATCTTGTAGTACGTCTTTGTTCCCACGATACGAATGGTTTGTGGCATAATGATAAACTGTTTATAGCTTTAGGCCACTCAAAGCCTCACTAATTAGCGCTATATTTTGGTGGATGTGCGAATAAAGTGATTTAATATGAAGATGATTCTATTTGCGTCTGATATGATTTACACAAATATCGCAAGCATTGTGTAATACTCAGCGCACAGTGGCTATTTGTGGGAGAGCAAGGCATACAGCTGCTACAAGAAGATTTCATCCTACTGCCTACTACTTGTTTATCTACAGAACACGTAGGAAATTCCTCCAAACCCTTGACCTTCTAAGTTAATGTAGGATATGTCCGCTTCTGACATAAATGCAAGACAAATGCCTCTAGGAAATAGTGTCTGGAAGGCAATCCGGTTGCCTTAGAAGAAACAGTCCAATAGCAAAAAGTATGTGGCAGAAGGATATGAAAATATTGAGCTTAAGGTATTAATGGGGTGGGGAGGGGGGGGGGGTGGAATTATTTGCCTTATAAACAATAAGGAACCGAGAAGACTTGAAAAAATTTTTGTATCGGCATGTCCCTCTGACGAACTAATGAGAGTAACCATGCAAAAAAAGGTGGACGAGCGGAAGGAAGTTTTGTGGGAGACTTGTGTACGGATGGAGCCTTCGAGAAGAAGAGTGGTAAGGAACAAGGGTTATGATTGTGTCTTGAAGGAGTCACAATGCGTCCTTAGCTGCTGCTGTTTTGAGATGGTAGCCGTCCCAATGACTGTCATTTCCGGCAGATCAGACTCTGCTGACGTCAGCATAGGAAACGCTCCGTTTTATTGCCACAGAACAGTTTTCACACCATGGTGCAATATTATATTATTTAAGGTTACTATGATTCTCGGCTGTATATGGTCTCTTTTTTCTTGTTCATTTTAAAGTAACTTACCTGTAAACGACAGAAAACAATATTTTTGTAATTTTTGTCAAGTACACGCACTGGCAATATTAGGATTGTAGCTTGGTATAAATTAGACAATAATGCCTGAATGGTAGGGTAGGATCTTGTCAGTACATGCTAGAATTAGAGCGTCGATAGTGAACAGCAAAACAGTACCGAAGTGACTTAGCTGCGCATTAAAGAGAGAGAAAGTGTGTGTGGTTCCGGTACAGCGGTTACAAGTGCAGGAAGCAGCTTCATAGTAAGAGTGAACCGTTTGAGACGTCCAGTTTTGTGGACAGTTGGCAGTGGCTTACTATCTTCTATCGTCAGTACATTGATTATATGAAACTTAATCGGAGATCTGCAGTACTTATTAACACAAGTCATTGTTCTCCAAAGCAAGGTCTGTAATCCATTATTCTAAGTTCCGAGTATCACATAATGAATAAAGAAATATTTCAGTATAAAAATAAGAATTGTGCTTGAAGGGAATGCTAAATTATTCTCCTAAATTGAGTGATCATTTCTCATTGGTTAATCAAATTCATTAGGTAAATTTGGCAATAAAACAATATTAAATAACTTTTGAAAGTCACTGCTGAAACTACTGCATGTGGCAAAAGGTAGTGAAGTTCAGTTTTAATTTAATTATTATTATAGGCACTTTTATGTGTATAAGTCAGTGTATGTCTCGATGTCTTCGCCATTGTATTTCAACGGTGCCTTATCATCTGATGTTTTTTTGATCTCATTAATATCTAATTTTATATTTTTGTTATGAATCATAAAAATTTGAAAGGGTTGATTAGTAACACTGAGTAACAGCAAAGATTATCGTTAGGTTAGTTAATGTAATTAGTACCAAATCACGCAATGCCATAATAAACTCAGGTTTCATTTTAAGTAAATCTAACATTTTGAGCATTTAGTTAGATTTTATTAACTAAATTTTGGTGCCACCTCCCCACTTTAATGATCTTCTGCATGAATGATGACCATATCGCCCATTTGCGAAGCAGAAATTGTTACCTAGCTTAAGTTGAATTAATTCCCACTGGTTTCCGGAATGATATGACCACTTTAGGACTGACAATCGCCTTATATCTTTATGTGTGCAATCCTGGTCTCTTTCAGTTTCTTTAAATAATAAAACTTCCATTAATCAATCAAAATTAATGTTTATAATTACACTTGTTTGCACTATTGGTTATTAGGACAGCGGATCCACATTCCATGTTAACGATTAGTTGTACATTTTTCCAAATCATTTCGGTTTACTCCCTTCGGAATTCATGCCTTTATGACAACTAGGAACTTGTAATCACATTCGATTGTAACGTTTACCAAGTAGTGTGGAATGGTTACACGTCGCAGTGGCTCAAGTTCTGCCACACACCACAGAGGATGCGAGGCCCACGTACTGCCGCTGATGCGCCCCTGTCAGCCACTGGTTGTCACTCACTGCTGCATGCTTCTGCTGACGACGTCGTTCATCTCCATTCTACCCAAGGCGAAGCGTTAGCCACATGCACATGCACATATCTCTAGTGATACCCATGTATAGCGTCCTCAAAGTAAATTGCTGCTTGACAGTCGGTTAGGATTTGTATTGTAAGTGAAGATACTGTCATATTGCTTATGCCTTCCACATAGGTCAATAAACGTACTTCTTGTTATTTCCTTATCTGTTAGCCAATATTTAATTTGAATATACTAAGCTGCCGGGCCACTATATAAATGATTTAACAGTAGATTTCAGTGCAAACCAAGCCAGTCGCATGTGTCATATTTTATGAAGTCTATTAGGAAAGTAAGGGCCAATAAGTCGCGAAATGGAAACAACAGCGAATATCCAACGAAGTTCTCCACAGAAGTGTTGGACAGTATTCCTAGTATGCCTGGCTATCGCGTCACATCGCTATTTTCTGTTCTCACACAGTGAGCACATGAAGTTGCCTAGAACAATAGTGTCTCCCTCCCAGTATGGACGATTGCTAAAAGGTTTCGCCTGATTTCATGCAACCCCACATAACATACTTGTCATGCATTTCCTTTAAGACAATTTTCGGCTGGAGGCGGTAGGGGCAATGAGGACACCAATATACCATTTTCGATGGGAAGTGCTTGATCTAACACGAACATCACACAGACCGGACTTGGGTCCTTCTGATGTTCGTTCCGCTGACATGAAGCGCTCACTATGAAGACATTTTGTCACAGACTTAAAAATTGTAGACCGCATAGAAAAGTGTACTGGGAAGTTGGTACAACGCTACGACAAATGCAAACGTCATTGTATGAGCGGCGACAAAGGAAAGAAGCAGCGAGAACGTGTAATAAAGTGTTGCAAATAAAACATTTATGATTTTCCTCTGGTTTCCATTTTCCGACCGATCGGACCTTACTTTCCGAATAGCTCTTGTAAATATAAATATAAATCTGGAAAGTTTTATTATAACAGTCACTGACAGCCAGAATTTACCCAATGAAAAGTTATCTGGAAAAATACTGTAGGATGTAACTAGAAAACTCTTTCATTTCGTTTAACATTCAACATACCGATGAGAGATATTTCACCCATTCTGCTGATAGATACGAAGCATATATGTTTTTACACATGAGCTACACACAGACCACGTTACGAATTAGTGTCCACTTCAGACTTCAAAATACTCTTAATATTAGATTCGAATTATTTATCTGACAATGGCTGTTGAACGGATATGTGACTATGTGGAACGTACTTGGTGATTAGTAATGTAGCTGTAGCGTACTCTATGTGTAGTGTGGTATACAGGGTAATTCCGTAATGATGTTACAAATTTTCGAGGATTGTGGAGAACGGTAAACGTATCAATATGAGGTATGGGGTCCTAGTTCGCAAGCGGCCAAGTCCAAGATTATAAGCGGAAATACACTCCTGGAAATGGAAAAAACAACACATTGACACCGGTGTGTCAGACCCACCATACTTGCTCCGGAAACTGCGAGAGGGCTGTACAAGCAGAGCACGGCGCAGAGGACACACCAGGAACCGCGGTGTTGGCAGTCGAATGGCGCTAGCTGCGCAGCATTTGTGCACCGCCGCCGTCAGTGGCAGCCAGTTTGCCGTGGCATACGGAGCTCCATCGCAGTCTTTAACACTGGTAGCATGCCGCGACAGCGTGGACGTGAACCGTATGTGCAGTTGACGGACTTTGAGCGAGGGCGTATAGTGGGCATGCGGGAGGTCGGGTGGACGTACCGCCGAATTGCTCATCACGTGGGGCGTGAGGTCTCCACAGTACATCGATGTTGTCGCCAGTGGTCGGCGGAAGGTGCACGTGCCCGTCGACCTGGGACCGGACCGCAGTGACGCACGGATGCACGCCAAGACCGTAGGATCCTACGCAGTGCCATAGGGGACCGCACCGCCACTTCCCAGCAAATTAGGGACACTGTTGCTCCTGGGGTATCGGCGAGGACTATTCGCAACCGTCTCCATGAAGCTGGGCTACGGTCTCGCACACCGTTAAGCCGTCTTCCGCTCACGCCCCAATTCGTGCAGCCCGCCTCCAGTGGTGTCGCGACAGGCGTCAATGGAGGGACGAATGGAGGCGTGTCGTCTTCAGCGATGAGAGTCGCTTCTGCCTTGGTGCCAATGATGGACGTATGCGTGTTTGGCGTCGTGCAGGTGAGCGCCACAATCAGGACTGCATACGACCGAGGCACACAGGGCCAACACCCGGCATCATGGTGTGGGGAGCGATCTCCGACACTGGCCGTACACCTCTGGTGATCGTCGAGGGGACACTGAATAGTGCACGGTACATCCAAACCGTCATCGAACCCATTGTTCTACCATTCCTAGACCGGCAAGGGAACTTGTTGTTCCAACAGGACAATGCACGTCCGCATGTATCCCGTGCCCCCCCCCCCCCCCCCAACGTGCTCTAGAAGGTGTAAGTCAACTACCCTGGCCAGCAAGATCTCCGGATCTGTCCCCCATTGAGAATGTTTGGGACTGGATGAAGCGTCGTCTCACGCGGTCTGCACGTCCAGCACGAACGCTGGTCCAACTGAGGCGCCAGGTGGAAATGGCATGGCAAGCTGTTCCACAGGACTACATCCAGCATCTCTACGATCGTCTCCATGGGAGAATAGCAGCCTGCATTGCTTCGTAAGGTGGATATACACTGTACTAGTGCCGACATTGTGCATGCTCTGTTGCCTGTGTCTATGTGCCTGTGGTTCTGTCAGTGTGATCATGTGATGTATCTGACCCCAGGAATGTGTCAATAAAGTTTCCCCTTCCTGGGACAATGAATTCACGGTGTTCTTGTTTAAATTTCCAGGAGTGTATTTCTCATACCCCCACCAGCGGAATACATGAACCGGCATCAAATCGTACGGTAGACACCTTTTAGAGGTGTTAGTATGGATCAAAATAGAACGAAATTCGAGTAAACAAGTGCTCTAAGGCGAATGTCTTAAGAGCTGTGAGATATTGTTCATCTTCACTACTGTAAAACGCTTCTCATCTACTGATATATTTACTGCATTTACTGGACTTTAATTTTAGTCCATACTAGCTTCTCCAAAATATGGAAACCTTAGAGTTTGCGGCAACGGAGATGTTTCACAATATCGAAGATAAACAAGTGCTCGTAACTGTTAAGGCACGTATTTCAGAGCCCATGTTCACTACTCACTTTTTTTTGCTGCGAATGTTTGCTACAAAATTTTTTTTCTTGCTTTGGTTCACACTTCCACCTCTGGAACTTGTCTGTCCGACAATCGCAGGAACAACAGTGCCAGTAAATATATTCCAGTGTGAGATCTATCAGAACGGTTTCGGTTATAAATTGCGACTCTGACGTATCCGGGACACTTTCCCTTACCTAAAATTGGTGCATTTACCGTTCTCCATCATGCTTCCAAATTTGCAGCATGATCACAGAATCAACATGTATTTGTTACTTTTCTCATCAACAAATGAAACGAAATTCTCTGTTCATGTACGTTGTCCGAATTCTGTATTCAGATTCCTGATAATGCCCAAGAAGGCCTAAATCAGTTGGACTCTAATGAAATGAAGGACATTTACTTATGTGTACAGTCTGTTTGGCTGATCCGGAATGTTCTTCATTAGTCTGAAACTGAATTTCCGGCGAATATACTGAACAAATAGATAAATGTTTCAAATTTTGTTCTGCTGCCAAAACTACGATGGTTTTTGTCACTGTTGCAGATTAGACAAATGTAACTGGTCATATTCCCCATATTAGGTAAGAAATAATGTAGTACAAAGGAATAATTACAGCCACATCCGTCAAGGTAAGAGCTGGTTACTAAAATTTTTAACAGAGATAGAGTAGTCTGCAGTGAGTTACATAGGATAACATACATATAAAGGAAAACACCAAAATTGTCTTTTCTTTATTTATTTGTCAACTTGTTAAAGTTTTCTGGGACTGAATTCTAGCCGGCCGCGGTGGCCGAACGGTTCCAGGCGCTTTAGTCAGGAACCGCGTGACTGCTACGGTCGCAGGTTCGAATCCTGCCTCGGACTTTGATGTGTGTGATTTCCTTAGATTAGTTAGCTTTAAGTAGTTTTAAGTTGTAGGGGACTGATGACCTCAGAGGTTAAGTCCCAGTGTGCTCAGAGCCATTTGAACCATTGAATTCTAAGTTGCCATTACTCTCTTCCAACGAATGTCTTAATTCCATTACACCATTTACTGGAGACCATGTTCCCGTTTTTATCGTACAATCCGTAGCATATCGTAGTGAACGGCCTCGTGTACGGGCATATGCTAATGTGTGCGGGAGCGCGCGTCATCGTTGCACATATATAACAGAATGCATTCTTCCGCTTTCGTTTATACAGGCTGTAATTAGTTTACTCTGCAAATGTTTCATCACGAATAACAATCTCCCGTTCCCTAAATTCAATCAACTGGGATTATTGAATGAAGTTCCAAATAAACGTGGATGGCGGGCCCGCTTCCGATAGAAATCCTTGTTTCCATGAGGCATCCTTTGTTGGCGTTGGCCGCAACGCTGATGGTCAAACTCCGTAAACAAAAAATATATGTCCGCTCTTTGCACACAGCGAAAGAAAACAGTTGACAGAGTAATGCAACCTTTCCCAAAGCAATTCCGTTTACGCAGTAAGGGAATGCCGTCAGTATAGTAAAACAGAACTACTTTATGGATATTCGTAAATTTCGCAGGTGTATAGACGCATATCGTGAGAATATTTTTTGCATGTCCTATATTTACGGATTACTTTAATTCCTTATATGTTTCGAATGTAATTTTAACTTTTATTTGGTAAGGTTGATAGACCGGTGATTTTGAGAAACTATTTTAAGTTTGTTGCAGTAAGGACATACATATTAACGTTCGATGATGTGAAGACCTTTGAGGTGAATGAAATGCGGCTTCTTGTGTTCCCGTTTTCTTTTTATTTCATTCTTTTTTCCGTAATGCTATTCATTTCTCCTCCAGTTTCACATATACCCTCTCTACTATACTCTCCGTCTGAACAAAACAACATTCGTATGTCTGACGTCTGTATTCCTAAGAGCAGAATTAAAATAAAAGCCAATAACAGATAACAGAAAAGTAATACCAACTGGACGTTACTGGTGATTTAAAAGGTTCACTTCAATCCACCAGTCTTGTACTGCAGCCAGCATCGTTTAATAAAATGAAGAATTGACGTAAACTGGCGGTCTTTAATGATGTTTGATTCATTCATACTAGAGGACAAAATGCTGTTTGTGGCATTAGGTACTTATGAAAGCTGTTTTCGAAGGTTTTAAATGCGTTTTGACGGTATCTGATTCTAGGAGAGTGGTGAGTCAGAAAACATATGAATTCTTATCAAAATCAATTTACTTCACCAGAAGACTGTAAGCGTTTTGTAGAGTTGCTCGTGCTTTGTGTCTTTATTCCACTGAGGAAATCTTCTCACCTGTCAAAATGTATATTAATCGGAATGTGTTTCGCTGTCGACTTCTTAGCAGACTGAGCTGTGGTAACAGAATGCTAACATTGGTCCACATCTGCGATCAGCCATTCAGGTTTCCCTAAATACCTTTAAACAAATAATAGGTGGCAAAATTCCTGTGAAACAACACGGCCGGCTTTTCTTCCCTAACCTGAGATTTTTCTTTGTTTCTAATGACCCCATTGTCGACAGGGCATTAAGATGTATCCTGTGTGGAAAAAATTATTCTGCTACCAAGATGACGCTTGACCGGGGTTAGTGTCAGGTACGAGCTAAAATAAGGAAAACGACATTTCAGAGAAATAAACGCTATCTATTTGCTATGTACAGTAGTTATCATTGTCACCTATGAATGAGATAACAAACCGAAGAAATTACTTGTTTACGAGGCACGAAGTTCTGGTATCAGAGCACTTACCAAAGGATAGTACTGTCCAACCCTTGACACTTGTGAGTCGATTCCAGAATTACTACATGTATCACAACCTCATGATTAATGATGACCATCTCTACGACGACTAACTTGAAAAGTTCCTACCTGTTTGCTCGCAGGATGCCTGAGAAAATTCCTTCAGGTGCCGGCTCTCCACATGCTTGCAGTAATTTTCAGGTAAGGAATGTAGAACAGTCTCAAATGAATCCCTTTCTATGACACCAGTTTTAGTTCCATGACTCGCTCAAGTCTCCAATCGCTATAACAGAACCAGGCAAGCTATTCCTAATATTCTCCAAGTTTACTTTGAAGCGCTGTGTCTCTACAGTTCTTGAAACGTGTCATCTAAAAAATCATGTTTGTCACTCTTCTGATGCTGAACTTCACACCCAAATTATTTCACATTTGGTATCTGTAATAACCTCACTAGATACTACAGAGTGAATTCGAACATCATCAATAGAAGTGTGGAGGTTACTCAGTGTAATTTTCTGAGTAGACTGGTATCAAGGACCCTGATCTCCGGTGGCTCGCTACGGAGTATTGATATAATTGACATTTTTTCCCCCTATTAAAATAATTTACTCCAGTTACTTTTGCTTTTGTGAAACGATTTTCGGAACAAAATAAAAGCCTGCTACAACGTTCAGTAAACATGCAGGGTGATCGTTATTAACGTTTAAAACCCAAGAAACGCTGTAGGCAACACTGAGACAAGTAATTGGGACCGAAAAGAACGGGAAATATTCCGAAAGTGGATAACGAAGGTTGAAAACGCTATGTCATCACTTGACGTACCCCACCACGCGTGCAGTGTCGAGCCTACTCTTGCTGGTAGGTGTCACTGCTACGCATCGTTCCCCTAGGCCACTGTGTCTTTGTAAATATAAACTTATTCATCGCAATCTTGTGTTCCACTACCGTGTTTAGCGGATAATGGAACAACGAAAACAGTAGCTTAACAGGGAGATGTGTAGCACTGACACCTATCAGCGAGGCTATGTTAGACACGCTCAGGCGTTTCACGTGTGGTGAGGTATTTCATCTCGTCACGTCATATACTTAACATTTGTTATCAAATTTTGGCTTATTTCTCGACTGTCAGGTGTCTGAGCGTTATGTACATCTCTTCAGAGGTTTATAAACGTTAATAACAATCATCCTAAGTACAGGTATACATTAATTGTTTTGGCGAGGTGTAGTTGTAGACATCTCAAACAAATGCGACTCATCACGCTCATATTCATCTACTTCTACATCATACTCCGCAAGCCACCTAATGGTGTGTGGCCGAGGATACTTTCGGTACCACTACCTGTTACCTCCAACACTGTTCCAATCGCGAATAGTAGGAAGATTGACTGACGGTAAGTGTCTGTATTGTCTCTAATTTGTCGAATTTTCTGCTCCTGGTAAATACGCAAGATGAATGGGGGGGGGGGGGGGGAGCAGAATGTTTTCTGACTCCTTCTGAAAATTGCTGTCCCGAAATTTCAGTAGTAAATCTCTCCGTGATGCACAATATCTCTCTTGTAACATCTGTCAGTGCAGTTTGTTTAGCATCTCCTTAACGCTCTCTCAGCAGCTAAACGATCCCGTGACGAAACGCGCCGCTCTTCGTTGGATCTTGTCTATTAGTCTTACCTGACAGGGATCCCAGACAGATGAACAATACTCAAGAATCGGGCGAACGAGTGCCTTATATGCCACTTCTTTCGTGGATTAGTTACATTTGCTTAAGATTTTTCCGACGAATCTGAGTCTTTTGTCTGCTTTTCCCACTATCTGATTTATATGGTAAATTCACTTAAGGTCGCTCTAGGTAGTTACACCAAGGTATTTTACGGCAGACACTGGCTCCAGCTGTTTGTCATCAAAAGTGTAGCTGAACGGTAGTCGACATCTTTTCTTCTATATGCGCATTATAGTACATTTATTTACGTTCAGCGTCAACTGCCAAAGTCTGCACCATTCATCAATTCACTGCAGGTCGTTCTGCAAATTCTTACTTTCTTCTGGCGTTGCTACTTTTATATAAACAACTGCATTACCTGCGAATAGCCATAAAGGCCATCCTACGCTTTCTACTAGGTCATTTATATATATTGTGAACAGCAACGGCCCTATCACACTTCCCTGTGGTACTACAGATATTACCTTTACCTCTGTCCATTTAGTTCCGTTAAGAGCGACGTGTTGAGTTCTGTCTGCAAGAAACTCTTGAATCCAATCGCAGGTCTGCTCAGAAACTGCGTAAGCTCGTATTTTTGTCATTAAACGTCAATGAGGGACGCTTTCAAACGACCTACTGAAATCAAAGAATACGGCATCGGCCTGAGCGCAGTTGTTCACTGCTTTATGGATCTCATGGAGGAACAGAGTGATCTGAGTTTTGCAGGGTTTCTGTTTGCGGAATTCATGTTGATTTTTATAGAGGGGCTGTTCATCTTCCATAAACGCCATAATTCTTTATCATAAAACATTTTCCATGATTCTACAACAGATTGACGTCAACGATATAGATCTATAATGGTGCGATCTACCTTATTGCCTTTCTTGAAAACGGGAAAGATCTGCGCTTTTTTTTAGCCTTTAGGTATCTTTCGTTGCTCAAGCGATCTGCGATAAATTACTACCAGAAATTCGTCTGTCTGTTATCTTCCGCTTCGGTGTCTGTGTGGTCGCTGAGAGAATGAATAGATGATTTTGACCCACTTACTGATTTTACATACGACCGAACTCTCTTAGGATTTTTACTCAGCTCTGTTGTCAACGTCTTACTTTTGAATTCAATGATTGCTCTCCTTACGCTCATTTTCGCTTCATTCAGTTTTGGTTCGTCAGCTAGGTTTTGACTTCTCTTGAATATGAGATGAAGTGCTCTTTGTTTACGTAGCTATTTTCTAACATGGCTGTTTAACCATGGTGGATCTTTCACATCCCTTAAAACCTTACTCGGAACATAATTGTCTAGGACACATTGAACAATGCCCAGAATTTTTTCCATTTGTTCTCCACATGTTTGTCCTCATTTCCGAATATTTAACGCTGACTGCTGAGATAATCTTAAATTTTGTATCCCGTCAGCCTTGCTGAGCGAATATATCGTCCTACCTTTCTTAACACTGCTTGTAGGACCCGTCGTCATAGATACTGTCACAGCATTATGATGAGTGATACCTTTCTTTACGTTAACTGATTCGATAAATACAGGTCTGTTTGTTGCCATGAGGTCTAAGACCTTACCTTCACGAGTTGATTCTCTAACTATCTGCTCAAGGTAATTTTCGGAGAAGACATCCAAAACAATGCCAAACTATTCCCTGTCTGTGACACCATTTTTGATGTCATAACACTCCCAATCTATACCTGGCAAATTGAGGTCACCCCCTATTACAACGGCATGAATCGGAAAATTATTAATGATATTCTGCAAGCTGTCTGAATCGTTCTGCAACTACAGATCCTGACCGAGGAGTTCTATTAAAACATCCAATCACTATTTTTGAACGTTCCTTGATACTCAGTTGCCCCCAAATTAATTCCCATTCGGTACCGTGATAACCTAGCTGGACATTATCGAAGATTTTACTGTAATAAACACGCCGCGCACCATTGGCGGCTAACCTATCTTACGACAAACATTCCAGTCTGAACTTAGGATTTCGTTGTCATTAACGTCTGTCTTCAACCAGCTTTCTGTGTCCAATACTATCTGTGCGTTATAACCTCCAATAAGCGATAGTAATTGTGGGACCTTTCCTTTGATGCTCCTGCAGTTTACTAAAATCATATTAAGTTTTTATATCTCTGATATGTGAGGACCAAGAATCTCTGAGGTCTCGGTGGCTGATTTAACAGGAAAATCGTGTTTGCTCCCAAGGGAGGGGTCCTCTAAACTAAAAAAGTCCCATGTGCACGCCACACGTACTCAGCTACCCTAGTAGCCGCTTCCTGCGTGTAGTGCATGGCCGACCAACTATGGGGAACGCTACAACTCGGCACCCGAAACCGGAGGTCGAGAAAATTGCATCGGATACCGTCGCAGAGCCGTCTGAGCCTCTGGTTCAGACCTTCCACTCTGCTCCAAACCAGAGGACCCGGATCACCCTGGGTTCGACGCTACAATTAGACAGCTTAGCCAACACCCCACGTGCGTGGCTAGTTGACTTCATCAAATCAGCTAGCTGCCGAAAGGAGGAAAGGATGGCCTCAGAACCCAAGCGGCAGGTGTCATTCGTGCTGACATGTGCCAGTACATGCAGCCGGTGGCACCCAGTGCACTCTAGACAAGCTGACAGGGCCTCCTACACATCACGGATGAGACCTCCCGGCAAATATACCGAAAGGACATCGCAATTCTTTCCCGCGTTGCCTGCTATCTCCCTGATGGACTCCATCACCCGCCTAACATTGGAGCTCCCAATGACTAGCATACCCACTCTCTGTACTTGTCTGGACTGGGCAGGAAAATGGACCGCTGACCCAACAGGAGGGGCGTCCCGTGCTGCCTCAGAGCTATCATCAACACCGGGAAGTACCTCGTACCTATTGGTAAGACGTAGGGAGCCAGCCGCACTGCCTGCTCTCTCTTTTGCTTTCCGCCGAGTGACGCGAGAACCCACCACTGTCTGCCACCCACTCTTGAGTGAGGACGGACCAGTCAGATGTTGCGTATCGGAAGCCGCAGTGACGTCCGGGCCACCTGGGGATTTCAGTGACACCAAAGATGTCGCAGGTCTCGTCACAGGCGCACAGACATTACCACAACTTCCGCATTAGCTACAGGCTTGTTGACGGTAGCCAACGCAGCTTCCAGCTGTTATCGGACAGTAGCCAACTCTCCTAGTGTACGCTCACAACAAGCACAGTGCCTAGCCATGTCGTACTGCGTATAAAATAGATATAAAACTTTCTGGCAGATTAAAACTGTGTGCCCGACCGAGACTCGAACTCGTGACCTTTGCCTTTCGCTGGCAAGTGCTCTACCATCTGAGCTACCGAAGCACGACTCACGCCCGGTCCTCACAGCTTTACTTCTGCCAGTATCTCGTCTCCTACGTTCCAAACTTTACAGAAGCTCTCCTGTCGCTTCTTTTACTGTGCAGATATTTTCACTGCTTTACAGATTCAATAATAATAAGTGTAAGAAATGAAACGATAATCAGTAACTCTGTGAAATACTAGCGGAAGCTATGGGTTCCTTCCACCAAAATACTCAAAAAATACCCCTCTGCAGTCTCTGAAATACTGTCGGCGGGGTCCTGGTTCAACCCTGCGTAGAGTTAGTTATGGTCGTAAGTAGCCGAACTCACTGGCACTTAACCTACCATTGTGAAGTAAATATTCAGATTTTAGAACTGCGGTGTTGTTCAAGTCTGGTGAAAGCCAAGATTTTGTTCGTCATAATGTGAAACCATGAGATGAATAGACGGATGACAGCAGCCTAAACCTGAACTGAGGCTGCTTTCAGAGTCTTGCGACGAACTTTCGTGATCACATTACTGAAGTCGGGGTTATTATTTCCAGCTGCCGTTTTTCGTTTACCGCTAACACGATACCAGAGGCAAGAAGACATGTATCGCTTACACCGTGAGTCTGCTGGAACACTGAGTTGAATTCTGTGGCGTTCAGTTGTATGTGGTGGTCAGGTCGACACCTCCGTACCCATAGACGACACGGGAAAAGATCCTTGGATGCCCCACACAAATGGATTCAAGATAAGGGGAGCTGCCTGACATTACAACTAGGCTGGTTTGGTAATTATTGAAGCACCGTTGGAATGGACAACAGTGTGCGCCAAGAATGATAAACGCTGCCGTTCTACCCTACATGACTATGGTATCAAGCGACTTACATCAGCAGGATAATGATAAAACCCACACTGTGGGAATGAATGGATTGCTGACTACCCTATGTGATCAGCAGATTTGGGACACTCGAAAGTTATTTGGGGAAGCAATGACACATTGTACAAGTCTTGCATGAAATCTATTATGTTACTTAGGCTGTGGGCTAAGACGAATTTTCATCTTTATTCAAGCCTAAAAACGGATGAATGAACCGTTGGAATGTAAAGGACGGTAGCAGTGGGGAGGAGGTGGGGTGATTGGAGAACAAGGAGAGAGATGGTAGGAGAGGACAACGGCCTCCCTGTCTTTATGTACATGATTTGGGGAAGTAGGTAGAACGATCTTCCCCAATGAATTCGTGGGCTTGTGATTCCATTGGTTGCTGGAAGTTTGTCGTAGAAGTCTCGAGACCTTCGAGAGAGTCTGTCCACTAAAATGGGCAAACAAGGGATCCAGTGGTCACGCATTTGACGCGAGTCGATTGGGCCGTGGTGTTGTGCCCAGATGCTAGATCTCTAACTGGCCAGAATGTGTGTTCTCCCGTGGGTGTGGTGAAGTGAAGGAGGGAGTTGAAAACGGGACGAGCTACGGGCTGGGCGCGTCGTGGATGCTGTTGGCCTGTGGGGACACGCTGTGCAGCTGTACCACGAGGCAATCACGCTGACACGAAATGCAGCTGCTTGCTGGCACACCGTCAATTAGTTCGTGATTATAGCTGATTATTGGTCAAAATGCTTTGTTCTAAACTCTTTCCGCATTACTGAAGTCTTTGCCACGTTTGTATTAAGCAAAATTATTTACACGCTGTGTTTTAGGCTGAAGAGTAGTTTTGTTCTTTTGTTTCAATGACTGAAAGAGCATCCATTCACTTCCTCGCTCTGCTCTTGATCCACGCAAACCAGCTAACGAAACTGTAAGCTTATCAGCACCGTGAATCTCTGTGAATGAGTGGCAATAACTTTGTCTCTTATTCCTTGGACTTAGCAATTCTTATCTCTGTTCAAGCATGTTGGATCACTCACAAGCTTATAAAATCCTCTCCCTTGTTCCCATAGAGGCACTCCAGACACTGGTCACTTTGCCTCCTAAGTTAGCTTCGCGTCTGCATATCGTAAGAGATAGTAGCATTTAAGAACATTATTTGTTAAGCAGTTGAGCATCCTCTATGTAAAAAGAAAAAAGATAATAAGCGATAGTAGTGAAGTGCATTCAAGTCCCACTAATCTAGTTTTGACAAGAAAAATAGCCGAAGAACAATAGTTTACGAAACTATTTCTTGCTACCATAAGTAAAAGCAGAGCTGGCTCCTTATAAGCTACCTTTACATCAGTCTCCAGCGACCCACTCCATGAAGTGACAAAGGATGAGTTTCAGTCATGGCACAAAATTACTCAAGACAACCTACGAAGGCTGTCTGCTTCCATTAGCCGGCCGCGGTGGTCTCGCGGTTCTACGTGCGCAGTCCGGAACCATGAGACTGCTACGGTCGCAGGCTCGAATCCTGCCTCGGGGATGGATGTGTGTGATGTCCTTAGGTTAGTTAGGTTTAAGTAGTTCTAAGTTCTAGGGGACTCATGACCACAGCAGTTGAGTCCCATAGTGCTCAGAGCAATTTTTTTTGCTTCCATTACACAAATAATACAGAAAAGTATTCGTGCTCTGGGAGAGGAGTGACAACTCATGCTAATGTTCATTACGGTCATCAGTTCAGAATGCGGATGGTCCCGGCGGAGGTTCGAGTCCTCCCTCGGGCATGGGTGTGCGTGTTTGTCCATAGAATAATTCAGGTAAGCAGGGACTGATGACCTTAGCAGTTAAGTCCCATAAGATTACACACACACACACACACACACACACACACACACACACACACACACACACGCGCGCGCACACACACACACACACACACACACACACACACACACACACACACACACACACACACACACACACACAAGTTCCGAATGGAATGATAGCCTCAATATTTAATACTCATTATTGCATCAACATTTCGTTTGTGTTTAACAACTACCAAGTTTGTTTTTCAAAGTACCACAGTTTTTATTTCTGTCCGTGTAATATGGTTTGTAGAAGGCAAAAGTTCTTGTCTTATGAACGAGAATGAGTGGTCTTTTGCTGAATTAACATTCCGCACGATCACTTTATTCTGTATGACTTGATGGTAAAATGGCTATGTGGCCCATTGAAGCCAAAGCTAAAAATTGGCAAAGGCGAGTAGGACTCGGACACTGGGGGTTCCACACGCGCCTAATTTAGTTCATTCATTCTTCGAATCGAGAAAGTCAACCATGTTTGCCTGCCGTCTGCCAAGATACTGGTTCTGGGAATTCAAAAGAGTTTCAAAATTTATAGTGTGGTCCCTCAGACTAACCCAGACATACAAACAGTAGCGAGCAAGGGACTTCCGTTTATAAGCGTGTAGATATCGAAGTTTGAAGCGAAAGTTTTTTTTTTATTTCCTTACTAAAACGTGACTACCACTTAGATTTTATGTTTGCATGCAGTAATGTTCGTACATTACGTTTATGAGAGATAACGATAGCAATATATATCCTAATGTCAAAAATGTTCAAATGTGTGTGAAATCTTATGAGACTTAAATCCTAAGGTCATCAGTCCCTAAGCTTACACACTTCTTAACCTAAATTATCCAAAGGAGGGAGGACTAGAACATCCGCCGCCACCAGTCGCACAATCCATAACTGCAGCGCCTAAGACCGCTCGGCTAATCCCGCACGGCGTCCTAATGCCAAAAAGGTATTTCTTATGTGATAGAATTACAAGTTAACAATTTTCAGTTTTTTTCTTTTTTTAGGGTGAAATCTTTCCCGTTGTCGGATTTCACGTTTCTACGCCAACAGGAAGTAGCCTAAAGGTCTTGATGAGTAAGCGTGACACTATCAATGTAAGTTGCTGAAATGGCCAAATATTTTGATGCCAATGACTTAGAAGCTTAATTTTTTTACATCACCAATGGACTGTAGCCCTTAGTATGTGACATCAGTTCGAATTTGATACATCTACGTATTAACAATTGGACGGGCAGACAGAACACAAAGTCGGCCGTAGTGGCCGAGCGGTTCTAGGCGCTACAACTTGGAACCGCGCGACCGCTAGGGTCGCAGGTTCGAATCCTGCCTCAGGCATGGATGTGTGTTCTGTCCTTAGGTTAGTTAAGTTTAATTAGTTCTAAGTTCAAGGGGACTGATGACCTTAGAAGTTAAGTCCCATAGTGCTCAGAGCCATTTGAACCAAAACAGAAAGCAAAGAGGCCCTGTAATGGTTCCGTTTCTACAGATTGAGGCACGAAATTCTAAAAAGCATGTGATCGTGGTAATTACTGGTGTAATAAGCGACGTAACACTGATGTCGCCAAGGTAGATTGTTAGACAGGGCTAACAGTAACGTAACGATGCTGAATGAGGAGATGAAAACGACCATCCGCGGTGCGGACGTACCTCACGCTTCCACTCCTGACAGGCAGTGGGGGAATTCGATGGTACGAGTGTGCAAGAGAACAGAGCAGACCAGCACAGTTCGTGTGTGTGTGTGTGTGTGTGTGTGTGTGTGTGTGTGTGTGTGTGTGTGTGTGTGTGTGTATGTGTGAGCGGGGTGCCGTGCCGCACCTGGAGTGGAAAGCTTTCGCTGTCAAAGAGCCCGCCCCTTCCTTCCTCCAGCAGCCCGGATGCCGCTGTTCCAGCTCCAGCTCCAGCTGCACCTACCCACACTGTCACGGCGTGAGAATCTCCCTTACGCAGAGTGCGTTTGAGTGGTGGCTGAAAGAGAATCTTGCGGATGTGGAATGCGTTTGTGTCCCCCCCCCCCCCCTCCCCAACTTCCCTCCTCACGCTCCCGGGCGGCACATCATTTTATTCGCTGCACCTTTGAAGCGTTACCGGAAGCCCATTACAAAAGGAAGAGGAACAACGAACGCTCCGCGAGTCGGCCCGCGCTGTTGCAAAATCTGTGCCAGGCTCCCCTCTGCTCCCTCCTTCAGTATCGATTCTGCCGCCGGTCACACGACTGCGTTCCTAGCATTCCCGGCTGCATTTCTTCCACAGTTTTAACAATGTGGCTGACCCTATTGCGCTGAGGGAGGGCGCAAAAGAGTGGACATAGTGACAAGGAAATTACTGTAATTACATATATTCTATACAAAAATATGCTGATTGGATAATATGAGAGTAGTATAAAGATATGTTCCTACGAGTCAGCGATATTAAGGAGATATGTGGAATCCAACAGACCGTTTTTCAACAGGGAACATCGCCGTACGAAATACCTTCCAGCTGCGTTGCGGTGTTCAGTTGACACGAATGCGCTAAGACATTATGACCATTTATTTAATAGCGTGTTGGTCCACTTTTGGATACGTTTATTCTTGGTGGTTTCCTGTCGTGACGCCATCGTAGAACTGTGTCGTGAATCAGTACCACTGTCTCGCACCAGGTGTCAAACGTGTGATGTATTTGCCACAACAGTTTTTGGGATTACGTTGTTAAATAATCATCTTCTATGAAACCAGGAAACAAGTCAATACAACGCAACACAGCTACCCACCCATGATATTGTTGCACTTTTCCTACCGTAGCCATTATCGGAAACACGCGGTGACGTTACAGTAAATAACCACATTGGCGACTAAGGAAAACCCATCGTAATATCAATCCTGTAAGGCCAGTTCTTCATATACCATCAAGTAAGTGGTTTAGGGTGTCCCTGTGAAATATCATCAGTAGTGTACTGAAAAGGTATACATGATCATGTGTACCATTGAGAGTGGAAAATAGTGGAAGATGTCGCAAAAGTGGACACATTTAGTCGAACAATGACTTATAATTAAATGTCTACAGTTTTCCCAGGAAGGATAAAAGCTGAATCTCGTGGGCGGAGAAATGGTAGGAAAGTCATGAAGAACAGTAAAATATATTTTGAAAGAATTTGAGTAAGTATAAAAACGGGTAAAAATTAAAACTCCCAGAGAATAAAGTCGTTATTGAATAAGTAGTTTCTCTAGATGACTTCGATGAAGCACTTATACGATTTCAGTTTTTGGACTATAATGAGCAAAAGATGTAAATCCCAAAATTAATGAAGCTACTTATATTTTTAAAATCTGCGATACGTTATCAAGGGGTGGGGGATAAATAGTTTGAAAGAAATGGGAATTCATACAAAAAATCTAAGTGTAAGACCACCACTCTAACAGAAAGTTCCGAGACGGTTGCAAAGCATGTCGAATACTTGAGAACAACCAAAAATATACAACAGGGTCAAAATAAACCATTGGTATTCACTGATGAAACATGGGTGGATACGAATTATATCATGAAAAGGACCTCGCAACTTTCCAAACTCTATGATTAATAGCAGTCCCGGCCAAAGAGCTGTTGTTGGAAAAGCTGAATAAGAAATGGGTTTCATAGAGAGAGTAGGGTTAATTTCCGATCGTAATCTAATGGAAGAAGCAATAGAGAATGTAATAACCAGTAATCGACGCTGGTCTAGGGATTGAATAACTCTAATCACCAAACTTGGTACAGTTTTCATTGCATAACTGTTGTACTATCAACAGCCTTTCCTCCTTCAACCCAGATTACGCGCTGACTCACAATAAGCCGGCCGAAACGCTACCACTAAAGTAACATACAGGGTGATCATAATTAAACTTTCAAAACGCTGTAGAAATATCATCACTGGTCAGAATGACGTCAAACTGCCACTGAATATTACCGGAGATGGGGAAAGAAGACAAAAGATAGAGTGCAAATTGACCAATAGGTGGCGCTGTATGTGTCAAACTATGTACATGAAAACACCTGTCATGCGCACCACCCACTGAATTTGGTATAAACGCGCCGGGTACACGGATTTTCCTCCTTTCGTTTCTCCGACGTTCCCCACGACCGTCTCAATGCAGGATCTCGCACCTCATGTAAAGCTGCATTACAACAATGATGGATTTTCACAGCCCATTCTGCAGAAGTTCCGGACACCGAAGTGTTTGAAAAAAGGCGTCGGCCCCATAACTATCGTGGGTCTAGAGAATGTGACTCAGAAATCCGAAAAGACGGGTTCTTTTGGTGTGCAGCCTCATAGGAGGAGAAAACGAAATGATTCGACGTCAGTGGAAGCAGTGGCCACAGCAATGCAGGAGGAGACGGGTGTTGGTGTGCAAACGTGTAGTGCACGGAGAATTGCCCAAACATTGGACATATCCGGAAGCACGGTGCGTAAAATCCTACGAACACCCTTCTTTGCCATCCATTCATGTGCACGAGTGGTTTCCTGTTGACGTGCCAGCAAGAGAATCCTTTGCTTTAGAATTTCTTGCTCGCATGGAAGTCGACGATGGTTGCCCGTGGATGATTTTGCGGACAGACGAAGCCCGCTGCCATCTGACAGAATATGTCAGTAGACAGAATTGTCGAATATGGGCAATGGACAATCCACACGCTAATCAAGTACTACCTCTTTATCCTGAAAAGGACACTATGTCGCGCGGGTTTAGGGCATTGTTTATCATAGGGCCATATTATTTCGAAATGTGTGTGAAATCTTATGGGACTTAACTGCTAAGGGCATCAGTGCCTAAGCTTATACACTACTTATCCTAAATTATCCTAAGGACAAACAGATACACCCATGCCCGAGGAAGGACTCGAACCTCCACCGGGACCAGTCGCACAGTCCATGACTGCAGCGGCCTACACCGCTCGGCTAATCCCGCGCGGCTTTTTCGAAGAGACAGGTGCTTCCGGTCCCTTCACCTGTACCCTCACTGGTAAGCGCAATGAGTGTCTTTTGCGAAGCCGTGTCGTTCCAGCTCTTCAATAGGGTGGATGTGTGAATGGGATCATTTTTATGCAAGATGTAGCACCACCGCACATTGAAAATCCAGTTCAGCAGCTGCTGAAGCGCCATTTCGGAAATGCTAGAATTATCTGCCGCCATTTCCCAACAGCCTGGCCGTCCTGATCACCTGATCATAAACCGTGTAACTTCTACCTGTGGGGTTATCTGAAAGATTTTGTGACCAGTGTTCCGAATGCAGCCGTAGCTGCACTGAAGGCACGCATTTTGCAATAAATTCTGAATGTGACACCGGAAACACCTTGATCAGTTGTAGAAAATGCGGTTACGCGATTTCACATTGTTGCAGAAAACGGTGTACAACTTATTGAAAATTTTTTGGGCCAGACAAACGGGAATTAATAATCCGATTTCATTTTGATTAAAGCTTATTATGAGAATTTTGGCATCATGACAATTAAAAACCCATGTTATTGTCCCCAGGACTATTAAAAACCAATTTTTCCCATTTGATGTGATATGACGTTCCGTGGTAGATGGGCTTACGTAACTAACAGTATCATACCTGCACACACATGCACTGTGAATAGTAAAGTTTGTTTAACGTCAAACGTACACCTTTGTCACTGTCGTATGATTCATTTATAGTTTGTAGTCGACCACCATTAAATTAAGATGCTTACACCGCTATCTGTTGCTACATTTTATAACTACTTATTTTTCTTCTCCGATTAATATTCTGTTGGAATTTGACTTCATTCTGACAGTGGTGTTATTTCTACAGCGTTTTGGAAGTTAATCTTTAGTTTTAATTACCTTGTACATATCGACAGGTATGTAGATATCAGTATTGGTCTGTACTAACAGCATACCCTAAATATTCTATGGCATTAACTTAACTCGGTCGGAACAGGACTTGGAAGGCCCAACTGTACCGACCGGCTGCCGTGTCATACTCAGTCCACAGGCGTTACTGGTTCCAGATATGGAGGGACATGTGGTCAGCATACCGCTGTCCAGCCCGAATGTCAGTTTACGAGACCGGAGCCACTACTTCCCAAACAAGCAGTTCCCCGGTTTGCTTCATAAGGACTGAGTGCACCCCGCTTTGCCAACAGCGCCCGGCAGACCATATGGTCACCCATCCAAGTGCTAGTCCAGATCGACAGTGCTTCACTTCGGTGATTCGAAGGGAACCGGTGTTACCCCTACGGCATGGCTGTTAACCTATGCCATTAGGCACCGTCAAAAGCAAAAGACCAAGCGCCAACATACATTGCTAAACATAAATCTATTACTTTTACATCCCACGTTGGTGCGTAGTACTTTCACATGGATGAGTTAAAAACTAAAGACAGCTGCCTTTATCTACTAAAGATAGTACTGTCCTGTAACAGATATATCGCTACCTCCAACGATGCGACTGTCTACTTTAGTCTCTATCAACCGTACGTCAGGTCCTAGCAAATGCAAAAAGAAAAAAAACAGTAATGCACTTTCGTTGTAATGTACGTATCCCTTCAGAACGACCAACAGGACACATTAAAACCTAACGGCATCACACAGTAAAAGTTTGTAGAGACTTCTCAAAGAGGACAACGCCAAAGTCGGCACAGAAGTGTCTCTTGGACACTTCTGTGTGCTCATTTAGCACGGTGACGCAAGCGTCTCTTTAAGAACAAAAAATCCCAACTCCCTCTAAGTACAACAGCAATCACCCTTTTTCTTCAAAGTATAATACTCCACACATTCTTGAGGTGCTTAGCTACATTTGATAAACTCCCTCTTCCTCAGTCTAGTTCTCAGCTATGCCATTCCCATGCTTCAAGCTCTGCTCCAGTTTTCTTTTCTTTTTTTTCTTTTTTGTCCATACTGTACGCAATTTTAACTCCCTTTTTGTGGAATAACCTCGATAATTTATTTATGTGGGACAGTTCCCCAATATGAAATGAATTAATATTTCCGCGAACTTTTCTCAGTTTGTTGCTTTCTGAGCGCTACTGCAACATCAGTCCTCGCTATTGATCGAGCGTCAAAACCATTTTCTACCGGTTTTTGTTTAAGTGTCCTTATTTATTCATTCTTATTATTAGGATTGAACGGAATGTAATTAGCCCTAGGCACAGTGTTCTTGAAGAGTTTTATTTTATGTTTGTGGTGGTGGCTTGAGGTGCTACTGCCCCTGCGATTTTCTAAATATTTATGTCTGAAGCTAGTTATTCTTTATCGCGATTCTCAAGTCAGGACAACTAAAGAGAAATTTGTTTACGCTGCAAAAGAGAAATGCGTCAGCTTGCGAAATGTGAAGACAGGAGTGTCAGACAGTCATTTCTGGGCCCACTTTGGCGATGTTCTCCTTGAGAAGCAGCAACAAACATATTATCCTTGGCGGTGCTAGGATTTTGTGTGTCCTGTTGGTTATTCTGTATAAATGTACAGTTTGCACACAGTGAAATATTGTTCTTAGATACTAAGGTTGTTCAGTAAGTAGCTGGTACGCACTACGTGCGTCGGATTTGTTTGCCCAAGTTTTGACACAGTAAGCGTCTTGCAAAATTTTTTGTAAGAGTGATTCATGCTACAAAAATGTTGGAAATCGTAGTATTGAAATCCACATTGTGTTTAAATCTAGCAGCCTGAATCATAATCAACATCCATTATTTTTATTGAATATGAAAATGAGTAGTAAAGTTACCCACCAAATGAAAGAACGTACAGAAAATGAGGCCTCTATGCAATATATATGAGCAGTTAATGGTTTGAAATCGATTTTGATGTAACTAAAGTTATCAGAGCAAAGTTATTTCAAATAACTAATTTTATGCCATAGCACAATTGGAATTATTCAAGTCAAGATAAAATTTCATTAAGTAAATATCAATGTCAAAAGTTAATTTTTCAGTACCATCTTAATGCCATTGCACAAACGGAATTATTCTCTTAAACTTGATTTCTGAGTCAAATACATGCTTCATTATTGGGAAAATGGAGGAGTGCAAGGAACAAGTTCGCAGACGCAGTCAGATGCGGGTTTGTTGAATAATTAAATTGGAACAATTTTATCTTTGCTCCTTATAAGCTGTGACTCCTACAGTAGTGGAACTTGCGGACACACTCATTTGTCGGATCACAATCAAACACCTCGCTGCATAAATGTACCTCTCAATTGGAAGTGCCGACAGACTCGTCCACCAGCTGGGGTACTCAAAGCTTTGAGCCCGCTGTGTTCCTCGTTATCTAAAAGGAGACCTTAAAGAGCAAGGAAGGACCATTTGTACGTAATTTCTCCAGTTGTGTGAGGCTGATCGTGACAATTTTTTGTGGAGCATCGTCTCAGTCCATCAAAAACGGGTTCATCATTTCGAACCAGAAACAAAATACCAGTGCCTGGAGTGGCGCCACACCAGCTCTCCCGAAGAAAAAGATCAAAGCCATAGCCTGAGCCAGTAAAGTTATGGCGACATGCTTCTGATACTCTGTAGGTGTGTTCTGTTTCCTGTCCTCCCTCGTGGTGTAACAGTAGTCTCTGAAGTAAACTGTGTTACCCTCAATAAACTGAAGAAACGACTTCACCTTGTTTCCTGCAAGAAGAATGCAGACACACTTCTACTTTTCGAAGACAACGCAAGGTTTCACACTAGTCTGTGCACCCGAGGGGAACTCACACAGCTTCACTAGGCTGTCCGTTCTCATCTGCCCTACAACCTGGATCTCGCCCCTACCGACTTGCGTCTGTTTGGCCCAACGAAGGATGCACTCTGCTGGAAGCAGTACATGGATGATGGGGAGGTTATTGACGCTGCAGAACATTGGATTCGATATCCAGTAGAGTGGTACCACACGGGAAAACAGGCTCTACCAGTGAGGTGGCACGAGGCCGTCGCATTGAATGGACAATATTCTGAAAAATAGGGTTTTGTAGCCAAAAGAGTGGGAATGTTGAATAAAGCCAATGAGCAGTTCTGCGGCTCGCTTTGGTGCTGTCTGTAGGTTTCCGCCCTCCGTTGGAGGCCAGATTGTATCCTTTAATTAGCATGGTTGCGGTTATTTGTCTTCTCCTCGGCTTGACTGACGACACTCGTTTCGAAGGCGTTGAATGTCCACAAGTGGCACCAGCGGCTGTTATCGATATGTTGTAACTGTTGCTCTATCTTTGGGGCGACGTCGTGGTTTTTCAGTGTCGTGTGAGTGTGGCAATTCGGTTGGGGACTCAGAAGGAACCAGGTACATGCAGTGCGGAAACACACCGGGGCCGATGGCGGCAGGCATGGACTGCCGGATGGAAAGGCTGTGGTCTCGAGGTTGCACGACCTCGTCGTAAAACGGATTCAGTAAGCCTTAAGATGAGTGAATTTCAAACCAAGTAGAGTGGAGTCAGTCACCCGTGTGCGCCCTTAGTACGTAGGTGATGTTGTGACAGATTATCATCACCCCGTCACGTGCAGTTTTGTGGATCTGCGAATCGCTTAGTACTTGAAGACCACACTGTGTTAAAGGCACTTGATCAGTGATTAGACAGTGTGGTTACTCAACTGTGAATTAATAAAGCAATGAAGTGATTTGTTTCATTCTGCCAACCGTCGTCAGAGTTGTCACACTAAGTTCAGTGTGCGTTTGTGTGCCTAATGAATTTGATGTCACTCATTTGGTACTTGGGTTTGGCTCGCTTTGTGCTTGTTTCCGTAATGGCGTATGGTTGCTGATTGTGGTTGGCTACATTTCGGTTTTGTCACGCACGCAAATCGACTGGGGTTTTAGTTACTGTTAATTTGTCTAGTGTTCTGTACTGTGACTTGTTTTTGAAATCGGACGGAAATCCAGTAGTGGTTCCTTCCTCGAATTCTGTGGATGTAGTGCAGACCGTCGGTTCCGGCTTTGGCGTATTGTTCCATCGTTGCATTTGGTTTATCGGACTTCAGGTAGCTTTAGCAAGATTATCGTTAGTCATTCATTAGACTGCCACTAGTCTGAGCTTACCACCTTGTGAAGTTACTGCAACTCTTGGCTGCCTATCTCATCGCTAGCGAATGTGTTTGTTGGCGGACTTTCTCAGAGGTCAATTCCTGGAACTCCGTCTGGATCAGTTTCGTGTTCATTTCTTTTTAATTAACTTTTTCTATTGTATTTGCTGTTTTAAAGCAGGCTTCAAAGTTGTCTTTATATTATTGCCTTTCCTGGCGTTATTGTGGTCATTTGCTTTAAAATTCTATTTGGTATTTGTAATTTAACACTAAGCCTTAAAACCTCATTTACTGCCAATTCTGGGGTCTGATACCTTCAGCGGTGTTTGTGCCAACTTAATTTTTAATATTTCAACACCTGTAAGTTGTAAATGCAGCGAGTTCTTAAACATTCTTAATTTATTGCCATTCTTGACGTGTAAGGTTTTCAGCCGTGATCACAGTCGCTTTTTTTAAACATTATCTGTATCTGTATTTTATGGTGATGTGGTAAATTGTAACGCACTGAAAACACTGTTATTTACACAGTTATTCATTCCTTCACTAATAACGTGTGGTATTTCTTATTTATTGTTCAGTCGGGAATTACTGTTTTAAAAATGAATCTGTGTAACTGTAAAGTGCAAGCAATAGTAACTCATTATGGCGCCGTCCACAGTCCTATCCCTTGACCACCAGGATTTAGTCAATCTGCTTTCAGAAAAAAAGTTTGCCGCGATAATTACTGGACGCCCTTCGTACTACAGTAGACAGTAGCGTCTTTGTGAACTGTACTACATGCTTACAGGATAGTAGTACGTGTTTCAAGCGAAAACAAGTGGCCTTGTGAGAGTAATATACGCCAACATGAGAAGTTGAAGGAAGACATTTATGTTAGATAATGAATGTTTGCTGTTGGAATTTTACTTCTGGTGGTCTCTGTCATGGAAACTATGCAGAATCCTGAACTACAGGACGGTAAAAACAGTTACACTATTGTCAGTAAGTATAGTATTAAATTGTATTGATTGATTTTCTTGTTTTATAGCATCTGATGATGGGATAACCTTGTACCGACGCTTATTATGGTAAATATTTCTTATATTTCACAACTGGTGTGCATTTATCTCTGTAAAGTACTTGGTATTTCCGAAGTTATGTTGCACCAGATGTCTACGTGAAGATAAGGCTTATCACATAAATTATGGATCAGTGTCTAGTGGGCAGCGAACTGGTAACCGATAGCTTCCCGCCGCGTTCGTATCATATGGTTCAAATGGCTCTGAGCACTATGGGACTTAATATCTGTGGTCATCAGTCCCCTAGAACTTAGAACTACTTAAACCTAACTAACCTAAGGACATCACACACATCCATGCCCGAGGCAGGATTCCAACCTGCGACCGTATCATACAGATGAAATAACCAAGACTTCAACCAGAGTTAGCTCTCATTCTAATTAAACTACAGTAGGACAATTTTGGCCCTGTAACATGGCAGTTATCCTGGTGAAAGATGTTGCCGTAAGGGCAGGCAACAAGCATCAAGAGATGCTCACGCGCAACACTCTAGACTATTACTGATTGATGACTCCTTGATTCTTCAAGAAGTATTCTACGAATTGCATTCAAGTTCTGAGGCCTCCGATTTTTTTCCTCCGGACTGGAAAGAGATAGAAACATACGCATTGTTATAAAATGAGGCCGTGTTCATTGTCAATACGTCCCAGAGATGGAAGCACCGTACGGCAGATCGAATTTTACCGACAGCGGCCAGAATGATAACTGTTTTAAATACTTAAAATGGCGACGTTTTCCTTACTTGAACAACGTGCAATCATTCGTTTTCTGAATTTGCGTGGTGTGAAACCAATTGAAATTCATCGACAGTTGAAGGAGACATGTGGTGATGGAGTTACCGATGTGTCGAAAGTGCGTTCATGGGTGCGATAGTTTAATGAAGGCAGAACATCGTGTGACAACAAACCGAAACAACCTCGGGCTCGCACAAGCCGGCCTGACGACACGATCGAGACAGTGGAGAGAACTGTTTTGGGGGCTCGCCGAATGATTGTTGAACAGATCGCATCCAAAGTTGGCATTTCTCAGGGTTCTGTGCACACAATCCTGCATGACGACCTGAAAATGCGAAAAGTGTCATCCAGGTGGGTGCCACAAATGCTGACGGACGACCACATGGCTGGCAGTGTGGCATGTTGGCAAGCAATGTTGACGCGCAACGACAGCATGAATGGGACTTTCTTTTCGTCGGTTGTGACAATGGATGAGACGTGGATGCCATTTTTCAATCCAGAAACAAAGCGCCAGTCAGCTAAATGGAAGCACACAGATTCACCGCTGCCAAAAAAATTTCGGGTAACCGCCAGTGCTGAAAAAATGATGGTGTCCATGTTCTGGGACAGCGGGGGCGTAATCCTTACCCATTGCGTTCCAAAGGGCACTGCGGTAACAGGTGCATCCTACGAAAATGATTTGAAGAAAAAATTACTTCTTGCACAGCAACAAAAACGTCCGGGAAGGGCTGCGCGTGTGCTGTTTCACCAAGACAACGTACCCGCACATCGAGCAAACGTACGCAACAGTTCCTTCATGATAACAACTTTGAAGTGATTCCTCATGCTCCCTACGCACCTGACCTGGCTCCTAGTGACTTTTGGCTCTTTCCAACAATGAAAGACACTCTCCGTGGCCGCACATTCACCAGCCGTGCTTCTATTGCCTCAGCCATTCTCCAGTGGTCAAAACAGACTCCTAAAGAAGCCTTCGCCACTGCCATGGAATCATGGCGTCAGCGTTGTGAAAAATGTGTACGTCTGCAGGTCGATTGCGTCGAGACGTAACGCCAGTTTCATTGATTTCGGGTGAGTATTTAATTAGAAAAAAAAATCGGAGGCCTTAGAACTCGAATGCGCCTCGTAACTTTCATGTAGTCCACACTTATCGTGGTGACTTCTATTACTGTCGCATGTACCATGCAAGCCCAGGTGCATGTCCTGTGTACAATAATACTGACCTCCACCCGCCTACGCTCTTAGAATGATACCTATATCTAGGAGGCGTTTGCCTCGATGGCGGGATATTCATCTGGCCAGGCAACATGTTTCCATTGACCTACGCTTGAATATTGATGATCAATCGGAATTGTAATGATCTACATCTTTTGATCAACATGTGAACACGTAGGGATCATCTGCTGCGAAGCTCGGTGTTCATCAGTATGTGCTCCACGCTATGCTTCGAAACAGTTATGCCATGCATCAACATCGCCATACTAAGCCATGCTATTACAGACCTCTGCATCTGTCCTGCTTTACTAAGCAGGCGAGCCTGCTGTGATGGGACGTGGACGTACTACAGCTTGGCTTGTGGCCTAGTCGTAGTTTTACCGACAATCAAGCACATTGCATAGATGCTGAAGGCAGTAACACTCGAGTAGAAAACCTGCTTTGCCAGTTCCCTGATGGTCGTCTTCAACCCCAGAGAATAACACATCGTCCTTTGTTAATGCCCCTTATCACTGATACATTCAGCTACGTTCTTGTGCATTTTACGCTTAAAGTTGGTATGCTATCGTGACATTTTGTGTTTTTTAAAGTGTAGATTATTTGCTGATTAGTTAATTTAACCCTAGCAAAAACAATGCGTTTTTCATAACTAACATTACCAACGAAGAGGGGTGAGGGACCGGTTGGCTACTTTGTTCCCATCCTAAAGCAAATTTGGAAAAGGAAACAAAACTCGTCAATAGTTGTTAAATTATATTAACAACATACTTACATAGAGCTGCTGATGTGTAATTAGGTTTCAGAACCTAACTACTGTATGACCACAAAAAAGTAGTATATAAGAATTGGGGATTTGATTAATTGTTGTTGATGATTTCACTGAACATACTTTATATAGATCTGTGGGAGTGTTACTGAGGACCTGAACTTGGAAATACTGAAATTTACCTTCATCCGGGAAGTGACACCTGCTAATGAGATTTAAATTTTTGGCTCAAGCTAAACTGAAAAATTTAAACGGGTATGGAATCTGGTACAAAAATTCATAGAAAATAATTTCTTTGAGAAATTTAAAATGTGAACGATCTTAATATACAAAAGTGAGCATAAAGTATTCTCCTCCCTCCCCCTCCCACCACCTCCAACTTAGTATGGACTGATTTATTAATGTTGTCTACAGGCCCGAGGATGGTTCGTGTTGAGCCCAAACCGGTCATTTAAAAAAGTTAAAGCAAAAACTATGGATAAGAAATCTGACTCAGAAACACTTTTACGTCCTCCTGTGCTGCGTTATTGTCAGGGAATTGCCATGGTATGCCATGTCTAAAAGAGACATTGAAACTATTTGTTTTCTCTTTTTCAATCAGGTGACGACCGTCGAGCCATCTATCAGCTTGGAAACCTCGAGGAGGCAGACTGCCTTCCGTTGATGATTAACGACACTGTGCGAGCTGTGTCGTTCCGCAAACGCGCTGTGAAAGGGCCTCCAGGCTCGGTTCGGTTGCCCCTTAAACGCGACGCCCGCGTGGAGCCGCCGAAGCCCCTGTAATTACTGGGACGGCGGTCAGCAATGACCGCAGATGCCGCAACGAAGACTTAAAACGCGCTGGCAGCTCGCAATTAGCGGAATAAATTACGGGCGGGGGCCGTGGAGGAGGGGATATGCGTGTGTTCCCTGTGCTTGTGCTTGTGTGTGTGTGTGTGTGTGTGTGTGTGTGTGTCGGGAATAAATCAGCGGCGCGACGCGGCTCGGCACGCACCTGGTGCCCGGCCGGAACACCGGGATAATCACAGGACGAGCGGTTAGCGGAGAAAATGCGGCTGATTCACCGCCGCCGTTAGTCAGTCGGGCGCGGCGGCGTGTAGCTGCCCGGCCGGGGCTGGGAGGCGGCCCCGCGGTCGGTTTTACGACATATTTCCAGGCCGGCGCGACCGGCCAATGGCTCGGAACGTGTTGCGTCACGCGGCTTTGATGGAATGGCCGCCATTGTTGCCTGTTACGGCGGCGCGTTTGTCACTCGCTTACTTGTCACGTATGTTTCGCTAAGCGAGCGTTAAGAATTCCGACACCAGAATCGGAACCGAATGGCTTCCAATTTGACCGTAGTACGTATTGTGGTGATCACATACTGTCGATGTGATGAGGGAATTTAAATGGAAATAGGACAATGATATCAACTGCCGCAATTTCCCTGTTGCACGTGTCACGAAAAGACCACTGCTGTAGGAGAAGCACACAAAGGCGCGGTTCTGGCAGAGCCGCTACGTGACGACAAACGACACGTTACAAGAAAAGCTATATGCAGTGCCTGTGTTTTTTAATTAGAACGATACCAATGTTCCATCGGACATGAATGCATGTGCGAAGAAACTGCTGAGAAACACGTAAAATGTATTCACAGTTATGAAAACGAACAATCATCAGCTGTATAAGAGGAATGGCGAGAACGGAAGTTAGCGCAGGACTATGACCATAACTCTGATTTCCTACTTTACACAAGCGGTCGACTTGTCTCTTTTGGCCATCCGTGCACGACTCGCGGTGAGGCTCAGACTTACATATTGTCGATCCTGCAACACAACCTGAAGTCTTTTATTACGTAATTCCCTTACAGAGGAGGACATTTTTAATTGAAAGTCGCTGCCTGGTACCGGTGGATAAATACGATATAGCAGTGCCTGTGCTGTTAACGATACAACGTTCCTTCCCAACTGCGAATAAATTTCATGCATTACATAAAGGGCGCATGGCGCTACTGTTATCCGTGCTAAACTTTTGTCCACAGGACCGGTAACACAAGGAACAAGATACAACAGGCGGCGACAACTTCAAAACATGGAGAGGGAGAGAGGAGAGAGAGAGAGAGAGAGAGAGAGAGAGAGAGAGAGAGAGAGAGAGAGAGAGATGTCTCTGCCTCCAGCGTTAAAAAAAATTCGACATGTTAACTACATTTGGTATGCAGCATTGTATGGCCAAAAATAAACGTTCTAATTAATTGTTATGACACTGGGATGCCAGACTAAAGAGCAAAAAGAAAGAAAGGAAAAAAAAGCCTTTGGTAAACACTTCCTTAAAAATCGAATGAAAAACACCTGCCAATCCCTAAATAGTGATTTTTAATATTTCATACAAAAAGTAAAATAAAATTGCTGAGAAACTGACGAAAAGGACAGATTTAGCATTGCTTCATCTACATACAACAATTTTTAAGGGACATCAGATGACATGGCGGTAACGGCCTTGCGTCAGTGTATACACCGGTTCCCGTGAGGTCACCGAAGTTAAGCACTGTCGGGCGTGGTCTGCTCTTGGATGGGTGACCATCCACGCCGCCATGCGCTGTTGCCGTTTTTCGAGGTGCACTTAGCCTCGTGATGCCAATTGAGGAGCTACTCTACATCTACATTTATACTCCGCAAGCCACCCAACGGTGTGTGGCGGAGTGCACTTTACGTGCCACTGTCATTACCTCCCTTTCCTGTTCCAGTTGCGTATGGTTCGCGGGAAGAACGACTGTCTGAAAGCCTCCGTGCGGGCTCTAATCTCTCTAATTTTACATTCGTGATCTCCTCGGGAGGTATGAGTAGGGGGAAGCAATATATTCGATACCTCATCCAGAAACGTACCCTCTCGAAACCTGGCGAGCAAGCTACACCGCGATGCAGAGCGCCTCTCTTGCATAGTCTGCCACTTGAGTGTGCTAAACATCTCCGTAACGCTGTCACGCTTACCAAAATGCCCTGTGACGAAACGCGCCGCTCTTCTTTGGATCTTCACTATCTCCTCTGTCAACCCGACCTGGTACGGATCCCACACTGATGAGCAATACTCAAGTATAGGTCGAACGAGTGTTTTGTAAGCCACCTCCTTTGTTGATGGACTACATTTTCTAAGTACTCTCCCAATGAATCTCAACCTGGTACCCGCCTTACCAACAATTAATTATATATGATAATTCCACTTCAAATCGTTCCGCACGCATACTCCCACATGTTTTATAGAAGTAACTGCTACCAGTGTTTGTTCCGCTATCATGTAATCATACAATAAAGGATCCTTCTCTCTATATATTCGCAATACACTACATTTGTCTATGTTAAGGGTCAGTTGCCACTCCCTACACCAAGTGCCTATCCGCTGCGGATCTTCCTGCATTTCGCTACAATTTTCTAATGCTGCAACTTCTCCGTATACTACAGCATCATCCGCGAAAAGCCGCATGGAACTTCCGACACTGGCTACAAGGTCATTTATATATATTTTGAAAAGCAATGGTCCCATAACACTCCCCTGTGGCACGTCAGAGGTTACTTTAACGTCTGTAGACGTCTCTCCATTGATAACAACATGCTGTGTTCTGTTTGCTAAAAACTCTTCAATCCAACAACACAGCTGGTCTGATATTCCGTAGGCTCTTACTTTGTTTATCAGGCGACAGTGCGGAACTGTATCGAACGCCTTCCGGAAGTCAAGAAAAATAGCATCTATCTGGGAGCCTGTATCTTATAAAGCAAGTTCGGTCTCACACGATCGCTGTTTCCGGAATCCATGTTGATTCCTACAGAGTACATTCTGGGTTTCTAAAAACGACATGATACTCGACCAAAAAACATGTTCTAAAATTCTACAACAGATCGACGTCAGAGATATAGGCCTGTAGTTTTACGCATCTGGTCGACGACCCTACTTGAACACTGGGACTACCTGTGCTCTTTTCCAATCATTTGGAACCTTCCGTTCCTCTAGAGACTTGCGGTACACGGCTGTTAGAAGGGGGGGCAAGTTCTTTCGCGTACTCTGTGTAGAATCTAATTGGTATCCCGTCAGGTCCAGTGGACATTCCTCTGTTGAGTGATTCCAGTTGCTTTTCTATCCCTGGACACTTATTTCGATGTTAGCCATTTTTTCGTTTGTGCGAGGATTTAGAGAAGGACCTGCAGTGCGGTCTTCCTCTGTGAAACAGCTTTGAAAAATGTGTTTAGTATTTCAGCTTTACGCGTGTCATCCTCAGTTTCAATGCCATCATCATCCTGGGGTCTGGATATGCTGTTTCGAGCCACTTACTAATTTAACGTAAGACCAGAACTTCCTAGGATTTTCTGTCAAGTCGGTTCATAGAATTTAACTTTCGTATTCACTGAACGCCTCACGCATAGCCCTCCTTACGCTAACTTTAACATCGTTTAGCTTCTGATTGTCTGAGAGGTTTTGGCAGCGTTTAAACTTTGAGTGAAGCTCTCTTTGCTTTCGCAGTAGTTTCCTAACTTTGTTGTTGTACCACTGTGGGTTTTTCCCGTCCATCACAGTTTTACCCTGCATGTACCTGTCTAAAACGCATTTTACGTTTGCCTTGAACTTTTTCCATAAACACTCAACATTGTCAGTGTCGGAACAGAAATTTTCGTTTTGATCTGTTAGGCAGTCTGAAATCTGCCTTCTATTACTCTTGCTAAACAGATAAACCTTCCTCCCTTTTTTTTACATTCCTATTAACTTCCATATTCAGGGACGCTGCAATGGCCTTATGATCACTGGATTCCCTGTTCTGCACATGCAGAGTCGAAAAGTTCGGGTCTGTTTGTTATCAGTACGTCCAAGATGTTATCCCCACGAGTCGGTTCCCTGTTTAACTGCTCGAGGTAATTTTCGGATAGTGCACCCAGTATAATGTCACTCGATGCTCTGTCCCTACGACCCGTCCTAAACATCTGAGTGTCCCAGTCTATATCTGGTAAATTGAAATCTCCACCTAAGACTATAACATGCTGAGAAAATTTATGTGAAATGTATTCCATATTTTCTCTCAGTTGTTCTGCCACTAATGCTGCTGAGTCGGGAGGTCGGTAAAAGGAGCCAATTATTAACCTAGCTCGGTTGTTGAGTGTAACCTCCACCCATAATAATTCACAGGAACTATCCACTTCTACTTCACTACAGGATAAACTACTACTAACAGCGACGAGCACTCCACCACCGGTTCGATGCAATCTATCCTTTCTAAACACCGTCTGTACCTTTGTAGAAATTTCGGCAGAATTTATCTCTGGCTTCAGCCAGCTTTGTGTACTTATAACGATTTCAGCTTCGGTGCTATCAATCAGCGCTTGGAGTACCGGTACTTTATCAATGCAGCTTCGACAGTTTACAATTACAATACCGATTGCTGCTTGGTCCTCGCATGTCCTGACTTTGCCCCGCACCCATTGAAGCTATTGCCCTTTCTGTACTTGCCCGAGGTCATCTAACCTAAAAAAACCGCCCAGCCCACGCCACACAACCCCTACTACCCGTGTAGCCGCTTGTTGCGTGTAGTGGACTCATGACCTATCCAGTGGAGCCCGAAACCCCACCACCCTGTGACGGAAGTCGAGGAATCTGCAGCCTACACGGTCACAGAACCGTCTCAGCCTCTGATTCAGACCCTCCACTCGGCTCTGTACCAAAGGTCCGCAGTCAGTCCTCGACCGATTAGTAGCGGCTTCGGTCAAGAATACCATCATAACGACCGGGAGAGCGGTGTGCTGACCCCACGCCCCTCCTGTCCGCATCCTCCACTGATTATGAAACGGCGGTCGGATGGTTCCGGTAGGCCACTCGTGGCCTGAAGACGGAGTACATCAGATGACGTGTAATCCCTCTTCCTGTTAATTGTACAACAGAGTTGATTGGAGCAGCCCGCACTCCCTGTTGCCCTGGGTGATTTGGCAGAAAAGCTATGGTTATTGTATACTGTCCTATCGATTTGAACGTGTTAAGTCACTTCAACTACGCCTCTAAGCGTGCCCCGCCGATGAGGGTTGGTTCTGCGTCAATCGCGAGCCACATTTCGTGTTGTATCACATATCGTATCGCCTCAGTCAAAACCATGCTAAAGAGTGACACTACCCTTCGGGTAGCAGTAAAGTCCTAAAACTCACTGATATTACCATAAGTGCTTCACTGGAAAGTGGGACTTCTGCTGCACATGATAATTACAGGGCTCCAAGACAAACATCGAAGTAACAATCCAGGAAATCAGAAGAAGTATTTTCAAAAATTGCAATAAATGGCTCTCGGAAAACTGAGTAGTGACATGTTTCATGATACAGGAGAAAAAGAGGAGAATTGGTTTGTAGACATGGACACTTTTTGCACTAATTGCAGAAGTTAAGGTATTGTTCGGATAGGATACCAACAGTTGCAATCTTCCAACTTCCATCTCCACTCAAATTTGTGGACAGTTCAGATGACACCTCTGTGACATGTGACACCAGACATCAAGATGCAGATAAGGTACCAGCTCCTGCTAGCTTGCTATCTAAAATCAACTGAGACTCGAGTAATGGGTCGGATCTCTACAAGGCCGTGCTATGGTGCTTGAAATAGGGAAAGGAAAATACACGAACAACTAGCTCACAAAGAAGCCTTCAGGAGGGTATCTTATATCAGTATTTACAACAATTCTTTTCATTACTCATTGCACGATGACACTAGGGTCCTAAGGTCGACTGAATTCAGTGAATCGGTAGCATCAAACTATTTTCTATGTCTCTGTTTGGAGAGGTGTTCAACTTATTTGTTTTCCACAACGGCATTAGGAGCCAAAATATCAAGAAAATTCCCGTCAACAGGTCAGTGGGGAGAGCAGTTGGCAATCAAATAACGAAATCTCTTAAGGACTGACGTAGTTTATTTTTTCCTTGCCTATTCACGAGAGCTGGGTGGGTTGCTAAATTTTGACTTTTCAGTCAAATATTCCAATTGGCTTGGAGGGGGCAGAAGGGCTTCACATTTGGGTCTGTCTAAGAGATATTTCCTCTTATGGCATGTCCCTTCTAAACAAGTAAAGTGTCCCGAAAACATTAATCAGAAGTGGGGTATTGTAACAATTTTGACATGACTGTCACGCATTGCCTTTCAGCTTTGCTTCTGCTCTGCCACCGTCACCTGATAATTCACCAGTGAGCTTGGTACATTTTTACATGGAGTAGTAAGGATTCGATTTCTCAAAAGAAGAAAGTGTGCTCGGAGAGTTCAGTGATCCCATTAAAATTGGCCTAAGGCCTTTCACGCTGTCTCAGCAGCACGGAACGAGTATCCCCTCAGTCGTAGCCGGTTTTCGCGGATGTGCTCATGTTTCCAGAAATGCTTCTTGTGAGCAGTGTCTTACACTAGTCAATTTGCCAGACGAACGGATGCCGCTAGTTGGTACAGCTATCCGCTGCGAAAGCTTGAGGGTAAAATACGCCTTTCTGTCCACCTACCGAGGTGCCACGACGTGAAGATCTTCGTTGTTTTCTTCCAAAATTAAAGTCTTTCAATTTTAAAGTAACAGTCCCGCCACCAGACCCCATGCGATGAGTACTGACCAATGGAGAGAGAGTGTTCAAAGCCAATAGTAACACAATGAATCGTAATTATGCTTTTCTTAAGATTTGAGTGGGACGTTTCTGTTCCTTTATCCTGCTTTTCGTAGTGCAGGGGACATGTTCATTTGTCAGATTGGAGCGGTATTCAATCTTCCCACTAAGCGGAGCTTCGGAATTATGAGAGTACTCGGGAGAACTTGGATATAGTGCCATCTTGCTGTGCTGGAAGAAATTGAGTTTCGCCCAGGCAGTAGCACAATCCACATTCTGAGCAGTTCGCTTATGTATCTTCTATGTTGAATGTTAACCCCCACCCCCACCATGAACCACGGACCTTGCCGTTGGTGGGGGGGCTTGCGTGCCTCAGCGATACAGATGGCCGTACCGTAGGTGCCACCCACAACGGAGGGCTATCTGTTGAGAGGCCAGCAAACGTGTGGTTCCTGAAGAGGGGCAATAGCCATTTCAGTAGTTGCAGAGGCTACAGTCTGAATGATTGACTAATCGGGCCGTGTAATACTAACCACAACGGCCTTGCTGTGCTGGTTCTGCGAACGGCTGAAAGCAAGGGGAAACTACAGCCGTAATTTTTCCCGAAGTCATGCAACTTTATTATATGGTTAAATGATGATGGCGTCCTCTTGGGTAAAATATTCCGGAGGTAAAATAGTCCCCCATTCGGATCTCCGGGTGGTAATTACTCAAGAGGACGTCGTTATCAGGAAAAAGAAAACTAGTGTCTACGGATCAGGGCGTGGAAGAACAGATCCCTTAATCGGGCAGATAGGTTAGAAAATTTAAAAAGGGAATTAGATAGGATAAGGCTAGATATAGTGGGAACTTGTGAAGTTCAGTGGCAGGATGGACAAGACTTTAGGTCAGGATAATACAGGGTTAAAAATAAAAATCAATTAGGGGTAATGGAGAAGTAAGTTTAATATCGAACAAAAAATAGGAGTACAGGTAAGCTACTACAAACAGCATAGTGAAGGCATTGTTGTGGCCAAGATAGACACGAAGCCCATGCCTACTTCAGTAGTACAAGTTTATATGCCAATTAGCTCTGCAGACGATGAAGAATTTGATGAAATGTATGATGAGATAAAAGAAATTATTCAGGTAGTGAAGGGAGACGAAAACTTAATAGATATGGATGACTCGAATTCGACATTACGAAAGGGAGAGAAGGAAACATAGTAGGAGAATATGCATTGGGGATAAGAAATGAAAGATGAAGGCGTCTGGTAGAATGTTGCACAGAGCACAACTTAATCATAGCTAACACTTGGTTCAAGAAACATAAGAGACGGTAGTATACATGGAAGAATACTGGAAATACTAGAAGGTATCAGATAGATTATATAATGGTAAGACAGAGATTTAGTAACCAGGTTTTAAATTGTTAGACATTTCCAGGGTCAGATGTGGACTCTGACCACAACCTATTGGTTATAAACTGTAAATTAAAACCGAGCAAACTGCAAAATGGTGGGCTTTTAAGGAGATGGGATCTGGATAAACTGACTAAACCAGAGGTTAAAAAGAGTTTCAGGGAGAGCACAAGGGACCCATTGACACGCATGGGGGAAAGGAATACAGTAGAAGAACGGATAGCTCTGAGGGATGAAGTAGATGATCAAGTAGGTAAAAGGACGAGTAGAAATCCTTGGGTAACAGAAGAAATATTGAATTTAATTGATGAAGTGAGAAAATATAAAAATGCAGTAAATGTAGCAGGTAAAAAGGAATACAGAACCGTCTAAAAAATGAGATCCACAGGAAGTACAAAATGGATAAACATGAATGGCTAGAGGACAAGTGTAAGAAATGTAGAGGCTTATCTCACTAGGGGTAAGATAGATACTGCCTGCAGGAAAATGAAAGAGACCTTAGGAGAAAAGACAGCCACTTGTATGAATATCAAGAGCTCAGATGGAAACCCAGTTCTAAACAAAGACGGGAAATCAGAAAGGTGGAAGGAGAATATGGACGGTCTATACAAGGGCGATGTACTTGAGGACAATATTGTGGAAATGGAAGTGGATGAAAATGAAATGGGAGATAAGTTACTGCTGGAGGAGTTTGATAGAGCACTCAAAGTTCTGAGTCGAAACAAGGCCCCAGGAGTAGACAACATTCCATTAGAATTACTGACGGCCTTGGGAGAGCCAGTCCTAAGAAAACTTTACCATCTGGTGAGAAAGATCTATGAGACAGAAGAAATACCTCAGACTTAAAGAAGAATAAAATAATTCCTATCCCAAAGGAAGCTGGTTTTGACATATGTGAAAATTACCGAACTATAAGTTTAATAAGTCACAGATGAAAAATACTAACGCCCATTCTTTACAGACGAATGGAAAAACTGGTAGAGGCCGACGGTAAGATCAGAAAACAGCAGGCAACACTGACCTTACCACTTACCCTAGAAGAAAGATTAAGGAAAAGCAAAGCTACGTTGCTAGCATTTGTAGACTAAGAGTAAGCTTTTCACAGTGTTGACTAGAATACTCTCTTTCAAATTCTAAAGGTGGCAGGGGTAAAATACAGGGAGCGAAAGGCTATTTTAAATTTGTTCTGAAACCTGATGCCAATTATAAGAGTCGAGGGCATGAAAGGGAAGCAGAGGTTGGGAAGGGAGTGAGACATTGTTGTAGCCTCTCCCCGATGTTATTCAATCTGTATATTGAACAAGCAATAAAAGAAAAAAAAGAAAAGTTCGCAGTAGGTATTAAAATCTATGGACAAGAAACTAAAACTTTGAGGTTCGCCGGTGACATTGTAATTCTGTCAGAGACAGCAAAGTACATGGAAGAGCAGTTGTACGGAATGGACATTGTCTTAAAGGAGGATATAAGATGAACATCAACAAAAGCAAAGCGAGGATAATGGAATGTAGCCGAATTAAGTCAGGTGATGCTGAAGGAATTAGATTAGGAAATGAGACACTTAAAGTACTAAAGGAGTTTCGCTATTTGGGGAGCAAAATAACTGATGATGGTCGAAGTAGAGAGGATATAAAATGTAGACTGGCAATATCAAGGAAAGCGTTTCTGAAGAAGGGAAATTTGTTGACATCAAGTGTAGATTTGTGTGTCAGGAAGTCGTTTCTGAAAGTATTTGTATGGAGTGTGGCCTTTTATGGAAGTGAAACGTGGACGATAAATAGTTTGGACAAGAAGATAATAGAAGCTATGGAAATGTGGTGCTACAGAAGAATTCTGAAGATTAGATGGGTTAGATCCCATAACTAATGAAGATGTATTGAATAGAATTGGGGAGTAGAGGAGTTTGTGGCATAACGTGCCTAGAAGAAAGGATCGGGTGGTAGGGCATGTACTAAGGCATCAAGGGATCACAAATTTAGCATTGGAGGGCAGCGTGGAGGGTAAAAATAGTATAGGGAGACCAAGAGATGAATACAGTAAGCAGATTCAGAAGGATGTATGTTACAATAGGTACTGGGAGATGAAGAAGCTTGCACAGGACAGAGTAGCATGGAGAGCAGCATCAAACCTTTCTCTGGGCTGAAGACCACAACAACACAACATCAACAACATGCTCAGTTCCCTATGTTCAGTATTTGTCTCATTTGTCTTGTTTTAGCAAATTTCCTGGACGTGGAAGTCTTTTTCTTTTTGCATCCCACAGTGTTTGAATTAAACGTGGTCCCACTGAATTTAGAGCCCGATTGCTAGTATTTTCTTAACTCTGCTCTGTATTCTATTCCCATCCTGAAATAAATTTTGAGGTCACTAGTTTCCTCCAAATTCCTTATGGTTAGGCAACCCTTAAATAATAAACATAAAGAGCAGAATTTCTATGATATTTGCTTCATTGTGACGAGGTTCCGTTGTGAGCAGTAGCGAAGCACTATTTTTAAAGATGTAAAATATATATAACTATAACGAGTGTCAAACCCTTACCGGTGTTTATAGCAGGCACTGAAACAGGTAACTAGACTTCCTCCTTGTTTATGAAAGGTGGTAATTATCGCTACTTTTTAATAGTGTTGGAGATCAGAAAAATTAGAACTTCCTTTATGGATATCCCTAATCTGGAATTTTCTAATAATCAAGAAAAATTTATCGGTAACCTTCGCCGGAACAAGTGGATCGTATCTGTTATTACTTATTTCTCCGTACGTTGTCCGCTATCCCGGTATGAAATCAAAGTTTTACGTTGCGTACGTGAATTATCGTCGTCTGCTATTTCTTTTATCCTTCACTCCAATTTTTATTGTAGAACAAGGTTCTTTTCTGCCAACTATCGCAGAAGGTAGGATATCAGGCAGAGGAGATACCAGCTGAGAATATTTGGAAGGGGATTTCCTCTCTAGCATTCATCTGAGAAACGGCTGGAAGCCTCCCCCGGGTGACTCGGTCGGACTGGGAGACTGCGAATATGAAACCGTTGTCCGTTGTCTCAGCCAATAGTAGAAATTTCATGCACGTGTGTGTTAGCGCGTGCGCTTGTGTGTGTGTGTGTGTGTGTGTGCGTCCGCGTGTGTGTGTTTTTTCTTTTGGCTGTCCTCTATAGGTCGATTTTATTCTCTATGTTTGATTAAGACGCGAGATTAGATTAGATTACATTAGTACTTGTTCCATATATCATGAACACGACACTTCGTAATGTTGTGGAAAGTGTCAGGTTAATAAAAGGTGTCTATACAAGATATTACATTACAAAAAATATTACATGACACGTAATATTTTTAATCTTTTTTTGGTGGGTGTTGTGGAAATTACCGACTTACTATATCCAAAAATTCGTCTAATGGGTAATGAGAAACATACACAGCTAAATTAGCCAGTAATATAAGTTTATAGCATTGACCAAGTTTTTGTTTGCCCCGGAAATCCTACAAACTCTGTAGGAAATCCTGTTTCAAAAATTAGTTTAAAATTAGATCACACTACTACAGTGATTGGAATTTGAAACTGGACAAAGGATGAGGAATCAGATGATCACATTAAACTGAAAATAATACAAAATAATGAGCTGGCTGATTGTAAAATCTTGTCTACTACTACGCACACATGCTCTCTCTCTCTCTCTCTCTCTCTCACACACACACACACACACACAAACACACGTATGATTTCTGCTGTGATGCGTATGTAAATAAAGTTCCGAAAGTACTCATATGAACAGCTTTCAGAGTTGCAAAGAATATGGGGAACAATGTCTTCACTTATTATTGAACAGATGACTACAAACGTTAAGTGTCTTCTTTCATCAGGATGAGTCTTATAAGAAATATTAACCTTTCTTACCTCCACAGAACTCCTCAGTAGTGTCGTCATGGCCTTGAATAGGACTGGGGTAATAACTCATCTCGCCACAGTACATATTTTGGACATTGAACTGCACGGATTTTCTTCTCTGGCATGAAATCGAAGTAACCGATTAGACATGATCTCCAGATTCGTTGTTTTTCGTGTGGTCCTGCGCTACAAGTGGCCCAGAGAAAATATGTATAGCTTTCAAATTACGTGTCTCTTTTTTTGGGAACGATACTACTTGTAACCTATACTTCTTCGAATACATTCCCACATTAACCATGTAAATCGTATTTACTTACCTAGTTATCACATTGCCTTCGTCGTCTTTATTAAGCAATAATACGAGCTGCCGCCACAGCCAAATTAAACACTGGAATACACGCTGCTGCATTATGTCCAGGACGGAAAGGAACGGTGCACGCGCTGGTGTCACGGAATGTGTGCTCTTTACATGACGTGCGCCCAGCGCCTATAGTCCGTGAGGCAAGGGAAGATCCCTGGCAGTTCTAAGTTGGCTTGGCGTGGCTGCTTCACACATCTGCGACGACCGAAAACGTTAAGCAATTTAGCTAACGTTTCTATGGTAACATTTAGGTAACGACTCATTGTTAAGCGTGTACGGCTTTAAGTTAGCGTTGCGAAAGCTCTTTGCATTCCGTGACAAAGACAGTGTTAGACCTGTGGTATCTTTTTTCGCGATGCGCACTCTACGCACAAAACGCCTGCACTTTCCTGGCACACAAGAAGGGACTTGTGTGTACTAATACGCCTCTACAGTAATATATGCGCATAGGTAACTTCTTTGAGAGACGATATACCAGCGTCGACAAGATTATCTCTCACCATTCGATTTATTGTAACTGGGAACAAGAATCCAGTTTGATGTTCCGGTTCAAGGAATTTACTCAATCAATATACACTCCTGGAAATGGAAAAAAGAACACATTGACACCGGTGTGTCAGACCCACCATACTTGCTCCGGACACTGCGAGAGGGCTGTACAAGCAATGATCACACGCACGGCACAGCGGACACACCAGGAACCGCGGTGTTGGCCATCGAATGGCGCTAGCTGCGCAGCATTTGTGCACCGCCGCCGTCAGTGTCAGCCAGTTTGCCATGGCAAACGGAGCTCCATCGCAGTCTTTAACACTGGTAGCATGCCGCGACAGCGTGGACGTGAACCGTATGTGCAGTTGACGGACTTTGAGCGAGGGCGTATAGTGGGCACGCGGGAGGCCGGGTGGACGTACCGCCGAATTGCTCAACACGTGGGGCGTGAGGTCTCCACAGTACATCGATGCTGTCGCCAGTGGTCGGCGGAAGGTGCACGTGCCCGTCGACCTGGGACCGGACCGCAGCGACTCTCGGATGCACGACAAGACCGTAGGATCCTACACAGTGCCGTAGGGGACCGGACCTCCAGTTCCCAGCTGGGGACACTGTTGCTCCTGGGGTATCGGCGAAGACCATTCGCAACCGTCTCCATGAAGCTAGTCGACGGTCCCGCACACCGTTAGACCGTCTTCCGCACACGCCCCAACATCGTGCATCCCGCCTCCAGTGGTGTCGTGACAGGCGTGAATGGTGGGACGAATGGAGACGTGTCGTCTTCAGCGATGAGAGTCGCTTCTGCCTTGGTGCCAATGATGGTCGTATGCGTGTTTTGCGCCGTGCAGGTGAGCGCCACAATCAGGACTGCATATGACCGAGGCACACAGGGCCAACACCCGGCATCATGGTGTGGGGAGCGATCTCCTACACTGGCCGTACACCTCTGGTGATCGTCGAGGGGACACTGAATAGTGCACGGTACATCCAAACCGTCATCGAACCCATCGTTCTACCATTCCTAGACCGGCAAGGGAACTTGCTGTTCCAACAGGACAATGCACGTCCGCATGTATCCCGTGCCACCCAACGTGCTCTAGAAGGTGTAAGTCAACTACCCTGGCCAGCAAGATCTCCGGATCTGTCCCCCATTGAGCATGTTTGGGACTGGATGAAGCGTCGTCTCACGCGGTCTGCACGTCCAGCACGAACGCTGGTCCAACTGAGGCGCCAGGTGGAAATGGCATGGCAAGCCGTTCCACAGGAATACATCCAGCATCTCTACGATCGTCTCCATGGGAGAATAGCAGTCTGCATTGCTGCGAAAGGTGAATATACACTGTACTAGTGCCGACATCGTGCATGCTCTGTTGCCTGTGTCTATGTGCCTGTGGTTCTGTCAGTGTGATCATGTGATGTATCTGACCCCAGGAATGTGTCAATAAAGTTTCCCCTTCCTGGGACAATGAATTCACGGTGTTCTTATTTCAATTTCCAGGAGTGTATAACATCATTCCGGAAGTTTGACAGCCTCTTACACAATACCTGCAGGATTACGATAAGGTAAGCCAATGACACATTTCTTTCGCTGGTAAAAGACCAACCAGATTGAAGAAAGACGATTTAGACTGCCTTTGGTGCATCCAGGATTCCAGAACGAATCCTGTTCTTTGACGCATGTTCGTTTACTTCCCATCGACAGTACGAAGGCATTATATGTCCTGTTTTCACGTCCTTCTTATTTGTGAAGAATTAGACATTAATTTCATTTCATTCTGTGTTTATAAGACGCTGAACCAGCAGAAAAAAAACGAGGAATTGCAACTGCAACGGAATCGTCATATGTCTTCAGGTCACTGGGTTCAAAATGGTTCAAATGGATCTGAGCACTACTGGACTTAACTTCTGAGGTCATCAGTCCCGTAGAACTTAGAACTACTTAACCCTAACTAAGCTAAGGACATCACACACATCCATGCCCGAGACAGGATTCGAAAATGCGACCTAGCGGTCGCGCGGTTCCAGACTGTAGCTCCTAGAAGCGCTCGGCCACTCCGGCCAGCGTCACTGGGTACATTGCGAACGTAAAGGGAAATATGGGTATGCGCAAAAAACTGAGGTTTCCAACCATTATGACCGTTGCACGGATCTCTTTGACTGGACGGCACCTCCATCTGCTTTGTTTGAATTCCCTACGACACCTGTCCTCTAAAATCACCAATGAAACCAAAGATTGAGAAAGTAAGGAAGTCATATAGATCCAACTCAGGTTTTTGCACTTTTTAACTGAACACTTATTTATTAGGATTTGCACCCTGGGATGACAGACAGTCACGGCTAACGCGCGTAGGTCTGAGAGATGTTGCGATGCAGAGGTTGCACCCACACAGTCTGGCACAGTCTCGGGAAGGTACTGTTTTGGAGCTGCCACATCAGAGCAGACAGTTCGTGGACTTATGGAGTTGGCAGGCTGTGCCGATCACGTGTGAGCCACGGCTGCAAGAGCGGCAGAAACAAGACTGGCTCATACCGCTTTTGGTTTACTCCAGTGAGAGACGCCTCACGATAGTGTGCGCTGTGAGGGAGCCATTATCTCTGAAAGGCCGGAAATTATTACAGTCGCAGCGTGAGTAAAACCTGTCTCAATAATGTAACACAACAAGCAATGGCAGCAAATGAAATGGAGGAAGAGTCAAGGAAACGAATTTAATGATTCACTCTCTAGGTTGACATCTACACTAACTTGAGAAGGAAAAACATGTGCATGTGGCTTTTAGCTTTAAAGATTAATAACCTTAAAACGCCTTAAGCGATTGTAATACACAAAATGTTCACATACTGAGTCAGACCAGTACCATCGAATGTCGATACTTCTTTTTGGCTTGTTAAATAAGTACTCTATGGTGAATGTAAACCCCCTTCCCTCCCCCACCATGAACCGTGGACCTTGCCGTTGGTGGGGAGGCTTGCGTGCCTCAGCCATACAGATGGCCGTACCGTAGGTGCAACCCACAACGGAGGGCTATCTGTTGAGAGGCCAGAAAACGTGTGGTTCCTGAAGAGGGGCTGCAGCCTTTTCAGTAGTTTCAGGGGCAACAGTCTGGATGATTGACTGATCGGGCCTTGTAATACTAACCACAGCAGCCTCGCTGTGCTGGTACGGCGAACGGCTGAAAGCAAGGGGAAACTACAGCCGTAATTTTTCCCGAAGTCATGCAGCTTCACAGTATGGTTAAATGATGATGGCAGCGGTGGTTAAAATAACAATTTTTAATTGAAATAAATTTGAAATACAAAATAGTGGAAGCATCCGACAGCATATCAGAACAGCTATCTACAGATGTATAATCCTTTTTAGGAGTGCAATGATTATTATGACCTATCTATTACGTGAATACCCAAATAATTCACAAATTACAAGCTAAAACGATCACAGAAATAAGTAACGAAATGTGACAGTAAATAGAAATGGACGAAATAACACTTGTTGTAGCAGTAAGATTAATATAGCATTTATTCTTTGAAACTTACGTCCGTGAGGAACGAGAGACTTCATGCAAAATTTGTCTATAAAAAGTAATGAATCTGTATTTTACAATTTGTCTGTTGTTGTCATGTAATACTCATAGATCCATAATTTTAATAATTATGCGGCTCAGCCTTCAGTTCCACGCACGTGCTAAATTAAAATTTATTTAGTATGGGATTTTCACTCTGCAGTGGAGTGCGTGCTGACATGAAATCTCGTGGCACATTAAAACCGTGTACCAAACCGAGGCTCGAAATTGGGACCTTTGCCTTTCGCAGGCAAGTGCTCTACAACTATTTTCTTTTAATCATCTCGTTGTTTTAGTAAATCATCGTTGCTTTTGTTAGTTGCGGACGTCCTACGACACCCGTTGATGTTCATAGTTCATTCATTCAGTTTTGGTTTTACAGATTCTATTTCGGGAAATTTGCCTTTCACGGGAAAGTACTGTACCACTGAGCTACGAGGTACTGGCGGAATTACAGCAGTGAGGAAGTGTCGTGAGTCTTGCTTGCGTGGTTCAGTGGTAGAGAGCACTTGCCAGCGAAAGGCAAAGGTGTGAAGTTCGACTCTCGGCCTTGCACAAAGTTTTAATCTGTCAGGAAATATCATATCAGCGCGCTCTCCACTGCAGAGTGAAAAATTTCATTCTGTAAACATCCCCCAGGCTGTGGTAAATCCATAACTCCACAATATCCTTTCTTCCTATAGTGCTAGTTCTGTAAATTTCGCAGGGGAGCCTCTGTGAAGCTTGGATGGTAGGAGATAATGTAATGCTGGAAGTGAAGATGTGAGGAGGGGTCAAGAGTCGTGCTTGGTAGCTCAGTGGTGCAGCACTTGCCCGCGAAAAGCAAACCTCCCGAGTTCGAGTCTCCGTCCAGCACATAGTTTTTATCTGCCAGGAAGTTTTTTGTATGAGGTCGTTTTTAATTCGTCAGTCGTACTCGTATTTTACGCGCTTTTCAGTCACCTGCTAGGAATAGGACAATTCGACCGGTTGATTTACTACGTCCTACACGTCAATGTATCCAGCGAACTATAGAGCAGATCACGCACCTTTATTATACGAAACTTGTCTAAAGATAATGTCATAGGGAGAATTAATATAACCCAGCATGCAATGTGAACTGTGAAACTGATCAATAAGAGAGTTCAGCTGAATGTTGCGAAGGGGAACAATCTCTCATTAGTCTCTCGACTGTACGAAACCTCACTTTGAATATTATTGCTACTACCTCTGTTCCACAAACAAAGGAGACGCAGTCTCCAGATCCCTTAAGTGCTGTGAGGCAGTTTGACAGCCAGGTGTATGACGATGTCATTACATTTACATCGCCACAGGCTCATATGCTGTGCATCACTTCACAGCGATGTTGTGGTTGGATGCAATGGAACGCCGCCACTACTGCTAAAATTCACCCCTAGTTTACCGTGTTTGCTTGTATTGACATAAATGAGTTGTACGAAAGAACAGGAGCGTCACAGTTTAACACTACGCCGATATCAATGCATTAAACGTGAAATATGTGAGTAGAGACGTGGTTTTCAAGCACTTTTCAACTGCTGTTGTGGGGAATCGTGATTTGTTTGGATGAGACTTGCACCATTTGGCTGCACAAATTTCTTTATTTTATATTACTATCATGATTGCTGCCTCAAGCCATTATCAGATGTAGCAATGTTGAGTGTACTTAGACTTTGTCAAGTGAAGTTATCGTCAAGATCTATTCACATAACCAGGTCTAATTATACTCAACATTCTTGTCACTGATATTATAATGGTAATATAAAATAAAGACGTTTATAAAGTCTAATGGAGCAAAAATCATTTGAAAATTATCCCATGACTGTTGCACAAAAATAGGAGAAAATTATAGTATGTTATCCTTTCCGATGTCTGCCATTACTAAAATAAGCCATTTGGTACTGTAATCTGTTAACCTTATGTGTCAGGAGAGCAGAGAGTCATATTTTCAATCGGACTATGTAATGTGACCGAGTGACACCAGTCTCAGACGGAATCTTCTGGTCAGAAAACTACGAATAAGGCTACACAAGCCTATACCATGAAACGAAATTCTCTAGTAATTAGAACTGAGTTTGAGGAACAGTCGTCTATTGCTATCTACACTTGAAAATTTACGCAGGCCGTATTAATTATCATCCTTAAGAGCCGTTTTAGAGGAGCAGCGGAAAGTTCTTCGTCCTGACCCAGGATACTGGTGAACAACATGACGTTACGTGTACATGTAACCCTCAAAGCTGGCGCAGATGTAAGACACCCGATGTCCCAGTTGAGTGGCCACGAGTTCGAATCCTCGTCTCATGATTCACATTTGGGCATTCCGTGGTTTCATTTTACAGGCACAGTTTCTTTAGAAAGTAAGCTGTCGATTTGCTCCTACTTCCCGTATTTGGAGCACGTATTTAGTCTCTAACGCCTTGTCGTCAAGAGCATATTGAACCTCAATCCTCCATTCACCACCCTTTGGAAACTGTATGCCAACATTACAAATTCGTGAAACGTATACTACAGAGTCAGTTTGTTTTCCTCTGTTAGAATAAGAGCAGTGCTTCTCCACGAATTAGCAACTTCCGCTGTGGTAGCTGCTGCTAAACAATGATTGTGCAAGTAACGCATATGTAGAGTGACCCAGGAGGTATGGTCAGTATTCTGGGATATGACAGGAACGATCATTTTAAGCAAAAATGGGCTCAAAAATGCATACATTAGGAGCCATGAGGAACCGTTAATTTCCGATACTGTGGTACTCTTCTACTCCAAACTCTTCTCTTTCCATCTTTCAGGAGGAGCTACTGTGGACCAAAAGAAGAAAAAAATGTCTAGAAAACAGAGGCTCTAAACTGCACTTCTTAAAAATCGTGAGAACGTGTCCACTAGATGAGATGTGTACCACAGTAGCGAATATGACGAATTGCCCAGATCTCTTAACGGATGAAAGTTAGAGCTCATGTTTACTGCACATTGTTTTCCGATTTTGGAACGTGATACCTCCTCCCAAAATGTAGAAAGCGAAGTGCTTGCAGTAGAAGAGATTTGTTTCACAATGCCGATGATGAAGAACTGCTCGTAGGTATTAAGGTATGCATGTTATAGGAGATGTTTACTACATATTTTTTGTGCGAATGATCGTTCCTGTCAAATCCAAGAACACTGATCCTTCCCTTGGGACACCCTATAAACACGTTGCTCGCACGTCCGTTGTTTACCAGCACCTGCCACAATAGAAGTTGCTAATTCGTGGAGATGCACTGGTTCTTGTTCTAGCGGAGGTAAGGAAACTGAATCTTCAGGATTCATTTCGCGAATTTGAAATGTTCGCGTACAGTTTGAAAAGGATGATGAATGGAGGATTGGGGCTGACACCTGTTTCAAGACTCGCTGAATCGTCAACCACAAAGATATACCTCTATGACATTTGAAAAGTATCTATAGCAGTAGAGTGCTCTGTCGTTCCCTGTCGTTCCCATCTCCCCACAGTCAAATGGTTTGTAGTTTCAATAACGTCCCACTTCACTATATGCCACCTACAGCTTCCTAACTTGAGTGTCCTAGAAGTTATTTCATCCAGCCCAACGCTTCAATGTCGAAGACCTACCTTTTGGAGGTGTCTGTCTTTGCCAGGATCCAAATGGCAACGTAGAAAGCTATAGATACACCCTTTTCCTGGTTATAAGGTATTCCATAATTTCTGTCAAACGCATGTAGAGATTGTAAATAGGAGCTGGTATCTGAACTTTCGCACTTATATTTATGTTTCTTACGTGGTTATATACCAAAGGTACTCGCAGAGGGGATGACTGAGCCTTGATGTCAGTCTGCTCTTCAGGATTACCGTTTTCCGTGACTTTCCCGAATCGTTCGAGGGAAATGATACGGTCCACGTCGTGTACGTTATACCTACATCTTAATTTATTTCTTAGTATTCTTAAAAACAAAATTTTCCATTTACTCCAAGAAGGAAAAGTCAAATGCGGTAACCGTGGTAGGCAACGACGCCGCTTACCTCGCTTTTGTCATCTTTCATTGAATGATGGATGAAGACAGTCTCCGATGGGAACTTCACTATCGTTTTGAAACACGTTTATATGTCGTAAATCATCTCTGTGTTCCCTGACTGCCTACACTCAGGCGTACTGCCTGTATTTCAAAAATATCTTCATTAGTGACTAAATGGAAGGTGATGTCGAACTGGTGAGGCAGCTTGAGAATGTTCTTTTTATTGTGTCACGATGACATGTGGTACCCACGAATGCCTTTTTTCACAACATAAAAATTACTGAAATCGCATGGGGAGGGGTCAGGACTATATGGGAGAGGTGTAAGTGGTTTCCATATGTTGCCATCGTTGTTTCGGCTACGTTACAGAAATTTCGCTTCGAAGCCCTTACACGTCCTCCATACAGTATTGTTGGTGCCCCGAAGAATAACATCTGTGCCCATCAAGTTTCTTCCAACAAAGGGGTGCAAGCTTAGGTACAATCATGATTCTATAGGCAATTGCGGACGTTTTGCCATTATAATACTTTGTCTCACCTAGGGATAAATGCATTAACAGTTATGGCGAATTCTTTTTAAATAATAAACATTTTATTGACCTTCTTCCTATCTGCCTCGTTTTCACTTAGCTGTCCCACACATATAAACAAAGGCTACAGATTAGTAGCCCAGATGCAAAAGCCGCTAACTGCATGACAAGTGAAGCTGGGATAACCGCGAAAATCTCGTCCCATGCAAACTATTAAAGTTAAAAACTTCATTTCTTTTTTAAAAATAAGTAGGAAAATAATTAATTACTCAGTGTCGATTGTTGAAATGTACGATTAAGTTTCGTACGCACAAATCTCAAATGAAATATTGACGCAGTGGTTTTTGCACCCGATATATGCAGTTGAAAAGTTCTGCAAACGGCTCCATCTAATTACGAAACAAACATTCGGTCGCCAAACCCGATATTCGGTAATGTGTTGGGAATGACAAAGGATGGAATTTAATTATTGCAAATATAAACAGAATACGTTTTATTTCGAAGAAAATTTTAAAAATTCCATAAAACATGCATATAAAAATACAAACGTGGCACTGTCTTACCAGGAGAAATTATCTTATTTAACATAAAAAAGAGAAGAGATATGAATGTTCAACATTAGGTCTTTAAAAAAAATGCATCATCGTACCTTCGACAACAGATATTCAGACATTGAAATAAGTTCCAAACTGCGTGTTAGTAAAACAACGATGAAATTTTAGAAAAGGATAAAATTAGTGGAAAATTGCATCATAGTTAAAACAGCGACAAAAAATTATAGAGAATGGAACTGGCTGAAAACTGCTTTTAAGTGACATCGAAGTCAACTGCTGTGATTGGTGTCGGGCCGTTTCCTTTACCGATATGTTTTCCCTTCTTCAGGATTCACTTTCCTATACAGCGTCAAAATCGTAGAATGGCTCTCCACAAACTAGACTAATCTTCTTGTCGTTGCTCTTCGTGAAAACGATTTATTTAGCTTTTTGAATCGGCAAATTCCAGTAACCATTCACTTTCACTTAGCCTCTGTGCATGTCATGACAATTAATGTCAACACAGTTTTCATTGCAGAGCACTGGTTTAATACAAGTTGTCATGTTATTGCCTTTCTGTTTTGGAAACATTTCTTTTCACTGATCTTGGCGCCTCTTACTTTTCCGGTAGAGACCGTCGTCCTCTGCCTTGTCCTGGTTATTTTCACCTATTACTACGGGTTCGATTTCTTGCAGAATTCGCAGTGTTTCAATTACTCCCAATTCGCTTGTACTATCTTCTGCATTTATCCCGCCCACAAAATCGCTCACTTTCTTCAAGAAACTCAGCCAAATACGTGAACACAAATCCTTTTGATCAGCTGAACTGTGATCACTGGCTTATATATCGACAACACATCGGCAACGAGAGCTTCACTGTTGCGTACGTGTTTGCTACAGCGCAGCCAACGTTTCTCCGAATAAGCAAGGTATCCTTCAAATCGTAACAAACTGTAAATTGGTTGACTGTCTATATTTGTAAGTTTGATGTCAGTTAGTGTGCCTAGTATCCGGACAAGGTACGGCGATCGATATGCCTGTCGATCTTGCAGGGTTTTGCAAGCGCTGGACATTTAGCGGGCGTTCCTACAGAAGACCACCTGTCGTTAGCGGTTTTTGCAACCGAACACGATTTCCTGCAGCCATTCTCAACGGTTTATAACGGGGTTTGCGTCCTGAAACCAATTCCACCGTGTAGGCAGTGAATCCATACGGCAGTACGCACAACTCAAAATCAACAAACATGCATTTAGCAACTTTTGCCTCTGGACTAATCAGATCAATAAAACTAGGATAGTATTTCTACAACTGTTGGATTTTGCCACGTAATACACTATCTAACACGAGGAGTATACGATGAAACGTTGCTGGATTTGAAGGAGCACGTACCATTGCTGGCATAACAATGCATGATGAACTCTGCATTGGGGTAAACCCATGGTAATACAGGAAATCTCGACGTACCATTACCAACTCCATCAGCTGATTGTGTAGATGTAACGGTAATATGGCTTTCGTACCTCTTTTAGATCTTTTACAAAGTTTCCGGAAATCAAGGAGTACAGACTGAAAAAAAAGCATTCCATCAGCATCAGCAGCTGATGAGTCCCACTGTCTTTTAATTTCAGTGGGGTTTTTCATGCCTGGCTTTGGCTAGTATCGTCAGCATATAAAAAATAGAAACGTGAGACAGTTCACCTCACGTTTGGTGCCTAGCTACCAACCTCGTTGCGGACAACCTCAAGTATATCGCACGTATTCTCTCGAGAGTGTAATGAGGGATCACTCTCCTCCCACTCTAAAAAAAAAATTAAGAAATTTTCTCTATAATTCGTGTACAGAAATGTATGCCGTAAAATGAACTAATAGCAAACTGGCCGGGATTTTCTTTTTGTCTACTAACTTTTCAAATATGTCAGGTGTTTTACTTTAATCGAAAGTATCGCAATTGCTGTGGAGAATAAGGAAAATAAAAACACTTCATTGCCAAGCTGTGTTGTCAGACTATAAGGTGTGAAAAAGATCAATTGTTTTACCGAATAGTCTCCCCAAAATCGAAGGAGAAAGACTGAATAGCAGAGAACACGTGTGAATCTCAGACAAGTGATTAATTTATTACTCGAAAAGTAAACGTTTTACCGAGAAAATAACTACAGAAACATATGCAGTTCTGCTTCATCTACATAAACAACTATTCTGCTTCCTATCACGCTGCTCAGTAAGTATAGTATCGCATATTGTGTCGCCTCAGCGAGAAAGTGCCTAAGAGGTACATGCCGAGTCCTTCGCCAAGATCCACTGTTCCAGAAGAGCCGTCTAGGTTAAGATCGTGAGAGATGCAGAGTGGCTGGCTTTCACTTCCCTGTGGCTTATATATATGCAGTTATCACTTATATAGTGCAGTCTTTGAAGGGTGGACTAATATTCTTTCGGGAATACAATTTCTGTTCAATGGCTATGTCTTATGAATATTAAAATCGAGACAGAAGTTGTAGGTATGTCGAATGGGGGAATCTCTAAATGAAGATCGAAACCACAATTATCTGGTTTGTGTATATTTGATTACGAACTAAAGTTTCAGTTATTGAACTTTACTCTAAAATTCAGCTTACTGTTATAGGTATGATAAACCACATTTTCTACTGGACTAGGACCGGAACACGAATTTCCTTTATATCGTGTGAGATATTCTTACCACTTAGGCTCTCCGAGGAAGCTCGCAAACCCGATCCAAACTTCCATATGTCACGCATCTGTCAGTTTCTTGTCGTAGATCATTATTTCATTTACCCGCGTTCCCAAATCTTGTTATCCCTGTCAGGTTTTTAGCATCAAGAGAACGAGAAGTCATAGACTGTCGTCATTTTCGTCACACACCCGTCTTCGCCTTTTGTATATTTGTAGATGAGGCCAAAGTACAATTTTAATTATTGAAATTTATTCCTGAAATTCAACTTAATTGAAATAGGTATAGATGTACTACCTCCAAGGGGAGTGATCGACTACCATAGTGGTAATGTTACAGGAAACGATAAGCTGGAGGTCCTGGTTCGAGACCCGGTCCAGTACAAATTTTCATGTGTTCTTCAGGTAGTTCATCTATACTTAATGGAGTTAAGTTGAATTTCACGACTAAATTTCAACAATAATTATGAGTTTTCGTCTCCCCTGTGACTTCCATATCGATGTAATGTAGCAACCTAGTGCTTAAAGAATAATGGTAAATTCATGATTGACAGAAATATGCTATATATCTTAGAAGACACATTTCCAACGCTATGAGACCTGCACGTCTGGGCGTCAGTACAAAGACGATAACGCAAATGAGAGCGCCAGAGGAACGGAGCGTGGGCGGCGAGCGGGTAGGCCGTGGCACTCGCGAGCGCGGTTTGCAGTAAGCGGCGGGCTGTTTACCCTCCACAGTGCTTAACGGGCGCGCCGGCCGCTGTTTAACGTGCGCCCCCACCACTCCCTCCCTACCGCCACTCCCCCTCCCGTCTACTGCCGCTGTGTACTTTTGCCCGCCGCCGCCGCATGCAGTATTCATGCCGGGGTCGCTTGGGCGCCGTTTTTCCGCTTCGGCGAACGGAGATGCAGCGCTTCGGGCCGTCACAGCCCGCCGGCTGAGATGGGCGTCCCGGCTGTGGCGGCAGCCTGAGACACAGCGGGCGACGCGATGGGAGCTCGGCAAGACTCGTCTAGCGGGCGGCATGCCTCTCAGGGGCACCACACACGTGCAAATCCCTACGAGTCTGCTCGGATGTGGAAATCTGCTGTGATATTTAAACTCGAGCAAGTACCAACGTTCAGATACAGGGTATTTTTAAATTAGTTATACAAAAGTAACTTTTGATTCAGGAAAGTTTAAACAGCTTACAGAAATGATACAACACTGAATGCAGTATATCTTTCAATTGTTCCCCTAGCTAACAGTTTTAGTCCCCGACGTTCCCACTAGGTGACATGCGAGAATAGGTTATAACAACAGCGGTCACGGAGTCGTATAAGGATGCAGAGCACGTGCAGTGTTGTTTATAGTTTCATGAATACAAATCCGCTACTACAGTGTAGAGAATATTGCAAGCCGCCACCCCAAAGACAAACTTTTCGTTTTAGTACTATCGTTCCACTGGAACTGTTGTGTATTACAAAGGACGTCGGGCCAGGATCGCCTAGCAGTCTTTGATGCAGTAATATGCTGCATCTTCAGCAGTCTTACATTCGTGCTCAAGGTAAATCACCAAGAACAGCTAGTTTAGAGTTGAATATGCGTAGTGTTAGGGTGTGGAAGGTGTTTCGGAGACGCCTGTCATTCAAACTCAACAAGCTGCAACTGTTGTAACTTTTAAGAGAAAATGATAAGAAAAAGCGAGCTGAGTTTTGAGTAGAAATGTTTAACAAAATGTAGACTGATTCAAGATTATTTTCTTAACAAAATTGTGTACAGTGACGGTGCCGCCTTCCATACGTGCGGTAAACTGAATCGGCGTAATGTTCAGTTATGGGATGAGTAGAAACCACGTGAGGTAATTGAACATGAACGGGACTTCCCAACGTTATATGTTTTTAGCGTTGTAAGCTGTAACAAGATTCTTAAATTTTTTGTAGAGTCAGCTGCAGCTGACATATCGTACCAGGGCATAGAACATTATCTAATGCCCAGACCACAACAAGATACGGACACAGAATTCATTTTCGTATAATACGGAGCGCCATTACGTTATCAAAATGAAGGTATCGTGTAACTCCGTATGAACCCGCCAACTTGGATTTGAAGTGAATGAACTATATCCTGGCCAACGTGATCATATGGTTCAGCCCCGAAGGACTTCCGTGTAGGACGTTACAGTAAAGACAGAATGTTTGTTCCTCCGCTTCCGCCACATTGAGTGGCCGCGCGGTTTGAGGCGTCATGCCACGGACTGCGCGGCCCCTCCCGCAGGAGGTTCGTCTCCCCCCTCGGGCATGGGTGTGTGTGTGTGTGTGTGTGTTGTTCTTAGCATAAGTTAGTTTAAGTTAGCTTAAGTAGTGTGTAAGTCTAGGGGCCGATGACCTCAACAGTTTGGTCCCTTAGGAATTCACACACATTTGAACATTTGAACATTTGAAACGTCGATGAGCTGCGACAACGGATAACACAAGGTGTTGCCGCTATACATGAAAACTTGTTTCATAATATTTGGCTGGAAATTGACAAAAGGTGGGACACTTATCCTGTTTCCTGAATGAGATTTTCACTCTGCAGCGGAGTGTGCGCTGATATCAGCGCACACTCCGCTGCAGAGTGAGAATCTCATTCTGGAAACATCCCTCAGGCTGTGGCTAAGCCATGTCTCCGCAATATCCTTTCTTTCAGGAGTGCTAGTTCTGCAAGGTTCGCAGGAGAGCTTCTGTAAAGTTTGGAAGGTAGGAGACGGATACTGGCAGAAGTAAAGCTGTGAGTACCGGGCGTGAGTCGTGCTTCGGTAGCTCAGATGGTAGAGCACTTGCCCGCGAAAGGCAAAGGTCCCGAGTTCGAGTCTCGGTCGGGCACACAGTTTTAATCTGCCAGGAAGTTTCATTTATCCTGTTGCAAAAGTTAGCCACACTGAACCTTTTTAAATAAAACTTGAAGGTAAAAGCATTCACTACAGTATCAAACATTTCTGTAGGTAATTTAATGTTACTGTGTACTAGTAATTAACCACACCCTGTGCAAAGGATACAGCCACAGTTAAAAGATATGTATCACAAAATTACAGACTCGATAAAAATCACAGGGCTAATGAATAGCATCTTCAGGCCATAAATTTTAGAGAGGCACATCAGATCCAGTGGTATACCGGACCAAACCCGTAATTCACCATGGCGTAATGCAGATTCTTGTACGGCAACGAAGCCTGGATACTCTGCAGATAAGCCGAACTGAGGGTAATGAGCGCTGAGAAGCGGTTCATGAGTTGAGCTGCTGGCTGTATACTACACGACAACAGAAATCCTTAAAGATCTCAAAGAAAAACTGGAAGTACATAAAATCTTGGATATACCTTGCGGTACTAGCGAACGGAAGGCTTCAATATATCCTGAAATACCATTCCCGAAGTAGTAGAGAAGCAGGAACGTCAACAAGTAAATGAATTAAGATTTTAGCAACCTACTAGGCCGAATAATGCATAGAATAAAGAAGAACTGGACTCCTGTTCTAAGTTACTATTATTACCTCTATGCGTTTAAAGATCAGGATATTATCTTTAATGCGAATTGTCCTTCGGATATGGCTGAAGATTCCAAAGTCTCAAGCTGCTTGGTTTTCCGATACATTACACAAAGGATCATCTTTCTTTCGTGGTGAAAATTCATTCTGGAAATTGTGGCTTCGTTTACACTGGCAGAGATCACCTGCGTAAAAACTGAAAGCAGCCACAAAGCCACAGGAAGGTTGTTTTAGGACACCCCATCTATTGCGGTCTTCATGGACTGATTCATGTTTGTGAATCTTACATGACATAACTGTTGTCCCTTATAAAATCACTTAGTCTATCAATGTTTTACCTTAATGTATTAAAAATAAACAATTCAACGCTAAACACAGTAGCATAAATGTAGCTCGAGAACACCTTTTAATTCTACGATAAATTAAAATGTATAAGATTTTCAAATGTGTGTGAAATCTTATGGGACTTGACTGCTAAGGTCATCAGTCCGTAAGCTTACACACTACTTAACCTAAATTATCCCGAGGACAAACAAACACACACACTCATGCCCGAGGGAAGACTCGAACCTCCGCTAGGACCAACCAAAATTAAAATACAATTGACCAACGTTTAACCATATACGGCATGCTGCGACACCTCGTGACACGACTTCATTAGATTGCTTTATGTTGAGGAGAAATTCTGTAGAAAATACTTCCGAAATTCCAGTCACTAATTATACAGAAAATTGTTACATAAAGAACGTAAACGTAGATGACTACCTAGAGTAAAATATCATCACGATCAACCTTTATGTAAATTACTAGTTTAGACTCTAGTTCGTGACTGTTCTAATCAGAATCAAGCCTATCATCATAATTCCAGTGTAAAGAGTGGGTTACAGTGATTTATAATAATTTGAAATAGATAGGAGGGGGGCATGTGTGAATAAGTAATTTTCTGATCTCAATAACAGTACCCTCATCTGCACAAAATGCTAAGGGTGCAAAAGCGACCAGTCATAATTCACTTAAAACATCTTTTTCGAGTCAGAGATAAAGGTAATATTGATGAAATGCTGTCGGGTATCCATACGTGCCGCGAGGTTGAAGAACCTGTACTGTTCTACTACACCAGAATTTGACGCGCACGCACTCGTCGAAACGTTATGCTTAAAAAAAAAAAAAACCAGAAGATACTTCGTCTGCAGCAGTACATTCCGGTAATGTCTACCTTCCCACGTATTAACAAACTTTTATCAGTAAATGTATATTCGCAGTGATCATTTAAATAACAATATCTAAAATGTTGGTGATTTATATTAGACATCGGGATAAACATATCGGTTTCGTTCCTTCACATGAATTGTCATTACACTTTTGCTGTATAGCTGAAGTTTTCAATGAGACAAAGTAAGTGGTAGAAGTATTTCGTAGGTTTGACAAGGATAGATTGCCATAACCAAAACATTCCCCGAAAATGTTTATACGTGTGACGCGAAAGAAATTAAAGGGGAGATATACTCGCACCACAGATTGGTTCCAACACCACTCTGAGTACTAGGCATTGTCCAGTTGAATGGAAGGAAGTTACAATAATTTGTGTGTAGCAACCCACCAACGACCAAGTCTTTACTGTACGTTACACAGTCTTACAATGTGGAAGGAATGAAGCTTATCTTTTTCGATGGAACATTTTTAGCATTAGTATGAAAAGATTATAAGCACAGAAAATATAAACCATGATGATCGGAAGAGGATTTGGGACATCGTTTTCCCAAATGCTAATAAAATGTCCTTCCACCGTGCCTCCTAACTCGGTGCTGTCTTCTTAACATCTTCTAGAGCGACCGACCCAGCCAGTTACAGGGAGATCTATCCTTAAATGATCCAGTGTACAGTTCTCGAATTGCAAATCAGAAACCATAAATGCTTTATTCACACCAAGATCACTTAAGGTCGGTGCATTTCACGGGTGGTATCCTTAACTTAAGCTGATAGCAGAAAGAAACCGAAGAAAATTAGTAAGCTCAATAAAACTCGATCCGGTAACCACCGTTTCAATTACCATACTAAACAGAAAAGACACTTAACGAGGCCTAAAACTAAACAGCGCAACAAATACTCAAATATTCAGGTTTTCGTTGAGTTCATGAACTGCTTTTGTTGACCACATGAAGATTTTCCAGGTTCTTTCTTCAGAGGACGAGAAATCTAAACGAGGTTAGTGGGAAAGGAATTTTTCCCGTTTCCTCCAAAATAGAAGATTAATACCGTAAAGTATGTGTGAGAACCGTAACCGCTAAGGCAACACCGATGGCTGACGCTCGAGAGGTGCAATAGAAACAATAAGTTTTGAAATCCCTGATGGGTACAAATGGTGTATATGCCGAGATCTCAATTTAGTTGAAACTACTCACGGCATGCAGCTCGGATACACAAAGCACAGCAACTTTCTATATGGGACAGCAAAGAGAGAAGAGACCGTAATTAGGGGGAAATATCTGGACAGATGAACGTAGTGAAAGCTCCACTCCTCTTGTTGACTCAAAAATATGTATGTAACATCGTTGAGCATTAAATTGGAACTCGTCCAAAAACATGTGAAAGTCATGGACAAAACATTGGATTCATGTACATGCTGGAGCTATTTCTAAATATCAGAGCAACAAAGACATTTTTGTAGGACCGTAGATTATGGAATTAATTTACTATGAACAGTTCCTTGATTTGTTGAGTGTTGTAGAAACAATGGTATGGCCGGCTGTCAAAAGCGTATGAAAAAACTTCCAAACAAACGCAGGTCAAAGAACATAAGCAATATGGTCCACGAATTACTGACATCATACTACCTTAAGGAGGCCAACATACTACTTCAACTAATTTCTAGATCGTTTTAATTGGCTAAATTAAACTACGGACACCTTAAGGTCGTTTTCATAGCATGCATATATACGTGCTACCTGAACCGCTCCTGAACGCACTGATGATGGCTACACTACAGCTGAGAACTAGCTATCTGAAATAAAATACAGAGTCATACGCAACTATTTGATGTGTTCTTCCTTATTTCCTTATTCTAAGTGTCCCGTTTAGTTAATAGAAAAAATTTCTTAACTGTGCATTTAGACTTGTTCCCAGACGAGCTTGGCGCCGTTAGCGACATACACTCCTGGAAATTGAAATAAGAACACCGTGAATTCATTGTCCCAGGAAGGGGAAACTTTATTGACACATTCCTGGGGTCAGATACATCACATGATCACACTGACAGAACCACAGGCACATAGACATAGGCAACAGAGCATGCACAATGTCGGCACTAGTACAGTGTATATCCACCTTTCGCAGCAATGCAGGCTGCTATTCTCCCATGGAGACGATCGTAGAGATGCTGGATGTAGTCCTGTGGAACGGCTTGCCATGCCATTTCCACCTGGCGCCTCAGTTGGACCAGCGTTCGTGCTGGACGTGCAGACCGCGTGAGACGAGGCTTCATCCAGTCCCAAACATTGTCAATAGTGGACAGATTCGGAGATCTTGCTGGCCAGGGTAGTTGACTTACACCTTCTAGAGCACGTTGGGTGGCACGGGATACATGCGGACGTGCATTGTCCTGTTGGAACAGCAAGTTCCCTTGCCGGTCTAGGAATGGTACAACGATAGGTTCGATGACGGTTTGGATGTACCGTGCACTATTCAGTGTCCCCTCGACGATCACCAGAGGTGTACTGCCAGTGTTGGAGATCGCTCCCCACACCATGATGCCGGGTGTTGGCCCTGTGTGCGTCGGTCGTATGCAGTCCTGATTGTGGCGCTCACCTGCACGCCGCCAAACACGCATACGACCATCATTGGCACCAAGGCAGAAGCGACTCTCATCGCTGAAGACGTCACGTCTCCATTCGTCCCTCCATTCACGCCTGTCGCGACACCACTTGAGGCGGGCTGCACGATGTTGAGTCGTGAGCGGAAGACGGCCTAACGGTGTGCGGGACCGTAGTCCAGCGTCATGGAGGCGGTTGCGAATTGTCCTTGCCGATACCCCAGGAGCAACAGTGTCCCTAATTTGCTGGGAAGTGGCGGTGCGGTCCCCTACGGCACTGCGTAGGATCCTACGGTCTTGGCATGCATCCGTGCATCGCTGCGGTCCGGTCCCAGGTCGATGGGCACGTGCACCTTCCGCCGACCACTGGCGACAACATCGATGCACTGTGGAGACCTCACGCCCCACGTGTTGAGCAATTCGGCGCTACGTCCACCCGGCCTCCCGTATGCCCACTATACGCCCTCGCTCAAAGTCCGTCAACTGCACATACGGTTCACGTCCACGCTGTCGCGGCATGTTACCAGTGTTAAAGACTGCGATGGAGCTCCGTATGCCACGGCAAACTGGCTGACACTGACGGCGGCGGTGCACAAATGCTGCGCAGCTAGCGCCATTCGACGGCCAACACCGCGGTTCCTGGTGTGTCCGCTGTGCCGTGCGTGTGATCATTGCTTGTACAGCCCTCTCGCAGTGTCCGGAGCAAGTATGGTGGGTCTGACACACCGATGTCAATGTGTTCTTTTTTCCATTTCCAGGAGTGTACATCGAGAACAGTTCACCAGAATATTATCCACATGAAAATGTATTGTAGAGCTAAATTGAGTTTCTAAATGTTGTCCGATCTCTATTGAGCGTACGGAGCTATGATCCCGAGCGACAGTGTTACAAGAAAAGTGAAAAGAAATATTTTGAATAGAAATATTTTTTCTTTACTCTTATGTTATTGGTGTCTTCTATTCCTAAATGAGCTGGCAGTGTTTTTTTTCTTTTCTTTTTTAATGGGAATCCTTGTAGTGACTACGTGTGATTTAGTGGAACACTTACAATACGTACCTTGCGTTGAGAATTTTCAGAAGCGATGACTAAATGACGTCAAGTAGTGTATGTGTCGAAGAACGAAAAAGTGTAAGGAAGATCGAAATTTAAAATCCTGTTGACGATAGGGTGATTACAGACGGAGCTCTAGCTCGAGTTGGGAATGGATGACAGAGAAAATGACCGTTTTCTTTTCAAAGGAACCAAAGGTCATTTGCCTTGTGGAACCATTTAACACATAAATCTGGATAGCCAAAAACGTATATGAAACACTGTCTTCCCGAATGCAAGCCCAGTATATTAATACTTTGTCACGGGTTTGAAGTGAAGCAGAAAACCGAAGTGACTAACGTTAAACCATGTTACTAATTAAACTGACAAATGAAGTACGAAATGATGAGTTTCTATAAAGGAATAAAAGATTCATGGACAAGCTATATAAGAGAATGGAAAGATTTCTGTTTATCTAGTACAATATCAAGGAATAGTTGGCAGTGGGAGAAGCGGAAGAGAGCACAGTATATTATCTGTTCTTACGCTGACACACATATATTCCACACTAGGGAGGAACATCACGCTGTAACGTGGACTGATTATCTTTATTCTCATCATAATAACAAGTGATAGTCAGCACAAAATGTACCTATGACTACATATCACAAACATGAATGATCATTAATTTTGAATGAATGTTGGTGTACTAGAAACTAGGGACAGCCAGGTCAATGTTCTGAGTCTGCGCCAGCAGCCTGTAAAGGCAGTTGCACGGTGTTTTCAAAGACAGCTCCGGTGCGACAGGTCGTCAGGCGTGAGGCTGGTCATTTCGAATCCGAGCGTTGGGACGCCATCTTCAAATTTTAATCCACAGAGCGGAATGGAAAGTATTAGGCCGAGAGCAGCAGGGAATGCCTCAGTGGGGCCCGGATGAGGCCAGTCGTGCAAACAGTGGCTACTATGTGGTCGACTTAGAAGTGATGTAGAGATGAGAGTTGGTTCGATTTCAAGTTAGGTTTCCCAATAAGGGCATGATGAAAGACCTATTATTTTTGTAGGTAAACTATATAAACAAATGGTTCAAATGGCTCTGAGCACTATGGGACTTAACATCTATGGTCATCAGTCCCCTATAACTTAGAACTACTTAAACCTAACTAACCTAAGGACATCACACACATCCATGCCCGAGGCAGGATTCGAACCTGCGACCGTAGCAGTCGCGCGGCTCCGGACTGAGCGCCTTAACCGCGAGACCACCGCGGCCGGCAAACTATATAAACATAGATGTTGCATCCATCAATGATGTACCCATGCCTCGACCAACTGAAATGCCGATGCAATATTTTGTCTCCCTCTGCGAGAATCACGAATTGTGCGACCATATGATTGTGACTACGTGAGATATGGAAATAATGATGGGTCCTGCAGGTGCGCTCGGATAGCAGAAGCGGTGAAGGCAAGCTCTCGCATTAAGAGGCAAAATGCCGGTTCGGGTTCCGGTCTGGCATGAATGTTTATGTTGCGTTTGTGTAGTTGTGCAGGTCAGCATTCTTTATTGAAAAAGTACTACAATGTGGCCTCTGCAAAAAAGAATTATTGGGCAGCTATCCGTCAACCACGCGTCAAAAGACAATGTTTCTAACTAATAAAAGTAATTATTATTCGTTCCTTCATTAGCAACTGTACTTGTATGTAGTGAAAAATAGGCAACGAACTGCATAAAAGAAGTTAAATGACTTTTATGCAACTGGTTTCTTATTATTCGATTATAATCAGTGTAAGGTAGCTGCCAACCGTATTTTTAATTTGTTGTCTATGTTGTAAATGTAGGCCTGATTGAAGGTCATCAGCTGCACAGTCTTGGCTAAATTTTTTTAATGTTTTGATGAATGGATTAATTGCACTGCTGGACTCGTCGTGGGCACTAGAAGTAACATATGTTACAAATAAAACTAGACAAGGTTGTGTCTTGTTTCTAATATTGAAACAGGATTGTATCTTGTTTGTGTTGACGTTGACTGATGTTCAAGTACCGAGATATATATTTATGGGAGGAGGCAAGACAGACAGCCCAGGTATCACGCAAGGGAAACTACTGTTCTCTCAATGTTCTGGTTTTTTGTGGTAAACATTCGATCGTGTACACTCATATTTTGTTGAATTTCTTTGCACCGACATATCTGCTTCTCATTGGGAGTTTTAATCGTAATTTAAAATTCATTTCAGTTTTAATTAATTTGACTTTTCGGTAACTAATTCACTGTTATATTAAGGGTTTTTAGCTATCGTACCTATGTTAAATATTTGATCGTTGAATTCGGTATAGCTTTGAAGTTGCTCGCACCTACTAATTGTTTTATCCTTCTTTTGCATTTGGGTTTTCACTAACATTTAATTGCTGCGCTAAGTTATGAATTCACTTATTGTAGCACACATTTTATGAAGTAAATCTGTATCTCTGTGGTGTTCTTTGTCCAAGCTGTCAATACATATAGGAAGAGGCAGCTAAGACAGGTCGTCCCAAATAAATTCAAAATGAATAAATATATCGAGTGGCAGTTTCCGCCAAGTTACAGCGGACAATATGACAAATTTTCCGACGATAGCAAGTAATTTTTATGTAGATGAAGATATAGAATTTTTTAATCATCTGATCGTGGCACCAACTTTACTTTTTTCTAACGTGGATAATGCTTTTTCCGTGGTATTTGAAAGATATTTCTAAAATACTTTCAGTGACGTATCATATGTGATCAAATAGTGATAACAGCGCTACAAACCACTGCCTAGCCGTCAGCAGAGGATGTTCCACAAACGTCTGCTCTGTTATACCAAATGTAAATTGACACGCAACTCAAGTGCAGTTATTGTGTTTACCCCTGCTCTTGAAGCCCATCAGTTTTTGTTCTGCTGATGTAAAAGTCAGATAACCAACTCGTAAAGCTACTGAAACATTCACAATATATACCAAAAATGAAAAAGTGAATATCGCCAAACTATTCAAGTAGCGGTGCTGTTGTATACGGAAGAGCATTCAGATAGTGCCAGGCACTCATAATCTGTGTTTGCAAACATCATAAAAAAGTTGTACGAACTAGAATCATGGGGACTAAAACACGCCAAGGAAAAAGAAGGGCAAGTGATGAAAGAAATGATACTAACGTTTAGCAGCAAATATTACTAACAAGCATCTTGGAAGAGCGAGAGGAAGCAATCAAACGAGTGTTCAGCGAACAAAACGTTCTATTACATTTCATCCTCCTCATACGTTGCTGCATCTTCAATATCGTGGCACTTATTTCCAAAATTGATTAAATTTCTCTGAGTATTATCTACGTAAAGCGCAAACTGATGCGGGATGTCTCTGTAGAATCTTGTTTAAGGAAGAAGCGTCGTTTACTAACCACGGGCAAGTTTATCTCCGTAAATGCGCTAATCGTCAGCTGATAATCCTTGCTTATATAGGATCATTTAGTAATCGCGAAAGCGTTACGGAGATGATAGATGAAGTCCAGTGGAAGACTCTGCAGGAGAGACGCTCAGTAGCTCGGTACGGGCTTTTGTTAAAGTTTCGAGAACATACCTTCACCGAAGAGTCAAGCAGTATATTGCTCCCTCCTACGTATATCTCGCGAAGAGACCATGAGAATAAAATCTTTCCACGAACAATACGAGACTGGAATAGAAGGGAGAACCGATAGAGGTACTCAGGGTAACCTCCGCCATGCACCGTCAGGTGGCTTGCGGAGTATGGATGTAGATGTAGATATAGATGTATTCAAAGAAGTGGTTGAAACGAAGGCACTTGGTCTGCCAACGTTTGGTAAGTGTTTCGAGACACATGCGTCACTGGTCCCTCTTTTATTAAAGTAAATCGAATTACACTCAATTATCTCAAGGTTCTAAGATATGCTGCTGCCACAGTTTCTGGAAGACATCCCGCTGGTCACAACGCAGTAAGTGTGGTTCTAACATGAAAAATGTACCTCCCATTATGCACATGTAATGACAGACCGTCTTAAGAGAGCACTAGAGAGGTCGTTCAGGAAACGCAAAATGGTGTGCACACTCATAGGACTTAAAAACTTTAATCTGTGGATAAAGTTAAAGCAAAAGGTCTCTTAGAAAACATCGATGATTCCCGAAGGTAAGAAATGCCTTGTAACAGGAGCCTTCTCTGCTGTTAACTCCAGATGAAATTGAATGGACAGTATTGCCACTCCGGAATCACATTATTGCGTGCATAAATGCTCAAGGTTAACATTTTGATCATCCTGTATGACAGCTGTCATAGTAAACAGACGAACCATACCTGGGTTACGTGCCTGTTTGCTTACATCAGACTTTTGTGGAACCCTTTCTGCTTATTGTGGGACAGTGGTATGCGGCGCTGATGTCTTGACACTATTTGATCAAGTACCATACATATCACTTCGTTGGCATTCTTTTACGAGCTTCTTTTAAATGTGACAGAAGAACTCATACATACCAATAAATAGAAATCGTTGTCGTAATTCGGTGTCTGTTATCGACATAAATTACTTGCGAACCTCAGGGAATTCGCCATATTGATAGATACAACTGGCAGAAACCGCACGTCGGTATGTTCATTGTGGATGTATTCAGGGGACCATTCGTAACTGCCTGATGCTGTGTAGAAGTATTGTAATTATAATCAGACAATCGATTCCACACTTTTACCTTTAGGGTTTTATGACACGTAATAATCGCGTGACTAATTGTATATTTTATAAAAAATGCTGCAAGGTAGTGGGAGATGAGCAAGGACATCAGACCAGTAGACGTACTTATAACTTCCAAGTAAAGTGTAATGAAATTACGTTCCGCGTTAGGAGCACAGCACGCGCTGTGTGACAGTGAGGCAGCAGGTGTGCGGGCGGAGGGTTTCCACGCTGTACTGTTCCGTCCACTTTAACACTCGTGGGGATATCGCCGCACCCGAGTCCCGCCAGAGAGCGGCGGAATAACGCGCTCCGGTTTTCCCCTTCGGCAGAAACAGTCTGCATGGTACTCAAGCGGCGCTGCGGCGCATCAAATCCCGCGGAATGGAGTCCGCATGTCTCTCCAATACACGACCGCTGCGGTGCGTGCGCCGCCATTGTTTTCCATCGCCTGTGCATCTCCAACACGACGCCAAGAGCACAGAACGCAACGGCAGACGCGAGAGAGTCAAAGAGCGCAGTTAAACTTGCACCAGGATCTGAACCACTTGTGTACACTCTTTACTGAACGTTGGACAAAGTTCTATGACCTCACGGTAATAAATATACCATGTCCCGGGTTCCATACTAAAACACTTCACGTCGCTGGTGATAACTGTATTGCCTTGTTAAACTACGTGGCGCTAGATTTCGAACTAGGTCAGCTGTATTTATTGCTTCGTTATGCATCGGGAATAACATTAACAACGCTTTAACGGATTTTTACTATTTGTAGAGCTAAGATATAACATAGACTTTCAGGTGAAGCTTCCTCTTCTGTAGTAGATAATGTATGGAAGCACAGCTTAGTATTAAACTTTTGGTGACCAGCGTGATATACGTGTCCAACATACAAATTGACGGGGATACGAAAGTCGCACGTGTGCTGCGATCTAGCGTTGATTGTATCACTGTTCGGGATCAGGAGACTCATTACTTGACACCTAACGCGCGAGATATCAGTTAATTCTTTCAGTTGTGCGTTGTGTCCCTTGTGATTTCTCTTCTGTGTGGATAAGCTCAGTAAAGGTATTTATTGTGTTTTTTACAATGTTTGCTAGAAAATATATACATTTGTGTGCAGTTGTGTTACTAAAACACCTTTAAATTCGTTTAGTACTCTTGCTTTATGGCCGGTGTATGTAGAGAATTTCTGTTTGTGCTTTTTATTCATATTTTTACATTTATATATTTTATGAAATGCTGTATGGCTATTTTATTTTTCTTGATTTGATATGAAACGGAAAACTCCAAAAATTCCATTTTTTGAGCGAAGAATGTTTGCTTTCCCCTTCTTCCAGCTGCCAACTGACTTCTTACTAGAACATGGAAAAAAGGAAGCTGCTCTTTTTTTCCTCCACTATTACAGTTATTCAGCTTGAAACTGCTTCCTATTGCAATGTTCAAAACCAAATAACAGAGACTGTACCACCATTTGAGGGATCTACTGCCAATAGCATATCTTTTTTTCCACTGGTCTAACTGGCCTACAGTTATCATTACATCTATGTACTCTGCTGTGGATACAGGGAAGAATATAGCTGAAGTTTCGTCATTTAAGTTTTTTTCCTGTGACGAATCTTATATCTTTTGGACGGCGAGTAGTCGGCTAATCTGTAACTGTCTTATTATCTTGCGGTTTTGCTGCAGGTACACAAACTTTTGTACGGACGATGATGTCCTCTTGTAAGAAACTTTTCCAGCAAGGAGCACAAGGATGCGATGCACATTATGCAGTTCACAGAAGCAAGATGCAAGGACTAATTTCATATGTAGCTACTGCAAAATACCACGACGTATTCAGCCATGCTTGAATAACTTTGTCGAACATGTTAAGCTATGAATAAAAGAATTTCTGTGAAAATCGTTGACAACATTGATAAAGTCCCAAATATTCACATTCTACGTTCGAATAAAATAATTTTTCTTTCGGGTGAAAATCAACCTTCGACAAACCAGCCCGGATTTAGAAAAGATTGTTCGAGAGGAACTCATCTTACCCCTTTTCTCACTCGGTACCCCGCGGATGATGGACGAAGGGAGACAAGCGTATTTCACATGTCTAGATTTCCGGAAAGTGTTTGACACAGTGTCCCCATCCTCCCTTCAGAAAATTAATGAAGGTCTGAGCATACTGAATATTTTGTCAGATACATGAGTAGCTCACAGAGTTCTTAAGTAATAGAACCCTGTACCATATACGAGAAAATATCGGGGAATTGTGAGAGAATAGATAAATAAATGATCTGAAGGATAGGGTGAGCAGCAATATGCGACTGTTGGTTGAAGACGCTGTAATATAGGGGAACATTTCACCGCAGAGCGACTGTAGAAGCATACGGGGTGACATAGACACAATTTCTGCCTGATCAATGGCCGTTTGCTATATATATATATATATATATATATAGAGAGAAATGTACAGCAATACAGAATAGTAGCAAAACCAATGCACTAATCTGGGAATACAGTATTAATGTTGTACTACTTGACACTCTGTCACATCGTATCTACGCATTACGTAACATAATGAAATATCAAACAACACAACTGTGGAGTTTATTGATGCAGTACGACGTGGGCTCCTACGACGTCCAGTTGATTTTTACCATGCAAGTACATAGGCCCACCCACTAACGTGGCAGATGGCCGAGTAGAAATAGTATGGTGCATTTGAATTCGGAATAAATCCTACCGGCTCTCATAAAACAAGTGTTGCATTACTTACTTAACGCTCCAGGTATAAAGGGTGCACACATTACATTAGTGAGATTGATTATTGAGTACTACTCGAGTGTCTGGGATCTTCACCAGTCTGATTAAGGGATGAAATCGAATAAATTTAGACTCGTGCTGTCAGGTTGGTTCTACAGCCGCCAACGTTCTTTTCAAGAAAAGAGCAAGATGACAAGATAAGGGAAAATATGTCGCGTACACAGGCATGCAGACAGTTACTTTTCTCCCGCGTTATTTGCGCATGGAGCAGAAAAAGGAAGGGCGAGTTGTGATACAAAGAACATTTCGCGATGCACGTTACGGATGCTCGCGGAGTATGTGTATAGATGTAGATCTCCGTGTTAACAATGCCCTTAATTGCATAACTGGAAATGTCTAAAAGTGAAACATGTTTATCGCAAGCATAAATACATCGAAGAGCCAAACAAATTGGTACAGCTGCCTAATATCGTGTAGGGCCAATGCGAGCACGCATAAGTACAGCAGCACGACGAGGCATGTACTCCATTAATGTCTGAAAAAGGGCTGGAGGGAATTGACTCCATGAATCTTGCAAGACTGTCCTCAAATTCGTAAGAGTACTAGGGTTGGAGATCTCTTCTGACAAGCACGGTGCAAGCCATCATAGATATGCTCAATAATGTTCATATCTAGGGAGTTTGGTGCCTAGCAGATTTGTTTAAAGTCAGAAGAGTGCTCCTGGAGCCACTCAGAAGCAATTCTGGACCCGTGGGGTGTCGCATTGTCCTGCTGGAATTTCCCAAGTGTGTCGGTAAGCACAATGGACATGAAAGGATCCAGTAATCACACAGGATGCTTACCTATATGTCACCTGTCAGAGTCGTATCTAGACGTGTCAGGAGTCACATATCACTTCAACTGCACACGCCCCACACTATTATAGATCCTCCAATACTTGGTCGGTCTATGCAACTGAATAAAAGTATATTTGTTCTTCTGACATAGCACTTCGCCACCTTTCATTTTTGACGCATCCTCTTTGGCCTGTAAAACTCGTTGTTGTACGAGCGTAATAAAGATGTTTTCTATGTTCACAGACATTTAGAATAATTATGTAAGGTGTTCAGAAAAAGTCCTAAAAGCTTGTGACGATGCAGCAGGGTAAGTTGTGCTGAGAAGTAATTGTGTATAACGAATTCGATACGTTGTGTCATTTCCGACTTAATTAGTATTGATGTTAGGCAATGTGACTGTAGCGCACGCAAGTTCAAGTGGCCTGCCAGATAGAATTAGTGTCGGTTGCTCTCCTAGCGTAGATGATTGCGTTCGAGACAGCTCAGCCTACGACTATGGATCGATACTGATTACCGTCCCATGACCAATTTCTGGACCGCTCTCTTGTTCGGTTGTAGGAAACCAAACGGAGAACACGTGTGACGACACCGTCCCTGGTGGGCCGCTTGGAGTTGTGCCATTGACGGCCTAATTGGCTCAGTTCAGTGCTAATTACCTAAGAAAAGTCGCAACGAATCTATTTTTCCTTACTAATTATTTCTCAGAACAATCTACCTTGCAACACCCTCAAAAGGTTTTCGGACTGTTTCTGATCTCCTTGAATAAGGCATCCACACAGAAGCGCCAAAGAAACTGGTATTGCCATGCGTATTCAAATACAGATGTAAATAAACATGCAGAATATTGTGCTGCGGTCAGCCACGCCTATATAAGGCAAGTGTCTGGCGCAGTTGTTACATCGGTTACTACTGCTAAAATGGCAGGTTATTCAAATTTAAGTGAGTTTAAACGTGGTGTAATAGCCGATCACGAGCGATTTGTACACAGCATCTCCGAGGTGACGATGAAGTGGGTATTTTCCAGTACGACTATTTCACGAGTGTAGCGTGAATATCAGGAATCTGCAAAACATTAAAAATGCAACATCCCTGGGGCCGAAAAAAGATCCTACAAGAACCGGACCAGTGACCACTGAAGAGAATCGTTCAGCTTGATCTCGAAAATTGCTGCAGATTTCAATGCTGGGCCATCAACAATTGTAAGCGTGCAAACCATTAATCGAAACATCATCTACCTGACTTCCGGAGCCAGAGGCCCACTCCTGTACCCTTGATGGCAGCACAACACAAAGCTTTACGCCTCGTCTGGGTCCCTCAACACCGCCTTTGGACTGCTGACGACTGGAAGCATGTTGCGTGGTCGGAATAGTCTCGTATCAAATTGTATCGAGTGGATGGACGTGTACGGGTATGGAGATAACCTCATGAATCCATCCTCCCTGCATGTCAGCAGGGGACTGTTCAAGATGGTGGACGCTGGAGGCTCTGTAATGATGTGGGGTGTTTGCAGTTGGAGTCATATGGAACTCTCTATACGTCTAGATGCGTCTCTGACAGGTGACACGTACGAAAACCTCCTGTCTGATCACCTGCATCTATTCATGTCCATTGTGCATTCCTACGGACTTGGAAATTCCAGCAGGAAATGCGACAAGCCACACGTCGAGAATTGCTACAGAGTGGCTCCAGGAACACTGTTCTTAATTTTAACATTTCAATGGCCACCAAACTCCCCAGACGTGAGCATGATGGAGTATATCTGTGATGCCTTGCAACTTTGTATTCAGAAGAGGACTCTACGCCATCGTACTCTTATGGGCTTATGGAAAGCCCTGCAGGATTCATGGTGTCGCTTCCCTCCAGCACTACTTCAGACGTTAGCGGAGTCCACGCCAAGTCGTGTTCCGGCACTTGTGCGTGCTCGTGGGGCCCTACATGACATTAGGCAGGTGTACCAGTTGCTTTGGCTCTTCACTGTATATTACTACAGGTATTACTACTAGGTATTCAAATAATAAATTTTCTCGAATAAGTCTAAATACTCCCCAAAAGTTCTTAGACCTGAAGTAAGGAGTTTATGCAGAAACTTCTCTGGATTGTTTGATTATTTGTATGCGTTAGACATTTACCCAATATCACCCAGAGATGGACTAATGTACTAGGTATTGCCACATATTACAAATTGTTTCCTGTCAGTTGGTGACTATTTCCCAAAGACATCATTCCTTAGCCGTCCTAAAATATACCTCTTCATTTGGTTTTTGTCAGTATATATAATTTTTGACATACTTTAATAAACATACCAGTATATGACGTTTAACCACTCAGTGAAACGGTAGCTAATCTGGGACGCTATTGAAAAGTATAAACATCTTACGAAGGAAGATCTTGTGAGTTGTGTCAGTCTGCTCTTGCATGGTGTATTTCATTTCGTTAAATTACCTACATTAAAAAATATATGTGTGGCAATGTTACACTTTCTGTCAATATAGGTCGTCCGACTGTCTCCTTCGCCGTGCTATTAAATAAATTTAGAGTTCCTACTGCGACTTAATAAACAGAATTCGGTGCATAGTAGCCTACCGACACTATTTAACGGTTTTCCTACTATCATTTTCAGTTAAGTATCGTAATATCTTCTTAAGACCTTAATATTTACCATTTCGCCACTGCACTTTTAAGAACTGATCTATTTATATTTATAGCCCTCGTAAAAGTATGTGGATCAATATGTCTTTCCAACATTAATAAATAAATGAGAAAATAAATGAAGGATGTGAGTTTGTGTAACAGATGAATGCGAGTGAGACCTCTACATGTACAAAGATGAAATCATTTCGATATTCTGTGAACACAGTTATTGGTCTTTGCTGATTTATGTAAAATTTTCTGTGATGCAAAATCGTTCTTTTTGAAATATTTAGTCAACAGATAGTAAACGTATTTATTTGCGTAGACCATGTGCATCCTAAGAAATGTATACTAATTGTTTTCAAGATAAGGTATACATGAAATGTACTTCTGTTCAGTCAAAACTGTATTACTGTTGCTCAAAATGTTGTAGGTTGGCGTTAATCGCAGAACGCCGCATGTAAGGGGAGACGATCGACAACTAGGAAATTAAACTTCCTGACAAACTAAAATTGCTAACAAACACAGGACACAGGCCCAGGCCTTCGGCAGTTCCATTACGGCACACAGTAAGCCTTATTACGACATAAACGAGAGATTGCAGCGGTTGGAAGTGAGCTGATATCCAATCTACGAGGTACCTTCGACGGCCACCCAGTCTGACAAATTTCTGTGGAACGTCAGGTAAAGCGTTTAGCGCAGATTACGCCAATGGAGAATCAGGAAAGACAGGGCATTATGAACTGCCAATACCGGTCAGGGATTATAAAATAATGGCTGACAGAGAGCGACGGCGGCTTTGGCATGCTTTGATGTCAAACCGGGAAACTTCGTTACAAATCGTAAAGACGAGTTTTCGATTGACATTCGAAAGCGATCCCGGTTTTCATCTCATTCATCGCAAGGATGGTTATTTGTTAAGGACGCAGTTTGTAAACGGACGGTATAGAGCAGAGAGCTCAATTGAGGGAATCTTGCGACACCGGAATTAGTGTTGATTTCTGGAGCAGTGAAGCGTCACGCTGTGTGGAATATCAAGCTGCACACCAAGGCGGAACCCACCGAGAGTAGTAGAGTGCGTGAGCGTGTACAGGGTTTGCTTTTAGTCTGTTAGTGTCATCTTATAGACACGTAATGTCAAAGTCAATAGCAATGAAGGAAGTTCATCGGTCGCGGTTTCAGTTGCAATCACACTTTATGTACCATAATTTTGTAATACACAAGTACAAAGTGCCCATAACTACTGATCCAGTTTTAAAATGCTGTAGAAAGAGAATGACCACTCAGAATGACATCGACTTTGAATAGCATTGTATTGACTCACGGGGGAGCATCATGCAACCAAAAAAAAAAAAAAAAAAAAAAAAAAAAAAAAAAATTACGAAGTAATATGTCTTTCAAATTGGATGGCATTATGAGCTGTGGTCCTCTTCCTACAGTGTTTTGAACCTGGAACTTGAGTTACGGATGTCCTGCTTATTAGTGGGTGCATGTTTAGTTACTTAGTGAAATCTCTTCTCGACGATTAGATGTTGCTGCTGCAGTGATACCTCTACCTACGTGTTACTAAGAATAGGTGGACTGTTTAGTGGGACTATATGGTCATTACGTGTAGTACATTCAGCATCAAAATACGGAGCAGCTTCAAAGTGCAGACTCGAAAGACAACACAAGTGATCCGTAGAAGCTCTCTAAAAACGGTAATCAACTTAATTTGATAGTGTAAACCGTTGTTAATGTACTTAACATTCCTCTTCTATCAGTGGCGTGACAAACTGTGACTCAAAAGAACGAAAAACCTTGTTAAGGTTTCTTGAAGATATACGTAGTTCAAGACATAAAATGTGGGAAAAGAAAATATATGTCAGTGGAGCTACAAATAAGAGAATATGCGTCGTGTACACTATCCTTTTCTATGAAGTTGTAATAACTACAGAAAGCAGAAGTTACACAATTTGAAAACTCAACGAACAAACCATCAAACTGATTCTAGAAGTAAGATAAAATGAAACTGGAACAAAAATACAATGGCTGTCAAATGTAAAAGTTTTCCGGCATTTTTTACATCAGTCGGTAAAACGTAATATCGCTCAGAGTACGGGTGCGTTAGGTCGACAGAGTTTAATATTTAATGCGTAGTAGTTGACGTAATGAAATCAGGAGGCGGGAAACATTATTTTCAGAGGTGCAAGAATTGGCAGTAAGTAGTCGAAAACAGAGGGAGGTCTCAAAGATACAGAGGAACTTTCTTGGGGCATATGCACAATAAAAGGAGCGTAAGCAAGAGGTGATTGAAGTAGTTCTGCTCGAGCTTAGAGAATGAATTGGTGTCAGGAGTAGAATAGTGAAGAAGGCTGTCGGGACAGCAGAGATAACCGACGTGAGGAAATTGAATGAGACGGCTGAAGCCTCAGGAGGGTTATCGGAAGCCAACAAAGTGACGCTTGAGTGGCATCCCTCGCAAATTATGAAAATCGAGAGCCGCATACTGAACAACACACGGATCCTCTGCCAGCTGATTAATGATGTCGTGGACTTTGCACGGTTCTTGGCTAGTATCTTTCACCAGGATTTTCAGACAGTCCAAGCACTTGTGGAGGTATTAGATGCACGATTAACATTCACAAGGTTATTGCAGTCGTTAGGTGATAGCATCTGGGAAGCAAGGGTCGAGCTAACAAATTTGCAGGGAGCACTCCATCAGGCGCTACATGATCAATTAAGTACTGTCTGGCTTTCACCTGAGCAATTTCTGAAGGGTTTGAGGAAGGTCCAAGGAGGGCGCGATCGGAATTACAGCTAGTTGTGGAACCAAGTAGTGAGAACGTACTACTTTACTGGCATAATGCAGCGGTGGGTGCAGTATCAGATACTGCGTGATTTTACGTATCGAAAAAACACCCGTCGCTTCAAACACACAATATTTATATGTTACACAGTGCACACTTGTCCTGTGATGCTAGCGGCAGTTGGGATATTTATGCAAGTAAGGGAAGAAGGAGTTTTACTACTAGCAGAAGACGAGAATCAACATGTGGAGATGAGCGTGCATGTGTTCCAGGATTGTCAGAATGGGTTGGTCACCATATGCCCAATTCTTGAGGTTATATTGCGTAATAGCACATGCATCCTGAAAGGGAAAAACGGAACGTCTTTGCCCAAATGAGGTAATTCAACCAAAACCTTATTTTCGGATAAGGGGTGCACTGCGTCTATTCTATGTACAATGACACGGTGGTGGTGCTAGTGGGTATGAGCAAGTGAAACTTACAATGGAAAACTGATGGAGTTACTAGGCAACAGACAACTAATTAACGGTGTGGTATAGTAGGAACTATGTTTCATTTACCATCGCCTATAATGGGAGTTATTCTGCTTAATGTGATACAGCCGCAGCTTCACAGGCTAGATGAACGACTAGTGATGATACCCAAATAGAATCTCAGCTTTCAGTACGATTCTTGGGAGCCAGGTCTACATCACTCCTGAATCCAAAGAACAGCAGCCCAAGAAGGGCAGATAAACGCAGAACAAATGCTACAGCATTTTAAGCTATATCGGAATAGGAGGCGTCAAATAACAGTGACCTTAACTGTTGCAATTCCTAGCATCATGGAGTCTTTCGCGCAGCCACTGTTTCTGCTGCTAACAAATGGTTCAGAAGTCGTAACAAGTGGTGTCAGGCACACCCACTCCACGACTTTCACTAGCACCGGGCGGAGCAACACCGAAAAGGGTGAGTCCAGCAACCAACTGCTTTGTCTCTATGTTTTCGGGAAATTGTTTTACCCCAGAATCAGATAGTTCGAATTATAAGATACAATACTTACGTAATAGTTGGGAATTGGCAGATTGGGGGAACTGTACAGATAAAGAGTAGAGTTGTAATCAAAGTATAGTAGTGGGTCCGAGCAAGAGCTGAGGGACTATATCTTGTCCATGGAGTGGGGCCGTGAAGTGGCAGGACTTAGTATGTCTAGTGCAAGTGACTTTTCAGTCACGCTATGCCAACATATAAGGCACATTAACAGATACGCTAGTGAGTTTCGAAGCTGGGTTAGCTGAGCACAATGGGAAACTGCCCCGCACAGCAGAGAACAATGTACATAATAAACCAACCAGACTCCAATTCCAGACCAGGTAGCGTCTGCTGCCACACTGGGTCCTTCACAGCCCCAACGGCCTTCTGTCCGTGCCAGGTGCCACCAATGCCGCCCAGGGAGGGAGTCGGCGTCACATTGTCAGTCACCATCAGCCGCCTTTCCAACCGGCGCGGTTCGAGACGGGCACACAGCCGCCTCGGCCACCGTGAGGCGAGGAGTAGCAGGGCTGCCGCCTAGCGTGTCGCTCCTCTTCGAAGCGCCGCTGTCGTCACTGCCCGTAACTTGGCTTCGCCACCAGGTCAAAGTTCGGACGCAACGTTTCTGACTGCCATCCTAGCAGCCGATGTTAGTTGCATCACCCAAAACTGACGATGAAAGGCGTGCCTGCCCCATGTAGAATATAACATAATATAGAGTTATATTCTTAAATATTTCACAGCGTCTCCACTGGGTCCTCACCATCTATGGCGTCACCACACATGCACCACCTTCTGCAGCAGTGCTACTACAGAGTGGTACATTCAGTAACGTCGAAACATCCAACCCACAAATAAGAGTGATGACTTTCAGAGGGGTAAGATCAAAAAGTGAAACGGGAGAGTTGAACTAATTAGCAACTTCAACGACCTGGAAAATATTATAAGCTACCAGTATGAACTCAGAATTGACAACAAACTAGAGAAATACAGTATCATGTGCAGAAAGCTCAATATAACATTGAAGAGTAAAGTTAGGAAAGGCATAAAGGCAATGTAAGGTGCTAGCTACTCCTTCGATGTTATGTGGAAGTGGATCATGGACAATCCCTAAAAACAGGAAAGTAGAATGCATGTGGCTGAAATGAAACTATTAAGAAATGAAGCAGCTGGCCGCTTATGTTGTCAGCAACATTACTCTGGCAACCTATTAAACGAAACTTCTTAGCCCCGAACTGTTTTTTTTATTTACGGCCGCTTTTTCGGAACTCTGACTCAACGTGTGATGGCGTCAATATTTTTATTGTAAGTACTGGTACTCTACAACACACTTCTTTTCACCTGCAGCAAACCAACCACAAACTCATATTGCACGGGAGAGTCCCTATTTCGATATTTGTATTTTATCCATCTCCGTTTGATCAACTCAGCGCAAGAAATCGTAACTACACACATACTTTTCTAATTGAATCATCATACAGAATTCACAGCTTTTTTTTTTTCTACAATTCCGAAATACGCTCTTAAAACTAATGTCCTCAGAATTATGTTGCACGTATTGACAGTTTGTATCGGATTTGGTAGCCCTCGAGTTGTAACACAACTACTAGCATAACAAGCGTTTCCGCCTGTTTACAGATTTAGTATAGATAACTGGGGCCCGATTCGGAACTCATGTGGACGAGAGAAGCCCGTAATAGTAACTCTACGAGTCGGACTGCTAGAATAGCAAAGATGTGGCGCCTCTGAGGTTCATAGCTAACGACGTTTCAGGCTATATTAATGCCTATGTAACAAACCACAGAACTACCAATGTGAATCCTCACTTGGTTTTCCACGTCTGTTAATTTAGGCTTAATGATTGCACGCATTGTGGAGTTCCAATTGCGTAGAGTATCAAAAGAAAACACGGAAATATGCATGTCGCAGCACTGCTTCACAATACGTTTTCGCACTTGACCAGCAGCTAATACTTCTAGTCAGAGCAAAACACATTTGGAAATGACTGAGGACACACACGTCGCTAACACGCTGTGTACTGAAGAAGTCGTTTGCAAAGAGAAATTTTTACTGGTACTTCAGTCTATTACTTCATTTGAAAATGGTTATGATCGGCGAAAAATAGTCCCACGCAATGCCTTAGAACTCTTAGATAATCTGTGGTTCCGGTATTGCCGTTCGGACGAATGTAATAACTGCACGTTCTTCCACTATTGCAGGAGACACGTTTCCTCTTACCACTCTGCACGGTGCCCTCTCCTGTTTTCCACGTCTGTTAATTTAGGCTTAATGATTGCACGCATTGTGGAGTTCCAATTGCGTAGAGCCATTTCATCGCATGCCCCCTTATTTAAAATGTAATTTAACTTTCGAGACGGATCTTATGCTGTAATTGATTTCATCTTTTACGCTGCAGGGTATGAATCCATGTGAATTTTTATAACCATTGTCATTTTCATGCTTTTATAAGGGTATTGTTGTTTTTCTGTAGAGGAATACAGGAGCACAAAGTAGCTCTATAAGTTACTAAAATAATGTAATCTGTCAAAGGCACATCAATACTTGGGTAAACACGTTCCTCCTGTCTGTGCTGTACTCAATGACAACACTTCTTCTTCCACGACCTGTAGCTTTGTTACTGGAGAACTTGCTGTTAAATTCTGTCATGAATATCTATGTCAGATTTCAGTGCATTTAGATACCATCGGCAACAATATGAAATGCTAAAGAATTAAATCGTACATGAGAGCGAGACGCCAGAAGACCGTTTATAATTACAGAGAGAAATTGGAATTGTCAGTCTTACTCTTCTTTAACGTGTTGTAACTCTGTATAAAGCACGGTGGGTTCAGATTAGTAATTTGTAGTGCAGATAAACTTGTCCCAACAAAAGATACTACTTACTGAATAGCAGACAGATGATCTTAAGTGTTCGTTCTACAGCAGACCGCAAACAGAAGTATCATATTCGCAAAGTAAGGAACGATGGGCCGTGAAATGTAAACCACAGTGAAAAACCGATGAAACTTTGCATAGGTGTGTTGGGCAGCATCTGTAGTAAGCCCATAGAGTAGGAGTGTCGGCCTTGAGATTTCGCCTGATTTTATGCAACATCACATAACTTATTTGACATGCTGTTCCTTCTTCGTGACAGTTTTCTGCCGCACACTGCATGGACAAAGAAGACGCCCCTGCAACGTTTTCGTTGGGAAATGTTTGATAACCCATCATACAGCCCGGGCCCACCTCTCTCCGAGTTTCATATCTGCTCAGACGGACCGCTCGATATGTAGACAACATTTTGGTACGGAGAACGAGCTGCAGTACAACGTAGAAAAGTGTCGAAAAACACAGGAGGCTAGCTTCTATGACGAGGGTGTTGAAAAGTTGGCACGATGCTACGACAGATGTCTAAGTGTGAGCGGCGACTATGCATATAAGTAGCTGGAAAGTTTAGCTAACCGTGAAAAAAGAAACAGTTTGGATTTTTACTGTAGTTTCCATTTCGCGACCAATCGTTCCTTACTTTCCGAACAGCCCTCTATCATACACTTGGTTAGCACCATTGGCCTCTTTCTTTTCACTGTCGGTATTCTCACTGTTTTAGTTCTTTGGCGATCTCTTGACATCTACATTTTGGTGTTATTAACGTAGTTATGCAGAATCTCAACGGAATGGCCTTACGTTTCCTTGGCCCTTTTCCTATTGTCCAAGTTTCACTACTATCCATTGTTGCGATAAAATCATACTGCTGCACCAATCCTGTACTACGTTTATGTTTATAGTTTACACCAATTTACAGAACTCTTTCTTCTCCTACATCACTGAGCCAATGATCTTCTCGAACTGCTCATCTTGGGTAACACTCCAGTTTTACCTAATATCGATGTCTTTTACTGGAAATTTATGTGAGCTGCAGGCTGCCTTCTTCACTGAACATTTCACCCTGCATCCTCAGTTATTTGAGCCAGAAGTTCAGTATTAGCGGTCTGTACACTTCGAGCCAGTTAAGATTTTCTTCCATGTATTTGAATGAATCGGAGATAAAATTAGTTTGTCACATGTTAAAGTACCGCTCGTAAACATTTTAAAGCAGTTCTCACCTCAAGTCATATTTAAATTTTTTACAAGCCAAAGACACCTCTTATTAATATGAAGATTCTGTTTGTCTCTCAAACAACATTACTTTTCCGAACTGCAACGGATCCTTACATATTAAATTAAATTATTCTTACTTTATTGTTAATTTACTAACTACGGGTTTGAGTATTACTTCGGAAATAGAAACTTCGTCTTTTGTTTTGATTAAATGTACATGTAGGAACAAACGTGCGTTGTCTGAAATTGAATTAATGCTTGATTAAGTAATACCTTGAATGAAAAAGAATGTTTGAGATGTATTACTCTACATTTTTCATACGCCTCTCGTAGTGCTCCCTAACAACTTTGCTCATCAGATGTTTTACCGAGACGTCTCCTAAGATACCCAAGAAAAATGTTTACATGAATTATATGAGACAGAATAATTTTGTTTCCCATTCGGCTTCTTTTTCTTTTCTTTTCCTTCCTCTTTCTGAATCCCTCACCTCACACGTAACTTCGAGAAATTGATGGTGTACCAGGAGGAATTATCTATATTCAGGGATATTACAGTAACTACCACTTGAAGCACAAAATTTCATATGGTCACGTGCCTATTTTAATTGTTCCAAGACAGAACAGATTAAATGATCAATGTTATTTATATCCTGCATTATTCAGAACACCATCAGCTTTACATATGTGCGGTTTAGTGAACATTTCAGCATGCATTTTACAAAGTATCAAGTGAAAATGTGGACTTTTATCGTATACAACTCTAAATATTATCTTACATATCACTTTACAGCTGTTGAACAGTTCATAATAAATGTTCAAACATTCCACCGTCAACTGTAATCTATTTGTACAATCTTGGGAGAACACGTTACGTTGCTTGTCTGAGTACCTCTATACGTTCGCTTACGAGGGCAACAGAGTCCATAATGCGACTATGCAGTTCATTTCCCGTATTCACCTGTTCTTTGTGTGCCTCAGACTTCATCCGATCCCATAAACAAAACTCTACTGGCGCACCTTTGGCGATCTTGGTGGCAAGTTAATTGTACCACCATGGCCATTCGACTCATTAGCATAAATGAGGTTCAGATATTCGCTCATACGTCGGTTAAAATGTGAAGGAGTTCAGTCAAGCTGCAGTCTACATGGCCAAAGAACAATCCGCTCTTCTAAAATGACTGCACCTATCAACAATTATCGATCATACCGCAGAGAACACAGATCGGAAATCTAACTTGAAAAATGCTTCACCTGGATTTCAGATTTTTATCTCATCGAAAAGAATTCCTTCTAGCATCTTTTACAATGCTATTTTTGTAGCATATATGGCATCCCCTTATGTCATACACCTGCTCTGGGTTGATTTCAGTGCTTAACAAGTTTATGACACTCTGGTTCTTTTAAGTTAATTTCCTTGTTCTAAGCCACAGACAGGTAGGTACCAGGGCTTCAAAAAATAACATATCTCCTTCACTCTAATAAAAAGAAATGAAGTAATTGGGTGTGCAAGCACTGGCAGTAGTGAATTATGTCTGCCGTTTTCATACACTGTTGAAGAATCGACTATACTAGCTACTGGAATGTACGTACTACATTTTAAAATTGGTTGCACGACAGTTTGGGTAAAAACTGGTACACACAACAGTAAAAATGGGACATTGGAAGAATACCTATTACATTCAGTGTGTTGAAAACTCTGGTAAACATACAACAATCAGGAAATCTACGTGTCTAAAAGTGCTGACGGCAGCAGTAGGAACGCTATTAAAACATATACTATACCTGAAAATTCTTCATTAGTGTAGATGTGTGGCGTTTCAGTCTCTGCGTGTACAAATGCAATCCGCTCATGCTCCTTTCTGATACACTCTCGACCTCTCACAATACTTCTATCACAGGACACCATGCGCAAATGTGAATTTCGTCGGCTAGTTTAATTGCAGAAAGACATCCCGAGGAAACTGGCTGAAAGCAATGAGATCAGTTGGGCTAGAATAAAACGTCATGGAGCCCAAAGACAAACCATTCTGAACAGTTCATAAGTCCATACGAATTTTTTTGCTCCAAATGAGCGGTCATCTTATATCACCGATTATTGTCCAGTCCTCCTGGGACACCTGCATATTAATATATGATTTTTGGAGGAATTTACATGTATTTCTACACAAATCTTTGAGTGATGCTACCTTTGTCTCCCAATGTGATAAAAAATGCCAACCACGTGTTACAAATGCAACTATGAAAGCTCGTAATATCCTTAAGTAGATAATTAAATAGATGATGGAATGGAAATACAATTAAAAGTAATTGAGGTGTATACAAATGCAAAAACTGTGTTACATGATAAAAAATTAATGAAAATTATATTGTTTTGAAGTTCAAATGCTACAACCATTTTGCTGTGCTATGTTAGATTCTGTCAGGCAGCTGTTTCTGGGTGTTTGTCGCTACATGTACGTAATGTCGAAATAGGTGAATACAGATAAAGAAAAGTAACTGTAAGCAAGATACAAGCCGACACCTGTGCCAATAACGTTTAGATTCGCCTTAAAATTAGGAAGCATTACTTTGGAAGTTCTACACTGAAGGAATTATCGCCTGTAATCCAAGATTTCAATCTTAGATCGAAATTATGCATTTTTAATTCAGAATGGAAGATGTTTAATTTTCAAACATGGGAATTAGGTAACCAACTGGTTTCAAATAACAATTTGGTACAATTCACCTAGGTTTAGATACCTACTAAGGATGTCCTCATCAGAATGAAATTTTGAGATACTTTAAAATTACTTAGCGAGAAAGCAATTGCCGTGATGTAGAGGAGCTGTGCTCGAGTCAAAAATAGAATAAAATATTTTCTAGCCTTGACACGTGTTCCTAGCAAGTAATGACGTGTTTAATCCATTCTAAATGCAACTTCTGGTTCAAATGGTTCAAATGGGTCTGAGTACTATGGGACTTAACTTCTAAGGTCATCAGTCCCCTATAACGTAGGACTACCTAATCCTAACTAACCTAAGGAGATCACACACATCCATGCCCGAGGCAGGATTCGAATCTGCGACCGTAGCGGTTGCGCGGCTCCAGACTGCAGTGCCTAGAACAGCTCGGCCATCTCGGTCGGCTACGACTTCTGGGGTTGGAAAGTGAGCGACTGAAAGCAGAGAACGTCGCTCGTACATTGCTAGTTGCTTTCAAACGAAGATCAAAATGACGAAATATAAGGATTTTTTTTAATTTACCACGAACCATTAGTACAAGATTTACAAACGACTGTGAGAATACTATTTCATCCAAAGATAAAAACAAAATATCTTTGATATGGCGGGGCAGATAATGAAGTACCCCAGTAACGTGTGGTGAGCAGAGCTTGAAATGTGAAAGAGGCAGATAAGAAAAGGAGAAGCGTGAACTGAAAAGAAATACAACAGACAGAAGAGAAAGGACAAAGCAAGAAAAAATGTAAGGATTTGGAGGCAATAAATAGATTTAGAATTACTATTCGCCGAGGCGTGGATAGCGTAGTAGACGTCTCTGTAACCTCCAACATGGGCACCTCCTCTAGTTACCCCCTGTCTGAGAGCGGCGCAGTGTTCGTCGTACGCCCTGCGGCCCTGCGGTGTGTCTGACGCCAGAGGATGGCCCGAGGGCGGTCCTAACTCCTGCTGTCCACTCCTCTGTCGTCCCGGGATCAATACCGGCCGCTGGCCCTCAGGGTTTAGTCTAGGAAGACTACGGTGTCCGCTGTCTGGTGTACTTCGTCCACCAGAGATTGACTTTAGCAGGCCAAGTGACGATGTTTTACATAATGTGAAGAGTGAAGTGTCACATTCGTTTTCTAAAAATAAACCACAGTGAATGTAGCGTGCAGATTGGATGCTGTTACAATAAGAACTTTCTTATAAGACTGCTTGTGTATAAGTAGCCTTCAGGTTCAGTAGCAGTAAAAAGAAGGATTTTCACCTGAGAAATCTATAAAGAAGTATGGTTTTATTGCACACCCTGTCCTAAACACAGCGTTTTTCGGAGTGAAAGTTTTGCTGAAGGACCTGTTTCACGCCCTGAATGAACGAGAAGCTGGAGCTTTCATCTCACTCATGCACTTTGGAAGTGTTATCGGTAATAATTGACAACGTAGCTTCAGAAGCGATAACTTGAGGAAAGGTAAACAAGGGCTGTCACGGATCCATTTGAAACTTTGATATTCGTTACTTCCACAGCCTCAACGTAATTTAAATTCTTCAAACAATATGACCTACCTATTTTCAGTTGCAAATATATGACACACATATCAACGACAGAAAAGCATTTGAAAACAACCACAGACCTAATCTGTTGTACGTTACATGATGTAATACAGGTTAACTTGAGCATATAATCTGAAGTGCTACAGCAGATATTTAAAACAGTTTTCTCATTTAGAAAAATAATAGTTAAGTGTAGTTTAGTCTATGCCACAGATTAACGGTTTTCATTGTATTTTTTTTTCTCTATGCAATGACCGACCTATATCGTCAGCAAATCCAAAAGGCAACTCTGCTACAATGGTGGAGATTTGAAAGACCTGACACGCAAAATATGAATAATATTGTAAAAGTTTGTGGACGTAATTTCTCCAAATGATCAGAAGTCAGTTTGCAACTCCATAGCACATGCTGCTTATTCTCAAGAGAACTGAGCATCTTGGGGAGAGAGCAGTAAGTAACCTTTGTTTATTCTTCGTCCTTCGGACGGAGTGAGTAATCTTATTGGGTTCTTTGCTGTTTTTTGAGAAGGACAGAGACAAATTCTCTAGCACAAATTAACAATGCAGACAGAAACGTTAACACTTACCTATGACATCCAATTACGCTGATGAGTTAAAGGACTACTCATCGTGACAAAATAATGGACAAAAGTGGAAGAGAGGAAATGAAAACGAAATGTAAAATTCAAATCGTTCAAATGGCTCTAAGCACTATGGGACTTAACTTCTGAGGTTATTAGTCCCCTATAACTTAGATCTGCTTAAACCTAACTAACCTAAGGACATCACACACATCCATACCCGAGGCAGGATTCGAACCTGTGACAGGAGCAGCAGCGCAGTTAACGACCGAGGCGCCTGGAACCGCTCGGCCTCAGAGGACGGCACGAAATGAATTCTCACGGGTTGAGACGGTGCGTAATGTTTTTGCAATGACTGCAAAGTCGTGTCAAATATACAAAGAACTTAACAGTAGTAGTCAGCTTGTCAACATGACGTTAAGCCTTCTCTGGCATTATGCATATGTTTGTTCTGTGGGGAAGGTTGTCATAAATCCATTATATCCTGTCAAGAGGCAGGCTGGCCCACCAATGGTTATTTATATCCACGATACTGTCACTGGGACCGATTTCATGTCAGAGCTGGCGCACACATGTTCCATTGAGAACACATCTGAGATTTTTCTGGACATCGTAGTACGTCAGTATCATGCAGACAGTTCACAGAAACACATGCCATTCGTGGACGAGCGATGTTCTGTTGAAAAATGTTACCACGACAAGGTCGCATGAGACGTAACACGTGATGACGCAGTATGTACGTAACGTAGTGTTGTGGCAGCAGTTCCTTCATTCAGTACCAGCCCTGATCTGAAATCATAACCGATGGCCCTTACACCATAACACCAGGAGGAACAGGCTACAGCTTCCCCAAATCAAAGCAGAGTGGAACCTCTCACTAGTTCACCGCCATATTCGATGACGATTGTCATCTGAAGTAGTGTGAAACTGCGATTATCTCTGAACACAAAGTGATGTCATTAATTAGCAGTCCATGCTACTCCATCACAGCACCAATCGAAACGTAGCATGTTAAGTGTTCGTGTTAAAGGTAACCTACGTATGGGACGATTATTCCTAGTCCGTCTGCTGCCAGCTGTGAAAGATGACAGAAACTTGTGTGTAATCAGATGGCAAGCGCAGATGTGAAATGTGTTAAGATGCGCTTGGTGCACAATACACCGACATTCCCATGTGTTAATAAGACAAGATCGTCCAGATGCTTGAAGACTGGTATGTCTGTCCTCACATACCCAAGCAGTGCAACATCGGGCCATTACCGCACCCGAAAGCCCCAATAATCTGTATATTACTAGATTCGACTAGTCGGCCAACGAGGCCTCTTCCAAACTCAGCCAGGTGCTGATAACGCTATCTCCCACAAGTATGTGGCGTCTGCGTGTCGTTCACAGCGATCACGGAACATCTGACACTATTCAAACCTACTATACATCCTACAAGATCTGGTACCAACACTAAACACGAAGAAAATTAAAGAAGTTTGGCAGCCGTTCTGCCTACACAGAGAACTGCAGCTCTTTAATCGTTCATGAACTCGCCGATGGTGTGTACGTACACAGAGTGTTTCTCTAAGAACGTGTCAAAGTGTAATAGGTCATAGAGAATACTGTACTGAACAATTTGTTGTAGGGGACCTTAGGTTGGAGAATATAGCTTCAGGAGTTAATGAAATAAACTTGTCTACTACTTTGTCTAGCGATACTGTTTTGCAATTTTTTTAAAAAATTTGCATGTGTGAAAGTTTACGTGTGCTGTGCTGTTTGTTTACATGTACATCCCTTATCTCGTGCAAGAAAACAAGGAGGACCAGGCTGATTACCAGTAGGTCTGCACATGAGGTTCTTGCAGAGAGTTCTACCTGGATTATTGGGGAACGTACCGTTGGCGTTTCGTGAAAACATGTGGATACAACATGACTGTGCACCGCCTCACTTCAGTGTGGATGTCCACAACCATCTATCTGCTGTATCTCCTGCTCGCTGGATTGGAAGAGGAGGTCCTATTCCATAGCCTGCGAGATCACATGACCTGAATCCTGTTGGTTGTTTCCTATGGGAGTATCTAAAGTCATGAGACTCCAGTGGATGCGAATACGAAATTAATTGCCATACTTGTAGCTGCTGTGACGTGATTCAAAACACAGGATATTGGTCAGGGTGTGTCAGAATCTTGCTCAGCGATGTCATGTTTGTATTGAGGATGATGGTGTTAAGTTTCAGCTCATCATTCAAGACATAGTACAAATGATGCGCGCATTGTATCAGTGATGGTATTTGCATTTAACAGTAATTAATTTCAATAAAATAGTACACAGTAATGTGATTTTATTACAATTGTCTTCTTAAGCTGGCCTCGCATTCGGGAGGATGACGGTTCAATCCCGCGTCCGGCCATCCCGATTTAGGTTTCCCGTGATTTCCCTAAATCGCTCCAGGCAAATGCCGGGATGGTTCCTTTCAAAAGGCACGGCCGACTTCCTTCCCTGTCCTTCCCTAATCCGATGAGACCGATGACCTCGCTGTCTGGTCTCCTTCCCCAAACCAACCAACCAACCAACCAAACAACCTTAAGCTGGCGTCTTCGACCCCAGGTTCCCTACCTGAAATTGTTCAGTGGAGCAGCCTCCATGTCCTCTTAAATTTTGGCACGCTCTTACGGAAACACCCTGTATAAAGCTACACAGACATCCAAAAATGTCTTCCGAGTGCTTGAATTTTTTCACTAACAGCGTATAACGTCTCGTCTTAAACCTCTCCGTAATCATCAGTTAACAGACTCCGCTTTCATTTCGTAACAAGAGGCTACACTATTGGAGAGGGCAGTAAATCAGTCGCTAATTCTCTCTCGTAGTGCAGATGTCACGCAATGTAACTGATCAGCTGTTACTTTTCTGACATTACTTTGCAGGTGTAGTTAGCGCATGCGATATGTGGCTTAAGAAGTACCCTGTGAGTGTTCACTCAGAATCACTGTGTAATGAAATCACTGCTGCTTCAGCTACATCAATCACCCGAACCAGTCTAACACGGTGGACTATTTACACTCGACGCTAGATAACATCTGCCAGCGTGCTATCGACTGGAAACACTATGACCAAATTTATTCAAGTAATAGATCTTCTGTGAGAAGCGGAGTTTAGTGAGGCGCCACAGTGAGCAACGGACGAAGGCCAATTATTCATTGTGATATTTAGACCTTTTGGATCCATTAGGTGGAACAAGGGCACTTTTCCAGCCGAACTGCCATCGAATATTAGTTCGCATTGTCGTAATCTTCAACTTCATCGCACATGGATGCTCAGTGTGTGACACGGAGATTACAGCCAATGTAGCGCGAGCAGTAGTACATATATGAAATTAGATCGTGGAAGATTAAGACAACCTATTCGTTTCACTCGAAAGTGGGTTCAAGATGGCAGCAACAGGTTCATTCTTTGTAGCTCGTTGGCTGAAGCCCGGGACAGGAAACAGTGATTTACGGTCCACGGGAAGTCTTTCGACCTCACTGACTGTGCTACTAAGGTGGCGTTTTCCGAAGGCAATAGTTGTGTTCTCGATGTAATCCTGGACTGAAGGATTTGGTTATTGACTTTCAGGATTTCGTTATGAATAGTTTAATCAACAATTAGTAGGGCTCACTAGCATCTGACTGTTGGGAGACTGCGTAAAATAAGACTCAAAGTAAGAGGTATTTTATGTGGCTACTGGTAACTGTGGGATTTTGTACTTTTACCATTCAGTCAGGCATTTATAGCCGTTTAAGTAAAATGTGAAGGAAGTAACTAATTTAATTGAACACCTGGATGTTGATATTCTATGTCAGAGGCGACATGACATAATGTTGATATTACTTACCAAAGAAAACGTTCTCTCCTTCACGACCTTGCATTAGCATCATACATTATAACCCTCAACGACCATGAACGACGTAAGCTCTTAGTGTAGTGCCTTGTTTATGCAGTTTAAAAAGGTAATATTTTCCTGACGTTCTGCCAGCATTATGTGTAGATGTATGGTTGCAAACTGACATTTGTCCTGTTTGTTATTAAGAGAGCACACCATGCTTGAAAAAGGTCTTATGATATGTGGCTAGTAATTTTATTGATGGAAACTAGACTAGATCATGTTGAACACTATTGTATGGTTTATTTTTCTTTGTCTTTTGCCGGTACTTGCGGATGCAACATCAATGATGGCGAGATTTTCGACGCGAGTGCTCCATGTTAGAAGCCTTACTTGCTGCACGCACAACAGACACCCTCGCCCTGGGGAAGCAGCTTATTTCCTAACTTGATTATTTGTATACTACATGATTTTGTTGCTGAATAATGTCTTGTACCTTAGATCGAGTGGGACACTGGTTGATTTTCGCCACGGTAACTGCACATTGCGTAATTTTTTTGCTTGTTCGAAATACGTGGCATACTGTAATATGATATAACAGAAAAAAACATAGTGAAAATATTCTGACGTAAAAAGTGTATATACTAGCTTTGTGCGCATTTATTTTAAAAAGTGAACATGTGAAAACATAGGCAAAGAGATGACTTAAGGGCAGTAAATAATAATTTAGTTCGTTTTTAAAGTTAAAGTGCTCACAGTACTTGAAGAAGATCGCCTTTCGAGGATCAGTGCTATTATTCGATATTTGCGCATTTCAGCACACTTGTGTACTGAACATCATCTGTGGAAAATATAGCAACAGAGATACACAAGTCTCAGTAACGACTGATATCAGGGACTTGATCTAAAATTTGCCACTTTGTACTAGTTTAATAGTCTGTGCCAATGATCAGCAAATGAGACATTCTGCAGCAGTATAAATTATTTCGGAGAGGCGACTGCTACCGTGTTTCAGAGTCAACTTAATAAACATTCTAACGAGTCACTCAATTAAGCTTAGTGCGGGAAGATAGGGCAGTAGTACGCTAGCTGGCCTAATACAGGTACCTTTGAATGCAACGGTCAGCATAGCTGGCCCTCGTTAATACAGGGCATTAAGAAAATATTACCGCGTGAAATGTATTCGCAGCAGCAAATATAGACCACTATCAGCCTTATAATGAGACAACGACACCGATGATTTGTGCCCGATCGGGACTCGAAGGCAGATATCCTTCTTATCGCGAGCGGTCGCCTTAGCATTTTTTCGAGCATCCATCAACCACTACATTCCGCCCTCGTCAAGTATTGCCTCCATCGGCTACCTTTTTACAGCTATCTTTGCATTTTCGTAATTAACGATAATTCTCTTACTAAAATTAAGTAAATAAAAAAGTAAATAAAAAAACGAAGCCTAGTGTAAATTACGCTTCTTGCTGTTTTAATAAGGAGGTAAACTAAAGTCAAAATTGATACAGTTCGTACGAGTCCGAGAACTGAAGCTCTTCACTCAACAATTTGGCTATCTGATCACTAGTCACAGTCAGACCCAGATTTCCCTTACGTTGCCAACCACACGTCTACAGCCTGCACTCTTTTGTTGATTATGTATATTCCCGTACAGGGGAAACATTTTAACTGAAAGCCGCATGATCGGTATCGGCGGATATATACTACACTCCTGGAAATGGAAAAAAGAACACATTGACACCGGTGTGTCAGACCCCCCATACTTGCTCCGGACACTGCGAGAGGGCTGTACAAGCAATGATCACACGCACGGCACAGCGGACACACCAGGAACCGCGGTGTTGGCCGTCGAATGGCGCTAGCTGCGCAGCATTTGTGCACCGCCGCCGTCAGTGGCAGCCAGTTTGCCGTTGCATACGGAGCTCCATCGCAGTCTTTAACACTGGTAGCATGCCGCGGCAGCGTGGACGTGAACCGTATGTGCAGTTGACGGACTTTGAGCGAGGACGTATATTGGGCATGCGGGAGGCCGGGTGGACGTACCGCCGAATTGCTCAACACGTGGGGCGTGAGGTCTCCACAGTACATCGATGTTGTCGCCAGTGGTCGGTGGAAGGTGCACGTGCCCGTCGACCTGGGACCAGACCGCAGCGACGCACGGATGCACGCCAAGACCGTAGGATCCTACGCAGTGCCGTAGGAGACCGCACCGCCACTTCCCAGCAAATTAGGGACACTGTTGCTCCTGGGGTATCGGCGAGGACCATTCGCAACCGTCTCCATGACGCTGGGCTACGGTCCCGCACACCGTTAGGCCGTCTTCCGCTCACGACTCAACATCGTGCAGCCCGCCTCCAGTGATGTCGCGACGGGCGTGAATGGAGGGACGAATGGAGACGTGTCGTCTTCAGCGATGAGAGTCGCTTCTGCCTTGGTGCCAATGATGGTCGTATGCGTGTTTGGCGCCGTGCAGGTGAGCGCCACAATCAGGACTGCATACGACCGAGGCACACAGGGCCAACACCCGGCATCATGGTGTGGGGAGCGATCTCCTACATTGGCCGTACACCTCTGGTGATCGTCGAGGGGACACTGAATAGTGCACGGTACATCCAAACCGTCATCGAACCCATCGTTCTACCATTCCTAGACCGGCAAGGGAACTTGCGGTTCCAACAGGACAATGCACGTCCGCATGTATCCCATGCCACCCAACGTGCTCTAGAAGGTGTAAGTCAACTACCCTGGCCAGCAAGATCTCCGGATTTGTCCCCCATTGAGCATGTTTGGGAGTGGATGAAGCGTCGTCTCACGTGGTCCGCACGTCCAGCACGAACGCTGGTCCAACTGAGGCACCAGGTGGAAATGGCATTGCAAGCCGTTCCACAGGACTACATCCAGCATCTCTACGATCGTCTCCATGGGAGAATAGCAGCCTGCATTGCTGCGAAAGGTGGATATACACTGTACTAGTGCCGACATTGTGCATGCCCTGTTGCCTGCGTCTATGTGCCTTTTGTTCTGTCAGTGTGATCATGTGATGTATCTGACCCCAGGAATGTATCAATAAAGTTTCCCTTTCCTGGGACAATGAATTACGGTGTTCTTATTTCAATTTCCAGGAGTGTACTTTCAGAAAAGTTTCCTGACACCTAAATCTATCCTCAATGGTATCAAACTTCTCTTCTTCAGAGACGCTTGCCTTGCCATTGCCAGTCTACATTTTAAATACCCTTTATTTCTACCATCATCAGCCACTTTGCTCCATAAGTAATAAAACTCCTTTTCTACTTTAATTGTCTCATTCCCTAATCTAAATTTCTCAGCATCACCTGATTCAATTCGACTAATTTCTATTATTCTTGTTTTGCTTTTGTTGAAGTTCATCTTATATCCTCCTTTCAAGACACTGTTCATTCCGTTCAACTGCCCTTAGAAGTCCTTTGCTGTCCCTGACCAAATTAAAATGTCATCGGCGGACCTCAAAGTTTTCATTTCTTCTCCATGGATTTTAAAACCTACTCCGAATTTTTCTTTTGTTTCCTTTCCTGCTCACTATACAGATTGAACTACATTGGGGAGGGGCTACAAGCCTGACTCACTCCCTTCCCAATCACTGCTTCCCTTTCATGCCCCTCGACTCTTATAACTGCCATCTGGTTTATGCACATATTGTAAATAGCCTTTCCTTCCCTGTATTTTACCCCTGCCACTTTCAGAATTTTAAAGAGTCTATTCTAGTCAACATTTTCAAAAGCTTTCTCTAAGTGTACAAATGCTAGATACGTAGTTGTCCTGGCCTTAATCTATTTTCTAGGATAAGTCATAGCGTCAGTATTGCCTCACGTCTTCCAGTATTTCTAGGGAATATAAACTGATATTCCCCGAGGTCAGCTTCCACCAGTTTTTCCATTCGTCTATACAAAATTCACATTAGTGTTTTGCAGCCATGCCTTATTAAACTGATGGTTCGGTAATTTCCACATCTGTCAACACCTGATTTCTTGGGGATTGGAATTCTTATATTCTTCTCGAAGTCTGAGGGTATTTCGCCTGTCTCATACTCCTTGCTCACCAGAAGGTAGAGTTTTGTCAGGGCTGGCTCTCCCAAGGCTGTCAGTAGTTCTAATGTAATGTTGTCTACTCCCAGGTAATTGTTTCTACTTACGTCTTTCAGTGCTGTGTCAAAGTCATCACCCAGTATCATATCTCCCAATTCACCTTCATTTATATCCTCTTCCTTTTTCATAATATTTTCCTTAAGTACATCGCTCATGTATAGACCCTCTCTATATAATCCTTCCACCATTCTGCGTTTCCTTCTTTACTTAGAACTGAGTTTCCATCTGAGCTCTCGATATTCATACAAGTGGCTCCCTTTTCTCCACAGGTCTCTTTAATTTTCATGTAAGCAGCACCTATCTTTCCCCTAAAGAGGCACATCTCTACATTTTTACATTTGTCCTCTAGGCATCCCTTCTTAGCCATTTTGCACTTCCTGTCAATCCCAGTTTTGAGACGTTTGTATTCCTTTTTGCCTACCTTATTTACTGCGTTTTTATGTTTTCTCCTTTCATCAATTAAATTCAATATTTCTTCTGTTACCCAAGGATCTCTACCAGCCCTCGTTTTTTTATCTACTTCGGCCTCTGTTGCCTTCACTATTTCTTCCCTCAAAGCTACTCATTCTTCTTATACTATATTTCTTTTGCCATTCCTGTCCACCGTTCCCTTATGCCCTCCCTGAAACTCTCTACAACCTCTGGTTCTGTCTGTTTATCCAGGTCCCATCTCCTCAAATTCCTACATTTCTGCAGTTTCTTCAGTTTTAATCTACAGTTCATAACCAATAGATTGTGGATTGAGTCCACTTGTCCCTGGAAATGTCTTAGAATTTAAAACCTGGTTACTAAATCTCTGTCTTACCATTATATAATCTATCTGATACCTTCTAGTATTTCGAGGATTCTTCCATGTATACAACAGTCTTTTATGGTTCTTGAACCAAGAGTTAGCTATGATTAAGTTATGCTCTGTGCAACATTCTACCAGATGGCTTCCTCTTTCATTTCTTACCCCCAATCCATATTCTCCTACTATGTTTCCTTCTCTCCTCTTCAGGAACAACACGTTTGTCTGGCCTCTCAACAGATATCCCTCCATTGTGGTTGCACCTACGGTAAGGCTATCTTTATGGCTGAGACACGCAAGCATCCGCAGCAATGGCAAGGTCCATGGTTCACTGGGAGAATTTTCCCTTAATGATAAGTTACCCCAAAATATAATGCCATACGAAAGCAGTAAATGAAAATTGGCATAGTAAGCTATTTTACTTGGATGTTTATCGCCAAAATTCACAATGATACCAACAGCATAAGTACCTGAACGTCCAACGATACAGCAGATCTTCAATGTGTTTCTTCCTGTTCAGCCTCTCATCAATGAACACACTCAAATATTTTCAATATTCTGCATTAGGAACAGTACATTTATTAATGGTGCTATCCCCTTTACTGTACAGAACTGTATTCACAGCTTTTTATAAAAATGTAATGAGCGTGCATTTGTAAAGACCACTTATACTTTTCTCAAATTTTATTTACAATCTACACAGCAAATCCTTGTTTTTTGGGTGTGATTACTGTACTTGCATCATCTGCAAAAGAAATAGCCTCACCTGTTGGTGAATAGAATGTGGCAAGGCATTGACATATATTAGGAACAATAAGGGGACCCAGGATTGAACATGTGGGACATCATTCTTGATATCCTCCCAGTTTTAGGAATCTGGTGATTATTTTGCATTATGTGAATTGTTCATTTCAACCTTCTGGACTGTTTTGGTTAAATATAAATTAAACTATTTATGCAGTGACTGTCACATACCATCATACATAAGCTTCCGTGATGTACAGAGTCAAAATCCTCTGAGAGATCACTGTATAGCCCAATTGTTAATGTTTGGTCATTCAGAGCGTTTCGTATTTGATCAGTGAAAGTGTATAGACTATTTTCTGTTGAAGAGACTCTCTGAAAACCAAACAGGCGCTTTGTTAGTTTTCGTTATTTTTACAGACATCTCAAGCTGCTCTTAAATATATCACATTTTCAATAATTTAGGACAAAACTGTCAGACGTGAGATATCCCGGTAGTTGTTGATATCTGGCATATGCCCTTCTTTATGCAAATGTTTTTTACCAAAAACGTATTTCAGTCTATCAGGAAAATTGCCTGTTACAGTGAGCTGTTACATATGGAGTTTAGAATTGTATTCACAAGCTGGGAACTAGCTTTTAGTAGTTTATTGCAGATGTTGTCACTTCCATGCAAGCTTTCACTTTTGAGGAGGTTTATTATTTTTTTAACTTCAGAAAAAGAAGTAGGTGAAATTTAAATTATATCAAACTGCATTATTAATGCCTCTTCAATATATATCATTGCCTTTTCTAACGAATGTCTGGATCGTATTTTCTCCTCAAAATAAAAAAAAAGATTTTTTAATTATTTTCAAATTCAGGCTTTTTGTTAATAGGGTCTTCTTTAAGTGTGATGGTAATAGAGTCTCCCTGTTCCTTTAGTTGCTCTGTTCCCGTTTGAACAATGTTGCAAATTGTTTTCATTTTATTATCTTAGTTACTAATGTCAGACATAATACACACTCCTCTGGAATTTTTAATAGCTTTCTGTAATACACTTGAGTAGTTTGTATAATATTTGACTATTTCTGGATCGTTACTGTTTCTTGCTATAAGATTCTCTTTTCTATTACGAAGCCATGGCTGTTTGCATGGTTTCTTACAGTTATGTTTCACACTTTTCTCATGGAAACTTTTTTCTGAAATCCTCACAAACGTTTCATGAAATAATTTGTATTTTAAATTACATCAAGTTCCTTTCCTGCCCCTTTACCATTGCGATTCTGGGGAAGAGTCTCATTCAGCATCCCAATTCCCATGCAACTACATCCCCCCTCTAACGAAACAGTCTGTCACAACAGCTGCACAGAAACTCAGAACCAACATTCCTCTAGTAGCGCAAAAGCTTCGCATTCATGGTTGTTTACAAACTTGTTTACGAAATTTAGCTAAAAAGTAACGATAATATTCTATTATATACAGAGCCCAGGGGACACTAAAATTACATACAAGACTAATATGTGTATCTGCTATTAATATAGAAACGTAATGCACCTGAAATTACCTTAAAACGTTAAACTTACGTGCACCAAAAAATAGTAGGCCAGATACAGACGTTTCGCGTTTTAAAATGAAATAAAAGATAGAACTCTAAGCCTTTAATTCTTCGAGTAGATGAGGCTCTGGTTTACATATGTGTATTATATTTATTTACCATGTCGTTGGTACAAACATATCAATGATCAATGATTTTATATATATATATATATATATATATATATATACTGATGAAATGATGCTTAGTAATAATAGGGCTTCGCTACTATACATCATGTCATTCAACCCAATGTAAACATCTGGAGTTGATAGCAGGAAGTCGTCTTCATCACCGTGATAAGCTTGAATATTGCAGTCATCGACATTTTGATGAACATTCCGGTGTGGAGCTCAGCAGTCATAATCCAGATTAGGCAGCTTTTTTCACTTGTGAAGAGCGTCTCTCCACTGGCTGGGGACCTTTCCGATTTTGTTCAGGTCAATCTTGTTCTGGTCAGTCTTGCGTGGTTGGTGGGAGACACTTGGAAGTCTAGTGCAGATGTTATGCAGGCAGACGTTGGTTACTGACTTGAAGAAAATAAATACCAACAGCTGACCGACAGCTGTAATCTTATGAATTATTTATTTGACACCATCTTTAGGCCGATGAGCCACCGAAACTGCTAGTCAAACAAACAATGCATAAAACTTGCTGGCAGATTAAAACTGTGTGCAGGACCGAGACTCGAACTCAGGACCTTTCGCGGGCAAGTGCTCTACCATCTGAGCAACCCAAGCACGACTCACGACCCGTTCTCACAGCTTTACTTCTGCCAGTACCTCCTCTCCTACCTTCCAAACTTAACAGAAGCTCTCCTGGGAACCTTGCAGAACTAGCACTCCTGAAAGAAAGGATATTGCGGAGATATGGCTTAGCCACAGCCTGGGGGATGTTTCCAGAATGAGATTTTCACTCTGCAGCGGAGTGTGCCCTGATATGAAACTTTGGAAATAGGAGACGAGGAACTGGCTGAAATAAAGCTGTGAGGACGGGTCGTGAGTCGTGTTTGGGTAGCTCAGTTGGTAGAGCAGTTCCCCCGCGGAAGGCAAAGGTCCCGAGATCGAGTCTCGGTCCGGCACACAGTTTTAATCTGCCAGGAAGTTCAGCGCACACTCCGCGGCAGAGTGAAAATCTCATTCTGAAATAATGCATAAAATTAGCGCTGTCGGTATTTATTATTTTCAAGTCTTCGATCAGCTGCTTTCCGAATCCATTTAGCCGAGATGAATCTACAGAGGTGTATGTTACTGCTTTCCATCGATCTCTCCATTCATCATGAGATTTACAGTCATTGGCACAGTTACAGAAATACTTTCAGCTACACTAGCCACATGATCTCCTGGCCAATGACATATCAACTACATGGCTTGGGAATTGTTTCAACTTGTTACACATGTATATTGCAAAGTATCCTGCACCAAGGAATAGAAAATATGTTATGTAGAACTGAGGAAATATTCAATACAGATACGTCTGCTAGCACTGTATTGCTCTATTTATCATAGTCAACTGCGAAACAACTGGAAAGTCACTGTATTATGCTTACACAGTCCTCTACAATAAGTAACTATAACCTGTAAGAAACACCGTTGTTATATCTTGTGAAGTATGTGGAAATTCGTGTAATTTATTTTAAATATCAGGTGTTTCATGAATTCTTAATAGTTACTGTTAATGTGCCGTAGATTATAACGAGTTCCAACGCCCGACGTCCTGTAGCTCTGCTTTCATAAAAATGAAACTTCAGGCTATTTTTTAGAGAGTGCGAGGTACGATTCCAATAGCACTAATGGAATGCACCGTGCTCGATGCTGTGAAAATTGTAAGGAGAGATGGCACACACTATGTTGGTTTGCTCTCGGGATATCGCCCGAAATTATCACTGGAAAGTACTGCATGCAGAAAACTGTTCGGGGTGTAAAGCTCTCACTGTAGATAACTGACAGTCGAGCCATTGGGCAAAGAATCGACTGAGTATTTTGTTATCCTCAGTTAACAAATATATTTTGACAGAGTTCGATTAAGTAAATATAAACAATTCTTACGAGAATAATTTTTGTGTGGGTTTCTCTGTTGTGGCTGCTGCTACTGTACCAAATAATTAAGTTACAATGAAATAAAAACGACCTCTAACTCTACGCAAGAACCTACACATCTAGTACACCACCCTCAAGATCATTACCGTCACATATCGCTCTTTCTACCAATGATGGAAAAAAGTCCTGCAACAGACATCTTCAAATATTATGATCTTCGGAAGTGTAAATACAACCACTTTTTTAACGGTAACGTCCACTCATCTTCCATTAGGTAGTCCTCCATTAGGTAATTATTTATAACGTCAGGTACAGAGTTTATTTTGATATCATGATGATTTTATTGTACGTTGCCTTAAAAGTAAGGTTATTCATTTCTAGGGCAGTCATTCAGTGTATTAATATGGGTTATTTCAGCCTTGCGGAGATTCTTTTTCTGGCTCACGAAGACACTGTGATAGGTTTGTACGTGACTTTTTTATTTCGTTGTCTGAGAACAGCAATATTTATGACTTTGTTTAGATAATATTCGTGGTCAATTTTGAACCTGCGTTCTAGTGACATCCTTTCTATGAATGTATCACAAAAATGACACATTTAATTTGTATTTACAATGGTACACATACGTGAGATGTAAATTAGACTTAATGAACTTCCATTAGCATGAAAGAAAATTATTGTAAAGGGTAGCACTGACGTACAGGAATCATACTAGTGAAGCTATCGTTTTCTACAGCTCGCACTTTCTCATTTTTATGTTCTCATTGTTGTAATCTCTTATCCACAACAAGTTTGCCCTTGTATTTTGCTTCAAAACCCTAGAGATTCAGCAGAAACGGTTGAGGTGGTATCAGATCTGAACACCGCAGAAAAGAGTTCCTTGAGACTTGTTGCACTTTCCAGTAGATACTCTATATAGCTTACGCAAAAACGTTTGTCGAAAGTATAGATATGCTGTAACTTATACGAGTGCCCAGTTTTCATTCATAGATTGATAAAATTCATTAAACTGATGAACTTTACACAACTGATGTTTTTCATTGTTTCAGAAGATTCTCAATTTCATTGTCGATTTTCAAATGAAAACACGTATCTTATCTCATAATGACCGATAACTAACCTCATTAAGAATACATACAACACTACCACGGAAAGAGTAATGGATATATCAGTGTTAACCCATACTTTAAGATATTTTAGATAGTAGTTAACTTATTTTCCCAAGGCATTATTAACTATAGGAAATGCTTAAACACTAATTGTGTGTTGTCCAATGCCATATAGAAAGGAACATGTCGAGATTACCGATAAGGTGAAAAGACTTTCCTTTCCACTCACAGCTAATTGATTGTTTCTTGAAATTGTGTTAACTGTTTGGCAAACCTTTCTACGAATGATGAAAAATGTATTTACTGGAAATTCAAGTTATACCGTCTTCCAGAATGGATGCGAAAAGTGCCACTACACTTAAGAAGATTGCTACGGCGTGAAATAATTTTATGGCTTTTGAATGACTATAAAGCCATAATTATTTTGATGTGTGTCGCACAATCACGTAGCTCTTAAGTGATTACGTTATAATGGTTCTCAGGTTAGTGTGTAGATTCTTATTGTTCTTTACTCGCAAATGAAATTAAGGAAGTTATCAAGATATAAGCAGGAACTGTGAATTTTTATCACAGTCACTAGAGGTAATGAATTTAATGAATCTTGACGAAACAGCGTTTCTGGACACTTTCCAGGAATCCATTAATGGAAGTGTTTGCTTCGTAGTGTAGTGCTGTGGAAGTGCAACTAGCAGGAAGATTTTCCAAATCTATTAAAATTGTCATAAAAATGAGTTAATTAACTATAAAATTTGAACTTTTTCTAAACACGAAGTTGAAAACGTGACAGATCACTCATTTTTTTAAAAAACTAAATACATTCTAGAGATTCATAAACCTTTAAGTATGATTTGCATGCTGTGCAAAATTCATCGAAAAATCTCTTACATAGGAAGAAATGTGTACCTATAGCAACCAATGCAGCCAACAGCAAGTGAAAAAAATGATGAAATTTCACAAGAAAAAAAATTATTTTGTCATGTTTTTGAACTACCACTGCTATGATTGTGAATCCTGAAACCTACCTGGTCCGTGGTATTTTTTCAGACTTTGTCTATCAAAAAAATACAGTACAGATTTTGTTTCGCCTTTTCATTATTCCTCTGCAACATCGCTTCAGGATTTTTCTTTACTTTGAGTTTAAATTTTACTGCCAGAAACAACTAATACTAGGCGGATACAGGTCTTTAATCTGCCAGTATGTAGGCATTTGTATAGTTTATTTTAATTACTTTAGTCATATTGAGCAACGCGGAGCTTGCTTAGCGGATGAAGTCCTTTTCTGTGCAGTTAACCTTGCAGTGTTAGAAAATACATAATGTTACAGTCAGCAATTACTGCGTGTGTACTCGTTCACCCTTGCGTGCTGGAGAGTGGTGCCACGTTGAGGAATTGTACGAGGAAGAGGCTCTCCCTCTGGCAGCGGCGGATGCAGGAGCTAACAAGAAGGTGCCGGCGCTCACAACAGGAGGAGGTGCAGCTGGAGCGCTACCCCTGGCACTTCGGCTGCCCAGAGCAGCGCAGCCCATCGCTGACGACGGCTAATCCGTCTTCCGGGCCGCAAAGGGCCCGGGAAGGAAGTCCCGCATTAGGAGCACCACAATTAGCGGCACGAGTTCTTCCGCCGAGACCTACAGGATGCTTCAGCAATTGACTGAAGCTCGTCGAGGGGTCAGTTCTTCGTTCGCCATTCATTGCAAAGGAACGAGAATTCAGAGCTGTTGTTTGACATTCTACAGGTTTCACCACGGGTAATCCATACGCATTACGTGTGTACGTACGTACGTATGTATGCATGTATGCATGTTCCTCATCTCATTCTAAACTGCTGGACTGCTTTCAACCAAACTTGGTATAAATATCTCTCACTGTCAGGCCACAACCTGTGAGGTGATAATCACCAATAGCCTATCATAGTTCAGGAGATGCGACGTCATAAACACTGAGATGCGTGAAAATCCATCGCACTGTGACCGACTTTTAAATTTATGAGCACTTTACTACTAACCCTCTTCGCAATATATTTTGCAGACGATGACCACATACGCTGCTGAAAGCACGTACATACATATGTCATTTTACCACACATAATTCAAGAAATATAACATCATATCCACTGATATGCTTGGAAAAAATGCCGCAGCGGACATGTAGTTTTAATACATTTATTCTTCAGTACCATGGCAGTCATAAATTGGAGCCAACTTACGGAAATGCCTGACATCTATCAGCGCTTTTTGCCGCTTTCAACTGGCAAGCGCAAATGGCTGTAGACGAAAACAGTAACCGTCTATAGAACTACGAAGAGCGTTGTCATAGAGAAGTTTACAACATTGCTGACGATGGCTCATCCGTGTTCCTAGCCGCAAAGTAGCTGGGGAAGGAAGTACCGCATTAGGAAAGAATCGTGTTGTAGAACTGCGAAGCAGATGCATTCAGAGTACAGAAACCCTCCAGGATCGTCCCAAACCGAGTGTACTGTATGAATATGTATAAGGTTCCGTTTCTGACAAGAGCACTCGCGAAAAGAATACCTGGACAGTGTCGAGTTTTTCATCTAGCATACAAGTACACCTAAACCTACATATACAGGGGATCGATAAAAATGTGGAAACGTTGGAAGAAACATATGCTACAGCAGAACTGCAGATACTACCCAAACCTGCAGGTTACCTTGTTGGATCTCACCACGAACTGTAATTTTGCAATGCCCTCAATACATTGCAAGAGTCAGTAGTTGTCAGAACAGTGTTATGTGTAGTCGTGAGTGCGTTACGTTAGAGATAAGCTAATCCAAGAGAGCAAATTGTTGGTGCTCGTATGGTGGGTGCTTTCTCAATCAAGGTAGCAGAAGTGTTTGGTGTTAGAGACGCTCAGTGTTGAACATATATTCCGTATACAGTAAAGGCTACTCTAACTCACAAAACGGGCGAAAGTAATGTTCAGTAATACCGAGGGATGGTTACTGAAAAGGACGGCGAAGAAAAATAAGAGAAAGACTGCTTCATAAATTATTCCATAATCGAGTGTCGTTCTCGCGATACAGTTCTCAGGCTCCTGGAATGGTTTTGTCAGCATGGGAATGAACTGTTACATCTCGCCTGGCCACCACAGTTAGTAAATCTCAGTACTGCTGAGCTTTCGCGGTCTTCTTTGGAAAGAAGGGTGCGTGATGGCTATCCACCTCTATCACTGTTACTTCAACTTGCCACAATTTTATAGGAAGAATCATATGGGACTCTGCTGAAAAGCCCTCAGCACCTGCGTTTATCTATTTCCAGACGACTCACAGTTGTTTTGAATGCCAAAGGGTTTCTTGGACAGTATTAGACGTGGTAATGTGTTATGATTTTAGTGTTCCCGTAATCATATCCATTGGCTGTTCATATATCTTCTGCAAGCCCCTGTACAGTGCACGGGGATAGATGCTACTTATTAATGTTACCGTCCGCCCCGATAGCTGAATGGTCCGGGTTTGATCCCCACTGGGTCGTGGATTTTCTCCGTTCAGGCACTGGATGTTGTGTGGTCTTCATCATCATTTCATCCCCATCCGCCGCGCACGTCGCCCAATGTGGCGTCGAAGGAAATAAGACCTGCACCAAGGCGGTCGAACCTGCCCCGTAAGGGGCCTCCCGCCCAATGATGCCAATCGCTCACTAGCATTAATGTTATCGACTTCCTGTTCAGTTTGACTCACTTACTGAGAGAAGGAAAAACCATTACCTATAGGCCTCTGTAAGTGCCCTAACCACTCTTTTTTTATTATGCCTGCATAACTTGAACGCTAACTTGTCACACAGTCTTCCTTGAAATCAATTTTTCTAAATTAATCCTACAGTGTTCCGTAAGAATTACGTCTTTCTTCCTAGGATAAAATTTCTATACGTCGGAACTATATAGTAAAATCGTTCTAATTCGCTTCTTATTGGCTAAATATACGTTCCTAGAAACTTCAAAGATTTTAAAGTAATCCATTCGTAACCTTTCCGTCTTCCGTAATACAGATTTAATTGATAGTCTGACTTCATATTCCTTCTTGTTGGTTTACACCTAAACATCTACAACATCTGACATCCTCCCTACATTTAACAGTAACACTGTGATCGTCTGTTGAACCCTTACTTTTCTTTTTCATATTAATTATGTTGATATTATTTCCACTTTGAGGGAGCTGCCATTCACTTAATCAAACAGACATTCTATTTAAATCTGTATTGACCGTTATCCCATTTTGACTGTTCAAAACGATGCAGAGGTTTTACAAATACCGCTACTAGTCACAAAATTTGTTGACAACTTAAATTATTTAACTGGCAACATGCTTCGAGGTTACACCTCAACATCAGGCCACACTGACATTACATAAGACAATTAACACAAGTGAACATATATGTTGAAACATCCTTATATGGTGTTGGTATGTGCTGTGCCCAATCTGTGGAGAAAAGGAAGGCTATTCTACGTAGTAAGGGCTATGTCACTATGTATGCTGATCTTCTCTTCACACGATTTTTAAAAAAATAATCACTGACTTTGTTCTTGTGGTGTGGCACTCTTCCTATGATGTGTTGACGTGTGCTCTTTTGAACGTGTTATTCATTATAAAGGTGACTTTGAAACACAATTCCGAAATTAAGTCAAGAGTGGAGAAAGCACTTAAAGTAAAGTTTATATATGAGTTTACGTCTCAGCACTCTCTTTGTAATACTGAAAATAAATTTTTTATATTAAATTTTTATTACAAAATAAAATTTTCAAAGTTGCACATTTTGTCATTTATTGCCCCAACCAGTACCACTGAAGCGACGGCAAGTTGTGAAGAAGACATTGCAAGGGCCTGACAATCTCAAAATCGATATATCAGTAGACATATCGAAACAATGTTTATTTTGACTGACATTTGTTTTTCTATACTGTTGACTTGTTTGTGATATAGTGCACCAAGTTAACATTAAAAGTTCAAAAGAGCCATAGAAACAGAGGTACCTCAGCACATGAAAAGACGTCTGCTACGATACAGAGACGAAGTGAGAGATTTTTTAAGAAATTTTCATGTGTTATCAGAGCTACATACAAAATGACAACAAATCTTATTAAGCAATCCTTCTCATTCTCCACACGAAATCCACAGAACATACAATAAAAAGAAACTTTGATAACTATGTCCCCTTGAGTGAAATGTTTTGTACTAGTACGATTATGAGGTCTAACATCGTAACATGATTCTCATTAGATAATTTAAATAGTCAAAAAATGTTGTGACTTATAGCTGTACTTATAAAACGTGTTCATAAGTAGTTTATACAGTTTTCTATACTTTCTTACTGTCAACGACGGTGTATGTAATATCATCTGGATTGCAGTGGTGTGTATTCAATGTGTGCTAGGAAACCATGGTAAAATACAGTAAACAGAAAGATTTATCATCATTTATTACGTGCAATGACAAATGCGAAATTGTGAAATATATTTCTATTATCAGCCTGTACTAGGTCACTGATGTCTCTACTCGTATGGCGATCTCCGCCACTTTAGCATATGGCCCTACTAGGCTTTACCCTAGCGACAACCAACTACAGCGTTCGTGAAGTTCCGTGCATTTTTGTGTTTGGACACTCTAGTTAAGTATGCCAGTTAATTAATCTGAATTAATCTGTTATGTACGCTTCCTACGTTTGCCATTATAAGTGGAGTCCCATTGTCTGATATGTTAAATCTTGGTTCGGATAGTTTGTTACTGGCGAGTATGTTAAATACGGTTTGTATCCTTGTAAGTGCTTTCAGCACTTTTACTCATTCATGTGCATTAAGTCTCCACATGGATGCTCAGTTACATTCGAGCTTCCTGAATTTTAGTTTTGGATAACTTTTCTCTTCTGTTTATTTTTACTTTTGTATTAAAGGGCTGGGTAGTTAATTACGTTTCACAGACGCACACACTACTGATGGTACCTTATTTATATTTCTTGTATTACATTTTAAACATATTTTTTAGTTTAAATTCGCATCTTTCAGCCACAGTATCTTATTTCCTGCACTATTCGCCCCAGCTCTCTGGTTGGTATTGTTTATTGAGTTCTTCCACTCTTCATGTGGTAGCATTCATTGACTACGAACGCTGGGTTTATCTCCGTTGATTTTCTAATCACGTAGATTACAAAGATGCTTTCCTTTTAACATAGTATTACCTGCTTTAAGGTGGAGAAACCGGTCGTGTGAAAAAATAATCAATTAACAGCCGTTTGCGGTCTTATTCGCGTTAAATGTACCATGAATTGCAGTGGCTGTTGCTCTCCATCTTATAAAGTTGTATGTTCTTCTATCAAGTCATAAAAAAATTGCTCCTCCTCGTAGAGGCCTCTAGTGTTCTCTCCCCATCTATCCTCTGTCTTTTACTTGTGTAACAGTGAAATTCTCATTGCGGTCTAATGCCACTCTACGAGTTTTGTTTTTATTTTCGCCGAAGTGTGAGTTTTGAAAACAGCCCAGATCTATCATTTCCTTTATAGTGTATAAGGTCATGGGTTTTTAGAGTGGACTGTAAGAAACAACGTCAGCCATTCATTCAGGGTCCTTTTAACACATATAGTAGGCAGAATGGTTTGCCTGGGTTGGTTTTCATTTGTCCCATCGGCAGGTGTTTTAAGTTAGACCTATCTTCGTTAGTCCAAGTTTGCGATGTTAGTAGTGTTTCTATTGATGTTTGTTGCGGGAACTGGTGATTATTATGCAGTGTTCAGGATTAGTGGGAGGGATCGTGATTCAGCTACAGAAAAGACAAGGAAAATAAAAAACAGGAAAATTAAAGGAATAGTATCAAAACAGCTCTTGTCAGGGGAGCGGAATATATCGACCATACCAGTGTTAGAGGAACAGTGAAAATGAACCATTCACCTTGCAGGTATGTATAATTAAAAATATGTTGTATAGGTCTGAACTGTCCTAACTATCCATTTATAGGGTTTACCGAGTGAAAGCATGAAACTGTGTTTTAACTACAGCGGCCAGATAAGATGCTATGAGAAGTTTGAATATATCGATAGAGCGGTTATCTTTGATTAGCTGTATACCAAGGTATCCAGATATGAACAAGATTTATATATCAGTAGATGACTGATGCATTTGAATTGGGCCAACACCGGCCAAGGAAAGAAGAAGCCATACTCAGAGAAGGAAGTTACAAACATCAAGTGTTAGTAATTGAAACAAAAGTATGGATTTGTGGAGAGGCCTATTTTAGACTTAACGATGTTTCTGATAAGAAAATAAGACGTTTGCCAAGACTCTTGCTGGAGGGAAAATCTCCAAAAGACAAGTGTCGTCGGCACACTTATTCTTTGAAAATTGAAGGGAATGATGTCCAAGTGCAGATGCATACAAACTTTTTACCTATAAAAGAAGCTCTTAGACTTACCTTGCAACAGAACTTTCTGTTGTGAAAACGTACAGCCCTTTTAGAGATAGTCGCCCCGATGCAAGAATTAAACATGAATTCTATTTACATTATTTCAATAACAATTTCAATTCGACGTTCGGCAGGCCACAGATAAACACTTGATGTGAGTGTGAGGAGGAGAAAAAGAAGCTAAAAAACAAGCCAAAAATGATAATACGAAAAGAATAATTGCTGAAGTAGTAAGGGTTCAAAGGCATTCCAAATGTAAACATTGTAATGCGATTGTGGGACTTCTAATCGTATGTGACTACATAGAAAATCTTGTACTACCAAAAATTCCCCTTCAGAAATATTTCGTATCTGTTTTTACTGCATCAATAATAACTCGCAGTCTTATGTTCGGCAGCTTCACATTTTTGTAGACAGCTCTCTGGCACAAAAGGGGTTCACATTGTCGCGTTTCTGTTCAGCCCTCCGAGACAGTAGGCGATTCAAGCCAGTAAATCAGTTTTACACTTCGAGGTCACTCGTTCTTGGCTTTTGGTACAACGTTACTGAAGGGGTCAATAGGCAGAAAGGAACCTACTTACACAGTGAACGAAACCTGTAGCCTCATCTGTTATGGGTCCAATACGGCTCGAGAAACTGTAATAAAGGTTTAGAATTGTACCATTATTGATTTTAAAAACTTCTGATTGATGTACTAGAACCTATCAGTGAACTCACTTGAGACCAATAATGATCCTCGTTGCGGAAGAGAACATTTCAGCATATCCAAGTACCATAACTATTAGTATTTTAGTGAGTCGAAAAGCGTTGTGAAAGCATCAGAAACAATCAATACCTACAGCTTCTGCTTCGAGTTTTTACTTCACAAAGCTTCACCACTGATTCCTTCGTTATAACCAGCCTACCCATATGATAAGATGCCGGTTAAGAAAGCCGAAGTGGGTGACAAAACAGAAGTTTTATGACTATATTCCACTGACTTCTATTGAGAAATACTGCAACGGTCACTGTGTCTGAGTGAGTATTACGTTTATATAATTATAGTGTTACTAGAATAATTGTCAGTGTGTTTTCCATTATTATTGCTGTTATTAGTACTACTATATAATTATTATATTCAATGGTAATTGGTTCTATTCTTATTCGATCTTCTAAAACACGCTACCGACGAAATATCAGTAAGTCTTTTTTTGTCGTACAGTATGGTGTATTAGTTCGTTGCTTTGCAGTCGAATAAGAAAGGAGTGATTTATTGTGTCACAGAAGTAAGATATTACGGCTTGGTTGTTAAAAGATATCCAAGTCGTCGTTTTGTAATTTTTTTTCCTTTTAATAGATTGCAATGGTCATGGAGCAGTGTGCCCTAAAACATATGCCAGTTAATTATTTCCTCAAAACAATGGTACCTGTTTGGTTCAAAACCGATGGACACGATAGTTTCTATGTTTTTCTAAATGCTGTCCAATCATTACTTAGGTCTCTTTCTACAATCACCCATTCAGTAACAAAATGTCCCCCCCCCCCTCCGCCCAGGTATTATGTGAATGCACGTGGACGAAATATTTCCGTAAATACGGATAGTTCTCTTGAAAGCCGGCCGGGATTAGCCGAGCAGTGTAATCGCTGCAGTCATGCACATTGCGGCTGGTCACGGCGGAGGTTCGAGTCCTCCCTCGGGCACGGGAGTGTGTGTTTGCCCTTAGGATAATGTATGTTAAGTAGTGTGTACGCTTAGGGACTGATGACCTTAGTTGTTAACTCCCATAAGATTTCACACAGATTTGAACATATTTTGAGTTCTTTTGAAAGCTTTGTCTTCATTAATGTGGAGTGTATGGCCTTGCGAAATTGGATGAATCTATTTGAACGATCGTGTACTTTTTCACTCCTCTAAGGATCTCACGAAATTTATCCGCTGTAATCACATACTTCCGTAATCGTTAAGGTATCTCTGGTGTGTTATTATACAAATATCCATAATATACGACTTCTTACAGACTACTTAATTCAGCATGGATCGTGATAGATTTATTACCTATTAGTAATGCTGGTGATCAGGAAACATTACTATTTTGTGCTGCAATTGTTACGTGGTTCTCTTACATGCCGAGATGTTTGCAGGCATTCACTAGTTTTACAATATTGCAGTGCCTATGTTGTTCTGATGACGATACACTACGGCGATCACAGCTGATAAGAAACACGTCGGATGAGTTCGCAATTGTGAATAACGACTGCCACCAGCTATAGTATGGAATGGCGACAATGGAAACTTGTGCCTCGTCCGGACTTGAAACCGGATTTCCAGCTTATTGCGAGCGGTCACCTTACCATTTGGCTAATAGCGAGCGGTAAATGTGAAATTACGAGGGCGCAAGATCAAGTGAATAACGTGGGTGCGAAATGACATTCCAATCCAACTCCTGTATGGTTTAGGAGAACGCAGGAGGGCGCTACCATGGAGTAGCATCACTTCATGCCATCTGACTGTTCGTTACAATTGGACTGTGTCTGCAAGACGTCTCGGCTGCTGACAATAAATGAAAGCAGTGATTTCTGCCCCTTTGGGAAGCAATTAGTAGTACAGTACACTGTCACTGTTCCACCAACTACCGAATACTATCCTTTGTGGATGCGCGCAGGTCTTTGCACTGGAAGTTGCTGCTTTTTTTGGGCTCATCCATTCCTTTCTTTTCCTTATTTAGCATAAAGATATCATTTGTCGTCAGCAGTAACGATACGGGATAAGAATGGTAAATGCTGTTGTTCGCGAGCCGATTGATAACGAGCAATCAGATATGGCGATATGGCCACCCGCCGCTATTTCCTTTTTTTGGCTCAGAGCACGCGGTAGTTGTACAACCGATTTTGGAACTTTCGACATTGCATTAAATTGTCGCACGATGGAGGAATGATCACTTGTAATCACATTTGACAGTTCTCGAGTACTCTTCCGTGGACCACCGAGGTTTAATGCATTGAAACGATCTTCATCACGCCTGGAGACCTTCCAGAAGATGTAGAGTCAAAACGATCCTCCTTAAAACGAGAACACCATTTTCTTGCCGTTTTCCTCCCAATGGCACTATCACCGTAAATGCCGCAAATATTTCTGACTCAAACAGAAGAAAATGCCAGAATGTTCTCATTTCTCAACATGGCTCTCCATTTTCTGTCGTCCACTGCTCCACTCGCTTTCTTCAAATGACAAAACGACAATATGCGGACTCAAATAGTAACAGCGAACTACAAATAAGAAATGACAATCCATAAATAAACCCATAGCCACCGGAAAAGAAACATGCATAACAAAAACACTACGAACTTATGCACCAATCGAATACTTATTTTTTCTTTATACGGATCATAGAACCAGCCCTCCATTGTGTCTGAAGCAGACCGTACAATACATTCTGTATATTAAAAACTGTCTACTTAATGGTAGGCGTAATTTATTAACTCCAATAATGTAATGTTATCTTATTTGGATCACATAGTGGTTAAGAGGAACATTACTCAAAGGTAAATTGTGAAACAAAAAAACAAAAGAAATAAAAGTGTTACGTTGTCTCCTAATTTTCCACACTGGACTGGCACTCGGGAGGACGACAGTTCAATCCCGCGTCCGGGCATCCTGATTTAGGTTTTCCGTTATTTCCCTAAATCGCTCCAGGCAAATGCCGGGATGGTTCCTTTCAAAGGGCACGGCCGACTTCCTTCTCCGTCCTTCCGTAGTCCGAAGAGACCGATGACCTCGCTGTCTGGTCTTCCCCAAAACAACCCCAACCTCTTAATTTTCCAGCTAGTGTTCAGTTTCGTTATCTTGGCCCATCTTCGAGTTCTGCACGCGCTGAGTGGGACATTAGTCTATACTTCATCTACCAGCTCATTTCCTAGCTGCATTGCACCTACGCGCCTAATGTGATTTAGAATTACATAATTATAATTAACTGTGCAGTTAATTAGTTGTTTGTAAATGATGGTATCATACCAATACCAATAATTAAGAATTCAGAGGCCTTTATCAACAGACACCACTGGAAACTTCAGTAAACAGATCCCTCTCACTAATAACGTTTCTTCTTTTATAGTCTCGTAAAACCGTATTTCTACCTCTAATAATTTCTATGAACTCGTTTAGTTCATTCCTGGGTATAATGTTTGTGACTATGGTCTTTAACTAGAATGTTTCGGCATTCCTAATCAGGAACGTCAGTTCGCGTATGTGGTTCTTGTCTCATGGCTCCCACTTCGAATCGATGAGGGAACACCTCATGCTTCGGACTCGTAGATCACCAGTCACGCAATGCTGACGGGTCTATTTCTTTTCCTATGTACCGGCTGGGGGTAAAGGCCATGTCCTATGATAAACTGAACTATATCAATCCTAGGGAAGTTAAGGTTCATTTGCAGCCTTCCTCTAATCTTCGCAAGGAGACACTATACTCCACTGCCCAATACCTCTGAAATTCATCATGTGTCCACTCTCGAACAATATACATGGGATCACTAGTATTCTACGTCGGATACAGTCATGTTGCTGATTCTGATAGTACTAAACTTGTAACTGTGACGCACTGTTAAGCTAATATTGGAGGACATCTTATGGTTCGTTATATCCAAGTGGAGAAAAATTTAATATTCTAGGGACGTATTCCAGAACTTCCTTGCTGCTTCGTAGGATGTCCAGTTATTTTATCAATATGTAAGCCTTTCTCAATATATATCACGTCGTCTTCCTTCTCGTGGTCCTCTTATTTGCAGTCTTTCAACCATCCATTCTTACCTCGGCCATACGACTCTCCCGTTCTTGGTTACTGCTGTCACATCTGCCATCTGCCTCATTGTACAGTTATAGGATTTTCTGTATTCTTTCTTCTGAAACATCCATGTTCAAGTACTGGTCTAAACATTTTTCTTCTCATTGTTTCTAAAGACAATAAATTTTCCTCTACAATCTCTTGGTCGATGTCCATGTGTCGGCTCCATATAATAAGATTGATCGCATCATCTGAGTAGTAGTAAGACAGTGGACTTGCATTTTGATGGTTGCAATCCACTTTAGGCCTTACAGATTTACATTTTGCGTGGTTTCCCTGAGTCAAATAAGGTAAATTCTTAAGAACGTTCGCTCAAGCTTTTGTTCTTTAAATTTTTGTTAACATTTTCTGACGGAAAACTCATTAATTGCAATCATTACCCGCACTGCAGACTTTTAATCATTGCCGGAATCAAAGACGCTTCTTAATTATTTGAAGGTCCATGTCTTGTTCATCAGCATACCTCCTATATGTGTTGTTGCCTGAGCTTTGTCTTTATTTTTCCTTGTTGCTACTGTACTCTCGTTTCACTCTTCGTTAATGTTCAGACCCACTCTATGCTTGTAGCTTTAGTGTTCAGTTCACCTTCATCACATGCATTAATAACTACGTTGTCAAAAAGGCTCACTATATCTCCTCTCAGCTATGCTCAGTCTTCAGTCAATCAATGATACCTTTTTTGGTATTTTCTCCAGAATCAAGTTAAACAGGTTGCTTTATAGCCGCCTCCACTTTATATTTATATATTTAAATTCCACTATCTTCAACTCTCGCTTCACCCGTAGTTTCTTCAATACAAACTCGACTCTGTCTAATTCTTTTCAAAGATTTTCATGATTACCCCGCTTTCGTCCAAATGCATTCGTTGTTGGCACTATCATAGGATTTCTTGAAGTCTGCATTTGGACAACACATCTTCGTACGAAATACCCAAAACTTTCCAGTCACTTGCTGGCAATAAATATTTGGACATGAAGAAAGGAAATGTCATTGAAAATGCGGAATCCTCGAACATCGAAACTCAAAACGAGAGGTCGATAACTGCGGTCAGAGCCGGCCTCAGGACACACCACCAGGAAATGCCAGGCGTCATTGCCGCACGGCATAGTTCTAAGAACGGCCGCAGTAACAGACAGATAGTTGTCGTTCATTGTGAACTTGCCTCGCTGTGGTGTTGTTGTGTCCCATGCTACAGTGTGTCCAGTCAGTAAACGTCTTAGAGTCAACTTCAGTTGTCAGGCTGATGAGTGGAGTTGTTTCTTCTTGTGTATCGAACATACATTTCTCGGAAGTGCTCACTGTATTACTAAACCTTGTGCTACTCTCTTCAAAGTATTCGTTATTTCTGAATCTGAATAGTGTACCCGCTCATCTGGAGCAGTGGGGCGGGGTTGTCAGAACGTCATAACCTTTTTATTAGGCCACTATATGCCTGAAACAAAGTACCCAGCAAAGTGTCAAACAGAAAAAGCACTACTGTAAACTGCTCCAGTTGCTGCCATCTGTGAGTGTTAAATTGTTCTTTAACTAATAAAGTATTTCTATATAAAGTATTTCTATCTTTATTGTTTTAAGTGTGTACTCTGATTAATCTCCGTGACTTATACTCAGCAGAGAGGGGAACCAATTTCCCAGAAACTTATCAACTGTCTATACTGAGTCACATTCCGACACAGCAGCTTCAGAGACAACGAGATGTGGAGATACGTACTTTAACGTTCGGCACTTAGTTTCACTGCGTACAGCTACGAGGCGTGTATACAACTTGCGTTATCGTTCTGCATTTGATTTGACTATATGGCTGAATGCCAAATACATCCATCACACAAGAAAAGCCGTTGCTGGAGCAATATGTACGGCATTTTATTGTAAACTTCATATCTAATCACTTTCATCGATGTTCATTAACGTATCTTCGTTTTCGGAATTAATGTGGGTGATTATTTTCACCTACTGTAGAATTCATTGGGGACGGTATATTAGCTTCGTGACAGTTTCATCTACATCTATTCTCCGAAACCGACCTTAATGTTTGTGGTGGGAGACACCTTCTGTACCACGGTCTTTTCCAACCCTTCCTGTTCAGGTCGCGAATAATGCACAGATGGAATGGGTGCTGGTTCTCTGTGTAGGCTCGAATCACAGCGATTTTACTTTCGTGGTCGATTTGCGAAATATACGCAATTGGAAGCGGTTTATATTGGTTGACTCCTCCAGTAAACTACAATCTCGGAATTTTTACCAACACACCTAGATGCACAACACTTCTCTGTGAATGTTCATACGAACTCTACGCCTATAGCAGTACTGTTTAGTTCATCATACGCTTTAAGAAGCTTATCATCAACAATGCTAACAATTTCCCCTGTCACCTATGCTCCACCTTCTGACAGTCAATGATGCATTTTTTCTTCTTTTTTAAACGAACCGTTTTAAAGCAGTCTGCAGTGTACATTCAGATTCCTCTGTCTTCAACCCTCACCACCAACAGTTTCCTCAGTACATACGCCACTTTGTCTGACAGCTTTCAAAGGCGTCCCTAATTATTCCACTAAATGTGTTTCTACAAAACCAACCTGCAGCGAAAGGTGCTGCTTTTCTTTGACTCTTCTCTACTTCCTCCTGAAGATTCTCGAAAGGATTTTCTGGACGTTTCTGTAGCGAACGTCAGCTAACAAAATTCTCAACTTCGTGCTTGGCTTTGGACAATAAGGCATTAAAGCGTATGCCAATTAATTTTGTCACTTTTCCCTGTTTCAACATGTGAATGAAATGGAGCACAATGTTGTTAGTATTAGGCCCAAGTACCACATGTCATCCACTCTAAGATGGGTTGCAGATGATATACATCGCAAGATCGAAATTATGCGGACACCTATTACTGGACATTTATAGGAGAGAGTCCGCTTTTCGGCTTTATGAGGGCTTGAACTGTTCTGGGAACAGTTCAGATAATGTATCTGAATGTGTGTTGTATCGGAATGGCGACACAGGTATCCTCAGTAGCCAAAACAAGAGATTGTGGTAATACTAGACGCTCGGGTCTGGAACGAACTCGACGTTTATCTCATCCCGTAGGTACTCCACTGAGCAGGCCAGTCCATTTCAGCGTTGTCATCTTCGACAAACCATTGCATCAAAGGCAGTGCTTTATGGCAATCTGCGTTATTGTGCTGATAGAAACAACGTCTCCGTGGCAGCTGAGTGTTTAGCACAGTGGACTAGCATTCTTGGGGACGAACGTTCAGCCCCCCATCAAATCATCCAGACACTCCGAGATTTCCCTAGATCGCTCCAGGGAAATATGAGGGTGATTCCCTTAAAAAGGGCACGGCCCATTTACGTCATCGTCCTATCTTAATTCGAGGTTGTGCTATGTCTCTTATGGCGTTATCGATGTGAAGATCAACTCTAATCTTCCTTCCTTCTACTGTAGGCAGCACACAATGTGTTCATATCCTTCCATCGATTGCCACAAGCTGCAGCATGACTCACCACAGCAAATCACCTGTTTCCAGTCAGCCAATGCCCAATGGTCTCACACATCATTTAGCACTGACTACAAAAATGGTTGGCTTTAACCGAGCTGCTCGACCTTTGTACCCTATTATTTTAAAGCGCTATTCACAGTCCATGTTCTATCTCCACTGAGAGTAGCACTTTGGAACTCGCAACTGAGTCTTTCCGCTGATTCACGTGGTGTCTTACAGCCATGCGGCTCTTTGTTGGATGTCCCTGTCCGTCAGTACATAAGGTATGCTTTAATTCGGTTTAGCTGTGGCTGCATCTTCACTTATCTACTTCTGTCACATCACCAACTGTCAACTTAGGCTACTATAGTAGCGTTGAAATGTCCCTGATGGATTTGTTACTGTGATGCAATGGCTGGTTCACGTTCTATGTCACTGTTGTCTGCTGTTAGGGTTCCCTAAAGAAAACACAATAGTACCCGCCTCCTTATATGTTGGATGGCCCGCCCCTCGTCAGGCATAGTGGTCGACTGTGCATTACGTAGTACTGTCCGGATACTTTGAATCACATATTTTATGTAGGCAGAAGCCACAATATCCTGTATTGTTACAATTATAATAGAATTGAAATAGTCTTCGCCCTCAATGTTCGAGTTGCACTTCGGAATCTTCCTTTTCTACATCTACACAACGCAAGCCACTTTACCGTTTGTGGTACAACCGTCACGTCCCAAAATCCCAGTTCTGTTCGAGAATGGTATCAAGGAAGAAAGGCTTTCTATAAACCTTGGAATGAATTTTAAATTCTTTGTTGCGTGACTCTTCTTGGAAAGCACGATCTCGGAATTCTAAGAGTGCACGTCTCTATGATACAAAACGCCTCTCTTGTAATTTCTTCCACCTGACTTCCTTCAGCATCTCAGCAATGCTCACGTGCTTACTATACCCCCCTGTGACGGAATATAGCGCTCGTCTTTGAATCTTGTCCTCTAATCCATCAGTACCAGATTGATCAGCAGTACTCAAGAATCGGTCTTATAGGTGTTTCATAATAAATTTTTTTGTGGACGAGTTGCTTTACGAATGAGTCTAACCAAGCACCAACTTTTTTTACAATTGGTTTTATGTATTCAGTCCACTTTAGGTTGGTCCGATAGGTTACTATTACGTATTTTATTATTAGGTATTTTCTACTAAACTTAAGCTTGTAGAATAATCGAACAGTTACGCATCACTTCTCCTATTTATGTGCAGTACGTCACACTTCTCTGCCTTCAGTTTCACTTCCACTTCCACCACCAGTCATATTGAGCCGCGTGTAAAGATTACCTCAGAAGAAGAATTCAGTAGCTTGACAGAAATTTTTAAGAGAACAGGCATCCACGATAAGTAAAAAGAGGACAGCTCTGCAGACTTTGTGTTTTAATCACACAAACGCCATTTGTCATCAGAATCAAGGCATTTAATCGGGGAATACTGTGGTGGGATATTGATTCCCGATTTATTTATCTTTTTAGTGTATCTAAGCTCGTATTCCAGCTAATCTTTGAGCGAGGTGAAGACCCATTCAGCAGGAGGTTCGAATATGTTTTAAGTGGTTGTATTTTCACTAGTAGCATTACTGTGATAACCAGTATAGTGTTAATTCCCATGATTGTAATAATAATAATAATAATAATAATAATAATAATAAGGGATATGATTTGATAGGGAATATTTCCGCAATATCTTGAAGAAACTTCCAATACATACGGAAACTCTGGAAATAACTAATTTCGCCCTTCCTAATTATATCAGGCGTCAGACAGACACGGAGGAAGTTTGGCGCTACTATTACTGTGTACTGAGAAAAGTTATTAGAGAATGGCAAATAGAGACATAAAACCAAGAAAGTTATTAACTACATAAAGGTGTGTTGATAGGAAGAAGCAATAAATTGTTGGTCTATGAATACTATCTCTTAATAATAGATAGAACCTTAGAGTACGCAAAGAAAATATTAGTTTTACAAATATCGTTTGAAATGACAGAGTACATAACCAGTGAAGGTAATTCACCAAGAATCTTAAAACCACAAACTCAACATCAAGAAATAACGAATATTTGGGAGAAAATATGAATATAAAAAGTGAAAACAAAATCAATTAATCTCACATTTAAGAGAATGAAGGAAGCATGCTTGAAAGGGAGGAATCTATATAATTAAAAATGTGTTCTAAAGATGTTACGTCAAGGCTTTACAATATAGCAGCACGAACAGGAGCTCTCTGTGGGTCAGTAACACTTCTTTTAGTTGGACTCAAAAGGTTTTAGAAACTTTGAAAAGGACAAACTGAAGAGTCATGCGAAATAATCAGGTGGAATCAAAAATTAAAATGGCAGCAGAGTTCTGAGACCACATAACGAGATATACTCATTCTGCGGTAAAATAGGAGAGATCAGGAAGCGCCATATGATATACTACGAACATCTAGAGATTCAATGTAGGAAGACAAACAAAGAAGATACATTATTCCTACAGAAAAAGGGAAACAGGCAAAGAAAGTCTATGGTGAGGCAGGACAAAAGAAGAATTTGAACAAATGCAAACTGAACAGCAGACCTCAGTCAATAGAGATAAATTCGGACTACATCTCAAGACATCCAGAGATTTTAAGGAAGATAAAACAGAAAATCAGGTGGAGTAAAATTGTAAGACGTCATGAAAAGAGCTCATTCTAAGAAAATTAAACATTTTCATAAGAGGATGAGAAAAAGCGAAATAAAGTTATCTTGAGGTGCTTCTCAGTTGGTCTCAAGCGAAACAAATGCACTAATAATATAGTATAATGGAGGTAACCAAACGGAAGAACTAGAGTATGTTTATAATGCTCACGCTGAAGAGGCTGTGGTAGTCAGTGAAGTGCAGTTTTGGGAAGAGAGCCTCAATCTACACTCGAAAAACATCTTAAAATAGAACATTTTCATCGTGATTACTGCCACGCGTTTAGAGAATTTACTCTCACTTTCAAATACACTCCTGGAAATGGAAAAAAGAACACATTGACACCGGTGTGTCAGACCCACCATACTTGCTCCGGACACTGCGAGAGGGCTGTACAAGCAATGATCACACGCACGGCACAGCGGACACACCAGGAACCGCGGTGTTGGCCGTCGAATGGCGCTAGCTGCGCAGCATTTGTGCACCGCCGCCGTCAGTGGCAGCCAGTTTGCCGTGGCATACGGAGCTCCATCGCAGTCTTTAACACTGGTAGCATGCCGCGACAGCGTGGACGTGAACCGTATGTGCAGTTGACGGACTTTGAACGAGGGCGCATAGTGGGCATGCGGGAGGCCGGGTGGACGTACCGCCGAATTGCTCAACACGTGGGGCGTGGGGTCTCCACAGTACATCGATGTTGTCGCCAGTGGTCGGCGGAAGGTGCACGTGCCCGTCGACCTGGGACCGGACCGCAGTGACGCACGAATGCACGCCAAGACCGTAGGATCCTACGCAGTGCCGTAGGGGACCGCACCGCCACTTCCCAGCAAATTAGGGACACTGTTGCTCCTGGGGTATCGGCAAGGACAATTCGCAACCGTCTCCATGACGCTGGACTACGGTCCCGCACACCGTTAGGCCGTCTTCCGCTCACGAGTCAACATCGTGCAGTCCGCCTCCAGTGGTGTCGCGTCAGGCGTGAATGGAGGGACGAATGGAGACGTGTCGTCTTCAGCGATGAGAGTCGCTTCTGCCTTGGTGCCAATGATGGTCGTATGCGTGTTTGGCGCCGTGCTGGTGAGCGCCACAATCAGGACTGCATACGACCGACGCACACAGGGCCAACACCCGGCATCATGGTGTGGGGAGCGATCTCCTACACTGGCCGTACACCTCTGGTGATCGTCGAGGGGACACTGAATAGTGCTCGGTACATCCTAACCGTCATCGAACCCATCGTTCTACCATTCCTAGACCGGCAAGGGAACTTGCTGTTCCAACAGGTCATTGCACGTCCGCATGTATCCCGTGCCACCCAACGTGCTCTAGAAGGTGTAAGTCAACTACCCTGGCCAGCAAGATCTCCGGATCTATCCCTCATTGAGCATGTTTGGGACTGGATGAAGCGTCGTCTCACGCGGTCTGCACGTCCAGCACGAACGCTGTTCCAACTGAGGCGCCAGGTGGAAATGGCATGGCAAGCCGTTCCACAGGACTACATCCAGCATCTCTACGATCGTCTCCATGGGGGAATAGCAGCCTGCATTGCTACGAAAGGTGAATATACACTGTACTAGTGCCGACATTGTGCATGCTCTGTTGCCTGTGTCTATGTGCCTTTTGTTCTGTCAGTGTGATCATGTGATGTATCTGACCCCAGGAATGTGTCAATAAAGTTTCCCCTTCCTGGGACAATGAATTCACGGTGTTCTTATTTCAATTTCCAGGAATGTAGATTTGCTTACATAAACATTTGTGTGATGCTTGCAGTGTAATTTGGTGCCTCTTTTTTGCTGCACTTGTGTTTCTGAGGTTATACTGCAATTATAAAATGTGAAAAATGTTCTAGAAATGACTTTTATACGTTTCTATCAGAGATAGAATTTTTGATTTTCTACTTACAAGTATTGTGTGTCCTCCATTACACAGAATATTACACAGAAGCAAATTTTCACGCAAAACTGCTCTTTAATAAAAACATGCTAAAGAGATGTTACGACCGTATAGTTCCACAAAGAGTTTGCATACAGTCAGCGGTGTTACATTTCCTGAGTGTTACTTTACTAACTCCAAGTTGTCATTTAAAATGTATTTTATCATTATTGACTATTAAGTCGTCGATTGTGTTTCTATTTTGTTGTAGATGCTGAGTGAACTCTCTTGTCTACACATGATAAAATATAAAATGAATACAGTTTTTTATTATTTAAATCCTGAATGAAACAGCTGCAGACCTTTTAGAGAAATCGATTATGATAAACGGAATTAAGATTTATTTGCAAAGTGTCTCTATCTAAATTGTGATGTGAAAACTGATTTCATTATCCATTGGATTGGTAAACATATTTTCATAACAATATAACACGAAATTACGGTATTGACATACCGATTTTAATTAGTTTTATGACTGGGTTATACCTAGATATTTAAGATCAACACCACCGAATGGCTGTTCACACTGAGCAACATTCCGTACCTGGGACTTCGACAACAAGCTGTGCTCCTCCGTCAAGATGCCGTTAACCTAGAAAGAAATCGGCATCGATCAAGAACCATCGGTTCAACGTAACAGACTTGTGGGAACAAGACTGGAAGGAGGTTTACCTTCCAATCTGCCAGATCTTGCCCTACATAAGAGAGAAATTCAATGCCTTTGATGAATCACGGAGAACATGGGCAATGTTTACTGGAATACGCACTAATCACAGCAGAACTGTGGACCCTCTTTATACAGGGTGTTACAAAAAGGGTCTGCCAAACTTTCAGGAAACATTCCTCACACACAAAGAAAGAAAATATGTTATGTGGTTCAAATGGTTCAAATGGCTCTGAGCACTATGGGACTTAACATCTGAGGTCATCAGTCCCCTAGAACTTAGAACTACTTAAACCTAACTAACCTATGGACATCACACACATCCATGCCCGAGGCAGGATTCGAACCTGCGACCGTAGCAGTCACGCGGTTCCGGACTGAGCGCCTTAACCGCGAGACCACCGCGTGTTATGTGGACTTGTGTCCGGAAACGCTTACTTTCCATGTTAGAGCACATTTTACGTCTTTTCTTCAAGTCACATTAATAATGGAATGGAAACATACAGCAACAGAACGTACCAGCGTGACTTCAAACACTCTGTTACACGAAGTGTTCAAAATGTCCTCCGTTAGGGACGATACATGCAGCCACCCTCCGTCTCACGGAATCCCTGATGCGCTGATGCAGCCCTGGAGAATGGCATATTGTATCACAGCTGTCCACAATACGAGCACGAAGAGTCTTTACATTTGGTAACAGGATTGTGTAGACGAGAGCTTTCTAATGCCCCCATAAATGAAAGTCAAGAGGGTTGAGGTCATTGGGCCAACTGGCGGTGAGTCGAGGAAGTACAGTACATACTGACGAAACTAAAATGAACTCTAACATGGAAGTTATGCGTTTCCGGACACATGTCCACATAACACCTTTCCTTTATTTGTATGTGAGGAACGTTTCTTGAGAGTTTGGTCGTATCTTTGTGTAACACCCTGTAGATGGGATAGGGCTCCATATCCAAGTTATGACTGTGCGTCAGCCAGACAAACTGGTCAACACGGCCTGTCGTGGTAGTTTTGACAATTTCCTGATGGTCACAAGGCACTTAGTTGATTATATTAAAAATGGATATGTCTGTCAGTAAATTGTACGGGTTATTGTTTGTATTATATTCAGTACTGTGATCATAAACTATACACTAATAGATACGTAGTTGCTCAGGATAGTGCCAACACGTAGTGCACATAGGTATAACCTGAAGTGACAAAAGTCCTGAGTTCCAAACTATGTCCCACAAAAGTTCGCTGGGATTCATGTCGGTCGATGTGGATGGTCTAATCATTCGCTCGAATTCTTCGTATTGTTCGTTGAAGTTGTTGCGAACAACTGTGGGCCCGTGACAAGGTTCATTACCATGCATAAAAATGAGATCTTTGTTAGGGAGCATGTAGTCCACGAAATGGTCAATTACTGGTTCAGTTAGACCAAAGGACTCCATCCAGTCCATGTAAAAACAGTCCGCAAATTATTGAGTCACCACCATCCAGCACATTGTCTTGTTGACAAATTGGGCCCATGGCTTCGATTCATCTGCACCGTACTCGACTCTTAGCATTAACTCTTACCGACCGAAATTGGGATTCGTCCGACGAGATCACTGTTTTCCTGGCTAGGGTCCGTCCGATATGGTCGGGAGCCCAGCAGAGACACTGCAGGTGATGTCGTACTGTTAGCAAAGGCACTAGCTACGGTTTTCTGCTGCCACAGCCCATTAAATCCGTAGTACTCCGAACTGTCCTAACGGACACTTCCATCATACATCCCACATTGATTTCTGTTAGCAATGACAACTCTACGTAAATGCCGCTGCTCTCGGTCATTAAGTGAATGCCATAAATGACTGCGTTGTATGCGGTAAGTGGTAATGACTAAGATTTGGTATTTTCGGCCCACTCTTGGCATTGTGGTTCTCAGAATATCGAATTACCTAACGGTTTCCAAAGTGGAATTTTCAATGCGTCTAGCACCAGCTAGAATTCCGCGTTCAATGCCCTCCCTTTTATACCTTGTGGACTCGATAATACTGCCACCTGTATATGTGCATAATGTGAGTTAATGTTACAGTTGCCCCAGTGTGGTGCTGTTTTACATCTTGTGTACGCGGTACCACCGACATCTCTGTATGTGCATACCACAAACTCATGACTTTTGTCACCTCACAGTAGCAGAATGGAGTCAATGGCAGATTTATCCCGTAAAATTTACAGTTACGTTCATAAGAGCCATGAAATGAAGCAGAATTTTAGCGGCTGAGCAGCAGCTGACTCTGCCAATGTGAAAGGAGGAGTTACGAGCGGGCGCTGGCGGAATGGCGAGGCGGCGTTCGCAGACACCCACCGCGAGTTTGAAGCTCTGCAGTTGGCCGCCGACTTGGGTACAAAGTAGCGATCGCGCGCTCCGCTCTGGTAGCCCCACTGTGAGTCGAAATTTCAATTCGCGGCTGGCGGCTGGCGGCGGGTCGCTGATAAATTGGATTCTAATAATACGGCTTTGTTATCGGTCAGGCGCGGCGCTGCGGCTCGGTCGCGGCGTGAATGCAGATGCCGGCCGGGCGTTGGTTCCGCGCGGTATATATCACGGCGGGGCGCGCGAACCTGCCGGGATTTAGGGGTGGGGGTGGGAGCGGACCGCCAAGTTTCTCTCTGCTCTGCTCCGCTCTCCTCTCCTTTCTGGTAATTGCGGAGCCCTCTGCGCGCCACCCTGCAGCGAGGAAACTCCGCGTCCCGTGCCACTTAGGGCGTCCGAGGCGGACCACCCTTAGCGCTCAGATTATGGGAGGATCTGGAGTCACTACTCGTTGCTCGGCTCGTAAATCTCGCACACTGCTCGAGGATACAAGGGCTCCTTTTCACAGAAAAGCAATCTTGTCACAAGCCTCGAAAACGGAAGCAATTTTAGAACTGCTCGGTTTTTTACCCGCAGCTTCCATCGCGTACGCACGTCACATACAGCGTTTTTCCGTAAGAGCGTGCAAAAATGTAAGTGGACACAGAGAATACTCTACCGAGCAATCTGATGTAGGGAACCTGCGGTCGAAGAAACCAGCTTAAGGAGATACGGAAGTAAACTTGTCTTCCGATCTGTCCAACACTACCGTTTTCAGGTTATTCGTAGCTAACACGAGTGCTGTTTATTTCCATTTACATTCTTTATTTCCTGCGAAGAAACAAGGAGGATGACCCTTATTACTAGGAAGTCATGTTTCAAGTTTTGTTCACTTTACAGTCTTTTGCATAAGATGACTCTGTCGTACCGTATTTTCACCGTCTCATGACAGAATGTGCTATGAATCAACTACAGACCCTTTCATAACTCAGTGGTTTTCAGAGGCGTACAGTACAAAACGATGGAGCAGTACCGGTTCAGTTTCGCAGAATTCATTTTTCATGCACCTTCTGTATAGAGAAGAACCTTACAACGTTCTCGCTACTGTAAGGCTGTGCAGGGAATGATTCCCTAACAGGCATCATCCATCACGACTGGTGTTATCTCTCTCGATCGACGAATGCGGGAGTCTGGTTGATCGGGAAGAAGAAACAAGGGGCCGGACGATATGACCACTCTCAAAGGAGGCCTCCGAGTTCACCTGATCTGAATCCCTTCAATTATTTTTTGGGGCGACACCTGAAGTCGCTTGTATGAGACCCAATAAAATACGCAGGTGGAATTAGTTGCCAGAATTGTAGCTGCCTGTGATGTGATTCGAAACACAACAGAGATATTTGTCAAGTGCGTCAGAATCTTGTTCGCCGATGTCACGCTTTAATTGAGGTTGATGGTAGTCATTTTCAGCACATTTTGTAATAGACACTACAGATGGTACGTTCATAAAGTCAGTGATGATACTTGCAGTTAACTGCAACTAATGTCAATATAAAAGTACTCTGTAGTATGATTGTATTCCTATTATCTCCTTAAGCTGGCTTCTCCATGCGCAGGTTCCCTACCTCAAATTGTTCAGTCCATCATCCTCGATGTCCTGTTAAATATTTGTACGCCCTTACAAAAACACACTATACTACGAATAAACTTATACAGTATGAGTCACCTGCCTTTACCGCTGTTGTTTTATGCAACCTGCGTTGTTATTGGTGGCTTTCATAAACCACTCGCGAGATTTCCGAACTATACACAAACTATGTATTAGTCCTACAGAAAAAAGGAGAGGTCCTTTCTGCAGGACAACTGATTTAGTTAAATTTTGTGAGGGCACACGATTTCGCTAGTGGCCGTATTTTCGAGTTACTCAAGAAAAACTTACAAAATTGACCGTCAAACCGACCCCTACTCTCACACTCAGTACGATCCTATCACGGTACAAATATTTTCGGCTGCACGAATTATTTGCCGCATCCGACTTCTTTCGGTCTTCATTGACTGCCTCATTACTCCACGGGCTTAGTCGAGCGCTTAAAAATTGTCAAACTGACATTTGTGTAGATGTCACCAGCAAGTTTGTGAATTTTTACAGCATATAATAAACGAAATAAACAATTACACCTTTATATTTGTCCGACTTCGCAACAACTGTACTTGTAAGCGTTAAGTTTTGATCGAATTGTCATCAGGAAAGGAGAAAGTATCGAAAAATAGTGTACATCAAAGTTGCATCGTGAAATAGTGAGGAGCAAGAGATTATTATGCAACCTAAAGGGCGTAAAATAAGCTTTTGATTAGCGACTCAGGTAGAGATAAAACGGAGAAGTTTGATTGTAAGAGTAAGTTACACACTGTTCTACTGCCGTGTTGGAAATTTAGTAAAAACTTCAACGAAGGTGGTTCGATGAACCCTCTGCCAGGCACTTAAATGTGATTTGCAGGGTATCCATGTAGATGTAGAACGATGTAAAGTATATAACGTAAGGACAAACAAGATGACAATAGAGAAAGATGAAGCTATACTTTACATACTTTCTGTATACACATCTCATGTGGGAAAACTTAAAGAAGAAACGGAAATGATTTATAATAATCTTGTAAGTGTAATTGATGCTATATAGTATAAGATCATTTGTAATAGTGTGAACTCGGTTTTTAAAAAGATAAGAGACGCTTGTTGAGGATATGGAACGAGATCTTTACGGATCGCTAAAGGAAGTATGGTGGATGGTCCAAAAGCGAAAGAAGAATATTGATGAACATATTCACATACACAGCGTAAACAAAATTCAGTTGGGAAAATTGTTATAAGTTACTGTATAAGAACATAACAAATGTGGAAATTGAAACGTTTATCACGGCACAGAAAATGACAGTAACATACACTCCTGGAAATGGAAAAGAGAACACATTGACACCGGTGTGTCAGACCCACCATACTTGCTCCGGACACTGCGGGAGGGCTGTACAAGCAATGATCACACGCACGACACAGCGGACACACCAGGAACCGCGGTGTTGGCCGTCGAATGGCGCTAGCTACGCAGCATTTGTGCACCGCCGCCGTCAGTGTCAGCCAGTTTTCCGTGGCATACGGAGCTCCATCGCAGTCTTTCACACTGGTAGCATGCCGCGACAGCGTGGACGTGAACCGTATGTGCAGTTGACGGACTTTGAGCGAGGGCGTATAGTGGGCATGCGGGAGGCCGGGTGGACGTACCGCCGAATTGCTCAACACGTGGGGCGTGAGGTCTCTACAGAACATCGATGTTGTCGTCAGTGGTCGGCGGAAGGTGCACGTGCCCGTCGACCTGGGACCGGACCGCAGCGACGCACGGATGCACGCCAAGACCGTAGGATCCTACGCAGTGCCGTAGGGGACCGCACCGCCACTTCCCAGCAAATTAGGGACACTGTTGCTCCTGGGGTATCGGCGAGGACCATTCGAAACCGTCTCCATGAAGCTGGGCTACTGTCACGCACACCGTTAGGCCGTCTTCCGCTCACGCCCCAACATCGTGCAACCCGCCTCCAGTGGTGTCATGCCAGGCGTGAATGGAGGGACGAATGGAGACGTGTCGTCTTCAGCGATGAGAGTCGCTTCTGCATTGGTGCCAATGATGGTCGTATGCGTGTTTGGCGCCGTGCAGGTGAGCGCCCCAATCAGGACTGCATACTACCGAGGCACACAGGGTCAACACCCGGCATCATGGTGTGGGGAGCGATCTCCTACACTGGCCGTACACCTCTGGTGATCGTCCAGGGGACACTGAATAGTGCACGGTACATCCAAACCGTCATCGAACCCATCGTTCTACCATTCCTAGACCGGCAAGGGAACTTGCTGTTCCAACAGGACAATGCACGTCCGCATGTATCCCGTGCCACCCAACGTGCTCTAGAAGGTGTAAGTCAACTACCCTGGCCAGCAAGATCTCCGGATCTGTCCCCCATTGAGCATGTTTGGGACTGGATGAAGCGTCGTCTCACGCGGTCTGCACGTCCAGCAAGAACGCTGGTCCAACTGAGGCGCCAGGTGGAAATGGCATGGCAAGCCGTTCCACAGGACTACATCCAGCATCTCTACGATCGTCTCCATGGGAGAATAGCAGCCTGCATTGCTGCGAAAGGTGGATATACACTGTACTAGTGCCGAAATTGTGCATGCTCTGTTGCCTGTGTCTATGTGCCTGTGGTTCTGTCAGTGTGATCATGTGATGTATCTGACCCCAGGAATGTGTCAATAAAGTTTCCCCTTCCTGGGACAATGAATTCACGGTGTTCTTATTTCAATTTCCAGGAGTGTATATTTGTCATCTCAGGAAACATGCTCTTCAATAAACAAAAACTTCAAAACAGAAAATCTCCAGAGCCAGCTAGCATACGTAACGAATTAATAATGGACGGGGGTCAGGCATTACACGAATGTCCAAAGCACCGTACTTTGTTTAACATGCCATGAAGGAACATAGGATATCAAGAGAATGGAAATAAATTATTACAATTCCAGTGTTTAAGAAAGAGAATAAGTAATTAATAAATAATTTTCGGGGAATTACCCTGACTGATACTACCTTAAGACTGTTTACATCACTAATTAGAGACAGGATGAATAATTATATAGAAATAACATACGAACAGCAAGGATTCAGGAAAAAAACGGGAGCACAATATATGCTATTTTCGTTTTAAGACAGACCGTAGAGAAATCCAGAGAGATTAATAATCCAGCCTACCTGTGCGTCATTGACACGTCAAAAGCTTTTGATAGTGTTAGAAAAAAGAATATAATTCTCACCTTGATCGACCAAGGGGCTTAGCGAAGATCATTGAAGACATATGAACAGATAATAAAACAAGAATTGAAACACACTTAGTATTCAGAGATGAAATTGTACTAGATACAGGAATTGGACTAAGAGACTCCTTAAATCCCCTCCTGTTCGGCTTAATAATGGACCACATCGTAAGACGGAAACAGGGCTATAAAATGGGAAATGAAGTGCTAAATACTGTATTTTATGCTGAAGATGCTAAATTGATGGCAGATAGTTTACAAAGATTACTTCACCAATTTTATATAGTAGCTAAGCAACATGGCATGCAAATGTTACCTAAAAACTAACAGAAAGGCAATATCAAAAGCACCTTTTCTACGTAAATTAGAAGTAAATGGTGTGTCAATTGAACAACTGATTAGCTTTAATTATCAAGGGACAGTTACTAGCAGTTGTAAAGACTTAACTAAAGGGGTGAAAAATCAAGTTATGAAGGCAGTAAGGGTAGCCAGATGACTGCAAAATACTGTATGGAGAAACGAATTTATGGGAACAGAGGACAAAGTAGAAATCTATAAAACAATAGTTCTTCCTGTTTTGACGCTTGCAGCAGAAACTAGAGCAGAAATGAAAAAGATAAAACACAAGTCAATGGCGATGGAAAAGAGGATAGTAAGACAGATCCAGGGAATAACCACGTGGGTCAAAAGTATGAATGTGTCGATAAGAGAACAGCTCAAAACACAAAATATAAATAAATAGATAGTGACAAGAAATAGTAAATGTAAGGACCATTTGGGAAGGATGGACCCTTCGACACTAATTTCTAAACATGGACGACCACCCAACAGAGGTGACAGAAATTGATTCAGCACATACACGGAATGAGGCAGAGAAACAGCGGCACCCCTAGTCAGCAGCAGCAGAAAAAGAAGATGGGTTTTAGCTTAATATTTATAAGAGAAATTTATCGTTCATTACCATTACTGACACGTTTAAATTAATAGCTAATAATGTTGACGAAGTAGCTGAACAAGCTGGTGGAGTAAAAGCCCAATTAACAAAGACCAAAATAGGATGAATGTATGGAATATTTCTGGTAGTCGGATATATTTCTACAGTGGTACAAGGGAGTGTAGCGAACAACATACTACAAATCCTAACTGGCGATGGATGAATTTGAGGTGGAGATGCGTTTGAAGGTTACTTTTGTAGGTTTTTCTTGAATAACTCGAAAACCGTGGCTAAATATAAGGGGCCCTTCGGTTTTAAAGCCATACAGTCCAGAATCAGGGAAAACAGCCGAGAGCATTGAGACAATCATGCCATCAACGCACAACGCTTAAGATAGCCATTTGATAAATCACTGTGATCTGCTGCGTGAAGATGTCAATAATTGCATGTTGCCCATCATCTTGCTACATGAATCTCGACCCTTGAAGGGCTTTACTAAGGGACTAAAGGAGTGATATGCACGTGGCGGGGGGGGGGGGGGGGGGGGAAGATAACTATTGAGCGAGAGCTTGAGTGTCTCCATCACGAGTCTTCCAGCTGAGGCTGCCTCCCTGATCGACTGGTGTCTTGGGTCGAATCTGGATGAGCACATAAATTGCGGCACCATCCCACTAAACTAGTTTTTGACAGACATGCTGCCCCATACACATTCTTCACACTGCAGAGGGTGTGTGCCGGTATTTGTCCATCGGCAGCCAAGAATAGAATAACATCACGTTGGTATCACATTCAAGTTAGGAAGACACGAATGTTATGCTAACCCCGTCCCCACATATCGGCGCTTATGTAAGTGCGCCAGAGACTCTACGTTCAGTATAAACTACAGAAACTTCCTCATACCGCAAATTTTAGACCGTCTCTTACAAATACAGGAAGAAATATCAACACGATGTTTTGGTCCATTTGGAGATATCACCCCATTCTCATTCGTATCCCCCACCTTATGAGTAGTAGCGTCACCTTACGCGCAGAGCACTTTGATGCAAAAATGTGTTTTCTACAGCAAATTTTGTTGAAACTGCTCCAGGTAACACTGAGTTAGGCTTTCAAATTTTCATTCCCACGTTCAGCTGTATGGGTGCCAGGGGGATATTAATGCGACAGCACTTTTGTTGCAGCGATACGTGCGTCAAGTTTGATAGAAATTGCTTCTAGTGTTACAGAGGCGTGCCTTGTACCCCACCCTCTCCACACACACACACACACACACACACACACACACACACACACACTTGCGCGAAACGTCATCAGGACTATCACCCATGAGCGTAGCGACCCCAAGAATATCAACTCGACTCGACACTAATGTTTGTCGCTTTCGAATATTATTACATGTCACATCCACATTCATCCCTAAGGGTAGCAAGCAGGGTTATATTATCTACACAGTATTTTTATGCAAGTAGTACTAATAATGGGTCACATAAATACAAAATTAGGTTCATACTGTTCCAGACCTTTCTGAACTATGCTTCTATGTCACCCCACTTTCACTTCCGAAAGTAGATGGTTCTTACTCAAACTGTGCTTCTTCCCAGACAGTAAATGGTGGAAGTGCCACTTCCAAGGACACGTGCAATCGGTCTTGTGGTTTAGGACATACATCCATATTTACATGCATCAATTTTATCACATATATGGATATCACCGGTGTCAAGCAGCCGCAAAATTATGATTTATATTAATGCTGAGATATTATGACTTTTTGGAGGATGATCTCCTTTATAAAAATCACCGTGAATTCAGAAAACAGAGATGTTGTGAAACTCAAATCGCTCTGTTGGCCCTTGGAATGCAAAGAGCCGTATGGATCGTCGCACTGTTTGACGACGTCTTCATTGGCATGAGGAAGGCATTTGACACGCTTAGACACTGTCGTTTAGTGAAAAACATGTAAGTTTTTTATTATCGGGCCAGTTATGTGACTGGATTGAGAACTTCCTCGCAGACAGATCTCGCTCTTAATGGAACAAAATCCAAAGATGTAAGGGTAACCTCAGGCAACCGGAAGGAATTGTAATAGAAAGGTTAATACTTGTGTGCGCTGTCTGACAAAAAAGTGAAGCGACCAGAAGGGGAGCAGGAAAGGAAATGAAACTTCTCGTGTGAGGAGGGTATACTTTACTAGTTCCGTAGCTACAAAATCGAGACAGATTTACTCATTTTGGTAGCATGATCCCAGTTAGCACCACAGCGTTGCAAGACACCCACCCTTCTCATCTCTATCGCTCTTTATCTTTATTCTGGCACTTGTGCTTACGCCAAAATGCTGTCAGTAGGTATTGGCACTATCTCACACAAGTTCGTAGCATCTCCGTTTCCTTCATAGTGGTACTAAAGATCTGACGCTGTTGATGCCCGCTGTATACGCTTCCAAAGCTAGTGACAACAGTAAGCATAAACAACACCACTGCCCTCTGGTGACTATTCTATCACTGAGAATTGCATCTCTAATGATGTAGCGTTGTTACATATGGGCTCGATTAGATTTTTCCTGCCCAGGTACTGAGTGTTTGGGTTGTCCTCAACATACCATCATCATTCGTGAATGTGGTTAGACTGGATTGTGTACAGATTGGAAATTTGTACGGGCGCTGATTAAGTCGCAGTGGAGTGCCCCACAAACCAAACATCATCATCTATTGACGTACTTACCTGCCGATGGAGTGTACGCGTTGGAAGTACCATTAACATGCGACAGAGTCCTCTGGGTGCATCACTTTTTTTGCCAGCCACTTTATGAATTATTTAGCGGATAACGCGGGAAGTTCCATGAGACTTTTTGCAGACCTTGGAACTGTGTATAAGGAGCCTGTAGCAAAAGGCAGAAAGGGCTGCACGGGCTAGCAATAGGCCCTGAACGTAAATAAATGTAATATATTGGATATAATTATACTATGAAATCAAGTACTGTGCAAGTAGACTATTGATGAAAAATCTTTGCAACGAGTAACTATCATAAAATACCAAAAGAAACCGTGCGGATTTACCTAAAGATGAATGACCACACAAAACAAACAGGAGAAATGGATGGCAGGCTAAGAATCATAGGAAGAATCTTAAAGAAATATGATTCATCTACGAAAGAAGCTGCTTAAAAGCCACTTGTTCGACCGAATCTTGAGTATTGCTCATCAGTTTGAGACTGTTCCACAGTTAGGATAGTAGAAGAGACAGATAATATCAAATGAGGAATGGCGAGTTTCATCACAGAATCAAAGCATAATGGGCATCTTCAACAAACTCCATTGGCAAATGTTATAAAGAGGGACGATTACTATTTAAATCTGAAGTACTTCAACCCACATTAGCGTCGTTGAACGTCCAAAACGATAAAACAGGAGAAATTACACCTAATTGGAAGGTTTACCAGCATCCATTCATCCCATGCGCCATTCGTGAATAACGTATGGTAGGGAGGAGGGGGAGGAGATATTACAGACAGTTGTGCCAGAAGTACCCTTCACTATACACCGCCAGGTTGCTTGCAAAAGACAGATACACATATTGACGTATTTATCAATGATGAGGTACAAGGATACAGGATGGACAGAAACCGTCTGAAAAGCTTACAAGAATGTTGCAGGGAAGGTTGTGCAAAGAAATATTTGTTAAGGAAAGAAATTCGGTACGTTACACTGTTCCTGAGTTCATAAGCATAGGCACACCGTTCAACACGTAAATTCGGGCGGCTTTCCAGAAAAGGCGTCACCAAATGCGTTCTTCTTTTGGTTCCCCAAAACCGAACAATAGAGTGATACAAAAACTAGACAGGAGACAGCAGTAACGAGCGGAGCCGATCCAAAAGGCTGAGCAGTCTCACAGACTATTATGTACGTTATGAGATAAACTGATTGTAATTGTACGTGGATGGCACTTGAATATAAGCGCACAGCGTCTTGGTTGGATAACTTCAACGCTAATTAACTCGGAAATGGTGTGTCGTCTCGAATTTTTTCATTGACAATTATTTTTCAGCACAACCTTCCCTGAAAAGGCCTGACAAGCTTTTCAGACTCTTTCTGACCTCCATATATAACACAACTGATATTTCCAATATTTTTTCCCCATTCTCTTACATGAATAAAGACAGAAACGTGTCGCAAATAGTAACTTATGCATCAAAAGTGGAAGTTGTAAGTGGCTGTAAAACGCTGCAAAATATTTTAACTGGAATTTAACTGGATTCAGTTAATCTTCTAATTTAAAGATAATATCGTAGCTACTCAACGAGAGGCGTGTACGAGTGTTATTCGGAAAGTAAGGAACAATCGGTCGCGAGATGGTAACCACAGTGAAAAATCCAGTTAAGTTTTGTACAGGTGTGTTGGGCAGTGAGTCTAGTTTACCCATCGATCGCGTTACGTCTTTCTTCTTAGTTCTGAGCACACACGGAGCACCTAAAGATACCTAGAACAAAAGTGTCTCCCTCCAAGTACGATGGCCTGGTGAGAAATTTCACCTGGAGCTATGCAGCCACCATTACATAACTGTCTGGCGCTTTTCTCTTCAAGTCAATTCTCAGCCGCACTCTGCAGGGGCAATGAAGATGCTCCTGCATCGTTTTCAATTGGAAATGTTTGATTACCCACAATACAGCCCGTAGTTTTCTCTCTCTGAGTTTCATCTCTGCTCACATGAACCGCTGGTTATGAAGACAACATTCTGGCACTGACAATGAGCTGTAGGCCAACGTAGAGAATTTGTGGAAAGCACTGGCGGCTGCCTTCTATAACGAGAGTATTGGAAAGTTGGTACTAAGCTGCGACAAACGTCGAAGTCGGATCGGCAACTATGGAGATAAGTAGGTGGAAGTTGTATTTCACCTTTGCAAATAAAACAGTTTCGATTTTCACTGTGCTCTCCAGTTCGCGACTTAACGTTCCTTACTTTCCGAATAGCCCTCGTACATAATTGTTGTTTGTAGTCGTCCGCTCACGTGCCACTCTTTCCCGGTATTGGGCTTTTACTCTCAAGAACCCTGCAGTCCGGTGAGATGAGTCTTCCGCCGCCCGACGTCTCGCAGGTAAGTTCGTGGCAGGCTGCAAACCAAGAATACATTTGCTGGTCGGAATAGTCTGTACGAAAATTTTCCTTGCAATGACTAGTTATGACCCTGCACAAGCTCTTGGATTGCTACCAAGTCCATCTCATCGAGGCTCTATTCTGGTCAGCAACATCTCGTGATTCATATATGCCTCCCTACTTGAAAAGAAAAAGTTCTACCTTTCTCAATAAGCAGTGGTTTATTATCCAACTTTCTTCTCATACAATAACGAGTCACGTTTGTAACTATCTTGTTACGACCATAAACTTTCTGAATATCAGATATAACATGGCGGCTGATTTTTAACATTGCATGAAATTAGGTTCAGACAAAAACTCATCACACGTTTATTCAGTCGTAGAATTATAGCACTGTACTTTCACAACTCGTTAATCGTTTATTAGAAAAGTCAAAAGAGAAGTGCTATGCGCCATATAGTAACTTGCTTTTCTCTCGCAGTCAGGAATCAGACATTGTCGTTTATGTAAAAATTGCAGTTGAGCTGTACGCCATTTGTTCGTTACTGTAAATGTTTCGCATTTATAGCTGCGCCATTTAGAGTTGTAGAACTGTAGTACAGTAGATCATTGTAAGTTAGTGTAAGTTTTCCTAGTAGTATTCGATTTATCTGCAGTTCAGGTGTGTTGCATGTCTGTTGGATGTTACCTCATCACGATCGGTTTGCTTACGTATGCGATCAGTATTTCACTAGATTAAACTTAAATCCTGAACCGGGGAACAGCCTAGAAATTGCGTGATGGTATGTAAAGGGCTGGGTATCCTGCAGGACATTTTTGTCCTACATGGTTATCCTCTTGTCTGTTACTGAAGAATAAATAGTATTGAGAGCAAAACTGAAATTTTTAGTGTTTAATTCTGATATTATTCGATAATTGTTGATCTGTAGCATGAAAAAGATGACGTTGTAGTAAAAATAAAGGAAACAATACAGATTCATCATATGGGGTCTAGAAAACGCAATTTCCTAACATATCACACGTCGCTCAAATACGTCATCGAAATTAAAGAAAAAATATTACTGTTACTGAAAAAAAAAAACCTTCCGCTTTTATGAACAATAGCAGCAAACAGTAGCCTTTGATCATTACGAGGCACGTTGTTATGAGCACAAAATTAAAATAATTAATTATATGTGTATGTAAACTCTACTTGCATAAAAAATAATTGCTTTAGTGACATACAAGCGCAGAAGTTACGCGATCAGGTAATTTTTGTTACTTATCAAATACAGTTTACTTTCTGTCAAGATATAAAATACACAATGGACTAACACTAAATGGTGTGCGGTTGTCAATACGTGTAAAACTAACAAACGAGAAAAGAGGAAGAGTCGTCGGCTTCCAGTTTTTTCTCTTATACATACACTTATGTTTCTTTCCCCATCAATTTTACCAATATTACCCTAATTCTATTATTTAATAAGTCGTTCACATAGTGTACCAAAACTACCGAACGGTAATTACGACAGAGGGCGACTTTAATCAGACTGTTTAAAAAAATGGAATCAACTCATTGGAATTTCATTTATAGAAATGTAAACACTCTCACTTTAAAGCGGGTAAATTTTACAGTTACGAAATGAAATCGGATTGTTCCGGTGGTTGGTAGGTGTTTCCTTAGAGCAGCCACTTCATTATCTCACTCGTTCATTACCTGAGTGTCGAGTTGAGCTGTCCGTATCACACAAATAACTGGTGGTTTGCGCTCTAAACTTGAACAGGTGAAATTCAGTTTCACCTGTGGCCTGGTTTTCTTCGAGAGTACGGCACGGCACGCACCTCCTACAGCTAAAAACACTCGAAGATGGCTCCAGCCGTTCAAGGTGCTGGTATTCCGTCTACAGAAATATCTGCAGGCCGCCTCTTTCCGCTCGTACAAGACATAGGCGTTTTTCTGTAGTTTTAAGCACAGTTGACTGGTCTTCTCGCTGTGCTAGTCTGGAGTTCACGTCTCTGTCTGGCGTATTTACGGTGGCGTTAGTCTTTCAAACCAACCACAGATCGCAAGTTAGAGGTGTAACGGACATTGAACTGCACTATTGACCTCCATGGGCGTATGACTTCACTTAATTTGATGTTTATTGTGATATTTGTAAAATACTCAATATGTCTCCCCATCCAAAAAATTTGGGTTAAAATCACTTGGGATATTATGCCGTGACATGGTAGAAGTAAACCAACAGAATTTTTGATTTTTGAACAGACTTTTCAGCGGTCTTCTTCAGAGCGTTTGAAACCTCGGCATTTCACTTATTTTACTTTTTAATGACACGGTCTAATATCCAAAGTTATTTTGTTCGTAATGTCACCGAATGTGGAAGCCTACAGACTTAAAACTCTTGGTTAATTTCAACGCCACGTAGCAAGTGCCGCAACTACAGACGTGCTCAAAAGTATGGGACGACTTAGACCATCGTCTCGGTGTTTGTTGTGGGACTTCATTAAAGCAGAAAACATGGTCTTATAAAATCGGATGATTATTCTTGAAGTAACCTGTATATCTGACTGGAGAAGCAGCATACTGTGTGTTCAATCTATTGTAACGCACTGTATTGTCGCCTGGGTTATCAGTAACAGCAGGCGAAAGAGGAGACTCACGCACATGTTCCTTCCAGATTGTGATGTTATGTCAGTCTCTAAGCACAATATGGATGGAACATGTCACTTTACCTGTCTCCCATCCGTAGGTTGTATACGGCTGAAACGCAAGCGCTGATGTCTGCGTTGAGTATGGTTACACACTGTAGACTATGTCTTTTATGTATTTTTGAATTATGTCTCTAATTACGCATAGCTTGTGATGATTAATATTTCCATAACTTGTACTGAGAGATTTTTAAAACATTTAGTTTATGTGTGCTTTAAAGAGAACCGCTATCACACATAGTAAGTTTTGGCATCCAGAACATTTCGTCCAAATTCACTTATAAGTGTCATAAACAGTTTATCAAAGTTTCCTCGTTGCAGTTTCGACTGCATCCAATTTGAGTCATAAACTAATGTACGACCACGTGCTACCTGCTTTCTGAAAAAGCGTTTCTTTATGAGACAGGATGTGACTTACAATCATCGGTAATGTGTACTTGACACATAAATATCTGCCTGTGACATCTCACGGGAACTCTGAAGTTTTAATCCCGAACTACACTCTCACGTCCTCTGCATTAATAACGAACAATGTTATTTCTTTCTACTTCGAGAAACTGGTTAATTCTGCCTTTAGCAGAATATCGGAGAATTCAAAGAGGACGATGTTTCTCAATTTATTTTTACAGATAATGTTGCAAGGATCCTAGATACGAGACAGGAGGGAAAAGCTTATGGCATTTCGTTTGTTACTGTTGATGGCATCAGAGCGACCGTGACTGTTTGTAACTGGAGATGCCTGTTGAAACCCGAAATATTGCGACTGCGTCAGAGGAATTATACTTAAATTATTTAATCTTAAACCACAATAGGTATATGCTTCTGTCATGTAAAATAATTGTGGAAAATAAAATAAACTCTATAAATAAAGAATAGCCATGAATTCCTAAACAACAGCATCGAAACTCCAAACTAATAATTGTGTATTTAAAAAACGGTATCGTTTCCACCAGGCTGTTATTGTGTAATACTGACTTATTAGAACTCCATACCAGTGTAGAGCTTTTGCCAAGCGCTTAACAGATGCCGACTGCATAAAACATTATCACTTGGTATACACAGGTACGCAAGGCATGGTCATTAGTAACAACGTGGCAAAATCGACTTCATTCCTTTATTTTATGGAGATTGTGGTTGTTGGTACCGTTGTGGTTATGATGATGATGACGATGAAGATGACTAGGCTGATGATAATGACGACCATAGCAATAGCGCAGATGCTGACGATGAGGAAGTGTTTGTAATGCATGATAGTGTACTCTCTCACGATAGAAAACAGACGCTCTACCCGTTCGAAATAATCTCCGGAACACTAAAGAATTTAAAGAAGTGGGAAATATCATTAATGCAGTGCTTCTCATACAAAGTGATAGCTGTTTCGGTTATTCTTATCCTTATGAAATCATATATAAGTGCTTCTTACAGGCGAACTTTTCTAGTGACCGATGTAATTAGGATACAATCAAAGGAAAAATATTCTCTTACGTCGGAAAGGAAGGAGAGAAAGCGTTTACAAAACTTACAAAGTTCTTACAGATGGAGCACGAGCTCGGATACGTCATGGAGGAGCCAGGTGGTCAGACGTTTCCACGGAAATTTGTTTTATGGAAACCACGGAAACATAATTAAGGTTTCCTGGATGGGAAATTTAAGTACGATATCCTTTAAAGCACATTCACTGCATTATCCACTGTGAAAATCAAAGTCGATACATCTCTGGCATTCGTATGTATCAGAAAATAACTCGTGAATTCAAACAACATGAATTTTAAGAAGAATGTGCTGAAAGTAATATTGGAAGTAAGTAGATAGCTGAGTAAGTACTGAAAAAATTGCACTGAACTCCAGGAGTAACCACAACTCGACTATTAGTGAACGCCTACTGTACACTTCTTTGACCGACAACTGGGAAACTAAAATACAAAATATACCTATATCACTTCAGACGTCCATTCTTTTGCTTAACCTTGAGTACATTATATAGCCTCCGTGTATCTTAGTCTCCTCTCTTCTCTGTTCGCTTCGATATTTATCTCTAATTAGCCTATCGATGCTTCATCTGACAGATATCCACGTGTACACGATTTTTCCCTCGAATGTCAAGTTAATTACACTGCATAATCGTCGGTTAAACGAAAAATCGAGATTGGATGGGTTCCACGAACACTGCAGTACCAAACTACGTGCAACATGACTATGTATTCGGAGAGCCACTATTGGAAATTCCATTTAGATTCCTTGCAAATAATTTTAACCATGACGAATTTCTCTAGGGACTCGGTCTGTTACTTAAACCTATTCAATTAAGTCATCATGAGTTATCTGCTATATTAGCAGGTCCTTTGCCTCTCCATTGTCTGCGATCCTTTGCTACCTTCTTAAGGCTGCTGTATGTTGTACCGTGCATCAAGTCATCCAGTATCTAGAATCTCTTCCTTCCTCGCTTCCTTTTGTATCTGTACCTACTGCTTTGCCATTTTCCGTTGCAGCTATGGCAGACTTTATTTCTTCCATAATGATGGTTGGTCCTTTCTCGTCATCACTTACACTTTTGTGTGATTCAAGTTATAGAGTTTCTGGTTTGCTATTTGTGTCATACAGCTCTTCTATATATTCTTCCCATCTCTGAAGGACATCGTCCAGATCTTTGTACACTAACTCTTCGTCTTTACTCAAAATTTCCATAGTAGCACTTCTTGCTCTGTTTTCGTTCCCATGTCATAGTCTTTACTCTGCTGTATAGTAAGTCGTATCTTCCCTTCCACTCCAGTTCTTCAATTTTATCACATTCCTCTTTCAGCCATTTTTTCCTAGCCTGCTCTGTTTCTCTTCCAAGTTCATTATTTAACCTTCGGTATATCTTTGTTTCATCTTCAGTGTTCTTGTTTTTCAATTCTCTTCTATTCTCCATCTTGGAAATCATTTCTTGTGTGACCCATAATTTTTTTTACCGTTTCCCTTTTACATAGCCTATATTTTGCTGTCCTGCATTAATGATTCCTTCTTTCAGCATATTCCAGTACTCGCTGGCATTATCAGGTCCTTCTTTGTCGGGTAATGTGTTTAGAAAGTCCCGAGACAACATTTCTGTGATTTGTTCTTTGTTGGATCTTATCTTCTCTATATTCCACTTCTTTCAGCATATTCCAGTACTCGCTGGCATTATCAGGTCCTTCTTTGTCTGGTAATGTGTTTAGAAAGTCCCGAGTCAGCATTTCTGTGATTTGTTCTTTGTTGGATCTTATCTTCTCTAGATTCCACATCTTCACCATGGTCGCCTTCTTCAATTTTTTCATTCTTATTTCTATTACTGCCATAAGTAGGATGTGGTCACTATTAATATCTGCACCTGGTAATGTGTTCACCTTCTTGATTCTATTCCTGTATCTTTCTTCTACAAGTATAAAATGGATTTGATTTCTGTATTTATCCCCTGGTGATTTCCAAGTTTAGAGCCTCCTCTTTTGGTTCTTGAACCACGTGTTTGCCGCTGGCAGCTGCCTTCCCCTTCAGAAGTCAATTAACCATCCACATCTGTCATTTCTCTTTCCAGGACTGTGACTGCCTACTATGTTTCCCTCTTTCTCCCATAATGGCGTTCCAGTCTCCCATTACTATTTTGCAGCATTTTTTATGTTCGTCCATCATTCTCTCTATTATATTGTACGTTTCCTGTACAATTTGGCCACCATGTTCTGAAGTTGGCATATACACCTGGACAATCAGTAAATCTTTTTGTGCTCCTTTCAGCCTTAGACCAATAACCCGATCATTTCAATAGTCTACATAATCCACACATTTAGCCAATTCCTTTGTCATAATCATTCCTACTCCATTAATCCCTTATACTTCTCCTCCTGAGTAGTAGAATACGTATTCTGACTGCAACTCTCCATGTCCATTCCATCTTAGCTACTCCTACGGGGTCCATATGATTCTTTTCCATCTCTCTTTTAAGGTTTTCTAGTTTTCCTGTTTGTAGCAGAGTTCTGACATTCTAGGTACCAATTTTCGTTTTGATTTTTTGCCTCCTTTCTAGTTGTCCCCCGCGGAGATCAGGATGGGGGACTATTTTACCTCCGGACACTGGTTTAACATGAGAGGAAGCAATTTTTTGTGCATAAAATGGAGACTGCATTATGCAGGGAAGATAATCTGCGGTGGTATTCCGTTGCCTTCCGCGGTTCTGGAGGCCGCCCCTAACATGGGATACAGACGCCTTTTGCTGCCACCCGCTCCGAGTCAGACGCTGCATGAGAAGTATAGGTTGGAGAATGAAAGACTCCAAGCCCTCGAAATCTAATAGCGTCAGGGTCTGAACAGAACAACAGCTTGCCGAGGGTGGAGAGATAGAAAAGATAAAAGTGAGGAGCCTGGCATAAGTAAGTGGAAGCAATGCTAGGACTCAGCTCGGGGGCCCGTGGTCGCCAGCCACGTATCACTAGGTGTGACTCCCTGAGGGAATTCAATTAAGTTTTAACTCTAAATTGTCCTTTACTTTTTTCCAATGTCAAATTTTAATAAATTTGATAACAGTACAGATATTGCAATGCTTTAGAGTGATTCCAACAATGTTGTAGAGAAAAGAAATGAAACCTCTTGAGAACATCTGCATCTACATGTAGATGTTCTCATCTACATGACTACTCTGCAATTCACATTTAAGTGCTTGGCAGAGGGTTCATCGAACCACAATCATACTATCTCTCTACTATTCCACTCCCGAACAGCGAGCGGGAAAAACGAACACCTAAACCTTTCTGTTCGAGCTCTGATTTCTCTTATTTTATTTTCATGATCATTCCTACCTATGTAGGTTGGGCTCAACAAAATATTTTCGCATTCGGAAGAGAAAGTTGGTGACTGAAATTTCGTAAAAAGGTCTCGCCGCGACGAAAAACGTCAATGCTGTAATGACTTCCATCCCAACTCGTGTATCATATCTGCCACACTCTCTCCCCTATAACGCGATAAAAAAAACGAGCTGCCCTTTTTTGCACCCTTTCGATGTCCTCCGTCAATCCCACCTGGTAAGGATCCCACACTGCGCAGCAATATTCTAACACGGGACTTGTTGCATCTTCTAAGTGTCCTGCCAATGAAACGCAACCTTTGGCTCGCCTTCCCGACAATATTATCTATGTGGTCCTTCCAACTGAAGTTGTTCGTAATTTTAACACCCAGGTACTTAGTTGAATTGACAGCCTTGAGAATTGTACTATTTATCGAGCAATCGAATTCCAACGGATTTCTTTTGGAACTCATGTGGATCATGTCACACTTTTCGTTATTTAGCGTCAACTGCCACCTGACACAGCATACAGCAATCTTTTCTAAATCGCTTTGCAGCTGATACTGGTCTTCGGATGACCTTACTAGACGGTACATTACAGCATCATCAGCGAACAGTCTAAGAGAACTGCTCAGATTGTCACCCAGGTCATTTATATAGATCAGGAACAGTAGAGGTCCCAGGACGCTTCCCTGGGGAACACCTGATATCACTTCAGTTTTACTCGATGATTTGCCGTCTATTACTACGAACTGCGACCTTCCTGACAGGAAATCACGAATCCAGTCGCACAACTGAGACGATACCCCATAGCTCCGCAGCTTGATTAGAAGTCGCTTGTGAGGAACGGTATCAAAAGCTTTCCGGATATCTAGAAATACGGAATCAACTTAAGATCCCCTGTCGATAGCGGCCATTACTTCGTGCGAATAAAGAGCTAGCTGCGTTGCACAAGAGTGATGTTTTCTGAAGCCATGCTGATTACGTGTCAATAGATCGTTCCCTTCGAGGTGGTCTTTAAACTTTAAACAATGGAGATGAAAGTCCTTTACGACTCGACTGTAGAGCTTAACTGCCTGTAACGAATGTCCTTTTCAGGATTACTAGAGAACCTGGGAATAGTGACCATCGGAGCTACACAGATCAGCCAAAACATTACAACAACCGGCCTACTATCGGTATTAAGCCGTCCAGGTGACAGCCGTGTGGTATAACGAGGAATGACTGCTAGTCAGATACACGAACGGTGCATATATTGTCAGTGAACGTGCTGTAAGTGTGTAGAATGGGGAAGGAGTGCGGTCTATCTGAGTCCGACCGAGGGCAATTTGAGATTGCCCGGAGGCTCAGCATGAGCTTTTCGGAAACTGCACGACTTGTCGGGTTGTTGGAGGAGTGCTGTGACGAGTGTCTTCAACACTTGGCGAAACCAAGGAAAAACAACGTTCAGATGTCGTGGGGTTGGGTGGCCACACCTCACTACAGATGTCGGGCGTCGTGGGCTGAGCAGACTGGCGAAACAAGACAGGCCGCGAATTGTGGCGGAACTAACATTAGACTTTAATACTGGGAAGAGTACAAGTGTGTCTGAACACACAGTGCGTTGAACACTCCTAACGATGTCCTCTGCAGCCGACGACCCATGCACGTAGCACTATTACCAACTCGGGAAAAAAATGGTTCAAGTGGCTCTAAGCATACGGGACTTAACATCTGAGATCATCAGTCCCCTAGACTTAAAACTACTAAAAAGCTAAGTAACCTAAGGACATAACACACACCCAAGTTAGGTTAAATTAGTTCTAAGTTCTAGGCGACTGATGACCTCAGAAGTTAAGTCGCATAGTGCTCAGAGCCATTTTTAGATAACTTGCAAGAGCATGATCTGCGATGATGTGCGCTTGCACTAAAATCTTTAATATGTATATACTTGATCAGGTAGGTAAGACCTGTGAAAAAATTAAGCTTATTGTAATTCTAGCGAAACACATACCAGCCTGTAAACACGGGAAGTGCAGTCTCATACTTCATTTAATAAATACATGTCCATAATTACATTGACAAGGAAGAAAAGAATATTTATGCCCTCATAATAAATTGAAAACTATAACGGTTGACGGTTACTTCACTTAAGGGTCGTGGGCTGTGTCACAAAATTTTATGTAACACTCTCTTCCTATCCGCTGTAAATATATATTTCTAATCTGCACAGGCGACCTTCGTACTGGTTTATCTCCACTAAATAATTCTCGTGTTTAACACATTACCAGGCAAATCCTGCTATGGTTGGCATATCGATCTTTCCGAGGCGACGTTTCCATTCACGAACGCATTTCTCTATTCCATTTGGGACTGTTGAAGCAATTCTGGGGCAATGTCCCAAAAAAAGAATCTGTCCTATTGCGAGTGTTTCTTAAATAATAACGCGTTTCGCCCTGTTAGCGTTTCTTCAGATTATCTGTAATTAGTAATAACGATCTTGTTACATAGCAAGCTACTCCCTAACCTAACGAGCACCGATCAATGGGATAGCTAAGCTACAAGTGCGAAGTAAAGTGATTCAACTGTCTCGGACAGCAGAGGCCGCATTAGTCACATTTAGAACTCATAGACGTGATGGAGGCTAACCCTTCAGTTATGGAGGCTAAGCCTTCAGTTATCAAATATTAACATAACAAAGCCTGAAATGGCAAACGAAATCTGAAACGTCCCCTTAGAAAAATTTATACAAGACTGTGCTTAAACTGACACACAATATTTTTTTAGCGCTACGCAATCTGACTTTCAAAAATCTCTACAAAAAATGGCCCTGACTAATATTAACCTATACGTTTCACAAATCGCTTACCTCACAAAAATCTTGGTTACTCGAAATACTGGAATACAGCGAGCGCCACTACTGCCAGCTAAATAAAAGATTCAAACTACTGAAGGCACTAACTACTGATAGGCATAGTTAGCAAATGAAAGATTTTAATAGAGAACAAATAATGTATTTACCTCACTAGTCATAATATATATAGCAGTTCATGACACCAATTCTTACAAATTTCAAAACTCTGCCATCTCTCTCCCCACGTCCACCACTGCTGGCAGCTCACCTCCTAATGCGCAACGCTACGCGCTGTTAGCATCCAGCTGCCGCTGCCCAACACTACAATGGCGAGTATTACAACAATGCCAACCAGCCACCGGCTGCACACGGTACAGCCAGTGATTTTCATACAGAGCGCTACGTGGCGGCGGCGTTACCAATAAAAAAATTAAACAGCCTACTTACATAGCCCCCATGCTCCCCACAAAAAAATTTACAAATTGTTTTGGGCAGTGGCCAATACAGATTTGAAAAATTTTTTCATAATTACAATAACAAAGAAATGAAATGCACACACTTATCGATACAACGTTGGTCAAAAGCTAAAATTTTCTCACAGTCCATAAAGACAGTCCTGATTATTCATCAAAGTAAAATTGCAGTGTTTTTCTCAAAGTCTGAGTAGTAAAAGAAAATGCACACGAAAGTAGTGGATTTCCATGCAGTCTTGAAGAAGTAGTGTTGTCCTTCCAACGGAAAGACAGTGCTGCCTCTTGACATGCAGACAGGTAATGGGCCACAACAGAGCAAAACCCACAGCAGAGTCAGTCGAAATTTTGAATAATATTGGTAGGTAGGTCATCACAGAGTAGACCCCTAGTAGTCCTGGTAGAGATTACGGTATTGGTGGGCCACCAGAGATGCAGACCCACTGCAGTCCTTGTAGAAATAATGGTATTGGTAGGTCATCAAAGGTGTAGACCCACTGTAGTCCTTCTAGAGATAGCCAGCAGCCATCTGTTTGACTGTGCAGGCGCACAATCACCATTGAAGAGTCTTGCAGATAATATAGCAAGTCCATAACCACCATTTGTGCACTCACAAAGTTTTTAGAATTGTCCTTAGAACCAGCAATGCTGTTAACCAGTCCCTTGCTGAATTATCAACACACTTGCAAACACTATCAGTCCCTACTTCTCACATATTGTCCATATACTATGACCAACAGAAACGTGTGCAGTGAAATGTAATTTACAAGTTACTTAATTTGATGAACTGGTGTCAATTACAATTTTATAACACAAGAATACAATAACAAAGGTACAAAATACATCATTAAAGAACATAACAATACAGATAACATTAGCAGTTGTACAGGCTTTACAAAAGAATCGAAATAGCAAATACATCAGTGTTACAAAATTACGATAGAAATATTTATACAAGACTGTGCTTAAACTGACACACAATATATTTTTAGCGCTACACAATCTGACTTTAGAAAACCTCTACAAAAAAATTGCTCTGACTAATATTAACCTATACTTTTCACAAATCGCTTACCTCACAAAAATCTTGGTTACTCGAACTACTGCAATACAGCGAGCGCCACTACTGCCAGCTAAATAAAAGATTCAAACTGCTGAAGGCACTAACTACTGATAGGCATAGTTAGCAAATGAAAGATTTTAATAGAGAACAAACAATGTATTTACCTCACTAGTCATAATATATATAGCAGTTCATGACACCAAATCTTACAAATTTCAAAACTCTGCCATCTCTCTCCCCACGTCCACCACTGCTGGCAGCTCACCTCCAACTGCGCAACGCTACGCGCTGTTAGCATCCAGCTGCCGCTGCCCAACACTACAATGGCGAGTATTACAACAATGCCAACCAGCCACCGACTGCACATGGTACAGCCAGTGATTTTCATACAGAGCGCTACGTGGCGGCGGCGTTACCAATAAAAAAACTTAAACAGCCTACTTACAAATCTTATAAGTTGGAAGCGTAAAATCCCACCATTAATAAGAAATTAAATCTGCATGAAATCAGGATTAGGGGGGGAAATGCTGAAGCGAGTAGGCCGCGCAGCAGACTATTTTCAGGACGAAACTTATCGAAAGCCTCAAGTAGTGACACTGATTATAAAAATTGGTTGAAATGAACAGAGCAAATTAAAAATATGGAATACATTAAAATACTCTTAAAAAACTGAAAAAATGAAGTAGAGCAGGGCATGTTGCCCTGATTTGATGAGTCACTTTTTGGTTCCTAATCCTGTCCTCAAGCAGATTTAATTTTTTATTAATGTTGTAATTCTACGCTTTTAACTTAGACGTTTTCACATTCCATTTCAGGCTTTCCTACGTTTATATTTGACGTTTGCGAACTTTCCATTAACGTCATCATATGAAGGGCTTTTCAGTATAAGTAATGTGATCTCGATTGCTCAAGGCACTTACTTTTCTTCTAACCTGTAGCTTAGGTATCCCATTAATCAGTGGCCGATGAGTTGGAGAATAAACTTACCTATAAAAAGATAATTATTGCTAATAACTGATAATCTGAAATTGCGCTAACTGCCCGAAACGAGTTCTTGTGAATAAAACACTTGTAACAGGGAGTGTTTCATATTTCTGGAACAGTTCCATTTATGTTCAACTGAGCGACTGTTAATATAAAAGACATTCACACTAAAGCGAACCAGATGGAAAGAAAGTAAATAATTTGTTTGTTATTTCAAAAATTTGCGCCGTAACTGTTAATACATTTATTCTGCTGTGAGACAAGAGAGTCAATGATTTTATGGAAAAATATTTGGGGTTGCCTTTAGAATCATGGTTGTACCGAGTCGTGCACCTCTTCGTCCAAAGAGAACTGGTGGCCACGAATGTCTCTCTTCTGGGCTCCAAGAGTATGGAAATCACATGAGATGAGAGCAGGACTTTATGGATAATGAAAATGTTTCAAAGTGAGATTGCTGCCCCGTACTTGAAACAAACTTGGCATCATGTAGGTGAACATTATGCTGTAACATAATGATGCCTCTGGCGGGTGAGGCGGAGCGGTTCTAGGCGTTTCAGTCTCGAACCGCGAGACCGCTACAGTCGCAGGTTCGAATCCTGTCTCGGTCATGGATGTGTCTGATGTCCTTAGATTAGTTATATTTAAGTAGTTCCAAGTTCTATGGGACTGATGACCTCTGATGTTAAGTCCCGTAGTGCTCAAAACCATTAATTTTTTTTTTTTACAATGATGTCGTCTGTCAACATTCCTCGCCGCTTGAAAAGTATGGCACGCTCCCAGGTGGACATACGGCAAAAAGTGAAGCTTTTCACAGTTGTTTGGAAAGTGTGCATACAAATGTAGAAATGAGAACTCCTGAAATAACATATTATTAAAATTTTTTTAACATGTATTGAATATTATTTTACTCTTTTTAGTTTTTTGTAAATCGTCTGTTACATAAAACAATAATTCAGGTAGGTTTTAAATTTGTTACAGTTATTGGCCGCAGTATGTCCTTTTTCAGTCTTTCAGAAGAAAATGATCAGAAAGGACGGAAATCATTAACCTAGATGAATTTGCGAATTCACGGTTTTATAGTAGTTCTTGTAGCGTTTTTTTTTTTTTTTTTTTTTTTTTTTTTTTTGCAGTTGATATACATCGTGGGGCAAATAAAAGTGACCCAGAGAACACAGCAAAAGAAAGGACATGTAATACTAACCTGAATATATCAGATATTGAAAGCGGCCGCCATTCACCTCTTCGCACTTTTGGGCTCTGGTCAGAAAGTTGCCCAATACCGAGCGAAATTGGACTGCTGGAATTGTTGCTATCCCATCCGAAATGATCTGCTGCAATTCTTGAAGACTATAAGTGTTGTTGCGATACACCCTAGACCTAAGTGCTCCCTACGCCAAGTAGTCTTTCACTGACTTGGGTTCCCTGCTACGGCCGCGATGAGTCTGATGTCTGCTAACAGCTCTGTCAGCCGTGAAGATTGTGTAAACGTGCTCCACAGTTCGGCCGCGTTTACGGGCAGTTGCACCATCCTGTTGAAGTAACTGTAGGTTTCTTCCTCCTGCCACAAATGGTTTCAAAATGGTGGCAACGCAAGGCACTGATGTTAGCGTTTGAAAAAGGAAGACGAGACCAATAGCGCAGCATGCAGACACTGCACACCAAATACCAATCTTCAGATCGTGGAATGGTTTTTCGTGGAAGTCATGCGAATGCTCCGCTGACCAGAGCTAGTGATACTGTGAGTTTAAATACACTCCTGGAAATGGAAAAAAGAACACTTTGACACCGGTGTGTCAGACCCACCATACTTCCTCCGGACAATGCGAGAGGGCTGTACAAGCAATGATCACACGCACGGCGGAGCGGACACACCAGGAACCGCGGTATTGGCGGTCGAATGGCGCTAGCTGTGCAGCATTTGTACACCGCCGCCGTCAGTGTCAGCCAGTTTGCCGTGGCATACGGAGCTCCATCGCAGTCTTTAACACTGGTAGCATGCCGCGACAGCGTGGACGTGAACCGTATGTGCAGTTGACGAACTTTGAGCGAGGACGTATAGTGGGCATGCGGGAGGCCGGGTGGATGTACCGCCGAATTGCTCAACACGTGGGGCGTGAGGTCTCCACAGTACATCGATGTTGTCGCCAGTGGTCGGCGGAAGGTGCACGTGCCCGTCGACCTGGGACCGGACCGCAGCGACGCACGGATGCACGCCAAGACCGTAGGATCCTACGCAGTGCCGTAGGGGACCGCACCGCCACTTCCCAGCAAATTAGGGACACTGTTGCTCCTGGGGTATCGGCGACGACCATTCGCAACCTTCTCCATGAAGCTGGGCTACGGTCCCGCACACCGTTAGGCCGTCTTCATCTCATGCCCCAACATCGTGCAGCCCGCCTCCAGTGGTGTCGCGACAGGCGTGAATGGAGGGACGAATGGAGACGTGTCGTCTTCAGCGATGAGAGTCGCTTCTGCCTTGGTGCCAATGATGGTCGTATGCGTGTTTGGCGCCGTGCAGGTGAGCGCCACAATCAGGACTGCATACGACCGAGGTACACATGGCCAACACCCGGCATCATGGTGTGGGGAGCGATCTCCTACACTGGCCGTACACCTCTGGTGATCGTCGAGGGGACACTGAATAGTGCACGGTACATCCAAACCGTCATCGAACCCATCGTTCTACCATTCCTAGACCGGCAAGGGTACTTGCTGTTCCAACAGGACATTGCACGTCCGCATGTATCCCGTGCCACCCAACGTGCTCTAGAAGGTGTAAGTCAACTACCCTGGCCAGCAAGATCTCCGGATCTGTCCCCCATTGAGCGTGTTTGGGACTGGATGCAGCGTCGTCTCACGCGGTCTGCACGTCCAGCACGAACGCTGGTCCAGCTGAGGCGCCAGGTGGAAATGGCATCGCAAGCCGTTCCACAGGACTACATCCAGCATCTGTACGATCGTCTCCATGGGAGAATAGCAGTCTGCATTGCTGCGAAAGGTGGATATACACTGTACTAGTGCCGACATTGTGCATGCTCTGTTGCCTGTGTCTATGTGCCTGTGGTTCTGTCAGTGTGATCATGTGATGTACTGACCCCAGGAATGTGTCAATAAAGTTTCCCCTTCCTGGGACAATGAATTCACGGTGTTCTTATTTCAGTTTCCAGGAGTGTAGCTACTGTGAGTGGAAATAGCTCAGGTGAAAGCAGGCTTCATCAGACATAATGAACAGATCCATGTCCAAGTCATTCATGTTATGTCATTCAACACCCAGTCACAAAACTGGTATCGCTGAAGAGCATAGGCTGGTTTAAATGCATGAACAATAGACATCCGGTAGTGATGCACGCGCATGTCCAGTTAGAGTATTCGTCCGTGTGATCGACATGATATGTCGGTCTCTTCCGAATGGCTTCGAGTTCATTTGGTAAGACTCTGAACCACCTTCGGGTGACTTGCAGCCACATTTTCTGGTGTGCGGGCAAGTTGCGGAACATTTTTTGTCTTGTTAAAAACAGTTCCCGTCTGGCGCTAATTTCGGACTAAGCGTTGCATGGCACTCTTTGCTGGTACTTTTGAAATCATTAAACTTCCGACAAGTAATTATCACACAGTTTCCACGACTCTGTTGTCACGTAAGTCTCCACAACGAACACCCGCTGCTCCACTGTATTATCGTTCACATAGCACTGTTCCGCTTACACTGATACTGGCATTACCCTCTCAGCCGGGCATGCATTCACTTTAAATCGTATCTACTCGTCCGGGCCACTTTTATTTGCCCCACCCTGTACGACTCACCATACACTCATGTGAAAACTGAACAGTACTGACATATCTACACTTCTCCTCAGAGTGTTCCTCATACGCTCTCTTGTCGCACTTCAGTCGACTGTAAGTCTGCCTCCTCCGGAATCGGTGCCGTTTGTGCAAGGAGATCGAAGGAACGCGGAGTCCTGGCGAGAATGTGCGGTACGCGACGGATTAAATTTCTCGCGTTCCCGGAATCGCGGGGCTTGCTGCACTCTAAGACTCGTCCCACCCCTTCGGTATTTCCCTTCTTTTTGTTCCGGCATACTCCCCGCGAAACACAGCTTGCCAGGGGGGGCTGAAAACGCCACTTTTAATGGCAAGGTTCCAGCCGCGCCTTGGCGGCATAAAACTTGGCCGCCCAGCCGCGCGGCTGGGATGAGTTATTACGCCTCGCAGTAGGCTTGTAAACGCGCCCGGCCGCCCGCCTCCTACGACGACGCCGTGGGGGCTGCCTCACAGGCACATTTCGCCACTCCGGTCGCAGCCACCTACTTCTTCCCCTTCTTTTCCCTCGCCTCTAGGTTTCAAGTTTGAAATATTATTTCCTCAGATACGACCGCACACCAAAGCAGGAATAACAAGACACGCGGTGCTTCAGTACGAATTATGTCCACAGCGTCTCTATCCGCCACCGTATGAGACGGTTAAACATGCTTACTCATTTTAGCAATGTCTCAGACACTAAAACGTTTACGAATATATTCGAGTAACTGTTATGTGTTTCAGTCCACAGACTGCTTTGTTGTAGCTCTCTAAGCTGGTGTACCTTGTATATGCCCATTCATCCCTCTGTTTCTGCTCTATTCAACATCGATTTAAATCTGATTAATTCTCTCAAACTTTGATCTCCATCTACAGTTATCACGCGCAACACTCTAGACAATTACAGATTGATGACTCCTTGATTTTTCAAGAAGTGTTCTACGAGGTGCATTCAAGTTCTAAGGCCTCCATTTTTTTGCTCCAGACTGGAAAAGGATAGAAACATGCGCATTGTTTTAAAATGAGGCCGCGTTCATTGTCAATACGTCCAAGACATGGCAGCACCGTACGGCAGATGCAATTTTACCGACAGCGGCGAGAATGATAACTGTTTTAAATACTTAAAATGCCGACGTTTTCCTTACTTGAACAGCGTGAAATCATTCGTTTTCTGAATTTGCGTGGTGTGAAACCAATTGAAAATCATCAATAATTGCAGGAGACATGTGGTGATGCAGTTCTGGATGTGTCGAAAGTGCGTTCTTGGGTGAGACAGTTTAATGAAGGCAGAACGTCGTGTGACAACAAACCGAAACAATCTCGGGCTCGCACAAGCCTGTCTGACGACATGATCGAGAAAGTGGAGAGAATTGTTTTGGGGGATCGCCGAATGACTGTTGAACAGATCGCCTTCAGAATTGGAATTTCTGTGAGTTCTGTGCACACAATGCTGCATGACGACCTGAAAATGCGAAAAGTGTCACCCAGGTGGGTGCCACGAATGCTGACGGACGATCACATGGCTGCCCGTGTGGCATGTTGCCAAGCAATGTTGCCGCGCAACGACATCATGAATGGGACTTCCTTTTCGTCGGTTGTGACAATGGATGAGACGGGGATGCCATTTTTCAATCTAGAAACAAAGTGCCAGTCAGCTAAATGGAAGCACACAGATTCACCGCTACCAAAAAAATTTCGGGTAACCGCCAGTGCTGAAAAAATGATGGTGTCCATGTTCTTGGACAGCGAGGGCGTAATCCTTACCCATTGCGTTCCAAAGGGCACTGCGGTAACAGATGCATCCTACGGAAATGATTTGAAGAAAAAATTCCGTCTTGCACTGCAACAAAAACGTCCGGGAAGGGCTGTGCGTGTGCTGTTTCACCAAGACAACGCACCCGCACATCGAGCAAACTTTACGCAACAGTTCCCTCATGATAACAACTTTGAAGTGATTCCTCTTGCTCCCTACTCACCTGACCTGGGTCCTAGTGACTTTTAGCTTTTACCAACAACGAAAGACACTGTCCGTGGCCGCACATTCACCAGCCGTGCTGCTATTGCCTCAGCGATTTTCCATTGGTCAAAACACACTCCTAAAGAACCCTTCGCCGCTTCCATGGAATCATGGCGTCAGCGTTGTGAAAAACGTGCACTTCTGTAGGTCGATTACGTCGAGAAGTAACGCCAGTTTCATCGATTTCCGGTGAGTAGTTAAGTAGAAAAAAAATCGGGGGCCTTGGAACTTGAATGCACGTCGTACCAACCAACGTCTTATTTTAGTCAAATTGTGACACCTTTTTTTAATAATTCTAATCAATATCTCATTCATAAGTTGCCGATCCGCCCAACTAGGCTTTAGCGTAGTTCTCGTGCACCTATTTCAAATGCTTCTATTCTCTTCTTGTACAACTGTTTATCGTGAACGTTTAAGTTCCATATCAAGCTACACTCCAAAAAAGTATATGCAGAAAATTCTTAAATTTATATTTCACCAATGACCTGCTCCGGCTTCGTACGGGTAACACTAATTATCTGTGACTAGCGGTAATAAATAATACAGGGTACATAATAATCAATGGTGCAAACGCATACTGTTGGAAATAGAAGCAAAAACGCGTCAGTAAACTTAGGTCTACAAACAAAGAATATTTTCCATAATTGAGACTTGGTGGTTACCATCCACCAATGACCTCGATTCTGAGGAAACATCATCCCATTTAGAAAAAGTAACTATAGTGTGCAACATTAAAAAACAGGTACTAGGGCCACTTTGGCAGCAGTGTAGGTTTTTTGAACGAACATGACTCTACTCGTAGTTAATGGAGATGTTAAAAGAGGCATTCTTGTACCCATACACAGGTCGGTAACCCTCGCCGCAATGAGTTTAGCATTCTTTCAAACACGCCTGCATCATTTCGAAATTCTGGAGAAGCACTGACAAGTGTCTCCTCTTATTACTCAACGATGTTAACAAGAATGGCGTACGCTATACATTTAAGATGTCTTGAAATAAAGAAATCCTCGGGGTTCAGATCAGATTATCTTGGTGGCCACAGGACATATCCTCCTCACCATTTTTGGCCATATCGGATTGGTAGACGTCACCTAACCATAGCAGCACAATGTGCCGTTGCTGCATCACACGTGTACCACACGCGGTCGTTGCTTTAAGGGGGCATCCCCAAGCAATGAGGCAAGATGCTGCCTCAGAAACCGAAGGTAACTCCAACCACTTAGTTTACAGCGGTACCCCTAATCACACATTAACTGAAAGACGTCGCTGATGAGGAGAAAAACAGAATTGTGAAAATTACACTAATAATCATTAGTGAAACTGCGTCAGCAGTAAATATAATGTTATTGTCTAACGTTGGGTTCCTACAGCTCATTGTTGACTCCACTTGTTATGCCGGTGCCAAAGTGCGCCTTACTCGTAGGAGTTGGTACTGGTACATTCCACTGCGAAGCATTATTCTCCAAAACACTGCGTGGCTCATTACAGGCATTAGTGAGGCAAGCTTCCCAGTCGAGATTCATGGAGAGTGTTTAAGTGTTTCCAGCACATCTTTAACAGCACGTGTAATCCGTGCAGACCTACCTGCTCTCGCACCACGTAATGCTCTCGTTTTTCTCTGAGGCATTGACGCAGCCTTATAAACGTTCGACTCTCGGGGTGCCTTTCGGCAGGGTACACTTGTTGGTACAAATGTGCGGCATTCCGTGCGTTACCGTGTGTCCTACCATATATGAAATGTATATCTGCGTGCTCCTCGTTGCTGTAATGCTCCATGTAATCGCCAACACTCGTACAACACAATTCACGCTCCGCAAACAACTGACATGAGTGTCACTTTGTGTATTGTACTACCGTACCGTTTCTTTTTACAATTCCATGTCTCGAAAATGTAAACAGAGACCACACCACGGACCGGCAAGTGATGTTTGCAGATAATCACGCAAGTAGAAGCTGTTAACCACAAACATGCAATTAAGGGTTTTGTTTGCAAACCTGAATTTACTGGGACCTTTTAGCTCATAGTACCGTACACTTTCAACTATATGCGTTTATGCTATTAGTTATGATACACCCTGTGCGCATAAAAATTCCTTGTGAATCTCTCTGTGTGTTAGTAAAAACCAAATTAAATTCCCTACAGTGTTTCTAGAGACTGTCTTTCACACACAGAGAGGAAATGCGGCGGAGGAATTTGAAACATGTGTAGATGTTAACAAAGTTCTCTTCTTCTTAACCGCTCTCCTTGCTATTATAACGCTGCATTTTTTATCCTCTCTGCTTTGGCGAAAATCTGTATTTTCTTGCTGCCCAAAAGGCATTACATTGTCTTATTTCCTGTTCATAGTTCCTTGCCATCTCCGCCAGAATCAGCATATCATCGACAAGCCGTAATGTTCTTTCTCTCTCTTCTCCCTGAATTTTAACTTACTTTGCAAATACTTCTGTGGGTTGCTTTAACTACTTGATAAATATACAGATTGAATGACATCTAAGGTAGGCCCTTCCCAATTATGGCTCTATTTCCACGATCATAGACTCTTCCAACTAGAGTCTAGATTTTGTACAGGTTGCAGTGAAGCTCTCTGTATTTTATACGTGATAATTGCGTGACGCACCTATCGAGGGGGGGGGGGGTAAGTAATGTAATATTTCATGGATCAAGTGCTTGTGGGCTGCCTCTGCATCAGTCCTCACTAAAAATATAGATGAATTTTACAAGTGAACATGCGCTCAGGTGACAAAAATCATGTGATATCTCCTAATATCGCGTCAGTCCTCCTTTTGTCCAGCGCAGTTCATCAATTCGCCGTAGCATGGACTCAAAAAGTGTTTCGAAGTCCCCTGCAGAAATACTGCCCACTGCTGCCGCCTCTATAGCAGGCAATAATTGAGAAAACGTTGGTAGTGCAGAATTTTGTGTACGAACAAACGTCGCGATTACGTCCCCTACATCTAAAATGGGATTCATGTCGTGCGATCTGGGTAGCCAATTAATTCCCTCGAATTATGCAGCATGTTCTGTAGTACAACATTGTCACCTATCGTTCTTTATGCATATGAAGTCCATGAGTGGCTGCAAATAGTCCCTAAGTAGCCGAACATGACCTTTGAACAAGAGGACACAGCCCATTCCACGTAAAATCAACCCATACGATTATGGAGCCACTACGAGTGTTCGGAATGCCTTATTGACAACTTGGATCCATGGCTTCGTGGGTTCTGCGCCATACTCGAACTCTAATATAACACCTCACCAATGAAATTGAGACTCATGTGAATAGTTGGTTTTAAGGTAGTTCCGGGTCTAACGTATATGGTCACGTGCCCAGGACAGACGTTCCAGACGATGTCATTGGTTAACAAAGGCACTCAAGTCGGTCATCTGATGCCACAGCCCATTAACGCCAAATTTTGCCACACTGTCGTAACGGATACGTTCGTTATACGCCTCACATTGATTTCTGCGGTTATTTCACGCAGTGGTGCTGGTCTGTCAGCACTGACAACTTTGCGCAAACGCCGCTGCTCTCGGTCGTTATTCGAAGGCTGTCGGCCACAGCGTTGACGTATGGTGGGGGGTAACGGCTAAAATTTGAGGTCTCGGCACACACTTGACGCTGTGAATCTCGGAACATTGAATTCCCTAATGATATCCGAAATGGAATGTCCCATGCGTCTAGCTCCAACTACGATTCCTAGTTAAAAATCTGCTGACTCCCGTCATGCGGCACACCTGATTACATTTGAGACCTCTACCAACGCACTGCCTTTTATACATTGTGTACGCGTTATTACTGCCAAGTGTGTATGTGCATACTGCTGTCCCAAGTCATCAGTGTGTACTCGCTAGACAGAAGAAGACAATCGGAGATAGCCAAAAGCAACCTACCTCCAGAAGGACTAAGATAGAAGTCACCAAATGACACGAGTACTTCCGCCTAGCGCAGGATATTAGCTACAGAGATCAACTTGGACCAATGATAGCCTTCCCTTCCACGGGAAAACATATTTGCGCAAGCATTTTAGCATATCGCTGATGCTGAGTACAAATTACGATAACGGTATCTAGCCTCAATCCAAAACGACGTTTTTACGTTCGAGCACCCGAATTATTCCAAGTAATTCCTCATAAATACTTTGAAAACCGCCCTAATGTTTGCAGTGGAGGGTACCACGTAGCACTACTACTCGTTTCCTTCCGTGTTCCACTCGCAGACAGGGTGAACAAAACACGACTGCCTTTATGCTTCCGTTTGAGCCCTAATTTCTCGTATCTTATCTTTGATGTTCTTGCGCGTGATGTATGTTGGGGGCAGTAGAATCGTTCAGCAGTCAGCTTCAAATGACGGTTCACTAAATTTTCACAATAGTTTGCCTCGAAGAGAACATCGCCTTTCCTTCGGGGATTCCCATTTACGATTCCGAAGCATCTCCATAACACTTGTGTGTTGTTCATACCAACCGGTAACAAATATAGCTGTCCGCCTCTGAATTGCTTTGCTGTCTTTCTTTAACCCGACCTGGTGCAGCCAACAAACAACCGAGAAGTACTCAAGAATATGTCGTACTAGAGTCCTATATGCGGTCGCCTTAAAGACGAACCACGCTTTTCTTAAATAGTGCCAGTAAACCAGAATGGGCCATTCTCCTTCCCTACTACACTCTTCACACGATAGTCCCATTTCTTGTCTCTTTGGATAGCTACGTCCTCAAATTTAAACGACTTGACCGTGGCTTCTACACCTATCCGTACACCACAGCATTGTCAGCTTTTCATAAATCAAGCCATATGGAATCTGCCTGTTGCCCTTCATCCATGAATTGTAAGATGTCATATGAGGTAAGTGAAAGCTGACGTTCACGCGAGCGATGCTTTCTAGAATCGTGATGATTCGTGGACATAAGGTCCTCGGTGTCTTGGAAATTTATTATCTATTATTTCAGCTAAAATATATACATTACGAGGCTAAAGATATAGCCCTTTCTTCTGAGACATCACTTTACACTTCTACTAACTCCTGCTTCAAGCCCTGTTCGATATCATTTTGTGATGGGGACGAGACTACAGCTCCATTACGACGTTCCTGGGGCAGAACATAGGCAGTATTTTGCCACATCTATGGAGCAAGGATAAAGAGAACCAATGAGAAAATTGGGAACGAAATTATAGGTAATTGAGAGGAAATAAAACCTAGAGCTATGCTGATAACATTGTAGTGCAGTCACAGTCAGCAAAGTAGTCACACGAATTGAATGGGTAGTGTCTCCAATGGAAATGACAAGATGAATGATACAAATATAAAAGATTGATAAAATGAGACTAGTGGTGCTGGAGCAATTAGAGAGGAAAATGAGACACAAGAAACGGCAAGGACCTTAGGTGTTTGGGTAGCATAAGATATGACAATGGCGGAAGAAAGGAAGATTTAATAAAATACAGAATGGTTGTGGGAAGACTTTTTTAATATAAAGAAATTTGTTAACGTCGATGAAACTTTTAACTGTCAGTTTATCTATTCTGAAGATATTTATGTTTCATATGGCCTTACATGGAACCAAATGTTGGACGGTGAAGTGTTCAACGAAGAAAAGAATACATGCTTCTGAAAAGTGTTACCCGGGTGGTGTGGCCGAGCGATTCTAGGCGCGTCAGTCTGGAACCGCGGGACCGCTATGGTCTAAGGTTCGAATCCTGACTCGAGCATGGATATGTGTGGTGTCCTTAGGTTCGTTAGGTTTAAGTTGTTCTAAGTTCTAGAGCACTGATGACCTCAGATGTGAAGTCCCATAGTGCTCAGAGCCATTTTCTGAAAAGTGTTATTGAGGAATATTGAAAATTGGACCGTTACGTCAGATAATTACTGAGGTGATACTACATAGAATTGGGAAAGAGATAAATTGATGTACTAACTTGACTTAATGAACGGATAAAATGATAGGTCACATTCTGTAACATCAAGGAATCGTCAGTTTGGTAGTGTAGGTTGTAGTGAAGAGCTGTATCAGATCACTCTTCAGACTGAAGGGCACAGAAACCACATATGAAGATAGTAACAGTTCCAAAAGAACAGATACCAATGATGACCATGCAGCTTTACTAGAAAGAAATGAAACTTAATCAAAACTCTCAGCTACCAACAGATGTTGTCGATATACCTCAATGGGGACAGTTGAAAATGTGTGCCCTGGTCGGGACTCGAACCCAGGATATTATGCTTACGTGGATGACGCACTATCCATCTGAGCCACAGAGGGCCGAGGGCACCGAGTATACTGTGACTGCAGAGACTTATCCCTTGCACGCCTCCCGTGAGACCCACATTTTCAACATAATTATCTGACATGTAAACACCAACCTCTTTACGAGAAATTATATTACTGCAGTTGTATTATTATCATTATATTCATTTTTTGCAGAACCACATTAATTATACGAGGAGCATTCAGTAAGTAATTCATCACATTTTTACGGCAAATGAAATGAGCATATAGCATCGTTAGCCGGATGGACACAACCGGGCTAGTTGTGGCGCCAAGTGCACTTCTTATTTCAGTCCACTTGCGCGCCGGTGATGAGGATGAAATGATGATAGGGACAACCCAACACCGTCCTCGAGCGGAGAAATTCTCCAACCCGGCCGGGAATCGAACGAGAGCCCGCTTGCATGGAAGGCGAGCACGTTACCACCCAGCTAGGCAGGCGGATTTCGGCAAATGATGACTGAAAAAATGCAGAATTTATTGTGTAACTTCGTGGAATACTACCGTTTCAGCAGTTAAAGTTTCAAGAGGTTCTGTTATGTGGAGGGGGGCTATGCATAGCCTACGAAATGGCGCCTGTAACGGTGCGCTCCAAGGAGAGAGTTGTGATTGAGATTCTTTTGGCAGAAAACCAGAGCATCGCAAATATCCATAGGCGCTTGCAGAATGTCTACGGAGACCTGTCAGTGAAGAAAAGCAAGGTGAGTCGTTTTGTGAGGGAGTCGGTCATCATCGCAAGAAGGTCGGGCAAACCTGTCCAATGTCCCGTGCATAGGCCGCCCGCGTACAGCTGTGACACCTGAAATGTTGGAACGTGCGGGCACTCTCATTAGCGGTGATCGACGGGTCGCAATCAGACACTAGCTGCATAGCTGGACATCTGTATTGGTACCGCTGACAATCCCGTCTACCAGTTGGGGTACTCAAAGGTGAGTACCCGCTGGGTACCTCGACACATTACAGAGGGCCATAAGGAGGCCGACGCATTGAACGGAAAGTATGTTAAAAAATAGGGCTTTAGAGCAAGAAAGGGCTGGGAATAATATGTTGTATTGGAATCCTGAATACAACTAACCGGAAGAAAACAACGTGTTTCATTACTTACTTGATGCCCCTAGTACATTGTCCAGCCAGGAATGGTAGAATTTCGGTTAAGACAGAGGTCTCATAAGCCTCAGCAGCAGGATCCAAATCGAGTCTAGCCATTCAGAACTTTCATCAAACCAAGGCAAGTAAGTGACGTGTTGATTTTCTAATCATGATGAAAGACAGTTAAGACGTACGAAATTCAAGTTTAGCACTCTAAATTCGAAGTCCCTTTAGCCCTTCATGGAAGAAGGTTTGAACTGTCGAAGACTGAAGTTGTGCTAAGAATTCAGTTTCTTTCTGTGACCACTACAGGGGTTGGCTGCACCTGATGTCATCAAGACGTCAAAATGCTAAGCACAACAACAACTACCTACTACATGTTGAAATAAAACATTGTAACATATTCACAGCTGCTTATGAGGTTAGTTGTTAACTTGCAGAACTGCTTCTAAGGACTTTACCGTGGGAGAGGGGGAATAAAAGCTCTGTGGTATTAAATTGTAACGATTCCTAAGACACGGCACAATACGCAGAGATATGAAGCAAAACTTTTCGTTACCTTCCAATCAAGTGAATATTCGACGTATACACAACTACTACCCCCTTGAGAATAGTATAATTTCTGTTTGTGGCATTATCTCTTAATTAATTACACTGATTTCTCATTTCTCTACTCGTAGTTATTTTTCCCCAATATTCTCTTAGACCGCATGGCAAATAACATTTTGCAACGGAAATACAATGTACACTTGTTTTTAATAAAGTAATATTTGTTACTTTTTTCGCCATGCTAAATTTCGCAAGTAACGACCGTATATCAACTAACGTACCTTAGTGCCGGCTTCAGAGTAAATTATACACAGCTTTAGATTGCTTTGACTGCGACTACCAACATTTGTTAACTACGAGGTAAACCATGGAATTGCGGAAGAATAAGTGCATTTAACTTAATGCTTATTACATTATTTACCATTATATCCTGTTGGCTATGTACCTTATGTATGTTAACTACTGAACTACGTAGTATATAAAGACGCGTCGTTCTAAATCCTATTAGCTTTTTATAGCTAACTATTATTATTGGGAGTCTCGTAGTTGTGGCAGCTAGCGATCACATATAATAGCCAGTGTCCCATAGACGGATTGCGGTTAATAGTTTTCTGTGGGGCGACTGATCTTTAGATAGGAAGATACAGAGGAAAATGCTGTTTTCCCGAAATCTGAGCCGAGATTACTTGTTAACACTGAAGGACGTACGACATTTCTTCACGATATCGTTGTATCGAGTGGCCAGTTATAACGCACTGCAGAAACCACATTTAGAGACAAGTTTGTAAAAAATTTAATAGCTTTTCAAAAAAATGGTTCAAATGGCTCTGAGAACTATGGGACTTAACATCTATAGTCATCAGTCCCCTAGAACTTAGAACTACTTAAACCTATCTAACCTAAGGACGTCACACACATCCATGCCCGAGGCAGGATTCGAACCTGCGACCGTAGCAGTCGCACGGTTCCAGACTGCGCGCCTAGAACCGCGAGACCACCGCGACCGGCAATAGCTTTTCACTGAACTGGAAACGCTAATTTTGCAAAATTATGAAACTGGACAATAGTGAACAACTTTTATTCTAGGCTGCTACCCAAATGCTGCGTATACATTGACATCTGCATTCCTACTATGCAATTCACAGTTAAGTGCCTGGCAGAGGTTTCCTCAAAGCCCCTTAAAGCTGTTTCGTTACCGTTGCAATATCGAACAGTGGGCGGGAAAAATGAACACCTACATCTGTCCTCGCGATTTCTCTTACTTTATTACAATGATCATTTCTTCCAATGTAGGTTGGCGCCAAGAACGTATTTTCACATGATAAGGAAGAAGTTAGTGATTAAAATTTCATGAGAAGACCCTGCCGCAAAGAAAAACGTCTTTATTTTAATGATTGCCACAACAATTCGTGTCTTATAACCGTGGCAGTCTTTGCCCTGTTTCGCGATAATACAAAACAAGCTTACCATCTTTGAACATTTTCGATGTTCTCCATCAATTCCGTCTGAGATCTTACTGATGGTTCAAATTGCTCTGAGCACTATGGGACTCGATTGCTGTGGTCATTAGTCCCTAGAACTTAGAACTACTTAAACCTAACTAACCTAAGGACATCACACACATCCATGCCCGAGGCAGGATTCGAACCTGCGACCGTAGCAGTTGCACGGTTCCGGACTGCGCGCCTAGAACCGCGAGACCACCGCGGCCGGCAGATCTTACTGATACCTCACTTCATCTGCATATAAGAACAAATTTATTTTGTAGAAGTTTTCAAGTAATAAAAAATGTGTCTGCTACAGTTCGGAATTACAAATGTCTTGGAATCACGATTATTATGTATTCCTGTTAACTTTAAGTCTGTCACTTGCGGTAATGTTTTGAGTGTCGTAAATCATACATTACTTGCGTGGCTCTTATGAGGTGTAAAGGTAGATTTTTTTCTAAAGACGTACAAAGAACGTACAAAGTGGTGGAGAAAAGTCTAAAATCGAATGGGAGGAGCAGTTTACCGACAAAGCATTAACGTTCATCCGTTAATTTTTGTAAGAGTGTGGCTACCGAGACAGTACCTAATGTGTCGATTTCCAAACAATATGACTGTGTTTCAGCAAACCGCTTAGTTACATTACTGTCAAAGAATCTTGTTGTGTGAAGATCTTCGTTAGTTGATATTTACCACGAAATGCTGATATCCTAAAAAATATTATTTTGTATCAGAAGAATGTTATTACGTATCTTTAAGTTTATAAAGCATGGATGTCGATCACAAATAAATTAGAACTTCACGTCAGTGTATCCTTTTTGAATGAAGCTGTAACACAGATTAACACAAGTAGTTTATTTCTTCATTTGCTTTAGGTGAGGTCGACGACACGTATTTGGATGCATTTCACATACTTGACTTTTTTGTTGTAAGACCAGGTAATCTCTATTGGTGGGAAAGAAATGTTACCTTTGCAGAGTTCCAATTTTCACATACAGATAAAGCTCAGGAAAGAACAAGGAATTTCAGGACTTCCCTGACCAAGTCCTTCGAAATACGTTTTAGATACAAATACCTGAAATTCAGGTTGACGTATGTAAAACACGTAATTGGAAGATGGAGGAATAAGTAAATTGTTTCGTGTATGTTCTCTCTATTTCTTTGAAAAATTATCATTTATATCACTAGATATGCTTTTATTAAGTACATGTCTCGTATATATAGTCTATATTTTCATTCATGTCATGCGAGTATATTGTAGTGTTAAAAATAAATAATTTATGTTAAATTTTGTTCCAAAAATTTATACTCCTAAATTCATTACATTGTCTATGGCATTTACACTATGTACAGTGCGTATATCGTCACTTAACAAAGCAAGTGGATACATTTTACCTGAAATCCATTCCGCTGCTGACACTGAATAAGTGGGTTACTTTATAGAAGAGAAAGAATAACGGTAAATTTAACATTTGCAGTTTCTGTGTGTTGAACTTAGTGGACGGCTATTTTTTCTCGTTTACCTACAGAACTTTGTTGTAGACTAAACGCAACAAGTACTTAAAACATATTTGAATATTTAAGCATATTTTATCCTATGCAAAAAGCCTGCGTGCTCTGTTTATCAGGGTATGTATGTATTTTTCCTCGTGATACATTGTTAGAGAAACAAGTTTTTCGATCCCAAATATTTGTTTTTCCTCTCTCATCAACGTCCATTTACTTTAAAAGTACTGTGTATAAAATGAATCGTTGTCAAACGAGAGCTGTTATTAAAATCAACAGACTGACATTTTATCGAAGTTCCAGCGGTGGATGCTTCCCACTCTTTCTCTGCAAACAGTAACAGCTCCTGTGCGATGTGCGTATTGCCTGAAATTTCGTAACTGGACATTATCGACCAATAAACTGTCGTAATTTAAAAAAAAAAAATTGGGTCCGTGCTAACATAAGCCCAACATCGTGTTTGTGTTTTATTCTACATGAAGCTATAAACAGTTGATTCGAATATTACCACTCTATGTTTTATGATTCATCCACGGATTAAATACAAGTTTTGTTTCCAGAATAGAATTAAACTAAATTTAATAGAGACTTCGCAGTTACAAATTTCAAACCGCGCGGGGTAGCCCCATGGTCTAAGGCGTCATGTCTCGGCCCGGGCGGCTCCACGAATCGGAGGTTCGAGTCCTCCCTCGGTCATGGCTGTGTGTGTTTCCCTTAGCGTAAGTTAGATTACGTAGTGAGTAAGATTAGGGACTAATGGCCTCGGAAGTTTGGTCCCATAAGACCGTAAACAAATTTCCTAACTTTTTTCCCAGATTTAATCACGTGCCGAAAATTATTGTCTGATCAACCAAGAGCCTGCCTGCACCATATTCGCAACACCACGACTTGTACTTGTGAACTGTTGACCTGAGCATGATATCACTTCGTTAGGCCCTCCGGGAGGAAAACGAGTCTTCCCCGTACTGGCCGTGTTCCATTCGAAGAGTATCAGTGGTTTAACAAGGGATACAATACCATGTAATAAGGTGAGCAATAAATGTACACTTCTGCTTTGGCCATTAGAGAAACTTGACGAATATCATCAAGCAAATGTGCACCAGTAATCATACACGTATCCGCAACGTGCTCCGAACGAAAACTACAAAATCCCCTATACAGTACTGCTGATTCTGCCGACATCTGCACTTCGCTACCTGTTATAGCCACAGATGACATTCCTTGTTCGTTTCTGTAAATAAAAGCTTTGGCGGTAGACCGTTGGCCAAAGAGGAAATGGAAAACATTTTCTGTACCATCTGCAGGCTTCTCTTCCGTAACCCATAATGTCAATCTGCATAGACTCAGTGGCGTGGTCTTCCGCAGAAATTTATCTATGCGTGTCAATTTAGAGATAAATGAGTTGTTTAGTTTTGAAATATGAAACCCAATAAGAACTAAATTTACGGGAGAAACAAAAAACTGGTTATATCCCACGGAAGTGATGTTTATCCATTTCTAGAAATGTAAGAGAATTATCTAACGGTACGAGGCAGGGAACGTGCGCCCTTCTGCAGACGCCTATGATCAGTAGTCATATTTATACAGAGAATTCTTAAAGATTTCTTTCCACAGCATTGTTAGACAGGGTAAGTGTTGCACAGCGTTACAACTACAATAACTACAATTTATACGCTGTCCAGTCAGATTAATATGACCACCTAACAAAAGCCTAAGTGACCACACTTTTTAGTTGCGAGATGTGCAGGAAGACAGTCAGCGAAATTCTGGAAGCTACTGACATGGATGTTGAGCCATGTTAGCTCCAGTGCTGTGGCCAACTCCGAAAGGTTTCTCGGTCGAGGATCAATGGTCCGTAGAGCCAAAGCGAGGAAGTCCCACAGAGTCACGATTTGGTTTCAATCCAGAAGTTTAGTGGCCAGAGGGGTACGCTAATTTCATCCAAGTGCTCTTCGAACTACGAACGACTGCGAGTTGTGTCACTTGTTGCAGTGAACTGATGGTAAATATCATCGCACTGAGGAAAAACAAAGTGCATGTAAGGATGGACGTGATCCCAAGGGGTATACGGATACTTCTGTAGATACATTGTCCGTTTCAGAACGACACGATCACCCACGGAATGCCACGAAAACACTTCCCAGATCATATAACTCCTTTTTCCGGTCTGTATCCTTCCGACGGCAGTTGCTGCGTGTTTACTTTCAGATGTTTCACGACGAGCACGCCAACTGTCATCTATCCAATGGAGCATAAAACGTGATTATCTGCCGCCACTCAGTGGACGTCCAGCTCCGGTACAATCGTGAAATTTCCAGCCTTGGTCGGCGATGAACAGCATGGGTGCGTAAACGAGTCGCTTGTTGTGGAGGCATATACACAGAAACATTTGTTGAACGCTCGTTGAGGAGAAACGAAGCGGTACCTTTGCCCTCCACCCCTATCCCTCCCCCCTCCAAAAAACGGAATAACGTTTCTGCAGGCGGAGCTTGTGTAGTACGCATTTCTACCGCTAGGCGTCTATAGGGCAACTCATTGCCAGTTCAGTGCCGCCTGTGTTGTCGACAATGATTGTTCTGCTTAACTTCCGTGATCGTTTTTGCTAGCGTTGTATTGTTCTTGTTTCCCTTTTTAATGATGGAACGTTTAAACGGATACCGTGCAGTTGTATAATTTGGTTTTCTACTCCATAAAAATACTACTGGAACTGTGTGAATGTTGAAAACAGCTTATCAAAATGACGCTATGGGAAAACCTCAGGCATGCGAGTTGTTTAAAAATGGCGACTGGTGATGAGTCTTGGTGCTATGATTACGAGCAAGAAGCAAAGCAACAGTTAAGACGATGCAAGAGGTCGTCACCACCCGGTCCAAAAAACAAATGTCGTCAAGTCAAATCAAACATCAAAGCAATGCTGATTTCCTTTCGTGATGCCAAGGGTATAATTCATTCCCAGTTTTTTCCCCAAGGTCAGACCGTCAATCAAACCTTGGGTTTGAAAGTGTTACGGAGATTCCGCAAGAGTATTCGTACCAAAAAGGACCAGATTTGTGAGAAACAGAACATTGGTTCTTCCACCACGACAACGCAACTGGTCGCACAGCAATCTCAGTTGGACAGTTTTTGGCTAAAAATGGCGTGGTTTCGCTGCCCCAAACGCCTTACTCGCCTTACCTGACTCCGAGCGTCTCATTCATATATCCTCGCATGAAAAGTGGCATGAAAGAACACCGATTAGGCAACATGGAAGAAGCCAAGAAAAAAGAATGGAGAAGCTCTCAAGATAACTGCAAAAAATTTTAGAACAGTGGAAGCACCGTAGGAACAAATTTGTTACGTGTAATGGAGAATATTTTTAAGGGGTAAGATTCTTTAGTAAAATATCTGAAAATATGTATGTTTCAAAACGTATATCCCTCGTATTGTTGGTAGCGCTTGGTTCATCTGGGCGGTCCATTTCTCAACAGTTCCGCTTATGTTCCCTCGTACATGCCTCTGCAGCCGTCGTTCACCCCTGTTATCTATAGCCTGACCTGTGGTGAAACACAGAAGTGTCGGTAAAAGTTTTGGATACCGCCATTTAGCCATGCCCGGTATACTTTAACCAAGGCGGCACACGAACTGTTCACAAACCTCGACGTTTCGGAAATGCTTTCACTCTTGGGCCGAGAGCCAATGATGACGCTCTTTTGGAAGGGCAGATAAATCTCTACGTTTACGCATTACGACAACGAATGCACTATTATCCGCGTCAGACTGACACACTTTACACACCTCCCAATGTTTTGGTGCCATCTCCATATGTAGCGATCGTTGCACGTTGACGTCGATCGGAGACGGCGGTCACTTACATGTGACTAAATCCTCTTAAAATCTGAAGAATAGTATCAGGGTCGTTCAGTAAGTGACGTAACACATTTTATTTCTTGACCAATTTCGGTTGAAAAAAATGCTGAATTTGTTGTGGCACTTCGTGGAATATTCTCACCCTAAAGTTTCATCAAGTTCCGAATCTTGGCGGTGCTATACGTAGCCTTCAAAATGGCGCCTGTGATTGAGCTGCGTTCCAAGCAGAGTTATCTGTCATCGGGTTTCTTTTGCTGGGAAACCAGAGAATCGCAAGATATTCATAGGCCCCCGCAGAACGTCTAAGGAGACCAGACATTGCAAAAAACGCACGGCGAGTCGTTGCGCGAGGCGTCTGTCATCATCATAACCAGGTCGCACAAACCGGATCGACAACCCGCGAGTCAGCCGAGCGCACGCACATGTTGCACCTGCAGTGTTGGATATGTGGAAACTCTCACTCGAGGTGAACGTTGGATCACAATCAAAAACCTTGCTACACAACTGGATTTTACTGTTGGTGATGCTGACACATTGGTCCACATTGGTCTACCAGGTGCTGCTATCAAAGATGTGTGCCCACTCCGTTCATCGCCTTCTAAAAGAAGACCATAAAAGAGCAACCAAGGAACACCAGTGCCAAACTGACTGCGCGTTATGAAGCTAAACGTGACTTTCTTTCATCGAACATCCTCATAGGGGATGAAACATCACCTCGAACGTAAACAAAGAGGTAATCTAATGAGCGGCGCGACACCACTTCATCTCCAAAGATAAGTTCAAAGACGCACAGTCAGCATGTGAAGTGATGACGATGGTTTCCTGGGACTCTAAAGGGGTTATTCTGTTTTATGTCCTTCCTGATGGCACAACGATCAACTATGAAGTGTGTTATCCTACTTTCGGGAAACTAAAGATTCGACTTCAGCCTGTTCGTTGCCACAAAAATGCAAACGACATTCTACTTCTCTATGACAACGCAAGGCCTCACACAAGTCTACGCACCAAAAAGGAGCCCACAAAACTTCATTGGACGCTTATTCCACATCCACCATGCAGCGAGGATGTTCACCTCCTGACTTCCATCTTTTTGAGCTAATGAAGTACTTGAATGATAAAAAGGTTATTTATTGATGCAGCAGGACGTTGGGCCAGTAGGGTAGCACCATGTTGGCGTACAGTCCCTCCCATTACTCTGGTGTCACGTCATAGCACTGAACGAAAATTATGTTGAGAAACAGGGTTTTATAGCCAAAAGAGCCAGGAACAATATGCTGTCTTGGAATCCTCAATGAAACAAATTTTTTTTTTTTTTACAATAAATGTGTTGCATTATTTATTAAGGGCCCACAGAGACACACATTCTACAAATAGTCACACCATTAATAAAATTATTCTGATGGTCTTCGTAAGTTTCTATCGTACCAGCAGGTGTGCAGAAAGAGTGCTCTAAGCTCATAAATAAATAAATAAACAAAAAAAACCACTAGAACCAAGTATCTGAAAGAAAACTCAAAGCATAGTAAAAAGAGAGACCGCCTTTTTTTAACTGAATATTAACATTCTGTGAGAGAAACAGGAAGGCTTTCAACTGACATATATATTTCATTTTTCATTCCTCATAGATGATATCTCTTTTTTGACGCAACTGACATAGGGTTCAAGAAGAAGAATCTCTCTAGTATGGGCTCCAAGTAATGATCTTCAACATTGATATATTTATTCAAATTTTCTTCGTCAAGATTTCTAGTAAATTTAATCATATTTGCACTATGGATTGGTATTTTTTGATAAAATCAATCTTCAAAGGAAGACCAGAGAAATAAATTTAGATATGTAAGATCTGTTGATCCAGCTGATCATTCTGTTGTATCTGCTCTACTGATCAGTGCACAAATAGTATTTCGGAATAACAACTCCCGTCCTGCTTCGGCCATAAACTTCTCTTGACATTTTTCCCAGGTTTTTTTTCATTTTAGGAGATGGTACCTGGACAAACTGAAAGAACCATACGTTGTAGAGTGTTTCAGACAGAGCATTATGGAACGGTTGACAACAAGAGGAAAATAAATACAGTAGAATAAAAATGGGTAGCTTTGAGAGATGAGACATTGATGGATCCGGAAGACCAGGTAGGTTAAAAGACAAGGGCTAGTAGAAATTCTTGGGTAACAAAAGAAGTATTGAATTTCATTTGTAAAAGGCGAATGCAGTAAATGAATCAGATGAAAAGGAATACAAATGTCTCAAAAAGGAAGTGCAAACTGGCTAATCAGGCATGGCTAGAGGAGAAATGTAAGGATGTAGTGGCTTATCTCACTAGGGGTAAGATAGATATTGCCTACAGGAAAATTAAAGAGACCTTTGGAGAAAAGAGAGCCACTTCTATGAATATCAAGAGCACAGATAGAAAACCAGTCCTAAGCAAATAAGGGAAATCGGAAACGTGGATGTAGTATATAGAGGGTCTATACAATGGCGGTGTACTTGAAGGCAATGTTATGGATATGGAAGAGGATGCAGATGACGGTGGAATGAGAGATATGGTATTGGCTGAAGAATTTGAGAGCACTGAAAGACCTAATTAGAATCAAAACCCTGGGAGTAGACAACAATCCATTCGAACTACTGATAGCCTTAGGAGAGACAGTGATGACAAAACTCCTCCATCTAGTGAGCAAGATGTATGAGACAGGTAATATGCCCTGAGATATCAAGAAGAATATAATAACGGCAAATCCCAAAGACAGCAGATATTGACAAGTGTGACAATTACCGAAATATCAGTTTAATATGTCATGGTTGCAAAACACTAACACAAATTCTTTACAAACGAATGGAAAAACTGGTAGAAGCTGACCTCGGGGAAGATCAGTTTGGATTCCATAGAAAGTTCTGAACAAGCGAAGTAATACTGACCTTACGACTTATCTTAGAGGATAGGTTAAGGAAAGGCAAACCTACGTTTCTAGCATTTGTAGACTTTGAAAAACTTTTGACAATGTTGACTGGAACGCTCTCTTTCAACTTCTGAATGTGATTGGTATAAAATACAGGAACGAAAGGCTATTTACAGTTTGTACAGAAACCAGATGACATTTATAAGAGTGGCATGAAAGGGAAGCTGTGGTTGAGGAGTGAGACAGGGATGTAGCCTATTCCCGATGTTATTCAGTCTGTATATTGAGCAAGCAGTAAAGGGAGCAAAGAAAATATTTAGAGTACGAATTAAAATCCAAGGATGAAAGTAAAAACTTTGATGTTTGCCGACGACATTGTAATTCTGTCAGAGATAGCAAACGACCTGGAAGTGCACCTGAATGAAATGGATAGTGTTTCGAAAGGAGGATATAAAATGAAAATTAACAAATGCAAAACGAGGGTAGTGGAATGCAGTGGAATTAAATCAGGTGATGCTGATCGAATTACATTAGAAAATGAGACACCTAAACGAGTGAAAGAGTTCTGCTATTCGGGGAGCAAACTAACTGATAATGGTCAAAGTAGAGAGGATAAAGTGTAAATTGGCTATGGATAGAAAAGCGTTTCTGAAAAAGAGAAATTTGTTAACATCGCGTGTAGATTTGTGTGTCAGGAAGTTTTTTCTTAAAGTTTTTATATGAAGTGTAGCCCTATATGGAAGTGAAACATTCATGATAAACGACGTAGACAAGAAGATAATGGAAGTTTTCCAAATGCGCTGCTACAAAAGGAAGCTGGAGATGAGATGGGTAGATCACGTAACTAATGAGGAGGTACTGAATAGAGTTGGGGAAGAGAGGAATTTGTGGCACAACTTAATTAGAAGGGATCTGTTGGTAGGACACGTTCTGAGGCATCATTGACTCACCAATATAGCACTGGAGGGAAGCGTGTAGGATAATGCACAAAACAGATTCAGAGGGATTTAGGGTGAAGTAGTTATTTGGAGATGATGATGCTCGTACAGGATAGAGCAGGAAGGGGAGCCGCATCAAAGCATTGTTTGGACTGAAAACCATTACCACCACAACAACAACAACACCTACACATGTTTAGACATGTATGGATCGAATTTAGTTCTGTAAAATATAATACAGTGTTTCTGATCGTTTATCTGTTATAGGCCTGATCATAATAACAGGTTTATCTTGTTTGGTTTGTTTTGATATCTCACCTGAAAAGGACACTGATAGCGAAAATACATTTTTACAGGTTTCTTATGTGCTCTTTTGGTATCGTTATGGCAACATGCCATGTGCAAGGTAGCCACGAGGAAAATCTGTGTATTTTTCAACTACCTTTTCATGTGTATAGGCGTCCTGTTCTGAATCTCTGGTGGATATCTCTTTCTGCTGCTATTCTATACACTGTTTACATGGCAGGTCTTTATATACTTTCCCTCTAACGTTTGCTTCACTAGTACTTTCGAGAACATTAGTCAGTAGACACTTCTGTCCTATTACTCATTGATACGTGCACGTTGTTGTCGCTGCTCACTTGTTCAACGTATGCGAATAATTTTCTATGTTTCTTGTGAGCTGTGGTGGTGCCTTTGCTGAGGTGTGTGTGTGTGTGTGTGTGTGTGTGTGTGTGTGTGTGTGTGTGTGTGTGTGTGTGTGTGTGTGTGTGTGTGTTTGTGTGAACTATTTTGTGGATGATATGCTGTCAAAATGACAAAAAGGGGGTACAAAAAAAAACCTTCTTTAAAATTACGTTTCCACTACTGATGTAATTTTCAGGTGGGCAATCGAAACAAACCGAACAAACTGCACATACTATGATTTTGGGCCTAAAATAGGTAAATAATCGTAAACTCTTTATTATACTTTACTGCAGTGAACAGGCCTTGCGTAAGATGACACGTAGGTTCAAAACAAGTCTGGGTGATTAAGAAGAAATAAGCAGTGTTTTGCAAACGGTAGATCACAGAAAATACGTAAATTTTAATATCTTCAGTGTCTTTGGGGAGCAATGTTCTGAGCAAACATCACGCTGAACCACCTACCTCGATGTCAGCTAAAATCTTCGAGCAGTAACGGTAGTTATTCCTCTAGAAATTCTGCAGGTATTTAAAAAACCTCGGAAATAATAGTGACCAGCAATATTGTCGGCAGATGATTATCATCACATGTTAATTAATCACAGAAGCCGATTTTAAATCTCATGAAACAAATGGTGGTTCACCCTGATCAGGAGAGTCGTGCTGTGTCAGTTTACCCTGTCACGATTTGTGAAAGCTGATTCATCTGAGACAATACATGGGGAATAAATTTAATTTCTTTTTGGTGAAAATTGTACTGACAGAATACTATTAGATTGTAAAATTCATTAAATGTAATTTCTAATGCATCGAAATACGAAGGTGAGTTCCGTGACATTGTAATTTGGAGAGAACATTAATCTGCTTTCAACCACGAGTAACACCTCGAGAAATTACAGTGCTTACAGCGAAAGCAGGTAACATTGTCACCCCGTTATTTTCCTCCATTGCAGCTCTGTACGGCATTTTCACCCATTTAGAGCTCACCGTTCACAAAATCTTTTTTACCCAAAAATGGTATCCGGGACAGCACACACGCCAAAAATGTGTCCAGTATTATAGCTGATAGCATTTGTGATGATTGTTCATGTTAAGTTACTTCATTTTAGTTTGTTTTTCAGCAGAATACTCCGTTTTACTGACTACTCAATATAGCGACTCTTGCCGGTAATTATTAGAATACAAGAAAACAGAGATGAGCAGTGAGGGAACCTTTGCGCATTTTCGTTTTCTACGTCTCGGACTGAAGGTTAACACGAACTAGAACTTTTTTCCAGAGTGTATTTACAAACTAACTGACTGTAATGGTAATCCAATTACAACGTGGAGCTGTTCAACAAGACCAGGTGAATAAAAACTATAATTTGAGCTTAATAACACGCTGTTTGGTTCCAGTATTAACGTAAAGAAAATTTTGCACCCTTTCATCCAAGACAAATACTGGGCAGGAGTTCATCGAAACTTTTACGAATCGTGTGATCTCCTTCCCATAATTTCAATATGTATAACAACTGCTGACGACTGTTGCTGCAAGTGACTTGTCACTGATTACAATATTTGTGGTCGTCAATTAGGCGGTAGCACCATACTCCGTCATTGAAAATGTTCAGAGATTGGAATTATATAAAAAAAAGAAAAAAACAGAGAAAAGTTAAGAAGGTGAGTACATGTTTAACCCTTTCCTAACCGAATTCATTAAAATTTTGCATATTACTGTAAACACTGGTTTTTGCTTTTGGTACGGACGCTGTTCTAAATTTCGTTTGTTTATAGTTTTATGATTATTTTAAGTCGGATGTACACGTCCCTCTGAACTCGAGGAGGAACAAATGGTTCCCTAAACTCACTCCCCCTGGAATCCAGCAGACATATGTGTCCCATTTAAAATACTTTTTTTAAAAATATTACGACTCTGTCTCTGAAAAGAAAACAGGAGGCACCATATTATGTAAAACACATTCCAAGGAAATAAGACACTTACGGTTTGGTCAAGTGCTCATCACCCGAAAGGTATGAGATTCGTAACAAGAAAGGTATACAGTTGGTACAACCTCTTCTACGTCCCGCATTGCTTCCGTATCAAAGAACACAGCTGTAATGGTACCTGTACACCGGTTCCACCAGAGGACAGAAAGATATGCTGTTGGCAGCAGTTCACTCAAATGGTGGCACCGTCTATTTTCTTTTCTTTTGGACACTGAAACCGATTTAAGAGACATTGCTCAATTGCGATTTGTAACACAAAAACGTTGGAACACTGTGGTACCCGTTCCATTACTTAACATTGCCTTCTTACAACCAGCTGGTGGGACGCACATACTTTGTAAGTTGTTAGTTCAAGCTGCCGCCGTAGTTAACTGTGCCAATGTTGCTTGTACGCCAGGAATAAATTCATATCTCGAACATTTTGAACGAATGGTGTAGTTATGTCGTGCACGTAGTTTTATTAGAGCAATGGAGGGTACTGTTGGAAAGGTTTTGTAATGTTGGATGGTAAATATCTCGTCCATCCAGTGGTACTACCAGCTGTGAAAATCATGAACTACGTTCTCTACAACTAGGCAAACATTTGCAAGTGCAGCCATTGCTGCCGAGTGCTTCATTATGTGTGAAAAGTTTGTTTGCAAATTCTCTGCGAATAAGTCACTTTTGAAAGCCCAGTTAAATGTGTTTTTGGTTACAAGTTATTACAATGTGTGACCAACATAAATTGTACTGTCAGATACGTCATGAACGGTGCATTTAAATTCCCTTGCTGTTGAAATGCTGAGGACAATATGTTTGAGATTCATTGGGAAAGTCGTAAGAAAATGTAGTCCATCAACAAAGGAGGTGGCTTACAAAACACTCGTTGGATCTATACTTGAATATTGCTCATCAGTGTGGGATCCGTACCAGGTCGGGTTGACAGAGGAGATAGTGAAGATCCAAAGAAGAGCGGCGCGTTTCGTCACAGGGCATTTTGGTAAGCGTGACAGCGTTACGGAGATGTTTAGCACACTCAAGTGGCAGACTCTGCAAGAGCGGCGCTCTGCATCGCGGTGCAGCTTGCTGTACAGGTATTCTAGAGGGTGCGTTTCTGGATGAGGTATCGTACATATTGCTTCCCCTTACTTATACCTCGCAAGGAGATGACGAATGTAAAATTAGAGAGATTCGAGCGAGCATGGAGCCTTTCCGGCAGTCGTTCTTCCCGCGAACCACACACGAATGGAAAAGGAAAGGGAGGTAATGACAGTGGCACGTAAAGTGTCTTCGCCACACATCGTTGGGTAGAAGTTGCCAAAAATTTATTCTTTCTTCTTACGATATCGACAGAAGCCTAAAGTCAAAGAGCCAAAGAGATGCTGTCTGAAAAATATAGTTCTGGTAATACGATAAATGCCGTTATCACAGGACCTGAAAAATGAACGTGCTATCTCTAAACTTCCAAGAGATTCAGTAAACATCGTTCAACGTTATTTGCTTATGTTCGATCAGACTCTGACCACACTGAATCTATAAAGTCTGAAGTTGAATGAAAACGAAGAAAAACTAATTGAACGTTTGCTAATGATGGAGACGAAATATTTTTGTTGCACAAGGAATGATATTAAGATATTTCGCATGTCCGCTGGCTGAACTGAATAACATTCCCAATCTGTTTTCCACTATGAAAGAAGAGTGGTTGAAACTGTTCACGCATAGATACACTCCTGGAAATTGAAATAAAAACACCGTGAATTCATTGTCCCAGGAAGGGGAAACTTTATTGATCATTCCTGGTGTCAGATACATCACACGATCACACTGACAGAACCACTTGCACATAGACACAGGCAACAGAGCATGCACAATGTCGGCACTAGTACAGTGTATATCCACCTTTCGCAGCAATGCAGCCTGCTATTCTCCCATGGAAACGATCGTAGAGATGCTGGATGTAGTCCTGTGGAACGGCTTGCCATGCCATTTCCTCCTGGCGCCTCAGTTGGACCAGCGTTCGTGCTGGACGTGCAGACCGCGTGACACGACGCTTCATCCAGTCTCAAACATGCTCAATGGGAGACAGATCCGGAGATCTTGCTGGTCAGGGTAGTTGACTTACACCTTCTAGAGCACGTTGGGTGGCACGGGATACATGCGGACGTGCAATGTCCTGTTGGAACAGCAAGTTCCCTTGCCGGTCTAGGAATGGTAGAACGATGGGTTCGATGACGGTTTGGATGTACCGTGCACTATTCAGTGTCCCCTCGACGATCACCAGAGGTGTACGGCCAGTGTAGGAGATCGCTCCCCACACCATGATGCCTGGTGTTGGCCCTGTGTGCCTCGGTCGTATGCAGTCCTGATTGTGGCGCTCACCTGCACGGCGCCAAACACGCATACGACCATCATTGGCACCAAGGCAGAAGCGACTCTCATCGCTGAAGACGACACGTCTCCATTCGTCCCTCCATTCACGCCTGTCGCAACACCACTGGAGGCGGGCTGCACGATGTTGGGGCGTGAGCGGAAGACGGCCTAACGGTGTGCGGGACCATAGCCCAGCTTCATGGAGACGGTTGCGAATGGTCGTCGCCGATACCCCAGGAGCAACAGTGTCCCTAACTTGCTGGGAAGTGGCGTTGCTGTCCCCTACGGCACTGCGTCGGTCCGGTCCCAGGTTGACGGGCACGTGCACCTTCCGCCGACGACTGGCGACAACATCGATGTCCGTCAACTGCACATGCGGTTCACGTCCACGCTGTCGCGGCATGCAACCAGTGTTAAAGACTGTGATGGAGCTCCGTATGCCTCGGCAAACTGGCTGCCACTGACGGCGGAGGTGCACAACTGCTGCGCAGCTAGCGCCATTGACGGCCTACACCGCGGTTCCTGGTGTGTCCGCTGTGCCGTACGTGTGATCATTGCTTGTACAGCCCTCTGGCAGTATCCGGAGCAAGTATGGTGGGTCTGACACACCGGTGTCAATGTGTTCTTTTTTCCATTTCCAGGAGTGTATGATCGGAAATTGTCACTACGTACTCCGATTGGCACACCCGCTTCATAAAAGAAAGCGTGGGAAAATCATTAGTAGCCCATAACTGTCTGCCTTCGCGTACATTTATAGTGGGCGAATAGAACTTAACTGTAGTCCAGTGCGATTCCCCAAAACTCTTGCTCTGAAATGTTAGAGGCAAATAGGGTCAACGACGCCTGCTGAGAAGTTCTCCTTACCTACAGTGTTCGTGTCAATGAGCCCGAATGGAATATTTATTTGTCCTCTTATATTTCCACGCAAGTACTTCAATTATCTTCTGTCAGGACGAGCTCCCCGCTGATGTATTTTCAGATGCCAACACTCCAGATGGATCAGTTCTGGAGCTTTTTTGCACTGGTTTGATTATTTCTTTTCCACGACACAGCTTCCAAAGTGTAACCCACTTTTCCTCTGGGATGGCCAATTCAGCCATACAACAAATCTTCATCTGATCAACAGAGCTCAGGAATGTTGCCTCAGCATTAATCGTCTACTACCTCATACCATGCACAAGATCCTACCCCTCGAAAAGACCTACATGGGGCAATTATAACATTTATACAGATGAGGAGCTGACAACTGTGAAACAAACGTGCAGTAAGCATTGTGATGGTTCTGAGGCCGGCCGCTGTGGCGAAGCGGTTCTAGGCGCTTCCGTCTGGAACCGCGTGACCATTACGGTCACAGGTTCGTATCCTGCGTCGGGGATGGATGTGTGTGATGTCCTTAGGTTAGTTAAAGTAGTTCTAAGTCTAGGGGACTGATGACCATATAAATTAAGTTCCATAGTGCTCACAACCATCCGAACAATTTTTTATGGTTCTAAGATTCTTCCTACAGCATATGTAAAGGTTAAGAAAGATCAAATAGCTCTGAATGGGTTCCAAGCTACGGGGCTATATCATGTAAACAGGAACATATTGATTCTGATGGCGTGGAAGGAGAGGAAGAAAGTATCCTAGTCCCACCGCCCGCTTGACCAAGCACTGCTGTTGTTAATTCTGACCCTGCGCGCAAAATATCCCACATGAAACCCTCTCCACCACTAACAGTCGCTACCGCGAGAACAGGTAATCTGAATATCTCCTCATCTGATTTCGTTGCTCATTGAACTCCATCTTGTTGTAACAGCCATATTCCTGTGACTATAGTCCAATGTTAAGATCAAGTAACTTCAAAAGCTTTCACTCCAGAAGAGATATCACGGTTGAGAGAGTTCGATACTTCTATTGGGTGGTTCGCAGCCTGGGGATGGATAGGCGGATCTATGCTGCTTAACTTCGTATAACGATCAAAGGACGTACATTTATTTCTCCATTCATCTATTAGAGCGTGGTCGTGTGACTAGGGCCTCCCGTCGGGTAGACCGTTCACCTGGTGCAAATCTTTCGATTTGACGCCACTTCGGCGGCTTGCACGTCGATTGGGAAGAAATGATGATGATTCGGACAACACAACACCCAGTCCCTGAGCGGAGGGAATCTCCGACCCAGACGGGAATCGAACCCAGGCCCTTAGGAGTGACATTCTGTCGCGCTGACCACTCGGCTACGGGGGCTGGACTTCGAGTGCGTGGTAAGTTGTTCAGTTTTTCATGAGTTGGCATGTCTCTGGATCTTTTCAGTTTCATCTATTCATGTTTTATTGTTTGTTGTCGTCGTCGGAGATTTGGAGAGGAAATATTGGCGAGTAATGACAGTCACAGTGTATTCCTGTCACGATTCTCGTTGCGTTATTGAGATGGATGTATATTTTATTTCATGGTTAATTCTACTCCTAGCAGGAGAACCCTATTCAGCGACAGTGTACACATGTTCTTGTGTGGTGGTTCTTGAGGTTATTTTCCCGATAGCACCAGCCAGTTCCCTCGGTATGTTATTTACCGAACTCAATTTCTATTCTGATAGTTATAGTTGTTGCCTTAATGTCAGGGATTTATCGAAAGTCACACCCAAATATCTGGGGTATAGTCAGCGTCGTAATGTTTTGATGCGGAAGGTTACATTCAAGGTGGAATGACCTGACTTGCATTTTATGTGGTTTCTGGCAAAGTATTTAACTTTTTTAACACTGGTCGAACTTTTACAGAAGGAGAATGACATACTGACAACGCTTTTCGCGCGTTATGTATGTAGCGATAACGTGGGGCTTAATGAGGGTGGATTTAAAGGATGTATTGCATAAAAGCTTATATTTCTTTGTGTACGTGATTACGGGGATGATGGTGGCTTTGTCCTTCTTCGCGTTATGTCGTGTAACAGTTGATTCGTTTGCCGGTCTCAGGGAACCTGGCAGGTAGAGACGGACAGAGGTGAGTAATGAGAGAGGACAGAAAATGGAAACGGGGACGGAAGGAGCGGAGATGTGAGAGTTCCAGACCAAGGCATATCGTAAATAAATAAAGCAATAAAACGCTACAGCGTCGCTCGCAAAGTGTTTTAACGACCGGCGCTCTATTTACATGGCGTATCGGAGCGAACACAATGCATATTGCCGAACACGGTGATAGGCAGAGCGAGCGCGGTACTCCATCATGGCTGGAGCGAAAGCCATCCAGATGTAGCTCGCTGCGTGCTGGGCGTCAGGTCGCAGCTTTATGAGGCCGGGCGCACGCCCTGCCTGTTCCCGCTTATCGCTGACCCGTTTTCATAGCTCGCACTTCCCCGCGAGCACAGTAATCGTTCCGACTTCCATCCGCTGCAGCCAATCTCACACTCTACCGATAGGTGTTATCTTTCTTCCGGAAAGTTTCTGTTTTTTATACAAACGGATGGCTTCGCAGATTCATTTGTCAGATCCCTTCAACAACTGCGAGATGAAAATTAAAACAACGATGGTCAAATTCATGAATGATTAACTTTTGCTCCATAATGATATCGAATAAAACTCATAAATAACGTTCTGGGCGTTGGTTGTTTGGTTGAATCTGGGCAGGGGACCAAACAGCGAGGACATCGGTGTCAGCGGATTAGAGAAGGATGCCAGCCTTGCCCTTTCAAAGGAACTTTCCCGGATCTGCCTGAAGCGGTTTAGGGAAGTCGCGGGAAACGCAACTCGGAATGACCGGGCGTGGATCAGAACTGTTATCCTCCCGAATACTGGCCCAGTGTGCCAACCACTACGCCACCTCGCTCGCTTACTCGATGTTCCGATACATTCTTCACAATTTTGAATAGGTATATTTAAGAAATTGGGACAGTTAGGAAGGTGCAGTTAGTTGCATAATATTCACACACACGTCTAAAGTTTTAGTAGCTTTTTAGCAAAGCTCGGTGCATGCACTGACTGTAGCACGCTGGGTAGCTGAGCGATATTCCAGTTCCTCCCATGTCCGGCGTAGCACGTCCTCAATAACGTGTGCAACAGCTGCTCTGATGCAAGTTCACTGCTCTTGCAACTCCCTAACATGGGGTTTGATAGGCAGAACCCTTCACAAAACTAAAAAAAAAAGTTATGGAGTTATGTCAGGAGACATTGGGGGCCAGGTAATGCGTCCTTCTCTAGCAATCCAACGACCTAGAAATGAGTCATCCAATGGTTACATTCACGAATGATTAACTTTTGCTCAATAATGATATCGAGTAAAACTCATAAATAGCATCCTGGGCGTTGGTTGGTTGGTTGAATCTGAGCAGGGGCCCACACAGCGAAGTCATCGGTGTCAACGGATTAGGGAAGGATGGGGAAGCATGCCAGCCGTGCCCTTTCAAAGGACCTTTCCCGACATCTGCCTGCTGCAGCACGATGACAGGTTGCAGTTCTTCGACCTGAGGAAATTCGAACTATTTGGATGTACACTGATGAGCTGTGAGGTTACTGACGACTCTGAAAAGAAAGAAGGTCACACCACATGACTGTGAGGCAGACCACACCACATGTTGACGTTAGAATTATCGAGCACAATTTACATGCTGAAACTGACAGGGGGGGGGGGGGGGGGGGGGAGAGGGATCAAGGGTTCTCAGAGCCTCAAATCCTCACAATGAGTCAGTTTATTTTCCCTGAAACGTAAAAGCATGTTTCGTCTGCGACCGTCTCCTTTCTCAGATAGTTTAGGTCATCATCAATAAAACTCAGAATCTCTATTTCAAATGCTTTACTCTATGGCCTGCCATTGGGTTGAAGCACGTGGGAGAGTTCAATCTTGTATGTAGGCATGAAGCTTATGTCTTTCTTTTACCACAGTGTACGCCTTGCTTGATGGCAGCTGTAACGTCGAGACGCTTGACGGATTGATTTGATGAATGCCTGTGGCACCTGTTCCACACAAGGACCACTCGTGCTCGGACGCCTATACATCTTACACTTTATTTCCTGACATAACTGATACACAGAAACTAACCGGTAAAAATGTTTGTTGACACAGTATCACTGACTGCGCACAGTTCTATACCGTAAGCTAAATATTAACAACAGCACAAAAAATTTGCTAATTCTAGACTTCCAGAATGAATTTACACTATAGAAATTAAATACTGCTTTTGAAAATTTACTGTGGCAAGAAGACATGTTTTTGAACACTTTAGTAAACAACACATTCTTGCAAAATGTCAATAACTGGAAAACAAATTATCAGGTCCCAGGCTTGGCGTCATAACTGGCAGATCAAAAGTCCTGTGAAGACATTACGGGGCACTCTCGTCATGAAAGCTATGTCCGTGCTGAACAGAAGTAAAGAAAGGTTGATGTTCCGACCGATGATCACCAAAAGGATGACAACGACAAAGCCCAGACTTGCTGATCTGGTACAATCCGGTCACCGGGGACGCTACGTCTAGCGCGAAGGGCAGTGGTGGATGATGGAGTCTGGTGAACTTGATGGGCTGGGGCTGGCGATGTCGCTGCCTTCTGAACTCCGGCATTCTTTTCTTATGACAGGTAAATGATGCATTATTTGCCATGGGCCAATAATTGCTACATTCTGTGAGCTACAATAAGGGACATCAAGGGCTTAAGTGCGTCTTCTTGGTGCATAACCGTCTTCTGCCTTCTTCTGCCCTGGCGGATCTTGAATCCTAGATGTGCAAGGGTAGCATGTCTTTGCGACTGGCTGCTTGACTGGGTCGAGGAAGCAGAATGTAGTCTTGAATAGCGCATGCCAGTGAGAGCTGCGCGCGACGATTCAAATTTTGGTGTGATTGTCTGCTTACTGGCTTTAATTAGTCCTGCTGCGGTTCTTGTGCACTGGACGTTTGAAGTGTGTGTGGCAGGTCGACACTCTGCCACAGCCTCTTCGCGGTAGGCGCGTCACAGTGCACTTCATTACACTTGTTGATTCCTTGGATCTCACATACCACTGTATGACGGTCGGACATGATGTCGGTGGTCTTCTGTAACGAATCCAGAAGTTCTGTTACAGCTGGGCATTATATTACGTTTGGTCTATTTCAACCATTCCATGCACTGAACCATCTGCTGGGGAATGGGGTGGCGCGGGCACCATTTTCCTTTTCCTCAGTAACTAACCGTAAGGATCATATGGGAACCCTCCTAATAACAAGCATTTCAGATTAAAATCAGTAATCAGTCTCAAGTAGAATAAGTTTTATACGTATTTAAATTCAACGTGATTGTAATTTACTAATTTTTATAGAGGTTCCTTTCCGACTTGCTTAGTGGCGTGATGTCTTCAGACGAAAATTTTTTGTGCCTATTTAGAACTGTAAAATAATTTTCGAGTCAATTGTAGCTCGAGAAAGCTTTCTAAAATGTTTCTCAATTCTTGGTTGGCAAGCAGCTTGCCTGGTATTCTCCAGTGGTGGAATCGTTATATCTTCCGAATTCATTTTTGCTCAATTACTTTAGCGTTAGTCTTCGCTTTGCTTATTTTTATTTCAGAACGGTGTGGTGTTATGATTCTCGGTATGTGGGGCACTCCTCTGGGGAACGACGGTCCATACATCTTCCGAACATCCAGATTTAGGTTTTCGGTGATTCCTCGAAGTCTCTTAATGCATATGCGCGGATCGAACTATTTTCGTGTACGAAGACTAGGAGAGAACATACTCCGCCAAACTTTATTCATCTGGTAAAAGGGTCAGTTCATTCATCAAGGAAGGTGACAAGAACATTATGAAGAAGAATTAAGCAGAAAATTGAAGACACGTTACATGACGATATGTTTGACTCTCGAAGAAGTTAATGCATTGGCGGGCAGCTGTGATGTTGCATTTACTAATGGAAGCAAGAATTAAGAAAAAGCCAAACAATGTGACAGAATGCGTTCGACGACCGAGAATAGTGCCAGATGTTCGAAAAATCTGAGGATAATATGAATATGGTATATGAAAAGACGAGTACACGAACCAAGATGGAACAATAAGAATGGAAAGCAAAGAACGGAGAGTTCGGATTGAAAACGGTGTAATAATGGGACGGATTCTTTCATCTGTATTGTTTAACCTATACATCGAAACAGTGTAAAGGTTCAAGAGTGGGATGTGGGATTATAGTTCTGGTTGAGAGGATATCAATGACAAGCCTTTTTGTCGGTACTGCTATCCTCAACGAAAGTGAGGAAGAACTGGAGGACATGCTAAAGGAAATGAACAGCCTTATGGGCAACCAGGACTGTTACAGACTACACCAAAGAAAGACGAATGTAAATGAGGATTATATTAGTGGTAAACTTAATATCAAAATTAGTGACTACGAAGTAAAGCTTGTTCACGAATTCTTGGAAGCAAAAGAACACGTATCTGACGAGGCACGGAAGAGGTAAAGAACTTACTAGAATGAGCAAAGAGAGCATTCATGTCCTAGAACTGTATACTGATATGAAGCAAAGCATTATTTTGAAGAAGATATTTGTGTTAGCGTACGGATGGAACACAGCATTTTGTGGCAGTGAACTGTAGACTGTGGAAAAAACTAAAAAGAAGAAAATATAGGTGCTTAAAATATGTTACTATATGACGATGTTGAAAAACAAGTGAAATAATAACATAACGTTTGAGCAGGCTCCCTGCAGGATCAGCAATGAAAGAAACATATAGAAAACACTGAGAAGAACATGTTTTGATGACAGGACAAGATACCAGGGAGCACGGTCTGTGCTATTAGCGGGAGCTGTAGATTATAAAACCTGTAGGCAATGAGAGAGATTAGAAAACTTGCAACAAAAAATTTAAGACGTAGGGTACATTGCTAATATGAAATGAATAGGTTAGTACAAGATTGGAATTCGCGGCAGGCCACATCAAATCAGGCAGAAGACTAATGACGCAAGAAACGGAACAGCATTTCACTGAGAGTTTCAGGAGACATTGGGTACACAACATCAACATCAGAATGAAGTTTTCACTCTATAGCAGAGTGTGCACTGATGTGTCACATACCAGTGGATTAAGGCTGTGTGCTCGGACGAGATTCGAACTCTGTACCTTTGCAGATAAGTGTCTACCGATTGTGCAACCCGAACAAGATTCGCCTCTCGTCCTGACAGTCTTAAATCTGGTGGTGCCTCTTCTACCTTACAAACTTCTCCTGGGACGCTAGCAGAATAGTAATCCTGGAAGAAAGGATACTGAGGAGAAATGGCTTAGATACAGGGTCTTTTTTTCCAGAAATAATATTTCACTCTGCATTGGAGTGTGCTCTGAAATGAAACTTCCTGGCAGATTAAATCTGTTTGCCAGACCACGAGTTGAAATCAGTACCTCTGCCAGGTACCCAATTTTAATTTACCTGGATGTTTCTCACTCTGGCTTTTGTAGCTATTACTTTGAACAATAATCGTTACGTTTATGACCTTTTATGCTCCTTGGCCTTACCCTATAATACTGACGTTATCATTCAACGAAATAACACCAGACTGCATGTTCACCGTGCTATACTGACTTTCCTCGATACCCTGGCGAGCAACTTGTCCAGAACTCTCACTCAGTGCAAACGTCTGGTAGTGGGTTGCCGAGAGACTGTCACTATGACTGATGAACTCCGGCATATAGTTGAACCTGGATGAGTGATGTACAAATACTTGTATTCCAAACTCAGCTTTACTTCAGGTCAGCCATTTAAGGGCAATTTCTGCTGCTGGAGCAATGTGCTAAATGAAGCTCCAAGAATACCCCTAATCTTCTGCATATTGTTACGGCACAAAACAGTAACGGGCAAAAAATCATATACTTTTATTAAAATTTATTATCATTTCCATTAGCTCTATCATGTTAAGCCATAGACCGGGGATGAGGAAGGAAGTGTACCAGTATGTCGTAAGGGGATCGGGCCCTCAGCTCATCATGACAATGTCTGCCAAGTGAGAAATAGGCATTCAGCCGAAAGAAAACCGCGACAGAAAACCAAGGTAGGACTGACAAGTAAATTCCTTCATTTTTAAGACTTGGTGCAGGTAACACTATCTCTTACACAATAACACGCAGTGAGAATCTCACACAGCAGATAACAGTTTGTTAAGTGAATGTGGCAGAATGAAGAAGACAGATGAGGTCATTCTGAAAAGAGTCTCACATCATAGCCTGGCACTTCCTCCCTTTAAATATTCCAGTTTCCTCGTTCACATAAGTAGATCACTGGGATCAGAGGCATTAACAGTAATAGAAATCGCTTCTGCGGTTACAATACTGTAATGAATCTGTCCTTCAAATCGTTGATGCTCCAGAATAACACAGTAAACTGCAATAGGGCCTCTTGGGTCCACCTTCCTGGTCAATATGAAGGCGTCCCTGAGGGCTCAAACCAATGTGGCAGAAGGAAGAAGACCAACCACCCAGAAGACTACCAACACTACGTACATCGGTAATGGATCATGTAGGCTCGTCGTAGAACAGAGCCAACCAGCAACCCACCACAACTCAGAAGTCGGTATCACTGTTGACGAGACTAGCAGACGCTGGGAGGAGGAGATTAGTGTTTAAAGTGCCGTCGACAACGAGGTCGTAAGAGACGGAGCACAAGATCGGATAAGGGAAGGATCGGGGAAGGAAATCGGCTGTGCCCTTTCAGAGGAACCATTCCGGATTTTGCCTGAAATGATTTATGGAAAACTTAAATCAGGATGGCTGGAGACAGGTTTGAACCGTCGTCCTCCCGAATGCGAGTCCAGTGTGCTAACCACTACGTCACCTCGCTCGGTTTGCAGACTCTGAGCTGACTAAACAGATGTCAGCTATAAACCAACACACAGCTGAATGAAGTCTCAACTGAGGCTAGCGTGGAAGAGCCGCAAATTATAAACATAATGAATAAATGATTGGACTTTAATAGCATTATATTAGTGTCGAACATGATTCACAAATTCCCAGCAGCCACCCTGCCCTCTCACAGTGGTCTCTCCGAACAGTTCGTTGAATATTTAATCAGGTATGTTTCCTGCAGTATTCTATTCGCACAGAAAGTAAGATTTAGGGTCCTTCCTGGCATGGCGTGACAATTTTAGAGACGCGCGGAGTGTCCACGTGGTTCAAGCCGCCATGCCACGGATTGCGTGGCCTCTCCCGCCAGAGTTTAGAGTCATCTCCCGGGCATGGGAGTGTGTGTTGTTCTTTAGCATAAATTAATTTAAATTAGTTTAAGAAATGTGTAAGTCTAGGGACCGATGACCTAAGCAGTTTGGTCCCTTGGGAACATTTTTTTAACAATTTTATTCATCTGGTATTATTTGACTGACGACGAAAATAGCTTTCGATATTGGAGTTCCCAAAATATATATCGTTATGTCATAAAAATGAAGTAAATTCAAGAATAAAGTTCTGACCCTCTATTTTGAAATGGTTCACGGTAATTACGGCGCAGGTGATAAGAAACTCAAGGAGGATTACAATCCATACTGGAATACATCAGGGAACAGTGTGACAAGTAACACTGAGAACTATTGGGGCGGTCGAGGGTTTGATGCTGAGGAGCAGGTGGGTGCTGAGACAGAGAGTGAGTAATGAGAAGCACACATAATATGTTCTTAACTCTGGTTTACTTCAATGCATCAGTTTCACATGAGTTACCGCCAACCTCGCAACCTTGACTGCCTGGACTGGTGTCGACAGTGTACGCTATGTCCATACGCTACCCACTATCTTGTACAGTAATATGTGATGGCTAATGACCCATGGAGAGCTGGCGCCAATGTTAATTTGTTCATGTATCGTTGAGATCGATTGCGGTTGAGCTAAGCTATCTTTGTTTTCACTTGTCTTTTCTTCCGACTGGCGGACGAAGCGATTGGGTTCCTAGCCTTCAACGGGTAAACCTCGAGATCTCGTGACATACGCTGGGAGACGAGTGTTAACGGCTGCCGATGACCGATATATGTTGTAGTGTGAAACTCTTCGGGCGTTTTAATGACATGGGCAGCTTGGAGATAAAAGTTATCTGAATTCGCTGGGAAGTGAAGCGGAGAAGCTGTGGAACGTGCTCCTTCGTATTGTGTACGTGATAGCAAGTAAGTGGTCGTAATTGTGTTTTGTTGAACGACGCACTCAGTTGCATTTAAATTATATTACACTACTGGAAATTGAAATAAGAACACCGTGAATTCATTGTCCCAGGAAGGGGAAACTTTATTGACACATTCCTGGGGTCAGATACATCACATGATCACACTGACAGAACCACAGGCACATAGACACAGGCAACAGAGCATGCACAATGTCGGCACTAGTACAGTGTATATCCACTTTTCGCAGCAATGCAGGCTGCTATTCTCCCATGGAGACGATCGTAGAGATGCTGGATGTAGTCCTGTGGAACGTGCTGGACGTGCAGACCGCGTTAGACGACGCTTCATCCAGTCCCAAACATGCTCAATGGGGGACAGATCCGGAGATCTTGCTGGCCAGGGTAGTTGACTTACACCTTCTAGAGCACGTTTGGTGGCACGGGATACATGCGGACGTGCATTGTCCTGTTGGAACAGCAAGATCCCTTGCCGGTCTAGGAATGGTAGAACGATGGGTTCGATGACGGTTTGGATGTACCGTGCACTATTCAGTGTCCCCTCGACGATCACCAGAGGTGTACGGCCAGTGTAGGAGATCGCTCCCCACACCATGATGCCGGGTGTTGGCCCAGTGTGCCTCGGTCGTATGCAGTCCTGATTGTGGCGCTCACCTGCACGGCGCCAAACACGCATACGACCATCATTGGCACCAAGGCAGAAGCGACTCTCATCGCTGAAGACGACACGTCTCCATTCGTCCCTCCATTCACGCCTGTCGCGACACCACTGGAGGCGGGCTGCACGATGTTGGGGCGTGAGCGGAAGACGGCCTAACGGTGTGCGGGACCGTAGCCCAGCTTCATGGAGACGGTTGCGAATGGTCCTCGCCGATACCCCAGGAGCAACAGTGTCCCTAATTTGCTGGGAAGTGGCGATGCGGTCCCCTACGGCACTGCGTAGGATCCTACGGTCTTGGCGTGCATCCGTGCATCGCTGCGGTCCGGTCCCATGTCGACGGGCACGTGGACCTTCCGCCGACCACTGGCGACACCATCGATGTACTGTGGAGACCTCACGCCCCACGTGTTGAGCAATTCGGCGGTACGTCCACCCGGCCTCCCGCATGCCCACTATACGCCCTCGCTCAAAGTCCGTCAACTGCACATACGATTCACGTCCACGCTGTCGCGGCTTCCTACCAATGTTAAAGACTGCGATGGAGCTCCGTATGCCACGGCAAACTTGCGGCCACTGACGGCGGCGGTGCACAAATGCTGCGCAGCTAGCTCCATTCGACGGCCAACACCGTGGTTCCTGGTGTGACCGCTGTGCCGTGCGTGTGATCATTGCTTGTACAGCCCTCTCGCAGTGTCCGGAGCAAGTATGGTGGGTCTGACACACCGGTGTCAATGTATTCTTTTTTCCATTTCCAGGAGTGTATTATGATGAGGCCTTTACAGTCGATCTTTAAGATGGTGTGGAAGAGTTCAGTTGGCCTAGTTAAATACTGGCCTTTATTTGAAATTTTTCTCAGAAGTTTTAGTAGTGCTCGGTGTTTCTTGCAACCAAATGATTCTATGTTGGCGTTTTCAAATCCGGCACTCTATTAATACAGTTGCCCATGTGTTAAATGCTGAAGGTCAAAGTTGTGAATTTGTCAGTAGTGTAACGTGTTCCTTGACACGCTTACCCATATATCTTGTCAAAGGTTATGCCGAGTGTTTATGTTACAGAGTTATTCGAATACCTCTGTGATTCGCGCAAAATCCTTTGATCGTGCCAGCACCTTCGCGGGGAGTGAAATGTCATCCGAAATCTAGGCCTGGCAGTGTTTATGAATCTTGCCACTAGCTGGAGTTGTTCACATACCGCCTTCCATAGTTTAGTATTTGTGTTCCTTCCGCCAAGGCGGGTTAAGCTAGTAGATAGCCTACATAAATATATATTTGTATGTAATCTGTTCTTATACGAACCCGTTTCCTTAAATATTAGAGACTGGCAACTGGCTAAACTTTAAGTTGCATAGAATCTGCCGAGTTCCTTGCGCAGCTCCTTCTGGTAGTGTTTTATTAATACGTCTGATCACGTGAAGATTTATCTTTGAAGATCAGTGTTTCTGCCGTAAGTGGTTCAATCATGTTATGTAATTGGATCTTAAGTTGGCACTTGTGTTTAAGTGTCATTAAGTCACCCTTTATTGGTAACTGTTTTCGTTATATGTACTTTGCGGGAGTCCTATATGAGAGTTTGAATTTCTGAAATTTGTCAGTAATTCTGTTTTCTTAATAAGGGAAAATAAAGCGAGGGGTATTATTGCCCGCCAACGTTAAGTTTCTAATTGGCCTTTTAAAAAGTGCTTCTTTTATGGTTTCGATTAGTAAGCTTATAAGAGTATCTTAGTGAAGAATGTTAAGTGTGGCCATCTTAATTTAGTAACTGGTTTTAAGGAGTTTGATAAAATGGCTATGTGATGTAGCTTAATTGCTGTGCTTAAGGTTTCCATAAATAAATGACACATTTAGTTTTTTTATAACTTTCTCTTAAGGAACTGAGTACGTTGGGTTTCTAACTGTATTTGTAAAGCTTTATCTAGTAGCTAGTCCACAATTCGTAATTTTCAAATTCCCTAAAAGGCGTAATGTCAATGAATAGTCATAAATTGTGACTACCAACCATGATTTCTTCCCGCTTCCTTTTTTATGGTATCTGTGATATGGTGGGTACACGTGGTACGACTAGGGAATCACGTACCAACTGGGACTGGATGTGGGTCACTGCAGTTCCTACTTAACTCCCGCCCAAATCCGTTGTATCTCTATTCCTAATGATTTCAGCGCTGAAGCTATTATTACTACAGTAAACAGAAACGGAAACTAGAATGTAGGCCAAAGCAAACACTTGGCACAAATTCTAAAATCGTATATTGTACCACATGGGTCATTAGTATTCGATATACAGGTAATCAGTTCTTAATGGTCTCCATATTGAATGAACAATCCCATAGGATTAACGACCGAATTTGAGAGGACTAAATGTGAAATAAATCTTCCACATATACATCGGCATCGATGTGAAGGATCCACAATTAAATTAAATTGGCCGCTACAATTAAATTACTTACACATTCAATGGTCGTATCTCATTTACTGCAGTCAGCCTTCCCTTTGTCGTTTTTACTTAGTTTGTTTATTTTAATTAGGGGCTGTGTAAATCTATCCGAATTAATCGTTTGGAATATTCACGTTCTGCAGTGCAGTGTACGTAATGAACCGTCAATTAACAACGAAACACTTTTACCCAGAACATTGCGAAATCCTCGTACATTAATTTGTTCGTAATATATCTTGCATTTGTCTTCATCTGATTAACATTTTTATTTCATCTTCGTATGGTATAGGTTTCTTTTCGTTCGTTTCGTGCGTGCGCTGTCTCACTCTTTTGTACTATAAATCATCTTTTGCTTTTCACGAGGCGGACGGTGGCTAGGGAAGCTAGTAGATTTTGTGTACTAATAGACCAGAATCGTAAAAGAGAATTGGTTAAAACTTAGAAATACCGGTAACTGGTGCAAGTGGATACAGGTGTCTAAAATATGTCATTCTTATGCGTTGTGGCGGATAGGTCGGTACGATTGAAAATTGAAACTGTAAAATTATCCGAGTGAAGGAAATTGCCGACACCTTTATACCTGTGACGACTCATCAGCATATGTGAAAGATCTTACAAACTCCTTACGTAGCATCATATTTAAAATTTCCTTTAAAATTCACGAATGGAATCATCTGAAGAGAGAAATCTGATAACTGATGCGACCACCAGCATTTGTGGATCGTGTGCTACAGCTGATAAACGTTTCTCTTGAGAGCCACAGTCATTTGCTTCCTTCGCCATTATTCGAAATGCAACCAAAGTAAGAAATAAAGAATCGTTAGACGTCCACCTCGGGAATCAACCTTTTTCCGTCCTAATTTTCATGATGCGCAAATGGAAGTAATTAGCAAACAAAAGAATTTACTGTTTCGATTAAAAGGCCGTCTTCCTCCAATTCAGATTTTACCAGAGGAGAAAGCAATAATATATAGCTACTCTTTAGCTGCGATTATAATTTGCCACTTTGAGAATTACAAGTGGTATAAACGTTGAAGGTAATTTAATGTAGAGGAACGTATGCGTATTAAATTGGTATTTTTCAAATTTACTCTTTAGACAAAAGTCAATTCAATACTTTCCTGATAAACATTTATTTTTTCTTTAAACATGCGTATTGTTTCAATTCAAGGAGCAAAGATTGGTTTTGGAATACGCCCGAGAGCCGACAGATTTCACGTTTAATAATTACATGGCCTGTAAATAATTTTCAGTGAACACTGCTCCGAACTGTATGTTTCGTCTCCATACCCCACAATCCCTTTCTACCGCTTACCGAGGAAGCAACTGTGTCGTTGCTGTGGCAGGATCTACTCGTATATCACAACTGTCCCGCAACTGTCTCACTTATCGACCGACCTTCTAAGAGAATTTATATGCAGGCTATGTTCTGTTGTTGTGTATTCATGTTTACATTGTGTGATCAAAAGTATCCGGATACTTGGCTGAAAATGACGTTAAAGTTCGCGGCGCCTTCCATCGGTATTGCTGGAATTCAGTATGGTGTTGCCCCAACCTTAGCCTTGATGACAGCTTCCATTCTCGCAAGCATACGTTCAATGAGATGCTGAAGGTCTCTTGGGGGATGACAGCCATTTCTTCACCGACTGCTGCTCTGGGGAGATCGATGTTGGTCGGTGAGACCTGGAATGAAGCAAGAGTTTCAAAACATCCCAAAGGTGTTCTATAGGATTTAGGTCAGGACTCTGTGCAGTCCCGTCCGTTACAGGCTTGTTATTGTCGTGTAACAACTTCGCCACAGGCCGCGCATTATGAACAGGAACGTGTTGAAGGATGCAGTCGCCATGCCCGAATTGCGCTTCGACAGTCGGAAGCAAGAAAGTGCTTAAAACATCAATGTAGGCCTGTGCTGTCATAGTGCCACGCAAAACAACAAGTTGTGGAAGTCACCTCCAGGAGAACCATTACCACACCATAACACCAACACCTCCGAATTTTACTTTTGGCACTACACACTCTGGTAGATGACGTTCCCCGGGAATTCGCCATACCCATACCTTGACATCGGATCGCCACATACTGTATCGTGATTCGTCTTTCCACACAACGTTTCTTCACTGCTCAATCTTCCAATGTTTACGCTCCTTACACCAAGTGAGCCGTCGTTTGGCATTTACCGGCGTGATATGTGGCTTATGAGCAGCCGCTCGACCATGAAATCCAAGTTTTCTCACCTCCCGCCTAACTGTCATAGTACCTGCAGTGGATACTGATAGTTTTCTATTCCTATGTGATGGTCAGGATAGATGTCTGCCTATTACACATTACGACCCTCTTCAACTGTCGGCGGTCTGTCATTCAATATACTTTTGTGCTGTAAGTTTCCCTTCACATTTCCAGTTCACTATCACATCGGAAACAGTGGACCTAGGGATGTCTAAGAGTGTGGAAATATCGTGTACAGACGTATGATACAAGTGACACCCAAGTACTTGACCATGTGTATGACCAAGTACGTGAGTTCCGCGGAGCGCCCCATTCGGCTCTCACGATGTTTAATGACTACAGGAGTTGGTGATATGGAGTATCTGCCCGTATGCGGCAGTACGATGGACTTAATATGAAAATCGTTTGTGTTTTGGGGTGTCTGGATACTTTTGATTACATAGTGTAACTATGGCAGCACGGGACGCTATATGTAATGCGATAGCAATAGCAAAATAGCTGCTGTAAACTCAAGATATACTGCATTTAAAGAAGGAATGAAGTGTCATAGCAACGCCAACAATGAAACGGACGTCAGCACTACGGATTACCTAGGAATGAAATTACTCGGAAGTGCAAACATACTAAACCAAAATTCATGGAGTCCTTTAGGGAAGCAAAGAAATAGGATCTTAGGAAATATCGAAGTAGCGTATAAGAAGATGACTTATCTGGTTGGGAAAGTAAAGCATGTCTAAAATAGAAAAAAATGTAATGTATGATAAAAATAAATGCGTCTGCGGAACAAACGAGTCGCAAAGAATGAAGGCTCTATTTTGTTACTTGTCCTCCACTGATGTGTGACACTGCATGACAAAACTTTCCGTATCCGGAATTATAAGTAGCATTTAATATTTAACCACCTGTGCAGAGGTGTATGCTAGGTTCTTCAATTTCCTTGACGTGCTTATAGCAACCAACTCATAAATGTCAATGTTTATTAAATCCAAACTGGTAATCCTTTAGTATTATATCGCCAAATGCTTCTAGTGTAAAAAAGGCCTATAACGTAGAACTTGCTGTTAGAGCCAGCGGTAGGAGGTGCCAACCATAATGATAACTTCCCTCACGGTTGTACAATAAGTACGAGTAATGTTTTGCGGTACGATAAACTGCACTAAAGAAAAGTGTAGTTTACGGTCATTATGTGTATCAAGATGAAAGTAAACACAATCTGAAGGAATATAATTATTTTAGATCACTACGTTTTCAAATTGAGGTAATATCTGTTTGGAACGCACTTATTGTTATTATCCTTAAAGCATAATCACAACATTTAACAATGCCATTGTTTATAGTTGTTCTGTTTTACTGTTATCATAATGGATAGACGCTTGTCATTTCAGTGGTAAGATGAACGGTTACACCGGAAAAATACATCCGTTATTACCAAGACAGCTACAGAAACCGTCTGCTACGAATCATACAGTGGTACCACATACAGAGACCACTTTCTGTTGTCTAACGGTTACATGGCAGAATGTGCTTTGAACCATGTCATGATAGATTTCACGCGAGGTGATTATCCATAGTCACGCTGTACGGTAAGTGAATCAGTGTGATGTACAGTTGCTTCGAGGGTGTGACACGTCGCAAATGCGCAAGCTCATCTCTAAATCTATACCCGCAGGTACTCATTCTTTTTTAAACTGTAGTACCTGATCTGGCACAGAAAACGCATGAAAGAAGTACGAGCGCTGATCAACAAAGAATGATTTTTTCCTGTAGCTTCAGTGATAGTTTCCTATCCGTACCACGAATATTTGAAACGAGCAGTTTTCTGTGTATAATACCTATAACCGCACTACTCTCTTATCGATAGGTTGGTAGTGATGCTCTGTTTTGTTGACGCTCTTCGCATTACGCGTGCCAAACAATAAAGGCGATGGAAGAGGAGCAGCACGGCCCGATACAATTCTGTATTCATTTAAACCACACGGCCTTAGAAATAGTCGAAAAGCTGCAGCAAGCGTACGGTGAAGTTGCACGACCTTGTCCAACGACGTTTAGGTAGCTCAAGTACTTCAAAGAAGGCCGACTTTTCTTTGTTACACAAGGGATCCTGGTGCTTTAGGCTCTGCTATGAATGAAGTCAACATCAACACAGCTGCTGGGGTGACTGTCCCTGAGGATTAGCGGGTAACATTACACAGCGTCGGCAAAGTGCTGAGAGTTTCATAATGCCTACTCTTTATCGTCATGGATGATCATCACCATAAGACCCGATTTTGTGCGCGTTGGGCGCCACTCTCGACAAAAGGTGTGTGCAAATGGAGACAAGCAATACGGTGCTGCGTCTCTCTGTTCATGGAGGGGGATGCGTTTCCGGAATCGATTACTACCGGTGATACAGCTGCATCGTTATATCTACATCAACATGAGTACTCTGCAATTCACATTTAAGTGCTTGGCAGAGGGTTCATCGAACCACAATCATTCTATCTCTCTACCATTCCACTCCCTAACAGCGCGCGGGAAAAACGAACACCTATACCTCTCTGTTCGAGCTCTGATTTATCGTATTTTATTTTGATGATCATTCCTACCTATGTAGGTTGGGCTCAACAAAATATTTTCGCATTCGGAAGAGAAAGTTTGTGACTGAAATTTCGTAAAAAGATCTCGCCGCGACGAAAAACGTCTTTGCTGTAATGACCTCCATCCCAATTCACGTATCATATCTGCCACACGCTCTCCCCTATTACGTAATAATACAAAACTAGCTGAAATGTTTTGCATCCTTTCGATGTCCTCCGTCAATCCCACCTGGTAAGGATCCCACACCGCGCTGCAATATTCTATCAGAGGACGAACGAGTGTAGTGTAAGCTGTCTCTTTAGTGGACTTGTTGCATCTTCTAAGTGTCCTGCCAATGAAACGCTACTTTTGGCTCGCCTTCCCCACAATATTACCTATGTGGTCTTTCCAACTGAAGTTGTTCATAATTTTAACACCCAGGTACTTAGATGAATTGACAGCCTTGAGAATTGTACTATTTATCGAGTAATCGAATTCCAACTGATTTCTTTTGGATCTCATGTGGATCACCTGACACTTTCCGTTATTTAGCGTCAACTGCCACCTGCCACACCATACAGCAATCTTTTCTAAATCGCTTTGCAACTGATACTGGTCTTCGGATGACCTTACTAGACGGTAAATTACAGCATCATCTGCGAACAACCTAAGAGAACTGCTCAGATTGTCACCCAGGTCATTGATATAGATCAGGAACAGCAGAGGTCCCAGGACGCATCCCTGAGGAACGCCTGATATCACTTCGGTTTGATTTGATGATTTGCCATCTATTACTACGAACTGCGACCTTCCCGACAGGAAATCACGAAACATTATGATCCTAAGTGGAAAGTCGCCAGGTTATCCAACACGGAAAAAAGGTCAATGCTGTTCCATCTGTATGGTGGGGGTGGTGATCACGCTTTTGACTGACGTGGAATGAATTACCAGCATGCATCTGCCCCTCACAGTGCTGTTACAGCAGCACACTATACGTCAAAAAATGGCTCTGAGCAGTATGGGACTTAACTTCTGAGGCTCAGTCGCCTAGAACTTAGAACTACTTAAACCTAACTAACCTAAGGACATCACACACATCCATGCCCGTGGAAGGATACGTACCTGCAACCGTAGTGATCACGCGGTTCCAGAATGAAGCGCCTAGAACCGTTCGGCCACTACGGCCGGCATACTACACGTCAGTATCGGCTTAACCAGGGAGGGTATTTCAAGGAAACGGCTAGAACTTTCTCGGACTGGTTGGTGACTTCATCATGACTGTACTCACAACGCAAATCCAGTCATGCGGTTGCTGGCTCAGTTGAAGATTAGCTGTGTACCGCATCTGTCTGATATCCCCGATCTTGAACCTAGTGTCTTTTTTATTTTTAACATCACTAAAGGCCAAGCTTCGGTGTCTTCGATCTGAGAACTTCGAATTAGTGCTCAAGAAAAGTTGAGCGATTCTTAAGGACGTGACAAAGCATGGGCTGCAACGTGTATTCGAGGACTGTGAGACACGCTGTAAAAAGTGAATTGAGGTAGGAGGGAAGTACTTTGAAAAATATTGTGAAAACACTGAAACGCAGGAAAAAACATTGTCGGAAAAAACCATTCTCAGTCTTTGTTGATCATTCCTCTTACTTGCAATATGATCGCTATTGAACAAATGGTCCGAAATTCAGCTAAGGAAAGTCGACTTAAGCCATTAACACAGTATGGTGGAAAGTTAGCTCCAAAACAAACATAGGTGGAGTCGTCAGAAACAAGTTAGTGAGCTTTACACGGGTCCACTAGTAACGGAACAGTTGGAAGATCTTCCGACTTGCAGTCCCACACTCCTTTCACACTGTTGTCGTAAGTTTGCAAACGACCGACATCGCTGTTGGTCTCGACATATTGCTTAGAAGTAGACTACAGAGTAAGTAACTCCTTCTGCAGATGGAATTTTTATCTGTCAATAGTGAAATGTGATTGAGCCGTGCGCGGCTTGTGTTCATCCCGTTTGTGGTTTGTCATCTTCTCTTACGGTACTGCCGCCTCGTTTTCTTATTCCATTTACTGGCGTCACTAACTTCCTGCCTTACCTGCCGGTGAGTGGCAGCAGCAGCGCTTACCGACAAATTCACTGTCGTACCGTCTCTGGAGCGACTGATTTCCGGATCGTCGTGTGTCTGTAGTTTAGTTGGGAGCTGCGTCGGGGCGCAGCTTCAGTCAAGCCGGGACGCAGCAGCAGTGAGTCGGCGACGGAGGGCCAGTGAGGTGCGGACAGCCAGTGCTTGCCGACCGCTGGTGACAAACATCAACTGTCCGACGGAAGCAGATTGGAGCGGAGGACCGTAGGTTCGTCGTCTCATCGGGCGACGTGTATTGGGTCCTTTGACCGTTTCTGGGACTCGTCACTTGGTCATCGTGCCGGACGTTGGTCGGTTGCTTCCTTGCGCAGAGATGTCGTGGCCAATGGAAAGAGTTATCTCTTCATGGATGGGTATGAGACAGTGTGCCCGGGTCGCCGTATCTCTGAGTTCCGAACGGACTTGGAGATGAGTCGGGTTGAAGCTGCTGTGAGCTTCGGATAGCCAAGACTCGCCCGATCGTTGCCACTCACGTAACTTCAGTGGGTATAACCTGGGTTGGTCGTTCGGTCGGTCATGGAAACTCTGTGCGTCGAACTGATTCGCCCTTGTTGTTCCACAGTGATTGCTTTTAGGATTTCTCGTGTTCTTGTGCCAGTGTGTTTACGCGGATCCGTGTATAGCTTCTGTGATTTCCACTGAACAGATGAATGCTGTATGCGTACTGCAGTAGTCAGTCGGTCGGTTGAAATAGAACAGCGAGTGGGTCGCGCGGAAGAGAATTCATTAGGCTGTTGGTTGGTTCCTCAGCCGTCCCTAGATGGTGTTGCCACCTGATTGTTCAGGCTGCCAGTCTCACCTAAACTGTGCTTAGTTTCCTCCCCAGGCCGACCCTAGAAACTCTTCTGAATTCCACTGTTGTCGTTGTTTGTGACTGTCATTTTATTTGGTCACAGGTACTGTGCCAGGCCTTCTGCCGCGTATTAAGATTGCCTGTCTATGTTTAGTATTTGGTCTTCAGCCGAACTTCATGACAACTATTTTAAGATTAGGCCTTCAGCCGCATTTCATTTAAAATTCTTGTTGCTCTTTATTTAGGCCTTCAGCCGCGTTTTGTTTCAGAACCTGTAGCTTTATTATGTAAATCCTTCTCTGAAAGGTTCCTCTTTAATTATCTGGAACTCTTCAAACGGCCTTCAGCTGTTTTCTGTAAATGTTTATTTTAAGGTTGTCTTTAATTATTCCTTAGTAATTGTTTGTGCGTTCAGCCGACAAATATACGTCGCCGCGCGGGGTAGCCGAGCTGATTTAGGCGCTGCAGTCATGGACTGTGCGGCTGGTCCCGGAGGAGGTTAGAGTCCTCCCCTGGGCATGAGTGCTTGTGTTTGTACTTAGGATAATTTAGGTTAAGTAGTGCGTAAACTTAGAGTCTGATGACCTTAGCAGTTAAATCCCATTTCACACACACACACACACACACACACACACACACACACACAAGATACTTCTAGCTTTATTAAGATGTGTTTGTTATACAGCGTAAAAGCTTACCTTTAAGGCCTCGCTTTTATTATGTAAAAAAAAATATATTTTGGCTTTCAGCCGAAGAATAATTTGAATTTACTTAATATGGCTGTAGCCGAAATTTGTAAATAATTGGCTTTTAAAGCTGATCTGAAATATTATTTCGGCCTTTAGTGAACACAATGAAATTTTCTTAAGTAAGGTCTGTAGTCGTTACTCTAAATTCTGTTTTTTTGAAAGGAATCAATGAAACTTATTATGGAGAAGTTGTTGTTTTAAAGAGAAAACTGTACATTGGTTTAAGGAATATAGTTGTGTGTGTTCTTGTATAACTAACAGTAATTGACCTTGGCCCCTTTCCACCTCCTGATCCGCTCTGTCCTTCTAAACCAGATTTCAATGATGCATTCACTGACGGCGTGGCCACAGCAACAAAACTCTGTGCCATTAAATTTACAATGAGAGATTTCACCTGCCTCATTTCAATAAGAGCCAGAGACACTGTAGAGGAATTCCGCCTCATGCTAGACATCGTTATATAGCTATACCAAGGAGGCTAAGCGTTTCCAACGACCGCAAAACTGAAACCACAAGCAAGACATTCCCAGACAAAATCGAAACGAATAGAGTTAATATCATATAGCTACAACAGCTCGTGAAATGGTGGCAAAAACCCTGTGCTTCGTTGCTAAATTACTTCAGATGCGTGTGTAACAACACGAAACAGGAAAAGAAGTGATTTAACACGTCACAGGCGAGAAAAGCAGCACCATAACATAAAAACTTACTCGCTTAATAAAGTGATACACAGCAGTTCCAAATCTAAAGTGACTAAGAAAGAGAAAAGTTGAAAGTGGTTTGTTGTTTGGAAACGAGAGGCTGTATGATGTATGGGAGATACTAAGCTCCTAGCATACACAGCTAACGGTGTCATGCGACGTACGTTAGTAAACATATACCCATATTGTTTCCAAATTTAGTATACAAGACGTAACGCTTCAACCATAGTGTAAGTGAACTATATAATGCCTCCATGCAGTAGCATATACCTTAACTACACACCGTGTAGAATCTGCAAAATAATTGATACGTAGTAACTGAGTTTTTGCTAACGTAAATGCGTTTGAGCCAACAACTCATATAACGTAAGTAATGACTTACAATGCAACAATAATTTCCCATAAAGAAAATAAGCAGAAATCTCTCTGAAGATAGCATATGAAGCCCTGAAAGCCGTCTGAGCAATAACAAAACTTTAAAAAAGTTGCTGCAAAAAGCGTAACTGCTCACCAGTTTTTCTTAGTAAGCAGGCAAATACAAAAAAAAAAAAAGCTACAGCATGAAAATGATGATTGAGAGGCCGAAACCTGATATACGTCGTTCATGCGCAAACGCGTAAGTCATCGGTCATGAGTAGTTACCGGTAAGAAAGAAAGCAGTACATTGCGATTACTCAGTCCAGTGAATGTAACGTTTTGGCGGTAGATATTCAGAGTTACTCGTGCTGCTTTGTGCAGAGTTTCGCCAATGACTGATATGAGAGTCGCCCTGATCGGATTGAGAGGTAAATTTCTTAACTACTGTATCGCAAGCACCGTGCCACAAACTTGCAACTGCTGCAGGCATGAGAAGATTCTGCGCCAATCCGGATCGGCCGGCGATTGCATCCATCGGTTTCCGTGATAACTTGTGAAACCTCTGTAGGTATATGTTGATGGTGATTCCGAACACTGCGTACTGGAGAGGTATTTTACATCGAGTTTGGCCTTTAGTGTACCTGCTAAATGTGACCAACATTTCATTAAATTTTCATGTCTGAGGATCAGCCTCACCGCTGATTCGGTTTCATATGCTAATGAGAGAGCAGCTTTGTAGAATACAAAGGGCGTTAAATAAAGAAAGCAGATTATTTTCGTTCAGGAAGCCAATTCAAAATCACTCCCCACGCGTTTGGCCATAAGACGTTACTTTTCGTCATGATATCCGTTCACTGCAACAGCCTTATTGCCATCCTACTCAGAGTGCGCCGGCCGCGGTGGCCGAGAGGTTCTAGGCGCTACAGTCTGGTACCGGGCAACCGCTATGGTCGCAGGTTCGAATCCTGCTTCGAGCATGGATGTGTGTGATGTCCTTAGGTTAATAATAATAGTAATAATGAGCGTCTGGCATTGGTGTCCGGGAGACCCATGGCGGGGCAGTTCGGCCACCGCTCCACAATGTACTTAACGCCACTACGGCGACTTGTGAATGAATGAAATAGGTGTCGTCCGTAGGTTAGTTAGATTTAAGTAGTTCTAAGTTCTGGGGGACTGATGACGTCAGATGTTAAGTCCCACCGTGTTCATAGCCATTTGAACCATTTGAACGCAGAGGGCCTTTATGCCCGCATGGTACCACTCTACTTACCGACGCTGGGACCAACGTCTTGCAGCATCAATAACCTCCTCGTCATGCACTTACTGTTGCCCGCTGAATGCATCCTTCATTGGGCGAAACACATGGACGGTGCGAGACCCGGGCTGTATCGTGGATGAGCAAGAAGAATGCAACGAAGTTTTGGGAGCCCGTCTTGGAAGCGCAGACCTGCGTTAGGCCATTCGTTGTGAAGGAGAAATTTCTTGGCAATTTTAATGGTGATGGGCACGCACTGAAGCCTTTTTTCATTTTCGTGAGGGTAGCACAATACACTTCAGAGATTATAGTTGTGCTATTAAGGAGGTCATCTAACATAATAACCCTTTCAGAGTCAAAGAGATCGTCTCCATTATTTTACCCGCTGATTGTAAGGCTTTGAACTATTTCTTCGGAGGAGAAGTGGTGTAGCGCCACTACCTGGGCTGCTGTTTTGTTTGCGTTTCGAAGCGATGAACCCATGTTTGATCGCGTGTGATAATGTTATAAAAAATTGTCACGATCAGCCTCGTAACTCACAATGAATTCCGCACAAATGGTCTGTCCTCTTTATGATCTTCAATTAAGTACAAATCTGTCGGCACTACCGAGGGAGACGTGCAGTTGTGTAGAGAGGTGTTTGATTATGATCCTCAGTAATCTCGAATGAAAGTGTTCGCACTTCCCAACACTGCATGTCTCACTGCATGACAGTGGACTGGACAAGTTTGCGCGACCTTGTTGTGGCGATGATAAACGCCTTGCCCACTGACTCACCGTGCTTTTGTTCACTGCTCGGTCTCCGCAACTACGTTGTACAAGAGCCCATGAATATCTGCGATGCTCTGGTCAAAAGAGACTCCATGACATCTCTGTGCTTGGAACGCACTTCCGTTACAGACGTCATTTTGGCGGCTACGTAAATCGCCGCCATCTGTCGGAATATCAAGATTGTACAATGGCTGAAGCGGAAATATAGCACTATGTCACGCAAGGAATTCCATATTTTTCAACCGAAACTTGCCGAGAAAATAAATGTTGCATGACCTGTTGAATGCCCCTGGTATTTCACCGCTTACTAATTTCGTATCGTGATCGGAAGAAAACTATCGTAATCATTAGTGCGATATTGCTTCGTGCTCAATTCATTAGGGCGCGCTATTATACCGCAAGCACCTCCTCAGAGCAGTGAGAGGTAGCTGGATGGATGCGCCGGGGCGGTGTCAGCGCGGTACCATAGCCGTCCTCTCCCCTACTAGCGGCGTTCACGGCTGATACAATTTGCCGCTCGTTAGGCGCTGCTTGGGGCCGTCCCCTGCTGACGCTGAGGGATCAGTTCTTGCACGCCTCATCGCCTCCTGGGGGATAATTAGTACCTCTCCGGACCGCCGGGCACGAATATCTTGGGAAGCAAAGCACTGCAGAAATAATAGCTGACGCACATATTCCTAGTAGCGATTCCCCTGCCAACGCTCATCAGGGTCAACAAAACGTGACAGAGAGACAGGTGGGAAACAAGCAACAATTGTTAATGGTCCTCCACAAATCAAGTTATTTTTTTTATTTATTCATCCAATGCGAAGTGCATTAAATACTTTATAATAAAAACTAGACCTGATATTAATTACACGGAATTTCACACTTTGAGTCCAATGTTCAGCAAACAGAATGGCATGTTTAATCGCTACAAAGCAAGTCCCTTATGTCAAGGGGTTGCCTCCGGTTACTGCAGACCAGCATATGTTCAGAGACCTACCTTGCCTCACACTCAAAACATTCATAGTCATTGATGCTCCACTTATTCAAATTAGTCTTTCACCTCACTACCCCTCTTCACAACATGTTGAGGCTTTTCCAGTTCCCATTTAGGAGGTGGCAGCCAGATGGTAACTTCGCCTGCGCTGTCAAAAATCCTCCAGGCGACTTTTTTCTCCACACCTTGGTTCGGCTAGCTTCTGCTGAACTTGGAATTGGTGCAGATGCATGTAGGGAGCTGCTTCTAGATCTCATTTGTAATGGACAAGAATGAGCTTGGAACAATCGATACTGGGACCTGTCTCTTGCTTCCTCTTGTCGTTGCTTGCTGCTATCTGTCTTCTTAATAATGGTTCAAATGGCTCTGAGCGCTATGCTACTTAACATCGGAGGTCATCAGTGCCCTAGAACTTAGAACTACTTAAACCTAACTAACCTAAGGACATCACAAACATCCATGCCCGAGGCAGCATTCGAACCTGCGACCGTAGGAGTCACGCGGTCCCGGACTGAATATCTTCTTACATCCGGAGATACTTCTCGCATGAGACTTGGTTTACTGGAGTCGGTCTTAGATACGCTGTGAGTAAGCGGCCTGTCTCACGAAGAGCAGTTTCACTTGGTTAGCATCTGCAGAGTTCCTCCAGAATGGTGCAGTATACTCCCCAGCTAAGAAACGGAGAGCAAGCGTCTATGTGCGAAGGAATCTGGACTGCGCTCCCCATGTGGTATTTGTCAGCTGGCGTATAAGATTGTTCCTGGCACAAACTTTGTCTAGTGTCTATACATTGTTGTTTATACTTTAAGGCACGATCCCAAAAAATGGTCCAAATGGCTCTGAGCACTACTGGACTTAACTGATGAAGTCATTAGCCCACCAGAACTTAGAATTACTTAAAACTAACTAACCTAAGGACATCACACACATCCATGCCCAAGGCAGGATTCGAACCTGCGACCGTAGCGTTCGCGCGGTTCCAGGCTGTAGCGCCTAGAGCCGCTCGGGCGTCACGGCCGGCCGGCACGATCCAATTTTAAACCTAGACATGGGATCCTTTCCAAGTGAAGTCCAGCATTCTTCCTGCTCATCATTGCGCAATGACTGCTGAGGAACAGACGACTTTTATCGCACTAAATGGCAAAAAGAATCGCTGGAGAATGCAAAAGAATAGCCTTCCCCAGGGAAGAAGGCTAGCTCCAACATTACATATGTACCAATTATCAGTCACTTCAAACTGTACCCAGTCCTTCATCTATGCATATGATGCGGCTGTTGTTTCTCACGGAGTCACATTTGACGAAGTAGAATCATGAGGGTGATACAGTTGTTCCTTCTCAGGGAGCGACATTAGAAGAATCACAGCTAACATCTACTCTCGAAGTACTTGCTATCTGTTTTGGCGACCACATTTTAACCCATTCCGGTTAAAACTCAGTTGTGTTAGTTGCCGTTACGCAATAAAGAGCCAAGAGGAAAGTCAAATAAGGTAAATCTGACCAATAGCCAGTCATGGTAGATAAGTAATGTATACGTGCCAGTCGACTGTACAGAATCACCGAAGTTGTATTGACATGCAGATCAGAAACAGCAGTAGAACATAGGTATCATGCTCGAACTTGCCGATCACCATGCAATGAATGAAGTTGTTGGATTCCTTTGTGTATCGGCTCAGACTGACCGGTGTGCTTGCAAGGAATTATGTATCACTCACATCACTATTGACTGACGTATATCTGAGATGAATATCATGTCTTCTCAGTAACAATAACCCAACAATAAAAGGTGCCGTCAATGAATGGAGGTCTATAATACTCTGTCACCGAGTGAACATTCGTAAGTGAACTGCATGGAATAAACATCTACGTATGTACCCCACCAGTCACCTTATGATTTTCGCTGGAGGGTACTTTTGGTGCCATGGCCAAGTTTCCCATTTCTTGTACCAGTTACAAATAGTCAGCCGGAAAAAAACAATATTGGTAAGGCACCGTGAAAACTGGAATCTATTGAATTTTACCTGTTACGCTGTTTCGAGGTATACAAAACCGAGGTAATTTTTTGGTTTCCTCTTCTAGGATCGTGCGCTTTGGAATTTTAAGAGTAAACCACACCTTGATGCATGAAACATCTCTTGTAGCGTGTACCGCTGAATTTAGTGAATATCTGTGCGATACGTTCACGCTTAGCAAAGGAACATGTGTCGACGTGAGGTTTGATTCTTAAGATATTCTCTGTATCTTTTATTAATCCTATGTGGAAAAGATCCTAGTAGTATTCAGGAATTGGCTGAACGAAGATTTTGTAAGCTACCTTCTTCGTCGACGGAGTGCATGTTCTGAGCAGCGTAATAATTAAACTCAGTATGGAATCTGCGTTATATGTGGGCGCTCAGCCGGGTGTGCGTGCAAAATGTCGTGACTGACTGTCGCCAGAAATGCTAGCCTCGAAGATTACATTGAACTGTTACCCCAGATTGCTACTGTAAAGCTAAACCAAGAAGTTCCACATAAATTTCGCTAACTGCCTGCTTTAGTAATTGTACCCGTATTAATTCAAAACGTCTGGTCATCCACATGTTGGAGAGATGGTTTTAGGTACATGTTACGCTGATCATAAGTTGTATTCACGATGAGAATAAACAAACTGCTTAGGTTCTTAGTATGAACCTCCTGCCTGGAACTGAAAATCTGATCATGGTAAATGGAGGCAGAGAGCCGAAAGTGATACTGCAAAACTACAAAATTGTATGATAAGCAGACTCACTGACGCCGTTCGGGTTACCGAGTAATTTAATGTGAAATGTCCACTGGCGACAGGGAGGCGCATCGTGAGCTACAGACACCACGGCAAGGCTTATTACAAGCACAGCGTCTTGCAGAAAGGCCATAGTTGGGGAACCGGTGGACAAAGGACAGTTCGGAGGTAGTGTGTGGTAGATGAAGTGAGAGGAGTCCATCCATCACTTTTGTGCTATGTAGTGTGGCACCTGCAGCAGTCAGACTGACAAAAAATTAATTAAACTGTGGCTGACTCTGTTAAGAAACAGTATGAGTGAAAAGCAGTAGTTTGCTTTTGTTTTACTGTATAACTTCTATTGTGTTAACCAGTTCTCGATTTACAAGGTCATTTTCAGACATTTGCTGAGTATTTTCACCAAAGAAGTTACAGTGTTTGTAAACATCATTGGAAGAGAAGCTACACGTCTAGATTGAAGGAGAAATATGCAGTAATTAACACCTTTGGCAATGTGGCGGTAATGCAATGAAAAAGCAAAAAAAAAAAGAAAAAAGTTGAACCTTAAATAAATAAAAACGGAGAAAACAGGAAAAACTTTAACACAAAATGGGAACAGAGTTTCTACATAAGTTTCTATTAATAAACAAAACCAATATAATATAATCTGATAAAATATGTACTTCACAAGGCTACTCCAGGAGGCATAAAACATGAAGAGTGATAACATAAACCAATTAAAAGAAGAAACAATTATCAGTGTAACTACAGAATACGTAAGGAACTTAAGCAGTATCAATAAAATAAACTTAAATGAATAAATGTAGGAAAATGGAGTGTGAGGGAACATTCAGTAAATGCAGTATTCGTGAGTGTGTTATTACTGATTTTAAATGGTAAAAAAGGTTGACCAATACACAAATACCAAAGTAACAAACAGGAAAAAACATTAACATTATACTCAAAACTACGACTGTAACAGTTTGCGTTAAATAAGTTAATCAAGTAAAATAAATACTATATTTGAAGAGAAAACTACAAGAGGTATTTTAGATGGAACTTAATACAGGTACCAGTTAAAAGAACGCCTTAACAACTGAAAGTATAGTCTATACGGATTACATAGGCAACTTCAATAATATAAAAGAACCTATTGAGTACATGAAAATAGGATTATGTGGACTGTGTGAGAAATAATCGAAAACAGATATGATTACATGAAGTTTAGGAGAGGGGACGTGTTGAGCTGTGTCTGGTCATTTAGGATTACATGTGGACTGTGAGCTAGATGTATCTTGATTTCCAAGGTTTCCAGGTGGTTGAGTTTAAGGCCTTTATAGACTAAGGGAAGGATATGGGACACTGGCTAGTAGTTGTGACCCTCACTCAGTAAAAGCTCGGCAAATGCGGAGTCAGGATTCTGGTACCTCTGGTTGCGTTCGAGTTCAGCCAACCTAACTGCCATGAAGCCGGAAACCAGTTAACACAATAAAAGTAATACAGTAGAATAAAAGAAAACTAGTGTTTCCCATTTATTATAATATTGTCCTACCAGGAATCCACAGAAGATTCAGTTAACATAAACAGCATGGGTAGCAACCATTGGTTAATGTAAATGAATTCCGGATCTGGAGAACGGAACTCCGTTGTGCTTTCGTGGACTAGGCCTTATTGACTGAAAAAGCAAAGTAGGACAGATAGTAACTGTCAGAGATTGACCATTTATGAGCTCCAGCAGTAGAAATACCTCACTATCGGTAAATTTTTTTTTAGTGTCCATTCTCTAAAATAAGTGTGTTGAGGTATTCTGAAGCTAAGTATAACTCAGTGACAGTTAGTGAAGTTTGAAGTATAGCTGACTATTTATTTCGATATAAAGCTACACTGTAACGGCCTTGCCGCACTGATAACACAGGTTGCAGTCAGCTCACCGAAGTTAAGCGCTGCTAGGTTTGGCTAGAACTTGATTGGGTGACCGTCCTAGTTTGCCGAGCATTGTTGGCAAGTGGGGTGCACTCAGCCCATGTCAGGCCATTTGAGGAGCTACTTGATGGAGAAGTAGCGGCTCTGGTCACGAAAACAGATAATGACCGCAAAAAACCTCTTCTTTTCTCGAATCACCTGAAGATGACACATATACGTTTGCCCAAAATTGTGCAATCTTCAGGGCTTGTTTATATTTCTCTAAGCCAAAATCTCCAACCTCTTTGCAAATTTTGGAACCATGTTTTCTGTTTGAAACAGTTAATCAATCATTCTCTCACAAAATACAAGTTCAACTTTCTGGACGATCATTTCACTTGCCATCGTAAAGAAATTGGTTCGCTGCATTTTCACATGCGGATTCAGTGTTTAGGTGCGTATTTTCGCTTTTATCATGCATTCACTTCTTCAAAATTCCTCACTTTTCAGTCACGCAAGAACTATGGACAAGATTTAGATCTTTAGATGCAGGAGAACAAGTAAACTTCTTTGTTATTTCGCTGCCCATCTTATCTAACTGTCTAAGATTGCTTGCAATGAAAGACCGGTCACCGAGCGGTCATACACACAACGAACAAGAAGGTAGCAGTAAGTGTACATCCAACTATACTACCGTGTCCCCTGTGTTGGCTCACTCACAGAACAACGACGTAGCCAAACCGCCAGTAATTCAGTTGTCAAAACGGTTGCCTGCGGCTTTTAAAAAATTCAAAACAACTGAAGGTTTAATTTTTCCCTCCACATTCTGCGCTAGCATTATACTTACGGTGACTCCGAACATGAGGGAATGAAATAAATCCTAAATACCTCCTTGAAATATATCTTTGGGGAAAGATGGTTCTAATCGCTCTGAGCACTATGGGACTTAACTTCTGAGGTTTTCAGTCCCCTAGAACTTAGAGCTACTTAAACCTAACGAACCTAAGGACATCACACACATCCAGGATGCGAACCTGCGATCGTAGCGGTCGCGTGGTTCCAGTCTGAAGCGCCTAGAACCGCTTGGCCACACCAGCTTATCTTTGGGAAACTTTTAAGTTCTGCGGAATCGTAAAGAAATCACTGTGAGGACAGAGATGTTCAGAGGGACGCTCCCCCGTCGTTCATCCAGAAAAAGAGCGCCGCTTATACTAAAAATGTGTGTAGCGGGGAGACTGCTGCCCTATCAGAACGAGGTAGGTTGTCATTCGGAAGAATTGCTGTCATTGGTGAGCAAAATCATACACAGAGCTCACATTCACAAAAAAAGAGTAAATATTCAGCTTCCTGCTGGGACTGCTCCGTGAAACGACTTCCAGTTGAAACTCGACAGAAGACACTCCAGGCGTGAGGCGGACTCCGGACTGATAGAGAGGTGCCTTCAGTGTTGTAGTCAATCGTGGATACCGGTAACGTTGAGCACGGGGAACAAAGGCAGCGTTGAAACTTCCTGGCCGATTAGAACTGTGTGCCGGACCGAGACTAGAAATCGGGACCTTTGCCTTTCGCGGCAAGTGATCTACCATCTGAACTACCCAAGCACCACTCACGCCCAGCCCCTACAGCACTGGCCTGCGAAAGGCAAAAGTCCTGAGTTCGTCTCGGTCCGGCACACAGTTTTTATTCTGCCAGGAAGTTTTATATCAGCGCACACTCCACTGCAGAGTGAAAATCTCATTCTGGAAAGGCAACGTTCTACACAAATCGAAATGCCGAAGCAGGTAAAGACTTCAGATGGATGGTTGGACATTCATATCTTTAATTCACATACAATTAGTTATCGCACGCTCAACATGTGCTCAATCAAGACACTAGGTGCATGCGTCATTCTTTTTGTAGTTCTACCCCTTTTTATTGATTAAAAATCGACCCACACTGTGCGGATTCTACGACTGAGTTGTTTTCCCAAATGTTTTGTTGAATTTAACCATCTCATACCCAATATTCAATCTTTGCCAAGTTGCTGATATTTTAATTCGCCTCTACCCAGTATTACACTACTGGCCATTAAAATTCCTAAACCAAGAAGAAATGCAGATGATAAACGGGTATTCCTTGGACAAATACGTTATACTATAACTGACATGTGATTACATTTCCACGCAATTTGGGTACATAGATCCTGAAAAATCATTACCCATAGCAACCACCTCTGGCCGTAATAATGGGCTTGATACCTCTGGGCATTGAGTCAAACAGAGCTTGGATGGCGTGTGCAGGTACAGCTGTCCATACACCTTCAACATGATACCACAGTTCATCAAGAGTAGTGACTGGCATATTGTGAATAGCCAGTTGCTCGGCCACCATTGCCCAGACGTTTTCAATTGGTAAGAGATCTGGAGAATGTGTTGGCAAGGACAGCAGTCGAACATTGTCTGTATCCAGAAAGGCCCGTACAGGACCTGCAACATGCGGCCGTGCATTATCCTGCTGAAATGTAGGGTTCCGCAATGATCGAAAGAAGGGTAGAGCCACGGGTCGTAACACGTCTGAAACGGAACGTCCACTGTTCAAAGTGACGTCAATGCGAACAAGAGGTGACCGAGACGTGTAACCAATGGCACCCTATACCATCACGCCGGGTGATACGCCAGTATGGCGATGACGAATACACGCTTCCAATGTGCGTTCACCGCGATATCGCAAAATACGGATGCGACAATCATGATGCTGTAAACAGAACCTGGATTCATCGGAAAAAAGGACGTTTTGCCATTCGTGCACTCAGGTTCGTCATTGAATACATCATCGCAGGCGCTCCTGTCTGTGATGCAGCATCAAGGGTAACCGCAACCATGGTCTCCGAGCTGATAGTCCATGCTGCTGCAAACGTCGTCGAACTGTTCTTGCAAATGGTTGTTGTCTTGCTAACGTCCTCATCTGTTGACTCAGGGATCGAGACGTGGTTGCACGATCCGTTACAGCCATGCGGATAAGATGCCTGTCATCTCGACTGATAGTGATACGAGGCAGTTGGGATCCAGGACGGCGTTCCGTATTACCCTCCTGAACCCACCGATTCCATATTTTACTAACAGCCTTTGGATCTCGACCAACGCGAGCAGCAATGCCGTGATACGATAAACCGCAATCGCGATAGGCTCCAATCCGATCTCTATCAAAGTCGGAAACGTGATGGTACGCATTTCTCCTCCTTACACTAGACATCATGACAACGTTTCACCAGGCAACGCCGGTCAACTGCTGTTTGCGTATGAGAAACCGTTTGGAAACTTTCCTCATGTCAGCACGTTGTAGGTTTCACCACCGGCGCCAACCTTGTGTGAATGCTCTGAAAAGCTAATCAATTACATAACACAGCATCTTCTTCCTGTCCGTTAACTTTCACGTCTGTAGCACGTGATCTTCGTGGAGTAGCAATTTTAATGGGCAGTAGTATAATATTTCACGAATTCAACAGTTCTCTATCATTAGCGCACACTGTTTCATTTGAAGTCTATAGTTATTTGCCATAAATAGGGCATGAAAAAGACCATTGTTTCAATCAGCAGTCTGGTGAATTTCCTAGATTTATCATCTTTGTGCGTTACATCATCAATGCGTCATGCGTGTTAGGAACACTATTGCTTATTTACTTCAGTTAATTAAGTCACTTAAATTTCCTGTTCCTATGGCGAGAATTCTCTTTAATGGGAAGATCATCCGGTACAGGTCAGTTTGACATTCACAGCGGTACGTAGACTGCTCATGTGTAACCTCACAATTTGCAGAGTAGCGTTATATGGAGGTGAATCGCGGACTGAAAAGAAGGGCAAAATCTATAGTGGGAGACAAAGATTTGAACAGATGCAACAAATGATTGAAAAAGTGATGAATTTTGTTTACCGAGGTGCACAATTTAGCGTAGAATTAAGATTCGTGACGAGCCACATCAAACCAGAGGACTTAATTGTGCAAACTCCGCAGTGTCTTTAGCTTGTGGCGTGTGTAGATATAGTTGCCTTTCTGCGTAATGGATTTCTTTTTCCAGGAAATGCTTATGATGAAGCTGCCACTATTCGCCTAATACTGAGGATTTGCATAAAACGAAACACCATGTCGTGGTTTTATTTCATTTTAGCGCATCAAACCAATGCCTCTTATCGGGATGCTACCAGAATGAGAACAACATTAATACCATAAATAATTAATTCTCAAGAAAAATTGCAAATTGCAAGAAATTGTATCAAGTACACAATATTGCATTCTGACTTAAACGTTATTTCTGGGTTGACAGAACATATGTTTCACTTCCTTTAAACGGACCTAAAGTTGGGTAATAGTGCTTAACCGCGAGAAAAAGACCTTCATCCAGACTGGCACCTTCAGAAAATAATCATGGGAAAGCAGATGGAACTGGACACATTTAATGTGTTTCACTATATGTGGAACCGTAGTGCGCTTGTCAGCTATTCAGGTACAGACAGCAGTTGCACTGCACCAATGATCTGTTGTTTGGGGCGTTGGCAGTTGTGCAGATGACGTATGTGGCGTATATGCAATTCTCACCCTATACCGTGGACGCAATATGCCTTCCGCCAAATCTAGAGCTGAAATTACATCAGTAAAAGGCAGAACACAAGATTTCCGTTAGCTCGCTAGCCAGGAGAAGATTCAAATGGTTCTAAGCACTATAGGACTTAACACCTGAGGTCATCAGTCCTCTAAACTTAAACTACTTAAACCTAACTTACCTAAGGACATCACACACATCCATGTCCGAGTCAGGATTCGAACCTGCGACCTTAGCGGCAGCGCGGTTCCAGACTGAAGCGCCTAGAAAGCAGGAGGAAACATTCGACTCAAGAATTCTTCATCGAAGAAGCTCTTTAGTGTATATGATACTCCACAGAAACCTAACAAATTGTCACTCGAGTAGACAGAATAACAACTCTGTCACGGAGAAACGACTTCATACGCTCCATGTGTCGAAATCAACACTTCTAAAACCGCCAGATTTGGCACCGTGGCTCAAGCCAGCAAAGTCTCTAGCTCGATCCACACAAGCTAACCGTTTTCGATCGATCCCGGCAAGGATCTGCTCTGGATTACCTCTGGAAAGAAGTCGTCGCTCATGTTCTACTCTGCTCTCTCCTGGATGTGCGGAATGTAGGTGTGTGCCCAGGCGACGAGCCCCAGAGACCGTCATCCGAACAATACATCCCATTACGGTGGTCATTAATCTGCCATCCAACACCTAATGCTCACACTCCTCTTTTTTTCCAAAGGCCCCTTTAATTTTCCTGTAGGAGGTATGTTATTCCCTAGTGAAATATGCGTCTACACACTTACATTTGTCCTCTAGCTACTCATGTTTAGTCACGTATCATTTGAAATGTCATATGGGTGTGAAAGAAGCCTGCGTTTAACACCACTAGGTTGAAGAGCAACTTGTCTGCCCTCAGGACACTTAAAATGGCTTGGCCTTAAAGGACTCCAGGATTACGCGAGAAACAGACTTCTGCAATATTCGTCCCTAATTCTGTGTATCCTATCTATCAACATAAGCTTGACTGACCGACGCTCTTTTCCAGTCACGTGAGACCGTTCCCTGCGATTCTCTTTAAATATGAGGTAGCAAAACCTAATTCCGTTACATATTTAATCATAACCTAACTGGAATTAATGGAATGAAAAAACTAAAAAAGTGAAATGAAAGTCCATCGTACCATGCTACGTAATATTTGGTAGGCCAGCGCATAGATGAAATGGTCTTTGAAGCCTAACAGCTCCTCTACAAACTCCAGATGGTCACAGTCCTATACCTCGACGGCAATCTGGCGGATAGAATAAGAAAAGCCTTCACGTGTGTTTCACGTCTTACACTGAAATATACTGTAAATGGTTTTATCAGACGTATTGAGAAACCTAAAGTGCTGGCTCACGACCGCTCAGATTACGAATAAAAATACATTAGTAGCGCATTTGACAGCTTCTCAAAAAGTCGTCTCTCAGTTATTTACGAAGTTTCTGAAACAAGGGAATCTTAATAGATTACTAAATTGCTCTGGTCTTATAAAGTAGAATGTAGAATAATCCTGTATTAATATTGCCTACACTGAAGAAGTGTAATTCTATTAAAAATAAATTTAAAAAAGTAAAATAACTTCAAGCGAAATTTCTCATGCTCCATGTGTACCCATGACTTAATTAGCGTAAAATTTTTTAGGAGGTTTTCGAGCGAAATTTTTCATTTCGTTTCATTTGAAAAAGCCACATAGCCCCCAGGTGAAACAAAAATATCTGTTTGATGTGAAGCTAATAAACAGCTGGTGTTAGCTCTGCGACTCGAACTAATGAAGTGCTCAGCGGCGGTTGTTTGTTCGGTTCTCCATCAGAACGGTGTAATTAATTTGCACAGTGATCCAGCAACCAAATAAATCAATGGAAAACTGCAAACAAAAATTACAGGTATGTACCAGACAATAGTCTGTACTCGTAAAATAATGTTACATTTGAGTGTAACGTACTTCATTCTATGTTGCACTTAAAACAGGTGAAATCTAGATTTTGGTTGTCCCTTGAAGCAACTTGAAGACATTTTTTGTAGTTAACTACGTCGCTTCAGCTTTTTATAACCGTACCAAGTGTTCATAATACACGAGTACTACACTGGCAGAGAGATTCTTGTTTGTTAGTTAAAAAAAAAAAAAAAGACATGTGAGACGCCATTCGAACTGAAACCTGCTGTAAGTTGACACCCTATCTGGGTAAACGAAATGAATTGCTTGTGGGAGTAAATTAGTATCAGGTCAGAATTCTTTAATTCTCTATCATTCTTACGATCACATGGAAAAGTTGAAATAGAAAAATAAAAATCGTGACACACTAACGTCTAATTCGTATATTAATACGTCAAATACTTTCCAAATGTCCAATACAGTCATAACATCTCCCTGACATGGTGGCAGAAGTTGTTCAAAAAAAAAAAAAAAAGAAGAAACCCTTAATAATGCAGAAACTTTACTGCTTAATAGCAACAGTTTATCTTCTGTGACTGCTGTAACAACGTGATCTTGCTTTTCATCCAGTTTTAGCCTACGAAACCCCAGAAACTCCAGAGGACCTATAGTTCGGCCTTAAGCCTGCCGACAGCAGTTAATCTAACTTAAGTGATTTTGTCTAAACTACCACAGGCTAGCTCATTCTATTACAAAATATCAGTTCTCCTGCGAGAAGAAACTCCCTCAAAGAAGACAAGCTCACATATTCTAAATATTTTTTAAAATTTTGAACATAGCTGCTAAGGTTCAGTGACCGTGTCAGAATTATATTGGAACAAATATGCCCTCGGTCACAAATATTAAGTCAAAATGACCTTGTTTCGATGCTACTATGTGCGTCGTCTTCAGAATTAGACTATCTGTTCTAAAACATATTAGGTATATAATACATTAATAAAATTAAAATTTGTACTGACTGGGAAAGATGCAATACCTACAAGTCACATATTAAAAAAGATCTAAGCCGGAGAGGCGAAGTTATGAACAGTTGTGAGATGGCGAGCCGTTAAGGGCTGCTCGTACCATGAAAAAGGGTTGCAATGAGACTTTAGAACAACTAGTCTAATTCTGAAGACGACACTCATGATAGCGTCGAAACAAGGTCAATTTTGACTTAATATTTGTAACTGATGGCTTGCTTGTTCCAATATAATTCTAAATATTTAGTGTTGCAAGATATTATAGCTTTCACATTGCTGAACATCTCGATATTAGTACACTTACGGAGACCTATTAGTAAATAATATACAATGACGGGAAAATTGGCCTTGCTAAACCATAACTGATACAGAGTATTCAAATTTCGACAATACATTTGTTTAGGTAACATATTTACGTGATTAACATTCCAAGATCAAAGGTTAATATAAGTGCGAAATAAGCTATTGCATGTGTGAAATAATGCTACATAAATAACCGGTGAACCAACAGAATGTTGATTGCAAGCATGCAAACTTGTATTCACATTGCCTCGTACAGTGCCGAATGTCAGTTTGTGGTCGATCAATACAAGGTCCTTTAATGTTGTTCGTGAATGACACTGCAATTGTCGTTCGATGATATCAAATATGTGCTCGACTGAGGACAGATCTCGTGATCGACCATGCCAAGCCAATATGTAAATACTGTAGAGCATGTTGGATCAAAACAGCGGTATGTGGGCGAGCGTTATATTGCTGGAAAGCGCCCCCTGGGATGCTTATCTTGAATGGCAGTACAATAGGTGCAATGACCAGACTGAGGTACAGATTTGCAATCAGGGTGCGTGGCATAACCACGAGAGTGCGCCTGCTGTAATACGTATCGCACTTCAGACCATAACTCCAGGTGAGGGTCCAGTGTTTCTAGCAGGCAGATAGCCAACATACGTCCATCACTGGTATCGAAGAAGAACCCGCTTTCATCAAAAAACACATCGGACCTCCACCCTGTTCTCCACTAAGATCCCGCTTGAAACCACAGAAGAGAAGTCACAAATGGCGGTGGTTTGGGATCAATGGAACGCACGCTAAAGGCTTATGGCTCGGAGCTATCCTTACAGTAACCGATTTCCATCCGTTCGTTGTGTCACGAGCTGCTGCCTGTTGCTATGATACCGCTGCAGACACAGTCCGATGTGCCAGAGCGATACGCCGAACACGATGGTCTTCGCTCTCGGTAGCGCTGCGCGGACCCAAGACTGCTCTTCTCGCGACCGAACATTCCCGTGACCACCGCTACCATCAATCACGTACAGTGCCAACAATCCTGCCAGGTGTACACGCAGTATTGTAGGTAGGAGGAACATCCAGCTTCCCGTAGCCCTACAACGCGACCGCGATCGAACTTAGTGAAGTGCTGATAATGGCGTCTTTGTCGCCTTAAAGCCATTCATGCCTAACATCAATTCATCACGTCCAGTCACAAAGGCAACTAACGATCACCACCATTCAGTGTATATACAAGATGATTGCAATTAAAGTTAAACTTACAAACCGCTGTAGAAATAATACCACTGGTCAAAAAGACGTCAATTTGCAACGTATTATTATCGGAGAAGGGACAAAACATATGGTAGAAGAAAAATAAATAGCTACAAAATGTACCAATACACGGCGCTGTAAGCATAATAATTTAATAGTGGTCGACTACAAGTGACAAATGAGTCATACAACAACGCCTTAGGTGTATGTCTGACGTTAAACAAACTGAACTACTCAGTGTGCTTGGGTGTACAGGTGTGATAGCGTTAGTTACGTAAGCCCATCCACCACCGCAAGGGCCGGCCGCGGTGGTCTCGCGGTTCTAGGCGCGCAGTCCGGAACCGTGCGATTGCTACGGTCGCAGGTTCGAATCCTGCCTCGGGCATGGATGTGTGTGATGTCCCTAGGTTAGTTTAGTTTAAGAAGTTCTAGGGGCTAATGACCACAGCAGTTGAGTCCCATAGTGCTCAGAGCAATTTGAACCATTTTTGAACCACCGCAAGGTCATATTACATCGGATTGGAAAAATTTGTTTTTAACTGTCCTGAGGCCAAAACCGCATAAGAAGCATCAATCACATTGGTTTTTCATTGTCCCGATGCCAAAAACCGTATAAAAAGCATCAATCAAAATTTTATCGAATTATTAATTTCCTTGTGACTGGCGCAAAACATCTCCAATATGCTGTCCACCGTTTTCTGCAACAAGCTGAAATCGAGAAACAGCATGTTGCACAACTGATTGCTGTTTCCGGGTCATCTGTTGCGCAATACGTGCCTTCAATGCAGCTTGCAAACGCAACACTGAACGCAACGTCTTTCAAATAGCCCCACAGCCAGAAGTCACACGGATAAAGAAATACCAGGTGCTCGGGACGGCCAGGTTGCAGGGAAATGGTGGCTGATGATTCTAGCATTTCCGAAATGGCGCTTCAGCAGCTGCTTAACTAGATTTGCAATGTGCGGAGTTCCACCATCTTGCATAAAAATGATCCCATGCGCACATCCTCGCTGTGGGAGAGCTGGATGACGTCATTCCGCAAAATACGCTCTTAGTGCTTACCAGTGACGGTACAGGTAACAGGACCTGAAGCACCTGTCTATTCGAAAAAAATATGGTCCTAAGATAAATGATGCCATAAGGCCGCACTACACACTGACCCTTTCAGGATGATGTGGTACCGGTCGATTTGCGTGTGGATTTTCCATTGCCCATATTTGACAATTCTGTGTATTGACATATGGTGTCAGATGGAAGTGGGCTTTGTCTGTACACAAAATCTTCCACAGCGAACCATTGTCCGCTTCCATGCGAGCAAGACATTCTAAAGCAAAGGTCTCTCTTGCTATCAGGTCAACAGGAAGCAACTCGTGCACATTGGAAATTATCAATGGATGGCGAAGAGGGAAGTTTCGTAGGATTTTAACGACTGTGCTTGTGGGTATGTCCAATGTTAGTGCAATTCTTCGTGCACTACACGTTTTCACACCACCACTCGTCTCCTCCTGCATTTCTGTGGCCATTCTATCCACTGACGTCGAATCAATTCGTTTCCTCCCTCTGTCAGGTTGCCCAACAGAAGAACCCTTCTTTTCGAATTTCAGATTCATTTTCTCCAGAGCCATGTGAGTCATCGGACCAACGCCATTTTTCAAACTCTACAGAGTTCAGAACTTCTTTAGGGCGACGTGTGCACAGTCATGATTATTGTTATGCAGCTTTACAAGAAGAGCACTATCCTGCATTGAGACAGTCATGACGAACGTCGCAGAAGTGAGAGGAGGAACAGCCGTGTACCCGTCGTGTTCACAACGTCAGTGAGTCATGCGCATGACAGGTGTTTTCATTTACGTGCTATGACACACACAGCACCATGTATTGATCAATTTTCTCACTGTTTTTCTTTCTTATGCCATACGTTTTCCTCTTCTCCTACCATATTCCCTAGCAATTTGACGACTTTCTGACCAGTCGTCTTATTTCTACAGTGTTTTTAACGTTTAACTTTAATTATGATCACCGTGCATAAAGCAAACCTGGTCCTCAATCTCAAAGTAGCAATGCTGGCACCACTCGTATACGACTGAGGCGAAATTTTAATAGACTATTTTTCAGTGATAAAAACACGCTTACCATCTTTTGTTTATGTCGCAAAACTCCTTAGCGTTTCTACCTTCGTTTTTTTCTTGATTCCGTCAGTATGTCTTGAATTAGTTTCTTATGAATCCATATTTTTTTCGTACTAGAAAGTTATGTAAAACATCCATTTCGTAAGTCATTGCATTGTTTTTGTTTCACGTCGACAGCGCGTGCGGCTCAACATGCCGCCGTATGCAACATCGTTGTAGTGGCCAGAGATGTCGAGCGGCCATCGCAACTACTTAACTCGACAGCCAGCGACTGCAAGAAGAGCCCCCCGTTTATTGTTGCTGAGCTCAGGCTCCACTGTAAGGTAGAGTAGTCCCTTGGATTAACAAGCTAAACGAAAAAAACACCAATCTGCAATGTAATACGCCGTTGTAATGCACTCTCTCCTTTGTTTCATTTATTTGTATACCCTTATCAGCGATTTACCTACCAGCAGGTGCTAGTTGGTGAGACTTAGCATCTAGAACTGTTTCTCGGCTCTCGCATTTTTACGGCTTACAGGGCACCGACAATGCGTTTCAGTAGGGACACACGTAGGCACTAGTGGGACAGTGTTGTTCAAGTAAACAGGTACTGAAAATGGTCGGGAGACAGGAATACGGGAAATTAAGAGGGAAAGTACTGGCTCTGAACACTATGGAACTTAACTGCTGTGGTCATCAGTCCCCTAGAACTTCGAACTACCTAAACGTAACCAACCTAAGGACATCACACACATCCATGCCCGAGGCGGGATTCGAACCTGCGACCGTAAGGTCGCGCGGTTCCGGACTGTAGCGCCTAGAACCGCTCGGCCCACCCGGCCAGCACAGAAAGTACTGCCTGTGTTAGCAAAGAAGAAAGCGATTTACATAACTGGGCGAAACGCCAAAAAAAAAAAAAAAAAAACTCCTTTCGAAAATCTGCCTTGGTTGCGTCCATATGTGAAACTTAACACGTGGTGGCTGCACTAAGTTGATACTGCTTGTTATGTTGTTTTAAGAGAACGTGGTAATACTGACAGTAGAATTGATGAGAAACTTTCTGACCTCTGATTCGAAACTATCTGGTACATTTATTTTACTTCAGTCTCGACCGTGGCCGGCAAAGGATCCTCTTTTGTGTATCAGAGGTTTCTGATAGCTAAATGCATAGTTCTAGGAGGCAACAGGTCAATTCAACATAGCATGAGGCCGATCCAAGGAAAATACGAGGAAATTCGAGATCTCCTGTACACCTTAAGTAAAACGTATACACACACATAGTTGATCAACAAAGTCTGAAAATGCTTTCTGAAGGGCAAGTCAACGGAAACAAGTAACTGGAACGAAAACGACAGTTTAGACAACTCTTCCAGGCTCTGGCCAGAGAGAGGTTAAGTACACTGGGAGATGTGTCAGATGATTAGCAGTTGCGAGAATTAAACAGACAGATGCCAAGGCAGGGCCAGTACGAAGCACTATCACGAAGGCACAGCTATTCTTCGTACGGCGAAAGAAGAGCTGTGCAGCTGGCAGCGCAGTTGGCAGCATTCGGCATGGAAGTGCAGTGGGCCAGTGATTGTCGGACCGGCCATCGGGCTGCTACGCCTTCCTCTCCCTCGCTTCCCTGATCAAATGTTTTTTTCCTGAGGCAATAGTATTGTTAGCCTCCTTACACCACTCATAAATAGTCTGGACATTAGCAACGTACAGGAAAATGCACGAATATTACGTGTTAAATATGTAATGAAGGCTTTACCTATAATTTTCCTTCGCAGATATGGAAAACCAACATAATCTGATTTATTATTGCTCATCACACAGGTTTTCGTTCCTTCACTGCTTCTGTCCTCACCGACCGATAAGGAAATTACAACATTTCGTATGGTTTCTTCTCTTATGCCTTCTTCTACGTTCAACCTTTTATTCTCTTTCTACAGATGGTTCACGAAGTTATTCCAACATTCTGGCGTTATTCGTGTGACACCTTTATCTAACAGCCTCTCTGTACTCTATAGCAAAAATATTTTAGTTTAGTGCATTTGTTTGAGTCCAGACAAGTTTTATGGCGTTGCAGTCGCGGTGGTATGGTGGAAGATGTGTAGCTGTGTGACCGTGGTCCTCTGCTTACAGCGTCTTATGTGGCTTTTATCGTTCGATTAATTCTAGGAGTTCCACTGTTCGCTTATTTCATCTCACCTTACAGCGCCCATTTCTGCCGTATTTAACGGTACAGAAAGGTACGGCACGTTTTCCATTACAAAAATACTCCAGGACTGATATTTGGTTTCAAACGAGTAACGAATCAGCTTTTAATCTATTTTCATTCATTTTTTCTGGGTAATGGACAGTTTTTTTCTTTCCACTGAAACATCATAGCACAGGGCATATAACCGTTCACAGAGCAAGCATGAACAGTTATTCGTCGTCCTCTCTTACGATTTGGCACACTCGCAGTTCTGTGGCGTGTGTTGTCCGTCCATGCGATTGATCTTGCATGATGCACTTTGACCCATGTTTTGTCAATTTATACTAGGTTCTCTGAATTCACACAGGAAACGGTATCTGCATGCCACAGTGTCCCCACGTTCCATTAATAACCTCACTCCCAAAGAACTTTTTCAAGCCAGTTGCTTTCAAACAATGAGAGACTAGGCACTTTGTCTGTGATCAAGCCACTGTCCTACGGCGATGGCATCAACTTTTTTAGTGTCCAGTACTCCTTCCTGCTGTAGTACGTGCATATATGTTGCCTCATAGCATTTTGTCATCTTTGTCTGTTTTAGTTTCACGACATGATCTCTTCCTTTACTTCCAATTGAACTGGCAGCCACTTTATCATTTGTGACTCTCTTCACTGTCGCTATGGACATGTTGAATGCTTTTATCACCATAGCAATCACTTTACTCACTGGTATCAAAGGGCCACCTTTTTCTCTCTCTCTTTCAAAGTAAACACGCAATCTGTATATAAATTCGCACACTGGAGATTTCAATGTAGCTCCTTCTCCAATATTCCTTTTCACTACACTAAGGAAACCGTCTTACAAACACAGGACAAGAAACTCAGAGAATAAATGTAATGCACACCTACATAAACAAAAATAAATGAAGCACGCGGCACCATAGACTGAAACCAAGGGTCGCTAGCAGTACAGCAACACTTCGGTTTTGCCACGACAACGTAACAAAATATGAGGATATGACTGACCGTCGCTGACGAGCCTAGCACGTGTGCCAAAGCCACTTTACCAGTCACAGCTCGTCTCTCGCCATACGGAGTATAGCTCTATAGCACTTGCCGATTTAGAGGCCAGACGCGACATTTCTGTAAATTCACGACGACCATTTCGTGGTTGCTTTACAATGAATGCGAAACAGCACTGACCCGAGTTGTAAGGCCGTTGCTACTGCCAAGAACAGTAAGAATGATGCACAAGGACATACAAATGCTGGAAACACAAGTCAGGCTCACTAATAAAATGTTCCCTAGTATTAAAATTGGCTTGAGAGCCCATAACGTACTTGTTTTGAACTTTTATGTCTCCTTGACTATTCTGAACTAATAGTTTCGAAACACCCTGTTTATTAAACGATTCGTAGATCTGCGTGCAATTTGAATCTACCATCACAACAGGGAATTATATTTCATTGGACACTCCCTTGGTCACGAAGGCTGGACAGGGCGGCAGTCGTTTCTACTGCACGTCTTGCGACAGGCCAGGAACAAGACTGTGCTCTACAACTATTTTGACGCGTCAATGCATCATCAGATCATGCTCGTATTAGAGGCATATTGAACAAAAAACGACTATTCCGGTAACAACCACATCATGCAATACCTCCTACTGTTATAAGTGGCCAGGTAAATAATAAATTTAGCGATGAAAGCAAGAATAAACCTGACATCGATTCTGTATCACATTCATATGAGACGCAGGTTAAACAAGAACAAACTCCACCATTAAAACCCATATCATTCATAATTTGACATGATCAAGCTATTGCATCATTATACAATGATTGGTTGGCCTTGTGCTGTAAAAATGTCTCATTGTCACTGCGTCAGGTGCTGATGCAACATGACTGGCGAAGCATTTGACGCGTTAGCGAGTAGTGACAGCTGCTGGTGAACATGACTAGTAGCACCAGGTGACGCTGTAGAAGCGAAGTGTATGGTGACCCCATCCCGGGACCTCAATGAATACTGCAGCGTCGATGGCCCAGCAGAGGACCAGCTGCAGGAGATACCCGGGCGGAACGACAAAGCAAGGACCAATTCTGGATATCCACTGGTCGATAATGAGAGCATGAAGGAGGCTTCAGCTGGGTAGTGCCAGTTCAGTCACCAGCTGCATTTGCTCTAGGTACGACTTATGGACCAGTGGATAACCGAAGCAGCGAGCAGCTGTAAATGAGAATGAATGTCCCACATCAGACCGACGGCTGGCGTGGAGGTGATATCGTTGTAGGTAGCAGTCGACGACGTACACTGTTGGCCTTCGAGGGCCGTTCATGAATTCAATACATTTTTTCTCGGTCAGCTTTGGTCAAACAAAAATTTTAAATTTGTTATGGTACATTGTGGAATATTCCTGCTTCAGCTCCTAAGCTTTCTTGAAGTTTCAATAGATGGCGTAGCTATACGTAACCATGAAAATGACACCGGAAGGAAGATGGTTCCAAGTAGACAGATGTGATCTAGTGTCTTTTGGCGATAATTCAGAACATCTCAGATAATCATATGTGCTTTGAGAATGTGTAAAGAGACCTGCAAGTGATCAAAATCACAGTCTGTCGTTGGGCGAGGGGTTTATCACCATCGCAACAAAGTTGAGAATCCTGTCCCATCTCCCGCGTGCCGGCCTGCAGCACACAGCTGTGACTCCTGCAATGTTCGTGGTTATCGACAGAACACAACCGCATCGCTATTCAACTAGAAGTATCTGTTGGTGACACTGACACACTCGACCACCAGTAGGGTACTGGAAGGGGTGTGACCACTGCGTTCATAAAACAAGGCAGGTTTATGGTAACAATTTTTTTCTCACCAGATTACCGGTTTCGGTCTATAATGACCATCTTGAGATCTGTTTTATAAAAGTGTCCTAATATACTGTGGAGATAGTATATTAGAACATGTTTTTATAAAACAGATCTCAATTTGATCCTTATAGACCGAAATGTGTCCTAATATACTGGAGTCATAGTATATTGGGAGATTTTTTATAAAACAGATCTGAAGACGGATATTATAGACCGAAACCGGTAGTCTGATGACAAAATATATGCGACCATAGATGTGAAGTAAAGGAAATTATTCTATGTTCGGTTCACTGTCCAATTCGCGATAATGTCGCAGCTGGTGAATACAAAGAATATTGAATATCCGTCTGTGTGGAATTGATTGCTAGTTACGAGGCTGATCGTACCAATTTTTTACCTAACACTGACACAGACGATGAAACAGGGGATCATAATGTAGAACGGGAACCGTAATGGCAATCCATAGAGTGGCACCGGACCACCTCAATTTCGAGGAAAACGTTCAGAGCCGCACAGCCCTCATTTCGCACTTTGAGATTTGCATCAGATTGTCCCAGTAAGAATGCCCTTCGCAAAAAACAGCACGAAGATTATTTAGAGCTTATTGATGCAGCAAGACGTTGACTCTGACGTATATCTGTAGCATGGTAGCTTACTGTCATAAGGGGCACCCCAATAAAGTGGGGTGAAGCAATTGCACTGAAAGGAGACTATGTAGAAAAAAGGGGTATTTAGCCAAAAAATCGGGGAATAATATAGAGTGTTGGAATACTGAATAAAAGTAACCTGATTTCAATAAAGATGACTGCCCCTCGTACTTATACCGGGTCTCCCGAGTCCTATTGTGACAAGTCGTCACTTCCAGTCACGTAGGCCGTCCGGAGTGGTCGTGCGGTTCTAGGCGCTACACTCTGGAGCCGAGCGACGCTAAGGTCGCAGGTTCGAATCCTGCCTCGGGCACGGATGTGTGTGATGTCCTTAGGGTAGTTAGGTTTAATTAGTTCAAGTTCTATGCGAATGATGACCTCAGAAGTCAAGTCGCATAGTGCTCAGAGCCATTTGAACCATTTTGAACCAGTCACGTAGAGGGGCCTAACCTACGTGTCATGAAATAACTCAGTGGTCCACTGATCTGGGCGGTAGCTTGCGTCTTGTTCCCTTAGCACTCTTCTGCCCCACCCATCAGAATCTCGCCAGTAACAAGCTGGCCCATCTGCCCGTGGTTTGTGTAATTCCATTAGGAACCTATTGGCAGAACAGGTTTGTCTACATTTAGAAGAATTTATATTCAATACACGTTGTAAGCATTCTGTACCACACTGTTACTCGACGTGCGGTAGCGTTCTCGCTTCTGGCGCCCGGGTTCCCGGGTTCGATTCCCGGCGGGGTCAGGGATTTTTTTCTGCCTCGTGATGGCTGGGTGTTGTGTCGTGTCCTTAGGTTAGTTAGGTTTAAGTAGTTCTAAGTTCTAGGGGACTGATGACCATAGATGTTAAGTCCCATAGTGCACAGAGCCATTTGAACCACTGTTACTCAAGGGTGAAAATTCACATACTCTCAGATAGATTAAATGTGTCACTTTCCTGAGGGAGCGATGTAGTGTAGAATGGGGTAGGCGTGGTTGTGTTTTGGGTTGGTAATGGTCCACTAATCCGTTATTTAACTGCTCAGGGAAGTGTTTTGTGTTGAATGGTTCAATAACTGTCTGTACATACACAACCTCGGAATTCATTCTTCGGTCATGCTTTTTCAATGTGATGGAGATTTCTGGCTGTCTTCTAACTCATATGGTTATTTCCATAATGTCTCGGTCCTGATACAAGGTACCTCTAGAAGGCCATCACATATAGGTACTACACTCCCTTTGCTCTCTGTATTTTAAAATTGCACAGCTGTGGAATACGTATTACATGTTTGCCCAACATCGTATCTTCGATGTCATTCGGCACTGTAATACGACACATCCTGGAGACCAAGGGTATTGTCCAGAACATGTACTGTGCTCGTGGTAGGTTTCCTTGCGCAGTAAACCGCTTTATCAACTATTGAATGCCGCCTTTGGAGGTACATAAGCGATCGGAACTCGACCGTACGTCTCGTGGCAACGTTACGCCTCTGTGATGACGCCCGTCGCGCTCGGAAGCCCTTAACTGAATAACGCACCGGCGGAGCAGCCGGCGAACCCAATTTGCAGAGCGCGCGAGCAGAAGGTAATGGAAGCTGGCGAGCGCGCCGTCTGCTGGCACAGCGTTAATTAAACAGTGAGCAGGGAGTGGGGTCTCCACCGGGCGGCAACAAAGAGCTACTACCCGCCATTAGGAGCACAGCGGAGCAGCGCCGCGATCACACAACACCTGCCGCTAGCCGCTGGCGCGCGGTGTTCAGAGGTCTGGCGGTATCTCTCAGTGCACCGGACAGCCCCTTTTATTTCGCTATGGCCTGAATTACAGGAAGCTTGTTAAGTAAAGTTGTCAAGCCGTATTTTTCATTTTGATTTGACAGACGCATTGTTAGGTACTCAACTACCATTTCTCTGTACCAGACGCCAATAATGCATTTTATAGGACAAAAACAAGACCCAAACCCAATATACGCTATCCCTGTTTTACATCAACCGTCTGTTTTGAAAGTGAATATTTGTTACACTCGAATTACCCAGCTTTTATACCACCAGCTCCTTAGTAGCCCTTAGTTCAATATCTGATCCACATACGACATTTGTAGAATTAGGAGGTTAAGACCGAGATGTACTCAACCTCATGAGGTCAAATGAGAAACTTTCCAAGGTAGTAGGTAAGGATACCAAGAACAAGGAGTGCAATAAACAATAGCGGCGTCGTGGGGAAGTGGTCGTGGTGTTGGATTTCCCAGCGTACGAGAACTGTTCAAAACGCTCTCGAGCCTTTTTTCTCACAACATTATGAACCATTCGTTCGGTCATTGATATGCCGGTGTTTGTTCTCTTTCTGTAGTCTTGGCAGTTGTCATATTACACACTGGTTACAGAATATGAATCATGTGGTTAGAACACGTTACTGTCGCAAGTTAACATGACGAACAGTGAGAGCAGGCGAGCTACAACATAGAAGTCTCATAGAAATGGAAACAAGAAATAAACGGGTGTGAACTGTGTTGCAACAAAGGAATTTAAGAGGGAAGACTTCCAAAACGGAACGCAACTTCAAAAACGTTAATAGCATACATGGTGACAGAGCACAGAGAAATTCTGTGATTGTGAAACTGTTGTGTTCATTCGTTGCAGCTTATGTGACAAAATATTATGTTTTCATCATTTCCTTGGAAGTGATCACATTCACGTTCAAACGAACACCTATATCAGGCAAGGAGGCATATCTCACTCACTTACCAGTCATATAAATTAGCTGCGTCGGTAAGAGATTCCTATCATATGATAAACGAACTGTCAGTAAAGCTGTCTACGACACACCATTCGTGTTCTCAGTGGAGGATTAGGTTGAATTGTCACGTTGTCATCAAACGTTTGTGTTTCCACATGGAAAGCCTCCTTCTTTCGGTTGGTAATGGAGTAGTTTTGCTGAATCAGCTGTCATTATAGGTCCCTGCATAACACCTCGCTGTTGCAAATAACAAACGTTACACCACGACACAAATATAAATCTGAATACGACTCGCCCGTTTCTCAGTCCAACACCGTAACCATTTAACAACAATGCGATTTGTCTGTTCGGTTGCCCTATGTTGAACTTCTTGGTTTTGGACACTTCGCTGCTTCTATTTTGCTTTTTTTGCAGTCCGGTACAATTTTTTACTGTTTACATGCTTGATCTTTGTTTAGTATTAGACAGGCTTCCACTGGGCCCTCTTACCACTAAACCTGAGGGGACTGCGACGGTAAGTTTCCCCTGTGAGAATAAAACTTCCGCAGTTGCTTCGAACCGAAAGACTTACACCATGTCATCTGTCATTCGACTGCTATTTATCCTGTTTTACCTGTTTTTACAACTTTAAGATATTTACACCAATTGTAATAAGTCTGGACAGTCTTAAATTACTTCCGCTAAAGTACATGCGCTAGCGTGATCTCGTGAGATAGCCGAAACTCTAGTGGAAAAAAGATTGCGGCTGCTGGACTGTCGTGACCAGCGCCGAACAATCGCGCCGTAAGTGAACTGATACCGATCTTACAATAATACTGTACTTTTCACTCACAGTCTTTGGGAAATCAAGTATGGTAGTCAAGGTAAATTACGGAATTAACTAGTGGGATAACCACTGTTAGAGTAAGTGTTACGGGGCAAATATTCTCTAGCAGTTGTTAATGTATTGGACTCGTCTGCCCATCATGATTTACGTTGACAATGGTTTGCCTAAACCGTTTGAGGCAACTGCAACTAACGTTCCCTTAAACAAGGACGTGCCTTGGCTCCCTCTCTTTAGGTGTTCAGTTCAAGCTTCTAGTCAGCCTTCTACGACCGCATAGTCACTGGAACATCCGTTGAGGCTCTTTGTGGAAGTGTCACCTAAGTTGAATCACGCAATTCGGTAACATCAGAGATCTTCCTATCCACAGTAGAGAGTTGGGAATTATGCTGCCGACTGCATCAAATCAATTAAATGGCTACGAGCACTATGGGACTTAACATCTGAGGTCATCAGTCCCATAGAACTTAGAACTACTTAAACCTAACTAAACGAATGACATCACACACATCCATACCCGAGACAGGATTCGAACCTGCGACCGTAGCGGTCGCGCGGTTCCCGACTGAAGCGCCTAGAACCGCTCGGCGACAAAGGCCGGTTGCTGGGTGCATCATTCGTCAGTGTATACAACTGAACTGTTTTGCAAAATACGAAAAGCGTTCAATATGTACGGAACACACACTTTTCTCAATGCAGGTTGGTTTTATTCAGAATCCGAATACACCATATTCTTCCCCACACTCTGGCAACAGTACCCTATATATCAAAATAACCTCCCGTCAATTCAATGACCTTAACGGCGGCGCCCTCTATGTCCGCATGGTACCGTTCTACTGTTCGACGTCGGAGCCAATATCTTGATGCATGAATAATCTGTCACCTTCGTACTGGAGGTGGTAGTCGGTAGGTGAGGGACACAGCGGACACATTTTTTTGAGTACCCCAAACTGGTGGATGAATCTGTCAGCACTGCCAGCACAGACGTCCACTTGAGGAGTGAGGCGTTTGATTGTGATCAAGAGATCACCTCGAAAGAGAGTGTCTCCACGTTCCAACATCGCAAATGTCACAGCTATGTGCGGCCGGCTGGCACTTGGAACATCAGATGGGTTTGCGCGACCTCGTTACGACATTTTCAAACACCTATGGTTATCTGCGAGGCTCTGGTTTTCCGCCAAAAGCAAGTGAATGACATCTCTCTGCTTCGGATGCCCTTCCGTTACATACCTCATTTTGAAGGATTCTTACAGCGCCACGACCCATCGGAAATTTATGAAACTACAGAGGCTGGAGCTGGAATATTCCAAGGTGTCCCACAGTAAGTTCCTAATTTTTTCAACCAAAATCCCCATACACAAAAAGTGTTGCAGTACTTATGGAAAGCCCCGGTGCTTGGGTAGCTCAGTTGGTACAGCACTTGCCTGTGAAAGGCAAGGGTCCCGACTTCGAGTCTCGGTCCGGCACACAGGTTTCATCTGCCAGGAAGTTTCAAGCCCCTAGTAATTTTGTTTCAGCAATTCAGGAGGAAGACTGGTGGACCAAACGGACTGTCGAAAATGGCATTGGTGGCAGCTGCCACAATCAGACATCCACTTGTCTAACTCATTAAGATTACGTTGAAACTAACCACTAAGATGGTATTTGGGGTGTGTCTTCGTTTTCTTCCGTATCGTTTATTGTTGCATGTCACTACAGTGTCTCCACCAAACGTTTACCTGAAGTGCCATGAATTGCAACACATTCGTCTTTACCGTCGCTGATAGTGCTTGTTCAAAGGAATCTGACGCTGAAACATGTGCGAGCTCGCTAATGGAGAGCTGTAATTGCTGGTAACGCCATTACCGCTTGCTGACTGGCGGCTACAGTAACGCAGAGACAGCTTCGGGGCAAGGACCGTCTCCTGGAGAGAGGGAGCAGAATTCTTGCCACCGATCAACGTGGCTGTCTGGCGAGCAGACGGCCGATGCTGATAGCCGTTTGCTACCAAACACGGGTCATTCTCCAGGCTGGAGTAGCGGACGGTGCTGAGCTCCGTGAATCCAAGGAATGCAGCGCAGACGGGAATGAGGATCTGTTTGCTTTCCCTTACTGTCGCGCACGGCTGTAAGAGGAGTGTGTGTTTCCTGTGAAACGTGGCGGCTATGATCCATACGAGAGAAACCATTTGGGGTCTTCATTTACCTATTGCTTGATGAAATACATGGTATTAAGATTTCCTGAGAAAAATCCCGTCACAACCTTTCTTTTAAAGGTGTCCAGACCCAATCCTTTATCATATCCGTGACACTCTCTGCCATTTTCAAATAATGTAGACGTGTGGCCCTTCTTTGGACTTTCTCAATGTACTCTGTTAATCCCATCTGGTAAAGATGCCATACTCCAAAAGAGTACTTATCTGAGCGCTGAGTTCTTTGGTCGTTCTGTACTCTGTATGCCTGTGGTCTGCTTATGTCTGTAATAAACTGAATTACATTTGCTTAAGTGCACAGCTCGTGGTCTAGTGGCTATACGTTGAGACCTCTGGATCACGGGGTCCCGGGTTCGATTCCCTTTCCGGTCGGCGATTTTCTCAGCCTGGGGATTAGGTGTTTTGTTGTCCTCATCATCTCATCATCATTTGGGATGTGGCGATATTGGAATTGGAAAGACTGAGAATTTGTTCGGGCGCTGATGACCTTGACGTTGTGCACGCTATAAATCACCATCATCACATTTGCTTAAGAAGATACGTACAGGAATATAGGGCAGAAAATGAATTAATATGAACAGTTCAGTGACAGGGTTGTCATAAATAAATTAGACCACAAACCAACACCGACAACAATATTTCAAGTGTACATGCCGACGTCACAAGCAAAAGAACAAGAGTAGGGGAAGTATTTGAGGATATTAAACTGGTTCCTCAGAACGAAAGACGTGATACAAATCTAACACTGACGAGGAACTGGAATGCGGTTGCAGGGGAAGGAGTAGAACATTGGATTACTGGGGAACATTGGTTTGGAAATAGGAATGAGAGAGGAGAAAGATCAATGGAGTTCTGCAATGAATTTCATCTACTAATACAGAATACTCTGTTGAAGAATCACAAGAGAAGGAGACTCGTGTCGAAAACGCCACTATATACAGGAAGATTTCAGTTGGATTATGTCATGATCACAAAGAGATTCTCAAAACCAGCGAATAGAATTTGAGGCGTGCTCAGGGGCAGATATAGACTGATGTCACAATTTAGTACTGATGAGGAGCAGATTTAGGGTTCAGAAACTAGACAGGAAGAATCAGTGCGCTAAGATGTGGGATTCTGAAGTACTGAGGAATGATGAGATCAGCTTGAAGTTCTCTGAAGCTATAATTACTTCGATAATTAATAGTTCATTGAGCAGTTCAATTGAAGAGGGATGGAAATCTCTAAAATGGTGAATCGCAGACAATGGTAATGGAAACATGCATGCAAAGAAGGTAACAGCGAAGAAACCATGCGTAACAGAAGAAATATTTAAGTTAATGGACTAAACAAGGAAGTACATATCTTCATAAAAATTCAGGACACAGAAATACAATTCACCTAGCAATGAAACAGAAAATAATTCCAGGGAGGCTACTTCGATAATGTTCAACGAAAAATGTGACGAAATGGGCAGAAATTACTGTCGGAAGGACTGACTCGGCATTTAGAAAAGTCAAAACGACCTTGGGTGAAATTAAAGGCAAGGACAGTAACAACAAGATTCAAATGCGATTTTCAGAAAATTCTTTAAATGACTCTAAGCACTATGGGCTTAACATCTGAGGTCATCAGTCCCCTAGGCTTAGAACTACTTAAACCAAACTAACCTAAGGACATCACACACATCCATGCCCGAGACAGGATTCGAATCTGCGACCTTAGCAGTGATTCCAGACTGAAGCACCTAGAACCGGTGAATTTCAGTGTTAAATGCAGAGCAGAGAGCGCATATGTACAAAGAGCACAATGAAGGCCTCTATCGGGCAGAGGACTTGTCATTTGACGTAATATGAGTACAAGTGTGGGAAATAATGAATCTCGTATTAGAATCCGAAATTCAGAAGAACTTTGGAAGATCTGAGATCGAATAAATCGGAAGGGACAGATAAAATTCTGTCAGAATTTCTAAAATTATTGCTAGAAGTGTCAATCACACTGATATCTGACCGACGGAATGCCACTGGACTTTAGGAAGAACGTCATCTACACAGTTACGAAGATACCAGGGACAGAACTATAGCACAATCAGCTTGTCACCTCACGCATCTGAGTTGCTGATATATAAAAGAAAGGAAAATATTTTAGATGTTAAATGTGTTAAATGACAATAACTTTGACTTTATGAAGAGTAAAGGAATCTGAAGTTAAGCTTAGAAACTGGTCTGAAGAAAAATCTGGACATCTTCATTACATTTGTCGACCTGGAAGAAGTGATTGACAATGTGAAATGGTGCAAGATGTTCGAAATTCTCAGAAAGATACGAGTACGCTACAGGAGAAAGCCGACATTATACGATATGTACAAAGACAATAAGATTGGAAATCTAAGAAAGAAGTGCTCGGATTCTAAAGATTGTGAAGCAGGGATTCCGTTCCGGCGTAACGTCAAGTGTCAGCACACCAGGCGGGAACATTAGAGCAGGGAGGGCTGTGAAGAAGACATGAGGCAATTACACGATGACCGACCCCTCTCCAGGACGACAATGCTATGGCAGCACCCTCTACACGGTAAGGACATAAGTGCAGTGCCACCTGGCCACGGCCCAATTCTACAGCAGCGAGTTCAAGAATGGCATTGAGACTAGTCATTTCGCTTTTGCTGTCTCCCTTTCCTTGCGGTACTTCTGTATTATTTTATAAGTTAAGTATCGTCATTGATTCATTTCTGAAATAAAACTCTTTAATGGGATTTACTTGAATTGTTGTCTAGCGATCCGACAAGCAGGTTTCCTAGACACCCGTCTTTGAAAATTAGGCACAATACAACAAATGAAGTGTTTCATCCCTACTATTCAGTCTCTACATCGAACGAGCAGTGACATAAGAAAAAGAAAGATTGAGGAATTGGATTAAAATTCAGGGTGGAAGGAAAATGAAAGGTATGTTTAGCTGGTGACATTGCGATCCTCAGTGAAACTGAAACAGAATGACAGTATCTTTTGAATGGAATTGATGATCTAATGAGTATAGAACATGGTTTGAGAGGAAAGGAGAAGAAACCATTCAAAAATGGAGATTACAAAACAGCAAGACAGACGATGGTAAGGAGTTGTGCTACCTTCGAAGCAAGATAGCTCATAACGGACGAAGCAAGGATATAAAAGGTATACAAACACGGGAGAAGAGGTAATATCTGGCCAAAATATGTCTACTAGTATCAAACATATCATTTGAGAAAGAAATATCTGAGAACGTGATTTTGGAGTACAGCTTTGGGTGTTATTAATCATGGACTGCAGGAAAACTGAAACAGAAGACAACAGAAATATTTAAGATGTGGTGCTTCGAATGTATGATAAAAATTAAGTGGATAATTAAGGTGGAGCTTCTTCCTTTTTTCCACTAACCATTGTTCTAATGCTTTATCTAAAGGAAAAGTTTTTTAAAGATCTTATCAAATCAATACAATACATGATACATGGTTTTAGATAAAAAGGTTTAGACTGAGGATGTCTATTCAGTAGTAGCAATTCTGTATCAAATTCCCGCCGTAAGGTTTAAAATGGTATTTCCTTTTTTCCATCATCTTTCGTGTACTGTATTGTTCATCATTTCATTCACACAATTTTCCACGAAGTGTTGTAACCTAAAAACAACAGTACGCGCTAATTTTGAGAAAAATAATCTCCACAGTAGGTCTGAAGGGCTCGTTACATAATTCGTTCGTAACTCCGCTGCGATAGACAGTTGTTATGCCTCACCATTGGACCACGACTTCTCGTGCACGGAAGACTCTCAGACAGTTTTTTGGTAACTAGGTACAATATCCTCTCTCACACTGTAATTTTTTTCACTATCTGCATAGCAAAAGTCGATAGCTAAAATAAGAACCCTCTCCTCTTAGAAACCTTAAAATAAAGTAGAGACGAACCAGTAATAGATGAACGTGAACAGCAGCACAATGAACTATGTATATGCGGCGAAAGTAACCGTCAGCCATAATGTGAAACATGAAATAATTTCATTTACATCTACATCAGCAGGATTATTCTGCATATCACAATTGAGCGCCTAGCATAATGTTCACCAACCCATCTTTAAGATACTTTTCTACCGTTCCACAGTGCACGAGGGAAACTAACTCTAGTACCTTCCACCGCGGAAGTCGAACACGCGGAAGAACAAATGGACGAGGTCAGCCGATAGAGGGCTCCGCCTCCGCGGTGGCTATTCCGCGCGGCAGCTCTCACGCAGCGAGGCCGCCATCGCTAAGCCACGTGCAGACAGTGGCCAATAGCCACTCCCTACGGTTTCGTATATAGGGACCCGCTCTACCCGAGTCCAGCGTATCCTGATGTTCCTTAAACCTGGCAAGCCGCCGTCCGCCGTCTCTTCCTACCGTCCCATCAGCCTTACCTCGGTCTTCAGCAGGGTCGTGGAATCTATCCTCACCCGAAGCATCCACCATCATCTCCGCCAGCACCGCCTCCTTCCCGTTACCCAGTGTGGCTTTCTGCCGTCCTTCTCTTCCGACGACCTTCTCCTTCAACTCACTCATCTCCTCTCCGACCAGCCTAATTCCCGTCGCTCCGCTGTCTTCCTCTCCCTGAACCTCGAACGAGCTTATGACCGCGTATGGCATTCTGGTCTCCTCTTCAAGCTCCAAACCTTTGCTGTTCCCATTAACTACGTCCGTCTGATCTGCTCCCTTCTCTCCCACCGTCCTTCCTACTTCACCATCCTCAACACGGATTCCTACACCTTTTTTCCCTCTGCCGGTATGCCCCAAGGCTCTGTCCTCTGTCCCCCTTCTGTACCTTTGGTATACAGCGTACATGCCGCCGCCGTCACCCCCAGTCCACCTTCTTCAGTTTGCCGATGACACCGCCTTCCTTTCCCTTGTCCCCTCCCTGCAGCACTCCCAACAACTTCTCCAATCCCATCTTGACTGGTTCACTGCTTGGTGCAACCAGTGGTTGCTCAAGGTCAATCCATCCAAAACCCAAGCGATCATTGTAGGCAAAATCACCCCTTCCTTCCGCCTCCTTGATTTCTATCTCACCGTCTATGGCCGTCCTATCGTCCTCACCCCCACCCTCAAGTATCTTGGCGTCACCCACGACCGTCGCCTCTCCTGCACCTCCCATCTCTGGACAATCCAAGCCAAGGCACACTCCCGACTCCGTCTCCTCAAGCTCCTTTCGGGCCGTACATGGGGTCGGGACCCATCCACCATCCCTCATCCGTCCTATCCTTTGTTACACCCATCTGGCCTGGATCGTCACCCCTCCTACCTTTTATAAATTCCTTCAAATCCTTTAATGCCTTGCTCTGCGCCTCACCTATCGCATCTGTCTCCCCTCCCTCACGTGGGTCCTGTTCGATCTCATTTCCTTTCCCCACCTCCTCCTTTTCCTTGAAAGGCTACGGATCCTGTACACCTCCCGCAAACTAAACCTTCCTCACCCACTTGTCTCGCCCATCCTCTCCCACCCCCTCCCGCTGCCGTGCCTTATTCAAACGTCCCACCCGGTCTCCATCTCTCCACCCTCCTTACCCTCTCCCAAGGTGGCTTCCGCCAGTTTCCCATCCCTGATGATGTCCTCCTCCCCTCCATCTACCCCTCCGATCAACTTTGATCCTCCCCGCCCCCACTTCCTGTGTCCTTTCCTCTTGGCACCCTCCCTCCCTTCTCTTTCCTTTTCCCCCATCCCCTTCCTCCACCTCTCTTCCCCCGGGCTCCCTGCCCCACTTCCACCCATCCTCCTATCTCTACTGTCCATGGCATCTTCCCCCTCTCTCCCTCTCCTATTCCCCTTCCTCCTCCTCCTCCTCTCTTGGCAGGTCCCCAGACTCGCGCACGCTCAGTGAACATTCGCGCGCCGGAGATCACCGCCATCAGTGTCTCGTGTGTGTGCCTCCGTTTGTTTTTTGTGTTCTTTCGCCGTCACGCCGCCACTGTTCACGTGTGCCGTCGCCGTCATCCATGTTATGTGCGCCGTGTCAACTAGTGTTAGTGTTATTTCTCGTTCAGCGTGAACGGCTCCATGTTTTTTTGTTTTTTAGTGTCTACTTTTTTGCCTGCTGTTTTGATTGTTTTCTCTGTGCTTCCTGTATGTAATACTTATTGTCAAACTGAAGGCTGAAGAGCGGCTTACTCTGCTGCTGGCAGCCCGCCTTTGTATAAGGTGATAAAAATAACAATAAAGAAAAAGAACCGAGTCCAGCCAATCTGGTACTCGCTCGGGATTTCGTTTCTATCTCGGCGATACTGCGTTCTGGTCGTTGCTCATTGTTGACATTTGCCTGGCTCTGGTTCCGAGTGGATTTACGTTTGGTGTTTGGTGTTGTGGTATCGTGGTTTCCACAAGCTTCCGTTGTTTATCTCCTCCTTGTTGCCACTCATAGTCGGTTGTGGTCGGTTGTTGTCAATTTTCGTTGGTCTTACGTCCGACTCGTCCTGTGTTTACCCAGCGGTGCGTGCTTCCCCGCCTGGCGGCTCCGATCCGCAGCCCAAGGGGTTCCCGCTGTTGGTTGTGGTTACCACACTAACACTGCAATCTTCCCATGTGAACTCTTATTTTATTTTGATTATTTCTCCCAATGTACATAGGTGGGCACCAACAAACTATTTCCAAACTCTGAGGAGAAAGTTAATGATTGAAATTTAATTAGAAGGCCCTGCTGCAGCTAAAAATGTCTTTGTCTTGATGATTGCCATCGCAATTCCTGTATCATATAGGCGTCACTGTCTCCACTATTTCATATGAGACAGGGCGAAAATGAGAATAACCAGTTACATATTTATTCCTGTTGTTATGTATAGGCTCTATCCATACTGACTTCAATAGGTGAGATACTTTTGACATCAACAAACACTCCACTACCAAATGTGTTTAATCCATGCTCTCTCAACATGGCTAAGGTCTTTGTAAAAAATAAAATAAAAAATAAACAAAATAAAAAAAATCTGCTAAACTTATTGCTTGATTTAACCAGCTTCAGCACCTACACTGTTTGAGTTTCAGTGCTCTCTGTTATCGCCTGGAGTTTTGGTTCTTTTCCAACACAGCTACGACAGTTTACAAATACAACATTGATTGTTTATATGTCTACTATCTTCCTGCGTTCGTCCTGTACTCTTTGAAATTGAAGCCATTTCTGTATTTACTCGAGAAATTCTAACCTGAGAAACCAACGAATTTTCTCCACGCACTCCCCGCTAACCGTATAGTCGCTTCCTGTGTGTTGTGTGACTTATTTAGCGGAAACAGGAAACCCATTACCCTATGGCGCAAGCCGACGGTCCTAAAACCTAAACGGTAGCTGAATCGTCAGTCTCTCAATCAGACCCTCCACTCATCTTTGTGCCCAAGGATCACTGTCGATTCTATCGACGATATTACAGATGGTGAGCTCCGCCTTCATCTTGCAAGCAAAGCTGACAGCCTTTACTTCTTCAGCTAGCCGCCCGAAACTAAAGAAAATCTCTTCCATCTAAGGCTATACACATCGTTAGTGCCAACATGAGAAACCAACTTCAGTTGGCTCCACCCAGTGCTCTTTATGGCACCCGGAAGCACCACTACAAATGTGTAATGACTTCTCCCCGTATGCACACGAAATGTACAGCATTTTCTTTCCCTCCTTCGGAGCCATATCTCTAAGGGTTTCTATTACGCGCCTAGCTTTGTAGCTCCCAACTACCAGTAATCCAACCCTATTTATTTTCAATCATTCTCTTTTAAGACATATTTCGGAAATGCCTTAGACGAAATGTGTGTTGAGTTTAACCTATTTTAAACCCTTTCATCTCCCCCCATCCACCCCTCCACCAAGAAAAATAACGATCCCCGATAATCAATGTGGCAGAAAAATTTACTTCTCTCCTCAGATGATAAATTAGTGATACTTTACTTACTGCGCTTAAAGTTAATAGTTCATGGTGTTTCAAAAATATTCGTCCCATTTAAGAATGTTTTACTCCCAGTCAGAATGAATATAGATATTTGGGACGATTTTAAGCTACACTCAGAAACTGAAAACTTACGCTGGCGTAAGCCGTGTGATTGCCGGCAGAGGATTCCTTGGTGCAGCTCGGTTGGTCGCTCGCTAGTTCATTACGCAGTAAACGATGGTTAACATAACGCTAACATGTCGTTGTTTCCTAACATAATCAAGCTGGAAATTAGAAATCTATGAACGTTAAGAGCTATTTTATTCTTGTAAATAATCCTTTATTAGTTAATACTGCAAAAGTTATCAGTCATTGATAACTAGTTTCAGATGAAACAGGCATACGTCTTCAGATCTGAAATTGTTTACAAAATTTAAGTAAAACGAGAGTAATGTGATCAAAACTGTCATTATGACACAGGTTGGGTGGAGTTAGAGTACACCAAATAACAGAAACACTGCTGTGTCTAATCAGACGGCCAGTAGGAGACAAAATAAAACGTTGGTATGTGAAATCTGTTAAAAATGGTTCAAATGGCTCTGAGCACTATGGGATTTAACATCTATGGTTATCAGTCCCCTAGAACTTAGAACTACTTAAACCTAACTAATGTAAGGACATCACACAACACCCAGCCATCACGAGGCAGAGAAAATCCCTGACCCCGCCAGGAACCGAAACCGGGAACCCGGGCGTAGGAAGCGAGAACGCTACCGTACGACCACGAGATGCGGGCGTGGAATCTGTTATACACAAACACGTAATTTACTGATGCTAATATGACTCCTACCAGCCTGGTGAGTAGACACAGAGAAGTTTTTGGTATGTGCTCTGTAGTGACTTAGCATAACCTTTGTCCTCTCATGTCTTCTAATGAGCAATTTTCTATAAAATTTCCGATCTGAAGATGGCTAGCTATTTTAGCCGAAACTAGTTATCAATCATTATAAATGATTTTTGATATCTTGACTACTAGATCATTATTTATAAGAATCCAGTAACTTTTAAAAGGCGTTTGGGATTCTTCGTTTCAACAGGCGCTACTCATATACAACGATGCGTTGGCATTTTCTTCGAGCGTACAGTATCGAACCTCTACGGCACTAAGTATCCAACGCTGGATCAGAATTTTCAATCCAGTGGCTGTTTATCTAGGGAAAAATCTGCAGCTCCCTCCCTTGGGCGCTTTCAAGATGGAGAACGCTTACGACGGAAGTTTGTACGTAGTCTACGTAAGTCAACACCTAATGCAAGACGAGAGCTAGTGTTTATATATATATATATATATATATAGTGTGTGTGTGTGTGTGTGTGTGTGTGCGTTTTTTCATTTATTTTGCCGACGTTGTTATTCAAAGCGTGCAGTTTTCAACTAATACATAAGGCTCTCATGATGCAGACAAAACCACCGAGTAGAGTTTTATGAACTCTCTCTGGACGTGGATTTGATAGATAACTTCCATTCACGTTTAGCGTTGAGTTACGAGGCAGAATTGCATTTAAGATGTAAAGCTAACCGCCAGCACATGAGAACATGCAGAACAAGGCAACCGCATTCCACAGTAAAGCACGAGAGTGATTATACAACTGAAGCTTAATGCACGTCGCACCGTTTCCCGAAGAAATAATTACGTCATATTTATATTTAGCTTAAAAGACAGAAAATATCAAGCTGGGTGATTTAGAGGTGCTGCTTTATCCACAACTGACATAAAATGGCAAAAATCTCGTTTGTCGAAAGGACGGGCGCTTGCGACATAGGAAACTACTTTGAAGAAACTTCTTAACAAACAGTAAACCCCGTACAGTCTTGAAGGAATCGGTCTGCCACATACAAAGCTCATGGCACATTTTATGATGTCTTATCTCCTGAACTTTTGTGTCGTACATTAATATAATTCGCTAGGTAGATTGAGTGGCGTATGTTGGGATTGGGGAGCAGAGGAGTATGTGGCACAACTTCCCAGAAAGAAGGGACCGGTTAGTAGGAAATGTGCTGAGGCATCAAGGGATCACAAATTTAGCATTGGAGGGCAGCATGAAGGGTAGAAATCGTAGAGGGAGACAAAGAGATGAATACACTAAGCAGATTCAGAAGGATGAGTGTTGCAGTAAGTACTGCTAGATGAAGAAGCTAGCACAGGATAGGGTAGCATGGAGAGCTGCATCAAACCAGTCCCAGGCCTGAAGACCACAACAACAACACAGTGTTAGGATTGTCTGCAAAATTTGCTGCAATTAGAGTTTGTAGTAAGGAAGTAGTAAATTTGTGACATGCCTGTTGCCCAAGTTGAACTGCCATAAACAGTGAAGATGTAGTAGTCGACAAAAAATTTTCTTTTGATTCATTTGTAGGATGGGTCAGCGAGGAACGTTCCGAAAAAATTTGAAATTATGTAACAATTTTCTGGAATAGAGTAAGGTCTCTCATTTTGAAATACAGGAAGAATGCATCCAGGAGAATTTGCCGGTCGTGAGTTAGGCCGCCTCATGACAGGTACACGGTTTCTAACTGTAATACTTGACTTATTGTGTTAAACATGTAATGCAGGATTATATCTCTTAATGAGTACATCACGACAGAATTTTAAAGTTTTAAATTCGATAGTAATTTTATAAAAACATTGAAATTCAAAATTGTGTTGCTCTTGGCAACCGTTAGAAAGGAGGCTTGTAACTGGACATTGTGACTTTATGATTTGGGGGGGGGGGGGGGTGATTCGGATGCCATTACGGATCCGTTTTATGCAACTGGCACTACCTCTGTAAAAGGAATGGCATCCAGACAGGCGACAGCCACGCAGTTGATGTAAGTTCGCTCTCAGAGCTATGGGCGACTGTTAGACAATGTACTACAAGTGAGGATTGGCAGTGAGTCAAAAGGAATTTCTGGACCAAGATAGACATTTCTTCCACTATACATATCCAAGTGTATCTCGTTTTTCTTTGTGTAATTGGCCATTGTAATTTCAGAAAATTTGTGTTGTTTCACCACTGCGAAGAACGAAATTAACAGCAGATATAAAAATGGGAAGTATGGAAGTAATAGCGTTCCGTTATATAGCCCAATGAAATCGTTAGTACTCCATAATGTAAAAGATTAAAACAGAATCCCACGCAAGAGTTATGCAAATTGATCATAGATTAATATTCACCTAGATATCGATAGAAAAAGGAGAACCATAAATTTTGGCTCCTGACGTATGAATGTTTGCGCTGCACTGCCATTTAATCACGCAACTGTCAGGAATAGTAAACAGGGGACACGTGAATTCTAAGGCATAGGGTCTCTGCAAATTTCATTCTGTGTACTTGGTTGGACTATTAGGCAGTAGATATGTCTCGCCCATTAATGAATGAACACGTTACGCAGATGTATGCACTTGAGAGAGGATTTGTAGTAGAACTCAGACAAACCTGTTTGAGAGAACAGTGAGTTGGTCAACATTTGATTGGGAGCGACGCCACTATTCCATCATGTTGGCAGGAACTGGTGAGCCATGGTCGAAAACAGCATCAAGAAGGAGGTGGGCGACCTAAAGAGACGACTGAACTTGAGGTCGAGCAATTTTCAGAGAGGCACTCAGAGTCTAGGAGTTGTCATTTTCTTCGATCCGAAGTGCAACTATGCTTCAGTGGCTACAGGTTTATTGATAGGGGGCTAATATAAACAGGACTGATCTCGCTACACTGACCTCTGTTCACCACAAGCCCGTTTGAAGTTGTCAGGCACATTACGCCTGGAGTCTCATTGACTGGAGTAGAATTGTCTTCAGTGATGTGTCCTCCCTTGAACTCAACCCTGAAGACCAACGAATAAATATCTGAAGCTGCTAAAGACAGTGATTGGTTTCCAACCTGACGGTCACCCACAACAGGACCCGACAATAAGGAGCGATGGTCTGGGGTGCCATTTTCATTTCGTAGCAGGGAACCTTGGGTTGTCATCCGTGGCACTCTTACAGCACAGCGGCATGTCGACGATCTACTACGCTCCATTTGGTTGCCTTTTATGGCAAGCCGTCTTAGATACACATTCAACCAAGGCATTGCCCCCCTGTACACGGCTGCTTGACTTCACGCATCCCAAACCTTACTTTGGCCAGCAACATAGCCAGATCTCTCCCCAACCGAGACGTTTGGTGTATTATCTACAGTACCCTACGACCTGCTCGGGATTGTGACGATATGATGCTCCAGGTGGAGAGAATTTTGCACAATATCAATCAGATGGACAACCAACAACCCTTTCAGTCAATGACAAGCCGAATAGTTGGTTGCATAAGATCGGAGGTGGAATAAAGCGTTACAGAAGCCCAATTTGTGACGCTCTTTCACTAAAAACAATCATATCTTTTAAAAAATTTTAATCATTTGTTTGTGTATGTACATCATGTCTATGGATTTTTCTCCCATTTGATAGGTCCTTCGTGGCACACTGATATTTTTCTGTTTTCTGTCTTAGACTTTATGACTCGCTGCATTGTGTCATCAAGTAGTTTCATAAACAAAATTTATATAATAGGTCTAAGATATCTTCGTATTCTTAACCAGTTAGTTTGAAATATTTTGAAAATACAACAGTATTATTCTGTCGTAGATAGGGGCACCTGAATTAGCCTGTATATTAATGTTTTCATCATTAGGGGAAGTGGCAACAAAACGACTATTCACGTTGGTGTGTAGAATATGAGTCTCGCGACATACCATCTGACTTTCGGAAAAGCATCATCCACACAATTCCGAAGACGGCAAGAGCTGACAAATGCGAGAATTATCGCACAATCAGCTTAACAGCTCGTGCATCGAAGCTGCTTATAAGAATAATATACAGAAGAATGGAAAAGAAAATTGAGAATGCGCTAGGTGACGATGAGTTTGGCTTTAGGAAAAGTAAAGGCACGAGAGAGGCAATTCTGACGTTACGGCTAATAATGGAAGCAAGGCTAAAGAAAAATCAAGACACGTTCATAGGGTTTGTCGACCTGGAAAAAGCGTTCGACAATATAAAATGGTGCAAGCTGTTCAAGATTCTGAAAAAAGTTGGGGTAAGCTATAGGGAGAGACGGGTCATATGCAATATGCACAACAACCAAGAGGGAATAATAAGAGTGGACGATCAAGAACGAAGTGCTCGTATTAAGAAGGATGTAAAACGAGAATGTAGCCTTTCGCCCCTTCTCTTCAATCTGTACATCGAGGAAGCAATGATGTAAATAAAAGAAAGGTTCAGGAGTGGAATTAAAATACAAGGTGACAGGATATCAATGATACGATTCGCTGATGACATTACTATCCTCAGTGAAAGTGAAGAATAATTAAATGATCTGCTGAACGGAATGAACAGTCTAATGAGTACACAGTATGGTTTGAGAGTAAATCGGAGAAAGACGAAGGTAATGAGAAGTAGTAGAAATAAGAACAGCGAGAAACGTAACATCAGGATTGATGGTCACGAAGTCAATGAAGTTAAGGCATTCTGCTACCTAGGCAGTAAAATAACCAATGACGGACGGAGCAAGGAGGACATCGAAAGCAAACTCGCTATGGCTAAAAAGGCATTTCTGGCCAAGGGATGTCTACTAATATCAAATACCGGCCTTAATTTGAGGAAGGAATTTCTGAGGATGTACGTCTGGAGTACAGCATTGTTTGGTAGTGTAACATGGACTGTGGTAAAACCGGAACAGAAGAGAATCGAAGCATTTGAGATGTGGTGCTATAGACGAATGTTGAAAATTTGGTGGACTGATAAGGTAAGGAATGAGGAGGTTCTACGCAGAATCAGAGAGGAAAGGAATACGTGGAAAACACTTATAAGGAGAAGGGACAGGATGATAGGACATATGCTAAGACATCAGGGAATGACTCCCATGGTACTAGAGGGAGCTGCAGAGGGCAAAAACTGTAGAGAAAGACAGAGATTGGGATACGTCAAGCAAATAATTGAGGACGTAGATTGCAAGTTCTACTCTGAGATGAAGAGTTTAGCACAGGAAAGGAATTCGTGGCGGGCCGCATCAAACCAGTCAGTAGACTGATGACCAAAAAAAAAATTGTTTTCATTGGGTCATATACGAGGACTATTCGGAAAGCAAGTGCAGACTGGAGAGTGACATGGAAACCACGAACAAATTCCCATCACGCTTGCACATATGTGTTGAGCAACGTCTGTAGTATGGTCGTCGATCACATCACATCGCTCTTTTCAGTTCTGTGATTACAGTGAGCACATAAAAAGGCATAGAAAATAGTGTCTCCCTCCTGGTGAAAGATTTCGCCTCATTTGTCTTCAAGACAATGAAGATGCTGCTGCAGCGTTGTCTATGGGTAGTGTTTGATTACCCGCAACAGAGCCCTTATTTGGCTCCCTTGAGTTTCGTCTCTGCTCACATGAACAGCTGTCTCTGAAGGCAGCAGTTTTTCACAGACAACGCCCTCCATATCAGCGTAGAGAACTGGGGAAAGCACAGACGGAATCCCACTACGACGAGAGTATTGGAATGTTGGCACAACTCCACGGCTAATGCCTTGTTGGAGCGGCGAGAAAGTAGGCAGATATCTGGAAGATGCAGGTTGCTGTTGCAAATACATAATTTTTGAATGTCTCAATGATTTAGTTTTCGTGACCTATCGGACATCATTTTCCCTATAGCCCTCGACCAGAAAGTTGTTACTTACACGCTTCCCACTTTGCTATCTCCCGTTCATTTACTTGATTCCGATGGTGAAATACACTTTGTAAGACAACGTTTCTCCAACAATATACTACAGATTAATTACTATAAACGGAATAATCTAACAGAAACATCCAATACCTGTATGTAAACGCCACTAATAACACAAAGGACTAAAGACTCTTGGATAAGTATGGCAGAAGTGTTGTGTATGTCTGTACAAAAATTCTGTAACTCATGGCCAATCCTCTCTTGTATTTTTTACAGTACCATTCCAGTTGCTAACAGACGTTAGAATCTGTGAGAGAGAACGTATATCGATTAAGTACCTGTCACCTGTATGGATAGCATTCTAGATAAAGACGTAGGTCGGGCTGTAAAAAACGAGAGCGATTTGGGCAGCTGAATCAAACAGTAGATGAGCTGCTTTTTCAATGAATCGATCCTATGCGATGTATGGATTGATCCTAGCTAGCCTAAACTGCCGATATGTGATTTTCGTTGGGAAACCGGTGAACTGCAGCGCTAAACATCAACAATAGGGAATGCAGTAATTGAAGAATTCTCCGCACAAGTACGGGACAATTATGATTATTGTGAGGATTTCTTTCGACAGTCAGATGAATGGCACATCGAACAATTGTGAAATGCAAAATGAAAACTTTTCTCCTACCCTTAACTGTAAACAGCATCGCAAGATTGTAATGGTGGACTACAATCGAAATTTCGCTACTTGATCCAGTGTATACGGGAAACTATTTACTGTATGGCTACCCAAATTTAAAGCAATGGTATTCAGACTCTGTTCTGCAGGATTTGCGTTGTTTGGGTTACGACTGGCCGTTGGGCCCCGGTACTTGTCCATTTTTCTTGAGGAACTCTGTCTCCAAGTGCCAAGGACATCCAGCGTGAGCAGCACACGTTACTGTGACCTGCTCCTCCAACAAGTGATCCTTCGTATCTGCTATACGGGAGAGAATTACTGTTCACTCACGTGTTTTGATGCACGATGGAGCTCCAACTCACAATTCTCGTGAGGTCACTTGTTTACTCTGCTGCACATTTGGAGGAAACCCAATCATTATACAATCGTTCCAGACGGCGTGGCCACCGAGATCATCGTATATGAACCCGTCTGAGCTTGGGCTATGTGGATACCTGAAGGACAGGATTTACCAATGAGACTATAATACACGCTGAGGGTCGAAGATGAGCAAAGTGAAGCAAGTATTCAACATCCCACCCGAGAACTTTCAGATAACAGTAGAGCAATCTCTAGTGCGATTCCAGGCTGTCGTGGATGCATACAGTCGTCACAGTGAGCAAAGTTTGAAGGCCGGAGCGTAAAGATGGTTGACGAATATTACCGTCTCATTTGGAAATTAAAATGTATTTCTATGGCTTTTTCCTTTTTTGTATTACGCCTGTACCTACAAAGTTTTCCACGAAGTTCCATCGTCCTTCGATCACTCTATTTTTATGGGACGGGGAGGGGGGGGGGGGGGACGGGGGGCGGGTATGGAGTCGTTCAAGTAACGAAGGGTCAGTTATAACTGTTTTGCATGTGCGTCAATGTAAAATCGAACGGTTCTTTCGAAAGTGAAAGTAATAATATGCGTAAGTTAAAATTCACCTGTTGTTTCTATCTTCATTCGTGCAGAAACTCCCTCATAGTCATTTTACTCATTACTGAGTGTTGTGACCTCATTTACTCATTCATTCTTAAATAGTTGAAATTTCTGACAGATGTTCCCATCCACAGCGAACTTCTGGATTTCTTAATATGATGTGAAGAGGAAGGCTGGTAATCTTCTTCGCTTCACCCAACCATCTGTTTGCTGCTCTCTCACGCGATCTCCGGCCCTCAATTTTTCCCTGCACGATAATCTTCTGTAGATTATCCCCTTTCCATCTCTAGATGTTCCCAAGGGAGTGAAGGTATCTTTGGCTGACACGAGAAAATAACATACTTGTGATTTTAACTTCTATTATGGAAAGATTTGTTCTTTTCTGTGTCCACGGTACACGTAGCATCCTCCTCCAACACCACATCTCTGAGGCATCAACGTTGCTTTTATCACTACCTTTCACGATACAGATATCTCAACCGTGTAAGAATACAGGAAACGCAAATGTTTCTACCAAGCGCATTTTTATTCTCTTGGAAATTGCCTGATTCTGTCATATCTTTGTAAGTTTGAACCAGCGGATCGCCAAATAATTATTCGTTGCACACTTGCCTGTACAGTTAATCAGAAAGCCTAGATACTCATAATTACTCAGTATCTCCAGATTCCTTAACCATCCTGTAAAATGGTTTTGATCGATGCCTTGGCGATTTATAACCATTCGTTTTTTCTTTCGTGTTTATCTCTAGGCCAAGGTTTACACTAGTATCTTTCGTTATTGAGAACAGATTAACAAGTTCTTCCTCACTTCCTACTACGGGTGTAGTATCATATGCGAAACGTAAATTGTTGATTTTGCTGCCACCAATTGTAATGCCACTGTTCCAGCCAGCCAGCGCTTTGCCGATTTCACACTCTGCATAGATATTGTAGAGCTGATGTGACAGTATGCCACCTTGTCTGACGCCTATTGTAACATCGACAAATTCAACGTATTCACCATATATCTTTATGTTTGCGGTATGGCTATTATGAAGACCTCTTAGTAAGGATACTGTGTGTCTTGGAACCCCAGACTCGTTGAACACATGCCACAACTTATCCTACATGACACAATCGAAGGCCTTTTTATAATCTAGAAAGCGGACGTAGGCAGGTACACAGAACTCATACCATTTTTCAGTTATCTGCCTTCAATTCAAGACTGTCTGTCGAGAACCTTTACCTGACATGAAACCCGTTTGTTCTGCGGAGATCTGTAGAAATTTTTTTAGGCGTTGAAGTATTATATGGAAGAAAAAATGGTTCAAATGGCTCTGAGCACTATGCACCTTAACTTCTGATGTTATCAGTCGCCTAGAACGTAGAAGTAATTAAACTTAACTTACCCTAAGGACATCACACACATCCATGGCCGAGGCAGGATTCGAACCTGCGAGCGTAGCGGTCGCTCGGCTCCAGACTGCAGAGCCCAGAACCGCACGGCCACTTCGGCCGGCTTATATGCAAGAGAACTCTTCTAGCATGTGATGTTAAGGCTATGGTCCTATAGTTGCAGCAGTCCCTTACTGATCCTTTTTTGTGCAGAGTAATTAGGACAGATGTAGTCCACTCTGTAGGCCTTTCACTCGTTTGCCACACCATATTACATATTAAATGTAGGGCATGCATGCCTTCCTCTCTCGTCGCAGTCAGCATTTCTCTGGAAATACCATCTATACCATGGGATTTTTTGTTTTAGGTACTCGATGGCATTTTCGATTTCACTGTACAGAATATCAGGTTCTTTATTTGATACCATACAAATGTTCTCTTCTTCGTTGTTGTTTTCTTTGCAACACAGTGTTTCACAGTGTAGTTTCCACCTAGCTGTTGCTAATTGCTTATCACTAATAAGAGTGCTATCTATATCTTTTACCATCCATGTGCGCGGTTTGAACTCTCCGGCGATACTGTTTATCTTCTTGAATAGGTCAGGCGTTTCATTTAGTTTTTGATGTTGTTCTTTGTCATTACAAATTACTGGTAAGATACTGTGTCTTGTCAATTCGGCAGCTACGCTGTATTTTGCGGAAAAGTTTGTTGTATTCGTCTTCATCTTCAGCGGTTTGTAAGACACGTTTCTTTAGTGTGCTCCGTTCTTAGATGTGTAGTAGAGTATTGTTCGAAATTCAGGGATTCTTCGGTTGAGGGGTTTTAGTAACCTGTTCAGGGAGAGATGAACTTATCATTTCATTCATTTTGTCCCATATTTTGGGAGCTACTCCTTCTTCTGTTAATTTTTGGAGTTTGGGCCTTATTCTTTCTCAAAATTCTTTGAGACTAGTTTTATCTGTCAGACGAATCTCCCTTACTCTTTTCTTTTTGGTCACTTTCAGTTTTATCTTCATTTTCACATACAGCATGATATGGTCACTGCCAAAGTCTGCTTCAAGAGAGGCCTTGGAATCTAGGGCCGAAATACACCAGTGATGTCTCACCAAAATGAAATCAATCTGATTTCTAACCCTATCCCCTGGTGAAATCCATGTGTATCGACGCCATGGATGATGTTAAAAGAAGTATAACCTCTTTCAACATCATCCAGGGAGGGAAGTCGTTATTCTCCCAAAATTCCAGTAGCGGCTCCCCACGTTCGTTTCTCACTCCCAAGCCGTTAAGTCCAACCACAGGTCTCATATGTTCAATATCAACAGTCTCACTTATCTTTGCATTAAACTCACCTTGGATTAGTAATACTTATTATTTGGGTATCTTTCTGACAGTATTTTCTAGCAGCTCATAGAATTCCTCTATTTCTATGTCTGATGAAGCTGCTGTATGCGCATAAACGTAAATGAAGATGATACTGCACGGAGTAGCTTTCTTTTTACTGGAGATTATTGTGCCGCAAACGGGCTCGTAGCATATGACAGAATTTCAGGGGTTCTCAGGAATCATTATAGCAACGCAATTTCTAGTCAAATCCTCACATCCGCAAAAATATACTTTATGCTTTGGTTTAGTCAGGAAGTGGCCACATCTTTTCCAGTGTGTCTCGCTGAGTCCAAATATCTTTGGCCGAAAAAGATCCATTTCTCTCTCCAGAATAGCAAGCTTTCCTGTCTGCAAGAGACCTCGCAGATTCCTGCATGCTATCCTTTTAACGCTTCGCAAGGATGGTTTAGATTGATCTCTGCATTCCGAGGCTTCTCTGAACCTGAAGAAACTACAGCCTCTTAAAATCGGAAGAATGTCTTCGAAATATAGCCTAAAGTTTACATTGAATGTAAGTCGACTTTTCTCATACATTCGGTGACGTACAATGGTTTAGAATTTCTGGTTTTTCCGACACTCTGATTTCGTATCATAATACTGTGAGAAAGTTATCTGCTGCATGATTGCTTGGAACATGTAGTCACATCTTTTAAATATCAAGCGTCTTTCTATGCACAATGCTTCTCTCTTGACATGTGCCACGGGGGTGTTGTTTTGAAGAAGCTCTCTCACTGATTAAGCGAACGCGGTACTAAAGGCTAGTAGCTTTTCGAATCTTCTATCATTCTTAGCTAGTGAGGAGAGCACGTTTGCAAGCAATGCTAAAGAATCAAATCAGTGAAGCTTATTCATCATTCAGAGAGCGGGTAGAAGTGAGTGAAAACTGCTGATAAAAACCTATCCTGCCAACTACAAACACCCACAAAACACTTTTCTTAGTATTATTTGACCCAAATTCAGTATTGCTCTTAAGAAAAAAGAAACAATACAATCTGCATACGTTTATTGCCGCCAGGCTCTACAAGAAGTACATATGAATAATCAAGTGCTTCACAGACAATAAGGGAATTTATAAAAACGTATATTAATACACGCAGTTAATGATAAGCAGCTCGTCTATGTCACCAAATCTTGATGTACATACCTGCTGGCGAGATGACGTGATTTTTAAATTTTCCCTACGAACTAAACTGGCTGTACATGGCTATTGAAACATTTGAAAAACTCTCATTAAACATGGAAATGCATAAGATCTACACAATAATAAAAATATGCACATACAGCGCCCTTAATACAGCTTAACTGTAAATACGAAAGATTTTCAGAATTCTGAATAAACACTTATAAATGTATAAATGCAATTAAAGTTAATTAAAAGAACTATTAATATTATACGACCATAGAAATTGAGCAATTAATGCTGTTAATAAAAGAGAATCAGAGTAGAGCATTACAGTGTGCACTTATATAGCTACATTTACATTTAGAAACCACTTTTTTCTTTATTTATTCTTCAACCCAACGGTAGTAATTAAATTTTTTTTAACATTCCGCTAAGAGACCTGTAATGGAACACATAACCAGAGGGACCCATAATGGGAAGCACACCCAGACAGCACGGCCACGAAACTGAAAGAGCGTATGAAGCTTATCGTGCTGAATAAAAGCACAAACCTATCTTGCAGTCAAAATGCATGGAAACACGCAAGTCACCCTGCTGTGGAAGACAGGAAATCTGAAAAGTTTTGATTTATAACATTTCTCGCCGGACTGAGTTATCTTCTTATTTACCAAGGAAGGTCACTAAACAGCCGTATTATTCTGAGAAGTTATTTTGTTTAGATAACCACTTTCGCCATCTCAATAATGCCATCTTCAAGCCCCCGCATATTAACAACGAGTATACACGTAGTGAGTATCAAGGTATACCAGAGCACACTTATAGAAAATGAAGCGTAATAATAAAAGTTCTTAAAACTTGCAAAACGAAATTTGCAGTGTTCAGACAAATACCGGTGCACATACAGCTCAACAAAGCAGAATAGCAACACAAACTGTTTAACACTGAAACGAATATCACTTCTCCGATTTGTCTTAGCGCTGCAAATTCGATGTTGTAGGTTTGAACGACTTTTATTATTACGTTTTATTTTCTGTAAAGTCTGCTGCATGTATATTCGTTTTATTACGCAGGGGCCTGACGCTGGCATTACTGAGATGTCGAAACTAGTTTTCTATACAAAATAACTTCTCAAAACATACGGACGCTGTCCCCGATTCCAGAGTGGAATCAATAGAGATGGAATCATCTAAAGTGCCCAGACCGTGGTGCAGAAAACAAAGCACACAATACATTTAGACGCAGTTGCCAAGGGTCCGACCTTTTAGACTACGACGTGTTCAGGCAGAGATCTCCTCAGATGGATCGGTAAGTTGAAACATCGAACCCATGTTGACAGGAGGCAGCTAAAGATATCTGGCTTCATACAGCACATAAGGAAAAACACGGCTGTGTGTCTGTCGAAGCACTTGAATCACAGATTCGAAGAGTTCAGTGGCTAGTTTGACTTAAGGCCACTAAGTAACGATCAAGACGACGCAAAAAGGGCTCTTAGAGAGGGCAGGCGGGGCATGCCACGCACTCTAGTGGGTCGCGATGGCATTACTTGCAAGGTTACAAAGCGCAAAGATACAACAGAGCTAATAATATTATCGATAGTACGTTCACGTCTGTCATGTAAGCTGTGTCAATGGATTACATTTTTTTAGGATTCTTCCAGTGTAAGTTTGATACCTGTTTTCGTTATGACTGCCCGTGTAAAATCGTTCCATAGTGCTTTCGTGTTACACATTAGGCTTGCAACTGTTCCAGTTTACACACCATTAAAAAAAAAAAGGGAACGACGCATCATGGAGGAATTTTCCAAATGGGACGAAAATGGGTAAATGCGATGTTATATAATAGCAAGAAAATAATTACAATTTTTGATAAAATTGGGAGATTTATTCAAGAGAAAAAGGGTACACAAATAGAACAGGCCAATGAAATATTGATCTACATCAGGCCCTTCTGCAAGCAGTTATATGGCCTGGCATTGATGGAGTTGTTTGATGTCTTCCTGAGCGGAATCGTGACAAATTCTGTTCAATTGGCGCTTTAGATGGTCCAAATCCTGGTATGGTTGGAGTGCTCTGTCGTAATGGTCCAAACGTTCTCGCCTGGGGACAGATCTGCCAAACCTGCTGGCCAAGGTACGGTTTGACATGCACGAAGGCCAGCAGCAGAAACTGTCATCTTGTGCACCGGGCATTAACACGCTGAAATGTAAGCACGAGGTGGATTGTCATAAAAGGCAACCCAAACCGAAGGGGTCCTGCTGTGCAAAAAGAAAAAAAGTGGATCTCTATGTGAAGCGTACCGCTTCGAGCTGAGCCCCTATCACCAGCGAAAACATATTTGGAGAGACCACAGACAGCAGTGAGGTACCAAGCACACTGTTGCCGCCATACGGCCTGACAGGCAGGAGTGACACTTTGGGTGCTATGTCTTTTCATAGTAGGACGTGTTTGGTTGTCATCCGTGGCATCCTTATATCACAGCCCTATATTGACGATCTTCTACGACCCGGTGAGTTGCCCATCACTGCAAATCGCCCTGGACTCCCAATTCAGCAAGATAATGTCCGTCTACAAACAGCGAGAGTTCCTACAACTTGTTTTTGTGCTGCCAAATCCTACTTTGGCCAGCAACGTTGTCGTATATCTGCCAAACTGACAGACCTTGGAAAATTATGAGCAGGACCCTCAAACCACCTCGGGAGTTTCACTATATAACGCGCCAGTTTGATAGAATTGGCCAAGTAGGACATGCCGCAGTTCTGTTAACCAATGGCAACCGAATAACTGCTCTCATAAAGGCCAGACGATTACGAACATGTAAATGAACTGATCAATTTGTGAAGCTCTTTTTCTTGAGTAAATCAAAATTTTCTGAAGTTGTAATTTGTGTGTTTAACATCACATCTATAGATTTCCGTGACCTTTGTATTGGGTGTCTTTTTCCTTATTGGAAAAGAGGTACAAATTTTTCAACACGGTAGCAATGAAAAGCCCTGAAGGCTTGCACCCGTGCTTCTTATAGAATTAAGTAGCCTCGTGGTTTTGGGTCAATAAACACTCGGTTAGTTTGACTTCTGCTGATAGTAATTATGGAGCTAGTAAATGTTCTTTTGGATTAATAACTTCTTTTCAGATCATAGAAGATAAGTGTGCCTTAAGATTTTCAGGAGACCCACTGATACAATGCTTTGTGATAGAATGTCATTACCAGGTCCTAGAAGTATGATCAGGTTTTGAACGAACGAATGCAAAATTTGGGATACATGTCCTAGTGACTAGATGAAAACTAAATGTCGTTTGTGGTTTCCGAAGTGGGATTCAGTAAAGAGAAAGTCATCCAAAGATCAATAGGGAGACGCTTCAATTGCTGTAAAATATAGTGTTGCGTTTAAGAATGTGTGTTTGTGTGTGACGAACTACAGCTGAAGGTAGTCAGACTGCGTATTATAGGTGTCAGATCCCAGACTCCTACATTAGTCAGGCGAGAGCTAAGCAGCATGCGGTGGTGAGCACCTAGTTATGATCTACTGCCCCAAGAAAAAGTTGTCGGCAGTAAAGTATTTATTAAGCAGTGATATAAAACTGTCTTCCAAGGCGCTGCATCACAGCCGGATCGGCATGTTAGTGCCACTTCAGCGGTGGAGGACTGGGATGCAATCGACACGAAGTACAGCCAAGGGAGCAGACCGTCGGGTGGCAGCCGTTACGGCACGGAGCGGCCGTCGACCCACAGTTCCAGCGGCCTGCAGCTCTACATATCGATCCCAAAAGTGCACTCGTTGACAGCTAAAACTTTTTCTCAGGAGCCAGGACCCAATTTCACCTGAAATACTCGTTGGCTCGCAAGTTATGGCACTCAGAACGCATTTAGGTACCAGACGCCAACAGCACTAGTGTCTGCACAGGAACGGGATGTGCAGCGACAGGGCCCCCACCCCCTCCCCCTTCCACCCCCTCTCGAAAGCGGATGAGGGAGAGCGTCCTGGTCACGCAGGTCAAGCCTGGGTAGACCTGCGAGGTGATGGCAGTCTCTGCGCGTCATCAGTGTTGCGTCAGAAGTTGGCATGGGAGCTGCTAGCAGATGCATCCTTCCAGCTGGACTCGTAATTCCATAGATGATCGACGACTGATAGGCTTGCCGATGGTGGACCACCATTGCACCTCTCATTGGACAGGTGCATCTTTCACAAAGATTGAGACTCTGCGCTGGTCATTCAGCAATCAACACCCCAGTGATCGGACATTTATTAAGAACGATTGTTTTGGCAGTTCCTCTCTTCATTGATAGCTTCTGTGTTATCCACATATCTCTCAGTATTTACTTCTAGATGACTATGAACTGGTCACAGACAGAGGTTGTTCGGCTTCTGGGAGCAGCCAAGCAAAATATTGGAGGAATTTTTTTAGGGTCCACCGAGAATGCTATCTTGGGGTATAAGAGGAATGTTATTTTCTTTGGTACTCATTCATTCTGAAAAGCTTATAATTTTTACGTGGGATTCTGTAACCACTTAATGTAGTAGCGTAAGTATACTACTACCACTACTACTACTACTACTACTACTACTACTAGGGAAGAACTGATGCCATACAATTTGTATGTATCACGTCCAAAGCAGTTAGGGTCAAACCAACAGAGTTAATAAGGAATGCTAAACTCCTAGTTTTAGGGTAATTTCGTGCACGTTGGAATACAAAAATTACACTCTGTCGGAACGACTAAGGCTAAAGTGTGTTCAAAGCTACGATCACAAGCCTCAGTGCGTGCCTTACAACACCATCCTTACAAAGTAACGTCTGCACCTCATGGTCGTGCGGTAGCGCTCTCGCTTCCCACGCCCGGGTTCGATTCCCGGCAGGGTCAGGGATTTTCTCTGCCTCGTGATGACTGGGTGTTGTGTGCTGTCGTTAGGTTAGTTAGGTTTAAGTAGTTCTAAATTCTAGGGGACTGATGACTATACATGTAAAGTCCCATAGTGCTCAGAGACATTTGAACCGTCTTTTACACAGTAACGGACTTTGGATTCAAATTTGTTTTTCACAGGGAAGGAGCGTAATTCGTCCGCTCAACCAGTATTCTACTCGTTGCATTCTGTGAACTGTGCTGACCACGGACGAGATGACCAGTGCTTCAAACTTCCCCCGCATCACCCAACACCATTTGTCACCTCTTCACTGGGTCGCAGCTACTTCCATAATGGCGAATGGGTAATTTTAGAAGTCGAACATTACCTCAGAAGCCAAAATACTGGCTTCTATACGGTATTCTCCTCTGTCATCCACCAATGGCAAAAATGTTTCGCATTCAAGGGTCACTGCATAGAGTAGCACAGCCATTACCACCAACTATCATTCACGCCACTTTCATATTCTTATTTTCTTTTTTATGACAGTTCAAATCTATTCCTACTTCTTGTAATGCATACAGTAAATATAAGTAATCCTTTGAACGTTTTCCTGAGGTTTTACTTGGTCGTCAAGTGCCAAACAGGAGATTCGCAAATAGATTCCATTCGCCACACTCGCCTCCTGAGGTATATTTGGCTGACGAATATGAAATCCTGCAAAAGTCACCCACCAGTTAATAATTAAGAGCACCATCATTGACACTGTCAAGAGGTAAATTTGCACGTTGGTTGTACGATTAAAATATCAAATATTATCTTACGAACATTGGCTCTGATGTGTACGCTGCCACATGTGGAGCTTAGCTATAGCTGCATTCCAAACAGTCGCCTCATTGATGACCCACGTGATAGGAACCTTATTATGCTTCTACCTGAAGACATTAAAATAATGCTATCGACACGACTATAGTTGTGTATGTCGCCATAGAAAGCGCAGTCAACATTAACCTCAAAGCTCCACAAAACTGAAGGGCGAGACAGATAAAGTAACGTAACATATTACTACGTGGTCGAAATTGACGAAAGTGCGGGAGCATGTTGCCAGTTATGCTCGCAGTCGTGAGCAGAAAGGTGGACGTCATATGAATTGAAATCATCGTGGCTGTAGTGACAGATACGTCTGGCCTCTGCAATGTGAGGCAGTTGAAGGAGCTGGAAAGGCAGAGTGTGTTAGCAGGGGAGCAGTTACGGTACACTGTGGTGGACTTCCTCATTCTACAAGGTTTTCGGAAATTCCCGTTACAAACTTCTAGGACGTGTAGAGAGAAGTGACTGCTTCATGTTTCGAATAGGAACCCATGACCAGAAACGTGCCGTTTCCTTTCTATGACTGTTTCAGTTCAAATGTTTAACTTATCCATATCGGTTACGTCGACGCCACCACATCAGCTGCACCTTTTGCCATAATGCCAAGAGCATACTGACAAACCCTCGAGGAGTGTGCTCGCGTGCTCTTCTCGGATGACAGCGCCTTCAGAGTAGTGATTCTGGACGTACCCTCATGTGACGAGCGAATAGAGAAACATTTATGGAAAAGTTCTTTAAAGTCAGTACCACCATTAGACGATTTATAACACTCAAAACACTTGATAATGGGACTTTGAAGCCGAAATCATGATTGTGTAAGTGTAAAGTAACACTATAAGTAAACAACAGTATAATGGCGGTACTGACTTTAAAGAAATATATTATGACTGTGGCCCCACATTATGAAAGAATTATTATCTATCGAACATAAGCTGTTTAGTGGTCCTAGTGTTGTAGTGTTGGGTGGCTTAATGTTGCATGAGCAGATCCTAGAACACAGTGTACACTCCAGTCAGCGTCATTGTGACACAGTACTCCTTTCCCACACATGTTCTTTCAAGGCTGTAGTCGACCGTGACTTAATTTTTAGGGATGACAAATAGCGGCCGCGTAGGAAAGCGCAGGTGGATTATGGCTTGGAGCGGAAGGATATTCGACGAATGGACTGGCCTACCCATTTCCCGACTAATGCTGTTAAGCATCTGTGGGATATGCTGGTTAGAAGTATTGCAGTACATCCATATGCACCAATGGCTAACCAGCAGTTGTCCACCTCGCTGGTTCAGTAATGAAACACCCGACCGAGAGATGAGAGCATGCAGCCCAGCAAGCATTAACGTCCGTGGTGATCACACACCCTATTAAGAAGCGTTTTCCACCATCAGTAATGTTCAGCCAATGTCTCACTGTACAATAATTTTTTCATCATCCCCTTACTGCTACCCCCCAGAGTGCATGTTCATTGGACGAAACATATGGAGGTCAAGATGTGCAATATCCAGGGTGTTGGGTGGCCGAGGAAATATAGTTCAGTGCAGTTCTGTGAGTTCCCTTCGGGGGCGCAGACCTGTGTGTGGCCTTGCATTGTCATGGATAAGGAAAAGTTCGTTGCGCATTTTGTTGTTGACGGCCCTGCTGTAGTCGTTTCTTCTGTTTACTGAGGGTAGCACTTCAGAATCTGTCGTAGCATCATGAGGCAGGACAGCAAACAGAATAACCCCCCAGAATCCCAGAAGTCGGTCACTATCACTTTTCAGCGTGAGATTGTGGCTTGGTTTTTTTCCTTCGGAGGAGAAGTGCTGTGGCGCCATTCGGTGGACTGCCGTTTTATTTCCCGTTCGAAATGATGAACCAATGATTCATCACCACTGACTGAGCCATCGCTTGCTCGTGTTGTGCTTTGCATTAAACCTTGGTTACTATTCTGTGATTAGTCACCTGCGGTTATCGCGATTATGCTGTTATCCTCTTTCTCCGCTATTCGAAGCAGCAGCGTGTATCGATATTCGAGACCTTGTACTATCTTTGGACTCGCGCTTATACACTCCTGGAAATTGAAATAAGAACACCGTGAATTCATTGTCCCAGGAAGGGGAAACTTTATTAACACATTCTTGGGGTCAGATACATCACATGATCACACTGACAGAACCACAGGCACATAGACACAGGCAACAGAGCATGCACAATGTGGGCACTAGTATAGTGTATATCCACCTTTCGCAGCAATGCAGGCTGCTATTCTTCCATGGAGACGATCGTAGAGATGCTGGATGTAGTCCTGTGGAACGGCTTGCCATGCCATTCCCACCTGGCGCCTCAGTTGGACCAGCGTTCGTGCTGGACGTGCAGACCGCGTGAGACGACGCTTCATCCAGTCCCAAACATTCTCAATGGGGGACAGATCAGGAGATCTTGCTGGCCAGGGTAGTTGACTTACACCTTCTAGAGCACGTTGGGTGGCACGGGATACATGCGAACGTGCATTGTCCTGTTGGAACAGCAAGTTCCCTTGCCGGTCTAGGAATGGTAGAACGATGGGTTCGATGACGGTTTGGATGTACCGTGCACTATTCAGTGTAGCCTCGACGATCACCAGAGGTGTACGGCCAGTGTCGGAGATCGCTCCCCACACCATGATGCCGGGTGTTGGCACTGTGTGCCTTGGTCGTATGCAGTCCTGATTGTGGTGCTCACCTGCACGGCGCCAAACACGCTTACGACCATCATTGGCACCAAGGCAGAAGCGACTCTCATCGCTGAAGACGACACGTCTCCATTCGTCCCTCCATTCACGCCTGTCGCGACACCACTGGAGGCGGGCTGCACGATGTTTGGGGCGTGAGCGGAAGACGGCCTAACGGTGTGCGGGACCGTAGCCCAGCTTCATGGAGACGGTTGCGAATGGTCCTCGCCGATACCCCAGGAGCAACAGTGTCCCTAATTTTCTGGGAAGTGGCGGTGCGGTCCCCTACGGCACTGCGTATTATCCTACGGTCTTGGCGTGCATCCGTGCGTCGCTGCGGTCCGGTCCCAGATCGACGGGCACGTGCACCTTCCGCCGACCACTGGCGACAACATCGATGTACTGTGGAGACCTCACGCCCCACGTGTTGAGCAGTTCGGCGGTACGTCCACCCGGCCTCCCGCATGCCCACTATACGCCCTCGCTCAATGTCCGTCAACTGCACATACGGTTCACTTCCACGCTGTCGCGGCATGCTACCAGTGTTAAAGACTGCTATGGAGCTCCGTATGCCACGGCAAACTGGCTGACACTGACGGCGGCGGTGCACAATTGCTGCGCAGCCAACACCGCGGTTCCTGGTGTGTCCGCTGTGCCGTGCGTGTGATCATTGCTTGTACAGCCCTCTCACAGTGTCCGGAGCAAGTATGGTGGGTCTGACACACCGGTGTCAATGTGTTCTTTTTTCCATTTCCAGGAGTGTAGTTTCCCGCTGTGCCGAGTGCGGAAAGTTGGTCGGTTGGCGTGGAGCATCTAGGAAGTCTCCGTAGCGCGTGTCTGTCTGGGGCCGCAGGTAGCGTCCACGCGTGGTCGGAGTTTGAGCGGCTGTTCCCATTGCTAGGAGGTACGTGGCTCACCGATTCCGGTCACTAACGTTGAGTCTTTACTTAATCTACCAGTCAGCCCCAAATGTTCACACTGAGTCGTTAGAATTTCCATGTGGGCTGTTGGGACATTCACATGTGCAACAGCGTGTGTTTTCAAATCGGCGAAATTCTATCCACCGTCTTGTGGAGCTTAACTTAACATCATTATCTTGAAATGCACCAGCGGTATCTTCTGCCTTGTGGCTGTTAACGTTCCGGTTACCTGTCCCGAACGTTGACATAAATTCTGGCAGAGTATTTTCCTCGTCGTGTTGTGGTTGTCCAACATGTCCAACATGGCGTGTAGTTTGACAGCTAAATGTGTAATTAGTTTTGGTCGCCGATACCTACTGCGCTGTTCCATTGAACTGGTCGGGTGGAGCAGAAGTTATCCTGTCGCTTGATCCATTGACTGTGTCGATTGGGTTGCCGTCAGATTGAGAATTGTTGGGGTCACTGCCTGTCTGACCTAAGCGAGCGTTAGTTTGAATTCCAGGCCGACCCTTGGAACCTTCTGGGTGCCGTCTGATGTGCTGCCTTTTCTTAATTGTCCTTGTTGTTTGTGTATGTATGGCTTCTAGGAGATTTTAAATTAAAGTTATTTGCTCCTTAAGGTGTGAGATGTTTGGGCCTTCAACCTGATTTAAAGAAATTTTAGGATAAGGCCTTTTTCCTTTTAAAATTCAAAATCCTGTTTTGAGCCATAAGTTATGGGCCTTCAGCCGATTTTAAATTAAAGTTTTGCCCTTCAAGCGTGAGATTGAATGGCACAATTGTCCTGGAATTAAGTCCTAAAATAATGTTTGGCTTGCTCTGTTTTTAATGTTTTCTTTACTCTTGTAATGTTTGTCAAATGAATAAAGTAGTATGTTCGAGTGCAACTGACAGCACTCATTTTGGCCCCTTTCCACAAATTAAACTATCTGTCCTGTCCTACGGGTGTAGCAGGGGATGTCAATGACGATGTTCGATAGAAAATTATCACTTTCGTCTCGTAACGCGCAAGCAATTCCACACTTATGGTAATTACTTGATTTTTATGGCCTCCTGTTTGGCGGCGAGGAACGCAGCGAGCACACAACATGGAGTACGCTAACTCGTGGACGATTTTGTCGGCACCATCACCTGACACCTCAGGCTTAGCAGCCAGGTGTTTGTGATAGTCGACTAATACGAATGAGAATGTCCGCACGTTTCAACATGATGAGAGTTAAATCTGCCACAGTCGTAACACCAGTTCCCGTCAGATCACAGAAGTTAAGTGCTGTGGGGCTGGGCTATCACGTGAATGGGTGCGCATCCGGACTGCCGAGCACCGTTAGCAAGCTGGGTGCACTCAACCTTGTGAGGCAAACTGAGGAACTGATTGAGAAGTAGCGGCTCCGATCTCGTATACTGACATACGGCCGAGAGAGCGGTGTGCTCTGCACATGCCCCTTCTTATCCCCATCCAACGACGCCTGTGGATTGAGGATGACACGGTGGCCTGTCCGTACTGTTCGGCCTCCGTAGCCTGTTCAGACGGAGTTTAGTTTCTAGGAATTAAAGATGTATACGGCCTGACGGCACGAGGTAGATGGCGAGATTTACGTGATATTGTTGCGATGAAGATAGACACCTCGCTCAACGACTCACCTTGCTTTTGATCAATGACAGGTCTCCGTATAAATTTTTCAAGGACATATGAATATCTTCGAATCTCTTGTTTTCCGCCAACGATACTCAATGGCAACTCTCTGATGGAACTCACCTCAGTTATCGAAGCCATTTTCAAGAATACGTGCAGCGCCGGTACCTATCAAAACTGTATGGGCTTAAGCTGGAATATCCGGAGAGATCAGTCTACAAACTCCTCATTTTTTAACGGAAATGGGACTAGAAAGAAAAGTGTCTTGCATAACTTATTTAGCACCTCTTGTAATAACTACTTTCCTGTGGTAGCAGTTTCGCTTCCAGTTGCACGTAATGTTGGACGTAAAACCTGTTTGGTGAGTACGTAAGGGTCCTTATTTAGGAGTGCCGTGTGTACGTTAATCTACAACCTGCTTAATTTTGACCCTAAAGGTTTGGGACATGCTGCGTGTTTACACATACAGCGATGTGCGTTTATCTCAAGGGGTGGCGTTTGCACGACGTCAACGGCAAGTGGGTGGTTTGAACTGCCCCTTAGCATCTGATGAGGGTGGCCGTCCTCCGGGACGCCTGTCGCCTGCAGACGCACCACACGACACCACCACCAGCTGCAGCACGCACAAACACACGCAGCACGCACGCATGCTCCTCATCAGGCTAATGAACCGTCCGTTTGCGCTGCCGGTGACATCGAACTGGCGCGGTGATGACGTGGCTGATGACGCCGCGGTGTTTGCGCGCCGGCCCTCGCCGCCGCATCACAATGAATGATTAACGTCGCCGCCTAATAAGAGCCGGCGATTAGCCGCTCGGTCAGCCGGCGATTTTCATTAGGCCCGCCTGCCCTTCCTGACGTCGCAGCGCGCGTTTTCTGGCGCGCCTGACGGATGAGGCCGTCTGCTAGCGGCGCCCCCGGTCACACGCCGACATCTAAGCGATGAGGTGGCGTTTCAAATCACAGAGCTCGCATCACCCGGCAGAGCCAGCAGTCGCCCTAGGGTGGGGAAAAGGGGGAGACACATACATTTCCGATTTTAGGGTAGCGTACATTCTCAGCTCGCAGTAAAAGCAAGATTCCGGGCCCACGTTCGCGAAATGGTGACAATGGATAGGTGAGTACGAAATTAAGTTGTTGTGTAAGCTCGCAGCTGTTTTCCATAAGTTTAATATAAACAAAAGATACAAAAGTTCCTGGCAGATTAAAACTGTGTGCCCGATCGAGACTCGAACTCGGGACCATTGCCTTTCGCGGGCAAGTGCTCTACCAACTGAACTACCCAAGCACGACTCACACCCCGTCCTCATACCTTCACTTTTGCCAGTACCTCGTCTCCTATTTTCCAATCTTTAAAGAAGCTCTCCTGTGAACATTGCAGACATAGCACTCCTGAAAGAAAGGGTGTTGAGGAGACATGGCTTAGCCACAGCCTGGAGGATGTTTCCAAAATGAGATTTTCACTCTGAAGCGGAGTGTGCGCTGATATCAAACTTCCTGGCAGATTAAAACTGTGTGCCGGACCGAGACTCAAACCCGCGAGTTCGATTTCGAGTCTCATTCTGGCTCACAGTTTTAATCTGCAAGAAGTTTCATATCAGCGCACACTCCACGGCAGAGTGTAAATCTCTTTCCGGAAACAAAACATACACTTAACACAAAGTTGAGTCATCAATGATATGGTCTCCTTCAGTATTTAAAGCAGTCTACCAACGCTGAACCATCTTTCAGATTCGGCAACTGTAGGAATCACGTCTTTTCGAGGCAAAGAAGTAGTCGTACCAGGTTCCGGAGCGCATTTTTATACGGAAAGCGAGATGCTTGTTCGTTGTGCGATAGAGAGCGGGAAAGCTGAAAATCTGTGAGGGTGCAGGGTCAGTGGAATAAGATGCGCGTACAGTGACTTCTCAACCTAATTTATCCGTAGTGTTTTTTGTCACCCTAGCACAACACCGGAGGGCGTTATCGTGGAACAGCGTCATCTAACACAATCTCCCTGGTTGTTGTTCTTGAACTGCGTCTGAAAGACGTCTCACTTGTTGATGATGAACGTCTGCAGTGATGGATATCGGAGAAACAATTCTCAGCACACTACATCGGAAGAAAGGAAGACGTCGAGGTCATTAGAGACGGAGGACTGGCTTTGATTGTGCCAAGGGTGGGGAAGGAAATGGACCGTTCTCTTTCAGAGGAAACATTCCGGTATTTGCCTGGAGCGATTCAGGGAAATCATGGAAAACCTAAATCTGGATGGCCTGATTCGGGGTTAAACAATCGTCCTCCCGAATGGGAGTCAAGTGTTTATCTTTTGTCTACGCACGCCGGTCTGTGTAAGGAGAGTTGCTGCTTCATTTGGGCTCAACCATTCGTTTTTTTTCCTTATATTAACACAAAGACACCATACGTCGTCGCCATTAACGATAGAGAATAGGAATGGGCGGTGTCGTTCACGAGTTGACGACGAGCAAGCGATGACGAGCATAGCCACCAGCCGACTTTTGTGATTTTTGCTTAGAGCGTCCGGTACCCATATACTTGATGTTTTTTCAACTACCCTAAGGCATGTAAATTTCGCAAGATGCGATCACAACTCATCACATTTGCCAGTTTTAGTGTTCACTGACGTGCGTCATTGTGAATTAATGTATTTGAACCATCAACGTTCTTCATTAAACCCCGACGTTCTTCCTGAACTAGGAGAGTCACTATTGTAAAAATGATTCTCCATAATAGGACACTGTTTCCTTACCGAGCCCTGTCCAGTGACATTATCCCTACGTCTATCATCTCCCTATTGATCGCAGAGAGATGATGTCGGAAATGCCTTTTCCGAGGACGTACCCTAGTCCGCTGTAATTTGCTCGGAAATTGGAAGTTGGTGGAGACTCTTCTCCTACTTCCCGGAAGAAGTCGATCATTGCTGCCATATATTTTTAAATGTGACTTCTGAGGTTTTCTCCTTTTGCTTGAGACTTGTTACGTTTCCCACTTTCCAATGTCTCTTTCCCCCTTTCGTCTGTGTGATTAAAATACATTATTTTTAATTCAGCCTGAGAAGCACAAATGTGTCTTCCCTATAGTACATTTCTTTTGTAGCGACGGCATAATCAAGTAGTGCATGGGAGAAGCTAATCTATTATTTCCCCAGCTACAGTCACTACAATGGAACACAAACCCATAGTCCTGGCCTGCTCCTGATGTACGGCTACATTCACATTTATTACACATAACGGTACTTTCACATCAAATCGAAAATCAGTACAGACATTTTAACTTCAGTTAAGTAAGAAACTGTACAAACGTTTCGATGAGTTAAGCAGTTAACTATTTGACGGCAGGCGGATGTAAACACGATAATGTAGTCATGATACAGATATCCCCTGAACGTAAATTTGGTCTCGCATAAAACACGGAATGAATGAATACTAAATATAAACTAAGTGCAAATTACGAAAAGCACTGCAACGTATCCGAAACGACGGTGCTTTGTCAGAGCACTTAGACAGTGCTTCCGACTGCCACGACTGAAAACTGCCTTGCTACAATTCTACAGATTGTTTCCTCATTCTGACGCCAGTCATACTGCTTTTGAGGCAACCTGCAGCTAATTCTGTCTTTAGTATACTCAATCATTTTTAATTAAGCCTCAAGAAGGAAAATGTATCGGACGGAAAAAAGAATCGCAGCACCAAGAAGGAGTAGTTACAAACGAAAGTTGGTAAGCGTGTTAGTACATCCGAAGGACGATGCCTTTTCATATTTCGCGCTAGTCGCATAAGAGAGCGACTAGTACGATGTAAATCAGTTTTGCTTTAAATAGACTCTGTAACTCTCTTGAGCGTTAGTTATGTTTAACATCCAACTGATGAGTTGACCTTAGTCAAAAATGACTATAAGGCTATAAAGGCGCCATTATCAACACTTTACTGAGTTTGAACGAGGTCGTGTAATAGAGCTACGAGAAGCTAAGTGTTCCTTCCGTGGTACTGCAGAAATGCTTGGTAGGAATGTAGCCACTGTACCTGAGTGCTGGCAGCGGTGGTTAAGGGAATGTATACTGGGTCCCGGGTTCGATTCCCAGCCAGATTGGGAATTTCATCTTCCAGGGAACTGGGTGTTTGTGTTGTCCCCATCACTGTATCATCATCATTATCATTATCAATCGTGACAGTTGCTAGATTGGAGTATGTAAATAAAATTTCCGACCAGGATGAGAATTTTCTCTGCCCGGGGACCGAGTGTATGTGTTGTCCTCATCATTGCAGCATCATCATCATCATCATCTTTCGTGACAGTAGCTGATTGGACTGTGTAGATAAATTTTACTTTGTAAAACTTGGGACTTTGTACGGGCGCTGATGACTACGCAGTTGAGTGCCCCACAAACCGATCATCATCATGCTGAAATACGGTCGCTAGAACACTGGGACAGGGGCCGCAACGCGGCACTGCCGAGAAGACAATCTGTCGTCTTAGGCTTATGACTCTAGTTCAGCGTCCTACATCTGCAGCAGCATTTTGAGCTGCAGTTGGCATCACAAGTGACACAACGAAATGTTACGAATCGTTTACTTCAAGGACAGCTCCGAATCAGACGCCCTGTAGCGTACATTACACTGATCCCTAACCACCGCCATTTGCAACTTCTGTGGTTTCAAGAGGGAGCTCAGTGAAAGACACGGTGGAAGTCTGTTGTGTTTTCTGATGAAAACTGATACTGACTTAGTGCCAGCGATTACCGCGTATTGTTCAAAAGGAGCGCCAGCTTAGGGCCTGCAATCAAACTGTCTGCTTACTAGACACAGTGGATCTACAGCTGAAGTTACAGTCTGGTGTGCGAATTCATATGTCATCTCAGCCTGTTTAGCTGCCACTCATGAAAAGCATTCCAGTAGTTGATTTCCAACAGGGTAACGTCCGGCCACATACCGCTATTGTAACCCAGCATGCTCTACATTGTGTCGACATTTTGCCTTAGACTGCTCGATCACCAGGTATTGAGCTGTGGAGGTCTCCGTCGAGGCACTGGTGCTACTTGAGCGCGCATTTCACCGACCCTGGCTCTCATCGTATGAGTTTCCCGGGGTCATGTGTTTCCTCAGGGGTTGTGTGGTGGCGAGTGGTGTGTCGGTCACGGGGCTGAACGGTTGTGCCTGAGTACGTGGCGTGCTGACTAGCGCAGTGTCCCATTAGCCATCTGGCAATTTGGGCCTGCGTTTTCCTGCAGCGTAGGCCGTTGCTACTAGCGAGTTTAATGAGCGGCTCCCCTCGCACGCACCCTGGTTACGATGTGCATTAATCAAGGTGTACTAAACAACTTGTTAGTAGACACGAGCAGTAGGGCAGTATGATGAGATGCTTGCCAGGTGTCCTAACGCTACTAGCCTCCTTGGCATTTGTTTGAAATTTTCTGTTAAGGCTGTTTAATAATCAATGTAGTCAAAGACTGTTCATTCTACCCGGTGTGGGCGGGCCAGGAGTCCACTTTAATATGCCTTTATTTGTCCCCTTATGGGCTGTGTGTCGCGATCTTCAGGTTTCTGTATGCCCCAATCTAACATTTTGCAATGTTAATATTGTACTTGATATCATGGTTTGTTATTATTGAGTATTTGACACTACTGATTGTAATTTCTCTTCGTCGTAGACCACGTGGCGCTTCTTGGGCCGAGTAATTGAATTTAGCCCGTAACTAAAGACGTGTGTGCTCAGCCTAGAGGTACGTATGTATGGGTCATACTTGTGTGGGCGTGCTTGTATTTGCACGCTCTCTTACTCCGTGCCGAGCGGTCTAAGGCGCTGCAGTCATGGACTGTGCGGCTGGTCCCGACGGAGGTTCGATTCCTCCCTCGGGAATGGGTGTGTGTGTTTGTCCTTAGTATAATTTAGGTTATGTAGTGTGTAATCTTAGGGACTGATGACCTTAGCAGTTAAGTCCCATAAGATTTCACAAACATTTGAACATTTTTTTTTACTCCGTGTTGAGGAGATATTCCGGTCATAATTGTACAGTTTAACTGGCAGGCAGTGTCTATTAGCCCCTAAGAGTCCCCAGTAAAGGTATACCTTATGTTATGGCAGCCCATTTCAGAGATCGTGGTGCCTGCTGCACCGGCATCCCACTTCACGTCCAACCAACACGGGAAACCTGCATCACACGGCGTACATTCACCAGGGAAACCTGCGTCTTCTATGTTGCCAACACAAATACCAGGGCTATTCTGAAACTAAGGAACGATAGGTCGCGAAATGGAAACCACAGTGAAAATCTAAACTGGTTTCTTTGCAACAGTTAGCTACAACTTCCATAGTCGCCGATCCGACTTAGAAGCTTGTCGTAGCATTGTATCAGCTTTCCAACACCCTCGTCATAGAAGGCAGCCGTCAATGCTTTCCGCCAACTCTATACGCTGGCCTACAGCGCGTTGTCTGTGCAAATATGTTGTCTTCATAGCCAGCAGTTCATGTGAACTGAGATAAACTCAGAGGGAGACAATTACGGGTTGTATTGTGGGCAATCAAAGACATGCAATTGAAAACAATGCCAGAGCATCTTAATTGCCCCTGCAGAGTGTGGCTGAGAATTGTGTTGAAGAAGAAAATGCATGACAGTTATGTAATGTTGGCTGCATAGCTTCAAGCGAAATTTCTCACCAGGCCCTCGTACTTCACGGGAGACACTATTGTTCTAGGTGTCTTTATGTGCTCTCTGTGTGCACAGAACTAAACACAACGACGTAACGCGATCGACGGGCATACTACAGATACTTCCCAATACACCTGTGCCAAACGTCATCGGATTTTCACTGTGGTTTCCAATTTGCCACCATTCGTTCCTTACTTTTCGAATAACCGTCATATTTACCAGCGGCGACAACACAGCACAACATAAGGTCTCCACCAAGGGCCACCAGGGACCACTAACCGCTCGCGGAGCCTGCAGAATAGTTTCCAGAGGTATTAGCAACCCAATAACTACTTTCATACACCAGGTACGTGATCGCAAATAGTTCCGGCTGATACATCCGCCATACGTGCTTTATAGGGCGGCGCACGGCCGGCACAGGGCAGTTCGACGCATTGCTTGGAAGTATACAGAACTGTCACTCCGGCAGCTACGGCCAGACACCTTCTTTACCTCACCGATCTCTAGCAGATGGACATGGCATCTTCGACGAACACCTTGCCATTGTAGAATTGTTCAACTGTGATATTTAGGCGTAAAGAGTCGGGTCTTTTCTATTGTTGTTTTGTGGTCTTCAGAGACTGGTTTTATGCAGCTCTCCATGCTACTCTATCCTGTGCAAGCTTCATCATCTCCAAGCCTACATCGTTCTGAATCTTCCTTGCCTAGTGTATTCCTCTCTTGGTCTCCCTCTACGAGTTTTACGCTCAACGCTTCCCTCTAACACTAAATTGGTGATCCCTTGATGCCTCAGAACATGTGGTACCGACCGATCCTTCTGTTAGTCAAGTTGTGCTACAAATTCCTCTTCCTCCCAATTCTCATTAGTTACGTTCAAATGGTTCAAATGGCTCTGAGCACTATGGGACTCAACATCTGCAGTCATCAGTCCCATAGAACTTAAAACTACTTAAACCTAACTAACCTAAGGACATCACACACATCCATGCCCGAGGCAGGATTCGAACCTGTGACCGTAGTAGTCGCGCGGTTCCGGACTGAGCGCCTGAACCGCTGGAACACCGCGGCCGGCATTAGTTACGTGGTCTACCCATCTAATCTTCAGCATTCTTCTGTAACACCACATTTCGAAAACTTGTATTTTCTTCTTGTCTAAACTGTTTATCGTCCATGTGTCACTTCCATACACGACAAGACTCCACAAAAAATCTTTCACAAAAGATTTCTTGACACTTCAATCTGTACTCCATGTTAACCGATTTCTCTTCTTCAGAAACGCTTTCCTTGCCATTGCTAGTCTACATTTCACATCCTCGACCATCGTCAGTTATCTTGCTCCTCAAATAACAGAACCCATCTATTACTTTAATTGTCTCATTTCCTAATATAATTCCCTCAGCATCACCTGATTTAATTAGACTACATTCCATTATCCTCGTTTTGCTTTTCTTGATTTTGATCTTATATTCTCCTTTCAAGACACTGTCCATTCCGTTCAACTGCCCTTCTCCATTATCATTCGTTATTTGGTATTGGTGCCGATCCGCAGTTGGGATCGGATCTGTTGTTCATTTGATGAGTGTACTATTGTCTCGTTTTGGTGAGTCCAATAAATTGTTTACGGACTAGCATTTTCGAATTTCTACTCTGCTAGCGCAAATACTTCTTGTTTACCTTTTTTAAATCATTCTTGGATTATTACGTAATTATTATTCTAAGTGGCCTTGTACGCAGCTTCTTTGTATCGCTGGGAAGGTTAACTTCCAATGTTATCTACGGGCTGCTCCCATATTGAAGTTTCAATATTTCAATTTTTAATTGCCCGTATAAATATTACAGTGTATGTTAATAGAATGAAATTTTCACTCTACAGTGGAGCGTGCGCTGATATGAAGCTTCCTGGCAGATTAAAACTGTGTGCCGGACGGAGACTCGAACTCATGACCTTTGCCTTTCGCAGGCAAGTGCTCTACCAACTGAGCTACCCAAGCACGACCCACGTCCCCCCCTCACAGCTTTACTTCTTCCAGTACCTCGTCTCCTACATTCCAAACTTTACAGAAGGTCTCCTGCGAACCTGCAGAACTAGCTCTCCTGAAAGAAAGGATATTGCGGAGAGATGGCTTAGCCACAGCCTGGGGGATGTTTCTAGAATGATTTTTTTTTAATCTGCCAGGAAGTTTCATATCAGCACACACTCCGCTGTAGAGTGTAAATTTCATTATAGAAACATCCCCCAGGTTGTGGCTAACCCATGTCTCAGCAATGCCCTATTTTTTAGAAGTGCTATTTCTGCAGGTTCGCGGGAGATCTTCTGTAAAGTTTGGAAGGTAGGAGACGAGGTACTAGCAGAAGTAAAGCTGTGAGGGCGGGGCGTGAGTCGTGCTTGGGTAGTCAGTTGGTAGAACACTTGCCCACGAAAGGCAAAGGTCCCGAGTTCGAGTCTTGGTCCGGCACACAGTTTTAGTCTACCAGGAAGTTTGAGTGTATGATAACTTCTGTCAAACATGTTTGGCTGTTTGTTGTTTGGTACTGTATATAATGACAGCCTTGTATCGGCAGTGTTTGATGAGTTGCTGTTCTGTGGTCCGCTGCAGGGGTGCGTTTTCCTTCTGCTTCGGCGGGTTCCGATCATCGCAGGAGGCCTAAGTGTTTGCATGTCACACGTGATTCTGCGGATACCCTGTTCCATCCTGGAGCTGAGTAGTTTTCTGTTATTCCTTTGGTGACGTGTCACGGCGGGGATGTCACCAGATTAGGATGTTATTGACTCAGTATATCTGTTATTATAAGGCCCTTGTTGACGTGTGATGTAATTCATGGGGTAAATTGAGCACTGAGTTGGTTGTTTTCTTTAAAAAATTAATAGTTTAATTGTGATTACCATTTCAGTTGTGTTTTAGGGGCCCAGTAGTTTGTGTATGTACTGAAAGTGCTATATGTGGATGAAGCTTGTGGCCAAACAATGAAGTACTACTGTTGCTTCGGTTTTACATGTGGGCAGCCTTTAGGCAGCTTGGTCGTATCTTCTCTATATCAAACCAGAATAGACATTGGATATATTTGCATTTTAATGTTTTTTATTTAATGTTAGTTGAATCTATATTAAAGTCCTAAATTAGATTATCCGACATTTCTGATGTAGTTGCGGGAACAGAGTGCTGCCACAGGTTTATTTGATTAATTAACTAAGAGGTTGTAAAAACCGCTTCAGTTGTAAATTTTTCTTTTATTAACACGACCGGTTTAGGGCTTTCATAAGCGCATCGTCAGGTTTCGCACTGGAAATAACAAGAGGCGGGAGGTAATTTTAACACGCTGTAACACACATAAAAAAAAATATTCATAAAAAAGTTTTAAAAGGACTTTTAAAAAATTATGTCGAAATCGCTGGTCGGGCTAGGTGCTGTGAAACGTATGTCAACGCGAAAGTGACGCCAGACAGGACTACCTGGGTAGGGAAATGTAGCCGGCCAGTGTGGCCGGGCGGCTATAGGCGCTTCAGCCTGGAACCGCGCGACCGCTATGACCGCAGATTCGAATCCTGCCTCGGGCATTGATATGTGTGGGGTCCTTAGGCTAGTTAGGTTTAAGTAGTTCTATGTTGTAGGGGATTGGTGACCTCAGATCTTAAGTCCTATAGTGCTAAGACCCATTTGACCCATTTAGGGAAATATAAAAGCAATAGCAGGACACTTACACTAGGCTGTGGCCCCCGAGCATCGCGGTGGACGTGTACTGGGCGCAGTGTGCTACCTATGAGTGCAGAACAGGGAGTAGAGGATGCGAACGGGGTAGAATATTGGTAAACCAGAGTGGCAAAAGTGCGGCCATCCATCAACGAAGAGAAGAACGCTGGTCCACTAGCCGGACCATTCACAATTTGCGTCATTGGTTTACATTCACACACCAAATAAGTTAAAAAGCGCACATGTTTGCCACTCATGTAAAGGAAAAGTTTCATTGCGCTTTATGTTTTATGTAATAATCTTATATCGCAGCTTCCACTCAGTTTTACCACAGTTCTGTACCGACCTGTTCAATCCGCTCCTTTACTAGACACAATGCACTTTGAACTTATTTCATGTAGTGTTTTTTCTTCATTTTAAATGTAAACTACTTATTCAAACTGTGAACGGTTGAACTCATGGCCCTGCTTTCTTCTCTCCGTCAATAGATGGCAGCACTTTTGCCACTCTGGTCTACCAGTTCGCTACTACCTCTTTCGCATCCGCTACTCCCTGTTCTCCGCTGACAGGTAGTACACCGCGCGTTGTACCCATCTCCACCGCTGTGCTCGGGGGCCACAGCACAGTGTAAGTGTCCTGATATTATTTGTGTATTTCCCGACCCAGGCAGTCGTCCGTAGTACTGTCTGGTGTCACTTTCACATTGACATACGTTTCACAGCACTGAGCCCGACGGGCGGTTTCAAAACGTTTTTGAAAGTTTTTCAAAACATTTTAATGAATTTTTTTTATATGTGTTACGGCGTGTGAAAATTATCTCACGACTCTTGCTGTTTCCAGTGCGACACCCGAGGGTGGGCTAATGAGAGCCCGAAACTGGTCGTGATAGTAAAAGAAATTTCCAACCGAAGCGATATTTTCAAGCTGTGATAATGCTCAGTAGAAGATGTTCTTCCAACAGGATTGTTTGAACTAATTAACTGTTTGTAGTCTGACCTACATTATGTTGCATGGTTGACTTTGTTGACCACTGATCGTAATTTTATGTGTAATACGTACATCTTAATACACTGCCATTTTATTTTAAAGACCTTGATCATTTCTATGCGTTTCGCAAGAACGTTGGTAACTATCAGTTCACTCATGATGAATTGTTGTTGAATATGAATAGTTGTTTGAAAATTAGCCGAGCGGTCTCAGGCGCTGCAGTCATGGACTGTGTTGCTGATCCCAGCGGAGGTTCCAGTCCTCCCTCGGGCATGGGTGTGTGTGTTTGTCCTTAGCATAATTTAGGTAAAGTAGTGTGTAAGCTTAGGGACTGATGATCTTAGCAGTTAAGTCCCATAAGATTTCACACACATTTTACATTTTTTGGTTGGAAATGATAAATCACTCATCAAGCTAAGCCACTCTCCCAAATGTTTTCTTTAAATTGATCACGATCTTTGTTCTTGGTCTCAGATATGTCTTCAGTCGAGCACATATGGGACATCATCGGATGACGACTCCAGAATTGTCCACATATGGCATTAATTTTTCGTGTAGTCACCGACCAGGTGCAGCAGACATGGAACTTGTAATGGTACTTGAATTATGTAACCATTATGGTACCTCACATGAACCTCTGGATACCAGTAATATTCTACTGTATTTCTGTTAAGTAGTTAACATATTTCTGAGACAAAGTTCAGATTTGATTTCACTTTTGATACATCGATATGTTCATATTGCAATGATATTATTCTTATGTGTATTATTTCTTTTGTCACTATGATCTTTGACGTACTTGTAACTCTGATTTTTGGGCGCGTAAGCTATTGTTAGTTAGTTGTTGAGTTGTTAGGGAGTCGGACCTTGAGAAGGTGAAGTCTTGGACGTCATGTTGTAAAGAGGCGTATTGTAGTCCGCTTATAAAATGTGAACTTTAACAGTGACTGTGATAAAGATGTTTTCAAGTATGTTTTGTACTGTGAAGTGATGTTTTGTGTTTACGTGATATTGCAATAAAAACAATTAAAAGGAAGTGTAAATTAACTTCGGAGTGGTGATTATTTTTTTACATCACCATTGTCCAGCAAAAGTGTAATCTTCAAGGATGGTTTGTGAGGCGCATCTACATAACTTTTGAATATAACAAAATAAAACCTAGGCCCTTTAGCATCCGTGCTTGGAATCATAACCACCTAGATTTTCAACGATTGATCCATGATTCTACGACGAGACCAGCGTGGGAAACACAAAAAGATGAGTGCCTAGTTTTTTAATTATTACATGAAATGACTATTAACAGTGCTCTAATGACATTTGCCACATAATATGACTAATGTTGCGCGAAAATACAGTATTTATAAGCGTGAGCAACGCCACAATCGTTATTAAAATTTTGACCTTTGTTGTGGTATCCCACAAACTGACATCCGGCACCTGTACAACACAACAGATTCACGTCAGCACGCTTGCATTCAAAATTCTGATGGTTATACCTGCTAATCACTTAAATATGTTACCTCTACAAATGTATACGTGAAATTTCATTGCTATACATTATGTATTTGTTGGCATTGCGCTTTTTTCCTTCACTGTATTTTAATTACTACTCGTATTGTCTGGGGGTCATCCATTCATAATGTAATATTATTTTTTATGTTCTGTGATAAATCGTACGTCACTTCCCGGTTTTATTAACTTTTCCCGTCAAGAATTCCCGTCTTGGTTAAATGTTTCATAAATTATTAAAGTCAGTCTTACATGCCCCAACAGACTATTAACGCATTGTAGTATGGTGCTGAATGCGTTCCAGGAAAGTGCATACACGGATTAGCTCTTTCTGTCTCTGTCAATAACAGGCCAAATATCCCGTCTGGAAACCACAGATGGAGAAAGCTTCCTACATACGGCCTGACTTGCGCGTAAGGCTTCCTTCTCCGTGTTCAGTATGCTGTAGCCAACAGACATTATTAATGTTGTTCTATCATTATGTGATTCACTTCTTAGTTACGTGAGAAATTCAAAAGAACTTTAAGCAAAGTAGGGAGACTATTTTCACATCATATTCTGTCTCAAACCTGACAGGAATTCATGTCTGATTACTACTACTGGGAATGATAATTTATCTAATTTTCATCTGAAAATTTGTGCAGTGGCTCAAACGTCGAATCTTATATCAATCTCAAAAAGCGAATAAAGTTTTTAAAGACTATTTAGTAGCTCCCGTTTATGTTTAAGATTCTCTGCTCCCGCAACTAAATAATCCAAAACTGATGGTATGGATTATAGATCGTTTCGTTCCACTAAGCGATTTTACATACAATAAAAATTTTATACGTTTAGCTCAAGGAAGGTGTGCTTATGAAAGAGCTACGGGCTTCATGAAAGCAAGTTTTCGTAATTTTAATGCAATCTGTTACCACTCGGTCTCTTAGGAGTCAATTCCGTACCGAGTGATGTATAACCATTAATTACTTATTTCGTAATACTATCGACACAGTACTTCATAGTATGTGGTAGACTACGAGTTTAAAAATTAATGTTCTATAATTCTCCTATGCAGATCGAATTCGAAATAAATGTTCTAGTATTCAGTTAGCATATTAGTGACTGATTATCTGCTTCATAAAACCAAGAATGTTTGCCTTGCTTCTTGTAAGATTTTGTTGACTGTTTATGAGCAATATGGGTACCACGATTTCATGGACGCAAACGCGTATCTGGTAGCTGAAAACGCGTATCAACTAACGTTTGTTAGTTATTTGCTATTTCTCCTAGAGCTTCTCCAGTCAGCAATTTGAAAATCACCGTCTGCCCCTCGCTTTAATTAACACTGAATGTGTTCTATTCTACGACATCAAAACTCCAATAATTAAACAGCGGAATGTCCACATTTCATATTAAATTATTTCAAAGTTACTTTTGACTAATTTGTTTCAATGTGTCACTGACAAAGAGGACTGAGAGCTGCAGGTTTAGTTCACAATTTCACAGAATTTTACTTACTGTATCCATAGGGGTGGGCAACAAAGGAGACTTAACGAATTAACTACCGTATAGAAAGCTTTTATTAACAATTCTAAAATATCTCTGAATCCATTTCATAGGTGTTCGGTGCTATAACCCAATTCATCTATGAAAAAATATGAAAAGTATATTTTATTGTTCCATCACATATGGAATGTCGTGCCTTTTACAATTATGGAAAGTCCATATACGAGAATCCCTTGATTGTAAACATTTAATCCTGTGTAAAAGTAAACACAATTTGACTTAATAAAGTTTTCACAATGTTTAAAATGTTTGGAATTGACTCGTTTAAATGACCGTAGCAGATATAGAGCTAACAGTTTATAAAGCGACTCTTCGTGTCGAAGAGGTTGCATAACATCTAATGTTGATGATTTGTTTAACTATGAAGATTTAACTCTGACTGCCGTAACGCAAATATCCTTTTGTACAAAACTTATTGTAGATGCTTGTAGGAAATCATTTACATTCGGTTTTAACACCACTGTTACACAATCTCCATAGCAGTAATACTTGATTGCAGCAAGCATAACTTCATTTTTCACAGTTCGTAACATTGATCTAAATTAAATGAAGTGCTTCTGTGAAAAGACACGACACTGTCATCGAAAAACTTTTATTTTTCTCATAGCCGTATACCCTAATTTGAAGAAAACGTTGTAAGAATAGTCTTATATGTCATCTTCAATAAGTCAGGGAGAAAAGTGTCTACAGTTAATGTGCATGTTAACATTGATAATAGTGCATTCAGCAAAGAACGTAGGGTCTTTCCGAATAACACAGCAGAAGAATTGGTGACTGTGGAATGTTGAAAGAGGCAAATTCACATTACCACCGATGTTAAATAGTTTCTCTGCAGACACTGAAGTTTTAGATGATGGGCTTCGCTAATCTTTATCACTTTGTACAAACGATCGACTGGCGTGTGGTGCATCATTTTTATTTTTTCAAAAATCATCTGAACCAACCATGCAAATGTTTTCTGTTCAACTTTTCTGTTTTTTCGCAATTTTATGTACATTGCATTGGTTTCTAACGTAGTTTTCGTAGTATGTAATCAATCTTGAAAGTAAATAGTTTCTACATGACACTATAACACGACATATTCATTCCGTCGAACTGACCTCGGGAAAAAGAAATCTGCAGCTCATCAGTATCTTACTTCATTGGCATTCTTGTGTGCCCTTTCCAGTTAGTCTATATCAAATGTTATGCACACATTAGCGATAAGAAATCGATACTATCAACAAATATTGTGGTGATAACGTGTCTTCAAGCTGAGAAAAATCGATTTCCATTGTGAATACTGACTAAGTACTTAGTTTGGGGAAGGTGTATCCAAATATAACTCATAGAAATACGACTATTGGTTTTGCAAGCGCTGTACTTCTCCTCGATATTGAAATATAACGGAACTGTTTCTTTGGCTCAAGAAGAACGTACTTTTCTTATTCAAACTAAATACTTTCAGGTATATTTTAACTACAGCGCAATGCGACATAATAGAAATAATTATAACATTGATGGTTATTCCAACCTACTTACATTAAGGCTGTTAAAGTAGTACGTCCAAGTTTTAGATTAAGTCCCATCGGATCCTATAGTTCTCGCGACTATCACATTTATTATCAAATAATGTTAAATACGATCACCACTCGATCAACCAACAATATTAATTACGGTCACCACTCGATAAAAAAAAGTAAGTTTAGTCGGAATAGTTAAACTTAGTTACATTTTCTTTATGTTCAAACTCAGATCAATATATTTCCCAATCGCAGTTTTCAAGAATGTATAATATCGACGCTGTAATTAAAACAACGCAGGTATTAACTTTCATTAAGGTAACTTAGAATTTTCAAATTTCATACAATCTTAACGAAATTAATCCTTTGCTAGAGCACTGATTCAGTACACATTTCAGCGTTAACAGTCGACGTAGAAAATGTTGAGTCTTATTAGAGAAATCACAAAGAAACAGGTAATATTGAATATCAGCTCTGGAAAGGGATGCTGTTGACGCAACCGTCCTCTTAATTGACAAAAGCTGCTGCAGCACAATGTGGCAAGACTGACTGAACTACATTAATGAATCATTTTCACCGATAGTGGTAATTGAATTATTTACCCTAAAATTTATATAGGTGCGACAACAATTAAACATGATCCAGGTGCAAATTCATGCGGCAAAATTATTTCCTAATGTCTGAAACATTTTAAACTTTTATTTGTTTACTATAACGAAGAAATTTTCCTGCCTAGGCTGTCGTTTCAAATTAAGAGAAACATTTTAATACATAATTTAGCAGTTTGCTGAATTCTCTACATTATGCACAATTAAGATAGTAGATCTGAGCATTTAAAAGTCTATTTATTAATTAACTGACGATTGCATGAATGACTTCATGTGTACTCCGGTAAGTGACTGGCGGTATGTGGCAGAGGGTGCATAGTTCTCCGTTCTCCCGTTTTCTATTCCATTCATGCGTGGAACGCACGAAGTAAATGTAAGGTCATCGCGAAAAGGTAGAAAAGTAAGCCATTAGCACGAGTTTCGATATGAGAAGAGAAGCGAAAGAAATCGACCGCGTCGCTTCAAAGGAATCATCGCAGTATTCAGCTTATGCTATCTAGGGAAATACCTTGAATTCAAAATCTGGATGGCTCTGCGGGTATTCTTCCAGACGTCCTCCCGAATGAGGATGACGAGCCTTACCACATCGTCACCTGGCTCGGTCATTACGTGAAGAACACAGTGATCAGCCACCACATTACGATCACCCACCTAACAGGTGGTATGTCCGCATTTGACATGGTAACAGCGACTACGCGTCGTGGCATGGAAGCAATCAGGCCTTTGTAGCTCGCTGGAGGGAAGTGTCAACACATCTGCTGAGAAGTCACCTAATTCCTGTAAATACTGGGAGGGATTGGGGGGGAGGGGGTGTTACGTGATTTCATGCAACCTTCAATCACATCCCAGGCGTGTCCGACCGGGTTCAGATCTGGTAACCCGGGGGCCAGCATATCAATTGGAACCCGGCATTGTGTTACTGGAACCACTCCAACACACTCCAGCCTTGGCTCATCATCTTGCAGGAAATTGCCAATGCCATCATGAATGGATGTACGTGGTCTGCAACCAATGTACGACACTCCTTGACCGTCATAATATTTTGCATGATCGATGGATGACGACTAGACCATAATAGAGCCGTCGCCAGCTTGTGTCGTTCCAGTACAACACGTGTCAAGGGGCTGTTCCTATAGAAGGCAACGAATTGGCACCCTCCCACCAGAATGATGAAGAGGGTATTTGGATTTATCACATCACGCCCATTTCAGTCGTAGTTACTGATGTGGTGTTAACATTGGCACATGCAGGAGTCGTTGGCTGCGAAGGCCCATTGTTATGACTGTCCGGTACACTACCTGTTCACACACACCTATACTCGGGAGGTCACCCAACACCAAGACGTCTGGACGTGGTGTCAGTTTTACCACCTTTTGAAGACATACACCATAGTACTCCTCGAACACCCGAGATGTCAGCAGTTTCCAATATGCTTGTGCCGAACCTCCGGGCCATCAGTTTGTCCTCAGTGAAGCTCAGATACGTCAATCTCTGTCCCCATTCTACAAGCGGACAGAAACGTCCATTGATACTACATGAATACCTCTTAGCCACAAACAATCCAGAGCTGATAGAGAGCATCATGACTGATACAGGGATTAGTGATCACAAGGTCATTGTAGCTAGGCTCAATGCCATTTCTTCCAAATCCATCAGAAACAAACGCAAAATAATTTTATTTAAAAAAGCAGATAAAGTGCCACTAGAAGCCTTCCTAAAAGACAATTTCCATTCCTTCCGAACTGACTATGCGAATGTAGACGAGATGTGGCTCAAATTCAAAGATATAGTAGCAACAGCAATTGAGATATTCATACCTAATAAATTGGTAAGAGATGGAACGGATCCCCCGTGGTACACAAAAAAGGTCCGAACGCTGTTGCAGAGGCAACGGAAAAAGCATGCGAAGTTCAGAAGAACGTGAAATCCCGAAGATGGGCTAAAATTTAGAGACGCGCGAAATTTGGCACGTACTTCGATGCGAGATGCCTTTAATAGGTTCCACAACGAAACATTGTCTCGAAATTTGGTAGAAAATCCGAAGAAATTCTGGTCGTATGTAAAGTACACAAGCGGCAAGACGCAGTGCCGATGGTACTGTTATCGATTACTGTGCCGCTAAAGCGAAGTTATTGAACGCAGTTTTCCGAAATTCCTTCACCAGGGAAGACGAATGGAATATTCCAGAATTTGAAACACGAACATCTGCTAGCATGAGTTTCTTAGAAGTAGATACCATAGGGGTTGCGAAGCAACTCAAATCGCTTGATACGGGCAAGTCTTCAGGTCCAGATTGTATACCGATTACGTTCCTTTCAGATTACGCTGATACTATAGCTCCCTACTTAGCACTCATATACAACCGCTCGCTCACCGATAGATCTGTACCTACAGATTGGAAAATTGCGAAGGTCGCACCAGTGTTCAAGAAGGGTAGTAGGAGTAATCCATTTAACTACAGACCTATATCATTGACGTCGGTTTGCAGTAGGGTTTTGGAGCATATACTGTATTCAAACATTATGAATCACCTCGAAGGGAACGATCTATTGACACGTAATCAGCATGGCTTCAGAAAACATCGCTCTTGTGCAACGCAGCTAGCTCTTTATTCGCACGAAGAAATGGCCGCTATCGACAGGGGATCTCAAGTTGATTCCATATTTCTAGATTTCCGGAAAGCTTTTGACACCGTTCCTCATAAGCGACTTCTAATCAAGCTGCGGAGCTATGGGGTATCGTCTCAGTTGTGCGACTGGATTCGTGATTTCGTGTCGGGAAGGTCGCAGTTCGTAGTAATAGACGGCAAATCATCGAGTAAAACTGAAGTGATATCAGGTGTTCCCCAGGGAAGCGTCCTGGGACCTCTGCTGTTCCTGATCTATATAAATGACCTGGGTAACAATCTGAGCAGTTCTCTTAGATTTTTCGCAGATGATGCTGTAATTTACCGTCTAGTAAGGTCATCCGAAGACCAGTATCAGTTGCAAAGCGATTTAGAAAAGATTGCTGTATGGTGTGTCAGGTGGCAGTTGACGCTAAATAACGAAAAGTGTGAGATGATCCACATGAGTTCCAAAAGAAATCCGTTGGAATTCGATTACTAAATAAATAGTACAATTCTCAAGGCTGTGAATTCAACTAAGTACCTGGGTGTTAAAATTACGAACAACTTCAGTTGGAAGGACCACATAGATAATATTGTCGGGAAGGCGAGCCAAAGGTTGCGTTTCATTGGCAGGACACTTAGAAGATGCAACAAGTCCACTAAAGAGACAGCTTACACTACACTCGTTCGTCCTGTGTTAGAATATTGCTGCGCGGTGTGGGATCCTTACCAGGTGGGATTGACGGAGGATATCGAAAGGGTTGAAAAAAGGGCAGCTCGTTTTGTATTATCACGTTATAGGGGAGAGGGTGTGGCAGATACGATACACGAGTTGGGATGGAAGTCATTACAGAATAGACGTTTTTCGTCGCGGCGAGAGTTTTTACGAAATTTCAGTCATAAACTTTCTCTTCCGAATGCGAAAATATTTTGTTGAGCCCAACCTACATAGGTAGGAATGATCATCAAAATAAAATAAGAGAAATCAGAGCTCTAACAGAAAGGTTTAGGTGTTCGTTTTTCCCGCTCGCTGTTCGGGAGTGGAATAGTAGAGAGATAGTATGATTGTGGTTCGATGAACCCTCTGCCAAGCACTTAAATGTGAATTGCAGAGTAGTCATGTAGATGTAGATGAATGGTACATGAGTCTGACCAGCTGTCGTTCCTCTCCACGTGTCGCTGCTGTTCACCTGATCGGGTTTCTATCGATAATAGGTCGGTGGTAATAATATTGTGGCCGATCCGTGTATGTTGTAACAAGTAAACCCAGGACTCATTTTAGAGCGTTGCATTTCGGTGTTTCATAAGGAAGCTATTTGCATTGCACAACGTATTTATTGTAACAATCGCCACTGCAGTATGTTGAGCAATCTTGTGGCTCACCCACAATGACGGAAGAAATGAGTGACTAATCCTGCAGCCTGCGGTGATGTAAAAAAGTTCAGATAATTAAACTTATTAGGACCTCTGAATGATTAAAATTACTGAAGGATTTTTCAAAAATGTGTTTTGTAAGAGGTTTAATTCGTGAGTGTATTACGCCTCATTATGAGTATATCAGAGTGTGGCATGTGACGTTCTTATTTCTAGATTATCGGCACCCTCAGTTTTCGACTGCGTCAGATAATATCGCCTCTCTGCCTCGAGAGTAAAGATTCAACTTCGGCTGTTGATCTCACCACCTGAGGGCCAAGCATTAATACCAATGAACCCGTGGCTCGACATTTCTTCAACTCTAGATTGAAAAATCTTTCTGCCCTACATGACAACTGTTACTAGCCATCTCTGTAATGTCTACAGTACGTCAGAATACTTGCTCTGTAAAGGGTCTCGCGAAATTTTTTGCGGTACACCTACTCCTGGCCCCAAAATCCTGTTATGTATTTGCAACATACATTTTATAAAGAAGCTGCTACAATGATAAGCGAAAACATTATGACCACAGGCAGCGGCGACGTTGGATACCGCCTGATGGCCTTGCGGCCACGTGACGCTGTAACAGAAGTATGTAAGCGGAACACACAGGGAAGGAGAATCACCCTCATAGAGATATGGGCTACAAATGGGGAAATGCATTGAGATAAGTGACTCTGACCAAGGGCAGATTATTATCTTACACAGCCTGAGAACGGGCACCTCGGAAACGGCGAAGCTGGTCGAATGTTCACGTGCTATTATTGTGAGCGTCTACGGAAAGACTGTAAAGTCGGTTCTAGGCCCGCAGTCCGGAACCGTGCGACTGCTACTGTCGCAGGTTCGAATCCTGCCTCGGGCATGGATGTGTGTGATGTCCTTAGTTAGTTAGGTTTAAGTAGTTTTACGTTCTAGGGGACTGATGACCACAGCAGTTGAGTCCCATAGTGCTCAGAGCCATTTGAACCTTTTTTTTTTGTCTGTAAAGTAGGATAGACGGTAATTTTTAGCAAATCTACCGAAAGGGAACACTGCAAGTGCACGCACAAGTGTTTCGGAGCAAGAGATTTATCGTGCATTCCTGAACGTGAAACTCCGCCGCAAACCACTCATACGTATTCGCATACTGACCCAACTACATCTTCAATTACAGTTTCAGTGGGCATGGGACCTTGGGATTCATCTGTCGGTCAAAGGAAATATATGGTCTCTTCGGGCGACTCGCATTGTGGTCCCCATAGGTTGACGGTCTTCTCCACGATCGCCGTCATCGCAGTGCCCGACGACTCGAAACGTACAGCACTCTACGGACGCTGGCTGGTTAGAGCAGTATTGTGCTATGAGAGACATTCTCCTGCTCTTGCATGTGAACTGTGGTAGTAATCGAAGACACTCTGATAGCTGCGAACCTTCTGCTTGCCATCATGCTTAAATGCCTTCGGCGGTATAATTGTCCGTGTCTCGGAGCCAGAAGCGTGCTGCAGTGGTGGGAGGAGCATTATATTGAACTCACGTTGAGGTCTCGGCTACGAAATTCGCCTGATGTAAATTTCACGGAATCCGTCTGGGTAGCTGTCGGGCGCCATCACAGCGCACGCAAATCAGCGCCCACATATTTACGTGAATTACATAACCTGTACGTAGACATGTAATGCCATATGCATCCATAAAGCTGCTAACATACTGCATAATTCCCTATACGTAGAATTAGTGGTTTATTTCGTCCCAGAGATGAACCAACAAGCTATGAAGCAGTCATCAGCATATTTTAATGTGGTAATGGAACAGAAGATTATAAAAAGGAATAGATCATTTCATTAGATGTTAGAACATGGATGTTTCCAGATATTATAGAATGTATAACCGAACTCTAACATCAACACATCCACGTTTGCTTCATGACACCTGAGACGTGATATCTGTAAGTTAAGAGAAATACAAAGCAGTATTGATGAGTTACCAGTGTAGAATTGGTCAGTAAGCTCCTTCTGTATGGGTTCATTGAAAGCTGTGGAACGGTGCAACGGTGCAACGCCCCAATGTCGTACTGTTCCCAAAGGGTGTTTCTTTTCTGGCTTTTCGCATTAACCTGTTTTTTGTAGTATACACCTCCTTCACTGTAGGTGCAACCATAATTCGGATATCTGTGGTGTGTCTGTGGAGAGGGAAGAATATTCCGTGGGTTCTGTAGAGCGACAATGGTCTAGCCAGTGGTTGAACGGGCAATACTTTTGTCGACTGACTGTTCTAGCCTTGTATCATTAGCCAAAATGGACTTGGTGTCATGGTACTGTGAATGACTGAAAATAAGGTGAAACTACAGCCACTTTTCTTCGTGAGGGCATGCTGCTCTACTGTACGTCTTAGTGATAATGTAATCGTCTTGGGTAAAACGTTTCTGTCATTCACATCTTAGGGCGGCGATGTCGTCATCAGGGAAAAAACCGATAATCTATGTGTCGAGAGGTCTAGAGAATTTAAAAGCAAACTGTATTCGTTGGAGTTAGATATAAAGGGGATTAGTGAAGACCAGTGGCGGGATGAAATAAATTTCAGGTCAGGTGAGCACAGAGTTGTAAATAATAAATCTATTAGTGGAAATGCAGAAGAAGGTGTAATAATGAATGAGAAAATAGTATAATGTACTCATTGTCGATGCCAAGACAGACACGAGGCCAACAACCACCACTGTAGTAGAGCTTTATTTTCCTACTAGTTCTGCAGAAGATGAACAGATAATGTATGAGTTAATCTGTGTGAAGATTAGAGAAATTATTGAGGCAGTTAAGGAACATGTCAGACTGCTTATCTAATGGTAAGAAAGAGATTTCCAGTGGCAGATACGTACCCTCACGATAGTTTATTAGTGGATAACTGGAGATTAAAAATATTGAAACTGCAAAAAGATAAAACATTAAACAGATGTGGCCTGGATAAATGTAAGGAACAGAGATTTTGAAGAGTTTTTGGTGGAGCATTAGACAACGACTAATTAAAACGGAAGAAATATGAATTAGTGAAGGTGGCAGATGATAAAATAGGTGAAAAGACAAAAAAAATGGTTCAAATGGCTCTGAGCACTATGGGACTTCACATCTGTGGTGATCTGTCCTCTATAACTTAGAACTACTTAAACCTAACTAACCTAAGGACATCACACACATCCATGCCCGAGGCAGGACTCGAAACTGCGACCGTAGCAGTCGCGCGGTTCTGGACTGAGCGCCTAGAACCGCTAGACCAACGCGGCCGGTGTGAACAGACAAGACCTAGGAGGAGTTCCTGTACAACAGGGGAGACATTGTATTTAACTGGAAAACGGAAAAAGTACAAAAATGCAGCAAACGAAGAAGACTAAAAGAAATATAGACGTATAGAAGTAAGGATAGAATGATCAGAACGATTTTGCAGAAGCTGCTGGAGAACAAATTCTAAGCTGCAGAAGTATGCATCACAAGGGGAATGGTAGCCGCCGTCTGTAGAAAAATTATGAGAACTTCAGAGGATAGAGAAGTAGCTTTACGAATAGCAGTTGTTCAGGTTTCAAGTGAAAGGAAGGGTAAGCTGAAAGTTGGAAACAATATATAGTGTCCGTATAAGGGAAACAAACGTGGTACAACATTAGCAAGAGAGAAGAAAGACTTAACAAAGACTACATTGGAGGGGGATGATGCTGCAATGGAAGTTGACAGATCACTAACGACCTAAGTGGAAGCAAGGCCATTGGAGAAGACAGCATTGTTTCAGACAAACTGATTGTGGTGTCACCGCCAGACACCACACTTGCCGTGGTCCGCTAGTATACTTCGGACCCGCGTGTCGCCACTATCAGTGATTGCAGACCGAACGCCGCCACACGGCAGGTCTAGAGGGACTTCCTAGCACTCGCCCCAGATGTACAGCCGCCTTTGCTAGCGATGGTTCACTGACAAAATACGCTCTCATTTGCCGAGACGATAGTTCAGAATAGCCTTCAGCTACATCATTTGCTACAACCTAGCAAGGATTAAAGTTAAGTATTCCACCAGCTACGTCCGTTTTTCTAAATTCTAATTTCCTTGTCCTGTTCCAGACCTCATGCCAGCATGCGTGAGCTACAACGCGTGCACTTCGGCCTCCTGTAGTAACACGGTGTTGGCTCTCCTGCCAACCACAACATTGGCAACGAGGCAGAACCGCGTTATTCTCTAAACTGGCCTGATTTACTTGTGTAATGGCTTCGCCACAATCTCCAGATGTACAGTCCGAATTTTATCGCTTACAGTAGCAGCAGGCGCAGGCATTACTGGGTGCCCTTGGACAGCTCGTCGAGGGTAACGTGCAACGCTAAACGATGCGGCAGCCGCCGCTCCACCGCTAACGCAGCCACAACATACTGTTGCACCAACTTTTCGACCTTTTGATGCCGCACTGGAAAGCTGTACGGAGTGGTCCCGCCAATTTGGATTCCATCTCGCCGCCTACAGAATTCCAGGTAACGAGCGGCAGCCTTTTTTGTTATCTTCAGTCGGGGTGAACACATACCATGTGATGGTCAAATTATTTCCCAGACGCGAGGTAGCAACTCTGTCCTAGGAAGAAATTTTTTCTGCATTAGATGCATATTTCAAAGAATCACTCAATGTAGTTGCGAAACGGTATACCTTCTTTCGTACAAAACGTACGGCAGGTCAGACTAATCGGGAGTGGGTTGCAACCTTGCAAGGCCTTACCAGGGATTTTGCTTTTGAGTGTCAATGTGGACTCACTTATTCAGATGTTATGGTACGAGATACAATTGCGCAGAACTTTCCTGATGTTAGTATAAGGAAACAGATTTTGAAACTAAGCAATACCTCCCTTCAACAAGTGATGGACATATTGGATCGGCAGGACACACTTGACTATGCTCAGGAATCATTTGAAACTTCACCAGCCGTTTGTCAGGTTAACCGGCCCGCCGGGTGAGCTGCGTGGAGCAGTAAACACCCCTCGCGCCCGGCCGCGCCGCTGCCGCCAGGCTCTCAGCCATGTGTGCCGCGCCGGCAAGCAAATGCTGTGCTCAAATCCTGCCCGCGGTGCGCTAATAGACATTCGCGTTAGAATTGCCCGTCACACCAAGCTATTTGCTTTTATTGTAATAAAAAAGGACATGTTCAGAGTGTTTTCCAGAAAAAGCTCAGATCGGAAGCTCAAAACCATTCCAGGCCCTTTGCTTGGAGCCGGAATCGGAATCGAACCATGGATACTCAGGATCGCGAAGCTTCACCCTTGGAAATTCATGTAGTTCATTCCACTCCGCCCAGTGCCACTCTCTCTAACAGTGACTGTGTTCGTCCCACAAATAGTGTGCGTCGACATCGCCGGAACTCCCGTCATGTCGCAAGTGATTATGTACCAGTGTCAGTTCACGTTGCACGAGACAGTCACTCTTGTCATCAGCAGGACAATAAACTTTTTGTGGACTTGGACATTAACGGCAAAGTGATCCCATCCCTGATCAATACCGGGGCTGCAGTTTCACTGATCAATCAAGAGACTTACAAACTGCTTGGCACACCTCCGTTGCGTGCCGCAAATGTTAAGTTAACTACCTATTCTGGTAACGATATCCCTGTGTTAGGACAGTGTAGTCTTCTTGCAACATACAAAGGACAAACAAAACTTGTGTCATTTTACGTCCTTCGTTCTTCTTCTGCAGTGAACTTGTTTGGTTTCGATTTATTTCAATTGTTTAACTGGTCTACAGTCAATCAGGTCCTATCAGTGAACCAGACGGTGCCTTCAGACAGTTTTCTCGTCTATGTGAAGTATTTGCAGACATTTTTGCACTGGGCCTCGGTTGCGCTAAGAACTATAAAGCACATTCGGAACTGAAAGTAAACGCGCAACCGAAATTTTTCAGAGTGCGCAATGTCCCCCACGCATTGCGTGATGAGGTCGCAAAAACATTACACGATTTGGAATCACAAGGTGTAAATGAACATGTGCAGGCTTCTCTCTGGGCATCACCCTTAGTAATTTTGCCAAAACCTTCCGGAAAATTGAGACTTTGTGTGGACTTCAAGCCAATAGTGAATCCACAACTAGTGACTGCAACGTTTCCTTTACCCCGCCCGGAAGATCTTTCTGACCAATTGTGCCCAGGTAAACGTTTTTCGAAGTTGGGCCTAGCAGATGCGTACTTGCAAATACCGGTGGACGAAGAATCCCAGCGCGTTTTGGTGGTTAACACGCATCTTGGTTTGTATCGAATTAAATGACTGCCATTCGGGTGTGCATCCATGCCTGCATCATTTCAGCAATATCTACAAACTGTTTGTACGTCGGTCCCTACTGCACCAAACTATCTGGACGATATTGTGATCTCCGGAAAGACGGAAGAAGGACATTTAGCCAAACTCAGAACATTATTTCAGGTCTTGAGACAAAATGGTCTTTGATTGCGGAAGGACAGGTGTGTGTTTTTTGCTCGTGACTTGCCATACCTGGGACATTTACTCAATGCCCAAGGCATACATCCCAGTCCTGAGCACCTCCGTGCCATACAACACTTGCATTCGCCGCATAATTTGAAGCAGCTACAGAGTGTGCTGGGAAAATTCTACTATTATCAACGATATGTTCCACACGACTATTCCATTTCAGCTCCGCTTCATCGCTTACGCCGTAAAGTTGTTCCGTTCGTCTGGACGACGGAAGGCGAGCGTGCCTTTCGTCAATTTAAATCGGCGCTGCTTTCCAATACTTGCCTTACGCCATTCGATCCCCAGAAGCCCCTTTTATTGATGGTGGATGCATCGGATTTAGGGGTGGGTTTTGTGCTTGCGAACAAAGATGGTTCGCGCGATCGCCCTATTGCCTTTGCGTCGAAGTTACTCACGTCTGCGCAAAGAAATTATTCACAGATCGAGAAAGAAGCATTGGCTCTCGTATTTGGTGTTACAAAGTTTCATGATTTCTTGTATGGTCGTCACTTTACCATAATCACAGACCACAAACCTTTTCATCCGAGCAAGCCTGTACCTCCACGTACAGCGCAAAAATTCTTTCGCTTGTCTATTTTCCTCTTGCAGTACGCTACGATATCTTGTATCGGTCCACTGTTAAGCACGGAAACGCCGATGCGTTGTCTCGCTTGCCTGTTGCTGAGGGTAGGGCATTCGATTCCTTGCTTGCATGGTCATTGATGCGGAAACCGATGACGTGGTCGAATCGATTCCGATTGATTTCCGTCGTGTAGCTACAGCCTCAGCTGCCGACCCTGACGTTGCTACCGTCCTGCGTTTTGTTGCTACGCAATGGTCCTTGTCAAAGACACGGATCGCGGACCCGTTGGTTCGCAGATATTTTGCTCACAAGAAGGGACTTTTTGTTCGACGTGGTGTTATGCTGTTGCGTTCTGGTAAAATATCAGTCCAGGGTCGTGGTCCCACGTTCGTTACAATCCTCTGTCTTTCAGTTTCTCCACCAAGGACATTGGGATACAGTGAGAACGAAACAACTTGCTCATCAGCACTGTACTTGGTTCGGAATCGATGCCGCGATTACGAATATGTGCTCTTCTTGGAGGGTGTGTGCTGAACAACAATCAGCACCACCGCGGAAATTCTTTGCATGGCCAAAAGCTACTTCCCCTTGGCAACTCTTACACATCGAGTTTGCTGGTCCATTCTGGAATGCTCGATGGTTGGTTGTGGTAGATTCATTTAGTAATTTTCCTTTTGTTGTCCGGATGTCTTCCACGACGTCATCTGCCACCATCAAACCGTTATCTGCTGTCTTTTGCGTTGAAGGTCTTCACCAGACTATTGTTTACGACAATGGCCCACAATTCATATCCGCAGAATTTCAGTCATTCAGCAAGGCCAATGGTATTCAACATCTGAGGTCCGCGCCGTGTTCGCCACAGTCAAACGGTGCCGCTGAACGATTGGTCAGGACTTTCAAGTCACAGATGTTGAAGTTGAAAGAGTCGCATTCTCGTGAGGATGCGTTATTGCTCTTTTTGTCCTCGTATCGCTCTCAGCCCCGAGATGGTCGCTCGCCGGCTGATTTTCTCCACGTCGCCCTCATCGAACCTTGATGTCTTTGCTAAATCCGCCGCATCAGGTTCCTGTGCAGCGGCAGACACCTGCTTTCGCTCCAGGCGACGTTGTCTACTATCGCCACTATCGAGGTTCACGGCGTTGGCTCGAAGTGCGCATTCTTCGCTGCCTCGGCCGCGCAATGTATCTGGTTTTGGGGGCCTCTGGTGAGGTGGGTCGGCCTCTCAATCAGCTGCGCCTCTGTCGTCTCACGGGATCTGCCGCTCCCCGTCTGCTATCAGCGACAGTGCCGTCCGGTCAGCTCCCTGGGGACCCATCTACTGGCTCGCCTCATCCCCAGTTGTTACCGACGCTGCCTTATATTTTGCCCCATGGCGACGCGCCGCCGCCGCCGCCGACAACGACGACGACGCCGCCTGTTCTCCCGCCGGCGACGCCCGCAGTGGACGCGTCGCTGCAACCGCAGGGCACCTCCCTGGGTCACGCGCAGCCGATCGCTTCCCGTGACCAGTTGTCCTCCGACATTGAACTCTTGCCCGCTCCGGACCATATGTCGTCTTCGCCCGTCGGGTGCCCCGGCCCGATGGAGGTCGACCCTTCGGCCCCTCCTGCCTCTCTACGGGCGCATGCACCGCACGTTGGCGTGCACCCTGGAGCAGGTTTACAGGCGTTTCCTAGCTCCCCGCGGTCCGAATGGCAGGGTGCGGCTGGCACAGCTTCCCTTGTTGTTAGGCCCCCCCACCTCGTCGCGTACGTCAACATGGGATCCTCCCCACGGCGGGCGGAAGCCTTATGCCACCACGGTACGCCGATTTCCGGGGGAGGAATGTGGTGTCAAAGCCAGACACCACACTTGCTAGGTGGTAGCCTTTAAATCGGCCGCGGTCTGTTAGTATACGTCGGACCCGCGTGTCGCCACTATCAGTCATTGCAGACCGAGCGTCGCCACACGGCAGGTCTAGAGAGACTTGCTAGCACTCGTCCCAGTTGTACAACCAACTTTGCTAGCTATGGTTCACTGACTTCTACGATCTCATTTGCCGAGACGATAGTTTAGAATAGCTTTCAGCTACGTCATTTGCTACGACCTAGCAATGCGCCACATGCAGTTACCATTGATATTGTGAATCATGTACCGTCAAGAGCGACGTTCATCATTAATGGATTAGAGTTAAGTATTCCACCATCTACGTCCGTTTTCCTAAATTCTAATTTAATTGTCCTGTTCCAGACCTCACGCCAGCCTGAGTGAGCTAAAACGCGTGCATTTCGGCCTCCTCTAGTAACACGGTGTTGACTCTCCTGCCAACCACAACACTGATATCATTAAATTATTTTACTTGCTGTGCAAGATGTATGTGACTGGTGGAATACTCTCACAATGCATTGAGAACGCAGTAATCTCTCTCGCTAAGGAGGCAGCTGCTGACGTGATATCACAGTTCTTCTCCAAATGAAGATAACTGCTGCAGACAGCTGATTACGTGAGTTAACTATCTGACCATCAGTTTAAGAACCCATAGTTGTGAAATACTGACACTACGAATTTTCCTAGAAGATATGTTCAAGAATTACATTTATAGCGTTCGTAGATGTAGAGAAAGCTTTTGAGAATGTTGACTGTAATACGTTTTTTTTTTAAATTTTGAACGTAGCGCGCGATCAAAATACTGCACAGAAACGAGAATGCAGTTATAAAAGCTGAAAAACATAAAAGGGAAGCTATGGTAAAGACGAGAATAGAGAGTTTTATTCTCTTATTCCAGATTTTATCCATTCTGTGCATTGAGAAAGTCGTGAAAGTAATCAACAAGGAATTCGGAAATGTTCCAAAGTTCTGGGAGAAAAAATAAAAACTTTTTGGTTCGCTATTGACATGGTAATTGTCTGAGGGCAAAGGAACTGGAAGGTCAGAGAAATAAATGTATCGGGTCTTCAAAAAAGATTATAACATAAATACTAAAGAAAGTAAAACAAGGGCAATGTAATGTAAACGAGTTAAATAAGGGAGTGCTGAAGGTATTAGATCAGGAGATGAAATACTAGAAGTATTCCATGAATTTGCTATTTAGGAAGCAGAATGACAGACAATAGCCAAAGTAGAGAGTACTGACACGTTCCATGACCTTGGAGATTTGCTCCTCAATTTGGTCCTGTGGAACTGGACGTGGAAAATAAAATAAAAAATTCTGGCATAGCAAGAAAAGCTTTTCTGGAAAGGAGGAATCTGTTTACATCGAATACATAAAGAAATATTTCGAAATGTTGTCGTTTGCAGAACCAAAGCATGGACAACAAGCAGTCCAGATAAGAAGAAAATAGTATGTACACATGCAGACTGACGCTATGAATGAAATTTTGTATGAAGGCCAGCATCCGGAGCCATGCATCGTACGCACTAGGGGGATCCGCTAACCAATAGCCACCCTGGCAGAGTGACTTGGCACAGCTGCACCGATTGCTCTAGTGAAAGTTTACCGTCTTACCTCCTTGCCTAGGGGCGCCAGACGAAAGTTGATGTCAAGCCCTGAATCAAAATTACGCAACGGATAATTGGGTAGACGAGCTTGAGGGCGCTACGTAGAGAGCGTGTTCTTTCTGTACGTTACCAGGCAAGGGGCTGGAGGGCTCACACGCTGATGTGTGGGTCCCTGCATTCTACTACTTTTATTTTAAATAAATTCCTTTAACTTGACTTCTTTGTAATTTTTGAGGTATGTTAAAGACTGATGACAGTTGATTTTCTATTCATTTTAAGCATTGTCACACGAGTTTACACTCAAAGCAGCAATTGTTTCAGTTTACAGCTATTACAAATTTTTAACTTATAGCTCGGGTATATTATATACTAATCTGCACGCACATTTCTACAGGTAAACGGAATTGCGTTGGCCAAATATATATCAGCAAAGTCTCCCAACATTTTACATAGGACATCCACTATGTGAGGAGGATAACGGGCAAACTGGGGACCAGATACATTAATACTGGGGGTCAAATTACCTAAATTAACGAGATCATTCATTTCCTTACACAATCCGAAGCTGGAAATAAAAGAATTAGTACAAATATTGAAATACCTGTTTTCAATGCTTGAACATTGGGACAGACTTACTGAGGGCACGTCTGCTCACTTACCCGTCTTCTGTAACCCTCCTAGACCATGGCGGGCACCCGGAGGTCTTCCTGGGCCCCGGTGGAGGGGGTGGTTGAACCACGTGGCCGTGACCAAACTCTCCACCCCAAATCTTGGGACACTGGAAAGTATTTGACTTTTACCGGCCACGCTTTACGGAAAGGTGTGAGGAGGATTAGGAAAGTTCATGTGCAGATTCACATCCACCTACAAGAAATGCATAATACACGACACATATAAATACGTATTATGAAGCGTGACACATTTCTTTCCAGCAGGCCACATGGGTTCTGTTGCATCCGCGGCCGGCCGCGTCGTGTAATAAAATTGGCTGCGGAGCCGCCTCTGTTTCTATTTCCCGCTGCGAGCGAGCAGCGAAACCTGCTGCTTGTAGAGCGGAAACTACTGTACCGTTTCACTAGCATACCTCCTTTCTAAATCTGAACTCTCATTCACTTCTCAGCCCACTTGGTATTGTCCCCTAAACTCGAATAGAAATGGAGTTCCTCTATGATGCTGTTAGAGCTTAGGGGGAATATTAAATGGACTGAGAAGTAAATGGGGTTTTGGACTTATGAGAGACGTGTGCTACGGTATTCTGCTCAACCACCGTACCACTGAGGCGCAGTGATTAGTTCATCTGCCTAGTGACCAGGAGACACAGGTTAGAATCCAGCCCTTGCTACAAATTTTCATTTACCGCTTCAGTTTGCTCATACACATCATACATGCCTGAAACTTGTAAAGGTCTCTGAAAGCATATTCTTTCATTTGAAGAGAACAGAGGCTTTTGGGCTGGCCGCGGTGGTCTCGCGGTTAAGGCGCTCAGTCCGGAACCGCGCGACTGCTACGGTTGCAGGTTCGAATCCTGCCTCGGGCATGGATGTGTGTGATGTCCTTAGGTTAGTTAGGTTTAAGTAGTTCTAAGTTCTTGGGGACTGATGACCACAGATGTTAAGTCCCATGGTACTCAGAGCCATTTGAACCATTTTTGAGAGGCTTTTGGAGTGTGGTGCCATGGGTAAACGATGGAGTTTCGATGGAGGTAGATTGAATAACAAATCAGGAAGTACGGGATAGAATTGGGGAAAAAGGGATTTATGGCACAGTTTGAGTAAAATAACGTCTCAGTTGATAGGATACATTCTGAGACTTCAAGGAATTGTCATCCGGTGGTGTGGGGATCTGTAGGGAGTAAAAATTATAGAGGGAGAACACGTTTTTGGTTGGTTAATGTAGTTATGCAGAGACGAAGAGGCTTGCACAAGATAGAGAGGCGTGGAGAGCTGGATCAAACTAGTATTCAGAGTGAAAACTGAAACTATGACAACTGTCTAAGAAAGCAACTAAAATGTATTTGCATTACAACTTTGTAACGAAGCTGCGAGAAACATCTGTTTCTTCCACCAGACTACTCCCTGAAACGCTTCAGAAATTTTCTGGATGGTGTTCACCTCGTGTTATAATGGCGCCTCTTAGCACAAACATACTAACATTTAGTTCTTTAGGAATTCTGTCTTTGGTTGCAGTGCTTACTTATATACCACCCAAGTTGGCAGCATAAACCGAACTCAGTTCATTACCGGCCCTTTGGCTTTTTCCATTGCCCTCTGTCTATGGTCTCGTTCTTGCCTCCTCCCATTGCCACCATGTCTTTCTTGACTCCATACATCCACTTCACCTCAGTTTTTCTCTACCACGTGGTCTAGGGGTTCGTTCGTTGCAGCTTTAAGTTTGGCACCGTTCCTCACAAGCATTTGCTCTCTCCTCGGTATGTGTTCCACTCGGCTCTTCTGCTCGTTATTACAGCTGCATTGTGTGGATTTCTGTTGTCTTCGATCTCCTAAAAACTCCATTTTCTGACCCAAGCCTAAAGATTCGTCTTAATACACTCCTGGAAATTGAAATAAGAACACCGTGAATTCATTGTCCCAGGAAGGGGAAACTTTATTGACACATTCCTGGGGTCAGATACATCACATGATCACACTGACAGAACCACAGGCACATAGACACAGGCAACAGAGCATGCACAATGTTGGCACTAGTACAGTGTATATCCACCTTTCGCAGCAATGCAGGCTGCTATTCTCCCATGGAGACGACCGTAGAGATGCTGGATGTAGTCCTGTGGAACGGCTTGCCATGCCATTTCCACATGGCGCCTCCACGTCTCCATTCGTCCCTCCATTCACGCCTGTCGCGACACCACTGGAGGCGGGCTGCACGATGTTGGGGCGTGAGCGGAAGACGGCCTAACGGTGTGCAGGACCGTAGCCCAGCTTCATGGAGACGGTTGCGAATGGTCCTCGCCGATACCCCAGGAGCAACAGTGTCCCTAATTTGCTGCGAAGTGGCGGTGCGGTTCCCTACGGCACTGCGTAGGATCCTACGGTCTTGGCGTGCATCCGTGCGTCTCTGCGGTCCGGTCCCAGGTCGACGGGCACGTGCACCTTCCGCCGACCACTGGCGACAACATCGATGTACTGTGGAGACCTCACGCCCCACGTGTTGAGCAATTCGGCGGTACGTCCACCCGGCCTCCCGCATGCCCACTATATGCCCTCGCTCAAAGTCCGTCAACTGCACATACGGTTCACGTCCACGCTGTCGCGGCATGCTACCAGTGTTAAAGACTGCGATGGAGCTCCGTATGCCACGGCAAACTGGCTGATACTGACGGCGGCGGTGCACAAATGCTGCGCAGCTAGCGCCATTCGACGGCCAACACCGCGATTCCTGGTGTGTCCGCTGTGCCGTGCGTGTGATCATTGCTTGTACAGCCCTCTCGCAGTGTCCGGAGCAAGTATGGTGGGTCTGACACACCGGTGTCAATGTGTTCTTTTTTCCATTTCCAGGAGTGTATGTTGCTTCCGAAAGTCAATAGTAAATGTCCATATTTAAACCTCATATATTAACACAGAAAACACAAATGTCTTGCATATGTGGAGTTTTATTATTAATGTTAGTATTTTGGTTCTACTATTTTGCCCCTTGAGAATAGACACGTCCCTGTGGATTTTATCCAGTCTCCTGCTCCGTGTAGTTGTTCCCATTGCCCACACTCCATGGAGATTTAAAGAACCTACTCTTCTTAAATTCCATGTCTTCGACTGCCAGTGATCCATTCCTTTCCTCTTCCTTCATTCTTGTTACAATAACACACTCTATTTTATCCTGACGACACTCAAACTAACTTTCTGTTCCTCCTTCATTTTAAATTAAAACTGAAATTTTTCCTGTTAGTGCATCTTCCTCATTCGTGATTTCATCGGCAAGAGCTAACAGTTTCACTTGGCCACTTACTTACACAGCTTCCGATCGATTACACTGGTTTTAGATCCTTTTTTCAATACCATGTTGAACAGCTTACGGGAGATACAACCTCGCCCTCTGTCTCCACACTGAAACTTTCCGACTTTTGCCTCCAAACCTTACTTTACATTTAGGTTCCTCATTGCACATTCTGGTTAGTCTCCGTAGTTTCGAAGATATCCGTGATTCTTCCATTGCCACGTTTATGTTTTATCTATCGACACTGTTATACGGTTTGTTGGTGTATAATCCTGCCTTGACGTAAATATGTGGGGTCTAGGAAACTTGCCTTCTCCGATCGCTAGGAAACATTCAAACAAACCGCATTAATGAGTTTTATTATGAGATAAACAATGGCAATACTTAACTTTGACAATAACACAGAAGTGTCGCAAGCCAAGGGCGACATCCAAATAAGAAATCTCTTCACCATATACAATTCCTGTGTCGCTGGTCTTGAAGTGCCTAACCTTGACGCTGCTATAGGAGTGGGCAGCGACCAGTCGGTGTGGCGCTGATGTCCTCTTCGCATAGAGGCCGCTGCTGTCACGTTGTCGTCCTGGAGATGGGTTGGTCAGCGTGCAATTGGCTGATGTCTTCTTCACGGCCTTCTCTGCTCTAACGTTCTTTACTGGAGTGACAGCGCTTGATTTTACGCCGGAACACTTGATATCTGTCAACAGATACCTTGTTATCAGATCATCACATCTTTGCAATTGATTGTCTGAAAATGAATATCTGGTCCGTCGTTGACACTCTTTTTCGAAATCCGACCAGGAACTCTTCAAGTTTTCCTCTGTGCGTGGTAACAGCCTTGGTAATGGAATGTGTGCAAATATCCTCTATGTGCTATATAATAATGATATATCCCTGTAATTCTCATATTTCGTCCTTATTTCCATCTTTGGGAACTGTACAAACTACTGCTTGTTGTCATCCTATGGTTATCTTTTCATATCTCCAGAAACATGGTATAATGTAAGATGGCGGCCACTGAGTGACGCGCGTTGCTTCGGCTCGCGAGTTTTTTCCGCTCATTGAAGGTGTTACTGAGAAGTGCGGCAGTCCACAACGTGTGCATCCGACTAAACAAGTGTTACCTGACGTCGTGTATTGTTCTCGATTGATTACCACAAGTAATAAGTGATAAGTGAGTGAAAAATGGGAAGAGCACGAGTAAGCGGCAGGAGGCGAGGCTACAGGGGCGCAGGCAGCGTGGGCGCCCCGTCTCCGGCGGCAGGTGAGGCCTTGCTGCGCGACATCGGGGAGCTCGTCTGGTCCCAGGTGAGTGCGGCGCTGCACAGTAAAGACACGCTAGACGTAATCGTGCAATCCATCACGGACTCTGTGACGGCCGCGGTCATGGACAAACTGCAAGAGTCTTTCGGGCGCAACAGCACCGAAATCCAGTCTCTTAGGAAGTCCCTGGCCGCACAAGAGAAAAAAAGCCGCCGAACTAGAAGCTAAATTGTCTGCGGTCACCGATGAAATTGAGCAGTATCAGCGAAGGAACAGCTTGCGCTTGTTCGGGGTAGCTGAAAATGATCGTGAAAACACCGACGACCTGGCCATTAGCCTCGTGCGTGAGAAACTTGGCGTGCAGATCGACGTGGCCGATATTGACAGAAGCCACCGTGCTGGGCGCAGGATACCAGGTGCCATGAAACCCAGGCCCATAATAATTAAATTTATGTCATACCGAAAAAGAGGTGAAGTGTTTGCTCAGAAAAGAAAACTCGCCAAGACTGTGGTTACCCTGAGGGAAGATCTGACGCGCGACAGACTGAAAGTTAGGCCTTCAAAATGTATGGACCCAGGATGGCAGGATCGTAGTCAAGACGGAAGAAGGGAGGAAAACGGTGACGAACATGTTCGAACTGAAAGACTGAGCGAAATCTCATGAGACACAGTCTCATATTGTACTCTGTCTAAAATAAGTTAATTTTTATTCTTTATTTTCATTTTTTCGCTTAATCATTGCTCCGTTATTTCTTTAAGTACTATAAGTACTCTATTTAAAATCAGTCAATTGTTTCACATAAATATTGCTTCTTTATTTGTCTATCGTAAGTGCTCATGTATATTGATATTGTCAGTCAAACGGGAATTAACATTCTCCATTAACAGGAATCTCCTTACAACCGCCTTTCTGTATCTGCTATTTCATTCTCGTCACTACCACTACTACCACTATTATATTTTTCGTAACCACTACTGCCACTTTCCACCTTCCTTTTCGTTCCCTTTTCCGATACTTCCAGTCTGTTGTTCACCTTTGGCCACAGACGCTTGAGTCAGTCTCTACCTTGGGCACACCTGTAAATATGTCTTCCCCCACGAAATCCAGCTTTTGTCCCTCTTCCGGCCAGCAGGTAAACGGAGCGCGCTCGGTCCTACAATAGGCCACAATGGGACGGACCGGTTCCGGCGGCGGGCTCTTTGTGGCCCATGCGAACGCGCAGTCGCTAACGGCTCACTTCGACGAGTTCTGTGACCTGTTCTGCCAATCGCTGTTCCATATTATCCTCGTCACTGAAACTTGGTTGAAACCAAACATTTCTTCCTGGTTACTCTCTTCTCTCCTAAGGGCAGACAGTGAAAAACGACGCGGGGGTGGTGTGGGTGCCTATGTTCGCTCTGATCTGACACCTACTGTACTGTGCACATCGGATGCAAAGGGCGAAGGAGAAGCAGAGTTCTTGTTTTTTGAAATAAATACATCAGATCAGAAACTGCTAATTGGAGTAATCTATAAACCTCCAAACGTCGGTGCCATGTCCTTCTTTCTGTCTGCCCTGTCCTCACTCGTGACACAGTATGAACACATAATCATTATGGGCGACACAGATATCGACTTACAGTTAAAATCTCCCTATTCCGAAAAACTAAGGCGGCTTTCCACTCCAATGATATGAGTTTAACACCACTGGACCCAACTCATCACACGCCACACAGCCATACACTCATAGATATAATAGTAACAAAGCGACCAGATCAGCTCTGGGACTCTCTCCTCATGACCTGATATTCTTAAATTACTCAATGCACACTACCAAAGAAAAATCTCACCTGGTAACATACAGAAACTTAAAAAATGTTAACCATGACGCTCTTCAAAAGGATTGCTCAAACATTCCTTGGCATGATATAAGCAATGAACCGACTTTAGACGGAAAAATTCGGGAATTATGTCGCAAAATTATTGCACTGTATGATAAACGTGCTCCTCAACGCATTGTCAAGGTAAAGAGAGCTCCCGCTCAGCGGCTCACCACTGCATTACGTCAGTTAATGAATAAACGTGATGCTGCACATAGGGCCTTCAAGCGTAACCTAACTCCTGAGGCGTACGAAGCTTATAGGAAACTCCGAAACAGAACCAAGCATAGCGTGAGGAATGCCAAAATCAGACATGTCCGCTCTGTCGTATGCGGCATATCAAAACCTGCTGCACTGTGGAAAAAGCTGCGCAGTTTCGGTATAGGGAAGCGAAGATCTGACGCTGTTTATCAAACGTCTGCAGAAGAATTAAACGATTTCTTCTCAACAGCTGTAAACTGCCACGCAGCGACAAATTACCAGCCCCAAGATATCAATCTCTCGAGAGACAAGTTTTTCTTAAAACATGTCACTACCAGCACAGTACACAAGGCAATTATGAGAATCTCTTCCGAGGCAGTAGGAAATAATGGAGTGAGCATTGGCATGATCAAGAACGTCGTAGACACTATTAATCCAGTTATCACAGACATCTTCAACCTATCTCTTGTCAGTAGTACATACCCTACTGAGTGGAAGCAAAGTTTAAGTCAACCTATACCCAAGACTGACAACCCTAATTCGCCAGGTGACTACAGGCCGATCAGTATACTACCTGCCGTATCTAAAGCCCAAGAATATAACATCCATGACAAATATCAGTCAGGCTTTTGAAAGCACCATAGGACAGCAACTGCATTAATCAAAGTAACTGATGACATTGAACATGCTATGGACAGACGTGAAGCTACTATCCTAACACTGCTTGACTTTAGCAAGGTTTTTGACACAGTTGACTTTGATATATTACTAATTAAAATGAAACAGCTGAATTTCTCAAACAGCGCAGTACACTGGTTCGACAGCTACCTCAAAAACAAAAGTCAACAAGTCATTTGGAGGCCGGAAAAGTCATCAGGGAAAAACGTGCGCTCTGGAGTTTCCCAAGGCTCCGTTCTTGGTCCATTACTCTTCTCACTGTACATTAATGATTTTTCTTCAGTGATTCATTCCTACAGCTACCATCTATATGCCGACGACATCCAACTGTACGTAAGTGCAAGCCCCAAGAACATTGCTGACGTAGTAGCGAGTATGAACGCAGATCTTGGCTCTGTTTCTCAATGAGCACAGAACATAGGTGTGAAACTAAACCCCAAGTAATCCCAGGTCATAGTTATATCTCATCCAAAGTTAATCAGCCAGTACTTTCGCGAAACAGTCCCTCAAATACTCATCAATGGTACCCAAATACCATACTAAAAAACAGTAAAAGACCTTGGAATAATCTTGGATGAACACCTAAACTGGGAAGAATAAGCAGTCACAGCTTGCCGGGAACCGCTTTCCTCCCTACATGCAATTAAAAAATTTAGAAAAATATTTCCAACCCATGTTCAACAAAAATTAGTCTAAACACTAGTCTTGCCTAATCTTTATTACTGTGATGTAGTTAAACACGGCGCAAACAGTGAAAATTCGAGATGCCTCGAGCTAGTGATGAACGCTTGCGTCAGATACGTGTGCAATATTCGGTTGTATGATCAAATCAGTCCTTCATACTACCAGCTAGGTTGGATACGCCTATATAAGGCAAGCGATGTGCTTACTTCATCGATTTCTTAATCACTGGTGCCCCCAATACTTATCTTCTCACATTAAATACCTATCATCATTCCGCAACTGCAATACCAGATCGGATACCTATAGCATCTTGGCTGTACCTTTACATAACACAAAATCTTTCTCCGTGTCATTCTCCATCTCAGCAATACACCTATGGAACGCGCTCCCCTGTGATCTGCGTCTTACCCAGAACCACTCAACATTCAAAAGGGAACTCAAAACTTACTTATTAGGAATGGTATAGCCACCATTGTTGTGCCCCTCTCATCACTTTCTTTCTCCTCTCCATCACAGCTTCGAATTTTACCATTATATTTCTCTTCTTCTAACCTATCTACCTCTTCTACGTCTCCTTCACCCCATTCTATCGTCTTATGTTTTTGCCGAAGAGAATAACTCACAACATAACGAGAAAATTCCGTGCTAGCAATAGGACTGACATTCCTAAAAGAAAAATATGTTTACTTTCATAAATATAGTCATTATTATTATTATTATTATTATTATTATTATTATTATTATTCTTGATTGTTATAACTATTTTTTGATTGTTATAATTATCATTCTACTACAGTTTTAGTATCATTTATTTCTTTAACATTAATACTGTATAACACGTTATATATCCTTAATGTTCTGTAGAAACTATAATTCGTTCAGTCTGAGTATGCCTGTTTAGATGTAAGAGAGGGCCTGAAGGCCCTAATCTTGCCAGGTAAAATAAATGCATAAATAAAATAAAATAAATAATAATTCTGTACAGTGCTTTCGTATGTGTTTGTCCACCTTGTTTCAGCGTTTATATTGCTATGCCATTGGTTCCAGGAACTTATTTTACTTCACATTTCCGAGAACTACATCCATGTTCCTCACTCTACACTTTTGGTTGGGGTGCTTCATTGCTGTTCCCACGGTAACCTCTTTTCCTACGTGAAAAGTCAACAATAATTTGAAATATTCCTTCCATAAGTTCATGCTTTCTTCTTCGTCTGCTACCAAGGCATCTTAATGGTATTTGATGGCTGTAACCTATGGCTGCAATATTTCAGAAACTTCTTCATATAAACTTTTTATTGCGTGGTGAGAATGGTCCAGAGTTTAATGAGAAGTCATATATTTTTCATAAACTGTTAAATGATATTTACACCAATATATGCATGAATCTAGGTATTGTAGTGTAGAACAATGTATTTTATTGTTTTTAAAAAGTTATAATTCAAACCGTTTCTACTAACAGGTTATTTACGGCAAACGTTTTTCAAAAATGCGCATATTTGTCTTATCATTTAGTACACATGAATAAAAACCCGAAAATGTACACACATGATAATGCCTTCTTGCTACAAAAAAGGTCTGAGAGTCTAGAGAAGAAACCGCTGATGTAGATAGGCATTATGTTCCAAATGTTTTTGTTGGTGTCCTAATAGCTGATGGGCCTGGGGAAATACTTTTCCTAATGTGTGGATTTTTCAAGAGAGTAAACAACTCCATAATTGCCATTTTGTTTGACAACGCTATGAAGGTACGTTGACCAAATGGTGTGAATAAGAGACAAATTTTTGCTGCTACTAACAGATGGTGCTTCATACATGGCTTCAGTAGCAGTATGATGAATGCACCTGGCTGGCACATGCGTTACACAGAGTTGCAAAAGACGCGCGATCAAAATTACCCTGATGTGGACAAAATAAATTTTTTGTGGAAAGAGAATCTATGTGAATTCTGCGATAAGGGGGCAAAAATTCAAGAAAGAAGCACTTACAGTGCCCCTTGTCTTCGGCCTATTCCTACAAAATGCGGTTCTTGGCTTAATGCTGCTGAGTATTACTGCACCAACTGTATAAAATTGGAGACAAAAGTTAGTGAGGTTCATAGCGATGAATCAAGGGCTATCAATACAGTGAAAGAGGTCTTTACAGATACATTGTCTGGGAACTTCGCACACATTAACGCCACTATTTCAATTGTATAAAAAGTCATCACACGACTGGAAGCCGTTGGTACTCAGCTGTGTGACGCTCTGGATACTATGCAACTTGCGCAGAGTGAGCTCGGTCGCGCTCGTGGTCATGTGGCTAACAAAGTGAACAATACATTACAGAGCGTACTCCAGCAGAATCCTGCATATTCTACAATGTGCAAAATCTGTGACAGTCTTTTTTGCAACCACACAACATTTGAAGACATTGAACCTAAGCTAGCCTGCAATGACCTCTGCGCCTAAATACGGTCCTGTAACGTCCTCTGATGTGAAGAGGAGCTTTCGCTGGTATAAAAGTATTCTCCACTTCAACGGTCGATCTTTGAAAATGGATAACTTGAAAATGCTACTTGTGACCAGTGAAACTCTGGAGGAACTGACAATGGACAGGACGTATCTAATTACGAATACTTTAAACAAGTGGTATGCAGTGGTAAAATAATACACGGTTTTATTGTTTAGATAGCTGTTGTTCTTGTCACTACAGTACTTGTTTTCTTTTCCAAACACATGCAGGCATTTACGAAATAAATGCTACTTAGTTTCGGACACTGCTAAGAAAACGTAATACAGTCACAACTTGTTCAGAAGCGAGTTTAGTATTCCATGATACATAAATAACTCCAGAAGAATGTTTTAAATGAAATGAAATGAAATGAATTCACATTTGATTTTTAAAGTGACATTTGAGTAAGTTTTGGGTCTTAAATGCTTGCTTATTTCGCTTCTTTCAGGTTATTAAAATCCGGGCCGTAGTGATGTGTCACATCGTTCGGAGTGCGATACGTCAACAGTTTATCCGAGAACGCGTCATGAGCTGCGCGGTGCTGCCTACTCACAGGCGCTCTAGTCGCCCGCCAAACTGGCTCCACCTGAAACGCGGTGGCGGGTGGGCGTAACAGGGGCGCTAACAAGGCGGCCGTTGTGTGCGTGAGGCGGCAGGCAGAGCACAGGGGCTCATTAAGAAAGCCGCAGCGCCTCTCCGACATCAAAGCGCCGCCTAATGGACGCAGGTGGGCGGTGGCAGAGGCGGCGAAAGATGCGATCCGGTGAGCGGCTTTTAAAAGAGCCCGATACACGGGCTCGCTGAGCGGGTGCTCCAGTCGCCAAAACGCGTTTTATGGGAATCTGTTGCGAGGAAAGTGGCGTGTTCCGGTAATGCAGAAAACCCACTCGCTTAAGTAGTTAATGAAGGATGGCTGCGACTTAAAAATGCACTGACGTTAATGTAAGGTATTTATTTTAAACCTACTGCTTCAACGGACTTCAGAATGATATGTGCAGAATATATAATATACAAAACAACATAATATTCATTTATCTGATATGATAAATTTAGGACTATCATGACCCCTCTTATAACCTGCTTTCCACATATTGTAGATGGCTCGTAAGCACGTTAAAAAATACGCTCAATATTGAATGCAACAAAAATTATTATTGTTCAGAAAAAACGCACAGTTTACATTCGTTCATAAGAAGTGAAACAATATTTGCAAATTACAGGAAGGTAGATTTCAATTATGCGCGCTTACAGCTATGCACACGAGAGAAACAGTGGAGAAAGTACCGAATGAGGAACATCAGAAAGTGCCGCTGCAGAGGTTGACGTAAAATTTATTGAAGTGGCTGATTGAGAAAATCAGAGAGAAAGAAGTGTAACTGGAAAAAATTCTGAGCATTTACTTTAGTGTTCTACAGATGGAAAACTGTCCACATATGTAAATTTTTTGGTTAAGCTTGTGAGACTGACAGGTAGAAATTCAACATCTTAAAAGCAACAGGTCAGCTTGCTTAAGAGGCGAACAGCTGCAACAAAAAATGAATTCGCCAATGTTTCTGTTTTATGGGTTGGTGCAGCTAGGTCACTAGGTATGGAAATTTCTGTGATTAGATTTCTATAGGGTACTTAATCCCTGATAATATGTATTGTACGTGTATAAGCACTGAGGAGCCTAGGAAGTAACGTATCGTTTGACAGTAACGTAATTTGCCTGGCCACAGGAGAATTTGCAGGAGATGATACAACAAAAATGACCCGAATATGCTTGTCGGAGTTAATTTTCGACGCAACTGTAATCACCTCAGCTCATCTGCAGATATTTGGGTGCCAGACAAAACCTTCCTCTACACTAAAATGTCATCACGTGGCTCTGGGTAAATGTAACTGATTTGTTTGCAAACCTCTCCAATATGTTCAATAGAGTATGCATACGTGACATCGCTAATAATCCACCCTCTTGACAGGTGGTATTCGTAAACTGCTGCGGTGATAGTAATTTACTCGTTGAACTGTATTTAGAGCAAAGATAGAGGAATCCTTAATGTTTATGTCTCTCTCACCCCAACTCTCTCATCAGCATACTCTATAACCCATTCCAATCCAGTTGTAAGCCAAATATGAGATGTGTTTTCTACAGGCGCAAGCAAGTGCAAATGGTGAAGCTCAGTTTCAGCAACTCAAATAAATAAATTGCTTCTTGAATTACGAAGCTGAGAAATACTGTATTGTGACGTCTGTATTTGACTCAAACCATTCTGAAAAAGAAATAAAAGGCAAGGCTCTATTTTGTAAGTGAGTGAACTCGTTCACTAGAAACTGTACAAACACAGTTCGTGGAATTACTTTCAAATAACATATTTACCTAACATTCAAGTTAATCCTTATAAAATTTTCGAGAACTGTCAGTCGAGGGTTAAAGAAATTTTAATCGCGCTCTATGACGTATATTACTAATACTAAGCCTGTCTAAAACCGAAGAGGCAAAAAAGTCTTACTTCATCCATTAAGAAATTATTAATTTCTACGAAATTGCTAAACGATACTGAAATGAATGAAACCGTAGTTCTGCTAAACATTTATTAATTCGTCATACGATACTGAAATGAATGAAACCGTAGTTCTGCTAAACATTTATTAATTCGTCATATATGAAAGAAACCTGGTATATAACACCTATTTCGAAGTCCACTGTTATCGCCGTTGCTTCAACATTGCGAATGAACATATAACTGAAAGCAAAAATTGAGAAAAGGCGGTGGGAGCACACTAGTAACGTTTTAACCCTTCGCTGGTATACTAAAATGGATGTGTTTCCTAGATGTATAAATTGACCATGATGAACCAAGACAATTTAAAAAACAAATTAGGGTTTTAAGAAGTTAACTGCGATAAATTATCTACATGTTGTTAAAAGATATTATGAATACATATTACAGTGCAGATCTGTATTTTATTTTTATTTTATTTAGACCATGCTTTATCCGTGATAAAATACAGCTAAATCACTGATTTTCCCTAGCGACTCAGTGTATTTCTGTATTACATAGCTGATGAAAGCAGTCATAATAAAAAAATATTAATTATATACTGACTGTGTTTTACAACGTTACAGGTAAAAATCAGAGTGCTACTGGCAAAAATTAAAAGATCGACAGTTGAAAAGAGTGATTCGGCAGAGAAAACTGGGAATTCTGAGCAATGACGGTTGTGGTGCAGCTATGAAGGATATGTGCTTCGATATAGCGGCGATATAGTGGCTTTTGACACAGACAGATGACAGAAATAATGGCTGTATAGTTATTGCAGTTATTTTAACAGGTTGGGTATCAGCCAATACTGTAGAGAGAAAATACAAGGGATGAAATAAAAAAGAGGTTTCATTCACACAGCATGCCTGTGCAACTCATGTGATATTCCTCATGAGTAGAGCCGTGTAGAGGCTACTGGTTGCAAGCGAAGCACACATCCAACATGTTACCGACTCCGTTAATCTTTCGCTTTATTGTAGTACATTTGTTCAAAGTGTTACGAACATGTTGAATGCAACATGAGATCGCCAGATGTTGGCCAGCGGTACAGGCTAGGTGTCTGCAGGTACTGCGCTCTGGTGTCTTTGTTTTCAAGAATACTTTTTCAAAGAGGGACAATAACAAAATAATTATGGTATTGACGCTATTGTTATCGTGGCGAAGGGTAATAGTAGAATAACTTAGATTCCTTATGAAATGTACATTATATTTATAGATCTAAAAATTGATCCAGATTTTTTAATGTTGTCAGAGTGGAGTTCTGCACTAATGATCCCTTCTCGCCGTTCGAAGACTAACGGTATCGGTGGTGGTATATGCCATAAAAGCATGTCAAAAGCTGTATAGGCGTATCAAGCCCGTTTTATGGATGTAATTTTTTTTAAATTTTTAATAGTGATTGCGGGAAACAAACCGGATTAATGTTTAAAACGAGTGACCGTTAAGAAATAATTTTTTATGTAAACAATGAGCCCTTTAAGATAGGTGCAAATACCGGAGCTGACAATTGCGGCGGTACCAGAGAGTTAAGAGTAACGAAGTAACTATGAGATATTATTTCCCACTAGGTCTGTGACAATGTGGAAGTATTCTTGAATCGCTTCAGGGTATTTTTGATTTGGTGATAAAAATATAAATCACAAGGGAGATACAGCTCGGTATGACTTCATTGTGACATACTTTTGAATGTATCGGTGAATGTACTCACTTAAGTTACACCTCACCATGAATGATATTACTATTATAATTATTATTATCACTTTCCTTAGAAACAGAATTGAACATGTCGATATTAGCGTTTGGTGTGTGATTACCAGAAGAAAAGTAAGAATAACTGTACAGATAGACTTCAAACCCCTCGCCTCATCCACTTCCGCTAACTCCACTGTGCGTCGGTCTCCTATTGAACAAAACGTGCTGGGAAAACTTTTAACTCAGAGTTCTTGAAAATGTCTGAGAAGCTCCTCGTAGTGGGGCAACATTTGCAATATCTAAGTGTGTACTATAATCGTGCTAAATATGAGTAAAATAGGTGAACCATCCGTCGTAAGCGACCTTCCCTATAATATTGTAAATCTATTTATAGAGGTTCCTAATTCTGATTCTATTAGACAAGTACAGGATGTACCTAAAAGAACTTTACAAATTTGTAATTTCTTTCAAATATATCATGCGACCTACAAACCTGATGCTTTTTAGGAAAATAAGTCCAGTTTTCACTTGCGCAGTACGCTAGTACCAAATCAGAAAACTACAAGCGCTAACGACATTTTGAGCAAAGATGGGTGCCTTCCCTGGTCCCAAGGAGCTTCCTGATTGGCGTCGGTGTTTTGATGAAACTTAGTGCCCTGTAAGCCATAAAATCTCCTCGATGTAGGTGTGTCTGTTGACGTCGTTGAGCAAGTAAAGCAAACATTTGTCAACACTCCTTCGAAAGCAACGAGGAGTGCTTCTAGCAAATTGGCCGTCCCACACGTGAGTGTTAAGAATACATTTGCATCTCAAGCCATATAAATTAACAATGAGAAATAATGAAAGTAAGTGATTCGAGGTCTCGTGAGGACATTTGTAAGGAAATTATGCTTCAGTTGAAAAAAAATACGAAAATTTCATTGGAAATATTATCATAATGAGACGACTTCTCATTAAACTGATAAAGTTAATAAATATAGTCATAGATTTGCAGGCGGTGAAAATTGACGACATACGTTGGACCATGGTCGTGAAGCCCTAAAGTTAAGGTCATCTGGGAATTGAACAAGAATAAAGAATACGACATTTAATTTTTTTTCAACAGAAAACAATCAACGGAACAATGTACTTAGATATGCTGCACTACAATTTAAACTCCCTGATCGACAGGTGAACGAGATCGCAGTGTGTATCTCATGCATATTGGCGCACTGCGCAATTACGTCACATACGTCTGCCATTATCTACAATCTTTCCATGTAATCTGATGGGTGGAGATGCGTCAGTTGCGCTCAACAGGCATGACGTCTCTTCATTCTCGTTTTGTGGGGCTTCATCAAGGTCACATGTTCTACCTCCCTTACAGGTTGTTTAGCAAAGCTCAGAACAATAATCAATTACGCAACAGAACATGTTTTGCCTGACACTCTCAGTGACTTTATCTGAGATGGGACATGTGGCCCATAACCACTGGATTTCACTCTGAGCGTTCTTAGCTACATTGTACGTTTCTTGTTGTAGCTTGCTAAAAAGTTATAATGAATTCTTAAAGCTGTACAGGATTACCGTTTTAACTCTGCCACTTCATAATTTCGGTTCACGCAGCTTCCATCTCTCTGTAATCTCTGAAACATATCTGACGGTAGGAGAAACTAGAGAAGGCTTTCACAATTTACGACTTTTGAATTTTGAAGACGCAGTGTTAACGGCTCCCTTTCTGTCATTAGCGTATCTGCTAATATTTATCGTTAGCTACATGCTCCCACTAATTTGAAGTTAAGCATCATTTGTCTATTCAGAAATAAAACGTTGTACGTGGGTATATTTTTGCGAAATCTTGCCTCGACTCTGGGATTATTGCCACAGGCATGGAAATAGTTGTCAATAGATATTCAGAAACGGAAACATTTATTCAAAAGATGGTAATATTAAAAATAGGAAATCAAGTAATCAGGTTGATAATGCACTAATACACATTGAGAACCAATTTAGAAAATAAAATAGTAATTTAAGTAAATTTTGGAGCACATTCTCACAATTGTCGCATGGATAAAAGTTATTTGGCATTGTAGTCAATAATTCATGAACGCACCTTTTACATTCAGTACACGAGATACATATTTCTTTACAGTGAACAACAATCCTGTCTGGTCCCTTGGTGAAATTTGTTTTATATGCCTTAACCATGGTCCGAGGGTTACTCCTGGTCTACTCACTGAAGTAACGCCCGTTTCGTCCTTGTTGTAAGTATCATGAAGCTGAAAATTATTTCTTCCGAGAACTGTTGTCAAATTATTAAAATAAGGTTTCACATGTATTCTTCTGAAGCTAGAAGATCATGCTTAGCTGGTCCCCTCTAGTTTTGTATGTAGAAGAGTTTGATATGTTCTTAAAAGTATCAAGGAACCAGCTTCTGCACAGCCATTACCCTGTTACTATTTCAGGCATTTAATAAAATTTGGTAAGCAAACAACTTTACGGAAAGTTTTCATTTCTTTTGGCGTTGAACCATAACAGACATGGCTTGCTTAAGGTAACATATTGCTATATTTCCTTCTCGTCATTAGAAAAACTTTGTAGTTTGTGGATAGCCGAAATACCTTCACATCGGCAGTTCCATCTTGGGAAATATTCTTAAAATACCTTGCTAAAGTTCAGTAGCTGATTTGGAAATCGGCTGCTGATTTTAGAATTGATCATGTTTCCTTTTTCACTTACCTTACTAACGCAAGCATGCTGCCTGGAGAAACTTCTCCTCAAATTGTCTTCTATTAGTATTTATTGGTGTCATTACCTGAAACAAGTGAGTAAGTTACTAGATATCTTGCTAGGACAAGTTGTCAAATACGATAACATTCTCAGAAACCAACTCCGAACAATCATTATAGACAGAAACTGAGCTGGAGAAAAAGACAGCGAGCATAACCTCAGTGTTGAGACGTAATATCGTAATGAAACACTTAAACGTAATAGCACATAGCTGGGATTCAGACATTACCGAATATAGAGCGAATAACGAGAATTTTATTAAAAAAATCTTAGAGCTAGAAAAGCGAAAAAACGTCAGCAAAATACAATAAAAAGCCCCATTAACTAAAAACGGCATTCAGTCTACACAGAATACTGTGGTAGCAGTCTGATTTCCTTTCGACTACTAGTAAGTAGCAATGACTGACAAGGGACACTTTTATCAGCTTCTACCACAAGTGACATTTTAGTACAGAGAAACAAATTAGGAACACATCAGCACCATGGCAGGGAAATTATTCGTATTTCAGTCAGTGTATCGTCACATTTTCAATCCATAGTATCAAAAATCATTTGCTTGAAGTAATTATAATAATGCTCTACACAGATATCCTGCCCACCTGATAGCGCTTAGATTTGTCCTCATACAGCATATGTAGGATTTCGGCTAAGTTGTTTAAACAAAATCGAAGAGAGCAATGTGCACACCTCACTAATGTCATGTTTTTGCATTAAAAATCAGTTTCGCATTCAAGCAGTCCAGTATCGAAAGTCACACTAATTACATTTTCAAATTATGATTTAGACATGTAAATGTTATAACCTGATTTTTCCCAAGGATATTTGCAATACAGGGGTATACTTTGCTGCAGATTTATTGTAAATCACAAAGTGAGGTTTCATGATGAACTAATGGTCATCTACCCCCACTAGTGGTTTGGCACATTGTAGTCTTACAAAATCAGCAGTCCGTCTGATGTAGAGCTTATATTGCCGAAGATGTATAGATCAAAGGCTTGACAGTATTTTGTAGTGTTTGAAGATAATATCTTCCGCATAACATCTTTGTGGAAAACTGGCATCTACAAGGTACGATCTGTATGACCTAACCGTGAATCACACAGGAATAGACGCTTTTGCTTGTTTCATGCTCACCAAGGACTGAACATGGAAGACGTTTCGCGTGTTCTTTAGTCATTTTTTCCAATTTTGCTTACCTCCAGATGTTTCGTGGGCAATTTGTTTCGAGTATCTTCGGAATATTTGGGCCAAAAGTGCCTTTTGCCTCTTGAAAACCGATGGACAACTTCTTGCTTGCTATACTTCCTGACCCTGATAAAGTAAAGCCAGCTTGTAGGTTTGGGTAGAGCCATGTACAGACTGCAACACACTAGCTGTAGTTTCTGTCTTTGTGAGAGGGTATTGATGATGAATACATTTCACACTGGAATTTTTTTGCCACTGTTCCAAATATTTTTCTCCAAACATTGCTCTATGATAAATACGTTTACTTCATCCACTCACTATTGTGCTTTCTGACGTATAAAGTTATCGTCTTCTATTATCTTACGTGTCTCAAATACAGTAATATGCCTGAATTAAATACAGAATTCAGCCTTAAGATTGTCGCTAAGAGGAACCGAGCCTTCGAATTTTGCAAGTCAATATTTTAGAAGCTTCTAGTTTACATATTTGCAGATGCCAAAAGTGACCTGTAGATCCATACAACCTTGCTCTATCAAATCGCGATGTTAAATGTCTTTTTATATTTGGTGATTGCGACAGTGTTTTTCATTTGAGACGCACTTCTGCTCGCCTTTTGCTAGACATATGATTTAGAATTTATCTGAAATCTGATTTCATGCACTTATAGCCCGTCATTAGTTTTATATGGGAACTGAAGCCTCGATTGTAATAGTCTCCATGCAAGTTCTCGCTCCTGTCTGCAAGGGCCATCGAACGTTTTCATGTGGTAACTGCACTAACAAGCGGAGTTGAGTGAATGATACAGCTGCTGTCATCAGTATCATCTAATACACTACGCCTCGACTATTTGGGTGGAGACAGTTCATACTCACTTTGACTGCTATGTTCCTGTTCCTGTGGAAATGAACGTCGTGTATTAACTGAACAGCCAACTTCAGGTTCAGGTTCTACCTGTCCTTCAGTGTATCTGTCCAGCGTAAGGCCGTGTACTTCTGTGTCGTTCCCCTTAAGTTTCTGAATTATGTTATACCGGCGAACTCTCTATCCGCGACCCTGATTTCATTCCCATATTCAACATGTTGTTACATTGTCCTTAGTATTTGGACCACATTCGTTGGATAAATTCTCTCCATGATATCACCATACGCAGCTTACAACGCAACAACTGTGCTAAAACTCCAAGAGGCACATTCGTACTGCAGCAATAGCATTGGCGCAAGTTGGGCACTTCTTAGTACAGCTACCACACACACTACCGTATGATGGCCCTGGCAGACAAGAGCGGAGTTTCACGTGAAAATGACAAAGACCACCACCATTTTTAAGAGCGTGAAATATCATTGAAAGCCTCAGGGTAAGGAACCAACTAAAGAGATGTGAGGAAGGTGCAGGATATTTATCACAAGTCATTTGTTACTGCACAAAAGTCCAGAGATCTTTTATTGCACAGATAACAGAAACACTAATAAAATGCAGATGATTCAAGAAGTTACTGCAAAATTTCTTCAGTCGAATCAGTTTCTGGTTAAGCAATTAATTTAACCGAATAAAGTACTCCAATTTATAAAGGACTGACAAACAAGTAGTACATTCAAACAGAACGCAAATACGCGCTTAGCACTGGACAAACAACGACATAAATGGAGCTAAAATTACAGTTCCAAACTTTGGCTGGCCAAAGGAGGTGCCTGAAATTTATGAATATAATTTACGAGAAGTATAGTAAAATAAAATTACACAAGTCTGGTATGAACAAAAATATCCAATATTTGATCAATCAGAGAAGCCTCTTCGGCATAGACAAGATATTGACGTGGAAAAAATTTAAAATACCGTTTAACAAATTGAGCACTTCAGCAATATCAAAAAAGTTACGTTAAAACCAAACTTCAAACGGGTAAAACATTGAAGAGGAATGTACGGCAGGCCAGATCTGAATTAGATGGTTTAGATTAACTGGCACTACTGGTTAAATTAACGGCCCATCGCTACGAGATAGAATCTCAACTTAATCACCTAAATTAGCCAAGATTCACTGGGCCGGTAGTCTCTGCTTACAAAGGCAATCTTCCAATAGAAATAAGACTCAATCGCTACCCCAGTGGTCACTAAATACAAGTGGCGGCCTAGAACATATCGCACAATTTTTTTCACGCTGGAGTGCCAGATAAGCAAATATGAACAAGTTACAATTAAAGGAAATTTTAAAATCCTCACACACGGCACTCAAATAATTTCAAATAGAGGCACCACTACGTAAATATAACACTTGAATTAGATCGAGAGCCACAGGCAATCCAACGTAGCGAGAGCAACTTCAACACGGAAGCACATGTGTCAGTCACTTAACGAGTAACTTACCCCAAAAGAGAAAACAGACGGCACCAGAAAATTAACAGCAACTATGCACCCCTAAACCAGGGTAAAGCGGCTTCGTCGATATTAGGCACAAGTACAGCCGACCAACCCAACTCTACCGACCAGCGGGCACTTAGATAATCGTGTGCCCTTAAGCTCCGTGAGTAACTCACCGTACGTCACATGTGCCTTTATCCCTCTCTCCCCCTGACTGTGAGCGGCTGCCTGCGCATGTGGTCAACAAACTGCTCCAAAATATCTGCAAATGAAGACTCAACTAACAGGCGACCGATGCGCCATGTGGCGACTACACAGAGACGGATCGCGCCAGAGGGCGAAGCCGTAAAACATAGAACGGGCGACAAGGCTCAATCGAGTGTTAGCATGGTTTCCAGCAGTTTCGAGGGCTGCAGCTCAAAAGTGTCCTTTATGAGACCTGAGAGTAACGACAGCCTATTCGTGTGAAAAACTGCCACGGTGTCACTACATGGGAGCAAGCATCAGCTATCACAGTATGTGGTCGCATTCCCGATGCTGCTCCAGAGCAGCGTGGGGAGTACTCGCTTCTGGCAGACGACCGGGGCGAGGCGTCGTGTCACAGCCGGAGGTTCGCCGTGACGGCAGGCAATTACGTGGGCGCAGCTCGCGGCAGACAGCGTCGCGTTACAAGCCGGGGGCCGCGCTCTGTACCCTCCACACAGTACACTGTGCGCTGTACTCTGTGACGTCGCCGCCGTCTGTCTCCATTAGCCGGGCTGACACGCTCTATCCCAGGGCGCTGCCGGAAGCCGCCCGTCAATTGCGGGCCGGTGCGAGTACAGTGATTCCAGCTCGCGTGTACCCAGCAACAAACACCTGTCGTACTGCACTCTGTTCGGCAGTCTCTACAGCCGTCATGAATCTATTTCTACTCTTTTCTGCCCCATTCTCGGCTCTTCCCAGAAAATATGTAAACCTGATGCACTTCCTGAGAAAGTACAGTCCGGAAATGAAAGGGCATATACGACAAAAAACTCGATTCCCTGAAAAGGACTGACAAACCGCTCGTGGTGAAGCAGCATTTGCATTATCTAAGTGGTCCTACTATCGTACTAAATGTGAGCAAAATTGGTAAACCATTCGGGGAATGCTTGCCTTCCTTATCAGATTGTAAATTTCTTACTACAACTTGGTAATTACAATTGTATTAGACAAGTACATGATCTACTTAAGGACTTTAGTACTTCGTTCAAACGGCTCTGATCACGAAGGGACCTGCCATCTGAAATAATCAGTCCTCTAGAACTTAGAACTACTTAAACATAACTAACCTAAGGACATCACACACATCCATTCCCGAAGCAGGATTCGAACCTAGAACCGATCGGCCATCGTGGACGGGCTTAGTGCTTCCTAAGATTGTACAAATGTATTTGTGCGAATATTGGAGGAGTTTTATATGAAAATGGTTCCAGTTCTCACTTACGCAATACGCTAGTACCGAACAAAAAACCTGCAATCTCTGGCGACAGTTGGAGCAAAGATGGCTCCCTTCCCAGGCCACGAGCGCTATCGCTGATTAGTGTATGTGTTTTGTTGAAACTTGGAAGTCCGGGAAGCCATTAAATTTGGTAGCTGTCGGGTGTGTACGATAACGTCGATGAGCAAGTGAGGCAAAATTTCGTCAGCACTCCCTTAAAATCAATCGGTCGTGCTTCTCGCAACTGGGCATCCCTCAAGAGACTTCCGTACGTTAATAAGACTGAGACGCCCGCGAAATCACGCAGGGCTAACAAGTACACTATTGGCTATTAAAATTGCTACACCACGAAGATAAAGTGCTACATACGGGAAATTTAACCGACACACACACACACACACACACACACACACACACACACACACACACACACAGAAAGCCGACTCATGAACGATCGGTGTTGCAAGATCCACCAAGAACGTGGCCCGACTCAAGTGATGCGTGGCGGTAATGATCGGGCGAGCCATGCCGAAGCAGACCTCACTGCTACTCCAACCCGACTGCACTAGTGCTGCATTGCAACTCCCCGACTTGCAGGTGCGGACAGCGCTCCAGACGAATTCCAACTGACCGGCAGCCCGAACTCCCTATCCGAACTGCTCTTACGACAGACAACGACCGGGAAGTAACGGCAGTCGAGCGAAGATACTATGAGAGGGGATGTATCTGTATGCGCTGCTAACGCCGCTCACGGCCAGGCAAAGCAGCAACTGAGTGGCTGTAGTAATTTATATTAACGCAGTGAGGTGGACGTACGTTAAAAACAGGGTGTAAAATACATGATGGCGGGAACACGAGCCACGCACGGCTCAAAGACATTTGTATGTCAAACGATATAAATTAACAATGATGCGAGAAATATACGATTCCTCGTGATCCGATTTTTCGTGAAGACGTCTGCGAGGAAACTATTCATTAATTGAAAAAATACCAAAATTTCACTGGAAACGTTGAGAGAGGACAAGTCTCTCTCTCATCCGTTTCTGGCATAAGGAAAATTTATAAAGATTTCATTACAAACTGACGCACCTTCAGCGACACTCTAGAAAGTTAACGGCCTGAGAAAACGTTGATAGAGCCTGGTAGGGCGTTAAAAGCATGAGGTATTTATTTGATTCTCAGCTCATCGAAACGGCTTGTTTGGGGATGAATCCAATTGTCGCCTAGCCTGTCTCCTTGTAAATCTTTCCAGACAGGCCAGCGCCTCGTTGGTACAGGTCTCCAGCAGAACAATGCCACACTACGTGCCACAGTGTCTGCAGGAGCCTGGGCTGAGGCGACGGTCTGAAGGAACACGTCTACACAGTGGAGTCGTAAACCGATCATTGTGTGCAGACCCCAGCTTAATAAAAGTTAACGTGTCCTTTTGTGAACCACTTCCATCGGGTGCCTCTGTGGTATAAGAAACTCCACCTTCTGAGATACGTTCTGGGGTAGAATCTTTATTACATCTCATAACTAGGACTAACAAGAACCAAGGCACAGGCGATTTACATAAAGATCTTGGAGACTGTATCTGCCATGTTGCCATGGGAAAAGACACGAATTCTGAAGAAAATTACATTCTCCCTCTGTGAAAACTTAAAAAAGTCCAGTAATTTGCTGTTTCTGTTTATTTTAGAGACGCAGATTTCTTAACTCTTGTTTGCCCTGGTTTGATTTCAGTTTGTGCTGTCGAGAGGGAGGGGAGATATAGCGCCTCTAGAGCTCTGTGATTGGCTCAAGACGGTGTGAATGAGGTGTCGTTCGCGCACTTTGCGGGAAAGGGGGAATTTGTGTCTGGAATGGTGCGAAGCACTGGGGTGCAGGGTTTGGTCTGATAAGCATTTCTGGTCGAAGCTCTGGCATGCGTGGTTGGTACTTGGGAGGGTCCTGAGACTGTCTTCACTTATGAGTAGTTTGGAATGGGGAATCTGTGGTGAAGTTCTTACTGTACCGACAGTGAGAATACAAACTTCCCAGACTACTCGTTTGCCGACGGCCCACTTATTCGTTTTTGGTTTATCAAAGTTTGGTATCTTTGAGCACTCAGTCGTATAAGTGAGCCAAATTGGTCCTTTGTATGAATGGGCGTGTCACACACTGAAAGCTAGTGTGATTTCAGGGCTCTGATAGTGAGTAAATTGCGATCCGTCTGCCTGAGATGTCACAAAGAAAAACAAACCATCGGAAAGAGTAACATGGGGCATTTCACAGACTTAACAATCCTCCATCAAAACATGCAATCAATAAAAAATAAAATACAAGCATTAGAAGTTGAGCTCCAATCTTTGAACTGCACAGTAGTTTGTATTACTGAGCACTGGTGTAGGGACACAGAAATCCAACATGTAGTATTATCATTGTATGAAAGGGCAAACTCTTACTGCAGAACTACTTCAAGGGGTGGAGGATCATGCATTTATATCAGAAAAGGAACACAGTTCAAATCTAGACATGACCTCAGTACAGTAAGTGAAGACAAACACATTGAAATATCAGCTATTGAATTATCAGGGCTCGATATCACCAAGAAATTAATCATTTTGTGTGTGTATAGATCTCCCAGTGGTAGTGTGGACACTTTTTTCAATAAATTAACAGAAGTTCTAGATAAAGTCTCAAGTACAAAGGTCAACATAATTCTGTGTGGGGACATAAACATCAACACTAATATCATAAATGAATCCAGCAGCACCTTCATAAATATCCTTCAAAGTTTTGGCATGTCCCTATTGGTCAATAGTGCAACAAGGGTTACTACAATGACTGCATCAGTAATTGACCATGTGGCCACAAATATAGACAGGGAAAAATGTGATGTTGCTGTAAAAGATCTCGGACTATCAGACCATCTCTGTCAAATAACAACAGTAAAATCAGGCATCGAATCATTACCTAAACTACAAGCCTATGAACGACATCTATCAGAAATCAAAATAAAAGATTTTTCAAAAGAACTAGAAAAACAAAGCTGGGATGAAGTGTATAAGGAAACCAATGTGAATATGAAATTCTCCAAATTCTCCACATTGTTTAAATTGAACTTTGAAACAGCATTTCCAAAAGTATGCATGACTGTATCAACACGTCACAAAAACAGATGGATAACAGCAGGTATTAAGAAGTCCTCCCAAACACTTAAACACCTCAGTTCCATGAAAAAGATTCACAATAATCCAGAATTCTTAAATTTCTATCATAGATACAAAAAGATTTATAGGAAGGTGCTGATTGCTGCAAAAAAGTCATTTAATGACAAAATAATATATAATGCATAGAATAAAAGCAAAGCAGTCTGGGATGTTATAAAAAAGGAAACGGGGAGAGGCAAACAAACGCAGAATAACATACTGCTAAGGGAGGGGGATAAGGTAATAAATGATCCACAACACTTAGCAAACTATGTAAACGAGCATTTTTCAAGTATTGCAGAGAAGTTACAGCAAAAATTCCCCAAAACAAATATAACACCTGCAAAAATTGTTGCACTAGATACAATGATGTTACTTCCAACCACAGAGACTGAAGTCAATAAAACTGTTCAAAAGCTAAAAAATAAAAAGTCAGAAGGCTTAGATGATGTACCAATGTGTGTACTGAAACAATGCATAGGGATTATACAAGGCCCATTAACAAATATAATAAATGAATCCTTCACATCAGGGACATTTCCAGAACAGCTAAAACAGGCAAGAGTTGTACCTTTGCTTAAGAAAGGTAATGCAGAAGACATAGAAAATTACCGGCCCATTTCCCTGCTGTCAGCATTCTCAAAAATAATAGAAGCAATTATGAAAGACAGATTAATGAATTATCTGAATAAATACAATCTTTTAAGCAAATCACAGTTTGGTTTTCGAAGTGGCAAAAATACGGAGTCAGCCATAGTAGAATTCACAAAAGTTGTACTTAACGCTCTTGATAAAGATGAGTGTGTCACAGGCATATTTTTGGATCTTTCTAAGGCTTTTGATACAGTCGACCACAAGATTCTATTAAATAAATTAGAAGCATTAGGAATAAGAGGAGTAGCTAATGACTGGTTTCGATCATACCTAACAGATAGGGTACAAAGAGTAGAGATAACACATACTTCAAATAGATCTAAACATTTAGTAAAATACTTATCAGAACCAAAACATATTAATATAGGGGGTTCCACAAGGTAGCATATTAGGACCAATACTATTCCTGATATACATCAATGACTTTCCCAGTAGTGTTACTCATGGTGAGAAAATTCTCTTCGCTGATGACAGCAATATTATAGTTACTGAGAGAACAAGAGAACTCCTTACCGAGAAAGCAAATGAAACTCTCAAGGAAGTTTACGATTGGTCAATAAGCAACAAATTGACATTAAACATAAAGAAAACTAATGCCATGAACTTCAGTTTGAAGAGGAAAAATGACAATGTTAAATTAAATGTAGATGGCACCTCTATAGACTGTGTAACAAATGCAAAATTTCTAGGAATGAATGTTGACTCTCAGCTGAAGTGGTGCGAACACACAAAGGTACTTGCAAACACAATGTCATCAGCATGTTATGCCCTTAGAATTCTATCATCTGTGTGTAACATGCAGTGTCTTTTAGTTACATATTATTCATATGTACACTCAATTCTTAGCTATGGCATTCTTTTTTGGGGAACAAATCCACAAAATATGAACACAATTTTCAAACTCCAGAAAAGAGCGATAAGAATAATAACCAGAAATAGTAGTCGAGCTCATTGTAAAGATCTGTTCAAAACACTGGGAATTTTAACTGCTCCATGTGAACACATTTACCAGTCAGTTGTACACATCAAAAGTAACATTGGCAATTACTGCACAAACAGCTCTGTCCATGACCATGCAACAAGAGATAGACTCAACTTACATTTACCAAGAAAAAATAAACATAAAACTCAAAACAGCATTTTCTACCAAGGAATAAAACTGTACAATAAATTACCAAAAGAGATTAAAGAAATTTCAAAAATACACTTATTTAAGAAGGCAGCTAAAAAGTACCTGTTATGCAATACATTTTATACATTGAAGGATTACTTAGATAAAGCAGAGTAGGGGTTTGATAAAAAAATGTTATACAAACAAATAATAATAATAATGATGATTATAAAACATCCAATATTCCACATAACACCTTCACTTTATAATTTTTCTTCTTTTTTCCTTTCTAGAGACACTCTCCCCTCAAGCTATGCATAGCACAATACTAACACCTCTTCCTCTTTCTGAGCTCAACATCTCACTCATTATGAAGGGATGCTGACTCAGTTTTTCAGGATAGCAAATGGGAACTTGCAGTACAGAAAATGGCCCAAGGATCATCTCTGTGTGTGTGTGTGTGTGTGTGTGTGTGTGTGTGTGTGTGTGTGTGTGTGTGTGTGTGTGTGTGTATGTAGTGAGTGAAGTGTTATGAAACAATGTGTGTAAAGTGTGTGCAGTGACTGATAGTGAAATATGAGTGAATAGTGTGGCATTACATTATTTAATGAGTTATTTGTAAATAAATTATTGTATACCAGGAGTAAAATCTAATGATTGTCTCTAACTAGAAGTCTGTGAATATATGTGTATACGAATTAGCTTATTGTAAATTGATCTAAGCTTGTAAATACTTTGACATGTCCTATATCCTTGTAAAAAGTGATCTACGGATGAATAAAACTACTACTACTACTACTACTACTACTACTACTGATTGCTAGACTGTCAGATTTTTGCATTTCTTTCGTGGCCGCGATGGATTCACAGGTGCCGCTTCCGCATCTCATCTCCGCCGCACACATCTCGCCAGCTGCAAGTTACTTTACCTCATGAAGTGTACAGTGTAACGTACTGCGGCTCAGGCATTGTCAGGGCGTACAGATCTCTAACAACACTTGCTCTCAGCTGCACCTATGTAAAGAAACGTCAGTAGATTTGATTAGTCAAAATCTGCTCAGCGTCAGATCGATTCAGCTTGCGTTATCCACATTTTTAAGGGGCTGAGTAATTGACTCACTGATCACCTAGTTGAATTGTCTCTGCCTCCCAGGATCCCTGTCCAGTGTAGTCTAAAACCACCTGTTAGTTGTTTAGTATAATTTATGTCCGTTTCTGGGAAAATAAACGTTGTTAGTAAACTAAAGTTCTCCTATATTCTCAATTTTTAAATAGTCCCACCAAAGTTCCCTTTCAAGGTTATCTTCTGTAATGAGTTGACTGTTCATTGAAGTGGTAAAGTTAATAGGTGTTGCTTTACATTACATAATCCGAAAGCTACCAAACAGACACGCTAGAATTTCCATACTTCTGGAATAAGTTGAATGAAAGTTCGTGTCTAAGCAGCCTTATTTTAAATACACAGCAATCCATCCCCAGAGATGTGGAGGTGTCACCACATTGCGGTTACTGGGAATGTCTGAAATAACGGTATACTCTCATATGTGTATCAAAACTCGGCGTTCCCGGATGACGCATACGTGCAGCTTACCACCGTGTTCCGGGCATTGACAAACATCGAATGATTGTCTTAGATATGGGACACCACTCAGACAGATCAAAGAGCACTGTCTGCAGTTCATTGACTACAAAACGTAGGGTGACGAATTGAAGAAAGTGGTTTATATGGCCAAGTAGTTTATATGGCATAGCGAATTCCGGAAGGACCGTACCTATTTCCCTTTCTACAGGGAAAGGCATATAAAGCACGTGGCCGCGTTTCCTGTATGCGTTTCCATGTAGACTGAGATGCGATCACTATGATACGATCCGTTTTGGAACCATCCACTATATTGGAATCTGGCTGTTTTTTATCCGTGACATATCATCTTTTATTAGTGTCTTCTTTTGACAGACAACGAATGTTCTGAGCTTTTCCACTCTAATGTTGTAATCGTATGTCACCTGAATTCGTGCGTTTTAGAGCTGTAGCGGTTAGTAATACCCAAGATCATTCTGACACCTACTTTGGCCAGGGACCTCCCGAACGCAAACATCAGAACGGTTAATAAAGAAAATTATTAAAGAGAAGAATCTGGATTACAGGGAAAGGTGTCTGCAGAACTCTCACAACTGAGACTGACTGAACACACTGCAAAAAAGTCAAAAGTCTTTGTTTTGCTAGACATAGAATATGATTATGATATGTGGAAGGAGAACGACTTCAGTAAAATTCTATAGATCAATGATATAGCGGATTATTATACACGACTCAAAGGCACCTTTCTTCAAAACAGACGTTTCTCAGTTCACATGGAAGGTGACAGATATTGTTACTAGACATTCGTGTGAGTGATTCCAAAGCGAGTCCTTCTTCCAAGCATGTTGACATTTGTCAGCTACAGGAATGTGCGCTGTTTGAAGCATAGGAACATAAGACTGAGAATGTCATGGAAGAACACATGAGTCAACATTAGAGACACTGGTCAGCAGGATTTTTCATAGGCATATCTAGTCCTCATGTCCACAACTCATAACACGTGATACACTTTTTATTCTTGGGTAGAAGCACATAGACGGATGTTGTCTCCACAAAACGATAACAAAGTGACTGTTCAGACACAACTATTCGTTGTCATTTAGCGTCCTTTTGCACCGATAGCTCATACGGATGCGTGAAACCAGCATGTGTTCACGTCTCCTGAAAACCACCAGGACGCGGCACACGTACTGCAAAGACATTAATATTTCATCCTAATATTTTAAACGACTTTTCAGTCATATAGCGCAAACCATGAACATATCCGGTAACGAGCACCATCCATTTATCGCCTTCTATAGTCGTAAACGGAAAGTTTCGGAGGGAGACGGGCTAAGTATTAGCTTAGTAAGAATTGTGTGTGCATTCAACCGGGGACCTAGAGACGACGTCGCAGAGTCTTCGTCCTGCCGTGGCCCTCAGTGGTTCAAAACCTTGCAACACCCCCCCCCCCCCTCCCCTCCCAGGAATGTCTCACAGCAAACGAGTGTACCCCAAATGTTTGGGTCGTAGAGTAATTATGGTGTACGCGTACGTAAAGACAGTGTTTGCGCAGAAATGGCTGACGTAAGCTCACTGAGGCGGAATACGGGGAACCAGCTCGCAATTGCCAAGGCAGACGGAAAACCACCTAAAAACCAACCACAGGCTGGCCGGCACACCGGATCTCGACATTAATTCGCCGGCGGATTCGTACCGGAGATCGACACACCTTCCCGTTCAGGAAGCAGCGCGTTAGACCGCTCGCTAGCCGGGCGAGCTCCGTAAGAATTAGTTCAGTCACTTTATCTGTAGTGGTATCAAATGAACTATATGCTGGCAGCAAGTAATTCCACACGTAAAGCCAAAAAAATGTAGTGTGTTATATGAACTGCTGTCTTTTATTGTAGTTCAGTTCTTGTATTTCAGTTTAACGAAGCACACTGTATGGAGTAACTCAAAATGTGCTCGTTTGTGTTAGCAGTTTTTTCCACCGGCCACTTTCATCCTAGTTCAGCAGTTACATCCGCGCTGCCTGAGGACAAATATGAGCAAGAAGCAGCACTTTTACCACAAGCTTTAACGCTGCTTTCAGTCATGATAACGAAGTTGTAGCGTGCGTCACTATACGTATTCCGAAGTTCTGCCAACTTCACATGACTGTCACGTTGAATTTTTTATGACTACCATATTCTTTGAACGAAATCTAAACTGTTATCCTAATTTCGACGTCGTCCCCAGCACTCTGCTGGTGTTAATAGGGATGTTTCCCGCAGCCGTGAAGTTGCAGTTGAACGCGGTCGTGGGCTGGCGCTGTCATGAAGTCTCGGCGAGGCGCAACGCAGCGCACACACAGCTCGTAATGTACGGCTCCGCAATGTAAATTACTTGTGCGGCCGGGCAGCGTACGCTATATATATATGCGCTTTATCTCCGCCAGCCCATCCGGTGTGCGCCGCAGCGCCCCGCTCCTCCTTACAGGAAGGAAGAAAGGAAATGGAAGCGAGATTAAAAAGAAAGGGACGCAGGGAAAAAGGAAAGCACGGACAACGCGCCGTCGCAGGGCTGCCAACTTTCTAGCCCCGCAGAGCCGTCGTCTGCGGTGCAATTACACGAGCCGCACAGTGAGAGCTCGAGAAATTGTGAGATGCGGAGATGGGCAAATGGAGTGCCATCAGGGCTAATTCTCTCTGTTCCGAGAGCGACGTATAGCATCGAAATCTTAGCCGAACATCTTCAAGGAGATCGGAATGCCGAATCTATTCTTCGGAAGAATCAATCTTCGGTGCTTCAGGATATCCTGACAGAGATTTGCTACCAAGAAAGTTAAACTGCTAAAAAGCACCTCAAACTTAACAGTAACAAACAACTATGGGAGAAACAAATTCAAACTTTACTTGAGATGTATCAATACTTAACTAATACAGCAAATTTTTTCATTCTTCGTCCACATCTACATCGCAATCTAATACATACTCTACAAAACACCCTACAGTGTATTGGCTGAGTGTTCCTTTAACGACTATTAGTCTTTCCTTTCCTGATCCACTCACAAATAGTGCAACGGAGAAGTGACCCTCTATATCCCTCCATATCTTGCCTAATTTCTTTTATCATCTGGATAACTTATGTGTAATTTACATTGGTCTAAGTAGAATCATTCAGCAGTCAGCTCCATATGTCGGGTTTCTAAATATTCTCAAAAGTATTCTTTGAAAAAATCAACGTCTCTCCTCCGTGCATTCCGGTTAGCGTTCCCGCATCACCTCTGTATTACGTGCATGTTGTTCGAACCTACCAATAAGAAATCTAGCACCTCGCCTCTGAACTCACTCGATCTGGTACGGATACCAAAAACTCGAGCAGTAATCAAGAATGAGTCTTACTAGTATCCTACATGTAGTCTCGTCTACAGATGACCCACACTTTCTCAAAATTCTCCCAATAAGCCAAACACGACAATTCTCCTTCTCCACTACAGTTCTCACATGCTCCTTCCGTTTCATATCGATTTTCGGCGTCACACTTATATATCTAATCGAAGTGATTGTGCCAAGTAGTTCATTACCAGCGCTCTAATCAAACATTACGGGATGGTTTTTCCTGCTCACCAGCATTAACTTACATTTTTGCACATTTGGAGCAAGATGCCATTCATCACACCAAGTGCAAATTTTGTCTAAGTCGTCTTGTAGCCTTCTACAGGCACTGACCGACGACACATAACCTACCACCACGGGATCATCAGCAAACAGCTACAGATTTTTACTCACCCTGTCCCTCAGATTATTTAGTTATATAGAGAAAAAGAACAGTTCTGTCACAAATCCATGAGCCACTCTCAGAAGCACAGATTTTTTATGAAAGCTCAGAAAAACAGCGGTTCTGTCACACTTCTCTGAGGCACACTCACCGAGGCCCTTAGGTCGCCGTCGAAGACATCGTGCCCCATTCCGTTACTTAAAACGTTGTCAAGCCACTTACATATCTCGGAACCCGATACTTCAGCTCGTACCTTCTTTAGCAGTCTGCAGTGGGGCGCCGTATCAGATGCATTTCAGAAATCTAGTATCTCTGGGATTATTCTTTTTCGACAGTGCCTACAGATGGTGAGCATGAGAGACCTTTACTTTTTCAAAAATCCATACCAACGAAATGTAGTTGCCTATTTGTTTCACACTTTAACATTTTAATATAGTATCTGTGGAAGTTTTTTTCTTTACGGTTTACGGTGACTCAATACGTGTTCCTTGAGTCACAAAACAAGTGTCGCCACAATATTCTTATTCTTTTCCAACATTGTACGACATTTCGGTGGTGATGGACTATGCCACAGCTGTCGTTTGCTCCTAACGCTGTTGCAAAGATTGTGACTGTGGTGGAACAAACGCTGTTTTTCATATTACCTCATAAAAATTACAAGTGGTTAAATGTGATGAGAGTGGTGGATATCTGTATCACACGTCATCATAACCATCTGTACGATCGAGCCGTCGTCAACGAGGCTGTATGTTCAGCCACGTGGAAGTGAGGAGGTGCACCACTTTCTGGCAAGTTCAAGTTGTTGAAGTCTCCATGCTGCTGTGGCAGAAGCCGGAAAAGAAAGTATGTTGAGACAGTAAACGCCGCTGTAGCTCTTATCACTCGTCACTGTGCAGAATACATTCAGCTCTGGTGAGCATCGTTCATGTTTCATGGAAAAACCGAGGATTTCTGTTCCCCAAATATTAACACAGTGCCAGCTTACTTTGAAATTAGTGTGAAACATTGCTTATTAACTAAAAGCCAACCTTTTTGAACTGCCTATATCATTGACCATCATAAAGATCATCTCACAATGAGACCACCCAGCAGTCGGATTACGCAATTTTTTATATTTATGGAACGTCAAGTTGAGAACTTAAATATCAATCAAAAACAGTTCGATGTAACTCTCAAAAGTTCTGGAGAAAATCGATTAACGAGGAACGTGAGGCACCTTAATTCCGTAAAATGAACGATATTTAAGCGACAGGCACAGTTGAACACTGAACAGGTTTGAAGAGTGACAGTCAGTTAACGAATGCGACGTTCATTCGCGGCCCGCTATGGCCTATTTTGTTTTATTTCTTTTCGCCCATATATATATATATGGAAATTAACACGTACATAGTAATTTTTTTAATGCGATTTTTATTTTCTCTAATTACGTATCGCTAGCTATATTCTAGTTTTCATTGCAAATATAAATTCTTTATTATCATAATAAACAGTGTTTCAATTTAAAAAAATCATTAATTTATTTGCAGTCTTTCATAAAATATCGATCAGAGAAAAATAATTACCTGGCAGTCAGTTGCATCTGATACGTAATTGTTGCATCTGATACGTAATTAGATAAGAGGACGTGCATTTCCATAAAAATTAATATTAGATGAGTGTTAATTTCAATATATATTTGATTAATTTTATATTACGTGGGTATTGCAAAGTAACCATGAAAATGTAATGAAGGAAAAGAAAGACGAGAGCGGAATTCGAACCAACGCTCCACTGACTTCTACCTGATTACCATTTTCCAACATTACGGAGTTAACCAAACTGCCTGTTGTGAAGAAACGCCTTCTTTTAGCGTTTTAGATTTCCTCAAGTTCCTTAGAAAACTCCAAATTCGATTTTTCTTCAGAACCTTTCAAACCGCGTCGAACTGTTTCGGAATACGGATATTTGCGTTCTGGACTTGACATATCGTAAATATAAAATATTACACATTTCCGATTGCTGAGTGGTGCCCTTGTCACTGCAGAAGTCAGATCGCGCAGCATAATCTCCTGGACTGACTGTCCAGACCGACTTCTATCTGTTCCATTTCATGGGCAGGCTCTTACGCAGGCTTTACAGAAACTGTTGTTTATGGGATTTAAAGTTAAAACTTGCTCGACGTGTTGATTTCACTCGGCTTCTCTGTAAACCTGATTACAGATGACGCAGGAAGGCGACGACAAATTTTGCCTCTACAAATGCAGGCCTTCCCTTCAAACTGTGTTTGGCGTAAATGAAGACTCTTCTGGGTGCTTCCTACTGACCAAGTGTGAGTGAAATGTTAGATGAACAACAGTTACCGACTCCATTTTTTCTAAATGAAGAACACACTAGTGGTTCTTTTGTTCTGATGTTGTTGCCATTTTATACACCACCTCCCTTAGGCGCTGGCATATGATTGACTGATCTGGGCTTGTAACACTAACCAAAACGGTCTTGCTGTGCTGGTACTGCGAACGGCTGAAAGCAAGGGGAAACTACAGCCACAATTTTTCCCGAGGGCATGCAGCTTTACTGTATGGTTAAATGATGATGGCGTCCTTTTGGGTAAAATATTCCGGAGGTAAAATAGTCCCCTATTCGGATCTCCGGGCGGCGACTACTCAAGAGGATGTCATTATCAGGAGAAAGAAAACTGAGGTTCTACGGATCGGCGCGTGGAAAGTCAGATCCCTTAATCGGGCAGGTAGGTTAGAAAATCTTAAAAGGGAAATGGATAGGTTAAAGTTAGATATAGTGGGAATTAATGAAGTTCGGTGGCAGGAGGAACAAGACTTTTGGTCAGGCGAATACAAAATCAAATAGGGGTAATGCAGGAGTAGGTTTAATAATAAATAAAAAATAGGAATGCTGTTAAGCTACTACAAACAGCATAGTGAACGCATTATTGTGGCCAAGATAGATATGAAAGATATGAAGCCCACGCCTACTATAGTAGTACAAGTTTATATGCCAACTGGCTCTGCAGACGACGAAGAAATTGAAGAAATCTATGACGAAATAAAAGAAATTTTTCAGATAGTGAAGGGTGACGAAAATTTAATAGTCATGGGTGACTGGAATTCGGTAGTAGGATTTACGCAGATGTTCAACCACCAGTGATTACTCAAGACCAATGTAGTGTATAAACGTATTAAAGACACAGCGCTAAAAGTCAGACCGTCGCCGTAGGAAAGCCTTTCAGGGAACGCAATCTTCAACTGGTCACAAATCCAAGATTTTGGTACTTTTTTGGTAGCCCAGTAGAAAGTTGGCACCCTGGAATCAGAAATGAAAAGCAGAACTGCCCAGGAAGACGCGTATATTTGCTGGGAGCGATAATCGCCATCAAATGATAAGGGCGAGGTAACAGAAGTTCAGCGCTCTGGAACCGCAATAAGGGGATGTCGATCAAAATCGCCGAGCCATGGAGTGGAAAAGAACCTTGGCATCTGAACGTCGTTTTGACACATTCTGTGTCGAAGAATTTGCCCTGATCCGATACCACATCGATTTCTGTCCATTGCATACTGTACTAATTCCCATTGTACTTTAGGTTGGAATTGATTCCAGTCTAACGCTCATTTTCTCCAACATTCGACTTTATTCCGATCTTGATGCCGGTCTTCCGACTCATACTGGTGGTGCTTCGGCAGTCTGGTTCCCTACTGATTAGAGTTTTGACTCTTCCGCCTACGAGTCATTCCCATGATCATCCTCATACCGTTCAATTTCGGTTCTGTTCAGTTGCTGTTTTACCCTACTTCGCAGACAACATTGTACTACGTGAACGGCGAAGGGGCCCGACCGAGTTGAATCAGCCGTCGGATGAGGGTCTCAATCCCCCTTGCGCGCGTACGAGGAATGAGTCGTTCAGTTGAGGACAGCTGTCAATGATCTGCCACGCGCTGAGCCCTCGCCCCTATGCGTCAGAGACCGCAGACCAAAAGACGCAACAACACACGCCATGGCTCACTGATATCCAACTTTCGCTGTCTGCAGGCAGTAGATTAGACTGGATTAGATTAAATTCAGTTTTTGTTCCACAGACCCAAAAATTAGATGATTGTCTTCGATGTGGAACATGTCAGAAAGTATAATATAAAAACGTAGAACATGTGAATACCTTACAGTAAACCGGAACTGCTAACACTTACAGTATTAATACACTATCAGAATGAAACATAGTCATCCATTTTTAGCAAATGTATCACACACAAAGAACCTAATTTGACTGTTGTACCAAGTGCTATTAAAAGTGAAATCCAACAGACATTTTTACTTACGCTGTAGTAACAGACACTGTTAAAATATTCATCTATAGGGTAGTTGCTTACCAAACAGTCGATGAAATTCTGCTTTAAGTGTGCTTTATATAAACACATATTTTTAATGGTTGATAGGAAGTATCACTCAGACTCAGATCACAATATAGTAGCGATGAAGAGTAGGCTGAAGTTCAAGACATTAGTCAGGAAGAATCAATACGCTAAGAAGTGGGATATGGAAGTTCTAAGGAATGACGAGATACGTTTGAAGTTCTCTAACGCTATAGATACAGCAATAAGGAATAGCGCAGTAGGCAACACAGCTGAAGAGGAATGGACGTCTCTAAAAAGGGCCATCACAGAAGTTGGGAAGGAAAACATAGGTACAAAGAAGGTAGCTGCGAAGAAACCATGGGTAACAGAAGAAATACTTCAGTTGATTGATGAAAGGAGGAAGTACAAACATGTTCCGGGAAAATCAGGAATACAGAAATACAAGTCGCTGAGGAATGAAATAAATAGGAAGTGCAGAGAAGCTAAGACGAAATGGCTTCAGGAAATATGTGAAGACATCGAAAAAGATATGATCTTCGGAAGGACAGACTCAGCTTACAGGAAAGTCAAAACAACCTTTGGTGACATTAGAAGCAACGGTTGTAACATTGAGAGTGCAACGAGAATTCCACTGTTAAATGCAGAGGAGAGAGCAGATAGGTTGAAAGAATATATTGAAAGCCTCTATGAGGGTGAAGATTTGTCTGATGTGATAGAAGAAGAAACAGGAGTCGATTTAGAAGAGATAGGGGATCTAGTATTAGAATCGGAATTTAAAAGAGCTTTGGAGGACTTACGGTCAAATAAGGCAGAAGGGATAGATAACATTCCATCAGAGTTTCTAAAATCATTAGGGGAAGTGGCAACAAAACGACTATTCACGTTGGTGTGTAGAATGTATGAGTCAGGCGACATACCATCTGACTTTCGGAAAAGCATTATCCACACAATTCCGAAGACGGCAAGAGCTGACAAGTGCGAGAATTATCGCACAATCAGCTTACCAGCTCATGCGTCGAAGCTCCTTACAAGAATAATATACAGAAGAATGGAAAAGAAAATTGAGAATGCGCTAGGTGACGATCAGTTTGGCTTTAGGAAAAGTAAAGGCACGAGACAGGCAATTCTAACGTTACGGCTAATAATGGAAGCAAGGCTAAAGAAAAATCAAGACACGTTCATTGGATTTGTCGACCTGGAAAAAGCGTTCGACAGTATAAAATGGTGCAAGCTGTTCAAGATTCTGAAAAAAGTTGGGGTAAGCTATAGGGAGAGACGGGTCATATAAAATATGTACAACAACCAAAGGGGAATAATAAGAGTGGTCGATCAAGAACGAAGTGCTCATATTAAGAAGGGAGTAAGACAAGGCTGTAGCCTTTCGCCCCTACTCTTCAATCTGTACATCGAGGAAGCAATGATGGAAATAAAAGAAAGGTTCAGAAGTGGAATTAAAATACAAGTGAAAGGATATCAATGATTCGATTCGCTGATGACATTGCTATCCTGAGTGAAAGTGAAGAAGAATTAAATGATCTGCTGAACGGAATGTACAGTTTAATGAGTGCACAGTATGGTTTGAGAGTAAATCGGAGAAAGACGAAGGTAATGAGAAGTAGTAGAAATGAGAACAGCGAGAAACTTAACATCAGGATTGATGGTCACGAAGTCAATGAAGTTAAGGAATTCTGTTACCTAGGCACTAAAATAACCAATGGCAGACGGAGCAAGAAGGACATCAAAAGCAGACTCACTATGGCAAAAAAGGCATTTCTGGCCAAGAGAAGTCTACTAATATTAAATACCGGCCTTAATTTGAGGAAGAAATTTCTGAGGATGTACGTCTGGAGTACAGCATTGTATGGTAGTGAAACATGGACTGTGGGAAAACCGGAACAGAAGAGAATCGAAGCATTTGAGATGTGGTGCTATAGACGAATGTTGAAAATTTGGTGGGCTGATGAGGTAAGGAATGAGGAGGTTCTACGCAGAATCGGAGAGGAAAGTAATATGTGGAAAACACTGATAAGGAGAAGGGACAGGATGATAGGACATCTGCTAAGACATGAGGGAATGACTTCCATGGTACTAGAGGGAGCTGTAGAGGGCAAAAACTGTAGAAGAAGACAGAGATTGGAATACGTCAAGGAAATAATTGAGGACGTAGGTTGCAAGTGCTACTCTGAGATGAAGGTGTTAGCACAGGAAAGGAATTCGTGGCGGGCCGCATCAAACCAGTCGGTAGACTGATGAAAAAAAAAAAGAAAGTATTGAAAATATTTGTTCCTGCCTAAAGCAAACATTTTTCGATCAAAGCAAGTGATTTATTCTTCCTTGGGGATATTTGTTACTCCTAGTACAGATACACTGTATAGAGCTTTCGCTTGGAAATAGAGACATATTATTTGCAACATATTTCGTTAAGGAATAAATGTACTAAGAAGCTGTGGTTAGAATATCCAGTACCTCGAATATGTTTCTACATGATTTTATTGAATTTATACGACAAATGAGTCTCACTACAAGGTTTTTCACCCTAAAATCTTTAGCTCAGCTTGACGAGTTAACCCAAAATATGATCCCATATGACATAACAGAACGAAAGAAAGTGAAGTATGCAAGTTTTCTTGTATTTATATCTCCTAAATCTGACATCATTCGCGTTGAAAATATAGACTTGTTTAGGAACTTCAGCAGTTCAGTGATATGCCCATACCAACTGAACTTATTATTGAGTTAAATCCCAGAAATTTTCCACTATCAATATTTTTTTATCTACATGTCTCCATATGTTAGGCACATCCTGGACGGAAATCTGCTACACGTTCTGAACAGTATATAGTAGTTCTCTCCTAAGTCTGATGACTGTTAACTGAATTGAAACCATTCATTAATGTCAACGAAAAATTGATTAGCTGTGTTTTCTAAACCTGTGCTTCACTTGCTATTTATTGTAATATTTCTACCATCTGCAAACAAAACTAAATTATTATCTAGCAATGTTATGGACAAGAAGTCATTAATCTGCTCAAGAAAAATCGACGCAAAATGTGACCTATAATTCCCAATGAGATGAAGAATCATTACTCATTTCACAGGTATTTCACAGTGACGACCTGTGTTTCCTGTTGGTTAGGTAATAACTGAACCATTTTGCGGTCACTGTCAGTAAAACCATAATACTCTAATTTACTTAAGAGGGTGCTGTGATTATCTCAGTCAAAGTCTATAGCGTCTAATTTATTATTGTTATGTTAATGAGCTATGTACATTCTCAATGCATGTGTGAAGAAACTAGAGCTGTGACTTGTGCAAGATATTATTTGCAGTCAGATCTTTAAGAAGACCTCCTGGACGCAACCTTTTCGAATACTTATCACAAGCCGTCAAAAGCGAAACTTCTCGATAGTTTGACGAAATCTCTTTACTCCCTTCTTGCGAAGAGGCTTAAATATTCAGCTGATAAGAGATCGATTACATAATTAAGACAGAACTCACCTCACATGAACAATCGTTGCTTAACATTGTTGATATGTTAACCACTATAACCATTTAATTTTAGGGATTTTATGACGGTTGCTACTTATTTGTGGGGAGGGAGGGAAGTATTACATAAGCGACATTTGGGTCGACTGATGACCATCATATATCTCAGCGTATTTTCATTTTACCACATTTTTAACGCCCGGCATGGAGTATGATATAGCAGCAGGGGTATGGATCCCCTTGTTCTGATGCCACTTCGACGGCTTGCGAGTATTTTTCTCCCCTTCTTTAGTTGAAGCAGCTTCTCATTCTGCCTAGTGCGAGTAGGAGACTTTACTGCATTAAAAATTTTGTCAAGGTAAGTATCTACAACATCTACATCAGTATCAGTAACGCTGGTGATTTTGTTTTAGCGTATGGCAATCATTAGCAATTACTGTCGCTTTTGCCCCTGTGGCCTAAGTGAACGTCAATAGCTGTCTAATCCGGGGACTTTATTGAATAGTCCTCATTTAAGTGTATTACTAAAAAGGCTAAGCAATTAAATCGTTATTGCTATGAGCAACTACTTCCCATTACACACATATCTACGTGCTAATAACTAGAAAACCTACTTTTCTCAATGTTTTTGAACTTTTATTTTGTCTAAACAGGTGTAACAACTCCTCCTTTCCCCATATTAGCTCTCCACTATAGATGAGAAGTTTCTCCCTCAGGACTTTTAAAATATTTTTATTTCAACAATTTTGTTTTGACTAAAATTAATTTCCATTTTTATTGAATGCGTTGGACAGTCATCTGTTCACTTTTTCAGTATTATGTATAGTGTCTTTGATTACGAAGATATCCTTCATCCTGCCTATCAAATATCTCTGCAAGCAAAGATATCTGTTTAGGGCTGACTGAGTGCCATTCCTCTCAAACGTGTGCGATAATCTGGTATTGGCTTCAAGGACGATGTTCTTTGAAGACTGTATCCTATAGTCTGGCCCAGTGTTGTTTTACAGGGCTTAGGTCTGCTCCTTGTTTCAGTTTTAGCGTGGCAGAAACTACCAGGCATTAGCCTTTCACAAAATCCCTGACGATTAAGAATGTTTGCTTCTGACAGCATGGGTTTTGTTGGTTGGACATAAGCATGTTGTTCCCAGGACTGTCTACGAACAAATTGCTATACAGTGTCCTACCGATGGTCTGTTGCTTTTGCTGAAAGCCCTCTGAGAAATTCAGACGTTCATATTCACGAATGTAGAAGCCAATTTCAGTTTCAACAGGTGCCGGATTTAGTTTTTAGTGTTTGGTATGAGTTTAGTTGGTCGCCCAACACTGTTTCTGTTACTAACATCACCATCGCCTCCATTAACACAAAGTATAACGGTTTTTCTATCAATACACATCGTTTAAGCATTTTTATCGTTAAACATTTTGCTGGCATGAAATCCCTGGATCTGGGAATGCTTATTTTCATGTTTTTGGCCCCAGTTATTAACGATGACACCCTTAAAAATTATGAAAGTTACGAAGAACCACTGAGCAGAACACAAACAAAGTTCAAAAAGAGTTTAGAGAAGCAGAAAATGAAACATTTACAACCCTGTGAATTTTTTATCTCCCTAATCATTACTTTGTGATAGGCTGATTGTTTTTTCTGTTCCTTCATTATTCGAAATCACAAGAATACCTAAAAAATTATCGAACGACAAATTTCTGCTTAGAGGAAGATCACCACAATAACAACACTTGACAGAAGTAGCCAATCAACAAACTCATAAGTCTATTATTCAATTTTCAACACATTACACATTGGTAAAAAATTAAAATGTGCGCCAGCATAAATAGTGAAAAAACACGGATGTGATATTTGGGTTTTCCCATCGTTGGCAAGCTCATTATAATCTGGTGAGTAATTTTTTAGAGGTCACGTTACACAGTCTTAAAGGTTAGGATCAGTCAGTTTATTTGTACAGTTAGATTTCATTGATTCGATCACTGAAAACGCGGCCCCACCAAATGAGTGGATCCAGAATATCGATAAACTAGCCAGAGAGAGTTTTTACAATCACTAAGCTCCAAAATTTATCTCCATTGTACTAGAAAATTTCGTAGTCCTCAAATCCCTAGTGCCTCGGGCATAAATGCGTATGATATCCTAATGTTAGTTTAAGTAGTTCTAAGCTCTAGGGGACTGATGGCCTCAGAAGTTAAGTCCTATAGTGCTCAGAGCCATTAACTTTCTAACGACAACCGCTTCCAATTCAGTGTCTTCATGAACTGTCCTAAAATGGCTTTTAGTATTTTCTTTTTTTTTAACTCTGGCTAAAGTAACTTGTCATTACATATAAACGTCTTCATACTTTGTAACGAATGTATGTTCTACTCATGGTAATGGTAATGGTATGTATCTCTGTGTACGGCGGCGTGGTCAACTGGTCGATTGCGATCGAGTGGTTAAGCACCTCTGTGGCAGAGTGTAATCTTTCATATTTAATGTCTTGAACCCTGTAGTTATGTGGTGCTCCAATAGCCAAAGGGTGGCTAACTTATCAGAGATACATAAATTTTCAAAACCGCCAAGATGTTTTTCTATCTTATTACTCAATCCTTTAATAAACCTATGGAATAAACTAGCCTTACGTTTCTGTGCAATCTCAAATCTTTTGTGTGGCTTCTCTACTGTTCTGACCCATTTCATAACAGGGTACCTGAATTTTGATTTAAGTCACAAAGGTGGCTCTCTGATACCAAGGGTAGGCCGTGTTCGTATGTCCCCACCTCCCATTTCTAACAATAGTGATTTAACACACTTGCCACTTTAAAGTAGCTTTTCGAACGTCATTGTGCACCTGTATATTGTACTACCACTTAGAGCTTGTACTGTACCTCATGGGCCGTTCTGGAGTCTTGCCAGACACCTCGATGATCCATTGTAGGTGTCCTACTTTCCATTGTAAGTGGACAGTCTCGTTGACTGGATAACCCAAGGAACTGTTACCAGAAAATGAACTTACGAATTCACACGAAGACATTTCTCTGCAACCTGCTCGCTCACACACGTGACTTGTACTTGAGTAGTACTACCATTTACATTCTACATCAGTTTGTGTCTCACGGCTGATCGATCTGTAACTACACTAAAACCGTCTGTGCACCACACAAACTAGTAAATGTGTAATATGAAAACAGGAATATCCAGTATTAAGCAACTGAAGTTACTCATAATGAGAGAGGATATGAGGGAATGTCGGATAGATTTTATACTGAATGCGCTGCAGAATCTCCATGTCTGTGTTTAACGAGAATCTCTAGTGGAGCGGACAGTTCCATCTAATATAAAAGTAGTGCAGGTCGCTAACAAATATCAAGAGAATTAAAGAAGTTAAACAGTTTACTATAGACAAGTATTTGTCAAGCCAGACTGTTGCAGGTATCTATATGTTAGTTTACGAATTTGACATTCCTGGCGGAAAGAACATTCCTCCCAAATATAATCATGGATAGGATATACATCTCGGGTGAAAGACACATTACGAGAGGTTTGTAACTCTCACTAGACCCTCATTACAGAGGACCCAGGTTCGCATCCGCATCCGGCTATTCAGATTTGAGGCCTCCATTTTGTTTCTCCGTTTTGGTTCAAGAATGGTTCCTTTAAAAGTATTTGACCACTTTTTTCTCCAATCTTAGACTGCGATTGGTCTCTAATTAGGCAATCCATAATCATCCGTCCTTCCTCTGCATTTAACAGAATTTGAATTTTCTTTTACGGTATCTTGCAAACAGTAATGGCATGCAGGTGGACTCCGAGAGCCTAGGTCTTAGAAAGGCGTACTGCAGTGTTGCGAGAAAACCGAAATGTAATGAATGGAGTAGTCTCTTGAATGTGTGATTGGCTAAATGGAATTTTGTCTCCTGAGGTCAGCTGGGGTACCAGAATCATAATTTTACAAGGTGACCGCATAATTTGTAAGTTATATTCGTCCAAGGGAGCCTGCAAAATTATATTATGGTTGAAAAACACTTCTTTTTGCACAGCATGCCATCTTCATCATAATTCACTTGGATTTGGTTTCTTTACTCAATTGAAGCAAAAAAGGAAATAATAGTGTGCCCACTTTCTCCTTGAAATGGGATAAAGCAACCCCAAGGGCCTTCGTATATTTGAGCCTTTTTTTATTGTAAACTGCGTTAAGGAAGCTGTTGGCAAACGTGCAAATCCTATCAAAATGGCAAGAGTTTTTTTAAATACCACAGTAGAGTTTCTGCCATTGCAGGAAAAATTCTGCATTATGGTTTGGTGACAAAGTATTCATATATAGAAGTAAGTGTGCTTTCATTAAGAAACAAGAGGAAAATTAGAATAAATTTTTTTTAAAATATCTTTTTATCTAGAAAAACGGTTTTTAGTAATTTTTGACAGCTAATTAATTGTTTGGCAATGTAGGATACTTATTTTGTGGTCGCTGCTTGGAAATGACGATTGAGAAACATAACATCATAGCCGGCGTTTCTTCAGTTCATCACTTTTCCTGTGAACTGCCTGAAACTGGAACAATTCTGACGATCTATAAACTTTTAAAACACAATACACACCCACTTATTTCGTTTTCATGTCGTGTTCATCTACTTGGTGATCAGAATGTCTCAAAAATTTACACATACTTTTCTCACATGACGACTAAGCAATTAACTGTGGCGTTATCAGCAGTAAAACGTTGCTTTCATTTAAATTTTTGCGTCAGTTTGTGTCCTGTCCTTAAGGTTGAGGGATAAATATGGCACTCTTTAAAGTTTATAACCAAAACGACTACACATTTCGGCAGTAACATTCTAGGATTACCCAAGTTCATAATGAACATACCTACATAATATAAATATCAACAAGCCACCACATTGTTACGCATATTTCGCCTGACAGTACTGGAAAAAATGTCTCGCGAAAGCCAAAACAATTATAGCCGTTAGACCGATTGTCGGAAGTCTTTCACGACTGCCAACAGCTTGAAGTGAAATTATCCCTGTATGGTTTGCGGAAGGAAAAACCATGTTTAGATAGTCCTATGTCCTAGAAAGGCCAACTGATTTTGCATTTTTCTCGAAGAAACGTACACAATAAAGAAACGGAAAAATACTTAATTAGGTAATTACAGTGGCACTCCCCGTCTATTGCTCTTAGGGAACTAGTCCTCTCTGATTATGAGGAAAATTGTAAATTTGTGGTAAGGTCATATGGGACCACACTACTTTGGTCATTGGTCCATAAGCCTACACACTACTTAATCTAACTTAAACTAACTTACGCTATGGACAACACACACCCACACAGCCATGCATGAGGGAGTACTCGAACCTCTGATGGGGCAGCCGCATGGATCCTGATAAGGCGCCCTTAGACCAGGTGGCTACCCCGCGGGGCTGATTATGAGGAAATTAAGTGATAATATTTCAATTTTCTCAATGCTCCTTCTTTGCATTTTTCCTCCCAAAAAGATCCATATGTCCTTGCTAACGTCAGCTGCATGATTCTGAAATTTAGAATGGTAAACAAAAAATATTTCATAAGCAAATAAGGATGAGTAAAATGTCGGATTACGCCGGAACTCATTATGAGTGATGTACTGTGATTAAAGACCGTTCCTTTTTTAAGTATTCAAAGGGAGAGGTTCACGATGATTATCTTCCCATGACTGCCTTAGGCTTCCACGCAGTCTTATGGTTATGTATGTCTCTGTAAGGTAAAGGCATTCAGCTGGGTGACTACACTCACTGACGCTATAGGCAGCAGCGTCGACGCTCCCCTTTTAATTGCTGGTAAGGAGTAACGAACGGAAGCGAAGCATGACGCGGAGGAAGAACCAGTAATGAGGACTGGGGTGAGGAGGTGGCAGAAATGAGTAGCGAGGGCCGATGGGGAGGGGGATGGGCAGAGGAGGGGGGGGGGGGGGCGATGGAGCGGTAAATGCAATTATGGAGGCGGCGGACAGGAAGGCAGTTCACAAAACTCCGGCACACTTGCCACCTTTGTACTGAATCACTTACCGTACAGGCCAGCAAAAGCTTTGCAGCTCCTCTATTTGCTTCGCGGGGTGACGGCACAAAGAGCTTTACCAGCCACAAATTTTATGGGCGGGCCAAACTGACATAAAACGGTATCTGGACGTCAGCGGGAATTCCAGCTGACGTTCATGTTGAGTGTCAGTACACGAATTTTACAATTCTGGGACGGAAAGACAATTAGCATCATATAGCGAACTTACATTAGGAAATTCTATGCGTAATTTTTTTTTTCCTTAGACTGCATCCCGTTAAGCGAAGCTTGGAAAGAGGAAGTTTATAGTTTAGTTAACGGTAGTAATTCCTCTTAGACACGATGGAGAGAAAAACGTCGTAGCCAAATTGCATCACTATCGACTAGTTCATCCGTCAGTGCGGAATGTCGCAAAGGGGAAACTGTTTGAAGAAAACAGTCGAGTACATTTCACATAACAGTGTCGATATGTGAAAGAGCATTACTGAATGATGGGGATTGTAGCACAGGACGAGGAGAAATGAATTTATAAATTTACCCACTAGTTACTTCCTGACTCACAACCGAAGAAAAAATAATACTGTTATTAACTCTGTTAGTAACAATCTAAAACAAGGCAAGAGTTAGTGAGTACCGAGGAACAATTCAAGTAAGTGTAGTTAAACACTGAAGAAAAGATTGCACGAGAAGAAAAGTATGAAGCTGAAAACGCGAAATCATGCAGTTATGATACTAGGAGTACAAAGAAAACCAAGTCTAATTCTAAGTCTAGATTATTATTGACACTCAGTGACAATTAATGAGTTACACACACACACACACACACACACACACACACACACACACATACCGGCATGACCATTCGAGTTTTCCGTATACAACATATTCCCTAAAGTTCTAGTAAACATCAAAAGTAACATTTTTTTCCATACCGTATTTAATGACCAGCAAGCACGTATGGACAAGAACCATGTATTTCAGTAACTGAGAGTTCTGTTGGAGTAGGTTTATAATTAATGAACATGCAAATAAGATCCATAAATTCAACAAGGCGTTTGTGGTGTCAATTACAGTGTCTACTCCTGCTGCTGGATTGTGGGACTTGGCACCCTTATCGAATGTTCAAATGTGTGTGAAATCTTATGGTACTTAACTGCTAAGGTAGTAAGTCCCTGAGCTTACACACTACTTAACCTAAACTGTCCTAAGGACAAACACACACACCCATGCCCGAGGGAGGACTCGAGCCTCCGCCAGGACCAGCCGCACAGTCCACGACTGCGGCGCCTAAGACTGCGCGACTAATCTCGCGTGGCGCACTCTAATCGTGAATAGAAGGATAACTCTTTTTACCGTTATTGCCATATACGGGTGAGTATTCAACTGCCATTCAACTATTATCACATAGTACTGTTGTCATAAATAACAGATCTACAAATCAAATTCCAGAAATTGGAATGGTGTGAGGTCCCAAGACTCGTTCTCCCCGTGCCTTTTACCAGGTAGTCTGTGGACACTTTGCCATTGATCTGACCACCAGAAACAGAAACGAGAAGCGTCACTGAATACTATAGAAATCATTCCATGATCCAGCTCACTCTGCCTCTACACCATACAAGTAGTATGTGGTGCCTGATAAGGGGGTATGGTGTCTGCAGTAAACGACACATACCAGCTCGAGATCTCAACATACGGGTTGAAGTTAAATGTGTTGTACTGTGGTACAGTGTCTGTGGTAAACGACACATGGCAGCTTTAGATATCAATCCACCTTCGAGTAACTTCATACAATGTCAACTTTCACCGCTGGTACCACTTAAAAACTTGCAGGCTCTTAGGCTGTGGTCGATCTATAAAACTTAACGTTTCCTCTCCGACTGCGGGAGATATGTTCAGGGGTAAAATTACGAACTGCGTGCGAGTATGTATAGAGAGGCTATTGAGATTTATAAACACCATAATAATTTTAACAGAGAAGAGCAAGGTGTTAAATCAGATAACATTTGGATGTCAACATTGCAACGCAACAATGAGGGTCTATTACCTTCAGTCAGTCAGTCGAGAATGTTGGCGTTACAAGCCATAATCTCGTACCTGACGTCATATGATAGACTGTGGTGCTGGCTACACTGCCTATATATTTGGCGCTCCCTCGAGTTCTTATTGCAGTTATCCAATTCACCTCTGAAGATGTGTCCTCCAGTGGGAGAGGAAACGTTAGGGGCGAGTTTCATACATCGACAATGGTCTAATATCCCGGAAGTTTTAAGTCGTCCCAGTAGCCTCTTGTCGACAGTTTGTGATGACACCACCCTTGGAACCTCACAGCGGAAATCAGATGTAGTCAGTTGTCTATTCGTCAGCCCAGAAAAACAATCCAGTTGTTTTCTCGTGGGGAAGTCCTTCCGGAAAGACTCGCAGCTACTCGTCTTGTTACACTGTCGTCCGGATTTCATCTAGTCACCAGTCGTTGTCCAGTCATTTGTCTAAAGCCACTGTGAGTACGATTTGTTGGTATGAAGCTCTCATGTCCCTCATCCGGATGAAGCATTATCCATAATGGAAATAGGCACTCGTGAAGATTAAATTCTAATGAGATAAGCCGTAGGGAAATATTAGAGCATCTGTTTGGTAGCGACTAGTCAAGATGTTCATGGTCTAAGGCACCCCACTTCTGTCAGTGGAATGACACATTCAGTTCTGTAAAACATATAATAATCTGCAAACAATAGAAACAATTGATATAGTACACGAGCAGAAATCAGTAAGTAGGGCTGAAGGCTTTTAGGTGCACATATTGATATAAACATGAACTGGCAGAAGTCCGTTAATGAGCTTCTCAAACGATTAAATTCAGCTGCTTTTCCTCTTTCTGTAATTGCTAATTTTGGAAATAAACTTATCATCCTCCTGATGTACTTTGCATATTTCCACTGAAAAATGTCTTACAGAATAATTTTCTGCGGTAACTCATCACTTAGAAAGAAATTATTGATGGCAAAAAAGCGAGCAATAAGAATAAGTTGAGGTGCTCACCAAAGGACGTTATGTATATACCTCATTAGGGAACTAGGCGCTTTAACATCGTGGTCACAGTACGTATAATCGCTGGCTAAATTCGTTATAAATGATCCTTGGGTATTGGGAAAGAACAGTGATGTCCATACTTACAAAAATAGATAGAAAAATGACCTTTATTACCCGTTGCTGAACCGGTCAGTGACCCAGAAGGGAGTTCAATACGCAGCAATAAAATTTTTTGATCGTTCGTTCAATAACATAAAATGTCTGATATGTAACGAAGTAAATTTTAAATCTAATTTAAAATAATTTCTCCTGGACAACTGCTTCTATTCCATTGACGGATTTCTACTTAAAAACTGATAGTCAGTACAAAAATGTGTAATTACATGAGCAGGACTAAAGCAATATGTTCATTAACGTTAAAACTGTATGTATAATGATGTGTACATATCATGTAAAATGACTGTTTCAAAATGAGTACAATAAAAGAATCGTTCGCACGATGTGAAGAATACCTAGTGGGTTCCTTCGTAAGCCCCATAAGGCTGTAGCATATATAGAAGTCGCGACAGTACAAAGTTAAGGAGTAGTGCAGTAAATCCTACAGAGACTCGATGCGTAGTGCAGGGATTGACAGTATATCTTCTGTAAAGTGCTGTGCATAGACACGCAGTCATATCTACTAAATATCTGGGAGTGTGAGTACGAAACTATTTGACGCCGAATGGACACACAAAACTTATCGTAGCAAAGACGGGTACTAGACTAATAGTCATAAGAAAATGTGTGGTCTTACCACAAAGAAGGTAACTTACTGTGTAAACCACTCGCTCGACTGATCATCGAACATTAATTATCAGTGCGAGGACTTACCAGATACGGTTGTCACAGTAAACAGGGTTTCGCGCCTCATCAGTGGTTCGTTTATAAACCGAGAAACTCTCTCAGAGGTGCTCATCTAACACCAGTGTAAGAGAGATGTGTTCCGTCACAGAGTGGTTTGATGTTAATATTTGGAGTTCGTAGAAGAGACACCCAAAAATTTTTTTCTTAAATGAGACACAACATCAATTGAAATGTAGAGTACGCATGAAGTTGCAAGTACATCCTAAAACTATTGTTGGAAGCTGATTGAAGACAAAGCGAGGCCACGTAACGGCACGCACGCTGGACTCGCGTTCAGGACGACGATTCCACTCCTCGTCCGGTCATCCAGATATTCGTGATTTCCATAAATCTCTTACGACAACGGCTGGGAAAGTTCCTTTGAAAGGGTGCTTCTTATTTTTCCCCCGAATCTTCGTAACTATAGCTTGTGTTCTACTTTTAATATTCTCGTTGACGACGAAACGTTAAACTCTAATGTTCCTTGTTTTTCGCTCACTAAAGATATCCCGACTGTGTTCTCAATAAAGAATGGGCCAAGTACGTGTGCGGAATTGATACCAGTTGCACCGCTAAATGTGCCGAAAAATATCGTAAACTAATGAATCCAACAAACAGTGTAGGAACGTAGCTAACGACGGGCAGGGAGCGAAAAGAGGCACTGAAAACCTATATACCACCAAACGAAACCGTAGTTGCTTTATTTGACTCTGGGTCAACGGTGCTCTTCACAGAAAACAATAAAATATAGACAAATTTCACAAGCTGGATATCGTCGCGAAAAAACAGTGACCGGTATAGTAATAAATTTCCTTTAATTTACGTCTATGGTCACAAACTTTTTGTTAATATATTACCGGTTTCGGTCTTTAATGACAATCATCAGATCTGCACAAAAAATGGAAAAAAAACGTAAATACACTGGCAAACTGTATATAGCATGAAACTTCCTGGCAGATTAAAACTGTGTGCCCGACCGAGACTCGAACTCGGGACCTTTGCCTTTCGCGGGCAAGTGCTCTACCAACTGAGCTACCGAAGCACGACTCACGTCCGGTACTCAAAGCTTTACTTCTGCCAGTATCCGTCTCCTACCTTCCAGACTTTACCGAAGCTCTTCTGTGAACCTTGCAGAACTAGCACCCCTGAAAGAAAGGATACTGCGGAGACATGGCTCAGCCACAGCCTGGGGGATGTTTCCTGAATGAGATTTTCACTCTGCAGCGGAGTGTGCGCTGATATGAAACTTGCTGGCAGATTAAAACTGTGTGCCCGACCGAGACTCGAACTCGAGACCTTTGCCTTTCGCGGGCAAGTGCTCTACCAACTGAGCTACCGAAGCACGACTCACGTCCGGTACTCACAGCTGTACTTCTGCCAGTATCCGTCTCCTACCTTTACAGAAGCTCTTCTGCGAACCTTGCAAGGTTTGGAAGGTAGGAGACGGATACTGGCAGAAGTAAAGCTGTGAGTACCGGACGTGAGTCGTGCTTCGGTAGCTCAGTTGGTAGAGCACTTGCCCGCGAAAGGCAAAGGTCCCGAGTTCGAGTCACGGTCGGGAGCACAGTTTTAATCTGCCAGAAAGTTTCATATCAGCGCACACTCCGCTACAGAGTGAAAATCTCATTCTGTATATAGCTTAACAACAATATATAGACCATAATCAAAAGTGGTACTGACAAAATTACATTCGTGCGCTTTAAATATGAAGAGACACACCTGTTTCATAAAAACAAAGTACTAATGTACTGCAGCAGTAGTGGCATCGTCAAATGTTAAATGCGAAATCAGCACCACCATCGTCAAATACATATAAATAACATCAGTTGCACGAGTCATGTTGACAGTAGTAGGTTAAAAAAACGTTTCAGACCATTTTGTATTTCTACAGCTTCTCTGAACAAACGGGTGTTACAGTACTTTTCTACAGCCAGAACTTCCGTGTCGGCGAATTTTATCACGTGGTCGGTCTCACTTAGTCCGTGCTCTGCCACGCTTATGTTCTTTGATCCTGGTGTTGTCGCATTTGCCAGCCCGAGTGGCCGAGCGGTTCTAGGCGCTACAGTCTGGAACCGCGCGACCGCTATGGTCGTAGGTTCGAATCCTACCTCGGGCATGGATGTGTGTAATGTCCTTAGGTCAGTTAGGTTTAAGTAGTTCTAAGTTCTAGGGGACTGATGACCTCAGCAGTTGAGTTCCATAGTTCTCAGAGCCATGTGAACCTTTTTTTTTTTTTTTTTTGACAGATCGTCCAGTCATTCCGACACAAACTTTACCTGATGTGCATGGTATAGGGTATATTCTCGACATTGAAAGTGGCTCCCTTTACTCCTTTTCCGATCTAAGACACTCTTTGATCGTACTTGTCGGTTTGAAAATCTTGTTTACGTCGTGTTTGCGCAATATACGGGCGATTTTGTCTGTCACTCTGCGAATGTATGGGAGAAAGGCCCTACCCGACATTTATTTATCTGATTCCTTACTTCGGCGAGTGTTTGGCTCTGCTACACTTCTAATATAATTTGTGGAGTAGCCATTGCTCCTCAGAACACATTCCAGGTGTTGCATTTCGAGTCTGAGGTTCTGCGGCTCACATATTCGTCCTCCTCGCGTTACGAGCGTATTAATCATGCCTCTTCTCTGTCTCGGGTGGCAGTTTCATAGTTTGTGTAGGTATCGGTCCGTGTGTGTTGGTTTTCGATACACGCTGTGTTTCAGTTTTCGCATTCCTTTGTAACCAGCACATCTAGAAATGGCAATTTTTTGTCTTTTTCTATTTCCATGGTAAATCTTATGATGGCATGGAGAATATGCAAGTGTCTTAGGAAGTCACCGAGATGTTCTTCAGCATGGCTCCTCAGAACGAAAGCATCAGCGACGTATCTGTACCACACCTTAGGTTTGCATGTCGCGAAGTCCAGTGACTGTGCTTCGAAATATTCCATGAAGTTGGCCACCACTGGACTAAGAGGACTACCCATCGCGAAGCCTTCCAGCTGTTTGTAGAAATTGCCATTCTACGTGAAACAGCTCGTGGTGAGACATGGAACATTTAGAAGCACTGGCACTAGACTTGGCGACTTGCAAAATCATCAGATGAACGTCGGACGAAGAACCCGATACAGAAGCCAATAGGCACTTTGTCAGCAGATTAACAGTTCACTAACTTAGCCACTTCAGAAATGTTTCCAAGCTTGGTCCGAAAGCCAATGGTCACATCCTTTTGCACGTCAGGTAAGCCGTTACCATTCCGTATCACAACAACGATCGCGCTGTTGTCCGCGTCTGCCTGACACGCTTTTTATAGCCTCCACAGCTTATGCTGCTTCCTCCCATCTGCGAGTGGTTTCTGCACTTCGGTATCAAATATAAGTGGCGGTCAAATTAACGTGACTGCACCGTCTATAGTCTAAACGCAATATAAGCATTCCTACAACTGAATGGCAGTAAATATTGACAGAACCGCGCATTATTATTTCTGCATGTAATCCTCACAAAACAAGTGCACTTTAATTAAATTTCTAACATATTGGTACGGTGGCTACAAGCATTGTAATCGCTAACACAGCCGGAGCCACACAGTACTGCAATGTCACTTAATCAGCTAATATAAATACACTACTGGACATTAAAATGCTACACCACGAAGAAATGCAGATGATAAACGGGTATTCATTGGACAAATATATTATACTAGAACTGATTTGTGATTACATTTCCACGCAATTTGGTGCATAGATCCTGAGAAATCAGTACCCAGAACAACCACCTATGGCCGTAATAACGGCCTTGATAGGCCCTGGCATAGAGTCAAACAAACCTAGGATGGCGTGTACAGGTACAGCTGCCCATGCCGCTTCTACACGATACCACAGGTCATCAAGAGTGGTTACTGGCATATTGTGACGAGCCAGTTGCTCGGCCACCATTGACCAGACTTTTTCAAGTGGTGAGAGATCTCGAGAATGTGCTGGCCAGGACAGCAGACGAACATTTTATGTATTCAGAAAGGCCCGTACAGGCTTGAAACATGCGGTCGTGCATTATCCTGATGAAATGTAGGGTTTACAGGGATCGAATGAAGGGTAGAGCCACGGGTCGTAACACATCTGAAATGTAACGTCCACTGTTCAAAGTGCCGTTAATGCGAACAAGAGGTGACCGAGACGTATAACCAATGGCACCCCATACCAACACGCCGGGTGATACGCCAGTATGGCGATGACGAATACACGGTTTCAATGTGCGTTCACCGCGATGTCGCCAAACACGGATGCGACCGTCATGATGCTGTAAACAAAACCTGGATTCATCCGAAAAAATTAAGTTATGCCATTCGTGCACCCAGGATCGTCGTTGTGTAGACCATCGCAGGCGCTCCTGTCTGTGATGCAGCGTCAATGGTAACCGTAGCCATGGTCTCCGAGCTGGCAGTCTATGCTGCTGTAAACGTCGTCGATCTCTACGAGCAGATGGTTGTTGTCTTGCAAACGTCCTCAGCTGCTACCTCGGGGTTGAGACGTGCCTGCACGATCCGTTAAAGCAATGCTGATAAGTTGCTTGTCATGTCGACTGCTAGTGATTCGAGGCCTTTGGGATCCACCACAGCGTTCCGTATTACCCTCTTGAACCCACCGAGTCCATATTCTGCTAACAGTCCACCAATGCGAGCAGCAATGTCGCGATACGATAAACCGCAATCGCGATAGGCTACAATCCGACCTTTATCAAAGTCGGAATCGTGATGGTACGCCAGTCAACTGCTGTTCATGTATGATTAATCGGTTGTAAACTTTCCTTAAGTCAACACGTTGTAGGTGTCGCCACTGGCGCCAACCTTGTGCCAATGCTGTGAAAAGCTAATCATTTGCATATGACAGCATCTTCTTCCTGTCAGTTAAATTTCGTGGTGTAGCAATTTTAATGGCCAGTAGGGTACAAGTGAGTTACGTAATGTCAATCTTGCAACGAGCATCGACATAAACACACAGGACACTTCTCTGTGACACAAAAAAAGAACTGAAAGAGCTTTTTATTTTTTTAATGTATCTCACGGAATTAGAATTTTTTCAGTGTTCCGCTTGCGGTGCAGTGAGCGAAGTAGACAACTGCTAGAACTTCATGTGCGGCTGTTATCAATCTGCCACTGGCCCTACTCCTCTGGCGGTAGCACGGTCAAGCCCACGTCTCCTCAGTTGACAGAAGAATGATAAGGACATCCGGCTTAACATACGAGGGGCGTCCTGAAAGTAAGTCTCGATCCGTCGTGAAATGAAAACCACAGTGAAAATCTGATAAATCCTTGCGTAGAGGTTTTGAGCAGTTTCTTTAGTATGCTCGTCGATCGCGTCACACGGGACTTTGCAGTTCTGAATACACAATGAGCACGAAATGTGTCTAGAAAATAATGTGTTCCGCCAAGTATGGGCGGCTGTCGAGAGATTTTACCTGATTTCATGCGACACCGACGTAACATAAAGTTGTGTATTGGCACCTTCATGACAATTCTCGGCAGCCCCCTGCAAAGATAATGAAGAGGCTTCTCCACCGTTTCGTTGGGAAGTATCTCATCACTCACATTACAGCCTGGGAGTGGCTCCCTCTTATTTTCATTTCTGCTCACATGACCGTTGGCTATGAAGACAACATTTCGGCAAATAAGATGAACTGCAGACCTGCATAGAGAAGAGGCGGAAAGCACAGGCGGCTGCGTTCTATGACTTAGTTGTTGGAAATCTTGCAAAACACTAAAACAGATATCTAAGTCGGAGCCGTGACCCAGTGAAGAAGTAGTAGGAAGGTGCAACATGCCATTGTTGTAAATAATGTTTCTAATTATCATTGTAGTGTCCATTTCGTGACTGATCGGTACTTACTTTGCGAACAACCCTGGTACAACATAAAGAAAGTCGTCGCTGCATCTCCATCGAAGCTGTTTAATCAACAGTTGCTAAAATTTCTGTGGCTACTTGGACTTAAAGTTGCTGAGCAAGGAACACACACTGTGAGTGAGACCATGTATGCAGGGTCCTTAAGGCGGGAAGGTAGGGTATGCAATGCCCTCTAGAAGCGACGTGAGAAAACTCGTTACCAGGCAAACATACATTAAAGTGGAGAGTTGTATCGACAGTAGGTTCACAAGACAATAAATGGCTCGCCTTCGTACCAAAAATATGGCAGAAGGGGAACGACGTCAGCATGAGGGTACACTAAATGTATGGCAACACAGATCATTCTTGCTGAAACCCCTGCTAAACTTGCAAAGTACGGTGGGAGCTGTACACGTGGTTTCTCCACAAACTTCGGAGTCCTCAGAGTGAATAAGCGTTTTGCAAATTAGCACGCGTTCCGGCGCCTCTTCAGAACAAAACAGTCGTGAAGGCTGGCTGGCGCAATTACGGAGCGGCGCTTCCGCGCAGCGAGCGGCCTCAGCGCTCGCTGATACACGATTCGCCGCGCTGCGCTGCGCTGCCTGGTTGCCTGGCTGCGAGGCGCTTCCAATTACTTAGCCGCTCCGCTGCCTTCCGGCAGGGTGTCTGCCGTTTGCCCAGCGGATGCTCGATCTGCAGAAAGCGAGCGACCCCATGCACTGCACGGTTCGTCTCCCCCGGCTGCCGCTCCTAGATGTCTGACCCAAAAACGAACAATTTCCTGTGTAAAGCCCACTGCTGTAAGGCTGCCAGACATTTCGGCTAATGTGTTACAGGAGGGAAGGCACTTTCCGTTGTTCACAACTAAATGAAAGACCTGCAGTTGTCGAGTCAGCAGCCAGCAAAATATGTCGGATCGAACAAGGTAGAAGCCCTTTCCAACGACAGGTGAATAACATAATCTTCCCTCAATCTTCTTTCTACGTAGAAAGAATCAAAGGAGAGCAGATCGGCTCAATATCCCGTCGACGAGATGGTCATTAGAGGCGGAGCACAAAGGTGGACGGGTGAAGGACAGGGAAGAAAATAGGCTGTGCCTCCTCAAACATCCCAGAATTTGCCTTAAGCCATTTTGCAAAATTCACGGCGAAATCTAAAACTAAGTGGCCGGACAGGAATTAACCGCTGTCCTTTTTAGTAGTAGACCAATGCACCTCTTCACTCGATTCTTTCGATTGATATTGAACAGCCAAAATAATTATCGAAGTCAAATGATAAATTGCAGTCGAATATGATATGATGATGGATATAATATCCCAGCAAAAATATATTTTGATATCGGAATAAAATTTGTCGTATTGTGGAAAAGATGCCTATAAAAGCTATGAGACAAATAATGGCTGAAATAATTATCAGAATCATTGCTAAACGACGGCATTCGTTCATGAAGGGATGATTTTACGAATGTCGCGCATCAATTGGAAATCATATAATACAGAGTGACCTATATTGCAACTCCAATTACATATTTAGATTACAGAATGAGTAAGGAGCTTCGTCGGGTTGCAGCAAAATCTTGAAATAGTAATGAGCGGTAGACAACATACTAAAGAAACGTGTATATGTCATCTTCAATGAAACAATACATCAAAAACATGCATAAATCTAGAAATTAGATTGAAGAATCTACAGGCTCCACATTAATTTTGAACCGACATAGATACAATTGACTGTAAATGTTAATCACAAAATAAGAAAAAACTTCGCCTTTGAGCGAATAAGGCACGCATTTGCGACGATCAGCGAATACTCGCACATGCGAAATAGTATCTTAACAAAAATAAATAGATAAAAGACGGTGATACTTCGATTTCCATATCCACGACAGAGAGTGCTGAGACATGTCACCTATTGGACATTTTCGGTTTGAAGGACAGAAGAGATTCCTGACACTATAAATGTACAGAAAATACAAAAAACAGCGTTCACGGTGATGACCGGAGGAATGTTAATCCAGAGAACTTTCAAAAATTCTCTGATCGGCCTTTGAAACAACAGGCTTAGCCGTAGTGATGTTAGTTGCACTAAATGTAGTATGGCTGCAGTTTCTTTACATTTAGAACAGAATTTTATAAGATAGCCACGCAATGTGTGTCATCTACATCTATATCAGCGTGGATACTCTGCAAATCACACTTAAGTGCCAGCAGATGGTTCATCGAACCACTTCCAAAATAATTCTCTGTTCTTTCAATCTCGAACAGCGTGCGAAAAAACGAACCCATATATCATACCATGATGGCTCTTACGTCCCTTATTTTGTTATGATGATAGTTTTATACTATGTTGGTGGGCGTCAACAAAATATCACATTCTGAGGAGAGAGTTGGTGATTGACATTTCGTGAGACGATTTCGTCGCAACGAAAATCGCCTTTGTTTTAATGATGTCCACCCCATATCCAGTATCATATCTGTGACACTCTCTCCTTTATTTCTCGACATTACAAAACGTGCTGCTTGTCTTTGACGTTTCTCGATGTACCCCGCTAATATTATCCACGACAGATCCCACACCACGCAACAGTACTTCAAAAGAAGACGGACAATCGTAGCGTAGGCAGTATCTTTAGTAGATCTGTTGCACTTCTGAATGTTCTGCCAATGAACACTGCCTCTGGTTCGCCTTTCCCAAATGTTTTTCTGTTAGTACTTCTCTGTTGAAGTAGCTCGTAACTATAATTGCTAAGTATTTAATTAAATTCACAGCCTTTAGATTTGACACATTCATCGCTTAACCGAAGTTTAACGGATTCCTTTTAGCACTCATGTGGATGACGTTACACTTTTAATTGTTAAGTGTCAACTGACAATTTTCGCAACACACAGGTGTCTTTCCTAAATCGTTTTTAAATGTGTTTTGGTTTGTTGATGACTTTACTAGACAGTAAATGACAGCATAATCTGCAAACAAAGTGAGACGGCTTCTCAGATCGTCTCCTACATCGTTTATGTAGATTAGGAGTACCAGAAGGCCTATAACACTAGCTTGGGGAACGACAGACATTACTTCTGTTTACTGTATGACTTTCCGTCAATTAGAACCAACTGTGACTTCTCAGAAAGAAAATCACGAACACAGTCACATAGTTGAGACGATATTCCATAGGCGCTCAGTTTAATTACAAGCCGCTTGTGACGTTCGATGTCGAAAGGCTTCTGCAAAACTAGAAATACAGAATCAGTTTCATATCTTTTCACGATAGCACTCAACACTTCATGTGACTAAAGAGATAATTGTGTTTCACAAGGAAAATGTTTTATAAGTCTGTGTTGACTGTGTATCAATAGACCATTCTCTACGAGGTAATGCACAATTTTGAACACTATATATGTTCGAGAATCCTGCTGGATATCCACGTTAATGACATGGGCTTTTAATTTTGTGGATGTGGATTACTCCTACTGCGTTTCTTGAATATTGGTGTCATCTGTGCAGCTTTGGATACTCTCGGTATGGATCTTTCGCCGAGCGAGCGATAGTATGTGATTGTTAAATCAGAATACTTTGAAAGGAACTATAACTGGTAAACAATCTGGACCGGAAGACGTGGTTTTATTAAGTGATTTAATAGTTTCACTACTCCGTGGATATCTACTCTAAGTTACTCATATAAGCAGCTGTTCTTGATTCTAATTCTGGAATATATATTTCGTCTTCTTTGGTGAATGCAGCCGGCCGCTGTGGTAAAACGGCACTAGGCGCTACAGTCCGGAACCCTGCTGCTGCTACGGTTGCAGGTTCGAATCCTGCCTCGGGCATGGATGTGTGTGATGTCCTTACGTTAGTTAGGCTTAAACAGCGCTATGTCTTGTGTACGATGACCTCAGATGTTGAGTCCTAAAGTGCTATGAGCCATTTGGTGAAAGCATTTTGGGAGACTGAGTATAATAACCCTGCGTTACCAGCACTATCATCAATAGTATTTCCATTGCTATTGCGCAGAAAAAGCACTGATTGTGTCCTGGCGCTGGTATACTTTACATACGACCAGAATCTCTTCGGATTTTCACGCTTTCTTTGTGCAAAGTATTATAAACGTCTCCTACTGAACTCCACGCTAAATCAATGTTTCCAATTAGTTACGTACAATACCTTTATTTTATATATTCCGATAAGTAAGAGTTATTCGAGTGTATTTATTTTAAGCTATTCTTAATATTTCCTATCATACCTGAGAGCTGTGTTACTGGACAAAAGAACCAAGATTTTCTGGGCTGTACCTTGAATTTATTCCCAAGGAACTGACTACTTTAGTAAGGCGTAATAAAGTTAATTTTTCCTTCATATGTTGTATCTGTGTACCACATTGTTATCCCGATATTACTTGGTTACTTATAACGAATTTAAAATCCGAACATACGCACAGTGAAGGAGTGGTTAAAATGCGTAACTTCTTGAAGCGAAATTTTCTGGATGATTCTGGTCGAACACCACGTATTATTCACATTGCTTGTTTTTGGGCAATCAATACCTTCCATTCATTTAATGTCTATGGCTGTATATATGAAAAACTATGTAAAGACGTTACTTAGATTGTTCCCAAACCTAGCAGTTAGACGAAGAAAAAAGTTATTTAAATTAGTTATTTCAGCTGTTCAGTATTTTGTTTACGTTAGTTACAATTATCATTAACTTTTACGCGAAATAATTTCTAACATTTTATGCTGTTTACTGGCAACTTTTCATGCGTCATATTATTATTTTTTATATTATTCCATTTGTCTTCCAGAACTACTTTTTCCTATGAAAACTAAGGAAGGGAACCAAGCTGTTACTGTTTCTTCTGTCGCTGTCTGTTTAAGAGCATTAATTATAACGATCGTGTTGCCTGCTAACATAATAGTTCTTTCTGGTCTAGGCCATTAAATGAGGGCATCAAAATGTCAGCACCAGAGACAAAGATGAAGCTAACTGTGTTTACAGAAAAAATAAATTATTTATCTCGAAGCTGATAAAATTCATTAGGGTAGTGTCTTGATTAGGAAGTAGTTGATACCGTGATTCGGAAATCTGAAGAGGACTCAAGAATTCTTGTAGATGCTGGACTAGGTCGGAAAAATGTCTACTGCGTGCAGTGACCGTGTACTGAAAGTTGCTTGCATTAAATACATCAAGGCGTGGGCATCACGGCTGACTATATTTTGGAACGAGTCAGGTCAAGCAGAATGGTTGTTATTAGTCCACTCCAGAACCATCCGGAACATAAACAACGTTAATTCAATAATTTCCTGTACCTCTGTGTTTAAAAATCCAAGAATTGCTACAGTGTAGTTATATTGTCTCATTACTGAAATGTATGCTTGATACATTGTACTTCTTTGAGGGAACTGCAGCTTTCATTCCAATAGTACATTAGAGAGCAACTACATTCGTGTAGTGAGCACTTCCTTAACTGCTGCTGAACAAAATTTGCTTCACTCTGCGTTACAATTGCTGAATGTTCTTACCAATCAATCGCAAGTTTACACACTAATGTAACTGCTTTAATATAGTCCAAATTCATTTTTGCCTGCAGTAATACATTGGATACAATTAAGTGAGTTACGCAATTGTAGTTCAGTAAGATTCTTTCTTTCTACGTGAAGTTTATACCAGACAACGGTGACATCAAGCACTACTGAGTGGAGGAGTGAAGATCAAAATTCCTTTATGAGTATTTCAGAATTGCTGGGTTACGTATACATAATTTATCTAACTACACTGCTTTGGTATGGATGAAAGCTGTTCTTGCAGTGTTGCTGCACATGATCTTACATTCTACACTAATGCTGACTTGCGTTTGGGATTGGTTTCGTGCCGGCCGCGGTGGTCTCGCGGTTCTAGGCGCGCAGTCCGGAACCGTGCGACTGCTACGGTCGCAGGTTCGAATCCTGCCTCGGGCATGGATGTGTGTGATGTCCTTAGGTTAGGTAGGTTTAAGTAGTTCTAAGTTCTAGGGGACTAATGACCACAGCAGTTGAGTCCCATAGTGCTCAGAGGCATTTGAACCATTGGTTTCGTGCTTCACTACAAGCGAATTCTCAAATGGTTTATAATAATATCATATAGCCAACATTACTGATGTTTGTTTAGTCAAAAAAAGCTGATACCAATGCTTATAGTTATCAAGGTGGTTTAAAGAATTTCATCCGACTTCACAAGGCAATATGTTCTACACGAATTAGGATAAGAACTAAGGGCCCATTTTAATTTAAGCATTGAAACTAAACGTTGACCTTGACACCAGGTGTAAGTAGTCAGTTCATGTTGTGGTCGATAGGAGTCGTCCTACAGCATCTAGCTCACTCACTCAATCACTCTTCCGTTACCCAACGTGCTTAGAGTTTGATAACTCAACAAGAGTAGACTTCTCTGTATTCTCCTTTTCAACAGTTGCAATACAGTTACAACTGTGTAGTGCGGGAAAGTCGACAGTTCAGCCTGAAGGATGTATCGGCCGAAAATGATGTACAGGTCTTACAGGCCCCGTAATTGCATATGATTTATTTTCATTTCTCTTGGTTGGGGCTGTGGAACACTCATTACGTGAGATAATTAAGTGCTCACAGTATAGACTTAATTCACTTTCTATTCTACTATCTGAATGGATATTGCAATTTCCCTTAAAGATGTTGCGTGTATCAAGCACACATTACACTAATGCAAAGACACGACCTCATTGGGACAATTCCTGAGTCACACAGGGACAGTAGATTGTTGAATTGAAATAGCGTATGTTTCAGATGGCACGAATATGAATTAGTAATAGTCATTACGCTTAATGTGAGTCTCTTAAAAGTACAGTCACATATTTCGTCCATAACTGTAAGTATTTAAACCAAACAAGCTAAAGTATAACAATTCATCTGGTTGTGGACAGTATATTGATCATGATCCTACTTCTGCGAGAGTTCGTGACTACTTGCCTTCCTGCAAAGCTTTCTGTCCCCTTCAGTCTCCGAAACGTAGTGCCCCTGCTTCACTAATCAAGATACAAACACAAACCTAAGGAATTTTGTCAGCCTCTTGATACGTAAGTTACATTTGCTGTACACAGAATCAGCTTCACGTATGTCTCGCGTGTCCAACGTTGTGGTGCTTTCCTTTAAAAACCTAAATAACACGGAACTAGAACGTTTTGAAGCAGACACAATTGTTGTAATTAATGCTTTTAGAGAGAAAGTTAGGGACTAAAATTGTTTACAATGCAGTTATCTAGTAATCCTCTTTCCCTTACATTTGAAGAATTAGAATACAGTTGTGAACAACAGACGGAATTACACAAAAATTTAATGTTGCGTACGAACTGGAGAGAGTAAATAGATTGGAATATTGCAAAGAACTTCTGTTACATTTTGACTATAATTATAACTGGAACTTCCTTGCAGATTAAAACTATTTGCCGGACCGAGACTCGAACTCGGGACGTTTGCTTTTTGGGGAAAGGGCTCTACCATCTGAGCTACCCAAGCACGACTTAGGACCCATCGTCACAGCTTCATTTCAGCCAATACCTCGTCTCCTACCTTCCAAACTTCACAGAAGCTCTCCTGCGCAGATTGGTAATTGAAGCAATGAGGAAGAGTCGTCAGTCGTGCTTGGGTAGCGCAGATGGTAGAAAATTTGCTCGCGAAATGTAAGTCTCGAGACTGAGTCTGGGTCCGGCACACAGTTTTAATCCACCAGAAAATTTCATATGAGCGCACACTCCGGTAGAGTGTAAAAATTTCATCCTGGCGTAAACATATTACTGAGTAGCTCAAATTACTAAGTTAGATAACTTTGCTTCTTCTTATAACTGCTAGTTCAGGGACCAAAAATTATCATCATCTTCATATATTTTTCATATTTACGTTCACAGATATTACATGAAAGGTAATTCTTGATCTCACAAAAACAAGATATGTGAAAAATACATGGTGATCTGGAAAAATCTTGCAGTAAACATCTGTACAAGAAGTTACGAATTTCAATCGTTCACACAGTCCGCCCCGATAGCTGAACGGTCAGCGTAACGGACTGCCGTCCTAAGGGGTTCAAATGGTTCAAATGTCTCTGAGCACTATGGGACTTAACATCTGTGGTCATCAGTCCCCTAGAACGTAGAACTACTTAAATCTACCTAACCTAAACACATCACACACATCCATACGCGAGGCAGGATTCGAACTTGCGACCGTAGCGCGTCCTAAGGGCCTAGGTTCGGTACCAGTCGGAGGTTTTCTCTGCTCAGGGACTGGATGTTGTGTTGTCTTTATCATAATTTAATCCCCATTCCGCGCTTAGGTCTCCCAATGTGACGTTGAATGTAATAAGACCTGCATCAAGGCGGCCGTACCTGCCCCGTAAGGGGCCTCCCGGCCGATGACACCAAGTGCTCATTTCCATTTCCATCGTTACCACACAATATGGATAATCGCACCTGAAATTCGTTATCAATCGTACATCGCAATTTCTGGTAAACAGAGTCGTCCACAGCTACAACATATGAAAGATAAGTGAACCTTATAACTCACTAGAGCAGTCAGTTGCATCGAAACTAGTTAATACACTGGCACAAAATACTTCTATCGTTTGCCCAATAACGTAATTGCAGGCAAGTATCATAGCGAATTCCAGTATAGGATAAAATAATTCCCTCTGGGTAATTCCTGCTTCATAGATGAGCTTCTATTTAAAAACTGGTGGCATTTGTAACTAAACTATTTCAATTTAAAACACTATTCAAGCTGCCTATGACGTTATCTTCTAAAGCCCTGGTCTAAGCATAATGAAAATCCAGACAAGATTACAATATTATTCATGTGTTGAACTGTTTATTGTCATGGTTGAATCATGTCCCTTTCCTTCTTTCAGGACATACTTCTCCCAAAATATCATATGTTACAAGTATTACTACTACAGCTTCTAAGCCTGTTACTCACAGTAGCTAACATAAAATACTTTTACGTTCTCTGGCTTGACATCACGGTGGTCTGTGTTGTGTCGTTCCAACTGAAAATGTCGAACAAGTGTCTTATCTCTGTATAGTGGATACTGACTATCGACGTACACCGTATTTTTTTAAGTTTTAATAAATTACATTATGATCGGTTTTCCCATTCCTCAGGCGTCACTAACGTTCTACTTTTGCTGATATCGGATGAGACAACTTTGACTTCCATACAAGTAAGTGTTCTAGTCATATTGTATTAGTTACTTCTTAATTTGATATCAAAATCAGATTTTAGGAGAACCTCACTTAATAAGAATTTTTTCCTCAGTAATGCTCAAAAGTATCCGAACGACCTGAATTGCATTTCGCCTGATTCGCATACAATCCACATAACGCAGCTGTCTAGCAGGTCCTCTAATCGCTCCTTGGTACCGTCGTTTGAAAATTGAAAATGGCACCAACCAGTTTCCACTACAAAACACTGCTCTGTATCGCAATAACTCAAGATACTAGATACTAGAAAAATGAGGGAACACCTGATCACAGAGAAGACTGTCCTTAAGGCTTGTAAGCTCACAGTTATTGCAATAAATGACATAAATGAAATGTTACCACTCTCATGATTACATCAGATAGGTAACGCACGTAGTAAGTTCGTCGTATCCATATTATCTCTTCAAAGTAACATATCGTACTTGTTATTTAACACATAATTATATTGAAAATTTAAGTTATTCGTGAGCAGGTAGATGAGAATATGTATGAACTTCAAATGACACGACGAACCGTCCGTTCTGCATATGGATTCAAACACAGGTCATACAGACTAAGATTTCGCGACTGACGGAAACTAACAATCATTCCTGACTAGGCATACAGAGAGTGACATACCACCAATTTAGAGAATATCAGTTAGCAAATATCAACTTTACATTACATAAAGTAAACATTTTTAACGGACGCGAATTCCTACACAGCATGTATTGTCCCTGTTAACGAACTACGAGAGATTTTATATTTTGCTTATTCACAAGTAATTTACTTGAAACGCCGTGAGGTAAAGCTTTGCGTTGCATAGTGATTCGAACTAAGAACCTAATCGGACTGTTATCGAAGCGCAATCAACTTTCACATATCCCATTTTCTCGACAATAGCTAGATGTTTTAACTGAAGTGACGAAACGAAACATTAATGTTTTTCTTCCCAGGACTCCAACCTGGAAACTATCGCTGTTATACTCTAGAGAAAACGAACGTTAAATATGGGTTTGTTACACGAGCAGCGACATGTGAGCATGTTTGAACTAGAAATTATATGACGAAGGGTTCAGTGCTGACTGGGAATCGAAATCACACATATTGTTGTTGACTACACAAAAAGAGACGTCAGCTACCAATTTTTTCTCCGCCAGAATCTCGGAATAACATCCTTGAACTTACAGTAATCTCTCATAGTTTTGTGTCTCACTGGGTGTCAAAACGTCAGATTTCGGTAGCGTTGATAGCGAATGAAAATGCATTAAAAATCAAAACTATTATCCGCCAGCAGATAAGTGTTCTCATGCAAGAGCTTGAAAATACATAATGAAAAGTTTAGTGTTGGGCCAGCATTCGAACCCATTCAGGCGCAATATGTGGAGATGTTGAGGAATCTGCAGTTTTGAACAAACAAGTAGTAGTTAAGCTAAAGGAATCAAATTCCGTGTTAAGGGCGGTCTGAGTTGCATTCCAACTTCAGAACGAATTTCATCGACATACAGAAACCCAAGTGAAAGATGGAATGAATGTCTTGTGACCCTGTATAGCGTTTGTTTCGTCGCTAGAAATAAGTTACTAGTATAAGAGAGGTTACTGGTGAGAGTTCCCACATTTCGCCACTCCTGACTTTATTGTGGCTCAACCTAACGTCTACTTGTTAGAGAAGGAATATCATGTTTAATGTGACTTTCAGACCTCAATGTCATTATACCTTCTTTTACTGGGCGTAGCCAGAAGTGAATAGACTCTGTCTCTCCCTATTAAAAATCATCGGCAGAAGTTGGAATCGAACCCAGACCATGAGCACAAGAAACCTATTATCAGTCCAACAGACCACCAAATCCACTTCAGTGCGATACATTCTTCTATCATAACACCGTTGCGGCACTCCCGACGAGAAATCCTGACACACAGGCTACCTGTAGTGGTTTTCCACTTGTTCAGTACATTCATTTAGTTGGTTGACCGAAGCACCATGAACTAGCTTTCTCGGCTACCCAGTGCATACATTCGTTTCTATTTTGTAATCACCGAAATGAAATCATTCAAGTGCCACTTACACAGAACTGCAAACAGTGCAGTGGGCAGATATTGAAATAGGAACTGTTCCCTTCCCTTTGAGCTACTCTATTGTTAAAAACATTGTGCAGCGCAAAAGAATATCTCAACAAGTCACCACATAGCTAGCGAAGACTTATGTGTTCTGCCTCCAGTTAGGAGGGGGACAGTGGCTAGAGTTCGTAATCCGTTATTGAAAGGACGAGATTAGTTGCGACTTCCACGTGCAACTGATTTCCTGGGCTGAGACCGTAAATTTACAATCTTTCATTACACCTCAATCGATAATAAGTGAGATTATTCAATGGAAATGACTCGATAAATCAAGTAAACTTAGAGGCTTAATTCCGTGGACACTATGAACTAACTCGTCGATCAAAGAGTTGCTAAACATACCTTGCCTTGTTGCCAAATCTCAGTTACAGTACCAGCAGGAAGAAGTCCAAAAGAGGAGATCCCACAGCGGTCTGGGAAGTGACCATATCTGGCGTCTCAAAGATGCGGCTGCTACACTGTGGTCTGTAACTAGGTCTAGGGATTGGAGCGTAGTTACTAATAATACTCAGAACTGTCTGCAAACTAAGCATCGTAAGTTAGTAGCTCTCATAGTTGTTTTTATATTTCTTTCGTAGCTGTAATAAAAACTAAGAAACTCATTGACGGACCTATTCGTGCCTTGCTGATAGTCGGGCACACCAAACAAATAAAAAAAAGAATGTGTGTGTGTGTGTGTGTGTGTGTGTGTGTGTGTGTGTGTGAGAGAGAGAGAGAGAGAGAGAGAGAGAGAGAGAGAGAGAGAGAGAGAGAGAGAGAGAGAGAAATAAAAATGAATGAGAGAGAGGGTAAATAATTGTTGTAAAGAAATTGAATACCGCTATGTATAGAAATCATTCAGTTAATGCCATTGTGCACATCATTAAGATATGTCGTATTCATGATCCATGGACTCAATATTTATCTAACCTATTCTAATCTTATCATATTGCTGTCTAGCTGTGAATAGTCATGAATTACCGAAATTTCCGCCAGTATCATTAACCAGATCTAAACTTGAAAATAAAATACACCACGACTCCTATCAAGAACCTTTCATCTCTTTCAAGTAATCACGAAAGACGTCTGATATGCCTCAATTCAGAAGTAACAAAGTGTGTATGCATTTAAAGATGAATCACATTATGTGGAGTTCTGTGACGGAGATACGAACCCAACACGTAATCGGATTGTTAACTAAGTAAAATCAAATGTTACGTATCTGTTCTTCTTACCAGCTGCTAGGTGTTTGAATCTAAAATAAGGATACAAATTGTTGTGCCTGAGCGACAATCGAACCGCCCTCCTCGTTCTTCTTTATCGTCCACAAACATAGCTTAAGTACCAATTGCTTACTCACCAGCAGTAAGATATGTGCGTGTCTGACCAGAAATTGTTGGCGAAAGATGAACAGACATTAAAAACGCGCGTAATTTTCACTAGCAGGCCGGTGTGCACGTGATACGACTTTATATGAAATTATCAATATTTTTTACTGCATCACGGATCGGACCCACATACTTTCCTTTGGAGGAGACTTAGAGAACATTGCAGTCTTGGAAAAAGGAACGAAATGATTAAACTATAGTGTTCCGAGAGTTTCATGCCCTCGAAACAGGGGATACGAATTCGAATCATAGCGCAGAACCTAATTTTTCAACACCTATAGTTCAATCAAGTACAAGTCAAATAAGAGCCCTTTTTCTTTAAATGGCTATCGGTTCATGAAATACAATAAAATTTTCTAATGGTAGTAAGATATACAGAAATACTGCCGCCAGTTATCTTGAGTTATTGCGATACAGAGCAGTGTTTTGTAGTGAAAACTGGTTGGAACCGTTTTCAATAGTCAAACTACTGTACCAAGGACCGATTAGAGGACATGCTAGACAGTTGCGCTATGCTGGTGGCATGCGAATCAGGCGAAATGCAATTCAGGTCGTTCGGATACTTTTGAGCACGACTGTACAATCGAGTTGTGATGTCATCCTTGCTTTGGACATTCATCGTTCACAATTCTGATGTTAAGCAAGACATTATACTACTTTCTATTACTCTTCATGACTTTCATATTTGCTTTGTTGCGGGGTAGGCTCGTTGCCACAGTTCGCATTGGTCCGTCCGTCGAAGGTTCGAGTCCTCCCTCGTGCGTTGGTGTGTGTGTGTGTGTGTGTGTGTGTGTGTGTGTGTGTGTGTGTTTTGTCCATAGCGTAAGTTAGTTTAAGTTAGGTTAAATATTGTGTATGCTTAGGACTGATGATCAGCAGTTTGGTCCCATATGAATCTACCGAAATTTTGCTTCGTTTTCCAGAATCTGTATTTACTGTCATGTATACTAACTAACCAATTCGTTATGTGTTCTATGTCTGTTGTCTTTATTTGTAAACTCAACTCATTCGATCAAATCACTACTTTATTTTGTCCTCTTTGTCATTATTATCCTTCCTCAGTTTCCAGTACTCCTTCAGTCGGTAGCTAAGTTTTTATTTTTGTTCTTCCGTTCATGTCCTTCCGGTCTTTGTTGTTCGTCTATCGCCTTGAAACCGTTCTAAATTTTGTATTTTGTTTTGAAATGTTTGACGCTCTAACGTGGTGTCTTCCAGGATGATAGACCCTTCGAGGACGTGTTGGTCGTCTTTTTGTTCAAGAGGCAAACATTTATTTGCATAGTCTATTTCTGTCCGTTCGGTGCAACTCTCATAGAATACGAGCCTTCTTTTGCTCGTGGTCTCAGAGACCGTGTTCACAATGCGATATACTACTTTAATGTTCTGAACTCGTCATCCGGCTTTCAGTCTAGATTCCATCCATGGTGTTTCGTAGAACTCTCCTTTTCAGGATATACCACTTCACTAGCCTGTAGCTTATCGAGAGACGTTCACAGGCATACAGACATCCTGTTTTGACAGCAGTATTGGGATTCCAGGTGGGAGACTTCTTATTGGCCGCTCCTTCCAATTTAGAGATCCGTTCGTCCGTCACAGCTGTTTCTAGTCCATATTCCCGTTTGTTCTCGCCGATTTAGTATAAATTGTTTACCCTGTTAGCGTCCATATTTGTCACTCGTCACGAGTGTGGCCGTCCTTATGAAGATCCTTAGTCCCATTTTGCTGGCTATCCCTTTAGGAGGTAGAACTAGATGGTCGCTTCCTCTTAAGTTTCCAAGAGTGTTGCAAAATCATCGTCCTAGACCAGGCAGTTTACTGTAATTCCCCATTTTCTCCCTAACCAGGTCGGGTTAATATCATTATACACACGTTTTGATTTTCAAATTCTCTCGGTTTTTTTAGAATCCAATTGAGAAATAGCTTTGATAATCCGTCACCTGGTCTGTCGTCCGTCTACATTTCGGACGGCCGGGACAGTTCTCCCACGAAAGTCCCCTTGGAAGCTATGATTTTTAGGGTCTACATCTACACCTGCATGGCTTCTCTGAAGTTCACACTTGTTTGTCTGGCAGAGGGTTTATGGGATCTCCTTCACTGTATTTCTCTACTGTTTCATTTTTCGAAAGCGCCTGAGAAAACTAAACACTTGAAGCTTTCTGTAGGAACTCTAATTTCGATTATTTTGGGGGGATGATCATTTTTCCCTATACAGGTTGGTGACAGCAAGTATATCTCACAACCAGAAATCAAAACTGGTTGTCTCGAGGCAACGAAAAACTTTTTTTTTTATATAATGGCTACCACCCCAACTAACTTACCGTGCCCGTGACATCATCTCCCATATGTCACAATCATACAAAATAATCAACCCTTCTTTAGACTTCTTCGATATCCCCACGGTCACGGTCGAAAAATAGTGAAAATGGCTTCACATTCCTTTATACTAACAAGCCAAGTCGTTCGAGTATTTCAGGCATACAAAAATATTGAAATGAAAATACTGAAAACTCATCTAAGCAAAAAGTTCAACAATATCTGTTTGAAAGAACAAAGATGGGCACATCATTTACGAAATGACTATGTAACATCAGTGTGACCTTATTGTAAAGTTGTTTTGTGTAATGCCATTTAGCCGGGAGATGAGGAATAACCCTCGAAACATGCCGCTAAATAAGTAAGTAATACACTAGTTGACAAAGTTTGTGACTGGGAGCGGTAATTAAAAATAAACACATTTACATATTTCTTGAGACAGTCACGGTCGAACAATAGTCAAAATGGCTTCTAAAACAGAAATTATACCCGGTCATTCTCATGGAAGTGTTATAGGCCTCCTGCTCCTAATCTACATAAGCTATTTCCAAGAGAGTTTGAATAGCATTCTTAGATTTATGGCACATGACGGTCACTTTAACTTCAAGAAAAATCATCGGAAGACCAAAACCAATTGCAGATATTCTTAGACATGGTATTTGTTTGGTGCTAAAGGGTCAATTGTCTCCGAATAAGGAAATGAGTGAGGTCATCCACACGTGTTTTTAAAGGAACGCGTTAAATGTAACTTAAACGTTATTTCACAGAAATCTAAAGGCTGCCAATTCAGCCGAATACTTAGGAATGACAAGAATGGACAATTTAAAGTGGAACTATGACGTAGATAATAATGAGGGGAAGGCGAACGAAAACTGGGCATTGTTGACTAACCCATTTAAAATGGAACAGGTCTATTAAAGGGACTGCGTAACCTACGCTTGCTTGTCCTTTGATAGACTATTGCTGTGCTGTATGGGACCTTTATAAGATATGATTGACGGAGGATATCCAGGGAGTCTAAAGGAGGGTTTGTATAATTGTGACATATGGGAGATCATGTCACGGGCATGATAAGTTAGTTGGGGTGGTAGTCATAAAAAAGACGTTTTACGGTGTTCGAGACGACCAGTTTTGTTTTCTGGTTGTGAGAAATATTTGCTGTCGCCAATCTCTATACGGATAAATGATCGTCCCTATAACATAATAGAAATTAGAGCTGCTACAGAGAGCTTCAGGTGTTTAGTTTCCTCATGCGCTGTTGGAAAGTGAAACGGTAGAGAAATAGAGCGAAGGAGATCCATAAACACTCTGCCAGACACACAAGTGTGAATTTCAGAGCAGCCATGTAGATGTAGATGCAGACCCTAAAATCATTGCCTCCAAGACGACGTTCGTGGGAGAACTGTCCCGGGCATCTGAAATGAAGACGGACATCAGACCAGGTGTCGGATTATCAAAGATATTTTTCAACTGTCAAAAAATGGCCAAAATGGCTTCAGATTCTTTTGTACCAACAGGCCAAGTTGTTCGAGTATTTCACGCATACAAAAACATTAAAATGGAAATACTGAAAACTAACCTAAGCATAAAGTTCAACAAACTCTGTTTGTAAGATCAAAGATGACCACAGCATTTATGAAAAGGCTATGCCACATGAGTATGAGTTTATTATCAAGTTGGTTTTTGTAATGCTATGTAGCCTGAAGATGGGATATAATCTTCGAAACATGTCGCTAAGTAAATAAGTAGTACAATAGTTGACAAAGTTTGTGACTGATAGCGGTAATTGAAAAAAAAAAACTTTACAAATTTATGTTTTACCCGACGATTTTCCATCGATCACTACGAACTGTGACCTGACTGACAGGAAATCAGAAATCCAGACGCACAACTGAAACGAAACTCCACTAGCACGCAATTTGATTACATGTCCTTTGTGAGGAACGGTGTCAAAAGGCGTCTCGAAATATAGAAAAACTTATCAGTTTGGGATCCCCTGTTGGTAGCACTCATTACTTCGTGCGCGTCTCTTGATGTTCAAAAAATCTGCATCTGTCTCCCAAACAGCAGTCTCTCCAGGGTGTGTCCGTCAACCAAGTATATGGGCCTCTTCAAGCCGATGGAACACAATAAAAATTTCCCCGGAATCAGCACTCGCTGACGGACAATCGACTCAAGATTAAGAATTTGGCGCAGGGTCGGCCTTTCCCAAACCTTCCTTCATCCCCCCCCGATTTGTACACCAAGACTCATTTCTGTTCTATTGACAAACATTTTTCGCAGGATTTTGTAGTAGACTGAAAGGAAGGGCACACCTGGGTAGGTGTTAACTTTCTTCTTGTAGCCTTTCTTATGAAAGTCTTTATTATGTTATATTAATTGATTTTTCCTTCGGTGCTTGGCAAAACACTGTTGTAACAATAAAAAGGAAAGAGTCTCTTTTGTTCTCCGAAATTATATTTACTCTGTCACGAAACAGCTTTGGCCGTCATAAGCCATCTTCATGTGAGAATTGAAAGTCACAAGCATGGATAAAATGGCAGGCGGCTCATACAGATATTAATACACAAAGTATACAAAAGTGATGCCAAGCAGAGAGTTTACTTAGAATATAATTACATTCTTTTGTGGCACGGAAGTAGTTATGTATGAAGATTTAACAACAGATGAAAAATAATTTAGAAGTTACAGTTTAAATCTGTTATTGGTAACTAAAGAAGGGAAATGGAAACAAAGTTTGGTCATTTAATACTATTCTGTGTGATTTATTTGTTAATTTCCAGTGTTTCCAGCAGAGTCATCCTATTTTTCTTTACAGATGTATTATTTCACGTCGCAGGTCATATGAGTCGTTTTCCATCACTGGATGATCGGTGATGGTTGAACCTTTCGTCTTTAACCTCAGGCTCCTCTCGTGTTCAGATAACGTAATTTTCGCAGCTCTGCCTGCGTGACCAATATACACGTTTCCACAGCGCTTCCATGCAACTTTGTGTGTTTCAATAAAGGTTTACTAACAAATAATATACAGAAATTGTGATTGCTACAATATTTTTTATAAGTTGTTAAAGTTACCCCTTTCTTTTTTAGTGAAATAATTTGTGTGTGACAAAAAGTACTACATTCCTACACAGTCACTCTACATGCCATCATTTTCATCAATTTTTTTGTAAACAATATCTGTGTAAAGTGCGCGTATTTTATCTGTTGTTGCGACAATCAGTTGTCACCTGCAGATGACCTAAGAAACTGTAAACCGGTTCTTGACTGAATAAATATAGTTTGACAGAACATTAGGAGGTGATTCCTTTGTAATATTACACTAGCTTAGCCCACGTTGTTTCCGTCGTGTAGACTGTATGGTGAACACAGGTATTTTTTATTTACCTTTAATCGAATTTATATGTTGTTCACGAATTTCAACATTTTCAAAACTTAACATGCTGTATAAGGTCATATAGGCATGGTCTTAGCCGAATGTACTTCTGACCAAAAAGCAATTCTGGTAGCTGGAATACAAGGTCTCTGCTAATCTTGCCTTTTCCGTTCCTGTGGTGATCTTAAAAAAAATCATTTCTTAGCACATATTTCTTTATATATAACTCAGATTTAAAATACCTTTAAAAATTATAACGGAATATTTAACTAAAATACTGATCGCCTGTTATGCCTCCTTAGTGACTGAATTTCCAAAAATGATGAAACTCTTTTTTTTTAATTTCTGACTGAGTTTTCAGATAACAATTTTCGTAGTTCTAGCTTCAGAATTGCCTTATTAGTGACTTACTTTAAAAAAGTCTGTCATCCCCTATTTCACTCCCTTAGGAGTATAATTTCGAACAATCCCTTCTTAAACGATGGCTTTAGTCTAAGATCCAGATCCTCTCGATATTTCATGCAGCACTCATACATTTATCTCCATAAGTGCTTACATTATGAAATATTTCCATAAACCCTTCATCTCCTATATCACTCCAATGTGGGCTCAGTTTCCGAAAACTGTGAAACACGCTTGTTTTTACTTCCAATCAAGAAGCTAAACTAAGATTTTCACAGATAGAGGTTAAATAATACTTCCATAATGAAATGTTTCATATGGCTTTTTATCCGTTATTTCACTCCAGCAGGGGGGTGAATTTCTGAAAACACTAAACCACTTATTTTCCTTTATTCCTTAACGAAGAAGTCCAATACCAGTTTTCAAAGAAATAGCATTTAAAATGTTTTAGTAGTTTTTTAATAATGATTTATTTTAAAATGAAACTTTCAGCCACTATTTTTTTCCCTTAGTTCTTGAATTTACAAAATACTGAAACAAAGACATTTTTATTTCTAGACAAGAAACCGAATACCAATTTTTGTAGTTCTGGCTTCTACATTGCATTGATGGCTACATATTTTCGAAAACCCCTTTCTTTGGTGTGGAATTTCGAACGATACCTTCTTAAACGATGCCTACAGTATAACATCCAGACACACTCCGTATATGAAGTTTCTATCCTTAGTGGTTTTGGCGTTGATGAGTCTGTGAGTGAATGAGTCAGTCGGGACATTGCCTTCTCCCTATCAGTGCCTTTTACATGGTTTTCTAACACTGAATCACTATGATGAAAGTGACGTGTATGTAATAGAAGGGCACGTCAGATATAGCAACGTCTCTGAATACTGCAAATATTGACAGTCTGACCGAGAGGGACTAAGAAATTTGCCTTTTATGCTGAGCTACGAGTTGCGACTCCATCCCAAGTCCGAGTAATGAAACTGTCAGGAGGTACAGTTTTCGGCAGCATAAATTTCGTGTTTACAGTAGCATTCCTTTTGTTATAGTATGTGACACACAACCGTTAGGACATGATGAAGTATTATGGTATTCTGGAAACCATATCTTTGTAGTTCTGTGATTTGACCAGTATAGACCGTGACCGACCGCTTCTGTATCCTGTTACACTTTCGGATACTGTCGGGAAAGTAATGAACGTAAAATCACGGCGACCACGAAATGTGCGCGAAAAAGAGAGAAAGCCGGAGCTCGCACTACGTCACGAACAAAACAGGCAAAAACTGCTAGTGGCTCGGCAGGAACATCGAGTAACATTGCGTCGTATGGCGAGCCGTAAAAATTACAGTCTCACATATTCGCGTATGCTCGGATACCCGCGCGAGATGTAACGTATGAACGATGACGGTCAATGTTGTCCGCTCAGCGGAAGGCCAGACGCACACTATTGGCGAGAGGGCAGTAGTAACTCTTGGACGCGGTCCAGCGGCGGCGCGGCCACCTCCGCAGCGTTTAACGGCGCGTGCTTCCGCCGCTGCCGGTCGTAACGCGACAGCCGCCGGGCACCGGCCGCCGCCCACCCCCGCCGCCCACACACACGCGACCCACCACGGCGCACAGCGCAGCCGCTACTGCGGCCGTGCGTCCGCGTGTTTAATATTGCACGGCTGTGGCGCCGGGCGACGCGGAAAATCGATGAGCGGCTCCGCTACGCCGGCGCGCCATAATCCTTGGCGAAACATTTATGTGCGGAATTTGATGTATTTTACGCGGCCGCCGCGGGCGCCGACCGCCTCGACAGCGGTGTAACAGTCGACGAGCGATTACCGTGCCGCCACCGCAGAGGACGCTTGCGGTAAGATCGGTCGCGCGGTAGGTCAGCTGCGCCGCATCTGGGTGTCAGTGCCAGAACTTGCAGAAGGCGCGTAAGTACCGCAACGGGGGCAGTGCAAATCCGACGGAGAAATTGAGGTTAGCTAGCTTCAACTCACTCTAGTTACAGGAATCTCAGTATTGCTCTTGTGCTGACAGAGACAATTCTGCATTGAGGGAGAGCCTTACAGTATGGAAATATTTTTCAGGGGTCGGCTTATACAGTACAGACCATTAAAATTGCTACACCCAGAAGAAATGCAGATGATAAACGGGTATTCATTCGACAAATATATTATACTAGAACTGACATGTGATTACATTTACACGCAATTTGACTGAATAGATCCTCAGAAATCTGTACCAAGAAAACCAACTCTCGCAGTAATAACGGCCTTGACACGCCTGGGCATCGGGTTAAACAGAACTTGGATGGTGTGTATAGATACAGACTCCCATGCAGATTCAACACGATACCACAGTTCAAAAAGAGTAGTGACTGGCGTATTGTGACGAGGCAGTTGCTCGGCTATCAATGACGAGACGATTTCAATTGGTGAGAGATCTGGGGAAAGTGCTGGCCAGGGCATCAGTCGAACATTTTCTGTATCCACAAAGACCCGTACAGGACCTGCAACATGCGGTCGTGCATTATCTTGCTGAAAGGTAGAGTTTTGCACGGATCGAATGAAGGGTAGATCCACGGGTCGTAAACACATCTGAAATGTAACGTCGACTGTTCAAAGTGCCGTCAATGCGAGAGGTGACCGAGACGTGTAAGCTATGGTACCCCATACCATCACGCCGGGTGATACGCCAGTATGGCGATGACTAATACACGCTACAATGTGCGTTCACTCCGATGTCGCGAAACACGGATTTGACCATCATGGTGCCGTAAACAGAACCTTGATTCATCTGAAAAAATGACTTTTCGCCATTCGTGCACCCAGGTTCGTCGTTGATTACACCATCTCAGGCGCTCCTGTCTGTGATGCAGCGTTAAGGGTAACCGCAGCCATGGTCTCCGAGCTGATAGTCCATGCTGCTGCAAACGTCGTCGCACTCTTCGTGCAGATGGTTATTGTTTTGCAAACGTCACCATCTTTTGACTCTGGGATCGAGACGGGCCTGCACGATCCGTTACAGCCATGCGGATAAGATGCCTGTCATGTCGACTGCTAGTGATACGAGGCCGTTAGGATCCAGCACCCTTCTGAACCCACCGAGTCCATATTCTGCTAACAGTCATTCGATCTCGACCAACGCTAGCAGCAATCTCGCGATACGATAAACCGGAATCGCGATAGGTTACAATACGACCTGTATCAAAGTCCGAAACGTCATGGTACTCATTTCTCCACCTTACATGAGGCATCACAACAACGTTTCACCATGGAACGCCGGTCTACTACTGTTTGTGTATGAGAAATTTGTTGGAAACTTTCCTCATGTCAACACTTTGTAGGTGTCCCCACCGGCGCCAACCTTGTGTGAATGCTGTGAAAAGCTAATCATTACCATATCAGAGCATCCTGTTCCTTGCGGTTTAATGTCGCGTCTGTGACACATCATCTTCGTGGTGTAGCAATTTTTAGTGGGCAGTAGCGCAGCTGTCTTTCTACCATCTGACGGAGGAAAGAAAATTACGTCGATTGTAAACAAAGCTAAAAATATTTTTTAAAAAAAAGAAAGAAAGAAAGAAAATTCTACGACATTACTCAACAATTCAACTCCACTCCAGAAACTTAATTCGTACGAATTTTAATACTCTTGACCACGATAATATATGAGATTGTAACTTGCTGTAAGTTGTAATTTTATGTTAGACTGCCGTCAAATGTAATACATTTTTTAATAAATTGTAAACATGCATGCTACTCCGCTGCTCGTCGCTGGCTTCGAATTTGGATTCTATGTTGGGCGTAAGGAAGAGCATGGTGTGGGTGTGTCCACGGATGACCACTAATGACAGAACAACAATATCTGTTGATGAACTGCAATACATTGGTTGCTGGGCATTTGGGCGAGGTTTCGGTTGCTTGATATTTGAGCGAGGTTGGCTTCTGCTCGTAATTTGTTTTGAGTCATCAGTTTTCTGGTTGGTTTAAGACAGCCTGCCACGCATTCCTCTCCTGTGCCAAGCATCTCGGACTAACACTACGTCCTCAGCTATTCACTGGATTTATTCCAATCTCTGTCTTCCTCTACAGTTTTTCCCTCTGAAGCTCCCTCCCTCTAGCACCGTGGAAGTCATTCCCTGATGACTTAATAGATATCCTATCTTTCTGTCCCTTCTCGTAAACAGTGATTTCCAAACATTCCGATCCTCTCCGATTCTGCACAAAAAATCCTCATTCCTTACCGTACCAGTACAGCTAATTTTCAACATTTGCCTGTAGCACCACATCCCACATGTTTCTATTCAGTTCTGTTCTGGTTTTCCCGCAGCCCATGTACTACCATACAATGCTGTGCCCCAACCGTACATTGTGAGAAATTTGTTTCTCAAAATAAGGCCTATGTTTGATACTAGTAGACTGCTCTTGGCGAGGGATATTCTCTGAGTAGTATTCTCCTCACGCTGACACGTGCGTCCGGTGCTCTGACTGTAGCTGCTTGTTGATTCGTTCCGAGGCTGCTGGAGCCACGATCCGTAGGTCACTGTTACGATCGTGGCTGGAGAGGGGGGGGGGGGGGGGGAGGGGAGGCCTCGAGACGGCGGCAGTGGTAGAGGTCAGTGCTCTGTCTCAGCCACCGTCCCCGGCGGCAGCTGTCTGGCTTCGTCGGGCCAGAGTCCCTGGGTCTGGTACTGGTCACAGTGTTTCTGGAACCGACATCCCAGTACGATGGCGACAGTGCGTTACCGACATGCACCCGAGGCGATGACACATTACAGGCGGCTGCCCACTGACAGCGTTCGAGCGGTCGTCGATTGTGACGGTGATGAGTACAGCAGTGACGTCACTCCGGCGCTTCGTAGGCGAAGACCTACATTACGGGGGTGACTATTACTACAACTGCGATAACGGTGACGACTCCAAACTGGTGGCAGCTCTCAGTGACACTGGCTCTGCGTGATTCCAACGCCATACGATGGTCGATGATGGCGATATGGCTGCAGGTCCGTAAATACAGCTTCCTGTCACTGACGCTGGTGGTTCTTTCCCCCCAGTTGGTCGGTCAAGTGTTGATTGGCTAGCGCCCTTGTGAACAGCGACCTGCTTTTTGTCACGTCCCCTGCTGGTCGGTGACACAGCGTTTTCCATCGTGTTGCTGAACTCGACCCTCAGCCGACCTACTTGCGTCACGTAACCATGCTACTGAGCTGCATAACAGAACGTAGCTTACATACGACTTTTGGCTCTCAATATTCAGGTATTCAGTCGGAGTCATGGAGCTGGATAAAAGTCCGTTCGAAATGCAAGGACATTAAGCTCATTGGTGACCGCTAATAAAGAGCCGTAGGTTATGCACATTTCACCCTCCAGACTAAAAACGTCACTATGATACGAATAAAGAGAATGTCTCTTATTTTGTATTGTAAATAACATGGCAGATGACGTTATAAATATATATATGAATGTCGATGTAGCTCTTTCTATGAACTTTTCAAATTGCAAGGACTGTCTCATGATATTCTTTTATGATATTTTTAAAGGATATAGTTTCCGCCCTGGGCGGCAATGGGAGAGGAGATAGTTGACAACACAAATGGAAATAAGTAGTTCATTCAAAGAGGTCAATTTCAGTTGTGTCGCTGATTTATCTAAGCCATTTCGGGATGTGAAATCCCACCTTTAAATATATAAATTCCTTCTATGTAGACATGCACAATATTTGGTCGGGCCTGTCAGGTCTCCTAGACTGAAACTATCCGCCGTTGGGCAGCTAAATATTATGAACGCAGACCACGCCACAGGTCTGCGTGTGAGTTGAAGATGTCCCTCATACCAAATCCTGGCTAATATAAACAAAATTGTAAGCCTCTATGTTGTAAGGGATGGAATATTCCCTTCCTTTCTGTTTCTGTAACTTCATTTTTCATCATCTTGGAGTTTCGTGGTTAAAACTTTTTTACAATTAAATACTAATATCTAAATACAAAGAAGGGAATTTCCTTACCTGTAGCATTTGTTCCTGTTGACTGTCTTAAGCCTCATCAGACTCCATAAATGTGAATTCAGGGTGATCGTACAGTAAATAAGAATAGTGGACTATGAAATGACGAATATTGTAAAAACTGATATGTATGACTGAGGAAACATGTGATTCAGCAGCAATGTACTTACAGATTCGAAAAGATACTCTCACTGCCTTTTTGAAAGAGAAACGAGAACAGAAATGAATGTTAGCTGTCGCTCAAAACTTTATATTTAATGTAGAATGAAATGTGGCTCTGGCATCCCTGTACCTCTGAGGAATACTGCACCGAAGTTTCCAATGAGCGAGACTAACTTTCCGGCAGCGGTATCTTGTTGCCTCAGAATTCCCATCGCGGTTGGTAAGCAGCGTTAAGTTGGCAGCACTGGTGGCCGGATTCACTACTATTGGAATATCTGCTGCCAGCGCCTCTGGGGCGCTGTGGAATGTAATACGGGGCACCGATTCAGAAGCGTGTTCGCCAGCCGTTAATGCGGCCAAAGTCTGCAGAATGCACAGTCGCCGGGCTGGCTTGCCCGCCGTCCGTATTAAATAATCTCTCGATCGAGACCGTATGGAACTATTTCTAGCGGATGAGGCAAGCTAATTACGTTCAGTTATAATAAAGATTGTAAGTTAATTTTGCTTTGGTCGTCTGAAAATAGCTTGACATGTCTGGCAGAGACGTTAATTAACGCCAGTTATTAACCGTGTGGCATGTGTCCGTAGTGAATTAGCGAGCGTTCTGTGCTAATGAAATGCACAAGCTGCAGTAGTCAATAATGCGAGAATATGATTCGCTGTTTCAACGCAATAATATTAGGCGCCTTGACCTACCTGATCTACTGCACTTAATAGAACTGTTAGTTGCGATAATAAACACATTAATAAAATAATAAAAAACCATGGTCCGTAGTAATGTAAACACTATTTATTTTAAACTTTCAGTTAGGTAATTTCACGACTTGTAGCTTTCAAGTACATATGTGATATTATGTATTAAAAAAATAAAAATAAAAAAACCTCCGCACGAACAGGCCATGAAGGCCCAACAGTACCGACCAGTCGCCATGTCATCCTTAACCACAGGCGTCACAGGATGCGGTTGTGGAGGGGCATGTGGTCAGCACACCGCTCTCACGGCTGTGTGTCAGTTTACGGTACCGTGTATTACGCATTACATGTCATCAGTGTATGTGGATCCATTTCCAGTGTAAGGATACAGGTGCTTGAAAATGCCAAGTCGTAGAAATTAGCTAACCAAACGATTTAAATAAACATCGTTTACATGACTGCTTAACAAGGATCGTTTTTTTCTCTTTTATTAAGCATTTACAGGCTGTGGATACCCACAGAAACAAAATATTAAACGCAGTAACATTGCTCAAAGAGGACAAATGTTACTATATTTGTTACAGTGGCATTCTTTTTGCGGGAATACAGTGTACGGTGCCACGGTTCAGTTTTACGATAATTTTATTGCCTTTTAAGATAATAATTCCACATAACAAGTAAAGATAATGCATTACGAATGTATACTGTGAGACAGGTGAAGGGCGGCAATGGGTTGAAAATGTTTTTATGAGTCATTTCATGAAAATCTTCTTCATATTCTCTTCAACTAATAGCTCCCGATCTGGTACGCAGCAATGAGCCCGCGACGGATATGAGGACATGGAACAGCCAGACCACAGCACGGTGGCTGTTAACTCGCTGCTGCAGGAAAAAGACACGAAGGATGTTACAACATGTATCCGCGAGTTTTTGATTTGTATTTATTCCGGACTGATATCTTCATATATTTGGTCTAAAAGAGGTTTCCACACGCAGGGGTATGAAAGAATTGATGCTTTCAGCTCCCACCGTCATAACTTAGCAAAGAATCTTACTAAGAACCGGAGAAAATTCTCTTAATACGTAAAATCACAAAACGGGTTTGAGTCGACCTCTCTGGCGTGGCCACAGAAAACACCAAAAGGAAAGCTGATCTTTTAAATATAATATGTGTAAAATATAATATGTGTAAAATATAACTCACGCACGTATATCATACAGACATAGCGTCGGTAGGCTGTCGCAAGGACCCCCGTGTGGAGGACATAGAAATAGGAATGTCTGGCATTGAAATGTTTCTCAAAGAGTTGAAACCAAGTAATTCAGCCAGGTCAGAATGAAAACCAAATGTTTGCGGCATTGGCCTGTTAGTAGTTTGGATCTATCGCCAATCTCTCGCCCAGCGGAAATGCCCAAGCGACTGAAAGAACAGATGCAAGTAACTTCATTATTTATATACACTGAAGTGCCAAAGGAACTGGTATAGGCGTGCGTATTCAAATACAGAGGTATCTAAACAGGCAGAATACGGCGCTGCGGTCGGCAACGCCTATACAAGACAGTATCTGGCGCAGTTGTTAGATCGGTGTCTGCTGCTAGAGTATCAGTTTATCAAGACGTAAGCGTGTTACTGTCGACGCGCGAGCAATGTAACACAGCAATTCCGAGGTAGCGATGAAGTGTAGACTTTCAAGGACGACCATTTCACGAGTGTACTGTGAATATCAGGAATCTGGTAAAACCTCAAGTCTCCGACATCACTGCGGCTGTATAAAGATCTTGCAAGAACGGAACCTATGATGGATGAAGAGAATTTTTTTAAGTGAAAGAAGTGCAACCCTTCCGCAAATTTCTGCAGATTTCTATGCTGGGCTATCACAAGCGTCAGTGCGCGAACCATTCAACGAAACATCATCGATATGAAACTTCCTGGCAGATTAAAACTTTGTGCCGGACCGTGACTCAAACTCGGGGCCTTCGCCTTTTTGCGGGCAAGTGCTCTGCCGACTGAGCCACCCAAGCACGACTCACGCCCCGTCCTCACAGCTTTACTTCCACCAGTACCTCGTCTCCTACCTTCCAAACTTCACAGAAGCTCTCCTGCGAACCTTGCAGAACTAGCACTCCTGGGAGAAAGGACATAGCGGCACACAGTTTTCATTTGCCAGGAAGATTCATATCAACGCACACTCCGCTGTAGAGTGAAAATTTCATTCTAGAAACATCCCCCAGGATGTTGCTAAACCATGTCTCCGCAATTTCCTTTCTACCAGGAGCGCAGGTTCGAGTCTCGGTCCGACACACAGTTTTAATATGTCAAGAAGTTTCATATCAGCGCACACTCCGCTGAAGAGTGAAAGTTTCATTCTAGAATCATCGATATGTACCTGCGGATCCGAGAGCCTGCTCGTGTAACCATTGATGAGTTCACGACACAAAGCCTTACTCCTCACGTGGGCCCCTCAACAGTGACATCGGATTGTTGATGACTGGAAACACGTTGTCTGGTCGGACGAGTCTCGTTTCAAATGGTATCGAGCGCATGGACATGTACGATATGGACACAGCCTCATGAATCCATGGACCCTGCTTGTCAGCAGGGGATTGTTCAAGCTGGTTTAGGCTCTGGAATGGCGTGGAGCTTGTGCAATTGGAATCATATGAGACCCCTGATACTTTTTGATACGACTCTGACGGATGACACGTACGTAAGCATCCCATCTGGTCACGTGCGTCCATTCACGTTCATTGTGCATTATGACGTACTTGGGCAATTCTAGACAATGTGAGACCCTACACGTCCGGAATTACTACGGAGAGCTCCAGGAACACTGTTCTGAATTTAACCACTTCCGCTGGTTGGCCACTAAAACCCCCCAGGCATGAACATTACTGAGCGTATTAGGTACGCCTTGCCGCATGCTGTTCAGAGGGTATCTCCCACGTTCCACATACTGAGCTGGAAAACAAGATTAGTGGAACTGAAATTTGTACGGATGTATTTCTACAGTCATTTTCCCTCGCTCCACATGAGAGTGGAAGAGAAAAGTAAATGACTAGTAGTTGTAGACGGTACTCTCTACCATACACCATAAGGCGGCTTGCGTGGTATATAAGCAGTTGCAGATGTAACCTACAACGTGACGGAACACCTTTACTTTCGTTTTTCAAAGAATATGACTAGTAGTTGTAGACGGTACTCTCTACCATACACCATAAGGCGGCTTGCGTGGTATATAAGCAGTTGAAGATGTAACCTACAACGTGACGGAACACCTTTACTTTCGTTTTTCAAAGAATATGACTATATGAATTTATCTTTCTCAGTAGATCATCGTTTTCCTTACAGAGGTAGTGATTCAATACAGCTTCCGACCGTCCTCATTTTGGATTTTTAGACAAATGCTGGGATGTTTCCTATGAAAGGGAAATGCAATGCCGACTTCCTTTCTCATCCTTTCTAACCCAAATATGATGGCATCGACGACCTCACTGTCTGCTCTCCCCCCCCCCCCCCCCTCCCCTTTCCCCCGGAATCAACCAACCAGCTAACATTACGGAGGCCGGTACCCGGAAAATAGTAAATTTTCAGTCAGTCATCGTGCTAGGGTGTAGGTGTGCAAGCGCTGCCTGCCGCATTTAGTAAGAAACATGTACAGTACCACTCACGAGGAGTAGACTTTAAATGCCATCACTTAATTTCCCAGAAACCTCGCTCCGTGGAAATGGCGTACCTGTAGATAGGCGAGAAAACGACTGTCAAAGTTTTCAAGACACTTTACGTACCTTTCAAAGCGCGATCTTCTCAGGTGAAATGGCGGCTCAGTGGTGGTGTAGCTTGATACTACGTTGAGACCAAGTATCCGTTAACGAGGTGGACGTCGGTGAAGAGCAACCTTCATCAGCCCTACCTAGCGACATGGTATCACGTAACCTGTGGAGAATTCGCCTCTAACCAGCGTTTACATGCGACTGGCTTAATGGGTAGTCTTTTACGCTCGACCTGTTAAATGGCTCTGAGCGCTATGGGACTTAACATCTGAGGCCATCAGTAGCCTAGAACTGAGAACTATTTAAACCTAACTAACCTAAGGCCATCACACACATCCATTCCCGAGACAGGATTCAAACCTGTGACCGTAGTGGTCATGCGGTTCCAAACTGTAGCGCCTAGAACCGCTCGGCCACAGCCCCCGGCCCGACCTGTCACTCTGTGAGCGGGGATGCCTATCGCCTGCACACTGGGGCGGCTGTTTCTTCCTCGACCCTCCATCCGTGATCGAACCGTACAATTTCATTCGGCCCGAGCTTGTGTGTTCCCCTGCATCCCATATTCATGCTATTATATGGGTCCAGGGGAGGTGGAAAGTCGCTTATCTTCTGGAGTGGGGGAGAAATCGCGGCTCGGTCTTTCAGTTCTCCTACATTATCGGCATACGGTTATTGAACGACGTACATGCTACCGAGCGTAATTTGCCAGTCACCTCAGTGGTGTTTTGCCCGGCCCCCTGCTCAAGTGGAATGTGCCTAACAGGGATAATTGTGGATTGCGCTCTACTAACACTTCTCTCACGTTATTTAAAGCCTTCTCCGGTGGGCCCGCCGTCTCATACCACCCTGTCCTTATTTTCCACACCCTTCTCCTCTACCTACCACTGGTGTGTCACACGATGACATTCATTGATTACAATTAAGGATATCCTTCTTTCACTGGCCCTTCTCATCGTCTTACGATTGATTGGTAGTGTGGTCGACCCCATGCCTTGACATCGAGCCGGGGGCGATCAACAGGAACTCATATCCCGTCATCATTAAAAAATAAATAAATAAACCACACAAACTTTCATACGCTTGTGTTTGAATCGAACTTTTGTAATATATTTTACTCTTCGGCAAGATAATGAAATTTGTGTGTTATTCATATACAAAATTGATGTGGTTAACCTCAAGGGTTATTAACTTCGCTTCCCGTGTTTATTGCTTCCATTTATCTATCCATGCCCGTTCGTTACAAGAAGACTGTTTCTTATTATATCAGGAGATACAAGCTCGTTATTTTAGTTCCATATTGAAACTGGGTTTCAAAATAAGGTAATATATTTGTTATATAATGTACGTGTGTATATTATATTGAGCGGTTATAGTGGTTTTAAATCCTCATATTCCGATATTTCGTTCTCATATAAGTTCCTGTATTAATTCTTATACTTTATTCATACGTTTATTCTTCAGTAAGATTTGATGCATTCACGTGGATGATTCAGATCGTAGAAACACTCGAAACATGCGTACTCTGAAATCCTCGAGCATCGCACGAAGTCATGTTTGCCACAGTGACAGTTCTTCGTATGGATCTCATTCGGAAATTGAAAGTGATTAATGTGGCTGAAGATTTTCTTGGCAATACTCTTGCTAGAAACCATGGGTAAAGAGTCACGTTTCCGAAAATAGGTTCTTGCAATTCGTTGTGACTCGTGATATACTACAGAAACTTCACCGAAAACAATTTCAAAGACGCACATCAAAAACGCTTAGCATCATTGTGGTTACTAGAACTCCAGAACATAGAGGTTGACTGGATATTGTATCTCAGCCACATTTCCTTTGACTGTTTCGAGGTGTCACTAAACTCGTCCAAAACTGTAAACAACCACCCACGAGCAGTGCATATTAGCCGATCAGTTCCAGTCATTCCTCTTTGAAGGCAAATGCGGCACTCATCGGTGTCTGTAGTTCAACCATGCGTGCACCGTCACTTTCGTAGTTCAATCGCTTCCGCATTGTTACTTTCTGTCACGAAGGGCTCTCAATAAGGTAAGTGTCCATGCGTCTCCGAGTGAGCGAAAGAGATATTGTTCGGACATGGAGGAGATACAGAGAGGCAGGAACTGTCGCTGATATGTCTCGCTCGGGCCGCCTAAGGGCTATACAGTTAGTAGACAAATTAGGATTAAGTTATATAAATATACACCGAAAATCAATCCTGTAGTAATTTCTACAGACATGGGTATATAAATGGAGAATAAAAATAAAAGTAATAATCGGCTTTAGAACACAAGGCGCAAACTTACAAAAGTGTGAAGCTAACCAATTTGCCACCTGTTGTCTGAGGATGCTTTGCGGTAAGAGCCACAATAAGCACCTGGAAAATACCTCGAAAACCCTGACCAGTGGTTTTTCAAACTAGGAAGAGTTCCTATGGATAAGCCGAGACACGTTTTCGCTTATTTTGAACTCTCTTCGACTGAGCGAATTTTCTGGAACATGAGGTTACGATACTTGCCATGTTCTCTCATCAGTTCAGTATAGAACGTTGTAAGGTACAGGTGGGAACTGAGGTGGTGGAGAAGCTCTGTCGTGTTAATGAGCGTTGCAGCTGGCCAACTGGCAATGCGCCGTGGAAGAAAATTCTGTTTTCGCGTTTCAGACAGAAGGATAATAAGCACGTGGATAAAACAATGGCATGACAGGGGTTCTGTAACCAATTTCAGGCATAAGGGACTTGTAATGACAGTTGGAACGCGATATTCTGCAGATCTGCACCGAAGCCCACAGCGATCTGGCCGTCGTCGTTCCAATACATCACATAACCCTCAACCGTCTTTGCAGAGAATTGTCAAAGAGGATTTAATATTTAATCCTTATCTTATAAGCTGCAAGTGCCTCAACAGCCACGACCGGGAGATGGAGTAGGATGAATTTCTGCATAATATTACTGGACAATGATGATGCAATTCTGATAATAAATTTTATGTTCAGTGAGGCAGCTTTCCACCAGAATAAGGTTCTCAGAAAACAAAAATTCCGATTTTACACCAACACAGGATCACAACTAACTCATGAAAGGCCCATGTTAGCACAAACGTCGCCATCTCGTGTGCTGTGGATCATACCAACCAACGACTGGGCCATAATACTTTTGGAGAAGACGAAGGACAGCCAGTGAGTGTTAGTGCCGAGCGGTATGACAACCCGATTAACGATTTGTCCTTTCCTAATCTGGAGGAACTCTGCTTCCGAACGCAGTACCCTATCAGTAAGGTAGGGGCTACAGCTTCTGCCCGTAATTCAATGACTTCAGTGAAGCGTCACTTTGAACACCGATTAGTCTCACGAATCAGTGAACTCCAATGATAGCCGAGATCGCCCGATCTTTCAGACGCGAATCCACTTTACTTACAATATGAAGTCCGTTGTCCGCAAGGACATGGAGCCCATTTTTCAGTTTATGACTGAAAATGTAACGCCGGCCGAAGTGGCCCAGCGGTTCTCGGCACTACAGTCTGGAACCGCGCAACCGCTACGGTCGCAGGTTCGAATCCTGCCTCGGGCATGTATGTGTGTGATGTCCTTCGGTTAGTTCGGTTTAAGTAGTTCTAAGTTCTAGGGGCTCATGACCTTAGAAGTTAAGTCCCATAGTGCTCAGAGCCGAAAATGTAACGGGCAGCACTCGTGAACGTCGTCAGCAACGCATCGCCGATGATGGAAGCCATTTGTATGATGTAATTCTTAAGAAATAAATTCGTGTTTAGCTCTGGAAGAATGACAATGTGTGTATTGCAGTACATGTAACTTACATTCGTTCAAATAAACGCTAAACATTATAATAACCGAATGAAAGAACGCTACTGCCCGTGTGGGACCCTCTACATTCAAACGATATATGTGAAAAAGTGATATTGATATTCAGTTGAGTGCAGTACAGTTATTTATTACTATTTTCTGTGTGAAACTGGGACATCCATATGGTCTTAGTTTTGTGACGAGGTACTCTTTGCTTTTATGAGTCACGCCTGGAGCGCCATAAATTGATTGTCGCAGTGAGTTGAACATTTTAGTACGCAGCCTGTTGCATATTTTAGGGCCCCCGTCAATGCGCTGTAACAGTATTTTCAGAGGATATTTATGGAGGCAGTACTGGCACAACCGAGATAAACTTCTAAATTTCTACGGCTCTCCCGCTAACAGAAGGATGAAGTAGTTTCAGTTAAATTCGGTCATCCTTCATATAGTAAGCGATCCTCCACAAGGGCCACATTACGTAGCACTTACATGCGCATCACGGATTATAAAACGTGGCAGTAGTAGTAGCAGCAGTAATACTAAAGTTCCTTATAATGAGCGACAGAGAACACGAATTTAATTGTCCTTTGATTAACGATGAGGGTACCGTGACTGTTCACCATCTCTATTAGCTATTTAGCTACATATTCAATAGATAATTTGAACGATACTTTTATAGAAATTATGTGGAAATGGTTACTTTGCGGGATGTGTATACGTTAATAGTGTTAACGATGGTGAACACGTAAGTCCTACAGTTTTAATCTTCCGCAGGCAACTATACTTAAAAAGTAGGCTTAAAATGTTTATTTATTTATTTATTTTATACAAGATGCCAGTTTTAAAATAGAAATTCGTTCTTGGGACAGAACTAGTTGACCAGGAGAAATGACCCAAGGTTAGCTATGAAACTTACTTTGCTCACACACTTTACGTTACTGGGAAAAATGAAAAAAGAATTTTTTTGTTGGTACTGAACTAGTTTCTGAGCACATGACAGCCACTTAAAGAATGGGTAATAAAGGTTAATCTTTCCTCCGGTATTGTAGGTATGTATATCACTATTCTTCGCAAACTGTGATGGATTATTCACCACGAATTTCAGATGTGTAGTGATGATGCAGTTAAAGTGCCTAACTCCTTACAGAGGTCACCCTGGGTGAACACACATCATCCTTACCGCTCGGTTTTAGAGTAATCGATACTTTCTTTCTAAGTGATGAGCTACCGCAGAATATTATTCTTTAAGATATTACTGCGTTAAAATAGGCACAGTATGTCAGGAGGTAAATTAGTTTGTTTCCAAGCTTAACAATTACATTAAGAGCAAACGTAATTGAACTTAATTGTTTGACAAGCTCAATAAGATAATTCTTCCACCTCGTTTTCTTCAGTATACACTCTCGGAGATTTTGAGCATTCTGTCGTATTTATCGACTTCTGCTCATGTCGTACATCAATTCTTACGATTACTAAAGTTTTTGTACAGAACTAAATATAGTATGTTTTCTCAAACTTTAGGGAGAGTTAATTTTCGGAGAAGCACTTAACAATTCTTTGAAAAACATTATTGACAGAATCTTTGGTTGCTTTCTCTGAAATGGGATTCATTATAACACGAGTATAGTCCGCAAAAGTATCAATTCTTCTTGTGAATGTTAAGTAGAATTAATTCACATGTATAAAGACGAGTAGTGGGGGAACATGGAACCCTGTGCGACTCCCTTTTGGATTTTTCCCCACTCAATTTTTCCAGCGTTTTTCAGATTCTTTAATACAGCTTTTCAGTCAGTCGGTTAAGTACCATGCAAGTCAGTTGTGTTTAAAGCAAAAACTCCTTAAAACTTGTGGTTATTTGGAAATACAAGGCGATCTACAAAATCGAGCGCCTTTGAAAGATCACAAAAAAATAATAGCAGCTGGCAATATTTAATTTTTTAGGTCTTCTAATATTTGGTGGGCGAATGTGTTAATAGTACGTGGTGTTCAGTAGCCCTCCTGCTATCCAGACCACTCTATGCAAAGTGTATTGGTTCTGTTTATAAATGAGCCTACTTTTGAGTGCATTACTTTTTCGAATATTTTGGAAAAAGGTGTCAGTAAAGAAACTGGAATACAATTATATAAGTCTTTCATGTCATTTTTCCTATAAAAAAAGCTTAAATTTTTCATATTCCGTCGTGGTTACAAACATTTCCTATGCCAGTTATGCCACTGCGAAAGGGCTTATTCCTGTCCGCCATTTGTGGCGATTGCCACTGATATGTTTTCGATGTGTGACCTTAGTTACAGTAGTGAACAATATACGGTCATATGATTCAGGACAGGTAGTCTGAAGTTACTTAACTAAAATACTGGCTGAAACATAAACAAACCGCTGTACCAGGAAGAACGGACCATAAAATCAATAGCAAAATCTATAATGGCTTTCAAATCTGGCAGGCGTGAAATTCGTTATGCGCTTGTGAGGTGCAGAATACTATGTGGTATCATCAGAGTGGTCTCTGTCTAGGTCCAAAGCCAGCCGATCCCTTCGTGCAGCAATTAACATGATTCGAGAACTATGGTTGTCGATTCATAAAGTAATAATAGTATCGTTGGCTTTAAGTAACCCACAATAAACACTACAAGGGCTAAGCATCCTCGCCAAACGTTGCCTAATTAGGAAATGAACGATAAATGTTCAATGCGCACGCCGAGGTGCTTACTACAGACTGACGAGGCAAAATAATGCAACTGGCTGAAGCTATCGACATTCACAGCATTCTTCAGAAAAAAAAAGCCAATAAAGCACGTAGGTAATTGTATCCAGTGACACGGTCGCAAATGCTTACTAAGAAACACCGGTTTCTGCTGAATGCAGCGAACCTGTCTATTATAAAATAATCGATACCTTGAAGGCAAGTTATGAGGTTGTGCTGTAAAGTAATACCTCCGAAATTTCTGTGTGAAAATTCATCAAACATTTTAAATAAAAGAAAAGTTATTAACATTCTACATTTTCGTTGTTCTTGTCTACATATTTGCAGACCACAAACGAGCGCCTCGACATTATAACGATTAGATACTTTAGGTTCACTGTCAATGGTTCTAACATTCTGGGTGGTGTCTGTTTGTTCTATATTGTGTCTCCCTACCACTTTCGCGCAGTGACGCTGTGAGCGTGTTTTTTAGGGAATTGGCTACTTTGAACCTCGGACCTGTTGCTAGTAAGGAGACGCCAGACCACACATGACATGTAGAGTTCAGAAGAGATCAGTGAGACTAGCGATGATATAACCAAATACTTAATGATTTCAGCGTCAGCTCCACTGTACTCCCCGTAAAAGAATCTTAATACTAACTAAATGTAGTGGAAGGGGTTCAAGGCTTTCCTATTTTTAGTTATCTGGTAAAATAACGTCGAAGAAGCAGTTAAGTTTACTATTGGAAATTTTATTCTACTCACAAAACATTGTTTATAAATTGCACTATTCATAAAAGGAAGTGTTTTAATACAGGATGGTAAAAACCAACTGCGTTAAACAAAAATGTCAACGAATATTCCGCGAATGAGTTTCTAAGTTCTACAATGGATCGAAGGATGAGCTATGCTATATCACATCCATAATCTAGGTTTAAATTAAGTTTCACAAAAGAGATAACTATCAAAATGGTCTACAGTGACTCTCAATTATCTTTAATTAGTTATCTAACTTGTCGTAAATTACAGTGGCTTCTCAATAACTATATAACAGAAAAATCATCGTGTTTCAGATTTTTACTCCAAGTGCCAAATGTGAAAACCATGAGCTTTAATTGACGATCGACACTAGTATTACGCAAAAAGGGGGTGTACAGATTAGACTTCTGCAGTTCCGAGTGAAGCTTTATGCGTTGTTATCCGGCATCGCGTGCGTTCATTACCTTGTCGGTGTTCGTCAGGGGGTAGCGGCCGGCGCAGCAGCCATCCAGCTCGCCTTCTCCGAACTAACTAACCTCTCCTAACTTCTCCTTACTATAATTTACCGAAGTTGGTTTAAAAAAAAAACTATCTGGCTGTGTTTCCATCTGATCAACAAGGGTCTCAGTGTTAACCTTATGCTCCGCCAAAAAAAAATTCTGTCTATCCAATGAGAAACGTTATACTTTTCATGGTGTGGCAATGTTTTTAAAGTTTGCAACGTAACACAGACGCGAGAAAGTCTCACGCTAAAACTTGCAGCTGGTGTGGTCCTTTTAGCGTTATCGTAAGATCTATGCTGTTCTTCTGGAGGGCTCTATCTTTTAACATGGGCTGGGGGGTGGTCCTCGACGTAACAGAGACACGAAAAAGTGTTACGCTAAAACTTGCAGCTGGCGTTGTCCTAGTGGTTAGCTGGCGACGTGGGTGTCCAGTCCGTCCCTTATCGTAGGGCCCTCTAGCTTTTCACAGTTCTGCTCTCGGTTTCTGTTCTCGTTTCTCCTCTCGGAACTGCGTCTATCTCACGGTGGGAAGGTATGACATGCATTTAGGCATTCTTGTGTTAGTCTCTGGTATTCCATTTGCTCACTCGTTACTCGTATTATTTTGGTTAATTTAATGTCACGATTTGTTCGGAGCTATGTGACATACTACTGGATTTGCTTATCATGTCAGGGTTTTCATGGAAGGTGTTGGATTTACCTGACACCATACATGGTCATCCTCCATACAATTCCGATTTGGTCTCGTCCGATTTTCTTTTATTTCCGTAACTTAAAAAGCACGTGCGAGGATTTCACTTAGCTGTTGACTAAGCAGTGCAACAAGAGAGAAAGGCCGTATTAAAGTAACAACACACATAACCATTACTGTAGCTTGACTAGCTATTCCCCCAAACAATCATATGCAAGTGCTGCTGCAAGGTATTGTAAAACACTGCAGCAAGTAAAATATTCGTTTCAGAACTATCTTGCTATATCCACTTGGTCAGGAGAAACATAGAAGAAAAAACTGTCAACGAGACGAAAGAATCCACTACGAACTCCAATAGAAAATCAAACGTCCCTGTAAGTAGCTAATGCGGTAAAAATCTAAATATATCGGGGAAATGCATTTACAAACGAACTCCGTAATACAGAGAGCTACAGCAAAGAGTGGTGACTTGACTCGACTTCACAAAGAGGTAACATGCTGACACTGGCGCTCATACCCGTGGGCAAGCGGGGGCGGGTAGAACTTTTTTATGGCTACTTACATGTCGCCATTCGTCTTCAGAAATAGTAAAAATGCACAAAACCCTCAAATCTAGGCCCCCTCCCCACTTCCACAAACTATCCTACGGGCGCCCTTGCTTGTAGGTATACAAGAAAGTAGTAAACATGAATATCTTCGCAATTTACAGGTATTTACGAAACAAATTGGTAGCTGACCTTTTTATCCGCCTTTCCGCTTCAAATGATGAAGTTCGGAATATGTGTGATAAACTGAATGTCTACATTTCAAATAAAACGCACCACAACATACAAGAATATGAAACGTGTCTGAGCCGGCCACGGGGGTCTTGCGGTTCTAGGCGCTCAGTCCGAAACCGTGCGACTGCTACGGTCGCAGGTTCGAATCCTGCCTCGGGCATGGATGTGTGTGATGTCCTTAGGTTAGTTAGGTTTAATTAGTTCTAAGTTCTAGGCGACTGATGAAAACAGATGTTAAGTCGCATAGTGCTCAGAGCCGTTTTGAAAGGTGTCTGCACACGGGTGAGATACATGTCTGCATGGTTATGGTCTTTGAAGACGTTACCGTGAAAGGTTTTTGTCAAATGGTGAATGTATACGGCAGTTGGCTGTTATTTACACACGATTTGCTGAAAATATCATGCAGACAATGCAGATGGACAATGTGCCAAAGACATATATATGTTTTCTGTAGTTTCAATTCAGACACGTGATAAGGCATGAAATAATCGGAGCTTCTCAACTGAAATTGCAATCATTTGCTTTATAAAAACAACGTTTCAACCGTTCGAGACGACAATGATGTCATTTATTAAGTAAACAGTCTGTTGTGAGTGGAGTATTACGGAGTCACAGGATACGGAAAGTGATTCACATTAAGAGTCAAACCACACTGGTCGGTTGTCATGATAAAATAAACATTATTGACCATGAAAACCACAAATTGCATATTGTACCACCATACAGCAAGACTTTCACAGGTGGTGGTCCAGATAACTGTACACGCCGGTACTATTGGTCCAGATTGTCCCATTCCTCAATGCCGATTCGGCTTAGATCCCTCAGAGTGGTTGGATGGTCACCTCGTGTATAAACAACCCTTTTCAATCCACCCCAGGCATGTTCGATAGGGTTCAAGATGTGCACGATGGGGCGATAATTGTCGTCCATGAAGACGAATGCCTCGCCAGTATGCTGCCGATATGGTTGTACTATAGGTCGGTTGATGGCATTCACGTACAGTAGAGTCGTTACGGCGCCTTCCATGACTACCAGTGGCGTATGTCTGCCCCACATAATGCCACACAAAACAAAAGGGAACCTCCACCTTGCCACACTCGCTGGACAGTGTGTCTAAGGCGTTCAGCCTGACCAGGTCCCTCCAAACACGTCTCTGACGATTGTGTGGTTGAAGGTACATGCGACACTAATCGGTGAAATTACGTGATGTCAGTCATGAGCAGTCCATGCATCATGCTTTTGGGCCATCCATACCACGCTCCATGGCTGCAAAGATGGATCTCGCCATGGATGTCGAGAGTGAAGTTGCTCATCATGCAGCCTCTTGTGCGCATTTTGAGACCTGACACGATGCCCAGTGGCTGCACGAAAAGTATTATTCAAATTCGTGGCTTTGCTGTCAGGGTTCCTCAGAGCCATAATACGTTGGTAGCCGTCATCTACTTTAGTAGTAACCCTTGGGCGGCATGAACGAGACATGTCATCGACAGTTCCTGTCTCGCTGTATCTCTTCCATGTCCGAACAACATCGCTTTGGTTTTCCTCCGAGACGAGTGGACACTTCCCTTTTTGAGAACCATTCCTGGCACAAAGTAACAATGCAGACACTATCGAACTACGATAGTGACCGTCGGACCCCCTCCGTCTAATAGGCGCTGCTCGTGCATGGTTGTTTACATCTTTGTGCGGATTTAGTTGCATCTCTGACAGTCAAAGGGACTATGTGTGTGATACAATATCCACTGTCAACGTCGATCTTCAGGAGTTCGGGGAAAAGGAGTGATGCAAAAATATTTTGGTGTGTGTATTTAAAACAGAACATGCGCGGTCCTCAACGCAGTTTTGCGCAGCAGGTGAGTAGAAGCATGGTAATTTCTTAAATGGAGTGTGGAGAAGAAAGGTCTAGGAGAAGTTCATTGGTTTTTGGTTCATGAGTCTCATAAGTAATTTGATGCGGCCGACCGCGACTGCGTCTAATGCGCTAACCTCTTCATCACACATCTTGCTGAAAATCTCGTAATCCTCCATAGTGAAGAAAAAGACCTTTCTCTGAATTTGTTGGATGAAGTAGAAATGATCAGATACCAGAAAGATAGCGTACAGAACAGTCGAACTGCATGCACCATAATATTTTGGCAATTTTAGTCACTAGTGCAACGTGACACGGAGTCCACGTGATAGTCATCATTTAGCAGGGTAGTCAGTGTTTCCAGGCGGCTGGTGAACGCGGAGCCCATTTTTTCAAGATGCCCCTTCCGTGTCTAGTTTGAGATAGGTACGAAAGCGGCTTGCCTAGTTTACTTTCCTTTGTACCTACTGTCTTATAGTACACTCCTGGAAATGGAAAAAAGAACACATTGACACCGGTGTGTCAGACCCACCATACTTGCTCCGGACACTGCGAGAGGGCTGTACAAGCAATGGTCACACGCACGGCACAGCGGACACACCAGGAACCGCGGTGTTGGCCGTCGAATGGCGGTAGCTGCGCAGCATTTGTGCACCGCCGCCGTCAGTGTCAGCCAGTTTGCCGTGGCATACGTAGCTCCATCGCAGTCTTTAACACTGGTAGCATGCCGCGACAGCGTGGAAGTGAACCGTATGTGCAGTTGACGGACTTTGAGCGAGGGCATATAGTGGGCATGCGGGAGGCCGGGTGGACGTACCGCCGAATTGCTCAACACGTGGGGCGTGGGGTCTCCACAGTACATCGATGTTGTCGCCAGTGGTCGGCGGAAGGTGCACGTGCCCGTCGACCTGGGACCGGACCGCAGCGACGCACGGATGCACGCCAAGACCGTAGGATCCAACGCATTGCCGTAGGGGACCGCACCGCCACTTTCCAGAAAATTAGGGACACTGTTGCTCCTGGGGTATCGGCGAGGACCATTCGCAACCGTCTCCATGAAGCTGGGCTACGGTCCCGCACACCGTTAGGCCGTCTTCTGCTCACGCCCCAACATCGTGCAGCCCGTCTCCAGTGGTGTAGCGACAGGCGTGAATGGAGGGACGAATGGAGACGTGTCGCCTTCAGCGATGAGAGTCGCTTCTGCCTTGGTGCCAATGATGGTCGTATGCGTGTTTGGCGCCGTGCAGGTGAGCGCCACAATCAGGACTGCATACGACCGAGGCACACAAGGCCAACACCCGGCATCATGGTGTGGGGAGCGATCTCCTACACTGGCCGTACACCTCTGGTGATCGTCGAGGGGGCACTGAATAGTGCACGGTACATCCAAACCGTCATCGAACCCATCGTTCTACCATTCCTAGACCGGCAAGGAAACTTGCTGTTCCAACAGGACAATGCACGTCCGCATGTATCCCGTGCCACCCAACGTGCTCTAGAAGGTGTAAGTCAACTACCCTTGCCAGCAAGATCTCCGGATCTGTCCCCCATTGAGCATGTTTGGGACTGGATGAAGCGTCGTCTCACGCGGTCTGCACGTCCAGCACGAACACTGGTCCAACTGAGGCGCCAGGTGGAAATGGCATGGCAAGCCGTTCCACAGGACTACATTCAGCATCTCTACGATCGTCTCCATGGGAGAATAGCAGCCTGCATTGCTGCGAAAGGTGGATATACACTGTACTAGTGCCGACATTGTGCATGCTCTGTTGCCTGTGTGTATGTGCCTGTGGTTCTGTCAGTGTGATCATGTGATGTATCTGACCCCAGGAATGTGTCAATGAAGTTTCCCCTTCCTGGGACAATGAATTCACGGTGTTCTTATTCAATTTCCCGGAGTGTATTTTCGCCGTTATTTACGTTATAAGCCACATTTTCTAAATCGATTTTACCCTTCACCACGGCTTCTTTTTCTTATAAATATTAACTCACGCAATGAATGACCATTATAGCGGTACGATCTACACAGCAATTACCAATTATCCTTCGTCTTTCTAGTTTTTTTTAAAGTTCTGGCAGTATGTTCCCGAATGGCAATACCATGACTAAGAACGTTGGGTTCTGCTGTGATGAGTTAATGTAATAATTGTTGTTAGTGTAAGTGAATAAAAATAGCAGAAATTGGCAGTACACTTTATTATTATATGTCAAATGTTAAATTTGTGGGTCTCACGGGATGATGCCTTGAACTCAGAGTGTTGTCATTTAAAATCAAGTTTTACCGGCTGTCTCTATTTTCATACATCGTGACATTTAGCAGGTGCGTATGTCCTGCATATAAAAAAGTTTGTCTTCATCTCTGAGTCGCACCTGCACCCTATGTCGTCAGTTATTTGTTGGATATATTCCGATTTTTGTCCTCCCGTGCAGTTTTAACTTTTTACAGCTCCGTCGAATTCCATGGACGTTATTCCTTGGTCTCTTAACACACTTCCTATCATCCTCTCCTGCCAATGTCGTCCACATGTTCCTCTTCTCGATTATTCTGCGGAGAACCTCCACACTACTTATTAGTCCACCCATTTCCCAATATCTTTGTGTATCAAAATGAGACAAACGCTTTGATAGTCCTCTCTTCCTGTTCTCAAACACTCCATCATCCTTTTCCATATAGCACTGTTCAAAATACACTTTCTCAGAAGTTTCTTGCCCAAACGGAGGCCAATATTTGATACTAGTTGACTGATTTCGAACAGGAATGTTCTCTGTTTTCTATGTCGTCATTGTTTAATGTTTCATGTGTTTTTTCCTTGCTCGGTGTCAAAATTTCAATTGTTAGTCTACTACAGGGACCTCAATATTGAGGATAATTTTATATCTCATCTCATTTCTGGTACTCCTCACTAGTTTCGCTTTTCTTCGTTTTACCCTCCCTCATTGTTCTGTGCGTATTAGTCTGTTGATTTTGTCCAGGACGTCCCACAATTCTTCCTGACTTTTCCTGAGAATAGGCTGATTCTTTCTGTCGTCCACTATTGGTAGCGATTTTTATTTTAAATTCAAGCAGTCACTAGGATCGAACCCGGTATCATGGATTACGATGAAAAATCATTAATTCAAGTAAAATGAATAGTTTTAGTTTGCACCACGTATGATAACACAATTAATGACCGAATAAATTTGCTATATTAAGATGCGTGTTAAGAAAATTTACACGTTCACGAAGCCATAGTAAAGGGAGTAAATGACGACTTCATTCACATCACAAACCCGAGGTCGAGTGTCCATTATGAAAAGGACGTTGGCTAACTGTTTAAGATAGCCCAAACGCTTCAGAAACTGAGGTGCACAGCTTAGATAAATCACCCTGGGCCAGCATGCGCGTGTAAAAATTACAATATGTCAATATTTCCAAGCTGCAGATCACCACATCTACAAGAGAGTAAACTAATTCCTTGCCCACAACAAATGATTCTTTCTTTACCTCCTTTCTCATTCAGTTGCTTGAAATAATGAAAATTTCATTTTGCATATACTGCACCGTATTTCGTTCAAGTCTGTGTTTGGCACATACGGAGATCAGTTACGAACATCTTGTCAGGCTACTACATCCGGTTTAGCAATAGAAAGGCAGTGAATGCACAAAGGCGAACAGTGACAATAGTATATAGTGTTCACTCATGGCCGTCATCTAGCTGGGCATTTTAACTGCGCCGTCACAATAATACATTTGCTAGTGAAACTCGTCACAAATAAAACATCACAATTCGAAAAGAACAGTATATGTCAACGACACTAGATGAAAAAAATGTCCTTTGTTATACATTGTTAAAGGTGTCAGTGGCTCAGGAAGCTAGTTAAATATGAACAACAAGAAAAAATTTTATTATTTGCCAAGTAACATAAAATCTCTAACTGGTAGCGAAGCAAGTTTTAGATATAATTTAAAATCTATTCCACTGAGAGCAACTTCTTCTGAAAAATTGGTAGACAGTAGAAAACAGTATTAAGTGTAGTTGCATAAGTAGGACTAAAAATAATACCATGCTCATTAACGTCAGCACTAGTCGGACATACATATACTGTAAAGTGACTCGTTCCACATGATTTCAACGTAGAAGAATCATTCCAATATCCTTGTAACAATTAACTAATTAAGTAACTGACTAACAAAGATGAAGTTCTCCCCAACTTCTGTGTGAACACGTCATCAACATCTATACCTAGGCAATCAGCTACAGCTCGAGATACCTCCCCGTACTTCCGAGACCTCACAATTCCCTGAAAGCATGTATGAAATTTTAGACCTCCTTCTCATTTGAAGTTACGTCCCAGGGATAATTACCGCTGCACTTCCTTCCAGGAGGGTGTTGCTGATCAAAAGGTCCATGATGAGATTCCGAGGAATAAATTTTGCGTTACAATATCCTCGTTAGTGCGCTTCAACCCTGCAGCAGTTTTCACTGCCTGTTATACACGGCCGTGTAGGAGTGAATGGCAAAGTTTGTGTGTCTGAGGAAGTCTGGAGGTGAACGAGACTGGCGAAGCGCGAGATAGCTGGCTCCCCTTTAATCCGAGAGCGGAAACTTCATGCGACAAAGTCGCAGCAAAGCACCCAACAAATTCGATAACTTCCGACGGAGCGCGCAGGTTACGCTCAGACAGAGATGACGTGAGTCTGTGCCCGCTGGCGCAGCGGCCGTGCGTTGCCGTCGCACCGCCGGCCCAATCTCACGTCTTCTCGGAAATGTATCATGTCACGCTACGATGTAATGTGGCTTACTCCCGTTTCATCAATGATCCTAATCCTTATAAAGCTCCGAGAGCATGTTCAATATAAATGTGCTTTGTGAAAGGCTCCAGTGCTACAGCATAACTACAATACGCCCGTACTTTTGACAAGTATACAAATGGTCATTAGGCCATGGGCTACGCAAAGAACTAGATCCCTTGTCTCTCCAAGATGGACAGCCTGGTAAACAGCATGATCATATGTGGATTTCTGGAACACATTGGTACCTTACATTTCTGTGCCCGGATCGATTAAACAAATAACGTAAAGTGAACATGTCCTGCCGTTAAGTACTTAGGACATTGTAATATGAATGAGTAGAAAGCGGGATTTTGAAGTTACTTGAAGTACAACTTCCACGGTGTATGATGTAGGACGGATCTAATCTTCTGCGCAATCCCATTTGGTGATGAATACCGAAAAGCCCGGTTTTAAAATAGTACATCTGGATCTTCCGAATCCAGAGCGTATACGATCCTGAATATAGCACTTAGATCATTTCACGTCGGAGAGCGATATTTTCATTTGCTATAGCACAAAGCGAATCGTTCGCAGCTTTTGCTATCCTTACTCTTATCCCTATTTTGAATGGAGCAGGTTGCAGGATACTCTTAGTTCTCACGAAGCCTTTCGTGAACCTTAATCCCGGAACTATCGGTGCATGATCATGCAGAGATGGCTAGACTTAGTAACAAATGGTACAAATGGCTCTAAGCACTACAGGACTTAACATCTGATGTCATCAGTCCCCTAGACGTAGAACTAATTAAACCTAACTAACCTAAGGACATCACACACAGCCATGCCCGAGGCAGGAGTCGACCTGCGACTGTAGCAGAATCGCAGTTCCAGACTGAACCGCTTAGAACCGCTTGGCCATAACAAATCTTGTTATCTCCACATTGGCAAATACCTCACAAACGATGACTGACGATACCTTGGCATGTTCCGCAACAAGACTGCACGTTTCATTTAGTCCCTTGTCGACATCTTAGGCTTTGGCAGACCTACACCAGACAGCGTATATGTATTCCGGTACCAATACGAAACCACTAGTAACGCCATTGTAATGCTTACTAATACTGAGGTATTACTTCTTGCTTCCACCTCCGGTCTTCTATTATGAAAATGCAGCTTGTAATGTCAAAATGCGATCAGTTGTGACACCCACGCATATGAGGGTGACGAAAAGTTTCGGACCCCTGCAGTCCAGATTTGTTATGCCAATCAGGTAAACTCACCGTGTGCACTGAGGCAATCGATCCAACGGCGCATCAGGGTGATGATATCCGTTTGATAACACAACGTGTCCTGCTTCGTGAAAAAGTTATTAGCGGCATACTTGTCCGACAGGAATTGTTGACAATTGAAAGTCTTTTTCAAAGGACTGAAAGTGTGATAACCGCATGGAGAGGGATCAGGAATATATGACATGTAAAGTGTAGATGTGATGTGCATGTACAGGGAAACAAATGATTACTGTTTCAAATAAAATGAAAAATAGGGTGATTTACTCGAGAGAAAGGTCTCCACAAGTTGAGCAAGTCAGTAACGCTTTGGTTCAACTATGGTCCTTAGTCTAGCTGTTATTCGGCTTCAAATTGAGTAATAGAGTGGTTGGATGGCCTCCTGAGTGACATCAAGCCAAATTCTGTTAACAGAAGCGTTAGAGCTGACTGTAGGGTACTGCCCATAATTACCCAAACGTTCTCAATTGGGAACGGATCCGGTGATCTTGCAGGAGGAGGTAGGGTTTGGCAAGCACGAAGACTATCAATAGAAACTTTTTCCATACGCTGTCATAATCTTCCTGAAATGTAAGCCCAGGATGGCGCAGAATATCGTCTAGATTCCGCTGTGCTGCAAAGGTGCCTCGGGTTCTGCTGTGAAGAGAGCTGGCACCAAGACCTTTCATTGGGATGTCGGGTCTTCCGACGGGCGACAATGAGGTCAGTGTCTCACAGCTGTCCGGGTCTTCTCCAGACACGCCTTCGGGCTGTAATCGCATTGACTGTAGTGGAATTGTTTTCTGTAATGAGTCCCACTTCGAACTGAGCCCTGATGACCAGCAAAGACGTGAAATCGTAATCATTTTGTCGTATCACAAAGTTGAACTTTTCGTCATGAGGCACTAAGTTTACGATGTGCCTGTTTGTTTTTGAAATGGAGATGTGGACGAAGTCGATGCACTAAACACTCATGATATTCACAGCATCTGTCACGTCCACTTCATCAAAGGAGCTAGCCTCAGCTGCCAAAAGATCATATTCTTAAACAAAACTCCTGGTACTCTCTGGACGTGGTACAAACGTTAAAATGAGCTGGTGTTATTACGCACCCTTTTTTGAGATGTCTCCCTCGACTGACGTCACTGAAAATCCACAAATAGCCTTCTGTTTCCGAGTAGTTCTTCACTGATTCAATGTGTTTGGTGAAGCTGTAGTTCCTGGTAAGACAGCAGTTTTTTTTCTAGTATACAGTGAGTCACAGTACCATAACCAGCTCTCATCTCTGTAAAGCCTACAAGTGTAATACTACTTTTTTAAATCACCTTCCGTATAATGAGTTACATGAAGAACATAACATTTAGAGTGTTTTACTCGCGTGAAACCTGCTTGTTGATGAATTAGAGCTGGGTCCATCACATGCAACTAAACAAATCCAGAAGCATTCTTGTTTTAAATATAAGTGACACAATAATGACATTGGCGTAGAGATTTTATTGTGGTGTAAGTGAATGAATAAAGAGGTTATCTGTTTCCTGTAGGAAAAATAGTTAACATCGCGTATCGGTTAAGTGTTACATCATAGCGAAACAACTCTCCAAAAACAAATTTGGGGTAAAACGTGCTCGATAGAGCGGCATGCGCTGGTGCGCTGTTCCGCCACTTCTGGAGAGGAAGGTAATTAACGTTCGGAGTGCCTGCGTTTCAGTTTATGCATTTTTTTCTGCCCGCAGGGGGCCTAATGAACTCCAGCAGAGCGCAACTTTGACATTTGGAAACATTCGGTTCTTATTATTTCTCTTTTCCCAGTCGCATTTTCATATTTTCTGACTAATTCAAGTCCCTCCGCCATATGCCAGAGGATAAACGAGTTTACAACTTTCATTAACGTTGTATCTCTAATTCGTAACTCTTCATTGCCAATACATTAAAATAGGATATATGTCACAGGAGAAATGTAATTTCGAGGGTAGTACGCTAGTACGCTGAAGCAGTAGAAGTATGTTACTTTTGTTAGCAAATGATTACAGCGGATGATCAGTCTAGAATCAACAAAACGGTTACAGTATACGCTCTCGAGATAGCAAGTAATTTATCTCTATAAACTGGGAATTGGAGGCAAGGATACGAAAAACGAAGCTGCGTTATGATAACGAGTTGTGAAACTATGTGGTACAAGGGAAGAACATATCTACATTCGTAAATAGCATCGGTTGCGGAGGGAACATCTTCAAAGATTTTCAATGATGACCGCAGCTTTCACCTTAGTAACTCTTGGGAGCTTACGGACGTCTTGCCATGGGGTCGGTTTGTTTCGTCATCACTGTATCAGCAAATGGTAAGTGGCTAAACGACCCAGTGCAAAACACTGAGTAATGCTTCTTTTTTCCTGTTCTCGTAATCATCAGTTCATCAAATAAATGTGGGAGGAAGTAAAGCACTGGTATCCGTATCTGAACGATAATTACATAACATAGCAACCGCACTGCACAGACAATGATATATGCACTTAAAGAATGACATTCTCCACATGAGAACTAAAAATGGTTCCTTTAAATGTCCGTCCAAGACAAATGAAACAAACTGGAATGTGTTTGCTTCAAATATATTGATAGGAATTTTAATAGCGAATAACCTAAAACAGAACCATCAGACAGATTTTGTGGGAAAGGGAAACCAAACACCGCGGTTTATTGACAGAAATTTTGGTGCAACAAATTACTCTGACTAAGTATTGCTGAGTGGCGTGGGATCATTTACCAGAAAGGACTGACAAAATAGGTCGATAAAGTTAAAAAATGGCAGATCGTTCTGTATTATCTCAAAAAAATTATTGTTATCTCGCCCAACGGACATTGACGCTGTGATGGTGACATATACACTTACTCGGTAGTTTTAATTTCTACAAGTCGTAAAGCACAATATTATCCCTGTGTTCTACTTCCATATGGTCAAAGGCCAAAATTCGTCAGTGGATGTGATATATTAATATTTTTAAGATTCTTATGTTGACGATGGTATCTTTTAACAAGATTTTTACGACCATGAACCTAATCCAAGGAAAAATAGTCATCATTTGAAGTATTCAGCAACTCAGTTTTCGTTAATTCCTCTAAAATAAAGTCCAAATCTCCAGGAAGGCGATAACCAAATGATAATCTGTTCCGTGAATTATATTTTGTGCCAGCTAGCTGTCATACACAATCTGTCAATTTCTACTTTTTACAAAAATACATACACTCTCATAGTAAAATGGTAACCACACAACTGCTATTTAAATTATTGGACATTTTCACTTCAAACGTACCTTACAATAAACAGTAATCCACCCCCATAAACATATTATTTACACACAAATTCAGTTGTGGAGTACATGGAGTTCTCGAGCAGGAAGGTTTTCAGTTTGCTTCCAGAACTGTTTTTATTGCCAATAAGCACCTTTAATTCGTAAAATGCTTGCTCAGTTCTATTTACAGCTTCATATTTTGCTGCTTTATTTCCTACAGTATAATTGTGTTTTACATGTTGTAGGTAACTTTTGTTTCCACCGTTACCTCTTGTAAATGTCCCTAAGGTGACTGTTAATTCGCAAAAAGAAAATTTTTTCATAAGACAGTTGTTAGTGTGCCCATTTCGTAAAATTGAGATTTCAGGATGCCTACCAAATGTTAGCTGTGTAGTAATTTTATGTTCAAGGAATACTTAGTTTCGGCATGGAATTTCCTCAGAAAATTATTCCATATACCGTTATTGAGTGGACATCTGCTATATAATTTAAATTTGTTTCTTTCATAATTAAAGTCACAATTACATAACATCCATTTCTGACCAGTTTGAATAAATGGGAATCTTAGACATGCAGTTTTACTTATTTCCTTTCCCTCAGGACCTATATTATTGTCGATGATGTATATATCAGCAACAACACGGATTTTATGAACATCTCTCACTATTTTCTTCTGAATATTTCATTAGTTTTTCTGCGCTCCCAAGGGCTACATTATCAAGCATGCTCTTCATGGAAAGGGCATATTTTTTGGTTTATCAGTGTAAGATGGAAGGTAATTTACGTATAGTATGAAAATGGAGCCTTGCGAAAATCCTGCAGCAATATTTTCCTGATTAAAAGTGTATTATTAATGAAAACAGGATGTGATATGGTGTTTTACTTTCCGTAACTAGGAAGTGAAACATATTCTCATTGTATAAGCGGTGATCAAAAACTTTCCTTTAGAAAGCCGTACAGTTCAGAATCGGTATGATAATAAGGCAAAAGCAACGTGAGCGTTGAGGCAACCATCCTACCGACGCAACAAGTTGAAGGTAACCATTTGGTAAAACACTGTGGACGCCCGGTGTGGGCGATCGGTTCTAGGCGCTTCAGTCTGTAACCGCGCGATCTCTACCATCGCAGGTTCGAATCGTGCTTCGGGCATGGGTGTCTGTGATGTCCTTAGGTTAGTTAGGTTTAAGTGGTTATAAGTTCTAGAGGACTGATGACCTCAGATGTTAAGTCCCACAGTGTTCAGAGCTATTAGAACCATTGGAGACAAAACACTGTGTTCTGATGGGTGAAAAGGTCCGTATCTGCTTGCTGCACATCCTTGTTCGATAGGAAGCATTCAGACTTCAACGCCTTTCTTATGGGATCAAAGACATGGTAAGTGCATCAGGATAGATCGGGACTATAGAGTGGGTGCTAAAGTATCTCCCTCTTGAATTGCCTTTAACTTCTGCAATACGACATCTGCGATTTTGTGACGTGCAGCTATCAATGGAATTTGGAGCGCTGTTGCACAACGGTGATCTTCGACCGACATGATACCCCATACATGTTCTTTATGCACTTGTGGATGTCTGCTGGTGTCTGTGCTTCCGCAGCCAACAGAAGTGTCGGATTCACGTTTCCACCTTTATCACACGACGTCGGAAAGACACGACTGTCACACTAATAGGGCACGCCAAATATTTTAAATTAATTTTTCAGTATCTTAAGGGGTCACAAAGTGGAGGTTTGATTAGCAATTCTCAATTATATGTCCAAGAAATGGCAATTACATTGTTTTGCTTGGTAAATAGCTGATTCAATTTCATGATATTTGGACCTTTCGTGTTAAATTCGGGGCAAACTGTATTCTGTCAAGATGTACCTATTTATCACTAGTTCTGTCTGTACTTGTGCTATAAGGATGAGAGAACACTATAAAACACGTAATCTTTCTTAACGCCACTTCTAAAAGTTTCCGAGCTAGCTATACGTATTTGCAACTGAATATCGTTTTATTAGTATGGCATAAATAGTGTCATATTTTTATCTTCATTTTCCCAGGCACAAACAGTTATTCCACTTGAAAAAACTGAAAATTCAGAACCAATGCTACTCAAGGGAAGACACACTGCCGTCTGAATTCCCAACGCCGCGTTATGTTCTGAGATATGGGCTTCTACTAAGAGAGCAAAGTGGAAAGGATGTCAGAAACTAACCAACAGCCTGGATATTTATCCAAAAGTGAGGGTTCACAAACTGTAGTTCTGAGTGCCAATTTTAAATTAGAGAATCACAGCCCTGAAGAAGATAGAATAAACTGGAAAAAACCAAAAACATATCACTTGGCAGAAAAAAAAAACTGGAAGTGAAAGGTGCTTTCATAGTAACGTTAGACAAGCTCTCTGACATCCTCGATTGCAGTTAATCTGTGTTCAGAATTTAAGCAACCAACTGCAGGTGGTGCTGCCTGTAAACATGTACTACACATTTCCTGCTCTTGTCCCAAGGAAATGAAAATCCCTGTCGAGGAACCAGTATTTATTAGTATTTATTAAAGGACAAGGAGGGGATGTTGGATTTTTTGGACAGTGCAAAAGACAAATCAAAAAGCAAAAGAAGCAATAAGATAAGTTAAGAATAATTCCTGAATACAAACCGAAACTAAATAAAGTTCATTCCTCCGAGTGAAATGAAGAGACAACAGATGTTAAAGATGAAGATTCTGAAGATTCTTTGCAGGTACCATGTGATGATTCCTATGTACCTTTTATTTCAAGTACAAGTCAGTGTAATACATCACTAAAGCGCAGTGTTACATAGCAGAATACAAGGTGTGGTGCCGAGATACGGGCTACAGCTGTCATATTCGGATAGTGGATTAATTACTGAAGGAAATAGGAGACCTATAGTTTACCAAGTGAAAGGTACCCAAGAAAAAGTCATGAAATCACTTGATGAAATAATGTAAATAAATAAAACCGAACCAATCGCTTTTCTTAAATGGATATTTATTCATTTCACGAGCCAACTTTCGAACCTTTTCCGATTCATTTTCAGATGGTTTTCCAGAGACTACTTAGCTATTACAAGCATAATGATGGGTGTTGGCTTCCGACAGTATGGGAGTACCCATCTGTCTCTTTCCATTGTCATGGACAGGTGGTACCAAATCACATTTACACAATATATATGTATGGGCTCTGTGATAAGGAAACTTTCGTTATCACATTAAGAACACAGATGGCGTAAAAGTGAATGATGTGGTACCAACTGGTCCTCATCATGGAAGCAGATGGATGGATACCAACCCGAAAAATGGTTGGTCGGTTGATACGGGGCAGGGTACTAAACACCGAGGTCAACGGTCACATCGGATTAGGGAAGGATGGAGAAGAAAGCTGGCCGTGCCTTTTCAAAGTAACCAACACGGAATTTGCCTAAAGCTATTTAGGAAAATCACGGAAAACCTGAATAGGATTAGCGAACGCCGGTTTGAAACTTTGTCCTCCCGAATGCGAGTTGAGTGTGCTATCCCTAGCGACACCTCGCTCTTTATACCAACAGCAGATGCCACTTATAGTGTCGCAAGCCAACACCCAGCGTTATGCATGAAATAGCTATGTAACTTCTGGAAAACAGTAAACCATCTGAAGATGAGCCTGAAAAAGTATGAAAATAATTCATGGAATGAATAGAACTATTTCATGAAAGTGACTCGTTGCAGTTTTGTGCGTTTACATTGAATAAACAGTCATGGGTTCCAAACCATTTTAATAGATAAGCTTAGTTTTCAACAAGGTAAAATGTTTCTAGGTCAATGCCGGGTTGGGAAGACTGCATGTATCGTCTTTGACGTATGCCAAGATTGGACTAAATTTCTGTCACCACACAAGACTTCAGTTTACAAGTATAGTCAAAAGAAAAGTACTACATCATGGTGAGCCAGGTAAAACGTGTCTTTGTCGTTTTGCTCCACAGAGAAACTTAACGAAATGGCAATATGATGAAGTTATTATTAACCACCTTGTGGACCTTTTTAAGAAAAACAACATTAATAAAAGTCTACGGATTGTTCGTGGTGACTCAAAGCACTTTTAACATTGGATAGTAATCGTCAACATTCTATTCCACAAGCAGTTCTAACGTCTACAAATGGTTTCCTTTATATTTTGAAATCCATATACGACAAACCTTTCCGCAGTTTTTAACTACCGAATCTAGCTTACAGGACATATTTCTAATGGAAATGCACCTCTCCTTACAGCTTGAGTCGTAGAGTAACCACACCCTATGTAGAGAGATCTTTCACAACAGTGTCACTCAGTGGAATCGAAGGCTCTAGAAAAGATCATTTGACAAATAAGGGATTGATTCAAAGTTCTATTTCATTATCAGGCATGTTACCGTTCTTTACGCTCCACTGTTTGTTAGACAAAGTTTTCTCATCTAGTTGTTTGATCAAATGACTCAAAGATTGCTCACTAGTGTGGACAGCACAAACCAACGAGATGAACTCACGATTCAGTTTTGTGTTAACCCAATACATTACTACTGCTTTCCACTACGTGCTACAGTTGCCATTAACATAGCTGCATATGTGGATGGTGGATTAGCTACTGAAGGAGACAGGAGACCCATAGTCGATGAAGTAAAAAGGACCCAAGGTAAAGTCATGAAGTAACTTGATGAAGTGTTGTCAATATGTAAACCGAACCAGTCACCTTTTTGAAATTTTGCGCTTTTGCAACTAATCTGGCAGTATTAGAAATTTGTGCTGCAAATGAGATACTGTACTTTTGCAACTGATCTTGCAGTATTAAAAATTTGTCCTGAAAGCCACACTCGACAATTAGAAACTGCCAAATCTTTTGTCGCATATGGATTTCAAAAAATAGCCTTAAAGGCAACGTCTTGAAGACGTTATAATTGCTTGTGCGACAGAATGTAGCCGATGACTATCCTTACTGTTTTATGATAAAATGAAAATTTTTTTGTGTGGAAGGACTCTGCTTCATTCTATACCAGCTGAAGCCCTAAAATCAGAGAGACATGTAATAGCAGATATGTTCTTGCCAACAATCCGACGTTCATCTTGGATCACATTTTGTGCCCGAAAGCCCAAGAAGAAGGTAAAGCGGGATACTGAAGATAATCGAAATTAGAAGCGTACAGAGGATAATTGAATTGAATGAAGATGATACAGCAGACAATCTCTCTCTTCGGCCCAGGGAAAAACCTGCAGTGAATCCAAATGCAGCTTCACTTTTGCAGCAGATAGACTGATCAGAAAAAGTAGAGGAACTTCCACATACTTGTAAACTCAAAATATCAGAAATAAGCGAGTTTGTTCAAGAGATAATGCCAGTTCCTAAGTGGCCATTCCATGGACACTCCATTGAAAGGTGTGTCAAACAGGTAACAGAGGCTTCTGGCTAAGTGCGTACTAATGAGAAACGAGAAGGATATATTAGTGGCCAGGAAGCAGCAAAAGAATAATGTCTAGGAATGAATCTAAGTAAGAGCTGTATATAAAGAAAATTATTTGTTCATTTAACCAATTTTTGAGCATGTTTTGTGGATTTTATATTAATTTATGGTCTTTTCTCGGAAATTTAAACATACATTATAATCAAGTGCAAATTCACAACGCTAATAGTTTATCAATATATAAAAAACTTTTAAGTAGGATATTACACACAAAAGGTCACATTTTTGGATATTCTCATTCAGAAAAGTCGCGAAATTTCATTTTTGCCGTTTAAACAACAGATCCTACCACACTAATCTCTTGCCATGATGTGGTTGTTTAAATGCAATCGTCGGAGTATGCTATGTTAGTCACACATAGTTTTATTAAATTCTCAGCGATAATATGCGCTTCGCTCGTTTGTGCATTGTGGCTTTCCCACACACAATTTGGGTCCCATATTTTATAAGTACCTTGATTTCTTAATGCTGCTCTGACTTTCGTATAAAAAATTCTTCATTCTTGTCATTGTGGACGGCGTGTACAGTTTCCAAATGTCGGCGCATCTTAGCAGGTACCGTGAAACCACTGGGAAGTAGCTTGCTGGATAACATGTAGAGAGATGAGCAGTTAAAGACAACATACCCGAGACTAATGTAAGATTCGTCATATTTTATTTTCCTTACATAAATTGAGCTTGAAATATTTACATCACCTTCTTGAACCTCATCGGAAATCTGTGAGCTTGCCAACCATCATTCAGTTATCGGTGTCAGATTTTGTTGCAACTCCTTTATTTCAACACTCCAGTCTGATCTTTAAATTCCACAATTTTATTTTACAGTATGAGAAACGTAGAAGAATATCGCCATACTATACTGGATTTTGCAGCTGTAGTGAGTGACAAATAAAAACCAATTATACTGCAGTCCGAGAGTGGTGCCCGGATCCGCCATGCCGAATTGGATTGTGTGGGGCAGTCGCGAAGTTGAGTTGCAACTTCTGTGTGCTATAAGAAATTGGTTTATATAGCACGGCGTGGGCAAGCAAAGATAACGAAGAGACTAAGTCCGTCGAGGTGTTCGTGATTGAGAGGGTTTCTGAGAGCGAACTGGAATTTCGGCGGCGTCAGCAGTAGAAAGAGAAGGATAAAGCATCGGCAACGCTGCTGCATGTGCTTGCTGTATGGAGCCGTCACATACCTGCTAATATAAGATAAATTGTTTTGTTTGTGTCTTTTGATCGTAGCATTATTGTAGTTGTATTACGCTGCCCTTAGCCTCATATTCGGCTACTGCACACTGATAGTGATAACTTTCTTAAAATCGACATTGATATGATATTGACGTGTGTTTTTATCGCATGTGTGGCTAGAATTGATGTGCTTCCCCCTTCACGTCGATACTGGTTTAAAGGACCCTCAAAGAGGCTTGTGGAGCCCAGTGGCTTCACGGAGCACACTTTGACTCTCACACGGCTAAAATATTTTCCAAGAGACATGTTTGTACACACTGTTCATTTCACCATTACTGGACTCTGTTTCCCCATCTAAAACGATTCCACTTCCGCAGGAAATCTATTTACCTGAGTATTTGGAGCTATCGAAGGAGCTTTTAATGGCGATCTGAATCTAATTTCCTGGGCACGCCTCAAAGAAATGTCAATGAAACAGCTTTCGTGGGGGGGAGAGGGGAGTGAGGGGGTAAGGGGAAGGTAGCAGAGGAGGGAGAGGAGGGGGAGGATACAAAGAATGCCGCGACGCCGGTAGTCAGCAGACGGGCTTGGGAGCGCCGGAAGCGTGTAACCAATATCGCGGGCTGCCTCCCCGCGCGGCTGCAGGGGCAGGGAATCTCCGGAATCCGGGCCCGGCTGACGTAGGGAGTGGGGGGAGGGGGGCAGCGGCCAGCCGGCAGATTTTATCTGGCAAATTTGCGGAACGCCGAACCGTGCCAGCGCCTCGGGCCGTCTGCGGTGCCAGACTGAGCCTCGTAATACTAGTAGGCTCCTTCCGTTGGTTCGCCAGTTATGCCAGAGTTATCGTTCCACCATGTCTCTCGCATACGCTGGCCGATGAGAAGAATCTGGACACCGACTAGAGGATACACATACGGAGTATGTCCAGCCTTCACCTCTATCACAGCTGAAACTGCGGGGGCAACTTCGAATTAGGCGTCTGAGTGTCAGTGGGCGAATGACAGCCGGCCGCTGTGGTCAAGTAGTTCTAGGCGCTTCAGTCCGGAACCGCGCTGCTGCTACGATCGCAGTTTCGAATCGTGCCTCGAGCATGGATGTGTGTAGTGTCCTTAGATTAGTTAGGTTTAAGTAGTTCTAACTCTAGGGGTCTGATGACCTCAGATGTTAAGCCCCATAGTGCTCAGAGCCATTTGAACCATTTTTTGGCAACCCATTATTACTCAAGAGCTAAAAAGAGAGAAGGTAGTGGTGTAGGACGTTGCGGTCTGGGGGTTCTACCTCATCCCAAAGTTGTTCCATTGGGTTCAGGTAGGGACTCTGAACAGGACAGTCCACTTCAGAAATATTACTTTCCCCACACTGTTACCTCATAGATGGTGAAAGTGACAGAGGGAACCCTGTCATGCTAACCTGGTGCAAACAGATAGACGACTAGGTAAAACATTTGCCTAATATATCGATATGAGAATTATTACTGTATGATAAAGTACGACAAGCAGTAATCGACCCTGAAACCAAGGCTAAACATAGGAAAGGAATATACGACAGAAATCTGAAACGTACAACACAGTTTTATATAGGATAAAAGGTGTTACTTACAACATATCCCAAATCCACCTAAATGGGAAAACTGAACCGTAAGTGGCAAGTACTATACACTGGACCATACATAATTACTAAAATCCACTATCCTGGAGCATACAGACTGGCACACACGACAAGAGTCCTTACCCTCACAAAGACCCGAGAACGTTTCTAGAGGGTGAGTCATAAATGAGGAGAAATATGTCGTGGACCGCATGCTGCTATGCGTAATACGTGACACACCGTTGTTAATTTCGTTCTCCTCGGTGTAGTGTGTACGTTAACCAATAAACGAGATACCGATGAGCCTCACGATCACGACATGTCACTTACCCACAAATACAACACATGACACACCAATGAGATGATATGTATCTGCCATCGTTTGAAAGATACGAGAATGAACAAATCCCATCGTAATGTATGTGAAATTGTATCAGAAATTGTAAATCACACGTTGCCGGCGGTAGCCGAGTGTACAGTCTCATGTTATGGAATGTGTGTCCTGTAAGCAGAAAGAGTGGTCAACGGCGGAAGTAAAACCGCGGCGTGCATGACGCGTTTACAACCACTCTGTGCCGCTGCCTCTGAGCGATACTCGCCGTGTCGATAGCAGCTAACGGCCGCATCGCAGTGTTACTACAGTACCATGACAAGTTTCGCAAACGAGTAATACATCGACATCCTCCTCACCTATGGGCTTGCAGATGGAAGAGCTGACGGTGCAAGGCAACTGTATCACGAGAGGTTTCCTAGCAGGCACCTTCCATCACAAAAACGTTTTACTCTGTTGACAGGCGCTAGATGGATTATGGTGCATGTGTAGCCCCTCCAGGATTTAGTGGTCGTGGCCAACCGTTGATGTACAGTGAGGACGACGAAGAAAAAATGCTACTAACTGTTGCGGAGGACCGAACAATAAGCACCAGGTCTCTCGCCAACGCGGTCGGATTGCAACAATCCACTGTAATGCAAGTACTCCATAGAAACCATTACCATCCCTTTCTCATGCACAATGTACAGCCATTATTGCCCGGAAGACTACCAGAGGAGGCTGGACTCCTGCAACTTTATCCTACGGCGTCAGACCCACGACCAGCATTTTTCACGAACAATAGTGTTCATCGACGAAGCCTATTTCACGATAGACGGTATAGTAGATTCGCATAATTGACACTAGTGGGCGGAAGAAAAACCCCACAGCACAGTGAGATGAGGGTACCAACAACGATGCAGTGCCAGTATCTGTTTTGGTATTATTGATCACCATTTCACTGGGCCACATGTAGTATCACAAGTTTTACAGGAGAGCGGTATCTGCATTTCCAGGATGCTAAATTACTGGAGTTTTTGGAAGACGTTAGTTTGACCTCTAGTATGAACCTGCGGTACATGCATGATGGTGCCCCGCTCACTTCAGGAGCACAGTGCGACGCCACCAGGACAATGCCTTCCCTTCGAAGTAGATCGGTCGTGGAGGCCCTGTAGCATGGCCAGCAAAATCGCCAGACCTGAATCCACTGGATTTCTTTTTGTGGGGCCATCTGGAATCTGTGATTTATGGAGGAGAGGTTGTTGATGTCCATACCCTTCAACTCAGAATACAACATTTCTGTGATATTACGCAGAGAGTAACAGACATGTTGGATCGTGTTCAGCAACCCTTCCTGCGCAGAGTTCAACTTTGCCATACACATAGTGGCAGCCGTTTCGAACAATACTTATAAACCGCTCCTGCAGCTTCTGGTCATGTGTTTTTATGTTAGTTTCAATTGGTACAGCTGTATTTTATTCGTTTGTATTAACTGCTACATACCTGTGTAGTTGTATTTCGCATTCTGCATCTATGTTCTCGTTTCTTAAAACTAAGTCTGGGACACAAAATCCAAATTATAAAACATGCATGTACAGAAGTGCTGCCCCTCCTCACGTTCCTTTCCTTATGCCAGCTAGCCACGATGCATAATACTGGTCAGCGTAACCGGTACGAGATAGATGTGGGCGCTGTCATTGCTTGCAGTGTCACGCAGAACTTCACTTGACGCTGCATTTCTCGCCTTCTCGTGAGCGGCCAGAGTACCTACAACACTCCCTTGTTGTGCCCTTTTGCCGGTCTGTCCCCGTGGCCATTGCTGGCGCACAGGAAGACCCAAAGTCCACTTCGTATTTCCATCTTTTTACCATACAATTGGATTATCATTTATTGATATATTATTACGTTTGTAGCTCAGTGTGTGACAATTTGCTCCACATATTTATGACTCACCCTGCATACTGAAAAAGGGGTGTATACCCTCTAATTGACATACATGTATAATAATATTATATTTAGGATGCTGGTAGATCACATTCCAGAATTTATGTTGTTAGTTGAAAAGGAAAGTTTTTGTTTGTGTTTTGTATAATATGTCAGATGTGTAAATGATAAGGTGAGTGGATGTAACAAGGAAGAGTTTTACTTTTATGTGTCTATAGACAACTAAACTTCAATCACAACAATTCGCCTAGCACGTAGCCCAGTTGTAAATTAATGAACGACCTTGTGAAATGTGTGGTATCGCGCAATACAATACACAATTCACTGCGACATTAAGTGATAACACAACGTCATAACGCATCCGAATTGAGTAGAAAGCTAGTCACCAAACCGCAAGCGAGTGTTCGCCAGACATAGCTGCAAGTGTTGGAACATCCAAAACAAACATACTGTATGAGCTACAGCCTACACTAGCATTTGTAAAGCATATTGCATAAACATAGACATAGAAAATTAAGGAGGCTTTTCTACAACGACGATTGTGGGCACAATACACACAAACTAAGATAAGCTAAGAGATTATATAAACGGAATAGGATCCTAAACTACGAGATATTTATTGAAGTTATGTTACTATATACATTATATCTGAGTAATGAAAGTACACCCACTAATTATAATTGAGGGACCAGAAAACTCTTACTACATTATGAGTGGCAAACTAAATAAGAGGTCGTTCCACGCTTACAATATACTTTATCTTTCCGATTTATAAGGTAAGTAGAGACGCACACATGACATGAAATAAGTTTGTGATAGCACAACTGCACACTGAAGTAAATGAATACATGGTTGAATATATGAAAGAGGTATTAGAAGCCATCGAGCCACTATGCACTTATACATGAAGATTTAGTTTAAAGTTAGTATTAAGTTTCTCTTCCAGGGAACGATGCATCATTACATCCTTAATTGAAGATATATAAATGCTTGTAGAGTGTTAGGCACCATAAAAAAATAAGGACACCACTACAACACAAATATAGTTCTAAGTTTTTAACATGTATGAATGTAATAGTGTGAAAGTATATGGAGAGGAAAACTGTTGCAGTACGTCACATATTACGATGTTGAACGAAGTTTGAGCACTATCAATAATCAAGGGTCGAAACCTAACTACTGTGAGCGTCGGCTAGCAATGAAATGGCCAAACACCTGATTCAGATTGAACTTTTCTTTTGCAAGTTTGTTGCATATGTAAACACTGTTTTACGCTTGTAGTATATAAGACATAGTATTGATGATACAACTCAGTATACCTCAGCATATGAAACGGTTATACTTTATAGAATGTACATAACAAGTAAATATTGAGATGCACTTTTAAAACTGAATAAGTATTCCATGCGATTGATATCGTCATTTTTAAATAGTGTTTATAGACAATAATCTATTTTGCTCTCGGGATCACAGTTAAGTATAGTATCGAGCACACAAATGTTTTTCGGTGATATTTCCTCAACCCTGAAGTATGTAGATCCTTCCTGTAGACTGCTAGAGAGAGGAGGCCACACGTAGTTATTTGAGCAGATCGTAAAATCTATTGTAGCGACTAATATTTACTCCTTTAATTCTTTAATTCTTTGAAATTGATAAAAACGCTCCGACAAGAAGTCACTGTGAACTGGAATGAAATGTATGTCAGTGTATGCCATAAATGAAAACAGACTCTATTATTGTGTGAATGTTATGTAAAGAACGTAAAACCAAACAATAGTATAAAGTGTACTCATTTAATTGGAATGGAACAATGTAACGAAATTATAAGAAATTTTCTACAAAACTGAAATTAGACTATAATTCATATAAGTAACAATAACGGTATGTCAGCAAATAAATAAGTTTATTTTTGTAGTTGTATTAGAATTTTTTTGTTTTGTTTTGAGTATAGTATGTCGAAATGACACTACATAAACTTTAAGTAATGCCACGTTGTGAAGAACGCTCAGAAACAAAGGCCAAAAACATGCGAAACCTGCCTTCAAAGCGTTAAGTGAGCGTGTGAGACACATGGGTGTGCGCGTGATAAACTAAAGATGACAATACTTTGTGTAACATTTTTTCTGTACTCCACAACATCATATAAACACTAATCTTCTGTGCTCGACAACGTCGTTAAGGCGGTGAGAAACTTACCTCGCAGACCGATATCAGATGTACGGCTGGTGTCCGCACTAAAATAGTGAGCGCGACGAGGCGAAAAAATTGATATCGAAACCAGCTGTCACCGCATCGAAGATTTCACAAAGGATCATGTCGCTTAACAAGAGCTTCACGTATTTGTGCAGTGAAGGCTACTGTAAAAGCACGACACGGACGCTCTGACTTGTATTAAATATGTGAGTACGAGATACGACGGTAACGGACTTCGAGATACGCGCGCATGCTTCGGAAGCTAAAGACTGGGCAGACACTGACTGACAATAACGGCACTATGCGGTTACAGCAAGCACTTTATTTTGAAAGAAAACTTGTCTATGTATTGTTAAGGTAAGCTGACATGCCCATACAAATTGATAACCATATAGGATAATTCCAATGGCCGAAAAATAAAGGCTATGCCCATACCGGCCAAGGTTATCAACCCTAAAAAACAGAAATAAGCCCAGGCACTGAGCACCTAAGTATGACGTCATTGCACAGTGCGGGTCAATTGTAATGAGTCATATTATTACTTTCTTCCTCTCATTCTTTTCCTTTTATGCACACACAAACACACGCACACACACACGAACACACACACACACACACACACACACACACACACACACACACACACACACACAAACACCCACAAATGAACACATTTATACGACACAAACGAAACAATTAATCAAAGTAAATATTAATTTCATACATCGTAGAATCAGTAATGTGCACCCTTCATCAACATCGACAAAATGGTGTCGTGAAATCGGGTCAAAATGACGAGATACTGCGATACGGTGGCATCCACATTGTATTTACCAAGTAGATGGTTGAAATGCTGCTATTAACTTTTGAAGTATTTTTCGATGTTGCCGACGACAAAAAGCCACTGGGAGCGGCTGGAGAATCATTTTGCCCATGACTGCAAATGCATTCTGGGAGCAATGGCACGTTGCATTTCCGTGATGGGCGAGATATTGTTTGCTCTTGTGAAGGAACTGCAGGTGATCCAAAATTTGTGTGAGACTACTTGTTACGGACAAAATAGTAGACTAGTGCACCTTTTAGTATTCTTCTTCGCAGCTGTGGCCAGGTCAGTGTTCTTTCAGTTTTACAGTCGTGCTTCTCATATTTTGGTGTTTGAAGTATTTAGTTGGATTTTTTTTTGTCTTTTTAAACTCGTTGCCATAAGAGCTTGCTTTGTCGGGAAAGATATGTACTGGGGTTACAGTAAGCGACTGAAAGGGTTACTCCTGTAACTGAAATATCAGATCTGAAGATGGTTCTGAATGAACCGAAACCGGTCATATGAATAAAAAAATTTGCAATCAAGACGGTTTTTAAGTAACATTATAAAGTCACTGATTGCTGTTATCCCATAAGACATTATGTCTGTTTTGTTGACATATTTATATATGTGGAACTACTGTTCAGCCTCGGTTAGGACCTACTGCCACGTGAGTAGAGTTCTTGTGGGTGGCTGGCAACTCATATGCCACTGTGGACGTGCTTTTATAAGGGAGTGCAAAGGGCTTATGTGTTCCTGGTAGGTGTTCTGGAGCGAGTCCGGAAATGGACTATAGCTCCAATGGAGGGTGACGCTTACGTTTTCCTCGTGTACTTCTTACCGTAAGTTCGAGAACAGGATATAGGTCCGAAGGGGTGTCGTTTCACTGTGACGTGTTACCACGTATTAGTTACACATGTTTCGGGTATGCTTTGGTAGACCAACAGTTAGCAATCTTCCTGCAGTCGGCACCCAGAAACTATTCTCAGAGTTGGTGTGCAGTAAGTGTCAGTGGCATGTGTGAGCCTCGATTGTTGTGACAGAGCATTCCGGAATCGGTTATAGTTCCACTGCGAATGGTTACCGAATGAAGCAAGAATGTGTCGTCTGTGTTTGGTATTTCAACCATATGAAAGATGGTGCCGTATAATTTGTTACGTTGCATTCGTTGTGTCACGACCATTTACCTATTATTTGAAGTATGGCGGAATCAGAGTCTTAATGATATGTCACGAGTGGTGTTTACTGACAAGGAAACACGGATATACACATATAAAAAAATTACATCACCCCAGTTCTCAGATCTCCTGAAGATAGACGTTGACTGCGCATATTGTATCACAGACACAGCCCCTTTAACTGTTCAGAGATGTCACTAAACCCGCCCAAAGCTGTAAACAACGATGCATGAGCAGCTCCTATTAGACGAACGGGCTCCGACAGCCTGTCAGTTCCAGTCCTTCGGCCAGGAAGGAAGAACACGGCTCGTGTTGCCTGTAGTTCAACGATGCTTAGACGGCCAATACCGCGCTGCGATCACGTCCATATTGTTACTTTGTGCCAGGCTCTGAACATGGGAAGTATCCAGGGGTCTCGGAGTGAACCAAAGCGATGTTGTTCGGACACGGAAAAGACACAAACACACAGGGTATGTAAATGCCATGCCTCGCTCAGATCGCCCAAGGGCTACTACTGCAGTGGATGACCTCTACCTACGGGTTATGGCTCGGAGGAACCGTGACAGCAACCACAATAGGTTGAATAACGCTTTTCGTGCAGCCACAGGACGTCTGTTACGACTCTAACTTTTCGAAATAGGTTGCTTGCTGCACAACTTCACTTCTGACGTCCATCTCTGCAACCACGACACCATGCAGCGTGGTACAGATGGGCCCAAGAACATGCCGAATGGACCGCTCAGAACTGGAATCAAGTTCTCTTCACCTATAAGAGTCGCATGTACATTCAAACTAACAATCGTCGGAGATGTGTTTAGAGGCAACCCGGTCAGGCAGAACGCCTAACACTATCCACCGAGAGCAGCAAAATGAAGGTTCCGTAATGTTTTGAGGTGAGATTATGTGGGGCCGAAGTACAGCTATGTTGATCATGGAAGGCGCCGTAACGGCTCCACGATACGGGAATGACATCCTCCGACCGATAGTGCATCCATATCGGCACCATATTAGCGAGGAATTCGTCTTCATGGACTACTATTATCGCCCCAATCGTGCACATCTTGTGAATGATTTCCTTTAGGATAACAACGCCGGCCGGAGTGGCCGTGCTGTTCTAGGCGCTACAGTCTGGATCCGAGCGACCGCTACGGTCGCGGGTTCGAATCCTGCCTCGGTCATGGATGTGTGTGATGTCCTTAGGTTAGTTAGGTTTAATTAGTTCTAAGTTCTAGGCGACTAATGACCTAAGAAGTTAAGTCGCATAGTGTTCACAGCCATTTTTAGGATGACGACATCGCTCGACTAGAGTGGCCAGCATGTTCTCCAGACATGAACCCTATCGAACATGCCTGGGCTGGTTTGAAAACGGCTGTTTATGGATGACGTGTCCCACCACCCACTTGAAGGATCTACGCCGAATCGCCGTTGAGGAGTGGGATTATGTGACATTTATGATGATCTCCATTCCAATTTTGTGAACAGGTTCTGGAACTCTCGGAACCGAAGTGAAACAAAACTTTTTTTGTATGTGTAATTTTTTCTGCTTCCGAGATGATGGTTGGGTAGTATCGCGTGTGTAAGCTGAGCGCAATACCAGTCACTAAACTGAATCTGTTGATACAATTGCTCTTTAGATGTCCACTTATTGGCGTGATGTGTGGACCTGTTGTATGCGAGAGCTTTATCTGGCATAGTATTTTATTTGTCTGATTGAATTTCAGTTTACTATGATCTTGTTTACCTGCTTGCACGAAGCCGTAATGTCTCCATGTATTGATTTCGTGTGTTTCCGTTATAATTCGGGGGTGACATGTTTATGATTGGCTCTTGGTCTCAGAACTGGTGTTGTGCATTTTGAGTGTTTTTAAAAATGCGAAAGGCTTGTGGCCCGTTGTATGAATGTGTTTTATGCTTGTCCATGGTGTTTGTGCAATGAGCATGCCCCTAATTATTTAACTGATCTCGTGTAGTACTAAAGGATCAACGGACGTTGGTTTGTTCTCTCTGTCGTCCACTTCCCTCAGCGGCTGTCCTTACGTTTATTTTGTAAAGTCCTACACCAAGAATGATTCTCACTTGGTGGTGATGGAGAATTCTAAGGCGTACCTTGCTGTCATAGCGCGTTAGATTTTAAAGTCTGGCTAGTTCAGGGTTAGTTTTAGTGGAGCCAGGTCCCAGCCTTAGACTGAAGTCTCGGTTTAAGTTACGGCCAGTGCCTGTAAGAACAGTCTCAGTTTGTTATAAGGCAGTAGCGCCAATACGATAATTTTTTGACGATTCATTTTTTCATTCCATTTATTTCATTAACAGTACAATGTAATCCACTGCCTTGAAATGTAATGTGGGTCGGATGCTTCTAAATTTAAGAGCAAAGACTTCTCATTATTACAATCGTATGGTATACAGTTGTTAATGCTTTTTAGATAGTATAAAAATACATATATATAAATTTCTCTAACGTTACAGTGTACTGAGTGCTTAACAATTGTTGAAGGGTTCTATATAACTTGTCTATGCCTAATTGATGAGAATATAATTTACGTAATGCAAGTGTTAATGAAAAATAAAAAAGAAATCTAATACAATGAGTGTGGTGAAAATAATTTCAATATGTAGAGGGAAACGATAAACTATATTTGCATATATAATATAGTTTAAGTAGCTTCCTGGTTGATAATAGTCTATTTCTACCTATTTCAGCCAAATCATTGCCCGAAAGTTGCTATGGAAGAATTTTACCTGGGATTTCATGGACATGTGACAGCAGTCAAAGACAGCACGAGAATTGCGGACTACGTGAACGTTAATGCGGACCACATGTACGTTTACACCTACATCCACATGACTACTCTGCAATCCACATTCAAATTCCTGACTCAGGCTTTATCTGATTAACTGCAGACTATTTCTCTGCCGTTCCGTTTTCGAATAGGGTGCAAGCTCTGATTTCTCAATCATTTCTCTCTATCTAGGTGGATGTGAACAGAATAGTTTAGCATTCGTAGAGACTAGTTGGTGATTAAAATTGCGTGAAGATATGTCGCCGCAATTGAAAACGTCTTGATTTTAGTGACAAACTCCACCAACTCTCCTACCACGTCCACAGTGTCACAATTTCGCTGACTGGTAGGTGTACCGTGTTCAAAGATGGAGATCAGTACGCCAATGCAGTACTGTGCATCTCGAAACCATGGCACCTGGACCACCAAACGATCATGTTCGACAGTGTTGGATATACTCATATATGTCAAAGGCAGGAACACGTTATGCACCAACAAACAGTATCAAACTTATCGTTTGCGACGTCCCTATTTCGCGATAGTACTAAACGAGTTCTCCATATCTGAAATTTTTCCATACGTTATGCACTTCTATCTAGTAAGGATCCCAAACCGAACAGAAATATTCTAGCAGATGACGGACAAGCACAATGTAAGCAGACTCTTTGGTGGATTTTTGTATCTTCCAATTCTTATGACAATAAAACGCAGTCTTTGTTTCGCTGCACCTGTTACATGGTGTATGTGATGTTTCCAATTATGTTGTTCGTGATTGTTGTTAGAAGAAAGAAGGAAGGAAGATTGGGTTTAATTTCCCGTCTACATCGAGGTCATTAGAGGCAGAGCACAAGCTCAGATGGTGTGAAGGATGCGGAGGGATATCGGGCGTGCCCTTTCAGAGCAACCACCCCGCATTTCCTCGCAACGATTTGGGGAACACTGGGAAAATCTATGTGGCCGGACGCGGGTTTGAACCGGCGTTAGCTGTGACACTGAAATTAAGAAAAACAAGCTGTCACATGATTGGCCACTGTTGGACTTACTGTAAAATTTTTTGCGACATCAGCTGTGATGGATAATATTACAGTAGATCGGTGGTGTCTTATCCATGGCATCTGCGCATTGGGTACGACATAATTATTGACTGACAATGCTTGTTTGAGCTGGGGAAGAAAATTTGGTTGATGGACCGTACCTTCCACGGTTGCTACCACCGAAAACGGTGATCCTGTACTTCTGTGCAAAAATGACCAATCACTACAAGTTGAATGCAGAGTTATAAACTATCCGCTCAGTGCGACATATGAGTTTAAATGTGGAGGTGGTCAATCTCTTTCGAGGGAAGTGGCTACAATGCCAGCAGGCTTTTCTATTTTCCTTGTGTTGTGGGTGTCCTTTATTTAAAATCATTCAATGTTGTGCTATCGGCTGGAACAATATGATTTATAAGGTGCAAGGTATAGTTTCCTGTGAGAGACCGTGCTTCAGTCTATGTTAATGTCTGTTTAGAATCAGACAAGGACTTCGAAGTCACGGCAGAAAGACGAAATGCTCGGCAGTGTGCAAAAGCGTGTTAGAAAACATTGTTTGAACAAGGGCCAGAGGCAGCTTCTCATTCTCTTACAGTATGGGTGATCAAACTTTAAACGGGTCTCTGCAGCGTGTGTGTATATTTAATATGATCTTGGTCATATAGGCATTTGTAGTTTGAGGTGTTGGATTTAGCGAGCTGTTAGGAATTCCTGGATGGCTGCACTCTCAGTTATTCGGGGGGAGTATTGCGAATTCCGTTAGTCCGTGCTGGAGGTGGATCGCATTGGTGGCTTCGTGACTTTTTCACTGTTTGATGGTAGAGGATAAAGGTGATAGGGTGTTGAGGATCTGTTGCATCTAGTTTGAGGCGTACAACATTGCGCATTTCCGGCGAATGGTCAAAACAAGGTCCTGTTGTAGTAACAGGTTGCAAAAGGAAATAGATATGTCTTTCTCCGACATAAATTGCAGAGATCAGATGGGTGAAGATAAATGCGAGTCCAGTGTGATTGTAGTTGAGTTTCTAGATATTTCGTTAGAGGAGGACCTTTCGATTTGTGCGATTCATCATGTAACTGAACTTTAATGGACCCTACAACGTTTCATATTTTATGCCTTTCACGATGGCGATGGAATCTTTCAGCAGGATAACTACCTGTGTTAGAATAGAATCTTTCTACAATGAACTGAGGATCCTAATAGGGAATCAAGTTGATATCACTTTCATCAAATTTGTCCGTCTGAACCCAATGCAACTCCTGTGGGCAGCTTTTGGGCCACAGCTTTGTTGCCACAAAATTGCAGCCCCTCATATAGGGAAAATGCATGAACATCTGGGGCGACAAAACTCCAGAAATCTACCAGAAACTCGTCGAATCCATACCACACAGCACCTGTATTGTTTCTCAAACGTCGTCCAACACGATTATAAACAAATGCTCATAAAGTTATGGTGGTCACTGCCTACGTCGCAAGATGATCATGAGGAGAATCCAGATCATGTGGATCCCTAGATACATCCGTTCTTTCTCACACACCGTTCATGACAGAAACGTGAAAGGGAATAAGTGATGGTACACAAGGCAGCTTTCGAAGTATAAATGTTGATGTAGATCACTTCATCATCATCATTATTTTCCTGCCGAATATGGCTCAGAAAACACTTCATTTCTCAAAATGTCGCAGTACGTAAATGTTGGTAGGACAGTATGAGACGCTGTAGAGAAACGAGGCCCAAAAGCTGCCCACAGGAGTAGCATTGTGTTTAGACCGACAAATCCATTTAAGCCAGTTTGGATCAGGCACTTTTCACTATCCTCCAGCAAATGGCTCTGAGCACTATGGGACTTAACATCTGAGGTCATCAGTCCCCTAGAACTTAGAACTATGTAAACATAAGGACATCACAGACATCCATACCCGAGGCAGGATTCGAAACTGCGACCGTAGCGGTCGCATGGTTCCAGAATGAAGCGCCTAGAACCGCTTGGCCACACCGGCCGGCTATCCTCCAGTAGTCCTGGTAAGTTGCCCACATTTCATTTAATTTTCGACAGCTTCAAACCTAACCCTCTTCTGTGTTACATATTCGTCCTCATAAATATATGTATGAATCAGTTGTAAGATCTTTGAACATTAGGGTAAAGGATTTTCACAGGCATGTTTAAATACGTGGAAACAATGTTTCACAAATACAGAAAATTGTTAATTGCGTTACGAAATAGTAGAAATGAGTTTTAAGGAAAAGTTCAGACCCAGCACTTGTTCGTTTCAATTTAACAGGCCCTTCGCTAGAAAGTTGTCGTAATGCCGTTTTGCGGGTCGTTCTCCTAGGTGTTGTCCCTCTCTGGAAAGCAGTGCCAGCGAAGGGTAGCACGCACGAGGGCGCCGGCAGGCAGACAAGCGGGCCCTCGGTCAGTTCAGTGTCGCTGCACCTCTCCAGAGGGACGCTCGCAATAAAGGAGACGGCTTAGAGGAGGGGCCCGCCAGAACAAAAGGCGGCGCGCCGGCGCGCTGCTGGCAGGGCCACTCGACCACCGCGCCGCGTCGACCAGTCGATATTGCCGGTGCTGTCGATACCGGGCACTGTGCCGCAGCGCTGAGGCGACACATCTGCTCTCGCGAGTCCGCTGCGAAGTGCGCCACCAGCACGCTTGTGCGTCGACGGACCCAGCCAGAGTGCAGTGCGAATGGTGGGACTACTCGTTTTGTCTCGGCGTTGGAAATAAGACGTTTACATCGCCAACAAGACTAGACACATACCTTGAACATCTTCTATACTTTCTTAAAGTTTGATGCATCGGAAGAAATGTCTTCTGCAACTAAGGAGAAATATGTTGCTAGCTGTGTTATGGTCGTGCCATGTATCAGAGAGGTAACGCATTGTATTCTTTTTTTTAAAATGGCGTGCCCATAAGCACTCGTAAAAAGGCCCAATTTTTACACAGTACAATCTAGCCACTGTCACAATGATGATGATGATGATGATGATGATGATGATGGTGAAATTACTAGGATATCGTGAACACCTATTCACCGCTCAGAGAAAATCCTGGGAAACACCTACAAACCACTTTCTTTTGGTCAAACGTTTGAGCAGAGGGAAAACAAATGCACCCTATAAACTAATAATTGGACATACAAATGGGGCCTCAAAATGACCAGCATGAAGACCAGTTTAAGAATTTTAAAAAATATAATTGAAATTTCCTGGAAGAGTGAAACGGTGCCTGACTATAACTCGAACCAGGTTCGTTCGCTTTCCTTGGGGCAGTTCTCTTCGGTCTAAGCTATCCAAGAATGTCTCAACACCCACCGTTACCGATTTATTTCCTCCAGTACCCAATCTCCTGCTTTTCATAGCTACATCATTTCACTCAAGAGTGCTAACTCCGTTCATCATAAAGATAAACCTGATGTAAACAAACACAAACGCGATGATTGGACAGGAGTCGTAGCTCTCGTACACTGGTGTTGTTCCGCTCCTGTAAGTAGGTCCAACATATATATTACATATCTTCTTACTACACCACTGAAAAGGAAACTGTAAGACATTATGATTATTGACATTCATCAAAGATTTTCTTAGTCATACTTTAGATACGTAATTTTTATTTCCAGAATCGTATGCAGTCACAGTCTCTGTAAGCGTTACTTGTGTTCATATTGTTCACTGTTCATGTGTACCGCAAAAAATGGGTGACACTACTTCCTGTTTCGTAGTGCAATACACCCTCGGAATACCGTTATTGACTAGAAACAAGTTGTTGTTAATGTTTTTCAAAAGATTGCAGAGAAAAAAAAGTTTGATAGTTTCTTTTCAAAGAACACAATATTATAAAATAACCAACGGTGTTTTCATCATATTCTTGGAGTAATCTGTAGCGTCGGTCATTGAAAATCGAATGATGCGGTGGGCGGCGCTTGAGACAGTCGGAATTCAGCCATGATACTGTGCGGACGGGCTCGGTGACCCGAGCAGCGCCCTGCAGGCGTTGTTGTTTACCCGCCAGAGTGCCATCGTGCGTCGTTGTATTGACTTATAGTCCCGGAACCGACCCGCCATGGCATTATCGTATCGACAAGCCACAATGAAACTGACGTTCAACGCATCGTACACGAGACTGAAGGCCCATGAAATAGAGCTCTTTCTTCGAGATGTCATACACATAGAACCGCAAGAACTGATACGCATCCATTTGTCTATTGTATCCAGCACAGTGTACCTGAAACGACTGACGAAGCGGCCTGCGGCAGGCTCCTCCAACGATCTAAAAGCGGCTTCCGCTTCTGCTACGCTGACGGTCATGGGAGCGTGGAGGCAGCTGACCATGCTGGACTGGGTGTCGTACTTTGCACATCTTTGAGTTACCGTTCGAAGTTCCCGGAAGCCTTATCGTTGACGTGCTGCGGCCGTATGGGACGGTTTGGAGCCACCGAGAGGAGAAATGGAATACAATCGAAACGTACCCTGTCATTCAAGGAGTACGCTAAGTGCGCATAGGTCTTAAGGAAAACGTTCCATCATGTGCTTTCGTTGGCGGCTGTCGAGCAGTTTTTATATATGCTGGCCAACCGAGGACTTGCTCGGGCTGCGGCCAGGAGGGCCAAGTTAGAAGAGAGTGTCTTCAGAGCCGCCTCTTTCAGGTGCCCCAAATGAACTTCCCCAACGATCCACGATAACGTCTCTCCCGTTAACGAATGTGGAAGCATCACGACATGATGTGGCCAACGATCAAAATCTGATACTACATCAAGCTGCTGCAACCTTAGTTGCAGAGTCGGCATCGACTACGACGTCGCCACAGCGAAACGGTACAGACGTTCCTGCAGCCTCTGCCCACCGCAGCATTGCGAACATCCAGACGCCGTCACTGTCGGGATCGGACACAGTGATCCCCGGTGAGCGAGCCCGTGTCGAGCCCCGCCGTCCAGTAGATGTCGAGTCTCGGACCCGTAAGCAAAAATCACGCAAGAGATGATTGTCAGCTGAAGAACGGGACAAGGATGAGAGAGTGGTGGAAGACATCGACTCCGTAACCACATCTTCAGTTGCAACTGATTCCAGGGGCCTCATTCGCTAGAACGCGCCTGTCGATACGGAACAATCTCCTACACCTGGTGGCCCTAAAAAACGAAGCGCATCGGGTCGACTCCAAAAATGTAGGCTACTGTGAAAGTGGCCAACCACCACTCACCTCCAAATCCTCTCTTGATGATTGGGGGGGGGGGGGGACGACATGGTGGCAGATGAAGCACAGCGCATGTCGATAAGTCCAATGAAAGCCATGGCTGACATTGAGCCCGGAGGGCCCTGCCAGTCAGGGGGTAATAGGCACAGTAAGGCACGTCATGCGGCCGAATGGCTGTGTGGTGTGCGAGCTCACCGTGAGCTTGCACCCGTACATTGCCTCTACCACTTACTATGACTCAGTCATACCGTGAGGGAACAGTGAATGCCAATGGCGTCCACTCCACTGTCAAGACCCGCATGTTACACGACATGATCAGAACGGCAGACTTGTACCTTGCCCTGTTCCAAGACGTCCATCCCGAGCTGCGTTTTGACCTACAGCCTAACATCTGGTGGCGGCGCAGGAGAAATGGCCATCCTTCTCCGAGATGGCATGGAAGCGACGGCCATGACATACTTGTCAAACGCCTGAGGCGTTGCTCTCACACTTGGCGCAGTTCACCTCGCTAAAGTCTATTCGCCTTTCGGTACCTCACACCGCGGTGACAAGTAAGTCTTCTATTTGGAGGAAGCCGCCCCACTTTTGCAAGGGTGTATGGACCATTACATAGTGTTTGGAGATTTTAACAGTGTTCTACGATCTGAGGAGCAGGTACCGCATTACTTCCCAAGCCTGGCTCTACAAACACTGGCGCGTGACCTCGTGCTCCACGACACATGACCCTTACATCATGGGAACATGGGCGGATATACGCATTTTACCGGCCACTCTGCCATTCGTCTGGATCGGATATACGCCTCGCTTAATCTCCGCACAGCGACCCGTGATGCAGAACTCTGACCGATGACCTTCACAGATCATCTCACGTATATCTGCACTGTCACCTTTCCCTGATAACTTACCAGACGCAGCAGAGGCCTATGACGCTAAACGTCACCCTCCTTCGCGAGGAAGCGTGCTGGTAAGCAGTTACTGAGACATGGCGTCGTTGTTTGAGGCGCCTGCCCATATACACGTCCACGTTGCCGTGGTGACTGGGATGTGTCAAACCTGCACTCCGAAAGACCATGATAGCCTACGGCTGTTATAGATCGAACTGCGAAAGGACGACATCGGAATTTTACTGTACAGCGTCTCTCGAACGTCAGAATTCCGTACAACGCATCAAAGCCCGTCTACTTCGCATCAGGGCAGAGCAGCTAGAAGGCGTCCACATCCGTGCGCGAATGCAAGACAGCATCCCCAGCGATACAGAGTAAGACTACCACATTGTGCGTGAGAGGCGCCACTGAAAACGTCAGCTCATTACGGCGATAAATACGGAGGCGGGCGGCCGCGGAGTGACTCAAACAGACACAGCGCACACGTTCACCAGGCTCTATGCGACTTTGTACATTGAAGATCAGCGAAACATAGGTGATTATGACTTAATGAAACCACGGAAATGAAACTTCTGCTGAGAGTTATAGGAAAGACACTGAGAGACAGAGAAAGAAATGAGAGATTTAGGAAAAAAATGTAAACTGGTCTCCATTAATGAGTGGGTGCCTAAGGAAAACACGTGAACAGAACGAGCTCACGGACATGATGAATGAATGGATGATTTAGAAAATCACCAGAAATAAATCACCAGCTGATAAAAGAATTGTAGGCCGTCCTATTAGAAGGTAGATTGAGGCGTACAGAAGGAAAAATGTTTTAGCCTAGGATAAAGTAAAAATCATATCCATTTTTAGACTGCGTCCTATTTAGTTCGGCTCAATAGCAATATGGAACGGTCCTTCTCATCCGTCGACTCGGAATTTCTACAGCATCTGGCGAGCGCCAAGTCTCAGCCGCATTCGGTATCCAACAGTGAATGCGACGTGTGGCGAGAGAGAAAAATTGAAAGACACATTGCTCTGTACATTTCCTTAGGAGCGTTTATTGACGGCTCTCGATTATTTCTCGGGTTATCAGCCGATTGGTGGCGTCGTCTTGTCGCAACATTTCAATGAGTTTCGTACCCGTCATCTTCATTATCTTTCCTGAAGATGATGGGTACGAAAATCATTGAATCGCTGCGACAACACGACGCTTTCTCTCGGTTGATAACCCGAGAAGAATTCATCAGTGCAATACGCCGTGAAAGACTTCAATCGCATATGGGTCTGGATTAATTTACTGCACTGTTACCTGTATACAATTAATCTAAATAACAGTCGCCAGCCTCACAGGGATCGGCGAAATAGCCGGAAAATTATCGATACTCCAATGCAGTGCCTCTTAGCAGTCTAAATGCTTTTGGAAGAGTCAGGTCCGATCACAGGACAGGGAAACGAACACTGGGAACAGTCTCTAAACTATCACCAACCACTTTCTGTCATCTTTTCTGCAAATAACAAAATGAGTCGAAACCTGAAAAGTATAACGATACATACGAGAACTCAACACTTCAAATTTCCATTGAAACAAAACGGAATTTATTATCTTCCAATAACCTTCACCAAGTTCGTTTCGTTCGATAAACAACACTTCAAGCAATGAGATGGCTGCACGCTCTGTAGTCTGCAGTCTACATCTACATCAGTACCGACGGTGTGTGGTGGAGGCTACTTCTGGTACCACTAACTGGGTACCACTAACTGATTGCCCTCTTCCATGTACCACTCGCGAATGGCGCATGGTAAAATGATTGGCGGTAAGCCTATGCTTGCAGCCACTTCCTGCAGAGCTTCCTAGACAGTAACACCCGCCCTGACGAGAGGTAAAAGATCAAAACAGCAGCTACGGGAGCGCCGAGGTGGAGTCTTTTAAAAGTTTTACACACGAAGAGAAGTGGTTCTTTGATCACTGACTACCAGCTTCCAAAACACACCCCGTTACACTACCTCAGCCAGAGAGGGCATGCGAGCAACGTCACGCACCCCAAGAGGCAGCTAGCCGATTCTTCCATTTCGCAAGCTCACTAAACACTAGGCAAAATTATTTAAATTTCACTCTTTCTTGCCAATCAGACTCAAGAAGAAGGGCAGTCTGTGGCCATTTTCACTTGCTATTTCTTCTTATTGCTGATTCATCGGCTTCGTGGCAGAGCTTTTACAACTATTGGGAAGAACCGGCCGTTACGGGAAAATTACTTGGGATTGAAATCAGACTATCTGGCTCCGGGCACCATTCATTTAGGAGGATTTGGGAAATACACTAGTGTGCAAAACGGATATACAAAATGAACCGTGTGGTGATGCGTAACTGCCAAGAAACATAGCTCGATAAAACCACGACAATACACAGAATGATCTGCTACAGTACTGTACAGAAGGTCACTGAAAGTAATACACGATGAGACGTACAGAAATGACACTTTCAATCAAAGACAAAGACTACAATGAAATTGCCGCGAATTATGATGGCAGGACATGGTTCTTAATAGAGTGTGTGGTCATCACGGACTGCAGTGAACGAATTGCTACTTGCTGACCACAAGGCTGAAAATCGCTGGACGGTAGTCGGCGCATATGTCCCAACTACATCTCAAGCATGAAGTCGGGGAAACGGGCAGGGCAATCTATTTGCTGAGCATGCTTCCGTTCTAAGAGCTGCTCCACCTGCGCTGTTTGATGCGATCGCGACAGTGTCACCATAACGTTGACTGTTCAGTATACCGTGTTCAAAGATCTGGAGGTTATTATTCCCTCACAAAATAGCACCTGCACCATCAAAACCATCATGCCCGACAACGTTCCGGGATGCATTAGTGCTTCTACCTTCTCTTGATAGTGGTACATCCAGAATCTGCTACTGAAGCCGAAACATCCGAGAAGAGCACGTGATCCACTCCTGTTTCTTTCCAATTCCTACGGTCTTGGCACCATCGTAAACGGTGCCGCCTATGTGCATGTGTCAGTGGATTTCGAAGCAGGTAAAGAGACCACCCCCAAGCAATCGCCGTGCTACTGTGGAGAATGAGATTGCGTTTAACTGTAATCCTGTTAAATTTGACTGTAATTGTATTCACTGTCTGACGTGCGTCTCATGTATCCTGTTGTGCCACATAGCGAGAATCTTCTGCTGCAGTTCACTGTGGTCCTCGGCTCCGCTCCTCCAGCTAGTAGTGCCTGTGATTCAGAGAGCTTCCCAGGCTTACGGAACCGTGCTGTGAGCAATACCAAACTCGTGGCGTATACTCATCACACTTCGTCCTTCATCCAATTCCCCGACGATTGAGTTCCAAGGGAAGTCATCCACATGTTGTCTGCAAGCTGCGTTGTAATGACTACTCGCTTACTGACACACTCCGTGGTTTCACGTAACCTCAGCTGCCTCGTTTGCGGGGGCAGCCACCTTTGGCGTTACAGTCACATTGGCCTCATGCAGAGTAAATCCAACTTTCTATTCAGGACTTGGAGACCTTTGCTAAGATGTTCCAGCAGTTTCATTTTAGTTACTATATGTTGTTTTATCGACGTCGTCCTTCAGTTTTCTATACCAACGTGTCAGACCACGATCTTCAGGCCGAACTAAAACCAGCACCCCTTCCAGCAGAAACTCATTGCGGTAATCACAACAGAGAATGGGGTACAGGATACAGACGCCAAACCGATACTATGCAGAGTGTTAGCTATATAAATTAAGGTATTGTAGTCATAAGTACCTTAATATGTACCCACTTCACTGTGTTATACACTCCTGGAAATGGAAAAAAGAACACACTGACACCGGTGTGTCAGACCCACCATACTTGCTCCGGACACAGCGAGAGGGCTGTACAAGCAATGATCACACGCACGGCACAGCGGACACACCAGGAACCGCGGTGTTAGCCGTCGAATGGCGCTAGCTGCGCAGCATTTGTGCACCGCCGCTGTCAGTGTCAGCCAGTTTGCCGTGGCATACGGAGCTCCATCGCAGTCTTTAACACTGGTAGCAAGCCGCGACAGCGTGGACGTGAACCGTATGTGCAGTTGACGGACTTTGAGCGAGGGCGTATAGTGGGCATGCGGGAGGCCGGGTGGACGTACCGCCGAATTGCTCAACACGTGGGGCGTGAGGTCTCCACAGTACATCGATGTTGTCGCCAGTGGTCGGCGGAAGGTGCACGTGCCCGTCGACCTGGGACCGGACCGCAGCGACGCATGGATGCACGCCAAGACCGTAGGATCCTACGCAGTGCCCTAGGGGACCGCACCGCCAATTCCCAGCAAATTAGGGACACTGTTGCTCCTGGGGTATCGGCGAGGACCATTCGCAACCGTCCCCATGAAGCTGGGCTACGGTCCGGCACACCGTTAGGCCGTCTTCCGCTCACGCCCCAACATCGTGCAGCCCGCCACCAGTGGTGTCGCGACAGGCGTGAATGGAGGGACGAATGGAGACGTGTCGTCTTCAGCGATGAGAGTCGCTTCTGCTTTGGTGCCAATGATGGTTGTATGCATGTTTGGCGCCGTGCAGGTGAGCGCCACAATCAGGACTGCATACGACCGAGGCACACAGGGCCAACACCCGGCATCATGGTATGGGGAGCGATCTCCTACACTATCCGTACACCTCTGGTGATCGTCGAGGGGACACTGAATAGTGCACGGTACATCCAAACCGTCATCGAACCCATCGTTCTACCATTCCTAGACCAGCAAGGGAATTTGCTGTTCCAACAGGACAATGCACGTCCGCATGTATCCCGTGCCACCCAAATGCTCTAGAAGGTGTAAGTCAACTACCCTGGCCAGCAAGATCTCCGGATCTGTCCCCCATTGAGCATGTTTGGGACTGGATGAAGCGTCGTCTCACGCGGTCTGCACGTCCAGCACGAACGCTGGCCCAACTGAGGCGCCAGGTGGAAATGGCATGGCAAGCATTTCCACAGGACTACATCCAGCATATCTACGATCGTCTCCATGGGAGAATAGCAGCCGCATTGCTGCGAAAGGTGGATATACACTGTACTAGTGCCGACATTGTGCATGCTCTGTTGCCTGTGTCTATGTCCTTTGGTTCTGTCAGTGTGATCATGTGATGTATCTGACCCCAGGAATGTGTCAATAAAGTTTCCCCTTCCTGGGACAATGAATTCACGGTGTTCTTATTTCAATTTCCAGGAGTGTATTTTGTTCTGCCTCCAACAGTCTTTCTGCAACCATATCACATAACTTACTACCTGATGTTTCCTGCATGCTCGTAACTGCAGCAGTAAGTGCACTAACCGTTTTACTTCCACGCATTCACACTTCATCACCTGAGCTGCTGTCCAGGGCAAAATAAGCATTAAAGGCCTTCTCTTGCCGCATGCAGTTGGAGATACTAATCAACATAATAACTATACTTATGAGGACATAAAGGAATTAATGACATTAGCGGCATAGTGGGCACTAGTTTACATGAATAGGGAAAGTTGGATATTGGTGTCGGACCTGGGGATTCGAACACGTGTCGCCTACTTACAGAGCAGATGCTGTAAGTAATGAGGCACCCGGATGCAGTGATCATCATAACTGTGGGGAATACCGTAGCACGCCACACGTCAGATCCACATTCCCACCTTATCCACACACTAATGACGCAGTGGACCTTCCCATTATCCTCATTACTAACGCGATTTCTCCCATTCCCGTAAGAATTCTATCGTGGTGTGCATCTGCACTGAAGGGACCTTTGGCCACCACCGAATTAATTATGCACTTTGCGTCAGTTCTTTCGGACGAGTACGGACATCTCGTATATAACTGTTAGTCTGCAAATGAAGTAAATACTGATGTAACGTTGTTCAGTACACTTTCGTCAGTCACCGCACATTAACGCCAAGATCCTATACGACACATCCAGAGGTCAATTTTCGTATCACGATACGAGGGAACACTATATCATAAATGACCCTCTGAAACGACCTACCGTCCCTGCACACACACACACACACACACACACTCTTAGGTAGGTCAAACAGTAGAAACTTGCGACCGCCGTTCTCTATAATGCTGTGCCACGAAGAGACAGTAGGATCCTCCCCCGTCTGAAAGGACTATGCACGATGGACAGGACTCTCGCTGTGTTTGAGGAGCATTAATAAGGCAGAAACGGCCAAGACGAGCCCCGCCGCCAGAGAGAGGCTTCCTGCCCAGCCAGGAAGCTGGCAGCCGCAGCAGCTGCGCCTGAAATATGGAACGGCCGCCGGCCCGTCGGAGACCCCCGTAGCTTCAGCGATGTGGAGTGCCTCCCAGGTCGCCACCGATCACCCTGCTCTAGGAGGGACCGCCGGAATCAGCTGCGTCGGCGACGTCGCGGAAGTGGTTCACTTTGGCGCCTCAGGTCAGTCGTTTGTTACCGTTCGTGACATTTCAGCACTTACACGATTAGTGTATGGCCTATATGTTCTAAGTAGGCAGCCCTGTTGGAGTGGAATTTGAGCAGTAGTGATTATGTTTCTATAGTAACAATGAAATCGTTAAAAGTTAAATGCATACACATCCACAATCCGCAAGCCACTTTAAGGTGTGTTTCGGCACCTTCAAATATCTCCTTCCCTACTCCACTCACGAATTGCACTTCGAGAGAACGACTGCAGACAAACCTTCGTTTTGAGCTACAATGTCTCTGATTTTAATCGTAGTGGTCGTTTAGTGAGGCGTGTGTGGGAAGAGGTAATAAGCACGTGAATTCATCTTGGAGCGTTCAGTTTAAAATATTGATAGTAAATCTCTCTACGATGAACAACGTCTCTCTTACCCGTCCGCCATTGAAGTCTGGTGAACATATCGGCAATACTCTGGTGATCACCAAAAGACCCGTAATGTGTGCAAATAGCCTTAGTGCGTCTGACACCATTCCTTTTAATCCTCAAATGTACAGTGAGTACAGTATCTCTTTGCAAGTCACCACTGTTGAGCAGGCAAGCATGCATTTCAGAAAAAAAATATATGATTCATTCAATAGAAAAAGCTTCAAAAACTGAGCAAGTCAATAACGCGTTGGTCCACCTCCAACCCGCTTGGAAGTAATTATTCGGCTTGACAGTGATTGACAGAGGTTCTTAGCTGTCCTCCTGAGGGGTATTCTGCCAAATTCTGTAGATGATCGAATTTCTGGGATGGTTGGAGTGTTCTTCCCATAATGCTCCAAATGTTCTGAATTTGAGAGATCCGCTGCCCATTCTGGCTAAGATGTGGTTTGGCAGGCACAAAGAGAAGCAGTGGAAACTCTCGCTGTGTGGTGAGGGCATTATCTAGCTGAAATATTAGCACCTGATGGCTTGCCATGAATGGCAATGGGGAGTAGAACATCGTGAAGGTAGTGCTGTTCTGTAAGGATGCCACGCATGACGAACAAAGAAGTCCTGTTACGATAGCAAATAACACGCAATATCATCACACCTGGTTCTTGAGCCATGTGACGAGCGAGAGTTGGCTTGATATCCCACCGTAGCCTCCAGCGCCTCTAGGCGCGTCGCCACTGGTCACTGGGGCTCGGTTTGAAGCGGAACTCATCACTAAACACAGCTCTACTCCAGATAATGAGATTCCAGGCCGAAGACGTGCCTGGAGATGTCCTGGTCAGCGATAGGACACCCACCTGACTGTCGCCCGCCATACTATCTGACAAACGATAGTGACAGTTTGCGATGCCATTTCTTTTCATACCAGGATCTCTTTGGTTGTCATCCACGCCACCCTTACAGAGCGGCAATACATCAACGATATTCTACGCCCCGTTTTCGTTCCCTTCAAGACAAACTATCCTGTTCTTTCATTCCAACAGGATAATTCCCGCCGACACACGGTAAGGGATTCTAATTTTTGTTTCAGTGCTTACCAAAAACCCTTTCTGTGGCAGGACGCTCCAACCGTCTCTAATGCCCCAACTGGACAGAATTTGACACGATATCACTCAGAAGACATTCAAAAACTCCCTCAACACATAAGGGCCGAAGGAGACGAATCGCGTCATTGTCTTTCTCAATTTGGTTTGGGGTTAGGTAGTTTGTGGGAAGAGACCAAACTGCGAGGTCATCGGTCTCGTCGGATCAGGGAAGGACGGGGAAGGAAGTCTGCCGTGTCCTTTTAGAGGAACCTTCCTGGTATTTGCCTGTAGCGATTTAGGGAAATCAAAGAAAACTTAAATCAGGATGGCCGGAGGCGGGATTAAACCGTAGTCCTTCCGAATGCGAGTCCAGTGTGCTAACCACTGCGCAACCTCGATTGGTCAATCTGGTATGCTCTTTCTATTGAATAAATCATCCAAGTGTACTTAAATTATCTCTAAACGTTAATCTTAAATACCGTTTCCCCATGCCATTTGGATAATTCCTTCGTGATACGTCTTAGCATTAATGTTTCAGAAAATAAGTTGCAGAATCGTTTCTTTCTTGTAACGCCACGCTGTACCTGCAGGAGTTGCAGGAGGTAAAAGTATCCAGCCAAGATTGCGCCGCGATAGATGGCCTACGTCAGCCATCGTGCAGTGTTGTGCATCAAGGCAGCTATATGAACCACTTATGGTTTTACAATTTCAGTTTTCTGTTTTGTATTGGAGCCATGAAGAACGAATGCGCCAGTTAAAGACATTGATGTAAATAACGCTGAATTTACGTTAACTGGGAATACGTAATGCTAGCCTGGCACTCAAGAGGCACAGTACCCGCAAATAATTGCAGACAATAATTTCTTGAGTTACAGCAATTGTGACATTGTAATTTGCAGGCTGCTGTTTGTTGAATGGGTATTGTTTTGCAGTGATTATTACTGGAGTATAACTTTGTACGGTTTGTTTAATTCTGAGTGAGATTAATTAGGCGACTTGTGCAGAATAATGATTATTCTTAGGAATTGTATAACCTCCATCTGAATTGATTTTCTGCCAGTTATGAGCAGTTGCGAACTAGAAAGCCAGGCTGCTAGAAGAAAATTTTTATCAGTGTATAGTAACTAATAATGCTTGCGAATCCTCAGGGAACTGATGTTAGGTTCATTTAGTAGGCATTGCACCTGTGTCAGGTCTTACAATCTTTGCACGACCAGGTTCGGGAAAGAGATAAGTGACCAGCCTAGTTACATTGCTCATAAAATCATCCTCATGATTAGCAGACCAGCACCTACGAGTTAAGCCACTCTTCTTTATATCCTTTCTAGTTGTAACCAGAAAAGGAGTAGTCATCAGTAAGTAGAACGAATAATTTCTAACTCACTTGTTTCATAGACTAAGATAACATTTTTTAAAGATTCGTCCAATGAGTATTGTGAGCATCCAATTCTGTAGGTATAATTTCTGATGTATTTTGTATATTTCTTATATTTAATTATCACTATATGCTTGTAAATGCTGCACAGACAGAATAGTCGAGAACACCAGATGTCCAGTAATTGCTATGAGCATTACGCAGGTTGAGCACTAGAGAAATTGAGGATGTCGGTCGGCGCACAGTCTGCGCATGTATAGGAATTCCCTCACAGACTATGGAAGAAATTTTGTTGTTAGTTAAAATATGTCTTCGTGTCGTGTAACAGTCAGCTTAGCTACTCAAGGACATTATGGCACACACTGCTCTCTTTTATGTGGTATTCGTCAAAAATGAATTTATTAAAGCTTCAACAATGAAAAATCCAGAGTGGAATGTTACAAAATTATAAAAAGGATAGTTGCTGTTCACCAAATAGCAGAGGTGCTGAGTCGCAGATAGGCACAACAAAATGACTATAGGAAGTGAACTTTCGGCCAGCAAGGCCTTCGTCAGAAATAGACAACACACACACACACACACACACACACACACACACACACACACACACACACACACAACTCACCACACATAGCAACAGTCTTAGCGTCTGAGGCCAAACTACAAACAGCAGTGCAACACGTGATGGAAGAACTAACTGGGTGGTGGGGTTAAGGAGGCTGGGATGGATATGTGGAGGGATAGCAGGGTAGGGGTGAGGGACAGTAAAGTTATACCTGTGGGATCATAAAGGGGCGAGTTGGAGAGAGGGTAGCGCAGTTACGTGCATTTGGGAGGTTATGCAGAGGGCACAGGCGGGGGAGGGGTTAGTGTAAAAGATGAGAAATAATTAGACTGGTGGTTCACTGGTAGAACAGAGCGCTGTGTTGTGCTGAAATGGGGGCAGGGAAAGGGCTATGTCGCTAAGGACAACGACTAACGAATGTTGAGGCCAGGACTGTACCAGAAACGCTGGATATGTGCAGGGAGAGTCCCCAACCGTACAGTTAAGGAAAGCTGTTATTGGTGGGGAGGATCCAGATGGCACAGGCTGCGAGACAGGCATTGAAATGAAGAACACCAAGTTGGGTGGCTTGCTCAACAAACAGTTAGTGCAGCTGTTTCTGGGCCACAGTTCGTCAGTGGCCATTCATTTGGGGATACAGTCTGTTGGTTATGATGCCCATATAGAATGCAGCACAGTGGTTGCGGCTTAGCTTGCAGACCAGATTGGTTTCACAGGTAGCCCTGCCTTTGATGGGATAAGTGATGATTGTGAACAGACTGGAGTACGTGGCGGTGGGAGGATGTATGAAACCCGTCTTGCATCTACGTTTCGTTGTTTAATAAACCAACAGTGCTAGCCGAAAACAGTTCTCGACATTCAGGCAGCAACTTATAATACCAATGATCCCAAATCTTCAGGTTGATCAGCATGGACTCAGAAACTCTGTATGAATAGTGACGCTAACAACTGTTATTAGAACATCAGAGAAAATTTTGTAGACCGGAAGAGTTACAATGTCAACATGACATCTGCTCTTTCTACAAATGTTGTCCCATTTTGGAAGCTCCTGACAGTGACTACTTGGCGTTTTACCGTTTTACTACATTCACTGAATTCTTGCTAGTGTAGTGGTAGAGCAGTGAAGGTCCCCATAGTCCATTTATCGGTAGTGGGTTACTTTTATGTATGCTAATAACCTACCTCGATAATCACGAGTTTGAAATCAACGTATAGATAATGTAAACCTTGTAAAACTGACCCTGCTGTTTATAAATAAGTTCTGTGGAGGGTATGCATGTGGAAGAATATTAAGGTCAGCAAGTTAAACTGTGTTGACACTTTCGATGCAAAGATGTACTCGAGTTTGAAAATTTCCTTTCTTTACTTATACGATAACTGATTTGTTTTATGCAGGGTCTTATTACGTTCGGCATTTTGGTAACCAGCTCAATGAAAAATACTTACCAATTTCCCTTTCCTTGTTCGCTCCTGTTGTTGTTTTTGACATCACATACAGAGAACTTAGTTTCGACGCGTTAGTAATCAAATCGTATTTCTTCCTGAGAAGGTCTTCCTCGTGTATTAAGTTTAACGTTTTCTCAAATATTACTTCATCCTAGGCCTTCATTTTAGAGTGTTTTAGCGAAAGAACATTTAATAGTTTCGGTTAATTTATTTCATATGTTACAAACGCTAACATTTTATCTCTCCGCAGCTCTGAAATCCATGGCACTACCCATTTAAGGTCGACGGTAATTTTCTGTGATTTTTTCTGTGTTAATTAAAGTATGTTTTTATGTCAAGTAACAGTGCATATCTTTAGACTTCTTTTACAATTTGGTCAATTTACGTATTCTTCTGACTAGTATGCCAGTTTCTATTGCAAGAATCTTCTTTTTTTGTCACTGGAATAAAATCGTGCCTGTGTTTCTGTATCGTGCTCTTCCATGTCAGCAAACTGTGACCGTTTCGCAATAATATAGCACATAACTAAACACTAACTTCACTTCACATCGGCTGTGATAAAATCAATTTTACTATCGTACGTCACACCACAGATTTGGTTGTAATTCAAGAATTGAGGCGAACACCACGGAGTTATTAATGGAAGGTAGCGGTGAGATGGAGGGTTTGAGGTAGTAAAGGAACGATGCTCCGAATACGAATCTGTAACAAATGTGCAAAATAGTGTCCAGAGATTTCGGGTACAGTTCCAGCAAACCCCCAACCCTGCCATTACGTTTTTCTTATATAATTCTAAAATTAAGTTATGTCCTACACAATTGATTCATTCCAGTTATTAATCTTTGCAGAAATAAAATAATCAAATGGCATTACTGGCCAGGAAAAACCGTCTCGATGTTGTTGTGTCACAATGCGCAAGTTTTTCTGTTTGATGACTTTTCGGTGCGTCCTTATGATGAAGATGAGATGAAATGGTTGGCGCAACAAAAACACCTACTTCTCGAGATAAGGACGTTTTCGGCTTGGCAGGAAATCGACCCTGGGACCCAGGAATCAACAGCCAGCGACGCTCGCCACTATGCCAGGAGATGCGGACACTAGGCACTGGTCAAAGTTTTTACGCAAGAGCACGTTGAGGTGCAGAGAAAAGCTGCAAAATACTGAATCGAACACACACTACTATCTTACATTGCGTTAACTTATCGAAACTCGCAAACCATAAAGCTTACAAAGATAGGACTGACATTAGCGTGTTCTGAAAAATCTGCACAGTGATATTTCCTTTAGTGTTGTTTTTGGCACAGATAGGTGAACGTATTTTGCAATCCTTGTTCTAACAGCAAATCATATTTTCATCTGTTCCAAATTACAACTCTTTCAGAGATCTGTAACACGAGATAAGTTGAGTGTAATGCGATACAGAGTATTCCACTCGGGGGTTAGGGGACCAGTTGTTGCTTGTTTGGTTTCATTACGACAAATGGATAACTTGGTTTATAATTAAACAATTATTACTTTTTCTGATCACCCACGCATCTATAATTTCTACAAATTACCGTCAAAAAATGTTTTATAGTGAAAGCTCTTGTAGGACTTTCTTTTAACGTGAAACTCTGACTTATCAGTTTTTAATACTATTTCGTAAATTTGGACTTCCTCACTTGAAAGTCTTGATTGGAGGGCACTCTTTGAAATTCTGACTATAGCGGGGGTAAATACATGGAGCGAGAGACTATTTACAATTTGTACATGTAACAGACGAGAGTTATAAGAGTCGATTGGCATGAAGGTGGAGTAGTGGATGAGAATGAAGTGAGACCCTTTTGTAGCCTCAGATTTTATTCAATCCTATACATTGAACAATCAGTAAAAGAAACGAAAATGAATTTGTGGTAGGAATTAAAGTTCAGTGACAAGAGGTAATAACTTTGGTATTTGCCGATGACATTGCAGTTCTCTCAGAGACAACAAAGGACATGGGAGAGTAGTTGTACTAAACGGACATTGTCTTAAAAGGAGCATATGAGATGAACATCACCAAATGCAAAACAAGGGTAATGGAATGAAGTCGAATTAAATCAGGTGATGTCGAGGGAGTTAGATTAGAAAACGACACACTTAATTTAGTAGATCGGTTTTGTTATTTGAGCAGCAAAATAACTGATGATGGCCGAAGGTATAAAATGAAATCTGGCAATGGCAAGAGAAGCTTTGCTGAAGAAGAGAAATTCTGTTAACCTCGAGCATAGATATCCTTTTGAAAGTATTTGTATGGAGTGTAGCGATGTATGTAAGTGAAACATGAACGATAAACAGTTTTTTCGAGATGTGGTGCTACAGAAAAGTGCTGGAGAATAGATGGGTAGATAACGACTACTGAGAAGGTACTGGATGGTATTGGGAGAAAGAAACTTGTTGCACAACCTAACTAGAAGAAGAGATCGGTTGGCGGGACACGTTCTCAGACATCAAAGGATCACTAGTTTAGCGTTGGAGGGAAGAGTGTGTGTGTGTGTGTGTGTGTGTGTGTGTGTGTTTGTGTGTGTGTGTCTGTGTGTGTGTGTGGCGGTGGTGGTGGTGGTGAGGAGAGGAGGCGGGAAGTTGCAGATGTAAAGCAAGAGATGAATACCATAAGGAGGATACAGTTGCAGTAGTTATTCGGAGATGAAGGCTTGCATTGAAAAGAATAGCACGGAGAGCCACGACACAGCACTCCGAGCCTGAAGACATCAATAACAACAATCCATACATGATTTAAATAAAAATAAAGATCACTTGTCAGTTACTCTTTTAGCATGATTTTTATTATCTTATTGCTCATTATTTACAGTTTTACGTTGATTTAGTTACTAGGTGGTGTATCCAGCTTCTCTCAGGCTGTTGATATGAAACTGTGCGGTAGTTGGACTAGAGCGAAAAATTTTGAAGTATAATGGGTAAAAAAATTACTGAAAGCATATTCTAACCATATAGAATACTTGTTTGTAAAAAAAATTCATTTTGTTATCCGGGGCATATATGTACTAATGTTTCGAATTTCCTACTCGAGATAAAATAACGCATAGTTGACCTTGAAGAAGCAGCAGTCTTTGAGGTAAACGCCGAAATATTTAAAAGTTTATCCTTCCCCTTTGTTCGTTGTAAAGCTGCAGGGTATTTCGATTGGAAATGGCCGTTTAAAATCTAGAATGACCAATAGACACCAGAGGTATTCTGGGGGTAAATAGTGCGTGTCCTTTGCACTTGCCAGCCATAAGTTCGGCTTCGATGATGTTATTTCGTGGCTGTTTGACGATCATCTTAGTTCCATTACGTAGTTTCCGTGACTTTGCATTTCTGAGTAGTGCGATCAGAGATCTAGTCTGAAGAGGAAGGCAGTGTAATGGCATCCATGGTACTTGCAAAGTGTTTAGAAATTAAGCGGGGAAGTTCACACTTTCTTCAGCGTTTACCAATGTGTCGATCGATTTGTATATTCTTTGCTCCTGAACATTTTGTTTTTGGGTATTAAAGTTGATATAGTCGACATTATTATTTTTAGTTGCCAAAATTGCCCTTTCAAATAGCCAGTTCGGGTTGGTATAGTTGCGAACAACGTTTGAATTAATTTGGTCGATGAGTTCGTTTCCAACAGTGGCGATGTTGCACTGTCGAGTTTAATGAGACCGGTGGGCTGGTCAGTAGGATGCGTAACCTAGCCTGTAAGGTTGTTGAGCGAAATTGTTGAGCAAAATGTGCTATTGTTTCTTCTTTCGATAGTTCTACTCTCTTGCTTTTTGTTAGTTGTAGTATTTTCAGGTGTGCCCAGAGATTTGATTTTTTTAAGTATGCATTGTTCTCCTCTCCTGGTGTTGACTAGGGGATAACCGGAAATGTTTGTTGAAGACCTCCTGAGAGCAGGAATAGAGCTCCTCCTATCACTTCAGAGTTTCCTCGCAAGTCTTGTGAAGTTTTGTCAGCGGCATCGAGAGATTTTGCTATGTGCCATTGTGCATTCGTCCCAGTAGCTAATTTTAACTTACTTTATAAGTTCACCTTATCCAGATGCTCTTATGATTCTTCATACCGGGAAATGTTCTTCGGCTATATTTAACGATAGCTGTCGGGCTGAATGGGCAGTTCGTCCTCCTTCCATAATTATGGCTGCAGTGCCGAATGGAGTCACTGCAAGTACAATGGGTTGGTGAACACGTATTTCCGCCAGCAAATAAATTTATTAAAAACCTGGTCTCGATGCCGCCTGGTGGGTCCAAGTAAATGATTCCGCCAATGTTGTTGTCGATCCGATCCATGGTAACGTTGTAAAATTTCTTTGGATTGCCATTAAGAAATGGTTTGTTGTTAGCACTCTACAGAAGTAGTTTGTTGAAGATGTAGACTTTTTCTTTTGCACGCTAACGGCCATTAAAATTGCTACACCAAGAAGAAATACAGATGATAAACGGGTATTCATCTGACAAATATATTATACTAGAACTGACAAGTGATTACATTTTGAAGCAATTTGGGTGCATAGACCCTGAGTTATCAGTACCCAGAACAACCACCTCTGGCCATAATAACGACCTTGATACGCCTGGGCATTGAGTCAAACAGAGCTTGGATGGAGTGTACAGGTACAGCTGCCCATGTAGCTTCAATATATATACCACAGTCCATCAGGAGTAGTGACTGACGTATTGTGACGAGCCAGTTGCACGGCCACCATTGAAAAGACGTTTTCAGTTGGTGAGAGATCTGGAGAATGTGCTGGCCAGGGCAGCAGTCGAGCTTTTTCTGTATCCAGAAAGGCCGTACAGGACCTGCAACATGCGGTCGTGCATTTCACACTGAAATGTAGGGTTTCCAAGGGATCGAATGCAGGGTAGAGCCACGGGTCGTAACACATCTGAAATGTCACGTCCACTGTTCAAAGTGCCGTCAGTGCGAACAAGAGGTGACCGAGACATGAAACCAATGGTACCGCACGCCGGGTGATACGCCAGTGAGGCGATGACGAATACACGCGTCTAATGTGCGTTCACTGCGATGTCGCCAAACACGGATGTGACCATCATGATGCTGTTAACAGAACCTGGATTCATCCGAAAAAATTACGTTTTGCCATTCGTGCACCCAGCTTCATCGTTGCCTGCACCATCGCTGGCGCTCCTGTCTGTGATGCAGCGTCAAGGGTAACAGCATCCATGATCACCGAGATGATAGTCCATGCTGCTGCAAACGTCGTCGAACTGTTCGTGCAGATGGTTGTTGTCTTGCTAACGTCCCCATCTGTTGACTCATGGATCGAGACGTGGGTGCACGATCCGTTACAGCCATGCGGATAAGATGCCTGTCATCTCGACTGCTTGTGATACGAGGCCGCCGGGGTCCAGCACGGCGTTTCCTATTACCCTCCTGAACCCATCGATTCCATATTCTGCTGACAGTCATTGCACCTCGACCAATGTGGCCATACGATAAGCCGCAATCGCGATAGGCTACAATCCGACCTTTATCAAAGTCGGAAACATAATGGTACGCATTTCTCCTCCTTACACCAGACATCACAACAACGTTTCACCAGGCAACGCCGGTCAACTGCTGTTTGTGTATGAGAAATCGTTTGGAACCTTTCCTCATGTCAGCACGTTGTAGATGTCGCCACCGGAGCCAAGCGTGTGTGAATGCTGTGAAAAGGTATTCATTTGCATATCATAGCATCTTCTTCCTGTCGGTAAAATTTTGACGTCTGTAGCACGTCACCTTCGTGGTTTAGCAATTTTAATGGCCAGTATTGTAGTTGGAAGCTAAGCACACTCATAGTATATTTTAGTAGTGTTTACATCCCAGTGGTGCGGAGGCCTGCTTTTTTATTGCTAAACATTGATCTTCTTGGAGAATGTGTATTTCACGGGAGATGTCGCTGAAGTCAGTTCGGAAGAGCTTGTCGGTTTTGGTACATTATGTCATTACTCATAACGTCTTTGAAGGAGTCCCACAGCTGTTTTGTGTTCGATGGGTTACCTGTTATTATAATTACGGTGAATAAGTTTTTGATTTGTAAAGCTGAGGCTCAAAATGAGGTATCTTGTAGTGTTGATTCCCGGCGGTTGTCGTTTTCCAGTAGTCCTAAGCGTGGGCATGATTTTCTTTACGTATGACATAGTAAACCGTAAACAGTCATCAGATTTATGGAACTTGTTGGTCCCCGTTTTTGTATAGCAACGTCCAGCGTTATTCGGATGTATAGTGTACGTATATTAGGCATACTGAGCCAGGTTTTTATGATTCCTGTGCGATCTTCTTCTGGTATTCATTATTTTCTTCATTGAGATATTTTTCTTGTTCTGTTCCACGTATAATAGGTAGGGACATCGACATATAGCAATATTCTTGCCAATGGATTCGTTTTCCACAGTTCGTAAAAAATCTGTAAATGATGTGTTTGAGGTGATTCGTTTGCAATTTTTCTGGCAGGATCTTTTGAGAAGTACACTGTCTTTCCATTCTCCAAATGTACTGCTAGGTGATGCACAGTTGGGTTATGTTCGTGTATCGGAAAACCGAAAATCGGCCACACTACTTCGTTACTGTTGATGTGTTTTCCCGTTTGGTAGATGAGGATCTCGACTTTCTGTTTGGTTGTTCGCCGCCTTTGGATATCTGAAATACTTCTACGACACAGCCATTATTCACCTACGTACAGACATATTTGATGGATTTCATTGAATTGCTGTATTCTATCTTTATGTGACCTTGAAAAGATTTGGAAAGTAGTGTGTTATACGGTACTACCCTGTTGTAAACTACTTCCAGTTTGTCGCTGCCTCGTGATTGTGTTTTTCTGTGCAACCACCTTTTTTGTGTCATCGTCTTCTGTATTTGGGATAGCCGTCAACTAAGGTTTGTGTGCGGTCGAAGTAAGGTTTTTGGGTATTTCATATCATTAGTACATATCGAATTGGCGTTAAAAGGCCCGTAAAATCAGTGTAAATCCAGCACAAGCGGTTCCAAAGATGTGTTATTTTGTGATGACTTAGATAAATCGAATTAGTTTTTGTTGGAAAACTCGCGCTTTTATATCATGTCGATGCATTGGGGCTTTTCCGTAATGTAATTATTCTTTGATTTCTAGTTATTAAGAGGTCATGTCGTGCATATCTTCTTATGTAGGTCATGGCATCTTCATTCTATTCTTTGCATCTGTCTCGGATTTCCTATGTGTGATGGGGCTTAGGATTACAGTTGTTCAGACGTCATCAAAGTTTCCGTAAATTATGACTGCGTATCGAAGGTGAATGTATTATTCTGTGCGTAGTTCCTTCTGATTCAGTCCTGGTAAAGCATGCGTTCCGCTTCTGTTTTTGGATACATATCTACCAGATATTATTGGAATAAGCCGCGAATGTTGAGAATGTGATTGTATTTTTGTCTCTGATCATCAAGCGGTAGGCATAGAACCCCTTGCAAGTGACATTTTGTTTCTACGCTAGTTTCAGGTTTTTTTTTCACTTTAAAATGATATCAGTCCCCTCCGTGCTGAAACATTAATAAATATTTGAGGGAATCATACCAACGGTGTGTCTCTGCAATGCATTATAGTTCTTCCCTTCTTCGTTGTAGATTTATGGCACGGTCTGTTTTCACTGTCCACGATCATCATGGCATCTTCGCCTACCTGAGCTACGTTCGTGTTGTCCAGGTGGTCTTTTTCCGGCGCGAATTATTATTTTATAGTCATCAGAAATAATTCATCATAGTGAGGTTTGGAATATGTGAATCAGTTGATCGTATCTGTGTAACATCCTCTGTACATCCTTGACTACTACTCGTCTCAATCCTTTGATATTTTAGCATCGGTGATCAATTTCTGTTTCTTAATTTCCGACGAAATATACTTGCAGAAATTTATGAACTTCCTTGGGTTGCAATATATTTGTCCTTGTATGGAAAAAACATTTCAATTTTATCTCTGTTACTGTTGATCGAAGTGCTACCGAAAGGAGGCATCTGAAAGCAGGCGTTATACGCTTTTATATTTTGAAGAAAGTGTTTTGATTCTGCAGATTCACCGTTCATGTAATTAAATAATTCCTGTGGAGGTGCTTACAGTGGCGGTAATCTAATTTTTCCATTCACGCAACAGAATTCTGGGGTTTCCTTCCTGAATTTTTTCTCGTTGCAAAATTGGCAGATGTTATCCACTTTTAGGATGAAGGTTTTTGTGTTCTATTATTTCGTCGGTTCGTTGCGGAATGCTTAATTTGTTAGGTTGTACTGTTTTCTTGTCTTCGTCTCCGTTACTCCTACGATGATATTTTGGTGCGAAGCCTGAGTTCGCCGTCTTTTATCAACATATTATGTCGTAGTTATTGATTCTTCAATCTGTTCACTTCGATTTCTTTGGTTTCTCTGCTTCTTACGGTGCTCATTGTCGTTCGTTGGTAGCTTAAATGTGTCTCACGCGATTCATCTGTTTCATTTTCTCGATGTTCGTTTCGTTTACGCCATTTTGCTTCAGAACTGACAAGATCTCCTCTTTTACGTTTGGGCATTGTCTAAAATGTAAATCGAATCAATGTTTTATTACAAATACACTAATTACACTTTGCACATTTTATTTTCGATTTATATTGTCAGTATAGCACTTGGACTATTCACGCTCCACTGTTTGTTTTCATTCTCTCACTGCACTATTTTTCGGTTCGTCACTTCGTTACTGATAAGAAACTGACGTTAGAACCCACGACTGGTCTTGCTTCATGTACACCTATCAACAAGAACCTGCACCAGCGGCAAATTCCAGAACATATCAAAAAGGCTTCGAACAGTCGACAATGTTGCAGGACATTCCACTACATTCTAGAGACTTCTGGAATGTTGCACAATGATACATTCTGGAATGTTGTGAAATGCCTCTCGAATACTCTCGAATGCCCTTACCCTTCGGGTAAAAATGGTTACCTTCTTCATGGATAGGGAATAGAAGCCGACCACACCATGTTACTCCATTTGTCATATCGGAAATCGGTTCTCTGAGTTTTAGCGGCACGCACATTGTACACTTTCTTTTGTTATATATATTGATTGATTTTCTCTCGGATCACAAACATACATATTATACATATGACTTTACTCCCTTTGCCCAAAACGTGGCCACTTTCTATGCGTTTTTAGTTCGGTGATTAAGCCCATCTACTGTACAGGAGGATAGACACGACATTGAAACATGTGATGAACAGTCCCGTGGGCCCATGTGTAGAAGTGTCGCTGGTACAGCCTTACGAATCCTCCAAACAGTCCAAATCTCTCTCTATGCGATTCTGATATTTTTGGAGCGCTCAAGAAAGACATTCGTTGCCGTCGGTTTGCTTCAAACAAAGAGGTACACGCCTGTGTCGATACTTGTTCTGTAGGCAACCACAAACGGTTATCGAATAAGGCATTAATCGTGTTGTCTCACAGTGGGGTTAATGTAATAACAGTTACGGCGATTATTTTTGAAATAATAAACCATTTTCTCACTTTTCCCATTTCTCTCGTTTCCCTTTATAGTCTGCATCAGTATTTTGCTGTAATGTTTTATTCAAGTAATGGTCGGTTAATATTCACACATTTCTGTAAGTCCCTCTTCGTAACTGGAATTATTATATTCTTTCTTAAATTTAAAGACTATATGGCCGATCCTTGCATGCCAAATGAAATAATTTAGTTGTAGCTAGCTTCCCCGCAGATATGAGGTAATATCTCTACTTCAGAGGTTTTGTTTCCACTTTGGTGTCTCACATATCATACCCCCTACCTTTTCTCCATCTACGTCTTCTTCTGTTTCCGTGAAATAAACCTAATGTTTTTTCCCCATTTACTGAACCTTTATACAGACTGACTTCAACCTATTGAGTGAAAATGAAACAGATGGTGGTGGATCCACAACCGATTTTATGGAAACAGGGTACCTATGTTAGGAAATGCGTGTTTATTCTGTTACGGATATACACAGCGTACATCGCATGACAAGGACGTAGCTAATAGTAATTGTTGAAAGTGACGTATGCGATGTCTCAAATGATATATTGCAAAGGTGCATGCAGTTCTGTCACACTCTCCGACAGATATCTGGTGTCTGCTGTACACTGAGCCATGCAGCGGGTGATAAACTGCGAACGCATCTGACCACGGAACACGTACACGAGTTAGCTCATAGCACGTGGGTCAGGTCATATGATGATCGCATGCATCGCACCAGCGCATAAACCTGTGCAGTACTCTTTCCATTTAAGAGCTTGCGACGTGTCCATGGTGAAGGATGTTTCTGTGTACAGTACATTCTAAACATTCATGGTGGTGTCTGTTTATTCTATATCGTGTCTCCCTACCACTTTCGCGCAACGACGCTCTGAGCGTGTTTTTTAGGGAATTGCAATTGACTAGTTTGAACCTGGGACCTGTTGCTGGTAAGGAGACGCCAGACCACACATGACATGTAGAATACAGAAGAGTTCACTGAGACTAATGATGATATAACCAAATAGTAAATGATCTCAGTGTCAGCTCCACTACACTCCCTGTAAAAGAATCTTAATACTAACTAAATTTAGTGGAAGGGGTCGGTCTCATGGTGGGAAGATACGACATGCATTTAGGCATTCTTGTGTTAGTCTGTGGTATTCCATTTGCTCACTCGTTACTCGTATTACTTTGGTTAATTTAACGTCACAATTTATTCAGAGCTATGTGACATACTACTAGATTTGCTTATTATGTCAGGGTTTTCATGGAAGGTCTTGGATTTGCCTGACACCTTATAACGTGACGCGTAGTCAAAGATGGAACGTTACTCTTCACTAGAGTTTGCAGACATGCATTTACTGTCCAAATCTGCTCTTGAATGTATCTTACATTTTCTATCGAATTATTAACATAATATAATCAATGTTAGATCTGATATAATGGTGTAAAATTCCCCCCTAATGAGGAATACCGTTTTATTAAGGGACACTATGTACATCTTTTACAGCTGAAGGTAGTTAATGCAGAAGGAAGAGAAATCAGATTTAGACAATATTTCAAAATCTTAACTGGAAAGAAAATGATTTGTTTGAACTCTCCTAAGGCCTAGTCACACATAAGGACTTTGTTCTGTAGGTTTACCAGTACGTGAGCCTCAGGGAACCTTAGTAGCTGTCTGATAAGTACGATTGGCTTTTCCCGCAACATACCGCGTCTTTTAGCTGCCTCTTGGTGTCCTAAGCAAGAACGAGGCAGCAGCACAATCTGCGATGTATTGCGTATTTCTTTGTGGAGTCGGTATTCTTTTTTCCGTAGTCCACTATGCACGGCTCTTCATAATTGATCTTCCGAGTTTTATTTGTTCTCCTTTGTATGTGGCAACCAATAAAGCACTTAATATTAATTCGCCCTTACTCATCAGTTTCTGTAGACATTCCATACATGAATTAACGTACTTTAAAATCATCCTAGCTGTTTTTATTTATATGTAAAAATCAGTTTAGGTAAACCACTTATTAGTCTGTTTATATTACATTTCGGCTGATAGTATGAAGTACTACATCACCGCTGTTAATGCTGTAACCTCAGGCTGTAGATTCAGTCTTAAGACGGCTATTTAATTGAAAATGGTCACCTTGTACAAAGAATAAGGACTTCGCCTGTTCAGTGATCAGTTATCGTTAATGAACCGCTGTAGTCCTTTGATGTACCATCAGACATCTTGAAATATTAAAGTTTTCGTCAAGCGTTTGAGCGTCCTTCTTTTTGACTTTATATGAGAACCTCCTGCGATAATATTAAAAGAAGATGAACTACAGTAATTCCTCTTTAAACAAAATGTTTCAGGATTTAGGAACCTATGTATAATGTAAAAAGACTTTCTCAACTTGCAAAATGTCATTACATTGTCTAAAGAAATATTTTACCTGTTAGTGAGACTGAATGTCATTGTGTCCAGACTATATTGTGAGATAAACACCGAGTTAAAAAGGAAGAAATAATTGGAACACAGCAGGATATCGTTGAGCTGTTGAGCCTAAGTTCTAACCGGGGACAAAAAATTTACAACAATGTAGATTTCGTAAGAGTAGATTTTTCACAACGGTAATAAGTGATTTTCCAACCAATGCTAACTCTATCTTTCAGCATTCGGTAATAACAAAGTAATAAAATAATAGTGGAATCTGAACGTAATACAAGACATCAGCTCTTGCTAGAGTGTTTTCTGCCACAGGGCAATTCCGCTACGAGGTGTTCTGATCTAAGCGTACTACAACGTTATGGAGATTATGTCGTACGTTTGCTGCGAGTTGTCTTATACTGCCGGTTGGCACTAAGAAACTACCGGCTCTGAAGGAAATCCAGGCACACAGGGTCTTTTTTTTTTTATTATTATCGTTCCTACGTCAGCGAAGCTTCACTTCGTACAGGGTGGCCCGCGATACATCAAAGGCTTCCCAAGCACAATGGGCAACAATACCGCCACTTTACGCAATGAGTACTCCTACCCTAATGGGGCTGTGCGGCAGCAGTCTCTGAGGACAAGATTAGGCCTATAACGGCCGTAGCGAAGGGCCAAGGGCGTTCGCATCAACGAGAACGGAAACGTGACGCCGGTACAAAGCGAGTGTGGGCGTGTGCGCTCATAAGGGGAAGCGCACTAGCGGTTTATTCAGTGAGTTGGCGGTGTAAAGGGGAAGAGGCCACGCGTAAAAAATGACGCTGTTCTTACTCCTTGCTGCCTTCTAGACCTGTAACAAACGCCACTGCAAAGCTCACTTCATGTCCTCCCTTGGAAAAAATACGTAGCATCTGTTGTCGAGAAGATTTGTCGCCAGTGGAAGATTTACGAGGTCTCGACTGTCGTCGGCACGTATTCTGAACCGAAATCTCTTTGGCGGCATGCCGATCTTGTTTTGTAGCGGCAGTCCGTGCCACTACAGAAAGCCACCTGAGTTGTAGCGAGCGGCATTCTATATCTGGACTCCAGTAACGAATTTTATAATACTCCTCCCTGTAGTTTTCTTGCAGAAAGTAGCAGTTACAATACGTCGCATTACCATACAGAATGGGGAATGAAAAATTTTCTTACATAGAAACAAGTTACACTGACTTGTCTTCAGCTAATGGTGGTGCGGGAGCTGAAGCAAAAGTGTCATGAATGGAATTGGAGGTAAGAAATATTGTATCCGTCATAATTGGGATGTCGATATTTAGCATTCGATTTCCAACGTCAGTAATACACAATTTTATGGGAATGGATGATTTTTACACCATTTTCATCATTTCTTTTTAAACAGAAATATTACGAAAATCAAAAGTATTATAAAAATTTTTGTGTTGTGAACAATATATTTCTTTCAATGGTTGAAAGACCAAGAAGTCAGATAATATTTAAACCACCTCTAAATACTGTCATAGGTGCCATTTGTTATTGCATCAGTGATATGAATATAAAATATACTAATTGCTTTTACGCAAACAGCTTAAATGGCAGAAAGGAAACAACGATTGTGAAAAGGAAAGTTACATTGGGAAAAGAGTTTTTTAGTTTATGGAGGAAAGCAACACGAATTTAAAAAACTGTGCTATAGATCCAGATTTTCCCATTGTAACGCTCTCAGTTGAAAAACAACTACCAATTCATTGTATACATCGTTACGTGCTGTATGTCTCAGGACATGTAAACAGCGCCTGATCAAGTGTTAAAAATCTTAAGTACTGTGCAGTAATTTCTTTTCCGTTAGTACATTAATATTGTTTGGTACTCTCAAGCAGGTGCTAGTGAACGAAATCCGTTTACAATGACAAATTGGAACACCCAGAAGACATGGTATAATACAAAACAACTTCGTACATGTAGACATCATCAGCTGGTTTGTCAATGATTTACAAATGCAGTTTCCTGTGACAGTCAGAAATGTCACCACATAGCATTAGCGATGCCTTGTAAGGTATATAAAGCCACGTCCGATGTCATTGACGGAAGCGTTCGACAGGCGGGGTAGCTTCAGGCGACAAAACAGGAAAGAAGGTATGCTACGGAACTGTCCGCGCGACATCCATACCCTTGTTTGGCGTCCTCTGTAACTGCTGACAACATCTGAATTCAAATATGTCTGGATCTTGTCACTGTACCATGTGTGACAGTGACGGCGATGTCTACGAGTCTTCTCGCCGGATCAGACACGTCAGCTGCTATAAAATACGCTGACGGAAAGAAAAAATCACAACAAAAAAATAATTAATCTAGAGTACTGAAACTTCGAGAATATATTTGCCTAGGCAAGATATTTAGGTAATGAACATTGCCAGATCACAAGTTAATGTAAGCACGAGATAATCCATTACCCTTGTGCAATTCTAGTACATTAATAACTAGTGTAACCACTAGAATGTTGAATGAAAGCATGTATACGTAAATGTATTGTGTTGTACAGGTGCCGGCTGTCAGCTCGTGGGATGATGTTCCATGGCTGTAGCACTTGGTTATTCAATACAGGGACCTTTAATGCTATTTGTGGACGACTTTGGGGTTGTCGTCCGACGGTGTCCAATGTGTGTTCCATTGGTTACAGATCTGGTGATCAAGCAGGCCAACTGAACATGTCGACGTTCTCTTATCCTGTTGTATAACACCCCCTTCAATACCGCTCGTGACTGGCAGCACAATAGAATCACCGTACCGACTTGCAGTGAGGTTGCTTGGGATAAATACAACAGTGCTCCTGCTGTCAAAAGAAATCGCACCCAGACCATTACTCCAGATGTGGGTCCACTGTGCTTAGCACCCAGACAGTTTCGTTGCAGGCCTTCAAGCAACCTCCTTCTAAGCAACACACAGCCATCATTGGCATGGAGGCATAACCATCTTTCATAAAAAAAACAACCGGCCTCCACCTTCCATTGTAATGAGCTTAACACCACGGAAGTCACAAATGACGATGGTTTGGATTCAGTAGAATACACGGTACTGAGTGTTTCGGAGTTTTTCTTCAACCAAACCTGATTTGCATGCTCATATTGACGCTAACAGTGACACTCTTAAGCACCTTGCGAAAACACTGAATATGTGTCGTGTTTCTGGTGTAGAAATACACAAATGAACTTTCGCTTACGTTGCACAACTCCTCCTTGGTGTTGTGAGGCTTTTCTCTCACCGTACTTGTTACAGTTTTTTTTCCCTCGGTGTACTTAACACTCGGTATTAAGGAAAATGAGAGGGTGGTTTAATACGTGTGGTAGAAAAAGCCGTAGGATTATTGTTTCCATAGCAACTCACCATAATATTCAACAGAGTCTCCTTTGAAGGATACACACTTGGTGCAGCAAACCTTCAGGTCTTTCATTCCATCGGAAGAATATGTTCTGTCACACTCTCCAAAATACTCGTTGACTGTAAGTTTGAATTTCTCATTTAATGAAAATGTCTTCTCCGAGAGCCAAAGCTTCAAATTAGGGAACAGGAAGAAGTCACTTGTGGCTATGTCTGGTGAACATGGTGGTTGAGCAACCAATTCAAAGCCCAACTCATGCACTTTAGCCATTTTTTTGTTTAAAATTCACACATTTCAACTCAGTCCAACATATTTTAAAAGTCTTGTATCAAAGTAATGATTGTAGCTAATACGCGTACTATTCCTGTCGTTTAGTGTCACCAAGCACATGTCGTAAATGCAAGTCATTTATGCCTATTTCTCACTGGGCAGCAGGTATGATGTTGAAATGTGGACACGTGGACACAAAACGGCTATTTCTCACTGACAGGCGTAGTCCACTTAGTGGTCCACTTAAGTGTGCACAGTAAAAAAATAAAATAAAATAAAAAAATGGCTCAAATGGCTCTGAGCACTTTGGGGCTAAACGTCTGTCCCATCAGTCCCCTAGAACTTAGAACTACTTAAACCTAACTAACCTAAGGACATCACACACATCCATGCACGAGGCAGGATTCGAACCTGCGACCGTAGTAGCGGCGCGGTTCCAGACCGTAGTGCCTAGAAGCGCTCGTCCACTTCGGCCGGCTGCACAGTAAACATCGGCTCATTAAACAATGAGACAAAACAACAAGCTAACCTATGTGTGTACATATTAATGTACAACATATAAAAATGTCCTCAAGTATACCCTCAAACCCTGTATATGGTACAAGGACTGGAACACATTCGACTGTCTAATGTAGAAATGAAATTACCAACTGGGACATTTAAGTAACCTTGTCGTTCCGTTGGAGGCCCTCATTCCAGCAGTAATTGAAATGAGATAAATTATTTGTCTCATTTACTTTCCGCGTGTCTAAAACTCATTACCGCTTATGGCATGAGAGATTATACCGTTAAAAAGAATGAAGGGCCTTTGGTTTTAACTGGTGACGCAGTGCATTACTGGCAATGGCACAAAGATATATTCCCACAGAATATTCCTGTAGATGGAAAAAAATTTACATCTCAAGTAAGCGCCACGAATACTATTTACATTTATTTTAATAGTTTTGCCGCTCGCGGTGGTCTCCCGGCTAAGGCGCTCAGTCCGGAACCGCGTGACTGCTACGGTCGCAGGTTCGAATCCTGCCTCAGGCATGGATGTGTGTGATGTCCTTAGGTTAGTTAGGTTTAGGTAGTTCTACGTTCTAGGGTACTGATGACCACACATGTTAAGTCTCATAGTGCTCAGAGCCATTTGAGCCATTTTATTGTTTAGCAGTAACAACCCAACCACTGGATATGAATTGCATAGAAATTTTATTTCGTCAAATACAGTGTTGTAAATTTATTATGCAATTACTTGTTATTAAATTCATTAACCTTACCCTTCTACTTTTCATAAAGCATTTCTTTGTGGTTTTGAGCCATGGCTTGAGAATGATCGCAATCATACAACTAAAATTTGTGTGTTTCGATTTATAAAAGAAACCACGGTAATGGACGTCACAATAGACTTTACTTGTTTTGACTTCTCGATACAGCTCGAATGTTGAGGCTTCTACATGATAAATTTGATAACAAGAGTCGTAATAGTTTGTAGAATTTCTCATCCATATTACTATTCAGAAATAATGTGTACCACATCGTTTAGTTTTAAATTATTACATTTTGTTCAAACTGTTTGAAGAAACCGAGTGATTCACTCCACATTCAGAATTTAGGGTGATCCATTTATCGTGACCGGGCCAAATGTCTCACGAAATAAGCGTCAAACGAAAAAACTACAAACAACGAAACTTGTCTAGCTTGAAGAGGGAAACCGGATAGCGCTATGATTGGCCCCCTAGATGGCGCTGCCGTAGGTAAAACGGATATCAACTTGGTTTTTTTAAAATAGGAACACCCATTTTTATTACATATTCGTGTAGTACGTAAAAAAATATAAATGTTTTAGTTGGATCACTTTTTTTCGCTTTGTGATGGATGGCGCTGTAATAGTCACAAACACATGGCTCACAATTTTAGGCGAACAGTTGCGAACTTGTAGGTTTTTTAAATTAAAATACAGAACGTAGACCTATGGACATTTTATTTCGGTTGTTCCAATGTGGTACATGTACTTTGTGAAATTATCATTTCTGAGAACGCATGCTGTTACAGCGTGATTACCTGTAAATACCACATTAATGCAATAAATGATCAAAGTGATGTCCGTCAACCTCAATGCATTTGGCAATGCGTGTAACGACATTCCTCTCAACAGCAAGTAGTTCGCCTTCCGTAATGTTCGCACATGCATTGACAATGTGCTGACGCATGTTGCCAGGCGTTGTCGGTGGATCACGATAGCAAATATCCTTCAACTTTCCCCACAGACAGAAATCCGGGGATGTCAGATCCGGTGAACGTGCGGGCCATGATATGGTGCTTCGACGACCAATCCACTTGTCATGAAATATGCTACTCAATACCGCTTCAACCGCACTCGAGCTATGTGCCGGACATCCATCATGTTGGAAGTACATCGCCATTCTCTCATGCAGTGAAACATCTTGTAGTAACATCGGTAGAACATTACGTAGGAAATCGGCATATATTGCCCATTTAGATTACCATCGATAAAATGGAGGCCAATTATCCTTCCATAATGACGCATCATACATTAACCCGCCAAGGTCGCTGATGTTTCACTTGTCGCAGTCGTCATGGATTTTCCGTTGCCAAATATGCGTATTATGCCGGTTTGCTTTACCGCTGTTGTTGAATGACGCTTTGTCGCTAAATAGAACGCGTGCAAAAAATCTGTCATCGTCCCGTAATTTCTGCTGGCCCAGTGGCAGAACTGCACACGACGTTCAAAGTCGTCGCCATGCAATTCCTGGTGCATAGAAACATGGTACGAGTGCAGTGGATGTTGATGTAGCATTCTCAACACCGACGTTTTTGAGATTCCCGATTCTCGCCCAATTTGTCTGTTACTGACGTGCGGATTAGCCGCGACAGCAGCTAAAACACCTACTTCGGCATCATCATTTGTTGCAGGTCGTGGCTGACGTTCACATGTGGCTGAACACTTCCTGTTTCCTTAAATAACGTAACTTTCCGGCGAACAGTCCGGACACTTGGATGATGTCGTCCAGGATACCGAGCAGAATACATAGCACATGCCCGTTGGGCATTATGATCACAATAGCCATATATCAACACGATATCGACCTTTTCCGCAGTTGGTAAACAGTCCATCTTCACACGATTAATGTATCACGAAGCTAATAACGTCCGCACTGGCGAGATGTTACATTATACCACGTACTTGTACGTCTGTGACTATTACAGCACCATCTATTACAAACCGAAAAAATTGGTCCAACTGAAACATTCATATTTCTTTACGTACTATATGCTATTTGAAAGAAACCGCAGATGATATACGTTTGACCTATGGCAGCGGCATCTAACGGGCCAACCATAGCGTTCTCTGGTTTCCCCCTTTAAGCTAGACAAGTTTCGTTGTTTATAGTTTTTTCGTTTGAAGCTTATTTCATGAGATATTTTGCCCGGTCGCTATCAATGGACCACCCTGTATACCTTATAAGAAATAACTGCTTCACATTCGCCATTTGGCAGCGTTTAATATAACTGTTTACCAAGTGTTATAAAATTAACATGTGCAGCTCAGCTGCACTGTTTCTTAACGAGAAGGCAGTTCCTTATCTGCTTAGGTAATGGGGACAAGGGACATTTGTTTATAACTAGCCTAAGGAAATTCTAGGATACAAGATGTGTGAAAGGAATTATGATTTTTTAAGAGAGAATATCGCACAAATAGCAGTGACAATTATTTAGCATCTAAAATAACTCTGTACTGGTATGTACAAAATAATAGACTCTCAAAGAAAAGACAGCTTAAAAATTGTATAGGTGAGACTGACCTGCTTGGATCTCGGAAGTCTGCTAGCAGTCGTCAATATGGTCTTCTTCTGCAGCAGTTCTCTGAAACAGGAAGGTACTGAGTTAGCTACGCCACAAATTTACTGTGCATGTTCAGGAACTTATCATTGAAGAGAAGTTCGCCTAAAAGGGTACAGTAGGACAGTTCCAACCGACTAATAAAATATACTCAGGAGCGTGCTGAGCTACATATAATTACTAGGCTGGAGAGAGCACTTATATCGATACGAAGTGTGGAATAGATCGTGCTGCCACGTCACTATGATCAGTCCGAGGGCGCGACAGTTATTTATCACAGAGCAAGACGAACGATGTCGGCACCTTTGATCACTGCCAGATAGAGGGTGCCTAGTGCATGGAATACTCTGTCATAGATCCTGCAATCGCAATGTGATCCTCATCTGCGACCGTATGAAAGATGCACTGTGAGTACCAGGATTTCGGGGAAATCATCTGCAGTACACTAGTATATAGAGTGGCTTGCGTTTTGATGCAAAACCGCCGTCGATTCATGCGGAATGTACTGACACAGAGATGAATCGAGTGCAGTAAATAAGTTACAAGTGCAAAGCTGAACAAGAAAAACCGCTGAGCAGCAGTACCATTGAGAGCAACACCCTACCTCAGGATACGTAAGCCATTCCCTGAGGCCTATATGCTGATTACAGCCACAACGTACAGAGGTCAGTTTGCCTCCATAAACACCACCTTTGAACATACGAGCCATGGGAACAGGTCCCCTCGAGTAATGAGTCGCCGTACTTGTCAGTACAATGGTAAATTACAACAGAATCCTCACAAATCTTTACATCATGCCGCCACAAAGAGATGTGGAAGTGTTCTAATGCAGGGATATTTAGATAAAAAGTTTATGGGTCTGTCGAGAAATCCACTATGGTACCTCAGCTATGAGCGACTCAAGAACGTTCTGTCCAAACACACCCATCTTCTTTCCGCGTTTACATCCATTCTAATCACTTGTATTTTCGTCAAGGTAGCGTAAAACTCCATTGTTACCGAACGCTGTCCGAATCGTTCAAGGGAACACTTTACAGTAGCCAGGCTGCCAGATAGTCCCGAATGTCGAACTTCAGTACTACTGAGTACTCCCGGAACTACAGAGATACTCACTCCGACTATCTTTGTGAGAAGTGGGCTTTGCTTCAGCGTTCGAAGATCAGGAAGGCTTCCCAAAGTTTTAAGTGTCTTGCGGAATCTACGCTACGAATCTTTGTGGCTGTCATGTATCTTGGGTACCACACACAGCAAGTTAGGCCGACAGGTGTCTATAATGCCATTGTTCAAAAGTAAAGTGAGTGAAAATAGGAATAAGGGATATAAAAACATTTTAAGGTAGTTCTGAGAGGATATGACGTCTATCAAGAGTAATAACGCTGCATGTGAGGCAGCCCATTCGGCCGTACCATAGATAATCGTTTGGAAAGCTCTGCTTTAGTTTTAACTTGTTAATTTCATATGTTGGTTTGTACTCGCTTTTAATGTAAGACAGTAAACAGCAAACATTTCCTTAGAATTTTATAGTGTTAAATGTTTCAGTGTTGAATACAGCGAGTTATTTTACTTATGTCATGACTGAGAGCTGATGAGGTCGGTGTTAAGTGACACAACGTGAGACTATAATAATACAGTAAACCTAGAGTGGTAAGTTACCACATTCTCAATCCACACGAAACTGAAGTTTGATCATAATTAGATTGCTTACCAATTTCATTAAATATATACACTCTCATCCACACAGCTTCTCACCACTGCCTGACTGTTTCGTAAAATAAATATTAATTAATTTATCAAATCTAAGGAGCATAGCGAATATTCGCAGTAAAGTTTCCAAGTGTTCAGGCGCAATACCATGAAGCTAAGCATGTTATTGTTCCATTTTTCTACTTATGTACTTAGCTCACTTAATACGATAAGGGCACTGAGAACAGATCCTACATATATAAAGGTATCTTTGGTACGTCAGCAATACAATATGTGTCTTTCTTGGGAAGTGAGTAATAATAATAGAAATAATAATGGTAATAATAATAACAATAAAACCTGTGGAGGCCAGCGAAAAGAATAGGCCTCTGGTATGTTCTGCCAGTCGTAAAAGGCGACGAAAAGAACAAACCACTAATAGAACTAACCCCCCCCCCCTTTTAGTGTGATTAGTTGGTTCAGAACAGAACTAAAGAGGCCTCTGACAAGCGCTTTCATGGTCGAGGACGACGCTTGAACCCTATGCCCGTCCGCAATGGTAACGACACTACTAGCCACACGGAAAATTATTAAAATCCAAAGAGAGGTGTTTTGCTGGATATGCTTCCTCCAACAACTCTAGAAGGAAAACAAAGACAGAGGGTGAGATGGTCGGATGAAGTTAACCGACACCTCATGTTTTGTTATTACAAAGCAACAAACTTAGGAAACAAAACAAGTGGATACAGATCACAAGTATACACAACATTTATTACCAGATACCCAGAATTAAAATTTTTAATAGAACAACGACTATCTGATCAGATCCGTGTAATAATCAAAACTAACAGGATACCCCAGTCAGAATTAGAAAACATCAAACAACAAGTACAACAAGTACTAGAACAAAATAATGTGCAATCAGTAGAAGAAGAAAATACAGTAAGGGACTCAAACATCCCAGAGCAAACAAACAAAGAACAACACACATCAATTAAACAATCAGAGGAAAACAAAATCTTAAGACAGCCACCAGAACAAGCACAAATAGAACACGAAGTGACACACATGTTAGATACAGAAGAAAATTTTCAGCTAACAGGTATAGAATACAAAGACACAAATACAGACATTAGACCATTCTTACACATACCACCAAATATCCCACAAGTCGAAACAACAATAACAACTAGCAACAAAATCATGCACGACAAAAGAAATGAAAATACTACTATGGAAGAGTTACAACTACTGGTTTATATAGGCGCACTCACTACACTAAATATACATACTAGGCATAGATCAGAACCAACCAACACACAGAAGAAACCCACAAAAGCAGCATGGCCACAAAGGCTACAGATCAGAATAGAAAAACTGAGTAAAGACATGGGACAGCTAACACAATTTATAAAAAATGAAATGTCAGAAAAAACGAAAAAGATTAGGTAAAATCTCACAACAAGAAGCGATAGAGCAATTAGATGAAAAGAAGAAGAAACTACTAGCGCTGGTCAAACGATTTGGAAGATACAAAAAAAAGTTAAAATAGAAGGAAACAAAACCAAACATTCAACACAAACCAAAAGAAATTTTACCAGACAATAGATAACACACAGCTTAAAATAGACAAACCACCAAACAGACATGTAACACTTCTGGAGCAACATATGGTCAAACCCGGTACAACGTAACAGGCATGCACGGTGGATACAAGCAGAAACAGACACATACAAGATGATACCACAAATGCCTGAAGTGATAATTTTGCAACATGAGGTCACCCAAGCAATTAATTCTACCCACAATTGAAAAGCCCCAGAAAAGGTAAATTAGCAAATTTCTGGCTAAAGAAGTTCACCTCAACACATTCACATCTAACTAAATTATTTAACAGTTACATTGCACACCCATACACATTCCCTGATACACTTACACATGGAATAACTTATCTAAAACCTAAAGATAAAGCAGTCACAGCAAATCCAGCTAAATATCGCCCATAACATGCCTACCAACAAAGTACAAAATATTAACTTCAGTCATTATATAGAAATTAATGACACATACAACACAGAACAAAATTATAAATGAAGAACGAAAAGGCTGTGGCAAAGGAGCACAAGGATGTAAAGAGCAACAGAGAATAGATGCAGAGGTGACATATCAAGCTAAAACTAAACCAAGGTGGCTACACTATGCATACATTGATTATTCAAAAGCTTTTGATAGTGTACTCCACTCATAGTTACTAGAAATATTGGAAATGTACAAAGTAGATCCTAAATTGATACGGTTCCTAAACATAGTAATGAAAAATTGGAAAACCACACATAATATCTAAACAAATTCAATTAATATCACATCACATCCAATACAGATTAAGTGTGGAATATACCAAGGAGACCCATTAAGTCATTTCTGGTTCTGCCTTGCTCTGAACCCACTATCCAAGATGGTAAATAATACAAATTATGGATACAATATTACTGGAACATACCCACACAAAATCACAAATTTGCTATACATGGATGATCTAAAACTACTGGCAGCATCAAATCAACAACTCAACTAATTACTAAAGATAACAGAAGTATTCAGCAATTATATAAATATGGCTTTTGGAACAGACAAATGTAAGAAAAATAGCATACTCAAGGGAAAACACACTTAACAAGAAGATTACATATTGCATGACCACAGCGACTGCATAGAACTGATGGAAAAAAACAGATGCCTATAAATATCTAGGATACAGACAAATATAGGAATAGGTAATACAAATATTAAAGAAGAACGAAAAGAAAAATGTAGACAAAGACTAACAAAAATACTGAAAACAGAATTGACAGCAAGAAACAAGACAAAAACTATAAATACTTATGCTATACCAATATTGACCTACTCATTTGGAGTAATCAAATGGAGTAACACAAACCTAGAAGCACTCAATACACTTACACGATCACAATGCCACAAATATAGAATACATCACATACATTCAGCAACAGAAAGATTCACATTAAGCAGAAAGGAAGAAGGAAAAGGATTTATCGACATAAAAGACCTACATTATGGACAGGTAGACAATTTAAGTAAATTTTTTCTGGAACGAGCAGAAACTAGCAAAATACACAAAGCAATCACTCATATAAATACATCGGCTACACAACTGCAATTTCATAACCACTTCTACAACCCTTTAGATCACATAACATCAACAGATACAAAGAAAGTAAATTGGAAAAAGAAAGCCCCACATGGCAAGGACCCATATCATTTAACACAGCCACACATCGATCAAGATGCATCCAACACATGGCCAATAAGAAAAGGCAATATATACAGTGAGACGGAAGGATTCATGATTGCAATGCAGGATCAAACACTAAACACCAGATATTACAGCAAGCATATTACTAACGATCCCAATACCACAACAGATAAATGCAGACTTTGCAAACAACAAATAGAAAGAGTCGATCACATCACAAGCGGATGTGCAATGCTAGCAAATACAGAATACCCCAGAAGACATGACAATGAAGCAAAAATAATACATCAACAGCTTGCCTTACAACATAAACTTATAAAACAAGTTCCCACATACAAGTATGCACTACAAAATGTACTGGAGAATGATTAATACAAATTATAGTGGAACACAACCATTATAACAGATAAAACAACAGCACATAACAAACCTGACATCATACTAACCAATAAAAAGAAGAAATTAACACAACCAATCGAAATATCCATACGCAATACAACAAATATACAAAAGAAAACAGGAGAAAAAATTGAAAAATACATCAAATGGGCTGAGAAAGTCAAGGACATGTGGCATCAGGATAATGTTGATAGTATACCAATTATACTATCAACTACAGCAGTCTAACACAATATCCACCAGTAAATCAACGTAATAGAACTACATCCAAACTTATATATACAACTACAGAAATCTTTAATTATTGATACATATTCAATTACCCGAAAGTTTCTAAATGCAATGTAACATATACCGTACAGTTAAAAGGAAGTCACGCTTGATCAAGGTCCGCATCACTTTCAATTTTAGACCAGACATAACGTTTGAGAAAAGAAAGAATAATAATACCATTAATGAATGCTACATCTATTATTATTATTAATATTATTATTATTATTATTATTATTATTATTATATGATAATCAACGTTATTAGCCCACTTAGGACCACTTGCTTCGTTTTGGCTCTTTAGACGGATCTTCTGTTTTTTATTAGTCCATAAAGCTCCCCACTTTGGTCTGCCGCTTACTGTGGTCTTTTTCTGTTGAGCGACAGCGGTATAGTCCCTTGTCTAATTTGGACGTGTCCTGTTGGTTTTTAGTGGAATTTCAAGCTGCTCCAGGTCTCATTTCATTGTGGTGATCAATTTGTTCCTGTAGGCCACCCCTCTAACTGTCGTGGTGACGATCCTGTTTCTGAGTGTGCAGGGGTTCACTATTGAGTTGTAATGTTTTAGATTAAGGTATTGTAAAGATAACTGGAGAATTAATGTTGTGAAAGGACTTTCTAAAATTTTGTACGTCTAGCATCTATTGGTAAGTTCTCATCTCATAGGCTTCAGTTCACTTCCAAGTAACTTACCGGAGGGAATCGACGAATTGTAGTGGAATTTCCGATGGAGTTCCCTTTACGTTAGCCATGAACTCAGGTTTTTGTACGCTGGCGCTCAAACCAGCCGTAGCTGCTTTGCTCTAGAAACTCTCTAGCTTCTGGGTAGCCTTCTCTACACTGCTAGTTAACAAGATAAGGTCATTTGAAAAGGCTAGTCAATAAACATTGAGGCTATTTTTCTTGTTTCCAATCATCATTCCAGGTCTGGTAGTATCCGTTGTTATTTCCCTGCTAATTCTCCTCGGGACGCAGTTGCGGAACATTCACGAAAGTCTCAGAGAACTCATCACTAAATTTGACTTTAGTGGTGGTATTTCTCTGAGTGACGTGGGCTAGTCTGGTGATTTTCTCACCTAGACATATTTCTCGTTTGATGGAGATCAGGTCTGCATGTGTATTTGAGTCATATGTCTTTCGAACTCCACTTTGATTACTATCCCGGTACGCAAGCAGCGATTTTGGTTTGTAAGTATGGTCTTCAGGTTTTCTATTTGTGCAAGATACACTAGCTCGGGAGTCAGGGTAATATTCGTCTACTTGAGAGTCAAGTAGGTTGCCGACTCTAGTTTGCAGGAATCTAGAAAAAAATGTTGCACGTATCAGAGTTATGCCCCTTGAGTTCTCGATGTCGGTCCTCTTGTGTAGAAGATACATCACAGCTGTGGTCCTTTCTTCTAGTAAGGTCTCTGTTACCCATATATTCTGTATAATCTTTTTGATGTTTTGCGCAGATTATTAATCTACAAAATTCCACATCACTTCAAGTATGACATCTTCACCTGAACCCTTGATTTTGAGGCTCTTGGAAACGTAGCCTATTGCCTCGCTGGTTGGTAGTAGAGAATCTGTCTTCCTAGAAGGTAGCTCATTGAAAGTAGGTCATTATTATTATTATTATTATTATTATTATTATTATTATTATTATTATTATTATTATTAGCAGTAGTAGTAGTAGTAGTAGTAGTAGTACTGATAAAAATATTGTTGTTGTTATTATTATTAGCATTAATAATTAGGATTGCTCATGTACTACATAGAATCAATTATTAACATACCAAACATTTGTGATTAGAAATTATCTCATCAGATGAAACTCATTCATAAATAAATAAACATAATAGTTACATTCAATTCTCTTTTCATCTTCGAGCTTCGTTATACATTTTGGCGACATTTTACCTACTTATACTGTGTCTATGTGACAGAAAGTATACCTTTATATACCTTTCACTTAATTCAGATTAATTACGAAAATACGTACCATAGTATATCAATGTTCAGAGTCTAGTGAAACTACTTTTCCTTTCCATAAACCTCTTGCACAAGCTTATTCAGTTTATAAAAAAACTTAATGTAATCGTATTTATGTCAATTGAAAGCTGATTTTAGACCTTAATGAACTTGTGAAATGACGATTTGAAGTGCGCTGATTTAGGTTTGATTCAATAGTAGGCACCTGAACAAAAATGTGGTTCGTGTCGCAAAGCTCGGCAGTTTGCCTGCTGCCTAAAAAGAATTTAATTCTCGGATATGGCGAACCGCGTTGACCCCTTCATGAATATTAAACCGGCGCGCTACATTCTACTCATGAATTGCAATGACACGGAATAAGTATGCAAATGTAATTCTTGTAAATTGATAAAATAGTCAGTCATGAGGTTACTTCAAGTTTGTCCTTAACGGCACTCTCGAATCTCAGCGTCGGTCTTCTCTTGAGGAAAATTATTTTACATCGCCTAAGTTTTAAAAATAATGACACAGTTGATTGCCTTGGTTAAGATGCACGGGAGAAGTCTAAAATACCACAGCGTCTGGTGATGGGTAGCTGGCGTCGCTAAAATTGGGCATCCACTGTCCCTTCTCCAGCCGACTTTAAGCTACCATAGTGGTTTTCCTCTTTGCGGTAAGTCTTCAGTCACTAAAATTTCGTTACCTCTGCATGCAGTGATCAACAACCTTACCCGTATTCGTAACACTTCATTGATTAAATCTGGTCGGCTACACATTACAGATGTTTATATTTCTGACAGAGAAAGAGTGAGATTGATATCATTAATAATAAAGTATAATCCAGAGAGTTATAGTTTTCTACAATTCCTTACAGCAATGACGAAATTGCAGCCGCTATTTTTCTGGAAAACGTTAAGCTCTGCTGTGTAATTCCATGATAAAAGCATTCTCATCAGTAAGCTATTCCGGAGGTACAACAGTCCCCTATTTCCAACGCCGGGCGGAATCAACTCAAGATGATGTCATCAGGAAAAACAAGTTGACACGTACGGGGTGGAGAGTGGAATATTAGATCAATTAATCGGTTAAGTACGCTAGAGAATTTAAGAAAGGAAATACATAGACTGAATTTATAGTAGGAAATTATTAACTGCGGTGTCAAGAAGAACAGGATTTCTGACACGCGAGTACAGTGTTATAAATACAAAATTAAACAGAGGTAAGGCAGTATACTGAATAAGAATAATGAATAAGCAAATTAGAATGATCCTAAACGTATATGAACAGGAAGGTGAACGGATTATCTTATCCATGATAGACACGTATTCAACAGTAACCATAGTAATACACGTTTATAAGTCTGCTAGCTGTACAGATGAAGAAATTGTGAGAATGCGTGAGGAGGTAAAAGAAACTATTCAGATAGTTAAGTGACACGAAACTTTATCTGTGACGGGTGAAAACAGTTCGATATTAGGCCAGGGAAGAGCAAGAAAGTTTGAAGAACATGGACAGACTAAGAAAAACAGAAAGAGGAAACTACCTGGTATAATTCTGCACGGAATATAGTGTAATCATAGATAACACTTGGTTTAAAAATCATGAAAGAAGGTTATATGAGTGGGAGGGGCCTGTAGACACAAAAAGGTATTAGACTGGTAAGACAGAGATTTCGAAACCAGATTTTAAATTACAGAACTTCTCTAGTAGCAGATGTTGTCTCTGACCACAAATTACTGGTTATGAATTCAGATTAAAACTGCAGAAATCCGAGAAAATAGGAAATTAGCTACACGGGACCTGGATAAAGCGAACATTCCAGACCTATTTGAGCGTTTGAAAGGGAATATTAGGTTACGAATAAGTGAAACAGAAAAACAAGCTCACCAGAGAAATTGATAGTATTGAGAAATAAGTTAGTCAATGCAGCTTACGTTCGAATAACTGTAATACAAAGCCCAGTAATAAAATGTCTGGGAAACACAAGAGATATTGAGACTACCTGGTGAGATGAAAACATTAGATTATACAGCAGAAGATTTAGCAAAAGTGAATAAATATGTATGAGAAATGAAACCGACAGGAAGTGCTAAATGGGGATGTAAGACTGGCTAGACGAGAACTGCAAGAATGTAGAAGAATGCGTAACTGGGAAAGACAGGTGGGGCGTAAAGGAAGATTAAAAGGACATTTACAGAAGAGAGAAGCACGTCTATGAATACCAAGAGTTCAGATACTGAAATGGTACTGAGCAAAGGGAAGAAAACTAAAAGATGTGAGGAAAGTACAGTACGGCTATTGTAAGGAAGTGAACTTCAACGCAATATTACAGAAAGGGAAGAAGTAACATGTGGAGATAGGTTGGGAAATATGATACTATTAAAAGAATTGGACACAAAAGTGAAATATCTAAGCTGAACAAGGCGATTGGAGTTGGCGACATTCCCTCACAACTACAAAGATACTTAAGTGAACCATCTACGACAAATTCGTTAATGCAAAGAAATTTCTGAAACTGCTCCAAGAAAATCTTTGAAGTACAAACTAGTCTCTGACAAAATTATTCCACACGGTGTGCAAGACACATGAGTCAGGTGAAACTCAACATAGACTTTAGCAAGGATGAATAGTACCAATTACCACAATGAAGGGTGAAAAAATCTCTAGAATTCCACCTTGGGGAAGATTAGTTTGGGTTCCAGAGAAATGCAGGAAGACGCGAGTCAGTGTTGACACTACAACTTATCTTAGAGGATAGGTTAAAGAAAGGTAAACATACGTTTATAGCATTTTTGATAGTGAAAAAGCTTTGGACAATGTTGAATGAAATGCTCTCTTTGAAATTCTGAAGACAGCTGTTGTAAAATACGAAGAGCGAAAGGCTATTTACAACTTTTGCAGAAACCAGATGGCAGCTGTAGGAGACTAGGGGCACGAAAGGCAACAATGGTTGAGGAAGGGGGCAGATGGGGCCGCAACCTATCCTTTACGTAATACAGTCGGTACACTGAGCAGTACTGCAAACCAAAGAGAACTTTGGAGAGGGAAATAAAACTGAGGGGCTAGAAGTAAAAAAATTAACGTTTGCTCATGACACTTTAATTGTGACACAGACAGTAAAAGGCTTAGAAAGAAAGCTGAATCGAATGGATGGCGTCTTGAAACAATCAACCATAATAAAATTAATACATAGGTAAGTCAATGAGGTAGAATTAAATCAGGTAGGTTACAGAAATTAGATCAGGAAATAATATATTAAACGTAGCCAGTCAGCAGGGCAGCATAATGAATGATTATGATAGAGGTATGTAAAGAGTATATAAAACGCAGGCTGGCTATAGCACGAAAAACATTTGTGGAAAATAGGAATATATTAGGATCAAATAGAAATTTAAGTCTTTCCCGAAAGTGGTTACCTTCGGTGGTCTTGTACAGATGTGAATATGGATTATTAGCAGCTCAAACAAGAAAACAGGTCATTTTACGAAGAATATTGAAGATTAATGGAGAGAATCTGAGACAAACTCGAAAAAGGAAAATTACTGTGCAGTTTGACAACAAAAAATAGGATCGGTTGGTAGAACACGTCCTGAGGCACGGATGATTCGTCAGTTTAATCATGGAGGGAACTTCTGGAGATAAAATTTGTGGATTGAGCCCACGGGATGGATATAGCAAACAGGTCAAAATAGCTATAGGCTGCAGCAGATATTAGCTGATGAAAATGCTAGTACAGGATAGAGCTGCAAGGAAATCTGCATAAAACCACTATTCGGATGGAAGACCACAACAAAAACGGCAAAGATTGTTTAGTTCACTAGTAATGTCAATGGTGTAATATATTTTTGGTCACACTTCGTATACAGTCTGCATGTGTTTCAACTGTTCCTGCTTACTACGTAAGCCTCTCCAAAGTCAATTCATGTAACAAACGACGGTAACTTTTTAAGGTCCGATCGTACGCGAAATTAATAACACTATAAAAATGATATGAAGCTTTGTGCAGATGTGTTGTACACCGTCTCAGGTGTGCCCATGTATCGCGTCACGTAGCACTTTTTATTCCTGTGCACACAGAGAGCATGTAAAGATGCCTCAAACAATAGTTAGGAAATTTGAAGTGCATGCACTCTTTATATTGCCCCGTGCTCGGTGGGTTCCACCTGATGTCATGCACCCCACATAGCTTAACTGTCTTGCTGACAGTAAAGTGCGACATTGTTGCAGGAACTCTGAAGCAGGACGTACGAACGTTCATGATGCAGACGATTAGAGAAGGAAGTAGATTTCAAACGCTGATCTTGCTCAGCCAGTGGATTATGTGATTCCAGAAAATCATCTACGAAGCGAAATTCGGAGCAAGCTAAGAGGAATGTCATCGTCAGACATTGTCCTTCATCATGACAGTGATTGGCTACACACTGCAGCTGCAAAAAATGATGCTTCTGCATCATTCTCAATGGGAAGTATTTTATCATCCATCATACAACATACAATTTAAGCTGGCTCCCCACGAATTTCATCTCTTCGCTCACATGCTGACTATGAGGAGAGAATTGTATCATAGACAGTGAGCTGCAGACCAGTGTACATAATTTGCGGAAGTCACAGATGTCTTCCTTGTATGACAAGGGCATTGGAAAGTTGGTACCACGTTACGACGAATGTCTAAATCGGGACTAGGACTCGTACATGGACGGGGTAGCTAAATGTTGCAAATAAAGAAAAATTCATTTAGATTGCGGTTTCCAGTTCAGGACCGATCGGACTTAGGAAAAGAAATAGCTTTCATACATTTGACAACAAGGTGTGCTAGTCTTGCAAGTTATACAACAGAACGATTGTGCAGTTTGTGAAGCAGACGAGTGGTACTGGTAGAATTGAAACAGTGAGGACGGGTCGTATGCCGTGCTTAGATAGCTCGATCGGTAAGAGCAATTCCAGTGAAAGGCAACGATATGACGGTTGGTTTACTGTCCGGTGCACAGTTTCGATCTTTCAAGGAATTGCTTTGGAGACGTTGTAAGTTGAAAATGTAACATGGTGGAGCTACACCGACTCACTCCTTGTACCTTAATCAAGTTAGGCTCATGACTGCTTGGGAAGGTCGCTAGCTACAGAAACCGGAAGACAGAAGATCAGCAGGCACTGCTATTTGTTGGAAACAGATCAACTTATTAAGCATTTTATATAAAACAAACGCAAAAGACAAGACAGATGGTACTACCCCTAGAGATGGAATGGATCGCAAATTACAAGTCACGGAAGACAGGTTGCATAGACTTTTTTCTTTTCGACTTTTATTCTACTTTAACACTAAAAACTAATTTAGGTATTTAATGCATACAGCCTAGAGTCGTACAGGTCTATAGTTTCATAGTTATTCCAGCTGTACAGGTTTTATGGATATCTGCAACTTTAGATGATAGAAGTTGCTATGACCGACACTTAAAAATGACCTGCATCATTATTTATCAGGAAGAAATGTAAATTTGAAGAATAAAATATAACCTAAGCGAACCGTCGTGTCACAGCACAGATCAAAGCTACGAACAGGGAGTTTGTGGCGCCCTCATGGCAAAAATCATCAAATTAACGACAAAATGGTTCTGCTGTGTTTCCACTACTTAACCAGTATAATGGAATGGAGAGGTGTTAGAGCCTCCTTGGCCTTTTAGGGTCGGTATTGTCAACAGAGAAGGAAGTTTGCCAAGGATGACTATCTCCGAAGGTGGCAAAAATTACCAAATATATTTAACTGGTATCTTCACCATTAGACATATTTACATGTGACCTGTCTGACTAACACATCCATTAACATATGTACGTAAGCCACATTTCATACCAAATTGTTAGTCGAAACCCCCCTTCCACCTATTACACACTCCTTCCTGTCAAAAGACATGAGACATCTCGCTTCTTGGTCTGGTCACTACTTGGGATGCCAAGCTGAGTCACAGGTGCAGACGTTGGCACTTTTTCTGCATGTGCTGAATCAATTACCAGTTGGCGTAACTAGTAATCAATGGCACCTTGGTCTAATCCACTTGAGGCAAGTACTATGCAACTGCGAGTTCTTAACAGCAAATGAAATCACTTGCGCTGATGTCTGAGACAAAGGCAGACTGTCTCTGACCAATACTCTTCAATGAAACGTACACTGACGGAAAGAAAGCGCAACACCAAAAAAAGAATAGTATAGACTAACGAAATTTCGAGATTAAGTTTCCTTAGGTAACATGTGTAGGTGATTAAGATAGCAATATCACAGCTCAATGTAAGAGTGATATAAGCCATTGGAAATGTGAAATGCCGGTACACTGACAACTCGTGTAACCGCCAGATTGTTGGACGCAAGCATGCAAACGTGTATGCGTTGGCTTGTACAGATGCCGGATGTCAGTTTTTAGGATAGAGTTCCGTGCCTGTTGCACTGATCCGGTCAATATAGGGACTGCTAATTCTATCTGTAGAAGACGCTGGAGTTGTCGTCCGATGATGCCCCATACCTCCACGATTGGAAACAGATCTAGCAATCAAGCAGGCCAAGGCAACAAGTTGATTGCAGATCCTTAACTGGCCTCCATTTAACCAACCGCAAACGTCATCGGGCCTCCTTCTGAATACGACCTCCACTCTGCCATCCAGTGAGCTGTCGCTCGACTTGGCACCACTGATGTCGCAAGTGGCAGTGGTTTGGGATAAGCGGAATGCAGGGCGTCTGGCTCTGAGCTGTCTTCGAGGTAATCAATTTGAAATAGTTCGTTGTGCCACTGCGGTCCCAACGGCTACTCAAACTAGTTCTGCAGATGTTGTACAATGCGCTAGAGCCATACACCGAACACAAGGGCCTACCCTCTCGGCAGGGCCACGAGACTGTTCAGAGCCCAGTCTTCTCTCCATCTTACATTTTCGTTACCACCATGCCATCAGTCATGTTGTTGTAACCGCAGAAAAGCCAAGACTAAATGCAGTTGTTCTCAGACGATACACCAGAAATCATACGGGGAGATAGAGTTAACAGGGGACGCCAGGCGTGTCAGAGGGGTCACAAAAGGTAACGACGCAGCCAGATAGCTGAGGCGGCGGTCCAAGTGGCCAGGCAGCTGCGCGTGATAAGCAAGGAAGCAGACTCAGCTATTAAGATAAACAGGGCGCTCTGGGCAGGTCCCTTAATAAACAATAACTTGTAGTATCAACACTCTTGGCTAGAGGGAGAAGTCTGGGAGCGGAGAGAGAAAGAAAGAGGGCCCTAGGTGGGGACCGCACTACGTCATGAGGAGCCAATGAAGGGCTCAGGACGCAGTGCGTGACCATATAGGGAGAGGCCCCTCTACCCCTCCACCCAGCTTCTGAAGAAAAGTACTGAAGTTAATGCTAAAACAATCCCTAATAAGGAAAAGTTGCACTCGACGCTACGTCATGCCAAGCGCTGGCGGGGTCGAAGGGGAAGAGCTAACAAAACTCGGAGGCACGCCGCTCCGGGGATCTCTCTCTCTCGGGTTTAGGCAGCGACGGTAGTCAGCGTGAGTAGCAGCCGACTTGGGCTGAGGGCGGGCTGCAGGCAGACAGTTGGAGATAGTCGCCGATGAGCGTTTAGGCAGCGACCGCGGGACTCTGACGTAGGGTGCTAGTGTGGGCAGCAAAGTGCTGGAAAGTTCTATCAGGCAGCCAGAACGGTGGAAGTCAGTCACCGTCTCTGTAATGGGCTTGGCTATTCTGTAGGTACAATCACTACGCAGTTAGGGTGATCTGTATTCTTTATGAATAAATTAGAACTTTTATAACGTCCATACGAGTTTACTTCTACCAACATCATAGCCTTGTACCTTCACACCAGGGAATTTAACATCTTAGCCAGATCAAAAGTCTCCCTCTCAATTAGGTCAACCGGCTAATTCTCGTCTACGAACCGTGTCGCTCAATCCCTCGCAAAACCCACGCTTGGGACGCGACAATGTGCAGTTGGCACATTTGTGCCAAGACTTAATTCCTTTTGCAATATCGCGAGAAGGATCATCCAACTTATCGTAGTGATGTTAGACGACTTTGTTCAAACTTATTAGGTATTGTAGTGTCATCGTCGTTCTCTTGAGAGCATTCTTTGCTAAGTCAGCTCATCACCCAGTCTGAAAGGTAACTAACAGCCTAGGAGGAATCTGTGGTACTATAATGATGGCTGTCCAGCCCACAGTGCACGGGGTACTGCAGCGTGTCTTCACGAATTGTTTCCAAATCGTGGGGCTGGACGCAGACTGTTCCCTGCATTTGACGCATGAAAATTATTTTCTGTGGGAGTAGGTGCGTTCATCACACTGGCTCACTCTACAACACATACCCATCACACCTGATGATATGCAACGACGTCATACTGCAGCCTGCTTGGGCGTCTGCACTGAAATGCTAGCAAGAGTGCAGCAGTCATTCCGTATCAGACTCTAAGCATGTACTGCCGCTACCGGTGGTCATTTTGAACAGAGCCTGTGTGGTCAATTGTCTCGTTATTGGTGAAAACCTCCGTAACTCGGGCATACACTTGTGTTACTCTTCAGTGTGCGCTCCCAAAGGTGATGTTCAAGTGTGGGTATGGGAACTGTTTGAAATACGATATTCCGTTAACGACTTCGAATAGACTCCTGCCACAAGCACTATTTATAATTGGAAGGAAAATCAGCATTGTCCGTATTTTGTTGTTTATTGTCACCAAAATCAATTTTCGGTCACTTAGTGACCATCCGCAGTGCTGTAATGTACAATTAAAATTGGTAGGCACAGGTATCGAACTATAGCCACAAGCTTAGAGCGATCACATTAACGCTATTTACATTGTAATTTACCCTACTTTTAGTTTGTTAAAGCAAAGGCCTTGCTGCAGTGGATACACCGGTTTCCGTCAGATCACCGAAGTTATGCGCTGTCGAACGTGACAGGCACTTGGATGGGTGATCATCCGGGCCGCCAAGCGCTGTTTCCGTTTTCGGCGTGCAATCTGCCTCGTGATGCCAACTGTGGAGCTACTCGACCGAATTGTAGCGGCTCTGGTGAAAGAAGACCATCATAACGACTTTGATGGGCAGACCACAAGCCCCTCCTATCCACATTCTCAGCTGAGGAAGACACGACGGTCTATGGTACTGATGGGCCAGTTGTGGCCTGATGATGGAGCGCTGTTTGCTTTTAGTTTATTAATGTCAATAGGCATTGTTCCATTTAAAAGTAGTCCTCTGGATCACGTTGTCTCGGGTGCGATTTCTCTAGGAATATGACAGTTTGCAACTTGCGTCCATTCGGAAAATCATATCTGACATCAAACTCTCGTGGTCGGAAATTAAAAACGATCTGACAAAATTGTTCATATGTGGGTCCGTACCCAGCAAATACTTTTTTTAAAGAAAACACTGTCCGTATTAGTCTGTGCAATTATAACATTAATTTCTGTTAAATATATAATGGACATTCTACTAAGGGCAGTGCTTTTTGTTCGAAATTTATTACCGATGCTTCTGTGTACAAGGCGAGGAAAAATATAGTTCTGCAAGAAGACGCGGTTCTCTGTGATGAACGGTCATATATCAAAATCCTAGGTGGCAGAGGCCAAACAACGCCACAAAGACCACGTTATGAAGGCTCTCAACACATGACGCTATAAGCGAACAGGAGAGGCCTATTTCCGACAGCGAATTCTCTCGTAAACTGAGAAAGCCATAAAAGCGCCGTGGCGCAGACGGAGTGCTTTTTAAGCAGCTATACGAAGTAAATTGCAGAGGCAGCTGCTACACAAAGGGACGGCCGAGGGTCGAGGGGTCTGAGCGATGGAGTCTGGTGTGGGGGTGAGTGGGGGTGGAAGAAGCAGGGGCCAACCTCACTTTCGAAATGTCACGGCCCGCCCACCTGCCACTTAGCAAACCGCCAGAGGAACAGTAAATCCTTTAGTGGAGAAATATTTCACTACTGAAACAGCGTCAAAGCGTGTGTTGTGAAGTCTAGGTCTGGCATCATAGGAGATAGTCTCACACTGCGTATGGATGTCCTAAATTTCGTGAGGGAACAGTCTAATAGATAAAAGAAAACAGGCTCGCATTTATTTGCATCCAGTGGAGTATTACAACTGGATCGTAGAGGCCGTTCCATAATTGTGGCATATGCAAAGGGAGCAAAGCAACACCTCAAAAGGACGTGAAATCATAAGAATTCATTACAGGGAATCCTACTACACTTTTGTGAATCTTGGAGACATTCAGCCGGCTTGTGGAAGGCAGTATCGTAACGAATCGTGACAACTGAAAATTTTTGTAAAAGATGGACTCGTCCCTAGATCTTTTCTTTTTATAGAGTTTATATTTATTTTTATAGAGTCTTCATCAACATTACGCTATATGAGCGAGGCTCCAAGCTTGATTCAAACAGTATCGCTAAGGTTCCCACATATGATTTCCGAACACTAGTTCTTTTTTTCAAGGTGTCATATTTCTCCACTAATTCTCTTCCACCAGAAAGGCTATTCTCAAATAACACATTGACAATCCTTAGTAGTAGTAGTTGGAGAACGTAAGTAGGAATATCAATGACTACGAGAGACTGAGTCAGTGTTGCAAGAAAGATGTCTAAACTGACGGCTAATGCTACTCGTCGTTAGAAACAGGAAACCGTGTTTCACAAAGACTTTCAGTTGCCACAACAGACATTTTTACGCTTCACTGACTTTTTCTCCGTCTTTAATTTCATTTTATTTTAGACATGCAGTCAATTGCATTCAGTACCGTAACAGGCCATATGGTCATAACGGTACAAAAGCACTCCGTCTTCAGGCCATAAGTGGCCCATGGGGACCATCCGACCGCCGTGTCGTCCTCAGCTTTGAAAGTGGATAGGAGGCACATGTGGCAGCACACCAGTCTCCCGGTCGTTATGATGCTTTTCTGAAACCGGAGCCGCTACTTTGCGGTCGAGTAGCTCCTCAATTGACATCATGAGGCTGAGTGCACCCCGAAAAATGGCAACAGTGCATGAGGGTCCAGATGGTCACCCATCCAAGTTCCGACCACACTCGACAGTGCTTAACTTCGGTGATCTGACGGTAACTGGTGCACCCACTGCGGCAAGACTGTTGCCAGAAGAGTAAAACCCGCATGTTTTCCTCCTTGTAAGAGACGTGCCTTCTCCTAGGCAGCGATTCACGAGAATTTTTAAATATTTGTAGTAAAGTGCTCGCCACCGTAGCTGATGTCTCTGACGTAAACTTATGTAGTGATACTTGATTCGGGGGTAAGCTGGTTCGAATCATGATGATGGTAACTTCTCACTGCCAATATTTCACCAGTGACGAGCGAACTGTCTCACTAACTGAAGACATGTGACTCTGTTGATGGTGATTCGTGAATCGGGTGGGGACAAGCATACCGGTGCTTTTAGGGAAGGGTAGGCTAAGTGCCAGTAACAGGTTGCGGCCTCTTCCTTTCCGTTATTCATAACGAAGCAAATCCAACACTGCACTGCATAGGCCTTGTCACAGTGGTCCACACGACACAGGTACAAGCATGGCACTCCATAACAGTTCTGAGGATAGCAATGGCAAGCCATCTCCCCTAAAACTTTGCTTAATATGGTGATTCAGGTCTCCTGCATCTCATCCCCTACGGTCATTTCCTGAAGACTGGACTTCATTGACCGTAGAGAAGTTAGCTGTTGAAATTAATAACCCCGAGTGGTTGTAAGGGTAGGCCACTTACAAACTATGCCGTCCTTATTATTTTGTATGGGAAAAGTTTTAAAATTCAAGGCAGGAGACTGGATACTAAAGCCGTAACATGACGTATAGATCTGATTGGCTGTTTCACTATTTTTCATACAATATGTTTCGATTTAGTGACGAGTCACAATCAATTTTTTAGTGATGATCCATTGACAGTGACTCACAAGTGCCTAAAGCAATTATGTGAACACTAGATTAGAATGTAAATTGGATAAAGGAGCGTTTGACTGCAATAAAAGTGAAATCAACGGTTGGGTAAAAGCACAGAGGCTTCGACGAGTGTCAGCTCTACTACTCCCTCAAGAGTGGGACAACACAGGTTCTATATTTTGGGTGGAAATACTACTAACAGTAAAGGGAACTTTTCCTTTCTGTTCAGTTTTCCATCTACTGGTAATATACCTATTAACGTGAATAGCTAAAATATTCTATGAATAGCGCAAACGAAGGTCCGCATCATTTACAGTATATTCAGCAAGGTTACATTGTAAGACTTCATGAGTGTTAGGTACAGGAACACTGAAGGCGATGGCAGCAATAAATGTTCTTCATAGCAGTTGATGATTTTGAGTACGTGACGGCAGGTTGTTGACCCCATCCACTAAAAATATCTGATACGATCGTTGTGAATGACACTAACATGCGTCAAAGTGAGTCCTGCATAGTGCACTGCCACGTGGTTGTTAGTTCTGAAAGTCGAACGTTGTGTGCGGCTGTGGCTCGTTAGAGAACAGAAATTTTTAAATTTTCAGCAGCTCTTGGCGAAATACATGATACGTTCTGTACCATCTTACAGTACATCTGTCCACTACCGATTTATATCTATTGTAACAACTTTACATAGCGTAAATGCCCTTTAAGCAGTCGGCAATGGCGTATACTTCCCTGGTTAAATAGCATGTATGCCACGTGAAGTTATTAGACGATACTGTCCACAATGAAGATGGATCAAAACCGGCAGTGCGTAAATATTTTAAGACGCACAACGTGTATCACGCATTACGTGAAGTCGTTGGGGGACATCGTGCTAGCTGCACATATTTTGGGAGCAAAATCTGTATCACATAACGAGTCACTTCCCAAATTACCCTCTAGACTAGACAATTAAAGAGCTTCCCGCACCAAATTATCACTACTGACTGCCTTAATTTCGTTAGTAATACAGAACAGTTGGCCATTGCATGAGCGATAGTCTTTGATTTTCCTCGCAGTATACGTGAGTAGCCGCCGTCAGCTGTCTAGAGCGATTCGTACAGAGATCAGTCCGTGCTCAGTGGCAAGCGGATAACAAATTTAACTTTCTCTAGTTTATCGATTTCATACTTCTTCACCAAATGTTTTGCCTCAGTTTGACAACAGTCTGCGTGTAGTATAAGTCAACGTTCATCTCTATGAAATCATCAATGTTGTAATATCTATGGTGCACTCCTAGCCGTTTGATGACTGGATGAATTATAAGCTCTGAGCACTATGGGACTTAACATCGAAGGTCATCAGTCCCATAGAACTTAGAACTACTTAAACCTAACTAGCCTAAGGACATCACACACATCCATGCCCGGGGCAGTATTCGAACCTGCAACCGTAGCGGTCACGCGGTTCCAGACTGTAGCGCCTAGAACCACTCGGCCACCGCGGCCGGCCCGGATGAATTATAGTAGACATTATAGTACGATGAGCAAGGGCACGGCCTATCGACGTCGGTCGTACTATTGTCTGTCCAGGAAAACAAAGTCGAGTTTATTGTCTCTGATTAACTCTCCAGGAGCTAAAGGCGAATTTATTTTAGTCACCTATAGCTGCTTCAGCATCTGTACTGATTTGACATATTCCGTTATATGCAAAGTTGAAGCCACTGAGATCGTCAGTGGACGAATAGATGAACACATATCCTCTGTATGTGACATTGTTAGTATTTGCTTGACGGTGCTTTTCAAATTAACCTTTTATACAACCTTCTAACCATAGCAGTCTATCGTCAGATGCTTACAGGCTTACAGGAAATTTACATTTTGTAGCAGGTGCAGCAAACAATTGGGATCATGTAGAAGATATGAATTACTGAAGGTGTAACTATAGCATTTTAAAAATCCATTGAACATCTAACTGCTGCGTTTTACGTGCTAGTATATATAACGTTTTAAAGTGGCTTACTCAATTCCAGAAATTGCATTGCGGCACAATAAGCAAAAATAAATCATCAACTGGTTTCATGATATCAGTTTCTACAGTTCTCTTTCGGACACTCTGATAGCACATTATTATTGCCTTATATTTCACCGATTACTTTGAATCTAGGTCTGTTATGACTTGCAGTAGCTCATTTGTTAGAAATGGTAAAAGTAAATTGTCACAAAAGAAGCGATGATGGTTGAAACGTGTTCAATTGAGAAGGGGCTCTTTCCTTGTTTTCCTTGTTTAAGAAACTAAAAAATCTAAGAATTATTGTTAGATGGATACTCTTTGCCTCAATCTTCTTTGAGTTCTGAATGTCATGCTTCCCTAGTGTAGTCAATATTTGTCACACATCTTTATGCTTGCTGCCTTTTACAATGAAGAGGTTATACGACAAGGTCTGAATCATTATGCGGCATTAATAAAATAAATTTTCCACTTGACGTGTTGTTTCTCAAATTTTTTTTTCCATATCAGAAGCTCACGAAACGATCACCACAAACTAGAGTTGTTATCTTTAGTCGACACTGATCCAACAAGATAGTATATTTATGAAGATAGTGTTGTCGAATATTGCAATACATAAAGGAGACAAAGATGAAAATGGAGAAAGGGATTTAAGCAATAAAGAGAACTGCCAAATTCTAGCTGAATGCTTTGAAAATCTATTAAGTTGTGAAGAGTCTAATGACAGATTACAGTTTCAGAAACCGCAACATGAAAATTCACCATCGGAACCACCTACAGTAGAAGAAATAGAAAAGGATTGAAGAATAAAAAGAATAACAAAGCACCAGGAGCGGGAGGGATAGTACCAGAAATGTGGAACTAGGGGGCTTATCCGCATAGCAGAAAATTCGCAAAGTAATTTAAGACATTTAGACAAAAGCAATTATACCCAGTAACTGCAATCAAGCATCGATCTATTATCTCCATAAAAAGAGGATAAAACAAACACCTACAACTGCAGTGGTATATCCTTGTTACAAGTAACATACAAAATGCTGTCTAAAGCACTTTTAAGTAGAATAGAGGAACAAGCTGGATCTAATATAGGAGATAGTCAATCAGGATTTAAGAAAGGAGGATCATGTGCTGAATAGGTTCTTAGTTTGAAAACGATTTTGAGAGAGAGAGCTATAAAAAAAATAAAAGTATAGTAGTTACTTTCGTAAACTTCAAGAATGCCTACGACTCAGAAGGCAGACATTAACTATTCCACATACTTTATTAATCATGGATAGATGAAAACACCAGAAGACTTGTTGAACAAATACTCACAGATACAACATCAAGGATTAGGTTTGAAAGTGAAATTTCTGAACCATTCAAAATCAAAACAGGAGTTCCACAAGGAGATGGACTGTCCCAAATTGCCTTTTACTTGGTTTTGGATAAAATACTGAAAATATGGAAAGCACATTGAAAACAGAGGCACAAAATACAAGCATGGGCCAAGGAAAGAACAAATTTGAAGTGAAATGTTTAGCCTTTGCGGATGATATGGCATTGATAACTGAAAACCGAAACTACGCCACAGTTATGCTTAATCTGTTACACGAGACTGCTGAAAAGACTGGGCTAAAAATAACCTATGAAAGAAACCGAGTATGTAGAACACAAACACAATGCACAAAACTTGATGAAAACTAAGCATGAAAAAATTAAGAGTGTTGATAAATACAAATACCTTTGGGAGTGGATCCAAACCAATCGACTAGATAACACACTGAATAAATACAGGCTAAAAAAATTAGAATGTGCATATAAAATAACACAATACTACTACAATAAAAAATCAACATCCATACAAGCGAGATTAGACAATATAATTCAGTTATTAGGCCACAAGCAACATATGGATCACTCTGAATAAGAAAGGCGAATTAAGAAAACTAGAAAAAATGGAGAGAAATATACTAAGAAAAATATTTAGGTCCCGGGAAAAACAATAAAAATACATTTACTAAAAGAAGAAATAATGATTTTTAAAAAAATACATAAGTGATCACAGATACAATGAGAAAGACACGGCAAAAATTTTATGGACATTTAAAATGGTAGAAACATGGATTGCAAAGAAAATTTTTAATTGCTTTAGCAAACCGAAAAACACAGTAGGATGGATAGAAGGAGTAAAGAATGATGGCAATAAAATAGGTGTTACAGAAGAAATAATACCTGACAGTATTCACTTCGAGCTAGTTATAGAAAACGCAAACTATGAATAAGATGAGCCAAAACCTCGACCCAGAAGACTGTGGACAGATGAGCAGGGACAAGCAGTTAGAGGGATAATGAAGAAGTACTGGGAAGAAAAGGAAGAAAAAGAAACACCGTAAGTATTAAGTTGTATGCAGTCCATAACTGGCTAAATTTATACATAAAAAAACAGACATATCTTAGAAATAACATAGGAGCAGCTCGTTGTCATACTGACTACTTTCTGGCAAACTGTTGGTTTCATGTACCTCCCAGCATGCAGGAAAGCCTTCGTTTCACAGTTTTTGTTGGATTTCCATTTATCCCATTTTTATCTTTCTTTTAGTATTGTTCACAATTTATTTTGCGTTTAATTAATTCCAGTGAAGTACTGCGCATTACCTAAACGATAAATTAAAAATAATAATTCGTTCACGGCCTGACGAGCGCGCAAATGGTGCACTGCTTCTATCATTAAAGTAAATTTTTCAGCGCTTAAAAGCGCTCACTAAGAAACTACTTAGTGTGCACGTGCCGAAAATGCAGTTATGGAAGATGTACAAGGAACGCCTCCTAAGACATTCATTCGAAATACAACGCAGCACTAATAATGATCAGTTAAGGCTGTTATTTTTGCGTAACATCAAGAGCCAAGTATAAAATACGATTTAATACAAAACGCTTAAGCACTTAACAATTGAACAGCTTGTAGACAACTGAGCTACATGCAAGAAAGCCGTTCTCATGACTACTTCTCACACTTCCCAGACAATGTTTGAGGTTGTACAGAAGGAGCCAAGAGGAAGAACAAACAGTCTAAATTTGTGTTGTGATGAGAGCTGATTGTGCCTAGGAGTCAGCGAAGGATAGATTGAGAATGCGGTGTCGAGGAAGAAAAGGAGCAACACGCACAGAAGTTTAGCAAGTGGCCACACAACAATTGTATAGTTCTACTTTTTAAAAATAAAAGACTTTACCTGTTACATTTTTTTTCATGCGTAGCAAGATGCGTTTCGAGAATTTATACAGGGAGACGCAAATAAAAGTGGCGCGGACGAGTGAAAGCCTTTAGACATGAATTGGTGGCAGAACTTTGTGCACGGAGTGACCTCTCGATCGTGTCCCATAGATGTTGGGCGATCTGGTGGCTAAATAACTTGCTCGAATTGTCCAGAACTTCTTTCAAACCAAACGTGAACAATTCTTTCTCGGAGACATGGCGGAATGCCATTCATAGGAATTTCATCGTTGTGTGGAAACATTAAGTTCATGAATGGCTGCAAATGGTTTCCAAGTAGGCGAACATAATCATTTCCAGTTAGCGATCGGTTCATTTGGACCAAAGGATCTACTCCAATCCATATCACCACAGTCGACACAGTTATGGAGACACGACTAGCTTTCACAGTGCATTTTTGGCAATTTGGGTCCATGGTTTCGTGGTGCCTGCGATACGCTCGAACCCTACCATCAGTTCTTAGCAACTAAAATCGTGACTCATGTGACCAGGCCACGGTTCTCCAGTCGTCTAGGTTCCAACCGATATGGTCACCAGCCCTGGAGTGGCACTGCAGGTGATGTCGTGCTGTTAGCAAAACCACTCGCATCGGTCATCTAGTGCCATAGACTATCGCACTTCTCAACACTGTCCTAACTGATACATTAGTTGTACGTCCCATGTAGATTTTTGCAGTTGTTTCTCTCAAAGCACACGCTGCAGCTCTCGATTGTTAAGGGAAGGTCGTCGGCCATTGCGTTGTCCGAGGTGAGAGGAGATGGCTGAAATTCAGCATTCTCCGTACACTCCTCAGACTGTAAATCGGAATACTGTGTTACCAAGCGATTTTCGTAATGGAATGTCCCAAGCTTCAACTACCGTTCCGCGTTCCAAATCTGTTGATTCTCGTCGTGCAGTCATAATCACATTGGAAACCTTTCCAAATGACATTTCCACCGATGTACTGTTCTTTTATACCTCATGTACTGGATGCTGCCGCCATGTGTATATGTGCCTATCGCTGTCCCATCACTTTTTCAGTGTAGTTGCAGGCTTTCAAAATATGCAAGCAACGATGAACGAAGTTAGATTTTGTATCTACGTACAGTAGATTTCCTTACTAGATTTTGAAACCCAACAGCGTCTCATCTGAACTGTTGTGCAGTAAGAAATTTTAGTAGAGCGAGCAGAAATACAAGAGCTGGATAATAAGTGTCATTTCTGCCGTAACAGGAAGGATGTGCGTCACACGACATGCCCGCTGTCGGTAGCTGATAGCAGAACTTCAGCTGACGTAGTGCAATGAGCGTCTACGGCTGTGTGTCGGTCAGTTTATGTGTGTACTGCCTGAAAGTTAGGGAAGCCATTTCGATTGCGGTACGTTTAGGAAACACGAATGACATGTGTGGATCAAGTATGAAGTGGCACATAGTTGGGCGCACAATAATGTTTCCTTTTGGCAGTACATCCCATCATCCTGTATGACAGTGAACAAGGCCACAGAAGGAAAGCCTTGCAGGAGAACCTCCGTACGTGGGGACAGGAGATGCTGCAACATCCACCATTTTCAATAGGTACGAGTTTGTGCGATTACGGCCCGTTCGCAAAAATGGAGGAACCTCTTTGTGACAGACATTAGAACACAATACGAGACCACATACGTGACGTTGGGAGATCCCTGCGAGACATCGAACGAGATGAACGCTCTCTTTCTGCACGACGTCTTCCATCTCTGTGGTGGGACGCGATGGAGATGCAAGGCGACTATACTGAGGGCATGTAATACGTGAAAGTCTGTCAATGAACTCTGGTATGAATTACATTCGTATTGCCACCACTTTTTATTCAACCCATTATTATATTATCAGTACACGACCTTCCACTGACAGTGGGCGTTACCACACCGCTTCCTGAATTGGGGAGCTTCAGCCCTCATATGAATCTACCCGGAGGAGTAACGACGGAGGCTGGTGACGAGGTTAGCATGGATGCGGGTTTCAGGCAGTTTCCCACATCCAATCTTGGGAATATCGGTCTGGTGCGAAAAATAGTAATTGACCCTGAATAAAGAAAATTGTGAAGTTCTTCCCATGATTACTGAAAGAAATCACCTAAATTTCGATAACGCCATAAGCCACACAAATCTTAATGATGTAAGTTCAACTAAATCCTTAGTGATTAAAATTACAAATAACCTAAAGAGGAACGGTCACATAGCTAATGTTGTGGTTTTGTGGTTAGAGCAAACAAAACACTGCGATTCATCGGTAGAGCACTCAGAAGGTGCAACAGGTCTACTAAAGAGACTGCTTACACCAAGCTTGTCCGCGCTGTTCTAGAGTATTGCTGTGCGCTGTGGGATGCGCATGAGGTGGGACTGACGGATGACATCGAAATAGTTCAACGAAGGGCGGCTCGTTTTGTACCAGCGAGAAATAGGAGAGATTGTGCCAAAGACATGATAGTTGAATCGGAGTGGCAACCATTAAAATAAAGGCATTTTTCGTTGCGACGGCACCTTCTCATGAAATTTCAATCACCAGTTTTCTCCTCCGATTGAGAAAACTTTCTGTTGGCACCCACCTACACATGGAGAAATTATTACCACGGTAAAGTAAGAGAAATGAGGAATGACCAAATTCATGTGCTCGTTTCTCCTGCGCGCCGTTCGAGAGTGGAACGGTAGATAGACGGAGTGTACGTGGTTCACTGAACCCTCGGCCAGGCATTTTATTGTGAACAGCAGAGTACATGTAGGTGTATCCACGTACTTCCTGAGTTAACGCTCCGCAAACATAACTGATCCGTTCTCACATTTTTCCGCTGTGAAGATTTTCTGTAATTGAAACCGGTTGTGAATAAATAATTAGAAAGACAGCACTGTGTCACCATGCATTTTTACAAATAAATCGATGATGTTAATAGTGGTCCAAAAAAAAAGTTTCACATGAGATAACACTAGACGCAGACAGATGCAGTATACAAATTCTGTCCCAGGGTGAGGGGACGTGGAAATGTGTAGGAGCGGAGGTTACAGGAAAAACATCGGGCCACCCTCTGCCACTGACATTAGCATACACAGATTAACATGCCTACACGTGATGATACCTGATATCACCAAGAGAAAGGAGGAGTAAGCGACGTTTCATCGGTCAGCACTCCAACGCCGAGCACAACGGTATGGGGAACGGTTTCTTAGGTCAGCATTGAACAGTACGAGATGAATGCAGAACACAGTCCAGCTATTTCTGTTTCAGGCCTACGTCAGAGGAATATATTCCGTCTACAGAGGCAAGTCTGTGCACTTAATCATTGCGCTGTGTAACACAGACAACAGAACGTTCGCTACTGCTCCTGCACATAAGGCATATGTAAACTTGGTGGGATGCCATCTGATGTGGCCTCCAGTTCCTAGAAAGTCCCTCGACTATTTACATCCATATAGCGATGGACACTATCACAAAGGTGATATCTTGTAGATATACCTTGGTCTCTATCGCGTGGCTTCAGTGTAGCAACAGAAGAACATTCATGATTTTGAAATGATGGAGCCAGACATTTCTCCATTTACCGTAGAGTGTGGATGTATGTGTGTATGTACTAACCCGGCGACCTAGAAACTACGCAGAGATTTAGTCCCGCCATAGCACTCAGTGTTTCACAACCCCACAACAGGCTACAGCAGTTCATCCACTCCACTGCCACCCCACACCGAAACCAGGGCAGGTTTATTGTGTGGTTCGGTCTCCCAGTGACCCCCCCCCCCCCCCCCCCGAAAACGTCACATGCGAGACGAGTGTAAGTACAAATGTTTGCGTGGTAGAGTAATTATGGTGTACGCGTTCGTGGAAACAGTATTTGTGCAGTAATCGCCGACACTGTGTAACAGAGGTGGAATATGGGTAACCAGCCGGCATCCACCGAGGTAGATGGAAAAACGCCTTAAAAACCATCCACAGTCTGTCCGGCACACCGAACCTCGACACTAATTCTCCTGGCTCCTTCCCGCTCGGGAAGCAGCGCGTTAGATGGTTCTAATGGCTCTGAGCGCTCTGTCGTCATCAGTCCCCTAGAACTTAGAACTACTGAAACCTAACCAACCTAAGGACATCACACACATCCATGCCCGAGGCAGGATTCGAACCTGCGACCGTAGCGGCTCCAGACTGTAGCGCCTAGAACCGCTCGGCCACTGAGGCCGTCAGCGCGTTAGACCTCGTGGCTAACTGGGCGGGCTAGAGTGATGATGGTCATACAAATATGCAAGCTATAAAGTGTACAGTACGTGCTCCATCGCTGCCTTCAGACTGCGGAATCCATACCCTAAAGTCGTCGCTGTCATTGACTTCACCAACAGCCACAAGACGGCATGACATCGGTGGCACTGCAGGTGTCACTCGGCTAACGTATTTCGCCACTGGCGGAGCACAATCACTTCGGTCCGTGCTGTCCCGTCACTACGACACTCACTAATAACCGCAAGACCGTACCGCACTCAGCTAGGTGTGGCATGGGATTCTCATGTGGCTGTATATTCTCACAGTTATTATTGGCGGTTGACTGAACTCAATCGCTCTTATAATGTATTTTGATGGATTTTAGATTGGTTTTTGTTACGTTCACGATGTAAGTGCTACGGAATGTATTCGCGAGCTATCAGTGTACTTTGTGTCGTGCCGCGAGTAGTTACAAAATATTTCTCTTGCAAGACTATTCCCACCACGAGAAAATATTTCTGTTAATTTCTAACGAAAGTATTCTGCTAGTATTCACAAGTTTACTTCATCTACATCTTCGTACACTTCATTACTTTCCAATACACAATTAACTGGCACAAGGTTCAGCGAACCCTTTTCAGAGTAACTTTCTGCCGTTTCCCTCTCGAATTGTCCGTGGCAGAAACGAACACTTAAATAGTCTCGTGAGAGCTCTCATTTTACCCTGTGCAGGTGAGTGTAAACCAAATATATCGACGTCGAAAGGAGAAAACTGGTGACTGAAATTTTAAGAAAAGAACTCGCGCAACGGAAAAGCTTTTAGTATTCGTGACACCCTTTCCGTATTTAGTGACTATACTAAATTGGCTCCCTTCTTTGAATTTTTTCGATGTCCTCTGTCATCCCGATCTGGTGAGGATCCAGTGCCGGGGAGCAATACTGCTCAAGAGGACGTACAGTCATAGTATAGGCAGTCTATTCAATCAACCAAACGCACTTCTACTCCCCTCACAATATTTTGTATGTGATTTTTCCTTTCTGAGATGTTCGCAACTGTAATCGCTAGGTATTTCGTTGAATCGACTGTTTATAAATTTCGATTACATCGCGTAACCGAAATGTATAGAAGTCCTTTTAGTTGTTATGTGGATGACGTCAGGCTTTCTTTCATTAGAGTAAATTGCCCTTTTCGCACCGTGGAGATAATACGTCGAAATCTTTTGCAATTTGTTACGGTATCCCGGCGACTTTCCTAGCCGGTAAATGAAGCGTCATCTGCAAACAATCCAGGAAGCCTGCACAGATTGTCTCCTATACCGTTATATTGGCCGTCCGCTGTGGCCGAGCGGCTGTAGGCGCTTCAGTCCGGAACCGCGCTGCTGCTACGGTCGCAGGTTCGAATCCTGTCCTGTCTCGGACATGGATGTGTGTGCTGCCCTTAGGTTAGTTAGAAGTCTAGGGGACTGATGACTTCAGAAGTTAAGTCCCACAGTGCTCAGAGCCATTTGAACCGTTTAAATTGGCTTGCAGCAGCTTTGGAGTGTCTATGATGCTCCCTTGGGGAGCTCCACATATAACTTTTATTCCATTCGATGGCAGTCTGCTCATGACTACCAGCTGTGAGCTTCCTGGCATGATATCGTGAATCCATTCGTTTAAATTGGCTTGCAGCAGCTTTGGAGTGTCTATGATGCTCCCTTGGGGAGCTCCACATATAACTTTTATTCCATTCGATGGCAGTCTGCTCATGACTACCAGCTGTGACCTTCCTGGCATGATATCATGAAACCATTCGGATAACCGCAATGATTCCCACCGCACGCAATATAATAGTAAGCTACTTGTGAGGAACGGTGTCGAAAGTCTTTTGGAAACCTTGAACTATGGAATCAATTCCATATCTTACTGTCTTAGTCGATTTCATTCCTTAAAGAATGATTATTTAAAAAAAGACATAAATATTAGCATGAGGCTTTCCCAAGAGACAGTCTCCCCTCCTTCCGATCCGAATATGCAATCGTAGACCAGACATGGTGTACACAGATTGTAAGAGAGACAGTTATTGAGTGACATATACCAAATAAATTAGCAAGGGATGGTAGTGATCCGCCATGATAAACAAAACTGGTCTGTCTACTGTTGCCGAAGGAAAGAAAAGGCATGCTAATTGTAAAAGGACGCAAAACCCCCAAAGTTAGTGATGCTTTATAGAAGCTCGAAACGTAGCACAAGCTTCAACGTAAAATAGTTTATATACTTTTCTCGACGAAACTCCTTCTCGAAATTTCGCTGAAAATCCAAAGAGATTCTGGTCGTATATAAAGTACATGAGAGAAAAGATACAATCAATACCTTCACTGAGTAGTGGTGACTTCAGCGATGACAGTCCCACTAAGGTCGAGTTACTAAATACGTTTTTCCAAAATTCCTTCAACAAAGAAAATGAAGTAAATAGTCTCGATTTCGAACCACGAACAACTGCCAACATGAAAATTTAAAATTAGATATCCTCGGTGCTTAAGTAAGCCAAAGGCCTTCTGTTGAAACGTCCCTTTGAAAAGTTGTACATAACTGTGCTTAAACTGACACGCAATATTTTTAGCGTAACGGAATCTGACTTTCAGTAATCCCTACAAGAGAATGGCCCTGACTAAATTAACCTATGCCTTTCACAAATCACGTACCTCACAATAACCTTAGTTACTCAAGCTACTGCAATACAGCGAGCGCCACTACTGCTAGCTTCATAAAAGATTCAAACTACTGAAGGCACTAACTACTAATAGGCGTAGTTAGCAAATGAAAGATTTTGATAGAGAACAAAAAATGTATTTACCTTACTAGTATTCAAAAGTCATAATATATATATCAGTTCATGACATCCAGTCTTACAAATTTCAAATCTCTGCCAGTTGTCTCCCAACATCCACCACTGCTGGCGGCTCACCTCCAACTGCGCAACGCTACGCGCTGTTAATATCCATCTGCCCAACACTATAATGGCAGACAACAATGCAAACCAGCCACAGACTGCACACAGCAAAGCCAGTGATTTTCATACAGAGCGCTACGTGGCGTTTCCAATATAAAAACCTAAACAGCCTACTTACACTGTCATAATTGTATTCCAGTTAGGTTTCTCTCAGATTAAGGTGATAAAATAGATCCATATTTAGCAATCATATACACCCATCCGCTCTTCCTATGATCCGTACCTGAAGACTAGAAAGTTGCGTAAGTTACTCCAATACCCAAGAAAGGAAGTAGGAACAATCCACTGAATTACAGGCCCATATCAATAACGCCGATTTGCACCAAGATTTTAAAGGGTAAACTGTGTTTGAACGTTACGAGTTATCCCGAAGAAAACGTATTGACGAACAGCCAACACGGTTTCAGAAAATATCGTTCTTGTAAACACAACTATATTCTTATTCACAGGAAGAAATAAATGTTATTGACAGGATAAGTCAAATTGATTCCATATTTTTACATTTCCAGAAGGGATTTGACACAGTCCCCCACAAGCGAGTTGTAAGAAAATTTGGTGCCTATGGAGTACCGGTTCGGTTATACAACTGGATTCCTGAGTTCCTGTCAGAGATGTAATGGTTCGTAGTAATCGACGAAAACAAGCAATTGTTATAAGACCTCTGCTATTCCTAATCTACATAAAGTATTTACGAGACAATCTGAGCGGCCTAGACAGTTTGCAGATGAAGTTGCCGTTTACCGGCTTATTAGGTCATCAGTTGATCAAAACAAATTGCGAAACGATTCAGACAAGAAACCCGTATGATGCGATTAAATGGCTATTGATGCTACTTAATGAGGAGTGTGAAGTCTGCACAAAAGTGAATCCGCTAAATTTCGGTCACACGATAAATCGCACAAATTTAAAGCTGCAAATCCAACTAAATTACAGTTAATAGTAAGTTAAGTTGGAACGACCATACACAACATGTTGTTGGTAAAGCAAACCAAAAACCATGATTTATTTGCAGAGCAGATAGAAAGTGAAACACACCTATTGAAGAGACACTACGTTTGTGGGCCTTCTCGTGGAGTATTGCTGTGGGATGTGGGGTTCGCATTAGGTGCTATTGGTGGAGGTCATCTAAGCAGTTCGAAGAACAGCAGCTCGTTTCGTATCATCGCGAAATAGGGAGGAGAGCGACACGGTTATGATACGTGCATTGGGGTGGCAGTCACTGAAACAAAACCGTTTTTCGTATCGGCGAGCTTTTCTCATGAAACTTTAATCACCATATTTCTCTCAAAACGTGAAAATATGTTGTAGATACCCAATTACAAAGGAAGGAATTATCATCGTTATTCGAGAGTGCAACGATAGAGAAATATCTTGAAACTGGTTCGATGAATCATCTACCAGTCAGTTAATCGTGAAGTGCAGAGTAATCATGTAGACGTACACGCAGGAAGAGCACAGTCCCATTCCCTCCCTAATTCTAGATAAATCTAACCTCAACTGTGTTAGCCCCGAAAAGGAATTCCACTGGGAAACTGGATAATAAAATCCGTCTCTTAATTTTCAACATCGGATTTACTTCGTCGGGTGAACGTTTCGACTATCAGGGCTTCAGTTGTAAAAGTAAGCAACAAAGTAATTCGCCAGCTACGAATATCTGAATGTTTTGATTTGTATTGTATATGACATCAAACTGATGAAAGTGACATTTTTCCCTCGTGTACGATTCTTATAAAGGTGTAAACCACACGTTAAAGTTGTTCCAAGCGACGTCATGGAAAACTGAAATCATCAAAATTCAGGGTTTTGACATCGCAACTGTGAGTCCGAAATGTTAATACGCATAGGAAAAACACTACTGGAAAATCAGTAAATGGATTACAGTGCGACTATACTGATGCGAGTAGCCGCCTTGGCTATTACCCTACTTATTTATTGAACCTGATCAGAACAGAGCCTACTTACGTCAGAATATGGTCTCACAATTATAACCCTTTTTACATCGCAGTTAAGAAAATAGGATGAATAACAATATAATTATATTATTAATATTTATCTACTGCAAAGTGGAATTATAGTAATGACTAAGAACTAGTGGGAATAGTACTAGCGATACTACTTACTACTGCCACCAGTAATTTGGTAACAATAGTGAACAGAATGACGTAAAAAGGTGAGGTGGAAAATTCTGTGGGAGAAGAATGAGGATGGTCACGTTGGGAATAATGGAATTAATTTTTAATGGCATAATGCGTGCGTAAGTGGACAAAGGCAGAATTACTAAAGCAGTCTCATATACATTGTAAGCAATTATTCATTACCAGTTCGAGTCGCCATGAGGTGTTTTGAGGGGCAGCTTTCAGGATTAACACATCGATAAATGAACAAATGGAAGTACAAACGTCATTAAATGTTTATCTTTCTTGTAAAAGGGGAAGAAATTTTTATATATTTGTAGGGCGTGAAGATCAGATTATGTCTTCTTGGTCATTTTACAAATGGCGTTCAATAAGTAATGCGACACATTTTTTTCTGAAAGCAGGTTGGTTTTATTCAATATTCCTATACGCTATACTCTTCCCCAGAGGGGGGCGGCCTGTATGCCCACATGTGACTGCCCTATAGCCAACATCTTGCTGCATGGATAACCTCACCACCACCTATGTACTGTTTCCTGTCGGAGTGCATCCTTAATTGGGCCAAATTCGGAAGTGGGGTCCAGGCTGTGGGTGAATGAGGAACAACAGTCCAATGAAGTTCTGTTAGTTCCTCTCTGGTGTGCCGACTTGTGTGAGGCTTTCTGTTGTCTGGGAGAAGGACAAGTTTGCATGTCTGCGGCGACGAAAACGTTAAATTTGTTTCTTCAGTATCCTTCCTGTAGCACAATACTATTCCAAATTGATAGTTGCACCATGGAGGAGGATCTCAAACATAATAACACCTTCAGACTCCCAGAAGACCATCGCCATGACTTTACCGGCAGACGTGCTTTTGAACATTTTTTTCTGTGGAGAGATAATATTCCATCACTCCATGGATTGGCGTTTACTTCCGGTTCGAAATGATGAACCGATATTTCATCGCCGCTGACGATGTTAGGAAAAGGAATCACTATCCACCTCGTAAAGCAGATGTAATGCCGCAATGTTTGTCCTTCGTTGCCCTTTATGGACTTCTATCAGGCGGTGAGGAAACCACCGGTCACTCACCTTTGAGTACCGCAACTAGTAGACGAGTGTATCAGCAATACCAACAGAGACGTCCAGCTCAGCAGCAGGGTGTTTGAGTGTGATTCATAGATCATCTCGAGCGAGAGCGTCCTGAGCGACCAGCCAGCAAGCGGGAAATCGAATAAGTCATAAGTTTGTGCGACCTTTTTATAAATAGATGTCGTGTGACTAGGGCCCGAGGTCGGGGAGACCGTTCGCCGGCTCAAAGTCTTATGATTTGACGCCACTTCGGTGACTTGCGCGTCGATGGGGATGAAATGATGATGATTAGGACAACACGGCACCCATTCCCATGGCGGAGAAAATCTCCGACCCAACCAGTAATCGAACCTGGGCCCGTAGGACTGACATTCTGTCGCGCTGACCACTCAGCTACCAGGGGCGGACGACCTTGTTATGATGAAGACGGACGCCTCGCTCAACGGATCGCCATGCTTTTGTTCGGTGCCAGGCCTCCGTAGACATTCCGCAAGTGTTTACAAATATCAAGACTGCCTTGGCTTTGATTGGGTTTTGAGTCGTTTGGGGGAAGAGACCAAACTACGAGGTCATCGGTCTCTTCGGATTAGGGAACCACGGGGAAGGCAGTCGGCCGTGCCCTTTCAAAGGAATCGTCCCGGAATTTGCCTGGAGCGATTTAGGGAAATCACGGAAAACCTAAATCAGGATCTCCGGTGCCTTGGCTTTCCTCCAAAAAAAGCTTAATGGCAGTTTCCGGTTTGCAACGCACCAGTGTTGCGTCGCCCCCTACTGGAGCTTTATGAAACTATGTGGGTTTAAGCAAGAACACTCCACGACGTCTCACAACAAATTCCGCCTTTTCAAGCTAAACTGACTGAGAAATAAATGTGTTGCATTACTTACTGAACGCCTCTCGTATGTAAATTGTTTATAGTTTGTAACTTAATCCCAATAACTTGATTGTTCTGCACGAATAATGAAACATCCAGGTGTCCAGAAGAATTACATTAGAGGTGATTTCGCTACCTAAAAATGATACTATATTGTATCCAAGCCGATTTCACCTCCACAGAGAGCGAGCCTTACCTTCTCTGTAAGTTCGTAACGAGGCTGAGCGCTGCAGAGCTTCGAGAGGCACCACAAGGGCCAGCGGCCGTCACTGTGCCACACTGGGGTGAGTTCCGGATCCTCGATCCAGCCGACGTCGCACCCACTCCCCGGTCTCGCCCCCCACCTCCAGCGTTAACCGACACCCGCCCCTCCCCTCGCTTTCCTGTCTGACCACGCTGCTCCCGTGTTTCTAGCTAATCGCCAGATTACGTTCCGAAGCCTCGAGTGTGCGTGCCGTGTGTGTTGGGGCCGTGTGTGTGCTAGTGGGGCGGTCGGTCGCTGTTTGTGCTCGTGTGTGTGTGTGTGTGTGTGTGTGTGTGTGTGTGTGTGTGTGTCTGTGTGTGTGTGTCTGTGTGTGCGTGGTACACGTACACGGGTACGCACAGCTGTGGCAGACCACTGATCCGGCAGACAGGTGAGACGGGGCCATCCACAGTTACTGTAGCACTTGCTCTATGTTATTACAGATGTCGTTTGGCTTTTCATGCACTTTTCAAACTCGACTAACGTGAAAAAAATCTTTCCTTTAATCGAAAGTGCACCAAAATTATCTTGTATTTCTGCATCAATTCAGGGATCAATGTTATCAGTGCTCCATCCATGTAATGGGCGCGAAGAGGTTTTGCGATACAACGCGCAATTTCTGATTGACCTAATTCGTTATGTTGGGTGTACAGCTCAACCTGTTCTACGTGTTAGTATTTTAGTACCTTTTCCTCTTTTTTATGCGTATCTCCTACCAAAATATGCTTTACAAATCCAATGCAACGAAAGGAATCCGTCGAACATATTACCAAAAGATTCAAATCTAGATTTTCAAATCTTGTTTAATAATTTCTTCTAGTGATTAGAAATATTATCTGAATAGAATTTCCACCATTTAGTCAAGCACTGCGGACAAAAGAAGTGTCAATTATGTTGGTATTAGCACTGAATGCATCAGTAACGCAGATAGGAATTTTTGAATACCTATTTGAAGAGAAGGTTCTTCTCAGTTGACACCAGTAATTTTATAACATACCGTACTTCGTGCCTATGATAATAGACTGTACAAACTCGTCCCACAATTTACAGGTGTATAGGGTTATGTTGTTCAGCACTGAACGGCTGTAAGCGTTGTGGACTGTTTCTAGCAAAAGGGCACAAGGATGGGTTTGTTCTTGGGATACCAGGCTTAAGAACACATAATGCAAGGTCTTGCAGGAAGACAAAAAGTTTACAGCTGTTTTACCCGCATGTTGTGATCCTACCATGCATCATAAAAATACAACACCATCTTTCTTCCAGCTGTAATAAAAAGTTTTTTTTGCATCTGAACTAAATTATGAATTAGGCATTGTAATTGTTCTCTAAATGTAATGTCCATCCATCTATCATTTATCATGATCTAATAGTGATAAAGTTAATTTCCCATTACATATGAATGAAAGATTCATACCCCATATAATTCATATTTTTTGTTTCTCATTAAGCTCATCTCTTTTCTGCGGAGAGCATCAAAAATTCTAAAAACACGAATTTATGGAATATCAATTTTACAACATACTCGTAATGAGTGCTATGCATTGCTTAAAACATCGCGATAAATAGGTCCTTTGATATAGCATGTAAATGAAAGTGGGTTGGATACTCGGTAGAAAATTCACTCACAGGTGTGCGTTTGTACAAGATCTTAATCTGAAGGACATACGCCTTGCAAATGTTGCATAATAACTAGCTGGATCCCTAAATATTTTGCTTACGCACGAGCGAGTAAATTGTATATCTGTGTTCTAGCATGCTCACACTGTTTTCATAAATATTTCACATTTCTTGAAAAGAACTTCCATCTTTAAATGTTTCAGGTAATGAACAAGTAAGCTCAGAGACCACTGTTTTCCTTTTCATGCAAATCTACCGCTGAAAAAGTAATTCCGTTGCGGAAGCAGTTCACGTCAGAAAATTACGATTCTCGTCATGCAGAGATACTTTCAACGCTAATTAGCGTTTCTCTTGAGATTAATTAACTTTCAACTCTAAATCAGAGTGCTTTGTGAGAGGTCCGTATAAACCAAATTCACAAAGAGACAAACAACAAAAGTTTGTAGGAGGACAGAGTGAAGAGTATCTCTAAACAGGACGCCGTGGAAAGCTATTTCGTTGATAAAAATTGCGTCTTACAGTATTTCAGACCGCATTTTTAGTTGGCAACACCTTAATCAGTGGATACAGGTGAAGTGAACAAGTTATGTCATTTTATTTTGACAGATGTATCTTATATACAAGCAGAAACTTCAGAAAAAAAGATGCTGTAAATGCAACCGACTAACTCGACGCCTGGAAGATACTTCCATGTCATAATCAAGCAACCGAAGTTCTTAGCTATGGTCTGATTAAGTATTCAGTTCCACTTGATTACACGTAAGATCACGTCGTGTTGAAAGAGACTCACTTAGAGCTTTGCAAGTTACCACGATAACGATAGCAGATGAACACAGTGTTACATTTGTAAGTAGGCTGTTTATGTTTTCTTATTGGTAACGCCACATAGCGCTCTGTATGAAAAATCACTGGCTGTGCTGTGCGCAGTCTGTGGCTAGTTTGCATTGTTGTCTGCCATTGTAGTGTTGGGCAGCGGCAGCTGCATGCTAACAGCGCGTAGCGTTGCGCAGTTGGAGGTGAGCCGCCAGCAGTGGTGGACGTGGGGAGAGAGATGGCGGAGTTTTGAAATTTGTAAGAATTGGTGTCATGAAGTGATATATATATTATGACTATTAAGGTAAATACATTGTTTGTTCTGTATTAAAATCTTTCATTTGCTAACTATGCCTATCACTAGTTAGTGCCTTCAGTAGTTTGAATCTTTTATTTAGCTGGCAGTAGTGGCGCTCGCTGTATTGCAGTAGCTTGAGTAACGAAGATTTTTGTGAGGTAAGTGATTTGTGAAACGTATAGGTTAATGCTAGTCAGGGCCATTCTTTCGTAGGGATTTTTGGAAGTCAGATTGCTTTGCGCTAAAGATATTGTGTGTCAGTTTAAGCACAGTCTTGTATAAATTGTTCTAAGGGGACGTTTCATATGTTGACCCTTAGCCAAGGATACCTCATTGGAATCATCTGATTTTTTCTTGTAGTTTGTGTAGTTAGTGTAGCCTTTGTTTATTGCTAGCGCGTAATCATAGAGAGAATTTCCTTTGTAGTTGCAGTCTTTCATTGTTGTACAGTAAAACAGTTGTGGCATGCCTGTAGATTTGCACAAAGTATTTCGCAGCTTCGCTTGCAATTAACTAGATATAATTTTCAGTGCTATGTTAATGTGTTCTCTTATTATTGCTCTTCAAATTGTGCTTTTATGTGTTATCGTGTGAAATATTGTGACAATAATGGCGTGTGAAAAACGTAACACTAGGCTCCAAAGTAAACTGAGAAATAATAGTGACGACGAGCGTCGCTTATCGGCACCACTGTGTAGTGAATTAACAAACATTCGAAGTAGTAATTTGGTAATTGTGCATAGGGAAATGGAGCGGGTTGCCAATAATGGTGTAGACAGTGAAACAGGTAGTGAACAGAGAAGCATTATCGATCGATCGGTCGGCAACAGCTCGCCCCATGAATCCGAAATGACAGAACACAATATTTCAAATACTGTAGACTTACGTTTTGGGTTCTCACCGTTTTTTCAAACGAGTCAAGACACATTTTCTGCCTGTCAAAATGTAAATGATGCCGGTGAAAATGCACTGCCAAAAAGCATAGAGAAACAGGTTCCAGACACTAATACATTATTATTGCAATTAATGCAACAAATGGAACAAAATCAGAAACAAATGGGGCAAAATCTTCAAAAGTTAGACACAATGGAACAAAATCAGAGAAAAACACAGCAAAAGCTACAAAACTTAGACACAATGGAACAAAATCTTCAAAAGTTAGACGCAATGGAACAAAAGCTTCAAAAGTTAGAGTCAGTGGAACATACGCTTGAACAAACACGTGAAGATTTAACTACTGAATTACATAAAATCGAATCGAAATGTCAAAAAGACTCTAATGACGTAAAAACACAAATTTGTCATGAAAATCATGAGACCTTGCAAGCTAAAATTGACTCAGTTGCATCTACCGATTCGGTTACGCAACTTGCAGATCTCAAGAAAACTTAAAGGACACAGTAGATACTCTGAAAATTGGTTCAGAAAGACACATGGAGGACATTAGTTCATTATCAGATAAAGTAATTGAACTTTCGGATCAGCTAAATAATTTATCTACGAAGCTAGATGATAATCTGAATGACACAAAACCGGTAGTCTTTAATGACACAGAATAGTTCGAAGAAAGTAGGAAATTCAAACAAAATCAAAATAAAATTAATACGCAACACCAAAGAGAAATCCGGGAAGTACAAGATCAGCTGACACAGGTAATACAAGAATTACGTATTTCAGAGGACTCTCGCACACCAATATAGGAAGAGGGACAAAAAAATACGGAACCGCCACAAAATAATAACATAGGGCACTTTGGAGATTATGAAAGAAATTGGCAAAGTACACCGAATTTTGAGATGGAACCGCCGAAACGACGTAACAATGACCGACATGCAACCCGCCGACACGATTATTTTGACTATAAGCTGTTCATTACTACACGTAAATTAAAAAAATTCAGGAATTCTGGCAACGACATTCATCCACAAGCGTTGCTCCATCAATTCTCTCATTGTTTTCCTCCCAACTGGTCATTGGAGCACAGATTAGAATTTATGTATGGCTACTTGGAGAATGAACCAGCGGTAGGAATCCGATCGGTCATTCACGATTGTCACAGTGAAGGAGAATTTTATCATGCCTTCCTCTCAGCATATTGGTCTCAAGCTACACAAGACCGAGTAAAACATAGCATCATGAAACACTTTGAACAATCTGAATTTTCCAGTCTCGTCAAATATTTTGAAGACATGTTGCATAAGAATCAGTACCTGTCAAACCCATACAGCCCCTCAGAACTCATCTGCATTTGCTTAATCAAATTACCGGAACATTTAAGGAATATCATTTTGGCAGGACGTTGCAAAGACGACATTGAAGCTTTTCAGGGGCTCTTACAAGAATTAGAAATTGACACTGACAATCTCGGAACGTGAAAACAGGAACACGACAATTACAGGTAACATCCGTCGCAATTCCGCGATGAAAGAAACAATAACTGTACACGACAAGGCCATTCTCACAACACAAATCGTGACCAAAACAGACACCACCCATATGATAACCACTGGCAGAGTAATAGTTACAGAGAAAGATCGCATTTCCGTAGTAATTAATATCACAGAGACAATCAGAGAAACAGACAATACGGGAACCAAAATAATTATTATCAAGGGAGTCGGAATAACTTCAGACGCAACGGTCCAGCGCGCAGTTACGATTCAGGGAGAAATTCTCCACCACGTGACCGACAAGAAAGAAACAATGGAATCTACCGACATGACGACAGACGATATGATCGTAACGACAGACCTGAATTGCGTCAGAACTGGCGGGATTCAAACAGAGCAGGACCCTCTCGACAAGGTGAATTTGTAGAAGTTACGTCTCCTGATCCCAATAACGACGCGCGCCAACAAAGAAACAGACAATGACTCGCACCGCAGGCAGCCGCGTGCGCCGGCTGGCACAGAGAAAAATAACATAAGTTAACCTTGAGCAAAATTCCAGTGTTCCTTACCGACGTAACCACATGATAATTGCTTTTCAGTTGACAGTCTGCGTACTAGGAAGAGTAAAGGTTTACACCACATTTTACATGTAAAACCGTTTATTAAGAGATAATCTGCTTTTTAACTTTGTCTTTGCCATAAAACATTTCACTTCACATTTCTAGTATGCTTTGTCACACTGAGAAACTGTTAACATGCATCAATGTTTTGAAGTTAGCTATCCAGTCTAGAACCTAGGGAATATTTTTAAACAGAAATTACGAATGCATGGTTATAGTGAACAGACGACACAGTGTTGTTATTTGTACATTCTTGCTTGTAAGTTGTACGATTATGTAACGACTATAAGGCTGACATACTTAGAACAGTTACCAGTACGGCTAATGAGATATAATGCAACATTTTGGTTAGTTGAAAATAAATTCTGGATTTAAAGTACTTTCTGTGAGGTACCAGATGACTCAGTGGTTAGTTTATGTGACAGCTACACGATTTTATCACGTCGCTACTAATGAGTGATAATATACAATGTTGCTTTTGCACTGTATCTGTTTTATATCTGCACAGTTTTTCTGAATTATTCTGGAAAGTAAAACATGTTTTAGTGGTAACTTTTGTGGTATAGCTACAATTTGACAGCCTTTTCCGTAGCACAGCAATACGTTACAGCATAGTAAGCGTAATAACTAAGATATTTATACGCAAAGCAATTCACTTCCTTCATTACGAGGTAAGTACATTGACTTCAGCAGAACTTTGCTTACAGAGGACGATAACTACGACACTTCCCCATAATTATCTTACAACAAGACGCACAGTTTATCGCTACAGTACACGTATTTGAGTAATTAATTTTGTACTTAAAACATTTATTTTTAAAGATATTTGAAGTACAATGATACAAAGGTTTTCTGTGATACCTTTCATTCCATTGCTGCAATCTGTAACACCTGAGGATATAATTACATTAATCCTCAGGGGGGTACACGCCTGCTTTGTGTACCATGTGTTTGGCAAGCACAAGGAGCCCTAGCTAATATGGTATTTGCTTATACAACTTTACACATCGGTACCATATTTCTCTAACACATAAATTACACAGATATCTGATTATTTAACTGAGAGAGACCAACATTTTTTTTTACTACGTCAGTGACACATGTTTACACAACTACACAGCTGGATAACTTCACACTTATGAAATTGTATTTTGTCTGTACTGTGTGAACCCTTCATATTTTTCAGAACCATTATGATACTATGAGAGCTTTGAATGATGTATTTGGTATGGGATCATGATTTTTAAAGTACGTTTGAGGTAGTTGACACTTTTGACGTGAGCAGAGAATTTTTTTAAGTTTTGAAATTATTGGAGGAAGTTACGACGATTTAGAGAGTTGACTGAGGTGTTATGATGTCATTATTACGAAGACTATGTGTATTATGCTGTTTCGGTATGTTTATGATCAATAAGCTGATGCTATATGAGTTATTTGATTATGCTACTTATCTGTCATGATGGAATATTGAAGAAGTGTCGACGAATAAGGTAAGAAATAATGAGTAGAGGTTAGGGACTCTGGTTTGTGAAAAAGGATGTCGGAAACCGAGAATCGTACTTTAAGAGTTATGAAATGTATGTAAATGTGTGAATGTATTACAATGCCGACGAAAATTTTTTGGGCACTGTTATATCAATAGGATTTTGTTTCTACAGATGTGTAACGCATATTCTTGACCTATGAAATATTTTTTATATGAGATTGCCACTGTAGTGGAAACTGGTGTCGTAAATATTTCGGTAAGACAGTTAAGTGACCACCTGCACGTAATGCGTCGGGGGCACCTAGCTGCGCGACAGCCACCTGGAAACAAGCCATTAGTGTGTGCCTTTCAGAGGCACAGGAAAAAAAAGACCATTATCCTCGCTATTCAAAGTCCTTTGAAGAAAGCATCGCAAATACGACCTCCTCAAACTTGAAACATATGATTACACTATGGAGCTCTTAATTTATCATATTTACTAACATGCCTAATGAAATGATGAGAAACATTTTACATCTATTGTCTTTCTAGTTGAGAGAATTTTTTTGCCTTTGGAGACGCCATTTGCCTAGTGAATGACGTTTCATATGTTGCTTTATATTTGCTCATTTTGTTTAATATCTAGTTTCTTGCTGCACTGCAACATTGGTTAAAATTTAATTCATGTACTAATATAAATATTTTCTGTCTACAGAGCCAGTAAAGAATAATTTTATGATGTACTTTTTTTAAAAAAAGGAGGAACACAAATAGACATTTCCCCTCACAGAAAATATATAGTTAATTTTTAACGATTTGGTAACTTTTCTGCTAGCGTATGTTTTCGTGATGCATCACTCTAGTGTTAAGATGTGACATAGGTATTAAACATTTTTACTGTAATATTTTTTCTGCTTCAGCTTTGTAATGATTAGATATAAGTTATTGCATTTGCTGCTGATGTTTTCCAGGTATAAAGTTACTGAATTTGACTTTGTATTACTCTGTTAAGCCAGTTTTACTACGGATTTATTTTTCTTGTTTGCTGCGCATTGCCTTATATTAGTTGTAATATTGTTGCTTGCTTTACAACTTCCATTTTTTTATTGTCTTATATTAGTTTTAATATTGCTGCTTGCTGTGCTTACTTGCACTTTTTTGTCATTGCTGTTTGTATTAATTGTTTTGTGCTGCTGCAATGCCTCGTCTCTTAGTTTAGCATCTGAGCTCAGTAGGTTTAAGTTAGCTCAAAAGGGGGTAGAGTATATAAGAAACTAACCATGATGATTTGGAAGAAATGCATTGAGAAGCTATAAGAAAATGGTTTGGCCAAAGACGTAGTGTACAGTGGAGAAAAACTATTTTTGACTGAGGATGTGAACAGAATACAGAAAGCAGGTTTAGATAGGACTTTATGGGAATAATGATGATCTAAGGGAGATCTCTATGCAAAATACTCCAGTAAAACAAACCCTGCCCTTTCCTTTTGTGATATCCCTCTATGTGTTTATGTACCCTTATGTATTTGTCTTTTTCCTGCCTTTATGTGTTTAGCTAATAAGATTTATGTTGTAGAATTTTTCAAATACTATGTTATTTTCTTTGTAAATATGTTCAGACATTATTTATTGTGTTTTGTTTTAATGCTCATGTGTGAAGTTGATGTTTCAAAAGTTATTCTGATCTTTTATGTATGTACTTATGACGTAATTTTTGTAACACTGACGTATTTGCTATTTCGATTCTTTTGTAAAGCCTGTACTACTGCAAATGTTATATGTATTGTTAGGTTCTTTAATGATATATTTTGTACCCTTGTTATTGTATTCTTATGCTATAATATTGTAATTGACACCAGTTCATCAAATTAAGTAACTTGTGAATTACATTTCACTGCACACGTTTCTGTTGGTCATAGTATATGGACAATATTTGAGAAGTAGGGACTGATAGTGTTTGCACGTGTGAATAATTCAGTAAGGGACTGGTTAACAGCATTGCTGGTTCTAAGGACGTTTCAAAAACAATTTTTGTGAGTGGACAAGTGGTGGTTTATGGACTTGCTATATTCTCTGCAAGACTCTTCGATGATGATTGTGCACCTGCACGGTTGCAACAGATGGCTGCTGGCCTTCTCTACCAGGACTACAGTGGGTGTGCACCTTTGATGACCCACCAATACCGTTATCTCTACAAGGATTGAAGTGGGTCTACACCTTTGATGACTCCCCAATACCATTATTTCTACAAAAACTGCAGTGGGTCTGCACCTCTGATGGCTCACCAATACCGTAGTCTCTACCAGGACTACAAATGGTCTACTCTGTGTTTACCTACCTACCAAAATTCTTCAAAACTGCGACTGACTCGGCTGTGGGTTTGCTCTGTTGTGGCCCATTACCTGTCTGCATGTCAAGAGTCAGCGCTGTCTTTCGTTGGAAGGACATCAATACTTCTTCAACACTGCTTAGAAATTCGCTACTTCCAAGTGCAATTTCTTTTATTGCTCAGCCTTGGAAAAAAATCACTGCAATTTTACTGTGATGAACGATCAGGACTGTCTTTATGGACTGTGAGAAAATTTCAGCTTCTGACCAACATTGCATCAATAAGTGTGTGCATTTGATATGTTTGTTATAGCAATTATGAAAAGATTATCAAATCATTATTTGCCACTGCCCAAAACAATTTCAAAAAATTTTTTTTGCGGAGCATGGGGGCTATGTAAGTAGGCTGTTTAGGTTTTCTTATTGGTAACGCCACATAGCGCTCTGTATGAAAAATCACTGGCTGTGCTTTGCGCAGTCTGTGGCTAGTTTGCATTGTTGTCTGCCATTGTATTGTTGGGCAGCGGCAGCTGGATGCTAACAGCGCGTAGCGTTGCGCAGTTGGAGGTGAGCCGCCAGCAGTGGTGGACGTGAGGAGAGAGATGGCGGAGTTTTGAAATTTGTAAGAATTGGTGTCATGAAGTGATATATATATTATGACTATTAAGGTAAATACATTGTTTGTTCTGTATTAAAATCTTTCATTTGCTAACTATGCCTATCAGTAGTTAGTGCCTTCAGTAGTTTGAATCTTTTATTTAGCTGGCAGTAGTGGCGCTCGCTGTATTGCAGTAGCTTGAGTAACGAAGATTTTTGTGAGTTAAGTGATTTGTGAAACGTATAGGTTAATGCTAGTCAGGGCCATTCTTTCGTAGGGATTTTTGGAAGTCAGATTGCGTTGCGCTAAAGATATTGTGTGTCAGTTTAAGCACAGTCTTGTATAAATTGTTCTAAGGGGACGTTTCACATTCTTAGTTGGTGCTTAGTACATATTACGGGCAACGTAAAGAAAATAATTCGGCAAGAGGTAGTCATTTTATTTTTAATGATCGTATAGAAAAAATAAATCTGGGCAGATATTTTTTTTGTTTTTAGTACATATCTCCAATGCTGATACACTTTGAATTTCCCCGTCTCACAAAACCGTAGCAAATCGCTAGATGAGCCAAGACGAAATTGTGCAGCCTGGTGAAGTGGATTTAAGTGCAGTAATTCGTTTTCGGTACTTGAATGTGAACAATTCAGCAAAAATGCATATTAAGTTGGTGGAAGTCTACAGCAACAATTGTTAGGCCGTACAGTCGCTTTTGGTGCGATCAAACACGTCTGCACAACGAAGGGGAACACTGTGGACAATGTTTCTGTAAAGAGATGGGAATCACAAGTGAGGGAGAGGCGTGGTGCACGAAGATCAGCTCTTTATAATCGAGACGTCAATGGGCTACTCACCTTCAAATGTATACAGAACCTCAGAACAGATATGCAACAGACGGGCTCGACAGTCTCATCATGTCCAAAATATAGTCGGAGCAAGTTCAGTATAAAGATCTTTGGAATACACTGTAAGTGCCCGCCGGGGTGGGCGAGCGGTTCTAGGAGCTACAGTCTGGAACTGCGCGACTGCTACGGTAGCAGGTTCGAATCCTGCCTCGAGCATGGATGTGTGTGATGTCCTTAGGTTAGTTAGGTTGAAGTAGTTCTAAGTGCTAGGGGACTGACGACCTCAGAAGTTAAGTCACAGAGCCATTACACTGTAAGTCACAATGAAAGAAATCCACCATGAAGGAATTATCCGACATGACGCACTCGTACAGACAAACAAATGGTTTCAATTTCAGGAAATTTGGATGATTCATTCAACACCAACACCTTGACAAATTGAGCAAGTCAGTAACGGACGTCCCTCTGAGGGATATCGTGCCAAATTCTGTCCTTGTGGTGCTTTACATCGTCAATACTCAAAGACTGATGTTGGTTCCTACCCACAATGCCCCAAACGCTCTCAAATGGGGAGAGTTCTGGCAACCTTGCTGGCCAACGTGGATTTGGCAAGTACAAAGAGGTGCAGAAGAAACTGTCGCCGTTGGCGGGCGGGCACTATCTTGCTGAAATGTAAGCCAGGATGGCTTGTCATTACGGCCAACAGAACGAAGCCTAGAATATCGTCGACGTACCGCTGTGCCTCAATAGCGTGGGGTGTAACAACCAAAGAGGTACTGCTAAGAAATAAAATGGCACACCAGACAATTACCCCTGGTTGTCGGGCCGTATGGCACGCGACAGTCAGATTTGTGTCCTAGCGCCGTCCTGGTCGTCTCCAGACACTTGTTCGCTGGTCAGAGGAGCTCAGTTCGAAGTGAGGCTAACCACGTAAGGCAGTTCTATTAGAGTCAATGAAACTCCAGGACCAAAGAGCCCAACACAGATGTTGGTGTACAGCGGTGAAGTTAGTCGGCGCAACGTGGGCCATGAACTCACCTCCATCTCTATGAGCTGCCTATTAATTCCAGTTCCCAATCGGATGTAGATAACGCTGATTCTGCGGCCCTGAGTGCCTCTATGACGATTGATTGGACGTAAATTTCTGTGGTCTTTCTAGGTAGACCGCTTCTCTCTTTACTCTCTCTTTGGCCATCGTTTACCCATTCGTGGCAACACCGTCGTATAGGGGCGTCACTCCTATCCAGAAAACGAGCGATTCGCTAATTGCTCCAAGCGCATCTTTGAGCCCAACTACTTCTTCCAAATATTGACAGATGCGCATATAGTTTACCTGCCTATCTGCCAGGCATAAATACTGTCTAGTTGGCTGCTCAGAAATGAATTCAGAAAGACTTTAAGCCCTAGTAAGGACGTGTCCCCTGATCACTGTCCTTGCCAATTGTGCATTGTAATTGTGCTGCACTGTCCCTCATTCATCCATTGGCCGCCAAAGTTTACAATCGTGCATCGATAACTGTATGAATATCAATTTGTGACCAATTTACATGACTCCTTATTTGCGCAACGTTTTTTTCCATTTTTTTATTTTTTTTTTATTTTTTCAGTGTATAAACTGAATTACACAACTTGCCACTATAGACATTGCACGGAAATGTGCAATTGAGGCCAAAGAATAAATGAGAATTGTTTTTAGAATCGAGGACTTTTTAGAAGAGTCCTCGTTCTGGGTGCAGTGTCGCGATGGACGTGTCAGTGTTATGAGGTTCCAGCGAGAATAAACTGAAGCAGACAGCATTTTAGATGTGTCACCCTGATACCGGCATAGTACCTATCGTGGTCGTTCAGGTCGCCTTTCAGTATACAACACAATCAAATCCGTTTCGCACACCCAGTAATTTGGATAGAAGCTGTTAAGCTTATGAAGTTCAACAAATGGTTCAAATGGCTCTGAGAACTATGGGACTTAACATCTGTGGTCATCACTCCCCTAGAACTTAGAACTACTTAAACCTAATTAACCTAAGGACATCACACACATCAGTGCCCGAGGCAGGATTCGAACCTGCGACCGCAGCGGTCGCGCTGTTCCAGACTGAAACGCCTAGAACCGCTTGGCCACTCCGGCCGGCCTAGGCAGGTTCCTCAGATCTCTCATCCACGGAAAACCCCTTGTTACCCGCCAATACAGTTTATTATTTTCGACATACGTTTTGAAGAAGCGTGGAATGGTGCAACTGTATCCGTCTTCCAAACCTAACTCGAAACAATGCCCAAAAGGATTAGAACCATTGTTTGTGCCAGAGGTAGATGCTGTTAGTGCTGTTTCTTCCATTCTGTATACCCCATAATCCGCTACATAAATTTAAAAATGTATTCATCCTATTACACAGGGTGTTTCTAGAGCAATGGACAATATCACCAGCACCGCCTAGACAAAACCGATAAGGATAGAAATTTAAAATTTGAAGTGGGCATTGGCCTTACGCCGTAGGCATCGTTTAAGAAAGGTCTTCCCAAAATTCCACTGTTAAGGTGGTGAGATGGGGAGGAAACATCTTTAGCAAATATTTCGCTATTGACGCAAGTTTTAAATTGAAGCTACTATGTAGGTGCATATGTTCGTAGCGTTTTCCATAAGTTTAATACGCATAATAGATACATGTAACACATCTTCTGTCTTTAATAATATACAGTCCACCACTATTTACAACAATCTGACAACGCTGGCATAACTATTCAATTCCACAACTGAAAAGTCACGTGATTTTGAGGAGGAGAATGAATCGAGCCACGTTCAGAGCGCATTGTCATCCGGAGAGGAAGCTTCTTGAACGGTGTTCGACAGAGAGCGGAAAAACTTAAAATCTGAGGGCGCAAAGTCAGGTGAATAAGGTGGGTGCGGAATGATTTTCTAACGCCACTCATGTATAATGTTTTCGGCAGTCTAGCAGAATGCTGGTGGGCGTTATCATGGATTAGCATTGCTTCATACAGCCTTCTTCGTCGTTGTTCTTGAATTGTGTCTGCAAGACGTCTCAGTTGCTGAAAATAAATGTAAGCGGTGATGGTTACATCTCGGGGAAGCAACTCGTAGTGCACTGCAGCGTCTCTCTTCCATAAGATGCGTAACATTATATTTTGTGCAGATCTGTGTATGAGGAGTTGCTGCTTTGTTTGGCCTCAACCATTCCTTGTTAGTATAAAGATACAATTTCTCATGAGAAGGAACGAAGGAATTATCCCCCCCCCCCCCATGAAAAAAGGACCTTGCCGTTGGTGGGGAGGCTTCCGTGCCTCAGCGATACAGATGGCCGTACCGTAGGTGCAACCACAACGGAGGGGTATCTGTTGTGAGGCCAGACAAACGTGTGGCTCCTGAAGAGGGGCAGCAGCCTTTTCAGTAGTTGCAGGGGCAACGGTCTGGATGATTGACTGATCTGGCCTTTTAACATTAACCGAAACGGCCTTGCTGTGCTGGTACTGCTAACTGCTGAAAGCAAGGGGAAACTACAAGCGTAATTCTTCCCGAGGGCATGCAGCTTTACTGTAGGATTGAATGATGATGACGTCCTATTGGGTAAAATATTCCGGAGGTAAAATAGTCCTCCATTCGGATCTTCGGGCGGGGAGTACTTAAGAGAACGTCGTTATCAGGAGAAAGAAAACTACTTCAGTAGGAAAAGGGAGAGAAGGAAACATAGTAGGTGAATATCGATTGGGGGGAAGAAATGAAAGAGGAAGCCGTATGGTAGATTTTTGCACAGAGCATAACTTAATCATAGCTAACACTTGGTTCAAGAATCATAAAAGAAGGTTGTATATATGAAAGAATGCTGTAGATACTAAAAGGTATCAGCCAGATAAACTGAAAGAACCAGAGGTTGAACAGAGTTTCAGGGAGATCATAAGGGAACACCTGACAGGAATGGGAGAAACAAACATAGTAGAAGAAGAATGGGTAGCTTCGAGGGATGAAGTAGTGAAGGCAGCAGACGATAAAGTAGGTAAAAAGAGGAGGGCTAATAGAAATCCTTGGGTAACAGAAGAAATACTGAATTTAATTGATGAAAGGAGAAAATATAAAAAAGCATTAAATGAAGCTACCAAAAAGGAATACAAATGTCTCAAAAATGAGATCGACAGGAAGTGCAAAATGGCTATGCAGGGATGGCTAGAAGACAAATGTAAGGTTGTAGAGGCTTATCTCACTAGGGGAAGATAGATACTGCTTACAGGAAAATTAAAGAGACCTTAGGAGAAAAGAGGACCACTTGTATGAATGTTAAGAGCTCAGATGGAAACCCAGTTCTAAGCAAAGAAGGGAAGGCAAAAAGGTGGAAGGAGTATATAGAGGGTTTATACAAGGGCGATGTACTTGAGGAGATGGGAAATGGAAGAGGACGTAGATGAAGACGAAATGGGAGATACGATACTGCGTGAAGAGTATGACAGAGTACTGAAAGACATGAGTCGAAACCAGGCCCCGGGTGTAGACAACATTCCTTTAGAACTACTGACAGCCTTGGGAGAGCCAATCATGACAAAACTGTACCATCTGGTGAGCAAGATGTATGAGATAGGCGAAATACACTCAGACTTCAAGAAGAATATAATAATTCCAATCCCAATGAAAGCAGGTGTTGACAGATGTAAAAATTACCGAACTATCAGTCTAATAAGTCACAGCAGCAAAATACTAACGCGAATTCTTTATAAACGAATGGAAAAACAGGCAGAAGCGGACCTCGGGGAAAATCAGTTTGGATTCCGAAGAAATGTTGCAACACGTGAGGCAATACCAACCTTACGACTTATCTTAGAAGAAATATTAGAGAGAGGCAAACCTACGTTTATAGCATTTGTAGACTTAGAGAAAGCTTTTGACAATGTTAACTGGAATACTCTCTTTCAAATTCTGAAGGTGGCAGGGGTAAAATACAGGGAGCGAAAGGCTATTTACAATTTGTGCAGAAACCAGATGGCAGTTATTAGAGTCGAGGGGCATGAAAGGGAAGCTGTGGTTGGGAAGGAAGTGAGACAGGGTTGTAGCCTCTCCCAGATGTTATTCAATCTGTATATTGAGCAAGCAGTAAAGGAAACAAAAGAAAAATTCGGAGTAGGTATCTAAATCGATGGAGAAGAACTAAAAACTTTGAAGTTCGCCGATGACATTGTAATTCTGTCAGAAACAGCAAGCTCTAGGAAGAGCAGTTGAACGGAATGGACAGTGCTTTGAAAGGAGGATATAAGATGAACATCAACAAAAGCAAAACGAGGATAATGCGAATGTAGTCGAATTAAGTCGGGTGATGCTGAGGGAATTAGATTACGAAATGAGACACTTAAAGTAGTAAAGGAATTTTGCTATTTGGGGAGCAAAATAACTGATGATGGTCGAAGTAGAGAGGATATAAAATGTATACTGGCAATGGCAAGGAAGGCGTTCGTGAAGAAGAGAAATTTGTTAACATCGAGTATAGATTGAAGTGTCTGGAAGTCATTTCTGAAAGTATTTCTATGGAGTGTAGCCATGTATGGAAGTGAAACATGGACGATAAATAGTTTGGACAAGAAGAGAATAGAAGCTGTCGAAATGTGGTGCTACAGAAGAATGCTTAAGATTAGATGGGTAGATCAAATAACTAATGAGGTATTGAATAGAATTCGGGAGAAGAGGAGTTTGTAGCACAACTTGACAAAAAGAAGAGACCGGTTGGTAGGACATGTTCTGAGGCATTAAGAGATCACAAATTTAGCATTGGAGGGCAGCGTGGAACGTAAAAATCGTAGAGGGAGACCAAGACATGAATACACTAAGCAGATTCAGAAAGATGTAGGTTGTAGTAAGTACTGGGAGATGAAGAAGCTTGCACAGGATAGAGTAGCATGGAGAGCTGCATCAAACCAGTCTCAGGACTGAAGACCCCAACAACAACAACAACAACAAGGAACGATAGAGGATGTGAACCGTCGGTGTTGTTTACGAACGAATTGGTGACGAGCAAGCAGACATGCACATATGACCGCCCACTGATGTTTGTGATTTTGGTTTAGAGCACGCGGTTCCCATACAACCAATTTTTGTACCTTTCCCATAACGTGCAAATGTGCCACGACGATGGGATGGTCACAGTTCATCACAGTCGTCAGTTTTCAAGTACACTGACATGGATTATAGTGGATTAATGTGTTTCTCATCAAATCCGGAGTATCTTCCTGACCGTGGAATGTAGCTAATATATAGTGTCAAAATGGTCGTCATTAAAACCGTTCTCTTGTAGTGCTCTGTCTAGTTGCACTATTGCCACACACGGCCAAATGTTTGTGCCTGCCTTCACTAATGTCACCCCTCTAGGGAACTCAAAGAGAAGAAATTGTGGAAAATTTTCTGATTTCTCCAATCGGCACTACAGTTTCTAGCGTCCACAGCTTCACTCACTACTCTAAATCAGAAAAACGACAGTATGTACACTCAAGCAGCAACAGTGCCCTGCACATAAAAATGGACAATCGATAAATAATCCCAGAGTACTCTGAGTACTAACGTGCTAAACAAAAACCCTAGAGACTCATATATGAAACTAATACAAAAATTGCTACTAGGCTTTACACTGTCTGCGCAGTGTGATGGTTTATGCATCAGAAATGTGCGTGATAAATATTCGATAACAGTCATTGCGACGAAGCAAAGGGCGCTAAGCTAGTTCAGGTATATGATAGGAACATCGTTCGAAGCAAAAAAAAGGTCTACTGAACATGGGCTCTAAAACGCATACGTTAAGAACTGTGAACACTTTGACATTTTAACATGTCCTTCATAGAAGGTTGTGTATCACAACTACAGAACTTTTCAGGAAGTAAACATAATTGTGGTTTTCCTCTCATACTGTTTAATTATACTTCTTGTGATCTCTGATCAAATGCTACAGACAATAGTTACAGGGTTACCTCAGTCACTTTGTAGCTTTCTGTTTAAGAGTTTTGCGTATTTTGTACAAGTATACAATAAAATAACGTTGTACATTGTAATAATATAAATTTTCCGTTACAGTGGCAAAATAATGGAAGGTATTAAAGGAATATATTATATGTCATACTGAAACAACACAAACTAATAACAGCTAGTTATATGTTTGCCAATAAATAATGAGAAAGAAATATTTAAGGACATAAAAAATAAATCGAAATTTTCACTCAGAAGGTGAGTTTATACAAAATTCCCTTTATTGTACATCAAGGTATTTACTTACATGCAGGCAGCAAGTCCTTTTCCTCTCCCGATAAAAGAGAAGTAGCTGTTTGTACAACAAAGGAAACTTCAAAATTGATGTAGGAACTTTCCCTGAGGATGATTTACTCTTTTTTTTCAGGAAGAGAATCAGGTACCCAGTGTGACTAGGACTAAACCTCACGTAAACTCTTTCAAGAGAATTGACAGGAAAAGAGGCGTTTTGGTTCCTTTCCTTTATAATAAAAAGTATTCTTAAACAAGCTTCAGATGTTATATACTTCTGGTCATTAGTAATCATGATGTCCACTACTCTTCTTTTCTTCTCGCTCAATGCAGAAGTACTGTCACAAGGTAGAAAGCTATGCCCCAAGAACCATTATCTTTGGCTTACTTTTGTGAAATATCCTGTGAAAACAAAATACTTTTACAAAAGCAATACTGTCCAGTTGTTGTGTTTCTGAACACTACGATCACACTTAATGATTTACTTCAATATAAGTTTGTAGTTCATAATGATATTAAGATTTTCCACTGTTCCTCCAACATTTTTTCTCATTCTGCTTCTAAATTGATATACTCGTTTTTCTTTCTAGGCTTTTATTTTTCATTACATCAGTCTTTGCAGTGAAACGTACACCAGCCGCATATGTCATTTCCCTTGAAATACAACGTCCATCCAGGATGATCAACTTTACAACAACAAATAGCTCAATTTGCAAACGGGAAGAAAATACGTCTGTTGCTATAGAATCATGTCCCATGTTATGTCCCACTTTATTCCAGTGAAAAGGTAACACCGCTTACTTTGTGGGAGGACGTCATTTGTTTCACAGTATCGAAAATGAAGAATTTTCCACGGCTGTTAGGGTATGGGTATGGGAGTACATGTTTACAAGACACTCTTGCTTCTGATATTCGTTCCTGCCATGTGCTTGAATGTTGACTGCTAGTGCATATAAGAGCCAATGGTTACTAGACATTTCTGCTTCTAATGACCGTTCCTCTCGTATCACTGAATATGGGGTACTGTTTGACAAACCCGGCGTTACCCGGGTTCTAATTTTGTAAATTTTTCGCTAGAAAAGTAAAAAAGTGATGATGCAATAGCAAGTATAATAAAAAATATATAAGAATAAAAATCACCACCTAAAAAATTATTTTGCTTGTATTAGTCAAAACACCTTTGAAATATCAAACAGTCGTACAAATAAATATGCATAATGTGTGCTGGGCGCAGCTGCTTCCTGTATCTACAACGTGAGTCTGTAAAACTCTATAATGCTACTCCTCTGCACAGCTGTACAGACGGCTGTCGCTTCCGCCTAGAGCCGTATGTGCTTCGCAGTTGAAAACTGTCAAAAGCACTGCCTGATGAAAGGAATTTATTAAATTTGTGACTTCTGTAGGTGTGACTTTGTAGTAAAAAATAAATTTGTCAAGACTTCATGCATGATACAGTATTTTTTCACGTATCTCGTTGGTTACGATGTCATATCTCTTGAATAATGGGTCGTACAGTGAAATATTTGCGCACGTACATTCAGTGGTACTCTCGGCTTAAATGTTGTAGATAGATTTAGCAGCAAAGAAGTAATAAATTTAAAGGCCAAGCCTGATACGGCAATTTTTCACGTATCTCAATGTTTATGGCGTCATATCTCCTGTCTACGCGTCATACAACGATATAATTTTGTTAGTACATTAAGCAGCATACATTGATACTGTCTGCAAAATGAGTTGGGAATAGAATTAGTGGACAAGAAGTAACAAATTTAGACGTAATGCACAATACGGAAATTTTTCACACATTTCAGTGTTTATGACGTCGTATCTCCGGATCAGTGTGTGGTACCATGACATACTTTTGTAGGTGAATTTAGTGGTATAGGATACTGCCTGTGTAGTACAATTTCTGCACGTATCTCAGCGCTTAGGGCGTCATACCTCTTTTAGTATGTATCGTACAATGATATACGTGTGTAGGTACATTCCGTGGCATACGAGTGTATGGATACTGTCAGCAAAATACGTTGCTAATACAACTAATAGCACAGAATTAACATTTCAACGAAGTGTATAATGCGGCAGTTTTTCACGCACCTCATTCTTAATGACATTCTATCTCCTGTATTATGACAAGTAGGTAGTTTTTACTCCGACACACACACACACACACACACACACACACACACACACACACACACACACACACACACAATACATACACACACATACACACACATCCATACATACATTTTATAGTGTGCATATATACCATTTGCGACACACTGTAGTAGACACACATAAAAAGTAAATTTTCTATATTTTATGTCCTTCTTGGAGGTGCAGTTTTCATGAGCAGGAGTGCAGATACTCTGAAATTAAGTGAAGGGATATTTGGGAATAAATACATATAGAACAATATTATATCATTTATAACCATTAACAAATTCTAAAGGCACCATATATTGAAAGCTCCAGGCCGTAAATTGAACCAGGATATCCTGCTTTTCGTGTGAAGTCGCTTTAACCATTAATCTACTTGAGCACACCTATGGATCCATTTTGAGAATCAAGAATTTCGGTAGTTTTTGCGTGTTATCGCAGTTGACAGCAGCAAGAATTCGGTCTCAAAGATTCGAAATTTTTGGGAATTTTTGGCTTTCAATAATATAAAAGTGACGAAGTCACACAGGAGTTAGACGACCATTATTGTAGTAATCAGCAGCTGTCATTCAGACTGACTGAGTCGCCATGGAAATAGCCAAACATCAGACAAAAATGCCTTTATTGCACATATGCCCAGTTTCGGTATATATCCGTCATCAGATATCCGGGAGCGATTGCTCTACGTAGACCTGGCCTTTCAAGTTCTATATAGAACAAATATTAGCAGAGTAGTTTGCGAATGTTTGTTTTGCATATAATTTAAAACGCTATGTCTGCGTGCAGTAATTGCTCCTTTATACCTGATAATAGGTAAATTCCAAAACAGGACTTACACTGTGTGATCAAAAGTATCAGGACACCTGACTGAAAATGACTTACAAGTTCGTGGCGCCATCCATTTATAATGCTGGAATTCAATATGGTGTTGGCTCACTCTTAGCCATGACGACAGCTCCCATTGTCGCAGGCATACGTTCAGTCAGGTGCTGGAATGTTTCTCGGGCCATGGCAACCCATTCTTCGTTAAACGCTGCACTAAGGAGAGGTATCGATGTTGATTTGTGAGGCCTGGCACGAAGTCGGCGATCCAAAACATCCCGAAGGTGTTACATAGGATGCAGGTCAGGTCTGTGTCCAGGCAAGTGCATTACAGGGATACTATTGTCGTGTGACCATTCCGCCACAGACCGTGAATTATGAACAGATACTCGATCGTGTTGAAAGATGCAATAGCCATCACCGAACTGATCTTCAGTAGTTTTTCTACTGTTCAATCGTCCAATGTTTACGCTCCTTTCAGTAAGCGAGACGTCATTAGGTATTTTCCGGCGTGATGTATGGCCTATGAACAGCCGCTCGACCATGAAATCAGTGTTTTCTCATCTCCCGCCTAACTATCACAGTACTTGCAATGGATCCTGACGCAGTTTGGAATTCCTTAGTGATGGTCTGGATAGATGTCTGCCTATTACACATTACGACCCTACTCAACTGTCAGTGGTCTCTGTCAGTCAACAGACGAGGTCTGCCAGTATGCTTTTATGTTGTACGTGTCCGTTCAAGTTTCCACTTCACTATCACATCGGAAACCGTGGACCTAGGGATGTTTATGAGTTTGGAAATATGGCGTAGAGACGTATGACACAAGTGACACCTAATCATCTGACCACGGTCGAAGTCCGTGAGTTCCTCTGAGCGCCACGTTCTGCTCTCTCATGATGTATCATGACTACTGAGGTCGCTGATATTGTGTAACTTGGCAGTAGGTAGCAGCACAATGCACCTAATATGAAAAACGTATGTTTTTTGGGGGTGTCCGGATACTTTTGATCACGTAGCGTCTGAGCAATACGGTTATTCTTTGCCTGTTGTTTAAGTTTTACCATTTCGACCCAATCATCCTGAACACAGAACTACTGTGTTTTTCAGTTTCAGGTTTGAAATAGAATAACAAATGACAAAACAATTTTTTTTGGGTAATATAATTTCACATTTACAGTTTTCGAATGTTTTCCTTTTGTTGTAGTGTGAAACCCTCCTTTTTTCCCAATTTCAAGATTCTAGGCAGACAGAAAGCACCCTTTAGGTTGATATGAATGAGTTCGCGAGTATCAAAATAGGTGAGATAAATGGTGGTACTGTTGACTGCGTTGACTTCAATTTTTTACGCGTTCGTGTGTGACGCAAATTCCACGCTGTACCTCTACCCGTCATTAAGAATGAAGTGTTTCAATAGACGGACGAACAGACAACACACAAGAAATGACAAGAACATTTTTCAGTGATATAATTACTAGTTAATGTCTTAGCATTTTTTGTCCTTACGCTGTTCTGTGAAGCCCTCTATTTTGCAAAATTTCATGATTATAGACCGACGGTAAATAACATATGGATTTTGATGGGTGAATTTGCGAGTATTAAAATATGTGACAAATGGCGGTATCATTTTATTGGATTGACTTCGAAGCTTTAATTTTGTACACCTCCCAGCGGCTATAAACCTCAGTATGTGATATAAATTTGAACTTAATACCACTACCCCTTTCTGAGAAAAAGGTTTTTTAACAGACAGACAGTCAAGAAACGATCCGGAAAGGGATCCGTTTTTACTGATTGAGGGACGGAACCCTAAAAACGCAATGCATACAAACTGAAGAGCGAAAGAAACTGGTACACCTGCCTAATATCATGTAGGGGCCTTGCGAGCACTCAGAAGTGTCCCATTACGACATGGCGTGGACTCAACTAGTGTCTGAAGTAGCGCTGTAGAGAACTGACACCATGAAGAATGCAGCGCTGTCAACAAATCCGTAAGAGCATGAGGGAGTGGAGTTCTTTTCCGAACAGCATGTTGCAAGACATCCAAGATATGCACCATAATGTTCATGTGTGGGAAGTCTGGAGATTATTTCCCGAGCCATTCTGTATCAGTTTTGGGCGCTGGGCATTGTCGTGTTGGCATTGCCAAAGTCCCTTAGGATGAATGGATGCATGTGATCAGTCAGGACTCTTAGGTACGTGCACCTGTCCCAGTAGGAACTAGTTAGTAGGCGTATCAGGGGTCCCATGTGACCCCACCTGCACACGCACCACACCATTACAGGGCCGCCACCAGCTTCAACAGTCTCCAGATTCATGAGATGATCTCGATACGCGTACACGTCCATTCGCTCGATAGAATTTGAAACGAGACTCGTCCGACTAGGCAACATGTTTCCAGTCACCAGCAGTCCAATGACGTTGTTGATGGGCTCAGACGAGGCGTAATACCTTGTGTTGTGCAGACATCAAGGGCACAAGAGTAGACCTTTGACTCCCAATGCCCCCATCGATGATGTTTCGTTGAATGGTTCGTACTCTGACACTTGTTCATCTGCAGAAATTTTCGGAGATGTTGCACTTCTGTCACACTGAGCGATTCTCTTCAGTTGTCGTCGGTCCCATTGTTGCGGCATCTCTTTCCGGCCACAGTAAGATTCGATATTTTACCTGATTCCTGATGTTCACGGTATACTCGTTAAATGGTCGTATGGGTAAATCACCACTTAATGCCACCTCGGAGATGCTGTGCCACATCGCTCGTGTGCCGGCTGTAACACCACGTTCATACTCGATTAAACCTTGATAACCTAACATTGTAGCAGCCGTATCCGATCTAACAACTGCGCCAGACACTTGTCTTAAATATCCGTTGCCGACCGCAGTGCCGTATTCTGCCTGTTTACATAGCTCTATATTTGAACAGACGTGCCTATACCAACTCCTTTGGCGTTTCAGTATATAATACTAAATAACAAGGAACGAGCGCATAATGGACGAAAGGTATCTACTCGTACCATCCATCAGAAACAACGCACGTGCATGTTCTGAATAAAATTTAGTTTTGGAAAACTTTTAAATACCTTGCGTTTAGCCCAAAGGATCATTTCTAGTTCAGACCGTTCGCATCTTGTCATTCTACGGTAAGATGGACTGTCGGCACAGGAAGCATTCCGTCACCAGAGCAATGAGTTTCGAATATCCATCCGACATCGTGACACATAACACATTAAAAGTCTTACTAGTAGCGGTCGGCAGCATGAGATACGAATCGTACTTACAATGGAAGCAGAAAGCGACTGCAATCAGAATGTGACAGAACTGCGGGCTGTCTATCTGGGAGCAACTGAGATGGCTATGTCCACCTTGATAGTGCACAATTGACTCCACAAAACAACTTTGCCTCATGGCATCAATTGTGATCGATGAGTCAAGCTCATCATTCCACCACCCCCACTTCACCATGCTGCGCATAGATGATGTTGAAGCAGATACCTTGGATGAGTCCTCCACCAATTGGGCCAGGTTCTCTTCTCTACAGCTATATACACATACGTACTCAGATAGTCAAACACGATTGCGAGTTAACGAGCATTGCTCTTTCATTTAAATATATGGCCGAAAGAGTCATCCTACAGGAATTGTGAAACCATCCCAGGCGTCCAGGACTGTGTGCCACAAAGGCCACAGATTCACCACGAGATGGGGAAACTCACAGGCATCTCTTGTCTATTGAGGCCTAAGCTCTGTAGTGTGTGAGTGAGACAGATGAGAACCTGCGTCAGAGGGAAACCCAGTAGAAGGCGTTTGTGGCCGGGGAGATATAGCAGTGTTAAATATGGCGGACCTAAGATCTTCCTTAAAGTGAAACATTTATAGAAACTATTTAATTCTGTTGTAATTTAGGGAATTAAGACACAGTAATTTTGGTCTGCCATCCTTCATAAATATTCTTGGTGTTTCCAATATAACTTGAATATTCATCAAGTCTATAATACTTTAGGATTTACTGTCAAATTGAAATTCACCAGTTTTGTAACAAAGACCTGAATGCTAAAATCTGAACGCTTTAGTCGGTCTTAACGATCGACATTTTATATAGAAGCGCATCAATAAAATGGCAAATGTTGTAAATATCAACTATGTAACATCATTTGTTTAAAATATATAGTAAATTTGTCAGTATTTTCAGTTAAGCATCAGATCATCATTTTATCCACACAAAACTCTTTGAACGGTGACAGCATGACACCTTATTGAATCATTAGGTAATAGAATATTTGTTGTAAACTTTAGTGCATAATATTTACATTTGTTCTTTATTTATTCATCAGAAAAAACATTAGTGCAAGGCTACTTGCCGTGACATTCAAAGTTAAAAAGAAAATTGTATTGGTTTTATGTGAAATAATGAAAATGGTTCAAATGGCTCTAATCACTACGGGAATTAACATCTGAGGTCATAAGTCCCCTAGAACTTAGAACTACTTAAACCTAACTAACCTAAGGACATCACACACATCCATTCCCGAGGCAGGATTCGGACCAGCGACCGTAACACAGCGCGGTTCCGGACTGAAGCGCCTACAACCGCTAGGCCGCAGCGGTAGGCGTAAAATAATTTAACAATGGATTTTTATTGTTCTTACTTAGTACGTGAAAGTCGTCAAGCTTTGATTACCTAAGTAAGTTAAAATGTAAAATAATCTAAAACGAGCTATAGTCAATCAGATGGACCGTTTGACGAAAGGGAATTGCACTAGTCAGTTAAGCGAATATGTTCCGCGTGCGGGAAGCGCAGCCAAGGACGGGCAAAGGGACACTGCTGGTGCCGAAGCGAAAGCGAGGTATTCTGGTCTGGACACCAAAGGGACACTTCGGACTGAGACGCGAAAGCGGACTGTCTGTCTTTAGGCGGCTAGGAAGTGAAATGACTTAAAAAATTATGCGTTGTGTGCTATCGCGTGACTTAGTCTTTGAGCGGTGAGCAGCGGCGTACCTGGTGTGAACTCTAAGTTTCCGAGTAAATATGGAGACGGAGTGTTGGACTTGTGTATCGCGATGAGACTGTGAATGATTGAACTGTGACAAATGGATTTGCACTCTAGTGTAATAATAATTGTGAATACGACAACTTTCGCTAATAGTTTTCTTTCTGAATAAATACTATTCTAACCAAATCGCAACTGTGTGGCTTACGTCATTTATGGGTCGTTTACTTAGTTCTAGATATTATTATTACTGTTATTATATGTTAAATTAACTGTGTTTCATTCAATTTCGCAAACTTGCCATCAGCCAGACAATTTAACCAAAGCGTCACCAGTGTCTAATTTAGGGCGTGTGATGCGACACATGCGGTTCAACCCCTAAACGAGTTTGAGCTAAGACATTGCGACGAAGAGGAACCGCATGAGAGCCCGAACATATTTGGATTGTTAGCTCGCCCACTGCATAGATGGGAGCGGTGGCTACACTTCACTAGCCATTCCTTTTACTGCTCCACTCGGAAATGGAGGGAGGGAAAAATGTCTCTCTGCATGTCTCTGTACGATATCTTATTTCTCTTATCTTGTCTTCAGAGTCCTTACGCGAAATATACGCTGTCGGCAGTAGAACTGTTCTGCAGTTGGCTTCAGACGCCGATTCTCTAAATCTTCTCAATAGTGTCTAGCGAAAGAACGTCATCTTCCCTTCAGGAATTTCCAACTGAAATCACGAAATATCTCCAGAAAACTCATGTGCTGATCCAGCCCATCAGAAACAAATCTAACGGCTCGAGCATGAATTATTTATGTGTCTAATCTTAATACGACTTGGTGGCTGGAGGGGGAGGGGCGGGTGGAACAACGCGAGCAATTCTCAAGAAGGGATTTACTGGTGTTCCATAGGGGTCTCCTTTATAGCGAGGATACACATTCCGAAAATTCTCCCGATACACCTGTGTCTATTATTAACCTTCCCAGCTATCTCCATTTCATATCGCCTTGCAACGTTACGTCTGAATATTTAGTCGACGTGACTGTGTCAATCAGCACAACCCCGATGCTATATACAAATATTACCGGGTTGTTTCTTCTGCTCATCTGCGTTAACTCTCATTTTCCTGTATTTACAGCAAGCTGCCATTCATCACAACAAAAAATGTTCGTAGTCATCCTGTATGCTTTTACAGTCACTGAACGACGACCTTTCCGTAAGCTGCAGCGTCAACACCTAACTGTGGCAGATTGCTGAACACCATGTCCGTCAGATCATGTGTGTTAGAGGGTGCAACGGTAAAAGTGCAGATACTTTATGTGGTACCTTATAGTGTACAAACATCAATGTTGCTACTTGTTTTTTCCCTGCATCAAACATTCTTTCCGTAAGCACGGCACATAATTTGCTAACGGATGTTTTCTTCACACTCCTAATTGCACAACTTGCTCGACTACCCAAGTGCATTACAGCTTAAGAAAATTGTAGCAAAATGCAGGAAGATCTGCAGTGGATAGGCACTTGGTGTTGGGAGTGGTAACTGACCCTTAACATAGAAAAAGTAATGTATTGAGAATACATAAAAAGAAGGATCCATTGTTGCATGAGTATATGATAGCGGAACAAACGCTGGTAGCAGTTACTTCCGTAAAATATCTGGGAGTATGCGTGCGGAACGATTTCAAGTGAAATGATCATTTAAAATTAATTGTTGGTATGGCGGGTACAAGGCTGAGATTCATTGGGAGAGTCCTTAGAAAATGTAGTCCATCAACAAAGGAGGTGGCTTACAAAACACTCGTTCGACCTATACTTGAGTATTGCTCATCAGTGTTGGATCCGTACCAGATCGGGTTGACGGAGGAGATAGAGAAGATCCAAAGAAGAGCGGCGCGTTTCGTCACAGGGTTATTTGGTAACCGTGATAGCGTTACGGAGATGTTTAGCAAACTCAAGTGGCAGACCCTGCACGAGAGGCGCTCTGCATCGCGGTGTATCTTGCTCGCCAGGTTTCGAGAGGGTGCGTTTCTGGATGAGGTATCGAATATATTGCTAGCCCCTACTTATACCTCCCGAGGGAATGACGAATGTAAAATTAGAGAGATTCGAGCGCGAATGGATGCTTTCAGACAGTCGTTCTTCCCGCGAACCATACGCGACTGGAACAGAAAAGGGAGGTAATGACAGTGGCATGTAATGTGCCCTTCCGCCACACACCGTTTGGTGGCTTGCGGAGTATAAATGTAGATGTTCATGTAGATGTACAGGGAAACCATCTTGTGTTCAGGTGTAGACACTTCAACAGAAGACCTGCTGTCCACGGAGAAATAAGCATTAATGGCTTGCTTTTACAGTACTTCGAGGCATTATCCAAACATTTTAGTTATTTAAGTAATTGAAACAGCTATAATCATTAGCCTACAGGTGACGCAGTTACTAATGTAATATTGTTCAAGTACTTCATCCTCAGTCACCAACTAACACATCTGCACTTATGTCTGTTCCCAGCAGAATGAATGCAGTCTCTCATCTGCCCAATACTAAAGTGACCCAAGGACATATAGCAATAGAGTGACTACCTCACTATGCACATCTTCTAAGCCCCTGAGCATCTAACACAGTAGGTTGAGGAGGTACCTGGATCCGCTCAAGCAAGGCTTAGAAATGGAAAATCAACGTAGATGAACTACATACAGTAAGTCAAATGCTATCAAACAGCTGGGAATTTCATAGAGATGTTCACTGTCTTTTGGGGAATTTCCGAAAATTGTATAATAGTGCGAAGACGCAAGCATTATTGAATTAAATGGAATGAGCGCAGGTTACAAGAAAACTAATAAAAATCACACAAGCGCGTGTACAAGAGACAAAATGCACAGTCTGAAGTGAACGGAAAGATGTCAGAGGAACTTAAGGTGAAAACTGAAGTGCGTCGTGGAGATGTCCTCTCCCCCCTTCCGTCTGATCTGATTCTGTAAAGAATACTGACAGAGGTAACAAGCTTGCAGTAGGGAATACAGCTGGGTAGAAGAATCAACACTCTGGCTTATACACATGACGTAGTTTTAATAGGAGAGATTGAGGAAAATCTGGTTCAGATTGCAAAAGTGTTAGTGGAAGACGCAATGAGAGCACGCTGGAAGATGAATATGGATAAAGCTAAATATCTTTTTGTCGGCAGAGAGAACGATGACAGACCAAAGGATGTATATGGAGAAATCTTTGAAAGGGTAAAAGAGTTCCAATATCTTGGGGGTGAACTCAGTGAAAGGAATGAGATAGACCATGAAATAATGGCAAGAATCCAGGCAGGACACAGAACACGGTTTGCACTCGGAAAGGTGCTGAGATCCATAAAGATTAGGATCTACAGGGTAATAATGCAATCCATTGTTCTATACGAAGCAGATACCTGGACTATGACACATAATATAGAGAAAATCTCCAGAAGTTTGTGAATGCTGTTGTGAGATACATTTTTGAGCCAATAAAGAAATGAGACGACAGGAGAAAAAGATATTGCGAACTGCAGGAATTGTAACGGGTGTCGGGTAATTAAGGACGAATTTCAGTTTTGCGCCATTTTGTCATATGATGCTTGGAAGCTGTGCTTTTTTCATAATTGTTATATGCTATTTTTCTTTTTTGTAGCTTGCTATCTTTTGGGTGGTGAGCATTGCCGTTTGACGTATGTTTTAGTCACGAAGGAGACGACTACTGAGCAACGAATCAAAGTGAAAAAAGTTATTACATAAACAGTGAAAGTCCCATTGCAACCGTTTGTGAATTACATGTGACACTCTGACCCAGCGATGCTACAACAGAATGATCGGCCGGCCGCGGTGGTCTAGCGGTTCTAGGCGCTCAGTCAGGAACCGCGCGACTGCTACGGTCACAGGTTTCAATCCTGCCTCGGGCATGGATATGTGTGATGTCCTTAGGTTAGTCAGGTTTAAGTAGTTCTAAGTTCTAGAGGACTTATGACCACAGATGTTGAGTCCCATAGTGCTCAGAGCCATTTGAACCAGAATGATCAGTTCGGAAGTTGATCTGGAAGTTTGAGACCACGGATCGTGTTTGAAACGTTAAGAAAATTGGACGATCGCGTTCTTTTCGTACAAAAGAAAACACTGCTGTCACGCATGATAATGTGACCGTAAGCGCCAGAAAATCGGTTCACTGACGAGCTGAATGATTGAATTTATCAGCATGTTTCCTGCATGTAATACTTTAAAAGGATATGAAAATGCATGCGTACAACATTCAACTTACACAAGAGTTGAAGCCTGCAGGTCATGAAAAGAGACATGGTTTTACTCAGAGCGTCTTGCAGCGATAAGCAGAGATTGAGAACTTCACAAAATTATTTTCTGAGATGAGGCGCCCTTCCACCACAGTCGATACACCAATACGCAGAACTGCAGAATTTGCGGTAACGAAAATCCCCGAGCGACTGTGGAAAATGAGATGCATCCACAACTCACGACTCTGTGGTGTAAGTTCCGAGCAGGAGCAGTGATCCGCTCGTACTTTTTTGAACGGCGACCATTACCGAAACATGATTTCTGATTGATTTTCCCTCTTATTCAAGAATATGACAATTTTTTGTTTCAACTAGATGGTGTGACATGTCACACATCCAGTGTAACGATTAATCTGCTCAATAAAAAGTTTCCTCAAAAAATTATCTATCTGCGTGACAACCAGAAACGGCCTGCCAGATCATGCAATCTTACGGGTAGTGACTTTCTTTTTGTGCGGATTTGTGAAATCAATAGTGTACGTGTACAAATAACAAACAGTACACCTATAGATGAATAAAGTTAAATGGGTTATTAATGGCATCTTACCAGATGTATGTGAACGCATCATCAAGAACTTCAATCAACGCATTGCTCGTTGCGTGCGTCTTGAGTAATTTATCACACATAAAGGGAGACGTTACTTAATGTGCCGGTATAAGAAACCATTACATGTTCAATACATTTTGTATGTTCAAAGCACTTTAATATTCGCCCGTACTTCCCGGATACCATCCAAAAGTCGCTGGACGTAATGGCTGTGATTACAGAGGGGAGAATGAGCTCGTACAGGCACGTAATACGGCGTTAAGCCCAAATCATCCGCCAGACGGTAGAGGAAGACATGAGACGTATGATGTCATTAGGTTAGTTCGGTTTAAGTAGTTCTAAGTTCTAGGGGACTGATGACCTCAAACGTTAAGTCATATAGTGCTCAGAGCCATTTGCGTCTACAAAGTGGATTATAAGCCGGCCGGGGTGGTCTAGCGGTTCTAGGCGCGCAGTCCGGAACCGCGCGACTGCTACGGTCGCAGGTTCGAATGCTGCCTCTGGCATGGATGTGCATGATGTCCTTAGGTTAGTTAGGTTTAATTAGTTCTAAATTATAGGCGACTGATGACCTGAGAAGTTAAGTCCCATAGTGCTCAGAGTCATTTGAACCATTTTCTTGTGGACTATAATGTGAAACGTATTCCAGGTATGTCTCCTCATGGAATGGAACACATTTGCGATTGTATACTCCGCTTCAACTAATTTTCGACTTAAAGACTCCACAGTTTCACAAAAATACAGGTTCGTTAAATACCTTCTGATCCCTACAATCGGTCAAATCGCCTTATCAGCGCTACTTTACATTAGCAACTTATCTCCCGTACTAATAATGAGTCACCACTAGCGTTACTGCATGCTTCAGTAAGAGAAAAGCAGTCAATGAGGATGAAGCGAGTGCAGCACCGCATTTTACAGACTCGGCATACTCCCGGAGCTACACCGGCAGCAAAGAAAGCTTGCTAGGCCTGATTTAACAGTGGCGCCTTGATTTGTGTAGTTTGCAACCGGGAACATAAAATTCGCACCCAATCCGTTTCTGATCTCCATCAACTATGAAATGGAGACCGATGACCTTAGCAGTTTGGTCCCATAGGAACCTACCATTATCATAAAATGCAGGACCTGCAAAACAGTGGTTTCGTTCCGTAGCTAGGTTCTTACGGCAAAAAATAGTGAGAGACGTATAAGTTAGTCTTGAGTGGAATGGAGAAAATGACCTTACGAACTCTTAATCATCTTACATTTCCACACTCATTGAGCCGAAGCTGAAGATTTGCACTGGAGACCGATGTTGTGGATATTTTCAGTCTAGTGGACAAGCCTGCGTGTGATAAAGCACGTCTCTTTAACGGTGGAATGGAAACAGGTGCAGGCGGCGTCCGGTGCACAGTGGGGGCGTTTGCGGCCGCAGGACACCGCGAGGCGCGCAGGAGGTGCCGGGGGACAGCCGTCAGCGGCCGGTGTTCATTAGCGACCCAGGGGCACAAACACAGCCTAATCCCGCGATTACAGTGCCAGCTGCTGGGCGGGGCGCGAAACACGAGGCTGTACACCTAGTGACGTCATCGTGTACTGTTGTCCTCGAATCTTCGCTCCCTCATCACCATTAGAATATCTACAACACAGTAAAGAAACTGACATCATCAACACCGTGCCCTGCAAGTGTACACTCGTCGACGTTTACTAGTCAATATGTCAACTATTACTACTGGAATTTAGGTGTAAGCAAACACAAGCAGAAGAACTTCAGTCTTGAGATTCACGCTCTTCTGTCGTGTTTCCTTGCAAATAAATCTGTTTTTGGGGAGGGTCCGTCTTGAACGAATCACAATATAATATTTTTCTTTTCAGTTCTCAGACATGTTTCTCTGAAGTTAGAGCATCATCAGAGGGTATTATATTACCTTCTTGTTACCGTACGCTGTGAAGTTCCTGGAATCTATGGAATTCAGTGTAGTTGTATTGTTACACAGTTTATGATTATTGCCAGATTCGCCATTATGTTCATTGTCTACAGTGACACGGAAAATTATTTAGTGCAAGCCTTCACAGAGAATATAATAGGGAAAGTGGCAAGAGTGCCAAAGTTTGAAACAAAACAATAACACTTAATTACATAAAATCCATGACATCCACAGCGTATGATAAAAAGAAGAAAACACAAAATCTGCTCTAACTTCAGGGAAACATTTCTGGGAATAAAAAACACTAAATTGAGTTTTGATCAAGGCTAACACATTCTCTCAACAACAAAAAAAAGTTTGAAATGGGTGTCTGTTCACAATCGGACAGGCCTCAGTGCAGGATGGCAGCAGTCTGTATGGACATATGTCCGCCATGTGTCAGTGCAGCTCTCGTTTATTATCTGCTAGGTTGGCTATACTCCATAGTGACCTAAGTACATTTTCTAGATTCTGGTCATGGTTCCGACACCAAATCGTTCAGTTCGTGCTTTGTGTGTGATTCCTGATGGAAACGATGCGTTATGCTCCTCACATGATGACTAGGGCTAAGGTCCAGGAACCGGCAATGGTTTGGGAACACTGCCAAGCTTTAGAGAACTTCTCTCTGGACTATTCTTCTTTTATTAGTCGATCATAAATTTATTGCACCTGAGACTGACGGCGATTCGTTCGGCTTATCGTCAGTCAGTCTGAATCCGGGTTGCGAAAGCGGAGGTAAGAAGGTACAACTACAGTTCAACGATGGGCAGTCCACAAACCTTAATGATCAGAGTTGTGAAGTGGGGCCGGCCGGAGTACCCGAGCGGTTCTAGGCGCTTCAGTCGCAGGTTCGAATCCTGCCTCGGGCATGGATGTGTGTGATGTCCTTAGGTTAGTTAGGTTTAAGTAGTCCTAAGTACTAAGGGACTAATGACCTCAGCAGTGAAGTTCTATAGTGCTCAGAGCCATTTTTAGCCGCCTCCGGTGGCCGAGCGCTAGGCGCTTCAGTCCGGAACCACGCGACTGCTATGATCGCAGGTTCGAATTCTGCCTCGGGCATGGATGTGTGTGATGTCCTTAGGTTTAAGTACTTCTAAGTTCAGGGGACTGATTACCTCAGATGTTAAGTGCCATAGTACTCAGAGCCTTTTGAACCATTTGATTCAGAAGTGGAAGGACTGACACACAAATGTGTTTTATCTGCTGTATCTTATGCACTGGAATGCATTCCAGTTTCATTCACGTCTCAGTTTCCATGTCACATTCACTCTTCAGGCCTACATTGATTATTATATTCAGTATTGCTTCATTCATTAACACATCTCTGTGGTAATATTCAATCTCAATTTCTTTTACATGATCGCAAGACTTTAACACATATTCAAAAATGGTTCAAATGGCTCTGAGCACTATTGGTCTTAACATCTATGGTCATCAGTCCCCTAGAACTTAGAACTACTTAAACCTTACCAACCTAAGGACAACACACAACACCCAGCAATCACGAGGCAGAGAAAATCCCTGACCCAACCGGCAATCGAACCCGGGAACCCGCACGACCACGAGATGTGGGCTTAACAAATATTGTTCGCTAATTTTAGATAATAATATATTCGGTTATTTGTTTTAGGTAGTTAAATTAATGGTAGAAACGTTTTTTGCAATTTTTGCTTTCACTGTATTCCGTTTTAGTAATATAGAGTTCAAACCACTGTGGAGAAGGATCCTTATAAGGATATACTCCTTAGGCTTTAAAACCGTAACTGCTTGAACAACAGGCTGTGGCTTATTATAACGCACAATTTATTGATGTTTTTTTCTTGTTAAGTTCGGGTCAGTTCTGACTTTTTTGTGAATGCGCCATTCAAATATGTCAACAACAAAAAATTGAAATATGTGGTAAGGTATTATGGGACCAAACTGCTGAGGCCAACAGTCCCTAAGCATACACACTACATAATCTAACTTAAACCAACTTACTATATGGACAACACAAACACCAATGCCCAAGGGAGGACTCGAACCTCCGACGGGGATAGCCGCACGGACCGCGGCAACACGCCCATAGACCGCAATGCTACCCGGCGCGGCAATTACGTCGTTTTTGCGTGCTGTAATAATGGTGGGCTTGTTTGTCTGAACAGAACGTTGTCATCCATTATTTAGAACAGCATTACTTCAAACAGGGATTCAGAGTAACAGTTCCTCTTTTCACTAATGATAATTATCCCCATTCATATCATCTTGATAGGCGTGGGATTCAGAGTTATAAACTACCTCTGCTTCCTCTACGAAACCCATGGCTTCTCCCGGTTTAGGCAACAGTTCTTTGGCCTGCACTGCAAATTATTAGTCGTTACACATGGAACTTCTTCAAAATACCAGACCTTTTTCTTTGTGTAATGGGTTTGTACCGACGTTTCCACCACGAATACAAGTGCTTTATCTGGCTCTTATTTGTTACTTCCGACTGTTCGCAAGTACTCCGCACGCTTTCAACATTGTGGAGACGCTCTGTTGGAATAGTTCTCTTACTTTTAAATTTTCTAAACCGAAATCCCATTTCGTTCAAAATTTTGCGAAACGTTTCCATTTTCTCATGAAAATTTTAGTCATGTTTTGAAAATATATGCAGCTTTCTCAAAGTTACAGTTTCCTTCTTTTGCTAATAAAACTCGAAATATTTTATACGTGTACGAGCTTCATCTAATTCACCAACACAAATTAATTTTCAACAGTGCATTTGTTTTAAGAGTTTCGTCTTTTCTTCGCTTGCTTCCGCTTTTCAACGTCTATCGTACTGTTATTCTAGACTTCCCCATCGTTATTGTCACCTGCAAGATTGCTCTGTGTAGCGGTATCGTCACCTGATTTTGCATTTTTTCCTTTCTGGAAACCTTTACGACCTCATTTTCACCGGAATATTTCCATATCCGCGACATTCAAGACTGTTTTCTACTCTAGGGAGTATTTACAATTACGGATAATACTACACTGTACTACTGACAATATTTGAAGAGGACATTCAGAGCAACATGATGGTATATGCACAAGGGATATGGAAGCATAGGCAGTGCGATGCGGCTTCGTTGGTCACCACTGAACATGTTTGCTGCAACGACACAGCTAGTTTTCGATAAAGCCCGTGCAATAATATCGTGGTTGGGCAGTCCTTAGAGTGAATCACGCTAATAAAGCATCCACTGTGCCTACATTCTTGATTTATGCAACCTTTAGATCGGATGCTCTTTCTATCGCTGCAGCCACTAGCTGCTTAAGAGTGGGAAACCATGTACACCTCGTGTCTGCGAATAAAGTAATCTTTGTTCTGTCTCTGATCTCATTTCAACTGTTTTGGTATCGTATTTTCTGGCGCATGAAGTGGGGAGCAGGGAATCATTAGCCTCACCGAGCGTGGGAAACCTGTAAGCTTGCTTAACTGACGTCGTTTATAAAAAAAAAAAAAAAATAGTTGAAATGGCTCTGAGCACTATGGGAATTAACATCTACAGTCATCAGTCTCCTAGAACTTAGAACTACTTAAACCTAACTAACCTAAGGACATCACACAACACCCAGCCATCACGAGGAAGAGAAAATCCCTGACCCCGCCGGCAATCGAACCCGGGAACCCGGGCGAGGGAAGCGAGAACGCTACCGCACGACCACGAGATGAGGGCTACGTGGTTTATAAGCTCTTATTTATTTTATTCATTTATTTACCTGATCAGATTAGTGCCTCCACACTTGTCTTTCATCGGAACAGTCACCTTACGCTTTACTGCGTAGAAATATATTGTTAAGCTATAACGAAAGACAAATCTTGAGAATACATTACAGGTATTGTTACTTGTCAACTAGGTTACTTGCAATAAACAAAGCAAAACTCACACTGTGAAGGGCAGAAATACATGACAGAAAGAGAGGAGGAAGAGGATGTTACAACGTGACGAAGATTATAAGTGTAATGATCCGACCAATTTCGGGCCGCTATGCATCACAATGGGTGAGAAAAGTGGTGAGGGAGAGGGCCGTTTTATGCCAGGACGTACAGTCAAACCATACTGATAGGAGCTTTAAACAGGACTCCAGCGATCCTCCTTGCCGCAATGTGTGATTGCAAACGCAGCCGATCACCTAATGTGCCGGCGCCCAGATCTGCCAGTGACGTCCGTCGTTCAGGGTCGCTAGTGGCAGCTACCACGAGCCGAGCAGCTGGGTAGCAGGCGACATGCTGCGTGCCGCCAGCGGTGAAGATTGAGCACGGCCTGCCCAGGTCCTCCCGAAACCTGCCAACTGTACAGCCCCGGAATTACTCGTGGTCCCCACATCGTGCGCCCGGGTGCAGCAGCCGACACCACATCAAATCCCCCCCCCCCCTTCCAAAGGAATCGATCAGGATGATGAGCGATGACGCCTAGTTGGCCAGGAGGCCGCAAGAGCAGGCTTACCAAAGCCGGATCATAGATAGCTTGCAGTCCGTCGGCCCAAGACCCTCGGATAGCGGATGCCGGCCACTCATCTGCTTTGCTCATTCCAACTACTGCTGCCGCTATGTCACAGACAGGCAGGCCTTGCTGGAACCAGATGACTCACTCAGTGGGCAGGTAGCCAGCAAGTCTTCATCATCAAGGGTGGGTCATGGTTGCTCTGAGACTCAAAAACCCGTGAATTTCTCCGGTTCAAGAAGCAAACAGAATGGTTGTATGACTGAGTGCTTTGATCCCTTAAACTTTATCTTTTATACCGTTGTAGCTATGCTTCTGATATAGTCCACATGGACGGGGACAAGTAGGGTGGCTTCCAGTTAATAGTCCTGTCAGCCTTTCCCAGCTCCTTTTGCCCTTAGGACTGGTTGCTACACCTGGTTAAATATGCAGCGTGTGAGTTTTCGGTAGCAAGTACCGGAGTTACAAGATATTACTTCGCTCTTGGTTCCACTGTGTTAGGTTTTTCGACTAGCACATTTTCCGGGCTGGCCTCTATTTTCTGCGGTCGAATAAAACTTCAAAAATACTCAAATCGCAAGCTGAACTTTACCGAGGCGCAGCACAAGTAAGGATACTGATGCGGGCCGATTGTGATGCACGGGGTGACAATTATTGAACTATATGAAAGAACGTAAATTAGTTACAAACTATAAATTAGTTACAAACTACGGCGTCGACGCACTTTATTCAACATGCAAATACAGATGTTCGGATTAAGGTTATGACATGTTCGATATGCCTACCATCATTGGCGATGAAGTGGCACAGACGAATAGCGACATTCTGCACTGCACAACCCCCTGAAGTATCGGAACATCGATGCTTTCGATGACCTCCTAATTGGCTGTTTTCAGCTCTGGAAAGGTTTTGGGGTTATTGCTGTACACCTTGTCTTTAATATAGCCCTACAAAAAGGAGTCGCATGTGTTCATATCCGGAGAACATGGGGGCCAAACGTGACCAACGCCAGTGGCCTCTCGGTACCCTAGAGCGAGAAAGTGGTTCCCAAACTGCTTCTCCAATACATCACTCCCTCTTTCTTGAACTACATTTTGTCGAGATTAGGATCACTTTGGATAATGGGGATGAAATCATATTCCAAAACCTTCACGTACTGTTTGGTAGTCACCGTGCCATCAAGGAATATCGCACCGATAATTCCGTGACTGGACATTGCACCACACACAGTCACCGGTTGAGGATGAAGAGACATCTCGATCGCGAAATGCATAGTTTCAGTCCTCCAAATGCGTGAATTTTGCTCATTGAAAATCCCGTCATATTGAAGTTGGCTTCGTCGCTAAACCAAACCATAGAATGTATACTAGTTTCCATCGCCCTCCGAGGCCAACCGTGCAGTTTGTACGTCCTAACGCAAACCGTTCAGAATTTATGAATACTTTATTTCACACAGTTGAATAATTGTCACCCTGTACGTCCACACAGTGTAAACAGAAGTGAAAATTACTACTTATTCAACAGAAAAGGCTTTCAAAAAATTTTGGCACTTTGCTCACTCAAAACTTATCATGCTACAAGGATGAAAATAGTAGTCAAGTGCATCCGATGCAGTACATGGCGCTACAGCTGAAGGTATTACCGGCATAAGACGCTGACATTAATTTAAAATCTATGGATTAAGAGTGTTTTTTGGGTTATTGTTTTTCCAGTTCCAACCATGATCATCATTAATTCTCTGTCGAGAAATAAATTCGAAAACAGGTCCCACACTCACAGTTTTCAGAACGATATGAACTATGACTGCCGAAAGGAGAACAGAATTTTGGCACCATAATATGTTAGTGCCAGCAACTGTGACTGCATTTACAAACGATGTGTTAGAAGGTAAACACAAAAAATATTAGCTTCTGGACTTCATTACCTCTTTCAAAATTTCTAAGTCCTCAATATCTGTTGAATCTCACATTAAGGTATTTTTAATTATTCTACTCAATTATCCGTACTCAATAAAGAGCAGACGTTGGCCGTCTAACTTACGGAAAAGTGGAGGAAGAGGCTGCTGTTCATATATCTTACTGTAGCGTATGACGCTTGACGTCTGCGGACCCGTGCGACTGCAACGACCACTTATTTCACACGGGAAGGAAAACTGCACGAGCAGACCCTCAACGTAGTAAAGGGACGCTCGCTCATCTTGCTACTGGCGAACATCTTTATGCAATACTTCGAAGAATCGGCGCTATACTCCGCACCGTTACACAGGAGATGGTCTCTCCGTTACATTGACTATGCTTCTATCATTGGACCGCGTGGAGGAGGCAACCTCATAAAAAGGTACCACTCTCGTGACGTGTAGTACACAGACGTAAATCTAACACGTGACTGAAGAACAGAGAAGCTCTTTTTTTAACGTAAATATGAGTGGCATTCAAATGAAGACTGAACAAACTATATAACGAGCTTTTAGGTGTGTGTACTGAAGTGCTCTCCATTGAAAATCGCCAAGAATAATGTGAGGACGTTCACCGCTGTGTTTTTTGTCTGTTAGGTTAGAGAGTCGTGTGCGTCCGATTTCACTATGGAGACAGGGAAAGAGGAGCAGCGAGCTGTAGGTGTATTTTTTTTTCTCTACTTAAGCTGGAGTGTCATGAAGAAAAATTCATGCTCGAATGTCTGAGATATACGGCGAACGTACGTTTGGCAGCAGCATTAAAGGATCACTTTTTTGATACTCCTCAAATTGCGACGCAGAAGTTTGAAATTTCGCTCAAAAAGTGCCTACAACCTCGCCCTATTACCGTGCATGGGCATGGCGCCCTGCGACGTATGCTACGAGCTCGGAGACGCTTCACACAGCAAGGCGTCGACACATGCGAAATCAAAGCCACAACTCAGAAGTTCAGGTGAGTTGGTCCGAAAACACAGACCCCACGCATTCATGTAAAAATGCGCAATCACGTTCAACTGCCTGCCGGAATCTGAGTGGCGAGCAACGACACAGACGGGATCTGCGGTGAGTTAGCGCTGGGTGCGAATGTGGGTCGGCTGAGGGACGACCCGAAATGATCTGCGCAAGCGCGACAAACACTGTGTCCGAGTGGTGCTGTGGTTAACGCAGCTGTCTCGTAAGCAGAAGATCCCAGGTTCGAATCCCATTCCACCACACATTTCGAGTCGGCGTCTCTGTTTCCGCATAAAACCACGATGCAGCTGGCATAATGAATTCGTTCCATTTTCTTTCATTTTTCCCCCTCCACCTTCAATTTTCCTAACGTTCTCAAAATTTTTGCGTGGGTGGCAGCGAGAACTTAGAGATTCATTGCCTTTTCTTCACGCCTATGTCAACGTCGCACTCTAGCGGGTTCACGCCACAGGAAGGCGGTAAATATCAGGACTGAAAAAGCTGAAGAGCCCTTTACTGCTTTCATCACGTTCCAATTTCGTCGAATACTTTTGAGCAGACACTTGTGTTTCCTACCTGTACACAAGAGCAGAAACTGTGATGGCGCAGCACTCAACCGTGGTGCGATCACGTACAATAGTGATACAGACCCACCGCGTCCTTAGAGAAGGTCTGCAACGTTAGAGAGTGTCAGTAGTATCAAAGGATGTCTAGAACATCTTCCTGTTGCTGATCGCACTGCAAGCTGTCGTTCTTGACCGTGAAATATGTGAGGATCAATGCCCCATGGAAAGGATTGGTTTCACTAAAGCCATCCTCTGAGGCTTATTCGGTAAGAGTGGCGGAAGGGCTGAAATGTTTTCCTCGGCCAGTCGCAAGAAAACAGCGTAGTGTAGTGGTTCTGATTTCCATTACACAGACGTCAAAACGAGGATGAAATGTGGATAAGATGGGCTGTAACGATCGTCGCATCGTGAGTCACGTCAGCTGCAGCTTTGGCCAGAACAGTAGTGAAATTGAGTGGCCAATGTGACGTCAGTAACTTTGCTAACAGCTCACATGAACTTCAGAGCTCTGGTTCGTTTCCACATATGTCGACACTTTGCTGTTTGATGCGACACCATGCCCAAGGATGACGTCGCAGAACGCCACACTTTTGCTCCATTACAATGGAACGTGGCCAATTTCTAACTTACGCACTGCAAATGTAGTCAATTACTGAGTTCCTTCAGTTTTGTTGTGCAGTGAAATAAGTCACGTCCGCTTGTATCTGCGTGAACTAAACAATTTCGAGAATTCTGGGTTAGAAGACAGCACTCGGCCAGAACAGGTGAATCGCTCAGTACCCCTTCTGTCATTTCTGTGGTGGTTTCTGCTGTCAGAAATGACCGATAGCTGAAGGTGGAGGTCATTCGGCTCATGCTGAACATCAGTCACGGTGCCGCTCACGTCATCATGAGGGAGCGTCTCAAGTTTCGGAAAGTCTGTGCGCAGTGGAATGCCCACAGCCTTATGAAGGAGCAGAAGTTGAACAGAATGTCGACATGCTGTATCGCGTGAAACGAGATCATAATGAAAACTGTACTTTCCCGTCCTGTATTGTCGTGGGAGATGAAAAATGGTGTTATTATTTTGAGATAGAGAAGAAGCACTAGAGCCAAGAGTGGAAGACCATAGATTAATCCCCTTCGTCAACTTCCTGCGTCGTGCATGCCAGTTTCGGGAAACTCATCAAGACCTTTTCCTTCGACTGCAAGGGCTCACTGGTCATTGATGCCTTGGAACTCTGCTTCAGAATTAACGCACAGCGGTTCGTGGCCACTTTGCCAAAAGTGAAGAGCGGCATGAAATCCAAGAATAAAACTTCCTGGCGGATTAAAAGTGTGTGCTGGACAGAGACTAAAACTCGGGACCTTTACCTTTCGCGGGCAAAGGCCTCGCGTTCGATTCTCCGTCTGGTACACAGTTTTCATCTACCGGGAGGTGTCATGTCAGCACACACTGCGATGCAGACTGAAAATTTCACTCTGCCATGTCCAAGGTTACAGAAGGACAGCATAATTCTGTTACAGGATGATGTCTGTCCATATGTTGCCGAGGTTTTTTCGTCTACACTGGTGGAATTCCGCTGGGAAACCTTATACACCTTCCATGCAGTTCCTGTCTCCCCTGCGCGATTTCCACATTTTGTTAGCCTTGAAGAAAGATATTTGTGACCGTAGATTTGTTTCGGAGGAAGACATGCTTGCCTGGGCACTACCACGGTATCGTAGGCAACCGCAAACATTTTCCCATGGAGATATTGACCGATTTGTCACACAGTGGGGGTACTTATATTAACACTTACGGCGATTACTTTGGAAATAATAAATAATGTACTCACTTTCTTCCATGTGTCTCGTTTTCATTTGACTGCCCCTTAGTTGTAACTTAGACGGCTGTTACTCGGGCAGTTTCTTTTCATATTTTAGGATAAGCGGCACGGTGCCCATGATAGCTCCGTACAGAATAATTACATTTCGCTTGATTTCTTATCCCTTTATCGTTGCATCCGTATCCCATTTCAATTATCTACACAACAGTGCTAATATCAAAAATGTTTAAATGTGGGTGAATTTTTATGGGGCAACTGGTAAGATCATCAGTCCCTAAGCTTACACACTACTTAACCTAAATTATCCTAAGGACAAACATACACACACCCATGCCCGAGGGAGGACTCGAACCTCCGCTGGGATCAGCTGCACAGTTCATGAATGCAGTGCCCTAGAACGAGCGGCAGTGATAATATCTCTGTATATGATGTGTGTCTGGTTTAGAAACGAGCTTGTTCTCTTCTGTCATGATATTTGCTATTGACAAGAGTAGTAACTAATATCCTCTTCGTCCTCGTGCTATTTTTTACTGTTTGGTTCTCTCTCGGGTTTGTTTTTCCGGTGCTGTTGATTGTGTGTTAACAGTGATATACAGCTGTGGGGATAAGTTTACAGATGAGGGGCTCGCGAATATGCACCCGGTGTATGAATTCGCCGAACGTAGTGGACGACCAACAAAACGAGGCTGTGCAGGGCTGTTCCCATAGCGACTGCATCCTCATCACAGATATTTTCCGTGTTAGCGTTTCTGCATTGCTTTGAGTGTTCTGATATAAGTTTTTGTGGCTTCATATTACAAGTTTTACGGTATTGTGAAGTTTGCTTCGCAGGAGGAAAGGTAACTGGGGAGAACTAACCGAGTAATACATAATTAAATTATTACTCTTTGACGAGGCACAATTGACAGTCGGTTTACTAAAATATTCAGAAAATATTCTTGAATAATCTTCTAAATCATGTTCTTGGAGTTCGAGTTCACCTAGTTTAAGACTCTAAGACAGTTTATACGCGTCCATGTGCTTTACGACACGTATCAGTACGGGTAGCCGCTTGAACCAGATCACAGAAATAAAACTAACGTTATTGTTGGGAGAACTAAGACAACTCGAAACAAAATCACATTGATCGGGGAATAAGGAATACTGTCATACAGCATTGTTCGGTAGGAGACCCCGAAAGATATGTTCAGTAACCTAATTCGGGGACAGGGATTCTTTGTTGACAAATTGTGAATGTAAAGCCTCATATGTTCAGAAGAGTGTTGATGTCCGTGATGAATGCGTATAGAGTTTATTGTCGTGCTCTCACTGTGAGTTTGATGAGGATGACGGATTGCCAGGCGGCTCATAGCATACTCTTAGGACAGGCAGTGAAGTGACTGAGGAACGAAATGTCCCCGATATTATAGGCAAATTGCCTTCACCGTCAGAGAGCCATGCCCTCCCTTCGTCATGTACTTCGTTATATTTGGAGTATAGTCCTGGACACTGGCTCAACAACTAAATACCAGCAACTCTAGGCAACTATTCCTGTTTGCGGTACAGGGTGAATTCTTCTGACGTATCATAGCCCAATAGACATAACACTTTTAATATTTCCTTTAAATTATGGTTTTGTCTTCATCTCATAAAGTAGTAAACATCTGGTTGTTCTCCCTAAACAATTATGCTCTCCAAGGCAATGTTAGACACTCAGTTTGTAATTTTATCAGTGGTAAAAGTGTTACCAGTATTGAGTAACATGTAAATAGCAAATAAAAGAGTGTCTCGTTTTATAAAAGGTAGCAGTGCAATGTAATTAGTATTAAAATTTGTTTTACACATGAGTTTATGAAATCAATATACACTGTGTGATAAAAAGCGGAGGGAAAACCCAGAAGGGGAGGAAGAAAGGGAATGAGTCACCACGAATTTAGAAGGTATGAGATGTTAGAGAAAGGACCGATTTCAATGACGTTATTTGAGTGATTATAAAACAGAGTCAAAGCTACAAACAACGTGTCAGTAGAGAGCACTCGTCAGTATGACTTTAATGCCCTCTAGCCTGGATGCATGCAGTGATTGAGTAGCGAAGGGTGTCAAAAGCCTGTTATATCCTTTCCTGAAGCAATATAGACTGCAATTTGATAGGGCCCATGTCCGAGCTCGTACTATACAGGGTCTTTGTATCTTGCTTGCCTCTGCCTACATTTCTCTGGAATGCAAACTGATGTACCCCGAGATGGATCTCTACCAGTTTTTCCATTCCTCTGTCATATGTGTGCCTGTAAATTCTGCTTGAAAGTTACATCTGTCTTCGGAGTGTTCTACCACGGAGCAGCAATGTACGTACACACACTCACCAATGACTGTAGTGTCGGTACACGAGGTACAAATAGCAGTGCACCTGCTAAACTGTCATTTGTACACATATGATTTATGCGAAAAGACTACCGACGTCATTATGGCGAACGACGGGATTTAAAATACTAGTTAGACGCTTGGGACACTCCATTTCGGAAATCTTTAGTGAATTCATTCCGAGATCAACAGTGTCAAGAGTGTACAGAAAATAGCAAATTTCAATCATTACATCTCATCACGGACAATTCAGAAGCCGATGGCCTTCACTTAACGATCGAGAGCAATGACATTTTCGTGGTGTTGTCAGCAATATTGTGTGAAATAATAGCGTAAGTCTCCATCTACATCTTCATCTACATTTATAGTCCGCAAGCCATCCAATGGTATGTGGCGGAGGGCACTTGACGTGCCACTGTCATTACCTCCCTTTCCTGTTGCAGTCGAGTATGGTTCGCGGGAAGAACGACTGCCGGAAAGCCTCCGTGCGCGCTCGAATTTCTCTAATTTTACATTCGTGATCTCCTCGGGAGGTATAAGTAGGGGGAAGCAATATATTCGAATCCTCATCCAGAAACACACCCTCTCGAAACTTGGACAGAAAGCTACACCGCTATGCACAGCGCCTCTCTTGCAAAGTCTGCCATTTTTTTGCTAAACATATCCGTAATACTATCACGTCTACCATATAACCCTGTGACGAAACGCGCCGCTCTTCTTTGGATCCTCTCTAGCTCCTCCGTCAACCCGACCTGTCACGGATCCCACACTGATGAGCAATACTCAAGTAGAGGTCGAACGAGTGTTTTGTAAGCCACCTCCTTTGTCGATGGACCACATATTACAAGGACGCTCCCAATGAATCTCAACCTGGCATCCGCCTTACCAACAATTAATTTTATGTGATCACTCCACTTCAAATCGTTCCGTTCGCATACTCCCAGATATTTTACAGAAGTAAATGCTACCACTGTTCGTATAATCATACAATAAAGGATCCTTCTTTCTATGTCTTCGCAATACATTACATTTGTCTATGTAAGTGCCTATCCGCTGCAGATCCTCCGGCATTTCGCTGCATTTTTCTATTGTAGGACGTAAGACAAATGTATGCATTCTGACAGTGTGACGAAATCTGACATCAGTTGGCTATGGTAGCAAACAGACAACAGACTTGAGTGCTGTTGCTTAAAGCACGTCATCGTCTCCAGCGTCTCTCCTGGGCTCTTCACCACAGACGACTCGAAAACAGTGACGATGTCAGCGTAGTCCCTATTTCATTCGGTAAGACCTGAAGGTAGGGTTCGAACGTGGCGGAGATTTCACGAAGCCCTGGAACCAGCTTGTCAACAAGGCGGTGTGCAAGCTAGTGATGCCTCCATAATGGTGTGGACGCTGCGGTCCAGCTGAGCAGTTCATTAACTAGAAAGGGCAATGTTCATGTATTTGGAGACCACTTATTTATGTTTCCCAACAACGATGGAATTTTTATGGGTGACAGTGCGTCATCTCACCGGTCCACAATTGTTCTGTATTGGTTTGAAGAATATTCTGGACAATTCGAGCGAATGACCGGGACACCCAGATGAATCCCATCGAACATTTATGTCACGTAATCTGGAGGATGGTTCGCACTCAAAATCCAGCACCTGCTACACGTTCGCATTTATGGAAGGCTATAAAGGTTGCATGGCTCAGTATTTTTATAGTGGACTTCCAACGACATGTTGAGTCTAGGCGACGTAAAGCTGCTGCACTACACCGTGTAAAAGGTGGCCCGCCACGATATTAGGAGGTATTCCACAGTTTTTCCATCGCAGTGTATGATGAGTTGCCACGTGAAATAGAAGTTTTTCACAATAATTCACATATTAAGGACAGGTCATCCTTGGTATCCAACCCATTAGCTTGCTTTTGTAACCGAAATACCCTTACTGAGTTTTAAACACTCTACAGGAGTTCGTAATATATAATTTCATGTCGCATGCAAATTAGCAGTATGCCTCTGTCGTGACAAATATTTTATCCATGAAGGAGTAAATTCGTCAGAGTATACTGAGGGAATGTATTTGACATTAATTAGTGTATCAGTAGGCGGTATGGTTAATATGTGAATACTTTCACGCACATAAAAATATGAAGTAAATAAAATAATTTACCATCACTGGAAAATGTGCATGTGAAGGTCTATGACTGTTACCCTACTGGAATATTCCATCCCTCCTGACAATTTTTCCATGGCTATTCAAATCATTCCGGGTGAATGCTCCTACTAACAAGCCAGAACCATTACATTGCCTTCTTCTTCATAATCAGTAAACCATTCTATAATTTCCCTAATGTACTCCAGATTTAACATTCTTGGTTCTATATTATTATTCTATATTATTATCACGCAAGAGTGACTTAACTAATGAACAAAAACAGTTCATCAGTTACGTGTGTTAGTCATTACAGTTCATAGTTCAAAGAAAGTATCTTATCAGTGAATGTTGACGCCATACCCGTATCGTAATATTCCGATAAAACGATTCCCAGCCCCGGGTAGTTACCCCCTCTTGGGTAAAACGAAATTTTCTACGGGGTACAAAAGAATAATTCTTCTCATATATTTAATCACAGCTGTAAATTACTTGTGAATGGTAATCAGTATTATTACTATTTCGCTGGATTGTAATGTTAATAGATCGTCCACATCAACATCATTATCATCGTCATGATCATCAATTGGACATCATCAATTTCACATCCACTATTAGAAGACCTCCTCTACACTTTTCCTCAGTATTTCGTATCCTTAAATGGTCCTGCACATTTCTCTTTAAATGTCTTCTACCTAGCCTCCTCTTGCTTCTCACTGACTTTTGTTAAATCACAGAATCCAGCAAAGAACTACTACTACTTAAAGATGGATCACCATCGGTATCCCTTCGTTTAGCTTCCTCTTGTAACCGATGCACCCTTACTCAGCTTGAAACACTCTACAGTACTTCCTAATAGATAATTTCAAGTAAATTACAAATTAGCTGTATGCCTCTGTTTTGATGAAGGTGTATACTAGCAAGCTACATTGTAGTGTGTGGTGGAGAGTACTTCGGTTCCCACATCGTCGGCCCCTCTACCATCTACTCTCTTTGCTGCAATACCAGCTGATGTTCATTTCATTCAAATAACAATAATATACACTACTGTCCATTAAAATTTCTGTACAAAGAAGAAATGCTGATGATAAACGGGTATTCATTGGACAAATATATTATACTAGAACTGACAAGTAATTAGATTTTCACGCAATTTGGGTGCATAGATCCTGCGAAATCAGTACCCGGAACAACCACCTCTGGCCATAATAACGGTCTTGATACGCCTGGGCATTGAGCCAGAGCGTGGATGGCGTGTACTGGTACAGCTGCCCATGCAGCTTCAGCACGATACCACAGTTCATCAATAGCAGTGACTGGCGTAATGTGACGAACCAGTTGCTCGGCCACCATTGACCACACGTTTTCAGTTGGTGAGAGATCTGGAGACTGTGTTGGCCACGGCAGCAGTCGAACATTTTCTGTATCCAGAAAGGCCCGTGCAGGATCTGGAGCATGCGGTCGTGCATTATCTTGCTGTAATGTATCGTTTCGCAGTGATGGAATGAAGGGTAGAGCGACGGGTCATAACACATCTGAAATGTAACGTCCACTGTTCAATGTGCCGTCAACGCGAACAAGAGGTGAATGAGAAGTGTAGCCATTGGCACCCCATACCAACAAGTCTGGTGATACGCCGGTATGGCAATGACGAATACACGCTTCCAGTGTACGTTCACCGCGATCTCGCCAAACACGGATACGACCATCATGAAGCTGTAAACAGAACCTGGATTCATCCGAAAAAATGACTTTTTACCATTCGTGCAACCAGGTTCGTCGTTGAGTACACCATCGCATGTGCTCTGTCTGTGATGCAGCGTCAAGGGTAACCGCAACCATGGTCTCCGAGCTGATAGTCCATACTTCTGCAAACGTTATCGAACTGTTCGTGCAGATGGTTGTTGTGTTGCAAACGTCCCTATCCGTTGACTCAGGAATCGAGACGTAGCTGCACGATCCGTTACAGCCATGCGGATAAGATGCCAGTCATCTCGATTGCTAGTGATACGAGTCCGTTTGGATCCAGCACGGCATTCCGTGTTACCCTCCTGAACCCACCGATTGTATGTTATGCTAACAGTCTTTGGATCTCGACCAACGCGAGCAGCAATGTCGTGATGAGATAAATCGCAAACGCGATAGGCTACAATCCGGCCTTTATCGAAGTCGGAAACGTGATGGTACGCAGTTCTCCTCCTTGCACTAGGCATCACAACAACGTTTCAGCACGCAAAGCCGGTCAACTGCTGTTTGTGTATGAGAAATCGGTTGGAAACTTTCCTGATGTCAGCATGTTGCAGGTGTTGCCACCGGCACCAACCTTGTGTAAATGCTCTGTAAAGATAATCATTTGCATATCACATCATCTTCTTCCTGCAGGTTAAATTTCGTGTCTCTAGCAGGTCATCTTCGTGGTGTAGCAATTTTAATGGCCAGTAGTGTATTACACCTTCGTATGTTCCATGGTCAGTTTCTTCTGTTTCTTCTGATAATACCCACCATGCGTAATTTCATTCGTAGTGAGCATTCAATTCCTGTATGGATTCCAGATTAAAAGTCCATGTCTGTCAAAGAAGAAACGTCTAGTATCCACTGAATTACAAGTTTCCTTTTCACACACATACTACGCTTCAATAAGGTTTATTAAAAGAACCCAAGGATATTATACTTTCAACTTCATTTATTCCGCAGTCACTGATGTGACGGTAGTGAGACTTTGTCTTCATTAATACACTGTATTAGCAAACAATTTGTTTTCTGCCTAAGTTCGAAGCAGTTTCCCACAAGTTTAACGAACTCAAAATACACATACAAGTGGGATTTACTCAGAAATATCTTCTGCTTCGCTATTTACAACAGTCTGCAAGAGTTGTGGTAGCTTTTCGATTCACCAATTGTAGAAACTGCGTGCTTTTGGGGAAAAGAAGTCTTAGAGCCATGTCCGGAGCAAATTTTCACCGGAGAGGAAGTTCCTCGAAGGCTGTTCGATAGAGAGGAAAAAAGATGAAAATCTGAGGATGCAGGATCAGGTAGATAAGGTGAGCGCGGATTGACTTCCCACCCGAACTACGGTATAGCTTCTTTTTTGAGTCTAGCAGATTGGTGGTGGGTGTCACCGTGGAGTGGCGTCACGTCAAGCAGTCTTCCTGATCGTTTCGTTTCGACTGCGTGTGGAAGACTCCACAGTTGTTATAAATGTTAGCATGATGTTCCGCCTCGGGGAAGCAATTCATAGTACACCACACCGTCGCTGTTCCACATGATGCATACGTTATCTTTTGTGGATGCCCACAGTTCTTTGTACAGGTAGTTGGCTAATTAGGTTGGGCTCAACCATTGCTTTCCTTTTCTTATCTTAGCATAAAGACATCATTTGTCGTCAAAAGTAATGATACAGGCTTCGAATGGTCGGTGTTGCTCACGGGCCAGTTTATGATGAGCAAGCAAAGACGCAAATATGGCCACCTGCTGATTTTTGTGATTTTGACTTCGAGTGTGCAGTACCCATACTTCCAATTTTTGAACCTTCACCACTGCATGGGAGCGTGGCACGATGCTGGAATGATAACAGATCATCCCATTTGACAGTTCTCGAGTACAATGACGTGGATCGTAGTTGATTAATGCTTTCAAATGATCTTCAAATCTGGAAGGCCTTCCTGAACATGGACAGTTACTATCGTTAGAAACGGTCCTCCCTAAAGCGAGTGCCGTGCTGTGTCCAATGGTACTATCCCCATAAATGGCGCAAATGTTTCTGGGTGTCCTTGCTGCTATCAGCCCTCTACTGAAGTCAAATAGAAGAATATGTTAAAATTTAATTTTTGTGAAGGTCCATAGCCTCAACGTATTTTAAGAATGGAAACAAGTTACAGGTAGAAAGTATTCTTTGTGTTATCTGTACACCTGGCCAATTTCAATCTTAGATCATTTTCAATCACGTATCTTAGGCTTTACTCTTTATTTTTCATGGTAACAAATGGCTTGTGCATGTGGACAGTAAGACGTATTCTTGTCTACATGATCGATGTTTTACCATGAAAAATAAAGATGGAGGTTTCATATACGTGCTTAGAAATTCAAACCGTTAAACATATCTGGAAAATAGAAATTGTGTAAATCTGAAGAGGTCAAAAAATCAGCCAACCAGTTGAAAACAAAGGTTTATTATTCCTTGACCTAGGTTTCGATATTTGTAAAAATATCTTCTTCAGACCTAGTGAGCCTTGTCACATCACATGATGGTGCATTAGATGAGACAAAGTCGTGCGGCTCTTGTCATGTACAAAACTGACAAACTATTATCCCAAGTCATGGCTTTAGATAGCATCCAGATTACATGTATCAACAGTTCCGGAACTGAAAGAACTAAAATTAAACCAGTGTTTAGGAATCCTTCCACACCTGCAAGATTTAAACTGAAAGAAATTCACTTTTTATTAGATAATGTACACTAAATAAAAAAACAAATGTTGTTAGTTTTGAATGCTTGCTCACCACACAGTGCACTACGTGAAATTTATATCCCCTGAAGTAAAGCCTCAGTTCTCAATAATAAAATACGAATATGCGCCAATGATCATACATTTTTAACCGTAATCAATTACTACTCTGTTTTAATTAACGTAGCTAGTTCTCCAGGCCATGTGACTTCCCATCACAACAGCTGTCTACGATATCTTCCCGACTCTAGCGCGAAATTCGTCTCCCTGTTAAAAAGCATAACAAAGCACCAGTAGCCAATCGGCTTAATCTTTTGATAAACGTAACCCAGTATTATCCTTCATTAGATAAAATCCCGTTCCGAAAACAACTGACATGAAATTATAAAATAACATATTACCAAAAAACAAATTAAACAAATATTTAATTGTCTGCATGACTCAATAAATGTTCAAATTTCAAAAATAGTACGCACTTGCTGCTATACAACTGTTATTTTCCGCCTTTGAATGTGACTCACATGAAGCGTGCTCATGGATCATAGGAAATTCTGTATTTCTAAGTAATAGTTTTTATCCCAAAAATTACACAACCTTAAATGCAGAAATTCATACTGCTATTAACTACGATTTTTCCACAACCTTCCACATAGTTTCGCAAAGATTGGGTTATTAGGTCTGCCTTTAATATATTAGAAATATATGTAGTATTCAGTCACCGTTCAGTACATGCTCAAGGCTTGAAGACCTGGTTGATTGGTTGTTTGTGTCAGTGAGTGAAAGCGTTATCTGAGGGTAGGAGTCATTGCGCGTGGCAAAAAAGCTTCTGTAAAATTCCCTATAGGCGATATGTAGTGATGTACGTCTCATCTACTTCGTCGAATTGTTGTGTCACGTTCATCTCTCATTCACAGAAACAGCGCCAAGGACACACTTTCAAGCTGTAACACCCTAGTTACGTCACTCGTGGGTTAGATACTCGGCTACACCTTACTCCATCCGAACAGACCTCTGAAGGCCCAATGGTAATGCCCGACCGCCATGCCACCCTCAGCCCATAAGCGTCCTTGGATGCAGATATGTAGGGGCATGTGGTCAGCTCTCGGTTCTCCCGGCCGCTGTCAGTTTTCGTGACAGGATCGCTACCTCTGAATGGACCTCACAAGGCCTGAGTGCACCCCTCTTGCCAGCATCGCTAAGGAGAGTTGGACGGTCACGTATCCAAGAGCCAGATAAGTCCAACGGCGCTTAACCTTGGATATATACCGGAAACGGATGTCACCACTGCTGCAAGAAATGGTTCAAATGCCTCTAAGCACTAGGCGACTTAACATCTGATGTCATCAGTTCCCTACACTTAGGAACTACTTAAACCTAACTAACCTAGCACACATATCCATGCACGAGGCAGGATTCGAACCTGCGACCGTAGCAGAAGCACGGTTCCGAACTGAAGAACCTACAGCCGCTCGGCCACAGCGGCTGGACACTGCTGCAAGACCTTATCATATGCTTGACTAAGGTAGTAATGAATACAGATGAATCGAGTGATCCTGAAGAAAAACTTTCAATGAACAATGATCGGCATAGCACCAAACTTAAAAATACAAAAAGATTACAAGTAATATGCTTGGATTAATAAAACCTTACACAGTCGCCTGAGCTTCATATGTCTCGACATTAACTTATTTTGTGTGTCTTGTGAACCGGCCTGTGTGGCCGAGCGGTTCTAGGCGCTACTGTTTGGAACCGCGCGACTGCTACGGTTGCAGGTTCGGATCCTGCCTCGGGCATGGATGTATGTGATGTCCTTATGTTAGTTAGGTTTAAGTAGTTCTTAGTTGTAGGGGACTGATGACCTCTCAGAAGTTAAGTCCTATAGTGCTCAGAGCCGTTTGAAACATTTGTGTATCAGGCAAGACGTACACAACAAAAGACATGGCTTGGCATCTCAGAGTTATAGGTAGCTCCTACCAGGTGGCGCTCACGAAGCCTGAAACCTCTTTTTCCTTCCCTGCCACTTCTCCAGCAAGTCGTACCTGTCTCACGACAGCGTGTACTGCTACCATAGGGAGAACTGTCAAATGCGACCTACGTAGAGTGTGTCTAGTTCTGACGACGTAGGATACGTTCCACCCACAGGCGCCTAAACACGAAGCATTGTGGTCTTTCAAATATCTGCAAATCAGAAGTTAGGCAGTTCAGTTGAGTGCCTTATATGCAGTCCAGTCACTACAGTACTCTGAAGAATATCTTCCACCTGAGGACCATTAATAACGTGTTGCAATATTACATTCAGATATTATGAAGGTGCCCAAGATTGGCAAGAGACAGCAAAAATAATTTAAATTCTGTTGTTTCAAATGGCTCTGAGCACTACGGGACTTATCATCCGAGGTCATCAGTTCCTTAGAACTTAGAACTTCTTAGACCTAACTCACCAAAAGACATCACACACATCGATGCCCGAGGCAGGATTCGAACTTGCGACCGTAGTGCTCGCGCGGTTCCAGACTTAAGAGCCTAGAATCGCTCGGCCACACCGGCCGGAAATTTTACTGTACTACTCTGATGACATTACATGCCACATATCAAACTGTACCCAAGTTAATTACTATTATCAAAATCACTTCATAAATGTGATATGGGAGCCACAGTGCCAGCGCGGGTGTGGGGGTGTAGAAGGGGGGATGAATAGCAAGATTCTACGGGACAAGTTCAATTTTCTAACAGAAATCAAATCTGAGCTTTACACGTAATTTAAGACCTGTTCGCTCTCACTGATCACAACACTGAAGCTCCAAAACGACTGGAATACGCATGGATCTTTGAAATGAGAGAGATGTAAACAGGCAGAATGAAAGCACTGCATTCGGCAACGCCTGTATAAGACAGTAAGTGTCTGGCGCAGTTGTTAGATCGGTTACTGCTGCTACAATGGCAGGTTATCAAGATTTAAGTGAGTTTGATGGTGGTGCTGGAGTTGGCGCAAGAGCGATGGGACACAGCATCTTCGAGGAAATGACAAAGTTGGGATTTTCCCGTACGAGCATTTCACAAATGTTTCGTGAATATCGGGAACCCGGTAAAACATAATATATAGACATCGCAGCGGCCGGAAAAAGATCCTGGACCAACGACGACTGAAGAGAATCGTTGAGCGTATCAGAAATGCCGCCCTTCCGCAAATTGCTGCAGAATTAAGTGCTGGACCATCGACAAATGTGAGCGTCTGAACGATTCAACGAAACATCATTGCTATGTGCTTTCGGAGCCGAAGACGCACTCGTGTACCCTTGATCACCGCACGAGAGTTGTGCATCGCCTGGGTCCGTCAACACCGGAATTGGACTGTTTATAACTGGAAACATTTCACCTAGTCGAACGAGACTCCGTTCAAATTGTATCGAGCAGATGAAAATATACGTGTAAGGAGACAACCTCATGAATACATGGATTAGGTATGCCAGCACAGGACTGTTCGAGATGGTGGAGTCTCTGTAATGGTGTGAAACGTGTGCAGTTGGAGTGATATGGAACCCCTGATACGCCTACCTACGACTCTTGCAGGTGACACATACGTATGCATCGTGTCTACATCTACATCTACATCTACATTCATACTCTGCAAGCCACCTAACGGTGTGTGGCGGAGGGCACTTTACGTGCCACTGTCATTACCTCCCTTTCCTGTTCCAGTAGCGTATGGTTCGCGGGAAAAACGACAGTCTGAAAGCCTCCGTGCGCGCTTGAATATCTCTAATTTTACATTCGTGATCTCCACGGGAGGTATAAGTAGGAGGAAGCAGTATATTCGATACCTCATCCAGAAACGCACCCTCTCGAAACCTGGCGAGCAAGCTACACCGCGATGCAGAGCGCCTCTCTTGCACAGTCTGCCACTTGAGTTTGCTAAACATCTCCGTAACGCTATCACGGTTACCAAATAACCCTGTGACGAAACGCGCCGCTCTTCTTTGGATCTTCTCTATCTCCTCCGTCAACCCGATCTGGTACGGATCCAACACTGATGAGCAATACTCAAGTATAGGTGGAACGAGTGTTTTGTAAGCCACCTCCTTTGTTGATGGACTACATTTTCTAAGGACTCTCCCAATGAATCTCAGCCTTGTACCCGCCATACCAACAATTAATTTTATATGATCATTCCACTTCAAATCGTTCCGCACGCATACTCCCAGATATTTTACAGAAGTAACTGCTACCAGTGTTTGTTCGGCTATCATATAATCATACAATAAAGGATCCTTCTTTCTATGTATTCGCAATACATTACATTTGTCTATGTTAAGGGTCAGTTGCCACTCCCAACACCAAGTGCCTATCCGCTGCAGATCTTCCTGCATTTCGCTACAATTTTCTAATGCTGCAACTCATCTGTATACTACAGCATCATCCGCGAAAAGCCGCATGGAACTTCCGACACTATCTACTAGGTCCTTTATATATATTGTGAAAAGCAATGGTCCCATAACACTCCCCTGTGGCACACCAGAGGTTACTTTAACGTCTGTAGACGTCTCTCCATTGATAACAAAATGCGGTGTTCTGTTTGCTAAGAACTCTTCAATCCAGCCACACAGCTGGTCTGATATTCCGTAGGCTCTCACTTTGTTTATCAGGCTACAGTGCGGAACTGTATCGAACGCCTTCCGGAAGTCTATGAAAATAGCATCTACCTGGGAGCCAGTATCTAATAATTTCTGGATCTCATGAACAAATAAAGGGAGTTGGGTCTCACACGATATCTGTTTTCGGAATCCATGTTGATTCCTACAGAGTAGATTCTTGGTTTCCAAAAACGTGATGATACTCGAGCAAAAAACATGTTCTAAAATTCTACAGCAGATCGACGTCAGAGATATAGGTCTATAGTTTCGCGCATCTGCTCAACGACCCTTTTTGAAAACTGGGACTACCTGTGCTCTTTTCCAATCATTTGGAACCTTCCGTTCCTCTAGAGACTTGTGGCACACGGCTGTTAGAAGGGGGGCAAGTTCTTTCGCGTACTCTGTGTACCAGCATCCATTCATGTCCATTGTGCATTAAGACGGACTTGGACAATATCAGGACGACAATGCTACATTTCACACGTTCCGAATTGCTACAGAGAGGTTCCAGGAACACTCTTGTGAGTTTAAACGCTTCCGCTGGCCACCAGACGTCCCAGATACGAGTATTATTGAGCAAATCTGAGATGGATTTGAACATGTTGTTCAGAAGAGAATTCCATCACCTCGCACTCTTACGAATTTATGGATAGCTCTGCAGGATTAATGGCTTGAATTCCCTCCAGCAGTGCTTCAGACTTTTAATGCATGCCACATCGTGTTGCGGCACTTATGCGTGCTAGCTGGAACCGTACACATACTAAGCAGGTGTACCAGTTACTTCGGCTCGTCAGTGTATGTGTCACGTTTCGCTGCAATACAACAAATCTTTGATCTTACTACTGGCAGATAAATACTGTATATGACTGTAATATCTCATACAGATTATATTAAGAAAAATAACAAAACACGTAGACAAGGTGCGGCGCTTAAATCTGGACAAATGGAACTTACTTTAAAAATCAAATTATTTAGAACAAAATACAAATGAAAATGTAAATCCTCTTACATGTAAGTAGTGGTATCTTTTGACTGTAACATTACTCGATGTAACCCCTTTCAGACGCAATGACCGCCTACAATCTTGTCCTGAAGGGATCGTACGCACTCTTCAAAACAGGTCTTCCCGTAGTCGCGCATGTTGCTTCGTTATCAGTACGTAAAGATGAAACATTAGGTTGCCTCGACTTATTGGTAAAACCTTTCCACTACTCCCCAAACATAGTAGTCGAGTGGATTCAAATTCGATCTAATCCGGGGCCAGAACTCCTTTGATCAGAACGTGTCAAAGTTATCCCATAGCCAGTTTTTAAATAAATGTCTCGTATGAGATCCTCCTCTGTCATCCGACGCATTGTTCGCTCGTTGACATTCAATACTGACGCCAGTTTCCTCAGCGATTGCCCCGGGTCCTCCGAAATCAGCTCCTGAGCCTTTTCGGTGACTGCTGCAGCTCGTGACATGCATTTTCTGGAATAAGGCTTACTCACCTGTTTACGGAACCATCCACAGCCATTTGGTCTCGAATGTCCGAAGAGTCGAAGCATTTCAGTAGACGAAAGCTCAGCACGCAGACTTTCGACGATAGCGGTTCTTGGTTGTATTCCACACTTGTCGGTAGCATCTCGGCCGTTTTCAGATTCTGACTGGTTACTAAATGCCCATGGCTTTCAAGAACGTCAATTGCGATTTCCGATGGAACTACGTTATCTGATAAGAAACTGAATGCTTATGACCAGTAATAAAACCCAAAATATTGTGACGAATATATAAATTTACAGTAGCAGCAACTTCCAAATCAGAGGAAATTTTTTTTGCGAATGGCGAGAAAGATTTAGCACCAGTCAGCAACTTTCTTAAAATGAATATTCAAGCAAAAATCCTACACCAAAGACCGTACATTACATGTAATCATTTGACTCGACGAACATCGAAATATTTCCATATATAGGCGCAAATGGCACACTAAACCATAAAGAATGAAAAGATATCATCCTGAGATCAACCATTTGACTGACGGCCTAAGCGCTACCACAGCAACATATATTTAAAGGTACTGGAGTATTGGGAAGCTTCACAACGAAACATCTCAATAAAGCGCGCTAGTCCTTTACAGCCCTTAAAAGACATGATTACAGGCACAGGTAAACGAGCAAGAAGCTACACTTAGCACTAATTTTAATAAATTGGAGGAAACGAGAAATAATCTTGACATGGCGTAAGTGATGCGAGAGACAAACGAGCTAACATACATGGTGTGACCGATACAGTTCACGTATTTTTATATGTAGAACCATCATGTGCAAACATATCGGTGTGTTGGTTGTTTATTTTCCACCGCATCGAACAATGTTACCCCGGACACGCCATAAATCTTACAACCTGTTTTTTTTCTGCAAGTTCGTAACTGCATCAGTAAGTGGTTTCCGCCTTTCGCTATAGAGAAACCGTTTTGTGTCTACATGTCCACAATGAAGCATCTGACTTGGTGCCGAGGGGGAGAAAAGCGTTCATGGCTTCCTCTTGCCACATGTGTTTGTAGGTACTAACTAACCTAGAAACATACTGTTCCTAATAGTTATAATTATCAGTCTGTAACTGACATAAATGCTGATGTAATCTTGTTCAGTTCTCTGCCGTCTGTCTGCAACAGATATATCGGAACTTACACCCGTTTTCCCCGTATACAGATTAACAACACTAGCTCACACGTGACAGGCTACCAACACAACTCATTGAATAGCTCGGACAGACGGAACCTAGAGCGAAGAACTAAGAAACGACAATACCGTACGAACCACACTGACCGACAGAACAACATCGCTCTCACACACGATCAACCTGTTCCAGCATCAGGTGAGCACCAGCTAATGCCCTCTGGCGTTGTACTACATACGCACAGCAAAGAGAAAACAGCTAGCCGGTGACTTAGACTCGTTGCTGGTAACTCCACAGCGTCAATCTAGGCTCTGTATTTGGTGCACGGGACTGAGGAAGTGACAGGCCGACAGCCCTCTCGCGATACCTGTTAAAAAAATGGTTCAAATGGCTCTGAGCACTATGGGACTTAACATCTATGGTCATCAGTCCCCTAGAACTCAGAACTACTTAAACCTAACTAACCTAAGGACAACACACAACACCCAGCCATATACCTGTTACTACACATATTCCATGACTGCACCGTCCTCCGTGGACAACGCCGAAAATAGACAACCAGCACCATAGCATACTCACAGCAAGCCTCTGCGATATCGATTGCCAGATACATGCTGGCACTGCCCTAAAAGTTATTTGTTATTTCTTATCGTGTTAGCACGTTTGTCTGTCCATCACGCAATTAGTGATCTCAGTGTACAACGGGTACCTTTAAGGAACCATAGCAGGGTAGAGCTTTTGCGCTACCGTGGGTGCTTGTGTTGGTTTAATAGAGCATTCAGTTACTACGTTCACAAAGGGCGCCCTCGACTGAGAGGAGATATTCACGGCGAACGGACAGCCGTTTATCGCTGGCGCACCTCGCCGAACGGGCTGCTGCTGCTGCTGCTGCTGCTGCGGCTACTGCTGTGAGCCGCCCTTTGGCACGCAGTGAGGAGTGCAGCCGTGCACTGCGCCCTTCCCCGCCCAGCCCAGACAGCAGGGCGGGTTGACGCGCAGTCGGACGTGCTCAGCAATTACCGCCAGCTTATCGCCGCAGCCGCGCGTCCCACCATTAAGGGCCGCTTGCATTATTTAGTGCACGATAGGAGGCACTCTCAGTCCGCCTGCTGTACCTCACAGACACTGAGCCATTCACCGATACACCTCTCCGATAAGCTGGCGTCGTTGCATCCCTAAAGCCACGCGATACCCACTTCTCCAGCTAACAAATGGGGCAACGAAATTTTGATCAGCGCAGGGTCCAAACACATTACACACAACACACGAGGAAAAAAATCAACAAACGAAATAAAATACACTACTGTCCATTAAAATTTCTACACCACGAAGATGACGTGCTACAGACCCGAAATTTATCCGACAGGAAGGAGATGCTGTGATATGCAAATGATTATCTTTTCACAGCATTCGGACAAAAAATGGTTCAAATTGCTCTGAGCACTATGGGACTTAACTTCTGAGGTCATCAGTTCCCTAGAACTTAGAACTACTTAAACCTAACTAACCTAAGGATTATATTGTTACGAATAATCCGTCTTGATTGCAAATTTTTTTGTTCAAGTGACCGGTTCCGGTTCATTCAGAACCATCTTCAGATCCGATATTTCAGTTACAGGAGTAACCCGTCCAAATCCAGCAAATTTCACATGCTGGGTCATATAAACACGTCAAAGTTATTGGAGGGGTTACTCCTGTAGCGGAAATATCAGATCTGAAGATAGTTCTGTATGAACCAAAACCGGTCATATAAACATATAAAATTAGCAATCAAGACGGATTATAAGTAACATAATAAAATCACTGATAGCTGTTATCCCATCAGACATTATGTCTGTTTTTGCAAACAACCAAAGGTGATCACACACATTCATGCCCGAGAGAGGATACGAACCTGCGACCGTAGCGGTTCCAAGGTTGGCGCCGGTGGCGACACCTACTACGTGCTGACATGAGGAAAGTTTCCAAACGATTTCTCATACACAAACAGCAGCTGACCAGCGTTGCCTGGTGAAACGTGATTGTGATGCCTCGAGTAAGGAGAAGAAATGCGTACCATCATATTTCCGACTTTGATAAAGGTGGTATTGTAGCCTATGGCGATTGCGGTTTATCGTATCGCGACATTGCTGCTCGCATTGGTCGAGATCCAATGACTGTTAGCAGAATATGGAATCGGTGGGTTCAGGAGGGTAATACGGAGCGCCGTGCTGTATCCCAACGGCCTCGTATCACTAGCAGTCGAGATGACAGGCATCTTATCCGCATGGCTGTAACGGATAGTGCAGCCACGCCTCGATCCCTGAGTCAACAGGTGGGAACGTTAGCAACACAACAACCATCAGCACGAACAGTTCGACGACGTTTGCAGCAGCATGGAATATCAGCTCGGTGACCATGACTTCTGTTACCCTTGACGCTGCATCACAGACAGGAGCGCCTGCGATGGTGTCCTCAACGACGAACCTGGGCGCACGGATGGCATTTTTTCGAATGAATCCAGTTTCTGTTTACTGCATCATGATGGTCGCATCCGTGTTTGGCGACACTGCGTTGAACGCACATTGGAAGCGTGTATGTGTCATCGCCATACTGGCGTATCACCCGGCGTGATAGTATGGGGTGCCATTGGTTACATGTCTCGCTCACCTCTTGTTCGCCTTGACGTTACTTTGAACAGTGGACGTTACATTTCAGATGTGTTACGACCCGTGGCCCTACCCTTCATTCGATCCCTGCGATATCCTACATTTCAGCACGATAATGCACGACGGCATGTTGCAGGTCAGGTACGGGCCTTTCTGGGTACAGAAAATGTTCGACTGCTGCCCTGGCCAGCACATTATCCAGATCTCTCACCTATTGAAAACGTCTGGTCAATGGTGGGCGAGCAACTGGCTCGTCTCAATATGCCAGTCGCTACTCTTGATGAACTGTGGTATCGCGTTGAAAGTGCATGGGTAGCTGTACTTGTACACGCTATCCAAGCGCTGTTTGACTCAATGCCCTGGCTTATGAAGGCCGTTATTACGGCCAGAGGTGGTTGTTCGGGGTAGTGGTTTCTCAGGATCTATGCACCCAAACTGCGTGAATATGTAATCACATACCAGTTCTAGTATAATAGGTTGTGGTTAGCAGGAGAGCCAACACCGGGTTACTAGATGCGGCCGAAAGGCATGCGATTTATCTCACGCAGACTGGCTTGAGATCCGGAACAGGACAAGGAATATAGAATTCAGAGACAACTGGCGTAGCTGGTTGAATACTAAATTTTAATCCATTAATGACGAACGTCGCTCTGGGCGGTACATGATTCACAATATCAATAGTAACTGATAACGGTAGGTCGTAGCAAATGACGTAGCTGAAGGCTATGCTAAACTATCGTCTCGGCAAATGAGAGCATATTTTGTCAGTGAACCATCGCTAGCAAAGTCGGCTGTACAACTGGGCTAGTGCTAGGATGTCTCTCTAGAGTTGCCGTGTGACGGCGCTCGGTCTGCAATCACTGATAGTGGCGACACGCGTGTACTACCGGACCGCGGCCGATTTAAAAGCTACCACCTAGCAAGTGTCGTGTCTGGCGGTGACACCACATAATATATTTGTCCAATGAATACCCATTTATCTTCTGCATTTCAACTTAGTGTATTTCAAACTCGTAAGAATCACCGCTCTTTCGGAAGAGAGCTGTGCGAATAATGCAAGACATGCAGACACATATGATACGATAGAACATCGATCCACATTTTTAACGCACATTGCAGGTGCCAATATGTGTACCGTTTAAGACGTGACAAACATGAATACTTAACTTGCAACTCATTGAAGTCGTTGACATTAATTGCCCTGGAATAAGTGACAACAGCCTGTTCCAGCAATATTTACACTGAGTTGCTAACCACTTCGTTGTGACTATACGTAGTGTAAGATACGTCTTACATGCTCGTATACGCCTGGCTCCTATGCCACGGCGCATTCTACGATCAGAAACTTGGTGAGATGCACAATCACCTAATGCGTGTCGTTTATCTTTATGTTTCTAGCTTTCGTGTTGTCGTCTGCTGCAACTCCTGAGATAATTACGAATTTGCACTCTACAAGCCCAATCACTAAGCTGAAAACAATGCACGAGGGGAAAATATCAACAAGTTACTTTAAATCAAATGCTTGAATCAATTTAGTTTGTTAGATAATTGTGTTTTATTCCTCAAGTGTCAGCTATGTTTTTTATGTGTTTTTCAGAAGTTATTAATATTTTTAAAGTGGCATTCTGTCCTCCCAAATTCTCTAGAGATGAACGCCAAACCCTCTCCTATTGTTTAACATGAAAATTTTCTGGATATGGTATAATGTAAGGCTGAAAAAAAAATAACCTCCTCAGTAAAAGTTGGTTTCACCAGCAACAGTTTTTTTTTTTTCTTTTAAGTAATGCGGTGTCATGCCCAGAAGACTTTCGTGGTAACTGACTTTGGCCGCGGAAGTATACGTAATTATACTTCGTTCGTTAATTTTATTTTGCCCATTTAAACAGTCGCACCACTGTAATACGTTTACAAGTTCAAGGAACGTGTGTGGTTTGTTTTAATCATTAGTATTTAATCTGATATCTCCATCTTGTCCCAATTTACACTGATCTTTTCGTGACTAAGATACTAATAAACCCCACAGGCCCTATTAATCTTCTTTCACTGTTTCTTAGCCTGTGAAACGTTCTTGCTTTCTCTGCAACACGTGGTTTACTGATTAGCTTTTCAGCCTCTACGTCATAGGGTGTCGCGTTCGATTCTCGGCCCAGTTAGATTTCATCCGCTGGGCCACTATGTGTTGTGTAGTCTCCATCATCATTTCATCATCAGCGGAAGGCAAGCTGCCGAAGTGGCGTCAAATTAATATATATATATATACACTTACACGAGGCATCCGAACTACCCCGGATAGGGTCTCAAGGCGAAAGATGTTATACGATCAATTTTTTTTCCTTTTTTTCAAGCATCAAGTTAATACCCTCTGGATGATGTAACAGGTGTTCCACTAAATGTCTCTTCTTCGGGCCACGGTCTTCAATTTAATACCTTATGTCCATTTAATGCTTAAAAGTCTTCAGCACTGAATCAACTGAATAAAAAGAAGATATATTAAACGGTAATACCAATTATAATACCACCTACAATAGGGAACTCGACGGCCATGTCCTATTGCTGAACTTCATTCCGGTCTTGCCTCCAGTGTTTTGGAAAACTCATCGAAAACTCAAATCAGGAGGCTGTGTAAATCGCAGTTCTATGTCCTAAATACAATATTTTCTCAGTTCTATACATTTTAGTAAGTAACAGTAATTAAAAGATTGTCACTTTCTCTTAAAGAGTTTAGCAAGGACTACGAGATGTTTTAGACTGAAATTAATTTCAAAAGCAGTAAAAAATACGCAATTTGTCATTTGCTACCTATAGTTCTCCCAAAGCCTGTTCAAAATTTACGCTGCTATATATCGCTTATATCTAATTACCATAAGCTACGATATCTGTCTTGTATTCATCGAATAGACGCGACTGTCACTCTCAAACGTGTACATGCTGTCCTCACTAAATCACAAGAGCTACAGCTCCTTCACCATTAAAGTGATAATGCCAAGGTTATTAAATCTGTGGCAAAAATGAAGTACGAAAATGAATATCGTGATACATATACCATACTTCTGGTCCAAAAATATTTACAGCGCCTGATGCCTGTTGTCTTAAAATAATATTCCTTATTTCATCGCAAATAAATATATGACAAGTGATTAGTTGGCAAACTTCGAGAGTTTTAGGATATGGCTGATCAGTTTGTACATTCCTTTGTGTAAGTTACTTTAATGTTACTTTCTCACTAGTTACATCAACCACCTTGTCAGTCTAAGGTGTTCTTAATATCGGAGTTCAAAATGTGAAACGACGTCACTTTAAGGGGTACGTTACTTATTGATCATTTTGTGCAGTGTTTCAAAACCTTTCTACATAATTTGGGATCAGGTTCCTTGCACCATTACAAGGAAAAAAGTTCATGTAAACGTATGTTAGAAAATCTTTCGTGTCTGAGTTATTCGACGGCAGTTTACAAAAAATTGGTGACTGGAGTTCATTAACACATTAACTTACAAATGCTGGAAACTTCCTCCTCTTGCTTCTAAGCACGCAGGGACTGTCGCAAACTTTCAACATCATTATGGGCTGCTGCATAGAGCAATTGTTTAAGGTTCGCCAGAGATAATAATTCGAAGGACTGAGGTCTGTGAAATTTGCAGTCCACGAAACTCCAGTCATGGAACGCAAGCCAACGCATCTTTAACACTGAGACTGAAATATACTGGATATCCATCGTGCATAAACCACATGTTGTTCTTCTTATTTGCAGGAACAAGTCTTCTACCAAGGCTGGGAAGGTGTTCTGAATAAAGTCCATGTGGACAGCGTGTGTAAGACATGAGGGGAGAACGTTTGATCTACTAGACAATCACCTACAATTCCAGCCCACAATTTAATCTTATACTGATGCTAATGTCCAGCCTGTACTGTAGCATGAGTATTGCGACCACCCGATGTGTTCGTCGTAGGAATTTCTTTCTCCATCTCTTCCAAATGTTGTCTCTTCTGCAGCCATAAATGAAGAGGCTAATAACGGTTTGGCGATTTGTGCAGGAAACTAACGGCAAAAGTTCTCCCTTAGTGGGAGATCGGCAAGCGAATGGTTGTGCACATGTTGAAGATTATACGGGAACATGAGTATCCTCCGTCCTGGACTTGGAGATGTACCACATGCCAGTGCCTCTTGTCTCGCACTGATACCTAGCCGTTCTTCAACAGAGAAGAAGTTCTCTTCCTCGTGAGGCGTACGAGCAACATAAGCTCTTCTTTTATCAGTAGTCTCGGCCACGTGGCGACGCACGGCACCAAAGGTCGGAAGACCCGACTGTCTTGTGTCTGTAAACGCTGTCCGGTGTAGCCAGTATCTTTTTTCCTTTACCATTCACGCGGGAGTACATAAAAACGCAACTGTCTGCTCACTAAATTAACATCCTGCCATGTTTGAGTGGGGCAATATCAATGAACTCACTACCTCTAATACACTTTCACAATCTTTATGTTGTCTTGTCCTTATTAATGACATATCGAGGAGGATGCAATGAGTCATTGGGATGCGCAGGTAAGTGAAGTTGTTCGGTTGTAGGTTGAAAGCTCTTGAACGTCATCTTTTGTTAATAACTCAAGAATGAAAGAATTTCGAACGTATGTTTATATGATCATTGTCCTTGTTTTCATATAGAGAACTTGTGCCTTATGTTCGTAAAAGTACATTAGAAATACCTGCTATAATTTCAATTTTCGTCTGTGTTTTAAAACTGTATACCACGTTTTTCTTATGTATACTAAATTATCTCACATTGTTGTTTCCACGCAATGCCATGTAACTGCAGTCCCACAGTGTGTAAATTTCTTCGACTATTCTACTGTATGTTTCTTAATTTTCATTTCTAGTGAGTTGCAGTTCACTTTCTTACCATTTCTTCTTGTCGAATCCAACAGTAGACAGCCTGAAGGATGTGTCTCTTTCATAGTTGTATGAGTAGTTTACTTCTTAAGATGCAGTGTGGTGTGCGATGGAGAATTTTTGATGTCCGGCATCTTAACACGATTCACCTACTTCTGCCGGTATAAGGTGCTTTAGGGGTTCGGTCGGGGGTGGCGTGGAGGGTATATCGCCTGAACTTACACAACATGAATAATGTAAATGGAAAGCTTTCTTCAATCCATGATGAGTTAATTGTAATTTGGTTTTCTATTGATTTCTCTAACTCAACATACCAAAGAAGCAGCTCATCGCAATTTTTGGTGTAATTGCTAGTTATTCAGCTACGTAAGGGTTCAATAACCATTTACCGTCCTAAATGATTTATCGAACGAGTGTTTTGTAAAGGATTTCTTCAGTGTGTGATTGGCATTCCGTATCACTACTTTGGTAAACCTTATTCTAGAAAATGCAGTTGTCACAAGGTGGTGTAAGCATCCACGCCACATGATAGTAGAGGACTGGAAACGAGTGGAGTGGTGAATCATGTTGTGCCCTGTGGCATTCCTTGCGAACGTTACCTGTAATGATATGTGTCAGCTGTAGTGAAATATAGAGAAGGTGGTGTTACGGTATGTGGGTGTTTTTCGTCCTTATATTGTGGTTTCCACATTTAATTTGAGTAAACATTAAATGCAGAAAGATATGAAGACATTTTACAGCTATATGTGCTGCGCATAGAAAAGGAACACTTCCCAGACGATGACAGTTATAATCAGCATGATGTTTTACCCTGTCATAGAGGAGGATCTGTGAGGCAGTTGTCTATGGACTGTAACAGCCTAGAAATCGACTAGGCTGCACAGTTTCCCGACCTGAACCCAATGAATCAACTTGTGGATAAGATAGAACGTCGACTTCATTCCATACTCCTAACATCGTTACATTCTTTGGTTTTTCATCTCGATGAAGGTTAGCCTGTCATTCCTCGACAGACAGAGACCTCATTGAAAGTGTACCCGCCAAAATTCAAGGCGTCATAAAGTTGAACGCAGCCCATATTAACATCCTCAAAGAGGTGTAAGGACAATTTTCATCTTGCAAGTCAGCATTCTGTGTATATTGGGAAGTACCCTTTACAACAGGTAGTTATTCGCTTTTCTGTTCTAGTAGCAAGCGGAGCGAGGAGAAGCACCTGCTTCCATATGAGCCCTGACTCATTTTACCTTGCGTTCCAGGTCCTTTGGCGAGATATAAGTTGGTGGCATTATGATGACTCTGCAGTCTGTCACAAGTGTCAGCTCCCTAAACTGTATCAGTAGTACTTCAAGAAGACAACGTCATCTTGCCTACCCATTTCAGTTGACGGAACATTTCCGCATCACTACATGTTAATCGAAGTATGATTCAGTAGCCCCTATTATAAGTTTTAAGCAACCCGCAATGCCTTCAAATACCATTGGCAAGATTTTCATGTTCTGTTGGCCACTATACAAATTTGTTGAATTTTGTACAGAGATACGTTTTCGATAGTGACTGTAGTTTTCGAATTATTCAAGGAAAAAAAAAGTGAGCTTCAAATACGTTTTTCTTGAATTAGTCGACAACCGTATCCTTCATCGAAAAGGTATGTCTCAAGAAAATTTAACTACATTAAAGGTCCTACAAAGACATGCTCTTCATTTTTACTGTAGGACTTAAGCGGTCCCTACCATTGGTTTCAGGTAACGAGCAAACGCTTCAGCTACCACGTGCGAGACTTTCGTGTCGCTTTTCAACATTATACATAGATATGAAATTGTCGTTACTGTGTCAGGAAGCACTCCACCAAAACTGTACCCAAACATTACAGTATTGCTTTTCCTGCTGATCTGCATTTACTTATATCTTTGTACACTTAGTGTAAGCTGAGTTACTGCGTATTGAGAATGGAAGACGAATGCAAGCGTCCCGATACTGGTAGTTTCTGTACTCCTGGAGCTTTCTATGGTGAGCGGTGGAGGCTGGACTGGGTAGTGATTCGATAAACTTACGGATCCCACCTCCACCTCCAGCTACAGCTTCACCTGCACCCCCTCTGGCGACGCGGGGATCCTTTCGTGCACGGCGCCGCACCTTGACAGGCGCCAGTGATGGATGTTCGCCGGTCCGATGACCCGAGCGGCGCTCATATGCAGAGCAGCCGGCGGCGGCGCCGGTGGCGGCTGGGAAGCGGTTCCGGAGGCGGAGTTGGCGGAGGTGGCGGTGGCGGCGGTGGCGGCGGCGGGATTAGACCGCCGTGACAATTGCTGCCCCGTGATGGATGGCGCCCTCCGGCTGCTGCTACTGCAGCTATCTCACGCCGTCCGCCTCCCAGGCCACGCTGGGGCTCAGTCACGCCCCGACATTACTCTCCTCCACGGGGACTTCTGTTTTAGACTTGTCGACGTGGAAATGACATCAGTGTGAAATAAAGAAATTATTCGGCACCTCACTGACTACGTGTGTTACCAATATCCAGTGACACGGGTTGGATAAAAATCTGCAGTATCCTCTTTTTCTATCATACCAACGAAAACAAATATTTCTTGATGGCATAATGGACAAAAGATTAGTAGTACCTAGAGCTGTACCGCACTCTACCGTAAACTAACACAAGCATAGATTACGTTACTTTCCTTGTAGCTTTGGCAGTTAAGGTCGTGCCTGCATCACCTGTACATTAGGTGTTGTGGTGTGTGTACTGTAAGATGTTTAGTACACACACCATCAGATTATTTGACTTGTCGCTCTAACGAAGCAGGCGAGTGTCAGCAATATGTCTTGTGGTCTTATAGTGGTATGTTTATCTTCTGCCGTTAGATCAGACAATAGAAATGCCATTTGCATGTTTGGAGTAGCAGATTGACGGTGACCAACTTCAAACTGAATTTGATTAATTTTCACACACACTTATTAAAATAATAACAACCATAAACATTACTTAACGTGGTTCTGGATGCGTTTTTGCAATTGACAATCTGAAGTTCCTTTGGTATTGGTTGTTGTTGTTGTTGTTGTGGTCTTCAGTCATGAGACTGGTTTGATGCAGCTCTCCATGCTACTCTATTCTGTGCAAGCTTCTTCATTTCGCAGTACCTACTGCAACCTACATCCTTCTGAATATGCTTAGTGTATTCATCTCTTGGTCTCCCTCTACGATTTTTACCCTCCACACTGCCCTCCAATACTGAACTGGTGCTCCCTTGATGCCTCAGAACATGTCCTACCAAGCGATCCCTTCTTCTGGTCAAGTTGTGCCACAAACTTCTCTTCCCCCCAATCCTAATCAATACTACCTCATTAGATATGTGATCTACCCATATAATCTTCAGCATTCTTCTGGAGCACCACATTTCGAAACCTTCTATTCTCTTCTTGTCCAAACTATTTATCGTCCATGTTTCACTTCCATACATGGATGGCTACAGTCCCTAGAAATACTTTCAGAAATGACTTCCTGACACCTAAATCTATACTCGATGTTAACAAATATCTCTTCTTCAGAAACGATTTCCTTGTCATTGTCAGTTTACATTTTATATCCTCTCTGCTTCGACCATCATCAGTTATTTTTCTCCCCGAATAGCAAAAATCATTTACTACTTTAAGTGTCTCATTTCCTAATCTAATTCCCTCAGCATCACCCGACTTAATTCGACTACATTCCATTACCCTCGTTTTGCTGTTGTTGATGTTCATCTTATATCCTACTTTCAAGACACTGTCTATTCCATTCAACTACTCTTCGAAGTCCTTTGCCAATGTCATCGGCGAACCTCAAAGTTTTTATTTCTTCTCCATGGATTTTAATACCTACTCCGAATTTTTCCTTTGTTTCCTTTACTGCTTGCTCAATATACAGATTGAATAACATCGGGGAGAGGCTACAACCCTGTTTCACTCCCTTCCCAACCACTGCTTCCCTTTCATACCCCTCGGCTCTTATAACTGCCATCTGGTTTCTATACAAATTGTAAATAGCCTTTCGCTCCCTGTATTTTACCCCTGCCACCTTTAGAATTTGAAAGAGAGTATTCCAGTCAACATTGTCAAAAGCTTTCTCTAAGTCTACAAATGCTAGAAACGTAGGTTTTCCTTTCCTTAATCTAGCTTCTAAGATAAGTCGTAAGGTCAGTATTGCTTCACGTGTTCCAGTATTTCTACGGAATACAAACTGATCTTCCCCGAGGTCGGCTTCTACTAGTTATCCCATTCGTCTGTAAAGAATTCGTGTTAATATTTGACAGCTGTGGCTTATTAAACTGATTGTTCTGTAATTTTCACATCTGCCAATAACCTGCTTTCTTTGGGATTGGAATTATTATATTCTTCTTGAAGTCTGAGGGTATTTCGCCTGTCTCATACATCTTGCTCACCAGACTAGCTCTCCCAAGGCCGTCAGTAGTTCCATTGAAATGTTGTCTACTCTGGGGCTTTGTTTCGACTCAGGTCTTTCAGTGCTCTCTCAAACTCTTCACGCAGTATCGTATATCCCATTTCATCTTCATCTACATAATCTTCCATTTCCGTAATATTGTCCTGAAGAACACTGCCCCTGTATAGACCCTCTATATACTCCTTCCAGCTTTCTGCTTTCCCTTCTTTGGTTATAACTGGGTTTCCATCTGAGCCCTTGATATTCATACAAGTGGTTCTCTTTTCTCCAAAGGTCTCTTTAATTTTCCTGCATGTATTATCTATCTTACCCCTAGTGAGATAAGCCTCTACATCCTTACATTTGTCCTCTAGCCATCCCTGCTTAGCCATTTTGCACTTCCTGTCAATCTCATTTTTGAGACGTTTGTATTCCTTTTTGCCTGCTTCATTCACTGCATTTTTATATTTTCTCCTTCCATCAATCAAATTCAATATTTATTCTGTTACACAAGGATTTCTACTAGCCCTCGTCGTTTTACCTACTTGATCCTCTGCTGCCTTCACTACTTCATCCCTCAAAGCTATCAATTCTGCTTCCACTGTATTTCTTTCCCCCATTCCTGTCTATTGTTCCTTTATGCTCTCCCTGAAACTCTGTACAACCACTGCTTCTTTCATTTTATCCAGGTCCCATCTCCTTAAATTCCCACCTTTTTGCAGTTTCTTCAGTTTTAATCTACACGTCATAACCAATAGATTGTGGTCAGAGTCCACATCTGTCCCTGGAAATGTCTTAAAACTTAAAACCTGGTTCCTAAATCTCTGTCTTACCATTATATAATCTATTTGAAACCTGTCAGTATCTCCAGGGTTCTTCCATGTATACAACCTTCTTTCATGGTTCTTAAACCAAGTGTTAGCTATGATTAAGTTGTGCTCTGTGCAAAATTCTACCAGGCGGCTTCCTCTTTCATTTCTTAGCCCCAATCCATATTCACCAACTAAGTTTCCTTCTCTCCCTTTTCCTACACTCGAATTCCAGTCACCCATGACTATTAAATTTTCGTCTCCCTTCACTATCTGAATAATTTCTTTTATTTCATCATACATTTCTTCAATTTCTTCGTCATCTGCAGAGCTAGTTGGCATATAAACTTGTGCTACTGCAGTAGGTGTGGGCTTCGTATCTATCTTGGCCACAATAATGCGTTCACTATGCTGTTTGTAGTAGCTTACCCGCAATCCTATTTTCCTATTCATTATTACAACTTTTCCTGCATTACCCCTATTTGATTTTGTGTTTATAACCCTGTAGTCACCTGACCAGAAGTCTTGTTCCTCCTGGTACATTAATCTTATTCTCACATATATCTCTGACACTTGAAAAAATTGTCTATACATTTATCTTCATGGCTATGTACACGAATATGGTAATCTTATTAGGCGCAGACTGAAACTGGACTATAGAATGGTACAGAAAAATGTAGAACTCGTACAGACTGGTACAGACTAATGGAGACTGGTACAGACTGATGCAGACTGGTACAGACTGATGCAGACTGGTACAGACTGATGCAGACTGGTACAGACTGATGCAGACTGGTACAGACTGATGCAGACTGAGTAATCGGATGTCTGGACACTCATTCTAATACCTCTCACGTTCATGTATCACTGCGCGAGTGGGATCTGCGAGGAGGAAAGGTTCTACATTAGCAGCAATCTCATTGGCTGCCTTACATATTAAAACGTGGATCGGCAGAAGGTAAATTTGGTCCGTCTCTAAGGCAGCGCCATCTCGTAGTGCGGAAACTGACAAGCGCTGCGCCTGCGTTGTTGTTCTTAGTGTCGCTGACTATGCGGAACTATGTACACAACAGGTGTGTTGCATACCTGTAGGCCGTTACCTCGCAGCGATCACTTTCTTTACGAATGCGATCAGTATATTATTGGACTACTGTAAAAACCAGAAGTGGAAAATGACCTAGAAATGTAATGGGGCTATGTAAAGTGCCAAAAATCTACGGAAGATTTTTCGTACTACATAGTTATCCTCCTTCCTATTGCTTAAAAATGAACAGTATTTATAAGAAAATTGAACTTGTCAATGTTTAAGTCTGTTTTTCCGGCAACTGTTGATTTGTAATGTGAAGCAGAGGGATGTTGTAGCAAAAACAAAGAAAAAAAAGGTTCATCTTGCAGTGCTAGGAAATGCAACATCATCAACAAAAATTAAAGTAAAAAACACATTGAAACAAAAATATATCGAGCATCGCTTCAATAATTCGTCTAACTTGTATAAAACGTGTTTCCGTTATTCACAAACAATAGGCAACTCTCGCTCTTGATGAAGAACGTTCTGTTTAGTACAAAATAACAACAGTCATTATAGAATTATATATTATGTTTTGCATGTAAACTTACTTGCATCAAAAGTAATTGCTTTGGCTACAAAAAAGCGTAGACGTTTCACAGAACAACTAATTTTTATTACAAAATGCTAATTATATTTTGTAACTATATCAAGTACAGAATGAACTAACATTGAATGATCTAAGGTCATAGTTAAGTGCATCACAAACAACCAAAGAAACAAAAAAAAAACGAAGATGTCGTGGAAAACACTTCCCCAGTGGGTGGGACAGCAGTGGCTAGATGGCAACCAAATCAAATATGTAGAGGAGTTGTTTTGCCATTCCTGTTACATTCGAAGCACTTAATTGACAAGCAGTGTTTGGTGAGCAGCTGCCAAGTTGTTAGATTGGGATTACCGTACAGCAGGTATTGTCTTCACTGAAGATAGCCATCGGCATGGCATGTGTTTTGTATAAGAAGTGTTCGTTATAAGCGATTCTACTGCACAGCGGGGCCGTGAGGACATAAGAGTGTACTTTATGTAATGTGTCCCGTCTCCAGGCTGAGGCCGTGGTCTACTGCAGTACGCTGATGGCGTGTTCTTCAACCGCCCATAACTATACGTTTAACGGCATCAGATGCTACTGTCATACTTTGCAGGTTGAGTAGCGTCTGTAGCCCTCTGGTAAGTGGCAGTAAGTAGGTTGCTGGTGGAAATTGTTGGTAGGAGTTGTATATTCTGTTTCATTTACCGTTATATTCGTTTACTTTACCGTGCTTATGTGATTGTCCAATTTTAACATAGTACGGGCTGAGAGTGTAATTTCTATTTTGTTGTACTTGGTAGGTAATGTTTCCACGGCACAGCCAGCCACAGAATAGTGCAATCCTATATCTGTAGTAAATGTTGTGAAAAGTCCCTCAAGTACAAAACTTAGCCAACACTAGACATGTGATCTTCATGTGCCAAACAAGTTGCGCCACGTAAACACAGGTCCACTACTAAATCTGTGCCCACTTTACACGTCACGCATTGTAGTCGCGCACAGTATCAAGCAGAGATTGATTGTTCTCTCTTAAATGTGGAACGTAGTGGGAACAAGGTGTTCGTTACTTTGACAGTAACTAAGATATATGTCAAATTGTAACTGGACACAGGTGCTTGTGTTACTCATCTGAACAAACTTACTTATGAACGGTTAGGTTCACCAATAGTGAGTCCAGCTCCGAGTGTGTGGACAGTCTGTAACTGACAGGAAATTCCAGTTTCAGTAAGTTTCTGTGTGCCAATTACTTTTTAAGGTGTATCGAAAAGAATCATATTCACAGTGATTTCTGTCAAATCTTCGCAGAGTAGTTTTGGCTTAGATCTTCTGACATTTTCGGCTTTTCAGTCCACAAACCCGCGTTGAAAATTGAAAGAAGTGTTCCTACAGACGGGTTTCAAGTTCTATATGATAAATTTAAGGAACTTTGACGGTACACGCTGTCCGAACAATTTTGTAGCTCATGTGTCCCTTAAAGACAATGCATATCCAAAGGTTTGTCGAGCTACGCAAATGTCCATTGTCCTTAGGAAACAAATCGCTGTACACTTACGACAATGACAAGCATTAGGGTTTATCAAGCCAATCAGTGACAGTTACTGGTCTACCCCATTAGTCACCATTACCAAACTTTCGACTTTGTGTTGATTTTAATTTGACTGTTAACTCTCAGAAAGTGATTGACACATACCCTTTGTCCCTCCCAGACGAATGGATAGACAGATTAGGCAAGGGTCGTTATTTCTCCAAGACAGACATAATGGATGCTTACCCTCAATTGCCTTTGGATGACTACCCAGAGAAATTTGGTTACCAACACTCATCTTGGGTTAATTGAATTTTGACGCCTGCGTAATGCGCAACGTCACTTCCGACGTCCATGGTGAGGACCATCTTTGCCATCAAGACACCATGCAGCGTGGTACAGATGGGCCCAACAACATGCCGGATGGACCGCTCAGGATTGGCATCACGTTCCCATCATCGGGGAGTGTCGCATAGGCCTTCAACTGGACAATCGTCAGAGACGTGTTTGGAGGCAGCCCGGTCAGGCTGAACGCCTTAGACAAACTGCCCAGCGAGTGCAGCAAGGTGAAAGTTCCCTGCTGTTTTGGGGTGGCATTATGTCAGGCAGACGTACTATGCATGAATGCCATCCTCCGACAGACAGTCCAACGATATCGGCAGCATATTGGTGAGGCATTCGTCTTCATGGATGACAATTCGCGCCCCCATCGTGGATATATTGAGAATGACTTCCTTCAGGATAACGACATCGCTTGAATAGAGTGGCCAGCATGTTCTCCAGACATAAAACCTTTTGAACGTACCTGGGATAGATTGAAAAGTGCTGTTTATGGACGAAATGACCCAGCAATCGCTCTGAGGGATCTACGCCGCAACGGCGTTGAGGAGTGGACAATCTGGTCCAACACTGCTTTGATGAACTTGTGGATAGTAGGCGACGATGAATAGAGGCATGCGTCAATGTAAGAGTGCGTGCTACTGGATATACGATGTACCGGTGTGTACAGCAATCTGGACCACAACCTCTGAAGGCCTCACTGTATTGTGGTACAACATGCAATGTGTAGTTTTCACGAGCAATTAATAGGGGGGAAATGATGTTTACGTTGATCTCCATTCCAATTTCCTGTACACGTTCCGAAACCCTCTGTACAGAGGTGAAGCCAAACTTTTTCTGATGTGTGTAGCTACAATTTATTATAATTACTATAGCACCAACGGTATTTTAGACAGAGTTGTACATTCTAAGCAAAACCTAGATCTGAAATCTGCATAAATTAATCATGAGCATTGGTTACAAACCCTCGTCTCCATTCTTCGTTTGCACGGGGGACAAATTCGGCATACCTTTCTCCCTTGGCGATGTCGTCTTCACCAAATTGTCCATTGTCTGCGTTATTATCAGTTTCTTGAAGCGTATCGAACAGTATGTTGGTATCAAAAACCACTAATTTCAGTAGCAAAAGATGAGATAAGGAATGAGGCGGAGGAGATTAGTGTTTAATCTCCCGTCGACAACGAGGTCATCAGAGACAGAACACAACCTCGTACTACGGAACGATGGGGAATGAAATAGGCCATGTCCTTTCGTAGGAACCATCGCGGCAATTGCCTGAAGCGATTTAGGCAAACAACGGAATACCTAAACTAGGATACCGGACGAGGGTTTGAACCGTCGTCATCCCGAATGTGAGTACAGTGTGCTAAACACTGCGCCACTTCGCTTCGTGAGGCTGCCTGATATTTCACCTATGATGGCACACTAAGACGAATTCTAAGCGATAAAACAAATACGCCGACCCATTACTCAATATTCGTAGTATTTACGACAAGAGCACCAGTGTCAGCAAACTGCTGGAGTCAGGCAATAAATAGTTCAGCCATTGTTAACATCGTTGCAATCGTAAACTTGAGGAGAGTTTAGTATTCTAGGATCAAGACCTAACGCACACACCTTGTGAAGAGTGGAATACTGTATAAGCATTCTGGAGAAACTTGAGGTTCAAAAATGGCTTTAAGCACTACGGGACTAAACATCTGAGGTCATCAGTCCCCTAGACTTAGAACTACTTAAACCAAACTAAATTAAGGACATCACACACATGCATGCCGGAGGTAGTATTATAACCTGCGACCGTAGAAGCAACGTGGTTTCGGACTGAAGCGCCTAGTAGCGCTCGGCCACCGCAGCCGGCAAACTGGAGGTAATTAGATCGCAAACTATCTTCAAACGTCAAGCTAATAGGGGAAAATGAGATACATAAATCTTGCACTGTTTCAACATCCACTCAGTACACACTAGCTGGTGGTGACTGGTTTCAGAACACTCCACACCTCACAAGCATCGCATCGTTATGTCTTCTGGACACTCTCTCTGTCCCATATACGAATGCAATGACTTAACACTTTTCCTGCTCGTTGTTCGACGCTGTAATGTTTATTTAAACACATTTGCTTCTCATTTGTCTGTAAAGGGGAGTAGATTGCTCATACGCTGTCCTTTATTAGTCGAATAATGAATGCGGCTGATCACCACGGTTCGGACAACCGGAATCGCGGTGCGGTAAATTTTTCTGGGTGCAGTGGCCACAAAGAGGGGCCGTGGTGGTGGGGGTGGGGAGGAAAGGGTGGGGGGAGGCGGCGGACAGCGAGAGCTGGCAGCTCCGCTAACGATCGAGTCCGCGCGGTCACGGAGTAAACAAAAGAGCGAAGAGATGTGCGCTCAGCCATTCACTGTGCGCGGAAACCCGCCCGTTGTTTGTACATCACGGCAACAAAAGAAGACAATGGCTCGCAGGGCAGCCGCTATCAGAGGTGACGCGCCGTTATTTCCCTGGGAAATTGTAACCCAGGGCGGGCAGGGAGCCGGGGCGGTCGCCAGCGAATCTGTGAGGGTGGCGGGGGTGTGCTACGACCAGTGCTGACGTGGCACTCAGTGATGGCGCGGGGGTTGTGGTGGTGGGGAGGGGGCGTATCAAGCTGGAAAAGCTGTCGCTCACAGAGGGCACGGCTCAGCCGGTATCAGCTATTAACCTGCTGTTCGCCCCACCTGACCGTGTCTGTTGCCGGATATTGGTCACAACCGAAACCTTTGTTCTGCGTCCATCAATTTCACTGAAGCGGCCTCTGTTTCAGCGCTCCCGAATAGAACGGGCCCGGATGCGATTTCATGGGTATGACCAGTAGTACCTGGTCTCATCTGAGATATCTGACCACTTTAAGAAATAAAAAAAAAATTAGCATGTGATAGAGATATAACGTTGTTTCTGTACGAGTCCAGCGACAGCTCTTTCTAAAATTTTCCACATCACTCCTAGCGCCACGACCAGTATATGTTTATAAGTTCGTAAGCTTCCACGACCAATGTCAGTCTGCATAAAATCATTTTCAATATTGAATAACGTCATTCTAAACCACCATAGCAATTACATTGCCGACCTATAGATCAACATTGCAGTGGTTTGGGGCGTTTTGCTTCCCTTAGTGTGCCTGTGTTGTTAAGATATAACTCTACATGAAGATTCCTTTTCTTTTCAATTTCCGAAATGGTTGAAAACAGCAGCCACTGCAAGTTTCTCATATCGACGATAGGTACAGGAGAAGTGGTATGATGCATGAAATCATTCACTGTCCCAACAAAATAGAAATTTTGCCCAGATTATGTAATTGTGCTAAGACGGTTTCTTTATCCTATCCGATTAGACCATGTTTTCCTTATTATTATAATGATAGCCTCTTAGTTCAATCTGTTTTACACTTAAAACAAGTCATTGTTGAACATTATTGCCAAAAACTTCACCATTGTGATTTCGTATTTTTAGACGATACTCAAGTGAAACAGAAAAGTTGTACTGTATTTATGGCTTATAGGCCTATGAATCTGAATAGTCCGAAACTTTGTAATCCGATCCATTTGCAGAAAAAGCTATACATATGCTGTCATTGAAGCTACTATCCTCACAGAGGTCTCTCTCGTACCTCATATATCAGTGATACCAGCAACTTACCCATTCATTTCAAGTGACCTCATTTCCCACTCACGATCATGTTTTCAGTAGCACTGAAGAAGGCTCTAGATCAGAGAGAGCGGGAGGAAGATGTGGACAGAGACCGGAGGAGGAAGAGATGGACAGATAGAAGGGAGAAGAAATGGTCAAGAGAGGGGTGGAAGAGGGGAGTGGAAATATTTTACGATATATATAGAATCCAAACACATAATTTAATTTGCGGTACGGTCTTATGGAACCAAATTACTGAGGTCATCGGTCCCTAAGCATACACATTTCTTAATTTAACCTAAAGTAACTTACACTATGGACAACACACACACCCTTGCCCGGAGGAAGACTCGAACCTCCGCGGTAGGAGGGAGGGGGGGGGGGGGGGGGGGGGAGCCGCACGGACCGTGACAAGGCGCCTCAGAGCTGGCGGCTACCCTGGGCGGCTTCACATATTTAGTAATTGTGAAGCGTTACCAGTATCAGTAATTGATAATCCTCGTTTTGAACCCTCACACGGATTTATTTGAAACTGGTACTTGCAGAAATGCATTATCGCTTTACAACAAAAATGTCAGAGATGTGAGTTATTCTTCAAAACGTTGGTAGCCGTCTTCAGCTTAGTGTAATGTTTAACGCAAGACGCTTGTAGTGCCGGTAAATGCAGAACATACATTAAGTTACAATAGCCCGCACTGTGTCTTCCGTTTGTAACAGAGCGAAGTAATACTAAATTGTGAAAAAGTCTTGCGAAGTTTTGAAGCACACTAACTTTTTTCCCTAATTTCCAATTAAAGAAATACGCAGCCGGTCAGTTGCGAATTTTTATTTATTTTTGGACTTGACCCTGGTGTAGACAGGGTTTAGGGTATCTTCTTCAGATGAACAAGGAGTTACTTCAGTTAATTACGTAAAACGTGTTACATCAGTCAGGGCGTTTTTTTCTTCCAAAGAAGATATTCTTAGCGGTATCAAAACCCAGGGAAAGTAAAACAAAACAAAAGTTGGCCTCTGATTAGCCGTGTACATCTATAATTGGAAACTTACTTTCACTTGCCGCTAACAGCGATGTTCAACATTGTCCTCTGTAGTCTAAACAAGGTACATGCCATGACGACATGGCCGTCATTAAAGACGGTCAGTAACCCAATTGGACGAGGATGGGATAGAGAAGTTTTAACGAAAAATTGTGTGTGAAATCTTATGGGACTTAACTGCTAAGGTCATCAGTCCCTGAGCTTACACACTACTTAACCTAAATTATCCTAAGGACAAACAAACACACACACACACACACACACACACACACACACACACACACACACACACACACCCCAATGCCCGAGGGAGGTCTCGAACCTCTGCCGGGACCAGCCGCACAGTCCATGACTTCAGTGCCCCAGGTCGGTCGGATAATCCCGCGCGGCAAGTTTTAACGTAACCGCCCATTAATTGGGATATAAGAATTTTCCTTGCCGTTGATACGAAAGGCATTTCCGGTTTGTGAACACATTGATATCAGAAATTAAAAGCAATGGCCGCAAAGTTAAAGGCCTCTTTCATTAAATGACTTGACTTCATTCAGAACTTTTACGAAATTTAATGCAAATTCTTTTGAAAGTAGTAATACGCCACAGTTTGGCTTGGATAGCAAATCTTTTGGTAAACTTTGTTGCTGACCGTGAATTTAAGTATGTTTCCTTGTGGAAATTGATATTAAACTGATTATCGGACTTCGTAACACTAAAATGTTACAGGTTCTATCATATTTCACAAACAAAAGACTTCAGCGCATGAAATGATGCACGAACTATAATAACCAAGCTTCCGTATTAAAAAATGAAAGAAAACAGAATTATGAATCTCTAAAGGGGGACTCGATTATAAATTAAGTATGGTTAAACTTCAACAGTGACTTATTTCTTTAAAAGTCAACTTACACTCTTCCACATAGCCTAATATTAAAAACAAAAGATTCTCTTCATGAAATGCACGATAATCTGATTTCCAACCACAGTTCCAGTTGCAAATAATAAAGTAACAGTCCAAGAGATATCGTCTGCACTAATTCATCGAATTCGCAGAGTTAATTGCGTAACACGAATCAAAATACTAGAGAGAGACAAGCACACTGGCAAAAAGAAAAGAGAAAAAGAACAGAGAAAGAAAGGAAAGAGAGTGGTGCCCTTGCTTCACAACTCTTTATACTAACTACAAGTTATGATCCTTGTATGAGTACAGACACACTATGCGATAAACACACTATGTTATAAAAGTTGTTCGGACACCGCATAAATCACACGTTCTCCAAATTAGGTGCATTGTGACGCCACCTTTTGCAAGGTACTCTATATGAGCAACCTCAGTGGTCATTAGACATCGCGAGAGGTCAGAATGGGGCGCTCCTAGGATCTCGCGGATTTTCAACGTCGTCATATGATTAACTGTCACTTTTGTTAAGTTCTTACGTAAGAATTCACAGTCCTAAACATCAATATGTCCACTGTTTGCGATATAACAGTAAAGCGGAAACGTGAAGGAACGCGAACAGCACAAAAGCGTACAGGCCGAATCGTCTGTTGACTGATAGAGACCGCCTACAGTTGAAGAGGTTCCTAATGTATAATAGGCAGACCTCTATCCAGACCATCACACAGGAATTCTAAACAGCATCAGGATCCACTGCAAGTACTGTGACAGGTAGCCAAGGGGTGAGAAAAAACCGATGTTATGGTCGACTACAACTCATACGCCACAAAAATTTACGCCGTTAAATGCCAAACGATGCCTCGCTTGGTGTAACGAGCGTAAACATTGGACGATTGAACAGTGTTAAAAGGTTGCGTGGGTGACAAATCGCGGTACACAATGTGGCGATCCGATGGCACGGTGTCAGTATGGCGAATGCCCGGTATACGTCATCTGCCAGCGTGGGTAATGTCAAAAGTAAAATTTTGATGCTGTGGTGTTATGGTTTGGTCGTGATTTTCATGGAGGGGGTTACACATCTTGGTGTTATGCATGGCACTGTCGGAGCGTACCCGTGCTCTTGGGGTAGGGTCTTTGATTCATAATCAAAACGTCTTCGGTCCCGGGTTCGATCCCCGCCACTGCCTAAATTTTGATAAACAGTCAGCATTGGCGGCCGAAGACTTCCGGCATAAGAAGTCAGCCTCATTCTGCCAACGGCCTTGTCAAAGAGGGCGGAGGAACGGATAGAGGTTCAGGGCACTCTCTTGTCCTAGGGGTGAGAAATTGCCCCTAAAGGCGGAAGAATCAGCAATGATGAACGACATGAGGATGCAGAAGGCAATGGAAACCACTGCATTAAAGCACGTAATGTGTATCCACAGGACATGTGGCCTGTAGTTGAAGAAGTGTCATGATGATCTCTCGATTGGCAAAAGATTCCGGAATAGTCCCCCATTCGGATCTCCGGGAGGGGACTGCCAAGGGGGAGGTTACCATGAGAAAAAGATTGAATAATCAACGAAAGGATAACGTTCTACGAGTCGGGGTGTGGAATGTCAGAAGCTTGAACGTGGTACGGAAACTAGAAACTCTGAAAAGGGAAATGCAAAAGCTCAATCTAGATATAGTAGGGGTCAGTGAAGTGAAGTCTAAGGAAGACAAGGATTTCTGGTCAGATGAGTATCAGGTAATATCAACATCATCAGAAAATGGTATAACAGGTGTAGGATTCATTATGAATAGGAAGGTAGGGCAGAGGGTGTGTTACTGTGAACAGTTCAGTGACTGGGTTGTTCTAATCAGAATCGACAGCAGACCAACACCGACAACGATAATTCAGGTATACATGGCGACGTCGCAAGCTGAAGATGAACAGATAGAGAAAGTGTATGAGGATATTGAAAGGGTAATGCAGTATGTAAAGGGGGACGAAAATCTAATAGACATGGGCGACTGGAATGCAGTTGTAGGGGAAGGAGTAGAAGAAAAGGTTACAGGAGAATATGGGCTTGGGACAAGGAATGAAAGAGGAGAAAGACTAATTGAGTTCTGTAACAAGTTTCAGCTAGTAATAGCAAATACCTTGTTCAAGAATCACAAGAGGAGGTGGTATACTTGGAAAAGGCCGGGAGATACGGGAAGATTTCAATTAGATTACATCATGGTTAGACAGAGATTCCGAAATCAGATACTGGATTGTAAGGCGTACCCAGGAGCAGATGACTCAGATCACAATATAGTAGTGATGAAGAGTAGGCTGAAGTTCAAGACATTAGTCAGCAAGGATCAATACGCTAAGAAGTGGGATACGGAACTTCTCAGGAATGACGAGATACATATGAAGTTCTCTAACTCTATAGATACAGCAATAAGGAATAGCCCAGTAGGCAGTACAGTTGAAGAGGAATGGACATCTCTAAAAAGGGCCATCACAGAGGTTGGGAAGGAAAACTTAGGTACAAGGAAGGTAGCGGGGAAGAAACCATGGGTAACAGAAGAAATACTTCAGTTGATTGATGAAAGGAGGAAGTGCAAACATGTTCCGGGAAAATCAGGAATACAGAAATACAAGTCGCTGAGGAATGAAATAAATAGGAAGTGCAGGGAAGCTAAGACGAAATGGCTGAAGAAAAAATGTGAAGACATCGAAATAGATATGATTTTCGGAAGGACAGACTCAGCATACAGGAAAGTCGAAACTATCTTTGGTGACATTAAAAGCAATGGTGGTAACATTAAGATTGCAACGGGAATTCCACTGTTAAATGCAGAGGAGAGAGCAGATAGGTGGAAAGAATACATTGAAAGCCTCTATGAGGGTGAAGATTTGTCTGATGTGATAGAAGAAGGAACAGGACTCGATTTAGAAGAGATAGGGGATCCTGTATTAGAATCGGAATTTAAATGAGCTTTGGAGGACTTACGGTCAAATAAGGCAGAAGGGATAGATAACATTCGATCAGAATTTCTAAAATCATTAGGGGAAGTGGCAACAAAACGATTATTCACGTTGGTGTGTAGAATATATAAGTCTGGCGACATACCATCTGACTTTCGGAAAAGCATCATCCGCACAATTCCGAATACGGCAAGAGCTGACAAGTGCGAGAATTATCGCACAATCAGCTTAACAGCTCATACATCGAAGCTGCTTACAAGAATAATATACAGAAGAATGGAAAAGAAAATTGAGAATGCGTTAGGTGACGATCAGTTTGGCTTTAGGAAAAGTAAAGGCACGAGAGACGCAATTCTGGCGTTACGGATAATAATAGAAGCAAGGCTAAAGAAAAATGAAAACACGTTCATAGGATTTGTCGACCTGGAAAAAGCGTTCGACACTATAAAATGGTGCAAGCTGTTCGAGATACTGAAAAACGTAGGGGGTAAGCTATAGGGAGAGACTGGTCATATACAATATGTACAGCAACCAAGAGGGAATAATAAGAGTGGACGATCAAGAACGAAGCGCTCGTATTAAGAAGGGAGTAAGACAAGGCTGTAGCCTTTCGCCCCTACTCTTCGATCTGTACATCGAGAAAGCAATGATGGAAATAAAAGAAAGGTTCAGGAGTGGAATTAAAATACAATTTGAAAGGATATCAATGATACGATTCGCTGATGACATTGCTATCCTGAGTGAAAGTGAAGAAGAATTAAATGATCTGCTGAACGGAATGAACATTCTAATGAGTACACGGTATGGTTTGAGAGTAAATCGGAGAAAGACGAAGGTAATGAGAAGTAGTAGAAATGAGAACACCGAGAAACTTAACATATGGATTGATGGTCACGAAGTCGATGAAGTTACGGAATTCTGCTACCTAGGCAGTAAAATAACCAATGACGGACGGAGCAAGGAGGACACCAAAAGCAGACTCCCTATGGCAAAAAAGGCATTTCTGGCCAAGAGAAGTCTACTAATATCAAATACCGGCCTTGATTTCAGGAAGAAATTTCTGAGGATGTACGTCTGGAGTACAGCATTGTATGGTAGTGAAACATGGACAGTGGGAAAACCGGAACAGAAGAGAATCGAAGCTTTTGGATTGATGGTCACGAAGTCGATGAAGTTACGGAATTCTGCTACCTAGGCAGTAAAATAACCAATAACGGACGGAGCAAGGAGGACATCAAAAGCAGACTCGCTATGGCAAAAAAGGCAGTTCTGGCCAAGAGAAGTCTACTAATATCAAACACCGGCCTTAATTTGAGGAAGAAATTTCTGAGGATGTACGTCTGGAGTACAGCATTGTATGGTAGTGAGACATGGACAGTGGGATAACCGGAACAGAAGAGAATCGAAGGTTTTAAGATGTGGTGCTATAGACGAATGTTGAAAACTATGTGGACTGATAAGGTAAGGAATGAGGAGGTTCTACGCAGAATCGGAGAGGAAAGTAATATGTGGAAAACAATGATAAGGAGAAGGGACATGATGATAGGACATCTGCTAAGACATGAGGAAATGACTTCCATGGTACTAGAGGGAGCTGTAGAGGGCAAGAACTGTAGAGGAAGACAGAGATTGGAATACGTCAAGCAAATAATTGTGGACGTAGGTTGCAAGTGCTACTCTGAGATGAAGAGGTTAGCATAGGAAAGGAATTCGTGGAGGGCCGCATCAAACCAGTCAGTAGACTGGTGACAAAAACACAACTTCTTGCCTCCCACTGTTGAAGAGCAATTCAGGGATCCAGATTGCATCTTTCAACACCTGTTTATAATGCACGGCATGTGGCGGAGTGGTTACACGACAATAACATCCCTGTAATGGAGTGGTCTGCGCAGAGTCCTGACCTGATCCCTAGAGAACACATTTTCGATGTTTCGGCAGGTCTTACCGACCGACATCGGTACCTCATATGAATGCAGCACTCCGTGAAGAATGGGCTGCCATTCCGTAAGAAACATTCCAGCACCTGACTGAACTGTGCCTGCGGAAGTGGAAGCTGTCATAAAGGCTAACGGTTGGCCGACGCAGTATTGAATTCCAGCATTACCGATGGAGGGCACCACGAACTTGTAAGTTCAAATGATTCAAATGGCTCTGAGCACTATGGGACTTAACGTCTGTGGTCATCAGTCCACTAGAACGTAGAACTACTTAAACCTAACTGACTTTAAGGACATCCATACCCGAGGCAGGATTCGAAACTGCGACCGTAGCAGTCAGGCGGTTCCGGACTGAGCGCCTAGAACCGCTAGACCACCGCGGCCGGCGAACTTGTAAGTCATTTTCAGCCATGTGTCCGGATACATTTGATCACATAGTGTATGCAAACAGGCATAATACGGCGCTGCGGTCGACAACGACTATATAAGATAAGAGCTCGCACAGGTGTTACATGGGTTAATGACGCAACAATGACAGGTTCTCAAGATTTAAATGAGTTTGAACGTGGTGTTATAGCACGAGCGTTAGGACACAGCTCCTCCAAGGTATCGATGAAGTGGGGATTTTCCCGTTCGACCATTTCACGGGTATGATGTGAATATCAGGTATCTGGAAAAATATCAAATCTTCGATACTCCTGCGGCCAGAAAAAGATCCTACATGAACGTGACCAACGACGACTGAAGAGAATCGTTCAATGTGACGGATTTGGAACCCTTCTGCAAACTGCTGCGGATTCAAATGCTTGGATAAGGGTAAGAACCACTCAACGGAACGTCATCGAATTATGCTTTCGGGGCCGAAGGTCTAACGAGTACCCTCGGCAGCACGACACAAAGTTTTACGCCTCACCTGGGCCTTTCAGCACCGACACTGGATTTTTTATGATTGGAAACATATTGTCTGATCGGACGAGTCTCGTTTCAAATTGTATCGAGCCTTTGAACGTGTACAGGTGTGGAGAGAACCTCACGAATGCACGGACTCTGCATATCAGCAGGGAACTGTTCAAGCAGTTGTAGGCTCTGTAACGGGGTGGGGCGTGTGCAGTTGGAGTTATGTAGGACCTCTGATACGTCTAGATACGACGCTGACGGATGACACGCACGTAACAATCCTGTCTGATCACCTGCAACCATTCACGTCTATTTTGCGTTTCGGCCGACTTGGGCAGTTTCAGCAGTATAATGCGAGACCCATAATTGCCACAGAGTGGCTCCAGAAACAGTCCTCTGAGTTTAAACTCTTAACGCTGGTCGCCAAACTCCTCTGACATGATTATTATTGAACATGTCTGGGTTGTCTAGCAACGTGCCGTTCAGATGAGATCTCCACCCCAATGTTCTCTTACGGATTTATCGACAGTCATTGACGATTCATGATGTCAATTCCCTCCAGCACTATTTAAGACATTATTGGAGTTCATGCCACGTCGTGTTGCGGCACTTCTGCCTGCTCACGGGGGCCCTTACACGATTTTAGGCAGGTGTACCAGTTTCTTGGCTCTTCAGTGTATTATCGAGAGGTGTCTGGCATACTTACATAACCTTGGGTAAATTTCATGTAGAAGGTGTAGTGAAAGTAGTTTAAGGCCATCCCACGTCACAATTGTCGCGTAGTTCATTAAGAAGAGTACGCGTCGTTCTCCTTGATCGCAGCTCAACTTATCCATACAATGCAAATTTAGTGCCCCTAGCCCATTATCCTTATTACACGCGTCATCTCGCTGATTCCTTTAGGAGTACGAGACGTATTTCTGCACTGAAGAGATCACTGGCCGACTCGTCTTAATTATACATTAATAAAACCGACAAACAGGAAGTATGGATTCCTGATTGGAAATAGATGAAAAAATGTCGTATGAACATGTGTCCGAGTACGCATTGTTTCCATGGTAAACGGCGCTGACGAATGACAGTTCCTGTGACCACGCCCCGCGTGTTTCTTGTGTGTTGTAGGTTGTGTAATTGACTCAGCGTACTGTGAGCAGCAGAATTGTTCGGTATTCCTGTTAGGAACAAGTCGACATGGTGTCTTTGTATGATGAAGCAAATGGAAATAGTCGAGAGGCAGTAAGGGTATACGAAAACAATTAACTTCAAGGACAACTACATCATACGAAACTTCAAGCCCCTTATCGGCGTTCGGGTGATCGTGGGGCCCCTCAGACGTGCAGGTAGGCAGCTGACTGTGTGTCCACCAGATTTGGAAGACCGTTTTCTCCAAGATATTTCGAAGAACCCTAGTACAAGCTCCAGGCACGTAATCCGTCAGCATGGTATAAGCCAAAGTAACATTATTTGTATCTTGTGTGACACACACATTTCCATGGTGGTCACTGTGAACTTCTGTTGTGACGTGGATGTTGTTCAGATATATACTGTGTTCCGGGACGATCTGTTGACGTTGCATGCAGACCGTCTACTAACGCACATATATGTTCAAAGGACCTTTTATCCTCCTTCACTAGTCAGGCATTCGTTCCAGCAATTTGTCAGTTTTGTTGATGTTTACCCTTTATATAGTTTTGGAGTCTGTCCTTTCTAATCTGTCGGAAAGAAGAGACACCATTTTTATGGTGCAGCCATTATGGATTATTGGAACGGATTGTATTAATAGGGATCATGTTGTTGTTTTGTTAGTAGTGGTTCAATCTTGAGGTGGATGTTTGTCTTTGTGATGTGGTTTGTAATGGTTGTTCAGTTGAATGTGATAGATACTTTGGTAGCTATGAGTTACTTATTTGTTTCTGGTTTTTGAGCTTTTAGATTCGGTTTGGAGCTTTTTTTTGATGTAATGCTTGTGTTTGCAGTACGGTTTGTGTGTGTGTGTGTGTGTGTGTGTGTGTGTGTGTGTGTGTGTGTGTGTGTGTGGTACGTTTTTTTATCGGCTTAGGTTAATTTGTAGGTGTTTGTGAGTCGTAAATATGTTTTCGAATTTTTACATTTATTGTGATGTTGCAGTTACTTTGTGGAATGGAAATTCTTTTGAAATGAGGGTCCTCAGATTTGTGGTTTGGTTAGTCATCTGCGCGGTGGGGGAGGGAGGGGAGAGAAGTTTGTATCGATGTTTGCATTTCAGCTATACTGGTCTAGTTAGGACTGCGATATTGGTTTCTGTGGTTCTATGTCGAAGTTTCGGTAACGGTGTCCAATTTTGTGTGGTTTCAAATATTTCCATTCCGTTTATTTGGAAGATGTCCAGTGTGTTACTTTTTTGATGATATGCCTGTCTAGTGGTGGTGCGTCTTGTATCGCTATTTTCGTTTGGGCTACGTATATCAAGTGAAGCACTCGATTTAAATTCAACGCTTGTTTTGTATGTTTTGTTGAGTTCATCCTGAAGAATCCGTGCGTATTAGTCTTCAATTCTGTTTTTCTTTCGTTAAGGAGTGTCTTCGTTCGAACTATAGGTCAAGTGAAATACGCGATTCCAATTCTGTACTTTCGTGTTGTTTTTGTTCGGTATATTCTGTAAGATTCATGTGCGAGTGTGTTTTTCAAATTGTGTTGTTTCATGGGTATCTGTCTGGTATAGCTGTCTTCTTTTGAGCACGTAAGACAAATGAAATATTTGATTCCAATTTTGTGATTTTTTTTTCATTTTTTCGTTGGGTTTACTCTGGAGGATTTCGAGTGTTTAGTTTATCGATTGTTTGTTTGCTTTGGAATGATCTTTATTTTATTGTAGTAGTTTTAGTTTGTCCCCAGGCAAAACCCCTCAATCTTTAATTTGTTTTGGACTGTAATGGTATATCTTGTGATCGCCATCTTGAAGGATGTAATCGACTTGGTATTATATCCTATCTATAACTGCCTTCGTAATTCGTGTAAGCTACCTTGCTTACTCCAAATTTGACGTCGTGTATCAAGTCAGACGGTCGGAATCGGTGAGTGTTCTAATTGCCGTGTGGCAATAGTGCTTTAACTTATCGTGTTACAAATATCCATGACGCCACGTCCCTAAATCATGTGTTCAGAATTCTGCAGAATATTTTGAAGAAGAGAGAAGTGGGTGCAAAGTTTTCCCACACACCTTGAATCTCTAACAAAAACAACGAAACATGGACGCCTGCCGTGACTTGACTGAAATAAAAAATGCGGACAATTCTGTCATGACAAAAAAAATTATCACTGGCAACGAGACTTGTTTCAGTACGAACCTATCCCAAAACAAGAAAATTCTGTAATTTTCATGAAGGATCAACGCTGCCACTGCAAGGTGCAAATTGGATAACGTAGATAGGAAGGAGTTTTCTGACAGTTTTAGAAGGCAGCAGAAACGTTCCGTGCGTTGTACTCAAGTGGGTGGGAGTCGGTGTTGAGAGAGAGAGTGAGGCTATGCATGACACCTGAATCATTAAAAACATCATCTGAACGTTTCTCTTTTATGAATCCAGTCTTTAAAGGTTTTGGACTGACGCGTTATTATGTCCACGTCTATACTATACCTGTCATTATCGGGACCTTAAAAATCTCAGAGGAATATTAAAATAAATATACGACATGTGAAAAAAAATGTTGCGTACCGTTCTAGTCAAGATTAGTGTTGTCTCCTTCAAAGTAGTACCCTTGTGATTGCACACACTATTTCCAGCGCTTCTGAAATTGATGGTAACATTTCTGGAACTCATCTTCTGTAATATCCTCCAAGACGCCTGTCACAGCTTTTTGGACTTCTTGTGTAGTTTGAAAATGGTGTCCCTTTACCACCGTTTTGACTCTGGGAATTAGAAAAAAGTCGCACGGAGCGATGTCTGGTGAATAAGGTGGCTATGTTAGTATTGAAATTTGTTTTGAGGATAAAAATTGCTGTACTGACAGTACAGTATGGGATGGCGCATTATCGTGATGCAGAATCCAATTATCAGCAACGTTGGCTCTGACACGAAGAACTCTTTTGCTAAGTCTTCCTAAAATTTCTTTGTAGATATATTGGTTAACAGTTTATCCAGGAGGCACCTTTTCTTTATTGACAATTCCCAAGGAAACATAGAAGCACAAAAGCATGCATTTCACTTTTGACTCTGACATGCGAGATTTTTTTGGTCTGGGTGATCCCTTTGAACACCATTGCGAACTTTGGCGCTCTGTCTCTGGATCGCACTGAAAAAACAAAGAAACAACTTCCATCCCCAGTGATAATACGGCTCAGCAAGTCTGTATTGATTTCCGTTCTCTCTAACAGATCGGCTGCCACATTTTTCCCTCTTTCTCGCAGTTGTGGTGCGAGATTTTTGGGGACCAAATCTTTCTCATACCAAGATCTTCAGCTATTATTAGACGAGCCGTTTGTCGACTGATGTTCATTTCTTCTGCAATCATTTTCCCGGAGAATCTTCGATCACATCATACGAGTTCACGCACCTTGGCCAAGTTGACATCCGTCCGTGTGGTTGCGGTCGTCCACTGTGGTTTTCATCTTCAACATTCGTTTTGCCTTCAGTAAATATTTTATGCCAATGAAAAAATTGAGCTCTTGACATAACCTCCTCTCCAAAAGCCTTCTTAAGCTTATCGTAAGTTGTCACGTTTTCACCAAATTTAACCCAAAAAGAAATGGCATACCGTTGCGCAATATTATGCGGTTTCATTTCCGTGACGAGAGACACAAAGACGTGTTAACGTATTACAGCACAACTCACGACTGAGCATTTTCATCGATGTGCTGCTTGGACTAGAAATAGCTTATAGACCAAGGTCAAAGATATGGTGCCTACGCAAGCCTGAAGGATTACCACATCTTGTAAAGAAGATCAGTGTCACTACTTTATAGTCGCACCTCGTATGTGCAGTTTACTTACACAACTACAACCTATGGTAGTCAAAGAGTTATCGGAAGAAGCAACAAGGGTTGAGTGGTATATTATCGATCAAAACTTGAAATATTTCATTTCAAAATAAAACAGAAAATAAAACAGAAAATAAAACTTACAAGTAATCATCCCTGCAATTAGTTCATTCGTTTAGTAAATCTACATCACAGTTCTTAGAAACAAAATGTATATCTGCAATAATCAGTCAATACACGAAGGAATCACTGCAGTTACGTAGATATTATGACCGTAATTATTAGGGTATGTGTTCATTAGTAGGTGCGGATGTGCGAAGTAAAATATGGCTGACTTCATTCATTCGGCTTTTCTCCACTACAGGTGCAGGATTATTTGTACGGCTTTGAGACTTCCTACGCCTCCGCAGTCGGACGGGCTTTCGGAGAAATGAATCCGCCCCCATCGCTCATCAGCGCCGCCGCAAGGACCGGCGCCGAACCAAAGGAGGCAGGTGGCGCTTCCAAAAGGAGTGGAGAAGGAAAAGGAAACGCACAGCGTCTCAGAGTGAGAACGAAAGGCGTCGCATTAGATGGTATCTGGGGCATGCGTCTGATGCGTATTGAATGGAGTGCGAGTGACGTTTAAAGGGGTGGGCGGTTCGTGTTGAACCAACGCTTTCCGCCTAACACTGCAAATTCCTGGTACTATAAATAACGCACTTCTTTAGTCTTGTTACCCAGCCTCTTCTTGCTAGTTTGCCCGCAGCGACGCTAGTACACAATGAAGCACTTTACCGGGTGGCACAGACATTGAAAACATTTCTTTAGAACGCGTATTCGATATCATATATGTTTACTGGAGAGACAAACTATGCACAGGTTTAGCTTGATAGGGATGCCATAATCTTTGACTGCATAGCTGTACGTGGCTGATCTGTGCTGTGCCATGATGGTTGGGATTAGAGGAAACATGCCGATGTGAACTATGAGACAAAGGAACGCGTGGTTCTGGGACCACTGGGGCTAGACCCATCGCTTTGACGCAGCTTGCAGTTTCATGGTTCTGTTGGTTTAAATTCGTAGGCCTTGTCTAATGATACGTTTCGATGGCCATTTCTGCTCTGTAACCAACAGGAATTTATGGTGACTTGCACGGTTTGGCTTAAAATTCTAAATATTTTTTCGGCTTTATAGACGTTGTTCCTTGCGACCAAGATCAAATCTGTTGTACCGAGTGAAAGACTTCCTTCCATGCTAAAGGATTAATATCAGCCTCTCATTAGCTACCCCAACTTATTTGCTATTACCATATGGATTACAAATTATGTGGGGTTTCATTTGTTCTGATTTTTAATAGTTGTGTTCATTTTTTTTCTAGTGGTTCTCAGCACTTACAAAGTTGAAAGTTAACCCTGTGGGGACTATATAAAGTGATTCAGAATGTATGGAAAATTTAGTTTACAAACAACATTTATTTTCCCAAAACAAAGACATAAATTATGCTAAACAAGTTATGGATTCAATACTGTTAACAACTAACAGTTGGTTTAAGAGCACGAGGACCCTGGGTGGCAGGAGTGAACCAAGTACTCTGGCCTTAAAAATGTGGATAACGCAATCTGAATTGATCTAGTACCGGGCAGACATTGATTGATTACGTCTACTGTGGTTTCGCTACATGGATGCAGCAGACAACAAGTGGTGATTGAGATCTGTACACCCTAACAATGCCAGAGCAGCAGTACATTACCCTGTTTGCTTTGTGTGACGATGTAACTTGCTGGTGGTGAGATGGGTGAGGCAGAGGTGAGACGTGAGGTGGCAACTGTAAATCGATCGCAGCCACGAAAGCAATGCCAACGTCTCACGGTCCAGCGATCGCAATTTACTCTCTACCATAGCCCTGAAATCATGGTAGATTTCAGTGTGTGCCACACCTGATCGCTGGTCGTACCAGGGACCAATTTGGCTCACTTATACGACAGAGTCCACAAGGATACCAAACGTCAAGACTGGTAAACCAGAAACAAATAAGTATGCTCCCAGCAAACGAGTAGTCCGAGACGTTTGAAGTCAAACTGTCAGTAGAGTAAGAACTTCACTTGCGAGTAGTTACACTGGAAAACCTGTGGTGAAGTCAGTCTCAGGACAGGTCCCTAACACCAACCACACACACCAGAGCGGAAAATTCCTGAATTAAGTGCCAAAGTCTTATCTTTACAAATACAAATTAACCTTGACTTTACACAGGTAGGACATTCTGAGTCACTGATTTCCCTTTGTATATTAAAAACTTAACGACATTACTTTGGTTCTTTCGATAGTTTTTCATTATATTAATGGCTAAGAAAGGCGAGCATATAGAGTCTGCTTTGTGACCTGAGCGTCCAATCACTACATTTTGATCTCGTTTTGATTACGATTACGAGATTTTATACCTCTAATAGCAGTTATTCTTAACAATTTACAACTTCGCTTTAAACGTGTGCAATTCCCAGGGAACGTATGTTATTAGATGACCATAAAAAAGCACAAGGCCAGGCTTTGTTTATGCGTTCCTTTTTGCATGGTGATCATTACTGGGTTCTCGCTCGTTTTAGTGAAGCAAACAACTCCTCCTTTCATGTCTCCATGTGCAAAGTCTCTGGCATACCAGTACATAAATATCCAAACAGTGACAGATTCTACTTCTACGTACATACTCCGCAAGCCAAAATACTGTGCGTGGCGGAGGGTATCTGTACCACTACTACTTATTTCCTTACCAGTCTCACTCGCAAATACAGGAAGGAAAAAAAACGACCTTCGGCATGCCCTCATTTCGCTAATCTATGTGGTCCTTACGCGAAATTTACATTGACGGCAGTAGAATTGTCCTGTATTCAGTTTCAGATGTCTGATGGTTCAGCACTATTGGACTAAACATCTGTGGTCATCAGTCCCCTGTAACTTAGAACTACCTAAACGTAACTAACCCAATGACATCACACACATCCATGCTCGAGGCAGGATTCGAACCAGCGACCGTAGCAGTCGCGTGGTTCCGGACTGAACGTCTAGAACCGCTCGGCCATCATAGCCGGCTTCTAATGCCAGTTTTCAAAATTTTTCCAATCGTGTTTATCGAAAAGAAGGTTACGTTTTCTCCAGGGATTCCAATTTCAATTCCAGAAGTATCTTCGTTAATACTTGGGTGTTGTTCCAACTCACCTATAACACATTATTCAGCCCGCCGCTGAACTACTTCGGCATCTTCCTTTAATACGACATGGTTTGGATCCCAAACGCAGCAGCAATACTCAAGAACGGGTCGTACTGGCGTCCTATACGCGGTCTCTTTTACAGATGAAACACACTTTCCTAAAATTCTTTCAAAAAGCCGAAATCGGCCATTCGCTTTCCTACTACAATTTTTACATCATCGTTACGTTTCTTATACGTTACGCGTATACTATTAAACGCTGTGATTGTGTCTAGCAGCACACTACTGATATTTTTTATAGTTCTGCGTTCTTTACTTATGTAAATGAACTTAATTTTTTCTAAATTTAGAGCTGGCTACCATTTATCGCACCAACTAGATATTTTGTCTACTTCATCTTGTATCCTTCCTCCCTCGTTCAACAACGAAACCCTCCCGTATACTACAGCACTATCAGCAAATAACCGCAAATTGCTGTTCACTCTGTCCGACAGAATATTTACGTATATAGAAAATAACACTTTCATGGGTCATTCCTAGCGTTGCCATCGTCTCTGGTGAACACTCGCCGTCGAGGACACCGTACTGGGTTTTGTCACTGAAAAAGTCTTTCAGCCTCTCACATATCTTGGAACCTATCCCGTATCTTTGTACGTTCGTTAATTGTCTGCTAGTTCTTGAACTTCTTTTTTGCTGAGTGGATGAATGATGTGGCAAATCTATACATACCATTTTAAATTTCATTTCTCGGCCTCGGATCATTGTTCGGTCAGGCTGCAAATGGAGGAACAAAGCAGCCGGCCGTGTCGGAAAGGTTTCTGAACGCTAATTAAACTCCACCAGCGAGGTGACGAAGTCGCCTCGGCTACCGGGGCTCCTCGGGAGCGGACGCCTGTGGACGAGATGGGCGCTGCGTGAGTGACGAGAAGTCATGAAGTCGCAGACGGGCCTCGTTTGTCTTAATCGTGGCGACCTCCGCTCCAGATGGAGATTCCGGCCTAAAAAGAGCGGCGCGCGAGGCGTTCATTAATCTCTCATACACGAAGGGGGCTGTGGGGGCAGCACGGCCGGGAGAGGTCCCCTTTAATGATGTAAGCTTCCGAGCTCTCGAGGACGGCGAGCGAAGCGCCCGCCGGGTCTCTCTCAGGACGGCAAATTTCGGCAACTTCCCCCCACCCCCCACAATCCCGCACCAAGCCCTCATTCCTTTCTTCAGAGTGCCGAGACTTTTCATTTTTACCACCGAAACATCTGAGCTTTACTCCTCGGCTCCATTTGCCTATATTATACTTGACAAGAAGCAGCTCTTTCGCTCTGCTACTTCCTGAACCGTGGCACATAAACTTAGCAAATGTAGTCCTTTACGTTCGTTTTAGATATATATAAAGTGCTTTATTGCCTGTTTATTAGAAGTAATAATCTCTGCGTCTGGGAGATTTAGCTTCACCGACGCTGGTGCGGCGGCAGTCGATCTGCAGTAACCCAGTGGCGGGGGGGGGGGGGGGGGGGGGGGTTGGGGGGAAGACAATCTCAGTGACATTATTCCGTCAAAAATAAAAGAAGACGTGATGGTGCATTGTCTCTCAATACAAAATAATGTACTTTAATCGTAAATTAAATCAAAGCCTCGCCATTGTATTAAGGACTGATAAATTGTTGATGATGATCTCTCCTTGTGATGGTAACTGATAAGATGGATTGGCCTCGAGGCATTATTCGTGGGAAATATGCTAGGTGCTGGCTTCAGGGTTTTGCCACAGCCCTCCGCCCCTCCACCCCTCCACTCCCTCCCTCTCCCTGTTCCCCCCTTCTTTCATTCCTCCCTTCTCCTCTCCCCCACCCCTTCCCCCTAAAACGACCTCCTCCGTCTCTCTCTCTCTCTCTCTCTCTCTCTCTCTCTTTCATTCACACTAATATATATATATATATATATATATATATATATATCACAGAAAATAATATATTGGCTTGGGGATTACTGGTCACACTTCAGCCTACGACTAATCTAAGTTAACAGTTCCGCCAACGACGAGAACGTCACAGTCACATATGGGGAGTTACAGAGTACAAGGGCTGAAGAGGAATTCGAATGTATTATTTTCTAAGGAAACTTTAACTCATTTAGGGCATCCACAGAAACCGTTAATCAGAACGGCCTGGCGGGAATTTGACGCCCAATCATCCGGAATGCGAGTCCCACACTTAACTGCTACTCCACTAAACAGGCTGACGGAAAATAACTTATGATATACCTGCAACAAATATACCAACGTTTTGCTACCCACTGTGATAGTTACCTCTGCGTGAAACAATATATCTATCTGTTAGAAAACCACTAGTAATGTAATTGCTGTTATCTTTCCCTTGTGACTTATTTAGTTCTCTTACTCATTCGGCTGAATGTAATTCGATAGAATCATTTGAAAATTTCTTCAAAACATGCACTACGAGGAAAATAGTCGATACTGAACAACTTTATTTTAAAAGAACACCTGACGCGTTGGATATTTTTTCTTTTCTTTCTACTTCAGGGCAGATTACAGTCCAATCAAACTTCCACATCCCTTCGACAGCGTGTCCGCCTAGAACCTCAGTAAGGAGGTTTTCTGTCGAAGGTAAAGTTATTATCCGAGCTGTTTGACAAGCGGTGTATGATAACCCCAACTGAAAACGTTACTTTGGCAGTATGGATTTCCTGCTTTTGTAATTCCACTTGACAGACTAGGAGATAGTGCACAGTAGCGACAGAAAATGTCTTGTATTCTGAAGGCAAAAGAGGAAGACGATACTCGTCCTCTGATACCGATGTATAGGGCTGTATGGTACACTTCCCCAATACCCGGTAAGGTATTCCCACGATTCGGTAAAATTTAAGGTATTATTCGTTCTCTACTTATTTCGTTTGCATCGTGTGACCAACTTCGATTTATGGACGCCAAGCTATCAAATAACATGTATCATAAAGGTAATCTTGTGAAGCAAACTTAAGGACGAAAGTAACGTTTGCATGGCATGTGATTGTCAAGTAAAGTAACATAGCGCTTTGAAACTTGGACTCTAAATAGAAATAACTGTTAGAGCAAAGATAGGTACGTTACAGTATATTCGGCGAAAATTCTCTCGTTCCGAAATCTCTTCGAGCAGCACTGTTTTTTGCAGTCGCGCATTGTCATTCACAAAACGAAATCAGGGCCGTTTGCAACCTTAAACAGAAAAGAGGCACACGGAGAACGAATAAATTACGACAAAAACGTTGAGCTGTCAGTGTACCGTGTTAAAAGATTGGGAGTTCAACACTCCCATGCAAAACTATGTCTCTTTACAGCATAACTTCTGAACTACCAACATGATCATTATCGACAATGGTCGATATGCACGCACATGGCGACGGATGAGAACATAAAGTGCATCCAGGAATATTGGCAAAAATGATCGCTGGCATACAACTCTTATGGTATAGGAAGTAATAATGTTGCGCGAACGTAGTGACCTCCACATATTTGCATACGGTATATTGACCGGTTAATGTTATCGTGGCACTCTATTTCCTCCCCATGTGCTTCTTTTGAGAGGTGCATTAGTCCCCTGATATTTATGTGGGTAACTATGCTCGACCTCATCGAACAGTTCTTGTGGAGGAGCTCTTTGGACCACAAGATATTCGCCGAATGAACTTGCTTGGCCGTCCCGCCAATTTAAATCTCTTTGAGCACGTTGCATTGCCGAGACGAATTGCAGTACGCCCACATGAACCAACGACCATCCGGCAGTGGTCGACAGCACTGGCGAAGGGATGAAGCAACCTATGACTAGAATTTGTCAACCTTGTGGCCAGATACATTGCCACCCGTGGTCGTCACACTGAGAACCATGTCCCACCTTTCTTAACGTCTAGGAGATAATCATGAATAGTGTAATCAGTAAATTTTTGTGTTCGAGTGGTAGTGTCACTTCTGTTGGTCGCATTGTGCTTTTCTTTCAGTTCCCTGCTGTACTATTTTGTAACAGTCCTCTCTATGTATGGTCCCAATTTCATCGAGCTGTGTTACCTGAAGATGAGACGCCTTGGTAAGGTTGCTTTAGTACTTTAGTTTCGCACACCATTTTACTTACAAATCGTTAATAATGGGCATGAATTTTGTTTCAGTTCGTTTAAAAGGTTACGTAATTTGACTCTTGATTTGGTAAAATTTCGTAGTAATATAATAATTCACATTTGAAATGTCACCCCATTGGTGAGTGTGGTAGAAAATAAATGGAATAATTCATGACTCTTGTTGCATACAAGAGAGCTTAGTTCGGTACTAATGCAGTGTGCAAGGTCTCACACAGACTGCTTAGCTAGGGTGGTCGGCATCCCAACTGCTTCGTGGTCAGACACCTAATTAATTAATTATGTACATTCTCCATAGACCTTTTTAACGATTTTTTGACGTGAAGTGGGACGCGTCAGTTTGTAGCGTTCTACCCTATTCATTGATTCCAGATCATGTGCTACATCAATTTTAGATAAAACTGTTGTACTGTACTGAATATAGTGCGCTTTTCAATTTTTTAAGAACCACTAGATAATTCTTTGAAAAACATTACTACATACTTATTCCGTTGGTTCACCTCTAATGAGACTTTTTGTAACCCTAATGAAGTCTGTGAAAAGGAGCATACAGTACATAGTGATGTTAAAACAGTGTACGGAAGAACTAGGTACAACAAATAGCTCAGTAACTAGGTTGATATATGTCGATTTTACATACAGCTGCAATATCATTTCACGGTGAGCAGATGGAATCCGTATTATATCAATCCAGTAAACTGCTAGTTAAACCTTTGGGAAGAGAGGGACAACGAAATTTAGTGGCGATACAACGAAAAGCAGACGTCGATGATTAGTATGCTTAGGTCCATCGCAAAGCGTCTGCCTTACAATTCGGGTTTCTAATTATTTGTTGCCAGCCGTTGTGGCCGAGAGATTGTAGGCGCTTCAGTCCGGAACCGCGCTGCTGTTACGGTCGCAGGTTGTAATCCTGCCTCCGACATGGACGTGTGTGATGTCCTTAAGTTAATTAGATTTAAGTAGTTCAAAGCCTAGGCGACTGATGACCTCAGATGTTAAGTCCCATAGTGTTTAGAGTCATTTGAACCAGTTTAAATTATCTGTGATAATTTAAAAGAACCGATTGGAGACTGAGATCGTTGGCTGGAGGTTTACTTACGAGAGTACGTAAGGAGAACTTACAGAGCAAATCGAGTGTATAAGATAATTTAGTAGTGTATAACGTACCAGGGGCGGTTGATATGGTAAAGTGGGGGATAGAAGGGATTATTTACAACGGTAGAATAGTTTGATAGGCCCAAGACTGAGAGACTCTTGTATCTGTAATATGTCTCCAGTAAAGAGATACAATATTGCTGGCTGCCCAGTGTTCTCTGTAGCTAGGCAGTTTCTTGGCTCGGCCGCGATGTGTGTGTGTGTGTGTGTGTGTGTGTGTGTGTGTGTGTGTGTGTGTGTGTGTGTGTCTAGGTTTTGACACTAGAATCAATGCATAGATGGCTATTACAAGGTACTTTCTTATCTCGGCTGTGGTGTGCGCGCGTTTGTGCGCGCGCGTGTGCTCCTGTGTGTGCGCGCGTGTGTGCGCGCGCGCGCGTGTGCGCGCGCGCGTGTGCTCCTGTGCGCGCGCGCGTGTGTGCGCGCGCGTGTGCTCGTGTGCGCGCGCGCGTGTGCTCGTGTGCGCGCGCGCGTGTGCTCGTGTGCGCGCGCGCGTGTGCTCGTGTGCGCGCGCGCGTGTGCTCCTGTGCGCGCGCGCGTGTGCTCCTGTGCGCGCGCGCGTGTGCTCCTGTGCTCGCGTGTGCTCGCGTGTGCTCGCGTGTGCTCGCGTGTGCTCGCGTGTGCTCGCGTGTGCTCGCGTGTGCTCGCGTGTGCTCGCGTGTGCTCGCGTGTGCGCGCGTGTGCGCGCGTGTGCGCGCGTGTGCGCGCGTGTGCGCGCGTGTGCTCGCGTGTGCTCGCGTGTGCGCGCGTGTGCTCGCGTGTGCGCGCGTGTGCTCGCGTGTGCTCGCGTGTGCTCGCGTGTGCGCGCGTGTGCTCGCGTGTGCTCGCGTGTGCGCGCGTGTGCTCGCGTGTGCGCGCGTGTGCTCGCGTGTGCGCGCGTGTGCGCGCGTGTGCTCGCGTGTGCGCGCGTGTGCTCGCGTGTGCGCGTGTGCGCGTGTGCTCGCGTGTGCGCGTGTGCTCGCGAGTGCGCGTGTGCTCGCGAGTGCGCGTGTGCTCGCGAGTGCGCGTGTGCTCGCGAGTGCGCGTGTGCTCGCGAGTGCGCGTGTGCTCGCGAGTGCGCGTGTGCTCGCGAGTGCGCGTGTGCTCGCGAGTGCGCGTGTGCTCGCGAGTGCGCGTGTGCTCGCGAGTGCGCGTGTGCTCGCGAGTGCGCGTGTGCTCGCGAGTGCGCGTGTGCTCGCGAGTGCGCGTGTGCTCGCGAGTGCGCGTGTGCTCGTGAGTGCGCGTGTGCTCGTGAGTGCGCGTGTGCATCGTGAGTGCGCGTGTGCTCGTGAGTGCGCGTGTGCTCGTGAGTGCGCGTGTGCTCGTGAGTGCGCGTGTGCTCGTGAGTGCGCGTGTGCTCGTGAGTGCGCGTGTGCTCGTGAGTGCGCGTGTGCTCGTGAGTGCGCGTGTGCTCGTGAGTGCGCGTGTGCTCGTGAGTGCGCGTGTGCTCGTGTGCTCGTGAGTGCGCGTGTGCTCGTGAGTGCGCGTGTGCTCGTGAGTGCGCGTGTGCTCGTGTGTGCGCGTGTGTGTGCGCGTGTGGGCGCGCGCGCGCACGTCCTCTTTCTATCTATGCATGCCTGTAATCGTCATGTCATACTATCCACAAATTCATCAAGGCACTGTTGGTCTAGATTGTGCCACTCCTGAACGGCAATTCGGAATAGATCCCTTATAGTGGCAGGTGGGTAGCGTCGTCCATAAATAGCCCTTTTCATCTATCCCAGGCATGTTCGATACGCATCATGTCTGAAGAACATGCTGGCCATTCTAGTCGAGCTATGTCGTTGTCCAGAAGGAAGTCATTCACAAGATGTGCACGATGGGGCCGCGAATTGTCGTTTATGAAAACGAAGGAATATGCAACGCTCATCGATGAGGAGAACGCGATGCCAATCCTGAGCAGTTCATTTGGCATGTTGTTGGGGGCATCTATACCGCGCTTAATGGTGTCGTGGTTGCAAGGGTGGACCTCGCCGTGGACGTCGGGAGTGAAGTTGTGAATCATGCCCCTTTTGCGCATAGTTTGAGCCGTGGCTGCACGAAAACATTATTGCTGTCAAGGTTCCTCCGACCCTTAATCATAAGATAGCGATCATCCAATGCAGTAGTAGCCCTAGGGAGGCCTAAGAGAGACATGTCATCGCCAGTTCTTGTCTCTCTGTATCTCCTCGATGTCCGAACAACATAGCTTTGGTTCACTCCGAGGCGCCTGGCCACTTCCCTTGTTGAGAGCCCTTCCTGGCACAAAGTAACAATGCGGACCCGATGGAACCGCTGTATTGACCGTCAAGGGATGGTTGAATTACAGACAACATGAGCCATGTACGTCCTCGGTGGTGAAATGACTGGAACTGATAGGCTGTCGACCCCCTACGCCTAATAGGCGATGCTTATGCATGGTTGTTTACATCTTTGGGAGGGTTTGGCATCTCTGAAGAGTCAAAGGGACTGCGTATGTAATACTGTATCTACAGTCGACGTCTATGTTCAAGAGCTGTGGGAAACGGGGTGATGCCAAATTTCTTTGATGTGTGTAACTAGAATCTCTCTTACACACTAACAGTTCGAGAGGTGATATAAGTCTGTAACTGTGCCAAAGCTATGGGCGACAGTTTCTGAAATCCATAACTCTCAGTTAATTGACTTAGTCAACAGCCATTAAACCAAGTTTATGTTGCTAATCTGCATTGAAATGTTGTCGAGCCAGTTTCCGAATTCAGTCCATTCGTATTTATTATCACCGGTAGAAGGTTTTGGTGTTACCATTAGAGTATGGTTGGACCTTCCTTAATTTGACCAACTTGATGAGTTTGATATACCCTTAAGGAATGAAGATTAGGATTCAACCTACTGTCGACGGAGCATAAACTCGGACGAAGGGAATGAAAACTGATGAGTCCATTCAATAGAATCATTTGGTGTTAGCCTTAGTCGATTTACGGATATCATGGAAAATCTAAAACTGGGAGGCAAACTAGGGAAGTTTCACCGTTGCTCTTCAAAATGAGAGTCCAACAGTACCAATGTGCTCCGTGACACTTTCTAGTGCAGCCACGGTTGAAACACGGCAAAAGACGGAAACTGCAAAAAAACCAGTATGATTGCAGTGTCTGTAAAGTTCTCGAATGCCACTTATCAGTATTAACGAGGCTACGGACTGTGTTTGATTTTTAAGACTGGAAATAAGGGAGGAGGATAACAGAGTTTACCACTGAGGTGTTCTACCGCCTCTATGTATTCACGTTTTACAGCTATAAGCGTTCGGAATCATAATAATTATCTGCCTAAGTACAGTACACGGGGGTGTACCTGTGGTCTAATCAAAACGTCTTCAGTCCCGGGTTCGATCCCCGCCACTGCCCAAATTTAATAAATAATCAGCATTCGCGGCCGAAGGCTTCCGGCATAAGAAGTCAGCCTCATTCTGCCAACGGCCTTGTCAAAGAGGGCGGAGGAGCGGATAGAGGTTCAGGGCACTCTCTTGTCCTAGGGGTGGGAAATTGCCACTAAAGGCGGAAGAATCAGTAATGATCAACGACACGAGGATGCAGAAGGCAATGGAAACCCCTGCATTAAAGACACGTAACGTGTATCCACAGGACATGTGGCCTGTAATTGAAGAAGTGTCATGATGATCTCTCCATTGGCAAAAGATTCCGGAATAGTCCCCCATTCGGATCTCCGGGAGGGGACTGAAAATGGGGAGGTTACCATGAGAAAAAGATTGAATAATCAACGAAAAGATAATGTTCTACGAGTCGGGGCGTGGAATGTCAGAAGCTTGAACGTGGTAGGGAAACTAGAAAACCTGAAAAGGGAAATGCAAAGGCTCAATTTAGATATAGTAGGGGTCAGTGAAGTGAAGTAGAAAGAAGACAAGGATTTCTGGTCAGATAAGTATCGGGTAATATCAACAGCAGCAGAAAATGGTATAACAGGTGTAGGATTCGTTATGAATAGGAAAGTAGGGCAGAGGGTGTGTTACTGTGAACAGTTCAGTGACGGGGTGTGCTAAACAAAATCGACAGCAGACCAACACCGACAACGATGGTTCAGGTATACACGCCGACGTCGCAAGCTGAAGATGAACAGATAGAAAAAGTGTATGAGGATATTGAAAGGGTAATGCAGTATGTAAAGGGAGACGAAAATCTAATAGTCATGAGCGACTGGAATGCAGTTGTAGGGGAAGGAGTAGAAGAAAAGGTTACAGCAGAATATGGGCTTGGGACAAGGAATGAAAGAGGATAAAGACTAATTGAGTTCTGTAACAAGTTTCAGCTAGTAATAGCGAATACCCTGTTCAAGAACCACAAGAGGTATACTTGGAAAAGGCCGGGAGTTACGGGAAGATTTCAATTAAATTTCATCATGGTTAGACAGAGATTCCGAAATCAGATACTGGATTGTAAGGCATGCCCAGGAGCAGACTCAGATCACAATATACACTCCTGGAAATTGAAATGAGAACACCGTGAATTCATTGTCCTGGAAGGGGAAACTTTATTGACACATTCCTGGGGTCAGATACATCACATGATCACATTGACAGAACCACAGGCACATAGACACAGGCAACAGAGCATGCACAATGTCGGCACTAGTACAGTATATATCCACCTTTCGCAGAAATGCACGCTGCTATTCTCCATGGAGACGATCGTAGAGATGCTGGATGTAGTCCTGTGGAACGGCTTCCCATGCCATTCCCACCTGGCGCCTCAGTTGGACCAGCGTTCGTGCTGGACGTGCAGACCGCGTGAGACGACGCTTCATCCAGTCCAAAACTTGCTCAATGGGGGACAGATCCGGAGATCTTGCTGGCCAGGGTAGTTGACTTACACCTTATAGAGCACGTTGGGTGGCACGGGATACATGCGGACGTGCACTGTCCTGCTGGAACAGCAAGTTCTCTTGCCGGTCTAGGAATGGTAGAACGATGGGTTCGATGACGGTTTGGATGTACCGTGCACTATTCAGTGTCCCCTCGACGATCACCAGAGGTGTACGGCCAGTGAAGGAGATCGCTCCCCACACCATGATGCCGGGTGTTGGCCCTGTGTGCCTCGGTCGTATGCAGTCCTGATTGTGGCCCTCACCTGCACGGTGCCAAACACACATACGAACATTATAGGAAGCAAGGCAGAAGCGACTCTTATCGCTGAAGACGACACGTCTTCATTCGTCCCTCCATTCACTCCTGTCGCGACACCTCTGGAAGCGGGCTGCACGATGTTGGGGCGTGAGCGGAAGACGGCCTAACGGTGAGCGGGACCGTAACCCAGCTTCATGGAGACGGTTGCGAATGGTCCTCGCCGATACCCCAGGAGCAACAGTGTCCCTAATTTGTTGGGAAGTGGTGGTGCGGTCCCCTACGGCACTGCGTAGGATCCTACGGTCTTGGCGTGCATCCGCGCGTCGCTGCGGTCCGGTCCCAGGTCGACGGCACGTGCACCTTCCGCTGACCACTGGCGACAACATCGATGTACTGTGGAGACCTCACGCCCACGTGTTGAGCAATTCGGCGGTACGTCCACCCGGCCTTCCGCATGCCCACTATACGCCCTCGCTCAAAGTCCGTCAACTGCACATACGGTTCACGTCCACGCTGTCGCGGCATGCTACTAGTGTTAAAGACTGCGATGGAGCTCCGTATGCCACGGCAAACTGGCTGACACTGACGGCGGCGGTGCACAAATGCTGCGCAGCTAGCGCCATTCGACGGCCAACACCGCGGTTCCTGGTGTGTCCGCTGTGCCGTGCGTGTGATCATTGCTTGTACAGCCCTCTCGCAGTGTCCGGAGCAAGAATGGTGAGTCTGACACACCGGTGACAATGTGTTCTTTTTTCCATTTCCAGGAGTGTAGTAGTGATGAAGAGTAGGCTGAAGTTCAAGACTTTAGTCAGGAAGAATCAATACGCAAAGAAGTGGGATACGGAACTTCTCAGGAATGACGAGATACGTTTGAAGTTCTCTAACGCTATAGATACAGCAATAAGGAATAGCGCAGTAGGCAGCACAATTGAAGAGGAATGGACATCTCTGATAAGGGCCAACAATGAAGTTGGGAAAGAAAACATAGGTACAAAGAAGGTAGCTGCGAAGAAACCATGGGTAACAGAAGAAATACTTCAGTTGATTGATGAAAAGAGGAAGTACAAACATGTTCAGGGAACATCAAAAATACCGAAATACAAGTCGCTGAGGAATGAAATAAACAGGAAGTGCAGGGAAGCTAAGACGAAATGGCTGCAGGAAAAATTTGAAGACATCGAGAAAGATATGATTGTCGGAAGGACAGTCTCAGCATACAGGAAAGTCAAAACAACCTTTGGTGACATTAAAAGCAACGGTAGTAACATTAAGATTGCAACGGGAATTCCACTGTTAAATGCAGAGGAGAGAGCACATAGGTGGAAAAAATACACTGAACGCCTCTATGAGGGTGAAGATTTGTCTGATGTGATAGAAGAAGAAACAGGAGTCGATTTAGAAAAGATAGGGGATCCAGTATTAGAATCGGAATTTAAAAGAGCTTTGGAGGACTTATGGTCAAATAAGGCAGAAGGGATAGATAACATTCCATCACAATTTATAAGATCATTAGGGGAAGTGGCAACAAAACTACTATTCACGTTGGTGTGTAGAATATATGATTCTGGCGACATACCACCTGACTTTCGGAAAAGAATCATCCACACAATTCCAAAGACGGCAAGAGCTGACACGTGCGAGAATTATCGCACAATCAGCTTAACAGCTCACGTATCGAAGCTGCTTACAAGAATAATGTACAGAAGAATGGAAAAGAAAATTGAGAATGCGTTAGGTGACGATCAGTTTGGCTTTAGGAAAAGTAAAGGCACGAGAGAGGCAATTCTGACGTTACGGATAATAATGGAAGCAAGGCTAAAGAAAAATTAGACACGTTCATAGGGTTTGTCGACCTGGATAAAGCTTTCGACAATATAAAATGGTGCAAGCTGTTCGAGATTCTGAAAAAAGTAGGGGTAAGCTATAGGGAGAAACGGGTCATATACAATATGTACAACAACCAAGAGGGAATAATAAGAGTGGACGATCAAGAACGAAGTGCTTGTATTAAGAAGGGTGTAAGACAAGACTGTAGCCTTTCGCCCCTACTCTTCAATCTGTACATCGAGGAAGCAATGATGGAAATAAAAGAAAGGTTCAGGAGTGGAATTAAAATACAAGGTGAAAGGATATCATTGATACGATTCGCTGATGACATTGCTATCCTGAGTGAAAGTGAAGAAGAATTAAATGATCTGCTGAACGGAATGAACAGTCTAAAGAGTACACAGTATGGTTTGAGAGTACATCGGAGAAAGACGAAGGTAATGAGAATGAGAAGTAGTAGAAATGAGAACACCGAGAAACTTAACATCAGGATTGATGGTCACGAAGTCAATGAAGTTAAGGAATTCTGCTACCTAGGCAGTAAAATAACCAATGACGGACGGAGCAAGGAGGACACCAAAAGCAGACTCCCTATGGCAAAAAAGGCATTTCTGCCCAAGAGTAGTCTACTAATATCATATACCGGCCTAAATTTGAGGAAGAAATTTCTGACGATGTACGTCTGGAGTACAGCATTGTATGATAGTGAAACATGGACTGAGGGAAAACCGGAACAAAAGAGAATCGAAGCTTTTGAGATGTGGTGCTATAGACGAATGTTGAAAACTAGGTGGACTGATAAGGTAAGGAATGAGGAGGTTCTACGCAGACTCGGAGAGGAAAGGAATATGTGGAAAACATTGATAAGGAGAAGGGACAGGTTGATAGACATCTGCTAAGACATGAGGGAATGACTTCCATGGTACTAGAGGGAGCTGTAGACGTCAAAAACTGTAGAGGAAGACAGAGATTGGAATACGTCAAGCAAATAATTGAGGAACTAGGTTGCAAGTACTACTCTGAGATGAAGAGGTTAGCACAGGAAAGGAGTTCGTGGCGGGCCGCATCAAACCAGTATAGCACACAGGAAGTAAGAAAGAATACTGAATGCATAAAGTATGAAGAATATGATAAATTTCACTGCTTTTCAATACATCAAATCACAGTGTAAGGAAATATTAAAGTAAGTATGCATTTGCTCTTTATAGAACAACTCAAACGATACGAGATAAGTGACAACCAAATTGTTTTAAACAGATCTGGAATTAAAAATTTTACATAAAACACAAATTTAAAATAACTGTACATATGTCGTAAGCTAATGAAACATATTAGGTTACAAACTAATTGATAATATGTAGACACGAATCAGAAACATCAATTGTATAATTAAACTATAGCTTTGCTTGATTTTACTTGAGAACCAGTGATTAATGAGTTAAAATTATTTAACTTTGCATTAAATTAAATAAAAATGAGTAATATTTGTATTTCAAATTGTGACATTGATTCTCACATTTGGTAATCCGTTAAAAGAAACGGTTACTACCCATTCTTATTCCGCATGAACCTAGCCATCGAAAAGACTGAGTCAAATTGTAAAACTACAGAGACAGGCAGACATACGGACAGACCCCACAAACAACGTCAACCGTCTGTATACATTAACTTAACAATGATTTAGGAATTTTAATTATTCCTAACTTCATAATAACTAATTTATTTTCTCAGTTTTAATCGTAAGAGTATTACTCATTAATTGGTTTATTTTTTCTCTGGTTTTGAAGTATTTCAGCAAATAGTATTTATTCCGCCGAAATTGACATTTCAGATATTGGTTCCACTAGCTATTTCCTTTTAATGTTACTAGACTAATAATGGTCTCCAAAATACGCCTACATATTTTCGGCAAGTTTCCTTAATTTTGTAAAGTGTACTAATTGATCTCCTTAGAAAATTTTACTTTAATATTTCTGATATTCATTTGTAAACCTATGAATAATGAAATACTGAATACTTGTGTGCGCATTACTTATAAATTTATCTTGCCCATCTACGTAAAAGAATTTAAAAATGAAGGGAAAATGTCCTATTAACATTCAAAACTGTTATTCCACAAAGAACAACCTGTTAAACTCTTTAAGACACAGGTTTCTGATTACGAAATGCGTAGTTACTGAGAGTATCGCAAAATGCTTTCGGGCTAGCTTCACATTACGTTTGCGTTAAAATGAAATACTAAGAGATTTTGTTTCTAATTTTTGTACTGTGATAAAATAATTTCTGAAACATTTGAACAGACTAAAATGTGAACGGTCACGTCGCAACCTGACATGATTTTTGTGTTACGCGTAATGAACCTCAAATGAACCTCAATCAAAATTCACATGGCAAATTTCGTCCACCAGTACGCTTCGGAATATAAGTTCAGAATCACGTAAACGAGTATTTCCTCACTTGTACGCAACTACGAGATAGGTACATCTGGTTAGCTAGCCACTGTTACGGCGAGCGGTTTTGGACAAGTGCGGTCTTTTTATTTTCGGCGCAGCTCTCATGAAAAAGGAATCTGATTTACTGAAATTGGAGATAGTATTAGTTTCCTGTAGCTATTTATTTTAATTTGATGTAAATGTTTGGTAACGCATCGTTCAGACCATAGTTCGAGCCGGAAAAGTTATTCTGCACATTCAGTTAGAGGCTGAGCACGTGATTTATATGGTATGAGAAATGGTGGTTAGACTTCTAGATGCACTTTTAAATAATACAGACGTATTGCAAAAAATGAATCAAACCCCCAATGTTCCACTAACTATGAAGGAACTAAGGAAAGTGATACCCATTGAGAATTGGCTACTGATAGCGCCAAATACATTGCGTATGTGCGTGAATGCCTAAGGGATCAAACTGCTGAGGTCATCGGTCCCTAGACTTAACCACTACTGTAACTAACCTTTGCTAAGAACAAAACACACACACACACACACACACACACACACACACACACACACATACACACACATACCTAGGAGAGGCTTCGAAGTTCCAGCGGGAGGGGACGAGCAGTCCGTGACATGAGGCCTCTAACCACGTGGTCACACGACGTGGCGTCAAATGCATTGGATGAACCAAGATGGTAATAAATGTCCACGTATCAGTACAGTTAAAAAATATTGTTCTGTTTGTCCATTCTAACCGGGAGATATGTAACTGGAAAACGTACGTTGCAGAACGAGTTTAAATGCGAAGGTTTTCTTAACTTCTTCTGAAACTAGCAAAAAGATAATGTTACTATTGAGTTTGATTGAGATTCCGATACTTTTAACGTTACAGAATCAAAGAATTTAACTCTTTCCCATTTGGATTAGGTGTTCCTAGAGATCTCGTAACACAGCGTCTGCAACGATAGCAAAATCACTATAAAGAAACAGGCCGGCAAAAGATAGAATTAGGGCAAACGTTGCTGGAAATTGGGCTACAAATGCAGAGAATAAGATCAATAGTTTTATTGAAGTAACTCTTCAGGCTTTCCCGGCGATCTAATGACATCTTGGGTTGTCGGGTGTTCTGCCGGATATCAGTGTCGTACTTGCACTATATTTCGGTCACGTAGCTGGTTACCTTCATCAGGTGCGACCTGAGACTGCTCCTCAAGTGGACCTGGTCCAGTATTTATGCCTCTGGCCTTCCCCCTCCACCATCGGCTGCAGGCTCTTCCTCTGTGGTCCGCGCCCATTCCCTGCGACCTGCTGGAGCGTTGCTGCTCCGTTTGCCGTCCGCTGCGGTTCTTGGTGTTCCCTCTGCGGTCCATGCCCCCAAACCCGCTCCTGGGGGTTTCATCTACGGTCTGGGGTAACAAGCGTTCCCCCTGCGCTCCGCGCCCGCTCACCACGACCTGTTGGAGCGTTGCCGCTCCGTTTTTCGTCCGCTGCGGCTCTGGATGTTCCCTCTGCGGTCCGCGCCCACCAGTCCCACTTCTGGGTGTTCCATCTTCGGTCTGGTGCACCTGGCGGTCCGTCAGGGGTTCGTTTTCCATCTCCATGTCTCTCTTTCTTCTGTTTGTGTAGTTTTGCAGCTGGCCACGTTGCTCCTTTAACAATTCCAGAGCCGGATTCCAGGCTCTACTTAGCTGGTACCAGCCATTTTTATTTCTATCGATTCTCTTGTAACACTGTCCCAAAATCTGGGTGTTTGTGTTAGAATCTTGGTATCCTATTACTTCATGGCATGATCTAATTCTAGACAGTGTTCAGCTATGGCTGACTTAGTCACCTGTCTTAATCTAGTGTGCCTCTGCAAAGAACACAGCTCCGAGAAATATAATTACTGTGCATGTATTGGAGAGATTGCACTTCTTTGCCTGTGCTCTTCAAACATTTGGAAACAAAATTAACCACAAAATAAAAATTTTTGGTCTCCACACGTATGATGTTTACGTACGACCGCTTTCAATCAGCAAGTGAGCGCCGATTCCTCAAGAACCTAGGCAGGAGAAAGACTGAGTCAAAAAGTAAGATTACAAAGATATGCATACGCACAGATATAAATGGAAACAGTGCCCACTGGACGCTGCCTCGCTTGGCACTGGAATTCAGGTGTGTTTAAAAACCTGCTTCTAGTGGGAGAAGCATACAAGACTTATATATTTCATAAATTTTTAGTAATTTTCAGTGCTTATCAACAGCAAACATTTTGTATACTGAATTTTTGTAAACTTGAGTAACAGGAAAAAACAAAACGGTGAAAGTAGTTTCGTTATGAAAAGCCTAACTATTCATCTGTGGGTTTCATTGTACATTTTAGACAGGTTTCATTCTTTTTATGTTTCCGTGTCTCAACCTGTGAAAACGGAACCTTTACAGGGTATCTATGTCGTCCGTCTGCCTGTCCGACAGCCTCTTCGTCTGTCCAGTTGTCAATAACTCAATTTCTTAGGGACAGGCAAATGTATTACGTTCAAATTTATGTCACATTTTAAGCTCTATTGTTCTTCGCACTGTAACAATTTTAATGAACTTCTCAGTCAAAACAGTCTAAACACATAGCCACTTATATTTCATATTTTGAATCAAGCAAACTCACTTTTCAAAACCTATAGGGTACACTCGTTTAATAGTGAGGCAATAGAGGTAGGAGGACAAATAATTTATTCAAAACGGTGGCTAGGTTTTCCCCATCTCCTGAGACATCACACCGCCCTCCATCCCCTGGAATTGGGGGAAATTTTTGTGGGAAATAGGGCAATTGGGTTACTTTCAGAAACATAACACTCTACCCCTCCCCCCCCCCCCCCCCCGCACACCAGTGACTTTACTCACCCTTACACCTCCTGTAACACCATTCGTGGAAATGACTACACAACGAGTGTCTAAAATCGCAAAAGGATCAAAATTGACAATGTCACAAAACTGGTGTTATCCTCCTGATAAAAAATTCAGAATACCACCCGAAACTAGTAGCAGGCGAACACAGAATGAATAGTAAGGCTACATAGGACACTCCCTTCATCTACAAGTCAAAATAGATCTCGCTGCTCCACATGTGAATTGGCGGGAAAGAGATTATCTAGAACAATAATCCTCTAAACTGATATATGCACAGAAATTTTGGAGTGTTAGAAAACGGGGACAACAGTGATGTTAAAATATCACAGTAGACATACATGCTACAGTGGTGTTTATCACTTTTCTGAAACACTGAGTGGGCTTGGTTTATATTTGCCACTGGAAACAGAGTCCGCCGCCGGTAGCTGAGTGGTCAGCGCGACCGAATGTTCATCCTAAGGGCCCAGGTTCGATACCTGGCTGGGTCGGAGATTTTCTCAGCTCGGGGACTGTGTGTTGTGCTGTCCTAATCATCATCATTTCATCCTCCTCGACTCGCAAGTCGCCGAAGTGGCGTCAAATCGAAAGACTAGCACCCGGCGAACGGTCTACGCGACGGAAGGCCCTAGTCACACAACAGTTTTACTGGAAACACAGATGTTGAATCACTTTAATTTTCTTCACTTTTCGCAACAGAGTTCTAAAATGGGGAACACACACTAGTGTGTAAGTATAGATAGGACAGTCAGGGAAATTACATATCTTAGAGTTCATGCATTATTTCGAAATCGACAACAGGTCTTGAAGGAAACACTGACATATAGCGTATATGATGTCTAAAAGATTCTCCTAGATTTGTCCTATAGACGAGAAGAACTGCTGGAATTTTCAGTGAATTTTCGATGTCCTACAAATGCTGATTTGGAGATGCTCTAAAATGAGAGCAACCCACCTGTCTGAACCAGAGGAGGTTGGTGGACCTGGCCCTTCTCTGAACACTTGAACAAAGAATACATCACGTGGCTCTCTGACTCACTTTCTGTAGATGCCTTGTATTTACGCTGTCTTGTCTGAGTTTTCTTTGTCCTCGGCAAAGAATGTCTTGTAACTCTACGAAGTTGTGGGACTTGCTGTGAACGAAAAATCCTAATTCGTTTTTACTGAATTTACGTCACAATGTTGTTGCCGGTTTGGGAACGCTGTCCGCCGGTTTCTACAGGCGCACGAATTACGAGAATTTCAGTGAAAGCTATTTATATACAAATCGAAGAAAAGACATACAGCTATCGCATTGCACTGAAAGTTAAACCATTCTAAAGTGCTCAAGATATAAAATAGAGATACTATTGCCAAAGACATTAAGTCTTTTACATTGCTCTGCTACTGTCGAGGAGAGTTTGAATTTTTGGCAGGAAAGCAATCACTAACCTCATTGTATCACCACATACGATTTTACATCTATGCCTTATCGCTGTAGCAAACCCAATTCATATCCTGCAGCACATAAAAACTTCCCTCCACGTCCAGCATATAGGTATCTGCCGCCAGGGACTCCTACATATACCACGAAGACACACATATTCCGAAGGCAGAAGCTCATGTGCCGTATGTAGACGCATTGCTGTGTGGTTATTGAATATGGCCAACGGCAGGAGGCAGCTCTCACCCTCAGCTGCTGGCCTGATGTGTGACCAGGCGCCCACCACCGACTGTGGCCATTCTCTGAACTAGTTTGCTGCCTTGGTTGCTGCAAGAGTTTGCGACCAGATTACATAAATTTTCAATTTCTGAACTCTGACAATGAGAAATGCTTCGCCAGTCGCCGATCAATTTAGCGTTCCCGAAAGCGATGTCAGTTACAATAATCAATTAGACACGATGCTAACGAATATAAGCGATACTTTTATGCTGAAATCGTCAAGTAGCATATGAAAACCTGCAGAATTTCGTGTATTCGCTCTCAGAATCAACCGCAGTGCAGTATTCTACCGATAGTATGTACGGTATAATTCCGAAAATAAAGTGTCAAATTTCTGTCTTTATACAGCCGAAACTTTTTGTAGGAGAGAGAGTAAACCATTGAGTAACTAGAAACTTATCATGTCTCTGAATATTTTTACGTGATAAATCGAAAACAGAGGAATTGACAGTTCCACTCTTGTTTCTTCTTCTTTTATGCCGGTATCATTGATGTAACAGATTCCAGATAACTTTTGTACTCCACAAAGTGAACTAAGGTTTTAATACTCATAATCATGTGTGTTTCCCGTGTCTAGAGAACCAGAAAATGTTTCTGCCACCGGTGTTTCACCATCTCCATGCAAACAACGCATCACACTTGATGTTCTCTCAACCAAATAAAGGTGGGAAATTTACCTCACAGTCGACCAAAAGGCTTCTGGAACTCTTGACCATGCCAGATGGAGAGAGAGAGAGAGAGAGAGAGAGAGAGAGAGAGAGAGAGAGAGAGAGAGAGAGAGAGAGAGAGAGAGAGACTTGTGATGACTTGTGACATTACAACTCCGACAGAAAAACAAAGAAGTACGACGTCAATGATCACACTGCCTCACAGTCGGAAAAGAGGATTATACTCCTGGTCTGCAGACATCAATCAGAGATCGACAAAAGACTGAAGAACAGGATGCTTTCTGCAAGCCCTTAAACGCATTTCTCGCAAAAACAGCGCCCCTCCCCCGCCACACCCGTTCTCTGGATGCGCTGGTACTGTTTGAATGTTGTCCTTCACTTTATAACTTCAGACTCATATAGAAAAAAAGTCTGTTCAAAGCCACTCTTTGATGCTTCCCACTGCTGGAACCATAATAATTATGCCTGCAGGTAACTTTTATGGTTTGTTATAAACTGCATTTAGTATCACACGAGAGACGTTCATAATACTGCTCCTGAAAAACTTCACAGCAACACAGCATTGCTGTGTCACCTGATACACATGAATTTGGTGAAAGGCTTCACTCATAAATCCTTTCTAATCGCAGTTACAGTTCGTTCGCAAAGATTTCAGAGCAAACATGTACAGTACTGCCGGGCTCAAGTCTTCAGCAGTGGCCAGCGAGCATGGCCACAAATGCCTGATGCGATGGCACGCAGTCCTCCTGTGACTTCACTAGAATGACGTTGTCCATCTGCAGGATCCAAACACCAATATGCACACTGCCTAACGCTTATAGCTGGACGAAAGCAAACAGAAGTTGAAGCAGCCAAAAATAATAGCATGCTTTTGCGGCAACTGTGTGTGTGTGTGTGTGTGTGTGTGAGAGAGAGAGAGAGAGAGAGAGAGAGAGAGAGAGAGAGAGAGTTTGTGTATGTGTGTGCGCGCGTGCGTGTGCAGTGTATTGTATGTGGCCAGCGTTCCACTCCATTCGTAAATAACGGATTCTAGCCCTCATTTTCACAGAGGAAATAGTTCCAGATATACAGCCTACAACAATAGCATGCATTTTACAACACCTGTGTGTGTGTGTGTGTGTGTGTGTGTGTGTGTGTGTGTGTGTGTGTAGGGTATTGTATGTGGCCAGCGTTCCACTCCATTCGTAAATAACAGACTCTACCCCTCATTTTCACAGAAAAAATACTTTATGATACACAGCTCTCTAAACTATCTATAGTCAAAACGATCAACCGCCGCTCCCATAATATGCCTGTTTCCAGAGCATTCTGCCGTTAATGGCAAAGGCATTCTCAGCAGAGAGAGAGAGAGAGAGAGAGAGAGAGAGAGAGAGAGAGAGAGAGAGATGGGGGGGGGGGGGTAATATTGGTCAAAACAAAACAGTACTTCATAAACACACCGTTATGCGTTCTAGCTTGAAATATATTTCCAGAATGGTAAGAAGAAACGCTTTTTGCAAACCGAAGCATGCCTGCCTTATAAACATAAACAAAATACCTGTCTCGTGATCACGTCTTCCAAAATGATGTATATTGCCACCTTACATTCTTACCAACTACACAAACGCATGTTTTCTCTTCACTAAGGTATCACGACAATAGTGTAACACGTTGTGTCATACTTTCTTTCCAAATGGAGCAAACCTCCTTAATTAGAATCTAGCAGTATCACTGGGCCTCCAATGCACTATATGTCTATTCACTTACATTAGTGCAACAGCCTCACACTCGCACACATAATGTGGACCTATACCAAGAGTGGGGAGAAATTTATGACTTAATCTCATTATTGACCATTTTTACCACCATGCGCTGTTCAATAGCGAACTGATCATGATACTGTACTCCATCTAGAAGAGAATGCATCCACATGGACCGTACACATTTGTATAGTAGAAATCATTTATTTAGGAGTAAATTAAACCCTGCTTTCGTGCAATTTTTTATGGTTTGTATTAACCAATTACATTAGCCCCTCTCCTCACGTTCGGTCTGTGGAATCGGTTAGTCAGTATTTGATGTGGTTTATGAAATATATCCAGCGGTAATGTTGGGTGACTCACCCTGACTGCTGCAACGGCGGTCGCAGGATCGAATCCTGCTTCGGGCATCGATGCGTGTGATCTCCTTAGGTAAGTTAGGTTTAATTAGTTCTTAGTTCTATGGGACTGATGACCTCAGATGTTAAGTCCCATAGTGCTCAGAGCCATTTGAAGCATTTTTCTGCTGGTGCCCATATTTCTTGTTCATAGCCAAAGCAATGTAATCACGTATGGGTGTATAATAGCAGGAGTAGCAAATAATCAATGATTTTCACACAGACAACTAAATACAGTTTACTTTAGTCCGATAAATCAATTGGCGTGTGACTTCCAGTCTGATTTCTACAGTGACGTTAATGGATGCTGCAATACGATATGTTGTTAATCGTTAAAGAAAATAACTGGAAGAAAGCGGTTAAGCGGGGCTCATTATCGATCTGTAGCAAAAGAACTCAGAAGAAACAGCTTTGAATAAATTTCCTTGCATTGACGTTTTTTGTAAAATCCTTAACGAATACATTTAGGAGAGAAACACTCTCCCCATGTGAAACTGTAGAACACAAGATAGAAACACTGACAGCACACACACCCATATATGAAAGAAAACACTTTCACCAAATGACAGTGAAAATGGAAATCCCATCATTGATGAACATTTCGCACTCTGTACTGATTACTTTATGTGGGAAAAAAAACTGAAAACTCAAGACTATATCGCAATAAACTGGGTGAAAGAGAATAATGAAACTAATATTTCAAAATCCGTCGGTGTAAACAGGGCAGCACAAGAAGCTGTACTAGTGCATTTTTTCAGAGAGAGATGGCGGACAGTAAAATTACTGATAAATATTATTTAATATATTCAGAGCGTTAAGGAACATTTTTCTGTGCATCTTGTACTCTCTTTGGGGGAATATAGGACTTGAAAGAACGCCTTGGTTTCTGGGACTGGAAACATCCAAAGCCCATGAAAACAGATCAAGGCACTGAGATTGTGTTCTTACTTTTAAGAACTGAATCTAGGCTTTGACCAGGATAGATGCAGAATGGGTCACCATGAGTTACTGCTTCTGTGAGTATCTTTCTTCTCGAGACCGATAACCTCGCTGTTAGGTCTCTTCCCCCAAACACACCAACTCATTTATTCTCGAGGCCTGCATTCCTGGAGTGATGGTGTAATACTTTGGAGTAATTAGACGGTTCTAACGTAATTAACATTACACCTAACTTAGGACGACAGGACTACAGAAATTGAAAATGTTACTTGGAAGCGTTCTCTGTGGTAACCTTATAATGGGAATGAGTACCTTAAAGTGCTTTAGGAGGTACCTTTCGTTCATGTGCGGTTCCCTACGCAATCACCAGAACAGGTTTATCTGCTACTCTTTGTGCCAAAACCAAGTCGCGGATTCCAAGAGGACTATACACAGCAAATAGCTGAAAGGTATGCGATATATTTCTAAGATACTAATCTCGAACAACCTTAAAATTTCATTAATATCTTTATCCGTTTCCGAGATACAGAGGGTGAAAATTACCTACATATACGTGGAAAAAGGCACGTGAAATACTGTGTGTGGCGAAAAAGTCAATAATTAAGTGACACACCATGGATGAATATGCTATCTGCCTTCTCCGTTACCATCAGAACGGTTCTGGGAATCACACATTGTAAAAATGCTGCACATGCATAATTGTTCTACATGTAAAATTTGGTCTGAGGAATAAAATTAGTTTTGCGTTACTTCAAGTTGACATAAGTAAACCACAAAAATTTTACTGACCCATAAAGTTCTTTTCATATGAGTGACATGCTCCAACTTAGTAGGAAAAAAAGAGAACCACCGGAAAATTTTTACTGTCGGAGTACAGAAAAGGCACATATTTTCCTGTTTATTAAATGACTGTGGAGTTCCCAGTCATACTGCAGAAAGGTGACTATGACCTGAAGATCCGTCGACTTCTGGAGGACCCAGCTTACAAACCACTACAACAGGATCCAACTGACAGGGTGGACAGAAAAACCAAGTCTCTGCTGAAGGAAACTGGCTGGCCTGAGAAAGTTATCAAACAACTGAAATCCAAGGCACCAGTCCCACCCAGACTCTATGGACTACCTAAAATCCACAAAGAGGGTGCACCACTACGACCCATTGTGAGCAATATTGGGGCAGCCACCTACCCAGCTGCTACATATCTCAAGAAAATGTTGGCACCATATGTGGGGAAGTGTGCACACCACATTCGCAACTCACAAGACTTTGTGGAACGTCTTAAAAACCTACGTTTCTCAGATGCAGATTTAATGGTCAGTTTTGACGTGGTGTCCCTGTTCACCAGAGTGCCCCTTAAGGACACGCTTGACTTAATCAGTGAAAAGTTTGATGGAGCTGTGCTGGATCTGTTTAACCATATTCTAACATCGACTTACTTCCTTTGTGGGGGTCAATTCTATGAACAGACTGCAGGGGTGGCGATGGGTAGCCCCTTGTCACCAGTAGTGGCCAACCTTTTTATGGAGAAGTTTGAGGACGAGGCTCTTACAACTGCCACTTACCAGCCAACATGCTTCCTGAGATACATTGTTGACACATTTGTCATTTGGCCATATGGTCGCGAAAAACTGGACGACTTCCTGGACCACCTGAACTCAAGGCATCCGAATATTAAATTCACCATGGAGCTAGAAAAGGATGGTCAGCTGCCGTTTCTGGATGTCCTGGTGAAGAAGAAGGCGGATGGCACCTTCAGCCACAGTGTGTACCGAAAGCCAACACACACAGATCTATACCTACAGGCCGACTGCTGCCACCAGCCAGCACAAAAGACCGGGGTGCTTAGAACACTCGTACACCGAGCCCAGACACTGTCTGACACTGACAGCCTGGCAGGGGAACTTTAACATCTTCAAGAAGTGTTTGCTAACAACGGATTCTCATCCACGGACATCCGCAGAGCTCTACATCTCACCAGACGTCAGGATACACCGGAGAACGAGCAAGGAGAAGAAATCAAGAAACTGGCATTTTTACCATATGCCAGGCGTGTCTCTGCCAAGATCAGCAGAATACTAATTAAACGTAACATCAAGAGGGTCTTCTGCCCACCTAGCAAAATCAGGGCTTTACTTGGAACAGTCAAAGATGACCTGGGCTTAAGGAAGCCTGGCATTTACAATATTCCTTGTGAATGCGGTATGTCCTACATTGGCCAAACGACTAGAACGGTGGAAATCAGATGTAAGGAACACCAGCGACATACCAGGCTAAGGCATGCCACAAAATCAGCAGTAGCAGAACACTGCCTAGAATTGGAACATTCCATGGATTATGAGAACACCAAGGTCATGGTCCAGACCCCCAGGTTCTGGAATAGTGTCATCACTGAATCTATAGAGATAAAGATGGCACAAAACTTAACCGGGAAGCAGGATACCAGCTAAGCACTGCATGGAACCCGGCATTTGAACTGCTGAAAATATGCCGGAGAAAATATGTTTCCAACACCAACAACGAGCCTCAGACATCCGCACACTGCGGGCATGAACCAAGAAGGGAACACCAGGAAGCCTCAGCCGCAGTCAGAGACGGCCAGAGCGGGAGCGAACGGAATAGGGAACATCCAGAGCTGCATTGGAGCGCCACTCGCGGGTGCGGACCGAGAAGGGAACACCAGGAGGCCACGACCGCAGTTGGAGACCGCCAGAGCGGGCGCGGACGGAATAGAGAACACCTAGAGCGGCAGGATAGCGCGACCAGCGGGCGCGGACCGACTAGGGAACGGCAAACAGAACACCATGCACCGGGCAGGCATAAATATGCGACCCGGTCCAGCAAGCAGCCACACTCCCGACTCCGCCTCCTCAAGCTCCTTTCAGGCCGTATGTGGGGTCTGGACCCCTCCACCATCCTCCACACCTATAAATCCCTCATCCGCCCTATCCTCTGCTACGCCCATCCCGCGTGGAACTCCGCCCCCCCCCCCCCCTACCTTTTATAAATCCCTTCAAATCCTTGAACGCCATGCTCTCCGCCTCGCTTATCGCATCCGTCTCCCCTTCCCCATGCGGATCCTGTACGATCTCATTCCTTTCCCGCACCTCCTCCTTTTCCTTGAAAGGATACGGATCCTGTACACCTCCCGCAAACTCGACCCTCCTCACCCTCTTGTCTCCCCCATCCTCTCCCACCCCCACCCGCTGCCGCACCTGTATTCCCATGTCCCACCCGGTCTCCATCTCTCCACCCTCCTTACCCTCTCCCAAGGTGGCTTCCGGCAGCTCCCCCTCCCTGATGAAGTCCTCCTCCACTCCATCTACCCCTCCTATCAACTTTGATCCTACCCGTCCCCACTTCCTGTGGCCTCTTCACTTGGCACCCTCCCTCCCTTCTCTCTCCTTTTCCCCCGTCCCCTTCCTCCACCCCTCTTCCCCCGGGCTCCCTCTTTGTTTTCCACCCCTCCCCCTGTCTCCCTTGCCCATGGCATCTGCCCTCCCCTCTCCCTGTCCCACTCCCCTTCCTCCTCCCCCTCCCTTGGCAGGTCCCCGGACTCGCACACGCTCAGTGAACATTCGCGCGCCGGAGATCATCGCCATCAGTGTTTCGTGTGTGTGTGCCTTCGTTTTGTGTCCAGTGTTCACGCCACCACCGTTTACGTGTGTCGTCGCAGTCATCCGTGTTATGTGCACTGTGTCACTAAGTGTTAGTGTTTTTCTCATCCAGCATGGACAGCTTCATGTTTACTGTTGTTTTCTTGTATCTACACTTTTTGCCCGCCGTTTTTATTGTATTGTCTGTGCCACCTATATGTTATGTTATTGTACCACTCAAGGCTGAAGAGCAGGGTAATGTGCTGCTGCCAGCCCACCTTGTATTGAGGTGATTAAAACTACAATAAAGAAAGAAAAAAACAGAAAGCAGCCAGTTTCAGGGAACACCTGATGAAGATGTCAAGTAATGACGTCGAAATATCGTGTTTGGAAGACGCTGATATCCGGCAGAAAACCCGATTTCCACGAGATGTCAATTATTGGCGTTGTTTGCGACATAATTTTCGTGCTCTTTATCTGTGCCGTTTTTTACTTAGCGAACTTCATGTCATGTTCGTTGGCCATGGGCGTAATATTCTGGATCAGAAATGAAGTGCGAAAGTTTTGTTTTTCTGTGTATAAAAACAGCAACATAGCATCCAACGAAAATGACGTGATGTTCGCAAAGTAAAAAAACTGCAGCAGAAAAGGAGCACACATAATATGTCGCAAGCAGCGCCAATAAATGCTTTAAAAAAAAAAAAAAACACTGATGAGGGTGATATTTGACGCCGAAACTAGTTTGGGATAATAAAGAAATAAACGAATAACAAGGTGTTATGCAACAAGGCGGGCCTAAGTTATATATTACTGTATTTCAATGCAAACGCGGACCAAATGTAAGCGTTCAAAGATAAAATCATTATCTCTGGCATAATTAATTAATGTGCGCTGTAGTACTTCTACAAAGTGGATGAAATTCATACTAACTACTGGTGGGTTACTCAGACAATCGAGCCATCAAATTTACACCAGTGCAATTAACTCCTTTTTCAGTTGCCTTGGAGCATCGAAGACGTTATCTGCCAAAACATTGGCAATGGTTTTAAATGAAGTGTTACACCGTAGTACCTCTATGGTTTGACGTGTTACTGCTAGTAAGACTACCAATGATTTTTGGTGAGCAGCTTCTAAAACATTTAATGCCACGTTGTAGCTAAATTTTAGAAAATTTAAGCTTCCGTAACGAAGGTGGTGGCAAATAGTATTAACTTTTAAAATGAGGATAAATTATTTGCCATGTACATTGAACCCGGGGTACAATGTGTAGAGTTCACTGAGTGTAGTATATTAATATGCAATGTTAAAATTTTTAAAAAGAAGAGACATTATCTGCAATGTACATTGAACCCAGGGTACAATGTGTAGATATCACTGCGTGTAGTATATTAATGCACAATGTTAAAACATTTACTCGCTTTTAGAAACGAAACCCTACCCACCAGCTGGTCATTATTGATCTGTTGGGAGGTATCACTGCTGCGTATTTGATACGCGAACACCAGTAAAATATGATGTTAAACATTGTAAATTTTCCAGCAAAACGGAATGAAGTATCCCTTAGGACGTCATTTACAACCTGTTGTCGGCAACGAGTAGCGTAGTTTGAAGCTTGTAACACGGTTGAATAATTGAGCTGAGTAAACCACTGAAACATTTATAGCCGCTGTGAATGAACACACACAGCCAGTGCGCCGGTCCTGTGCAAAGGGGAACCATGATGTCACGTTAACATTCGTGAAGCTCTAACTGAGCCTAGAAAATACTATGGATAGTATATATTATGACTACGTTCTGCGCTTTCGCGAAATAAATAATGCAAAATCGAAGAGACACGCAATGTATCCTTGGTCTGGCAGCAAAGAGCAAATGATACAGATAATTGAATCCGCTCTGCAGTATGCAGTGCATAAGTAAAGGTTTCCAGTATAAAGGATATGTCACAAAGGCGATGGCACGACGTATTGAATTTAAATTCACACAGAAATATTAAATTATTCTGTGAATTACTTGCTTGTTTTCCTGGACCTCAAATAACAACGGCTTGTCTTATTTATCAGTGTAACAGGAGGCGGATGTTTTGGCATGTACAATTGTGGTAGTACTATTGATTCGGATTTGTATTGAAAATGTGAGGGTTGTACTTAAAATGAAATGCTTAAACAGCAAGACGCAATACGTGATCAGTCTGATGGCTTTAGAACAGTGTACGTTACCGTTCCTGAAAGAGCTCATGTAGAACAGAAAATACCCCTCATGAAAAGACATATGAGAAATCTACAGAGGACTACAATAATTGTAGATATGTTTTTAGATATTTCTTGTTATCATTCAGAATAAATTTACGACGGGCAGGAGCCTCTTGGCTGGAATGTTTTTCTACCATCTTTTACCCACTGATAGCAGTTCCCCGTTACATATCGATACAAGCGCCTAAAATTGTTTAGTTGGTGTTTAAGGAAAACGAAGAATGAATATCTTTACTTCCATTGCGGAGGAGAACAAGAGCCTTCACGTCAGGTTATAGCGCAATATGTGAAGGAAGAGGAGCTGGAAAATTCCATTTTTCTCTCAGCCATTTATTTCTTGACAGATCAAACAATTAAAAGTTTCAGATAGAAAATTGAGGATGCTTACACCAAAGCACTCTTCTGCGGCTGTAAGCTTGAACGAACCAGATACATGTCAAATCAAGTGGGGCGGACCAGCACAGTATTTATACCCATAATGAGGATGATCCAGAAGGCAGCACTGTAACCAAAGTATACACAGACTGTCCCCAGAGCAATGGTCAGTATTCAGGGATATAACGTAAACGATCATCCGAAGCAAAAGACTGCAGTGAATATGGGATCTAAGATGTATATCTTAAAAGCTATGAGCACTTCTCCAGCAGAAGAGAAGTATTTCACATTAGCGAAGATAAACAAATGCTGCTCATAGATAGCCAAATTAGTCCTGAACCATTAGAAAGACAGACCCACGAAATCTTATGTACGTTTAACTCCGCAAAAGAACAGGAATGAGCACTTTTCTATTAAATAGTTTCAAATACCCCCTCCCCCCCATGAATCATGGACCTTGCCGTTGGTGAGGAGGCTTGCGTGCCTCAGCGATACAGATAGCCGTACCGTAGGTGCAACCACAACGGAAGGGTATCTGTTGAGAGGCCAGACAAACGTATGGTTCCTGAAGAGGGGCAGCAGCCTTTTCAGTAGTTGCAAGGGCAACAGTCTGGATGATTGACTTATCTGACCTTGTAACAATAACCAAAATAGCTTTGCTGTGCTGGTACTGCTAAAGGTTGAAAGCAAGGGGAAACTACTGCCGTAATTTTTCCCGAGGGCATGCAGCTTTACTGTATGATTAAATGATGATGGCGTCCTCTTGGGTAAAATATTCCGGAGGTAAAATAGTCTCCCATTCGGATCTCCGGGCGGGGACTACTCAAGAGGATGTCGTTATCAGCAGAAAGAAAGCTGGCGTTCTACGGATCGGAGCATGGAATGTCAGATCCCTTAATCGGGCAGGTAGGTTAGAAAATTTTAAAAGGGAAATGGATATGTTAAAGTTAGATATAGTGGGAATTAGTGAAGTTCGGTGACAGGAGAAACAAGACTTCTGGTCATGTGACTACAGGGTTATAAACACAAAATCAAATAGGGGTAATACAGGAGTAGGTTTAATAATGAATAGGAGAATAGGAATGCGGATGAGCTACTACAAACAGCGTAGTGAACGCATTATTGTGTCCAAGATAGATACGAAGCCCACACCTACTACAGTAGTACAAGTTTATATGCCAACTAGCTCTGCAGATGACGAAGAAATTGAAGAAATGTATGATGAAATAAAAGAAATTATTCAGATAGTGAAGGGAGACGAAAATTTAAGAGTCATGGGTGACTGGAATTCGGCAGTAGGAAAAGGGAGAGAAGGAAACGTAGTAGGTGAATATGGATTGCGGCTAAGAAATGAAAGAGGAACCCGCTAGGTAGAATTTTGCGCAGAGCACAACTTAATCATAGCTAATACTTGGTTTAAGAATCATGAAAGAAAGTTGTATACATGGAAGAACCCTGGAGATACTAAAAGGTATCAGATAAATTATATAATGGTAAGACAGAGATTTAGGAACCAGGTTTTAAATTTTAAGACATTTGCAGGGGCAGATGTGGACTCTGACCGCAATCTATTGGTTATGACCCGTAGATTAAACCTGAAGAAACTGCAAAAACGTGGGAAATTAAGGAGATGGGACGTGGATAAACTGAAAGAACCAGAGGTTGTACAGAGTTTCAGGGAGAGCATAAGGGAACAATTGACAGGAATGGGGGAAAGAAATACAGTAGAAGAAAAATAGGTAGCTTTGAGGGATGAAGTAGTGAAGGCAGCAGAGGATCAAGTAGGTAAAAAGACGAGGGCTAGTAGAAATCCTTAGGTAACAGAAGAAATATTGAATTTAAATGATGAAAGGAGAAAATATAAAAATGCAGTAAATGAAGCAGACAAAAAGGAATACAAACGTCTCAAAAATGAGATCGACAGGAATTGCAAAATGGCTAAGCAGGGGTGGCTAGAGGACAAATGTAAGGATGTAGAAGCTTATCTCACTAGGGGTAAGATAGATACTGCCTACAGGAAAATTAAAGAGACCTGTGGAGATAAGAGAACTTGTATGAACATCAAGAGCTCAGATGGAAACGCAGTTCTAAGCAAAGAAGGGAAAGCAGAAAGGTGGAAGGAGTATATAGAAGGTCTATACAAGGACGATGCACTTGAGGACAATATTATGAAAATGGAAGAGGATGTAGATGAAGATGAAATGGGAGATATATTGCGTGAAGAGGTTGACAGAGTACTGAAAGACCTGAGCCGAAACAGGGCCCCCGGAGTAGACAACATTCCATTGGAACTACCGACGGCCTTGGGAGAGCCAGTCCTGACACAACTCTACCAACTGGTGAGCAAGATGTATGAAACAGGCGAAATAACCTCAGACTTCAGTAAGAATATAATAATTCCAATCCCAAAGAAAGCAGGTGTTGACAGACGTGAAAATTACCGAAAATTCAGTTTAATTAGTCACAGCTACAAAATACTAAAACGAATTCTTCACAGACGAATGAAAAAACTAGTAGAAGCTGACCTCGGGGAAGATCAGTTTGGATTCCGTAGAAATACTGGAACACGTGAGGCAATACTGACTCAACGACTAATCTTAGAAGAAAGATTAAGGAAAGGCAAACCTACTTTTCTAGCATTTGTAGACTTAGAGAAAGCTTTAGACAATGCTGACTGGAACACTCTTTTGCAAATTCTATAAGTGGCAGGGTTAAAATACAGGGAGCGAAAGGCTATTTACAATTTGTACAGAAACCAGATGGCAGTTGTAAGAGTTGAGGGACATGAAAGGGAAGCAGTGGTTGGGAAGGGAGTGAGACAGGGTTGTAGCCTATCCCCGATGTTATTCAATCTGTATATTGAGCAAGCAGTAAAGGAAACAAAAGAAAAATTCGGAGTAGGTATTAAAATCCACGGAGAAAAAATAAAAACTCTGAGGTTTGCCGATGACATTGTAATTCTGTCAGAGACAGCAAAGGACTTGGAAGAGCACTTGAATGGAATGGACAGTGTCTTGAAAGGAGGGTATAAGATGAACACCAACAAAAGCAAAACGAGGATAATGTAATGTAGTCGAATTAAGTCCGGTGATACTGAGGGAATTAGATTAGGAAATGAGACACTTAAAGTAGTAAATGATTTTTGCTATTTGGGGAGCAAAATAACTGATGATGGTCGAAGTAGAGAGGATGTAAAATGTAGACTGGAAATGGCAAGGAAAGCATTTCTGAAGAAGAGAAGTTTGTTAACAACGAGTATAGATCGAAGTGTCAGGAAGTCATTTCTGAAAGTATTTCTATGGAGTGTAGCCATGTATGGAAGTGAAACATGGACGATAAATAGTTTGAACAAGAAGAGAATAGACGCTTTCGAAATGTGGTGCTACAGAAGAATGCTGAAAATTTGATGGGTAGATCACATAACTAATGCGGAAGTATTGAATAGGATTGGGGAAAAGAGGAGTTCGTGGCACAACTTGACCAGAAGAAGGGATCGGTTGGTAGGACATGTTCTGAGGCATCAAGTGAGCAGCAATTTGGTATTGGAGTTCAGCGTGGAAGGGTAAAAATCGTAGAGGGAGACCAAGAGATGAATACACTAAGCAGATTCAGAAGGATGTAGGTTGCAGTAGGTACTGGGAGCTGAAGCAGCTGGCACAGGATAGAGTAGCATGAAGATCTGCATCAAACCAGTCTCATGACTGAAGACCGCAACAACAACAACAGCTTCAAATCCGAATAACTTATGTCAATTACTTTTGACAAATGTAAATATTACTTCATAAATAATATTTTAGAGGTACGGTAACAGTCAGCCTGTGACTGATTTGGCGTTCCTGTTCGTATATCTGTTTTCTGTTAGCTTTTGTAGTGAAAGGACATAGTATAGGCCCGTTTTTTGGGTACATGAAACTAATCTTTCTTTTTTATAAACAAGTCTGGTGTAAGCATTCCTTTAGAACCAGTTGCAATTAAATTAATGGAAATTACTTAAGTCTCATGAATTCTTATGTTAACAGTTCTCCTAACAGATATAAGATTCAAGAAATGTTTTAATGTTTTATTGTTACAGCCAACGACCAATACAAGCATAATGGATCGAGGCGTGGAGACGCAGTGGACAAATACAATTAGTATTCTGTCTGTCATCCATTTGCAAATTTCTACAACGTGCCTGAGATTAACTGTCGATCATCACGAAGAGTTTTGCAAACTAGAATGCAAGCGCGGAAGATTGAGTGATCTGGCCACAGTCTCCAAGCTACGATTCCTTTGAAACCCGTAAATAACAGATACCGGCCATGTAAAATTGATGGTGGTATTAAAAGATGTAATCTCCTCTAAATTTTACAGCATTTTTCTAGAAGCCGATTTGGTCTCAAAAAAAAAGAAAAAAAGAAAAATACATCCACCATCAGCTATGGCCATCAGCTCCAGTTAATTTTAACAGTTTTCTTTCTAATTAAACCAAATTTCAGTATTCTTACGTGGTCAGATGCGTCAGAGCCCATGTTTACTGGACTTTTTTTTTTGTTCCGGACCATACTAACTTCTTTTAGTGAAGTTAAAGAGCATGCAGTAGAATAAATTTGTTTCACAGTGTCGAAGATGAAGAAGCCCTAAAAATTGTTAAGCTATGGATGTTAGACCCCACATTTGCTCGACATTTTTGCTTCAAATGATTGCACAGGTCTGCGACATAAGAATTCTTTGAAACTTATTAAGTGATTTTTATAGTGTTTTCAAAGCTGATTTTGGGAAGAATAGTGAAAAAATTTCCTCATGTGCAGTTATTTCACTAACTACTTGTCTAGTTTTAGCTTGTTTTCGATGTTTCAACACTCTAGTGAGTTTGAATTTTTGTTTTTACGATCTCCATAAACTGTTATTTAGACGTTTTTATACTAGACATACGTGAAATAAGAAGTAATTGAGAGAAACCAGAAGTATTTATTTGTCAGTACCTGTCTGCCTGGGGAGAAGAGAAGTTTGTGGCACAACTTGACTAGAAGGGATCGGTTGGTAGGACTTGTTCTGAGGCATCAAGGGATTACCAATTTAGTTTTGTAGTGCTTCGTGGAGGATAAAAATCGTAGAGGGAGACCAAGAGATAAATACACTAAGCACATTCAGAAGGATGTAGATTGCTGTAAGTACTGGGAGATGAAGAAGCTTGCACAGGATAGAGTAGCATGGAGAGCTGCATCAAACCAGTCTCAGGACTGTAGACCGCAACAACAACACCTGTCTGTCGTGCTGTACCCTTCCCCCGCCATCACCAAGCAGTTAGCTTCTGCTAGTTCACACTACTTCCGTTCACAGTACCTCTTCGCTCTGTGCTATTCACGTGTTATTGTTACTAGTGCTTTAAAGCAGTGACTGTTTTCTTGGGTTGTGAAGTGATTTTATGGACCATGGACAGTGGCTACTAGAGGATTTATGAACTCGCCAGATTGCTTCTGCTACATTTGTGGTAACTATACCGTTAAGAAGGAACAAAGAAACATTTCCGATTTTGTTTAAAAAATATATTTCGCCTATTTTGGTATAAAGTTTTTCAATTAAGATAAGCCTTGGGCCCCACACAAAGTTTGTGGCCCTTCAGAAAACTTTACAGGTAGGATTTAAAAATGTTGACAGGAGAAGCCTTGTGGATCCCAAAAAGGTGTTACTTCCACCACTTCACATTAAGTTGGGGCTGATGAAACAACTTGTTAAGGCATTGCCTAAAGGAAGGGAGTGTTTCAAATATCGATTATAAATATAGACGATTTCATAAGAAATAAGGCAGGCATTTTGTCAGACATACACACAAAGCTCTAGTGCAGTGTGCCGTGTGTACTGGTAGGACACAAAGATGGAAACTCTATTAAACCAGTAGTAGCTGCTACGGATTATGCGGAAGATCTACCAGATTCCAAACATGGAAGAGTAGTATTTGCGAGATCGGGGAAGAATGTTATTTCAGCTGATACTACGTGAGAACAAGATACTTAACGATTTCATTGATCTGTATATAAACCAGCAGGAAGAGATTTTATCCTAACTCTTCAAAAAAGTTCAACTCCGAGAAATAAAAATCTGTAATTGCAGAGGTTAATAGCTACTGCGAAACCACTAGTTACGTCGAGCAACGCGCTGAGGGAAATAAACGTTGAGTCATGACGCTGAACTACTATATTCCTTGAACAACGTGGTACGGCAGTAAGCGTACAACCTAGACCGGGGTTTCCTTATCCCAGAAATTGAGCGTTTCTGCACCAAGTTTACTGTTTATTATAAATTTTAAAAAGTTGACTTAAATATTTGACTATTTTAAATAAATTGCCTTATCGGGCTCCAGGTATTTTTCTGCACCGGAAACAAGACAGTCACCTAAAAACAAGAAACTTTTTAGTGCTGAAAAGCAAAAAGGAAAGTATATGCAGAAGACAATGACGAGGATTTAGACAAACTTTCCTGCCAGGAATGACAAATAACAAAGCCCATAATGAAAAACTGCATTCATATGTGTGAGAAGCATTCATTTAGCATTGATACCATAACATATTCAGAATTGTAATGCATGCCAAGAGTAAAGTGAATCAAAATAAATGGGTTTCCACACTGTAGACAATGGATGTGCCAGATATGACACATAGCAGCACAGCTGCCTGTTATCTGATAAGGAAACCAAGAGGGGAAAGAAAACCTGCGAGAATAAAGTATGAAAGGACAGCAAATTAAATCGTTCATCAAATTCATCTTAACGTAATGAACAAATAGAAGTTACTGGGCACCCAGTTGATAAGAACTGTATTAATTAAAATTATATGCTCCAAATCCCCTTTTCTCCAAGACATGTAGAAATCTAAGAAACGTGAAAAATAGAAAAGCTGCAGGTGTAGATGAATATAGACAGAATACATAAAACATTTTTGTCCCACAACAAAGCATGTGTGTTACATCTCTTTAATACAGGTCTTCGTGTATATACGAGGTGCATTCAAGTTCTAAGGCCTCCGATTTTTTCATCCGGACTGGAAAGAGATAGAAATATATGCATTGTTTTAAAATGAGACCATGTTCATTGTTAATACATCCCAGAGATGGCAGCACCGTACGGCAGCTGGAATTTTACCGCCAGCGGCGAGAATGAAAACTGTTTAAAGTACTTAAAATGGCGACGTTTCCTTACTTGAACAGCGTGCAATCATTCGTTTTCTGAATTTGCGTGGTGTGAAACCAACTGAAATTCATCGACAATTGAAGGAGACATGTGGCGATGGAGTTATGGATGTGTCGAAAGTGCGTTCGTGGGTGCGACAGTTTAATGAAGGCAGAACATCGTGTGACAACAAACCGATACAACCTCGGGCTCGCACAAGCCGGTCTGACGACAGGATCGAGAAAGTGGAGACAATTGTTTTGGGGGATCGCCAATTGACTGTTGAACAGATCGCCTCCAGAGTTGGCATTTCTATGGGTTCTGTGCACACAATCCTGCATGACGACCTGAAAATGCGAAAAATGTCATCCAGGTGGGTGCCACGAATGCTGACGGACGACCACATGGCTGACCGTGTGGCATGTTGCCAAGCAATGTTGACGCGCAACGACAGCATGAATGGGACTTTCTTTTCGTCGGTTGTGACAATGGATGAGACGTGGATGCCATTTTTCAATCCAGAAACAAAGGGCCAGTCAGCTCAATGGAAGCACACAGATTCACCACCACCAAAAAAATTTCGAGTAGCCGCCACTGCTGAAAATATGATGGTGTCCATGTTCTGGGACAGCGAGGGCGTAATCCTTACCCTTACGCTACGGTAACAGGTGCATCCTACGAAAATATTTTGAAGAACAAATTCCTTCCTGCACTGCAAGAAAAACGTCTGGGAAGGGCTGCGCGTTTGCTGTTTCACCAAGACACCGCACCCGCACATTGAGCTAACGTTACGCAACAGTTTCTTCGTGATAACAACTTTGAAGTGATTTCTCATGCTCTCTACTCACCTGACCTGGCTCCTAGCGACTCTTGGCTTTTTCCGACAATGAAAGACACTGTGCGTGACCGCACATTCACCAGCCGTGCTGCTATTGCATCAGCGATTTTCCAGTGTTCAAAACAGACTCCTAAAGAAGCCTTCGCCGCTGCCATGGAATCATGGCGTCAGCGTTGTGAAAAATGTGTACGTCTGCAGGGAGACTACGTCGAGAAGTAACGCTGGTTACAATATGTATAAGGGCGTCAAATGAAAACGAGATATGGCAAAAAGTAAGTAAAATGTTTATTACTTCAAAAGCAATCGCCGTTAAGTGTTAATACATTTTACGACTGCGAGACCAGACGGAAAATTGTTTGCGGGTGAGTAGTTAACTAGAAAAAAAATCGGAGGCCTTAGAACTTGAATGCACCTCTTATTATACAAAAAGTGAGGGGAAAGCCAAACTCATGCTCAACTGATAAAAGAAAAATTTCTGATGCAGTGAACAGCACCAGGCCAGTATCTCTATTATGCCATCTATTCAAATCATATGCCGCCAAACAGAGGGAACCAATTTTGTGGCTTGGAGATAGTGGTACAAGTTAAGTTTTAAGTCTTACAGAAAGCAGTGAAAAGGGATACCAAAATCAATCGCAGGAGTTGCATTCGAGCGTCTGCCTACGATTTATGACCCGATAAATCACTAAATCTAATAGGATAAGCTGCACAGCAATTTCAGTGACTCCCATCTGAGTTCACTTTATTCAGTCAGTCTATGCAGAGATTCAATGTGTGTTTCTACGCAGAAGAAGTAGGTGGAGACGTCAACATTATGGTCTACCTCAGGGAAGTGCACTGGCGTCAACTTTATTTAATTCGTATACGAATTATCAGCTAATAATCAGTAAAATGAACTTTTCTCGGACCAAATGACCTTGCTCATATTGCACAGGGTAAAACGATCGAACTTTAAAGACTCGGATACGATATTGCAATGCTTCTGTTGTCAAAAGAACAATGTAATGTTCCTTCAGACGTGCATGCATGTCCAAAGGAACATTGTATAGCTCTTCTTAACAATACAGTCATTGCAATATAGTTTTTATCTATCGATACTGAGCAGTGACTTTCAATTAAAATGTTCTCGTCTGAATGCGAATTACATAATGTGTGTATGAGTACAGGTTGTGTAGCAGGAGCTACGACATATGGCAGATTGTGTCTGTCCGTGAGTAGTGCACGGGCAGCCAAAGTGGTTCAGGTCACCGCCCGCATACAGGCGAGAAATACGAATTCTAGAGCCTGTCCGGCACACTTTTTCACTGTTCTCATTGCTTTATACAGCTGTTGACTATTCGTATTCGCAACAGCGAACACATTTCATGTACAAAATGGTCTCCATTTACCATGTCAATGTATTACAAACAAAATACGTTGGCATCAAATCACACATACATGTCGATTTCACTGAAGATCTAGACTGGCAAGACAAAGATATAAAGCAAGTTATACTGGGAGAGACAGGAGCTGGAAGACAGAGTTACTCCTAAATATCTAGAAGTCAGGAGCAAAACCTTTTGTCCTCAGAACCATTGGCATGCCGATGTAATTTTCAACTGCCGAATTCATCAGCAAATACAGGAAAAGTGGATGTCATTCTAACTGAAACATTACGTTTCACAGCTATCTTTATGAAGACAACACACCTAAATAAACTGAAAAGAACGGCCGATTTCTTCGCTCCATGTATTCGAAGACCGGCAAAAGAATACAAGGAAATGGTCAAGCAGAGATTCGATGAAAATCGTGTTGTATATCGTGCACGGAGTAAGTTTCCACTGAGACGTGAAAATGTGTACACAGAACCTGCCAAATGGTACCTGCCAGTAGAAACTGAGCCAACAGGTAGGTAACTAGAATAGAAAACTCGTGGGACCCTCAACAGACTTTACACCAGTAAAGCCAAATCCATCAAGGTGGGATCTACAACTTGAAAGGCACAGTTGCTGTGAATGTGGTGACCTGTAGGGGATGGCACATATATATTTCATCGTCTTCCCCACACACAAAGAAAGAAAATATGTTATGTGGACATGTGTCCGGAAACGCCTACTTTCCATGTTGAAGCTCATTTTATTACTTCAAATCACATTAATCATGGAATGGAAACACAGCAACAGAACGTACCAGCGCGACTTCAAACACTGTTACAGGAAATGTTCAAAATGTCCTCCGTTAGCGAGGATACATGCACCCACCCTCCATCGCATGGAATCCCTGATGTGCTGATACAGCACTGGACAATGGCGTATTGTGTCATAGCCGTCCACAATACGAGCACGAAGATTATTCACATTTGGTACCGGGGTTGCGCAGACAAGAGCTTTCAAATGCCCCCATAAATGAAAATCAAGAGGGTTGAGGTCAGGAGAGCGTGGAGCCAATGGAATTGGTCCGCCTGTGCCTATCCATCGGTCACCGAATCTGTTGATGAGAAGCGTACGAACACTTCGACTGAAATGTGCAGGAGCACCATCCTGCATGAACCACATGTTGTAAAGGCACATGTTCTAGCAGCACAGGTAGAGTATCCCGTATGAAATAATGATAACGTGCTCCACTGAGCGCAGGTGGAAGAAACCTAAATGAGCTCTAACATGGAAATTAAGCATTTCCGGACACATGTCCATATAACATCTTTTCTTTATTTGTGTGTGAGGAATGTTTCCTGAGAGTTGGCCGTACCTTTTTGTAACACTCTGTATAGGCATTGCCAACAGCATCGCCGTATTCTATTTACATATCTCTGTATTTCCTTACGCACGCCTATACCAGATTCTTTGGTGCTTCAGTATGTATATCAGAAGGAATATATTTGATTTATTTTATATTTCGTAGTAAAAAAGTTACCAGGGTTTGTTCAAAAACAGTGGAAAACATGATAGTTCATAGTAAATAATTACCCACCTTTTCTTAAAAATTGGTTATTGGTGCTACTTTTGCTGATTTGGAAGATGCTTGCAGTTTGTATCTTACAACTGACAGTACAATGCAAGTAGTTGGAAGGAAAGGGTAAAGAGAAGTAAGGTGGAGTGGAGGAAGGCGGCAGGAGCAGGCAGCCGCAGCACAAAAGGCGAGTGTCGCAGCCTTCCGTGCCGCGCTGTGACATGCGGGCCCAGTGTCCTATCGACCGCCACAACAGGTCGACAAGCCGCTACACTACAGTCTGCCTCCACATTCTTTGGTGGACACCGACCGACGCGGGAGTGGGTAACAAGACCGTCGAGTGAAGGAATGAGAGTTGCAGTACAACTGAGTGAACTGCTTGGGTTCGTTGACTGCTGCGTAATACATTCAGAATAGGAAGAATTTATTCCACAAGCTTTATTCGTCTACCTACTCCACTCGGAGTAAAATTTGGGTTTAAACTTCTATCGACGTCGAGTTGCCGAGTGACGGAGCGCTATCTCGGGAATGCAGCGCACCGCTTTAAACTTATAATGCTGATATAATTCTTTAATTTTACATTGAACGAAAAACCTATAACCGAATATAAGCATCTGTATTTGAACCTCGGTCCTCTCAAACATGCCCATGTTCAGGACCTTGTTCAGAAACTAAATGCTGCTTTATTTACCATTAGAACAGTATCTGAAATAAGTGACAGTTCAACACGAAAAATAGTCTACGTCGCATATTTTCATACGCTTGTGTCATATGGTATTTTTGGGGTAATTCTTCTGATACAAAAAGGTTTTTTTTGGCTCAAAAACGGGCTGTTCGAACTATATGTGGTGTACTTTCGAAAGCCTCTTGTCGACCCCTATTCAATAGTCTGGGAATTCAGACATTGCCCTCACTGTATATATTTTCTTTAATGTCGATTGTTGTTAGCAATATTAGCTTATTCCCAAGGGTTAGCAGATTTCACTCAGTTAATACTAGGCAGAAATCAAATCTGCATGTGGAATGCACTTCCTTGTCTCCTGTGCAGAAAGGAGTGCACTATTCTGCTGCATCCATTTTCAATAAGCTACCACAAGAATTCGTAAATCGTAACAGTAGCCCGAACACTTGTAAGTCTAAACTGAAGAGTTTCCTCATGGCTCACTACTCCTATTCTGTCGATGAGCTCCTGGAAGAGCTGAAACATTAAGCGAATTCCAGTGTTACATTGTTGATTTTCTTTATTTAAACTTATGAATTATCGCCTGAATACGCTTCGTATATTTCATTTTATCTGTTTCTACTACCGTGTTATAATTTCATGTATTGACTCGTTCCATGACCATAGAGACTTCTCCTTAATATGGTCCCATGGAACAATAAATATATATAAAAAAATCCATAGGCACAAATTAGATCCTCTGTTTCATTTTTGGATCTGCACCCTTGGACGTGGGCAGTATCTTACATACTCCAACATTTCTTGGGGGCTGTCACTGTAATTTTTACAAGAGCTTCTGTAGTAACCACATTTGTATGAAGACATGGACACGCAGTACGCTTGACTCTCTCATGAATCTACCTTTGTAACTTACTTCATGTAATAATCAATTACCCCTGAAGAAACCCCTCGCCGGCCGCGTTGGCCGAGCGGTTCTAGGCGCTTCAGTCTGGAACCGCGCGACCGCTACGCTCGCAGGTTCTAATCCTGCCTCGGTCATGGTTGTGTGTGATGTTAGTTAGGTGTAAGTAGTTCTACGTTCTAGGGGACTGATGACCTCAGATGTTAAGTGCCAAAGTGCTCAGAGCCATTTGAACCATTTTTGAACCTCTCCCCCTTAATTTGTTCCCCGTGGAGTTGCACAATGATAACATATCGGAGGAAGTTCAAGACCTTACCATTACCACAAACCTCTGATACGAGCATGGCACTGCGTGGCGAAATTTCTTGCGGAGAAACTCAACCACATCTTCAAGGCTGTGTTAATTACTCTTTTTAAACTAATACATATTTTTGTTGTAGGGATTCATTATTGAAGCTAACGAAATAAAAGTTTTAGTCCCACTTGAAGATATAGAAGCTGATTCCACACCTAGCAGTCAGCAATGCTGCTATCGAAGAAGTCGATAAATCATACTTACATAGAATGTGAATCTCAAGATCGCCTTTTCTTTTGAAAGTTCCATGTTCCTCGGGTAGCATGGAGGACAACTCACTGATACCAAACTGTGTGCAGCCCACCACACGAAGAAATAAATTATATTTTATTTTACTGTTAGTGCCAACATAAAATATTATTCCCCCTTAGTTCATTCATTCTGTTTCATTTGAGAGCATTCAACTCGTGTCATACCTTACTATTGCCATTCCACATCATCCTAAACATACTGTCGTCCAACCTCTCTCAAGTTCTGCCACATTTATGTGTAATTCACCCAAAGTCCTTGATAAGTAATCATATATATTTCAGTTCTAGGCGCTTCAGTCCGGAACCCCGTGACTGCTACGGTGGCAGGTTCGAATCCTGCCTCGGGCATGGATGTGTGTGATGATCTTACGTTAATTAGGTTTAAGTAGTTCGAAGTGCTAGGGAACTGATGACCTTAGATGGTAAGTCTCATAGTGCTCAGAGCCATTTTGCTTTTCAGTTCTATGTTTCCAGAATATGTCTCCTTGGCTGCTCTACTAACTGCAAGATCTACTGAATCTTGTTTTCCTCTGCCTGTGCTTAGGTTGAGCGGTGATTAAGATCTCAAAACGTGTGAAGTTGCGCGATTAGGATGGTACGGTATCACTGACTGATCCAGACTGCATAGAGATACAGTACTCCATGGTCCAGTGGAGCGGCATTGTTGTGAACAGAATTGACAATGCCACAGCAAGTTCTTGTAGTGGCGCATGACAGTACACAATTACATGTATGCATAAATAGTATATCATCATCTTGTGTCACTGAAGTATTCCAGGTGCTTAGGCCGTGGGTGAATAACTTTATTGGACAAACTCGATGTTTCGTCTATATATGCGGAAGGGCGGAGAATGGATGGGAATTTTAGCTTTTATGTGGATCCACTTCACACCCTGACACTCGACTGAAGGCGCGAGTCATGTATTTATAGAAGGCAAAAGCACCCTTGAAGATGTCTTCGGCACATGCGGGCGGAACTTTAGGTTTCTGCAAGAAATATATTTTAGCAAATGTGACTTTTCCCATTGACAAAGTCTACATTTTGCTGTCATCGTCACTGGGGAGCGGATCTGTCATGATGTCTGTTTCCGGGTCGCACAGGACATCAGTTGGTGCGGTGGAAGGTGGCTTAAGGACTAGGGTGCTGCTCGATCGCGTAGTGGATCACACGCTGTGACGATATCGTCAGACGTTTGGTAAATTTTTCACATTGTATAACTGTTGCTACAATTGTGTCGATGAAGCATTAAATCTCTTCAATGACCGTGAACCTATCTATGTTGATGGGATGCATCGTCTCTAATGGACTCAGCAGACTAACGACCATTACATGCCTATTGTTCTGGGGCTCTATATACAGAATCTCCATCATAAAAACCCTAATTCTGCATTAAAGAAGTCAACGCTAATGCCTATGAGGTTCCTTCAACAAAGTCTTAGTCTACCTGCTTTTTATATTCTTCTTCATATTAGCTAGCTCAGCCACGTTAAGTTATATCTAAAGATATCTCCCCTTGCAAGTCATTACGAAAGCAGTTCGTGAAAGAGAGGAGAAAAGAAGAAAATACTTTTAGGACACTCTGAAACCGAAGGAGCGGAATGTTAAATGAAGTTCGAGTAGTGACTTCGTCAGTTTCAAATTAAGAAAATTTTCTCTGTTTCTATGAAAATAAAAGTTTGTACAAATATAGCTCTCCAAGATTTAAGCGTCTAGTATTTTCCTCTGTCACAAAATTTATGAACTTCATTCACTATTCTGTGTACTGTGGTTGCGAAATTTGCGTAGCTGGACAACTGGAGATAACGCGATAGTGAACTTTATTTTCCTATGTAAGTTTACTATATTTTTCCCCAAAACCAGCTGATCATAATGTTAAACTTTCAGTTGCATAACATTTTAATACTAACAACTGGAAATTACCGAATATTGCAGTTCCCCGTTACTCTTACAGTTTGGCGAATGGTACGCCATGCGATGCCATTCTTAAAGCAAAGTAATTTCGGGAAGACATGATATACCTAATATGTAGTTTATTATATATGAATTAAATTCAGGGGATACATACTGATTAAATAATTAAAGATCTTCTAATGAGTCAACGATGGCTTAACTTATGAAACCTCGATCTCCGTAGGTAATGTTCCCACTGAGTTTCAAATTCTATACCCGATATGTGTAAAACCTCTTATCCCTGTGATGCCGTTAGTCTGTGCTACAGTGACAAGAGAATCCAAGTTCTCATTGTATCTTAATCCGTTATATGTTGTCATATCTATGGCATACCTCACTTTTGTTTCCACAGCAGGAAATAGCTTTCTGAAGGCAATCGCAAAACAGTTCTATATAATACAATGAAGTCTGTAGATGTGAAGATGAGGTTTTAATGGAGTATCGATGCAGTAAAGGCTTCACAGGTTAGTAAACTAGTCCCTCTCCAGTGTATGCCACATCATGTATAAAGGAGAAACTAGTTATCCACAAAGTAACGTAATGAAATACGATTGACTCGGACACAATAGATTAGATTAGCAACGTCACTCTTTATCTGACCACTTAATTTTTAGGCGCGCAGTCCGGAACCGTGGGACTGCTACGGTCGCAGGTTCGAATCCTGCCTCGGGCATGGATGTGTGTGATGTCCTTAGGTTTAAGTAGTTCTAAGTTCTAGGGGACTGATGACCACAGATGTTAAGTCCCATAGTGCTCAGAGCCATTTGAACCATTTTTTGAACTTAATTTTTAAGATATATGTGTAGGCTGTACCCTGCAGCTCCTAAAGTCTTTAAGACATTCATATGTATGTAGAAAATGAGTGCTTGTGATAAAATGAGCCTATGTTCCTACCACTCTTTTGTGGCATAAAAATAAAAAAAAGATTTATGAAAACATGGTTTGCACTGTGATTCCACCTCACGTAAGGGAACGTAGAAATTGGTGGTGTACTAAGATTACTTAACCGCCTTTGTGCATTTATCCCTTCACGACAATGATGCAGGAAAGTTTAAAGGTGCCAGTTAAACTGCAATTTCTAATAATAAAACTTACTGTTTCTTTATTTCAATTATTTAGTGTACTAGTTATAGCAGGATTACTGCACAGAAGTGATTGTGTACACGGTTTCGACTGCAACAGCTTGTTACATTAGGAGGTTGGTCTTAGTGCTTACGGGAACCATGGTTTGTACTTCCCGTTGAACGGACCACTGAAACCACTTCCCGCTCACAAGAATTGCTGAGAATAGCGTCTGAATACAAAAATCATGTTTTCGGTAGTTAAGAGAAGACGTTAATTGGGTGATAGCCACTGCTGGTCGCTGAGTCTGTGTGTAATGAGATGGTGTCATGTAGTTGCATCGTATGTAGGCAGGCCATAGCTGCAGTACGAATTCGTACGTTATTCGTGATTCACTTTGATAAATGCTTATGTCTTACCCAAGTTGGACTTGTATTCCACATGTGATTACAGGCCCGTTGTTTCCTTGTGAGGGTAGTAGGTTCCGAAATCTATTAATCCGATTATTATTACAGTCAATTGGGTCACTCTTCTTATCAGTGATGCTTCACAAATGTTTCGCGACTTGTAATCAACTTTTTGTTTATCCGCGAATTTTGCACATTGGAACTCCTCCTGCTAGTGCACTATCAATATGTGTATTACTATGATTAAGTTAATTAGATTGGTATACATTCGAATGCTATTTCACTTCCATAGCCACATACTTGCTAATATGACACATTAGCGGTATTAGTATTCTGCAATCAATATAGGTCTGGGGATGTAAAACACGACCTTCGCCTACAGCCACTAATGCAGTTTGCTACGTTGTTACTAGCGTCGATTACTATGAATTTTGCATGTCTCTTCTTTTGCATGACTTTTCAGCAAACCAGATAAATCCTGACGCTGGTAGAGTTATCAGAGACACTGTATGTTCTGTATGTTCTATGGGTTGTATTTGATCGTTATTATTACTGTCTGGGCTCCACATCCCTCACACATAACAGTTGGTTACAAACTAGTTTCACAGCCGGCCGGAGTGGCCGAGTGGTTCTAGGCGCTACAGTCTCGAACCGCGCGACCGCTACGGTCGCAGGTTCGAATCCTGCCTTGGACATGGATATGCGTAATATCCTTAGGTTAGTTAGGTTCAAATAGTTCTAAGTTCTAGGGGACTGATGACGTCAGAAGATAGCTCCCATAGTGTTCAGAGCCATTTGAACCTTTTTTTTTTTTTTTTGTACTTACACATTTGCCGAGATACTAGAGGTCATTTCTCCTGTTCACATAAATACTATTTGTTCTTGCCATGCCAACTCATAATCGTTGAGCTCCTAAAATATGTGTTAACTGTTTAGGTAACTTTTAATTTTTCTGCTGAATTCAGATTGTGTTCCTAAATGTGATGCAAGGGGCAAAATAGTGCATACGAATAGGCATAGTTTTTCGAAATAATGGCATGTTGGGATTTACGTATTTTAGCAATCTAATCTTTAACTGAGCAGTACGCTAACGAGTTTCTTAAAAAAATTCTGCTTTTATTAACTCTATAGTAAGAGTGAACCACATAGACTAATGGCTGTTAACGATCGACACGATCGATAAAGATATTCAACGAAAGATTTTTTCTGCCGTAATAGGTGGTACCAAAATACAGCCAAGCGCCAAAGAATCTGGTATAGGCATGCGTATTCTTATACATAAATATGTAAACATTCAGAATACGCCTCTGCGGTCGGCAAAGCAATATAATACAAGTGTCTAGCGTTGTTGGTAGATCGGTTACTGCTGCTGCAATGACAAGTTATCAAGATACAACTGCGTTTGAACTCGGTGTTATAGTTGCGACAATAGCGATGGGACACACAATCTTAGAGGTAGCAATGAAGTGGGGATTTTCGCGGACGACCATTTCACGTGTGTACCGTGAGTATCAGGAAGTCGGTGAAACATCAGATCTCCGACATTGCTGTGGCCGGAAAAAGATCTTGTAAGAACGGGACCAGCGACGACTGAAGAGAATCGTTCTTCGTGATAGAAATCCAACCCTTCTGTAGACTGCTGCAGATTTCAATGCTGGGTCATTAACAAGTGTCAGCATGCGAAACCTTCAACGAAACATCCTTCTCTTGTATCCTTTATAGTTGCACAACGGAAAGGTTTACGCCTCACCTGGACCTTTCAACCTCGACGTTTGACCGTTGATGACAGGAAACATGTTGCCTGAATGGACGAGTCTCGTTTCAAATTGTATTGGGAGAGACGGGTACGGATAATGAGACAACCTCAAGAAACCATGGGTTCTGCATGTCAGCATGGGACTGTTGAAGCTGATGGAGGCTCTGTAATGGTGCGGGCCGTGTGCAGTTCGAGTGATATGGGACCCTTAAAACGTGTAGATACGACTTTGACAGGCAACACAAACGTAGGAATCCTGTCTGATCACCTGCATCCATTCATGTCCATTGTGCATGCCGACGGACTTGGATAATTCCAGCAGGACAATGTGACACCCCGGAATTGGTAGAGAATGGCTCCAGGAAAACTCTTATGAGTTTAAACACTTCCGATGGTCACTAAACTCCCCAGACATTAAATTTTTTTTCATATCCGGGATACCTTGCAACATGCTGTTCAGAAGAGATATCCACCCTCTCGTACTCTTACGGATTTATCGATTTTTCTGGAGGTTTTATTGTGGCAATTCCTTCCAGCATTACTTCAGACACTATTTGCGGGACTTCCGAGTGCTTGCTGGTCCCTAAACGATTTTAGACAGGTTTACCAGTTTCTTTGGCTCTGCAGTGTATGACTGTTTAATTTTTGACATTTTACGAAACAAGCACGTTTGAAATACCTCTTGTTTTGTCGCCTTGGAATTTATGATGTTCTATATTTCACTTATATACAATTGCTACGTATACAAGGCAGTCGACGCCGAAATCCAGGCTCTTATCGACACACGTTGACAAAGCATTTACACCATACCAGTGCCTCTGCAAGTACGGTCCGCGCACTGGGCAATAACCGGTGTTTCGAGTCGTTTCGGCGGCTCTTGGTAGGTCATCTAAGTGAACACAAACGGAAGAAGAGCCTCTGTGTTGTATAAAAGCTGGCTGAGGATGTAGCGGCAGGTGGGCTTCGAATGGACACCCGATGTCTGGAGGCTGCCAGATTTCCTCCAGTATTCCGACCGGACCGACAGCCAGGTTTCCAGTCGCACCCTCTGTGGGCCGGGAGTCGACCTAGCGACCTCTGTGCTGGGAACCACGTAGGTCCGAAAGCGCCAGGTACAGCGCTACAGTCACCGGTCCTGGTTTTGACCCTGGGACACCACCTACTGCCACCGGGTTCAACTGCTGGTTCGTCCCGCCTGCATTTACCGAGAGCAGAACACCGCCACCTGACGCAGCATCGAGGCAGAAAAGTACGCCACTAGCGAGATCATTGCCGAACCGCGTCCACTAAAGCGCTTTCACGAAAAAGCCAGCCGATCCCGGAATGGGTTCAGCGACCGCCGTTGGCGCCCACCCTCCTGTGATCACAGTACTGCTCAGACATAGAATACAGTAAATTATTAAAATGGAAGAATGCGGCGACGAGTCGCAAGTAAACTAAATTTATTGCAGATCAATATGGACTATAAAATACGCATCATCAGTGCTAGAGGCAACAGACATAAAAGTGGAATAAGCGTATACAAGAAAGTGTAGCGACGTAAAAACACAAATCAGAAAAATATGTACTGACATCTCCCAATGTGGTGACATAAAACTTTTTCTTAAACACATACATCTCTGAAATTTGAGTAGCTATACACACTAAAAGCGGCATATCTGACATAATAAGAACATTAACTGAAGTTATGGTTTACAGTCTACAGTACCACCAACGGTTTGGCCACCTCCACCGAGAGTGCTTTCTGTGTGGGCAAATAGTGAAGTTACAGTTCATTTCTGTAAAGATACTAGGCTAGGTGCACGTCATTACATTGAAATTAACACATATAGACATAACATACACCGTTAATACTAGAAGCTACCAAATAATTTAAGATCGGTAAATTAACAGTGTTTATTCGTATACAGGGGTCAAAAGTAGAAAAACCAGTTACAAAATTGTTTTTAGTGCTACCTATCAATGGCAAGAGTATAAGTTTGGACATAATTTTGTAAACATTTTATTTAGACTTGGTCACTTTTTATGGCGGCTTGCCTGTCAGACCTATATCATCATTTTTGTGAGCAGGTTCATCTTAAAACATATTGGTATTCCTGACACCTTAGAGCTGACCATATTGTCCACAGTCGTATCCTTATTTGTGCCACTATTTTATATTTTCAACGAAATTATTGTTTTATTAAATTTTCATGTGATCTTATACTTGTAGTAGTGTGTGACTATTTTTTTATTATAAAAAGATATTCTCTTGCCTTTCATAGCTGGCACTTTCTACGTTTATGTAACTTGTTTTTCGATGTATTAACATTTGTTTACATTTATACAGTGTGTTCCAAAATGAATAAACGAGTTTTAAGGCTCTGTAGCACATGTTGCACCATTGTAAAGAATACACCAAATAAAAGAGAAACACAAACAGTAGTTCTTACAATTATTAGTGTGAACACCGATCACACATCGAGTCGATAGGCCAGTTGTTCCATATGGTTAAAATGGCTGTCAGCACTATGGGACTTAACTTCTGAGGGCATCAGTCTCCTTATGAAACGTCCCCTTAGAAAAATTAATGAATTACTGTGCTTAAACTGACACACAATATTTTTTTAGCGCAACGCAATCTGACTTTCAGTAATCCCTACAAGAGAATGGCCCTGACTAACATTAACCTGTATGTTTCACAAATCGCTTACCTCACAAAAATCTTGGTTACTCGAAGTACTGCAATACAGCTAGCGCCACTACTGCAAGCTAAATTAAAGATTCAAACTACCGAAGGTACTAACTACTGATAGGCATAGTTAGCAGATGAAAGATTTTAATAGAGAACAAACAATGTATTTACCTTAATAGTCATAATATATATATATATATATATATCAGTTCATGACATCAATTCTTACAAATTTAAAAACTCCGCCGTCTCTCTCGCCATGTCCACCACTGCTGGCAGCTCACCTCCAACTGCACAACGCTACGCGCTGTTAGCATCCAGCTGCCGCTGCCCGACACTACAATGGTAGACAACAATGCAAACCAGCCACAGACTGCACACGGCACAGCCAGTGATTTTCATACAGAGCGCTACGTGGCGGCGGCGTTATCAATAAAAGAACCTAAACAGCCTACTTACAGAACTACTTGACCCTAAGTAACCTAAGGACATCACACACATCCATGCCCGAGGCAGGATTCGAACCTGCGACCGTAACGGTCGCGCTGTTGTGGACTGAAACGCGTAGAACCGCTCGGCCACACCAGCCAGCCGCCCAATTAGTAGAACAAGTTACTGCCATCTCTGTCATTGCCTCGAACTTATTGCTTTTGAGAAGGTCTTCGTTTTGATCAGCGCCGGCCGAAATGGCCGTGCGGTTCTAGGCGCTGCAGTCTGGAACCGCGAGACCGCTACGGTCGCACGTTCGAATTCTGCCTCGGGAATGGATGTGTGTGCTGTCCTTAGGTTAGTTAGGTTTAACTAGTTCTAAGTGCTAGGGGACTGATGACCTCAGAAGCTGAGTCCCGTAGTGCTCACGGACATTTGAACCATTTTTGATTTGATAAGTCACCCAGATGTGCCTGAGACTATATAATACAAGAAAAAGAAGTCGGTCATATTAAAGTCTTATGTAACATATTCAAGCCACCACAGCGTTTGTGACCATTGTTGAGGAAACCTATGAATTTCTCGTTGAACAGAATGTAAACCAATGTGACAATATCTCCTGAACCATTTTCAGCAGTCCTAGAAAGAGCAATATCTGAAGTGAATTGGAAACAAAGGGAATCCAAGTTCTGGCAAAGGGACTACACAACGTGAGAGCTGCTGACGATATTATTCTATTTGAAGTTAATACAGAAGAACTTCCTTTATTGCTTAACGAACTTCCGTTAGTGTGCTCTGAAGCTTGTGTAAAAAATGGACTATGATAAGACCAACATCACGCTGAATGAACGAGCACTGGAGGAAAATATCTCTGTTGGAAATACACAGCTGCAAAGGGGCAGAGAATATGTCTATCTCGCTCAACTTGTAAATATGAATGGAGACATGAAACGAGAAGTATTTCGACGTATTATATTCGGCTAGTGAGCTTGAATTCTAAGATGTCGATTGAGCTCAGGAAAACATTTTTCCGCAATGTATACAGCCACACATAACTTAGGGGCGTGAGTTCATTGTTAGAAAGGTAATAATAAACCAAATAGCAATAGAATGCTAAGTATTGGGTTACATGAAGAATCACAGAAAGAGTGCAGTTCATATCCGACATGCAACAAAAGTCAGTGACATAGTGGGAAAAGTGAATACCTTGAAATGGCAGTGGGCTGGTTATGTCGCCCGGCTGGAAGAAGCAAGATGGTAAAAACAAGTGACAGACTAGAGGGAAATTTACCAAAAAAGTCTAAGCGAAAGACCACTGGACGGATGGGACCAGACTTTAGAAAAAGAGTGGCGTTTAATAGGAACAGTCAGCTCAAGATTGGCGGAAATTAAGGAACCTGCTTGGAACCCATATTGCACTCAGAGTGAAAGAGACCACATTACCAAGTGATAGAGTCTGACTGATGACGATGATGGTAATAATTATGACGTAGAACTGTTATTTAACCCCTCCCTGAAGTGAGACAGTTCCTGGTCTTTGACCGATTATTCACCTTCAGCCTCCCTTCTCTGACACATTTTTGTACTGGGTTGCTGAGGTATTTCGGTGACCTGTTATGCGTTTGTATATGGCAGTGCAATCAGTCACAACATGCTGAAACATGACATGACGCAAAGATTCGCAGAGACGTCAAGGACTTTGTAGAAAATGCACAAAGCAACTTGCAGGCGATTACCAGAAGTGTTTTAAATGGTTGTGCTTAAAACAATGAATGAAAGAAGACCTGAACAGAACAAAAACGGATACTGACACCTTTTAACAAAAGAGAACAGAGCATTCGCACTCAAAAAGAAGGGCGAAATGACAGAAGCTGGCATGTTCATTTAGAACAGTGCATTTGCATCCTAACTCAATTTCGTACCGCGCAGCATTTATTTCCCTGTGCTGCGGCGCCGCATTTGGCACGTTTCATTTTCCATCCGGAAACATGACGCAGACACAGCACAGTGGCACAACAGGAGATTTGCTCATTCCAGCAGCGCAGGAAGCAATCTGCGCCGCGTTTTGACATCTTCTGCCCTCCTACTGCACGTTTCCCTTCCTTCGTCCACACGAATTTCCGGACCGAACGAGCAGTCCGCTCATTTCCTTCTGCTGTGTCACCACCGACGGGCCTCCGTGGTGGTGGGGCGAACACACGTACAGCTGTACTAATTCCTCTCTCCCACGCCTTCAGTAGTAGATGGAACGTTAACGAGGCGATGCTTTACGGGAAAATAATTTGGCTAATCACCCACACATTAAATTAATCACACAGATATAAATATTTTCTAAATCCGATGTAACGTCCTCAGTTTGTAGGTTGGTATCGTTTGATCACTTGTTAAAGTCTTTACGCACGATTTTCATCACGGATATCGAGCATGATAACAGATTCCAGTTGGCGATTAGCAATTTTAGGCATCAGTACTCGACGGTACCGTTGTGTATACCAATATAATTCGCTATTTCAAAAGAAATTGTTTACTTAAAATACTGAAATACTACTTCATAGATATTCTGTCATTGCTCTTCGTCGGGCTATGGGATTCAGAAGGAGCGTTCTATAAGTAATGCAACACCTTGTTTTTCTCGGCTAATTACTGCTTAAAAACTGCAGAACTTATTGTAGGACATCGTGGAATATTTCCGCTCCAACCCCTACAGTTTCATCAAGCTTCGACAGGTGGCGGCGCTATACGAAGCCTTTAACATGGCGTCCGAGCAAGGAATGGTTTAGTATCTTTTGACGGAAAACCAGAGCATCGTAGATATTAACATGCTCTTGCAAAATGTCTAGAGACTTAGCAGTGAACAAAAGCGCCATAAATCGATGGGATGGGCGTCTGTAATAATAGCAATAAGGTCGAACAAACCTGTCCGATCTCTCGCGTCGCGGCCTGGGACTCCTGTTGTGCTGGAACGTGCGGAAACTCTCATTCGAGGTGATCGACACATCAGAATCAAACACCTTGCTGTACAACTGGACGTCTGTGTTTGTAGTACAGACGGGCTCGTCCACCAGTGGGGCACTAAAAGGTGTGTGCCTCCTGGCTTCCTCTCCGCTTAAAGGGCAACAGAGGACAATCTCTGCGGAACTACTTGCGTGGTAAGACGATCATTGTGACAATGTTTTGCCGAACGTCGCCACTGTCGATGAAATGTGGATTCGTCACTTCGAACTGGAAACAGAACGGTAAATAATGGAGGGGGCCACTTCGCATCTCCTTCGAAAAAAGTTCAAAGCAGAAACTTCCTGGTGGATTAAAACTGTGTGCTGGACCGAGACTCGAAGTCGGGACCTACAAAGAGAAAATCCCATTCTGGAAACATCCCCTAGGCTGTGGCTAAGCCATGTCTTCTCAACATCCTTTCTTCCTGGAGTGATAGCTCTGATAGGTTCACAGAAGGGCTTCTGTGAAATTTGGAATGTAGGAGACGAGGTATTGGCAGAAATATAGCTGTGAGGACATGAGTAGCTCAGATGGTAGACCACATACCCGCGAAAGGCCATGGTCCCGAGTTCTAGTCTCGGTCCGGCACGCAGTTTTAATCTGTCAGGAAGTTTCACATCAGAGCACACTCTGCTGCAGAGTGAAACTCTATTTCAAGTTCAAACCTGCTTCCTTAGCCGGTAAAGTCATGGCGAAGGTCTTCTTGGACTCTGAAGGGTATATTCTGATTGATGTCCTCGCCCATGGTGCAACGAATCAATTCCGAAATTTATTGTGCCACCTTGAGACGACTGAAGAAGAGATTTCAGCGTTTTCATCGTCATAAAAATGAAAACAAGCTTCTCATCCTCAATGACAATGCAATGCCTCACACAGGTATGAAAGCCTGAGAGGAGTTCACAAAACTTCATTGGACTGTTCTTCTCCGTCCACCCTCCAGAGTGTATCCCGTACCTTCCAACTTCCATCTCCTTGGCCGTGAGAAGAATGCACCCCACGGGAAGCAGTACGAGGATGATGGGGACATGCAGCAACATGTTGGATATGCCATCAACCAGTAGTGTGGTACCATGCGGGCATGTAGGCCCTAACAGTTGTTGTTGCAGTCGTCAGTCCTGAGACTGATTTGATGCAGCTCTCCATGCTACTCCATCCTGCACAAGCTACTAAATCTCCCAGTACCTACTGCAACCCACATCCTTCTGAATCTGCTTAGTGTATTCATCTCTTGGTCTTCCTCTACGACTTTACCCTTCACGCTACCCTCAAATACTAAATTGGCGATTCCTTGATGCCTCAGAAAATGTCCTACCAACCAATCCCTGGTTCTAGTCAAGTTTTGCCACAAACTCCTCCCCAATTCTATTCAATACCTCCTCATTATTATGTGATCTACCCATCTAATCTTCAGCATTCTTCTTTAGCACCACATTTCGAAAGCTTCTGTTCTCCACTAAAAGCACTAGCCACCCTACTGCAAATGTCTCTCGTTGTATAGTCGTCTGGAGGAGGATTGCGAGTGTCACTGTGTGGCAGGGACTGGACTTATAAGAAACCGATGTAGTCGACACTTAGGCCAGCACACTTGCCTGTGCACCAGAGATAGAGATCCTAAAAGTATGGTAGCGTAAATTCATCGCACTGAATCGAGATCATGTTGCAAAATAGGAATTTGTAAGAAACAGAATGAGGAATAATAAAGTTTATTTGAATCTTGAATAAAACCTATATGCTTTCAGAAAAAAAAGTGAGTAGCATTATTTATTGAACGACCCTCGTAAGCGACATGAGATGATCAGCCATGGAATACGTACGTATAGCGACAGTGCAGAGTTTACGGAAAATCGGACGGCAGAAAGCATTTGCGAACAGCGCTCCGCATACATCCAGACACTGACGCCGGAAATGATTGCCCTCAAACGCCTTCCGCTGTGCTGTTCAGCTGTTTGTATCGAGTTACGGCGATCCGCCGCAGTAACATGCGGCAGTCGCCGCCCTGATTCGATAGTGCAGGCGCGGGGCCAGCGCGCCGCTGGCCGCTGATACAATTAGCGCATACATCGCGCGCGGGACAAGAATTTACTGACGCCCGCTGATTCGGTTACCCGCACCGAGCTGTTATTAGATAACTGACATAACTTCGCAAAACTGGTAGCACTAAAACAATAACGCACTTTGAGCGTTTATTCTGGGCGAAATGAATAATGAAATAGCTGGGCAATGGTATCAAGATCTCTCGCCAAATATAGCCGGGCAGGATTGTTTCGACGCGGTTGGCGCAACGTGCTACACCACAGATTGTGTTAGCGGCCTGAGGATACCTGGTTCTTAATAAAACCCTGTACGCTAAACAATTTCCGCTGTTCTGGGGATCGATAAGCGGTTTGTGGCCACCTCGGACGTATATCGAGATATCCATTTGGAATTTACTAATATATGTTGATGAGTCTGACACGTTCCAGAGACGAGGCCTGAGAGGGAGTAGGAAGGACTTCACGAATGCGCGTTAGGGAACATACCGACATGGTACGTCGAGAACAGCTTCTGCCAGTGCGCTGCATGCTTTTCACTTGCGTGGATGAAAAGTAGGCTATTGCGTGGGTTGGATACGGAACTCGGCAGGAGTATCGGGATGCGAGAAGGATATCATAAAGCAGGATTACTATTACTGGAAGTACTACCTGGCATATTCCCTACGTACAAGTCTATTTACAAAGTATCTACATTTGGTAATAAGACTTTCGATTTGTCCCTGAGCCTAAGTCTCGTATTGCAGAGACGAGTGTGCCGGGCCAAATGTCGACTACATCAAATTCTTGTATGTCCATTCCCTGCCACACCATGACACCCGCTATCCTCCTCCCGACGACGAAAGACATTTCCAGTAGGATGGATAGTCATTGTACAGGTATTTTGTGCACGGCCCCATCCTTCTGGAAGTTACTGCCTTTAGGTATACGGCTGATTACGCAGAAGCATATGACACTCGCATGGCGTACATACATGATATTTCCACAATGACTGTGCTCAAAGGTCACTTTTCGTCACTTACTCCGAGCCTCGTTTTTCTACAGAGTCCGCCCGTGTTGGCCGAACAAATAGTAAATAGTGGCTGCGTCCTGTCATGTACGCCCTCTTCTCCACTGGCTAAGAATTTATGTTCTACTATACTACTGAATTTAGTTCGTTCTTTCTGCTATTCGCGACAAGTCGTACTTTGTCGGTAACCATTAGAAATCAATATGGATCTTTTTCCAAGTGTATATCAGTTCTTCCTGTATGTGATGGTTTTACCCTCCGCAGCGAGGAAACTTAACATCTCAGATATGGTAGTATACTGTCAGTGGAGAAAACTTCGAATAAATAGGGTGAAATACTACGTATACGGCTTCGGAGCTATTGTGAGGGGACGTTGGGAGGTCACGATTTGCAGTAGCTACAGGGTGACTTATTTAACTATATGTAATGGAATTGTCATAACTTCTGCACGGTCTGCTGTAGGACGTTCAAACTCCAGAGTTTGCCACGTGGCATGACGGAAATTACTATGCGCATGAATGGTTTGCTTGAGCGACGAGGCGCACTATCATTTGGATGGGTTCGTCAATAAGTTAAATTGGCGCATTTGGTGCACTGAGAATCCGTATTTCGCGATCCAGAAGTCTCTTCACCTGCAACGGGTGACTGTGGGGGCGTGCGATGGCGAGTCACGTGTAAGTAGGCTATTTAGGTCTTCTTATTGGTAACGCCACGTAGCGCTCTGTATGAAAAATCACTGGCTGTGCTGTGCGCAGTCTGTGGGTAGTTTGCATTGTTGTCTGTCATTGTAGTGTTGGGCAGATGGATGTGAACAGCGCGTAGCGTTGCGCAGTTGGAGGTGAGCCGCCAGCAGTGGTGGATTTTTCTCTTCTAATACAAAGCTACATTCACTATGATGATACTGTTATCCTCAAATATAATTTGCATTAATCACATGTTATTTACTTCGTAAAGATGTTTACACATTATTTATTCTGTTTTGTTCTAATGCTCATGTGTGAAGTTGAAGTTTCAAATGTTATTCTGATCTTTTATGTATGAACTTATGTCATAATTTTTGTAACACTGATGTATTTGTTATTTTTATTTTTTTGTAAAGCCTGTATTACTGCAAATGTTATCTGTACTATTATGTTCTTTAATAATATATTTTGTACCTTTGTTATTGTATTCTCATGTTATAAAATTGTAATTGTCACCAGTTCATCAAATTAAGTAACTTGTAAATTACATTTCACTGCACACGTTTCTGTTGGTCATAGTATATGGACAATCTGTGAGAAGTAGGGACTGATAGTGTTTTCACGTGTGTTAATAATTCAGCAAGGGACTGGATAAGAGCATTGCTGGTTCTAAGGACATTTCAAAAAAATTCTTTGTGAGTGGACAAGTGGTGGTTTATGGACTTGCTATATTGTCCACAACACTCTTCGATGGTGATTGTGCACCTGCACAGTCGCCACAGTTGGCTGATAACCATCTCTGCAAGGACTACAGTGGGTCCACACCTTTGATGACTCACCAATACCATTATTTCTACAGGGACTACAGTGGGTCCCACCAATACCATAATCTCTACCAGGACTGCAGTGGGTCTGCTCTGTGATGACCTACCTACCAACAGTCTTCAACTTCGACTGACTCTGCTGTGGGTTTGTTCTGTCGTGGCCCATTACCAGTCAGCATGTCAAGAGTCAGCACTGTCTTTCTGTTGGAAGGACAACACTACTTCTTCAAGACTTCATGAAAATCCACTACTTCCGTGTGCATTCTCTTTTACTACTCAGACTTTGAGAAAAAAACACTGTAATTTTACTCTGATGAATGATCAGGAGTGTCTTTATGGGACTGTGAGAAAATTTTAGCTTTTGACGAACGTTGTGTCAATAAGTGTGTGCATTTGATATCTTTGTTATTGTAATTATGAAAAATATTATCAAATCCTTATTGGCCACTGCCCAAAACGAATTTGTAAATTTTTTGTGGGGAGCATGGGGGCTATGTAAGTAGGCTGTTTAGGTCTTCTTATTGGTAACGCCACGTAGGGCTCTATGTGAAAAATCACTGGCTGTGCTGTGCGCAGTCTGTGGGTAGTTTGCATTATTGTCTGTCATTGTAGTGTTGGGCAGATGGATGTTAACAGCGCGTAGCGTTGCGCAGTTGGAGGTGAGCCGCCAGCAGTGGTGGATGTGGGGAGAGAAATGGCGGAGTTTTGAAATTTGTAAGACTGGATGTCACGAACTGCTATATATATTATGACTATTAAGGTAAATACATTGATTGTTCTCTATTAAAATCTTTCATTTGTTAACTATGCCTATCAGTAGTTAGTGCCTTCCGTAGTTTGAATCCTTAGTTTAGCTGGCAGCAGTGGCGCTCGCTGTATTGCAGTAGTTCGAGTAACGAAGATTTTTGTGAGGTAAGTGATTTGTGAAAGGTATAGGTTAATGTTAGTCAGGGCCATTGTTTTGTAGGGATTATTGAAAGTCAGATTGTGTTGCGCTAAAAAAATATGGTGTGTCAGTTTAAGCACAGTAATTCATTAATTTTTCTAAGGGGACGTTTCACATGGAATAACTGGCCCGATATTCCTTGATGGCACGGTATCTGCCGAACGGTATGTGAAGGTTTTGGAAGATGATTTCATCCTAATTATCCTAAGTGACCCTGACTTCGACAGGATGTTGTTCATTCAAGACGGAGCTCGACCCCATGCGGGCAGGAAAGTGTTTCATGTCTTGGAAGAGCGCTTTGGGGACTGCGTTCTGGATCTGGGGTACACACAGGCAACTGGCACAGGCCTTGTTTAGTCGCCATATTCTCCGGAACTGAACACATGAGACTCCCTTTTCTTAGCCTATATTAAGAACTAGGTATATAGCAATAACCTCAAAATCATTGCTGAGCTGAAAAGAGCCATTCGAGAGTCATTGACAGGACAGATTTTCTGACACTTCAGCGGGTCATTCAGAATTTATCTATTCATCTGCGCCACGTGATCGCCAATGGTGGCAGGCATATCGAACATGTCGTAACCTAAACCTGAATATCTGTAATGACGATTACATGTTGAATAAAGTGTACTCATGCCGTCCTTTGTAACTAATTGACGTTACTATTCTTAACTATAGGAAGCGACTGGCCTTCAGTGTATGTGCTGCAGCTTCATGGTCTACAGTACTTAACTTGGGGATGGAAGGAGCAGTAGACAAAAGAGTTATAGAAACGACAAGAATCTGAATATGAGAAACATTTATAATACTTATATTACTTCCATTAGATACTGAAAGATGAGAAAGTGAGCAGTAGAAAGAGAGGGAGCAAGTCGTCAAATCCGTCGATGGAATGATGTTTAAAAGAGTAACTCCACCAATACCCGAAATCTGATTGTCTAGTTCCACTTCAGTACCAGCTGAGCCATGGAAAAACCTCTCATGGCTGTGTTAGTATCTCTTTCCTGATTGTGATGAAACTATTTTAGCCTGCGGAGACCGAATAGGTGATACAGTGCATGCGGAACAAGTTGTACATACAAAATTTCTCGCTTTGCGAAATCATCTGTATATTGGTAATAGTTTCCTTTGGATTGTGGAGTAAATCACAATTGCTGCGAACCTCTGTCCAAGCACATCAACTTAAATCAACCTGATCAACCTGCGAATGTCAGCAGTTTAACTGCTGTGAGAAGAGACCATGTGCCTATTGAGACTGTGAGGTGATCATAAGCCTATGCTTCGAACAACTTAATAACCAGTGTGTCATTATGAAGGTTATTAATAGAGTCAGTGAACTGGGCAAGCACATGACTCACCTTTGGGTATAACTGAATTCAAATCTGTCAGGATATGGTGCGTTAGGTTTAACGTGGCTCATTTACGTCACTTCAGGTGAAAGCGAAGTCTTTTCGGTTGATAAAATCATGGCCTTTCCGCCCAAGTTCTTTCTAGATTGACGATAGCTGCGTCTCAAATGACTCTCCTTTTTTTATTTTCTATGAAGGACACGTCATACGATAAATTCCTACAACGTTATGGCTTATATAAAAGAGTCAAATAACTACAATAGTTGTTTGAAGGTAATAGTCAGTATCGATAACAGAAAATATTAAGCATGCGTAGACAACAGGCCTTTCTAAAATCTATAATTAACATTAAAAGACAAGAAAAACTTTGATACAAAATACATCACAGTATTTCTGCTCCGTGAAGCAAACAAAACAGAAGTAAAAAATGGCTGCAAAAATTTCAAATTCTTAAACGAAACCAAATGGATTTTATAAAGGATAATACAATAAACACTAAATGTTAAGAGATAACAACCACAACCATTATGTTTGGTGCATTTATTGACCTGCGCCAGATTTCGTTCTATAAGAACATCTTCATGTAACTGGAGGCAGGAATATGCAGGTGTCGTGATTTGAAAATATTTAGCGTCCCAATAAAACATTGAAATGTTCATTTCGGAGTACGACAAATAGAGTGGCACACATCATTGACTGTTCCTGGTATAAGCAGCGTTAGCGGTACTTGTTTGGCACTGAATAACACGAAGTGCTACAATTACTTGGCAAGGCATGGCCGCGCAACTTATAATAGTCCAACATATACCTTCAAAAGTTTTATTTTGACACAAAAAAAATTTTTAATCGTGCAATCGCCACATTTATGATACTTGTCACTAGAAAATGTTCGTAATGGAGCTAATTTGGAGGTGAAACAATAAAAAAGACGTAAATTAACTGCTGTAGTCTTTTCTATGTGTTCATATTAACCACCTGTGGAAGAACCACCTGTTCAAGATTATACACTAAATGCACATTGATTTGATTGTGGATTATGTCAACATAGCACTTAACGGCCGACAGCTGCGTGACTCGTTGAGATGAATTTAAGTTTCAGTTCTCAGATTCCTACTCATCACGGTACGAACTTCAAAGGATGAATCCATTTCTTCTTTCATCAGTTCCGCTTTATTATGGAGCTAGTTAGTCCATTAATTCTTGACGACTAGCTGGTTTCAGTGTTTTGGTCATTTTCAACTGCTGCAAAGGAAAGAAGGAGTAGGTTTTCAGTCCCCGCGACGACGTGGTCATTATATACCGCACACAAGCCTAGATTAGGACTGAAATCAGCTTTTTTCTTTTAAAGTAACCGTCCCACCATTTTCCTTAAGAGTTTAGGAAAAATCACGAAAAAACTATATCTGATCGGCAAGGAGGCTTTTGAATTTACAACCTCTTTTCCAGTGCGTCACCAGTATAATCGCATTGCTTCCTCTCATATATTTGAATGCTGCATGTCTCACGTACGTGCATCGCAGCAACACTTGAATCCGATGGTGAAGAAACGTGATCCGTAACTACACGAGCTGCAATTTTAAATCACGGCGTGAACAAAACGGAACTCTGTAAATAATTGTCCTGAGAGGTAGCGCTGAACGCAAGTTTTATTCCAGATTTGAAGTAGGTTGTAGCGGACTTGCTTAGCCTTCATGGAATCGTCTCGTTCACTCGATAAGCTACGGTGGGTGGATTCACTCGGGAACCACTCTTCCGATATCAGTGCCCCACTAGCGCAAACAAACGCAGAGCGATAGAGGAAAAGAAAGAGACATATTGATGTAAAGGGCAAAGACCTAAACAAAAAGAGGAAACGAATCCTCTGCACAGCAAATGGATGCGTGGAGCATCAAACAATCTATCACTTTCGCCAACACACGCAACGCTGTTCCGTAAACAAGAGAGAGAGGGCGAACTGTAGCTTTTGCCGACACACTGGGTGATAACGTCGAGTGAACAGAAAAACAACGCGCAAAAGAAAACAAGACTTATGCAATGAGAAAAATGTTTACCATGTACCAGATGTCGTTCCGCTATAAACGAATACCAGTACGTGCATAACGCATAAGTTTCTTAGTGAGATCTCTCGTGAAAATACGTAGGTCAAAGTTGGAAGTTACAGAGATTCGGCCTTCAAAGATGCAATAAATGATAAACAAATTATGACAAAGCGTGAAAGTATCAAATAATAATTAAGAAATATAAGAAGTTTAGTGTTAAAGGAATAACTTGTCGCCAATTGGTGTTAAATCCTTTTTTAGGGGTATGATATATAAAAAACAAATTGCAAAAGGTTGTGCTGAATAATTCAAATAATGTGAGAAGTGTAAAAAATTTTAGTGACAGGAGTTAAATCTCTAACGAAGTTCCATAGGATTCAGGTTTTCAACCACTCTTGTTCCCTGTATTTGGGTGATCTTCCATTTAACATTCACAAGCAGAATTGGTACTTTCTGCACTAATTATTAGTGTTTTCATAAATTCCATTACAGAGAAATTAACAAAGAAATTGTAAATTATATTTTCCAAACAATTCTGAAAACATGGACTCTTCTTAAATTTTGAAAAGAAAAACATAGTATATTCAGTTTTGTACAACAAATAATCACTCCAACAACTGACGTAGCACTCGAGCAGCAGTCAGTAAATTGGGTGGAATAATTATTTTTTTTGGATTTACATGTTAATGAAAAGATGAACCGGAAGAAGCCTATTAATGTGTTTATCAAATTTATAGATTCAGCTGCTTTCACTCTTCGTGTGAATACAAATCTTGAAGACCAACGAATCAACCTACTGACATATTTTGCATGCTTCTGCTCGAAAATGTTCTGTGGAATAATTTTCTGGGGTAACTCACCACTTAGAAAGGGAGTGCCGATTTCACAAAAGGGAGCAGTAAGAGTAATATGTAGTGTTCATGCACGGTAGTCACGCAGATGTCAGTTCAAGGAGATAGCCATTTTAATTGCGCCGTCACAATATATCTAACCGCTCTTGAAATTTGTCATAAATAAGCCATCGCAATTTCAGAAGACCATTGATGGCCACACCTAAAACCCTAGGAGGAAAAATTAAATTTACTACCCATTATTAATGCTATCAGTAGTCCAGAAATGATTTCACATGCAGCAACAAAATATTTGATCATTTGACCAATATCATAAAATATTTGAGAGGTAGCAAAGATTGTTTAAAATATAGCTTAAAAGCACTTCTCCTAGCAAACTCCTTCTATTCCATTGGACGGATTTCTACTTCAAGACTGGTAGCCAATGAAAAAGAACTTTTTTAAATGCAGTGTAATATGTACACTGACTCGTTCTACATCATTTAGCCAAATGAATTGTTAAAATGATGGAACATTTAATTAGTTAACTATAGTCATTTTTGGTTGGGTTGCGAAAATTGCACCTCCAGGTAGTATTTCGAAAGCTTATTTTCTGAACAGATAAAATTAAGATGATCTTTCTCCAAACGCCGTTCTGCAGCTAGCTACCGTTGCACCAACATTTTCTCTCCGTATACTGCGGCCTTGATTTCCAACAGCCATTTCTAAACACTGTAACATTAAGGTCTCAGATTAGCTGTAAATTTGAAAAATACGCGTCAATTACTGTTCTAAATCAAAGACTGCTGTGTGGCGTACTGAGTTCGACGAAGTAATTTTGGCAAGCGTACTGTGTCACTACGTAACCAACTGTCCAACTGATTAATATGAACAGCTGTTTATTTTATATGATTACGAGACATTTCTGAATTACCCGTACCTATGTTTAAAAAGATCCATATCATTAACCAACGAAATATCATTTACTCATTCCTTTGTTGATACAGGTGACATTCACTGTTCCCTTGACTAGGGGTGTAGGTCAGCATTGTCTATAAAAACTAACAAATCAGTCTCATCATGAAAGTAAGAAAACCATATTAGCTGATGACTGCTACAGTATATTTAAAACGCTCTTTCTTGTGGTCGTGACGATTAATAGGTCAGAGGTCCTTCGGCATGCTGACTTCATACACAGTGTGATCTGTAAATGATGCTCACAGAATAGACGGGTTGCGTAATTTGTGCATCATTATGACAATTTTCACCCGAATACACATGTTAATATGTGGGAAGGATTATAACGTTTGTCACACAAATTTCGAGTAGGAGTTACAGCCACCGCCCACTCTTCAGGGAGTATGCTTACTTTGCGTTAGAGGCTTATCACCCGACAATGGCCGTAGTCAACCGAAACCAACAGTAAATAAATTATTTATGTACATTGTTTTGCAGTTTAGTGTTAAATGTCACAATTCTTCAACTGTTTAGTTAGAACCCGCATTTACTTCATTGGTCGTTTACGGGTTATGCCAAATATCGACGTCAGGAATCACATGTGACCGACCTGTGCAGAATTTCTGTGACATTTTGACATGAAACGTACAGTGTAATTAGTGCAGAAGATACGACACAAAATCACCTTCGAAAGCCGATCTCTCATAGGCTTCAAATTTCACACAAGAGGAAGTTATTGAACCAACACGTAATGACTATTCTGAGGGCTAGTGATCAATGGTACCATAAGGTATCGTAATTCGAAGTGGAGACGCTGTAAAGGGAGAGAGATTAAAACACTACAGTGTAGCGTAGCTGAGTGCTGTGCCGTAAGTCCACCTAGTAGTTAACATTAAATTCTAGAGAGTATCATTCTTTCAGTCTTCTGTGTTTTGAACAGAATGATATTTCTGTATTCAGCTGACGAAGAGAACGCGACAAATACTACAACCCGACTTCGCTCAGTAGAAGAGGAGCAGACAGATAATCCTAGGAAGTTCTGGTCTTACGTTAAATCAGTAAGTGTCTCGAAAAAGCAGATCCAGACAATCCGGGATGATGATGGTATTGAAACAGAGGAAGCTGAAGTACTAAACTTATTTTTCCGAAGCTCTATCACTGAGGAAGACTGCACTGCAGTTCCTTCTCTAAATCCTCGCACAAACGAAAAAAATGGCTGACATCGAAATAAGTGTCCAAGGAATAGAAAAGCAACTGGAATCACTCAACAGAGGAAAGTCCACTGGACCTGACGGGATACCAATTCGATTCTACACAGAGTACGCGAAAGAACTTGCCCCCTTCTAACAGCCGTGTACCGCAAGTCTCTAGAGGAACGGAAGGTTTCAAATGATTGGAAAAGAGCACAGGTAGTTCCAGTCTTCCAGAAGGGACGTCGAGCAGATGCGCAAAACTATAGACCTATATATCTGACGTCGATCTGTTGTAGAATTTTAGAACATGTTTTTTGCTCGAGTATCATGTCGTTTTTTGAAACACAGAATCTACTGTGTAGGAATCAACATGGATTCCGGAAACAGCTATCGTGTGGGACCCAACTCGCTTTATTTGTTCATGAGACCCAGAAAATATTAGATACAGGCTCCCAGCTTGATGCTATTTTCCTTGACTTCTGGAAGGCGTACGATACAGCTCCGCACTGTCGCCTGATAAAGTAAGAGCCTACGGAATATCAGACCAGCTCTGTGGCTGGATTGAAGATTTTTTAGCAAACAGAACACAGCGTGTTTTTATCAATGGAGAGATGTCTACAGGCGTTAAAGTAACCTCTGGCGTGCCACAGGGGAGTGTTATGGCACCATTGCTTTTCACAATATATATAAATGACCTAGTAGATAGTGTCGGAAGTTCCATGCGGCTTTTCGCAGATGATGCTGCAGTATACAGAGATGTTGCAGCATTAGAAAATTGTAGCGAAATGCAGGAAGATCTGCAGCGGATAGGCACTTGGTGCAGGGAGTGGCAACTGACCCTTAACATAGACAAATGTAATGTATTGCGAATACGTAGAAAGAAGGATCCTTTATGGTATGATTATATGATAGCGGAACAAACACTGGTAGCAGTTACTTCTGTAAAATATCTGGGAGTATGCGTGCGGAACGATTTGAAGTGGAATGATCATATAAAATTAATTGTTGTTAAGGCGGGTACCAGGTTGAGATTCATTGGGAGAGTCCTTAGAAAATGTAGTCTATCAACAGAGGAGGTGGCTTACAAAACACTCTTTCGATCTATACTTGAGTATTGCTCATCAGTGTTGGATCCGTAACAGATCGGTTTGACGGAGGAAATAGAGAAGATCCAAAGATGAGCGGCGCGTTTCGTCACAGGGTTATTTGGTAACCGTGATAGCGTTACGCAGATGTTTGGCAAACTCAAGTGGCAGACTCTGCAAGAGAGGCGCTCTGCATCATCGCGGTGTAGCTTGCTCGCCAGGTTTCGAGAGGGTGCGTTTCTGGATGCGGTGTCGAGTATATTGATTCCCCCTACTTATACCTCCCGAGGAGATGACGAATGTAAAATTAGAGATATTCGAGCGCGCACGGAGGCTTTCAGACAGTCGTTCTTCCCGCGTACCATACGCGACTGGAACGGAAAAGGGAGTTAATGACAGTTAGTGCCCTCCGCCACACACCGTCGGGTGGCTGCGGAGTATAAATGTAGAAATAGATGTAGAAAAACAAGCGAACAAGTTTCTTGACTTATCCATAGTCACTCAACCGTTTCTGAAAAACGACGGTCAAAGATTTGACGTATTACAGATGTCTAGCCGGCCGGTGTGGCCGTGCTGTTCTAGGCGCTTCAGTCAATAACCGCGTGACCGCTACGGTTGCAGGTTCAAATCCTGTCTCGGGCATGGATGTGTGTGATGTGCTTAGGTTAGTTAGGTTTAAGTAGTTGTCAGTTCTAGTGTACTGATGACTACAGATGTTAAGTCCCATATTGCTCAGAACCATTTGAACCAATTTTTATTATATTTATTTTTATTATAGATGTCTTTTAGGGAGCGCTACCAGAAACATTTGTGCCCTGTATGGGGCATAGCAAAAATAAAAAGATTCTATCATTTTGACGAGTGTCGTTTTGACATAAGTTACCCTCCAAATTCACGAATAGCCTCAGGGTTTTTATTACGCTCGCTTAAACGCATTAATCTACAACGATCCACGTCAGTATACTCGGAAACTGTAAAACATGATGAACTTTTATCAATCCACTATCATGCAACATTTGCACGAAATGGAGAAGGTTCAAAACTCTAGTATGGAGATATAGTATGCTCGAATCAAAAATCACAAAATATCAACTACTGGCAGGAAGTGCGTCTCTACCTACTTGCCTCGTGAATAACACTGACCATTAGTATCCTCTATCGTTACTGGGGACTATAATTAACGTATTTATGATAACATTAGGAAAAGAGAGGTATGGTTGAACATAAAAAAAGCAGCAACTTTTACTAAGATGCTGCGTGCATCCTCAAACGATAGTGTTAATGCATCAAGTTGAACAGCAGCTGTGTGGTCTACTACAAATATCTTCCCTGAGGTGTAACCAACCCCGCTAACACTTATTTTCAAAACCTGACAACTCTTACAGAAGTCCAAGAGCAACGACCACGTACAGAGCATGAAGTGAAGCTACTCCAAGATAGAGTCCGCACGCATTCTGCTACACTGACAAAAAACGCTATACAGGAGTTCGGTTGGGAAGTCATTCCGCTAGCACCTTATTCACCGGATCTCGCGCCCTCGGATTTTCATCCTTTCCTCCTCTACCGACCAACGTTCAAGGAAATTCCTTTGAGGACGAAAATGCACTCCGAACATGGCTCGCCGACTTCTTCGCCTCAAATCTAATTCGTTTATACAGTTGCATATTCGTAAAGTTACCCCAGCGGTTGCAGACTGTTGTAAGGGATGAAGGAGAAGACACCCCCCCCTTTTCAACTTATGGAAAAAAAGGCTACGAACTTATGCACCGACACTAGACATGTGTGTATAGTATTTTCTTTTAAAATTGTAATATAATTTTACTTCATTCTTCATTCTTATATTCTTAATCTTTATATTTTGTTATTGTTTTTATTCTTATTCTTTTATTCTTAAGGAAGATTTGATGCAGTGCCTTGGATGACTGCGGTCGTAGGAACGTGGAAATATAGAATTTCAGATCACCACTAGAATCGCGTGAAGACGGGTTTGCCGCAACTACATTTCTTCGTATGAATCTCATTTGAGAAGGAAACGTCCTTAAGTTGGTTGGTTTAAGAGAGGAGGGAGGGGGGGTGCTCAAGGAACCAAACCGCTTGCTCATCGGTCCCTTGTTGCTGATAAACATTTCCACAAGGGAAAGAAGTAAACAAAACACACATACAACACAACACTGGAAGGAAGGGAAAAAACCACAAGAACGAAGGAAAGGCAAAACACTTAAGGAACAAACGACGACAAGAAAACAACAGAGAGACGCAAGAAACAGAATAGATTGAAACAAGAAAGGAGATTATCGTGGCTGGCCGACCACGAGAATAAAAACGATAAGGCAGCAACTCTGTGACACATTAAAACCTCCAAACTAAAGGCAGTAGGGTAGAGAAAACAGAGGAACAAACGACAAGCGCTAAAAGGTGTATAGATAGACAACCCCCCCCCCCTCCACGCATGTAACGTAAAACCAGATCAGCAGATAAGGCGTTTTCTGCTAATATTAGCTGTAACGAGTCCGGTAAATGAAGTTCATGACGCAGGGCAGCCATAGAATGATAGCTTATAAGTACGTGGGCCACTATCAACCGCGCGCCGTACCGCCACTGAAGTAGATACTAATGGTGCAGGAGGTAGGTGAAGGTCGCCCAAGCGTGGCCAATGCGGAACTGGCAGAGAAACACATAATCCCTGCAAGAGGCCCTCATCGAGGACTTACACACATTCGTAGTCTCCTTAATGGCACTGAGTTTATTGTTTGTACTGAGATTATGCCATGCCGTCTCCCAAAGCTGAAAAACCTTGCCGCGTAGTAACAAACGCAGGACACTTGCGGGGGATGCCTGTTAGGCCAACCTGTCGGCAAGTTCATTGCCTGGGATTCTGACGTGACCTGAGGTCGACACAAACACCACTGAACGACTGGAGCGTTCCAGGTCATAGATGGACTCCTGGATGGTCGCAACCAGACGATAGCGACGGTAGCACTGGTCAGTATCTTGGAGACTGCTCAAGGAGTCACTACAGAGAAGAAATGGCTAGTGAGGGCATGAGCGGATTTGCTCAAGGGCACGAGGTACGGCCGCTAACTCTGCAACGAAAACACTGCAGCCATCTGGCAAGGAGTTCCGTTCAATATGTCCTCCACGAACATACGTGAAGTCAACGTGACCATCAGCCAACGAGCCGTCGTTGTAAACTACTTCATGGCCCTGGTACATTTACAGGAATCGAGAGTAGGTGACAGCGGAGAGCCGCAGGAAGAACTGAGTGCTTAGGCCCATGGGAAAGGTCCAGGCGAAGTTTTGGCCTACTTCTACACATGGAGGTGTACGTGAATGGACCTCGAGTAGAGGGTGGTAAAGGGAAAGACTCCAGTTCAGACAGATGGGACCGGATGCGAACCGCAATCATAGGCCCCGACCTGGGCCGCCGATGCTGGAGTTGAACCGCCTTGGTTGGGAAAAGGAGACAGTAATTTGGATGCTCAGGAGAACTGGCGAGCCGTTGTGTACGTCTGGTCTGGTATGGAGGAACCACATCCTCCTACAATAGGCTGGTCACTGGACTTGTACTAAAAGCTCCTCTCGCTAGTCGAAATCCGCAGTGGTGCACTGGGTCGAGTAAATGTAACGCTGAAGGTGACGCCGCACCATAAAACACACTCTCGTAATCTAGGTGGGATTGAATAAGGGCTCTATAGATCTGCAGCAGCGTAGAGCGATCTTCACCCCAGTCGGTGTTGCTCAGGCAGCAGAGGGCGTTGAGGTGCTGCCAGCACTTCTGCTAAAGCTGATGCCGATAAGGAAGCCAAGTCAATCGAACATCGAAAACCAGTCCTAAGAATCGCTATGTCTCCACAACCGCGAGTTGATCGTCATTAAGATAAAGTTCTGGTTCCCAATGAACGGTACGATGCCGACAGACGTGCATGACCGGAAGCTGGAAGTCCTGAGCTAGAGCCCATGACGGCACCTTCTGAATGGGTCTCTGCAGGCGCCACTCAGCAACACCTGTACTGCAGGAGCAGTACGAAATGCAGAAGTCGTCTGCATGCAGAGATGGACGGGCCTACACCTGCTTCTAGGCCATTTATGCCCACTAAAAATAGAGACTCAATACAGAGCCCTGTGGAAGTCCATTCCCCTTGATATGAAGGAAAACTGTGGGAGGCACCAACTCGGGCACGGAATGCACAGAGCGACGTTTTGGATGAAAATGGGGAGTGGACCCCGGAGATCCCACTCATACAAAATGGCAAGGATATCACGTCGCCAGGTTGTCATACGCTTTCCATAAAGCAAAAAATACAACAACCAGGTGTTGGCGCCTGGAAAAGGCGGTTCAGATGGCTAACTCAAGGGACACATCAGTGGAGGAGCGACACTGGCGGAAACCACCCTGGCATGGTGCAAGTAGGCCATGTGACTCCAGGACCAAACCCAACTGCCGACACACCATTCATTCTAGCAGCTTACATAGAACGTTGGTGAACCTGATGGAACGATAGCTATTCACATCAAGCAGGTTTTAACCGGGTTTGAGCACCAGGTGGTGCTCTCACGCCATTGCGATAGAAAGACGCCATCGCTCCAGATCCAGTTGAAGATGATAAGATGTCGCTTGTAGTCGCTTGTAGTCGGTAGAGCACTTTCTCACGAAAGGCAAGGGCCCTGAGTTCGAGTCTCTGACCGGCACACAGTTTTAATCTGCCAGGAAGTTTCAGACAAGATATGTTCAATCATCTGACTGTGGATCTGATCCATCCCAGAAGCTGTGTCGGGGCAATGAGCAAGGGCAATGACTTTCTCCCACTCAGTAAATGGGACGTTATAGGATTTATTGTGGCGTGTAGTGAACGACAGTCGTCAAGATGTACCTCTCCCAACACTCCTGTTTCTGACTTTTCATAAGCTTGTGAACTAGGCCATGGAGCCGCTGAAAAGCTATTAGGTCCCCCAGAGAAGGGTGCCACTTATGTCACTGTAGAGCCCGCCTATGCTCTTTAATGGCCTCATCTATTTCTGGCGACCACCAAGGCACTGTCATACGATGGGGAACCCTGAGAAACAAGGGATCCCGTTTTCCACCACAGAAACGATCCTTCTAGTGACCCTCTTAACCACCTTATCGATGGTATCATATGGTGGAGATTCAACAGTACCAGCAGAAGTGAAAGATTCCCAGTCTTCCTTGTTTAAAGCCCATCTGGGTCGAGTGTCAGGATGATAGGGAAGTGGTCACTACCACAAAAATCATCGTAGCCGCTCCATTGGACAGATGGGAGAAGACCTAGGCTGCAAAGTCATAAATCAATGGCCGAATAAGTACCATGAGGCCCCCTGAAATGTATTTAAGAGACAGAGGTTGAGCAGTGACAGTGAATATTTGACTTCTCTATATTGCCCTGTAGGCATGGTACCGGCCAAAATGGAGTTACACGGGATAAAATCTCTCGAAAGTTGGAAAGTTTTAGGGAGCTGATGAATCAGTGCACCAAATGTGTTCAGGATTACTGCAACATCTGGAGGAAGACGTATGTAGCAGGCAGTTATTTCTTATATCGCCCTTGTCCTGACAGCCACAGCATCAAGATGAGTATGAAGGGGCACAGGTTCATTATATACCGAGTTCCAGACATAGATGCAAACTCCACCTGACACACTATTATATACACTATGGTTCCGGTAATATCCGCTATAGCTCTGGAGGGAGGGGCCTGCCCTCCCAGGAATCTGGTTTCCTCAAGGACAATGCATAAACCAGGTGTAATGCTTAACAGTTGCCATAGCTCAGCCTGGTGGTGGAAAAAACTGCAGGGATTCCACTGGAGGATGACGTTATCGTGAAGCTGGGAAGACATGAAGCGATCAATGAGGCAGTTTACGCCAGGGTCACCTGTTGCCGCCAACTGAGTACTCGTGCTATCAACATTCATTTCGTCTGAGGGTCCAGAGAGATCTAAGTCCTCAGGGGATGCCAGAATCTCCACCTCATCCTCAGACACAGAGATTGTAGGCAGCGGTGGTATTGGTGCCACTGTAAGCCTAGGTTCTTGGGGATCTTAGTTTTTGGGGTTTCTCTCGCTGCTCCTTTGGTTTATCTGGCTGGGAGGGCTTCACTGAGTCAGTGTCAGGGACTGAGAAGAACCCTGAAGTCCTACAACCAGCGACCTATGGCTGCTTCAGCCATTGTTGGGAGTCCGCTTTGCCACAGGATGCTTGGAAGGGAGTGACCCAAGGAACCCTTTCCTAGTGAGAGAAGCCAAAGAAGATTTACGCTTCTCTGGCCGAGAAGTGGGGACTGATGTCCCTGAAGGTTGGGGGAGTGATGTTCCTGGAGTAGGTGGTGCGAGAGCAACATGGAGGGAAGTGCCCACGACCAGCATGGGGGCCAGTGCAGTCTTACTGCTCTCAGAGCTGACTGGAATTGGTGCAACGGATGGGGCTAGAACAGTAGATGTAGCGGCGGCATAAGATGATGTCATGTGCACAGAATGTAGCCTTTCAAATTTCCTCTTAGCCTCAGTGTAGGTCAGTCGGTGCAGGGATATGTATTCAATGATTTTACTCTCTTTCTGTTAAATCCTGCAGTCAGGGGACCAAGTTGAATGCTGCTCTCCACAGTTGGCACAGATGAGAGGCGAGGCATACAGATAATTGGGATGCAAAGGACGTCCACAATCGCGACAGGTGACGCTGGAAGTACAGGGGAAGACATATGGCTGAACCTCCAGCACGTAAGGCACCACACTGGGGGAGGGTACTTGGCCTGACATCACAGTGTTAGACCAACACCTTGACCTTCTCTGGTAATGAGTCACTCACCTAGGCCAAGATAAAGGCGCCTTCGGAACCTGATTACCTGTCAGACCCAAGCGGATGCATGTAATGCCCGTGATTGGGCAGACGATGCTATTTTTATCAAGAATGACCCAGACCACATTTTGGACAATCCCTCCACGTCTTCAAACTTGTCCTCTAAACACTCGACAAAAAACTGATGCTTCATCGACACAAAGGATTCTTCATCAGCTCTTACACATATTAGTTACTGGGGCGAATAGGATTCGCTGCCACCCTTAGCCTAGCGTTCTTTTCATGGTTTGGCTAGGATTGGGAATGATTTGGGGCCAAACTTAACTGCATTAAAATGTGCCCGTGAACCCTTAGAGGATGCTGGTGTTTGATCACGGTGTTTGATCACCAGCAAGAGATGATGTACTACGCTTCATGGCGTGTCAACCGCCCTGATGTCACCCACTCCGACAAGGGGCCCTCGCCACAGGCGACACCCAGCCACCGCAAAGGCCATCTGGGAGAATGGCCATTGTCGGGAGCTACGATGCCTCAGGGTGACGGGCCTCTACGCCTTGGCATACGTGGGGAGTTTACGGCACAAGCATCAGCATGTGTGTTCAGGGGGCTACAAGCAACAGGGTACATGGCGGCCCCACCACAACGGACTGGCTAACATTCTGGTTATGAGATCCAAAGAAGTCCATGGCCATCGTCGGTATAGAAATCGACGTTACGTAGTGGGTGCAGAAAAACGCATTCAGGAAGGTGTTCTCGCCCAAGAGATGGAGAATGAGCGGAAATGCAAAGCTACGATAGTAAATAATGCTGAAGATCTCAGCGGACGATGGACACGGTGCCCCATGTAAGGCGCCCTTCTTCAATTGGCTAACTCTTCGGGAAAATTTAGAAAAATGGAGGTCAAATCCTACAGAGGATCATCACATCATGGCCGAAATGTTTGAGACCCGTTTTAGTCACCTTTACGACAGGCAGAGCACCTCGAGCCTTTTCTAACCCCTGGGCCCACAGGGGGGGGGGGGGGGGGGGGGAGGGAGGGACGTCGTTAAAATTGCTGAAGATTTCACGATGTGCCAATAATTTCGCAGCAAACCACGCAATACGGGTCACGTTTGCGAAGACTGGCATTTCCATCTGATTATGTCTCGCGGTACACTGCAGCATTTTCATCGTAAACGAATTCATGTATCTTTCCATTCATTGTTTTTCGTTCCTTTTGGCAATTCATTCTATAGACATGCAATTTGTAGACGAATAAGCGCAACGTTAATTTAAGTACACATTGGCAAACATTCGGGTAGCTATATTCTACGGACAGGGGTAGGCAAAAGAAGAACAAAAATAACAACAACAATAGCATTTCAAACATGAGGAGTGAAAGTGTCAAGCGACGACGCTATTCCGGACCATCGGTTCCACAATGTTGACTAGCTAAAACGTACACAAATTACCTCGAAAACATTGACCGTTTTTCAGGAACGGTAGAATATACAATATGTGGATGAGCTGAGACACGTATTCGCTTATTATAACTGCTCTTCCAACAAGCGAAATTTTAAGAAATTCGGGTTAGAACACTTACCGTATTCTCGTGGGTCTGAGATATTTCAATGTGTGAAAATGTGGAACATATAACCGCTAAACAAGCTATTAGAGATGTGGACGAAGATAAGATACTCATAAGACAAGTGACCCAGTTAATGAAACTAAGGGTTCTAACTACGTCCACATCTTATTTCTGTGACATGCTACGTAAAAAAAAAATTGATGCCAAGCTCATATAGCGACCAGCTCGTTTTGCCTTCGGAGGGCCATTCTCATTCACTTCCGCTATTTGTAGACGACCGGATATTTTGGCTCATCAGAAGCTTATCTCAACGACTTCAGAAGATGTACGGGTAGAAGGGATCTTTTTCTGTCAAGAAGACAGCGTTTTAGGCTTCTCGTAGTTCTTTCGTGTTCAAATGACGTCTGATCATGGAAGTAATGTTTACAGCTGCATAGGATGAAAATTGAAACGAAAGCGTGAAAAGCAATGGTCCAGTAGCTTCAACCGCTTTAATACAAGTTATTAATAAATGGAGGTCGAATGTGAATAATTAGTGAAGCCGCAATTAATGCTGAATACGAATGTCAGTGATTTATACGACTTGGCTAGACCTAAGGAAGCCTGCGACTCCAATCGTCGACAAGGTCAACCAGGAGAGTTTGAATAGAGACCATGGAACTGTTGTGATTAGTCTCCCTATGTCTGGGCATTTTATGCTCCTCCTTAATGGCCACCACTAGACGGTCCTTCGTGACAAAAAAAAAAAAAAAAAATTGCTCTGAGCACTATGGGACTTAACATCTGTGGTCATCAGACCCCAATAACTTAGAACTACTTAAACCTAACTAACCTAAGGACATCACACACATCCAGGCCCGAGGCAGGACTCGAACCTGCGAGAGTAGCTGTCACGCTGTTCCAGACTGAAGCGCCTAGAACCGCACGACCACACCGGCCGGCCTCCCTCGTGACATCTATTCATAACTTTGTACGACGACGTCTCTTGAGAGTGCGGAAAAGTCAGAGTGACGCATACGCTGCTGTATCCTTCTGTTAATCCCATGTGCGACACTCTTCTCCCATGCCATATGATTCACATATTGGCCCTTACATAGATCAGTTTTCGGTCAATATGTAAGTGAAAATTGTAAACTGTTTTCTAATCGAGAGTAAAATATTTAGTCAGAGCTGACTGAGAAAAGTGTAATTGATGAATACTATTTCCTGACACAGGACAGGCTTTCGTCGTCGTTGGTGTAGGAAAGAAGTCAAATGGGCAAACATTAAATAACACAGTGCAGTCTGTCACAGTAAAATTCTGAGCAAAGCCCAATAACCGTGTCCTATTCACACAGATGTCAGCTACGTCGTGAGATATTAGAATAAGTGAAGGGGCGGCGAGTATCGAACACAACGTACCCATAGTTGTTATCAGTGGAGCTTACACACTACCGTGGATGTGACTCATCCACGAGTATCGCCCAGCTAATCTAATGCAGTTAGGGTGCCCTGGAGACAAATGTTTAAAAATCACACCCTCCTAGCTGGGTTCAGCAGGTGCATATAGGTGCATTTGGTGGAATGCTCCTTGTTGTTGTGGTAAGCTGACTCCTGGTTTACAAATTCAGCCCGCAATAATTAATCGGCATATCAGTCGACGTTGGCGTATCTTCTCTTCAGAACTGGGTCAGTTTCTTGTAACTTCTTTTGAGTTTATGGCCGGGATGGAAGGAGGATGCACTATGTGGGTAGGTACTGTGTACGGGTATGTTGAGGAAACGGTTCAGTTAGCGGATTCTTATTTGTTCTGATTCCAGTTAGTATTGTGTTCACACGATTTGTATGCCACTTGGCAGAGCTTCACTGAACTTTATTTGCGTAACTTGACAGAGTTTCACTAAACTACAGTCTGCTGAGGAAGGCTTCCGCGACTACGGCATTGTACATTTCTCATTTATGAATTCCCTGTCGAATTTTCGCGTATTAGTTCCAAATTTTTCGGCAGACGTTGCAGTGACTACTACTGCTGTTTTGCATTCATCAGTGTCTACAGTGAGGCTGTTACGAAACGCAGATGAATGCAGTTTGTAACCGAAGAGAGTTTGCGAGTATATCGGCTTGTTTGGATATGTTCATTAAAAATTAAAAAGTGCGAATAATGGGCTAATGGGTAGGATCAAAGGAGAGGTACTCCTTTAAGGTCACGCTCAGCTAAGTAAAGATGATAAGCCTTTCTTGTTCGAAAAGAAATACAACCATCTTGCAACCGCAATAGGACTGCAGTATAAATCAGAGCGCGTACGTGTCATTAGAATTAAACAGATTCACACTTCGTAAACAGAATAGGTGTAATACTCGAAGCTTTGAAAGAAAGTCGAGAGAGATAGCATCATAATTAAGATATAGGTCATTGTATCTCCCTCATTCAGCCACTGACCGTTGGGAATCCCGCAGTGAAATTGTAAGCAAATTGCTAGTGGATGTACCTTAACCTTGCTCTTTATAATCTGTTACGAAATGGCACATATCTGTATCGTTTCGATAACTGCCATTAGCGTTCGTGTAGTGCAATATTACGTACTGTACATAGGCTTCAGCGTGTGATTATAAAAAAACTCAGATGCCTCGCGATATTAAGTACACTACTGATGGCCTTGGGAGAGCCAGTCCTGACAAAACTCTACCATCTGGTGAGCAAGATGTATGAATCAGAGAAATACCCTCAGACTTCCAGAAGAATATAATAATTCCAATCCCAAAGAAATCAGGTGTTAACAGATGTGAAAATTACAGAACAATCAGTTTAATAAGCCACAGCTGCAAAATACTAACATGAATTCTTTACAGGCGAATGGAAAAACTAGTAGAAGCCGACCTCGGGGAAGATCAGTTTGGATTCCGTAGAAATACTGGAACACATGAGGCAATACTGACCTTACGACTTATCTTAGAAGAAAGATTAAGGAAAGGCAAATCTACGTTTCTAGCATTTGTAGACTTAGAGAAAGCTTTAGACAATGTTGACTGGAATACTCTCTTGCAAATACTAAAGGTGGTGGGGTTAAAATACAGGGAGCGAAAGGCTATTTACAATTTGTACAGAAACCAGATGGCAGTTATAAGAGTCGAGGGGTATGAAAGGGAAGCAGTGGTTGGGAAGGGAGTGAGACAGTGTTGTAGCCTCTCCCCTATGTTATTCAATGTCTTTGTTGAGCAAGCTGTAAATGAAACAAAACAAAAATTCGGAGTAGGTACTTAAATCCATTGAGAAGAAATAAAAACTTTGAGGTTCGCCGATGGCACTGTAATACTGTCAAAGACAGCAAAGGACTTGGAAGAGCAGTTGAATTTAATGGACAGTGTCTTGAAAGGAGGATATAAGATGAACATCAACAAAAGTAAAACGAGGATAATGGGATGTAGTCGAATTAAGTCGGGTGATGCTGAGGGTATTAGATTAGGAAATGAGACACTTAAAGTAGTAAAGGAGTTTTGCTATCTGGCGACCAAATAACTGATGATGGTCGAAGTAGATAGGATATAAAATGTAGACTGGCAATGGCAAGGAAAGCGTTTCTGAAGAAGAGAAATTTGTTAACATCGAGTACAGATTTAAGTGTCAGGAAGTCATTTCTGAAAGTATTTGTATGGACTGTAGCCAGGTATGGAAGTGAAACATGGACGATAAATAGTTTGAACAAGAAGAGAATAGAACCTTTCGAAATGTGGTGCTACAGAAGAATGCTGAAAATTTGATGGGTAGATCACATAACTAATGAGGAAGTATTGAATAGGATTGGGGAGAAGAGGAGTTTGTCGCACAACTTGGCCAGAAGAAGGGATCGGTTGGTAGGACATGTTCTGAGGCATCAATGGATCACCAATTTATTATTTGAGGGTAGCGTGGAGCGTGAAGTCGTAGAGGAAGACCAAGAGATGAATACACTAAGCAGATTCAGAAGGATGTAGGTTGCACTAGGTACTGGGAGATGAAGTTTGCACAGTATAGAGTAGCATGGAGAGCTGCATCAAACCAGTCTCAGGACTGAAGACCACAACAACAACAACAACAACAACAACAACAACATTAAGTATACTAGCCGTCGTCGATATTTATTGTGCGACTGTTATTCACCACGAGCTGCGTTCTTGAGCCCAAACGTTTCAATGTGCTTCAACTGAGTAGCACTGAAGCAGCAGTTTACTACGTGGGTGTTCTTGTGCACTTGGAACTTGAATGTATTTCCGTAACGTGTCCAGTTATTTTTAGTTGGCTTCAAAGTAGGAACCATTTGACTTCACAGGCATCGCCATCTGCTCTCTCCACTGTTCAAAATATTTCTTATATTTCCCGCGAGATTGGGGGAAAGGATCTGTTCTAAGCTACACCTCCATTGCGGATGAGTTGATCCACAAGTAGAAACTAGTCATAGACTAAGGATACAGTTCAGTAATACAAGGAAAAAAGAAAACGGAGCAAAGTAAACTGTTGTGCACTAATACACATGATAATGATTAACACTGCGTGGTATGTAGTCTCTCTATGTTGAGGTATAGTAAATCGTGAGTACTACTACCATTCGCCTATAATTTTGTCAGTCCTCTTTCAATCCACAGATGTACTCGGAGCTTACACTGTGGAAATTTTTTCCAGTTACGGGTCGAGTAACAGTATCGCTCTGAAGGTTCTTCAGCTTGTAATCGAGAAGACATCACTGTGTCTGTATGGTTGTGGTTGATTAAGGAACTGAAAGTTCGAAATGATGTAACTTTTAACACCACACAGACCTTCTATTCTGGGAAAGAAGACCCACGTAGCCGGCAAAGCGTTTACGGATTGCAAGTCGAATTCTAGATGAACTGCGTACGAATTCTCTTTGTCCATCCCGAATTAGAACACTTACTTTCTCCCTAAACCGCTTAAAGCGAATGTTGGCGTGTTACTATGGAAAGTGCACGGCCGATTTCAGCCTCCTACCCAGAATCGTGATGCATCTTTAATGACATCCTCCAGGCAGAATGCTAAGCTCTGGTCTTCCTTTCTTGAAAATTGCCATGGGGTTGACCAATCTTAATATAACAGTAGAATGATGGATCACTGTGGACGATATTACGTGGTATCGCTTCATGAAACACTGTGTAGACTGTATTGTTTCAACTCAGTACATCTTATAAAGTTTTGGTGATTGGAAAGATTGCGTCATTACAGCTTCACACGAAACTATATTCTTCAGTTTCTTTTCCAGTAATTAGCATATCGACATGTTCAGTTTGCTCTTAAGGTGAAGTAGAAACCTTGACTCCCGGAGCAGATAACTTAAGACGTCCAAGAATCTCACGTTAAATGATATTTTTTATATCCATGTTACTTAACTGACAGCTACCGACTTATACAAAATATACAGGGTGTGGAAAAAAGTGTGTAAACACCAAAAACACACCACTTATACCATTCGCCCTGGAAAATAGAGGAAACTTCAGGCAATGATCACGGAGGCATCATGCATCCTACTCTCCAAACTAGACCATAAAGTATCAGTGATACTGAGATCCAGTGACAGTGGTGGCCATGGGAGGTGCGGAAATTCATCTTCGTATTGACAAAACCAGACCTGGTCGATGCGAGATGTGTGATAGGAGCACTGTCATTTTGGAACGCAGTACATCACCATTGGTGAGCAAACACTGCACTATGTTACTGACCTGATGAACCAGACAGGCCACATAACGCTTGGCAGTAGTTTGATCTTACAGAGAAACAATGGGGTGCAGGGTGTACCTCGCTATGGCAGCTCAATTCATCGCAAGACATCCACCATGTTTCACCTTTGGGACGTAAACCCAGAAGTATGTGGCCAACAGTGGGAAGAAGACTGATTCGATAACACTATTTTCTTTCATTGCTCTACAGAGAATGTTTTATGGCTTCGGCACCAGGTTTTTCAATTACGGGAATTTAGGTCACTGGTGAGTGATTCAGGAATTCTAGCTCGCACTGCAACTCGCAGCTTCTTCTGGTACTGACAGGTTTCGAAGGCTTGATATTCAGTTCTGCAGTCACTTCCGCAGCTGTAGTCCTGTTAGTTTTCGTCACAATCCCCTTCAATTAAGATTTTTTTGTCATCACCCAACACACACTTTCGTCCACTTTGTGTATTATCGGATGATGTTTCCCACTTTACCTGTATGCGGTATAAATCATCGATATAACTGTACCTTGGTCGTATTCACCACAGGAGGACCAAGAATTTGCCCACGTTCAACTTCAGTTTATCTCCAACATAATGCACTCACAACTACATGTGACACCGTTCTCGTCTCGAATGATAAATCCAACGTGTTGAGAACATAGCACAGATGCCGTTCGGGGTACCATACAACAGCGAAACTTGCAGGCATGACTAGCATCAGCGTTTATTTTCAAGAATGAATTTGTTTCGGTGTTTCCAACACCTGCAGATACATGTTCTTATTTCCCTAGGTCCTACCATTTAAATCTTCTGTTAAGGTATCATTCCTAGGTAAGTGTTTAGTTATATCCGCCACACAGCCTGCAGACTAACTAATCTTAGGCATATGACTCTGTAGGAAATATCACAACCAACCACAAATTTTTTGACAATGTCGTTATACCATTAATAGTTTCTAGCCTGAGCCCACCGTCCGATTGTAGCATTGACTCCTTTGCAAGTTACACATTTCTGTCTTCATGAAAAATCTTTCTTTACATATTGTAATACAGAGGCCTGATTTTCTCTTACAATCTATGCTGATCAGTGAATTGATATGTTTTGGCTGGTATGACTGGTCAATTTAGTGTGTTGCTTTTGGAGTGTAAGTCGAAATGTTACCTAATCATAGAATTTTTCCGTAATCTCTTCTTGCAAGTCTGATAATGGTTTCGAAGCGTTGTAGGAAAATTGGTAGGAGAAAGCACCTCAGCAGTCTTACGAGGGCCAGGAACACTACCTCCAGAAGACGTCTAGTAAGTAATATGGTGTTTAGATCAGCGTCTAAGTTTCTGTGTAATACATTGAAGCTTCAGTGTAACCGATTTAAGCATGCCCATTCAAATACAGGTATCTGCAAACAAGCAGAATACGGAACATGACTCGGCAGCGCCTATGTAAGACAACAAGTGTCGGCCGCAGTTGTTAGATCGGTTACTGCGGTTACAATGGCAGGTTATCAAAATTTAAGTGAGTTTGAACGTGTTGTAGTAGTCGGCGTACGAGCGATGGGACATAGCATCTCCGAGGTAGCGACTAAGTGGAGATTTTTCCGTACGACCATCTCACGAGTGGTACCGTCAATATCAAGAACACAGTGAAACATCAAGCCTCAGACATCGCTGCGGCCAGAAGAAGATCCTGTAAGAATGGGATCTACGACGACTGAACATAATCACTCACAGACAGAAGTGCAACCCTTCTACAAACTGTAGCAGATTTCAGTGCCGGGACATCAACAAGAGTCGGCGTGCGAACCTTTCAACGAAACATCATCGAAATGGGCTTTCGGAGCCGAAAGCCCGCTAATGTACCCTTCATGACACAAAGCTTTACGTGTCGCCTGGGCCCGTCAGCACCGACACCGAATTGTTTATGAGTGGTACCATGTTGCCCGGTGTGCCGAGTCTCGTTTCAAATTTCATCGAGTGGATGGACGTTTACGGGCATAGAGATAACCAAGGGTTCGGTGTGGGGACGGCGGTGGGGTGAGTGGACTTCTGTAGCCTGTTGTGGGGTTGTGTACCACCGAGGCTACGGAGGGGACGAAGCCTCTCGGTCGTTTCTAGGTCCCCAGTTCAGTACACTACTCACACTACGGGTATGGAGCATGTCAGCAAGGGTCTCTTCAAGCTGGTGGAGACCCTGAATTGATGTAAGACGTTTCAGATGGAGTTACATGGAACCTCCAATACGTTTAAATACGACTCTGACAGGTGACACGTACGTTAGCATCCAGTCTGATCACTTGCGTCTCTTGATGATCACTGTGTATTCCGACGAACTTTGTGCAATTCCAGAAGGATAATACGAAACCCCACACGTCCAGAATCACTAAAAAGTGCCTCCAGGAACTGTTCCGAGTTTATGCAGTTCCACTGGACACCAAACTGCCCAAAAATGTATATTATTGAGCATATCTGGAAAGCTTTACAATGTGCTGTTCAGAAGAGATCCCACCTTCTCATACTCTTACAGTTTTATATACAGTCCTGCCGGATTCATGGTGTCAATTCCGTCCAGCATTGATTCAGACATTAGTCGACTCCCTGCCACGTCATGTTGCGATACTTCTACGTGCTGGAGTGGGCCTACACATTTTTAGGCCGGTGTACCAGTTTCTTTGGCTCTCCAGTGTCTAGAGCCTCTTTGTATCCAAGGCACGAAGAACCAAAATAAATTAAGAAAAATGCTTTTCCAAACAACAGGAATGGATAAACTATGTAAAACACAGTTACAGGTCGTTATGTTATGTACTGGTTGGAGGTGCACGAATTTGTCACGTTACAACAGCAGGATGCGAGCGTAATTTCTGCCAGAGCAAATGCAATTATCGAACATTTCAAATAATTTACGGATGTATTCGTGCTTAATGTTACACTACGTCAAGCTAAATGCATTTATATGCATCGCTGATCCCGATAACGAACGACATACTTTTTGACCTGTATGGAATTGATAAAACTACTAACTCTGACATATTTATTTATTTCAGCGCAATAAAAGATGAATGAGCAGTGAGTGTTTTGATATCCATTCGAATTCAGTTGTGAAAGTTGAGGAATTTACTGTAAAAGTAAATTTTTATTTTGCTGTTACTGAAGCAACCTCTGGTATAGTGTTCTTATGTTGCAAACTGCCTGCTTTACAATTGTTGGATTTCTTCAGTTTCACTTATTCTGCAACTATGGAAGCGTATTAGGAATGCTTGCTCAGCATTGCCACGAGCTACCGCCTTTGTTGCAGAAGTTCTCGACCAGCACACCGTAACACAGTGTAATATCCATGACTCATATCCGCTGTACTGCATTTATTTATTACTGGTGAATTATGCTGTTTACGACGTTGCTCCATGTTCTGCATTTTTACCGGCTTCCGTCATGCTAATAAATGGTCAGGGACTGTTCCTTAGTTTCAAGAGTTAGTAGAACTGTTTTCGTTCTCTAATTAGGCTCTAAGAGGATGCGGCACTGACTACTATTACTGTAGTACCAGAAAAATTCAGTTGCCAGTCATATGGAGAATGTTCCAATCGTAACGTGGGTACAGAAAAGCTTTAATAGGTTTCCTATGACAGTGTAACGCTAAACTCTAGTGACACAGTATGGTAGACTACCTCCCATTTATGTTCTATTCTCTAATTAGAGAAACGTTTCTCTCTTTACAGAAAGGCACATTCTGTTTATGATTTATGAGAGTTGTCTTCTGTATCTACATATGTACTTCTCAACTCAACACATGGGTACGACATGGGAACCACATGGGTACCTTGTACTAGTACTAATTACTCACTTTCCTGTTCCGCTCGCAAGTGCAGCGAGAAAAAATGCTTGCTATGCCTCTTTACGCGAAATGTACGTTGTCAGTAGTATAACCGTACAACAGTTCAAATGGTTCAAACGGCTCTGAGCACTATGGGAGTTAACATCTTAGGTCGTCAGTCCCTTAGAACTTAGAACTACTTAAACCTAACTAACCTAAGGATATCACACACATCCTTGCCCGAGACAGGATTCGAACCTGCGACCTTAGCGGTCGCGTGGTTACAGACTGAAGCGCCTAGAAACGCTCGGCCACACTAGTTCAACAATTAGCCACAGCTTATGGTTGCTTAAATTTTCTCAGTTGCGTTTCGCGCTGAGAACTTCGTCTTCCCTCCATGGATTCCCGTTTGTGGTCACGGACCATTTCCGCAATACTCACGTGCTGATCTAACCCAAGAGGAACAAATCTGGCAGCACGTGTTGAGAATTCCTTCAGTGCCTTCCTTCAGTGGAACCTAGTGGGGATCCCATACACTCGATCTCTGATAGCTGTAGTCAAGAACGCCTCTCACTAGTTTTCTAAGAGCGGTGTCTTTTGTTGATGTGATCCACTTGTCTATATTTCTCCCTATAAACTGCAGTCCACCATTCGCCTTCCCTACTACCAGCTTTAAGATCTTGTTTCATTTGGTATTGCTTTGCAACGTTATGCCTAGATATCTAATAGACGTGATCCTGCCAAGCAGGACATTACTGATACTGTATTCGAATACTACTGGATTGTTTTTCCTACTCATCTGCATTAACTTACTCTAATTTTTACACTTAGAGCAAGCTCCATTCATTAATCCTAAAAGATATTCCTCCTAAGTATTTTCCTGCCAACCCTCGTCTTTTTTCACCTAAGAGAATTTTCAAAGGAACTAACAATGAAGTATAATAGGGTCCAGGTTTGATTCTGCCTTTTTCCAACTAATCTATGAGGACTATTCTTTGGGAATCACTAAAATCAGTGGCCATCAACTTACCAGCTGAAAAAATGATGTTTGCTTTCTTCAGTGTACTTTCACCAGCCTTTGTCTATTGTTTTGACTGTCGTTTTGGCTCTCGTGTCTAACGGATCCAGGTTTCACAACAGTCACAAATCAGCGCATAATGTCTTCCGGATTCCGATTTAACATCGCCAGACGCTGACATGTTGAACCGCGTGCACTTTTGATCGACTTTGAGCAACTGCTGCTCCCACGACACACAGCATTATCAAGCTTATCTCCGTGCAGGATATTAGGCACTCGCTCAGCAGAGATGCATATTATCTTAGCAATTTCACGAGTTTCCTTCGGCAGTCTTGCATTAACATATCATAGCTTTTATCAACGCTCTCCATTTCAGTGACGTCAGTTAAGGAGAGCCAGAGCGCGTTTCGTTTTTGAAGATTGTCCGTACACGTTCAAATTCATTACAACAAAAATAAATAGTCTTCAGTAATGGTGCAGAGTCTGCGCCTGTTTTGATTTGAGCGTCATTTCCACACTTCAATGAAAATGTTTAATAATAGCATGAATCTTTGTTTTCTCGATTTTCAATCGTAGTCGGCACGCTGACAAACTCCGACTACTGTCAACAATAACCGACTACTGTCGACAATAAATTTTAGGCTCTATATTGTTGAAATTCCTTAAATGAACCTGGGAATAGTCAGGCCTACCTACCAACAACGCGCAACAAAAGTTTTCCATTCTTTCATGGAACTTTACCGCACTTACCAAACAACCCTTATAATGTAAACGTCTTGTGCAGGTGACTGTGATGACTGTGTACAATTTGGTTTGTTATTTTCGATCTGAATAACGCAGAAAATGGAGCAGAGCTGACAGGGATGTCATCAGTTAACACGCCTGCAAAGTCTACTTAGACACTTAACCGTGTTGTTGTTGATAATGGCAAGTGGAAACTCTTAAAGAACACAATACACATAGAGAGCACCAACAGAGCTGTTGTGATTGTAATGCCCAAAATTAGATAGGGGCAGCGACCACCGTCATGTTGAAAATGTCGTGCAAGAGCCTGGAAACTGAAACGAGTCTGTTTTTGTTTTTCTTCTTTCGTCTCGGTAGGGGTGCTCCTGTCTTTGAGCACCATGGCTTTGACTTAAACTGTGAATCTTGGTTCTTCTTATCGTTTTCCGTATTCAGACCACAATGAAAGGAGCTGCTCCATCTAAGCAGTCATACGATGGATCATTGTTGTGCATTTCCACCAACTCAGAACGAATTGTTGCGGCAGCGTTCCCTCACAAGTACAAAAAAGGGTAAGTAATGCACATTTATGGGAAAAGAAATTATTAAAAGTCCAGAAAAACTGGACACATTATTCAATAGTAAAAGCTTCACTAACTGTAATCGATGTAAAGACAGAATGATAGATATTGCTGAAACATCCTCAAAGATTGCTACCGTTTTCATGACTACCGTAGTAATTGGAGGGTTATATCGAGGAAATAAGATAGATTAGGATTTAATATCTCGTCGACATCAAGATTATAAGAGACGTATCAGAAGAGTGGATTTGCGAGATTAAGGAAAAAGATTTCAAAGTATCAAATCCGACATTCGTCTTGAGACATTCAAGGAATCCATGGAAGACCTAAACCCAGTCTCAGGAACGGGAATTTAAACTACCGTCCTCCTGAATGGGATTGCAGCCATTTCGCTCGGTGGGATACATCGACCAAGACACTCATCTTCAACATTCTCTCTTCGCATTCATGCTGGAATACTCCAATCTTCATTAAATATCTTCTCGTTGATGTAAAGTTATTCGAAGCAGACGACGTGGTTACCTTAGTCTGTAGTTTACGTGAAAGTGTTTTAATTCTATTCCTCAGGCAGAAAAAGCTGCTCTCCAAGACACACAGATGCGTTTGTGTTAACTTGAAATGAATGGAGTTAAAGGGGCTAGGACGTCAAACGAGCCGACTTGGAGCAGGAGAGGCACCACAAGACATTTCAATTTCCAGTGTCTATACTTTTACAAATAAATTCATAAAACTTTGTCAGCATGACAAAGAAGGATTCAGAATTCACACTCATAGCAGTGGCAGTTCTAAAACATAACGAAGTAATTTTTTTACCCCTTGAAATTTCATCATTTTTTTCACTCACTAATCGCAGCATATGTTGCTATGGGTACACTTTCCTTCATAAGTAAGAGAGATTCTTCGATGAAATTTTCGCAGCATACAAACCATACTTAAAGGTGTATGACACACTAGAATTTTCGAAATCTATTAAAAGCTGTGGTAAAAATTGAGGTAATTAAGTATGAAATTTGTGTTTTTCCAAAACATGAAGTTTAAAATATAACAGTTCATTCTTTGTTTTCATAAATTAAATAAATTCTAGAGTTACATTCATCTCTGAGTATGGTATGTATTCTGTGCAAAATTCATCGAAGAATCTCTCTAACTTATGAAGAAAAGTGTACCTATAACATTAAATGCAGCCATTAGTAAGTGAAAAAATGATGAAATTTTGCAATTAAAAATATTATTTTGTTATGTTTTCTAGCTTCCACTGGAATGGGTGTGAACCGTGAATGCTTCATGGTAATGCTGACAAAGGTTTATGAATTTATTTGTGAAAGTGCTGGAAATTAAAATGTCCTGAGATGCCTCTCCTGCTCCATGTCGGCTCGTTTGACGTCCTACCTCCTTAAGAAGGAAGGTAGTGATTTAACGACTCAAGGAAGCAATGAGGTCATTAGATACTGAGAAACATCTGGGATAGGACAAATCTGGGACGTCTATCATGCCCTACCAAATGGCATAAACCTGGAATACGACTTAATCGATTTGGGAACACACAACGGTAACGTGAATAAGTAACACCCTACACCTCTCGAATAAAAATCAAGCGCATGATGTGTAGCACATCTTCGCTGTTGAAGTTAATCCAGGGGTTGTCAAAGGAACTGGCTTTCCACACTTATATTAGAAAATCATAACGCACAAATTATTAAGACTTGAGCATATCTTGGAAACCTTAGCAGGCAGTAATGAGTGAAACATTATGGAACGTGATACCGCCAGTACTACATTATCTTACCGATTCAGCTGTAAAGTGCCCGTATGAGGAACTACTTGATTGGTTTCATCACACCGTCTGCACCATCGCAGAGGCGGCAGCTGGCTCCATGTACCAGTGCCTGCCACGGTAATGGACCTATACAGGCGCTACAACAGAGCCCGGCCTCTATCACAAGCTGGCTGCTACATGCGTGGCTGCCGCCTAATGGCCGGTACATGGCGGGCCAGACAGCAGGGCTTGCAGATTCAGCTGCACTGGAGCAAATGATCCATTAATTGCCGATTACTCGGATCAACGAGCAGAATTAACCGGACGGAAAACCGCAATTACGATTTTAATTTAATAAGTCAAATCAAATGAAAAGAGTGAAAATATGGAAAAATCGGATAGTGAGAATTAATTATTTTAAATTATTGTTTCCCTAAAGTTTGTCTCCTAATAAGTAAAACAAACATCCCTTCTCTTATATGCATTTGTTCCACTGGAGGAATCGTCCTTTAAGATCTTTGACAATGTGCTTAGCTAACTGAGATCCTGGTCAGCACACGGGTTACTATGTCCCGCTCCCTACAAAATGTCTGTCATGCCGAGAAACTATGATCACAGGAAATAATGTGCGAGTTAAAGAATTTACCAGTGGCTGCCATTTGGGTGCAAGTCAATAGCGTGGAAATTGCCTATTACAACTGCATATTTGCCAGCTTCCATATATTGAGTTTATTCCTTCGATTATCTGTGAGCAAGTTCTCCTCTTATCTCTGAACCAATCGATTGACTTTCGGCACAGCTTGTGCTACAGAGCTGTATGAGAGTGGTTTGAAAATTTCTCGGTAAATTCATCATTCTTCAAAATAATCGCCGCTAATATCAATACAGCGTTATCCCTTCTGTGTAGTGGTCCTTAGGGGGAACAACGAAGTATTCACCTACAGCTGTAATGGGTTCTTTATTGGACGGAAAGCTCCAACCAGCGACAAAATTCTTCAAATATGAGAACAGACTGAAGCCCAAGGACGCCATATCTAGAGAACATGTTGGACGTTCCTACATTTCACAGTCGAATCCCTTAGTTCCCCCATTTCCAAGACAATTTTGTGGGCAAGTGCATTTTTTCTTTAAGTTATGTCTGTTTTCATGAATGCTTGTATCCAGTTTCATTAGAAGTTTACATTAGTGTTCTCCAGTTATTCCTTTCGCATCCCAAAATACCGATGCCATGATCACTACCGCCAATGGCACTGTTCTAGTTTATTTTGGCGCTGAAAAAGATGGTACAAGTGGCTCTACGCACTATGGGACTAAGATCTGAGGTCAGCAGTCGCCTAGACTTAGAACTACTTAAACCTAAGGACATCACACACATCCATGTCCGAGGCCGGATTTTAACCGGCGACCGTATCAGCCGAGCGCTTCCAGACTGAAACGCCTAGAACGGCTCGTCCACAGCGGCCGGCCTTGTTGCTGAATAACCAGCTTCTATCCACTGCACAGACTGCTGTTTTGATCCTGGTATGTACTGGTGAATACACGTTTCTTCCACTGTCATGAGACGATTCAAAAATTCACTTCAGTGTTTCTTGAAAGGCACGATGCACTTTTCAGAAAGTGTCTTGGGAATGCATTTGTGATTCGCAGTGAGCACACGTGGCACCCTTATAGTGCAGACTTTGCTTTGGTAATTCTCAAATCCTGGTGCAAGAGGAGACCAAAACAAGCTTTTGATGCCCCTAGAGCATTGGCAGTTTCACGCACCTTTATTTGCCAATCTTCCAAAATCATATCATGCGCTTTTCCGATAATGTCCGGTATGCTAGCACGTTTTGGACGTTCTCCGCATGTAGGTGAAGAGCCGCCACACAAATGAAGTTCGGTCAGTGTTAAAGCTTGTTTCACGAAGAATTTAGTCATTACATTTATATGAATATTTTCAACTTTCAACACTATGTGCTCCATAGCTGCTTCCTATGACTGCTTACAGTCAACTAGAGCTTGGAATGATTTTCAGTTTTACGTGGCATCTACTATCCCATATACCAAAGTAAGGGGAAAAAATCACTCTAGTATTGCTGCGGTCTATGGGCAAGGCTGAGAGCTTTTCAGAGTGCCTTCGTGCCTGTTATAAGTTCTTTGAGACGTTTCGCAACCTAAGGTAATTAGGTGTACAAGTAAAAATATATTGTACATACACTCCTGGAAATTGAAATACGAACACCGTGAATTCATTATCCCAGGAAGGGGAAACTTTATTGACACATTCCTGGGGTCAGATACATCACATGATCACACTGACAGAACCACAGGCACATAGACACAGGCAACAGAGCATGCACAATGTCGGCACTAGTACAGTGTATATCCACTTTTCGCAGCAATGCAGGCTGCTATTCTCCAATGGAGTCGATAGTAGAGATGCTGGATGTTATCCTGTAGAACGGCTTGCCACGCCATTTCCACCTGGCGCCTCAGTTGGACCAGCGTTCGTGCTGGACGTGCAGACCGCGTGAGACGACGCTTCATCCAGTCCCAAACATGCTCAATGGGGGACAGATCCGGAGATCTTGCTGGCCAGGGTAGTTGACTTACACCTTCTAGAGCACGTTGGGTGGCACGGGATACATGCGGACGTGCATTGTCCTGTTGGAAGAGCAAGTTCCCTTGCCGGTCTAGGAATGGTAGAACGATGGGTTCGATGACGGTTTGGATGTACTGTGCACTATTCAGTGTCCCCTCGACGATCACCAGAGGTGTACGGCCAGTGTAGGAGATCGCTCCCTACACCACGATGCCGGGTGTTGGCCCTGTGTGCCTCGGTCGTATGCAGTCCTGATTGTGGCGCTCACCAGCACGGCCCCAAACACGCATACGACCATCATTGGCACCAAGGCAGAGGCGACTCTCATCGCTGAAAACGACACGTCTCCATTCGTCCCTCCATTCACGCCTGTCGCGACACCACTGGAGGCGGGCTGCACGATGTTGGGGCGTGAGCGGAAGACGGCCTGATGGTGTGCGGGACCGTAGCACCGCTTCATGGAGACGGTTGCGAATGGTCCTCGCCGATACCCCAGGAGCAACAGTGTCCCTAATTTGCTGGGAAGTGGCGGTGCGGTCCCCTACGGCACTGCGTATTATCCTACGGTCTTGGCGTGCATCCGTGCGTCGCTGCGGTCCGGTCCCAGGTCGACGGGCACGTGCACCTTCCGCCGACCACTGGCGACAACATCGATGTACTGTGGAGACCTCACGCCCCACGTGTTGAGCAATTCGGCGGTACGTCCACCCGGCCTCCCGCATGCCCACTATGCGCCCTCGCTCAAAGTCCGTCAACTGCACATACGGTTCACGTCCACGCTGTCGCGGCATGCTACCAGTGTTAAAGACTGCGATGGAGCTCCGTATGCCACGGCAAACTGGCTGACTCTGACGGCGGCGGTGCACAAATGCTGCGCAGCTAGCGCCATTCGACGGCCAACACCGCGGTTCCTGGTGTGTCCGCTATGCCGTGCGTGTGATCATTGCTTGAACAGCTCTCTCGCAGTGTCCGGAGCAAGTATCGTGGGTCTGACACACCGGTGTCAATGTGTTCTTTTTTCCATTTCCAGGAGTGTAGATTGTGGGAATCAAAGGAGAACAAAATATGTGTCTTTTCCCTATTCTGTTTATGACTGTGATAGAGATAGACGCACTTTCTTAATGTGTGAAATGCTGTGTTATTCAAGTTAGTGTTTTTACGCGTGTTGATGAAGTGAGAGAGAGGTATATTACACCGTGTAAGACATTTTACGAAAATAAAGTTCCCATCTTACGATGTTCCTGAACAAAAGCTAACATTTTTGCGTCATTAATTGCTCGGCGAGCCATGCTGGCTTGCTCACTAAAGTAGTGAATGTCGTATCAGAGTGGCTCTCGGGAACCACTGGAGAACGCAGTTTACAGTTCTAAATAGCTACACAACAAAATTATATTTTCATACCTTTGGACATTTCAATACAAACACCATTATCAGCAACGAACACCAAATAAAAATTCCTTCCGGAATTAGTCTGTATCCCTCAAAATAAGTATCAGCATTCCGCTAAACTGAGGTCCTGTTTTCGGCATCGATTTTGTTCTTTCTCTAAATGTTGGTTGCCCTGTAAGGTAATTTTCTAACCATGAGGAAGACCCTCTTTTCGAATAGATGAAAATTTCATGTACTGTTAGTATTTATATCCCTTAATGTGTTCACCTGACTTCAAAGAAGAAAGGTTCGCGCATATAAAATACTCGATAACGTTTTCGTAAACTGTACGTATATCATTTCAATGGTTCTGCTAAATCAAACTGAAATGAAAACATAGAGCAGCTCTTCCAGGACATGCTGATACCAGTTCCTTACGTAAACATTGAATAATTTTAGACTCTGCTCAAGATAAAAGAAGTGTAAGATAGCACTTACGTTCCATGTCGATCTGGAGTCTTTGCTTCACACTTTCACATGCGCCTGCCTGTGTCTCTGCCCTAATTTTGAACGAACTATAGAACGAAATTAATCAACTATTCCGCTTGATAAAAGGGCCCTTTGGCCATTTAAATTTACTGATATTTTACAAAAATTAATAGTTTAGGTGGTGGCTGGTTAATATCACCACTAACAAGTTTTATATATAAACAAAACATAAACTTATCAAAACAATTCGCGTAACCATTTATGCGTAGTACAGTTACAAGAATTACGTACCACCATAGACAGATTTACAATGCTCTTCTGGGGCGATTTCGAGTAGACGTTGCCAAAAGTGTCACTGGGAATGTGAACTGGTGATTTAAATATCTGAATTGCTTTAGTTTCTGGCACAAAATGCTGCGTATGCGTTTAAATATGAAGTGGCGAGTATAAATAGGAGACCACTGGAGGGAACAAAATGTCTGCGATTTGATAGTCAAACTTGACTAGGGAATGTGGTGTGCCCATTAAAAGGATAGGTATTATTCTGACGAATAATTTGCTCCCAGGATTCGCCTCAGTGCAAGAGCTCACTTTACTGGGCGCTGTGATCTGGAGAAAACATTATAACATAGCAGGCCTCAGCTTTGTGAAAGAGTAATATACACGTTACGGAATATTTAAGGTCCATTCTTAAAACTACTCAATAATGAAATAAACTATTAATGAGGAAAATACTGACGAGTGTGGTCAACACAATAGTCTGTTCATTCCATGAGTTTCATTCTTCTCATCTAAATCCCAATGTTTCTGCATGTTTGTAGTTCCTTGGAGCGGTTCTTTTACAGTTAGTTTCCATAAAAAAAAGTAACGTAGAATATTCATTGTGACTATATACGTCAGCACCAATTTTTTTTCGCGACTTGCTCCCACCTGTACTGATCTAAATAAGACGGTGGAACTCTGCTTAAACGTTTTCCTCGGGATTGACGCGTCGCGTGAACTGTGTTGTTGTTAGTGCATCACGCTGTTTCATTACACGTGACTCAGCTTCAAAAAATTGTTTTGTTTTTCATCAAAAATTGTTGTTTGGAATCTTTTGAACAACATGTTGATTAGGAGACCTAAACTGGATGTCAATTAGTCGCGTAAACATCAACTTAAATATCTATAGGTTTGTGTCTGTCTGTCCACACCCATGTTTCCACTGCTTTCACACGTCAGTGTTGTCATTAGACTCCTGCTCGAGTAACATATACTACAAAGCTGTTCATCAAGTTGGGAGCTATGCTAGACGACAAGCTTTGCTATGCTCTTACGTTTTCCTTCTATATCATTCGTATTCGAGTGTTGTTTTCCTTACAAACTTTCCTGTAGCTCGAGTTGCTGCTATTTTGTCGTTCTCGAATGACAAATGAATTTCATTTAGCAGGTGCGAAGTTCTACAGTTGTTAACAATATATTCTGGGCTTAATAGAAGTCAATCACTATTGGCAAGAGTTTCCATGTGAGTAGTCAGAGCTTAAAAGTGGATCCTTCAGGTAACTAAAGACGCCAAAATGACAAGGTGAAACAAGAAAAAGAAGAGAGAAGACGGAGATAATGTAAACGAAGAAGATTATGGAGCTGTAATGTATTGGGAACAACAGAGATGAGACTAAAGTCAAATATAACATCAACTTGAATTTCTCGATTGTTAAATTTTCTGACTTGTTTTTGTGCACAACAAATCTGTTTGCACTAGAGGTTCATAATTGTTTGGGATGTTTCAGGTTAATATTAGGAGGAAAGTAGACTATAACCTTAATTTTGATTGTGAGATGGAAACATTTCTAGAAAAAACAACTTCTGGCTGCATAGTTACTATTGTGGTCAACTTTTTAGATATGTCTGTTGTTAGTCTGTGCTTCAAGCTTCTAAGCACGGTAGTTAGTCAGAGCATAATTTCTAAGTATGGCCCTGCATAAGAAAATGTAATTTCCTTATCTTCTCAAAAAACTGTCGAAGTGGTTAATTGTACATCAAAATGTTCAGCATGACACACCCTTATTGTCTTACAATTTTCATCCTAATAAGAGATAACGCTTTTTATTTACCTGTATAGTCGTGTCTACATTTATGGAAACTATTAGTATTGTTCCAGGCGTTAGCAGGTAAGATAACTTAAGAGTATGGCACATCACCGGGTCTAACAGGGCAGCGGGTACCTCGCCTCTGCAGGCGGGTCAAAGGGCATCACTGGTCAGGAACACTCTTGTGCTGTGCGTAACATACCTCTCACACTACTTCCCGAAAACGTGACGTCATTCTCACGTCATGCGCGATATCGACAAAAGAACGATCCGTTATCGACTTTGTGACAAAGAAGGAAATAAATATTGTGGCTCTTGGTTTCATTTGTAGCAATTTAAGTTGTACTCTTATGTTCCTGCCTAACCACACATTCGGGAATTGCCACGTACTCTGAAACGAAGAGCCACAAATTTGTGTGGAGAAAGATTTTTTTTTTTTTTTTTTTTTTTTTTGCAATTCGCTTTAGTCGCAGCATTTAAAACTCGTATTCGTAAATAAACAGCGAAATATTTGGGACAGGGAGGATCATGAATGATATTGCTCCTTGATTCACTCGCAACAACTTAAGTTGTTATCTTAGGTTCCTGTCTAACCATTCACTCGAAAATCGTCACATGTTGATAGGCAGACTATGAATGAGAGATTTTATTTTTTGTTAACTCTATTAACTCAGATACTAAAGAAATAACAGGAACTGTGTTGATATATACGGAATTTTTTTATATGGTTCAGAAATTATTTAGTGTGGATTCTCACTACAATACTGTACATATCCAGTGAGACAGGAAGGAAATTGTTGATTAATTTTCTAAGCAATGAAGGGAGACATTATTATAGTCTCCCCCTGCTGTTTAAACTATTACAGAATCAGTTCTCTGGTGGAAAGGCTGTAACGGATTGATACGAAATGAACTACGAAGCTGATGGCTGTCTCGACGACAGCGAAGATTATGCTTGAGACGTTGAAGTGGTGTAAAATATCTGGAGGGGTCATAAAAGAACGGGTGCTGGTACACAGAGAGCGAGAGGGTACAAACAGGTCACAGGAGATTTTTTCTGCTTTGCCACTTCCCTCTGTATTATAGCTGCACCTGTCCTCTCTTCCGTAAACTAAGGCGAACGTGCACCAAGCCTTTAATATACCTGAAGCGTATCTCAAAATCTTACACACCGCACATCTCATCCTATCGATTTACTCATCCATACTCCATACGAATGAAGTCTACAAGTGAATGTAAAGATATGCTTGATTTTAATACAAGCAACTTGTATAGAAACCAGACAGCGGCTATAATAGTATAACAGCATGAGGAGAAATTAGTTGCTGAGAAGAGAATGAGACGGGGATGTAGCCTATCGTGGAGTTATTCAACCTGTACGCTGATTAAGCAATAAAGGATACCTTAGGAAATTCTAGAGAAACTATTAAAGTTCAAGGAGAAGAAATAAAAACTGTGAGTCGATGACATTGTTTTTCTGTCAGAGACAGAAAAGGACCTGATAGAGCAGTTAAAGTGAATGTACAGTGACCGTAAAGGATGATGTAAGATGAGTAATATCAGTGGAAGTAAAACAATGGTAATGGAAGTAAGTACAGTTAAATCAGGAGATACTGACGGTGTTACATGAGAAAATACACTGAAGATCAAATGAATCGGTATACGCATACATTGATGAATGCACGACACAGAGCCTCACACCTCAATTGGACCCGTCAATACTGACAGTGGACTGATGATGACTGGAAATATGTTGCCTGTTCAGATGAGCCTCGTTTCAAATTGTATCGAGTGGATGGACATGTACGGGTATGAAGACAACCGCATGAATCCATGGAGCCTGGCTGGCAGCAGGGGATTGTTCAAGTTGGTGGAGGCTCTGTAATGGTGCGGAGGGTGTGCAGTTGTAGTGATATGGGACCTCTGATATATCTAGATACGACCCTGTCGGGTGACACGTACGTAAGAATCCCGCCTGACCACTTGCATCCATTCAAGCTCATTGTGGATTCCGACTAACTTTTGGAATTGTAGCACGGCAATGCGACACCCCACACGTCCAGAATTGCTACAGAGTGGCTCCAGGAACACACTTCTGAGCTTAAACGCTGCCACTGCCCACCAAACTCACCAGACTTGAACATTATTGAACATATCTGGGATACCTTGCAAAGTACTATTTCCTAGTTCCTCGTACAGGACAGTCCTGGAAAATTCATGGTTTCATTTACCCAGCAGTACTTCAGACATCAGTTGAGTCCATGCCACGTTTTGTAGCGGCTCTTATACAGGCTCGCAGCGGCCCTGTACTATATTAGGTATCTGTACCAGTCTGTTTGGCTCTTCAGTGTAAGACACCGAAGTAGTAGGTGATCTTTAGTGTTTGAGCAGTAAAATAACTGCTGATGACCGAAGTAGAAATAATATAAAACGCAGACGTGCAGTGGAAAGTAAAGCTTTTGAAGAAGAGGAATTGGTTAACAGCGAATGTAAATTTAAGTGTCAGGAAGTCTTCTTTTAATGTCTGGAGTGTACCATTGTATGAAGTGAAGCACTGACCATTAGCATTTGAGACAAGAAGAAAATAGAAGACAATGAAATGTGATGGTACAGGGAAGTACTAATGGTTACCTTGGTACATCACGTAATTAGTGAGGAGGTACTGAACAGAGTTGGGGAGGAAAGAAATTTGTGCACAACTTGACTAAAAAAAGAGATCGGTTGATAGAACGCATTGCGAGACATCAAGGAATCATCAGTATATCACCGGAGCGGACGATGAGATCCATATTAAAATTATCTTACTTATTAATAGAGGAGTTTTCAGTGATGGATCTCAGAGATTATGAACGACAATGAACCGACTAACAGAAACAGAAAATCTATCGATGAGTCAGCCGGGTACTTTAATTACTCCTGGAAATGGAAAAAAGAACACATTGACACCGGTGTGTCAGACCCACCATACTTGCTCCGGACACTGCGAGAGAGCTGTACAAGCAATGATCACACGCACGCCACAGCGGACACACCAGGAAACGCGGTGTTGGCAGTCGAATGGCGCTAGCTGCGCAGCATTTGTGCACCGCCGCCGTCAGTGTCAGCCAGTTTTCCGTGGCATACGGAGCTCCATCGCAGTCTTTAACACTGGTAGCATGCCGCGACAGCGTGGACGTGAACCGTATGTGCAGTTGACGGACTTTGAGCGAGGGCGTATAGTGGGCATGCGGGAGGCCGGGTGGACGTACTGCGGAATTGCTCAACACGTGCGGCGTGAGGTCTCCACAGTACATCGATATTGTCGCCAGTGGTCGGCGGAAGGTGCACGTGCCCGTCGACCTGGGACCGGACCGCAGCGACGCACGGATGGACGCCAAGTCCGTAGGATCCTACGCAGTGCCGTAGGGGACCGCACCGTCACTTCCCAGCAAATTAGGGACACTGTTGCTCCTGGGGTATCGGCGAGGACAATTCGCAACCGTCTCCATGAAGCTGGGCTACGGTCCCGCACACCGTTAGGCCGTCTTCCGCTCACGCACCAACATCGTGCAGCCCGCCTCCAGTGGTGTCGCGACAGGTGTGAATTGAGGGACGAATGGAGACGTTTCGTTTCAGCGATGAGAGTCGCTTCTGCCTTGGTGCCAATGATGGTCGTATGCGTGTTTGGCGCCGTGCAGGTGAGCGCCACAATCAGGACTGCATACGACCGAGGCACACAGGGCCAACACCTGTCATCATGGTGTGGGGAGCGGTCTCCTACACTGGCCGTACACCTCTGGTGATCGTCGAAGGGACACTGAATAGTGCGCTGTACATCCAAACCGTCATCGAACCCATCGTTCTACCATTCCTAGACCGGCAAGGGAACTTGCTGTTCCAACAGGGCAATGCACGTCCTCATGTATCCCGTGCCACCCAACGTGCTCTAGAAGGTGTAAGTCAACTACCCTGGCCAGCAAGATCTCCGGATCTGTCCCCCAATGAGCATGTTTGGGACTGGATGAAGCATCGTCTCACGCGGTCTGCACGTCCAGCACGAACACTGGTCCAACTGAAGCGCCAGGTGGAAATGGCATGGTAAGCCATTTCACAGGACTACATCCAGCATCTCGACGATCGTCTCCATGGGAGAATAGCAGCCTGCATTGCTGCGAAAGGTGGATATACACTGTACTAGTGCCGACATTGTGCATGCTCTGTTGCCTGTGTATATGTGCCTGTGGTTCTGTCAGTGAGATCATGTGATATATCTGACCCCAGGAATGTGTCAATAAGGTTTCCCCTTCCTGGGACAATGAATTCACGGTGTTCTTATTTCAATTTCCAGGACTGTATTTCTCAAAAACATATTGATTTGGTATCATCGGAGTAATAAAACATCCCAAACGCTAAAAAGAGATTTACCTTATTAACATCAAGGACACTGATTTCTTCAACGGGAGCAATCATTTTGTTTTTTAGGGAATAGCCTCTTGTAGATCATTTCATATATTTTTATTTACGACTCTGTTTCGTCCACTGCCGCCATCAGCTGAAACGTAGAAGTCAAATGAGAGTTGTTTATGAGTTCGATAGATTTAATGGTAGCTGTTAGTGAAGTTTGAAGTGCAAGATCTAGTCTTTGAATTCATAATGACAGTAGCTGAAATGCGAATTACAATACTTCAATTCAGATACCAAAAATACATAGACCTTATTAAAAATGAAATATTTTCGTGACATTAAGGGGGGACTTACACGAGATTGCAAGACTCTGAAAGAGTCTCATGAAGTTTCAGGTCCTCAATCTCATGCTGCTACATTTAGTATTGTTATTAAGAAATAGTATATATATATATATATATATATATATATATATATATATATATATATATATATATATAGACAAAGAAGTTGTCGTGTTTATTGCTGTTAAGCGTTTTTAATTATAAGCAAATGAAGCTTTTTAATAAGGTGAGTACGAATCATCTTTTTTCGACAATAATGCCAGAACAAAATTAACGCATTTTTGTACAAAGTTCTATGTAGTATTATTACGAATATCTTTGGAACAGATTTTTGATATCTTCTTTTGTCAGATTTTTACAGATCTTCACATATGTGTTAAAAATGCATCAAATTTCAGGGATTTTCTCTTACATAAAGGCCATACGATTGAATTATATGGAAATTCCTTCCACAGAATAGTTCACTACAGTGTTGACTTATTGCATGCCCAACATACATACTCTAACGTCCGTGGTTTGTAAGGTAAAGGTAGGTAAAGTTTCCAAAATGTAAGATATAAAATACCCGAATCAAAGATTTGACGGTGTTTGTTATGGCCACTTCTGTGGGTAAAGTAGTGCAAACCACATTTTACTTACTCTTCTTCGTCCTCAAGCAGTCTTTTCTTTGCTTGTCCTACCAGGTGAATCTGATTTTGAATCATAACAGCAGCCGCTTCAGAAGCAGCAAATCTCCTTTTATCGATTTCCTGCAGTATTACCAGTGTGGAAACTCCCACATCAAATCGTATCCTCTTTCGAGTTCGTAGTCTGCAAATATTATTAAGGTGTAGCAATTACACTTTAGTGGAACGAAGCATACTGGAGATTATAAAAATATACCTATACACAACTCTCGTGAACTTTCTCCTTTTCAACACCATGAAACAAAGAATACAAAATCAGTGGCAGTGATGATATTCCACAGTCTTCTTGGCGCTCTACACAAACATTCAACGCATGATGGTTGCACTGAACTAGAAGAATACGCCGCAGTAATAAATCATATGATGAAATACAGGACAAGAAAGGGGCGTATACCATGTAAGCTTTTGCCTATTATTTTTAACACACGTAATAGACGAATTGGAACTTATTATTCAGCAAGTGAAATATCAGCACCATATGGTAAATGAAGAATCAATACAACGTCTTTCGCAATTAGAGTCTCTTTCACATGTCACCCCTTAAGATATTGTATAACTTACAATAACCCTCCATAGAAATACTTTCTTCCTTATTAAGTGCGAATCTGTCTTTGACATTATAAAGCCGTTTTGGGCATAATTTTCAAACATTTTGCATTCTATAAATGTTCTCAAATGTCGAATGGAGATTGATGTAAGGTAGCCGTAGGGTAATGACTGTAGGAGTAGACAGAAAAAACGGAATATATCCAGCAAAGAATGAAATACGCTTGATGAATGTGTTACTCTGAGATGCAGAGGCTGGTATAGGTGTAGTAAGCTTGGTGGAACCCATCAAACTACTCAGAAGACAGATGAGTGAAGAAAAATGGCACGCAGCAAATTGCAACCCGCTATATATGGTACAAGATATGGTATAAAACTTATGAACCTAATGAATCGTAAAAATTAGGAGTAAATGGTAAAGGTGGCAGGAACTAAATATTAACAACATAAAATTGTGTGTGTGTTGAATACTTCCCTTTTTCAGAAGTAGTTTAATGAACGACTGGATTTGCATTCAAGAAAACCGGGTGTCAAGCTTTCGTTCCATCATACAATGAACTAAACATTCTCAAGTTTGGGTAAGTCACTCATTCGGAACACGGTGTTTGCTTCAGACAGGGCCCTTTCTGTAATGGCGTCAATTCCGAAGGGACGAACCGAGTGAGGTGGTGCATCGCATCGAGGTGTACGGTTTTTAAATATCCGTTCAATCATATAGATTTTTCGGTTTCCCTAAAATCGCTTAAGGCTAATGCTGTGACTGTCATCCTCAAAACTATGATGTTCATTCGCCTCCCATTCGGCGCCTCAGATCCATTTGTACTTACGTTGTCATCAAAAGAACGTTGACCCACAATCTTCGTTCCTTTCAGTACACTCGACGAGACGTTAAAATATAACCTTTACACATCTTCCTTCAACGACGGCCATGCGCTGCTAACTTCTCTTTTCCTCTTTGCTATGCGCGATTTGTAGTGTTTAACGAAGTTCTTCTCTACGGCTCGAGGCAAACCGAAAACTCGAGCATCGGCGGCAACTTGCCTGGGGGAGGAGGGTCGAGCGCGGGGACGAGGGCGTGTCCGCGGCCAGATCATTTGCGGGGCCGGCAAACTTGCGAGTTATTGTCGCAACTTGCGGCGACATGATACTGGCCGCCGACATATTGGAAGCACTTCCCCGGCCGCCGCGCCGGACATTGGAAAAAGTTGGCCGCCAACTGCGTGCGACTTATCGGAGCCAGCGGGCTGTTTGCGAAAACTTGGCCGGCCGGCCGCGCCGCGGGCACAGTGATTCAGTGGGGCCTCACCCACACCCACACCAGCGCCCACAGCCACAGGCCGCCGTTTAGACTTCGTCGCCGTTTATTTACGACAGCTGGGACTGGGCAGGGCTGCCATTAGACGTGGGTCGAATACATGGATATCAAATTAATCCCGCGAGTCTACAATGTTGCTTCTGCGTAAAGTGTGACCAACTGGTTCAATTTCGGTTGGTTGAAATGGCTCTGAGCCCTATGGGACTTTACAGCTGAGGTCATCAGTCCCCTAGAACTTAAACCTAACTAACCTAAGGACACAACACACATCCACGCCCGATGCAGGATTCGAACCTGCGACCGTAGCGGTCGCGCGGTTCCGGACTGAAGCGCCTAGAACCGTACGGCCATTCCGGCCGACTTCAATTTCGGGCAAACTCCTTTTCCTTATACAGGGTATTACAAAAAGGTACGGCCAAACGTTCACGAAACATTCGTCACACAGAAATAAAAGAATAGATGTTATGTGGACATGTGTCCGGAATCGCTTAATTTCCATGTTAGACCTCATTTTAGTTTGTTCGTCCACCTACGCTCAATGGAACACGTTATAATTATTTCATACGAGATTCTCTACCTGTGCTGCTAGAACCTGTGTCTTTAGAAGTACGATACAGCATGTGGTTCATGCACGATGGAGCTCCTGCAAATTTCAATCTAAGTGTTCGTACGCTTCTCAACAACAGATTCGGTGACCGATGGATTGGTAGAGGCGGACCAACTCCATGGCCTCCGCGCTCTCCTGACCTCAATCCTCGTTTTTTATTTATGGGGGCATTTGAAAGCTCTTGTCTACGCTACCCCGGTACCAAATGTAGAGACTCTTCGTGCTCGTATTGTGGACGGCTGTGATACAATACGCCATTCTCCAGGGCTGCATCAGCCCATCAGGGATTCCATGTGACGGAGGGTGGATACATGCATCCTCGCTAACGAAGGACAATTTGAACATTTCCTGTAACAAAGTGTTTGAAGTCACGCTGGTACGTTCTGTTGCTGTGTGTTTCCATTCCATGATTAATGTGATTTGAAGAGCAGTAATAAAATGAGCTCTAACATTGAAAGTAAGCGTTTCCGGACACATGTCCATATAACATATTTTCTTTCATTTTGTATGACGAAAGTTTGGCCGTACATTTTTGTAACACCCTGTATAAGACAATAAGTGTAACACTCTGTATATGTGAATCATCTTCCACTTAACATTCAACAAGCAAAATTGATTCTTTTTTAGGACGACACTAGTGTTATAATAAATCCCATTAGAGAGAAAGAAAATGAAGCTTACTTCCCAAAGAATTGTTAAGTTGTTCTCTGAGAATGGCCTCTCCTCATATTTCGGAAAAAACACACTACATCCAGTTCTGTACAAGAGTCATACTAACCATGGGCAGGAGTCAGTAAGTAGGGTAGAATGCTCCACATTTTTGGATGTAGATAGTGGTGAAACCCAGAACTGGAATAAGCATATTACTGATCTTCTCATACTATGTCTCTCTTACTTTTGCTCTTCGTATAATTGCTAATCTAGAAAATAAACGTATCAGCATCAAGACATATACTACATATTTGGACTCAATAATGTCGCACTGAATAGTTCTGTGGGTAACTCATCACTTAAAAAGAAAGTACTGCTTTTACAAAAGCGAGCAGTGAGAATAATATTCGGTGGTCCTCCTTAAGAAGCTAAGCAGTTTAGCTGTGCAGTCACAAAACATACATTCATAAAATATCCATCACAGTTTTAAGAGAGCATTGATGCACAAATCAGCAACACAGAGCCATTGTCAAAGCTGTCAGTGGCTCAGAGAGGAGTTCAATATGCAGCAACAAAGGCTTTTGAACGTTTGCGCAAAAATACAAAATGTCTGACAGGTACGTCCGGAGCCACGCGGCTGCTACGGTCGCAGGTTCGAATCTTGACTCTGGCTTGGATGTGTGTGATGTCCTTAGGTTAGTTAGATTTAAGTAGTTCTAAGTCTAGGGGACTACTGACCTCAGATGTTAAGTTCCATAGTGCTTAGAGCCATTTGCACCATATTGTCTGACAGGCAATGACACAAGCTTTAAGTGTAAAAGAAAATCATTTCTCTTGGACAACTCGTTCTATTTTGTAGACTACTTAAAAACTGGTAGCAAGAAAAAAAAAAGATTTAATTGACTGTAGTTTCAAGGGTAGAACTAAAAATCATACTATGCTCATTAACGTTGACACTATTCATATACACATTTCGTTTAAACTTGCTTGTTCCGCTTCATTTCGATAAAAGAATCAACGGAACATGTAACGAGCTGATGTATCCCGGTGAAATGATAACACTGTAAGTTAAGCGGGAATTTTCATGTTTACACATGACAGACGACTGCAATGAACTGAATTTTATATGTTGTGTGTATAAATATAGTTTTAGCGGCTCTTCGAAACTACGTTTCGGCATTGTTTTTCACACGGAAACCTTTTCTAAAAACAAACACACCATTGCATCACGAACTACACACCTTGCACTACTTTTTACGTAGCTGCCACTGACAATGAGATGTTTGTCGTGTTGTGCAACAGTTTGAAGAAACCACTCTGGTAAAACTCTGTGTGCTGTAATGCAAGGAGTTGTCGCACAGCCTGCTCCATCTCAGCACTGATTAGCAAGTAACTTCCCGAATGCGCCGCTTTCAATGCAGGGAACAGGAGAAAGTCAGACAGAGGGAGATCGGGACTGTAGGCCAGGTGATCCAAACTCTCCCATCCCAAACGACGAACCTTATCCAGTGTGAGCCAGGCACTCTTGTGATGTAGTTTCTCAGCACCCATCCTCCAGACACTTTAGGTAGCACAGCACATCATGGCACATGTCATGTGCCGGAGCACGGACAGCATACACGGTGGACAACGCGCCTGGTAGCGTTACCCGCCTGTCAGCTAGCACCATGTCCTGTACTCTAGCGGTGTTGTATTTGCTCGTTAATGTGGAGGAACGACCACTTCAACCTTGATCCTCCATATCCTGACTTGCTTCCCTGAAAATACAACATCAGCGATCAACGAATTGACGGCACATGACCTCCACACGGTATGGAGTCTTTAGGCGTTCATGGAGTCCCAAATCTAAAATTCACACCGGTAACAACACGACTTCCATCGGGGCCACATTGTCAGTAAACGTCCGTCTGCCATCGTTATGTGTATTCGAATACCCATGGGAACGCATGTCTTCTATCACTCTTCTGCCACGCCTTGCACGTCCGTCATTCACCCTCCGCTGACGCCACTTCCCTCTTTAAACCAGCAACCGATGTGGATTCATATGTCTTGTTTGTGTCACCTGGGGTTCTATCTTCTTTTTTAAAAAAACAACCATAAATCGTATTTTCGGGATGTCCCTCCTATGAAGAATACATGATTACATTTGTAGGTGATGTTCGTATACAAGACGGAGTGAAAATGAGTACAGGCCTATCACTACCTGTGGTAACAACGATGTCCCTCACCCGGATGGACATGGAGTGGAACTTGTTTCGTGTGATATAGTGTTAAGTCATACCACTCTGCCTTAACTCTGTGTCAGAGTTCGTCAGTCCTAGAGGCCGGCGAATGGGAGCGTGCAAGTTTCTCGCATCCTCGGCCAAATTGGGTAAGAGTTCTCGAGAACGAGCTCGCCAGCGTAGCATTCGAGCCCAGTCTGTATCAAGATAGACCAGGATAGTACGATCGACATGAGCCTCAGCGATATCATGTTCAAATGCAATGTCGCAGACTCATCGAAGTCGGTGCTATCGTAGGTATTATAGTTCAGAAATACAGGTTGTTTCAAACCTTTTGGGTAAAACTGGAACTGCTGATAGAGGTCCTCAACCGATTGTATTGGGATAGGGAACTAATGGTCTGAAATGCATATTTGTTGTGTTACGGATAAACATAGCGTACACAGCACAGCAGCAACCTCGCTCATAGTAACTGTTCAAACTGACGACTACCAGTCTCATTTCTTGCTTGACAACGACGCATGAAGTTCTTCCGCCTTCTCTCAAAGACCTGTCGAGTCCGTTGTACCAGGTGAAAGGTAGCTTGGTCTCCAGCAAGCAGTCTCCATCCGTTTCTACGGGGCTTTCATACACCGACGCTCTGACGTAGCCCCAAAGGAAGAAGTCCAGAGGTGTGAGATGAGACCATATTGCTGTCCATAGGACAGGACGTCCCCTTCCAAGCCCACAATCAGCGTACATGATGTTCAAGCATTCACAGACTTTGACATCGAAGTGGGCTGGTGAACCGTCGTATTTCCTGTCAGGGAGGTCACAGTTCATAATAACTCACAGAGAATCATCGAGTAAACCAGAAGTGATTTCTGGCGTTCCCCAAAGTGTTGTTAAAGGCCCTTTGCTGTTCCTTATCTATATAAACGATTTGGGAGACAATCTAAGCAGTCGTCGTAGGTTGTTTGCAGATGATGGCGTCTTCTGTTGGTTATTACAGTCATCAGAAGATCAATACAAATTGCAAAATGATTTAGATAGGGTAACAGCATGGCACAAAAGATGGATCTGACCCTAGATAACGAAAAGTGTGAGGTCACCCACATGAGTGCTACAGGGAAAGCGTCAAACTTCGATTAGACGATAAGAGTGTCAAATCCAAGGGAAATAACTTTAACTAAATACCTAGGAATTATATTTAGGAACAACTTAAAATGGAAGCAACAAATAGAAAAATGTTATGGGAAAGGCCAACCAAAGACTGCGTTTCATTGGCAGGACACACAGAAAATGTAACAGTTCTACTAAAGAGACTGCCTGCAATACGCATGTCTGTCACCTCTTAGAACGCAGCTGCACGGTGTGGGATCCTTTCTAGATTGGATGGCCGGAGTACATCGAGGAAGTTCAAAGAAGGGCAGCACATTTTGTATTATTACGAAATGTGTGTCACTGAAATGAGACAGAGTTCAGGGAGGAGATCATTTAGATAAAGGCCTTTTCCGTTGCGGTTGAATCTTCGCATGATATTTCCATTACCAGTTTTCTCCTCCGAATGCGAAGATATTTTATTGACACCTACCTATACATGGAGAAATGACCATCATAATGAAACAAATCAGAGCTCTCACGGAAGGATATATATTTTCCGCGCGCTGTACCAGATCGGAATAAAGGAGAGTTATTGTGATGGTGGGTCGATGAACTCTCTGCCAGGTACTTAAACGTGATTTTGCAGAGATTCCATGTAGGTGTGGACGTAGATGTGTTGAAACCACACTTTTTTTTTACAACAAGGGTACATCCTCTACGAACACCAGGTAACGTGGACCTGTCAAAAGGGGAGGTAGGAAATAAGGTCATATTCGCTGATCATAGACAATGCACGTCCATGTGTTGACAGAGAAGCGTTACTGTTGGCCGCCGATTTGGGTGGCGTGGGCATTTCTCTCGCTCCAGTCATGACCGTTGCAGCTGTTGAAAACGCCACCTTGAGAGTGAGGCCTCATTGGTGAACAATAAAAATTTTAAGAAGTACGGCGCTGCAGAACTACAGTGGATAATGCATTAACAGAAGTGAGCGGGGGCTCAAATTCCGTTGGACTGCTTGCAATTCTTAACGTTAGGTGTGTAACATTTGTTTCACCAGCACTCTTCGAACTGTGCCAGTCGAAGTTCGCGTTTGATGGGCGAGTCAACGGGTACATATTGCTGGGTGGTCGGTCACATTGTCCAGCAACATCTTCACAGAGCCTGGTGTTCGGACGTGTCATCTGAACGAACATTGGCCGGCTCTCTGAAGCGTAAACGACCCCGTGTCTCGTAAGTTAGTATCCACGGAGATAGAGCTCTTGTCTTGAGTTTCAATATACTAAGTCAGTCCTTCCGACCGTAATTTATTTTACGATTTCGTCACATTTCTCATATGGCTCTGAGCGCTATGGCACTTAACTTCTGACGCCATCAGTCCCCTAGAACTTAGAACTACTTAAACCTAACTAACCTAAGGACATCACACACATTCGTGCCCGAGGCACGATTCGAACATCCAACTGTAGCAGTCGCGCCGTTCCACACTGTAGCATCATACGTCGAATCCATTCACTTAAATTGTTGTGAAACTGCATTAATGCCGACCGCGGTGGTCACGCGGTTCTAGGCGCGCAGTCCGGAACCGTGCGACTGCTACGGTCGCAGGTTCGAATCCTGCCTCGGGCATGTATGTGTGTGGTGTCGTTAGGTTAGTTAGGTGTAAGTATTTCTAAGTTCTAGGGGACTGATGACCACAGCAGTTTAGTCCCACAGTGCTCAGAGCTATTTGAACCATTTGAACTGCATTAATGTGTGCAATGATGCGTGTTGATGTAGACTTATATACGAAATGAGTGTACTGCGGAATATGTTTATAAATCGTTAAAGGCCTCTACATATGTCAAATACCGGGACATAAAATATACTGTTGTTCTAAATGTACTTTAATCGTATTCTTAGATTTTTGCGGTCCTAACAAGGATAGATCACACGAGGAACAATGTTCTACTAAATTTGTAATAGGTTATTTATTTATTTGTTGAAAACTCTGAAGAAATTATGATCTATCCCCACCAAAGTGGGCCAACGATGAATGTAACAGGAAATGGGTGCAAACTGTACTAAAATAGTAACGTAAACAGCATCTCATTTCAGTGAGAACTCTGGATACTGCAAGTGGCAGTGTCATAGGGACAGCGACCTCATTCTGTCCGTCCTCTTGGAGTGTGGAGTTGCTGTCTGCCCTGATGAGCTCCGTAAGACACGCGAGCGGCCCGTGTAAGCACTTTGCTGATGAGGAACGTCACGAAGCAGTTCTTGGACGTAATGAGCAACTCTTGCAACACCAGTGAGGTAGACAGAGCATGACGTCATTATGTGGAAATCAGAATAGCGATCTGCTAACGGCTGGATACTAATCATAGGTGAATTTTCTAGGCTATACTATTCTCCTACTGAAAGGGAAAATGAGTCCACAAGCGAGGCCTGTTCCGTCTTACTTTACTATCGTAGCCTATATACGAGATACACGGTGGTGGCAGCGTAAGGGTCACTCATTCCTCTTCGTATTATAACCGTAAGGTTACACGCACTGATGAATTTGTTTTTGCTTATGTTTTTCCTTCTCTGGTCACTAGTATAGCCTGTAGATGCCAGTTAATTAGCCCGTGGTACCATCTCCTACAAGTTCTCGTCACTAGTCAAATTACGTAAATGATCAATTTTAAATTCGGATTAATGTTTACATGGATTTAAAAACGTCTGTGATGGAATGTTATAACGCAATGCAAGCATTTATGTTGAATTCCTTAGGTCTGCGAGAGGTCGATGTGGAACTGTTATTTTCTTTGGTATTAACTGTTTGTTAAGTCTGGAACGACAGGTGGCGCTGTAGGTGGGTAACTAGCATGGATTGTAAATAGACGTGAGTGCCCGTGTGTGCTACCTATTTCCTTGACTGGTCTACACTATTAGTTGAGGACCAATTGGATAAAAATCAGTGTGGGTTTAGGCATCTTAGAGGTTGTCAGGACCAGATCTTTAGCTTACGGCAAACAATGGAGAAGTGTTATGAGTGGAACAGGGAACTGTATGTATGCTTTACAGATCTAGAAAAGGCATATGACCGGGTTCCTAGGAGGAAGTTATTGTCAGTTCTACGAGATTATGGAATAGGAGGCCAACTTTTGCAAGCAATTAAAGGTCTTTACATGGATAGTCAGGCAGCAGTTAGAGTTGACGGTAAATTGAGTGCATGGTTCAGAGTAGTTTCAGGGGTAAGACAAGGCTGCAACCTGTCGCCACTGTTGTTAATATTATTTATGGATCATATGTTGAAAACAATAGACTGAGTGAGATTAAGATATGTGAACACAAAATAAACAGTCTTGCATATGCGGATGACTTAGTTGTGATGGCAGATTCGATTTAAAGTTTGCAAAGTAATATTTCAGAGCTAGATCAAAAATGTAAGGACTATGGTATGAAGATTAGCATCTCCAAAACGAAAGTAATGTCATTGGGGAAGAAATATAAACGGATTGAGTGCCAAATAGGAGGAACAAAGTTAGAACAGGTGGACGGTTTTAAGTACTTAGGATGCATTTCTCACAGGATGGCAACATAGTGAAAGAACTGGCAGCGAGGTGTAGTAAAGCTAATGCAGTGAGCGCTCAGCTACGATCTACTCTCTTCTGCAAGAAGGAAGTCAGTACCGAGACTAAGTTATCTGTGCACCGTTCAATCTTTCGACCAACTTTGTTCTATGGGAGCGAAAGCTGGTTGGATTCAGGTTACCTTATCAACAAGGTCGAGGTTACGGATATGAAAGTAGCTACGATGATTGCAGGTACTAGCAGATGGGAATAATGGCAGGAGGGTATCCACAATGAGAAAATCAAACAAAAACTGGGAATGAACTCTATAGATGTAGCAGTCAGGATGAACAGGCTTAAATGGTGGGGTCATGTTACACGCATGGGAGAAGCAAGGTTACCCAAGAGACTCGTGGGTTCAGCAGTAGAGGGTAGGAGGAGTCGGGGCAGACCAAGGAAAAGGTACCTGGATTCGGTTAAGAAAATTTTTGAAGTAATAGGTTTAACATCAGAAGAGGCATCAATGTTAGCACTGAATAGGGGATCATGGAGGAATTTTATAAGGGGGCTATGCTCCTGACTGAACGCTGAAAGACATAATCAGTCTTAAATGATGATGATGATGGTCTACACTGAGGATGATGCTTGGGGCAAATGCGCCAAAATTGAAGTAGATTAGTATAGTGTCTGTATTTAACAATTTAAAGTTTGATGCAATATTCCTTCTTACATACATGCATTACCGAAGTAAAGGACACTGCTGACGATGTATACTCGTATTCAATAACGAAATGTATTCCGAAACTGCACAGATGGACGACAACAGTTGCAATATTTACTGGAAACAAATGAAAGTTTGTACCGTACCGGGACTCAAACCCGTATATCCCGCTTAACATGAGCGATCGGCTTAACTGCTTCGGCTATCCGAGCAGACCCAAACTCACATATGTGCCAATGTCTGCTTACGAGTAATCGGATAGCTGAAGCGACTAAGGTGACTACTAACGTAAAGCGAGTTTCGGTATGGCAAGACTTTTCATTTGTTTGCAGTACGTTTCATAGCTACTGTCGTACCGTCTTAGCAGTTCGCGAATACATTTCATGATTTAAAGGAAGTTGCTGTTCTGTACACCAAGTGGATGTGTTCTCCAGGTCATTCTATTTCTCTTTACGGTCGCCCAACTACGATACTTTCCCTTTGACAACAGATTCGTTATACATTAATGGTGTATTGCTGCTGATCATGTTTTATAAATCGTTTCTGTGTGAATTCAGGAAGTTTGCGGTCCTATTACGTGCTTCCTAGCGCCTCATTTGCTCGGAGTAGCCGTGCGGTTTATGGCGTCTTGTCACGGTTCGCGCGGCTCCCTCGCGTCGGAGGTTCGAGTCCTCCCTCGGGCATGGCTGTGCGTGTTGTTCTTAGTGTAAGCTGGTTTAAGTTAGGTTAAGTAGTGCGTAAGCCTAGGGACCGATGCCCTCAGCAGTTTGGTTCCACATGAACTTACCACAAATTTCCAAATTTTACTCTCGACGTCAATGTCATGTGTCTAGGTTTTAGCACACTCGCCATCCAGTATAACGTGCTGGGTTCTGTTAGTCAAATAAAGCTAGTAGCCAACCCTATTAGCCCGTTCGGCGATCCAGTCAAATATCTGCGGAGAAGTTCTCTGTATTCGCATTTTGGTTAACTGTCCACTGTGTGATACAGAGTCGACCATCTTTGGGAACAATGAGAAGACTGAATCTAGCACTTCAACTGAATCTCTTGTTTTCAAAATGAAGTGTATCAATAAAACAAGCTGTGTTTAGATACAACAGCTTACTTTTACACCTGTGCTATTTCTTTTAGACAAGCTGTTTTTCCATGACGAATATCATTATGTTTGAGCTAGAAAATGGTCCAGGATCTTGCAACACGGACTTCAGTAATATTGGTATGTAACTTTTGTGTCTCCGTTCCTTTACTCCATTTATAAAGAGTAGTGACTTGTGCTGTTTCTATCCACTCGGCTATATTCGCTGTGCAATAAATACTCTATCAATGAAGAAGAAAGGGATCAGAGGAATGATGATGGTGTTTTTATGGATAAGAATAGTATTTGTGGTTTCTGACATGTATAAATGGTTATCGGTTTCCTAAAAGTGCGTGCTGGAATTTATGAAAGGTAACTTAAATTGTCAATACTCTTTTATGTTCATGTTATGAATTTCGTAATTTATTTTCATGTAACTATCAATACTGATAACACAATGGTTCTTTCGAAAAATAAAATCTTGTACGAAAACTGTAGTATAAGCTGACACAGTAAGGTTTCCGCCTTTATGATATGACGCATGAGCCTCTGGTGTAGAAGTAACGTTATAAGCAGATGACTACGCCACCGGATTTAGCAGCGAATAGAAATACTGTAATGAGAAAGTTACCACTGTACCAAACTGATGTCGCCGGTGGTGGATACGGATAAGAGGTTACTTAGTGATGCTAGTAGCAAACTTGTGTTAATATGTGCTGCAAGTTGAGTTTCGTATTACTCATGAGATCAAAAGCTCTAGGGATCACAATGGTTTTGAGACAAGTTAATAATATCCTACTATCTACAACAGTCTTCCTAATAACGTTTTGTAGTATACCTTGCTTATCATTTACATTACTTTCGGTATCTGTAGTGGATTTAATAACAGTAAATGTCTGTTTTATGTACAAACGTAACGTGATGATAAAATTGAATTTCATTTCGAATAATAGTAAAACAAATTACACATCATTTTGAGGAATCGTCTGAAAGCAGAGTGGTTCCTACCGATTGTTACTAGGCGAGCGCTGAACCTTATGATTTAGAGTATACAAGGAAGGAAAAGGAACGAATTGTAGAAAGGTATCACTAGTGCTTGTAAATAGAATATATAGAAATAACTCTAAATACAATGTTACAATCAATGTTACGGTTTTGCCTGCAAAGTTTTAAAACTGGTAATGTGAAGAATTTTAGAGAAGTTAAGTTGTTTGTAGTGCTACGTATGTAATATTAATACAGCTTGTTGCTAAGTTGTTAGAATCAGTGACTGTTTTGAAATACAAGTGACAAAATGTGACTGTCAGCTCCACTTCGCATAACCAGTAATAGCAGAGACGGAGCTTCATTCCACGCATCAAGTGAGAACGATGGTGTTGCTTTCAAAGTGCGGCGTCAACGGAGGCACTTGACAGACACACGAAGAGGAACAGCCGCAATTTATCGCACACCGAGCCTGTTATATAAATAAGAAACTCGTCGCCTTCCGCTATTACCTGCACCTCGAGTCTGCGTACTCCGCTAGGAGACAGCCATAATCGGATTAGAAGCAGAAGGCTTCAGGAATGATTATCTCCTTCATCGCATCGGACATTGAATAATTGCTTCCAGCTCCCCGGAAACTAATCTCCGTCGACACGGATCACAATGAATTAACGAGGATCCGATGAAGAATCTGTAAGTCTCAGAACACTGGTGCATCAATTCTTCTACAGTTAATGTTGGGTGATGGTGATACTTATTGCTGCTGTCGAGGTACACTAGCATGTAAATCATTTGCAGAACTTATCTTCAAACATTGCAAAATATTATGTTTTCTTCGAATGGGGTAAGCTTCACACTTTGAGGTTGTGTAGGAGAATCAGACTGGAGATCACGTTATTAATTCGCACAAGCTAAAATCGAGGGCTATTCGGAAAGTAAGTTGCAATCGGTCGCTAAATGGCAACAACAAATTAATACAAAAAAGGTTTTATTTACAGCAGTTGCCCTCTGGTGTTAGCTACTTCTCCCCCTTAGACACTAGTCTCAGAGTTGTGTCAGCCTTCAATTCTCTTGGCATCGAAGGCAAGCAACCTGAGTTTTCAGCGAATACTGTATGCTGGTCTACAGCTCCTTGACTTTGCTAAAATGCTGTATCCAAACACAACTGTTGATGTGAGCAGAGACGAACCTCAGGGGTAGCCAGTTACAAGATGTATTGTGGGCGATCAAACACCTCCCATCGAAAACGTCCGAGGGACATCTTTACTGCTCCTGCTGAGTGCGGCCTAGAATTCTAATGAAGAAGGAACCGCATGAGTTGTGTTACCTGGGCTGCATGCCATCAGGCAAAATCTCTCACCACACCCTCATACTTGGCGGGAGATGCTACTTTCCTAGGAATCTTTACGAGCTCACTGTGCACTCAGAACTGAAAAGAGCGACTTGACGCTATCGACGGGTATACTAGAGACACTGCCAACACATCTGTGGAAAACTTCGTCGGATTTTCACAGTGATTTCCATTTCTTCCGAACTGCCCTCGTACCTTGGCGGACAATTGTATCACAACACCAAGAAGAAGTTGTGCGACATAAATTGTAGTTGGTAGGCGTGTTTCTACATCTGAAAGATGATTTCTATTCAAATTTCGTACCAGTCGCATAAGAGTCGCATGGGGATGCAAATCAGGTTTGCTTTAGATACACACTGGAACGATGCACAGCGTTAGTTACCTGAGATTGGACATGGTGAGTTAGTGTTAGTCAAGAAAGCCTTTCAGGCAACAAGACGCCATTATCAATACCCACTCAGTTAGATCCAGGTCGTGTAATAGGAACAGAGAAGCCGCGTGTTCTTTCTGCGACATTGCAGAAAAACTTGGCAGGAATGCAGCCACTGTACACGATTGGTCTCTGGATGGCCAATGACACTACCGAGAGGGAAGAAAGGGAAGACCATAGCGTTACGTGTATGTGCAGCAGCAATGTGAACAGGATTATCCCTTCTGTGACGCAACGAACTGTTACAAATCTGTTACTTGAAGGACAAACCCTAGCCAGACGCCTCGTAGCGTGCATACCACTGACCCTAAATCAGCACACATGCCACTTCAGTGGTGTAAAGCGAGAGCTCGTTGGAAGGCAGGGAGGTGGTCTGTTGAGTTTTATGATGGAAGCTAGGTGTGTTTCGGTGCCAGAAATGGGTGTATTTTGGTTATAAGAAGGCCAGTTGGCTTGCAACCAACCTGTCCGTATGCTGGTCGCACTGGAATTACACGAGGAGTAATGTTCTGTGTTGCAATCGCGTTTGTAATCCCATGCAGCCTGACTGAAAATTTGTACGTCAGTCTGGTGATTCGGTCTGTTCTGCAGCCTGTCATGAACAGCATACCAGGGGCTGTTTTTGAACAGGATAACGCTCGCTCACATACAGATGACGTAACCCAACATCATCGACACGTTGGTTTGATCTTCTCTGTCACGAGATCTGTCTTAACTCGAGCATATATGGAACATCGTAGGATGACAACTCCAGTGTCATCCATAAACAGCACTAACCGCTCCTGTATTGACCGACCACGCGCTAGAGGCATGGAACTCTACGCCACAAACTGACATCCAGCACCTGTGCGACACAATACATGCACACTTGCATGCTTGTATTCAAAATTCAGGTGATTATACCGGTTGTAAATGTACCAGCACTTACATTTGCATTGGCTTACCTCGAGCTTACATAACCTGCGAGCTTGCAATGTTAATCACTTACATATGTTACCTACACAGTTGTGTTCCCGAAATGTCATTACTCTGCATCACTTACCTTTTGATGCTGCAGTTCTCTTCGGAAATGTAGGCCTAAATTTCAATGAATAGTTAAATTTTGAACGAGATGGATTTGTATACAGAGCTGAATTTTAAGGTGGGAGAAGAAAATACATCTCCGTGAAAACGTTGCACGTGTGGTTCTTCCTTTCTGGATCATGTAATTCAGGCGGCAACGATCTACTAGTAATAGCAGATAGCTGTACGGAGCAACATGAACTTAAGACTAAACACTACATTCCGCAGAAGGTAAATTTCACTCTACCTTGCCGTGCGCGCTGCAAAGAAATTTCCTGAAATGGTGAGAGCTGTGTGCGGTATCAGAATTCGAATCGTCACTTACTGTCTGGAAAGAGGTCTCGTTGTAAATGCATTCCATGTGAAGACTCCGGATAGTCTGGTTTGTTATGTAGTATGCCACTCTTCTATAGTAATTGATTAGGTGTCAGAATTATTCACGGATTTCAAGAACGGAACCACAAGATTACCGTGAAGTAGTCAGCATTGTATCGTATACTGAAGTGCTGCAGTTCGCCAACAGTACTAAAATGTGATGAAAGCGTTTCGCGTTACGATGGGCGTAAGTACTTTGCAGCCGCTATGAAATATGAGATCATAATTGGAGAACCCGATACGGTACCTCATTTCAGCAACTATTTAACTGTATAACTAGATAACATTATAACTATATAAAAGTTAACCGGGTTGCTAGGTATCTGCACTGCCTTATATTACATCATTATCCAAAACATCTTGCAGTTTCACATGTGTCATCACTATAGCTACAGCCAGGATGCAATGTTTTTGCATTCCATACGCATACAAATTACACCGAGTGATTCAAAAAGAGAGAACGGATTTCAGTTGTTTATTACAGACAAAATAAAAATCGCAAGGTGTGAGGCATGGTGACCTGGGAGGTCATAAGGAATTAGCAGGGTCTTGTTGTCCACCTTTCCAATCCGACACTGGGGACGGTGTTTTTAAGATGATAGCCTATTTGCGCATGTCACTGGATAGTGGCAGGTTCAAAGCTTTGACACACCTGCAGCATTGTTTGTTTGTAGCGACATAGCGACTGCACCATAAGATAAATAATTTTGTGTTTTGTAAACTGTGCGATGTCAATCAATTATTCAAATGAAACGCGCATTCCGCCGTCGGTACAGCAAGAAGCCGCCTCCACAAATATTTATAAGTGGCATACGAAATTCTTGGAAGTTGGTGCATATGCAAAGGGAAGAGCACTGGTCAGCCACGCATATCTGATGAAAACGTAGAGAGATTCCGAGAGGCGTTCACACGGAGTCCTCGGAAGGCCAGGAATCTCAACTTCCTCAAATAATGATGTGACGTGTTCTGTGATGTGACGTGTTCTGAAACGTCGCCTGCATGTAAAGCTTTACAAGTTGCAGTTACTGCAGAAACTGCGTCTCGGCAACCTTAACATACGATATTGGTAGTTCAGTTCTCCAGGATGTGACAAAGGACACCTTTCCCGAATGACTCACCATTTCGGACGACTCCACGTTTCATCCGTCTGGTAAAGTACTCTGACATAATGTAAGAATTTGTGGGTAAAAAAATCATGGTTTCGTCGCCGAACATGAAAGTGACTCACGGAAACTTAATGCGTTTTCTGCCGTTTCTGTTCACAAAGTTTAACGACCTTCTTCATTTTCAGAGGAAACTGTGAGAGGAATGAGATACCTGGACATGCAGCAAAATTGGTTGTCTCCTCAACTTGACGAAGACACCAATGATTTAATATTTATGCATGAAGGCATCCCACCTCACTTTCAACTTCTGGTTGGCTGTCATCTTAAAAACACCATCTCCAATGTCTGATTGGAAATGTGGACAACAAGATCTTGCTAATTCCTTATGATCTCCCAGGTGACCAGTCCTCAAACCTTCCGATTTTTTTTTCTGGCAGCTATATAAAAGACAGCCTTCGTGCCACCTATGGCAGCTACTCTTCAAGAGCTGAGCTGTCAAATTTTTGAAGCTGTCGACTCAATGAACAGCAATGTGTTGATTCATGTGTGGAATGAAATGGACCACCGCTCCGAAGTTTCTTGAACAACGTGTGGTGATCATGTCGAATGAGTTATATTGTCTGTGCGAACATAAGACTTTGAGCGTTCCTATCTCCACCGACCTGCACATTGTGCTTCTGTCTTTCATAGTTTATCTTTAATAAGCAATAGTACCTTGAACTATATTTTGAAGTTGTAGCGCTCCTTTCTACATGTGTTAAACGGTTACCACTTTGTGGGTTGTGTATGACTGTTGCGTTCTGATACTAAACGTTGTCCTCAAACACAATAGTTCTGTCTAAACAGAGACCGGCTGGAAATGTTTACCTGCCTGTACGTATAGCACATCAGTACAGCTTCCTGCATGATGGCAGTCCGAAGCATGCAGCCGCGGAGCGTCATATCCACTGTTGTATCGGACAACGAAACTGAATACTTCACATGACGAACAGTGTTCTGAGTACTCAGTTGTGGACTATGTCATAGTACCATAAATTAAACAATCATTTAAGTCCTGCCACCAAAACGATAATAAAAAAATTAATCGGTTTTAGTACTAGCAGATCACCACTTTGCAAGTGGAGGATATGTCACAGACAACAAGAAATATCACTTTCTTGTCGGGGCTCGTGCTCTAGTAGTTATATACGTGAATTGAAATTGACAGGCAGCGGAGTCGAATCACTATCATACCACGGAATGTACCAGTCTACCTTCAAACAGATTTAACTTCTAAGTGTTGTGAAGATTCACCGTGACTGACACAAGGCTCGACTTTCAAGTTTACCTGTCAGTCCCCCCTTCCTTGTATGGTTGCTGGGATAAGTTAGTGGGGACACGGAAGTCCCAGATGGAACACTTGAACATATTTTTTAAGTTTTTGAAAACAGCGAAAATTCGGATTCAGTAGTTTTTTACTTACTGGTTTTGCTCTTGAAGTGAACAAGAGCCTCATCATAACATACACTTGCTATACTTTCAGCACTAAGAGTTGCTATTATCGCTTTCTTAATTCAGTCCACCGCCTATACTTTATACTCAGCAGCAGAAAAATCGCCAATGAAATAGAGAAGGTGTTTCAAAATGAATATGTGGGTATTAAGGCGTTGTACCATTTATTAGATCCAACTTACAGTTATAAAAATGACATCAAATGAGAGATCATGTCAATTTGTTCTTACAACAGTTCAATGTGAGCACCATTCGTCACACATCGAGCTGATATGTGAGTTCATCCCCGAACTTGATCAGTGCGTATGGAGTAATTGCTGCAACAACTTTGTTTCTCGGGTCGGGTAGATTAGCTGGTAAAAAAACCCACAAGATATCAGATCGTGTGTGAACGTGAAGGTCATGTAAAAACAAGCTCTATCAGCAGGGCACTCGCAACCTATCAATCGATAGGGAACAATGTCGTTTAACCAGTCGCTCACAGAGATATGCCAGCGAGGCGTCGCACCATCCTTCTGCCAAATAAAGTTCTGTGGTTCATTTACTTTCAACTGAGCAAAGAGCCATATTTTTAGAGCATCAAGACAGCGAACACTAGACCATAAACTTTCAGCTGGTGTAGGACACGAAAACACTCGATTTGGGAGACTCTGGTCGCTACTCTACTATCTTGTGGGGATTTGCTGACCCCGACATGCGCACATTATAAGCGTTAACATCTGCACTTAGGCTAGAAGTTTATTCATAACTGAAGACGAACCGATAGATAATATGTTCATCGTCGTGCAGCAAAAATTCGTTTGGAAATTTGACAATGATGCGTAGTCAGTAGCCTTTGGAGTTAGTAAGAACTGCAAATTTTAAGGACATTGTTATAAGCGCCTCCAAAAATGTCTCCATACAGACGTTAGTGGAACCGCTAATTCACGACTAGCCTCCCATAGTGATGTCTCGGAGCTAGCGTGAAAGACTCTTACTCGTTCAACAAACTCTACAGTTATTCTTGGTCGTTCCATACTCTTCCCTTTGCCCACAGGTATACGAACAAATCTGTTTCAATTGCTCGTTCATTTGATGTGTTGTTTGCAATTGTAAGTTGAGTACAATACATTGACGTGAAAAAAGCCGTGGGATGAGGCCTAATATCGTGTCGGGCCTTCTTTAGTCCACCGTAGTGCAGCAACTCGACGTGGCATGGACTGAGCAATTCGCTGGAAGTCCGCTGCGGAAATATTGAGCAACGCTGCCTCTATATGTGTCCAATATCATGAAAGTATTGCCTGTGCAGGATTTTGTGCACGAACTGACATCTCTATTGTGCCCAATAAATATTCGATGGGATTCTTATCGGGTGATTTGGGCGATCAAATCATTCGCTTGAATTGACCATAATGTTCTTCAAACCAATCGCGAACAGTTGTGGCCTGATGACGTGTTTCGGGACAGGAAGTCCATTAGTAGCTGCAAATGGCCTCCAAGTAACCGATCGTAATCATTTTCAGTCGACACAGTCCATTTCCACGAAAAACTGCTTACACCACTATGGAGCCACCACCAGCTTCTACGATGCCTTGTTGACAACTTTGATCCATGGTTTCGTGGGATCTGCGCCACCCTAGAACCCTGCCATTATCTACTATCAACCTTAATAGGGCTTCATTTGGCCAGGCCATTGTTTTGCAGCTGTCTAGAATTCAACCGAAATGGTCACGGCCTGCCGGAATGGCCGAGCGGCTCTAGGAGCTACAGTCTGGAACCCCGCGACCGATGCTGTCGTAGGTTAGAATCTTGCCTCGGGCATGGATGTGTGTGATGTCCTTAGGTTTGTTAGGTTTAAGTAGTTATAAGTTCTAGGGTACTTATGACCTCAGCAGCTGAGTGCCATAATGTGCTCAGAGCCATTTGAACTATATACATATATATATATAGTCACGAGCCCAGGAGAGGTGCTGCACGCGGAGTCGTGCTACTCATAGGTAGTTGCGTCGGCCGTCTGCTTCCATGTCGCGTTAACACCACATTTTGCCAGCACTATCCAGTCTCCCATTGTAGCAGAGGGGTCAGCGAGACGGAATGACATACCTAACGGCCCGGGTTCGATTCCAGATGCGTCGGAGATTTTCGCCGCTCAAGGACTGGGTGTTTTGTTATCATCATCATCTCATCCCCATCGATACTCAAGTGGCGCTAACTCTAAAGACCTGCACCAGGCGAACGGTATACACGACGGGAGACAATAGCCACACGGCATTTGAAGATATAATGATGTTTTGTGTGTCACTTGGCGACAGAATCAGAGATCGATTGATTTATCTTATAGTAACAAGTCACTAAATACCTGACATTCTTTGGACATGGAGCAGCAGACTATTTTATTTGAAATTGCTAGGAAGCGACGTTAACATTTAAAAACGTTTTCATGGCCGCGACGCAGTCATACCCGGATCGACACTAAGGGACCAAAAGATTTACGGCCTTTAGAAGAAATCAACACATTACAATTAAGAAGGATTGTTTGAGAAATGATAGGAAAACGATAACGTTCCTCCTGCCTCAACGCTGCGTTCGGTCGAGCAGCGTGCAGCGTGATCTTAATTTCTGGAGATAAACTGATACAAAATGATTAACAATAAGGTAAAGACGAGATGGAGATAAGTATAATTCGTCTAAATAAGCTTACTCAATATATAACACTTTTTTTAAGGTACGTACCTTTTTGTATTACAGTTACAATACAGGTAGCTGGTGCGCATTAACAAAATCTTTGCACATCACAGGCAATACTTGAGGTTAATGTCCTCTTGATGGTGTCTGTTCGTAATTAATTACGTAAAACTATATTTTTTCTGATTGAGGAGACAATTAGCATATTTGCAGACTGTGTTGCACAAATTAAAAAATACAGATTGCAGAGCGCAGCAAGTCCGCGTCCTCCTTTCATGGAAAAGAAACAGTACAAGGGTGAAGCGCTCAAGGCCTCATTTGTCTTGGAAAAAAAATCTTTATATCATTAATCTGCACGTGTACATAGAGATTTACAGCCGCCACGCAGGAGCGGCAAAGATAAAGAATAATAATTCTGTCGCTGCTACGTGACGTTTCATTTCTTTTACAGTAGGATTGTTTGAAAACTTCAGGCCATCAGGCGTTCACTATTGAGTGTTCACTAATGCTTGTGAGGCGAAAATTACCAGTACTAAAATTTCCAGCACTATCCTAATCGATAGTTTCGTCATAAGTCCCACATTTATTTCTGCGGTTATTTCACTCAGTGTTGCCTGTCTGTTAGCACTGACAACTCAACGCAGTCGCCGCTGCTCTCGGTTGCTAAGTGAATGCCGTCGGCACTGCTTGTCCATGGCGAGAGGTAATGGCTGTAATTTGGTATTATAGGCACACTTCTGACACTGTGTATCTATGAATACTGAAATACCTAACAATGGAATGTCCCATGCGTGTAGCTCCAACTTCTATTCCACGTTCAAAGTCAGTTAATTCCCGCAGTGAGGCAAAAATCACATCGGAAACATTTTCGCATGATCCATCCGAGAACAAATGACAGTTCGAGCAATGAACTGCTCTTTTATACACTGTGTACAGGATACTACCACCACGTGCATTTCACTATGCCATGACTTTAATCAGCTCAGTGTAAATGCTACAAACATTAACACACGTATATTCACTCTAAGACTCTCTGTAGACTGACGAGGTAAATCATTATGATCACCTGCATAAAAGCACTTCTTCAGGTCATGCATTCGAGAAGTCATGCAATTCCTGTAAATTACTAGTTGGTTGGTTGTGGACACAGAGCTTGACGCCTAACAGCGTCCCAGATGTGTTCCGTCGATTTAAGGCCAGTAATATTTGATAGTCACGATATCGACACAAGTTGATAATCATGATCCTCAAATCACTGCAGCACTATTCCACCCTTCTGAAAGCGGCAGATATCCTCCTTGAAGACGCCATCGTAGTCGAGAAAGGCATCAACAATGAAGGAATGCATGTGTTAAGCAATAACGTTCACGTGGTCCTCAGCTGTCGCGGCCTCTTTGTTCAATTACCACAAGTCTCATGGAAGCCCAGATGAATGTTTCCCGCTTTGTGGAAATAATGGTCCCTTCGGCCGGCGTATGTGGCACGGACATCTCTCGAGCATCCGTTCTCTTGGATGACGGCGTATCCTGGGCATACCATCGACATGACGTAAAGTGACAAACGGAGAGGGGGGGTGGGGGTGGAGGGGAAATCACGTTATTGTTGTTGTTGCTGTTGTTGTCTTCAGTCCTGAGACTGGTTGGATGCAGCTCTCCATGATACTCTATCCTGTGCAAAGCTTCTTCATCTCCCAGTACTTACAGCAACCTACATCCTTCTGAATCTGCTTAGTGTATTCATCTCTTGGTCTCCCTCTACGATTTTTACCCACCACGCTGCCCTATAAAACTAAATTTGTGATCCCTTGATGCCTCAGAACATGTCCTACCAACTGGTCTTTTCTTCTTGTCAAATTGTGCCACAAATTCCTCTTCTCCCCAATTCTATTCAATACCTCCTCATTAGCTATGTGGTCTACCCATCTAATCTTCAGCATGATGGAGTGGAAACAGCCGGGAATGGATTTATTTCACAGGATCACGGCACAAGATTTTATTACTAATTGTTTTAACACACAGATACAAATTTTTTTAATCGAAGACTCAACATATACCGTTTTTGAAACTAATGAAGCAAATTATAATTCACAGTTACAAAAATATTAATCGAAAGGTGAACAGAATTTTTTTTAATTACTAAAGAAAATTTTAATATAGAGTTGCAAAAATTTTCAATCAATAGATCAGCAGATAACTTTTTCAAAATCAATGAAGGAAACTCAAAACACGATAACAGGATAACCCGTAGGGCGCCAAAGGAATCGGAAGGCAGTGCTGCTTATATAATACTCATTCTTTTCCACGTTTGCGCAGAGGGCCACTTACAGTATGTAGAGATTCACACCGTCATGAAATTTTTAGTTAACGTCCATCCATAATAAAAAGAAACAATTTAACAGATAAGCAAGCAAATTAAAAGGAAACTTATGAATGGTCAATAAAAATTAAATGGGAGGCAGTGTCATTCAACGATAATTGTTCAAAGAATGCTATTTTTCTTTAAATATATACAGTCAAAGTAATTTTACTGAAATGTGAGATTACTCAAATTACACAGAAACTAATATATAGGGTTAAGAAATTATTTTGTGTTCATAAGAAATAAAATGGTACTATCAAAGATAGTGAAATTCCCCCCTAAGTTTCACTGATTTTAATGTTAAATACCTTAAATAAACAAGAGCAAATCGTAAAATTAGTTCTGTATTGAAGTGCATGGACGTTCAAAATCCAGCCCACCATACACTGACTCAGCTTATTGATAACAGTTCAAAATTAACAATGAACTCTCTGACTCCAAGCAAATAGTCTTTTATGGGCTTCAGATTTACAGGGGCTTAATCGCCGGTTAGCATATCCTCGAAAATAATAGTAGTTATACACCAGACAACTAGATAAGAAGGTAATCAAGCACAGGCTGAAAATAGACTACTGGCCATTAAAATAGCAACACCACGAAGATGAATTGCAACAGACGCGATATTTAACCGGCAGGAAGAAGATGCTGTGATATGCTTGTCAGAGCATTCACACATGGTTGGCGCCTGTGGCGACACCTACAACGTGCTGACAGGAGGAAAGTTTCCAACGGACTTCTCATAGACAAACTGTAGTTGACCGGCTTTGCCTGGTGAAACGTTGTTGTGATGCCTCGTGTAAGGAGGAGAAATGCGTACCATCACGTTTCCGACTTTGATAAAGGTCGGATTGTAGCCTATCGCGATTGCGGTTTATCCTATCGAGGCATTGCTGCTTGCGTTGGTCGAGATGTTCGTAGTTAACTGTTAGAATATTGAATCGGTGGTTCAGGAGGGTAATAGGGAACACCGTGCTTTATCCCAACGGCCTCGTAGCACTAGCAGTAGAAATGACGGGCTTCTTATCAGCATGGCGGCAAAGGATCGTGCAGCCACGTCTCGATCCTTGAGTCAACAGATGGGGACGTTTGCAAGACAACAACCATCAGCACAAACAGTTCAACGACGTCTGCAGCAGCATGAACTATCAGCTCGGAGACCATGCCTGCGGTTACACATGACGCTGCATCAAAGACAGGAGCGCCTGCGATGGTGGACTCAACGACGAACCTGGGTGCACGAATGGCAAAACGTCATTTTTTCGGATGGATCCAACTTCCGTTTACAGCATCGTGATGGTCGCATCCGTATCGCGACATCGCGGTGAACGCACATTGGAAGCGTGCGTTCGTCATCGCCATACTGGCGTATCAGCCGGCGTGATGGTATGGGGTGCCATTGGTTACACGTCTCGGTCACCTCTTGTTCGCATTGACGTCACTTTGAACAGTGGACGTTACATTTCAGATGTGTTACGACCTGTGGCTCTACCCCATCATTCGATTCCTGCGAAACCCTACATTTCAGTAGGATAATGCACGACCGCATGTTGCAGGTCCTGTGCGGGCCTTTCTGGATACAGAAAATGTTCGACTGCTGCCCTGGCCAGCACATTCTCTAGATCTCTCACCAATTGAAAACGTCTGGTCAATGGTGGCCGAGCAACTGGCTCCTTACAATACGCCAGTCACTACTCTTGATAAACTGTGGTGGCGTGTTGAAGCTGCATGGGCAGCTATGCCTGTACGCGCCATTCAAGCTCTGTTTGACTCAATGCCCAGGCGTATCAAGGCCGTTATTACGGCCAGAGGTGGTTGTTCTGGGTACTGATTTCTCAGGATCTAAGCAACCACATTGCGTGAAAATGTAATCACATGTCTGTTACAGTATAATATATTTGTCCAATGAATACCCTTTTACCATCTGCATTTCTTTTGGTGTATCAATTTTAATGGCCAATAGAGTATACACTGTTAAACTCTATAGAACTGGAACGTCGAGTCCGTGGAAGCCAGTATATTTAGTTAAGTACATATAACCCCAATAACTCGACCAAGAATGAAATGGCACTATCAGGACAGTCTAAACGCAGTTTTATATTTTGTTTTTGCCACTTACGCACTCGATACTGAAGGTGAAACAACTACTATTCCGATGACGGCAGCGAGCAATGTCCGAGGTTCTGTTGTTATAAATTAACCACTTTCACCTCCTTCGACAACAGAGGGACAGTAGAATTCACAAACTGTCCACCATGCAATAATTTTTCAGCGATTACTGGCCTACATTCGTAACTGAAGTTGACTAACGTTGGTAAGTCCCGGCTGCCTTCCTTGCTCAGAAACATCTCCACACAGCCAATGCTGCCTGAACACCAACGTCAACGTAGACCATAGTCAGTCGCTGGGATTCAAATACAGTAACCGGCCAAGCCGAACTCCAGTGTGTTGACCAGTCAGGAGACACAAGGAAAATTGCCCATAGTCACTGCAGACGGAAACCTCCCTATCTCCGACAATGGAGCCACTTACGTCACCTTCAATGCCCTCTCTCAGCCGGTCAATGAAAGAATTGAATACCCTGCCCAAAGTTTGGCTACAGTAACAGCGATCGGTAGGCGTACTCCCAAACTCACAATATAAAACATGATTCATCTGATCAACTTCATGTTTACATTTATCTACAGCCCAATTTTGATGATCTCGTGCTTACAGCAATCGTAATTTAATATCTCGTTCGGTGAACGTGGGAACACGCAGTGCTCGTCTGATGCGGAGCCCATTTTTAACAAATGGACGGCCAACGATGTTCTCTGCAACACACGTGTTTGCAAGAGCAATTTAGTTTCTTGTCCTGCCTTGCATTTTCAGAATCCTCTGGGTGACCATGATATTTCAGAACAGACAGTGCTGCTGTTGTCTTCAGTCCGAAGACAGTTTTCGTATAGCTCTCCAGGCCCGTCTACGCTGTGGAAGGCTCTTCATCCCTGAGTAAGTACTGTAACCTCCATCCGTTTCTTACTGAGCTACCGAAGCACGACTCACGACCGGTACTCACAGCTTTACCTCTGCCAGTATCCGTCTCCTACCTTCCAAACTTTACAGAAGCTCTCTTCTCAGTTGGTAGAGCACTTGCCCGCGAAAGGCAAAGGTCCCGAGTTCGAGTCTCGGTCGGGCACACAGTTTTAATCTGCCAGGAAGTTTCACATCAGCGCACACTCCGCTGCAGAGTGAAAATCTCATTCTGGAAACATCCCCCAGCTTGTGGCTAAGCCATGTCTCCACAGTATCCTTTCTTTTAGGAATGCTAGTTCTGCATGTTTCGCAGAAGAGCTTCTGTAAAGTTTGGAAGGTAGGAGACGGATACTGGCAGAGGTAAAGCTGTGAGTACCGGTCGTGAGTCGTGCTTCGGTAGCTCAGTTGGTAGAGCACTTGCCCGCGCAAGGCAAAGGTCCCGAGCTCAAGTCTCGATCGGGCACACAGTTTTAATCTGCCAGGAAGTTTGTTATGCTAATGTTTCCAGTATCTATGACCTTCTTGTGTTCAGCGTGCACCCTACGCAATTGAAGCCCTTCTTGAATTTTCCCGACACTCTTTAACATAAAAAACCGCCCAGTCCACGCCACACAGCCCCGGCTACCCGTGTAGCCGCCTCCTGCGTATAGTGGACACCAGACCTATTCAGCGAAACCCGAAACCTAACCACCCTTTGGCGCAAGTCGAATCTGCAAGCTACACAGTCGCCGAACCATCTGAGTCTCTGATTCACACCCTCCACTTGACTCTGACCAGAGGTCGGCAATTGGTCCTGTCGACTATGCTGCAAATGGTAGGCTCTGCTTTCATTTTGATAGCAAGACTGGCAGTCTTTACCACTTACTTACTTCTCGAAACCAGAGAGAATCCCTTCTGATCCAATGTGACAACATCATTGGTACCGACGTGAGCAACCACCTGCAGTTGGCTGCACCCTGTGCAATTCGTGGGATCCGGGAGGACCCTTTCCTCATCTGGAATGACACCACCCGATATGCACACGGAGTGCACACTAGTTTGCTTGCCCTTATTGTCAGCGAAGTCCCTAAGGGGCCCCATAACGCGCCTAACGTTAGAGATTCCAACTACCTCTGTGATTGTCCCGATCTTGCAGGCTGAGTGGTTTCCTTTGAAAGAGGGCAGGCGATAGCATCTGGCTCAGCGACAGTGTCAGCCACAGACAGCGCCTGGAACCTGTTTGTCCAGAAAACCAGGAAGGCCTTACGTGCGACCGTCTGGGAATTGTTTCACCGTCTGTTTCACCTCGAGGGTTCGGCCAGGGTGGCCGAGTGGTGCTAGGCGCTACAGACTGGGATCGCGCGACCCCTACGGCCGCAGGTTCGAATCTTATCTCAGGCATGGATGTGTGTGATGTCCTTAGCTTACTTAGTTTCAAGTAGTTCTACGTTCTAGTGGACTGATGACCTGAAGTCCCACAGTGCTCAGAGCCATTTGAACCATTCACCTCGAGGCGACCTTCCACTTGACCACAGGTGAGGGCTCAACCTCAGTGAAAGCAGTAAATGGGTTGGCCACCAGTGTGGACTGGTCGAAGGACTCGGACTTGCTAGATTTCCGTTGGATCCCCACGGCCGGCCCACAACACTAATGCCCAGTCTCAAGCTGTGTAACCATAGCCATCACATCCTGAAGATGAGAGCGAACTGTCACCAACTCGGTTCGCATCAGCACACAAAAATCGGAGTATCTGTCCACACTAAAGAACGTGGAAAATTAATCTATGTAGATAAACGGACCATCAGCACGTGCTGCGCAACTGTGATGTAGACCCTGACGAAAACACAAGAACTGTGTCTAATAACACGCAGATATTCAAAAACCTATCTACCGAAGCACTGAGGTGAAACAAAATTATTTGCCCCCGATTAGGAACTTGTAATATGTCACAAACTCTCTTTACTTTCCGACGCAAAAGAAAACGCGACAACTGTGTCTGTTGTTGTTGTTGTTGTTGTTGTTGCTGCAACCTACATCCTTCTGAATCTGCTTAGTGTATTCATCTCTTGGTCTCCCTCTACGATTTTTACCCTCCACGTTGCCCTCTAATAGTAAATTTGTGATCCCTTGATACCTCAGAACATGTCCTACTAACCGATCCCTTCTACTAGTCAAGTTGTGCGACAAATTTCTCTTTTCCCCAGTCCTATTCAATACCTCCTCGTTAGTTATGTGATCTACCCATCTAATCTTAAGCGTTCTTCTTGTCCATACTATTTGTCGTCCATGTTTCACTTCCATACTCCATACGCTCCATACACTCCATACAAATACTTTCAGAAACGACTTCCTGACTTTTAAATCTATACTCGATGTTAACAAATTTCTCTTCTTCAGAAACGCTTTCCTTCCCATTGCCAGTATACATTTTATATCCTCTCTACTTCGACCATCATCAGTTATTTTGCTCCCCAAATAGCAACACTCCTTAACTACTTTAAGTGTCTCATTTCCTAATCCAATTCCCCCAGCATCACCCGACTTAATTCAACTATATTCCATTTCCTCGTTTTACTTTTGTTGGTGTTCATCTTATATCCTCCTGTCAAGACACTATCCATTCCGTTCAACAGCTCTTCCAAGTCCTTTTCTGTCTCTGACAGAATTACAATGTCATTGGCGAACCTCAAAGTTTTTATTTCCTCTCCATGGATTTTAATACCTACTCCGAATTTTTCTTTTGTTACCTTCACTGCTTGCTCAATATACAGATTGAATAGCATCGGGGAGAGGCTACAACCCTGTGTTACTCCCTTCCCAATCACTGTTTCCCTATCATGTCCCTCGAATCTTATAACTGCCATCTGGTTTCTGTACAAGTTGTAAGTAGCCTTTCGCTCCCTGTATTTTACCCCTGCCACCTTCAGAATTTGAATGAGACTATTCCAGTCAACGTTGTCTAAAGCTTTCTTTAAGTCTACAAATGCTAGAAACGTAGGTTTGTCTTTCCTTAATCTTTCTTGAAGATAAGTCGTAGGATCAATATTGTCTCACCTGTTCCAACATTTCTACAGAATCCAAACTGATCTTCCGGAGGTCGGCTTCTTCCAGTTTTTCCTTTCGTCTCTTAAGAATTCGGGTTAGTCTTTTGCAGCTGTGACTTATTAAACTGATAGTTCGATAATTTTCACATTGGAATTATTATATTCTTCTTGAAGTCTGAGGGTATTTCGCCTTCCTCATATATCTTGCTCACCAGATGGTAGAGTTTTGTCAGGACTGGCTCTCCCAATGTTGTCCGTAGTTCTAATGAAATGTTGTCTACTCCCAGGGCCTTGTTTCGACTCAGGTCTCTCTGTGCTCTGTCAACCTCTTCACGCAGTATCGTATCTCCTATTTCATCTTCATCTACATCCTCTTCCATTTCCATAATATTGTCCTCAAGTACATCGCCCTTGTATAGAACCTCTATATACTCCTACCACTTTTCTGCTCTCCCTTCTTTTCTTAGAACTGGTTTCCATCTGAGCTCTGTGGCTATTAGATATTAAATTTACACGCAGAAACTCAGGAAATTAAACTATTAAAGCACGCATATGATATAATTAAATTCGCTCCTGGTTAGGAACTCGTAAAAGTCACAAAGGCGGTTTCTTCCCTGTTGCTGTGTCTGTCTCGGTCGGCTACTAATGCCTAACTGTTCCAAGATTTGGACGACACGCAAATATAACAAATGGCTATAACTAATTTTTAAAACAGACAAGTGTTTCCTACCAGTTTCTTCAGATAATAAGCGTGTACGGTGGTACGATTATTTCGTATATACCGTATGCTTTCCATTATATATGACTTATTATCAAAAGTGTTGAGGCTTTTTTGGTTCTGTCGACATAATAAGTCACCTTGGCTAAGATTCATCGACAGATGTGGAAGGAACTTGTGCTGTGTTACAGAGAAGTGTGGTGGGACGCTTCCTATTGCCAATTTGAAATGTTCAGAAATGTAAAACTGTGCAAGTCACAAAATGACAAAACATTTTCCCATGTGGCCTTAATACCAATCACTGACAAAAATGGTTCAAATGGCTCTGCGCTCTATTGGACGTAACTTCTGAGGTCATCAGCCCCTAGAACTTAGAACTACTTAAACCTAACTAACCTAAGGACATCACACACATCCATGCCCGAGGCAGAATTCGAACCTGCGACCGTAGGGGTCACGCGGTTCCAGACTGTAGTGCCTAGAACCGCTCGACCACACCGGCTGGCTAATGACTCACAGTTGGAATCGGTGTACTCATATAAATACTCGTTTGTAGCAATATTGAGGGATACGAAATGGAACGGGTACAAATGTCGTAGACGAAGCAAGTGGCTGGCTGTGTTTTATTGCTAGAATGTTAGCGAAATGCAGTCACTCTACAAAGGAGATTGCAGATAAAACGCTCGTATGACACATCCTAGAATCTCGTTTAACTGTGTTCGGCCCTTACCAGATAATTCTAACAGATAGGTACGGAAAGGTTTAGCGCTAATGGTCACAAGTATGAAGCATTTATGGGAGAGTGTCACGAAGATGTTGAGGAACTGAACTGGTGGGCTAATGAAGACAGAAGCAAACTAGCCCATGAGATCCTATATAGAAAATATCTAGAAACAACTTTAAGTGGTGATTACAGGAATAATTATAACACCCTTCATATCATTCGTATAGGAATGATAATGCTGAACTAATTGCAAGATAACACAGACAGGAGCACTTAAGCAACGACTGTTCTTATGATCTCTTGAAAGGAATAGCAGAAAGCCCCAATTGTGGCCCTATTGGACGTATGAATCCTCTGTCATGCACTTGACTGTTTTTGAGAATATAGATGGAGACTTAGAGGGAGCTTTAGAGCAGCAGTTCTTAGTCCTGGGGTATTTACGCCCAAGCGGTAAAACAGAATTCTCTGAGAGATGAAAGCAAAGGGATTTAATTGTGTTCTGGTCATGGACCTAAATTATTTGTAAAGCGGCTTTCCTATTATCACTATTTCTTACGTTGTCAGTTATATACGGAGAGCAGAGAGCATGTGTGTATGTCTTGGATCTCCTCTGAAACCCCTATAGCCATTTCAACCTAATCTGGTAGAGTAACAGCAGGTCTCATCTGTATTACCACTGTGAGGTTAATAGCCACCTAGCTAGAAAAGAAGAAGAGGTGCGGTCTAACACGTGATTTTATCCAGCCCCTGCGATATAGGTATCTCTGAACAACAGGCATCTTACGTGGGAACAGTATCAGCATGCAACATGAAACTACTTTACGGGGAAGTTTACTTGTCAGGGCCAGAAACTTTTCCCTTCCCAAAAGATATAGACTGTCCTACTCCAAAGTTGTGGCAGCCTGTATGTTAGGGGCAAATATATGATTTTCATGTCCCTGAAGTTAGCCTGCTCTCCATTAAAGGCACGTTGAGGGAGTAATATTGGCCTTATTGAATTAACTCTATGGTAGGGGCGACATGTGCTGAAGAATGGGGTTTGGGCTGGTTGAGATGTATATATGGGGGGGGGGGGGGGGGATGAACATGATGAAAGTAAGGAAGAAATGGACAGAGAGACGGGAGATAGATGATGCAGGTGAAAAGTGTCAAGATGTTGGTCAGGAGGAAAGAAGAGTGGGAGGCAGAGACGGAAAGAGAGGTGGGAGGGAGGTTTGCGCAGCGAGATGGGGGAGGAAGACATCGTCGGAGAGAATGTATGGAGGAAATGGACGAAGGGAGTGGGAGGGATATGTGAAGAGACAAAGAGTGTCTTCAGGCAGAGAGAGACAGATGAAGGTGGATGAAGGAAGAGGTGGCTCGGCAGAGGGAGTAAGAGGTGAACACAGAGGACAGGAGGTGAATGTGTGTTAAATATATGTGTCGAATGGAAATGCTGGCGAAGCTAGGAGGAAAATTCTTGTGATTACGTACAAGATGTTTGTTATACATTATCAGTACCAACTACCTCACTGACTCATCAGTTTTTCGTTTAATACAACACCAACAAAAAGTAAATACCATTAGTCTTTTATGATTTTAAAAGTGAGTGTCCAAAGAAATTTACCTTTCATTCTAACGTTTAGCTAAGCGTAATGCTGAGAACGGTATGGTTGAGGATTACCAGCTAATACCAGATTGCACTCAGCCGGATTCGTGTCACAAAATGATGGGAACCACTGCATTAGAATCTGGTGGATCATTACAGCGGCGGTTGAAGACGCGTAATGGAGATAGTGGTTCAAATGGCTCTGAGCACTATGGGACTTAACTTCTGAGGTCATCAGTCCCCTAGAACTTAGAACTACTTAAACCTAAGGACATCACACACATCCATGCCTGAGGAAGGATTCGAACCTGCGACCGTAGCGGTTGCGCGGTTCCAGACTGTAGCGCCTAGAACCGCTCGGCCACTCCTGCCGGCCAATGGAGATAGTTTATGTAAATTCCGAGACATTAATGTGGACCGTTAACACTGGATCTCGCATTTGCACAAGACTCCGGTGTCGGTTTAGGAGATAGTTTAATGACTTCGGTAAGGCACATTTCATGAGGGTACTAAATTCAGGGTAAATCGCAATAGTTATACTTTTGAGACGAGTTAGTGCTGGGAGCGTATCAGTTAAGAGTTGTTGAGACTTGCCGAAAAGTAATGCCTCCGAATTTTTTTTCTGTTCTGAATATCGCTCGATGCATTTACGTCATGCATATTTCTCTGCCGACTTTCCCAACACCCTGACGCAACGTTCAACCTTCCGCCGCATTGAATTGTAACGTGTAGCACTGCTGCTTCTAAGGTAACTATGTCGGTGCGTGACAAACAGCTTGCTGTACTGGTGTTTGTAACCGCAGAAAACCTGTCTCCACGCATGGAGCGTCCTGTTCTTCAGCATAGCTGTGCCGGGCCACAAACGTGCTCCGGACTTACGCAACAGTCCGAAGCAACTGGTGAACTGTCCTCGATCATTTTCAATGCAGTCCCGAATTGCCCCAAATCTGATTTTCGTTTGTTTCCAAAACTTACAGATTACCTACGAGGACTTCACTTTGACTGTGATGTAGTGATAGAAGCAGAGGTTAGGTTGTGGCACCGTCAACAAACTCTTACATTCCACAGTCTAGAGATCAGCATACAGGTCTCTCGTTGGGAGAAATCTATTCGTCGCCAGGATGACTATGTTGAGAAATGAATATGTAGACAAGAAGAGTAAAGATAAGGAAATATAATGAAGTTGGTATTACTCAAAAAACTAAGAATTTCGAAAATAAGAAATTCGGAAACACTACTTTCCAGCACGGCCTCGCAGTAAGTGTTTCACTTCTTTCGATGGGGTTTGGTAGAATTTAATTTTGGTGAGTCACATATGCCCTACTGGTCTTACGATTCACCAAACGGTACTTATGTATGAGAACCTTTAATTGAACTTCACCACGTGTATCACAGTAATTTGAAGATGGCCATTCATCACATTAGATTAGCAATTCTTACCTGTGATTTTGTAAACATTACTTTGAGGAACGGAACGCATTTAAAATAGTTGAGCCAGAAATACTGAATTGTAATACATGCGTCGCGTTACATTAATAAACAGTTCTTTATTAACATCTTCATGTACGAATCCAGAGCCTCAACGTATCGTTTATACGATGGAACCATTTTAACCAACGTTGGCTGTCAATTCTATTGTGTACCATACGTATTTACTGTACTTTGGGTATTTTACTGGTTCAAATGGCTCTGAGCATTATGGGACTTAACATATGAGGTCATCAGTCCTCTAGAACTTAGAACTACTTAAATCTAAGTAACCTAAGGACTTCACACACTTCCATGATCGAGGCAGGATATCCAACCTGCGACCGTAGCAGTCACTCGGTTATGGACTGAAGCGCCTAGAACCACTCGGCCGACGCGGCCGGCGGTATTTTACAGCATATGTTAGATACTGGCCTAAAGCGGAAATTAACCATTAATGTAATTTATATGCAAGGTGCATTAAACGAATAAAAAAATGGTTCCATCATATAGAAGAATTATTTTATTTTAAATTCCCAGTCGCAGTAGAATCATCGCAAACTCTTTGGAATAACTAACCCTTTGTCAAAAAATAGTTCTTTGCAAATAAACTATTGAAGAAATTGAAGGTCCGCAGCTCGTAGTCGTTCGGTACAGTTCTCTCTTCCCACGCCCGGTTTCCCGGGTTCGATTCCCGGCGGGGTCAGGGATTTTCTCTGGCTCGTGATGACTGGGTGTTGTGTGATGTCCTTAGTTAGGTTTAACTAGTTCTACGTTCTGGGGGACTAATGACCATATGTGTTAAGTCCCATAGTGCTCAGAGCCATTTGAACCATTTTGAAGAAACTGAAGGATGCAAGCGCATGTTATAACATTTGCATATATTTCTGTATAGAATACGTCTCAATATATGTGTGGTCCTAGTATCAGCAATTGTGACATAATGCGCTTTGTGTACATTGCTCCGTATTAGCAATAACTGGTAGTATGTCACAGATCTATTTTAGTCGCGGAATGGAGAATGCACTGGCCAGCTTACAAATAGGTGGATTAGCTAGCGATGAATGTAAAAAGAGCTTACTCCCTTCAAGACCTTGCATACCGCACAGTGGCCTCTGTTAGCGAATTCCAGCACCCGTATTTTGCGGCCGTCCCCCGTACTGAGTACAGACACGAAATGGATTCTACAAATTCGCGGTTCTCCGGTTTAACGCGTACTTAGGCCCACCGAGTGTCGTCGCGTAGCGTCCGCAGCTTAGCGCCGCGGCGGCTCGGAGAACATTTACAAATCCCGAGTTGCAGATTCCGAGCCCATAACTCGGGCGGAGTGTCCCCACGGTGGCAGCGGCGCCAAGTTGAGGAGAAGAGTGTGAAGAGGCTCGGCCGGTCTGCTTTATGGAGCTGTTCCACTAAGCGGCGACACCCGCTAATGCGCCGCAGAGTCCGCCACACATTACGTCGCTCCCACTCCCACCGCCCTCACCACCCCTTACCCACCCCCTCCCCATCCCCCGGGCCCTCATTTGCATGCGCCCGCGGCCGCTCGCTGGCCAACGCCCACGGGGCGTAATCAGATTGTGACTCAATTTGCGGCACCCCGACACATACACACTTACCCATTCACACGTGTGTGTGTGTGTGTGTGTGTGTGTGTGTGTGTGTGTGTGTTTGTGCGCGCGAGCTTGCAGCTGCGCACGCGCGTGTGCTATGCCGAATAATAACGCCGACAAAAGTGGTGGGAGAGAAAAAAAAAATATGCTACCGAAAAATAGACGGGAAATGAAAATTCGAACCTCGCGGAACATGCGAAAATTTGCTGAAAATTTGAAACGACGGCGGTAATGGGGATGCCATCTATGTTTATTCTGTTACCGAATACTGAATTAGCTCGGTCGTTCGTCAACAGAGCACCGGTTGTGATACGTTCGATCTGCGTTGAAAAGCAGTTCATACCAAAGGACAGAGAGAGACGGCGGAGACAGAGGAAAAAAGGGAGAGGGGAAAGAAAGAAGTCAGAGATGGAGGGTCGATGGAGGGAGGTTAAATCAAGGGACTGCATTTAATACTGCATTGGCATACAATTAGATTTCATGGTCAGAATCTCTTGCAACATAGGCTCCGTATGTATCGTGGCTAGCAGAACTGCAATACTCGAGAAATAACTATTGTTAATCTGCGATTTCATATATTCTCACGTGGTTTTTGATGCACTCGAAATCGGTGCACACATACGAACTCGCGATTTCGGGGTCCTAGTTTCCAAGTTTAGTGTGTGTCCTACGTAACTCGGCCACTCCATGTGTTTCCGAAATGTCCAACGTAACTAGGGTACTGTAAGCTGTGGTTACTTTGGCTATTTGCTGGTAACTTTGGCCACTCGTCGAAAAAAGATTAAAATTTATTTTCCCGCGAAATTAACATCGCTAACACGGAATTAAGAGAGCAGTATGCATTCACAACGTGAAACGAACGATCTAGAAGGCTGTGAGAATCAAGAAATGAAATTGTGATGGCACCACTGTAATTTTTATCGATTGTAAAAATTTTAGCGGCTTTTATATGTCCCAAACGTCTACCTGTGGAGATCACACCAGTTAAACTAAATATATGGTATGGGTAATTCTGCATTCTGTCTTTATTAGATAATACGGTGGGAAACTGTCTTTTGTGTTAAATACAATTTAGGTAATATAATTAAATGTTACGTAAAATGGACCACGTTTTTGAAGAATTTGTGATTACTTTGGCCCAGGCCAAAAAAAAAAAAATTATATTTTCACTCTACTGCGGAGTGTGTGCTGATCTGAAACCTCCTGGCAGGTTAAAACTTTTTGCCGGACCGAGACTCGAACTCGGGACTTTTGCCCTTTGAACGAGTTCGAGTCTCGGTCCGGCACACAATTTTAATCTGCCAAGAAGTTTCATATCAGCGCCCACTCCGCAGTAGAGTGAAAATTTCATTCTATAAACATCCCACAGGCTGTGGCTAAGCCATGTCTCCACAATATCCTTTCTTTCAGGAGTGCTAGTTCTGCAAGGTTCGCAGGAGAGCTTCTGTGAAGTTTGGAAGATAGGAGATGAGATACTGGCGTGCTTGGGTAGCTCGTGCTTGGTCGTGCTTGGGTAGCTCAGTTGGTATATCACTTTCCCGTGAAAGGTGAGTCTCGGTCCGGCACACAGTTTTAATCTGCCAGTAAGTTTCAACCCCCAATAAGTCTGTATATATCTGTATCTCGTAGTTGATAATGTTGTATTTAACTTTTGTTTCAGATCCTACTTTCTCAAAATGGCTAGAGAATATAAAAAAAATAACTTTGATCACGAAACTACGTGAATTATAAACCGGAAATTTAGGAAGGGTGCCTTGAGAAGATAATGCCAGGTGAACTTTCACAACGAAGAGCTGCTGCTGCATTCTCAATTCCTCACAGTACAATAAAAAATAAACTAGGAGGACGACATCAACAACACATAGGATATCCTACAGTATTTAAAGATGCAGAGGAACAAAGTTTCAACCATCACTAGATACAGCTGAGTGGGTATGCTTACCCAATCACTGAATGTGACCTTCGAATGACAGTGAAGGAGTGCCTTTCAAGAAAAGGTGTTACTGTTAAACAATTTAAAAACAATGTGCCAGGTTATGAATGGTGTAAATAATTTCTGAAATAATATACTGAACTTTCTAGTGGAATGAGTAAAAATATTAAAAAAGTTAGAGATTCGTCGAATGAAAATGACCTGAACAAATATTTGACCCACCTAGAAGCTAACTGAAAGATGTTCAAAAAATGGTTCAGATGGCTTTGAGCACTATCGGACTTAACTGCTGTGGTCATTAGACCCCTAGAACTTAGTACTGCTTAAACCTAACTAACCTAAGGACATCGCACACAATCATGCCCAAGGCAGGATTCGAACCTGCGACCGTAGCGGTCACGTGGTTCCAGACTGTAGCGCCTAGAACCGCACGGCCACTCCGGCCTGCTGAAAGATGTTCCTCCTGGCAACATATGTAACTTTGATGAAATTAATTTGACAGATGACCCAGGCGTTAATGAAGTGTTATGTAAAAGGGGCATGAAATTAGTTGAAACTGTCTGCAACCACAGTGAATCTGCAATATCTCTAATGTTTTGTGGCAGAGCAGGTGAAGTAGTACTTCTCTATATGTTGTCTACAAAGGTGAACATATGTCGAATAACTGGGTGGAGATTGGACCTCGGGAAGCACGGTATAATAGCACAAAATCTGGATGGTTTAACAGTGTAGTGTTTGAAGACTGGTTTAATTCTCTTGTGTTGCCTCGCTTACGTGGTTTACCAGGAACAAATGTATTAATTGGAGATAATATTTCATCTCACATGAGCAGATCAGTTAAAAGATTGTGTCAAGAACATGAAATCAAATTCACTTACGTTCCGCCAAATTCTACTCACCAGACGCAGCCGCTTGATGTTGCATTCTTTTCTCCCATGAAAGGGACATGGAGACAGATTATCAGATAGTGGAAAGATTCCGGCGACAGCGATTAATACTCAGTTCTTCCGAAAGATATGTTTCATGCTACGCTTTCAAAACTTCTAGGTGCACTTGAGGAAAATCAGGATGAAAATTTTAAAGCCGGTTTTAAGGGGTGTAGCATTTATCCCATAGACAAATCCCAAATTTTGTCTCCACTACCAGTATTTCATAATGTTGTCAGCTCTCTTGTCGGAGACGCATTTTAAAGACTTTGAATGACAATCGAAAAGTGTATTTGGTGGCACATCAATAAGAAAACACAGAAGGGAAATTGATGTTACTGCAGAGAAAAGTATAAGACCAGAAGAGATTTACAGCCCTGTCATAGCAGAGATGTAGCTGACAGCATCAAAAGTAAAACGAGAAGACAATGCAGGAGTCTTATTGACTCAGATTCTTCAGAAAATGAGGATTGAATCGTGTTAAAAACTGATGCTGATTCTGAAACTTTATCAGATTCGGAAGGTGACGTCCAGCAACAAGCGATTTTGAAGGGAAAATTATCAGTTGGGGATTATGTTATAGTTTTGTAGAATCATGAAGAATATCCGTGAGTTGTGTCAGAGGTGAGTGGGGAAGGAGCCAATGTAAATTGCTAGGAAAAGACAATCATATTACAAGTGGACAGAACCAAATGATGAATTATTTTATCTATAGGAAGACTTGGTGAGAATTATCAATCCACAACGACCAATCAAACGTAGTTACTTTCAGCTGCCAGAGCTTCACTGATTTATTTATTGAGTCTCAACTGCAAACTGTACTGTAGATAAAACATATGACAATCACTGGAAAACATTTTCCGACCTTAAAAGGACACGTAAAATGCTAAAATATTGTTTGCCGCAGTGTTACTGTAAATTTATTATATTTCATTATGAATATAGTTCAATATTTCTTTTTCTTCTCTTCAAAATTAAGTGTTTTACTTGTCCATCATGCTCCTCTTTCTCTACTCTACAGATATATAGTAAGGTTACTTTGATCCAATAATGTTTTAACCCTTTTCTTAAAGAAATGGGTGAGTGGATCAAAGTAACCCAGAGTGCGGGTAACATTGGACCACTTTTTAATGGTACCACAGTTACAGATGTGATGCATTTCACTTAATGTTTGTATTAAATGATAGCTCAAGTCTTTGACAATGCTAGAAAAGTATTGGAAATTTTCTGAGCGTTACTATCCTTTGCTTTCTTGCCACATATGAATAGAGAAGCAAAAATTGGGCCAAAGCAACTGCGGTTTACGGTACCTCATATTTCTGAAACTAAACAAAACCTGAAAAAAATATTTTATTGGCCATGGGTTCCACAGGAGGCTGGAATGCACAATCCATAAATTCAGATACAAGTCAAAATCAGCATTAAGTTAGGTATTTTTTGAGTGGCACATATACGTTTTAATTTCGGAATTGAAAACTGGAGGTGTAGTTAATGAAGCAGAATTTTCTGCACTGTTCTGAACCTCATACCTCCTGAAAGACGTAGACTTTAATGGATGGCACCCGCACCTCATTTTCCGCGACTCACGTAACGACATTACGTCATTACGGCAGAAACTGTGGCACCGTTTCCATTAATTAAAGTCTGCGTATTACAGAAGTTGCAAGGCTTAGAGCAGTGAAACCAAGGCAGCCATAACAAACTGTACATTTAGTTTTCATCTCCGTAGGCAAAACATATACATGCCGTTAAAAAGAAAGAATTAATCTGTGTTCAAACCTACGTTTGTTAACTTGTACGGATGCTGCATTCCTGTGAGCCCGTGTCATGATAGTGCATGCCTCGCCAATCATATTTTTCATATTTTTTACGTTTCGGAAATATATGAGGGGGTAAAGTTAGGTCGGTCACCCGTTATTTGTGTTGGGACCTGTATTTCTTTCATGGAAATGAACCTGCACATACATCGTGGTTGCTATATAATTGATTATACATCCAGATTATTAATATAGGGTTGTACTTCTACTACAAATATCCGCAATGTTCCCAGACTGAATTTTCATTCTGCAGCGGAGTGTGCGCTGGTTCGAATTATACTCCCAGATTATGCCTGTATGCTGCACTGAGACTCCAAACGAGCCATGACTCCCTGCCAGCCCTCGTAGCTTCATTTGCAGCAGTTCGTCATCTCCTACCTTCCCAGAGTCACAGAAGTATAAATGTGCAGCACAGTTCTCAGCTGGATTCGCTACATGAATTTTTGCTTTCTCGAGATGGAACAGAAATCTGATGCGAGTTGGGTTTGCCCCGAAATATAAGCAACATTCCTGTCGTAAATCTGTACTCCCAGATCTTCCGTCTTATGTTGTTAGTAAATGTTTTCCATTTTTTTAGACATCTTCCGGTGGCACGTTAAATGAGGGAATATTTTCAAGACAATTATTTCGCTAATGTGAAATCGAGACTGGGTAAGTTCATGACACATTGTTCGAGCGACTTATTTGATGTGAGACACTATCAACTGTTCTAGCAGCTTAATTCTCTTCATTCTATGATCATATTTGCAATGGAATTTAATTTTTCCCTTATTCTCAAGTGTTACGCGCCTACTCGATATCGGCGAATCCTTTCTGATTTTGCGATGATTGGGGCTTGACCAGAAGTGAAAGTGACAGAAGTGGGATAATCACATAGCCACACACTAAGAAAAAAATAGAGTTTCTGACACAGGTCGGGCGAGGAGAGTGATTTTTGTTTATGTGAATTCTAGGCAGCGGTTGCCACAGTGGAAAGAGTACACCAAGATACTCCAAGGATTGCTGGATCGAGTCTCTAGGCACAAACTTTATTTTTATTTTAAAATTGACTTAAAGTGTAAATAAACCGCAACTGTGTTCAGTACATTGCATTTCTTAACACTTTTATAAAATACATGAAAACGCAAAGATAAATTTAGGTTAGGAAATAAATTTACAACATAGGATAGTAAAAATGGTTCAAATGGCTCTGAGCACTATGGGACTTAACATCTGAGATCATTCGTCCCCTGTAACACAGAACTACTTACACCTGACTAACGTAAGGGCATCACACACATCTATGCCCGAGGCAGGATTCGAACCTGCAACCGTAGCAGGTCGCGCGGTTCCAGACTGTAGCGCCTAGAACCGCTCGGCCACCCTAGCGGCAAAGGATATTAAGTTGTAGGCGATAAATGCGTGTATAAAATTGGATCCATTTGTCACTGTACAGTTGATGACCTAAACGTCTTGCGCTTATACCCATCGCAAAATAGGTGAAGCAGAGATTACCTCCGCACCTTTCACAGAATATAAACGCTCAGTTTTTAAAACTAAATAGTTGTTTGAGAGTTTTTGTAGAATAGCAAACTTGGTTTACGATCATCAAAAGTTCTCTCTGGCTGCACAGTTTGCAGAAGAGCAGGCGTAACGCTGCTCTAAGCTCAAAATGAAACTACTGGAATACGAAGTTATGTACCGTTTAATCACATTCCTTTCGTGAAGAGTTATTCGCACACTCTTTGTGGATGCTGTTATGTACAAATACTTCTTACAAATTTACTTTGTATAGGAACTTTTCCTGTGCCTTTATTTTCATGCCCTTTATCAAAATATTAAGAGGGAGAATATACTGAGCATTTAGGTTTATTTTCAGTGTGACGTGAAAGCAAGAAGTGAATCATTTGTACACATTGGGTCTGGAACCCACGACCCTGACATTACTATTCTGATTTCTTTCTATTTGCAACAGCCGCTGCTGAGAAAGTTGCCTCTCATATAATGGCTCATGTCGCATCCGACGGGATTTGTGTGTGTGTGTTGCCCTGAGCGTAACTTGGTTTAAGTTAGAGAAGTAGTGTGCAAGCTTAGGGCCCGATGACCTCAGCAGTTTGATGCAGTAGGATCTTACCACAGTTTTCCAAATTTTTCAAGCGCAACACTTTCCATTATGACGAAAACGATTATCACGAGTAGGGCCCTGTCAATGCGGGAGTGAAAATAAAACAGAAATACTCTGTTATTGTGGCAGAATACCCTGCGACATGCTTCGTACAGTGGCTTACCAGTATATACACTGAAGAGCCACTACTATCAAGTAGGGCCTCAGCGAGCAAGCAGTAGTTTTGTAATACGACATGGCATGGACTGGACTAATGTGTGACGTAGCGCCTAAGGGAAGTGACACCATGAATCCGGCTGGACTGTCCATAAATCCGTATGAGTACGAGATTTGCTCAATAATGTTCATTGCAGGGGAGTTTGGTGGCCAGCAGAAGTTTTTAAACTCAGAGGAGTACTTCTGCAGCCACGCTATAGCAGTTCTGGACACATGGGGTTCTGCAGGAATTGCCCAATTCCGCCGGAATACACAATGGACATGAATGGATGCAGGTGATCATAGAGGATGGTTACGTACCTGTGACCTGCCAGAGTCGTATCTAAACATATCAGGCGTCCCACATCACAGCAACTGAACACGCCCCACACCATTACAGAGCCTCCACCAGCTTGAACAGGATTCATGGATTCATGGGGTTGTCTCCATAGCCGTTCACGTCCATCCATTCGCTCGGTACAATTGGCAACGAGACTCGTCCGACCAGGCAATTTGTTTCCAGTCATGAACAGTCCAATGTCTGTGGTGACGGACCCAGGCGAGGCGAAATACTTGGTTTCGTGCAGTTATCAAGAGTACACGAGTGGGCCTTCAACTCCGAAAGCACTTATCAATCATGTTTCGTTGAATAGCTCACACGCTGACACTTGTTGATGCCCCAAGCATTGAAATCTGCAGCAATTTGCGGAAGTGTTGCTCACTGTCACGTTGTATGGTTCACGTCAGTCGTCGTTGGTCCCGTTCTTGCAGGATCTTTTTCCAGCCACAGCGATGTTGCAGCTTTGATGCTTTACCGGATTCGTGATGTTCGCGGTACTCTCGTGGAAAGATCGTATGGGAAAATCTGCAGTTCATCGCTACCGGGAGATGCTGCGTCCCATCGCTCGTGCTGCGATTACAACACCACATTCAAACCCACTTTAATCTTGATGACCTGCTATTGTAACCGCAGTAGCCGATCTAACAACTGCGCCAGACACTTGTCTTATATAGGCGTTGCCAACAGCAGCGCCGTATTCGGCCAGTTTACATAAATGTCCTTTTTATAGTACGCATGCGTTTATCAGTTTCTTTGGCGCTTCAGTGTGTGTGGTGTGGTTGGGAGAACCGCTTCGATTAACGTGTATCCCGACTTAATGTATTTCAGCAATTGTATTCATAATAGTAATACTGATAAATCATTTACACAGCAGCAAGATGTTGCCTCGTGGTCTGAGGCGGCGCAGTTCGCAAGTAGTGTGTAAGACTAAGGATTGATGACCTCAGCAGTTTGGTCCCATTTGAACTTACCACTCTATCATCACACATCAGCAACTAAGGCTAAGTATACCTAAGTGAATATGTCCTATATTATTCCATTGAAGAAATTAAATGATTTATTTACATTCCTTGAAGATAAATGCATCAATCATAGCTATATATCTAATATTATCGTATTCACTAAAATAATTTTGGAATGGCACGTACATTCCGCTCTAGAGCCATTGCAATACACACCGACTAGTTAATGCATTCCTACTGAACGCATTCTCCTCGAAAGATGTTTCTGAAACGCTCGACTTAATGTGCAGCTTACGAAACAGATTCGCATTATGCGACTATGCATTGACGTCAGCTGTTTGCGACACATACAGATTTGTGCTGGACCATAACTAGAACCCGGCGCGAGTGGTTGGTCCAGGCACTTCACCTATCCGTGTACGCCTCAGGACCAATTCAATAGCCACAATAATTATGCTAGTACAATTCGCGACATTCTCACAGAGAGAGAAAAATTTAATATGTAACATTATTTTAGACCCTCGAGGCATTGATACGCTTTTTTTTTTTTTTTTTTTTTTGCTATTACCGTGTTCCTATCTTCACAATACAATATATCTCAGACATACATGCATATGTGATGGACACTGTATTGTGAAGGTATAGACACTATAAACACAGACATTGTCACCATCAATGATGTTACTTTGCAGTGACGCCAAACTGACGTTTCACTTGATTCGCCCACAGCAGTCGACAACTTTGGAGAGGCCATATTGATTTCATGGTGTTTAGTTGCTCTAGTATAGTACCTCGCGTCTCGTCGCAGTATGTTGTTCTAAGGCGACGGCACGTTGAAAGATTTGTCACAAAAACGTCACGCTTTCTACGATTTCTTAGATTGAAATTTTGAATCGGTTGTGAAGGCCTTCAGGAGGTCCAGTGATGAATGATTATGTTGTTGACAGTGCCATGTGTTCAGCATCGTCTTCTGATTATAAACGCCCAGTTGCGGATTCTGATGAGTTTCGTTCATGTCTCGCATTCGCTTTTGTAATACTTCCCATTTCTAACAGATTCCGTGACTTTCTTGTTGATGTACTACAAGTAGCTTCTCCAAAATCCGTTGTTATTTACAAAAAAAAAAAAAAGAGTGAGCTGACTCAGGGATGGCTTCCTTTGGTTTCGTGACTGCAGTGTGATTAAAAGGCGAAGGATGACATTGTTGCAAACGAAATAACCAGGAATGACAATCGCGGTCTATGTTGCTACAAATGTATGGCCGTTTTATCCGAATATGTCTCCATTTCCAAGGGTGTGGCTGTGCACGGACCCAAAGGAACCCAAGAGAACAACTTAATTGCTGTGGGTGAAGATGGGGCAGATACAGTATTTGGCTGGGCTTCCGAATACGGTGTGACTTCCGAGGGTGTGGTTAGGCAGTAATCTAAGAGGACAGCTCAAACTGCTGCGACTGAAAAGATAACCAACGACATTTCTATTTCTCATTGTCAAAAAAATTTTACAGTTTTTCTGCGAATATTTTCTGACTTCCGAAGGTCCACTCACTAGCGGTAGAAGCTGATGTCAGTTTCGGCATACACGAAATTTGCTGCTACACAACACGTACACGTCATTTTGATGTCACTTCCGAGTAAGCTGAGCGTGTAACGACCTCCTGCATTCTTCTCACCAGCGGATTGTACGGACAGGCCACAGATAACTGACCTGAAGGGTAGTGAAACAAACCACATTAGGGTCAGGTGGGATTTTCTCGTCCGGAATCACCTCAATAACACTGCTGCTGATGTCGTAGGACTCTCGCCGTGGTACACCTCATGCTTTTTCATGAGAGTCGTTGTAGTACATGGGCATCAATGAAGCTAGTTCCTGTCTTCTCGTAGCGACAGTGGATTTTCTGAAGCTTTTGTTATGATGTCACATTCAGTGATAAAGTTGATGCTCGTTTCGTAAGTCATGATGTCACTTCATTATTGTTGAACACGTACATCGGGAACCTGATACTGGCCCGACTCGACAAACTGGATCCCTGCCTTTTATGCACCTCTACGCAAACATGTATGTCAGTTCTCTAAGAACCTGTGTATATTTATATGAACTAATGAAACATTCTACAACGTCGAATTGGCTGTCACTCTGGAGAAAGCACACATCACAACTAAGCAGAGACTTAATGGATCAAAGCAACGTAGATTCACCAATGTGTCCCTATTTTTGTTAGTCTTTATCTCTTGTGGTACCCTAGTTGGATCGTTATGACACCGTATACGAAGTTAGGGAAGATACGTGTGCTAATAAATGTGCGTAAGATAAACTAAACAGAGTCGTGTGGTCAGAGTAGTAAGACCACTCAGCGAGAGTGGATTAGCAGATTTATTTCTTTATTTGTGGTCACAGAGCGTTCGTAATGTAAGTTAATCTGTTTCATACTGGTTCAGTTTCGATCTCTGTGGAGCATTTGAGGGATTCTTGCGATCGCCGACAGCCTCTACAATTTCCCAGTGATACTGGTTAGCGCCGAATGAATACACACGCCACCATTTTTCAAGGCTAAAAGAAATTAGCACTTTGCAATCTCTTCTAGAGAATGAAGTGAAACGGATGGAAGAAACGAATGACGGAATTAAAAGGAATGTAGTTAACGAGCACACACACACAAATTGACAAAACTGATATGGGGCAACAGTGTCAAGGAAATTCGAATGAGCAGGAGAGACAACGAAGAAAGCGAGTAGAACAGAAAAAAACGGAAGAAATTCATCAAGAAATTGATTAAGTGGCAATGCCACGTATGTTTGATCAAAAATAAATGTGTTGTCAATAGTTTTGTAAAAAAGTGAGAGGATGCTATGGAAATGACTCAAGGTGAAACTGGAATAAACGGAGATTAAACTATAAGTCAGTCTGAGGACTGGAATATCGGAGCTCCCTGTAGCTAGAGACGCAAGAAACAACGAGATGATGCAGCTAGGGCCCTCCTCTCCGGTCACGACTACAGAAAGCAGACGACGAGCAGCGTCTTCACAGAGGAAGGAAAGACTGAGTAACTATATTGCCACTCCAGGTGTGCGCAAAAAGAACGAACACCTGAAACAAAGATTAGCAGACGTATCAACGTTCTGCACTGACAACAATATGAGGAGGTACGACAGATAATTATCATGAAGATATACGGATGCTAGGAAAACTGACCTCCAGATTTAGTAGCCGATCTTAAATTTATATTTACTCTGTCCGAAAATATGCTTGATTTTAATGGAGCACTCTTATAATGTTGTATCAATGAACGCAAGTAAATTAGCAAGTAAATAGAAAATAATGTTACTTGCTGAAATGTTGTTGACACAGCACTCGTACAAGATGTTTGCACAGTGGAAATCCGCATGACGGGCTGCGAATCTTATTTGATCATCGTCTGCATCTGTTCTATCAGGACATGTATACTAGTATAGGCATTCCATTTTTTGAAACAGTGTAGATAGAAAGGAGCAGTGGATTATTAGGACCCCAGTTTTACAGTGTAACAGTGAAAATACGGGTGTGAAAGATAACTGTTGATAACTTACCTTAGTGGTGTAGGAGAAATCGAGACGAACAATTTCATATATAGGACACTTTTGGTCAACCAATAGGAAAACTGTCACATGTACGCCTGTAAGAGTCGCGAGCCCTCATGTACAAGCGCACCACTAGAGATTTTCACAGGCCTGTGGCCCGCTTACGCCACAAGCTAAATCACTTATATATCTGATTTTCTTTTATTTCGTTAACGTTAGTAATATAAACTTTCCCGTAAGGGCAAAGAACAAAAGAGACTTTCAATAAACGTTATGGAAAAACTAAGTACGTCTAGAAACTGATCTAAGCTTAAACTTAACAAGCACAGGAGTCTTCTTAAGTCAAAGAAGCATGACGATTTAACTTAATTTTCCCTTATTCGCTCCCAAAAATAAAATTCTTTGAGGTAAGACATGCATAAACGTCAAATTTTACATTATTTAATTCTAAGAAAAATGTGCTTAATCTTCGAGGACGAGTTTAAATTGAGAAAGAAATGATTGAAAATTTTATACAAATCGCTGTTTATTCAATAATGTTTTTCAGAAATATTAAAAAGAAATTAACTTCAGACGGTTAACATCGACTAAGCCCATGGTCAAAGAGCGGACAGGATATTCTAAAAAACAGGCGGCGCATGTAATCCGTAGTTTGTGTTGCTTTGTAAGCCAAATTGAAGTTGTTTACAAGTCTGATAGATCACAAGCGTCCTATATCAGCTTTTTAGTATCGTTTCCCCCGATAACATTATGATACGTCTTGAAGAGTTGTCGTTTTACCTTGTACACGCCCTGTTCTGGATCAGATAATAAAACAGAGAGAACAAATATTTTAAAGCCGAATTAGTATATTTGATGCGCAATAATCTACATAAGATTACGACTGCCGATGATTTCAACAGCGTACTAAATGTTACTGATCAACATGAACGCTTCAGTAGAACTAAAGAGTAATGAGTTCATCGTCTTCCGCGACACGTGGCAATCAACAAATGCACCACAACAGACTTACGCAATTATAACCAAGCACTGGTGAACAGGTTAGACTGAATTTATATAACAGGTCAGTTAAAAAAGATTTAGTTAACTTTGAAATAGCTCCTCTCGACTCCTCTGACCTTTACTAACAAATGAAGTGTCAAAATGCTGCCACAGCAAATCAAGTCGAAGGTCAGCATACTTCTGGACAAAGAGTTAGAACATGAATTTAACTGCGTGTGGCAGGCCTGTGAAAAACAAGTGCAGAAATATCGCAGTGCTCTGCACTGGTGGGTAAAAGTGGCAAAGCCGAATTATTAAGTTTCCTATAAACTTTTCAAGCGGCAAAAGAAGGGAACATGAGAATACCTTCATCTTCTACATTTTATGTCTCCGTGAATTTCATAGCATACTTATAAAGCAAGTGTTTGATACGTTGAGTTCTAATAAGTTAAATGCTAAAACTCCACGTATCAGTTGGATGGTCTGTAAGTAAGGACCAAAGTAATGTCGATTAAGAACAAAACATCCTGGTACGAAATGTAAACGGGGAAAGGAAACCTAGGAAGAGATCATGAAGGCATTCTACAAAAATTTCACTAATACTTTAAATATCTCTATGGAGAGGATGTTAGAGAGAATGGAGTAGAATGGAGAACCGACAGAAGTACTCAAAGCACCTTCCGCTACACATCGTCAGGTGGCTTGCGGAGTATGGATGTAGATGTCGATATAAGGAAGCTCGAACTTTTGAGACACGAAACAAAGAAGCTGGAAGCAGATTATAATCCGTCATTATGCAATCGCTTCACGAAGGGACAGATTCTTTAATTAATAATACAAACAGTGAAACGGAAGTCAACAGCCTTAGCTGTTTTAAACGGGATTTTTTGTATAAATAAAATAGTATATCACTGATTCCACAAAGTATGTTTGCACAAATGAGGATATTCGGCGAGAACTGAATGAAAGACCGGTCGTGCTAGTCTATAAAGAGACGAAGGCGGAACATTTATTTAAGTTCAGGCCCATCTGCCATTGAGGCTAACTGTATTAAAAACTGCGTTAATGATTCTTCTGAAGCAGGTGATGGAGAAATTTGTATCAGGCAATCTTATAAGCATTATTCCGGACAAATTTGTAGTACAGGCCACACATGAAAGCACATAAACGCACATAATCAAAACAAATGCGGCACTATTATCTGTTTGTATTACTATCATGGGCAGTACCAATAATGGTCTCATCAAACTTCTTTGTCTGTTTTTACTTAATGTGACTTCTGTACAACGATCAGCTCTAATGTAACATCGATGTAAATGTTTTATTCATTATTCACGATTAATTTATGTAATTGTTATTAAACTATGCATGTAAATTCAAAAACATTGTGCTGTAAAATATTATTGAAGTGAACACTTTAATTGTAACACTGGTTCACAGTAAGGGAAAGTAGGTTTGTAATCACGTCAATCTTTGAGCTAAGTTGCTCTGCAGAGGCACTGGCTAAGCGGGCACAGAAAAGGCAGATGTGGAGGTCGAACTGCAAGACTTGTGTGGCGTAAGTCAGTCAGTGACTAGCAGACAATGGGTGTGCATCTTGTGAACTAAAGGAGGAGAGAAGAACGGTAGGATGTAATATAGCCTCGGATGCGCAAGTACTTCGACTAATTATTCATGACATACTTTGGTTAGCTCTGTAATACGAAAATCCGAGGCTAAGAGGAGAATTTTCAGAACTTGTTACACAAGAAGAGCCACGGATACTTTTTCCGCCTTCTTTGAATAGCACAGAAGATCGACAGAGGCACTACTTTCATCTCAAATTATCAGTTCAGTTCAGAGTAAGTGTACTCAAAATTTATGTGGTTACGTTTTCAGTAATAATTTAGTTCTTTAAACTTTGTGTTGATCCACCGTATTTTATCCTTAATTGTTTATGTATACAGGGGCCTATCCAAAGTGCTACGTTAAATCCGAGTATCCAAGTTGAAAAGCAATCATCTAACTTAACACAAGGTAACACACTTTGTAGAGTTGTAAGCTAAATAAGTATTATTGAGTGTATGTTTTGAAATACTTCTCGTATCTTTCATAAATGGTTCAAATGGCTCTGAGCACTAAACTGCTGTCGTCATCAGTCCCCTAGAACTTAGATCTACTTAAACCTAACTAACCAAAGGACATCACACACATCCACGCCCGAGGCAGGATGCGAACCTGCGACCGTAGCAGGCGCTCGGTTCCGGACTGCGCGCCTAGAACCGCGAGACCACCGCGGCCGGCATCTTTCATAAATAGACAGTTGAAGTTTCATCAACGTATAGTTTCAGTCCATAAGTTTTCAAAATGGCTCTAATGGCTCTGAGCACTATGGGACTCAACTTCGGAGGTCATTAGTCCCCTAGAACTTAGAACTAGTTAAACTTAACTAACCTAAGGACATCACACACATCCATGCCCGAGGCAGGATTCGTACCTGCGATCCAGAGATTTACCTTTTTGAAACAATGGTGTTTACAGTTTCACGTGTTATGTAGTTAACAGTGCTTCCCATATTACGTTGTGACTAAAGTGTTCCGCCTTCGTCTGAGTCTACCAATAGATTACTTTCTGGGTCACCATGCAAATAGTTGGGTCTGATTTAAATGTCACATAACACTGACAGTTATGAAGAATAAGCAGCTCGTTAGTAATATTCAAACTATACTAGAGCCAGGTATCACATGTCCCATTGAAGCTAAATAGTATAAAGAAGGGAATACTCTTTGAGAATGCAGGTAATAATCAGCACAAAAGATACAGCTGCTTCGTAACTATTTCAACAGTAGTTATTTCATACACTTAAACTGACGAAACAACCTCTTTTCCAAGTCATTAATAGTGGTGGTGGTGGTGGTGGTTAGTGTTTAACGTCCCGTCGACAACGAGGTCATTAGAGACGGAGCGAAAGCTCGGGTTAGGGAAGGGTTGGAAAGGAAATTGGCCGTGCCCTTTCAGAGGAATCATCCCGGCATGTGCCTGAAGCGATTTTAGGGAAATAACGGAAATCCTAAATCAGGATGGCCGGACACGGGATTGAACCGTCGTCCTCCCGAATGCGAGTCTATTGTGCTAACCACTGCGCCACCTCGCTCGGTAAAAGTCATCAATACTCCACCGTCACAAATCATTTACCAGTAATTATCATTGGCTCCCATCTGTAATGTACAGGTTGTAAGTGTTATTGAGAGAAAGTTGTTGCCTGGACATTTTAATACCCCTCCTGCGTAAATAAAATCAAATGACTGGTAAATCACTTGCTAAATTGTGCTATTGTCTTGCATCTTATCAGAAAAAACAGAACCTTAGTATCAAGCACAGTCAATCACAATAGTTAACGTTCATTATGAACCATGCTAGTACTGGGAACAGCTTGATCTAATTAGGCTGCTCACAGTTTTCTTTTGCGTGATTATAGTTTACTTGATTACTAATAGACTTTAAAAAAGAATCACGATCATAAACCAGAAACCCTTTCACAGGACTAACAGTGTATCACTAATTTAATAATAGCCTGTAGTGTTTTACGCTGATTTTGCGGTGACAGGGCTAGTTGTGCTGTGGGGAAACAGTGTTGTAGGCTGACTTAGTGATAGCGTTTCAAACAACACGTAACATACTCTTCTACAGCGTAATTAATGCAAAAGGCATTTTCAAGGGGCCATAAGAATATACAGTCGCTCAAACACGAGGACTTTGATAATGGTCCAGTGAACGTTTAAATAAACGAAATTAAATCCGTAAAACAAGGATGTTCTTTAACCACCACGACGATCGCTGTGGCGCTGAATTGTGTTTTTTAGTAGTAGAACAACAATTTTTACCATTAAATGTCATAGGTGTAAGGTTTACAAGTAAAGTCTGTGCAAAAGACGTTGCGGTAGCAGCAAAGGATCAGGAAGACCACACGAAAGTTACAAAAATCCGGGACAATTACAGCTCAGCATCAGGTGCTTGCGTTAATATCCACAAATCCAAGATTCTTATGGTATAAAAGGGTGTTAGAATAGTCAACAAACATGGATTTCAGGAAAAAAAGGTCCATAAAAAACGAGGCATGGACATGAGCCACAACCTACGGGAAATGGCTCGAGCTAATTGTAGAAAGATGTTGGGAGGTATTAAGAGGAAACTCTCAGAAAATACGTCAGAAAGTTAAGGTTGTTATCATGTTTTCGTTAAAATACGACATGTGCTACAGGTAGCATCCGCGCAGAAACAAGCGACAAATGGAATGGAATCTCGAATAGGCTGGCTTATTTGACAACATTATGTCTTCAATTTCAATTATTCGACTTGAGGTTTACCACAGAGTGGAGGGCGGTTAGTGACATGTTGGTCTCGAGTTAAAAAGCGATCTGAGGACTTAATATTGTATAGGAAGGAAGTAAAAGCGCTACCGAATAGACTAACAGCTGCGATTTTGAATCAGCTACCTACATAAAGCCGAAGCCCACTAGTGAATATTTCACATCAAGTTACATCTAGGACTACATTAGGCTATATTAATGGAAAATTTATGTTCTGAACCCAATAAGACACAACGTTTAAATAAAATCAACAGATATGCATGGAGAGAAGCCCCTTGAACATGAAGTGAACACTATGAAAAACTGGACAGAAATATGTTGTAACGTATCGAATAAGCACTAATCTCCTAAGGTTCAGTCAAACTGGTATCAGGTAGTTAAAGAAACGATATCACCGAATGAAAAACCTAACTTAGTTAAACTATGCGAAATTAGTAACCGTTCATTATCCAGAGAAGACGGTAAAGTGGATCACAGATTTAAGTAAGTCAAATAAAGACAGGATCCTGTGGACTAAAATTGAACTCGCACTAAAGAGTGGAACAGTTTTAAAACATAAAGATAAGGAATGTTTCAAAACCAGAGAAGAGTGGCTATCCGACAAAGAAATAAAATGCTATGCTATGGCGGTTGGGAAACTTTGCCCACTTCACCGTAAGTGTTAGATAAAAATACCTGGAAATTTTGGTTAATTTTCAAGATATTAATAGCAGAGAATAAGAGAGTAAAAGTGTTACACATTTTATATTAAAAGCACTTGGAAGTTGTATTACAACAAAAGAATTATAAAATAGAAATTGTATGAAGAACAAAGAAGTAATTTCTTTCCGTTTACAGTTTATTTTTAAAATTAATTTTGTTTCGTTTTAATCAACTTTAAAGTAGTTGACATTATTTTGTACGTTGAAGATTTTTATCACAGAAATTTCAACATATTTTGTACGTATCCCTACACTTTTAAATTTTAATATTACATTAAAAAAGAAACGGACATCTACACACAATAAAAGAAACATATTTGTTGGACAGAAAGACAGAAAGAAAGAAAGAAAGGAATATGCGAGATTAAGGGTACGAAAGTGTAAACGGTTTCCTCTCTTTCACATGGCTTCTTCCATCGCTGGCCGTGCTTGTGGACGCGAATCTGCTGAGTTCCACCGTGGTTCGTAGTTCGCGTTAAATTGAAGCTCCTCGTTGGAACTGACTGGAAAAGTGAGATCAAAAGTCGAAGGAAGACATCGGATATCACCTGAAATAGGACCATGATCTGTAAAGCTGTGTGCAATTCGAAGAAAGCTTCGGGCTTTTCATAGTTTTACTTTATTATTCCAACATAATTACACTTGTTTAATTGGCAAATAATGTCACTTCCACGTTAGGAATTTTCGTAATTCTCAGTGTCACGACAATTAGACGCTGTGCATGATGACTGAATGTTTCTTATTTATGCGCAGTAGCAAACATACATATGTAGAGCCAATTTTGAATTCACTGTAAATTTAAGAACTACGTAATTCTGACCTCACTACGAATTATATTTAGCTGTCGAAATTGTGTATTCCGTAATAGCCATTTAAAAGCTCTACAGTCAAATGAGCAAACATAAGGACAGTGATGTCCTTTATGTAACAGTAGTACTACTATGTATTTGTGACGTCAGCCGATAGCGACATATGTCACTAGAAAGGTCTTCTAGCTGTTTGAGAGCCGCACAGAAAATCTAGCACTTGAATCGGGACTTTCCCGGTGCGATAGTGACAATACGCTTTGTTTCTGTCTCCATTGGGAAAGAACTGCGCGTAGCATCTTACTGACTGTACGGTTTTATAGCCTAAACAAAAACGAAAGACCCAATCATAAGTCCTTCTGCTTTTATCAGGAATGTGCAGAAGCTTTGTTAACTCATATGGCTGCCTGTCTGTCTCCTTTAATTACGGTAGCCGTTGTGTCAGAGCGTGGTACCTGTCCAACAGCTCGTAACCCGTTACCGTGCTCTGTTATTAGCGTGACATCGAACACGTTCCCGTGATTAACTGTTACAGCGTACACTTACCTGAATGGCTTTTAGGAAAGCAATCTGTAGCGCTTTCAATTTGTACAGTGATTTTCATTTGTATCACTCAAGCCATTGTTCCAAAGCAGAATATCAGTTTTTTATTCGCGAAAGTTTTGCTTCATTAACACAGTTACAGCCATATTAGTCAGTACTTAGTAAAAATACAGAGAAATATTCGTAAAGTTCTGCCTGCATAACCTCAATTTTCAGAAGAGCAGCTCCAAAAATTACACTTCCGTTGGAGAAATTTGAACTCTCCATCTGAACAGAGCTGTTAGTTGTACGTGTATAAAGGGTGGCCAGAAACTGCGTGGAAATCTTCTACGGGTATTGCATGGTGCGTTGCGCTGATAAACAGTTAAGAAAAAAAAAAATCGATAGGTTGCACGGTTTTTGAGTTAATTAGCAATGAAGTTAACCAATTAGGCCCTTGCGCGAGCAAATTCAATGGGCTCGCCATAGATGGTGTCGTCGAATATGACCTTTGGGTTACCTAAAACCGACACAGAGATCTATAAAAAGCTGAGCATGGTGCTGTAGTAAGGACTGAGCCTTAGCCAACGGCTGAGCACTCTCGTGCGCAATCATCCTCTTTGTGATAACAACTGACACCAACTCTATCGGGCAGGCCGCATGAATTTTCAAGCGCAAATAACTGGTTGGCTAATTTCAATACAGCTCAACTCAGATAGGAGCATTGTGTCTAACTTTTGTTTGAAGAATTATTTCTCAGCACAATTTACACTGAGACACCCCAAAACAATCTAGGCGGTTTATTTTTGATCATTCCGTACAAACCTTCGTGCGCCTTTGTCCATCAGCAACTGATAAAGTGTCGTTGATGGAAAATAGTGTCGTTTGAACACATTTTGGCCTATAAAGGAGGAAAAGTGGCCGATCTTTGTAAATGTTGAATTATGTCACCAACGGGGACTCAGTGATTTAGTGACAGATCGTATAAAACCCAAGGGATACTCAATTTTCTCAGTACGGTGGGATATTGATAGATCAGTATGTCACATCATGGCCCACAAAATCTAATAAATTCATCCTATGACTAGCTGAAAATATAGAAATAAGAATTGAACCACACAAGAAACAGCCACCAAATTTAGATAAATAGTAGTTGTAGTAGTAGTAGTAGTAGTAGTAGTAGGTAACGCTTGTAAGATTATTGGGAATGTCGTGGTATTACAAACTAAGAACAAAAATAATTCGTATTATATACTTAAAGCTAGAGTCCGACATGGATGAGGCAGGTAGTCGAACGTACTCTTAAAGTAGGAACCATTCTGACATTTGCCTCAAATAATTTAGGGAAAACACGTGAGACCCGCATCAGGGTTCCCAAATGAAGACTGGAGCTTGCACTTTTCCGAATACAAGTTTAGAGTGTTTTAAACAGTGTTACCTCCTGCGGTTTTCACTCAGTGTATAATTGCTTTACAAATAAGTTACTTAATAATGTAAAATCCCAGAGCTACATTGTTCAAGACTCCCTGTCACTGTACATACTAAACATTACGCACACATTATTTCACAATGTAACATTATACAGACTGTGAGCTGACTTCGGTACAATAGTGACAGTATTTAATTTTCATTTTGTACACCGCAACTCCCATGAGCATGTGTGAAAAATTTTGTCAGCATCCCTCTATAGCGAGTGAGATATCAAGTTTAGGAAAACAATAAGGTGTTAATGTTATACACTGCATAGCCTTAGGGGTAAGGTTTCACAGAGAAACAGAAAAAATATAAAGAGAAATAATAGGAAAAATTACAAAGTAGAAAGTGCTATGCAAAATGATAATATTTGATTACCTGCATAATTATTTACTTTTGTTACATGTTCTACCAAATTCCCAGTTTGTGTAAACTACATAACCCTTCACTGTGTAGAATGTACTGCTTGACAGTTGCATTGTAACTGTATTTTTAAAATAAATTGGTCTCGGTAACCACCTTATCATGAAACCCTTTATGGTGTTGACAGCACCTGCATTTAGTTACTCCTGCAATAGGTCTACGGGTCACGGGAGAAGAGTAGTTATCTGTTTGCTGTCAGTAAAGGCAACTAAGTTCGAAGTATTGTTTACCCTACAAAAGCATGCAAAAAGAAAGTTGCTAGCAGAATTCTTTTCAGGGACTTTGAGTTTCATGTACTTCTCAGCGAGTGCATTTACTCGCTAATGACATTTCTGGATAATAAAAAGAGTGGGTTGAGAAGTAACTGTGATATTTCCAATGCTAGAAGCAAAATCAAATCTCAAATAGACTCCTCCTACAATCAATTAGTACATATGGAGGCGGTTATAATTTGTAGTTAACAGCAATGTTCACGTTACTGTTCCAATATGTAAACAGCAGAAGAGTATTAGTTTTACTTCCACTTAAAGTCATACGTTTTCTTCTCTAAAATGCCTATACACAATATAAAGTTACAATGAAATGAACACCCTTAGCTGCTTACAGACGTTGACATACGTCAACGTGGACAGCTGAAAATGTGTGCCCCGACCGGGACGCGAACCTGGGATCTCCTGCTTACATGGCACGCGCTCTATCAATTTTTTTTTTTTTAATTCTCATAATGTCCGCTGTAGTCCGTTGTACGTGCTCGGGGTGGACGTCGTAAGGCATCCGTTTAAGTTCGTTTTTGATCGGTTAACTCAGTTTTTCATTACAGAGGGCTGCTAACTCTCTCACCGAACACGCTGAGCTACCATGCCGGCTACCCATCTGAGCCACTGAGGACACAGAGGATAGAGCGACTGCAGGCATTTTTCTCTGGCACGCCTTCCGCGAAACCCACATTCTCACCAATGGTATCTGTTCTTTCAGACATGTCAATCTTAGTATATATACAATATAAAGTATCTATTGATAATTTGTACTAGTACCTTTATGAACCGGGAACACTACTCAGACTCCACATTGTGGTTCTACATTTTAAATAAGAACTCATCCCTTCTTGAACATTCAACTTCAGTATTAAATTTAAGGAACACGACGTATAAAGAATATTAATGAATGAATGATCTCTTCATAAATTTCACTATGAAATGAAAAGCGACATCAGCGCCGAAAAGGGTAAGTTTTTCTTTAAAATACAAAGATATCAAAATCTGGACCAACGGCTGTAAGTCAGTTTTTTAAATCGTAGGCATAGACAAGACATTCCCAACTCTTTCCCCAAGTTTCTTACCAATTCTCTAGCAACACGAATGGCAAAAGTGCCGCAAAAGTACTGAAAACACCAAGAAAAAATTTGAATAAAAAGTAATGCTAATTTCTTATTCAGCTACCATGAAGTGTAAATCAGTAAGGAGATAACTGTGTCGGACGTATGGTGTTATGCGTACAACATCAATAAAATTTATTGTTTCAGAATTTTTAAACATGTTGCTGTAAGCGGAATTACAAGGTAGTCTGCTATACTTACTTTTAAGCCTAATTATTTTAAAATATAAATTTGTTAGTCAGCGTAATTAACAAACACTTGAACTGTTAAGTTAATCATCAAGTTGGTCATCATTCCTCCCACAGTCCTCCTCAGGTGTGTGACAATGTCTGTCCAAAGTGGTTGTCCACAGATTTCTCGATGATTCTTGTCCTAAACCCATTAAAAACTATCATACTCATTTTAACATTTCAGGCTCTAGTGTCTCCAATAAGTTCTCATGTAAGTTAAGTAATCCCCTAATTGCCAGTACGAAAGGTTTTCCAGACAAGCCACCGGATTCTTCACGTGCCTAGTGTTATTTTTTTACCACAGGAGGAATGGCCTCGGCTCGATTTCATCACACCTCAGAAAACATTATATATGAATTTCATTAGTTTGGCTTCCTTAGGCTTCCTAACGATTGAGCAACGCTGTCGAAGGTAGCCTTGGAGTCGTAAGGTTCGTGCAGATTTTGGCGTTTGCAGTCTGCTGTTCTAACAGTGGTACAAGGATAAGACATTTCAATGTCAGGAATCAATTCCCTGTTGATACCTACGACTTTGTCCAACCTTTTTCCTGTGCGTATATTTTATTCCGGAGTTACTGTAGTGAAAAGTTCTCAGAGTATCATTTTCCTACAACCATAAAGTAGTTACCGGTGATAAAATACTGTCCAACTACACTTCTGAGATACGGGCATAGCTAGACGCCACTGTGAGACAAATCTCCTACGGAAGTTGCTTATTTCAAGAATTCTTACCTCAAGCCACTAAGATTTTAGTCTACCAGTAACCTGTGTTTATATCGTGTCTGTACCTCTTCCCTTTGAGTCTAACTTCTCATGTCATATTTTATGCACCTCATCCAAAAGGCATATTAATCACATATCATTATTTGTACCCATTGCAAGGAAGAATATTTTCGTCCCCCTCTCCCCTCCCCTCCCGTATAACACTGACCGTATCTTTCTAACAAAAGTACTCTACTTCTCCTTTCAGTGCAGGAGTATCAGTTACGATCCATTACTGCGACAGCTTGGATATTCCAAGAATGAAGATACATAGCCTCCTGTTACAGCAACAAACAAGCATACCTAAAACTGCTGAAAGATAGTTGATTATTTAGACTCTGCTTTTTATTATCATCAGATATCAGCAATCGCCGCAATCAACATGTATGAAATCCCTCAAAGTGAATTCATTATATAAAATGTACCGTTCCTGTTATATCATAGGCTGTAACTATGGCAACAGCTATCACATTCACAGATCGTCCAAGTCCATATCGAATATATGCTCGATTTTTTTAACCACGGATAATGTCATTCCGTAACGAGTATTTTGTTGTTTTGCACATTCAGTTTATTCTGAAAAGCTATATAGATATTTACTTGTTTTTTTCTGTTGAGTAGTATTTGTTACACTTCCTTACACTTCGGATAAACTGTTACAAGAAGTGCAGAAGTAACCAGGCAAATTTGAAAACTGAGAATGTGTTACCGATACTTGTTTTTTTTACACATAATATGCTTCCCAACCCTATTGTTGAATCACCACTTAATATAATTGTATTTTGTTTCAGTGAGTAAGTCTTCTGTGTACTCAATTTCTCCAGGTGTTTCTGCGATACCCTATCCAGCACCAACCATTAGTGTGCTGGACGTATGTAACATTCGTTTTTCATTCCCATAGTGTAAGTCATATGTATCCATGATTGACTTTTAGTTTGTTCTACATCAACGTCTATACTTTGCAAGAAGTCTTAAGATGAGTAGTGGAGCGTCTTCTGAGACTATTCTGGAACATACATCTCCGTTTAAGAAAGCAGGTGGTGACAGATGTGAAACTTAGGAACTATCAGTTTAATAAGTCACGGCTGCAAAATACTAACACGAATTCTTTAGAGCGAATGGAAAAACTGGTAAAAGCCGACCTCGGGAAAGAGCAGTTGGAATTCCGTGCAAGTGTTGGAACACGTGAGGCAATACTGACCCTAAGACTTTTCTTAGAAGACGGATTAAGGTAATGCAAACCTATGTTAGACCTGTGTTTATAGACTTAGAGAAAGCTTTCGGCAAAGCTGACTGGAATACTCTCTTTCAAATTCTGAAGGCGGCAGGGCTAATACAGGGAGCGGAAGGATATTTACAATTTGTACAGAAACCAGATGGCAGTTATAATAGTAGAGGGGCATGACAGGGAAGCAGTGGTTGGGAAGGGAGTGAGACAGGTTTGTAGCCTATCCCCGATGTTATTCAATCTGTATACTGAGCAAGCAACAAATGAAACGAAAGAAGAATTTTGAGTAGGAATTAAAATTCATGGAGAAGAAGTAATAACTTTGAGGTTCGCCGATGACATTATAATTCTGTGACAGACAGCAAAGGACTTGGAACAGCAGTTGAACGGAATGGACGGTGTCTTGAAAGAAGGATATAAGATTAACATTAACAAGAGGAAAAGGAGTGTAATGGAATGTAGTTTATTTAAATCGGGTTATGCTTAGGCAATTAGATTAGGATATTAGACACTTACAGTAGTAAATGAGTTTTGCTATTTGGGGAGCAAAATAACTGATGATGGTCGAAGTAGACAGGATATGAAATGTAGACTGAGAATGGCAAGGAAAGCGTTTCTGAAATACAGAAAGTTGCTAACATCGATTATAGATTTAACTGTCAGGATGTCGTTTCTGAAGGTGGTTCTTGTTTAGAGAATAGAAGCTTTTTAAATGTGGTGCTACAGAAGAATGCTGAAGATTAGACGGGTAGATCACATAATCAATGAGGAGGTATTGAATAGAATTGGGGAGAAGAGCAAGTTTTGGTACAACTTGACTAGTGAATGGATCTGTTGCTAGGATACGTTTTGACGCATCAGGGGATCACCAATTTAGTATTGGAGTGAAGCGCGAAGGGTAAAAACCGTAGTCGGAGACCAAGGGATGAATACACTAAGCAGATTCAGAAGGATGTAGGTTGCAGTAGGTACTGGGAGATGATGAAGCTTGCACAGCATAGAGCAGCATTGAGAGCTGCATCAAACCTGTATCTGGACTGAAGACCATAACAACAACAACAACATGGATAGATTATTGTTTATACAGCTCATTACCGCACCACGTGTCGACTGCGCTTCTACGGTTCTGTTTCTACAGTAGAAACTATTCTTTTATAAACTGATGCTGTTTCGTTACTGTGAGCGCAGCTGATTTAATAACAGTCATCCTTTACCCATTAAGTATCACAGAAAGGTTGCGTCTAACGCAACAAGCCACAGGTAGGAATTTAATGTCAGCCTGGAATGGCTGTTTACTCGAAACCATTATCTTCAGTTCAGAAGTATTAGTCACAATTGCGAATAATGTTGCCATCACCTACATTAGCTATTGAAGGAATACCAACTGGTGGCACACGATAGCTTTTGCCGCACCGATGCTCTAAACAGGATTTTCAACTTTATTGTGTGCGGCCGGATTAACCATCTCAGCCATCGGTACACGCTTCCACGATCGATCCAAACCTTCATATGCCGCAGGGTCCACCCCCCTTACTGTTTGCAGCTCTACCAGGATTCCTGCAACAGAATTAATGAGACAGACAGTGGGGATGGGCAAAATGGCGACACTATTAATGTTGAACATGTTTTTTTCCATTAATCCTGTTGCGAGAGTATAGGTCAAGCTACGAGCAAGTGGGGGCATGGACACTGTGGCATGTGGATGTTTGAATCGATCTTGGAAGCGTAAATGGATAGCTGAAATGGTTAAGACGACCGCTGGCGATACGATGTGTCGCCAATGTGAATTCTTTCAATATAATGCAGCCGATATCAAAATTATTTCTGAATTACGACTAGTATTTCGGAATTTAATTACGGCTGCAGATCGACAACACTATCTCTCCCGTCAGACATGCATGTATGCCTGAAGGAACAGTCATTTTAAAAATAAACATTATGTTCTACCTAGTAAATTAGCGACTGCAGTCGTCAGCATAAAATGTATTAGCCCGGGTAAGCTAGTTTAAGCGCAAATGTGACCGTGTGCTTGCAGCTAAAGTGCCGTCATTTTCTGTCCGTTGCTTTTATTTGAAAAATTTATATATATATATATATATATATATATATATATATATATATATATATATGTGTGTGTGTGTGTGTGTGTGTGTGTGTGTGTGTGTGTGTGTGTCACCTACCCGAAAATAAGAACTGCCTTCGGATTTTTTATTACTGCGACCCGAGTTTAAGCTTTAATTACAAGCGATCCAATGCCGGCCTATCGCTACATGATTTATATCATTATTTTTCTTGTTTCATTCTGCATTGGGCTATGTGGAGCAATTTGGTTTTAAAGTTCAATATATATATTTTATACTTCAGTAATAACTGTCTGGTTTTCGACGTTTTCTCCACCAACTGCTTATTTCAGTACTATATAGCTTGAAATGTATTTGCCCAATGTTGAAAAAGTGTAATAGGTTATCGGGACATTTATTGGTAGCAGAAATCTCAAGTTACAGACTTTTTCAGTCACCCACAAAAAATTCCTACTTTTTATCTGAAATAACTGTCTCATCGCAGTATTTAGGAATAACAGAAAGAGTCAGTTTGTTTTGATGGTTTATTTTGTAGTTTCAAGATGCTACAACCACTGTGACCGTACAGCGTGATACCGATTTGATAAAATGTGATGCTTAAGACAGATTCTGATTGTGCCGGACGGAGGGAATAATAGCAGGCGCAGTGACGGAATAAGCTGCTATGTTGAAAATCACAAGCAAACCGTTTTCCAACTGCCTGAGTTTTTGGAGGAACGATTCATTCACTCTCAGAGCCGCGCTCGCTGTTAATCTCGAGTTCCAGCACGCACACAACCATCTTCAGTGTTACCCTTCATGAAATCCTTATTTTTTCTGTCACAGTGGTTGTAGCTTCTTACAAGCACAAAAGCGTCCTTCAAAAGAAACCCACGTTTCCTGTTATGTGCTTATCATGGGATGATAAGAAGTTACTTTAGAAAAATCATAAGAACATTGTTGTGAATGATTGAAAAATTCTGTAAATTGAGATCTCAATTAACATCACCTCCGCCAGTAACCTATTAAAATTTCGATAACACCGGACAAATACATTTCAAGCTGTATATATGGTTCTCGGGCGAGACGCCGAATGTCATAGTGAAAACTCCACAATATTTCATTGTACCGTAAACCGACACGCACGGGCTCATACTTACATACCACCAGCTGTCACCATCCTTCGCAACGAAGTGGCGTACTTAGGACGTTGGTTCACAGAGCACGAGCCATATCCGACTCACACAGCTTATCCAATGAGCTACTTTATCTGCGTACCACTTTCCAACAAAATGGATACTCCGAACGGAAGATTCGCCGTACCTTACACCCGAAGTGGGTTACCCAACGTGAGGAACTGGAAGACGGCGAAGAACAAAAGGGCATTGTCTTCTTGCCATACATCGGTGGTGTCTTTTGAAAAATAGGAAGATTATTGAAGAGGCATTAAGTTAAATGTGTCTTTCCTCCACCGGCAAAACTCGGAGCTCTCTTGGGCTCATCTAAGGACATCCTTGACCTAAGAATACCCGGTGTTTACGAGAATCCCTGTAGCTGCGGCATGTCGTACATCGGACAAACTTGTCGCACTGTAGAAGAGAGATATACTGGACACCGACGCTACACTCGTCTGGAGCAACCAAAGAAGTCTGCAGTTGCCGAGAATTGTCTCAGTACAGGCCGTTCTATGAATTATCAACACACCAAAAATTCTCGCATCGACGAGTTCGTACTGGGACAGTATTATTAAGGATGCAGTGGAAATACACAGCTCGACGCATCTTGTAAACAGAGACACGGGCTTTCAGCTCATTATAGCTTTTGGATCCAGCAGTGGCCATATTGAAGTCGCATCGAGCAGAGAGGAGTACTATTGGTCATACGACGGATGACGATTCGCGAGCATCATAAATATTCTGTTGATAACGGGAGTATAGTCACGCGCCTACGTGGACGCGCATTTTTGCTTGCAGCTTCCGACAGAAGTCGCTGGGCCGGCCGATGACAGCGCACAGCAGCAGCGGCAGGCTCAGCGCGTGCGCCGGAGTCTTTGGTTCTCCATCCTGTATGTGGCGTTGCTGTCCCTCCAGCTATCGGATGATGTCGTCCCTATTGGTCATCGAATTTGGTGCCTCCACGCATGCGCACTTCCTGCCTAAGACTGACATAAATAGGGGGCTTTGGTCCTGCGTTAGTTGGATCTCCGCCCCCCGCCCCCTAAGTTCTACATATCCCTTCAGATCCTTGAACGCCATGCTTTCCGCCTCGCGTATCGCATCCGTCTGCCCTCCCCCATGCGGATCCTGTACTACCTCATTCCGTTCCCCCACCTCCTCCTTTTCCTTGAACAGATACGGATCCTTACACCTCCCAAAAACTCGATTTTCCTCACCCACTTGTCTCCCCCATTCTCTCCCACCCCCGCCCCGCTGCCGTGCCTGTTTTCCCATGTCCCACCAGGTCTCCATCTCCCCACCCTCCTTACCCTCTCCCAAGGTGGCTTCTCCCAGCTCCCCCTCCCTGATGATGCCCCCCTGCCCTCCATTTACCCCTCCTACCAACTTTCTTCCTCCCTCCCTCCCTCTGCCTGTGTTTGCTCCTTTGGGCACCCTCCCTCTTCCCTCCCTCCTCCATTTCTCCCACTCCTGCACCGGGCTTCGCCTCCCCTGCCCCTCTACTCCTCCTCCAATCTCCTCAGCCATTGTCATCTTTGTTCTCCCCTCTCCCCCCTCGGCCTTCTTCCCCTCTTGGCACATCCCTGGACTCGCACACACTATGTGGACATTCCCGCGCTGGAGATCATCGACGTCAGTGTCTCGTGTGTGTGCTGTCGTGTTTAGTGTTCAGTGTTCACTGTCGCACTCCATTGTTCACCTACGCCAGCCCCATCTTCAGTGTTTGTTCGTCGTGTCAACAGTTTGTAGTGTGGATTATCGTCGAGTGTGAACGGCTCCGTGTTTGTCTTTATGTGTCTACTGTTTTATTACCCACCGTTATGTCACACATGTGTATTCTTACTGTTGTTTATGTATCTATTCTATGGATGAAGAAAGGCGTAACATGCTGCTGACAGCCTGCCTGTTTGTACAGGTTTGAAAATAACAATAAAGAAAAAAAAATGCCTTAGCAGTGTGTTCGTCGCACCTGAACATGTCGGCCAGTTGCGCTGATGTAATATTGTGGAGTTTTCACTATGACATCCGACGTCTCGCCCGAGAACCATATATGCAACATGTCCGTCGGGAAAGCCTCAAGCAACACACATTTCAAGCTATATAATTTTGAACTGAGCAGATCGTAGCGAAGACACCGAAAACCGGACAATCTTTACTACAGCCTAAACGAAAGGCTGAATTTTAAAACCAAATTGCTCTTCACAGCCTAGCGCACAATAAAACTAGAAATACATTGGTATCACTCATTTAGTGATAGGACTTTTGCTTTGCCTCTAGTTAAACCTGGGTCTGCATAATAAAAAATCCGATAGTAAGTTTGCTCTTAGAAACGCCCGAAATTCATACAGTTTCATTAAGTGTTAACTACGGTTAAAAATGGCAGCGGCTTCAGCTTATTATGCAGTTTAAAAACACCTGCAATATTACTTGCACAGGGCACTGCTAGGGTCAGGTTGCCGATTGTTAATTATGAACTCGCTCAGGCCTGTTGCCGTTAAGTATCGTAAATTACGGCAGCAGACAGCAGCAGGACGAGGCTGTCGCGACCCTGGTGACGTGCCACGGCCGAAAATAACCCGTGGACCGGTGGCACGCGCACGCAAATATTTCATTACGGGCGGGTCGATGCGGCGAGGCGAGGGGAGGCGAGTCCAGACGGCGACCAACGCTCGCCGGATGCAGCCGCGGGGGCAGGGGCTCCTGCCCGGCTGTTTACCCGAGCACCTCGGTCGCCGGATACGGCGAGCGGCTGCCACCGAGCCATTTCAGCAGAGTCTCATTCACCTGACGCCACGCAGTCGCTAATTAGGACTACGCTTCTCTTTTGCATTTCTCCCTCGAGTTCGCTCTCGTTTCAGAAGACTACTCTATTAACGGGTGGTTGATTTACGATGCGATAAATGTTTAGGAACTGGAGAACTGTAGGAATCGACCTGCACACCTGCAAACCGAATACGTTAATTTCATCCCGTTTACGGATAAGTGCTACCAACTCACTTTTTCGAAAGACATTCAGGGGTTACACTGTCATTTTTAAATGTCTTTGATTGGTTTGTTGATGCCCTATACCTTATCTTATGGTTATCTGTTAACCTCTACACAGCTGCTGCACCTAATAGCCATTCGTATTATAAACCTGGATGTGCATTTATAGGTATGTATGCATGTTCCACATCGCCTTCTGAACCACAGATTATGATGATAATGATGTTTCAATTGTGGGGCTCTCAACTGCGTAGTTATCAACGCCCGTACAAATTCCCAATATTAGCTCAGCCCAGACCCGCCACTTTCATGACTGATGTTGAAACGATGGGGATAACACGAACACTCAGTCATCTCGAGGCAGGAGAAAATCCCTGACCCCGCTGGGTGTCGAACCCGGGACCACGTGCTCAGAAAGTGAGAACACAACCGCAAGACCACGAGCAGCGCACAACTGAACCACCGTACCGATTTCAAGCAAAAATGTGTCACTTACCGTCGGGAGCGGAAGGCTATTTACAATTTGTACAGAAACCAGATGGCAGTTATAAGAGTCAAGAGGCCTGTAGGCGAAGCAGTGCTTCGCAAGGAAATGAGACAGGGTTGTAACTTATCCCCGATGTTATTCAAATTGTATACTGAGCAAGCAATAAAGTAAACAAAGAAGAATTAGGAGTAGGAATTAAAATGCATGGAGAAGAAGTAATAGCTTTGAGGTTCGCCGATGACATTGTAATTCTGTCAGACAGCAAAGGACCTGGAAGAGCAGTTTAACGGAATGTACGGGGTCTTGAGAGAAGGATAGAAGATGAAATCAACAGGAGCAAAACGAGTATAATGGAATGTAGACGATGTTTAATGAATTAGGTTAGGAAATGAGACATCTAAAGTAAGAGACGAGGTTTGCTAACTGGGGTGCCAAGTACCTGGTGATGGTCGAAGTAGAGAGAATTGGAGAAAAGAAGAATTTGTGGCTCAACTTGACTATAAGAAGGAATCGTTTGGTAGGACACGTTCTGAGACACCAAGGGATCACCAGTTTACTATTGAAGTGAAGCTCGGAGGGTAAAAATCGATGAAGCAGACCAAGGGATGAACACACTAAGTACGTTCAGAATGGCTCTGAGCACTATGGGACTCAACTGCTGTGGTCATCAGTCCCCTAGAACTTAGAACTACTTAAACCTAACGAACCTAAGCACATCGCACACATCCATGCCCGAGGCAGGATTCGAACCTGCGACCGTAGCAGTCGCACGGTTCCGGACTGCGCGCCTAGAACCGCGAGACCACTGCGGCCGGCAGTACATTCAGAAGGATGTAGGTTGTAGTACTTATTCGAAAATGAAGAGGCTTCAACAGGATAGAGTAGCATAGAGAGCTGCAACAAACCAGTCTCTGGACTGAAGCCCATAATAACAACAGATAGGTTATTCTCAGTAGTTGAACTTGCTTCAGGCTACCCTCCTAATCCTCCTTTTGTCGCAAAGAAAAAAGAACTGTTTTTGTAGAAGTATTTTGAAACATTACTTTCAGATCTGCGGCACAATTCAGTTCGATACTGTGTTATGTAACTTGGCTACAATACAACAATGCTACTTACGGTTATTTCAACTATTTCCATCATGAAGTAACCCATTTCTTCCTTATCTCGAATGGGGCAAAGACCTGCAATGTCGTGCTTTGTCTTATTTTGTAGGATAAAACCCGCAACTTTAGTTTTAATTAAACTGTAAAATTCTCTGTAATTAACAACCAGACGGAGCAGCAATTTGGACGGGATACAGATAACAATAAAACCTATGACTTCAATTTGAAATCGCGACAAAATCTAATTCTCATCGACCACATCATTAGTAAAACTACGTAAAAATTAGGGGGGCGGCTTACCCCATTCTACCATACATTTCATGTAGTTCACTCTGCAGACATGAGCAGATAGTTCCAATGCAGTTTGTGTGCTAGCAGTTTAGTGTCTTGGCAGAGGAATAGAACAATTTGGAGATACTTGGTAGTTTTCGATAACTGCAATGACAAATTTCTAATGGGAGGAAGGGAGTTCATATGTGTCATGTGAAACGGTATGCCTGCCATAGCAGCAGTAGACGTTTTACAGACAATCGGAATATATCGAAGCATGCAGGAGTACCAAAGCACTACAGAATTTACACGCTCATGAACTAAAGAGTGTAATACATCAGTGGGTTCTTCCCCGTCTTCTTCACTCTTACCTGCTTCTATAATTAATAAATTCATTCATCCCAATTTAAAAGGGATAAACATATTTTTTTTTCATCTAATGTTCCAAATATCGGACAGAAGTTTTAGGTAACGTTAACTGTAATAGTAATACTTTTTACTTACTAATACTTTGAAATAATAGTGTTTCTGCGTAGAGAAAGACCAAGACAAGAATACAATACGCATATTCAGAAGGAAGTAGTTTGCAGTAGTTATCTGGAGATAACAGGATAGAGTGGCGTGGAGAGCTGCATCAAACCAGTCTTGTAACTGAAGACCACAGTGACAACCACAATTGTTTCCGTTTCTCGGTACTTGTTGAAAGTAACAACACAGCCAAAAGCTGCTCCATTAGCGAATATCGTCGGGAGGAGTAATGTAGCACATGTCACATGAGGAAACATTAATTGCTATTATTATTTTTCATCGTTGCCTCGGCTTGACTGGCAATTCAATGTTGAATAACTCATAGCTTACAAGTGCAGGCTTAGAGTAGTCTAGACCAAGGGTTGTCCAGAGCTCCAGCATCGAAGAACTCTTACTTTCCACAGTTAAAATGCGATTCGACTCTATAAATCATTGGTGTCAAAACTATATCTGAACTAGCGGAATTTGGCACATAGTGGGGCGCACTGAACGTACAATTTACTCAGTGACGTAAGGGGGTGGTGGTTAGTGTTTAACGTCCCGTCGACAACGAGGTCATTAGAGACGGAGCGCTAGCTCGAGTTAGGGAAGGATTGGGAAGGAAATCGGCCGTGCCCTTTCAAGGGAAACATCCCGGCATTTGCCTGAAACGATTTAGAGAAATCACGGAAAACCTAAATCAGGATGGCCGGAGACGGGATTGAACCGTCGTCCTCCCGAATGCGAGTCCAGTGTGCTAACCACTGCGCCACCTCGCTCGGTAGCGACGTAAGGCTTTCTCACGCTAACAAGTGTGTTTTATTACTTCTGTAGCACTGCGTATGGTTTACTGACATTATAAACACGAGGAAATGATACGAGAAGTTTGTTGGCTACATTACCGGAAACTTATCGCGAGGTTATTCAGTCGACCAACATGTTCACTAATATTCAGAATGCAGCTCTGAGCAAGAGTGCTGAGATGTGACCACTAAAGTTTGCAAAACTTGGGGACAGCTTCGTGGATGTTGAAGGCCAATTTATCACTGATCATGCTCGAAGTGACACCTAACATCACATCATGAAACATAGAAGCCTTTGAATCGGCAGGTGGACATCTACCAAGAATTGTGGGACACCACATTAAAGTCTGTGTGGAAGTGCAGTTAATCGATGTTCATCATCCGCTGTGTCCTATATACCAAACTAATCACTGAAATGACTTTCTCATTCTATAAATTACCACACATTGTCACAATCGTTCAAAAGTTACCTCAGTTTCAGAAACATTTAGTCTTTTAGTACTCATAATATAAAGCATTTGTGTCTGCGAATTTTGTTAAATATTTCTTTGTTCTCAGTAACAAAAAACGACCGCACTTCAAGCGTAATAACGCGTTCATCACTAAATTTTTAAATGGTGTGATAGCTACTTACTAATAAAATGTTTGTGCGCCTAAGCCAACTGTGTTATACCACAGAAATATAAGACTATTCGCAGTACATCTGGATAAAGAAAATGTGTTACAATTCAGAAATGAGAAATTGTAAAGTTTATTAATTGTCGTAAAATATCTTTCAGTTTATTAAAATCACAAACAATATATTCGCGGACCACGTACTTAATTTATGATGTATTTAATAAACAACATACCTATCTATTAGTGGATATCATTCACTCTTTGCATATATATTGAAATTGATGTGACGCGTATAGATATGGAAGCATGTGCATGCACCTATCTGTGCCAATCTGTGGAGGTCGTGTCAGTATAAACAGTGCGACAGGTATACTTTCGAATTATGATTTAAGAAGGACGTTTTGCTAGCAGCTTCTGTCGGGCAGTCCTCACTAGTAACTACGAAGCATGGGCAATAGGCAGATAAAAGAGTATAATGCGCGAGTACAGATGGAGTAGCCTTTATCAACCAAAATGCGTTTCGTTCTTTGTAAGTGAAACCTGTCACATGTATTTTAGCAGAATTCTCTACATAGGTGTCTTTGGCCTAAAAATCACGTGTCAAACCTCTCACTTTGTTTCCTATAGTCGCCTGTGTGCGATGGCTACACGTATGATGAAGTCAAAGAGTCATTTCACACTTTGATGATAGGTTGATACGTGATATTCACTGACATTCAGGCACAATCAATATTTCGGAGCTTAGAGGGGTGGTATAAACTCTTTCCACCGCGAAATCCGAATATCATATGAATTCCAGACACCACGTTTCAATATAAAACAAAAAACCATTTTCGTCTAAGAATAACTTTCATATGGAAATATTGATACCAGTTGTAGCCTGAATTTACTTTTACATTCACGGTGAGTCATAACTGCACCGACAAACTTTCAGAGATGGTAGTATGGATAAAAGAAAAGATCCAGCAAACACGGGCTCTAAAGTGCCTTCGTGAAGATCTATCAGCTCTTGTTCATCTTCTCTACCGTAAAACACATGTCTGCTGCAGCACAAATGCTCGTAACTTTTAAGGTATGCATGTTCACGGGCAATTTTCTTGCTTTGTGCCATACTGTCACTTTTGAAAGATTGTCGATGAAGTTCTGGTTCACTCTGTGTGGCACGAAATGCATGCTAATAACAGTAGCTTGAAGACAATGAAGTGTAGGTTAGGACTGGTCTACACGTAGCGTTTTGTCGTCTGGTTCAAAAAATTACGTGTAGACCAGGCTTTAAGGTAATGCGCTAATGTAGCTATATCGGACATTTAATTACGTAACATTTATCCTGTTGCAGTTGACTACAAAATTAAACAAGCTTACAAAAACAGTAACCAACGCCAGCAAGAAAGAACTCAAGCCAGGACAGATGGACATAATTATATGAAACCGGGGACACAGATGTGTAATTATCATGTCATTTGCGTTGGTTAACAAGCTTTTACTCCTTTACAGATCCAGTCCCGGACCTCAAATGTTTGATAGTCGGGTTGTTAATTTCGGTCAATGAAGAGCGTCTGCAAAGCTAAAAATGAACTTACAGGTATAGCATGACATACAGTGATTCCAAATTACACAAAAAGTACAGAATTAAAAATCGCTACAAACATATAAGACAACATTTCCATCCCTCGGAACATGCTGAATACTACACAATTCATGTCATTGCGTATTTTGATTGCAAATTCATATTAATTAGAAATACAAGGAAGGTCAAAATATTACAGATTTTGAGTACCTGCAACATAATTACGTCATACATGTTGACAATGGTAACGGAGATCATTCCCCTGCAACGACGAGTGACGTGCCTACACTGTGGCAAGCTTGTTGTCATTCGGATCCCGACAATCGGTCATCTCACTTTGCAATTGCTAATTTACAACAGCATAATAGTGTCCTCATTTTTCGCACTAACGGGAAGTCACGACTAGCCTTATACTGCTTCACGCTCCAGTAAGAGAGAAATAGTGGACGAGTGCGAAACGACCACTGCTTGAAATTTCTGAGACTCGCCATACTCACGGAATTACAGCAAGAACGAGGAAAGTCCGTTAGCGCCGATGGAACAGTGCCACCTTGGCATATGAAGTATGCAACTCGCGCATTGGACTCGCATTCGCTCCGTTTCTGGCCTCTAGTAGTCAGTCAGCTGGAACGGCAACAACAAACGGTACGTGAGACCACTACTGCCGTCTCTGAGAAGTGGCGGTAACCGCGGTGCGTCGCTACAGACTGGTTTGACGTGGTGGTGGAAGTGCCAGTAACGGGGGTGCTGGCCCTATAGGTTTTGGATGGTTAGTTGCTAGTGTGACACGAGGAAGACGGTTCTTGGCGTATTCAGGTTCGAGGGCGTCGAGGAGCTGGTGTGCGGGACGTGCATGGACGACAAACTGGTGGAGCGGTTGCTGTCTTTCCCGGCCGGACGCACAGCAACTCCAGTGGAGGTGAAGGAACGGCTTCTGCATATCATAAAGGCCTCCACCTAAGTGCATTCAGTGATAATGATGGCTATGTTACTGAAGCACTGACCGTCTCCCCCACACACAAAATGCCAAAGGGTAACGTTTCATCATTCACTACTTTTCATGAAATAAAACTGCAGCATCAGGCACGACTTTTTACTTTATGACTTCCTTACTACCAAGGCTATTCGCACACGAATTTTGCAAACTGTGCCCAATGGCCGAGTGTCAATCATCTTAAACCATGTTTTAGCCAATTTTTGTCAGTGTAGTGTAAGACTGAGTTCCTTCAGCATTTGGATTTGTTCTGTTACTAGCTGTTCCAGCCCACGTGTTGCTGTGGCCCGCTCTGTTTAATGGACAAGAAAGCAGAGGAAGTACAGGATTCTAATTTGTAAGGGAATTAGATATACGTCCTAATCACCTTCGGCGACCTATCTTTGTCCAACTCTTCCTCCCCCTTTCTTCGATCATTTAATCCTTCTGTTTTTCCATGACTATCACCTTCTCCCACTCTCTCTATCTATCCATCTTCTCAATCCCACCTCTTCATCTAATCCTGCCCCTCTATCTTCCCCTCTCCCTACCCATCACCTCCTCCCTCATTTCTTCGTCCATCTTCTCATCCTATCTGAAAAAATGAAAAGTGTGAAACCTTATGGGACTTAACTGCTAAGGTCATCAGTCCCTAAGCTTACACACTCCTTAACCTAAATTATCCTAAGGACCAACACACATACCCATGCCCGAGGGAGGACTAACCTCCGCCGGGACCAGCCGCACAGTCCATGACTGCAGCGCCCCAGACCGCTCGGCTAATCACGCGGCGCATCCTCCCACTCCCTCTCTCTCTCTCTCTCTCTCTCTCTCTCTCTCTCTCTCTCTCTCTCTCTCTCTCTCTCTTCCTTCATCTTCTCTTAATCTCTCTGCATCGGCTACTCTCGTTTCCCCTCTCTCAGTTCATCACTTCCTGCCTCTTACTATGTTCACCTTCTCATACCACACTGTCTCCATCCTCTCTTGGCCTTTCTCTGTCCTACCTGACTATCGGGGACATATCTGGAGATCTTGCTGGTCACGGAAGTAACTCAACTTTCCACAGGAAGTACGTAGAAGTACGTGCCATGTGTGGACGAGTACAGTCCTGTTCAAAAAGGGCAACATTGTACTTTCGCATCAGTTGTAACACAGTAACAGATGAGGACGCAAGCCGGCCGAAGTGGCCGTGCGGTTCTAGCGCTGCAGTCTGGAGCCTCGAGACTGCTACGGTCGCAGGTTCGAATCCTGCCTCGGGCATGGATGTGTGTGATGTCTTTAGGTTAGTTAGGTGTAACTAGTTGTAAGTTGTAGGGGCTAATGACCTCAGACGTTGATTCCCATAGTGCTCAGAGCCATTTTTTTTTTTTTTTTTTTTTGAGGACGCAAAACGTTGAGCCTTTATAGGTCTTTCAATCACTATCTGCCGTCGCCTGATGTGATACTCGATAGGTCCCCACACAACGACGCCAGACATGAAAATTCTATTCCTTTTCAAAACACTGGAAAAATGAGACCTTCTGGTTCCTTTACTTTTTTCGTCCGGAGTGTGCGTATTCTCCACGAATGGAGGGAAGGGGGGCAAACTAACTCATTGTCCCCACCACATGACCGGAAAACAATCCGTACTGCGCAAATCCCATCACTGCTTAGGACAGCATGAAGTCAGGGTGTTGGTGTGTCAAGCCGGAAAGTCAAAACGGTGATTAGCGACGGTTTTTGGAAAAGCAGTCCGCAATGATCTACGTAGATACATTCTGATGTGGGTAGGGTAGTAGTGGTAATGAACCAAGGAGTACTGTTTATTTTGCTCGTCGTACTGGGGAGCCGCATTTGGGCACGAGAATAACCTGGGGCAATCTCTTTTTTGTGGCACATCAATGTCGACGTCGGTATCACCGGAGCTTCCGTTGCAGTACAGGCGTAAAACGTGGCTGCTGTGTTGAAGCTTACTGTAACACTCGCGGGAGGTAAATCTGATGAAATGATTTTGGTCTCTAATTTAACATTTAACTGAAGGTAAATCTTTGGAGACATCTTAATTTCCACCAATTTCCATCTAATGTCTACCACAAGTATCATTAACTTTAATAGCATCATAAATGTTATTTGTTTGCCAGTTAAAATCGGTAATTCACGACGAACACAGTATGTATTTGCTGCTGTATACCTAATTAGAGATACGTTCAGTTGCCACTCCTCCAAGTACCAAAATTCTTTCTCAACCGTTGATTACACAGGTTTTAAAATCAAACGGTCCAGTTGCTATTTTATTATAGTTTTGTTTAAATAACTGGTTTATATTAATCTACGAGCCATTTGTAAGCGTAAATAGGTAATTTAAGTCATTTGTCAAACCGAAAGATAGTCTGTTACCAGAGTGCTTTCGTACTCTTAGACCTATCCGATGATTACTCCGACACTTCCTGGGAAACCTTTATTTACACCGAGACTCCCGGCTCGGGTGACACTTTACATTGTTTGCATTAAAAAAAGCTTTTCTAGGGGCGGAAATAACTGAAAAAGACTAAAAAACTAGGATCGATTCTGAACAGATATTCGGTTTGGAATTTTAGGATCAGAAGTTACACAGTGAGCCACCGAGGATGTTGAATGGTTTTTCCACAGAAAGGATGCTCACATAATAAAATGTTTCAGTCACGATTATATGCAACTTTTTGAAATGGAGTCGGAGTTCTCAGTTGGTGCCAGTGGATTCCGTGCTTCTTTCAGTCTGTATAAAGTTCGTTGTTGAACATCACATATAATATTTTTTGTAAAGTAAGTGAACCACCCCAGAATTTGCATTGATATTAAAATAAGAAGGAATACGTCCATTTCGAATATACACTGCTGGCAATTAAAATTGCTACTCCAAGAAGAAATGCAGATGAACGGGTATTCATTGGACAAATATTTATGCTAGAACGGACATATGATTACATTTTCTCGCAGTTTGGTTGCATAGTCCTGAGAAATCAGTACTCAGAACAACCACATCTAGCCGTAATAACTGCCTTGATACGCCTGGGCATTGAATCAAACAGAGCTAGGGTGGCGTGTACAGGTACAGCTGCCTATGCAGCTTCAACACGATACCACAATTCATCAAGAGTAGTGACTGGCGTATTGTGAAGAGCCAGTTGCTCGTCCACCATTGACCAGACGTTTTCTATTGATGAGAGATCTGGAGAATGTGCTGGCCAGGGCAGCAGTCTAACATTTTCTGTATCCGTAAAGGCCCATACAGGACCTGCAACATGCGGTCGTGCATTATCCTGCTGAAATGTAGGGTTTCGCAGGGATTGAATGAAGGGTACAGCCACGGGTTGTAACACATCTGAAATGTAACGTCCACTGTTCAAAGTGGCGTCAATGCGAACAAGAGGTGAGCGAGACATGTAACCAATGGCACCCCATACCATGACACCGGGTGATACGCCAGTATGGCGATGACGAATACACACTTCCAATGTGCGTTCACCGCGATGTCGACAAATACGGATACGACCTTGATGATGCTGTAAACAGAAGCTGGATTCATCTCAAACAATGAATTTTTGCAATTCCAGCACCCAGGTTCGTCGTTGAGCACACCATCGCAGGCGCTCCAGTCTGTGATGCAGCGTCAAGGGTATAGTCGCAGCCATGGTCTCCGAGCTGATAGTCCATGCTGCAGCAAACGTCGTCGAACTGTTCCTGCAGATGGTTGTTGTCTTGCCAACGTCCCCATCTGTTGACTCAGGGATCGAGACGTTGCTGCCCGATCCGTTGCAGCCATGCGGATAAGATGATAGCGATACGAGGCCGTTTGAATCCTGCACGGCGTTCCGTATTACCCTCCTGAACCCACCCAATTCATATTCTGCTAACAGTCATTGTGTATCGAACAACGCGAGCAGCAGTGTCGCGATACGATAAACCGCTATTGCGATAGGCAACAATCCGACCCTTGTCATAGTCGGAAACGTGACGGTGCGCATTTCTCCTCCTTACACGAGGCATCACAACAAATGTTTACCAGGCAACGCCGGTCAACTGCTGGTTGTGTATAATAAATCGGTTGGAAACTTTCCTCATGCCAGCACGTTGTAGGTGTCCCAACAGGCGCCAACCTTGTGTGAATGCTCTGAAAAGCTAATCATTTGCTTATCACGGCACTTCTTCCTGTCAGTTAAATTTCGTGTCCGTAGCACGTTATCTTCGTGGTGTACAACTTTAATGGGAAGTAGTGTAGTAGCTTGCTGGCTCAGAAATTCAGTGTAGCACTGGTATTTATTATTTCCAGTCTTCCAGTAATCGATAATCTCCTCTCCCTCTCTGTCTATCTTACCCTCCTCTCCTCTCTGCCCAGCTCCTCTGTCCCCCTGCCCGTGTTCATCAGTTCCCACCAACACACTGTCCATTTCCTCGTACTCTACCACCTATTTCTGCCTTCCTCCTGCTCGTCTTGCCCATATCCTCCTCCCTCCCTCCCTGCCTCTCTTTTTCTCTTTCTCTCCCTCCCTCTCTCTCTCTCTCTCTCTCTCTCTTTCTCTCTCGGTCTATCACGCCGTCATCGCCCTCTCTTTCCATCAGCCCCAATTTCACCATCTCATCCCATCGTAATGGCAGGTTGCTGGCTTTCACCCCGCACAGTATTACATTCCATTTAGTAAGTAATATGTTCAAAAAGTTTCATGGCAATCGATTGAGGAGCTAGGAGATGTTACACACACACGCACGTATGGGACATACACCTTGTGATCTAAAGTATCCGGACAACTGGCTGAAAGTGACTTAAAAGTTCGTGGCAGCCTCCATTGCTAATCCTGGAATTCAATGTGTTGTTGGCCCACTCATAGCCTTGATGACAGCTTCTACTCTCGCAGGCTTACGTTCTATCAGGTGCTGGAAGGTTTCTTGGGGAATGGCAGCCCATTTTTTACGGAGTGCGGCACTGAGGAGAGGTAACGATGACGGTCTGTGAGGCCTGGCAGAAGTCGGCTTTCCAAAACATCCCAAAGGCATTCTATAGGTTTCAGGTCAGGCGTTTGTTTAAGCCAATCCATTACATAGATGTTATTGCCACGTGAACACTCCACCACTGGCCGTGCATTATGAACAACTTGTCGATAGTGTTGAAAGATGTAATTGCCATCCCTGAACTCCTCTTCAACAGTGGAAAACAAGAAGTTGCTTAAAACATCAATGTAGGCCTGTGCTGTAATAGTGTCGCGCAAAACAACAAGGTGTGCAAGCACCCTCCATAAGAAAACACGATCTCACCATAACACCACTGCCTCCGAATTTTACTGTTGGCACTACACACGCTGGCAGATGACGTTCACCTGATATTCGCCATATCCACACCCTGCCATCGGGTCGCCACTTTATGTACCGTGATTCGTCATTTCCCACAACGTTTATCCAGTGATGAATTACGGTCACAGTTAAAGCTCCATAAGGTAGAAAATCCGTTCGCCTAATCGCCAATAATACCTGTAGCCCATGTTATAAATTAAATAAAGAGCTAAATAAATGATTGATGGTGGCATATACATATCGTCGGACTTTTAACATTAGGAACTGCTCCGAATTTTCCGAGGAAATTAAAGACCTAATTATACCTTAGTATGTGTCACTAGCTTCAGTAGATATCACCAGTCTGTACACAAACATTTCCGTAAAAGAAACGATTGAGTGCATTAAGAGCAATCTTCTCACTCATGCTAAATTGGCATTAGGGGAAGTTATTGAACTAGTAGAGATCTTGGAACAAATATTGTCGTTCCATTAATTTATGTTCAATGGTAAAATTTTTTAACAGAAAGACGGGTTGGCAATGGGGAACATTTTAGCTGGGACGTTGGCTGACATTTTTGTAAATTACTTGGAAAACGAATTATTTGATGAAAATCCTGATATCACTGAGAAACTTGTATATTACAGGATATATGTTGACATATATTTGAATATATAAAGGATATAAAAATTATATCGATAACGTAGCACTAAAAATGAGCTCTCATAACCCGAAAATTAGATTCACTATGGATTTTGAAGAAGGCAACCGTGTAGATTATTTGGATTTAACACTAATAAAGAATGATGGGAGGCATGAATTTAGCATATTCAGAAAACATACGTGTACAAACTTAGTTATCAATGAGCGCTCTTGCCACACATCGCGATGCAAATGGGCATATTTTACTTCGTTGGTATACAGGCTACTAAGATTACCACTAAACCAACAGGAAGTAGAAAAGGAGCTAAGTATTTTAAAACAGGTGGCCGTAGCGAACGGATATACCTGTAAGGAGGTAACGAAAATTTATAATAAGATAACGAAGGGGCGAATGAAACAAATAGAAGTCGCAGTTAAGAGGAACAACACATACAGTGGAAGAATTACAGATAAGATTTAAAGGTGCTTTCGTAAATCCGATGTTAAAATACGGTCCCAAACAAACCACACGATAAAATTTAAATTCTCAGGCAAAGTATATAATAGTAGGAATACGTTTCAAGATTCAGGTGTATATATGATCTAATGTGATGACTGCTGTAAACAATACATAGGGCAGACTGGTAGGAACTTTGAGACCAGATTCAGTGCGTACACCTACGCTCTAAACTAAAAAGCGTTTGGGGGCGCATATGGCTGCCTTAAAGCATTCTGTCACGAACATTGAAAAAAATTTAGACATCCTGCATACAGCTCATAAGTGACGACTTCTTAATATTTTGGAAGAAATTGAAATATAGTGCAACAAAAATAAATATCCGGATTTAATCCTCAATGAGCAAAGCGAGTTCAATCAGAACGCCTATTTTAGCGTTTATGACGACTTACCGAGGTGACAACTGTTGCATGTGAAGGTGCAGGCCGAGGGATGAGAGATGGTGCATGGTGGGGAAACGCGTGCAGCGCCTGGCATCGTTGACGGGTCCCTCCTGCACGGCCCTCTTGCCCACGGCGATGGACTTCAGACAACTGAGCGTATCTTGGCACAACACCGAAATGGCGTGAACCACGGAAGCAGACCATGGAGGAAAACAAGTCTACATCAGCGCCATGGATACAGATATTGCCCTTTCTCTTTAGATCGTGTAAAATGATAATTTAATGTGTTCTTTAACTTTGATAAGTATAGCTTTTAACCTTGGCATCCACAGATTTTATTTAAGTATTTTTAGGAATAAAAGTAAATTACAAAAAATCAACTGAATACAGGATGTGCTTATGTAATGTAACAAATGTACCAGAAGCCTCCTGTCGGTGATAGTTTTGTAATTAATATAAATGACGTGCATTCTGCAAACCAATTTCATGTGACGCAGCATGTGAAGTTTGCTGTGTTTGGACGGGTTACTCCTGTAACCGAAATTGCAGGTACCTTCTGGTACGTTTGATGCTGATTGGATTCGACGAAAAAGATTGCATTTGTGAAATAGTAAATTAATCTCATTTCGTTACAGATCTGAAGATGGTTCTAGAGGAACCGAAACCGGTCATGTGAATAAACATTTTTTTGCAATCAAGACGGATTATAGGTAACATTACAAAACCAGTGATTGCAGTTATCGAATCAGACATTATGTCTGCTTTTGCTAATGTCATAGTGCTTGAAGTAGAACCTGACGCAGTTAGGAATTCGTCTGTGATGGTCTGGATAGATGTCTGCCTATTACACATTACCAACCTCTTCAACTATTGACCGTCTCCGTCAGTCAACAGGCGAGATCGGCCTGTACGCTTTTGTGCTGTACGTGTTCCTTCACGTTTCCACTTGGCTATCACTTCGGGAACAGTGTACCTAGGAATTGTGGGGAATGTGGAAATCTCACGTTCAGACGTATGACACGAGTGGCACCCAGTCACCAGACAACGTTCGAAGTCCGTGAGTTTCCCGCAACGCATTTTTCTGCTCTCTCGCAATGTCTAACGACTACTGAGATCGCTGGTATGGAGACCTGGCAGTATGTGGCAGCACTATGTACCTAATATGAAAAACGTATGAAACTTCCTAGCAGATTAAAACTGTGTGCCGGACAGAGACTCGACCTCGGGACCTTTGCCTTTCGCGGGAAAGTGCTCTACCAACTGAGCTACCCAAGCACGATTCACACCCCGTCCTCAGAGCTTGAATTCCGCCAGTATCTCGTCTCCTACCTTCAAAACTTCACAGAAGCTCTCCATTCTGAAAAACGCATGATTTTAGGGTGGGGGGGGGGTTGTCGAGATACTTCTGATCACATAATGTATGTTGCACACCCATATGACTGACCATTTGCTGTTTCACACCATACGAGTCCAGGCAGGATGTTAAATTTATCTGTGGTTTGATAGGGAAACACGTTGTCAAAGTTTTTGGCTCACTAGTTATCATTCTTGCAAACCAGTTGACACAATGAACAGCACAAGTCAGGGACAACGTGCACGTATACTTTTAGAAGTATTATGCTGTGTAACAATAGCATGTTTGGGAACGTTTTTACATTACCTCTTCTCATCCACACCCCCACACCTAGTGGTTCTGGTGAACGTTACTCCCACGGTATTTCTTTTTGTAACTAATAAGTCGTGTACCTTACAAATTAGATTGAAATAATTGCAGGTGTCGCTGAATTGTGCCTCATTCTCACGTGTAACGGATGTTAGTGGGTCTTCACCCACATGTTCTTTCCATAGCAGCCACTTAACGCTCGATGCTTTAAAGCCAGAGGCGTTTGACGCTAAGCATGTATGTAAGACAGTACTTAGAAAAGGTTTGAAATTATATTTACAGTTTTCTGGAAGTCGGTACGTGCTCATTATCAAACACTGGATCAGTATAATCTGGGCAATTCGCGTTCCATTTTAGGAAAATGTCATTTTTCACTTATGTCAGTGTTTATGATGTCCCGTATCCGGAACTACGCGACGTACAATAATATTAATTTTCAGGCATGTTCATAGCGGATACTGGCTGCTAATTTTTGGGCATAGATTTAGTAATAAAGAAGTGATAAATTAAAGCGTCAGTCATGATGTTGCAGATTTTCGCGCGTCTCCATGTTTAAGGCATTATCTCCTTAACTATGTGCTGTACAGTGATGTAACTTGCAGACGCATTTGGTGGTATAGGTGGATACTATCTGCAAAATGTGTGTGATTGTGTGTGTGTGTGTGTAGTGTTGGCAGTAAAGATGTCATAAATTAAAACTTCGTGCCTTATACTGCAGTTTTACTTAATGAAAAATTGACAATACAGGAAGCGATAACTTTCTCCCCTTTCACATTTTGTGGATCGGGTGGCAGTGCTGTAAAGTTTCGTAGAGCTTGGGAAATGCGTGTAAAGTTAGTTGCAGGTCACTAAGCGCTCTCTATCATAAATACCTTGTGAATATGCAATGGATATTTGCACGATGTGCGTTGGGATTCTTTTTCACTCCCACCCCTGTAAAGGAAAGGTTCTTACCGCCTCCAGTACTACTTTCCAGACGGCAAATGGTGTGCGTACCTTAGGTTAAAATAGATACAGCAGCCGAGTAGCTGATGGTGATCGTTCATACTTATATAAGTAAAATATGTTTTTATAAGATACATTATCAGGCTACAAAGAGATCGAAACAGTACATCTTTACAGTCGCTTCCATCATTTCTGAGGACATTCGTTCACAGCAACAAATTAGCAAAAAAATGGTTAAAATGTCTCAAAGCACTATGGGATTTAACTTCTGAGGTCATCAGTTCCCTAGAACTACTTAAACTAAACTAACCTAAGGACATCGCACACATCCATGCCCGAGGGAGTATTTGAACCTGCAACAAGGTAGCCATAACTTCATAAACAGAGTTAATATCTCCTTTACTGACGTTTAAGGTATATGTGGGAACAAAGCCCGTATTTCTTTATATATATTGCGAATTAATTTAATGTACTTGATAAAGGCTGTGGTTGCCGTAGCACCTGCTCTTTTGGCCATGCATGCATGTCCAAATGAACGTTGCATCGTAATCAGAGTAACAAATGCTCTGAAATATCGCATCGGAATAGACAATATCCAAAGAACAGTTCGGTTTGTTGCAGGTTCAATGCTAACCGTTATATTATTGCTTCTATCCTGGAAGGGAGCTACTGCATGGAACACTTTTATTAACTTGGCAGTATATCTTTGCTTTTCCATTCTTCTTCACTGCAGCTTCTTTGGCTGTTACTGAATGAAGGACCAGCGAAAACGTTAATATAACATTGCAAACTTATAAGGAGATGGGTGTTGTAAAGTGGCTTTCTGTAGCACATGCAGCCTCTGGATCTATTGCACATGATTCAGTTCCAAAGTCATTAAATTCTGAACGGTTTACTATGCACCCCATCGTATTCTTTCTCATTACACAAGCTGTTGTTTAGGGAACGTCTACGGAATAATCGGGACTTTTATTAAATACAAGGTGAAATTATTCCTTATTTAACAATGGCACTTTCTCTAAAAAATAAAGAAAAATTCGAGGTCAAATGGTTGACAACCATTTACCATTGCAGTCACGGCACTTACACAAACGTGTGGTTCCTTAATATGTAACAGTTTTAGATTAAGTTAAAATGTCAGAAAATGCATTATTGGTGATAAAGTTAAAACTTTTCTCTCTCGTATGCAGCACACTCACGGAAAACATGGCTTTCCCGTAATTACTGTTCACTACATAACATGGATATCCTACGAAACTCTTACTAAATCCTGAATCATTATAAAAATGGGATAGCAACACGAAACGCTTCCCCAACAAAAGTGAGCTAAAGTACACGTAGTCGGAAATGACAGATCATGTAACTAGCAAATACTGATACCTATCTCCCAAGACCAAGCAAATGCTCTGTTCAACACGTCTGCTCACTAACCCATTTCCACCGGAAGCTATTTGAAAACACAGCTGCTAGCCAAATGCTGTTGAACTGACCAACCAAAGTCTTCAGATGCAGTCACGATTTTTTCATTCTTTGCAGAAGCAAACGTTTTTGGTTACCAAGACTGTTTCTGCGTCGCATGTTACTGGTTGCTGTAACACCCCCGCTATGGGGTGGAGAAAGGTTTTTATTCCCCTTCGGAGCCTGTCTACTCTGTCGTGTCTACAACCACAATATCCAGACAATAGTTCCTTAGTTCGAAAAAGAGAGGTGAAAGTTCGTTGGATTTGAAATGTCCAACTACTCACTCGCTGCTGGGTTCACTGTTTTATAACTCTTACGGCTTGTTACCTTCTCTGGCATTTTTAAATCGATGTCGAGTAAAGAACGATTCCTCTGTTTTTAAAAAGGTGGGGGATGACAGGAGAAATGGGGGTGGGTGGAGGGGAGGCATTAGTTGAGCTCTCTCAGTCCGTGCCTGTCAAAGCCCGTTCATTCTATGGTTCCATGTTACGTTAGATTTCAATCCACTAATGGAATACTAGATAAAATAATTTAAAACAGCTTCTATAAGAATATATGAAATAAATCGATTAAATTGGTCCATCTTCTTCCAAGAAGCTTAGTACAGTCTTGCCAGAGTAAAATTAAGCGTATTACAACAGGAATAATGCGGATCTGACAAATTATGTTAGATTTATCACTTTACATAAAACGATAGTAGGGGCACGTTTCAAGACTGAGTTGGTACACGCGCAAGTGTCATAGACATTCTCAGCCAACTTCAACAGCAGACGCTGCAAGAGATGCGTTCTGCATCAACATCCGGTTGACTGTTAAAACTTCGACAGCGAACGTTCTTTGAAGACAGAGGAGCCGACCTATGCAATGCTCCTCCCACAAATGTGTCACAAAACTGAAGGTAAAATTAAATTCGAACTCACATAAAGGCTTAACAAAAATCATTGCAACAGGAAAGACAGCTATGACATTGGTACCCAAAGTATCACGCGCCACACTGGGTAAGGTGCCTTGCCGAGTATAGATACACACTAACACAAAAAGGAAGTAATTAATGTAGAATAATGAGATTTCCTAAATACATTTGTCGAGGTTTCGTATCTAAGTGATTAAAATTGTAACAGCGTAACCGCCAGAACGTTGAATGCAAGGCCACAAACGTGCATGCAATGTGTCGTACAGGTGCTACATGTTAGTTTGTGCCGGCCACGGTGGTCGTGTGGTTCTAGCGCTGCAGTCCGGAACCGCGGGACTGCTACGGTCGCAGGTTTGAATCCTGCCTCGGGCATGAATGTGTGTGATGTCCTTAGGTTAGTTAGGTTTAAGTAGTTGTAAGTTCTATGGGACTAATGGCCTAAGAAGTCCCATAGTGCTCAGAGCCATTTTTTTTTTTGTTAGTTTGTGTGGTAATGTTGGTCAGTCAATTCAGGGACGGTTGATGATATTTCTGGATAAATCTGGAGTTGTTGACCGATGATGTCCCATTTGTGCTCGTTTGAAGACAGATCTGGTGATCGAGCAAGCACGCCATAACAACATGTCGAAACACAACAAAGCTTATTGGACTACAACAGCATTATGTGGGCGAGAGTTATCCTGTTGGAAAACACCCCTTGAATGACGTTCATAAACGGCAGCCCAACAGGGAGAATCACTGGATTTGGATACAAATTTGCTGTCAGGGAGCGTGGGATAACTACGAGAGTGCTCCATCTGTCTTACGAAATCTCTGCCCAGACCATAATTCCAGGTGTAACTCCAGTGGGTTCACCACACAGACAGTCAGGTTGTGGACCCTAAATTAGCCTCCTTCTAACCAACATACTGCCATCACTGGCATCGAAGCAGAACCTGTTTTGACCAGAAAGTGCAACAGATCTCCACCTTGCCCTCCAAAGAGTTTGACAACACTGAAGTCGGAAATGATGGTGGTAAGGGGCCGGTGAAATTCACTTTACAGGTCGTCTGGCTCGGAGCTGTCTTCTAGATAACCGATCTGTGACAGTTCGCGACCTCTCTGTGGTACCAACTACTGCTCAAATTGCTGCTGCACAATCAGTACCATGCCCCAGAGACATACGCCAAACACAATGGTCTTCAGTATCGATAGGGTCACGTGGCCGTCCGGAACCAAGTTCTCTTGTTACCATACTAGTGTGACCGCCACATACGAGCTACTCGCCGAGACTTTATGCTGCATCGCAGAAGGAACATCCAGCTTCTCGTGTCCCTATTCCACGACCTCATTCAAACTCAGAGAGGTGTTGATAATGGCATCTTTGTACCCTTAAAGGCATTCTTACTGATATCAACACGACACGTCCTCTCTGAGAAGTCACTAACACTGACGAGCGGTACAACGCTTACTCTAAACAAAGCTCATTTCCTTGCTCTGATGCAATCGGCGGTAAATTTGAATAGGTGTTAAAAACACGCCTAATAACTTTGTTTGGTATCTCAGAAATCCTTCTTGCTGTTGGGACCCTTTTTCCGTCAGTACAGATTGTGACAGAGATTTACCTCTGTCGGGATAGGTACCCCGGGTAGGTGCAAGAGATGACGTCGACCTCCCTCAAATCGTTTCGAGACCGCGGCAGATATCAAGCAAAGCCGGTCCCGTTATTGTTGTTCTTATAAAGCGTCCCTTACCCCTTCTTCATTTCCTTTAAACGCCGGCTGCTCGGGCCGCGTTTAGTTGCGGAATAATTCGCCCGCAGCGACTGAAGAGTGCCGCAGACAATGGCGCCCTCCACAGCATCCAGGCGGGCTCCGGCTCTAAACTGTGGAGAAAGCGGGAGGCCAGAAAGCAAAAGAACCGCGGAAGGAGCCCCGGAGGAGAATAATAATTCCTCTCCACTCAGAACAAACAATTTAATTTTCAGAAGCCGCAGGTAATTTCTCCCTCAAGTCGTGCTTTCTTTAGGTCTGTAATCTTAAATCAGCGTTGGTAGGACGGAGCGGAGGGCGTCTGTTCCTTATCTCGCGGGGCGTAAAAGTAGGAATGAAATGTGCAATGGCCCGCACACCTGCGCGTGGTCGGTGGCAGCAGACAACGCGGTTACAACGCTACCTCGCATATCACGCTTTGTGCTCACGGCGTTCTTTGGCTCTAATCTCACCTCATTTTGCGAGAGACCCATGACCTCAATGACAAACATCAGTAATTTAGACTTCTTTTTAAATACATAACGGCTTCTTCGAAGAACTACAGATATGCTTGTATACACTGTTCATTACCATTGCAAACAAAGAATTCCAGATTACCAGAATGAGATTTTCACTCTGCAGCGGAGTGTGCGCTGATATGAAACTTCCTGGCTGATTAATACTGTGTGCCAGACCGAGACTCAAACTCGGGACCTTCGCCTTTCACGGGCAAGCCCTCTGCCAACTGAGCTACCCAAGCTAAAGCTGTGAGGACGGGGCGTCAGTCGTGCTTGGGTAGCTCAGTTGGTAGAGCGTTTGCCCGCGACAGGCAAAGGTCCCGAGTTCGAGTCTCGGTCTGGCACACAGTATTAATCTGCCAGGAAGTTTCAATTCCACATTTGTTACGGAGCTGCTCTAGAGAACTATACAGTGCAGTTTATAACAGGGATAGTTGTCTACCCGTAGTGATTTAGTTAGTTAAAATTGCTGCAATGTTCTGCTGAGTGCTACAACTACAGAAGTTGGACGAAAATATAGAAACAGTGCAAGAAATGCATACTTGGCCGTAAATGAAACTGCGCTGTTTTATTCGAGGCAACGGCCTAGCAGCAGTGGATACACCGGTTCCCTTGAGATCAGCGAGGTTAAGCGTTGTTGGGCGTGGTCGGCGCTTGAATGGTAGACCATCCAGGCCGCCATGAGCTGTTGCCATTTTTCTGGGTGCACTCAGCCTCGTCATGCCAACTGAGAAGCTACTCGACCGAATAGTAGCGGCTTCGGTCAAGAATACCATCATACCGACCGGGAGAGCGGTTTGTTGACCACACGCCCCTCTTATCCGCGTCCTCCACCGAGGATGACACGGCGGTCGGATGGTCCCGGAAGGCCACTCGTGGCCTGAAAACGGAGCGCTTTGTTTTATTCGACCACGACCGGCACCTGGGCATTGTCCTTAATACGATACAAGTGTCAGAGTTAAACCCGTCCGGCTAGCAGCGCGGTCTCACAAGCCGCTTCCCGAGCGGGAAGGTGTGCCGATCCCCGGCTCGAATCCGCCCAGCGGAGTAGTGTCGAGGTTCGATGTGCTAGCCAGCTTGTGGATGGTTTTAAGCCGGTATTCCATCTACCTCGGCGAATGCGGACTGTTCCCCTTATTCCATCACAGTTACACTGTGTCGGCGATTGCTGTGCAAACACCCCTCCCTCGTTCGCTTACACCATACTTATTCTACCACACAAACCGCTGTGAACCGCTGAGAGCTACGGTGGATCGAAGCCTCTCCTAGGTCCCCAGTTCAACACATACATAAATACATACATACATATCATAGGTAACTGATTTCGAACTTGGGCCAGGTGCTGTTGCTTATATGGTTGGTGCTTCCGTAACCAAGGCCGGTGATGTGTTTGGTGATTCAGGAGGCACCGTACTGAAAATTTGTACCACATACAGTGGAGAAACGTCATATGGTAAGTCAGAACATAGACTGAAGTGTGTGTTAAGGAATCGAGACAGACAGTCATTGAAGAAGACTGTGACAAGAAATAAGAGGATTACAGCTGCGAAAGTCACTGTCGATCTGAATGCCGTACTCGCGAATACTGTCAGCACCAAAACAAAGCGAAGGGGGCTCCACAAGCTGGGAATTTCAGGTCGCGCTGGAATTCCAAAACATCAGTGGTGCAGACACCCGTGACAGGAAAATACGGTGCCGAAGTAATAAAATCTAGAGTATGGAGCAATGGAAGAAATTAATTTTGTCGACTGAGCCTCTTTCCACATTGTTTCCCATTTCTGGCTAAGTATACGTGCCAAGAGCTAAGCATAGTGATGTCCGGTCATGATTTGGGCAGCCATATCGTGGCTCCTTTGATTACTCTGCCAGGTCGCATTATTGCCAAGGATTATGTGACTATTTTGGATGATCAGCAGCTCCCCGTGGTATAATGTTCCCCAAAGGTGATTGTGTATTCCCCTGTTAACATTGCTCGAATCGTCCAGAACTGAGTTTCCAGAGCTCGAGAACGAACGTCTTCTCTGTGCTCTAGTCACTATATGTCAACATCGCTTCGTCTGAATGGCCTGCTTCCAGGGAAGGTTGCGTGATCATTATCCACATCCGCCATCATTACCTGAGCTTTCCACTATTATGCAAGAAAAACCGGTGTAAGATACCCATGAAAAACATAAAGGGTATGCATTTATCCATTCAGAGACGACTGGAAGCTGCTTGGACTGACACCGTGTTCCTTTCGCCGTACGCCATGTGATGTCTCGCGCTTATCTCTCCATACTTTTGTTTAAATCTGTATCCTACAAAGTTTTATATGCGAATGTATAAGACGTTAAGACTCCGGTATACTAGTCTAAAATATTCCCATTTGTATGAAATTTGACCCAGGAATAAACAACAAAGCCCTGACTACTTTTTAAATTATTATTGATTTCTTCATCTTAAGATAACTGCAAACCCAGAGAAACCAATAGCAATTGATGACAACACCAGCTGTGGAAGTTGATCATGCAGAACTTAATATATGAGTAGGCTTTAATTAAATATGAGACACTGAGAAAACTTTCAAAACACAACGGAACAAAGAAGAGTCCTTTAACATTAAGCAAATGAAGATAAATTGACCAAGATTTTAAACCCTCCTAGTACAACCTATCAGTATAAATGCGTCTCTTCTTGCAGAAGGGTAGTTTTAAGCAGATGTAAGTAAACCAGTAGCTGCGCGGGTTAGCCGAGCAGTCTAAGGACGCTGCAGTCATGGACTGTGCGGCTAGCAGCAGCGGAGGTTCGAGACAGGCTGACAAACTAAATGACTAATGAACTACAGCAGTATTATGGGATGGCCATTAGAAATAATATTGAGGATTTGTTGGAAATGAAGCAGGCAGTATGGGCTACCTTCTTCCACATACAGTCAACTGATGAGAAACCAGTACACCACCTTCGCCCTACCGGACGTGATTCATGGTGCAATTAACGCAATGCCCTGTACTCACACAGTTCATACAGCCATAAACATTCCATCCCTGCAGCTAGCATGGATATCATCAAACCTATTTATAGAGACCTTGCAAGTCCTGACTTTCTGAAGGAAGTGTCGGCATGGTTAGACTCAAAATCCCAATGAGTCGACCAATAATGTTATACCGACTCGCTTACCAAAAAATGTTTTTGTTCAAAGGAAGACACTAAAGTGGGGGGTCAGTGATGCAGCTATTCCTTTTAATGATGGCAGCACTGGTACGTTGAAAGTGCTACAGCATATGGGAATTAATCGTGGAGCCAACTGCATCAGAGAACTTGAACGGATGGACAAGGTTCGCATTGATAAAGCAGACTATGCAACACAATTGGCCACTAAGGAGTTCAGAAAAAGAAAAGACGAAACATCTTTGAAAAATATGAACAGATTGATATAGAGCATAGTGCAGGGTGCCTCTGAATGACTAAAAGTAAAAAATTAAGCATATATCAAGTGAGTTACAGATATTTGAAACTTTGGTAGCCGTTCGGAAAAATTACATTTTTGGTTGCTTTTTTTCCCTAAATCTCAGAAACCACTTCGAATACAGTATTCAAATTTTCAGGGAGTAATGACATACGTATCCTCAGTCTACTGAACTAAAGTAACACCTTAATGTTATGCATAATTAAAATTATGTAATATAAGGTACAAAAAATAACACAAAATATTAATAGTGTAGTTAAAAAGTTATTTCCAGAAGCACTGTCAGAAATGCAATTACTGCAGAATTTAATGTCCTGTTAAAGTTTCATATCAATGGCCTCAGTGGTTTCTGAAATGGAGGGAAGACAAGTCACTAAATTTAACATTGTCGGGATAGGGCGATCCAACTTCTCTTAAGCTCAGAAACAGAGTCTTGAGAGTAACATCTCAGATTTTTACAGAACCAGTAATTAGTGATCATTACACCTATATAACGTTAGTGACGATCGTTGTAAGCAGGGAGTTTATATTAGTTGATTAGTTATTGTTTCATGTTCCATTGATCGTTTGTAGAACGAATCTTGATGATATGTATACAAATCTTTCTAAACTCACCTTAAGAAACGTAGGAAGTCATTTCTGCTCACTAAGTATGTCTAGAAACAGATATCAGAATACCTGAGCAGTCAACAACCAACATGCATGCCTGTAGCAAGCGAGTAACTGTGAGTGTAAGCTGGTATGAATACTTGTGAATCACATTGTTTAAATAATTGTTTGTGAATTGCTTTATATATTCCGCAAGAGTGATTATTTTATCTAAGATATTGCAGGGCTATGTAAATTTTAAAGTTCATGGTTTTAGTATTAAGTCAAATCATTAAGTGCATTCCCGCTGATGGTTTTGGGCTGCAAAGGTATCGTTGTTTCCCATATTATGAGAAGGTTCTTGAAGAAGTCTCTGTACTGATTCTTGTGCAGTCATTTGAAAGAGGAACACGTCTGGTAGTGTGTAGGGATGTTCTGAACTTATCAGGAACAGCAGCTTTGGGTGGACTAGGTATAATTGGAACTCGTATTTCTGGGGTGCAATTAAGCACCAGAATTTAGACGTAGCTGCATATATTGCAAAGCAAATCTCTACCATGGACTACCCGAAACTGCTGTCAATTGTGAAGAAGTGAGGAAGTGAAAAGCACGGTTGTGCCCTACTGACTGCTATGGTGTATAAAAATCAAAGATACTGCGTTAGTGATGAATATTTAACATTCTAACAAAATTAATATACACATTTATGAAAAAATTGCAGCATCTGGTAAGTTCTGGTCGGACTATAACGCAAAAATGAATTATCAGCTAATTTTGGTGAAATCCTTACTTTTGCACCGACGTATTACTACGCATAAGACGCGGGACCACCACTTGACGCCGGGCGATGTGGCCGAGTGGTTATGGGCGTTTTTCTTCGGAACCACGCTGGTGCTACGGTCGCAGGTTAGAATCCTGCCTTGGGCATGGATGTGTGTGCTGTCCATATATTAGTTAGGTGTAAGTAGTTCTAAGTCATGGGGACTGATGACCTCAGATGTTAAGCCCCATAGTGCTCAGAGCCATGTGAACCACTTGACGCCATAAGAAAAGTAACTTCGACGACAAGTTTGGACGTAAACAAACATCCCTTTAAACGGAATAAATCTAGGTTATTTAGGAATCATTTTTAATCACTGGCTTCTGAGACTTATTTTTGTAAGTACAGACGTATTTCAATTGTATGGTAATCCTTAGTAGTAATTTGCTATTTATGTGTGTAGTATCCGTAATTATTAATTTTTGTAATAAAACTAAGATAAGCACACCAAAGGCAGCACTCTTTCCTTTGCAAAAAGCTGTTGGCGATTTGTTGTCTATTGTCGTAACCAGACGCACGGTAATATGCAGTAGACAATGATAGCTGTAGAGGAATGTTCGACACGAAACGTCTGCTTTCACCACTTACATAGGATTCAAGTGACAAGCTCCGTAAACAATATGGCAATTACAACGCAATATTATTGGCGATCTTGTCAAACGCTCCAATGCATAGATCAATTTGTAATGACAACCAGCTTTTCCTAGTATCACATTCGTTGGATTCATGAACTCACAGCCAAACTGTTACTTTACATCCGAACCAATATTTCGGGCTAAGTTACAAATCAGTGTGTCACCACAACGAGACTTATTAAATTTTTTGCTTTCGAATTTATCTTCGCCAACTATAGCAAATCTGTGAACATATGCACCATATACGTATACCATATATGTATACCACATGTACGTAAAAGGACACGTGACTATAGATATTAACGTTAAGCCATTCGCCAAAGCTGACAACTCGTATCGAATATTCCTCTTTACCCGCCAATGGTAACAGCTCAATCCTCTAATTTTGGATTACCGCAAAAACAAATATTTAGCTATTTTTTCCGAATTTGTCGCGATTTTCGAGGCTGTGGTTACGTTGAGACCTAACAGCACACATTAACTTTGGATGTCCCAAATATTTGCTATATTTTCCGATTATGTCCCACCGTCCGAGGTTGTCGTTAGGTACGAACCCAATACCACTGTTTAAATTTCTGCGGTTGAAACTGCTGGTCTCTCTCACCACAGACATGCAGCTCTTCATTCCGAATATCTCGCCATATCCGAGGGTGTGGTTAGGCATGATCCTAATTCCTGTGAGTGATTAAATTGCTGAGAGTGAAACATAATATCTGATAACCTCATTGGCGACGAAAAGGAAACTACGAATAAGAATTTCATTGACTACCTACGTTTTCCCATCATTGCTCGTGTTGACTTCTATCATTCACCGCGATAACAGCATCAGCACACAATGGAAAATGCGACGACAACGGTGTGCACTTTTGCCGCAAATGACGAAGACTCCCTTGTTTGTGGAGAAAACTGCAGCCGGTTTCAATAAAATCAGAAAAGTGTGCGGGAGAGAGACTAATTCGAAGACCTACCTCTCTTTGTAATTTGTGCAAAACTCTATATGCGTCACAGCTAGACAGTATTTCAGCGTTCTAATGTAGCTGTTCGAGAAGAGCAGTTCGGCGATCTTCGCACAGGGCCTGACGCAGCTGCTCCGCGTTCCTTACATCGACCACTCGCGGACGTGGTTCTGTGTACGTTCCTATGGAAATTTCCGAGTGTTTCCATTGTCCTCGACGATTATGCATTGACTGGATAAAAAGCAGTGCTAACAAAACTGTTGTAACTAATAGGAGTCTTTAATGACAGATGTTAGCCATTTTACATGCCTTCAATATAACCGTCCCGCATTTGTATCATCTTGCCCTACACAGATGGAAAGCGTCGTACACTATCAGCGTGTCCATCTCTGACGAAGTCTTTGCAAGGACTACCCTATGGCAAGGATGAAAGCTTCTCTTGTATTGTACCGCGTGCCAGGGAGAGGTTCCTCGCTTCTGGCGAAGAGGTCAAAATCGCACGTACTCATAACGGGCGAATACCGTGGATGTCCAAGTATTTTCCACCTCGAAGTATACAGGAAGTCATGCTCAGAATTCACCTCGTCCCTTCGTGCATTGTCATCATGAAAGATGAAATGCAATACCAGAAGGTGCACTCGCTTTCTTCTCAGTTATATCAGAAGTAACGGCAGCAGTAGCCTATAGTGACTGTCTGCCCCTGCGGTACAACGTCATGCAGGGTTAGCCCAGAATATCATAAGCAAACACAACCATCATTTTGGTGCCACCTGGTTAACGGTGCACGTTGTAAGGGCGAGGAGAACCAGTACGTTTCCATAACCCTGCCAGTAGTAGTGTTTGAGCTATTTCTCTGCATGACGATGCCGCTGTTACTCCTGGGTCACTGCATGCGGTACCGAACGAGCTGCAGTGTTACTGTACTCAGGAACTTCGGACAAAATGTGGAACTCTGTAGCGTGCCTAACCGTGAAGCTAGCTCATGCGCTCTCCGTCAACTGTCATATGGTCCGTGGGAGAGTCCAGGGCGAGGCCGATCTTGAAAGACATCCGTTCCAACCCTAAACACGTTCGCTCATCTCGCTGCCGTACGACGGCACCACCACACGCCAGACGCCTCACGTAGTACCTGAAAACAACGTCGTGCGCTCCGACCAAGTGCCAATTCAATTTCGTTCCACGCGTGTTGTTCGCGTTTCCCAAGCGTACTCTTAGGGCACTTAAGTTGGCCTCCCGCAATTTGACACTACACACTGTAACTGAATCACAGCCGTCAGCGCTCACTGCTCTATTTCAACAGACCTTCTGCTATCAGCTACGGACAGCGCACATGCCATCTGACGCTCATCTTTCATGTTATGGCTGTATTGCCAGGACTTTTCAATCCAGCTCTCGTTGTTTTCCGTCTGTCATGATAGCGAATCTTTTACACTTCACGGCTGAGAGGTGACAACTGTACTGCCAGCTATTAGGAACTTCCTGTGGACGTCTGGACTAAAGCTCCTACCCACAGTCCTCGAAACCAGCAGAGGGTCTAAATGGGTAATCCAGATAATGTCAATCGGAAGACAATATTCTGAAGTAATCAGAAAATTTCTAAGCACGGAATTTATCAGGTAATGGTGCTCAGTACTGTTTTTGGGAAACTGAAAAACAGACTTCGACCAAGACTGTGATGAGGATAGTTAGAACGGAATATTTTTTTTAACATTCCAATTTTTATCTAATTATAAAATTAGAAATTTCCCGCATAAACGATATATATATATCACTTATAAACTCATATGAGACATGTTTTATTTAATTTTTTTAAATATAATGTACACCAGCACAAAATTTTAAAATTATTTCGAGCATTACTTCAAGATCTAAAAATATCGGCAACTTTTTATTATGAAGGCTATTGATTCCCTTGTTATAAAGGTTAAATTACGTGTTTGTATTGCTAGCACTGTCAAAAATAGTATCGTTTTATTTCATAGTGTAAACATACCTTGTATGTTGAAGTGCTGAAGTTTTTTCTGAGGAAAAGTGACGAATAGATTGGTAAATCTCTCAAATAGTAAAGTACGACATCAAAACGAAGTGTTTTTAAGAAACTTGGGTTTCATGGCAATAGATTTCGAATAAATGGAAAAATGTGCTCAACATCTGGTGTATGCGTATTACGTAACAGACAATGAAATACAGGCAATCTCGTCAGTATCTAGAGAAACACTCATTAGTTCTTCGAAGATTAAAATAAAACATTGTGATAGACAGTTTTCAAAAAACGAAAGTGATGTAAATGGTAGATTTACACATCCTAGCAAGGGTGTTAGGTGAATGTGTGTGTAGTAAAATATGTGGAGGGCCATTTAGTTTACATGAAGACAGTGAGGTATCAAATGGACTAGCCAGGAAACTTATCATAAACAGTGCCACTTGTAAATATACTCATTCATTTTGGAATTCTGCAAAGTGTAAGGATAATTATTTTCATGTAAGTGTTAGGTGGTTTTATGGATTGAGTTATTAGCAAAGGACACACTGAAGCAGAAACAATGTGTGCCCTGACGAATATTCCACGCCTACCTTGTAAAATCTACAAGTATGCAAGATTTATTGGAGCTAAAGTGGGATCTGTTGCATACGAGTCAATGAAGGGTGCTGCAAAGGAAGCTGTTTAAATAAATGATGGTATGATTGACATCCCAGTAGCTTTTGATGGCACTTGGTAGAAGTGCGGCTACACTTCTAAGAATTCTGATGCTGCGCTGACCAGTGTGTATACTGGAAAGGTAATATAATTCCAGAGTTTAACCAAACACTGTTATAAGTGTTAAACATGGGATGAAGAAGGGCTCATCTGTGACAGAAACTATGAAAAAGCAACTGGTTGTATGCAGGTCATTGCAGCTATTGAAATTTTTAGTCCATCTGTGAACGAAAGGGGAATGTGTTACATTAACTTCTTAGGTGATGCAGGCTGAAAAGCATTTAACAGTGTAGTAGCCGCTCAGCCTCATGGTGAAAAGATTATCACTAAACTGCAACGTGTTGTCGTTTTCAGAACAGTATGGGCACGAGGTTGAGGAAATTGAAACAAAGTTTGAGACCGAAGAAACTTTCTGATGTAAAACCATAAGAGGCAGGCTAACAGACAAAATGATTGATGAACTACAGCAATATTATAGGATTGCCATTATAAATAATAATGAGGATTTGTTAAAAATGAAGCAGTCAGAATGGGCTACCTTCTTCCACAAACTGTCAACTGATGAAAACCCAGTACACCACCATTGCCCTCCTGAACCTGATTCATGGTGCAATTACCACAATGCCCAGAACTCAAACTGTTCATACAGCTATAAAGATTTCATCTTAGCAGCAGTCATGGATATCAGAATGCCGGCTGGAGTGGCCGAGGGGTTTTAGGCGCTAAAGTCTGGAACCACGCGACCGCTACGTTCGCAGGTTCGAATTCTGCCTCCGGCATGGATGTGTGTGATGTCCTTAGGTTAGTGAGGTTTATGTAGTTCTAAGTTCTAGGGGACTGATGACCTCAGACGTTAAGTCCCATAGTGCTCAGAGCCATTTGAGCAATCTGACATCAGAAAAACTATTTACAGAGACCCGGCAAATCCTTACTTACTGAAGAAGTGTCGGCATGCTTAGACTCAAAATCGCAATGAGTCGATCTATAATGTTATATCGACTCGCTTACCAAAAAATGTTTCTGTTCTATTAAAAACCATAAAGTAGGTGGTCAGTGATGCAGCTATTCGTTTTAATGGTGGCAACATTGGAAAGTGCTGCAGCAGATGGAAACTAATACTGGAGCAAACTGCCTCCGAGAACTTGAACGGATGTACAAGGTTCGCATTGATAAGTCAAAGTATGCATCATGTTGGCCACTAAGAGGTCCACAAAAATAAAAGACGAAAAAACTTGGAAAAGTATGAAGAGGTTCATATACAGTATGGTGCAGGGTCTTCTGAGTGACTAAAAGTAAAAAATTAAGCATATATCAAGTGAATTACAGTTATTTGAAACTTTAGAAGACGTTCCTGAAAATTTACATTTTTTTCGTTGCATTATTCCCTGAATCTCAGAAACCACTTCGAGTGCAGTATTAAAATTTTCATGGAGTAATAACATACATATCCTGAGACTACTTAACTAAAAGACTAAGTTAATGTTATGTATACTTAAAATTATTCAGTATAACGTACAAAAAGTACACAAAATTTTAACTCTGTAATTAAAAAAAATTTATTTCCGAAAGCAGTGGCTGAAATCCAGTTATTGTTGTTCAGTAAACTCCGAAGATATAGTTTAATGTCCCGCAAAAGTTTCAAGTCAATGGGTACAGTGGTTCCTGAAATACAGGGAAGCCAAGTCACTAAATTTAACATTGCCGGGATAGAGCGTTCCAATTCCCCTTAATTACATCTTCTGGATCCCGTTAACAGAAAGGAGACCGATTGTTTAGCAAGCTTGATAGTTGTGTAAAACAGGTCGGCTCATATACGAGTCTAAACAGTTCTGGGATACTAGTCAATATGTGCCAACACAATATGTATATACACTCCTGGAAATGGAAAAAAGAACACATTGACACCGGTGTGTCAGACCCACCATACTTGCTCCGGACACTGTGAGAGGGCTGTACAAGCAATGATCATCCACACGGCACAGGGGACACACCAGGAACCGCGGTGTTGGCCGTCGAATAACGCTAGCTGCGCAGCATTTGTGCACCGCCGCCGTCAGTGTGAGCCAGTTTGCCGTGGCATACGGAGCTCCATCGCAGTCTTTAACACTGGTAGCATGCCGCGACAGCGTGGACGTGAACCGTATGTGCAGTTGACGGACTTTGAGCGAGGGCGTATAGTGGGCATGCGGGAGGCCGGGTGGACTTACCGCCGAATTGCTCATCACGTGGGGCGTGAGGTCTCCACAGTACATCGATGTTGTCGCCAGTGGTCGGCGGAAGGTGCACGTGCCCGTCGACCTGGTACCGGACGTAGCGACGCACGGATGCACGCCAAGACCGTAGGATCCTACACAGTGCCGTAGGGGACCGCACCGCCCCTTCCCAGCAAATTAGGGACACTGTTTCTCCTGGGGTATCGGCGAGGACCATTCGTAACCGTCTCCATGAAGCTGGGCTACGGTCCCGAACACCGTTAGGCCGTCTTCCGCTCACGCCCTAACATCGTGCAGCCCGCTTCCAGTGGTGTCGCGACAGGCGTGAATTGAGGGACGAATGGAGACGTGTCGTCTTCAGCGATGATAGTCGCTTCTCCCTTGGTGCCAATGATGGTCGTATGCGTGTTTGGCGCCGTGCAGGTGAGCGCCACAATCAGGACTGCATACGACCGACGCACACAGGGCCAACACCCGGCATCATGGTGTGGGGAGCGATCTCCTACACTGGCCGTGCACCTCTGGTAATCGTCGAGGAGACACTGAATAGTGCACGGTTCATCCAAAGGGTCATCGAACCCATCGTTCTACCATTCCTAGACCGGCAAGGGAACTTGCTGTTCCAACAGGACAATGCACGTCCGCATGTATCCCGTGCCACCCAACGTGGTCTAGAAGGTGTAAGTCAACTACCCTGGCCAGCAAGATCTCCGGATCTGTCCCCGATTGAGCATGCTTGGGACTGGATGAACGTCGTCTCACGCGGTCTGCACGTCCAGCGCGAACGCTGGTCCAACTGAGGCGCCAAGTGGAAATGGCATGGCAAGCCGTTCCACAGGACTACATCCAGCATTTCTAAGATCGTCTCCATGGGAGAATAGCAGCCTGCATTGCTGCGAAAGGTGGATATACACTGTACTAGTGCCGACATTGTGCATGCTCTGTTTCCTGTGTCTATGTGCCTGTGGTTCTGTCAGTGTGATCATGTGATGTATCTGACCCCAGGAATGTGTCAATAAAGTTTCCTCTTCCTGGGACAATGAATTCACGATGTTCTTATTTCAATTTCCAGGAGTGTACTCCACTATACTTCAGAAAATTGACGTCTATATGATACCTCAGTAGTTGTGCCTCCCTTTCCTTTTGTTGTGTGTGTAGGTGAGAACACACTCTTAAACTACTAGAATTTACTGTCGAAATGTTAGACATGTTCTCAGCTACTGCCAGTATCTTCCGTACCTTTTCCGTCGTTTTGTAGTGCCCAGTATGAAGATAACTTTAACAGAGTCGTTGGTACTGCTTCAGATCTGTAAACCAGCATTAACCGGTCCTGTCGGCAGTAGAAGAAGAAACAGGAAGCTATTTAAATGTGCTACCGAAGACTTTTTTAAAATTAAGTGCACAGATAATTCAACAAACGTATTGTTGAAGACCGAGATCTGCGGAAGACACCATGAAAAAGCTCGGTCTTAGTGGGACATCTGCTTTTGCATCCAGCAATAGTTGACATGGCGCTGGAAGTAACAGTGGCGTAAAAAACTACTATCATCAGACCGAGACTTCAAACCGCAGAAGAGATTACTGAAGATGTTCGGTACACTATCTAAAAGTTTAGCACAAGATTGGAAATGATGGTGGACAGCACCAGCCAATAGGCGGCTGGATATCTCACAAATATTTGTGACACAGCTCTAGTTTACGCTTGCCTTCTGTGGACCAGCTTTTCAGCAGTATACTTGTGTTTCCACGTTCAGTACACCTACTTCGTAATCGAGGACCGACTGCAGCTTCTGTTTCTTCCCAATACACAAAAAGCACTCACCTAATGAACAAGACATAAAATCTCATTAAAAATACAGTAAAAATCCTCTCGCTTATTTACTAGGATCAGACTATTAGTAACCACTAAAACCACTAAACATCTGACCTTAAAAACTGATACACCAGGAACAGAAAATAACTTTTACTTATTGTTCGCATGCAGTACACTAGTAAGAATACATGATTAAATTTTTAGACGATTTGTGTATGCTTAGTGCGAAAATCACTCAGAGTTGAGTGAAGTCCCAGTAATATTGGGTATATCCGTCTGGGAAATGGGTCCGGCCGGTGTGGCCGAGCGGTTCTAGGCGCTACACTCTGGAACCACGCGACCACTACATCCTGCATGGATGTGAGTGTTGTCCTTAGGTTAGTTTGGTTTAAGTAGTTCTAAGTCCTAAGAGACTGATGACCTCAGATGTTAAGTCCCATAGTGCTCAGAGCCATTAGGAAACTGGGTATCAATGACACTCATGGGCATGTAATAAAATTGTAACGAATCATTTAGTGAGTTTTAATGTGAAGATATAGGTAAGCTTCCTACCGTTAATTTTTGGGTGAAGGGGAATGTAGAAAACGTCCTACGGTAGCCGCAAAGAGAATAATTCCCTGGATAATAATCTCCGGCGAAAGAGTTAGAACGGTGCTTACATTGCCATGTGTCCCAGAAGCCGGGAGGTACGCTTACCTAACGCTCGGGGACCATTGGCCTGGGAACAACGGATCCAGCAAAGTTAACCTGTCCTACGCTATGTTTGTTATGAAGCGTATTTTAACGCCCATGACTCCGGAAACTCCGAATCTATTTTCGAAAAGCGAACTGATAAGAGTCAGCATCCTAAAAATATTATTAGCCTGTTAAATGCGATAGTTGTGGTTTCCAGACTACAGATATACCGGAAAATTCACCTGGGAGGAATAAGCAAGGCGGTGGGGTAGAAGGGAGCCGAATGACTAATGTGAGTAAGACTCTACGGATGTTGTTGACACAACCAGTCGAAAGAGTGAAGAGACCAATATTGGGTATAGGGGCACGGGATGTGGAAGGGAACGGGGTTACTTGTTTCGGGTTGCAGACGACGAGTGTGTAACGCGACAGAAATTTTAAAGAAGTGGGTAGTTGAAGTGGTAAGGAGCTCCACAACCGAGAGAGATAGCGCATTGGTTAGCACTCTGAAGGTCGACGCTTCAAACCCACGTCCGGGAATTCTGATTTATATTTTTCCTTGATTTCCCCATATCACTTAAGACAAATGCCGAGTTGATTCCCTCGAAAGGGCACATGTGATTTCCTTGTCTATCCGTCTAGAGACCGGGCTTGTGCTCCGTCTCTAATGACCTCGATGTCGACGGACGTTGAACACTAATCTCCTCCTAAGAGGTTACACGTGGAGTGGTGGAGCACCGAGAGAAGCCGATTTTCTTAACTCACTGTACAGTTCTGGAATGATATTTTTGTAGCTACCCTACAGGTAAGAGGAACTTTTCTTGAATCACTAGAGGATTCGTAGTTTTCTGTTAATGTGATTTGTTTCACGGAGAATCTGAGAGTTACTTAGGGTTTTACTGAAACTTAGTAGGGTTTCAACAACTACTTGGGCTAAGATACGAAGACAAAAACTGTTGCACATTACTATAATATCGTAACTTTGGATTTAACTGTAATAAAAGAGCCAAACCCTCAGATTATATTTACGTGTAGATGGTCTTTCCCTCCTTTAAAGCGTTTTCAAATATTCTGTGTTTCCACTGCATTCCAACAGGTTCCGTCTACATTGTGTGCGTTGGAGAGGTAAGCTGAAGAAGTTCTATTAATTGGTTCAGATGGCTCTAAGCCCTATGGGACTCAACATCTGAGGTCATCAGTCCCCTAGACTTAGAACTACGTAAACCTAACTAGCCTAAGGGCATCACACACATCCATGTACGAGGCACGATTCGAACCTTCGACCGTAGGAACAGTGATGTTCCGGACTGAACCGCCTAAACCGCTCGGCCACAGCGGCTAACCCTATTAATTGAGTGCAAATTCCAGCGATATTACCCAATAGTTCGGCGATCCTTCTAACGGACGTTGGATCTTCGAGAAATCACCAATCACCAGAGCCTTTTGTGACACAGTAAGTGAACTATCTTGTCTCACGGAATCACCAGTTTATAGTGATGCGGGCGACCCAATTATTTAGTTATCTCTGCTGGATTAGTAAGTACTAAAGGCAGCCGAAAGCGATTAACTGTATGTAGTAGCTCTCTAAAGAGGTGGTGACACCGCGCTGCTTCTATTCCATGTTACAGTCGTAATGGCTGTCAGCCATGTCTTTTTCTCGTACAAGACTTTTCCAGTGTGAGAGAGATCTGGAAAACGTGCAGCCCTGGGCGAGATTCGAACGCTCATTGTACATAAGTAGATCATGACGGGTTGCGTTATCGTGAAGAAAATAATTCCTCACAGATCTCGAAGATATTATAAGATGCATTTATTTATTTATTTTTGTTTATTTATTTATTGTTCCGTGGTACCAAATTAAGGAGAAGTCTCCATGGTCATGGAACGAGTCAATACACGAAATTATAACACGATATTAGAAGCAGATAAAATGAAATATAAAAAAACATATTCAGGTGACAAGTTCTAACTTTAAATAAAGAAAATCAACAATGTGACCCTGGAATTTGCTTAATTTTTTAGCTCTTCCAGGAGCTCCTCGACAGAATAGATGGAGTGAGCCATGAGGATACTCTTCAGATTAGACTTAAATGTGTTTGGACTACTGCTAAGATTTTTGAGTTCTTGTGGTAGCTTATTGAATATGGATGCAGCAGAATACTGCACTCCTTTCTGCACAAGAGTCAAGGAAGTGCATTCCACCTGCAGATTTGATTTCTGCCTAGTATTAACTGAGTGAAAGCTGCTAACTCTTGGGAATAGGCTAATATTGCTAACAACAAACGACATTAAAGAAAATATATACTGTGAGGACAATGTCAGAATTCTCAGGGTATTGAATATGGGTCGACCAGAGGTTCTCGAACTTACACCACATATACCTCGAACAGCCCATTTTTGAGCCAAATATACCCTTTTTGAATCATAAGAATTACCCCAAAAAATAATACCATACGACATAAGCGTATGAAAATATGCGAAGTAGACTACTTTTCGTGTTGAAGTGTCACTTATTTCAGATGCTCTTCTAATGGTAAATAAAGCAGCATTTAGTTTCTGAACAAGATTCTGGACATGGGCTTCCCACAACAGCTTACAATCTATCCGAACGCCTAGAAACTTGAACTGTTCCGTCTCGCTTATAATATGCCCATTCTGTCTGATCAAAATATCGGTTCTTCTTGAACTGTGAGTTAGAAACAGTAAAAACTTAGTCTTACTGTGACTTAGCATCAAATTATTTTCCAAAAGCCACATACTTATTTCATGAACTACATTATTTGATACTGTTTCAATATTACACACAAGATCCTTCACTACCAAGCTCGTGTCATCAGCAAACAGAAATATTTTTGAATCACCTGTAATACCGGAAGGCATATCATTTACATAAATAAGAAACAGCAATGGCCCCAGCACCGATCCATGGGGAACGCCCCACTTAACAGTTCCCCATTGGGACTGAACATGACTACCACTCTCAATATTGCAGAGAATTACCTTCTGATATCTGTTCTTAAAGTAACAGGCGAACCAATCGTAAGCTACTCCCCTTACTCCATAATGGTCCAACTTCTGCAGCAATATTTTGTGGTCAACACAGTCAAAAGCCTTCGTTAAATCAAAGAAGATACCTACCGTTCGCAATCTTTTATTTAATCCGTCCAAAACCTCACAGAGAAAAGAGAATATAGCATTTTCAGTTAATAAACCATTTCTAAAACTAAACTGCAAATTATGTGAATATAAATGCTCCAGTAACCTTGTATATACAACCTTCTCGATAACTTAAGCAAACACCAATGGCATAGGAATAGGTCTAAAATTGTCAACATTATCAATGTCTCCATTTTTATAAAGTGGCTTCACTACCGAGTACTTTAATCGGTCAGGAAACCGACCACTCCTGAAGGATAAGTTACAGACATGGCTAAGTACTGGGCTAACATAGATAGAACAATACTTCAGTATTATTCTAGATAACCCGTCATATCCATGAGAGTTCTTGGTCTTTAGTGATTTAATTATTAACTCAATCTCCCTCTTGTCAGTATCATGGAGGAGCATTTCAGCCAGCAGTCTCGGAACACCTTTTTCTAAGTGCGCTATATGATTCTCTGTTGGGACTAGGTTTCTATTTAGTTCACGTGCTATATTCAGAAAGTGATTATTTAATACTGTACATATATGTGACTTATCAGTAACACGGACATTCCCACTACGCACTGATTCTATATCCTCAACCTGTCTCTGCAGACCAGCCACTTCCTTTACCACTGACCATATGGTTTTAATTTTATCCTGAGACTTAGCTATTCTGTCTGCATATCACATACTTTTTGCCTTCCTAATAACATTTTAAGCACCTTACAATACTGTTTGTAATGGGCTGGTGCATTTAGATTTTGACTGTTTCTAACTTTTTGATATAATTGCCATTTTGTTCTACAAGATATTCTTATTCCTCTAGTCAGCCACCCAGGCTGCCTATTTGCGCTAGTACCCTGTTTTGAACGTTCTAACGGAAAGCTACTTTCAAAGAGCATGAGAAAAGTCTTCAGCAAAGCATTATATTTATCGTCTACTATATCAGTGCTATAAAAATCTTGCTACTCTTGTTCTTTGATAAGGGTACAAAGGTCTCTACAGCAACTGGATCAGCTTTTCTAAACAGCTGATGACTATATTTAACACATGTTGCAGCACAAAAATCTTTTAGAGTTAAAATTTGTGCATCATGATCTCAAAGGTCCTTCACGTTTTTGCTAACAGAATGCCCTTCTAGTAATGAGGAATGAACAAAAATGTTGTCTATGGTTGTTCTACTGTTCCCTTGCACTATCGTCGGAAAGAATGCGGTTTGCATAAGATTATATGAATTAAGGAGGTCTACCAGCATCCTCTTCCTTGCACAGTCACTTATACAGTTAATATTGAAGTCACCACATGTAACTAACTTTTTGTACTTCCTATAAATTGAACCAAGAACCTCCTCCAGCTTTAGCAAAAATGTTGTGAAATCAGAGTCTGTGAATCTATAAAAAACAACAGTTAGAAGTTTAGCTCCATTAAATGTAACCACACCTGCACAACATTCAAACACCTTTTCAGTGCAGTACTTTAAAACATCAATTGACTCAAATGGGATGCCATTTTTCACATACATGGCTACTACTCCACACCGAAAAGACCTCCTCGTAAAGCTGCCAGCCAACCTGTATCCTGGTAAAGGAAGCCTCTGAATTATCTCCTTATTTAAGAAGTGTTCAGATATACCAATAATTTCAGAGTCAACATCTATAAGCAGTTCACTAACTTTATCTCTAATACCTTGTATATTTTGATGACATATACTAAGTTGCTCATTACTCGGATACCTAAGCTTTGTCAAAAGTGGTTCGTTTGTTAGGGAGACTTCACTTAAGCAGGAATACCTATCAGCTGACTTCAATCTAAAAAAGGTGCAGCTCTAACACCCACTGCTGCAAGAATTTTCTCATGAGTAATCCCATCAACCCCACCTATGCTGTCACCTATAGGCTTTGCCAACCTCCCCTTCCCATACCTGCTGAGGTGCACGCCATGTCTAGTGAAACCCGTCCTGCTGATAGGCTCAACCGAAACCACTGAAATGTAACCCACGCTTTCTGTCATCAGGTCACCCCCAATCTCATGTTATGACGCCTGACGCCTGTATTAAGATGAGGCCGATCGTGACGCTGAAACAGTTCCACGAAATGCACATTCTTGTTGCCAGTCTGAGTGGCTATCTTTTCCAGGTCACCATCTATGTCATACTCCCCATCCCTATCAATACTATTACCAGCCCCACCCACAATCACTACCTGAGCAATCGGCCTTTGATTCGTCACAATTGTAGCGCCTGCTGTTTTACCCATGTACCACCATAGCATCTTGTCATATGTTAACGCCATGTGACGAATGTAGCCTGACAATATTCGTACTCATTTGGGGCTCCACACACAAAAAAGGGCATCGTGAATTTGTTCGAAGTACCGGCAGTGGTCTGACAAGGGGAAAGCACCTAATCTTCGCCTTCGAACTCATTTACATAGTAGATGGTGGACTTGGCCAGAAGTTAAAATGACGGATGTTTGAGCTCTACATGGCCAAGAATTTCGAAAAAATAGCATTTTTAACACGGATCGGCTGAGGCGTGAGACATTTATTTTAGCCTAGTTTATAGACAGTGGTTGTCGCAACGGAAAGAGAACAGGAAAGTAATGCGGGTGCCTTGGAGTCCTGTAACTATATTTATTCTCGGATTTTTTGTTAATTACAATGTCAACAAACAGAAATATCGTTCATTATATTGTATTTATTAATATTTTCATAAACGGCTATGAAAGTTTACCCGTAACCCCTCTTCCTGATTTACTGGCATTAGATACTTCACGGGAAAGTAACTTATATGGTTACAGCTACTTCTGAGATTTTCCCTAGCTACTAGTCTTTGGAAATTTCATAAATGCTAATGTGTTGGTAAATATATTTCGGGAATAACTTCTGTGACAACTAAGCTATCATGGCTAACCAGCGGACAGAGAAACTGACACGCAAAGGTGTGGTCAGCGACACCAGCTATACAATGGGTCGACCACCACGCAGCCGGATTCTGACTATAAATCAATGGTTTAGTCACTAATAAAAAATTAACTTTGTTAGGGGATTTAATTCAAGCTCTTTTCTGTGGGACTTTCCTGAAGTGACATTTACATCGCGGAATTTCTTCAAGTCAGTTAAGGCCGTGGGTAGACCGACAATGCATCCCTATTATATGCGAGAGCCCCTTGATAGGCGATCCGCCACAAAGCGTGAAAAGGAGAGGCGTAGGAAAATCCGAGGTACCAAATAAATGTTCAAGACAGGATTTTTGGCATAGCATTCACGACGACAATGCAAATAATTTTTCAGTAAAGGACTGTAAAGCCTAAACGAAATCGTCGAAGGGAAAATTAGGTCCTCTTATTACTTTACAGAAGTTAATATACACGTCCTAGGACTATATTCATTGTGAAAAAAGGGGAAACAATATTCTTCTCGTCAAGTTGCACATGTAATAAAAGAAGCTTTTTTTTACGTGCATGTTTGTTTAACGTTTAAATTCATAAAAGGATCGCTCGTTGCACAGCTTTCTAGTAAACCAAGGGTAAGTCTGCCCAGAGGTCAAACTGAAACTAACGGAATTAAAAGTCCCGTGCGCTTTAATTACGTTCCTCGAAATTTATTTGCGGAGTCTAAGTCGACGCTGTAAACACAATCGTTTCATGGAAATTTGTTATCTATCTCAAATTTTTTTTAGCCTCTCCTTCTCGTGCTTTTAAGAAAACCTTTAATATGGCGGTCATCCAATAAGTAACCTTCCCTATTTTATATCTCTGCAAAATAGACTGTGTCTATCACATGCGAAGACGGGTTGGTTAGGGAAGTGCCCCAGAAAAGGCAAAGGTGACACACTGGGCAGGGAAAGTTCTGGAAACCGTCTTTTGGGACTGTCAGGTGGTGTTACTCTTTCGCTACCTGCCTCGCAGCGCCACAGTGAATGCAGAGATACTCTAATGTCTTGAGAATCTGCCAGCTGCTATCGAAAGATAATGTCCCGGACTTTTGTCTCGCAATGTTCTTCCTTCATAACAATGATAGACCTCATGTAGCTCGAACGACCCAAGTGAACATAGGAATATTCAACTGAAAATGTTCGTGGATCCTCCACATTCACCAAATCCTGCCGCAAGCGATTTTATATGTTCCCCCAACTCAAACATCAACTTCGACCTAAGCCCTTCAGCACTGGTGATGAAATGGCATCAACAGTGATAAACCGATTACGAGCACTGGACCCGGCCTAGTAGAACACTAGTTTGGGAAAACTTGTCAAATTATACACAAGCGTGGGAAAATATATGAAATATATACAATCAACATGATAATTTGTGTGTAATGCTTCTTATAAAGTAGGGAAAATTACGTTGCTGATGATCCATCGCAAATACAATATATTGATCAAAATTTCAGTTTATTTGCCGGCCAGAGTGGCCGTGCGGTTCTAGGCGCTACAGTCTGGAACCGAACGACCGCTACGGCGCAGGTTCGAATCCTGCCTCGGGCATAGATGTGTTTGATGTCCGTAGGTTAGTTAGGTTTAATTACACTCCTGGAAATGGAAAAAAGAACGCATTGACACCGGTGTGTCAAACCCACCATACTTGCTCCGGACACTGAGAGAGGGCTGTACAAGCAATGATCACACGCACGGCACAGCGGACACACCAGGAACCGCGGTGTTGGCCGTCGAATGGCGCTAGCTGCGCAGCATTTGTGCACCGCCGCCGTCAGTGTCAGCCAGTTTGCCGTGGCATACGGAGCTCCATCGCAGTCTTTAACACTGGTAGCATGCCGCGATAGCGTGGACGTGAACCGTACGTGCAGTTGACGGACTTTGAGCGAGGGCGTATAGTGGGCATGCGGGAGGCCGGGTGGACGTACCGCCGAATTGCTCAACACGTGGGGCGTGAGGTCTCCACAGTACATCGATGTTGTCGATAGTGGTCGGCGGAAGGTGTACGTGCCCGTCGACCTGGGACCTGACCGCAGCGAGGCACGGATGCACGCCAAGACCGTAGGATCCTACGTAGTGCCGTAGGGGACCGCACCGCCCCTTCCCAGCAAATTAGGGACACTGTTGCTCCTGGGGTATCGGCGAGGACCATTCGCAACCGTCTCCATGAAGCTGGGCTACGGTCCCGCTCACCGTTAGGCCGTCTTCCGCTCACGCCCCAACATCGTGCAGCCCGCCTCCAGTGGTGTCGCGACAGGCGTGAATGGAGGGACGAATGGAGACGTGTCGTCTTCAGCGATGAGAGTCTCTTCTGCCTTGGTGCCAATGATGGTCGTATGCGTGTTTGGCGCCGTGCAGGTGAGCGCCACAATCAGGACTGCATACGACCGAGGCACACAGGGCCAACACCCGGCATCATTGTGTGGGGAGCGGTCTCCTACACTGGCCGTGCACCTCTGGTAATCGTCGAGGGGACACTGAATAGTGCACGGTACATCCAAACCGTCATCGAACCCATCGTTCTACCATTCCTAGACCGGCAAGGGAACTTGCTGTTCCAACAGGACAATGCACGTCCGCATGTATCCCGTGCCTCCCAACGTGCTCTAGAAGGTGTAAGTCAACTACCCTGGCCAGCAAGATCTCCGGATCTGTCCCCCATTGAGCATGTTTGGGACTGGATGAAGCGTCGTCTCGCGCGGTCTGCACGTCCAGCACGAAAGCTGGTCCAACTGAGGCGCCAGTTGGAAATGGCATAGCAAGCCGTTCCACAGGACTACATCCAGCATCTCTACGATCGTCTCCATCGGAGAATAGCAGCCTGCATTGCTGCGAAAGGTGGATATACACTGTACTAGTGCCGACATTGTGCATGCTCTGTTTCCTGTGTCTATGTGCCTGTGGTTCTGTCAGTGTGATCATGTGATGTATCTGACCCCAGGAATGTGTCCATAAAGTTTCCCCTTCCTGGGACAATGAATTCACGGTTTTCTTATTTCAATTTCCAGGAGTGTAGTTCTAAGTTCTAGGCGACTGATGACCTCAGAAGTAAAGTCGCATTGTGCTCAGAGCCATTTGAACCATTTTTCAGTTTATTTGCAGTGTTTGTAGCATAATGACTGATAATAAGTTTCTGCACAGGGAGTCGACCGTGGACCTCGCATTAGTGTAGTGTACTAGTACATTTTCCGGTGAGCCGAACGCTACTAATGAACTACGTCACGCACGACCCGTACTAAAGGTGCTACGCCTATCTAACCGCTTGGCCATGTATCCGTTTCATTTCTCTTCAAGCCCTACACAAACCATTGATTTGAAGTAAATCTTTGGCGTCGCAATCCAACGTACCGTGCAACATACTTATTCTGGTTACGCTCAGATCAGACATGAAGTGGGACTTAAGGTCATACTTTTTTTTGGAACACAAGTGGATACCTACAGGAGAGCTACGTCGTCGGGGTCAGGCTGAGATATTTCCGTTCTCTATGGTTGAAGACAGTTCAGAATGACATGGAAGTCAGGCTAAGGAGGTAGATATGGTGATAAGGAAATTTGGTTTAGTGGTCTGCTTTGTCTTTTGCTTCATTAAGTAACGCGCATTAATTTATAATTTGAGTAAAATGTAAAAATTATGTATTGAGTTACCAGAACTAATGACCATACCAGTCTACAACTTTCAGATCGGGGTATGCACAGTAACAGGCAGCGAAAAGATACAGCATCCACTATTATAATTTAAAAGAGCTATGGAAGACTTGACGTCAAATAAGGCAGAAGGGATAAATAACATCCTATCGGAATTTGTGAAGTCATTGTGGGGAGGTGCAACACAACGACTATTCAGTTTAGTGTGGAGAAAGTATGAGACTGGTAATAAACCACCAGACTTCCAGACAAACATCAACCACATATTTCAGAAGAGAGCAAAATCCAAAAAGTGCGAGAATTATCGCACAATCTGCTCAATCATCCGAGTTGCTGAAAATAGTAATGTAGAAAAGAATGGAAAAGAAAGTTGAGGAAGTTCTGACGTTGCGGCTGATAATGGAAGCAAGACTGGTGAAAAAAACAAGACAAGTCCATACGATCTATCTAGCTGGAAAAAGCGTTCGACAAAATAAAATCGTGTAAGATGTTCGACATTCTGAGAAACGTAGGGGTTACATTTATGGCATAGTCTGAAATATTTACAAGAAGCACGAGGGAATAATAAGACTAGAAAATCAAGAGCAGTGATCGGACAGAAACGGGCTAAAATGGAGATGTATATTTCCACTACTTCTGTTCAGTCTACCCACCTAAGAAGCAATGATGGAAATAAAGAGAAGGTTCATGAGTGGGATGTAAATTCAAGGTGAAAGGATATGAATAATTAGATGCGCTGATGTCATCCGTACCCTGAGTGACAGGAAGAATAATTACAGAATCTATGACCGGAGTGAACAGTCGAACGTTTACAGAATATAGAATGAGAGTAACTCGAATAAATGCGAAAGTTATGAGAAGTTTCAGAAAAAAGAACAGCGAGAAACTTAACATCAGAATTGAGGGTCACGAAACCACGACAGATGGAGTAAGGAAGACATAAAAAGCAGACTAGCACTGTCAAGCGGGGAATTTCTGGTCATCCGAAATCTGCTACTATCAAATATGGGCCCTAATTTGAGGAAAACGTATTCTGACAGTGTACGTTACGAACACATTATCGCATCGTAGTGCGACATGACCCGTGGGAAATCCGGAGCAGAACAGGATCTAAGCATTTGAGAGTTGCTGCTACAGAAAAGCAATCAGATGGATTGAAAAGTTAAGAAATGAGGTTTTCACAGAATCGGCAAAGAAAGGAAAATATGGAAAACGCTCAAAAGAAGGGACAGTATGATAGGACATGTGTTAGTGTGCTACGAAGTCAGGGGATAACTTCCATGGTACTAGAAGGAGCTGTAGAGGATACGTATTGTAGGTGAAGACAGATACTGGAATAAATCCAGCAAATAATTCAGGGAGTATGTAGCAAGTGCTATCCTGAGTTTGAAGTTTTGATATAAGAGAGGAAATCTTGATGGGCCACCTCAGACGAGACCGAAGACCGATTTGCCTTTCTTGAAATTTGAAGGCTTCTACATACGGGATTTGGAGCTGTTTGCTTACAGATGGTACCTGAGTGTGCCGCCTTTTCCCTCCAGTTCTTAATCAGTGAACGAGAACTCAGCCGTTTCGCAGTGCTGTGCCTTCCTGGACAGGCGAAAGCGGTTGAAATGGCTCTGAGCATTATGCGACTTAACTTCTGAGGTAATGAGTCACCTATAACTTAGAACTAATTAAACCTAACTAACCTAAGGACATCACACACATCCATGCCCGAGGCAGGATTCGAACCTGCGACCGTAGCAGTCGCTCGGCTCCAGAATGTAGCGCCTAGAACAGCACTGCCACTCCGTCCGGCGGCGAAAGCGGCTTACACTGTACGTCTCTACCTAAGTTACAAGGCTTACTGCTAATATTCATACTTAGACTATTCTATTTTTTTCTGACAACCCTTCATGATTTGGTCACTAGCGTTGGTAAGTAGGAGCGATCCCTGTGTGAGAGTGGCATCATTGCTTTGCCCTGTGTCGACTTTCTCTGTCGCTGCGTGGATGGAAGCCGTGACAGTGATCACCATGAAGACAGTGCGTGGTGCTCGAGCTTACTACATACAAGCTGTGTTCTTGACTCGAGGTAAGAGAATTGCCTGTATGATGTGGCACAGCTGAGCACGAATACTGCTGCCCTCTCTGGCACTAGTCGCGTGTAATCCACACTGTCCATGTTAATACTTGTCCTAAGGTAAGCAAATCGATTTTCTGACTCAGAATAAGCAACGTGCATGTGGGATACTGCACACCCGAGTGGGAAATGTGTGGGGAATGTTTGGCCGATGGAATCATTTACTCCTCCTGAACCCATCGATTCCGTATTCGGATAACTGTCGTCGGCTCTCTACCAACTCTAGCATCAATATAGCGGAACAATAAACTGGTCTACCCAGGCCATGATCTTGATACTGTAGAATCCAGACACGTTCTGGTTGATGTTTTTCTAACTTATGAACGACGTAAATCATTCTTGCCACAAGCCACAATATAATCGGATTTGAGAATGACGGACACGGATTCTGTTGTCTCATTACATACACAACTTACAATAACTTTCAGAATTATTTTTTAGTTGCGGTGTTACGTTGTTGGTACTGTTTGCATGGAGTCACAAGAGAACAGAACGTATAACTGTTTCACTCCGTCAAAAGCTTCACGCCACTGTTGTATGATATTTAGTTAAGAACATAATTGTAAGTAGTTGGCTTCTGATGCAAGAAAATCGACTCGACAAATTACAGCCGATCTGGAACTGCATGAAGGACTGAACCTACATTCCTCTACTGTAAATCATAGTCCAGTAGCAGTTTATTTTATGGTAGACGATCATCAAGTAAGTAATTCATGAATTAAAAACATATAGTTTACAAAGAAACATCAAACTTGGAATACTATAGATTGATCTAACGTCTTATAAAGTGATGAAGTAAATTTAATTTCTTTTTTGTGATTTAATTCGATCAAAAAATTAAAGATCAACGAAAAATACCAGGCATCGACCATTAAAGACGGTGATGTCAGCGTCATCGTTCGAGGGCGGTTTCCTAGTCGTAGGGTTGGTTCAAATGGCTCTGAGCACTATGGGACTTAACATCTATGGCCATCAGTCCCCTAGAACTTAGAACTACTTAAACCTAACTAACCTAACGACATGACACAACACCCAGCCATCACAAGGCAGAGAAAATCCCTGACCCCGCCGGGAATCGAACCCGGGAACCCGGGCGTGGGAAGCGAGAACGCTACCGCACGACCACGAGTTGCGGGCCGTAGGGTTGGTCCTCCAATCGAAACTGAAGGCAAAATGGATCGTTTCCTGTATAGTGACACAAATGGGAGATGAAATATGCCACGTCATTGGATATCTCAGCAGCACAGTGATACAAAACATACCTTGAGCCATTGAAAAAAAAATTCAGATAGAAAAGTCAGTCTTGCAGTGGCCAAGCCACAGTTATCATTTAATTCCAACTGAAAACCTCTGGGATGGATTGAACCGACATGTTCATCGTAGACTGTACAAAACCAATTTTCAATTTCCTGCTGCCTTATTGAACGAGTGGTCCAAGCTACGACTTCGCATATTACAAAAGCTTGTGCATTTTTTGCCACACACATGTGCAGCAGTGATCAAAGTCCATGTGAACGCAGAAAAATACTGAATTGTATTTAAGATTCGAAAATAATTTTGTTTTAATCTTACATACTTAGACCTACGAATTACCTGAACTATAGAGCAATGGAATAATGTAGTATGGGAGGATGAGTCTTGTTTGACACCGTTTCCAACTTCGGGCGGAGTAAACGTGTACGCCGTTCCAAGCCTAGATTCCTTGCTGCCGATAGCGAACCATGGCAGAGGTTCAGTGATGATTCGGTCAGCGTTATCGTAGTGTTCCGTGGGCTCACGATTACACTGCGAGGTCGCAGTACCGTCAAGAGTTATATCAACATTTGGCTGATCAAGTCCATCCAAAGTTGCAGTATTTATCCCTCAATGGTAATGCTGAGTTCAAAGAAAACGGAGGCAACTAGCTTCGTCCGGGGCTGGTTTTGTGGGCACGAGGATGAATTTTCGGACCTCCCCTAGCCACCAGTCACCAGATCACAATACAACTCAGCTTTTATGATCTACTTGACACCTCGTAAATCTAAGGTGTGATACAGTTGTGTCGAAGATACCTTCGTTGTGTGGAGCCATGGTGCGGAACATGTTGATGACTGTAACAAAGAGACGTGCTTAATACGTTCATTACGAGAGAAAGACGAATATATAAGCCGCAACACCTCAGCCACGAGATGCAGCACCTGGAACGAGTGTACTGTGTACTCCACCAGGTACATAACAAATGTCACAAAAGCAAACACTCGGAAAAGTGACAAATCGGAAAAAGAAATGCCGGATAGGGCCTTTTTGCTATACATTCCCAGAGTGGCGGACAAGATCGGCCGTATATTGTGCGAACACAGCGTTAAGACTATTTATAAACCCGAGAAAGAAGATGAGAGTCTCAGATCAGCAAAGGAGAAAAAGGAGCTACATACAATGTCAGGAATATACCGCATACCATTTAAATGTGAATAATCACTGGACGATCAGTCAACATTAGGATCGCCGAACAAAGTTTCATTGCAGGTTGGGACAGGCGGATAAAACTCTGTGTGAGACCGACCACACAGTAAAATTCCCCTAGACGGAAGTTCTTCCTTAGGGAAGAGCTATCACACCCGCATGTTCAGAAAAGCTGTAGAAATATACAAACATGAGAACAGCTTCAATAAGAAAGCAGAAAGCCTCCTAGATTTCCACGTTGCAACGAACGACCGGTGCAGGTAACAAGGGAAAAATTTCATCGTAAGTGCCCACAGACAAACCCTTAGACGTTTGTGCGTCTGGTACATTTAACCGGCAGCCGCGATCTCGACTCCAGTCTACCACCAGGAAAGGAGGGTGAAACTGTGAGAGTACCAGCCACTCGTGCTGGCGGAACGACGGAAAAAGTCATCAGACAAACGTCTGCCGAAGAACCAGAGACAGAGGCCTACAGGCAGTTTGCCAATAGGTGGCAAAGAAAGGTGCGACATCGCTACATACCTCCATCATTGTTGCCTGATCGTGACAATGTTTCGCAGAAAGAACGGTATAAGATTGCCTCGAAAACCACACAGGACTTGTATTTATCAATCCAGAGACAAGGGAAATCTGGTTTCAATAACAATGGTTTTCCTACGCCGTTCAGACATGGCAGTGTGTTGTGTCTCTGAAGTTTCCATATTTTTGTCAACCCTCTCTGTATCTTAGTAGGAGAAATCATTGCAATTAAATCTGTGCAAATAGCTTTCTGAAAATTACACCTGTTTAAAAGGACATGGTAAATTTTAGTTCAACTAGCATAGAACGGAAACTAATTACATTCAGACACGGACTTTTATTCTATTCCCTATCCCATAATCAGTATCTGAAGATACGGATCAGTCGCTTGCCGTTTTCTTGAAGTCCGAACACACCGACACGCCGTCAACACGATATTAATTCAGCAGTCTAACTCCCGCCACAGAATTTGGCAGGATGTCAACATATCGAGTGTTGCACACTGCGTTAGGAGCCATGTGCGCAGGCTGCGATCACTGAATCGGAAGACACAGCGTTGTTTTGCATATGATGTCAAATGGTGCTGCAAATGCATTCGGCAAATATGTGCTTCCATTCCGACTGAACGCTGAAGTATCTTCGACGATAAATTATGCACAGGCCATTAGTTCTCGTATTTAATTCACAGAATGTTCCGGCAGACCTTTTGCGCAATCGCATAGATAGACATCCCCTGTCGAGTAGTGAATCAAGTGGATCTAGGGCAGAACGGTTATTACGAATGTATCTCGTTCACTGATGCGTTTTCTTGGTTTGATGTTCCCTCTGTTTTCGATTTATTACTGAAATCTATATTACATTTTCTGATACTACTGACTGTTGTGTATTTCTGTCATTTTGGGTGACATTCCGAGCACAGATGGAACATTTTTTAAGACAGGATGATACACGAGGACAGGGGCTCATAATAAAAAGATACGCAGCGAAGAAGCGTCTTCAACCTTGAGTCATTTCTCAGGATGTGAACGTGGAACACAATCATTATATCGAATTCGGTAAGTAATTTTCTACAGCGAAGATCGCGTAAATACTTCTTTACTATCGACAACCGGTCTCGACAGATTGACATATCATCTTCATGTCCGTAATATAGTGCATGTACAAATAATATGTCTCTTACAATGACTTATAATTATTATTATATTTGAGGAAATGCTTTTCGTTTGACATAATGACAAATAGAAATGGTAACAGTACTTTAACATAACTTCAAAAATTTTTTACTGTAAAACTTTCCACTGTGAGTTGGAACCACATACCAAGTTCTCTTATTAGTGTGTAAAATGTACATATTATACCAAAGTTTGTCAGGAATAAAACATTTGCAATTAAAAATGGACACTATGTGCATGGCTAAGTCCATATATATAGCGCTCACAGATGATTGTTAAGTCTTAAAAATAGCTGTATACAGGAGAATGGATATTAGAACATTCGTTTACGTTATCCTGACGTGTTCCATTCAATGACAGTGTGTACCGTACATTTGGATGGCAGTGGCGCAAACATAACACGTGTAAAGCATGTCACAGCGACTAAATGGCTCTTATAACTGTATCGCAAGGTCAACATGAGAAAATTCCACTATACTGAATTTCTTTGTAAAATAAAAGCAGTAACGTGGAGTGCATAAGGTGTTGTTACGATCTGAGTGGGGACTGTACATGTGCCATTCGGAGCATGACCAAGAGTAAATTGTCTGCGTATAATGTATTCCTCATGAAAGCAGAGCAGGAAAAGCTACCGCCCATGCACTATACGTTTAACACATTCACTAATGCGCAGCTACAGCACTATCTACGAAAACGATAGCAACACTTTGTTACAGTCTTTGCTCTGTTTGAATTCTCTGAACACACCAAACAGCACTATCTATTAAGGAACAATTTTTTATCTTAATGTATTAGTAAGCGAATATTTTTCGCTCTTGGACTGTGATTCGAGTTACTTTTACGAAATTCGACATTTCGTTGCTGACGGCAATTAAAGCGCACCAAGTTTTATAAGTAAATAAAGACTGAATTCTGTGCCTACAACGTTCGTGTGAGTAATGGTGTTCACCCACGAGGTATTACGAAACTAGTTCCACACATTTTTACACCAGATTCTTCCTTTATTCTGGTAACACTATTTTATAAGGGACGTTGTCCATTTGTGCCTTCCGTTGGAGCACAAGAACTCGGCTGTAATAAACCGCCCGTCCGCTTCACTGATGTTACCGATACTTGTTAAACTTGCCACGATGTCAAACCTATTTGCAGTATACGTAGTTTCCGAATTTATTTATTTATTGCCCCTGTTCCGTGAGACCATACGTGTATTAATACTTGGTCACGAATGTGTCAGTGCGTCGATTGCAGAACGCTGATCAGAAAAATTTAACAAGAGAATTAATAAATTAATCAATAAAAATTGTGGGCGAGTATATGACTAAATCACGCATAACAGAGATAAGTTCTCAAATTCAGCAAATAAATCGTGTACAGAGCAGGTATGCGGCTCTAGCATGCCTTGAAACTTGGATTTGAATACTTGGGATTAATCGCTCGACTTTTAGGATCTCCTGGAAGGATGTTGAAAATGATACCTGCTGAATAGCGGGTATTTTAAAGTACAGTACATCACGATGTTACCTACAAGTGTGTATCATTTAGCTTCAGGTTCAAATGGCTCTGAGCACTATGGGACTTAACTTCTGAGGTCATCTGTCCCCTACAGCCTAGAACAACTTAAACCTAACTAACCTAAGGACGTCACACACATCCATGCCCAAGGCAGGATTCGAACAGGCGACTGTAGTGGTCGCGCAGATCCAGACTGTAGCGCCTAGAACCGCTCGGCCACTTCGGCCGCCTTAACTTCTGGTGTTTACTGCGTGAATGTTACAATTTCTTCCAAATGAATAAATATTGTCGGTAACAAATCCTGCCAAAGTTAGAATCCAGAGACATCGGAACGACTGACTACTCGACGTCCGCCAACCGACACAGCCCATCTGTCTGGGAGCACTTTTCTGATCTACGAATATTCTTTGTGAGTAATTCAAAATGTAACACCATACGAAACTGCAATGTTTACTTTTTCATTAATACAAAACACGCCAGAAAACACTCCTGATGCGGAAAGCCACTGGGCCGGAATCATCAAATAAAAAAAAAAGTTCAAATATGTGTGAATTTCTAAGGGACCAAACTGCTGAGGTCATCGGTGCCCAGACGTATTCACTATTTAAACTAACTTATGCTACGAACAACACACACACACATACACACACACGCACACACACACACACACACACACATGCCCAAAAGAGGACCTGAAACTCCGGCGAGAGCGTCCACGTATCCGAAACATGGCGCCTCTAACCTGGTGGCCACTTGATTTGCTAATAGCTATGGACATTCATCACATGTTGATATTTTGAGAACCAAGCCAAGCTATCTCAAATGATATTTTAAAATTAAAATATCCAAGATGGCAACGGCTACTGGTCTTTAAAATTTTACCACAAATAAAAACCATCTGTAAGGGTAAAATTTAAACACCGATTGCCGTCCTTTTCAAATTCACTGAGTTCCAAAATGAAGAGTTCTGAACCATAGCCAAAGGCTCCTAAAATCTTATTTATCCAAAAGAAAAAGGAAACACTAGTTTCTTAAGTAACTTGAAAATGTGTGGCAGCTATGGGTGTTTACACGGAAGGGTAGTTCATTTAATTAAACAAGTTAAGAATGGCAAGACGACAAGGAAAATATGCAGAAAACAAAACTTATTACTAAATTTTCTTAAGCAAAGGTTGATATTCCATCCTAAATAATATTCAAGAACAGAAGTGTACGCCCAGTGCCCTAAGTTACTTTAACTGAACATAGCCTGGTTTCATTAAACACTACAACACTTCACAATTTAAATACGACGAAGACAGTAAAAAAATTCTCATGGCAGTTTGTTACTGGAACATTACGATAAAAACACGACCTTAAAGTGAAAATTTTAGACCTTCGTACCAGACAAACTGAATACCGGTGCGATACTATAACTTGGGACCTTTGCCACTTGCGGGAAAATGCTCTACCGGCGGAGCGCTTGGCAGCGAATGGTAAAATCCCCTAGTTTTAATCTCGCACCGGCACTCAGTTTTAATCTTTCGGCAAGTATCTCATCAGCGCATACACTGCTACTGAGTGAGAATTTTATCCTGGGTCAACATAAAAAAAAAACTTAAAATGGCTCTAAGCAAAATGGGAGTCAACTTCTAAGGTCATCAGTCCCCTAGAACGTAGAACTACTTAAAAATAACTAACCTAAGGACATCACACACATCCATCACGCGGTTTCAGACTGTAGCGCCTAGAACCACTCGGCCACCCTATCGGCTCAAAGTTTTAGTCCTAAAATAATTTATTATGCTAAAATCATTTAACAAATGGGGAAGGCAAGTTCTTCAGAATGCCAACGTCTGACATGCACAACATATTCAGGAACAAAATTCACTGGGCCAGACCGATATCTTACCAGCGTAACTTAGTACACACAGCTTAGAATACTACAACAAAAGAAATCATGCATACAGCAAAAGGCACATCCTTGTGACAATTTCTTACACATGAACTTGCAGTAGGTAATTCTTTAACAAACTCCACACGACTGACTGCGGAATGATACGCCTTTAACAGCTAACGCGGCCGTCTTGCATTGCTCACACTAAACCTCATACGTGACAGGACGTACTGTCGCGCGATGGGTTTTTCTCAAACTTCCCTGTAAACAATGTCCACCTGTCTGGAAAGGTTTCAGATTGTCTGCCCCTTCACTCTTCGATGGTAGATAGTGGTTTAGCCAACAAAAGCACCGTTGACGAAAACTCTACTACGTACCTACCATGCGAAGGCCCCGTAACTTCAGTCCGTGGGCAGTAGGTGAAAGTCGATAAAACTATCGTACGTTTGGGATCATTGCATGACTTGTTTCAAAAACGCCTAAAATTTCCTTTAAGCTAGTTTGTGCTCCTTAAAACTCGGAAACCTGCTATCAAGTCCGTACTTAATATCCTGATATCAATTCTGCAATGTTTCTGACTGTCTCTTTTAGAATGTCACATCCGACAGCAGCTAGAAGATTAGTCCAACCAGAGATTTAGAACGTTCTGAACAATCACTGACCTACGACTACTTGTGAGTCAACACATTCAGTCGTTCAAGAGGCTTCTTGTATGAAGTGCTCTCCATATCGTTTAGTGATCTGTTAGGAACATCCCACTTGGAGATTGCGTACGACATGAAATGTTCGGCGCGTCAACAACTCAAGAACTGTCCCAAGCTCCGATTTCTTCATTTTAGTACCAAAGTAATCAACGGCATTTATCGTGTCGGCACCCGACCGATCTGTGATCTGTGGCACCAAGCCCTACGCTAACGAGCGCGAAATGCTGAATTCCTTTAGCCTAGTAGGTTATATTAAGCAGACAATCGAAACATTCCGAGCACTTCTGTACTGTATTTCTAATACCAACCAATCAGTTTGTTGTTGTAGTCCTCAGTCCAGAGACCGGTTTCATGAAGCTCTCCACGCCGCCGTATCCTGTGCGAGCCTCATCATCTCCAAGAGACTACTGAAATCTTCATACTTCTGAATCAGTTTAGTGTGTTCATCTCTAGGTCTCCCTCTACGATTTTTACCCTCCACGCTGCCTCCAATACTAAATTGGTGAGCCCTTGATGCCGACCTCAGGGAAGACTTATCTTGGAGGAAAGATTGAGGAAAGGCAAACCTACGTTTCTAGCATTTGTAGACTTAGAGAAAGCTTTTGACAATGTTGACTGGAATACTCTCTGTCAAATTCTGAAAGTGTCAGGGGTCAAATACAGGGAGCGAAAGGCTATGTACAATTTCTACAGAAACCAAATGGCAGTTATTAGAATCGTGGGACATGAAAGGGAGTCAGTGGTTTTGAAGGGAGTGAGACAGAGTTGTAGCCTCTCCCCGATGCTATTCAATCAGTATATTGAGCAAGCAGTAAAGGAAACAAAGGAAAAGTTCGGAGTAGGTATTAAAATTCAGGGAGAAGAAATAAAAAACTTTGAGGTTCGCCGATGACATTGTAATTCTGTCGCCGGCCGCGGTGGTCTCGCGGTTCTAGGCGCGCAGTCTGGAACCGTGCGACTGCTACGGTCGCAGGTTCGAATCCTGCCTCGGGCATGGATGTGTGTGATGTCCTTAGGTTAGTTAGGTTTAAGTAGTTCTAAGTTCTAGGGGACTGATGACCACAGCAGTTGAGTTCATAGTGCTCAGAGCCATTTGAACCATTTTTTTGTAATTCTGTCAGAGACAGCAAAGGACTTGGAAGAGCAGTTGAACGGAATGGACAGTGTCTTGAAAGGAGGGTATAAGATGAACATCAACGAAAGCAAAACGAAGATAATAGAATGTAGTTGAACAAAGTCAGGTGATGCTGAGGGAATTAGATTAGGAAATGAGACACTTAAAGCAGTAAAGGAGTTTCGCTATTTTGGGAGCAAAATAACTGATGATGGTCGAAGTAGAGAGGATATAAAATGTAGACTGGCAGTGGCAAGGAAAGCGTTTCTGAAGAAGAGAAATTTGTTAACATCGAGTATAGATTTAAGTGTCAGGAAGTCATTTCTGAAAGTGTTTGTATGGAGTGTATAGAGTATGGAGGTGAAACATGGACGATAAATAGTTTAGACAAGAAGGGAATAGAAGCTTTCGAAATGTGGTGCTACAGAAAAATGCTGAAGAATAGATGGATAGATCACATAACTAATGAGGAGGTACTGAATAGAAATGGGGAGAAGAGGAGTTTGTGGCACAACTTTACTAGAAGAAGGGATCGGTTGGTAGGACATGTTCTGAGGCATCAAGGGATCACCAATTTAGTACTGGAGGGCAGCGTGGGGGGTAAAAATCGTAGAGGGAGACCAAGAGATGAATACACAAAGCAGATTCAGAAGGATGTAGGCTGCAATAGGTACTTGGAGATGAAGAATCTTGCACAGGATAGAGTAGCATGGAGAGCTGCAACAAACCAGTCTCAGGACTGACGACCACAACAACAACATTGATGCCTCAGAACATGTCCTCCCAAACGAACCCAGTTGTGCCACATTTCTTCTCCCCAATTCTGTTCAGTATCTCCTCATTAGTTACGTGATCTAACCATTTAATCTTCAGCCTTCTTCTGTAGCACCACATTCGGAAAGCTTCTATTCTCTTCTCGTTAAGCTATTTATCGTCCATGTTTCACTTTCATACATCGGCACACTCCATACAAATATTCCCAGAAAAGACTTCCTGACACTTCAATCTATATTCGATGTCAACAAATATCTCTGCCTCAGAAACGCTCTCCTATCCCTAACCTGTCTACATTTTATATCCTCTCTGCTTCTAACATCACAGTTGTTTTGCTCCCCAAATAACAAAATTCACCTATTACTTTCATAATCGAATTCCCTCAGCATTACTAATCACATTATCGCAAGTAATTTAAACTAGACACTTCGTAATTACGAACTAAGTAAGGTTTAATTAAATGGTTTCCACTCCGTCTTCAGGCCATGAGTGGCCTACTGGGGACATCCGACCGCCGTGTCATCCTCCGTGGAGGATGCAGATAGGAGGGGCGTGGTGTCAGCACACCGCTTTCCTGGTCGTTATGATGGTATTCTTGACCTAAGCCGCTACTATTTGGTCGAGTGGCTCCTGAATTGGCAACAAGAGGCTGAGTGCACCCTGAAAAGTGGCAACAGCGCAAGGCGGCCTGGATGGTCACCCATCCAAGTGCGATCACGCCCTACAACGCTTAACTTCGGTGATCTCACGGGAACCGGTGTATTCACTGCAGCAAGGCTGTTGCTAATTAATCGCTTTCCACAAAATAAATTTATATTTAGCTTAATACTCATCGCCTCTTATGGGTGCGTTTTACAAAACAAGCTCATGCGGACATATGTCACAGATTCCCCTGTTACTTTCTAATTGACATTACCTTCCCAAACAACAGTTAAATTTTTATGGATGGCAATACGTTTTATCACTGAGCCACAGTTGCTCACAATTGGTTTGATAAACGTTCAGGACAAAACCATCGAATGATATGGCCATCAAGATTTCCTGTGATGAACCCCATCGAACATTTACCCTACACCGGAAACACTTTCGCATTTACAGACTGCTACATAGGTAGCATAGCTCATTATTCCTGCGAGGTGCTTCCAACATAAACCCCTGGCATTTGCGACGTCAAATCGCGAATGAGGTGTGCACCAGTGTTGATACTAGATTCTGTTGCATGGTGTGTGTTCCCTTTATAGAATCCGATGATATTTTCGAAACGAGTCATTAAAAAGAGCGGTCACCAAAATTTCTGTGGCTATTTTACCATTATGATAACACCCATAATATCTATTCTCATACGGTCACCAAAATTCCTATGGCTATTTTACCATTATCATAACATACATAATATCTATTCTCATACTCCTACGTAGAATAAGCCGATGGACGTCGCGCAGTCATCACACCCCCAATCACCTGTCTATTGTCCCACCGACACACGAAGCTTCCATGTCACCAGTCCAATACAAACGTGTTCTGTTTGTTGAAGCTGGAAAGCAACACTCTGCTTCCTACTTTCCAAATTTGTACTCATTGTCGTGGTTTTTACATCATCCTCTCATTTTTACTTTAATCAAAAGTTTACAGTGAAGCGCCAAGGAAACTGGTATAGTCATGCGTATTCATATACAGATGATGTAAAAAGGCAGAATACGTCGCTGCCGTCGGCAACACCTATGTAACACAATAAGTGTCTGACCCAGTTTCTAGAACGATTACTGTTGCTACAATGAAACGTTATCAAGATTTAAATGAGTTTTCACTTGGTGTTATAGTCGGCGCACTAGCGATGGGACACAACATTTCTCAGGTAGAAGTGACGTGGGAATTTTCCCGTACGATCATTTTACGAGTTTACCGTGGGTATCAAGAATCCGGTAAAACATCAAATCCCCGACTCCGATGGATCTGGAAAAATATCCTACAAGAACTGGACCAACAGCGACAGGAGAGAATTGTTCAACGTGACAGAAGTGCAACCATTCCACATATTGCTACAGGTTTCAAAGCTGGGCCACCAACAAGTGTCAACGTGCGAACTATTCAAGGAAACATCATCGATATTGGCTTTCGGCGCCGAAGGCCCACTGATGTACCCTTGATGACTGCACGACACAAAGCCTTACGCCTCGCTTCGGCTCGTCAACACCGTCATTGGACTGTTGATGCGTGGAAACATGTCGCCTCGTTGGACTAGTCTCGTTTCAAATTATATCGAGCGGGTGGACGTGTATGGGTATGGAGAGAACCTCATGAATCCGTGGAACCTGCATGTCAGCGGGGGATTGTTCAAGGTGGTGGAGGCGCTGTAATGGTGTGGGTCGTGTGCACTTGGAGTGATATGTGACCTCTGATACGTTGAGGTATGACTCTGACAGGTGGCACGTATGTAACCATCCTGTACGATCACCAGCATCCATTCATGTCCATTGTGCGTTCCGACGAATTTGGGCAGTCCCAGCGGGACAATGCGACACCCCACACGTCCAGGAGTGCTACAGATTCGCTCAGGAACACTCTTCTTAGTTTAAACATTTCCGTTGGCCACTGTACTCCCCATACATGAATATTAATGAATATGTCTAGGATGGCTTGCAACATACTGTTCAGAAGCAATCTCCAACGCCTCATACTCTAACGGATTTACGATCAAGCCTGCAACATTCATGGTGTCAATTCCCTCCATCACCACTTCAGACATTACTCGACAACATGCCACGTCGTGTTGCGGCACTTCTATGTCCTCGCGGGGGCCCACCACGATATTAGGCAGGTGTACCAGTTTCTTTGGCTCTTCTGCGTACATGGTCCACACAAGCAAATGCATTTAGAAACCAAAAAAATTACCTTCTGTCAGCAACGTGTCATTTAGCCCAGATAAAAAATCACAAAATCAAGGATAAATAGCTTTTTGGGAATATCCCTTTAATGAAACCACACTGCGAATCTTACAGTGTGCCATTATGTGCCCATACTTCCTTATACGTTGCTTTCTCAAAATCTTTTGAGATGTCACATAGCAAAGATATGGCAGGTAATTGTCTGAATTCACTCTTTCAACATGTTTAGCGATTATTTCCATTTGTCAGTAAACTGAATATATCTGAACGATGAATTGCATTGTAAATGAGATCTTACTCGACACAGTGTTCGTTAACAGGGCCAATAGTTCGTCCTTTACTATTTGCATGCTCTACTGTAGATACCGACAACTCTAGGACTTACATTGCCGTTATCGGTTCATCTTTCATTCCTGAAAGAACAACAGTAATAGCTTATGTATCATCGTCTATTAAGTAGCAGATGTTGAACCGAAGTGGTCAGACATCACTTTAAGCTTCTAATACTGTGTCTCACTTCAGTTCCAATAAAATTTTCGCAAAACTATTAAGTGGATCAGCCTAGTATGCACCTCACGTACTGCATATTACGTGTCGCGCAACTCGAATCCGAATCGTACGCGTTTCATAGTAAACAGTCTTACGCAATGAGCTATCCGTGAGAGTTTTATCTACATTTTGAAAGTAGAAGAGATGGACTTGCAGGGTTAAATTTGTGGAATGTAATACTCAATAGACGCAACTGAATAATTCGCTAAGGATCATCGAAACTCAAAGAATTGTGATAACGTCGGAATGGGCGGGACCTTGTTAATGTGATAACACTTTTGTCGTGATATAATTGTCGGTAGCTGAAGTATAAATTGGGCTAATTCATGACGTACAGTTGCAGTAGCTACAACATCCACAAGTCCTGATGAGCAGATTTGCGAGTCTCAAAATATGTGACGATAATGTCCCTATCTTCTGACGGCAGTAACTGTGATGCTCAAACATTTTACACCGCCAAGAGGCACGGCACCTTAGTATTTGACACAATTTTCAACATGACACCACTCACTGTTGCTGAGAAAAAGTGGTTTCAACAGTCGGGCAGGCAGGTAGACAACAAAGTGATACAGTAAGGATTTAGTGTTTACTGACTAAGGTAAGGAATCCTAAAAAGACTTACGTCTCGGTGTTTTATAAAGTGCATCATCAAGTGGAGAGGATACCCTTCTTTCGAATTACGTTTTTATGCCACTATTGTATAAAACTGATATACGGATTTTTTAAAATCTGTCAGTACCTTTGGTAGCAGCGCACACTCCACTATGACGCGAAACACTCATTCCAAACATGTTGTTGTTGTTGTTGTCTTCAGTCCTGAGACTGGTTTGATGCAGCTCTCCATGCTACTCTATCCTGTGCAAGCTGCTTCATCTCCCAGTACCTACTGCAACCTACATCCTTCTGAATCTGCTTAGTGTACTCATCTCTCGGTCTCCCTCTACGATTTTTACCCTCCACGCTGCCCTCCAATGCTAAATTTGTGATCCCTTGATGCCTCAAAACATGTCCTACCAACCGATCCCTTCTTCTAGTCAAGTTGTGCCACAAACTTCTCTTCTCCCCAATCCTATTCAATACCTCCTCATTAGTTACGTGATTTATCCACCTTATCTTCAGTATTCTTCTGTAGCACCACATTTCGAAAGCTTCTATTCTCTTCTTGTCCAAACTAGTTACCGTCCATGTTTCACTTCCATACATGGCTACACTCCAAACAAATACTTTCAGAAACGACTTCCTGATACATAAATCTATATTCGATGTTAACAAATTTCTCTTCTTCAGAAACGCTTTCCTTGCCATTGCCAGTCTACATTTTATATCCTCTCTACTTCGACCATCATCAGTTATTTTACTTCCTAAATAGCAAAACTCCTTTACTACTTTAAGTGTCTCATTTCCTAATCTAATTCCCTCAGCATCACCCGATTTAATTTGACTACATTCCATTATCCTCGTTTTGCTTTTGTTAATGTTCATCTTATATCCTCCTTTCAAGACACTGTCCATTCCGTTCAACTGCTCTTCCAAGTCCTTTGCCGTCTCTGACAGAATTACAATGTCATCGGCGAACCTCAAAGTTTTTACTTCGTCTCCATGAAATTTAATACCTACTCCAAATTTTTCTTTTGTTTCCTTTACTGCCTGCTCAATATACAGATTGAATAACATCGGGGAGAGGCTACAACCCTGTCTCACTCCTTTCCCAACCACTGCTTCCCTTTCATGCCCCTCGACTCTTATTACTGCCATCTGGTTTCTGTACAAATTATAAATAGCCTTTCGCTCCCTGTATTTTACCCCTGCCACCTTTAGAATTTGAAAAAGAGTATTCCAGTCAACATTGTCAAAAGCTTTCTCTAAGTCTACAAATGCTAGAAACGTAGGTTTTCCTTTTCTTAATCTTTCTTCTAAGATAAGTCGTAAGGTCAGTATTGCCTCACGTGTTCCAACATTTCGACGGAATCCAAACTGATCCTCCCCGAGGTCTGCATCTACCAGTTTTTCCATTCGTCTGTAAAGAATTCGCGTTAGTATTTTGCAGCCGTGGCTTATTAAACTGATAGTTCGGTAATTTTCACATCTGTCAGCACCTGCTTTCTTTGGGATTGGAATTATTATATTCTTCTTGAAGTCTGAGGGTACTTCGCCTGTCTCATACATCTTGCTCACCAGCTGGTAGAGTTTTGTCATGACTGGCTCTCCCAAGGCCGTCAGTAGTTCTAATGGAATGTTGTCTACTCCCGGGGCCTTGTTTCGACTCAGGTCTTTCAGTGCTCTGTCAAACTCTTCACGCAGTATCGTATCTCCCATTTCGTCTTCATCTACATCCTCTTCTATTTCCATAATATTGTCCTCAAGTACATCGCCCTTGTATAAACCTTCTATATACTCCTTCCACCTTTCTGCCTTCCCTTCTTTGCTTAGAACTGGGCTGCCATCTGAGCTCTTGATATTCATACACGTGGTTCTCTTCTCTCCAAAGGTCTCTTTAATTTTCCTGTAGGCAGTATCTATCTTACCCCTAGTGAGGTAAGCTTCTACATCCTTACATTTGTCCTCTAGCCATCCCTGTTTAGCCATTTTGCACTTCCTGTCGATCTCATTTTTGAGACGTTTGTATTCCTTTTTGCCTGCTTCATTTACTGCATTTTTATATTTTCTCCTTTCATCAATTAAATTCAATATTTCTTCTGTTACCCAAGGATTTCTAGCAGCCCTCGTCTTTGTACCTACTTTATCCTCTGCTGCCTTCACTACTACATCCCTCAGAGCTACCCATTCTTCTTCTACTGTATTTCTTTCCCCTATTCCTGTCAATTGTTCCCTTATGCTCTCTCTGAAACTCTGTACAACCTCTGGTTCTTTCAGTTTATCCAGGTCCCATCTCCTTAATTTCCCACATTTTTGCAGTTTCTTCAGTTTTAATCTACAGGTCATAACCAATAGATTGTGGTCAGAGTCCACATCTGCCCCTGGAAATGTCTTACAACTTAAAACCTGGTTCCTAAATCTCTGTCTTACCATTATATAATCTATCTGATACCTTTTAGAATCTCCAGGGTTTTTCCACGTATACAACCTTCTTTCATGATTCTTAAACCAAGTGTTAGCTATGATTAAGTTGTGCTCTGTGCAAAATTCTACTAGGCGGCTTCCTCTTTCATTTCTTAGCCCCAATCCATATTCACCTACTATGTTTCCTTCTCTCCCTTTTCCTACACTCGAATTCCAGTCACCCATTACTATTAAATTTTCGTCTCCCTTCACTATCTGAATAATTTCTTTTATTTCATCGTACATTTCTTCAATTTCTTCATCATCTGCAGAGTTAGTTGGCATATAAACTTGTACTACTGTAGTAGGTGTGGGCTTCGTATCTATCTTGGCCACAATAATGCGTTCACTATGCTGTTTGTAGTAGCTTACCCGCATTCCTATTTTCCTATTCATTATTAAACCTACTCCTGCATTACCCCTATTTGATTTTGTGTTTATAACCCTGTAGTCACCTGACCAGAAGTCTTGTTCCTCCTGCCACCGAACTTCACTAATTCCCACTATATCTAACTTTAACCTATCCATTTCCCTTTTTAAATTTTCTAACCTACCTGCCCGATTAAGGGATCTGACATTCCACGCTCCGATCCGTAGAACGCCAGTTTTCTTTCTCCTGATAACGACATCCTCCTGAGTAGTCCCCGCCCGGAGATCCGAATGGGGGACTATTTTACCTCCGGAATATTTTACCCAAGAGGATGCCATCATCATTTAATCATACAGTAAAGCTACATGTCCTCGGGAAAAATTACGGCTGTAGTTTCCCCTTGCTTTCAGCCGTTCGCAGTACCAGCACATCAAGGCCGTTTTGGTTAATGTTGCAAGGCCAGATCAGTCAATCATCCAGACTGTTGCCCCTGCAACTACTGAAAAGGCTGCTGCCCCTCTTCAGGAACCACACGTTTGTCTGGCCTCTCAACAGATACCCCTCCGTTGTGGTTGCACCTACGGTACGGCCATCTGTATCGCTGAGGCACGCAAGCCTCCCCACCAACGGCAAGGTCCATGGTTCATGGGGGGAGGATTCCAAACATTAATATCGATATTTCACTATCACGTACATTTGGATTTACAAGTGGCTCTGCTTTTGCTCACTGCAGATAAAGGTGACAAGCTGAGCAGTCGTTTGGAGAGTGACACGGACGAGGGGTGTCGTTTGTACTTTGGCAAACACACGGGGTCCTTCGCCCAGTAGCTGGTGCTTGAGCCCATCCTCCCTCTGATGGCAGATCAGCACACCGCGGAAAGCATCGCGAATGCTCGACTTGTCCATCAGGCGGCGCCGCATCGGCCGCCGCCGCCTCCACGACCCACACAGGGAGCGGCGCTGCCTTTGATCTCGCAGTCGGCAGTCGGCAACTCTGCTCCCCGCCGTTCTCTCTCAATGTATATGCCTCCGCATAAAACCGATGCCACGATTACCTCTCCACTGCGATGGTCCATCCCGTCTTCTGATCTCCGGAGCCTTGCGGCAGCTCCTGTGTGTGAAAGGAGCGGCGCTGCTACCTATGAAGTCTCCTAGGCCGATAGACTTATCGGTTTTGACTACATGAATATCTCGCCAACGGCAGGAGAAACTTCTGCCAACATTGTGAGGCTTTGTTCCGTTCATAATTTAGGGCAAGGAGAGGCTAAAAATGCGAACCTACATCAAAATTTCTATATGTACTTACGATATGAGTAGCAGAGTTCGTTTTAAGTTCGACCATTGTTGAAATGCAGGTATAATTGACGTCACACAATATGAACGTCAATAAACTGCACATAGGCATTCGCTTTAGCCACTGTGTACAGATTTAATTAGCATGACATTTTGCGGCAGAGCGATATAATCTTCAAGAGATTTAATTTCGTGTTATTTTAGTGTATTCCAGTGTTATTATACTAAGATTGGACAGTGGAACGGTAAGACATTATAAAATGGCAGCGCGCTGTCGAAACGTATGGCGTTAACCCAGTAAGTAAATACTAGGTACAGTAACATTAATGTGACATTCACCTGTGTTGTGCGACAATGTGCAATAACCACTCTTAGACGGCAGCTGGCAGAAATAGCAGTGGAGGGTGTAACACCATAGATTAAGGATCGACCTGCGACAGCAATCGCACAACTTGCGTACGGGCCGCTACACGCCGCTGCGAGCGCTAAGAGTGCATTGCGACCGCAGGCGCGCGTGTTGCGTACGGGCCTCGAGGTGCCGCTACGAGCGCAACCATATGTACAGGGTGTTTCAAAAATGACCGGTATATTTGAAACGGCAATAAAAACTAAACGAGCAGCGATAGAAATACACCGTTTGTCGCAATATGCTTGGGACAACAGTACATTTTCAGGCGGACAAACTTTCGAAATTACAGTAGTTACAATTTTCAACAACAGACGGCGCTGCAAGTGATGTGAAAGATATAGAAGACAACGCAGTCTGTGGGTGCGCCATTCTGTACGTCGTCTTTCTGCTGTAAGCGTGTGCTGTTCACAACGTGCAAGTGTGCTGCGGACAACATGGTTTATTCCTTAGAACAGAGGATTTTTGTGGTGTTGGAGTTCCACCGCCTAGAACACAGTGTTGTTGCAACAAGACGAAGTTTTCAACGGAGGTTTAATGTAACCACAGGACCGAAAGGCGATACAATAAAGGATTTGTTTGAAAAATTTCAACGGACTGGGAACGTGACGGATGAACGTGCTGCAAAGGTAGGGCGACCGCGTACGGCAACCACAGAGGACAACGCGCAGCAAGTGCAGCAGGTGATCCAACAGCGGCCTCGGGTTTCCGTTCGCCGTGTTGCAGCTGCGGTCCAAATGACGCCAACGTCCACGTATCGTCTCATGCGCCAGAGTTTACACCTCTATCCATACAAAATTCAAACGCGGCAACCCCTCAGCGCCGCTACCATTGCTGCACGAGAGACATTCGCTAACGATATAGTGCACAGGATTGATGACGGCGATATGCATGTGGGCAGCATTTGGTTTACTGACGAAGCATATTTTTACCTGGACGGCTTCGTCAATAAACAGAACTGGCGCATATGGGGAACCGAAAAGCCCCATGTTGCAGTCCCATCGTCCCTGCATCCTCAAAAAGTACTGGTCTGGGCCGCCATTTCTTCCAAAGGAATCATTGGCCCATTTTTCAGAACCGAAACGATTACTGCATCACGCTATCTGGACATTCTTCGTGAATTTGTGGCGGTACAAACTGCCTTAGACGACACTGCGAACACCTTGTGGTTTATGCAAGATGGTGCCCGGCCACATCGCACGGCCGACGTCTTTAATTTCCTGAAGAAATATTTTGATGATCGTGTTATTGCTTTGGGCTATCCGAAACATACAGGAGGCGGCGTGGATTGGCCTCCCTATTCGCCAGACATGAAACCCTGTGACTTCTTTCTGTGGGGACACTTGAAAGACCAGGTGTACCGCCAGAATCCAGAAACAATTGAACAGCTGAAGCAGTACATCTCATCTGCATGTAAAGCCATTCCGCCAGACACGTAGTCAAAGGTTTCGGGTAATTTCATTCAGAGACTACGCCATATTATTGCCACGCATGGTGGATATGTGGAAAATATCGTACTATAGAGTTTCCCAGACCGCAGCGCCATCTCTTGTTGATAATTGTAACTACTGTAATTTCGAAAGTTTGTCCGCCTGAAAATGTACTGTTGTCCCAAGCATATTGCAACAAACGGTGTATTTCTATCGCTGCTCGTTTAGTTTGTATTGCCGTTTCAAATATACCGGTCATTTTTGAAGCACCCTGAAAGTGCCAACGGAGTTCGGCCATCTCTCATTTTGTTCGCATCTCATTTTTGCCTATTCTCTTATTTCCTTAGTTGCTTAGCTCTTATTCGTTTATGGCTCATGTTATTGTGCTCTCTTTCAGCCTTTCTGATTGCTTTGATTTACTTCCAATTGAGAAGTGCTCATTTTGGCACTTCACTTTTAAAAATTTCTCATGTTGCTAATAATATGTTCCTTAGATTTTCACAGTTAAATTCATTAACATAGTCACATATACTGTTTGTTGATTTCAGCCTGTTCATATTATGATGTTCTTTAAATACTGTAATAATTATCGGAAGCATTTCTTCCCTCAAACTTGTGTAAAGTATCCTCGATGTAGGATTTGTTCTGTGACACAGGTGTAAGATTTTGAACATATAGTATATACGAAACTGTGCTTTAAAAGGAATTTATTTTTTCAGTTTGTACTACATCAGACGACAATTTTGTGATACGAGGGAGAAATTTGAGGGGCGAACCCATGGGAAAAGTCTTAAGTAATCCCTTTAAAAATAAAAATTTGTGTGACACTGAAGGACGTGATACTGTAGGCACCGAAAATTTTTATACGTCATAAGGGTATATGAAGTGTGTCGTGTGGGTGGATGGGCAGGCCTGGCGGTGGAGGGGGGGGGGGGTGAGGGAGGGGGGGAGGCTGGCGGAAGACAGTGCAATTCGGGAACGGCGCGACATATCTCACGTCCGAAAGGTCGTGAACACCGGCTTTGGGAAGAAGGGTTGAAATATTTACGAATCGACTACGTCTGTAAAGTGTTCTTCGCATTCCGCCGTGGTTAAACTACACTGTGAACAGTGAAACGGCACTCTCCAAAAAAGGACCCAGACGCAACTGTAGAGCATCACGGGCCATAGATCCCAAGGGCAAATAACTACTGCGGAGATGTGTACGGGCGAACACACGTGTACCTGTTGCGTAACAGACCACCCAGATGAACCAAGGGGCTAGCAACAGTCTTTCTTGAACAACGTATTAGCGAACATTGTTGCATCTGGGCCTCCGCAGCATGCGCCTGGTAACTGCCCCTATGCTGAATGCTGCTCATCAGCGACGAAGGCTCATAATTGCGCGGCAGTACCACAACAGGATGTCCTGTGAGAGGAGTTGCCGTTTCAGATAAGTTTTATGCTCCATTGGGCTGCAACAATCGTCGGAATGGTCCTTGCCGCAAAGCGAAGCGTTATGTTTTGGCGAATATTTTCTTGGCATTACCTGTATAATCTTGTCATTCTTGAAGACACAGTGGATCAACACAAGCATGTACCTTCCTATTTCCTTTCACTTTTCCTCTACACGTTGGCATCTACCAGCAGGACAAAGCAACGTTTCACATAGCTCGTACTGTACGTGCATGGGCGAAGAACAAGAAGATCAGTTTACTGTACTGTCCTGACCCGTCAGACTCGCGAGATACAAGTGAGGAACCTCGAAACTGAAGCAACCTGTTTCATACATGGGGGAATAAATTTGATTCATCAACTATTTTCCACATGGGAAGGAGAGGCTCAGGTGCCCAACACTGTCTTGGAATCAATTCCGAGTGTATTTAGATTTTTCCAGGGCGTGAAACTGCGGACAGTGTAGGTGGTTTCGGATGTGGAGGTCAACCTCGGTTGTCCACTTCGTGCTATTCAAGAGGAAAATGCCATGAGCGGAAGTAACGTCACCCCTCGTTTTCCGAAGAAAACTTTTGGTGAGATCTTATTGGACCGAACTGCACACTACTTAATCTAACTTAAACTAACTTACACACACAACCATGCCCGAGGGAGGATTCAAACCCCCGACAGGAGAAGCCGCAATACAGTCCCTACGTAAGGAACTTGTATTTAGTATGTAACACAATCCGAAAATGAATCATGTTAACAGAGACGCAAATAACACAGAGGTCGAAGTTCAATGCCTATTATTTTCCGCCACCACTTACATTTCAAAAATATATAAGATTTTGGCCAAAGGGAGAAGTAAATGACTATTAAGAAAATTTGTTCAGGAATAATCTTACATAAGTGGAAAACAGTACAGAAGTAAACACCAAACCTCTCCATTTCTACTACTGTAAGAATTAAAGATAAATATCACAAAAATAATAATGAAGGTGTGGTTTATAAGAATTATTTAGTGAATTAGACATGCAGTGCCCATCCAGATGATTACTTTTCACCTGTAACTGCAAAGTATGCATAGAATACTGTTACTCTTTCGATGCAATACGTGTCTTGCAATATGTAGCGTTTTAAGTAAAAGAAATGAGATCACATTCCTGCTACTGTGAGAAAGGAACAAGAATCAGTGCGGACTTCGGTATTAAGTTCTTCGAAAGCATGACTGTAAAATTGGAAGATTGTTACATAAACATTCTTGTCTGACACATTTCTGTCTTTAATGACACACAACATTCAGCGACCTGTGAATAATGCTGATCTAGCAAAAATCGTATTAACGCTTTTAGCAATAATTCTACGTATTTATGAAAACTGTAAGTAAAGAAGGGAAATACCAGAGTATAGAGGTACAAATGAAGCAAGTCCTCAAGGGTATCCTACGAAACATTTACCATCTATGTTGTTAAACAGATAATGCGGGACACGAACTTAGTTGTATGTTGCCGATCTAACCGCTTTCAGGGCAACAAGATACTTGGTTCTCGATATTTTGTGTGGTTACTGATCGACCTAGAGGTTTAAAATGCGTTAAGAGGATTGATATCAGGTGAAAGGTTTAACACAGTAAGTCAAGTATTACAGTTAGAAACACTGTACATGTTTTGATGCACCGTAACTCACGGCACGCGAATTTCCCAGACTACATGGTGTATTTTCATCCAGTATTTCAAAATGAGAGGGCTTAGCAACTTGTAACAAACTTGACTCATAATTTTAAATGTTTAATAAATATTTTCTCTCTGAAAGCACTACTCCCCCCCCTCCCTCTCACACAAAATGACGAAAGGATAAAAGTTTATCGTTCACTACCTATTCGCAGTTCACGCAGTAAAACTCCACCATCAGGCGTGACGTTTTAATTAATTACTTCTTTAGCACTAGTTCTATTCACAACACATTCTGCAAGCATTACACACATATACCACTAGATGTACCTGCAAAATCACATCACTGTACGGCACAGAGTTCAGCAGGACACCATAAACGATGAGTTGGTGAGAAATAACTTTTTCATGAAACAGCGCTGCTTGCCCACGCGATATTCATCCAGTGTTTGATATAAAGTGCGCATAGCGACTTCCATCGATCTTTAAGCATAATTTCAAACATTTTCTAAACTATTTCTCGCTCATATATTTAAAGTCAAATACTGAACACATTAACTAATTTGTAAAGTAATCAGACGTCTGTAGTTGCTTTATACATGGGAGTTCAATCCTGTAAAGAATCGGGAGTGTTACTGTTTAGTAACTATGAATAGAGAAGTGATAGTCACACAAGACCAATAACTACAGCAGATCAGTAAATTAAGAGCCTAAAAACAAAACAGCAAACGAGAGTAATTTTCTGCTTAACTTGTCGAAGTCAGAATAGTCACATGTGAGGAATTTTTGGCGGAGCATAATTACCGATGTGTGGGAGACGGTTTGCCATACGATGGCACTGCATCACGAGTGCCACAAACTATGCAGCAGCCATGTGAATTGAATATTGACGGCAATAGGCAGCATCATTTGCCCTCAATACCCATGCGACAAACCGAATTGCCTCGTTCACATTCTTGGCTGGGCTTTGGAGCAATGAAACACAAATGCGCCAGGCTACGTCAGCCGTTCTGGACTACGGGCGGACATGCTATTGCCTCAGTTTTTATTCCTGTGAAAAAAGTGACGCCTCTGACTACAGTTGGAATAGGGAAGTTACCGCTTTCGTTGACCTGCTGAGTTACACGATTCCAATACCCTAGGAGAACTATAATGTGTGAGACGAATCGTTGGCACTGAAGCTACACGTGGCCGGGTTGCAATGTTGCCGGTTGTGGCTTACTGCCATCAGCGTACTCGAGTGCAAAAGACAAATACCGCAAGAGTACAGAGGATATTTTCAAACGAATAATACATTTTGAGACTTGTAATATATTTTGTATCAAGATTTTGAGCAATTCAGATGTCCTCGAATCTATTCTGTGATCCATATTTCATCTTTTCAACCACTGAGTAAGATTCGTTTGTAATTTAGCAATTCAGATGTCCTCAAATCTACTCTGTGATGCTTTTCTGAATGAGATTAATTTTTCATTGGTGCTTAAGTTGGTGCTCATCTTGAACATCTGAATGATATGGGGCGCTACATATGGCTCATAGTGATATGAGGTATGTCATAAACGATGTATCGACCATTTCTGTAAAAAGTTGACTATTTATCTCATCATGAAAATTGCCTTTTTTCTGACGGATCATTAGCAGGTGATTTAGCGTAAAATCCTCTGTTGCCTTTCCAAATAAGAAAAATGATGAGCTGTCCTTTTCCAAAAACCCTTTTTTTTTGTCATCAGTCTACTGACTGGTTTGATGCGGCCCGCCACGAATTCCTTTCCTGTGCTAACCTCTTCATCTCAGAGTAGCACTTGCAACCTACGTCCTCAATTATTTGCTTGACGTATTCCAATCTCTGTCTTCCTCTACAGTTTTTGCCCTCTACAGCTTCCTCTAGTACCATGGAATTCATTCCCTCATGTCTTAGCAGATGTCCTATCATCCTGTCCCTTCTCCTTATCAGTGTTTTCCACATATTCCTTTCCTCTCCGATTCTGCGTAGACCCTCCTCATTCCCTTTGTTATCAGTCCACCTAATTTTTAACATTCCTCTATAGCACCACATCTCAAATGCTTCGATTCTCTTCTGTTCCGGTTTTCCCACAGTCCATGTTTCACTACCATATAATGCTGTACTCCAGACGTACATCCTCAGAAATTTCTTCCTCAAATTAAGACCGGTATTTGATATTAGTAGACTTCTCTTGGCCAGAAATGCTTTTTTTGGCCATAGCGGGTCTGCTTTTGATGTCTTCCTTGCTCCGTCCGTCATTGGTTATTTTACTACCTAGGTAGCGGAATTCCTTAACTTCATTGACTTTGTGACCATCAATCCTGATGTTAAGTTTCTCGCTGTTCTCATTTCTACTACTTCTCATTACCTTCGTCTTTCTCCGATTTACTCTCAAACCATACTGTGAACTCATTAGACTGTTCATTCCGTTCAGCAGATCATTTAACTCATCTTCACTTCACTCAGGGTAGCAATGTCATCAGCGAAACGTATCATTGATACTCTTTCACCTTGTATTTTAATTCCACTCCTGAACCCTTCTTTTATTTCCATCAATGCTTCCTCGATGTACAGATTGAAGAGTAGGGGCGAAAGGCTACAGCCTTGTCTTACTGCCTTTTTAATACGAGCACTTCGTTCTTGATCGTCCACTTTTACTAGTCCCTCTTGGTTGTTGTACATATTGTATATCACCCGTCTCTCCCTATAGCTTACCCCTACTTTTTTCAGTATCTCGAACAGCTTGAACCATTTTATATTGTCGAACGCTTTTTCCAGGTCAACAAATCCTATGAACGTGTCTTGAATTTTCTTTGGCCTTGCTTCCATTATTAGCCGTAACGTCAGAATTGCCTCTCTCGTGCCTTTACTTTTTCTAAATCCATACTGATGGTCACCTAGCGCTTTCTCAATTTTCTTTTCCATTCTTCTGTATATTATTCTTGTAAGCAGCTTCGATGCATGAGCTGTTAAGCTGATTGTGCGATAATTCTCGCACTTGTCAGCTCTTGCCGTCTTCGGAATTGTGTGGATGATGCTTTTCCGAAAGTCAGATGGTATGTCGCCAGACTCATATATTCTACACACCAACGTGAATAGTCGTTTTGTTGCCACTTCCCCTAATAATTTTAGAAATTCTGATGGAATTTTATCTATGCCTTCTACCTTATTTGACTGTAAGTCCTCCAAAGCTCTTTTAAATTCCGATTCTAATACTGGATCCCCTATCTCTTCTAAATCTACTCCTGTTTCTTCTTCTATCACATCAGACAAATCTTCCCCCTCATAGAGGATTTCTATGTATTCTTTCCACCTACCTGCTCTCTCCTCTGCATTTAACAGTGGAATTACCGTTGCACTCTCAATGTTACCTCCGTTGCTTTTAATGTCACCAAAGGTTGTTTTCACTTTCCTGTATGCTGAGTCTGTCCTTCCGACAATCATATCATTTTCGATGTCTTCACATTTTTCCTGCAGCCATTTCGTCTTAGCTTCCCTGCACTTCCTATTTATTTCATTCCTCAGCGAATTGTATTTCTGTATTCCTGACTTTCCCGGAACATGTTTGTACTTCCTCCTTTCATCAATCAACTGAAGTATTTCTTCTGTTACCCATGGTTTCTTCGCAGCTACCTTCTTTGTACCTATGTTTTCCTTCCCAACTTCTGGATGACCCTTTTTAGAGACGTCCATTCCTCTTTAACATGGTTGCCTACTGCGCTATTCCTTATTGCTGTATCTACAGCGTTAGAGAACTTCAAACGTATCTCGTCATTCCTTAGAACTTCCGTATCCCACTTCTTAGCGTATTGATTCTTCCTGACTAATGTCTTGAACTTCAGCCTACTCTTCATCACTACCATTGTGCTTTTAGACATCGCATAATTACAATTTTTATTTAACAGATGACTGACAATAACCCAAGTTAATAGTCCAGCAACATAATACTGTGACATGCTGTCGCAAATCGCTCAGCGATATTGCTTCATTTTCTGACACTATTTGTTGTTTATTATCGAGAGAACTGCATATGTGGGCTTGGGTGGGAGGTTTTGGCTTTTCGCACCGGGAAGGTGCACACCTACTGTGGTCACATGGCTCTGCTCTCGACAGAAGGCAGTCAGTGGAGCTCCTTAGGGGAGTCGAGCATCCGCAGCGAGACTGACTGTGGAAGTTCGGTTGCAGCCTGATTCGTAATTTTGTGCGTAGAGGCGGTGCCTGATGTAGCAGAGGGCTGGGGACATCAGCGGCCACTGCTGTCTCCAGATAATATTAATTACGGCATTTTTATGTTCCTGTACGAACTTCAAAGGTCAAGACGCTGGGTGCTGCCCACCCACTGTGAGAAAGACTGTTGCTTCCTCTCCATAATTTGTCATCAAATCAATTTGAGCGACCCCATCACCACGCCTGACGAGAAGAGTCGACCAGTCAAGGAGAGACTGCCCTGGACGAATATCAGTCTTGTGAGTGTTAATGTGTTTTTTGTAGACGAAGTGTTGGAGTTTCCTGCGGCTGTTATTCGGTTTTTCATGATATAAAAGACATATTCATCTGTCAAATTGGCAATAGGAGTAACTGGTCCTACCACGTAAAATTATTTGAAAGTAGAGAACTGAAGAGGTAGCAGTAAGATTCATTATAATTCAGGGCATTCGTGTCCTGGGCACCGTGCTATTGGTCTCCCGTGTTCCGTCTGGTGAATTTGATACCTATCCAGTATTTCCTATAATCTCATGTCTCCCCACAGTATTAACATCGTCTTGTGTGATTTCAATCCATATCTTTAGAAAAATTATCTCGCTGTTAACAACTTGTTTACTGTGTACAGCAAATGGCCTTGCTGCAGTGGCCACACCTGTTCCCGTCAGATCACCGAAGTTAAGCACTGTCTACCTTGACTACCACTTGGATGGGTGACCGTCCGGTCTGCCGAGCGCTGTTGGCAAGCGGGGTGCACTCAGCCCTTCTGAGGACAATTGAGGAGCTACTTGACTGAGTAATGGCGGCTCCGGTCGCGACGACAAAGGTTAGGAGGGTCACGAGCTGACGTCACGCCCTTCTGCATCCTCATCCAGTGACACTTATATGTTGAGGGTGACACGGCGGTCGGTTAGTACTATTGGGTTTTCCGAGATCTCTTCGAACGGAGTGTAGTTCTTAGACCTTACTCTGTACGGCAGTCAGAACAAACAAAAAAGTATTATTCTCGGACATGAATTAAATTTCAATATCCTTCAAATTGTAATACAGCTTTTACACTGTTGCGCGATCCTGTAATAATAAATGTAGCCTGTTGCATATCTAAGCTTGATGTTCATACTGTGACGTCGTTATCATTGTACAGTGGAAAAATTCTACGACCATTCAGTTAAGATCATGATCATCGCACTCTCTCGAATTGTTTGACTATAAGCCTGTTTATTGGCTAGGAAAAGCTGTGTCGATTACTCCTTGGATTCTAAGTTTGCTGTGTGGTGTTTTACGACTGGCTGGCTAACTACCTTGCAGTATTGAGACGTAATAGGCAACAACATTTTAGAGCATCATCATGCCATAACGTAGGTCTAAACAAAAAAGGAGAGGCAAACAGCTTAAACGTCCAATGGTGTACTTTCGAATATCCTGCCTATGATCCTCTACAAAAATCTGAGATGCCATGTTACATCTGACACCTCCTTTAATATTTTACGTCCATTAATAACTGAACCGGCTGGAGCCTATGTACCTGGGCAAAGTGAGAAATTCAGATTACCTGAGGAAAAGTAGGTTGTCTGTCTACAACGACGTGGGAAGTTTCAGTAATGAGGGAAGTTTCCTTTTCTTATATTAGTCATACGGCCGATGAATGGCGTCTTTATGAAAATCATTCGAAGCTGTAATTACTTCTTTATCACAGTCCCCTTGTTTGTGACTGCTGCACCTTTGATGTTTCAAATTAGAATTATATATTAATACCTTCAACTGCTGACAGGTGTTGATATATATCGACGGGAACAGGTGAAAATGTGTTCCCCGACCGGGACTCGAACCCGGGATCTCCTGCTTGCATGGCAGACGGCCTATCGGACATGTCCGAAAGAACAGGCACCATATCCATATAAGTACTGGGCGATCAAAAAGTCAATATAAATTTGAAAACTTAATAAACCACTGAATGATATACACTCCTGGAAATGGAAAAAAGAACACATTGACACCGGTGTGTCAGACCCACCATACTTGCTCCGGACACTGCGAGAGGGCTGTACAAGCAATGATCACACGCACGGCACAGCGGACACACCAGGAACCGCGGTGTTGGCCGTCGAATGGCGCTAGCTGCGCAGCATTTGTGCACCGACGTCGTCAGTGTCAGCCAGTTTGCCGTGGCATACGGAGCTCCATCGCAGTCTTTAACACTGGTAGCATGCCAGGACAGCGTGGACGTGAGCCGTATGTGCAGTTGACGGACTTTGAGCGAGGGCGTATAGTGGGCATGCGGGAGGCCGGGTGGACGTACCGCCGAATTGCTCAACACGTGGGGCGTGAGGTCTCCACAGTACATCGATGTTGTCGCCAGTGGTCGGCGGAAGGTGCACGTGCCCGTCGACCTGGGACCGGACCGCAGCGACGCACGGATGCACGCCAAGACCGTAGGATCCTACGCAGTGCCGTAGGGGACCGCACCGCCACTTCCCAGCAAATTAGGGACACTGTTGTTCCTGGGGTATCGGCGAGGACCATTCGCAACCGTCTCCATGAAGCTGGGCTACGGTTCCGCACACCATTAGGCCATCTTCCGCTCACGCCCCAACATCGTGCAGCCCGCCTCCAGTGGTGTCGCGACAGGCGTGAATGGAGGGACGAATAGAGACGTGTCGTCTTCAGCGATGAGAGTCACTTCTGCCTTGGTGCCAATGATGGTGTTTGGCGCCGTGCAGGTGAGCGCCACAATCAGGACTGCATACGACCGAGGCATACAGGGCCAACACCCGGCATCATGGTGTGGGGAGCGATCTCCTACACTGGCCGTACACCTCTGGTGATCGTCGAGGGGACACTGAATAGTGTACGGTTCATCCAAACCGTCATCGAACCCATCGTTCTACCATTCCTAGACCGGCAAGGGAACTTGCCGTTCCAACAGGGCAATGCACGTCCGCATGTATCCCGTGCCACCCATCGTGCTCTTGAAGGTGTAAGTCAACTACCCTGGCCAGCAAGATCTCCGGATCTGTCCCCCAATGAGCATGTTTGGGACTGGATGAAGAGTCGTCTCACGCGGTCTGCACGTCCAGCACGAACACTGGTCCAACTGAGGCGCCAGGTGGAAATGGCATGGTAAGCCGTTTCACAGGACTACATCCAGCATCTCTACGATCGTCTCCATGGCAGAATAGCAGCCTGCATTGCTGTGAAAGGTGGATATACACTGTACTAGTGCCGACATTGTGCATGCTCTGTTGCCTGTGTCTATGTGCTTGTGGTTCTGTCAGTGTGATCATGTGATGTATCTGACCCCAGGAATGTGTCAATAAAGTTTCCCCTTCCTGGGACAATGAATTCACGGTTTTCTTATTTCAATTTCCAGGAGTGTAGATAGAGAGGTAAAAATTGACACACATGCTTGGAATGACATGGGGTTTTCTTAGAACCACCCCATATTGCTAGACGCATGAAAGATCCCTTGCGCGCGTCTTTTGGTGATGATCGTGTGCTCAGCCACAACTTTTGTCATGCTTGGCCTCCCAGGTCCCCAGGTCCGTGAAACTATTGGCTTTGGGGTTACCTGAAGTCGCAAGTGTGTCGTGATCGACCGACATCTCTATGGATGCTGAAAGACAACATCTGACGCCAATGCCTCACCATAACTCCGGACGTGCTTTATAGTGCTGTTCACAACATTATTCTTCGAGTACAGCTAATCTTGAGAAATGATATTTCCTGCAAAGAACATCATCTTTGCTTTGTCTTACTTAGTTATGCTAATTATTGCTAGTCTGATCAGATGAAGCGCCATCTGTCGATACTGAAATCGATACTGAAACTTCGTTTTGTTAACGAATATGCTCGACCGAAGGCTTACGAGATCGAACGTTATTTACGGGACGAGGTGAAAATCGAACCTGACGTTCTAGTTGGAATACATTTATCTATAGTCAGCAGCGTGGTCTATGTCAAGTTCATAAATGAAGCAGCATGTGACGAACTACAACTCCGACACGGACAAGGACTTCGTTTTTGTCATTTGGTCGAGAATGTTGGAGCGGTAACAGTTGAGTACGCCAGCGTGGGACTCGGAACGATCCGCGTCCTTGAGCTTCCATTCGAATTGGTGACGGACGCAGGGTGCGTCCTTACAGAACGGTCCTATCCCACGTGGCTAAAAATTGGGCGATTATCAAGTCGTATACTGTCCACAGTGGCGTCAGGCAAATACGGATCGAACTCCGAAACACGTTCCGTCATGCCCGTACACCGTTGCTTGTAGGGCGATTGTCATCTACGACGGACAGTCAAGGACGTACTCTTGATGCTGGAATGAGAGACACGTACGTTCTGAGTGTGCTCAACGAAGACTGTTAAAGCTACCACGGGATGATCCACCCTCACACCGCATCCCACTGTGCTCCCCATGACTTATGTCGCCGCATTACACGATGACGTGGGCCGAGAGACAGAAGCGGACGAGAACACACAGACAGCGGCAGATCGTGACGAGCCACGGAAGGACGGCGTTAAGCTGGATCGCCTGGAGCAGTCACAGGACGCCCTCTCTTCAGTGCCGCTTGCTGTCCCTTCAGATAAGGCACTTTCAGAGTTCGATAATACGACGGCGCACGATTCCGTCGTCCCCCACGAACAACCGGAGACCATGCTGACCTCTGATTCCGACGACCGGCAACGAAAACAGCGATCACCAAAACGCCGAAAGAAGCGTAGCCTCACGGTGGAGAACGAACAATCTGATGTAGCAGGCAATTCTAAGACGTTTTCAGGTACAGAGCAGACGACCATGGATACAGAAGAACTCCCTAACATGGATGCAGGGGTGGCCAGCGGACCGCTAACGATGCTCCAGAAACGGCGAAGGAGTTCGATCGGTGGCAACAGGCTACTGAGGAGGCTACGGCTACAACGATGTGGCGCTAGCTGACTGGTCAGAATACCCACCCGCGTAGGGAACATGATGCCGGAGGAACTGGTCCTACACACTCTCCCGGTGTAAGACCGGATGAGTGCACGGAATAACGGCAGACCATATCAGGGAATGGCGGGGGACGTTAGTACGAAAGCAGCCTGTGCACGGAAGAATTAGCGACCGTAAGGTGCCCCATCTACGTTGACAGCCATGCAACAAGCTTATCGAATTGGGTCTGTTAACATCAATAGCATTGGTACGCCGGTAAACATCAAGATGCTCAGTGACATGATAAAGCCTTCAGATTTAGACATAGCACTATTACAGAAAGTTCTGGTACTTCCCCCTCGGACTTCTACGGTTACGACATTTACTGTCCCCCGTGTAACGAGAGAGGCGTTGGCACAGCGATACTATTAAACGAAGCGATAAGTGCAGGCGAAGTAGAGTATTTGCCTTCTGCCCGTCTTATGGCCGTACCGAGCGAGGTGGCGCAGTGGTTAGCACACTGGACTCGCATTCGGGAGGACCACGGTTCGATCCCGTCTCCGGCCATCCTGATTTAGGTTTTCCGTGATTTCCCTAAATCGTTTCAGGCAAATGCCGGGATGGTTCCTTTGAAAGGGCACGGACGATTTCCTTCCCAATCCTTCCCTATCCAGAGCTTGCGCTCCGTCTCTAATGTACTCGTTGTCGACGGGACGTTAAACACTAACCACCACCACCATCTTATGGCCGTGACGATAGGTGGAATACGTTTGCTCAATATATACTCACCGTCAAACTCGGATAAGAGAAGGGACAGAGCACATTTTTACGCCCATGAGGTTACATCGTTGTTCCATGGACGATACGATACTTGCATACTCGGCGGAGATTTTGTGTCCTCTACAGAAAGGACCAACGTCCTAATTATACTCCTAGCCAAGAACTCAGAGAGCTGGTCAGCGGGATAGAATTAGTCGATACATGGTACCTGAAGTATCACAACTAACCAGGACATACATTTTTTACTAGCCACTCCGCGAGCCGTTTGGATCGGATCTACGTTTCAAGGGCGTTAGTAATGTCGATGTTGGACGCAGAAATATGGCCGACAGCATTTACAGACTACGAGACATATATTTGTACGGTGAACCTTGCTAGACAGCAAGTATGGAGAGGGAAGGGTAACCGGAAGATGAACGTCTCCCACCTGCGTGATGCAGAATGCCGACGCATGTTGGAGGACGCGTGGCATGGCTGCCTCCGTCGCCGAAATTCTTTCGGTCCTGTCCTGCAATGGTGGATCGAGTGCGCGAAGCCAGCTTTACGGAGGACGTTAATAGGTTGCGGGAAGAAGGTTTCTCGATGGCAGCGCAAGACCACTGAGTTTTACTTTACGGTCTCCGGAAACTGTTAGCTCAACCACCTACACCAGAAAGCCAGACGTCTGTCCACCGAGTCAAGGCGAAATTCGTACAACTTGCGACGCTGAAGTCGACAATACGCGGGAGGTCGCAGGATTTCCTGCCCAACGAGGTTCCCCGTGGTGTCACCGCCAGACACCACACTTGCTAGGTGGTAGCCTTTAAATCGGCCGGGGTCCGGCAGTATACGTCGGACCCGCGTGTCGCCACTATCAATGATTGCAGACCGAGCACCGCCACACGGCAGGTCTAGAGAGACTTACTAGCACTCGCCCCAGTTGTACAGCCGACTTTGCTAGCGATGGTTCACTGACAAATTACGCTCTCATTTGCCGAGACGATAGTTAGCACAGCCTTCGGCTACGTTATTTGCTACGACCTAGCAAGGCGCCATGATCAGTTTCTATTGATATGTACCATCAAGAGCCACGTTCGTCATTAATGGATTAAAGATAAGTAATCCTCCAGCTACATCCGTTTTTCTCAATTCTAATTCCCTTGTCATGTTCCAGACCTCACACCAGCCTGCGTGAGCTAAAACGCGTGCATTTCGGCCTCCTTTAGTAACCCCTGTGTTGGCTCTCCTGCAAACCACAACATTCCCTCGATGCATTATGTGAAAAAGGAAAGAAAAAGGAGATCGAGCTCGGCTTTGTACAACACAAAGGGGCATAGCTCAGGCATTCAAGGATCATTTTATCAGATGCGAGCAACGAGGAGGGTCAGAGGGAGCCAGGGAGCGTCCTGGAAGATATCGCAGACGTGACGAGTGTGGACGGGGAAGCGGACGTGTTATCTGAAATTACGTGTGAAGAGCTGAAGGAAGCGAATACACGAGGTGCCTGCAACACGTCCCCAGGTTCAGACGGGTTACCGTTGGAATTTTACCCTGCCATTATGACCATTATGACACCGATGTGGCTATGCATGTTTAATGAACTTCTGTGGCAAGAAGTACCGATTCACATTAAATTCATGGAAGGGCTCATGATACAGATACCCAAGCCCCGTGGCCGCAAACGGCCTCGTGATTATCGCCCCCTGAGCCTACTTAATAGTGACTACAAGATGTTAATGCGCATACTGGGTAGTCGTATCAAAACGTCGCTGGAGAACCGAATACGTACCGATCAGACTTGTCTTGCGGGCATCAGTAATATCCACACAGCCTTGGGAGACTATCGTGACGTCTTCGCCCTCGCGACTGCGTGCCGCCTCCTGGGGGCGATTGTTGCTGTAGATTTCGATCATGCTTTTGATCGCGTGGATCATGTGTACCTCGCGAAGGTGATGAACAGGACAGAGGTCTCGCCATTATTGACCACTGCTGTGATACGGCTGTTGCACGGCGCCTCATCAGCGATGGTGATCAATGGAGGGAGAACTGAGTATTATAAGATCTTAAGATCAGTCAGACAGGATTTCCCCATGTCGATCCTCATATATGCGATCGCCTTAGAACCGTGCCTCGCAGGTCTTCGCCACCGTCTTACCTGGATCTCCCTACGGCATCTATCATTCAAATGCAGAGCATACGCAGATGACATTGTGTTCCTCCTACGGAATAAGGGGAGACTCAATCAGCACTGGATTGGCTACAGACGTATGGGTTGTCAGCTGGAAGTGTGGTCAACTACCGAAAATCACAATCCATGCATGTGGGGCGTGGACTAGAATCAGGAACGGAAGGACCTTTACCTGCTGTTTGGGTATCAGCTTTCATAAGTAGACGTGGGAACGGCTGCGGACATCTATCGAAGGCTGTTACTCAGAGTCCGCACGGCAGTACGACTAAACGCCCAACGGTCGATGGGTATGCTGCAGTGAGTGCTACTCGTCAACCTTTTATCTTGCGCCCATGATGTGCCACCTGACATACCTTCTCCCCTTGGCTATGAGGATTGAGTCTTCTTTTGGGTACTGTGTTAGCCTAGGACAGCTCTTTAAGGTACAGTACAACACGCTTACCCACCCAGTGCGAGAGGGAGGCACTGGTTTAGTGAAAGTGCACTAGAAGGCGGGTGTCATGTATATTGATACTATGCTCAAACGGTGGCTCAACGGGAATCACTCGCTTACGGGGACGATCATCGAATAAATAGTACCAGCTTCGAATCTTCCTCCGGTCAGCCTCGGCCATATATCGCCCCAGTTGACGTGTGTGCGCGTGTTCATCGTGGTACACAGTTACGTTCGAGAGCGTTTACGGACGTCCAGACAGTCGACATCGAAGGACGTGTACCATCTACTTCTTCGACAGATCGCCCCGAACAGGATGGAACGGAAACATGCAGCGGTTACTTGGCACGTGGTGTTGCGCACGGTACACCACCCCCACCTGCCTACAACAGTCAGATGAAAATGGTAAATTGTAGTGAACCGAAAATACCCAACGACTGATAAGAAATACGTAATACATTTGGCGGATTCGCCCATGTGTCAGTAATGCGGCGTGCTGGATACTGACGACCATCGGCTGGTATACGGCGAGGCATTGGCTGCCTGGACTCTCACAAGGAAGATAACAGCGTTCATGCGGCGCACTATGAATACAGCAGTCTCTTCTGACCCTGATCACAGGTATGACCGTCCATTACATCTACACAGACACTGGAACCTACTGGATTACTGGCAGTACTTCTAAGATGGACACACAAAACTGTTACGGTTACAAAAGTACAAGGAAGGATTGGTATGCCAATTTCAAAGTAACGGTTTTTGCGAACGCGCCATATGCTTGGGATGTGCCGGGTACGCAAAGATGAGCGACGGTGCTGTCGCTGTGAAACCGACCAAGTAAAGTGATCAGCTATCGACAACTATGCGAGCAAGCGACCTAAGAAAACCTGACACTAGCACAGGTTGCAATGGGATGTACTTCAAATTTTGTTTTCATATCTATAAATACTTTTCTTTAAGGTGCCGGAGTTGGCCCCACTTTGACTTTGTTGTTATTTCATATTGCACGGTAGAACAGCAGCAAGGTTCCTTCCAGTACAGCTGTTATGTGTAAGGACGTACTATGTTTATTTTGTGAATAATATAGGTTTCTGATTCTCCTACCATCCTTAAAAAAAATAAAAATAAAAAACCTCACTGCTGACATTTCTTTTCTCTGTTAACAAAAAAGATAAAATAAAATAAAGATTGTAAAAAGAAGAATGTCATACCTTACCGCCGGGGTTCGATTCCCGACTAGGTCGTAGATTTTCTCCTCTTAGGGACTGGGTGTATTGTTGTCTTTCTCATCATTTCATCCCCATCGACATTTTAAAAAAATGATGGATAGAGCGTGTACCATGTAAGCAGGAGATCCCGGTCCGTATCCCGATCGAGATACACATTTTCACCTGTCCCCTTTGATATACATCAACGCCCGTCAGCAGCTGAAGGTATTAATACATAATTCTAATTTAGTTCTAGACGCCTACAGGTCATCAATAGTGTCTGTTCATTCGGACATTTTATGTTTCAGTCTCATCAGTCTATGTCGTACGATTATTCCCCTGTCACTACACCATTGTTTTTACTTTCTTTATACGCAGTTGCAGGCCTCCTTAGAGACTTCGCAACGCAATATAAGGAGTCAACTTTTTCATTTTTCCTTTAAGAAGTCCCTCTCCGAAAACACGAATTCTCGGTCTCGGTTCCGCTTTACGTGTTACGCTTGCACTAATCGTTGCTCTGGACATAGTGCGACATGAGCTAAATAAAGACCAAGAGCACCAAAAACGAAATAAGCTACGAAGTAGATTTGTAGTTAAATGTAGCGGCACTTCAGCACCAGTGGCACTACGAAACTGCTGCATTTCATGCACGACCACTTTAGCTCGGCAGCGCAGCGACGTGGTTCGTGGTACCCGCTAAAGTGGAGTTCGTGGCTGGGCGGCTTCCTGTGCTCGATAGGCAAACTACTGAGCCGTCAGTACCAAACATTTGTCTCACAGATCATAGGCAGCCCGCTATGGTGCCGAAAACTGATGCGGTGATGGTGAGCGGAGTATTCCGCCAACATTTAACAACATTCGTAATTCTCGGTTCTTTAGAAGTGATGTTTTTTGTGGTGTTCTATGAACGTTCTGACCCTATGATTACTTCTTATTTTGTACCAAATGTTAAACCACTCCTATCCATGTAATATAACCTGTGAAAACATTTTATGGGTTACAGTTCAATGTTTAAGGTCGATAGAATTCTGACGATGGGGTACGAAAAGCTTGAGGTAAGTGCCTGTAGAAGTGTGTCAGTGTGTGGGTTAGTAGTCAGCCATCATTGTGAGCACATCTCGGACGCTACGGTGCTAAAATCTGTTCAGTGGCGTGGAAATATTGCCTTTAATGGTTGTTGGCTCGGAAAGTATTGTGCACGAACTCCATGTAGTGGCGACTCACGCAGAAATTTATCAATCTGTTACAAAGTGTTGGCCTATAGCTTTTTGACATACAAAGGTAGTAATCGTAACTACACTGAATATATTTATTTTATGTGTATAAATTAAGCTGTTTAAATTTTTTTCATTTTTATAATTAATACTTAAACATTGTCAAACATAAAATAAAATGAAAAAAATGTCACGACAGCAGTAGGAATCGAATATGAGCAGACAAATTGCCAGTCACTGCAGTTAACCACTGTGTTATCGTGCTGTTATGTAAGCTGCAGGTCATAAATCCCTCATATTGTAAGCGTAAATCTTAAGAGAGGGTTTTACCTTTTCCTATGGCCCATTCAGGCGAAATATTGTAGGAACTTCTAAGGGCATCAACCTGCTTTTTCTCACATAATTCTGTTTAATCCATAGTTTCTGTCAAAGGAATCAATGGCCTTTTGATAAACAACAGCCCTCTATTGGATGCAGTCATCTGCGGCAAATGACTAACTTCCGATGAAATATTTGTTCACTACGGTAGCTCAGATGGTAGAGCACTAGCCCGCGAAAGGCAAAGGTCCCGAGTTCGAGTCGCGGTCGGGCACACAGTTTTAATGTGCCAGGAAGTTTCACATCAGTGCACACTCCGCTGCAGAGTGAAAATCTCTTTCTGGATATTTAATACCATTTGTAAAATGACTTATGTGCAAAGAAATTTCTCCATAGTTTTTAAAATCTTTTTTATAGGCTTTCTTATGTAGTAAATGTATCAAAGCCAAGTTTCACTCTCCAGAGAGTTTCTCTGTTTTCTAGAGTTTCTGAAAGTTTAATTTTTGAGTTCCTTTTTTATTTTTTCTGCTCCAGTACATTCTTCCCGCCAGTGTTATAAGGTTTTAACAACTATTTCACTTTTTTAATAGTTATGGGTAAATTTTATTCTAGATCTTAGAGGGTGTTCGAATATTCAAGCTCATGGAATAGTTGTGGATAGTTCAGAAAATGATCAAAATATACAACAAGTATTCCGAAATTTTCATAGATACGTAAGTCAAATCGGTGCGCCTCGTCCGATGACCCTCTGGTCCTAGATTTACATTTGAAGTAAATCTACCTGATTATTGCGTTGGGCAGTTACACAGATTATGAAGAATAATTTCATTTCCGTGTTTGGTCTGATAAAAGCTGGGAGTTAATTCAGTTCTGAGGTTCTCACATAAACTTTGGGGTGCAGCACAAAAGAGATTCATGTCGCATACAGCGTATGAGTGATGCAAGGCGACATAGGTTGCTGCTCCAGTCAGCATGTTAAGGTAGTAAGAAACAAGTAGTTGTACGAATAGCTAGCTATGAGTTGTGGACTCCGTAGTAATTAATAGCTACACCTGTATTTTCACCTTTACCCCTTTGTGTAACAGCTGAATTATGAGACGATTTACAACCATTGTTCCAGTAGTATGAGTGTCCGGTTTGTTCTAGCAAAATAGTTTTGTCTTGAATTAGTCCACATTGTTATTAGCTACCTAACTTCTACTTATGGGAGCTTACCTCGCTCAGTTTGTTTCCTAAACGCTCTGTAGCTTTCATCGCTGAAGTGTCAATGTTCGCGTTCGTTTATGACAGTTCTCTCCTGCGGAGGTAGTCTAGTATTTGAATGATTAACATCGCCTCTAGTGTAGTTTCCGTCTCCTTAGTGCACAGAGTACACTACACGCTGACCATTCTACCATTAAGTTTCACTCAGTGGTAAATTTGTACGGGACAATTTCATGATCAAAGATTTAATTCGTCTCTTGTCAAATGCCATTTTGTCTGGACAAGAGAATGTTAGTAAGTGTCGCATTTTACAAGGCTTTTTTAAAGTTGCAAGTTTCCATTTCCATGTAGTTGTAGTCGGTAATACAGATCAGAAAGCGACAATTTCATGTAAAGTTCTAGTAGTTATCATTTTTAGGCAGTACAAATTCCGTGTTATCTAGTGTAGGGTTGGATAAAGATCTCTTCATTATAAATCAGGGCTCAAATAATTCATTTTCTGTGGATGGAAGTCGATTCGGCCATTGCACTTATGACCGAGGAGCGATTTAAAATTGTAACAAATAATGGGTGGGATGTTTTACACTCCTGGAAATGGAAAAAAGAACACATTGACACCGGTGTGTCAGGCCCACCATACTTGCTCCGGACACTGCGAGAGGGCTGTACAAGCAATGATCACACGCACGGCACAGCGGACACACCAGGAACCGCGGTGTTGGCCGTCGAATGGCGCTAGCTGCGCAGCATTTGTGCACCGCCGCCGTCAGTGTCAGCCAGTTTGCCGTGGCATACGGAGCTCCATCGCAGTCTTTAACACTGGTAGCATGCCGCGACAGCGTGGACGTGAACCGTATGTGCAGTTGACGGACTTTGAGCGAGGGCGTATAGTGGGCATGCGGGAGGCCGGGTGGACGTACCGCCGAATTGCTCAACACGTGGGGCGTGAGGTCTCCACAGTACATCGATGATGTCACCAGTGGTCGGCGGAAAGTGCACGTGCCCGTCGACCTGGGACCGGACCGCAGCGACGCACGGATGCACGCCAAGACCGTTGGATCCTACGCAGTGCCGTAGGGGACCGCACCGCCACTTCCCAGCAAATTAGGGACACTGTTGCTCCTGGGGTATCGGCGAGGACCATTCGCAACCGTCTCCATGAAGCTGGGCTACGGTCCCACACACCGTTAGGCCGTCTTCCGCTCACGCCCCAACATCGTGCTGCCCGCCTCCAGTGGTGTCGCGACAGGCGTGAATGGAGGGACGAATGGAGACGTGTCGTCTTCAGCGATGAGAGTCGCTTCTGCCTTGGTGCCAATGATGGTCGTATGCGTGTTTGGCGCCGTGCAGGTGAGCGCCACAATCAGGACTGTATACGACCGAGGCACACAGGGCCAACACCCGGCATAATAGTGTGGGGAGCGATCTCCTACACTGGCCGTACACCTCTGGTGATCGTCGAGGGGACACTGAATAGTGCACGGTACATCCAAACCGTCATCGAACCCATCGTTCTACCATTCCTAGACCGGCAAGGGAACTTGCTGTTCCAACAGGATAATGCACGTCCGCATGTATCCCGTGCCACCCAACGTGCTCTATAAGGTGTAAGTCAACTACCCTGGCCAGCAAGATCTCCGGATCTGTCCCCCATTGAGCATGTTTGGGACTGGATGAAGCGTCGACTCACGCGGTGTGCACGTCCAGCACGAACGCTGGTCCAACTGAGGTGCCAGGTGGAAATGGCATGGCAAGCCGTTCCACAGGCCTACATCCAGCATCTCTGCGATCGTCTCCATGGGAGAATAGCAGCCAGCATTGCTGCGAAAGGTGGATATACATTGTACTAGTGCCGACATTGTGCATGCTCTGTGGCCTGTGTCTATGTGCCTGTGGTTCTGTCAGTGTGATCATGTGATGTATCTGACCCCAGGAATGTGTCAATAATGTTTCCCCTTCCTGGGACAATGAATTCACGGTGTTCTTATTTGAATTTCCAGGAGTGTATGAGAGAAGATTTTGATATACTAATACAGGCCTAGTATGATCATTTGTTAACACTTCTCAAGTTTTATCTATAATTCCCAGACGTCTACCCTGCCCTTAATAGTAATAAAATGATAAGAACTATTCAGAAGAGTAGCCTAGTCTTACGCACAACGACCATCTCCAATCCAACGTCGTTATGACAAGATGACTTTCGCTGTTCTGGAAACTGGAGAATAGTGCGTAATGGTGGCTGAAATTTTTTGTCGTACAACAGAAAGATTAGCGTATCTAAGATTCATATAGATGCTTAGATACTGCCACTTTATATTTTAAATCTGTGCCTTCAGCTCACACATCATATCCTCAGAGCTTTACAACTTTTGGCACTCGCACCTTTGCCGGCCGGAGTGGCCGAGCGGATCTAGGCGCTACAGTCTGGAACCGCCCGACCACTACGGTCGCAGGTTCGAATCGTGCCTCGGGCATGGATGTGTGTGATGTACTTAGTTTAGTTAGGTTTAAGTAGCTGTAAGTTCTTGGGGACTGATGACCTCAGAACTTAAGTACGATAGCGCTCAGAGCCATTTGAACCAACCACTCGCACCTTTTCTCTCCCGTAACCAAAGTCATTAATCTTTCATTCGTTTTAAACTGAATTGCACAACTCTTATTTTTCATCTCTTTCACTAAATAAAGCTAATTTCTTAGAGCTTTCCTCTGTTGGTAGATTAATAATTTATTTCAATTTAAAATATTCTGCTATCACAAATCCCACTAAAATACAGATGACAACAGTAAGGCTGCTGATTATTTTTAGCACACGCCTCCATCTCCCGCCCATTTTTCTCATTTCAATTGTATCTCACTTATTTCTGTGTTAAAGGAAATAGCCCATTAATATCTGTAAAGTTCAATTTTATATTCCGTACGAAATAAAAAACTTATACAGTTCACTAAAGCGTTCAAATATTGTAATATTACATGCAACCTGTTATAAGGGATGCGGATTATTTTAAGTAGCCATGAATATCGCACCCTGGAGCATATGCGCCGCAAAAGTAGAGAAGGTGGTGAGAAAGATTAATATTAATAGGAAATATAAAATCATTTGAACAAAGCAAGTTACAATACGCAGACAATTTAAAATCTCAAATACTGGTACGAATTCAAGCTAGTTAGTAAGTGACACGTCCCTATCACTCACCCATGTAGAAATGTTAAACAATGAGTGCGTAAGTGCAAGATTCTCACCATATTAATCTGCAAAAAGATTAATTGTGAAACATCGGATGACTGTAGAAAGCATTTAGAATGTGAAGGCTTTTGGAAGGAATTATAAAGAAGAAATCTTAACTGCCGAGACCACAAATTTGCCAGATATGTTCTAATATAACGAGCATTAATCCTTCTTTCCATGACTATGGCAGATGAGATAGGGAGCTGCAGAAAATTTGAGATTTGCGTTTCAAACTATAGACCAGTAGACCTTTCTGGCAGGAGATACACAGGTGGTGTGACGGGAAACGCAATGTAATATCTCATCTTACAACACTATTTGCAGAAATCACACCCACAAGAAAGTGAGTTATAATTACGTATGGTATTTAATTTCGGTAGAGAACAGCGACGTTCGTGCCACGTTTAAGCAATTACTTGTACGTCTCAATCACATACCACATTTATTTCAAGTCCGTTTCAGTCCGTTCACTATGCCAGTGTTTTTGGTATACTTAAATAGTAGAAATCAGAATAAGGCAGCAAATTGAAAATCTAAAATTATGACAGGTGGCGTAAACTTGAAGATAGTGAGAAGTCTCTGATTCCAGCTTACAGAGGACAATCACTCACAGAATACTTGCACTTTGGATGTCCAATCTGCTTTCACGCCAGACATTTTAATGTTTTACGTACCTTAAGTCGATAGCTGTTTCCATGTTTATTTAAGTCAACCTTCGTAATGGTTCATTTTCTCTTGCATACTTTGTCCAGACTTTCCATTTATTTCAATCATCTCGTGACACTGGCCAAAAAACCGAAAGCTGGTTCGCGACCATATAAACAATGAAACTTCCTGGCAGATTAAAACTGTGTGCCCGACCGAGACTCGAACTCGGGACCTTTGCCTTTCGCGGGCAAGTGCTCTACCAACTTAGCTACCGAAGCACGACTCACGTCCGGTACTCACAGCTTTACTTCTGCCAGTATCCGTCTCCTACCTTCCAAACTTTACAGAAGCTCTTCTGCGAAACTTGCAGAACTAGCACTCCTGAAAGAAAGGATATTGCGGAGACATGGCTTAGCCACAGCCTGGGGGATGTTTCCAGAATGAGATTTTCACTCTGCAGCGGAGTGTGCGCTGATATGAAACTTCCTGGCAGATTAAAACTGTGTGCCCGACCGAGACTCGAACTCGGGACCTTTGCCTTTCGCGGGCAAGTGCTCTACCAACTGAGCTACCGAAGCACGACTCACGTCCGGTACTCACAAATTTCGCAGAAGAGCTTCTGTAAAGTTTGGAAGGTAGGAGACGGATACTGGCAGAAGTAAAGCTGTGAGTACCGGACGTGAGTCGTGCTTCGGTAGCTCAGTTGGTAGAGCACTTGCCCGCGAAAGGCAAAGGTCCCGAGTTCGAGTCTCGGTCGGGCACACAGTTTTAATCTGCCAGGAAGTTTCATATCAGCGCACACTCCGCTGCAGAGTGAAAATCTCATTCTGGAAACATCCCCCAGGCTGTGGCTAAGCCATGTCTCCGCAATATCCTTTCTTTCAGGAGTGCTAGTTCTGCAAGTTTCGCAGTAGAGCTTCTGTAAAGTTTGGAAGGTAGGAGACGGATACTGGCAGAAGTAAAGCTGTGAGTACCGGACGTGAGTCGTGCTTCGGTAGCTCAGTTGGTAGAGCACTTGCCCGCGAAAGGCAAAGGTCCCGAGTTCGAGTCTCGGTCGGGCACACAGTTTTAATCTGCCAGGAAGTTTCATATCAGCGCACACTCCGCTGCAGAGTGAAAATCTCATTCTCACATAAACAATGTTTATCAGACTATCAGGAAAGTGCTTCCTACTTAACATTGTAATATTTTTATTATTTTTCATGTTTTAGGGTATTATTTAACTGTATAATTAGTTACGTTTAAGGATTTATTGTAAGTGGTTACTGAAGTTACACGAGCAAGAAAGTGTTTAATCCAAGATATTTGTGATTATCTACATCTGCATCTACATAGATACTCTGCAAATCACACATTAGTGCCTGACAGAGCGTTCATCGAAACACCTTCGCAGTAATTTTCTATTGTTCCACTATCGGTTAAAAAAAAAGGCTCCGAGGTCATCAGTCCCCTAAACTTAGAACTAATAAAACCTAATTAACCAATGGACATCACACACATCCGTTCCCGAGGCAGGATTCGAACCTGAGACCGTAGTAGCAGCAGCGGTTCCGGACTGAAGCCCCTAGAACCGCTCGACCACAGCTCCCAGCACTATCGATCATCTCGGTGGATAAAGAGACAAACGAACACCTATAGCTTTCTGTGCAAGCTCTGATTTCCCTTATTTTATATGATGGTAGTTGCTCCATATATAGGTCGACATCAACAAAATATTTCCGCATTCGGTGGAGATAGCTGGTGATTGAAATTTCGTAAGGTGATCTAGGGGCAACGCGAAACGCCTTCATTTAATGATGTCCACCGCAAATCCTGTATCATGTCCGCTACACTCTGTCCCCTGTCTCTCGATAATACAAACGTGTTTCCCTTCTTTGAACTTTCTCGATGTATTCCATGAACCCTATCTGGTAAGGATCCCACAATGCAGAGCTGTGCTCCAAAAGAGGACGAATAAACGTAGCCTACGCAGTCTCTTCAGTAAATCTGTGTCACCTTGTGTTCTGCCAATGAAAGGCAATTTTTGGTTCGTCTTCCCCACAACATTTGTTATGTGTCCTTTGCAGTTGGTTTTATTAGTAATTGTAATTCTTTTGTTTGTTGTTAAATTTACTGCATTTAGATGTGACTGATTTATTGTGTAACGAAGGTTTAACAATCTCACACATCTCATCATTTAGAGTCAATTAACAATTTTTGCGCAATGCACATACCGTATCTAAATCGTTTTGGAATTGATTTTTATTTTCTTACGGTTTTGCTAGACCACTAAAGACAGCATCATCTGCAATAGAGACCGCTGCTCAGATTGTCTTCTAAATTATTTATGTAGATCAGGAAAAACAGAGGCCTATAACAGTACCTTGGGGAAGTCTTTTACTCGATTACTTTCCGTCATGTATTACGAAATCTGACCTACCTGACAGGAATCACGAATCCAGTCGCATAGCTGAGATGCTGCTCCATCAGCACGCCATTTGATTACAAGCCGCCTTGTGTCAAACTCCTTTTGGAAATCTAGAAATACGGAATCAAATTGAAATCTTTTGTCGTTAGCATGCTACATTTGGTGTGAGTAAAGAGCTAATTGTGTTCCACAAGAACTATGTTTTTTAAATCCGTGCGGGCTATATGTCAATAGAGCGGTCTCTTTAACGTAGTTCATAGTGTTAGAACACAATATATGTTCCTAAATTCTGCTGTACATCGACGTTAATTATAATTAAGTGGATTACTCCTATTGCCTTTCTTGAACGTTGGTGTGACCTGTGCATCTTTCTAGTATTTGGATACGGATTGTAGTTGATTATTAACCATGGAGCTATTACATCAGCATACACTGAAAGGAACCTAAATGGTACATGATGTGGACTGGATGAATTTCTTTATTAAGTCATTTAAGTTGTTTCACTGCTGCGAGGGCATCTACTTCTTAGTTACTGATGTTGGCAGCTGTTCTCGATTCGAATTCTGCAGTATTTGTTTTTTCTTCTTGGGTGAAAGAATTTCGGAAGCCTGTGTTTAGTACTCGGCTTTAGTAGGACTGTCATCTGTAGTATTTCCATTGCTGTTGCGCAGGGAAGGCATTGATTGTGTCTTGTCGCTAGCATAGTTTACATACGACGAGAATCTCTTTGCATTTTCTGCCACGTTTAGAGACGAAGTTTCATTGTGAAGACCCTTATAAGCATCTTGCATTGAAGTCCACGCTAAATTTATAGCTAGGGTTTTTCGATCGTTTAATTTGGCATATTTTTCGTTGTTCTGCAACATGTTCTCACCTGTTTTGTGTACCGTGGGGGACCAGCTCCGTCATTTGTTAATTTATTTGGCACAGATTTGTCAGTTGCCGTCGGTATTATTTCTTTGAATTCAAGCCGCACCTGGTCTACACTTGCTTTGTTAATTTATAGGGAGTGGAGATTGTCTCTTAGGAAGGATTCATGGGAAATCTTACCTGCTTTTTTTGAATAGATACATTTTTCGTTTATGTTTGGTAGTTTTTGGAGTCATGCTACTCAGTTTCGCTACGAAAAAACTGTGTTCACTAACCCAATAACCGTTTTGATGCTCATTATTAGTTCATGATTATTTGTTGGTAAGAGGTCAAGTGCGTTTTCACAACCGTTTGCAATTAAAGTGGGCTCGTGAACTAACTGCTCGAAATAATATTCGGAGAATGCATTTAGCACAATTTCGGATGGAGCTTTATAGGTACCACCGGATTGAAACATGTATATTCGCCAACAAATGGAGGATAAAGTATAGCTGTATGAGTCGGGAATGTGTTCCAAATGAGACTCAAGTTTTCTTTGAACCTTTCAGAATTTGTATCCTCTGTTTTGGGAAGTCGGTAAAAGCGTCCAATTAATATCGTATTCCGGTTGCCAAGAATTACGCCTACTCACTCTAACTCACAAAAATACCTTTATCAGTGTCGCTGCAAAATAAACTACTTCTAATGCCACAAATACACTAGATTACTTTACGGACTTTTCATTCGTATCCTTCTTTGCCTTGGCCGGCACAGTTTGTTCAGATTCCCTCCCCCCCCCCCCCCCCTCCTTCCTCCATTGTTCTCAGACGAAACCTATCATCGAAGATGGACAAAAGTTGTGAAATTTTTTTAAAGGGGTGCAGCTTCGCGGAAAGGACAGTGTAACATAAGCTCTAACAATACTGGTTTTTAACAAAATCACTGTGAAGAATAAAACTAAAATTGTCGTGGGTAAAGGTGAGAGCAGGAATTAGTGCCAAAATTCGTTGTTAGAATTTATTATTCCATGTACGGAAATACGATATTCAAACAGTAGTACGCATAATATGATGCAATTAATATCCTGGACTCATCATAATGCACAATTTACCGAAGAGATCATACGATTATAAACGTGTTTCTGTATTACTATCAGCAGTTGCTATTATTCAAATTATATTGAATTTTTCCAGTAATCCTTATTAACTTCAAGTAGTTTTCTGCAGACTACAGAGAATACAAAGATAAGGATAAATATCTTAGAGATATCAGATAAGATATGTTAACCGTAATAGTACACAGAATTCATAAATTTGTTCTGAAATCTCACTCTCTCGCTGTCTATCTATCTGTCTATCTCTTCCCCTCTCACAAACAATCCATTGCAGCAGTAAATCACTACAAACGGGAACAAAGTAAGTGGAAGTGCGTAATCCAGTCAGTATTAAGACTGACAGAGACAAAGCAATTGTTCAATTGACGAAAGTTATGAGAATAGATTATTTGTACTTATAATAATTTAGGGATATGATTGAGATATGAACCTCACCGTTCACATACTAGAAACAAATTCCATTCATTCAGAGGTGTGGGAAGGTTATTAAGGAGCCACGTGTTCCCAGCTACAAATCCAATTCGGTATAGTAATGCAATAATTGATTTCATGATTTCCATCACATTAATTTATGATACGAACTTACCTCTTCACTTCACACTATTGTCTTTGACATGTGAAAATTTCACTTATGTCATCTTGCCACTGTTGTAACTACTTGCTAGATGTTCGTGTTTCGGTGTTTCTGTTTTACGTTAAGAACTTATCTTTGTATGTCGAACTCCTGTTATTGTCCAACTGTGGAAACTGCAGCTATGTTAAAGTTTCACTTTAGCCAATACTGTTGGCTGTGTGGCCTCTGCTATCCAAAGCCAAAAATAAATATATAAATAATCAAATAAATAGTTTTCAGGATCACTTTCAGTTCCTTTTAGCTGTAAGGTTTATATCGCAGAAATGTTAAAGAGCTCAGAAACTTAGGAATACCGTCAACATCTACCACAAAACTTCCCGTTTAAAAGTAGATGAATATATATAAAAGTTTTTTTTATTTTTAATTTTCGTCCGAACAATGGCGGAGCGTGTAGCTGGCGGGTGCATAGCTTTAGGGGACGCAACAGCAGCGCGGTCCGCTAAACATGAAAAGTGGGTGAAGAGCGCCGGTGACAGCGAGTAATCCTGCAAAACGACGGCGTCACCGGCTCCAGAGGGGCGCCGCTTTGTGTGCGACTGCCAGTGACGTGTGATGTAGGGTAGGGCAGGGTAGGGCAAGGCAGGCAAGCAGGGCCACGCCGAGCCGCGCAGCAATACGGCAAATGTCGAAAGGCTACAAAAGCACCCTTTCGTCTCTCTTCATTCCTTCCTCTTTTCTCCGCCCTGACACTGCCCTCCCTTCGACCTCCCCCCCCTTCCCGTCTCGGTCGCTGTCTCTCTCCCTCTTTCTCTCTCTGCGCGTATCTACATCCCTTCACCTAACCCCGTTACACACAAACACACACTGCACGCAATACTCACAGCTTTCTCTTCCAGTTGCAAATAAAGTTCGCGCACGTTATTTTTGTTTTCCGTTTTCATGATTGCCTTGTTGTTTGTTCCTCAGAATACAAATCTATTTGACGGTCTGTAAACTCTATGACAGACTGGAACTCGAACACGGAGCATGCGAAATGTAATAATAGACGTTATTTTGATATTGTTTTCTTACGCTGCCAATTTGGACATTCCAATCCCGCCATCTTAAATCCTCTCGCATGAGTGACACAAAGTAACACTCGTGCATTTATAAGGCAAGGCACCAATATTCGTGTCTGGTTCGTAGATAAGCGAACTTCGTGAAAATATGTGAAGAGCACATAAACGAGTGGCATTTGATGTCAGTTATGCGACAATCCTGAATATGACGTGGCTGGAAGGTCGAAACTCGTTGCCTAATAAAACCACGTTAAAATAACGTCTACGCATTTCATGCACCAGCCGTTGTCCCATGATCCTGATCCCAAGATGGAGTTGCATTTCTCTGCCATTAGAGTTTCGAAAACTGGAAGGAGGTTCTTGCAATTTTAATTTTACGAGGTTCTCTTCAACTCCTAGTTTAATAATTCGGTCGCTACGAGCAATAACGTCGAGTGTCAAACGTTGGTATTCGACATTCGACCCCGTACAAAATTTTAATCATTCAGCTCCAGCAAAGCGTACTTCCTATAGCAAAATGAAATATTGATTCTGCGTAAGTAATTAGTAAACGAATTACATGTATGTAATCGCATGTACACTCACAGATTGTATTAAAAGTTAACTGATAACAAATAGCCTTGCTGTACTGAAATTGGCAACTGTGATTATCTGTAGTAACGTTACGTATCAACCGCAGCTGAATTATTGATTACAAAACAGTAGCTTGCTTCAGAAAGAAAACTACTATCTGACAGCGTGTTCTTCACCATTGATTTCACATTCTGTTCCCAGACACTTCATGCTGCACATTCTACTATGAACTGGCTCTACTGTCAGTAGGTATGAGTACTGAACAAAGTCGTTACGCTCGTTACACGTGACGTAAGAATCACAGCTCTACTAATCTGCAGCAAAAATTAAAATTAATATCTAAGTCCATGCAATTTTGGTAAACGTTCAACGAAAGCTAAGGAAGATGACGCGGTACATTCCTAGATATTATCTGGATCAAGAACTCTGTCACCATTTACGAAGTATGTTCACTAAACTAACAAACTAAGCGGGATCGCCGTTCACTCTGTAGCTCACTGAGCGTATCAGTGCAGAAACCTGAGGTTTATAGAATCTCTCTCCAATGGTGTAACTGACAGAAGTGGTAATTAAAATGGTTCAAATGGCTCTGAGCACTATGGGACTCAACTGCTGTGGTCATTAGTCCCCTAGAACTTAGAACTACTTAAACCTAACTAACCTAAGAACATCACACACATCCATGCCCGAGGCAGGATTCGAACCTGCGACCGTAGCAGTCACACGGTTCCGGACTGCCCGCCTAGAACCGCGAGACCACCGCGGCCGGCGAAGTGGTAATTAGTCTGACGCTCTGGCTAGCTCTATCGAAAAGTTGCTATAGTTACTCATCTTGCTATTTTTCTGTCTATTACGTTAAGCTACAGGTAAAAAACAAGCAAGTTTCAAGGAGCCACTTGATTGTAAACAATTCATTACTGCGCTACTAGTTAAACGTTTTCTCCCGTTATCATACAGAATTGATTACATGACAATAACTGAAAAAAAAATGTCTCTTGTTTCTAGGCCCCCGTTTCTCCGCAATCGCTGTAACACAAGTAATATGGACTGTATTTCATCTCCTGATATACAACACCCCTATTTAGACCAAGCAAGTTTCGACTTATTTGAAAGAACCTTCCTTAGTAACTGTAAGAATTTAGGTTTTCTTACAAATCAGTCATGACCGTAAATACTGCACATGTTTTACATCACTACTACTAAACAGTGTTAAATTTCTATGACTGTCTGCTTTCTACTTCAATCCCAACGTAGTTCCACACATAACTGCTTGACATAACGATGCACATCACTGACAAAGGACGTATGTACGTTTTCATTACGTGTGCAGAGGTACTTACACCTCGTCTACTTCATTTTCAGGTTGAGAGATGCGACCGTCCTTTGTCTCGTTTTCTGTGGCTGTGGAAGTATCACCTCTCTCTCTCTCTCTCTCTCTCCCTCTCTCTCTCTCTCTCTCTCTCTCTCTCTCTCTCTCTCTGTGTGTGTGTGTGTGTGTGTGTGTGTGTGTGTGTGTGTAAAACGACTGTGATCTACCGCCCTTTAATAGTTACTAATGGAAACATGAGAACTGCTTACGTTCTCGACAAATATATTTGTAAGAAAAACCAAATTCTTACAGTGGCCACTGAAGACGCTTTGAAGTAAGGTGTAACATATACTGAGGAAATAAGATTTTTATTACAATTACAAAAAACGAATTACAACATATAGTTCTTGAATTTAAAAAAAAACCTTATAAAAATAATCTCAAAGCAGTTTCTTCCCTCTAAGAGTATTGTACTCAATTTATGTGGGAGAACAAAGTAACATTTTAAGTTCAGCGATATTGAATCTGCCAGACATGTATATTCGTATGTTGTTGGTTGATGTTTTGAGGGAGGAGACCAGACAGCGAGGCCATCAGTCTCATCCAATTAGTGAAGGACGGGAAAGGAAGTCGGCCGCCCCCTTTCAACGGAATCATCCTGCCATTTGCCTGGAGCGATTTAGGGAAATCACGGAAACCTAAATCAGGATGGCTGGATTTGAAACTGAACCGTCGTCCTCCCGAATGCGAGTCCAGTGTGCTAACCACTGCGCCACCTCGCTAGGTAGACTCGTATGTTTTGGCGCCAACGCCTATATTTTGCTAGATGTTCACGAGCTGCGTGAGTTTTGGAACTCGGAGGCATCACCGTGATGTTGCCAACAATGCTGAGTCGTCACATCTAGCTCGAGCGCTAATTTCTGCTCAGCGTCACTCGGTAGGTGGTAAATGTAGTGCTAGTTAAATTTATGAAGCTAATTTTTGCTCGGAAAAATCAGTCGCCGCCATCTAGTCAAACGGAGTGAAACGCCCGATAAACCCACTGGGCAGGACACGTGATTAGGATTGTGGAAAGGGCCAAAAAAGGTTGGGTATGTTTCAATCAAAATTGCAATTTATTGTAATTTAATAACACATTTGCAACAAAATCAACACATAGTCGAACCTTTACAACTACGAGTTTTAAAATGAAATTACTTCACGGCTGAAGGCCTCCAAACGAGATATATACTATGATGGTATCTGTTCCTTCGGACATAATCAGTTAAGTGGATAGCCTCAAGGCAAAAGTAGATAGAAAAAACATAAGCAAGGGGGACTACAAACGGCTGAAGGCCCACAATAACATTTCCCAGGTGTTAAAGTAAATTATCATAACTTTTCAAAGGCAGAAGGCCGCAATGTTTAAGCTTGAAAGGTAATTTTAAGAAGAAAGTTCCAATTAATTTTCCAAAATTAAAAAGAAATATATAATTATAAACCTTAATTTCAAGTAGCTTGCTGCAATGGTAAGGCAAGCCAGGTCGACGCAGACTTTACTGCTCCAACGCGACTGCACTATCTCCGCATTGCAACTATCCGACTGGCAGGCTCGGACTGCGCTCCAGACGCGTTCCAACTGACTGGCCGCCCGAAATCGCGACCTGATCTCTCTTACGACAAAATAGGGGCATGTATCGATACGCGCTGCTAGCACCGCTCTGGGTCAGGCAAAGCAGAAACTCAGTGACAGCAGTATTTTAAATTAACGCAGTGAGGTTTAAGTACGTTACAAACATGGTCTAAAATACATGATGGCGGGAACACGAGCCACACACGGCTAACGGAGATTCAACACACAAGAGGTGTCATATGAAGGGCGTTCATTAAGTAATGCAACATATTTTTTCTTCTCCAATTTTTGTTAAAAAATTCGGAAATTGTTATGGGACATTGTGGAATATTCCCGATGCAGCCCCTATAGTTAAATGAAATTTCGTTGGGTAGCGGCGCGATACGTAGCCTTCAAAACGGCATCACGACGAAGGTGAGTTACGAGCAGGCACCTGCCACTGAGTTTCTTTTGGCGAAAAACCAGAGCATGGCAGTTTTTCATAAGCGCTTGCACAATGTCTATGGAGACCTGTCAGTGAACAAAAGCACGGTGAGCCGTTTTGCGAGACGTCTGATATCAGCGCAACAAGATTGTGAAGACCTTTCCGACGTCGTGAGTACCACGCAGCCGTATGAGTATTGACTCCTGCAATGCTGGAACGTGTGGGCCATCTCATTCGAGGTGATCGACAGATCACAGTAACACACCTTACTGCACAACTGGACGCATCTGTCGGTAGTGCTGACAGACATGTTCACCAGTTGCGATACTCAGAGTTGTGTGGCCGTTGGGTTCCTCGGCGCCCAATAGAAGACCGTAAACAGCAACGTACGACCATCTGTGCGGAATCCCTTTCGCGTTGCTAGCCTGATGGTGACCAATTTGGACCGGACACAGTCACAGGCGTTGAAACATGGGTTCAGTACTTCAAACCGGAAACCCAACGGGAACCCATCTAGCATCAGCACAACACCTTTTCTCGGAAGAAAAAGTTCAAAATGACACCCTCAGCCGGTGAAGTATTGCGCCGGACTTCTGAGACACTGAAGGGGCTATTCTGTTTAACGTCCTCCCTCATGGTGCAACGAACAGCTCCTGAAGTGAGCTGTGCCACCCTCAGGAAATTGGAGAAACATCTTCAGCCTGCTTGTCCCCCAAAAAATGTAAAATAACTGCTCTTTCTCCATGACTACGCAAGTCTATGCACCCGTAGGGAGATCACAATTTTTTACTGGACTATTCTTCTCATCCATCCAACAGCTCGAATTTCACACCTTCCGACTTCCATCTGTTTGATCCAATGAAGGATGTACTCCGCGGGAAGCAGTATGTCGGTGATGGGGAGGCTAATATTGCACCGAAACGTTGTCTCTGATGTCGACCGGTAGACTGGTACAACGCGAGCTTATAGACCATCCCAGTGAGGTGGTGTAAGGACGTCACACAGAAAGGAGATTATGCAGAGCATGTTCAAAAGCAAGAGTGGTAAATAGTACGGTGTGTTTGAGTCATGAATAAAACCAATCCGCTTTCAGACAAAAATGTTTCATTTCTTAGCGAACGCCCTTCGTATGTGGAAGAATTATGTCTGACGCTGCACGAAGCGAATTATTACAGATATACTGTAGTTACCAGTATTAAAGCACGCCGGCCGCGGTTGTCTCGCGGTTCTAGGCGCTCAGTCCGGAACCGCGCGACTGTTACGGTCGCAGGTTCGAATCCTGCCTCGGGCATGGATGTGTGTGATGTCCTTAGGTTAGTTAGGTTTAATTAGTTCTAAGTTCTTGGTGACTGATGACCACAGATGTTAAGTTGCATAGTGCTCAGAGCCATTAGAACCATTTTTTTATTAAAGCACGCAATGAGGATTGGTATAAACATTCTGCGACCAACAGCTGAAGACTTATTTTAATAGACAGGGCTGTGAAGAATAGTTTTGTGTTGAAAACTCCGAAAGTAGCAAGTCTTTCGTTGTCATGTGAATGAGAATTACATAATCGAAGGATGTGAGTTGTTTCGATCGCCCAGATGCCGTCCAATATTATTTGTATAAAACTAGTGAAGTGCCCCGGATTCACACTGGTAGCAAGAAATTTTCTAACGGCGGACGGTTTGTATGTCGTAGCAGTAAGAAATTTTCCACAAACTTACTTAGCGAATCAATCTATATTTCAATGAAAACCGCGTGAAAATCCTTACAGTAGATCCTGAGTTTAGCCTTCGTATACTGACTGAAAAACTCGACGTGGGAACAACATTCATCATAGTTTAGCCAGTTTGCAGCAATTACTTGTGACAATATTTATGTATGGGGTGGTTGACCAATTACTAATTTATTCATTATAATTTTACATCTGTACATATCTATTGAATCTATACAAAACTTTCAGTCTCTGATTCGTGACATACAGTAACTAAAAACGTATGGAATATGTTTCTAAATGTATTTGAGGTTTCGTTTACTGTAAATTACGATTTGACATTTATATGACAGTTCGTTTACTAAGATCCTCAACGTTTACAAGGTATAATTTGTTAATCGACGACAGTATTCGGTTCCACTGCTCGGATTTTGTTATAAATAATGTATTTGACCTGAGGATATGTTTTTGTCAAATGTACTATTCGTTTTCGTGTTCCAATACGTCAATAAGGTTTTGCATACAATATTTATGTTTAGAGACTGTGTGTTCGCTTAGTACTTAATGTGGATTGTTGCTCGTATGTATATATACCTACAGCACTTCAAGTACGTTTATAGAGAATCATTTCGGTATTCAGTTCACTTTCCATTACTGTCGCTCTTTCTGGTGTCAGGGAAATTTAACATTATTGTTGCTTAACTCATTATAGTTTGTGAACATAGAGTAGGTTAGCAAACGAGCTATCAAGTAAATGTTAAATCGTAAATTCCAGGCCTCGAACCAAGAACAGCTGCCAACATGAGTAACTTAAAAATACACTCCTGGAAATGGAAAAAAGAACACATTGACACCGGTGTGTCAGACCCACCATACTTGCTCCGGACACTGCGAAAGGGCTGTACAAGCAATGATCACACGCACGGCACAGCGGACACACCAGGAACCGTGGTGTTGGCCGTCGAATGGCGCTAGCTGCGCAGCATTTGTGCACCGCCGCCGTCAGTGTCAGCCAGTTTGCCGTGGCATACGGAGCTCCATCGCAGTCTTTAACACTGGTAGCATGCCGCGACAGCCTGGACGTGAACCGTATTTGCAGTTGACGGACTTTGAGCGAGGGCGTATAGTGGGCATGCGGGAGGGCCAGTGGACGTACCGCCGAATTGCTCAACACGTGGGGCGTGAGGTCTCCACAGTACATCGATGTTGTCGCCAGTGGTCGGCGGAAGGTGCACGTGCCCGTCGACCTGGGACCGGACCGCAGCGACGCACGGACGCACGCCAAGACCGTAGGATCCTACGTAGTGCCGTAGGGGACCGCACCGCCACTTCCCAGCAAATTAGGGACAAGCTGGGCTACGGTCCTGCACACCGTTAGGCCGTCTTCCGTTCATGCTCCAACATCGTGCAGCCCGCCTCCAGTGGTGTCGCGACAGGCGTGAATGGAGGGACGAATGGAGACGTGTCGTCTTCAGCGATGAGAGTCGCTTCTGCCTTGGTGCCAATGATGGTCGTATGCGTGTTTGGTGCCGTGCAGGTGAGCGCCACAATCAGGACTGCATACGACCGAGGCACACAGCGCCAACACCCGGCATCATGGTGTGGGGAGCGATCTCCTACACTGGCCGTACACCTCTGGTGATCGTCGAGGGGACACTGAATAGTGCACGGTACATCCAAACCGTCATCGAACCCATCGTTCTACCATTCGTAGAACGGCAAGGGAACTTGCTGTTTAAACAGGACAATGCACGTCCGCATGTATCGCTCCCTGCCACCCAACGTGCTCTAGAAGGTGTAAGTCAACTACCCTGGCCAGCAAGATCTCCGGATGTGTCCCCCATTGAGCAAGTTTGGGACTGGATGAAGCGTCGTCTCACGCGGTGTGCACGTCCAGCATGAACGCTGGTCCAACTGAGGCGCCAGGTGGAAATGGCATGGCAAGCCGTTCCACAGGACTACATCCAGCATGTCTGCGATCGTCTCCATGGGAGAATAGCAGCCAGCATTGCTGCGAAAGGTGGATATACACAGTACTAGTGCCGACATTGTGCATGCTCTGTTGCCTGTGTCTATGTGCCTGTGGTTCTGTTAGTGTGATCATGTGATGTATCTGACCCCAGGAATGTGACAATAAAGTTTCCCCTTCCTGGGACAATGAATTCACGGTGTTCTTATTTCAATTTCCAGGAGTGTATATATCCTGAGCCTTGTGAAGCCAACCACTTAACAAAAGTAAGTCTTCTGCTCCAAACAGTATGCCAATTAGGATCCTTTCAGAGTATGCTGATGCAACTGCTCCATACTTAACAGTCATATATATCAACTCTCTCAACGAAAGGCTCAGGCCAAAACACTGAAAATTTTAACTGGTCACACCAATATTCAAGAGAGATCGTAGGAGTGATCCACTGAATTCAGGCCCAGATCATTAACGTAGATATGCAGCAGTAATTTGGAGAGAACCATCTATTGAGACACAGTCAACTCGGATCTAGAAAACATCTTTCTTCTGAAAGACAACTGGCTCTTTACTCACACAAAATGGTGAGTGCTATCGATAAAGAATTTAAAATTTATACAGTATCTCTAGATTTCCAAAACGTCTTTGACACTATACAACACAGACGGCTTGTAGTGAAATTCGTGCTTATGTAATACCTATCAGTTATCGGACTGGGTTCGTGATTTCCTGTCAGAGAGATCACAGTTCGTAGTAAAATATATCGAATAAAATGGAAGTGATTCCTGGCGTTTCCCAAGGTAGAGTTACAAGCCCTATCCTATTCCTTATTTATACAAACGACTTAGGAGACAATCTTAGCAGCCCTCTTAGGTTGTTTGCAGACGATTCTGTCGTTTAATGTCTCTTAAACTCGTCAGAAAATCTAAACAAATTGCAAAAGATTAGAAAAGGTATCTAAATGTTGCGAAAATTGACAACTGACCCTAAATAATGAAAAGTGTGAGGTCATCGACATGACTGCTAAAAGGAATCCGTTAAACTTCAGTTACACGTTAATCTGAAGGAGGTAAATTCTGCTAAATGCGTAGGAACTACAGTTACGAGTAACTTAAATTGTACAGAACCCATAGAATATGTTGCGGGAAAGGCAAACCAAAGACGGCGCTTCATTGGCAAAACACTTAGAAAATTTAACAGATCTACTAAAGACACTGCGTGCAGTACTCTTGTACGTTATCTTTGGGAGTATTGTTACGCAAATTGGGACCCTTACTAAATAGGATTAATGGATTTCATTCACCAGTATTCTCCTCCGCATGAGAAGTTATTTTATTCACGCTGGCCTACACAGGAAGTCGATGAACCGTCTGCCAGGCACTGCAATGTGATTTGCGGAGTATCCATGTAGATGTGGGTGCAATTTACAGTAAATAAATTGTCAAACAGGTGTTACATAATCTTTACGAATTAGACAGTGACAGTTCACTACAGATGCAATATGCACTTAAAATCAAGCTACCAACGTATAACAATTGTTACCTACGTAGTATTCGCAAGATACTTGAAAATGGCAATATGGCCCTGACAGCTGTCATAAAGAGTATTCAAGTTATTACATCTAGTCTGAACCCTTCATTTTAAAAATATTTATAAATTATACACACAAGCCTTCCTTGTGAATCAGTGTATCTATTAGTGTAAACCGTATAAAAGTAGCTACATTAGTTCCTGAGGTTTGCGAACACGCACACAGAGAAAAACTCGGGTGTGGAGATAAATTTAGAAATACATGGAAAGTAAAACCTCTGTAAATCGAGCCCTGGCAGTCCGAGTCTGTTTAATCCGAGGTGGATAATGGATGAGCGCTACGTTATAAAAAAAATCGAAACAATATAACGGACAATGCCAAAAATACACGTTGGGTGGTTGTGATCTGCGGCCGAGATGCGCTCCCCATTCTTAATTCACAATCGTGCCCCCTCTAGCCCCTGTTGTTTCACCCTCCAAATTTCAGCCAGTGTCTGTTCTGGATTAGTAAGCTGTGTGTCAGTAATTTGGTCGCGTTACGCATTTATTATTGTTCTTGCCATTTGTCACCAATAAGAGCGATCTCTTTTCAGAACAGGAGAAGTAACACTAACTGACCGTCAACGAAACAGAACCAAACTAGAGCAACCGCACTCTACCAAAACGTCTTGAGCTTGTCATAAGAATCTTCGCAATTCACTGATCGCAAAATTATGAAAATATCAGAAAATGAACAAACTAACCTTCTCCAACCAATGGACCAAGGAACGTAGACATGACTGAAAAACATATATCGGTGTCAGTTGTTGCAATCACTTCGGCACTCTACAGAAAATGAGCCCATTCAATACAAGCTGCCCTGAGAAAAAAAATAAAAAAATAAAAAATAAAAAAACTGGAAAATGTTGTCCATTGAGGTGCAAAAGCTTCGGTCCGTTTAAAATCACAAATACTCTTAGGGGAACATAATAAAAACGAAAAAAAGATAACGAAATAAGGACACCCGGTCAGAAGAAAACGAAAATGAACGGTTGCTTGATTTTCTTGACACCTTTCTGAAGAGAGAATGCATACAACTATGAAGTGCTAATTTGGTAGAAACAAGAGGATCAGTATTACGTTACTGACAGTGCTACTGTGGAAATGGAATGATAAAAAAGGAAACAGATATGCTAATGATGAAGAAGAGGTGCACGATGTTGGTGCCAGCATAGTGAGTCATAGTGTTGGAACGGCGGAATTAGAGATAGCATTGTGCTACGTGAAGCAACAAAATGTGCCGACACCAGCTAATGTTAAGCTTCTACGAAGGAGGCAGTAGTACGCTGCTAGAAAAGAAGTTCTTGGAAAAGACAAAACAGCTATTGATTCATTTTCCGGAAAATGAAACATGTACAGTCGTAACAACTATACAGTAGTTCACATAACAAATATGTTTACAGCAAATGTTTGAGTTTGTATTAGTATATTTTTTCTGCAACAAGCACTAGTTAATATGTAGCAGATAAAAGCTTTGTTGACTGTGATAATACTGCGATTATAAACTGCTGAATCTACTTTTAAACTAAAGATCTATAAAACTGTCATTCTTCATGTAGTTCAAGGTTTCCCAGATTTCAGCTCTACTTGGCTTCAGTTAAGCTGAATTACCGAGGTTTGTACGGTGTATGTTATTGCTTCAATGTTATTCATGGTCATTAAGAAGCTACATGTTATGATATGCAGGGGTGTTATAATTAAGCTTTCGCTTCTTCCGCCTGTGCAGACGGAAATTTTTTACCGCATGGCTACCCAACTTTATAGACATGATGTTCACATTTTCCACACCGGGATTGAAGAACATGATCTGGAAGTTACAATTAACTGGCGATTGGCATTTGATTCTGGGAGAGTGCGATGGCCAATAATGCCACAAGTTGTTGAAAACGTTAAATTTGGCATGGCTGAAAGTACGACACCTTCATGCAGGTACGAGCTGCATTACTACAGTTAGCATTTCATGGTTCACCGTTCGAAAAGTGCTGCGAAAAGCTGTAAAATGATACCTTCACGCTGTTCCAGGGTGTCGTCGATGCAGATGGTCGTCACACGGAGCAACGCTGTGCTTCACAAACACATCTGTTCCACAGAAAAACTAAGCACCGAATTTCAATTTAGCAAACTAACTGACGTATGTACGTCCTCAGTACTTGAACAATTTATCCAAATATCGTCAAATGTGCTATTGTTAGAGAAGTGCGGTTGTATCAGCAGTACATCGAAATAACGAAAATGTGCATGTACATAGGATCGTTGATGTTGTTTTGTTCCTCAATCCGTAGTCTGATTGATACAGCTGTAAACAGTAACGTATCGCCTGCAAGCCTCTTCATCTGTGCGTAGCTGCTGAAATCTAAAAACACTTTAGTCTGCTCCTTCTATCTATAATTTATTTGATCAAGTTGTGTTAAAAATTTATTTTCTCACCAGTTCTGCACATTACCTCTTCATTAGTTATTGGATATTTCCATATAATATTCAGCATTGTTTGTAAGACCTCAGTTTAAAAGTTTCTATTTTTTCCTTGTATATTCTCCTTATTGTTGAGGTTTTTTTTAAATACAACGCTACAGTCTAGGCAAATATCTGAAAAAAATACAGCGGAATACTAAATTTCAAGTTGATTTTGAAAATATTCATCGTCTTCAGAAACGACTTTCCTACTGTTACCATTCTACATCTGAATCCACTCTACTTCTGTCATCAATGACTGCACACCAAAACTCTTCTGGTAGTTTTGCTCGTCTCATTTCCTGCTCAAAAGTCTCACCATCACCAGATTCTTATTCACATAAGATCCATTAACATTTCTGAATTTTGTTGATGTTCATGTAATAAATGGAATTAGAGAAGAGAAAATGTGCGCTTCGCTAATACTAATTTCTGGAATTATACTGTGATTTTTACACTGACGGAAACTGCTTTAAGTAGATAGATATTTGGTGTAGTCGTTCACTAAATGTTTTGATTCAGCATTTTTGCACTGTTACCTGAATGTAGACAACCGTGTTGTCATGAACTAGTGTGTAGAAAAGATTAGTTGCTGGCTAGAAATACAACGTTTACGTTTTCATTTCACTTTCAGACTGTATGTGCCACGAATAACTCCGTAATACAAGCTCCAATATGAGTCTGTGCGATATCACTCAAACCAAGAGCCTCTACGAATTTTGCCGATTCGGAAAACATTGCATCTAACACGGATCTGACCATTTCAAAATTACATGACATGAATGTGAAATACGAGGGTCTACATCTACATCTACATCTACATCCGTACTCCGCAAGCCACCTGACTGTGTGTGGCGGAGGGTACCCTGAGTACCTCTATCGGTTCTCCGTTCTATTCCAGTCTCGTATTGTACGTGGAAAGAAGGATTGTCGGTATGCTTCTGTGTGGGCTCTAATCTCTCTGATTTTATCCTCATGGTCTCTTCGCGAGATATACGTAGGAGGGAGCAATATACTGCTTGACTCTTCGGTGAAGGTATGTTCTCGAAACTTCAACAAAAGCCCGTACCGAGCTACTGAGCGTCTCTCCTGCAGAGTCTTCCACTGGAGTTTATCTATCATCTCCGTAACGCTTTCGCAATTACTAAATGATCCTGTAACGAAGCGCGCTGCTCTCCGTTGGATCTTCTCTATCTCTTCTATCAACCCTACCTGGTGCGGATCCCACACTGCTGAGCAGTATTCAAGCATTGGGCGAACAAGCGTACTGTAACCTACTTCCTTTGTTGTCGGATTGCATTTCCTTAGGATTCTTCCAATGAATCTCAGTCTGGCATCTGCTTTACCGACGATCAACTTTATATGATCATTCCATTTTAAATCACTCCTAATGCGTACTCCCAGATAATTTATGGAATTAACTGCTTCCAGTTGCTGACCTGCTATTTTGTAGCTAAATGATAAGGGACCTATCTTTCTATGTATTCGCATCACATTACACTTCGCTACATTGAGATTCAATTGCCATTCCGTGCACCATGCGTCAATTCGCTGCAGATCCTCCTGCATTTCAGTACAATTTTCCATTGTTGCAACCTCTCGATACACCACAGCATCATCTGCAAAAAGCCTCAGTGAACTTCCGATGTCATCCACCAGGTCATTTATGTATATTGTGAATAGCAACGGTCCTGTGACACTCCCCTGCGGCACACCTGAAATCACTCTTACTTCGGAAGACTTCTCTCCATTGAGAATGACGTGCTGCGTTCTGTTATCTAGGAACTCCTCAATCAAATCACACAATTGATCTGATAGTCCGTATGCTCTTACTTTGTTCATTAAATGGTTTATATTAAACAAACGTGTACAGGTACAGAAAAAAATATTTATTGTACAAAAACCTACAACTGTATGGATTCAACTTCAGATTTTTGACTCATTTATGGAATTGTTACTTGGTTTTCAAGAAGGTATGGGCTGCTATACTTGTTACCGGTAGGTACGAACAGCACGCATGTATTACGGAGATGCTTCGGGAATTCGATTGGTAATCCCAAGAGGGGAGGCGATTTTCTTTCCGAGCAACGCTGTTGAGGAAATACAGAGAACTCGTATTTGAAGCTGACTGCGAAACGATTCTACTTCCGCCAACATACAGTTCGCATAAGAATCACGACGATAAAATAGGAGAAATTAGAGCTCATACAGAGGCACAGAGACAATGACTTTTTCCACGCTCTGTTTGCAAGTGGAACAGGAAAGGAAATGACTGGTAGTGGTACAGGGTACCCTGCGGCATAGCGGTTAAGTATATGTATATATGGACATGCAATCGAATTTTTACATGAAAGATTAATTCACAGACGTTAATTTCAGAAACACTAAGTAAATAAGAAAATGAAAGTTCATTCTTCGGAGAACGCACAAATTCTTCAAATGGTTTAAATGGCTCTGAGTACTATGGGACTCAACTGCTGTGGTTATTAGTCCCCTAGAACTTAGAACTACATAAACCGAACTAACGTAAGGAAATCACACACATCCATGCCCGAGGCAGGATTAGAACCTGCAACCGTAGCAGTCGCACGGTTCCGGACTGCGCGCCTAGAACCGCGAGACCACCGCGGCCGGCACAAATTCTTCACAGAAGATTCATTTTCAGTTCTAAATCGTCGATGTCGCGACTTACGCTGTCACTTACAAAATGTTATGCTCGTTATCCGCTATCACCGCGACAGTTGAATGAAACTAACTTTGTGTGATAGAATAACCTCTTCTTAAAGAGGTAATGTTAGAAAATTCTTACTGTACCGGTAAAGTTACGATGAAAGTCCAATGAAGATATAACACACTACAATATATCTGCAGTTGATTATTACATTAGAACATATTTCGACAGTCTACGTTTGGCCTCCAGAAGGGATTGAAACTTATTTCAAATAAATTTCGTTGTATTAGTTCACAAGTGTACGGAAAGACACTTTTTATCCTCTTGATACCATTCACAATGCAAAATTTAAGATATCTGTATTAGAAGTTTTCTGTTTTCTTATAATTCGTGTGTCTGAGAATAAACTAAAAACTCACCATGCTAAAAGACTGCGTTGTTGAATCATCTGAAGTGTTTGGTCTGTACTATAAGTGACAGAGAGTAATTCAGGATGTCGTAGCCGTTGCAAGGGCTGAGCGGCTGAGCTGAACTAAAACGTCCGAACGGTTGGTTGTTGAAGATAAAATAACGATAAACATGTAATTCCTACATGTAAGTTCCAGAAAAGTGAGTGACTAAAACTTGTAAGTTATCATCCTTGTCATGTAGCAAAAATATATTCTGCGGGGAAGGCGGAACCACTACATAATTTACTCATCCTGTTATTCTAGTTAACAGGTTGTAAATACTTCACAAAATGCGTGACACATAAATGCTCACTCTATTTGTATTTTATTCCAACCGGTTTTGGTTATAAACCGTTTTCACGGTAGGCGAAAATATAATCTGCAGCCAACATTAGATATAAAAAGTAAAGGTAGGCGAAAATATAATCTGCAGCCAAAATTAGATATAAAAAGTAAAGGTACGTTTATTTCGAACGTTACAAGTATGATATCTGTGTGAAGAGCTTCCATTCGAAGGGTAACAGAACGAGACATTATCTATTCGTAATTTATTATTGGAGAGATAGTGTAAGTGCCAGTCTGCGATTACAAATACAGATAGAGAGATAAAGTTGTGAATAGTCTAAAACACTTTTGATGGCAGTCAGAGTCGTTGAAATGTTGCAAAGAACCTACTTGTCTTGAGATGAGTGGACGAAGCAATTAACTGTCTTCCATGTTACATTGGATTGCCTGATAAATAACGAGAAATCGAGAAATCCTGTCCACATTTCGAACTCGGAAAAAATAATTCAAATGGCTCTGAGCACTATGGGACGTAACATCTATGGTCATCAGTCCCCTAGAACTTAGAACTACTTAAACCTAACTAAACTAAGGACAGCATACAACAATCAGTCATCACGAGGCAAAGAAAATCCCTGACTTCGCCGGGAATCGAACCCGGGAACCCGGGCGTTGGAAGCGAGAACGCTACCGCACGACCAAGAGCTGCGCACAAACTAGGAAAAAGATAAAAACTGTTTTGCTTATGTGTGATAGACAGTGACATGTCTTCACACGATATTATCAAGATCACTTGTGAAATCAAGTAAAAGATAAAGTTGTACAAGATACACAGTGTTTATGCATGGGTAAAATTGTGTATTTAGCAACTCTAATGGCTAGCGACTTTGAATTCAAAGTGTCCAGTGTTGTCATCTATGTGCAGTATCTGTACAACCTCGTCGCTAGTAGAAGCCACCAGCAACCTATAAAGAATAACGAATTAGATAATCCATTGATATACCCGGTTGGGGAAGTTCCTCCAGTTATGAATGACTAATGTGAATATTTTGTAACGATGTGTACTGAAAAAAAGCGTTACACAGCAAAATTAAGATCTGGTAAATTTTGACGTGATTATGAGATCCTATCGAAATGGTAATTAAAAATATGTGTAAGACTTTTCTCTAATTCCGGAAGTCAGTGTGTACGGTTAAGCTAAACTAGACGGAAAGCAAGTTAAATTGTTGGAGGGCCTTTTGAGTGTGCCTGTAATTTCGTAATCGGAGGCTAATTACCCAGTAAAAACTTAAACACGCATATACGTTTATTGGTGGATAGAGAAAGAGAAACAGACAAAGAGAGAGAGAAAGGGAGGAGAGGGATAGAGAAAGAGGATGAGAGAGAGAGAGAGAGAGAGAGAAAGAAATAGATTTGCTCCTCTTCCCAGACCCTTGCTAGCTGCGATCAACAGCAAAAAATAGAGAAGATCCTATGACTTAAGACTCGCTTCGTCACAGGTTTACTTAGTAGGCATGAGAGCGTTACGGAATGTTCACCTAACTCCAATGACAAGCGGTAAAAAAGAGGCGTTGTTGATCACACAGAAGATTACTGCTGAATTACCGAAAGCGCAGGTTTAAAAATGAATCAGGTAAGATGTCACTTCATCTCACACATATTACCAGAAATGACGAGAACGATGAAAAAAGAGAGATTACAACTGACGCCCAGTTTTACTTCTCTTGCGTAGTCTTTCTTCTCTATGGACCATTCATGAATGCGAAAGAGGCCCTAAGTTCCGTTGCAGAGTATAGATGTCGATGTAGAAAATTAGCATATTTACTATTTAGGAACGCATCTTTTGTCCATGCTATGTAAGCCTATTCTGGGCCTAGTAAGAACGTAGTATTAGCGTCTAACTGTCACGGTTAAGCACAGAATACTGAGACCATGGTGTTAGTTGTGGAAGCTGAGATAAACAAAAATGAAAGGAGTTTGTTAGCATGTAGGCAACAGGTCGGTAATGGCAATGAGGGGGCTGCACGGTTAAACGTCAGCATGTGATCAAGAGATGACTATTAAAATAAATCAGTTCGCCACTTGATACAAGATGGCCGAAGCTATTCGTTTTAAAAGTCAAGAAACCTATCCGTGATATTATCGCCCTAGCAATCAGCAATGGACAGTAACTCTCTTTTGATCAATACAGCGAAACTGTGCGACTACTCGGCTAAGAATAAAATTGCCACATTGTTCGGTGGAATTACATCGGCCTCAAAGTGACGTATATCAGTTCTGAACTGTCCTGAAAAGAAGTAAAAATCAAATCATTACAGAAAAGAGATACGCAATCAACGTTGTAAACTTAATAAGAAGGAAAGGGGATGCGGGTCTAACGACGTGTCGACAACACGGACGTCATAGGCGGAGCACAAACTCTCAATGTGAAATGACGGGTAAAAAACTGTTTACGTTCTTTTCAACGGAACTAACAGGAATAAGCCTTAAGTGATATAAGGAATGTGTGGAAAACCAAACACTTGGTGAAAGAACGGTAAACTGAATTGAAGCCTTCTAGAATACAAGTCGAATGTCTTACTTACCAACTTGCCTCCTCGCTTGCCGACTTCTTCAGGTAAATGTGTACAGATAAGAAGATGGTGATGGCCCACGTGCTTGGGACGAGAACCACGGAGAAACGCGTACACTCTATGAAAATAATTATGTCAGTCTAAATTGCAAGGCACATTTACTGAGAGATGACCGGTTTCGATCGTCACATGATCATATTAAGACTACCACCATATTGATGGACAATGGCTGTTCTTAGAACAAGAATCGCTGAATGACGATACTCCACCGCTCAATTGACTGCTGCAGTTGACTATCGTCAACCAGCGATTCCTGATCCATACACAGCCATTGTCCATCAATATGGCTTTAGGTCTGAAAATGATCATGTGGTGATCGAAACCACTCACCTTTCAATAAATGTGCCTTGTGATCTAGATTGTTATAGTTATTTACAAAGATTTTATTTTGATTGCTGATATCTCCCATAATGTAGGCTCTGTTTCTATTACTCTTCAGCTCTTTGTCATCAGCTCTTATCTCGTCCAGTTTCCTCGCCTGCTACAAAGGGTTCTTAACAGAAGACTACGCACTTCCTCTACAATCGCACTCAGAGATGACGGAAGATTAATCTGAATCTATTATCGCTGATGTTACGCTCACAGAATTTAATGCCTGCGAAGGAAGGCTATTATTCTCTTCTGTTAGTAGTAGAATAACCCATAAATCCGAAAATAAACTGTTACGTAGGAGGCAAGTGGCCGCCAATAGATTTAAATATCCTGCAATGAAATTTATTAGTTAAATCCAATCAGATGATATGCAAGACAACGTAGCGAAGCGCCGAAACCTCTAAGTAAGCTATAAACGCTTCTGAGTAAGAATTAGACAAAAAAATACCTACCTATCACCGTCATTCCTGGCCGTTAATGAGGCCATTCTGGAATGAACAATGGCCTCGCACTGCCTCTGCTACTATAATGGCCATTTAGTCAGCCGATTCACGGTGGTATTCGCTGTCCGGAATCTCAAGAACGTGTGTTTCTCCCGTATATTGCATAAATAATAACACTGGAAGCAGAAACTATTTCTGTTTCTGTCGGCCAGAATTTATCAACTTTACACAGCAGGGACCACATAAATAACACCGCCTTGAAAGGAAATCATTTCAGTTCTATAGAATTTATCAGACAGAATGCAGCGACGTTATTGGGTGTCACGAACTCAAACGCAGTGAGTTATGTCGGATTACTCAATGCAAATTTAGGACACATAAATAAAGGTCGAATTTTATAGAAATAGCTCGACAAGGAATGTAATCGCGAATTTGACGTTATCTTTGTTACGAAGAGACAGTATTTTCAGATACCACCAGATAAAAACTGCGTGGTGTTCCCCATATCTACAAAATAAATCTGAATTAAAAGTACTTTGGTAACAATAGCCTTTACATTTTAAGGATACTAATCGATTTGTGGACATAATTAAGTATCTACATACGGTGACGATACGAAATTTAGTTAATCTCTTTCTGTCACGAGCACAATGGATAATGTGTTCTTCCTGGAAGTAAACATACGACAAGTAAGTAGATAGTAAGCAGTTTTTTGCTCTTTTTTTGCAATGATTCAGTACGTTCAAACATCACAACGCAAACCCTACGTGGAACTCCCACTCTGTATTACCCACTACGTCTAAAGGAACATATTTAGCAATAAGTTGTGTGTTTAAGATATCCAGATCAACCCATTACATACAATGTTTATAAAATGGGAAAGTATATTTTCATAAGAAATAATTTTAAAGGAAGAGGAGGCCCCGACAACCAGTTTAGCTAAAGGAATCATTAAATATTATTATTAGAATATAATAATTTTGTGCAATACCAATGTCGGAGGCTTTGGTACGACATTTGCTAATGAAATTCTACTGACGCTGCACGTTAACTGGATTGAATTGTCAACACAGTTCATAATCGCGGAAACACTATACATGAAGGTATTGTTAAGAGGCACTGCAGGCTGACTCTATAGAATTGTCAACAGAGTACAAAATCGCGGAAACACAGTACATGAAGATATTGCTAAAAGGCACTGCCGTCGGCTGTATATAATTGTCAACACAGTTCATAATCGCGGAAACACGATACATGAAGGTATTGTTAAAAGGTGCACTGTGTTTATCAACGAAAATCATCTTTCGACCATGTTTTCTTGCTGATTCAATTTAGCATTGCTTTTGTAGCTATAAACAAGAAGTTTAGTACAGTGGGAAACAATAGGTTAATATGTGAAATACTCACCTGTGCAGCAACAATGACTGGAGAATACTGCAGGAGTGGTACCAGCACTGGAATGAGCTCGATGTATCTGAGGTTAGGTGTTGTGCTGAAGACTTTTGCTTCTAGCTTGATCTGCTACAATGCCGACAACGATGCTAATTCTATGTAGCGCAGTTTCCACTTCACTTTGGAATGAGAAGATTTTGCACATACACGAAAGAACTTTCTAGCGAACAGTTGAGGTTAACATGTGTGATTCAGCGAAGTTAGTGGATACACTGTTGAGTCACTGCAAGTGAGACACTGTTACTTTTTAAGTTTCTCTATCTAATCTCCGAGTCACGACCAGCTGTTTACGATGTACAAGCGCTAGTTAGGGGGAGAGAATGCTCGGTGATCCATGCCTTCGCGCAGCACAATGGTTTTGTCGGCAAAAGAACACTGCTTGTTACCTGTGGGCGATGTCAACAGAGAGGTGTCCGGCGCACAGTAACGAAGAGAGACACTTAAGGCGCAGTCAGTCTGACCTGCAGACGTCGCTGAAGCTGGCGACTAGGCAGTGGATTCGAACCGGTGGGTCGCGTCCGGGAAGCGGCCTGAGTTCGCGAGTGAACTGGGCGTCGTCCTCGTCGGACCGGCGCGGAGGCGACGTCACGGCGTGCGGGAGGCGTTGCCGGCGCTGCGTGCACGGCCGCGGAGCCACTGGCGGCGGCGCGGCGCGGCCCCCGGAGGCGGCAGGCGGCGAGCCGCCCCCGGCCCTCTGCGCAGGCGCGCCAGACGGGACGCCTCCGCCCCCCGCCTCCGCTCAGCGCTCCGGTCCGCTCTCCGGCGGCCGCGCGGCTTTCGCCACGGTCGATGTCCGCCACCGCCGGCCGCAGGACTCGTCGGCGTGTAGGCCCACCTGCCGCCTCCCGCCTCTGTCGCGTGCCGCGGTGAGGGTCAGACCGCGTAGGATGTGAGAGTAAGCGGGTCAGTGCCTGCTGCGGTTAGCGGAAACATGCACAAACGACCAGGTGGAAACACTAGCCTGACTGTCACGCGAAACGTCTAGGACCGAGCGAAACATGCATACTGTGATAACACATCTTTTCGGGACCGATTATTCAGACTTACCATAGAGGCAATGACGTTGTTGCTTCCGAGAAGCACCAGAACCGGCTGTAAAGTCGTGCGTTAATTGCTCAACTGTCCACTTGATAACCATAAAATGTGAAGTACATTTAAGCTGCTATCACTTTTCAGTCAATATTCTTTACCACTACAGACATTAATTATCATTTAAGACGGCTATAAATAAGGAAAGAGAATTCAGATGTTTCAGGAAGATTCACCACTACATTCCGATACTGAGTAGAACACTTTCCTGGTTTGCAGACCATACTCAGCGACAACATAAAACATTCAATTTTTATGGTGCGCTGTATGCACAACAGCATTCGGACACCCACTATGTAATGCGGGACTGACGACTGTATGTCTCCTGAGATGGACCCATCACTATAAAAGGAGGCGGCGAGTATTGTGAGGTGAGGAGCAGTAAAACACCCGCAATGGCACTCATTTACATCGAACGGTGACTAGTCACTGGATGACACTTCAATCTGCATGCACACGTATATCACACTCCGAAAGCCACCTAATGGTGTGTGGTGGTGGGTACTTTTCGTACAACTGTCTAAGCCCTCCAAACATCTTCCACTCGCGAGTAGCGCGTTGTAAGAATCATTGAGGGTAGGCTTCCATATTGGCTCCAATTTCACGAATTTTCTGCTAATGGTCATTACGCGAGACGTGTGTAGAGGGAGGTTATATATTGTCTGACTCTGCCAGAAGAGTGCTCTCTCTAAACTTCAATAGTAAATCTCTCCGTGATGCACAGCGTCTGCCAATTTAGGCTGTTGAATATCTCCGTAACTCTCTCGCGCCCACTAAACGATCCCGTGACGGGACATGCTGCTCTTCATTGGATCCTCTCTATTCCATCAGCCCCCTCTGGTAGGGATCCCACATACATTAACAGTATTCAAGAATGGGTCGAACAAGCGCTTTAAAAGCCACTTCTTTCGTGGGTGAGCTACATTTCCTTGAGATTCTTCCTCTGAATCTGAGTATGGCGTCTGTTTTTGCCACTATTTGTTTTATGTGCTCATTTCACCTAAGATCGCTCCCGATAGTTAGACCTAGATATTTTACAGCAGATACTGTTTCCATCGGTTTGTCATCAATAGTGTACCTATATAGTATTGGATTTCTTTCCCTATGTATGTGCAATATGGTACATTTACTTAGGTTCAGTGTCAACTGCCAGAGCCTGCACCATTCAGTTCTCTAGAGGTCATTCAGCAAATCGTTACTGACTTCTGGCGTTGCTTTTTTGTCATAGACAACCGCATCGTACGCGAACAGCCTCCACTGCATCCTACGCTTTCTACTAGATCAATTACATATGCATTGTGGACATTAAGGATTCTACCACACTTCCTTGGGGTTCACCGGATATTGCCTTTACGTGTGTCTATTTGGTTCCAATAGCGACGTGTTGGTCTTTCTACAAACAATTCTTGAATCCCGTCGCAAACCTGCTCCTGTAATCGATAAGCACATTTTTTTTTTCTAAACAGCAGCGTGGGACGGCGTCAAATGCCTTCATGCAGTCATATAACACGGCATCAACCTGAGCGCCATTGTTTACCGCGCTGGGGATCTCCTGGAGGAACAGAGAAAGCAGAGATTTTCTGGATCTCTGTTCAGCGGAAACCATACTGATTTTATAGAGAAGATTTTCTTCTACAAGAACGTCATAGTTTTCGAGCATAGAGCATATTTTGTAATTCTACAACAGATAGTCGTCGACGATATATGTCCATAATTGTGTGCATCTGTCCTACAGCTTTTCTTAAAAGCGTGAATGACCTGCGCTTTCTTCCAGTAGCTAGGTGCCCTTCGTTGCTCAAGTGACCTACAATAAATTACTGCTAGAAGGTAGCAAGGTCTTTCTCATAATCTTTGTAGAATCTTATCGGTATCTCATCTGGTCCTGAGGTCTTTACACTACTAAGCGATTATAGTGATTTTATATTACACGTTCGGTTGTCTCAATAATTGCAGTTTTGACGTTCGTACGACGATTGAAAGGAGAGACCGGGTTACGATTTTCGTGGTGAAACTAGTTTGGAAGACCTTATTTCAGTATTTCGGCCTTCTCTCTGTCATCTTCGTTTCGGTGTCAGTATGGTCACTGAGTGAATGGAGAGATGATATTGACCTACCTACTGATTTTAAATACGACATAAACGTGGCAGGGTTCCTACTCAGATCAGTTGACAAAGTTTTACTTTCAAAGTAATTGGACGCTTCTCTCATTGCTCTCCTTGCCCTCATTCTCGCTTCGTTCAGCTTTTGCTTCCATCTTCGACTTTTCAACACTTCTGAAGCTGCCCAAGTCAACTGTTGGTCATGTGATTGCTTAGCGGAAAATCGAATGAAAGGGTACATCTAAACCAAGACCACCCAAGCCTCGTGTATTGCCATCGATCATGGCTGAATATGAATGTACACAATCTGATGAAACTACCGGAAGGAATTACTCGTGAGTTCTCAAGCGCTGTCAACAGTCCTGCAAGCACTGTGGCGGTTCATTGGAAGCTAAAAAGACTTGGGTAAAATGGTCGAGGAGCACCTCGTAAGTAACACATTTCTGTAGTCAGTCCTAAGTGACAGTTGAGGTTGTGTGAAAAGCGGCGCCAGTGGGCAGTGGATAACTGGAAAGGAATGACGGATCACGCCATACCCTGTAGCAATCCTGTGGAAGGTTTGGATTTGACGACTGCTTGGAGGACCTACCTGTTATCATGTGTAGCGCCAACTGTGAAGTACAGGGAAGGTGTGTTACGGTGTAAAGGAGTGGTCCCCTTATTCGCAGATGATTGTTCTTTGTATCAACGTGCATACAGTGCGACCTGTCATAAAGCAGCAGCTGTGAGGCAATGAGCTGTGGACTGTAACATTGCTGATATAAACTGGCCTACCCAGAGTGCCAATATGAGTCCAATGCAACAGCTTTGGGATGAGTCAGAACATCGGCTTTGCTCTAGACATGAGCGTCAAACGTTACACACTACTTGCTCTGGCTTGGGCCCTTCAGGAAGACTGCGCTGCCATCCCTCCACAGACATTCATACACCACATTGAAGGTGATACCAGAGTAGTTCAAATGGTCATAATGGCGAAGTGTGCAGATACTTTTGATACTGGTTCCCTAGTAGGCTGTGGTTTTACCTCAGCCGCTTAATAGCTCATACTGCAATCATATTACATAAAACACAATATTCAACCTCAATTGGTGGAGTAATTTAGTACTTTTGAATATGCATTTTCAGTATTCAACGTCGTCAACATTCAGATGTCAGAGGATCTCCATATTAGATGTAGAGTCATTACAACGTAGGCTCCCTTTTCTTGGCGTAGTGCAGCAACTCTGTCTGGCATGAACTCAGCAAGACTGATAGTCTCTTATATCTGCAACTCTCCTAGCTCACACGACGTAATAAGAGACACGATTACAAATTTGTCCCACTTCTTATAAACGTTTTAGGGAGGTTTCCATTGGTTTCAAAGCTAATTCCGGTAGAAATTACCGCCCATATACCCCCACTTGCAAGCCCCTTTGTTCGGTTATTTTCTCGTCTTGAATTCTCTTAAGTTAATTGACCTGGGGACTGTGTAGTTCATGTGGAAAACTGTACTGAAATTCTTTTTACGGGACGAATATACCGAAACAAAGTCCATGTCAAAATTTTTCCTGCTAAGACACACTGCAAGTATTGAAAATACTGATTAATTTGGTAAATTTGAAGTTCGTCAGATGGTTGTAGAAATGGACACACCTGCCGTAACTGTAAGGGACAGCGCATATGTAACATCGCGTGCACATTTTCATGGTTGACTGTACGTCGGCGAGCAGATAACTCGACAGAACCTGACAGAAATTTGTGAAACGAATTTCAGTTACCGTTGATAGTTTCTCTGAAATAGTTGTTCACAGTTACTGTTCGCACACATTTGCTACCCGTTTAATATCAATAATTATTAGCAGTTGCCTCTGTGCTACGGCAAGCGTTGACAGTGGAGATAAAACTGAATTCATTTTGTTTGTGATTTATTTGCAGATGCTTGCTGATAGCATTTCTCTTTGTGCAGATTCCAGAGTTTAGAGCAAGGGGGAACCTAATTACTTTTTGAACCGTGCAAAGATTTGAAGAACGTGGACTCCAATAGAAATCTCCTGTGTCTCCTGAACAACTGCTAATGTTTTATTGATTATATTACTTCTTGGACATTCATTCCAATGACGTCACTATTTCTTTAGCAATTGTGCAAACATAAGAAGAAAGAAGAAATAACTCAGACGATTCCGTGAACTGTGTGCTAATTTAAGTCCAGATTAAAAACAGATAAAACATCTACCGAATACATCTACAGTAATAGATTTCATTGAGAAACAAGAGCCTGGAAAAGTTATTGTTAAAGGAAAAAGGCTTGCACATACGCAACACGCAGAGCCACATTTGTTTTGTAAAATCTTAATATGAATTGTGAAAATGAAAGAAAGATTTACACGAAGTACGAAATAATTCCCAAAATGAAAATCGCGAAAGTGTGAAAGAAAAACTAATCAGAAAACCTCTTCGGAAAAACTCTTCGAAAGATTTGCTCATTAGAGTCAACGCATCTGTACACAGAGAGGTCTGTGATATGAACATTACTGACACCGAAGCTTGTTTGACATGCTTAAACAGGTTCAGGAAATTACGCGGAAAAATAAGGTGTAGGGTTGATTTGTTATTCTGTTATTCTGCACAACGGATTAATCCGAGATGTACCCTTTACCCTGTGGTTCCTGCAAGATGCAATTTCCACCCCCACACTACTACACATGTCAGACAGACGCTCCTAACGTTCTAAAGAACAATGCCTGAAAAACTTACAGCAATAAATATCTTCTTGAGTCGTCCGTTGTAAGGAAATGACACGAAAATTGACAAAATTTCTTACGTAACTAGTGGGATACTTGGGTACTGGAGTAGTGCTAGTTAGTATAAGAAAAACATGAAACTAACGAAAATTATTATTTTATTTTGCAAAACTTCTGATAAATCACAATGGCGCTTTTAGTTATGAATTGAACAAGTTATATCCTGTTTTTTTTTCGAAATGTGGTTGTTGACTTGGCAGAATGGATGAGAGGCGCGCCTACTCAACTTGAATAATTGTCCTTTAGAATGTTGCAGGGTATGGTCGAGGCTGTCCCATGTGAAATGCAGTGAAGCAAGAGCTGTAGCGCACAACACCGTAAGCTGTGATGACTGCTGTCTGCGTCGATCGCTGCTGACAAATAAAATAACTCGCCTTCTATCTGGATTGACCTTTGCCAATCAAACCCTCCCTATGTCTTGATGAAGTCAAGGATTCCTATTCGCCCCTAGTCCATCTATTGGCGTGGTATATCGGTCAGATAACCAGTCCACTGCGATGCCACTCTAAATTCGCCCGCACGCGTTTAACTATAAATCTGTCCGTTCACACCGCACAATAAGTGTGTCGGCCAACACAGTGAACAACGCTTAATCGCAAGGACTCAGTATAGAGTAGGTGGTCTCCCAGTGAAGTACTGAGGAGAGATTTGTTCCTCGCTCCAAGAGCGACAACGGAATGGCACCTCTCCACGCCAGACGTGAAGGGGTATATCTTTAGGTCTCTTCCATTATTCCTTCATCTCAAGGCGTCATAAATATCGTCCTGCCGATCAGAATAGCTCTTCTAAAATTGGGGAATGACGTTTCATTTAAGGAGACCAATTCGGAAACCGGTAGCATTGGAATTTGGTGTATGCTGTCTCCCTGTGAAAATCTCTGAAACTGCGTGCTGTGTGTAAATATTGCGTAGGCTGACCGCTCCCACACAATGTAGCTGAATTTGCTTTTGAGCCGAACATGGGGTTGTTCCCCCCTTTCACTAGGGCCCACGCTGTTCGCTACATGGGCGGTCACTGACCAACATAGGCTGTGTCGTCCTCTGAAGGTATTGGCGTCCCGTTGTGTTGTTTCTCTCCCAAACTAAATGCTTCTGTGACCATCATGTCTGGAATGTATGTGTGTACGCCAGCCTCGATTATTGCAACCACCAAGCGCTTACTTGTTAATTGCATAGTGTGTACGCCAGCCTCGATTATTGCAACCACCAAACGCTTAGTTGTTAATTGCATATCGTTTACATGACTTCATACAACATTGACTTCATCTTATCGAGTTTGGGTTCGAATGAAGCGTCTTGATATGCGGAATATGATTGTGAGGGCGAAATACACTCCTGGAAATTGAAATAAGAACACCGTGAATTTATTGTCCCAGGAAGGGGAAACTTTATTGACACATTCCTTGGGTCAGATACATCACATGATGACACTGACAGAACCACAGGCACATAGACACAGGCAACAGAGCATGCCCAATGTCGGCACTGGTACAGTGTATATCCACCTTTCGCAGCAATGCAGGCTGCTATTCTCCCATGGAGACGATCGTAGAGATGCTGGATGTAGTCCTGTGGAACGGCTTGCCATGCCATTTCCACCTGGCGCCTCAGTTGGACCAGCGTTCGTGCTGGCCCTGCACACCGCGTGAGACGACGCTTCATCCAGTCCCAAACATGTTCAATGGGGGACAGATCCAAAGATCTTGCTGGCCAGGGTAGTTGACTTACACCTTCTAGAGCACGTTGGGTGGCACGGGATACATGCGGACGTGCATTGTCCTGTTGGAACAGCAAGTTCCCTTGCCGGTCTAGGAATGGTAGAACGATGGGTTCGATGACGGTTTGGATGTACAGTGCACTATTCAGTGTCCCCTCGACGACCACCAGAGGTGTACGGCCAGTGTAGGAGATCGCTCCCCACACCATGTTCCCGGGTGTTGGCCCTGTGTGCCTCGGTCGTATGCAGTCCTGATTGTGGCGGTCACCTGCACGTCGCCAAACACGCATACGACCATCATTGGCACCAAGGCAGAAGCGACTCTCATCGCTGAAGACGACACGTCTCCATTCGTCCCTCCATTCACGCCTGTCGCGACACCACTGGAGGCAGGCTGCACGATGTTGGGGCGTGAGCGGAAGACGGCCTAACGGTGTGCGGGACCGTAGCCCAGCTTCATGGAGACGGTTGCGAATGGTCCTCGCCGATACCCCAGGAGCAACAGTGTCCCTAATTTGATTGAAAGTGGCGGTGCGGTCCCCTACGGCACTGCGTAGGATCCTACGGTCTTGGCGTGCATCCGTGCGTCGCTGCGGTCCGGTCCCAGGTCGACGGGCACGTGCAGCTTCCGCCGACCACTGGCGACAACATCGATATACTGTGGAGACCTCACGCCCCATGTGTTGAGCAATTCGGCGGTACGTCCACCCGGCCTCCCGCATGTCCACTATACGCCCTCGCTCAAAGTCCGTCACCTGCACATACGTTTCACGTCCACGCTGTAGCGGCATGCTACCAGTGTTAAAGACTGCGATGGAGCTCCGTATGCCACGGCAAACTGGCTGACACTGACGGCGGCGGTGCACAAATGCTGCGCAGCTAGCGCCATTCGACGGCCAACACCGCGGTTCCTGGTGTGTCCGCTGTGCCGTGCGTGTGATCATTGCTTGTACAGCCCTCTCACAGTGTCCGGAGCTAGTATGGTGGGTCTTACACACCGGTGTCAATGTGTTCTTTTTTCCATTTCCAGGAGTGTATGTAAGCAATAAGGGCAGGAGTCCACAACGTGTTTCATACCTCCCTCCTTCTGACAAAATTTTTGTCTGGGGTTTGTCAATGCCGAGGAAATCATTGACAAAGTCAGGCAAAAATGCTCTTTTAGATTTTCCAGTGAACTTTGGTCAGCCATTCTTAACATTTTTCTAATGATTTCTTTATAGCTATTGATTTTCAATTTATTTTTTGGTTTAGTGGTTAGTATAAGATAGGGTGGACGTTCGTTTGTCTAACCTCTTCATCATTTTTCATTTCAATCTTTACGTTATGCAGTATTTTGTGACCTAACTTCTACATCTGGTTTCTCTTTGCTGTGTTGTTCTTGTCTTTGTGGGCCATAATTGCTTCTGTAATTATTCGCGCTCTGGTGTCGCCAGTTGCTGTTTTTAACATCGTGACCTCTTTCAAAGTACCCTTGACAGTTGACATTTAGATTCCTAAATCCATATCCGCCAGTGTATGAGTGTCCATTACTGTTCCTATTTGGGTACCAATTATGCTGGTTATCGTTTCTATGCCAATTGTCTCCATTGTGCCACTGTTCTTGTCTGTTAAATTACCTGAAATTATTGGTGTTAGGATTACGATTATTATTACTATTGGAATATTCGTTCCTAGTCGTCCCCTTTTGCTGTTCGCTTTCCATTCTCTTTTCTTTCACCTCGTCTGCTTTAAACATAAATTCAAGTTCCCTTAAAACCTCTTGGAATTCTTCGGTATTTTCATTTTTTCCTACTGTTGCCTGTTGATACTTTACCAGTAGTTTCATTCTACACAGACGTATCAGCTCTCCTTTACTGTGTGGTTTATCTAGGCATTGATTCTTTTTGTCCATTGTATCAAAGAATTTTACCACGCTTTTCTCTCCTGAGTTTTCATAAGGTGTCATCTGAAGTAACTCATATTTAATTTTGTTTTGCGCCTCCTTGGACCAATACCTTTCGAGAAATGCTGTTCTGAACTGTAGGTGATACGTTCAGGTAGCCTCTGCTACTGTCCCTGACATGTGTGCACAAATGAAGTCATATTTGTGAGCTACGCTCCAGTGGTTTGGTAAGCCTACTTGAAACTGGTCGATGAATGTGCGTGCATGCAAGCTACCGTCTTCTTCCTTGAAATGTTGAAATTTTCTAACTGTAAGAAAATGGACTGTATCACATCTACTCATAAATCCGGTTTGTGGCTGATACATGTACTCAAATAATGTGCCATTGCTTGTGTCGTCGTGTTTATTCTCTGGTAATCTACTGCCTGTCTGCCTGTTCTCAATTTCCTGATTCATATTCGTGTCATATAGTATCATTGGTGAACATAAGTGTTGTTCGTGTGTTTCTACTCTCGACGTTCGTGGTATAGTACCTGTGCTGCTATTATGTTGTGTCATTGGATTTACTGGTTCAGTTGCCTGTCTTTGGATTGGTATCGGCTGAATGTGTGTGTTCCGTTTTTCTGGGTACTGTGCATGTTGGGGTTTTCTGTTTCGATTTCCGCGCGAGTGTTACGTCTAGCCTTGGCTCTACTTGAACTTTCTTAGACGGCGCGTGTTCGTGTACTGAATTAATGCTTGACGCGTCAGTTGTTTCGCTACAGGTGTAATCAGTATCGATCTTTTCTTCGATAGCTTGTATGAACTTTGATCGAATCTTTTCAAACTGATCTTTGTTTTTAAGTTCTATTTTATTAATCCGCTGATCATATTTTTTCAGTGCAACCTTTGCGACCTTGCTTTGAATTGCTTGTTCTTCCGAAATTGGTATTGCTGTTCGAGTGGCTTTTTTCGTAAAACATTCCACCTTTTTGTCAACGTTTACGATGTCCAACTAGACCTTGTCCACGTCATTACGTAATTGCTGCCGACCTTGTGTTAGTACCTGATTCTTTCTCTACATTCTTTTGCGTCTTTGTTTATCTGAGTGATCTGACTATCAATTCTGGCGATCCCTTCTTCCATCTAGATTTTAACCTGTTGGACCTGTGTCTTAACAGTCTGATTGTACTGTTTCAATGCCTGATACTGTTTTTTACCTGTGTATTCTGTTTCGTCGTACTAGCATACATTTTTTGTAACATCTCCATGATCGCGTCATGTACTGTAACACTACCTTCTGCTGAACTATGTATTCTCGATCTATTGTTTTCTACTCAGTCAGATACGTCGTTTAATGGGCTATGTTGTGGCGTTTCTAAGTTTGATAACCGCAATAATCCGTGCTGTTTGTGCTGAGGACCAGTTGCGTTTGTCATTGAACCGTTACGTGGCGCAAACAACTCCGCATTCTGCCCTCTCTGTTGTGTATGTCTTGTGTTTGCAGGTACAGTTGCGTCTGTTACGGAACCTTTTAGTGGCGCTCGTAAATCCGCAATATTCTGTGTCTGCTGTTGGGGAAAATTTAGAATGTGTACGACAGGTTCGACGTATTCTAAATGTTTCCCGTCTTCCTCACTGTCTACTTCTCTTTGCACGTTAGCTAACTACCCCTTCATTGACTGTATTGAAGCGTATTCTGTCCCTGAATGTCCGGCAAACGAACGCATTTTCTGTGCTCGTTTCGCTTCTAATCTTTTCCATTTCCTACGTGGGCTGTTTATTTCTGGATCAGAATGTGCCCCACCTAGAATTTCATATTCTGGAAATTCGATGTTCTCATCCCTTCGATTCCCATCTGTCTGATCTGTCTCCATTTAATCCCAGTCTAACTGAGCCTGCTGATTCTGCAGCTCGCCGACTGTCCTATTATCTGATTCACCGTCTGTCCTATTTTCAGGTTCACCTTCTGTCCTATTCTCAATAACCTCGTTTTCTTGCTGTCTATTTGGTTGATCCTCCCCCATCTTGTCTACTTTCTGTCTCCACGTAACCTTTTGGCTTGTGCTCTCGTTAACATGGAAATTCTTTCAACACGGCACAACTCTATCTACAAAACTGTACGATCACTTACCAGTTGGTTGAACCAACAACAACAACAACGTCGTGACTTCTCGGTTAATGTTCTGTCCGCTCTGCTACAGTCTCCAATCTCTACCTGTGTGCTTGCAACATGGGAAAAATGTTATTTTTTAATTCTAATTTATATGATGATGCAAAATTTTCCAACACAATCACACACGCCCTTTTCCCTACAGTTTTGATTTCTTCACTACCTGTATCTATTCTGATCCCAATCTTTGCAAATTGCTATTTAATACATGAAGTAAAGTTCTACAATGTGCTACTGCTGCGACCTGCCGTACCTAACTATCTTGACACTTTCCTATCCTGGTAGCTTAACTATTTTACCTATCCTGGCAGTGTCGCCATTTTCTGAGGTGTGGGGTTGATCCGTTATTCTGTGCAACGGACTAATCTGATATGAAACCTTTACCCTGTGGCTCCTGCAAAATGCAATTACCACCCCCACACTACTACAGAAGTCAGACAGACGCTCCTAACGTTCTAAAGAGCAATGCCTGAAAAACTTTCAGCAATAAATATCTTCTTGAGTCGTCCGCTGTAAGGAAATGCCACGAAAATTCACAAAATTTCTTACGTAACTAGTTGGATACTTGGGTACTGGAGTAGTGCTTGTTAGTGTAAGAAAAATTTGAAAATTACTATCTTATTTTGCCAAAATTCTAAGAAATCGCAATGGCACCTTTATTTATGAATTGAACAAGTTGTATCCTAAATCTTTTCGGAATGTGAAGTTACCTCTCAAGTATAGTATTCGCTAATTAAATTTCTATACAAAGTTTAAGACAGTTGTTGACTTGGCAGAATGACTGAGAGGCGCGCCTACTCAACTTGAATAATTATCCTTTAGAATCTTGCTAGGTATGATCGAGGCTGTTGCATGCGAAATGCAATGAAGTGTACTGTTGTGGAGGAAATGTGGGGCTCGCAAGAGCTGTAGCGCACAATACCGTAAGCTGTGATGACTGCTGTCTGCGCCGCTCGTTGCTGACATATAAAATAAATCGCTTTCTATCTGGATTGACCTTCGCCAATCAAACTCTCCCTAGACCTTGATGAAGTCAAGGATTCCTATTCGCCCCTGGTCTCACTAATGGCGTGATACACCGGTCAGATAACCAGTCCACAGAAATGCCTCTTAAAATTCGCTCGGAGTCGCTTAACTATAACTCTGTCCGTTCACACCGCACATTAAGTGTGTTGGCCAACACAGTGAACAACGCTTAATCGCAAGGACTCAGTATAGAGTAGAACTTCGATTCGCTCTCGACAGAAGTGCTCTACCAGTGAAGTACTGAGAAGAGAGTAGTTCCTCGCTCCAAGAGCCAAAAAAGAACGGCGCCTCTCCACGCCAGACATGAAGGGGTATATCTTTCGCTCGCTTCCATAATTCCTTCAGCTCAAGGCGTCATAAATATCGTCTGCCAATCAGCATTGCTCTTCTAAAATGGGAGAATGACCTTTGATTTAAGGAGACCAATCCGGAAACCTGTAGCATTGGCGTTTGGCGTTTCCTGTCTCCCTGTGAAAATCTCTGAAACTGCGTGCTGTGTGTAAAGAATGCGTAGGCTGGCCGCTCCCTCACAATGTAGCGGAATTTGCTTTTGAGCCGAACATGTAGTTGTTCCTCCCTTTCACTTGGGCCCTTGCTATTCGCTACATGGACGGTCACCGGCCAACATAGGCTGGGTCGTCCTCTGAAGGGATCGTAGTCCCGTTGTGTGGTTTCTCTCCCGAACTAAATGCTTCTGTTGCCGTCATGTCTGAAATGTATGTGTCTATGCCAGCCTCGAGTATTTCACCCTTGGAGCGCTTACTTGTTAATTGCATATTTTTTACAAGACTTCATACAACAATGACTTTATCTTATTGAGTTTGGATTCGAATGAAGCGTCTTGAAGGACAGGAGACCTCGACGTCTTACAGTGTGTAGAGGACATGTCATTAATAGGTTAACAGTTTAATGAAATTCGTAGCTGTCATGACGACGGCGCTTCTTGCTATACCATAAAACCTGTGTATAAAGCGTCTGTCAGGTTTCGTGCAAACTACGCTTTATCATTCCAGTGAAGGCAGACTTGCCTTGGCAATCGATGAATGCTATGGCATTCTCGTGTACAACTTGTGCAATCGATACAACAATGCAAATGACAATTATCAATCGATAACTGGTTCCCCAGCTTTTGCTCTACAGCAACATGAAGCAAATTGATACAAAAAAATTTTGATATTCGTGTAACCAACGTGGCAAAACCAGATGAAATAAGAAAGAATAATTTTCAGTGCTACATCCAAAACTTCTTACCATTTGGAGAAAATAATTCATTGTTTTGGGTGGATTCTTGTCCTGGATATATTGTGGTGTCAGCGTTAGACACCACGCTAGAGGTTGCGATAATCGATAGCGGTCTAGTACTTGCAACCACTCTGGACTCGCTGGCCCTTGAAGCGCAGACGTATGGCAGGGCAGAGGCTTGCAGATCGCACCGACCGAGTCAGCTACAGGTCGTGAGCGAAGTCAGATTAGAATAGTCTTCAGCTCGCTAGGTTCGCAGCATCTAGTTCAAGCATGTATTACGCACGTAATAACAGAAATGTGTTACCTTGCTTGTTGTATAATCCAGTTAACGTTTGTTAATGAGTCACTTTTTTCGAGAATGGTAGTTCTTATTAGTTATGTTCCTGGAGTCCAGTAGCTGGACAAAGTTATTTAGTAAATTACTCCAGTAATATTTACTATAGAATGTTCCAGATTCCTACAAATACCCCACTCGTGCCAGCCGCTGTCTTCGCACTGCAAATCCCAGGGGACCCATCGTAAAGGATTCTGCATTTGTGTGAAGTCATGATATGCTGTCAATCGACCTTCACATCACATAACGTCACGTTTGACTTTATGATGACGACGAAAATACTGTTAATATAGATTAGATTCCACCCAGAACTAATAGTCTTGCTCAGTCACGTAATTAAGAAAAGGCAAGTCAACGGTGTAGAGTAATTTTCAGAAAACACTTAGACAGTATAATTTCCGGCAAGTCACTGGAGGTTTATCAGCGAGAACAGCATTATTAAACTTCAGTGTTTCCTGCATTGACAGTTCGCATAACCACTTTTATGAATTTGATTAGGTATACGTGGTGTTCTGCACAATATAAGGAATAATTGCTACGAAAATTTCTTACTCCATTCCAGTTCTGTCTAAATTAAACTAGCAATTACTGTGAAGTGCTTGAAGGTATTAATTTTTCTTACATCAGGTGTGTCTTGTGTGAGGAAAATATTTGTTTCCTTCATTCAATAGATACTACGTATTCTTTTGACGATTGCAGGGAACAGGGAACTATTCCATTTTTAGAAAAAAATACACATTATTCAAAAGTTATCACAAGAACCTAGCCACACGAATTATTATAAAATATTTAATGTTACTAATTAAAGTCCAGATTGATTGAAGTCGTTTTTAAGCTAACATCATGCACTGCCTACTTTTTCTTTCCTCTGCTAGTTACTTGTGTAACAATTACATCTTCAACAATTTAGTTGGCGATATACGCGGCAAGTTATTGGAAAAGTTTGTGATTTGATACGTATTTGGCGTTGTTTAAGTGCTTAAAATTGACTTGAGTGCGCTTTGGACTTCGTGCTAGACGCTCTGTGATTCTTACGACGGCTGCTTATTATTCTCCATTTCGCGAGCTAGGTAGGAATACCGGTGTAAACAGACGTTAGAGGTAGTTCTGCGTAGGGCAAAAAGGAGTAACTTCAACATTTCTTCAAGTAGTCGCACAGGTTCTCAGCATCTAAAAGTCTGAGAGCGCGTTTCTTGCAGTGTATACTTCCTGAGTGTAATATTTCAGGTTAAGTTTCAACATGCCAGATTGGCCCATTTCCTTGTAAGGCGCTATAAGGGTCCAGGTCAAAAGCAGCCCACACTACTCCTTCGCATATAAAACAAAGTTAATGTTTCTTAATGTCGGCGTCTTAGTAAACGTACCATTTAAAAATTACAAGTCTATCAAGAGTATACGGAGTGTAACATCAAGGTGACAAAAGTTAGGGGATACCTCCTATTATCGTTTCACACCTCCTTTTTTGTGACGTAGTGAAGCAACTCGGTCTGGCAACTGCTAAAGTGTTGCCGGTGTAGGATTTTGTGCACGAACTGAACTCTGTTATGTCTCATGAATGTTCGATGAGGGTTCATGTCGAGTCATCCCATGTCAGCCAAATCATTCGCTCTAAATGTTAAGAATGTTGTTCAAACCAATCGCGAACAATTGTGACCCAGTGACATGGCGCATTGTCGTCCATAAAAATTGCATCGTTGTTCGGGAATATGAAGCTCATGAATGGCTGCAAATGGTCGGCAAGTAACCTATCGCAACTATTCCAGTCAATGATTCATTTGGACCAGAGTAACCAGTCCATTTCACATAACGAAGCCCACAGCGTTTCGGAGCCACCACCAGCATGCACAGTGCCTTCTTAACAACTTTGATCTATATCTTAGTGGTATCTGCGTTACAGTGCCTTCTTAACCACTTTGATCTATATCTTCGTGGAATGTGCGTCACACTCGAACCCTACCAACAGCTCTTACCAACTGAAGTCGGGACTCACCTGGCCAGGCTGCAGTTTTCCAGTCGTCTGGGTCCAACCGATATGATCACGAGCCAAGGAGGGCGCTGCAGGTGATGTCGTCCTGGTAGTAAAGGCACTCGCGTGGGTCTTCTGCCGCCATATCCTATAAACGATAGAATGCACATTGCTGCCCTAACGGATACGTTCGTCGTACGTCCTTCATTAATTTCTGTGGTTATTTCATTCAGTGTTGTTTGTCTATTAGCACTGTCAACTCTTGAAAAACTTCCTTCCTCTCAGTCGTTAAGCGTAGACTGTCCGACAATGCGTATTCCGTGTTGAAGGGTAATGCCTGAAATGAGGGATTCACGGCACACTCTTGAGACCGTGTGTCTCAGAATACTGAATTCCTTAACGATTCTGGAAATGGAATTTCCGATACGTCTACCTCCAACTACCAGCCCGCACGCAGAGTCCTTTAATTCCCGCCGTACCGCCATAATATTGTCGCAAACCTACTCATATGAATCATCTGAGTACAAAAGACAGCTCCGCCAATTCACTACCCATTTCTACATTATCTGCGAGATACTGTTGCAATACGTGTATGTGCATATCAATATCCCACACCTTTTGTCGCATCAGTGTATGGGTCTTCACAGCTTACTATATTCATGAGGTAACGTCTTACGATAAACACAGTGGTAAAAAGAAATGAATCCCTTCAATAAAATGAGCCAAACAAGGGAAACTACTACTTTACTCCTTAGCGTTAATGCCCCTGTAGGGCGTTGGACTTCTGGGCCATCTCCACCGATTTTTCTACATGTCCCAGCCAACGTAGTCGACAACTCTTTATTTCTGTCAAAATATCTCGTTTGTTATACTGCTCTCCGATCACCTGATTATTTATAATTCGCCAAAAACCCCAACCATGCACTGGCCTCAAAATTTTCCTAACATCTTCCTTTCGCATCTCTTCAACAATTCCTCACCGCTTTTTGCCATAAGTCTCACTTGCGAGCTAACACCACCATCGATGTTCGGGCTCACATGCGGTTCCTCTTTGTCGAAATGTCTTGGCTCAAACTCGTCTAGGGGTTGAACCGCACTTGTTGTCCCTCTAGTACCATGGGAGTCATTCCCTGATGTCTTAGCATATGTCCAATCATCCTGTCCCTTCTCCTTATCAGTGTTTTCCACATATTCCTTTCCTCTCCGATTCTGCTTAGAAACTCCTCATTCCTTTTCTTATCAGTCCACTTAATTTTCAATATTCGTCTATAGCACCACATCTCAAATGCTTCTATTCTCTTCTGTTCCGGTTTTCCCACAGTCCATGTTTCACTACCATACAATGCTATACTCCAGACGTACATTCTCAGAAATTTCTTCCTCAAATTAAGACCGGTATTTGATATTAGTAGACTTCTCTTGGCCAGAAATGCCTTTATTGCCATAGCGAGTCTGCTTTTGATGTCCTCCTTGCTCCGTCCGTCATTGGGTATTTTACTGCCTATGTAGCAGAATTCCTTAACTTCATTGACTTCGTGACCATCAATCCTGATGTTAAGTTTCTCGCTGTTCTCATTTCTACTACTTCTCATTACGTTCATCTTTCTCCGATTTACTCTCAAACTATACTGTGTACTCATTAGACTGTACATTCCGTTCAGCAGATCATTTAATTCTTCTTCACTTTCACTCAGGATAGCAATGTCATCAGCGAATCGTACCATTGATATCCTTTCACCATGTATTTTAATTCCACTCCTAAACCTTTCTTTTATTTCCTTCATTGCTTCCTCGATGTACAGATTGAAGAGTAGAGGTGAAAGGCTACAGCCTTGTCTTACACCCTTCTTAATACAAGCACTCCGTTCTTGATCGTCCACTCTTATTATTCCCTCTTGGTTGTTGTACATATTGTATATCACCCGTCTCTCCCTATGGCTTACCCCTACTTTTTTCAGACTCTCCAACAGCTTGCACCATTTTATATTGTCGAACGCTTTTTCCAGGTCGACAAACCCTATGAACGTGTCTTGATTTTCCTTGAGCCTTGCTTCCATTATTAGCCGTAACGTCAGAATTGCCTCTCTCGTACCATTACTTTTCCTAAAGCCAAACTGATCGTCACCTAGCGCATTCTCAATTTTCTTTTCCATTCTTCTGTATATTATTCTTGTAAGCAGCTTCGATGCATGAGCTGTTAAGCTGATTGTGCGATAATTTTCGTACTTGTCAGCTCTTGCCGTCTTCGAAATTGTGTGGATGATGCTTTTCCGAAAGTCAGATGGTATGTCGCCAGACTTATATATTCTACACACCAACGTGAATAATCGTTTTGTTGCCACTTCCCCTAATGATTTTAGAAATTCTGATGGAATGTTATCTATCCCTTCTGCCTTATTTGACCGTAAGTCCTCCAAAGCTCTTTTCAATTCCGATTCTGATACTGGATCCCCCATCTCTTCTAAATCGACTCCTGATTCTTCTTCTATCGCATCAGACAAATCTTCACCCTCATAGAGGCTCTCAATGTATTCTTTCCACCTATCTGCTCTCTCGTCTGCATTTACCAGTGGAATTCCCGTTACACTATCAATGTTACTACCGTTGCTTTTAGTGTCACCAAAGGTCGTTTTGACTTTCGTGTATGCTGAGTCTGTCCTTCCGACAATGATATCTTTTTCGATGTCTTCACATTTTTCCTGCAGCCATTTCGTCTTAGCTTCCCTGCACTTCCTATTTATTTCATTCCTCAGCGACTTGTATTTCTGTATTCCGGATTTTCCCGGAACATGTTTGTACTTCGTCCTTTCATCAATCAACTGAAGTATTTCTTCTGTTACCCATGGTTTCTTCGCAGCTACCTTCTTTGTACCTATGTTTTCCTTCCCAACTTCTGTGATGACCCTTTTTAGAGATGTCAATTCCTCTTCAACTGTAATGGCTACTGCGCTATTCCTTATTGCTGTATCTACAGCGTTAGAGAACTTCAAACGTATCTGGTCATTCCTTAGTACTTACGTATCCCACTTCTTAGCGTATTGATTCTTCCTGACTAATGTCTTGAACTTCAGCCTACTCTTCATCACTACTATATTGTGATCTGAGTCTATATCTGCTCCTGGGTACTCCTTACAATACAGTATCTGATTTCGGAATCTCTGTCTGACCATGATGTAATGTAATTGAAAGCTTCCCGTATCTCCCCGCCTTTTCCAAGTATACCTCTTCCTCTTGTGATTCTTGAACAGGGTATTCGCTATTATTAGCTGAAACTTGTTACAGAACTCAATTAGTCTTTCTCCTCTTTCATTCCTTGTCCCAAGCGCATATTCTCCTGTAACCTTAGATTTTCTTCCCCCTTTACGTACTGCATTACTCTTTCAATATCCTCATACACTTTCTCTATCTGTTCATCTTCAGCTTGCGACGTCGGCATGTATACCTGAACTATCATTGTCGGTGTTGGTCTGCTGTCGATTCTGATTAGAACAATCCAGTCACTGAACTGTTCACAGTAACACACCCTCTGCCCTATCTTCCTATTCATAACGAATCCTACACCTGTTATACCATTTTCTGCTGCTGTTGATATTATGCGATACTAATCTGACCAGAAATCCTTGTCTTCCTTCCACTTCACTTCACTGACTCCTACTATATCTAGATTAAGCATTTGCATTTCCCTTTTCAGATTTTCTAGTTTCCCTACCACTTTCAAGCTTCTGACATTCCACGCCCCGACTCGTAGAACGTTACCCATCCGTTGATTATTCAATCTTTTTCTCATGGTAACCTCCCCCTTGGCAGTCCCCTCCCGGAGATCCGAATGGGGGACTATTCCGGAATCTTTTGCCAATGGAGAGATCATCATGACACTTCTTCATTTACAGTTCACATGTCCTGTGGATACACGTTACGTGTGTTTAATGCAGTGGTTTCCATTGCCTTCTGCATCCTCATCTCGTTGATCATTGCTGATTCTTCCGCCTTTAGGGGCAATTTCCAACCCCTAGGACAAGAGAGTGCCCTGAACCTCTATCCGCTCCTCCGCCCTCTTTGACAAGGCCGTTGGCAGAATGAGGCTGACTTCTTATGCCAGAAGTCTTCGGCCACCAATGCTGACTGTTTATCAAAATTTAGGCAGTGGCGGGGATCGAACATGGGACCGAAGACGTTTCGATTATCAATGAAAGGCGCTACCCCTAGACCTACTATTACCAGCATATATCCTTACATCTGTTTTTTCTCTCGTGTCGTTATGCTCAGTTACCAGTGTCCCAAGGTATTTACACAGCGTTCATAATCTTCTCCGTTCAATGTCATGCTCATTTCTCTTTCACTATACCTTTACCTAGATGTTAACATATACTTGGTCTTTCATCGATGAAGTGGCAGCACCACTCCGCTCCATATCTTTCTAATTGTTCGATTTTCTTCCAGGTCATTTTTCCTCCTGGATAACAAATCAATATCATCTGCATATGCAAGATCCTGCGTAACTCTATTAAGCAGAGCTCCCCCAGGATAACCGCATTGTGCCTGTCGCAATCAAGAGAAACGTTTAACATTAAATGGAACGCTAATACTGGAAACTAGCTACTAAGATTTATTTGTGTTTAGACTTAAAGTAAATTCGTACGGCATGAATGTCTGGAAGTTACTCGAGAGGGATGTTCCAATTGTATATCACTTCAGTAACTTACGAGCTGTAATTCTAGTGCACTAATTCTACTGGGGAAAGTGGACCAGTTTAACGTGAAATCTGAACCACTTGTAGCTACTGGCATATTTTCATATCGATGACTGATGAAAGCTAGCGCAAAGGCAGACTGAGCAAATCCAGTGTCTCACCGGGATCCGATGGTGCGACCTACAAGGTGTCTCTCTGGTCGGCAAGCATGTAGGTTTCTCTGTTCAACCTCTGTTTCTCAACGACTGTGAAACAGAGCCACCACTTAAGTGACACTACTATAAAAACTATGCACAAAGGATATGGATGTAAACTGCTGTATTTCTCACTACAAGATGATTTATCTCTCACATAAGTAAATAAAATTATTGAAGCTGACCACGTCGTCTTGTGAACTTGAATGAAAGAAAGAATTAAATATCAAAACAGATTTAACCATAAAAACCAGTACTAAATAAAACGTGGTTCAACATAATACATTGATTAAACTCTATGTAATATTATTAAAGTAGAGTAATCAGTCGGGCTTTTGATAAGTTGGAACCAAGTATGATCAGTCGACTTTAAAGGGATGACTATTGTTAATAGGGATGACAATCGTTAATACGACAGAAGGAACTGACCTCGGAATCACACAATTACAATGGGCTTGAATTAGACACTGGCTGCTGCTCCCCTCGGCTTGCGAAAATGTAAGAGATTTTGTTGTAATGATTCCCAGTGATGGTGCTGCCAAATGCTCCCCACAAACACTTAGAAAACACCGGATGCCAATCGCAGTGCGTTTTGGCGCCGTTTCGGATGCTGAACATCCGTCACAATCTCCGGCTCACATAAATCTCCGTCCGACTCCAACAACTACGTCTCCCTCTCGTCCTGGCCGCCAACACCTCCGCGGATTACGACCGAATCTTAATTCCGTCCGCACTCTTGTGCAGATCTCAGCCGAATCCTCCTATTCTCTACTCACTCACTCCCAGGTCGCAGAAAGCTCCAAGTGGATTTTTCGCCAAAAGACTCCCCAAACACACGAGCGTCAGTAGCGCATCACTTCGTTCACTGTTCAGTCTCCCTCCATAAGACGGAAAGAACCTCTTCCCCTGATCGTAGCACATCGAAAGGCGTAGACTGTTATGGTCTGTTATGACTTGTACGTAACGGACTGCAGTCCGGTAAACTCAATGCCATTTTTGCACGTGCGGTAAACCACGCAAACCGGAGTGCCAAAAAGTATGTGACCTGCACAGCAAGCTCAGACACACATTATCCGACGGCCAGCAGCGTTTCGAGAAATGTTTTCACCAACTGATCTTAGCGGAAACAGGAGACAAATTGGAGCCCCCTTCTGAAAAGTGGTCTTTGCCTTGCTTCACCCGGGAACAATTGCCGCTCTCACACTCCAAAGCAACTTTTTCCAAAGAAGTTGTGCATTTCTCTCCTGACTACAGGGGCAGTACAGCCGAACCGCTGCTGTTGGCGCCTCTCCATTCTGTGTCCAGTGACTCCGTGCGACTCGGACCGCTACCTCAGTGACGGGCAGTGTCGTGCCTAGGAGCCGTCCGGCTGCGCTTCGCACACTTGTGACCTGTTGCATCCTCAGAACTAGCATTATTCCGCACCATCTGCCACAGCCATGCCTGCTCAACCATAACCAGAGCTCGTCCCTTCCACTTCAAGTGACTGCTTGCTTTTAGCTCTCACTGAATTTAGCGTTACAACTGCTGTCAAACCTCTCTAGTTATCTCAGTGACCATAATATATGTGACTCTCAGCTCCATTGAGCAAATACGGTGGAGGAAAGGTGAGTCGAAAGGCCCTGCACTCTTTCAGTCTTACAGCTTCCAGCCTTGCACTTTATCGATAGACCACCAAGTCCAACTTGTGCAGGCCTCACTTCATCTACGAAATTGGAGTGACGGAAAATCCATAACCAAACCATTTATGTAAATCTTGTGTTATCAAACTCCTACTAAATAAGGTTACTTTGAAATAGAGTAAGGGACACAAAAATTTTAATACAGTTAATGTTCCATGTTCCCACGAATCGAACTGCACACGGAAATTTGCACAGTCTAATTACTAGTGCTCCTCCTTCTTGCAAAGCTATTTTCCTTGTTTCTTTTGGTCGGTCCTGCGAGTCTTGTTACTAGACGTATTTGAGTAAGGCGTAATTCGGAGGTCCATTACCAACGTTGGCGAGTCTTTCTTGAAAATGTATAATGAACGTCATTTACAAATCAGGCATTGAGCTACTAATCAACCTACTTGTCTGAAAATTGCAGGATTACTGAGAAAAATTGTTTATGTTAACGGGCTTTAGGAATCAATTATTTCTGAGCAGATGGATTGATCATTTCTGCTTTCAGTACTACTTACTACAGCAAAAACTATTCCTTCCGTGGTAAGTTACTTTCGTATATTGAGTTGAGAATTCTTTGCCTAGTTCTGCCGCAGATTTCCGTTAACAATGCTGTAGTTTGCACATTTGAACCTATTCGTTCGGGCAAATTTTATTACCATAAAATTGCATGTTATTACGTATGTATGAAGCTACAGAAAACAGATTTAATATCAATGAAACTGGCAAGTAATACTACTAGACTGAACTCCTTAGCATGTTGAAGAATAGAGGTCTGTTTTTCTACTCTCACTTTCATTACCCAGGAATGTCTGATTCCAAATATAGACAGAGGTACCAACATCTTCTCTTGCAATTATACAAGTGTTAAGGATTAAACAGTACCTTTGATGAGCAATGCCTTTCATTTACATACAAATAATATCTGCAACCCCAAACCTTTGGAGTGCAACCAGTCGGATGATTTGGAAGTATTGCAATGATTTATTATAAAGTAGTCCCGTTTATTTATCAGTAAGCGTCGTTTCATGATTTCTTCGTGTATTACATTTTTTTTTAGTAATCTGCATCACTAGGAACAGTACCCTCAGTTGCACAAATGTGTGTGAAAGAATGTTAGATATTTCTCTAAGTATATACTATTGATGTCTACTGCCTTCATCAGTCAACATAACCAACCTCCTTTCCTTGAAGCATCAAATCACGCTACTGAATATTGCAGTTGATTCCGATTAACATTTCTTATTTCGTCTAGAACCGGCACTAGTATCTCATTACCACGGAGAAAGTTTAGCTCTCACTTCAGGTGCTAATACTCTTTGGGCCCACAACAAGTAAACGAAATGAGGTCGATCATTACAGAGCTGGTATGTTGTTGCCGATGTCCGGAATAAACACACCTGAATGTGTTCGTACACAGCGATTTTCACAGGAGACTGAACAAGTTAAGTGTTCTAAGAACTAGTAAAACAGAAAGCCATTTCGTTTGTTTAGTTTTTTCCTCCAATTAGTGCGTAAATTTCGAGTTCTGTAATAGCTGCAGTGTCTTTAAGATAGGCCTTATTTTATTCGAGAAGGAGTGAAGAAATGAAAAAAGAAAAGAGAAAAATCTCAATACTAAGAAATCGTTCAAATTATAATAAGATCAACAAAAATTAAAAATTTAAGAATGAAGAGGCAATTCCAAAAGCCGCATAGCTATCTGAAAGTGCTTCGTTCGCGACTGCCTGTTTCACGTCAGTAGAGATGCATTTTATGGTGTATATGAGACAAATACAAATCACTGTCTTAAAAATTTGAAGTGGTAGAAGTGCAAAACCATTGGGAGACATTCAGCAAAAAACAGTGAAAAGGGCTCATAATGGCTATGTTTTCATAATGTAGATGGACAGTTAACGAATTTCAGAATTTAGGAAGTTATCCACGTTAAGAGCCAAACCACGCTGGTGGTGTTTGGAAATGAAGTCATAATAATTTTTATATCTCACATTACTAATACACATTCTGAGATATAACATGTTGTATACCTTCTTGTTACACTATGTTCCGCGACTTGTAAATAAACTGGTGTGTTACCCTACAAATCTCTGCTTACTCTTGTGATTCACGACATAAGATTTGGTGCCGAAACCCGGGATGTTTCCACTATTCCTGCTGTGACAACACTGGTTTTAACGTACTATCTCGATTCGCTTAGAAGACTGCAATCACTTCACAATGTCTGACAGGGAACACGCTAATAGCAACCATCAGCTACAATGCTAGAAAAGGGTACGGGCAAGAGCAAGAGCTAATATTACACATGTTTTTAACGAAGTACATAACTCTTATGTCACAACTACCATTGAAGATTATGGTATTCCTAAGATCCATTGCAGGAAGTATTGTGTACACTAACAGATCCTGATTATAAAATAGACGACCTTCTCGATGACACTAATTTCGCTGCTCATGTGTTCAAATGCGATGGATACACAGGCACAACTGAACACACTATTCTACGCACGTCGCGGGGAATAGAGTGAAACTTTCCGAATTCCATGGCTCGAACTACCATCAGTGACGAACAACCGGCTACGACGGTAACTTCAGTTGTTCCACCACCTAATATCAGATTTCCCATTATAAAACTTCTGACTTTTACTGGAAATGTTCAGAACTGGACTCGATTTTGGAAACGATTCCAGCAATTAATTGATTAAGATCCCACGATTTCCACCATTCTTAAACACATTTTCTGCGTGGCAGCTTAGAAAGGGAACCGAAGTATTTAGTTGATGGTATTGCTGTGATCTCTGGTACATATAAAGAAACCAATAGACTGTACACAACACTCCACGGCGATAACGATAGAATTATGCAAGCTCACATGCATTATTTAGTATCTATTAAACCCATTTAATTTCCAAATCAGACTCCATAAGTTCTACGTTTATAGAGTGCAATCGCCGCATCCAAGTGATGAGCGCGCTTAATGAAGACGTAAATGCTAATGGTCCCCGAACTAACACCAGAAATTCCCAGAACATTTCCGGAAGAACAAATCTGTCACTCAAGAGTTTGTATTTGTTATGGCAGAATGAGTGCTAGTGTGTGTATAATATTGGTTTTTCGTTCGAAAGCCTTAGAAAGCTAGTTTAGTTTTGCTAGGAATAATTGTGATTGCGTGAAGAAAACCGGTGTTTCAGAAAGAGACATCCTTCAGGAACGGAAATTGACGCAGCGGTTGCCTCGCAGAAGATCTGATGTGGCAATAACACGTTGACTTACCTTCCACAGCTGCAGCGCTTCATGCCCACGCTGATCAGAAAGGGCAATAAAAACTACGGTCCATTTTGCGTTTTTGAGAAGAACGTGGCCATTGGGGCCAAGAACGTAATAAAGTTACTAACCTCAATGGAAATAAGCAGAAATAGAAAAATACTAACCGATATTTCTTTGCCTAACAGAAGACATAAAATGACAGACTGCGGGAAGAAGGGTAGGGCATTTTGTGCTAATTGTAAAAAATCACATCACATGCCGATATGCGTCGAAGGTACGAAGTGTAAAACAGCAGCACAGAGAAACGTAACTTAGCGTTTGCACTTTCAAATCTCATACTAGCTTCTCACGATGGCTTAGCGCTGTCAGTTTCGACACCAGGGGAGCGAGGACTAATTCTAAGACTTGCATCAACGCGTCTGAAAGTGACCACTACTCCAGGCTTCACTCCAGAGTTCCACAAGGTATTAAGAATGTAATACATGTTTGCACACTACAGTTTGTTGATCCACAGACAGATTCCGAAGAAGATACGCCCATCGAAGTTTTAGTTGGTAGTGATCATGACTGGAAGATTGTCACCGATGATTTGCCCTCCCATACTTCTAAATCCATTGTACGGTTTCGCACCATATTCGGTTGGATCCTCATTGGCTACAGATGTGCTGCCTCTGCGAATTTAGCTGTTGTTAACTTTTTACTTCAGACTTAAATACTCACAGATGACCATTTGAGACTATTCTGCGAGCTAGATACTACTGGGATAACTGCGCATCATGATGGAGTAAAGAATAATAAAGATTCAGCCCACTTTCAAGTATTTCAGGCATTTTATCTTCTGCAGAATAATCTAAGAGTCGTTGGTCTTCCTAAGAAACTAAACATTAATTTTATTCTACTAACCAACTGGGCGCAGAAAGCAGATTTCGAAGTTCAGAATAAAGACTTCTTAACAACGACTCCTTAGAGGAAACCTACCACAGTCTCATGTTGGAATACATTACAAAGAACCATGTAGAACTCGATCCTCCTGAAGACCCCAGTGACAACAAATTTTACCTTCCGCATCCTGACGTCAGGAAGCAAAACTTTGCTAAGATAAAGTGGAGGCTAGCTTTTGATGAATCGCCTCACGAGGTCAACGCACCCTTTCTCAACAACACTTCAGAGACAGGACCAAAGCTTCTGCCGGAAATAGTGGTGCTCTGCTTCTGTTACGAATGCATCCCGTAGCTGTTATTAGCAATATTACGCAATCGTTTCTGCAACTTATCTTGCACAAAGATTACACGGAAATTGCAAGATTTTAAGTTTTTCAAGATGGTCACGGAAACTGGCGAACGAAGTAACGACTTATTATTTCTGTAGATTTCCATTCGACCTGACATGCAGTCCATTCCTGATTTCGGTAACGCTGAAAGGAGACGCTTTTAAACATGAGATACTAGCCAACGATGTTTTCATGGATGACTTCGCTTTGGTGCAAATGGCGACAGTGAAGCTGTCGTTATCAATCATGATCTAAGTGCCCTTATGAAACAGTTGAGCCGCGCGGGATTAGCCGCGCGGTGTGAGGCGCTGCAGCCATGGACTGTGCGGCTAGTCCCGGCGGAGGTTCGAGTCCTCCCTCGGGCTTGGGTGTGTGTGTGTGTGTGTTAGTCCTATTTAAGTTAAGTAGTGTGTAAACTTGCAATGTCAAGGAAAGCGTTTCTGAAGAAGAGAAATTTGTTAACATCGAGTATAGATTTAAGGGTCAGGAAGTCGTTTCTGAAAGTAATTGTATGGAGTATGGTCATACAACAACAACAGTGTGTAACCTTAGGGACTGATGACCTTAGCAGTTAAATCCAATAAGATTTCACACACATTTGAACATTTTTGAAACTATTTGACTTTCAATTAGTGAAATGAACCACTACTTCATATCAATTATAGGACATGTACAGAACTGAAGAACGAGAGATTACTACATATAGTGAAGTTCTAGTTGTAAATTGGAACACAGAAACGGCCAGCTTTTATATTAATAAGGATGATGTCACGGAAAAATTATCTCATGAACCTACTACCAAAAGGTAAATACTACGTACTGTTGTTAAATTTTACTATCCACTAGGATTATTCACCCCTACGCCAATCATGGAGAAACAATTATTACAAAAACGTGTTGTAGGGGTTGATTGGAATGAATTGCTACCCAAAATATGGAAACACATTGCAAGACTTGGGTACCTAATTTACCTCCGTTGTCTTATGTTATTGTCCCTCGATTGATGTCAGCTACAAAAGATCGTGGCGTTCAGATTCACTTATTTTTGATGCTTCTGAATAAGCGTATGTCGCAGCTCTGTACATCCGCATTATTTCACATTGTAACACGGTGATTCAATGGACATGTAGCAAGAACAGACTTGCACCTGTCAAAAGGATAATACTGCCAGGTCTCGACTTCTAGCGACACTTGTGTGAGCACGATTGCTAAGCTGTTTCTGCACAGATGGAGGGTACGACATTACACATGCAATATTACGGACGGACGCCCCAGTACGCAGTACTGGACACGCAGTACTGGGGATCGATGGAAGACAGTCATCTGTAAAAAATGACAGATATTCACACAGTCGCCTAGTCAGTGGAGACATTGTCCTGGAAATGATAACCTAGCATATCACCTCGGACACGCTGACGTCTTGGCAATCGAATCCTATCTGCGCGTGTTTGTTGGGAAGGGCAGCCATGGCTTGCACAACCACAAGATTGTTGGCCATCTGGTAATTCAAATATGCATAATGACCCCTCACCCCCGACAAAGGAGGAATGTAAGACACGTGATGGCAGTTGCTATGCCTCCCAGCTTCATAGACATTTCCAAATTCAGTTCCTACTGGAGACTAATTCTTACAACCGGATGGGTCCTTGGGTTCATACTTAACATTCGTCAGAAAGACAAACTTGCTGGTGAGATGACAGCAGTCGAGCTCACCAATGCACGCACTAAATGGATCAAAATAATCGAACGTCAGTGCTTCATACAGGAATTCCATGCACTCCAGAACGATTGGGGGACTCTTTCACCCATTCATCAAATACGCACTCATTCATCTGGGAGGTAGACTACAGTTTGCAGACTTCACTAGTGAGTAACGACATCCGCTACTTCACATCACTTCACAAGATTCCTCACAATTCAGACACGTATTGATCTCCATCATCTTGGTGTCCACATTATGTTATCCAAACTTCGGCAAGATTTTTAATACTTAAACTTCGTCAAACCGTTAAAAGTGTCCTGGATACATGTTTATTATGCAAGATCATGAAGACCTCAAGAGGAAACCAAACTGAAGCCACCCCACTCACAGATCGAATGAGACCATCTAAGCCTTTTACTGTCACCGTCATTGAATTCGTTTGTCCTCTTTATATCAACACAGGCATGACTATGAAAAAGGACTGTAAAACACTCTTCACTTGCACAACAACACGTGCAATAGCGCTCTTGTCCAATATGGATGCCAACACATTTTTGATGGCTTTACAGAGATTTGCTAATAGAAGTGGACTGCCGTGCACTATCTACACCGACAATGCAAGGACCTTTCAGGCCGCTGACAAAGAATTATCGGAACTATAGGCTAACTAACCATTGCAGAGACCCATAGCTTCCTCGCCAAAGGCGGAATCACTTGGAAGTTCGTTGCACCTCGGGTGTGTTGGTGGGGAAGATGGTGGTAGAGGATGGTGCTCACCGTCAAGCAATGCTTACGGAAGATGTTGGGACGTCAAACCTAACCGCATAGTAAATCTACAAGTATAACATATTGGTCAACATCGAAGCTACAGTAAAATCAATACAAAGATCTCCAGGAGATGATGCAGAACGTCTCAGCACACTTTCTGGTTGGTGAAGGCCTTTTAAATGAGCCCATTGGACCAGAACCCACCGTCACACGCAATCTGAACAAAGTATTTTAACTATAGGAAAAACTATGCCTTTTCGAAGAGATGGACCAAGGAGTATCTTGTGCAGCTTAGGAGATATCACAAATTTAGAGAAGCTGTATTAGCTTCCGACCTGGTGATCTGGCTTTGATTCAGGAGGATGGACGACTAGGAGACGTGGAGGAAAGGAAGACGTATACAGGGAAGAGACAATAAAATAAGAATGATAATACCACGCAAGCCAGAAGGACAGCAAATAGCATGTCCGTTTCAGCTGATCACCCCCTAGAGGTTGACCATGGAGGGGAGCATTTTGAGAATTGAAGTCGTCGGGACATTTACATCTCTGATTAGTGATACTCTTCGTAAGACATAATACACTGTAAACTCTTTAGTTTGATATATGGTCTATGGCTCGTTAATAGAGTGTTTAGCATGCAAATCGCTCCTTATTGCTCTGATTCACAACAGATGGGTAGTCATAATAATAATCAACTGCACCCGAAAGATGTTTGTCAAATGCGTATAAAGCACGCGTGCTAAATGAGCCAGACCTAGAGAAAACCCGGGTAAAAACAAATACTGTATGAGACACTAATGTGAACTGGGATAAAACGCCTGAAAATTAACTGGCGCCATATGTACACAGAAAGATTTCATCAAAAAGTAATACTATAGCATGGATCCGAAACCCCGAGAAAAGAAGAAATATGAAAAACAGCTTACTGGATAACACCTCTTAGGTCATATTACATGATTCGCTAAACGCCAACTACACAAAACTGATGTAAGTACAACTTAACATCTTTTATGATGTGCGTAATTCCGACATATTGCTAACAGGCCAATCTGGTGAAAGCAGCCTGTGGTGGCTAGCAGTATACTGGAAGACGAAAGGCCACAGTGCCGAAGAGGCAAGCCGCTAGGAGAACATCATAACTTGGAAAACAACACAAGGCTGGGAACCCCATTACGTATGTTTAATTCTATTACAGTGTTTAATTTGCATATATGCTCAAGCTGTTTCGGTCAGAAAAGACCCAGTTTACTTGTGTTTGCGGAAGGTACACTTTCACACATTTGTATATTAAAATCATAAATACAGTTGCAATTTATTAGTTCAATGTATTAGTCATCCAAACAGCGAACGAGAATTATTATATTAAAATGAAGTGAGTGTTACATTTACCATGTCTAACTTTTACATAAAACTTTTACATTTGAATAATAGATTTTTCTTGCAAGTAAATGTTTAGACTTAGCACTCTTTATCGACCTTTTTTTTACCAGTTTTTCTTTACAGATGACGTCTTCCTCTCTTCGTACTCCTAGCATGATTGTTTGCCGATGTGGAGGTTGCAAATTCGAAAGATGTTCATCTCTGTATAGCGTTTCTTGCAGAATTTTCTCCCGAGAGATATCTCATCTACTGTAAGAAACATCCTGAGCTTGTATAACATCTCATTTCTCCCACAAATCCTTCACAGGTGCAAACTTAACACGTTCTCGTTTTCGTAGTCTTGTCTCTCGGCCATCAAACTCCTGATATGTTTTAATGGTTTCTAGTGATATTGTACCACTGAAAATTGCACAACCTTTCTATTTATTCGCTAAACTATAATTTGGCCCGTTATTTGATTTACAGATTGCTAAAAACAACGGACTATGTGTGTATCTAAGTCAAGAACATCGAACTATTTCACTTACCTCCTTATAAATGCATTCCTTCAGTACGTTAAGGTTGATTATAATGTCTTCAACTGCTGGAGGAAGGAATAATTTTAGAGCCGAGTATTGATCAATAACGCGGAAAGGGGTATACCTTTTTGGTCCTATATTCAAGTGGACGATATTACATGCTGCATGCCATCCCAGTTGAGGTAAGGGTTTTGTTTTGCATACAAATGGTTTATCCTTTGAAAGCAGAATTGCACTGATTACCGTTTGCTGTTCAGCTGTATGATGTGTGTCTTCTAGTGAAGAGAGCTGCATTCCGAAACGTGTTCTTCAACCTCCAAAACTATTTCGTCATTATGAGATTATCTTGAGTAGAAACACTTAAAAAATATACGAATTCTATAGGTAGGAAACAAGTGATCTGTGTGGAAGTGAGCCGGCTGAAGTGGCCGTGCGGTTCTAGGCGCTGCAGTCTGCAGCCGCGAGACCGCTACGGTCGCTGGTTAGAATCCTGCCTCGGACATGGATGTGTGTGATGTCCTTAGGTTAGTTAGGTTTAACTAGTTCTAAGTTCTAGGGGACTAATGACCTCAGAAGTTGAGCCCTATAGTGCTGAGAGCCATTTGCCCCATTTTTTTGTGTGGAAGTGAATGAGTTAACTGATTTGTTGACAGAAAGAAAAACAATGAGTTGCGATCAACTTTCATTCTTTCCACAGAAATAGACATTCTGTTCAAATCAACAATTAGGCCTACTTCATTCCTTTACACCATCATTACTGGACGCATACACATTTCATTGTTCACAAACTGAAAATTGTCATAATTTGCTGCTTAAACGAAAGTTACACTACGCAGCGTCTAAAAAGACCCGAACGCTTTGAGATGTACTCTTTCTGTGAATGCGAAACTAAAGCTCCAAATCAATATTTTTCTGTCAAAATAGACACTCCTGGAAATGGAAAAAAGAACACATTGACACCGGTGTGTCAGACCCACCATACTTGCTCGGGACACTGCGAGAGGGCTGTACAAGCAATGATCACACGCACGGCACAGCGGACACACCAGGAACCGCGGTGTTGGCCGTCGAATGGCGCTAGCTGCGCAGCATTTGTACACCACCTCCGTCAGTGTTAGCCAGTTTACCGTGGCATACGGAGCTCCATCGCAGTCTTTAACACTGGTAGCATGCCGCGACAGCGTGGACGTGAACCGTATGTGCAGTTGACGGACTTTGAGCGAGGGCGTATAGTGGGCACGCCGGAGGCCGGGTGGACGTACCGCCGAATTGCTCAACACGTGGGGCGTGAGGTCTCCACAGTACATCGATGTTGTCGCCAGTGGTCGGCGGAAGGTGCACGTGCCCGTCGACCTGGGACCGGACCGCAGCGACGCACGGATGCACGCCAAGACCGTAGGATCCTACGCAGTGTCGTAGGGGACCGCACCGCCACTTCCCAGCAAATTAGGGACACTGTTGCTCCTGGGGTATCGGCGAGGACCATTCGCAACCGTCTCCATGAAGCTGGGCTACCGTTCCGCACACCGTTAGGCCGTCTTCCGCTCAAGCCCCAACATCGTGCAGTCCGCCTCCAGTGGTGTCGCGACAGGCATGAATGGAGGGACGAATGGAGACGTGTCTTCTTGAGCGATTAGAGTCGCTTCTGCCTTTGTGCCAATGATGGTCGTATGCGTGTTTGGCGCCGTGCAGGTGAGCGCCACAATCAGGACTGCATACGACCAAGGCACACAGGGCCAACATCCGGCATCGTGGTGTGGGGAGCGATCTCCTACACTGGCCGTACACCTCTGGTGATCGTCGAGAGGACACTAAATAGTGCACGGTACATCCAAATCGTCATCGAACCCATCGTTCTACCATTCCTAGACCGGCAAGGGAATTTGCTGTTCCAACAGGACAATGCACGCCCGCATGTATCCCGTGCCACCCAAAGTGCTCTAGAAGGTGTAAGTCAACTGCCCTGGCCAGCAAGATATCCGGATCTGTCCCCCATTTAGCATGTTTGGGACTGGATGAAGTGTCGTCTCACGCGGTCTGCACGTCCAGCACGAACGCTGGTCCAACTGAGGCGCCAGGTGGAAATGGCATGGCAAGCCGTTCCACAGGACTACATCCAGCATCTCTACGATCGTCTCCATGGGAGAATAGCAGCGTGCATTGCTGCGAAAGGTGGATATACACTGTACCAGTGCCGACTTTGTGCATGCTCTGTTGCCTGTGTCTATGTGCCTGTGGTTCTGTCAGTGTGATCATGTGATGTATCTGACCCCAGGAATGTGTCAATAAAGTTTCCCCTTCCTGGGACAATGAATTCACGGTGTTCTTATTTCAATTTCCAGGAGTGTACTTCAATAAGTAAGAAATAAAATCGAAAAAAGGAATTTATAAAAACGAAAAATTTCAAAATGACAGAACATCAAAAATACGTGTGGTTTAAAATAGCCTTAACAACCTATTTAAGTCCAAGAATGCCTAGTTTCAACTAGGTATATAAGATGAAACAAAATATGCTTTACGTAAATGATGTCTCACATGATGCACATTGTTGCTTTAACATCAAGTATGTTTCTCAACAGAGTTGCGGCGGTGAGGTGGTCATGTGAGCAGAAAATAAGAGCCAGAGAACTTAACGTGTAAGTAAATTTTTCAGCTGTGGAGACGAGGTTGCGAAATTGAAGAAAGAGGGAGCACACACCATCCTCCTCCTACCCACTTCCTTCCCAAACGACTGTTTTAGTATAAAACTCATGTCTAAATATCTACAATATTGGCATTGCTTAAGAACATAGTACCGACAAGCAGTCCGTATGACATTTGGGAACGTTGCCACTAAGAGCAATCGTGTGACGTGGGGGAATATTTTGTCGACTGTGGAGACTAAGGTACGTGTTAAGAGCCCGCAGCTGCGAGGGCAGGTTTAACTGAAGACCGGCGCATGTAGCAGCGGCGACAACAGCCGGAGAGGAGTGAAGCCCTAGTTTTGGCAGCGGACGCGGGTGACAGAAGCGTTAGCCACACGGTGCAAGTATGTTTGGCAGGTTGCCGCCAAACTTAGCTGCTGAGAGGTGGGTGAGGGGGCGATAGGCAAGCAACTGCGTGTCTGCGTGCGCTGGCTGCACGGCTTCTGTGGCTGGTGGCCCGCCAACAGTTCCGGCAGACAGCGGCGCTACCCGTACACCTGCCGATGCGGAATGCGGGCGATTTGTCATCTGCGTTTTTACACTAGGTGCCAGATATTTAGAGGCGTTGGCTCGAAACGATTCGTAATTTGAGGATCGCACTGTTCACTTTGCAGGCAATATCAGAGTTGTTCGTAGTTGGGCAAAAGCTCAAGAGAATAAATTATAAATTTACAGACGATTTTATGCATTTAAAAATTAAATTGTGATGTGTGTGTGTAAAATGACTCCGTCGACGCCATTACGACTTTTTGTGAAAATGGTTTATCGAACATGAAATGAAATGATCGTGTGGCATTGACGGACGGGAGGCCCCGTCCGGGGAAGTTCGACTGCCGGGTTGCAAGTCTTATTTCAGGTGACGCCACAACGGGTGACTTGCGAGACGGAGATGATGAGATGAAGATAAGGACAGCACAACACCCACACTATGGGCGGAGAAAATCTCCAAATCGGGAATCAAACCCGGGCCCGCTGCATGGTAGGCAAGCAAGGTACCATTCAGTTAAGCAGGCATACATATCGAACACCAAACTAACGAACAAACCAACTACCGTGGCTGATGATGAGTAATTCCAGTGTCTCTCGAAGGGTTTTAACTGTGTAATGAGCACTGAGAATTGGCCAGGTTCTAGTAGAACGCCCCGGGAATCTCGAATCTCGACAATTTTTTGGCTGATGTCGACACTGATACTGGCAAGAGTCCTGTCCCAGGAATTCCAAGACAATAGGAAGTGTTTAACTATGAGCGCGAAGTGCGTGATGTAATTACTAATTAACAACTTTATGATTTTTACCTCTACTTATACTGTGAAACCCTGCTTCTTCCCATATTTCATGATTCTTGATCAACGGAAAGTACACTATAGGTTTCAGCGAGGGAGTTTGTGAATGTCGAAATATATTACATAAATGGCCGTATCTTTTGATTGCATTGACGTGGTAGCTTTGGCACCGCCATGGGACATTAAAGCTTAGTGTCTGGCTCAAATTTTGAACTTGATTTGTCTATCCGCACCTGGAAAGAAATGTTTTTGACAGGCGGCAAGAAAGATCGATGGACGTACAACAAAATGATCATATAAGGGCTCCCTTTTTTACCAACTCAGGTGTAGAATCCTAAAAATGGGCTGAGTGTAAACCAAAGTCTTTCTATTTTTAAAGTAATTAATTAGCATTTGTTGAAATGAAACAAGTGACAAATTTTAATTCAGAGTTTGAGAGCACTTAGTAGACAAAGTGAATGAATTCAGTTACTTTGGAAGCAGATTGAGGCATCACAGTCGAAGTAAGTACGATATAATATTTCTGGACTCAGGGGATGCATTCCGCATCAGAAGGGACTCGCAATCGTTGCAGCAAGAAAGAAACCAGTATAGTAAGCGTGGTGTAAAGTACACATGCAAAATATCACCGCTGCTGTTTAAGTTCAGTGGGAAGAAGCAACGTGCCAACGGCCTTGCCGCAGTGGCAACACCGGTTCCCGTCAGATAACCGAAGTTAAGAGCCGTCGGGCTTGGCTAGCACTTGGATGGGTGACCGTTCTGTTTGCCGAGCGCTGTTGGTAAGAAGGGTGCAGTCAGCCCTTGCGAGGCAAATTGAGCAGTTATCTGACAGAGAAGTAGCGGCTCCGGTCACGGAAACTGACAACGGCCGGGAGAGCGGTGTGCTGACCACATGCCCCTCCATATCGGCATTCAGTGACGCCTATAGGCTAACGATGACACTCCGGTCAGTCAGTACCGTAAAGATCTTTAGAGGTTTGTTCGGATGGAGTTTAGTTTTTAGTTTAGTGGGGAAGCAATGTAAGTGGTAAAAGAGTGTGCGATAGCACGAATAACGGTAAAATTATTAACGATAAGGTCCGAAGTCACCTTTCTGCCCAAAAGCAAGGAATAAATTTGAATGGGACGCACTTGACATTAACTGCAGAGATTCAGAATAAACAACAGTATGGCAAAAGTTATGCAAACGAGTAGATAGCGGAGGAATAACGAACTTAAACCTCGAATGTAATTAACGCCGATATCAACGTTTATGAGACAAGCCTACACGGCATAATGGACGTAGGAGGTACTGTCGACGAAGAAGTTATGAGAGCGAAACACAGACTGGCACGGAGAAGTCATGGGTGTCGTTTCAAAAAATGGTTGAAATGGCTCTGAGCACTATGGGGCTTAACAGCTGAGGTCATCAGTCCCCTAGAACTTAGAACTACTTAAACCTAACTAACTTAAGGGCATCACACACATCCATGCCCGAGGCAGGATCGAACCTGCGACCGTAGCGTTCGCGCGGTTCCAGACTGAAGCGCCTAGAACCGCTCGGTCACAGGGGGCGGCGGGTGTCGTTTCCTATGGAATTATCCGAGAATTCGCTTTGAATAATTATGGTAGGCTACGGGAAACGTAAATCTAGATGGCCGGACGATGAGTCTTACTACCGTCGTCCAAAATACCATTCCTGTACCTTACTACTACCCCTTTCTCGTGGTCACAAATTAGCAGATACGTGGAAAATAGCAGAGGCAGACTGCTGCATGCGAAGAAAAAATTCAGCAAAAAAACTGAACAGTAGATTTAATGCCCTTGATCTAATCTGCGAACTACGCTCAGTTCGGAAAAATCTAGATACAGATCCAGAGGAAACACAAATAAATTGTCTACATTTATTTAAAAATAAATTACAAATAAATATGTAAGCTACAACAAAGGAACATACCATACCATAAATTGCCCAATTTACAACAAAGCCGAATGACTTTTGTATTGTTCATGCAACGGACGACGTAGTGTTCACAATCACACGGGGTCTATGGCCTTCTCAAATACAGTGGCAAATACGAGGCCCAGAAGAAATATGAAATCATTACAGAAAACAGCATTAACAGATGATGCCGGCAATAACGCCACATTTCGAAAATTGGAAAACTGTTTAAAGGACTGAAACTTACTCGACCAATCCTGCCGTAACAAAAATCTACAAATGATAAAACTTAGCTGTTAGTAAATAAATCTATAATCCTTACGAGAAGAACTAATTGCAGAAGTGCCATGGAACTTAAAGGAAAATTAAAATTTTCTAAACAGGGAAAACCTAAGAATGCTTTCCTTAAATCTGTTCTTGAAATACTAAAGTTAATCAAAATTACAACTTTTTGTCTCGTATTCTCGTTACCTAAATTCTTTTTCACATCATCAGGCTTTCGGGGCTACATGTATTCCCGGCAGTTACGGCACGCATACGGCTAAGGGCTTGCGTGTACGCATAGCAGGTAGATCAGACAGGTGGCTACGGGCATTCATATATGCCCGGCAGGTAGAAGACTTGAAGGCTACGGACTGGTTACTGTTTTATGTAACTTATTTACATTCGTTTAAGCCTGGACGGAGGAGAAGATAAACGTGCACAATAGAACGGCGCTTAACTGTGGTCTGTGTTCCGACATTTCTGCCAACTCTGTCATTATCTTCTCTTGTTAGTGATGTAAGAAGGCGTTACATCTTTCACCTGCTCCTGGTTTGCTTCTGTTTACGAGTCAACGCATTAGATACTATTTGATTTCCTAACTTCCAAAAGACAAATGACACAAAAATATATAACAGGAAGGGGACGAACTACCCTAATGGACCAACGTGTCAGACGCCAAAAGTGGAGAATATCGCAGCAGATAAGAGCAGTTCCACAGCAGCAGCGCATAAAAAGGAAATGTCACGCACAGTCAAGCAATCTTAAATTCATTTTCTAATCTAACATATATCATTACAAACATAAACTATAAGACAAAGAAATCTACCCATGTTAAAATATTTATCCGAATGGGATGACAATTGATAGATGTGATGCATATACACAGATAAATAATTGATTAGAATTTCACGAAAAACTCTGAATGATGTATTCAAGAGAAAGAGCGTCACAAATTCAGCAAGACACAAATGCGTTGTTCCTCCTCTGGCCCTTAAGGAAGCATTTATTCGCCTTGGCATTAATTGACACATTTGTTGGCTGTCCTCCTCAGGTAAGCAGGCTCCAAATTGGCGCGTCAGATCGTCAAAATCTCGAGCTATTTGGAAGGTCCTTAGCATAATGGTAGAAACGTTCTCAACTACCGAGAGATCCGACTACCTCGCTGACGAAAGTAGAGTTTGGGGAGATATATGAGACGGAGCGTGTGTGGGTGGGCATTATGTTGTTAGAATGTAAGCCCAGGATGGCTTGCCATGAACAACAGCAAACAGGCGGGTAAGATATCGAGGACGTACTGCTGTGCAGCGATGATGTCGTGGATGACAACCAAAAGGGTCCTGCTATGAAAAGAAATAGTACCCCGGATGACCACTCCTGGCGACAGTGATAATTTTACAATGGAAGCAAGTTAGTATCTAGCTGGAATGCGAATCTTATCGTAAACTTCGTTCATTTCGGTAAGGGTTCCGTTCGACTCTACTCTATTGCAGTATCAGCTGAGCGCCCCACAAACCAAACCTAATCAAATATTTATTGTAACACATGATGGTTTTTGCTGATGATGCTACGCTGTACACTTGGGTGTCGCAGAAAAGTGACTGCGGTATGATACAAGATGGCTATGACAAATTTCTACCTGGTGATATGAATGGTTTCTAAATGTAGAAAAATGTATGGTAATGCAGATGAGAGGGAAATCCAAACCCGTAATGTTCGGATACTCTATTAGTAGTGTCTTGCTTGACACTGTCAAGTGGTTTAAATATCTGGACATAACGTTATAAAGCGATTTTAAATGGAACGAGCATGAGAGGACTGTGGCAGGGAAAGCGAATGGTAGACATCGGTTTATTGGGAGATATTTAAGGGAACAATGATTCACATGGAAATGAGATCGCACACATAACGTCGGCGCGACCTCCTCACGAGTACTGCTTGAGTGTTTGGGATCCGCACCAGGTCAGGTTAAAGAAGAACATCGAATAATTTCAGATGCGGCCTGCTGGATTTGTTACCGGTAGGTTCCATGAAACTGCAAGCGTTTCGAATTACTTCGGGAAATGAAGAGGGAATCCCTGGAGGGAAGGCGACCTTCTTTTCAAGGAAAATTATTGAAAAAATTTAGATAACCGTTATTTGAAGCTAGCTGCGGAATGATTCTACTGCCACCAACATACATTCCGCTTAAAGACAACGTAGATACGAGATATTACGGCTCATAAGGAGGCGTATAGAAAGTCCTTTTTTCGTCACTCGATCTGCGACTGGAACAGGAAAGGCAACGAACGATTGGTAGTGGTACTCTCCGCCAAATACCTTCCGTGCCTTGCAGAGTAATGATGTAGACGAATCAAGAAGCAAAGTCAATGAAATGTTCCGTAAGCATGTACTATGTTCACTAGAGGCCAGTGCGGATAATTTCCGTTTGCCTTCTAGATCTCACGGGCAGATAGAGCGACAGAGCAAGTTAAAATTGTCACCTGACTGCCAACTCTACTATGATTCCTACTCATACGGTTTCCGTAAATCGACAATACACTGACCGAAGCCAGATAAATATTGCAATTGTAGGAAGCCGCATCACGTAATGCATATAGCACTATGTTGCTATATAATAAATTCGAGTTGAGTATCCCTGTGGAGGGATTTTAATTATACATTCTGCAGTTATCTATATCAATACCTGTTATGTCGGAGTTCGTGCAATGACTAGAAAGAGGTTCCTTAGTACGCCCTTCTGTAGTGAATCAGTTTCGAATCACTAAATTTATTAACACGCTCACTAAAACTTTGGGGCTTTTGCATAAATGACAGATCAATCTCGTAGTGAAACCCGACCATGGCATAACAGCAAGAAATATTTTATTTAATAACTGTAGCATTTCCGCTCGTGAAAGTTTATATTTTGCACTTAATTGTGTTCGCCTGCTGTATTTCATCATTCACTGCGATACCTATCACTAAGCGACAATATACAGGTTTGCCACAAAGTCTCGATTCATTTCAAAGAAATTATGGATGCGTTTATATACGTTTATTATCAATTTATTAATGCTCTTTCAGTTGGGCTTCAGAAGAGCCTCCCTCCGGTTCAAAGAATTGTTTCCATCGCTGGAACCAGACCTGAACCCATTCTGTAGCACATTTTGTGAAATATCCCGGAATGGACCTGTTAGATCCTGGAGACCTCTATCCTTTGTACCGTACACCCTTGGCTTTATGTATAACTAAGCAAAGAATCTAAGGTTGTAAAATCTGGCGAATGCGATGCCTAAAGTCGGGCTGACCATCCACCTATCCATCGGTTGATTAATTTTCAGCTTCGGCACTTCCATATCTAACAATACCACCACTTGCAAATCTATCGGGCAACAACAAAGTTATTGATTGTGGATGGTATCATCAGAATGGAAATAATGAAGTCACTGTAAAAAAAATCATTAACTCTGGCACTTATCTTGAATGGATTCCCACGTAGATTTCGTCGAAGTTGTTATGGCTCATCTAGTTGATTCTAGGGCGATTACACTGTGACTGCTAGAAGGTTCAGATCTGCATTTCAGCAATATTTGAAGACCTAACAAATGCGTTTTTCAGGTAATTCTTAATGATCAAACAATCCCAGATCAGAACAATGGTATGGTAGAAACAATTTTGACTCGGTGTTCACGCCCGACATTTTTATCAATCTTCTTGTAAATTCATATATACTTCATCTTAATTGTCACATCAAATAGAAAATAGTTTTGTATCAATGTTCATATATTTAAATTCCAATTTAACCAAACATAAGACTTGAATGTTCTTTTATAAAGCAAAATAACAACCTAACTTCTGCAAAGCAAAACAAAGATTGCTCTATGCGCATTCGCGCCAAAACGGTTACAAGTAAATCAAAGATTATGACAGTTTCACAGAAATGAATACACACAAGAACCATATCACTCTAATATATCGATACATCGGAGTACCTTTACATTAATAAAACCAAATGTGAATATTGTCACAAAAATATGCCAGTCACTTCGCAGAAAAGTAGTACGATATTACTGGTATCGAGAACTGGGGTTGGAATGCCGTAATGGTCACGTAAATAAAGAAACATTACACATACTATGAGAAAAAGAATGAAGGGGTGCTGTAACGGTTGGAAGAAAGTAGGGTCAGCAGTGCCTTCTTGCTGAAGCTGTGATTCTAGAAAATGCTCCAATTAATCTAGGAAAGTGTTCCTTGTAATTGTCTCTTCTGCAAAGATGTGGGTTCCATATCCTGCAGTCTTTTGAATGTAAGTCGCACATTCAGTTTTAGTGTCTCCACACCATTGAGTCATAGCGCGAGGTGGTTCGTTACTCAATATGCGGCAGTTACGTTCGTTAATTTTTCTGCAGATGTGGGAAGTGGCATCATCAGTAAACAAACTGTGATTCGTGAGGTCCGTTGCATGAGGCTTCTATCGAACTGGAACACTCAGCTTGGCGAGGTAACCTTCGTGGTCTTATACGGTACAGCACCTGAATGGGGGAAGCTCTTTTCCTTGGCATAAGTGTAAAACATTTAAAATAGTTGATTTTGGCACATCTAATTCGTTGATTGAACGACGAATTGATGAGTTCATACTTCCTTCGATTAGTTCTCTAATTCCCTGAACAGGATTTTGCGGTGCAGTGGGTCTACTGCAGCGACATTTCCAGGTCTTGGGAAATGATAGACAAGTAACTGGATTTTTGCTGTTGTTGAAGTTGGCCTGTGAAATTAGAGTTGTTGCTCCTCCCGATATAATAAACCACAATGTCGCTCACTAACTACAGTCACAACTTCATCTATCGCAAACACTCCGCTAGATTGTCATAGAGAAACAAGCAATAGGCTCTCTAAGTCGCATAAATGTGTTATAATTATGTATTATGTAAATAGCTCCTATATGTTGTGTAAACAACGGTAAGGAGAGATTGTTACAGAGTCTTCGTAGGAAAGCTGGACAGAAGTAGAAGTGATTAGTGAACAAGTAACGCAGCAAACAAAAAATTCACTTAACTTGTATTTCTCCCAATGTGTGAAGACTATTCACAAATGATGCAGCAAGAAATAGAGTCCAGCTATTGATATCAATAGGAAGAAGAATGAACAAATGTGCCGTAGTGTATTGGCACCAAGAGCAAATGGCATGAGTCGCTATTGCTGACCATCCTATATTGTGGTGGCGTGGCTCAGTGAGTGTGCTCCATTAAATCTGCTGAATCCTTCATGACAGCTATCAACGTCCAACGAAAACTCGCAATTCTGTTGCCAGCGTAACGACCACGACCACCCATTATTTCTTAGAAATTGTTCAAGATCTTATGACCAATCTCTACATTATTTTTATCTGTTTGACATTATGTAGTATTTTTTAAGTTTTCTTCATCTGATTGGTAGCAAGATTTTCCCTTCGAGGTCATTGAATGTGGCTTCGCATTTTGCACCCTTTATTTATTTTGGTTTCGTTCAGGATTTGTTCGTAAATAAGGCTTTGGCTTCGTTTGTACCAGATGTAGCTCTCTTTACATTTCCCTCCCTCCTCCCCTCATAACAACTTTCTAACCAGGGTATTGCATCATCGGAGGTTTTTCACATTAAAACCTTTGTCTTCACGTTGGTAGGTAAACTTTCTTTCTCAACGAGTTAGAATTTTATTCAGTTACACTCTTCATATTTCTCAAAAAACGTAATTGTTTAACGTTGATTGCCCAGATATTATGCAGTCGGTTTCCTGTAAGCTTAGTAACTGACAATATTATGTTACTTTTATGTGTAGTCGCAGATGCGGTAACAGCCAGATTACCACATATTTAGATGCCTACGGTACACGAACTGAAAATTTCATAGATCTCAGATATTGTCTTTATTCCGTTTCGTTTCTATCTGACCAAGTTAGTTTTCAAGAAAAAACTTTCGGACCACTATTACGCGTCTTACAGCCTAGGATCTGTTTTGTGTGGACGACTCTTCCAGCTTAGAGCTGACCAGTTAGAATCACGTCCTATTACAGTAGCCTGAACTAGAAATTTATTTGCTGAGTTTCTTCAGATTTTCCTGAAGTCTTCTATCATTTCAAATACTGAGGCAAGAGGTCTACAAAAGTTCATAACTACCGTGTTTGACCAATCATTTACAGTTATCGTCAACTAGATTGTGTCAAATTCGGAATCGGTAGTAATTTTATTAGATAGTGTCGAGTTCTTTGCGGATACAACTATTTCTACACCAGTGGGTTTTAACCAATCTAAACTACCTGTATTCCAAAGGTAATTTGAAATTTCCTGTTTGGTTTCAGTCAGTGCTATTTGCTAATTGTTACCGTCACTGAGACTCTATTTTGGTTAGCTCAGATCACGTTAACGTCAGCCGTTCCAAGGGGCTCCAGGAGCATTGAAGACACCATAGGATTCGGCTCAATACCATTGCAGTCCAGGGCAGTAACATGACACCTGCCAACGGAGACGTCGCAGCTTGTAACTGTTTCCAGAAAACACCCACTGCCTTATGCATTTACACACAAGCAGCTCATGTCTGCTTCCGCTGTGCTGAATTATAAAGCAACACTAAGTGAAATTACAGTAAGCTATGGGCATTTATTTACAGGTAACTTCGACTAATTTAGTTATCAAACGTCCAAACAAAAGCATCCTTTCCATAAAGTTCAAATTGGTTCTGAGTTTCGGTATCATACGACTTGTAATATTTAGTTTAAGTAAGAGACTCTCTAACTGTTTGAAACACATGAACCATTTCATTTAACTAAAAGCAAAATTTACTTGCCTCTGTTCGGTTTTTTTCGAAGACCGGAACTTCATTTTTACGCAAATTCGATACGAATATCGTGCACAAAGCGGCGGAGAACTATGAAGGAGACGCTGACATGCGTGAAATTGGAGTGTTCGGCGTTGAGACGTTGCCTCACAAAGAAAATAAAAACATTTGACATTATTCACGGTCCTGGTCCTACGAGCTTCTAAGCTCGCTCTAATACGTTCACGTACGCGCTGTTTCAAAGCAATTCCACGTATATTGCGACGTAAAGTTTCATCTCGGCAATATCACCACTATGAAGGGATTATATTGCCGGAGAAATAAGTGCACAGCAGTTTGCCTTATAAACTGTCTCCATAAGGAAACTGTACAAATTGCATTTTCCGTTTACAGTACGGAAACAGAAGAGACGGACAACCACAGAATGTATCGTACCTTACAAAACAGTGTATGTTCCATGCATGACAGTGACAAATTCAAGTTATTAAGGTATTCCAAAAGGAAAACAATATTCACAAAGTACAGAAAATTGTTACAAGACATTGGAAGTAAATTTTTCAACCGTGTAATTAGAAGGTTTTTAATGAAAAAAAAGGTATGAAATATTTATTATATAAAAATGTGAATGGATGAAAAAATGGGGGAGAAATGGCGACAGAATTAAGCACATTTAAAATTACGTGAATCTTAGCAACCCTCTCATGCTGATAAATTCAAACCAACTGATTAATAACATTTATTTGAAACTTATTTAAATTAAATTTTTTTACGTAATTCGGAATTAGCACACATTTTCTAGATGCAGTGGGTATTAAATATTTCCTGAATTCTTTGCCGGCGTTAGCTATGGAACACAACACTGTCTCTGTTAGCATAAAATGGTTAAATATTGCTAAGCCGACAGGAACGTTTAATTATCATTGACAAAACACACTTCACTATACGTTTAAGTTATTTGCTTTAGAAACTGAAAGAACCAACAGATTAACAACTTCCACGTTAATTATCCGCCTATGAATGCACAAATGTAAAACCAGTAATAAATTCAGTCAGCCTCAGGATCGCTGTAAAAGAAAAATATTTCGTAATTCACTGCTAATTTTACCTCCTCCCGATTTACGGGTTTGGTTAATTTTATGGTGGAACAATTATTTAAATGTGTCGCCGCTGCTGCCCAGCCCAGCAACACCAGCGATAATCGCTAAAAGTGCTGAAAATTCTTTAAAGAAATATAATAGATGACATGGGCAAGCTAATTTACATTAGTAATACACAATTTTGATAAATTATAATGTATTTAGACCATAACAATAATTTAAATAACACACATTTGTAATTTCTCCTCTAATGGCGGCTAACGATAGATACAGACAAACGAAGTCTACTCATTCATATAATGATACGTCACCGGTTCCTCTCTCTCTCAGCTCTCGAGGAAGACGACAAAGAATATACATTATGTAGCGCTATTTATATTATTGCTGATTGTGAATGTCTCTTTGTAGTCTTACAACATTATTTTCCTCTGTGGCTATATTTTACATTTTTTCGTTGCAGATATTAACATATTTCGTAATTACATTATGAGTATAGAAATATTACAATCGTAAATACATCGAGAATATTATTACAGAAAATATTACAATAATAACCAACGTCCTTTACACAAAATTGAATAACGTTTTTTGTTAAACCATAACAGTACATACGAAATAAATGTCGTTTCAGATTCTTAATAGTGTGTGTGCTGCCAGGGAACGTTACATTGCCCCCTGGCAGCATTTGGCAAAGAGTTTCTATACTTTGACACAATGGTGCCAGTAACGTTCTTTACAATTCTGTTTCTTTTTTATGGAATGGCTCTTTTACTTAGTGCCAGGGTTATATATGTTCATGGCTCCCCCATTTGGGCGAAGGCAGACAGGAAACCTGGGCAAAACTGAGCCGGAGCCCAGCCATCCCAGTTGGTTCATGATTAATCTTGTCTCTTTAACAGCCATTGTTTTGAAATGATTTAGCAGTTTGTCATCAACGGTTACATAATATCACAGTCACATACAGTTCAATGAAAGTTTGTTGCGGGAGTTTAACAACTCGTAATTTTGCGATATACTGCAAGGTCACTTCTCCTAGGATATATCCCTTACTTTTTTGAAGTCATTTAGTACAACGTCACTTTCATAATGTTCTCAGTACCTACGTGTTACAAATCCATCTCCTACACTTGTTACTGTTTATTTTCTCTCGTCAATTTACAGGTATACATAATAAGTGTTCAATGTTTGTTAATTATCGAGTTCATTGACATGTTATGCAGTTTGTGTAAATATTTTGGAATATGTCAATAATGCTGTAGTTGGTGAGCGGTGCGGGGTGATTGTTGAGCGGCGCTCGGCGCGGCTCGTCTGCTCCGTGTAGGTCACCGCCCCGGCCTTGACAGCTACGGCGCGGAAGTGCGTGTGGCTGTCTGGTCTGCTACGGGTTGCTGCGGCCGCAGCATAGCTGAAGTAGCCGGATGCGCGTTGTATATCAGCTCGCCCGTGTGACATCTTCTTGCAGTGCTCCAGTGAACGTGCAACAAGTTCACAAACACTGTACTATCCTGCTGTGGGAAAGAATGCACATAGTTATTGGCAGTTATTATTCAGTAGGCCTTCACTAGTCTGGTTTGCACAATGTTTCGTTGCCACAGTAACGCGTTTTATGGGCACACAATATTTTTTCACCATGTCATGACTTGTCATTAGTCACACGCAAGTTTTCACCTTAGAACAAAATGTATCTTTGTAGTCAATGCACTTTCCTGGCGTCCCTTGACACCCAAAGAATATTGTTTTTATTTTTTATTTATTTATTTATTTATTTTTTTTTTGGTTCACACGCACAGTACACGTTATAGTTAGACACTAGCTTGGTCCACCGTCTATTATCGGCTCACTGTTCGTGTCGTGTTAGTTCCTTGTCCGTTTGCAGACACGGCGATGATACAGTTTCTTATTGCTTGTCAGAAACAACCTCGTGACGTATTGCTGCAGTTTTAACAATCACTGTCTGTCTCTGTCACACAATACTGCACTTTTGTTTAAGTTTTTTCAGTTACAATGTCCGTTGTGCAATTTTTTTGTAACAGTACATTCGCAACTTTGTTCGCTCTTTACCAAGGTGTTTGATAATTGCGCACATGGTAACAAATGTTAAAATTTCGTATTAGTTAGCCCAAAAATCAACTATATTTATGTTCGAGTAGATTTTATTTGTGCATTCGAGCCGGATTCAGGTATATTGTTCAATAACTCCTTTGAAACTATGTCTCACTTTACTTGCAAGGTCCTACGTAACTACAGTGTAGTCTCTGTAGGCTAAGATTGACATGGATTTTATTAGGCTAGCTCTTTTTACTGATACGATCTGCACATGCTTCAACTGAAGATTCTTTGTGCGTAACTTTGCGTTACTTAAATTTGCAATAAGTTTGCCTCCCATCGTGCCCTCGGGTCACTACTGGGTGCATTACTCTCTTTGATAATACTGGTATGGAAATAAAGTTCTCAGGGTCTCATATTATTAATAGTATTCCGGGTTCGGACCTGTCAATCTGACAGCTACACACATATATTTGTATATATACATGTAACAGAAAGATTGTACCAAGAAATATTTCATGTTTGACACACATATTGAATATTATGCACTACACAAACTAATCACTACTAAAATGTTCCTACTGACTGATCTCTGTCACAATTTAACAGTACAAATAATTGCACTAATCAGGTTATCTGTGCAGACATTTAGAGCATGTTTAAGGTAACACTAATTAAAAAGAAGACATAACACAAATAATCATAAAGAAAAGAGAAAGTCAATCATATTCTTATAACTAAATACTTCTACACTAGTACATTATCTCTACAGATCACATCATTAATGTTCATTCATTTCCAAAAGAATGGTGTACCTTTTTACCCATAACACATAGGACTATTACTCATTTACTGTAGGAATATTTTCACATCCTTACGCTGATACAGTCCCCGTACTCTCCCTGATTGGGGACCTGCTAAGAGATAGCTACACTCACATGGCACACTTACTATTCTAAAAGGTCCATTGTGCACCAATAGCCACTTGCTATTCTGTTTCAAGGATGCCGTAGACTTAGGATGATTGCGTAAGAGCACCAAGTCCCCAACACTAAGTTTTTGATTATTCGTCACATGACGATTATATTTTTCTTGCCTTTTCTGAGCGCACCTGGTAAGGTTGCACCCTGCTTTCCTTATCCTCTCTTCCATAGCCTCAGGAATGACTGTGACCTTAGGCAAAGGTGCTAGCCACTCATTCAGCACTCTATTATTATTCATTATAACCTCGGTTGGTGGATACCCCATAGACGCATGCGGGGTTGCGTTGTGAATTTCCAAAAAAATAGGTATCAGATCTGGCCATCTTGTGTGCTTATTTGCGATATATAACCTGAAAAATCTATTTAACTCTCCAAATGTTCTTTCTACTAAACTTGCTTGTGGATGAAAACGGGATATTAGTATGTGCTTTATACCTTGTTCATGGAAATAGTTCTTCGAGGTATGACGTGTAAAATAGGAAGCATTATTTGATATTATCGCTTCAGGCTTACCCACCTGTGTAAAATATTCTTTCCCTAACCACTTAACTATTCCACGAGCGGTGGCTTATTTAAGGCAGTAGATTTGTAAGTATTTAGAGAAAAGCTCATATACCGCTAACGTTTACTTTAATCCACCCCTGGCTCGAGGGTAGTGTGCTGCTATGTCTATAGATACTAACTGAAGTGGCCGCTGAGGCACTATAGCATGCATTTCAAACCTAGTGGATTTATTTTGAAACTTAGCTTTTTGGCACAGAGGACAAGTCCTGATAATGGTGCGAGTCTGCTGGCTTATTCCCTTAAAGTAACAGTATCTGGATAAAATCCTTATTGTTTTGCCTATCCCAGCATGACCCCATGCTAAGTGCGTGTGCCATGTTACAGTTGGGATAGCCTGTTGCGGTATACACACGACTCCATGGTCATTTGACACACCTGTTTTATAATACAGAATATTTCTACTATTTTGAAGTTCTGCACACTTTTAAGATTGGTACCTTTTTTAATTTTGCTAATGACATCTCGCCAGTTTCCTCCAATTTAGACATATTCTTACACATATGTAAAAAGTCCCTCCTATGTACCTTATCCTCTACTAAGAGTATTCGATATTCCTCCGATTGTTCCAATATATTTGACACCGAGGATAGCCCTAGTGGGAACCTCGACAAGGCGCCAGCTACAACATTATTTTGTCCTTTTATGTACATATTCTTAATTTCATATTTCTGCAATGCTAACCTCCATCTTAGCAAGCGGTTATGGTATAGTTTGCAAGACATTAAATAGCTCAGAGCCTGGTGGTCACTGAATACTTTGATTTCTTTGCCATGGATGTAATAGTTGATTTTCTTTACCGCCCAAACCACTGCAAGAGCCTCTAACTCGGTAGCGGAATATGCTCTCTCATAGCTGTTTAGTGTGCGGCTGGCAAAACCGATTACATTGATTGTTGTGGGGTCGTTGCTCATGTCCCACTGAAACAAACAAGCGCACAGACCGTATGAACACGAATCTGTCGCTATGCAAAAATCTTTTGTTACGTCTGGGTGTCGCAGTATGTTTACATTCACCAAGGCGTTTTAAATAGCGTCAAATGCGCGTTGACATTCTTCTGTCCACACCAAATGCGAATTATACGCAACAGGCTCAATAACGACTCGTTATTCATTAACTGGTTTGGAACAAACCGTCTAAAAAAAGGGTGCAAGACCTATAAACGCTTTGAGTTGTCTCTTAGTTCTCGGGCTTGGAAACCCACGAATTGGCCAAGTTTTTTGCTGTCAGGTTTGATGGCTTGTGGTGTTATTATGTGACCTAGAAATTTAATCCGATTACGTCCAAATTTGGATTTCTCAAGATTCGCTGTTACTCCCGCTTGCTTAAACCTTTCTAAAACTCTACCCAGTAGTTCTACGTGCTCCTCCCAGGTGGAAGTAGCAATCAGCAGATCGTCTACATACACTTTTACCCTTTGCAGCAAATCCGGACGCAAAACCGCGTCGAGGGCTGTTATGAATACTCATGCACTTATATTTAGGCCAAAAGGTAGTACCCTAAATTAGTAGCTCCTTCCCCCAAATATAAATGCAGTATATTTCATCGATTCGGTTGTGAGCAGAATTTGCTGGAATGCACTTTTCAGATCAACAGATGTCAAATATTGCACTCCATGGAATTTCTGAATTTGCTCATCTAAGTTTTCCGGATGAGTCCTGACAGGTACAATAATTTCGTTTGTGTCTCTTGTATCTAATACTAATCGTACCTGTCCGTGTGCTTTTGCCACCGCCGCCAAGGGACTACTATAAGGGGACAAAGACGGTTCTATTATTCCCCACTCGATCAGCTTTCTAATTTATTTCGCTACTGTTTCTTTCCTGGACCAAGGAGTAGAGTATGAGGCTCGACAGTAGGGTTTGTGAGGCTTCACCTCGATATTGTACTGATATCCCTTAACAATTCCTGGTCGTTTTGAAAATACATCTGCATAGTTAGATAATAACTGTACTAAATCCTGCTGTTGCATTGTGTTCAAATTTTCGGACTGTGATACTTTGTTCACAAGTGCGTCCACATTTGCTTTTAATTGATCACCTTGTACGTCTGGATAATAGAGATTTTGTCCTAGAGAATGCTTGTCTAAATGTAGTATTCACTGATTACTACATTTTATGTTAATAGCATTACAATTAAGCACACGTACCTCGTCAGATCTGAGCATGGACAATCCTATCCTCCTACCCCTGTTCATCAAACTTAATTTTCCCCGAGAAAGGTCGATTACTGTGTCCCTTTCCCTTGTACTTTGACTTTGTGCTCCTTTATGCACGTGGGTGTTTCAGTTATTAATTCATGTCGCATCTGTACCCCGTCATTACACCTGAGGATACAGATTTCCTATGTTTTGTTCTGTGTCGGGCATCTCTCGCTCCAAACCTCAGCCGACGATGGAGAGCTATCTCGGCTGAATCTAGTTTGTTGGATTATTACTAGTGGATGGGTGTGGCTGCTCTGTGTCGCTGACCTCCACTATGTGTAAGTTGTGTTGCGTCGGCTACCACGGTTGCGTAATTGGCGCATTTTGTGGTGGCGGTCGGTTATTGTCATATCTTTCACTGTTTTGCCGGTCGGGACTAGGCCTCTGGTTCTGTGGCCAAGTTCGGTTTGCATCGTTATAGGTATTGGTGATCCACGGCTCCCTGGCATTTTTCCATGTACTATTGCTTGGTGGGCCTGTTTCATATCGGTCATCGAACCTCCTTTTCCGGTCATTGTTCACCGGCGGACTATTGCCGTTCCGGTCTCTACCTCTATTCCCGTTTTGTACATAATCTTGTCTCCTATTGTTACCTCCGCCGTTTCCATTATTTGGTGGAGGCGTGTTATTTCGACCATTTCTGTAACCGTTTCCGTTACTTCTAGCCTGTTCAGAAGCTGCCTTTACATCCTCCTGAATCAGGTCAATTGAATCCAAAACAGTCAATAAATGTTCCATGTCGTTCTCCGGTACGCGTATAAGTTTTTCCTTTACGTGAATGGGCAAGTGTGATTTCAAAAGTCTGATCAAATCCCGGGATGAAATCTCCTCGTCCCAGTAACAGGTCTTATTAATGTATTTCTCAAAATATTTTCGCAAATGGCCTAATCGTGGAGAATACGGCTCTAGATTATATACCTTTTTCCGTAATCTCTCCTGAATACATGTTGACCAATATTTGGCCAAGAATGCCTTTTCAAATTGCTCATGTGTGTCGCAACTGTCAGCTGCTTCGGTTGCCCATAATGCATCATCTCCTTGTATGTAAGAAATAACGAACTTTATTTTCTGTGTATGACTCCAAACACTAGGCAAAATGTTTCTAAACCCCTTGATAAATACTACAGGGTAAACAGATTTCCTCTCCGTTGTAAAGATCTGAAACTGTCGGTTTTTAATCAGGCTTTCTTCAATCACTATTTTGGAGTGACATTTGTGTGTTTCGCTAACATTGGTTGTCTGTTCTGTCTCACTGCTATATTTATGTGCCTATCATTGTTGGACCTGGCAGGCGTCACACACGCCTGTGCGTCGCCGTGCAACAAACTGTTTTCCAGCTCCGCAAGACGACGATTGACATTCCGCTGCCACCGCGGATTGTCAGTGTGCACCGCCCGTTTTAGGTCCTGCAGTATCGCACTCGAGCCCAAGTCTTTGGCCTCAATCGCTGCTTGCACCTTCTCGTCTATTGCTTGATTGAGGTCGGTGTCTTTTGCCTTTAACTAGTTCGGAAATTCCTTTTCAATTTTGTTCGCTTCTTCGGATATTTTCTGCTCTATTGCTAGACTTGTGTCAATTTCTAATTTTTACATCCTGTTAGCCAGCACACTGATTTCGTCTACGATACTGGCGTTAGCCACCTGGATATTATCTACTCTTTCGCTCAGTTCTTGCATTGCTTTGGGTATTGTTTCATACCTTTGTTTCAAACTAACAATCTCACTTTGCATAGCTTCCAAAGATAGCGTTAACTGCAAGTCTCTCATGCTGGCGTCGATCACGCTCTGCTTGTTCATGCATAATCGTAGCTTGGAAATTGAGCATGCGCTCGAACATAACTCTTAATGATGGCACTTCTGACACCTCACCACTCTCTGGTCCGTGTCTAATGCGTGTGGGTGGCGCAGTGTTTGTACTTTCAAGTGAATCACTGGCTGGCAGTAGCAACATTTCTTGCCCTTCTGCCCCCAGATTCTCACATTGTACTTCCTGAACTACGCCACTAACATTACCTTGTGCACCACTTTCTAACTCGGTATCACTACTTGCTAACTGTTGTTCATTATCCATGTTTATATTTTTCTGACTACGCAATCTAATCATAGTCAACAAAAGAAACAAAATCTGAACTAAATATCCTAACACTCAGGTGTCGCTGACATAATCACACAAGAAATGGTCATTTGTTGAAACACACTTATTATATACTACGATGACTAACTACTGAAATGTCCTGTTATTTAAAAACTAACAAGCACACCACTAATGATCCGAGAACACCGCAGTAAAGGCTACTTTACTACCCACAGGACAACTACACTGTAGCTCTACCTTTTGATGACCTATCTTGGGTGCAGTTGCCCTTGGTAATGCGGTAGGTAATTAATTTTTTTATATAATGAGCTCTCTTCTTCAGCTTGCCTCTGGGTATATAGTGTTCTCATGCAAAAAATCATATACAGTTATTACCACATAATATTGGTTAGGCAATACATGCAATACATGAAAAAATTATTAATTGTTCTCCAACAGAGTTCGACTACAATAATTCCCTAATTATCTCATGGCTATTTTGTGGCCACTGCTTATTCGGGCCTCACGTTGGGCTCCAGTTTAATGAAAAAACATAGTACAATTAAATGTCATTTCAGATTCTTAATAGTGTGTGTGCTGCCAGGGAACGTTAGAGGATGAATAGAGCCAGAGGAGTTGTTGCGCAAGTTCTATTTATTTTTGAAGACTGTTTACATAGCTCCTAAATGTCGTACAATATAAAATAAATTATAGGCCGACGCGAGTATGGAAATAAGGTGAGCAAATCGCAGAGGCTAAAAGACAAACATGTTATATACAGTTATTAGTAAAAGCAAGAAAATTACAATATCATCTCTCATTACGTAGGAATTGGCAATAAACACTAAAATCACCTCAAAGATTTCTCCATAAATACCTTTCATCAAATAATAACTGAATCGATTTCGAGACAGAAACGAAAAAGAAACTTAGAGTATGATATACTGGGTGGGCTAGAAGGACGTCGAAGTCATTTTTCATATTTTGCAAGTTGTTCGAGGTATCGAAGTAAAGTATTCGCAATGCGCTAGTACACAAAGCTTCAAATGTTTGATGTTTCCCTAACGCTCGTAAGTTTTGTAGTTTTCCAAAACAGTAAATAATTTTGTTTGTTACAGATAGTAACCAGTGATAAAACAATCGCGGTGAGTTGATGAATAATTTATTAAAGTTAAAGGTATTGTTTGAAAAGTGAAAATTGTGTGCTGAAACATTTCGAAAGTAACGCAACAGCGCAATGGAACTCGAAGTGAGTAGAGACAAGTGGCACGTCATCTGAATATCAGTCCATACACGGAAATAACAAACAACAAAACAGCACCCGCAGTATCTTTTGTACTAAGGAGAATGCGTGGATGATTTTTGGGATGTGCACACGGCTGATTTTACTGAGCGGAGTAATAACAGTTGACAATGTGTGTATTGTTTGGCCGGCCGGGATGGCCGAGCGGTTCTAATCGCTGATGTTTCCTCAATGAGTGTCCGTTCGTATTGTAAGGGGAGTGGGAACGCCCTATTCCTAATTGCTAAATTTAGTGACTTGGCTTACCTGTCTTTCTGGAACCATTGTAGCCACTCGTATGAAACTTTTAAATGACATTAAACTGTATCTTCTGAGTCTACTGAACTACAATAATTGCATTTCTGTCACATCCTTCGGAAATACAATTTTTTAACTATAGGGTTAAAATTTTCTGAATTTTTTTTGCAAGTTGTCGTAAATAACTTTAATTGTACATAACATAATGTTCTTCTTCTATTCCAGTAGACTCAGTATATGTATGTTAGTACTCCGTGAAAATTGTAATACGCCACTCGAAGTGGTTTCTGAGATTTAGGGAAAAAGTCACAGAAAATGTAAATTTTCAGGAACGCCTTCGCCAGCCGGAGCGGCCTAGTGGTTCTAGGCGCTTCAGTCAGGAACCGCGCTACCTCTACGGTCGCAGGTTTGAATACTGCTTCGGGGATGGATGTGTGTAATGTCCTTAGGTTCGTTAGGTTTAATTAGTTCTAAGTTCTAGGGCACTGATGACCTCAGATGTTTAGTCCCATAGTGCTCAGAGCAATTTGAACCATTAGGAATGCCTTCTGAAGTTTCAAAGGACTGTAACTCACGTCATGTATAGTTAAGTTTTTATTTTTTGTCCTCAGAATCACTCGGTACCAGACTTTGTATCATCCTCTTTAACTTTTTCCAAGTTTTTTCTTATTTTCTTCTACTTAGTGGCCAACTGTGCCTCTTACTCTGCTTCATAAATGCGAATCTTGGCGATCCGTTCAAGTTCTCTAATGCAATTTGCTCCAGGAGTAATTCCCAAATCATGTAGCACTTTCACCCTACCAACGCTTCCATCATTAAAAGCAATGACAGCATCAATGACCCTCCACTTTAGTGTCTTCATTCGAACGAAAACATTTTTTTGGTAAGCGAGTCATATAAGATTATTCAACGATTCATTGGGATTTTGAGTCTCTTCTTCAGCAATTCTGGACTTCATAGGTCTCTGTAAATAAGTTTTATTATATCCATGACTGCTGCTGGGATGCGAGATATACACTCCTGGAAATTGAAATAAGAACACCGTGAATTCATTGTCCCAGGAAGGGGAAACTTTATTGACACATTCCTGGGGTCAGATACATCACATGATCACACTGACAGAACCACAGGCACATAGACACAGGCAACAGAGCATGCACAATGTCGGCACTAGTACAGTGTATATCCACCTTTCGCAGCAATGCAGGCAGCTATTCTCCCATGGAGACGATCGTAGAGACGCTGGATGTAGTCCTGTGGAACGGCTTGCCATGCCATTTCCAACTGGCGCCTCAGTTGGACCAGCGTTCGTGCTGGACGTGCAGACCGCGTGTGACGACGCTTCATACAGTCCCAAACATGCTCAATGGGGGACAGATCCGGAGATTTTGCTGGCCAGGGTAGTTGACTTACACCTTCTAGAGCACGTTGGGTGGCACGGGACACATGCGGACGTGCATTGTCCTGTTGGAACAGCAAGTTCCCTTGCCGGTCTAGGAATGGTAGAACGATGGGTTCGATGACGGTTTGGATGTACCGTGCACTATTCAGTGTCCCCTCGACGATCACCAGAGGTGGACGGCCAGTGTAGGAGATCGCTCCCCACACCATGATGCCGGGTGTTGGCCCTGTGTGCCTCGGTCGTATGCAGTCCTGATTGTGGCGCTCACCTGCACGGCGCCAAACACGCATACGAACATCATTGGCACCAAGGCAGAAGCGACTCTCATCGCTGAAGACGACACGTCTCCATTCGTCCCTCCATTCACGCCTGTCGCGACACCACTGGAGGCGGGCTGCACGATGTTGGGGCGTGAGCGGAAGACGGCTTAACGGGGTGCGGGACCGTAGTCCAGCTTCATGGAGACGGTTGCGAATGGTCCTCGCCGATACCCCAGGAGCAACAGTGTCCCTAATTTGCTGGGAAGTGGCGGTGCGGTCCCCTACGGCACTGCGTAGGATCCTACGGTCTTGGCGTGCATCCGTGCGTCGCTGCGGTCCGGTCCCAGGTCGACGGGCACGTGTACCTTCCGCCGACCACTGGCGACAACATCGATGTACTGTGGAGACCTCACGCCCCACGTGTTGAGCAATTCGGCGGTACGTAAACCCGGCCTCCCGCATGCCCACTATACGCCCTCGCTCAAAGTCCGTCAACTGCACATACGGTTCACGTCCACGCTGTCGCGGCATGCTACCAGTGTTAAAGACTGCGATGGAGCACCGTATGCCACGGCAAACTGGCTGACACTGACGGCGCCGGTGCACAAATGGTGCGCAGCTAGCGCCATTCGACGGCCAACACCGCGGTTCCTGGTGTGTACGCTGTGCCGTGCGTGTGATCATTGCTTGTACAGCTCTCTCGCAGTGTCCGGAGCAAGTATGGTGGGTCTGACACACCGGTGTCAATGTGTTCTTTTTTCCATTTCCAGGAGTGTACGTAGGAGGGAGCAATATACTGCTTGACTCTTCAGTGAAGGTACGTTCTCGAAACTTTAACGAAAGCCCGTACCGTGCTACTGAATGTCTCTCCTACAGAGTCTTCCATTGGAGTTTATCTATCATCTCCGTAACGCTTTCGCGATTACTAAATGATCCTGTAACGAAGCGCGCTGCTCTCAGTTGGATCTTCTCTATCTCTTCCATCAACCCTATCTGGTTCGGATCCCACACTGCTGAGCAGTATTCAAGCATTGGGCGAACAACCGTACTGTAACCTACTTCCGTTGTTTTCGGATTGCATTTCCTTAGGATTCTTCCAATGAATCTCAGTCTGGCTTTACCGACGATCAACTTTATATGATCATTCCATTTTAAATCACTCCTAATGCGTACTCCCAGATAATTTATGGATTAACTGCTTCCAGTTGCTGACCTGCTATTTTGTAGCTTAATCAGGCCCACCAGGGCGAAGGTGGTGTACTGATTTTTCATCAGTTGACAATCTGTTGAAGAAGTTAGCCCATACTGCCTGCTTATTTTCAACAAATCGTCAGTATTATTTCTAATGGCCATCTCATAATACTGCTGTAGGTCATTAATCATTTAGTCTGTCAGCCTCCCTCTTATGGTTTTACCATCGGAAAGTTACTTGTGTCTCAAACATTGTTTCAGTTTCCTCAAACTTGTGCCCAAGCTCTTCTGGACAGGACCAACACTTTCCAGTTTTGTAATAATCTTCTCATTATAAGTGTGAGCGGCTACTACACTGTTAAATCCTTTTGAGTCTCTAATGCCTATGAACTTCGTGTAACACCCTCCCTTTTATTTGACAGATCGACTAAAATTTTCAGTAGCTGCAGAGGCCTCCATGCCACCACTACTTCCTTCATAATTTATGTCAGAGATACTGTATGCCCTTCTTCAGTGCCTGAGTTACACTTATAACTTAAGATTGGTTAAAATCTGGAACTCTATTACGTTTGCAGTATCCACACCGGTCACCGTAGCAACAGAATTCTTAGAACTGTAGCTGCGCTCAGCCACGTTCCATCAAAAGCTACAGGTATGTCAGTCATACCATCATTTATTTCAAAAGCTTCGTTTGCAGAACCCTTCATTGAATCACATGCAACAGATTACACAGCAGCTCCAATAAATCCGACATATTCGTCAATTTTACATGTTGGGAGTGGTATATACATCATTTCACACACATTGTTACTGTTGCAGTCTGTCCTTTGCCAATAACTTTCATTCCATAAAACCACCAAACATTTACCTTATACGATTTCCAAAGTGAGTGAGTATATTTACAACTGGCACAATTAATGATAAGGTTACTGGCTAGTTCATTTGATACGTCACTGTCATAGTGTGAACTAACTGCTACAACACACCCTTTCACCTAACACCCTTGTTAAGGTGTGTAAATCTATCAGATTTTAACCTACCCTACCATTTAAATCATTTTTATTTAGAGGAAACTGCGAACCACAACATCTTGTTTTAATATTCGAAGCACTAATGGGAGTTTTACAGAGACTGACTAGTTTGCCTTTATTCCACTGTCTGTAACGTCACACGCCACATGTTGAACACAGTGTTTCCCTTTATTCGAAAGTCTATTACCATGAAACCCATGTCTCTTAAAAACACTTCGTCTTGGCGTCAAACTTTACTCTTTGAGAGATTTATCAATCGATTCATCACTTTTCCTCGGGAAAACGTTAGTACTTCGACATTCAACACATTTTATTGATATGAAACGATGCGATACAGTTTTTGACAGTGCTACCAATTCAAACACGTAATTTAATCTTTATAATACAGCTATCCGCAGCCTTCTATATGCAAAATTACCTATTTCATTAGATCTTGAAGTAATGCACGTAAAAGTATTAGCACTTTCAGCCGGTGTAGATTATATAAAAAATATTAAACACTTTCCACATAAGTTTATAAGATATATATACAGGGTGAGGCAGCTGACTCGTAACACCCTTTTTTATACCCCCAACCGCAATAGATACATAGATGCCGTTTGGATAGTGAATTCCAGGGACATGGGCTAATTAAATACATCACATTTCATGTTTGTGCTATTTTTTATTACAGAGATATGAGGTCATCTCTGTTTTTTTTTAAATGGAACCAAATGTAAAATTTTAGCGCAGCATGAAGGGTTTAAAAAGACGGTTTCAAATATGTGTATATCACAATATTTAGTCGAATAGTTTAAGAGACGCAGATATGTTCTCGTATAGTGTCTGTCCTTCAAAGCGGCATTGTCCAGTGTGACCTTTCTAGTTGTGTAGAGTACATAGTAAACGTCGCTAGTCCGTCCTTACACAAACACGACCATTTATCAGACAATAATATTACATACTGCGATATTTTGCGCAAAAATTAAATGATGATGTCGCGCAAATAATATGCAGTTATTTGACAACTGTGATACAAAAACAGTAGACAACATAGAGTATTAAAATACTACAAGATGTTAATACGTTTTAAGTACCAGAAGTACAAATGTAAATGAGGAGGCCATTATTGGTGACAATAATGTCGTGCGAATTGGTTTTTTATTTGAAAATGTTTACTATTGATCACAATACGAAGCAAATACACACAAAGATACAAAATACATGCTGTACATGATACAAAACTTCACTGAAGCTTAAAATGGCTCTAAGCACTATGGGACATCTGAGGTCATCAGTCTCCTAAACTTAGAACTACTTAATCCTCACCAACTTAAGGACATTACACAAATCAGTGCCCGTGGCAGGATTCGAACCTGTGACGGTAGCAGCAGCGCGGTTCCATACTGAAGGGCCTAGAACCCTCGGCCACAGTGGAAGGCTTTAGTGAAGCATGTGCTGCAATATAGATTAGTAGTCGCCGTTAGATTCATTTGTGAAAGGCTGCGAGGGTGTCACATGAGATACCAGCGCACTCTTCGACGATACGTTGCTTCATATCGTCTGGCGTAGTTGGAATTTAAGTATACACTTTATGTTTGATTGCTCCCCACAGAAGAAAATCAAGAGTGGTCAGATCAGGAGATCGGGCTGACCACTTCACTTCAGCACGTCGCCTTTCCAACAATCCGGGAACTTTTCACTTAATCGCTCTGTAACCACACTGGAAGAGTGAGCATGCCAGCCGTTATGTTGGAAACACATGCACAGGCGCATATTTAGTGGTACCTCCTCCAGCAAAATGGGCAAAACGTTTCGCAGGAACTGTGCATAGTTATTGCCATTAACACACCAGGAATGACGTACGGCCAACAATGACATTTCCGACACACGTTAACACTCCACGGTTGCTGATGCTGTATCTGTCGAAGCCAATGAGGGTTCTCTATTGACCAGTAATGCATATTATGCCAATTCACATTACTATTGTTGGTGAAAGTCACTTCATCAGTAAAAAGCGCCCCTTGAATGAACGTTGGATCATCTTGTAGGCGCTGCAGAGCAAACCGGCAAAATTCCTTGCGCCGTTCGAAATCCACAGTAGAGAGTACTTGATTTAATGAGAGGTGAAACGGGTGAAATCTATGACGGTGCAATATGCCTAGAATACATCTGTGAGTTAGGCTACATTCCGAGGTGATACGTCGTGACGAAACAGCAGGCTCGTTATGTACCTCGCCAGTTGCAGTTTTCTGCCTTGTCCTCTGGTGTTCCATGATCACGATTCAAGTTGTTTCTTGCGAATACGTGCAAGAAACTGACGCGTAGGACGCTCACCATCAGGATACAGCTCGCCATATCGCTTTATTGTTCTAACAGCATTTCTTCTGCTTTCACCGTACACTCGAAACATATTCGTTGGTGCAAATGTCTGCTTCTAGAAACTGCTATGGAAATGCGATGTCTCATTGCCCCAGCAGCTCATTTATACCCTTCTCTCCAGCTACCTCATGGGTCACCTTGCGGCGTCATCGAGGATCAGGAAAACAGCGCCTTCCCTGTTAAGTTCCTCATTGGTCAACAGGAAAGGTGGCATTGGACAACGCCGCTTCGAAGGACGAACACGATACGAGAACATATCTGAGTCTCAAAAACTATTCGCCTAAATGTTTTGGTATACCTATATATTAGAAACTGTCTTTCTAAGTCCAGCATGTTACGCCAAAATTTAACATAGGGCTCCATTAAATAAAAAAAAAACGAAGATGGCCTCATATCTCTGTAATAAAATATTAAATGTTACTTATTCGAGTAGCCCCTGTCCCTGCAATTCACTGTGCAAGGTGTGTTATGACTTAGCTGTATGTTATGACGTATTCAGAAAATTGCAAATATTATAAGGAGATAATAATCTCAAATTGTGGAAAAAGTTTGTACGTTCTATCTACCCTTAATTGTTCATTACCGTCTTTTCATCCGAAACTATTCCTGGTTTCTTGATACAGTATCTGGTTTGATTAGCACTTGATTATATCGTTTGTCATTTTGAAAACGTACCCGACACGTCAGTGAATTGAGTTCACGTTTTCCCTGAAGCAGAAGTTATTGGTCATTTCCTTACACATTTTCTCTATGCTAGGTAACTGAAAAGAAATTTTATTGAACTTAGTTGACATTTCAGATGATAATTCATCTGGCACTTCTCTAGATCCGGATGATATTTCATTACGTGTGATACACATTTCAAAACGGAACGCTGCTGCGTAATTATTAGTGCACATTTCCTTTCGCATAGCTGAGATTTCTGAACATATTAGCTCTGCTAAACAGTTTTGCAGTATAGTATTCAGATCTAATAGATCACTAGTGGTGGGAATAAACACAGGATTAAGTATTTCGCTTTCAAACCGTGATCCAGTTTCGCAAGCTGAAAAATCAACATAACCCACAGCTATTTCAATATTTTCACCCTCGTTTGTTAATTCTATCTCCTAACAATTTTCGTGCTCCACGTTAAGCAACTTCCCAGTCTTTAAAATGACACCTAAAAATTTACTGAAGTCACATTTCTGAACATACGTAAATCAAATTAATCTTAGCATGCAGCTCAATACAAGATTCAGCCATGTTGCGCAACGAGGCTCCTCATTACCATTGAGCCTATCCACTATTATGAAATTAAAGCAGAAGGTCTATATTGCATGACCACACTTTTGAAAAGAGGAACACTCAATGCTCAAGTTTTCTTTTACAGCGTCATGCTGACATCAGATTTCCAACGATTGAATAGCTTTTTAGTTACGTTCGTTATCCACCTTTTTTGTATTATCGTTTTTTTCTTTGTATAATTCTTCCAGTTACTGATGTTATTATTTTTTCTTTTCTATATTTACCAGTATTATTTCCATCAAAGAGAATAAAAAATGATTATTATGATATGACAAGAATAAGTTTTTTGTAGTTTACTTATGTAAAATCGCTCCTTTCCCCGATAAAAATGGAAAATGAATACTGATGCAGTATTCTTCCGCAGCTTAATCGTTCGGAAGTCATGACAAATGACAGTGCGCAGCACGGAAGCAGAACACGGTAAGCATAATTAAAAAACTATAATAGCAACGCTGAAACTCATCTAATGAAGGAGGTCAGTTTATTATAATTTGGTTACCAGAACTAATAGTCGTCGCTATAAGGATATTTATTGGCGTGCAGATTTGTATGGTTACGGCGGACTGTGGTTATATGAGATATAATGCGAAATAAGAAAACGTGAACTGGGCTTCGCTAAACAAATTTACACTGGAAGGATTCACCTTTCCCATATCGTACAAAGCTGCGTATAATGACGAGCGAATAGTGTACAAATCGACACGTCGCCAAAGTAATTTCCTTCCAATGTAATTAACACTAAAACGTGACAAAATTTTATTCGTCATTAGTGAAAGGCAGTGGTGAAGTTTCCGATGAATAAAACATAGACCATGTCAAAACTTCCAGTTATTACTTCAGATATACTTGGAACATTTAACGAGATTTGCATACTCTCTGTAAAGCATGAGAAGAGAGAAAGCTGATAAAAGGCCATTTGGGCTTCTTATTTTGCAAGGTGTACATCGGAAATAACAGCAATGATGGCTGCAGAAATATGGTAGTGGTATTTTACAATATTATGTTTGCCGAACGAACTAATTAACTACATTCTGAAAGCACACGCCATATGGATACCAACAATTGGCTCACGTTAGCAGTCACTTAGCTGCGACATAATGCACTCAAAAACACACAGAACACTGTTTTGACCGCTAATGGCACTTGCAATGTATTGAGGACATTTCGCAGGTGCCATTCGCAGTCAAATACAACAATATATTCTGCCGCCTTTGACAGAATCCGCATTTACGTTCAACATGAATTTTCAGTGTTTCCAAATTTTTATCGAAAAAACAGCTCTCACATACTGCAACATGTTGATGAGTCGGTATAATGCAGATGTATGCTAGCACTGACGAGTTCTTTCTGCAGTGAAGTGGTATGTGTTTGTACCAGCATCTTTTATCATTTACATATCGCTAATGATAGTATTTTGTAATATGTAGTGGTACAGCTCTCAGTTATTTTTCACTTGTCTTATGATGTACAACCTTCGATTTGTTATTCGAAGATTTGGTGCTTTTGATTTCAGCAGGGACATCTCCGTGAAAATGCTTCAGGTCTGTCTCGAAAGGTATGTTTGCAAAGTTTAATCTGAGCCTTTATAGCCAATATTTAGAGCGCATTATGATTTACCGGATACAGTCCTGCTAAAATTGGTTACCTAAAGCAAGCCTTGTCCTTTGATTTTACGTTTATTACTGTGTTAGAGCATGGTGAAATACCATCTGACTTTTGGGAAAGTATCAATACACGTTTCCGAAGACCGCAAGAGCTCACAAGTCCAAGAATTGTAGCACAATCAGCTTAACAGCTCATGCATCCAAGTTGCTGACAAGAATAAAATACAGAAGACTGAAAAAGAAAATTGAGGGTGTGTTAGATGACGATCAGTTTGGTTTTATGAACGGTAAAGGCACAAGAGAGGCAATTCTAACATTGCGATTAATAAAAGAAGCAAGACTAAATAAAAATCAAGACTTTTCATAGCATTTGGCGACCTGGAACAAACGTTCTACAGTGTAAATGGTGCAAGATGCTCGAAATTCTTAGAAAAATAATGTAAGCTATAAGGAGAGACCGGTAATATAAAATATGTACAGTATAAGAGCAAAGAAGGAGTAATAAGAGTGGACAGCTAAGAACGAAGCTCTTGGATTGAAAAGGGTATATGACTGGAATGTAGTCTTTCCCAGTTACTGTTAAATCGGTACTTCGAAGAAGCATTGACGGAAACAACAGAAAGGTTGATGAGTAAGTTAAAATCCAAGGTGAAAGAATATTTACCATACGATTCGCTGATAACATTGCTATCCTGAGTGGAAGTAAAGAAGGATTACATGATCTACTGAGTGGGGTGAGCAGTCTAATGAGTAGAGAATGTGGACTGAGAGTAAATCAAAGAAAGATGAATGTAATGAGAATTAGAAGAAATGAGAACAGCGAGAATCTCATCATCAGGACAGATGGTCACGAAGTATATGAAGTTAAGGAATTCTGCTACCTCAGAAGAAAGAAAAGACTGACAGAGCTAGGAGGACATCAAAAGCAGACTAGCAATGGCAAAAATTGCATTCCCGGCCGAGATAAGTGTAGTAGTATCTAACGTAGCCCTTGATTTGAGGAAGAAATTGCTTAGAATGTACGTTTGGGGCAGAGCGTTGTATGGTAGTGAAACATGAGCTTTGTGAAAACCAGAACAGAACACAATCGAAGCATTTGAGATGTGGTGCTAAAGGCGAATGTTTAAAATTAGGTGGACTGATAAGGTAAGGAATGAGGAGGTTTTACGCAGAGTTGGAGAGAAGAGAGATATTTGGAAACCACTAACAAGGTAGGATATCTGTTAAGACACCAGGATATAAGTTCCATGGTACTGGAGGGAGCTGTAGAGGGCAAGAACTATAGAGGAAGACAAAGATTGGAATACATCCAGTAAATAATTGAGTATGTAGGATGCAAGTGCCACTCTGAGATGAAGAGGTCGGTGGGCCACAAAAAACCCGCCTGAAGACTGATGACTCAAAAAAAACAACAACAAAAAAAACAACATGAATATTTGCTATTGCTGTGTGCAGTTTCGCGTGTTAACATCAACATACTGCTGAATTATTTCCTTCAACACCCAATCAGAGCCTCTCGTCCGAAAATCCGCGAGTTTGTTTAACAGCTTATCAGTAGAAATAGTAAAATATCAATACTCTCTTGCTCCAGCTGGCATTAAACTTGCATTCTTTGTGTTGAGGTTAATGTGTTTTTCCTGGCCTCTCTTGAGCAAGAGAATTTTTGAGACTAGCGAACAACTGATCTTCATTGATTGGTTAATTTGACGAACTTTCTTCTCCAAAATTTGAAAACGTGCGTAAAAGAAATGAGGAGCTCCTTAAACGCAAACCAGTTTTCTATAACGCATGCATGTATACGACTTCCAAATACAAGCTTAACGGAAGCCACTCAATATCATCTTTTTTAAATACATCTTGGTGCTGATTCAACCAGTATTACCATTACATCGAAGTTTCAGAGTCGACGACGATGATGATGATGATGATCGTTTTACGAAGTGACTTCTTCAGAAAAAGTCTTCTTCTTCTTTTTATTCTTCTCCGTTGATAATGTACTAGACACCGCAGTTCTGCAACCGCTCCAAATTCTCCACTGCTTGATGGCCAGTCAACCGTATTTCTGACAGTCGCTGCGGGGCTTGCAAACTGTACAAAAAATGCATGCGTTAGGAGAGATTATGTTGCATTCATAGATATGGCAAAGTCTGAAACATGCGAGCAGGACAAAAGAAAAGAGGCTGTCTGAACGATCTGCGTAAGGAGAAGAATCAATAGATGGAAGATACATGACTTCCATTTTTTTCTAAAAGATCATATAAGCACCCGTCTAAATACTACAGAGCCGTTACATAGAATTTTTTAGGAAATTAGACTCTGTGGAGACCAGAGAGAACCACCGACACTAGGTTGTTGAGCTGATAATTTTGAAGTGAGAATGTACTAAGCGTATGTGGTATTAGTTATAGCGTATGCGGATAAATTTCAATGATTACTGCTCCATCACGTTTTAAAATATTTGCAGCTGTACTAATTTCAGTTAACAAAACTTGCTCGTTGGCGAAGGAAAGCTACCGATGACCATGATGTGTACGTGAGCCCACATTGTAAATGTTGGAGCATATACAGATAATCACCAACATAGAATTTGCTAAATTCAACCATAAACAGAACATACGAGGTCATCGAAATTTCTTGGTCCGCTTGCCCGCTATTTAACGTTGTAAGATTCAGACAACAGTGTAGAGCTTCTCAACATATCCTGAAATCCTTTAATGCCGATTTATAGAGTAGTTTTGTGAGACGTCAGAGTGCTTGATTTCCATGCGTTGTTAATTAAACCTCTCTCATATTTATTTATGGAAAATAGTTTCAACATATTTCATTTTTTATATTTTTTGTTACCAATTAAATATCTGCGTTTATTTCTTAGCACAACAAACCGCTTCATAAATACTCTAAAGTTCTGTTTCAAGGCTGGCGGCGTGCAGACTACATTATGCTCGATTGATAGATATTCTTAGAGAAAACTGCTACAACATGCAGTGGATCCTGGTGAGAGAGGGTAAGAGATTATTCGATATCAGAGAAGAACTGAAAGTATGGGCAGAATTATAGTGCTGATATTGCAAGCTAGTAATCACAAAAGGTTAGAGCTTGACAGATCTCTCTCTCTCTCTCTCTCTCTCTCTCTCTCTCTCTCTGTGCGTGTGTGTGTGTGTGTGTGTGTGTGTGTGTGAGTGAGTGAGTGTGTTAATTTCTTGCGGTGCACCTTCTTTAATTTTTAAAATTCTCACACTCAACCATCTTTTATTTTTAGCATTAACGCAATCCCCATTCTCTAATTTTTAAAATTCACGCAATCCACTATCTCAATGAGACCATGCTCTCAAGATCGCTGGTGATGTGAGTATATCTGTCTCACTGATAACATCATAGATTCAGTGTCAATTACCTAGCCTGACGTCACCAGTCTGCTGCGGCGCGAGCTCGGCTCCAGTTCACTACCGGCAATGGAGGGTGAAGCTTTGACAATGCCAGCCACTCGTGCTGGCGAAACGTCAGTAAAATTATTAGATGAACGTCGGCCGAAGAACCCGAGACAGAAGCCAATAAGCAGTTCTTCAACAAGTGGCCATGAAAGCTTAACAATTTTGAAACCACTGATTCCTGCATTAGTTCATTTCTAATAAATAATCCTTATACTGGCAGGAAGTGCTGGACACGTGAGCTGGGATGGCGATGGCGCTGTTCAGATTTAGGCAACCGTGGCTTTTCATGCAGTTTGTTCTCTACAGTATCTTATAGGTGACGTCCAAACAATTTAGAGAATTTCACAATACGGCAAGCCGCAGTACATAAACGTAATCTCCATCGGAGGCTCATTGAACAGATAATTTAGCCTCGCCTTCCACGACCGGCTGTGAATATTTCAGTGCCTGGCCACAGACCACTCACTGTCATGCTGTTGGCACACTCAAAGTGTTTTTGATAGATGAGTACGCCTAGAATATTTACCAGTCTACTTCTGAATTACCGATAAGACCATTACTGTAAAAACATTTATAAGAAAAGGCTTTTCACGTCATATTTAACATACGTCAGCTGTGTGCATGGCTTACAACTTGTACGCTGAAGCCATCAACAACATGGACTGCTTTGAGAATATGGTTTAAGACATTTAAAACACAGGACTTCTTCATCGTGAAGAACGTTCTTAGGAATGGCTACGTACTTTCTGCGTTTTATTTGAGGAGTTCCATCAAGAGATTTAACTTGACTATGGCATCTCTCACTCTCTCTCTCTCTCTCTCTCTCTCTCTCTCTTTTAGTGGGGTTTGACACGGAACATCTATATTCCTCTTTAAAGCCTTATCTTTTCCGCATAGAAGATTTTATTGTTCACATTGTAACGCATCTTTCACTGGAGCATGTATCGGTATTGCCGAAGCTCGTTTGTGTTTATTTGCTGTCTTTTATTTTGCTTTAGATTTCGCAAATGGCCTGATTTGATCCGACGTTTGCATGCATTCTTGGTCAGGTGACGTGACGTTTAACAGGCACTGTTACGGACCTTAACACTCCGTTTTTGAGCAGCTGAAGGGCTAGCTTCAGCAATTAAACCACAACAACAACATTAGCATCATGTCTATCTGTCATATACGAAAGCATCAATGAAGATCAAAAGGAAAACAATCAAACATCATATATATGTTACCGGATTGAAATTAGTTTAGGACACAATTTGTAGTTCGCATTGGATGTAGTCTAGACTTACGCTATGTTGGACCCACTGAGGCAGTATAGGTATTTACTTACAAAATGACAGGGGAGGAGGTTATTCCGGTGGAACACTGAGCCCCTATTTAAGCGGGCCTTCGGACCTCATAGAAAAGTTGGAATTATTTTAGTTCACTTACATTTTAAACATTTCCTTATGTATGCAGTGCCAAAATAGTTCTAGATGTATGGACTTTAATCGCTGTACTTACTTGCTAAGTAGGAGCGTGGGCTTGGAACAAATTACCTTAAGCAAGCAAGACCTACTGTTACTAACAAGAAAACCTAAAATGCGTGCCCTTCCTTGCCCGGTAATCTACATACAATACGCGTTTGCGAAAAGACGACAGCCGTTTTGTAAATGCATTTTAACGAAACAGTAGCAATTGACCACCGTGCCCCTATGGCCAATGCGCCCTCGTCTCCTCTACTCCAGAGTAGTGTAGGAAGTCTCTTAGCAGATCTTTTGGCCGGCCGTTGCCGCCGAGCGGTTCTAGGTGCTTCAGTCAGGAACCGCACTATTGCTACGGTCGCGTGTTCGAATCCGCCCTCGGGAATGTATGTGTGTGATGACCTTAGGTTGGTTAGGTTTAAGCTGTTCGATGTCTACTGAACTGATGGCCTCAGATGTAAAGTCCCATAGTGCTTACAGCCATTGAATCATTTTGAGCCGATCTGTTGCATGTTCCAAGCGTTCCGCCATGAAAGCACTGTATGTAGTTTCCCTTCCCCACAACGTTTCCTATGTGAACGTTCCAATTTAAGTTGTTTGTAACAGTTATCCCTAGGTGCTTAATTGAATTGAAAGCCGGGAGATTTGTGCGGTTAATCGAGAAGCCGAAATTTAATGGGCCCCTATTGATACTCTTGTGGATCAACTCTCACTATTCATTATTTGGGATCAATTGTCACTTTCTCCACCACACAGATATCTCCTCTAAGTAATTTTTCAACTGCTTTTGACCTTCTGATGACTTTAATAGACGGTAAACGACAGAAGTATCTGTAACCCATGCCAGAGGCTGCTCAGATTGTCTTCTAAATCGTTTACATGGTGATTCCGATGGTGGAGAATGGTAAATGTACCAATTTGAAGTAGAGTAGTTGAAGTGACAATCGCTCTGAGACATCTGACAGTGGAGTACATGTACTGGTACTGTTGTTGCTGAAACCCTAAAGCAGTCAACTTGAAGATGTGGCAGCAGGGACAAAAACAACAAAAAATGTCCAAATAATCATAAGCTCTGAAATACACACTTAAAGAGCATTTGCTCATCTTCGCTACTGTGGAACTAATCTCTTCTGCTGAACACTTTCTCATAACTCATAAGATATGTATTGTAGAGGTCCTGTTTACTTCATTTACTTTCTTGTACTGGTCCATGCTACCAACTCTGAAAGTTACCTACTATACAATTTTAGGCACAACAGTACCGGTACACGTATTCCTCTGTCAGATGTGTCAGAACGACTTCCATTTAGAAATTTCGATTCGGGAGTCCCTTACATCAGAGCAATACTTTTACCCTTCTCCATCATTCTAGAAAGTTTACAAATCATCACAGAATCTCCCTGCACAGACTGACGACAACAGAGGGACTATAACACTTCCTTGGGGAACGCCTAATGTCACTTACGTTTTACTCCATAACTATTGTAAGAAAGGATGGGAAACAACAATCACTCAAAATCACATTTTTTATGGGACTGCGACTGACTGCTGTGTTCTTATCTAAACATTCATGGTGGTGTCTGTTTGTCTGTCCATGCCCTCTTCTGACGTTCAGCGTCCCGTCGTTCGGCGTCTCTAGAGGGCTCTGTCACTGTCCATCGCAGCAGTTTTCCACCTAGCGGGCAAAGTTATTGCCCACTTTCTATACAAGGGCCTTCTGTTGGTTTCGCTGTCCTTTCCCTTCTCTCGATGCTCCTGCTATGTAGGAATCGTGTCTTGCTAATTACGTCCTTTTCTTTCTTGATACATCTCACGTTGCAACTTGTGGGTCGTTGCATCTCTTCCTTGCTGGAGTTTTTACAATGGTTCTTACAAAAAGGTTTACTTATAATCATCTAACATATATCTAGTACCTATTTGTTTTACGCCTTCTTAAAAAGCTTTACAAATTTCGGCGCCCTTTCCATGTTACAATTCTAAGATATTTGGAGTCTTAATGTCTACTCAAGAATCCTCAAATTCGTTTTTTATTTTTGTGTAGTGTTGTGGTGTATAGCATTTTCGTATTTCATGCTGTTACACTATTTACGCTTTATCCCTTCATCTTAATCTATGGTACTATTGGTGTTATTATTGAAACTACTTTCTTTTTCCCACCTTCCTCTCTCTTCATTCTTCTTTCTCCTGACGATCTTATGTGCAACATAATCTTGAAATATTGTGCTGATTATTTACCAGTAATAAAATTAATCTTCAAACTTTTTGATATGGCTCACATGGTGAAGTCGTAAGGTTTTGCCTGTTTTTGGGTTCATTAGTTCCACAGCATTATCATGAGCAATTCGGCTAATTATGACAGGTCCTTTGTATGCAGCGTAAAACTTATGTATTTTGTGTTTCTGTTTGCTGTAGAGATGGTGTGTTTTTATAAATACTTTCTGGCCTACTGAGAATGTTCTTTCAATTTCTGATCTATCTCCTCTTTCTTTTCTTTTAATGGCTGCCTTTCTGATGTTGGAGAGTGCTGTTACTATGATTTGTTTGTGCTGTCTACGTGGTACAATAGGAAATCTTACATTTTCTCTGGTTATGTTTGGGGGTTCAATATTATAAGTGCAATAAATCGAGGTAGTAGTGTAGTGCTGTGTGGCATTTCATTTATTACTTCTAGAAAATCTTTAAGGTAATTATCCCAAGTGTAGTGTCTTTTGCCTGCATATAATCGGCATAAAGTGCCTATGTCCTTCATAAATCGTTCTGCTGGATTTACGATAGGTTTGTACTTAAATATGTAGACGGGTTTTACTTTGTGTTGTTTTAACGTGTTCTGCCATTGCACTGATTTGTACTGTGGGCCATTATCAGAAATTATTCGTTACACTCGACCTAATTGTCTGAGAAAATATTGTCTAAATGCTTTACTTATAGCAAGACCTGTTGGCTGTTTTAATGGTGTCAAGGTTACATATTTAGAAGTAAGTTCCAAAACGACAAATATGAAAACATATAAATTTTTTGTGCGTGGGAGGGGCCCCATCAAATCTGTTGCAGAAATTTGTTTTAATCTTTTAGGGATTATTGGAAACATAGGTGGTTTGGTTTGGAAAGTGACGTCTTTAGCCCTCATACATTTCTTACATTTGACTAGTACTATTCTAATTCGTCTTTCCATATTAGGAAAGTGGCTTGTTTGTTTTATTTTTGAAAAGCATTTCTTTGGTCCAAAGTGGCTTTTACTTAAATGTGAATACAATATGTACTTATTAATTAGTTCATCTGGGATATAAATTAACCATTCATTCGTTGCAACATTTCGTCTAAAAAAACCATTGTTTTTTACGAGATAATGCTGTTGAATGTCTGGAAAATCCTTACTTCTCCACTTGTGTTTGATTCCTAGTATTTCGTGATCCTTGTCCTGTTCTTTGCTTATGTTTTTCAATGCTGTCGTAATGTAGTTTTCGAAAGGTACTTGTTTCATATAGTACATTGTAATCTGGTCTTCTGCTGCTTCCAAACCTATGTTATTGGATGCACCCTGTGGACATCGTGATAAAGCATCTGCTAATACATTCGCTGGTCCTGGTATGTGTGTAATAGTGAAGTCAAATTCTTGTAGTATTACCATCCATCTGGCTAACCTCCCATGAGCTAGTTTGGCGGATAACAGAAATTCTAATGCTTTGTGGTCAGTATTTACTTTTGTTTTTCTTCCGAATAGGAAGTATCGAAAACGTTGGAAGCCCCATACAATGGCCAATGCTTCCAGCTCTGTGACTGAATAGATTTTCTTGCTTTTTGTGAGTACCCGACTGGCAAAGGCAATTGTCCTGTATTATCTTAGCCCTGCCTGTTTGTATTCTTGGAATGAAACAACTCCTAAACCAGTTTTCGCGCTATCAGTGGCCATACAAAAATTTTGTGTTAGATCAGGATGTTCTAAAATCGGTGCTGTTGTTAGTGCGTTTTTCACTTTTACAAATTCTTCATTGGCTTGTTGATCCCATACCCATGGCGTGTTTTTTCTAGTCAATGCACATAGGCGTGGTGTTGCGAGAGAGTCGATCCAAATTAATTTTTATAGAATCCGGTGACACTTAGAAATCCTCTGAGAGTTTTCTTATTATATGGAGTACAGAATTCTTTGATTGCCGTTAGTTTTTCTGGGTCGGGCATTACCCCTTTCTCGGAAATTATGTGTCCTAGAAATTTGACCTCTCGCCTTCCAATTTTGGATTTTGATATGTTTACTGTGACCCCATGCTCTTTCATGATCTTTAAAAACTGATTAAATGTGTCGTTGTGATGTTCCCAAGAGGGTCATCAACATAACAAGTATTTTTTTGTAAAATTCGAGGACTGAGTATAGTATTAAATCCCCTAATAAACGCTGCTGATGATATGTTTAAACCAAATGGCAATCGTTTAAACTGGTAACATCTACCGAATACGATAAATGCTGTAAATTTTCTACATTCTGGGGCAATTCCGTCTGCCAGAAACTACTCCGTAAATCAGTTGATGAAAATATCTTAGCACCGTGGAAGTTTTGTATCAAGTCCTCTAATTTTTCTGGACGATCTGTCTCAGTGATAATGATTGTGTTGATCTGTCTGGAATCAAGCAAACTAACTTGATGATCCCATCTCGCCTTTGTACAATATGGAGCGGGCTGTTATATGTGGAGGTAGCTGGTTCAATAATATCGTCATCCAACATTTTTGATATCTCCTGGAATACTTTATTCCTGTAGCTTAATGGTATTGTATAAGGTGGCACTCTAAATGGATTGTGTTGTTTTACTTCAAACTTATACTGAAAGTGTTTAATACTGCCAGTCTTAGGTAAAAATACATCTGCTTTATCTCATAAAATACCCTCTAATTCTCTTTTACTGTGTTCCGAAATACCTTGAACTTTTTGCAAATTTTCGTCTATTTCTTTATGGACTTCTAACATGAGTTGAGGCGATTCCTTCTTTTGTGCATACCAATCTAATTCTTCATCCTCTTTATCTCGCGTCATTCTTAATTGTTTATTTATAACTGGTATTTCTTCTAATTTTAGCTTTTGCTCAAAGAGAAGTGTGACATTCCCGAATATTACGCTACCTTTCCCCATATCTATTTTCGCTCGTCTCTCATTTAAAAAATCTGCACCTATAATCAAATCTACAGTTACTTTAGGTATAATCACGAAGATGGTTTCGATCTTTTGACTTTGGCACGAAAGAGTTAACCTTGTTTGTCACGTAACTTCCGCATCATTGCTTCTAATAGGACCTCTTACATTAATCTTACGTGTTTTCAGAACTGGCAATTCCTCATTGGCATTACACTGCATGAATAAATTTTCTGAGATCACAGTCAATTCACTTCCGCTATCAATTACATTATTGACTGGGATATGCTTTACCATAGCCTTAACAATTGGTTGAATTTGAAAGGGTTGGTTCTGTTCTTCTTCTTCTTGCATCAACGAATCCTCCACCGAATCATACATGAGCCTTTTTAGGAATTTCCCTTGTGAATTCGAACTTTCTGTAGGATAAGCTTCGACTGCTACTTCTTTCTCTTTTATTTCCTCTTCCCTATTTCTTCCTTCATTTACGCTTTCTTCTACATTCTGTACTTTTTCCTCATCCTCGTCTATCTTCTCCTTCTTCGCTACTTCCACATAATCGCATCTAAATGCTCTAATTATCTCTTCATAACTTCCTTCATTATATACGTTGGGTTGTGTGCCCACTTGTAACTTATTTTCAACTTCTGTCGACTGCGCATTATCCTCATTGAATTCGCTTTCCCTGGTTTCCATCTCACATAGCTCTGCAATACTCATTACTTCGTCCTTTCCTCCTACATTCGTTGTGCGTGCCTCTGATAATTCATCTTCTTCATCAGTATTCTCCCAATTAATTTCGTCCCAACACGATATTGCTATTTTCTTGTTTTTGTTTTCATTTGGTCCCTGCGGATTTGTTTCTTCCTCCTTATCTTCTCGTGATAAGATTTTTACTTCTCTGTTCAAGGTGCTGCAATTGTCCTGGGTCGGTGTGTCATTCTCTTTGGCATGGGCACTTAGCTGTCAGTTCGAACGTTTATCGGGCTTTGGTGATCTTACCTCCACCTCTTCTATGTATATTCGCTTTTATTGTTCAGCTTGTTGATAGTGGTTTCTTTGCTGATAATTTGTCGGTCTATTGGTTCTCCAGTACCCGTTCCAGTTGTCGTTATTCCCTCTGTAATAGTTGTTGCCGTTCCTGGGTGAATTATAGTTATTGCCATAACCGGTTCTTTTTTGAAATCTATTGTCGTTTCTTGGTGCAAAGTTATCATGAGGTTCGTAATTATTGTTTCTTCGCACTGTGTCTTGTGGATTCCACTGCTTTGTGCTTACGTTTTCACGTGCGCTTCGTCTTTTTCGTTCGTCATCTTCCGAAAATATTAACTCTAGTTCCCTTAGAATACCTTTCAATGCTTCGACGTCATTGCCTCCGCGACCTACTAGTGATTGCTGGTATTTCAATGGTATCTTCATCGCGCATAATTTAATCAACTCTCCGTCACTGTATGGTATATCTAAGCATTGATTTTTGTTTGCTATTAATTCGAAAAATTTCACGGGACTCTTTTCTCCTGAATTTTCAAAATATGGTTTCTGTAATAATTCGTACTTCACTCTGTTCTATGCTTCGCTGGACCAATATCGTGAGAGAAACTTCTCTCTGAAATCTTCGTACGATCGGCATGTCGCTGCAACATTCCGCATGGTTTCTGCGACTGTTCCTGACATGTGTGCACATATAAAGTCTAATTTGTGTGCTAGCGTCCAGTGTTCTGGTAATCCTACTCGGAATTGATCAATAAAAGTTCGTGGATGTAATGAGTTTTCTTCTCGAAAGTGTTGGAATTTTCTGACGGTGAGGAAATGATCGTTGTCGTACTTCGTCAAAGTTCCATATGAAATTTGCGATTCTTCGCCACTTTTGTTTCTGATCATTTCTCCCGTCGTTTTTTCCGGTTGTGGTAGATCCATTGGATATTGTCCACTGTAACTTTCGCCTACCCGCGGTGCTGGCTGTCTGATTTCAGGTATGTTACTTTCCGCCTGTGATTGGAATCGAGTATCTTCGTTAATTGCTTGTTTTTCCGGTGCTATTACAGATACGGATGTGGTTGCAGACTCTGTACTTGTTCGATCCTGTTCACTGCGCTCTTCAATGGTTTGCAACAACTCTGTTCGCAATTTCTGAAAATGTCGCTTCGTTTGGGCTTCCATTTTGACTATGGGGTTATCATATCTTTTCAGCGCAGCTCTTGTGATACATTTGTGCAACACACTTTTTTCAGCAATTTCACGCGCTGTACCTGCTGCTTGTCTAGTAATTTCGTTTATCTGTTTCCTTAGTTTCTTGACTTCTCCCTGGGTGTTGTTACGTAATGTTTTGATCGCGTCCTGAATGTCATTACGCAATGTTTGTACGTCCGATTGTACTTTGTCAATGTCTGTTCTCAATTGATTGTGACCTGTTATCAAGTTTCCTATCACTTCTCGAGATTTTTTGCCTCGTTTTCAATATGACTTAGGTGTAACTGAATTTTTTTGTTTTGTTGTTTAATCTCACGCATTTGTCTCGTGGTTTCTGTATTCTAAATTTGAATTTGGTTCGCAATGTCTTTATTTTACCTTGTCATGGTTTCCATAATTTGTTGTAATAATTCTGCCAGATTTGTGGGTCCTATTGCGTTTTCTTCCGACGTCCTACGTTCTGTGCCCTCGCCCAATTGTTGGTTCGCAACCGATTGCATTGACCTCTGCTGTGACACGTTTCCGCTCGCATTCCTTGTACTCTGTGGTGAGGGAGCTCGGATTACTTGTACTATGGGTTCTACGTATTCAAGAGGCAAGTTAGAATCCTCATCGACTGTCTAACTACTTTCCTGCTCCTGTGTTGTATGCCGACCTAGGTTTTCCATGCCTTGGCGTACATTATCCTCGTTATGGTGACTTATCTGACCTATTTCTCGCGATACTGCATCGTCTGTTGTACTGTCCTCTATTCTCTGTCCATTTTCATGCTGGGTCTCTACCTCAGTTCGGTCAAGGTCTCGATCTGCCATTGCTAATCTTTCTGAATCCCTTACTTTCTGATTTAAAAGCAATTCACGCGCCCTACTTCGCGTCAACATGCGCTCATACAATCTCACACGTTTCATAAACTTTTTGTTAGTACGACTTGACAAACCATTCACTTACTTGTTGGGTCAGAACCAACTTGTCAACGATGTATCCGCCACCAGCGCGCTTGCACTGGAGAGAAAACTTAATTCTAATAATATTAAAATTCATAACTTAATTATGCTGTTGTCTCTGCTACAATGTCTTTCTTGAATAATTTCTTACTATCTATCGCTGCACCTGCTGTTTTGGACTATGTATAACTTTAGAAAAACAAATTTTTACTATGAAAATTTTTCAGGGGGTATTTTTCTGACCTAGTTAGGCATGTGGTCGACCTTCAATCATGGTATTTTACCGTCCTGCCAGGGTCACCATTTTCTAAACTTTTATGGTGGTGTCTGTTTGAGTTCAGTGAGAGTAGCGATGATATAACCAAATACTAAATGATCTCAGTGACATCTCCAATGCACTCCCTGTAAAAGAATCTTAATACTAACTAAGTCTAGTGGAAAGGGTTCAAGGCTTTCCAATTTTTACTTAGCTGGTAAAATAACGTCGAAAAAGCAGTTAAGTTTACCATTGGAAATTTTATTCCACTCACAAAACATTGTTTATAAATTGCACTATTGACAAAAGGAAGTGTTTTAATACAGGATGGTAAAAACCAACTGCATTCAACAAAAATGTGATCGAATATTCCCTGAATGGGTTTACAAGTTCTACAATCAATCGAAGGATGACCTATGCCATATCATGTCTATAATCTAGGTTTAAATTAAGTTTCACAAAAGAGAAAACTATCAAAATGGTCTACAGTGTCCCTCAATTATCTTTAATTACTTATCTAACTTGTTGTAAATTACAGTAGCTGATGTGGCTTCTCAATAACTATATAACAGAAAAATCATCGAGTTTCAGATCTGTTCTTCAAGTGGCAAATGTGAACACCATGAGTTTGAATTAACGATCGACACTAATATTACGCAAAAAGGGGGTGTAACAGATGAGACTTCTCCAGTTCTGAGTGAAGCCTTATGCACTCACAAATGCGGCATCGCGTGCGTTCATTACCTTGTCGGTGTTTTGGCAGCGTCAGGGCAGCGGCGGACAGTTCAGCTCCGCTCACCTCTCCATCTCGGAAGCAACTGTCTGCTAACTTCTCCTTACTACAATTTACCGAAGTTGGTTTAAAAAAAACTATCTGACTATGTTTTCATCTGACCAGTCAGGGTCTCAATGTTAACCTTAAGCTCCGCCAACAAAAATTCTGTCTATCCAATGAAAAACGTTATACTTTTCGTGGTGGGGCAATGTTTTTAAAGTTTGCAACGTAACAGAGACGCGAAAAACTCTCACGCTAAAATCTGCAGCTGGTGTGGTTCTTTTAGCGTTATCGTGAGACCTATACTGTTCTTCTGGAGGGTTCTAGCTGTTAACATGGGCTGGGGGGGGGGGGGGTGGTCCTAATGTAACAGACACACGAAAAGACTCACGCTAAAACTTTCTGGTGGTAGTGGCCCTTTTTGTGTTATCGTAAGATCTTTACTGTTTTTCTGGAGGGCTCTAGCTTTTAACATGGGCTACGGGGTGGTCCTTGACGTAACAGAGACGTGAAAAAGTCTCACGCTAAAACGTGCGGGTTGTGTGGCTCTAGTGGATAGCTGGCGACGTGGGTGTCCAGTCCGTCCCTTATCGTAGGGCCTTCTAGCTTACACGGTTCTCTCTCGGCTTCTGTTCTCGTTTCTCGCCTTGGGACTGCATCGGTCTCTCGATGGGAGGGTACTACATGCATTTAGGCATTCTTGTGTTAGTCTGTGGTATTCCATTTGCTCACTCGTTACTCGTATTACTTAGGTTAATTTAATGTCACGATTTATTCGGAGCTATGTGACATACTACTGGATTTGCTTATCATGTCAGGGTTTTCATGGACTTGTTGGTTTTGCCTCACACCTTACACTTATTCTCCTTTATAATATTCTAAAGTCGTTGTGTACATCAGTTCCCTGGGGATTCAAAGTTGGTCACTGGACAACTTTTCGTCAGTAACTGCGAACTCTGACCATTCTGCCAGGAAGTTGCGAATCCATTCGCACCAGCAGCTAGACGGTATTTCATTGGCACCAAGTTTGATGATAAGTAACTCGTGAGGGATGGTGTCAGAAGACTTCTGAAAAACTACAAATACGCAATCAATGTGATAGTCCTGTCAATAGTATCGGTTACTAAGTGTAAATAAAGAGCTGTTTGTCTTTCACGATAATGGTATATTCTGAATCTATGGCGTATGTCACTAGAATGTTTTCTTCACTGCTTACATTCCACAAACTTACTGTAAATCGACGTCAAATTTTAGGTAAGTAGTTTAGAGAATTGTTCCTATTTAGTTTTTTTTCAGGATTGATGTGACCTGTGCAATTATCCGGTCTGAAGGTAACGATCTTTCGTCGAGCGAGGAGTTGTATATGATTGCTAAGTACAAAGCTGTTGTGTCAGCATACTTCGAAAGAAACTAATTTGTATACAATCTGAACCTATGGAATAGCCTGTCTTAATTGAGTGAAGTTGATTTGGTAGACTCAACATATCGACTTCTAAGTTTCTCGTGATTCCAGCTGTTCTTGATTCTAATTTTGGTAAAGGAGTTTCAGGAAACTGTGATTAGTAACTCAGCTTTAGTGATGCTGTCCTCTGGAACACTGCGATTGATACAATGAAGTGAAGGTATCGACTGTGTCTCGCCGCTGGTGTGGTTTACATACAACGAGAATCTGTTTGGATTTTCTTGCCAATTTCGAGGAAAAATACGTTGTGGAAACTGTTGTGAGCGTGTCGCATTGAATTCCGAGCTTAATTTCGAGAGTCTATAAAACATCGACAGCCACGAAGATTTTGTGTCCTTTTAAATGTCAGGTTACCTTCCATTCGGAAAGCCGCTGCACACAGCGACTGTTATATTCATTTGTGAATTGTAGATTGCAGCAATCAGTCATCCTTTTTACATTTTATTATGCAGATCTAGATTTCGGCTAGAAGCTAGTGATTCTAAGACACTATTAATTTCGATCAATGCATGTTAAGTCTCTGTTGATAGGGGCTTCACCTACAGTTCATTGAGTACTTCATTGAGTATTCAGTGTACTGTGGGTAATGGAAATGAGCTATAGGCATCATTGGCCAGGAGGCTCCTTACGGGGCAATGTACTGTGGGTGAAGCCCAATCAACAGGGACTCACATGCATTGAGCTAAAATAATAGCGCAGTGAGAATGGCTAGCTTCTAGCTGAAATCTAGATCTGCAATATAAAATTGAAAAGGACAAGTGATTGCTGCAATCTATAATTCACAAGTTGTTTCAATGTTACTGATCTGTTTAGTTCATGCTGACGCTAACTTCGCGTACAAAACGTTCTCAACTGTGTAAACAAATCGACATTAGGGGCTTTGGCTCTAGATTACGATATGTACGTTGTGGCCTCTGATTTGGTTTCCAAGTTATTTCACTCAAGCTAATTCTGTTAGTGTTTCTAAAGAAGTCTCATTTTGAATGCACAATGAATCCGAATTTTCTCGATAGTGTTGAGCTCCACAGTTGATTGATGGTTGTATTCAGTATTTGTGGGAATTGTAGTGATGCGTCACGAATTGTTTCGTTCTTTTTTAATGTCATTCGGTTGTCCAATTTTGGCTAATACATGTTGATAGAGATCTATTTGGCATATGTTACGTCACAGACAAAATGTGGAAACGACATTTTACCGAGAGCCTGCAAAGATTAGCGAATAGTAGGAGGCGCACGTTCGCCTTGGCTTTGTAGCAGTGCTTCTCATCTGCGGGACGAACTTCTATACACTGGTGTGTACAGCATAAGAAAGAAAGTAACTCTCGCGTATGTGTTACAGTCTAGTAACACAGCTCAATGAAACTAGAATCAAACATAGAAAGAACTACTGCCGTACGATGCAGGAGGTCACTCAAAAAATATGCAGTCAGACGAATAGAAATGATAACTTTTTTCATAGCCAATATTTACACTGACGTCACCGCGTTTTATGATGCTCCCCTGGACATTAGGAAAGGTTCCTAATAGGGCGTGTGGTCACCATTGACGGCACTTCATAACCTGCAACGTGCTCCTTTGTTGGCCAGAAGTTTGGTAATGATGTCTTGCGGAGAGGTGTGTTCTGCTCCTCCTCCAGCGCTGGCTGATCTTTTTTGTATGGGAACCTGATTCAATATGAGGCCCAAACGCATCCTACACAGCGCTATGGGATTTAAGTGAGGGTAACAGGCAGACCAGTCCACTAGGCGAACATCCTCTCGTTCCACGAACCGTTCCACTTGCGCTACTCAGTTCTTGAAAATCAAGTAATTACTGAATGCACACCGACGAGACGCACTGGCGGAAGAGTACAGTGCCGTAGTAATGATGATCGCACGGCGATTGTTGTGTGCAAAGATTTGGTGTTTAGAACCCTCACACAGCATTATGCCTTACAACACCATGTCACATGAGTCATGAAAAGCTGCAGGTAGATTACGTTTTCCCAGCTTTCGCCACGTGGTGATACGTCCAGAGTCAGCACTCAGTGTGATTCTGCTCTAATCGGAGAAGAGTGTGTGATCCCATTTCTCGTTGGTCCAGACATTACGCTCACAAACGGTGCCACCGATATGATGGTATCACACGACATACCGGTCGTCGGGACGTCCCCGCGCGCAGTACCCTAGCCACTGCGGGGTGTTAGATTGTGGTCTCCAGTGATATTAAATGTGGCAATTGCGCCAGTCGTCTCACAGGCGTTTCTACTTACCTGTTGCACAACGTAGTAGTCATCTTCTGATGTAGTTGGCCGTGGTCGACGTTCTCCTCTCCTTCTAGCAGAAATGGCTTTGTTTCGGAACGTTCGCCATGTACGTGAAACAATGCTATGAGCAATACCGGAACCCTGGGCTACACTCGTCACATGTCGTCCTTTCCCAGTTTCCCAATGAGTCTTGTCCGTATGAGGTAAGGCTAATGATATCTTAGTGTTATTTTGTCGTGAACAAATACCACGACAGTGAACGGCAATCTGCTGTTATTTGCTGATGACGCAGTGGAGTACGGTAAGGTGTCGAAGTTGAGTGATTGTAGACGACTTAGATAAAATGTCTAGTTGGTGTGATGAATGGTAGCTAGCCGTAAATGTGGAAAAATGTAAGTTAATGCGGATGAGTAGGAATATCAAACCTGTAATGTTCGGTTACAGTATTACTAGTGTCCTGCAGTATGAGGTGGAAAGAGGATGTTAGAGCTGTGGTAGGAAAGGCGAATGGTCAACTTCGGGTTGGAATTGTAGGAAAGGAGACCGCATATAGGACGCAAGTGGGACCCATTCTCGAGCACTGTTCGACGGTTTGTGATCCATAGTAAATCGGAATGAAGGAAGACATGAGCAATTGAGAGACGAGCTGCTAGATTTGTTACAGGTAGGTTCGAACAAAACGTAGGATTTACGGAGATTCTACGGGAACACAAACGAAGGGAGGACGACGCTCTTTTCGAGATTAATATTGCGAAAATTTAGAGAACTGGTATTGGAATCTGAATGCCGAAAGATTCTTCTGCCGCCAATATACATTGCGCATAACGACTGAGAAGATAAGATACGAGAAATTAGGGCAAGGTATATAGACAGTCCAGAATGAGATTTTTATTCTGCATCCGAGTGTACGCTGATATGAAACTTTCTAGCAGATTAAAACTGTGTGCCCGACCAAGATTTGAACTCGGGACGTTTGCCTTCGCGCGCAAATGCTCTACCTTTTTTTTTCGTTTTCGTTCGTTGCATCTGCTCGGGGCTAATGTCGCAAGACATCCGTTTCAGTTCGTCGTTGATCCATTAACTCAGTTTTTTTTATTACAGAGGGCAGCTAACACTCTGACCGAACACGCTGAGCTACCGTGCCGGCTCCAGCTGAAGTACCCAAGCATGACGCACGCACCGTCCTCACAACTTTGCCTCTGCCCGTAAATGGTCTCCTACCTTCCTAACTTCACAGAAGATCTCCAATGAACCTGCTTGGGCTACTATGATGGTAGAGCACTTGCCCTTGAAAGGCAAAGATCCCGAGTTTGAGTCTCGGTGTGGAGCACAGTTTTAATCTTCCAGGAAGTTTCATATAGAGAGTCCTTTTTCCCTCACGTTATCTGTGAGTGGAACAGGAAAGGAACTGACAAGTAGTTCTACAGGGTACCCTGCAGCACGCCCCGTACAGTGGTTTGTGCAGTATCTTTGTATGTGTAGATTTAGATGTATGTCTGTAACTACTCGCTTATTCACATACGTCGCCTTCTTCCGCTTCGTCATCTGCCTGGTGTCGCGGGGCCACATCCATTTGGTGCGATAGTTACCTTCGCCTGACGAATTGTGACGTCCAGCTTTCTGCGCAATACTGGGATACCTGTACCTTTATTCAGTTACATAGAGTAGGTAATATGTTCTCGTACTTTAACTATTTAGTTCTTAAGTTTTGCATAACAGCATAGTTGTGTCATTGTACTCGAGAGTACTATATTTAACGTTTTCTCACTACCTTACCCTTATTCCGTGCAAACACCGACAATGAGAATTTCCTGCAGCACTAAAGATGCCTCCAGATACACCAGAAGAGAGCACCAACACATATGCGACCTCGGGTGCAGTGGGCCCAACTACGCTGGTAGGCCGCTGAGTGGCAATACATATGCGTATTATTCAAACGCTTTTTCTTCGAAGTGCAGCTGGGCTGTCGCTCTTTGGCTATGCACAACGCTTTAGTTGTTTCGCCGGCTGGGAGCTGCGGCTAAGGCCGCCCCCGGGACGGGCCGAGGTATTGGCTACCTTGGAGGAAGGCGGCTGTTGTGGCCACAGCCAGGCCGCCTCTTCTCCTCTGTGCGCCACGCAGGACGGCCCTTTCACGACGCGCACACTTTTATGATGCAAATACCAGCTCGAAAAATTGCCGGACACGCCCTGCGGCGGCGCACTGCGTTTTTCATTTTTGCGTTTTTCCCTTACTCAAAAGCGCTTAAATGTATACGCGGCGCTGCGCGGTGCACTGCGCCCCACCGCCCGGGCGTTTTTCCGCGTCCCGTGCTCCGCGCGCTGCGTGTTTACGCCGGTCTCTGTGCGGCCAGCCGCTCCTTTTGTCCGTCTGCCTTTGACACCGTCTTTGTTTATATTGCCTTTAAATGCTGTGTCTCTATCGCGACTGTTTCCGCTTTGCAGAGGACTGGACTGCAGCAATGCGCACGTTTATCTCCGAACGCCGATATGCAGTCGCCGTAAAACTACACGACCCGTAGAAATGTTGTTCTGTCTAACCGCGAAACTTATCCCAACAGGCAGTGGAAATACGAGCCCCAGTGAGTGAGGTAGTAAATACGCATCACACTCGGCTTACGTTTACGCTTACCCAGAGTTTATTTCATGAAGAAATTTAATTAACGGAGTAGCGTGGACAGCAACACGCGGAAGATGCAATATTGTACCTTGCACTTAGCTCATACTACATGGCAGATCGCCTGCGACGGCCGTCAGGACGCAATTTTAATCCTCACGTACGTCACAAAAATTGTAGGAATTAAAAAAAAAATGCTGAGTGAGCAGATGAGTATATCTGAGAAATTTATCTGTGCAAATTTTTGTAAAAAAAAATGTTGCGAAAAGTGTTTATTGTATCGACGCCACGCTGTATCCAGTAGAGATCAGAAGTGAGCTGCGTATACTTGCTTCAAACTTGCCAACGAGTTCTCTGACGTCATCTCCGAACTCGCGGTCTCCCATTTGCCGCGCACTCGTCCAGTGAGTCTCCACCCACCACCTGAATATCTTGCCGGGCATAAACGGACTTGATTCGCCCAGAAAATCCTGTTTCAAACGCAGTCGGTTTGAAAGAAATTTACTCCCTCAATAGCATCACTTAAATGAGGAGAACCCTGATAGATGCATGAGGATGTGTCAATAGTTTGCCGATATACTTGCTGAAAACATCTGTTGTTCACTGAAGAAGCTGTGTTTTATGTCAATAGCGAAGTGAACAGACAAAATCTTCGATACTGTTTTCACTCAGTCATGATTCTGGATTTACAGACATCCTGAAAAGTAAACTGCAAAGTGGAAAATGTACAACCTGGCTAAATAACAGAAGCAAGTTACACACCAGTTTAAATGCTAATCGGTTCGTAGTGAATATTGATCTCTTTATACACATCAGAGAATGACTAACAATTACATTGACTTACAGATACTTTCTAGATGTTACTGAGTATGCAACGACAGTTCCAGAAAACATGACATGAGGATGAAATGTAACCTTTTAATGGTGAAAAAGAAAAGAAAATAAGTTACAGAAACGAATGATAAGCTACACAACTCACTTACAGTCTATAAATTAAAGTTACCATGACCAAATCAACACAGTAGTTGCACGATTTTTTGTCGCAGTGCTGTTGCTCTCTGCTGAGATTTCGCCTGACGCAGCACACAGGTTTACTCATGGTGAAAGTAGAACGAAGAAGAATACAAAAATGTTGTTTTTTATGTGTTACCTGTCTGAAGCATAGACTGTAGTGTGAAAGTTATTCCAGGAATCCCTCAACCACTACTGTAATAGATTTTCAACTGTCTACTTTTTATTAGTTAATTCTCGTCTTACACCCTCTACAGTCTTTAAAAACAGAGAATCGTTAAAGGCCATCTGATCCCTACAATCGATCATCTATCCTTGTCAGTGCTACTTTTCAGAAGCAAGATCATTTACCCATCTTCCATAGTAACAAGAAGTTACGACTAGCCTTACACTGTTGTGCGCTTCAGTAAGAGAGAATGAGTCGACGAGTACTAAGCAGCCGCAACAGCACAGTTCCCAAACTTGACATACTTACGGAGCTACCACTGATGTAATAGCGGCGCCTTAATTTATGAAATACGCAACCCACAACATTGGACTGGCACTTACTCCGTTTATGATCTCTACATGGTGTCCACAAAGTCTTGATACATAGGGAATTGTAATATATCCTAATAAACGTTCTGTATTCCACAAACATTATAAAATGTTAATAAGTAATAGTAAATATTAATAAACAAATAATAAAATAAAATAATTGTAATAAGTTTTTCCAGATTGATTGATGGCTCTGTCTAAAGAAGAATGGGTGGAGTCGATACTCTTAAGTAGATGTGAAGGATGGTCGCCTCACCTAATTGGGGAATAATTTAATCTTCGACACCTTCATCAGCAACCTGCTTGTTCTACTGCCAGAGGGAAATTAATTACCAAGCTTAAAGGATTAGGCAATGTGTTTGACAAACCCCATTCTGGTCAATTACAGACGTCAGACGAAATGAAAGAGGTTGTTTTGGCCAGGGTTTATGCTAGCCCACAGAAATCGCTTCATGGGACATCGGCAGAGTTGGGTGTTCCATGATCAACCCTCCACAAATTATGGAAGAGGAGATGTTTCATTCTTATAAGCCACAGAAATAGCATCACTTAATTGAAGGTGACACATGCAGAGCCCTCATCTCGTGGTCGTGCGGTAGCGTTCTCGCTTCCCGCGCCCGGGTTCCCGGGTTCGATTCCCGGCGGGGTAAGGGGCTTTCTCTGCCTCGTGATGGCTGGGTGTTGTGTGTCGTCCTCAGGGTAGTTAGGTTTAAGCACTTCTAAGTTCTAGGGGACTTATCTAAATATGCTGAGAGCCAAATTGATGCCTCAGACTGAGCGTTTGGGTGAGGGACTTCGAGACTGGTTTCAGCAGGATGGGGCCCTGCAACTGTTATGAATTGGATGAATAAAATTTTCCTCATTTTTGTAGACTTATTGGAAAATGAAAAGGTACAATACCTGTCTTCACAACTACAGAGATGTGTCGCAGCAAAAGGGCGACATACAAAATAACGAATCTTTTTCAGTATATACAATTCTAAGTCGATGCTGTACAAGTACCTAATCTTGAAGCTGCTATTGAACTCGACCGCCACCAGGTCGGTCGTGGTGCTCATATCCTCTTCAAAGAGTGGCCGCTGGTATCTCGTTGTCGTCGTGGGTGCCTATTCTGTATCTTTGCGCCATTGTGCCGACCGTTCCGGTACTCGAGAGCACCGTACGGTCTATGTGGTGTGCCTACTGTAAGACCTTCGGTACACACACCATCAGATTATTTGACTTGTCGCTCTAACGAAGTAGGCGAGTGTCAGCAATATGTGTCGTGGTCTTATTGTGCCGTGTTTATCTTCAGCCATTAGGTCAGACGATAGAAATGCCACTTGCACGCTTAGAGTAGCAGATTGACGGTGACCAACTTTAAACAGAACTTGATTAATTTTAACACACATTTATTAAAATAATAACAAGCATAAAAATAAGTTAACTTGGTTCTGGATGCTATTTACAATTTACAATCTGAAGTTCCTTTGGTCTTGGCAAGTTAATCTTATTCTCACATATCTCTGATACTTGACAAAGTTTGTGAACATTTCTCTTCATGGCTATGTACAGGAATATGATAATCGTATTAGGCGCAGACTGAAACTTGACTATACACTGATGCAGACAAATGCAGACTGACTAATCGGAGGTCTGTACACTCGTTATAATACCTGGAGCGTTCAGGTATCACTGCGCGAGTTTGATCCGCGAGGAGAAAAGGTTCTACGTTGGCAGCAATCTCATTGGCTGCGTTACATATTAATACGCGGATCGGCGGAAGCAGAATTTCGTCCGTCTCTAAGACAGCACCATCTCGTTGTGCGGAGATGGACGAGCGCTGCGCCTGCGCCGTTGTGCTTAGCGAACCGCGCTCTAGTGGGAAAGTTGTGTACGCTGTGACTACGCGGAACTATGTACACAACAGTCTAGTATTCGAATTAGTGCCCCTGCATTATTCAGTATGCATTTCGGAAGCGATACCCTTCGGGTCTAGAGAGTCGAAGCGCTGCTGTCGGTTCGCGTCGTGCAAGCCAATCAAAAGCAAGCGGCTACAGACCCGCACTTGCTCACTGCAGCGCGCACAGCGCCACCAACACAAAGCGGCTAGCAGACGGCACAGGAGCGCTATTCTTCCAAGTACCGAGATTGTGTTTATGTTGTCATAACGCATTACGCCGCATTCTGTGGGGCTGATGTGTCCGCCTTCATCGCTCTTGCCTCCTGCTTAACAGTATCAGGCACAGTATATCCATTTCCATGATTCTCAGGTAAACTGCATAGAAAGTTTTACAGTTTCCCTGACTGCATGTTTGCATGCAGGCATAATAGCGATAGCGTATTTCACTGTAGTCTGCAGAATGTCGTAAATGCCGCATTATGTCGTCTTATCCTGATTCACACTGACATCGTGTTTGGGATTTTACGTTTCGAAAAATGAGTTAGGAATAGTGTGTAGTACCACACTGTACTAATACATCTATAAAAACACCCGAGTTTCAAAGAATAAGAACATAAACAGAATGTCTCCTACAGATACATATGATTAAAGTAGCCATCTTCGCTATATGATACGTTAAATATTTCGGTCTTAAAAACAGATTTGAAAAAACGTAGTTTCGAGAGCTCCTGCAGTTCGTCGAAGTTTATAAAATGCATCTCATGAATGAAAATGTTTTGTATATGATGCTGCAGTCTAAAAATATTACGGAAGGGTTGTTTCTTCGCTGTCGCTATTGTTCATATTGTGACAAACAAGATTATGATGCTGACTGCTGGTATATTCCCAGTACTTTAAATTGTGCTCTTAGATTCCTGTCTAACCGCATACTCTGAAAATATGGTGAATTACTTCTCACAAGAAAAAATATAAAGGTCACTGTCGGTTGTTTCACTCACAGCATTTTCATCTCCAGCAATTCCATATTTCGTTTTTAAAACACACAGAAATCACGAAATCATTACTGATGAAATGTGCTCTTACATGTAAATAATAACGAATATTGCAAAAAATCTTAACTTACGTGAATGACAATGTCTCAGAACGTGTTGCACATATGAAGATGAAAAAAACATTTTCGCACGCCTTCGTACGCGAACCCGTGTCTTTTTGTATAACATTCGCACGCGCTAACGACTTCGCTCCGCTAAGCAACGGAGTGGTCGTGCTACATTCTTGTAATGTTAGGTGTAGAAACATAGGCCGACTTCTCTGCTAAAAGGTACTGCGTAAGTCATAAATGCGTGTTAGTTTGGTAGGCTTCCAGTATCAGGCTTCACATATTGCTTTCCATTGTTACGTGAAAGTTGTAAACACGTTTCGATAGCTACTAACAAAACTATTTGTGGAAAAAGGTACACAAAGTCACTAGTAACGTCAGTTTACACTCTTGAAATATATGTAATCAGAGCCGATGTGTTGATGTTTAATGGTCTTTAAACTCTTATTTGTGTAAAAGTAAAACATATTCTGAGAGAATATTGACCGAAACTTAATTATTTGGATGTAATCATTCACAGTGACAACCTAACCGAACCATATTTCTAACAAAGAAAAATAGTATATTATGAACTCACGTTGAAACTGGATGCGTCCCCTGGTGACTTTTTAGTAACAAAATCACTAAACCCAAAGCTAAAACCTCTAAATATGTTTAATATAACTAATTATAGCTGTACATAATCCATAGCTCACTGATCGACAGGGCCACACCGAAACACAAAACATCTCGCTCGGTATAATTGTCTTAAAATCTGCAGGAGGACCGTTCGGTAACAGGTCTCAGAAGCTTATAGAAATATTTCGATTAAGAACGGAAAATGACGTCATTACCGAGACTAACCTACTACACCGGTCGGTATGAACGATACAGAATAGGGCTGGTTCAAATGGCTCTGAGCACTATGGGACCTAACATCTGAGGACATTAGTCCCCTAGAACTTAGAACTACTTAAACCTAACTAACCTAAGGACAGCACACATATTCATGCTTGAGGCAGGATTCGAACCTGCGACCATAGCAGTCGCGCGGTTCCGGACTGAAGCGACTAGAATAGGGCCCCTGGGTGCCTATTCTGTATCTTTCCGCCATTGTGCCGATCGTTTCGGTACTCAAGGACACCAAACGGTCTAGTACTCGAATTAGAGCCCCTGCATTCTTCAGTATGCAGTTCGGTAGCAATACCGTTTGGGTCTAGAGAATCTAAGCTCTGTTGCCGATTCACGTTGAGCAAGCCAATAAAAAGCAAGCGGCTGCAGATCCACGCATCATCACTCCAGCGCTAACAGAGCCACGAACACAAAGCGGCTAACAGACGACACAGGCGCGCTATTCTTCCAAGTACCGAAAATTGCGTTTACGTTGCCATAACGCATGACGACGCATTCTATCGAGCTATTGTGCCCTCCTTCATCGCTATTGCCTCCTCCTTTACAGTATCAGCTGCAGCGTATCCATTTCCATGACTCTCAGCTGAAATGCATAGAAATTTTTACAGTTTTCCTAACTGAATGTTTTCATGCATGCATAATGACGATAGCGTATTTGACCGTCTTTTGCTGATTGTCGTAAATGGCGCATTATGTCATCTTATTTTCATTCTCACTGACACTGGATTTTGGATTTTACTTTTCGGAAAATGAGTTAAGAATAGTGTGTAGTACCACATTGTACTAATACATCTGTCCGCAGCTCGTGGTACTGCAGTAGCATTCTCGCTTCCCGCGCCCGGGTTCCCGGGTTCGATTCCCGGCGGGGTCAGGGATTTTCTCTGCCTCGTGATGACTGGGTGTTGTGTGATGTCCTTAGGTCAGTTAGTTTTAAGTAGTTCTAAGTTCTAGGGGACTGATGACCATAGATTTAAGTCCCATAGTGCTCAGGGCCATTTAGTCACTATTACATCTATAAAAACACCCGAGAAATTGATTCTGATAGTTTCAAAGATTAATATGATAAACAGAATGTGGTTTTAAATCGATCCTAGAGATCCAAATGATGAAGTATTGAGTCTCACTCTTTAGAGGCACAAAACGCGTGGGCGTTTTCAGCTCGTTACTAAATGCAAATAAGTAGGAGCCCCAGTTGATAGTTGCTGAAGGAGTCCAGGTTGCAATAATATGCAGTACGGCACACTGTTAGAGAGAAGGATTATTATTCCAGAAACACATAGTACAATGAAATTACTTATCTTCAGTAGTTTGTAGGACTGCAGCTGCGGCTACAAACTGGCAATCTCGTAACATGGAATACCAACATATTCTCAGGGACTAAGCCTGATGGGCCACCCTCAGAGAATCAATGCAAACATTACAGAACTGGCTGACGGCCGATTATGAAAGTGCGTCTGCCTAGGTTGAAATCTAGCTCAGAAGTGGACGAGGCACACTCCGGTTCCGTCTGCCGAGCACAGCCCACTAGAGTGCGCTGTGCTCGGCAGACGACGGGCTGCCAACCTTGTGTTGGCGCTGCGTTGTAGCAGTATCTATGGCATTGATACTACATTAAGTAGCCCACTTCTCTACATGATACATCAACGATTTGGGTCTTAAAAACAAAATCGAAAAAAACGCATTTTCGAGAGCTCCTGTAGTTCTTCGAAGTTCATAACATGCATCTCATGAACGAAAATGTTTCGTATATGGTGCTACAGTCTAAAAATGTTACGGCGGAGATCTTTCCTCTCTGTCTACTCTTGTTGAGGATTCCATCGCAGATCAACAGTTGTAGCAAGCAAGAGTATGAAGATGACGGCTGCTAGTTACATTACCGGTAATTTAAGTTGTGCTCTTAGATTCCTGTCTAAGCGTAACTAGGAAATCGCTACATATACGAAAAAAATGGATAATTATTTCTGACAAGAAAAAAATATAAAGGTCACTGTCGGTTGTTTCACTCACAGCAATTTCATCTAGATCAATTCCATATTTCGATTTTTAAACATATAGAAATCACGAAATACGTTACTGAAGAAGTGCGCTCTTACAGGTAAGTAGTAACGAATATTGCAGAAAAATCTTAACTTACACGAATAACATTATCTCTGAAAGTGTTGCATACATGAAGAGGAAAAAAAGTTTTTTCACCCATTCGTGAGCGAACCCGCGTCCTTTTAAATGGCATTCCCGCGCGCTTACCCTCTTTCTTTTATTCCAGATGAACAGTAACCAAATTGGCTACAATTAAATGACATAAATAATGTGACAGATAATTGCAATCATAAATTGCAGCATTCAGAGAATGAGGAATAATATTCAGTATTTAGCAGTAACACAGTTTAGAGCCTTCACTGTCACATTTAACAGGTGGCAGTTCTGCATGCACATATTCTTCTTCTTCTTCTTCTGCAGCCTGAGGTTCCTCATCGTCATTTCCCAGACCCAAATTAATCGTACAGTAAATCCTTGCTGTGTGTTCCTTCCAGGGTAAATTACGTGGACAGAAGAGCAGTCCCCAACAGCGATATCACAAAGTACTTCACAGCCTTGTTATTTTTGTCAGTTCCAGCCTTCTAAACGCATCCTTAGGGAGTTCAAAATCTTCCTTTATATCACACATCATATATTTGCCGTCATATTCTTGTATCTGTTGTACTACTGATTTACGTTTCATGTGTGACTTTCAGGTGAGGTTAGGGTCGAGAACGTGACCCAACCGTTTCCCTCTCTGCTAGTAATCCAGTTCCTAACCTATACCCATTCTGTTGAAGACAATTCGGAGCATGTTGCCATATTTATTATTGTGATTCTGATATTTAAGTGTTTTCTCGGGTTCATTTTCCATTTACATCTAGTATTCAATATGTTCATCGCTCCCAATATTGTATATTTGCCCATTAAACAAAACACTGCGTTATTTTTTGCCTGACGGTAGTAACTTTCTTCTGGTCTGAAGAAAATGTTAGTCGGTACATTGTTTGCTGATGTTCTTGTTATTTGAGCAATTTTGTCCCTGTTCCACTACCAGTTGATAATCAGATCTCCACATGTGTAACGATGAGGCACACTATCAACGAGATTCCATTTGCTGCAGAGGTTAATGCCACTTAAATAGATGGCAGACAGACGCTCATTAGTGCTGATGATTTTACTGACTACTTTGTACCACGCTGTCAATAACATCATCAGCACTACTTCGCCACGCCAAACAATAGACTAATAGCGCTCAATTCTGGTACACTTGTACAGAGGAACGTAGGCTGACTTCGTAGCCAAACTGTGCTGCGTAAGTCATAAATGCTTGATAGTTTGAAAGGTTCTCAATATGACGCTTCACAAAATTTTTCTCCATTGTTATTTAAAAGTTGTAAACACGTTTCGATAATTAATAACTAAATCATTTGTGGGAAAAATTACACGAAGCCACTAGTAACGTCAGATCACACTCATGTAATATACATAAGCAGAGCCGATGTCTTGATATTTAATGATCTTTAAACTATGATTTGCCTAAAAATAACAGGTATTTTGAGAGAATAAACGGAAAACGTTGTCTTTTTATGTGATCATTCGCAATAACAACCTAACCTAACCATATTTCTAACAAAGGAAAGTAGTCTATTATGAACTCACTTTCAAACTGGATGCGTCCTCTGGTGATTCTTGAGTAACACAATCACTAAATCCAAAGCTAAAACCGCTAAATATGGTTAATATAACAAGTTATAGGTGTACATAAACCACGGCCCACCGATCGACAGGGCCACACAGAAATCCAAAACCTCTCGTTCGGTACAATTGTCATAAAATCGGTGGGAGGACCGTTCGGTAACAGGTCTCAGAAGCTTACTGAATAAGATATTTCGATAAAGAACCGAAAATGACGTCACTACCGAGACTTTCCTACAACACCAATCGGTATGAACGATTCAGAATAGGGCCCCTGGGGAGAGGTCGGTCACCGAGCATTTGGCTGACCTCTTCTCACAGCCATCTCTTCTCTATCGTTCCCGACTGGCGTGGCGGTGCTTGACTTTACACCGTATCATAGGTTATGTAGAGTAGGCTCCTCGTTCGGAAGACGTTTCTCAATTTGATTTTTTGTCTGCGGCTCGTGACCTCGCGGTCTCTATCGTTCCCGACTGGCGTGGCGATGCTTGACTTTACAGCGTGTCATAGGTTATGTGGAGTAGGCTCCTCGTTCGGAAGACGTTTCTCAATTTGATTTTTTGTCTGCAGATCGTGACCTCGCGGTTGCAGTCTCGGTTCCAGAGTACGGAGTCCCGGGTTCGATTCCCGGAGTGGTCAGTGATTTTCACCTGCCTCGAAATGACTGGGGGTTTGTGTTGTCCTCATCATTTCATGATCATTCATGAAAGCGGCGAAATTGGACCGAGCACAGGTTCGGAAATTGTAAGGGCGCTGAAAACTGCGCACTTGAGAGCCCCACAAATCAAACACCATCATCAATTTGATTTCTTTTCCTGAGGTATGCTGAAAGAGCACGTTTACTCGATGATTGTAAATTTAAAACACGTGACAGTAAGTATTAATATGTACTGTGCTAAAATCGACGGCAGTACAGCCCTACTCCATTCTGTTCACCTTAATCTCGCGACGAACATCAAATTATGTATCGGAGATCATTTTGAAAATATTATTCTTTACCATTAAAGTCACTAACATGTGTTTCATTATTGTTTATTAGGATTCCCTGTTTATAAAAAAATGGTTCAAATGGCTCTGAGGACTATGGGACTTAACTTCTACGGTCATCAGTCCCCTAGAACTACTTAAACCTAACCAACCTAAGGACATCACACACATCCATGCCCGAGGCAGGATTCGAACCTGCGACCGTAGTGGTCGCGCGGTTCCAGACTGTACCGCCTAGAACCGCTCGACCACCCAGGCCGGCCCCTGTTTATCCAGACATCACGTAGTATCCAGAGGTTCCGAGGAATAAGAAAAGTACCTGGCAATCAGCTGCATGGGCAACGGCAGTAGAGGGACAATATTGGCAACCAGGAAACGTCATGATGCCGCTGTTGCAGCACACGAAGCTCAAATAAATGTTGTCAAACGTCTGTAGTTGAGAGGGTATTCCAAAATATTTTTCCAGCCAAGAGACGTATAATCTGGCTTTTCTACCCCTCTCCCTTTTCCCTCGTACAAGTTCACCCCCACGAATTGTGATACTTAGTGTGTACAAATCTAGTACTTAAGTGCACCTTGGTGATCTCTTCAGCTTGGTACCGCAAGTGGCTGCATCTAATTGTAATGCGTTCTCCACAGAAATCTTACAGCTGTGATGTCTCTGGTTCCCGTATAATTTTAGAGCCCAAAACAGCGGTTGATGTTTCTTGGGACTTGAACCGGCCCTCGTCCTTAACGTGCATACCTGAGTGACTGATATAGTGTTCCATTTTGTGCCATGTCAACATTTTATTCCACTGGAGGATCTCAGAGTGCTGAAGGTCGGTCTTAGGCATGTATTACCTATTCTAAGCCTTGGCCATTAAACAGGATTCTTTTGAGAGTAAATAATTTGCCTACGGAATTTGATAGGTGTTCACGAGAAGAAATGAACCATATGAGAATTTATGCTTGGATTTTCTAAAAGCGTATGGACGCGTTTTCTTTGACCTAGCCCTTCCCTCTCCGATGTGCTTTGTTCACATTCAAAAAAAAGGTAAAATGATAAAGATACCACAGGTAAATACTGAAAAATAATTAACGAGCGAAGTGTTGATACAATCTGTTTGCAAGAACCGTATCTTAGAAACAGTAATTTCACACATTTTTCTGTGTATATCGCAAAAGTCACTAGCAAGATGGGAGATTAAAAAATTGGTTCAAATGGCTCTGAGCACTATGGGGCTTAACTTCTGAAGTCATCAGTCCCCTAGAACGTAGAACTACTTAAGCCTAACTAACCTAAGGACATCACATACATCCATGCCCGAGGCTGGATTCGAACCTGCGACCGTAGCGGTCGCGCGGTTCCAGACTGTAGTGCCTAGAACCGCTCGGCCACCCAAGCCGGCGAAGGGAGATTGTCTCATATTGCCATTGGAAGCAGGAAACTCACTGTGACAAAGCTGTCACAACTGCGTGACGGGCACATAGTCACAGTAGAAGTGAACGCCTAGACAAAGTGGTTGTAGTAAGTATTTATTTGCAGTATTCTCATTTCGTCGTTCCTTATGTATAGATAAATTCAGGGCAGTTGCTCTACATGAACGAGGTGCCCCACTCCTTATGACAAAAGAAGCATATGCAAAATCATCTGTGTGGCACAATCGCAAACTGACGAAGGAGGTGAGGCACCAGATTACGCAATACGGGAATTAATCCTAATTGTTTTAAATTCATATGGCGAGCCAAGTACATTCGTAAAAGTTGTAACCACTAACGAAGATATCACTTCAGCAAACAGCATGGCTGTAACTAAAATTAATAGTTGGCAAGTGCTCCAGTACCTATCATCCCCTGACCGTAATGCACTTGTCGTCGAAGACGGAAATGATAATAACACGGGTTTTCAAAGAGTGGAAAGCAGGAATGGGTTACCTATTAGCAAAACGAATTTGGATGGCTTAGTTGCCTACCTTGCAGCATTTCCAATTCAGTCGCTTCCTATACACTAGACTTGGATGCTCAGCACGTAGCTGAACTCTTACAAAGTGCCCAGGTCATTAATATTCGCAACAGATCAGTAAACAGTGAGGCTACAATTATTTGTAGCGCAGCGCAGAACGTTTCATGCTCAGGTTACGGGTAAGATCAAGAAGAAAAGCTTATCAATGTGCTCTAGGGCAATCAAACGTACTGCCATGCTCCATGATGCACTAAAAATACTGCTTCACGGAACGAAAAGAATACAGTGGGAGCGATTTCTACGAAGGCAGCTGCAATTCCACATATGAGGAAGCCCATATAAATTACTGGCTGAAAGGTTTGAGTGTTTTGCTGTCATATATACATTTCGTAAACAGCACGGCTCGATTACGGCTGGATGGAAGGAGTCAGCAGAATATCCGCCCACCTCCCTAATCCTGAATATAACACAAAGATACTGAAATACATGAAAACTTACAAGTGACTTAGATCTTGGTGATACCGTTCGCTCAAGAAGAAGGTACTGACGCTATTCCCAAGCTCAAAACTGAAAAGGCACCTGGTCCAGATGACGCCTAACCTGAGGTCGTGCGGATAGTACATGCACTGATAGTGATGTATTTGACAGCACTGCAAGACGAGGCGCTGAGAATAGGTTGGACCCCGCGATGTGGAAAATATCTAGAGCAATATTGATTAAGAAAGGAGAGGATAAAGACACTGCAGTACGAAAAAACTACAAAACTATTTTCTTATTAAAAGTGTTGACAAAATTTCCAGAACGTCTGCCCCGTGATCGGCTGCAGGCGCTGAGGGAATTCTTGGGTCTAAACCAGCATCAATGTTAATTCAAAAAAGGGAACTGTATAGATGATGCGGTTAATAGAGTTCTTTAGATTGTAGAAAATCCGACAAAGAAGCATGCAGTCGCTCTCAAGATTGACATGGCAGGCAGTTTCGTGCGACTTCGAGATCTCACGGTCCCCAAATGTCTGTATAAGAGTTTTTGAATTTTTGTTGTGGGCGTAGCTTCCAGTGGCTTGCGGAGTAGAGCAAGGTAATCAAAAAGTTTACCTAAGGTTGTCCTCAACGCTCCATACGTGGTCCACTGTTCTGTGATCTTCGTACTTAATTTCTGTTATGTCTGTTAGACGGGGCAGATGCTCCTGAAGTAGTTACTGCAGATGCAACTGTCATCCTAGAAGTTGTGTCTGCCGACTCTAGTGCGAGAGTTGAGGAAAAGGCGAATTATGTGCTAGCTCAGATGCAGCGCTGGAGCAAGAACAAGAAAATGACTTAGCTGTTGGTTAAACCTCATTCATCCTTTCAAGAGAACACTTTCTCTTGTCAGAAATCATTCCCTGAGACTTAATGTGATACCTGAAAAATGCAGCATTGTTTGTAGATATTTGAGCAACATTGTAGATGGGGAGATAAAACTTCTACAACACGTAAAATCTGTTACTCTGAAAGCGGCCAAAATTACGTCTAAGACTGCTCACTTTAGAACTGCTGTCTATAAAGTACCGTTGCATGTGGTGCGGTTATCCGACGCAGTTATCTACGACCCCATTGTGGGCTTCGCCTCCAGCTTCTGTGCACTACGCCTTAGAGTAGGCAGCTACAAGACAACACTGTAACGAATTCAGCGAATCGTACTTCTGATGATCACCAGTGCCTTCCGCACTGCACTTGCGGAAGGTTTACTGGTGATTCTCCGGATATGTCCGACGGATATCGTGGTCCGTCCGCACAGGCCAGGAAGCCCCAACGGTACCTACCGGTCGCCGTGTCATCCTCAGCCCACTAGCGTCACTTGATGCGGGTACGGAGGGTCAGGTGGTCAGTTCACAGCTCTCCCGGGAGTATGGCAGTGTACGACCCGAAGCCGCTACTTCTCAGTCAAGTAGCTCCTCAGTTCCCCACACAAAGGCTGAGCGCACTCCGCATGCCAACAGTGTTCGGCAGACCGAATGGTCATCCGTCCAAGTGCTAGACCAGCCAGACAGATCTTAACTTCGGTAACGTGACGGGAACCGGTTTACGCATAACACGTCTATACTACTTAACGTCGTCAACGACATGCTGTAACAATAAGCACAAAAAAATATTTATGAGTGTAAGATGTACAGTGTACTCATAATATAGTATCAATGTTGATATTTTAAAGATTTTCTGGCCGTCAACTCAGCAACTGTGTACGCAATTATATAAAATTTAATAATCAGCCAATCGGAAGCACACAATTTTTTTTTAAAGAAAACGCGATAACCACGTTCTGATTGTTCTAAGACTACCTACAGAATGGTAAAACAAACCTAGAAAAATATATAAGGTATTAATAATATACATAAAACTGAGATATATGTGAATATTCTCAACTAAAACCAGAAAACTGTACTTTCAAGTAAGCACTTAACCCTTTCAGACCCTCTGTCTACAATTGAGTACATTAAATTTTACTGTGTCCTGGCTGCAGTTGAGGTATTTTTTACCAATGTTAACCTGAAGCATACATTTTTGAGTGTTCAATCTTTCCATCATGTGCAAGTGCTGCCAACTGTTGGGCTTCACTGTGAAAATATCAGCAAGACAGTGTAGCAAATGATGAACAACAATATACACGGTTGTGGTTGGTTCGATATGTTACACCATATAATCGAATATTGTTATTGTTATTTTGCATGATAATTATTGAATGAATATTTTACTAATTACTACAATAGAGAAAATTACGAAATTTGTTATTATATAATGAAGTCAAATATACAAAATATGTTTTGAAAACAGGCTCTGAATTTTGTATAAAACTTGCATATAAATTCCTTAAAAAGTCATCTAAGAGCATTACCACATAAATAAAAGTTTTCCTTCCTCAAGAAAAATGGCGGGTCTGAAAGGGTTAATGTTGTGCAACTGTGCTCTCGCCAGATGACATGTTTGTGTTCCATGACTCAAGAATAAAAATCGTAATAAAAAAAGACAGATATTTATCAAAGAATGATGAAACTATGGTTGCAAATAGCGGCACAATTTAACTGATGTAGCCGGCTCAGACCGTCACATAAACAGCGCAAGAGGTAGCAGACTAAACGGCATGCAAGCCAACACTGCCATGAGAAGGATACAAGGATTAGTAGTGTCACCTAGTAACAAAACGCCGAAATTATCAACGTCTACGTTAAGAGCAAAATTATATGGCTGTAGGTATACTCTAGTAATACATAGTACCCAGATAAAAGGCAATATGGAAGTTGGTAAAATTAGTAAATTATCCTTTTCATAGGTAGTTTCAAATAAAGTAAAAATCTGACAGTCACCATCTGATATGGGAAACCGACATACCCGACGCTTCAATGGGGGAAAATTCGAAAATTAGGCAATTCTAAGCCTTGAAAGAAGTTTTTACTACGCAGCTGTATTTGTTCGTTAGGAATAAAACCGCCTTTAAGAGAGGTGTTTGAAAGTTTCCAATTCATCAAGGATATCTAGTCTGAGACCTTTTATTCTCGGAGTGCAGGATACAGACATCTTGCAATGTAGTTCTTAAGTGCTCGGCAGAGGATTAATTATGTATATTAGTGACCTTTCTCCTAGAAGATATTTTCTAAATCTTAGAGTTATAGCTCGCTTTGTTTGTCCTATGTAGTAGGCCGGACAAAAGTCACAGACGATTTTATAAACTCTGACTTTTGCAAATAAGATTGTGTTGAATCCAGATTGTGAATAAGATTATTTTTTAGAGAATTATTGGTGGTAAAAGCTACTCTGAAATTGTATTTGTTTTGCAGAAGGCGATGTATCCTGTAAGAGACAGGTCCAAGAAATTGTATAGAAATAAAAATTTTCTTATCTTTCCGGCAATTAATGGAAACACCCTGATTGGTGATTCTGTTCTTCTTTTTTGTATTGAAAGTGTTACTATGTTGGGTTCGTAGCCATTATTCACTGCAATAGTTTTGATCAAATTTATTTCTGCTTCAAGATTTTAATTAGAAAAGGTAATAGATATAGCTCTATAGACACCTGAATTGCCGGCCGCGGTGGTCTAGCAGTTCTAGGCGCTCAGTCCGGAACCGCGGGACTGCTACGGTCTCAGGTTCGAATACTGCCTCGGGCATGGATGTGTGTGATGTCCTTAGGTTACTTAGATTTAAGTAGTTCTAAGTTCTAGGGGACTGATGACCACAGATGTTAAGTCCTATAGTGCTCAGAGCCATTTGAACCATTTGAACCACCTGAATTGAAGAAGGGGTTTTCATGAGACTGGGCGTGTGTTTAAGTAAACGGTACTATTTTATCTGTGTAAGTTTGTTTACCGAATATAAGAAAAGAAATTTAGTCATCTACTATTGACAGATAAGGTCTAAGTAGTGTAACTGCTGGAATTTGTTTCCATGCTCGCAAGTGAAAGTAATTTTTTCGTGAAGTTCGTTGAAAATTTTTAATAGGTGATCAATCTCGTTAATCGCCACTCTAAAAAAATCAAAATATCGTCAACAAAGCTAGAATACGAAGTAAAGTCTAAGGCAGCTGGTAAAAAAATTGTAAAAAAAATTTCTCCTGGGAAATTCATAAAAATGTCGCATTGGATTCTTGCTAAAGGGTTCCCCATCGCAAGACTATCAGGATTTTGATTTAACTGTCCACTGAACTCGAAAAATTATATTTAACTACGATTTGAAGCAAATTCATGACATCAGTAATCTATTCATCAGATATTTCTTTTTTAAAGAGTGGAAAATTTTTTTCTACTATGTATAATGCTGTTTTGACTGGCACATTGGTACAGAGATTTTCAATGTCGAAATAAATTAACATAGTATCTTGGTCACAATGTATGTCTTTAACCCTTGTTGACTAAGCTTTGACTGTTGGAGAAAGTGTAATAATTCTGGAAACAAAAGATTTTTTTTTTCAAACTGTCTTAAAGAAACCTAGGTAGGTCATGGTAGGTACTATTCATACTATTCGAAATGGGACGTCTGGAATATCCTAATTTATGAACTTTAAATTGTACATGTAACTTGGGAGCTTGAGTTTTCATATTATTTAACTGCCATTTTTGGTACGGTTTATGTAACAAATTAGCATCGTTAACAACGACTCTGATTTCTTTTTGCAAAATCGGAGTGGGACCATCACGTAGTTCAGAAATATCGTTTTCCTCAAAAAAACTGCAAGGTTTTCGTAGCATATTCTTGCTTTTTCCCAATGACGATGATATTCCCTTTCTCAGATTCCGTTATTAAAGCATAATCTTTTAAATTTATTATTTATGCTTTAATTATTTTTTATCATTATTAACAGGATTATAGGAAACAGTGAAATTGAAGCTAGCAATTTTGCAAACATCATGTGCTATTCTGGTCTGACGAGAGCTGTCTATTTTTGCACTGTCAAACCTAGTTCACATATCTGCAACTGTATTTTCTGTTACATTTCTCTTTGGCAATTGTGGCATAACATTATATTTTAAAGCCTTTTCAAGCAAAGAGACTTGGTCTTTCGTAAAATTTACGTCACTTGTTGTTTAAAATTCTGTCATAAAATTTGTAATCACTTTTTCCAAATTTATTAGTACTAGAAGCCTTTTTTTATAGGTAACAGCCGAGGCAGTTTACTTAATTTCTTTTCAAGCCTATTAACAATAGTGTTCTTGCATTTATGTACGGTTTCATTAATATGAACCCAAAAATCATCAAATTCAACACAGTATAAACATAAAAATTTTTAAAATAGTTCTAAAACAGGTAGTGAACGTCACCATTTCGGGCACATTTCCTAATGTAAAGTGTACTTATTTTTTCTGAAATTACTTTGTTCACTAATGGTTGGAAAGTGTGTGGTTCTTTCCGTGACTGCCTAAAATTTAGATAAGCTTTAACATAACTGGACTCAAGCCCCATTTCTTCGGAACGTTTACCACAATTGATAGCCATACCTGTTTTGAGAACTTCTATTTTAAGATCTTTATATTTAGTGACAGCTTTGGCTACCTGGGCAGGTAAAATCTTAATATTTTAAACATTTTGTGGCTGTGAGCTCAACAACTGCGTATGCAATTATATGAAACGTAGTAGTCAGCCAAGTGGCTGCACACAATTTTTTTAATTGTTATTTGCGAAAGTCTAGTCTCTATACGTCATTGAGAAAAAGGGGGGGGGGGGGGGGGGAAGCAACGGGGGAGTCAGGGAGCAATATAGGTGGAATCAAAGACCACGTGTAATGTCGACACCACGCAGTTTTTAAGCCTTCACAAGGAACACTTACCTGCTGGGATATTTTTATGTGCTGTTTTTCACGTACCTATCACTATCAAATATCAACCAAACGCAGCTATCTAAGTAAAGGCTGCGTGGTTTGGGGAAGGGGACCAGACAGCGAGGTAGTCAGCCCCATTAGATTAGGGACGGATGGGGATGGTAGACGGCCGTGCCCTATCAAAGGAACCATCCCGGAATTTGCCTGAAGCGATTTAGGGAAATCAAGGAGAACCGAAACCAAGATGACCGGACAAGCGTGCCACGGATCTCATCCACAAACATTTCTAGCTTATGAATATTGGCTGTTTTAAAGACTGACTAATCATTTTATAAGCATAAACGTGATAGTAGTGTACACAAAACTGAATAGTAATATAATATTACTGGTGCTATACGTAATGACGTTGGTCCGTTGATGCAGGATATTTCATATTAACTCTTGGTAACGCAAAACGTACACGCATTTCATAATACATTTTAATAAATGATAACCAGTTAGAAACTGATAGACCTACGTGCAGAGTGTTGTTAACTGCCATCCGCGGTGGTCTCGCGGCTCTAGGCGCTCAGTCCGGAACCGCGCGGCTGCTACGGTCGCAGGTTCGAATCCTGCCTCGGGCATGGATGTGTGTGGTGTCCTTAGGTTAGTTAGGTTTAAGTAGTTCTAAGTTCTAGGGGACTGATGACCATATATGTTAAGTCCCTTAGTGCTCAGAGCCATTTGAACCATTTTTTTGTTGTTAACTCATGCAGTGTAATAGCGCTGCCTATTGGGCTCTAAATGATATGTTGCTCATGGCTTACATAATTATGTAACATCATATGGGAACCCCAGGTACACAGTGTAGGTCAAAATTTACACTAAGTTCATTCTGTCGCAGTAGTACTACTGGGTACTATTATCGGTTTCACTCCTCGATATATACCATTACTCAAGGGGAAAAGGGCTTATTTGCTCTTCGGTTGTTATACCTTCGTTTAATAGACGTTTCAGTTCCAATATCTGAGATATTCCTCAGTTTGTTGACACTTGCCACCCTGACAAGTACTCGCCTGTTTTTAAGAGGCGGCTAAACAGCCTCTGCATACACCACACGAATGTGACTGTATTTGTAGGGTAATGCAGCCAGTCAAATGCCTGGATGGTGAACAACATCTGGTATCTTCAAAAATACCAATCTAGCTCATCAATTCACTATGCTGCCATCCTCAAGGAGAGTGTGGGCAACGATATTTTAAAATGATTGGAGACTGCACCGATCAGTCCTTCAGATCTTACCGCTATAAATTTTAAAATATTTAGTGTCTTCAGATCATAAAATGTGCCAGTGATATTAAACTCTGCACTGAGGTTTTAAAATCCCGGATGCTGCCCCTCATTAAGTTGTGGTAAGGGAAAAGAGTGAGGTGAACAATTAAAATTACCAAAAAACGTTTTTTTCTGCTATAGGGAAACTGAAAGTAGTATTATCAACCCTGTTCTCCAGGCTCCAAAGGGCCAGCTGTAGTTAACTTGCGTTTGTGAGACTGGAGGAAGAGCTAAATACGTACTAGTCATCCACCGATATCAAATATTTGATTGTGCTCCTTATTGTGAAAGAGATAGTTACTATTGACTGCTCATGTGAAATGGGTGACCCTGAACGCTGTCCTGGCGAACATCATTCTATTAATGGCCAGCGGGAAAGGACTGCAGTAACATGGTGAGGAGCCCACGAAATCGCCATTGATGTAGCTGATGGACGACGTTCTATCTCCAGGTGACACATGTTTTCCTTAGATGGAAGGAGACACTGATAAACTGACGTTTGAGTAGTAATGACTCTTGCATGAGTCATTCTGTTTGGAATAAACTGTCAAGTGTGGAACAGCATTTCCGAAACACAGCATGATGAATCCCCTGGCTTAGAGTGCCAAAACTAGGAGTCACTTTATCATTTGCTCGGAGGTCTTTCCCACAGCTTGTAGTACTCTAGAGGCAACCGGTCTGGACGCATTTCAGTTGGAGGCATCGCGTCCTGCATTGTTACACAAGCATTGTTATTCCAGTCAAATTAATTAGACACATACCGGGTGTTGGATACAAAAAGACGTTTATTCTCGTAAATGCCTTGAAAATTGCTCCAGACGCGCGGGGCCCTGACGCTTGCGTGGTCGAGACAGAAGATTGTTTGCCAAGGTGTTTCGTTAATTACCTTCATTCTGACAAGCAGCAATACACAATGCAAACAGCTCATAATGTGGCTTGTCTGGCTGAGACATTCGTTGTGGTGACGTGACTGTTACCTGGAGTAGACAAAGGGCCGTGGTTCATGTACAGTTACAATCGTTCGTGATTGGAGCAGCTCATCAGCGTAGGTGGAGCTTTTCAGTTTGAAAATTGCGGGTCTAGATACCACTGAGTGTGAAAAACCTGAGTGACAAAACTCAACACGGTCCATCCGTAGGCGGAGAAATTATATTATAATCACTTACTGCCTTCTATCTGAATAATTTGTCAGGCGTTGTAGCATGCCATATTGAAAACTGTGGTGTCCTCGTGCAGTCTCACGCATCAGTCATCGCGTGCTGCAGCTCTCACTCGAAGTTGTTGTACAATAAGTACAATTTACGTTTCTTCACTTGTGGTTCAAATGGCTCTGAGCACTATGGGACTTAACTGCTGATGTTATCAGCCCCATAGAACTTAGAACTACGTAAACCTAACTAACCTAAGTACATCTCACACATCCATGCCCGAGGCAGGATTCGAACCTCCGACCGTAGTGGTCGCGCAGTTCCAGACTGTAGCGCCTAGAACCGCTCGGCCACTCCGGCCGGCTTCACGTGTGGAATTTAGGGTTTATATAAGGCGTAGATCAAATTGCAAAGTCCTTTACTATCGTCTGTGCTATATTCCTAAGTGTTGTTTGTATTATAACATTGTTTACTATGAAAAATATTGGATATAGGCTTTCGTCCCCTGACATCTCCGTAACTGCCTCTCACGTCTTCGTTGCTGGCGTGGAACGAAAAGACTTTGAAAGCTTTCACGTGCTCTCCATTTCCTCTCCTTTCCTGCCCAAAAGCTGCGAGATTCTCTCCCCTTGGTGTATTCCTCAACCTACGCAAAGCACCGCGCCTAACATTAATTGGCCATTGCCTTTTCTTTTTCCACCAAAAGGTAGATTTTCTCCCAGAATGGCTTGCTGTAGCCTCATGTAGGAGAAGCCACGTGCGAGGAAGGTCACTTTAGAGTACATCAGACGATGCAGAACTTGACAGCTTTTGTTTTCTTAGGTTTAAACTTCTGGGCTGAGAAGCCGTTGTCAGTACATAAACCACTGCATGGTGCCTTTGTCTGCGAATGCGGGAGGCATCTTCGGAGGTAATCGGTTTTGCCTTTGAACACTTTAGACTGAACAGTATCCGCGAGGGCAGGAGAGCATAGGAATACATATGTAGTGGAGTACGAACCAGTGACTAAACAGAAGTGCTCCATTCCCCAGCATGAAGTATGCAAATGTCCTCTGGCTGGAGCAGCCTCTAAATTACTGAACCCCTGAGACAAATGCTACTCACTGTTGACATTAATGTCACCCAACGGGAATGGGCATGGGAGTTATCACACAAGATCGGTCCGTGCTGTGCTGTCAAGGGAATCCTGTGTTCGGGCGTACACAGAGCATACTATCAGCCGAGGTGGCTCATACAGAGTATAATTAAACTGACGATGTTCCGAGTGCTATAGTGCGGACTGTATACGTCGCAGGTTGCTGAAACAAAGTAAGTATATTCTTGAATCTTTGTGCTCGCGGAGTATGCTAAAAAAAAAAATCCTCCTTGTGTCCAGGCTGCTATCTGTCGCTCGGCGACGTATGTTGATTTCTTTTACTAAGTGACTCTTGATGTAAAGGGTTAAGAAGTTTGAAGTTTTCATTACAGAACACGATGGCTATTAAGAGGAAAGCCCTCGCCACCGGTGAAGTTGTTTTATCAGAACGGCAGCAATAATAGCGCTTCATTTCGAGAACATCGCAGGGTGAGCTATGAAGTCCTGTGTCAATAAATGGGCTGAAGAATATTATCAATAAATTTAAGGAAACAGATACTGCAGAAGGGAGAGTGATGCGGTCCATCCCCATGCCAGTTGTTGATGAAGTTGCTGTAGTTACAGCCTATCGTGTAGCACATGCTCCATATTATGAAGCCATTGTTAGATCTGTTCGTGGTCAACAGTTAAAAAGATTTTGCGAGTTTTTTACACTGGTATCCCTACAAGATTCAGACTGTGCACCAAATGAAGCCCCAAGATGGTCTACCACTCCGTGACTTGGCCGTCCCTTTTTTGGAACATATGTAATTGGATAACATGTCGCCTTGAAATATACTTTGGACTCACGTTTTACTCTGCACGGTGCCGAGAATGCACAGAACTGTCGTATATGGGGCTCTACTCGGCCACATGCTGTGCACGAACATCCACTGCGTTCAGCTTACGTGACTGTGTTGTGTGGTTTCACAAGCTCCCTCGTTCTCTGTCCGTTTGTCTTCAAGGAGATGACATCGCATGGACCTGTTAGGTCTATAGTGATATCAGAATTTTATATGGGGCAATGCCACATTTTGCTTTCCAGGTGAAGGATTTTCTTCAAGGTACCTTTAGTAAGTACTCACTCATCACTAGGAAATTTCAAGATGCATGTCCTCATCCTCTCGACCAAATCCACGTGACTTCTGGTTGTCATATCTCGAAGATCGTGTCTGTCAAGGATGTATACAGCGGACGGCTGTGCCGTGTTACGGATGCAGCATGTTGATAAGTCGGAAGACCACAATGAACGCATGTTGTAACTTGTGACCACATCCTAATAAAAATGCCAGAATCACTGTTATCATTTATTTGATCGTTCCTCCCAATTTCTCTCACCCAAACCATATTGTGACTTCTTACAGACCTATATTTTTACTGGTGGCAGAGAGTGGAACTATTATGTTTTTCCACGATTCTACAAAGACGCATCGATTACTGTACATACTAAAAAGGTTCAGCGTCCTTCGCTGTTTACACCAGACACCGCAGCACTCGCATTACTGCACAATATCCAATACTACTACAGCAACCGCTTGGAACAGAGGCGAGGCTGATAGGTTAGCATTGGTGTGTTCCCCAGATGACCAAAACCACACTTCCCATTACTTGGTTGCCACTCACAGCAACCTTCCTGCGAAGACTAAATCTTGTCAGCATAAGAGTATCCGTAGCCTTTGGGTGCCTCTTGTGAAGGCTTTTACTGATCTGTCTTAATTTCTCCAAACGCCTTCTATAACCATTCACATTCCACTGAAGGATAGGACCAATTTTAACCAGTGGACTTAAAACTCGTCGATCCCCGAAGTTCAACATATCGGGAGGAGAACTAGATGGATTTCGTCATCATTCATATTTCTAAGGCCATCAGAAATTACTGAAGTTCAATGGTTAGAGGACTACATGTCCTGCCGTTTCGTCTGTTCTCTCTACTTGTAGTTTTTCCTTTCTATGCAGGGGGTGGTAAAGGGACAGATGAATATATATTGCTCTCAGACTTGACATTCAGAGTGAAATTCACCTGCTTTTCCTCTGTTCTCAAACCTGTTTGGTCAGTGAAGCTAGCCACTGAAGTACCGCCTTTATACCTGCTGTTATCTGCACGGGTGGTTCTGTTAATATCTGCACTGGGCGCTTGATATGAAGCATATTATTTGACCACAGGTTGCTTTACAACGGTACAGGATGAGGTACCAGGCGCTGAAGTTGTATAGCCTCGATAATATTTTGTGCGCTTTACCCCTAATGACTGGAGCTTCTGATCTTCCTTTCCTTTGATCATAGCTTGGTGGTAAGGTGCTTGATGCTGCTACCCATGTGCCTGAAAACCACATCTCCCACAGGTGGGTTGCTCACTGCACACTGCCACTTTCAGAGGCGCATCGCGTTCGGGACATACGGAGGGACTCATATACATAAGATAACCGCCTTTGTGTTTCCAAGTAATATGGGTGAATTATAGATGAGCTTCAAGGTAGGTATTTTTCCAGTCCTACTTTTACCTATTTCAGCATGTTTTTCACCTGTATCACATATCTGCTTTCCCATTCCTTCAATGGCGGGTAGGGGTCCCTATACGTTGGTGGTTACCTTCTAAACATTCATGGTGGTGTCTGTTTGTTCTATATCGTGTCTCCCTACCACTTTCGCGCAACGATGCTCTGAGCGTGTTTTTTAGGGAATTAACTAGTTTGAACCTGGGACCTGTTGCTGGTAAGGAGACGCCAGACCACACATGACATGTAGAATTCAGAAGAGTTCAGTGAGACTAGCGATGGTATAACCAAATACTAAATGATCTCAGCGTCAGCTCCACTGCACTCCCTGTAAAAGAATAATACTAACTAAATTTAGTGGAAGGGGTTCAAGGCTTTCCTATTTTTAGTTAGCTGGTAAAATAATGTCGAAAAAGCAGTTAAGTTTACCATTGGAAATTTTATTCCACTCACAAAACCTTGTTTATAAATTGCACTATTGACAAAAGGAAGTGTTTTAATACAGGATGGTAAAAACCAACTGCGTTCAACAAAAATAAGAACGAATATTCCCTGAATGGGTTTCCAAGTTCTACAATCGACCAAAGGATGACCTATGCCATATCACATCTATAATCTAGGTTTAATTTAAGTTTCACCAAAAGAGAAAACTATCAAAATGGTCTTCAGTGACCCTCAATTATCTTTAATTACTTATCTAACTTGTCGTAAATTACAGTGGCTGATGTGGCTTCTCAGTAACTATATAAAAGAAAAATCATCGCGTTTCTGATCTGTTCTTCAAGTGGCAAATGTGAACACCATGACTTTTAATTAACGATCGACACTAGTATTAAGCAAAAAAGGGGTGTAACAGATGAGTCTTCTGCAGTTCTGAGTGAAGCCTTATGCGCTCAAAAATGCGGCATCGCGTGCGTTCATTACCTTGTCGGTGTTTAGGCAGTGTCAGGGCGACAGCGGCCGGCGCACCAGCCATCCACCTCGCCGTCAGGGAACTAACTCTCCTAACTTCTCCTTACTACAATTTACCGAAGTTAGTACAAAAAAAACTATCTGGCTATGTTTTCATCTGGCCAGTCAGGGTCTCAATGTTAACCTTAAGCTCCACCTACAAAAATTCTGTCTATCCAATGAGAAACGTTATACTTTTCGTGGTGGGGCAATGTTTTTAAAGTTAGCAACGTAACAGAGACGCTAAAAAGTCTCACGCTAAAACCTGCAGCTGGTGTGGTACTTTTAGCGTTATCGTAAGATCTATACTGTTCTTCTGGAGGGCTCTATCTCTTAACATGGGCTGGGGGGGGGGGGGGGGGGGGTGGTCCTTGACGTACCTGAGACGCGAAAAATCTCACGCTAAAACTTGCTGGTGGTAGTGGCCCTTTTTGTGTTATCGTAAGATCTATACTGTTGTTCTGGGGGGCTCTAGCTTTTAACATGGGCTGGGGAGTGGTCCCTGATGTGACAGAGATGCGAAAAAGTCTCACGCTAAAACGTGCGGATGGTGAGCCCTAGTTGTTAGCTGGCGACGTGGGTGTCAAGTCCGTCCCTTATCGTTGGGCGTTCTAGCTTAACACGATTCTGCTCTCGGGTTCTGTTCTCGTTTCTCCCCTCGGAACTGCGTCGGTCTCACGGTGGGAAGGTGCGACACGCATTTAGGCATTCTTATGTTAGTCTGTGGCATTCCATTTCCTCACTTGTTATTTGTATTACTTAGGTTAATTTAATGTCACGATTTATTCGGAGCTATGTGACATACTAGTAGATTTGCTTATTATGTCAGGGTGTTGGATTTACCTGAAACCTTACATCCAGATATGACACTTTTGCTGTAATCAGGTCACTATGCCTTTCAGCAACAGAACATTCTGAAACTTTAATTCTGCTTTGCAGCAGTTTAGACGTTGACTTGTATGTCATTGTCTTTATTAGCAAGTTATAGTTCTGTAACCCGTCATTAAAGTTAGGTGCGACAGCAATTGTCTTCATAACATACATCGATTTTGGCATTATTCTTAAACTCATTACCGAAATAGATGTTTCAAGTTGGCTGTCCACCTGTGGTGCTTGTGTGGTGTGCAGGAAATCCCTCCTCTGGTCCATCATTTTCAATGCAAACTCAATATTTTTTATGTTATTGTGAGACATTTTGCTTCCACGAGAAGCTAATAACTCATTCGTCCACCCAGAAAGAGCCTTATATCACTGAGGTTCTACATCTCCCGCATGGAGTGCTCTTTGTTCACCGTTTCCCCTCAATAGCCACCGTCGCTCAGCTCGCCTTGAGATTTTCATTGTGGAAGTTTGCACCACCCTCGTGATCCGAGCCATTAAGCCGCGACCTTTGCTCCCTGTGTCAAGTAAGTTTCACTACCGTACTCCATAAAGGCTGCTGGAGCATGCCCAGAACTTAAGGTTACAGAAGACTGCCGAATCCCCACGTTCATGATAGCCGTACCCTGACAACGAATACTGAGCTCTCAGAGAAGCCCACCATTTAGCTCGATCCGGGAAGCACGTGTGGCTCTCCAAATCCTCCATGATGTCCTTCGCTGAACATGACGAGTTGTCTTCTGCAGAGCCTTCTATTCAACTACTTATGATGAGCGGCATGCGCCGAAACGCGCGAGCCTGACTCGATGTTGTACTTCGTCGTCATACCTGTTACATATTCCACATTTCACTTCTTCACGAAGCGCGCTCATCCTCGACTTCATCGCCTGCTAGTGCTATCAGCATCATCCATATACTTTCGATTTGTTGGCCGTGCATTGCACGAGAAAGGCTAGATGCTCCTGATAAGTGGTGTTGCGAGAACTGATGGAATGTTTTTCTAAAAGAATTTTAGGATGGTTGGAGACTAAGCTGTTCTACGGGTGTCAGATTTAGAGCCCAACGAGTAAAATGTGACTTAGACAAGTAGATAACAGAGCTCTGACTTAACGGAGGGAATAGGAGAGGGACCGAAGCAGCTGTAGTGTAATGTAGCTTTCTGCACAGATATTGGGATCTAGAAGCCAGAGGTGGCTGAAGCTATTTCACAACAAAATTAGTGTGTGTATGTGTGTGTTTTCAGGTGCAAGGAAGGCGAGTGTTTTGGCTGTGGTACAACAGCGGCCCATGTTGGATGACGAGAGACTTGAACCAGGAGATTTTGCTAACCACGTTCAGAGAACTTCCTGCTTTTGTAGAATGTGCATTAACCATTTTAGAAAAGATGCGAAAATAAAATGAAGTTGTAACATCATAGCTCTAATACTTTAGTGACTTATTTTACCTTTTATTTTATTTAATGTTACATCTTTGAGCTTCTGTAAATGTGTTTGATTGAATAAATACCATGAGAGTGTTTATTCTTCTCTCTGTTATAAACTTGATGTCTTTTATAATGTGGGAAATTTGACTTATGTAATATGTACGATATGAGCAAATTATATGTTTATCTTTCTCAAAAATGGTTCAAATGGCTCTGAGCACTATGGGACTTAACAACTGTGGTCATCAGTCCGCTAGAACTTAGAACTACTTAAACCTAACTAACCTAAAGACATCACACAACACCCAGGCATCACGAGGCAGAGAAAATTCCCGACTTCGCCGAGAATCGAATCCGGGAACCCGAGCGTGGGAAGCGAGAACGCTACCGCACGACCACGAGCTGCGGCCGTTTATCTTTCACACTTAATACCTTTGGTTATCTTTAAGATTGATAATTTTGTTTAAATAATTTTTTATAGAAATGTTAATGTGTGCAAAGGTACTTTTTTATTTAAAATGTTTGTTTGTTGTTACGTAAACTGCTGACCTTCACTTAAGGTTCTTATTTATGTCGTATGTAAAAGTTTTTCTGGTTCCCCTCGGAAACGGAAGTGTGCAGCGCGCGCAAATTGTGGTTGGCCTGAGTAGAAAAGGTGGAACAAGTGTCAGTCGGGGACGAGCTACCAAACTGTGCCCTGCCCATGTAAAGGTTGTATATTGTGCTGGTTCCGAGAGAGGCTTTTCCTGTCGCTGAACCATGCCTCGAATAGATAGATAAATAGCTGGAACTATTCTGGAATTGGCATCTACCATCGTCACCAAGAACGGACAGAGTCCAGCAAATCTGCCTGCAAATCTACCCACCAACATGAAGTTGCCACCACATTGCGCAATCACTGTAACGGAATACTATGATAATGTACATTGAAGGATCCGTTTATTGGATGTTTTAGTATGCACAAACATAAGATGACTTACAACTGAATTTATGTACCTACTTTGATTTTTTTCCTATCACAACACCTCTCAGGTTCCTCTCCATTTGAGCTATGATTACCGAGTGTCCTAGTTTGTGGAAAAAATGAAAGCCTCAAAGCCAAATAGTTAATTAAATAATGTTGTTTGATCTTTGGTAAGAAGGGAATATTCAGATATACTGTGGATTTAGTGATACTGTGGGAGGCAGTAAATGTAGTTTTGTTAAGTTTCAAAGTCAATTAATCATTTACTTGAAAGTAGAAGACTGTGGTTATAAAGACAATTTGCTGTATCTTTTAAAGATTAAAAGTTCTTAAAACTGAGGCTTATAAGGTTTTGCTTAATTAATGACCTTAGTGCTGATTGTAGTAAATTTTAAAAGGTGAGACAGTTTCTTGCAAATTTGTCAACATTGTGTTTCACTGTAGTAAAAGTGGAAAACTGCAATAGTGGAAAGTTATATATTCGTGTTTGCTAAGTGTTTGTCTCTCTTGTGTATTGGAAGCGCATATTAATAGTATAACAGGATCCACAGTTTCTCTATTGTGCTAATGCTAGGTAACAAGTAACGGGCAGACCACTATTTATGAAAATTATAATTTCTTTATTCAAAAGACAGTGAGAAGTAACCTGTTAGTGAATTCCAATTAACTTTCGTTTTAAATAGTAAAGTATTTAACTGAGAGAGACTTAACCTGTTACCAGCTCATAATTTTGCAGTGAACTACATTCATAATTTTATGTCAACTAGGAAAGTGTTTGAAAAGTAATACTTACCTATTTCCAATTTATGATTCTGCAGTGAATATTAATAGTAATGTTATAAAACTTATTCGGTTTGGATAAGCCCTGAAAGTAATAGTGTGTGTCGTCATTTGTTATATTTATGCAAATAGTCTGTCCTGCTCTGTCAGCTTACAATCTTAGCCGTGAACATATGCATGTATCAGAGTTCATTGCACTCGCGTGTGGCAAAATATAGGTTCTGTTGGTCCGTTAAAGTTACTTATACCTAATATCTTAAAGAAGAACGTTAATCTTCCTTATGCGTAATTAGGCTGGCGACTGTTTTCCTTAAACAATGTAGCTCGGTACTGGTTACTGTTGAATATTTACGTAATTCTGACTTTCACTTCTGATGAGCCACCTCCGTTAGGTACAACGCAGTAAGTAAAACAAAATGCCTCTCAGAGAGTAACACTGCTCTGTTGCGTTATACCACAATTGCTTTAACAAGATAGTTTTATTTCACAACCTGCCTCCAACTTTGCGGACATGGTACAGCAGTAGCGGACGGGAGTGTTATAAATTGTCTGTTGAGGGAGAGGCGAGTGAAAACTTTGGGAGGAGAGTATAACATGAATTATTTGAGTGGAATGATACAATTTGTTTGGTCCAGAGATACAACTGACGTAGACAGAGCTAAGTATGTGGCAGATAAGGCACTTGCAGATATAAATGTGATTCGGAGGCAGTAATTTTCGACTTTCCAATGATTGTAAATTATTTTGGTCTAATTTGTTTCCTATATTGGATTTTTAGTAAGTGTAGTTCAAAGGATAATTTGTGACTGAAAGCTAATGCCAGAAATGTTCACTGTTTTGAGAAGTTGTACTGAATAGTTATCTGTGGTGTAGGGGAACAAGAAATTAATTAATACAGATATTATTGCCTGGTTTTTAGCGGGAGTTACACTTAGGCTTAAAGATTGCACCATGGTGTTACATTGTTTAGTTGAAGGAAGGTATGAGAGGATTGAAGACTTGGGTGGAACTGGTGCCCCCGTGAACCAGTATCTGGATTGAGTGAGTCGGCATGGGCCCTTCAGCTGTGTAAAGAGAGACAGTAATGGGGCTGTAATAGATCTGTAGGAGAACCGACTCGTGGCGATAACTTATTGGACCTTCTGGTGACAAACAGACAAGAACTATTAGAAACAGTTAACACGGAACAGGGAATCAGTTGGCTTGGGCCCTTCAGCTGTGTAAAGAGAGACAGTAATGGGGCTGTAATAGATCTGTAGGAGAACCGACTCGTGGCGATAACTTATTGGACCTTCTGGTGACAAACAGACAAGAACTATTAGAAACAGTTAACACGGAACAGGGAATCAGCGATCATAAAGCGGTTACTGCATCGATGAATTCAGCCGCAAACAGAAATATTAAAAAAGGTAGGAAGATTTTTCTGTTTATCAAAAGTGACAAAAATCTGATTACAGTGTACCTGACGACTCAAAACAAAAGTTTTGTCTCAAGTACAGATAGTGTTGAGGATCAGTGGACAAAGTCCAAAACCATCGTACAATATGCATTGGATGAGTATGTACCAAGCAAGATCATAAGAGATGGAAAAGAGCCACCATGGTACAACAACCGAGTTACAAAACTGCTGCGGAAGCATAGGGAACTTCACAGCAAACATAAACATACCCAAAGCCTTGCAGACAAACAAATATTACATGAAGAGAAAAGTACTGTGAGGGGCGTGTGAGGAGGGCTATGCGAGAGGCGTTCAATGAATTCGAAAGTAAAGTTCTATGTACTGACTTGGCAGAAAATCCTAAGAAATTTTGGTCGTATGTCAAAGCGGTTGGTGGATCAAAACAAAATGTCCAGACACTCTGTGACCAAAATGGTACTGAAACAGAGGATGACAAAGGCCGAAATACTAAATGTCTTTTTCCAAAGCTGTTTCACTGAGGAAGACTGCACTGTAGTTCCTTGTCTAGGTAGTCGCACAGATGACAAAATGGTAGATATCGAAACAGACGACAGAGGGTTAGAGAAACAATTAAAATCGCTCGAAAGAGGAAAGGCCGCTGGACATGGTGAGATACCAGTTCGCTTTCACACAGAGTTCGCGAAGGAACTTGCACCCCTCCTTGCAGCGGTGTACCATTGGTCTCTAGAAGAGCATAGCGTTCCAAAGGATTGGAAAAGCTCACAGGTCATCCCCGTTTTCACGAAGGGACATCGAACAGCTGTGCAGAACTATAGACCTATATCTCTAACGTCGATCAGTTGTAGAACTTTTGAACACGTATTATGTTCGAGTACAGTGACTTTTCTGGAGACTAGAAATGTACTCTGTAGGAATCAGCACGGGTTTCGAAAAAGACGGTCGTGTGAAATCCAGCTCGCGCTATTAGTCCACGAGACTCAGAGGGCCATAGACACGGGTTCACACGTAGATGCCGTGTTTCTTGACTTCCGCAAGGCGTTCGATACAGTTCCCCACAGTCGTTTAATGAACAAAGTAAGAGCATACGGACTATCAGACCAATTGTGTGATTGGATGGAGGAGTTCCTAGATAACAGAACGCAGCATGTTATTCTCAATGGAGAGAAGTCTTCCGAAGTAAGATTGATTTCTGGTGTGCCGCAGGGGATTGTCATAGGACCGTTGCTATTCACAAAATACATAAATAACCTTGTGGATGACATCGGAAGTTCACTGAGGCTTTTTGGAGATGATGCAATGGTGTATCGAGAGGTTGTAACAATGGAAAATTGTACAGAAATGCAGGAGGATCTGCAGCGAAATGACGCATTGTGAGGGAATGGCAACTGAACCTCAATGTAGACAAGTGTAATATGCTGAGAATACATAGAAAAATAGATCACTTATCATTTAGCTACAAAATAGCACGTCAGCAACTGGAAGCAGTTAATTCCATAATTTATCTGGGAGTACGCATTAGGAGTGATTTAAAATGGAATTATTATATAAAGTTAAGCGTTGGTAAATCTGATGCCTGGCTTTGATTCATTGGAAGAATCCTAAGGAAATGCAATCCGAAAACAAGGAAAGTAGGTTACGTTTGTTTGTCCACTGCTTCAATACTGCTCAGCAGTGTGGGATCCGTACCAAATAGGGTTGATAGAAGAGGTAGAGAAGATCCAACGGAGAGCAGTGCGCTTCGTTACAGGATCATTTAATAATCTCGAAAGCGTTACGGAGATGATAGATAAACTCCAGTGGAAGACTCTGCAGGAGTTAAAGTTTCGAGAACATACCTTCACCGAAGAGTCAAGCAGTATATTGCTCCCTCCTACGTATATCTCGCGAAGAGAACATGAGTATAAAATCAGAGAGATTAGAGCCCACACAGAAACATATCGAAAATCTTCCTTTCCACTAACAATACGAGACTGGAATAGAAGGGAGAACCGATATAGGTACTCAAGGTACCCTCCACCACACACCGTCAGGTGGCTTGCGGAGTATGGATGAAGATGTAGATGTAGATCCAGCAAATGGATGAAAGATACCGTGACTGTCACATTTGACACTAATCAATGAAGAGTGGTAAGATCGAAACCAGATAAAATAACTTTAACAGAACTTTATAATCAGTTGATGGCTGCAGATGAAGGACTGGTTATGAACGAAACATCTTGAATCGATTCCAGAACAAAGTAGAGTCTGGAGACGCCACAAAAAGCTGTGGGATACCAATACTAATGTCGTCCACCTTACAAGCCAACAACCAGGAGTGATGGTCCGGTATGCCATTTCTTATAGCAGCAGGACCTCTTTGGCCCTCATCTGCGGCACCATCACAGCGCAGCTGTACGTCGTCGATATTCTACGCCCCGTTTTGTTGCCCTTCATGGCCTTCGTGTCCTCCCCCACACGGCGAGAGTTTCTACTGCTTCTCTTTGTGCTTGCCAAACCATAACTTGGGCAGTGGACCTCTCCCCAACTGAGAACGTTTGGCGGATTATGGGTAGGGTCCTTTAACCTTCGCGGCAGTTTGACGATTAAGCGCGTCCGTTGAACAGATTTTGGCACGATATCCCTTGGGATGACATAAAATAACTCCGTGATATAAGCTCAAGAGTGTCTGCGTGCTGGATAAATTGCGCTATTTTACTTGGCAGCAGATGGTTCAATCACAACTATGGACATTTTCTGCATTCCTGCGCATTACAATATCTTCGTCTGTTAGCCGAGCATTGAGATTTGTTTTCTGTGTATTATTTCAGTATTGGAAACTAGAACACAGGGTGCAAAAGTTGTGGAAGCGCACTAATGAACGTAGGGAGCAGTAATATGATTGTGTTTGTCGCGGATGATGAAGATGTACTCGAGATAAGAAACTAAGACGTTGTCTGTACTTTGCAAGTGACTGCTGTTTAAGAAGAAGAGGGTATTGTCGTGTGACATGGTTTTCTGTCATTCAGAGAAATGCTTTACTGGTTTATAGGTGGAATGTCACTGTGTATCGTGTGTCCATATAACCAAATTTGATGACGTTGTTCTTGGTGCCGGTCAAGAGTGTGGAAGAACTGGGTGGGCTGTTGTGAGTTGTACTGTGCTGTTGGAAGAATGATTTTGAGTGAGGCTGTAACCTGATTACTTCTAATCATTTCAATAACATGTCCAGTCATCTAGCCACGAAGGCTGGGATTGAGTAGCTCTCTTGCCAGGTGTTTTGAGAAATTGACGATTTACGGATTTTGTGAGGCGAAGCCACAGTTCCAATCTAGTATTTGTAGCTGCTGTTGGTATAGCTGTCCGTGGCAATACCATATGTGAACGTTGTACATGTATGTGAGTAAATGATGGGCTACGAAATGGTTTGATATGATATAAATGGGGCAAGGTTTGCAGTTTATTTAGATAAATGGTAATGACGTGTTCAGTAAGATGTATAAGGGCAGAGCAAGGAAATATTTCGGAGGTGGATGATTGCCTGTGGCATTGAGTAATGGAATAATAAATGCAGAGTGTATAATGAAGCTAGAAGAATGTTTCTTTCAGACTAAGTGTATATGTTTTAGGCTAGGTTTAAGTGGCGGCTACATTAAGGAAATAGTAGATACGGTATTACGCTATCCAAGTTAAAATGCGTAATTGTGCGTACAAAACACACCAGCTATAATAACCTTAGGCGCATTTTTTTGTTTCTTGGGATGTTGTTATAATGATGGAACACGAAACTGGTTTCCACATATTGATACATTGACCTGTGGTTGATGTTACAGATCACATGAGAATGCATTCGGTGCTTTACGGTAGTATTTGAACAAGTGCGAAAGGCTAAAGTCGATTTGTCGAGGTGTAAGAACATGTTCTGTTTTTTCACATAAACTTTGATGCCTGTCGGAACGATGGTGTTAATCTTTAAGCTCTTAATGCTCCCTCGAAGATGATTATGTACTGCGCTCCACTATTTCACTGTCCTGGGATGGAACAAGCAAATGGCGGAAGCCGTGGCCATGAGGATGACCTGTCAGGTGCGAGTGTAATTAGTTTCGGTGTTTTACCACTTAGTAGGTGTGTGTTTGCTCCAGAAATTGAGTTTAAACGTCATTCCTATAATAGTTCTGCAATAGCATTTTCACTTATTTCAGTGAATCGTTCGATTAAATTTTACAGTTTAGTGTAATATTCCAGGGAGAGCATACTATGCATCCTACTTCAAGAGTAATCACATTTGTAACCATAGTTAATACTATCCGTTCCACAGCCTGTATGATTATAAAGGTAAGCTGTAAGTATGATTTTTCATGATCAGAGCTGTACAAAATGCTTCAAAACGAAATTTCTATAATTTACGTGTTTAATCTTGTCTTAGAGAGCACACTGCCTGTAGCGGAATGGAGTGCGGTTTACAGCTTTTCATATGAATGACTTAGCGGTATTCTCGTGAATACTATACCAGAAAATGAACACTGTCTGTTATATCTTAATCGAATGTCTTCGGTCACGTATGTAATAATCACATCTTCTACAGACCGTTGGTTCAATGTTTCACTAATCAAGTAACACAAACAAATTATTTTAATCAGATCTATTAATTAAAAATAACGACATTCAAATTGTTCAAATGGGTATGAACACCTAAGGGACAAAACTGTTGAGGTCATCGGTCCCTAGGCTTACACATTACTTAATCTAACTTATGCTAAGAACAGCACACACATCCTTGCCCGTGGGAGGACTGGAACCTCAGGCGGGAGGGTCCACGTAATCGCTTGTCATGGCGCCTCAAACCGCACGGCCACTCCACGAGGCAATACCAATATTCTAAGCAGGTTGTTTCACTGTACGGAACAATTGTGTAGGGTGCCTTAAACCAAACAACAAACTAAAACTCCTGTTTTGCGTAGACTCTTTTGTTGTTTTTTTTTTTTGTTTTTCTTAAGGGTCATGAGTCTACTGACTGGTTTGATGCGGTTGATGCGGTTGTTATTGCGAGACATTTTGAAAGTACGCACAATACTTGACGTTCAACATAGGGGTATGGAATGTAGATGTCCATGTGCACCTAAACGGCGTCGTTTTCCTCACCTCAAGATATAAGTGTGAATGGACTACGGATACGTGAATGGTCTTTGCAAAGTACTGCTGCACTAACACCTTTTCATTGTTTTCGTTCATATTACCAGGGACTAAAATTAATTACTAGGCATTAATTACGAGGCATTAAAATAAACGCTAGGCACACACTCATTTTCTGTGATAGTGAAGCTGCTCTGCACGTGTAGTGAAGCCTACATTGGTGGAAAAGAGAAAGCAGAACGAAAAATCTATGGCTGCGAGAATGGCGGGCCGCCAGATAGCTACGCGATTAATTCTTTTTTTCTCCGCTTTTCTACCCGGAGCGTAGCGAGTGCGTTCAAATTTCGGTCGTTCCGCAGATCCCTCCGGCGAGGCGGTTATTGCCGATATTGGAATTGGAACGGTGCCTAAATAGCACGCTAGAAGAAGTTAATGGCAGAACCTTTAAATAAACAGGAGAGTATTTACTAAATGGAGATATTGTTTGTGCCGTGTTCATTTACTTTCAGGAGTCCTCGATTCGCTACGGCTAATGAAGGATCAGCCACAAGCTCTAGAAATCCATCTTATTCGGGCTGAGGCGATTTTGGGCCGAGAAGGAATTCACTCATGCGCAAAATTGGCCATAAATGCTAACTGGAAATCAGAGATGAACATGAAGCCAAAAGCAGTTCTAATCATTCCTAGGAAAATAGCTCCACATAGCATCGGTATTGGCTAACATCAAATCATCAAATGGCTCTGAGCACTATGGGACTCAACAGCTGTGGTCATCAGTCCCCTAGAACTTAGAAATACTTAAACCTAACTAACCTAAGGACATCACACACATCCATGCCCGAGGCAGGATTCGAATCTGCGACCGTAGCAGTCGCACGGTTCCGCACTGCGCGCCTAGAACCGCGAGACCACCGCGGCCGGCATCAAATCATGGAAGAGACATAATCCACCAATATCGTTCAACAATGTTTCCATTCGTTACGATCAATGACTTTTGTCATTCCTATAATTCTAACGTTATATTCCTTGATGTGTTGCCGGCTTCAGAGTCATTCACGTCCTAACGTTCAGGGGTTTTGGAAAGCCACAAAACACGCTATGAATGTCTGTACTAAATGGTGTCCTGTCAACACTGTGACACATCACATAATACAGAAAATCTGAGAATGGTTCTCTCCTTACGGCTGTACTAGCACCAAGTACAAACTAGATAACACGAATAGACGGAGGAGACGATCAAAGCTTTCAATCACTGCCGACCGATGGCGATAGCGGTGACGTTGTGTTTCGAAATACAATTTGTAGATGGAGGAGTTGACGTCGAGACTGAATTTGGAATAATAAAAATGTTTGTGTGTTTAAGGAAAAGTTCCGCAGTGGCACTTAACTGCCACGTATCGGAAGTTTATGGTAGAAATGTTATATCATGACATCATGTTAATAAAAGAATGTATTGTCCCTTGTAGGCTGTATTATAATTTATTAAAATTTGCTGTTAGCTAATTGCGGCCACAAGAGATTATTTTCTATGTCCTGAATTATATATCGTGCTCACAACGTTCTTTTATATCAGAAACTTAAAACCGGAAGTCTTACTCCATCATAACACACTCCAAGAACTGCTGCTTGAGAATTCTTTTTAGATGTCAGTCTGCAGCACTTGGAGTATGTAACAATGGAGTAAGGCTTCTGACTTTATGTGTGCTGTATGAAAGAATGTGATGAGCACCATATGCAACACATGACGCAGCAAATGTGATTGATAATGACTTAAACACTTAGATGCTGTGGATTGCAACAGAAGCAAAATCTCCAACAAAACATATTTCATTTTTGTGCCCAAAGCCTTGTAAATGAGGAAAGAATCTGGGAGACGAGCAATGATGAAGTCGGACCCTCAGCCGAACCTCTGATGCTATGCGTGGAGCGTCGTAGGGTTAACTCAAGCCGATCGCGGCAATCATCAGAGGCGAACTGCACGTGCGCTCAATATCTCTTTTGGCCGTTTCATGGTCGTTGTGCAAAAGACACCAGGCAATTGGAATATAGTTTCGCGATATGTATCGCGGAAATTGTCAGACGACAAGAAGGCTAAGCGAATGTCTCTCTAGGACTTAATGTGATTTCAGGCGGAAGCTGTTCATTCCTGCATCGAGACGTCACTGGGAGCGATATGTGATTGCATCGCGAGATACCTGTGACGAAAAAGCATTTTGTCCTCTCATATCCCCTTACCCTCTGTCCTCCTCAACACATACATAAAATTTTCACCCGTGAAGAAATTTATGGCCGCAGTCTCATAGGGCACGTACAACGTGATACTCGCTGATGTCCTCACTCATTGAGACACACCCAATGCTGCCAATTCTTGTGCCGCAGCAGAAATGTTGCAGAGAGTGATTTGGGGGAAATGACGGAGAAAACATTCGAGACATTTATGTTACAGTAGCGTGACAATGCCTGATCGCATATGGACAGTGTGTGCCGAGCGGGTCGGTGTGGCGCTTCCGATGGACTGTGTGAAGCAAACTCCATAAGTCCCGGACATCGTATCCAAGCGATTTATATATTTTAAAACTCTTTAAGGTGCATCTGACCGTTCGAAACTTAAGAACTGATTTTGCCCTCAGCCCACTTGTCTTTTATGTTGGTTTCAATAGACTGGTTTACCACCAAACAACTCGTAAGCCAACCATAGTGGGTATGTGGAAAAGTAGTACGTAGCAGTGTTTTAGTAACTAACTCTTAGGGTTAATGAATGAGGTACATATTATTTTGGGTATCGGTCAAAAGTCTGTATCACCACCTTCTGCCGCGTCGACCGTTGCGAGATGTGCATGAGGAGAGTCAACGAGTTTCTGGAAGGACTGAGAGAGATGTGATGCCAACTGCTATTACCGTGGGTGGTGGCGCTAGGTTTCTAGGTTAAGCATCTATGTCGCGAACACCATGATCGAGGAGGTCCACCAGGATCTCGATTCGGTTTAATTTCAGAGAGTCTGATGGTCAGACGAGATCACTAAACTCGTTATGGTGTTTTTTTAAATACGGGCGTAAGCTGCATTGTCCTGCCGGTAGTTGACGAGGAAAAACATACTGCATGTAGGGGTGGACATGGTCCCTAGGGATAGAATTAAGTTTGTACTGATCGACTGTGGCCTCCAGAATAATGAGATCACATACGAAATGTCACGGAAGTATTCCCCAAATCATAACGCTCACTCCTCTGCGCTGGACCCTTCCGATGGTTATTCCAGGAGGCCCAGGTGCTCATCGCACTGTGAACTGTCGTATTCGACTGCAAAATGTGTGGGAATCACCACCCTAAGGGAACGAAACCAAGCAAATCAAACATTTCTTCCCAATGAGCATAGTAATTTCCACTTGTTCAGTTTATAATTGAATAACTTAAGTTTCTTGGTTACAACTTATGTCAATAACTTGATTACATAGGGTGTTATAAGAAGCTACGGCCAAACTTTCAGGAAACATTCCTCACACACAACGAAAGAAAATATGTTACATTGACATGTGTCCGGAAACGCTTACTTTCCATGTTAGAGCTAGTTTTATTTCTTCTCTTCAAATCACATTAATCATGGAATGGAAACACACAGCAACAGAACGTACCAGCGTGACTTCAAACACTTTGTTACAGGAAATGTTCAAAATGTCCCCCGCTAGCGAGGATACATGCATCCACCCTCCGTCGCATGGAATCCCTGATGCGCTGATGCAGCCCTGGAGAATGGCGTATTGCATCACAGCTGTCCACAATACGAGCACGAACAGACTCTGCATTTGGCACCGGGGTTGCGTAGACAAGAGCTTCCAAATGCCCCCATAAATGAAAGTCAAGGGCGTTGAGGTCAGGAGAGCGTGGAGGCCATGGAATTGGTCCGCCTCTACCAATCCATCGGTCACCGAATCTGTTGTTGAGAAGCGTACGAGAACTTCCACTGAAATGTGAAGGGCTCCATCGTGCATCAACCACATGTTGTGTCGTACTTGTAAAGGCACATGTTCTAGCAGCACAGGTAGAGTATCCCGTATGAAACCATGATAACGTGCTCCACTGAACAGTACATACTGACGAAACTAAAATGAGCTCTAACATGGAAATTAAGCGTTTCCGTACACATGTCCACATAACATATTTTCTTTATTTGTGAGTGAGGAATGTTTCCTGAAAATTTGGCCGTACCTTTTTGTAACACTCTGTATACTACTGTTTGAGCTACAGGCATCCTGCAATGAAGTTAACTGGACAACTCCTCACTACGTCTTGCGTAGTTTCCTATATATTCTTATTGAGTTGATTAGTTTTAGCTTTAAATTGTTTTGTTAATAGATTACTTCCAAAGATTACACACCTCCTTAATTCATTAATTTGCTATACTAAATTAGATTTTAATTCCTCAAAATCAACATTAACTAGTCAGAATCAAATACAAGTTCGTTGTCATTAACATGTAACTACTGGAATTTAACTATATTAGAGTCCAGTTTAACAGAATTAGAGCCTAGTTTAACAGTTAGAATGTAATTTACATATTAATTCACTAAGATTAGCATTATTTTCTGAATTCATGTTTTTCTCTATCGGAGTTCAGCTTCCCGAATAAGTCATGGATAACACTGAGTGAACAAGTATTCTATTCATTATTGCTTCTATTGCCTTCCTCTTCATTATTTTCCATAAATGCCCTGTCACTCACAGATTTATATTGTCACTTTCTACAGTTCCTGATCTTGTTTGAGATTTTTCTATTTCACCACATATATCAACAAAAACCTCTTTATACTGCTCGAACCCTTCCATATATCATAGTATTTATAATTCAAAAATGTATTTAAAAACTTACTTTAATATGCCAGTTATAGCGCTGTAGTGAAACGGCCTTGTATATCTGCCGCCAACCGGGGTATAGGCACTGCCGACGGAAACTTGTTATGTTGAGACTGTAGCTGTTCCCCTTTGTTGTTCAGCAGCCTGATTCACCCCCCATTGACCTCTCGGGTGCATGTTTGTGAGCGAACGGTCGCTAGCTGCGAGCGACGAGTGTCAGCGCCTCACCCAATGAGGTTTAGAGGCAGCGAAGCCCTCCCTTTTGGTCGGTTCTGGACCAGCCAGAAAAATACGAAACCGTTCGCACTGCCACTATAAAGTGAACCAGCAGTGTGCCCACCGTCTGCTCTGAGCATGCAGCAGTCTGCGATGTCGGACTTCGGACCTCCGTCTGAACGGAAGGCACCGCGCGGTCCACCGATGTCGTCAAACCCAGCAGCAGGTGACGTGAGCAGCACACGAACGTCTCACGTACGGGTGGGAGTCGCGATGCCGCCGCTGACTATACCATTCACCCGCTAAACTTGAAATCACTTTCTATCAGAATGATTTCCAGTAAGTCGCTGCAGAATTAATAGTGTGGGGATTCTACTGTTTCTGGGTGGAATATATGCTAACGGACCTGTGCGCTATAAGAATAATTCAGTTCTGACTCAGGTGAAACATCCATAAACAGGGGTCTAACTCCTCCTATATTCACAACTGATATGACCCTTGGCCGGCTCGAGTTGATGCCGTTTGATCTTTGGCAGTTTGTCGCAGTCTAGTGGCGTCTTATTTCTCCCTACCATAACTAGTTGCTGGATTGCCTCCATCAGTGGCAGCAGCAGCGCTTATCAATACTAGTACTGCTGTACCATCTTTGGTGTGACAGCTATATTTCCGTGTGGTGGTGTGTGCGGCAGTCGTTCAGTTGGGACAAAGCAGTGAGGGAGTTTCCGTGGCGTGGGGTCAGGCCGAGACCGCTGGCGGCGTGCTCGAGCTGTCAGATTGTGAGACGTTAGGTATGAGAGCTACAAAGTTCGTTGTCCACCGAACCTGGACACTGAAGTTGAGTGATTAGTTTACCTGTTATGGAACGTAAACTGCTATGACATATCTTCATTTTTCGGTTGTTGCTTCCTGGGACGTTCTGGCTAGCAGCAGCGTATGGTGTGTTGGAGTCAGTGAAATTTTGTAGCCGTCTTCCTGTGTGACCTTTAACTATTAAATTGGTCGGTCCTTCAGCCGTCCCAGGGTCGGATTGCCATCCTATTATTTAACCTTACACTTGGCTGCCTATCTCACCTCACCTTACATTAGAACTACTTCCTCAGGCCAACCTATGGAACACTTCTGAGCATATCAGTTCTGCTGGTTTTAGATTGTGATTTTCATTTTAGTCTGACGGACTGTGCGAGGCCTTCAGTTGTCTATTAATTTAGATTGTTTTAGTTTTAAGATAAGGCCTTCAGCTGACTTAAATTAATGTTTGAAGTCTGATTAGTTTAATAACTAATATATTGAAAGTTTTTTCTATCTGAAATTCATGTTAACCATGCCGTAAGTCCTGAGTTGTTCAATGTTCTGTATGTGTCCTTCAGCTGAGTATTTAGGTGAAATATATTTTTTTTTGTAAGGCCTTCAGCCGTGTGTATTCTTTAAAGCAATTTTTATAGCTTGTGTTCAGGCTTTCAGCCGTTTTTGTTTTTGGTGTGATTTTGGGCTTTCAGTCCAGGTGGTATCGCAAGATTTCTTAACTAGGCTATCTGCCATATTTTTTTAATTGATCCTTTTAAGGCAAGGTGTAATTAAGTGGTTCTTAGGAGAACATAATTTTGTGTGTTTTGTGCAACTAACAGTAACTGATAACGACCTACTCCACAACCATAACCTTGATCTGTTCTGTCCTTTGATGCGAGATTTCAACTGGTAGCAGAGAGTGGATACGTTTATGGTATTGCGATTCCAGTTGCTGTTAGTTTGAATATTATTTCTGTTAGTTTTGCACCATGTTGTTTTGGTTGTGGATTGTTTAAGGTGGCTTAATTTAATGGCGGTCAGGCAGTGCCCGGGGATCGATCTGTTGAGGAAGGACCACCTTGTTTATGAGTTGGCGATATGCCGCCAGACTATTGAGGGCAGTGTTCTGTACTTAATGGTCCTCTTTCTCGCTACAGTTCTTCACCCGGTTGAAGTCACGGTGGAGGTGGTGGGTGAGACAGAAGTAGCCTTTGAATTTTTGTTTAGGGCTGTTAGGGTCGTTGAGGACATCATTTGTGTTTTGGAATGTACTCAACCTAGTGTCCGTCAATTGGACAGGGTTTGGGCACAGTTAGTGCATTCAACCAATCGGATAGCGCAATTAGGCATGATACGTTTGGAGGATCATCTTAAGAAATAAACCATCGGATTGGGGTCTTTGGATAATGCATTGCAGTTTAAGCTTACATGTTCAGAATTGGGTGAGAGGAGAACTGAAGACAGGGACTTCCTACATGAAGGGGGAACCTGGAGCCAGCCCGGGGTTGGTGTTGTTATATCCTCTGTGAAGTTACATGTAGCGTTTGCCAAATTGCCTAATCCTTTGGCGTATTTCTTTCGAGATATTACTGAACTAGTTGTAGATCGACTTGAGGAGGTTGAAAACTTATTATGGTTGTTGGTTCGTCTGGAAAAACATGCTGGTGCCTTTAGCATTCCGCACCGAGTAGTTTTGTTATTATTTTTATACCCGTTAGCTAGAGGTGAGTTGCGGAACCTTCTATCCCGAGCCATGGCAGTAGGAGTTTCCTTACAGCAATTGAGGGAGCTTTTCATTAACCAAAAATTGACCACTGGAGTTCGGAAACAGCTTGGGTGTCGTTACATTTGGTAGATTCTGCAGGATAAAGAGGAGTTACATCAGTATGTCGACAGAGTTCACACGTCCTGCTTAGCCTTGTTGATGGATTTGAAAGAACAGGAGTTGGTGTCTATTGTTCGTAGGCGAGTCCGAGTGGCGGATAGGGCGTACTTTCATTTTCGTGATCGTACTTAAACCGGGGAAGAACTCCGTGCGGCTGTTGTAGCGATATCTTAGTTGCCGCTTGCGAACGATGTGAAGTCAAGAGCCAGGCAATGGGCGTTGTCAATGGAAATTCCGAATTGCCTACATCGGCCGTTAAAAGGGAACCCCGGCGTTGCTTCAGGCGAGGTAGCACGGCTCATTTGGTGCACCCTTGCGTTCAACCTCGCGCGCCCAGAGCGAATAAATGACGCCGAGCTGGGCAGTGACCTCGGGATCTAGCATTTAAACCTTGGTGTACTAGTATTGTCGCTGCCTCATCACCGTTCTTGCCTTACATTTATTCTCGAGTAGGTGGGGAACCGATTTGTGCTCATTAGGATTGTGGTAGCTACCTTTCACTATTGAGCTTCGAATGGTTTCTTGAATTTGGTCAACTTAAGAAAGTTCGGTCGGTTCCCTCTCCAGTGCAGAGATGTCGGTTGGCCAATGACCAGGTGTTGCCTCTGCATGGTTGGGTCTGAGGGAGTATATCGGTTGGCGATTTCTTCTGGGCCTTGTCATTAGCCTTGCTCAAGCAGCTGCCGATCGATTAAATTTTGGGGTGTGATTTCATCAATAAAACTGGGTTAGTCTTGGATTCTTTCGGGCACACCTTCTTCTTTAAATTCACTCCTGTGAAGAAGTCTGGTTTCTGCGAGTGTGCTAAACGTACTGTGCATCCAAATTCCGGCATTACGGCTGTTGAGGCTGTGCCTAATAAGTTAGATCTCGCCCATCTCCCCCACATCAGGCTTCTCAGTTACAGGATTTGCTATAGAGGTTCCTGACCTTCTTTGTGATAGGTTGGGCGTTACTGATGTTCTTAATTACCATATTCCTGTTAGGCAGTCCCCATATCGCCTCTCACCCCCTGAGTTGAAGATACTGAGAGCTATAATATCCAAAATGCTTGAGGAAGGGGTTATTAGGCCTTCGACATCAGCGTATGCTTCCCCCATATTAATTGTGCCTAAGGACCAGGGGATTTTAGGTCTGTTGTCGACTACCAGTGCTTGAACGTTAAGGTTGTCCTCGAGTCTGTTCCTCTCCCTGATCTTAAAAACTCAATTACTTGGTTTGCCGATGCTAATTGGTTTAGTGTCCTTGATCTGAACCAAGCCTATTATCAGATTACCTTAGCTGAAGAATGTAAACATGTTCCTGCATTTTGTACTGATTGGGTCTGTTTGAGTTTCACACGGTCCCCTTTGGTCTGGCTACTGGTGCAACCGTTCTTACTGCTGGATACTATCCTTGTGGACTTGACATTAGTCTGCGTGTATAACATTTGGACGACTTAGTCATTTATAGCCGTTCGTTTCAGGACTATTTGGATTATATTCAGCAAGTACTATGTTTGATGTGATTAATGTTGGGCAATCTCGGTGTCCAAATCATTCCCTCGAGTTGTACAGAATGTTCTTCAAACCAATCGTGAACAATTTTGGCCCGGTTTCATAGCGCATTGTCAACCACAAAAATTTCATCGCTATGTAGGAACATGAAGTTCACGAATGGTTACAAATAGTCTCCAAGTTACTGGATAATTTCAAGTCAGTGATCCACGTAAACAAGCCACAACCAGCTTCAACAGTACATTGTTGACAACTTGGTTCTATGGCTTCATGGGGTCTGTGCTGTACTCGGACGTTACCATCAGCTCTTACCAAATGAAATCCGGACTCATCTGACCAGGCCATGGTTTTCCGATTGTCTAGGCTCCAACCAATAGGGTCCCGAGCCAAAGAGAGGCGACACTCGCGTCGGTCGTCTACTGCCATAACCCATTAACGCCAAATTTGCCCCACTGTGTGAACGGGTCCGTTCGTCGAATGCTCCACGTTGATTTCTGCTGTTATTTCACTCAGTGTGGCTTGTCTCTTAGCAGTAGCAACTCTACGCAAACGTATCTGCTCTCGGTCGTTAAGAGAAGACCACCGGGCATTGTTCTGTCTCTGGTGAGATGCAAGGCCTGAAATTGGTATTTTCAGTTGACTCTTCGGTATGTGGATTTTAGAATATTATATGTCCTAATGGTTTCCGAAATGAAAGGCCACATTCCTCGAGCTCTAACACCACTCGGCGTTTAAAGTCTGTTCATTATAGTCGTGCTCTCGTAATGAGGCGGGAAACATTTTCACATGAATCACCTGAGTGGATGTGAGAGCTCCGCTAATGAAGTGCCCTTTCATACCTTGTGTACGTGATAATACCTCCATCTGTAATTGTGCGTATTGCTATCACGTGACTTTATTACCTCAGCCCATTTAGACCTGCCCCTCCAGCTTAATGGAGACGGGGTTAGATTTGACATCCATCGCATATACGTAATTAGCAACCCTGTAATTCACACCTCCTCCATTCTAGTCAGTACTAACTGAGGTTTTTGAAATCTGTGGTACACCACACTAGTGACCCCATCTTCAAAAGAAATATAATTAGAGAACTTGAGACACATCGCCGTAAGCAGTGCTTACAGTTCGAGCCATAGAAGACACAGTGTGCAAAGCAACAAAATAAGCGGTTGAACGTAGAGGTCTACACGCCTCGTCGTTTTCGAGATCCAAATTTCAGAGGCTTCAGTTCATGGGGAATCCCTCGTAAGCTTTGTGGAAACCAAGACGTCAGTGTTGTCTTCACTATCGCTAATAAAGTTCAGTACATTCATTAAGTTTGCGGGGCCTGGTGTGTATAGATTGGAGTGCAGTTACTGCGAAACGGCACATATAGGACAGACTGTCGGAATGCCAACCGAACACCAGTCTCTCACATCGGAAAGTTTGAGAATATTACAACTTGCTGAGAAGATGGAAAGGCTGAATCTGCTCGATCAGTTAGATATTACGAAACATCTGTATGTCGATAAGGATAATTTGCTGAGCGATAAACCGATTAGCCAATTTGAAGTGCCTTAAGATTTAATGCTACCGATTTTTACAATGGTGACGCAATGATAATTTCTGGTTTCTGTTTCAGGTCATTCGAACGACAAAATTATTTTAATATTGCCCGTTTGGTATGAAAGTTGTTAAGAGGGGAGTGGGACTGTTACGGGTTTTTTAGAGGATTTATTTTATTGTATGTGACATTGCGACGGGTCAGGCTCTTATCGCGCAGTTTCCTTTCCCTGAAAGAAAATCCACCTACCTCGTTTCTTAGGTAGTTGCTGCACTCGCCTCTCCTGATAGCAGCTACTGGAAAAATTGCAGAAAAGCAGTGTTGAAGAAACTGCAATTTAATAGCCGCTCACCGGAGGCCGCGATACATGTTTGCTGAAATACAATCTATGAGCAATCTTCCTAAATAAATTGAGTTATTGGAATGGTAGTAATTGTTTACTCAAACGAGAACGCGAAGTTGGTAATTCTATTTAAGCTCTTTATTGTCTTTAAGCCTGATCATCAGCCCGCTAATCTACGTTTGAAGAAAGTTCAGTTCACAATTCTATCCACACTCAAACCCCGCCAGAATTAGCTTTCAAAGTTACGGAATTTACTTAACTGCAACACAGACGATTTTCTAACATACACGTTTGCAGTCGATGTTCAATAATAGTTCGTTTTTTAACGTTAATGCTCGCCATAAGCACTTAGTAAAAGTTTACGAAGTACCGCCACGCTTTTAATTATTAAAGTTACTCGCGTCTTTCGCGGAACGAAAAGTCACAACTCGCTCAAACTCACACTACGCGTTACTGGACTCTTCCAGTCTCAAATCGCACAGTACCGAACCGATGAAGCCGTTTTATGACTTCATTTTACACATTATTCGCGAGGACACATCAAGCATGTCTCTTCTCGATCACAGTTCCTTCGCGACCCCTCATCCACTCGCGACTCACTCTCCTAGTCTGCTAACCGTCCTCGCGTCTCATTGGCTCACACATCACACAGCCAATCAGAATTAACTCTTTGGGTGCGCCTCGCGCCAAAATCTAGCACGCACCAGTCATGACTTCTGAATCATTTACGTCATGATTTCTTGTTACACAAAATTTATTGTATAATTTAACAAACCGAAAGGAAAACTAGACTTTACTTTATTTCCAGAAATTATTTAAATACTCGCGAACATTCTGGCTGCTTGTACAATACCATACACTCTTGGACATCCGACATTCACTAAGATGGGGAACCACTGGCGACTCTGTTCCCACGGTTACATCGTCTGAACACTTGCGAGTTCCAACCTAGATTTTATACACTTGCAAAGAATGGCGAATGTCCCTCTTTCATTCACTCAGGCACACTCATTCACTCTCACCTACTCATATAAAATAACTGTTCACAAAAATTCAAAACATTTATGGTTTTAACAAAGTTATAGGTGAATTTCTAAAAGTAAAATTCTCAAAATAAATACAAAAGCACGGAAGGTGATTTTGTTTCATAGTTGGATGGTCACTGAAGGTGATCTATACATAATGGTATTTATTTAGACTCGAAAATTGTAGAAATTTGCGTTTTCTGTAAGATTTTTCTAATTTCCAAAATATGCAGGTTTCAAAGCTCAAATTTGGATGACTTATTTTTATTCATAACAGAAACTAGTATATTAACTTTTAATTTCCTCAGGTTCCTCAGTTAGAAGTTATTAAAGATGAAAGTTCCACGTTATACACGCGGCTAGTTAGCGCACAGGTCTTACATTCTCACGGTACAGACATGCCATATGGTCGTGACGTCAGACGAACGGACACCGGTAATCTGCCCGCTACAGCACATATGCTAATCTGATGGCTACTTTACAGTCAGTCTACATTTCACAGTAAATATTTGATAGAAAACTGTGCGCTCGCACTAGTTGCGACGCCACAACATGTTGCCTTTTTAATATTTTCACATTTTTTAAATTTCCTTATTCTTAAAGACAGAGCTTTTCTTTTTGAACTTGAGCATTCTCGTGCCATGATGTTTGGATTTGTTGCTCATTGAATGCATGCACTATGTACATACTTAAAATTTTAGCCAGTTAGCTACCCATTACTAAAACTAAACATCCGAGCAAGTCTTGAAAGCCTAACGGTACCGACTGGCTACGGTCTCTTCCTAAGTTCACAGGCGTCACTGGATCCTGAAATGGAGGGGCATGTGGTCAGCACACCGCTCTCACGGCACCTGTTAGTTTTCATGACCGGAGCCGCTACTTCACCGTCAAGTAGCTCCTCAATTGGCCTAACAAGGACTGTGTTCGCCCCTCTTGCCAATAGCTCTAGGCAGGCGGCACGGTCACCCATCCAATTGTTAGCCAACCCCGACAACGCTCAACTTCGGTGATATGACTGCAACCGGTGTTACCATTGAGGCAAGTTCGTTGGCTGCTGTACGTTACTGATTTTTAAGAAACTTTTGATTCTCTATGTATCATGCTACAACCACTTTACCTTTTCCCTTTTGCTCATACGTGGGCAAAATTATAGGCACTTCGTTTTAAACAATTTGTATTAGCTACGTTTTTCATAAATGCATTTTAGGCGCTTTGTTTTCTATAGCTTTATATCCATTTATGCGCGCCAATTGGTTATATTTTGACACACCAGCGCTATCTGTGCCTTCTACTCTGTCACAGTCAACTTTTGTGAGCCCTAAACGGACGAAATCCGCCGTGTATACTTTCGTAAGCGTGGTACTATGCTCTGCTGCTAAAGGAGAGTCCGCCGGTGTGATTATGGTACCATACCGTTTTTTGAAACTTCTTCCAAGCTTTCCCGTCTCCATCGTAACACTAGGTCGCTTCCTGTCGTAATCTCTTTTTGTAATTATGTCATTGTCCCATTCTGTACTATTCTATGATGGATGGGTTTTATGTCAAGTCAGTTTTGCACTAAGTTGTAATAAAACATTTAGTTTATTTATTCGTCTCGTTGTACAAGACAGGACCATGCTGTTTCCTCTATTTGTCTCCTAATGGATTGTTTTCTACCTTTGTAGGAAATCTGATACCTCAAAGGTGTGAAAGTCGTTATTGAAATTAAATAATTTTGCTGCTCGTAGTCTTTTCCATTTTGATTGCTGAAAGAAGATGTACGTTGTAAAATACGTCGAATTATAACATATTACCAGACTTTACTGCATTTTACTGTTTTATTGGGGTAGGAAACATTGTTGTGAAGTGAGTTATAGCAAGTTTAATGAAACGTCTCTAGCATTGACAAAGATATATGTAAGCTACTTATTTATTGGATAATTTCCAAGAAATTCGATAAAACCAAAAATAATGCATTTTAGTAACTCCTGTCACCACAAACAACTGTGCATGAATTCACCTTGAGATCTATAAGGTGCAGTCAGCCACAGGATGCTGTAAAATAAATTTTATGGCTATACTGAGAAGTGATACTTTACAGGCTCCACGATGCCTTTTCGTGTGAAAATGAGTGGCCTACGTTTACAAACTAGTAGTCTTGATTTCGATGAACTGAAGTTCTAAAACATTATTTACGCTTCATTTTATTCCGTAGAAGCGCTGTCGTTATGTTACATGCTAGTGGAACATATCGCAGAATTGTGTGAAAAAATTAATAATAATTAAATACAGTGAACTGCAAGAATAATAATTTTATTGAATGAGATGTCCATTTAATATTATTAATAATGACCTTAAACTGTGAGTGTCGAAAGCCATGGGCTTCTGTTACGAATCACGAAGGAAAGTTTCGGTAACGAAGGCCGCAACACTAATACTTGGGTCTTCTCCGTACGCCACAGTTCCGTTTACCAGTTGCAAAATATTTTCCTAGCATTAATGGGTACAGCACATAAGAAAGTGTCCATGCGTGTCGAAACAAATCAGTATAAAATTGAGGTTAATCCAGCTACTATAATGATAGCTAATTATTCGTAATCATTTTACTTTCATTCTCCATTAAAAATCAGTAGGTCATTCAGTGCCTTCAGGTGATCTTCATTGTTTCGCTATATGAAGAACTGAAGATTAAATGGAAATTTAGGACGGCTGAGAATTCCGGTGTCATTGGTTCATCTGTAATCACAACCTCATTCTTATCTTTTTTGTCGGACGTCGCTGTATGTCCATCTATCAGTAAATGCTCCTGTGGATCAGAAATTGTAATCGCTGACTATGAACGGTCGATACAGGCCTGACATTTTAGAAGCAATGATGCAGCCCTCGCTCTCTTTCGGCTACCGCTTGAAACAAGATCAACGCGCCAAGTAAATTGAAAATATACTGTGGAAATATATCTGATTGTAAAGGAAGTATTCAACTGTGTGTTTCACAGGCTGTCACCCTACCTCATCTTAAGGCTTCTCAAATTAATCAGAGAAATTACTAAATTTGAACGTTGTGTGTCCCACAAAATTTCAAGACAGTTGTAGAAATTAGTAGAAATTATTTCCTGTGAGGTGCCTACGCCAGCTTATTCAATTTCCATGTTCACAGAGATCCTTAGTGCATGACATATACAGGCACACAACATACAAAGATAACAGCCACTACAGGTGTCTTCCCACTTTCATGCTATTCCTTCATTCATCCAACGTGATCTCTAGATTTCATCAAGAGCGACAAACATCAACAATGCGGAACGAGTCTATGTTTATAATATGAAAAGAGAAGCAACTATGAAAAACACAATCTATACATCATATCGCAGATAAAATATCTTTCCACTACTTGATTTTATTTGTATTTGCGCTAAGTAAGTTGACACGAAGAGCTTTTTTTATAAAAGAAAGCGCTGCTGTTTCTGCGGTTACACTAAACAGTAAATAGCTGCTTGTTATCTCCTACTGGTAGTATAATATTAAATGAATACATTGTGAATTTTCATCTTCACATTTCGTCTTTCATCTTCATCTGTAACAACTAAGGCCTGCTACAGCAAACTGCTACGCAGCTCTATAATGAACACTGTTATTTACTATGCAACTAAGACCAGTGCTCAATTAGTGAATTAATATACTTAAAATTAGTAGACAAAGACGCTAATAAAGAGTGCTTTAAGCGTTTTTTTTGTTTTTTGTTTCTTTACTGCATGGTGCTACAAATGTCTTGATTTTGATGATAGATTTTATCCTGAAATACTGAGGGCCATGGTACATAACTACCCCCTGAACCGTAAGCAACGAGGCGAAAGCTGCCTGGAATTATCTATGAGAGTGAAAGTATTACATCCGATTTTTTCATTCTCTTCTCAATATCGGTTGAGGTATTACACGACATGTGTTTTACGTGGTCGATTTTATCACTTCGCTGAGGCACGTTGGAACCCTCTGCCTCTAGACGGCCCTAAACTGCAAAGTACTGTATGGCGATGTGCAGCGTAACTATACTGAAGCGCTAAAGAAACTGATATAGATATAAGTATTCAAATGCAGAGAAATGTAAACAGGCAGAACATGGGGATGCGGTCGGCAGCGCCTATATAAGACAACATGTGTCTGGCGCTGTTTTCAGATCGGTTACTGCTGCTACAATGGCAGGTTTGCAAGATTTAAGTTAGTTGGAACATGGTGTGATAGTCGGCGCACGAACGACAGGAAACAGCATCTCCGCAGTATCGATCAAGCCTTTTCCCGCACGACCATTTCACGAGTGTACCGTGAATTTTAGGAATCTGGTAAAACATCAAATCTCCGGCATGACCAGATGAAGATCTTGGAACAACGGGACTAACGATGACTGAAGAGAATAGTTCAATTTGACAGAAGTGTGACCCTTCCGTAGATTGCTGCTGATTTCAGTGCTGGGCCATCAACAAGCATCAGTGTGCGAACCATTCAACGAAATATCATCGATACGGCTTTTGGAGCCAAAGGAACACTCATGTACCCTTCATGACTGCACAACACAAACCTGTACGCTCGCCTGGGCAGTGAACACTGCATTGGACTGTTGATGACTGGAAACATTTTGCCTAGTTGGACGACTTTCATTTCAATTTGTATGGAGCGAATGGACGTGCACGCTGATGGAGACAGCGTCATGAATCCACGGACCCTGCATGTCAGTATGAAAGTATTGAAGCTGCTGGAGGCCCTGTAATGGTGTGGATCTTATGCGGTTGTAGTGGTATGGGACCCCTGCTATTTCCAGATACAACTCCGGCAGGTGACACTTAAGTAAGCATCCAGTCTGATCACCTGCATTCATTCATGTCCATTTGGCCTTCCGACAGGCTTGAGCAATTCCAGCAGGCCAATTGGACATCGCATACGTGCAGAATTGCTACAAAGTGGTTTCAAGAACACTCTTCTGAGTTTTAAAACACTTGCGCTGGCCACCATCATCCACACACATGAATATTATTGAGTATATCATGGATGCCTAGCAACATGCTGTTCAGAAGAGATTTCAGCCCCTCGTACTCTTACGGATTTATTGACAGCCCTGCAGCATTTATGGTGTTAATTCCTTCCAGCACTACTTCAGACATTGGTCGAGTTCATGCCACGTCGTGTTGCGGAACCTCTGCCTCCTCGCGGGGGCCCTACACGATGTTAGGCACCTGTACCAAGTTCATTGGATTTCGACTGCATCACGGTGCGTGAGAAAAAGCATGCTGTAATCGAGTAATAAATTCCAAGAGTCTGGCCATACATGGAGCATCCTCTTCTTCAGCATGGCAATGCCCATCACAGACGAGCGTTGCGACATCTGCAGCAATCCTGCGCTTTGAGTTCACCGTTTTCTATCATCCTCTATACAATCTCCACTTGGCCCCATGCGATTTTCACGGTTAAATGTTATGCAAGACGTTGTGTCACACCAACATATGAAGTTTTTATGTTTACATACACCAGTATTAAGAATGAGATGCACATTTCTAGAGGAAATCCTGGAAGAGTGAAGTTAGTGTTCTCGACACTGGTGAATTACTACACAGGCCAGAATAATTATGCTGTTTTTAGGTAAGAAACCTGAAGTAAGAGTCAGCTTTAAGTTTTGGAACGAGGTAATGAAAAGGCCAATTTCTGAAATTTATTATACAGGTAGTGGGATATGGAGAAGTCAACGGCAGTTTACACAGTGAGCTGACAACTTCTCCAAGACCGAATAACGTGACCTTGAGTCGTTCATCCATCTTGGCTATGTAACAGTTCCTCAATGGCTGATCTGCTAACCAAAAGCATTGACAGGCTTACTGGACAAAACCGCATAAAAATCCGAATAAATGAATAAATTCTTCTCGGTTTTCAAGTTGCGCCATTTTGAATAAAATTCTCGTGCTTTCTGTGGCTATCTCCTCCAGCCTTGTCAAAAATAAAATCCGGTAACTGTCGGGGTTGACACGATTTTCCGCTTGTACAGCCACGGCTTCAGCCTCCTGCTCCATTCAGAGAGGGCACAAACGACGCCTCCGCAGAGGGCGAGTTGGACAACCTATGACAGCTCCGGCTCACCGCTGGATCGAGTGATGTCAAGTGGCGTAAAAGGCCGGATTCAGTTCACTTCCATTCAAGCTTCAAGCATGCGTCTTTGCCTCCTTTCGATATCGAAAGCCTGCCCCCACTCCCTAATAAATGTATATACTTGGTCTTTTGGAACTGATGCTGTTTATTCTAAATAAATAGCATCCGTTTTATCAGAGCACACATATTTATACAGAATAAACAGCAACAATTTTAAAAGACACCAGGAACACAACTTGTAGGGCGTTTAGGTGTTAACATTGCCAGCCCCTACGGCTACTGCGCTCCGAGTTTTTCGACCGCCGCTTTTCATCTGTGGAGTGGCACTCCCTGGGGTCGAGTGTACCGTCACCACAGCTACAAAATTCATCTTTCTGATGTGAGCTGCTCAACTCGTCTTCCGCATGAGGGTCATTACGGGCCTTTCTGACTGCTGCCAGAGACTGCAATCGTACACAAAGCAGCGGAAAATCGTGCTAGCCAAGATAACCAGTGGATTTTACTCCTCCCGACTGTGAGTAAAAATTTAAAAACATTTCCTGTATTTTATAGTTGAAATTATTTTGAATTGAATGTAAAGTTTTAATTTGTAACTTAATAAATAAAAGGAGATCAGCCTTCACATGTTTTCTTTGGCAGCACGGCAAGTGCTTGCTGACCTTTTTCCTCTGCTGCATAAGATCAGTACTACTGTGACTTTGTGATTAATATTGATATTAAAAGACAGTTTTTACTGTTTCTGTTGTTGTGGTCTTCCGTCCTGGGACTGGTTTGATGCAGTACTTCATGCTACTCTATCCTGTGCAAGCTTCTTCATCTCCCAGTACTTACTGCAACCTACATCCTTCGGAATCTACTTGGTGTATTCATCTCTTGGGCTCTCTCTACGACTTTTACCCTCCACGCTGACCTGCAATGCTAAATTTGTGATCCCCTGATGCCTCCGAACATGTCCTACCAACCGGACCCATCTTCTTGTCAAGTTGTGCCACAAACTCCTCTTCTCCCCAATTCTATTCAATACCTCCTCATTAGTTATGTGATCTACCCATCTAATATCCAGCATTCTTCTGCAGCACCACATTACGAAAGTTTCTATTCTCTTCTTGTCCAAACTATTTATTGTCCATGTTTCAGTTCCATACATGCCTACACTCCATATAAATACATTCAGAAATTACTTCCTAACACTTAAATCTAAACTCGAAGTTAACAAATTTCTCTCCTTCAGAAACGCTTTCCTTGCCTTTGCCAGTCTACATTTTATATTCTCTCTACTTCCACCATCATCAGTTATTTTGCTGCCCAAATAGGAAAACTCCTTTACTACTTTAAGTGCCTCATTTGCTATTCTAATTCCCTCAGCATCTCCCGACTTAATTCGACTACATTCCATTATCCTCGTTTTGCTTTTGTTAATATTCATTTTATATCCGCTTTTCAACACACTGTCCATTCCGTTCAACTGCTCTTCCCAGTCCTTTCCTCTGTCTGACAGAATTACAATGTCATAGGCGAATCTCGAAGTTATTATTTCTTCTCCATGGTTTTTAATACCTACTCCGAATGTTTCTTTTGTTTCCTTTACTGCTTGCTCAATATACAGATTGAGTAACATCGGGGAGAGACTACAACCCTGTCTCACACCCTTCCCTACCACTGCTTCCCTTTTGTGCCCCTCGACCCCTATAACCGCCATCTGGTTTGTAAATTGTAAATTGAATTTCGGTCCTTGTATTTTACCCCTGCCACCTAAAGTTGGCATCGATACTAGCACGTTGAAACTTTTAGTACTATAGTCGTGTGGATGAGAGTGAACTGTGTTTGTTTGATGCAATTATAACCTAAATTTTACAAGAACATTCCCATCATTTAATTAGCCTCACAACTAACCTAGACAGTGTCCTTTCCAAATGTTGTGCAATCCGAGTAAACCGATTTGAAAATTAAAATTTGTATTAATAATAATTATTTGCAGAGTTGGGTATGTTAGAATGGTGTTTAAAGAAACGTTTTGTTAATGAACCAGTAAGTGAATAACGAAGTTCTAACAAAGTTCAAAGATAACTTTAGAATTGATATTGTTATGAAGTTTATTATTTCGAGGCAGATTCATAGGCATTTAAATGAGCAGTAAATAAGATGAAAAGAGTAGTATCTTATATACTAGAAACCATGAACTCATAATAAACTCAGTAATCAATTTTTAAAATACCGCTTTCAGAACAGTTTCAGGGTCCCCCTCATACATTTGAATTCTGAAGTTTTCTAAATTGTTTTGACCAGCAATAGTTAAAGTCAATATAAAAGTCAAAATTTATCATTGTTTTATCTTTACCAAAATTAACATTTTGTGTGTGGCAACAAAGTGCAATTTCTAGGGTAACCTATGCCCGATTTTAATCAGATTAATAGACAGTATAAAGTTTTGTAGTTACATTATAGTGTAGTGGTATGTATTCATCCATATCAGTACAGAATGTGAAACTATCAGTTCAATAGATTTTCCGGTTATAAAATTCGACTATATTATGCGGTGTTACCACTTGTTGATTTGCATGAATATATACCAACTTGTATAGGGAAGAAACTCAGTTAATTTTTAATTAGGCTGGCAACCGTATTATTATCTAATTGGTAGCATCTTCTGGATTGCTTTTGATCCATCCTAACGTGTAATTGCATTTCGAACTTACTTGACGGATCATTGTTGTTACAGAGTGGATGTAAGTCTGATTTGCCACCATTCAGGTACACGCGGTCGATAACGATACGAAAATCCTTTCTCATAAGGTGAATCCTGCTCACTTACCATAGCACAGGCTTTAATGAGCACTGTGTCAGGGGTTACAAACCAAGTGTTAGGTATGATTAAGTTATGCTCTGTGCAAAATTCTACCAGGCGGCTTCCTCTGTCATTTCTTACCCCCAATCCATATTTACCTACTATGTCTTCTTGTCACCCATTTCCTACTCTCAAATTCCAGTCACCCATGACTATTAAATTTTCGTCACCCTTCACTACCTGAATAATTTCTTTTATCTCAACATACATTTCATCAATTTCTTCATCATCTGCATAGCTAGTAGGAACATAAAATTGTACTACTGTAGAAGGCATGGGCTTCGTGTCTATCTTGGCCACAATAATGCGTTCACTATGCTGTTTGTAGTAGCTTACCCGCACTCCTATTTTTTTATTCAATATTAAACCTACTCCTGCACTACCTCTATTTGATTTTGTATTTATAAACCTGTATTGATCTGCCCAAAAGTCTTGTTCCTGCTGCCACCGAACTTCACTAATTCCCACTATATCTAACTTTAACCTATCCTTATCCCTTTTTACATTTTCTAACCTACCTGTCCGATTAAGGGATCTGACACTCCACGCTATGATCCGTAGAGCGCCAGTTTTCATTCTCCTGATAACGACGTACTCTTGAGTAGACCCCGCCCGGAGATCCGAATGGGGGACTATTTTACTTACGGGGTATTTTACCCAAGAGGACGCCATCATCATTTAACCATACAGTCCTGCTGCATACCCTTGGGAAAAATTACGGGTGTAGTTTCCCCTTGCTTTCAGCTGTTCGCAGTAGTTAGTGTTACAAGGCCAGATTAGTCAATCATCCAGACTGTTGCCCCTGCAGCTACTGAAAAGGCTGCTGCCCCTCCTCAGGAACCACATGTTTGTCTGGCCTCTCATCAGAAACCCCCCTGTTGTGGTTGCACCTACTGTACGGCCATCTGTATCACTGAGGCACGCAAGCCTCCCTTCCAACGGCAAGGTCCATGGTTCACGGGAATACGTTAGCGATCCAGTCATACTCACCAAATTTTTTATGTATTATCTTATCAGGTACGGGGTATTTTCTAGATAAGTCATGGAGCATACGCAGAACACTGATGTGGCTTCCGATCTGTCATTGGCGAGATTTTTTGATTTGTTTATAGTTTTTTAATTGTACACCCGAACCTGTATCTTAATGACGATGTTCGATTACGTCAATGAACGATTACCGTGTAGGGATTTGTTATTTACATCAGTCGCATTCTAAATTACGTCTGATCACCTCAGGAACTTGAGTGTTTTCGAACAGCTACCTGGAACTGCCACTAGTAAAAAGATAAAACATCCATACGCAAATCGATCAAATGTTCAAATGTTTGTGAATTCCTACGGGGTCAAACTGCTGAAGTCGCCGGTCCCTAGACTTGCACACTACTTAAATTAACTTATGCTAAGAACAACACACACATCCATGTCTGAGGGGTGGACTCGAACCTCCGGCAGGATGGGCCGCGCAATTCGTGACTTGGCGCCTCTGACCGCGCTGACACTTTTCAGCTTGGTCAAAAAAAGAGAATATTCTAAAGTAACGTACTCTATGATGACACGGCTGAAAAGCGAGAAGATTTTTTCAGACATGCCCCAGACAAAGACTAGAGGACACATGAGAATAATTAGCGCCATCATATACGGAGGAATGAATGGGTCTTGCAACGGGGTACAAACACTCACCGCACACTACGCTTTAAAAGTCCAGCAAATTTTTCTGTATTAAAAACATCACGGCCTTTTAGCATTCACCTTACTCACCTGATTTTGCACATTGCGAAGATTTTACAATCAATAAATATAAATCTACATTAATATTGCAAGAGTAGAATAGGTGAAGCTGAAAACAACGGAAAGCCTGCATAACGCCTATATAGCTTCGTTGATAACACCATGCACATTTTATTTCGGGGGCAGAAAGAATGGATGCGAATTCAAATGGTACCTTCTTTGACGACGACTAGAACAAACTGAAAACACCTGATAAGTAAAAAACTTTCCTTTAACAGTCTCGGTTTTTTTCAAAATTTCTTAATTAATGATACAAATACTCAGTAAAAAGGAATACTTGTGTCATTTTTTGAGAAGCAAGTCTAAGTTGACTCCACATAAATAAATAATGTAGAAAAGTGTAAAAATAGAGTGTGGGTAGTGAAAATAGTGACTGCATAACTTCACCTAACCGTGATTCGTTTGTAGCAATTAAACTTCCATTCTTCAGAGGTCCAGCCTCAGCTAGTATTACGCACTAGTCGGAACATGGGAATTAGACAATTCATTAATCTTTAAACTGTAACACATGACGTAACGTGTGACTGGAATTTTGTAGGAGGTCTATAAGGAATATCGTCATAGGGGTATGTAGCACCTTCCTGAAGGCTGTCATTGTATTACTGAGATCGTACAATGATACCAGAGTTGTTACTCAAAGAAGCATTACAATTATCACCGTATTAGTGGGGTCCACCCATTTCCTTGTAGTTTATATTGAGAATGTTTGTTTCTGAATAGGGCAGTGGCAAATATTTTTAATGAGTGCCAGTTGTAGGTTAAGTACAGGATTTGTGAAGTACTGTTCAACGAATTTCGCGACAAATGACACAGATTCATTTGTTGAATGGTCACCAGCTTTGGAGTCTGGATCTTATTTTCAGGCACATGTTCTACACCTACATAAAACTGCGCTGAATAGAAGTTCTATTCACAACCCGGGCTAAGAACTTTAGGATAAACTGCATGACATATTATGATTTCAATGCTCTTTCGCTTCACTGTATTCGGGTGTCTTGTGGAATGTATATACGGCTCCACGGGACGTGCTCTGACAGTTCCCGTTGAACAACATTGAGATGGAGATATGCAGGACGTTCGAAAGATCCTTTCATATAACTACAGGAGTTAGTACTGGTCAGGACAGGAAAAAGCACCAAATAAAGATATATCCGGTGCTGTACACAATTATAAACGATAGGATGTGATTCTTGAGATTCTCCCGGCGTATTTCACAATCAAAATATCCACGGGTGTACTGCCGGTCTACAGTGTCCAACGGGCACAATATTTCGGCGATCATACATGTCGCCATCATCAGATGATCGCCGAAATAGTGTGCCCGTTGGACACTGTAGACCGGCAGAAACCCCGTGGATATTTTGATTATCAAATACGCCGGGAGAAACTCAAGAATCATATCATACACCTTTACGGGAGGCGATGTATCGCTGCATGAAGAAAATTGACACGTTTCGCCACCGTAGATGTCGTTTGCTAAGTACTCTTTCCTATATAAAGAGATGTCGTTCCGAGAATGTTGTCCCAAATTTTGCTAAGGTTATGCTTCACATCGATTCTGCAGCAACTAAGAGAATCAAGAAACGAGCCAGCCTCGCATTGGTACGTGAGGGAGTGCAATTCACCCGCCGAAGCCTTGAGTTTGTCTCACAGGAAATACTCAAACTACATTTGCAACTGGCTAGTAATTTCACTTCTTTTTCCTGGGATTGGATTGATGGTGTCACCTGGGTTGCAGCTGATTCCGCCCATAAGAAGTCAACGGGATGTCAAACAGCTAAGTTCTCACGTCTTCTTGACAAACCATTTCTGCAGGTTCCGTGCAAGACCGTGATCAGTTTGAGTGGCATGGTGTTGAGTGATGATGGGGTCTCGGTTTTGCAGAAAGGTCTCAACTTCGCTCCCACACCCAAGTTCACTTCGGTCGCAGAAATTGTTAGTGCTGCTGAACAGGTTGCAGCTCGAATTCCTTTTGAATAAGCTGAGTAAATACGTCGTGAACCTGTCGTGCGTTGACGAAATCCAAGCCGATGAAGTCAAATATCACCAGTGAAGAGAGGGTGGCCATTCGTGATCTGAGGGATCGCACTGAAATTGTTGTCTTACCGCCTGACAAAACCAATGCTACAGTTGTTGTCACCCATGAGGACTACACTGATAACATGCAGAGCCTACTAAATGACGATTTCTACCGGAAGATCAGCGTTGATCCTGCAAAAAAGGTGGAGAACAAGACGATGTCGCTTCTCAAACACGCAGATTCACCGGAGGGTGACGCTAAGAAATTGTTACCCCAAGGTCCGGTACCGCGTAGACTATATGGACTCCCGAAGGTTCACAAAGAGGGGGTACCATTACGCCCCATTGTCAGCAACATCAGGGCATCTACATATTTGTTGGCCAAATACCTGATGGGAATATTAAGTCCTTATGTGGGTAAAATTTGTGCATGGAAAACTTCGAGGAGGAAGCCCTGTCGTCACCCGAATCGAAACCTACTTGCTTTTTCCGTTACGTGGACGACACGTTCGTCATCTGGCCACATGGTATGGATAAACTCGTTGAGTTCCTTACACATCTAAACTCCATACACCCCAACATAAAATTCACTATGGAGACTGAAACGGAGGGTAAATTACCTTTCCTCGACGTCTTGGTCAAGAGAAGGGCTGACGGTACCTTAGGTCATGGGGTATATCGGAAGACAACGCACACTGATCTGTATTTGCACGCAGACAGCTGCCACCACCCTTCACAGAGGAATGGGGTGCTTAAAAGTCTAGTACATAGGGCGCGCACTATCTCTGACACAGAGAGTCTACCCCAGAAATTGGAACATCTGAGAACTGTATTTCGAAAAAATGGGTACTCAGAGTGGCAGATCCAACGTGCTCTCCACCCAACCACTGCATCACAACCTGTTGAGATGGATGAAGTCACGATGGAGGAGGTAGGCACTGCATTTATTCCATACACAGGCGCTCTCTCGGGAAAAATCGCCCGCATTCTGAAGAAACACCGGGTCGAAACTATGTTTTGTCTTCCGAATAAAACTCGTGCACTGGTGGGGAGCGCCAAAGATGACCTCGGTTTGAGGAAGGCCGACGTGTACCAGATTCCGTGCCAATGTGGCAAGTCGTATATTGCTCAGACTATGCGTACCGTCGAGGATCGGAGCCGTGAACACCAGAGGCACACTCGACTAATGTATCCAAGTAAGTCGGCGGTAGATGAACATTGTTTGTCAGAAAATCACGCTATGCAGTATGAACGCACGAGGATTCTGGTACAGACGTCGAGATACTGGGACAGCGTTGTTAGAGAGGCCATCGAAACTCGCACCAATGACGATCTCATAAACCGTGACTGTGGCTATAATCTTGGCAAGGCTTGGGAACCAGCGATTGGGTTAATCAAGAGTGAATCGAGCAAACGTATAGTTGTGACGACCACGACCGACAGAGCCATCACACCGACGTCATCTCAGACGCCGTCGTAATCTGTTCCACCGTTCGACCGTGGCGGGGGGCGCGGACGGCGGAGGAAGTGCGCCGCGGGCGGAGGGTATTTAAATCGGCCGCCACCCCGACCACAACCCAGTGATTCTAGAGGTCGACGTGGGAGAATGGGTAGCACTCCCACGGTACCAGACGTCTTACAAACGTACAATCTGGGAGCGATACCGAGAAACTGTCGCCTCTGATGTCGCTCGCGCTCCGCCGCCTACTGTTTGGTCTCATGGTACTGACTATCTGAACGACTTTCTAGAATACCTGAATTCCGTCCATCCGAATATCTATTCACGATGAAGGTGGAGAATCACGGCTGTCTTCCCGTCCTTGGTGTGTTGGTCAGGAGGAAGGTGGATGGTCCATAGGGATATGCCTTTTATAGGAAGCCTACTCACACTGACTTGTGTCCGCTGGCTGATAGTTGCCTCCATCCTCTTTAACGTGAAGAGGTAAATCGTAGCTTGTTTCGCAGGGCCTACGTCATCTCGAATCCTGAGAGATTTTTAGTTGAGATAGCCCATCTCAAATTCAGATTTCGTAAAATAGTTATGCAAAAAAGACAGACCAGACGTGCTTTGCGCTATCGAATAACTGTGCGTAATGACAATAGCGAAGTGGCACGAAATTAAATGGCCTTTTTGCCTTATGTAGGGAACATATCTATAGGATTGGTCGTAGTCTGCGGAAATATGATGCGAAGTGTGTTTCTCGACCACCATCTACGAGCCGTGTCCTTTCAGGTTCCGTAAATTATGATCTAGGCTTGCGTAAGGCGCTGTCTACCGTATTCCTTGCAATTGTGGCCTATCATATATTGGTCAGACTATCAATACTGTGGAGGACCGCTGTAGTGAGTAAACCAGGTGTAGAAGTATGAGACCGGAATTTGGTTGCAATAATTACATATCTGTTGTCAGAAACTGATAAAAAATATGTTGTTGTTGTTGTTGTGGTCTTCAGTGCTGAGACTGGATAGATGCAGCTCTCCATGCTACTCTATCCTGTGCAAGCTTCTTCATCTCAAAGTACCTAACGCTATCTACATCCTTCTGAATCTGCTTAGTGTAATCATCTATTGGGCTGGCTTCTGAAATTTTCACGGCGTATTTGTTCTTCTATTAATTTCCGGATATGCAACCGGAGCCCGTCGACTGTCTGCCACGACATTTCGGCCCAGAGACGTCCGGCCATCATCAGGTGAGTACACAACTACTGAAGAGATCAGGTGCAGTCCCGGTATTTACGCTGAATCTCGCGCATGCGAATGTACTGGCATCCTACAGCGCATGCGTGTTGACATGGGCGGCATAGTCGAGTTATACGTGCTGCCCTCGTTGGTGAAAGTAAAAGATCATCTAGTCATTGAGTATCGAATGACGCTGTCTGTTCCACTGGGATTGTATAATTTTAATAACAGGATTCCAATTTTTATCCAGCTGTAAGCCGTTGTCACGATTTATAAGATTATCGGCAAGACGTATTTCCCCTGATTCCTTCATTGCGGAATCCCCAAATCCGGAAACCGGAGCTAAAATTTTTGTTACACTGTTCTACATTGAATGTCCCAATGAAATACAGTGCTCTGCTACTGCCGATTTTGGCGGTTGCCGCAATCGGGTGTATCTTTCATGTTCTGTACATCGTTCATGGACAGACTGGGCTCACAGGAACAGTACAAACAGCAAAGTGCGAAGTTTAGCCAACTCGTTACACGAAAGCCGCAAGAAGCTGTCTCTGGACGATCGGTGGTGAACCTCACGGAGAAATCGTTTGACGATGCGACGATGTCAGTGCGAACTTCGCCCCTACTCCTGCTTCACTGCCTTTAACGGATTTCATCAGTTCAATTGCGGAAGCCATTAGACGCCTCCCTGCGGATACTGCAGACGAAATTCGACGTGAATCTTGCAGAACGTTGTTGAAATGTGCGCCACAACGGAGTAACATCTCGCCAGCTGAAAGAGCTGCTCTCCGCAGCGTTAGAGAAGATACTAGCCCAGTCGTACTGCCTGCGGATAAGGGTAACGCCACAGTTCTTCTGACAAGGGAAGCCTACAACGAGAAGATATATTGTCAGCTAAATGATTCTACGTACTGCAGAATTGAAAAGGACCGAACAAGCCGAACATCGAGGAAAACTGCTACCCTTTTGAACGACTGTTCTCTACCTGAACAAGTTATCAAGAGATGGAGACCACACAATGCAGTCCCACCAAGACTCTACGGTCTTCCCAAGATACACAAGGATGGTGCTCCACTACGATTAATAGTGAGTAATATTGGTGCTGCCACCTATTCTACAGCAAAATATCTGGCCTCAATACTAAAGCCGTATGTGAGTAAGTGTTGCCACCATATACGTAATTCCGAGGATTTTGTCAGTCGCTTGAAGGAAGTTAAGCTTAGCAGCTCGGATTTATTAGTCAGCTTTGATGTGGTCTCACTATTTACCAAAGTGCCTTTAATGGAATCGTTACACCTTAATGGTGACTTTTTCAGTGCAGAAATGACGGCCTTGTTTGAACATATACTCTCCTCAACGTACTTTATATTCAATGACGAATTCTTTGAACAAACAGACGGCGTCGCCATGGAGAGCCCTTTGTCCCCTGTGGTAGCTAATCTCTTTATGGAGAACTTCGAGGAGAAAGCACTTGAGTCTGCTGTCTTGAAGCTTACGGTCTTCTGGTGGTACGTAGGTGATACTTTCGTTGTATGGCCTCATGGCGGACCGGAACTGGAGAAATTCCTTCATCATTTAAACTCTTTACACGAGAACATCAAATTCTCGATGGAGATTGGAAAAGATGGCACTTTACAGTTTCTAGACGTGCTAGTACGCCGTAAAAATGATGGGTCATTAGGACATTCTGTGTACAGAAAACGTACTCACACAGATCTGTATCTCCAGTCGTCAAGCTGCCATCACCCAGCACAAACAGCCGGCGTTCTCAGTACCTTAATACATCGAGCGCATGTAATACCCGATGATGAAAACCTCCTCGCAGAATTAGAACACTTGGAGGAGGTTTTTAAAGAGAATGGCTACGCTTCACGCCATATAAGAAAGGCAAAGCGCAACTGTCATAACAAGAAGCAGCGCACTGAGGACGCAGATGACGACTTTAAATCAACTGCGATTCTTCCATACGCCGGGAATGTGTCGTCTAAAATAGGCCAATTACTGAAGAAGAATAAAATCAAGGTTATCTTCCGTCCACCAGCAAAGAACCGGGCCCTGGTTGGATCCGTTAAAGACGATTTACAACTGAAGAAAGCGGGCATCTACAAAATTCCCTGTGAATGTGGCTCTGCATATATTGGTCTGATGACAAGAACTGTCCATGAACGATGTACAGAATATGAAAGATACACCCGTCTGCGGCAGCCGTCAAAATCGGCAGTATCAGAGCACTGTATTTCATTGGGACATTCAATGTAATACAATGGAACAAAAATTTAAGCTCCGATTTCAGGATTTTGGGATTTCGTAATCAAGGAATCAGTGGAAATACGTCTTGCCGATAATCTTATAAATCGTGACAACGGCTTTCAGCTGGATAAAAATTGGAATCCCGTTATTAAAATTATACAATCACAGCGGAATAGACAGCGTCATTCGATACTCAATGACTAGGTGATCTTTTACTTTCACCACCGAGGGCATCACTTACAACTCGGCTATGCCACCCATGTCAACAGGTGACGCATGCGCTGTAGAATGCCAGTACATTTCGCATGCGCGAGATTCGGCACGAATACCGCGACTGCACCTGCGCTCTTCAGTAGTTGTGTACTCACCCGATGATGGCCGGACGTCTCTGGCCCGAAATATCGTGGCAGAATGTCGATGGGATGCGGCTGCATAGCCGGAAATTATTAGAAGAATCTATTGGGCTCCCTCTACAATTTGTACCCTCCACGCTGCACTCCAATAATAAATTAGTGATCCCTTGATGCCTCAGAACATGTCCTACCAACAGATCTCTTCTTCTAGTCAAGTACAGCCACAAACTACTATTCTTCCCAATTCTATTCAGTACCTCCTCATTAGTTATGTGATGTACCCATCTAATCTTCAGCATTCTTCGGTATCACCACATTTCGAAAGTTTCTAATCTCTTCTTGTTCCAACTATTTAACGTCCATGTTTCACTTTCATGGGTGGCTACACTCCACACAAATACTTTCAGAAACGACTTTTTGACACTTCAATCTATACTCGACGTTAACTAATTTCTCTTTTTCAGAAACGCTCTCCTTGCCATTGCCAGTCTACATTTTATATCCTCTCTACTTCGATCAACATCAGTTATTTTGCTCCGCAAACAGCAAAACTCCTTTACTACTTTAAGTGTCTCATATCCTAATCTAATTCCCTCAGCATCACCCAAATTAATTCGATTACATTCCATTACCCTCGTTTTGCTTCTGTTGATGTTCACCTTATATCCTCTTTTCAAGAGACTGTCCATTCCGTTCAACTGCTCTTCGAAGTCCTTTCCTGCCTTTGACAGAATTACAATGTCATCGGCGGATCTAAATGATTTTATTTCTTCTCCGAATTTTTCTTTTGTTCCCTTTAGTGATTGCTCAATATACAGATTGAATAACGTCGGGGAGAGGCTACAAACCTGTCTCACTTCCTTCCCAAAAGCTGCTTCCCTTTCATGTCCCTCGACTCTTATAACAGGTATCTGGTTTCTGTGCAAATTGTAAATAGCCTTTCGCTCCCTGTATTTTACCACTGATATCTTGAGAATTTGAAAAGACTATTCCAGTCAACATTGTCAAAAGCTTTCTCTAAGTCTACAAATGATAGAAACGTAGGTTTGCCTCTTCTTAATCGATTTTCTAAGATAAGTCGTAAGGTCAGTATTGCCTCACGTGTTCCAATATTTCTGCGGAATCCAAACAAATCTTCCCCGAGTTCGGCTTCTACCAGTTATTCCATTCCTCTGTAAAGAATTAGCGTTATTATTTCGCAGCTGTGACTCATAAAACTGATAATTCTCTAATTTTTACATCTGTCAACACCTGCTTTCTTTGGGTTTGGAATTATTATATTCATCTTGAAGTCTGAGGGTATTTCGTCTGTTTCATTCATCAACATCACGAGTTGGTAGAGTTTTGTCAGCTCTGGCTCTCCCAAGACTGTAAGTAGTTCTAATGAAATGTTGTCTACTCCCGGGGCCTTGTTTCGGCACCCATCTTTCATTACTCTGTCAAACTCTTCACGCAGTATCATATCACCCATTTCATCTTCATCTACATCCTTTTCCATTTCCATTATATTGTCCTCAAGTACGTCGCCCTTGTATAGACCCTCTATATACTCCTTCCACCTTTCTGCTTTCCCTTCTTTGCTTAGAACTGGGTTTCCATCTGAGCTCCTGATATACAAACAAGTGGTTCTCTTTTCTCCAAAAGCTCTTTAATTTTACCTGTAGGCAATATCAATATTACCCCTAGTGAGATAAGCCTCTACATTCTTAGATTTGTACTCTAGCCATCCCTGGTTAGCAGTTTTGCATTTCCTGTCGATTTCATTTTTGAAACGCTTGTATTCATTTTTGCTTGCTTCACTTATTGCATTTTTATAGTTTCTCCTTTCATCAATTAAATTCAATATCTCTTTCCACTAGCCCTCGTCTTTTTACCTACTTGATCCCCTGCTGCCTTCCCTACTTCATCCTTCAAAGCTACCCATTCTTCTCTACTGTATTGCTTTCCCCCATTCCTGTCAATTGTTCCCTTCTGCTCTCCCTGAAAATCTGTACATCCTCCGGTTTAGTCACTTTATCCAGGTCTCATCTCCTTAAATTCCCTCCTTTTTGCAGTTTCTTCAATTTTAATCTACAGTTCTTAAGAAATTGATTATGGTCAGATTCCACACCTGCCCCTGGAAATGTCTTAGAATTTAAAACCTGGTTCCTAAATCTCTGACTTACCATTGTATAATCTATCTGATACCTTGTAGTATCTCCAGGCTTCTCCGATGTATACAACCTTCTTATACACTCCTAAAAATGGAAAAAAGAACACATTGACACCGGTGTGTCAAACCCACCATACTTGCTCCGGACACTGCGAGAGGGCTGTACAAGCAATGATCACACGCACGGCACAGAGGACACACCAGGAACCGCGGTGTTGGCCGTCGAATGGCGCTGGCTGCGCAGCATTTGTGCACCGCCGCCGTCAGTGTCAGCCAGTTTGCCGTGGTATACGGAGCTCCATCGCAGTCTTTAACACTGGTAGCATGCCGCGACAGCGTGGACGTGAACCGTATGTGCAGTTGACGGACTTTGAGCGAGGGCGCATAGTGGGCATGCGGGAGGCCTGGTGGACGTACCGCCGAATTGCTCAACACGTGGGGCGTTAGGTTTCCACAGTACACCGATGTTGTCGCCAGTGGTCGGCGGAAGGTGCACGTGCCCGTCGACCTGGGACCGGACCGCAGCGACGCACGGATGCACGCCAAGACCGTAGGATCCTACGCAGTGCGGTAGGCGACCGCACCGCCACTTCCCAGCAAATTAGGGACACTGTTGCTCCTAGGGTATCGGCGAGGACCATTCGCAACCGTCTCCATGAAGCTGGGCTACGGTCCCGCACACCGTTAGGCCGTCTTCCGCTCACGCCCCAAAATCGTGCAGCCCGCCTCCAGTTGTGTCGCGACAGGCGTGAATGGAGGGACGAATGGAGACCTGTCGTCTTCGGCGATGAGAGTCGCTTCTGCTTTGTTGCCAATGATGGTCGTATGGGTGTTTGGCGCCGTGCAGGTGAGCGCCACAATCAGGACTGCATACGACCGAGGCACACAGGGCCAACACCCGGCATCATGGTGTGGGGAACGATCTCCTACACTGGCCGTACACCTCTGGTGATCGTCGAGGGGACACTGAATAGTGCACGGTACATCCAAACCGTAATCGAACCCATCGTTCTACCATTCCTAGACTGGCAAGGGAACTTGCTGTTCCAACAGGACAATGCACGTCCGCATGTATCCCGTGCCACCCAACGTGCTCTAGAAGGTGTAAATCAACTACCCTGGCCAGCAAGATCTCCGGATCTGTCCCCCATTGAGGATGTTTGGGACTGGATGAAGCGTCGTCTCACGTGGTCTGCACGTCCAGCACGAACGCTGGTCCAACTGAGGCGCCAGGTGGAAATGGCATGGCAAGCCGTTCCACAGGACTACATTCAGCATCTCTATGATCGTCTCCATGGGAGAATAGCAGCCTGCATTGCTGCGAAAGGTGGATATACACTGTACTAGTGCCGACATTGTGCATGCTCTGTTGCCTGTGTCTATGTGCCTGTGTTTCTGTCAGTGTGATCATGTGATGTATCTGACCCCACGAATGTGTCAATAAAGTTTCCCTTTCCTGGGACAATGAATTCACGGTGTTCTTATTTGAATTTCCAGGAGTGTATGATTCTTGAACCATGTGTTAGCTATGATTAAGTTATGCTCTGTGCAAAATTTTACCAGGCGGCTTCATCTTTCGTTTCTTACCCCCAATCCATATTCACCAACTCTGTTTACTTCTCTCCTTATCTCATCATACTTTTCAATTTCTTCGTCATCCGCGGAACTAGTTGGCTTATTAACTTCTACTACTGTATTAGGCGTGGGCTTCGTGTGTATCTTTGCCACAGTAATGCGTTTATTATGCTATTTGTAGTAGCTTACACACACTCCTATTCTATTTTTTATTCGTTATTAAACCTACTCCTGCATTACCCCTATTTAATTTTGTATTTATAACCCTATAATCACCTGACCAAAACCCTTGTTCCTCCTGACACCTAACTTCACTAGTTCCCTCTATATGCATCCTTAACCTCCCCATTTCCCTTTTTAAATTTTCTATCCTTCTTGCCCTATTAAGGGATCTGACACTCCACGCTCCGATCCGTAGAACGCCAGTTTTCATTCTCCTGATAACGACGTCCTCTTGAGTAGTCCGCGCCCGGAGATCCGAATGGTGGACTATTTTACATCTGGAGTATTTTACCCAAGAGGACGTCATCATCTTTTAACCATACAGTCCAGCTGCATGCCCTCGGGAAAAAGTACGGCTGTAGTTTCCCCTTTGTTTCAGCCGTTCGCATTACCAGCACAGCAAGGCCGTTTTGGTTAGTGTTACAAGCCTAGATTAGTCGATCATCCAGACTGTTGCCCCTGCAACTGCTGAAAAGGCTGCTGTCGCTCTTCGGGATCCACACGTCTGTCTGGCCTCTCAACATATACCCCTCCGTTGTTGTTGCACCTACGGTACGGCTATCTGTATCTCTGAGGCAGACAGGCCTCCCCGTCAACGGTAAGGTCCATGGTTCATGAGGGGAAACACTCTTTTAATCAAAATATTCTTCTTTGGTATTTATATATTTCTCTGACCTCTCCGGCAGGCTATGAACGCCACGCCATAAAAACAGTTCTTCATTTGAAGCCAACCAGTCAGCGTTTTTCACAACTGACGCCTCGATCGTTCCAATGACCCGTTTTGCTGTGTGTGACGGAGTTATCATAGAGCACTATGAATTTTTGTAGCCATATACCACATTGCGGTCATTTTTCACGTAATGCTCGATTTAAATTCAAAATTTGCTGTTGGCAGCTATCAGTGTTAACGATTTCACCAGGTTTCAGAGGCTCATAATAAATGACCACCTTCTGATACCAGAAGCAGAGACAATGCCTTCTTTTCAAAGCGATTTTGTCGTGCAGTGGATGTCCCTGGTTTTCCTGGATTCACCCATGATTTTCGACTCTTAGAATCTCGAAGTATATCCATTTTTTATCACCTGTCGCTAATCGATAGAGAAACGACTTTCTTTTGTATCTGGCGAGCAGCATTTAACATGTGGTCTTTCAATTTGCTTACTGTCTTTCATTCAGTTCACGTGGAACTCATTTTCCCATTTTATGCTCCTTTCCCATAGCTTTCAACCGTAGAGAAACGGCTTTCGAAGACACATTCAACTGTTCCGCGAGTTCCTGTTGAGATTATCATTTGCATCCAATAGGGCATGCAATTCGTTGCCTTTGAACTTTCTCGGTGGTTTTCTGTAATCGTCGCTTCTCACGTCAAATCACCACTTTTGAATTGTTTGAACCACTCGAAAGAGCATATTCACCGAAAACGTCGACAAGCATTCGAAGTGACTAAGCAGCAGTTTTCTTCGAATGATAATAGAAAAGCAACGCTGTTCGCAAATCGTAATTCGTAAGCAAAAAACTCGACGAGTATACGGGTCTGGAGCAGATGACAATGTATGGAACATAGATTGCAGTTTTTTGACGTTCGCCTTTAGCTGTTACAGGAAGCAGATGGTGCTGACACGGTCTCACGGGCCCTACATTGACGGCTAGCACCATCTATAGGGAAATTATTCTAGCAGGTAAGCGGCACACACGCTTACAATAGCTGAGCAAATCCACCACTGTAGGACATTGTCTTTGCACTCGTCATCTTGTGGAATACAACAACACGGAGAGTTTTGCATGGCCATCCAGTTGTTGGGATAGTGTTGTTAAGGAAGGTATTGGAATTAAAGTAACAAGTAACCTTATAAGTAGTGATGGTGTTCTTTGTTTTGTGTTTACATGGAATCCAGCTCTCTGACTTGTCAAAAAAGATGGGGCACAGTTTATGCTACCCCACCCGTTGATTATTAATTTCACTATTTGTGACTTCTGACGTCGGTCATCTTAGGTTCGTGATGACGCTAATGTTTACAGTATGTGTATTATATTTACGGGGCTTATCTGAAAAGTGAGATTTTAAAGTCGCTTGCTCAGTGCTTATTTGCTGTAGCTTTGCCATGACAGTGATACGTTGTGCTGCTATGAAGGATCGGCTGTTGTCGACGTTCCCCGGCTTCATTCCCATAAGGTTTTTGAACACAGAACACTCTGGGAGAAACTAAGGTCTTGACTCAAACGTTGTGCTTATTCCAATAAATGGCCGCCAATTTCACTGAAACTTTGCGTTTATGGGGATTATTATGAGTTCCTATACTTATCAGACCTACTGACTCGATGATATCACAACACTATTGTACCGCATAGCTCAATATGTAACACAGCTATCCTTGCTGATGAATCTTAAAAAAAAAGTGCTTCCCACGCTCATTTCCAGAAACGCGACGTATCTACTCCGTACTTCCTCGCTGATAGACGGAATAAGGCTCCAGTGGTGTCCATATTAATGAAGCACATTGCTTCCGAAGTGAGAACAGATCACCTGCTGCCAGAATACTTTAAATAATTCAAGCGTGGACATGATGTAAGGAATCTACTGTCTAACGATGAAACGTTCCCTTAGAAAATTGAGAATGACAGTGCTGGAAAAACTCTTACTTTATTTGATACAGAAACAGCTGAGTAAAGTTCAACGTACTGAGACAGTTTTCTCTTTACTTATTTTGATCACCACTAAACTGACACACTATATTTTTAACGCAACGCTATCTGACTTTCAATAATCCCTACAAAAGAATGGCCCTGAATAGTAATAACCTATACCTTTCATGAATCACTTACCTCACAAAAATCTTCGTTACTCGAAGTTCTGCAATACAGCGAGCGCCAACACTGCTCCTAAATAAAAGATTCTAACTACTGAAGGCACTAACTACTGATAGGCATAGTTAGCAATTGAAAGATTTTGATAGCAAACAATGTATGTACCTTAATATTGTTCAAAAGTCATAGGCTTCTATGTATCTATCAGTTCATGACATCCATCTTTACAAATTTCCTTTTTTTGGCAGACACACATTAAGACCGTCTGCTTATAGTAAACTCTTAAAACTCTGGCCTGTCTCTCTCCACACCCACCACCGGTCACCTCCAACAGCCCAACGCTACGCGCTATTCACATCCAACTGTCAAACACTACACAAGCAAATATTCCAACAATGAGTCCAACCAGCCGCGGACTGCACACAGCGCAGTCAGCGATTTTCATACAGAGCGCTACGTGGCATTACCGATCTAAACAGCCTACTTACATTGAAACAGCCTACTTACAACGAACAGAAATAAAATTTCTCAGCGACGGCAAAAATTTTAGAGTAGATCCATATTATCGGAAACTCTATAGATTTACTAAGCGATACTTGAAAAATAAAGTCGGCCGTGGTGGCCGACCGGTTCTACGCGCTTCATTTCGGAACCGTGCTATTGCTACGCTTGCAGGTTCGAATCCTGCCTCGGGCATAGATGTGTGTGATGTCTTTAGGTTAGTTACGTTTAAGTAGTTCTTGGTTCTAGGGGACTGATGACCTCAGATGTTAAGTCCCATAGTGCTCAGAGCCATTTGAACGATTTTTTAAAAAATAAAGAATTTTTATCCGGTGGCTGGTATGAGTAGCATGGTTAAGTCAAATCGCAGGTCGGTTGGTTTGTTTTTAAAATGGGTTTTATGCAGCCATGTCAACTGAACACAGTGGTGTATTTGAGAGCGGAACCACAGCTGGAATGGTAAAACCGAATCAAAAAGCTTTTAAGATTCGAAAATATGTCTAATTTACCATACAATCAATTAATTAACCTATTACATTTTGAATTTTCTTATAACAGATGGTTGAAAGTTAACAGAATATAAGTACCGGAGGAAAAAGCTGTACAACATTATGAGCAGTAGATCCAACAAAAATCTTCAATGCAGTTCTTACAGTCATATCCACCAGAAAGTAGTTGACGGTGTAGTCGCATAGTCTTCCCTTAATCGTCATCGACATATGGTATTCACATTTCATAAGGGCTACACCATTTTCGGATAGTCCACAATACAGGAGTCCAATATCAGAAGCCACAGTATACTACACACAAACCATATTGAGAAAATACTACTCTGGAAGTATTAAAGGTGTTAAAAAGTTATGGTTCAAGAAATCATTACTCATCTTACCAAATAATACATCATTCATACCTCGCTAAAACTGGTCACATGTCATCTGTTACGACGAATTCTTTTCCGCCGTCTTGTGTCGTAGTCTTTAGACTCGGTAACATTCGAGAATCGACTGTAAGCAAATACATAAATGTACGGATAACTGACCTTCTTGGGTCGAAGAACAGATAAATGACACTATTTTGAAACCATATTGATAAGATTTTAGCCATTCCACCTGGTGTACCTCAAACGTGACTGAACCAGGAATAAGAGCACGGATGGTGTATCGTTTCGATCACGTAGTGAGAAATACAGAAAGGCTTCCCTCTGTGGTGGAAGTAGGACATCGACTATGTTGTAGGGTAGACCTGGATGTACGTGAAACAGGTAATAGAGTTCGTGAGCTGAAAACAGTACGTCTTCTTCTTCACAAGACAGATTCAGCACTAGTAGTGGAGAAGTCGTCCGCCCTCGAAGCTCCGTATTTCAGAGAACAGACTAGAGATATTTCTGGGTCACTGCGATTCGAGATAATTCATATTCGGTATAAGTATAGCAACAACGTTGGATTCCCTTCTAGGGGGATCACCTGTCCTAGTATTCGCACTGAATATATATATCACATTTTATTACTTACCGTGTGGTACGGGAACCGCAATTCCTTCCGCCACGAGTGCAGCACCTTAACAACAAATCGATCTCTTGCAGAGAGAATCAATGCTTCTCGTTTTATACGTGTACGTCATTCAGAACCTTCTCTGAGCTCTACCTACATAGCTCTACATATCTCTACCTACATTGAAGGGCCAAAGGAACTGGTATAGGCATTCGTATTCAAATGCAGAGATATGTAAGCCAAAAGAATACGGCGCTGCGGTCGACAAGCCGATATAAGACTAGCAGTGGCTGGCGCAATTGTTAAATCGGTTACTGCTGCTACAATGACAGGTTATCAAGATTTAAGTGATCTTTAACATGGATATAGTGTGGCCGCACGAGCGATGGGACACAGCATCTCCCAGGTAGCGATGAAGTAGGGATTTTCCCCTACGACCATTTCATGAGCATACCGTGAATCTCAGGAATCCGGTGAAACTTCAAATCTTCGACATCACTGCATTTGGAAAAAGATCCTCCAAAAGATGGACCAACGACGACTGATGAGAATCATTTAATGTGGCAGAAGCGCAGCCTTGACATAAATTGCTGCAGATTTCAGTGCTGGGTCATCAAAAAGTGTCAGCGTGCGAACTAGTCAACGAAATATCATCGACTCTTGCACCCTTGATAACTGCATGACACAAAGCTTGACGCCTTGCCTGAGCCCGTCAACACCGACATTGGACTACTGAGGACTAGATACATGCTGCCTGGCCCGACTAGTTTCGTTTCAAAGCGTATCGACTGGGTGGAGACGGCCTCATAGATCCATGGACCTTGAATCACGGTAAGGGCCTTCTCAAGCCGGTGAATGTAATGCTGTGGGGCGTGTGCAGCTGGAGTGATATGGGGCCCCTGATACGTCTAGATACGACTCCGACAGGCGACACGCACATAGACGTCCTGTCAGATCACCTGAATAGATTCATGTCCATTGTGCATTCCGACAGGCAATTCCAGCAGCACAGTGAGACAATCCACATATCCAGAATCACTGCAGCGTAGCTCCAAGAACACTCTTCTGAGTTTATACATTACCGCTGGCCACCAAACTCATCAGATATGAACATTATGGGATAGCTTGCAACGTGCTATTCGGAAGAGATCTCGACGCACTCAAACTCCTACGGATTTATGGACAGGTCGGCAGAACTCAGGTGTCAATTCCCTCCCACTACTTCACTCATTAGTCGTTTTGGGGCACTGCCGCGTGCTCGCAGGTGCTCTATACGATATTAGGCCGGTGTACCAGTTTCTTTCCTTCTTCGATGTAGTAATTCAGGGCGAATACTGGATTGCTGTCTAAGTTCGTTGTACGCACCTACTTAAAATTGCGACAGTACTGCATTACTGCTCCTCTTCAAATCCGTTTTCCCATCAGCCAGTAATAGTTACTACACTGATGTTTAAAGTTTACGGACATAAGTAACTTTCGCGTGATGTGTCACTAACACGTGATACAGCTAGATAAAACTTGAACCATAAATAGAGAGACCTGCTAAGACACTTTGATTCAAAGACAATTATTACACTGAAATCGCCGCCAGTTATGACGGATTCCTGGAAATTACCAACGGCGGGATGTGGTTTTTAATAGGGTGCGTCATCACAACGGACCTCGGTGCGTGCTCTACAGCATGCTGCTATGCTCGTCACAAAGTTGATACGCAGTTTTTGTAGGGCGCTCCATTTCTCCACCAGCGCGGTTGACATCTGCTGGATGGTTGTTGGTGCATGCGGAGTGTTGTACACGTCTCTCCTCCCACATGTGCTCGTTGGGAACTAAATCAGAGAAAGCGCAGGCCAGGGCATTTAGCGAGCACTCCTCTCCTTCCAAAACTCCTCCACCCGCGCTGTTTAATACAGTCGTCAGTTCTCATCCACAAAATGGAGGTTCTGGTCCAATATGCTTGTGAAAAGACGCACATGGGAAGACGTAGGGAGTCACAATAACACTGAACAGTGAATTTAGTTGTTCGAAGAGTTGTAGGTCATTACGCCCACGTATCACACCACCTCGACACCTGTTTTGTGTCTGATTAGTGATCCTGGACGTACTCTCATATGGCAAGGCCTGTGAACATGTGTAGTATCCAGGAACACTGCCGAACATGATCGTTCCGGTAGTCCAGATCTGCATCTCAAGAGCGCTGCCGACTAACTGATACACATTGAGATGTTAAGCCAAACACACATTCAACACAAACGACAACTATATATCATGAAGCAATAGCTAGCAGCAAAGAAAATTTTACTACTGCATACACCTTACCCAACTGTTTCTCCGTGATTTTCGAACTCAGTATGAAGCCAAACTGAAGAAAAAGCTTCAAAATGAGAAAAATAGTACCTAAAACCACCACTGCGTCATGCCCGGCGCCACGAATCTACGATGGATGCAGGTACTATCAATCTTCACCAGCAGTTGGTTACACTCTGCACCCTTTTCATTCTATTTCAATGATATCTCATCAATTCTGTTCTACTGCGAATGTTACATGTACGCAGACGACGTCCAGCTGCAACGTAAGCCCGAAACTAACAAACATGAAGACAGTTATCAAGGATCTTACTACTGACTTGAGCGCACTATCAAAACGAGAGCAAAACAGAGGGTTAATATCCACCCATCTAAAACTCAGACCATACTGATTGGTGATTTTACATTCATTATCCCAAAATGTCAGGAATTCCTAACTTCTTGAAATCTAAATGGAACAAATATCAACTTACCTGCTTCAAAAAAGAGTCTAGGAGCAATAACAGATGAATATCTAAACTGGACTGAGCGCGCTACAACAATGAGCAAGGTGGAATCAAAATCTCTCCATGACCTACAGAAATATAAAAAATGGATCTCTCTTGACCCGAAAAATAAAGATTCACAAAAACTTTTACTTTCAATTATCGCTATAGCGATGTTATCCTGCAAGGTATTTCTCAGGAAAGCTCACGGTGCCTGGAACTGGTTATAAATGCTTGTGTTCATTATGCATATGATTTTCAAGTCTTTGATCATATTTCACCACCATATGCACAGCTCTCCTTGCTGCGTTCAGGCAAACTGCAGAGATTTCAATAGCCACTGTCTTCTCTGCCGAAGTAACAGTGGCACAAAAGGGACACTCAAAATTATATTCAGAGTGACTGTGAAGGCACGAAGATTCTCAAATCTGTAGAAATAAGGTCTAACAATCTCAGATTTAACAGCCTCTTCGCTGTAACGTACAAGATGTTCATTAAAATTGCCACTGCTCATATACAGGAGTCACAGTATTGTAACTGAGAAAGATTTTCCTCGGATAGGAAGTGGATGTAGGGAATTCGGAAAAGTAGCACAGCAAGCTTTGCTGCTTGCCAATAGATATGAGAAGACCAAGACGATAATTTAATGAAATATTTTAAAAAAGGTGGCGGAGCATGGACGTTTAGAATGCTTGTAACAGTCTGTAGCAGCTCTTTACGCACCTGTAGTTGCCTAACAGATGGTGATTAAGATAATGTAAATGATTATGATGATAATTCGTGAGCGTATTGATGATGACGGTAATGGTGGTGGTGGTGATGATGAAGAAACAAAGTTCTGTGTCTATGATTAGATACTTCTGTCACTGAAGTAACTGTTAACTACGGTTTGTTTCAGACTCTTCTGCTTTGTAATCTAAGTTTCTCAAGCGGAGGCAAAAAAACCTTATGCAGGTATTTCCATCTGCGTTGCATACGGACTTTCTACTCTGCTTTATTTCATTACTGGTAAAAAGAAAACGTTTTCCAAGCGTGTCATGTTCCCTTATCAAATAAAATCATAATGTAGTAGAATTTGCTATTAATCTACCAAATCCTTAGGTGAATGACAATGTCGGTGGCTGCTGGGAAAATTATGGGCATTGGGGCGGAATATTCTTAGTGTGCTCTGTGTTCATATGCTTCTGCGATGAGCTTATATCTTCTGTTTCTGATAACCACATAAAGGAGCTTTCTTGATGTTTGATCATGTTAACGGTTGTTTCCATCGGCGTCACCTCTCATAATAATCAGATTCATTGGAGAAATTTACCTGAAAATGAAGATCAAACGACGATAACCTTTCGATCTGGACACACGTCTTGTGACTACTTTTCACTTCGAAGTTCATACAATAAGGGACACAGAATGTTCTGCAAGCTGTCACTGTTACGATCTCTGGGAACTGTTACAACCTAATATCTTTCTCTGACATGTACCCAAGTGCCAAGTCATATCTGATTTCAGTTGACGAAAATGGGACCTTCGAAATTCACAAGGATTACCTCCCCTCCAGTAATCTAATTTTCACGCCATCAGACAGTCCAAGTCTCATCCAGTCGCAAAATCACGCGAACATTTCTAGGGGAGGAACTTATGGTTTGAAGCTTTGGGGCTTATCTTAATCTCTTTCTCGTCTTGTTAGTTGATTAAGGCCGTTGTGTGAACATTGTAACTCAAAATTTCAATAAAGGGTATTACCGTATTTCATGCGAATCGCCTTGTAGGTTTGCAACGTCCCCTTAGAAAAACTATACATGACAGTGCTTAAACTGACACACAATATTCTCTTTTTTAGCGCAACGCAATCTGACTTTCAATAATCCCTACAAAAGAATGGCCCTGACGAACATTAACCTATACCTTTCACGAATCACTTACCTCACAAAAACCTTCGTTACTGAAACTACTGCAATACAACGAGCGCCACTACTGCCAGCTAAATAAAAGATTCAAATTACTGAAGGCACTAGCTACTGATAGGCTTAGTTAGCAAATGAAAGAGTTTAATAGAGAACAAACAATGTATTTACCTTAATAGTCATCAAAAATTATCATATATAAATAGCAGTTTATTAATCCAGTCTTACAAATTCCAAAACTCCGCCATTTCTCTCCCCACGTCCACCACTGCTGGCGGCTCACCTCCAACTGCGCAACGCTACGCGCTGTTAACATCCATCTGCCGAACACTACAATGGCAGACAACAATGCAAACTAGCCGCAGACTGCGCACAGCACAGCCAGTGATTTTTCATACAGAGCGCTATGTGGCGTTACCAATATAAAAACCTAAACAGCCTACTTACATAGCCCCCATGCTCCCCACAAAAAATTTTACAAATTGTTTTGGGCACTGGCCAATACAGATTTGAAAAAATTGCACACATTTATTAATACAATGTTGGTCAAAAGCTAAGATTTTCTCACAGCCCATAAAGACAGCCCTGATCATTCATCACAGTAAAACTGCCGTTTGTTTTCTCAAAGTGTGAGCAGTAAAATACAATGCAAACGGAAGTAGTGGATTTCCATGCAGTCTTGAAGAAGTAGTGTTTTCCTTGCAACGGAAGGACAGTGCTGACTCTTGACATGCAAACAGGTAAAGGTCTACAACAGAGCAAACCTACAGCAGAGTCAGTCGAAGTTTTGAAGAATATTGTCACGTAGGTCATGACAGAGCAGACCCACTGTAGTCCTGGTAGAGATTATGGTATTGGTGGGCTACGAGAGGTTCAGACCCACTGCAGTCCTTGTAGAGATAATGGTATTGGTGGATCATCAAAGATGCAGACCCACTGTAGTCCTTGTAGAGACGGCCAGCAACCATCTGTTGCGACTGTGCAGGTGCACAATCACCATAATATAGCAAGTCCATAACCACCACTTGAGCACTCATAAAGTTCTTGGAATTGTCCTTAGAACCAGCAACGCTGTTATCCAGTCCGTTGCTGAATTATTAACATACATGCAAACACTAATAGTCCCTACTTCTCACATATTGTCCATATACTATGACCAACAGAAACGTGTGCTGTGAAACGTAACTTCCCAGTTACTTAATTTGATGAACTGGTTTCAAATACAATTTAAACATAAAAATACGATAACAAAGGTACAAAATATATCATTAATGAACATAACAGTACAGATAACATTTGTAATAACACAACTTTACAAAAGAATAGAAATAAACATATACATCAGTGTTACAGGAATTATGACATAAGTAAATACATAAAAGGTCTGAATAACTTTCGAAACATAAGCTTCACATGTGAGCATTAAAACAAAACAGAACAAATGATGTCTAAAGATCTTTACAAAGTAAATAACATTTTATCAGAAAAATTATACAACATAAATCTTATTAGCTAAACACATACAGACAGGAAAAACACAAATTCACTTAGTGTAATAACACAAAAATACAGGACAGGGTTTGTTTTCAGTGTAGCATTTGGTACTGCAGTCCAACCCGAAACTTAATTCCATAGATCGTCCCTCTTATTTCAACATTTGCTCCAACCAAAAATAAATAAATAAATAAATAAATAAATAAATCCTGTCCAAGCATGCTTTCTGTATTCTGTTCACATCCTCTTTAAAAAAATAGTTTTTCTCCACTGTTCACTACTTTTTTGGGCAAACCATTTTCTTATAGCTTCTCAAAGCATTTCTTCCAATTCATCGCAACTCATTCTCTTATATAGTCTACCCCCTCTTAAGTTAACTTAAATCTACTGAGCTCAGATGCTAAACTAAGGGACGAGGCCAAGCAGCAGCACAAAACAATTAATACTAACAGCAATGAAAAAACGGAAATTATCAAAGCAAGCAGCAACAAATCTAAATTATCAGAGCAATTGCAATATTACAACTAATATTGCACTGTGCAGCAAACAAGAAAAATAAAGCAGTAGTAAAACTCGCTTAACAGAATAATATAAAGTGAAATTTAGTAGTACTATGACTGGCAAACAACAGCAGCAAATGCTATAACTTATATCTAAACATGACAAAGCTCAAGCACAAAAAAATGTTACACTAAAGACCACAATGCAGATAAGGGAAATGTATTTTCACATCTTAATGTCTATGTAATTAAAGTGGTGCACCACAACTTAGTCTACGAGAAATATTACGAAGTAGTTGAAAAGAAAATTATGTATGCAAGTCCTGTGAAGGGAATTTGTCTTTTTGTGCTCCCTCATTTTTTTGGAAGTGTATCACATTATTATTATATACTGGATCTGTAGACAGAAAATATTTATATTAGTACATCTATAAAATTTTATTTTAACCAATGCTGCAGCGGAGCTAGAAACTAGATATTGAACAAAATAGACAAAGCAAGGCTAGAAACGTCATTCCCTAACCATATGGCGTTTCATAGTGCAGTAAACAATCTTTGAACTAGCAAGACAATAGATGTGAAATGTTTCTCATCATTTCATTTCAGTAAATATCATAAATTAAGAACTCTACAGTGTAATCATGTTTTCAAGTTTGAGGGTGTCGTATTTACGATGCTTTCTACAAAGGAATGTCAATAGCGAGGATAATGGCCTCTTGCTTTTTTTTTCTCCACCTGTGCCTCTGAAAGGCACACACTAATGGCTTTTTTCCAGGAGTCTGTCGCGCAGCTGGGTGCCCACGACGCATTACATGAAGGTGGTCACTTAACTTTCTTACCGTATATTTACGACAGCAGTTTCTTTAACAGTGACAGTCTCATATAAAAATATTTCACAGGTCATGAAATTGCGTTACAAATCTGTAGAAACAAAATCCTATTGATATAACAGTGTCCAAAAAAGTTCTGTCGGCATTGTAATACATTCAGGCATTTACATTTATTTCATAACTCTTAAAGTACGATTCTTGGTTTTCTACAACCTTTTTCACAAAACAGAGTCCCTAACCACTACTCATTATTCCTTACCTTATTCGTCGACACTTCTTCAATATTTCATCATAACAGATATGTAGCATAATCAAATAACTCATATAGCATCAGCTTATTGATCATAAACATACCGCAACGGCATAATACATATAGTCATCGTAATAATAACATCATAACACCTCAATCAACTTTCAAAGTCGTTGTAGCTTCCTCCAATAATTTCAAAACCTAAAAAAAATCTCTGCTCATGTCAGAAGTGTCATCTGCCTCAAACGTACTTTAAAAATCATGATTTCATGCCAAATACATAATTCAAAGCTCTCATAGTATCACAATGGTTCCAAAAAAATATGAACATTTCACAAAGTACAGACAAAATACAATTTCATAAGTGTGAAGTTATCTAACCACATAATTACGTAAACATCTGTCACTGATGTAGTAAAATAAATATATGTCTCTCTCAGTCAAATGATCCGATAGCTGTGTAATTTATGTGTTAGAGAAATATGGTACCGATTTGTAAAGTAGTATAAGCAAATACCATATTAGCTAGGGCTCCTTTTGCTTGCCATACACATGGTACACAAAGTAGGCGTGTACCCCTCTGAGAATTAATGTAATTTTACCTTCAGGTGTTACAGATTACAGCAATGGAATGAAATGTATCAGGGAAAACCTTTGTATCATTGTAATTCAAAAATCTTTAAAAATAAATGTTTTAAGTACAAAATTTATCACTCAAATACTTGTACTGTCGCGCTAAACTGTGTGTCTTGTTGTAAGATAATCTCTGTGGAACTGTCGTAGTTATCGTCCTCCAAAAGCTAAGTTCTGCAGAAGTCAATGTACTTACCTAATGATAAACAAAAGTGAAATGCTTTCCGTATAGGTATCTTAGTTATTACGCTTATTGCCATGATGAAGAAAGTACTGTGCTGTAACGCATTGTTGTGCTACGGAAAAGGCTGTCTCATTGTAGCTATACCACAAAAGTTACTGCTAAATCATGTTTTACTTTCCAGAATAATTCAGAAAAACTGCGGAGATCTAAAACAGATACACCGCAAAAGCCACATTGTAAATTGTCACTCATTGGTAGCTTCTTGATAAAATCGTTTAGTTGTCACATAAACTAACCACTGTGTCATCTGGTATCTCACAGAAAGTACTTTAAACAGAGAATGTATCTTCAAGTAAACCAAAATGTTGCATTAAAAACTCATTAGCAGTACCAGTATATGTCCTAAGTATGTGAGCCTTATAGTCGTTACGTAATCGTGCAACTAACAAGCAAGAAGTACACGCACTATAACACTGTGTCGTCTGTTCACTTTAACAATGCATTCGTAGTTACTGTCTAAATATGTTCCCTAGGTTCTAGACTGGATATTTAACTTCAAACATTGTTCCATGTTAACAGTTTCTTAAGTCTCACAAAGCATACTAGACACGTGAAGTGAAACGTTTTATGGCAAAGACAAAGTTAAAAAGCAGATTATCTTTCAATAAACGGTTTTACATGTGAAATGTGGTGCAATGCTTTACTCTTCATAGTACTCAGAGTTTCAATTTGAACGCAGTTATCATGAGGTATACGTCGGTAAGGAGTACTGGAATTTTTGTCAAGGTTAGCGTCTTTGTTATTTTTCGCTGAGCCAGCCGGCGCACGTGGCTGCCTGCAGTGTGAGTAATTGTCTGTCTCTTTGTTGGCGCGCGTCGTTATTATGATTAGGACACCTAACTTCTATAAATTCACCTTGTTGAGAGGGAACTCCCCTGTTTGAATCCCGCCTGTTCTGATGAAATTCAGGTCTACCGTTACGATTATATCGTCTGTCGTCATGTCGATAGATTCCATAGATTCTTTCTTGTCGGTCAAGTGGTTGAGAATTTCTCCCTGAATCGTAACCTTCACAATATTTCAGTTATTTTTCATACAGAGTACTATGTGGCGTTACCAATATAAAAACCTAAACAGCCTACTTACAGGTTGCTCGACTGATGGCTAGATAGTCTAATCAGACCTTTACCTGTGTCAGGTCTGACGGATGTCAGTATGACCTGTATGAAGACATTGACTATACTGGGAACGTTTCATAGCTGTTCTATCCACTTTCGTATCAATTTGACCCACAACCGTTTTAATTGCTCTATGACATCTGGCTTACCCTTACCGGGTCAGATTTGGCTCAAATGGTTCAAATGGTTCTGAGCACTATGGGAATTAACATCTATGGTCATCAGTCCCTTAGAACGTAGAACTACTTAAACCTAACTAACCCAAGGACATCACACACATCTATGCCCGAGGCAGGATTCGAACCTGCGACCGAAGCAGTCGCGCGGCTCCGGACTGAGCACCTAGAACCGCTAGACCACCGCGGCCGGCGGTCAGACTTGATATTCGAGCTGGTCCAACACATCTTCCATCGGAGGCAGACGTTGGGTTCCTGTTGATCACGAGAGTTCCTCAGTATAATGTAGAAACTTCACAGAGAGACGTCCCGTCTGTCGACACACATTGGCTTGTTGAGAAATGGCACCATGGTTCTGGTGCATAAGAGATAAAACATTAGGACGCATCATCGTCAGAGTTCCTCCAATCACTACGACCCATGACCGGGAGTCATAGCAATGGATCCCGACACCATGACACCGTGAGACCAATCGCTGAGTCTCTCCAAAATATTGGCAGATTGAGACATCTTTCTATGTCGCCACCGTACTCATTGAGCATGATTGTCTGAGGTAGTGCGGAATCGTGATTCATTGCTGATCACAACGCGACACCATTCATCAGCTGTCCAAACTTCACGGTTAAGTCACCACTCCAAATGCAGCACTGAGTGTTGTTGTCTCAACGGCAGCGTTGACAGTTAATGGTATTCCCCCAGTCCAGCCACTGATAGCTCCTATCAATAGCCCAGATTGTTGCAAAGAAACTATTACCTGTTCTCGGATGGTAGCCATAGATGTGAGTGATTCACGACTTTGTTGGTGTGCAATGCAACATTCTTCTATTATGGTGGTCATAAATGGTCGACTGGGAAGTTGACGACGTGTATGGCTTGCTCTTACGTTCCAATACAGTCAAAATGGAGCCACTGTCATATCCCAATGTCCCACAAATCTGGATTCAATTAGCCAAGGAACTGGAGACCAACACTGAGGCCCAAGTTATATTCATCGCTGCTGCTCTCAAGCAAGTCTGCTTCCTTCACAGCGATCACTCAAGATCAGCCCCTGTGACACTTCTTACGTACCATACCAGACCTGGTAACAAATACGATCACGAACAACAGAAGTTACTGTAGTGAACACCTTATCTCTCATGGATAATTTATCTCTGGTCATTTATGTGATTTGGGGAACCATCACTTCTTTTGTTTGATGTTGTATAAGCCAAACGCGCCTCTTTGCACCGAGACTCTGGATCCAGTGGTAATTGATCCAACTGGTTCTAGGGAATGACTTTCGTATCAGCTGACCATAATAATGTTCAGGAGAAGATGCGATCGTGTTTGCTTCTTGATAACCTATCGAAGATTCACAGTCCTGAGTTACTTCCAAATCCTCTGCGCTCGTTACAAACATACGAGGACATAAGGCCGTGTTGACGATGAGATTACATAGAATGTGTCCGCCAAAGTGGACAGATGTCTTTGTTCTCACAGAATGGTAGGATAACAAGGGGACCGCACAAATTTCCCCTAAGCAATTAGATTCATGAAACTTCCTGGCAGATTAAAACTGTGTGCCCGACCGAGACTCGAACTCGGGACCTTTGCCTTTCGTGGGCAAGTGCAAAGTAAAGCTGTGAGTACCGGGCGTGAGTCGTGCTTCGGTAGCTCAGATGGTAGAGCACTTGCCCGCGAAAGGCAAAGGTCCTGAGTTCGAGTCTCGGTCGGGCACACAGTTTTAATCTGCCAGGAAGTTTCATATCAGCGCACACTCCGCTGCAGAGTGAAAACCTCATTCTGGAATTAGATTCATATTAACAGGGTGTGTGTGCTATGTCCATGACTTCAACATATGTAAACAGGAAGACGCAACTCTCAACCGTTTTTGAGAAAATCGAGTCTGATAATTTTGGGAGTGTTTACATACTTGTGTGTTCGCAACTATTCAGGCATTCTACAGTCAAATGCAGAGTTCTGCAGAGTGCTGCTAGTGGTACTTTTCATTCTCAAGGAATTCTGATAGCAGACTTATTGTTATTGTGAAAATTAGAAGTATTTCATAATTCATTTATTATCTAAATATTATGTATCCTTAAAGGAAGGAGAAAATCCTTTTGCACAAGGGATTGAAAATATAAAAGAAATATACATGAAAACCGTCAATCAAATCACTAAAGTCGTCTCATTAACATTTGTTGTTGTTGTCTTCAGTCCTGAGACTGGTTTGATGCAGCTCTCCATGCTACTCTATCCTGTGCAAGCTGCTTCATCTCCCAGTACCTATTGCAACCTACATCCTTCTGAATCTGCTTAGTGTACTCATCTCTCGGTCTCCCTCTACGATTTTTACCCTCCACGCTGCCCTCCAATGCTAAATTTGTGATCCCTTGATGCCTCAAAACATGTCCTACCAACCGATCCCTTCTTCTAGTCAAGTTGTGCCACAAACTTCTCTTCTCCCCAATCCTATTCAATACCTCCTCATTAGTTACGTGATCTATCCACCTTATCTTCAGTATTCATCTGTAGCACCACATTTCGAAAGCTTCTATTCTCTTCCTGTCCAAACTAGTTATCGTTAATGTTTCACTTCCATACATGGCTACACTCCAAGCAAATACTTTCAGAAACGACTTCCTGATACATAAATCTATATTCGATGTTAACAAATTTCTCTTCTTCAGAAACGCTTTCCTTGCCATTGCCAGTCTACATTTTATATCCTCTCTACTTCGACCATCATCAGTTATTTTACTTCCTAAATAGCAAAACTCCTTTACTACTTTAAGTGTCTCATTTCCTAATCTAATTCCCTCAGCATCACCCGATTTAATTTGACTACATTCCATTATCCTCGTTTTGCTTTTGTTAATGTTCATCTTATATCCTCCTTTCAAGACACTGTCCATTCCGTTCAACTGCTCTTCCAAGTCCTTTGCCGTCTCTGACAGAATTACAATGTCATCGGCGAACCTCAAAGTTTTTACTTCGTCTCCATGAATTTTAATACCTACTCCAAATTTTTCTTTTGTTTCCTTTACCGCTTGCTCAATATACAGATTGAATAACATCGGGGAGAGGCTACAACCCTGTCTCACTCCTTTCCCAACCACTGCTTCCCTTTCATGCCCCCGACTCTTATTACTGCCATCTGGTTTCTGTACAAATTATAAATAGCCTTTCGCTCCCTGTATTTTACCCCTGCCACCTTTAGAATTTGAAAAAGGGTATTCCAGTCAACATTGTCAAAAGCTTTCTCTAAGTCTACAAATGCTAGAAACGTAGGTTTGCCTTTTCTTAATCTTTCTTCTAAGATAAGTCGTAAGGTCAGTATTGCCTCACGTGTTCCAACATTTCGACGGAATCCAAACTGATCCTCCCCGAGGTCTGCATCTACCAGTTTTTCCATTCGTCTGTAAAGAATTCGCGTTAGTATTTTGCAGCCGTGGCTTATTAAACTGATAGTTCGGTAATTTGCACATCTGTCAGCACCTGCTTTCTTTGGGATTGGAATTATTATATTCTTCTTGAAGTCTGAGGGTATTTCGCCTGTCTCATACATCTTGCTCACCAGCTGGTAGAGTTTTGTCATGACTGGCTCTCCCAAGGCCGTCAGTAGTTCTAATGGAATGTTGTCTACTCCGGGGGCCTTGTTTCGACTCAGGTCTTTCAGTGCTCTGTCAAACTCTTCACGCAGTATCTTATCTCCCATTTCGTCTTCATCTACATCCTCTTCTATTTCCATAATATTGTCCTCAAGTACATCGCCCTTGTATAAGCCTTCTATATACTCCTTCCACCTCTCTGCCTTCCCTTCTTTGCTTAGAACTGGGCTGCCATCTGAGCTCTTGATATTCATACACGTGGTTCTCTTCTCTCCAAAGGTCTCTCTAATTTTCCTGTAGGCAGTATCTATCTTACCCCTAGTGAGATAAGCTTCTACATCCTTACATTTGTCCTCTAGCCATCCCTGTTTAGCCATTTTGCACTTCCTGTCGATCTCATTTTTGAGACGTTTGTATTCCTTTTTGCCTGCTTCATTTACTGCATTTTTATATTTTCTCATTTCATCAATTAAATCCAATATTTCTTCTGTTACCCAAGGATTTCTAGCAGCCCTCGTCTTTGTACCTACTTTATCCTCTGCTGCCTTCACTACTACATCCCTCAGAGCTACCCATTCTTCTTCTACTGTATTTCTTTCCCCTATTCCTGTCAATTGTTCCCTTATGCTCACTCTGAAACTCTGTACAACCTCTGGTTCTTTCAGTTTATCCAGGTCCCATCTCCTTAATTTCTCACATTTTTGCAGTTTCTTCAGTTTTAATCTACAGGTCATAACCAATAGATTGTGGTCAGAGTCCACATCTGCCCCTGGAAATGTCTTACAACTTAAAACCTGGTTCCTAAATCTCTGTCTTACCATTATATAATCTATCTGATACCTTTTAGTATCTCCAGGGTTCTTCCACGTATACAACCTTCTTTCATGATTCTTAAACCAAGTGTTAGCTATGATCAAGTTGTGCTCTGTGCAAAATTCTACTAGGCGGCTTCCTCTTTCATTTCTTAGCCCCAATCCATATTCACCTACAATGTTTCCTTCTCTCCGTTTTCCTACACTCGAATTCCAGTCACCCATTACCATTATATTTTCGTCTCCCTTCACTATCTGAATAATTTCTTTTATTTCATCGTACATTTCTTCAATTTCTTCATCATCTGCAGAGCTAGTTGGCATATAAACTTGTACTACTGTAGTAGGTGTGGGCTTCGTATCTATCTTGGCCACAATAATGCGTTCACTATGCTGTTTGTAATAGCTTACCCGCATTCCTATTTTCCTATTCATTATTAAACCTACTCCTGCATTACCCCTATTTGATTTTGTGTTTATAACCCTGTAGTCACCTGACCAGAAGTCTTGTTCCTCCTGCCACCGAACCTCACTAATTCCCACTATATCTAACTTTAACCTATCCATTTCCCTTTTTAAATTTTCTAACCTACCTGCCCGATTAAGGGATCTGACATTCCACGCTCCGATCCGTAGAATGCCAGTTTTCTTTCTCCTGATAACGACATCCTCCTGAGTAGTCCCCGCCCGGAGATCCGAATGGGGCACTATTTTACCTCCGGAATATTTTACCCAAGAGGATGCCATCATCATTTAATCATACAGTAAAGCTGCATGTCCTCGGGAAAAATTACGGCTGTAGTTTCCCCTTGCTTTCAGCCGTTCGCAGTACCAGCACAGCAAGGCCGTTTTGGTTAATGTTGTAAGGCCAGATCAGTCAATCATCCAGACTGTTGCCCCTGCAACTACTGAAAAGGCTGCTGCCCCTCTTCAGGAACCACACGTTTGTCTGGCCTCTCAACAGATACCCCTCCGTTGTGGTTGCACCTACGGTACGGCCATCTGTATCGCTGAGGCATGCAAGCCTCCCCACCAACGGCAAGGTCCATGGTTCATGGGGGGGGATCATTAACATTATCGTACCTATATTCGTGACATCTATAATGTGTAGCCTATTGAGCACTTCATGTATCAGGATGATACTGAAAGTAAAAACATGAAAAACAATATTTATTTAGACTTGCTGCATTTGTGCTGAACGCTGAATATTTGCTTGCTCATGATTTTTCAATGTGTTTGTTGCAAAACTAACTTTTTCTACAATTACAAACGGTTCTCGTTCATCATATAATTTAGCGGCGTACCACGCCAGTCGGGGCTTATTGTGAAATATGTGTACAGGCGATTGATAGTGTATGATTGAGTGAATTTTTATACAGTCTTCTGAAGATGTTAGCTCTCTATTCTAATTTACGATGCAGACGCATTTACGTAGTCGTTTTATAAGGCTCTTCGACTGTACATAAAAAAAAACATCGCAAGGCTGCAGCAGCAAAGTACATTTGGGAGGAATTATATTACTATTAAACATTGACAGAATAATTTGGGAATAAAAAACTAGGTGTAGGGACCTTATGTAACTAACCGCTTACTCGCTCATCTGCAAACAACTTGAGTGGTAACGACCATAGAAGATATGTCAGCAGGGCAAAAATTTTCAAACTCGAATTTCTCGAAACAGGTTGAGAGTTGAGACTTCCTAGCTCTGAGCTACACACTCTGTCAATATGAATAAAATGAGTGAGAGGAAGCTAGTACGGTTCCAATATAAGAACTGGAGCAAGATATCCATCTCTGATTTTTCTCTTCGTGAATAACAAGAAAAAGGGTTCTACGAGGGCTGTTCAAAAAGTAAGGCCCGATCGGGCGTGGTATGGAAACCGCAGTGAAAATCCGATGCACAAATGTTTTGGGCAGTGCCTCTAGTATACCAGTTATCGCGTCAGGTCGCGCTTTTCACTTCTGAGCGCACAGCGAGATCGTAAAAATGCCTAGATGCCTAGAGCAATAGTGTCTCCCACATAGTATGAGTGCCTGCCGCGAGATTTCGCCTGGTTTCATGCAGCCCCCACAATGTAACAGTCACGCTTTTCCTTCCCCATGAAAATTCTCGGCGGCATACTGCAGTGCAACCGAGATACTGCCGCAGCGTTTTCGATGAGAAGTCTTTGATCGACCACTGTACAGCCCGGAACTGGTTCTCCCTGACTTTATCACTAATCACATGAGCAGCTGATTATGAAGACAACAATTTGAAAGAGACAATGAGCTGCAGACCAGCGTAGATAACTTGCGGAAAGTACAGGGGGGTGCCTTCTGCAACGAGGGTATTGGAAAGCTGGTACAACGCTACGAAAAGTTTGTTACTCAGAGCGGCGACTACGTAGAGACTTAGCTGGAAAGTGTAGGAAACTGTTGCAAATAAAAAAAATCTGATTTGCACAGTGGTTTCAATTGTGCGACCGATCGGACCTTACGTTCCGATCAGCCCTCGTATATTAGACGCCAACATTTTATTCAACCTCACTGATGGGTATGTTTAAAAGAACACACTTTAATGGAGATTATCAGGGCAACGGTATTAATGTTGTTAGCCTTTCGAAGCAGTGACACTTCTTTGATTACGCTCTGTGTCTACTGCTGGCCATTGTAACAGCAATCAGAATGGTAGCAAATTGGGAAACTCTACTTGCTGTGAGTATTTATTATAGAACGAATAGGACAAAATTAAATAAGTAGCTGAATTGAGGGTACACAGGGTGTAAAATTCAGTAGAGAGGTGCCACCTCCGGTAGCAACAACAGCCTTCTGCGGCAGCCACAGTAGTAGAAAGACAGTTGCTAACATCGTCCATCAATGCGCCTCTCAGTTGACAATGCTTATTCCACCGTACGAGGTAGTCTTCAGATTATACTGTGTTCACCCGAGTTCCGCAGTCACTGTAGCCTGCACACAAAAGCACAAGATTCATTCTCATAAAGAACAAGAGACATGGGAAATTAAGCTCTGGTGCTATTTTCCTGCACTAAAATGGAGCACCACATACTTGCCCAAAACAGAAGCTTTTCTTTAACGTTTTTCATAGTTGGTTTGAAAGATCAGACATACAGGAGAGATGTTACACAAGACGAATTCCATATTTTCTATAAACTGAAAGAAGAGCTGAGAGGAAAGCGATTTGGCAACGGTTCTAGAATGGCTTCATGAAAAAGGAGCGAATTTCTGTCGTCGACAAAATTTCCGGTCGTTGTTTATAAATTATCCGCCACATACGACCAAACATGTACGGACCATTTGTAAAAAAATAAAAATTCATTTGAACTAAGTGAACACAATTTTCCTTCTTGAAAACAGGTCTTGAAGTATTCATGAACAAATTAAGCTCTTCAGGTTGAACACAAGCAATGCTTCAGGTTTAAGTCCTGGTAATAAAGTAAATAATTTCTGGTGTAACACTTCTCGGTACATTTATTATTAAACAAATCCATTCTTAAAGTCTCAGCACTGTAAAGCCAATCAATGTTTAAACAAAGTAAACTCTTCTAGTCTACGCAGAAACAGTAAATGTGGCAGAAGGCCTGGTTATGGAGAAAACAAAGGTTGTGAGTTAAAGTCCTTAAAAAACTTACGATGGATGCTAAATCCTATGAAGTACTAAATATGGAGTGTAGAAAGCAATCCTGATTAACTATTCTTGACTATCGTTAGGTACAATATACTTCTAGAAAGCCTCGTGTAGAACCAGTGCCCAAGATAGAACAGTTACAAAGTTTCTAAGTCTCACGAAGCCGAATTAAAAACAATCGCAGAATTATTACAAGCCAATTCATGGCGGTCGGTCACAACTTAGGATGCGCGTCACCTTCTGGATGTCCACGTTGCACTGCCTGGGGCGAGAAGGCTGGCTCGGACGGCGGTGACAGCTTAGTGACGGTTCCCGAGCCAGCTCCTCATTTAAGGAATGCCGCGCCTCACCCACGACGTCCGCTCGGAGTGAACTGGCACCAAAGGGCCTGTACATCGGCCTAAGTAGAGCCCTCGGCGCCTTGGTAAATTTAGCGTTGCTTCTGTAAAGTGGGAGTGTAACAGAAAGTTCCCTGAGGCCAGCGACCCCTGCTGGAGCCTCGGTCGCCGTCTGGTAGCTGCGTGTAGCGAGGCAGCCCGCATGTGTGGCTGCAGTACGGCTGGCTGCTTGCATAACTGGTTTGTAATGTGGGTTGCAAACAGAGTAGGCGTAAGCCCAGGGACTGTAGTTTACATGGTATAGGAGACTACCTAGAGTAAAAGTGTCATACATTTTGTTCTTTGGAGCCCGAAGTGCAAAAAATTGTCTTACTTTGAAGCGTAGAACAGCACACTATTAAAGCCTACCATAATAATACCGTCGTCCGTGCTTTGACTATATGACCATAAATGACTCCGTGACCACTAAGCTTATCCTCTCAGAGCTCCACGTGGAGCAGTTGAGATCACGCTTAAAGTTGAGTGTGACACTCAGAGTGTCCTCAACCCATCGATCCTATTCCTGCACAAGAGTCGTGAAATTCTCAGGCCTAGTATCTTGGATCAATAAATCGGTTTCTTTATAGGTAACGATCCTGCCGCCTCTAATTGAGTGCTGATTGACGTTTCTCATATTTATACGAGACGTTAACACAGACCTCTAATAATCAATTGCGATCTCTGAATAAGTATCCCGTTTTGTGATCTTCACTTCTACTATCCAAATGTGTTAATCCCACCTCGTTTTTGCAGTAACGCTGAAGAGAAAATCATTTACATTCCAAAACATATGAATTACTTTGCACCATTTTGATGTTTGTTGCTCGCCATTATGGTTTTTGCAATTTTAATGACCAGCAGAGTATTACGATTATGCTTTAGGTCAAGACTCATTCTATGAGATACTGAGAGTGACTTTCGAGTCGAAACTCGTACAATAGTAGTAACAGACACCACAAAAAGTATTCTCACTGTTGCTTGGAGATAAACGTGAACAATGGACGTAGTTGTCAGATGGAAAATATTCGTTGAGCTACGAATAACGAAGGTGTTTCTTATTTCGGCTGTCATACGTTGCATCACTTTCCTTCCGGCAATGCTTCGCGACATTGCCAATTACAAAAAAATGTGCTGCTTTTGTGCTTAACTAAATCACGCCATTGTGGAATGCCGATTAGCGAATAAATGTTGCCGTTGTGCGTCAGTGCAATAGTATCTTGGTGCCATTTGATATTTCTCGGGGACCTTCACACATACAACGACAAGAATATGGCGCGGGCTCCTGGCGGTGGCATTCAGGCTCGGCGGGGTGTTAAATTCCATTCTCAGCTCCGGCGAGAAGAGCAGCTACACAGAGCCGCCTTAAAGGCGCTTTGCTCTGGCTCACAGGCGTTTCATCAAGATCCCCTAAGACTGTTTGTATAGACGCCATTCTATTCCTTCCCTTGTGGTCTCCAGTGGACTACAGAGACATCTATTGCTATAATTTTGTTGGTTAGGACTGGGAGTTTAAGAGGCATATACGAACGATTTACGAAACACACATCGTTCTTCATAGCTTTTCCCACCATGCGAAACATCTTTGTGAAAATAATGACCGACTTGTTTCTTCTGCTATCGGGTGAGAACCATATCGTACAAAATTAGGTTATAAAATGACGTCAAATCAGATCCAGAACAGACGGTATTACTATATTTTTTGGGGGAGACTGATTAATACTTGTAGTCTGTGATGTTTAGTTACGTTAAACATTACAGTTGAGATGAGTGAAGAATCTATGAGAAAATGGATGGTTAGTGAAAGAATCATATTTATTACATGCACTGACAGAAAGTAAAATAAGTAGTAAAATGATTTGGAAAGGTTTAATGCACCACAATACTATTGTCTATGAATTTCTCCCCTGCCTGACGAATGTCTGTATAAATAAATTAAGTATTTTGCCCAACAAAATTTAAGGAGCAGTCTTCCGAAACCCGTAATGGTCTCCCATTACTACACTTAAGTTTGAAATTTGGCTCAAAGGTTCTTATAACATTCCTCCCTAATGGTGCAAAAGCGTGGCGCCCTTTGACGTCACACTCTGGCTCGGCGACTCGTCAAACACCAAGGTGTAGAAAATAGGACCACAGCTCAGAATTTCATCTGGTGTGTAAGGTGGGCTTAATGTCACATTGGTACAACAGTTCTGCCTAATGCCACCATCGACGAGTCACACGGTGGGCGCTCTTACTCGTATTTCACCCCCTCTATTGACACCTCTGCGATGGAGGTTAGAACAGGGACGGCCAGCGTTGACATCACTATATTTTCTTATTTGAGGCCAACCGAATCATCCCAGGCACACCGCCTGTCAGAATCGGCATCAAAAGCTTTCAAGCGCTGGCATAAAGAATGTCGACGAAAACATCACTATCCCTGGGGCGTTGATTCCCATACATTCAGCTCTGGAAGACAACAACTCGTAAAGGACCGAGCAACAGAAGGACGTTCTTGAGAACCTTTGATACCGCTAGCACCCTCGGACATACATCCCTCTCTAAGAACATTGTGGTGGTCCATAACCATTAAACATGAATTGACCCCCTTGGAGGGCAGCGCGATCTCAGTTTTGCGCTCGTATGTACATGCTGGAGCCGTTAGAGCCGTTTAAAATTCTGGTATCGCACGCCGCGGAATTTAAAAACCGCGCTCCAGCGCGGAGTGTGAAGCAGTCAGCCTCCTTTTCTGACGGTGGCACCGTGGTGGTAATCGCAGCTTTGGTGTCTCCCTCTGGTGGGAAAGGGGAATGGTTGCCTGTTCACGTGCATTTAAGGGGCGTTATGGGTTCCCCAGTCGGTTAGTATTGGTCAGTCTCTCGTCCCCAGCTTGCTAGTCTGTCTCCCGTCCGCATTTGATAGGCAGTCAGTGTCTGTTGTCTTTCGGAGTGCTAGTATGTCTGTCATTCGGATCAATCTTTAAAGCCGAGAAAACGAGAGTCTTTCCACTCCGCCAGTAAGAGAACTCAGCGAGTGGTCGCCCGCCCCGGGTCTTAATTGCTGCATCTGAGCCTGCGCGTTAGGCCGCCAGTCAGCTCGAGTTTGCTCATGCAGTGGTCATTGGCGGCTGGATCGATCGGTTGGTCTGTCGCGCACTGAGACAAAAGATGACTTGTCTGTCTTCAGGGTCGGCGCATGTGAGGTCACCACGTGAGTCCAGTGGGCCGCGGTGCATAACGAGGGGCAGTGGCTTCGCGGTCGACACGAGAGCAACAGGAGTCAAGCCACGACATTAGTGTGACCAGTGCGAGCTGCGACGTCATGAGGCGGAAGATCAGCGCGTCTTCCTGCGTCCGTTGAAGCGTCTGGCAGCGGACGGTTCGGGAGAGCGATTTGGGGGTGCTGCGCCAGGCCTTCTCGAGAAATCGGAGTTTATTGCAAGTGATTGGTGATATGTTGTTTGATTGACTCTTGTCAAATTGTTTTCTTGGTGAGGTCACCAGCCGTTTTGCTTTGGAGTCGTCCCACCATTCTTCTCCGTTTGCCCACCCGCGGGAAGGTGGTTGTTTATAAATTGGATGGTCCGTTTTTCCCTTGTGGAATAGAGGCGAGTTAGAGCAACCTGTGGTACGGGTTGTTCGGTGATCTCCCTATCAATCGACCATACGTTAATAGCTGCCTCTGTCATGTTTATCAGATTTGGTGTGTTAACGAATTTATTGCTTGGAATGCCTAATACCTGATATATGTTTGATCTTTGGAAACTCTGATATTATTGCCTATTATCTTGAGAGACAGTTCCTGTGTACTGTAGAGCATTTTAACTATTGTTTGACCAACCTTGTAGAATATCATATAAGGTTTCATTTCATGGGCTTTTATTTAAATGTTCATTTTAGTATATAAAGTTGCCACCCCTTAACCGTAAGACTTTCTTACGAGTTAAATTGAAGTCTCACCTTCGGTGGCAAGGTTACTATTGAAATTTTTAGTGTTTTGGGGTGCATAATTTGTGTGCTTGTGTAAATTGTTAAAACTCTTAGTTTAAAGTTATCTGGTGTGTTGCACATTTGCACCAGTGTAGTCTTTCAAAGGCTGTTGTGAGCGATCGTAACTACGGCTGTGTCAAAAGGGAGTGGCAAGGTTCTCTGCCCGATAGCTCATACAGTAACAACTTGTTTCTTTATGCCTCTGAAAAAATTGTAACTTTGATACTTAGAAGGTGCTTTCTGATTATAATTTTAAATGCTTCTTTTAAAAAAAATTTAGGCACTGTTAAAGTGAATTAAATTCCCATTTGTTAAAAGGAATTTGGTTATGATTTCATCAATTACTCCCTGGCAACTACTTTCATGTTTACATAGTGTGATTAAATGTGTTAATGTTCTTGATGAATCGCTAGTAAATAAAATAAATTCTTAAGAATATTCTTTGAAAATAAATTACGGTTCAACGTCCAAGACCTCTAGAGGTCTCTCTACCATCGAGCCGTAAGCTGTGGCGCAGCGCGCCTCCTGGCCTACGGCCAATAGCGGTGCCCCCGATAGCGTACTTAAGCGCCTGCTTCTCGCTCAGCCAGCCAGTCTAATCTCACGTACGTCTTTTGATACATGGCCTTACGTTAGACCGCTTACTTACTTGTTCTGTGTACGAGTGACCGTGATTGTTAGGTTTCCTTGTGACTCCGTTGTTCTATCTTGTGGTTGTTCGTTGTGTCCTTCGTTGGTAGTGTCCGTCCCCTCCCGTTGTGTTGTTGTTCGCTGGCCTCTCCGTGGGTCCCGCCGCACTTTAGCCCCGCGACCGTTCCGGTCGCAGTTACGACAAAAACCAGTTAGACCGCTTACTTACTTGTTCTGTGTACGAGTGACCGTGATTGTTAGGTTTCCTTGTGACTCCCTTGTTCTATCTTGTGGTTGTTCGTTGTGTCCTTCGTTGGTAGTGTCCGTCCCCTCCCGTTGTGTTGTTGTTCGCTGGCCTCTCCGTGGGTCCCGCCGCACTTTAGCCCCGCGACCGTTCCGGTCGCAGTTACGACAAAAACCATTCGACAATATCTGAAGGTAATCCGTGGCAGGAAAGATTACTTACATTTTCTTTCATCCGTCCTATCTCGCGTCCTCCTATGGTCTGATCACGGCAGGGTGGGGCTGGGGGGGGAGGGGGGGGGGGGAGGAAATGGGAGGACTGTGTTCAACAGAGAGGTGTGCTGGAATGAGGGGGTAAAGTGTCCCTCTAAGACCTTCAAATTCGGACACCCTGGGTGCCACCCATGCACCTAAGCTGAGTGACGCCAGTTGATCGGGACCCTGCTGTATCTATCCTAAAGTGTAACTATCTGCCAGTCGTAGGTGATATCTAACATTCTTGGGTAATCCGTGAGTTACATCATAGGTTAAATAACTGTTTTTAATACCAAGAGTGGCTAGCTATGCAAACAGGTATCAAGATTACCTCCAATTTTCACGAGCTCGTGGAAGGGTCTACAAGTGGGCGTTTGTCGGATCGCCAAATGGCGTTTCTCTTGAAAAAAAAGTGCCAAATAGGGACTATAATGAACCACTTAAACCTGAGCGTAACAGAGAAAGAGAGAACTTTATTTGACGAAATTTCCACCAATTAGTTTTAGATATCGACGAGTAAAGATATGATTACCTCGCTTTTATAGACTTCCATCAAAGATGGACTGTTGACATACCAGCTACTTGGAAATTACTTTCATTTTATTGATCTGGCCGTACGCCCTTCTTGTTAACACAATATCAACACAGGACAGTTACATGTCTCTTCACTTTCTAAACTATGTAAAATATGTTTTTAGTGTGTTAACACAGGACAGTTACATGTCTCTTCACTTTCTAAACTATGTAAAATGTGTTTTCAGTATGTTAACATAGAAAAACTGTGTATAAGGTCTTCCTGAGCGGCAGATATGACAATGTCCCAACTTTTTGCTTAGCAGCAACTAGAAACCAAAATAAAGAAGTAAAAGACACTCACCGCTTAACTGATCAATGATCGTTAAATAATTTCATGGGTTCAAAGTAATTCCAGTTCATTCTGTTATCGTGAATGGTTCAAACGGTTCAAATGGTTCTTAGCACTATGGGACTGAACTTCTGAGGTCATCAGTCCCCTAGAACGTAGAACTACTTAAACCTAACTAACCTAAACGCATCACACACCTCCATGCCCGAGGCAGGATTCGAACCTGCGACCGTAGCGGTTGCGCGGTTCCTGGCTGTAGCGCCTACAACCGCTCGGCCACCCCGGCCGGCTGTCATGAATGACAATTACATACATGTTATACTGCACCAACACGACCAAATGTAATGTTAGGTATAAGACGCGTGAAAACCGATCAAGCATTTGGGTAAATGTTTTAAAGACATCTACCCCTTCGGCAACACAGCGAAAACATTAGACAGAGCTTATCTACCCCCTCAGTAGAAAATGTTTCCAGGCTAGATTAATACAAAGTAGAGATAAATATTTTCAAGCGTCTGGTATTGTACATATACTCCACCACTTGAATACGACGCACATGAAAGCCATACAACCATGTGAAAAGCAGAAAAGTCATTCGTTGAGATGCTGTTCAACTCGCTCGTCACAATCACTCCCTCACACTTTCTTAGGTCCTGGTGAACATACATAGACCGATTCTGTAGATTTGTTACAGATTCGTAATGATAACAGCAATTCTCGTCGTCCGTGAAGAATTATCCGATATTTTCATATGAGTTAAATGAAGGCTCCCTTTCAGGCCTCGTCATTTTTGTTCGACAGCCAAGATGTGCGGAAACACTTTTCACGCACTTTTCATCTTCATAACCGCCGAAGAATGTGTAGAATTGTGGAATTAGAGATATTGTTCCTCCACAGTTTTGGACAATTGATTTAGCGTCCTTGCTCTATTGTAATTAGTTGCACAACAACGTTGACAATCTGCGGCTGCGCATGTACTGCTTAACAGCGTCTGATCACAACTGACTGATCGAACGCACGTCTTTTTTTTACAGTTGACAGGAGTACTTCAATCTGCCACCATTGTTGCTGTCCTGAAGTGGTTTGTACGCCAAGAATAACAAGTCTCGGGTCCGTTAGGACAGACGGTGTTCAGAGACGTAGAAACGTATGCAGCGTTCTGCGGAACTTTTGATTAACTCTAGGTATTTTTGAAGATGGGCCATATTGTGTAAAGTCGCCCATACGCGGGGAAGCGAAGAACACAAACGTCAATATAGTTATCGCTATAGTTAACCAGTTTCGTGTTACTCCGTGATACTAACCATCGGCGAAATTGCTTTGCAATCTCGCTTAAAATTTATCTCCAGTCGAGTGAAAGTCACGGGGCAGTAGAGCAGACGGCGATGGGAATCCTGCGTGTAGCTGTACAGAAAGTGCGTCCAGTAGTAGCCTGATTGTGCCGGCATTTCTCTGGGTGGTGGTGGCAGCAGGGGGGGGAGGAGGGAGGGGTTCGCGCTGCTTGCGTTGCGTGGGTGTTCGCTGCTGTGAATGGAACTGCCAGTCAATGTTTACGGCTGAGTCTGTGTGAGCGAAATTTCCGCTCCGTCGATCGCTGAGCACGCGACTCAAATCTGACAACCAGATCAGGCAATTCAGTTTCGCGGTACAGTCGGCAAGCTAAACGGCGTTTCAGCCGTAAATGATTATGTCCACTGAAAGGGAAACTTGTCCGTGCAATTGGAAGTAATCATTCCTTAACGCGACGGCGTTCAGCTTCAATGGATGACCAGACTGGTTCATGCTTGAAGCTGTCATACTGTAATTGATTGAATTTTACTTCACTACAAATATTCTTGCTATTTATTCACATATTCGTGTTGAGATACCCGTTACATTTCACTCATTGATAACGCGAACATTCTGCATATGATCGAGCACTGTACAAATTAACCCAGACAAATTCGGTCAGTGTTACGAACAGCCAACATACGTTGGAGTACTGTACACTTGAGCCCCGATAGGTGCCACCTGCGGCAGTTACCGAACCGCCGACTGGTATAACAATACAGTGATGTCCTCACATACCAAGAAAAATGTCACTAAAACTGTCCAGGATCAATGAAGGTCATGTTGATAGTTCTGTTGGAAACATCCTAGGAGGAGCTACGTTAACTGTTCTGGTACAACGATTTTTGTATGCAAGAGTTCTGTACAAAGAATTAGACCTACATTCTTGTCAAATGCCATTTACACTAAAATGACATAATTATGGAGCCAATGTATGCTACTTACTGAATACAGCATCTATTACGAGACTCAGTAAAAGGACTAGTACAAAGTCGACTTCTACAGAAAAGAGCACAGTATAACAGCACATTTATTGTGATAAAAATTTTGGTTTCGCGGTATACATAGGATTCTTTAAATCAAAAAAATCTCCAAGGAGAATTGCTCAGCACTACATACCTTGCTCAACCACTGCAATTGACCTCATTGCCAAAAAACAAAAAAAGAATAGTGACAGTCACATAAGTGAGTAAGAGGTGAACGACTTGTACCAAATGGCGTAGCACCGCTTACGAGGGTTAAAACACGTTAGCATCAGGACCTATCGCATTGCTGTCCACGTATTTTGCACAATAATCGCCGTTTACGAATAACTTGTAATCCATAAACTGCTGAAATACACAACAATTACTTAGGCAAACAAAGGACAGCACTAGACATGTACACTGTGCGAGAGAATTTCAGGATCACTTTTCCGTAACCTCGCAAATCCCAACCATTGTCATGCATAAGTTTAAAATTAGGCACAAACGTGGGTACGGCCTTCCTCTATAATAAAATTATGGTAAAATCCAGACCTTTAGCTGGATAAACGCATTGATAAATATCAACGGTAACAATTGGAAAAGTGTGCCGAGACCGGGACTCGACCCCGGGATCTCGTGCTTACATGGCAGACAATCTATACGTCTGAGCCACCGAAGGCACTGAGAATAGTGCGATTGCAAATCTGACAACCAGATCAGGAAATTCAGTTTCGCGGTACAGTCGGCAAGCTAAACGGCGTTTCAGCCGTAAATGATTATATCCACTGAAAGGGAAACGTGTCCGTGCAATTGGAAGTAATCATTTCTTAACGCGACGGCGTGCAGCTTCAATGGATGACCCCGTGAGACCCACATTCCCCACTTACTATCCATACACTACATTTGTAGTACCTCTGCCCACTTACTCATTACTATCCCCGTTCATATTTACCAACGCCTGTTAGCAGCTATGGGTCAGGATTTTACTATAATTTCATTCTTCGAGACCGTCAAGATCACCATTGGTATCTGTACAGATACTACCCTCATAGAGATGAGGCTTACCGGCCAATGTTCTTCGGTGCGGATGCAGTCACATTGCTCTAACTCTTACGGGAATCGGTAGATTGACTGCCGCGAGTAGTGGGTATGGTTGTCAAGTGCACTACAAATGTAGTGTGTGAACAGAAAGTTGAGTAGAGTGGGTCTCACGGAGATCGTGCCGGAGATAAATGCCTGCAGTCACACTATACTCTGTGTTTTTGGTGGCTCAGTCGGATGGAGCGTCTGCCATGTAATTGGGAGCTCACGGGTTCGAGTCCCGGGCGGGGAAAACATTTTTCAACAGTCCCCGTAGATATTTATCAACGCCTGTAAGCAACGAAAGGTCTGGATTTAGTTATAATGTCATTCTTCGAGAGCTGCCAGATCACCAGTGGTATCTGTATAGATACCAGCTTCATACGCTCCTGGAAATTGAAATAAGAACACCGTGAATTCATTGTCCCAGGAAGGGGAAACTTTATTGACACACTACTGGGGTCAGATACATCACATGATCACACTGACAGAACCACAGGCACATAGACACAGGCAAGTGAGCATGCACAATGTCGGCACTAGTACATTGTATATCCATCTTTCGCCGCAATACAGGCTGCTATTCTCCCATGGAGACGATCTTAGAGATGCTGAATGTAGTCCTGTGGAACGGCTTGCCATGCCATTTCCACCTGGCGCCTCATTTGGACCAGCGTTCGTGCTGGACGTGCAGACCGCGTGAGACAACGCTTCATCCAGTCCCAAACATGCTCAATAAGGGACAGATCCGGAGATCTTGCTGGCCAGGGTAGTTGACTTACACCTTCTAGAGCACGTTGGGTGGCACGGGATACATACGGACGTGCATTGTCCTCTTGGAACCGCAAGTTACCTTGCCGGTCTAGGAATGGTAGATGACGGTTTGGAAGTACCATGCACTATTCAGTGTCCCCTCGACGATCACCAGAGGTGTACGGCCAGTGTAGGAGATCGCTGCCCACACCATGCTGCCGGGTGTTGGCCCTGTGTGCCTCGGACGTATGCACTCCTGATTGTGGCGCTCACCTGCACGGCGCCAAACACGCATACGACCATCATTGGCACCAAGGCAGAAGCGACTCTCATCGCTGAAGACGACACGTCTCCATTCGTCCCTCCATTAACGCCTGTCGTGACACCACTGGAGGCGGGCTGCACGATGTTGGGGCGTGACCGGAAGACGGCCTAACGGTGTGCGGGACCGTAGCCCAGCTTCACGGAGACGGCTGCCAATGCTCCTCGCCGATACCCCAGGAGCAACAGTGTCCCTAATTTGCTGGGAAGTGGCGGTGCGGTCCCCTACGGCACTGCGTAGGATCCTACGGTCTTGGCGTGCATCCGTGCGTCGCTGCGGTCCGGTCCTAGGTCGATGGGCACGTGCACCTTCCGCCGACCACTGGCGACAACATCGATGGACTGTGGAGACCTCACGCCCCACGTGTAGAGCAATTCGGCGGTACGTCCACCCGGCCACCCGCATGCCCACTATACGCCCTCGCTCAAAGTCCGTCAACTGCACATACGGTTCACGTCCACGCTGTCGCGGCATGCTACCAGTGTTAAAGACTGCGATGGAGCTCCGTATGCCACGGCAAACTGGCTGACACTGACGGCAGCGGTGCACAAATGCTGCGCAGATAGCGCCATTAGACGGCCAACACCGCGGTTCCTGGTGTGTCCGCTGTGCCGTGCGTGTGATCATTGCTTGTACAGCCCTCTCGCAGTGTCCGGAGCAAGTATTGTGGGTATGACACACCGGTGTCAATGTGTTCTTTTTCCATTTCCAGGAGTGTATATTCCTCACTAATGGTGCAAAAATGCGGCGACCGGCGACGGTAGTCTCATGCTCGAGAGCGCTTCAAATAGCAAGGTGTCGACGCATTCGAAAAAAAGGCCAAAGGTCAGAAGTTCACGTGACAAGTATGGTGGGTTACTGATGTCACATTGGCACAAAACTTCAACTCATTTCTACCCAACGCCACCGCAGATGGGTCACTATGGGAAGTTTGTCACAGTCTCTTTTACCCACATTTTACCCCTTCGTTTGGTGCCTATGCAGTGGAGGTTAGAACCGCGAGTCTCTGCGTTTAAATGTGTGTGAAATCTTATCTTAACTGCTAAGGTCATCAGTCCCTAAGCTTACACATTACTTAACCTACATTATCCTAAGGACAAACATACACATCCATGCCCGAGGGAGGACTCGAACCTCCGACGTGACCAACCGCACAGTCCGTGACTGCAGCGCCTCATACCGCTCGGCTAATCCCGCACGGCGGCGTTTAAATAACGCGATTTTCTAAAGGGTGGCGATGAAAACATCCCAGACACACTACCGCCCATAATCGGCATGAAGAGTCCTCAGGAAACCGTAAATTGCTTCAATCTACTCCCTGGGGAATTGATGCGCACACACTTAGCCGTCTAGAAACGACAGTTCGCAATGTAATGAGCAACAGGAAGATTTCCTTGAGAACCTTTGACATAACTGACACGCTCGGACGTTTAAACTTTTTCTGCAAGTACTTCGTGTTGCTGCATTCCCATTAAACGTGAGATGACGCCAGTTGAAGGAGAGCGCGACCGCAGTTTTCGCTCTCTTGTGTAAACGGAAACCATTAGGGACTGTTAGAAACCATTCAACTAAATTTAAAAGTTACTTTTGTCAAGAGAAAATACTGGTACATTTTCAACCCTCTTTTCTCGCTCACTCCTAAGGCGTGGTCAGGAAGGGGGTAGGGGGAGGGGATGAGGACAGGGGGTTTGCAACATTTGAGATATGCGTGAATAAAACGGCAACTGGTCCCTCTTAGAACAACCCCAACTCTGACCCACACCCATTTCCGCATTTGATGTTGCAGGTTCTTCACGTTGTCTCTTAGAAAATACATCACAAGATGGGAGACTAGTTTATGTGGTGGTGTCGTTACTTTGAGAGAAAACGGGAGATAACTTGTTAGACAAAAACGCAGCATTAAAACGCAGCACAGAAATCTGTATGTATGTACGTATGTACCCATAACCAATTACGATCTACATGCTCCAATCAACGAAGCGTTGTTCCTTGTACTGAAGTACAAGACCAAGTACATTTGCAAAACATGTTCAAATGTGTGTGAAATCTTATGGGACTTAACTGCTTAGGTCATCAGTCCCTAAGCTTACACACTATTTAACCAAAATTATCCTTAGGACAAACACACACATCTATGCCCGAGGGAGGACTCGAACCTCCGCCGGGACCAGCCACACAATGAATTTTCCATACTGGTGTATAAAACGCACGAGAAGAGCAGTTAGCTATCTAAAGTCAGTGGTTATATGATTTAATTGTAGCACAAGTTCTGTACGCAACGTTTCGCCATGTTGTCCAAAAAACAAGTTTTTCGTAATTTCTCGTTACCTTCAAATCAAGAATGTTACATGGCGGTAAATGTTACTTCAGGGTTTCCTTTGTTGACAATTTGATGGCTTCACGTAAACCCTACGGTTGTGAAGAAAATTATTCCACTGCTCCCTAAGTGGTACTCGTATTAAAATGACCCAAAATAAATTTTATCGCAAATGTTTACTTCTGGCAATCTTTTTGGTATGGTGGTTTATAGATTTCATGAGTACATAAGAGTAAGATTCAGTTCTGATTCTCGACGCAAACTGACCTCTTACCTTTCGGTTCACTACATGAAAGGACGAGAGTAAATTGCATGACGTCATACGTTGTGCAGTGGAGAGAACAGGAAAGATTTTTAGAGCACGAATGTGGTTTCCAACATACCCAAATAATGTTTATATAATTTACAGCTTAAGCTGAACTTGTAAATGAGCGTACTTCGATCCCTGTATCACACTTCATGTAGATCTAAATTAAATATTTCAACAACGCAAATGTCTGATTACTCATGAAAATACATGTGACACTATTGGTGATATAACTTGCACATTTAGCTGAACTTGTCAATGAGCAAAATTTGATTTTTGTACAACTCTTAGGCCAAGGGACACAGAATGCAAAAGTCAAATCATTCAAATTGTACAGGTCTGTGTCACTGTTATACAAAATATATGATGCTTCGTAAATGTCACAGTGTTATTACTATGTCTAAAATGTTACATATACTTATGCCAGTGTTATTACAGTTTCTAAAATGTCTGTATTGTTATTAGGTAAAGTAACACGTCAGGTACAGGAAGAGTGCTATTTATTAAAGACCAACAGTCGATGCCTAAAGCATAATTGTGGAACATAAAATTAAATTCAAAAATACTATGTTTGTGTCCACATTGTTCTTCATCTGTACGAAACATATGTAATCTTCTAAATAACTTACTGTAGCAGTAGTTGACACTTCATCTTAGATCTATAAGTGGAAACGTAACTGATAATTTAAAAGCAAAGTGACCAAGCCTCATTTTGTGGGGGAGGAGGAAAATGAATCAAGAGAGTGTAGATATTATCATTGATTCGGTAATATGTAACTTAATTTTCATTGGTTTTGTTTTTGTATATACCTGTAGAAGCATCCACTGATGTTCGATGTTCTGACGCATCAGCACTCCAAAACCTATTAAAAATGATGCATTTTAGGAGATAATTCTTAATAAGTTAAAGTACAATTTCATAAACACCAGATACGAGATATGAACAGAATAAAGTCAAAAATAATGATGAACAACCTTCCACACCAAGAGAACATTCGATCGCTCAGAACTCAGATATTTTCAATGAAATAAAGTTATTTATCAAAATATGCACAGGTACAGAATACAAATCACATGCAGGTCACTTACCATGTTAGGCAAGTATATCTATACATTTCTTATCACTATCATCAAAAGAAAAGTGTCTGTATTATTTATCAAAGTACATAAAGATTTTAGGTACAACATACAGGTGAAGTTTCTGTTTCAGCTGAATTTTACTATAACAGTAAAAAAAAGTGTGCTTCACATAAAGACAGTACTGAAATGACATACAAGCTAAGCTGCACATGTCAACGAACATAGTTTTATCGTTGTACCACAAGCGGTGCAAGCCTCAATATCAAAATTTCTAAAAGGCAGAATTATTTATCAAAGTAAGTGAGACACTGATGCTGAACATATCTACAGGTTGCTTTGACCAACAAGCATAGTTCTGTCATTTTACCACACTTTAAACAAGCCAAAATGTTGATGTATTATTTATCAAAATATGAAAATAGTTCCACGTGTAACTGTACAAAACACGCAAGGTGTGGCTGTTCCAACATATGGGTTAAGCTGCGCATGGTTATGAGTGACTAACGCTGTCGCGCCATGCATACTACATGATAGTTCGATAAAATAACATACTGAGTAGTGATAATACCTGTACATTGTTATAGGTAACAAATAAGAGTTGCTGTGCTATTAACTACCCTCTTACAGCTGCTGTTCAATGTTACCCAAACATAGTAGGGACTCCATGCTAGGGTGTTAACTTTATCTTGTAGTACATTACATTTGTCATCTTCTGATAATAATGTTAACTTATGTTATCGCACAGTAGAAAGTACAGTGAGAAGCAGGCAAGGCATTATTACCTTACAAAAGCAAATAGATATTCAGGAGTGAAATAGTGTTTGAAAGCAGAAGCTGACAGTGTATGTTTCATAGCTTGGCCGTTTGTGTATCCAATGGAAAATAAATATTATTGTCTTTTTAAGATAAGCATCAAACAACATTGTAATAATTTTCATCAAACATAGCTTAGTTACAGCAATATTACAACAAATCGACTTAAGTTCTGTTGGGGCAATGATTCTCAGCTGCCATGGTGACTGACAATACCCCAATCATAGTGGCTTCTATAATCCTGGGAGCATACTATAGGGCGAGAGGAGCAATGATGGTCTGTTGGCATGGTAACTATCAATAACCTCAACACGATTACTACTATTGCGCCAAACTAATAGCTTTATTCATCAGTGAAGTAAAATTATGAGGTGACACTGGGTGTCAGATAGTGGATGTCAAAGATGCTGAAACTGAATGTACCACAACCTCATAGGATATGCCAGCTACTGGATCATAAAACTATGCTATAAGAAACTATGCTATAAGCTCCTAGTGGAATCCACTTACTTCATCTTAAAACTGTATCATAAAATCAGAAATTGGTAGTGTATATGTAAAATTTGATTTAAAGTAACCAACAATTGTGTATATTATTTATAAAAGTTTGCCCGAACTGTAATGTAGCAACTTGTAAAGCATGTTCAGACGTCAGCTACTCCAGACTTGTCTGAGAAAGAACACATGTATTTGTGTTAACTCAGGAAAATATGACAGGCTTGGAGATTGGGTCAAGATGCTCGTGCACTTCTTCAAATTCCTCCAAATTTAGAACAATTTTCAATTAGTTGTGAGCCTGCCGACTAAGCATATGTATGTATTTTAGTTCAGTCCTGCCTGATGTCACACATATGCTGGAAGAAAATGTGGGAGGGTGGGCTACATGTGTTTGATATATGAAGGGGCTGTGTTAAGATGTGTACTTATGTATAGCCAGTAGGCTGTCGGGTGAATCGAGATTTCTCTTAAATTTAGGATACAAACCGGGAAATTACATAATTTTTATACTTGCTGACATGTGCGCATGTCCATTGTCACAATGTCTAAGCGTATAATATTTCACTGAATTGAATGTGTACAAACTTTCCCAGATAATTTGAAACTTGTTGGCATCTGTACATGTATGTTTAAGGTGTTAAAATTCCTTTGAAGCTAGATTTTTATAAATAATGCACAGTAATTCTTATTTACTTGCATCATATTTTAACTAAAGTTTAGTCTTGATCACAACACTTATGTCTCAATAACATAGGTGACCGGTTTCGGTTATATTTATATAAACACCTTCAGACCCATGGCTTCCTTGGAGGATGGTAGGCGGAGCTCCCTTCAGCTGCTACGAAGTCAACTTGCATCAGGTTACGCAACGTACACCATCACCTTATGGGTTTACAGTACGAGTTGAAAGTCCAGCAGCTAAAAACACTGTTAGTTTATGGCACATCAACCATCAAGTTCTGCTGAAAATATATTATTTGAAACCCATTGTCTGGCACCCACTGCAACCACGCTATTTTTTGTCGCTGCAACGAAAACCATACCTATGGGGTCATGATAGTCACTATAATGATAGCCCTCATGACAACTGCCATCTTTGCAAACACTCCACCAAATACTATAGGCCATTTGGGGTATTCTCCCTGATTGTGTGATTGTAAGGTAATTGCAATCAACACCTCTACTGACCATCATTGCCCTAACAGTATACTTCATGTGTTCGAGTTGATGTTAGTTACCATCAATGGGGTAATAGCAGTTAGCGTGTCGTCTTGCAATCATTGCCCCACAATAGTATCCATCATACATATTTCCTGTACATACTTATTTTGGTTAATAGTGCAGATTCGAAATTAGTGTAAGTTACAAGTTTCCAGTATCTTTGAGAAATAATCGAATACTTTCCGACATAGTGGGCAGTTCAGGTCATTCCGATGGTTTTGATCATGGCCGAGTTGTCAGCAATGTCCTGATGGGCTGTTTGATTGAAATACCCAATAAAACAGTTGACTGTGATTGGGAATGCAAAATGTGCGTGATTTTGTGCGTGTGTGTGTGCGTGTGTGTGTGTGTGTGTGTGTGTGCGTGTGTGTGTGTGTTTGTGTGTTTGGCTGCGTGGTGCACATGCACTTATGCACGTGTGGGTGTGTTTGTGGTTTAAGGGCACTCAACACTTAGGCTGCGCGCATATGAAAATTAGTAAAATCAAACATGGTGAAAACATATAAAAATTCCATAAACGAAGTGAGAAGCACTCCGACTTAAATTTGAACCCACTCTTTCCCAATGCCCTCCGTAGTGACCAAAAAAATCACCCTAGGTCACATCCCATACGAAATCATTAATCTGGCCACAATGTTCTAAAAGTGTCAGTTAAAACACAAGTAAGACAAGACGAAAGCAGAAGCAGTGTAGAGACCTCTTCGTATATGGCTGGCTGATCACTTACAAAAGCGCAGTGATAAGTCAACCAACCTGACAACAAACTACAAATTTTATCCAAAAATTTTACATAAAAAAGTAGCATATTAAACAAAATTTTGAAAGACGTGTGACATTCGTATCATTGCAAAGGCAGATCGGTCGGCGAATGGACTGCAGTTCTCTTGTCTGAACACCGTGATGTGAATGCTACAAGCACCTCGCACTGGGGGATCCTCTCGCCAGAGCAAGAAACCCAGCATCAGCTGGGGGTGTCCTATGCCAAGACGATTGAGCAGTACTTCATCCTGTCGTCGTGACTGGACAGAGTTACGCCAACGCCCCGTTATTGTTTTTACTAAATGCAGCTTATCGCCTTTCTCTTCCAGTTTTCTTCCTATCTATGAATGACTCTGTGACCGAACAGCGAAGTGGAAGCATATGGGGGTACAGCACTCTGAAGTATCTTAGTATCGCAACATGCTTGCTTCGCTGGCTATTATATCTGTTATTTCGTTTCCATTAACAATCACGTGTCCTGGAACCCAGCAGAAAGACACTTCCTTTTTTAGCCTTTGTAAGTGGAGAATGGGTTCCTGGGTATTTTGGACTACCTTCTCTGCTGGTTATAAGTGTTGTAGAGAGTGAAAAGCACTGAGGGAGTAGGAACAGACAAGGAACTTAGCATCCGCTCCAGTGCCAAGAAAATTTAGTATAATTTCGCATCGATGGCAGCAAACTCTTGAGGTATGTGGAACGTGAGGACACTACCAGGAAATCTCCTATTTACACCTATCCGTAAATACAGCTACACAGTTTTCATGTGTAATTAAATTTTCATAAAAGAAACAGATACAAGGATGCAGCCTCTCCGGTTCTGCATTAAGTCAAAAATGTTTCTGCCGTCTGCGGTAACCAGAGTGGTAGTCAGCTTGTGATTGTACTTGACACACACCAAATGATTCCAGCACACATTTCACGTTGATCGCAAATAGCTTTATGAGTAACACACGATTGGAGAACTGGCGTTCCATTGCTCGGTGAACATCATTGTGGTATACTGCTGAACTACGACCAGCGGGAAACTCGCATGCCTGACGGACCAATTGGAGTTGTCACTGGCTGATGAGTGGTGGGCACCAGTCTCACTTGGGATTTTGCCGGTATTTTTGCTATCGCGGTTTGTACAAGCAACTGTGTATGTGTGTGTGTGTATTTGTTTTAGTGTGTGTGTGTGGGAGAGGGGGTAGGGGGGGGGGGAGACAGCGAGGCCGCGTGGCTGTGTGTGTGCACGTTTCCATATAAACAATGTGGAGATGGTGTGTGCACACATCTGAGATGAGACAAAATTTTTGCTGAAGAGAGAGGATTTTTCTGTCGAAACTGTGTATCTGACACAGCATCTCGCCCTTTGCATTTGGGTACCCCACGCATATCAGGTCATGCGTTTGATCCTGCCTCCACGCGTAGGCTACACAAAGGTCAAGAGTCAATTTGTCCACAGCAAGTTGGTAGCTCTCCACCTAGCTTATTTTTTCGATTGGTTCAAGAGTGTGAATATCTCTATTACGACCTCTGTAGTGAGTTCCCCAACATATTGGCGCCAGAATGTCTATTATAATGCGGATCAATACTTTTTTGAGCGTTTTCCGAACGGTTGCAAAACAGAAATGGTAAATCCATGGTTTATTACAAGGTTAAGAGATTAAACTTCCTAGCAGGTTAAAATTATTCGCTGGTCCATAACTCAAACCTGAAATTTCTATCTTTCAAGGTCAATGGCTCAGACGACTGATCAATCCAAGCACGACTGACGACCTGTCCTTACAGCTTTGCCTCCTCAGTATCTAAAATCCTACCTTCCATACTTCACTTTCTCCATACCCCACGGGACTAGCACTTCTGGAAGAATAAGTATTGTGGATAAATGGATTGGTCACATCCTGGGCGATTGTTTGCCGCTTCCTAGGCTCGAATCCTGGTGCGGCACACAGTTTAGATCAGCCAGGAAGTTCCAAATCGTCACACTCAACGTTAAAAGTGAAAACATCTGGAAGGATTAAGAGATGTATTAAAATCCACAAATACAGATGTATGTTAAACACTTACTGCAAAGAAAAATCCATAGTAGACACTGTCCGTAGCCTAACAGCTTTTTCTAAGCGATGGCCTCTGATGCTAGATGTTGAAGAATTATTAAATTCTAATTAAATACGCAAAACGCGCATATTTACTATAACAAAAGAAAGAGAGATACACACACACACACACACACACACACACATATATATATATATATATATATATATATATATATATAGAGAGAGAGAGAGAGAGAGAGAGAGAGAGAGAGGGGGGGGGGGGGGGAGGGAGAAGATAGAGACAAAGACAGGGAGAGAGAAGTACCTCTGGTCAACATGGCATTAGGAGAACTTCTCGTTTCAGATTGAAATCTCTTATATGTCCCTTTTCTCAATGTGGCAACAGCAATGGGCCATTTATGATATACTGATTAATAAGTCCAAAACCAATATTCTGGCAGTACGTACAGGCAATCAGAGAAATATGTGACAAACAAATCGTATAACTGGATCCCTCACCTCTCTGCCTCACTGAAAGAGCCACTGTTGTGACAGATTCTTATACTAATTATCCGACAGAAATCATCACTAATCACTCGTTTTTCTCTGTACTAGAGATACTGGAATTGCGTATATAGTAACCTTTGTCACTGCTACATCATAGGTGACTATAATTTTTTACGTAAATGTTTTGATCACCATTTTTTTTTACAGAGTTACCGGTTACGGATATGCAGTAGCCGTTTTCAGAATCTTCTGGGCAACTGAAAGAAAATACATTATCAGTTATTACATTAAGAGACTAAAAAGCAGGGCAGAAATTATAATGTAAGAGCTATTTAGTAACCTTTATCATTGGTACTTACGTAACTAGTTGCTACATTAAGAGACTACAAGCAAGGACACAAATTATGATATAAACGCTATATACGTCTCTTTCCGCTGCACTACAAGGAATCAGAACCACACAAAAATAACGTGACCCAAAATTGCCATCCGTGTTTATACCAGTTATATATCTAATATGTAAAATCATAGTATTGTCATTGATGTATGCATAACGTTGCTGTTGTTGTTTTGTGGTCTCCAGTCCAGAGACTGGTGTCATGCAGCTCTCCGTGCTTTTCCATCCTGTGCAAGCCTCTTCATCCCCTAGTAACAACTGCAACGTAAAACCTTCAGAGTATGCTTAGTGTATTCATCTCTTGGTCACCCTCTACGAGTTTTACACTCCACGCTTCTCTCCATTTCCAAATTGATGATCCCTTGATGCCTCAGAATATGACCTACCAATCGATCCCTTCTTCTAGTAAAGTTGTGCTTCAAATTGCTCTTCTCCAGAATTTTATTCAGTACCTCTTCATGAGTTACGTGATGTACCCATCTAATCTTCAGCAACAATAGGTAAGTATACAAAATAATTAAAAAGTGGTTACATTAAAAGTACAATTCTTCGTTTTTATGTCGTATACAAGCAGGCGGAAAAATATTTTCTGTGTAACGATACGAAATACTTACTTGGTTTCTGACGGCTTAAATCTGCTCATAATTTAAGAAAATGTTCAATAACTAAAAATTGATTACATAAAGGTAAAGGTAAGTAAATTATGATATCTCTTTTCCTTAATTGATACTTTATCCCCGTCTCCCTACATGGGCGGTCGGTAGAGTTTCACCGGTACAATATTTCGCTCTTTATCCAAAATAATCAATACATAATGAGAATGAGAAACCAGCACTAAGGCTGTTATGCTTTAATAAATTAAAAATCAAAAACGGACAGCTAAAAACTAAAATACATACATTTTAAAACACATCACGATATGGTAATATTCTTCTGAGAAGAAACGCAGAAACACTGTACATTCGCTTAAAATCTGGAAGACCTTCACTGGGTGATAAATACTTATTGGGAAGAGATTATATTCCATAGGGTTGAGGGGTGCGAGTAAACAATTAGTTATATTAAGTAAGAAAACTCTGGAGATGATTAGTAGGGGCTGAGGCGTATGTTTGTGAGACAGACGGTACGAAGGAAGAAAGCTGAGCAGAGGTGTGGTGTGTGGATATGTTATTAGTTACAAGGGGAAAGGGATAGGAAATGGATGGAGAGCGAAAGGGAGAGAGAAGCCTTCACATGGAGTGGGATGGGTCAGGAATCTGTGCTGGGCAGTCCATTACAGGCATGTTACTGGTGAGTAGCCACTCCGCTACAGGCCGTGCATAATGAACAGGTGCTCGATCGTGTTGAAAGATGCAGTCGCCATCCCAGAACTGCTATCCAACAGTGAGAAGCAGGAAGGTGCTTAAACCATAAGTGTACGCCTGCGCTATGATACTCCCATGCAAAAGAACAAGGGGTGCAAGACTCCTCTACGACAAACACGACCACACCATAATACCGCGGCCTCCAAATTTTACTGTTGGCACTACACACGCTGGCAGATGACGTTCACCGGGAATTCGCCATACCCACACCCTGCCACCGCATCGCCACATTGCGTACCGTGATTCGTCACTCCACAAATGTTTTACCACGCTTCAATCGCCCAATGTTTACGCTCCTATCACCAAGCGAGGCTTCGTTTGGCTTTTACCGGCGTGATGAATAGCTTATCAGCAGCCGCTCGACGATGAAATTCATGTTTCCTCACGTCCCGCCAAACCTTCATAGTACTTACAGTGGATTTCGAGGCAGTTGGGAATTCCTGTGTGATGTTCTGGATAGAGGTCTGCCTATTATACATTACGACCCTCTTCAACTGTAGGTGGTCTTCGTCACTCAACAGCCGAGGTCGGTCTGTACGCTTTTGCGCTGCTCGTGTCCATTCACTTTTCCACTTCACTATCACATCGGAAACAGTGGACCAAGGAATGTTTAGGAGTGTGGAAATGTTGCGTGCAAACGTATGAGACAAGTGACACCCAATCACCCGACCATGCTCCAAGTAGGTGAGTTCCGCGGAGCGCCTCATTCTGCTCTCTGATCATGTCTAATGACTACCCGGTAGTAGGAGGCTGCACAATCCTCCTAATATGAAAAACGTATGTTTTTGGGAGTGTTAAGATACTTTTAATCACGTAGTGTAGTAACACAAAAGTTCGTGATTGAGATGGGATGCATTGAGCGACTGCAGCAAGTCGAAGATCAGGATTGGTAATATCAGTATGGTAGCCACCCCTCCCGTCCGCCATCAGTGAACGGTCACATCGGTGGTGGTTCTTGCTAATTATTAAGAAGTATCATTAAGCCAGTTTATGACTGCTTAGTCACGGGTCGGTCTATACTGAAATCACTCGTGTGCATAGGAAGTAATTAAAGTGTCATCCACCCACAGTTGCAGAATTGTATGGGTAATAAAGGTACACAGATGAGCCAAATGATAATAACCCCTGCCCACCGCGAGGTTCTATGCTACCTGGTGGCACTGAGAGCACGTGACGCGGTACGAAAAGCACATGAGTGAAGCAGAGACTAATGGGGAATCATTCCGGAGACCATAAGTGAAAATCCGCCGACCTAACGACTTTCACAAAAGCCAGATTGTTGTGGCCTAGTGCGTAGGATAGAGCATCTCGGAAACAGCGAAGCTGGTCGGTTTTTGTCGTGCTACTGTCGTGAGCATCTATTGGAAGTGGTTAAAGAATGCCGAAACCACGAATAGGCGATAAGAAGTTGGCCGTCCGTATCTCATTAGAGAATAGAGGGATAGAAGGCTTGCCCGCTCTCTAAAGCAGCAATGGCTACGATATGTGGGAGAGCTGGCGACAGAGTACAGTGCCAACGAAGGCACAATTGTTTCGGCGCACACCGTTGAGCGCACAATGATGAAAATGGTGTTCTGCAGCAGAGAATCTCTATGTGGTCACATGATGACCGAACAACATTGTCAATTATGATTGAGTGGACATGGGATCATCGAGATTCGACGACGGTTCAATGGAGCCCTACCGCCTGGTCGGATGAATATTTTTTATTGTGATCATTTCAATCGTATTTCTGTTTCTTGTGTAATAATGCACCCTAGACTAAGGCAACTGTACTGTACCATCCACTACGTGGGCCATGAGTCTAATTATGTTTCAATAGAAGACTGCTCAGATGAGAAATTTTCAACTCGCTGAACGTAAAGAACACAGAAATGAGTATTTAACTTTGCGTGTGTCAGACTTCGACAGTCAATTTTTGTTTTGGGTGGGGGAGGGGGGTGGCGATGGTGCACACTGATGATCCAGTTTTTCTGAACAGAATGAATACATGAATACTTGCAGGCTGGAAACGATTTCAATAAAGAAGAATTTATTAAAGTTATTAGGACTTTGGTGCCTATGAAACCCTCTTGTAACAGTAGCGCACGCTGGTACGTAAATACTGTGTAATTTCAGTTAAACGAAGGATCGTATGTTGTGAGACTCATAGCCTATTGTGCTTCCTAAGGTATCCATATCACTAAAAGACACATGCCAATTTTAACATGAAAACCTTTTCACTAAGAACCCCTTTTAGTAATGAGGAACCATATTCAGAAGATTGACTGTTTTGCAAGGGATGAACATTACCGTTAGGAAACGCCTGTCTGACTTCACATTATTCATTTTTCCTCCCCTTCCCCCTCCCCATACAAGTTCCGTCGAATTTCTATCTCTTTTGTCAAATCACCGTTAGAAAGGGAATTCTGATTAAAAAATATCTTTCAAACTTGTAACGAATTTTGTTCCATCTACAGGGCAGTGTTTCAATTATTTTTCGTTTCTTATTCATTTAACTTACCGGGTCAATGAAATAAATATGAAACCAACTTCTCAGGATATAGCACACAGTGCATCTGGGGTATGGAAAACCAGTTTCCCACATTTTCAAATAGCTATTAAGCTCTTCAAAAATCCATGATATTTGGCGAAAGAGGTGTCCTTGAGAATAAAGAACAGGGCGCAGTTTTACTGCCACAGGACCCATGGACGTCAAGGCGGATGCCACCTTATCATAACGTTGCCGCTACCTTCGTGCCTCCGTGGCGTGGTGCTGGTTTCTGTCAGTCATTCGCCTCTATGATGGCGTGTCGGAGCGTGAACACCAGCTAAGTGTAACACAAAACATAATTCACCGACCAGGCAACATGTCTCATTGAGTCACGGTCCAATGTCGATGATCCCTTGCCTACTGCTATCGCAATTGACAATGGGATTGGCTCATCACGAGAACAGGGAGCGTGCTGAGCGCTGTACTCCGAATAAGTTGTTCCTGTGCCAGCATTGCACTGAGTCGTCAGATCTGTTAAACATCGGTGCCTATCGTCCTGTGCAGAAAGGGCAAGCCTCCAACATCCATGTTCTGCTATCAGTCGTGGACGCCCCAACATTCTGTTGCAATGTAGTGTTTCATTTTCCTTCAGCAGCTTACCGTATATGATTTCAACAGCAGCACGCCAAAAGCTAATCATCTTCGCCGTATGCAAGATGCTCATGCTCAAGCGCCTGTCCATAATGGCCACCCTTTGACTACATCCCTAATATCAATGGATTTCCTCATTTGCAACCCGTATCGTTGCTGCAGTAATGCGTCTCTGCTCCACTAATTTTCTATCCTTGCCGCGTAGCAGGCGCGTAAAGCCACCGGGCGTCATTCGATCGTGCGCTGGGTGGTTATCGTAATGTTTTGGCACATCAGAATATGTAGTAATATTGAGGTAAATGGTAAAATCTATGTGGCAAGTCCGTGGCAGGACTATCAGCCCGATTGCACGGAGAGGGCTGCCTGTCTATTCACAGTGGCACAAGGAGAGGAGTGACAGATCCCTCTCCCTGGCCCCCTATCACCCCTGGGGGAGGACATCAGGTTGAGGGAACCTGGTGCTGTCCTGGAAGGATTGGAACGAGGAATGAATTACGCCCTGTCCAGAACTGAAGCAAGGAACTCAAGAACCGGCGTCTAGTGCTCTATCCGCTGGACTACCAAGGCCCCAATCTAGTAACAATCGTCCACAAAGATGCAAGATTTAAGTAATGCCGCATAAGAATTAAGATATTTCTGGTTCACATAGACAGGAGAGGCAAAACGATGGCTGCCTTCCCTTACAATGTACGGAAAGCTGATAGTACCATCAGACATGTCGTTTATATGACGCCAACCGACATTGTTTGTGTCATCCTGTTGATAGTAGTCAAAACCAGGCCCAGCGTGAACGGATACTTCATGCCATGGTATATTCACTGACGCGCCAAGGAAACTGGTTTAGGCATATTTATTCAAATACAGAGATACGCAAACAGGTTGAATACGGCGCTGCGGTCAGCAACGCCAATATAACACAAAAAGTGTCTGGTGCAGTTGTTAGATCGGTTACTGCTCGTGCAATGGCAGGTTATCAACATTTAAGTGAGTTAGAGCATGGTGTTATAGTCGGCGCATGAGGGTCGGGACACAGCATCTCCGAGGTAGTGATGAAGTGGGGACTTTTCCGTACAACCATTTCACGAGTGTAGCATGAGTATCACAAATCCGGTAAAACATCAAATCTCCGACATCGCTGGGGCCGGAAAAAGATCCTGGAAGAACGGGACCAACGACGACTGAAGAGAATCGTTCAACGTGACAAAGTGCAACCTTTCTGCAAAGTGCCGCAAATTTGAGTGCTTGACCATCAACAAGTATCAGCGTGCGAACCGTTGAGCGAAACATCGTCGATATTGCCTTTCGGAGCCGAAGGCCCACTCGTGTACTCTTGATAACTTCATGACTCAAAGCTTTACGACTCACTTGTTCCGTCAACACCGACATTGGACTGTTGATGACTGGAAACATGTTGCCCTGTATGATGAGTATCGTTTCAAATTGTATGGAGCAGATAGACGTACACGGGTGGGGATACAACCTCTCGAATTCCTGGACCATGCATATCAGCAGGGGACTGTTCTGGATGGTGGTGGCTGTGTAATGGTGTGGAGCATGTGAAGTGACATGCGGCTCCTTATTCGTCTAGATATGACTCTCGCAGGTGACACCTACGTTAGCATGCTGTCTGATTACCGGTAACCGTTCATGTCCACTGAGCATTACGACAGACTTGGGCAATTTCAGCAGGTCAATTCGACACTCCGCAAGTCCAGAATTGCTACAGAGTTGCTCCAAGAACAGCCTTGTAAGTTTAAACGCTTCCGCTGGACACAAACAACCCAGATATAAACGTTATTGAGCATATCTGGGATGCCTTGCAACGTGCTGTTCAGAAGAGATCTTCCCTACATCGTATACGTACTGATTTCGGGAAAGCCCTCCAGGATACATGGTGTCAGTTCCCTCCAGCACTACTAGTGACGTAAGTCATGTCCACGCCACGTCGTGTTGCGCTACTTCTACGTGCTCGCGGAGACCATACACTATACTAGACAGGTCTACCAGTTTCTTTGGCTCTTCACTATAGAACACACATTGTATCAGATTCTGAACGTTTGTCAGCTGAGTTAGTCCATTTCGAAATCACCTGTCGCCTGAATGGTTATAGAGGAAGATACGTCGTACGCACTTAGCGATATGTACCATCTGCCTATTGAGTGAGTGATGGAAATAACTAGGTGGCACCTACATCTACGTCCATATTGCCTCACGCTGATAGCAAACCCAACAGGACCATCCTCTAAGATTAGCGCTATTAGTGTCTGTAAAGGATGATCTCTACTCACGTAACGCAATTATCTACCGTTTCCTTAACAGCTGTGGCATATAAAACATTGTTCAGAACGTTGGAGAACTATTCTATGAGCGACACTCAAGCTTACAACAACAGATAAAATTTAATACTCTGCTGCATAAGACTGCCTTGGCATCGATCGTTAGATGGAATGCAACGACATAGAGATTCTGGCCTGCACTTTCAGGTACCGTGGTTGTACTATTAAGATATCAGTTGAAATTAACGTAGCAAATGACATACATATGGTAGTTCGTTTCTGGTTAATTCTGCCTGGTATCACGCACCCTCCCTGGTTAGACAACTAATGGACAGATGTAATGGTTCTTGCCAATCCAGCCGAACGGGGTGGCCGTGCTGTTCTAGGCACTACAGTCTGGAACCGCGTTACAACTACGGTCGCAGGTTCGAATCCTGCCTCGGGCGTGGATGTGTGTGATGTCCTTAGGTTAGTCAGGTTTACGTAGTTCTAGGTTCTAGGCGACTGAGATTGCTCAGAGCCATTTGAACCACTTTTTTCTTGCCCAGCCATTGGTAATTAATATTCGCAACCGGTACCTTCTTTGGTTGGGTGATTGCACAAGTGTCTACCACATGTGTTTGGTGTCTCTGCAAATGCCATGCATACATTTCCAGGTTGTATGTGTGTCTTGAATATCATCGGCGTTTGTCACTGACATCACCTGTCTCCATTCCCTTAAGATATTTTTACAGGCAGTGTCACTATTATGTCATCGGTTGACGCTGACAGAGGCGGAAACCTCATAGGCAAATAATACACGCAAATACCTCTACCTCTTGTTGTCTTGGTCTTGAACGTTTTTAATTGAAGGATTCGACAAAAACTTGCTACCCCAGAATTTAGCATTAGTGTGATCGTGATATATGTCGTATATTCGAATATACCAAGTGACGGTAACAAGTGATTCCACAGATACCGCTTGACAGTACTGTTTTCTATACAAATAGCACAGGCGTATGGCCCTTATGTTCTTGTTAATGAGTTTAGCATAGTATATGTCAGACAAGTAGCAAAATAACCTCTTGTGGGTTAGCATATTTTTCCACCAGACTGTTCAGTGACTGTTAAGTGATGATCAGTAAGGAGGAAATCATAGATGTTAAGTCGCATAGTGCTCAGAGCCATTTGAACCACTTTTTTGTTTAAGTCTCATGGCGGTTTGTTTTCAGTACCTCACTGGACGAATGCGTTTCAATCAACATTTTGAAACACAGGCGGTAGAATTTTCGGAACACGAGTCCAAACCATAAGCCAGCATAATGACAGATCTAGAAAATTTAGTTTTATTATCGCTTTCATCAGAACAATGCCAGCGTATTTCTTCGAAAAGAGGTGCTTTCGGAAAGTTGTTACAATTAAAAATTTAGAAAAGTTTCCAGCGGAAGTTCTACCGTACATCTACCTAATGTCAGTTTCACTAAACGCCTTAAATGAAATCCAAATTGACCACCTCCACTTAGTTAATTTCCTTGGTTAATAACAGTTAAAAATTTTCCCGGTGAATTTAAAGTTCAAACAAATTTCGGGTTTGCAGCCCGTCGCCGTTTAATTCATCACACGATATATCTACTGGGCAGGTGCTTGTCCTCTTCAGTCAGCCATGGAAGACTAGCAAAGAGCTGCACTGTTCCGCGACATTTAGCGCGCTGCGAATATTCCGCGCATGCATCAAAATCTAGTTGACGGATTGTCCATCCTTCCGGTGGGCAGCGCCCCCACTGGTGGAATGACAGAACTCAGTAGTCCTCTGTATTACCGCTCCCACTCGGTGCAGTCTGCCATCTTCGATTAGAAGAAATCATGGACATGATGGAGTTTCATGCACTGTCCGAATGGTTGCAACTATCGCTTTTCATCTGAGTTTCCGCCAGGAGTATTTCCACGAGTTACTTAATGATGGAGTAGCAAAAAATGTTGGTGTGATCAGAATCATAGTTCTATCATTCTCCATTGAATGAGAGTTCGGCCACAGTGGCTTGCCTTGTTGCAAAAAGCAAGAGCAGCGTTGATGTTCAATGCAGCGTTCTTTCACAGTGCGTGGTGTTTCTCCAATGTAAGCCATACCAGTTTGACAAGGTAGTTTGTAAATTTCGGACTTCCACAATCATCTCCACGATATGTTCTAAGCGAAGGCGACTGAGTGCACCAACGAGCGGTTATGCAGGGGCAGCTGAGTACCACGGTTCCCCCCCAGCGAGGGTGCTGCCCGCGGCAAGGGTCGTCAGTCTGTCAACTTGCTTTTGGCGCATGCGCGTTATACTCGCAGCGCGCTGTTTGTCCCGGGATGGAGCAGCTCTTCGGTGGCTCACTGAAGATGACTGGCAGATGGCTAATCGAAATATCATCCGATCCAGAACTCTGTTTGAACAACACTTACAACGTACTCCGAAGCAACTAGTTAAAAGGTGGCAGGATGACGAGTCACTGCCTATGTGCCAATCTTGTCTTGAAAAGAGAGTAGAGGAGCACATGGGCGTTAAGAAATAAAAGGAATATATCCACAGAAAGTGCACTATTTCACAATATTTTGACGATTACTTGCATCGTGAGAAGTTCTGGAGGTACACCAGTCCCCGTTCGAACTTTGCATGTATCAAGAGTTATTAGGAGGCGCTAAGGCTATGTCTCACGACAACGAGCGTGTTTTATTGTTAGGTGGTACGAAAAGTCGAAAAGATATAAAAACACTAAATACGGGAACTGACTTCCGTCTATTTTTCCCTCAACGTTTCAGCTCTAATAATTAGTCAAATTTTTATGCTTGTACTAATTGTTCCAAAGAGGGTTTTCTAGTTTGGCATCCCAGTGAAACCTTTAGACTTTAACCTGTCTGTGTCCTTCATGTAACTTCGTGTTCAATACTGGATATATGTAACCGTTAATTGTGTTACATATAAATTTACGTCCATTATTACGTACGTTACATGCAAAATTTGCGAACACAGCGCATCTGACCTACCACAAACAAATCTTATGTGCGTTATAAAACCTCAAATATGATCTCCGTATTTATATTTTCAACGGAGAACAATCACACAGCCACTGAACTGAATAATAACCAGTTGTTTCACTACTGTAGTCTCAATAGACAATCACCGTTCCTGAAACGCACAAAATAATGTTCGATTCGGGCCCTAATAATAAAAAAATGGTTCAAATGGCTCTGAGCACTATGGGACTTAATATCTATGGTCATCAGTCCCCTAGAACTTAGAACTACTTAAACCGAACTAATCTAAGGACAACACACAACACCCAGCCATACGAGGCAGAGAAAATCCCTGACCACGCCGGGAATCGAACCCGGGAAACCGGGCGCGGGAAGCGAGAACCTACCGCACGACCACGAGATGCGGGCCCCTAATAATCACTTGGCTTACCTGTGTGGCAACGGTTAATACAGCAGCTAGAGTGCAATAGCATTTCTCTGAAATAACATTGAAATAATTCACGCTGCTTTTGCCATTACTAAAAGACATTTTGCGTAGTGCTAGGCAAGTGATAATTGGATCTCCTCAGCTGCCTTGTGCGTCCGAATTGCAGTGTTTTAAAACTTTTTAATAACAAGCGGGATGAGTTGCCTCAGTATCGAATAATTTAAGAACTATTTTGATTTAGCTCTATTATAATCAGAGAAATTAGAAGGGTATATAAGATCATTGTTAATGATTATTGTTACTGTGGTATCAGTACTAAATACAAAGTCCTTGAAGTTCATTACATGACAAAACATCCTACATTCTTGAAGTTAACTCTTCAAAAACAAAATTTGCATTGAGCATCTAAAAATGAAATACTTTAAAGAATGGTATTTCCGTTGCCTGAGTTCACTTATATTTAAGGCAGTTGAAACAACAGTACCAAATACATTATATACATGACACCTCACTTTCTGCAGGCTAGCAAACATAGCTGGATATTACAATAATTAATATATTTCAGGTTGCAGCAACAGCGAACAGAAATCAGACTTCCATACGAGCTCACACATCTGTTTCAACCGACGATCGACGGTTTCTGGTCTTTATTTACGTCTCTTTCCGAGAACGAACGGTTCTATGTGACTGCAAAGAATGTAGCTATTGTACACTCCTGGAAATTTAAATAAGAACACCGTGAATTCATTGTCCCAGGAAGGGGAAACTTTATTGACACATTCCTGGGGTCAGATACATCACATGATCACACTGACAGAACCACAGGCACATAGACACAGGCAACAGAGCATGCACAATGTCGGCACTAGTACAGTGTATATCCACCTTTCGCAGCAATGCTGGCTGCTATTCTCCCATGGAGACGATCGTAGAGATGCTGGATGTAGTCCTGTGAAACGGCTTACCATGCCATTTCCACCTGGCGCCTCAGTTGGACCAGCGTTCGTGCTGGACGTGCAGACCGCGTGAGACGACGCTTCATCCAGTCCCAAACATGCTCAATGGGGGACAGATCCAGAGATCTTGCTGGCCAGGGTAGTTGCCTTACACCTTCTAGAGCACGTTGTGTGGCACGGGATACATGCGGACGTGCCTTGTCCTGTTGGAACAGCAAGTTCCCTTGCCGGTCTAGGAATGGTAGAACGATGGGTTCGATGACTGTTTGGATGTACCGTACACTATTCAGTATCCCCTCGACGATCACCATAGGTGTACGGCCAGTGTAGGAGATCGCTCCCCACACCATGATGCCGGGTATTGGCCCTGTGTGCCCTGGCAGGAGGAACAAGACGTCTTGTCAGGTGACTACAGGGTTATTACCACAAAATCAAATAGGGGGAATGCAGGGGTAGGTTTAATAATGAATAGGAAAATAGGAATGCGGGTAAGCTACTACAAACAGCATAGTGAACGCATTATTGTGGCCAAGATAGATACGAAGCCCACACCTACTACAGTAGTACAAGTTTATATGCCAACTAGCTCTGCAGATGATGAAGAAATTGAAGAAATGTACGATTAAATAAAAGAATTGATTCAGATAGTGAAGGGAGACGAAAATTTAATAGTAATGGGTGACTGGAATTCGAGTGTAGGAAAACGGAGAGAAGGAAACATTGTAGGTGAATATGGATTGGGGCTAAGAAATGAAAGAGGAAGCCGCCTAGTAGAATTTTGCACAGAGCACAACTTAATCATAGCTAACATTTGGATTAAGAATCATGAAAGAAGGTTGTATACGTGGAAGAACCCTGGAGATACTAAAAGTTATCAGATAGATTATATAATGGTAAGACAGAGATTTAGGAACCAGGTTTTTATGTTGTAAGACATTTCCAGGGGCAGATGTGGACTCTGACCACAATCTATTGGTTATGACCTGCAGATTAAAACTGAAGAAACTGCAAAAATGTGGGAAATTAAGGAGATGGGACCTGGATAAACTGAAAGAACCAGAAGTTGTACAGAGTTTCAGGGAGAGCATAAGGGAACAATTGACAGGAATAGGGGAAAGAAATACAGTAGAAGAAGAATGGGTAGCTCTGAGGGATGAAGTAGTGAAGGCAGCAGAGGATAAAGTAGGTACAAAGACGAGGGCTGCTAGAAATCCTTGGGTAACAGACGAAATATTGAATTTAATTGATGAAAGGAGAAAATATAAAAATGCAGTAAATGAAGCAGGCAAAAAGGAATACAAACGTCTCAGAAATGAGATCGACAGGAAGTAAAAATGGCTAAACAGGGATGGCTAGAGGACAAATGTAAGGATGTAGAAGCTTATCTCACTAGGGGTAAGATAGATACTGCCTACAGGAAAATTAAAGAGACCTTTGGAGAGAAGAGAACCACGTGTTTGAATTTCAAGAGCTCAGATGGCAACCCAGTTCTAAGCAAAGAAGGGAAGGCAGAAAGGTGGAAGGAATATATAGAATGTTTATACAAGGGCGATGTACTTGAGGACAATATTATGGAAATGGAAGAGGATGTAGATGAAGACGAAATGGGAGATACGATACTGCATGAAAAGTTTGACAGAGCACTGAAAGACCTGAGTCGAAACAAGTCCCCCAGAGTAGACAACATTCCATTAGAACTACTGACGGCCTTGGGAGAACCAGTCCTGACAAAACTCTACCAGCTGGTGAGCAAGATGTATGAGACAGGCGAAATGCCCTCAGACTTCAAGAAGAATATAATAATTCCAATCCCAAAGAAAGCAGGTGCTGACAGATGTGAAAATTACCGAACTATCAGTTTAATAAGTCACGGCTGCAAAATACTAACGCGAATTCTTTACAGACGAATGGAAAAACTGGTAGATGCGGACCTCGGGGAGGGTCAGTTTGGATTCCGTCGAAATGTTGGAACACGTGAGGCAATACTGACCTTACGACTTATCTTAGAAGAAAGATTAAGAAAAGGCAAACCTACGTTTCTAGCATTTGTAGACTTAGAGAAAGCTTTTGTCAATGTTGACAGGAATACTCTCTTTCAAATTCTGAAGGTGGCAGGAGTAAAATACAGGGAGCGAAAGGCTATTTACAATTTGTATAGAAACCAGATGGCAGTCATAAGAGTCGACGGGCATGAAAGGGAAGCAGTGGTAGGGAAAGGAGTGAGACAGGGTTGTAGCTTCTCCCCGATGTTATTCAATCTGTATATTGAGCAAGCAGTAAAGGAAACAAAAGAAAAATTTGGAGTAGGTATTAAAATTCATGGAGACGAAGTAAAAACTTTGAGGTTCGGCGATGACATTGTAATTCTGTCAGAGACGGCAAAGGACTTGGAAGTGCAGTTGAACTGAATGGACAGTGTCTTGAAAGGAGGATATAAGATGAACATTAACAAAAACAAAACGAGGATAATGGAATGTAGTCAAAGTAAATCAGGTGATGATGAGGGAATTAGATTAGGAAATGAGACACTTAAAGTAGTAAAGGAGTTTTGCTATTTAGGAAGTAAAATAACTGATGGTGGTGGAAGTAGAGAGGATATAAAAGGTAGACTGGCAATGGCAAGGAAAGCGTTTCTGAAGAAGAGAAATTTGTTAACATCGAATATAGATTTATGTATAAGGAAGTCGTTTCTGAAAGTATATGTTTGGAGTGTAGCCATGTATGAAAGTGAAACATGGACGATAAATAGTTTGGACAAGAAGAGAATAGAAGCTTTCGAAATGTGGTGCTACAGAAGAATGCTGAAGATTAAATGGGTAGATCACATAACTAATGAGGAAGTATTGAATAGGATTGGGGAGAAGAGAAGTTTGTGTCACAACTTGACTAGAAGAAGGGATCCGTTGGTAGGACATGATTTGAGGCATCAAGGGATCACAAATTTAGCATTGGAGGGCAGCGTGGAGGGTAAAAATCGTAGAGGGAGACCGAGAGATGAGTACACTAAGCAGATTCAGAAGGATGTAGGTGGCAGTAGGTACTGGGAGATGAAGCAGCTTGCACAGGATAGAGTAGCATGGAGAGCTGCATCAAACCAGTCTCAGGACTGAAGACAACAACAACAACAAGTTCTAGGGGACTGATGACCGCAGATGTTAAGTCCCATAGTGCTCAGAGGCATTTGAACCATTTTTTTTTTTTTTTTTTTGGTCAGCACTTGGGGATCTGGTTCATTCCCAACACAGCTACAACAGTTTACAATACCGACTGTTGATACGTCTGTCTTCCCCTGTTTACACTGCACCCTTTCAGACTGATGCTCTTTCTGTATTTTCCTGAGACCCTGTAGCGGAAGAAAGCGTCACACAGTCCCCACAAACTGGTGGTAGCCGCTTCCTGTGTAGTAGATCCATGACCTATTGAGTGAAACCCAGAAACCCAGACAAGTTGAGGAACCGGCAGCCTGCATGATCGTAGAGCAGCCTGCCTCTGATTCGAACCCTCCACTCCCCTCTATAACGGACCAGTCGGATGTGTCAGCTGTGGGTGGTGGACTCTGCCGCCGTCTCGCAAGCAATACGGGCAGTCTTTGCCACTTCAGCTAGTCGCTTTAAATCAGAGAGAATGTCTTCCGGTCCAAAACGAAACACATCGCTGGTGCCGATATGAGCCATCAGCTGCATTGACTGTACCATGTGCTGTTCATGGTCCCCAACACTCGACTATCGTTGGAGCTCCAACTACTAGGACTTTGTTAGCAACAGAAAGTTCCGGAAACCTATCCGTCGGGCGAACTGGTGAAGCCCTGCGATTGGCCCCTCGGGGGTCTTTTGCTGCCTCACTGTAGGTATTACCATGGGTGGCCACAGTAGTGGACCAATCGTGCGACGAGTGGAATCTGACAGACGTCCCTCAGACCCCCATGCCCGGCCTCTCACAGTGACGTCCATTGGTAGCAGCTTCAAGCTGTGTGACTTAAGCCAATCCCGTCTGCAGCTGTGAGCGACGGATCATCAACTCAGCACGCATCTCAACATAGCAATAACAGTCCTTAGACGTATTAAAAACGACGAAAATACATTGTAGACAGCTGACAGACACAGAACTGTGCTTCATAAATAAACAAACATGCACGAAATCAAAGAGTTTAAGCTGAAGAGCTCAGAAGAAATTTCAAATACGTCGCTTCTTACGAGAAGGTAGATCAAACTGAGAGGTATCCACAAGCCTTGCTCATACTGTGTGCATCAAGTAGTCAGGCCTGCAAGATGAGTGGTCTGCCAAGCGAGTGGATTTATTCTTATTTCTCGAGTACCATCAATGACTGGTTATGAGCTCTACTACCCGCTGTTAAGCTACAAACTATTCTCATGTTTGAAATTTACGCAACGGTAACGGATAACGCACATCTCACTATTAGGAATTTAAGCGACTCTGATTGTTCACTACACTCTGGCAATACCACAATTTCTATCTTTCCCAACGGCTTTGATCAACACGTGGACATCGCACTGAATATGAATGGCGCACACATTATAAATTCTGGATGTCATGACTACACACTATTCGAAGAAGAAGGCCACCAATCTTTTTCTTTTCACTATCTTTTTATCCTGATAAATTCTATAATGATTCAAAGATAACCTAAACACACCATTACATTTTACACAACAATTACACATGAGAAACTCCGCCCAGTGGACATGGCTTTACATTGGTGATTCTCTACCTTAGGTCTCTTAATTATCTAACGCTACAGTGCACTTTCTGGACAGGATGGTGGATCTTCTGTTATATCTCACACTTCGACTCTCACACACACCAACACGAAAGTTTACTCCAGACCGAGCGGTACAAAAAGGAACATGCATAACTACAGCCTCTGAAACTATCTTGCTACTCTCGCATGCAAAACCATACATACTTAAATTACATGAAATACATCACACTGGCAACATAGAATGCATCACAAAGAATAGTCACAACGTCAGAATCACTTCACTTTCAGCTTTCCCACTTCAATTAGTATTCATCCTAGTTTCACACGACACTGCCCAACTTCGTAACTTTTCTTTCCTACTACGAACTCTGGAGGATATATGTACGTCTTCTTGTGCAATGCAAGCCAAGTGGCGTTGCTGGTTGGGCGGCTCACTCACCTTGCTTCTCTCTCAGAGTATTAGAATTTGAATCTAGCATCACACGGAAACATAACACGGAAAGTAATATTAAGATCATATTCGTCACACACGCGAGTCCTCAACTGATACCTTGGACGAGTACTTCTCTTTATCCTTTGTCTCATACACAGATTGAAACTCACACAGTACACACCATGTGGAGATGCTTGTCTCTAATTTCAAGTCCTGCTCACGCCATTTCTTAAATATTTCCAACTTATAGTACACACACCAGTAATTCAGCTTAACTTTAGCACTCGGAAGTATTTCAACATAGTACTAGCACTCGCAAGTATTTCAACTTAACGCTACATGTGGTTTCATTGTGACTTCCGTAAATTAGTACGACCCCCTTAATATTACCTGCCTGTCATTTAATTCTCCCCTCTAAAGTTTCTGAAATAGAGAAATAATTATTCCAAACTACTCTTAAATATTTAACATGCATACAATTCTCTCCACTCTTTTGTCTTTACGGAGCACACATAAGACATGTCTTACCAACACAAGATCCAGCGCCAGAGTGCTGAAACATGGTGGTTCTTCAGGTCATCTCGCACGTCTGCCGAGGTGGGGGAGCACCATGATACCGTATTGGTCTGCCACATTTCAGGCGCTCAAAGCTCAGGTAAATTTCATCTCTTTGGTTCCATCGTAGGTGACCGAAGGACCGTCTCAAAGATGATCATATATTGCACATTCACTATCTGCGGTTAGCAGACGACCATACATTCATTCATTTCACAGATCTCACCAAATTGGATGTAGGTATTTATTTTGTGTGCGTGCTCATGTGATCAATTAAATAAATAAATTGTCCTTCTTTCCTACACTGGTATCCGGCTTCGGTGTATTAAGTGAAAGTAAGTTATTATTACATAAAATATATTGTTTTGACAAGATAACGAAGAATGTGTAAGTAGGCAGTTAAGGTTTTTATGCTGGTAACGCCATGTAGAGCTCAATATGAAAATCACTGAGCAGTCTGTGCCTGGTTGGCACTGTTGTAATTTGCTATTGCAGTGTTGGGCATTTGGCTGTTAACAGCGTGTAGCCTTGCGCAGTTGGGGCTGAGCAGCCAGCAGTGGTGGATGTGGGGAGAGAAATGGCGGAGTTTTGAGAGCGGATGATTTGGACATGTGTCCATCAGAGACAGTAAATTTATAAGACTAGATGCGATGAAATGCTATATATATTATGACTTTTGAACACTATTAAGGTAAATCCTATTAAGGTAAACTTTTCTCTATCTAAATCTTTAATTTGCTAATTATGCCTATCAGTAGTTAGTCCTTTCAGTAGTTTGAATCTTCTGTTTATCTGGCAATATTGGCGCTCTTTGTACAGCAGTAGTTTGAGTGACGAAGATTTTTGTTATTCAGGCCCATTATTTTGTAGGGATTTTTGAAAGTCAAATTGCGTTGCGCTAAAAATATTGTGTGTCAGTTTAGTGTTGATCAGAACAAACAAAGAGTAATGTTTGAGTACGTTCAGTTTTGCTCAGCTGTTTGGAATGCAAATAATGTAAGAGGTTTATCAGCACAGTCATTCATTAATTTTTCTAAGGGGACGTTTTAAACGTTGTATCTATTTTCAATGTCGGGTGGTACTGTACCCTTTCAAAACTCACAGAACGAAACGCTGTCCACAGTTGCGCTGCTCATTAGCTCAGGTTAGCTCTGGGCTGTTGCGGTGATTTTGCTGGCCAGGGCAGTTGTACATCACAGAGGGCACACTGCATAACAGCGCTGGTTACCTTACCCTACAGTAACGCTAAATGAGACCACCATTTGTAACCATGGCTCACGACCCTGTGATGTCTAGGGTAGGTCCTGTGCGTTGCTCGTGCATGAAATCTGAAATCGGCCACTCACCAGGTCTACGCCGCACACGTGTACTTCCATCATTCGTATACAGACACAACCTACTCTAATCACTGAAGATGGCCACGGAGCCCTACCACTCTGTAGCCGGCCATGTGGCCGAGCGTTTCTAGGCCCTACAGTCTGGGACCATGCAACCGCTGCGGTCGGAGTTTCGAATCCTGCCTCGGGCATGGATGTATGTCATGTCCTAAGGTTAGTTAGGTTTAAGTAGTTCTAGGTTCTAGGGGACTGATGACCTCAGATGGTAAGTCCCATAGTGCTCAGAGCCATTTGAACCACTCACTAGTCGACTCTTACATGATAACACAGAAGCCATGCCTGGCGGTGTCACGGTGTCGGTGACTGCCTGCCAGAGGCACATGTTAGTCCTGCTGCAAGCAAACGTGTGCCACAGATCATCGGTGACACGTTAGCTGCCACATGTGCCCGAATTCCTTCGCTGAATGAAGAACGGTCGGCATCAAACGATTGGTCGACAGCGACGAGCGTCTGTGCTACACTGTGTTCATAACCTAGTCTATAGATGCGTAAATGTTCCACAGACCACTGTTGAATGCAGTGACATAGCACCGTTGCATTATATCCAATTTGTGCAGTAATTCATCGATAGGTTCTGCACTCCCACAATGTGGTCGTATTCAAATGGTTTTAGATGTTCATAATATGTACGTACTCGTCGCTGAGGCATGGTTATATCATAGAATTAATGCTGGAGTCACTGTGCATATCCAAACTTAGCACATTTACTGCCTTTAGAGTCAAAACAGTGGGTGCACAGACCGACCTCCTCAGCTTGATTGAAATGACCATTTCAAATGAATCCCTAACAATGAAACCCCTCCGTATAACATGATGCCACTGAACGTCGTCGCATTGGTTAGCAGGGGTGCATGGTCCAAGTGTGATCAAGATATGTTACTTGGTAGTAATACATCATGCAAAAGTTATAAACGAATACGTCAAAACTTTGAATACAAGCAGACATACGAGGATAGCATATGTGTTAAGGCATTCGTAAATAGCATTTTCGGTAGCTGAATGAGCTATCCTTTTCCTCTCGGATTCTGCGCGGAACTTCCTCGTTTGCTACCTTATCAGTTCACATAATTTTCAACATTCGTCTGTAGCAACACATATCAAATGCATCGATCCTGTTCTGTTCCAGTTTTCCCGTAGTCCACATTTTACTATAATTAAAGCCTATGCTTGATACTAGTAGACTTTTCTTAGCCAGGAATAATCCATTTTGCCAGTGCTAGTCTGCTTTCGATGTCCTCCTTGCTCCCTTCGTCGTTGGTTATTTCGCTGCCTGGGTAGTAGAGTTCCTTAACGTCATCTACTTTTTGGCCATCAATTCTGATGATAATTTTCTAGCTGTTCTCATTTCTGATACTTCCCATTCCTTTCGTCTTTCTTCTATTTACTCTCCATCCATACTCGTTGGACTGTTTACTCCATTTAGCAGGTCACGTAACTCATCTTCACTTTCAATCAGAATAGCAATGCCATCAGCGAATCGTATCGTTGATATATTTTCACCCTGAATTTTAATCCCGCTCTTGAACCTATCTTTAATTCCCATCTTTACTTTGCTTCTTCGATGTACAGATTGAACAGAAGGGGTGAAATACTACATCCATATCTTACACTGTGCTTAATCCGAGCACTTCGGTCTTGGTTGTCTACTCTTGTTCTTCCCGTTCATCTCTTACACATAATGTATATTACTCCTTATAGCTGAGCCCTATTTTCCACTTAAATTTGAATATCTGATAACATTTTCACTATAGAACGCTTTTTCCAGGTCGACACATCCTATGGACGTGTCTCTATTTTTTTCTTTAGTCTTGTTTCCATTATCAGCCGCATCGTCAGAATTGCTTCTCTGGTGGCTTTATTTTTCATAAAGCCAATCTGATAGTCATCTAATACATCCTAAATTTTCTTTTGCTGTCTTTAGTATACTACTGTTGTAAGTAATATCGATGGATGACGCGTTAAGCTGATTGTGCATGAACACAGAGGATAAATGTGATTAATAAGGAACTCAGTCGATATGGTGAATTTCTACTGTGAGGAATTGTGGCTGGCACAGGAAGTTCTTGGCGGGTGTCGTAAAAAAAATTTGGAATGTCACGGAAAGAAAAGAGCATTAACCTAGCGAGAACATCGCTGGGCAGCTCGAGCATTTGATTTAGCATTTTCTGCTCACATTACAACGATAACGTAAGAATTGTGTAGGTACAGAACGTAAATGATGGAATATTTCCCCATTACTATGGTGAAAATATTTCTGTGGAGACAATTCTTAACAGAAAAATGTGTTGTACACTATAAATGCCATTCCTTCATACAACTCTCGCGTAAATACGTCAGAAATATACATCAGGATTTCCGATTTTGAACGTAACTGGTATTCATCAACGGTGAATGTAAACGAACGATTTGAGACAATCAGCCAAGTAGTTTGAGATGTTATTTAGGAATGACTCTCGACTATGGTTTCAGGAACTGTAAAATTGTCAATGTATTTCTGATTAAGACAATTTTACAAATGTTGAAACCAAGGTCCAGGGTGGTTAATAAACTTTTATACCGCCAGCTGATTGGCTGATTTTCTCAATTCATTAATTTAGTTTGAATTCGTCCTAAATGAGCTCCATAATACGTTGACATGCTTAGTAGCTGCAATTATAACGTTGTTTGTTTTAAATGAAAGGACAAATGTTTGTCTGATTTTCTCAATTCATTAATTTAGATTGAATTGGTCCTAAATGAGCTCCATAACACGTTGACATGCTTAGTAGCTGCAATTATAATGTTGTTTGTTTTAAATGAAAGGAGTATTGGTATAAAGAACAAACAAATATGTGGTGCTATTACTTAGGTAGGAGATACAATTTTCTACAGGTTTTTACACAGTACACAGTTAAGATGTGTGATGTAAAATTGTCCATAATATAGCCTAAAACCGCGCCTTAGAGAGAACAAAGTCGAGGAGGTAGACGCACTGACAAATGGAGGAGAAGCGTGTAGCCCCTCGAGCTGACTGCCATCTCTCCTGACGGCACGGTTCCCTGCTGGGCTCAGATAACTGTCTCCGGTTTATACCACAAGGCAGCTTACTGCTTGGTCCTAATTAAGACTCCCATTACGTCTCCCGTTCTGAGAGGCCAACTAATTCGGACGGCAGCCGCCTGATGTCTCTGTCGTTAGTAGTCTCTCGATTGCGGAGCTGCCGAGATAATCAGCCGCGAAGCCGCTGCCACGAAGTGCGTGCCACCACGTCACACACGCAACCTGCGCCAATGTATTCGCCACACATGTATTCAACTTGCCTGGAGGATGACACGGTGCTGCTCATAATTACAGAGGGAGAGGGCTGCTGATGGGCTTAACATACAATTGTTTGTGGAGGGATTATGGCGGGTTTACGTAAAATAGAAAGAAAATGCAAGCTATCAGGTACAGGCAGGAGAAAAAAAATCTCTGTCCTGATACAGACAGTATACGGAAATCAAAGACCTCTGTATGTTCTTATATTTTGCCCCATGATTTACATACACTTTATCAACGGAGTAGTTTATTTCGTCTGGTTTTTTAGAAGTTCCTTGTAGAACGCAGCAAGACAAAAGTTTGTTTTTCTTTTTTGCCTCAAGAAAGGTAGTTCAGTTCATATTTCTGAGACTCTGATGGGCAGCTGGTGATTGTTCGTTCGAACTGATGTTTTTAAAACAAACAACACCGTACTAAAAGTCATTGCGGCATACAAGCCGAATCAAACGATTAGATCACTTTCGAATGAGCCGTCAGGCGTAACTAATATGTTGGTTCAATAGTGATTGTGTCGTGAGCTCGTCGTGGAAACCATCGTTAGAACAACGAACGAACAGTAGTTACAAATCATACCCATGAGGAACAGTGGAGTTTGTTACCCACAAGGAGACCAGAAATGTTCGAGATCTTTATATTACGGTAAGCGAAATCCAACAAGATCGACTGCAGGCAGTGGTTGGTTCATGGCGTCTTCGTTAGACCACGCTGTGCCAGCTACCTGAAAAGGTTCAAAAGCAACTCTTTCAAATATTTTGTCTTTGTGACTAGATACAGCACCGACGAATGGAAAAGATTTTCTCACCACGAACGCTGTTGGAAACATAACGCACTTTTTTTGTCATTAGTCTTCCGCTTGGTTTAGACTGCCCCACTCCCAGATGGCTCTCTCCACCACTCCCCCAACCCCGCTTCAGAGGCAGGTTACAAGATATTTATTTTCACTTATACTGGGAATATCATTATTTTCGTTTGTTACAAGCACCTCCGTTATATAGTAACAGCATCAGTATCACCAGCTCTAAATTTTATTGGCTGTCGATTGTAACCATATGTCAGTTTAAGAATTTGGGTAATGATCAGCCATGTATATTTATAAACCAGAAACTGAGACTTGATTAACTTTTTATCATGCAACATTTCTAAATCGAGTGTCAACGAAGGCCAGTAATGTATCTTGCTTGTCGAAACCTCCTGGGGGATCTCAACAACAATAAAGGAAAAAAATGGAAAATTTATTCCCGAGTGGTCCCTAACTAGAGCAGAAGTAGTATATATGTTTATATGAATTATACTTCAATGATACATGTCAGTCAGATATTTTTTTGTGGAAAACTGAATTATACTTGCTGGCAGTCAGTGCGATTTCTCATCCAGATTCAACTGCCTTTCTTTGCTCCTGATAGACGGGCAATGTCATCTTTGCATTATCATCAGTTTCTTTTTCAGCGTTACCCGGCTTTCGAAATTTTCTTGCAGTTTTTCCGCTATTTCTTTGAAGCAGTAATCAATACCAGTGATAAACATTCGGGGCCTCTCACTAACATTTCTTAATGTAAATTTTCTGTTGTGTGATGGTCTTTTATTATTTCCGCGTAATTCTTAAAATCTCGTAGGTCACTCATGTCTAAAATTAAAACCGTCGAACGTTTCTCTGTTTATAAATATCGAAATTTTGACTTTAATTTCTTTTATTTACTCTTAATTACTAAGCGCAAAGCCACAATTGCTTCTTAAGTAACTTTCTCCGTCCTGAAATTTTACTGATATTCGTCATGAACATAATGTTTCTATCAGTTCATTTGTGGGTAGTTCTTGGCTGCATTTTACACACGTGATGAGTCAGGCCGAGCAAAAAATTCCATGTTTATCGATCTGGCCGCTCATCAACAACCTGATACTACGCTTTACTACTTAAGTCCCTCGTTTCATAGATTGTTGTACTCATATTCTAAAACCCTGCTGGTTTCTGTGCCTCTCGTGAACTCGTTATGATCTGCTTCAGCTCAGCTCATACAATGTTTTGGCACGTGCTAATTTCACCGGATTACATATTCGTCTCGCATTCGGGAGGGCGACGGTTTCAAACCCGAGTCCGGTTATCCAATTTACGTTTTCCGTTATTTCTCTAAATCGCTGGAGAATAATTTCTGAATCGTTCCTTTGAAAGGGCACGAACGATTTCCTTCCACATTCTTGACAGAATCCGAGCTTGTGCTCTGTCTCTAATGACCTCGATGTCCAAGGGACGTTACACCCAATCTACTGTTCTTCACATATACCTCTAACAGTAGTATATAATACGGGTCTCTTTGGTTAAAGCTTTTAAGCTACGTTACATTACACTTTACGTCACAGCTATTTTTCTTATCGTAGTTCCTTTCTCAGTTTCTTCCCATATCTCGTGCCCATTCACATTTAGCTTGTCTTAATTATATCAATTTTTGTTGCATTTAAGTCGCGTTTTACTTTACTTATGACACTATATAGAAGTAAACTAATCTAGTTTGTTTTAATCTATGTGATATTTTCTGTGCTCTACAATACCAGCTATGTGCTACTTGTTTGTATCAACCCTTACGGGAAGCATGTGTACCATCTGGTGTCGAAACTGGATATGGTTCGAAACCTGGAAGGACGTCTGCTTACTTTTGTTAAGGTGCAGGGACACACACACCATTCCTACTTTCGACAGTGTCGTGCATCACATTTGCACACCTGCAGCAAATCGCATCAAGCGAAGAGCCAGCCTGGCCCTTGGCAGGGGAAAGATTCTCTAAACCTGACAACATCGCGGCATTAACGCGAAGGAGCTGCTGCATCTTCACCTACGACTTTCTCTGCACCCCAGAATACACGTGGGAATGGGTGAATGGTGCCACGTGGAACCAAGCAGACTGGACGCACTCAGAAACCTCGGAGAAGCAGATCACTAAGTTTGCACTGCTACCTGGCAAACCACAAGAAGAAACAGAGACCAAACGACACGCCGTAATCAATCTCACGAGGAAAGCTCTTGACGACACAGTTACAGCAGTAATTGAAAAGGGACTCAACTTTGCGACAACACCTCCAACTCTCCCGTTCCCTGAAATAATATGTGCAGTAGAACAGGCAATCGGACGGGCTACCTGGCAACAAGGCTGAAGAAATCAAGAGATTAGCGTGTCGGATTCTTTCTAGAGCAACACCAGCCAGACGCAACATCTCCAGAGCGGAAATAACAGCTTACGCAACCTCAGAGAAAATACAGAGATAGACATTCTCCCCTCCGACAAATGGAACGCTAGTATCACTCTCGAGAGACGCGTGCATGAACAGGAGATACTGCAGTAACTAGACGAGGCAGCATATCGGAAAATTAAAACAGACCCCATTAACTAGAAACAACAAAGCACATCCCAATCGTTGAAAAATTACGCGCTCGAGGATTAGGATGTCAAGAGACTTGGCCAACGCTCAGTGGAAGCACCGAGGATATATGGCCTTCCAAAGACGCGAAAATAAGGAATGTGACAGTTGGTTAGCAACATAGGAGCACAAATGTACCCTCTGGCTAAGCATCTGGGGGGGGGGGGGGGCTGCTACGACTCTTCGTGTACAAATGTGCGTATCGTATCCGGTATTCGACGTACTTCATTGGCCGCCAAAGGAGCTAATTTTAGAATAATTTGACATCGTGGTCAGCTTTGACTGTCACAATTTACAAAGGACGCCATGGAAGATTATATCAATCCAATCAGCGTGAAATTCTGGGCACAAATGACACAAATTTTCAGGCATGTGCTAACGTCGATCTACTTTGCCTTCAACGACCAATACTACGAGCAGACGGACGGAGTGGCCATTGAGAGCCCTCTCTCTTCGGTGGTAGCCAACGTATTCATGCAGAGTTTAGAAGAAGTAGCCTTGAAAACCGCCGAACTGAACCCTGTATGTTTCTTGCGACATGTGGACGACACATTTTTAATCTGACCACATGGAAATGATCAACTACAAATATTTCTACAGCATCTGAATTCCATCAATAATAACATACAGTGAAACGTAAAATTGCTACTGGTTCACCAAAGGTTATTAATCACTATCAATACACAAAATGTAAAGTCTAAGTAGGTGCCAAAGAATAATTGGTGAAATTACACACAGTTTTCAGTAACACTCTTTATTCAAATTTGGTGCAAGACTTTACGATATTTTTTAAAAAGAACCAACCACCATTTCACGAATAAGTCACGATAGGAAAGGACTTTTAAATTATTAAATTATTATAAAAAAATTCACCCTATTAAAAGGCAAGTACAGACAAGCAATTTAAAGTACAGAACGCGATGCTGTACAATATTTCAAGCTCAGCTAAATTATACATGAATTTCACTCCATTAATAAATGAATACACTTTGAGTATGTGACTTCACTTTTGGGCAGAGAAATTTCCCACTTGGTTACAACAGCCGTAGCTATGGCCACCCACAACAAACTCACTGAGATTCATTAAATGGCGCAGAATCTAACTTGTCTGCAACATATACAGACAATCCTGTTTACAAAAGTTCTAAAAGTAGAAAAACCTAAACGCATGAGTCATGCACACGGAGAAGAGGGGGGGGGGGGGGAGGGGCACTCACAGTTAATAACATTAACATTTCCAAAGTATACAAAAAATATTTCTACGAATTTCTGTCACTTAACTTACGGCAAACACACACGCTCGCAAGGTAGGACTTGCGAGCTTTTACGACATTCTCCTTTCAAGGCAACAATTTATACTCGTAATGAAATGGCAAACTTTTGCATGGCAAGAATACACGCTAATAACCAACTACTTCTATAAAACACATAAGCACGTTGAGTAAAAGCCTTAAAGGGTACTGAATCGGAAAAACACCTACAGTTTTTTCCTGAATAGAAATAATATAAAAAATCCACTACGGCGTACATTAACAATCTTGCTTAATTATAGCCAATTATACATAAACACAAATTTACGTAAGTTACAGCTTTCAGATGAGCAGGAATTCGTTATGCGATTGACTAGTTCTTACCACGAAGCAAGAGGAATTTTTCTTCTTTCTTCGAGTATCTTTTACACGTGAGTCTAGTGATACTAGTTATGGCAGGCGAGAGAATGGGTCAGGTCTTAATGCCTTGCATTTTAAACAGTACAGCCATTGGTGCCTTAGACTTTCACAGACATGGCAGAGGCTAACAGTAGAATAATCCATAATCCATAGATAAGCTGGAAGGGGAAAGAAGCAATCCGAACTGCAGGTTTACTCTGACTCCCCTCCCTTTTTCGTCCTCAAAAGGGGACAAACGGACCACCCTTTTTAATATTACCAACTTCCCGCGGATGGGCCGACGAGAATGAATGGCGGGAAACCCCCACAATATACGGCCGGTATAATTAACAAGAATAAGTAAATTTAATTCAATTAAACTTCACAAAATCTGTTAACAATGACTACTCAACTTCTGGTGCGTCACAACTCCCTGGACTGTGCCAACGCAGCACCTCCAAATGCTCTGCCGAGCCGCCCGCTGCCAGCCGTTCCTGCGGACGCAGGAAGGCGAGCTGATTTCCAGAACCTCCTCGACCGTCGACAGCATACGGCAGAACTGCAAATTAGGCCCCTTGCGGACCCAGGCTCAGGAAGCTTCCTTTCGTGACGAGCAGTTTACGCCCCATACCACGGAACCACTGCTCGCGTCATTTGCGCTGATGCCTCGGTCCGCGTGCTGTCCCTCTAGCACCGGCAGAGAAGTCTCTCCTTGATGCCCCGACTGTCAATTCCCCCAAGGGAGCCCATACAGCCACTTCTTTAACCCTCGCGAACAGCCCACTTTTTCGCTTTCCCGCTAGAGGGAGACAGCGGAGCCTTCAATCGCGACAACGGCGCCACCGCCAGAAAACGGAGGGCGACTGCTTCACGCTAAGTGCTGCGGCGCGCTTTTCATAGCTAACTTTGCTCCGGCTCATACAGTTCACTGTGAAATTCGAAAACCATGGACAAGTATCCTGTTTTGATGTCCTGTCTTAGCGCACATCAAATGGTTCGCTAGGTCACAGTGCGTACCACAAGGCCACACACACTGACCTGTACCTTCGTGCTTCCATCTGCCACCATCCAGCACAGCTAAACGGAGTCGTTAGCACCTTGGTACACAGAGTACATACGATCTCGGACGATCAAGAGCTATGAACGCAACTTAAACACCTGGAGACTGTGTTCGGCACGAATAGATACTGCCATTGCCAAATCCTAAGGTCTCTCCGAACACAGAAGTGGAGTAGACACCAAGATGAAGAACAAACGAAGAAGAGAAAAAAAGGAATGACGTTTCTACCTTTTACAGGCAACATGTCGTCCAAAACAGTGAAACTGTTAGGCCAAAAGAAGAACTACATAGTCTTTCGATCACAGACTGAACCGTTCGCCTTACTAGGAACGGCGAAAGATGGTCGGTCTCAAGAAAGCAGGTGCATACAAAACTTCATGTGGCTATGGAAAATCCTATATCGGCCACACGAACGCTACAGCCGCCTTGGCCAATCAAGCCAATCTGCCCTAGCAAAACGTAGCATATACACTGGATACACGGCAAATTATGACAAAAATACTGCTCGCCACATTTGTGGCGAGCATCTTCAATGATGCTAGACAAATTCGTGTAGCAGACAGCCTCGTGAACGGGGACAGTGGTTACCATCTCACTCAGGCCAGGGACTCATTGGACTATTGTTTTCGGCTGGAAGACCGAGACCCCTTCGAACAGCATATATGTTAGGAAAAGCCTGAGATCACGTAAGTACTACCTTTTCATGGCTTACATTTTCAGTGTATCGTACATGATATGAGAGTATGTCATATCCTGGCTATGCTTTACAGTCCTGTATTTTGTTTCTAACCCATTGACTGTAATGTGTTCCAGTTGATACCTTTCCATGACTACTAGTACTTTTACCACCTCTTGAATGTTTCTTAAACCCTCTAATCTTGATAAAGATATCGCAGATCTTACCTTCATTCACTAGTTTTTTTCCACATTACCCATTAACTGTGCTTTCAACATACTGCAGTGGTTAGCTCATTGAACTGGAGGAGATGAGAGGCGACTCAGCCATGGCGTGGAGGCCGACGGGATGCCTACACCGCACCAAGCCATCCTTTGATTTGCGGTGTCATGCGGATACGATAGGGAGGGGCATGTGGTCATCACGCTATTCAGCCGGTCGTTTTTCTGATTTTCAGACCTTGGAGAAGCTGCAGTGTAGGGACGCTGTTCGACCACAGGATTGAGCGGTCTGCCCTGAGTTATGAGAGCAGCTGCCGCCAAAGCAGAGAGCACCCTGTTCGCTGGAAGGAGGTCACAGCCGCCTCCACATTATCGTCTGCTGTGCTGCCACAATGTCATCGATGTCGCAGCTGGAGACGTCACTGACAGTGGCTTTTGAGTGACGCTACTCACAGCCCCACTCTCGGGCTGTCAGCAACGCCGGACATCTATTGTTTCGTATGAGAGGGAGCAGTACACCTCCACCAAGCTGTTGCTGATGTACTACGGATGAGGGCTGGAAAAAGAAGTTAATCAAAGAAATCTACTGTCATCCCGATGTTTCATTTCACTCTTCACGGGTCATCTAACACTGCTGCCGTATCACAGACGTCATCTTCATAGAGCAACGTCTGAACCTAAAGTCTACGGTACAGTGAGTTCGAAAATTTTGATTTTATTTTGGTCATGGTGAAAAGGTGAGCAGTAGACACAACTAAAGATGGGGTTAAGAGAGACCCAGGATTAATTGGATCTGTATGTGAATATCCTGCACCATAATATGTTAAGCAGTTGAAAGTGCTCTTTGGAGTCAGTAACTATTGCTGCTGGTGCATAAAAGGATTTGCAGATATTGCCAGACATTGGAGACAGTTGTTAAAAAAAGGATACTAAATGTGTGTGATCAGAAGATAGCCAACATGCTTTAGGTGAAACAAGCTTTAACATCGAGTCCGATATTGGGGTTTCCTGATTTTAATAGAGAATTTGTTTTTCCATTGATGCATCAAACCACGTACTTGGCTGTGGTTTCAAAAGAGGTAGGAGGCGTAGAATATCTGGTATCTTATGCACGAAGGCATGGAAAAACTAGTAGAAGCCGACCTCGTGGAAGATCAGTTTGGATTCCGTAGAAATACTGGAACACGTGAGGCAATACTGACCTTACGACGTATCTTAGAAGAAAGATTAAGGAAAGGCAAACCTACGTTTCTAGCATTTGCAGACTTAGAGAAAGCTTTTGACAATGTTGACTGGAATACTCTCTTTCAAATTCTGAAGGTGGCAGGGGTAAAATACAGGGAGCGAAAGGCTATTTACAATTTGTACAGAAACCAGATGGCAGTTATAAGAGTCAAGGGGCATGAAAGGGAAACAGTGGTTGGGAAGGGAGTGAGACAGGGTTGTAGCCTCTCCCGTATGTTATTCAATCTGTATATTGAGCAAGCTGTAAAGGAAACAAAAGAAAAATTCGGAGTAGGTATTAAAATCCATGGAGAAGGAATAAAAACTTTGAGGTTCGCCGATGACATTGTAATTCTGTCAGAGACAGCAAGGGACTTGGAAGATCAGTTGAAAGTAATGGACAGTGTTTTGAAAGGAGGATATAAGATGAACATCAACAAAAGGAAAACGAGGATATTGGAATGTAGTCGATTTAGGTCGGATGATGCTGAGGGAATCAGATTAGGAAATTAGACACTTAAAGTAGTAAAGGAGTTTTGCTATTTGGGGAGAAAATTAACTGATGATGGTCGAAGTAGAGAGGATATAAAATGTAGACTGGCAATGGCAAGGAAAGCGTTTCTGAAGAAGAGAAATTTGTTAACATCAAGTATAGATATAAGTGGCAGGAAGTCTTTTCTGAAATTATTTGTATGGAGTTTAGCCATGTATGGAAGTGAAACATGGAGGATAAATAGTTTGGACAAGAAGAGAATAGAAGCTTTCGAAATTGGGTGCTATAGAAGAATGCTGAAGATTAGATGGGTAGATCACATAACTAATGAGGAAGTATTGAATAGGATTGGGGAGAAGAGAAGTTTGTGTCACAACTTGACCAGAAGAAGTGATCGGTTGGTAGAACATGTTCTGAGGCATCAAGGGATCGCCAATTTAGTATTGGAGGGCAGCATGGAGGGTAAAAATCGTAGAGGGAGACCAAGCGATGAATACACTAAGCAGATTCAGAAGGATGTAGGTGGCAGTAGGTACTGGGAGATGAAGAAGCTGGCACAGGATAGAGTAGCATGGAGAGCTGCATCAAACCTGTCTCAGGACTGAAGACCACAACAAAAACAACAATCGGTAAATGAAATCAGGTAAGAAGAAGTGTTATCAAAAAGAAGTTACCAGTTAAAAACACGAATAAATGCTATTTGCAAGCACTGTAAGTTGCCTTTTGCAGATATGTTTGTTTTCCAATATCTCGTCGGCCATTGTGACAAGACCTTCCGTTTCAAAGTAAAAGACGATGATCAACTGATGATGTTTGGTTTAACAGCAAACACGTTATGTAACTGGTTTTAAAAGTACGTACAATATTAATCGCCATAAAACATTTTAATTGAAGACGTAACAATATCCTCAACAAAGTTTTAATATATTAAACAGCAATTAAATATATATAACTCGTAATATTTACAAATACTGCATAGAACATGACCTTATGTCTCACAATGAGAAACCATTTATGGTGGCCACTAGTGCGGCCTTTAATGTGACTGAAACACCGACTAGGGAGCGTCATGTGTCCCTAGGTACAGTATCCTACATGTACAATATCCTTCCCCAAGCCGTCAGCGTTCTCTATTACCTCAAGTTTCTTTTTTTCCATGTGCTACCGCTATTAGAAATCTATGATTACTTTTCAGGTTGAAATATATCATTATGCATATTCAGACATACCTAAACATGGTAAACAATTCTAAATATATTCACAACACAAGAAAAAAATATTGATACATCAACGTAGTGTTGTTGTTCTGAAAAGTAACTGTATACGAATAGCTCTCTTGACACGAACGCTTATAGAGAAGTGATTGTGACGTGTATTAAAGACACGAGGTAACTTAACTTTTCGACTGTATTTCGTTGTGGATAATCTCCAGACAGTATTAAACTTCTGTTGAAGAAGCATTATTACACATTGCTTTTCTCTTTGTTTCTTCCGTTTTTTTCTGCGAAAAATTCCTTCGTCCTGGGACTGGGGCAGTCTGTGTGTACTTGGGTGTATGTGTGTTGAGTGTGTCAGTGTAAGTTGAACTGTCACGTTCAACTCGCTACAAGCAATTACGATTATAATTAGTGTCCTCAGAGTCTTCTGGGGTGCAATGCTTCTTTAAAATCTTCTAGGTTCGAAAGTCGCGTAATTTCGAATAAAAAAAATGACCTTTAGATAGCTGTTTCCGCCATCGTTATCGGGAGTTGAAATCATTGACTGCCGAGGCTGATACGGTGTTCTACTTACACAGATTTAATGACAGCGGTTGGAACCATCCAGAGAAGGTCGGGAGCAAACACGGAAGGAAATTTGGGTACTTGCTAGTGGCTGCGTCCAGCCGCGGGGCCCGGTGACGTCACATGGCGAAAGCTGAAGCCCACGAGAAAGGCCGTGGTACGTACGTCACAGCGCCTGACACTACAGGTCGGTCCCAGCGTCATCTCCAGCGGGGAGCTAGTAACTATTTCAGACGAATTTAGTAATTGTTCATTGCCTGTTTAAATGCTGGGAAGCTCTCGATAGCACACAAAAACATTAAATCCTTTTCAATTAAATGTTTATTTCCCTAGGGCCCTGCACGGACTTCGCTCGACATACACAGGCCCTTCAATGAGCTTCTGATGTCGCATTAGTCGGCTTGTGTGCCACATTTCCCGAACGCACGGCTCTGTGCAGGGCACATGGAAAATCAATATTTAATTGAAAAGGTGCGTAGTGTAGGCCAAAATTTATTCGTTTCCTATCGAGGTCTTGGATGCATTAAAACACGCATTTAAACACAAACTCGTATGAAATAGTTACTCGCTACGCGTCCGAGACTGCTCCTGGCACTCATAAGACTGCGGTATCATCTAGGCCTCAGCCGCCGGTCGGAGTGGCCTAGTGGTTCTAGGTGCTACAGTCTGGAACCGTGCGACCGTTACGGTCGCAGGTTCTAGTCCTGCCTCGGGCCTGGATGTGTGTGGTGTCCTTAGGTTAGTTGGGTTTCAGTAGTTCTAAGTTCTAGGGGACTGATGACCTCACAAGTTAAATCCCATAGCGCTCAGAGCCATTTGAACCAAGGGCCCAACCAGATGTATTACCACATTCATAGGGGACATCTTACACTCCAGCAATTCGAAGATCAATATTATCTTTGACGGGGCGTAACATATCTCTTTTATGGGAGCAAGGCCAGAACACTGCTCTCAGTCCGTCTCTCTCCAGCACGCACCCTATGTTGTTATAGTTGCTCCGCAGTAATGAAGGAACGCAGCTGATTGGCCCCTTCCACAGATTCATGATACTTCTTTCGTTGGTGGCACTTCAAAACTTAATTTTTCCTCGCTGTCACTATTCGCTTTGCACACGTGCTTCAAATGCTGAAATTCGGACTCTAGATGGCTGTAGTCAGAAGCAATCTTCGTCCTGAGTACTAACGTATTCAGTACCGCTTTCTTTTCTTAAATATCAGTGAGTGTGCGTAGATTTGTACACTGAATGACAAAACAAGCATCCTGCATTCCGTTCAACGAAAACGTCCAAGAACGGAAGCTTGCCATCGCTCTCCGACTCGACAGTAAATTTAGTGTTAGGATGGACACCGATTTCACTGTGACGCCATATGAAGGAGATGTCGCCAGTGTACTATACGAAGCAGCATGGTCAGAAGCTCTCACAGCCCAGAGCCTGCTAATACAAGTGCTCCATGAAGTAGTTCGCGATGTCCGGCGACAGTGGTGATCCAATGACTATGCAATCCGTCATCTAATAATATTCGTACATGAAGTACGTTGTCATGAAGTCAAGGTGGAACAACTTGATGATCTCTGGTGTAAAATGATAGGTCAAAAAATCCAGCGTGTCTTCTAGCGGCACTCTCGTAAAAAGTGATTCATCGTGCCCAACTTACCTTACGCGCATGTGCCATTCCGTCACTCTGTGTGAGATACTGTATGCAGCCATTACATCTGTATATGCAGAATGCCGTGCCAATCCCAGTAACCGGCGATGTCAACTAATAATGACGATGGCAGATATAGCTATCGAAAGCTCGAGCGCTTTATTCGAAATGAGGCGACTTCTAAACCGAGATAATTCTACTGAAGATAACAGTTCCTTTCTCAATATGTAAATTCTGTGTCCGTTATGATTAACCTCTGCGTCCTCTTTCTCTTTGTACTAATTAATGCTGGTTCTGTCGACAATAGTACCGATTCCACATTTTAACAATTAATTGTAGTATCTTCCAAAGACGAGACAATGCTGAGTTGGCTGATAGGGCTGATACAAATAAGGACCACCGTTGTTGTGGGAAAATTTTCTTAGTTATCATTCCAGCGAAAGAAGGTGGATACGGCATATATTCTGGTATATGAGTACAGTTGTGAATCAGAGTACTTAGATTGCACATTAACTCTCCAGCTGTAGGATACTGTAACTAGGTTTCCCGGTTAATATTTTGGGGTCCGAGACATTTCAGAAAGAAAAATTATGGGAAATGAAAAGAGTAGCTTAGGATGTGCGATGGGGAAGGTAGGAAGATACAACGGAGCGGAAAATCATGTGACTTCAAGGTGGTTAAAAAACATGTGAAATGAGAAGCAAGACTTTGGTGTTAGAGACGTTTGAATTATGTTTTGTGGGGTATGAAATTCCAGAGGACTAGTGTCTTGAGTGGTTTCCTGAATTTGCTTAAGGCAACTGCTGGGGTGATTCCTTTGAAGAAGACACTACTACTGACTTTACCGTCGACGAAACGTTAAATATGCCAACATCTTTAGGGCCGTACGTCAACATCAATGGTATGTGGAGGATACTGGGAGTAGTGGTGCTGAATGGCTTACCGTCTATGTGTATGGCGGATGGGTTACGGTTTCGTGAAAGCAGTGTTAATATCAGTTTAAGCTTATTTTCATGTGAAGGCTCGAGGCGGCATTATTTGAGTAAAAATGGGGACTGTCGCCGCGCTTTTAGCTTTGAATCTATCAGGGGCCAGCTGTCTGCTATAATTACTTACCTCCATTTCCTACAGATCATTTGGTCTATTCTTTTATCAAAATTGTGTGGTGGTAGCCAGCTAACAGGTATACACCACACCTAATCAGCGTTACATTAATGGATACATTATTTTTAAAATCCCACTCATGCCACTATCCTCAAACGCCTGTTCTTCCGGATATGTCCGAAAGAATAAACACCACTCGCATATAACTGAAGAGAAAGGAGCCGATGCTCTCTTCAGCTCGGATGCACACCACCCTCGAACTCTTACGGGAATCGGCGAAATGCCGCGTGTAATGAGGATAATCTTTAAGGGACGCTACATCTAAGTCGAGAGCTTGCATATAACAGGAAGCGTCTAAGGTTATCCGTGCACATGCGATGACCACTACATCACTTATTGTTCAGAGTATCTGCCTAGTAATCATGCTCCGGCACCAATTTTAAACTTTCTTCATTAATTTAAATTCATGTTCATTTGCAGTCAATCACTGTAACTCCTCTGTGACACAGAAACTACTTGAGATTTTCATACAGGCTATCAATTTTGAAACAGAAATGTCCATGGAATAGAAGGAGCACTTGGAACTACTTTCTGACACACTGACAGCTTTATTTATTGCCAGTAAACGTAATTTTCTCCTCTTGTGTTGTATGTATGGATAGCACTTTCCTTCTAAAATTTTCATCGGTTATTTATGACGAATATCGTTAGAAAATTTTTGTAATAGTGTAGTTAAAATATCAGATTTCTTGAAGTGGTACCTACACTACGACAGCAGGTGTACACCACATACTATTCTTAATAGTCACTTTTGTGCAATATGTTCTTTCTATGTGTGAGTTACCAAAGAAAATTGCTCAATAAGACATTATTGACTGGAAACATGCGAAATGTTTGAGGAGCTCGATTTGTCTGTTTCCAAGACTGGCAATTATACGAAATGAAAAAGTAACTGAATGTAATTGTTTCAAATGTTTAGTAATATATTTCTCCAATTTCAAGTCTTCAGCAACATGTACACGCTGAAATTCGGAACATTGTTACATATTTACTATATCCTGTTTTCGTACGACAATTATTGGAATGATTATTTGTTATACAAAATGAATATAGCACGTTTCCTCAAAGTTTAAGAAGAGTTTATTTCCAGACCTTCACTCTATTTTTCTTTCTAAGACATCGTTAAGAACCTCTTCTATGTTTCCTGTCTAATGGGATTTATTATAAAACTAGTGTCATCTTCAAAAGATACCAATTGTGCTAACTGAATGTTAAGTATTAGATCATATATACAAAGGATAGGAGTGTACCTAAAATTGAATCCTGTGCTATTATTTATAATCTGTAATATTTACTGGATGAATTTGTACGAATGATGTCATCAACTTGCTGAATGTTGTGTGGAGTCACTGCACTCACCGGCCTGCCGCTCCGCTTTTCGTCAGTCAACGGTGTTTGCCCTTCAGCTTCCTTACAACGACGAACCCATCGTCTAACAGTGCTGACATCCACTGTCACAACACCATACACCTTCTTCAGTCTTTCATGAATGCGTATGGGCGTTTCACCTTCTGCATTCAAGAATTCAATCACACAACGCTGTCTCAAACGAACATCGATGTCGGCCATCTTACAAACTTCTGCTGTGCTGCCACCTGTTGACACAGAAAGTTACTACTGCAGTGGATTGCAGAAGAAGGTTTGAGGAATGGCGCCAAATTCAAATTTTTCACTTAACTTAATTTTTTTAAGTAGAAAAAAAAATGGGAGGCATTACTTTTTGACCGACCCTTGTATATACCAGTCTTAGCTGAGTAACCCTTCTGTACACAATAATGTAATATGCAAAGTAAATTTACTTCACGAAAAATGTGAGACTGCTTTAGAGTACATTACTTTCTCGAATATTTTGGAACAATGTGTCAGGCAACTTTGTTGTAAAGACACTGTATAACTGCAATTTTTAACCTATGGAAAAATTCCCTGTGCCACTGACGCTTTGCAGAGTTTACTGACGAAATTACTTATTAATTAGAAAAAAACCTTTTAAGAGTTCTGTTTGAAGTTTCTTCAACTATGTGAGTCTTTGCTTTTCAGGGTTTTCACTATTGCATCTATTTCACTGAAGGATGGTGGCGCTACTTCTAGTTGCTTGACGTGCTGTCGAATGCCATCATAGATAATACTATTTACTGGAACACTTAATGTCCACTTACGTTACTACACTTGAAAAGTGTTGTTAATAGTACTTAAAAACTGTTTATTATCAGTCACAACATTGTAATTTAGTTTAACTGTTATGGTATCTTGTTCAATAACTGAATATTTCGTTTCTGGTATGACAAAGTTCTTTACAATTTTAATCTTACTATCTGAATTGTAAATTTTTATTATGATGTCGTGCTTCTGAATATTTTCATTAATTTCCTTAATATATAACCCTTTCTTGTAGCATGAGCTGCATGTAAATTTCTTCTTTCCTCTTACATGAGATTTTCATTACCTTAGTTATTCATCGGTTATGTAATTTTTTAATGGATTTCTGAAGTCTTTAGGAATGGAATTTCAGATATTGACATAACTTACTATGAAATAAATGGAATTTCACTCCCTCCCTCTCTCTCACTCTCTCACTCTCTCACTCTCTCTCTCTCTCTCTCTCTCTCATATGTGTTGTTGTTGGTCCTGGCGGAGGTTCGAGTCCTCCCTCGGACATGGGTGTGTGTGTTTGTCCTTCGGATAATTTAGGTTACGTAGTGTGTAGTTTACGGACTGAGGACCTTAGCAGTTTAGTCCCATAAGATTTCACACACATTTGAACATTTTTTTTACTCGTTGTTGTTGTTGTGGTCTTCAGTCCACAAACTGGTTTCATACAGCTCTCCATGTTACTCTATCTTCTGCAAGCTTCTTCATTTCCCAGTACCTACTGAAACTTACATCCTTCTGAATCTGTTTAGTGTATTCATCTCTTGGTCTCCCACACTATCCTCCAGTACTAAATTGGTGATCCCTTGATGCCTCAGAATATGCCCTACCAACCGATCCCTTCTGGTAGTCAAGTTGTAGCACAAATTTCTCTTCTCTCTAATTCTATTAAATAGTTCCTCATTTCTTATGTGATCTACCCATCTAATCTTCAGCATTCTTCTATAGAACCAAATTTCGAAAGCTTCTATTCTCTTCTTGTCAAACTATTTGTCGGCCACGTATCACTTCCATACATGGCTGCACTCCATGCAAATACTTTCAGAAACGACTTCCTGACACTTAAATCTATACTCGATGCAAACAAATTTCCTTGACATTGCCAGTCTACATTTAATATCCTCTCTACTTCGACCATCGTCAGTTATTTTGCTCCCCAAATAGCAAAACTCCTTTACTACTTTAAGCCTCTCATATCCTAATCTAATTCCCTAGGCATCACCTGATTTAATTCGACTACATTAGATTATCTTCGTTTTGCTTCTGTTGATGTTCTCCTGTCCAGACACTGTCCATTCCGTTCAGCTGCTCTTCCAGGTCCTTTGCTATCTCTGACAGAATTACAATGTCATCGGCGAACCTCAAAGTTTTTATTTCTTCTCCATGGATTTTAATTATTACTCCGAATTTTTCTTTTGTTTCCTTCACTGCTTGCTCAATATACAGATTGGATTACATCGGGAATAAGCTACAACTCTGTCTCACTCTATTCCCAACCACTGTTTCTCTTTAATGCCGCTCAACTCTTATAACAGCCGTCTCGTTTCTGTACAAATTGTAAATAGCCTTTCGCTCCCCATATTTTACCACTGCCACCTTCAGAACTCGAAAGAGAGTATTCGAGTCAACATTGTCAAAAGCTTTCTCTAAGTCTACAAATACTAGAAGCGTAGGTTTGCCTCTCCTTAATCTTTCTTATAAGATAATTCGTTGGGTTAGTATTGCCTCACGTGTTCCAACATTTCTACGAAATCCAAACTGATTTTCCCCGAGGTCGGCTTCTACCAGTTTTTACAATCGTCTGGAAAGAATTCGTGGTAGTATTTTGTAGCCGTGGCTTATTAAACTGATAGTTAGATAATTTTCATATCTGCCAACTCCTGCTTTCTTTGGGATTGGAATTATTATATTCTTCTAGAAGTCAGAGAGTATTTCGCCTGTCTCATACATCTGGCTCACTAGATGGTAGAGATTTGTTAGGCTTGGCTATCCCAAGGCTGTCATTAGTTGTAATGTTGTCTACTCCTGGGTCCGTGATTCGACTTAGATCTTCCAGTGCTCTGTCAAACTCTTCACACAATATAATATCTCCTATTTCATCTCCATCTACATTGTATTCCATTTCTATAGTATTGTCCTCAAGAACCTCGCCCTTGTATAGACCTTCTATATACTATTTCCACCTTTCTGCTTTCCCATCTGTGCTCTTAATATTCATGTAAGTCGTTCTCTTTTCTCCAAAGATCTCTTTAATTTTCCTGTAGGCAGTAGCTATCTTACCCCTAGTGATAAGCCCCTCTATATCCTTACATTTGTCCTGTAGCCATCCCTGCTTAGACATTTTGCACTTCCTGTCAATCTCAGTTCTGAGACGTTTGTATTCTTTTTTGACTGCTTCATTTACTGCATTTTTCTATTTCCTCTGTTACCCAAGGATATCTGTTAGCCCACGTCTTTCTACCTACTTGATCTTCTGCTACCTTCACTATTTCGTCTCTCAGAGCTGCACATTCTTCTTATACTGTATTTCTTTCCCTCATTCTTGTCAATCGTTCCCTAATGCTCTCGCTGAAACTCTCTACAACCGCTTGTCCTTTCAGTTTGTCCAGGTCTCATCTCCTCAATTTCTCACATTTTTTCAGTTTTTTCTGCTTTAATCTACAGTTCATAACCAATATATCGTGGTCTGAGTCAACATCTGCCCCTGGAAATTTCTTACAATTTAAAACCTGGTTCCTGAATGTCTGTTTTACCATTATATAATCTATGTGGAACCTGTCAGTTTCTCCAGGCTTCTTCCATGAATACAACCTTCTTTCATGATTCTTGAACCAAGTGATAGCTATAATTAAGTTATGCTCTATGTAAAATCCTACCTGGCGGCATCTTCTTTCATTCCTTACTCCCATTCCATATTCACCTGCTACGTTTCCTTCTCTTCCTTTTCCTACTGGCGTGTTGCAGTCACCCATGACTATTAAATTTTCGTCTCCCTTCGCCATCTGAATAATTTCTTTTATCTTATCAAACATTTCATCAATATTTTCGTTATCTGCGGAGCTAGTCTGCATATAAACTTGTAAAACTGTGGTAGGCATGGGCTTCGTATCTATCTTGGCCGCAATAATGCGTTCACTAAGCTGTTTGTAGTAGTTTACCCCTATTCCTGTTTTTTTTATTCATATGACTTAACCTACTCTTAACAATGTGTCGTATTCTTAATAAAAATCCTCACAGTTTTGTATGAAACTCCCTCAGTGCATCATGATGATCTTGTCAACTAACTAATGGGTAAACATAGATTGCTTTAAACTGAGCACAGACTAATAAAAAGTGTTATCAGTCAGGCTCCTACTATCTTGCTGTAAGTAAGTTGAAACTTTGAGTCTGAAGTTAATTTGAAATACTCTAACTATGATTCAAGTTAATTTTTCTTCTCTGTACCTTGTTAGATATCTACAATGATATCTCCACAAACTACTAACAGTTTCTTCTTATCTTACACGTAGTTCTATAATGCATTTAGATTTCTCAAGAACAGGTGAAAGTTATCTGATACTATTCAGTGCACTGCATTAACAACTCAGAACTTAAATGTAGTCTGTATGGACGACCTCGAAATAAGAGCACCATGGCGCTGCCATTAAGTGTAACTATGCTTTTAAAGTACTAATGATATTATAAATAAGTTTTATTAATTTTAGCAAAGCATTACGCAATGTGATCTGACGAAGAGAATGTATCTGACAGTAGAAGAAATAAATAAGATTTCATGTTATACTGCAACCTCAACAATAGTAGAAGTTGAGAAGTAATTTCGTAATGCTATGAGACAGAAAAAAAGTTAGCATTCACTTCGGGACAGAAGTAATAAATACGAATGCAAAGTTTTAGAAGCACACATCAACAGGGAAGGATAAATACCGCCTATAGGAAAATTAAGGAGTAGTTTGCAGGAAAAAGAAGCTACTTTTTGCGCATCAAGAATTCAGATGACAAGCAAGAACTAACCAAAAAAAGACAAATTTAAAAGGTAGAATGAATGCACATGAGGTCTGTATAAGTGAAATAATCTTTAGGACAATGTTACAAAAGGAGAAGGGGAACATCAGATGGCGGATACGATACTACGAGAAAATACTGACAGAGCACTGAAAGGGACAAATGGTAACAAAGCGTCTTCAATAGGCGATATTGAGATCCTTTGGCGAGCCAGACATGGCAAAATTGTTCCACCTGTCGGCAAAATATGTGAGGCAGGTTATTTACACTGAGACTTTAAGAAGAATGTAATAATTTCATATCTAAATGAGACAGGTTTTGACAGGTGGAAATATTACTGAACCTTGCATCTAATCAGAGCTATAGGATAAATAAAACTTATACAGAAACCAGACTGCAGCCATAAAAATCGAAGGACAGGAAAGGGGTGTAGTAGTGAAGTACTGTGTGAGACATGGTTCTATCCTATCACCAAATTCATTCAGTCAGTACACTGAACAAACAGTAAAGGAAGAAAGGAAGAATTCGGAAGGGGAATTAGGATTCAGGGATAAGAAACAATAACAGGTTTCCCAATTACATTCTGTCAGAGACGGCGACGGACTTGGAAGAACGACTGAACAGAATGAACAGTGTTGTAAGAGGTCCATAATTAAAGAATTTGTTGCTAGCGCACTCGAGCTGATGTAATTTCGATGTATTGCTCACGCGCTGCCTGCAATATGTAAGCTAGAAGAGAATCTGAGACCAAAGAGCAGTATTGACTGCAGTAGGAACTGTTGTAGCAGTAGGAGTAAGTTGTTGCTAGCGAGCAGTCGTGTCTGGTGTATCGTGTTGGCCGTGCCGGTCGTGTGCAGCGATGGCGGAGCCTGAGCGTTGTAGGATAAGGTAAAAGAAGCCTCGCGCATATGTAGTATTGTTACATCAAGTCCGATGTAAATGTTTTCAAAAATCTGTTAATAATAATCTTTCTCATAAAAAGTAACTTTTGACATTCATCTCAATTTAAAGAATTCACTAATTTCTCCAATCCTTGGCCATCCGTATTATTGAAAAGAAAGATCAGTTCTTTCCTTTTATATAAGGCAAATCTATCGGCCAGCATTGCACTTAGCTGCACCAGGAAAATTTCTTATCGGAGAAGATATATACGCGTTATCCGGCGATCTAATTAAGGTAAGATTTTTCAGGTTATTCAGAACGATGTATCAGGGCCATGACGCAGAATTGCTGACGTCCAAAATTTGCCAGGTTAAATCGACTATCAATTATTGAAAGGTTATAAGTGACCCACATTTTTTTATTGAGAGATTAGTCACATTTTATTATTGATACTTTACACAATTTTCCTGTTGCTAGGTTACACTGAATGTAAACGTCATAATTATATTTTTTTACTGTTGAGATGTTTAGGAAATTTTCTGTGTTGAGGTTACACTAAATGAGAATATTATTCATATTATCTTATTTTGTTGGGAGGTTACGGAAATTATTTTGTAGGGAGGTTACACTTGTCGACAACCGGCCAGGATCGTATTTTTGTGAATTTCTGAGAAGTAGTCAGTTATATATCTGCTCCTATTTACACCATTGTTTAAGGTAATTTGCATCTGGCGCAACGTATTTACAAACTTGTCATTCTTTCTTTCAGAGTTCATCGGCAATTTGTTGCTCTTTGTTGTAATTGTATTTGTTCCATTTTGCTTCGTCTTTGTTTGATTTTGTGCTTAGCTTTGATCTGTGAAAATGCCGCGGAAAACTGCTAACAGTTCATGGCGATGTGTAATGAGTGAATAAGCCGATTCGAATAATTTGACCGATTATACTAGCGACACTCAGTGTAATAGTGATAATCCTCTAATTACAGATAATCAGTGTGTGCCGATCACTAGTAATGAGTTTAATGCTAATGATGAGCAAACAAATTCAATTGTGCCCTCTGTTAATTAAACGACAATTGATGACGCGGCACGTTCCGTTACAATGAACGCTGTCCTGTTTGAAACACCTGATTTGAAAAATTTACGTAGCGAACAGATAATTGTTTCTAACGAAGGTGACGAATATACACAAAGCACTTTCAGATGTATTTGATTCCGCTGTAGTGACCAACAGAGCACATCGATTAGCAAACCGTTTTGTGAATCAGACAATGACCAAATGGTTATACAAGTCGTGTAAGTAGGCTGTTTAGGATTTTTAATTGGTAACGCCGCCGCCACGTAGCGCTCTGTATGAAAATCACTGGCTGTGCTGTGCGCAGTCTGTGTTTAGTTTGCATTGTTGTCTGCCATTGTAGTGTTGAGCAGCGGCAGCTGGATGCTAACAGCGCGTAGCGTTGCGCAGTTGGAGGTGAGCCGCCAGCAGTGGTGGACGTGGGGAGAGAGATGGCGGAGTTTTGAAATTTGTAAGAATTGGTGTCATGAACTGCTATATATATTATGACTAGTGAGGTAAATACATTGTTTGTTCTCTATTAAAATCTTTCATTTGCTAACTATGCCTATCTGTATTTAGTGCCTTCAGTAGTTTGAATCTTTTATTTAGCTGGCAGTAGTGGCGCTCGCTGTATTGCAGTAGCTTGAGTAACGAAGATTTTTGTGAGGTGAGTGATTTGTGAAAGGTATAGGTTAATGTTAGTCAGAGCCATGCTTTCGTAGGGATTTTTGGAAGTCAGATTGCGTTGCGCTAAAGATATTGTGTGTCAGTTTAAGCACAGTCGTGTATAATTGTTCAAAGCGGACGTTTCACATAGACCAGTCTTATATAATTTTTCTAAGGGAACGTTTCAATCGTGACACATGCAGATACACCATCACACAGCTCAGAGAATACTGCAGCTAATTTTGGCATGGATCGAGTTATGGCATTATTGCTACAACTTAATGAAAATCTCAAACAACAGATTAATGAATCGAACAAACAGCTAAATGAAATACTGGACAACAATTCCAAACAGTCGAATGAAAAACAAGATAACAATTACAAACAACTTAATGAAAAACTAGACAACAATTCCAAACAACTTAATGAAAAACTAGACAAAAATTCCAAACAACTTAATGAGAAATTAGACAACAATTCCAAACAACTTAGTGAACAGATTACAGCTGTTGCTGTTCAAAGTCATGATACTAAAGAACAATTACGTGAGGAAATTAAGGCTTGTGCTAGGAACAGTAGTGAAGAAATTAGATCTGTGGCACAAGAATTAAGTAATACACATGCAGCCACAACTAAATCACTTAGAGTTGAAATTAGTGCGGTTGCTAAACAATGTTCTGCAAACGCAGCACAGTTATGCGACGAGCTTAAATTAATGTCAGCAGAACTTTCACGCACACTGGATGCGAAAGTAGACAAGAAATTCAAACAACAGAACAGCCTAATTGACAAACGTTTTAATCACCACCTACAAAACAGTGAAACGCGTTACCGTAAATTCATACAGGAACAGAACAAAGTAAGGAAACAAGTCATGGAAACAATTACAGCACACAGAGAAGAAGATAAGCGAAAGTTGTTTACGAAAGCAAAAACATACGTAGACAACAACATTGCTACAGTATCTGATGAAATCAAACAGCTGAACCCTGAATTGCATGATGAAATCTACACTCTTAAAACTAAAGCAGACACTCATACAGTATACTTTCAGACAATGACCAGCAGACTTGAACAGTTGGAATTAATACAGGATCCCGATGCTATTAAAGCAGACGTCAAGAAATTGAACAAAACCACCCGTAAAGTCCAAAAACAAATTAATGTTTGTGACACTAAAAATGATGATCAGGTTAAAGCATTGACTAAAAAATTTGATGAATTGGCCAGTCGTATTGACGTTATCGAAAATAACAATCACACCAAATCAGACGATACGTCACCAATTTCTTTCAATCAAACACCCGAATTCCCAAATTTACAGCAGACAATCAGTGAGATAGGTTCGTCCAATAATAGATTGCGTAGAAAATTGTCATCGTTACAGCAAGAAGTGACAGAGATGAAAAATGTTTCAGCCTGTAACACGACACAGCATACGCCACATTCCGAACATTTGTCACACTCACACAGCCAGTGTAACTTAGGTAATCTACAGAGAGTATGTGACTCACAATCCCAACATACACAGACAAATCGATTCTCATACAATCGTGAACGTGCTCAGACAAACAGAGACGATACTTTTGATTATAAGCACTTTCTATCTGTGAGAAAATTTAAAGTATTTAAAAATGACAAAACACAAATACACCCTTTGGACTGGATACAACAATTTGCTTTTGAATTTTCACCGGCATTGCGTGTAACGCAGAAACTAAAATCTATTTGCAGCGCGTAAGAGACCTCAGGGGATTCATTACGCTTCGATGAATATGTGCCGTAGCATGCACAGGGCCCGGAGCCGTAGTAATGGTATTTCATCTTTAGTTTTCTGCACTGCTGCCTTCTCTTTTACTATCCTTTATATCTATCAAAACAGCTCTTCAACTATCGATCTATCTAGAATTAGGAATGAGTAATGAAAACCTGATATGACAAGTTTTACCGAAAGTGACAGTTTTCGTTAGACACTCGCGAAATAAAAAGAAATACAAGCATAATTTTAATAACAGTCAAAAATGTAATCATCAGTATATGCAACATTATCAGCAATCGTAAACACATTTTGGGAACAATAGAGGGTTTTCACCGCAACAGCATCAAAAGCAGCCGGTTAGCATACCAAACCAACAATGTAGTCTGCAAGGTCAACCAAGCTTTAATGTTTCGCCGCCTACACGTATAGCGTCGGCTCCAACAAATAGTAACGCACAACATCAAGGAAATCATTACGTACAGGAAACACATCATTTCAACTCCTATCGCAAGGCGCCGTATAGTAATGACTATCATGATAGACGTAAAAGTAATGAGCACAGTTTTCAGCGTAACAGTCGGTCTTACCAGCAGCAGAATCATCCACAACAACAGATTATTATGAATGAATTACACAGTCGGTATTATCCCGAACCTAATACGTCTGGAAGAAATAACAGAACAGTACAAACAGTGGAAATACCACAGCATCCTACCGCAAATAACAGCACGTCAGAAAGAATTTAACTCGATACAGTACAGGTCGCATCTTCCAACAACGTAAGCACTACTTTTGTCACGCAGAATGTTATTCACGAAAATGTTATTACTTTTGACGAGATCCGAGACACTCGTTTGCATGAAAAACCAGTTATTCAAAAAACCATTTCCCACCCTGTCATTGAAGTAAAGATTGGATCATCCACATTTTCAGCAGTAATCAACTCTGGATCACCTATGTCAGCTATAAATGAGGAAACTTTCTACGAATGTAACGAAGAGAATACTTATCCTACGTTACCATTAGGTGAAACTAAAGTAAAAGGAGCAGTATCTGGTATAAGAGTAGTTTTAAAATTACAGACACACTTATCGTTTTGTATTGCAGGTCATACGTTCCACTCAAATTTTTGGATTGTTCCCTAATTGACCACAGACGTCATTTTAGGTACGAATTTTTTGGTACAACACGACACAATTATTGACATTCTAAATTCCTATTTAATGTTAAAGGATGAAGATTTACAACTGGCATTCGAATATCAGCACTCTTCATCTGCAGAAGAACAACCAATTAATCGGACAGAGGTCATTTCTGCATCGCGTAACATAGACTGTCACTCCACATTGTTCACAGATACGTTCGTACACAACTACAATACACCAGACGACGCCGACTATGACATTATGCAAATGATTTCTGAGAAAGTAAAGCAAAGCAGTGCAAATACAGACGACGAACGCACAGAGCTACGCAAAATTCTTTTACAGCAAGCTCCAGTTTTTGACAATATCCCTGGTACAGCATGACACGTTTAAAGCCAAACATTATCCCATTCCGTATACTCACAGAGAACAAGTTAAGAAAGAATTGCAAGCTATGCTTGACCAAGGTATTATTGAACCGGCAGCTAGTCCGTGCATAAACCCGCTCCATATTGTTAAGAAAAAGGATGGATCACTTCAACTCGTACTTGATTCGCGTCACGTCAATTACATTATTATTAATGAAACAGATCGTCCACAAACACTAGAAGAACTTCTACAGAAATTTCATGGTACTGCTGTTTATTCCACATTAGATTTGGATTGGGGAGAAGAGAAGTTTGTGGCACAACTTGACTAGAAGAAGGGATCGGTTGGTAGGACATGTTTTGAGGCATCAAGGGATCACAAATTTAGCATTGGAGGGCAGCGTGGAGGGTAAAAACCGTAGAGGGAGACCAAGAGATGAATACACTAAGCAGATTCAGAAGGATGTAGGTTGCAGTAGGTACTGGGAGATGAAGCAGCTTGCATAGTGTAGAGTAGCATGGAGAGCTGCATCAAACCAGTCTCAGGACTGAAGACAACAACAACAACAACAGATTTCAAATGTGGATTTTGGCAAATTCAGCTCCATCTGAACTGCCGAAAGTACTCAGCATTTCTCTGCTTTGGTGATTGTTATCAATTTAGCAAATTACCGTTCGGTTCAACAATTTCTTCAGCAGCATTTATTCGAGGTTTGAATGCTATACTTACGAGAGAACTTAAAGGCAGAATCACAACGTATGTAGACGACATTCTTATTGTAGAAGCTAACTGGTCTGAGAATAATCTGATTCTGGAACAACTGTTGCAAACTTTTCGTGCACGAGGACTGACACTTAATCTTAGCAAATCACACTTTGGCAAAACTTCTTTAAAATTTCTTGGACTTGTAATTTCAGAAGAAGTCATAGCGCCTGACCCAGAAAAACTTCAAGCTTTACGTGACAATACTGTTCCAATGACAAAGAAACAATTACGCAGCTTTCTGGGTTTAATTAACTTTTTCCATACATTTATTCATTCCTCTGCTTTAGACACCCCTAGATTATGCCAACTGACGGGTAAAAACACTATTTGGTCCTGGGATAGCAAAGCGCTGTCAGAATTTGTCAATCTGAAACAAGCTTTGTTGAACGCACCACTTTTATCACACCGACAGTTCTAACACAGCTTTTGGCGTACACATTTTTCAGGAAATTGAAGAAGACGGTAATATAGTAATTAAAAACATCGCCTTTGCAAGTCGCATTCTGTCACCTGCTGAACGCAATTATTCTGTTACAGAATTTGAAACATTATGTGTTGTATGGGCATTTACCCGATTTAGGCATTTTGTTTATGGAAGACATACTACCGTTTACACAGACCACAGAGCTATAAAGTTTTTACTTTCCGCCAAATTTACACATGACAGATTAAGCAGATGGAAACTTTATTTACAGGAATTTAATTTTACAATTGTTCACATTCCCGGTACAAAAAATATTGTAGCAGACACACTATCCCGTTCTCTCTGCAACAATCAGCAAGACATCGCAACCAACTTCTGCCAAGCAAATTCTTGTCTCATGTATATTCAACATGTCGCATTTCAAAATTTTATTTCATCGTCATTACGAGACATAGCACAAGAGCAGAGTAAAGACAACGGATGGAAAGAAATTAAACACCTCTGGCAAGATTCGGGTAACGTTACCATTAGAAACCATTACACGGTACGCAATAACATTCTGTTCCGCCGCTCTCACCCTGACGGCAACAACTGATTATTATGCATTCCTGACGAACTTGTTAACAAATTAAATTGGTATTCTCATTTAAGTTACGCACATTATGGAACCAGAAAATGTTTCCTTATAGTGAGACAGAAATGTTATTTTGCCAACATGGAGAAACGTATACGACGAGTTTTAGCATCATGTAAAATCTGCCAGAAAGCTAAATCAGACACGACTTCACATGTTCCTCCATTACACATGGCCGCTGTAGACATTTTTGGACCGATTCCCAGAACTAATAGAGGTTTTTGCTACATCTTTGTCGCGGTTGAACTCACTTAGAAATTTGTTACCTTCACTCCATTGCGCAAAGCTACTGCTAAATCTATTTCAAATGCATTTGTAAAACATTTTTTATTTCATGTATGGCATGTATTGAAAGTAATTTCCGACAATGGACCACAATTTCGATCTGCGATATGGACAGGTATGTTACGAGCTATAAACATTTCTCCGATCTATATATCCAAGTATCGCGCTTCTTCGAAGAATTGTGAACGACTAATGAAATAAATTGGTAAATTATGTAGAATATACTGCCATAAAAGACATATTGATTGGGATACTCTCATTCCAGGATGTAATTAATTCCATGCCAAATGAATCTACTATGCTATCTCTGACTGTTATATTGAAAAATGTTGAACCACCTAACAAAATCAAAGAATTAGTATCCTTTCCTACATCTTGTCGATTGCGCCACCATGAAATAATTGAGATTGCGCTCAACAACATCAAACGTGCCTCTGAGCGCCGGAGAAAACACCAAAAACAGGTCCATACAGAATTCGCAGCATTCCTCATCCCAATGTGGAACATGTTGAATCTTTGAGATCCAGAAAAAGCAAAGGCAATCACCATGTCTCTAATATTAAACCCTTTATTGAATGAACATACTTTATGATTTATCACATTGTAATCCCTTTTCCAGTTATTGATATTAACACTTACTGATGATTATCATCTCTTTTCCTGGCAAGTGCCCGGCAAGGTAAGGTTAGCAGGTCGCTTTTCTTGTCGTTATATATCAGACCGTGCACATTTTCGATGTTGTGTATGTATGATTGTTTTCCTATCGAAAGTGGATTTTTTGTCTGTATGCACTATGAAATGTTTAAGATGTAACAAACACCAGTTGACATTGACATTTTGCATTATGATATCTCAACATCTTCACTATTTTACATTTTTTTGCTACTACATTATGATACTGTGTGTACATTTTTTACACTTGAAAATTGTCTATGTTTTTGACCTAATATGTTTTCTGTCATGCTATGCTGTATGCTTAATTATATTACTAGAAACAAGTTTTTATTTAATGGGTATATGAATTAAATGCAAGATATTAATCCATATTCATCATTTTTCAGAAATCAATACGGTGTAAAGAAATGAATTGAACAACCACAGTGGTTTACTATGAAATGGAAATTTTACCATCGGAATGAAAGAAAGAAAATGCAATATATTGTCATGACGAGTAAATGGATCAGAATTAACAAGCATTAACCAGAATATACGATACATATCATATGATAGCAGTCTTGACTCATTATTTTTCTTTCAGAATACAAGGCGATTGATGCAGACTGTCAGACAGAACTACAGATGTTAATTTTAGTGATGAAATATGCTAGAAGTAAGAAACGCTATACTATATGAAGTAATGAATGATAATGAATAGTTGTATGAAGTAAATGGTAATATGAATATGCATAATGAAGTGTCTATTTTTTGCACATGATAATAAATGATGATGAATAGTTATATGAAGAATATGCTAATATGAATAATGAAGTTTTCCTTTGCAGATGATGATAATGATGATGATAATGATGAAGTTTATATATTTACTGTTAGTTAAGAAATCCTATGTAGTTATTTAAGTATTCTTGCAGTTCCTTTTGACAGTATGTCTTATGTCGCATAGTATAATGACTGAATGTTTTGGAAAAGACAGCTAGAGTACATACATATTAAGTACACGTTTCATTACCTGTTAATTCGAAGTTCACTATTTTTCAGCATAAAATGTAATTCTTCTTTCAGCTCAATAACCCATTTTGTATTTTTTCCAGGAGAAGCTTTTCGTGACATAATATGCTATAAGTAGTTAGTTATTAAACCTGTTCTAGTACTTGCATGTTTTTTCCCAGTTGTGTCTATCATTTATGAATGTGATCACATATACTGCACTTATTTCATAACCTTGCTACAGCTGACTCATGACTCATGACGTTAATAATCCTTATTTGCAGCAGTAAGTCAAAAGCAAATATTTTCATGCCACAGCAATTAATTGTCGATCCCAGTGCAATGCATTGCTAGCAAAAAAAAAAAATATTACAAGTCCCAACTATTACCAGAATGCAACTAAATAATGCTAACAGTTTAAGATACATTTTTAGTCCTAAAGATAATGCAAATTTTCTGTGTATTTATTCCATTATGTCTATGTATTATTGGACTACCGACCTTGAGTAATAGTACCAATGTCTTATGTCACTCACGTGATATCATATATAAACACCAGTACCTTGATGCTACACTCAGTTGCTCCTGTTTTATATGATGAATTGTGAATAACACTGAATAATGTTTTGTAACACTATATGAATACTTTGTAACTGGCCAATGAATGCCACTGATTCAGTAAGATGAGTTATGAATAGTGTTTTGTAATACTCAATACTTGCTACATGTTTAGTAACTGGCCAATGAATGCCACTGATTTAATCAGATGAGTTATGAATAGTGTTTTGTAATACTCAATACTTACTACATCTTTAGTAACTAGCCAATGAGTGCGAATAATTGTTCATATCAGTTGATACACTAGTGTAATTCTATGATGCTTAGTGTAAGACATAATGTGACCTTCACCTTCTGATGTAATTACCAGCAATTACTGCAATATTCGTTTATCCTGTCCATCCTCATGATCAAGGAGCACTATATTGGTCTTTGCACTAATTCTACATTGCTTTAAGAGTATGGATTCTACAAGAATATGATGTTGACATATCAAACTGTCCACCAGCTTGAACGATGGAGATCTTATTATGGTCCTACTGTTTGGTGTACCTAATGTACTACCAAAATGATAACACTGAATATTAATACAACATTTCAATGTCTTGGATACACTGATAAATACTTCAGGGAAGAGAACATCAGATTGTCTCACTTGGTGTTGTGCTTCTGTAGAAAGATATGGACTTTCAGTGCAGCTTCGTGCAACCTACTGTGCTACAACCATGATGCAATCTCTCCCATTCCTTTCCTAGTTCTTATAAAATGGTAAAAACTTATACAGTGCGTTTAAAATTTTGTAAAACGATAGAGACTTATACAGTGCATGTGCACATTATTTAATTTCTTAATGTTTTCAAATCATGTAAAAAAATGGTAAAGACTTATACAGTGCATTTAAATTCTTGTAAAATGATAAAGACATATACAGTGCGTGGGAACTCTATTTCATTTGTTTATGTGATCAGTTCATGTAAAAATGCTAAACACTTATGCAGTACGTGTGCACTTTATGTCATTTATTAATATATTTGGTACTCATTACGTATATACTTTGTCATTTCTGAATATGTTTTGTACTCAGTGCATGTGCACTCTATTTAATTTCGTAATATGTTCTGCACTTATCAGTGATGTATATACTCTGTGACTGTAGACATAGTAACTAAACAGATTATAGAAAAATTTGTTGCTCATGGAAAGTCCAATTGACTCACCATCGCTGCCAAATTTTTGCCCCCCAGTGGAGGGTTACGTAAGAGGTCCATAATTAAATAATTTGTTGTTAGCGAACTCGAGCAGAAGTAATTTCGATCTATTGCTCACGCGCTGCCTGCGGTATGTATGCTAGAAGAGAATCTGAGACCAAAGAGCAGTATTGACTGCAGGAGGAACTTTTGTAGCAGTGGGAGTAAGTTGTTGCTAGCGAGCAGTCCTGTCTGGTGTATCGTGTTGGCTGGGTCGGTCGAGTGCAGCGATGGCGGAGCCTGAGCGTTGTAGGATAAGGTAAAAGAAGCCTCGCGCATATGTAGTATTGTTACATCAAGCCCCATGTAAATGTTTTAAAAAAATCTGTTAATAATAATCTTTCTCATAAAAAGTAACTTTTGACATTCATCTCAATTTAAAGAATTCACTAATTTCTCCAATCCTTGGCCATCCGTATTTCTGAAGAGAAAAACCAGTTCTTTCCTTTTATATAAGACAAATCTATCGGCCAGCATTGCACTTAGCTGTGCCAGGAAAATTTCTTATAGGAGCAGATATATACGCGTTATCCGGCGATGTAATTAAGCTAAGATTCTTCAGTTTATTCAGAATGATGTGTCAGGGCCATGACGCAGAATTGCTGACGTCCAAAATTTACCAGGTTAAATTGACTATCAATTATTGAAAGGTTATAAGTGCCCCAAATTTTTTTATTAAGAGATTAGTCACATTTTATTATTGATACTTTATGCAATTTTCCTGTTGCTAGGTTACACTGAATGTGAACGACATAATTATATTTTTTTTACTGTTGAGAGGTTTAGGAATTTTTCTGTTTTGAGGTTACACTAAATGAGAATAATATTCATATTATTTTATTTTGTGGGGAGGTTACAGTGCATTAAAAAGAGAAAAGATGATCAACAAAGGTTAAAGTAGGACGAAGGAGTTTAATCCAAATAAATAAGGCTATGCCTAAGGAATAAATTTAGAAAATGTAAATCTAAAAGTAATAGATACGATTTTTATATTGGGACAATAAAATAACTGATGATGTCCGTATGAGCGAGGGTATAAAAGTCAGGCTGGCAGTGTCAAGGAAAGAATTTCTGAAAAAAATTTAATATGTTAACATCGAATATAAATGTAAGAGTTATGAAGTATTTTCTGCCGGTATTTATCTTCTTTGCAGACTTATAGGGAAGAAGACGTGGACGATAAGAATCGCAGACAAAAAAACAAAAATTTTTACATTGTGGTGCCAAAGAACAATACGGAAGTTTACATCGGTAGATCTCGTAAGTAATAGAGAGGTACCGAATCGAACTGTGGCAGAAAGACAGTTAGAGGAAAACTTGACTAAAGTACACATTCCGAGGCATCAGGGAATTCTCAGCTTATAACTGAGGGAACTACGAGGGGTAAAACTCGTTGACGGAGACCAAGGATTCAATAGAGTAAGGAGATTCATCAGAGTGTAGGTTTTGGTAGTTATGTGGAAATATGAGGTATACACAGTGTAAAGTAGCGTGGAGAGCTGTATCAAGCTGGTCTAGGGACTGAAAAACACAACTCCAATAACTCAGGTAATACTTTTCTCTGGCCCCTAATAAATCAGTTTATGTAAAGCTGCGTAATCTGTAAATGGTTAGTCTGGACGAGACACTTACAAAAACACTCTTGTAGGTTCTTAATTCCCCATGCATGTTATTTCCTGTGTATATATGTGTCAGCTTTATTAGTTCTCTAGGAACTTGAGCCCTTTCCAGTTCTCGCCATATTGCACACTTCCGTATGTTTTTGGGAAGTCCACAAAATGCAGTGAACATTTTTGCGGAGTTCCCAGCTCTTTGCTATCACTTGCCGTATTGTTTGTAAACGGTCTACAGTTGATCTTCCATTTCTGAAACTTGCTTGTAGGAATCCCAGTACTTTCTCGACATGTGGTGTTAGTTGATTCAGTAACAACATGCTCAAGATATTATAAGCTGTACATAGTAGTGTCATTCATCTATAGTTGCTACATCTCATTGGGCCTCCTTTCTTTAGTATAGGGCAGATGACACATTCTTTCCATTCTTTTGGGATCCTTTCCTTCTTCCACATTAAGCAAATTAAGTAGTATAGTAGTTTTCCATTCCTCCATAGCTTTCATTTCATCTGTGATTATCTGTCGTTCGTGACCTCTGTTCATGACAATCCTTGGATTGTATCCTATCTTGGTGAATCCGACTGTCCTGTGAAGCTCTTTTGTATTTGGTACTTTCCGATCTTCCTCTGCTAGTTTTATTCTACCGTTTCTGAAGTCTCTGTTCGAACGAGTTGTCCTGCTTCTCTACCTGCTTCCATGTATCCCAAATTTGTTCTTCCACTCTCTTCGTATGTCAGCCATAACAATTTCGCTGCTTTTTTCTCGGTGACTGCATCTCTACACCCGCATTAAACCATCCTCTCCTCTTTCTTCTTTTCTCCGTCACAGTGGACTCCTGTTAAACTCCTCCGCCTTCTTCGGTTGTCCAGTTGTTGGAAATTCGGCTCTCTCAGTGATTTCTGATCGATCAAAGTGTTCTGCCGTGTAGACATTCGGATTTAATGGGAATACTCCCGTTGACTCGAAGGATTTCTCAGCTGTTATGATTACAAATACTCTAGAATTTGTAGCTCGAAACAGAGCTCTCACATCAATCTGCCTAATAGGTCTTCCTTGTTTAGTAACCATTAGAGGGGGGAAGGGGGTGAGGATCAAGAATACACGCGTAGTCCTTCCAGCTATCTTGCAGGGTGCTTTTAACGCATGTGCCAGAGGGTTAAAAAAAAATCTCAAACGGCAGTCATTACGAGGTACTGTTGTTTGTAGTGCTGTGGATTGTTCCTCACAGAAGGTGATTCTGTGATTCTTTTGGCTGGATGTTCTCTTTAAAATAATATCAAATAACGTATAGTGGAAGTTATCTTTTAAAATAATTAAAAATATGACTTAGATACTGTTTTTAGTTGTAAGCTCTGAGCTGTAATAATAAATGTATTGCCGTAATGAAACTTGTACTGCCATAATGTCAAAGCAAAGCTGCACTGCAATAAAAATGAATAGGGAAGTATTTCATACTGTAAAAGTTATCAGTCTGACTGCAAGAATTTTGAACACTATAAATTGCCTGAATAATGAACTTTGACAGAAACTTAGATAATTGGTTTTGCAAAACTGATCACAAATAACATAAGTTAAATACACTCCTGGAAATTGAAATAAGAACACCGTGAATTCATTTTCCCAGGAAGGGGAAACTTTATTGACTGATTCCAGGGGTCAGATACATCACATGATCACACTGACAGAACCACAGGCACATAGACACAGGCAACAGAGCATGCACAATGTCGGCACTAGTACAGTGTATATCCACCTTTCGCAGCAATGCAGGCTGCTATTCTCCAATGGAGACGATCGTAGAGATGCTGGATGTAGTCCTGTGGAACGGCTTGCCATGCCATTTCCACCTGGCGCCTCAGTAGGACCAGCGTTCGTGCTGGACGTGCAGACCGCGTGAGACGACGCTTCATCCAGTCCCAAACATGCTCAATGGGGGACAGATCCGGAGATTTTGCTGGCCAGGGTAGTTGACTTACACCTTCCAGAGCACGTTGGGTGGCACGGGATACATGCGGACGTGCATTGTCCTGTTGGAACAGCAAGTTCCCTTGCCGGTCTACGAATGGTAGAACGATGGGTTCGATGACGGTTTGGATGTACCGTACACTATTCAGTGTCCCCTCGACGATCACCAGAGGTGTACGGCTAGTGTAAGAGATCGCTCCCCACACCATGATGCCGGGTGTTGGCCCTGTGCGCCTAGGTCGTATGCAGTCCTGATTGTGGCGCTCACCTACACGGCGCCAAACACGCATACGACTATCATTGGCACCAAGGCAAAAGCGACTCTCATCGCTGAAGACGACACGTCTCCATTCGTCCCTCCATTCACGCCTGTCGCGACACCACTGGAGGCGGGCTGCACGATGTTGGGGCGTGAGCGGAAGACGGCCTAACGGTGTGCGGGACCGTAGCCCAGCTTCATGGAGACGGTTGCGAATGGTCCTCGCCGATACCCCAGGAAAACAGTGTCCCTAATTTGCTGAGAAGTGGCGGTGCGGTCCCCTAAGGCACTGCGTAGGATCCTACGGTCTTGGCGTGCATCCGTGCGTCGCTGCGGTCCGGTCCCAGGTCGACGGGCACGTGCACCTTCCGCTGACCACTGGCGACAACATCGATGTACTGTGGAGACCTCACGCCCCACGTGTTGAGCAATTCGGCGGTACGTCCACCCGGCCTCCCGCATGCCCACTATATGCCCTCGCTCAAATTCCGTGAACTGCACATACGGTTCACGTCCACGCTGTCGCGGCATGGTACCAGTGTTAAAGACTACGATGGAGCTCCGTATGACACGGCAAACTGGCTGACACTGACGGCGGCGGTGCACAAATGCTGCGTAGCTAGCGCCATTCGATGGCCAACACCGCGGTTCCTGGTGTGTCCGCTGTGCCGTGCGTGTGATCATTGCTTGTACAGCCCTCTCGCAGTGTCCGGAGCAAGTATGGTGGGTCTGACACACCGGTGTCAATGTGTTCTTTTTTCCATTTCCAGGAGTGTAAATAAAAAAATCTAAATTTTTGTACTTACCTCTATTCCGTGCGAATATGGATAACTCGTTGCACTACTGCTCTGTTTTGCGCGCCGCTGTGCTACAGCTGCAAATTGCTGTATCTACACAGAGATACTCGAGACGTACAATCAGTTCTCTATTAATCGTGAATCGAACTGTTTTTCGATCGGAAGTGCTTCCCTGATCCATTAAAAACCGTAAGAGAAGTTTGGTAAAAAAATAAAATATGCGCATACATGGCAACACTAAGTTTGTTGTATAATGTGAAAAAGTGTTCAAAGCAGAGTTTAAATTTAATGATCTTCTTACAATCCATACAATACACCTTTCTATTTATAAAATCTAGCAGCTCTCAGTACAATGACCCAGTTAATCTGATGACGCAGCAATGGTGAAGAAAAGTAACATAATTATAATATTTACCTTTGCAGTTCCATTAGAATTCCTCCTTCACAAATCAGTTTCCGTTACAATCTTGATATAATCATGTCGACTGAAGAAATTGATAAATTGAGACATTAAATTTGAAATATAATATTGCCGTTGATTCCACACTCTAACTCAGTTTAAAATAGTCTGCTTCCACATTGTAACACAGCTAAACGTAGTCTGCTCCACTGCGCCCTCGTGCACTTCAGAGATACTAACTTTAACTTCTGCGATACAGCTTTACACCATCGCTGCTCGCTCACAATCGTTTCTGGTACCAAAATTATAAGTGACACCTATCATGGCAAATGATTTCATTTTCTAGCGCATACCTCCTGGATAGTGCTTACTGCTTACGATATACAACTTAAAGATTACGTAATTTGAACCAAAAACTTATATTTACCTGCGATAACCAATAAATCTGACAGAGTTTTCAACGTTACACGTGATAGCGTCACTATAGAACCAAAAACTGAATGTAGTTTTGTGTTTTCGGTCAGTGTTATCAATGTAGAGAACCCTCCACTGGGCGAACTCTTACCTGACGCATACGCTTACCCATCCTTGTCCGAAGGCATAGTCCTTTGTTATATTGTTGATTGTGGTAATATCCACTCGTAGCTTCTTATCTACACAGGATTCATATACATTTTATTTTATTTGTGTTAATTTCATTTACTGACTCATTCCATGACAATGGAGATTTGAGTCTCAGTTTGGTCCTACGGAACTAGACATGCAAAGGCAGAGTTTCTATTACTAATTTGCACTTAGCCGCGCGATCATTTTCAGGAAAAATAACTTCCAAATCAAAGGAGGGATCTGATGTTATGAATTTACCAGCGTGTGGTGATGTCTACTGTGAGCCTATCACAGAAAACTGCATTAACTTTGACAATTGCTCTGAATGGTGGCATGAAGAATGCACAAGCTATGGAGGCAATGGTTAATTTTCTTGGGATATGTTGTTATGTACTCTTTGACTATAATCGTATTCGCTTACCAGACGATGCGGCTAAGGGTACGAACGAGCACTGCATTACGTATGTTGACGTTTAAGGCTTTTGTTAAAAGTTAGGCAGGTGTAACTGACTAGCAATAATTTCCTACAACAAAAGCTTGTTTTAACCTTCTCGTCCACTAGTTATGAACAATTAAATACTAGGTGATTGCTCTTTCCCGACTTCCACTTATCTTTTTCCAGAAACTCCCTGACGCAAAAGGAGTGATCGATAAGGAAATTCTTCATTTACATTTAAAAGTGAGAGGATTGCTGCTAAGATTTTTTTATTCTTTTGATGGCTTATTGAATATGGATGCCCCAAAATACTGCACATCTTCCGGCACAAGTGTCAAGAAGGAGAGATCGAAATGCAGACTGGATTTCTGCTGAGTATAAACTGAGTGAAAATTGCTGATTCTTGGGGGAAAATGCGTACTGTTAACAACAGCTTATAATATCTTTTGTTGAGGAATGTGGCTGGACGTAGCAAAATTTACAATTTACACTGAAAACTGTTAGCTCCGGAGCTACACAAACTTGACTTCTGACAGTGAACATCATTACAATTTGATAACTCTACAGAACGTGATAATAGAAGATATCCTGCGCAACCTCCAAGAGCAGGGCCGAGGAGAACCATTTGTTTCTACGGGCGCTGGTTGATGTTGCTGAGGGTATGAGTTTCATGTATCTCATTATATGTAGAAGATACAAGGTAGGGATTAAATTTTTTAAATGTAACCCTGTACGTTTTATTCAAGAATACGCTCACGTTCTCCAATAGGTATTCAAAAATGTTCCATACTGTACCATTTTATCCACAAAACTGGTGACTATGGAAATAATAAATAATACATAACTGCTCTAATTTAAATATCACTTCCGTCCGATTTATTGATTTTATCGTGTAACCCCTTCACGGCGCGTCTGAACATTTTAATAGTCACCAACTAACGCTGAATGCAACAGTAATTGGATTTTGTTATTGTACAGTGCCTCATTACAGTACTTATGCCAATGCAGAAGTAATGCGTTCTTTGTGGTAACTTTTACTGTGATACTACCACAACAATAAAAACAGAGTGTTTACATCACAGTGGTGATCAGTGGCACTCTTATGTAAGGTCATTCTGTCAGGGAAGGACTTCCTACATCGTGCTACCACTCCCTCTGTGACGGCTGTACGATCAACAACAATGCATTAGTGAGTGTCCTCTGGTGTTGTTGGAACATTTTGATGCGTAGCATCCGCGTGTCTGCTCCCTACAGAAAATAATCCAGCGGTGTAAGTTCCGGGGAATCGGGCAGTCCAACTAACTGGCTCACCACGTCAAATCCACCTACCAACGTATTTACCGTCCAGAATTCGTCATGTTAGTAATGCGCTATGTGCAGGGCAACTATCATGCTAATACCACATGACCATTCTCTGATTATGAGATACGGCGTCCAAGAGAAAAGGAAGAGAGTGTATTAAAAAACGGACATATTTTCGGCCATTTTGGTTACCATTTACAAATATAGGTCAGATAGTGGTAGCTGCAGTAATTTCGCACCAAACATTAATTTTCCACGGATGGTGATGCTCTACCAGTCGGAGACATCGTGGATGGTTGATGGACCAATAATGAATATTTCTCGTTTTGGCATTTTCTTTGTTGGAGAATTACGCCTCTTCGGTAAAAAGACTATCTGAAAAGAAATTAGGATGAGTCAAAAGTTGTTGATGAACAAACTGAGAGAATTGAACCTTATTACTGAAGTAATTTAAATGAAGTTCTTGGTGTAAATGAACATGGTAAGTTGTGGAATTTACGATGCTGTTGAATTCGATGTGCACTTATTTTCGAGACACTAACTTCTTCGTGAACAGGACTGAGGACTCACGGCTAAGGCAGCGAGCACAGCAACTTCATCTGTTCATGTTCCACGACGATTTAGAAGTCTTGCGTCTAAACTTCCCACGTGACCCAGGCGAGAAATGAGACGACAAAAATCCAGCGAGAAGGCGATAGCTTGTCAGGGTATCGTCTACGGCACAGTGGTTGTGCTTGACAGAATTTCATAAGCCTACAGCAAATTACAGTAGGGGTATGTACAGCAGGGTACAAGACAAGCATAACAACATGATAATCGTAATGTTGTCTAAAAGTACTGAACATAAAAATGCAAGTGACTGAATTATTTCCTGTCAACGTACTTTCTCTGTAGACAGCATTTCTACCTTATCGCCATGTGTGTGCACCACACACCTTTACACAACAAAAACTGTTTTCAAATGTGTACTGTAATCCATGCAGATAATAAGATACTCTGAGGCACTACTACTCTAGAATGTAGTTTACTGTACGAGTACAGTAAAGAAACAAGAAATGAGGTGCGGACGAGGGGGAGGGGGAGGGTAGTCGGAAATCATAAACAAATTCTACACCTCTAATACAGCACTGCATTGGGCAAGTAATGTGTGCAATCAAGGCAGTAAACAGCTCGGTTTCTTCACAACCTATGTACTTTTTATCGTTATCGTTCACACAGATACGTTTTACTGACAAAAGTTTGACAGTGTGATAGATTTTTGAATATCTCTTGGGAGGGTAAGTGTACTAATGAATTAATCTATTTGAATTAAACTATTTATAAAATTTGTTTCCCACATATTGGGGACACATAAAACGTATACCATCAGTAAGAACTAACTAATGACGTTAAAAACTTTGGTTGAAACAATTTTTCATTTAACGCATCAGAAAAAGTCATCTTGCCTGAACGAGACAAATGGGGACATCTTGTGCATAAGCAGCAACGGTCCCAGCACTCACACGTGAAGCACACTCCAGTTAACCGTGCCCCAGTCAGACGTCACCTCACAGCTTTTCTCACTACTGTGGAGGATGACCTTTCGCTGTCTGTTCTTAGAGGAACCGACTGTGAGTTACTTGTCATATTGTCTAATGGTCGTACCTCGGAAGTAATATTTTGTGATTAATAAAATCAAGCGGCTTAGTTAAATTGAAGAAAATGCCTAGCGTTCGCAAGGTTTTACTTAATCCGTTCAGTGCCTCACCGAGAAAAGAGAATATGAAACTTTCTGGCAGATTAAAACTGTCTGCCGGACCGAGACTCAAACTCCGGACAATTGCCCTTCGCGGACAAATGCTCTTCCAACATTTTTTTTCATTTTGTTCGTTTTAGATCACTGTGTTTGTCGTTGCGGACGTTACAATGAAATCCGTTCAAGTTCGTTTGTTGATCGTTCCACTCAATTTTTTATTACAAAGGCCAACCGGCTTTCTGACCGAACACGCTGAGCTACCGTGCCGGCAGTAACTGAGCTACCCAAGCACGACTCGCAGGAGAGATTCTGTAAAATTTGGAAGATAGGAGACGAGGTCCTTGCAGAAGTAAAGCTGTGAGGAGGGGGCGTGAGTCGTGCTTGGGTAGCTACGGTGGTAGAGCACTTTCCCTCGAAAGGCAATGGTCCCGTGTTCGAGTCTCGATCAGGCACACAGTTTTAAACTGCCAGAAAGTTCCATATCAGCGCACACTCCGCTGCAGAGGGAAAATCTCATTCTGGAGAGAATATGATGTTCTCTGTTTTTAAGCCTTTTCTGAAACCCAACGGCACGTTTGAAAGCAAATTATGTGAATTGAAATGACCCGTTAGATTTATACAGGATGGTTACAAGCCTTCGGGAAAGCTTGTAAAGATGTTGCAGTGTAGGTGGCGTTGAGGAATAACTGTTAAGAAAAAATTTTGTACGTCTGTCCTTCGCGAGTTAGTTAGCATTGAAGCTAGACAATAAAGCTGTTGTGCGCACAAATTCAAGCGTCCAGGAAGAGACAGTGTCGACAAACATGTCCTTCATTTTGTTCCCTGAAACCGAAAAGAGGGGGATACAAAAATAGGACATGGGACGGTAATAAGAATCGAGCTCAAGGAAAGGACTGAGCAGTCTCGTGCACTATCGTCTACGCTATGAGAACAACTGACATTAGTGGTATCTGACGGCGTGGTTGAATTTGCGCGCACAACGATCTGATTAGCTAACTGTTTCTGATCACCCTATTTATACAGCCTTTTCAGTAACTTATGCGAACACCGATGGCATGGAAACAGGTCTGAACTTCTCTACATTACCTGTTTCTCCTCTTTGTAAAAATGTTTTTCTGTCGAGTACTTTAATTCCAGAAAAGTTACCATTCCTAAGGGAAGAATTGGAATTGTGGGTAAGTACTGGGCCAACATACGCAGCTGAGTGCTTTATTATGCTGGTTCGATAGCCCACTACATCCGTGAGAGGCTTTAGTCTTCAGCGATCTAATTATTGACTAAACCTTTTGGCAGTGTCACAGAAAAATATAAAGATAGTTTCGTATTAAATTATCACTCCCGTCGAATGTTGGTGAGAGAAATTTAACACGTAGTAAGGTTGAAAAGGCCCTGAGCACTATGGGACTAAACTTCTAAGGTCATCAGTCCCCCAGAACTTAGAACTACTTAAACCTACCTAACCTAAGGACATCACACACGTCCATGCCCGAGGCAGGATTCGAACCTGCGACCGTACGCGGTCGCGCGGTTCCAGACTGAAGCGCCTAGAACCGCTCGGCCACAGCGGCCGGCCACGTAGTAAGATCTGTTGCTTTGAATGTGCTGTCTCGTAAAAAGTATAACTTCATTTTATTCTTTTCTGGGTACAAATAGGCCCTTTTGATGACAACGTATCACAGGAGTTATGCGTGTGGGCCGATGTTACTCTTACTGAGTCGTTTCCCAGAAGGATTTTTCGCGAAATGGCGAAACAATTCAAAGATATCTAGGATTTAAGAGATTTGTATCGTACCTGTTTAACAGAACGAAGAGGACGTTCCGGTTCAGTGTGGTTTGGTAATGGTAATTTCCGCCTGAGTTACTTGGTGGTTTGGTTGAGTAACTTGGGTGTTTTTAGATTACTCATTCATGGAGGGCACTTTATTTGTTTTCTTTGTAGGCTTGTAGCGGATAGATGGAACTGCTGTACGTGGTGCTGGCTTACGTACACATAGATCTTATTAAAAATAAAAATAAAAAAAGTAGTAGCGTTCCGTGGATTGCAATCGCAATACAGGACAGAGGAGCATAGGTTCAGCAGGTGGTACTAGAAACAGTCGAAATCTCTGATACGATCTGCTATTGTAGATCATTAAAAATGGTAGTACAGTTATTCATATAAACACAAGAACATATATAAAATATTTTTTTATTTACAAAATCGCTGAGGCACCACGTTGTAGCGAGTCATAACGTCACGTGTAGATATTTAGTCTACTTGATTGTAAAATGCAGCGCAGTAGTAACACTGTATTCAAACATTATGCGTTTGTTTTTCCTACTCATCTGCACTTTGTTTCTTTCTCTACGTTTACAGCTAGCTGCTGTTGAGGCAGAGCCATGAGTAACTGTTTAGTTATTTGTGATCCCTTTGTAGTTCACTGCCGTGACTCGAAGAAATTTGACTTTAAAAGTTTTTGACTACCTCGATTTGTTGCGTTCGTTCTTGTTGAAGAGAGTGTTAAGCTTTAATATTTAACTGTAGTAGCAACGGTTCTTCTATTGGTTTGCATGGCCATTTGTTCAGAAAGTAAACTGTATCGAAAGTCTCCTGATATGTCTGATAGTAGGTCCCGGTCGTTGTTGCTGATAAGATAGCCTAGTCTTTAGTCCGTTAAACTGTAGCGTATTCGACAATGCCTGGTCATGGCCGTTTACCTCAGAAATTTAATTTACTTACTGGCTGAACAGTAACGGTGGCTTCCTCATTACTATCTTATATTTCCCTCTAAATATTTGACGGATTTGCTTTTAATGGTTAGTCACGGCTGTTCTTCTTATTGAAAATTTACGTATAGATATAGTAATATTGAAAGTTAGTCAGGGCTGTAATCTCAGTAAAGTTACAACTTGTTTTACGTAAGAAAGTTAGCTGTTGGTTAATAACGAGCGTGTTCTTAATACTATGTTATATTTCGTTTTACACATTTAATCTTCTTTTATTGTTCATTCACTGCCGTCCATGTGTAGGAAAAATGTGCATATTTTATATATTGCTACCGCCACTTAGTCAAGGTCGTTCTCTCAAAAAAAATATGCCTTGTATTCTGATGAAATTATTGAAAATCTAACATTTTGGGTCCTGGTCATTTTCTGCATAAACTGTGTTATTAGTGGAACTGACTGTTGCTCTCATTAGGGTGAGTGGCATTTTGGTGTTTCTGAACTAACTGATTTCCTCAACTGGGTCTGAGTCGGGCGTGGCTATCTTGTCTAGTAGTAACTACTTTTAATTTATCTTGTTCATTTCGCTGTCGGCTAGGCATGGCCTTTAGGGGATAAAGAACAATTCCAACGAAAAAATGTAGAACGTTTGTATGTGGATGTAATCTAGACGCTTTCCTGGAATTAGTGAATTTAAATCCTTTTAAGAAAAGAGTATTTTTTCTGAACCTGCTTGAGACAAATTTTAGACAGATTTAAATGAAATTGCATGTATATAGTAACATAAGAGCCATGATTGTAACTCTTTACTCGATTTAATGATATTAATTTTTAGTTTTGTTTTAAGAAGGAAATTTTTTAATACCTTATGTGTTTTCCAGTGTTGCTCGTGTACAGATGCGTATACTATTTGCTTTGATGTTAAAATAAATTTTGAGAAGTGGCTTACCACTCAGGGACCTCGGTGTCCGAGCAAACCAGCTCCAAACGCAAGTACGACCAAACACCTCCGCACCCTGCGTTTCACAAGCTTCACTTTCTTTCCCTCCTTGTTCGCTGCAAATGCGTCTACGAGACAGTGCTATTTCTGTTATGCAGTTCAAATGCATAATTTTCAGAAAACCGATTACTTCTCTGCAGGTGTCGTCGAGAGATACGTTTAACTGTTGGTAATGTGTTCAGCTATCGTAATACGATTGCAAAAGTTAGGAAGACTTTAGGATGACAATCACACTGTGATCAAGTCAGTTTAATTATGAGATTTCGTCCTTTTGAAACTTTCAACTTCAAGTTATTTCATTGTTTCTTGTAAGTAACGGAGCTGAGGATTGTGATTCTGGCTCTGGCTCTGAGCACTATGGGACTTAAGATTGTGATTCTTATATATTATGGGTTATCTGACAGCATCTACTGTTCTGCAGTCCAAAATGTAACGTATGGACGGTTTCATCGTTTCTAAAATGAGATGCAAACCCTTGTATTTTTGGAGTACTTGGTTTAGGCAATAGCTTTAAAGCTGCTGGCATTACTCTTGAAGCGGCGTACCCGTGCATCAAGTGTCACCTAAATTTCTGTTTTAATGGAGAATTTTCTAGTATCCGTAATGACCTAGGATTAATAGTGGCAAGACAAGTCACTCATATTTGTGATGGCAGTGGTTCAGGTCCCTAAATCAATAAAAGAGAATGCTGAGATGGTTTCTTTGTAGGGACACGGTCGATGTTTTGACCAATTCGAGCTTATCCAATGTATTTAATGACCGTGTCGTAAAGAGACCTTAAACCGTTTCTTTTTCTCTTATCCGTGTTTGTTCCTTAACCTACCGTCAGCTTATTAGTAATGAAAGCATCCAATTTAATTACGCGATGTAACTATAAGAAGTAGTAATGTGAAAGCGCAACGAGTTTACTTGACGAAAGAGATTCAAACCGCTCTTCAAATGCAAATGCTTTTATCTCCACGAAGATAATCTACTCTCCAGCGATCAGACATGTAAATTTATGGTTTTACTGCTTTTTCATGAAATGGAAAGACTTGCCAATACAAAATGTGCGCTGAAAAGAAAAACCGATCCAGCTCAAGGCACTGTCTCGGTTAGTCGGAACGACACAGGAAATAAGTCTGGAGAGCAGGAGATAATATTACATATAAAGAAGTTTCCATCGAATAATATTTTTACATTTATTGCGCACGTGTTCCGCTAGAGAACTTCCCCGCTGGGCACATCAAACGATATTTGAGGGCGCAGTCAGCGTTACTTGCGTAGGAAATTTCCGAGATGTTCCGTAATTCAGTTACGATTCCATTTCCGCGGCAGATAAACAAAACTGCGAATGGAGCGACGTTCCACGCGATTTCTGTACGCCCTCGTCGTCTTCCCCCCCCCCCCCCCCCCATCACCTCCCGTCCTTCTTTCCTCCCCGCTACCTCCTCCAATACCGAGATCCCAACACAGTCCCGTCGCCGAAGCTTCCGTGAGAATTCGCTAGCGTCGCGCCAGTGGCATTCCTCGCAACCAAATACATCAGTGCCTTCCTCACTGGGACTCCCCTCTCCCCCCCCCCCCCCCCTTCAGTAACGCCCACCAGAGGGATACACGCGCCGCTAGGGTAGCACGCCGGCATAAACGAGTTTTCTGGCGGGACGTTGGGGGGCTGCACTTCCGCGGCGGATGGATATACGGCGACTGTAGCGCGCAGGGAGGGGGCAGGTCAGAACGTAATTTATGGCTTAATTTTAATAGCAATACAGATGGCAGTTATTGAATTCGCAAGTTCCAGATTTCACTTGAGCGCTGGGCATTCGGCCAGAAAATTCTGCCAACTAGTACAACAGAGCTTGGGTTGTGCACTGCACATTCTCGCGCATGTATCTGTGTGTGTGTGTGTGTGTGTGTGTGTGTGTGTGTGTGTATGTGTGCGTGTGTGTCTCACATAAGCACGCACACACACACACACACACACATACACACACACGCAGTTTGAGATAAGTAGAGAGAAGAATCGAGAGGAATGGAGGGAAAGTGAAAGGCTTACAGACTGGAAGGGAAGGAAGGTGGAAGTTGTGGAGCCGGTGGAGGCTGGTAGGGGAAGGAGGGTGGTAGCCGGAGGAGCGGGTGGAGGGGGGGGGGGGAGCGAAGCACCGTAGTGTGGAAATTGGAAATTGCTTGGCATAACGTTCTGAAGGATGGGTATAAGCTGTAGCGCTTGAGGCAGAATATGACTCCCGGGCACTTGTACCCTTTCCGTTTCTAGGTACGGTGTTTTTCCGTAAGATTATGCAAAAACTTAACAGGACGCAGAGGACGTTTCACTAAACCATTTTTGGTAGGGAACCTGGTGTCGGAGAAGCCAGCTCCAGTAGATAATAGAAATAAAGTCACATTACTTTGTACTTTATTTTTTACGTTAGTTACAGTTAACTGCAAATACCATCACTGATACAATGAATGTACCCTTTGTACTCTATCTTACAAAATGTGCTGAAACTGACGGCCATCAGCCCCGAAATAAGCATGATATAGGCGAACAAAATTTTGACGTAACCTGACAAATATACCTAGTTTATTTCGAACCATATCATAGGCAGCTTCAATTTTGGCAACAAATTCCATCTCCGTATCCACTGCTGTGTCATACACAATTCAGTTTAAATATCCCAGAAGAAATAACAAAGGGGAGTCAGGTGACATGACTTCGCAGGCCATGGAATAGAACCTTCCCTTCCAATCCATCGACCAGAAAATACAGCACTGTGATGGTTGTGGAAATGCACACTGAAGTGAGGGGGTGCACCGCCATATTGTATCCACATCCTCTCACGAACAGCCAAGGATACGTTTTCCAACAATTCAGGTAGAAGTCTTTGAATAAACCGCAAGTACGGATGGTCATTCAGACGGCCAGGTAGAATATATTTCCCAGTAAGATTGTCGTCCATAGTGACAGTCCAGAAATTCAGAGTAAAACGTACTTCATGGTGTGACTCTATTACAGCGTGAGGGTTTTCCTCATCCCATACATGGCTATTACTGCTGTCAGGAACACCATAACGATCAAATGACGCCTCGCCAGCAAAGCAAACAGCTCGATTAGGAGGAAATTTGGTCGATTATTCCAGTTTTGGACCAACCACTGACACTATGCATCCCTTAGTGATACGTCACTCACAAGCATCGCATGGACTCGTGGTGGTGATATGGGTAATTGTTATTCGTGGAGTAATCGCCACACGTTAGTATGTGCAGCGCCAGTTTCGCGTGCAGTACGACTACTACTTGTAGAGGGCTCCGCTGCAACAATAAACACTCGTCGTGATGGATGATGCCTGTTAGGAAATCGTTTCTGTACAGCCCTTCAACAGTGAGAATTGTGACGTACTTAACCATAAACAAGGTGCATGCCAGTGAGTTCTGCGAAAATGTACCGGTACTGCTCCTTCGTATTGTACGGTATGTCTCTGAATAACACTGAGTATTGAATGGGTCTGCCGATGGTTCACAGCACGTTCTGTCATGGGTCAATGTAGGTACGGTACAACAGAGCCACCTTATGGACAAGTAAGGTAAAGAAAACCTGCACCATGACTTGCTTGGTGGACATAAAAGAATGTAAATGTGAATAAACAGCACAGTACGTGTAAGTGTGTCCTCATATTGCTTGGAAATACGCTTACAAACAGTAATGGTAGACAAAGTGGTAGACCAGAGTTCCTCGACATCTCCTTAAGCTGGCTTCTCCAACCCCAGGTTTTCCTACCTCAAACTGTTCACTGGAGCATTCTCTACGTCCTGTTACATTTTTGCACACTCGTACGAAAACCAAGTTCGTGTTGTGGCAGTTCATATATTAGCATAAAGAATACACGGTCTTGGGGTTTGAGTTATCATCTTAGAATCAGTAATTCACATCCACCCTTTCATTTCTACCGCATATGTCTGTGGTCCTGCCACCTCTGACGTCAGAAATCAGATTTCAGTTTGGGTTCGGGTGCTGATGCAGCTATGTAGCGACTTAAACGCTCTCTCGGACCCTTTCAAAGTTGATGCTAAAAGTTAAGTTAGTAGTAAACGGACGAAGGGCAACAGGCAGAAGCAATATTTATAGGTTTCCGTAAAGTATTTGACAGACTGTTAACGAAAGTACGAGCACATGGATAACTGCACAGATATGGAGTGGCCCCAAGACTTTATAAGTAATAGACCCAAGTATGTTGTCCGCGACTACGAGTGTTCTTCAGATACAAGGAAATCCTCATCAGCGCCCGAGGGAAGTGTGACAAGACAGCTTTTATTGTCTATATATATATATATATATATATATATATATATATATATATATATATATATATAAATGATTTGTCGGACAGGGTGAGCAGCTATCTACGGTTGTTGGCTAATGATGCTGTGGTGTACGGTAAATGGTAGAAGTTGAATGACTGTAGGAAGATACACGGTCATTTAGACAAAATTTCTAATTGGTATAATTAATGGCAGCTAGCACTAAATGTGAGAAAACGTATGATTATGCGGATGAGTAGGAAAACCCAAGCCGTAATGTTCGGTCACAGCAATAGTAGTATACTGCCTGACACGATTAAATAGACCTAACGTTGCAAAGCGATATGAAATGAAAGATATAATCAGGTCCGTGGTGCAGAAGGCGAATGATTGACTTCTGTTTATTGGGAGGCTTTTAGGAAAGTGGGGTTCATCTTTAAAGGAGACCTCATAAAGGACGCTGGTGCGACATATTCTTGAATTCTTCTTGAGTGTTTGAGGTCCGTACAAGGTCTGACTGAAGGTAACATCCGAAGAATTAAGAGGTGGGCTGCTGGATTAATTACCATTAGATTCGAATAACGCCCAGGTGTTACGGAGGTGCTTCGGGAACTTGAATGAGAGTCCCTGCAGGGAGTGCGACGTCCTTTTTGAACAGGTGTCAAGGGATGTCCACCCAGAACATACACAAGGAACAATTGCCAAAAAAATGAGATCAGCAAATAAAGAAAGTGTAGGGTCTTTGATTCGTAATCTAAACTACTTCGGTCACAGGTTCGATCCCGCAATTGCTTAAATTTTCATTAATAACCAGTATTGCCGGCAGAAGACTTCCGGCATAAGAAGTCACCCTCCTTCTGCCAACGGCCTTGTCAAAGAGGGCGGAGGAGCGGACAGAGGTTCAGAGCACTCTCTTGTCCTTGGGATGGGAAACTACCCCTAAAGGCGGAACAATCAGCAGTGATCTACGGTATGAGGATGCGGAAGGCACTGGAAAAGACTGCATTAAAGACTGATTAAGTTGTGTAACAAGTTTCAACTAATAATAATGAATACCCTGTTCGAGACTCACAAGAGGAGGGGGTATACTTGGAAAACGCCGGGTGATATTGGAAGATTTCAGTTAGGTTACATCATGGTCAGACAGATACTGGAAGATTTCAGTTAGGTTACATCATGGTCAGACAGAGACTCCGAAATCAGATACTGGATTGTAAGGAGTACCCAGGAGAAGTTATTGACTCAAATCACAATATGGTGGTGATGAAGAGTAGGAAGATGTTTAATTAGTCAGGAAGAATCAATACGCATAGAAGTGGGAAACGGAAGTACTAAGCAATGGCGAGATACTCTTGAAGTTCTCTAAGGCTATAGAGACAGCAATACGGAATAGCTCAGTAGGCAGTAAAGTTGAAGGGGAATGGACATCTCTAAAAAGGGCCGTCACATAACTTTGGGAAGGAAAACATACGTACAAAGAAGGTAACTGCTAAGAAACCGTGCGTAACAGAAGAAATACTTCAGTTGATTGATGAAAGGAGGAAGTACGAAAATGTTCTAGGAAACTGAGGAATGAAATAAGTAGGTAGTTCAGGGAAGCTAAGACGAAATAGGAGCAGGAAAAATGTCAAGACATCAAAAATGACAGGCGGGATTATAGACTCAGCATACAGGGAAGTCAAATCAACCTTCGGTGACATTAAAAGCAAGGGTGGTACCATTAAGAGTGCAACGGGAATTCCACTGTTACATGCAGAAGTGAGAGCGGATAGGTGGAAAGAATACATTGAAAGCCTCTATGAGGGGGAAGATTTGTCTGATATGTTAGAAGAAGAAACAGGAGTCGATTTGGAAAAGATAGGGGATCCAGTATTAGAATAAAAATTTAAAAGAACCTTGGAGGACTTACGGTCAAATAAGAGGGGATGGGTAGATAACTTTGCATAAGAATTTCTAAAAAGCATTGTAAGTGACAACAAAACGCCTATTCACTTTGGTGTGTAGAACGTATGAGTCTTGCGACACACCATCTGACTTTCGGAAAACCATCATCCACACAATTCCGAAGACGGCAATAGCTGACAAGGGGGAGAACTATCTCACAATTAGATCAACAGCTCATGCATCCAAGTTGCTTACAAGAATATTATACAGAAGAGTGGGAATGAAAACTGACGATGCGCTAGATGACTATCAGTTTGGCTTTTGGAAAACTAAGGCACGAGAGAGGCAATTCTGAAGTTGCGGCTAATAATGGAAGCAAGAGTAAAGAAAAATCAAGACACGTTCATTGGATTTGTCGGCCATGAAAAAGCGTTCGACAATGTAAAATGCGGCGAAATACTCGAAATTCTGGAAAAAAAGTAGGGGTAAACTATAGGGAGAGATTGGTACAATAGCCAAGAGGGAATCATAAGAGTGGCCGATCAAGGATGAAGTGCTCAAATTATAAAGGGTGTAAGACAAGGATGTAGCTTCCGTCCCTACTTTTCAATCTGTACATTGAGGAAGCAATGATGGAAATAAAAGAAAGTTTCAGGGGTGGAATTAAAATTCAAGGTGAAAGGATATCAATGATACGATTTGTTGATGGCATTGCTATCCTCCTGCCTCGGGCATGGATGTGTGTGATGTCTTTAGGTTAGTTAGTATTAAGTAGTTCTAAGTTCTAGGGGACTGATGTCCTCAGATGGTAAGTTCCATAGTGCTCAGAGCCATTTGAACCATTTTTTCCTTGGCTGCCCAAGAAATATCACTGCTGAAATCCATCGGCGAACAAATGAAGATTGTGTATGGGGCAGCATATCTGTCAAATACCACCGTTGTGGATTGTTGAGCCAAGTTCCATGTTGGTGGCGATTCGACACAAGACACCGGAGGATGTTGGAGGTACTCTTGAAATGGCTGAGTCACGTGAGAGACATTCGAGTTCCCGCCATACAGGTCTGATCTCTTCTCTTGCCAATATCTCGCCTTCTGTCCCTTGGAAAAGACCTTGAAGGGTCGATTGATTATGTCAGACGAGGATGTGCAGCAAGCAATTACGGATTTCTTGAAGCAGCAGGAAACGATGTTTTACCAAATGGGTATTTTCAACCTGGTGCGTTGGTGTTCAGGTTACCTCCATGCTAACGCCTATTTTTCCTCGTTAGCATACCGATTCTGGAGTGTAGATCTTTCGAACGGAACCTTACTGATCGCCGCTTATAATTTCTTTCATTCATTACTCAGCAGAAAAATTAATAAAAAAACCATCAGTTTTCATCTCATTCATTAGTATGTGGACTTCGCATCTTCCATGAAGTCTACAGTCACTTTTCAGTACTGTTGAGTTAGAGTCTTCGGTCCAGGGCCCAGGTTAACGTTGAGTAGTGGCATACATGCAGCAAGTTGCGATTACTCAGATCCACCCACCATGACCAATTTAGAGGAACATCTTTGGGAGCCTAGGAAGAGTGAAAGTAGAGGCACTTTCGGCCAGTTCTATCGCCAGGGACAAGAAAATCTGGTACGGCTTTTATTATCCACGCATAGGGGGCCAGAGACCGGCAACTGACCACATTGAAAGTGCTTTTCTGTCCTCAGTAACTTTTACTTCAACCACGACGATGTTACGATATTGAAATGAGTGAACACAGCAACTGAAACGAAGTGCGATACCAGGAAGAGTATTTTCATGTAAAGTATTAAGGCAGTTTTCCTGACGACTAGAGCTTGCTGCTCTATAGGTACTGATTTAAAAACTCTGAGGAGTAGCGAATATTACAACCGATCATGAGAACCTTGCTCCACATTGCATACTGAGGTCTACATTGGAGACTGAGATCTTTTCTATGCATCGCGACGAAAGAAGTTAAACTAAGATTCCATTCCCCGCCACACACTATCTTCGACCGAGTGCTGCACGATAGTCTCCAGAAATAAACTCAGAGTTTGCGCTTGCTGGCGGCGTTTATGTATACCCAGCTCAGGCTAAAGACCTGAGGTACATTTTGTAGTACCACTTAGATACATATTTCTTGCATCCATAGACACTTCCTTTTCATCCCAAAATACACCTGAAATTCAGCTTCTTGAAAGAAATTGACAACCTTCGATAGAAAACCAATACTTTCTCTACACGACTACCATACAAAGAAGTATGATAGCTGTCTTGAAAAATACTCCATACCGTTAGCAAGGTGGACATACATACAGATGAATTAAATGGCTTGCAATAAATCAAGCTAACAGATGCCCCAACTCACTCTGGTCTCCCATAAGTGTAATATTGCAGATTCAGTAAATACGACTATCTTCAACTTTTTAACCCCTCGAATAATAACGTAATCACATTGATTGTAACTTAAAGACCACTACTAGCTGGGGATTCCTCATAGAAATTGAGATATAACAGTAACAGTAAACAACGATCCGTTTCCGCGTTCACTGACGGCCTAATTCCTTGGGGATGCTCAATCTTGCGCACTCCTTCGACATCGGCCTGTCACCTCAACCCCCGACGTCACCACAATGATGGATCTGCACTCTGGAGATGAGACCGAGACCGCAACTCGGCGGTCTGCGATACCGTTAGCGTGGACCTGCGAAGAAGACCAGTGCGGAAGGAAAGTTTGAGGACGGTAGAAAATTCACTTTCCTCCAACTAGAGACGATGTTAAAGTTGCGATTACGTTTCGTCGAAATAGAGCATCCATGACGTTGTCACGAGGACCGATTAACCTTCCAAAGCGTGGAGAAACTGCACTGAATATGGAATAATGGAAACGACGCTGAAATAAGACCGTAATCTGGTGTCTGAAGCCCATTCGTGAGTCTGTGTTTTCTTACAAATAAATTCGTTTTTGGGTAAGCGTCTCCTTGGACAAGCACAACTGCTTTCCTCTTCTTCACCCAAATATGTTTTGCTGTAGTTACAGTATCAGAAAGCAAATAAAAACCCAACAAGTGTTGCTGTAACATCATTAAAAGATGTCTGAGGGAAAAAGAAGAAAGGTGTATTTCCTCAAGATGGAACGCATCTATCTAAAAACAAGTTTAAATGTAATCAGTAGCTATAAGTAATTCACTGTTCCATGGCACTTCTCAGGCATGACCACAATCGAACGAAATAAAACACTTCAAGAAACCAGAGTAGATAAGTTTATCTACAAAAGCTGTTGGAATTGTTAACCGTTGCACCGTCATCCTAGCGAGAAAATTGCCTAGATCGTGGTGTTGGTTGTTGTAAATGCTGTTTTATGTGTTCAGTATTTTTGAAGTTGTGTATATGGCCGATGTCTGTTAAGAACCATTACTGGTGACGACACATGGTGTTTTCGAGATGGACCAGAAACCAAGTAACAGGAGCTGTGGATCATTACCAACAATGAAAGAAGAAATACAGGCACGAGGCAATATGAAAGCAATGTTGATTTGTTTCTTTGATTCGATTTTGCTCCACAAAGCATCACAGCATAACGCGACCAGCTGGTGTGCTGTAGCAATAGATGCTGCCACAATCTTTGTCATCTCAAGGATATAATTATATAGTTTATTTTTCTGCTAATTTAATGTGCACACAATGAAAGTTTCAGTTGGTTACAGTTACTGGTAGATAACGGATAGTACTAGATTTTATTGAAGTTATTGCTAACTTCAGTCCTTATAACTTGGTCTCGTACGTCACAATGCCACATTACTCGCTTCCAGTAAAATCCTAATGAAGCAAGGATTATTAGCCCGAATAGACTAGTGGATGGGACTGATCTATGTCGACCAACCACCACGCACAATCACTGCTACAGAGCTACATCGAACGAGCACAAGCAGCAACAATCACAATTTCTAAATCTGTTATCAGGTGGCATGTATTCCTCTTAAATGCTGGAGATGCCTTAATCAGCAACAGTTGCAGTAATATAAAATATTTCCTGACGGGTTAACTTGTCAATAAATTTAGTAACGTGTTATAAATTACACAAATATTCCGATTTGGGAGGATATAGGAGCCTCACTCATCCCAGGACAACAAAAATTAAATTTCACCTGGAAAATTGTTGAATATACCGTTTCAGTGAGAAATTAACTACACTATGCCACACAAGCTAATAATAACTTTTTCCAACCCCGAAATTGTCTACCATTACAACGCTTAAGTTTGGAATTTCGCTCAAATATGCCTACAGCCTTCCTCTGTAAGGGTGCAAAAGTGTGTATATCTGTGTCGTCACCCTCAGAATCGACGTCGCTTCAGGTAGCAATGTGTCGACAAATGATCCAGTACCAGTACCACCGTGGACCTGTCACATTGCTACTTTTCTGTTATTCAAACTGTAAGACGTCGCGGTCTCCTGACCTTCAGTGCTTACATGTTTCGCCCTCACAATCATGTTCCGCACATCAAGACGCTTCATACGAACCCAAACTCGATAAGATAAAGTCAGTGTTGTATGAATTCATGTAAACGATATCCAATTCACAAGTGAAGCCACTGTGGTTGAAATACTCGAGGCTGGCGTGCACACATACTATCCAGACACGACGGTCACAGAGGCTTTTAGTTCGGGGGAGAAGCCGCACAATGGGACGCCAGGCCCATCAGAGGACGACCCAGCCCATGTTGGCCGGTGCCGCCCATAGCGGCCAGCGTGGGCCTGAGTGGAAAGGGGGGAACAACCCCGTGTTTGGCTTAAATGCAAACTCCGCTACATTGTGTGGGAGCGCCCAACCTATGCATTCTTTACACGTAGTACGCAGTTTCGGAGATTTTCACAGGGAGACAGCAAACGCCAAACGCCAAAGCTACAAGTTTCCTGATGGGTCGCCTTAAACGTAACGTCATTCTCCCATTTTAGAAGAGCAATGCTGATTGGCAGACGATATTTATGACCCCTTGAGCTGAAGCAATAATGGAGAGGCGCCGTTCCTTTGTCGCTCTTGGAGCGAGAACACGTAACGAGAGCGTGCACGCTCGTACGTGTACTCGAAAGAGCGAAGAACAAGTCTCTCCTCAGTACTTCACTGGGAGAGCACCTCTGTCGAGAACGAATCGAAGTGCTACTCTATATTGAGTCCTTGCGATTAAGCGTTGTTCACTGTGTTCTCCGACACACTGTGCGGTGTGAACAGACAGAGTTATAGATAAACGCCTGCGAGCGAATTTTGAGCGGCATCGCGGTGGACTGGTTATCTGACCGGTGTACCACGCCAATAGTTAGACTAGGGGCGAATAGGAATCCTTGACTTCATCAAAGCATTGAGAGAGTTTCATTGGCGAAGGTCAATCCAGATAGAACGAGAGTTATCTTATTTATCAGCAGCGAGCGGCGCAGACAGCATTCATCGCAGCTTACGGTATTGTGCGCTACAGCTATTGCGAGCCCCATATTTCCCCCACAACAGTACACTTCACTGCATTTCACACATGACAGCAACCACTGTACCTAACACCATTGTACAGGATAATTATTCAAGTTAAGTAGGCGCGCCTTTCTGCCATTCTGCCAAGGCAACAAGCATATAAACTTTGTATAGAAATTTCATTAGCGAAACCTACCCTTGAGAGGTAACTTCACATTCCGAAAAGAACCAGGATATAACTTGTTCGATTCATAACTAAAAGTGCCACTGTGATTTCTCAGGATTTTTGCAAAATAAATAATAACTTTCGTTAGTTTAATGTTTCTCGTACACTAACTAGCACTACTCCTGTGCCAAAGTATCCCACTAGTTACGTAAGAAATTTTGTGAATTTTTGTGTCATTTCCTCACAGCGGACGACTAAAGAAGATATTTATTGCTGAAAGTTTTTGTGGAATTTCTCTTTAGAACGTTAGGAGCGTCTGACTTCTGTAGTATTGTGGGGGTGGAAATTGCATCTTGCAGGAGCCACAAGGTAAAGGGTACATCTCAGATTAATCCGTTGCGCAGAATAACAGAATAATAGATCAACCCCGCTCCGTCACGCTCAGAAAACACCTACTTAAACATCATCCCTCAAAGTCAATCCTTACATGTTCCAAGGATGAAAGCATCGTACTTCTTAATACCACAGGCACTGCTATTTATTATGTATTCGCTAATACGATATCCTCTACTCTCATTAAATGTATACGTAACGTACAAGTGCAGGTTGTGACACATGGACGACGACATTGGGAATTTGGTTAAAAAATTGCTCTGAGCACTATGGGACTTAACATCTGAGGCCATCAGTGCCCTCGACTTAGAACTACTTAAACCTAACTAACCTAAGGACATCACACACATTCATACCCGAGGCAGAATTCGAATCTGCGACCGTAGCAGCGGCGAGGTTCCGGACTGAATGGAAATTTGGACCTGGGTGTGTTTTGTGCACGAATACCTGAAACGGATAGCCGGCACAGTAACTCAGCTTGTTCAGTCAGTCATCATTTCTGAGTCTGCCCACTGTTAGAAAACGGTTCAAAATGCTCTAAGCACTATGGTACTTAACATCTGGGGTTACTAGTCTCGTAGAAGTAGAACTACTTATACCTAACTAAACCAAGGGCATCACACACACCCATACCCGAGGCAGGATTAGAAACTGCGACCGTAGCAGCAGCGCGGTTTTGGGCTGAAGCGCTTAGAACCGCTTGGGCACAGCAGCCGGCGGTCACTGTAATAAGAAACCTGAGTGAAGTATTCAGCGCTGAACTTGATGCGGTGTCATTTGATGACCGCCCAGACCAATTGCCGAGAACAATGGCAAAAAATAAAGAAAAGAAAAACCGTTGAGGTGACAGCCCGCGTAAAGCAGGAAATCCGGAATTGAGTCCCAGTTCGGCATAAGTCGTCATTGCAACATACAGCCCATGCTGTTTCACATTCGCAGTTGCTTACACACCATGCATTTCTTGACGGCTGTAGTCGCTGCAGTACTTGTTGCTCCTGAGATGCATGCATGTCCGAAGAAACATAGCACTGTCCTTTTTAATAACACAGGCACTGCTGTTTCGTATGTTTTAAGTAATGAAACGTGTGAAAGTGGAGCAGGTGCCATACTATCAGCTTCATGGTCCAACAACATCTTGAGAGTCAGTGACCACAGCAACCATCCTTCACCTAATGTAGGAAGACAGCCAAGTCACGTTTGTGAACTGTCACGTATTTACCTGAATGTGCTAAAATAAAATAAAGAAGCTAACTAAAATATCGATGTGTCATTGAAGTTAAGAGATAAAATAAAATGGAAGAAATAATTATTTAAAGTATGAACTAAATAACAAATGTTGATTAAACTAATACGTCAAAATAATTAGTGTAAAAGCACGTTACCAAAACTTGGCGTACATGTAACTGTCTACACTGCAGTAGTGACTTTCCGCCGTTTATTAGATGGACAGTCTCAGTTACACACGGATACAATTTGGAAATTTTGGTAAATGCAAAATTATATGTTTTGATTAGATCGACAGTACTGAACCTTGCTGTAAACGTTTCGCGATGTTGTTTAAATTTAAACATACTCTCTAGTACTCAGTACTAACTACATCATTTACCCAAGTAACTGTATTCTGCTGTACATTATGAATGTGTGCGTGTGTGAGTACAGCAAGAGAATAAGTAAGAGAGTAGTGTAACGGCAAGGTTGTTCGTCAGTGCGGGTAGCTACCAACTGTGTAGAAGTAAAGAGAAGTTACATCTACATCTATATTCAGCAAGCCACCTGACGGTGTGTGGCGGAGGGTACTTTGAGTATCTCTATCGGTTCTCCCTTCTATTCCAGTCTCGTATTGTTCGTGGAAAGAAAGATTGTCGGTATGCCTCTGTGTGGGCTCTAATCTCTCTGAGTTTATCCTCATGGTCTCTTCGCGAGATACACGTAGGAGGGAGCAATACACTGCTTGACTCCTCGGTGAAGGTATGTTCTCGAAACCTCAACAAAATCCCGTACCGAGCAACTGAGCGTCTCTCCTGCAGAGTCTTCCACTGGAGTTTATCTATCGTCTCCGTAACGCTTTCACGATTACTAAATAATCCCGTAACGAAGCGCGCTGCTCTCCGTTGGATCTTCTCTGTCTCTTCTATCAACCCTATCTGGTACGGATCCCACACTGATGAGCAATATTCAAGCAGTGGGCGAACACGTGAACTGTAACCTTCGGATTGCATTTCCTTATGATTCTTTGAATGAATTTCCGTCTGGCTTCTGCTTTACCGACGGTTAATTTTATATGGATATTCCATTTCATATCACTCGTAATGCCTACTCCCAGATAATTTATGGAATTAACTGTTTCCAGTTGCTGACCTGCTATATTGTTGCTAAATGATAAAGGATTTTTCTTTCTGTGTATTCGCAGCACATTACGCTTGTCTACATTGAGATTCAATTGCCACTCCTAGCACCATGCGTCAATTCATTGCAGATCCTCCTGCATTTCAGAACCATTTTCCAATGTTACAACCTCTCGATGTACCACAGCATCATCCGCAAAAGCCTCAGTGAACTTCCGTTGTTATCCACAGCGCCATTTGCGCGCGCGAGGGTATGATTGTGTTTGTGTGTGTGTGTTTCAGATTAGTGGTGAAGAATATTTGTCATCAGCTAGTGAAATTTTAAAACGCTTTGTTACAGAGAGGGCAGCTGCGTAGTTTTATGTGTTTCTTTTTTTAAGTTGCTGAAGTGTAGGAACAGTCATTTGAGACATTCAGTGTCAAGCTGTAGTAAAAACAGAGGAAACACAATAACAGACAAACATTGTTTCCCGAACTGTATTAAGTTACAGCACTACAGGGCAGTGTTTATAAAAATTAGGAAACGAATCTGTGCGGATTGACTGTCGATGTGACCTGGGAACGTGACCAGAAAGATGGCTGCCGCACTGATGTTGTTGTTGTTGTTGTTTGAGTGGGGGCGCCCACAGCCGCCTCGTGTCTGGCCGCTTATCGCCGGATCTGCGGGCAGGCGCGCACGCCGGCTTATAGCGCCGCAGCAGCAACGGCGGCGGTAGCTCCACAGTTCACTGATGGCGACCGGTTATCGCCATTACAGCTGTGTCCCATTAAAGGCAGGGTAGCGCGATACTTCAGCGCTCTGATGAACGAGCCAAAAAGGCCGGAGCCGTTTTGTTGCGCCGTCCGGCCCGGAGGTCAGCCGCGTGCAGTGTAAAAAATATTTAATTGTCACTGGTTAACTCCGTGTGCTTGGCTCGTTTATAACGATACCTGCCACCACCCGTTACGTTGCATCGGGCACTTTATTGACTCTAATGCTGTAACATTTATGCATGGTTCTCTGTACCCGTCTTATTGTTCGAAAGTAACGTCGGAAGTCTGTGTCACGTTTAACGAGAAACTTCTTGAAACAAATCCTACCTATACATTTACATACGTTAATCTGCTCCAACAAATCCAAATTGCTCTGAGCCCTATGGGAATGAACATTTGAGGGCATCAGTCCCCTAGAACTTAGAACTACTTAAACCTAACTAACATAAGGACATCACACACATACATGCCCAAGGCAGGATTCGAACGTGCGACCTTATCAGTCGCGCGGTTCCGGTCTGAAGCGCCTAGAAGCGCTCGGGCACAGCGGTCGGCGCACACGTCTTGTAATGCCCGTAAATGACGGGCCTCTGATTTGTGTGCGCGTTGAAGCACCCGACGCCGACCCAAACGGCTTCCATAGTATTTTCATCAGGATAATTTGGTCGCCGAGACGTCAACATGCGTTTACTGAATTCTCCTCAAACCATTCTAGCACGTTTCTGGCTCCGAGAAACGGACAGTTGTGCTGCTGAATGATGACATCGCCATCGGGGAAGACATCCACCATGAATGTATGTAGGTGATTCGCAGCAGTCAGCGTGACGCAATGCAGTGTCTCCCATAACTGCTGCTCCCACCAACTTGCGTCTGTGGATGAATTTTTTGAGGCGCCGTTCACCTCGATGACGGCATTTGTGAAGGTGACCATCGGCCTGTGTGTGTGTGTGTGTGTGTGTGTGTGTGATTCACCTGAAGACCACCACGATTCCATTGATTGACTTCAGAATCTCGATTGTTCCGCGCCCACTGCAATTTTAATCCACGATGTCGTTGGGTCAACGTGTGAACACGTAGGGGGAGGGGAAGGGCTCTTCTGCGGAGCTCTATGTTGACAATTTATGGTAAACTGTGTTCTCTGAAACACTTGCGCGTGCACCAGCGCTATGCTCTTTCGACACAGATGCCGCAGATCACCATCTATTCTGCTTGACAGGCCAGATATGGAACTGAACCCAACGTTCTGTAAAGAGCCGTGGACATCGAATAATGTAGCTCCTAGTAGTAGTTTCACTGGCGTTCGGTCTGTTTCCATATTTGCTTACGACAGTTCTACGCCATATTTTCTCCATTCTGTTATTTTAAATGTCTTCTTTGTGTGATTACTGTCTTTCAGCAGGGGAGCAGCACGTAAGCTACAGCCAGACCTCCCCAGATGGGCACTGAAACACAATAAAAGAAAAAAAAAACTCTTATTGTCACTTTTTTGACTCCCTCTGAGAATGGACGGACGATACGCGGCCGAAATATTAGTGGAGGATATTTTATTTGCGCTGCTGCCCATGCCCGAAATTTAATGGAGTATCCCATTATCACACTTTTGCTAGCTCTATACTGTTACGCAAACTATGGAAAGATGGAATAAATGGCCTATGGAGATGTACTAACTATCATTGTCCCTCAAGAGATCACTTACCTACTGATCTCTTCTTCCTGGACATTTCCGGTGCCGGACGTTCGCTCCTACTACAAGTGTTCCATTACCTAGTAATAAACTAATTAAGCAAGACATGGACACTAGAGAAACTTCATACCTTTGGAAGTCCGTACATTCTGATAACGAAATGATATATTTATCAGTTGACACAAAAACGAAGTAGCCCTGTCACAGTTAATTTCTTATGGCATCGCTCACAAATAATAGGCTCTTAACGAGCAATTGATTTGATGTAGAAGCTAGACGTTACAAGTAATTATACCAACAGAATGAATTCCATTCCATAGACAGAGTGCGTGTATGAATCAAATTGAAACACGATACTGCCAGAAGCTACTATCATGAAGAATAGATATAAGATAACGCTTACCACATTGCGATATTGCTGCTTGCAGCGTGTGTTCCAAAAATGAACAGCATAGAGGCAGAAGTGATGACACTTTCTGCAGGTCCTGACCATGATTTTGCATGACAGTACTCAAGCACTGATTTGTTTGACTGATGGGACTGCGAAGTGCTATCCACCTACTGCACTCCCCTAACTTAAGCCCTCGTAAGTTCAACTCGAGTTCGAAATTGAAGTAAACACTTCATGGAATTAGCTTCAGAACTGCTACAAATTCATCGGGCAATAGACCGCGCCGCACGAACTATCAACACAACAGGCACTGCTAAGAGTATCCAGTGACTTCTACATCGCTAGCGACGGGTTCTACACAATGTTGGTGACTACTTTGAAGGTCAGTTTGAAACACGTATTTATTTTGTACCAGCTATAAATAAGTAATTGCCACTATTAAAGTTTCAACCCCCGTATTTTCATTGGGCTATATACCGCTAATTCGTTACTTCCATACTTCCTATTCTGATACCGCCTGTTAACATCGTTGTTTCCGACGGTGAAACACACTTTATAGAGCACCGTTTCTGATTTGCGAGAGGCTAAGTACTTTAAACGAATATACTTACAGATGCATCCAAAATCTGTTTGGCTGCACCGCTAATTACACAAAAAGTATTGTAGATACTTGGCTAAGTACGACAGATGTAAGGTATATCTTAGTCCGATAATACTGTGTAACTCGTATCTAATCCTCACTTGTATTTTATAACAGTGAGATTCCATTTACTAATAGCTCTTATATCGATTACGTCATTCCTTGTCTGACGAACATTCGGATCTCGATTGGCATGTTGGATCACTCGATTTTAATCCCACAGAAACTAGCTAGGATTTCTTGGAACAAGGGTTGAAACGTAGCAATCCGTAAGAACCACAGTTTTGCAGTTGTACAGAATCCAGACGTCTGTGAATGACTTTCAGTTAATCGACGAGTCAGCTTTAATTTCTCTTACTTTCTAGTTGTGGTCATTCTAAGTGGGAGGAGGTAGTATATTACTCTATTCTTCCTGAAACGTGCTGTCTCGAAGATTCAGTAGTAAATCTTTCTATGATTCACAATGCCTCTCTTGCAGTGTTTGTCAACTGCAATTGTTCACTCTAGGTATTGATTTCGCGCGGACTATATAACCCCGTAATGAAAGATGCGGCTCTTCGTTGGGTCTTCTCTCTCTCTCTCTCTCTCTATCTCTCTCTCTCTCTCCCTCTCTCTCTCTCTCACACACACACACGCTCGCTCGGTCTCTCTCTCCCTCTATTAGATCCAGCTTTGAACTAATCCTACACGACTAACATGTAGTCCTCTTCCGGACTACCGTCAACTTGTATAATCTTGTTACGCTTATTTAAGCATCATTGATCATCTGTTGTTTATTCCTGTGTTAGTAACTGTGAGAAACAATCCACTCCTGGCAACAACTGGCAACTGAATTTAAACATTTTCTCTGTTGTCTCAGTCTCAGTGCACCATGGATGTAGAGAAAGTATAACAACTAAAATATGTTACCATTCAGGTTCAAAAAAAGTAACTTCCTTTATTACCAACGACCTCATGCCATTAATTTACATTTATAAAACACTTTTTTTCTGTCGCAGGCCCATTGCTAAATTTGTAGCTTTACGTAAAATTACCTTTATACACTAACGAGAGACCCTCAATCATTTTTACGTGTTATTCTATTATGCCTAACGCTGTTGTAATTCTCTATTATTTTGGTGGCACTGTGTCTGTGAGCGAGACTGATGTTCCCCAAACTGACCCAGTTTCAAACAGCGAACAAACGGAGAAAGATGAAATAGATATACACTGAAGCGCCAAAGCAGCTGGTATAGGCATGCTTATTTAAATAAAGAGATAAGTAAACAGGCAGAATACGGTGCTGCGGTCGGCAACGCCTATATAAGATAACAAGTGTCTGGCGCAGTTGTTAGATCGGTAACTGCTGGTACAATGGCAGGTTACAAAAAAAAATGGTTCAAATGGCTCTGAGCACTATGGGACTCAACATCGGAGGTCATTAGTCCCCAAGAACGTAGAACTAGTTAAACCTAACTAACCTAAGGACATCACACACATCCATGCAGGAGGCAGGATTCGAACCTGCGACCGTAGCAGTCTCGCGGTTCCCTACTGCAGCGACTAGAACCGCACGGGCACTTAGGCCGGCGGCAGGTTATCAAGATATGAGTTTCAACGTGGTGTTACTGTCGGCGGCGACTGATCTCCGTGGTAGCGATGATGTGGTGATATTCCCGTACCACCATTTGACGGGTGTACCGTGAATATCAGGAATCTGGTAAAATATCAGATCTCCGACACCGCTACGGCCGGAAAAAGATTTTCCAAGAATGGCACCAACGACAACTGAAAAGAATCGTTCAACGTGATAGAAGTGCACTTTTCCGCAATTTGCTGCAGATTTCAATGCTGAGCTTTGCAAAATGTGTCAGCGTACGAACCATTCAACGAAACATCTTCAATATGGGCTTACGGAGCTGAAGGCCTACTCTGGTACCATTGATGACTGCACGACACAAAGCTTTACTCCTCGCCTGGGCCCGTCAGCATCGACATTGGACTGTTGATGACTGGAAACATGTTGGCTAGTCGGACGAGTGTCGTTTCAAATTGTATCATGCGGATGGACTTGTACGGGTATACGGAGGCAAACTCATGAATCCATTGAACCAGAATGTTAGTAGGAGATTTTTGAAACTGTTACAGACCTTGTAATGGTGTGGGGCGTGAAATGAAACTCGTGATGCGGCTAGATTCAACTGTGACAGGAGACACATACCTAAGCATCCTGTCTGATAACCTGCATCCATTCATGTCCATTGTACATTCTGACGAACTTGGGCAATTCCAGCACGACACTGAAGCATCCTATACGTCCATAATTGGTGCAGAGTGGCTCCAAGAACACTCTTCTGAGTTTAAACCCTTTAGCTGGCCACCAAACTCCCCAGATGTGGACACTATTGAGCATACCTGGGATGCCTTGCAAAGTGCTGTCCAGAAAAGATCTCCACCCCCTCTTACTCTTAACGGATTTATCTACATCTAAATTTTTACTCCGCAAGCCACCCAACGGTGTGTGGCGGAGGGCACTTTACGTGCCACTGTCATTACCTCTCTTTCCTGTTCCAGTTCGAACCATACAGGTTCGCGGGAAGAACGATGTCTGAAAGCCTCCTTGCGCGCTCTAATCTCTCTAATTTTACATTCATGATCTCCTCGGGAGATATAAGTAGGGGGAAGCAATATATTCGATACTTCATCCAGAAACTCACCCTCTCGAAACCTGGCGAGCAGGCTACACCACGATGGAGAGCGCTTCTCTCGCAGAGTTTGCCACTTGAGATTGTTAAACATCTCCGTAACACTATGACGGTTACCAATAACCCAGTGACGAAACGCCCCTCTCTTCTTTAGATCTTCTCTATCTCTTCCGTCAACCCGATCTGGTACGGATCCCACACTGATGAGCAATACTCAAGTATAGGTCGAACGAGTGCTTTGTAAGCCACCTCCTTTGTTGATGGACTACATTTTCTAAGGACTCCCCCAATGAATCTCAACCTGGTACCCGCCTTTCCAACGGTTAATTTTATATGATTATTTCACTTCAAATTGTTCCGCACGCATACTCCCAGATATTTTACAGAAGTAACTGCTACCAGTGTTTGTTCCGCTATCATATAATCATACAATAAAGGATCCTTCTTTCTATGTATTCGCAATACATTACATTTGTCTATGTTAATGGTCAGTTGCCACTCCCTGCACCAAGTGCCTATCCGCTGCAGATCTTCCTGCATTTCGCTACAATTTTCTAATGCTGTAACTTCTCTGTTAACTACAGCATCATCCGCGAAAAGCCGCATGGAACTTCCGACACTATCTACTAGGTCATTTGTATATATTGTGGAAAGCAATGGTCCCATAACACTCCCCTGTGGCACACCAGAGGTTACTTTAACGTCTGTAGACGTCTCTCCATTGATAACAACATGCTTTATTCTGTTTGTTAAAAACTCTTCAATCCAGACACACAGCTGGTCTGATATTCCGTTGGCTCTTACTTTGTTTATCAGGCGACAGTGCGGAACTGTATCGAACGCCTTCCGGAAGTCAAGAAAAATAGCATCTACCTGCGAGCATGTATCTAATATTTTTTTGGTCTCATGAACAAATAAAGCGAGTTTGGTCTCACACGATCGCTGTTTCCGGAATCCATGTTGATTCCTACAGAGTAGATTCTGGGTTTCCAAAAATGACATGATACTCGAGCAAAAAACATGTTCTAAAATTCTACAACAGATCGACGTCAGAAATATAGGTCTATAGTTTTGCGCATCTGCTCGACGACCCTTCTTGAAGACCGGGACTACCTGTGCTCTTTTCCAATCATTTGGAACCTTCCGTTCCTCTAGAGACTTGCGGTACACGGCTGTTAGAAGGGGGGCAAGTTCTGTCGCGTACTCTGTGTAGAATCGAATTGGTATCCCGTCAGGTACACTGGACTTTCCTCTGTTGAGTGATTCCAGTTGCTTTTCTATTCCTTGGACACTTATTTCGATGTCACCCATTTTTTCGTTTGTGCGAGGATTTAGAGAAGGAACTGCAGTGCGGTCTTCCTCTGTGAAACAGCTTTGGAAAACAGCCCTGCAGGATTCATGGTGTCTTTTCCAACCAGCACCATTTCAGGCATTAGTCGAGTCCATGCCAAGTCGTGTTGCGACACTTCTACGTGCTCGCGAGTCTCCTACTCTATATTAGGTAAGTGTATAGTTTCTTTGGATCTTCAGTGTAGTTCATTCCGGCGCACAAAAGAAAAAGAGTCAGTTTCTATCTGAATGGTATACAAATCTGTTGTTTCCCCAGGATCAAATACAGCTATTGTGAACTCAGTAATTAATGTTGGAAGATATCCCAAGTGGTCAACAAAACACTTTGTAGTTGTTCGTCCCTCCATCCTGGCAGAATACAACAAGCAAACTGGTTGAGCTGATCGAAAGGATCGAAATGTGAACGAGTACAGGATACATACATGTAACATCAAATTTCACTGGACTCTTGTTTTTAGTGAGTTATTGGATACCACCCTAAACAGTCCCGGGATACTCTCAAGCTCGAACATAAGACGACTTCTCATATAATGTTAGAAGAGAAATTATGCAAGTAAACGTGAGGAGTATACGAGGCATCATTCACACCCACCCACTCCACTCACTCCATTGCTGTGGCAAACTGGTAGATTTGTGTCAATGTCTTATGGGACCAAACTGATAGGGTCGTCGATCACTAAGCCTACTCACTACTTAATCTAGCATAAACTAACTCACACTAAGGACCACACACACACCCATACTCGAGAGAGGTCTCGAACCTCCGCCGGGGGAAGCTGCCCAGACCGTTCAAGGCGCCTCAGACCGTGCGGCTATCCTGCGCGGCCATTACTGTAGCCCACGAGCTCTATTGGCATTGAATGCAGCATTTTTGAAAACATTTGATCTCACAAGAAGGCAATGTGGTGGAGTAAACTGTAAGATATCCTCAAGTATCCAGCGCAGGAAATAAATTTGGGACTGTTTGTTGAATATTTTGCTACTTATAATACCAATGAATTTGTCGTTTATGTTTTTCATTTGTACTTTGCGCTCTTGCTTAATTTGTTACCTACACTATTAAGATATGTAACTTTTTGATATAAATGTTACGTATTGTTCTCAGTAGTGCTCTGGGTTACTTACCGTATGTTAGGGTTAGAGGCGCAGATATTACGACCACTGGTACCGTAAAACGTATCCACTCCAATGTATGAGTTGTTCTTCCTCTATTTCTAACAGTCTTTTCACAGACATATCACATAATCTACTACCTAATGTTTTCTGCGTGTCGTAACTGCGCTGCTATGTGTACTACGCTTGTCAGTATAGATTATCCGTTTCGCGTCCACGCATCAACGATTCAATAAATTACCTGCTGCCAAGTGGGAAATAAGCATTAATGCCTTATCTGCGCCTGTAATACTGGAGGTACCAATTAACCTAAAAACATACTACTCTTAACAGCTATAATTATTAGTCTGCAGCCGAGGTGAATACTGATGTATTTTCGGTCACTACAATGGCTTCAGTTATCAACAGAAATATTTGCGCTTATACTCCTAACCCCTGTAAATGGTACAGTATGTACTATTAAAAGTAGAATGTTAAAAATGGTGCCGGCCGCGGTGGCCATGCGGTTCTAGGCGCTGCAGTCCGGAACCGCGGGACTGCTACGGTCGCAGGTTCGAATCCTGCCTCGGGCATGGATGTGTATGATGTCCTTAGGTTACTTAGGTTTAAGTAGTTCTAAGTTCTAGGGGACTGATGACCTGAGATGTTAAGTCCCATAGTGCTCAGAGCCATTTGAACAATTTTTATTTTAAAAAATGGCTTTTCCGCTTTAAATATTACTTTTCAGGTTAAAAAAAAACTAAACAAAAGTAATAAATGGAAGAACATTAACAAAACGTAGTCTGGACACTAACATCTTCATCCAAATTAGTAAGGATCCCAGATTAATGAGCAATACTCAAGAATAGGTTGAAAAAGTGTTACGCAATGCACTTCTTTCATGTATTAATTACATTTATTTGCGATTTTTTCAATTACATTCAGCTTGGTACACACTTCATTATTTAACAATAAAATTCAACAAACAGCTGTGCAATTGAGATGTTACTTTATTTAATTTTCGTTACCAGTTTCGGCAATTCGTTTTGCCATCTTCAGGCCCCATCTGAACCGCTTAAAAATGAGCAATATTGGCATACTGGGGCCATATGTTCATGAATTTCATGAATTTGTAGGTCAGTCAATTGAAACTAATATTTATTCAATTAAGGCACCCAATATGAATACTAATTTTCATTATCCTACAAAACTTCCCTTTTGGTTTAATAAAAAAGGAAGCACTTGAGATACGAATTCACGACATCCCAGTATGCTATTTTCGATTATTTTTTAAAGTTACATTTAGGGCCTGAAGATGGCATAACGAATTGTCGAAACTGGTAGCGAAAACCAAATAATATAATATCTCAATTGCTCGGCTGTTTGGCGAATTTCGCTGTTAAATATTTGGCCATTCGCTGCCCTGTGTCCACAATGGATCAGCAGTGACTAATATAGGCTTGCCTTTTAATTTGTTTCATTTGGTTATACCACTTCAGATCGCTCTTGATTGTTATTGGTTGGTATTTTACTGTTTCCAATGTTTTATCCCCAGTCGTTGTACAGTAGGAATTTCTTCGTGTACTCAAACTCAATACTTTACACTTATTTACGTTTAGGGTCTACTTTTAGTACATGTACCAATAGCTGAACCTACAATTCGCTACAATTTTCTGACGTTCCTAACTTTTTATAGGCAACAAAGTGACTTGCGAAGTCTCATGGAATTAGCAGCTATATCTAGTAGTCTTACCTCGCTTCCTGGAGGTGTTCCTGAAAATACCGTTTCATTAGTAAATCTTGTTCACGCTGCGCTGTAATGATTTTATCATTTATTTTTGAGGTAAATAGTACCCTATAAGAAAAGATAATGACGAATGGAGAAGGACACACGTAAATTGGTCACAAATAGGTTCATATAGGTACCGACGGAAAAAGCAAAATTGATGGCCATCGAGGAATGTATGATACTGCAGCGCAATTTCACGACACAGCTGGCAAGTATAGTACGTAGGGAATAGGCCTTAGCGTCTTAGCGAATTTCATTCCGTGTTCTCATTTAGACAGCAACTCTTCCTCGTAGACAGGCGCGTGAAGACTATACGCAGATGTCAGCTTGTAAGACAGTTCTAATCAGAGATGCCAGTTGGAGTAACCGGCGAAACACTCGATCTCGGTATTCGAATAGGAGCGATGTAGTTCTACGACGATGTTGGTAGGGATGGACGACCCATGGCCGAACACAGCGCCAAGAAAAAAGCGGTCGACCCACAGAGACGACAGAACGAGAGCACCCAACAATCGTCAGAGAGGCACCCAGAGCCACGGATTCGTTATTATCGTCGATCCGATGTACAATTGTTGCTTCAGTGACCACAAAGACCATTGAAAGGCAGCTCACAGGAAGGACGCTGAGCTCACGGAGCCCCGATCGCCAGCGAGGTGACTGGAGACACCAATGGTTCAAATGGATCTGAGCACTATGGGACTTAACATCTGAGGTCATAAGTCCTCTAAAACGTAGAACTACATAAACCAAACTAACCTATAGCCATCACAAACATCCATGCCCGAGAAAGGATTCGAAACTACGACCATAGCGGACTCGCGGATCCCGAATAAAACGCCTAGAACCGCTCGGCCACTCCGGCCGGCTGGAGACGCCAATGAGAGCGGTGAGATACCAGCCTGATTGACCTCCACGATACGCCCGACAGCCTGTAGTTATCTTCTAGGGTGTCTCTTCATCTTGATTTTCGTCCGCGCCGCCTTTACAGCACATTACATTGACGATATTCTGCATCCCTTAATGTAGTCCTTGATGGCAGGTCATGCTGGGCTTATATTTCAACAAGATAATGCCAAACCGTGTACAGAGAGAGATCCTACTGCTTGTCTTCGTGCTTGCCAAATCCAACATTGGCCGACGAGATCCCCGTATTTCTTTCCATTTGTTCTGAAACTGTAATCATTTGCAACCGGCCGGAGTAGCCGAGCGGTTCTAGGCGCTTCAGTCTGGATCCGCACGACCGCTACGGTCGCAGGTTCGAATCCTGCCTCGGGCATGGATGTGTGTGATATCCTTAGGTTAGTACGGTTTATGTAGTTCTAAGTTCAAGGGACTGATGACCTCAGATGTTAAGTCCCATAAAGCTCAGAGATATTTGACCATTTTTTTTGTAATCATTTGCTTTTCTGTACGTGTACAGCACATCCACCGATTTGCGTCCCATTCGGATACTTCCTTCGTGGTGTGTCGTTTCTTTTGTCTTAGAATGTAAAATCAGTGCAATCCTGTCTATGAATCTCAAATTTGAAGTGCCCACTAGTCATTTCAGCCCATATTCTCAATCACTTTATGAACTACTGCAGTATTAATGATTCTGTCGTCGACGATATATCAAACTCTAACCTTCCGTGTCGTCATTCTTCTCTTTTTCACTTTTGCGCGGCGGCTCATAGTTCCCAGTCCAGGACACGGTACGCTAACTTCAACATACGTGTTTCATTAGCAAAGCAGCCAGCAAACACAGTATTAAAATCTTATTTGAAAGCCGTAACTGAATTACGAGAGCCGTGACTAATCTGTTACCGCCGAGTTTGCCTGGAGGGCCGACGTACTGTTGTGGGGAAACAGTTGTCTGTGCTCGCTCGGTATGCGAGCCAGTAAACAGATGCGTGTGGGCGGCACACAACCGCAGTACATTAGAGCAGGTAATCTGCATTCCGTATGGCCGGTGTCCTCGCCCGTGCGTCCGCTATTGTGAAGCAGTGCGGTATGATATTCGCTGCTGCTGAAACTCTACGCTGGTGGGACAAACACTGAATGGAGTATCGTATTTGGAACGCCGCAGTGTTCCGTGCGCTCTCTACATTCACCGTCCAGCTACTGTCGTATGGTGACTGAAACACTCTATTAGTCACTCTCCAAAGTATTGGTTAACACGAAGAGCACCTGAAAGCTCCAGCGGTTCTCCCGCACACAGTTACAAAAGGCACTAAGCTGCTAATTCCAACGCTGTTTATCTTCTCTTCACTGTAGAGAAGTATTATTACTACATTACTGTTGTTTTCTTCATCCAAATAAATCATTCATTCGCATAATTTATGCGTACTGATCTTTCGTTTATGTTAACGTAAAAGCGTGGCAGCTAAGTATCCTGTATGGTGGTTAATTGTTCTATGCAATTTTAAAAGCCTATTATTCCATTGATACTTCCAAGAGATAAGTAGGTAATTTGGCCTCTGCAAAAGTCTTCATTTTAAAATCAATTGTATTTTTCGTATCCAACTATGCTGACGACGGTATCCTCCCAAAAGGAACAACCCATTTAAACACCAGGGATAGATTCAAAAACATGAAATCAGCGTAGACGAATAACAGTAATTTCAAGATCGTTTTAAAGTGCATGAATAAATTTCTGAACTCCAAATTTTTGTGAAACTCCTTAATTTTCAGGGAAGTGAATAAATAAGGACAGCCTTTCAGATTAACGAAAATACTATGGGTGAAATCTAAAAGACGCCAAAACGCAATTAATGATGTAATTCAAAGAAAATTTCTACGTACACTGCATGTTCTTTCGAGAGGCTAATCTCGATAAAAAAAAAGCGCCGTGAAGACCTCTGTATTATCTAGAACACATGCATCAATATTTACTTTATCATCCGGACGTCCTGTGAGTGTGCAGAAAGAAAGTTATGCAAAGTCATCCTGTCATCCTGCCACCAATACGTGTTCTTTACAATCAGCACTCTACACTTGGATACTAGCTTTGGCAATGTGAGTTTAAAGACTGAACTTTACGGTATCATGGTTTATGACTATAACGTTAATAAATACTGTCATCCACAACAGCGACACCTCTTTAAGCAGCGTTTCTACGGAGGTTGCGTATTTGAACCGTCTGTACACAAGCCTTTAAGAGAAATGTATTTTTTCTAATAAAATAATATCATTCATTACAAATCTCGTGTCAGACACCTTCCTACAATTTTCAGTCGAGTGAACAAAGTATCGTACATCATTTTTTTTCATTCCAAGAAATTAATGTAATCATTATGTTAATATGATATTACTTTTACGAATGTGATCAAAGGTATCCGGACAGCTGGATGAAAATGACTTAAAAGTTCGTAGCTCCCTTCATCTGTTAGTCTGGATTAGAATATGAAGTTGGCCAACTCTTAGCCCTGATGACAGCTTCCACTCTCGCAGGCATACGTTCAGTCACGTGCTGGAAGGTTCCTTGGGGAATGGGAGCCCATTCTTCACGGAGTGCTTTAATGAGGAGAGGTATCGGTGTCGGTAGATGAGACCTGGCACCAAGACGGCGTTCCAAAATATCGCACAGGTGTTCTACAGGATTGACGTCAGGACTCTATGCAAGCCAGTTGATTACAGGACTGTTATTGTCGTGTAACCACTCCGCTACAGCCCGTGCATTATGAACAGATGGTCGATCGTGTTGAAAGACGCAGTAACCATCCCCGAATTGTCCTTCAACTGTGGGAAGCAAGAAGATGCCTAAAACATCAATGTAGGCCTGTGCGCAGGCCGGTGTGGCCGAGCGGCTCTAGGCGCTTCAGTCTGGAACCACGCGGCCGCTACGGTCGCAGGTTTGAATCCTGCCTCGGGCATCGATGTGTGTGATGTCCTTTGGTTAGTTTGCTTTAAGTAATACCAAGTTCTAGGGGACTGGTGACCTCAGATGTTAAGTTTCATAGTGCTCAGAGCCATACTGTAGGCCTGTGCTGTGATAGTGCCACGCAAAACAACATGAATGGCAAGCACCCTCCATAAAAATCAGGACGACACCGTAACATCACCGTCTCCGAATTTTGCTCTTGGCACTACTCACGTTGGCTAATGACGTTCACCGGGCATTTGCCATACCCACACCCTCCAATCGGATCGCCACATTGTGTACCGTGATACGTCACTTCACACAACGTTTTTCAACAGTTCCATCGTCCAATGTTTACGCTCCTTACAAGTGAGGCACCGTTTGGCATTTACCGGCGTGATGTGTGGTTTATGAGCAGTCGCTCGACCATGAAATCCAAGGTTTCTCACCTCCCGCCAACCTGTCATAGTACTTGCACTGGATCCTGATGAAGATTTGAATTCCTGTGTAACGGTTTGCATAGATGGCTGCCTATTACACATTACGACCCCCTTCAACTGTCGGCCGCCACTGTCAGTCATCAGCCGAGGTCGGCATGTACGCTTTTAAAGTTAGACTTAATTTACTCTCTTCAGGTGCCGATTGGACCTCTAGATTGCGCTGCCATAGGTCAAACGAAAATGAACTGCGTTTTTATTTCAAATAGGAACCCCGGTTTCTTATTAGATGCTTCTGTCGTGAGATATCTGGCCCCACTCACTATCAAAGGACCACCCTGTATATCAACGGCCCTTAGGCACGCCTGCCGCGAGACCCACATTGTCACCCTGTATGTCCACACACTACAATCGTAGTGTCCCACCCCAACACACTCTTCACTCGTGGAAGACATTCTTACCAAGTCCGGTAAGAGTTCGGGGAACATGTGTGCTTCCGCACAGAATAAGAAGGTCACTGCCTGTTTTGTTACAACTATACAGGGTGAGTCACCTAACATTACCGCTGGATATATTTCGTAAACCACATCAAATACTGACGAATCGATTCCACAGACCGAACGTGAGGAGAGGGGCTAGTGTAATTGGTTAACACAAACCATAAAAAATGCACGGAAGTATGTTTTTTAACAAAAATCTGCGTTTTTTTAAATTTCGAACCCCGTTAGTTTTGTTAGCACATCTGAACATATAAACAAATACGTAATCACTGCCGTTTGTTGCATTGCAAAATGTTAATTACATCCGGAGATATTGTAACTTAAAGTTGACGCTTGAGTACTACTCCTCCGCTGTAGGATGGTGTGTATCGGAGAGCACCGAATTACGTAGGGATACAAAGGGAACGGTGATGGACCAATGTCGCCGTAGGCTGCCACAATACGTTGTTTCATATCCTCTGGGATTGTAGGCACATCACGGTACACATTCTCCTTTAACATACCCCACATAAATAAGTCCAGAGGTGTAAGATCAGGAGAACGGGCTAGCCAATTTATGCGTCCTCCACGTTCTATGAAACGCCCGTCGAACATCCTGTCCAGGGTCAGCCTAGTGTTAATTGCGGAATGTGCAGGTGCACCATCATGCTGATACCACATACGTGGACGCGTTTCCAGTGGGACATTGTCGAGCAATTTTGGCAGATCATTCTGTAGAAACGCGATGTATGTTGCAGCTGTTTGGGCCCCTCCAATGAAGTGAGGACCAATGAGGTGGTCGCCAATGATTCCGCATCATACATTTTCAGTCCACGGTCGCTGTCGCTCTACCTGTCTGAGCCAGCGAGGATTGTCCACGGACCAGTAATGCATGTTCCGTAAATTCACTGCCCCGTGGTTTGAGAAACCCGCTTCATCGGTAAACAGGTAGAGCTGCAACGCATTCTCTGTTAATGCCCATTGACAGAATTGCACTCGATGATTTAAGTCATCACCATGTAATTGCTGAAGTAGCAACACATGAAACGGGTGAAAGCTGTGACGATGCAGTATGCGCTTGTCAGTACTTTGACTCAGTCCACCGGCTCTCGCAATGTCCTGTGTACTCATGTGTGGGTTCATGGCAACAGCAGCTAACACACCAACTACACCCGCCTCTCCTGCGACGGGTCTGTTATGGACCCGTTTGCGTGCTACGACCTTACCTGTTGCATACAGTTGGCGGTAGATGTTTTGCAATATGCGGCACGTTGGATGCTCTCTATCCGGGTACCGTTCTGCATGCACCCTGCAGGCTTCAGCTGCATTTCGTCGACACTCACCATAGATGGGTATCATCTCCGCCTTTTCAGAGTTCGAATACACCATGGTCACAGTTCCTACAACACTACAATACCACAGACGTCTGGTAACACGGTATACCACAGTTGGTCAGCGTGCGGAGACGAATGTAGAATAACAACAGCAGCAAGCGCTACATACGGATACTGCGACAGCCAGACCAAACAACAGTGCACTACAGCCAGACTCGAAAAAACGGTCGTCATCGTAAACAAGTCCCTGCAGATGCTGCTCGACGACCGTTGCCCGTGTTTGTTACAACACGCAACTGAACGTCGGAGGTTTTAAGCGTCAACTTTAGGTTACAATATCTCAGGATGTAATTAACATTTTACAATGCAACAAACGGCACTGATTACGTATTTGTTTACATGATCAGGTGTGCTAACAAAACTAACGTGGTTCCATTTAAAAAAAAACGTAGGTTTGTGTTAAGAAACATACTTCCGTGCATTTTTGTATGGTTTGTATTAAACAATTACACTAGCCCCTCTCCTCATTTTCGGTCTGTGGAATCGGTTCGGCAGTATTTGATGTGGTTTACGAAATATATCCAGCGGCAACGTTAGGTAACTCACCCTGTATACTGACATGTCCGAAAGAACAGACACCATATCCTTATACATATATAGAGCTGGAAGCCGCAACACGACACATACTTACATTCCCCATTTCAACACACTCAATTTCAATGTTTTTTGAGCCCTGAAGAAAGACGTTCGTGTCCGTAGATTTGCTTCGGACGAAGAGCATGCACGCCTGAGTACAATGATAGTTCTCAAGAGGAACACTCAAACGTTCTTGTATGAAGGCACTGATCGCCTTATCTCACAGCGGGATAAATATGTAAACAAATTTGACGAATATTTTCGAAATAATGGACAGCATACGTACTTTTTTCCATGTGTCTCAATTTCGCTTGACTATCGCTTATACATTGTTGATAAGTGTATAAGGTTCAAATTACACTCGAGGCTCAACAATATGTAATTAAAATCATCCAGTGACGCAAAGTGATTAAGTCATGGCTTCCTTACGGTCAAAGTACGCCTTTTGCTTCTTAAAAAAAAAAAAAAATAGCTCCAAGCGCTATGGGACTTAACATCTGAGGTCAAATGGTACAAATGGCTCTGAGGTCTTCAGTCCCCTAGATCTAGATCTTAGAGCTACTTAAAACTAACTAACCTAAGACATCACACACATCCATGCCCGAGGTAGGATTCGAACCTGCAACCGTAACAGCCGCGTGATTGCAGACTGAAGAGCCTAGAACCGCTCGACCATAGCGGCCAGCTATGTCTTTCGTGCAATGACTTTGTCATATTTGATGTGCCTTCTTTTCTCGTCGCCTCGTTTCGTCCATCCACCAAATATATATTGCTCATTTCTTAATAGTGGCTACCAGCTCACTTTTCGATTATGTGCTCGGCTGACTTGAAACAGTAGCTCGCCTGGGATTGGTAATGTTTCCAAAGAAGTAATGACAGAAGACAAATATTTTGAATAAAAAATTCTCACTTATTAATTACATTACGTAGATAGAAACTGTTCTAATCAGTACAAACTTAGGTATAGAACATTGTCTAATTGTAATTCGGATGCCAAAGAGCAATAGTTGTGCAGTAATGCCTAATACAAGTAACGACTGAGGGGAAATGTCGAATGGCATCAAAAATCGAATTCTGCTAAGTCTATGTGAGAGCGATATTATTCAAGTGGCACTATAACTCATCTAATTTTCCACGGTTACTTTCGGACTACAATTTTGTCATTACATACGAGGTGCACTAGAGATACTCGGCAGAAATAGTATCTGAGATATGCAACAATCATCAGACTTAAACTTAGTTCGAATGTAACTCTTCTTTACTGGGCTTAGACCACCAGAGAGTAAGTCTCTACCTCACCAGAAGATGTTATTTGTGGCTTCCAGCAAGGCAGATTAGAAGCTGTGTGCTGGCTGTCGATGGCGTGGGAAGAGGGACCATGGTTAGAGTCAGAGATACAAACACACGCATATGCTACCTGACAAAAAAGTAAGGCATCGAGAAGTAATGGATGAAACGCAATGAAACTTCTGTGGTTTTCATCTGGTGTTATTTCAGTTTACAAAACCTTGTAGTATGAGCGCACCTAACAGTACTACGTAGCAACCTCTCTAGCCTAGATGCATCCACTATGTGTTTGGGAAAGGAGCGATAAAGTTGTTGTAACCTCTCCTGAGGCGAGACGGCCCACAACTATTGTAAATGGTGCCTTATGTAATTTAGCCTGGTACTGGGTTGGAGTAGGCTGTTGATAAAATACGGATAGTTTTTGTTGTAAGAATCTATCTACACTGAAGAGCCATAGAAATATGTACACCTGCCTAATACTGTGTAGGGCTTCTGCAATCACCCAGAAGTATCACAAACGACGTGCGATGGATTCGACTAATGTCTGAAGTGGTGCTGCAGGGAATGGACACCACGAATCGTTCAGGGCCGTCCATAGATCCGTAAGAGCACGAGGGGTCGAGATGTCTTCTGAACAGCACATTGCAGGGCATCCCAGATATGCTCATTGACATTCATGTCTGGGGAGTGTGATGGCCAGCGAGAGTGTTTAAACTCAGAAGCGTGTTCCTGGAGGAACTCTGTGGCAATTCTGGAAATGTCGGGTGCCGCACTACCCTGCTGGAATTGCCGAAGTCCGTCGGAATGCACAATAGACATGAATGGATACACGTGATCAGACAGGATGCTTGGGTACGTGTCACCTGTCAGAGTCAAATCTAGACGTATCAGTTGTCTCATATGACTCCAACATAACTCTACGCACACCATTACGGAGCTATCAGCATTAAAACTCCCTTGCTGACACGTCAGGTCCATGGATTCGTGAGGTTGTCTCCGTACCCATACATGTCCGTCTGCTCGATACAATTTGAAACGAGAGCCGTCCGACCTGGCAACATGTTTGCAGTCATCAATAATCCAATGCCGGTGCTGACGGACGCAGGCGAGGCGCAAAGCTTTGTGTCGTGCAGTCGTAAAGGGTGCAGGAGTGGACCTTTGGCTCCGAAAGCCCATATCGATGATGTTTCGTGGAATGGTTCGCACGCTGACAATTGTTGATGGCTCAGCCCTGAAATCTGCTGCAATTTGCAGAAGGGTAGCACTTCTGTCATGTTTAACGATACTCTTCAGTCGTCGTTGGTCTCATTCTTGCAGGATCTTTTTCTGTCGTCCACGATGTCGGAGATTTGATATTTTGCTGGGTATCGATACAGAAATTTGTCGTCTTATATAGGCACTGGTGACCGCAGCACCGTATTTTGACTGTTTACATATCTCTGTATTTAACTACGCATACCTGTGCCATTTTTTTGGCGTTTCAGTGTATGTATGTGGCATTTTTCAGTGATATATTGATACATCGAAGTCAAGGTGGTGATTTTTGCTGTCGATATTTTTTTTAAATATATTTTTTCAGTTTTTGGTAAGTATTTGAAGTCGATCTTAGTTTCACTATGTGAAGAATTCTTATGAGCAAAAATCTAAATGATGTATGTGATGAAATGCTGATGTAATTGGCACTCGGCGCTACAAGCAGAAACTGCAATGATCACCTTCATCACGCAATTTCAACATTACAGCTGCTACGTCACTGGCGTTTACAGAAATGGAAAAAAAACAGCGAAGTCGACATGAAGCGCTCGGACAAATCCGATATGTGACGAAACCAAGCGACGTACTCATCGGACACTTTTTATTGTGCCACTTACATTCAGTTACTATTCTTAGCAAAGCGGTTATCGCCAAGTGAGAACGTGCAACATTTTTCTTTCAGTTCTGACTCTAAGGGGAAGGCAGGCTGCTCTGGCTTGTTGATGAGCAGAATATCTAATAATAAATGAAAATAAATCAAAAAATATTAATACGGCTCTGAAATGGCAGGATATTTACAATGTGCACCCAATATTTGCATAGCCAGGTACGTCGGTGTCTTTGCCGACCATGCGCAGATTGACCGATATTTTCTCTATATATCGATAGCCTGTTTGACAATTTCCTAAATATCAATACATAAAATTTCCAATACTTTTAAAGGTGTCGGGAGTTCCATGGTGGAGAGGACGTCCCAACTGGTCCCTCGCATGGTCTGCTGGGCCTGTTGTTGCTGGCCATGAGAGTATCTGAGCATCACGCACAGTTTATAGAGACACGCACCATGCGTGGACGAGTATTGTCTTGTTGAAAAATGATACCGAGATACTGTCGCGTGGGAGATAAGACATGCGGATGTAGGATGTCCGTGTCGTTCTGTTGTGTCATCAGGGTTACCTCAGTCATTACCTGCGCTGACCTGGTGTCATACCCGAGGTGTCAAACTCGATGAGTCCTCACATTATGGGGCCAACGCTAACACGGGTATACTTCTCCTAAAATATGAAGGAAGGGGATTCCTCCACAGATCGCTGCCGTTCTCACCGATGACGGTATTTGGCAGGGTAGTCCAGAACCGCGATTCATCGCTGAACACAACGTAACGTCTTTCGTGAACAGTTCATGCTTCCCATTTATGAAACTGCACCAAAGACAGTACCTTGTATTTTGGTACTAACGGCAGCCTACGCATGGGAACGTATTTCCCTACTGCTACTGTTCTGCGACAGTGGCGTACGACGACATACAAGGTTGCAAGGATGTGTGCTTGGTACACCAATATGCGAGTCCGGCCTGACGGCGGTCAGACGCGTTTGACCGAATCCTTGATGACTAGTATGTCTGCATACACGTTTCCATGCAGACAAACATCGGGTCACTGTTACATCGGAAGATTCCAAAATCAGGATACGGCACGATTCAACAAGTCGGCTTGGATAAGGCCCCTTTCAAATTCTTTCAGGTGTCGATAAAGCTGTTTCGCTCCTACAAGTGCCAGGGACGTCTCATTCATAGCGATCACATCACATTTGGCACTCTTCGCACCCACGACATTGGGTCTGGTAACAGTACTAAATACTCTGACAGACGTTCTACCTGTCACAAAGAGACACAGCATACTTGCCGACCTTCCGAAGTTACGTTGACATCCGACTATGTCTTCTGGGTTTCTTAATTTTTTCTTGTAACGCAGTGTACATAGGTTGTGAGTTATCGAACATTGTTCTCTCATTTAATTACATGGCCATAAATTCTGAAACGAAATCTGTCGTCCAGGACCGCATGCCACAAAGGACGTAGATTCACCACGAGATGTGGAAACTCATAGGCGTCTATTGTCTATTGAGCCCTAAGTGCTGTAGTATGCGAGTGAGACTCACGAGAACCTACGTCATAGGGAAACCTAGTATAAGACTTTTGTGGCCAAGGGGACGTAGCAGTGTTAAATATAGTGGACCAAAGATCGGCCATAAAGGGAAAAATTTATGAAAACTATTTAAAACTGTAGTATTACAGGGAATCAAGCCACAGTAGTTTCTATCTATCTTTATTCATAAATTTTCATGGTGATCCCAATAACACTTGAATATTGATCATATCTACAATAGTTTAGGATTTACTGTTAAAGTGAAATTAACAAGTTTTGTAACAAAGGCCTCAATGATAAAATCAAAACACTTTGGTCGATCTTAACGATCGAAATTTCATATACAAGCGCGTCTTTAAAATGAGAAACGTTGTAAATATCCACTCCGTAACTTTAACTGTTTAAGAGAAATTGTAAATTCAAATTATCATTATTTTAAGCTAAACATCGGCTCATCATTTTTTCCACTCTAAACACGTTGAACGATGACAGCATGACACCTTATTGCATCATTTGGTGATAGAATATTTTTCCTATAGCGCATAATAGGTACTTTTGTTTTTTGTTCATTTATCACAAATCACGTTGGTGCAAGGCGATTGGCCGTGCCATTCAAAGTTAAGAAGGAAATTATATTGGATTTAAGTAAAAGAATTTAACGTTTTTTCTGTAATGGATATTATTGTTACTTTAATTATAACGTGAAAGTGGTGAAGCTTTGATTATTTAAGTATGTTAAAATGTAAGGTAAAGTAGAATGAGCTGTAGCCAATCAGATGGACGGCTTCAGGAAAGGGAACTGCGCTAGTCAGTTGAGCGAAAACGTTCGGTGCGCGGAAACGCGGTTGGAGACGGGCAGAGGGCGCTTCTGGTCTAGACACCAAAGACTATACAGTTCGGCTGGAACCACGAAAGGGTACAGTCCGGATTGAGACGCCGAAGCGGACAGTCGGTCTTCAGGCAGCTAGGCTGTGAAACGACTTAAAAATTTCGCGTTGTGCGGTGTCGCGGGAGCAGTGAGCAGACGCACTCCTGGTGTGAGCTCTTAGCTTTTCGCGTAGATAACTTGTATTTCGCGATGAGACTGTGAATGATCGAAGTGTGTCAAATGGATATGTGCTCGAGTGTAACAGAATTTCTAAATACGACCACTGTAAGTATGCTCTCTGAATAAACATTATTCTAACGAAATCGCAACTGTGTGGCCTACATCATTTACGGGTCATTAATTTAGTTCCTGGTATTATTATTACTGTTATTACAAACTAGCCACCAGCCAGACAATCTAACCAAAGGGTCACAAGTGTCTAATGTACGGCGTGTAATGCGACACGTGCGGTTCAACCCTTAAGCGAGTTTGAGCCAAGACATTTAGACGAACTGCATAAGAGCCACAACATCTTTGGCGAATTAGCTCTCAAGGTATACATTGTAATGTTGTTGCATTAATTTATTTTGAAAGCGGTGTTGGTCGACAAAAAAAGCGGGTTAAAAGCTGTAAGCTGTCTGGGGAAGTTAACCTTGCATTAGTGAGCAACTGTTTCACCAGGTATCCAGTCTAGCTTACCAAATTCCCAACCAGACTAACATTAATTATAATCTTTTAATAGTCATATAAGAAATAAATCAGTTTGTATTTGGAAATTTATCTTAACATTGATTATTGAAATTTCAGCATATTAAACTTGATTCATAACTAAACTAGTGCCTTATTTAGGATTGTGAAAATGTGAGTTTGTAATCCTACGGAACACATCAAATATGGAGCCAAGATTGGGAGACTGCATACAACACTCCATTCATAAAATAACACACGAAGATCGTTGAAACATAAGCAAGAGGAAATTAACCACAACCAACCGATTCTATTTTCACCCAAAGAAGTTATGTTAGTAGCACAATCCTGTCCGTCATGTAATTACCACACACTGGTATACTAAATTCATACTAACTTTTTGTGAAATCTTCCCGAAAAGAATAGATGAGAGCTACTTTGATGATTACACCACATGTTTCATGTGGTCAACTTGGTTTACACAAAGAGTGTAACTCCACAATAATTTTGATAATTAAAATAAATTAGATTGAAAAGCAATTTAGAAAAAAAAACTCGAACTGGTTACTATCGTCTTACTATTAACCTGATGGGTCAAACAATTGTATAAGCACGTCGTAATGGTCTCACAAAGTACACCCCACGTCGTTTGAACATAAAGAAAAGTGGCTATATTGAAAAATATTGTTAAGACGAGACGTTATAAACTCCCGCACATTCGCATTTAAGATTGATGATCTTAGTTAGAGTTACTGATCAACACGTGGTTCCACTTTACTCACAAAGTAGTGACAAAGCAACTACTGGAAGATATTCTGAAGTTCACACTCGAAATAGACTGCGTTGCAATTTAAGGTAACATTAGATATTTTAGTGCTAAACCTGAAATAAAGGTGATTAAATTTTCAGTTAGGCTGATCTTAAGAAATCCATTGTCCTACGGACTTAGCAGACACGCGCTTAGCCGGCGATCGTACCACTTCAGACGCTCTCCACGGACAGACTGACATGCGCTCCTACCGAGCGTGCTTCACAAATACAAACGGAAGTGACCAGAGAGGCAGCTCCCTATACCAACATGACAAGGGACGGACAGGACCATACTAAGCATAGAAACCTCTTTGCTTCTAAAAGGCGTAGCTACTTGTTCCGACGTTGGTTCTACCGTTCTCTAGCAGAGAGGCTTGTCTGCTTCCATCAAGCATGCAACTAGAAATACATTTGCTCATTCATCCTCTCACACAGAAGGGAAGGGGGATGACAGTATCTTATCATATACAGTATATAAAAGAAAGCGGATGTAGGTCCCGTATGAGACTGTGTGACATTAATTGCATATAAACTGTGTTTTAAAGTGTAGTAGTGTGACAGATCGTTCTTGTTGACGAGTAAAAGTAACACGTTTCACTGCTCAGTGTCCTCCCAGATAGTCAAAAACACCACAGTACATTTAGAAGAGGAATGTATGCCTTGAATGACAACAGATTTAAGTAATTAACATGAAAGGAATCCAACAGAAACCTTTCTACATAAAAATTTGTGTAGGAAAAATGAAATTATCCCAGAAATAAACTGAATTAGTTTCAGTCTCCAAGTATGACCAAAATTTTCGCGATGTTTCCCTTGGTCCCCAGATGAATGTAGGCACTGGGAACCCTTACCTCACATTCCAAATTGTAATTGTGAATGCCTCACCCTCTGGCTGGTCGGATATTTTGGTTGAAAAGAAAAAAATCCCCAACATCTCGCCTTTCTCTTTCTGGAGAAGAATTAAGGAAACATCTAATAAGGAAAAATAATGTGGCATAATGCTGCTCTCCGTACCGTTTGCCACTCATCCACCATGAGGAACTGTTCAACTCGAGCTGCTCATTTAAATGACCCTATGCTTCATCTCTGTGTTACATGCCAAGACGCATTTGTTGAAATAGCAAGTCAAGCTTTACACCCGTATCCACAATAAATGCATAACGAAAGTTCGTAGCACCGGGAAGTTTCTACACGAAGTTTACAGTTCGAATCTAATACATTGTAGAAAGATAAACTTTTTTCTTTCTTAGGTCATAGGAGTGCGCGTCGTATAAAACCCTCCTCCCGCGTATTGCTAGATTTTTTTGCAAGTTATTAGATACAATATTTACATTTGTCAGCCATCGCAGCTGGGTGATCAGAATTTCATTACGGATGTTTCAGTACGTCTTATATGACAAAGAATCGATAAATTTTGTATCGCCGTATGTATTCAACAAATTAGTAGTATTAGTATCGAAAGTGAAGAATGGTGTGGTGGAATACAGTGACTCTCATCCTTAGTTTAACGGGCATTAAAATGTGTGTATTATCCACATAGTGAGCAGGGAACATAGTGCAACTTGCACAGTCTACAGCATATTACGCAGGGTGAATAAAATATGCGCCCTTGGCGGTCAGCATGATATTTCCCATCCTAATTTAAGACAAAAGTGTAGCTAGCAAAACCTGTTCCCACCAACATGTTCAGTAGGAAAATGATTTTAAAAAACAGGCTCTGGCAGCGCTCTGCGTGCGGCATGATCAAAACCAGCGAGCATGAACTCTGCGCTGTGTCAGAGCTGTCCCATTAGCTCTGTGTAGTTCCGTTTCAGCCGCGCTAGCCAATGGACGTTTTTTACTGTTGCGCTGCTCTCCGTGGTTTCATCGCTGTACTTGTGCTTCGCCAAGTGTTGTCCGTCCGTTAATCTCCGTGTTCGTTCATATTACTTGCAATCTGATCTCTCCTTCTGTCCGCTAATTGGAATTTCGGTTGTTTAACCGAACTTTAGTCGCTTTATTAACCATGGCTACAAACCTCAGGAAGAATTCTCTGGTATTTGCTTTTGACGAGGAATCCCATCCTGTTCAGATGACATCCCTGGAAATAGAGGTTGGATTACAGAGGTAATTGGTCTCAATCTTGAAACCGTCCATACCTGGCAAGTCGATCAGGAAAAATAATGTGTTTTTGTCAAGTTATTCAGTGTTGCGACTTGATAAAGTGTTACGAAAATGGGGCGGTGAAGCAGATTTTGTGAATAGAAATGATTATAAAAGTAAGGTTGCGCTCTGTAGGTCTGATATTGATTACAAAACCGTTCGCGTCATGAATCTTCCCATGGAAACTGAAAATGGTAAGATATAGGAAGCTCTTTCAAACTACAGAGACTTTAAATCAATTGAAAATGAAAATCGTCGCCTCGCTTTAAATGGCACTGTTTCAACGGGGCCCGGTGTGTAGAGATGGACGTTACGACAAATATTCTGTCTCAAATAACTGTTTGTGGGTATAAGGAAGGCAGGAAACCACATGTCACATATGTAACGAAACCGGCCACTCCAGACATGAATGTCCAAGGCGAACTATTGTTCTTACAAGTAATTTGATACAGCGTCAGAGACTTACCTGAAATGATGTGTTGGCAGAGAATAGCCCGGTTCAACTGTTTAAGGATGTTAACACAGCAGGCCAAGCTGATGTCCCACTTCACGATAACAGTCAGTTTCCTCCGTTAACAATAAAGGGAAACCCTGTCACCCCTACTCGTGAAACTGAAATGCAACCGAAAAAACGACCTCTGGAGACAACTGACAGTTGTTCAGAGGACAAGCTGTCCTGTACAACTCCCACATTTCGCAAAAAAAGCAAAAAAAGCAATGTGATGAGGAGGCAGAGAACCGGAAGGCAGAATGCGAATAGAAAATGATGAACAGAAAATAACAAACATATGGCACCAGAAAATGAAGAGGGTGTAGTCAGTATTGACTTGCAACGAACAGCTGGCGAAGTAGCTCACTGCAAAGATCATCAGATTATCTGTTAGAAAACAAATCCAGGGAGAGGTTGCAAAACTGTCGTCTTCATTTGTTTCCCTCTATCAGGATGTAAGAGATATTAGTAATGAAGAAGGAAGTGGTGGCCAAAACGAAATCACGGTCAACACCGCAGGGCAGGCGCCAGAAACAGAAATTACAAAAGCGTCTGCGGCTCCTCCAGATGAGCTGCGAAGTAAAATAAAAACGCAACCCACTGTGAGTGTAGCTCGGATCCAAGGGAAGGTAAAACCCGGAAAGGGTGACCCAAGCCCAAAGAATGTTGGGTACCAAACGGTTCTACACGAATCACTGGAGGAAAAATCCAGAAGTTTACAAGGGAATCGGTCTGCTAGCGGTACAAGAGAAAGCTGAGAAGTAGAAATAACGGGTCAGTAACTAATAAACTGATTGAAGAGTTATTCCATGTTCAGCCTTCCGAGAAAACTGTTGGTAGTTTAACTGAACCATGAAACACAGGAAACTAAATTAGTTCATCAAAACAACTCATAGTGACAGCGCAATGGCGCAATCTTATTCTGTCACCACTGTAAACACAAATCAAATTACGTCCGGTTTGAAGTTATCAGCACTTAAGGAATTTTTCGTACGAATCCACTTCTGTTATGGCCCCGTTACATGAAGTTCCAATGTCAGATTTAGTAACTCCCGGATGTGTCAGTTACATAAATGTGTCGCACGAAACAAGTGTTGGAACAGCTGTTTTGGTGAGGGAAGGGATTCAGTAAGTGAGTAGAACGACTGTAATAAGGAAGAAGAATCTGACTAAATATCTATCATGTGAGTATCATCAACTTGTATGCCCCTCCTGAAAGTTCTCACGGAGCTGACGGGCACGTTTCTTCAAAGATAAACTGATATAACAATTAAGGAAATATCCAAGACAGTAATTACTTAAAGGTGTTTTAACTAGGAAAGATCAGTTACCTAAATTTAATTTCTAAAGTGAACTAAAACAACTTGTTACTGGTTTACAATTAAAGGATATATGGGAAATCAAAAACTCCTCCATTGTTGAGTTCACTTATGTCACGGCCACATCTCGTAGCAGGATTGATAGTTTATATATTGCTAAAAATCCGTGACGAAAGTAGCAACCATTCCTACGTACTTTTCTGACTATTCAAGTGTCTTAGCATAAATCTAACAAGACAGCCAGTTGGCCGATTCAAGAATCAGTGGAATTTGAATATTTCCTTGTTAGAAAATCATGGTTTAGAAGACATGATTAAATAAGCATGGGCAATATGCCTGCGTGCTCGTAATAGACAAGCCGCTACTAACGACTAGCGCGTCAAAATGGCGAAGCCAAAGTTGAGGAACGTTCTCATTCAATGCAGTGCCCAAAGCCCAAGAGAAATAAAATACACAATAGAATATTACTATTCTGTTTTGAGAGGTCTATATGATCGGGTCTTAGCAGGTTCCTCAGTTCACACAGCAGACATAAAAAAAGTCAAAGCCAAGTCACTTAATATCAAGAGAAATCAATTGCAAGGGTTGAAAGGAAAAACCAAGACAAATTCGTGTCAGAAGACGAATCTACTTCCCTTTTCCATTTAGTGAAGCATACCAAAAGCGGAAGAAGGACTTTTATTAATGAAATTCGAACAAGAAACGGTACGATTGTCAGAACCCAGCAGGATATCATGGACTAGATTTATCTCTATTATTGTGTGCTATATTCTGTAAATCAAAGTAGTGATGCTTCCTTCGAAGAATTCCTTACATTCTAGCCCCACATCTGACAGAAGACGGCAACTGTCATTACCTCCCTTTTCTGTTCCAGTCGCGTATGGTTCGCGGAAAGAATGACTGTCTGAAAGCATCCGTGCGCGCTCGAATCTCTCTAATTTTACATTCGTGATCTCCTCGGGAGGTATAAGTAGGGGGAAGCAATATATTCGATACCTCATCCAGAAACGCACCCTCTCGAAACCTGGACAGCAAGCTACACCGCGATGCAGAGCGCTTGTCTTGCAGAGTCTGCCACTTGAGTTTGCTAAATAACTCCGTAACGCTATCACGTTTACCAAATAACCCTGTGACGAAACGCGCCGCTCTTCTTTGGATCTTTTCTATCTCCTACGTCAACCCGATCTGGTACGGATCCCACACTGATGAGTAATACTCAAGTATAGGTCGAACGAGTGTTTTGTAAGCCACCTCCTTTGTTGATGGACTACATTTTCTAAGGATCCTCCCAATGAATTTCATCCTGGTACCCGCCTTACCAACAATTAATTTTATATGATCATCCACTTCTAATCGTTCCGCACGCATACTCCCAGATATTTTACAGAAGTAACTGCTACTAGTGTTTGTTCCGCTATCATATAATCATACAATAAAGGATCCTTCTTTCTATGTATTCGTAATACAGGGTCAGTTGACATATTCCATCCTTGATTTTCCGTTGTTTGATCAACATAAAATTATAGTGGATATAGTAACTCACCTGTGTCCAATAACCTACGGGAACACAATAGGTAGGCTACACTAGATTGCGCATTATGCTATTCACAATAATTCCATTCTTTATGTTGGATATCCAGGGGTATCTTCTGAGCCGGTACGCACACGTAAGAGCAACGTCCACTTTAGAGAAATTGTTCAACGCGGAATTTCTTGTGTTTGCAAACACCTCCCCGCTCGCTTGATCTTATTCTATTGGAACCTAGACGACACACATGCATGCACCACTGCGCGTGACGACATTTCGACGGTTATGCTGGAAACTGCTTCAGGATTTTCTGGTGCTCACAGTTGACTAGCTGTATTTTAGGGTACGTTATTTAACACTTCATATTTTTTTCTACTGATAGACGTTTCGACGCATATGTTGGAAACTTCTACGAGATCTTCTGGTATTAACGGTTAAAGAACAGTGAGTACCAGAAGAACCTGAAGATGATCACAGCAGAAGGGTCGAAACGTCGATCGTGTAGAAGAAACTAATACGCCACGTGACGCGTCCTAACACGCCGCTTATTGGTAACGCTAAATGACGCGTAGTTCCGGAAACTGTAGCGCTGGGTACTGTTCACTTCAGTGTAACAGGTATCTGAATATCCCGTGCTGCCCGATATTTTTGTGACGACAGCGCCTGTCTTGCGTGTCGACAGCTGGCTCATCCCGCAAGTGTACGTTTGTGCAGTCGGTGAGTGAGTGGTGGACAGACAGATACACACGCTGTCGCGCGCCACACCGGACCTGCCAGAACGTCGCACACACACACGAGCAACGTCCATTGTAGAGATGTTCAACATGGAACTCCTTGCATTTGCAAACACCTCCCCGCTCGCTTAATCATATTTTTTAGGAACCTAGGCGACACACATGCATCCACCACTGCGCATGTGTGACATTTCGACGGCTATGCTGGAACCTTCGTCAGGATTTTCTAGTGCTCACAGTTGACTGGATGGATGTTAGGCTACGTTATGCTACACTTCATTTCTATTTCTACACGATAGACTTTTAAGCGCGTATGTTGGTATTTTCTTCAAGACCTTCTGGTATTCACGGTTACAGAACAGTGAGTAACAGGAGAACCTGAAGATGATCACAACAGAAGGGTCGAAACGTCGATCGTGTAGAAGAAACTAAAGCGTTACGTGACGCGGCTTAACATGCCGCTTATTGCTAACGAGTAATGAGGCGTAGTTCCGGAAACTGTAGCGCTGGGTACTGTTCACGTCAGTGTAACAGGTATCTGAATATCCCGTGCTGCCCGGTATTTTTGTGACGACACAGCCTGTCTTGCGTGTCGACAGCTGGCTCATCCCGCCCGTGTACGTTTGTTCAGTCGGTGAGTGAGTGGTGGAGAGACAGATCCACACGCTGTCGCGCGCCACACCGGACCTGCCAGAACGTCGCACGCACACAGACACACTGCTACTGTTTCTGCTACTGCTCGCGGCTGCACAGTGTTCCAGCTGGCTGATGGATGACTGGCGACCCGCCCACCGCCGCTCGCCTGCCACGCGCAGCGGCGCGCGAAACACACGGCCGCCCTCTCCACTCAGCGCTCTCGTCAGCACGCGCCACGCGGCAAAGTAGTGCGTGTCGGGCCGGCCGGAGCCCGCAACCCGGCGCAAGCGGGCGCGAGTGCTTCAGCGCGTGTCGAACATTTCCCCTGGCACTGTGGACAGTCTTGTTACTCTCCCTGGGAGCTCTGCCTGTTTATTCCATACCTGACTGTCGGCGCAGTGTCATACGTTTGCTGTGACGTGCAGCGGACATCTCCGAATGTAGTTATATTACTTCGAAAGGTAAACACGGTAGGGAAAGACGTAGGTTTAATCTTCTTCCACACCTGTTGTCCCATTGTGACTTCTCATAACATTTGAATCTCGTAAGAGCGATATGATTTACCCTGTATTCACTTCTTTCCGATGAACAATTACCGACAGCAAGGACTCCATAAAATGTAAGTGACTAAACATCCATAATTTCTTTAACTTAAATTTTCACTTAATAAAAATAGGGCCCTCATGCTACATTACAGACACTTCCGACTACATCGTTAAATTGCTTAAAATCTTCCATTTACATTGATACTAATGATTTCACATACAGTTTGGTTTCTAGGAACACGACACTACCGCATTGCCGCTCGGTTTGACACACCGCTTACGGGATTCTGCGAGGTGTGCTGGCGCCGTATCGAATCAACGTCGAGGGCCGATGTGCCACTGAACCTGGATACGATTTTTAGGCAGTTTCCCGCAACCGAATTGGCGAATAGGGGACTGATTCGTCCCACACTAGTTGCACGATTCGCAAACTTTTATAACGAGGTTTTCAATCTTACACATGGGATAACGCTAGACGCAGACGTATGAGGATAACGGAAGGGCACTCATTCGGCCATCGTAATATCATCAAATCCAGATTAACATGGAGCTCGTGAAAATATGACCATGAGAAAGATTATGTGACTTTTCGACGCCTACTGGAGTTACGGAGATCAAGTGTGTTTCAACTTTTATATTGCAGTGGTAGTGTCAATAAGTGAGCGACGTGTATTTCGAAAAATAAAACTGGCAATTTGGATTGGAAATAAGGAATCTGAGTGTCCATTGTGCTGCGCATCAAGTGGAGTACAAAGATCAAACTATTTTCCACGCAAAATGTAGCTTACCCTTTAAGTTAGATCAGTAATGCCACGTCTATTTTGATAAATAATATACATAATTTAGATAAGGATAAATGTAATTTAGCTACCATTGTGCCATGAACCAAGTGTAGATTGAAGAATAAGTAAAGAACAACGTCTCATTATAGTTACATAGTATGTTACCACTATTGGTTATAAAGTTATTAATCATCATTTCGAGGTCATGAAGGTGAAAACGATACTGCAGGACGTTCATAAAAGGATACTGTGATTACCAATCGAAACTTTTATGTTGAAAAATGGTTCAAATGTCTCTGAGCACTATGCGCCTTAACAGCTATGGTCATCAGTCCCCTAGAACTTAGAACTACTTAAACCTAAGCAACGTAATGACATCACACAACACCAAGTTATCACGAGGCAGAGAAAATCCCTGACCCCGCCGGAAACTGTTATGTTATTGCTATTCCTTTAAGTATTTAAATGAAACATATCTCTAAAGACTGAGCTATTTCAGAGAGAACAGTAACTTAATACGTTGAAAAGAATGATGGCCTTAGTCTGCTTTACTCGCAAGAAAGGACCGAAGCGTTTAGCTGCCGACTGCTGTCAATTATCTGCCAAGCTCTGAGTGCTTAGCCAGATGCCGCCAAGAATACAAACCCATCTCACATACCGTCGAACCTCAATCGCCCGCCGATCGCCAATTTTTTGCCATCGATAGCCGATGCGAGACGTGGAAGAGAGCAAATCGTCAAGCTAGCTCGTGAACGAGACTTCATAAAATATATGAAGGTCTTGGCTACATTCGTAGAAGAGTTCTCTTCGACGACACCGAGACAACGCCGCGCTGCTACAGCATTACAACACATTTGTGATGAAAATAATAGTGCTCAATGCAGGAAGAAGTAGGCTAATACATTCAGAGTCAACGAAAGTTGCGGCCGAATAATTTCCGGACGAAATTTGCCTTCATGAATCGTACTCTAGAAACAGACGACTCGAAAGGAAGGTGTAATAAATGAACGGTCTTGATGAAACTTAGCAAATATGTAGACGTAGTTTTACCTTTTCGCTCACTTTAACTTTTGAGAGGTCAAACACTCCCCGAAAAGTAATTTGGCATATTACGTTTTCGGAGATCATCATGGAAACCGCGTTATACAAAAATGTGTAATCGCGTGAAATTTGAAATCTAACTAACGTTTTTGGAAGTTGCATACTTTACTCTCGTCATAATCTGTAATTTTGCAAAACGTTGGATGAATTTTGATTAATGAATTTCAGATCTAGTTCTTCTGTACGATTATGATGTCAATCTCCACTTACGAGACAACGTAATCATGCTGCAGTCCCTAGAGTATAATCGATTCTTTTCACCAAGGATTTCCAGTCTACTGAAATATGCCTAAACTACTATACCCGAAATAATTTGTAAATACTGTGATATATCATATTGTATTATGTTGTCCATCATGTGCATCATTCGCAGAAATTTCGTGCATGATGCAAAAAAAAATTATGTTTAAGGTTTCTTTCCAGATATCACTAGTGTAAAATTTTCCATCATAATAAAGTGTTACATATTACTTACATGTAACAAAATACATATACATATATGTGAAATAATAAACTAAAAAACAAAAATAAGGAAACAAATAATTAAAATAACTGTGAAATTTTAGATATTTTAATTTGGTATGTTTTTCTACATTCTCTTACTGCAAAATGTGTACAGCCTATTTTCCAATAAAGGTATTTTAGAAACCATCTCTGTACACGCGGATGGATGTAGCATGGAAGTTTCTTCAATTTATATTGTAACAAGTGTTTTATTTTTCAGCATTAATTATTTTCAAATTATTACAAAACTATATTACACTGTTTTCTTTTCAACTTTATATGAAACAAATTTTTCTAAATCACGGTCTCGGAGATATTCCCTTTCAATTAATGTGCTAAATTATTTGCAGTGTGTGTTTTACCCTTCAAAAGTTAAATTCGGAACAAACAAATAAACACGTATTGCACTGACCTCTCTGTATACCTCTCATCAACATATTTGTTTACACCAGGGAATGTTATCTTGTCTGACGCCAGGAACAGTAACAATTACTGGTGACCAACGCACTGGCTACCCTAACACTAACTGTAATGAATAACATAAACTCTCTGGTAACCTCAGAGTAATAACTGAACGCATGTAGGGCCATACAATCTGGGTCATAGCCCCTCTCTACACACATTACACTGACATAGTAGAACCTTATGTACATTACCTTAGAGACTTTGCAAGAAATATGTAACAAAAAAGTACACACAGACTTCATGGGAAATCCATATTATGGCTGACAATACAGGAAGAATTGTAAAAAATTAAGAACACGAACCGAATCTACACTTTATTAACAGGGAGGAGCAGCCGGTACCTTTCCCAGGAAACACGGAACAGCAAATTAGTAAATATGTTTATCGCAAATAATAATGCCCTGATATAAAATAGGAGAGTATATTGTTAATGAAAAAAAACGAAAGGAGATATGGCTTTAACATCCTTTCGACATCGCAATCATTAGAGCCGGTTGTTCTTGAAGGCCGCACACAAAGTAACCACAATGAAATCACAAAGAAACAAGAGCTGCAACGACGTGGATAAAGAGTACCTTAACAAGGCTCAAGTTTTTCATTTAAACCAAATTTATTTATTTTTAATTTTATGTACATAACGACCTAACAAGGACCTTAGAAAGCCACGTGTTTTTAATTTACACTGAAAAAATTATTTATTTTTTAATTTTGTGTCCTTAATCTTTTTTTCGGAGGCCTTCATACAAATGGTATTTGATCTAAAAAATTAAGTGAGAAAAACTTTTCTTAAAGAGCAACATACAATGCTGGAAAGAAATTGGTACACCAGGAAAGACGTTGGTACTGATAATGGTTTCAGCAGTGTCTGCCAACAGATAGCGTATTGGCATGGCTACTTGAGTGCTATCTGTGTCTGCCTCAAATAGGGAATGTCCATTGCCAGAAGGCTAATCGTGGTTCAAAAGTGTGAACCATACAGACAACCATGGTGCGGAGACGCACTCGTGCTCCCTACATTCATCTGAGCGAGTATCATAGGGGTCAAATTGTGCTTTTCCGAGTGGCGGGTGATCTATCCGGAGAATTTGCACAAAGTTGAGCACTGATGCTGGTATCGGTGGCCACTTGAGCATCCTCAATCCCGTAGACGAGATTCAGGACGTCCACGCTGCACAAACGTCTACCAGGATCGTCGTATTGTAAGGCAGCAGTGGCAGATCGTGCAGATCGTACAGCTACTATACCCAAGATAAGAAGGCTTGTGAGCCCAGACGTGTCCATACGATCTACTGCGAACCAGTTATTAGCAGTGTGACTAGGGCACACACACCTCCAATCCATCTTCCACTCACGCCACAATCTCGACCTACACGGTTCGGCTGGTGCCGTCAGAGGATCACTTGGAGGGTGGGATGTCACGGCGTGGTCTTCAGCGACGAAATTAGATTCCGCCTTTACTCAAGTGATTATGATCGTCTGCGCGTACGATGCATATATGGTTAGCGCTGTTTCGGTGTGCATCCATGAAGAACACATTAGCCCTATCTACGGGACTTTGGTCTGGTGTGTGGTGAGCTACAACTCTCGTACGAGTTTGGCGTTTCTGGGGTGCACGCTTACTCGGTACGTGCAGAATATTATTTGCTCCGTTGTTTTGCCGTTCTTGCAACACTAATTTGATACGTTGTCCCAACAGGATAATGCTCACCCACACTAACCGTGAAAGTCAGTATGCTCTGAAAAACTGGCAGCAACATTCCCGGCCATCATGATCTCCGAAGTTGTCCCCAATCGTGTGGGATATAATGTGAGGAGAAATGACTCGTACCACTCGTCAACCAACAGTCTTGAAGAAATACGTGAACTATCGAGAAGGCGTGGCATAAAGGACAGTATTTGCCGTCTGTGCGATCGAATGAATGCCAGTCAGTGGCTGCATTGCCGCCCGTGGAGGCTACACACGGAGGAAAATGTACGAGTTGTAGCATGATTTGATACCTGGTACCTCAGAAACGCTTGTGCCATTGATCTATAAATGTCATCATTTCATGTACTCCATATGCGCTGTTGCAACAATAAAACTTCAATGAATTGGAAACCACTAAAAATCTATTCTAATTTTATTCCGGCAGTGTATATTATCAAAATCATATATCTGAAAAATACCCAAATATACAACTGAATATTTATTTAGTTAGCAAAATGATAACTTCACTGTACTGCGAAACGAATTAGAGTTCAAATACCATGTATTGCCTCTTTGTTAACAAAACTCAGCTCAGTCTTCTAGTATGCGGTTTACTGTCACAGAGCAGAAAAATTGTAACTTTCCGTTGAATGACTTACAAAGTTGGACGTATTCAAATCTTGTTTGACAGTTTCTAACTCTCCCCTAAGATCTTATATTTAAATATCCGACTTACCTGAAACCAAGTAAGAATCCTCTCAGCGCATCTAAGCATCTTTAGTTCCTCTTTTCGGTCTCTAATTTTATTAGAGTATGTTTTAAATTCACTAAAATTCTTAGCGTCAACTAATTGGAACAAATGAAAATCTGTGCCGGATCGGGACTCGAACTTGATATCCCTCTTGTCACGAGCGCTCGCCTTAATCATTTTGGCTATCTTATCACGCCTCCCAGTGCCGGTGCAAATCTCCGTACGCCACGCAGTCATAATCTAAATGCCTGCACATTCGTGAACCTAAGCATAGGTTTTAAAACTTAAAAAATAAATAAATGTGTGTTCAGAATAAATAAAAAACATCAGACTTCTGAATCCTCTTTAACAAATCGGACTCCTCCTACCGCCCTCCTACCCGCTCCCCTCCCTCCTTTGACGAAATCGTAGATACGTCCATGGCTTCCAGGATCGTAAAATGACGATATATCGCGTACCAAAGTTTAACAGAAACGCTTGGTGAAAATAAAATCGAATCTTACGAAGAAAAAAGATATAGGTATCGGGAACATTTTTGGGTGAATTTAAATACCTGTATTTGAAGCAGAATGTGAGACTACACTCCTGGAAATGGAAAAAAGAACACATTGACACCGGTGTGTCAGACCCACCATACTTGCTCCGGACACTGCGAGAGGGCTGTACAAGCAATGATCACATGCACGGCACAGCGGACAAACCAGGAACCGCGGTGTTGGCCGTCGAATGGCGCTAGCTGCGCAGCATTTGGGCACCGCCGCCGTCAGTGTCAGCCAGTTTGCCGTGGCATACGGAGCTCCATCGCAGTCTTTAACACTGGTAGCATGCCGCGACAGCGTGGACATGAACCGTATGTGCAGTTGACGGACTTTGAGCGAGGGCGTATAGTGGGCATGCGGGAGGCCGGGTGGACGTACCGCCGAATTGCTCAACACGTGGGGCGTGAGGTATCCACAGTACATCGATGTTATCGCCAGTGGTCGGCGGAAGGTGCACGTGCCCGTCGACCTGGGACCGGACCACAGCGACGCACGGATGCACGCCAAGACCGTAGGATCCTACGCAGTGCCGTAGGGGACCACACCGCCACTTCCCAGCAAATTAAGGTCTCTGTTGCTCCTGGGGTATCGGCGAGGACCATTCGCAACCGTCTCCATGAAGCTAGGCTACGGTCCCGCACACCGTTAGGCCGTCTTCCGTTCACGCCCCAACATCGTGCAGCCCGCCTCCAGTGGTGTCGCGACAGGCGTGAATGGAGGGACGAATGGAGACGTGTCGTCTTCAGCGGTGAGAGTCGCTTCTGCCTTGGTGCCAATGATGGTCGTATGCGTGTTTGGCGCCGTGCAGGTGAGCGCCACAATCAGTACTGCATACGACCGAGGCACACAGTGCCAACACCCGGCATCATGGTGTGGGGAGCGATCTCCTACACTGGCCGTACACCTCTGGTGATCGTCGAGGGGACACTGAATAGTGCACGGTACATCAAAACCGTCATCGAACCCATCGTTCTACCATTCCTAGACCGGCAAGGGAACTTGCTGTTCCAACAGGACAATGCACGTCCGCATGTATCCCGTGCCACCCAACGTGCTCTAGAAGGTGTAAGTCAACTACCCTGGCCAGCAAGATCTCCGGATCTGTCCCCCATTGAGCATGTTTGGGACTGGATGAAGCGTCGTCTCACGCGGTCTGCACGTCCAGCACGAACGCTGGTCCAACTGAGGCGCCAGGTGGAAATGGCATGGCAAGCCGTACCACAGGACTACATCCTGCATCTCTACGATCGTCTCCATGGGAGAATAGCAGCCTGCATTTGTGCGAAAGGTGGATATACACTGTACTAGTGCCGACATTGTGCATGCTCTGTTGCCTGTGTCAATGTGCCTGTGGTTCTGTCAGTGTGATCATGTGATGTATCTGACCCCAGGAATGTGTCAATAAAATTTCCCCTTCCTGGGACAATGAATTCACGGTGTTCTTATTTCAATTTCCAACAGTGTATAATGCTTCACCCACATAAACCTAGCGTACAAATCATGAGAGAGATTAATGCGCGTGAAAACATTGGGGGAAGTAGCGACTAAACGACTCTTCAAATTGGGATGTAGACTATGAGAACGGCGATACACCATCAGACGTTCTGAGGAGTATCATGCATGTAATTTCTAAAATTCCAAAGTCAGGTAAGTGAGGAGGCTACCGAATAATCAGAGTAACACTTCATACATGAAATTTGCTGACAAGAATGATACAGAGGAAAATGGAAAAGGAAAATTGGAAATTCGTGGTAAGGTTCTATGGAACCAGACTGCTGAAGTCATCGGTCCCTAGTCCAACACTCTAATTAAACTAATGTATGCTCAGGACGACACACACCAAAGCCCGAAGGAGGACTCAAACCTCCGATAGGGGCAGCCGTGGGAACCGTGGTAAGGCGCCTGAGACCTAACGGCTACCCCTAGCGGCTATTGAAGAGGAAATTCAGGATCAGTTAGATGACGTTCGGTTTGGCATTCGGGAAGACGTAGGCACCAGAGAGGCTGCTGTGACGCTGCACTTGGTAACGGAAGTAAGAGTAAAAAAAAATCAAGACGTGGAAAAAGCGTTCGGTAATATATAGTGGTCCAAGACGTTCGAAATTCTGAGGAAGTTATAGTCCTTACGGAAAGACAGATAATATACACTAGCAATAAAAATGAAGAAGAAATGATACGAGTAGAGCTCGGAAGACATAGGGTCTAAGATCCTACAGTCTGTCCATCGAAGAAATCATGACGAAAAAAATTAAGTTAATTTACTCTAGTGGAATTAAAAATCAGTCTGGAAGGATATCACTTAGATTCACTGGTGACTTTTATATTCTCGGAGAAAGAAAGAAGAATTACAGCACCTTTTGATTGAATGAACTGTCTGTTGAGTGCATACTATGGATAGAGGAATGACCGGAGAAAGACAAATGTAACGAGGAGCCGTAGAAATGGAAATTAATATCAAAATTGGTGACAAAGAAGCAGATGAAATAAATGAATTCCCCTACTTTGAAAGCAAAATAACCGAAGACCGACGAAGCAAGTAGACACAAAAAGCAATTTAGTGCATGTGAAGAGTGCACACCAAGCCGACGGAAGTGTACTAGTATAAAATATCGGCCATAATTTGAGGAACAGCACAGCATTGTACGAAAGGCAATTGCGGATTGACGGGAAACCGCAAAAGAAAAGAATCGATGCTTTTGAGAAGTGGTACTACAGAAGGATTCTGAAACACTGGATGGATTGATAAAGTGGTTCTTTTCTCGATCAGCGACGAAAGAAATAAAAGGAAAACTGTGAAAAGAAGAAGGTACAGGAGGATAGGAGATAAGTTAAGACATCAGGGAGCTGCAAGGGAAGCTGTAGAGATGAGACTGTAGCTAACAAACGTTTGAGAAAGCAGCGTGCAGGTGCTGTGCTGAAATGAAGAAGCTGGCTTAAGTCATGAGTAGCCGCATGCAACCAGTCGCATAAGATATGCTAAAAAGGATTAAAAAAAGTGGAGGCAGATAGTCATTGCTCTCTCAACCATACGCGAGCGCAATAGGATGAAGAATCGATAACGTTGACGTGATGCTCCGCCTGCCGGAAACTGCACAGTGGGCTCTCAGCAGAGTGGAAGACACTGAATTGAACATGTCAGTAAAGCTCAGACTGCTACAGGCCACTTAAATGGAAATCTTTTGAAAGATAAGATGAATTTGTTTTAACAAAATATTGCAGGACTGGTTTAATTGAATAGTATCACAGATAAATTGTAAAAGGGCTGTCCTTCCTCCATCGCACGCCCACTTTATATTGTGGAAAGCCAGTAAGAAAATAGCAAGTGAGAGAATACCACTTATCAAGAAACACAGAAATCTTTCTCTTAGATGCAGTCGACGTCCCCCATTGCTGTCTGCTATTATCGGCTAAAATAGGTAGTAGCCTAAGGTGTCCAGGCTTGACCAGAATTAACTTCCCGTACGTCCTAGTGTAATTATCCCATTTTCTCGTTTATTCGTCGATATTATGATAAAGCAACTAACTGAAATTAGGGACAGTTGGGGGGCCTACAAAGCTACGTCAATAAGACTCGTATATAGACTCACAGAATGGTATGGAATGAAGCCCACAGTTACAGATACTAGAAGCCCGTTTGATTGCACTGAACTGAGTGTGGGTGTACTAGCGATTAGCGACCATAGCGCGCCTTGAATTTCTACAATACGTGTCCTCGGGTGTGGCTTCTCAGGTAGTGCCGCTATATCGTGGAATCACATGCATGAAAACGGAATATAGAGAAATGTATACGACTTGGAGTAAGTTCCTGTTTGTCTGCACCCATAAGTGACTTTTGAAAGGCTAGGCTGTCTGTTTCTACGCCCCTCTTATGGCCGGGACTGAGACAATATTGCTCTGACTCAGAGCTTTAAGTTCTTTCAACCTATTCAAGGAAGTTTCCGAGCGACAAAGTTAGAATAGATTCAGGACTTAAAGTTCCTGTAATAGTGTCTTGGAATATTTCTGAAAGTTAAAATATTTCTGAAAGTTAATACTAATGCAAATTAATACTAAAGCAAATTGACGCTTACTTAAATCATACACAGAAATAATATACTTCTATTCAATTATAAATGGCAGTATATAATTCGAATTACAGAGGTGCCAAAAGAACTGGTACAGGCATATGTACTCAAATGCAGTGATATCTAAACAGACAGAATACGACGCCGCGGCCGGCAACGCCTACATAAGAAAACAAATGTCTGGCGTAGTTGTTAGATCGATTACTGCTGCTACAATGGCAGGTTATCAAGACTTAAGTGAGTCTGAACTTGTGGTTATAGTCGGTGAACGAACGACGGTACACAGCATCTCGGAGATAGTGGATATTCCCGTTCGACCATTTCACGAGTGTACCATGAATATCATAAATGTGGAAAGACATTAAATTTCCAACATGGCTGAGCCGGAAAAAGATCCTTCAGTAACAGGACCAACGACTACGCAAGAGAATCATTCAACGTGACGGAAGTGAAATACTTCAGAAAATTGCTGTATATTTTAGTGCTAGGGCTTCAACAAGTCTCAGCGAGTGAGCCATTCAACGCAACATCATCGATATGGGCTTTCGGAGCCGAAGGGCTACTCTTGTACCCTTGATGACTCCACGACACAAGGCTTTACGCCTCACCTGGGCCCTTCTACATCGATATTGGGCACTTGATGACTGGAAACGTGTTGCCTGGTTGGAAGACTCTCGTTTCAAATTGTATAGGGCGGATGGACGTGTACGGGTATGAAGACAACATCATGAATCCATGATACTGCATGGCAGCAATGGACTATTCAAGCTGGTGGAGACTCTCTAAAGGCGTGGGGCCTGTGCAGTTGGAGTGATAAGGGACCTCTGATATGTCTAGATACCACTCTGGCGTGTGACACGTCCTAAGTATCTTGTCTGATCTCCAGCATCCATTCGCGTCTATTGCACATTCAGACGGACTTCGGAACTTCCGGCAGGGCAAAGCGAAAGTCTAAATGTTCATAATTGCTACAGAGTGGCTCCAGGAACACTGATCTGCGTTTAAACACTGTCGCTGGCCACCAAACTCCCCAGACGTAAACATTAATGAGCATATCTGGGATGCCTTGAAACGTGCTGTTCAGAAGACATCTCCCCTCCCCTTGTACTCTTAAGGATTTATGGACAGCTATGCTGGATTCATGGTGTTAAGTCCCTCCAGCACTACTTGAGACATTAGTCGAATCCATACGATGTTGTGCTGGGGCACTTACGCGTGCTCACGGGGACCCTACACGATATTAGACATGTGTACCAGTTTCTTTGGCTATTCAGGGTACTTATTACGATGGATTCTGAAACTGGTTCAGAACAAAAACCTAACATTTTCACCACTTGTTGAGCACCTGTTTTCTGATGTTCGTGCAGTATAGTTCTGTCAGAACACGCTGTAGTTCATTTAGAGACCAGGCAAATAAAACAGTATCGCTGATCTTTGAGCGACAATTTAGCTGACTGTAAAACTGGCTAAATGAACAACGTTAGTGAATTATTAAAAACTGCCATGAAGCGATACGACTCTCAGTGAAAGAATTCATATAAAAACAGTACGTATGCCGCTCCCTGATGTAAATCCGTAGGAGAAAACAATAAATCTAAGCCGGTAGCTGAATCCGGAAATTTATCAAAAGAACGAATATATTTGTGACAATGAATAAAACTGTGCTTTTGATTTCTTTGTGAGTTATTTGGTGAGATGTTCATTGGTGTACTGCCGGAACACTAATACTGGGCGTATGTGGTTTGTAATGAATGTGCATGGAATGTGAAAGTGCAACACGAGTAATGGCCATTTCTAGGTAAAACAAACGTTCAACACAAATTAGATCCGCAATATAAACAAACATCCAACAACCACAATGAACAAGTAAAGAAGAATATCCAAAGTGATTGTGGACATGTGTAATGTATGCTAGCGGCAGGACATAATCAATGGCTTCTCTGCGAGATAGCAATGGAAATACAATCGACGAAATTCTATAGACGACAGTGCCCCCAATGCAGAGTTACTTAACGCCGTCTTCCGAAATTACTTCACCAAGAAGACGGAGTAAACTTTCCAGAATTCGAATCAACAACAGCTGCGAACATGAGTAACTTAGAAGCAGATATCCTCGGAATATTGAAACAAATTAAATCAATTAATAAAAGCAAGTCTTCTGGTGCAGACTGTATACCAATTACTTTCCTTTGAGAATATGTTAATGCAGTATCTCCATTCTTAAAAATCATATACAACCGCTCCCTCAACGAAAGGTCTGTACCTAAAGACTAGAAACTTGCACAGGTCCCACAAGTATTAAAGAAAGGTAGTAGCGGTAATCCACTAAATTACAGGCCCATATCATTATCGTTGATATGTAAAAGGTTTTTGGTACATATGTATTGTGCTGGAACATGACGGAAGTCATTGAGTACAACAGAAGTGATTTCTGGGGTTCCCCAACGTAGTGTTATAGGCCCTCTGCTGTTCCTTATCCACATAAACGATGAAGGAGACAATCTGAAGCACTTCTATTAGGTTGTTGCAAATGATGCTGTCGTTTATCGTCTTGTAAAGACTGCAAAAGATCAAACCACATTGCAAAGTGATTTAGAAAAGATATCTGTACGGCGCGAAAATTGGAAAATCACATTAAATGCGAACATTTTTAGGTTAGGCTTTACCGTGACTGTTATTGACATTAAATGAAACAATAAGTTTACTGTTACCAGTCACTGTTTATTTGTTTCCACGACGCGTTTCGAAGGTTTAAACCTCCATCATCAGGTGGATATACATCAGTTAATATGGCATTAGTGTGTCTGTGTTGTGTTACGATTTCTTTGGAGGAAGTTGTGACACTGTCTAGTGGAGAAAACAAAACAGTATTTCAGAACTTGGTCTGTTTTGACAAAAATTGAACTTGTATCTAGCAGTAAACATAAATTAAGTAAGATAAAGTACCTCCAGTGGTCACAGGATCCTTTCACAGTCGTAACACATCACATGAACACTATCATATTGTATAAACAAATATGGCGTCGTAATCTATTAGGTGCATGGATCGTACAGCAAAAGAGAAAACGTTCTCACAAAGTCCAGAGAATATAGTCCTAACAACATTACTACAGAAAACTTTTTTGAAGGATTTGGAGGTGTTGAATACATTTGTTGGAGTAAATACTTCAGGCAGTATGTAAATACGATTTTGACAGCATAAAGTTCATACTCATTTATACAATCAGGTGAGGTGTTAGAAACTTTAAGTACAATAATCATATTGGCTACAGTGATAAAATAAAATAAAATAATACACAATTGACAATACTTATAGGGGTTCATAGGTAGATATGAAAGGCTGGAGGCAGAGGGGGAAGGAATATAAAGAGAACATGAGAGGGAGGGAGAGGGTGGAGAGAGAGATTGTATGACAGCAAACTTTATAAGGCAAAGGATCTTAAGATTGTATCTGTTGTATGTATTAACTGTCTAAAGGTTGTGGTAATACATTGGTAAATGCTTAAAAAGTGCACATGGATGTGCATTTGTATCAGCAGTTGTATACATAGTTTCAAGCTGACAAGGGGTACAAGCTGTTGGTGTGATTGTATATCTGTAAATGAAGTCAATCTCCTGTACACTCAGGGCTGTTATGGTAACATAAATAAATATTAGTGGTAAATCTTAGGGTCTGTGTGTGTGTGTGTGTGTGTGTGTGTGTGTGTGTGTGTGTGTGAATTTTTAATGACGTAGGCAGTTGTTGAAAACGGAGATGATACTACTGTAAATATTGTCATTTTTGTCATTTAAGATGGATTCAGATTGTTTAGTTTGATGTTTGTATATTTGGAGTATTTCAAGGATGTCTAGTTTTCTGCCTTTTGGTTGGATGTGTAGGATGCTGATACTTGTGTTGTTAACATGGTGTTTTGTTTCATGCAGGTGGGTGGCAATAGCTGATGTGTGGTATTTTTTGTTTTTTAGTGCTGCCATGTGTTCTTTGAACCTAATCTCAAATGATCTCCCTGTCTGGCCTATGTAGAAGCAGTCACAGTCTAAACATTTAATTTTGTATACGCCTGTGTGATGCAGAGGGTTTTGTGTGCTGATGTTGTGGGGTAATTTCAGTCCGATACTGTTGTCTGTTGTGAAGGATATGCTTATGCCTTTTCGTTTGAAGACATTGGCTATCTGATAGGAAATCTTACCTAGAAAAGGGGATTGTGTGGAAGATGATATTTTCTTTTTGTTTTTTGTGTTGTGATTTCTTTGCCATTATTCAGTGTTTTAGGGTGTCTACTATGGAGCTGTTATAACCATTTGCAATTGCTGTTTGTTTTATTATTTGAATTTCTTGATCACTTTTGTCTTCAGAGAGTGGTAGTTGGATAGCTCTATTGATCATGTACCGGAATGCTGCCATTTTGTGGGCTGTGGGGTGACAGGAGGAGTTGTGGATTGTAGTATGTGTTGTGGTAGGCTTCTGGTAAATTTCAAACTCATGTCTGTTATTCCTTATTCTAACTGTAAGGTCTAAGAAATTTATACTGTCATCTGTTTGGTGTTCAACTGTGAATTTTATGTTTTCATGGGAGCTGTTGAATAACTGGTTCAACTCACTGATGTCATCTTTAGTGCCTTTGATTAAAATGATGGTGTCATCCACATATCTGTAGTAGTAGATGATATTTTTGAGGAGGTGGTGATCAGAATTCAGGATTTTGTCTTCTAAGTTACTTATATATATTTCAGCTAGCAATCCAGAAAGATTCGAGCCCATTGACAGGCCATCTGATGTATGTAGATTTTATGGTTGAATTTAAAGTAGTTGTGTGAATTCGAGCAGGTCCATTAGCTCAGTAATGTGAGTTGAAGGGACATTTTTATGTATTTGTAGGTTGGCATTGATTATCTGTAGTGTGGGATCTATTGGCACAGAGGAATAAAGGTTTTGTATGTCAAATGCGGCAAGTGTGGCTCTGTCAGGTACTTCTATGTCTTAGACATGTTGTGTGAATTCTGTTGTGTTTTTAAGTGTTCTCTCATTATTGAATGTGTATGATTCTTTGAGAATTTTGTAGAGCATTTTTTTGAGTTTGAATGTTGGGCTGTTCCTGCAGTTCACTATTGGACTTATGGCGGTCACAAGCACTTTGCCTTCGGTGACAACCCCAGATACACAAAAATGGGACCCCCATAAGACCTATAGTGAACTGAAGGAACAGCCCAACATTCAAACTCAACAAAATGCTCTTCAAAATTCTCAAAGAAGAATACAAATGAGAGAACACTTAAAAACACAACAGAATTCACACAACATGTCAAAGACATAGAAGTACCTGACGGAGCCACACTTGCCTTATTTGACATACAAAACCTTTATTCCTCTGTGCCAATAGATCCCACACTACAGATAATCAATGCCAACCTACAAAAACATTAAAAAATCCCTTCAACTCACATTACTGAGCTAATGGACCTGCTCGAATTCACACAACTACTTTAAATTCAACCATAAAATCTACATACAAACAGATGGCCTGGCAATGGGCTCGAATCTTTCTGGATTGCTAGCTGAAATATTTATAAGTAACTTAGAAGACAAAATCCTGAATTCTGATCACCACCTCCTCAAAAATATCATCTACTACTACAGATATGTGGATGACACCATCATTTTAATCAAAGGCACTAAAGATGACATCAGTGAGTTGAACTAGTTATTCAACAGCTCCCATGAAAACATAAAATTCACAGTTGAACACCAAACAGATGACAGTATAAATTTCTTAGACCTTACAGTTAGAATAAGGAATAACAGACATGAGTTTGAAATTTACCGGAAGCCTACCACAACACATACTACAATCCACAACTCCTCCTGTCACCCCACAGCCCACAAAATGGCAGCATTCCGGTACATGATCAATAGAGCTATCCAACTACCACTCTCTGAAGACAAAAGTGATCAAGAAATTCAAATAATAAAACAAACAGCAATTGCAAATGGTTATAACAGCTCCATAGTAGACACCCTAAAACACTCAATAATGGCAAAGAAATCACAACACAAAAAAACAAAAAGAAAATATCATCTTCCACACAATCCCCTTTCTAGGTAAGATTTCCTATCAGATAGCCAATGTCTTCAAACGAAAAGGCATAAGCATATCCTTCACAACAGACAACAGTATCGGACAGAAATTACCCCACAACATCAGCACACAAAACCCTCTGCATCACACAGGCGTATACAAAATTAAATGTTTAGACTGTGACTGCTTCTACATAGGCCAGACAGGGAGATCATTTGAGATTAGGTTCAAAGAACACATGGCAGCACTAAAAAACAAAAAATACCACACATCAGCTATTGCCACCCACCTGCATGAAACAAAACACCATGTTAACAACACAAGTATCAGCATCCTACACATCCAACCAAAAGGCAGAAAACTAGACATCCTTGAAATGCTTCAAATATACAAACATCAAACTAAACAACCTGAATCCATCTTAAATGACAAAAATGACAATATTTACAGTAGTATCATCTCCGTTTTCAACAACTGCCTACGTCATTAAAAATTCACACACACACACACACACACAAACACACACACACACAGAGACCCTAAGATTCACCACTAATATTTATTTATGTTACCATAACAGCACTGAGTGTACAGGAGATTGACTTCATTTACAGATATACTATCACACCAACAGCTTGTACCCCTTGTCAGCTTGAAACTATGTATACAACTGCTGATACAAATGCACATCCATGTGCACTTTTTAAGCATTTACCAATGTATTACCACAACCTTTAGACAGTTAATACATACAACAGATACAATCTTAAGATCCTTTGCCTTGTAAAGTTTGCTGTCATACAATCTCTCTCTCCACCCTCCCCCTCCCTCTCATGTTCTCTTTATATTCCTTCCCCCTCTGCCTCCAGCCTTTCATATCTACCTATGAACCCCTATAATTATTGTCAATTGTGTATTATTTTATTTTATTTTATCACTGTAGCCAATATGATTATTGTATTTAAAGTTTCTAACACCTCACCTGATTGTATAAATGAGTATGAACTTTATGCTGTCAAAATCGTATTTACATACTGCCTGAAGTATTTACTCCAACAAATGTATTCAACACCTCCAAATCCTTCAAAATAGTTTTCTGTAATAATGTTGTTAGGACTATATTCTCTGGACTTTGTGAGAACGTTTTCTCTTTTGCTGTACGATCCATGCACCTAATAGATCACGACGCCATATTTGTTTATACAATATGATAGTGTTCATGTGATGTGTTACGACTGTGAAAGGATCCTGTGACCACTGGAGGTACTTTATCTTACTTAATTTATGTTTACTGCTAGATACAAGTTCAATTTTTGTCAAAACAGACCAAGTTCTGAAATACTGTTTTGTTTTCTCCACTAGACAGTGTCACAACTTCCTCCAAAGAAATCGTAACACAACACAAACACACAAATGCCATATTAACTGATGTATATCCACCTGATGATGGAGGTTTAAACCTTCGAAACGCGTCGTGGAAACAAATAAACAGTGACTGGTAACAGTAAACTTATTGTTTCATTTAATGTCAATAACAGTCACGGTAAACCTAACCTAAAAATGTTCGCATTTAAAGTTAATCTGCCCAGTCAGGCAATCAAGGCTATTTTCGAGTACAAAAACAGATCAGAAAAGCTCGCAAAGACAACACAGCATATTCACTTCAGTAGAAATTGTCTCAGATATAACGTCATTCCAAATTATGTAAAGATTGACGTCAAAATAAACACGACAACTGCAAAGAAAACACTGATAAACGCACGGAAATTCTATGTGAAAAACGAACTGAAAGAACTTTATATTAAGAAACAAATGTTCAACACGCAGCTTTATAATGCAGAATTACAGTTGGGAAAGTTGCTTCATAGACTAGACTACGATTCCATAACTGAAAAAGTCAGAAAGTACATCGAGTTCATTGTACAGAAAACAAAAACCACACAGAAGAAAAAACTAGCCAGTCTTATAAATCAGCAGTTACCTCCCAAACTGAACCAAAACAGCCAAAGGAAACACACATTCTACACCCCTTTCCTCAACAACACAGACATAATATTCACTGCAGAAGAAGAAACACTACTCTGCAAAGGTTTAAAACACAATGTTCAAGCTCCACTGGACCCAAGGAACCAAGAAAAGCTCATCACTAGTGCCACACAGATCTCAACCATCGCCCTTAAGAAGCAAAATGACAGAATAGCAGCCTGCCACAAAATTAATGAAATTATTGAGAAGGAAATTGCAAAACAATTCCCAGCATACAAGAAAAGAGAAGAAATCCTTACACGTACCATTAAGACTAAATTAAACATGAATAATGCAATAATTGTAAAAGCTGACAAGGGTAACACAACTGTTGTAATGAACAGAGCAACATATGTAGAAAAAACTTTAGACTTCTTCCAAACCAACCACATAACAGAGATACATAAAGATCCAACAGCCAGAATTCAAAAAGAGATTAAACACATCTCAAACAACATCAACTTTCTACTCACCATCCAAGAAGCAAGAAATATTGTAACAATGAGCACACAAGCACCTTGCCTTCGGTCACAAACGAAGATACACAAAAATGGGACCCCCATAAGACCTATAGTGAACTGCAGGAACAGCCCAACATTCAAACTCAACAAAATGCTCTTCAAAATTCTCAAAGAAGCATACACATTCAATAATGAGAGAACAAATAAAAAAACACCACAGAATTCACACAACATGTCAAAGACATAGAAGTACCTGACGGAGCCACACTTGCCTCATTTGACATACAAAATCTTTATTCCTCTGTGCCAATAGATCCCACACTACAGATAATCAATGCAAACCTACAAAAACATTAAAAAATCCCCTCAACTCACATTACTAAGCTAATGGACCTGCTCGAATTCACACAACAATTTAAATTCAACCATAAAATCTACATACAAACAGATGGCCTGGCAATGGGCTCGAATTTTTCTGGGTTGCTAGCTGAAATATTAATAAGTAACTTAGAAGACAAAATCCTGAATTCTGATCACCACCTCCTCAAAAATATCATCTACTACTACAGATATGTGGATGACACCATCATTTTAATCAAAGGCACTAAAGATGACATCAGTGAGTTGAACCAGTTATTCAACAGCTCCCATGAAAACATAAAATTCACAGTTGAACACCAAACAGATGACAGTATAAATTTCTTAGACCTTACAGTTAGAATAAGGAATAACAGACATGAGTTCGAAATTTACCGGAAGCCTACCACAACACATACTACAATCCACAACTCCTCCTGTCACCCCACAGCCCACAAAATGGCAGCATTCCGGTACATGATCAATAGAGCTATCCAACTACCACTCCCTGAAGACAAAAGTGATCAAGAAATTCAAATAATAAAACAAACAGCTATTGCAAATTGTTATAACAGCTCCATAGTAGACACCCTAAAACACTCAATAATGGCAAAGAAATCACAACACAAAAAACAAAAAGAAAATATCATCTTCCACACAATCCCCTTTCTAGGTAAGATTTCCTATCAGATAGCCAATGTCTTCAAACGAAAAGGCATAAGCATATCCTTCACAACAGACAACAGGATCGGACATAAATTACTCCACAACATCAGCACACAAAACCCTCTGCATCACACAGGTGTATACAAAATTAAATGTTTAGACTGTGACTGCTTCTACATAGGCCAGACAGGGAGATCATTTGAGATTAGGTTCAAAGAACACATGGCAGCACTAAAAAACAAAAAATACCACACATCAGCTATTGCCACCCACCTGCATGAAACAAAACACCATGTTAACAACACAAGTATCAGCATCCTACACATCCAACCAAAAGGCAGAAAACTAGACATCCTTGAAACACTTCAAATATACAAACATCAAACTAGACAACCTGAATCAATCTTAAATGACAAAAATGACAATATTTACAGTAGTATCATCTCCGTTTTCAACAACTGCCTACGTCATTAAAAATTCACAGACACACACACACACACACACACACACACACACAGACCCTAAGATTTACCACTAATATTTATTTATGTTACCATAACAGCCCTGAGTGTACAGGAGATTGACTTCATTTACAGATATACAATCACACCAACAGCTTGTACCCCTTGTCAGCTTGAAACTATGTATACAACTGCTGATACAAATGCACATCCATGTGCACTTTTTAAGCATTTACCAATGTATTACCACAACCTTTAGACAGTTAATACATACAACAGATACAATCTTAAGATCCTTTGCCTTATAAAGTTTGCTGTCATACAATCTCTCTCTCCACCCTCTCCCTCCCTCTCATGTTCTCTTTATATTCCTTCCCCCTCTGCCTCCAGCCTTTCATATCTACCTATGAACCCCTATAAGAATTGTCAATTGTGTATTATTTTATTTTATTTTATCACTGTAGCCAATATGATTATTGTATTTAAAGTTTCTAACACCTCACCTGATTGTATAAATGAGTATGAACTTTATGCTATTTTAAGCTATTTACTCCAACAAATGTATTCAACACCTCCAAATCCTTCAAAATAGTTTTCTGTAATAATGTTTTTTGGGCTATATTCTCTGGACTTTGTGAGAACGGTTTCTCTTTTTCTGTACGATCCATGCACCTAACAGATTACGACGCCATATTTGTTTATACAATATGATAGTGTTCATGTGATGTGTTACGACTGTGAAAGGATCCTGTGACCACTGGAGGTACTTTATCTTACTTAATTTATGTTTACTGCTAGATACAAGTTCAATTTTTGTCAAAACAGACCAAGTTCTGAAATACTGTTTTGTTTTCTCCACTAGACAGTGTCACAACTTCCTCCAAAGAAATCGTAACACAACACAAACACACAAATGCCATATTAACTGATGTAAATCCACCTGATGATGGAGGTTTAAACCTTCGAAACGCGTCGTGGAAACAAATAAACAGTGACTGGTAACAGTAAACTTATTGTTTCATTTAAAATTAAAATCACCTTAAATAATGAAAAGTGTGAGGTCACCCACATGAATGCTAAAAGGAATAGGCTAAACTTCGGTTACACAATAAATCAGCCATATTCATAGGCCGTAAATGCAACTAAATATCTAGAAATTACAATTACGAACAGACTGAATTGGAAATAAAGCATTGAAAATGTCGTGAAGGAAAACCTAAGACTGCATTTTGCTGGCAGAACACTTTGAAAACGTAATTCAGCTAGTAAAGAGCCTGCTACACTACGATTGCCCGTCCTCTTTTGGAGTACTGCTGCGTGGTCTGGGATTCTTACCAGATAGAATGAACGTACTACATCGAGAAAGTTCAAAGGAGAGCAGCACGTTTTGCATTATCTTGAAATAGGGGAGAGAGTGTCACTGACAAAACAGAGGATTTTGGGTGGAAATTAAAGGCTTTCTCGTCGCGGCGAAATTTTCACGAAATTTCTATCACCAAAATTCTCCTTCGAAAGCTAAAATATTTTGTTGATACCGACCTACATAGGGATCATTATAATAAATTAAGGAAAATCAGACAGATAAGTGTTCGTTTTATCCGCATGCCGTTCGATATTGGAATAATAGAGAATTATTGTGAAAGACGTCTATGAACCCTCAGCCAGGAACATAAGTGTGATTTACTGAGTATCAGTATAGATGTACATGTAGTGAATCCAATTGTAAACTTTTCAGGCCCGTCCTCTAGTGGTACCTTACGAACCCATGTAACGAAACAATATCTACTTAAGACTGCCATATAAAAGTGTCCGCACATATAAGCAGTGAAGTATTGCTCAGACGATATGGGCGCCTACGAGAGAGATTTTCGAATTTGCTGTTAGGTTTCATTTCTCACGCAGACATGAAAAGGAGACAGCTCTATGAAAACTCGTCTTTCTCTCTCTCCCTTTCTTGAGGAAATTACGTATGTACAATCGCCTTCTGTCATATTCTCCCCGAATATACGAAACTCTTACTCTGCATAATAAAAGTGACATTGTAAGAAGTTTTTCCTTAATTTTTTATCTTTGTTAATGTCTAATACGATCAGGCAGCGTAGCCTGAAGAATTGATACACAGTGATATTCAATGCCTTCTCAGCGCGATAGCAATGGAAATACTATCAACGACAGTGCTCCCAAAGTAGAGTTACTAAACACAGCCTTCCGAAATTCCTTCATCAAAGACGACGAAGTAAATATTCCAGAATTCGAATCAACAAAGCTACCAACATAAGTAACTTATAAATAGATATCCTCGGAGTAGTGAAGCAACTTAAATCACTTTATAAAACTACATATTCGGATGCAAACTGTATACCAGTTAGGTACGGTGGTGCAATAGCTCCATAGCTAACAATCATATGGCAAAAACCACCGAGATAGGTTATGCACGGAAGGCCTTAACTAGATGATCAGTCAGCGGTAACGTCTATAGCAATTTTTTTCTTTTCCAGGCTTCCTAAACTGTATATTTGTCGATCCGATAGACAGGATACATAAACGTCTTGAATAATGCACGACACTTTGTTATACTAATTTCGAATAGTTTTCTTTCATTCGTTGATACAATTAGGTTGGTCTGTAAGTTTGACATAAGCTTTGAGATACGTCTGTGATAACTGCCTTTAACTTGATACCCACTCCATTTCTTCCGCTGCTTCTGCCTTCGTCCTAATTCTCACTAAGAAAGCAATTAGTTCTTTCCAGTACGACATACCACCAACCCAAGACTTTTGGGTACAAAGTAATGCATCTAAAGTAACCTAGAGCAACGAGATGCTTCACGTAAAATCCCAAATTCCCTTTCAGTTCAGGAAAACACGTCTTACAAAAAATATCGTAGGTCGCAGACAAGTAAGTATTGTACTCTGACCTCTACCTAAATTGGCAAGCAATTCACTTGCCAAAGGAATGAAAATTCTCGCTTCGTGAGTAATTTGTTGTTTAGTGCCAGGGTACAAGATTTTCAGCCTTGCCAGACTTAGATTCGGTTTAGGACAGGCAGCGATTTACAAACCGTAAAAAAAACTGTCGATCTAAGTTGTAGTATACAGAGTTATTTATCAGAACTAAGAACATTTAATTTTCCTTGACGGCAAAAAATTCCGCTGTCAAAACTTTAATGTGTGATAACTTTGAGACAAAGTACGTGTTGCTTAACGTTATCTTCTTTTTCTCCAACTGATATTCCAGTAAAAGCTCGGAGTCCTCTTCTGTTTCTTGCACTGTTGTTAGATTGACCTCTTCTTGGCTCGGAACAGTCCAGCAAAATAACTGCGATTTATCGCTATTGACTGAAACGCATATCACTAGAATGTAGAGAGTAAGGCAGCGTCACCGTTTGTGTTAATTTTGAGTTAGTGTTTCCATACCTTGAGTTTCTAACAAGAAAATTTCGAACGTCCGCACTTTTCCGATGGTACTTATGCGGTTCATCAAGGTTTGTTTGTTGTATTTTGCGGTTTTTCTATCGACATTGGATGGCAGCGAAGTAGAAGTCGAATTCTGTATGTGTCGCTTCGTAATCTAATAAAACTGGAAGGCTTCATTTGAATGATTGTAGGATTCTGGAACGTGTCCTGCAGTTGGCAGTTTGCAAGATCTTCATTTATGTCGAAGTTCACGTTAATGGGAGAGCTGCTTATCACCTTTGTCAAGACCGTTCTCTACAACTTTCGACTCCACCGCATACTCTTTCCATTTCAAATGCGCAACGGCTTGGAGAAATCATCAGCAGACGTGATTGTAGTGCTCCAAAGAGTCACGGCACACACTAACTGGAAGAGGCCATATTGCATCACATTGAAGAGTACACGATAAATTTCTTTGGCTATTAATGAGTGGAACTGTATAGAAAGTAATTTATTGGGTCACTCTTAATCAATTACTGTAAAAGTGGGCCCGTTACCAACATGTTTCCAAATAGCTGTAGCAGGGAAAGGATCAGTTTTCGGACAAGGGTTGAAGTTCAGAATATCTTCTACTCATTCCGCTCTACAAACTTTATAAGTCTGTAGCGGTAGTTTCCGATCACCTTGTATTATGAATTTATACAAAATCTCCCACGCAGCCCCATTGCTATGAATGAAACAATAGTACACACACGTTTTCTGACAAATTAAGCCATTACTCTTTCAACGTATTAGGATAATGTCTTGGAGCAAACCCTCGATTTGGCTCGAGTTAACTGTGGAATTCTTGTAAATTGACTAACACAAAGCTATTCTAAAGACACAGCATGGTTAAATGAGATGTGCCACACCCCAGAAGCTCAGCTGACACTTAACGTTATTTTATACAATTTAGTAATAGCCCCTAAACTCATTAAACACACTAATTTGAATCGGAGATGCCAAGTCCATATTCAGATACATCGCCGTAATTAATTAATTCATTAATATGGTTATTTGAAACTTTCACATTTTTTTGTTTGCTGTGATTATATCCACTGACTTCAAAAGCCCATTAAATGAGTTTAGCTCTCGTCGTCTCGTTTGCATGTCAATTCATAGTTGCATAGAACAGGATAATATAACTGTAAACCTATTTGCCGTCATTTTGGCATTTCGTGGGAATAGGATATATAAAATTCAGGACTTTTTAAATTTTATAGTGCAAAATCAACAATTTTAATTAATACATACTTGAAAAGTGCGTATATTTCAAAACATACAGCTTTCTGTCCTAGTATTTTCTATATTGGCAAACTTACTTTTCACTGCAATAAATTATTGATTAAGTTTCTGTGGCTGAAGATCTACCTAGCTTGGGTACGTAAATTTTATACTGATTACTTGTTCGCTAAGTAGGTTCACTACTTGTAAATACGCTGTACAATTCTGTAATCAAATTTTAAATTAGTAAAAGAACAGCGCCATGTTAAACTACATTATACCATTTCATTAGAAGCCATTGTACGTGATACCATTTTCATCTTTTAATTTATTTCGCCTGGCAAGGTTAGGACTATCAAATCCTGTGTTACATCCAACCTAGCTTTCTACATACATTTTACACTACATATATCAAGATAAGCATGTTATATTTTATTTGGAAATTAATAATTACAATGACATATATTGATGTTCTTACGTGATAAATATAACAATAACTACAAATTAGAGTAAAGCAGATTTTAATTGTGAGCATTAGCTGCTGCGTGCATGAGGAAAAAGGGCATAAGAAGGAAGCATTGGGGAATTTGATAATATACGGTTAGTAGATATAAGGGCATGACTTACAGAGAAAGGAAATCAGAAGAAAGCATATCTGGGAGAAGTACTGTAGGCTATATGAGACTAAAGTTAGCTTTTGAATGTTTGTCATAAATAACTGGTATTACTTATATTGTTTCAGAGAAGAGAGGCGAAGCGTCTGCCAAATTAATATGTATTGCTCATAGATAAGTGTAGGGCTGGAGAACCCCAATTTGCATTTATCCACATACTTTGCACTGAAAGTTCCAACTCACTTCGTTACAGGAACTATTCCACCGCTCTTCCGTTTATAATACTTACTCGTACACCGCAATAATCTGCAGTTTGACTAACCACCGAGTCTCTGTAACACAACGTCATTAGAGCCATTATGAAGGTTCAGCATCATTATCATGTGGTTTCAACTGACAGTCTTGAAACAACGTAATTACTCATGGCGCCCAATAAATACGGGACTCGTTACATGATAGCCATTTTCTCTCTGTGTAATTATCACTGCACATAATTTCAAACATATAAATAAATTTGTCTGAATCTGATACACTCCTGTTTGCTAATAGCAAACAATTAACTGTAAAAACAAATAAATAAATTTCCTGTACATTTGCTTACGTCAGGCTAACTGAAATGGTCTATTTTATATTATAAATATTATTCCACAAAAAGTGATCGGCGCTAAAATAAGCTCCAGATTTACGATTTATCTGAGCTCTGTCTTTATCAGACAGCTTAAATGTGCAACTTACTTCTTGTATGGATAGCATTCGGTTACTACAGAACGAACATCTAGCAATGTTTATGAGTTGCTCCACATTTACATCTTCAGCTAGGAAGTATTCGTGCCTTTTCCTATCATTGGATGCTGCAGTACGAATGAACTAAACACAAATAATTTTTGTTGCATTTAACTCGCCCGGCTATCCCTCCATTGCTGATTTTGTTGAGGTCTTCATTCTGGAGACAGGTTTGATGCAGCTCTCCTGCTACTCTGTCCAAACCTCTTTATCTCCGAGTACCTGATACAACCTACGTCCTTCTGAATCTGCTTACTTTTAGAAAAAGATTTGTAACACTTCAATATATATTGGACGGAAACAAATTTCTCTTCTCCAGAAACGCTTTTCGTACCACTGCTGCTCTCAATTTTATATCCTCTCTACTTCTGTCAACATCAGTTATTGCCCAAGAAGCAAAACTCATTTACTACTTTGTCTCGTTTCCTAATCGATTTCTCTCGGCATCACTTGCTTTAATTCTGACCTGTTGATACTCATACAGCAACTTTACTTTTTCCCGAAGGCCTCTTAATTCTGTAGGCGGTATCTATCTTTCCCCAAGTGAAACGCGCTTATAAATCCATAAATTGTCCTCTAGTCATTCCTTCTTAACCGTTTTGCACATCCTGTCAGTCTCAGTTTTAATTGTTTGTATTCCGTCTCAGCTGGTTCATATATTGCATTTTTGTATTCTCACCATCCATTAATAAATTCAGCACCTCCTGTCTTATGTAAGGATTTCTAGTAGGCCTTGTCTTTTACCTGTATGTTTCACATTCTTCCTCTAATGTGTTTCTTTCGCTTGTTCTAGTCAACCATTGCTTAACGCACCCTTTTAAACCCTCAACAACCTCTGGTTCTTTACATTTATTCAGGTTCCACCTACTTAATTTCCTACCTTTTTGCAATTTCTCCAGTGTTAATCTATAGCTCATACCAATAACTTGTTGGCTGAGTCCTCATCTTGCACAGACAATGTCTTGCAGTTTAAAGTGTGAATCCGGAATCCGTATCTTGCCATTATATAAACGACCTGAAACTTTTTGGTATCTCCATAACACTTCCACGTATGCAGCATTCTCTCATGGCTTTTAAATTATATGTTAGCGATAGTTAAATAATGCTACGTACAGAATTTTACCACGAGACTTCCTCTTTCTCGTCGTTTTCGCCCAGTCCACATTAATTTTTCTATTTAATTTAATTTTATTTATTTATTTATTTTTGCTACTATCGAACTCCAGTCCCCTATCGCAATTACATTTTCGTTTCTCTTAGCTACCTACATAATGTATTTTATGCTGTCATACATTTATACATTTCTTCATTGTATTCATCATCTGCGGAGCTAGTTGCCATATTGACTAGTACTGCTGTGGTAAGTGCTGGCTTCGTGTGTATTAGGGCTACGATAATACGATAGCATATTCACTATGCTGTTCGTAGTAGCTTACTCACTTTACTCTTCTCTTTTTCATTACTAAACGCACTCCTGAATTACCTCTATTTGACTTAGTATATATGACCCTGTATTTATCTCACCAGAAGTCCTGTTGCTCCTGTCACAGAACCTAGCTAACTTTCTGCTACATCTGCCTGATTAATGAATCTAATATTCTACAATCCAATCCATAGAACGCCACTTTTGTTTCTCCTAATGAAGACGTCCTCCTCAGTTGTCTTCTGCCAGAGATACGAAAGGGGGGAGTATTCTGCCTCCAGAATAATTTACTCAAGAGGACACCATCATCATTCAACCATACAGTAGCGCCGCACCCCTTTGGAAAAAAACTACGTTTGCTTTCAGGTGTTCGCAGAACCAGCACGGCCAGGACGTTTTCTTTGATGTTACAAGGCCAGATCAGTCAATCATACAGGACGTTGCCCCTGTAACTATTAAGAGGCTGCTGCCCCTCTTCAGGAACCACACGTTTGTCTGGCCTCTCAACAGGTATTTCGCACGGTGGTTGGACCTGTGGTACTGGTATCTGTGTCACTGAGACGAACAAGACACACCACTCACTGCAAGGTCTATGGATCATAGGGTGGAGTGGAGTGGGCTCCATAGTAAACGAAAATGATGACCTGATGTACCTGTATGCGTTCGCTCCCTCGAATGACAAGGTGCTGTTAGCTAGTAGTGTGAACAATCATCGAAAAATTATACTCAAGAATAAAGTGTTTGCAATTTTCTGTCCATATCGTTAGATACCACCCATTATAAATCAAAATATTTACAGATATTGCAAATAATAAATGGAAGTGTATGATAATATCCTAACTCTAACGCACTGCAACGACAAAACAATCAGTTAAAAATAAAGAGAATTTCATGTTACAAACTACTATACATAACTATTCCCACTATACATACAATGAAATTACCCTACAGTTGCCTATAGCTGCTGTTCGTGACGGAATTGAATGTGCAATATGGATGTGAATATCATCCCAATGGCAAGCTTTTTCTAATCCACTGTGACTTTCAGTTAGAAAAATGTACTTACAAATATTTTCGTTTTGCTATTTCGAACACAAAGAAAGGATGGAATAAATTAATTATGTCCTCTTCCCAAAATTATTAATGGAAAGTTAATACTAATAATAAAGTTTTTCATCAACTTCAATAGTATGAGTGTGGAGATCCTGAAGCACTCTTGAACTTGTGCGTGTCAATGCTGCAACTGTAGAGAAATCCAAGGCAGCGGTGTTTGGAACTTTAAAAATCGAAGTTGGCAGTGGTGAGTAATTTAGAAATGCAAAAGATGCTGAAGGGAAATATGAAAATCAAAGGTGGTGTGAGGAAAAATTTAAAAACAACGCAAGATGGCAGTAATGGAAATTTTAGAAAAACATAAAGGAAGGCAGAGATAGCCCAATTGTGCTTTGTAAACCCCTTTGATGCTACTATCCAAAGTGCAGTTATGTTCATAATTATCAATTTAATCTTCAATATTTATTAAAAAAACCTAAATGTTTGTGCCATATGCAGTCGCTATAATGTGACATGTGGGAAAAAGTACCAATTATATGCAAGCTTCACCTGAACTGCATAAACTGATGCCACTCGTAGGAAAAAAAATTACCGCACACACACACACACACACACACACACACACACACACATCAACACTGATATTTCCAAATGCACACATGGAAAACCTAAATTTAGTGCCATGTTCAGAAGTATTCTCTGCAACAAGAACAGCAATAAATATTACCATATTTCCAATATCTGTACTAAGAAAGGATATAACATTCTGGCTGGTCTGTAAATTTCAGGTCTCCCTGTTTTGTGCACCACTAAAAGAAATGTTTGTCAAATAATATATCTGTCTTCTCACAGGTGTCCTTATACAGCTTAAAATTATGTAAATGATATACTTACTTTATTTCCATATCTGCATTATTTACCAAAACTTGTGAACAACTAAAATTCTGCATCATCGTTATACTGCAGCATGACCAACAGAAACAAAACAAAAATAAAGGTTTCATCTAACTTACAGTGCTTCCATGCGTGAGAACCTTCCTGTCACCTTCATCTTCAGTAATTGGACCACTCTCAATATTACTCTCTACCAAAAAAATGTTTATTACAAGTACTTTACTGTTTCAACAACACTCTGTCTCTCTCCCTCTCGATTTTATACTTTACTAAATATGCTTTGGGGCAAATTTGTCTCTATTCCTAAAATTATTGCTTCAGTGAGACGTGAATAATATAACATATTACAGAAGGGAATGAGAAGAAAAACCTAACAAGAGAAAAATATTGTTATAAAAGGTTACACTTCAAAGAAAACATAGATGCTCATCTCGATAACTGTGCATGGTTTAAAATAATCAGTAATACTTGTAAGGATGAGAACATAAGGTTTATCAAGTTTAGTAGAACTTGAAGTTCCATTTACTTTTTTTATGCTAATACACAATACATGCTAGAACCAGTTGCTAAAAGCAGTTGTAGTAGTAACTCGAACCCGTATTCTAATCATGGAAAGTTATACACACCATTTACCTTAGCCCATTACATATACTGTAGCCGTTGCAAAGTACATTCAGAGTTTAAATTGTAAAATGATTCTTCGTTTTCTAAATATACCAAACCTTAATTACACAGCAAATTTAATATAATTATACTTTCAGACAGCAGGGACTCCAATCCCGGGTATTCATATCAATTATATTTTTCACAAATACATTACAATCAGATGTAAATTACATTAATAGTTTTTACACCTTTCAGGCAGTAGTGACATCAAGATGAAGTATTCGCATCAGTGACATTTTTACACATGAATAATATTAGTTACAAATCAAATTTAATAATATTTATATTTTTACACATGTGTGTTAAATCCTTCATCATCGTTTTCAAGCGGTAGGGATCCCAGTCTAGGGGATTCACATTATCTGAAAGAAAAAAATGTTTTCATCTATGGCTGATAAACCTAGCTTGTTCTATTCAACAGTGGAACCTGGATGGCATTTTCATACTGATCAGATATTATTATTTCTGATTTCAACACACTGTGTCGATAATTAGAATGGTCAATAGATTAAAAGAGCACTGTTTTACGCCCTGCATATTCTTCATTATGACTGGCCATTTAAGCCATCAGTATCTCTGCACACGGTTTTAGATGCTTTACTGGAAACTGGTTTAGTATATATCCATAACAAAAGCCTACAACAAGTGTCTTCGAAATATGCAGTATATCCATTTCTATTCTCGTGGGTTTATCAAACGGTACATGGAGCTTATTAATTCAATTAAAACTAAACTTTCATTAAAGATAACAATCTTCTGAAAATTTGTTTTTGTAGCCAATTCAGCTGTAGAAAATCTGTTTTCCGGATGTCACCAGCATTATTTCTCTCATCTTTCATACTTGCAGCATGGTTTTGCAAAACATTATTATTCCTGATTTTGAAAATCTTTAGTCAAAACCACTGCTTAGATGGACGTCCCTCTCCGCAAAGTATGACTGTATTGCATCATCCTGTGTAATTGTCCAAATGATAAAATTCTATGATTCTTTTATAACCAATCAATGAAGCAAAATTTGAGATTATTTGGTGGATAACACTTTTTCGTATCATATAAAGTCCGCATTAAATTCTTTGCTTTGTTACCATCGGATGATGATCCGATTTATTCAAGATAAAAGAGAAAATATGAATGAAAATCGTGAATACTATCCGAATTATGGAGATCCATTTCTAAAATGTATCTGGTACAAATTCAACATTAAACGTTTCCATACACTTTGCGTAAATCCTTACAAAATTAGAATCAGGATGAGTCAGTAACATTGCCCTGTGTAAAACGTACTCACAGGCCTATATATAACGTGAGAATGGTCCTTATTGTCATCATAACCAGCAATGAACCGCCTCTAATGCCTCTCCAAGTAAACTTTAGTTGTCCAGTATCGGTAATAAGCTGCAATTATGTTCTAAAAATTTTCAGTAGCTGTCTCCACACCAAGTCAGATGAAGTAATTTATGAAGTTAGATCCAAATCACATATTTTAGGACATATGCTACAGATGTTTAGGAGCACATCAACAAGCAGTAGAATGCAGATTTTTCAAGTTAAATTAAGAATATTCTCCTAGTGTCTTACACATTAATAAATTCGGTACATTGCAAGCTGTATGGTACCCGTTTTCCGTCACATTTTCAGCTGTTAATGAATTTTTACACTTCTCAGCTGGGGGGAAACGACCCATCACTTACATACACACATGGAACAATGCCTTTCCCTTTCAGTAAATTAAATGAATAGTCCCTGTAGCGCATTTGACTAATAATAAAAATATCCTTGGTTCCCGCTTCGAACCTAACCTTGCTTCAAATATTAATAAAACCACCAGTAGCAGTTGTTGGAAAATTCCAGCCCTCCTTCTGTCAACGACCTTGTCACAGAGGATGAGAAAATCTGCAGTGTTTTTAACAGCTTGGCATTAACATTCGCTGCCGGCCGGTTTGGCCGTGTGGTTCTAGTCGCTTCAGTCTGGAACCGCGTGACCGCTACGGTCGCAGGTTCGAATCGTCCTCGGGCATCGATGTGTGTGATGTCCTTAGGTTAGTTAGGATTAAGTAGTTCTAACTTCTAGGGGACTGATGACCACATATGTTAAGTCCTATAGTGCTCAGAGCCCTTTGAACCATTAACATTCGCTGAGTTCTACACATTACTAGTTGCGGATGGCATTAAAGTCCCATTCTTTGTATTTACGTACATTTGTTTTACCTCACTTGAATTGGGCAAGAGTAAGTTGAATATTAGTGAAAAAGAAGTTGGTCAATTTGACACACTCTTTTCTTAAAGACGTAGAGCAGACAACCGAGAAATATCAGGGATCTTTGGACCCAATCCGATTCGCTGTCACACCTTTATATATCCAACTTTTAAAAACACATTTACCTGCAATCCATTCCAAATCATTGGCTGGATGACATTTCATGTCCTTTGTAGATGGTTCACCCATTGATGTGAACAACAAGCAACCAGACCTATTAAAGCCAACCCTTCGCAAACGTAAATTCGGTATTGTTTCATTGATGACATGATGTTGCTAGGATAGTCTCAAAGGTCGACAATTTTCAAAATGTTCAGTCCGTCGGTCTTCCTTTTTGGCCACTGCCCTTACTCGCAGTTAGATGAGACCACTGCTATCTTTTAGTTGCTACTCTTGAAGTGAAAATTTTTCTGAGGTCAGATAGTGCAGTGTGCAAAATGGTGTCAATGTGATACATTGTCGCCACCAAGTCTAGAAAACGTTTGACCCAGAATGTTCTGCATGGACGTCACTTTTAACTCCTGGAATCATTGACTGTGTACTTCCAGTGCTTGGTGAAAAGAGTGAAGAAACAGTAAAATTTTACCAGTTGCGTATTCAAACTACGATGCTGGAATGCGACTTCCGTGTTTCATCACTGTGTCACCTCCAGCAACTGTAGCAAGCGAATGGGGATCCGACGCTGTGATGCTAATTTGGAAGACTCTGGAAATGTGCTACAAAAGTTATTACAGAATTCATTAACTAGCCATACCTTGTACTCATCTTACATGGATAGCACTGGACAATAAAAATTAAGTAGCTCTTTTGTTGTATATCATTTCTTATGTATTTTTGATTGTAGAATCTGCAAGGTGGTAGATTATATGAAGATTAATTCAGCACCTTGAATGAGAATTTTCATACAATGTAACGGGAAGTTGAATATGTCACATAACATACATCAGCGAAAATGAGCAGATCTGGCTATAAAAATGAGTAGTATGCAGTGCAAAGGGATGACACTCAATCAACAGTATTAACAAATTGAATCTATATCCTACGTGTCAATGAGCAAGAGGTGAAACACGTTTCTGGAGGAACCGGGTTGTTTTGGAATCAAATGCGAGGGTCGACGTCCTGGGTGCGTCATGGACAGAGTACACTGGTAAGCTCTTAAACTCTACCTGCAGTGAAAGACAATGAACGGGCCAGGAGGGCAATTAGTGGGCCACCGCAGTGGTGTGGAAGGAAGCTTTAGAAAACTGCATTGGGGAACCTCGAGATGGATATGAACAAACCAGTGAGGCAGTCAATTACGTGAGCTGCGCGTGGTACGCTCATAACGTACGCATGTAGCTTTTAGGCGTCTGGAGTGGGCACAAAATGTCCAGTTGGCTGACACGATCGAGGAAGGAGTAAAGTGCCCAAATTTTGACGCAGTTTAATGGTAGGCCTTTTGCGATTGGCGGACAGAGTTTCCACAAAATAAGAGAAACGCTGATATTCGTCAGAAAAAGTCATGACGTGGAGCAGGAAAGGACACAGGCCACAGGTGGGGGACAGTTTTTCTACTTGAGCGACAAGACCAAACGTTTCGGGGGCTCCCCTCTGAATTGGTATCAAGTGCATAGTGGGGCACATAACACTCTATACTATGAAGATGAGGAATTTTGTGTGAACACTGCATTCACTGCGGCAGACATTCAGAGTTAGCTGTAGTATCGTTGAGCTCCTACAGCGGAAAAACGAACCAGCCACGTAGTAAACTGTCCTTGTGAGAACTGAAAGGGCATTATAATATGTACACTGCTTCGGTCATACGTGTGCATATCACCATATTTCAAGACTAGGGATGAGTGCATGTTTTCTCGCCTAACAAGAAGCACAAGAGGATTGCTGCTGATATAATCATCAAAGGTTTTGAGTAGCTTTTATAGGAATTTCTGAGGATGAGAACAGACATGTATCTGACAGCTCATCACAGCTATGAGAAATACTGGGAGCAGAGGTGTAAACGTGTTTGTTCACCTGCTTCTGTCCATTGTGAACTCGAGCAGCCTTGAGTGATCTTTGTTTGTCACAAAAACTAACCATCCTCTATAGACTTGTTAGTCATCCTAAATAGCACCGAGCTGAGAAGCAGACTCATCTGATTGGTCGTAATATTTGCCAAATTCACGACATAGTAGTAAGAATAATTTTGTAAACAAATTTCTGTTAAGAAATTTGATATTGTTGTGTTTAGAGTTATTTCGATTACTCAGGACGAAATGCGTTATTTTAAAAACGGTCCTAACATTGTCACCTTACAATCTATGTATATTCGTGTACTTCATTGACAATAATTCTACATCAAAACCGATTTGGGTACAGCCTAAACATTGTTGTTCTCTGTCACAGAATAAGAGTCCACTCCTTACCCCAGTCATTTATGATACAGACGCTTATGCACTCACAGGCATTTCTCCTGATGTCTGACGAAAGAGAAAAGGAGTGGAGTGTCAGAAATTAAATAGGAATCAGGCATTACATTATACCTTTGGGGCATTTATAGTTGTCTTTTTTTTACATATTGATTCTTTTCATTTATTTTATTTCCTTATACCTTCGAAATAGAAGAGGTGTCACTAAGAAGTTACAATCTCTGAGTGGTAGATGAATTTATTAGCCAGATTTATCACATCCTTCAAAATCTGCGATTGTTTAGTGATAAGTGTAAATGAAGCACAAAATGGTGCTAATGCATGAAGAACATAAACTTCTTCTATTACCTTCGCGTCATTCGGTGGGTATGGAGGAAATATGTGAGAGATTGGTTGTTCTCCTGGGCAATGCGCGCAGTTCATCAGCAGCGGATTTCGTGGAAGCACGATATACAGACGCTCAAAATTTTTTAAGCTTTTTATTTCTCCTTGACTCACTTAATATGAAACGTCGCCATGCCACTAGATCTCTAAGTTCGCTGGCAGTCGAAAACAAAAGACATTCGCCACGAAGGCTGCCGATACGTACCGATCACAACTTCGAACTGTAAATTATAGTTACGCTGTGCTTTAATACGCATGTACTGAATAAAAAATTCCCTGTGAGGTGCCGGAACCCCATTAATGCCTAAATTCAGACCTGATTATAATATAGTAGGAAAGGTCAAGATGTGGGATTTGCACAGGTAATGAACATTGGAAGCAACCTGTAGGCATCTCAAGCTAATACCGATAATACACTACTGGCCATTAAAATTGCTACACCAAGAAGTAATGCAGAGAATAAACGGGTATTCATTGGACAGATATTGTATTCTATTCTTTCGAATAATCGATTTGGAGGGCACGATGAATCAACTTTGGCTATTCTTCATTGTATTACATTTCCACAGTTTCCAAATTTCCTTCATCCTTTTAGAGTGTTGTTCCCTTTCTTCTTGAGCCCACATTCGTCTAGTTATTTTCTTTCTCTCCTGAAATTCTGCCTTTTGAACTGCCTTGCTGAAATGTGTTCCGTTTTCTATTGTGTCTATTGTAACTCCAGCATTTTCAATGTCCTTTTCAGTCTATATCAACCATGTTGGCTTGGATTTTTAGCTATTGAGTAATGTGAATATCTGCTTGGTTAGTCTGTTGTTATCCATTCTGAATACATGTCCAAAAACTGTAGTCTCCTCTTCCTCATTACATCAGTTAGTTTCTCCGTTTTCAGATATAGCATTATCGTTTCTTTTAGCTCCCAGTATTTTCCTTAAAATTCTTCTTTCGAACTTCTCTGGTTTCTCAAGATCTCCATTTCTTGTTAGTTTAAGTGTTTCGGCCGCATAGAGAGCTTCAGGTCTGGCCACTGTTTGGTAGTGTCTTAATTTCGTGTTCCAGGACAAGGATTTTTTATTATAAACGTTTTTGGTCATATGAAACACTCTTTCCATTTTGTGCACTCTAGTTTCTATAGCTATCTTTTCTTTGGCATTCTATGTAAACCACTGTCCTAGGTATTTAAAGGAATCTGTTTAGTGTATTGTGTTGTTGTCAACTGCAATATTTTGAGGAGCATCACAGATGTTGGTCATAAACTTTGTTTTTTCATAGGATATTTGTACTCCTACTTTGGCTGCTTGTTTTTGTAGTTCACTTATTTGTTCTTGGGCATTGTCTAGTGAATCTGTAATCAATGCCATGTCATCTGCGAAGGCTAAACAGTCGACAGTGATCTTGTTTGGATTTCTCCCTAGTTGAATCCCTTTAGTATTGATGGCCTTCCTCCATTCTCGAACTACCTTCTCCAAGACACAATTGAAAAGCAGAGGTGACAGACCATCTCCCTGTCGAACACCTGAATTTATTTCAAACGATTTTGAGAGCTCTCCCCTAAATTTTACTTTCGATTTTGTATTTGTCAAAGTTGTTTTAGCATAGAGTCCCAATTCTTTTAAGACATCAAACAGTGTATTTCTGTCAATTGAATCATAGGCTTTTTTTAAATCCGCAAAAGTAATTACATATTTTAAGTTCCTGATTTTCCTCATTTCTATTATGTTCTTTAAAATTAGTATTTGTTCTGCACATGACCTTCCCTTCCTAAATCCAGCCTGATACTCTCCTAGCTGTTTGTCAAGTGTCTCTTCTGCTCTTTTTAAAAGCGCCTTAGACAAGATCTTATAGATCACTGGTAAGAAGGAGATTGCCTATAATTGCCAGGATCTGTTTTCTTCCCTTTTTTTGTAGTGGATGTATTAGGCAGATGTCCAGTTTGGTGGTAATCTGTGTGTTGTCCAGATTTCTTTTAGTATTTATGATAGACACTGTATCATGTTGTCACTAGAGTGCTTCCATAGTTCAGCAACTATATTATCCTCAACAGGGGCTTTATTATTTTTAAGCTCTTTTATGATTTCTTTTATTTCTTCTCTGGTTGGCGGCTTGGAGTCCCGTGGTTTTGGGTTTACAATATTGAAATTAAATTTTTCTTTCGGTGGATAACAGTTATGTAGTTCTTCAAAATAGTCAGCAAGTATTCTACAGTTCACTATGCTATTGTATGCAGTTTTCTGCGTTTTTGGGTCCGTGAAAAATAGACTAGGAGGAGAGTATTTCTTTAAGTTAATTTTGAAAGTTTTGTAAAAGTCCCTAGCATTGTTCTGTTTGAAGTTGGAGTCTATTGATGCTAGTTGGTCTTTTATGTATTGAACTTGGATCTTTTTAAAGCCTTTTGAAGCTTGCTTCTGGGCTTCTTTTAGGGAGTTCCTATTTTTATCATTTTTGTTTGCATTCCAAATGTTCCAAGCTCGTTGTCTTGTTAGGATTAGTTTGTCACACTCATCATTCCACCAGGCATGCTTTCATTTTTTGGTAAGGAGAATGGTTTCTTCTGCTGTCTGTACTATATCTTTTTGAAGTTCTTCCCATGTTTTAGGTGTTTCCGTTTCCAAAAGTGTCCTAAAATTCTGTTCCTTGGTTAATTTCTGTCAAATGTTTTAGGTTGATATTCGCTCTTTCTTTTATATATTGGTCTAATTTTGAATTTAACGACAGATAGATAGTGATCTGAAACTAAACTTGCACTCTTAGCAACTTTTACAATGATTATCTCTGATGCAGACAGTCTGCTTATAGCAACATGGTCAAGTTGTTTCTCCCCACATACTGGATTTGCGGATACCCATGTAGTTTGTTTTCTAGGGAGTTTTTTGAAATATGTAGACTTTAGAACTATGTCATGTTCTCTGCATAAACTAATAAGTCTTTCTCCATTTGCATTGGTTCTTTTATGTGCAGGTAATTTGCCTACTATGGATTGGTGATGACGTTCTTTGCCGATTTGAGCATTAAAGCCTCCCAACAAAATTATTGTGTTTTTGGATGAAATATGGTCTAAGGTGTTTGACAGTTCCTGCTAAAAAATTTCTGTTTGTTCTTTTTGTGTTCTGTTGTTTTCATTTGTTGGTGCATGTGAGTTTACAATGGTATACAGTTTGTTTAAGGATTTGACGGTTAATGTTAAAAGCCTTTCATTCACAGATTCAAATGGTAGTATCGAGTTTAATATATTTTGGTTTACAATGAATCCTGTTCTTTATAACTCTTTTTCCTGGCTTCCCTTTGAAGGTTCTGGATCCCTCTGAATCTAATGAATGTTCATCAGTGTACCTCGTTTCTTGGACTGCAGTTATAATTATATTTTTCTATTTTATAAAATTTATTAACTTTTTAAGTTTACCTGTTTTCAGAAGTGAGTTTACGTTGAACGTTGCCAAGTAGTTTATATTTTGGTTTTTAATTTTATTTGTTGCTTGCTTAAGGCAGGTTTCAGGATGCTCCGACTCATCCTTCGCACATTGCTGTAGGCCCCCAGAATCCGAATGACTACTTTTAATTTCCTTAAAAATTGGAGATTGCTTACTCCCTAGGGTAAAATCTCTCACAAGGTGCGTATCCATTGTTGATTGTTTGTTGGGTTAGGGGAACAAGTCCCCTAAGGATTCTACTCGAGGTTATTAGCTCCGAGGGATGTTTTTCAGCCGCACCTCTGGTATACTGGTAGACAGACGCTGACCACTCAGCCGCTTGTTTCAAGACAGACGCCAAGTGGATTTTTTTCTTTGGTTGCCTCTTCCGCTAGTTCCGCCGTACCGAGAACTATTCCCTCCGCCTTCACTACCGTTGAGGTCTTCACTGTAGTCCTAGCAAGGAGCCGTTACAAGGTGCTATCACCCGGGCTAGGCCAACCTAGGTTTTTTAACGAGGTTGTTAGTCCTCCCCCTCCTCCTTCTCACGTCTTGTATGGTGAGGCCCCGGACTTGTGACCGGCGTAGAGGAGTTATTGGACATATATATTATACTAGAACTGACATGTGATTATATTTTCACGCAGTTTGGGTGCATAGATCCTGAGATATTAGAACCTAGAACAACCACCTCTTGCCGTAATAACCTGGGCATTCAGTCGGACAGAGCTTGGATGGCGTGTACAGGTACAGCTGCCCATGCAGCTTCAACACGATACCACAGTTCATCAAGAATAGTGACTGGCGTATTGTGACGAGCTAGTTGCTCGGCCACCATTGACAAGACGTATTCAGTTGGTAAGAGATCTGGAGAGTGTGGTGGCCAGGACAGCAGTCGAACATTTTCTGTATCCAGAAAGGCCCGTACAGGGCCTGCAACACGTGGTGGTACATTATACTGCTGAAGTGTAGGGTTTCAGAGGGATCGAATGAAGGGTAGAGCCACGGGTCGTAACACATCTGAAATGTAACGTCCACTGTTCAAAGTGCCGTCAATGCTAACAAGTGATAACCGAGACGTGTAACCAATGGCATCCTATACCATCACGCCGGGTGATACGCCAGTATGGTGATGACGAATACACGCTTCCAATGTGCTTTTACAGCGATGTAGCCAAACACGGATGCGACCATCATGATGCTGTAAACAGAACCTGGATTTATCCGAAAAAAATGACGTTTTGCCATTCGTGCACCCAGGTTCGTCGTTGAGTACACCATCGCAAGCGCTCTTGTCTGTGATGGAGCGTCAACGGAAACCACAACCATGTTTTCCGACCTCATAGTGCATGCTGCTGCAAACGTCGTCGAACTGTTTGTGCACATGGTTGTTGTCTTGCAAACGTCCCCATCTGTTGACTCAGGGATCGAGAAGTGACTGCACGATCCGTTACAGCCATGCGGATAAGATGCCTGTCATCTCGACAGCTAGTTATACGAGGCCGTTGGGATCCAGCACGGCGTTCCGTATTACCCTCCTGAACCCACCGATTCCTTATTCTGCTATCAGTCATTGGATCTCGACCAACGCGAGCAGCAAGGTCGCGATACGATACACCGCAATCGCGATAGGCTACAATCCGACCTTTATCAAAGTCGGAACCACGATGGTACGCCTTTCTCCTCCTTACACGAGGCATCACAACAACATTTCACCAGGCAACGCCGGTCAACTGCTGTTTTTGTATCAGAAATCGGTGTGAAACTTAGTTCATGTCAGCACGTTGTAGGTGTCGCCACCGGCACAAACCTTGTGTGAATGCTCTGAAAAGCTAATCATTTGCATATCACAGCGTCTCCTTCCTGTCGGTTGAATTTCGCGTCTGTAGCACGTCATCTTCGTGGTGTAGCAATTTTAATGGCCAGTAGAGTAAGTCCCTCAGTTTGCTGTTATACAACAACATTCGACTGACACAGGGAAACAGAATTTCATTGCAATTGTGATAAAAAAAGAAACGGGTTTCTCTTAAACAAGACACTATGAAGCAGAACCAGTAATTAGAGCAAAGGAGTCTTTATCAAATCTGAGTACTGCTGTTCGGTTACTGCCGAAAGAGATTCTGTGTATTCATCGACGATGAAACAAAGCATTCTTTACCAAAACACACAGACCAAATAGGTCTGGTAACAAATTTACAGCACTCTTTTATTCACAACCACCTTTGAGTGGCATACAATAAACAGAAGTAGATTATCGCTTCTGATTTTTGTTACCACGTTTCCACATTTAGCTTGCGTTCATTTTTGCAAAATAAGAGGTTAATAGCAGTCATACTCTTGTATTGGTGCACATCGAAGGTCGTATGTGCCCAAAAGCTTGTGGAAGTCTTATAGTCTTACTTTCTGGTTTTGCTAAAAGCAAATGTTTACCAATCTTTTTTGTTGTATGTATACCGTTATCTATATCCTTGCCCGTGAGCTACGTCGCAGATTGCGCTAGCTAGCGAGCCTTATGTTCCAGAACGTCCTATAGTCTCGCGCCGTTTCGAATGGTGAGGGCGTTGTCTTTCAGCGTGGACAATACGGGTTAGTAGCTAGCTCGCGAGGTTATTAGTGGGGCAGAGTCGGTCGAGTGAACATGTAGTGAAAAAGTAGTGAGCCAGAAATATGAGCAGTCGAATTACAAAGATTGCAGCCGCACAGTGCGGGAAATCCTTCGATGGTTGAACCATCCTTGTAATTTTTTTGCGTTGCATGAGCTTTAAAATTTTTCAGTATCATCAAAGGAATAAGTATCATACAGTTAGGCGAGTTTCGCATTGTTTGTAGATGGATAAATAAAGTTTAGCTTCAGAGAAGTTTAACACACGAGAGAGGCCGTTCAACGTTGCGAATGATAATGGAAGCAAGACTAAAGAAAAATCCTCCAGACACATTCATAGGATTTGTCGACCTGGAAAAACTACTCGACGATGTAAAATGGTGAAATATGTACGAAATCGTGACCAAATTAGGAGTAAGCTATAGCGAAATACGGGTGCTATATAATACGAGAGCGAACAATAAGACTAGAAGACCATGAACTAGGTGCTGGGATTAAAAGGAATGTAAAACACGGATATAGTCTTTTTCCCTGCTGTTTAATGTATACGTCGAAGAAATACTAACGGAAATATTCTGAGGCGGGAGAGAAAATGGTACAGGCGCGCGTACTGAAATACAGAGATATATAAGCAGGCAGAACACGCGCTGCGCTCGGTAACGTATATAAAAAGCAAGTTTGCGGCACAATTGTTGATAGGTTACTGCTGCTACAAGGGCAGCTTATCAAGATGTAAGTGAGTATGAACTTGGTGTTACAGACAGCGCACGAGCAATGGGACACAGTATCGTCCAGGTAGCGATGAAATGAGGGTTTTTCCGTACAACCATTTCATGAGCGTACCGTGAATATCAAGAATTCGGTAAGACATCAAATCTCTGACATCTCTGCAACCTGAAAAAGGTCTTGCAAGAACAGGACCAAGAAGACTGAAGAGAATCGTTGAACGTGACAGAAGTGCAATCCTTCCGCGAATTGCTGCAGATTGCAGTGCTGGGCCATCAACAGCGAACCATTCAACGAAACATCATCGATACGGGCTTTCGGAGCCGGAGGCCCACTCATGTACCTTTGATGACTGCACGACATAAAGGTTTACTCCCCGCCTGGCCCCGTCAACACCAACTTTGGGCAGTTGATGAAACATGGTGCCTGTTCGCACGAGTCTCGTTTCAAATTGTATCGAACTGATCGACATGTACGGCTATGGAAACAACTCCATGTACCCTGCACGTCAACAGGCTACTGATAAAGCTGATGGAGGCTCTGTAATAGTGTGGGGAGTGTGCAGTTCTGGGTACAGGACGCCTCATACGTCTAGATACGATTCTAACAGGTGACACGCAAGTAAGCATCCAATCTGATCACCTGCATTTATTCATGTCCATTATGCATTCCGGCCGGCTTGGACATATGCAGTAGGACAATGTGACAACGTACACCTCCAGAATTTCTGTAGAGTGGCTCCCGGAACACACTTCTGAGTTTAAACACCTTCGCTAGCCACCAAAGTTCCCAAACACGAAAAATTCAAGTTGAAGGGATACCAATGTTAAGATTCACTGATGACATTGCCGTCCTCAGCGATGGTGAAGAAGTATTATAGGGTGTTTTGAATGGAATGAAGTTTGTTGGGTACACAATACGAACTGAGAGTAAACCGAAGAAAGACGAACGTAATGGGAAGTAGCAGAGATAAGAGCAGTGAAAAACTCAACATCACAATTGGTAAAAACGAGGTAAATAAAATTATAGACTCCTGATGCGTGGGAAGTATTCAAAAAACACGCCACACGACTGTACAGGAACTGGAGACACTCGAACAATCCTTTCATCCCTACTCTGGGAAACTATGACCACAACCATAGGTGGAAGCATAAGCTGCCAAAGGCACTACTAGCTAGGGCATAACCACCTATGGCAAGCTAACACATACCAACAAGCGTCAAACATTGGCAAGCCCCTGCATATCAGCAGCGTTGACCCGATATGCCAGCTGCTATTAATGCCGACCAACAGGCTGTAGCAGGGAAACCGAAGAGCTCTGCCACTGAAGCACAAACAAATCGCCAACTTTACCCAACACTGTGCATTTGATATATGGCCTACTGAAACAAAACGATGTTGAGCCTAACTGTTACAGGTTTGCTGACGCTGACCGAAAGATCAACAATCGCACCCATCGGCAACAGCACCGCACAACGTCAAAGGTGTCAACATGCATGATACCCACTACTAGCAAAGCCTAAACTTGCATGACCTGTCTCAGGGAGCAACACATCCGCTACTGCTCTTACTAGCCGACCTAACTATCGCAGAGGTTTTTTCCCTTGGCTTTTGCCTTGGTACTTTTTTTCCTCTGCCCTTCAAACCGCTATCCTTCGTTCGACTATTGACCCAATCGATTTCCAGATGAGAGCGTATTAATGGTGAAGCTAAACCAATGGTACTCAAATATCGCAGTACCCACATCCAGCCACACCCCACTTTAGTGAAACCTAACTCTTATGCAGAGATGGCTGTAGACCATTTGAGTTAGCCATCATGCAGGGGTGGGAGTGGACGGACTCCACCTCCTGGAAAAAAAAAAACACAAATGCTCCTTAGATAGCAAGATATCCTACTACGAACGGAGCAAGGAGGCCAGAAGAACCATAATGGCACTGGCGGAAAAGGCATTCCTTGCTATGAGAAGTCTTGTACTATCAAACATGAGAGTTAATTGGACGACGAAATTTCTGCGAATGTACGTTTGGAGCAGAGTACTGTCTGGCAGTGAGATGTGGCTAATGGGGAAACAGGCAGAGAAGCGAAGCGAAGCGTTTGAAACTTGGTGCTGCAGGAGAACGTTGTAAATTAGGTGGACTGACATTGTGAAGAATGAGGAGGTTCTCCAGAGGATCGGTGAGGAAAGGAATATAATAAAAACTGTGACAAGAAGAAGGGACAAGATGATAGCACATCTGTTAAGAAATGGTGTAAGTCAAGTGAGCTGTAGAGCGTAAAAGCTGTAGAAGAAGTCACCCAGGAAGTAACTGAGGTGTGATGCAAGTGTTACTCAGAGATGGAAAGGTTGGCAGAGGAAAGCAATTCGTGGAAGGCTGGATCAAACCGGTCAGAAGACAGATTTCTCAAAAACCAAAAACTCAAAATCATCTTAAACGACGGTATCTTTTATTTCAGGAGAATCTGACTAACTATTGTTCTTAAATTTGTTGTAAATAATTTTAAGTACACCAAGTGCAGATAGGCTTTAGTGCAGTTTTTCTTTGTGATCGTGTCTGAAGTAAGTCTCAGCCTGTATATAGTCCGGTTATCAGCTACTAGAATCACTATCAGATCTCTTAAAATTACAGGAAATAAGCTTCCACTCTGCACTTGGATTTTTGTCATCCTGCAAGCGAGCAAAATATCCCCTGTTTACAGCTCACGTGAACGTTTATAACGCGCTTTTATTGTTAGTAAATAAAGGACACATTTCCATTATTCGAATCAAACATTGAGCACTTGCATAAAAGGAAATTAATTTTATGACAACGAAGTCTGCAGCATAGAGTTTGGTGAACCTTCGACGTTAGCAGGTCAGCCATCCGTAAACGCAACTGGATCCACCTTTATCCACTTACAGCGTCACAGTGGAGATCCTGCTGCGGGTTTGGCTTCTCAGTCAGGTAACACAGCACGGCTCAAGCGCTTTGGTTGATTCTATACAACATCCAGCAAAATAAGGTGTGTCAGTAACTAGCATATATTGGTGGTTCTCATAATAAGAACAATAATGTACGGTGCTTTTATTCTAACCAAAATTGTGTTTCGGCTCATGAAGTGTTGACTGACAGTTGAGGGTTGGGAAGAGGAAAGACATGTTTTGCACTACTGAATAATTGAAACCAAGTTTAATTTTTAAAAAATCTGCGTTCAGTAACACTACTTTTAGGGTGCTTTTGTAATCTTGTTACCTTAACCAGGTACAGAAAATAATATCGTTGAGATGATGTCCTTCTTGCCGAACGCAAATCTGCGTCCTCTCCGGAAAGTGGCGCACGACTCTCTCACATTTCATTCGGCACAGCTTCAGTTTCCTGATGAATGGAAATCTTGAGGTCATCGACTGTGTTCGGCTTGTTCACGTACACACTTGTTTTCAAGTAGCCGCACAAAAGGATGTAACAGATCGACAGATCGTTTGAGCGTGGTGGCCTAGGAACATTGCCATTATTGTGAAATGATGTGTTGTTTTAAGTTGCAGACAGGCACAATTGAAAGAAATCAAACTTTCCACCTCAGCCTTCGTCAGAAAAAACAGAAAAAGAGAAACACGCACCATTCATTCACACTTGCTCACATGATCGCCAACTTCGGCAACTCAGGCTGGAACGCCACTTCGACCTAGCGCCCTGATGTCATAGTAAATGTGGCTCTTCGCTCTTGAAAGATTTGAGGTACACTATCCCTATCTCTGAGATACCACACCACACTGTTACTTTTGAGCTGTGGAGAGGTTTTCGGTATTGTTCACGTGGTTTCTTTGACGCCCTGTTCCGCTAGTTATGTACTTCAGTAAAACCATCTACATGACAACCGGCTTCATCACTCGTGAATAATGGTACATCTGTACGTAGTGCAAGAATAGCGTCCATTCTACCCCAAAATTCTCTGTGCTGCACAAAATCCGTTTCACTTAGCTGTTCGACAATCATTATTTGGTACGGGTGAAATTTCAGATAATGGAGCGAATGTTGTGACGTAGCCAACTGTGCAGCCTATCGCCAAGTGGGTCGTTTCGGACTTGTAAGAACTGACGTACTCGCTCCGTATAAACTGAGGGGAAAAACAAGGTGGTTTCTTTCTCATCACAAATCCAGTTCTTGTAAAGGTTGAACGCATCGGTGTATAGTGCTTCGATCTGGGACTTCATCTGGACGTCCGACATTAGTTGACGGAAAAGACGCTGAATCGTGACTGCACAGTTATTGTTTCTAAAGAACTGTCCGACCGCGAAAAAACGATGCTCTACAATCCAACACTCCATAGCGACTGACACTCCATTGTCTTAGCTATCTGCCAATGGTCGCTAATGGTCAGGACCCTCACACGTCGCCGAGTACTACCATTTCAAAGACATTGCGCTGCTTCTGTTCCACCTTGTACATTACCCATCTGATGAGCTTTTTCCAATAGCTGTGTCGTAACATATCAGACATCAGCTGGCTTATTCATTTCATAGCAGATATCAGGCAGTCTCATCACTGAGCACCAAAATTAGATACGACCTTAATGGCTTGCCGAAGAAACACCACTGCCGAAAATGGCCTGACGTGAGATACGTCTACAACTGCCTGATCTATAACCTACACTCTGCACAAGAGCAACATAGGTGCAGATTGGCTGTAGTGCAGTTTTTCTTTGCGATCGTGTCTGAAGGAAGTCTCAGCCTATATATAGTCCGGTTATCAGCTACTAGAATCACTATCAGATCTCTTAAAATTACTGGAAATCAGCTTCCACTCTGCACTTGGATTTTTTTCATCCTGCAAGCGAGGAAAATATCCCTTGTTTACAGCTCACGTGAACGTTAATACCGCGCTTTTATTGTTAGTAACTAAAGGACTCTTTCCATTATTCAAATCAAACATTGGGCACTTGCATAAAAGGAAATTAAATTTATGCCAATGAATCTTTCAGTCTGCAGCATAGAGTTTGGTGAACCTTCAACGTTAGCAGATCAGCTCTTATAAACTCAGCCATCCGTAAACGCGACTGGATCAACCTTTATCCACTTACAGCGTCAGAGTCCAAGTGGAGGTTCTGCTGCGGGATTGGCTTTTCAGTCAGGTAACACAGCATGGCTCAAGCGCTTTGGTTGATTCTATACACCATCCAAGAAAATAAGGTGTGTCAGTAACTAGCAGATATTGATGTTTCTCATAATAAGAACAATAATGTATGGTGCTACACTCTGCACAAGAGCAACATAGGTGACGTCTAATTTCACTTTTGGAGACACCACTGAGTGACATTTGGAATGTGATAAACTCATTGCCTGCCCTCGGAGGTCGCCGTACGTCTTGGAGAACAGTTCAAGCCATCAGGGTACTCGCAGCAAGTGCGTCAGCTCTGTATCCGTAAGACTGCTCCCTGAACCCACTGTTGGAAATCCAAACCTCTACCTCGGTCACACATGAAAGATCACAGCTGAGGCCATATTAACGGTGCTCAGTGCCGCTGCTACATGCCAGCTTCTGATCACTCAGAAGTCCGTTCTCAGATCACTACGGAGATAAACAAAACAATTATACCAGGGGTGAGATGTTTGTGTCTGTCCAATAGACGTAAATACGTTTAAATTATCTGCCTAGTGTAACTTAGTTGACTTTATTGTATCTTTGTTCGTAATGTACTTCATACTGCTTCAGTATATATCTGCCTTGTCTTCCGCCTATTTAATGGATAAATGAGTATGGGTGTTTACAGTGGACTTGCTTCTGGGCAGTTTGCTAGAAGAAAAAACTGTAATTCCTATGCTGTGTGGAGTGGTTGTCGAGTTAGGTTACGCTTGACGGCATACCAATTCAGTGCATCCATGGTATACTGTTGTTCCATACACTAAAACTGCCTTAGTTTGCGCTGCACTCTATAGCAATGACTAGTTAAAATTTAAGAGTGAGAGAAGTGTAAGTGTCGTTAAGCTATTGAACTCGTGTTCCAAAGAGTAAGTTTCCAAAACACAATGAGGAAGGCTGACTTAGAATCTCCGTAGTATCCGTAAGTCACTTTATGCTTGTTTTGAGACGATTTATTATACAAACGAATGATAATTTCCTTCCTCACACATTTCGTGCTCGTCATATATCTCTCATGGTCTGGACTTATAAGAGTGCTAAACCTCACTCTTTCTTCTTGCCTATTTGATCGCTTTAGATTTGCGCTTTCCTGCGATGTAGCGTTATGAGAGAGGTGCCATATCATGTTCCACCCGTAAGTTATACGTTCATTGAGGTGACGTCACGAATAAAACTTGCGGATGTATCCTGTACTGTAATATCTCACATACTTTACAGCCGTAGTTAAGTCAAACGTCGTAGCTGTGTGAAATTGTTTCATTCGTTTTAATCACCCTGTAATTTCAATTATTCTTTAAGTGTGAGAAGCGAATTTCATATTTCCGATGGATTTCTTTAGTTATATCGCTCCTGTACAAATGCTACTGCCGAGTTTCTGTACTTCCTTCGTTACAATAATTTCTATGGTCGTCAGTGGACAAACATTCAGTAGTGAATAGTGTGGATGACACTGACAGAAATACCGACGTAAATTGTAACATTTCAGTAAACTTTTAGCACGCACAGAAACTAATGTATTCGGACAAGAAAATTTCAGCCTCGCGCCAGAAAGATTAAGCTGAGGCCTTTTTGCAGGAGTCGAGGACATTTCTGCTACAAGGAAAGTCACTCCATCCAAAATGCAGGGGGTGGAGATGCTGTGTTGCTCCAAGCGACCAGAAAGTTTGACAGTTGCGACAAATTTTATAGCCTGCGTTTGTTTAGGTAGCGCAGGCTGCAAACTGTTGGGAATGCCTGGAACAGTTACAGAACGGTATAATATTAATGTTGACAGTGAGCTCTCCTTTTTTTTGACTGTCCCACAAATGCAACAATGTTTCAAATGCAATAACGCGAGCTTTAATACCTGCTATTTTATTACCCTTAGTGTATTAACGGATCTCTTTCTATCACATTATTGTTTAATTATATTAAGAGTACTAGGATAGAATTTTAGTATTCATTGAAATTGGAGAAGACCTAGGTTCAGTTTTCGTAGCTGCGTGGTATTATAATGAAATGAGCTCTAAAGAAATTCGATTCTTCAAATATACGAAAGTAGATCAACATTACGAGTGTTTCAGTCATTCTGATACTTGCAAACGATATGACACCAACGCTATTGCTGATCATTCCCTCCCAGTTCCTGTAATTCATACGTCAGATTATCATTACACGAAAAATAGATCATACCGTAACGGAGCCGATTAATAAAGAGTCATTGTAATGCGGTTGTGGTCTTCTGCCAGAAAATTTGTTTGATGCAGATCTCAGTGTTATTCTGTCGTACATCTCTGCGTAACTGCTGCAATATATTGGTACATAAACTTCAATCTGTTTACTGTAGTCAAGGGTAGCTCACCCTCCAGAGTTTTTACTACACTTTTTTCAGCAACAAATTTTACATTACATTGGTGTCTTAGTCTGTATGTTACCTACTTATCACTTCTTTTGTCAGGTTGAATATTACATCTGTGTTCTTTCCTACTTCATTCATTATCAGTTCCTTATCAGCCACACAGTTTTGATCTGCCAGGAAGTTTCATATCAGCGCACACTCCGTTGCAGAGTGAAAATCCCATTCTGGAAACATCTCCCAGGCTGTGGCTAAGCCATGTCTCCGCAATATCCTTTCTTTCAGGAGTGCTACTTCTCCAGGTCCGCAGGAGCGCTTCTGTAAAGTTTGGAAGGTAGGAGACGAGGTACTGGCGGAAGCACAGCTGTGAGGACGGGGCGTGAGTAGTGCTTGGGTAGCTCAGATGGTAGAGCACTTGCCCACTAAAAGCTAGGGTCCCGAGTACGAGTCTCGGTCCGGCACACGGCTTTTAATCCGCCAGGAAATATCATATAAGTGCATACTCCGATGCAAAGTGAAAATTTCATTCAGGAAACATCCCCCAGGCTGTAGCTGAGCCATATCTCCGCAAGTGTCGTCGTCACATCTCCTGTGTAGGAATCTACGTAAATTTAGGTGTTAACTGTGTTTTTCTTACTTCTCACTTCTTTATTCGTATGTTTTTGTTTTTAGGAAGCTTTAATTTTCGAGTACTAGCAAGAGTTTTCCATAGACCTCGTGTTTGTTTTGAATACAGTCCAGAGACAGTTAGTGCTTAGTTTCATTGTTTCCAACAAGAAGTGTGTAGGAACTACAGTTTAGTCAGCTATCAGCCGCCTTTGATGAATTATCAGTATAGTTAAAAGTTGATTACTTAACTCTCTATAGTAAATTGCTGATTTCTTAGGATGGATAGGATGTGTGAGTGCTGTGTACGGACGTAGGAGGAGCTGGCCACTGTCTGTGAAGAGCTGAACGTACTGATGGCCACTGTCAGCCGTCTTCAGGCTGCTGCCTCGGAGTGTGGCGGTATTGGGTCGCATGGTACATCCCACGCGTTACATGCTTCACATACTGTCCCCGCTGTCGAAATCTTCGCGGGTAACGGGCGCGGTTGGGCCACCCTCTCCCCACGGGGAGTGGCGGGTTCAACGGCGTTCGCGTCGCAAGAGACGGAGGGTCAATGTTGAGGCTGGCCTTGTGGCATCACCCGCTCTGCCTTTGAGTGGACATGTGACCGCTCCTTCAGCAAGGTCCGAGCAGGCACACGGGGGGAGGGGTTTATTAGTGATTTCAAGCTCCAATGTTAGGCGGGTGATGGAGCCGCTTAGGGAAATAGCGGTAAGATCGCGGAAGAAGGCCAGTGTTCACTCTGTCTGCTTGTCGCAGGGGGGTCTCATGCGAGATGTGGAGGAGGCCATGCCGGCGGCGATAGAGAGCACTGGGTGCACCCGACCCAATTGTTGTTCTTGTCGGCACCAATGACTCCTGCCGTCTTCGTTCAGAGTTCATCCTCAGTTCATACAGGCGGTTGGCGGAGTTGTTAAGGCGGAAAGCCTCGTTTGCGGTGTCAAATCTAAGCTAACTATTAGTAGTTTCGTTTCCAGAACCGATTGCGATCCTCTGGTTTGGAGCCGAGTGGAGGCTTAAACCAGAGGCTGAGACGATTCTGCAGATCTGGGGTGCAAATTTCCCGACCTCCGCTATCGGGTGGAGAAATGTAGGGACCTCATGAATAGGTCAGGCATGCACTACACGCAGGAAGCGGCTGCAAGTGTAGCGGAATACGTGTGGAGTGCACATGTGGGTTTCTCAGTTTAGAGAATTCCCTCCCGACAAGATGCCTCCTGAGACGCGACGAGGTTGCAGTAGGCAAAACGCAAGAGGGAATGACATTATTAATGTGGTAATAGTATGGTAATAGTAAACTGCAGGAGTGTCTATAGAAAGGTCCCAGAACTGCTCTCATTAACAAATGGTCACAATGCCCACATAGTACTAGGGACAGAAAGCTGGTTGAAACCAGATGTAAACAGTACTGAAATTCTAAACAAAGATTGGAATGTATACCGCAGAGACAGGTTGGACAATGAAGGGCGTGGCGTGTTTGTAGAGATAAAAAGTGCAATAGTATCGAAGTAAATTAACGGAGATCAGAAGTGTGAAATAATTTGGGTGAAAGTCACGGTTAAAGCAGGCGCAGACATGGTAATTGGATGTCTCTATTGGCCCCCTGGCTCAGCAGCTATTCTGGCAGAACACCTGAAAGAAAATCTGGAAAATTTTTGGAGTAGATTTCCAGACTATGTTATAGTTTTGGGTGGAGATTTTAATTTACCAGATATAGACTGGGACACTCAAACATTTGTAACGTGTTGCAGGGACAAAGAAAAGTTAAATTTTTATTTTAAATATTAAAATTCCTGAATGTGATTATCACTCTGCAACGGAGTGTGCGACGGTATGAAACATCCTGGCAGATTAAAACTGTGTGCCGGATCGAGACTCGACCTCGGTACTTTTGCCTTTCGCGAGCAACTGCTCTACCATCTGGGCCACCCAAAGACGACTCACGTCCCATCCTCACAGTTGTACTTCCGCCAATACCTCGTCTCCTACCTTCCAAACTTTACAGACGCTCACCTGCGAACCTGCAGAACTAGCACTCCTGAAAGAAAGGATCATCTACATATACATTTTTTTAAGTGCACACGATAACATATTACACCTTCTGGTGACATACTGACTGAACTATTTGAAACAGGTGATGCAGAACAGGAAATCAGTGACAATAAAGCGGTTACATCATCCGTGATTACACCCTTAAATATAAATATTTCTCTATATAACAAAAGTGAAAAAAAGCAGATTTCCGTGTACGTGACGGCTCAACACAAAAGTTTTATCTCTAGTACAGATAGTGATGAGGATCAGTGGACAAAGTTCAAAATCATCGTACAATATGCATTAGATGAGTACGAGCCAAGCAAGATCGTAAGAGATGTAAAAGAGCAGCCATGGTACAACAAACCAGCTAGAAAACTGCTACGGAAGCAAAGGGAACTTCACAGAAAGCATTAGCACAGCCAAAGCCCTGCAGACAAACAAAAATTACATGAAGCGGTATGTAGTGTGAGGAGGGCTACGCGAGAGGCGACAACGAATTCGAAAGTAAATTTCTATGTACTGACTTGGGAGAAAATCGTAAGATATTTAGTTCTCATGTCAAAGCGGTAGTCAGGTCTAAACAAAATGTCCAGACACTCTGTGACCAAAATGGTACTGAAACAGAGGATGACAGACTAAAGGCCGAAATATTAAACATCTTTTTCCAAAGCTGTTTCACAGAGGAAGACTGCACTGTAGTTCCTTCTCTAGATTGTCGTACAGATGACAAAATTGTAGATATCGAAATAGACGAATTAGGGATAGAGAAACAATTAAAATCGCTCAAAAGAGGAAAGGCCGCTAGACCTTATGGGATACCAGTTCAAAAAAATGTTCAAATGTGTGAGAAATATTATGGGACTTAACTGCTAAGGTCATCAGCCCCTAAGCTTATACATTACATAACCAAAGTTATCCTAAGGACAAACACACATACCCATTCCCGAGGGAGGACACGAACCTCCGCCGTGACCAGCCGATACCAGTTCGAATTTACTCAGAGTACCCGATGGACCTTGCACCTCTTCTTGCAGCGGTGTACCGTAGGTGTCTATAAGAGCGTAGCGTTCCAAAAGACTGGAAAAGGGTACAGGTCACCCCCGTTTTCAAGAAGGGACGGCGAACAGATGTGCAGAACTATAGACCTATATCTGTAAAGCCGATCAGTTGTAGAATTTTGTAATACCTATTCTGTTCGAGTATAACGACCTTTCTGGAGACCAGAAATCTAGTATGTAGGAATCAGCATGGGTTTCGAAAAAGACGATCGTGTGAAACCCAGCTCGCGCTATTCGGCCATGAGACTCAGACGGCCATAGACACTGGTTTCCAGGTCCGTGTTTCTTGACTTCCGGAAGGCGTTTGATACAGTTCCCCACAGTCGCTTAATGAACAAAGTAAGAGAACATGAACTATCAGACCAATTGTGATTGGACTGAACAATTCCTAAATATCAGAACGCAGTATGTCATTCTCAATAGAGAGAAGTCTTCCGAAGTAAGAGTGATTTCCGGTGTGCCGCTGGGGAGTGTGGTAGGACCGTTGCTATTCACAATATATATGAATGACCGTGTGGATAACTGAGGCTTTTTGCGGATGATGTTGTATGATATCGAGAGGTTGTAAAAATGGAAAATTGTACTGAAATGCAGGAGTATCTAAAACGAAATGACGCATGGTGCAGGGAATGTCAATTTAATCAAAAAAATGGCTCTGAGCACTATGGGACTTAACATCTATGGTCATCAATCCCCTAGAACTTAGAACTAGTTAAATCTAACTAACCTAAGGACATCACACAACACCCAGTCAGTCAATTTAATCCCTATGTAGACAAGTGTAGTGTGCTGCGAGTACATAGAAAGAATGAGCCTTTATCATTTAGCTACAATGGAGCAGTTGATTCCATAAATTAACTGGGAGTAGGCATTACAAGCGATTTAAAATAGAACGACCATATAAAATTAATCGTCGGTAAAGCAGATGCCAGACTGAGATTCATTGGAAGGAAGTTTGTTACAGTACACTTGTTCGCCAACTGCTTGAATACTGCTCAACGGTGTGGGATCCGTACCAGATAGGGTTGATAGAAGAGACAGAGAAGATCCAACGGAGAGCAGCGCGCTTCGTTAGAGAATCATTTTGTTATCGCGAAAGCGTTGCGGAGGTGATCAATAAACTCCAGTGGAAGACTCTGCAAGGGAGACACTCAGTAACTCGGTACGGGCTTTTGTTGAAGTTTCGAGAACATACCTTCACCGAGGAGTCAAGCAGCATATTGCTCCCTCCTACGTATATCTCGCGAAGAGGCCATGAAGATAAAATCAGAGAGATTAGAGCCCACACAGAGGCATACCGACAATCTTTCTTTCCTAGGACAATACGAGACTGGAGTAGAAGAGAGAACCCATAGAGGTACTCAAGGTACACTCCGCCACACACCGTCACGTGGCTTGCGGAGTATGGATTTAGATGTAGATGTAGATGAAAATCCTTTCTTTCAGGAGTGCTAGTTCTGCAGGTTCGCAGGAGAGCTTCTGTAAAGTTTGGAGGGTAGGAGACGAGGTACTGGCACAAGTACAACAGTGAGGACGGTGCGTGAGTCGTGCTTCGGTAGCTCCGATGGTAGAGAACTTTCCCGCGAAAGTTTGCCGCCACGGTAACTCAGCGTGTTTGGTCAGAGGGTTAGCTGGTCTCTGTAATAATAAAAAAAAAAAAAACCAGAGTTAATGGATCAACGAGAAACTGAAACGGGTGTCTTGCGACGTCCACCCCGAGCAGATACAACGAACGAAAACGAAAAAAATCAGACTGACCTGTAATTCGGAGTATAGCAGAAATGAAGAGCTTGCTGAACTGTGTAATTGCAAACCGTTTACTTCAAGACTACTAACTTTCGAATTCAAGACACTATTGACACTTTTCCAAGGATAAAATTTCAGAGAACGACGACAGTGGGTAAAATGTATGTAACAACAATACGCTTGCCTTCAAAGTAACAAAGGCGATAAATGTTTCTGACGAGGTCGACAACAATCCGTAGTCGATTTTTTCAAGATCTCCGTAACGCTTTCGCGATTACAGAACCCCTGACATCTGTTGAGAATTTAGTGAGCTACATTGTGGCTGATTTTCCTACCACAAAACATTCTCACTGATATGCTGGAGCCATAAGGACTAAATGACAAGATAAATAAGTGAGACAATGAGCCCTACGTGATGTGGTCGAAAAATTGACCGCTAACCTATAAATGGCTAAACAGATTTCTAGACAACTGTTATACAGCATTCGACTTGGTTTCTAAGAAGTGTACAATGTCCTGAAGTTGGGTAAAGGTGGAATAGTTGGCTCAGGTATATACATGTTATGTATTAGTAACTCAACAGCAACTTGGCATAATGTAAGAAACGTATTATTGGAAAATTATGCTACCAAAGGAACTTTTGTTTACTACACCTCTAAGATGTTTTCAACCAGGCTGGAGAAAAATGAATCTGTGGCACAGTGAGGCCCTCGTACAGATGTTTTGCAACAGCAATGCTGAGAGGTAATTCACGAGATGTGCTCGAAATTTAGCGCGGACTTCAGTGCGAGATGACTATAACAGTTTCCACAACGAAACTTTGTCTACAAAACTGGTAGAAAATCCGAAGAGTATCTGGTCGTATGTGAAGTATGTTTAGCGGCAAGTAACAACAATGCCTTCTCTGCCTGACAGCAATGGAGATACTATTTAAGACAGTGCTGACAAAGCATAGTTACTAAATACAGCCTTCCGAAATGCCTTCACAAAAGAAGACGAAGTAAATATTCCAGAATTCGAATCGAGAACAGGTGCTAACATAAGTAACGTAGAAGTAAATATCCTCGGAGTAGTGAAGCAACTTAAATCACTTAATAGAAGCAAATCTTGTGGTCTAGACTGTATACGAATTAGGTTCCTTTAGGAATATGCTGATGCATTAGCTCCATACTTAACAGTCATATACAATCGTTTGCTGGACGAAAGATCTGTACCCAAAGACTGGAAAGTTACACAGGTCACACCCATATTCAATAAAGGTAGTAAGAGTAATTCACTAAATTACAGGCCCATATCGTTAACGTCGCTATGTAGTAAGATTTTAGAACATATCTTGTGTTCGAAGATTATGAATTACCTCGAAGAAAACATCTGAGGTCATCATTCCCCTAGAACTTAGAACAACTTAAACCTTCATCAGTCTCCTAGAACTCAGAACAACTTAAACCTAACTAACCTAAGGACAACACACACATCCATGCCCGGGGCAGGATTCGAAACTGCGACCGTAGCGGGCGCGCGCTTCCTGACGTAAGCTCCTAGAACCGCTCGGCCACTCTGGCCGACCTGACGGAAAGTCTTCGAGTACAACATAAGTGATTTTCGACCTTCCCCAAGGTAGTGTTATAGGCACTTTGCTGTTACTTATCTATATGAACAATGTGGGAGACAATCTGAGCAGACGTCTTCGGTTGTTTGCAGAAGACGCTGTCGTTTATCGACTAATAAAATGAGAAGATCAAAACAAACTGCAAAACGATTTAGAAAAAATGTCGGAATGGTGCGAAAAGTGGCAGCTGACCCTAAATAACGAAGTGTGTGAGGTCATCCACATGAGTGCTAAAAGGAACTCGATAATCTTCGATCACACGATAAATCAGTCTAATCTAAAAGCCGTAAATTCACCTAAATATCTAGGTATTACAATTACGAACAACTTAAATTGGAAGGAACACATAGAAAATGTTATGGGGATGGCTAATCAAAGGCTCTGTTTTACTGGCAGAACACTTAGAAAATGTAACAGGTCTACTAAAGAGACTGCCTACTCTACGCTTGTCCGTCCTCGTTTAGAATACTGCTGCTCGGTGTGGGATCCTTTCCAGATAGGACTGACGGAGTACATCGAAAAAGTTCAAAGAAAGACTGCATGTTTTGTATTATCGCGAAACATGGGAGAGAGTGTCACAGAAATGATACAGGATTCTGGCTAGAAATCATTAAAAGAAAGGCGTTTTTCGTTGCGACGGAACCTTCTCACGAAAGCCCAATCACGAACCTTCTACTGCAAAATGAAAAACATTTTGTTGACACCGACCTACATAGGGAGGAACGATCACCACGATAAAATAAGTGAAATCAGAGCTCGTTCATTAAGATATAGGTGTTCATTCTTTCCACGCGCTTTACGAGATTGGAATAATAGAGAATTATGAAGGTGGTTCGATGAACCCCCTGCCAGGCACTTAAATGTGATTTTCAGAATATCCATGTAGCACTAGAGCTTCGAACATGCTAAGTGCTTGTCAGGAAATCGTGTCGAACACTTTTCATTACAGATGTATACGATGAGAAAATTGAGATGTTTCGAGCTAGAGGGGTATGCATTATGCTCAGTGAAACAACAGAAACATCACTCACTGAGGAACTGACAATCGTATCGTATAAATGAAAATAAGTTTTGCTACAAAGAGAGCTTCGCAATGCTAGCTGTAACAAGGAAATAAAATGTTATACTTCTGGAAACCAGTGCACACTGCAAGAGACTTCTAAAGCACCATCACATATGTGAACTGTGGCTGTAGTAACTACAGCATGGCACTGAGGATATGAAAAATGTGTATGCTTAGTCAATTCACTATTACCGTACCAGCAATCGCTTTTGGCATATGAATTCATGCGAAAGGAGCTACGTGAACTGGGAAAAGGAGTTGAAAGCATTGGAGAGAGATTGCTGTGGGAACTATAGAGAGACAGATGGGCTACGAGTCATGTCATGAAAAACCTGCAGTTTTATTGGACTCAATGGTTTCTGCATGAAAGTGGTATGAGTGGTGTGTTACAAATGTAAGGGACCAGGGTATGTGTAAGCGAGCACTAGGCTCACGCCAATCCAGGTAACATGTCGGCAATCGACTGTGAGACTAAAAATGATTTCATTTAGTTAGAGTGTACAAAAAGTTAAATCAATACATTGCGACTTCTCGTACACAACTGAGCATATATTAGCCTTACAATTAAGAAATGCTTGTAGGAACAGTTGAGACATAACCAAAATGGGATTATGCAAATGAAAAGCACAACAAGAGAAGTGACGAACACTGTGGGGATAGCTTGGGAAAGGGAAAACATTTTTTTACACTAGATTTTGTGAAAGGATACTGCCAGGTATCACAGGATGAGAAGGACTGAAAGAAACGGATTTGGTACACCCTGTGGGCACTGCAAATACCATATAACACCTATGGGATTAAGGATTGCAGCCAGTACATTACAAAATTAATGAATTCGGTCAGTATGGGTATACAAGGTGGTAAACCGTTCATTTAGTCTGATGATGATTTCATTTCCCCACCTTACATTAAGGAGAGCAATAAGAGGTTGGACGAAGCATTTTAAAGATTGTTCCTCCATTATACGAAATTAAAGATTTTTAAATCGGATTTTTAAACATGCAAGTCATTTATTTGAGACTTTTGTTTTCGTCAAACTTAAAACAGTCTGCAGGCAACACATGCGCCAAATACCTGTGACAGGTTAGTGCTGTTAATAGTACCCATAACCCTGTATCATAAAACCATTTAAAATCATTTCTCAGATGAACTACATATTAATGACGCTTCATGAACGATTTCATCAGGACCCCTGCATGAACTTTTAAAGAGGAAAATTCGATTGGGGTAGCATGCACGAAGAAACTTTCAGACGTTTAAAGACAAGATAACAAATTCACTCATACTGCTGTATGAGGATATTACCAAACAATTCATTACAACCGCCGAATGGAAGACAGTTTGTAGTAGGAGCTGTACTGAGTCAAAGAAAAGTATGGAATGACCTATCTATCGCCTGTGGCTCCAGAACACTTAGTGATGTGTGTGGTATAACATGAGTAGTTAAGTACTTTAGGCTACATGCATACAAGAGATTGTTTACTATATGTACAGATAATAAGCCGCTATGATGGATAGCATGTGAGACAGATCTGCCTAGTGTTGAATCTTGAGGAATACTATTGCAGTATTTTTTAAGTGAGAAAAGGAAGAAAGCAGCTGATAGCCTTTCAAGCATAAGGAAGAAACAGACTGAAGAAGAAGACCGCACACATTCTGCCAGTTCGAAGACGGACTTGTGGAATCAGAGGTAACTGTAGAAAATAAACAAATAATTTTAAAGCAATTTAATGACTTGCGTCAAGGTGACTATCAAGGGACAAGTCGCGCATATACAAGCGTAAACGAATACAGAGCATGAGGTGTGGAGGGAGGGCTGTGAAAACCATATTTTACCAATCAGAACAAATAATTCTGATGCATGTAAGAGAGGAAACAGCGTTTCAAGAGGAGACAGTGTTGCAAGGAAGGCATAGTTGTACAGACTTTGGCTTCTTACCATATTCCTTTGTCTCCTACATTGTAGTGTTGCTTATTGTGGTGTTTATAGGCAGTTTATGTAAATATTGCAAGTGGGAATGAGAGTGATTTCGGAAGTTTCTTGGAGGCAGGTGCCAGACAGTTACTGTTGCAAAACTAGCGTTCACACCGCGTGATGTGCAGAGGAGTCTAATGTACAGAGTCATCCAAGAGTGGGGCACCCACACCACAAAATTAATTAAAGACAATACCTTTCCCAATAAGAAGTTGAAAGAGAAAACTTGATGAAACAAATCTTTGCATATATGTTTAGAGATATCTGGGGATACTTCTTTTGGATCACTATATAGTCACTGCGAAAAAGTACAGAATACAAAATTTTGACAGTCTCTATACACGCTCGTGTGAAACATAACATTTTGGTTTAACAAGGTGGCCAAGATATTGGAGGGTAAAAATTATCTAAAATGTATGCAAATAAAACTTTTTTGTATGTACTCTATATTGTAACACAACACATATATCCATGTATTTTCTAGCAGGTACCAAATGCCTATACTATGACCTTGTGAAACGGAAGACTGACTTGTAATTTTCACCAGAAATTGTAACTATTCAATATTACTGTGAAATAACCATGTGGTGACAAATAAATTCGCATCTCTATTTGGATGAGTGGTGTTCTATAATCAGAAGACAGTCTTAATGCAGGAGAAACCGAGAATTGGAACCATAAGAGCTAAAGACGTTGTGGGTATGCCGTCTAAACGCATTTAATAACTACTATGGGTCCCGCATCAGACAACGACCTTACTAGGAAATACTATGTTGATCTCCAGTCCAGCGCCATTGAAGGTAGCGATTATTCTAGTTGATAGACCTTTGATGATCATCTCAGGGCTCAATGTAACACATTTCTGCAGTCATGCTATAAGTATGTGTTCACTCTCTCTCGTCTACGTCTCCCATGCGTGGGAATGCTGGAGGATGGTCTTTAAGCAGTGGTGATGGGTGAGGGGGTGGGGGGGAGGGGGAACCTCTCACTGATATACACGAAGGGAGATGAGCACTCTTTGGACTGTTCGGCTATGCTTTCGGAAATCTACATGTAGGACTGGCCGGCTGTCCCCGTATGGGAAGAGACCCACTGGGCGGCCGTTTCATAGAACGACCAACAAACGCAGGCGACCTCATGTGCATATCAAAATCGTAACTTAACTCACTACAGAGTGCTTCTTCTAACGTAGTTCCATGCCTCTTCTCTCGCATTAATACGCTGCTTTCTCGTTTTTTAACTTTTACCATTTTTCATCACTTCTTTTTTCTCGTGGCTTCCATGTAATAGTTTCCGGCTTGCTCTGTTTCGCACCGTATCTGCTCCTCACAACATATACTGCTTAAAAACGGTCACCCGCCTAAGTGTTCCGGATACCGTAACTCCTAATTTTACCTGCTGCAATTTTGGAAGGTGAGGTTTAGTTTGTAGCCAGCAAAGAACAGCGATTCAGTTGTCACCCGCACAATTCTGACACGGCCTACGTACAATCTCATTCGAAATCACGCCTGCTTTTGTCTCGTCTCTTATCGTACTCTAATGTTGGTTAAATATGTGAGCCACAGTCATTTTCCATTCTCATAAAGAATATTTGGGCTAAATTGTTATTCAGTACATTAGATTAGGTATGTATTCATCTACATAAAACTCACCACGTAATGAATTATCGTAAATAAATTATTATTGACAACATTTTGAATCACTCTGAGAGCAGCCCAAGGTACCGTGATCCAAATTTATTTTTTTAGTTTGCTTGGCAGCAAAATGTGTGTGCACGAGTATAGCGGCCAGAGTTGCCTACTGTGCCACCAGCCTTGATTGTGACCAAGAACTCAGCATCCGAATACTATAGTCGTTTTGTTACTGCTCAGATTAAAATAGGGTCGCAAAAGCAAACAGAAGTGAAATGATGAAAGTAAATAACACGTTTTACATATGATTCCCCAGATTCTCCCGGCGTTTTCCTTTAAGCAAGATATGCAACCCTATTTTATCTGATATAAAACAAAAACGGTCTAGTTCTTGACCCGCTACATCTTAATTTGCGATTTATCACTTTCGCCAATTTCTACCGCCAGCGGCACTGAAATTCTTCGCTTCGCAGAGGACAGCTCTTGAGCTTCTCTCGCAGGCGCAGTAGCCAGGTTCCAGGTTATAACGGAACCACCGCTTGTATTGATTAGCCAGTATCGGCGTGTTTGGGTACTTACCGATTGTAAGAAATGTATTATGAGGTAAAAGGTAACATTTCGGTAGTGAAGGGAGACGAATCTTTCAGACTGATGTGTGAATGGATTTCGAGAGTAGGAAAAGGGTGAAAAGGAAACATAGTAGAATATGGAATCGGGTTAATAAACAAAAGTAGTAGCCGTTGCTTGGAGCGCTAGTGTCGTTCCTTGTTTCAAACAGTAACACCTCTCACAGCAGTGAGTGACGAGACTGTTATGTTAGACTGTGGTACTATCGTGTAGTGACAGCGATTATATCCAGCAGCATACTCGTGAAGAGCAGAAACCCTACATACTATTTAGAATTTGCTTATGTCATAGTTACACCGATTTCGACAATCCAAAGATAACGACATCTGTGATAAACTGTCATAACAAAGTTCCAGACACTACTTCAGTCTATCTACTATTGGCAACCTGTGGGCGATACACCTTCGTCGTACTCTTGAGTTTGGTACAGATTGTACATTTTTGACTAGCATCGGTCGAGGTGCACTTGTTCTGTGCTTTTATAAGGAATAATTCGCTAATTCTTCTTAAAGCTTTAGACTTTCAGTTAATTTTGAGGCCTCTGATAAAATTCTTGATTAGGAGTCTCCAACCGCGAATGATATGCACAATTATCTGAGAGCTATGACATGCCATCTAGCTACATGTCATAGTACGGTGTAAGTTGACACCAGCATTCCAGTGGCCCAACTCCAACACGTACGAAGTTATTTATCTCAGCCACAGGCACACTAAATCATAAATATATGCATGTAGGCGGTATAAGCAACTGTATCAAGCGTGTTGAACTTTTGGACCAACATGAATTAAGGCGGACACCCTGTCACTACCCGTCAGGCGAATTAGGAATGACAGTCACGTTTCTGATAATTACAACTGAAATCAAGCCATCATTTTAACAAGTGAACGACGTATATTATTTCAAACATCTATATTTGTGGGACTGGTATCGTTTTAACATTCGGTCAGGCAGAGAGCAAAACCTGTCGATGGAAACACTGACGTCAGAAATAACGTTTCACGTTTTCTTCTTTTACCACACCGTGGTCTATCTGCTACACTGCCCTCGGAGAACACGAAAACCGAGTACCAGTTTGAGTTTAATATTAACGCTGTCCCTCGAAAATACATATAAAATGTTTTTTATTCCCTTACCAGAAATAACATCCTGTCTCACGCATCACGTCCATATTTTTGGAAAACAAAATTTCATTTTAGATTGTTGTTGTATTCAGTGGATGTACCGAAACAATGTTATTTTATGAAGCAGAAAATGTGGGAAAATCATGCTGTCGAGGGAGCAGTTGTACGAGTGATGATTCAAATAATATTAACGCTTTATTGTGTAAGAACTTCATAGGTGATCGAGTCTGCCATCTGAGTACCGATATAGATCCAGCTCCTTGTCTTTATTCTTCTTTATTCTTAGTACATAGTAACACATATTTGCTACTAAACCAGTATTCCAGCAACGTAAGATGTTCTTTCTAACTACTTACATTCTAATTGCAGAAGCTTATATTCAGTAATGGTGCTCTTGCTACATCCTTTGATAGCAAACCAAACATCACGCAAATGTATTTTCAGGCGGAATAAAAATTAACGTTTAATTCGCTGAAATTTGTGAATTATGATTTTCCATAGAATAATAAAATTGGGGACCAATGTAACACGTATACCATCGTCCAATGAAATAACACTTCTTCGTTATTTTCCTAAAACTATGGCTATTTTTTTCCTAGGTGTACGGTAGATGAAAACTAACAACTGGTGGCTCATTTCCTGGCTTTACTTTAATGCGACACCAGACGTCTCCCTGCCGAAGTATGTACGCAAAATAATCGTTGCTGCACTGCTCTGTATGACTGTTAAACGATATTTGTCCTTCCCAGAACAAGAGTCGAGACGTGCCTCCCTACTTTACTAGTGTGAAGACACGTGCAAGATTACACAAAACGTAGCTACAGATTTCGCATCGTGAACAAAAGAAAGGAAGACAGTGTAAGTAATATTTAATAAAGCTTGACAAGAGCTCTTGAGATCGATGTGTCATGACAAATAACAGTTCCAGAATGAATTTTCAATCTGCAATGGTGTGTGCGCTGATGTGAAATTCATCCAGGAAGCAATTCCCCGGGCTGTGGCTAAGCCACGTATCCGCAATATCCTGTCTTCCAGGACTGGCAGACCCTCTAGGTATGCAGGAGCACTTCTGAGAAGTCTGGAAGGTAGGATATGACGTACTGCCGGAAGTAAAGTTGTGAAGAAGTGTGATGAGCTGTGCTTGGATAGCTTACTTGATAGAGCACTTGCTGACGAAAGACGGAAGTCTCAGTTTCGAAACCCGGTCTGGAACACAATTCTCATCTACGAGTACGTTTCAACACCAGTAAATTTGTAAGACTGATACATAAACAAAAAATTCGGAAATATAACACTGTAGAAATCTAGTCAGTTACGACATCATTCTGTATTAATATTATGCAATCTTATTCCAACCCACAGGCTACGCAGCCGCACAAGCACCTCTTAAAGCGTGTAGTCGGTAGCGTAGCAGTGTCTGTAACTGCGCAAAATCAAAACGTAAGACGTAGAGAACCTTCCCATCAAGAATGGAATGAATGAAGCATAGACCTAAAAATTAATTGGTATGAACTTACGTGATACACAATGACCAATTATTATAGTCAGAAATATGCCTGGATATGTTTCATCACTAATTTCAGTCGACAGTCAGTCCCAGTACACCGCCAGAAAAAGCGCAGCATAGACACAAGGAACGGGCTTTCATGAGATCAGGCTACCGAATTCACGTCCTTTCACGTGTGTAGATCGGCACTGACGTATATTAACAGATTATTCTCCTCTTCCGGAGGTATAATAGTCCCCCATTCGGATCTCCGGGCGGGGACTACTCAGGAGGATGTCGTTATCAGGAGAAAGAAAACTGGCTTTCTACGGATCGGAGAGTGGAATGTCAGATCCCTTAACCGGGCAGATAGGTTAGAAAATTTAAAAAGGGAAATTGATAGGTTAAAGTTAGATATAGTAGGAATTAGTGAAGTTCGGTGGCAGGAGGAGCAAGACTTTTGGTCAGGTGAATATAGGGTTATAAATACAAAATCAAATAGGGGTAATGGAGGAGTAGGTTTAATAATGAATAAAAAAATAGGAGTGCGGTTAAGTTACTACAAACAGCATAGTGAATGCATTATTGTGGCCAAGATAGACACAAAGCCCATGCCTACTACAATAGTACAAGTTTATATGCCAACTAGCTCTGCAGATGATGAAGAAATTGATGAAATGTATGATGAGATAAAAGAAATTATTCAGGTAGTGAAGGGAAACGAAAATTTAATAGTCATGGGTGACTGGGATTCGTCAGTAGGAAAAGGGAGAGAAGGAAACATAGTAGGTGATTATGGATTGGGGCTAAGAAATGATAGAGGAAGCCGTCTCGTAGAATTTTGCACAGAGCAGAACTTAATCATAGCTAACACTTGATTCAACAATCATAAAATAAGGTAGTATACGTGGAAGAATCCTGGAGATACTAAAAGGTATCAGATAGATTATATAATGGTAAGACAGAGATTTAGGAATCAGGTTTTAAATTGTAGGACATTTCCAGGGGCAGATGTGGACTCTGACCACAATCTATTGGTTATGACCTGTAGATTAAAACTAAAGAAACTGCAAAAAGGTGGGAATTTAAGGACATGGGATCTGGATAAGCTGAAAGAACCAGAGGTTATACAGAGTTTCAGGGAGAGCATAAGGGAAAAATTGACAGGAATGGGGGAAAGAAACACAGTAGAAGAAGAATGGGTAGCTCTGAGGGATGAAGTAGTGAAAGCAGCAGACGATAAAGTAGGTAAAAAGACGAGGGCTGCTAGAAATCCTTTGGTAACAGAAGAAATATTGAATTGATGAAAGGAGAAAATATAAAAATGCAGTAAGTGAAGCAGGCAAAAAGGAATACAAACGTATCAAAAATGAGATCGACAGGAAGTGCAAAATGGCTAAGCAGGGGTGGCTAGAGGACAAATGTAAGGATTTAGAAGCTTATCTCACTAGGGGTAAGATAGATACTGCCTACAGGAAAATTAAAGAGACTTTTGGAGAGAAGAGAACCACGTGTATGAATATGAAGAGCTCAGATGGCAACCCAGTTCCAAGCAAAGAAGGGAAGGCAGAAAGGTGGAAGGAGTATATAGAAGATTTATACAAGGCCGATGTACTTGAGGACAATATTATGGAAATGGAAGAGGATGTAGATGAAGACGAAATGGGAGATAAGATACTGCGTGAAGAGTTTGACAGAGCAGTGAAAGACCTGAGTCGAAACAAGGCGCCCGGAGTAGACAACATTGCATTAGAACTACTGACGGCCTTTGGAGAGCCAGTCATGACAAAACTCTATCAGCTGGTGAGCAAGATGTATGAGACAGGCGAAATACCCTCAGACTTCAAGAAGAATATAATAATTCCAAAGAAAGCAGGTGCTGACAGATGTGAAAATTACCGAACTATCAGTTTAATAAGTCACAGCTGCAAAATACTAACACGAATTCTTTACAGACGAATGGAAAAACTGGTAGATGCGGACCTCGGGGAGGATCAGTTTGGATTCCGTAGAAATGTTGGAACCCGTGAGGCAATACTGACCTTACGACTTATCTTAGAAGAAAGATTAAGAAAAGGCAAACCTACGTTTCTAGTATTTGTAGACTTAGAGAAAGCTTTTGACAATGTTGACTGGAATACTTTCTTTCAATTCTGAAAGTGGCAGGGGTAAAATACAGGGAGCAAAAGGCTATTTACAATTTGTACAGAAACCAGATGGCAGTTATTAGAGTCGAGGAGCATGAAAGGGAAGCAGTGGTTGGGAAAGGAGTGAGACAGGGTTGTAGCCTCTCCCCGATGTTATTCAATCTATATTTTAAGCAAGCAGTAAAGGAAACAAAAGAAAAATTGGGAGTAGGTATTAAAATTCATGAAGAAGAAGTAAAAACTTTGAGGTTCGCCGATGAGATTGTAATTCTGTCAGAGACGGCAAAGGACTTGGAAGAGCTGTTGAACGGAATGTACAGTGTCTTGAAAGTAGGATATAAGATGAACATCGACAAAAACAAAACGAGGATAATGGAATGTAGTGAAATTAAATCGGGTGATGCTGAGGGAATTAGATTAGGAAATGAGTCACATAAAGTAGTAAAGGAGTTTTGCTATTTGGGAAATAAAATAACTGATGATGGTCGAAGTAGAGAGAATATAAAATGTAGACTGTCAATGGCAAGGAAAGCGTTTCTGAAGAAGAGAAATTTGTTAACATCGAATATAGATTTATGTATCAGGAAGTCGTTTCTGAAAGTATTTGTTTGGAGTGTAGCCATGTATGGAAGTGAAACATGGACGATAACTAGTTTGGACAAGAAGAGAATAGAAGCTTTCGAAATGTGGTGCTACAGAAGAATGCTAAAGATAAGGTGGATAGATCACGTAACTAATGAGGAGGTATTGAATAGGATTGGGGAGAAGAGAAGTTTGTGGCACAACTTGACCAGAAGAAGGGATCGGTTGGTAGGACATGTTTTGAGGCATCAAGGGATCACAAATTTAGCATTGGAGGGCAGCGTGGAGGGTAAAAATTGTAGAGGGAGACCGAGAGATGACTACACTAATCAGATTCAGAAGGATGTAGGTTGCAGTAGGTCCTGGGAGATGAAGAAGCTTGCAGAGGATAGAGTAGCATGGAGAGCTGCATCAAACCAGTCCCAGGACTGAAGACAACAACAACAACAACAACAGAGCAAAGAGGTACCCTTTTCCTTAGGGATGTAGATAAATTAAGTGATTAATCAATCTGGTAACTGCAATTCCATTTTTGTGTTGAAAGAGAGTAACTAGATCATATTCGCCACTGAACAAACTGAATTAGTAACTTGGTGGGATCTGTTTCGCCTTTTGAGCTGTAGCGCTATATGTCAATTTACATGGTCAGTTCTGGACTATTAGTTGCAAGACACTGACCAAGTACGGTAACACTGGTCAACAAATAGAATCTTTTTTTATGCTTTTGGTTTGTAAATATATGGAGTAATTCAATTTCGAGGTGCTGAATTCACTGGTAAAATCAGTCCTTCCCTATTATGTTACATTCCATAAATGCACAGCAGTATCGAAAGGAATACAGGCGAACATTAACAGAATTGAGAGAAGCAAGGAATACGTATTCAGATCTTCATCTGTTTAACGTGTAGCCCATACATTCAAATTTTAATCTGCTTTAGTATACGATTGTAACAATTATGTTCTAGTTCAAAAAGATTTGGGGCTTGCAGCCGGTCGTCGTAAGCATCATTGCACTATATTTCGGCGGGACAGCTGCCAGTCATCTTCAGGTGAGCAGAACAACGACTGACGATGACGTTCACCGCCCAGCGGCCTCGCCATCGCTGCGGCTAATGACAATACCGAAGGAAGATGAGTACTGCAGTTTCACCAGCGAAGGCACTGCCGCTGTGCGGGGTGGTAATTCTGTCTCCGCAATTGCAGCGCATGCGCGGCAGTACTATCAGCCCACTATATAAGCTGCAGCGGAGAAGGTCTTCGCGATCTCCTGCGGTAATTCGAAAGGATACCGCCCTTCGATTGTGCCATTCCAGCACTAATCGAAGCGTTAGCGTTTCAGGTGCCAGCCGTCCAGACAGCCAGCCGAGCAGCAGCGGTCCAGCCGAGCAGCAGCTGCAGCAGCAGCGGTCCCGGCCAACAGCAGCGGTCCCGGACAGCAGCAGCGGTTCAGCCAGCCAGCCAGCCCTCCAGATTCATCATCATCATCATCATCATCAACAGCAGCAGCAGCAGCAGTGCCTCTGGCCCCGTCCGCGGCAGCAGCAGCAGCAGCTGCGGCGTTCCTGCCAGCCGTCGCCAGCGTCAGCGCCAACAGCGTGGGACTCAGATCTTCGTCTTCTTCCATCCCCCGTTTTTTCCTCTTCCTTTCGTCCTGTGCTGTTTTCGTTCATCCCTGTCGTCATGTCAGCCCCCACCACCACTGCCACTACTACCACCACTGCCATATGTACACTTCGCCCTCAGTCGCCACCACCACCATGACATGGTGTGTCCAGTAACCTCCCCTCTTTCCATCCCTTCTCTTCTAACTCTCCCTTCGCCCTCGCTCATTGTCACCCCTCCCTGGCTCCTTACTCCCACTCCTCTCCCTCTGAATCTTTCCCCCCACTCCCCCAGCCTGTCACTGCAGTTCCAGCTATGTTGGTGGCCCGTCGGGCCGCTGCTCATGCCCAGCTCTCTCCGTCGCCTTCGCCATCACCGCCACCGCCACCGGCGTCGCTGTCGCCTACACCTTCACCATCTCTGGTGCCAACTACTGCGTCCATGCAAGAACCTGCCACTTCCTACCACCTCCCTATAGCTCCCGTCCCTCATGTCACCACCCACCCTTCTGGCGTTGTTAAACGCCTTAGTGGCACCACCACCTCCTCCGCAACCAAAAAGGCCACACCCCGTCCTCCTTCCTCCCTCCAGGATGCCATGGATGTCTCCCCTCCTGGCCCTGTTCCCTCCGCCACCTCCTCCTCCTCCCTCCTCTTTATACAAATACCTCCTCTCCCATCCCGATCCTTCCCTTCTCGAGGCACAGAACCTCCCACTCCTCCTCCCCCAACACTTCCATGATGCCCCAATCTCTCTCGTCACTTCCTGATGATATTCATTTCTCATCTCCTCCCCCAGCCCCACCCTCCATACTGACATCCTCTCCCACCTCCCAATCATGCCTCCCTCAACCCTGCTCCTTCTCCATCTCCTACCCACCAACCCCAAACCCCGCATTGCTCACCGACCCTCAGCGCCGTGATCACTCAGCTTAGTCCGACGATCACAGATGAGGAGCTGTTGGCTCAAACCGCATCCCTCACTGGAGTTACGGGCAGTCCGCCGCATTTTCAACTCGGTTGGCCCCACCTGCTTTATGCGGGTTTTATCTGAAAACACACCCTCCATAGACAGTCTCCTGAAGGAGTGTGCCCTCCTCTTCAACCAGTGTTATAAGGTCACCCCCTCCCGTTCCCCTCCTCAATCCCTGCCAAAGGTGTCTGCGCTACAACACGCACCCAACAGCTGAGTGTTGTGAGACCCCCACCTGCCCGCATTGTAGGCAAGCACACTTCCTCTGACACTGCCCTAACTTTCAATCCCCTCCCTCCTCTAATACCAGCAATCTCACCCATTTCACCTACTTCAAAAAGTGTAAAGCCCGACCCCCTCCGACCACTCCTGAACTTACGGTCCCAGTGCGTCCTCTGGACGCCCCCATCCATCCTGGCAATTCCCTTCGTCATCCCCCCACTGCTGAGGACATCATCACATTCCTCACCATTGTCCTGCAAAACGTCCGCCCTTTTCAGCGCCCTCACACCCTCCAACATGTCTCACTTGCCGCCTGTTCCATCTTCCACCTAAAAATGTATTGCACCTACTCCCACAACCATTTGACCTTCTTCCGTCTCGACACCCTTATCTAAATACCTGTCTTTGCACGAGATCACCATATCCTGTTCAACAACATCATATCCCTTCCTGCCAACAAGAACCTCTTCATGCACACCCTTGCAATCCACCACATGGATGCCTTCCACCTCAATGAAACCTTCCTCCAACACCCCCACACCATCCACACTTCGCTCTACCTTCTTCCCGCTCCGATAATAACCTCCCGATTGGACGTTGCAGAGTTGCCATTGGTCAAAACTGCCTGAACCCATTTCAGCTGCAACCTCTCCTTCCTGACCCCACCGAGCACCTGATCCTTACTCTCTTGTTCCCTGGCCTTACCGTCACCTGCGCCTCCATCTATGTCTGTCCTAACGCCCGTATTCCTTTCGACTTCCTCTCCCACATTTATCGTACCTTCTCCTCCTATGTGATTGCCGCCGGCCTCAACATTCATAGTTGTTCTGCCACCTAGTTATGGCGGTGTAATCGGTTCCTATCCACCCTCCAAGGCAACCTCATCCCCATTCCCCAGCACACCCGCTCCAAATCCAACTCCAGATGTCATCCTCTCCTCCCCCAACCTCCTTGGCGGCATAGTGGGGGGTATCCTGGAAATCATTGGTGGCGACTATCTCCCTGTCCTCCTCACCATTTCAGATGGTCGTCGCCCCTGCCCCAACCCTCATAATGACCCTCCCCTTAAGTATGTCCATGACTATTCCTCTGCTGACTGGAATGCCTACAGGGATACCTGCTCCACCCAGGTCGAAGGCCATTCGTTCACCTACCACAACCCTGACAATGTTACCCATGTCGCCTCCTTTCTCCAGCAGACCTTGTCTGAGGCCGTGGAGGCCCACGTCCCTACTGTCGCCATCCACCCTCATCGTCATACCTTATCCCCACAGGCCATCCTCCTCCACCGTGAATCCTGCCGTCTCTACCGCGTCTTTCTCTACACGCATGACCCGGACATACTATGATGGCACCAGCAACTGCAGCAACACATCTGAAACTTGCGAGTGGCTAAGAAACGCCGGGACTAGCGACAGACATGCACCCATTTAAATGCTACCCTTACTAATAAACTCATCCAAGTACTGGTCAGCCTTTCATCACCTTACCGGAACTAAACCCTCTCCATACTATCCTCTTCTCCATGATGATCACCCCTTCCCTGACACCCTTTGTAAGGCCAATCACTTTGCCTCCTACCATTCCGATGTCCTCTCCATCCCTGACGATCCCTTGTTCGATTACTCCCTCTTTCCAGATGTCCCTGATCGAACTGAGGCCTCTATCCCTCCCCTCACACCTGGATTCCAGCACTTGGACAACATTGCACACACCGAACTCAATGCCCCTTTCACTACACAGGATCTCATTGCTACACTCCACACAAAATATAACACTGCTCTTGGTCACGATCATCTCACCTACTGGCACTTTCATGAAGCTCCTGTCCCTTTCCTCTCCACGCTGGCCAGGCTCTACAATGTAGTCCTGTCCACCAGCTATTAGCCTGACCTGTGGAAAACCTACTGTATCCTGATGTTCCTTAAACCCGGCCAACTGCCATCCAACGCCTCCTCCAACCATCCCACCAGCCTTACCTTGGTCTTCTGCAAGGTCCTGGAATCCATCCTCACCCGACGCATCCACCAGCATCTCCACCAGCACCGCCTCCTTCCCATTACCCAGTGTGGCTTTCGACCGTACTGCTCTTCTGATAATCTTCTCCTCCACCTCACTCATCTCCTTTCCGAACAGCTAAATTCCCATGGCTCCGCAATCTTCGTCTCCCTCGACCTCGAACGTGCCTATGACCGCGTGTGGCATTCCGGTCTCCTTCTTAAGTTTCAAACCTTTGCCCTTCCTATTAAGTACGTCCGTCTGACCGGCTCCTTTCTCTCTCACAGGCCTTCCTACATGACCATCCATAACACGGATTCCTACACCTTTTTTCCCTCTGCCGGTGTGCCCTAAGGGCCCGTCCTCTCCCCCCTTCTGTACCTGTTGTATACGGCGGACATGCCGCCGCCGTTAACCCCCTGTCCACCTTCTCCAGTTTGCCGATGGCACCGCCTTCCTTGCCCTCGCCCCCATCCTGCAGTGTTCCCAACACCTTCTCGGAACCTATCCTGACCGGTTCACCACTTGGTGCAACCAGTGGTTGCTCAAGGTCAATCCCTCCAAAACCCAGGCGATCATTGTAGGCCAAACCTCCCCTTCCTTCTGCCTCCTTGAGTTCTATCTTACCATCTATGGCCGTCCTATCGCCCTCATCCCCACCATTAAGTACCTTGGCGTCACCCTCGACCGTCACCTCTCCTGGACCCCCCATCTCCAGACAATCCAAGCCAAGGCACGCTCCCGACTCCGTTTCCTCAAGCTCATTTCCGGCTGTACGTTGGGTCTGGACCACTCCACCATACTCCACACCTATAAATCCCTCATCCACCCTATCCTCTGTTACGCCCATCCTCCCTGTATCTCAGCCCCCCCTTTTACAAATCCCTTGAACGCCATGCTCTCTGCCTCGCCTATCACATCCGTCTCCCCTCCCCCACATGATCCTGTACGACCTCATTTCGTTCCCCCACCTCCTCCTTTTTCTTGAATGGATAGAGATCCTGTAAAACTCCCGAAAACTCGATCCTCCTCACCCACTTGTCTCCCCCATCCTCCTCCACCTCTGCCCACTGCCGTGTGTGTATTCCCATGGCCCACCTGGTCTCCATCTCTCCACCCTCCTTACCCTCTCCAAAGGTGGCTTCCGCCAGCTGCCTCTCCCTGATGATGCCCTCCTCCCCTCCACCTACCCCTCCTACCAACTTTGATCCACCCTCCCTCTTCCTGTGTTTGCTCCTTTGGGCACCCTCCCTCCCTTCTCTCCCAATTCCCTCCCTCCTCCATTTCTCCCCACTCCTCGAATGGGCTTCCCCTCCCCTGTCCCTCTACTCGTCCTCCCATCTCCTCAGCCATTGGCATCATTGTTCTCCCCTCTCCCCGCCCCCTCTTGGCAGGTCCCCAGACTCGCACACCCTACGTGGACATTCACGCGCTGGAGATCATCGCCATCAGTGTCTCGTGTGTGCTGTCGTGTTTAGTGTTCAGTATTCACCGTCGCACTCGATCGTTCACCTGTGCCATCGACATCTTCAGTGTTTGTGCGTCGTGTCAACAGTTAGCAGTGTGGATTCTCGTCGAGTGTGAACGGCTCTGTGTTTGTCTTTATGTGTCTACTGTTTTATTACCCACCGTTATGTAACTTACGCATATTCTTTCTGTTGTTTCTTTGTCTGTTCTATGGCTGTACAGCAGCGTACCATGCTGCTGACAGCCTGCCTGTTTGTATGGGTTTAAAAATAACAATAAAGAAAAAAACCTCTTCGAACACCTAGTTCGTCACACCTGAAGATGGCTGGCAGTTGTCCAGCCGAAATATCGTGCAATGAAGTTACGACAACCGGCTGCAGGCCCGAAATCTTTTTGATCAGTTGATTAGCCGGGAAATTTAAAAATCTTACAATTATGTTCTTCTATTACTTATCGCTCCTTTATCACACCTCCCATCTAGTGTAGAGTTGTATATCTTTCAGTAAAACCGTAATAAAATAACACAAACATAAAAAAAACTGATATCGAAATAATGAACGTAAACATCGAAATACAAAAAATTAACAATAAAAGCTCTCAGAAACCTAAATACCTTACGTGATAGAATATTGTGGAAGTTATATTCAGATTCTACACACCAAACTACGTACTTATAGGTAATTCATATCTCAGATGTAAAATTTCTGTTTGGTAGTGTAATTAAATAGCAAACATAAAATAACTGTTGTAACAGTTTCCAAAGACTTTATTTTAACAGTTACTACCTTCGCTTTTAATGTGAAGAGCTAAACGTTATTTTACTCACAGTCTCTCTAAATGGCCTTAGTCTACCGTACATGTAATGGTGTGTACAGTTCTACAAGCTAGTATTTCATAGTCAAATCAATTTTTCTCTGCTTATTGATGTCAAATCTTGGCCTTCCTCTGACATTCCTACCCTACATATTTTCCTCCAGTTGGAGATTAACTATGCCTCGGTATGCAGCCTGTCAACATATCGTCAAATCGCCCTTTTCTTCCCAACCCGATTAACTGCCTCTTCAACGGTTACCGATTTATGAATATTGAAACATTTTGAAACGTATTTTTCTGGTGTTATAGTTCATCCCCCCACGTCTCAATCGCGCAAAGCAGTCACTCCCGACAATACCTTGAGGAAAGGCTATCCAACGCTTAAGTTTATATATTACTTTCTTGGAGATGCATTTCTTGGTATTGCTGGTCTGCGCTGTGTACCCATGTCATGTGTCCGAACGTGAGTCATGTAGCTTCCTCAGTAGTAAAACTCGACTTCTGGTTTTGTGTCTCATTTCCTAATCTACTGCCGTCAGCATTAGTAGATTCCATTGGCCTTGTTTCGCTTTTTTCCGGAAATAATGAATGCCGAACAGGGAAGGAAGAGGTTAAGAATTACGGAGTAAAAGACATGCTCACTGTTGAATCATGGAATGTACAGGTTCCGAGGACACAAACTGGGAAGATAAGGTACCGCAGAACGCACTAGTAAACGGAAAAGATTATCAATGAGAATGAAATCTGATAAAGGACACCAAGCAGATATAGGAATCTCAGTAACAGGGGAGGAAAGAGGGAAAAAACGAATATGTACAAGAAAGAGTTACAGATACATGTGAATAAATTAAATAATACAGACAACGTCATATTGGCGGTAGACCAAAATTCTAGAACTGTTAAAGAACCCATCCACCAGGACCTCGGCAAACGATGGGGAAGATACCATTATTAACAATGGATTAACATTGAGACCGTTTGTCGCCTTCATTGAACTTAAAGGAACTCATATATTTTTAAAAAGAATAAGTGTATGAGGTCTGCAAGAGGATACATCACTCATTAATGAAGTGATGCTAAACAAAAACCTTGCTTGAAGGTTGGTAGACACTGAAGCACATAGGGGGAGAAGCGTGAGTATGGACCACTACTTTGTTAACTCAAAGATCCAGCTTTGGTATAATACGTAACGTTAAAGAAGTACTAAGAGGAAAATCCAAAAGGAATCGAAAAAGTGGACTTACTATTTGGAACGATGAGATAGAAGAAGCTATAGAAAAGATAAACACAGTAAAAATTAGAATGGTGAATCTAAAGAAACATCTAAAGAAATCTGAAATGAAGACAAAAAATCGTAAGGCAATGCACAATGATCCTGAGGGTACATTTACAAGTAGAATCGAACGTAATGTATTGGTAGACAAGAAATAGCATATAAACTAATAAATGAAAACGTACAGACAAAGATGCTGCAAATAGAAGTATAACTCCTTCCGAAAACTGCATGAAATGTATAACCCTGATGCCGAAGAGCCACAGGCACAGAAAGTAGAGAAAGGGGCAGAGCTAATAGATTTGATAGAATAAAAAAGTCATTCCAGAAAACAAAAAACAGGTAAGTAACTGGATTAGATAGAATGAACTACGAACTGATAATATATCGTGGAACATTACTAAACTTCAGAATGCTCCATTTATAGGCGTATAACATGTACGCCAGGTGCACCAATGTTCTTTCACTGTTTAAAAAGGAGAAGTAACATAACTAATTACGGGAGAATCAATCTTTTGAACGTTTCTTATAAAATCTACAGCAAAATAATTAATGAAATGCTCAAACTTCTCTGAATCAATATTATAAGGATAGCAAGCAAACTTTCATAAAGGAAGGTCTTGTGCAGACTGTGTGTTCACTCTGAAACAAATTATACGAAATAGATCATAATTCAGTTGAGAGACACACCCAGAATTTATCGAAAAAAGCTCTGGTCTATAATGACGAAAAGAGGTTTCCCCAGACACCTGATAAAAGTGTGACAACGTAGGTTTATGCAGAAACTCCTAAACAGGAATAGATACTGGCAAGGAGCTGGCACCAGAAATGTAGATGAACCAGGAAGTAAAAGAAGGCTGTAGTATTTCACCAACATTGTGCGAGTATATCTACGACCTGGTCAGCGAATGGAAGATGGACAGAATACCTCATGTATAAGAATTGGGCCAGGTACATTTCTAAATGCAATGACTTTTGCTGGTTGCCAGGTGATCATATAGGACAGTGAAGACAAATGACAAATAGCGGTTTATAATTAAACACGGTAAGCCTAAATTACAATGTAAGGATATCAACAACAATAACAAAAAACCATGGCCTCCATACGACAGTATCATTAATAATGAAATACGAGAACATGTGTCCCATCTCCAGTATCTAGAAAGTGACGTAATTTCCGACGAAGAAGAAGAAATAAATAAAAACTTAACAGCTGTCAACACTTCTGTGGCACAGTAAGAAGAACATTTAAGGGTAATGCTAGAAGAGAAACCTAATCGAAATTTTGAAAATTCATGGCACTACCTACAGTACTATATGGAGCTGAAAGCTAGACATTAATTTCAGAAGACTCAAGATAAGTTGAAACATCGGAAGTCAGGTTCCTTAGATCAGTAAAAAGGTTGCACAGGAGAAGAAGAAATAAGAAATAAGGAAATACCTAGGGGTACAGCCATTACTTGACAAAGTAATCCAACGTAGGCAGGACTTCAAAAAGCGTGTAGTGCGTATGTTACCTCAGAGAAGCCCTCAAGAGAGACTGAATATAATCCTGTGTGGGAGAATCGAGGAAGGGATGACGAGGACGGAATAGGCCATAAGGTCTAGTTCTAGATAGCCAAAAAATAAATAGACAAACATTCTTTTCAAAATTATTTGAACTTTTCGCAGGTTTTTTAAGAAATAATGGTCCCGAAAGAAAACTAGGAAGACAGAATTTACTACATTTTAAATGACGTTGAGGGTACCTACAAATATTTCTCACTCCCATCTCAGCTATCTCCTGTCTACCATGCTATTTGACATTAAATATTTCATCTGGGCCGGCCGAGGTGGTCGAGCTGTTCTAGGCGCTACAGTCTGGAACCGCGCGACAGCTACGGTCGCTGGTTCCAATCCTGCCTCGGGCATGGATGTGGATGATGTCCTTAGGTTAGTTAAGTTTAAGTAGTTCTAAGTTCTAGGGGACTGATGGCCTCAGCAGTTAGGTCCCATAGTGCTCAGAGCCATTTTTGTTTCTTCTGGCTTCCGGGTAAGTTGAACGTAACTTCCCATACCTGCATATTAATAATGATAATTTCAGATTTTCATTTGTCTTTCTTCACCATACCTTAAAAGAAAAGACGCAAGATCAGCATTGATTAATGTAGTCCTACGTTTCTCCGGAACTCATACCGATGCTCCTCCAGCTCTGATTTAACCAGTCGTCACATTCTCTTTGAGAAAATTTGTGTTAGCATTATGAAATCATGATTCGAAGCTGATGGTCCAGAAGAACTGCCGCACCTGCCATTTTCAGAACTGAAATTATTACATACGTCTTCACGTCTGACGTTATTTTACAGGTCTCATACACTCCTAATGCAAGAAACAATAGTTTTCTGATGGTGTAATCTCTTAAGGATCTTAATAATTCCGACAGAATATCATCTCCTGCGGTTGCCTAATGTTGACACTGTTCTTCCAGAGATTCTCATAGTAGTGCTTAACATTTATTCGGGTGCTTATAGGAAGTAGTTTCGATATATATTTCACTAGTTACTGCTCTGTATCTCGTTCTGAAATATTATTGATGATATATCAAACTGACTAACAACCCTACAGTTATAGCCAGTTTCTAAAATCATAAGACATTGCTTCACCAACGACAGACACTCATAGCTAAATCGCATATTTCAAATAATATATATATGAAATATAAATTACCTTCTTATGCAAATATAGCGTAATACACTCCTGGAAATGGAAAAAAGAACACATTGACATCGGTGTGTCAGACCCACCATACTTGCTCCGGACACTGCGAGAGGGCTGTACAAGCAATGATCACGCGCACGGCACAGCGGACACACCAGGAATCGCGGTGTTGGCCGTCGAATGGCGCTAGCTGCGCAGCATTTGTGCACCGCCGCCGTCAGTGGCAGCCAGTTTGCCGTGGCATACGGAGCTCCAACGCAGTCTTTATAACACTGGTAGCATGCTGCGACAGCGTCGACGTGAACCGTATGTGCCGTTGACGGACTTTGAGCGAGGGTGTATAGTGGGCATGCGGGAGGCCGGGTGGACGTACCGCCAAATTGCTCAACACGTGGGGCGTGAGGTCTCCACAGTACATCGATGTTGTCGCCAGTGGTCGGCGGAAGGTGCACGTGCCCGTCGACCAGGGACCGGATCGCAGCGACGCACGGATGTACGCCAAGACCGTAGGATCCTACTCAGTGCCGTAGGGGACCGCACCGCCACTTGCAAGCAAATTAGGGACACTGTTGCTCCTGGGGTATCGGCGAGGACCATTCGCAACCGTCTCCATGAAGCTGGGCTACGGTCCCGCACACCGTTAGGCAGTCTTCCGCTCACGCCCCAACATCGTGCAGCCCGCCTCCAGTGGTGTCGCGACAGGCGTGAATGGAGGGACGAATGGAGACGTGTCGTCTTCAGAGCTGAGAGTCGCTTCTGCCTTGGTGCCAATGATGCTCGTATGCGTGTTTGGCGCCGTCCAGGTTAGCGCCACAATCAGGACTGCATACGACCGAGGCACACAGGTCCAACACCCGGCATCATGGTGTGGGGAGCGATCTCCTACACTGGCCGTACACCTCTGGTGATCGTCGAGGGGACACTGAATAGTGCACGGTACATCCAAACCGTCATCGAACCCATCGTTCTACCATTCCTAGACCGGGTAGGGAACTTGCTGTTCCAACAGGACAATGCACGTCCGCATGTATCCCGTGCCACCCAACGTGCTCTAGAAGGTGTAAGTCAACTACCCTGGCCAGCAAGATCTCCGGATCTGTCCCCCATTGAGCATGTTTGGGACTGGATGAAGCGTCGTCTCACGCGGTCTCCACGTCCAGCACGAACGCTGGTCCAACTGAGGCGCCAGGTGGAAATGGCATGGCAAGCCGTTCCACAGGACTACATCCAGCATCTCTACGATCGTCTCCATGGGAGAATAGCAGCCTGCATTGCTGCGAAAGGTGGATATACACTGTACTAGTGCCGACATTGAGCATGCTCTGTTGCCTGTGTCTATGTGCCTGTGGTTCTGTCAGTGTGATCATGTGATGTATCTGACCCCAGGAATGTGTCAATAAAGTTTCCCCTTCCTGGGACAATGAATTCACGGTGTTCTTATTTCAATTTCCAGGAGTGTATGTCAGTGAGTAGTTAACCTACTTAAAGCGTTATCAATAGTGGCTATATCATGAACTCATAGCATAGACTGTGTTGAAGTGTGGATATAGAAATATGGTGCTTCAAACAATGAATATTCTGCACTTCAGTATGCTGTTACTATTTTGATACTAAATGTATTTGTAATTCCATGAGGCACATTGCGACACTCATTGCATTTACTTACGTCTTGATTATGTTGAACAGTGGATTTCAAAGTTTAATATGTGCAGAAAAATTTGATTGTCATTACCTAAACATGAGGATAAGCACAAAACAGGCTACGTTGTAAGCAAAAAGTAGCAGTTGTAAATGATTGAGGATTTTCTTCCATAGAACATGCCTTTCGTAGTTCGCCATTTGTGTGAAACGCCCAGTTACAACATGCTTCACTATGGTATGTTTGTGGATCCAAATGGAAATCTGAAAAGCTTATATTAGACTGAAAAGGACCTAGACCGTATGACATTACACAGCAGGAAAGAAGAAAGCTGTATTCTCAAAGATTAAATACACTGTGTGACAAACAGCGTGAACATTAAATGTTGAGACTGAGGTGTGAAGGGCACGGAGAGGCCACCTACTCGCCTGTGAGTGATATTGATGCCTGACAGAATCTGGAAAATTGTCTCATTCCCTGGTCTCCACTGCTTTTAACAACTTTCTGGGCTCTTCATACCCCATTGTGATCGTCATGGCGAATACAGTGGCGACTCGGGGAGAGGTTCTATCCATGGAATGTTTTGTGGAGGAACAGATGTGATAATACGGCATCATGGTGTGGAGAGCCACCAGACATGACTTCAGGTCATGGCTGGTAGGGAACTCTGACAGCAGAAAAGACACACCACGGACATCCTACGTCCTCATGTGTTTTCTCTCCTATGACAGTATCGTGGTGCCAGTTTTCAACACGACAATGCTCGTCAGCACATGTCACATGTCTCTGTGAAATGTCTGTGTGATGTTAAGGTACTCCTGTGACCAACAAGACCCCAGATCGGTCCTGACAGAACATGTGCAGCACCAACTCAGAGATCAATAGTGTACATGATCTGTGGGACACTTTGCCTCATTTCGGAGGTACACCGTCTTTGCGACATTTTTCCAGTCAGATCAGTGCATATTTCCAGGCTGAAGAGGGTGCAACGTTATACTGATAACTGGGCTGCTACTACCAACTCCTTTGTCAGTATGACTAGATTTAATAATCATTTCTATTGCATTTCAACTCCTTTAGTTTCATTTCGTTACGTGCAAGTACACCCACTTGCGGTACTTTACTTAGGAAATAGGTTGCTGATTTGAGACACAAATAAAACAACTTTATCCCCACGAATTCTGTCTCGAAGCACAACATTAATGCATTTTAATAGACAGCAGAAAACTAAGCATCTTAACTGACTGCAAAGCCAACGAAGCACATTAATTGATATTTATAGGAAACAAGGCCGAGATAACTCCGTTTCACTTAGTCTGCATCACTGTTGATATTGCAAATTCTGTTAAATAAATAAACTTCTATTATATCCTGAATAATATGTGGTGTATTTATGCGAATCAGATACGTTGTGAATTTTTTATATTCTAGAACCAATATCATAATAACAATGAACACTTGTTACTTATGGTCGATTCTAAAACTACCTCTAAATGAAAACATTTCGTCATTTAAATTTCTTGAATCTTGTCAATACATTTATCTATTGAAATTAAAAATAAATCTCTATTCTTAAAAACAAATAATGCAAATCGTGATTATTTTCTACGGCTTAAAGTAACATCTACTCAATAACTCTGCAAAGCTCACTTATTTTCTTGTGGGTCAAGCAATGTGCAGTGTTTCACATAATGGTATCTTCGCAGGAACATTTAAAATTAGTGTATACCTAGTATTAAAAGTTGCATTATCATTGAGCTAGATTAGTGTTTCATTAAGGTACTTAATTAAACACGTGACACATAAATAAAATGTGCATTACTGACATTTTCTGCTCCCAATGGAGAGTGCTCCTCAAGATCCATGGAATGTGAGTCATCTAATATTGCAAGAATCATTTGGAACTGAAAGGTTATCTATCAACCAGTTTGTAGGATTGCCTAACTTGTCGTGATCCCAGTTTTAAAAAGTCTAGTAGTTCTTAACTCTCCCTTCCTTTGGATGTGAAATCTCTATCCGCTCGTCACTCCAATTTTCTTGTTGGGAAAAATTACCGTCAAATTAGAATCACTAACAACTCCGCGACTAACATTCCGTAAACATTAGTTGAGCCCACAACGGATGGGTCATATTTATAAATGTTTTTACCGCAGTATTTGTTATGCATGCCACGTCATCGTACCAGTGTTGGCGTATGCACGTGGTTGTTAAAATTAGCTTGGTGTAAAGTTGTAAATTCATTAGCATGGAAACGCACATAGGTAGGAAACTGATTCAGGTGTTGTCATTAACAGCTCATGGAGCACTACTGGAATAAATACATCGGCTGGAGGACAAGTGAAAATCGGTACTGAACTAAAAAATACTGAATAATGAATTATGTCGTTGCATTGGGTCTTATACATATGCTGGGAATTACAGAAAACTCAAGTCAGGGGAAATAATGCGTCAACAGTAGTGTAAAAAGTCTAAAAAGCTTAGTGCCGAGCGAAAGCGAGAGATGCAGGAATTGAAAATTGAAATCGAAAGTTGTCGTCCCTTGCAACTCGCAGATATGCTGGGAATTAGAAAACGAAAGTCAGAGGGAAGCTCGCATCCTTCGGAAGCCAAAAAAGTCTAAAAAAACCTCGCTGGGCGAATTTGAGAGCTACGGCAACGACGAAAATAAATGAAAGCACGCGCGTAGCGATTATGTAGCAAGCCCATTGGGCATACAGCCGCCATTCCCAACCTGTGATTTATCTGTCGTGTAATCATTATACTACTCCATGTAACCACCATATTAAAGAGAATGGTTACTAAATTAAATATTATTATGAAACCCTTGGTACGGTCCTATTACATAGATTTCACGAAAATTCCAAGTGCGAGCCTGATCGCCGCACATACAAATTTTATAGATCGTATTTCTTCTAGCTTTTCTTAGACTTTGCATGGTTAGCTGTCTTGTGATTCAACATTTTTGATTCTGTCTGTACATTTAGATTCTCTGGAACTTCTTTAAAAATACTAAACAGTAGAAAAACGATTATAACTGAGGCACCGCCTAATTTGATCAAAGTGGATTAGCAAAAAATAAAAAAGTTTCCATAGCGAGGATATCTTTATAACGAAACCTCTCGTAGAAGAACAAAGAGAATTTAACCTTGGAAGCCACGTAGGCTTTACAATTTTGAAAAAGCTTTCGATCGAGTTAATCTAAACAAATTTCAGGCAATAACGAATAATGTTTTGGTTATGTGACATTCAGTAGCCGTTAAGTAATTGGAAGAACGCATTTTAAGCGCCAGCTGTTTATATTTGAACTTTAATGTCTTCCGGTTTCATCTTCACAAGGTCTCCACCAGCAGTACGAAATGGAATACGTAGTGCACACACAAATATGTAAAATAAAAATTATGCTTTTGTAACTATTTCGAATTTTGTGTTTTTTCGTGTTCATTACTTCTTCCATTTTGTACTATTGTTAGATAGCCTATGAAGTCATCCACGACCGAAACCGGGTTCATACTATAGTTCAAAAAAAGACGCTTATAGTTTCAATGAAGTTTTAGAACAATAAATGCGACGGAGGACCCACAAAATGGTATCAGGGCAATCAAACGTTTATGCCGTGAAACAATGTACTAATAAACACAGGAGGGAAAATAACTAATGACTTAGAAGTCTAACACGGAGTGCGACAGGTGTGTCTCCTTTTACTCACACTTTTTAGTATTTGTAGTGAAAATGTCCTTTACAATTGAAAATCAAGTAATCATTCAGAATCAAAGAATAATCTAAGTCATTACTATTCTCAGATGAAACATGTAATAATACAGGAAAGTAAAGAGAGTCTGAAGTTACCAGTACACCGGCTAAATCGAATACTATGTCAGGAGAAAAGTAAAGCCTTTCAAGGTAAATGCTGAGTTTGGTCGATAATAGTAATTAACAAACAAATGTATGTGAAGGAATGCTGCTTTTTAAATTACTTTGGCAATTTATAACTGTTGAGAAGAAGTGAGAATTGGTTAAACAAAAAGAAACTGACAGTGAAATACAAGCAGCGGAGATTAGATTTTCGAGGGTAGCGAAGGGCTGCAAAAGAAAATTTAACGAAGTGTCATTCGAAATGAGTTGAATATTATTAATATACTATTAATACTTCTACTAAGGAAAATGATTCTATAAATGAGGAAGTCTGGCGGAAGCTACGACATGTGATTATGTTCTGTTTTGCTACAAGGCGATACCAGAGTCTATCTGTAGTTACGCTCTGTCTCGTTTTCGTTAACTACAACCATAGCAGCGTCCTAAGAGGCTAGCAGGTGACACTTTTGAATACGACAGCGAATGAGGCTAATGCTAACGTGTAAGTTTCACTTCAGTATTATTTATTTTTTACAATTGGTTGTGATTGTAGTGGCATAACAACAGACAATAATTAAAAAATTATACCTCATTTGTGATTATTTATCTTCTTACGGAGATTGAGAGATACGCAACGGTGTAGTACAGGACAGTTTACTTAAGATTCTTTTGTAATGTACAGACGCTTACTAAATAATTCAGGATTTCTTCAATAACAAAAAATTGCTTAAGCACCAGAACACCTGACCTTTACCGGAAAGACGTCATAAATCTGTGCCACAATGTAGAGTTCTCTTCGCCACACTTTCAGCCAAATCAGTGAATGGGGAATGTAAGAAACCTATATGGAACGCAATACATACATTGGGGACTGCAGGAAACCTGCATGTAACGTAACACCTACATCATTCAGCATATCAAATAAGTCACCACAACTGTCGCTTAAGGAAACACAACAAATATGAGATAATAAATCGACAAAAGCACTAAAACTGTTTCCCAACGCATAAGAAACAGATTCCACAACTGTTGCGAAATCTGAGCCACGAGTGGTAAGAATCTTCAAGAAATTCGCTTTTGAAGCAAATGTTAATACATTTATAAAAATGGTCGTATATTGGAAACCGAATGATGTGTATGAAAGGGCGAATCATTGAACCCCATAAAAGTTTTTAAGTGTCAAGAAAGTGCAATTGATAATAACCGCAGACAAAAACAGAAATATATGCTTCTCATGCATGAAATGTGTTTATATTCTCTTGCTTTCAGCGGAATAATCTGCAGATATAGACATATTCAAAGGTAAATCTCCATCAATGAGTTGTAGCTTATGTGCTGAATTAGTATGATTCGGCTGTTTTTACAAGTATTTCACGATAATTCATATCTCTTGTTAACTTACTGACGCACGGAACACAAAAATATAAGCACCATTTCTTTAATTACGTAGAAAATAATTAAAAATGAACTTTATCCTTACGAAGCCTGTGGTTCTCTGCTTTCTCACCGCTGGCAGCGAGAGTGACGCACCAGCTATCAATCGCTAAGAACTTTCGCAGCAGAGAGTGTCTGTATTTATTAGGCTGTGATGATACTGTTGCAAGCATTTGTGTTATAATGGTGGTTGCCATCAGAGTCGCAACGGATGAACGTCTTCTTAGCGACTGAGTGCACGAAATTGAGCGAACGGATGACACACAGGATAACACAAGGAAAAAACTTTTGAATAGCTTCAAGAAAGAAGCACCAACGGAGGATAATCCTCGGGACCTGAAAAGAAAGGAATTTGCAACTGACTCTGTGACAGCTGGACCACGCTGTGGAACACCCAATATATTTGACAACGATAATGAAGTTACTGAACTCTTAAATACTGCTTCCTTCACCATTAATATCGACAAGGAAGGTAGGAAGCTATCGGAGTAGTCGAACATTCCCAGGACCTCCATGCGACGTTGGATGAATAAAGGATGTTACCATTTATTTCGACCCCTGGAGCATCAATGAATTAAGTGATCGTCATATAAAGACGAGACGTGATTTGTATGATGGTTAGCATGCATAGAGAATTTGAAATGTGTGGAAAGTATGTATGAACATTGGTTTCTGTGTTGTTTCATCCTTGCATTTATGTGATTTCAATCTTAAACGCAATTTATGCTGCAGTTAGGAAGTAGTTTCATGTTCATGTTTGCCTTTCACGTCGCTTCTTGTTTCAATACAGTAACATTAACACTAGGGATCGTAAATTCTGCCCCGCCCCTCCCTACCCCACCACCACCACCATCCCCCCTCCGTACGACGATAGGTTAAAGACCAGCGAAGAAAATTCTGAATTACGAGCACATCCTGAAAGGGAGAAGGTACATAGATCTCCCAACAAAACGATGGATTTTAAGTTTGTCAAGGCAGAACAGGTGCATACATAAACCCATTGTTTAAGAGGACAAAGACGATGACAACGTGATGATTACTCCACAGAAATAAATATGATCACTTTAATATGTATGAGGTTTTAGTAATCTTATATTACATCAAAGCTGAGATGTATGAAGTACGTTACTTTACCTACCGTTTACCGTTAAGGAGAATTTTAGTTCGCGTTTGGTATTTACCTGTAAAAATCGTGCTTTAAATTAAATATCTAAGCAGTAAATTTCTTAGCTAATTGTTCCTAATTCCAGAATGGAGAAGCGAAGGTCCATATCAGCTTCATACCGTGTCTTGCTCTACCGTAGAATCTGAAAAATGAAAGTACATGTGTTACATTCTTGAAGCGGCGCTGGCTTTTGAGTCCTACGTTTCCACCTTACCGTCGCAACCAGATGAACCCTTCCTCACCGACACTGGCGAGCAAACATCGCCCCGCGTTTATACGACCGGTAGCTGTCGGGCCTTGAGCCACTGCGAAGCCGAGATGGAACGCCAATATTTGAAGCGCGGATTGGAGTAAAAAGACGGTGCGGGATCGCGCATGCGCAGTGGCTCTTCCCCCCGGGAGCCGCGCTCGCGCTGCTGTGTAAACGACTACACACGCGCGCCGAAAACGGCTTTGTTTCGCATTTATCGATGCGCTATACAGATAAACTGCCGCGTTTATTCCGACGCCGTCCATCAGGCGCGCTCCGTTTGGCTCGCGACAATGCCGCCGGCGCGGCTGCGGTGCTGGCGGCACCCCTGTCGCGCCAGACGGGAGATAGCGCGCGCTCAGAATGCAGGTTGACAGTCGGGGCAACTGGGCGGCATCATCCGACCCACTACAGCGCTCAATGAATTTTGTGTGCCTCTGACAGCCATTCGCCGAGGCAGATATATCGCGGGCCTGTGCTATCGACGTCTGCAGTCTACTGCCCGCCGACGTTCGCTTCAATCTCCATGAGCACCGTGGGCAATGGCGCCCTAAAACAGTGTCATCCGCCCATAACTCACAAAGCCTAAACTGAAAGCAAAGTACCTTATCCGCAGACTGCATCGGTCTTGTTTATGATTGTTACAAATTGATTCGAAGCTGGCTTCCGACTGCATAGCTGTTGGCAGGAAAGTACTGGGCAAATCTGACCATGTTGTTGTTGTTGTTGTGGTCTTCAGTCCTGAAACTGGTTTGATGCAGCTCTCCATGCTACTCTATCCTGTGCAAGCTTCTTCATCTCCCAGTACCTACTACAACCTACGTCCTTCTGAATCTGCTTAGTGTAGTCATCTCTTGGTCTCCCTCTACGATTTTTACCTTCCACGCTGCCCTCCAATACTAAATTGGTGATCCCCTGATGCCTCAGAACATGTCCTACCAACTGATCCCTTCTTCTGGTCAAGTTGTGCCACAAACTTCGCTTCTCCCCAATCCGATTCAATACTTCCTCATTACTTATGTGATCTACCCATCTAATCTTCAGCATTCTTCTGTAGCACCACATTTCGAAAGCTTCTATTCTCTTCTTGTCCAAACTATTTATCGTCCATGATTCACTTCCATACATGGCTACACTCCATACTAATACTTTCAGAAATGACTTCCTGACACTTAAATCTATACTCGATGTTAACAAACTTCTCTTCTTCAGAAACGCTTTTCTTGCCATTGCCAGTCTACATTTTATATCCTCTCTACTTCGACCATCATCAGTTATTTTGCTCCCCAAATAGCAAAACTCCTTTACTACTTTAAGTGTCTCACTTCCTAATCTAATTCCCTCAGCATCACCCGACTTAATTTGACTATATTCCATTATCCTCGTTTTGCTTTTGTTGATGGTCATCTTATATCCTCCTTTCAAGACACTATCCATTCCGTTCAACTGCTCTTCCAAGTCTGACCATACGGAAGTCGAAATTTATTGTCTCTTATATATAGAGACATGATTTCTCGAATTTCCTTAGTTCATGTTTTGAGATCAAGAAGTAATTGGCACACAAGAAGCATGTTTTCCATTTGACCTCGTACTATGACTAACTTTTACTTCCTTGGTTGTTAATTCCCAATAATAAGAACTGGAATAACTTTAAGCTACCTAATTCAGTTATTCAAATATGAAAAACCTCGTGAAATGAGGAACGATAGAGGAAACAAGAATAAAATGATGTGAACAATAGCGTTCCATATTTCACTACACGGCAGCAAATCCTCTATGCTTACGAGAGATTGGACTGTATGATCACATTCCACCGAAATGAGATTTTGTATTGATGTAAGAAAGATAAATAGCGTCATACGAGGAATATGTATGGTGTGACATATGAGGCGAAATAAATTCCTTTATAGGAAAGAATACGTACACCGCCTCAGCGGTTTATGACACCGGCAAGGTGTTAGGCACAGTTCCGCATTATCGACTAGCGAACCAAGAACTACCTTCAAGAATATCAGCCAATATTTGGGATGCGATTCAGGACTTCCCCGTAGTTAAAACTCAACAAGTCATGCTGAAGGCAATAAAACTATTAGATCTATAAGCAAGTTCATAGCTAAACCAGAGGAGAACTGCAGATCAGCTGCAGTTCAAAATGGTTATAAATGAGGTCGTATATTAGTGTACCTTGGTAAAGCTGTAGTAGCAATAGAAGTAGTCCTTGTTTTATTCAGTCGTGGATCACTTTCATACGGCAACTGAATGTGTCAGTGTATTAACATTTAAGAACAACAAAAATTACCTAATTCATTTAACTAGGCATTTATATATTTGTCTAATTTACCAACGAGGGTTGAAAGTGTCGTGAGATTATAGGCGGACAACAATACCGTGTATGCGAAAGGAGCAAACGATAAAATATTGTTGCAAAACAGAAGAAGACCTGCATAAGATGGGTGCTAGATGCAGTAATTGGGTGTTGAAGCCTATTGTAAATAACTAAATGTTTCATTCTTCATTTTGTTGTTATCTTATTTGGCCTTCAGAATTTGTAGTTTGTTCAACCATCGAGGACACATGTTTACATAGAATATATAGTTGTAAGGAGAAAATATTTAAAATGCATATTTAAGAGATTGGAAGCTGAAGCCATCAATTCTCTTCCACAACAAAAGTTTAAAAAATAGAATGTCAAGTAAACTTCACATATTTACGTAATCGATTCACACTATACAGATAAATGAAAATATGAGTTCTACAAATTTTTCCCTGTAACCTTAAGAAAATGGACAGTCACTTTATACAGTCGAATGTCTTTCGAAAGCACGAGGGAAGAGGCTGACTGGGGGAGGACTTAACCCTTACTCCTCAGTTGTCTCCAGAAATTCCAAGTTTCGAACACAAAAGCAAGATGTGGTCAACACCAGCTTCTGCTTCGGAGCTACAATCATATTCAGGGGCTTCGTTATGTTGATTCTACACTGATATGTGGGAAACGAGGCGTGGCTAAAGCGGAGTCGAGTGATGGTAGATATCAGAGATCGGTCTCAAATGCGTCCTCGTAAACCATGGCGTTGGGGGGAGGGGGGGGTTGATGCTGTAATCCTGCATAATATTCAGCTTTCATTTGTTGGGACACATTCAACATCTCATGCCTGTGCCGTTTTCCCCGGCTCTTGACTTCAAGTAAGTAGTTTGTATACGGTAAGTTGAAATCGAGAACAGTTTCTGTAGATGTAAGTTGCTTCGCTAAGACATCAGCTTCCTCATTATACAGAATGCCAGCGTGGGAATCCACCCATAGGAGACCGTTGGCCTGCCATCTCTGTTTACAGCGAATGTATTCCAATACCACACCCAAAATTTAACAGTTTGTCGTTATATTCCAGCTAAGGTGTCGAATACTTTAAAGAACACTCCGGGAGTCGGGCAGGGTAAATATATTTAAGAAGGAGGTTGAAGACAGAAACTTATAGCCTCTAACACTGCCACAGACCCCGCAATAAAAACTGACGCACTTTTAGGCCATTTTCAGGCGTTGCAGATTTTGGACTGAGGGCACAGGAAAGCACAACCGGTATACTCTTCTTGTGGAATTTTGGATCCATCTATATATGTAAGTATAACCAGGCAACTGAACTTCAATGAGACAGTTAAATCTACAATTTACATTAACACTTAGTGAGCTTATCATTCAGAGCTTGTCATATTATAACTGAAATCTGGCACGCGCATGCCTCAAGATCCTATTCAATTAAAGGCAAGTATGAAGAACATCGCATAGAGTGTATGGCTGGAGACCAAGAGTCCAAGATTACGCAGAAGGGCGGAGTTTTAGTTTCTGTCTTTGAGGCATTCCGTAATTGGTACATGCAGACCCTACTCTTAAAAACAGAACTTAGCATGAAGGCCATTCGTTGAATGAAAAATTTTTCCAGTGGCAGTTGGCGTCTAATGCCTAAGGGTATCTCTCCTTCTTCCACTAAGAGAGCATTCGCTCTCGTCGAAAGCATGGCTCCAATGGTGCATTGAGATACAACGTTCAGCCATAGGCTAGTCTAGATCTAATAATAACTCGGTACATTATGAGTAGAATACTTCGATGTGCTCCCCGTTTTACGCAGGTGAGGGGCTGAATTACAGTTAATCCTTTCTCGCGTTTATTAACAACAGATCGTAGGTGAGTAAGCTTTGATGGCACATAAATTACTGTTTGATTCCATTTGGTGGTCAGGCCCTGGCGGAAGAAGTAATAGTAAAATATTTTTCAGTATTAGCCTAGAACGACAAAAAGAAGAACGATGGCGTAAACCTACTTCAATGTAAAGCAAATTTTGGGCTGAAATTCACTAGAAAAGTCCCAAATAGCGTAACGCATCGCCGATAAAAAGAAAAACGTCGTACGTTCCGTCGACTTATTCCAGAGAAGTGCAATTCAGTCTGGGATCCGTTCTCGATGGGATTATTAGAGATCCTAAGAAGAATAGCGTGTTCCTACACCGGTTTATTTGGCGGTCACGTTGATATAATGTAGGTTCTTTATCAGATTATAATGGCAAAGACTACAAGAGAGGCACTCTGCACCATGGAGCCGTACATTGTTGAAATTGTTGAATAAGACTTAAGGAATATATTACCTCCTCTGAAATACTTTTAGGAAAACGGTGACAAGCGAAAAAAAATTAAGCCACGGGAGACTTAGTGACGGCCTTTTTCCTGCGCGCCATTTGTAACTGGAACACGCACAGCCTGATAACTACACACGAAATATGGTCCGCTAAACAGCGAGGATTCTTTGCGGAATACAAATGTAGATAAGTGCATAGATCATCGATTAGAGGTAAGTACATCCATCAACCGCTGGATTTCATGTGTAACCAATATGTCTGTGAGACGCCTCCTGGCGCAGGTTTACAGATATCGACATACTGGCGTTATGGGAAGTAGAGTACGGAACTGTTGAGCATCAGGACAAGCTGTTTAGTAGAAGTCTCGAATGATGATGGGAAAAGCGTAATTTGTCTTGTTAAGACAACAAGAATCTGTGGACAACGATATACTACCTTCAGCCGTGTGAGCTCGTATCGATTACGGTCTGTAGACGGAATCGCTAGTTCGTTTTCTCTCTGGTCAACGGGCGGGGCTCTTGCACTGTGTCTTCCGATTCGAAACGTTTGCGAGGCAGGCGAGTGGTAGAACGGACAGCCACCACGGGACGAAGGCGAAGGAAGTCCGTTGGAGGAAATGCGTTTGTCACTCGCCAGTGGTCCGGGACTTGACTGACTCGCTATGCAACGGGAATGAATCTGATTATCATCAGCTGATTCCGGTGCTCTGAAAGGGCACCTCATTCCGGTTGTCGATCCTTGTTGTGTGATCCAGTTTGGTAGCGTTAGTGGGCTCTGTTGTTCCTGCGCTGCTGTATGGGGTTCTTCCCTGACTTGTGAATTTGTGCTTTCTGTTAAGTTTGGATCCGCTGTTAGTGTTGACTGTAGCACTTATAGAAAGTGTTTGAGCCTGTCCACCTCGGTGTTTGCTGTTGCTTTCCTGAAAACCTGGTTGTGATCACCGTTTGTGACGATTGTCACCGTATGTGTAAGTGGTGGGAAAGTAATAGCGGTCGCTGGTGCTGCTGGTGCTGCCATGAACAGTTATGATCAATGTTCTCATTTAGTTATGTTTTGGGTTCTGGTCTGGCCAGATCTGTTAGTATACCCTGTGCCCATCCGGAGAGCTGTAAAAGTTTAGTTTTGGCTCCCTTGTACGCTGTAAGGCGATATCCTTTTACTTATTCTTGAAACCCGATCGGTTCTGCGAGCGCCTTGGTATCTGACACCAAATTTTTACTGGAACCGGCATTTCAACCAGGGAGGTAAGTTCAGATGCTCAGATGGTTTTTTTTTAATCTATGTGAAGTACGTTTGTTGCATGGTTATATTAATATGCTTATTCTTTGTTCTTTCTATTGTTTAAGTTGTTCTATTCCTGAAATCGCTATTTTCTCGGTTGTTTTTTGTTGTTGCACTGGATTGCTTGTTTAGCCAGCTATTTGCTGAAAGTGTGTTATCGTACTAACTGATCTGTTGGTGTTTTTATTCACCTTCTTGTCGCAAGACGCTTATTTTATGAACCCTCTGCAGTTGCCTGACGCGTCATCTTCACCATCTGGGATTCGCCGCTGCAGTTACCCTGCGTGAAGCGGCTTTTCAGCAAGGTGACTGCTGTTTAAGATTTTTCTTCTGGAATTCGCGTGGGCCTCAATCTTTTCAGAGTTCGATTATTTTTGTCTTGGATCCCTTAGGTGTCGCGTCCCGTCTGTATCAAGTACCCTTGGCCAGCCGCTTAAAGTTGCCAGTTTTCTGAAAAGACTATGTTAAATATTGATTTCTAATTTAAAGCCACTCTGTCAGGTTGGACATTTCAATTTGTTTTAACATTTTACTTGTTACTAATTTTGCGCTAGTCGTTGTTAAATTTCACCTTCAAAAATATCTTGAGTGTATAGTTTAAAACGATAATGTTAGACTCGTGTTATTTTCTATTTTGAAAGAATTATTTCGTTGTGTTTTAGTATTATTGGCTTTTTTTAAATTAGATAATTGTTTCAAATGTAAATCACTTGGAAAATAATACTGTAACTTGGTGCCCAGTACTTCCTTGAAGTCCTGTTAGCTGGCCTGCTGGAGCATATACCTTTTCTCCATTTCCAGTTTGTAACTACATTCACTTTCTAATTTCTTTCACACTCTAATCAATTACATAATATAGGGTGTTTGAAAGTGTTTGCTACAAACATCTGATGGTTACAGATAACGTCACGTGGAACAACTTACGTTAGAGGCCGTATTTCGACGACGCTTCTCAGCCACGCTTCGGATCCTTTCGTATTCGCTGACCCGGTGACGACTAGATTTCAGAGAAGTAGCATGTTTCATCAACCAGGTGTGCAGATTACTACCTACATCAGAAAACTGATAGAGTGAATTTAAACAAGAAAACCTTAAGAATGTTGCCTCTATGCGGCAGGAAAGATGTAACTCATCACACACAGGAAGGAGGATGTTTCATTTTCTTCCTGATGTAACTGAAATGTTTCAGACGAAACATACTGAGCCAACTAGGGACTGGTCCACTACCTTCCCATACGTGGGCTACATCCTGAATAGAACTAACAAAAGAGTAACGACACACTGTGGCTAAGGTGAAATCGTTACACCAGGTAGTGTCCAATGGGATTTTCTCTTGGCTGAAGATACACCAAAGAATGTTAGGCAGGCCAACAGACACCACAACGGAGACGAGAAAGGCTTATATACGATCCCAGGAAACGTGAAAGAAGGACGATACCTCTACGATCAAATGACAATGTAACTGAATGCGTGGAGGGAGGCAGTCAGAAGCGGACTCAAGATGACCATGAGTTGTTAGTGAAAAACATGTGACACACTTTGATAAGTCGCCAAGACTCTAAATGGAACATGTGTATGTATGTCCATCTCAAACTATTCTAAAATCAAATAATCGTAAATTGTAATCAGCATAAAAATATTGAAATAACGCTATTAGTAATAGTAGCATAATTTTCAGGAATACCGTAGCACCATTTCCTGAAAAATCTAGGTGAAGGTAGCAATATTAACGAAATTTTTTTGTAATTGTAATACATATATCGTTATCGTACCAGGAATATATGGTATTGTAATAGTAGTAACAGCAGTAGGTATAAAGATAACTGCAAATTAGTCAAAATAATTAGAAATAACGAAATCTGTGGTCCTCGGTCACATAAAGGAAGTCCTATTGCGGGTGAAGAGAGGTGTCATAGGAAACGACTGACAGAAAATAAATGTTGGAGTGAAAGTAATAGAAAGAAAATATGCAAAAGAAAACGGTATTATGCACAATGAAAATTTAACTCATATTCTACGCAAAAAGTGAATTACAAAATAAACTGATTCTCATGAAAAGTCAGACATGTCATTCAGCACTGAATGATCCGTTGTTGAAACCAAGAAAGTATATTACAATAAATAAAAAGTAAAAAAGCTAAAAGAGTAAATAAAATCTCACTAATCGGACGAAATAGTTTGATTGCAAATCCGTAATTTAACTTTGCCGCCCTATTATATTTCAAGTGCATAATATGGGTGCATTTAGGCAGCATACGAACACTACAGAGCGCATAAACCCTGTCGTCTCCCATAGACATAACCTTTACAAAAGGATGCCAAGGGTCTCCGGGGAGGATCAATGACCATTGTGTCTGCAACAAACGTTGTTCCACACGACATAATCTGTCATCTCAATACGTTTGAAGTGAAGTGTTTAAAGCACACTGGATATACAACATGTAATGAACCGCTCTCATATATTTTGAGCAGGTGGTGCTTCACAGCCGGTAAGTATTTGAAAACGGAAGACATAGCCACAGAGGTGTTGCCGTTGTCATATAATGAATCGCTAAACATTCCTGGTATCTGAAGGGAATGGCTTGCGCAACAGCCATTGTGACCTCTCTAGGTCGACAACACGAAAATAATACTGGCACTACTAAGACTCACAGACGTTGTTGAGTAAGTGAAGTTACATTCCATCCTTTCTGTGACTACGGATTACATTTTTAGACAAACGCTTGTCAGGATTTGATGTCCACTGCGTGTAATGTTTGGTATGTGGCATGTGCTGCGCATTGTTCGTGTATGAAACGGTCTATATTTATTGTGCACTCATTAATGTGTCGGTTAGAGTTATTTAATAAATTTAATTCCCTTAGTGAGATATACAGGAAGAGCTAACGTCGGATTTTGGATCAGTGACTCCACACATTTGCCACAAACAAACCTGTGCACTACTAAACACTAGAAACACTGAATACTTATTAATGTCGATAGGAATTATTGCTCACACTAATTTGTCAAATAGTGAGGATATTCTTGTATGCTTACCTTTTACAGAATGACGATATCTCCGACACAAGCAACTATCAGAGCCATCAGCCGTAGTATTGGAGTGGCAGGGATTGTGAAGACTGCAGAGGTTATTTTATCGGTCAGAATGACGTCGTCGTTCCATACGAAGAGGTTTCGTCTTCGAATGGTGGCCATGGAAGTCAGTACCCAGGCGACGTGAATAAACTGCAGAAACTCAAGAGCACTGTCAGTTTTATCAAATACTGTACAGACATTTCGCCCATAATGCGACGGCGACTAATAGGCACCCATCTCCTGTGTGCACACGCTAGCGTCGAATCCCTTACCACCCAGTGTTAGTGCGGTGTTGACAGATATTTCGGAAGCCGCATTACAGCGCAAGTGCGTGGAAGCCGACAGGTGAGTTGGCGGCCTCTTAAGCTGCGGTGTGTCAGAACACAGTCTGAGCTGACATGAGGCTCTACTTGCACTAGCTGCAGTCTCAGACTGAGACTGGCTGGTCGATAGAGAGACGGTTACTGCTTTCTGCGGATGGCGCTGGAGTTGTCGTCCGATAACGTCCCATGTGTGCTCTATTAGAGGCCGATCTGATTACCAAGAATGTCAAGGTTACATGTCAACGCCCTAGGGATGATTCAAATGGCTCTGATCACTATGGGACTTAACATCTGTGGTCATCAGTCCCCTAGAACTTAGAACTACTTAAACCTAACTAGCCTAAGGACATCACACACATCCAAGCCCGAGGCAGGATTCGAACCTGCGACCGTAGCGGTCACGCGGTTCCAAACTGCAGTATCGTATCTCCCATTTCATCTTCATCTACATCCTCATCCATTTCCATAATATTGTCCTCAAGTACATCGCCCTTGTAGAGACCCTCTGTATACTCCTTCCACCTTTCTGCTTTCCCTTCTTTGCCTAGAACTGGGTTTCCATCTGAGCTCTTGATGTTCATACAAGTGGTCCCCTTCTCTGCAAAGTTCTCTTTAATTTTCCCTCATTTTTGAGAAGTTTGTGCTCCTTTTTGCCTGATTCATTAACTGCATTTTTATATTTTCTCTTTTCATCAATGAAATTCAAATTGACCAGTTAGTTTATAAGAATTATGGGTTGTATATAAACAAACACCAGACGGCAATTAGGTACATGAATGACAGCTAGGATAAAATAAATGCGTAGAAATTGCTTCAAGAAGTACACTGCCATATGATAACCTAATTATATTAAAATAGGAAACATAGATATGCAGTAATGTATTTGTCGATACAGTCATACTAAGACCAACCACACAACAGTTGTATTTGAGGTACATCAGCCATACATGTACACTTGCTTATGCTTTATTTAACTTTGTAAACCTGTCCATAATTAACCCTCAATCCAAAGAAGTAATCAAGATCAAATGTCATTTATTAACCATCTAGGGTTGCATAAAATATAACATAAGAAATTAAAGATAAAACTTATTTACCCACAGTACCAGAAGAAGCAGCGAAACACAAGTGTTACTGTCTGGGTATTGATCATGTACGTTATTTATTGTAACTAACAATTTAGTATATATATATATATATATATATATATATATATATATATATATATATCACATACACATACGTTGATATGTTTTTCGTAGGATTCTTGATTACAGTAGTGGGTCTTGAGAATCATGTTGTGACACAAACAATCTGCAGAAAATTTTCTATCACGTATTAAAATACTAAAGCAGGTCATAAAAAATAACGTTTGAAAAGACCGTGTATGACATTAAGCAGTGCAGTGACTATTGGGTAAATAACAAGAAACTATAAAATCCTTACCTTAAAAAAAAATTCGCAGTAAACAGTATAACCACTGGAAAGATTCACTGTTAGCATCAAAGAATTAATAAAAAGTTCAACGTCAGCTCTGGAATTAGTTGAACCAAGGTAACATTGTATATCAGCTGATAGCATGTACACTCATTTAATGATGTATCTGTCAGTGTTAGCGTAAGATAAGACAGGAAGAGGGAATGTGAGCAATTCTGACACCGAGACCAACCACAACTGTTTCTTTGTCAAAGTCCTCTCATCTTACAAACAGTGGAGAATAAAACCAGCTATTCTAAAAGCGGCTAAAACAGTGTGTTCATGGAACATACTAATTTTATTAATAAGGCGTAGTAACATCAAGTGTATTAAACAAGTATGATAAAAGAGTGGAACGTTCTTCACAAAAATATTCTGGTAAGAGTATAATAAAGTGTAGAGGGCTAGCTGATGTACCCGTAATAATGTTGATGTGTGGCTGTAGAAATAGTACAACTGTAACCAGATGAACGTTAACACATAACTAAGATTCTTGTTTTATTAAAATTAAGTAGTCATATGAGAGCATACTTCTCGTAGGAATTCCTACTCTTTTGTTGTGTTCACACCTGTAACTTTCTTGAATCTACTTGTCTGCTGGTGTTACTCTATACTCAACCTATAACTTTCATAAATTACCTTTTTAGTTACTTTGAATCTGCATTGATATTTAGTCTTAATTGCGGACGGCTTGATTGTTATTTTCCCTCTTGTACTTCACTATTTTTCTTTCAAATTTTTTAACAAAAGTATTGTTTGTATTTAGGGATGAATTTTTATAATATTTGCATTTGTTATCCTGAGACTGTTCGTATTATCCTGTTCCTGATATTCAGTGCGAACATTTTTTATAATATTAAAGGCCACGATAGCTCGATTTGAAATAGTTTATTTCATTACCAGCAGTCATCTTCAGATTCTCATTCCTACGCTCTCATAAATATCGTTAAACACTCTTGTCGACATATTGAGAACATGCTCCAACTGCAATAATACAGTCTCTACGGTGGCCTGAGAAATGTGCACTCACGGAGAAACAATCGCAAGACCAGGAAGGAGTTGTGTGACATAAGCCAAAGTTGACGGGCGTATTTGTACATCCGAAAGATCATGTCCATTCAAATTTCGTGCCAGTCGCATAGGAGTAGCGGTAGTAGCTCAATTATGAGGATGAAAATCAGGACTTCTTTTAATGTACTCTGCACCGTAGTGAGTTTTAGTTACCTCGGAGATTTGGCTTGGTTCGTAGATGTTACTCAAGAATGCCTTTAAGGCGGCAAGGACGCCTTTATCAAAAATTCGCTGAGCTTGGACGTGGTCATGTAATAGGGCTACAAGAAACTGGTTTCCCCTTCTGCAATATTGCCGAAAGAGTTTGCAGGACTGTAGCCACTGTACATAACTGCTGGCAGCAGTGTTCCAAGAAACGTACGGTCGCGTGAAGACCGGAATCCGGATGGGCACATGGTTCCACCTAGAGAGAAGATCATCGTCTTCTGCGTATGGCTCTGGTGCATTGCACTGCATCTGCAGTTACAATTTCAGCAGCAGCCGGCACCATATTGATACAATAAACTGTTAGAAATCTCCAGAATCCCCCAGGCTGTGGCTAAGCCATGTCTCCGCTATATCCTTTCTTTCAGGACTGCTAGTTCTGCAAGGTTCGCAGAAGAGCTTCTGTAAAGTTTGGAAGGTAGGAGGCGAGATACTGGCAGAAGTAAAGCTGTGAGTACCGGGCGAGAGTCTTGCTTCGATAGCTCAGATGGTAGAGCACTTGCCCGCGAAAGACAAAGGTCCCGAGTTCGAGTCTCGGACGGGCACACAGTTTTACGTTCATTCGATGATAGCTTTGAGCCAGACGCCATATAGCGTGAATACCGATCACAAAACCACCGCCATTTGTGACTTCTGTGGTGTCAATCGAGAGCTCGTTGGAGAACGAAGTGGAGGTCTCTTAAGTTTTCTGATCTGGTTCTGCCTCGAGGCCAGTGATAGCCATTTCTTAGAAGAGGTCCAATTGATGGTCTACATCCAGCAAGGCACATGGGACCTACACATGGAGTTATCGCCTGTGGTGCACGCTGACTGCAAATTTTTGCGTGAGTATTGTGATAACAACTGTTGAGCTGCCATTCATGAGGATGATTTCCAACATGCTCCCCAGGGCGGCCGGCCGGTATGGTCGTGCGGTTCTAGGCGCTAAAGTCGGCAAGAGTTTGACGGAGCACTGAAAGACCTGAGTCGAAACAAGGCCCACGGAGTAGACAACATTCCATTGGAACTACTGACGCCCTTGGGAGAGCTAGTCCTGAAAAAACTCTACCATCTGGTGAGCAAGATGTATGAAACAGGCGAAATACCCTCAGACTTCAAGAAGAATATAATAATTCCAATCCCAAAGAAAGTAGGTGTTGAAAGATGTGAAAATTACCGAACAGTCAGTTTAATAAGCCGCAGCTGCAGGATACTAACACGAATTCTTTACAGACTACTGGAAAAACTAGTAGATGCCGAATTCGGTGAAGATCAGTTCGGATTCCGTAGATATACTGGAACACGTGAGGAAATACTGACCTTACGACTTATATTAGAAGAAAGATTAAGGAAAGGCAAACCAACGATTTTAGCATTTGTAGACTTAGAGAAAGCTTTTGACAATGTTGGCTGGAACATTCTCTTTCAAATTCTGAAGGTGACTGGGGTAAAATACAGGGAGCGACAGGCTATTTCCAATTTGTACAGAAACCAGATGGCAGTTACAAGAGTCGAGGGACATGAAAGGGAAGCAGTGGTTGGGAAGGGAGTAAGACAGGGTTGTAGCCTCTCCCCAATGTTATTCAATCTGTATATTGAGCAAGCAGTAAAGGAAACAAAAGAAAAATTTGAAGTAGGTATTAAAATTCATGGAGAAGAAGTTAAAACTTTGAGGTTCGCCGATGACATTGTCATTCTGTCAGAGACGGCAAAGGACTTGGAAGAGCAGTAGAACGGAATGGACAGTGTCTAGAAAGGAAGTTATAAGATGAATATCAACAAAAGCAAAACGAGGATAATGGAATGTAGTCAAATTAAATAGGGTGATGCAGAGGGAATTAGATTAGGAAATGAGACACTTAAAGTAGTAAAGAAGTTTAGCTATTTAGGAAGTAAAATAACTGATGATGGTCGAAGTAGAGAGGATATAAAATGTAGACTGGCAATGGCAAGGAAAGCGTTTCTGAAGAAGAGAAATTTGTTAACATCGAATATAGATTTATGTATCAGGAAGTCGTTTCTGAAAGTATTTGTTTGGAGTGTAGCCATGTATGGAAGTGAAACATGGACGATAACTAGTTTGGACAAGAAGAGAATCGAAGCTTTCGAAATGTGGTGCTACAGAAGAATACTGAAGGTAAGGTGGATAGATCACGTAACTAATGAGGAGGTATTGAACAGGATTGGGGAGAAGAGAAGTTTGTGGCACAACTTGACTAGAAGAATGGATCGGTTGGTAGGACATGTTTTGAGGCATCAAGGGATCACAAATTTAGCATTGGAGGGCAGCGTGGAGGGTAAAAATCGTAGAGGGAGACCGAGAGATGACTACACTAAGCAGATTCAGAAGGATGTAGGTTGCAGTAGGTACTGGGAGATGAAGAAGCTTGCACAGGATAGAGTAGCATGGAGATCTGCATCAAACCAGTCTCAGGACTGAAGACCACAACGACAATGTTTATTCAGGAAGCAAACTAATAGCGATAGTGGTCGTATTCAGAGTTACTGTTACACTTGAGCGAATATCGATTTGACACAGTTCGATCATTCACAATCTCATCGCGAAATTCAAGTTATCTACGCGAAATGTCAGAGTTCTTATCAGGCGCTCGGCTGCGCTCCGCTCAGAGATTAAGTACCACGATACCACACAACACGAAATTTTTTAGTAGCTTCACTTCCTGCCTGCCTGAAGAACGACGGTCCGCTTTCGAGTCTGCATCCGCACTGTACCCTTTGGTGTCTCCACACAAACTGTCTTCATTTATGTCTAGATCAGAACTGCCCTCTTCCCGTTTTACGCCGAACATCTTCGATCAACCGACTAGCGCAGTTGCCTTTCCTGAAGCCGCCCATCTGATTGGCCAAAGCGTATTCTACATTACTTTACGTTTAACCATATTTAAATAATTAAAGCTTCACGACTTTCACGTTTTAAATAAAATAACAATAGTATTACCAATCACATAATAAACATTACAGTCTTTTACATAGTACCTATACAATTTCCTTAGTAACTTTGAATGTCAGGCCAATAGCCTCGCACCAGTGTGCTTTCTGATAAATAAATAAGGAACAAAAGTAATTATTACGCACTAAAATTTACAACATGTATTCCATTACCTAATGATTGAATAAGGTGCCATGCTGTCATCGTTCAGTGTGTTTTTTTTGTAGGGGGTAATGATGATCTGATGCTTAACCGTAAATACTGATAATTTAAATTTACTATGTCTTTCAAACAAATAAAATTGCAGAGTTGATATTTACAGCGTTTGTCGTTTCAATGATGCGCTTGTATATGAAATGTCGGTCGTTAAAAGCGACCAAAGCGTTCAGATTTTAGCATTCAAGGTCTTTGTTACAAAACTTGTTAGTTTCACTTTAACAGTAAATTGTAAACTATTACAGATATGAACAATATTCAAGTTTTATTGGGATCACCAGGAAAATTTATGAAGGATGGTAGATTAAAATAACTGTACCTTCATTCTTTGCACTACTACAGAATTAAATAATTTTCATAAATGTTTCGCCTTATGGCCGATCTTAGGTGCGCACATATTTAATACTGATATGAGTCCTTGACCAGAAAAGCCTTCTACTATGTTTGACTATGATGTAGGTTCTCGTCTGTTTTACTCGCACCCTACAGTGCTTAGGCCTCAATAGACAATAGACGCTGTGAATATCCCCATCTCTTTAGGAATCTATGCCCTTTGTGACACATGGTCCTCGACGACAGGGTTCGTTTCACAATTCCTTTGGGCTAATGCTTTCGGCCATATATTTAAATGAGAGCGCAACGCTCGTTAACTCAAGCCACTCTCCCCAAATATCTGTACATTTAATACTCCTCCCCCCCACCCCCCACCCCACCGCCCATCGCCTCATCTATCATCATATTATCCACCTCCGCCATTCTGCTCTATCTGTCCATTTCCTCTAGCCCATTTATCTGTCCATCTACTCCTTCCACCTTTCTCTCTCTCGATCTCCTCCTCTCACTTCTGTTTGCCTCCATCCCCTGTCTCTCCTCACCTCCTCCCCCCTGTCTCTGTCATTTTCCTCCTCGCCCCCTCTCTATCCACCTCCTCCTCCACTCACTCCCTCATTACCCCTTCTCTCATCTCTCTCTCCATTTACTCCTCCCTACCTCACTACCAACAACTTTGTCTCCCCCATGTCCATCTGTTACTTATATTCTCAGTCTCTCCATACCCTCCACGAACACCCTCCTCTCTCCATCATCCCCACATTAAGAGAATGCTGATGGTTCTCGTCCCCACAGTATTTATCTCCAGATAGTAAGTACTATGAGTACCAAGTTCGGTTGAAATCGATCCAAGGATTTAGTAGGAGATTTTTATATGTGGCTTCAGCTGCATATGCACGTTATAAATCTGACGTATAATTAATAAATTTCGTACATATTTACACACATATTTCACTTACATCTCTTGCAAATTTCGCCTGGAAATGTCATTTTCAAGCAGCTCATATTTCCTGCACTAAGCACAGTCCACTGATGTAATATTTCAGGTGTATTCAGCGACATATGTGAATACTGTCTGCGAGATGTGTTGTGAAAACAGTTAGTGGTGAAGACATAATAAATTAAAACGCCTTGCATGACCCGGCAATTCTTCACACATCTTACTGATAATGATGTGTTTCCTGAACTATGTGTCGTACAAATATATAGTTTTTCAGGTACATTCATTGGTATATGGAAATACTGTCTTAAAAATGTGTGACAAACGGAGTTGGTAATAGACAGGTAATAAATTAAAGCGCCATGACTGAAGCCGTCGTTTTACTTCACGAACAGCGAAAACGTGGTAAGCAATAGAATTCTTTCCTTTCAGTATTTCTTTGGGATCTGTCAGCGAAAAATGTCTCGTATAGGTTTCAAATCACATGTAATGTTTCTTGCAGGTCTCTTAGTGCAATCTTTCTCAAATACTGGAAGAACATAATCTGACTATTTGCGCGTCGTGTAAGGTTTTGAACATCCACTCCAATCGCTTTGATCGGTAGGTAGTTCTCAGCCCCACAATGCTTCTTTTCAGAGAGTAAATTAAGTTGGTACTAAGCCTGATTGAAATTGATCCATTGGTTTTGGAGAAGTTGTTGAATAGACACATATATTTATAATATGTATGAATGTCGTTGAAGTTGTGTTGTGTGTCACTGGGCGGAAGGTGGAAGGGGGAGTAGGCCATGTGGCTGGGACTCTATGTCTCAGCAACCGGTACAAGGTGTTATCCAGTGCTGATGATAACTCTGAGCCAGCCAGGATGCATTTCCTCTTGGCCCAGTGGTCGATTTTCCTGCCCAGTCCAGAAAAAGACAGAGGGTGGTTATGCTTGTCATTCGGAGCTCTAATGTTAGGTGGCTGATGAAGCCCCTCAGGGAGATGGCTGGCAACGTCGGGCGGAATTCCAGTATGCATTCCGTGTGTTTGCCGGGAGGTCTCATTTGTGATAAGAAGGCAGTGCTGGCGACTATCGAGAACACTGGGTGCAACTGGCTGCAACTGGCTGCGTACAGTGGCACCTGTCGACACGACTGATGCCTGCCGTTCTGAGGTGATCCTCGGCTCTTTTCGGCAGCTGGCTGATTTGGTGAAGGCAACTAGCAATGCACACTGGGTGCTAGCTAAGTTGTCTATTTGTGGGATCTTACCCAGGGCTGGTGACGGTCCTCTCGTTTGGAACAAAGTGGGAAGTCTAAACCAGAAGATCTGAGAACTTTGCGATTGTATCGGATGCGAATTTCTCGACCTCCACTATCGGGTACAGAATTGTAGTGTTCCCTTTAATAGGTCAGGTGTGCATGCAGGAAGTGGTTACTAGGATATCGGGGTGCGTGTGGCGTGCAAATGGGGCTTCTTTACGTTAGAGAACCCCTCCCTTGGGATCAAGGACGATTTGCCTGCTAAATCAGCCACAGTTCCCTCAGAAAATTTTGGTCCTCACATATCAGAGGCAGAAAAGATTAACATGATTTTGGTAAACTGCAAGAGCATCCAAGGAAAGGTCTTAGAATTAGTATCGCTTACTGAAGGTTATAATACATACATAGTATTGGGAACAGAAAGCTGGTAGAAGTGTACCGGGAGGAGGTAGAAGGCACCATATTAAGACTCATCTGAGTTTTCCTAGTGTTTTATTGTTTCCAACTATAGTGCTGCGTTCCCCTCAGTCTGTGTCACAGGGTCCCACAATGCTCTGGACACCACTTCACTGTCTGCGAAACGACTTGGCGCGGAATGGCTGCCTCAGCGACTCATGCAACTCACAGCTGTTTGTCGGCCTTGTGAGGCCGCAACGTCAGGATGTACCAACAGTCCATTCAGTGGTCTTTGCCCCTGCCGCCTCAGCACCGCGCGCCGGGAGCCGCAGGCGTCCAGCTGTGTGCTTCTTGCCAGAGTGGCTAAGTCTGCAGCGACAACAAGCGACTGCGACTCGGAATCCAAATCTCTTGGCCTTGCCTCGGGATGCCTCCAGCGTGTGTTGGAATCCAGGACGACTGCCCGTGCTAGCGAGCCGTGGAGTGGTCCGCCGAAGGTGGGCTACAGACCCTGCGTCGGCCTCAGAGGGCCGGACGAGCGACCTGCCAGGGACTGGAATGCCGGCACCCCATCTGCTCCTGTGTGTGTAGCCGGTGGTTTGACATGTCCCGACATCCAGGAGAGCTGCCACCCTTGAATGCCTTGTTAGAAAACTGACACCCATTTATAAGCGGCTGTGCAATTATGTTCTGAGTAAAGTTTTAAGGGATGTGAAAGAACCACCATTCTTTAATTGCCATATTAGAAAACCGCTACTTAAATGTACAACACTTCATCTCAGATTCAAGAGAAGTAAATACCTAGCTGATAAACAAAAGCTGAACGAAGGGAAAATGAGAGTAAGGAGAGCAGAGAGAGCAGAGTTCAACTATTTTGAAATAAAGGTGTTGTCAACCGAAGTGAGTAAAAATGCTTAGAGACTTTGGTCGCATGTAAAATCGGTAAGTTAGTCACAATCATGTATTCATTCTCTCACCGACCACACCGGCACCGAAACAGAAGATAACAGCGAGAAGACCGAAATACAGAATTCGGTCTTCCGAAGTTGTTTCACCACGGAAGATAGTAACAGTGTCCCACCTTTCAAACGTCGTACTAACGTCGAAGTGGCAGATATTGCGATAACCGATCGCGGAACTGAAAAGTAGCTACAGCCGCTTAGTAGCGGAAAGGTGTCAGGACCAGATGAGATACCTATAAGATTCTACAAACATTATGCAAAAGAACTTGCTCCTCGTCTAGCAGTAGTTTATCGTAGATAGCCTTAGCAAGGGAAGGTACATAACGAATGGAAAAAAGCGCAGGCCATTCTTGTTTTTAAGAAAGGCCGTAAGATAGATCCACACAATTATAGACCTGTATCGCCGTTGTCAATCTGTTGTAGAATTATGGAACATATTTTATGCTGAGGAATTATGACGATTTAGGAAAATGAACATCTCCTCTACAAAAATCAATATCGATTTCGCAGAGATCCTGCGAAACTCAGCTCGCTCTATTCCTCCATAAGATACAAAGCGCAGTGGACAACGGCGCTCAGGTTAATGGCGTGATCCTTGATTTTAGTGACGCATTTGAAACAGTCCCGCATTTCCGTTTAACGAAAAAAATCGAGCTTACGGAATATCGGAGCAGACCTGTTACTTGATTCAAGACTTTCTTGCAGATAGAACTCAACACGGAAAAAAATTGGCAGATGTAAAGGTAATATACGGAGGACCACAGGGAAGCGTGAGAGGGTCATTACTACTTAGAATATTTATAAATGATCTGGTAGAAAGCGTCGGATGCTCTTTAAGGCTATTCGCGGATGATGCAGTTGTCTGCACAAAGTAGCAACGCCACAGGATATTAATAATTTTCAGAACGACCTGCAGAGAACTGATGAATGTTATAGGCATTGGCAGTTGACCCTGAATGTAAATAAATGTAACATATTGCGCATACGTAGTACAACAAGTCCATTACTGTACCACTACGCTATTTATGACAAACACCTGGTAACAGCTTCTGCCGTAAAATATCTAGTCTTAAATAACCAGAGCGACATTAAGTGGAATGATCGCATAAAACAGATAGAGGGAAAAGTTACACCAGACTCAGATTCATGGGAAGAACTTTAAGGAAACATAACTCATCCACGAAAGAAGTGGCTTATGAGGCACTTGTTCGCCCGATTCTTCAGTATTGTTCATCTGTCTGGGATTCTTATCATGTAGGACGTGATAGAAAAGATAGAGAAAACCCAACGAAGAGCGTCGCGTTTCGTTACGGGATCGCTTAGCTGGTGACAGAGTGTTACGGAGATGCTAAACAAACTCCACAGGCAGACGTTACAAGAGGTGCATTGTGCATCACGGAGGGATTTACTATTGAAATTTCGTGCCACCACTTTTTTGGAAGAGTCTGACAATGTATTACTTACCCTATATACATCTTGCGTACTGAACACGAGGAGAAAATTCGAGAAATTAGAGGCACTTCAGAGAGTTACCGACAATCATTATTCCCACGCACTCTTCGCGTGTGGAACAGGGTTTAAGGGATCAGATAGTGGTACCGAATGTACCCGCTGCCACACACAACTTGGTGGCTTGCGGTGTATGATGTACATGTAGATTTAGATCTTTAGTCTTGTGACATGACTGATGCAGCTCTCCATGTTAGCATATCGTGTGCAAATCTCTACATGTCTGCCCAGTTGCAGTAACCTGCATCCATTTGGACTTTCTTACTGCCCTTTGTTCTCCTTTACAACTTTTATATCGTCTTCCCCTCGAGACACACACCCACTTCCTTCCGCTACAAAACTGAGGATTCCTTGGTGCCCTAGCGTTTTTCATATCAACCGATCCTATATTTTATGCAAGTTGCACCACAAATTTCTTTTTCCCCAATTCGATACAGTACCTACTCATTCGTTATTCTGTCGAACCATACAATTTTTAACATCCTTCTGTAGCACCACATTTCAATGGCTTCTAATGTCTTCTAGTACGAACTGCTGACTGTTAATGTTTCATGTATCGTACAAAGCTTCATTCTACACAAATAAACTTCAGAGAGGACCTCCTAATTTTTGTTTTATACTTGATGTAAACAAATACCCTATTTTATCAGAAATGTTTGTCTTGCTATTACTGCCGCGTGGGATTAGCCAAGCGGTCAAAGGCGCTGCAATAATGGACTGTGCGGCTGGTCCCGGCGGTGGTTGGAGTCCTTCCTCGGGCATGGGTGTGTGTGTTTGTCCTTAGGATAATTCAGGTTAAGTGGTGTATAAGCTTAGAGACTGATGACCGTAGCACTTAAGTCCCATAAGATTTCACACACATTTGAACATTTTTCCTGCTATTACCAATTCATTGTAAACCCCTGTACGACAAGCGTCGTCAGTATTGCTGCGTTGGCCATCCAGGTAGCAGAATGCGTCGACTGCTTATGCTGTCTCACTCTCGTGTGTAAGAGTATCACCGTCTTCTGATGTAAAACGACTGCATTTGATTACCATTGTTTTACTCTTGTAGACTTTCATCTCAGAATCACTTTCCAAGATACTATCCATTCCTGTCACTGACAACACTGGAGTGTCACTGGGCAACCACTCAGTTTAATATTCTCTTCATAAACAAAAGTCCTCTTTCAAATTTCTCTTTAGTTTCCTTTACAACTCGCTCATCGTACAGATTAGAAACGTTAGGTTTGGGCCACGACCCGGTCTGGCTCCTCACTTCCACTTCCCTTTTATGCCCTTCGACTTTTGTATGTCGCTCAGTCACATTAAGGTGACCGCCTGCCAGAAGCCTGTATAACCACCTTCTGCAGCGCGAACCACTGCGAGACGTGCAGGAAGAGAGTGAGTGAGAATCAGGAAGATGCTGACAGGAATGTGGATCTACGCCGACTCCAGTGCCGTGTACAGCTACGTTAGGTTTTTCGGTTGAGGATCCATGACGTGAACAGCCCTGTGGAGCGGATCCCACTTATAACACCTACTGCCCAACAGGTGGTACTGTAATGTGAAAAACCATATATAGCACTATACTGCGCTGTTTGTTATACCGGCATAATGCGTATTACCAAATATGATATTACGATGCAGCAAACTGACCGTCAGTTACCTAATGGGTTTGGATTATCGAACCTGAATGTAATATAACAGTAGAAACCAAAAAGCTAAAGACTGAAATTTGGATAGTAAAAGCAACCATGTTTACTTAAATTAAATATAATACGGTCGCCAGCCTTCTCAAGCATAGTAATATAAAAATTACTTTTAAAGAACCTGTACCGAATTATGGTAAAGGAAACTTACCATTACTTCTTTCCTAGAGAAATGCAATGAAACTCTACCATAATCAGGTAAGTGATACAGTGAATATCAGCAGTTCAAAAATGTTTCAAATGGCTCTGAGCACTACGGGACTTAACTTCTAAGGTCACCAGTCCCCTAGAAATCAGTCCCCTAAAACTACTAAAACCTAATTAACCTAAGAACATCACACACATCCATGCCCAAGGCAGGATTCGAACCTGCTACCGGACGATCACGCGGTTCCATATTGTAGCGTCTAGAACCGTAGGGCCACCCTGGCCGGCAATATCAGCAGTTACAAATAGTATGTGCAAGCTCTCACAGTAAAAATTGACACTATATTTCTTCTCAAGATTAATACTTTCTCATATATCAATAATTTCTTCATTAGATGTTGTTAAAGTCATTAATAAACCAAAATTGGACATGGACGTAGTCCTGTATCAATACTTACTTTTCATATAGTACAAAGATGATTACAAGTCACTTGCAATAGGATTTTTACACTCAGTGTGAAGCACTCTTGTTTCTATTTTTATGAATAAAAATAATTACAGTAACTTCATCTTTCATAGGCAAGGATTTAGGTGGGGGCCCTCAATTTGTCTTTGCAACTTTTACTGCATAATGCACACAAAATTCTAGAATAACTTTTTAAAGCAATTAGTAAATTCATTGTTCAAGACTGTTTTTTCTAAAGTGGGGATTCTCAAACTGACCATTACACTAAAGGAAACTAAACACACTTCCATGAGACGATTTGTAAGGTGCAAATTTAGGTATTACTGTGTCACAAATTTCCATCACAATAGAAGACTTTTAAAACAGTTGATGTCGGTGATCTTTCAAACAGGTTCTTAAGTATGTCTTTAAAAGCATTTTACTCTAACTAATCACAAGACAAATGGCTGTCTTATTGCCATTGATACAACCAGTAATTTTTCATTTACAGAATTTAATGCAGTATATCTTTAAAGAACAAACACTTTGAAATAAAGGAAATCAACCACTATGGAGGTTTTCATAAATACAAAGCAAACTTCCTCGCTTAACTTCAATTGAAACCACAGTTTCCTTAGATACCTTTTTGCATTCAGAATTGTGCAAATAATCAAACATTTATTTTCGTTTGATTATAACACACAGGATTCTCATGGTGTGGGTTCCTGTAGTCATGTCCTAGTTCATGAACCACGGGCAACGTATGAGTGGCCAAGTAAGTGGCCCGACAGTCGGGGTACCAAATACTTTGGAATAAGGCTGGGCATCTCGGACATATTCTGAGTCGTGGTAACCTTTGTGCTCATACGGCAAAGACTACAAAATCAACCGGTTAGTCCCTCAGCCGTTAGGGGTAAGACCCAATGGGACTCGGGGCAAGTAAGGCTAGCAACCTGCTTCCCTGGTACTTTAAATATGATACTGGCAAAAATCAGAGTAACATGCCTCGGACGTTTGGAGGTGACGGAGTCCCACCTCTAACTGACAAACCAGGGACTCCTAAGATACGACTCGGCAAACAAATGGTAATGAGATAGGGGGCTATTAATATCAATGGGGGCTACTCTGGGAAGAAGGTAGAGCTGGCAGAGGCTGCAAGTAAGATGGGGCTGGACGTTTTAGCTGTTAGTGGCAATCGGGTAAGGGGTGAGAAAGAAGAGGAAGTGGGAGAATACAAGGTCTACCTGTCAGGAGTCAAAGCAAGAATAGCACAATGGGGTGGACTGTACATCAGGAATGAAATGGAACCCAGCATACTTGCATTAAGGTATGTAAATGAACGACTGATGTGGATAGATTTAACAGTATCTAGCAAGAATATTAGGGTTGTGTCAGAATATTCGCATTGTGAAGGGACAGATCAAGATAATATGGATAGATTTTATGAGGCACTCAGTGATGTAGTTGTTAGAGTAAAGGACAAGGACAGTCTTCTGCTCATGGGTGATTTTAACGGTAGGATTGGAAATCGAACAGAAGGGTATGAAAAGGTTATGGGTAAATTTGGAGAGGATATGGAGGCCAACAGTAACGGGAAACAACTCTTGTATTGCTGTGCCAGTATGGGCTTAGTAATGACAAACTCCTTTTTTAAACATAAGAACATTCACAGGTATACTTGGGAAAGCAGGGGAACCAGATCTGTCATTGACCATATAATAACAGATAAGGAATTCAGGAAGGCTGTGAGGGACACACGTGTATTCAAGGAATTCTTTGATGACACTGATCATTATTTAATCTGCAGTGAAATTGGGATTGTGAGGCCGAAGGTGCAGGAGGTCAGGTCCATATGTAGGAGGATAAGAGTGGAGAAACTTCAAGATAAGGAAATCAGGCACAAGTACATAACAGCGATCTCAGAAAGGTACCGGTTAGTTGAAAGTAGTCAATTACAGTTATTGGAAAAGGAATGGACAAGATACAGGGACACATTACTAGAAGTGGCTAAAGACTGTCTTGAAACAGTAGTGTGTAAAGGTAGGATGAAGCAAAGAGCTTGGTGGAATGACACAGTCAAGGCAGCCTGTAAAAGGAAAAAAAAGGCGTATCAAAAATGGCTACATACTAGAACTCAGGTAGACAGAGAAAGTTATATTGAAGAAATAAACAAAGCCAAACAGTTAATTTCAGCATCCAAGAAGAAATCTTGGGAAGACTTTGGAAACAGGTTGGAGGCATTGGGTCAAGCTGCTGGAAAACCATTCTGAAGTGTAATTAGCAGTCTTCGAAAGGTAGGTAAGAAGGAAATGACAAGTATTTTGGACAGGTCAGGAAAACTGCTGGTGACTGCTGTGGATGCCTTGGGCAGATGGAGGGAATATTTTGAAGAGTTGCTCAATGTAGGTGAAAATACGATCAGTAGTGTCTCAGATATCGAGGTAGAATGGGATAGGAATGAGGATGGAAATAGGATCAAATTTGAGGAAGTGGAAAAAATGGTCAATAGGCTGCAGTGCAATAAAGCAGGTGGGGTGGATGAAATTAAGTCAGAACTCGTCAAACACAGTCGAAAGTCAGGTCTTAAATGGCTACACAAGATAATTGAAATGGCCTGGGAGTCGGGACAGGTTGCATCAGACTGGGAAAAAGCAGTAATCACACCAATATTTAAACATGGAAACAGAAAAGATTGTAACAACTACAGAGGTATCTCTTTAATCAGCGATGTGGGTAAAATCTTCTCAGGTATTGTTTAAAGGAAAGTGCGAGTATTAGTTTAGGACCAATTGGATGAAAATCAGTGTGGGTTTAGACCTCTTAGAGGTTGTAAGGACCAGATCTTTAGCTTACGGCAAATAATGGGGAAGTGTTCTGAGTGGAACAGGGAATTGTATCTATGCTGTATAGATCTAGAAAAGGCATATGACCGGGTTCCTAGAAGGAAGTTATTGTCTGATTTACGAGATTATGGAATAGGAGGCCAACTTTTGCAAGCAATTAAAGGTATTTACATGGGTAGTCAGGCAGCAGTTAGAGTTGACGGCAAATTGAGTTCATGGTTTAGAGTAGTTTCAGGGGTAAGACAAGGCTGCAACCCGTCTTCACTGTTGTTCATATTATTTATGGATCATATGTTGAAAACAATTAACTGTCTGGGTGAGATTAAGATATGTGAACACAAAATAAGCAGTCTTACATATGCGGATGACTTAGTTGTGATGGCAGATTCGATTGAAAGTTTGCAGAGTTATGTTTCAGAGCTAGACCAGAAATGTAAGAACTACAGTATGAAGATTAGCATCTCCAAATCGAAAGTAATGTCAGTGAGAAAGAAATATAAACGGATTGAGTGCCAATTAGGAGGAACAAAGTTAGAATAGGTGGACGGTTTCAAGTATTTAGGATGCATATTCTCACAGGATGGCAACATAGTGAAAGAACTGGAAGCGAGGTGTAGCAAAGCTAACGCAGTGAACGCTCAGCTACGATCTACTCTCTTCTGCAAGAAGGAAGTTAGTACCAAGACTAAGTTATCTGTGCACCGTTCAAGTTTTCGACCAACTTTGTTGTATGGGAGCGAAAGCTCGGTGAATTCAGTTACCTTATCAACAAGGTTGAGGTTACAGACATGAAAGTAGCTAGGATGATTTCAGGTACTAGTAGATAGGAACAATGGCAGGAGGGTGTCCACAATGAGGAAATCAAAGAAAAACTGGGAATGAACTCTATAGACGTAGCAGTCAGGGCAAACAGGCTTAGATGGTGGGGTCATGTTACACACATGGGTTCAAATGGTTGAAATGGATCTGAGCACTATGGGACTTAACATCTGTGGTCATCAGTCCCCTAGAAGCTAGAACTACTTAAACCTAACTAACCTAAGGACATCACAAACATCCATGCCCGAAGCAGGATTCGAACCTGCCACCGTAGCAGTCGCGCGGTTCCGGACTGTGCGCCTAGAACCGCTAGACCACCACGGCAGGCTACACGCATGGGAGAAGCAAGGTTACCCAAGAGACTCATAGGTTCAGCAGTAGAGGGTAGGAGGAGTCGTGGGAGACCAAGGAGAAGGTACCTGGATTCGGTTAAGAATGATTTTGAAGTAATAGGTTTAACATCAGAAGAGGCACCAACATTACCACTGAATCATGGAGGAAATTTATAAGGGGGCTATGCTCCAGACTGAACGCTGAAAGGCATAATCGGTTTTAAATGATGATGATGATGATGATGATGATGATGATGGATACTCGGATGACAGTGTTTATGTGGAGTGGATGCTAAGAGGTATCATGAGAAGAACCAAATGAAAGATAGAACACAACTTTCACATAATTTGCCTGATTATTGCAGATTGAACAACACTTAAATATACTGGTTCACACTTTTACATAAATCTGACCTCTTAGATTTTCTGAAGTGTTGGGGCAATATTAGTGGCGAGTACATGGTGGCTACGTTGTCTTTTCTCTGGATGTAACTGGCTCTATTATCTTCTTCTTGGCGACAGAATTTCCAGCGTTAGAGCCGTTTTCAATAATAGAACACCATTTTAGACTCGTACACACATCCGGGACCTTTCCATATTAATCCAGGTATCCTCGGCACTTGCGCAGTTCCCTCACCTGCTGCTCAGACCAGACTGTACAGTAGCTGGCTGCCGACTGGCTTTTGTCCCATATTTTAGCGCGCGACAACTCACTTCCACTGCAAATGGGAAGTACTGTTGGTTTTCATTTTATACAATTCAAGTCCCTAGGTATGAACCAGCTTGTACACAGTTGTAAACAAACATCTTTTAAAAAATCTTGATATTTAAATACATTAACATGTCGACAAAAAGGCCACATAATTACTGCGATATCGGTAGCTACGATGCCACAATGTAGGATCGCTCTGCTAGGTTCGATCTACCACATTGACACGACACGACCTATAGCCGGCGTTGTGCAGCTCTACGAGCTCCGCTCCGGTTTCAGCCCATTTGATGCCGAGCAGACGACCAACCAACAATGTTTGTATTTCGTGGTTGGTGCCACTACTTGTAACTTTGTAATCTGATGTACAGCGTCGCACCTACGTGCTCATCTTCAGTGCAAAGTTACGTACATCATTCTCTATTAAATGTTCTATAAAGTTAAACGTAGAACCGAGGCTTTTCACCTTTCCCTGCTCCTACTCACTTCCTGCATTCGGCCAACCCTTCAGTTTTCAGGAGGGCCGGTCGGTGTAGCCGTGCTGTTCTAGGCGCTTCAGTCTGGAATATCGTGACCGCTACGGCCGCAGGTTCGAATCCTGCCTCGGGCATGGATGTGTGCGATGTCCTTAGTTAGATTTAAGTAGTTCAAAGTTCTAGGGGACAGATGACCATAGATGTTAAGTCCCAAAGTACTCTGAGCCATTTGAACCATCTGAACCAGCTTCAGGAGCGCAGTTTTCAGGAGCGCCGCCTATGCAGGCGGGATACAAAAATTACATTTTCTTCCAGTTAAAACGAAGAAATTAAACAGTAAAGAGAAAACATTTTACAAAACTTTCCACTTCATTACAATAGCTCAAAGATATTACATTTGAAAAATACATACTTGACATTGAATAGAATTAGTCAGCACAGAAAAATTATACTATTAATTATGGTTTTACACACTGATACTCGATTGGGGTTTGATCCTCGTAGTTTGGTGGCAGGGATGTTAATCTCATCATGGTGCTCTCCGTGTCACGCGCGTACACTGCGAGCTGTGTGACATGTGACATTGTCCTGTTGGTAGATGCCTTTGTGCCGAGGAAAAGCAGAATGCATGTCGAAGTGGATGGTCCCCAAGGCTACTTGTATTGACCCACCGTGGTTCCGAGAAAGACGAGGTGACTCAGGAAAGTGCCTAGAACCACTCAGTCACAGCGGCCGGCAGTTCGCTTGTAGCAGAGGTAAAAGTATACCGAGCATGGCAAAAGGGTGCTATCCAAGCAAAACCGACAGTGAGCTGAATGTAGTGCACAACGAGCCATAGGCAACAGAATTTAACGACGGCTGTCGAGATGAGTACCGGCGAAGATACGTGGAACTGTTGGACAACTGATTGCCCAGATTAACTTAGGGGCTACCGGTATCTCCTCAACGACCTTCAGTGAACGTTGCTGCGTATGGACCTCCGCAGTAGGCGCCTGGTTCGTACAGCCATGCTTTCTGCTGTTGCCAATGAGTAGCAGCAGATGGTCTTTCGAGGAGGATGACGATTTAGATGGCCATAGGCATGTACGACACGAAGAGTATGAAAGCAGACACCCAGAAACGGTCTTCGGTAAGATCTGTCTGGTTTCATACGCTTCATATCGTACACGCCTATGGCCAGCTAAACCGTCATTCTCCTGGAAAGACCATCTGTTGCCACTCCGCAGCCGTCGTTAAATTCTGTTGCCTATGTCTTGTTATGCACTACACTTGTCTCACTGTCGGTTTTGGACAGCACCCGTTTACCATGCTCGGTATACTTTTACCTCTGCTACACGCGAACACCCGGCTGCTGAGGTTTAGTGGTTCTAGGCGCTTCAGTCCGTAACCGTGCTCCTGCTACGGTCGCATGTTGGAATCCTGCCTCGGGCATGTATGGGTGTGATGTCCTTAGGTTAGTCTGGTTTAACTGGTTCTAAGTGTAGGAGACTGATGACCTCGGATGTTAAATCCCATAGTGGTTAGAGCCATTTGTACCATTTACACGCGAACAGTTTACAGACTTTGCCGTTTCGGTAATGCTTTCATCCTTGGCACTAAAGCAGTGATGACGCCCTATTGGGCGGCAGATAAATCGCTCCTTTTCAGCTTTACGGCAATGACTCGACAGTTTTTCCGCATCCTTCGTACATTCTTTGCATATCCTCCATTGCTAGTGCTGCCAAAGCTGCCACCTACCGTCTGTCGGTACTTATTGCACGTCGACGTCGAACATAAGCGGTGCTCACATTAATGTGACTATACAGTGTAACTGCAATGGTGTCCCGTACCATTTCTCTCGCTATGGCATTGAAGAATTCAGAGAGTGAATTCTTCTCAACATTGTCAACCGGTGTCTATCATTCCTAAGGCCAGCGTGATAGTCATTTAGTAGATACCGAATTCCATTTTTAATTCGTTAGTAATAACGTTCTGTGAAGCAAAATTGATGCATAAGCTTTCCAGCTCATCCACCACTGAACAATATTTCATCGAACGTGTGCTGTAGAGTCACCCTCTTCTGAAACCTAAGTTGCCACGGCGCTTAGCCGCACAAGAAGACCTGTGTGTGTGTGTGTGTGTGTGTGTGTGTGTGTGTGTGTTTGTGTGTGTCTCAGTCGACGCCTCGGCGGCTTTGATGGTAGAGAGCTGGAGTTAGCTGGAGCCTGCTGTGACAAATGCCTCCTGGAGCGGCGCTGTCGGGATTGACGCCGCTTTGATGGCGCCGCGGCGTGGCGTCGGCCGCACGTGAGGACGCCGACGCCGACGCCGACGCCTGCGTCCCGCTGCCGGCGGTGATTTATCGACAAGCGTCACACCCACACACGCAGCGCCAGTCGGCGACGTTTAATCGTCTTACCTCGCAACGCCGCCCCCACTCCGCGGGTTATCGCCCACAGTTCTCAGGGGAACTTGCGAATATTTTCCCGTGGACTTTAAAGCAGACACGGAGGTAAGAGTCACGTGCTACAGCTCATACCTAATATTAGCTAGACTCGTCCTTGAAGGTGGAGTGTATTTTATAGTATACTACCTATACCTGCACACGCTTTGCCTTGACTCAGACTGCTTAAAAGGAAAAAAAAGAGAAAGCACACGTTTTTAGTACTTATTAAAATTAGATATACGTCCTAATCTCCTTCTCGCTCGGTCTCTGTCCTTCTGTATCTCCTCTTTTCTCTCCATTTCCTCCTGGCCCCTCTCTCTGTCCATCATCTCCTTCCCGTTTTCTATGTTCATTTCCTCCCACCTCTCTGTCAATCTCCTCCCATCCTCTCTCTGACGTTGAGTCTTGTTTGTTGTTAATGCAATTTCAGATGCTGCAGTGGTTTTCTAATCATAAACCTATAAGCCATTAATACAACTTTCCTGTTTGCTAACAACGATTCACTATTATATATTTCATATCTATATTTATGTATATTAAAGAGCATACAGTCTAGCTGTACATATTAAGTAAGGGAGAGTCGGTTAAAACAGGATACTTAATATACAAAGTGGCATCTGTAATTAACTTTGTGTACCAATCTGCTGAGTTTTTAATGACTAATTGTCCAATGTGTCTACTTATAACTGGGCATGAAAAACATACATTTAAAAAATACCTCATCACAGAAAACTATTTTTCAGGCTTGTGTCAACTACCCCATTTTATCAGACTAGTGGGATAAAACAGTGTACTACATTATAATGAAAATTTAAAAAAACTTCATTCACAAACCCTGACAATCACTTCATGTACAAAAATCACATTTATATCGTTCATCATTAATGCCGGCATACTGTTCATGAGCCCATTCACTACACTTACAACACTTCACCCAGCTTTCTTCAGACTTAGAATTGGAGAAAAGTTAATTACAATAAATGCTAACTCTATTACTATCTTCTCATTCCCATTCTGACGATGAGCAATACTCCCGTACTTTTCCAACTTTCTTTGCTTTCTTCTGTCCAATATTTCTCACTTCAGTAGGCCTAGAACTGTTAGATTGTGGCCCCATTTAAAGTTTCCTTCCGTGAATCGTCCACGTTTTCATAGACGACTATAATTCTTCCCTATAAGGTGAATTTGTAAAAACAGCTGTCTTTCTTCTTCTTATATCAGAATTTTGTTCCTTTCTTTCAGCTATCGGCACTACTTTTAAGTCTTTCGGAGGGACGTGGAAAGCTCAAGTTGAAGGCTTAGCAGAAGAAGAAGAATGTGTTAGAGCATTAGGTACCTTAGGCCCACATTAGAAATCAATGTTGTGTTAAAATTTTAAAGCAAACGATCAAGAACTTCCGGACATTAACGATTCTGAGCAAACCATCATCTACATTTTTATGACGTTTCCTGTTGGTGGTTTTCCAGTACGTATACAGAAACACTTGAGTATTCGAATGTGTTGTGTAAAAATTTTAAGGCCATCCATGAAGAACTGTAGGAGGTTTTAGGTTATGAAGAAACGAACATACGTTTGTACTTACATAGAACAGGAAGTTCCTAATCGCAAATCTCTGAAATTTTTTCACTGAAGGCTTTGAAATTTTCGGACAACGTTGCATTGTATTAAGTGTATTTTTATATATTTACTTTTTGTAATATATGTAATATATAACTTTTTTATAAACTTAGTAATAGGAAAACCTTGTTAAAAATACCAAAGAGCGAATATTGTCTGTGTTGTAGATCTATAGTGTACTTTGGGATGCTCTTAGTGTCGTACGCTTCATTGGACAAACAGACTGAAGCTTGAATCAATTTTTGGTGCGCCACGTGCAGCAGGAAATTCATTGTGTGGTGGCCACATCTCGAGTATAGCTTCGGGTCGTTCATACACTGTGATGGAGCATCTAGGACACGGACTCACCGTAGTATCGTAACAATGAAATCGAGTGCTGTTACTGTGAATGGCATCGAGCACAATGATCAACACATGACGAGAGCTGCAGCACCGGCGTACATAAAGGGACCTAACGCTGTGACATGAGGTTCGGTTCCTAATGACAGCATGTCTTCTCCTCATTGTGCTATTTTCGCTTAACAGGCTGTTTCGTTTAACTAATGCGTTAGTTCCTCACTACGTGCTCTTGTGTAAGAGAGTTTCTTGCAGCAAGTATTACAAGCTAACAAATATCCATGACATGACTTTCTTTCGTTTCCTGTCGCAGTACCCTTTCTCAGAAGGCGGTGTCATAATGTTTCCACGACTTGCCCCACTTGCAACATGCCAACTCTCCTCCTGCTTCTGTGTCTATCTGTGGCGTTACTCGAGTTTCTATGTGGCACTGCTAATGGGTTTTAATAAGAACATCTATTTTCCTACCCCTTATTATTTTCTGCCATAACAGTTGGCAAGCTAAATGTTTACCTAATGGAAGCAAACAACAAATCTTCTTCTCTATTTACTGATGCAATGTACAAATAATTTTACTGTGTGTGAAGGAGTTTGAAGTATAACGGCTTTACAATACTTTTAAAGAGATAAAATCTGTAAAAGTTCGCTGTTATGAAGTACAGTGAAGAAGTACAGTGAAGAAGTGCTTACTTTAATTTTACACGGAAGTAGACAAAGTTCTTCATATCCAAGAACAGAGTTATCAGGATCTATAGGTTGCTGTTTGGAAACAAACAAACACTATCTTTCATTCACTTATTATTGAAAACGAACGAGTATTATGCTTTACCCTTTAATTACTATTTACAAGAAAGTCAATATTTATATCTTGCCTTGTTAATTTCATAGTGCTGAAACAATAGTTACTGTTTTATATGGGACTCCATGTGCTTTTGATCATGTACAGAAAAACTCATTCCTCTAGCTGTGGTCGTTCTGAGATTTTCCACTAATCTTGCTGTACTTGATCTCTGATATTTATTAGAGGCTGGCTACTAATATTTAGAGATGGACAGTATCTTTGAATACTCTGCACTTATTTTCTTATCGTCTCAGAACTTTGACAAGCCACAAACTTAGGAAGATCAGACGGTCAATTCCAATGACAAAATGATCTAGAGAGAATTTCAGTATGGTGCGAAAACTGGCAATTGTCACTAAACAAGTACATGGGTACTAAAAGAAATCCGATAAATTTAGGGTATACGATAAATCGCCAAATCTAAGGGCTATGAATTCGACTAAATACCTAGAAATTACAGTTACTAGCAACTTAAATTGGAAAGACCTCGCAGATAATATTGTGGGGAGGGCGAAACAAAGACTGCGCTTTGTTGGCAGAATACTTAGAAGATGCAACAAACCGACTAAAGAGACAGCGTACATTATATTCGTCCGTCCTCTGCTGGAATATTGGTGCTCATTATGGTATTCTTACCACGTACGATTGACGGAGGACAAGGAAAATGTGCAAAGAAGGGCCGCTCGTTTCGTGTTATCGCGCAGCAGGAGTGGGTCACTAATATTATACGTGAGTTGGGGTGGCAGTCACTGAAACGAAGGCAGTTTCCTTTGTTGCGAGATCTATTTACGAAACTTCAGTAACGAACTTTCTTTTCCGAATGTTAAAATACTTTGAGAAGACTACCGGCCTTTTCAGGCACGTTCTGACCTCCACGTATTTTCTCTTTACTGGAGGCTGCCATTAACAAACCGAAGGAGTCGTAATGGGGAGCCTATGGTAGCGAATTTCTATATCGAGTACTTCGAGAAGGAAGCTTTGGTGTCATCAAAATGGAAACCTACTTGTTTTCTCCGTTATGTGGATGACACGTTTGTGATCTGGCGCCATGGAAGAGACAAGCTCCTAGATTTCCATACACAGCTGAACTCCATAAATCCGAACATCAAATTCACTATGGAACCCGAAGCAGAAGGAAACCAATCCTGGAAGTCAAGGTCATGAGAAGAGCGGATGGCACCCTGGACCACGGGGTATACAGGAAGAAAACGCACACCGACTAGTATTTGCATGCGGATAGCAGGGACCTGCTGGTTCTACCCTTAGTCTAGGGGTAGCACCTTCGGTTCATTATCAAAATGCCTTTGGCCCCGGGTTCGATCCCCTCCCATGCCTAAATTTTGATAAATAGTCAGCATTGGCGACCGAAGAATTCCGGCATACGAAGTCAGCCTCATTCTGCCAACGACCTTGTCAAAGAGGGAGGAAGAGCGGATAGAGGTTCAGGGCACTCTCTTGTCCTAGGGGTGGGAAATTGCCACTAAAGGCGGAAGAATCAGCAATGATCAACGACTTGAGGATGCAGAAGCCAATGGAAACCACTGCATTAAACACACGTAACGTGTATCCACAGGATATGTGGCCTGTAATTGAAGAAGTGTCATGATGATCTCTCCATTGGCAAAAGATTCCGGAGTAGTCCCCAATTCGGATCTCCGGGAGAGGACTGCCAAGGGAGACGTTACCATAAGTAAAAGATTGAATAATCAACGAAAGGATAACGTTCTACGAGTCGGGGCGTAGAATGGCAGAAGCTTGAACGTGGTAGGGAAACTAGAAAATCTGAAAAGGGAAATGCAGAGGCTCAATCTAGATATAGTAGTGATCAGTTAAGTGAAGTGGAAGGATGACAAGGATTTCTGGTCAGATGATTATCGGGTAAAATCAACCGCTTCAGAAAATGGTATAACAGGTGTAGGATTCGTTATGAATAGGAAGGTAGGGCAGAGGATGTGTTACTGTGAACCGTTCAGTGACCGGGTTGTTATAATCAGAATCGATAGCAGACCAACACCGACAACGACAGTTCAGATATACATGCCGACGTCGCAGGTTGAAGATGAACAGATAGAGAAAGTGTATGAGGATATTGAAAGGGTAATGGAGTATGTAAAGGGAGACGACAATGTAATAGTCATGGACGACTGGAATGCAGTTGTAGGGGAAGCAGTAGAAGAAAAGGTTACAGAAGAATATGGGCTTGGGACAAAGAATGAAAGAGGAGAAAGACTAATTGAGTTTTGTAACAAGTTTCAGCTAGTAATAGCGAATACCTTGTTCAAGAATCACAAGAGGAGGAGGTATACTTGGAAAAGGCCGGGAGATACGGGAAGATTTCAATTACATTACATCATGATCAGACAGAGATTCCGAAATCAGGTACTGGATTGTAAGGCGTACCCAGGAGCAGATATAGACTCAGATCACAATATAGTAGTGATGAAGAGTAGGCTGAAGTTCAAGACATTAGTCAGGAAGAATCAATACGCTAAGAAGTGGGATAAAGAAGTTCTCTAACGCTATAGATACAGCAATAAGGAATAGCGCAGTAGGCATTACAGTTGAAGAGGAATGGACATCTCTAAAAAGGGTCATCACATAAGTTGGGAAGGAAAACATAGGTACAAAGAAGGTAGCTGCGAAGAAATCATGGGTAACAGAAGAAATACTTCAGTTGATTGATGAAAGGAGGAAGTACAAACATGTTCTGGGAAAATCCGGAATACAGAAATACAAGTCGCTGAGGAATGAAATAAATAGGAAGTGAAAGGAAGCTAAGACGAAATGGCTGCAGGAAAAATGTGAAGACATCGAAAAAGATACGATTGTCGGAAGGACAGACTCAGCATACAGGAAAGTCAAAACAACCTTTGGTGACATTAAAAGAAACGGTTGTAACATTAAGAGTGCAACTGGAATTCCACTGTTAAATGCAGAGGAGAGAGCAGATAGGTGGAAAGAATACATTGAAAGCCTCTATGAGGGTGAAGATTTGTCTGATGTGATAGAAGAAGAAACAGGAGTCATATTTAGAAGAGATAGTGGATCCAGTATTAGTATCGGAATTTCAAAGAGCTTTGGAGGACTTGCGGTCAAATAATGCAGAAGGGATAGATAACATTCCCTCAGAATTTCTTAAATCATTGGGTGTGGTGACAACAAAACGACTATTCACGTTGGTGTGTAGAATGTATGAGTCTGGCGACATACCATCTGACTTTCGGAAAAGCATCATCCACACAATTCCGAAGATTGCAAGACCTGACAAGGGCGAAACTTATCGCACAATCAGCTTAACAGCTCATGCATCGAAGCTGCTTACAAGAATAAAATACAGAAGGATGGAAAAGAAAATAGCGAATGCGCTAGGTGACGATCAGTTTGGCTTTAGAAAAAGTAAAGGTACGAGAGAGGCAATTGTGACGTTACGGCTAATAATGGAAGCAAGGCTCAAGAAAAATCAAGACACGTTAAAAGGGTTTGTCGATCTGGAAAAAGCGTCCGATAATATAAATTGGTGCAAGCTGTTCGAGATTCTGAAAAAAAGTTGGGTTAAGCTATAGGGAGATACGGGTAATATACAATATGTACAACAACCAAGAGGGAATAATAAAAGTGGACGATCAAGAACGGAGTGCTTGTATTAAGAAGGATGTAAGACAAGGCTGTAGCCTTTCGCCCCTACTCTTCAATCTGTACATCGAGGAAGCAATGATGGAAATAAAAGAAAGGTTCAGGAGTGGAATTAAAATACAAGGTGAAAGGATATCAATGATACGGTTCGCTGATGACATTGCTATCCAGAGTGAAAGTGAAGAAGAATTACATGATCTGCTGAACGGAATGAACAGTCTCATGAGTACACAGTATGGTTTGAGAGTAAATCGGAGAAAGACGAAGGTAATGAGAAGTAGTAGAAATGAGAACAGCGAGAAACTTAACATCAGGATTGATGGTCACTAAGTCAATGAAGTTAAGGAATTCTGCTACCTAGGCAGTAAAATAACCAGTGACGGACGGAGCAAGGAGGACATCAAAAGCACACTTGTTATGGCTAAAAAGGCATTTCTGGCCAAGAGAAGTCTACTAATATCAAATACCGGCCTTAATTTGAATAAGAAATTTCTGAGGATGTACGTCTGGAGTACAGGATTGTGTGGTAGTGAATCATGGACTGTGGGAAAACCGGAACAGAAGAGAATAGAAGCATTTGAGATGTGGTACTATAGACGAATGTTGAAAATTAGGTGGACTGATAAGATAAGGAATGAGGAGGTTCTACGCAGAATCGGAAAGGAAAGGAATATGTGGAAAACACTGATAAGGAGAAGGATGATAGGACATCTGCTAAGACATGAAGGAATTATTTCCATGGTACTAGAGGGATCTGTAGAGGGCAAAAACTTTAGAGGAAGACAGAGATTGGAATACGTCAAGCAAATAATTGAGGACGTATGTTGCAAGTGCTACTCTGAGATGAAGAGGTTGGCACAGGATAGTAATTAGTGGCGGGCCGCATCAAACCAGTCAGTAGACTGATGACCAAAAAAAAAAAAAAAAAGCTGCCACCACCCTTCGCAGAGGAATGGGGTGCTAAAAACACTGGTGCACAGAGGGCGCACCATTTCTGATGGAGAGAGTCGGCCCCATGAGCTGAAACATCTCAAAACTGTATTCCGGAAAAACGAGTACTCGGAATGGCAGATCAGACGCGCTCTCTTTCACATCTCTACAGCTTGTGGAGATGGAAGACGTCACAGAGGAAGAGACAGGCGCTGCCTATATACCATATACTGGCGCACTGTCTGGGAAAATAGGACGAATATTGAGAAAACACCTAGCAGGAACTGCCTTTTGCCAACCCAATAAACCATGAACATTATTGGGAAGTGTCAAAGGCAGTAACGGTTTGCGGAAGGTCAGCATATATCATATTCCGAGCCAGTGTGAGAAGACTTACATTGGACAGACAGTGCACACCATCGAAGATAGTTGCTTAGAACATCAGAGGTACACTCAACGTAAGTACCCTAACAAGTTGGCGGTCGCAGAGCACTGATTCTCCGAAAATCGCGAAATGGACCACCAGCTTACCAATGTCTTGGTACAGACATCTAAATAATAGGACAGCGTCGTTAGAGAGGCTATCTAAATTCGTACCAGAGACGGAGTCATTAACCTAGATTGCAGCTATAACCTCAGCAAGGCATGGGAACCGGCACTGAGTCTAATTAAAAAGTCGCTCAACAAAGAGAACGAACGGACGACCAGGGCGGACAAGGCAATTACACCGACGCCACCACAAACGCCGACACCAGTATCTCAGCGATCGCCGAAGCGTGGCTGAGGGCGCGGACCGCGGAGAGAACGCTTCGCAGGGGGAAGGTGTTTAAGACGGCGTCCCGCCCTCAGGAGATAAGTTCGTCAGCGCACCTTACGATGGCGACATGTCTGTCACCGAAATATTGTGCCCGTTGGACACAATGGACTGGCAGTACACCCGTGGATTGTTCGAACAATTAATTTGTTGTTATTATTAAGGGAGACACTAACTTAATTCAACAAGTATTGTGAACATGTGTGTTTTCGGTTAGTTCTATAGACATATAATTTTTGTATCTTGAGACTGTTTATTTTAAGCCACTATATCAACTTTCTTAAATCGGGTGTCAAAACTTATTATTGCTGAATGTAAGAGCAGTAACAATAATTTCTGTGTTCTAATACCTCCTCAGAGACAGAGTATTAAACGTCTTCGATGGGATGTTTCGCTGCAGTACTTGAGTAAAATCGGTGTGCATAATATCATTTTCTTAAAGAATCGAGAATGTAGTAACTTTATCAAACGACAGATACCAACTTTAATTATTTGGAAAGAATCAAAGTACTGAATGGAAGGTGACATATATCTAGTCAGTTTAATTAAATAACTATTACAAGTTGAATGAAGAGATTCAACATTCTAAACTCCTTCAGTCAGAACGTGGAAAAATTCAGTATAAAATATCAGAGTTAAATTTAAGTAGAGATTGCTGAAGATGAATTTAGTCACAGTTCCTGTTCTACTGGTGAGTGCAGTAACACTGTCTGCATAAGGTATTAAAACGATAATTCGAGGTAAGCAACGAGGTGCTGTTAAATAAAATGACACTACACTTTGTCTGCTAAACTCTTTGTAAGAAGTTCGATAGCCAAAATAAAATTCTATCATGTAAATAAACCGTCAGTATTAGTATAAGAGTGCTTTGTGGTCTAATATGGTGCTACACATGTTAATATCGTTGCTTGGATCAGCAAATCCGAATTTAGATGCTACGGAAGAAAAAGTCGTGGCAACGTCACGCTGCTTCACAGATACGGCAAGACCTCCGTAAAAACAGACGTGAGGGAACGATTATATTTGGGAATAGGAAAGAGGGCAATAGGGTCGTTGTAGTTTGCTGTCGAATGCGTTAACAAAAACTCTGTACCTGAATAACTCTACTACTTTCTGCTACTGTTCATATTACCCCATATTCGTATGAACAAAAATTCTTGTCTTCTTTTCATTCCAATTCACTGACGCTCTTTGTACCTAAATTGAATCTCTGCACATTCTTTTTCAGATTTTGTGGCTAAATTAAAACTTCTGCCATTTCATTCTCCGACTCCTCTTTGGTATTCCATGCTCACCTCCTCCGCGGCTGTCTTTTCCCGGAAATAAGATACGAATGGGGAGCTAAATCGATATCTTTTGGCAATGCAGAGATGATCAAGTAACTTTTTTTCCATAGTAGCCACACGTCTTGTGAAAAGATGTTATGTGCCTTTAATGCTGTGGTTTACATTGCAGTCTACATCTTCATGCTGTCGATCATTTGTTGCGTTTTCCGCCTTTTGGGGTAGTCTTCCATCATAAAAACGATAGAGTACCCTCAACTTCTGTCCGCACCTCCGCTCCCTTTGCCAACCAAGGCTGTAGGCATAACGAAGGTATCACCTTATTCCGGAATTCTTTGGCCGCCATTGTCCTGCGATAGTTACTCAGAATTTAAACTGTCTGATTTTTAGAACAGGACCTACGGCGTTTTGATTACAAGTGAAAGACGGTGTCCTTAGCCCATCGTATGGCTTTATATTTACTGAACTCCTCCCTTAAGGTGCTTATACGCCATACAAGGACCGGTCTCTCCACGTTTCATCTCTCTGTCATCGATAACGAAAGCTGGTGTCTGATTTTGAGAGTATGTCACGTCGTATCTCTTGAAACTATCAATGCTTGAATTTTAAAAAATTCTCTCTCAGTAAGGGACTATGGTAAAAATTAATGTTTCACTCCTAATTTCACGGTTGTGGAATGATTTAGGATGGGAGAAATTCGGTAGCAAAACATTGAAGGCCCTAACCCCTCTCGCCACGTCTTTCTCCCTCTCTTTCGCTGAATATGGAAAACTTATTTCGTAGCAAACACCTAGTAACACACAAAGAATGTTTCATCCAGTAATTATGCTCCTAAAGCCATTGCTTAAGGATTTATATTTTAATAAGTTTCTTCATTCATATATAGGATGTATCATAACTAGTAGACAAAACTGGTAAGCTATAAATGGTAAAACAATGTAAGGGAGAAGTTTCTTAACGGTGGCTGTACTCTTTGTAGTTCCTTTGTAATTATTGAATATGTTTAGTAACGAGCCGTTCTGAAATCAAGAAAGCAAGATCGATTGTCAATATGTTTATTGCATATCACTGCTGACCTTTTACTTCAATAACTTGAAACGAGTTTGCTGACATAAACAATTATTTTACTGCAATCGCGAAGAGTGCTTTAGAACTCTTCAGCGGAAGGAAAAATGCTCGAATACGCAGGAGCCCGCAAACGATCACCTTGCGAGATAATTTCGAATCTATGTTTACGACCTGTTACTTACTTCACTACGAAATTCTGCATAGTTAGCACAAAGGTTTCTATTTCTTGAAGTCGCTCAAATTGTTCCTACAGCCTGTGGATTGTTTTATGTACTAGCTGCATGACGGACAGCTCATTTAAAACTAGATCAACGAGCCGATATGATCTAAGATGGAAACGGCGAGCCGAGACTGTTCCTGGGCATTGAAGGTCAAGTGAGCTTCATTTTCGTCTGCCTAGAAGATTGGAGAAGCAAAACGGAATGTTTCAGTCTGGTCAATATTTTCAAGATGTTCCGGGAGGTTAGGTAAGAATTCGTAGTTATACAATTACATCTACATTGGTACTCTGCAAGTAAAATTGAAGTACCTGGCAGAGGGTTCATCGAAGCACCTTCACAATTCTCATTATTTCAATCTCATATAGTGTACGGAAAGAACAAACACCTATATCTTTCCGTACGAGATCTGATTTCCCTTATTTTATCATGGCGATTGTTTCTCCCTATATAGGTCGGTGTCAACAAAATATTTTCGCATTCGGAGGAGAAATTCGTGAGAAGATTCCTCCGCTACGAAAATGCATATATTCCTTACTGTCGTTTCTTGTTATCTATATCAGCTTATTCCCAAGAATAAGCAGCTTTCACTCAGTTAATACTTGGCAGAAACCTAACCTGCATTTGGATCGGACTTCTCTTGTGCGGAAAGGTGTGCAGCATATTGCTGCATCCGTTTTCAGTAAGCTACCAAAAGAGTTCATCTCCTTCTATTCAGTTGAGGAGTTCCTTGAGAAGTTAAGCTGATTCTTGTGTTATGTTGTTGACTGCGTTTACTTAAACTTATGGCTCGACTTTTCTTGGGCTCGTAAACATTTTACTTTTGTGTGTTATTACCTTGATGTCGTAAGCTCATGTACTGACACATTCCATGAGTTTGGAGATTTGCTCCTCAGTTTGGGCATACGGAACTTGGCGTGTAAATAAAAATAAAAAAAGTTAGAGCGAATGTTACAGCGGTCGAGGTGCTTCCTACAATCACTCGAACAGCGGAAGCATTAACCCTCCCTGCTAGGTTTAATTAACAGAGGATAAAGGGGAAGTAGATCTTTCTCGAGCGATGGGCTCATTACTCATCCACATGAAAGAAAACTCCGCCTCGTAAGTCTCCAAAGAATAAACTCGACAGTTGTGAAAGACGACGACCAGGACGTGATAAAGGAAAACGAGTTGATGTTAAAGACTTATTAAGTGTAGGTACCTGGAATATAAGAGGCGGTTTTAATACGAAGGAATGATAGCTTGTAAAGAACTGCACTCAAAGACATTCATATACTGATGCAGTAGCAGGACCAAACAAGAAAATGAGAGAGAAAATGGTTTAAATGATTAGAAATTAATTTACAGTGAATTCGAACAAACGAGCATAGTAGGCTTTCTTATAGATAAAAGAAGTGAAAGACTTTTATGACTATCTAATTGAAAGGATAGTAGCTGCTAACGGACATTTATGCATCATGAAGAAGGAAAGCGTGTAGATTCTGAAATATTGCGTTAGTGCAAAAGTCCGTACTATTTTCAGTTCAGATGTTGGTATACTAGTTGCTACGGTTCTATATATCATTTCCAATTTTTTAAATTTGTAGTTCATTGTTGCTATTTGAGTTAAAATACTGTGATTTTGTCATTTGAAGAAAGCGAGTGGAGCTTGAACGCTAGAAAATAGAGTGCGAAATGGAGAAATCGGAACGTTCGCGATGTAACTTTCTGTTTGAGTTCAGCAGAGGGGTGACAGTAGCGAAGGAAGCCAAAAGCATTTGCGCCGTGTAGAGGAACAATGCCACTGCACAGAGCACGGCAAGAAAATTGTTTTCTCGTTTTAAGAAGCATTGTTTTGACATTTATGACCCTCCACACACAGGAAAACTTTGGGGGTTTGATCGATTAAGCGCATTAATCTACAATGATCCGCGTCAGTGTACTCGACCACTGTCTGGTGTGATGAACTGTGATCATTCCAGCATCGTCTCACATTTGCATCCAAAGACTAAAGTTCAAGGTATAAGTCAAAATCACAAAAATCAGCGCTCACCATATGCACACCTCTCCTATATCGTCATTAATTGCCTCGTGAACAACACTCACTGTTCCATTCCTGTACCTTTACTGGTGACGAGAAATGGTGTCTTTATGAAGACATACGGAAAAGAAAGGCATGGTTGAACCCAAACAAAGTAGTAACTATCCGTGGAAAAACCTGCGAATATCAGCAAAATACAATCTTACGGATCTGCAGGAACAGCGACTGTATGATGTATTACGTAATGATTCTCAAATGTATACCCATCAACAAATAAGATATCTTGCAGACGTAGCCGAAGGACACCGACCAGGAAGACTGCGTGAATTGAAGGTATTCCACGATAACACCCGCCCGCGCTCAGCTAGACTGACGGAAACCGCTAATAAAGGAGATGGTTGGGGAGTCGTGATGCACCTATCTTGTTCAATTGATTTAGCACCCTCAGGTTTTAAACTCCCCCGCTCTCTTTCTAACAAGCTTAAAGAAACTTCCTTTCCAGGTGCAAAGGCGGTCTGGAAATGGCTTGACCCTTGCGAAGGTAAGCACCACTCAAATACATTATGAAGATCTGCAGAAAAATGAAATTACTGAAATTTATCATTTGTTAAAATTAGGAGACTTAAATTCAAGAACTAGAGAGGTACCAGTGGTAGACACCATAGACACACTTGGTGAAATAATATGGAAAAAAAACATTATGCCATTATGCTATATTTCATCAGGTAAAAATAACAAATAGCCTCGTCCGGAAGTAACATATAAATAGGTACACCTGTATCGGTAGATCGTTGTGCAATCATTAATAAAAAGGTAAACTCTCAGATTCGATATACTCATATATTTAGAGAAAACGATATACACTTTCGTAACTTCCTAGTTGCTTCGAGGATTGGAATGTGGGTAAGATGGAGGAAACAAACAAATGTAAGTAAAACTCATAGAAAAACGTGAAATATAATGTTCATATTTTACTGGAAGAGACCATAAGGAACCTACATCAACACATACCAACACAAGATTTGCAAATAGTTGAAACTAAAGACAATATTGAAGAAGAATGGGAAAAATTAAAATCAGCGATCTTGAAAACGATCTAATGACCTACTAGGAAAAACTGAAGTATCATATCAGGCAAGGGGTGCGAAAACATGGAATACACAACTAGCTAACAATACTAAAGAAGAACGAAATGTTTATAATGTGTATTTGGAAAACATATCAACAGAAAAGAAAGAATGACGAAACAAAGAATTTAATAAAAAGATACAATAGTGAATCCTCAGAAGGATTTATTACTAATGTTGAACATGAAAATAGCGAAGAGAGAACGTAGCGTTTAAACTTATAAAGGATATGAATAAAATGGAAAAAAAAAATATTGCAAACATTAGCTTAATAGTGGAAAATCAATTTAAATTCCATTAAACAAGTTTATGGTATACTGAAGACAATCAAGAAATTTTTGCTATAAAAGTAGATAACAACTCTGTAGGTGCAATAAGCGCAAAAGAGTTAAAAACAGCATTGAATGTAACAAAAATAGGTAAGGTACTGGCCTACAGTGCATGAATAATGCATTAATCAATCAAGGAAGAACCATTTTAGTATTTCTGTGTTCTCTACTTTTTAAATATAGGTTAGTCGATATCGAAAGAATGGAACGGTGCTATATTATAAAGGCAAACAGAAAGATACAGGAAATTACCCAGGAATAAGTTTACTAAATGCAAGATATGATATTTAAGGGAAAATTCTCAATCAATGATTACGAACTATCGCTGATACAGCAATCTCAGAAGAATAATTAGGCTTCAGAAAAGAATATTTTTGCAGTTATAACATGTTTATAATTAGACAGGCTATTGAAAAACATCGGCAATTGGGCTCAGAAAAGATTATTTCATTTATTGATAACGACAAAGCCTTTTATAAGGTAAAATATATATTTTGTAGAAAATTCAGGAAATAAGAAGTTTTTCCTAAGCACCTTATTAATACCACGAGAAGTGTACAAGAAACTAAAAAATAGTTATACGTTCAAGTTCGAAAATGTTAGATGAAATGTAATAAATCAAGGTGTTTAACAATGGAGCAGTCTATCTCCCACTTTATTTAATATATATAATAACGGCCTCGTAAATAAGCAGAAAGATGAATTACATTCACGGATTCAAACAGGTTCTAGTGTATAGTTAAACACTCTCGTATATAATGATTGCCGGAAAACTATATGGGAAAAAGAAGATAATTTAGAAAGAGTAGTATAAAGATTCAGCCAAAACGCGGTAATTGCCGCCCAAGTACACCTGCAAATAAGACATAGGTAATGACTTTCAAAGGAAAGAATACAGTCAGATCTAAAATAATAATAAACGACAAAATTTTATAAAAAGGTATCTTCCTTCAGTTAACCTGGATGTGATATTAGCTATAAGTAGGACAAAGATTTTGAGGGAAAGATTAATAAATATCAACCTGTCTACACAACAACTGGAATAACTCTGGAAAGAAATACAAGAAAGGAGACAGAAATGAAATTATATAAACTTAGGGCTGCCCCTACTTTTAAAGGCAGCAGAGATGAATTTCATGAACTGCAATAACTTTTGGAAGAAATACTAAAACGGAAACAGAAATGAAATTCTGTAAACGTAGGGCTGTACCTAATTTTGTACGTGGTTCTTAATCATGGACAGTAGCAAAAAGAAGAAAAATAACGTTTACAGGCAGCAGAGATGAAGTTCATGACATATGCAAGAGGGCTGTAAGAGAATTAGTGAAATAATGAAATAATGAAATAAGGACTGGAAGAATAAGATCAGCTTTAAAAATCTTTTCAATTAATGGAAGAGAACAGAATGAAATGGAAGGATCATGTTGACAGAATGATAGAAAACAGATTACAAAAAAAGGTTATGAATTATCGGCCGACTGGGAAAGAAGAACTAGGTAGACCTGGATGGTTGGATGGTAGAGACTGGAACAGCTGACTACAACACTTAATTCATTTAAGGAGATGATATCGATGACAATATAGAATAGTGTATGATAGAATGGAAACTGTTGCCTCGTAACCAACCATTAACAATTATCTGTCGAATGTTACGTTTGCGGATGTACACTGTATCGTATATGCTTCTAGTAATATGTTTTTGTAACCTGTCGAGTTTCACTTATAATTACGATACACCTTGTATATGGATAGATAATATGTAACTGTATCTGAGTACAGTCTCCTCTTGGCCTTAAAGTACGTGACAGAATGATCAGAGTTCGTCAGCTCAACGTAAATAATTTGAACAGATATTGCGCCCGCATACCACTGGTAACACGTGCGATTCTTTTGCGCTGGAGGGAAGGAATGTGTAAAATTTTAGTGGAACGACAGCTGGAATATTATCAGACCACCTGTTCTGCAGCCGCAGAATGAATGATGGACGAGCCTCTCTGCCGCTGTTCGGCACGCAGATCACAGACACCGACACCGACAGGGACAGCGGGAGGGTGGACGCCGCCGCCGGCCCTCTGGCCGTGACAAAAGAGAGCGCACGCTTAATGACGCATTCAGACGGCCGTCAATCTGAGCACTGTGCGGCTGCCTCCGCTGCAAATCGGTGACAAAATCCTCCCCGTCGGTCCGGCAGCCACAATTGGACGCCAGCCGCGCATCGATTTCAGATGGCCGGCCGACGCGTCGGCTATTGCGCTTTGCGGCGAGTAATATGGCAAATTAAACAGCGCGCGCGTTTTATTTCGTTTGTAACTAAAATCGGCATTGTTCCTGCTGTGCGTCGTCGCCACATCAGAGCCCGCTACAGTTACAGCCGGCGGAGCTGTCAATTTACCTACTGTACCATGACGAGTGTAAACGATTTGCGAACTGTAATAATGAGTGATAGTGTCGACAGGGGAAGATTTACATACCTGCAGAGGCACCTTATGAAGAAATTATAACAATGATATAAATAGAAAATAATACTGAAGATATGTGAAATGATTAGTTTCGTTTTAGGTAAGATAAAGGCACGAGGGAAGCAGTTGTAAGGTTGCGGTTGGTAAGTGAAAAAACAAAAATTTCATTGTATTTATCTACCTGTAAAAACTGCGCAACAGTGCCAAATGGTACAATATGTTCGAAATTCCGAGAAAAATTGGAATAAGCTGTAGGGAAAGAGGAGTAATATACAGTATGTACAAGAACCAAGAGGTGACATTAATGACGGAAAACCAAGATGAAAGTGATCTGATAAAAAGGGTGTAACGAATGGTGTGGTCTTTCGTCCCTACTGTTCAATCTGTATATCCGAGAGCCAATGAGGGTAATGCAAGATGGGTTCAAGAGTGGGACTAAAATTCAGGATGAAAGGATACCTATGATACGATTTGCTTATGCCGTTGCTATTCTCAGTGAAAGTGAAGAAGAATTACAGGATATGTTGAACAGAAGGTACAGTCTAACAAGTACCGAATATGCATTGAGAGTAAGTCTAAGAAAGACGAAAGTAATGAGAATCTTTGCAATTGAGCTGTGGTGCTACAAAAGAATGCTGAAAATCATTGGACTGATAAAATAAGGAATGAGGAGGTTCTTTTCAGAATCAGAGAGGAAATAAACATATAGAAAACGCTGACAAAAAGAAAGGACATAATGATAGAACATCTGACGTGGTAGTAGACGGAGCAATAGAGGGTAAAAACTGCATAGGAAGACAAAAATTTGAGTATATCCTGCAAATAATAGAGTTCATAGGTTGGAATTGCTACTTTGAGATGAGAAAATTGGGCAGGAGAGGAATTCGTTTCGCGCCGCATCAAACATCAAACCAGTCACAAGCCTGACGGCCCAAAAGGAAAATAGAAGAATCGCGTTTTTTGTACGGCTAAAGCCTTGGATAAGTGTAAATTGACCTTACACATTAGTGATATTTGAGAACGAGCTAATACTCGAGACTGATCCAGAATACATGTGGTGGAAGAGGTTGCGGCCAGATGGTTTTCTATTAGCTGTTACCAAGGGAACGTATTGCGAGATAAGTGACCTACGTCCATATTCGGTCATATAACCGCCATACAACGTTAACCATAGTCGGAGCTGACGCTACAGTAGAACTACTCTGAAGAGTACATCGCCCAAGGAGCAACTGTTGGAAATTAGTGTTCACATGTTTCCAGGGTGGAGCTGGTGGATGATTGGTCACGGTGAAATAGTATCACTCCATTTGCCATTTCTTTTTATTGGCAAAGGTTTCGTCCATTTGTTTGAAACATCTTTCTACGTACTTGGATGACGATACGAGTAATGGATTTGATGTTGTTTTGTACTTTAAGAAATAGCCCCTGTACTATAGTTACGTTACGGTACAGAAATGGAAGTTGTAATATCACTTTGATCATAAGTGCCACGTAATGATTCCAATACAAAATCACAGCAAATAGTGATATTTTATCACATAACATATCTCCATTAGAACTTAGGTAAGTTATGCGCCACCTCTGTTGAAAACGCAGTAGCAATTCTATCATAATATTGCCATTTTTTCAGCATCTTAGGAATAGGATTAACACTGGAAGTTTACGAGACTTACCCGTTGGTCCATAATTGTGCCCTTTACCTATTCTGATTAATACTTAATAGTACTCGATTCTGGCACTATAAGTACATACAAATTACTAATCTGCACTATCTTGGTTTTTTCAAGCAGAGCTCTGTCCCCACGCTACGTGAATTGCTACCGTAACATCTGAAGCAGCAACTAACGCAATCTGCTGTCTGTGCGAGAAGATACTTGGTGCTCCCGAACTGCAGATGTGTTCCTGTTCCTTACTCCTAAGCATTTTACAACTCTGGTTTAAATTTATCATTATTTGGAATAAAACGATTGGAATGCATAATATGTTCGGCACTTTATCATGAGAAGAGTTCAAATACATTTCATAGCACGGCAAAGTCACAAGTTAAGTAATCCCAGACAGCTGATTTACGTAAGTGTTTCTGCTTTTCTCGAGTGTTTACTCGTTCGACTGCTGGATGTCTGATGATTATAGCAGCTGAGGAGAAATCTAGTACTTGTGGTTGCTGTATACGGCGACCCTGTGTCACAGAAGAGACAACGCTGAAGTTTGTCAGAGCTGGAAAACCGTGAACGACTAACATCTCAATACACAGATGAATACATTGCTATTATTTGGAAAAATCTACTGCTGGTTTAAGTCAGTATGCTGCAACCGGAATACCGTGTAACGGAATAAAAGCAGGACAAGGAGCGTTTATGAGAAGCCCCCCTTCATGATGTTTGTACTTATGTCCACAACGCATCAACAACCGATGCAGCGGTGCGGCAGCAGACCAGTTCCGCTTTGGACATGTAAGTGCGTAGTAGTGTGTGATAAAGAGTCTACTAACTACTGAAGACTGTTGGGTCACATATCAATTTCGTGTCGTAGCAATAACCAAGGACGTAGGTCGTAGCAATAATGCCAAGGCATTTTCCACGACCACGACGTGCATTACCAAGAGGCTCTTGAATTATATAAACAACGTACTTTTCAAACAGGTACTGATGTGTAAGTAAGATCTATAACCTGAAAAATCTTTAGCAGCCTCAACTCGCGTTCAGTAACGCGTACGATCGACTTTATGACCACCACATATAAACTTTAAAAATGCTTATTTCATTTACTGTTGTGGAATTTTCTCCCAACACTCTTTTTAAAAACATAATGATGTGTAAGTAAGGTTTCGAACCTACCAGTGTTGAGTACATCAGCTACTGAGACGTAACATTTTAGGTTCAGGTCCAACTGGAAAATTTATAACATATATGGAATCTCCTGGAAGAATTTATTAAAAACCAGCAATACTTTTTCAAAATTTTTCAATATAAAGTAACTGACTAGGTTACAATATTTCCAAAGGGTGGGCATTAAATACTCCTACCCCCTCCCCCCCTTCCCCCTCGGTTGGTATTTCATGGGTTCAATCCCCGTGTTGTATTGTGAGCACCATTCACATACTAAGTGTAAGTGATCATGAATGAGTTCCAAAATGGCTCTGAGCACTATGGGACTAAACTTCTAAGGTCATCAGTCCCCCAGAACCTAGAACTACTTAAACCCAACTAACCTAAGGACATCACATACATCCATGTCCGAGGCAGGATTCGAACCTGCGACTGGGGCGGTCGCGCGGTTCCAGACTGTAGCGCCTAGAAGCGCCCGGCCACACCGGCCGGCAATGACGGAGGTGTTCTGCCCTGGTGGCGGACTGGATAACAAAGCAGTGTGTGTGTGTGTGTGTGTGTGTGTGTGTGTGTTGTGTGTGTTTGGTTACCGGTATACTCTTTGCCCAAGTGTGTCCAGGAAACTGAAAGAAAATACTTTCAAGCCCTACGTAGCGTTCTTTATATATCTTCACAGCTTGTATACTATGACGTTCCTCTTTCCCTTCCTATACCGTCCGCTCCAACTGAAAATGTTTGTATGATTTTCTGTAGTACGTAGGCAGCTGCTACGTAACAAAATAAATGTTTGTTAGAGTGAATCGCATCGGAGTTTTTCTTTTGCAACCACGACTACGTAAAACTGAATCCTGACCAAATGTGGCTTACCTTGCCGTCAGTTTTGAGTTAACATTGACATTAACATTTAACAAGGTTATACAGGTGACTCATAACTACAAAGACAAACTTCCAAAGGCGGAAGTATGGTCCAAAGAAAGGAAAATGGCCTATTAAGAAAAAAATGTCTCTAAAACGCATAAGAGCTATGAACACTTGTTCAGCTTTGCAACTGGGAAACACATCTCTTAACTCAACACGTGATAATAACTCTTAAGTTATATACACTCCTGGAAATTGAAATAAGAACACCGTGAATTCATTGTCCCAGGAAGGGGAAACTTTATTGACACATTCCTGGGGTCAGACACATCACATGATCACACTGGCAGAACCACAGGCACATAGACATAGGCAACAGAGCATGAACAATGTCGGCACTAGTACAGTGTATATCCACCTTTCGCAGCAATGCAGGCTGCTATTCTCCCATGGAGACGATCGTAGAGATGCTGGATGTAGTCCTGTGGAACGGCTTGCCATGTCATTTCCACCTGGCGCCTCAGTTGGACCAGCGTTCGTGCTGGACGTGCAGACCGCGTGAGACGACACTTCATCCAGTCCCAAACATGTTCAATGGGGGACAGATCCGGAGATCTTGCTGGCCAGGGTAGTTGACTTACACCTTCTAGAGCACGTTGGGTGGCACGGGATACATGCGGACGTGCATTGTCCTGTTGTAACAGAAAGTTCCCTTGCCGGTCTCGGAATGGTAGAACAATGGGTTCGATGACGATTTGGATGTACCGTGCACTATTCAGTGTCCCGTCGACGATCACCAGAGGTGTACGGCCAGTGTTGGAGATCGCCCCCCACACCATGATGCAGGGTGTTGTCCGTGTGTGCCTCGGTCGTATGCAGTCCTGATTCTGGCGCTCACCTGCACGGCGCCAAACACGCATACGACCATCATTGGCACCAAGGCAGAAGCAACTCTCATCGCTGAAGACGACACGTCTCCATTCGTCCCTCCATTCACGCCTGTCGCGACACCACTGGAGGCGGGCTGCACGATGTTGGGGCGTGAGCGGAAGGCGGCCTAACGGTGTGCGGGACCGTAGCCCAGCTTCATGGAGACGGTTGCGAATGGTCCTCGCCGATACCCCAGGAGCAACAGTGTCCCTAATTTGCTGGGAAGTGTCGGTGCGGTCCCCTACGGCACTGCGTAGGATCCTACGGTCTTGGCGTGCATCCAAGCGTCGCTGCGGTCCGGTCCCAGGTCGACGGGCACGTGCACCTTCCGCCGACCACTGGCGACAACATCGATGTACTGTGGAGACCTCATGCCCCACGTGTTGAGCAATTCGGCGGTACGTCCACCCGGCCTCCCGCATGCCCACTATACGCCCTCGCTCAAAGTCCGTCAACTGCACATACGGTTCACGTCCACGCTGTCGCGGCATGCTACCAGTGTTAAAGACTGCGATGGAGCTCCGTATGCCACGGCAAACTGGCTGACACAGACGGCGGCGGTGCACAAATGCCGCGCAGCTAGCGCCATTCGACGGCCAACACCGCGGTTCCTGGTGTGTCCGCTGTGCCGTGCGTGTGATCATTGCTTGTACAGCCCTCTCGCAGTGTCCGGAGCAAGTATGGTGGGTCTGACACACCGGCGTCAATGTGTTCTTTTTTCCATTTCCCGGAGTGTATTTTATAGCCAATGTTCACCGGACAATTTATCTTCTTTTCATCCCTACTACCACCTCGGAAACTTCGTGAGTGGGATGCTGGTTCACCCTGTATACTACTTTTTGCTCTAAATTTTTTCTAACTTTCCTCAAATCCTTCGATGTACTAAAACTTTTAGATTTAAAATAACATACAATAACCCTTTTGAAAAACCCTTAACAAACTTTCACTTAACAGCTACTGAATTAAAAGCACATAATGAAAACTGACCGGAGTTACAAGTTAAGGCACTCTTAGACTCCTCTATTAAACCCTGTTACTCAATATGTTAGGTCTTAAGGTCTTAATATATTGCTATTTTCTCAATCCTTAAATTAATATTACATATTATTATCTTCACATTATTAACTATCACATTCTCATACATATTACTAAAAGACTTCAACATATCTTATGGTTAAACGATGAGGTTGGTATTCTACCAGGATATTAATGAAGCTCTGTATTCCCGTATTTCAGTTTCAGGGAACACTGTACATTTCGTATCAGTGAACACTGTAGAGATAAAAGGCGAGGGAATGGTGAAACACGATTTCTCTTACGTTAGCGTCCTACGTGAGTGACATGTTGAGAACGTGCCGCAGTGAGGCGACCGCGGAAAACTATCAATCAGTCGCCGGCGGTTAGTTGTCCTACGTGAGCGCACTCGCGCAGGGTGTCGTGCGACTCCCCCCTAAGCGGACGCTGTCAGTTGTTTTGACATTTTAGCGTGAGCTGGTTGGAGTTTTGTTGTTTGTGTTTGAAATTACAATGTCTGAAATACTGATAATTGTTGTTCAAGAGCATTATGTTTATTTACATCTATACCCTGCAAACCGCTGCCAAGTGAGTTTGAGAGGGTACGTTCCATTGTACCAGTTGTTAGGGATTTTTCCGTTTAATACATGTATTTTGTGTAGGGAGCGTTTTCTGCTGGTTTCAAATATCAAACAACCATACACTGTCAGATGAAAGTGGTCACTAATTTCATATGAAACTCTCTATAATTGATAGCTGTCGTGGTCATAGTGGTTAATCAAAAGCATATGCGGTATTCTATAAGTCCAGTGGCTGCTGAACTGGAAATGTCAAAACTATTTATGCCAATAGGTAATTATATTCCTTTTAAAGTTACTTGATAACTTACGTCTGGCACTTACCGCTACAGTGTTGCCACATCGTCTGGCGGCTACCACTCGGTTATAGGCGTCACACAAACACAGCGGGTCGCTTGACAAATGCTGTTACTGGGTAACGCGGTATCTGTAATCCCTTCCTGTCATTGATTCAAACCTTTGTCCTTCTACATGTCAGTTTATAAGCCAAAGACCACACTATACTATTACTTAGACAAAAATCTTGTGTTCCAGTCCTAACAAATAACTGACTATAAAAACCTAACCTGCGCCAGACCAGGCCACGAAGGCCCAACGGTACCGACCGGCCGCCATATCGTCCTCAGTTCAAAAATGGTGCAAATGGCTCTAAGCACTATGGGACTAACATCTGAGGTCATCAGTCCCCTGGACTTAAAACTACTTAAACCTATCTAAACTAAGGACATCACACATACCCATGCCCGAGGCAGGATTCGAACCTGTGACCGTAACAGCAGCGCTGTTCAGGACTTAAGTGCCTAGGACCGCCGGCCGCATTGGCCGGCTCTTCCACAGTCCTCAGCCCACAGGCGTCATTGGTTGTGGATATGGGGGGGGGGGGGGGGTGGCATGTGGTCAGCATTCCCTTCAAAATTTCAGCTTCACTCAATGACGTGTGAAGCTTATCTCTTGTAAGCCGATCTCTGCGATTTTAATAAATGTAAAAGGCGTTGAATCGCTTTTTATGCTGTTTGGTTAGTGCTGTAAGTGAAATATATGTATTTCGTTAGGATCGTTGTGTATATGTGTATATGTGTGTGTGTGTGTGTGTGTGTGTGTGTGTGTGTGTGTGTCTGTGTGTCTGGTGTGAATAAAAAGGCCAGGTTCAGGATTCAGGTCCCAAACACATTAAGAAAAAAGCCGGACGGAAAACTGTCAATGAACTAATTCTTGCGGCAGTTTGGCAACGGTAGACGGTTGGGGCGCGACGTTGAGCCCTCTGACTGGAGGAAAGCAGCTACAACGAGTGAAGTGTCTACTACCAAGTAATTTTATGCAGACTACACTAATCAGTTTTTGATTAGTGGGAAAGCTGAAGATGCCAAATTATAAAGATAATTTCACTAGCGCTGCTGGAAAGACTAAATGGCAACATAAAGAATTATCGCTACATGTAACTAAAAAGCTCTCTATAGGTTGTAAATCAACAAAATTCATCAGCGCAGCCTGAAATAACTGAAATATGTACTTACTTAGCGACTGCATCTCGTAATATAGCAAAAAACGTACTTCACTTAAAGCTGAGCAGCCCATATAGAAGATCGTAAATATTAACCTGTACAGTACTGCAGTAGTCTTCTGTCACGAGGTATAAAATGCTGTTAACAGAGTAATTCGTTCCATTGAGAAGAACTACATTTGCTTGGAAATCTCTATACAAAAAATGTGTGGCGTATTGATCATATGGCAAAATGCACGCCTCTTTGCATGATATAATTTTCAAAAAACTACATTATATTGTTTTGAACTATTTACGAAATGCAATGGGTGTTACGGCTACAAGATTCATGTTGTGCATGCACAGGAGTCGGCATACCATGTGAAACCCTCCGATAGATAAAAAAAAAATACTATCTCTCGAGAATAGAGTGAGATATTGCTCTGCTCTCAGCTTTCAATAGTGTTTGAAGATGCGAGGTACATTTCATATGTGGCTATGTACGACCTGAAACGATCCATATATAAAGTGTACACAGTGTGTTTTTGCCTCTGAAAATTATTAAATTGTAGTGCCGTGATCTGACGCATCACAGTATCTATGACGAACAAGAAGAGAATTTCAGTCCTTTATCGAGCTAAGATATTAAACTGTAATATACGGAAGAGTCACATTTTTTTTTAACGTAATAGTTTTCTTAAAAGCGGACGACAGTATTTCATAGCGGCCGGCACCTTAACACAACTCGTGCCACACAGCTGCGATGCACATGTAGGACACGATAATCCCAGTGCACCGCTTCACTTTGTATCGCTTGAATATGTGTGCTCTTCCGGCACTGCTCCGCATTCGCGTTGGAAAGGAAGAAGAGGCGGTATGGCGCTTGGCAGAACACTGATTTTTCAGCCTCAACCGTCGCTTAACTCTCCAGTTCATCACAGGAAAACACATGTAACTGAGAACCGATAGTGACGATGAACTGATAACGAAGAAACGTCGAATATATACTGCTGCTGCGGAGGAGACACGTTTATAAAAAGACGGTGCATCATATCGCAGTCAACATGAACCACACAAATACCAGAGATTACTGCTTCATCAAAACTAACAAAATCGTTGGAAACAATTATAGGCAAAGTGTCGTCCACATATCTGAACTAGCAGCGTAATGGAGGCTAACTCCATGACTCGATTATTATTTAAGCTAGTAGTATTGGTAGAGGAAAGTGCTCTGCTATGTTATCTGTCTGCTACTTGTATTTGCCCTGAATTAACGTGGCAGACGTAAGTGAATGACGTTGCATATATAAAAGGATGAACACGTTTCTGTATACTGTAAGTAGTGTCGTTTGTTGATACGTATGTAGGTCCAAATGTGTGTAGAACAGTAGGAATAGTGAAAACCGTATAATCCTGGAGAAGATCACAGCAGAGGATTATTTTAGAAGTGCATATGACGCAACTTAAGAACCCAGAAGATTTTAACCTTAGTGACAACCGCCAGACCCAGAGGAAAATATTTCATATACACTTATTTAAAATAATAATATATTCCAAAAATTTATAAAATCTAACAGGAAATAGTGTCTGAATCATTCATGAACAAAAGTTATCCATAATTTTAGAAAACACAGCAGTAAACACAGCTCTATTAAAAAGTACACTTGCACGATATAGTGTCTGAATCATTCATGTACGAAAGTTACCCATAATTGTAGAAAAACACAACAGTAAACACATTTCTTTTAAAAGCTAGACTTGTAGCCCTCAGTGTCTTCAATATAAGCAGATGTTAAATAAGAAAATGTTCCAACTGTTATGTATAGATCAGTATTTCAAAAAAGTTCGCCAGCTTGCAATAGCAAAATTTGCGGAAAGTTCTTCCTGGAATGACTTGGCGACTTCTGAATTATCACACGTAATAACAGGGCAAAAGGTGACAGAGGAACACACCCCCATTCTGTATGTCCGTTCAATGGTACCATAAACAGCGCTATATAAAAGACAGAATAGCATCTAATTATGGCGTACTAAAATCTGTTCTACAAGTGAAACACTATCCTTATCATTGAGCAAATGGAAATCATGCAAATAAACCTACATAATAAAAGCAGTATAATATAACGGTTAATGAAATAACCTTCTATCAATGTGTCGCTGCGAAACCACAAACTTCTATACAATGTCAGTCTTTCCTCCCGATTGTTTCTTCTCCCGCCAATACACAACGTTCTTATATACACCGAAGTACCAGCGAAACTACTATAGGCACGTGTACTCAAATACAGACATATGTAAACAGACAGAATGCAGCGTTGCAGTCGGCAACGCATATATAAAACAACGGAGTATCAATATCGGTTACTGCGGCTCTAATGGCATATTGTCAAGAATTAAGTGAGTTTTAACGTGTTGTTATAGTCGCCGCACCAGCTATGGGGCACAACATGTCCGCGGTAGTGATGACGTGGGGATTTCACGAGTGTACCGTAAGTATCAAGAATCCGGTAAAACATCAAATCTCCTACATCGCTGCGGCCGGAAAACGATCCTGCAATGACGGGGCCATTCGGGGCAAGCAGTTAGGGGTCCTCTGGCAAACTGATGCATGTGCAACATGGATCAGACCGCTACAAAATTGCTTAAATACAGGCGACCATCTCAGCAGGAGGGGCTGGGTTCAGCAACTGACCGGCCCATGTATGGGGACTTTTACGAGCACACTACTTTCATGCAGATGTTCAGTCACCCAGTGATCACTTATAAAGACTCAAGTGTGTAAGCATTTTTTAACGCCATTACACATAGTCTGACCGGTCAGCTGACCCTTCCTCCAGCTGCCTCCCTGTACTAGTTGGTTTGCACCTTTTTCAGTCTGTTTGCCCTTGTGTGGATATTTTACAATAGTCACGTCAGTGCTCCAAGTGCGTCAGTTTGCTTATGGACCTCTATCAGCTTGCCTCCCTGGTACATCCCGTCCCACACTCCATCAGTGCAGGCAACTAGGATTCACCAGTTAGTCACAGTGTGCCCACACAGTGTCAGATGGGTCAGTGATCCACTCAATGGGGGGTCCTTACAGTCAGTTTGGATGTGCGTGGGTGACTGGAACGTTTGCGGGACACAAGGACGCAAGATTCTACAACAACTGACCACAGATACAAGATTTTGGGAACTTTTGAGATAGTCAGTAAGAAATTGCAACCTTGGGATTATGAGTGATTTGTCTATTAGATGGCACTGATGTACCATGAGAGATGAGAAAAGCTCAGTGCTTTGAAAGCAATGCTAGGGCAGCTTGAAACCCACAGATCGTCTTCGGAATAGAGTAACTCAACCTACATTATGTACTACTATTTCTAAGCCAATTAGTGGGCTTTTTCCTGAAAATATCTGTACGACTATCGTATGCTTGGTGATAAGATAACCGGCGCAAGTGCAACGCAAAACAGAGTCTTGAACGTTAGGAGACTGTGACTGATCACGAGTATCTTTAAGTTACATAAAAAGTATAAATTAATTATGCAGTGAACAGACTACGAACGCTTCGTGTAGTGGAGATCTCATTATACAAAATTTACTGTGCTGTGCTCATGTTTGTGTAGACTTTATAATCTGTCACCAGTCTGAATATTACTTAAGTTCATAAACAATGGTATCTGAAAACAAAACGAACTTTACATGACAATCTGGTGACACTCATTCTGTAGCAAGTGCTTGCTGTGCTGCTGCACTCCTCTATGATGACGGTGAAATTTACCTTACTTATAATAATACTCATTAAGTTGGAAAATGTGAAGAACGGTACCGTTAAAGAGGGCATGGGAGCTTATTACAGCCGGTTACAGACCGAGTGTTTATATAAGATTGATGGGAAAGCAAAGGAAGATTCGAAAATCCATATGGACATTCGGTTTTGTAATACCTTGCTCTATCAGAACAATTTCCCCTTTTCAGAGTAAATATATATCCGGTAAAGGTCTTGCTCCACCAGAAAAAAATTCCCGTCTTCAGAGCAAACATATGTCCAGTAATGGTCACTGAACAGCATCAAAATTCATATTCAGCACCAAAACAATACATCACTTTACAGAATATTTGAGTGATCACTGAATAGCTTGCTACTGAATGACAGAGTGTCTTAGTACATAGAATGGGCATGGATAGCTTTAAAATACATGGAAGTAATGAAGCACTTGGGCAGACTACTGAGACCCACCCATAAAGATCCAAGTTCCGTTTACAGACAAATGGCAACGAAAAGTTAAAGATTTACTTATTTAATCACGACATATGAAAAATAATTTCATCCTACGTCAATGTAGCTAACTGTACTTGTAGTATCTTCAAGTTTTCGCGGCGCAAAGACTGCTCGATTAAGTTTCGGGAATGCAGCCGCATGAATTCTGCTTCTTCTAATATTTCGGCTGTATACCTTTCAGCCATCTTCAGAGAGAGCCGTACGACTGACGCTCCAGCGCTCGCTCCATCCTTTTAAACTCGCGAACCGCGCCACTGCGCATGCGGCCACAGATAAACAAGGCGCCAGTGAAGTTAATCGGCGTCAAAGACGTACAACATATGCATGAGTTACGTCTGTGGCTGCGCATTTGATCCATGCTGGGAGGTCGATGTATTACTGGGAGCTGAACTGTAGCGACGTCTTTGTAAGTTCCATATTGAAAGTGCCGGATTCCATGATTTATCTAATGTGAAACCGCTGTCTCTATTAATTAAATTGTTCGTCAAGCGGATTTCAATGGCCTCTTTTACTACGGAGTCCCAGAAAGATGAAACAGAAGTCAGAATTTCGACATTTTCATACACCATAGAGTGACCAGAATCAATACAATGCTCTGCCACAGCCGATTTACTGGGTTGTAAAAGCCGAGTGTACCTGCGATGTTCCGTACACCTCTCTTGGACTGTACGATTCGTTTGTCCGATATATGAAAGGCCACATTCACATGGTATCTTGTAAACTCCAGGCTTGCGGAGTAGTAAGTCATCTTTAACGGAACCCAGGAGTGCAGCCGTCTTCGCCGGTGGACGAAAAATCACTTTTACTTTATGTTTAGTGAGGATCCTTCCTATTTTGGATGAAAGGCTTCCCACATACGGCAGGAAAGCCATGGATTTAAATGTTTCCTCGTCATCTTCTGCATTCCTTACGGACACCTTAGGTTTTATTTGTAGTGCCTTACGTATCTGTTGTGGAGAATACCCGTTGTCCTCAAAAACTCTCTTCAGATGTAAAAGTTCGTCTATTAAACTACTTTAATCAGAAATGACGGGTGCTCGGTGTACCAAAGTTCTTAGAACACTACTCGTCTGCGAAGGATGGTGACAGCTATTTGCATGTAAATATAAGTCCGTATGGGTCGGTTTCCGATATACTGCATGACCCAAAGTGCCATCTTCTTTGCGCCGTACCAGGACATCCAAAAATGGAAGACATCCCTCCTTTTCCACTTCCATTATAAAATGAATTTGTCCATGGATGGAGTTCAGATGGTTTAAGAAGTCCTGCAATTTGTCCTCGCCATGGGGCCACACTACGAAGGTGTCATCAACGTACCTCCAAAAAACTGTAGGCTTCAAAATAGCAGACTCCAGGGCCTTCTCCTCGAAGTCCTCCATAAATAAATTGGCCACCAAGGGTGACAAAGGACTACCCATGGCAACACCCTCAGTCTGTTCAAAAAAGTCGTTATTAAATAAAAAGTATGTGGAGGTCATCACATGGTGAAACAAAGCTAAAATCTCCTTATCAAAACTTTTTCCAATGAGATCTAAAGATTCAGAGAGAGGTACCTTAGTAAATAGCGACACTACATCAAAGCTGACTAATAGATCAGAGGTGTTCAGTTTCAAAGATTTTAATTTGCCAATGAAATCTGCAGAGTTCCTTATATGATGATCACATTTTCCCACAAGCGGCCTCAATAGTGACGCCAGGTGCTTGGCACAATCATAGTTGGGAGAACCAATATTGCTCACGATAGGACGTAGAGGAACCTCTTTCTTATGGATCTTTGGAAGTCCATAAAGCCTTCGAGGCACTGCACCGCTTGGTTTCAGTCTTCGTATGACCTCCGGTGGAAATGGGGAGGCATTCAAAAGCGACACCGTCTTCCTCACCACCTTGTTGGTTGGGTCCTTACTGATCTTCCGGTACATACTATCATTCAGTAAGCTGTATATCTTATCATGATAGTCGTCACGTGACATTAAAACAGTGGCATTACCTTTATCAGCAGGAAGAACCAACGTTTCGGTATCTTGGCGGAGCTTACGTAGTGCAGTCCTCTCTGCCACAGATATATTGCTTCTTTGTGGGCGAGCCTTCATAACAGCTCGACAAGTTTCGCGTCTTATTTCATCTGCAGAATCCGTAGAGAGTGGTCGGACAGCTTCTTCAACGGCACTGATGAATGCAGGTATAGGCAAAACCTTTGGCGTGGGTGCAAAATTCAGTCCTTTGCTTAAGACCATCATCGTAGCATCGTCCAAATCTCTACCTGTCATATTAATGACGGAGCGTCGAATGATACTTCGTTGCTGTGGAGATGGCTCAAGTCGGCTGAACTTTGCAGTCTGTCTTGATGTCGCTACCTCACGAACCCAGTCTGATTTGGCCCATGTTGTACCATCTATCCAGTTCCAAGAGTTGTTTGGTAACTCCACAGACATCTTCAGGTGCAGAAGATAAAGTTCTTGAGAAACAAGATCCAGCTTCCTTCGTGTAAATCGGATCCTCTCCTTAACGATAGCAGAACCAGCTTTAATTAAAATCTTATTCATGGAAGTCGATTTTATAAAATGTACTAACCTGGCAAACTTCGGAATTATGCCATGGTCACGGCACCTCAGTAAAAAACTTAGAGAGCTCAATAGTCTCGCTCTCAAATGTCGTAGTTGTCCAATCGTCGAACACATAAAACCATCTCCTCCCCGAAGAGGTACTTGATGTGAATCTTCAAGTTTTCGCGGCGCAAAGACTGCTCCATTAAGTTTCGGGAATGCAGCCGCATGAATTCTGCTTCTTCTAATATTTCGGCTGTATACCTTTCAGCCATCTTCAGAGAGAGCCGTACGACTGACGCTCCAGCGCTCGCTCCATCCATCTGTGGCAGAGAGGACTGCACTACGTAAGCTCCGCCAAGATACCGAAACGTTGGTTCTTCCTGCTGATAAAGGTAATGCCACTGTTTTAATGTCACGTGACGACTATCATGATAAGATATACAGCTTACTGAATGATAGTATGTACCGGAAGATCAGTAAGGACCCAACCAACAAGGTGGTGAGGAAGACGGTGTCGCTTTTGAATGCCTCCCCATTTCCACCGGAGGTCATACGAAGACTGAAACCAAGCGGTGCAGTGCCTCCAAGGCTTTATGGACTTCCAAAGATCCATAAGAAAGAGGTTCCTCTACGTCCTATCGTGAGCAATATTGGTTCTCCCAACTATGATTGTGCCAAGCACCTGGCGTCACTATTGAGGCCGCTTGTGGGAAAATGTGATCATCATATAAGGAACTCTGCAGATTTCATTGGCAAATTAAAATCTTTGAAACTGAACACCTCTGATCTATTAGTCAGCTTTGATGTAGTGTCGCTATTTACTAAGGTACCTCTCTCTGAATCTTTAGATCTCATTGGAAAAAGTTTTGATAAGGAGATTTTAGCTTTGTTTCACCATGTGATGACCTCCACATACTTTTTATTTAATAACGACTTTTTTGAACAGACTGAGGGTGTTGCCATGGGTAGTCCTTTGTCACCCTTGGTGGCCAATTTATTTATGGAGGACTTCGAGGAGAAGGCCCTGGAGTCTGCTATTTTGAAGCCTACAGTTTTTTGGAGGTACGTTGATGACACCTTCGTAGTGTGGCCCCATGGCGAGGACAAATTGCAGGACTTCTTAAACCATCTGAACTCCATCCATGGACAAATTCATTTTACAATGGAAGTGGAAAAGGAGGGATGTCTTCCATTTTTGGATGTCCTGGTACGGCGCAAAGAAAATGGCACTTTGGGTCATGCAGTATATCGGAAACCGACCCATACGGACTTATATTTACATGCAAATAGCTGTCACCATCCTTCGCAGACGAGTAGTGTTCTAAGAACTTTGGTACACCGAGCACACGTCATTTCTGATGAAAGTAGTTTAAAAGACGAACTTTTACATCTGAAGAGAGTTTTTGAGGACAACGGGTATTCTCTACAACAGATACGTAAGGCACTACAAATAAAACCTAAGGTGTCCGCAAGGAATGCAGAAGATGACGAGGAAACATTTAAATCCATGGCTTTCCTGCCGTATGTGGGAAGCCTTTCATCCAAAATAGGAAGGATCCTCACTAAACATAAAGTAAAAGTGATTTTTCGTCCACCGGCGAAGACGGCTGCACTCCTGGGTTCCGTTAAAGATGACTTACTACTCCGCAAGCCTGGAGTTTACAAGATACCATGTGAATGTGGCCTTTCATATATCGGACAAACGAATCGTACAGTCTAAGAGAGGTGTACGGAACATCGCAGGTACACTCGGCTCTTACAACCCAGTAAATCGGCTGTGGCAGAGCATTGTATTGATTCTGGTCACTCTATGGTGTATGAAAATGTCGAAATTCTGACTTCTGTTTCATCTTTCTGGGACTCCGTAGTAAAAGAGGCCATTGAAATCCGCTTGACGAACAATTTAATTAATAGAGACAGCGGTTTCACATTAGATAAATCATGGAATCCGGCACTTTCAATATGGAACTTACAAAGACGTCGCTACAGTTCAGCTCCCAGTAATACATCGACCTCCCAGCATGGATCAAATGCGCAGCCACAGACGTAACTCATGCATATGTTGTACGTCTTTGACGCCGATTAACTTCACTGGCGCCTTGTTTATCTGTGGCCGCATGCGCAGTGGCGCGGTTCGCGAGTTTAAAAGGATGGAGCGAGCGCTGGAGCGTCAGTCGTACGGCTCTCTCTGAAGATGGCTGAAAGGTATACAGCCGAAATATTAGAAGAAGCAGAATTCATGCGGCTGCATTCCCGAAACTTAATGGAGCGTACTTGTAGTACTTTGCCTTATCAAAAAGCACATAGATATCTCACCATCACAGTTGCAGGAACATAAAGTAAACATATCCCAGTGACCAGGAAGAACATGATTACTACAAAAAGCCAAAACTGAAATGTACCCTGAAGTTGAATTGTACTTGAAACCAAAGAGTCTCCTGGTAGACATTTCACGCATCTGGCTACCCATTAGTGCAATTACTATATAGTAAAGCATCGACATATATAATGACCAGCATGAACTGTATGACCTCCTACCTAATAGCCCTTCTGTCCACTTTAGTGTGGATAACAGCGGCTACGCGTTGTGTCATGGAAGCAATAAGGCCTTGGTAGGTCACTGGATGGAGCTGGCTCTACATCTGCACACATGTCGTCTAATTCCTATAAATTCTGGGTAGGAGCCATGAGCTCTGATGCCACGTTGAGTGGCATGCCAGATATGTTCAGTAGGGTTGAGATGTGGTGAGTTGAGGGGCAGCACGTCTACCAGAGCTCGCCACTTTGTTCCTCGAACCAGTCTACCTCACTTTTGGCCTTGTGATGTGGCGCATTATCTTGTTGAAAAATGCTACTGCCATTGGGAAACATGATTATCATGAAATGGTGTATGTGGTGTGCAACCAGTTTTTGATACTGCGTAGCCATCATGGTTCCTTGCCCAAGGTCCATTTGATCCATGGATGCCCACATGAATCTTCCCCAGAGCACAATGGAGCTGCCACGAGCTTGTTTCCATCCCACAGAAGCTTTTCCCCTGGAAGACGACGGAATCGCCCCCTCCCATCGGTATAATGGAGAATAAATCGTTACTCATCAGAGCATGCAACGCTCTGACATGCTCCAAAGTCCAGTGCCTACGATCATGTGCCCATTTCAGTCATAGTTGCCGGTATTGTGGTGTTAACATTGGTACATGCATAGGTCGTTGTCTGTGGAGGCCCATCGTTAGGAATATATGCTACACTGTGGGTTCAAACAGACTTGTACTCTGTCCAGCATTGAGGCCCGAAGTGAGTCCCACTAAAATTCACCTCTTGTCGTGATTTACCAATCTGCCCAGCACACTTGGTCCGACATATGTACTGAGTAGTGGCTGTCAAACACCAGGTCTGAACATGATTTCACGTTGATTTTGCAATGTGTAGAAGACACTCATCACAGCACTCCCCAAACACCCGAAAAGTCGTGCCGTTTGTGAAATGATTTTCTTGTGCCTCTAGGCCATCACAACTTGACCACTGTTACACTAAGAAAGATTGGGTACGTTAGCCATTCTACACACGAACAGCACGCTCACTGATACTACATAAACCGAACATGTATGTCACTAGCAGTTATTCTATGCCAGATGAAGCTGCTATCACATGGACAGGCCTATATCGATAGTAGGTAGGTGGTCATAATATTCTGGCTGATCAGGGCATCTACACCTGTATGGGTTGGTATTCCCCCACAGGCGACTCCGCAGGTGGCGGGTAGGAGAAGAGCCATCAGTTATGGTGGGTAGCGACAAAATGAAATACTCGGCATGTACTATAATATGGCACAGCAGATCGAGGCGCTAAGATAACTTACTATCAGCGTGTATCCACCAAGAGATATGGCACCAAATGAAGGCTCCAGTAACCAACAATCTCTGGTTCTAATTTCCCAGAGGAAACAATGGACGAACAAGATTAGAAAAAAAACGACTCATTGGAGGAATAAGAACAATACCCCAGGTGGTAACCAATCCACTCATCAACAGACAGTAACCAGGAACTCATATTCTGGGGAACTTGAACTTACACAATCGCAGAGAAAGTTGGAGACCTCTGGTAGACATTCACACAAAACTTCTACATTTGTTAGAACATTCAACATAAACACACTGTTCTAACCAGGAAAACTGCCAAACCTGACATTGAGCTCTATCAACAAAGGACAATGAGTCATCCCCTGCAGGAAACATGCAGAGATGAGAAAGAGACCAACTCACTTCCCTGATCCATGCATTAACATATCAACTAATTTAGCTTTTTGGTTTTTATAGGAAGTACCCTTTAAAATAATACGCTTTGGAATTCATTGTTCACTTCATTAAACCGGCCTCTGTGGCCGAGCGGTTCTAGGCACTTCAGTCCGGAACCGCGCTTCTGCTACGGTCGCAGGTTCGAACCCTGCCTCGGGCATGTATGTGTGTGATGCCCTCAGGCTATTTAGGTTTAAGTAGTTCTAAGTCTAGGGGACTGATCATAAGTCCCATAGTGCTTAGAGCCATTTGAACCATTTTTTCACTTCAGTAACCACAGTTCAAAATGTTCAAATGTGTGTGAAATCTTATGGGACTAATCTTCTAAGGTCATCAGGCCCTACGCTTACACACCACTTAACCTAAATTATCCCAAGAACAAACACACACGCCCATGCCCGAAGGAGGACTCGAACCTCCACCGGGACCAGCCGCCCAGTCCATGACTGCAGCGCCCTAGACCGCTCGGCTACTTTAAGCACAGTAATTGTTCAGATAATTGTTATTTGTGAAGCTAATGCGAAGTTTTACTCTGTCTTTTTGAATACATACCGGTACGTCACTTTGAAATCGTTGTCGCGGAATATCATCTCACAGGAATAGTTCCTCTCCCCATCCCACTGTTTAAACCAGGTTTAAAGTTACGCATTACAGCACTGCACCATATGGTATGCAACAGTCTGTATGTTTCCAGAATGAGATTTTCACTCTGCAGCGGAGTGCGCGTTGATATGAAACTTCCTGGCAGATTAAAACTGTGTGCCCGACCGAGACTCGAACTCGGGACCCTTGCCTTTCGCGGGCAAGTGCTCTACCAACTGAGCTACCGAAGCACGACTCACGCCCGGTACTCACAGCTTTACTTCTGCCAGTATCCGTCTCGTACCTTCCAAACTTTACAGAAGCGCTTCTGCGAAACATGCAGAACTATAAGAGCTTCTGTAAAGTTTGGAAGGTAGGAGACGGATACTGGCAGAAGTAAAGCTGTGAGTACCGGGCGTGAGTCGTGCTTCGGTAGCTCAGTTGGTAGAGCACTTGCCCGAGAAAGGCAAACGTCCCGAGTTCCAGTCTCGGTCGGGCACACAGTTTTAATCTGCCAGGAAGTTTCAGTCTGAATGTTGTTTGGAAATTTTATTTATAAATATAAATTTATCTTATCCGCCGCCTGATTCCTTTTTGTCGCTGTGCTTTCGAGAAATCTGCAACAACGATGCCAAGACGAGAGGTAGGTGGGAATTTTGATTAGGGCCAGATAATTGTTTTACTTCGGTTCCGCATTTAATATACAGACAAGCTGTATCCAGACCATTTACTATTCATTGCAAATTACATTCTTTTTGGTCAAAGGTTGGTATAGAAGTTTAATTTGGATAATAATTTTGGTAATACGTAAACATTTTATAGGTTGGGAATTAATTTTTGGCTACATTCATACACGAACCACATAGTGCGGAAGATAAAATATGTACGCAATGTTATACGCAGCTCTAAGACGCCTCTGCGATGAATATGGCTACTTTAATACAACGTAACAGGGAAGCTGTGATCCTTTGTGTACCTTAAATTGCTGGAACCGTTACTCCGCTCGACTAAATACTGAGTGTTTTCACAGTCTATAAATCCCTGTATAGACGCTGTACGGAATACAGGATGTTTACTTCACTTACAGAATCGACTCAAGCAGTTCCACGAATGTGAAAGAAGGCAACTCCTCCGAAGTAATGCGATATTTATACGGCCGTCGGTCACATGTTGATCATTCACGCCTGTCTTCCCCAGGGAGCGTTTCCAGCGGGTTGCGGAGGAGTATGTTATTCGCACCCTTTCCGCTCAGAACCACGCGTAGAAAGACAGGCAGAGAGAGAGAGAGAGAGAGGGACACCGCTTTGCCACAGAGATGGATGGCGGAGACGGCCAGCAGGGTAGAGAGGAGCGACCCGCGGCGCACGAACGCAACGCAGCGCGGCAGCGGCCTGGCGGCCAGGCGCCCCGGCGCTGCCACTGCAGATCGATCGGGCCTCCGGGATCGGCGCAATCTCTCCTCTCTTCGCAGGTTCACAACGCGAACCTCAGGGTGTGTGTGTGTGTGTGAGTGTGTGTGCGTGACGTGACAGCGCAGACAAGCGCTGGCGCGTGTGTGGAGATAGGCAGCCGCACGAACTGCACTGAAGATTCAAAGGCATTGGTACACCTTCCTACTATCGTATTCCCGCGAGCACGCAGAAGTGCCGCGACACAACGTGGCATGGACTCCACTGATGTTTGAAATAGTGCTATAGGGAAATGACACCACGAACCCTGTAGGGCTGTCCGTAAATCCGTTAGTGTACGAGAGGTTGGAGATGTCTTCTGAACACCACGTTGCAAGGCATCCCAGAAAGGCTCAATAATGTTAATGGCCGGCGAGTTTGGTGGGCAGCGGATGTGTTTAAATTCGGAAGAGTGTTCCTGGAGCCACTCTGTAGCAACTCTGGACGTGTGGGGTGTCACATTGTAATGCTGCAGTTGCCCAAGTAATTTGGAATGCACAGTAGTCATTTATCTACGTGGGTGATCAGACAGGATAGTTACATACGTTTCACCTGTCAGAGTCGTATCTAGAAACATCAGGCGTTCCACATCACTCAAACTGACGACGCCACCACCATTACAGCCGCCACAACCTTGAACAGTCCCGTACCGACATGCAGGGTCCATGGATTCACATGGATTCATGGGGTTGCGTCCATACCCATACACGTCCATACGCACGACATAATGTGAAACGAGACTCGTCCAACAAGATTTCCAGTCAACAGCAGTCCAATGTCTGCGTTGACGGGCCCAGGCGAGGCGTAAACTTTATGTCGTGCAGTCATCAAGGGTACTCGAGTGCACCTTCGGCTCGAAAGCCCATATCGATTATGTTTTGTTGAACGGTTCGCCAATTGACACTTGTTGATGGGCCGGCATTGAAATCTTCAGAAATTCTCGGAAGGGTTCCCCTTCTGTCAGGTTGGACAATTCTCTTCCGTCGTCGTTGGTCTCGTTCTTGTAGTATCTTTTTCTGGCTGCAGTGATGTCGGAAATCTGATGTTTTTCCGGATTCCTGATACTCACGGTACAATCGTGAAATGGTCGAACGGGAAAATCCCTACTTCTTCACTACCTCGTGCGCCCACTGTAACACCAAGTTCAAATTCATTTAAATCTTGGTAATCTGCCATAGTAGCAGCAGTAATCGAACTAACAACTGCGCCTGACACTTTTGTATTATATAGGAGTTGCCGAACGCAGCGCCTTATTCAGACTTTACGTAATCTCGGTATTTGAATACGCATGCCTATACAAGTTTCTTTGGCGCTTCAGTGTATCAGATGGTTTTCACTGCCATGGAAAGTGTTACTTATGCCGCACTTTTGGAAAGTTTTTACAATAACATCTTCTCTCACTCCATACCACTACTGCTTTATTCGCTGCCGCGCCTGTTGACTTGTAGATCGTTTTAAAGCACTCCTCGACGTGAATTCATGTTGCATTTCATTCATCATCCATCTGTTTCATTCCTCTCTGATACACACTTTAAATGATTTATTTATCGAGACATCAAGACGTATATCCCCCCGAATAACAGCAAGCTCTGTATTTCCTTGCCTCAGTATGTCTTTCTCAGGATTTTTCAAATGCCTACTGAAGTGATCTATCACATAAAGAGAATTTTTCTTCAATAAAGCGCCTTTTCATCTCTCCCACATTCTGTTAGTCCATAATTCCACACCAACACCAGCATCTTCTATCCAACCTTTGCCATGTACATGATCAAAAACGTATGGCTATATTTCATGAGGTTTTGGCATTGTTTTGCTTTTGAAAATGATGACTGATTTAAGTAGCACAACTTGAAAGAACAACAGCGTAGTGCACTTTTTCATGTCTACTTTTCTTTATAGTTTCAGCTGTAGAACCTCTCGTAGCAATAGTTCACCCGGCATGTCAAGTGTCAGAGCAGTTTCTTCCATATTTACTATTTGGCTTAGTTCCACACTGGTTGCCTTTCGATTTTGATTACTGAAGCTATGGAAAGATAATATTTTCTCTTCATACTCTTGTTGCATTTTCTGAGATATTTTCGTTTTGGTTCGTAGTCCAAGTCCATTATGCTTCATAAACCTACAGCATTAACCAAATCGAACAACGAAGTCTGTTAAGTTCCACTGTACAGCTAGCTTATGAGCATGTATTTGAATCGATTTTGTATTCATGCCACTGTCATTCTGACCGCGTCCTTGAATCCATTCCAGTATGTCATCTTCTGGTTTTGATCATTTTGCTTTCAGTCCTCTTTTTGCACATTTAGTCTTCCTCATTTCTTCAGTTGTTCTTTATGAGCCAGCCAATCGCGAAAGGTTTTTTCCTGTTGGCTGAAGGCCGAAATCCCACTCAACTGCTATGTTTCTTCTGCACATTCCATTATTTTCAGTTTATGAGGCCGCAATATATGAATACACTTTGTTTTTTTTCCTTTAGCTACTAACAAAAATATTGTTCTTTTACCGATAACACAAATCACTTTCAGTTCAAGTTCACTGATACCGTAGTCTGCAATGACGCATAAGAGGTAAGACAGTGGTTTTGGTTTGCGATGTCGGGGCCGGAGGGAGACAGTGTTAGCAAGCTTGTGAATTCCTACAGCTCATGTTCGTCGCATTGGTGCATTGCTGCTGCCGGTTGAATCCAATGTTGCCAGACAGAGATAGGTTTCCCGTGACATCAAATAACTGGTCCCGTTTTAAGACTGACGAGAATTCAAAGCAATCACTGGATAATTTTATATTAACTTCGAGTTCACGAAGCAATTGAACGTTGGAATCAATTTTTCGGAAAAAAGTACGTCTTACAGTCCATAAAAGCACTAACGGACATCCAGCAACATTCTGTGTCATCCGACACCACTGGTTGGAGACCGTTCCATGTAGAGACTGTTGTTGTCACCGTTAACACTAACAACTGCCGAAATTCTTCCAATCCATATGTGGCATACAGCAAACCAGTGCTTAACAGCACTGGTTGAAAGTCTTGGTTGAAATTTTAGTTTTTCATTTTTCAACGACGCGTTTCGCCTTATTTACGCATCTTCAGATTATCTTCAATTGTTATTTCTAATTAATATAACCTGAAGATGCCTAAATAAGGCGAAACGCGTCGTTGAAAAATAAAAAAAACTGAAATTGCAACCAAGACTGTTTTTAACCAATACTACTAACAACTGCGTTTACAGTAATTCCTTACCCAGAGAGCATGAGGGGTTGCTGAATGGCGGCACAAAGTGGTCATCTACATTGAAGCACCAAAGAAACTGGAGCTGGCATGCGTATTCAAATACAGAGATTACGTAAGGCACTGAGGTCTGCAAAACCTTTATAAGATAACAAGTGCCTGACGCACTTCTTAGATGTTTTACTGCTGCCACAATGGCAGGTTATCAAGATTTAAAATGAGTCTCAACATGGTGCATAGTCGGCACACGACCGATGGAACACAGCATTTCAGAGGTACCGAAGAAGTGGGGATATCCCCGGACGACCATTTGACAAGTGTTCCGTGAACATCAGGAATCTGCTAAAACACCAAATCTCCAACATCACTGCGGCCGGAGAAAGATCCTGCTTTAACGGGACCAACGACGACTCAAGAATCGTTCAACGTGACACAAGTGCAACCATACGCAAATTGCTGTAGATTTCAATGGTGGGCAAACAACAAATTTCAGTGTGGGAATCTTACAACGAGGCATCATCGATATGGGCTTTCGGAGCGGAGGGTCTGCTCATGTTCCTGTAACGACTGCAAGACACAAAGCCTTACGCTTTGCCTGGGCCCGTCAACACCGACATTGGACTGTTGATTACTCGAAAAGTCTTGTCTGGTCGGACGAGTCTTGTTTCAAATTGCATGGTCGTGTACGCTTATGCAGACAACCTAATGAATTCATGGTTCCTGCATGTCAGTAGGGAACTGTTCAAGATGATGGTGGCTCTGTAATGGTGGGGGGAATGTGTAGTTTGAGAGATACGTTGACCCCTGTTAGGTCTAGATGCGACTCTGACACGTACATAAGCATCCTACCTTATCACCTGTATCCATTCATGTCCATTGTGCATTTCTACGGGCTTCGGCAAATTCCAACAGGACAATGCGAAACCCCAAACGTCCAGAATTACTACAAAGTGCCTCCAGGAACACACTTCTGAGTTTAAATACATCCGCTGGCCACCAAACTCCACAGATATGAACATTATTGAGTATATATGGGGGTCCTTGCAACGTGCTACTCAGGAGAAACTTTATCCCCGTCGTACTCTTACGGGTTAATGGACAGCCGTACAGGTTTCATGGTGTCAATTCCATCTAGAAGTACTTCAGACATTAGTCGAGTCCATGACACGTCGTGTCGCTGCACTTCTCCGTGCCCACCGGGGCCCTACACGCTATTATCGAAGTGTACCAGTTTCTTTGGCTCTTCAGTGTGTGAATCGCGACTCTCCATTAGTCGAGCGATCACTGTGGGTGAGTATATTGGAACTTGGGGTGAGAACCTATTCATGCAGTATTTAGAAGAGGAACACCGTCGTAATTCCTAAGGTCGTGCTGTGTGGGGACACTGGGTTGAACTTCAGGTCACGGCTTGCAGTGGTTGAGAGAAATGTGACGGTGCATAGTTACCTCTCATTCGACAGTAGCGTGTTGTGATTTTCCAATAGGACAGTGCCCCTACACACACTTGCCATGTGTCTCTATGAAAAGTATGTCCCCGATCAAAAACGTTTGGTTCCAGCTCGGGTGCCAATTTCGCTTCAGTGCCGGCATCCCGGACATCAAGAACTAGTTACAACAGTTGGGGTCCGGTTTACGTCAGGATAAAATAGAACGGTTTTTGACACTCTTCCAAACCCAATCAGTGCGTGCACTGAGACCAGAGGTGGTGGAGCGTCATACTGATAGGTGTGGTCATACCTTCAAATTTAATATAAATTTTGTTCGATGTTGTAATCATTGAAATAACATCACATTCGTTCTCAACTTGTAAAGATTAATTTCGTTACCTCTTCTTATTATGGGTGCTTCACTTTTTATGTCCGGTTGTGTATTAATCTCACTGCATGTTGCTGAGAAGATCTGAGCAAGTATCATTTATAGTGAGGGTACTTGAAACGCCGTCCGCCTTCCCGACGCTATGACTACCGAGATACTCTAGGACACAGCCAATCACGTTGGCACGCTGCAGCGCTGACCAGCACCTTGCGGGCCACTGAACCTGCCGACCTCTCCCTACGAGTCGGACCCGTCCGATCGACACCCATTTCCATTTTTCCAGCTGTATGTGACTGATTTTATCTGATATTCAAATTGTAATCGCGTCCGCTGACCGGAGCCACCGCGGCGCCCTCCGACATTTGCATGATAACGAAACTCGTCCGGCGGAATACTCGTTTTAGTTTTCCACCTGCTGGTAATGGAAATGTAAATAGCACTCTGCCAGACAAACTAGATATTACGAGCGATAATCTGGCGCCGTTGATTTGCTTAATTACCATCTCTGCTAGTGGAGTCGGCTTTGGTGCTCTGGTATTCATTTACGAATCGGAGATTACGCTCAAGGGTTAACCGCTCCAGGAATGTCAACATGTGCGGGTTACGCGCGTTACCATTTCTGGATATCGGTGACGGCGATATAGACATTTTCCGGACCGTACTCTAATCAGCCATGAGCATAAATGTTGACGGTACCTCAGGACACATAAAAACGGAAAGGATTTCACGGGACAGTTCGGTAGATATTAATGCAGTACCGGTTGAGTTCAGTGTTCAAGCGATTGTTTGAGAAAGAGATAAAGATATTGTGTTGTGGTGAATGTAGTATTCTGGTGCTTGGTGTGAGTGCTTTTCCTTGATCACATTAAAGGATCGCCAGTATACAAGGCACACTACTGTCAAGACACACGAGTCTCAATCTGAACAGCGAGTTACACTACCAAACCACTCCACGGAACCAGGTACCAAATGCAGTTTCTCTCTCTGACTTCTTCCAGGAGCTATAAAAATTTGATTTTAAATATTTCGTACAGGCATCTACTGAATTTAAAATTATAAATTGCTCTTACAATCTACTCATTAACAAGTGTAATTTTACATTAAAGGTTTAACACAATACGTCTAGTGCTATAGTTTTTCTTGAGGTAACGTAAATGACGCACAAACAGCCAGACTACATTATTCTAACATTTGAGGACGAGAGCAGTAAGCGACTTCCGACACACTTTACACACATAATTTCAAGCCCTTGCGAAACACCTCTGAGACAACACCTCCCAAAAATGATGAAAGGAGTAAGAGTTTACCGATTATTCGTTAACATCTTGGTATTTAGTCAAAGAGTCACTACAGTCAAATGTCAGAATCAGTCACGAAGTGTTAATTAATTACTTCTTTACTACCGACTTTATTCGCAACACAGTTTTCAAACACTATGTACATACGTCATTTAACGTACCAGCAACGTTATACCACTGTACGACACATTGTTCATGAGAAACGACCTAAAAAAATTGAGATACCTGAAAAACTAGTCTTTACTTAAAATGGAACACAAATTACCAAGACTAAATTCATCCTGTGTTTCATACAGAGAGCACTGAGAGACTTCCAACAAACTAGAACTCTAAGGGGAAAAATGTTACATAGACACTAAACAAACGTAAGTTTTACTACCACATACTTCATTTAAGGGAAGTCATGATTCATTGTTTACGCACTACAATTATAAGTTCCGCGGAAACCAAGAATAATTGTCCAACTGCAGTTGTATATTTCGCGACGGTTTAGTAATCTAGGTTGGAGCTCTATTTCTAAACTTTTCAAGACTTATTCTAGCTTACATGCACTGTCAAATTATTAAGACATTAACTCATTTGCAATTGGACGTTTGAAGCTTTACTATACATTGAAGTTAGAGTCTTAAGGAATTTGGGATTTACTTGCACATATTTAACAGTGCAAGATACACCTGTAAACGTGCTACTTTTCGTTGAAGTTCCCCACAAGTGTTAGCGACTGTTTCGTCTAGCCCTATCGCTAAAATACTCAGTTTCTTTAAGTTAACATCATAAGGAAAATACAAAGCCGATGACTAATATTACGAGTGTACTGAGTGCTTACTTACACACTCGGAAAACTTACAATGTAAATGTCATTATCAATTTTGGTCGGCATTCGGGACCCAACAATGCGTTGCTGAAGTACGGGGCCATCGGAAGCTACGGCCAAAATAATTTTAATACTCAACAACCTTACTGATTTAAACAAGTCTTTGGTAAAGTTGGATGCAGAAGACAGTGGGAGCTACACCAATGAGGCAATAAAACGAACGGAGAGACATTTTAAATGAGGCCGCTATACGAAAGATTTTCAGCCGGTTGCATAAAAGTTTATCGTTAAAGGCGTTGACCATGTTTCATTACCACTAAGGGCATTTTCTTCATAAGGAATGGAGTCACCTCACATTGATTTCAATAATTCTTTTTTGATTGTTCGATGCAGTTCAAAATGCGAAACATAAACTCATCCTAAATCGATCTGTTATCCCTCTTACATTTAACATGGAACTTTGTGGCTATGGTGCCACGACATATTTTATATAACGATCAATCATGAATTCAACTTTCCGATCACAGTAATAGTGTACTTCCTATTATTTTACCCCAACACTGAAGAAAGACACCGTAGCTGTGGTTGGAATGTTAGCAATAGTTATTTCCTGTAAGGTGCGCTACCACATCCAGAAAACATTCCTGTCAACTGACTCTAGTTACGGAACCCTATACAGTTTTATACCTAAATATTATTTCATGTAAATGGAAACTAAACCGTAATAATCGAAACAATAAATATAAAATAAACTCTTTACTCTTTTTTTATTTCGGCTCACTTGGTGTGAAAAGAGTGGGTACATTTACCAATAGAAAACCCAAACAAGCCTCTCCACAGGACGTAAAGGTAGGGTTTGTGTCCGAATATCCTTACCTTTTTCATATATCTTCTTCTACTTTTGCCTGCTTCGGCCTTCCTCCCCTTCTATTTCGCTGTTCCTAGTTGTTTTCGATTGTCACAAACCAGCGCCCTTAAGGAAACGGCACCATGCGCGTTCACCCCGTCTGCCCTACCCTAGCTACACCACTCACTGAATCTCATAAATAGATGGCTTGTAAGAGATTAGGTTCTGGTAACATAGTACTCAATCTCACTTTATTAACAAAGCGTCATAACAGAACGACCAAGTTCACAATTGGAGCAGCCATTTTCAGATTAAAATAAGTGATGGAATCGACACTTTACCACAATCTCGGATCACTCAACATGTTAGCTGAATTAACTAAATTTCCTGTGCGATATGAGCAGCATACTACATGACTGACAGCTCTCAGGTATGTGTAAAAATTAACTATTTACGTGAACCTCTTTGCCCATGGGCAGTCTGTCGTGTGGCTTCCGTAGCTCGGTTCAAAAATGGCTCTGAGCAATATGCGACTTAACTTCTAAGGTCATCAGTCACCTACAACTTAGAACTACGTAAACCTAACTAACCTAAGGACTGCACACACATAGAAACCCGACGCAGGATTCGAACCTGCGATTGTAGCGGTCGAGCGGTTGCAGACTGTAGCGCCTAGAACCGCTCGGCCACCCCGGCCGGCTTCCGTAGCTCGGGATTAGTATCCTAGCATGTCATCTAAAACAACCGAATTCCTTGAAACATCAATAAATATATTTTTAGTGCACTGTAAAATGACAAATAATGTTCAAAAAAGGAAAACTTCTGAGAACTACTTCCGAGACTCAAACTTGATTCCAACAGGTTAAAACCTGTTCCATGTCGTATGTCAGTTATCAGAGAAAATTGAGACTAGTAAAACTCCGACCTGATGTTTTGTAGGTGCTTATCTTTGAATACTGTGTCAACAGAATGAAATGAGCAGTATTACAGTGTGTCGAAAGAACGGAAGTGGAAACGTGAATTTCTACGTATGTGCTACTATATTTATAGTATAAGAAGGCTCTTCTGGGGCGGGGAGGGGAGGGGAGGGGGGGAGGTGGCTGAAGCTGGCACTAAAAGTACCTGATGGGCACCTAGCGCATGGGCTACTTCGAGGAGGCGAGTGATGAGAGGGCAGAAACTCCACTTTATACTCATAGGAAGAGCAGCACGCTGGAATCAACATCGTATTGACAATGCTCACTGAAAGAAAATATTAATCCGCAGATAGTAGTGTCTGTTAGTTGCAGTTGGCAGCGGGCAGAAGTAGTCCATACTGGACCAAAGTTATCTGGTTTCCGATGCCTCCTCTCCCATAAAACTGCCTAGTTATTTGGTGTACGTAATGTGTGGACTGCGATCTTTTTACTTATATTTACTTTTATTCCCTACAAAGAAGCTTCACGAAACTATATCACTTGCATATTGCTATATATGTGCAGTAAAAGGCTTTTGTCATGCTCTGGTGCAGGATGATAGTTTAAGGTGAGTCAAGATTGATCGTAGTGGAGGTCCTTCATCAGTTTAGCAACACATCAACATCTGTTATGCTCATCGTGGCCTGAGCTTATCGCTATAATGTCGGTCATCAGACAAGCTGTGCCACAGTTGATGTAGCTGGTTCTCACGGGGGCGGAATGCTGAGACCCACCACAATGTTGCAGCTGATGAACTCAAATATCCACTGGTTTCGATTATGTCGACTGGAACTCGTGGATGCGCCAGTATCTCAGTGGTTAGCACAGCCTCAGTTTGATAGCTGCCAATCTTGCGGTGGCTAAAGCTCCTTGTGTGATTGTCCTGTTGACATATCAGCAGAGTGACGTAGAGCCTAAGATTGACATCTGGCCCGTCTGGATAGACCACCACAGCTGTCAGACCTGTTGGGATGGCAACAGAGTGATGGAGAGCCTCAGCGCCACATCTGACCCATCTGGTGTGAACTGGAGTCCCTTGGGTGACAGTCAAAATGGTTCGAATGGTCTAAAAACTATGGCGCTTGACATCTGAGGTCATCAGTCCCCTAGACCTAGAACTACTTTAACGTAACTAACCTAAGGATATCACACACATAGATGCCCTATGCAGGATTTAAACCTGCGACCATAGCAGCAGCGCAGTTCCGGACTGAAGCGCCTAGAACCGCTCGGCCACAGCGGCCGGCGGGTGACAGTCCTGTTGGGATGTCAGCTGAATGGTGGAGGACCTCATTTTGATACCAGACCCACCTGGTGGTGTCTGGACCCCTTTGGGTGGCGGTCCTGCAGGATGTCAGCAGAGTGGTGCAGAGCCACAGTTTGAAATCTGGGCCATCTGGTGACAGCTAGACAAAGTTGGATGGAGAACTGAGTTGGATGGCGTACAAAGTTGGATGGTGCACAAAGTTGAGAGGCTTTCCTCTCGCGACATCAGCAGAATGGTGTTAACATCACCACACTGATACAGTTGACTACTCGTTGACTCTTGAACTAGCCATATCGACACATGCACAGACTGGCTGGCGAACGGCAAGTATTTAACTGTAGCAAATTATGTTTGTTGTTTTTTGTGCTGTCGAGGCTATAGATGACGCATATACTATGTGCAAGTGTCTCTGCTTTTGATAACCGTCCAGGCACTAACCGACAGGCGGAGGGCGACGCCTGGTTAGTACATAGCCTGAAGTCTCAGCTTTACACCTTCCAGCCCATCTGTATTGACATGTGTCGTTACTCTTTCTTACATTTCTTTTCTCTGAAGCAAATTTTCTATGTAAAAGTATATTGAGATTGACATACGTCTGCATTACTTAGGGGAAAGATAAAGCAAAAAGCCATGCAACTGCTTTATTGGAGGATCTGAAATGAAAACTTAAGTAAGAACAGAGTTAGATTGGAGCTGAGTACAAGTTAAGTGCAACGCCAGTGCAGAGGCTCTCATATGAGCCGTGCAGTGAAGGGTGGTGCGCTGCACGTAGCCTCACGCGCCACACTGCACTGACGGCCGTCCGAAGTTGGGTGCAGTTTGCGGGCGCGCTTGTAATGTTAGTCCGCGCGCCGGCCGCGTCGTAACGCGTGGCGCTAATGTCGCTGGCGAGCAGCTCCAAGGCGGCGGCGGCAGCGTTTATGGGCCTTAAATTCGGGCGCACGTAGCGCGGCTCGCGTTACGACCAGCAAAGTGTCTGCGGTGCCGGCTGCCCGCCTGCTTTATGCAGAGCGGGTCAAAGGAGCGCCCGCGCCTGCCGCCCAGCCTACCAAAACGTTAACTTTCCTCAAGTGGCACGTCCGACATGTTCTGAACTCCCTGCAAATTTATTTTGTACATCCTGCTAGTTTAATTCTTGGCGCTCCCCTGGTCCTCATCCGACATACTACCTGAACGAACAAGATATCATTGACTAAGAAGACGATGTACATTAAGCCTCTTTAATTCTCAAGAGATAGTTGGAAGATACAATGAAGGAAAAAAGAAATCGCAGCACCAAGCAGGAATGTTGCGACATAAACGACATTGGGCAGGCGTGTTCCTACTTCTGATACATCTACATCTACATCTACATGATTACACTGCAACACATTTAAGTGCTTGGCAGAGGGGTCATCGAACCACAATCATACTATCTCTCTACCATTCCACTCCCGAACAGCGCACGGGAATAACGAACACCTAAACCTTTCTGTTAGAGCTCTGATTTCTCTTATTTTATTTTGATGACCATTCCTACCTATGTACGTTGAGCTCCACTAAATATTTTCGCATTCGGAAGAGAAAGTTGGTGACTGAAATTTCGTAAATAGATCTTCCATCCCAACTCGCGTATCATATCTTCGGACGACTTTACTAGACGGTAAATTCAGCATCATCTGCGAACAACCTATGAGAACTGCTCAGATTGTCACCCAGGTCATTTATATAGATCAGGAGGAGCAGAGGTCCCAGGACGCTTCCCTGGGGAACACCTGATATCACTTCAGTTTTACTCGATGATTTGCCGTCTGTTACTACGATTTGCGACCTTCCTAACATGAAAGGACGAATCCAGTCGCACAACTGAGACGATACCCGATAGGCCCGCAGCTTGATTAGAAGTCTCTTGTGAGGAGCGGTGTCAAGAGCTTTCCGGAAATCTAGAAATACGGAATCAACTTGAGATCTCCTGTTGACAGCGGCCATGGATGATATCTATTAAAATTTCCAGCCAGTCGCATTACAGTGGCGCTAGTAACACTTCTATGAGAATGAGAATCAGGTTTGGTTTAAATAGACATTTTAACGGTTGTGAGAGTATGTTATCCCTGAGACTGGGCGTAGTGAGTTGCTGTTAGTGAAGGATGCTTTTAAGGTGACAAAGACGCCATTAAAAGTGAGTTTGAATGAGATTGTGTAATAGTGCTACAATAAGCTTGATGTTTGCTTAGTGATACTGCGGAAAGAATTTGCAGAAATTTAGCCATGTACACGATTGCTGGCAGCGGTGGCCACGAGAACGTACAGTCGCAATAAGACTGGACTACTGGACTGTCACGTAACGTTACGGAGAGGAATTATCATCGGTTGTTCGACGTATGCCACTGGCACATCGTACTTTATCAATCTGAGCAGCAGTTGGTGCTACTATGATACAATGAACTTTTACAAATCGTTTACATCAAGAACAGCTCTGAGCCAGACAGTATGTAACGGCAGTCCAGTGACCCCAAACCATCACCACTTGCGACTTCAGTAGTGTTAAGCGAGAGCTCATTGCAGGGTAGAGCGGAATATTGTTGTGTTTTCTGATGAAAGCTGGTTCTGCCTCGGTGCCAGCGATGGCTATGTGTCAGGTAGATGGATGCCTATTGAATGCCTGCACCAAACATGTCCACGTGCTAGACAAACTAGAAATACACCTGGATTTATGGTCTGCGGTACAATTGCGTATGAAGCAAGAGGACTCTTGTGCTCATCCCAGACACACTAACTGCAATATTGTACGTCAGTCTGGTTATTCGACAAGTTGTGCTGCCATTCATGAATAGCATTCCATGAGGTGTTTTCTAACCGGATAATGCTCACCCATATAAAGCTGTTGAAGCCAAAAGAGCTCTACAGAGTGTCTCAATGTTGCCTTGTCCTGCTCGATCACCAGATCTGTACGAAATCGATCACGTACGGCACACCATTGGACGACAGCTCGAGAGTCATCCACAACCGCTTCTCTGTCTTGGTCGACCAAGAACAACGGTAGCGGAACTTCATCCCATTAGTTGATATCCGGCACCTGTACAAGGCAATGCACGGATGGATGCTTGCATTCAACATTCTAGCAGTTACACCGGTTATCAATGTACCAGTTTTTAACACTGGCAATGGCTTACCTTGCTCTTACGCTAACCTGTGATATTGCAGTGTAAATCACTTTAATATGTTACAAAAATCTAATCGTGAAATTTCGTTACTGTATAATAATTACTTTCTGGTGATGAGATTATTTTCCGTGAGCGTATATGAATATCAGTTTAATAATAACGGCTCTGATCATTTTTTAATTAACCTTTCCTACATCCGCCTCGTAACTCAACGGAGAGCGTGGCTGCTACTTTGCAGAGGATTCGTGTTCGACTCCCGGTACTGCCAAGGATGTTTCCTCGGTGGGAGGACTGTGACAGGATGGACTTAAAATCGTGGTACCAATTTAGGAGAAAACTGAATAATAAGTAGCCTCTTCAATGTCAAAATAACTGACAACGGCGGGGGAGAGCGGTGTGTCGATCCCATGCCAACCCACATTGCATGTAATTGTCGATAATGAAGAAGGATGACAAGGTGGTCTGTCGTTTTTGATTACTCCTCTGAGCCAGAAAGGACATACAAAGAGAGAGAAATGAATGCCTCCTAATGTTACCAAAAGCTGAGGGTTAAATGTCTAACGATCTTCATATAACTTTACCTGGCCATTCTATTTCGCTGATGTATCGCCTTCGCCAGTTATCGCATGCAGTGGAAAATGAGATATTTGTTTGTCTAAAGAGGATGAGCCTGCTGTTCCTAATGTTCCCAACTGATAGTGGTCACAGTAGATTGCTATACCCTGAAGGGCGAACAATTTCCGAATACTAGATTGTTTTTACCAACTCGATGCATAGAAGGTCCTGAAGTCGTGACAGGAGACAGCACCTTACAGGAGCGCTAGAATGTAGTGGTTAATGAGAAATACTACTTTCTGTTACCCATTCTAATTGGCTGGGAAACCTATATATTGAATGATTTTCTCGAGCAATCTGGAGCTCACGAGGTAGAGGAGTTGCCCAGCAGCCCTCGTTTGGATGACGTGGCAAGTGAAGAGCTCTCTGTAGCGGAGGCTGTGTTTTTGTGTGGACATCGTCTCGGAGTTGTGGTGTTAGTGATCCTCTACTATCAACAGCATAACTCATCCAGTACCGAAAGTGCTTTCCCTAATGCGGGCGTCTTGTTCTGTTCTTGCGCGTGTCTACTTTTTCCAGAAAGTATTCTGAACACGTGAACGAGGACTTGTTCGGGGAGGACAGGCTTCAGAGTATGGCACCATAAGCTACCTGTAGGTAGTGTTAATAAAAACGTCGAATATGGCTAGGGTTAGCTCATTGAAATAAATTTCATTTTTGTGGTACAAATTCATATAAAGAAGCGGTAAATACCACTAATCTCAGCCTGAAAGCTTATGTTTTCAGTTAAACCCAGAGTGCAATACGTAGTATATCTAGTTGTCTCGCCTACTGCGCATCAACAATACTATTTGGGGTTCGATCGCGGCCGTTAGTGTGACTTCGCGGGACACCACAGTGCTTTGAAGAACAGACGAAAGGAACATTCCACATTGTACACCACAGCTTCGAGCAATTACATTAGAAAGATTGTTACATGACTAGTTTCCGTATACTTGTTACAATAGGATGATGTTGGTGGTGGTGGAAAGTTCGTATGGGACCAAACTGTTGTTGGCATCGGTCCCTAGGCTTAGACAGTACTTTACCTAACTAAAATTAACTTACGCTAAAGACAATACACCACTCATGCTCGAGGGACGGCTCGAACCTCCGAGAGGGAGGGAGGGAGGGGGGGAAGGGGGGCCGGGGAGTCGCGCGAACCGTTGCAAGGAGCCTCAGAACACGGTACTGCCTCACGAGGCTTTACAATAGGGTTGGTGTAAACTATTAATACCTGCCACATTTGGTAGTTTTAAGGCGAAGAACACCAAGCTTTCCGGTTCGTCTCTTTTCATTTAGCTTTGATAAATAGTTCAGCTGGATGGGAGTTGGATAGGAGCTAATACGAAATTTAGATTGATTAATGAGAATACGGTGATTGTATGTGATGACTTTATTTCCTCTTTCTTAGCATTTTTTAACCTCGCACTGGTTATATTCTCTGCTTTTAGTGGTGAGCTTTACAGGTGAGTAGTGCTGCGGATGTGGGAGACGAGTGGCAAGTGGGATGGCAAAAGCACCCCCTATTGGGCGAGTGAACGCAGCCTTCGCAGAACTGCAAGTGGTGGAGACAAAGGTATAGTTGCATTTGTGTTGTGTTGGTAAAGTTGAAAGGTGGCTACTCTGAGTCACAGAGCCAGAGATTGCGCCAAAGATTATTATTTCGCCGCCCTCACTGGTGCAGTAGTAGTTCAGAGGATGTCGAGGGCAGTAGTAGTTCAGACGATGTCGAGTGCAGTTGTTGTTCTGTTGGGCGAGACAGCAGATGCTGTTCGGTTGGTGTAATGTATAGATGGAAGATGTTGCAATGATTACAGTGTATTTTTCGTCAATATATATTGAGGTAAAAAAAAATTTATTACAGATTTCTTTAGTGACAATGCCTCTTGATCACAGGTTCAGACAACAAAGCATCTGGCTCTTGTTCATGTATTAGACTTATAATTTTCGTTTCTATGTGCAATTATAGTATTTCTGGTTTTTCAATTACTTCATTGTAAATGGTGTTTAAAATATATGGTCGTATTGAGGAAGAACCGAGCCAGATACACGTTCGTTGAGTCACTCTATCACACACAGAACAGTTACACTTGTGCTTTGTTGTTTCGTAGCTTTTATAGTTGCAGGGGACTTAATTAATTAATTGTGTTAATGGAAATTCCTTGTCATTCTTTATTTTTATTTTATGATCAAGAAGTTCTACCAGGAGCCACAGTGGACATGTCGTAACCCCTCTTACCCATATTTCATCCCTCCTTCTGACTCATAGATCATAGAGCTCACAACTCTGACTCCCAGGTTTCAAATCGTGCGGTATTTTATGGGTGGATGAGGAAAACAGTTAAGACACACACCGCTCGGAATCTAAGGGCAGAGGCCTCAGGAACGGCGTAAAGGATGTCAATGAGACCACGCCTTTCCTTTGGGAGGCGCTTCTCAAAGATTTCCCTGTCGAAAACGTCAGTTCGCTGTGCGGTGAGCAACAGGACCACGTTCACACCTTTCCATTGGTGTAATCACAAGGGGTTGCAACACTGACCTGCATGAATAAGATGGCAAAGAGTCCCTCTAACATTCACCAGTTTGGAGACACCCTTGGTGGCACTTATCCACCTCTATTGTAAAGATACGCCTTTAACGAGACATCCTGTGAAGCAGTCTCATGCGTCCGCTAGTAGGCAGTTGGAATCGGAGTGATGTCAAAATGTTGCTACCTGCAGATGGTCAGGACAATTTCGCTGCCTTTCTTCGTAAAGTCATAGTTATAAAAGTCTCAATAAATGTAGGAGGGTTCAACCGAGAGTAATGACGAAACGAAGGGCTCTTGAGGGACCGTTTGCCTTCTTATTCACGCATGTGTCAATGGCGTACTGCTCCCCTGTGCCGTACTCTGCCGTCACCCCCGTCGTGATCATGCCATAGAAGAACGCAAAACAGGACGGCTGAAAATCGATAAGCAGCCTTTGCTAATTCTGGCACGTTCATATTTAGTCAAATGATTCTGAACGGTCCCTAAGTTTCCATCCTGTGCACGAGAGCAAAAGTAGCGGTCGCATTGTGCTCCAAAGGGATATGATCACATTCAATTGGGATGCAATTCCACAATGTTTTTAGAGAAGGGTTGAAAAATTCCGGGATATCAGTATTGTCAAAGACTGTCGTTCTGTTGCTCATAGTACAGAGAACTGCCATTTTCGACTGCGAAATATGTGGGAATCTACGCCCCAAGGAAATTAGTTGTTCCTGTGACTCCCTTTACGCCACCCCCTGAGGCCTTTTCTCGTCCATTCTGAGCGGCGGTGTGTCTGAAACGTTTTCCTTGACCACTCATAAGAAAATTGGGTGATTTCTATGCTAGATGTTACAATACTGACTTCCATCACAAAGGCGTCAAAGAAAGTGATATAAATTGGGTAGAACTGTAGTGAAATCGGAGGCCAATCAGAAATAATTAACCCATCTTACATGTCACATGAGCGTCTGAGCTCTGGCTTCTTTTCGCGCGTGTCGACACTATGGTGTTAGTATCACCGTCAAGCCCAAGGGTGAGGTCGCAGGTTGACAAACTTTTGCACCATTCAGCCTAAATTCTGATTCTCCATCACTTTGGGAGACATTACGGCGTTTTGAAAATGTGATACTGTAACTGTGTTGCGCAATGCAGATATTCTGCTGATCCCATAATTCTCTTATGGCGGGATACTTTCTTCGATAAGAACGAGTGTGATATCCTCCAAAATCTTGTCCAGTTCTCAGTTTTTCCTCCATCCCTAATTACCTCTTCAACGACGGAACCTTAAATCTCAGTATTCATTCCTTTTCCTTTTTAGAGACAAATTGAAAAACATAAGGCACAGTCTCCTCCTCGTGTTCGAAATCCGCTCACCTTTTAAAAATGATGTTTCGGCGAGTAATCCTACTCCCTGTTATAATACTCGTAACCGATCCCCCCCTGACCCTCTCCTACATGTATGAGGTCAAACTGATTTCCCCCCCCAATATGATGGTCGTCCCCATTCGTCAGACATCAGAGAACAATTTTGTCTAAAACATTCCTGTTACTGAGAGCTCAGTCTGTTCCCGCACGACTCTCGTCTAAAGCATTTACTCTCTTTAAGTGACCCCTGTCTTTCTGAAACTTCACTGTTTACCTACTATAAAATCTATCTTAAGAATGCAAACAGAAAGTGTCAGAACGATTCCCATACCACACTTTCCTGCTGAGCATTCTTGTTAAATCACATTCACACCCTACCATTTTGCAGTATGTCCTACAATACACTGAACAGAAGAATAGAAGTAATAGTCACGGGGGAATAAAGGATTGTTTGTAAGAATGACAGAGGAGAAAGTAGAATTACGTTCGACATTGAAACACCAAAGAAACTAGTATAGGCATGCTTATTCATATACAGAAATATGTAAATACACTCCTGGAAATTGAAATAAGAACACCGTGAATTCATTGTCCCAGGAAGAGGAAACTTTATTGACACATTCCTGGGGTCAGATAGATCACATGATCACACTGACAGAACCACAGGCTCATAGACACAGGCAACAGAGCATGTACAATGTCGGCACTAGTACAGTGTATATCCACCTTTCGCAGCAATGCAGGCTGCTATTCTCCCATGGAGACGATCGTAGAGATGCTGGATGTAGTCCTGTGAAACGGCTTGCCATGCCATTTCCACCTGGCGCCTCAGTTGGACCAGCGTTCGTGCTGGACGTGCAGACCGCGTGAGACGACGCTTCATCCAGTCCCAAACATGCTCAATGGGGGACAGATCCGGAGATCTTGCTGGTCAGGGTAGTTGACTTAGAGCACGTTGGGTGGCACGGGATACATGCGGACGTGCTTTGTCCTGTTGGAACAGCAAGTTCCCTTGCCGGTCTAGGAATGGTAGAACGATGGGTTCGATGACGGTTTGGATGTACCGTGCACTATTCAGTGACCCCTCGACGATCACCAGAGGTGTACGGCCAGTGTAGGAGATCGCTCCCCACACCATGATGCCGGGTGTTGGCCCTGAGTGCCTCGGTCGTATGCAGTCCTTATTGTGGCGCTCACCTGCACGGCGCCAAACACGCTTACGACCATCATTGGCATCAAGTCAGAAGCGACTCTAATCGCTGAAGACGACACGTCTCCATTCGTCCCTCCATTCACGCCTGTCGCGACACCACTGGAGGCGGGCTGCACGATGTTGGGGCGTGAGCGGAAGACGGCCTCACGGTGTGCGGGACCGTAGCCCAGCTTCATGGAGAGGGTTGCGAATGGTCCTCGCCGATACCCCAGGAGCAACAGTGTCCCTAATTTGCTGGGAAGTGGCGGTGCGGTCCCCTACGGCACTGCGTAGGATCCTACGGTCTTGGCGTGCATCCGTGCGTCGCTGCGGTCTGCTCCCAGGTCGACGGGTACGTGCACCTTCCGCCGACCACTGGCGACAACATCGATGTACTGTGGAGACCTCACGCCCCCCGTGTTGAGCGATTCGGCAGTACATCCACCCGGCCTCCCGCATGCCCACTATACGCCCTCGCTCAAAGTCCGTCAGCTGCACATATGGTTCATTTCCACGCTGTCGCGGCATGCTACCAGTGTTAAAGACTGCGATGGAGCTCCGTATGCCACGGCAAACTGGCTGACACTGACGGCGGCGGTGCACAAATGCTGCGCAGCTAGCTCCATTCGACGGCCAACACCGCGGTTCCTGGTGTGTACGCTGTGCCGTGCGTGTGATCATTGCTTGTACAGCCCTCTCGCAGTGTCCGGAGCAAGTATGGTGGGTCTTACACACCGGTGTCAATGTGTTCTTTTTTCCATTTCCAGGAGTGTAGATAAAATACGGCACTGCGGTTGGCAACGCCAATATAAGACAACTAGTATCTGGCACAGTTGTTAGATGTTACTGTTGCAACAATCACAGGTTACCAAGATTTAAGTGAGTTTGAACGTGGAGTTCTAGTCGGCGCACGAGTGATGGGACAGAGCATCTCCGAGGTAGCGATAAAGTGTAGCTTTTCTCGTACCACCATGTCAGGAGTGTGATGCGAATATAAGGAATTCGATAAAACACCAAATCTCCGACATCGCTGCGGACGGAAAAAGATCCCGAAGAACCCTACCAACGACGCCTGAAGAGAATAGTTCAACGTGACATAAATACAACCCTTCCAAAAATTGCTGCAGATTTCAAATCTGGACCGTCAGCAAGAGTCAGCGTGCGAACCACTCAACGAAACATTATCAGTATTGGCTTTCGAAGCCGAATGCCTTCTCGTGTACCCTTGATGACTGTACCACACAAAGAATTACGCCTCACCTGGGGGCGTCAAAATCGGCATTTGACTGTTGATGGCTAGAAACGTGTTACCTGGTCGAACGAGTCTCGTTTCAAATTGTATCTAGCGGATGGACGTGTATGGGTGTGGATACAACCTCTAGAATCCAGGGGAGAGGAGGGGACTGTTGAAGGTGGTGGAGGTTCTGTAATGGTGTGCGGCGTGTGCAGTTGGGGTGATATAGGAAACCAGATTCGTCTGGATACCACTCAGACAGGCGACGCATACGTAAGTATCCTGTCTGATCACTTGCATCCATTCATATTTATTGTGCATTCCGACGGACTTGTGAAATGCCAGCAGAACAATGTCACACCTCACAAATCCAGAATTGCTACAGAGTGACTCCAAAAATATTCTTCTGAATGTAAACACATCCGCTGGCCACCTAACTCTCCAGAAATGAACGTTATTGGGCATATCTGGGATGCCTAGCAACGTGCTGCTAAGAAGAGATCTCGACCCTCTCATATTCTTACGGATTTATGGACAGTCTTGCAGGATTCATGGTTTCAGTTCCCTCCAGCACTACGTCAGACGTAAGTCGAATCCAGGACATCTCGAATTTTGGCACCCTACACGGTACTAGGCTGGTGTACTAGTTTCTTTTGCTCTTCAGTGCATAATGGCTGCAACTAGTAATAGAAAATAAACTGTTCAAATTCACAAGAGCTGTAAATAGACCTAGAAAAGGCCTAGAGACCCAAAACGACTCTAGCTGGGTTTCATCATGATCAGAAATCGATTGTGAAATCAGTTACTTGATTGACAGGACTACTCATGAGCAGATACAAACTGAGATCGCTATTTATTAATGGTCAGTAGACGAATATTTAGTAATGAGGAGTAGAATAAGTTTTCAGAGAATATTCCAAATGGATCGATGTTGAGATAAGTGCGATATTAAAGCATGGAGGGAAGATGAAGTGCGTTTGAAGTTCTCCGGGAAATAGGAACTGAACGATTATTTAACTTTGCTTGTAGAATTACTGTGCATCGGCTAGACAGCATAGACATCCACTTTATTAACAAGACTGATATGTAGGAAAATGTAAAAAGATGAGTTATATGATGATCAACTTCGCTTTAGGAAAAGTAAAGGCTCCAGCGGAAACGTAGTTCTGTTACTACGACTGATAATGGGTACAAGAGTTTAAAAAATCGAAAGACGTGCATTGCATTTTTAGACATTGAAAAACCATTCGGCTAATACAAATGGTTCGAGATGTTTGAAATTCTCAGAAAAATAAAATATAAGGAAAGACGAGTAGTGAACAATACATACGAGAATCAAGAGGGAAATTTGGGACTGATAAACGAAGAACAAAGTGCTCTGCTTAGAAAGGATACAAGAAAGAGATTCAGTCTTTTGGCTCTACTGTTCAATCCACACACTGCAGAAGCAATGAGAGTAATGCAAGAAAAATACACTATTGAGACTAAAATTCATGGTGGAAGAACACTGACGATAACATTCGCTGTAGACATTGCCGTCCTCAGGGAAAGTAAAGACTAACTGTAGGATCTGTAGAATGGAATAGTTGTTTGGTTGGTTTGGAGGAGGGAATCAGGCTGCGAGGTCATCGGTCTCATCGCATTAAGAAAAGATGGGAAAGGAAGTCGTTCGTGTCCTTGGAAACGAAACATCCCGGCATTTACCTGAAGTGATTTAGGGAAATCGCAGAAAATCTAAAAATTGTTCAAAAGTGTGTGAATTCCTAAGAGACCAAACTGCTGAGGTCATCGCTCCCTAGACTTACATAATACTTCAAATAACTTACGCTAAGTACAACAAACACACCCATGTCAGTGGGAGGACGCGAACCTCCGGTGGGAGGGGCCGCGCAGTGACATGGCGCCTCTAACCGTGCGGCTACTCCGAGCAGCACGGAAAATCTAAATCAGGATGAACGGAATAAGTACAACTAAGGATTCAAAGTAAACCGAATAACGACGGAGGTAAGGAGGAGTAGCAGAAATGAGAAAAGGGGGAAAGTTGACATGAAAATTATGAACGACGAAGTAGGAGAAGTGTAGGATTTCTGTTATCTTGGAAAGAAACTAACACATGACGGATGAAGAAAAGAGGACATAGAAAGTAGGCTAGAAGTGGTAAAGACAGCATTCCTGGTCAAAAGATGAGATGCGGCACTATAGGAGGATGTTTGAAATTAAGTGGATTCGTCAGTTATAAACTGAGGAGATTCTCTGTAGAATCATCAAGGAGAGGATGATGTATGAAACGTTGAGAAGTAGAAGGGACAAGATGGTAGGACAACCGTTAAGATATCAGGGAATTACATCCATGACACTTGTAGGAGCTGTAGGGGGTAAAATCTGAAGGGTTAGATTTGAGGTGGAATATATCCAACAAGTAAATGAGAAAGTATGATACATAAGGCACTACAGTGGAATGGAGATGTTAGAACTGGAAAGTAATTCATGGAGGACAATATAAAATCAGTCAGAAGAACGACGTAAAAGGAAGGAAATAAAAGCTTCGCCCTCAAGGTGCCCTAAGAAAGCATCCACACTAACAATAAACTCACCAATGTTAACTTTAGATTAATGACCAACTTACGGATTTTGTAATGTCTTGCGCCGCAAGAAACAAGGGAGAGGATGTTGTTATGAGCGGCCAGTATCGTCTTTCTACAGCTCAATTGCACACTTGGGTTATAACGGATCGTTTTTTTTTTTTTTTTTTTTTTTTTTTTTTTTTTTTTTTTTTTTTTTTTTAAGGACTGGAGCATTAACTTGAATAGAGGCCATGTGTTGTGGTATAAGCTCATCAGCAATAGTCCTCTTGCAAACATTATCGAAAATCTTGCTATTAAAAACTTAACACTCACTAATGTCAGAAATCGGGTCGGTATGTGCTTTCGTAACCAGGACGTGAATCTGCCCGCGCTGCGAATGAATGGCAGACGCCGCACTAAATGTGTGAGTCAGTGCGGCCCCGGTCAGCGGTGGCGGCCTAAATACTACTGTCGAGAGGGCATCGGTGGACTGTTGCCTGTCGGTGTGTCTCTTGTCCCTCTCGTGATGCACCACCTACTATCGATCTTCGCGCTACGTCTTTTGCCGACCAGTGAGCTGACGACAACTTACACCAGCAAACATATAGTTTGATTTTATAAACTGGACATCCTACTGGCAGATCGTTCCTATTGCAGTGATGTACTGAGGGATGATTATAAAACGATGGTCCGCTTCATACGCACTAGAGAAAAATGGTAGCTGGTGCTGCTTCCCTGTACCCTCACCTCTCCATCCCACATTTTCCCATACTCTTACGAAGCGCAGAAGTAGCAAAGCAATTCTGTTACAGGAGTACTAAGAAATGCACAGTAGTCATTACATCCCGGAGAACGCTCTAATAACTTTTCTTAACTGTAAAATTTTTCTGTAGTGTAGCAGGTTTAATACTTGATGTACAGTCACAGTTACTGGTTAAGCTAACACAGTAAACAGAGGGAGGAACTGAGAACGTAGACGAGGGTGCCTGCAGTACCATTTAGGGACTATGAGCAGCAAGACGGTGGGGGGCGGCGTCCGCTAACAGAGCGGTGGTTATAACGGCCGGCCGTCTTCTTGCGGCCCCCGGCTCCGCAGTGACCCGCGCGCTGCGCCGCCGGCAGTAAAGGAGACAGTTTACGGGGGTGGGTCGCCGTAAACCTCGCCTTAGCTCGCCTCACCTCGTGGGGCGGCCCAGCCCAGCGCTGGCCGGGTCACCTTATCTCAGATGACGGCCGCGCTCACGCACCGCTCTAACTACCGTGCCGTACCTGCTGCCACGAAACGGCTACCATGGCTAGGATGACGCGCCATGCCGTCTCACGCAAACTTTCTAACCAGGTTGTACCCTGCAGGTACATAATTTACTCTTAATAGTATCAAATGATACTGATGCGCACTTATTGCGGACTAGGACCATCATTGCCTTCAAAAATAGCAAGAATCCACCCCAAAATCTATGAAAATTGTTTTGATTTAATTGAGTTGTATACATCTCTTCGCCGAGAAACAGTTTTGTATGTGGGGAGATTCGAAGTCAGCGGTATTTTCGTGCCTACTTCTTGATATCCTACCTGCCGAAACTCTTCTCCGTGACTTTTGCTGTAGCTTGGCCGTTTTCCGACACATCTTGAATTGAAACTTTCCTGGCAGATTAAAACTGTGTGCCCGACCGAGACTCGAACTCGTTCTGCAAGGTTCGCAGGAGAGATTCTGTAAAGTTAGGAAGGTAGGAGACGGATACTGGCAGAAGTAAAGCTGTGAGTACCGGGCGTGAGTCGTGCTTCGGTGGCTCAGATGGTAGAGCACTTGCCCGCGAAAGGAAGAGGTCCCGAGTTCGAGTCTCGGTCGCGCACATAGTTTTAATCTGCCAGGAAAGTTTCATATCAGCGCACACTCCGCTGCAGAATGAAAATCTCATTCAGGATATCTTGAATTGTCAGTAATCTACCCGTATTGCCCATCTTCGTCTGCACTTCAGAGGCAACCACACCAAATGGCTATAAGAGCATATATATTTACGTGTGGTACCTTAATATGTACACACTCGCAGTGTTGTTAGTTTATTTTCTTCTTCGAACTGTCCTCCCACAAGTACGTCACAGACTATACGACCTCAAGTTTTCTGCCTCACCTTCTCTGAGCTGCGAAGTCAACGGCACCTGGAAATATAGACTGTCCGATTTGCTTTCTCGTGTCCACACTTTGAAACCTGAGCAGATGGACAGAGAAAATGAGCAATAATGGCTTGCTTGTGCCATACATGCTTACTGGTACTGCCCAAACTAAAAACATACGACTGCAAATGACCTAAATAATGATGTAATGTTGTTCGACGCACCGTCCTCAGTCAGCAATAGAAATCTCTGCACTTACACTAGTTACATTATGTGTAGTGTATCACAGGTTACACTAATTTCCTTATACTGGGTTTTGAGGACAGGTTCTTTACATCAAAAGAAGTAAAAGGTGTAGTAAATATTGGCTCTAAGATGCATACCTTATGATCTATGATCATTGGTTGATCTTCTGTACTGTTCAATACATATTTTCTGCTTTTTTTCTTGTTTTAGTGTAAGGAACCTCTCCTATGTGTCAGTAAAGGGAATTTAGCTAGTGGTAAGAGTCTGGCGGTTGTGGGGACTTAGACACAACACGTTTTAAACACATTCATGGATATAATCCACCACACTAGAGAGCACTACCAGCATAAAACGCAAGGAAAATTTACCAGCATCTAATACAATAAACATACATTAACTTAATATGTAACGCAACACAGTAAAATTCCTGCACTCTATATTATTTACTTTACAAGCACAAAACAACAGGCAACTCTACCAATAATAAGTATGCAAGCTGAAAAAAAATATGTGTATGCCAAAATATCTAGCCACTAGATCAGAAAACAACAGAGGAAATTATACAAATAGGGCCGACTCACAAATGCTCCAGAATTAACGTACCTTCGGTAGACTTTCAACACAAAAGTATTTAGCAAGACGGAACGATCCTTCACAATGCCATCAAAACGACGGTAAAACTCGGTTCAGAGATTCAACACAAGCCCAACATAAATCAGTAAAGCTCAATTGACAACAAAAATGGACCGCCACAAGGTCTCTTTCGAAGAGAATCTTCTCCTTCAGAAACTTGCTTCAGATAATAACATTAGGCCTTTAAGCAGCACTGTAGTTATAGAAATAGGGCAACTAGCTCTTCTTAAGATGAAACACAGACAGACAAAGTCGTCTGCACAGCCAGAGTTTTCATAAGCACAAGTGACACAACACTCTCTTCGCACACAGCCATTCAAGAGCTCACACTACAGTGAGTATCTGCTTGTGTCTTATCAGTGCGACCTTCTGTTGATCTGAAACACCAGGCAGCCTCCACTCCCCCTGAATATTGACCAATGTCGTCTTTTGGTAACAAGTCGTTGTTAGTTCAGTTTCCGACTCCAACAGGTAGCCTCCACTGCATGTCATGAGAACTTGTCCAGCTCACTCAGCTGCTCGCTGGTTGTTGTGCTTCCTTGCTGGCTCTCTGCGTACTGCCGATATCTCGCCTAGCGTATGGACACCCTGAGGACACCAACAACCCACTCTTCCATACACCTGGCGTCGCTGTCACTGGCTGCCAGCAGCTGGCTGGCACCTGTCTTCGGAGACATCGCTGCTCACTGGTGAACTTCATGAATTGCCATCCATGGCTCAGAATTTCTCACGATGTGATCACCTACTGGGACCGCTGTCTCCATGTTGTTGATTCGTGTTCCATCACAACCTCTCCCTTCTGTCATTCATGGCTGCTTGTGGCTTTACCATGGCACTGTGCATGGCTATTTGGCAGTTTACCATACAGGCTGCCATGTCGAGAATGCATCAGCAGCACAGCTGTCAGCTACGATGCGGGATGGGACGTCAACAGTGCCATCAGTGGCTAAATCAGGCAACACCTATGGCGGATCACATTGCTCTTTATTGTGCATAATTTTGACCCTCTCACAGAGAATAACAAAACCACTACTATGTGCTCAGCTCTCTTCTAACGGCTCTCTATTTCCTTCTTATTCCAGCATGGTAAGCCTTCCAGATCCTCAAAAAATCTTAAAGAAATTGTGAAGATCTAATGTGCTTAAATTATATCTCGTTCAGAATTTTTCAGTAAATCTTGCTTCCACAGGGCGACATAAATTCCTCCATACTTCTGACAGACATTTGTCAAGGTTTTACCAATTTTCTAATCCCAGCAGCTAATCACCATTAGCGCAGTCAGACCAAATTGGCAGACGGCGAACTGAAACAGGCGCCAGATTCAGTGGCACCTTTATGGACGGGATTTTTCCTTGCTGTTGCTGGAATTGTTTCTTGCTTTGTACCTGCGAAAGCAGGTGAGAAAGCCTTAGATGTGTTGAGAATGCTATTCCACCTGTAATATGAAGAGTATGTGGGCGCATTGTTCGTCCACTTATGCTTAGTATTGAGGAGGGTTGACTTTGCTTACTTGGCTGGGTGCGAGTCGGCCGGATAAGGACGTCATGGGTCGCTCCAAGTGAGATCAGATACAGGGAAAAGGACTGCATGGCTGGAAATGGGTATACCCTGGTACGTGGAATTTTGAGGTTTAAGAGCAGTAGCAGTCTGCTCCAAGAAATGTCGGATCGTAAGACAAGCTGAAAGGTGACTTCTTACAGCTCTTCAAGAAACTGTTATAACTCACAGTGAACTATTAAAGCAAATAAATCTTGATACATCTGCGATCCAGGAAAAATTAGGCACCTCCAGCGATACAACACTATTTGAATATTTTTGGAACCACAGAATTGAATATGCCATACTGGAAAATATTTTCGTAACGAACCTATGAATTAGCAGTTTTTAAACACCATACGATATCTCAAACGATACGAGGCGTGTTATTTTTTTTACGTAAGTACTGTTTCGAAATTTAAAAAAGACGTGCTAAGATATATCAATAATTTTATTTTTACATGAAAGCCTGTAGCAAACCCATTAGCGCCAGAATTAATTTTTTCGTGATGTTTTAAAAAAAATCGTATTGTTATGTCTGTAAAAGGCATAAATTACACAACAGTCTTGTTCCGACGAAATTCATTATCGCCATTAGCGAGATGTTTGATGTTGCCACATGACAACGCTAAGCCCTTTCACTACGTAAATTTATATGGATAACAACTTCAACTAAAATAAGTAGGTTATTGAAATTTCTTATTATATACACGTTTTGAGCAGATTTATTATTCAGTCTTCATCATACAATTGATACTTTATAACACAGTACAATTAATAATCATGAATCAAACCTTGAACTCTGCATTATTTTGCATGAAATGGATTAAAACAGTCAATACACAATCCTACATTACTCTTTGAACACATTGTTCTCACAATAGATTTACAGTTCTTGTGTGCACACCTTTTCTTCTTCTTTCCTTATGTGTGCTGGACGAGGTGGTCAGTGTTATCAAACCTAATTGAATCTGATTGGATGTGAAACACACCGTCGTTGTGGTACCGCTCAAATAAAGTCAATGCACTGTCTAAACGTTTGGTTTTATGCTCATCCGTCAACATTTTCAGTAACCAACGTGCCCTTGATGCAGATGGTCTCCTGGCTCCTTTTGGTAAAGCTTGGTGTCTTTGTAAGCACACTGTTGCTACTGCTCTCTTGAAATCAAGCTGAGAAATAGTTTGGTTTCTTGCTTAATTATATAAAATTCAACTCTTTTGTATAGTGACATCTAACATCCATGTAAAGAGACACCAGTACCATTTCTTGCTTCTTATTGCAAAGTGATAGCATGCTAGATTCTGATCCATCTGATCAGTACCTCCCATATATATATTATATATGGCTACCAGTTTTGGTCTGGGAATCATTATATTTCGCTTTTTTAATTGCGAGAATCTCTTGACTTGGCCAACGTCTTGTGCACCACATGAAGAACAGATCATTGTGACAACTGAGTTGTCCAGCCACCGCACATGCAATAATCCTTCTCTATTCGGATCTTGAGGCTCAACAAACACATCACCTTGAATACCATAATATTAAAGAATTTCCACCGCCTCAGCAAGCGAGAAACCTCTACTACAACGAAAAAGACAAATTCGTTCTTTTACTGAATACAAGCGCCTAGCGTTGCCATATGGCAACACCGACGTTCAAACAGCCTAAATGAACGTAATTTATTTCACAGCAAGCAGTAACCTCCAAAGAATATATATTTGCGTATTTAAAGCACAACCATACTAAAAAACGAATTTATATATCGTAAGTTATTGTGTAAAACGTACTTTCTCGAGCTGATACTCCACTTTTCTTCGTCATTCAGCAAACAACGACTTCCAACACTGCTTCCGCCGCAGAATTTTAAAGTATTGTTAAAACCGTTGCATTGCAGTGATCTTTACAGTATTTCGGAACGGAATCCAGTATTGCCAACAGTCTGGCTTCGTTGATGTAGTGGAATCAACGATTTAAAAAAAGTCTTACAAATGTTGCCATATGGCAACGCACGGCGCTAATGGGTTGTACTTTCTACATAATTTCAGGCAATATTGAGGCACTTGTCATAAAGTCATAACGTTGTACCAGTTTTGAATAACCTCCTCATAAAAGGGTGCCGTCTGACTTGTTAACCACTGCATCACCACTATTTTGACTTCGTCATCGTCTTGAAGACGCTGACGGCCCAACTGTTTCTTCAAGTTCAGGAACAGATGGTAGTCACTGGGCGCAAGATCGGGGCTGTACGGAGGATAATCTAGAGTTTCCCATCGAAAAGATGTGATGAGATCTTTGGTCTGAATCGCCACATGGAGCAAAACGATGCCGTTGCTCAACTTCCATGGACTGTTGCTTTGATTCTGGTGTGACGTAGGCCACCCAATTTTCATCGCCCTTAGCAGTTTGGCTTAAGAAATCATCACCGTCGTTGTGGTAGCGCTCAAGGAAAGTCAATGCACAGTCTAAGCGTTTGGTTTTGTGCACATCCGTCAATATTTTCGGTACCCAACGTGCGTACAATTTTCGGTAATGCCATACAAAACACTACGAGAAACATTAGCAAAGACATCCCGCAAGACGTAAATCGTAAAGCGTCTCTTTTGTCTCACCTTATTGTCCACTTTCTGCACCCAACTTTCATTAACGACCGAAGGTCGCCCACTTCTTTGTTCATCGTGCACATTTGTGCGGCCATCTTTAAATACTCCCACCTACTTTCTTACCATTCCATCATTCATAACGTTTTCTCCGTAAACTGCACAGATCTCACGATGAATATCGATCTCTTTTAGGCCTTTAGCACTAAGAAATCTGATAACAGCCCGTACTTCACAGTTGGCTGGACTCAAAATTATCGGAGGCATCTTAAACACTCTGTACATAACGTAAACAAGGAGGAATCAGGCTGTAATGGCGTCAGTGTGCAGATTAAGGTACAGGCTTTCATGTAAAAATAAAATTATTGAGATATCCTAGCACGTCTTCTTTTAAATTTGAAATCGGTACTTACTTAAGAAACACCCCTCGCATCATTGCACTATAGCTACTATCGCTGAAATCTCCGAATGTGTATTTATTTTATTTGTTGATTGATCACGTTTCTTATGTTTCATTATGCTAATGTTTCCCAGAACACCATATCTTCCATGACTAAATAGCAAATTAATACATCATTAATACCTCACATTTTGCAGTACTTGTGTATTTACTTAATGAACAACATGCTATATAACCAGTAGCGTTATTTAAAAAATTTATTACAACTGGTCACACAACATCATGATATTTAAGAAGTGGTCAGTTGCATGTGTTAGCTGACACAACCTTTGTAAAAGACTACCAAAAGACTCTCCTGACAAGCAGCCCCAAATAATTGTATGAACAACATTTTATGATAATTTGTTGTCATTTATAGTGAGTGCTCTTGTGTAAGAATACTGGCTTATTTATTTATGGACAGACATTTATTTACATTTATTGTGAATGGTCTGATTGTGACCGAACGTTAATTTCCTTATTCCAGTAAGGTTAGTCTACAAAGTGATCAAGTTGAGTGAAATATTGTTTTTAAAATTTAAGAACGATTTATTTTCTCTGCTGACAGCTTTCAGATACTAAAAAAGCTATCAGTAGCGGAACACTAATGGGCTCAAGTGGAGACTGGGACTTTTTGAGTGAAGAGTTCAAGGGAGCCGTTCTGGGCAATTGCCTATGGTAACAAGTGGTACTCGATTGAGGGTGTGTTTGATTATGGTCAATTAATAGCCTTTATCATATTTTAACTTCTGATGAGACATTACATTTAGAGAGGTCGGAATATGCTCCAGAATAGGAGTCTAAAATTTTCCTCTTTATGTAATTAATTCTATACGGAGTATGAGTTACTACTCATAGTATTGGATTTGATAACATGTAACTCATCGTGTTGAACTCTGAACTGTTTTCAGCTGGAGAATATTTTGTGTTTTGTGATTACTGAGAAGAATTAGATTTCCTGTATCTTTGATTACGATTTAGTTGGCAGGATTTGCTACCTTTCTTATAAAGCTCTCACAGTAGCTTTACTGCATTTAGCAAGGATATTTTCTGTCTGTATTTTAACTGATTAGTGTAGGACCACTTCCGGTTTATATGAGACATGCTTTCTCACAAAAACATTTTTCAACAGAATTCTCTGTCGTCCACATCAATTACAGACGTTGTAATAGAAACTCTGTTACAAAATTTTTCATTTAAACTTCAAATTTGTGTTATCTTGCAATTCTATTCAATCCATAGATTTGTTGGCTGCAGGCTCATAGCTACAGGTTACTATCTGCAGGGAATATGCTGTGGGGCAAGGAAACGGAGATGCGCTGCGCGCCTCTATACTACATCGAGGTATTCCTTTCAAAGGGGGCTCTGAGCTGCCTAAGTACCTAAAACACAGGTAAAGACGCAACTAGTTTTGTCGTATTGGGATGCTGTTTAGAAAAGCAACTCAGCAGCAGGAAACCGTCTGTGGCACAGTACAGCTGACAATGGCGTCGTAGTGCTTTCTTGTTGCTGTTAAGTTTTCGTTTGGGCACATACACAACTGATCAGCTGCTTTTCGACGCACATCCGCTAATCCCACCAGAACGTATACTTGGCCGAAAATGTTTACCCATGAGTTCACAAAAGACATTTCGAACCATCTTCATGCATCACAATCTTCGATATCTCCAAAGCTTTGATATCTCATGCCTGCTGAGGTCGGAAAATGAGATCAACGGACCCTGTCTTGGAAATGGTATTCTCTATCTGCTGGTTATGCTTTTATCTCAAATTATTTGTGGTTCCACTTTGCAAAATGTTCTGGTTTATCGCTGATGCAAGACTTCTCGTTCAATCAGCAACACAACACGACAAAAATGAGAGACATACTAGAGTCTCAAATGAATCACAGACAAATCATAAATTGGTGATAAAACGGATGGTAAAGTCAGTTTGACTTAAGTAAGGGATAATAAACTACTGAATGCCGATGTTCGTAGCCGAGTGTTAAGGCTGTTTCTAGATACATGGTAGTTTCAGAGTTTGGTAAATACTTATTGATTCTTTAAATGTAATAGAACTGCCAATTCACAGCACACTTGAGGACCTCCGTAAAATACAGGTCGTAACAGACTGACGTTCAAAAATTTGGGAGATTTTGGAAGATGGCATTCAGAATGTTTTCATACTAGGAACCTACAGACAAAAATTTGAAATAAAGTGTCTACAGCAGGAGGAGGCATTTATCTTCATATCACTTTCATAGGAACTTTTCGATCCATTCATACATTTATCTACCTAAGCCTGTATACAGAAAGTTGTGTAAGAAGCCCGTTAGTCCACCCCTTCATCCACTGGCGCTGTGCTGTACACAGTCATCCGGACGAGGTGAGTCAGTGCACAGTTTTCTGCTTTTGTGCTTTACGCACTATAGTTATGATTTTTAGGATAATTGGGCCTTAGAAGAACTTGGTGATATTCATTTCTCGCATAGCGAAAATCGCGGGAATACCTGTGCAGCTCGTCGGTTGTAGGCAAGAATACAACATTAACTTATGTCTCCCTAGTATTCCATGAGTCATCAGTGTTGATCATCGTGTGGAGCAAAGAAAAACCGTCAGCTGATACCCATCAGGCAGATGAAAGGAGAGCACGAAGTCCGAAATTTGAAGAAGACGTTATGGAACATGCAGTTGCGAATCCACGAACGATCGCACGTGCAACTGTCCACGTAATGCACGTAGATCACCTGAGTGTGTGGAGGGTATTGCACGGTGCGCGCTTCATCCATCCCACGGATAAACCATTTAAACTATGGAACAGCTTGATTTCGAAAAACAAATATCTCACAGAGGTTCCTTCATGCCGCTGTCCACAATTATCCAGACCTCATACTGTTTACTGATAAGTTGGTTTCCACAAGAGGGAGTGTTTTCAATTCCCTCAATAGCCAACAATGGGCTGCTGAAAAACCATGGACTACCCATACGAGGACTTACCAGGTGAGACTCTCAGTAAAATTCTGAGATGGAATTGTTGGTCTCCTTACTCAAACACATATCTTACAATTCCTTTAATTTACGTCTATGGTCACAAACTTTTTGTTAAAAGATCACCGGTTTCGGTCTATGATGGCCATCATCAGATCTATTTTGTAAAAGCAAGGTCCTAATGTTCTGCAGCCATAGTGCTAACAATTTTTTTTGATGGAGCACGCACTCTGGAGAATACCTTGCCTGAACTCCTGGAGAATGCTCCCTTCCCACGGCGCACTACTTTTTGGTTTCAGCGCGCTTTGATCATCGGACCAGACAAATTTCAGGCAGAGGGCAATTAGAAGGGGATTCTCCTACCATTGGCGCTCATCGTTCTTGACTTTTCCAAGTACTCGATGCCAGTAGGAACACTACCTGAGCTTATCGAGCACACCTTAGCAACAGTTGATACTGTCTTATAGGCAGTCAGACCAACGTCGTTCTTCACTGAACATTATGTATGGAAGATGGCAGTCGCCATACTGAACATTTACCCTAAAGTAGTAAATCCACTGATTTGATTTACAGCATTTCACCGTACTCTGCTGTTTACTCAATTAACGTTCTCCGGTCTACAGTTGTCAGAAGTTTCGTTTAGCCTACCGAATGCATAGCGGTGCAGGAACTTTATTTCGTATTTCGGGATTTAGGTCCATCATATAAAGAAGTCCCAGTTTCATTCTCTAAAGCCTACCAAGTTTTTAAAACGTAGTTATACCATGTCCTGTATATCATGAGGCGAATAAGTAGTGAACAATGCGAAACAGGACTCCACCGACAAACTCTAGACTGTTCTCAGCTATACTTTCCGAGTATTCTGGTATAATGTAGTCGTCGTCCCCGTGCAGCTGGTCTTCAGTGGTTTGTTACAGAGCAATAATGTAATCATGACTTTTTTGTTTCTTACCACAGTTACATTTCTTTCTATGAGAATATCTTCACAACAGTTAAAAAGACTGTAATATACAGTTACTACAACGTACTAAACAAAACGCACAGTGCCGCAACATTCTGAGTTGTCATGTGGATTCCATCAGTGCGGCGGCAACTTATCATAGCGTCCTTGCATTGTTCTCCCACTGCATTCAGTACGCCGATACAAGAGGTGTATATCGGACAGCCTATCGATACCCCTGCATAACATTGTTACCGCATAACTAACACTGCCGGCAAAACAAACCGAAAAGAGAATCCAACAGTGTACTAGCGAATTTTCATGCAAAAGGCCTCAGGTAAAGTGGTCGCTACTGTCACCAACATAAAGTACTGTACATGAATTGAGCATGTTTTTTTCGAAATAAGATACATAGCGCATATCACTGACTTTCGCACTGTTGTGCAGATATTTTCACTGAAATGCAGATGCAAATCTAAATAGGGGTAAGATATCAATTTAAATCGCATTGCTCTGTAAAGAGGCATCGGAGACCCACTGTCTCCTACACCTAAATACTCAGAAAACATTCACGAACAACGTCTCAAAATTTTGTCGGTGGAGTACTGGTTCACCGTATAAGGGTTGTCCCATGAGTATACAAATATCGGCCTGTCATTTAAATATATAAATATATATAACCACCATAGTAGGAGAACAGGGCTCCAAACTCGTCATTGATTGAAAAAACATTATTACCGTAGTGATATACAAACAAACGGCAGTACTGGAAGAAATGTTGATCAATTATTACTACCGCCACAGTGAGAAAGTAACTTAGTACAGAAATAAGGACGAATTTCACTAGAGAAAGTCATGCACTTAAGAGAACCGCATTTATGCCGTATTTAGACTGACTGGAGAATGGGCGCCCATGTCTAAGAGTTCCACAGCACAGTTTACGCGTTGGCACCGGTAGTCGAAGGTTGTGTTAGTTTCGAGCGTCAGTCGCCTATAGATTCACACCAGGACTCCATATCCTGTGTACAGTCTTCGTTAATAGCATATCACTGCAGCTGTAATTAGGACCAATGATGTGTATTCTATGTCAGCGAGCTCATCGTGATCACTGGGAATCTGGTTTTCAGCTCCATTGCTCGTCGTGCAGCTTCAAGGTCAGTGATCACGATGAGCTTGCTGACACATCATTGGTCGTCATTAGAGCTATATGAAATGGAACGGGAATGTAAGGACTGTGGCAGCGAAGGTGAATGACTGTGATCCCAAACACTCTAGCACTACTTAATAACAGGTCGCATCAGCGTCCTATATGCGGTCACGTTTACAGGTAAACCACACTTTTCTAAAATTCTCGCAATAAACAAATGTCGGTCATTCGTCTTCGCTTCCACAGTTCTCACATGTTCGTTCCATTTCATATAGCTCTAATTAGGATCAATGATGTGTCTCCTCTGTCAGCGAGCTCATCGTGATGACTGAGTTTTAAGCTGGTCAACGAGCAATGGAGCGGAGCACCAGATTCCCTATCTTATCGGAACTTGCAGCGCACCTGCTACGTTGTAGCGACATGCGCAGCCGGAGGAAAGGGAAAATATTTCATTCGTTATATGACCAGTGACATGGTTAGCTGCCATGGCCTCGTCTACGATAGTTGCCAGGCACTGATACAGAGGTTGAAATCAGGATATCATACTTTAAAGGGATAATTTTCGTTCTGTAAATTCGTAGTGATGAGAACCTCAGATGTACTGAAAATCTCATGGAATCATAAACAGAAAGTACATATCTACAAAGGAACAGACACAATAGTATTCCTTCCACAGATCGTAAGTGTTGTGCTCTAAATCTACATAGATACTCTCCAAGCCAACATAAGGCGCGTGGCGGAGCGTACCTTGTACCATTACAATTTATTTCCTTACCTGTTCCTTTCGTAAACAGAGTGAAGGAAAAACCGCTTCTTGTATCTTATCTTAGTGCTCCTTACGGAAAATGTTTGTTGACGGCAGTAGAAATGTACGGCAGTCAGCTTCAAATGCCGGTTCTCTAAATTATCTCAGTAATGTTCCTCCAAAAGAAGGCGGCCCTCCCTTTACGGATTCCCATATGAATTCCTGAAACATCTCCTTAACACTTACGTGTTGTTCGAACCTATCAATAACAAATCTACCAGCCCGCTCTGCATTTCTTTGCTATATCCTTCTAATCCGACCTGGTACGTATCCCAAATACTCGAAAACTACTGAAGAACAGGTCGCATCAGCGCCCTATATGCGGTCACGTTTACTGATAAACAACACTTTCCTAAAATTCTCCCAATAAACGAGTCTTCGCTACCACAGTCCTCACATGCTCGTTCCATTTCGTATCGCTTTTCAGCGTGACGCCCAGAAACTTAAATGGCGTGACTGGTCAAACAGGGCACTACTAATGCTATATCCGAACACTACGTGTTTGTTTATCCTTTTTATCCACATTACCATCCATTCGGAGATAGCTGCTACTCGTCACACCAACTATAAATTTTGTCTAAGTCATCTCGTATCCTCCCACAGACATTGAACTTAAATACCTTACCGTACATCTCAGCATCGTCAGCAAACAACGAAAGATTGCCGTCTACCCTGTACGCAAAATCATTTATGTATGTAGAGAAAACAGCGGCACTATCACACTTGCCTGGTGCACAAGTTGCGGTACCCTTTCCTCTTATGAACACTCGCCGTCAAGGACAACAAACTGTGTTTTGTAACCTAGAAAGTCTTATAGTCACTCAAATTTCTGCGAAGCTATTCCATATCCTCGTAAATTCATTAACGGCCTACAATGGGAACCTTGTCAAATGCTTTCCGGAAGTCTAGAAATATGGAATCTATATGTTACTCTGCATCCATTGTTTTCAGTATATCATGTGAGAAAGGGGCAAGTGGTCTTCCACGCTAGCGATGCTTTCTAAATCCATGCTGATTCGTGGGCATAAACTTGTTGGTCTCAAGAAAATTTATTTTGTTCATACTGAGAATGTATTCAAGGATTTCACAACAAACCGAAGTTAGGCACATTGGTCTGTAATTTTGCGTCTGCATTCTTTTACCCTTCTTATATACCGGAATCAACTTTTTCCAGTCACTTGGGACTTGGCACTGGGCAATATACACTCCTGGAAATGGAAAAAAGAACACATTGACACCGGTGTGTCAGACCCACCATACTTGCTCCGGACACTGCGAGAGGGCTGTAAAAGCAATGATCACACGCACGGCACAGCGGACACACCAGGAACCGCGGTGTTGGCCGTCGAATGGCTCTAGCTGAGCAGCATTTGTGCACCGCCGCCGTCAGTGTCAGCCAGTTTGCCGTGGCATACGGAGCTCCATCGCAGTCTTTAACACTAGTAGCATGCCGCGACAGCGTGGACGTGAACCGTATGTGCAGTTGACGGACTTTGAGCGAGGGCGTATAGTGGGCATGCGGGAGGCCGGGTGGACGTACCGCCGAATTGCTCAACACGTGGGGCATGAAGTCTCCACAGTACATCGATGTTGTCGCCAGTGGTCGGCGGAAGGTGCACGTGCCCGTCGACCTGGGACCGGACCGCAGCGACGCACGGATGCACGCCAAGACCGTAGGATCCTACGCAGTGCCGTAGGGGACCGCACCGCCACTTCCCAGCAAATTAGGGACACTGTTGCTCCTGGGGTATCGGCGAGGACCATTCGCAACCGTCTCCATGAAGCTGGGCTACGGTCCCGCACACCGTTAGGCCGTCTTCCGCTCACGCCCCAACATCGTGCAGCCCGCCTCCAGTGGTGTCGCGACAGGCGTGAATGGAGACGTGTCGTCTTCAGCGATGAGAGTCGCTTTTGCCTTGGTGCCAATGATGGTCGTATGCGTGTTTGGCGCCGTGCAGGTGAGCGCCACAATCAGGACTGCATACGACCGAGGCACACAGGGCCAACACCCAGCATCATGGTGTGAGGAGCGATCTCCTACACTGGCCGTACACCTCTGGTGATCGTCGAGGGGACACTGAATAGTGCACGGTACATCCAAACCGTCATCGAACCCATCGTTCTACCATTCCTAGACCGGCATGGGAACTTGCTGTTCCAACAGGACAATGCACGTCCGCATGTACCCCGTGCCATCCAACGTGCTCTAGAAGGTGTAAGTCAACTACCCTGGCCAGCAAGATCACCGGATCTGTCCCCCATTGAGCATGTTTGGGACTAGATGAAGCGTCGTCTCACGCGGTCTGCACGTCCAGCACGAACGCTGGTCCAGCTGAGGCGCCAGGTGGAAATGGCATGGCAAGCCGTTCCACAGGACTACATCCAGCATCTCTACGATCGTCTCCATGGGAGAATAGCAGCCTACATTGCTGCGAGAGGTGGATATACACTGTACTAGTGCCGACATTGTGCATACTCTGTTGCCTGTGTCTATGTGCCTGTGGTTCTGTCAGTGTGATCATGTGATGTATCTGACCCCAGGAATGTGTCAATAAAGTTTCCCCTTCCTGGGACAATGAATTCACGGTGTTCTTATTTCAATTTCCAGGAGTGCATTTGCGATAAAAGCATTCTAGGTAAAGGGGCGATGCTGGAGAGTAATCTTTATAAATCCCAATTGGGATTTAATCGCGAACTGGTATCCTATTAGTTTTAAATCTCTCAGTTGTTTCTCCACGACAGGGGTGCTTGTTACTATGTCGACCATCTGAGAGTCTATCCGATAGTTAAAAGTCGGTATGTTTGTACCATTCTCGAGCGTGAACCAATTCTTAAACGGCAGATGTGAAACTTCGGCTTTCGTTTCGCCATCTTCAACTGCCACACCAGACTGATTAAGAAGGGACTTGATGGAACCTTAGAATCGCTTAGCGGTTTTACATAGGACCACAATTTTCTCGCGTTCTCTGCCATATTTTCTGCTAAGGTATAACGGTGGTTGTTGTTATACGCTTCGTGCATAGCTCTTTACACAGGCACACAAGAATCTCTACTAACCTTCGCTTGTTGTCATTTGTGCGTTGCCTTTTTAACCGAGAGTCACTAGCCACTGCTTCCTTAGCAACCTCCGAATTTCTTTATGAAACCACGGTGGGCCTTTCTCATCCTTTACCCCCTTACTAGGCAGATAAATCTCCAGAGCAATATTTGTAATCTTCTTAAATTTAGCCTATAGCTCCTCTACGTCCATCCTACTGGAAATAAGTGATGTCAATTCACTGTCAATGTGAAATGTTGAAAACTGTTTACCTGCTCTTGTTAGCAGGAAGACTCTCCTAACCATCTTGACTGATTTATTAATTTTCGTAACCTTATATACCACAATAACATCATTATCACTTCGCCCCATTTCTATACTGACGCTGCCGATAAGGTCCGACCAGTTGGTAGCTACAAGGTCAAAGATGTTTCCAGTGCGTGTAGGCTGCCGAACTGGTTGCTCAAGATTGTTTTCAAAAAACGTCTTCAGAATTACTTTGAACAACTGTCTGTCTGTACCCACGCAATGAATCCATAGACATCCCAACCCGTACTCCGACTACTATTGTATGATCTGGTCACTTAAGCGATACTGACTAGCCCTTTCTAATAGTGACTCTAGAACTTTCACAGCGGACTGGGCTGACGAGTAAAAATATCCAATAGTTAATTTCGTTTGACTTAGACCTGTTGTACACGACCAGATAACTTCACCATCACACTCAACTTCGACCTCTTGGAGACAAAATTTTTGTCAACTGCAATGAACACTCCCCCTCCTACGGCCTCTAATCTGACTTTCAGATATATGTTCCACTACTCGCTACTTCGGTTTTCCGCCAGCTCTATGTTCCGAGAACTATTCGGGTCCAAGAAATTTCGTGGAGGGCAGTAAACTCTGGAACTTTGTTACGAATACTTTGACAATTTAGTGATAAAACTTTGCCAATCTAAATGTCTTTACGCTGCGTATCGACTGAGGAGTATTCATCACAGTATCTCAGATTACCGCCTAGACTAATTAACCCTCTATTGCAGTCTAACAGCATTCTGCTACACGATTAGATGCTTTCTTTGTGTAGTGCATCCCAAACGTATCAAGAAGATTCTTACAAAACCCTACCCGGCAACGCAAGTCTAGAAATTTGCAGCCCATTCAGTCATAGAGTCGGCGAAGCCTTTGGTTGACAGATTCCACTCGGCTCCAAAGGAAAGGACACTGATTAAATTCTTCAAAAATTGTGCAAATTTCGATGTCTCCTTCATCCTCCGTGCTACCCAGCTGTGTGAACTGAGGATGGCCTCAAAACGCAAGCGACAAACGTCATTCGTTTCGACGTGGGCCACAACCTGCTGACGACTGCATCCTGCTCCTCGAGAGCCTCAGGCAGGGCCGCTTTCACATCTCGGACGATGCTCCCCCCCCCCCCCCCTCCCGGCAAATAAACCGAGTGCACATTGACTTTCAGCTCTGAATATTATCGTCCTAAGGAGCTCCATAGCGCGCCTAGCGTTAGAGCTCATGATAACTATCGATACCAATCATTGAAATGTAGACAGATGATGGGAAGTTTATGATCTTAAATATGAAAGTAGCTCGTTGAAATAGAAACATGTTTAAAGTCTGAAATGAAGTGTAGTTCAATGACGAAGTTGTCTCATTAGCATAAACCTTGGCTAACGAAATGAATAACGAAATAATGAAATTCAAAAGAAATCGACGGTGAAACTAGTACCATCGCGTAATAATATGGCCTTCAATAGATGGCTTATACTTTTGACAAGATATTTATTCAAATAAACCCACACATAAATGCAAACTGCTTGGAACCACGAAATAAAATCACGAAAGCTTGCAGTAAAATCTGTAAAATTTCATTCCAGTAAAGAAGTAACACAACGTAGAAATTATACCGTAATTTGGGGTTGCCTAACCGTGTATACAATCAGAAGTAAGGTTTCGCAGTTATAAAATGTGAGATCACTGAAAAAGAGGATGAGACTCTAAGAAAAATTAATAGTCCTAAAAACGTATGAATTTCTGAAGATGCATGCATCGAAATAATCTATCCTCAAAATCATATACCCAATCCTAGGTAGCTCTCCGGCTGCACAGAACCTTCAAAAAGTTTTGATCAGACAGACCATTCACCAAAAAGAAGGCCACCCGCTCCGTCTTGTTTGATCGCATGCCCACTAGGTTATTCACCAAGCGAGGTGGCGCAGTGGTTAGCACACTGGACTCGCATTCGGGAGGACGACGGTTCAATCCCATCTCCTGCCATCCTGATTTAGGTTTTCCGTGATTTCCCTAAATCGTTTCAGGCAAATGTTGGGGAGGTTCCTTTGACAGGACATGGCCGATTCTCTTCCCAATCCTTCCCTAACCCGAGCTAGCGCTCCGTCTCTAATGACCTCGTTGTCGACGGGACGTTAAACACTAACCACCACCACCACCATCACCACTAGGTTATTCAATACATTAACTTTCACTCTGACCATCATTCCCAAACATATCACTATACATCCGTCTAGTATCTACCACACATCAAAAATGTTTGATTAATTTGTAAACTGATATTATATATTCAACTTTTCAGCTCCAAATCTAACAATAACGCCGCGAATAATTCGCGGTACAGTTAAGTTAGTCAGTACAAAGAGCGTTCAACAAGTAGCGCTGTAGCTATGCGCTAGTCAAAGTGACAACTTTACATTTACTACAACATGGAAATATTTCTAAAGAAACATGGGTAATGTTGGCTGTGATTCACATTCTGGAATAAATCAAGTGTGTTCATGTGGTTAAAATATTTATTTGATCTATTTCCTTTAAAGTATATTATTTATAACTAGTTACTCATTTGTTTACTAATGAAATTGGTTTGTTATCCTCGTTCCTGGAGTCGAGAAAAATCGAACGACAAATCGTACTAGTATACAGTGAATAATTTTATGGCGGCTGGTCCCGGCGGAGATTCGAGTCCTCCCTCGGACATGGCCGTGTGTGTTTGTCCTCAGGATAATTTAGGTTAAATAGTGTGTAAGCTGAGGGACTGATGACCTTAGCAGTCAAGTCCCATAAGATTTCACACACAACTGAACATTTTGAACATTAATTTTATGAGAAACACGGTGATAAGCTTACATGTAATTTGATATAATTTCCTTCAAATCACTGTCCTTAGCTAGCAGTGCACTAATTCCAACGTTGAATCCATGACTGAAAACATTTCTGGAAGGTTGAGTTGCTGTCGTATGTGCAAATTCTCGGTCTACTTTATTAGTTACGTTTTTCTTATAAACAATAATATTTCAAGTGTGAATAACTTTGGTAATAACAAGTTTCAAAGCACGATAAAGACTTTTTTGAGCACGTATCGCTACCGCGAATCGGTAACTGTTTGTAGATTCTCCGTAGAATGTCTGTAAGTGACTTTGGTGGCTTCGGTAAGTATATCAGGTTTTATTTTATACACTTGGACAAGTTAGCTCACCATGGCTGCCGTACCGCTCCACTTTCCACGTGGGAATGTTGCACTGCCAGTTACCTGTAACCCACCGGCTAGGGTCTGGCGTCCCATGGTTCGCTGCAATTGTCCAGGCGCCCTGATCATGGCCAACACTGATTTATCTAGCTCTGTTAGCCAAATTCATGACAACTTAGAGTGCCACCAGTTGCTCAACCAAGTACTTAATGCTCATGAAGTTCTTAGCGGATTTGCTGCTCGTAATGTCACAATATGTGTAGAAAAAATAAAGAAATGTTACACATGTTGCCCTTAAAAATTTGGTGCTAAACATGTAGACGTACACACACTGAAGTTGGCATACGGACCACCGATCAAGAAACAGACCTGTTTCTATTTTCACACCTGGTACTAATGCATTTATGTGCAAGCTATACATATCATTTAGTTGAAGTATTTCTTGTTTTGAATCCACATTTATATGATGCTGCCCTCCACACTGGTTTATTCTGTGCAAATTTCATCACCTCAGAATTAGCTGGCCGTATACAAGAGGATTTCCGCGACAGGCCAGAATAATGGGCTAGTTCCACGGACGTCTGTAACGGATTTCGTCCACCGATCTGGGTTCGCTACTAACGTGCAGTGACCACACACCGGATCTAGCTTTCCGATGTGTCAGCAGACCAGGTCCGTTCGTGCATGGAGGGAAATCGGGGGGAATTCGTGATTTATCCTACGACCAAGGACTGCCGTACATGCAGGATAGTTCGTACGCCATGTGCGAGGAATTTTGAGGGTTGCCACTGTGTCTCACCGCAACTACGTTGTACATTGCGACGTTTTGTAGGGATTTCATTTACTACAGTACATTCTCATACTTTGAAAGTAGTTTATACCTTGGAGAGAAAGTATGGAATATGCTAGCGAATAAATTATGGCAGTCGCTGTCTCTTTGAGCCTTTATAAATCGTAGTAACTCGTAACACCTGTAAAATAATGGACATAACACAGTTACGGGTAATGGACTGCAATAATGCACACGGTACAAGAAACATTGTAACTGGCTATCGCTACAGTGTTTCATTACGCAAATCATCTTCCCCTCCCTATTTTACGCGTCTTTCGAGAGACCTACACCATTCTGCGACTGTCTCAGATATTATTGAAAGTATTTTGCATCTGTCTATGCAACTAAAAGAACATTCGTGTTTTTAGCACCAAATGCGTTTCCTCTTAATGAAATAAAGCATCAGTAGTTGCGTGTGATGAAACATATGTACAATCTGACTTGCTTTCTGCATCTCAAAAAGTTAGTTACAAATGAAGTTTATTCGATGTTTGACATATTATGTCCAATTTTTGCTCACATTAGGAAAGGCTGCCTAATTGTATGTATTCCCTCTTTTACATGTTGATAGGTCTTATAATACTTTGGTCCACAGTTGGAATACTGTCTAGAAAAGTTTCGACGATCTTCTTGTACGCCATAGTTTGTGCGTTCTTGTTTATGTATCGTTATCGTTCGTATACGAATCTTCACCGACAAGGTATTTCAAGGTGCGATCGTGTAAGTTCTTCAATGTGGTCATTTTTAGTACGCTTGTTGCAACTAAAACTTCCGTTACCTGAATACATTCATCAGTGACGAAATTCGTGTATAACCTACAAATACCTTTTCTTCATTTTTTACTTTCCTTTTTTTGTCAAAACAAAGCAGAGTTTATACACTGTCACCTCCTTAACGTACTAACGAAATTTCAAATCTGACAATATCCCGAAACAATGATTTATTAAACAACGATCTGAGGGAAAATTTGGTCAAAAGTTTATGAAAAGCGCATTATAGGTATAAACATAAACAAGTTATTTGTTTACGTACATTGTTACAAAGTGGCACTAATCCTCATTTCGCCAGCTAACGATGTCTTAAAAATTAGGTCATATATTGCAAAAGTTTGCGGTTACTCGCAGTAGATGAGAAAGTTCCGTCCGTCTACCATTCCGTCCGTCTATCATATGGCAAAATAGTCTTCTCATTGTGACCCCTTATTTGCCAAAATCTTTTATCGGTATCTCAAACCGTATCTGATATATGAGAGGTGTTCTGAGTATTTCATTTCAGCTTTATTACTGGTTCGTGTAATTGCAAATCACTCTGATACATAGCATTACTTTTCTCGTGATCGGTGATAAATTGAGACCTCTTTCAAGGTCTAAAGAGAAATTCAGTATCTTATTTAAAGTTCATACGTAACCATATATGGTCTAACACGCACCAAACGTAAAGTTATAGTGATCCTTATTTTTCATTGTGCGTTACTTTTAAGCAATATGATAACTATGAACATTAGCGAATTGTAGGCACCACACCATGAAGCTGATATACACAGCTACAACTTGTGCAGAAACCGATTCTTTTACCGAATATTACCCCTTAAACCGTCTTCGGATAGGCAGTTCCCTGAACTTCTGGTAGCCGTCTGAAGGTTGTAGCTCTTCTAACGTACTGGCGCCGACTGCAGGTATTTAAGTAACTCCTATCAAATTTCCTTGGCCAGTGGCGGAAACCGGCTCGTGTGAAGCGAGCTAATAACTACAGCAACCCACATCAATTTGAAGCTGCTTTCTATATTCGTACATACGTCCCATTTACCATTTTTATACCTCATAGTTACCACCGTTACAAAACTGATGTGTCCTAACAAGAGACCCCTGGTCAAGTGAAGTTAGCCAATGAATTAATTTTGGTCCTAATTCGATACGGTACATATTTATTAGTGATTCGATTTGTTCATCTAATATTCAGCAATTTTCTTGCAGTACAACATTTCAAATGTTTCTATTCCCCTCTTGATAGACACGGTAGTTGTCCAGGTTTCACATTCATAGGAAGCTACAGTACATACAAAAATATACAATATTGACTTCATTACGTTTAAATTTGTATCAGATGTTAAAGTACCTCTTTTTCAGAAACGCTTTTTGGGCTATTACCAGTCTGCTTTTTACAGGGTGTTTCAAAAATGATTGGTATATTTGAACCGGCAATACAAACTAAACAAGCAGCGATAGAAGTACACCGTTTGTTGCAATATGCTTGGGACAACAGTATATTTTCAGTCAGACAAACTTTCGATATTACAGTAGTTACAATTGTCAACAACAGATGGCGCTGCGGTCTGGGAAACTCTATAGTACGATATTTTCCACATATCCACCATGCGTAGCAATAATAGGGCGTAGTGGCGTAGTCTCTGAATGAAATTACCCGAAACCTTTGACAACGTGTCTGGCGGAATGGCTTCACATGCAGATGAGATGTACTGCTTCACCTGTTCAATTGTTTCTGGATTCTGGCGGTACACCTGGTCTTTCAAGTGTCTCCACAGAAAGAAGTCACAGGGGTTCACGTCTGGCGAATAGGGAGGCCAATTCACGCCGCCTCCTGTATGTTTCGGATAGCCCAAAGCAATCACACGATCATCGAAATATTCATTCAGGAAATTAAAGACGTCGGCCGTGCGATGTGGCCAGGCACCATCTTGCATAAACCACAAGGTGTTCGCAGTGTCGTCTAAGGCAGTTTGTACCTCCACAAATTCACGAATAAAGTCCAGATAGCGTGATGCAGTAATCGTTTCGGATCTGAAAAATGGGCCAATGATTCCTTTGGAAGAAATGGCGGCCCAGACCAATACTTTTTGAGGATGCAGGGCCGATGGGACTGCAACATGGGGCTTTTCGGTTCACCATATGCGCCAGTTCTGTTTATTGACGAAGCCGTCCTGGTAAAAATAAGCTTCGTCAGTAAACCAAATGCTGCCCACATGCATATCGCCGTCATCAATCCTGTGCACTATATCGTTAGCGAATGTCTCTCGTGGAAGAATGGTAGCGGCGCTGAGGGGTTGCCGCATTTGAATTTAGTGTGGATAGAGGTGTAAACTGTGGCGCATGAAACGATACGTGGACGTTGGCGTCATTTGGACCGCAGCTGCAACACGGCGAACGGAAACCCGAGGCCGCTGTTGGATCACTTGCTGCCCTAGCTGCGCGTTGCCCTCTGTGGTTGCCGTACGCGGTCGCCCTACCTTTCCAGCACGTTCATCCGTCACGTTCCCAGTCGGTTGAAATTTTTCAAACAGATCCTTTATTGTATCGCTTTTCGGTCCTTTGGTTACATTAAGCCTCCGTTGAAAACTTCGTCTTGTTGCAACAACACTGTGTTCTAGGCGGTGGAATTCCAACAACAGAAAAATCCTCTGTTCTAAGGAATAAACCATGTTGTCCACAGCACACTTGCACGTTGTGAACAGCACACGCTTACAGCAGAAAGACGACGTACCCACAGACTGCGTTGTCTTCTATATCTTTCACATCACTTGCAGCGTCATCTGTTGTTGAAAATTGTAACTACTGTAATTTCGAAAGTTTGTCCGCCTGAAAATGTTCTGTTGTCCCAAGCATATTGCAACAAACGGTGCATTTCTATCGCTCCTCGTTTAGTTTTTATTGCCGTTTCTAATATACCGGTCATTTTTGAAACTACCTGTACATCACCTCTCCTTCTGCCAATGTCAGTTATTTTGCTGTCCAAGTAGCGGAAGTCGACCACTACATTTAATGTCTAAACTAATTCCCTCAGCACCGAGTGATTTAATTCCACTCCATTCATATACCATTATTTTACATTCGTTACCTTGTAACCATTTTTCAAGACACAATCCATTTCATGCAACTGCCCTCCAAGCCCTTTAGCGTCTCTAGCACAATCACAACGCCGTCAGTAAACTTTAACGATTTCTTCCTGCCCCTGTAATTCCCTTTCCAAAATTCTCTTTACTTTCCTTTACTACTTGACTCCTTTGTCAACCACTACGGCCACCATTCCTGCTGAAACCTACCTACCTTCTTACTATCAGGATCGGAAGACCTTCGTCTCTTATAATTGCCACCTGGTTCTTGATCAAGTTGAAAATAGCTTTTCGCTCGCTGTATTGTAGTACTGTTACCTCCAAATTTCAACGAATGCAGTCAAGTTAACACTATTAACACTGTTAACCTACAACTACTACAGACTAAGGTTTATTCAACTTACCTTTTAGGATAATTGGTGCCGTCAGTACTGCTTCGCGTGTTGCTAAACTGCTCCGGACCTTCCGAAGGTTGACTTCAACCAGGATTTCCATTCCTCTGAAAATAATTCATGTCAGTGTTTTGTAACCACGGAGCTTCGGTAGCATTTACACCTGTCACTACCTGTCGTCTTTGGCATCAGAGTTATTACTTTTTTCAAGCAGTGAGAAGCTATTTCTCCTGTTTCATAAATCTTGCACATCAGACGGCTTTCTTTTGTCATGATTGGCTGTCCCAAGTATCTCAATAAATCCAAGGGAATGTCATCTTCTGCAGAGACCTTGTTAGGACTTAAATCATCGACTACACTGCGATATACTTCACGTACTTCTGTATCTCTCAGCCCCTCTCTATTAATTTCCTCTTCTATTTCTACGACATTGTTTTCAAGTACATTTTCTTTATGTTGCCCTAGTTAATACTCGTTCCATCTCTTAGGTTTCCTTTCCTTTCAAGCTGAGCTCCTCGTATTCGTAAGGCTGCTTCTCCCTGGTATTGTGTTATGGTTTAAAATCTGTCTTCTAATTCTGTGTCTTCATATGTTGACCAACTGAAACATTGTGACCACCGGCCTACTGTCGACGTAAAACCGTCCTGGCAACAAAAACGTTACCTGGCGAGGAATGACTGCAAGTCAGAGACACACACAGTACATGTAGCATCAGTGAGCGTTCAGGTCATGTGTTCAATGGGGAAGGTGCGCAGTGTATCTGAGTTTCATTGAGAGCATATTGTAATGGCCCGGAGGCTCGACAGGAGCATTGTGGAGACCGCAAGGCTTGTCGGGTATTCGAGGAGTTCCATGGTGAGTGTCTTCAACACGTACAGAAACCGAGGTGAAATGACGACCAGACCTCGTGAGGTTGGGCGACCACCACTCATTACAGATGTGGACGTCGTAGGTTGGGGAGACTGGTGAAACAGGATAGGCGGCGAGCTGTGGTGGAGCTAACATCAGACTTCAGTGCTGGGCAGAGCACAAGTGTGTACGAACACACAGTACACGCCTAACAATGGGCCTCTGTAGCCAACGAGCTATGTATGTGCCAGTGTAAAGATCACGACATCGGTAACTACGGCTGAAATGAGCACATTCTCGCAGGGGTAGAGTGTTGCATCTTCTTATGAATCCACCGACATCCAGAGGAAGAGATCCTTGACAACCATACTACACGACGGAGACAAGCTGGCGGCGGATCTACTATGCTCTGGGCAATATTCACGGGGGCATCCATGTTTCCAGTGGAGCACGTTCCAAGGCAACATGACGGCCAATGAATATCGTTCACTGGTTGCAGAGCATGTACACCCCGTCATGACGATCGTGTTTGCCAACAGCAGTGGCATTTTTCATCATGATAATACGCCATTTCACAAGGCTAGGAGTGTGAGAGAGTGTTTCGAGGAACACAGTGGCGCGTTCCAATTGGTGTGTTAGACCCCCATTTCGCCAGGTCTGAACCCGACCGAACACACCTTGGATGTGATAGTGAGTGGCGTTAAAGCTCATCGCACCATCTCCGGATTTTACGAGAATTAGGTGATTTGTGTGTGCAAATGTGGTGCCGGCTTCCTCCAGCGACCTTCCAAGGCCTCTTTGTTTCCATGCCACGACACGATGCCGCTTTTAGCCATGACAAGGTGTACATACCGGCTATAAGGTAAGTGGTCATAATGTCTGGCTTATTAGTTCATAATCAGTCCGAAACATACCACTGTCTCCAGGTTTCATCCACGTATACAATCTACTTGTATGATACATAAACCTAACGATATCTACTTCTATATTAAACTTTGTGCAAAATTATGCCTTGCGACTTTTCCTTTCATTTATATCCGCTACTCCATGTGCTACTATTTTTCCCTCATGCCTTTTTCCTTCTGTCGAATCACAGTCCCCCAAATTTTCGCCCGCGTGAACTGTCTCAATAATCTCGTTGGTCTCGCACGTTCTTCCAGCCTCTTCATCCCTTACGGAACTAGTTGGTGTATGAAATTTTATCATGCCTTACTTGGCTATAATAAAGCCTTCATTCTGGCGTTCACAATAACATAACCCGTATTTCTAGTATTTATTGATTATTTGACTTAGTGCTGCATTTCTTCTATTTGATTTTCTATTTACAACACCGTATTCATTTGGTCGCAAGTCCTTTCGGCTTTTGCTAAACACCGTCAAGTTTAACCTCAAATCGTATACTCCTCTTGTTAAATTGTCCAGTTTACGTGGCTGGTATGGGTATCTTACTCTGCACCCACCGACACGCAGAATATCCGGTTTTGTGTCTTCTGTCAACTTATCCTCCTGTGTATTCCCTGCCCGGAGGTCAGATTGGTGCTATGGTATTTCCAAAATATATCATCCAAAAGGGTGACATCCTAATTAAGGCGTAAGGTATAGCTGCACGCCATCGTGCAAAATAACAGCTTGCATTTAGCCATTTGTAGAGTCAACAAAGCTAAACCATCAAAGCTAAATATTACAAGGCCGTATCAGACGGATGTCCACATTGTTGCTCCCGCAAATACTGGAAAGGTTGCTGCTCGTCTTCTGGGACCACAGTTTAGTCTCTCCTCTCCACAGATACACCTTCGTTCTCAGTTTCAGTTACTATATGGCTATCTGTAGTTCAATTATGTAAGCCATCCAAGCTCAGCAAGGTCCGTCGTTCACGAGGGGAACATTCATCTTACGTGCTATTATTAATAAATTATACATCACCTACCTTTAGACATAAATCTTTCACGCTCTCCTAAAATACTGCTACAAACTGGCGAGGTATTGAAAATACGTGTTTCTGAACAATGGATACCATTTTGGCAAAAAGTAAGTGACCTCTAAAATCATTATGAACGTTTTTTTCTCATTTATGTTATTGAGTATATGAGCCGATAATATGAATTAGGGCTACATTATTTATGTCACTATGAGTAAGGTATTCCCTGTTACTTGGACACGGATATGCCGGGCTTCTCTATGAGGTGTGAAGACCTTGGCTTGATGAATTAATTTGAAACCTGATTTAACGAGACATGGAATCAAAGTAGGCTAAATACATCAGCTTTTTTAATATTTTTGTATGAACTTTGTCCGACAACATCGAGATCGGAAATAACGTTTTGTTGAGGCGATCCAGCAATTCTTTGGTATTGTAATCCAAACCTAATTCATTACGTAGGTGTAATATCTAACATTCCACACTGCTAATCTTTTGCTTTCAAATTTTAGATACAGTTCAAAACTGGATGTAGTGTACTTCCTGAAATGTTGTAATTTCCTTAGACTGGCTGCGTAACCAGCTACCACACATTGGAATATTATATTGTTCCACCGTACGAATATAAGATATTTTGCAGCTAAAGGAGATAAAGGTCGTACGCGCGTTACAGTAAAGGGAAGCGAACGGAATGAGAATATGTATTATTCTATATGTTCTTTTCTTATTCATTTTATCAGTTAGTACTCTCCTTTTTCTTACTTCTATCCACCACAAGGAACGAAGAGACAAACAGATCCCTTCGCGGAAAGACGTCTCTTACGAGTCTAATGACGCAGTCGTACGTAACAGGTTTCTTTGTATGTCTCATCACTCTTCATAATCTCATCCCTAGCTTAGTATGTTTGAAAAAAAGAAAAATGAGATTTAGTTGACTTGCAGCCATCGAAAATAGTTGTGAAATAATATTTCTGAGAACTTCAGCGAGTGGTTGCCACTCGATTTATAGTTTTCACACCGTGTTAGATGTATTTCTACTACTAAACTTCACCTTTGACTCTAAAATCTCCATGCTAAATCTTTCGCCAAACACGTTTACCATTTCCTGTGAGAGACAAGGGACGACGTGCTTCAATATTATAGGAATGTACATATGTATATGCTTTCACTAACCTGCGAAAGCTTGACACTTGCTTAACTTTTGTTTATACAGAAAGTTTAGTCATTGTTTGCTGTCGTTTTGACGCGAGTAATAATTGTGAGCGTGAGTTTCTCATTGTGTGTGAGTTTATTATTCCCCTTGAAAGCAACGGGAAGAATTATGAAGTTTCGTGTTAAGCAATGTAAATTGTATGGAAATCTGTTCACCAACCTGATTAACGCTGCTAATACTGAAATACAACGTGATACAACACTTGAATCAGCTTCTACTACTCTAAGGACTTCGAAGCTAAAACAGAAATATGTGGACAATGGGCATGACAGTCTTAATGCTGATAATATAGAGATGCCAATTATTCATTCAGATTGTGTTATTATTGAACTCTCTCCTCTATTTGAACTAATAAATAAACCTTTGCAGTGTAAGGAATGTGGCAACAGTGACGTGACGGTAGTTGAGGAAGTATGTGCTAGAAGAGGTTGTGTATGAAAACTAATAATTATTTGTAATTTTGTGGGTATGGCGAATGTGGTTATACTTGTGGCGTAGCTAAAGAGGAAAGGTATAACGCAAATATTAAACTTCCTTATGATATGAGGTGTATAGGCAAAGGATACAGAAGTGCAGAAGTTCTCTGTGTTCTCTACGTCCTCCAACAAGATTTGACAGGTACAATAAAATTATTCTAAAGACTTTAGATGAAGTAGCGAACCATAGTATGAAAAACGATTTTCCGAAAAGTGTAGACATAAATGACAGCAATACATATATGTCTCCAGCCGTGGATATATCCTGGTAACAAAGAGGCCATAGTTCCCGAAATGGTGGAGTGACAGCTATCTCCCTGGACAATGCTAAGTTATTGATATGGAATGTGTTACCAAGTACTGTCATGGCTGTATTAGTGGAACTGAAAAACATAAATGTTTGATTAATTTTAGTGGTTGTATTGGAGGGATGGAACTTGAACGTTTTGCGAAGATGTTTCACAGGTCAGTGGAGATATATGGTGTGATGTATACTTCTTATCTAGGAAATGGAGACGCAAAAGGGTACCAAAATGTTTGTGAAGCCAAACCTTATGCTTACACAAAAATGGAAAAAATTTCATGTGTTGGATGTGTCCAGAAAAGATTTGGTACAAGACTGAGGAACTTGAAGAGGAATTTGATGGGAAATAAAGTAGCTGATGGTACTTGCATTAGCGGACGTGGTTGGCTTGCAGGTGAAGATGTAGGAAAAAATTGGCAATTTGTGGTTCATCCTATGGCACCAAACTGCTCAGGTCATCGGTCCCTAGGCTTACACACTACTTAGTCTATCTTAACGCTAAGGACTACACCCACACAAATGCCCAAATGTGCGTTTCTTCCCTGGTGAACTGATACATAGGTTACTTTCAATAGTGTGGCTTGCTTTGTTCGTGACTTGGCTACCACGGAATGTCCATTTCATTTTAGTATTCGCAGCATAACTTTGTGCACTTGCTGTACTAATAACTGCAATTTCTAAAATAAGAAAAACGCTGAATTGTCAGTTGTTCTTAATTTCTTCTGCATGTGTTTAACGAGAAAATTGTACTTTTTTGGCAAAGACCACGTCAGGAAGTATGAGTAATGCAGGAAATCATTTGCATAGCAATTTGAGAAGTATTTCAGCAGGGTAATAACTCAAAGCTTACATTACCATACACATACCTAAATCTCTAATCGCATGGTGTTCCTTTTCATTCACGTAAATAAATCGCAAATTCTGTAGGAATTGAAACCTTTTGTAGAAAAGGGCGTCGTTTTGTCCTGAGCTGTCAGAATGCGAAAGAATGACGTCTGTCTTCCACAATCACTGTGCCAGTACATGTTAGTCAGATTAAGAGTGAGGATGGAGACAGGCAGCGAAACAGATTGTAGAAAATCTTAACAGAAAGCCAAGATTAAGGTAAACAGGTCTTAAAGTTCGTTGTGGAGCCTTCTCTGCCATGAGGCCAGTACAGAGGATGCGCCCTTCTCCTTATTTGCCCAAGCTGTTCAGATTTTATTGGGCCCAGCATTTAAGAGGACCAGTGTTTGGAGGAAGGGCTGAGATGGTAAAGCACTGTAGCAAGAGGTACTTGCCAACTTCCCATCTCGCAAATTCTTAGTGCGACGTCCATGCAGTATTTACCAAGCACTACCACCATCCACTACCTCACGGGCATTTCTATCTCCATAAGCTACGAATACAATAGGGGAGACATGTCCCCAGGGCCGCTAAGTACTCTCCCCTCTTCCGTAAGGCTGTAGTGTTAAGTGTGCCACTTGTAACTCGCAACCCCTGCCTTCTCACAATGAAAGCTGTGAGTTCGCATCTCTGATTGAAACGTGAAGTTGCATTGCATTGGCGCTTTTTCCTCGCTTGCCACTCACCTTTACATGCAATTCTACATTTCGTTTCTAATATCTAGCTACGATAGATTACCATTTTTTTCTTTTAGTCGTATTAAATGTCACATCTAAGTCACGAGAAAAAGGAAAAATAGACACCACTGGGAAATTTATCAGGACCATAACTAAGTGTAGAAAAGGGTAAAAAAACCGCATGTCAGGAAAAGATTCCAATGCAGCAATATAAAACAGTTAGAAATGAAATCAACAGCACGTACAAGGAAAACATAAGGAAGTAAATAAAGGATAAGTTCGTAAAAAAAATAAAAAATATTGAGGGACATGAAGAATTGCGTCCCACTACGATATAGTACCACAGAATATTGCAGTAAGTATGACATTCCGGGCTTGAAAATTTATATATCACGTGTATCAACTTGTTTTCATTTGCTCTATAATTATTTGTAGTGCATCATCTCTCTATTGTGCATGCATTGCATTATATCGGCGCTTTTTCCTCGCTTGCCACTCACCTTTACATGCAATTCTACATTTCCTTTCTAATATCTAGCTACGATAGATTACAATTTTTTCTTTTAGTGGCATTAAATGTCACATCTAAGTCACGAGAAAAAGGAAAAAATTATCAGGACCATAACTAAGTGTAGAAAAGGGTAATCAAACCGCATGTCAGGAAAAGATTCCAATGCAGCAATATAAATCAGTTAGAAATGAAATCAACAGCACGTACAAGGAAAACATAAGGAAGTAAATGAAGGATATGTTCGTAAAAAAAAAAAAAAAAAAAAAATTGAGGGACATGAAGAAATGCGTCCCACTACGATATAGTACCACAGAATATTGCAGTAAGTATGACATTCCGGGCGTGAAAATTTACGTATCACGTGTATCAACTTGTTTTCATTTGCTCTATAATTATCTCTCTGTTGTGCATGCATTAACGTGCATTCCACGTACGTCGTGTTTTATATCGATGACATTGTAGTATCAACTTCCATTATGTGATTTTCTTGTTTCTAACTTGTCGTGTCAAGATTTCCTTCCTTAACTTCCTGGCAAATTGAAACTTCGCGCCGCGCCGAGACTTGAACCCCAGACTTCTGTCATTCAGGGGCAAGTGCTCTAACGAGTGAACTACGTAAACGCGAATAACAACCCGTCCTAACAGCTTCAATTCCGTCACTGCCTCGACTTCTACCTTTCAAGTTCCACGGAAGCTCTTCTGCGAACCTTGCAGAACTAGCACTCCTGGAAGAAAGGATGTTGCGGAGCCTCGGCTTAGCCACAGCCTGGGGATGTTTCCGGAGCGATATTTCTACTCTGCAACGTGGTGTGCGCTGTAATGACACTTCGTGGCAGATTAAAAGTGTGTGCTGGGCCGAGACTTGAACTCGGGACATTTGCCTTTCATGGGCAAGCACTCTACCGAATTAGCTACGTAGGCGCGACTCACGACTCATCCTCACAACAGCAGTATTCTTCCTTCCATGAGTGCTAGTTCAGCAAGGTTCGCAGAAGTGCTTCTGTGAAGTTTGAAAGGTAGGAGACGAGGTACTGGCAGAATTGAAGCTGTGAGGACGGGTTGGTTGTAAATCGTGCTTAGGTAGCTCACACGGTAGAGCATTTGCCCTCAAAAGGCAAAGGTCCCGTGTCCGAGTCTCGATTCGGCACACAGTTCTAACCTGCCGGAAGTTTCGTATCAGCGCACACTCGGCTGCAGAGTGGCAATCTCCTTCTGAAAATTTACCTCTGTATTTTGTTTAATCGATGACAGTGCATGTTCTAAAATATGTGAACTAAGTTGCATTATCTGTGCGGCTAATTTTTCATTCCAAATCTTTTAATATTTGTTTTGTTTTCATTTTGTATAGTGGGTCTAAACTTTCTGTGCAACCCTTCTGACCACACTTGGAAACTCTTTTCATTCATATAATTGTGTAGGCTGATACGGCCAGAGTCAGTCGACATAAAAGTTTTATGTGTATGGTACCGCGTCATAACGTATAAAACTACTACTGCTGGAGAAAAATCAACGTTTCGGCCACGGTTGCAGCAACCTTCTTCAGGGTCTACTGGTTTCATTGAATTTCAACATCAATCTTCCCTCCCTCTTTCTCATCGTCGACGGTATCGTTTTCATATGCTCTTGTCTAACAATGTAATCTGCGTCTTGAGACTCTGTTGAAAGCTACCGCTGGATTTTTTTTTAGGTTTCTACATTTTTTGCGCTAAATTTATTTTTATGTTACTTGTAACTATTCTAAAGAAGTTCGGCAGCAGCTGTACACCGCAATGCCTTGAGCCGTGAAATCAAGTTTAGTATTGACTGTTATACAGTACAGTTCAGAAATCTCTGCTTGAGAAGATGCGTTTCCTTACCGAAAATAGCAATCTGTTATCCTTACTTTATTAGAAGACGTGAAATGTGTTAGTAGTTCCCATTTTACTACACAATATTCACGCAGTTTGCACTTTTAGCCGACTAACTTCCAATGATCAGATTCTCGTATTTTATCTTCTTGTGTGAAAGTTATGCACATCTATGAAAAATTATACTACCATAAGTATGAAATATCGCTTAAGGTCTACACTTCTTAGGTTAAATGAAAATGCCATTCACAAATTTATATATATGTAAACTATGTGAATAGTTACTCTGGAGCTAATTTTCCTGAGAACATCGGCGTGAAGTAAGGCCAAATTTTAGGAGCCTTAGGATCATTTCAGTATTAGTTGTCTAAAATATTGGCCCAGTTAGTTTCCCCTTGGCGACTTCAATATCTTACTCTTTCCTATTTTCCAAACCGCATATCCTTCATTTTCTCTAAAACTGTTGTTTCTTTATACGTATGATAATTCCGAAATGAATCTGGAGTATAATCAGTTGTTAACACCTGCATCAAAACACAGAACCAGTGGGAACGAGCTTCATTTCGAGACTCCCTACCACTGGAGAAACTACCTCCTCTGTGGCTGACAGATCTCTATAATTGTTTCCTTTTGGAAATATTTCTGTAGCACTAAATGAATATTCTGTTGCGGAAATCTAACTTTTTTCTTTGAACAAAGGGAGATAAGTTTGGGAGGCAACGAGATTTACACCATCTTAACTTCTGACCAGCCAACGTCTAAAGTTTATTGCAGTATACGAATTTCTCTATCTAGTTACTTGCTAATGGTTTAATTTCTACGAAGAAAGTGACAAACTTTTTATGTGTCTAGAGATTCAAGGTAAAATGCAATAAGCTAGATTTTAAGGGCCGAAGACGGACCTTCATCCATCGTTAGTATGAGGGACTGTAACACGAAAGCCGATATAGATACAAACAGCATAAATAAACCCACAGCAATATTTTCATTCCCGATTTGTTTTCAGAAGCAACCAGTTTAGGCATTCAGTTATTCCATCATCAGACCTTCTATGGTAACATAGTGGCTGAGATAGTATGGGCAGAGAAACTATCACCCAAAAGCGAATCAGTATCCGAACTAGCGTATGTAATACGGCTGTACACTTGTAAGCAATCTGACCGCTCACTCTCATAAATACATAAAAGTAACATGTAACTGGCGAAAGACTATAGTTCCATGCCTAAGTGGTTTATTTGAATCCACAACTGGTTTTATCCTCACAATAATTCATTGTTATGCGGAAAGCGAATAATTGTTTCCTGACGTTACCGTCTTGACGACATAGCTCCAATTCAGTAATAAAACTTGCTACTGATCATGCGTTACATGTTTCTGAGTGCCACGGTGCTAGTGAAATGTTCTCGCTCTCTCTCACAATTTACCACATGGAACAATACAGGATGTTAGAACGTTTCTCAATGTATTACCTGCATTTAGCAGACAAGTCATTGTTTTTCCAGTGAGTATGGAAGGAGCACCGTTAGCACGTGGTAACGGATTTGCACCACACATGTCACAGTGCGTTAGACGTCACTGAAAAACAAGTAACAACCGATCCGTAAATAGCCTCACCAATGCAATGAAGCTGTCTGATAATTAACAATCTAATGAAAAGAGATGGCAAAAACATTAAACAGATAGATAAACCCACAAAATGATTTAAAAATGAGGTCATTTTAGCGTTACGACAATATTAAATTTTTTTAATACATGAAAAAAGTGAACTCATAGTAAGCCCCAAATGATTTCAGTTTGTTCGTGCGCTATATACGAAGTAACTTTATTGTGTCTCCTATTTAACTACCTTTATTTGCTTGTAAGGCTATTTCTAAGAGTCAGTTAAAAATAAAATATCATTAATAATGATTAGTATAACCAATTTAGCTGTTTCGCAACTCCATATCGCAACTGAACGACCTAGCACGTAAGTAAATACATAGTTCACCAAAACATATGGTGAGTACAGTATACACTTTTTATGTGTAATAACGTTCACATACGCGTATATAATGCAGCAAAATTTAGCTCAAAGTTACCTGATAGTATGGTATTATTGGCCGGGACACCTCATACGGGTTATTCGAGCACCTAGTGCAAGACTACTTACCTGGCGCCAGTTCGTCGACTTTCTCGTGGATGATGATCAAATAATGACGATGATGACGACATAACACCCAAATAGTTGAAACAGGAAAATTTTAATGGGCAACAGGAAATTACCAAAAATAGCATGAAAATCTTAAAAAACCTGTGCGGTAGATTACGTCGAATGTGATGTGAGACGATATTCTGCCTTGATTTAGGGCACTTGACGGTTGACGACAATAGCAACTGACTGTCTGAAGGAGGGGATCAGTCTCCGTGCTATAGAACCGAAGCACATAAGCTTGTCGGAGACAAGAACAATATTGTTTAAACTGTTAATGAGCGCTTTTGCATTTTATAAGCTTATTCTGGTACATTTGGAGGATCCCTTTATTCTTCAAAGGGAGAGCCTGAAAGGAGGTTGAGATCAAACGTTATACACTATTGAAATAAGACTTCTTTTTTGTATAAACCTTCACATCGAGTCGCAGACAGACAGTCCACTCATGTGAATAAAATTTTTTAACTGTACTGAATTAAGCTTTATACTCGTAGATATGGGAAGTGCACTGAGGAAAGATTTCATGTAAAACATGGATTTCATGTTTCACTACCACTAAACTTCTTACTATAGTAAATGATTCGTTGGCAAAGTGAAAAACGTTATATTGATTGTAGAGACGAGGCTGTCGTAATATGAAGCCATAAAGAAAGACAAATACGAGCTTCAGCAACATGAAAACCAAACAGAATCCCATAGAATGCAATATAGGTTTTATTACGCAGCATACGGATAATAACGTGGTCTGAGGTCTGTACGGATACGACAATACGTCAGCCAAAAGAAGAAAATCACTGACTATTTAGTACATGTAAGAAACAGTAATTTTGATATATAACGCTTACATTTACATTTTGGTTACTTGACATTTGAAATAAATACTGCTGTTAAACTGTTAGCAGCAGACGCTTGGGATTACAGTAAATAGTTAAAAGTGTTTCATTAGGTTACACAGCACCGTTCTTTAACAAAAGTTATAAGCATGTTTCAGAATATTTTCCAAGCTTATGGTAATCCCTATATACACTGTAAAATTAAATTAGAATGACAATGTCCTATATGTGACAAAGCATGCGGCACGCAGTGTATGTCTTTTGATAAGCTGCGTTCTAGAGCATACATGCCTGGGTCCATTTCTTTCAGTTAAGGCCATGAAAGCGGCTATCGGAGTTTTTCTAACTCTTGAATAAAGGAGGGCAGAATACCAGCAAAGGGGAAGTTCTTGGAAATTTCTTTTGGTTCTATGGTAAAAGAAGCAATGGTCCATATCTCATTGGTGACTATAGTGAAGGCCTCTAGATTTATGCTGAAAGACCAGCGTACATGCTAGAACGTAACTTTTATCGTCCAACCAAACCAATAAAAACAAAACACGTATATCAAAAAGACGTTTTCGACACAATCATATAAGGATTCAACGTCTGTATATACATTCCGTGATCCTTTCGGGAGTATAGTGTAAAACGCATTTCCGTTTCATCACGCATTAAGTTCTCCGTTGATTCCATTGACGTGTGGACCGCTGGAAGAGTGCCTACTTAAATCTTAGTGTGCGCGTTGTCTGTCCCGATAGCTGAGTGACAGGCGTGTTGGATTGCCGTCCTACAGGCCTGGGTTCGATTCCTGGCTGGGCCGCGGATTTTCTCCGCCCAGGGACTGGGTGTTGTTGTTTTGTCTTCATCATCATTTCATCCCCGTCCGGAGCGCAGGTCGCCCAATGTGGCGTCGAATATAATAAGGCGTGCACCAAGGCGGCCGTACCTGCCCGTAAGAGGCCTCGCGGCCAATGACGCCAAACGCTCATTTCCATTTTTACTGCGAGCGTTGTTATTTGTGTAACCTTGTCTTAGCAGGAACTACGAGGGTAGTGTTTAGAGGAGTGTGTTTATAGTTCTAGATTCCTAAGATGGTACTAATTCTTGAAAGAAAAAATGTATCTTCCCGCGAAGTGCTGGGTATCTACGGGGTTGAGTCAAATGAAAACCTTAAATATTTTTTAAACATTATTTATTGTGCACAAGTGGTACAAATCTGTATCACTTTTCAACACAATCTTCCCCACGCTCAATGTAAGTCCTCCAGCGATTACAAAGTGCATAAACTCCTTTAGAAAAATATTCTTTTGGTATTCCGAGTAACCACGCATGCACCGCGCGGCGGACCTCTTCATCAGAACGGAACTTCCTTTCTCCCATTGCGTCTTTCAGTGGTTCATACATATGGAAATCACTTGCGGCAAGGTCTGGTGAGTATGGTGGATGAGGAAGACACTCAAAATGCAGGTCTGTGATTGTTGCAATTGTTGTACGAGCAGTGTGGTGCCTTGCATTGTCATGCTGCAAAAGGACACCTGCTGACAGGAATCCTCCTCGCTTTGATTTGATTGCATGCCGCAGATGACTCTTTAGGAGATCTGTGTATGATAAACTGCTGACAGTGGTCCCTCTAGGCATGTAATGCTCCAAAATGACGCCTTTTTCGTCCCAAAAGAGAGTCAGCATAATTTTTCCTGCTGATGGTTCTGTTCGAAACTTCTTTGGTTTTGGTGATGAGGAACGGCGCCAGTCCTTGCTCGCTCTCTTCGTTTCCGATACTTGCAAGGAAGCCATCACCTTCTCGTTCAAAGCACCGAAGAAGTTCTTCACAAGCATCAACACGTCATTCTCTCATTTCAGGAGTCAGCTGCCGTGGCACCCATCTTGCAGAAACTGGAGCACATCATGCACAATGTGGTGTGCTAACCCTTGATTAATCTGCAGACATGCTGCAATGTCATTCAGTGTCACTCGGTGGTTTTCCTTCACTATGGCTTCAACAGCTGCAATGTTCTGTGGAGTCACAACTCGTTGTGCCTGACCTGGACGAGGAGCATCTGCCACTGAAGTCACCATTTGCGAACTTCCTACTCCATTCGTAGATTTGCTACTGTGACAAACATGCATCACCGTACTGAACCTTCATTCCTCGATGAATTTCAGTAGGTTGCACAACTTCACTAAGGAAAAACCGAATAACAGAACGCTGTTTTTCCCTGGTGCAAGTCACTAATATTGCAACGGTATGTGTGCATCTGCACAATGCTGCCACCTACAGGTCATTCTGCACGCTGTTTGTAGCACGCTTACCAACTTACAGGATAACGGCGCGAAATTTCGATTTGTTATTACAAATTTAAAGTTTTCATTTGACTTACCCTCGTAAATTCTGCCTGTTCACGTATTTCAGCGTTTCCTTGATACGCTGCCACGAGTTAAAAGGAAACTGTTACTGTTCGTGCTTGCTTCCTTTTGTATACGTTCCTTAATCCTTTGCCAGTCCAATTTAGTTGTTGTTGTTGTTGTTGCGTTCTTCAGTCCAGAGAGCGGTTTGATGCATATCTCCACGCTACTGTATCCTGCAAAGGCTTCCTCATCTCCGAGTAGCTACTGCAAACTGCACCCTTCTTAATCTGCTTGTTGTATTCATCTCTTGGCGTCCCTCTATGATTTTTATCCTCCACGCGTGCCACTAATAGTAAATTGGTGTTCCCTTGATGTCCTACCAACCTCTCCGTTCTTCTATTCAAGTTGTGCCACAAATTCCTCTTCTCCCCAATTCTGTTCAGTACCTCCTTATTAGTTACATGATATACCCATTTAATCTTCAGAAATCGTCTTTAGCACCATATTTCGAAAGCTTCTATTCCAGCCGGCCGTTGTGGCCAAGCGGTTATAGGCGCTTCAATCCGGAACCGAGCTGCTGCTGCGATCACCGGTTCGAATCCTGCATCGGGCATGGATGTGTGTAATGTCCTTAGGTTAATTAGGTTTAGGTAGTTCTACGTCTAGGTGACTGATGATGTCAGATGTTAAATCCCATAGTGCTTACAACCATTAGAACCAGTTTTGAACTTCTGTTCTCTTCTTGTCTTAACTATTTACCGTCTATGTTTCACTTCCATACATGGCTACACTCCATACAAATACTTTCAGAGAAGACTTCCTGACACTTAACTCTATACTTGAAGATAAATTTCTCTTCTGCCACCTCTCTTCTTCAGAAACGGTTTCCTTGCCACAGCCAGCCTACATTTTAGATCCTCCCTACTTCCACCATCATCAGTTATTTTCTTCCCAAATAACAAAACTCATCAAAGTGCTTCACTTCCTAATGTAATTTCCTCAGCATCGCCTGATTTCATTCGACTACGTTTCATTACCATCCTTTTTCCTTTTGTTGATGTTCATCTTGTAGCCCCCTTACAAAACACCGACACAAGCTTTCCCGGTCCTCTCCTGTCTCTGACAGAATTACATTGTCATCGGTAAACCTCCGAGTTTTTACTTCTTCTGCATGCATTTTAATTCCTACTCCCAAGTTCCCACTTTCTTTGTTTTCACTGTTTGCTCACTATACAGGTAGAGTAACATCGGGGATGGGTTAAAACCCTGTCTCACACCCTTCTCAACCACTCTTTCCCTTTCATAATCCTTCATTCTCCAATTTTGTATGTCTGCCATAAACGTGAGGACTAGCTACCTGATGAAAAGTAACTGGACACTCTATACACGGTGAGTCACTAACTATTGCCACCAAGAATAACTCCAAAGGTATGAGAGGAGCTGAAAAGTTTGTGGGATAAAAGTTGCATGCGACAACGGGGACCATAATATGACATTGGTTTTTTGTTGCTAGGTGATGTCCTTTCAGAGATATGAAAGTCACCTCTGTTTCTTTAAAAGGGATGCTACACTTTTGTACTTATTTTCTGATAGTGGCTACCGCGATGAATCCAATTATGTGTAACAGTAAGGTCTTTGAAGTTTAATGAAGGTCACAAAGGTGGCATGAACATCCATTTACAGATGGTCTTCGAAGTGATGACCAGTGGTATCAATGCAGTGCTGCAATCTTCTTATCATGGACAGAGTGGTATTTCTTATCACTTCGGCACTTATTGAAGCGGATGCTCTGACAATTCTCTCCTGCATATCTTCAGGTGTAGTTCGAACGTCGTTATACACAATGTCTTTTACGAATCCACAGAAGACAAAATCCAGAGGCGTCAAGTCTGGCGAACGAGACGGCCATTACACATCTCCATCGCGTCCAATCGATCTATTTGAGTATTGTCTCTCCAAGTCATTTCTAGGCAACAGCGAAGAAGGTACCGGACCCCCATCGTGTAGATATCACATTCTGTTCCTTGTTCTTAATTTCTTCCAATAACAGACTTAATGTTTCTTGAAGGAGTGTGGTGTACTTCCTACCATTAAGATATTCTTCGGTGATATAGAGGACTATAATTCGGTTCTCCAAAGTCTCACACAACACATTCACCGAGAACGGTTTTTGGTGTGCAACTTGCCACACCCAGCGTGGATTTTCAGTTGCCCAATACTGCATGTTATGCAGACTGACATTTCCGTGGTTCATGAATGTAGCCTCGTCAGTAAACAAATTAAAATTAATAAATGCGTTATCCCTCTGAATCTGAAGTTGAGCCCGTCAGCAGAATTCAGTGCGATGCATACAGTCCGTACCAATTAATTCTTTGTGGTGACTGATATGTTAAGGATGATATTAATGACGATGTAGAACAAGAACAATTCTACTCTGGCTCATGCCAGATCTCCTTGCAATTTGACGCAAACTAACACAAGGATATCGAACCACACTGGCAGAAGAACCAATTTCCTTTTCCTCTTTAGTAGCTCTCCTTTGCCGGATATGTTTCCCATGCGTTAAAGATCCAATTGTTCTCAATTTATGATACACATATTTAAATGTACGACGTGTAGGCTGAGTACGTTGAGGATATCTTTCAGCGTATACGTCTCTAGTTCCAACTGAATTTCGTTGGCATTCTCTGTTAATATCTCTAACGTGGATCAGTTGTAGAATTTTGGAACACGTATATGTTGGAGTATAATGACTTTTCTGGAGACTAGAAGTCTGCTCTGTAGGAACCAGCACGGGTGTCGAAAAAGACGGTCGTGTGAAACCCAGCTCGGGCTATTCGTCCACGAGACTCAGAGGGCCATAGACACGGGATGACAGGTAGATGCCGTGTTTCTTGACTTCCGCAAGGCGTTCGATACAGTTCCCCACAGTCGTTTAATGAACAAAGTAAGATCATATGGACTGTCAGACCAATTGTGTGATTGGATTGAGGAGTTCCTAAATAACACACTGCAGCATGTCATTCTCAATGAAGAAAAGTCTTCCGAAGCAAGAGTGATTTCAGGTGTGCCGCAGGGAAGTGTCATAGGACCGTTGCTATTCACAATATACATAAATGGCCTATTGGATGACATCGGAAGTTCACTGAGGCTTTTTGCGGACGATGCTGTGGTGTATCGAGAGGTTGTAACAATGGAAAATTGTACTGAAATGCACGACGATCTCGTCTCCTACCTTCAAAACTTCGCAGCTCTCCTGCAGAACTTGGAGGACTAGCACTTCTGGAAGAAAGGATATTGCGGAGACATGGCTTAGACACAGCCTGAGGTATGGAAGGTACGAGGCGAGGTACAGGCGGAATGAAGCTGTGAGGACGGGTCGTGAGTCGCGCTTGGGCAGTTCAGATGGTAGAGCACTTGCCTGTGAAAGCCAACGTCCCGATTTAGAGTGTCTGTCCGGCAGACAGTTTCAATCTGACACGATGTTTCATGTCAGCTCACGTCCCGCTGCGGAAAGAAAAAAATGATTGAAATTGCTCTGAGTACTCTGGGACTTAACATCTGAGGTCATCAGTCACCTAGAACGTAGATCTACTTAAACCTAACTAACCTAAGGACATCACACACATCCATACCCGAGGCAGGATTCGAACCAGCGACCGTAGCAGTCGCGCGGTTCCGGACTGAAGCGCTTAGAACCGCTCGGACACCGTGGCCGGCACTACAGAGTGAAAATTATAGTGTAGAGGAGGAACAGTCCGGATACAACGACTGCTTTAATCGGCATAATAATACACGTTGTCATGAAGCAGGCACTTGGGGGCAATGGTTTCAAGACCGTAACGTACCGGATATGCGCTGACCTGCACAGCGCCCCGATCTGAAACCATTGGAACACCTCTGCGATAAGCTAGAACATTGACTTCGCTCCAGACCAACATAACAGCCTTTCTTTATTCGGCTGCCAATCGTCCACAGACATTCACACACTTCATTGAAACAGTCTCACGCAGAGTTCAAGCCATCATAAGGGGGATGGTTGCAGAACCCATATATCCGCTAATATGTGTAGAGGTAGAGTACTGTATGCTGCCACAAATTGTAAACTATCTCCTTCGTAGACTAATTAGCCTATAAGCAAATATCAAATACCGGCCTTAATTTGAGGAAGAAATTTCTGAGGATGTACGTCTGGAGTGCATCTGTGGGAAAACCGGAACAGAAGAGAATCGAAGCATTTGTGATGTGGTGGACTAATAATGTAACGAATGAGGATGTTCTACGTAGAATCGGAGAGGAAAGGAATATGTGGAAAACACTGAGAAGTAGAAGGGACAGGATGATAGGACATCTGCTAAGACATGAGGGAATGACTTCCATGATACTAGAGGGAGCTGTAGAGGGCAAAAACTGTAGAGGAAGACAGAGATTGGAATACGTCAAGCAAATAATTGAGGACGTAGGTTGCAAGTGCTACTCTGAGATGAAGAGGTTAGCACAGGAAAGAAATTCGTGGCGGGCCGCATCAAACCAGTCAGTAGACTGATGACAAAAAAAGAAAAAAACAGCAATGAACCGAATACTTGCAAGTGCTCCGCCTACAACTGAGACTATGCCTATATCACAAAAGAAATGTGTGGCTAGGGCCTCCCGTCGGGTACACCGTTCGCCGTGTGCAAGTCTTTCGATTTGACGCCACTTTGGCGATTTGCGTGTCGAACAAAGGAAATGATATGCCTCTATTTACCAATGTGTGACGATAGTCAACAAAAGAAGACAAAAAAAGGGAAGAGGCCTAGTTTCAAAGCCAGTTCTCCATTCGGAAATGAATAGCAGATGCCAAGTCGACTTGACTGATTTCCAAACACAACCACACGGCAATTTAAAATTCATTCTAGTTTACGAAGGTAATCTCAAAAATTGTTTCTCCTTAGTGCGTTAACATCACAGAGGGCTGAAGAAGTGGCTTATAATTTGAATGACATATTCGTAACTGTAGGGGCGTCGTGCACTCTTCAGTCTGATAATGGCAAAGAATTTGTCAACAATGTTATAAGTGAACTCGCAAAGCTTTGGTCAGAACTGAAAATTGTACATGCAAAAATCAAGACACAGCCAAAGTCAGGGTTCTGTTGAACATACTAACAAAGACTTCGAAAATATGATAAGTTCTAGGTTAAAGGACAACAATTCCACGAAGTGGTCGGAAGGATTAAGGTATGTAAAATTCACGAAAAATCGAGCTCACCACTCTGGCATGAAACAATCACCTTAAAAGCATCATTCGAATCGGACCTAGAGTAGGACTTTCCACTTCCTCGTTGCCTTAAGAAATCGTAAATGATATTCAGAATGAAGATGACCTAAAGAAGTGAATTAGTGGTGACAGCAATACTGAATAGTACGAAGACAGTGATGATGATCACATTGTGAAAATTGACACAAACGACATTAAAAACGTTAGGAAAATTTCGACAGAAATTTTCAAAAGAAGCTAAAAGAATGAAAGCTTCCTGTGACAAATCCCATCCACCAGCTAACGTTGAAGACAACGTAACCATACCTATTCCAGATGAAGATAGAGGCAGAGGTGATCTTCGAAACATTATTGGAATAATACTTCAAAAGACTGATGAGGGCCTGTGTAAAGTTGGCACCAAACATGGCGTACGTCTAAAACATTATTGCAGTTATAATATCAACAAAATTTTCCATAAGTTTTGTAATAAAGTATTAAAAACTATTTGTTTTCATTTCTTGTTTATTTTTTAAACTGATTTCGACGTCTGCATTAATACGTTTTTAGATGTGGGAGATATTAACGAGGATATTGAAATATCTTCAAGGACTGCAGCCACAAAACATTCGGTTGGATCAGGGCAAGGCTTCGTGAAATTCAGTTTCAAGAAAAACTGTACAACAAAAAATACAATTATAGGAAAAACAAAGTACCCTGCAGTTCTAAGTGTCACCAAAGTAAACTTTGCAACAATAAGTAAATAAGCTATTTACAGGTAAGATTTCTTGCATGAATATATGTAAGTTGATCTAGTTATAGATGTGAAATTACTGATTAGTTAATAAATAACTTTAATGCCTCATATTGATTATATTATTTCTGTTCCTTTATTCAGTTTACTTTGAAAAGCTTATAGAAAATACAAACTAGGAGAAATTAGTTCAGACTAGGACGTACCAATTTATCCTAAGGCATATAAATTCTAACTAGGATAAACGGATTCCACCCAAGCTAAACTGTTTTATCTTATCGGTAATAGGATGAACGAGTTTGACGTAGGCGAAACTAGCTCATCCTGGTATCAGATTTGGCCGATAACACATATACGATTGCCGTTTTTCCTACTGAGGAGGGATCTATCAGCGAGGATGCACGACTAGTAACACAACGGGAAGAGTACGATGCTAACACGGAAAGTTCAACATGAAACTCGAAGACCATCTGCCGCTTTAACATACCAGTGGTCGTAAACGATCACATCAAACGCCGTGTTTTTTTAATGCATGGATTTTAACAGTTGTGGGAAGAAATGAATACAAATTAGCTTCCGTTAGTCGTAAAAGGGAATAACGTGCATTGCATGGACATTCTTGAGAGCGTGGCTCCTATTCCAGAATCGAAAGAGATTGTAGTGCCAATAGCGTTTCCTCTCTGCTTATTCCAACCCTTGTCGATCAGACAATACTGTGTAGAGGAGCACTGTAGTGACCATGAATGAGTGGTGAATTTTTTTATAACATTTCGTGATTTTAAGCAAATAGGTACAATTACTAAGCTTCCCAATAAAGCGGTCTCATCTCAACTGTGCGACAGGTATCAGCGTTTGTAACTTCGTTATGTTGCGCTTACCTTCGTAGATGCTGCCTGGGGAAGAACGTGGCTTTCAGTACTTCAACATACTCTAGCAATCAAGAACCAGAACACATTTACCAGCTGTATGTGTGTCCGCTAGTTGCAAAGGTAGTAGACTGTCATGGCAATTTGATTCTATTTTGTAAATGTAGCTCGTACTGCTGTATGTGCATATGCGAGGACTAATCGCACAGTAAGGTCCGGTCGGTCGCAAAATGGAAACCACTGAAAAAAATATATTTTATTTGCAACAGTTAGCTACACTTTCAAGTTACTTCTATACCCAGTCGCTGCTCCGAATTAGAAATTTGTACCAACTTCCAAATACCTGCCATAGGAGGCAGCCGCCAGTGATTCCCACGAATTCTCTATGCTTGTCTATAGCTCGTTGTGTGCCAAAATGTTTCTTGATCGCCAGCGGTTAGTGTGAGCAGAGATGATACCCATAGGGAGACAATAAGAGTCTGTATTGTGGGTGATCAGACTTTCCCATCGGAAACGCAATAGGAACTTCTTCAACGGTCGTACAGAATGCGGCCGAGAATTGGCATGAAGAACGAAACGCATGGCAGTTATGTTCCGTGAGCTCTATAACATTAGGCGCAATCTTTCACCAGGCCTTCTTAAAAGACGGGAGACTTTATATACTTGTCATCCTTCGTGCTCACTGTGCGTTCAGAACTTAGAAGAGCGACGTGACGCGATCGACAGGTATACTTGAGACACTGCCACTGCAAAGCTTCATAGGATTCTCACTGCGGTTTCCATTTCTCTCCCGATCGGACTTTACTTTCTGAATGGCCCTCGTTTGTTGAAACTTTACATACTGGCTTAATTATGTAGGTGAACCTAACTCTGATGGACGATTATTTATACTTTCGTACCCTGATTTTAATGAAACATCGTGTTGTGTTTAACAAAACTAAACTGCTCGTGAAAAAAAGGGTAGAAAATTTAGCACGATGAAACAACACCTGCACCTGTTTGCAACGAAATGCTTCACTAAAACAGATTGTAAACAAGATTTATTATAGCACGGAAATGAAAATGCTTCCCTGTTATGCCACGCTGACCCGAGTGCTCTCATTTAATACGTATACCAGATACACGTATTAGCTGCTCCACTACGACCATTATGCTTTTGTGTATTTTCAACTTCTCGCGGCGTAATGAATTGTCCATTAAATTTCGGTAATGAAGCCTCCCAAGTAAAATGTTCTCCACAAGTATTTCGGCCGCATATCGTGAGTGAGTCACAAGACAGACAACAAGGTGTTTTTTTCCTTTATTGAGTTTCGATTCCCCCGAAGGAGGCGGGTTGGCAGCAGCTTACTATGCCGCTCTTCAGCCTACATAATTTGTTTTAAAAATGAAGATAATAAATAATAAAAGCAGGACATAAAATCGGTGACTTAAGTGGTAAAATGGCGGAAAGTTGTTGCACTTAAAACATAAAACAAAGGGATGGCGATGCTAATAAAATACGTAGGAAGCAGACAGGAAACATAATAGACAGACAATTAAGAAAAACGGCAACAGTCCGGCTTCTGTTCACAAGTGATATAAAAATCACACCCAGTGATAGCATGATTCCTGTTAGCAACACTTTGGAATGATGCACAACACTGAACACTCACTTGAACACTGCACTAAAAAGTTGGCACAAATATGACACACCACAGCTGAAGGTAGACAGGGGAGGGGGAACCTGGAAAGATGAGGGGAGAGATAAGAGGGGAAGGAGAGGGAAAAAAAGTGGGGGCAGGGAGGAAGCAGCTGACGGGGGACGGGGCCCAATATGAGGGGGCGGGGAGAGTTGGGCAGATGCGAGAGATGTGGGGAACGGCAGAGGAGGGGAATGCAAAAGGACTCGGTAGGGGGAGGGGGGAATGGCGGCCGAGAAACAACAGGATGGGTTGGGGGGAAGAGGGAGTCTGGGGAAACGACAGAGGAAAAGAGGGGATGATGAGGATCAGAGTTGATAGGAAGGATAAATGGAGGGAGAGAGGGCATCATCAGGGAGGGGAGTTGACGGAAGCCACCTTGGGAAAGGATGTAGAGATGGATGGTAGAGGAGACACTACAGCGAAGGCACGGCAGAGGGTGGGTGTAGGAGAGAAGAGGAGCAACCAGGGGATGAGGGGGATCAAGGAGGGGGGGGGTGTAGAGTATGCGGATATGTTCAAGGAATACTAGCAGATTTGGGAAAGGAATCAGGTCGTGGAGCATCTACATGGGTGATGGGAGGCGTATACGGAAGGCGAGGTGGAGTGTGTGGCGTTCGAGGATCTGGAGGGACTTATAGAATTTGGAGGGGGGGGGGGGGTGGAAGCTGACAACAAGATGTAAGCGCGGCCTTGTATGCTCCACTGTGGCGGTACTGCGCAGTTGGTTCACAGATGCTGTTCGGCGAAAAAAAAAAAAAAAATCACTTATACATAAGCCGCCTATGGCGAAAGCGTACAGACATTCGATTCGCTTATCAATGTATTGTCGGCGGAGGTCACACCATGGCGACTTCTATGCAGTTTAATTACCCCAAGAGCCGGGTTCCAAGCTTTGACCAAATTAAAACCATTCGCTCTTTTCATTAAACTATTAGCTAATCTAATGTCTATAACTTCCTCGAAGAGAGGTTCCCAAAAGGAAGAGGTGGATTTAAAAATCTTCACATCACTGTAATTCATGGAATGAACTGTACCAATACAATGTTCGGCCACAGCTGACTTGTCTGGGTGTAATAGGCGTGTGTATCTACGATGCTCCGCACATATTTCATGAACGGCGCGTGTCGTTTGACCTATGTACGACTTCTCGCAATTTCCGCGAGGAATCTGATACACATCCGCTTCACAAAGCTGTAAATCGTCCTTTCAGAGCCGAGTAAAGCTGCCGAAAGATCACCTTAACACAATGTTTCTCGAGAAAACGGCCTATCTTCGAGGAAAGAGCACCCACATAGGGCAAAAACGCACTAGATCTGAAGGAATTACTACCTTCTTCCCCATCACATACCTGCATTCTAGTTTTGCGTTGAATGCTCCACGAATTTGTTGCGGAGAAAATCCATTCGATCAAAAAATGCTCTTGAGGTATGTGAGCTCTTCTTGCAAATTGTCTTTATCGGTTATACAGTGAGTCCTTTGCACTAAGGCCTTAAGGACACCTATTGTCTATGAAGGGTGATGGCAGCGATTGGCATGATGATATAGATTTGTGTGTTGATTTCCAATACCTGGCATGTTCTAATGTGCCATCAACTTTACGGCGAATGACAACATCCAAAAAGGAGAGACAGCCGTCATTCTCTATTTCCGTATAAAATTTGATGCTAGCTTGGATGGAATTCTAATGCTCAAGAAGTAGACATAATTCGAGGACAAGGCACTGGACTCGGCAAGTTTTAAACCAACGGTCTTCTCGAGGTACGTTGACGACATATTTGTGGTGTAGCCGCACGGGATGGATGAATTACATTGCTTTCTTGAGCATTTGAATTCCATTCATTTTTACAGACCCAATTATGACAATTCAGATTTACCGAAACTAGTAATCTGAAATAAAATTATAATTAGCTATCTTGGCTGTTCAAGTATTTACACCTGTATCTCTCGGCTGTTTTTGTCGCCTGTGCTCCACCTCGGCTAATAATCTGAAATGTGTCCTAAGATACGATGATAGCGGCTTTAGTTTCTCCGAAACCGGTAATCATGGAATGAAAAGAATTCCTGCCATCTTGGCTTGCAGTTTATTGTTTTAGAAGCTTCTAGATCGCTACCAAAAATATGGTTCAAATGGCTCTGAGCACTGTGGGACTTAACATCTGTGGTCATCAGTCCCCTAGAACTTAGAACTACTTAAACCTCACTAACCTAAGGACGTCACACACATCCATGCCCGAGGCAGGATTCGAACCTGCGACAGTAGCGGTCACGCGGCTCCAGAGGGAAGCGCCTAGAACCGCACGGCCACACCGGCCGGCTAGATCGCCACCACATGAGCACAATGTGCTATCTACAAAAACTGGAAAGCGCAAGACTTGTGTAGTACAATAAATGATCTATATGAGTCCGTCTCCTCTGGAACATGTAAGAAAATGTCATACGTTCTGGAAATGTTCTTCTTGAGTGAACACTAATGGAGGTTCGGAACGGGTAAAGAGATTCATTAAACGCTGAGCAAACGACTGGGTATTGAATTCGTAAGATTCCGTCTAAGCTCATATGTAACACACTGAGAGAAAAAAAATCGTGACACAAAAATGGAGTTTTTTGAAATAAACGAAAGTTGGTAGGGGTCTTTCTACATCTGATGCAAGATGTCTGTTCAACTGAGCGTAAGAGTGGTGCTAGTAGTGGCACTATGAGAATGCAAATCGGGTTTGCTCCAACCACACGCTGTAACTGTTGTGGTGTCGTTAGTAACCTTTGAGATTGGGCATGGTGAGTTAGTCGAGAACGCCTTTAAGGAGACAAAGACGCAATTTGTAGCACCTCACTGAGTTTGAGAAAGGTCGCGCAACATGGCTATGAGATGCTGGATGCTCATTCTAGGAAACTGTAGAAAGACTTGGCAGCAATATAGCCACTGTACATGACAGTTGTGAGCGATAGTCGCGAGAATATAGGGTCGTAAGAAGACCGGGCTCCGACGGACACAGGTATTACAATCGTGTTCTGTGTATCGCTCTGGCGTATCGTAGTGCATCCGCAACATCAATAAGAACTGGGCTTGGAATCACAGTAACAAAACAGACGGTTAGAAATCGGTTTTTCCAAGGACAGCTCCTAGCCAGACGCCCTGTACCGTGAATTTCGCTGATTTCAGTAGTGTCAAGCGACAGCCCATTGTACAGCGGAGTTAAGGTCTGTTGCATTTTCTGATGAAAGCTGCTTCTACCGTGGTCTCTGTGATGTCCTTGTGTTGGTTCGATTGAGGGCAGTTGAGGTCCCTCACCCGACCTGTCTGCGTGCTAGACTCACTAGACTTACACCTGGAATTTTGGTCTAGGATGTGATTTCGTATGACAGCAAGATTTTTCTCGTGGTCATGCCAGGGACACTGACTACAAAGCTGTACATCGACCTGGTGATACCAGTCTTGAACAGCATCCCAGAAGGAGTTTTGTAACAAGATAACGTTGGTCCACATGCCGCTGTTGTAAACCAACATGCTCTACAGAGCCCAGACATGTTGCCTTGGTCTGCTCGACCACCAGATCTGTCTCTGATCGATCAAATATTCGACATCATCTGAACACAATACCAACGTCATCCACAAACAGCGTTAACTGTCCCTGTACTGGCTGATCAGGTGCAACAGGCTAGGATTTCTGTCCAACACTCGGCACCTGTACAACACAATGCATGCACGCTTACCACACTTACAGTAAACATTCTGGTGGTTGTACCGGTTATTAATGTATCAGGATTTAACATTTGCAACTGGTTATATTTCACTTACGTTAACCTGTGATCTTGCAATGTTAATCTCTTAATACGTTACCTAAGCAAATGTGTTTCCAAAATTACTCCACATTAATTATTTTGTGGGTTGTGATGTTTTCTTCGTCAGTAGTAAATGATCAATATTCAAGTAGAGGGAAACATAAGTAATGTGAAAATATAATCCAAGTTTTTTTTTTAAAAATAAAGAAAATCCTGAACACAGGTATGGCTATAAAATTTAAGAAACGTTGTGAAAAAATGGGACTTGTCCAGAATTATGTAAAATCTTATTTGAAGTTCAATCATTGTAAAAATTCCACCTTTTTCAGTATACACAAGCAGTCCTTAGCTGCTATCTTTAATTTGGAACTAGATATGAAGTACATCTTTATAGACGAATATTAATTATTTCTGTCTTCTATTTTTCTTAATAATGACTAACTTTGTATCCCTCTTATTTGGGTAATACAAATTCTGATGAAGACTTCCTTACCTTAGGAGTCGAAACCTATGGTAAATTCGACTATAAAATCCATTGCAATCAGTGGGCTGTCTTTAACTACAAGAAATATTTTCACTGTTGCTGCACACAGCTATGTTTACAGTTGTAAGATTTTTGCCTGCACATGCATCAAAAGCTGTTTCTAAATTTAAGGATATTAAAACAGAAAATCCTGAACACAAGTATGGCTATAGAATTTAACAAGCATTGTGAGAGAATAGGACTTGTCCCCAATTACGTAAAATCTTATTTCAATTTCAATCAGTGTAAAAATTCCACCTGTTTCAGCATACACAAGCAGTCCTTAGCGGCAATCTTTAATTTTTAACTAGGAATGAAGTACATCTTTATAGACGAATATGAATTATTACTGACTTGTGTTTTTCCTATTAATGATTAACTTAGTATCCCCCTTATTTAAATAATATAAATTCTGATGAAGACTCTCTAAGTTTTTGGAGTCGAAAGCTATGGTCAATTCGACTATAAAATACATTGCAACCAGTGGGCTGTTTTTATTACAAAAAAATATTTTCACGGTTGCTGCACACAGCTATGATTAAAGTTGTAAAAATTCAAGGTACCATGTGCCTTTACTTTGCCAGTTTATACAACAGACATGAAAAATGACAGAATATTACGTTTAATGTCTTAAGCATGGACTGATGAGTGGAAGAGCGTTAAGTAAAGTCAGTTGAAATCTTCGACGGTGTAATATTTCTGGTTTTACAGCCACCATACTGAGGTACAAGAAGCTTTTCTTAGAGCATTTGAGAATGCAGAGGTGGGGAGACGGAGTAATGTGGTGTGAGGTAAAGATGACAGATGGTTTGTTAGGTACACATATTGTGAGAAAGACAACCTAAATTGTGGGCTTTCTTCTCGATTGGCTGCTGCGTTCGGAAATGGCAGAATCTTCCGTTTTTAATATTAGACAAATTATTCAGCGTATGTACTTGCATTTCAAATTAAAGTCTACTTAACAGCGCGCTACCATCTCATTATTTCACAGGTATTAACATCCAGCAGAATAATGAACAAGTGCTTAACGAAAAGGCTGAGGAAGCACTTAGACTGCCAAGCTCGCAGGTTCGAATCCTGCCACGGGCATGGATGGGCGTGATGTCCTTAGGTTAGTTAGGTTTAAGAAGTTCTAAGTTCGAAGGAACTGATGACCATGGATGTTAAGTCCCATAGTGCTCAGAGCCATTTGATCTATTTTTGAGGAAGCACTTCGATTACCTTCGGATCGGGCATAACTTGGATTACGGGCGAAGTGGTTCGGCTGTAAGATCAGAGCTGGTTTCGCAGTGTTGGGGGACAGACATATCTCTCACGGTCGGTGTCAGTTAAAACCTTATTAGCAGTCTGTGGCTTGTAAACGAGTGTGTTGTTTGGCGGTGTAGGAGAACAGACATGTTGTTTGCTGCGGTCGGTCTCAATTAGATTTTATTATTAATATGTGGTTTGTAAATGTGAGAGCTCACTCGGCAGTGTCGGAAGAATGACATGTTGTCTGCCGCTGGCAGCATTACATTAAGACTTTATTAGTAATGACTGATTACTTGAACATGTAGTTGACAAAAGGGTGATAGTATTTTCGAAAACACTCTGTTGAAGATCTGAAATTATATGTAACTTTAATGTGAAATGTAGTTGTGCAGTTTCTCGTGTTCTGCTAATGAAAAGCGAGTGGTCTCCCGTATAAAAGAAGTAATTGAAAATCTAATTATCCACATATCAGTTCCTCGAAAAGTCTTTCTTACAGCCTCAAGATAACAGACTCATCACCTAGGTGCTGTTTTCTGTGCAGCGGACAATAACTATTGAAGACTGCAGGTTGGTGAAGATTTATTACAACGTATGCATTCCACTCAGGGCGGTGCAGTAAACAAGCACCTCGGGTGTACTGCAATCTTGGTACAAATGAGATCTGTGACACCTCATCTGCGGTAGCGCAGAGGAGGTGTGAAGGAGAGAGATTGAAGGGAGAAGAGGTTTATCATATGCACTTATATATAACCCTCTCTCTTTTTCTACTTGTTGGTTACACCGGTTATTAACGTACCAGTATTTCGCGTTTTCAATGGCTTCCCTCGCAGTTACATTAACCTCTGATCTTAATCTTTTAATACGTTACCTAGACTAATGTCTTCCCGAAAGTATTCCACATTAACTATTTTTTGGGTTGTGATTTTTTTCCCGTCAGTAGATAATGACCAATATTCATGTGGAGGATAACATACTTAATGTGAAAATATAATTCAAGGGACCATTTGCTTCTACTTGGCCACCGTACACAACAGACAAAGAAATCATAGAATATAACGATTAATTTCTCAAATGTAGTCTTACGAGTGAACGACCATTAAGTCAAGTCACTTGAAATCTTGGACGACTAAATTTGAGATACGTATTATGTTCACATGTTCTAGAGAAACTGAAAACGTGAACAAAGATGTGACATTCCCCACGTCAAATTCCAGGATGTAGGTTGCAATTGCTATTCTGAGATGAAGAGGTAGCAAAGGAGAGGAATTCGTGGCGGGCCGCGTCAAACCAGTCAGAGGGCTGATAAAGACAACTGTGCGACAGGAAGGGAATAGGCAACAAGAAGCATAAGACAGTCAATACTGTCTCTTCTGCGTGCGTATGTGCGTGTGTGTGTGTGTGTATCTGTACGGGAAAGGGCAGCTATTATTAACTGTTTGGTGTTCCCTCTTCTGTTCCTTGTGACACGCCAGCTTTATTCACTTTTCAGCCGTTGGTCACAAGAAATTTGTTTTCCTGTCAACGGTTGGTTCTGCTACTGACCATTAATATTTTACTTCCTCACTGTCTACGATTCATTACCACTCCTACACTTTCTCAGTGTCTCGATGGGCTTCGTAAATACCACCCTAGACACTTTTAGTTGATTCCCATACCTCACGTATCTTCTCTAGCTCGAAATATGGGCAGTGTCCGGTATTGTCTCAGGCAACACTATGGTGCCTGAGGTGTACAGCATGCCCCACAACCTCTCAAGTCCTTACGTATCCTCATGGTAAAGAAAGTCACGAGAGGACGAACCAAGTGTGATGACTCCTTTTTTGACTTCTGTAGATCATGAAAACGGTCAGCCATCGATGAAGGAACGTTGGCTCTACTCGTAGACATACAATTTTTTGCTGCGTTGTGGCTGTATTTAAGGCATTCCTGCGAGGGACAGGTGTCAAATTAAGTACGACCTATTTCAGAATCAAAACTATAACGCAGAAACTAAATAGTGATGATTAATGGGTAAAAGAAATATAATGGTGTGAAGTAAGCTAGAATAGTAGCTGGACTGAACAAGTTTCCCTCAGCAAAACACACTACTATTTTTAGGGAGCTATGATCAGTCAGACAAATTAGTTTTGTAACTGTTCTATATCTTCGGTATGGCAAGAAAATGTTGCAGGCAATTAAGTAAGTGAAGTGTGTAAAGAAATTGTGTTGTTGAATTTGCTTACGAGTCACGTTCAAAGTATTACCGTAGGCTGGTAAGCAATTTATTCTGCTTTGGGTCTTTGCAATAAATCTTTCTACTTGGCGCTACGACCATTATGTATATCAAACAGAATTTCACTTTACAGGGAAACCATTACGGGACTCATACACGTCGTAAGCCATGTCGTACTACTTCAAAGCAAAATATATGGGACTGCTCACTTGACTAAGGCATCATATGGAATCACGTGTTTAGATATGTATTTATCAACCACGTGATAACTTTCAAGAAATATTTCACCTCACTAATAGCGTAGCGAGTAGAAGAACTCACTATGCTAGTAGTGAAATAGCAGTCCACGGCACAGGAATTTTGTCTTCCACCGAGATAACAAAAAACATCCGATCGCCTCCTGCTAAAGCTCTAATTTTTTTAGGGTTGAAAAGAATGAATGAAAATAAGCGTGAACTCATGCGGCCCAACTGTGGAGGAAATAATAACTAACTGATGATTTATAGTAATTACGTAAGTTTTTTGTATTAATCACGTTTGTTTTAGTATTATTTTGCTCACAATAACAGATTTTTCGGTGGAGTGCGTCACAGCCAAAAAGCAAAGTTGAACGTCGAAACAGCACTTACGCGTCCCAAAAAACCGTTAAATAGAAACACGAGCAGTCCAGTTTTTTATTTGCCAATATATATATACATAATTATTTTCTCGTCAACTACAATTCTGCAGAAGTTTGGCATGATAATCCGTCTCAACTCCACAAAGCTTTATCAAATACATTTGTCTCCTGCGAGAGCTTCTGTAATGTTTAGAAGGTAGGAGACGAGGTACTGGCAGAATAAAGTTATTAGGACGGGTCTTGAGTCGTGCTTGGGTAGCTCATTTGGTAGAGCACTTTCCCGCGAAAGGCAAAGGTCCCGAGTTCGATTCTCCGTGCGGCACACAGTTTTAATCTGCCAGGAAGTTTCATATGCCATTTTCCTCCAACTACAACAATGGTTGAGAGAAAGTATAAGGCAATGAGACTTACTCCTGCCGTTTTTTCTCAAAATTCGAGGCTTCGTTGTGAAAAATTTGTGGTTCAAAGTATAGGGCGTCGCTGGTCACTACTACCTCATCTTTCGGGCAGCATACAGACCACATAGAGGAAAAACTGAGCGTCTTATGAAGAGATCCATGAATCTGTTAAATTTTGCATTTGTTCATATAATCAACCAAGCCATGTGCTATCGATCGAAAAAGGTGGTAGTCAGAGGGAGCAATGTCAGTAGAATACGGCGGGTGGGGTAGGATTTCTAATTTAAACGTTTCTATGAATATTTCGACAGGTTTCGTGGCATGTGGTTGAGCATTGTCATGCTGCAAAATCACATTTTCACGAATATAACTGTATTGTCTTCCACGGTTAGGGTCAAACACATAAACTACTTTCAGCAGTGATCTATTTTGATTGTGTACGTCGGTTTCAGTAGCTCCGAATTCCTTCTTTCTTCTACCGCCATGCAGGTCTTCGACGTCAAAATCACCGTCCTCGAAGCTTTGCAACCATTACCTGCTGGTTATTTCACTAAAACGTGCCTCATCATACGTCTTACGCAGCATTTTATGAGCCTCAGAAGTAAATTTATTCATATATATGAAGACAGTGACTGTTCTCGAAAGAACAGATACCACTGATGACAGTGAAGCTTCTCTAGAATGAACGATAATTAATTGAAAACCTCAGCTGCCGACAGGCGTTGTTGATATACCTCGATGGCTACAGTTGAAAATGTGTGCCCCGACAGAGGTATATCAAAAACACCTGTCGGTACCTGAGGTTTTCAATTAATTATCATTCAAATTTATTCATGTTAAAGAAAAAAAGTTACACTTTCAGCAGATGCGAGAACTTGTTGGGAAAGTCGATAATATTCGAGAATAACTTTATGGTGAAATAATAAATGGAATAATATTCTGATGGCGTTATTTACGAACGCCTAACCTTATTGTGTGACACATAGTACCTACCACCTGCATCACTGCATACCTCTACTATCATCTTCTGCAAAACTGCGGAAGAAAAGTTGCAGACTTATTAGTACCTTAGTATTTGGCAGGGTTTACTGTGGTGCTCCTCTCACGCACAGCACTCTCGACCTTTAAAAGGATATCTTTCGTCACGCGGGAGAAACCCGACAGCAAATAGCTGAACGTTTCCCATACTATGGCCATTCACCAAGCGAGCGTCGTGCTAGTCCTGTATGTCCACCAACTCCACCCCTAAGACAGTCAGAACGTGCGTGTCAATTTGTGTACGTGGTTTCTATGTGTTTTGGCGATATGCTCAAATTTCCGCAGACTATCCTCTTTACAGGAGTAGCTAACTTCACCAGGAAGGCTTATTTGGAACTGTCGAAACAGCTTCATTTGGAATGACGAAAATTCTCAAGCCAAAGGAAGACGTGGACTTCAAGAGCGGTTTGGTATCAGTGAATGGGCTGCTATCGTTGACTGTCGTCTTGCTAGACCGTGCATTCTTTCCGGCCTATCCGCCCGAACACTTGACGCTCATGCAAGCGGTACTGGTGGAGCTATTGGAAAATTTGTCAAATAGTGTAATGAAATAAAATGCTGTGTTACCTAGTTCTGTGCCGAAATCAGTCTTATATAAAGAAAACTGTAGACATCCACTCTGTCTAATTTAGATCGTGAATTTCTATTATTTAAACTAAAAAATACTTTCAAACTTAACGAAATCCCCCCTCAGAACCAGCAAAAGAACGGAAGATAAAACACGAAAACTAACGGGAAAAATTCGTAAAAAATTAAAGAAATGGCTATAGCTTGTGTTCAGTTATAAATAAAGATCCAAATAAACTCAGACTCGGTCACGAATCTGTCGTAAAATGATGTCTTACTAATAAAAATGCAGTTTGTGTAGCTGACAGATGTCAGATAAATTCCCCATAGCGTGCATTGTACCAATACCGGACGAGCGCATACTCTTGACAGGTCGGTGTTCAGAGTTCAATGGCGGACACCGCAGCGAAAGCGGGCTTACACATACCACAACAAAACACGTAAATTCTCCCGATAAAAAAAAACTACACTCATACATAAAAACTAACCGTTCAAAAGGAATTCGTAATACTCACACAATGACAACTACAATAACATAAATAAGATACTGGGAGTAAACAGCAGAACTACTAATTATGATTACATAAATAGTATATGCACTTAACGGAAATTACATTTATTTTTAAGGAACGAAAATATTGAGAAAAGTCTGTGACAGAAGAGAAAGAACTTACATCTGCAACTACACGATATTCTTTGAGACTTTACAGGGAGCAAGCTCTTGGCGTTGCAGCCTATCTTTTGTAGGTGATGCGTTTTGAAGTCGGCAGCGGCTAGGTTATGTGAGCGACGTAATTACAGTTGTTCCATTAGCCATGGAATTACAATAGATACATCCTCTTCCTCGGTGTTTGATTCTGCAGTCGATAGTTTTATCTCTTGTTGCATTCTTTTTGTCATAAGCCAGTTTGACATAGTTGTTGCTGTATAAATACACGTTTTTATGTTTACGATTACAACGTTGTTATTACTCGTGATTGTGTTTCTAACACCCCTTACACCATGAGATTTTCACTCTGCAGCAGTGGGTGCGCTGATATGAAACTTCCTGGTAGATTAAAACTCTGTGCCAGACCGAGACTCGAAGTCGGCACCATTGCGGGATGGTACTCGACTAAGTGAGCTACCCACGCACGACCCAAAACCTGTCCTCACAGCTTTACTTCCGCTACTACTTCGTCTCCTACCTTCCAAACATCACAGAGGCCCTCCTGCGAAACTTACAGAACTAGCATTACTGGAAGAAAATATATGGCGGCGACGTGGCTTTGCCACAGCTTGGAGGATGTTTCCAGGTTGAGATTTTCACATTGTAGAGGAGTGTGCACTGATATGAAACTTCTTGGCAAAATTACGACTGAAATTACAATGAAATGAATACCCCTAGCTGCATACAGGAGTTGATATAAGTCAACGGGAACAGTTGAAAATGCGTAACCCCACCAGGACTCGAACCCGGGATCTTCTGCTTAGATGGCAGACGCTCTATCCATCGTCATTTTTGTTTTAATCTCATTTTGTTTGCTTTAGTTCGTTGCATCTACTCAAGGAGGATATCGCAAGACACCCGTTGAAGTTAGTTGTCAATCGATTAACTCAGTTTTTTTTTTCATTTTTAACTGCAGAACACAATACCCAGTCCCTCTGCGGAGAAAATCTCCGACCCAGCCTGGAATCGAAGCTGAGCCTCCGAGGACACAGACGACAGCCAATTGCGGCGACGTATCTCTGGACCACCTCCAGTGAGACCCGCAGTCACAACTTATTGACCCGTCGTTGTGGCCGAGCGGTACTAGGCGCGTCAGTCTGGAACCGCGCGACCGCTACGATCGTAGGTTCGAACCCTGCCTCGGACATGGATGTGTGTTCAAATGGCTCTGAGCACTGTGGGACTTAACTGCTGAGGTCATCAGTCTCCTAGAACTTAGAACTACTTAAACCTAACTAACCTAAGGACATCACACACATCCATGCCCGAGGCAGGATTCGAACCTGCGACCGTAGCAGTCGCGCGGTTCCGGACTGAGCGCCTAGAACCGCTGGACCACCGCGGCCGGCATGGATGTGTGTGACGTCCTTAGGTTAGTTAGGTTTAAGCAGTTCTAAGTTCCAGGGGAGTGATGACCTCAGATTCTTAAGTCCCATAGTGCTCAGAGCCATTTGAACCATTTGTATATTCATAGTGCCCCTGCCCATTGTATTCATTACTCGCGGCTTTACTGCCGATTCCCGTAAGAGTTCGGGCACTGTTTGTGCATACTCACAGAAGAAGATGGTCAAATGGCCGATGAGCTTGCGGACATGTCCGAAAGAACAAATACCATTTTCTTATATATAAATTTAAAGCTGTGTGTCGTATCGATACTCGATCTGGGGACTTTAGCTTTCCCGGGTCAAAAATTCACTTGCCTGCGAAAGGCACAGTTTTAATTTGCCAGGGAGTATCATAGCAGCGGACTCTCCACTGCAGAGTGAAAATCTCATTCCGGAAACATCCCCCAGGCTGTGACAAACCCATATCGCCGCAATATCCCTAATTCTGGGAGTGCTAGTTCTTTAAGTTTCGCAGGAGAGCTTGTGTGAAGTTTGGAATGTAGAAGAGGAGGTATTGGCGGAAGTAAAGCTCTGAGGAGAGATCGTGAGCACTGCTTATATAGCTTAGTTGGTGGATCACTTGCCCACGAAAGCCGAAGGTCTTTAGTTCGAGTTTCAGTCCGGTGCAAATTTGTACCCGTGGTCTAGGAGTAGCGTCTTTGATTCATAATCAAAAACGTCGACAGTCCCGGGTCGATGCCCACCACTGCCTAAATTTTGATAAATAATCAGCATTGGCGACCGAAGAATTTCCGGCATAAGAAGTCAGTCTCATTCTGCCAACGGCCTTGTCAAAGAGGGCGGAGGAGCGGATAGAGCTTCAGGGCACTCTCTTGTCCTAGGGGTGGGAAATTGCCCCTAAAGGCGGAAGAATCAGCAACGATCAACGACATGAGGATGCAGAAGGCAATGGAAGCCACTGCATTAAAGACACGTAACGTGTATCCACAGGACATGTGACCTGTAGTTGAAGAAGTGTCATGATGGTCTCTCCATTGGCAAAAGATTACGGAATAGTCCCCCATTCGGACCTCCGGGAGGGGACTTCCAAGGGGGAGGGTACCATGAGAAAATGATTTAATAATCAACGAAAGGATAATGTTCTACGAGACGGGGCGTGGAAGGTCAGAAGCTTGAAGGTGGTAGGGAAACTTTAAAATCTGAAAAGGGAAATGCAAAGGCTCAATCTACATGTAGTAGGGGTCAGAGAAGTGAAGTGGAATGAAGACAATGATTTCTGGTCAGATGAGTATCGGGTAATATCAAAAGCAGCAGAAAAAGGTCTAACAGGTGTAGGATTCGTTATGAATAGGAAGGTAGGACAGAGGGTGTGTTACTGTGAACAGTTCAGTGAGCGGGTTGTTTTAATCAGAATCGACAGCAGGCCAACATCAACAACGATAGTTCAGGTATACATGCCGACGTCGCAAGCTGAAGACAAAATGTATGAGGATATTGAAAGGGTAGTGCAGTATGTAAAGGGGGACGAAAATCTAACAGTCCTGGGAGGCTGGAATGCAGTTGTAGGGGAAGGAGTAGAAGAAAAGGTTACCGGAGAATATGGGCTTGGGACAAGGAATGAAAGAGGAGAAAGACTAATTGAGTTCTGCAACAAGTTTCTGCTAGTAATAGCGAATACCCTGTTCAATAATCACAAGAGGAGGAGGTATACTTGCGAAAGGCCGGGAGATACGGGAAGGTTTCAATTAGATTACATCATGGTCAGACAGAGATTCCGAAATCAGATACTGGATTGTAAGGCGTACCCAGGAGCAGATATAGACTCAGATCACAATATAGTAGTGATGAAGAGTAGGCTGGAGTTCAAGACGTTAGTCAGGAAGAATCAATACGCTAAGAAGTGGGATACGGAAGTTCTAAGGAATAACGAGGTACGTTTGAAGTTCTCTAACGGTATAGATACAGCAATAAGGAATAGCGCAGTAGGCAACACAGTTGAAGAGGTATGGACGTCTCCAAAAAGGGTGGGAAGGTGGGAAGGAAAACATGGTACAAAGAAGGTAGCTGCGAAGAAACCATGGGAAATACAAGAAATACTTAAAATGATTGATGAAAGGAGGAAGTACAAACATGTTCCGGAAAAATCAGGAATACAGAAATACAAGTCGCTGAGGAATGAAATAAATAGGAAGTACTGGGAAGCTAAGACGAAATGGCTGCAGGAAAAATGTGAAGACATCGAAAAGGATATGATTGTCGGAAGGAAAGTCTCAGCATACAGGAAAGTCAAAACAACCTTTGGTGACATTAAAAGCAACGGTGGTAACATTAAGAGTCCAACGGGAATTCCACTGTTAAATGCAGAGGAGAGAGCAGATAGGTGGAAAGAATACATTGAAAGCCTCTATGAGGATGAAGATTTGCTGATGTGATAGAAGAAGAAACATGGGTCGATTTAGAAGAGATAGGGGATCCAGTATTAGAATCGGAATGTAAAAGTGCTTTGGAGGACGTACGGTCAAATAAGGCAGAAGGGATAGATAACATTCCATCAGAATTTCTAAAATCATTAGGAGAAGTGGCAACAATACGACGGTTCACGTTGGTGTGTAGAATATATGAGTCTGGCGACATACCATCTGACTTTCGGAAAAGCATCATTCTCACAATTCCGAAGACGGCAAGAGCTGACAAGTGCGAGAATTATCGCACCATCAGCTTAACAGCTCATGCGTCGAAGCTGCTTACAAGAATAATATACAGAAGAATGGAAAAGAAAATTGAGAATGCGCTGGGTGACGATTAGTTTGGCTTTAGGAAAAGTAAAGGCACGAAAGAGGCAATTCTGACGTTACGGCTAATAATGGAAGCAAGGCTAAAGAAAAATCAAGACAATTTCATGTGATTTGTCGACCTGGAAAAAGCATTCTACAATATAAAATGGTGCAAGCTGTTCGAGATTCTGAAAAAAGTAGGGGTAAGCTATAGGGAAAGACGGGTCATATACAATATGTACAACAACCAAGAGCGAATAATAAGAGTGGACGATCAAGAACGAAGTGCTCGTATTAAGAAGGGTGTAAGACAAGGCTGTAATCTTCCGCTCCTACTCATCAATGTGTATATCGAGGAAACAATGATGGAAATAAAAGAAAGGTTCAGGAGTGGAATTAAAATACAAGGTGAAAGTATATGAATAATACGATTCGCGGATGACATTGATATCCTGAGTGAAAGTGAAGAAGAATTAAATTATCTGCTGACCGGAATGAACAGTCCAATGAATACACAGTATGGTTTGAGAGTAAATCGGAAAAAGACGAAGGTAATGAGAAGTAGTAGAAATGAGAACAGCGAGATACTTAACATCAGAATTGACGGTCACGAAGTCAATGAAGTTAAGGAATTCTGCTACTTACGCAGTAAAATAACCAATGACGGAGGACATGAAAAGTGGGTGGACTGTAAATTGGCGATCAGCCAGTATAACTGCGTTGTATATTGTCTGAAAACTGTGTACCTGATGAAATTTCGTGGAATATAAAAAGTTTTTTTTTTTTTTTTTTTTTTTTTTTTTTTTTTTTTTCCATCAGTCTACTGACTGGTTTGATGCGGACCGCCACGAATTCCTTTCCTGTGCTAACCTCTTCATCTCAAAGTAGCACTTGCAACCTACGTTTTCAATTATTTGCTTGACGTACTCCAATCTCTGTATTCCTCTAAAGATTTTGCCCTCTACAGCTCCCTCTAGTACCATGGAAGTAATTCCCTCATGTCTTAACAGATGTCCCATCATCCTGTCCCTTCTCCTTATCAGTGTTTTCGACATATTGCTTTCCTCTCCAATTCTACGCAGAAACTCCTCACTGCGTATGTCTTATCAATCCACCTAATTTTCAACATCTGTCAGTCGCATCACATCTCAAATGCTTCGGATCTCTTCTGTTCCGGTTTTCCCACAGTCCATGTTTACTACCATACAATTCTGTACCCCAGACGTACATACTCAGAAATTTCTTCCTGAAATTAAGGCCGGTATTTGATATTAGTAGACTTCTCTTGGTCAGAAATGCCTTTTTTGCCATAGCGAGTCTGCTTTTAATGTCTTCCTTGCTCCGTCCGTCATTGGTTATTTTACTGCGTACGTAGCAGAATTCCTTAACTTCATTGACTTCGTGACCATCAATCCTGATGTTAAGTTTCTCGCTGTTCTCATTTCTACTACTTCTCATTACCTTCGTCTTTCTCTGATTTACACTCAAACTATACTGCGTACTCAGTAGACTGTTCATTCCGTTCAGCAGATCATTTAATTCTTCTTCACTTTCACTCAGGATAGCAATGTCATCAGCGAATCGTATTATTGATATCCCTTCACCTTGTATTTTAATTCCACTCCTGAATCTTTCTTTTATTTCCATCGTTGCTTCCTCGATGTACAGATTGAAGAGTAGGGGCGAAAGCCTACAGCCTTGTCTTACTCCCTTCTTAATAGGAGCACTTCGTTCTTGATCGTCTACTCTTATTATTCCCTCTTGGTTGTTGTACATATTGTATATGACCCGTCTTTCCCTACAGCTTACCCCTACTTTTTTCAGAATCTTGAACAGCTTGCACCATTTCATATTGTAGAATGCTTTTTCCAGGTCGACAAATCATATGAACTTGTCTTGATTTTTCTTTAGCCTTGCTTCCATTATTAGCCGTAACGTCAGAATTGCCTCTCTCGTGCCTTTACGTTTCCTAAAGCCTTACCGCTGTTCAATCTGGGCCGGAAGACTTGCTTTTATTAAATGATGATAGCGCATCGGCGCAGTTTTGTACGTGGCACCCGCAAACATTTCAACGGAACAGAAGATAAAACGTGTAAAGATCGATGTGGACCAACCCGTTCCCCACAACGGACGCCGGATTTATCTCCTCCAGACTTTTTATTTTTTTGATGCGTAAGACTCTTCTAAGGAGGAGGAAGATCTCCTTGTACTGGAACTCGTAGCAGCAGGAATTATATGCCACACACCTGCGTTTTTGAACCGAGTCTATGAAAGCGTATTTCGCAGGTACACCCTGTGCAACGAAGACAGGGCTCGCCACATGGAGGAGCTCCTGTATAAAATACAACACATAACTCATTGTCCCGCTGTGTGCATGCCGCGAGCGGTTAAATGTGACAGTGATACAATTTTCAAACTTATTCTAAATCCAAACCGTTCATCTGTAGGCATGGGTCCTTTATCGAAACTTTCTCCCGTAAATCCGTTCTACACACCGTAGAACCCTGTAATAGGAACTGTGAAAGCTCCGCCTACAAAAATTCTGTCTATCCAATGAGAAATGTTATACTTTTCGTGTTGGGGCAATGTTTTTAAAGTTTGCAACGTAACAGAGACGCGAAAAAGTCTCACGCTAAAACCTGCAGCTGGTGTGGTTCTTTTAGCGTTATCGTAAGGTCTATACTGTTCTTCTGGAGGGCTCTATCTTTTAACATGGGCTCGGGGGTGGTCCAAACGTAACAGAGACGCGAAAAAGCATCCCGCTAAAACTTGCTGGTGGTAGTGGCCCTTTTTATGTTATCGTAAGATATATACTGTTCTTCTGGAGGGCTCTATCTTTTAGCATGGTTTGGGGGGTGGACCTTGACGTAACAGAGACGCGAAAAAGTCTCACTCTAAAACGCGCGGGTGGTATGGCCCTAGTTGTTAGCTGGCGACGTGGGTGTCCAGTCCGTCCCTTATCGTGTGGCGGTTCTGCTTTCGGCTTCTGTCCTCGTTTCGACCCCTTGGAACTGCGTCGGTCTCACGGTGGGAAGGTACGACATGCATTTAGACATTCTTGGTGTTAGTCTGTGGTATTCCATTTGCTCACTCGTTACTCGTATTACTTTGGTTAATTTCATGTCACAATTTATTCGGAACTATGTGACATACTACTGGATTTGCTTATTATGTCAGGGTTTTCATGGAAGGTGTAGGATTTACCTGACACCTTACAAGCCTTTAATGAGTGAAGAGGGTGTGGAGGTTATAAGACTGGAAAATAGTCCGTCTTTTTGAAAATGAAGCGATGAAATTGGCACACATGTAGGCAAGGGTGACAACGTGACCTAAGGTATGACAAAAAGAATATGACAGTTCCCAGACTCAATTGCGGCTTTATTGATGACAATTGTGCCACAAACAATATGACTAGACACGTGATGTAGTTTGAGGTGAGGGGCTGGGCGGTCAGTGACCAGTAGTACATGGTAGGGTTTGTGGGACTGTCATCGAATCTTTAAATCAGCGAGAGAGATCTTGGGCTTGGTGTGGAAAAAAAATTATATTAAAAATTTTAAAAAGTATCATTACGTTTGACGTTGGAGAAGATAATGCTGTAGCACTCTAGCACTTTCCTTGATGAGTTCACCTTTTCTACTTTTAGAATGGTGCGTAAAGTTTTCGCAATATTGGTAATTGCAGTGGGGCGACTAATTCACTTTTAATTATCCTGAGTGAGGTCGCTTCGGCACACGAATAATTAACCACTGTAGAAGACCTCCCGTGGAAAGTAATTTCAGAGCTATAACGAGTATTCTACAGATGTTGACATCTTAGAAGGCAAAGCTGAGTGTTTCTGAGTTTTTTAAATAAACCCCTTTGCGTACACTCAGATGGCAGTCATAGAACTCGGGGGTGGATATTCGGTTTCCTTTTATGCTGTTTCTGATTAAAGTAAACTGTAAGAAATGAAAGGTAGAAGCTTACGCCAAGATTTGTATTTCTGTTACCGCGAACTTGCAGCTAGTAGTAACAATAGTATTGTTGTCAATGCGAGCTGACAGTTACTGCAGAGTTCACCATACGTATCATTTACATAAAGTGTGTCCATTACCAGGTAAGCTGGTTTGTAGGAAAATAATCGTAGACATAATACAAATTGTTAGGCCTAGAGTATCGTTTCAATGATTCATGTTATCAACAGATGGGCTCTAGCTAGAGTGTGCGGAAATTCTAATACCGGGTACTGCTTTGTTAGTTAAAAATCGAGTACTGTACTCACATCGCGTTTCAGTTTTATAATTGAGCTGACGAAATATATGTGTTTTAAAAACTTATTTTTCCTTATTCATATCTCTTCAGTTATTACCACTAACTCGCGACCCGTAATTCTTGCACATACGCTCGTCGTAACGTGGTCGGATTGACTTTCTGCTATTCAGAACGTCACTCTTGTCACTTTTGGCACACACATTTTCAGGACGAAACATTATATCTTATTTCTGGAATAACAAGTAAAAAGTGTTGTTCATAAACCACTATACAGTATCTTCCTTTGAACTACAATTTTCACTACGTATGGCCGGCCGTGGTGACCAAGGGGTTCTAGGCACTCCAGTCTGGAACCGCGCAACCGCTACGGTCACAGGTTCGAATCCTGCCTCGGGCTTCTATGTGTGTGATGTCCTTAGGTTAGTTAGGTTTAAGTAGTTCTACGTTCTAGGGGACTGATGACCTTGGAAGTTAATTCCAATAGTGCTCAGAGCCATTTGAACCCTTTTTCACTACGTATGAAACTATTTTACCCTCTCTTAAGCATTTTTGCTATACACTTGTCTTCTTTTAATTAACTTTTAAAGAGAATCATTACCAGAATGAAACCCTCCTCACACATTGCTATCGGTGCCTGTCAAGAATGAGAGAGCTGCATGTTTTCGACTACTCTGGAATACAGCTACAAACAGAAAATATATGGGAAACCATGGTGTGCCAGTATTGCTTTCAGAACAAGAAGCTGGACATGAACAGCTGTACGTACAGTTACAGCCATAACATTCATAAATTTTTCATGTCGATTAGGAAACTGTAGTAAATTAAAATTAATGCCACGAATAATTAACGCAAATATTATTTGTAAGTGGTAAAACTGAAGCTACCAAAATAAAACATTCAGATATGAATGCATTATCATCACAGCCCAGTAACGTAATTATATTGGAACATTAACTGGGAGAGATCATTCTAGTTTTACCCTGTAACGAGACCGCAATAGAACTTCGTTCTTCCCACAATGAGTGCACTTAAACGAAGTCAGCACCGTAGTTTCAGTCTTGATGTTTATATTTTTCTTGTTATTTTGACGTACTAATGGGTAGTACAGCTGTACATACGGAATCTGAATATGCACATCAGTACCCCACGATCTAAGAGTATAAATAATTACTATGTGGGAACGAATTCCCAGGTCAAATATGGCACTGTTCTTAACTAGAAGAATCAAAGATAGTAGGGGTATTCTGGAACCATGGCTGCAAGATACATCTACATTTATACTCCGCAAGCCACCAAACGGTGTGTGGCGGAGGGCACTTCACGTGCCACTGTCATTACCTACCTTTTCTGTTACAGTCGCGTATGGTTCGCGGGAAGAACGTCTGTCGGAAAGTCTCCGTGCGCGCTCGAATCTCTCTAATTTTACATTCGTGATCTCCTCGGGAGGTATAAGTAGGGGGAAGCGATATATTCGATACCTCATCCAGAAACGGCCATCTCGAAACCTGGCGAGCAAGCTACACCACGATCCAGAGCGCCTCTCTTGCAGAGTCTGCTACTTGAGTTAGCTAAACATCTCCGTAACGCTATCACGGTTACCAAATAACCCTGTGACGAAACGCGCCGCTCTTCTTTGGATCTTCTCTATCTCCTCCGTCAACCCGATCTGGTACGGATCCCACACTGATGAGCAATACTCAGATATAGGTCGAACGACCCTTTTGTAAGCCACCTCCTTCGTTAATGGACTATCATTTTCTATGGACTCTCCTAATAAATGTCAGTCTGGTACCCGCCTTACAAACAATTAATTTTATATGATCATTCCACTTCAAATCGTTCCGTACGCATACTGTCAGATATTTCACAGAAGTAACTGCTACCAGTGTTTTTTCCGCTATCATATAATCATACAATAAAGGATCCTTCTTTCTATGTATTCGTGATACATTACACTTGTCTATGTTAAGCGTCTGTTGTCACTCCCTGCACCAAGTGCCTATCTGCTGCAGATGTTCCGGCATTTCGCTACAATTTTCGAATGCTGCAAATTCTCTGTATACTACAGCATCATCCGCAAAAAGCCGCATGGAACTTCCGACACTATCTACTAGGTCATTTATATATTTTTTGAAAAGCAATGGTCCCATAACACTCCCCTGTAGGACACCAGAGGTTACTTTAACGTCTGTAGACGTCTCTCCATTGATAACAACATGCTGTGCTCTGTTTGCTAAAATCTCTTCAATCCAGCCACACAGCTGGTCTGATATTCCGTAGGCTCCTACTTTGTTTATCAGGCGACAGTTCGGAACTATATCGAACGCCTTCCCGAAGTCAAGGAAAATGGCATCTACCTGGTATCCTGCATCCAATATTTTCTGGGTCTCATGAACAAATAAAGCGAGTTGGGTCTCACACGATCCCTGTTTCCGGAATCCATGTTGACTCCTACAGAGTAGATTCTGGGTTTCCAAACACGACATGATACGAGAGCAAAAAACATGTTCTAAAATTCTAACACAGTTTGACGTCAGAGATATAGGTCTATAATTTTGCGCATCTGCTCGACCACCCATCTTAAAGACTGGGACTACCTGTGCTCTTTTCCAATCATTTGGAACCTTCCGTTCCTCTAGAGACTAGCGGTACACGGCTGTTAGAAGGGGGACAAGTTCTTTCGCGTACTCTGTGTACAATCGAATTGGTATTCCGTCAGGTCCAGTGGACTTTTCTGTGTTGAGTGATTACAGTTGCTTTTCTATTCCTTGGACACTTATTTCGATGTCAGCCATCTTTTCGTTTGTGCGAGGGTTTAGAGAAGGAATTGCAGTGCGGTCTTCCTCTGTGAAACAGCTTTGGAAAAAGGTGTTTAGTATTTCAGCCTTACGCGTGTCATCCTCTGTTTCAACTCCATCATCATCCCAGAGTGTCTAGATATGCTGTTTCGAGCCACTTGCTGATTTAACGGAAGACCAGAACTTCCTAGGATTTTCTGTCAAGTCGGTACATAGAATTTTACTGTCGAATTCACTGAACACTTCACGCATAGCCCTCCTTGCTCTAACTTTTACATCGCTTAGCTTCTGTTTGTCTGAGAGGTTTTGGCTGCGTTTAAACTTGGAGTGAAGTTCTCTTTGCCTTCGCAGTAGTTTCCTAACTTTTTTCTTAACAACGGTGGGTTTTTCTCGTCCCTTTCAGTTTTACTCGGCAAGTAGCTGCCTAAAACGCATTTTACGATTGCCTTGAACTTTTTCCATAAACACTCAACATTGTCAGTATCGGAACAGAAATTTTCGCTTTGATCTGATGGTAGTCTGAGACCTGCCTTCTGTTACTCTTGCTAAACAGATACAACTTCCTCCCTTTTTTATATTCCTATTTACTTCCATATCCAGGGATGCTGCAACGGTGAGTATACGGTTGTAGAACGCGCAGAAACCGAAATAGTTTTCAATTCTAACATCGCAAGGACAAATAGACACTCAATACGAAAGTAAAACTATGCTACTGGTTCCTTCTCCCACTATGCGAAACTTCCATAAGATTCACCTTAGACTAATCATGTCCTAGGTGTTTTCAAAGGTCGGAGTGTTAAGCCAAAATATGAGAAGGTTGTAGTGGCACTTTACGTTCTTCTAATGAAGTACATACAGTCCTTACCTTATATACCTTATATAGTCCGCCTTAAAAGTTCCAAAACTGAATTTATTCCTAGCGCATAAGGGATCTCAGTGCAGTAATAAAAGTTGTGCGTTCAAACAGTCACTTGGGAGTACTAAGTTTAGTGGACTTGCGGGCGTAGTGTGTCAACGTTGTTGAGTCGCAAATAGCAGTGGAGCAACATCTCTAAATAAACTGTTTAATACGTACTCTAGAATGTTTTGAGGAAGAGATAAAATCTGTATGAACATTCTGTTCGTTAGAGTCAAGTGGAGGGAAGCCATGTAGAAGACCATAAGTGTTAAAACCAACTTTTCTCTCATTTTTATTCTTCCTGTATCAAAACTTTTTGGACTGATGGAAAGGTACTATTTTCAATTTAAAGTTTCTTTAAAAAGTTAATTATTATTACCGATGAGTTTCTATTTATTGATTTTGGATTGTTAATTACAATACTAAGACTGTCTGACAAGTTGCATCTATTGCAAACAATGACTCCAAACAAAGGTTAATCTTACTGCGTGGCTTCCAAGAAAGTGTACTGTGACACCTAATAAAAAATACCTGATTCTACTTAAGTTCCCTTGAAACATCTCAACACTCTGTTTCATACTCTTTTACGTCTCTGACATAAAATGTGACGGAAGTTTTGCTATTTATGAAAGGAAATTCCTTGAAATCTGAAATGTAAGTTCTTTTCTCTTTTGGCTTATCTGTGGCAGTGAATAACACTCGGGCATGTGCTCTCTGTAAACTGCTGCATCTATTGAAACCTTACAAGAAAGGTGAGTCTCATTTACTGGGCGCAATACTAACTACTCTTGAACTCCGTGAGCTGTGAGTCCCAGTAATGTGCCTGAACTTTATCTAGTGAATGACAAAGTTTGGGAAACGGATGATGACGTGGTAAATTACGTTAATAATAATTACTTCAAATGCTGTATCGGCGAATTTAGAAAAGTCGCTTGGCAAAATTATTCTTTATCATTATCAAGAATTGCAGAGAAATGAGAAACTGCGAAAATACGTAAAAGTTGTTTCTTCACCGGTGTCATGTTCAAATAATTATTACAACATGTGTATGTTCATCGTAGATTACAAAAAGTTGCATTAACTGACTTAATCATTGCTGAACTGCCACTGATGTTACCTAATTAAAAAGACTGGAAAAGTTCTGCATTGAATACTACATTTTTATAATGGAGCGCAGGCAGCAGCTCGTGTGCAGTTAAAGCATAGAAAATAAATTATTACCTTATTATGAAGGATTCCTCATATTTTTCATAATTTTCTCTTTCGCAGTAAGATATCAAAAACCACAATATAAAACCAATTTTCTCAATTTACTCGTTTCACGGTTACTCAGTGATGGGTTATCGTTACTGCAAATAGAGTCTGCTAAGAGCAGTTGCCGCAGGGATAATTGCAGTGTACGCGATGTGGCAGAAGACATTGCGCGCTGTCTGAGAAACAATGTAAGAACAGCGCTGTGTGTGTATACAAGTCATAGCAGACATCAACAACCCTCTTCGAACGACATGCTATGCAATGTTCTTGAGACATGCACAATGTCATTTACGGTAGTATGAAATACGAGAAATATTTTCGTAATTGGGAGTACGATGCGACTCCAGGTGTTCAATTTATTAGTGGCATAAGAAAAGTTGTGCCAGGACGGGACTCGAACCGTATTTCCCGGGATCCGCGAGCGGGCGTTTTAACAACTTCGGTTCTCGGAGCACCTTTCCACAGTTGGAGACTCATCGTATTAGCAATTATGAGTACATTTCTTGTATTTCATATAGCTGTTGATGACAGCACTGTTTGTTCTTTCAGACATTGCAAAAATCAATCACAGTAACAAGTAAGTCTTCATGTGCAGCACATGGACACAAAGTGACGTATGCAAATTTGGGACGGTTGTGAAATCATACCTGGATAGCCCAGGTTGTTAAAACGACCGCTTGAGTAAAGCGGGAAAACTGGTTTCTAGTCCGGCACTAATTTGTATGTATCATCAATAAATTGTACAGCTGGAGTCTCATTGTATTCGCACTGGCAAATACATGTCTTGTATGATGTACATGTACTTCCTTTTTAATATGTGGGCTGCGGCTAAGGCAGTAACTCAAAATCAACAATTCATCTGAGTACGTGATTACATTTAGTGTAAGAGCCGAGTGACATCTTTTGTACATGATACACCTTTATCTTCACCATCACCAATAACTTTTTTTTCCAGATGCAGAATAAAAAAGAAATCAAGGAAGTGCTGTTTAGCTACCGGGGGCGGGGAGAGGAGGGAATATTATGCAGCGTCATTGCCGTTCTTGTAACTCTGTTCGTTACGAACATAAGAACAGTAGTGCACCTTTTAAATTTCGTCATACAGGTTGCTCAGGAATTGTCTGAGAAGCTCGTAAATATGTTGCAGGGTACGTTGTGCTGAGAAATTACTGTTAAGAAAAAAATTCGATACGTAGCGTCGTGTCCAAATTACTTAGTACTGAAATGAGCCAATCAGGCCGTTTCACGCGTAAACTTAAGCCAGATGCTGTTAGTTTTTCTCGAAGCGTACATGACAGCGTACGAGATCGCTCAGCCGTTGTTCGGGTTCGACTACTACAATCGACCCATGTCAAATTCTTTATCAGTTTCTTGTTCGATCTTAGGAAACCTAACGACGAACACGTTTGATCACATTGTCTCTGGTGGGGCGCTTTAAACTGCGTGCGCAATGGCTTAATTTTGTAACTTCTGTGCTAATTAAATCAGAAACGGCACAAAGTATCGACATTTTCGTAACAATTATTTTCAAGCAAAACCTTTCCGGCAACATCCTTACGAAGGCCCTGTATATTTTTATTTGGTAATCGGCTTTCTCTCCTCATAAATCGTTCAAAAGCATTTCATAGTTTACCATTCACGTAAATATGACGTTATTAGAAACTTGACAGGAAACTGATTTTCACTACCTTATACTAACACATAGGACATTGGCCTGGCTAACGTAGATTGTCCTCTGGTTAGAAATGACAGTAAAGAAACTGAAACAAAAAAATCAAAAATGCAGACTCGTCATTCAGTCAACTGTCTTGAGTTCAATATTTGTAACAATACAAGAAGAGTAGTTGGAAATTCTACTTGACTATTAAGAATTTGATTTAGGTTGTAACTTACCGCCTCGTCAAGGAGTGTTTTGCGTTATGTCCCTTGTAATGTAATATTTACGTGAATAGAGCACAGTAATTCGTTTCTGAAAGAGTCTTCAGAAGTGAATCACTGACTAACTATACAGGGTACTATTTGAAAAAGGTTTATTATTGTTCATATCTTGGTACTAAACCAAGTTACAAGAAATGTCATTGTAATGGTTAATGTCTCCCTGGCAGCAAAGCATCATTTACTCTATACATTTTTTTTTTTTAGATTGCGCCTGGACAAAAAGTAATTTGGGGTGGTCAAGACGAACGGGATACCATGTCCAAAGGCGCAAAGTACTCCAAATTTGTAACATGTTAATAGAATGAGACAAGTTTGATGTGAACTAAAACTGAATTCAGCAGAACTAAGCTGATTTGCCATTCTCTAACGTCGTGTGAATCTGTATTAGATTCCTGAACATTGCAAGTGATGTAATTACGTAAACGCTATCGGATAAAAAGACTTGCCAAAACTATTCGAAAGTCTACAACTGCATTACAGTCAGCTTTTACCGAAGTATGAGAAAACATAAAACTGTGTATTAAATAACCTACTTGAGAAATTCTGTATTGCTTCGTGCAGTGACACAGTATGTGACGTCACAGTACGTGGCATGCACTTCTTGTACAGTCAGAGGTAACATAATAAAAATTTCTGTATAATACTACAGATCTAAATTTTCAAAACTAAACAACCAATATGTTTCCGTAAAAATGGCCTGTGATCTTACGTACACAAACTGACTAAACAAAATTCCAAACAACAAATAATATACACACAAATGTAACATTGCACTTCAAGAATGGATTTGTCAGACGAAGTAAATGAAATCAGAACTGGTCTTTACCTAAAGTGAACCTGATATTAATTCTGAAATGCAAAGCCTAATTATGAAAAATGTTATTGCATTGACTGTAACTTTAACCTGGCCCTAACATATTTTCAAGGTTTACCTGTGTCAACGGAAACTTGATACTGCTCAACAGTGATGAACATGAATATACAGTGCTGCAGCAAACCAGCTAAAAGAGAGGAAACTGTACAGAGGGCACTTCAATGATATGTAGTATTTTTAAGCATGTTGTGCTTTGGCTTCAGCCGCTGTGTTGTGTGAAGTGCAATGTTCCTGTTAGGATACTGTAGAGGTTATTGCATTTACTAAATTGTGCAGAAGACACTAGCATTCAAAAACTGTAATGAAACTCGGATTGTTTAACTTTAGTAATTAAATTTACGGGAATCTCTAACACAAAAATGTATTACTCTGCCCTGAGACTAGAGGAGTGGTGCATCTACAACTCCGAGTGCAAGCTATGTGAACTGATAACTTTGTTTCATCACGTCTAAGCAATGAAAATATCCAACCCAAACCTGCTAAGAAGAACCCTACTAAACTTTTCCTTTTTTGTAAACAGGTCATAAATTACACACAAACAAACAGTGCAGGTACTCGCTCATCATTACCTGAATATCTTCCGACATCTCAAATCAGTTTGTAGCAAATCATACTACCAAAATTAAACATCATCTGTATCTAGATCTGTGCTCTCTGATGACAAATTCGAGTCCGCTTAGTAGTTTGATCAACACCCGACTCAGTCACTTACTTCTCGCTAGAGGCTATTGGCAACAATAAGAACGACAATGCTGCTGACAGCCGAAGATGACGTTGCTTGTTAATAAACTTCTGTGCCGTAAAGTAGTCGGGTAGTGGAGTTAGGGGTACAGTTTTGAAATCAAATTAATATGCAAATTAATTAAATTGATCAATTAATAATTGCCGCCTCCAGCCACAACGACACACTGACCATGCCCACCCCCGCACCCCGGATAACGCCACATGCATGTTGGCCCTCATCCCACCTATTCTCCTTCCCCTCACCAAACCAACAGTATTGCAGGAATTTCGAATTTTGGTGGGATTATTGAATTTTGGTGGTGATTTCATTCCTCTAGGACTGTGCTGAAGTGCCCCCCCCCCCCCCCCCTGTGAATTGGCGGGAAATTTTCTTTTTTCTCCACTCACCTGACTTGAATTTCCTGAGTCGTCGTTGTGGAAGCATCGTCATCTGCTCGATCAACGAGATGAATTTGAAGGATAGAACAGCTTCCACTAGCTGTATTACATGAAGTCATTCGAAGTAGGACTCTAGCCACAGTTCACTGCAAGGGTAATGGAAGAGTGAAGCAGAAAGAAGCAGAAGAATTAAGTTCAGCAGATTGCGACAGTGTAGTCGGATGGAGGCAAGATCCATGGCGTGACCGGTACATGCGCATGCGCAAACTACCGAGATATTCAACACGACGTATTCACTTTCCAAAACATCAGTGGAAGCATATTCGTAAACGTGTTATATGCTACTGAATAGGAACTGCTCATACAAATCCAGTTCCCCTCCACCAACCCATTGTCGCGGCCGTGCGGAGTGTATTCTGTGGAAGGGCTATTGGTTTTTGACTGGGAGGAGTTTAACAGGCATGTTACCTGTAAGCATACAGGCGAGGACTGCACCCATAGCCTCCTACATGCCGAATGGAAAGGCGTTATATTGGCTTAGTGCCTGAAGAAGAAGAGGAGTACTGTTCAGCAGATAATGGTTATGCTGTAGAATTGTAGCAAGATTCATTCTGTAAGTCAGGCGGACCAACGCTGTTTCAACTGGCAGCCGTTTTTGAAATTCACTATCAGTTTTCCATAAGAAAAGAGACATCTACTTCGGACGCAGAGGACCAAACAAATCGTCTAGTACACAATTATACCACCAGAGATGCTTGAAATTTGTAATAGCTTGTAGGAATGCAGCATTCGATCACACTGAGGATATAAGGCGGACCCAACAGCTCTGCAGCGTCAGCGCAGTCAGTAACCCAGAAAGAAGTACCAGTCGAGATTGTCAAGCGCCGTCAAGCCACAGCAGCAACGGAAAACGAAGAAGCCACCGACGAGTGAGCACCCCATGCTTAATATCTGTTTGTATACCATCTGAGGGTCTTTGTGAATCTATCATCGCTTGTAACGGTTTTTCTTCTTTGCTCATCAGCGGATGAGACGTCGTCCACCCTTTCGGTGTCTGTAATAACGACGTTTCCCAGCCCGTCGGGACCTGTAGCCTTGGCAGCATCCTAGGATCCTATCACATCTACATCTACATCCATACTCCGCAAGCCACCTGATGGTGTGTGGTGGAGGGTAGTTTGAGTACCTCTATCGGACCTCCCTTCTATTCCGGTCTCGTTATTGTTCGTGGAAAGAAAGATTGTCGATATGCCTCTGTGTGGGCTCTAATCTCTCTGATTGTATAGTCACGGTCTCTTCGTGAGATATACGTAGGAGGGAGCAATATACCGCTTGACTCCTCGGTGAAGGTATGTTCTCGAAACTTCAACAAATGCCCGTTCCGAGCTACTGAGCGTCTCCTGCAGAGTCTTCCACTGGCGTTTATCTATTATCTCCGTAACGCTTTGGCGATTACTAAATGATCCTGTAACGAAGCGCGCTACTCTCCGTAGGACCTTCTCTATCTCTTCTCTCAACCCTATCTGGTACGAATCCCATACTAGTGAGCAATATTCAAGCAGAGGACGAACAAGTGTACTGTAACCTACTTCCTTTGTTTTCGAATTGCATTTCCTTACGATTCTTCCAATGAACCTCAGTCTGGCACCTGCTTTACCGACAATCTACTTTATATTACCATTCTATTTTAAATCACTCCTAATGCCTACTCCCAGGTCGGCCGTGGTGGCCGAGTGTTTCTAGGCGCTACAGTCTGGAACCGCGCGGCCGCTACGGCCCGGGTTTGAATCCTGCCTCGTGCATAGATGTGCGTGATGACCTTAGATTAGTTACGTTTAAGTAGTTCTAAGCTCTAGGGGACTGATGACCTCAGAAGTTAAGTCCCATAGTGCTCAGAGCCATTTATCCATTTGTACCTACTACCAGATAATTTATGGAATTAACTGCTTCCAGTTGCTGACCTGTTACATTGTAGCTAAATGGTAAAGGATCTTTCTTTCTGTGTATTCGCAGCACATTACACTTCTCTACATTAAGATTCTATTGCCATTCCCTGCACCATGCGTCAATTCGTTGCCGATCCTCCTGCATTTCATTTCAGTACTATTTTCCATTGTTAAGATCTCTCGATATACTACAGCATCATCCGCAAAAGGCCTGTGAACTTCCGATATTATCTACACTGTCATTTACGTTTACATAGAATAACAACGGTCCTACGACACTCCCCTGTGGCACACGAGAAATCACTCTTACTTCGGAAGATTTCTCTCCATTGAGAATGACATGCTGCGCTCTGTTATCTAGGAACTCTTCAATCCATTGGTCTGATAGTCCATATGCTTTTACTTTGTTCATTAAACGTCTGTGGGAACTGTATCAAACGCCTTGCGTAATTCAAGAAACACGGCATCTACCTGGGAACCCGTGTCTATGGCTTTATGAGTCTCGAGGACGAATAGCGCGTGCTGGGTTTCACAAGATCGTCTTTTTCGGAACCCATAATGATTCCTACAGAGTAGATTTGTAGTCTCTAGAAAAGTCATTAGACTCGAACATGATACGTATTCCAGAATTCTACAAAATTCTTCCACACGGACTTGGTCAGCTCGATGGAGCACGACAATCAGCTGTTATTGTCGGTTGGAGACACCCAGCCAGTGCCTGACTCGCTGAAGTTCACCAGGGACTTTATCAGCATGACGCAGGTCGTTACTGGACTCCATCGTACACGCCATTGCAGAATATTTCAGTGATACTGCATGCACAGAGTGAGGATGTAGTGGATGAGAAGACCAATTAATCCCTGTGCACCACTACTATTCAGTGTATAACTGCTAGTGGTTTGAAACGCTTACATTTTTGTATACAGACCACAGAGAGAGAGAGAGAGAGAGAGAGAGAGTGGCGTATTGTGACAGACATGGAGAATGCCACTAAATGTATTAAAAAACGTTTATGGAGGTGGAATGGGATGAACTCTATCTTGCAAAGGCATTTATCATGTAGCAGTTGACCGCCTAGTGTCAACCAAACTGTCCTCCTCCGCACATTTACTGTGCTGCTCTGATTCGCCGCAAGAGTCTCTCTAGGAGACACCCAACTGGTTCCGAGCTCTTCTGTGATAAAGCTTCCTGCAGTTTCTGTACCATAGATGTCCTTTAAGAGGTAGATTCTAGGATTCGTTCTATGCACTTTGCAAAGTGTGAATATGTCGGTTGACCAGTTTGGCATGTGTGACTTCTCAAATGTTGCCTTGTGTTTTTAAATACATACTAAATCACCTACATTAAGTTGCTGTTTGCTCCGATCTACCATTTAACTATGATTGTATGCTGTATCTGGAAGTCTGTTCTCACGAACATCCATTGGCCTCAATTTTATTGTGCGATGTTTGGTTCGATTGTACTGTGCAATTATTTGCGGGAGGATATCGATCCATCTGTGTGAGCCACGAAGATTGTATTGCTAACCCAATTGAGTTTTAAATGTTCTGTTCAGACGTTCCATGATATTAACCTTCATGTGTATGAACGACGAGTAGTGATGTATTCAATACCGCTCCGCTTGAGGAATTGATTGTACTATTCACCGCCGTGATCTGTTTGAATCTTGTCTGGGCTTCGAATCGTCTCCGTCTGGAGCAATCCGACAACATTCCCGACTTCCTTCCCTGTCTTAGCTTTCACAGGTAATGCCTAGGCGTACTTAGATTAAGTATTAGTGACCGTTAAAATATTTTTGAATCCGTTATTCACACGTGAATATTCCCTCATGTCGACAAGATCCGTCTGCCATAGGTCGTCCAAACCTTAAATCATAATATATCTTAGAGGGTACGTTTTGGATGCTGGTTTGTGCAGTTCTAGATCTACAGTCTTCATACTTATTCGATGATGCTCTGTCCCTAAGCACAGATATTATTGAAACAATTTCATTCGAATGAGATGTATTACCAGCAGTAGCTGATGATATGAGCAGTCGTAGCTGGTCTCTTAGTTGCATGGGGTCGTCGTAAGTATATATTGCGGGAGTTGATTGTTAACTCTTTTATGTCGAATGTCAACAACATGAACACTGCTATTTTCTTCACCACCCAAACTTGGTCTTACAATGGGTTTGTATTTCACATTGCTTCGACTTTTTGCTTTCTTATGCAGATCAGTTAAAAGCAATATTCCACGATACATTTTCAGATATTTAGGCGAATAAAATACAGTTTTTGTTGGTCTAAGAAACATATAGTTCAGTAGGCCGGGTGTTCCTTGAAATTCTTTACCATCGATCTGTATCGTTTTCTCATTTAAAGTTGTAGACTTTGTGTCCAACATTTACACTTTCTTTCCACTGACACCAAATGTTTTGTCTATCCTAGCGTTTTGAGGAATTTGGCTGAGAGTTCATCGAGAGATTCAGTAACAGGTTTAAAGGTTTCAAGCAGTATCTGCTCCCATTTCATATTCCCGAAATTCAGCAACCTTAACTTCTCACTAACGGCCTTCCATGCTTCGACGACTTAACGTGTAGTCGACCTTTCGGTGTATGCTAATCGGACTTCAGTGCAGCGGGAGAATTTATTTATCCGCTCTTCTTCTTCTTATGCTGCTTCCCCTTCTCGGTAATAGTTATTTTCCCTTTTGTTAAGTTGCCTATTTTCTTTTCAATTCCGTTAACCAGTTCGTACAATATCCCGCTTTCAATGACAGATATTCCACGTTCGGTTTAGCCGATTCTCGAATGCATTAATCCGATCATTCAATGTATTACTCAATCTCAGAAGGGTTTGACAATACATCTCTAGTCACTTGCGTACCCCTGCAACTTTACGTTCTAGAGTGTGAATCTTCGCGTCCATCTACAAGCGGATGTTTTGTCTAAGTTCATCCATCCCATCAAACTGAACTCCAAGCATACGTGCGAATTTACCCATGGTGTTGCGTATACTGATGTACTCACCTCTTTGCATGGCTATGTATATAGAAACTCCTGGAAGTTCCGTCTGTACTAGCCATCATTCAGTTTCCTTGTTTCATCGATGACGAGAAACCCAAACTGTAATTGATTCCAGCAATCTGCACATATCTTGATAAAATCATGGAACGAAATGTCGGTTCCTACATGAGCTTGGTAAATGTGTTTTAAATTAAGATTGACCGGTTTCAATGCTATGTTTAGGTTTGCATTACCCCTCACCGGCTATTTTGTGATCCTGTAATATGTCTGACTCAGATAAAATACGTCAACAGCCATTTGGCATCGGAAACAAAAATATCACTTAATTTGGTTTTCCACAGCAACATCGTCAAATAAGAACACTGTGTTGGACTTTATTTTTTCGGTGGAGGGATATCGCTGCCTTGAATGAATTTCGCGTATGTCACACCATCTACACCCTGCAGAATCTCCTATAATTGTTAGTATTTGGGCTGAAACACTGTTTTTGAAAATACACATACATGATCAAAGTAGACTCCGTCCGGATGTCTTAGCAGTGACATGAGAACATTTGTCTTGCCGCAGTTGGATGGACCTACAATAATTGCACGTATGTTGTCGGGAAGGAGTGCGCCATTCTTCTTCTTCCGGTCTTCTTGCGCACCGTCACAGCTCCATTCTCTTACAACAAAGTCTTAATGTTTCACCTACCCTGTCATGACACCTACTACGTCAGGCACTGGCGTGCAGTGGGTTTTCATAGAAATCAATGACACTATGTCCTTTCCATGATACTGACCCTTTCAGGTACTGGCATGCCTTGGGTATTTAGGGAGAATTTAGTTAAATGACGTAATTTTCTGCCGATGCATGTTTACAGTGAAAATACTGGGGCAATAGCTATAGTGCTCGTGGTATAATAAGAGGTAAGAAATAAAATAAAGCATGGTTAAATACATTTTTTTCAGTAATCGTACACAGGATGCACTACTTCTGGTTCTGTCTTTATGCTAATGACAGTACAAAACATAGAAAATAATGCCTTCTTGAAAGCACAGAATTCAGCATGTATTTCTCCCAAACATATTGGCAGCACATTAGTTTTCGCCTGCGCCATACTGACACACTGTTTTAAGTCATCTACGTGCACAATGTTCGTACTTAAATACTCTGCAATGGCTCAATACACAGTTTTCACACAACGAAGCCATGCATTAAGTCTTTCCAACACAATGGCTAGCTCCATCTGTAGATCGAAAAAGTTTTTAACGGTGGAGTGCTGTAGTTAAATGGACGTGTCACCTCATTTCACACGAAGTGGAAAGTCATGATACACTGCTGTAATGGATAGAGTTTGAGCAGAACGGAGGAGGATTAAACGGCTCTGAGCACTATGAGACTTAATATCTGAGGTCATCAGTCCCCTAGATCTTAGAACAACCTAACTAACCTAAGGACATCACACACATCCATGCCTGAGGCAGGATTCGAACCTGCGATCGTAGCGGTAGCGCGGTTCAAGACTGAAGCGACTAGAACCGCTCGGCCACACAAGCCGGCTAAATGTACAAATGGGTGTGAAATCTTATGAGACTTAACAACTAAGGTCATTAGTCCCTAAGCTTACACACTACTTAACCTAAAATATCCTAAGGACAAACACACACACCCACTCGAACCTCCGTCGGGATCAGCCGCACAGTCCATGATTGCAGCGCCCGGGACCGCTCGGCTAATCCCGCGCGGCGGAGGAGGACTGCTTGAGTGATACTCGGCAGTCAACTACCACATGATAAACTCTTTTCACTGCACAGTTCATCCCATTCCACCTCCGTAAACCGTCCTTTAATACTTTAAGTTGCATTTTGTATGTATATCACAATACGCCACTCTCTGTCTGTGGTTGCTTCATTGCAAACATATGAGCGTTTCGCTCCATTACCTGTTTCATTATATACTGAAGAGTAGTGGTGCAGAGGGCACCATTGGTATCTTCTAATCAACTAAATCCTCACTCAGTCCATGAAATGTCACTGGAATATACTGCGATGACGTGTATGATGGAGGCCAGTAACGACTTGCGTCATGTTGATTAGGATCCCCGGTGAACTTTAACGAATCAGGGGCTGGCTGGGTGTCTGCAACCGACAATGACAGCTGATTGTCCTGCTCCATCAAGCTTACCAGGTGCGCGACGGGATCCCTGGATTCTGCCAATGCTGCAGGTCCTGACGGGCTGGGAAACGTTGCTGTTGCAGACCAAGACAGGCTGGACGGCGTAGCATCCGCTGATGGGCAAAGAAGAAAAACCGTTACAAGCGATGATGGAATCACAAAGACCGTCATACGGCAGTAAAAACAGACAGTAAGCAAGGGGTATTTACTCTTCCGTGGCTGCTTCGTATTCCGTTGCTGCCGCGGCTGGACAATCTCGACTGGCGCTTTATTCTGGGTTACTGACTGCGACAGAGGCTGCTGGACTCTCCTGGGCCCTCCTTATATCCTCGTTATGATCTGATACTGCGTTCCTATAGGCGTCTTCCAATTTAAAGCGCCTCTGGTGGTATAATTGTGAACTAGACGAGTTGTTTGGTCCTCTACATTGCAGGCAGGAGCCGCTTGTTTGGTGGATTACTGACTGAGAATTTGATAAGTGGCTGGAAGTTGTAACAACAGCGTTGCTGCGCCTGACTTGGTACATTTCTACTGCGTAGCCATTATCAGCTGAACAGTAGTCCTTATCTTCTTCAGGCAAACAGACAATACAAGTCAATACCATTCTGTATGTAGGAGGCTATGGGTGCAGTCCTCGGCTGTATGCTTACAGGCAATATGCCTGTTTAACTCCTCCCAGTCAAAAACCAATAGCCCTTCGATATAACACACTCCGTACCGCCACGAGAATGGGTTGGTGGAGGGGAACTGGATGGGTACGAGCAGTTGCTATTCAATCGTATGTATCTCGTATACGAATATGTTCCAACTGAAGTTTTGGAAAGTAAACATTTCATGTGGAATATCTCGGCAGTTTCCGCATGCGTATGAGCATATATCGTTTGCGAAATGCAATTCTCCATCCATCCATCCATCCATCAGCATTGTAGCAATCTGCTGAATTGAATTCTTTTGCTTGTTTTCCTATACTCTTTCATTACCATAGTCTTCCATTCCCCATGTAGTGAACTGTGGATACAGTCCTCCTTCGAAAGTGTACATGTAAGACAAGTATTGAAAGCTGGTATCCTTCACATTCATCTCGTTTATCGAACACATCTCGATGCTTCCACAACAACAACTGAGCCAATTCTGGTCACATGCGTGGAGGAAAAAGAAAATTCCACCCAAATGTGTATTTCCCGCCAATTCTCAGAACACCTAGTGCTCGCGGCCGGGATAACGCTCCGCCAGCAGGCAGAAATATTCTAAGTCCGAATCAAGGTCACGTGTGTTCGGACATGTATATAAGCGAGCGAGCGCCGCCCAGCGGCTGTGTCGCGCTGCTGCTGCTGCACAGGCAACTGCATTGAACGCTGCCAAGATGCCGTACAGAAGATATCGCCGCCGTTCTAAACAAACAGTCTACAAAACCATCGAAAACATCGAATTTGCTACAACAGCTGGAGACAAGAAGAATCGTTTTCCAGTTAAGTCTGTCGCTGCACAAGCGCTGCTGGATGGTCTCGCTGCTTTCGTCAGTTGCAGACTTAATTTTAGTTTAGATATATTGGGGGGGGGGGGGGGGGGGTAAACACATCAGCATAGCGATGAGGCAATGAAATGCCCACCAAAATTCATAAATCCCGCCAAAATTTTAAATTCCTGCCAATGCTGTAGGTTGGTGGAGGGCGTGAGTGTGTAGGGGGGAGGAGGTCCCCACGTGCAGGCTGAGAAAATCAGGTGATGTCAACCAGTGGCGGGGGTGGGGGTGGTTGTGGGCGGCTGTGGGCGGTGGCGGCGGTGATTAATTCATTAATTTAATTAATATGCAAGTAAGTTTGACTTCAAAATAGCACCTATAACCCTACCAGTATTATTGAAAACTTCCGTTTGAAAATTATCGTGTACAAATTTAAACTATGCACAATGAATGACAATAAGAGTACATCTCTGACATCACTTAAATTGATTACGAAAAATAACCCAGAAACATTGCTAATTTCGTACTGGCTCAATATGCTACTCTACACTGTGGTTACTTCGGTAGTGTCTAACACGAATATGGTTCTCAATATAGGATCATTGGTTTATGGGGGCGGGGGGCTTATTCTAAAGTACCGCAATGTGCGCAGCAGCAGATCGGCGACGGCCATCACGTTCCCGTCACAGTTTGTGACGTTAGTAGTGCCTGGTCATCAAAACGCGCAGCAGTCAAATGAATTGCAGAGAGCTTTCACTACAGACTCACGAAGTACAAGCTTGTGGAATATCGGACAAGCTTGGTAACAGGATTCAGGAATTCCTTGCCAACAGAACTTACCGTGGCATGATTACAAGTTCGATAAAAAATTTCCGTTAGAAGGCCGTACAGTCGGTATGCTAATCAGGCAAATCGACATGAGCATTCAGGTAAACATCCCACAGAATCACTGGTTTGCTAAGAGACCGTCTTCTGCTGTGTGAAGAAGTCAATAATTCCATGCTGCACATCTTCGTCCGATAGGAATCGTTCACCCCTCCAAACTTTTTCGAAGGGACGAAATTCGGTATAATCTCAAGGGGTGAGATCAGGATTATACGGTGGTTGTTCGAGTGTTCCTCACTTGTGTTGGCGTTGCCTTTATGTAACTCCCATGTCGAACTGCTCCTTGTATCGCGACCGGCATGGAACTTCGCGCACTATGTCACAACGATGGTTTCCTAGGGTCATGTTGACCTATACACATTCTTCATTCTCGATTCCTATGTACCAGCGTTTGTCCTTTGGCAGCCTAGAAAAGAGATCCATCGCTGTGGCTCTGTCGGACGCCTGTGGTAATAATGTCACCATAGTTCAGGTCTCCGCATTTTCTGCACAGAAGTCGGAAAGACACGAATGTCACACGAATCCCTTGCCTACATGTCGGTATATTCCGGCATCTGAGTCACGCTATGTTGCATAGACCCTGCAATAACGCTCTCAGACGGAAACTTTTTGATAGTTGCTTATAAAAAGCTGGAATTATGAAGTTTAAAAATAACTTTAGACGTACTGAAACGAAAGATTACTTGGTCGTTACCGTACAAAATTCGTACTTTTGGTGGAAACTGTACTGGGCTCTTCCCAGCCGAAGTTTCATATAAAAAAAGTAGCAACGGCAAGAAGATCTGCAGCCGCAGTTTCCGTCCTGGGCGGCTTACGGTGGAAGCACTGCGTAAAGCTCCTTGTAGGAATAGCGGACATCAGACAGATTCTTGTTCACCCACAAAGAAGGTAGAGTACATAATGCTGATCGATCTATTCTTACGTTTTGCTTGCAGCTCTCAGACTTTTAAAAGGGCAATTTCAAAGTGCTTCTTCATTGCTGTGGTAAGCGTGAGTTACTCATGGAAATGTTCATAAAATTGTGACAGTAGGCGTTACAAAGGAAGGGTGGTGCATCATGGATTGGATTCGTCATAAAATTCCATGAGGATACGTACCAAAAGCAGACAGTTAATTCTTCCTTCCATATTTATCTCGAGAATCTACAGGAACGGAAAAATCAGAGAATCAATACATCATAAGAATGCATGCTGAAAGGCATTACTCCCGCGATCCATTCTCAATTGGAAGACGAAGGGGTGGGGTGGGGGGGGGGGGGCGTAAATCATAGCGGAGCCAGAATTATCGAATGTCCTACAACCTCACTTATGTCTGAAGTAGACATTGTACTGAAATAATACAAGGTATCCCCACTCGCAAGCTAATCTTTTACCTCAATGAATAACAATCAAAAAATAAACCCACAATGACAAAGATTTTAGAACTTCTAAAGAGGGCATATATGCTGAATGCTTGCTTCGACATCATCTACACAAATAAAGAAGTATCGGACTTCACCACTCTTTTTCAATGTTATTAGACGTCTGCATCCTACCATCAGTCTTCGCTTTCACTTCCGTAGCTGTTCTCGCAACAAGAATTCTCCATCAGTTGATAAAACACTCTCTGCGTTCGAACACCTCGAACGTCTCAGCCGCTTCTACAAATCTGTCATCGCTAAGACCAAGACTCCATTGCGTCAAGTAACCATTTCTAACCCTCACATGCTGCCACTCCTACACCAGCTCTTCTCACCCTCGATCCATATCCTATCTCAAGGCAACTTCAACAAGTTCCCTATTACTGAGTCCCAGAACACTCATCTGTCATCTATCTATATTACTTACTATCGCTCCAGACTCTTACTCCTTAAATCAGACCACTAATTCGTCTTCCAACATCGTAATCACTATAAAGCCCCCTTCGTTCCTGTCTTGTCAAGTTCCCATCTTGTGAGGGAACAGCGTTACAGTACCGTTTCCACAGCATATTGTCAGTATCTGATATAATTAATTAACACTTATTTCAATGAGAACATTGGGAGAAATTCGTTGTAAGACGATCATAGAAGTAGGTTGAATTAAGATAATGTTTTACATCATTTTTATATAACTATGTGTTAAAACAGTCATTTGTGAATTCTGATCTCTACCTAAGAAACAATAAATATTATGTTGAATAATGTGGTATTCAGATAACGCAACTGGGGAGACTTTTCACCTGTGAACTGACAAGCTTTTACCTGGTCGTTTTCGTTTCTGGAACGCTTTTTTAACCAGAGAAATGCGCCACAGACTGTCCCAGAGGATAGCGTCGGAATAGGAATACGAGGTGACCTTGTCGTTTTCGTTTCTCGAACGCCTTTTCTTTGAAACGACGAGTAAAACAGAAAGAATGAAGGGGGGGAAGTAGCCAGCTAGCTGTCGTTGAGTGAGTACGGTGGTGGTGTTTTCTACAAGATGTTAATATTTTGTGCCAATGTTTGTGCACTTTATGGAGCAAGGTATTATTCAGTACCATTCTGGTAATAAGTCATCTCATGTAAATTGTAGTCATGGATGCAATATACGTCCAGGGAAATTACGGTGGAGGAAGAACTACTCCGACTTAAAAGGTATGGTTCTAAAGAGCAGACAATGTGACTTGTTTGGTCTGTCGGAATAACATGCCGCGTGAAGCTACAGAGGCAAGAATTTTGCACCATACTGTCGTCTACACCGCTTCTGACAAGGAAGGCAACTGAATGTTTTTTTCGTAATAATTAATGTAAAATGAAAGCCAGAATTTTGTTAACAGGAATAGTGGTGACCGTCGTTTTGAATTAATGCAGTACTGAGGAATTCTCAAACGTGTTATCTTTCTCTTTCAGGTACTTTATATTTACTTTGATTTAGTCCCACAGTAAAATTATTATTTGTTATGTGAAATAATTAATTTTTAATGCTGTGTCTATGTGGTTCATTTACGACAGAAATTGGAGAAGTGCAACTTCGATGGGTCGCACTGAAACAGCACTTGATTAAAACAATTTCCTTTTTTTCTCAATACTAAAATAAAATCAATATGGAAAGAATACCACTCATTTTTAGTTGAAAAGGTTCTAAAATGATTGCTAGAAGAACTGCGGGAAGCTCTGAGGCCACGTTCGATCACATCATGGTTGTGCGCGATCAGGTTCAGATGTGGGTAGTTGGATGGCGAGGACATCAATTGGAAGTCGCCACCACTGTGTTCCTCGAATCACTCCATAGCAGTCTTGGCTTAGTCATACGCACATAATCTGGTTGAAAAGTGGCACTGCCATCGGGAAACATGATCTTCATTAAGAGGTGTGTACTGGGCTGCAGCAGTGTTCGATCCAATATGCGCCCAAGTGGATGTTGCCCAGAGCATGATGGAGAGACCGCCAGGTTGTCTCCGTCCCACAGTGCAGGTATAATGGAACTGTTCCTCTGGAAGACGAATAATTTGTGCCCTCCCACGAACATGACGAACAAGATGTGGGGATTTAGCAGAGCATGCAGCGCTCTACTACTGTGTCGACGTCCAGTGCTGACAGTTAGTGATCACTTCAGTCCTAGTTGCCGATGCCGTTAGCTGTGAAGTCACATCGTTCAGACACACGTGTACTCTGCCCACCATTAAAGTCTGATGTTAGTTCCGTCACAGTTTTCCGTCTGTCCTGTTTCGAGTCTTCCCAGCCCAATACGTTCGATACCTGTGATGAGGGCTGGTCGTCCAACCCCACGACATCTGGAAATGGTTTAGGCTTCATTTCACCACGTGTTGAAGACCCTCGCAACTGCACTTCTCGAACACCCGACAAGTCGTGCAGTTTCTGAAATGCTCTTGCCGAGCCTCGGGCAATCACAATCTGCCCTCGGTCAAAGGTAGATAAATCACGTGTATTCCCCATTCTACACACGAACATCACCCTCACTGGTACTGCATGCCCTGTGCATGTGTCTGACTGGCAGTCATTCCTCGCCAGGCGACACTGCAATCACCTGGACGAGTTTATGTCGATTGTAGGTCGTTGGTCATAATGTTCTGGTTGTTCAGTGTCTACTCTTTCTTTATTAATACACTTCTACACAATTATGTAGTGCTACTTTCAAACCTTTGCGGATGTTCAGAATTGCCTGCTGAAGGGGAGAAGTGGACGAAAGCTCCTGTCTGAGCACAAGAAAGGCAAAACGTTTCTCTTTAAAGGATTCAGACCAAAAATTTGTGAAACAACTGCATCAATCGTAATTACCGTTTCCTCATCAAAAATTTAGATTAGGATATTCTTCACGCTTTTCTGTGTGTAGCAGGGAGACAGTGATACCAAAACAGAGTGGTGACAGTGTCGATGGGAGAGAAAGGGAGAGCAGACAATGACAGAGGGTGGTAATGGCAATGAATGAAAATGATGTACACTATATCTTTGAGAGCCAGAGAGAGGGGAAACAGTGGTAGTAAAAGACATAGAGAGATGGATTGAGGTAGAAGCAGTGGGATTAAAAGAGAGAGGGGACAGTGGAAACAAAAAATTAGGATGAATGGTGGCCACACAGACGGTTGGGAGGGGGGAGGGGGATGGGTTTCCAGATCCGCGAACTTCATCGTGTAGGTATAAAGAAGAACACATTTTGGGTGTAAGGGAAAATGATAATCTCGATCTCTCAGAATTTTTGAGCTGCGACGTTATGGATGAGAGAGGGGTCGTGGAAAAGAAAGAGAAAAGAAAACAACTTAAATGAAAGAGGAGACAGTGGCTGTGGTATATACTCTAAATCAATGGATGAAAAAGGGGCACAACCACTCGCAGTGGATATTGAGGGTGAAGGTCTAATTACAAAGAGAGACTGGGTCACAGCATTTAGAATGTTCTGTGCTAAAAGAGCGCGAATATTATCTCAGCCCGAAATTTTTGGTGAGGAAGGCCGAATGAGGATTCAGGCAGCTTTTCCCGCACTATTCTGCCAGAGTCTTTTAAAGAGTAGCACATTTGCCTTTTTTTCTGTCTTGCCAGAGACATTTTGCCGCTTGTGAATAAAATGAACGAAATATGAAAGTAATTTCTCAAGTGAAACATCTCAAAATAAAAGCCGGTCGCCACTGTAGGGCCAGACAGGTTGTAGTCTGCGGTAAGTGCCACATTTCAGTACAGCTTTATGTCGTATTTAATAACCTATTCAGCGATATCAGTCATGTGCACGATGACAGAAGACGTAGACATTTTTCACACTCCAGGCAGTCGAGCACTCGTTTGCTAATGGAAATGCCACATAGTCACTGTCTTGATTTGCATTTCATGAATAATTCACTGTTTTCGTGATCGTTGGTATTTACAAAACCTGTGGTCTGTAAAACTTCATCCCTCAACGAACTGCTGTTCCTAACACAACAAAGTGCGTCAAAGTAACGCACTAACACTCTACAAATAGTTCACAATTAAAACGAGCCAAAACTCCCTTCGCAATAATATGCAGTGAATATTGGCACATTCTACGAACCATACAGAAATTCTATTGCTCTTTTCGCATCCTGTTGACATTACAAATTAAAAACGTTAATTTTGTTACTTGTGTTACGTACATGTTTAAAGCTGGTTTGCGAGTTACTACACTAAGTTCTTTGTGTAATTACTTTCCGGTTGAAACTTAGGTCACGCTGCCATGTCTGTTACATGTCCTCAGCAAGCCCTGCGTTTTTCAGATACTATAACAAGGGTGCCGTTGATGTATAAGTCTGCTGAAGGAATAAAATGCCGCACCGATCCAGGACGGCTGAGCTGTATATAACAACGTGGCACGGAGCGATACAGAGACACCAAGTAAACGAATGTCTCCACTATCGGTTGACTTTGCGACGTCCTATATCACTACGGTAGAATCGATTCGTAGCTGTGTCGCTGGATGATATATTCGGACGATGAAGGTGACGGCTCCTGACTCAGGTTTATATTTCACGTGCTATACTGAAAGTTGCCATGTTACTTCACTACCAGCGTCCGGTGAAATAAAATCTGGCTCTGCGGTGTCTTTACTGAGGCTAAGTGTACTCAAAAAAATAGTTACTACACTATGCGATATTCGACAGGAGAATTAATGCCAGACTGCACATAAATATTCTCTGCGGAGAAAGATATCGCTTACGATCCACAAGAGGCAAGTGATCGAAAGGCGATTAGTTCTTGTCGAGAACGTCGAGGAGACATAAGGACTTAGACTAACACTATACATCCACTGCCTCCTGACAGAATGACATGTTCAAGTTGCTTAGGAAGAAGTCAGATCACTGAGTACCACTTGAATCGGATAAAGATGCATCTCCTAGGATGGATCAAGGTACCTGAGGTCAGGAAGTCCAAAAATGAAGATAAGAATTTTGGATTTTACTAGATAACTTCCAATAAATAATCTCCACAACATCTGACAGAAACATCACGATTGAGATGTCTGTCACCGCTGAAGACGTTCCAGAAAACGATAACACATTCCTCCCTCAGAGCCAAAAAATTTCATGGTAGAGGCAATTCCAGTTTCCTTTCTAAGAAGTAGAGATTTTATCGCCGTAAGGATCCATTAACTGACTGACTTACGCAGTTTCGCACATGCACCAAAATACGTTCCACGTCCAACATCCAAATACAAGCGACTCTAAAGGTTCGTAGATGTAAATTACGAGCTTCAAGGGCTAAAGCATTTGCATTGGTGTTCGATTAACAAGGATGGTGGATACAGGTGAGGCAACAAATTATAATCAAGTGTGTATTTGGAGGGGAAGGGAAAGAGAGATAATGTTTTATCTCTTACCATCACTCTTTTTCCCAAAAAATTGAGTTAAATGACAAACGTATTCCTCAAGGCACATTTAAGTGATGTGTATGATAAATATAGATCTCGATCTAGAACTACATGACTACTTTGAAATTCAGAATGAAGCGCCTGGCAGAAGGCTCACCGAATAACCTTCAGACGATTACCCTACTGTTCCACTCCCAAACAACACGAGAGAAAAACGGACACTCTTTCCGTGCGAGGTCTGATTTCTCTCATTTTATAAGAAAAATCATTGCTCGCTACGTAGATGGCGTCAAGAAATACTTTCGCATTCCGATGAGAATGCTGGTGATTGAATTCTCGTGAAAAGACCTCTCTACGAAGAGAAACACCTTTGTTTTAATAACTGCCACCTCAGTCGCATCCTATGTAGTGTGGACAGAGTCGTCTCTTCATGCCAGTACGAAGTATTGGACAACGGGAGAGACTTTGCTCTACAGAAGTAAAGTGCTTACTGCCGTTATTCACGGGACACAGCTTCTTATAATTCATTGTGCTCTTCAACATATTCCGAAGTACATATTTTACCATCAGATAATAATTATTTTCCTGGTAAGATTGTTAAGAACATCATTTAATTCCTTTACCTCATATAATTCCTTTGCCAAAGTAGAACTTTTTCTTGTTACTTAGAAAACTAAAGATATATTAAAATATGTGCTATATTTTCTGGGAGTCCATGGTAGAACAACAAGCAGTTCGCAAAATTATCTTCTTTCGTTGTTGTCTCTTGAGTCTGACAGCATATCTTTTCAACTGAGTGCACTTATTTCATAACCAATGCTAATTCAAACCAATTTCGTAGCTTGAGCAGAAAAATAATGATTTATGAAAAATTTCAAAACGACATATACGGTTAGGAAAATAGCTCTTCCGTCATTTAATTACAACGCAGTTTTAATATCATTGAGCGACCGAAAGCAAAAACTACTATAGCGTAAGAGAACGACAATAGAAGAGGAAATACAAACGCCTTGAACAAAAAAATTAATCAGTGGAAAAGCACTGAGAGAAATATCCTGTGCAATTTCAAGGAAACCAGCGTTTGTAGATGTAAATTAAGTGTCTCATGAAAAAGGACGTACACGTTATTGAAGGGTAGCGTTACGTATGTAGGGTTACGCTCTCCTTCCTTAGTTTTCTTTGTTAATTTTTTCTTTACATATTTCTTTAATACTTTGATCGATAGAGCTTTCTAAAATTTCAATACAAAGTGGGATGCTGATAAGATTATATGTGGAAAAAAAAACACGACAACACCGTCATTACAGTCCTTGAAAGCCCAAGGGTACCGAACGGCCGTGACATCCTCAGCTCTTAGGACTCACCGGTGCTGATACGGTGGGGATGCAGTCATCACACCACTCTTCCTGATGATGCCAGTTTTCGTGACCGGTGCCGCTACTTCTCGATCACATAGCTCCTCAATTGGCCTCACGAGGATTGAATCAACCCTCCTTACCAAGAGCAATGGCCCGACCTGGATGGTGACCCTTCTGACTGCTTGCAAGCCAGACAGCGCTTGACTTCGCTGTTCTGAAGGGAACCGGTTCTACCACAGTTGCAAGCCGATGGATTAATGCGGAAATGAATTTCAAATAACGAAATACACAATTTTAATCCTCCAATATACGTTATCTACATCTACATGACTACTCTGCAATTCACATTTAAGTGCTTGGCAGAGGGTTCATTGAACCACAATCATACTATCTCTCTACTATTCCACTCCCAAAGAGCGCGCGGGAAAAACGAACACCTAAACCTTTCTGTTCGTGCTCTGATTTCTCTTGTTTTATTTTGGTGATCATACCTACCTGTGTAGGTTGGGCTCAACAAAATATTTTCGCGTTCGGAAGAGAAAGTTGGTGACTGAAATTTCGTAAATAGATCTCGCCGCGACGAAAAACGTCTTTGCTTTAATGACCTCTATCCCATTTCGCGTATCATATCTGCCACACTCTCTCCCCTATTACGTGATAATACAAAACGAGCTGCCCTTTTTTGCCCCCTTTCGATGTCCTCCGCCAATCCCACCTGGTAAGGATCCCTCACAGCGCAGCAATATTCTAACAGAGGACGAACGAGTGTAGCGTAAGTTGTCTCTTTAGTGGGCTTGTTACATCTTCTAATTGTCTTGCCAATGAAACGCGACCTTTGGCTTACCTTCCCCACAATATTGTCTATGTGGTCTTTCCAAGTTTTTCGTAATTTTTACACCCAGGTACTTAGTTGAATTGACAGCCTTGAGAACTGTACTATTTATCGAGTAATCGAATTCCAACGGATTTCTTTTGGAACTCATGTGGATCACCTCACACTTTTCGTTATTTAGCATAAACTGCCACCAGCCACACCATACAGCAATCTTTTCTAAATCGCTTTGCAACTGATACTGGTCTTTGGATGACCTTACTAGACGCTAAATTACAGTATCATCTGCAAAGAACCTAAGAGAACTGCTCAGTTTGTCACCCAGGTCATTTATATAGAGCAGGATGTCTTATTGTTTGATCATCTTTATATCGATTATTTCTCAAGCGCCATTTTACATTCACTATTATCAGGGGCAATCAAATTAAAACGAGACAGTCGGATAAAGTAGGTAAACTCTTTATCATTTCACAAATAATCACCGTAACGGTTAATACTTTTATCCTACTGTGAGACAAGATGGTCTATGCTTCTGAGGAAGAATTATGGCGAGTTCCTTCTGAAACATTATCGTAAGGGGGAGCACCTTTTCGTCCGAAGCAAATCGACGGCCACGAATGTCTTTCTACACGGCTACAAAAATATGGGAATAACATATGGAGAGATCGAGACTGTCTGGAGGATATGTAAGAGCTTCCAGCGAAACTTCGGCTGTGTATCCCAAACAGGAGGCACCCAACACCCGGGAGTAATGATGAACATTTGTTTCTTACTGTTAGAGCCTGCTGCACCACACGGCGCCACACTCAACCCATAGCGCTACATAGGCTGTTTGCAAAAGTTGAAACGCGCTATCAAGCGCGAATGCCCAGGAACGTTGACGAACTGCATCATTGTGTTGCCGGATAATGTCTCCCCACTTGTGGCCAAGGTTGGTCCCAGGGCGCTGCAGAAATTTGACTGGGAGAGCCTTATACAAACTCCTTACATTGCAGATCCCTACACCGGACGTATTCATATTCTACAGCCCATAAAGGTAGATATTAGTGGCCATCGATTTGCTACAGGTGATGAGGTGCAGGCCTGGATACAATCATGTTTCCATAGGCAACCGCAAACATCTTTTCACGAAGGCATTAACTGTCTTGTCTCACAGTGGGATGTACGCTACTAGCCATTAAAACTGCTGCACCACGAAGATGACGTACTACAGATGCGAAAGTTAAACGACAGGAAGACGATACTATGATATGCAAACGATTAGCTTTACATAGCATTCACATAAGGTTGTCGCCGGTGGTGGCACCTACAACGTGCTGACAGGAGGGAAGTTTCCAACCGATTTCTCATACGCAAACAGCAGTTGACAGGCGTTGCTTTGTGAAGCGTTGTTTTGATTAATCGTGTTAGGAGGAGAAACGCGTACCATCACGTTTCCGACTTTGATAAAGGTCGGATTGTAGCCTATCGCGATTGCTGTTTATCGTATCGCAACACTGCTGCTTGCGTTGGTCGAGATCCAATGACTGTTAGCAGAAAATGGAATCGATTGGTTCAGGAGGGTAATACGGAACGCCGTTCTGGATCCCAACGGCCTCTTGTCACTAGCAGTCGAGATGACAGGCATCTTATCCGCATGGCTGTAACGGATAGTGCAGCCACGTCTCGATCCCTCAGTCAACAGATGGGAACGTTTGCAAGACAACAACCATCTGCACGAACAGAAATGAGCGCCTGCGATGGTGTACTCAATTCAAATGGTTCAAATGGCTCTGAGTACTATGGGACTCAACTGCTGTGGTCATTAGTCCCCTAGAACTTAGAACTACTTAAACCTAACTAACCTAAGGACATCACAGACATCCATGCCCGAGGCAGGATTCGAACCTGCGACCGTAGCAGTCGCACAGTTCCGGACTGCGCGCCTAGAACCGCGAGACCACCGCGGCCGGCTGTACTCAATTACGAACCTGGGAGCATGAATGGCAAAACGTCATTTTTTTCGGATGAATCCAGGTATCGTTTACAGCATCAGGATGGTCGCATCCGTGTTTGGTGACATCGCGGTGACCGCACATTGGATGCGTGTAATCGTCATCGCCATACTGGCGTATCATCCGGGGTGATGGTATGGTGTGCCATTGGTTACAAGTTCTCGGTCACCTCTTGTTCACATTGACGGCACTTTGAACAGTGGACATTACATTTCAGATGTGTTACGACACGTAGCTCTATCCTTAATTCGTTCCCTGCGAAACCCTTCATTTCAGCAGGATAATCCACGACTGCATGTTGTAGGTCTTGTACGGGCCTTTCTGGATACAGAAAGTGTTCAACTGCTGCCCTGGCCAGCACATTCCCCAGATCTCTCACCAATTGAAAACGTCTGTCAATGGTGGTGGAGCAACTGGCTCGTCACAATACGCAAGTTACTACTCTTGATTAACTGTGGTATAGTGTTGAAGCTGAATGGGCAGCTGTACCTGTACGCGCCATCCAAACTCTGTTTGAAACAATGTCCAGGCTGATCAAGGCCGTTAATACGGCCAGAGGTGGTTGTTCTGGGTACTGATTTCTCAGGATCTATGCACGCAAACTGCGTAAAAATGTAATCAGATGTCAGTTCTGGTATAATATATTTGTCCAATGAATACTCTTTATCATCTGCATTTCTTCTTGGTGTAGCAATTTTAATGCCCAGTAGTGTCGTAACACGTAGGGCTATTATTTTTGAAGTAATAAACAACTTACTTTTCTCTCATGTGCCTCCTTATCGTTTAACTGCCCATTCACAATGAAGCTTTTGATATGTTTCTTCGTTAAAGTGATTCTAATGGAAAGTAGAGTTGTGACATTAGCGTTCATTGTCGCCTTGTCCGTGAACAGGGCAATGTAAATGAGAATATAGGCAGATAGATTAATACACATGCAATATTCGGTTCGTCAGTTCTTTCCCTATAATTTTTAATTATTAGTGGATTAACGCTACCAAATGAAGTCGGAATGGAGCAGATTTATCAATGTTCGGGATGAAAATTTCAGCTTAAGACGATGTGTACAGCTACATGCAGATATGTGGAACCACCCATTCGACCGTTGTTTTCTGAAGAGTTCGCAAACCAAATACCTTGTCAAATGTTCCAGCTGTTGAGAAGCCCACGTTATTGGAGTTATATCTAAAACATCAGTCCGTAACATTAATCCCGTTTTAAGATCGCCATTGTAGTTTCTCATACACCGACTGTGTCGTCGAGGACAAAGAAACTCCGTGCAGCTAGTCCTATTACTAATGTAGGCTTTATTTCACCTCCCGTATGCCAATGATTTAATATGACCTCTTCAGTAATCAGAAATACTGAAATTTGTTGCAAGTCACGTGTTTCTTCGAAGCATTTTCGGTATGGATAATATTGAATTTACACCAGTATTTCAGACGGTAATGCCTCTATTGTTATCTCTTAATTCCGGGAAACCGCGACAATTCAAAATTGATTGTTAAGCACTATTTGTACACCTGTAACATCAGGTTAATAAATAAATTAATCGAATAAAAACATGCGAATCTGGGGAAATAAGTACGCAGTGTGCAGCATTGCGCTACAACTCGCCGTTTTGGTGGATAGTACGATAGAGATCTAGTGTGGCATCAAGAAACCATAGCTATGGAATCTAACTTCATTCGCTAAGTGTGAGAATTTATATACGCAAAAATTACAGTTCTAAAAAGCAACTGGCGAACATCATATTCTCGCTTGTTCCAAGAAACATGTTTTCTGTCATAACTCCTCCAAACTGGAGCATAGACTGAGGTGACCAAGTCATGGGATAATAATATGTATTCACATAGATGGCTGTAGTAACATGTATACAAGGTATAAAAGGGTAGTGCATTGCCAGAGCTGTCATTTAACCTCAGGCGATTCAAGTGAAAAGGTTTCCGTCGTGATTCTGGCGGCCGCATGATAGAAATCAACAGACTTTGAACGCGGAATGGTAGTTAGAGCTAGACGCACTGGACATTACAATTCGGAATTCTATAGAAATCAGTATTCCGAGATCCACAATGTCAAGAGTATGACGAAAATACAACTTTCAAGGCATTGCTTGTCAGGCTAGACAAAGCAGTGGCAGACAGCTTTCACTCAACGGCCGAGAGCAGCGGTGTTTGCGTGCAGTTGTTATTCCTAAAAGACAAGCGACACTGCGTGAAATAACCGCAGAAATCAATGTGGGACGCACGATGAATGTATCCGTTAAGATTGTACGGCGAAATATGCCGTTTATCCAGTCTAATTACAAAAAATGGGGGAAATAATTTATAAAGTTTTGAAACGTAGGGGATGGGGAAGTAAAAAAACAGAGAAGTTCCCTCCCATATCGGGGGAGCTTCTCCCTCCTCCACCCCTTAAAACAATTTATTTTCCTTTTTCCAAACTTTACGAAAAGTGACAGAAAATATTTCTTGCGAAATTCTACTCAGAGAAGGTCACATGCATGTCTAAGCTGAGTAGTTAGTTTATGAGAGCTAAAATTTGTAAGTAAAAAAACGTGATTTTTTTTTAAAAGCTCACTTTATACGGAACAATTTTTATTTGTAGTCTTTTACTTTAGGTTTATGCAACTTAAATTATTGGAATACAAATCGTTTTTCATCAGAATTAAGATTTACTGTAAAACTAATCAAACATTACTTTTGTTGTAATAGATTTACAATCATATGTACAGGATGTGGACAACGAAAATACCATATAATTGCAACTTTGTCCACGACAGTTTTTGCACTTTCTTCCGCAGCCTTGAGTGCAGGCGCATGAAACCAGTAGCAGTATTTTCTCTGCATCAGGTAGTCGTTTAATGTGAATCCGGGAGAGGGATGAGTTTGATTCCCTCCAGACCCAGTTTCTGGGATCCAAGTCGTTCCCCAGCCGTAGCTGCACTTGTAGGTAAACTCTGTAAGAGGGAAGGCCTCTTGCATCAGTAGTGGGTGGCAAGCGAGATAATATGACAGTATTGTTTGCCATACCTACAAGTGCATTAAGACATTTAAGTCGAATGGCATATAAGTTATCATCAGGAATCTCTACTGTTTTGTGTAGAGAGAGAGAGAGAGAGAGAGAGAGAGAGAGTATAAATTTTACTCTTGCTTTTGCAATGGTATCATGAGAGGAAGCAAGATCGTTGAATATCTGTGGAATGTTATGAAGTTGGCGGTACCTGTTGAACAGTTGTAAAGCTCGCAGCTTTCCTTTGCCAAACAAGGCTGAAGTGCTTATGTAACAGCTTACTGCATGAAGAAACAGTATTGAATGCTTGCATTCATGAACGAGTGAGGAGTTACGTATATCTTTAGAACTGTAAGGTCTTCTTCCGATGTTACCTTTACCTCCCGTTATCAGGATTACGGCTGTGTCGTCTGGAGCAAGAGCGATAAGTAGCACACGAAGATCTACATCTTGACCCACTATAATCACCTCTTGAAAAAATTTTAAGACATTCACTGCCTTTGCAACAATTTCAGCATCTGCATCGTCTTCCGCAATCATGGTCTCAATACCAAAACAGTTTTTTTCTTTTTTCTTTCTTTTTTTGTACAAGCTGTATGATGAATAATTCCTTATTGCTGACTTTTAAAATATCCGTCGAATACAACAGGAACATCACCTTTGTAATGTCTCTGAATATAGGTTTTTAAGGTTTTAAAACTGTTACCATAAGTTCCATTTAGAGCCACACGACGTGGTGGATAAGAAACCCTCCATCTATAACAAAGAATTTCGATTAATTAATGTCAATATTCATTTCAGATACTTGACTGAGAAGATTGTACAGCGACGACTGTTTTGTTTTCCTCATCAATCCACTGCTGTGAAACAGAGACATTGGTACGCTCGATAATTCGTACTTTAAAGGCACATTTGTAGTATGGACTTGGATATACAACAAAAACGTAAATATAAAAGTAAAGAATTACATAAGATATTAATTAGTATAAGCTGTTACATCGATCGTGGCTTGAAACGGCGGGAATTATGCAGTTCAGTTATCTTCCTGAGAAGACGGCACCTTTTTTTTTCTGGAAGCCGTCCTAATAGGATGCATGTCTGCCATCCCTGCAGAAAATTATTGGGCACACGACCTTAATTAATATATATATACCGAGACACAATCTCACTATGAGTACCCATAGCTGCACACAACAACAGAATTTATGTAAGTGCCTACATGGTTAATTTAGTATAACATTTTGTGAATACAGCGCTGTCTTCTAATATTTTGTTTCGTTTATGTTAAAGTTATTGTTCCAACTAAACGATATCTTGGCAACGCTAAAGGTTCCCTGATACAAATTGTATGAAATGTTCAGTACGAACGAAAGCGTTGCAAATATCCAAACTACGACGGCTGATATTTTCCATAAAATCACGGTCAATTAGCAATGAACGGACCTTACGCAAAAAGCCATTGTCAAGAGCTCAATGTTTGTTTAAACTGATCACATAATACTATTATTAATAACTATTATAATTTATCTGTTGTCTGATATTCACAAACCAGACCTAAATAGCCGGTGAAAATCAAACTGGTGACTTCGTGTCTGGAACTTTTATTGTAGTTTATTTGCTACAATGTTTTTCTATGTTGCGTGGATAATGCGATCTTATCTGAAAGGCCATTGACAGTGAATATTTCTAAAGGCTAAACAACAAGATGGACCATTGATATTGATGATGAAACCTGGAATCTACGTTGGATACTTGGATCCATGTTAAGACATTGAATTTCTACATTAACGTGCTAGTCCAAACGCTTTTAGTAATTGTAGCTTGCTTCCCAAACTTTGTTCAAGTTTGCCGTAACCGTAGCAGTCATATTTGCCCAAGATCGAAAATTCCAAATTATTTTTAACATACAATTTCTTACAACAATACAGTCGTACCATTCCATAAAATGGCCGAATGGTGTCATGTGCAACGCAAAATGGCAAGCAGCCAAGAATCTTAATTTTTCACCATTAATGGTAATTATTGCTCAGTTAAACCAACATTTTTGCTATGCGTGATTAATTTTATGAATTCATTCTTAAGCGTGTTTAAAGATTTTTGTTGCAATATACGTTACGTGTAGCTTGGTGGTAGCAATACTAATAATAAAAGTGCTCGCTTTGGTAATGGAAACAAATATATTTATGACACATATTCTCCATAGAAAACAGACACCTCACCGCAACAACTGTACACACATGTACACATGAAACCGAATTACAATTGCGAAACTTATGGGAAGTACATTCTCTTCAATTCACTACCCAATCACTACAATAATTACAGGGAAAGCAATCAACATTACAGCGCCAAAGAAGAAGAAAGTCTGATTAAACAACGGCAATTTTAACCTTTCGTTCCAGAAAAACGTACTGCACAACGTGTAATTTTTCTGCAAGCATTTAGATATGCATTCCCAAGAGCATGGAGTAACCGAAAGAGAATATCTTCCGTTGTAGGTTACATCCAGTGTGACGCAGCTGTCTGGGCATATAATGAAGCCTACAGATGCGTGACATATTAGCAATTTGAAAGAGCTTTCTGGGCTACATTTTGGTCGCAGACTGTGCAAGAACGCCTAAGAATAACAGAATGTGGCGCCAGAGCCTTTCAATGCTAAACATGGCAGTTTGCGCCGATATTTTGAGATATATTTGAATATGGGACACTTTCTTGATCAACATGTAGTTACGCGCGTTACATTCCGCGCACTGAAAGCCAGATTGCCTTTTAACATTAAATAGAGGTGACTGCTCATTCCAGACAATGCTACAGAAAATTTTCTGTCTGTGCTTCTGTTGATATGTTATATGAGGATCAACGTTCCGCAAGGCCAAACAGCTGCCACAATGTGTATGCCAATGGCATGCAAAACGCGCAAGCTAGCCAACTTAATCATGGCGCGCCGGCAGCTGTCGGTTACGTAGCGCAGCAGAATCAACACCTTCCTTCCGCCAACCAATACTAGTACCTACATCATCAGGCATTCCCCACTATGAATAACAATCATAACATATCATACAAAACTAGCAACAAACCCACACAAGAGGCACCGCAACGATAGTAATGGAAATAACAGGAGCGGAAACAACAAAAAATGGAACAAATACAGGAACAGTTATCAGCCTGTACAAAATCAACAGCAAAGCTGAAACAGTAACTACGATAAACAGTGCCACAATACAGTACAGCATCGACACAGGTCCATGGCAAACACCGCCACAGCCTGTATAAAATCAAAATTGGGCTTTTCCCACCAATCAACAGGTAAGTCAGGGTGCTCAACAGCAAAAGCCACAACAGATTGGAGAGTGGCATACACAGTACCCTAACATAAACATAATAGAAGTGTCAGGTGAAACTCCACCTCACGAGTATCATTACCTGCACCAATTACGATGACGTGAAACTAAAGAAAATCACTACTGTGCTCCAGGTTGTGGCTGAAGAAGGTTTGGGGGCGACTTCAATATGAAATCATTGTTTGATACACCCACTGATGAACACCACAATGATTATGTAGCAACCACTGTTATTTATACGCTACCATCATGGTGAGAGCTTATCAGATGAAGTACTGCAGAAAAATACACAATGACGTCAATCTAGCATCGAAATAGTTTGAGCTACAACAAATGGGATAGTAGGAGGAGTTCCAACCAGTACTGGTTGGGACACAGGAGCGGCTGTAAGTGTTTTGTCGTACAATTTCTATAAGAAAAGATTGAATTTGAAGCTGTACAAAAGTTCCCTGTTGAGAAGTGTAAGGTTTTAACTGCCGTAGGTAATAAGTCTAGTAGAGTTACGAAACAAGTTTTTGTGACAATTAAGATAGGCAATGGAACAGTACAATGGCCATTCGTCGTGGTCTTGAATCTAGTTACTAACTATATTGTAAATTTAGATGTGCTCTGTGAGAAGGACAATATTACTGACTTCTCTAAATGTGATTATTTCCTTAGACGTAAGGGCAGTGACACTACGATTGACTTAGATACCAGGATTATCAAACATGACAATTATTGTACAGAGTACAAAATTCAATTTTTGCAGGAAAGCGACGAATCAAACATACAGACACTCGCACCTGAGTAAAAATATGATGACTTGAAAAACTGATTAGCCATAATTTAAGCGAAACCACAGCTATTACTGGTGATGTACGCTATGAGCTTTATCAAGTACTATCGAAATACATACGGTTCATTACGAAACGGGCATGTGTCATTAAGACAATTTTTATTAAATTGAAGTCAAGCCTCACCAAATTTTCTTTCACAAAACCTATAATGTACCACTATATCAACGACCTGCGGTGTGGGAGGAAAGTAAAGAGATGTTAGAGTGGAAAGTCATTTAACGTTCCAATCTTGCTACTGTAGTTCATTGCTTGCTGTCAAGAAACCTACCAGAAACGTTACAGTGGTGTTGGAAGCGCATGTCATACATAAAATTAGACTACCTGTACGCGCCAGAACAGAAAATTTAGAGGAACAGTTAAAGAAATTTTTACATGCTAAATACTTTTCCACTATCGACTTAACAAATTCGTTTTGGCAAACAAAAATCACGACTGATTCCAGGAAATATTCTGCTTTCGTATTCGGGGTCGAACATATCAATTCTGTGTTCTTCCTTTCGGATTGAGCGTCAGTTCAGGCGTATTTATTACTGATTCGGATACTGTGCTTGGTGAATTGGTAGTTGAGACTTTCACACATTATGTCGATGATCTTTTGATAGCTATTAATACTTGGAATGAACATGATGACAACCTTAAAATGATTCTGGATAAATTGGCATAAGCATGTGTAACAGCTCACCCGAAGAAGTCAAAATTGGCTTGTAGTGAGATTAGGTATCTTGGACACATACTTAATGAACAAGGTATACGCTCTGGTCCAGGTAAGGTGGACGCTATTAGGAATTTTCCTAGTCTTCGCACTAAAAAACAACTGAAGTCATTTCTAGGACTCTGTTATTTCTTTCGACGTTTTCTGACAGAACAACTATTGAACAGTAAGCAACCGCTAGATTTGCAGAAGAAGAATCAGGTATGGATCTGGTCTGAGGAGTGCCAGCGAGGTTTTGATGACATTAAGCACGTATTGGTGAATGCAAATGTTTTAGACAATCGAGACTTAAGTTTAGGTTTTTGTATGACGTGTGAAGCGTCATGCAGTGACCTGGATTGCTGCCTATTTCCAGTAGTTGCAGACGGAGAAGAGGAACAGGTAAAAATCATTGGATTTGCAAGTCGTAATTTAAGTCAATGGGAACGTACTTATTCAACCACAGAATCTTTATCTATAGAGTGGGCTTTCAAGTAGAGTAACTATTCTTTTTCCGGGAAACACACGAAAACTTATACAGATTACCAAGTTCAGAAATTTTTGTTAGCATGTAAATTAGTTCATCCTAGATTGTCACGCTGATCACATACTACTATATTAATACCTATTATTGTTTATCTGTTGTCTGATGTTCCAAAGTAAGACCGGAAAAGCCACAGCGAGAATAACTGAGATATGTATAAAAAATGGTTCAAATGGCTCTGAGCACTATGGGACAACTTCTGAGGTCATCAGTCCCCTAGAACTTAGAACTACTTAAACCTAACTAACCTAAGGACACCACACAAATCCATGACCGAGGCAGGATTCGAACCTGCGACCGTAGCGGTCGCGTGGTTCAAGACTGTAGCTCCTACAACCGCTCGGCCACCCCGGCCGGCCTGAAGTACGTGAAGCAGCCCTTTAAATCATCAGGTGAATGAAACGTGCACAGTAATCTCTGGAATAACTTAATTGTTTGTACTTCTGTTATATTTTTCAAGCGTAACAGTTGACGCGCTCATTGTCATAACCATGCTGCATCGCTTAAGCTTCAGTGAACCAAATTTTGGCGAGATAGTAAGTATTACTCGAAGAGCTTCTTCACCAACAGACATAGCTTTGTAGCAGTTTACTTCAAGCGACGCTACTAATCCAGATCCTAATGAATGAATTTGCTCCTTATAAGCAAATGGAGTGTGTTGTTGCAATCCCTTGCAGAAATCCTCTGCGAATTTTCTCGTCTATTTCTTATTCCCATTCCTCAGTTCAACATGTTGATACTCTAAACTGAGTGTAAATTGTAGAACTGTTCCATAGTTTCACATATGAGATGGGCTATTGGTATACCGCAAATCCATCGGTTCAACACTCTATCGGCGGAACCTCTTCCCTGTGAAACAACTGCAACACTCTCCAGGTTCTTCATAAGTGTTTGTTCTATTGTTATGTCCGTCCATACTCCACACCAACACTTAACAGAGCTTCGAACAGTAAGGAAGCAGTCTTTACTGAATTTATCGAACTGCACGGGTTCATGGTTTCTTTCAGTTTGTCCATGTCCCGGAGCTATAAATAAGACGCCCTAGCATAAGGAAAGTGTCCAGTTGCTTGGAATATTGGGAACATAGCTCTCACACATTCTATATGGAGCTCCCAATTCCCAATACGCTCTGCTTGGATGGAATGCAAACCCAAGATGACAAGCTGAATATTGTATCCATGACTGGGAAGTTTCCCTTCTTTGCTTAATATCATACATGGGGTTGACATTTTAGTTTTTCTGCTTTTCTGTCACTTGGTTATTTTCCAAATCGCCGAAATATTCACCGTTTCCATTCATATCAGAAATGCAGTCTTTAATATTTTGCTTCTCTCCCTCAATGACTGCCATTTCCTCCAGTATTATTATGGGAAGAGCGCACATGCCTGCAGAGTGAGCTAGAATTTCCCCTATGTATGCACGAGTAGAAAGTGTATGGGGAAAGAAGCTGCAGCATATACAGTCACCAAAAATGGAGACCGTCCGCTGTCTCACATTAAGGATCCTATTACTCCTAGAACTGACATTATCGAATGAAAGCCTCCAAATCTAATAACTACATTAGTGAATAGCTCATTCCCTCAGTTAGCCTCGACTGCAACTACCCCTCTAGCTTTCATGTAGAGTGGTTGATCAAACGTCACGATAAATGTTTGCTGTGTCATCTTCTTACTGTCCATGATGGCATATGTTGAAGCAGTTGAAATAGTGCTATAATCTGTGGGCGGGTTGTTAATGAATGGAAGCACTAATACATTTGATTGTGTATAAGGTTCTCCAGTTGCGATTTTCTCCACAAAACCTTGACATGCAGGAACAGACGGCTGTAAAGACTTTCCCGTCATTGAAGTAAAATCGCCAATGGTAGGCTCTGTTGCTTTAGTGAATGTTCTGCGTAGACATTTTGCAAAACAATTTATTGAATTCCAACTCCATTCTGCCTTCGGAATGCTAGCAGACTAATTTGTTGGGCATTTGTTGTTTCAGGAGAGCTCGGTATAACAGAGACTTTAGTTACTTTCTGACCTTTTATCGCTCTCCCTGGAGTCACACGCCTGATTCCACTCATAGCTTGTAATGTAGCAATCCCCGTCATTGTTGCAGTACTGAAGTCAGCGTTATCGAAAACGAACTGTGAGAACTAATCATTTGAAATGTTTGGTTTCCAGGACTAAGCATCAGAAACCTCAAATAAATCCACAATGCTGTATGAAGGGCAGAAACCCATATTCGAAACAATTTCAACAATGTTTTTTGGTCCCACTATACGAAACAAGTACACTTTAAGACCAAGCTGGAGTGGCAAGATAAATGAACGAGGTCTGGTAGCTGACACAATCGCATGGGACATTTCTGTGCATTTTTTTAAAAGGGGGCTGTTCAGTAACTTTCTTTTTTGACAGAACCACACCCTTCACAAATTCGTGTCAAGTGTCAGGAACCATAAGTTCAGCATTCTCTGTGAAGTCATTGCTATCTGGATAACCGGCAATACTTATATCTTCAGGGATGACAGCTGCTACTGCTTCTACTATTCTTCTTCACTCATCTCTCTCATTAACAGCTCGTTCATTGACTATTCTCCTTCTCTCATCTCTCTCATTAACAGGTCGTTCATTGTGCTAAATGTTTGTGGCCATAGCAACGAAAACATACAACTGGGGAAATTTTTGGCATTGTGGCTAACAGGACCACATCACCGAAATGTTCATTCAGTTTATTTTTCAGAGTATTAATAGTCATAGTCTCTCGGTCAAGGAAACATTCATTACCTTTCTGCAACAAATTAAACAGTGAAAATGGACATTCCTGTGAACTATCTATAAAGTTGCGTAATTCTTGAAAAGCGGCATCAAAGTTGGGATCTTGAGAGCGGCCTCTTTTTCGAACACAGGAGATACTAATGTAGCATAAATAGCTTGATGATAATGGTCGTCTACAGCTACGAAACACAAAACACTATTGATGCCTTCGGCAATCCTTAACCAAAATCATCATCGCATATTTGTGCTTTCTCAAGAGGCGTATGTTTTACAGTTAAAGAGCGATCTTCAAACACTCCACGGCGTTTGTGGAGTGTTTTTTTGTTTCCGCCTCTATGTCACACTTTTCAGCCAATATGAAACAGTCTCTTTAGAAATTGAATGAATAAGAGGATGAGGATCTGACATTTTTATCACTGCTTGTTCAACATTCTAATTAATTAGTTTACTTATATTAAGTTGGTTTATAGATTCACGTCTACATACCTTATACACCTCAATCAGTCCAGCGCTCTGTAGAAGATTATGAGCCCCATCCTTCCGTTCCGTGCTGACGTGTATCCGAGTGCCCATGTCCTTCGTCACTGTGGCCCAGTGGTTCTAGGCGCTTCAGTCGGAAACCGCGCTACTGCTACGGTCGCAGGTTCGAATCCTGCCTCAGGCAAGGATGTGTGTGATGTCCTTAGATTAGTGAGGCTTAAGTAGTTCTAAGTGCCTCAGATGTTAAGTCCCGTAGTACTTAGAGCCATTTGAACCTTTTTTAACTGTTGATGCCTCTCCTTCCGAAGCAGATTTACCACAAATAAAACAGGTAGAAGGCTCAAGCATTACTGTTTTCTCAGTCCAGACAAAAGAATGGATCTAAGAAATAACACTTTATAACACCCCAAACTGATGAATGCTGTCACAAAAACAGATCTCTCTGGCACTAATTTGACAGATCACGACATTAACTCAACTGAACGGGACGCAGAGTAGAAACAAATGGAAGCGACAATAGTGGTAGGGAAGCGCTGAGTGAACGGGAGAGGGAACATAACGTCTTCATTGTTGGCACGTACTCCTGATTCCAACAATACTGATAGCAAGAGAATTATCATAAGGTAGAATATATAGGCTACGAAATATTTCCATATACTTAATTACTCTTTCCGTTTAAATACTTTGCTAAGGAACAAAAGCTGCTGACTGTTACGTTAACAGAATTCTATTTGAATTCTTATAGCTCAAGTAGCAGTCGTATGAATGAAAAGATATTTTTCGTGTACAATTTTGCGGGGAATAAAGTTAGTAATAAGAGATCAGTTCGAAAAATGAGCTTTTCCGCGTATAAATTTAAAAATGGTACAAATTTACTTTCAGAGGGAATATGAGGGTGACGCGCTCCTCCCCCCCCCCCCACCCCCCCCACCACCACCACCGCCTAGGAAACGGAACTTTTCTGTTTGTTATTACTATACCCCATATAAGTACTTTCCAGAAGTTCCAAAACTTTATAAATTTACCCCCTATTTGCTGATTTTCTTACTAATTTGCCTGGGGTACTTAGCGGGCTATTGGATCAGACTACCAATGCGAGTGCCTATGTTTACAGCATGACGTCGCCTACAGCGCTCTCCTTGGCTCGTGACCATATCTACTGGACCCTAGACGACTGGAGAACCGTGGCTCGGACAGATGAGTTTCGATTTTACTTGGTAAGAGCTGACGGTAGGGTTAGAGAGTGGCATAGGCTCCACGAAGCCATGGACTCAAGGTGTCAACAAGGCACTGGGAATCCTGTAGGGAATGTTATTGCCTCTGTGTCACTAGTCACAGTTGTTCACGATTGTTTTGATGAACATTCTGGAGAGTTCTACTGAATGATTTGGCCACTCAGATAGCTCAACATGACTCCCATCAAACATTCATGGGACATAATTGAGAGGTCTGTTAATGAACCAAATCCTGCACCGGCAATACTTCCGCAGCTGTTGTACGGCTGTAGGGGCAGCATGGCTCAATACTTCGGCAGCGGACTTCCAAAGACTTCTGGAGTGCATGTCACATAGAGCCGTTGCACTGCGCCGGGAAAAAGAGGTCCAACACGATATTAGGAGGTGTCCCATGACTTTCGTCACCTCAGTTTACATTTGTACCGTTGATACATCGTGTCAGATATGTATCCCGTTCGTTATGAAATACCATTTGTAATTATTCTCATGTTTGACTTTTATTTATATAAACTGATTTCCACTTACTTAAATCTCACCAAGCTCTCTCAGTTCAAGGACTTAAACATTTATAAATCTGCTATATTTGGAAAACTTCTTTACTCATTTTTGACATTTATTTTAGAAGAAAGTTAACGAGACAGGTACTGCCGTTATAAAATTTTGCTGTTAGTCGTTTTCAAAGATTTATTGCTATAAAGTACTGAATTCAGTCCGTTTGCAAATTCCTTAAAAATTTTGGTCGCTTTGTGTCTTAGCCTCTGCAAAGTAAACTGTCCAGCTACAGATCTACTGCAGTCAACTACGAGGGAAATCATAAAGAACAGAGATTCAGCACTCTAGGCCAAGTACATAAGAATATCTCCAGATTCCAATATCGTGGCACATGAACAAGAAGTAGTGGGTTTTGTACGTTCCTATGCTGCGTGCTAATGATGGCATTTGTAGTAACACACAACCTGAAAAGTGATAGTAAACGAGACGAAAAACACACTAAAGAACATAAGATAGCTTTTGGGCCTATCAGCCATTCTTCACAAACGGATAGACAATCTGCCATAATATCTAAATGCCAGAGACTGTGATCATGTGGTACGATCACTTATCACTTTTGTAGTAAAATATGAAAGTTACATTAAACTGTCACGGAACACTAACTAGGGAATGTAAATGGTAAGAAGTTTGAGCTTTCGAAAACGCAACTGCAGCATAAGGATAGCAGAAATGGTCCATAAAACAATGTGTTGCTTAGAACATATCCCAAGCATGAACGTAATGAGGTATTTCTAATAAGATGAGCTCCTCTACCCTAACCACCATGGACTTCCCACATAACATCCGGAATGCCAAGAGTCAAGGTAACTATCTCCATGTAGTTTGTTTTTTCAAGTTTCACTAGTTATGTACGATCATAAAGGCTACTAAACGATACTTGTGCGAGGATTAAAGATGTCTTGGTAGAGAGGACGCAGCGTTTGGTGTTGGAGGTGGCGTCATTGACAAATGTGAAAATAACTCAGAGCGTGACCAATGACTACTCTGAACAATTGCCAAGCCTCAAGGGAATCCAGAAATTCGTTATCCTTTAGGAAACACAAGACATCTAAGGATCTCTAACAGTACACTGGTTCATTTCGAAAGACATTTCCGTATACTTCATAAGCATTGTGAAAAGTCTGCTGTACCCAACTGAGATTATTTTTAACGGTAACAAAGATTTTGTGGTTGTATTTTGTGTCACAAGTACGTGACAGGAATCACTGAATTATCTAAAAACGTATGAAAATATCTCGGGGGATAGCTAAAACAAGGAATTTCTCCATTTCCTGGATATCGCATACGTGCACTACTCTGTCAGATGTATCTCAGAAACATAAGCGAAAAATCAGTTAATTTCCCTAACACGTTTTGCAGAATTTGTGTGGAAAACATACTTTCGCTTGTATGTCTACTTGTACGTCAATTTTGGGTCCATAAATCCATGTGGAGCTGAGAGATATAGAAAAAAAACCTCAATAACAATGCATTTAACCTAACACTTCTCTTACAGGGATAAAGCGATGCAAAGCCCGTGGGCAAGTAGTGACCACATTTGTTTACACACAGAAACAAATTACATGTGTATTTTTCTTCTTAGGTTTGTACGCGAATTTTCGGCATAATCCGAATTAATTCCTCTTTGTTTCTTCCCCTGAGTAATACTCATGCCATTCATCAAGTGAATGGATTACCCAGTGGTCAGGTTGGTGTAATTTGCTGCGCATTAGCTCGAGGAAATGCTTGTAGCGGCTGAGCGCCACAGATCGAAGGGACGCCCAGTTGCCGACCCGAATGTTCGACATAAGTCAGGACACATACAGTGCTACAAAAGTACTGTGACAATGTTCTGAAACGCAGAGTCGGTTGCTTTCATTTGGAAAAATATTTATGGATGGACAGTTACGTGAGAGTAGAGTACATTCTTAACGCAAGAGTGTTGAGGATAAATTATTTGTTTTAGGATGATTTCAATTATACAATGCATAAATAAAATCTGTATTTTACAAATTTCCAGACTAGACGCACAATGCAATCATGTTACTTCACTGTAGTTTTCTGTACACAAAGGAAACGAGAGACAATCTTTTGAGGAAAGCGTGAACATATCCAAGTCCACTAAATGATTATGCTTTATATAATTCGATTCCTATTTAAAGTATATGTATTGAAAGTGTATAGATGAGATTTGTGCACTTATTATATTTTAAGAACGCTGCTACTGAACGAGCTCTGTTAGTTATTTCTGCTAGTCGGTCTAATTTTACATGTCTCTAATGCGAGAACGCGGCGTTAGGTGCATGCCTGACGGTTTGTTTCTCTTAGATTAATATCATGTAATAAGATGTTGCCTGAGGTATGCGCATAACATTTCAATCTTTGTAACACCTATTATTTCTGTGTATTTTATGTGTAAATGGCAACACAACTCTGAGTGGAGAATGTGTATCACTACATAAAATTCGCGTAATTTTCGGCACAGATAAAGTTTCAAATCAGTCCCCTGAATAGCTTCTTTTGTGAGGACAGCAATTATATTTCTTGAATCCGCCAAGGCTTTACGAGAATATATGTTTCATATCAGGGCTCACTAATTACTTTCTTTTTCCGTTGCAATGAGTGTCGGATGTTTTTCACCAGCTAACCTGTTATCTTTCTAACCCTTGTTGTTTCTATGGATTTTATGTGTAAATGTCAACACAACTCTGAGTGGAGAATGCGTATCACTACATAGAAATTCGTTTAATTTTCGGCACAGACAAAGTTTCAAATCAGTCCCCTGAATAGCTTCTTTCGTGAAGACAGCAATTATATTTCTTGAATGCGCCAAGGCTTTGTGAGTGGATATGTTTCATGTCAGGGCTCACTAATTACTTTCTTTTTCCGTTGTAATGAGTGTCGGATGTTTTTCACCAGCTAACCTGTGATCCAAAACGCAAACTTGCAGAAACACCATCCACTGTTTTTTTGTATTTTGAAATGTACTTATTACGCTTTGTGCCTGTTGATCCCCTGCCCTGGCAATCTAGAATTCGTGCCATCGAACCAACTTGTGTAGTTCCACGGAGTGTTTAACATCCTACGTGCGCGCGTTGGGATGTGGTGGCGGTAGCGGCTTCCGTGGTTGCCACGAGGTGTGATACACGCTTGGCCGAGGTCTCAGAACAAAACCGTCAGTGTTTACGAGCACAGTGTATGAGAGGGGCACTAAAGCAACGAGTCAGATTTGTTGTTGGCAAGGGTCGTGGGACTCGGTAGTCATGTGATAGGTTCTGAGATTTGGTGTCACTAAGAACATCATTGGGTATAGAGCTCTAACGTTGCCGCTTGCTGTTTGTGGCTATTGCATTGGCCACAGCCAAGGTACAGGCAGCTGTAATGTGTGTTGGTTACACAGTGGTCCTTCGCTCTCCGTTGCATGTAGCTTCACCGTTGTCAGCTATGTGGCTTTGAGTGGTGAAAGACTACTCGAAAACGTTTAAATCAAGTTATAAGAAAGAAATGCCGATACAGCACGGCTCCGTCAAGACGCTGTGTGGTGCTGCCCTTGTGGATTACTGTGAGGACTAGCTACGACAGCAACGTTTGTTGTTCAAGTCTATTATTTGCAAACGATTGTCATAATGCGTGCCTGCCGTCGTGAAGCGACGGAAACAACCGTTAGTGAGTTAGTGGTCACCTCTCAAGCATGTAACACGAGTCGTTTTCCATTGATTTGTTGTTGTTATTACATTAATCAAAAAGGGAACAACTAGTGGGTTGCCAAAACGGTGAAACTTGAATTATGGGACACTGACGCGCCTTTGTGGTGTGTTGTCGCATGGTCCGAGTGTTCCCGGCACTGCTGGGCGTTCTGAGATCTGTGATCTTGTTTGTAATTGGTACTGTTTCTTTTCAGTTTATTTTAAATGTTTCTGTAGTGTTGCCTATTCGTCTTTTATGGCAGTTGTTATTTCCGTACGAGTTTGTGTGAAGTTGTTCTTATTTCCTGAATTCGGCGCCCACTTGCCCCACACCTACATTTTGCTACCTATTCTCACTCATGTGATTGCTACATAATCTTATGGCAGAACCCCTGCAAGCATTGCCTATCATGCAACAAATTTGGGACTCAAATTACACAACATTGTAATGTGTTAGGATTATAGTTCCATTCCTAAAGGGATTATAATCATATCTCTGAGGAGAAAACCTCAGTCCGACGGTACCTAACATTTATTGCTGAGTAGTTCCTCTTCTAAACAGCAGTCCATAAGATCAAATCAGGTCGTGGTCATCTCTGTTTACCCGTACCTTAGGTACTTGGCCTATACACGACTCTGTTTAGAAACAACAGCTTGATGTAGTCATAGCGTGGAGCTGTATACGCCTGTGTCATGCCTGCTGCTAAGTCGCCGAAAATAAAAACCTGTGGGGTTAATCTTGCAGTCAGATACTCTGTTCGTTGGCTGAAAATGCGAAGTAATAATATACACAGAAATACAAAATACAAGTAAAGCTAATAATTTAATAAAAAGGGTGGTATAGTAACATCTGTAATTGCTATGGATGACAGAGAATTGTGTTCAACAATATTTGTTGGAGTGGGAGTAAGGAATGAAAGAGGAAGCCATCTTGTAGAATTTTGCACAGACCATAACTTAATGATAGCTAACACTTGGTTCAACAATCATGAAAGAAGCTTGTATACATGGAAGACGTTTCGAGATACTGGCAGAACTAAGATAGATAATATAATGGTAAGACGGAGATTCATGAACCAGGTTTTAAATTGTAAGACATTTCTGTGGGCAGATGTGGACTCTGTCCACAATCTACTTGTTATGAACATTATATTAAAAATGATGAAACTGCAAAAAGATGGCAATTTAAGGAGATGGAACCAGAATAAACTGACTAAACCAAAGGTTGTATAGAGTTTTAGGGAGAGCATTAGGGAACGATTGAAAAGGAGCTGAAGACCATTGTTACTGTCACCAGACAGACGGGAGGAACACAGCGGATACATAAAGAGGTCCCTAACAAACTACACAGTGCAGTGCGTGAAGAAAGAAGACAGATTGGGTAACGTGTAAACAAAACGTGGTGGAGTGAAGTTTTTGCAAATGTGAGAGCCTTTATATTTCCTAACCTGTTTGCATGCTCAAACGAAAGGCATCTGCACCGAGTATCAGTCACTTCACAGGATGGAGTTACCCACGCACTAGCCATAAATTCCCGGTAGTGTATTTTGTACTGCCCTTCCCCTTCACTCTCACAGCCGGCAACTCAAGTTTTCAAATCATTGGTACTGCCACTTTCTGTACCTTTACATGACGTATATTTAGTTCATGGGACTTAAGTTCAGCATGAAACCTCAGAGCGCTGAAAGAGAGAACTGAGATGCAGCGTTAAGTGCCATTGTGGGTGTTTAATATTTTAAGAGAATAGGCTTTTCATGACTGTAACAACACTTCGGCACCAAACTGTTTCTGTAGAATATTATTGTGCATCACCTATGCTTTACCTGAATGCCTCCTATATAATACGTAAATCTAACTGAAAGTATATCTACAACGTTTATGAAGTGCTCCAACTACATTTCGGAACTTATAAGACACATTTGTGACCTTAGGAATGCAATAGTAACTACAAATTGGGCATCACTTGATGAAGAAAAAGCACAGGATCTAAGGTGAAGCATCAGGTGTCCATTTCTTACTCAGAACTTCATAAACATAAAAATTCTCTGAATTTAGAAGGAGAGCTTTCAGTGACTGAATTATCGTTCTCAGGACAAGATATGTAACTTCTGCCATTCGTTTTAGAAGACGCTGCAGGAGTATGTATCCTGAACAGCTTTTATAATATTTAGTAAAACAAAGCAGAGCTCTTACCAATATTAGCAACCTCTATTTTCAGATAAAAATGTAAGTTTTTTAAAGCACGCGTTTATCACAATTATATATATATATATATGTGCTGTTTATACAAATGCTGATCCACTCACGTTTACCAGTAGCATTGGGTTTCTATGTAGATATGTATCGAGTTTACCTTTGTGGTTAGTTTTGAACTTTCCTCGGCTTTACTAGATGGGAATTACCAGATAATTTATATCTTAACATGACATTCATGTCATGAGCAGACAAATATGATTGTTGCATACAGTATATTGGCACAACTAGTATTTAGGAAGGGATGAAGTTCATGGTACCATTTAGACTAGAGGTCTGTTCCTGTTTACGGCCGAAATACAGTATTAGCTGGCTATCGGGTTCTCTCAGTACATCAGGCAAGCGCTACTAGAAGGATGCTCTTCAGAACACTCTCTCTGCAAACAAAACTATACGTATGTGGTAGGTTCCAGCACATTTTGGTCACATTGTTCGAGAAGCATTGATCTTACCATATCAATGAAGGGAAGGACTTGGTCGGTGCCGTGAATATTCTCCCAATCTCGATTTTTTGAACTGCCCCTGCGTAGTTACTGGTTAACACAAATTACTCACGTAATTTTCGAGTTCACTATCTGCGCTGTGCTTGACACAGTCACGTCCATTAAATATCTAGGCGTAGCGCTGCAGAGAGGTATGTAATGGGACGACCTCGAAGGATAGGTAGTGGGAAAGACGAACAGTCGATTCTAGACTTGGTTTACTGGAGTATTCTGAGTAAGGGTGACTCATTAGTAAAGGCGTGAAGGAATGCCTATTGTAGATAATATTAAATTTTGTTACTTGGCTCCCCGGTATCTCACACAGCACTTTAACAATGGACATGAACTTTTTACAATACGTTACACGTTACGTTCTTTGTGCACTGAACTAAAATAATTGCATTTTCTCCAATGATTTGGGAAATACATTTTTTATCCATAGCCATAAAATTTTATACATTTTTTGTACTTTCTCAAAAATGATTTAAACTGCGCCATACTTACTACTGTCCTTTTTTTTCTAATTTGTTAGATACTGTTTATCTATGTTCGAAAGCCCTGAAAATTTTAGTACTCTAAGTCGTTCCTGAGATTTGGTAAATAATTCAAATGAAAATGTACATTTGCAGTAACACCTTCTAAAGTTGAAAACGACTAAAACGTACTTAATATATCGTATTTATTTGCGTGGATATAGTCCGCAGCAAGCACAGAAATAATTTTTTTGCGTTTCCTCTCAACTGGTAACATGCAAGGGGGCGTACTATATTTTCATTTACGAAACATAAGCACGTTTTCATCTTCCGAAAATTTTTCTTCCCAATTTTCATATGTTTTGCCCTCATTGTTGAGACGCAATATTCTTGTTGTCACAAGTTGTAGATATTTGATCGATAACTGATTTAAAGTGGTAGCTACTGTGAGTTCATTAAATGTCTCATCCTGCTTGGTTTATTTATGTACGAGTTTCCATGTAGTCGTTGTCAGAGAGTAATTTAGTTAGTATTCAGCCTACGTCAGTTTTGGTTTAAATGTTTTGTTGAAGTGTTCCTGAACAAGTGAGTGAAAAGGGTTAAGGTGCTACTACTATTGTTATTATGATACTTCTATGTTGGGGTGTTACTCTGTTCTTTTATCTATTAGTGTAAAGAGTGAGATGTTTTGAAATGTGTACTTCCTCATGTAATGAAGTTTTCTTATTTGGTTTAGTTTTCTGTGTGTGGTAATTTTCTTGCAGGGTTAGGATTATTGTTGATTCTAATTAGTTTACGGTCTTATTCGTAGTGGTCGGTTTGTGACTGTGTTTTCTTAGATGTTCTGCAAATGTGGAGTGGTTTGTCCCATGTTTACACGTTCTCAGGTGTTCCTTGTAACTAATGTCAAATGTTCTGCCTCTTCGTCCCATGTATCTGTCATCACAAATGTTGCACTGTTATAGATATATATCTGCTTCCTGGTATATGTCTTTGTTCCTTATCAGTTTTGTAGCATAGTTTAGGATAGATTTATCTTTTGTTTATGCTATGTTTGCGCGCTGTGTTTTGAAAATGTTGGTTATTTCATGTGTGAATTTGTATTTGTATGTCATTGTGTATCATCTTCTGTTCTCTGCTATGTTTTCCAGATTCTTCTGTGTAGGTATTATGGTACTGAATATTGGTGATTGTATTTTGTTCTGTTGTTGTCTGTGGTTTTTTGTTTTATGCTTTTATTTTACTTTTAATTTTGTTATTTAGCTTTGATACTATTGTAACCATTGTTTTTGGCTATCTGCATTATTACGTCAAGTTCTTTTTGGTAGTTTTCTTTGTTGAGTGCCCTAAATTAAGTGTATGGAACATGTGTCGAAATGCTGCTTGCATTTCAGAGTATGGGTGGTTCGAAGATTGAGGAATGATAATGCCAGTTGCTGTCGATTTATGGCAAATTTCGAAGATAAGTTTATCGTTTTGTTTTTTGATTGTTACTTCGAGAAAGTTAATTTGTTTATTCTGATCTTTCCATTCAGAATTTTTTTTATTGCTATGCACGCTGTTGATGTCAATATGTCATTATTCAATGTTTATTTGTGGTTTGAGTATTAACTGCAGAATGTCATCCATATTCTTGAACCAGTATAATATATTGTATGTCTTTGCTGCAATTTTTGTGAAAATGATACATTCAGTATGGTTTATATGAATATTTCAAGTCTCCTGAAAATGGGGACACCATTGCTAATCCATCTTCTTGTAAATGAAATTCATTAGTGAAATGGAACTAATTTCTACAGGTGTTTTCAGTAGTGATGGTCAATATTTACGGATATGACAGGAATGATCTTTCGAAACAAAAGTGTCAAGTAAACTTAGGTGCAAAAACACGTACCTTAAGAGCTATGAGCAACTCTTGATCGTCGATACCATGAATAAAATCTGTCCTACTGTAAGTTCTTCGCTTTCCATATTTTGGAAAACGGTAGTAAGGACAAAAATGAAGGAAATAATGTCCAGTAAACATGTCCTCTAAAATGCGCATCTTAAAAGTTATCATCACTTGTTCATTAGAAGAGTTGTGTTTGAAAGTACTGGTAGCGAAAATGAATACGCTGTATATGAAATGAGTGGAGTGTTTCAGTCTCTCTGAGTCTTATACTTTTTGTTTATTGTATTAGCTGAGTAGTGTTTTTAATGTTTCTGTCTTCCTTTACTTTGAAAACTTCAGACAGCTATTTTAACATGCATCCTTCAGCTTGTAGTTAGCGAAATTCCTAGTAGTCTGTATTGGTCTCTCAGGTTTCGGTTTGTGGATCTTTGGTTGGGCTTGGAGTACAGGTGCTGTGGGATTGAACTGTGTCAGCTTTCTTTTGCTTGTGTTATAAAGTGGTATGTCTATATTTTTCAGATTTTTTTACTTTTGCATGTAATCTGTCAGTTGTTCTGATTTTAATTTTATTTTGTTATTTTGTGAGGTAAATTCTTGTGTTTTTCTTCAATGTACTGTTCCTTATGTATAACTACTAATGTGTTACACATGTCTTCTTTTGAAACTATGACATGACATTTTAATTTTGAAGTTTTTTCTTAATTTTTCTGGGTGTTACCGATTCTGTAATTGTGTTGTTGCGTTTTCATGTTGGTTATTGTATCAAGTATTTCTTTTTTGTACTAGTTCTCTAGTTAATCCTATACTGACACCAAAGTTTTCTCTCCCATTTTCCCCTGTCAATACACATTCTGCTTCTGTAACTGAGTTTTCTATAAAATCTTCAAATGCTTATGAATTTATATTCTATTGTATTTTGAAGGAAAAGTTCGGAATATGAAAACGGGATTATGTTTGATAAATGAAGATACTGTGGGACCTTCAGCATGTGACCACATGAGAGGGAACACAGATGCCAACCAGAAACGTGAAGGAAAGTAAGTAATTAGTTATTTGCATAAAAACGAGGCGTGAACTGTTTGTAATCTACAAACAACATATATCAAAACAAAACTGTATCATTCTAGACCCAACTGAAGACGAATTAAAATAATAAAAGGCCAAAATTTATCTGGGAGAAATCCAGTATAGTGCAGCAAGGAAAGGCTGCTTTTGTTTACAAATCAAATATTCCTTGATATACGTTTCACTTTTTATTTGTTCTCATTGAGAAATTCTCTACACACAACTTTCTATCACGTTCCTAATCATATTCCATGGATCTGATTCTTTTCTCCATTCTGGACAGCTGTGTCCAAGGTAATTGTTACTTGGCACAGCCCCATCATTTCTTAATATATTTTGCGTTATCACGTCTAAACTTCAATTTATTGGCTTTATGGCTTCCACGAGCGCTGCTGAAATGGAACGATTGTGGCTGTATGACTTAGCTGAGTACTGGGTGTTCCATTACGTGCACCCAGCATCTGGTACAGGGGGCTATGGTATGTCATCCATTAGCTGTTTGCAGAAGAAGGCAGCCATAATTCCTGTCGCATTTTGAACAAATCATCAGTGTTATTCGTAATGAGTAGCCCATAATATTGTTGCAGTTCATCTTTATCTGCCAGCCTACCGATTATGGTTTTACAGGCCAAAGATTTATTCTTTCTCAAACATAGTTTTAAGTTCCTCTATATGGTGTTCATCCTCTTCTACACGTGATCCATACATTTCAGTTTTGTGATAACGTTGTTGTTGTTGTTGTTGTCTTCAGTCCTGAGACTGGTTTGATGCAGCTCTCCATGCCACTCTATCCTGTGCAAGCTGCTTCATCTCCCAGTACCTACTGCAACCTACATCCTTCAGAATCTGCTTAGTGTACTCATCTCTCGGTCTCCCTCTACGATTTTTACCCTCCACGCTGCCCTCCAATGCTAAATTTGTGATCCCTTGATGCCTCAAAACATGTCCTACCAACCGATCCCTTCTTCTAGTCAAGTTGTGCCACAAACTTCTCTTCTCCCCAATCCTATTCAATACCTTCTCATTAGTTACGTGCTCTATCCACCTTATCTTCAGTATTCTTCTGTAGCACCACATTTCGAAAGCTTCTATTCTCTTCTTGTCCAAACTAGTTATAACGTTACTGCAAACAATGCCAGGCTGCTACCCTATTGTATGCTTCTGAGTCGCCATACCTCAAGATCTTAGGATAGCAAACGCCCATTTCGTTAGTGGACTGACTGAAAATTCAGCTATGTTGAGAGGTCCCCAGACTATCACCTTCTCTGTCAAAATTCGTATCAGGTATACGTTCTGTTCGGTTCATTTATTTACATTTGTAACAATATTTAGTCAAGTTCTGAAATTCGATTAATTGTCTTGTATTCATATTGGATACCTTAGCAACTAAATTCTCAGAATTTCTACATACTACATGGGTTTATATTATGAAGCGAAACTTCGTTATTTCACATAGTACAATCAACATTGCTTCGGATTCTAATACAACAACTCACACCCTTCTATACGAAAAGTTACCGACATTATTTGATCTTGAAGTAACGCATAAAAATTTTTTGCGTTTTAAACAGACGAAGATGGTATTATAAAAAATTGGTAAATATTTGGTTTTCGGATTTATAAGTGATTTATATAATGGTTTAGTAATATAATTGCAAATTTTATAATGAAATTAAAAATTAGACAATCTAAAAAAGAAAATTCTCCTTTCCGAGTCCCCATATGACCCTTTCCCCCCCTCCCTCACAACACCCTCTCGCACCACCTCTTTCCGAATATTTGCAATTCCTGTTAAATTTTCTGATAGTTCTTTCGCCCATGAAAAGTAACCTAAGAGTAACCAAACCTAGGTCCTATACACACAATCATTCTCTCTCATATAAAATCCTCTAGCAGAATATTTAAGAAATCACCCTGCCATGATCGAATTCTTTCAAACTTTTCACCTGGTAATATTACATAGCCAAAACACAATATTACCTGAGTTCCCCTCCAAATATTTTGCCCCATGATTAGATGATATGGATTATCCATTCATACTAATATAATGTTATGGAAAACCGTTATTCTATCCATTCTTACTTACAGATCGGGACTCTGAGGCATAGCTTATGATATCACCATACACCAAGCCGAGCCAACCCCGACGCCTCAAGGTTCCTTTAAGATCAGGGAATCTATCTTCTTCTCCTTGTTTTGCCTTTTCCTCTTCCTCTTACAGGAGCGGTACTGATATATGGGTTTTGCTAATGGTACTCTTATGTGGATGACAGATGCTGCTCCTGACGCCAGTATTAAAACATCCCTGCAAATCGAAGGACTCAGCCATTTCAGTTTGTCATTCGTTACAGAACCGTCAAATTTTCAACTAGATCTGCTTGTTTCCCACAACTAATAGAATCTCTAGCCCTAAAAATTACATTACCTATAGCCAAGCTTTCCGATACATCCAAAGCCACCTTAGATTTTCATTCCTGCTTCGATCCTATTCGTCCCCTGTACTTATTCAGATTTTCCTCCTGGCTGTTATTTCTGTAGTCCCTATCACAAGACAAAGAGCGTTATCTTATTAGTTTCTCATAGCATATATACCAGGTGATCAAAAAGCCTGTATAAATTTGAAAACTGAATAAGTCACGGTATAATGTAGATAGAGAGGTGCAAATTGACACTCATGCTTGGAATGACATGGGATTTTATTAGAACAAAGAAAAAAAATACAAAAGTTCAAAAAATGTCCGACAGATGGCACTTCATCTGATCAGAATGCCAATAATTAGCATAACAAAGTAAGACAAAGCAAAGATGATGTTCTTTACAGGAAATGCTCACTATGTCCACCATCATTCCTCAACAACAACTGTCGTAGAGGAACAATGTTGTGAAGAGCACTGTAAAGCATGTCCGGAGTTATGATGAGGCTTTGGCGTCGGATGTTGTCTTTCAGCATCCATAGAGATGTTGGTCGATCAAGATACACTTGCGACTACAGGTAACCCCAAAGCCAATAATCGCACTGACTGAGGTCTGGGGACCCGGGAGGCGAAGCATGACGAAAGTGGTGGCTGAGCATACGATCAGCACCAAAAGAAGCGCGCTAGCAGTATGGGGTGGAGCGCCATCCTGCATAAATATCGTACGTTCCAGCAGGTGTTTATCAGCCACGCAGGGGATGATGCGATTCTGTAACATACCTCTCATGCGTCACGGTAGCAGTTACAGAACCAGAATCACGCATTTCCTCGAAGAAAAAAGGCCCGATAACAGTAGATGTGGTAAATCCAACCCGTACCGTGACTTTCTTGTCGTGCAATGGAGTTTCCACGACAGTTCTAGGATTTTTGGTAGCCCAAATTCTGCAGTTGTGGGTGTTGACAGATCCCCAGAGCCTAAAATCAGCTTCGTCGGTCCACAACACGTTACTGAACCAGTCATCATCTTCCGTTATCTTTTGAAACACCCACACCACAAATGCCCTCCACTTCCTAAATCGCCAGGTAACAGTTCATGATGCCGATGGATTTTGTACGAATAGCATCGGAGGATACGCCTAAGTGCCAACCAAACAGTAGTGTATGGAATGCCGGTGCTACGTGCGACTGCACGAGCGCTGACTTTCCCGTGCATAGGCGAACCCGCTACAGTCTTCAATTCTTCCTGAACTGTCTCAGAACCTCAGATGCCACACATTAAACTGGAGAAAGGCACTGCCGCTTAATATGACACATGTATTACACTTGTATTACGAGTGAACCACACGGTGTGTTGTACGCTGCGTAAAAGAGTTATTTAGTAGAGATATGTAAGGAGGAAATACATTTCCTCGTTTCCTGGAGCTGTTTCTCCGAATTTTCACTTTGTATTCTGTTTTAATTCTGTTCTTCGCCGACAGCTGATGGAAAAATCGCGTGGTATGTGGGATACTGATAAACTTACACTCCTGGAAATGGAAAAAAGAACACATTGAGACGGGTGTGTCAGGCCCACCATACTTGCTCCGGACATTGCGAGAGGGCTGTACAAGCACTGATCACACGCACAGCACAGCGGACACACCAGGAACCGCGGTGTTGGCCGTCGAATGGCGCTAGCTGCGCAGCATTTGTGCACCGCCGCCGTCCGTGTGAGCCAGTTTGCCGTGGCATACGGAGCTCCATCGCAGTCTTGAACACTGGTAGCATGCCGCGACAGCGTGGACGTGAACCGTATGTGCAGTTGACGGACTTTGAGCGAGGGCGTATAGTGGGCATGCGGGAGGCCGGGTGGACGTACCGCCGAATTGCTCAACACGTGGGGCGTGAGGTCTCCACAGTACATCGATGTTGTCGCCAGTGGTCGGCGGAAGGTGCACGTGCCCGTCGACCTGGGACCAGACCGCAGCGACGCACGGATGCACGCCAAGACCGTAGGATACTACGCAGTGCCGTAGGGGACCGCACCGCCACTTCCCAGCAAATTAGGGTCACTGTTGCTCCTGGGGTTTCGGCGAGGACCATTCGCAATCGTCTCCATGAAGCTGGGCTACGGTCCCGCACACCGTTAGGCCGTCTTACGCTCACGGCCCAACATCGTGCAGCCCGCTTCCAGTGGTGTCGCGACAGGCGTGAATGGAGGGACGAATGGAGACGTGTCGTCTTCAGCGATGATGGTCGTGTGCGTGTTTGGCGCCGTGCAGGTGAGCACCACAATCAGGACTGCATACGACCGAGGCATACAGGGCCAACACCCGGCATTATGGTGTGGGGAGCGATCTCCTACACTGGCCGTACACCTCTGGTGATCGTCGAGGGGACACTGAATAGTGCACGGTACATCCAAACCGTCATCGAACCCATTGTTCTACCATTCCTAGACCGGAAAGGGAACATGCTGTTCCAGCAGGACAATGCACGTCCGCATGTATCCCGTGCCACCCAACGTGCTCTAGAAGGTGTAAGTCAACTACCCTGGCCAGCAAGATCTCCGGATCTGTCCCCCATTGAGCATGTTTGGGACTGAATGAAGCGTCGTCTCACGCGGTCTGCACGTCTAGCACGAACGCTGGTCCAACTGAGGCGCCAGGTGGAAATGGCATGGCAAGTCGTTCCACAGGACTTCATCCAGCATCTCTACGATCGTCTCCATGGGAGAGTAGCAGCCTGCATTACTGCGAAAGGTGGATATACACTTCCTGGGACAATGAATTCACGGTGTTCTTATTTAAATATCCAGGAGTGTAGTTAATGTTTCTACTCAGAATTTTTTCACAATTTTTCATTTTGAATGTTAATTTTGAGCTCTAGGCTCTCTTTCTTTAAGCTAAACAGCTCTTGTTCTCTCCTCTGGGTCCTCATGCTGCTTACGGAGCAGCACCGTTTATAAGTTCACTGAGTCAGTCTTGGCAGTGGCCCATGGACCCAACTGTTGTGCAGTCACAGACGATATTACTATCTTTTGTTTCCATCTTCTTTGGCCTGACTGGACTCTTGCAACAAATTAATACGCATTTTATGCTGCTATTGGAAATGTGTCAAATTCTATGTAACTTCTCCTAAAGGTAATGAATGTGCTTTAGCTTTTAGACTTATGTCATGGGAAATCCCCTCAGCAAGAAAGTACAATTCCCTGCTCCGATTTTGCGCTTTATTGTTACATTTGTGTTTGGGAATTCTGATGACCTGAGAGTACTGCATGCCAACAACATCGTGATGTATCTCATACTTGTGTAGCTGACAGGCATTCTCCTGGACTAACTGCCCATCTGGGTCAAAAATTTAAGAAAATAAATAAAAATATTTCTCGTTTAGAATTTTATTTCTTATTAATTGTAAGCTCTAATATCTGGTACTGCATAACCACAAAGGCATGGGCTAATGACAAAATGTTAAAAATGTTTTCTCATATTAAATCTGAAAACAACTAATGCTAAATAATTGCAGCAGTAACCCAACATTTGTTGTAAGCAGCTACATAAAATGAAATATACAAGAAAGTTCAGCACACATATTGTGCCAAAAAATCCCTTTATTTTTATACACCATACATCAGGCTTGCTTTAGCCCAATTTTTGTCCGTCTTTGTATATGGTAAGAAAAGAAGGAAATAGTGGCAGGGAGAAGATTTCTGATGCATGTTCCTAGTAGTCGCAATGACTGGTGCTATTAATTAAAATAATATGTTAAAACAAGACGTCTGCTGCTGTGGTACAGTTTAAAAACAATTGTTCAGTATTATCCACACTCAAAGCTACTTTGACCATCCTCATTTCTTCTTAAAAAGTGGCAATATAATACTCAGGCAAAGTGAAATCAATGATTATTTCTACAAATGACAAACCAAACCAGGAGAAACTAAAGTAAAGAAGGCCAGAACCGGAAATATACAAATTCTTCAGAAAGTGTTGCAATAAATACTCAAGTCTACATCACTTCAGCAAATGACGTTTATTTCACCATTCCACTATTTTTAACTTTTTTTAAACATTACATTATATGCTAACGATATGGTACATTATGAATGTGAGATGTATTACACAAACAGCTGAGGCTTTGGCCCAGATTTGGTCACCAGTGTATGGTAGTGTCAAATATACTATTTAATTGTATTATACCCTAATGACATTTTCTCACCATATTATGTAATACTGACAGGAAGTAAAATTATGTGCACAAAATTTTTTATTTAACACATCTAAGCTCTCCAGGCATACACTTTTGTTACATAACAGCTGTTACAATATTTACAATCAACATTAAGTACAGTGCTGCTGAGAAGATATTTTGCTAAATCGCTTCCTTCAGAATCATTCCTTCCACAGTGAGAACGCATGCTGCTTTGATTACCCTTTGGTAAAGACAGTATTTTTCATATGGGAAAAATTAAAGACTTTTTCTGACTAGTGGTTCAAAGTTAACAGCAAATGGTATAAATAACCCTAATTTATGGTTCTAAAATGTAGAATATACAGGGAAATAACATAAGACATTATAGTATGTAAGAGTTCAAGCATATTTCTTTGCCGCTCTATGGGACAGTGACCAATATTCTACCTTAAACTGGACACAATCACAATAAGTAGAAAAAACGTCCAGGCTCCCCACTACACCTCCATATGATTTGAATTTTGTATAAGAGTGGATGAGTTCAACAGCTAATGCAATATGTGTAGAGTACATTAAAGTACTGAGAAAATTCATGAATGGAGCGACATATTAATTTACTTACCAGTTGTTTCATTAGGAACTATCTACCAGCTAGAACCAGAGTCAGCTCTATTCACAAAACGTACACTTTAATCCAAAGAAAGATATAAAGGGCTTCGTAAAACCTGTACTGGATTTTGTGACCAGTCTTACCTGAAATCAAAACACAGGATTTAAAATAAAACAAGAAGACATCAGATTAGAACCTCTTTGTATGCATTTCATGTATTTTATACTGTAGAAACTGTTTAATCTGCAATGCTCAACTCTTCCTTCATTTTACGTTATTTACCACATGCTTTACTGCAGCTCAATGAGATGCATGCATTTTATATTTAATCATTCTAATTCCAAGAATATCATCTGCATTAAGCTTATGCACAAGGCACTGCTTACCACATTTTTATAAAAGAATACATCACTTGAAACTACTGAATTGTTTTATTATGAACAAAAATGGAGTTTCAGAATATTAGAATATTCATTTTCTGACTGTCGTATAATGATTTATTTTGACATAGCTTCGACATTTCTTACCTGTCGACCGTGTTTCCACAACCAATGGCATGTTTACTTCCCTGAACAGGGATTCATATTCTAAAAACAAAATTGAAAGATTTAAGTTCAGTTTGTAGAAAACAAGAAGGAAGAGAGTGAAGATATTAGTTCTTCCCTCTCCCTCGAATAGTGCACATAGCTGCTAGATACGAAAGTACAAGCCAGAATTCTATATACAATATTTACTATTCCTCATATACTTAGATGAGAAAATGACAAACGCTTCCAGTTTGGATACAAACCACAGGTATATTCCTATTGTTGTTGTGGTTTTCAGTCCTGAGACTGGTTTGATGCAGCTCTCCATGCTACTCTATCCTGTGCAAGCTTCTTCATCTCCCAGTACCTACTGCAACCTACGTCCTGAATTTGCTTACTGTATTCATCTCTTGGTCTCCCTCTGCGATTCTTACCCTCCACGGTGCCCTCCGTACTAAATTGGTGATCCCTTGATACCTCAGAACATGTCCTACCAACAGATACCTTCTTCTGGTCAAGTTGTGCCACAAACTTCTCTTCTCCCCAATTCTATTCAGTACTTCCTCATTAGTTATGTGATCTACCCATTTAATCTTCAGCATTCCAATGTAGCACCACATTTCGAAAGCTTCTATTCTCTTCTTGTCCAAACTATTTATCGTCCATGTTTCACTTCCATACGTGGCTACACTCCATACAAATACTTTCAGAAATGACTTCCTGACACTTAAATCTGTACTCGATGTTAACAAATTTATCTTTTTCAGAAACGCTTTCCTTGCCATTGCCAGTCTACATTTTATATCCTATGTACTTCGACCATCATCATTTATTTTGCTCCCCAAATAGCAAAACTCCTTTACTACTTTAAGTGCCTCATTTCCTAATCTAATTCCTTCAGCATCACCCAACTTAATTCGACTACACTTCATTATCCTCGTTTTGCTTTTGTTGATGTTCATTTTATATCCTGCTTTCAAAACACTATCCATTCCGTTCAACTGCTCTTCCAAGTCCTTTGCTGTCTCTGACAGAATTACGATGTCATCGGCGAACCTCAAAGTTTTTATTTCTTCTCCATGGATTTTTATACCTACTCCAAATTTGTCTTTTGTTTCCTTTACTGCATGCTCAAGGTACAGATTGAATAACATCGGGGAGAGGCTACAGCCCTGTCTCACTCCCTTCCCAACCACTGCCTCCCTTTCATGTCCCTCGACTCTTATAACTGCCATCTGGTTTCTGTAAAAATTGTGAATAGGCTTTCACTCCCTGTATTTTACCCCTGCCGCCTTCAGAATTTGAAAGAGAGTATTCCAGTCAACATTGTCAAAAGCTTTCTCTAAGTCTACAAATGCTAGAAACGAAGGTTTGCCTTTCCTTAATCTTTCTTCTAAGATAAGTCGTAGGGTCAGTATTGCCTCATGTGTTCCAACATTTCTACGGAAGCCAAACTGATCTTCCCCGAGGTCGGCTTCTACCAGTTTTTCCATTCGTCTGTAAGGAATTCGTGTAAGTATTTTGTAGCTGTGACTTATTAAACTGATAGTTCGATAATATTCACATCTGTCAACACCTGCTTTCTTTGGGATTGGAATTATTATATTCTTCTTGAAGTCTGAGGGTATTTCGCCTGTCTCATACATCTTTCTCATCAGATGGTACAGTTTTGTAAGGACTGGCTCTCCCGAGGCCGTCAGTAGTTCCAATGGAATGTTGTCTACTCAGGGGCCTTGTTTCGACTCAGGTCTTTCAGTGCTCTGTCAAACTCTACACGCAGTATCGTATCTCCCATTTCACCTTCATCTACATCCTCTTCCAATTCCATAATATTGTCCTCAAGTACATCGCCCTTGTATAGACCTTCTATATACTCCTTCCACCTTTCTGCTTTATCTTCTTTGCTTGGAACTGGGTTTCCATCTGAGCTCTTGATGTTCATACAAGTGGTTCTCTTATCTCCAACGGTCTCTTTAATTTTCCTGTAGGCAGTATCTATCTTACCCCTATCCAAACAATATCAAAAGCATTATGATTCTCCATTGTAAATTTTGTTCATGTATATAACCCAGTATACTGATTAATTACCACCACATCTCAAAAATGGGGTTTGTATATGAATAGTAATTGCAAAACTGGAGGAACCAACAGTGATCAATAACTCAGAAAATGCCATTTCTGTAGAGCAACTATTGTTGCTACAGTGAATTAATCACGGTAAAATTTAATTGCGACATAAATAACTTTCTGTAAATACCACACCTCTGAATTATCGGCTAAATCAATCTCCTTTACTCCTGTGCTGTCGCAGGTTATTGGAGACACTGAAAAGAAGAAGAAAAAGGTGACACCTCACTATTATTTCATATAGCTGTATGCCTTTCCAAACTGTTACTGTATTTGCTAACTACTAGGTATTCATCACCTACCCATACAGATACTTTGTATAGAATATTATCTTACATTTAGACGTTGCGTCACAGTCAAAATGACTCTGCTGTTCGCCTATTGGCAGTTTAATCTAATTGTATGTTTTGGTATGCACAACTTGGAATTTCTGCTCCACAAACGGACCGCAGCCTGTCTGCCGCCTTCGCTGACTTAATGTTTCATAATACCTTCTGCTCTCTTTCTTTAACGAATCATATTTCTGTTGAAGTTGCACGCTCGTTCTATGGAACGCTGATTGCGAATTATATGCATCATTTTTGTGTCCCATGCTTTGTTCTGAAATTTGCAGGGATCTCTTATTGTCAAACAACGAAAAGCGAATCCTTTAACCAATTTTAAAGCATGATGTTTTAATATACATACAGTACAATTGCAGTTAAATCTTTTGCACTGACCTGCATGATACTGCATTCGTTTCCTTGTTCTCTATAATGCTTTTCCAATGTTATATATTACGTACAAGTTTCAAAACAACCTCCAGGGATTAGTTTTGCGCCATCGTTGCTCACTCTTGCTGATAAAACATGGTTTGCAGACTACGAGATCTCAAGAAATAAATAAACATAATCACGTGTGCTAAAATACCCACCATACACTTTAGTTATAGCCAACTTAACATGACTGGCTCGCTGTTCCAGAAATAGCTAACCGGGAAATAAAATGACGTACTACAACGCGCACTCAAAGTAATACCGTGGTTATTGTATTCCTTGGTCAGCTAACCTTAGATTCAGCCAGAGATTCTACATCTGGTCCTAAGAGTGGGCAGACAGATTTTCTCTGGCGCTTCGGCAGATATTTGCAATTTAGCTTTTGAAACCTGTAAGTGGAGTCTGCCAAAACAAATACTGTTGGTTCGTCTTTCCTGAGATTCCCACTGCCGATGGGAAGCACCCGTCTGTTACCTGCTACAAATAGAATAGTTATTAAGTTATTATTTACCTGCCCACTAAACGGGGAATTCTGTGCAGTTATGCAGAGGCACTGTGTCTTAGTGGCATAGTGGTTAGCGCATCTGCTTTCTGAGTAAGAGACCCGGGTTATCACAGATGATTGAAACTTGTTGTTCAAATTTAGAGGGAATGCCAAACGTGCCGAGATGAGAACGAAAATTTGGATTGAATAGGGAAGCGTGTTAGGGAAGTCTGTGCAATTGCGTAAACGCACTGTCCCCAGGTGGCACAGGGTGAAGCAAAGCAAGCGCTGTATCATGTATAAGATACAGAGGCGAGCGAGTGCACGGGACTTACCCTAGTTCACTGCTAGTAGCGTCACGTCATCGTAACGCGCCTGCATATAGTATTGCACCACATTTAACATAAAAGTAAAAATTAAGATTTGTGTGTAAAACTTTGTTAAAGTATAGTTCTATGTAATAATGTTTCAGGTAACAAATCTTAATGTTATAAAATTAGTAGTTTACGTAAAATTCACGTTTTGAAAGAAAAATAGGAGGCGCTAAATAATGACGCTAGGAAGCCAAAATTTGGTGAGAAGGTGCAGTAAGAAGTCATTAATGAGTGGTGCTGGTTTCCAAAACCATGAAACTAAAATTGACTCCAGAATCCGCGTTTTTCGGAAAAATTAGAGGCGCGAAATAATAGAGCTACAATATTGAAAATTGGTAGGATGCTTCAGTTCACCCTAATAATAATAATGGAAATACCACAATCAGTTACCTCTTCTAGTTTTTTTAGTAATTTAGTAAAAACTACTATTGTGAGTAAAATGTACATAAGCATTATAGATTAAGTACTTTAAATTTTAATGATAAAACAAATTCTTTAAGACCAATGATCAGATAGGACAATTAACAAAGCTACACCAAGTTTTAGTCTTGTAGCATAATTAACAGCTGATACAAGTCTTGATAAAGCTATGGTTCAGAGGTAACAATCTACCGTTAGTTCCATTGTAAAAATTCTAGAGAGTAAAGTTTTAATTTTAGCGGGCTGAGATTTTCTACGTGCTTCTGTACTGCTCAGATGTATGTATACAAAAATTGAGAAGTTTGTAAAGCTATTATTAAATGTGATATTTAAGATTATGTGCCTGAGATAGCGATCATTTGGAGGCTGCAGGCATCTGCATACAACGGAAAGAACAGATGCTCTCTTGGCGGTACGCGCCGGAGCTATATAAAAAGAGCGGCAGAGGCAGTAGTAAGCTCACTCCGCATTAGACCAACGCCTAGTCCACGCGAGCTTAACGTCCGATCGCGCCTCGCCTCGGGTGACGTCATAGCGGGCTGTGACATGCGCGTACTTAGCAATGTAAACGGACATAGAAAATCGCGAGGACTGTACACCGTCCTGGATCGTTTAGACTTCGGTAACAAACTGTTATTGTGCCGTCCGTGTGAAGTATAATTCCGCGTGGCAAGTGGTGACTAACTCCACTTTTAAGGCGAGCATTAATCTTTTTTTTTAACATTATTGCGAACTATTAATAGAGCACCGTTAGTTAGAGTAATGAACTATTCGGGAGGAACTTGCTGTAGAAGTCGCCTCTGAACTATTAAACGATTGGCTGAATTAACAATATTTAATGTCTTTAGCATTTTCAGAAGTTTCGAGTAATTTGTGTGAGCCTTTAAGATAATAAAATCTTGTTTGGAACTTTAAATTTTATTGAAGCAGCCCTAATCCCGTGAAGAACTATGGATATTTTTCGTTTAGCTGGGCTGTACAGGAATGTGGCCGTGCAGACTGGGAACTAAGGTCAGTAAGTTTCCCTTCGCTTTCTGACTGGCCACCAAATTAGTTGCCAGGCTCGCGTGATTTAAGGTGGCAATGTTCAACTTTCATTCAACATTAAACAACGACTTCTTCGCCGTCCCACATATGTTGCATCGGCAATAGTCTGTTACGTGAAATGAACATTCAAACAACAACATTCGACGACTTCTTCGCCGCCCCACATATGGTGCTTATCGGCCGGGAAAACTGAATTAAAAGCAAATAAAAGTGCTCGATGTGTGAAAGCGATTGGTATAAATTAACGAACTCGGTAGGCAATAACAGGACACTGAATTGAACTAGTGTGGGAACAGTGTTACCAGTAAAGGCGGGTGTAGTGTATAAACAATAAGTGTCTACCGCTGTACGTTGGTTAGTGACGATGGTGAGGAAGGCGACGATGCTGGATCGCGGCTGCCGACGGCGCTGAGACTAAAGGAAGACGGTGCGTCATCGCGGAGCTGCGCTGATCTGCGAGACAGCTGCCGGCTGCGCCGAGCGGTCAACGGTGCCTTGCTGCCCCCCCCCCCCCCCCCCTGGAGCTATTGCAGTAGGCGATTCCTGTGGCGGTACTCGACGCTACAGCTGCTGCTGCTGCCTTCAATACGTCGCGACGCGTCGCATCACGATTGCTAGTATACCGCGACGACATCATTCGTCGAAATCAAGCATTTAAGTTAAGTCAAAGACTTTTAAAATATTTATTAACTGCTGCTAACAAACTAAAAGATATGGAGAGTAGTGTACATTTCAGAAGGGAAGCGGTCTCTGACCAAGAATCCTCAGGATCAGGAATTGAGTTTAATGAGGATGGTTCCATTAATCCCTCAAATATTGAACTAGAACGTAATTTGTCACCAGTAAATTATGACTTTAATTTAAATGAGAGTGCAGGGATGCAATCAATAAGTGAAATAGAAGTCAAAAGGGAGCCAGTAGAGTTGCTAACTTTGTCAGGTAGTGAAACTGAGCTCAATATATCTCCAGCTCAGCCAAGTCAAGAGATACAAAGTATCAAGGTAGAAGCTCCGGATTGGATGCAAATACTGTTTGCCAAACTCGAATCAAACCAAAATAAAATTGAGGCTAAAATTGAAAATAGTAATAAAGAGTTGGAGAATAAAATTGAAAATAGTAATAAAGAGTTGGAGAATAAAATTGAGGTTAGTAATAAAGAACTAAAAGAAGAACTGCAATCAAAATGGAATAGTTTCAATTATAAGATAGATGCTATTCATCATGACATTCAAGTAAAAGTAGGGCAACAGTTAACTAAAATGCATAGTACTTTCGAATGTGAAATAGATCAAATTCAAAAAAATTATCAAGAGGCAGATGAACTTTTGGAAGTGAGGTTGTCCGAAAGATTGAGCAACGAGTCCAAACTTTGCTCTGACAAAGTTAAAGAGGTACAAATTAAAGTAGATACTTGTCAGAAAAACATTGAGAAAGTAAAAGAAACCTGTACCGAAATTCGTGGTGCAGTGGAACAAAGATGTTCTGCCAGGATAGAAGCAGTAGAGTCACAAGTAGAGGAATTAAATACTAACATTGCTAACCTAGAAAATAGAGTAACCTCTGTTAATTCTAGTCATTCTACTGTACAGCATGTGACTTCAGTTGACGCCGCTTTTATAGGGTGTCGACAGTTTTTGCGCTTTGATCCTGATAAGTACATTCACCCTCTTGAATTTTGGAATGACTTTGAGGATGTTCTCCCCAACACTTGGTCAGAAAGAGAAAAAATTTCATTTATAAGAAGTCATTTGTCAGGTGATGCTTTGCGATGGTCAGCGGATGTAATGATCAAATGTAAAACTTTATCTGAATTTAAGTCTGCATTTCTCAACGAATACTGGTCACATAACAAACAAAATGATGTGTTAAGGGAATTCTGGAGTGGTAAGAAGTTTTTCCCAGGGCGTGAATCAGTAAAGGATTTCGCTAGGAAGTGGGTTTCAAGACGGTCACATTTGACAGAAAAGATGAAGCCAGATATGATCATTATGGGTTTAGAAGGTAAGCTGCCGTGGTACTGGCAGAAAAGGATCATTTCCGCCCCTAGAGATAATATAGACAAATTTATTGAATATCTGGAAAGAGTGGAAAGAGTAGCTGCTGCTGAGGAGCAGGTGCAGCAGAATAACAAATCTTCTAACAATCACGTACAAAATAATGGAAACGTGAACGTTAGAAATATGGAAGTTAGGCACACCAAAACAAACTATCGAAACCAAAGCCGTGGCAGAGGAAGAGGGGGTAGATACTCACCACGCTTTCGTAACAACTACTATGACGGAAGTGGAGAAGTAAATACTATGCCATTAAGACAAGAAGGGAGTCATGATGCTACTATATCTAGTGGTGTCACAGATGAACACAACAGGCCGCGTGTGGGAAACTAAATCCCGTCTATGAGGAAACTGGCGCTCACCAGGCGGTAACAGTAACACAGCCAGTAACGGAAACACAGACAATCAGCCAATATACACAGACAGACAACATGGATGACGAAATAAATACAGATAATACCAGTGATGTGTTAAGCCACTCTCACAAAATAGTGGATAGTATTTTGGATACACTAGAAAAATGGGTCAAGGAAGAACAGGAACTCAAGGTAGATAATGGGGAAGAAATAGATAATGGGTTTGAGTCTGATGGGAATAATGATGAAGTAAAAGCTTACATCTTCGATGAAAATGGCAATCTAAAAGCTGAAGTAGAAGTAGCAGAAGTAGAATCAGTACTGCAAAACTTTAGAGAGGAGGAAATGATGAATGAAGGGGGTAGAAATAGTAACGAGGTGAAAGAATCTAGTAGCTGTGTAAACGTGCCACAAATGGTTGAAGGTGACGACATTCTTATGAACAGCAATATTGCGCAGGGACGCAGTTGCTCAGAGGTAGAGGATAGTTTGACTGATGTGCAGCAAACAAAAGTAGAAAAAGTCGTCAGATGCTTCGATTTAAAGTTAGTGGACAGATTAGAGAAAGCAGCTAAGATTATAGAGCATGATGAGCCCCAGGATGTAAATGTAAATGTAATTGCAACTGATCAGAATTACTTTAGCTGGAAGAACATAGAGCGAGATTTATTAGACGAGGTGTGTGAGCAACCTGTTCAATGTAAAATAACTCACCCTGTTATCAAAGTAAACATATCAGGAGTCACTGTGCGTTGTCTGCTTGACAGTGGCAGTGAAGCAAGTGCTTTATCACAAACATTTTTTGACACCATACCCAATAAAGAGAAGTTAACAGTTATGAAAGTAAGTGGCTTAAAGATTATAGGTGCTACTGGAAAAGTCTCTAGACCAGTTCAACACGAAGCTTTGATACCCATTGGTATAAATGACGTAGTAATAGATCATCCTTGTTTGATTGTGCTAGGCTTAAGTGTTGATATGTTGATTGGTACTGATTTCTTATCAAAGTACCAGGGAAAGATCAATTTTGATCAGAACAACTTAATTTTAACTTTACCTGACTCTAAAGTGATAAGAGAGTCTTTTATAGGAAGTCATATAGGCGGTAGTAATGAAACTTGTGAACTGCCTATTAGAGTAATAAAGAATAAAGGATACTTGCAGGAAAATTTGGTTTTCAGTGAGAATGAGGAAAGTGCTAAGGTTGAAGAGAGACACATCCTAAAGGAATTTAAAATTAACAGTAATTAATTACTGTAGGGAGTCTGCCACTCTTAGGCGGATACACGGTTTGGCGTACCGTGCAGTCCCAGCTGGGTGAAACTTTATTTCCTTTTCAAGTTTCATTCCCTTCTTCTGGTCTATCATAACAGGTAAGAATCACATATGTCTTCATGTTGTATATATGCTATTAGGTTTTAAGTATTCTTAGTAAGGATCTACCTAGTGAATGGCAAAACAAAAGTCTGAGTACCAATAAGAGGCAAACATGGCTAAAATAAATAAATTAAAATATTTCATGTAATTGTAAAGGGTTAGAAACTACAACTAAGAGAGACACTTTGCAGTATACGAAGTACGGTATGAATATGAATAATCCATGAGATTATGCAGAAGGTAGTATGTTGCTAGAAATAAGGTTGTCTGAAGGAAAACAGCGTAAGAAGGTAATGCTCATAGAGACAAGCAATGGCGTTTTAGAATTAAATAAATGGAGATGTGTGGAAGTGGTGTGAGGATCGCACCAAATATATAGAAACAGGACGTCAATAGGCTGACAAAAGGAAAAGGGAGAAAGAAGTGGAGAAATGAAGTATTTTGAATCTGGAAGAAAAGGGAGAAAATGAATAAGGTGAAGAAGTGAAGTAAGTAAATTGAAGTAAATGATGTAGGATTAAAGAATAATTCCCTCACGTCTCGTGAAATGGTGAAAAACGCTAAATCTTGCTTGAGGCAAATAAATAGTTAAACAGACCACAGAAACACACAAATATTGGAAAATGCAGAAATTTGGAATCGGTATACTGAAAATAACTAATTTCTTTAGTAATTCATACAATAAAGCAAAGTGCTGGTCAGCAAATGACTTCTTTGATGAACTAATCCATACGATAATTAAGCCAGAGTACATTAAAACTAAAAGGTTACTCAATTTTCTAAGTTGAAGCAAGATCTTAATATATTAATTTGCTAAAAGAATTTTCACTATTTAGGAACCTAAAACATTATTTATGAAAGAAGAAAGTAGGAGCTATTGTATCAGATACGACTTAGTGCTAAATGTCTTTCTGACAACTTCACAATTAGTAAAATAGTGCCAGAATATAAACTATAAAATGTACTTTGTCCTACCTTAGATATAAGTTGAAAACAGAAACTTAGACTGTATTGTCTGTTTCTCAGGGACATGCAGGCTGCATGAATGACTGACAACAAGCGGTAGGGAGATTGGAAGTAGAGACGCAAACCACAGTGAATACAATTTCCTCCCACAATTTTGTCAATCAGTGAAATTAAATGAGTGTTACAATAGGACACCCACCACAGTGCCGAGTATTATAGTAAAAGAAAAATGTGAGTGCGTTGCAGTGATAAAAGTCGTGTGTATTTTCTTTTTCAGGAAGAGACTGATTTTAAAGAAAAAAAAAATAACTATTTTGTAACCATTGAAAAATTTATATTTCCATGTAAATGTATGTAAATAATTTGTGAATGTCTTCTGTACTAGGTTTTCTATGTGTATATGAGTATGGTTATTTTGTGTATGTAGTAATAAGGAATTTCCTAAGAAGAAGCAACTTAAGTTGAAAGAGGTATACTAAAGTAATCCATCGCTTGTTTGTTCTTTTAGAAATTTAATTTTGTTCAAAAATAGATTTTCACGAAAATTAAAAAAGGGGGTGATGAAGCAAAGCAAGCGCTGTGTCATGTATAAGATACAGAGGCGAGCGAGTGCACGGGACTTACCCTAGTTCACTGCTAGTAGCGTCACGTCATCGTAACGCGCCTGCATATAGTATTGCACCACATTTAACATAAAAGTAAAAATTAAGATTTGTGTGTAAAACTTTGTTAAAGTATAGTTCTATGTAATAATGTTTCAGGTAACAAATCTTAATGTTATAAAATTAGTAGTTTACGTAAAATTCACGTTTTGAAAGAAAAATAGGAGGCGCTAAATAATGACGCTAGGAAGCCAAAATTTGGTGAGAAGGTGCAGTAAGAAGTCATTAATGAGTGGTGCTGGTTTCCAAAACCATGAAACTAAAATTGACTCCAGAATCCGCGTTTTTCGGAAAAATTAGAGGCGCGAAATAATAGAGCTACAATATTGAAAATTGGTAGGATGCTTCAGTTCACCCTAATAATAATAATGGAAATACCACAATCAGTTACCTCTTCTAGTTTTTTTAGTAATTTAGTAAAAACTACTATTGTGAGTAAAATGTACATAAGCATTATAGATTAAGTACTTTAAATTTTAATGATAAAACAAATTCTTTAAGACCAATGATCAGATAGGACAATTAACAAAGCTACACCAAGTTTTAGTCTTGTAGCATAATTAACAGCTGATACAAGTCTTGATAAAGCTATGGTTCAGAGGTAACAATCTACCGTTAGTTCCATTGTAAAAATTCTAGAGAGTAAAGTTTTAATTTTAGCGGGCTGAGATTTTCTACGTGCTTCTGTACTGCTCAGATGTATGTATACAAAAATTGAGAAGTTTGTAAAGCTATTATTAAATGTGATATTTAAGATTATGTGCCTGAGATAGCGATCATTTGGAGGCTGCAGGCATCTGCATACAACGGAAAGAACAGATGCTCTCTTGGCGGTACGCGCCGGAGCTATATAAAAAGAGCGGCAGAGGCAGTAGTAAGCTCACTCCGCATTAGACCAACGCCTAGTCCACGCGAGCTTAACGTCCGATCGCGCCTCGCCTCGGGTGACGTCATAGCGGGCTGTGACATGCGCGTACTTAGCAATGTAAACGGACATAGAAAATCGCGAGGACTGTACACCGTCCTGGATCGTTTAGACTTCGGTAACAAACTGTTATTGTGCCGTCCGTGTGAAGTATAATTCCGCGTGGCAAGTGGTGACTAACTCTACTTTTAAGGCGAGCATTAATCTTTTTTTTTAACATTATTGCGAACTATTAATAGAGCACCGTTAGTTAGAGTAATGAACTATTCGGGAGGAACTTGCTGTAGAAGTCGCCTCTGAACTATTAAACGATTGGCTGAATTAACAATATTTAATGTCTTTAGCATTTTCAGAAGTTTCGAGTAATTTGTGTGAGCCTTTAAGATAATAAAATCTTGTTTGGAACTTTAAATTTTATTGAAGCAGCCCTAATCCCGTGAAGAACTATGGATATTTTTCGTTTAGCTGGGCTGTACAGGAATGTGGCCGTGCAGACTGGGAACTAAGGTCAGTAAGTTTCCCTTCGCTTTCTGACTGGCCACCAAATTAGTTGCCAGGCTCGCGTGATTTAAGGTGGCAATGTTCAACTTTCATTCAACATTAAACAACGACTTCTTCGCCGTCCCACATATGTTGCATCGGCAATAGTCTGTTACGTGAAATGAACATTCAAACAACAACATTCGACGACTTCTTCGCCGCCCCACAAGGGATCAGTGTATCTTCCTAGTGTTCAATCCCCATCCTTAGCGCAAATTTTCATTTGTCGCGTCAGTTTGCATATATACAAATAGAATTAAGTTTTGAAGAAAAACATGAGTGAGAGTAATTATTTATTTATTAAATGTTTATGTCAACATTACAATACTCTTGCAACGAAATCAATAGGAAGGTGCGTTTGGTAATTCATCATCAGTTCTTCGAATCCCGGCACAAGACTAGAAATTACGCCTATCATTTATATCCCCACACTTATTCGCGACCTGTGTTTCGTGCTGACAATTGCGAATGCTGGAAAATCTACCTCACATAAGTAGGATATTGCAAAAGATACGTCTCATGTTCGTAGCCACTTTCGGATACTTTTGCTTCAAAGCTCCAAAACTCGGACAGTGATGAGGAAACTAACTTTGATTTCAGTGTGGAGGATGAGGAAACAGCAATAGATTGCTCTAGTTTATCATTGGTAAGTGTAGATAGAAACTTCGTACTGAAAGGATATTTGATCCAGTTGAGATGATTAACTTTTTGTGGAAAGTACTTCAAAAAGGAACCACAGCGTTCATTTAAATAATGCACAGACACAGTATTCAATTCTTCACTCAGCTGAAAGTCATTGCCTCCAAAACCCACCTGAACAGCAGTGGAAACGTAATTTATAAGTTTAATACTCAATTTTACCTTTCGCGATAACGTTCCTCTCGGAAGGTGCAACTTTATTCTGACTGTTGCAGAATGGTACTGTCATTACCTCCAACAAATACATTCAGCCAGTTGAATTCTTCAATGATGTCACAATAATATGGCAGCTTCAAAACAAAGTACTGTCTACGACCTCCCCGGAACTCAAAAATTTCAATTGAGCAAGGTAAGAGGAAAGTTCATTCCTGTGTTAATCAACGCATTTCTAAATATTAACGCCAATGAGACTTAATGGGAATATACGCAACCCCCATATTAACGGAAATTTACTATTGATATCATCTGGACTATAATGTCTGGCTTCTAATGGCGTGTACTGTGATCGTGACGGACAGGGTATATGCTTTTTTATTCCACGGCGAATGAAACAGAGTGCCCAAACAGCACCAGAGTATCCTTACGGATCAGAGCTTTTAATGCGACATAAGAGTAAAGCACAGTACGAACTCCATCTCTACACACCCCTACACACTTTTCCCCATTAACGTTGTTTTATCCCGTAAAGGGGCGTAGATTTTCAAAGAGATGTGATTCTTTTATCCAAGAGGTGCTTTCCTGCAAAACAAAGATCTTCATAACATTTCCTATCATGTATAAATCTTACGTATCATCTTAGATGCGCCTTATCATGGTTCTATCTACACTCCTGGAAATGGAAAAAAGAACACATTGACACCGGTGTGTCAGACCCACCATACTTGCTCCGGACACTGCGAGAGGGCTGTACAAGCAATGATCACACGCACGGCACAGCGGACACACCAGGAACTGCGGTGTTGGCCGTCGAATGGCGCTAGCTGCGCAGCATTTGTGCACCGCCGCCGTCCGTGTGAGCCAGTTTGCCGTGGCATACGGAGCTCCATCGCAGTCTTTAACACTGGTAGCATGCCGCGACAGCGTGGACGTGAACCGTATGTGCAGTTGACGGACTTTGAGCGAGGGCGTATAGTGGGCATGCGGGATGCCAGGTGGACGTACCGCCGAATTGCTCAACACGTGGGGCGTGAGGTGTCCACAGTACATCGTTGTTGTCGCCAGTGGTCGGCGGAAGGGGCACGTGCCCGTCGACCTGGGACCGGACCGCAGCGACGCACGGATGCACGCCAAGACCGTAGGATCCTACGCAGTGCCGTGGGGGACCGCACCGCCACTTCCCAGCAAATTAGGGACACTGTTGCTCCTGGGGTATCGGCGAGGACCATTCGAAACCGTCTCCATGAAGCTGGGCTACGGTCCCGCACACCGTTAGGCCGTCTTCTGCTCACGCCCCAACATGGTGCAGCCCGCCTCCAGTGGTGTCGCGACAGGCGTGAATGGAGGGACTAATGGAGACGTGTCGTCTTCAGCGATGAGAGTCGCTTCTGCCTTGGTGCCAATGATGGTCGTATGCGTGTTTGGCGCCGTGGAGGTGAGCGCCACAATCAGGACTACATACGACCGAGGCACACAGGGCCAACACCCGGCATCATGGTGTGGGGAGCGATCTCCTACACTGGCCGTACATCTCTGGTGATCGTCGAGGGGACACTGAATAGTGCACGGTACATCCAAACCGTCATCGAACCCATCGTTCTACCCTTCCTAGACCGGCAATGGTACTTGCTATTCCAACAGGACAATGAACGTCCGCATGTATCCCGTGCCACCCAACGTGCTCTAGAAGGTGAAGTCAACTACCCTGGCCAGCAAGATCTCCGGATCTGTCCCCCATTGAGCATGTTTGGGACTGGATGAAGCGTCGTCTCGCGCTGTCTGCACGTCCAGCAAGAACGCTGGTCCAACTGAGGCGCCAGGTGGAAATGGCTTGGCAAGCCGTTCCACAGGACTAAATCCAGCATCTCTACGATCGTCTCCATGGGAGAATAGCAGCCTGCATTGCTGCGAAAGGTGGATATACACTGTACTAGTGCCGACATTGTGCATGCTGTGTTGCATGTGTGTATGTGCCTGTGGTTCTGTCAGTGTGATCATGTGATTTATCTGACCCCAGGAATGTGTCAATAAAGTTTCCCCTTCCTGGGACAATGAATTCACGGTGTTCTTATTTCTATTTCCAGGAGTGTATATTCAGTCATGCAGTTCACATGGTTTGCAGAATATACATATAGATAACCGCAGATATAGACGAAATCGGGATTTAAAGTAGCTGCGTCATACTCCCGGCGTTTTCGTCTATTTATATTTCTAAAAAGGCAGATACGTTTGTAATATCAGATTTTGTACTTATGGTTAACACTTTGTCCATGCTAACAAAGAAAAGAAAGAAAAAAAACGGAAGGCAAACAACAATTAAAAACGATCTGCGTTCGATGGAGCGAACATTGAAAATGATCGTTACTGAATAACTAGAAATGAGTCACGCAGTACGATTTGACAGCCATCTACCATGTAGCCAAGGGCAGCGGCTTTGCCACAGTGGATACACCGGTTGCCGTGAGATCACCGAAATTAAGCGCTATGGGGAGTGGCTGGCACTTGGATGGGTGACCATCCAGCCGCGATGCTCTGTCACCATTTTTCGGTGTGCACTCATTCTCGTGATGCCACTTGAGTAGCTACTCGACCGAATAGTACTTCGGTCAAGAATACCATCATAACGGCCAATGAGAGCGGCATGATGACCCCACGCACCTCCTATCCGCATCCTCCACAGAGGATGACACGGCGGTCGTGGCCTGAAGACGGAGTGATTGCTTGCTTGTACCATGTAGCCAAAGTAACAGCCATTACTTGCCATCTTGCTAGATATCACTGCTAGTAAACTGTTTGTTCCCTTACAGAAAAAGGAAAGGAGTAAAGTTACTATTTTTATGAAACCACAGCGATGTTTCTACTGCATCACCGCGAACGACAGCTTGGAAACTCCTGACAGCGACAGTAAAAACATGAATAATTAGCAGTGGCAGCACCTCCTCGGAACGTCACGACTGCTACCGCCCGGCTTCAGCGCTGTTCACTCGTCGCTGGAGTGCTGGTTATTTTTCGTAGTTTACTGTCCCTGATAGTACATACACCAATAGCGCACCAGACGAAAAAACCAATAGCGGACGAGACTAGTAAGTAGCGGGAAACAAACTGACGCTTACTGTCGCGGCAAAGACGCGATGAGCATTATTCGTTTCAGCTGTCTCCAGCTACACACTGCTAGAACTAAACTGCAGATGCCTGTTGTGATGTCATATAAAAGGCCCCTGACGACTCTTAGGGGACACCCCAGGTAGGCTATACCAGGGAAAAAATGGTTAACATGCACAGCAACGTGAAGCCTAGAGCAGTGGTTCTAGTGACATCAACTTTGGTGGCAACATTAGTTGTGTAGAATTATTTCTTCACCGAGAAGTGGTTTCCTTAATTCGAACACCTATGGAGGTCTTGTAGGTCCAGCAGGCACTGAGTTACTTGCGAGGGGACGCAGTGAGTCTCCAATTCTGAACTCGGCGTCCAGCCTAAGCACTAGTCCCATGACACGAAATTTCAAGATGATACACACACACACACAGAAGATATAAAGGGAAGTGTAGTCAGGTTAAAAAACGGGTATTAAAAAATTTCGTCCCCTTCGGAGGATTGGTCGATGGTGAGGTTTGAATTGCGCGCAGTTAGACCAAAATGAGTTTTACAGCAACGAACCTAAACAAGGCATTTGAGGAGTCCAAAAAATGTGTATCTCAAATTATCAAATTTTAACACCTTTTGTTATGATTACCACAATTTTACTCCGACAGACAGAAGTAACGATATGCACATGGTCTTCTTTAACTTCCATTTCCAAGTTCAGACATGAGGTAGAATATAGTAAACTGGTTGTCGCCAATGCACAGTACTTTATGGTCATTCAGATGGCTGGTTGCGGAAGACTGTGACAAGAGATTCTGGAGATAATACTCGCAACATGTTATCCATAGCTGGACGTCGAAGTAGAATCTTTTATTTCGATTACTGCGTCTGCTACCTAGTATTTTAAATTGACCCTGCATTTATAATTTTTATACAATGTTAAGATAATTTGGAGTGCGTTACAAACATATTGATGGGAATCATTACATAACTTAAGCAAATAAATTATGAAATATGAATGTTGCAGAATATGAAGGACTTAAATATAGTAAATTATTTAAGGGAAGTGGAGAGTGTTAAAGGTAAATTATTCGGGAAGGGGAAATGAAAAGGCAGTAGTGTTCGAAAAAGTTCAGACCTAGGCATGAATCAAAGAGCTGTGACATCTTCGGTTTGTAAAGTCTTATAGAAATTTAGACATACTTCGTACATCTACATCTACATCTACATTTATACTCGTCAAGCCACCCAGTGGTGTGTGGCGGAGGGCACTTTGCGTGCCACTGTCTTTACTTCCCTTTCCTGCTTTAGTCGCGTATGGTTCGGGGGAAGAACGACTGCCAGGAAGCCTCCGTACGCGCTCGAATCTCTCTAATTTAACATTAGTGAACTCCTCGGGAGACATAAGTAGGGGAAAGCAATATATTCGGTACCTCATCCAGAAAACCGAGCGAGGTGGCGCAGTGGTTAAACACTGGACTCGCATTCGGGAGGACGACGGTTCAATCGCTCGTCCGGCCAGCCTGATTTAGGTTTTCCGTGATTTCCCTAAATCACTCCAGGCAAATGCCGGGATGGTTCCTCTGGAAGGACTCGGCTGACTTCCTTCCCCGTCCTTCCCTAATCCGATGAGACCGATGACCTCGCTGTCTGGTCTCCTTCCCCAAACAACCCCAACCTCATGCAGAAATGCAACCTCTCGAAACCTGAACAGCAAGTTACACCTCGATGCAGAGCGCCTCGATGATGTTAATTTCCCGAATCGCCAGAATTCTCATCCATCCCACAAAATGCCATCGATTTTAACAATATATGTATTATTATTGTGTTACTGTTAATTGTTGTTTTTTTTATATTAGTTGTTTCTTTGTGCTTGTCACTTCATTCTATGCTATTTAAACTACACACATGAATATGCGGTTGCAGCGATGAGTCATGACTTACGTTTACTTTTTAAAATCGTAACGTGGCGTAGTGGATAAAGGAGAGCTACGACCCCTTGGACGCATGTGTGTTAAGTATGTGTGCTTGAGTGTTGGTGCTGTAATTTTTCAAAAGGTTTACGTGGTGTAGTGAGTGTCGCGGTTTGCGCTGTTGTCATTATTCAGAGTCATCATCTATGTTTTTTTGTACAAGGAAAGTTCTTTACATGTAATGACGCAGATAATTTGTCAGCAAGTTAGTTGCGATCAGTCCGTTTGGTTTTGAGTTTTATTCTATTTTGAAATACCTGATGTACTATGTTATTTTGTCTGAGCTGCCTGTGCAGTCTTGCAGTCTTTTACAGTGCGTTTATAAGAGTCTCAATTATTACGAGAGATGGTAGTACCCACCAGAAGAAGAAAAAGGAAACTACAGTTAACTTGGGCTCCAAAATGCATACCTTAAGAGCCATGAGCACATGTTCATCTTCACAATTGAGAAACATATCTCTTATACACATACACCTACATCTACATGACTACACCCTCAAGCTATTTCTCTATCGTTCCACTCTTGAATAGCGCTTGGGAAAAACTGACCGTTCAATCTCACCATCTGGTCTCTGATATCTCTTATTATATGACAATTATCATTTCTCCCCATGTAGGTGGCCGAGAAAACAAAATATTTTCGCATTCGGAGGAGAAAGTTGGTAACTGTGATTTCATGAGGCGATCCCGTCGCAACGAACTCCCATTTCACATATCATATCCGTGGCACTCTTATTTACAGCTATAATATTCAACGCGCTGTCCTTCTTTGAACTTTGTCTACGTGTTCTGTCAATCCCGTCCGATGCGCGCCCAACACCACACAGCAGTCGACCAGAGGAGGAGGTTCAAGCATGGTATAGACAGTCTCCTTAGTAGTCCTTTTGCATTTTATGTAATACATTACTATTTAAGTGAATTTGGAGCCTTTAGATTTGTGTGACTTATCGTGTAACCGAAATTCCGCGGATCCCTTTTACTAGTCACGTGGATTGAATTTACACTTTTCATTATTTGGAGTCATTTGACACTTTTCGCGTCATACAGATGACTTGTCGAAACGTTAGATCAATCCGTGCTCCCCTGTCGATAATACTCATTACTTCATGTGAACGTAGAGCTAGTTGTGTTTTTCAAGATCTTTATTATCTGAAGCCATGTTGACTATTTGCCAACAAATCGTTATCTTCCAGGTAATTCATAATGTTCGAAAAACGTATACGTTCCAGAATCCTACTGCAACAGACTTTGGTGACACAAGTCTGGAATTCATCAGATTACTCGTATTTCGTTTTTCCAGTATTGGTGTGACCTGTGAAAGTTTCCAGTCTTAGGTACGGATCGCTCCGAGAGTGAGCGCTTGTATACAATTGCTAATATGGAGCTATTGTGTGAGCATATCCTGAGATGAAGTTAACTGGTTTACTGTGTCGACCAGGAGATTAAATGATTGAAGCTGCCCCGCTCTACGTCTAAGTTAATTACGTTGGCAGTTGCTCTTCATTCGACTTTTGGAATATTTACTTTGTCTTACTTGGTGAAGGACTTTTGGAATTTAGCTTTAGCAGTGCTGTCTTCAGTAACACTACCACTGTTATCCCGCAACGAAGGTACTGATTGTATCTTGCCGCTGGTGCACTCTACATAGGACAAGAGCTTCTTTGGATTTTTCTGCCTACATTTCGAGACACAAGTTTCCTTGTGGAAACTATAAAAGCAACTCGCTAACTTCAGTAAAACATCGTCAGTCTTGGAGGTTCCACGTTCTTTAAGTTCGGTACGCTTTTTCGTTGTTTCCGCAACCGTGTGCAGACCTGTATTGAGTAACATGGGGGCTCACTACCATTCCATTTTAATATATTTTGTATATACCTCTCAGTCGCTGTCGATATTATTTCTTTGAATTTAAAACACACATGATCAAAAGTGCTCGTAGCTGTTTAGATCATATTTATTGGACTCTCTTTTTAAATTTGTACGTGGCTGTAACAGCAACGGTAGGATGAAATCTTATAGAAATCTAATCAGTTGCAAATCCCTTTACTAAGGTTATAAAAACGTGTAGGGCTCAGCATAGAAACGCCGAAACACGACGTGCCATGGACTCGACTAATGTCTGAAGTAGTGCTGGAGGGAACTGACACCATGAATCCTACAGGGCTGTCCATAAATCCGTAAGAGTACGAGAGCATGGAGATCTCTTCGGAACGGCGCGTTCCAAGGCATCAGTAACGTTCATGTCTCCGGATTTTGGTGCTCAGCGGAAGTTTCTGAACTCAAAAGAGTCTTCCGGAAGCGACTCTGCAGCAATTGTGGACATTTGGGGTGTTGCTTTGTCCTGCTGAAACTATCCAAGTTAGTCGGAATGCACAATAAACATGAATGGTGGGAGGTGATCAGACAGGATGCTTATGTACGTGCCAATTGTCAGAGTCGTATATAAATGTATCAGGGGTCCCATATCACTCCTTATGCACGCGCCCCCACACCATTAGAGTACCTCCACCAGCTTGAACTGTCCTCTGCTAACAAGCAGGGTCCATGGATTCATTGGGTCTCCAAACCTGTACACGTCCATCCGCTTGGTACAATTTGAAACGAGTGTCGTCCGAGCAGGCAACATGTTACCAGTCATCAACAGTCCAATGTCGGTGTTAACGGGCCCAGGAGAGGAGCAAACCTTTTTTTAAGATGTTTCGTTGAATGGTTCGCACGCTAACACTTGTTGATGGCCCGGGATTGAAATCTGCTGCGGTTTTCGGAAGTGGTGCACTTCTGTTACGTTGAACGATTCTCCTCCGGCGTCGTTGGCCCATTTCTTGCAGGATCTTTCTCTGGTCGTGCCGATTTTGGCGATTTGATGTATTACCGGATTCCTAATATTCACTGTACACTCATGAAATGGTCGCTACCTCGTAACTCTGCGACCTATCACTCGTGCGCTGACTATAGCACTACGTTCAGAGGCACTGAAATCATGTTAACCTCCCACTGTAGTAGCAGTAACGGATCCAACAACTGCACCGGACATTTGTTGTCTTATATAGGGGTTGCTGACGGAGTGCCGTATTCTGCCTGTTTAATTATCTCTGTATTTGAATACGAATGCCTATACCATTTTCTATGGTGCTTCATTGTACATAATACCAGAAGTTATTTAGACTTACTGGGTGAGGCTAAATGTGACGGAAGTACGTTAAAATATAGCCGGAAGGTGTCAATCAGATATAAAATTTCATTTCATAACAACTAAAAAAAAAGTGGCTCTGAGTACTATGGGACTTAACTTCTGAGGTCATCAGTCCCCTAGAACTTAGAACTACTTAAACCTAACTAACCTAACGACATGACATACATCCATGGCCGAGGCAGGATTCGAACGTCCGGTCGTAGCAGTCGCGCGGTTCCAAACTGTGTTGCGCCTAGAACCGCTTGGCCACTACGGCCTGCTAACAACTAAAACATGCACAAAATGGTAGTTGTCATCTCACCAATATTCAGGTAGGCCCCTACCGTCGATGCTCAACGTTTGGTCTAAGGAGAGCTTCTGACAGGAAAGGGCGCTAGTAGTATGTGCGAGGACGAGTTCTAAGCAAGTTCAGCATGACAATGTTCATTCACTGCATTGCACCCTCCTCGCGCATAAAACTAGTGGCCTCTGTTGCCGAATACTATCATTAGAGCGAATGTTGCGTAGGTAAGGCAGGTGCACCATCTGTACTTTGGGAAGGTAATACTACATGACAGGCGGCCGAGGTGGCCGAGCGGTTCTAGGCTCTAGAGTCAGGGACCGCGTGACCGCTACGGTCGCAGGTTCGAATCCTGCCTCGGAAATGGATGTTTGTGATGTCCTTAGATTCGTTGGGTTTAAGTAGTTCTAGGTTCTAGGGGACTGGTGACCTCATAAGTTAAGTCCCATAGTGGTCACAGCCATTTGAACCATTTTTTAACGAAATTACAACCGATGTTGCGCGAGTTTAATTATTATGGAGATGGAATATACTATTTCACCTCCGACATAACATTTAAACCAGTAAGTTTTAATAATTTTTTGTATTCGTAACAAGATACAACTTTAAGTCTATAAATATATTTTAACATATTTTCACTGGTAGTTTGTTCAGGTTGTCACTATTTGCATTTGTAGAACACGTTTTTACAAACACTGAAGCTATGGTAAAGGGATTTTAATAAGCCTTCCATTTTGCAACTGTGTAGCTGTTTATTAACTCTACAAGTAGGACTTTCTTGTCGAGTGTACCACCACATCTCAAACAGTCGACTCTTTTTGTTTGACAACGTATATGTAGTCCTCAAAATACACTACTAGCCATTAAAATCGCTACACCAAGAAGATGACGTGCTACAGACGCGAAATTTAACCTAAAGGAAGAAGATGCTGTGATATGCAAACAATTAACTTTTCAGACATTCACGCAAGGTTTGCGCCGGTGGCGACACTTACAACGTGCTTACATGAGGAAAGTTTCCAACCGATTTCTCATAACACAAACAGCAGTTGACCGGCGTTGCCTGGTGAAACGTTGTTGTGATGACTCGTGTAAGGAGGAGAAATACGCACCATTACTTTTCCGACATTGATAAAGGTCGGATTGTAGGCTATCGCGCTTGCGGTTTATCGTATAGCGACATGGCTGCTCGCGTTGGTTGAGATCCAATGGCTGTTAGCATAATATGGAATCAGTGGGTTGAGGAGGGTAATACGGAATGCCGTTCTGGATTCCAACATTTTCGTATCACTAGCAGTTAAGATGACAGGCATCTCTTCCGCATTGCTGTATTGGATCGTTCAGCCACGTCTCGATTCCTGAGTCAACAGATGGGGACGTTTGCAAGACAACAACCATCTGCACGAACAGTTCGACGAAGTTTGCAGCAGCATGGACTATCAGGTCGGAAACCGTGACTGCAGTTACCCTTGAGGCTGCATCAGAGACAGGAGCGCATGCGATGGTATACTCAACGACGAACCTGTGTGCACAAATGGCAAAATGTCATTTTTTCGGATGAACCCAGGTTCTGTTTACAGCATCGTTATTTTCGCATCCTTGTTTGGCGACATCAAGTGAACGCACATTGGAAGCGTGTATTCGTCATCGCCATACTAGCATATCGGCCGGCGTTACAGGTTTTGGTCACCTTCTTCGCAGTGTCAGCACTTTGAACAGTGAACGTTACATTTCAGATGTGTTACGACCCGTGGCTCTACCCTTCATTCGATCCCTGCGAAACCCTACCTTTCAGTCGGATAATGCATGTCCACATGTTGCAGGTCCAGTACGGGCCTTTCTGGATACAGAGAATGTTCGACTGCTGCCCTGGCCAGCACGTTCTCCAGATCTCTCACCAATTGGAAACGTCTGGTCAATGGTTGCCGAGCAACTGGCTCGTCAGAATACGCCAGTCAGTACTCTTGATGAAATGTGGTATCGTGTTGCAGCTGCACGGGCAGCTGTACCTGTACACGTCATCCAAGCTCTGTTTCACTCAATGCCGAGGCGTATGAAGGCCGTTATTACGGGCAGAAGTGGTTGTTCAAGGTACTGATTTCTCAATATCTATACACCCAAATTGCGTGAAAATGTAATCACATGTCAATTCTAGTATAATATGTTTGTCCAATGAATACCCGTTTATCATCTGCATTCCTTCTTGGTGTAGCAATTTTAATGGCCTGTAGTGTAGTATAAAAGGTACAGGAGAGACAGATGCGACAAAGGGAAAGGATACGATGGAGGTTTTGCTACGCAGACACCACGAGCTGACTGTAGAGTGGCCACCGGAAGCTCTGGATTACACAGGGTGCGACATCTGGCCGGAACATCCGGTCCGCGAGGCACAGAGGCAGCGGCAGCCACCACACTCCACCACCCTCCCCGGAACTGCACGCAGCTGCCTGTTCCGCCGGCGCCTGTGTAAATGGCAGAATTCCGACGGCCGGGCCGTTGGTGGGGCGCAGCGCCCGAAGCAGTGGGTCCTTAAAGGCCGAGCAGCCGTGGGGCGTCTGCTGCGCTGTAACTGGCGCCGGATGACCTTTGCACCGCACCACATGGACGGTTAATGGGTGGACTCCCTCGCAAAACTCCTCACGACGGGAACGCTGGTGTGCGATATCGAAATGTTGCGAGAAAGGTCATAAGCCAGGTTCACCACGACATTTGCAATACCATTTTCAATATAGCAAGCGTCGCTCAGGAAACTATAAAAAATGAATTGTGGCAAGTGAAATACTGTATGTTCTTGCAATAGATTCACTTCTCACATTTGTCCATCTGTATGTTCCTAAAGCTGCCCTCAGGAATGGTATGTTTGTCGTTAGGAAGCCCGTTAGACACGATTCCCGTCACGGTTAACGCACTCTTAAAACGAGCTGGTGCATCACATGAAAAAGCGTTTTTCATCGCACTTTGCTACTGCACCACTCTTCAGCTGTTGTCGGGTGTATCTGACGTTCATTTCCCGCCTTGCCCATACGGTAGCCATGTTGTTGTGTAGCGTAAATATAATCGCCAATATCCGTGATCACGATACAAAGCGGAAAAGAGACCTTGCGTGCGTATTTAGTGAGAACTTTTGAAACTTCCAATACAAATATTGCGATACAAAATTAGAATAGTCCTTCACATACATTGAAATTATTTTCATGATTCTCACTTGCTCGTAAATCCCTTAGGTACTTCTTAACATATTGCTACTTTTGTCAAGTAGCAGGATTTTTTCAACTTGTGTAGTAGAAAACATTATACAAGAAAGCGCAAATTTTTTTACAAAAAGTACTGCAAGCCAAAAAAATTATTTATGTCAATACTATTTTTATATCTATGCAAGTGCGTGTATGTGTATTTATGTACATACCTGTATATACATGCGTGTTTGTGCACTCATTCATGCACAATAGTTTTAAGGGAATTATGTATCTCGTCACCTGGAAAATTTGTTTAGTGGAGGAATAGATGCTGAACAGCGACCGAATCAGGCTGTTACGCAGAAAACAATCTTGCAATTCGTGTGCTTCTATTATTCCCTGGCTGGTCACAAAATCGAACAAATTCGCTCCTAGCGGAGAGTACACTTACATGTGCATAACATCGTACACTACAGAAATTACATTTATTAAAGTAAGAGGAACGTCCCAGAAACTATTGGAAAACACGAAAGTGAACAAAAAAATAATAGGACTCCATCGATATACTGGGTGGTCGATTGGTAGTGACCGGGCCAAATATACGAGGGCTATCCGCAAACTAATTACGTTTTGGAATTAAAAATAAATAAAGTATTGGAACTTTTTTTTATTAGAAACAGATGAAAGACACACTTAAATACTACTTTTCTATATAGTTGCCATTTAAATCAAGGCACTTATCGTAGCGATGGACGAGTTATGAAATTCCTTCGTCGTAAAATTCGGCCGCCTGCGCCTTCAACCACGTGGTTACCTCTTCTTGAAGTTGTGCGTTGTCATCAAAACGCTGCGTAGCCAATCAGTTCTTCATTGCTGAGAATAAGTGGAAGTCGCTGGGTGTCAGGTTGGGACTGTACGGCGGATGAGGAAACAACTCCCACTTAAAAGATTCGAGAATTTCACGAGTGGCATTTGCCGTGTGGGCCTGGGCGTTGTCGTGAATCAGCAAGATCTTTGAGCCCAACTTTCCCCTGAGCTTGTTTTGTATTGCTCTTCAGAGGTTGTGCAGAGTTTGGCAATACCTTTGAGAGTTTATTGTAGTGCCTGTTTCCAGGCATTCCACAAAAATCACACCTTTTCTGTCCCAAAATAGGTAACAACGTGGTTGAAGGCGTAAGCTTCCGAATTTTACGACGAAGGAATTTCCAAGCTCGTCCATCGCTACGCTAAGTGACTTAATTTAAATGGCAACTATGTAGAAAAGTAATATTTAAGTGTGGCTTTCATCTGTATATAATAAAAGAAATCCAATACTTTATTTATTTTTAATTCCAAAACGTAATATACTTTGTGGATAACACTCGTATGACGAAATAAGCATCAAACGAAAAAACTACGATGAACGAAACTCGTCTAGCTTGAAGGGGGAAACCAGAAGGCGGTATGGCTAGCCCGCTAGATGGCGCTGCCATAGGTAAATAACGATATCAACAGCGTTTTTTTGTTTTTTTTTTAATAGGAACCCCCATGTTTTATTACATATTCGTGTAGTAGGTAAAGAAATATGAATGTTATAGTTGGACCACTTTTTTCGCTTTGTGACAAATGGCGCTGTAATAGAAACGTATAAGTATGTGGTATCACGTAACATTCCGCCAGTTCGGACGGTATTTGCTTAGTGGTACATTACCCGTGGTAAAATGACCGTCTACCAATTGCGGAAAAGGTCGATATAGTATTGATGTATGGCTATTGTGATCAAAATGCCCAACTGGCGTGTGGTACGTATGCTGCTCGGTATCCTGGACGACATCATCAGAGTGTCCGGACCGTTCGCCGGATAGTTACGTTATTTAAGGAAACAGGAGGTGTTCAGCCACATGTGAAACGTCAACCACGACGTGCAACATATGATGATGCCCAAGTAGGTGTTTTAGCTGCTGTCGCGGCTAATCCACACATTAGTAGTAGACGAAATGCGTGAGAATCGGGAATCTCAAACACGTCGGTGCTTAGAATGCTACATCAACATCTATTGCACCCGTACCATATTTCTGTGCACCAGGAATTGCATGGCTACGACTTTGAACGTCGTGTGCAGTTCTGCCACTGGTCACAAGAGAAATTACGGGGAGATGACAGATTTTTTGCAAGCGTTCTATTTAGCGACGAAGAGTCATTCACCAATAGCGGTAACGTAAACCGGCACAATATGCACTATTGGGCAATGGAAAATCCACTATGGCTGTGACAAGTGGAACATCAGTGACCTTGGTGGGTTAATGTACGGTGCGAATTATGGGCGGAAGGATAATTGACCCCTATTTTATGGATGGCAATCTAAATGGTGCAATGTATGCTGATTTCGTACGTAAGGTGCTACCGATGTTACTACAAGATGTTTCACTGCATGACAGAATGGAGATGTACATCCAACATGATGGATGTCCGACACATAGCTCACGTGCGGTTGAAGCGGTATTGAATAGCATATTTCATGACAGGTGGATTGTTCATCGAAGCACCATGCCATGACCCGCGCGTTCACCGGATCTGACGTCGCCGGATTTCTTTCTGTGGGGAAAGTTGGAGGATATTTGTTATCCTGATCCACCGACAACGCCTGACAACATGCGTCAGCGCATGTACGAACTTTACGTAAGGCGAACTTCTGGCTGTTGAGACGAATGTCGTTACACCTATTGCCAAATGCATTGAGGTTGACGGACATCATATCGAGCATTTATTGCATTAATGTGGTATTTACAGGTAATCACACTGTAACAGCATGCGTTCTCAGAAACGATAATTTCACAAAGGTTCATGTACCACATTGGAACAACCGAAATAAACTGTTCAAAAGTACCTACGTTCTATATTTTAATTTTAAAAACCTATCTGTTACCATCTGTTCGGCCAAAATCGTTAGCCATATGTTTGTGACTATTACAGCGGAATCACAAAGCGAACAAAGTGGTCTAACTGAAACATTCATATTTCTTTACGTACTACACGAATATTTAATAAAAAATGGGGGTTCCTGTTTAATAAAATTCAGTTGATATCCGCTTGACTTATGGCAGCGCCATCTAGCGGGCCAACCACATCGCCATCTGGTTACCTCTTTCAAGTTAGACGAGTTTCGTTCTTTGTAGTTTTTTGTTTGGCCCAGTCACGATGAATGGACCACACTATATACTTGACTGTGCATCTACGTGACCATGTGATAACAGCAAACCGACGTAATGTGTGACTACGTCTTCAGTGTTACAATGTACACTCCGCAGGCTACGATACGGTTCGTGGCGGAGTTTATGTTGTACCACTACTCCTCGAAAATGAATTTCACCTTCTCTCCAGGAAGTCCCATTTGAATTCCCGAAGTATCTCCGTAACGCCTGTGTGTTTTTCGAACATACCAGTAACAAATGTAGCAGCCCAACTCTGAATTGCTTCGATATCTCCCTTTAATCCGACCTAGTACGGATCCAAAACACTAGAACAGCACTCAAGAACAGGACACACTAGCAGATGAACCACACTTTTCTAAAATCCTCTCAACAAACCGAAGTCGACCATTCGTCTTTCCTACCACAATCCTCACACGCTCGTCCATTTCATATCACTTTCCAACGCTAAGGCCAGATCCTTAAACGACACGGCTATGTGAGGCAGGACATAGTTTTTTGTTTGCTACCATTTGCAAATGACCTGCTATCTATATACTAAGAAACGTATTTTTACGTAATGAAATTGCACATTTCTTATATGTAGTAAGGGTGAAGAATAATGCAATTTTAGATACTTGCATTTCTAAAGGAAATTAAGAAATGAAGACCTAAAAATTAACAATTTATGAATAGAAGATAGTAATGGAGGAAGATAGGTAAGAGGTTACGACACACACTATGTGATCAAAAGTATCCGGACACATGGCTGAAAATGACTTACAAGTTCGTGGCGTCCTCCATCTGTAAAGCTACAGTTCAATATAGTGTTTCCCCACCCTTAGCCTTGATGACTGCTTCCACTCTCGCAGGCATACGTTCATTCTGATGCCGGAAGGCTTATTGAGGAATGGCACCCCATTCTTCACGGAGTGCTGCACTGAGGAGAGGTATCGATGTCGGTCGATGAGGCCTGACACGACTTGGGCGTTCCAAAACATCCGAAAGACGTTCTGTACGATTCAGGTCAGGACTCTGTGCAGGGGAGTCCATTACAGGGATCTTATTGTCGTGTAGTGTTGTGTAGTGTAGTGTAGTAGAAATCAATGATCATGTTATACCAGCGCGCTCTATCTCGTCCATAGCTGGCGAATGTTAGGCACACTGTAACCACCATTGAAGTATGGAACCGTTGGCGGGTAATGGCAGTCAACATCTTCTCCGTGTCGACTCAACTTCGCTTCTGCAATTTATCTCATCAAGGAGGGCCACACTGAGGCGCCACGGATCTCTACTTCGTCGGACGCGTTGGCAGGGGAGGATGAGAGTACACATATGTGCTAGGTCGCCCGTGAACTTTGCAGGCCACATCACAGCGTCGATAACTGCCGATCGCAGAGCATGTGTGACGTAAACTCGATCCAAACGGCTTTCGGAATGACTAGTAAAGTAGGTGTACTCCGTTCGTTCGCCGTGTTGCAGACATTTGGAAACTGATTTTATCTAGCCTTATTTCACTCATGCACTTATAGATTTTCAAAAATCGTCGTATCTTGGAGATGTATGTTTGAGTGAGGGAATACCTACATATGGTCAACAACACAATCATCTGCAACACTTACCATTCCTCTGACTGTTCAGCAAAACTAGCGGAAAACGTACAGAACATTTTGAGAATTTGCTCAATTCATTCAAAATTTCAAGTGAAAACAATATATATGGATTGACTACTTTGGAGAACGGTTATCACGTAGTACGTATAGACCTGCGCTGTAACACCTATGGTAAAAAGTATTGGGGCCTCCACAGGTGGCGATGCTGTCGTGGACTCGTGCATGTAGTCGACCAAAAAGTGGCGAATACTGTCTTGAAATACGTTATTCCACAGCTGTCCGATGTGCTCTGCCACTGTGAGAGTTGTGAGTGGACGAGTCGCACGAGTCAGTTGTCGTCCCATCTGGTGCGTCACGGTTTGTATTGGAGATAAGTTCGGCGATCCTGCTGGGCATGCCAGCCGCAACACGTCTTTCATAACACTAACTTTCACAGGCAGTGTGTGTACGAGCATTATCTTGTTGGAACACTGCAATAACTTCTTGTTGTAGGAACTAAAAAAGAACTGGTCGAACAATATTCAGCGTATAACGAGTGCTGGTCAGTGTTCCCGCCGCAAACTGTAGGATGAACGAAACTTCTTATCACACCCCATACCGTGTGGCGTTGTATGGGGCAGTGTATTACTGACTATTCAAGACAGCGTTCGCCAGAACTACCTTGTTTGTACGAACGACCATCACTTGCAAGCAGGCTGAAGGTGCTTTGGTCGCTAAAAACGCAGTGTGCCATTCGATCATCAAGGCGATCCTGTAGCGACCCAAGACGAGCCGAGTACGGTGATGACTTGTGTTAGTGGAAGACGGGCTAGAGGCATGCGTGCCCGTAGTTCCACGGCAAGTAATCGGTTTGTCACCTTCCATGTTGATAATTATTTCGTAAAAGTTGTTCTTATCTATACTAAGGAAGCTGTATACTCTGCCACTGCTGTCCTTACAGTTTCCTCTGCCTCGTGATGACTGGGTGTTGTGTGGATATGTTGGATGAATTAGGACGTCACGTGGCTATTGGGTTGTTCGTAGGGCACCAGTGACAGTGTAATGGCCACGGTACTTGTCGCTTGCATATTTATAGTCTCAAATGGCCAGCAGTAATAGAAACTAATTAAAAAGCGACCTTAGTTGATAGTAAGCCAAGTGCTGTCCTACGTTGCGCAAATGCGAAGTATGTTCCCATTTCCCCAAGCTTTACGGCCAGGGTTCTGATGCAATGAGCGTAGCTTTATTGCCGTGAGGAATGGCCGAGCGATTAGAGGCGCAATGTCATGGACTGGGCGGCCCCTCCCACCGGAGATTCGAGTCCTCCTTCGGGTTCTTAGCGCAAGTTAGTTTAAGTACTGTGTATGTCTATGGACCGATGACCTCAGAAGTTTGGTCCCATAGAAATCCACACACATTTGATCATTTTCTTCTTAGCTTTATTCTGTCAAGTGAGACCATATTTCAGTCCAGTCCAACAGTGCTGGAACTGATGTGGTAAATTACACTACGTCTTACAAACGATAGCGTGAAAGAGAATAACACTGTAGCAGGAAAACTTTTCATGTAGTTCCTCTTGTACCCGTACCTCTATTATACTGTTAACGCCTGGAAAGAATCTTTCATACTATGGCGATAAACAACCATAGGAAACGCCTGATTCAATTCTTGATGCAAAAAAATGTCTGAGGTATATAAACTTATTTAAAGCTGATGTTCGTCTGTATATGAATATTAATGGAAATCAACTTTTGAGAAACTGACGATTCGGGTCACTGTCAAATAATTAGCATTGCTTTGTGTGTATGGAAAGGGTTTAGTGTAGAATCATATGATGCTGTAACTTAAGGTTACATGTAACTAGTCTTTTATTTTCTTTAACATTTCTATTATTCCTTTACATCTATGGGGTCATATGTCCTCCATACTTTTAAGAAATGTGATCCAGTATGAATGTGTTCTAATTGTAAGCTCATGATGGTCACTGTGACAGACTTCTAGGTTGACAGCTGTCAAGTAAGATGGAGATATTTAGTTGGCAACACAGAAAACGTGTCTTCATACTCTTTTCTTTTAGCGTTTTCCACAAAAGAGAGTTTGACTATTGCTATTATTAAAAGACAGCAATGCGGTGGTCATTTTCAATCACCGTGTCATCTCTAGTCTTTTAACGTCACAGTTCCGTGGTCCACCCCCGGTAGCTGAGTGGTCAGCGCGACAGACTGTCAATCCAAAGGGCCCGGGTTCGATTCCCGGCTGGGTCGGAGATTTTCTCCTCTCAGGGACTGGGTGTTGTGTTGTTCTAATCATCATCATTTCATCCCCATCGACGCGCAAGTCGCCGAAGTGGCGTCAAATCGAAAGACTTGCACCAGGCGAACGGTCTACCCGCCGGGAGGCCCTCGTCACATGACGTGTGACAGTTCCGTGAGGCGTCCTCTAGACAGAAGTGCTCTTGCGTTGATTACAGCGACCATATATATCCGAGAGCCATTTCCTCACTGGTCATCACAACACCAAGCACGTTGCTGGCCCATCTTGTCTTAATTTATGTAAATTCTTGTACGTTTACAACCTTTAAACATTTAGGTGCTAGGGCATATTGTCTTCCTTTTTCCGGAATTTTCCCGCCCTTTAGACCAAACAGCAGTGAGGCACTAACGTAATTTGAAAACCGTTATGGGGAACTTCAAAGTTATGAAATAATTATACGAACAGATTGAAAGTTAAGTTGGATCACGACAATTACACTTATGAAGGACGAATTCGAAACACTACTGTGATATCATTTCTGGTAAGATACTCCTGTGGTCTAGACAACTGAGCACTGATGAGACCTCCCCTGTACGAGGTTCCATCAAGGACGACCAGTACTAGAAGAAATCTGGTGTTGGACTCAGGAAGGTAATTCAGGAAATCAGCTGCATGTGTTATATTTTGTGTTCGGTAGTTAGACGAATATTATAGCCTCTAGTGCCAGACTCTTCATAAATAACTGACTTATTAAAGTATTAGTTTTATACTTTTCGTGCGAGTTTAACACTTTGTTTACAATGATGATCAAGTAATAGATTATGAGAATGTTAAAATATTTAATGACCTCGTTCGCAATAAGACCTAAAATTAAAATTCGCCGATAACAGGTTTCCGTTGACTGATCTTGAGATCAAGTTTTCTAAGGACTCAGTGCCTATGTAAAAATTTGACTACAGCACCATCGTAAGCATACCACAGAACATGGTTACCAGTGCGTAAGTGCATTGTCGGCCATATGCACGAAAAGTATTCGTATTGCGGATACGAACAAGTATCAGCTGTCTAATGGAATGGCGACATTAACAATTTCTTGGCGAATCTGGACTCGAACATAGATTCTCCGCTTTACGCGAGTTGTCGGCGTAACAACTTTGGCTCTCTATGCATGACTCACGGTCAGAACCGAACTTCCATATCTCTTCGTTCCTGGGTCACAACCTGTACTCGTACACTCATTATCAAATCCCAGAACATGGGAGGACGTTTTCATTGAAAGTTGCTGCCTGGTCTCCGCAGATAAATACGAAGTTGCAGTGCCTGTGTTGTTAATAAGGTTGCATGTCGAAAGGAAAATGGACTACAGCGTACGCCGCTCTTATGAAATACATGATATGTATTCGCAATTGCCAATACGAACAACCATCGGCTGTATAAGGTACAGGAGCATAAACAAAATGAGTCTGCCAGTTTCCACTTTATCACTGAATTTTGGATCGTGGTTGGCTTACAGATAATGAAATCTTTAAAGACATGGCGAATGAGTTGCCAGCGACTTTCAGCCTTTACAATAGTAAAGCACACACGCGAAGGACAAGGCATTCCAGTGACCCCAGCCATTTGCGACTTCAATAGTGTCAAGTGAGATAACATTGGCCGGGGGGGGGGGGGGGGGAGGGCGACATAGTTGAGGGAGAGGCAGGGGGGGGGGGGGGGATTGGCTGGGTAGAGGTATGTTTTGTTTTCTGATGAACGCTGGTTCTGCCTCGGTGCGACTGATGGCCATGTGTTTGTTTAAAACGAGGGCACTTGAGAGCCTGAAGCGTCTTTCGCATCACATCTGGTTCCTTCTGATCCAGCGTTCACTCTTGAAACGGACAAGTTATTTACACGTCTTCTAGCCAAGCCAGCGACTGCACACGAAATCATATGGCCCATTGAGCACTCCTCACCTATGAAAGCCACTGGTCACGATGACATTCAGAACCGTGTTCTCCAGGAGTACACACATCAGAAATGGCATCCTACAACTGCAACACTTCCCTGCCTATTGAGGGGCGGCCGAAGTCCTGATGTCCAGAAAGCCAGTAAGACCAATCCCTATCACAAATGTACCTCCCCATCACCCTGTTGAGCACTCTCAGCAAGGTAGCTGAGATGATAATACGGAATCGATTCCCACCGTTCTATATTGACAACAGCCGGTCAGAGTGGCCGAGCGGTTCTAGGCGCTTCAGTCTGGAACCGCACGACCGCTACAGTCTCAGGTTCGTATCCTGCCTTGAGCATGGATGTGTGTGACGTCCTTAGGTTAGTTAGGTTTAAGTTGTTCTAAGTTATAAGGGACTGACGACCTCAGAAGTTGAGTCCCATAGTGCTCAGAGCCATATATTGACAATGACAGTGCGCCCGGAGCGTTTCTGCTTTAGGAGTCACCACTCCCCCACATAACTCCCAAGAGTTACGAAGTGAACAAAGCAACTGTGACTGTGTTCCTGGACATCGAAGGAGTGATGGATCGTCTCTGGCGCAACGGCCTCATATCCACACTCATAGACGCTGGGTTCCCTGATGGACTCGTATGTCTCCCTCACCCATACCGCACAAACATATTCTTTAAAAAAATGTGTGTGAAATCTTATGGAACTTAAGTGCTAAGGTCATCAGTCCTTAAGCTTACACACTACTTAACCTAAATTATACTAAGAACAAGCACACATACCCATGCCCGACGCAGGACTCGAACCTCCGCTGCGACCAGCCGCACAGTCCGTGATGGCAGCGCCTTAGACCACTCGGCTAATCCCGCGTGGCCAGATTCTTTATCATAGACATTCGGGGCAAACAGTCATCACAGCACACTATACTAGTACGGATACCCCAAGGTAGCATCCTCGGCCCCCTCTTGACGAACCTCTACATTTATGATATCCCAACGACACGCAACACGATGGTAAGCTGATGACGCTGCTGAAATGTCTGGCTGGTTAAATCCGCAGGACAGGACACGTACTCGGAATTGTTGAAAAGGGCCAAAAACGAGCGGCTGTCCGTTACACTCGAAAACATATAACTTTATTTCGCTGCCCAAAGTTGTTGTTGTTGTGGTCTTCAGTCCTGAGACTGGTTTGATGCAGCTCTCCATGCTACTCTATTCAGTGCAAGCTTCTTCATATCCCAGTACTTGCTGCAACCTACATCTTTCTGAATCTGCTTAGTGTATTCATGTCTTGGTCTCCACGATTTTTACCCTCCACGCTGCCCTCCAATGCTAAATTTGTGATCCCTTGATGCCTCAAAACATGTCCTACCAACCAGTCCCTTCTTTTTGTCAAGTTGTGCCACAACCTCCTCTTCTCCCCATTTCTATTCAATACCTCCACATTAGTTATATGATCTACCCATCTAATCTTCAGCATTCTTCTGTAGCACCACATTTCGAAAGCTTCTATTCTCTTTTTGTCCAAACTATTTTTCGTCCATGTTACACTTCCATACATGGCTACACTCCATACAAATACTTTCAGAAACGGCTTCCTGACCATTAAATCTATACTCGATGTTAACAAATTTCTCTTCTTCAGAAACGCTTTACTTGCAACTGCCAGTCCACATTTTATATTCTCTCTACTTCGACCATCATCAGTTAATTTACTCCCTAAATAGCAAAACCCCTTTACTACTTTAAGTGTCTCATTTCCTAATCTAATTCCCTCAGCATCACCCGATTTAATTTGACTACATTCCACTATCCTCGTTTTGCTTTTGTTGATGTTCATCTTATATCCTCCTTTTAAGACACTGTCCATTCCGTTCAACTGCTCTTCCAAGTCCTTTGCTGTCTCTGACAGAATTTCAATGTCATCGGCGATCCTCAAAGTTTTTATTTCTTCTCCATGGATTTTAATACCTACTCCGAATTTTTCTTTTGTTTCATTTACTGCTTGCTCAATATACATATTGAATTACATGGGGGAGAGGCTACAACCCTGTCTCACTCCCTTCCCAACCACTGCTTCCCTTTCATGTCCCTCGACTCTTATAACTGCCATCTGGTTTCTGTACAAATTGTGAATAGCCTTACGCTCCCTGTATTTTACCCGTGCCACCTTTAGAATTTGAAAGAGAGTATTCCAGTCAGCATTGTCAAACGCTTTCTCTAAGTCTACAAATGCTAGAAACGTAGGTTTCCCTTTTCTTAATCTTCCTTCTAAGATAAGTCGTAAGGTTAGTATTGCCTCACGTGTTCCAACATTTCTGCGGAATCCAAACTGATCTTCCGCAAGGTTCGCTTCCACCAGTTTTTCCATTCGTCTGTAAAGAATTCGTGTTAGTATTTTGCAGCTGTGACTTATTAGACTGATAGTTCGATAATTTTCACATCTGTCAACACCTGCTTTCTTTGGGATTGGGATATTTGGGATACTGCCCAAAGTATACAGCGCTAATTTCTGAGCTTACCTATTGACTGAATATGTCACACAATATAATGGCCTAAGGGGACAACCTCTTTAATTTGTAAAACGGCTGTAGGCCCATAATTTAAAACACAACTACAATGAATTTTAAAATGGCAGAAGGCCCAAAGATTTATCAAACAAAATTTAAATGAGGCTATGGGCCCAGACAATGCAAGAATTGACAAGTAAGGAATTTTCAGTTTTAAAAAGGCTGATGGCCCATTATTTAAAACCCAACTATAAGCATGCAATTTCAAACCATCGGCTATGAGCCATTAAAATACACAATCTAACACCACCAAAAAGATGTAGTACAGCGAGCGGTACTCAGAAGTTTCCGGGTGTCGATCTGCACTTGAAATATTAACGTTCACTTAGGGGAGACGGGTAGTCGGGCCAACTATATCTGGTCCGCCGGCAACCCAACCAAGAGACAGTCAACGAACCCACCGACAAGACGACTTGCTTTCTACCCGACCAATTCACAAGGAACTCCAAGGCCCAAACGTAAAAGGTGTAGCCGCCCACAACCAAGTATGCTTAAGCTGTCAAAACTACACGCACGTTTTGGACAGCGACAACACGTTGAGGAAAGGACACTGCCTTAATTTTACGTCAGCAGCCAGGGCAGGTAACCGGAACACTAACGGCCACAAGGCAGGAAATTCCGCTGGTGCACTTGGACTTCAAATAATCAAATACAGTTAAGCTCCACCGGGTAGTGGCCAAACTTTTGCCAACTCGAACACATGCCGTTGCTCAGCCCAACAGGCAACCATTAAAACCAGAGGCATAATGTGAACTAACTGGCTTCGGTAATTAAATAACCACTCAGCTTTGATGTCCTGGGTCTGTGAGCCACGAACCTCATAGCAGTCGGGACAGCTCCCACACACTGCGACATTGTGTAGAGATAGCCAGCGGGCCTGGCCCACTGCGCTGCGCGTAGATCTCCTGGCTGATCAACACCAACCGACTGATTGCTCAGAGCCAGTACGCCGACCACATTTATAATAACTTGCCAATCCAGATCACACAAACGACACACAGCTTCCCGAACGCTTGTAGGAAGAACTAGACAATGCTGACGGCAGTGACTGTATAACAACTGGGACGAAACACGACTCGGCACGGACAGCCAACCCATAAGCGATCGCCGGCCAAATACACGTTGTCCGACAAGGTGACCGACTGACGACCAACCAAAGTCGTCCCAGTCATGTGTGTCGGCAACCGTCAGGCGAGTCATGGCGATCCGGACCTCACTGCAGCCGCGCCCCAACTGAACTTGTGTCAAGTGCCACTCCAACACTGTCAGGTCCGAACCAACTCACAACACACGACGACCGAGAAGTAATAGCAGGCCAGCAAAGATAATACGGCAGGGCCTATATCGATATGAGCTGCTGCTGTCACTCACGGGCACAAGGCAGCAACTCAGTGACAACATTAATTGAAAATTAAGATAACGAGGTGGCAGTACGGTAAAATAAACAACAACAGATGTAAAATAAGAAATGGCACGAACACGTGTGTGGGGGGCTCAACTGCCATCCTTGCATAAGACAGGATACCATTGCACATTAACAACAGACTGCTGACAGTACTCAGAACTGTTTAGCCATGGTTGGAGGTATGGCATATTAAAGTAAACGCGACTGTTGCGTGGCAGTTCATTTACTCGCAGACCGAAAGTACTGCGCTAACACCAAGAGTGCAAACACGCTTTGGTGCGGAAGTCGGATACTTTGGATTCTGGTTGGACGGGAAGTTTACTTATGGGAACACATACAATACATTACCAAAAAAGCTAAAGTGAGGTTCCGATAACAATATGCAATGCTCAGCAGAGTTAGTACAATGGCTACGAGGATGTCCGTGCCCATGTACACTTCACTGATTAGATAATCGATGACAGACACAGTGGGTAAACACCTGAACCACATCATAATCGATACCCCCAGATATAGTGTTGCAGCAGGTCTTCACAGCGAATACCGCCTGTGGTCTCTTTCGGAGGTATTGAAAAAACACGCCACACGAATACAGAGAAAATCTAGTCGCTCGAACAACCCTCACATGCTACTCCTGGGGAAAACTACGATCACAACAATACATGGGTACACGAGCGCCGAAAAACACTACTCCTTAGTGACTCACCATCTACGGTATTTACGCTGTCACGCAAACCAAGAAATACGGCTATCCCCCGCATAAGAGCTATTGACTACCTCTGCTAGGTGAGCCGCATCGTAGGTAAGTCGAACACCGAACACCGGACACAACCCAATTCCCGACGGAATCTATACGCATCATTCCTTTGAGGAGCCATAAAACTGACTGACGCAGACAACACTGCCATGTTAGAGAAGCAGCCGCAGCAGCTGGCCCGGGAGACTTCACCAGTGCTCATCACCAGCGGCGCCCCTCTCCTCGATAGGATTTAATCACTATGTGATCAACCTAGCCATGACTTACGGTACCTACGCCCGACCACTAACACACTCTGACGCCCGCACGATCTGTCACAGACACCAAGAGACCGCTACGGGCCTTACTACTCGACCCGTTCCTCGACAGGACTGATTCATTATATGACAAACCTAGGCATGACTTTCGGTACCGATGTATGAGAAAGAGACCGCTACTGTCCCTACTACCCGACCCGACCGTTGCAGGTTTTTTGCCCTTTGGCACCTGCAATTCCTTCCCTCTGCTCTTCAAAACCGATGCCATTCGTTTGCTTTCCACCAACCTCATCTCCCCATGGCCCCGTATTAATACACAATCCCAAACACATGTACTGATTACATCCTGTTAATTCTTCGGTTAAACAGTAACAAACGCAGACGTGACAGCAGAAGTTTTCTGATGGTCACCATACCGGTGTTGGACTCCATCCTTTTTCTAAAATTATTTCAACTGATGCGCCGGATCTTGGCAGAACATCAGTCAGAGCTCCTTCGGAAGGCACCGCTGCGGGACTTACGAATTTCCAGCAACATCCTGTGACGTACCTGTCGGCCAAATACACCGCACGTATTCTTCGTAGTTAGGGATTATAAGTGATGTGGTCTTTACGTCCAAATACGTTTATTCACTGAGTGTTCCAGGCAAATACCAGTTGCTACCTAAAAACTTGTGTTTTTTTTGTCCTTGAAAAGAGTTATTCCTTGTTATTAAATCACTCTATTGTGATCGTAATAACACCTGTTATTGCTTTCCTGCGTCTTACTATTTCTTATCAAGCATCTCGCCGTGGGCGATATACCAAATACCACATGATAGCTGACCCGTATATTTAAAGATGTGGCCTCCCTGTGCTTCACTTATATGGTATTTGACCAACTTCCTTCGAGCGGATTGCATTACTGTTACTGTGATGATCATCTGACTTAAACTATCTTTCAAGAACTTACCCGATTTGTTCAACGGAGCCTATTACTCTTCCTCATTCTGATTTCCAATCTGTTGTATTATAGTTCACTAAGAGCTCACTGAGAATGCATCGTTATAAGCTGTATTTGGAATAAGGAGTACTACCAAACAGTATGTGTTCCTCTGCCTTACCAGCAAGAAAGCGTTGTCATCCAGCAAAAGTAGATGTGAAATTGTAATCCGAGTTACAGACAAGTGTTGTTGACATTAAGTTATAGTACAGTTATTCAGTACTTCTTAGCATCCGCCCATAAATGATCCCTAGGCATTAGAAAGTTATCTCAAACAAAATACCTTAAAGGTAGGTGCCTCATTCAGCTATTGTCAACGCGTAATAACTCCAGGATTGCATTCATGTTTAAGTAATTTCGGCTGTTCACGTTAGGAAGGGTTAATATATTATTAGTGCTTCTGATTTTTGGTGTGGTACAAATAGCTTATTTATTACTTGGTGTGTCCTTTGAAGCTATATGCGGTTTCGTGGAGGATAGAGTGAAGGTGTGAGCACATAGGTAATGGGTCTTTACTTTGCGCACGAGAACTTGCATGGTAGCGGGTTTTTAAAATTTCAGTTGTAAACCTCTATTTTTTAAACAACGTCTTATAATATTGAAGGTTAACGTTTATACTGTATGATTCGCTGTACAATTTATTTAAATATCCTAAAATTTTAAGAGTGAAGTCACTAATTTTTTTTGTCGGAGTTATTTCTAATTAAATTCGTTCTGGTCAGTGTTATTACTTCCTAGTGTCTGTAGCGGAAGTGTTTTATTATAAAAGAAGTGGTTCAATCTGCTTCCAAATTCTGAGTAAGTAAGGTCCGATCGCTAGTGAAATGCAAACCACTTTGAAAATGAAAACTGCTTTATTTGCAACGGTTAGTCACATTCAGTCTGCCAATAGAATAGTCAAAGAGGGCGGAGGAGCGGACAGAACTTTAGGCACTCTTTGGTAATGAGGGTTCGAAACTGACCCTAAAGGCATAAGAATCAGCAATGATCAACGGCATGAGGAAGCAATGGAAACCACTGCATTAAAGACACGCAACGTGTAACCCCAGAACTTGTGGCCTGTAACTGAAAAAGTGTAGTGATGATCTCTCCATTGGCAAAAGATTCCGGAATATTCCCCCATTCGGATCATCGGGAGGGGACTGCCAAGGTGGAGGTTACCAAGAGAAAAAGATTGAATAATCAAGGGAAGGATAACGTTCTACGAGACAGGGCGTGGAATGTCAGAACCTTGAACGTGGTAGGGAAACCAGAAAATCTGAAAGGGAAAATGCAAAGGCTCAATTTAGATACAGTAGCGGGCAGTGAAGTGAAATGTAAGGAAGACAAAGATTTCTGCTCAGATGAGTATAGGGTAATATCAAAAGCAGCAGAAAATGGTATAACAGGAGTAAAGTTCGTTACGAATAGGAGAGTAGGGCAGAGAGTGTGATACTGTGAACAGTTCAGTGACATGGTTGTTCTTATTAGAAGCTACAAAAATTCTATCATGGTTCAGGTACACATGCCGACGTCGCAAGTTGAAGATCAAGAGATAGGAAAAGTATATGAGGATATTGAAACGGTAATACAGAATGTAATGGGGAATTAAAGTCTAATAGTCATGGCGGACTCGAGTGCAGTTCTAGGGGAAGGAGTAGAAGAAAGATTTATAGGAGTATATGGGCTTGGGACACAGAATGAGAGAGGAGAAAGACTACTTGAGTTCTGTAACAAGTGTCAGCTAGTAATAGCGAATACCTTGTTCAAGAATCACAAGAGGAGGAGGTATACTTGGAAAAGGCCGGGAGATACGGGAAGATTTCGGTCAGGCAGAGATTCCGATATCAGATACTGGATTGTAAGGCGTACCCAGGAGCACGTGTAGACTCAGATCACAATGTAGTAATGATGCAGAGTAGGCTGAAGTTTAAGACATTATCAGGAAGAATCAATACCCAAGGAACTACTAAGGAACGCAACTATTAAGGAATGACGAGTTACGCTTGAAGTTGTCTAAGGCTTTAGATAGAGCAATAAGGAATAGCTCAGTTGGCAGCACACTTGAAGAGGAATTGACATCTCTAAAAAGGGCAATCACAGAATTTGGGAAGGAAAATATAGGTACAAAGAAGGTAACTGCGAAGAAACCATGGATATTAGAAGAAATACTTCAGTTGACTGCTGAAAGGAGAAAGTCCAAAAATGTTCAAGTAATTTCAGGAATACAGAAACTTGAGTCGCTGAGGAATCAAATAAATAGGAACTTAAGAGAAACTGAGACCAAATGGCTGCAAGAAAAATTTGAAGACATCGGAAAATAAATGATTGCCGGAAGGACAGGTACAGCATATAAGAAAGTCAAAGCAACCTTCTGAGACATTAAAAGCAAGGGTGGTAACATTAAGAGTACAACGGGAATTCCACTGTTAAATGCAGAGGAGAGTGCGAATAGGTGGAAAGAATACATTGGAAGCCTCTATGAGGGGGAAGATTTGTCTGATACGATAGAAGAAGAAACATGAGTCAATTTAGAAGAGACAGGAGATCCAGTATGAGAATCAGAACCAAAAAACGATTTGGAAGACTTATAGTCAAATAGGGTAGAAGAGATAGATAACATTCCACCAGAATTTCTAAAATCACTGGGTGAAGTGGCAACAAAACGACTATTCACGTTAGTGTGTAGAACAAATGAGTCTGGCGACATAACATCTGACTCTCGGTGAAGCATCATCCACACAATTCCGAAGACGACAAGAGCTGAAAAGTGTGAGAATTGTCACGCAATCACCTTAACAGCTTATGCATTCAAGTTGCTTACAAGAATAATATACAGAAAAATGTAAAAGAAAATTGAAAATGCGCTAGGTGACGATCAGTTTGGCTTTAGGAAAAGTAAAGGCACGAGAGAGGCAATTCTAACGTTGTGGTTTTTAATGGAAGCAAGACTAAAGAAAAATCAAGAAACGTTCATAGGATTTGTCGACCTGGAAAAAGCATCCTACAATATAAAGTTGTGCAGGATGTTTGAAATTCTGAAAAAGTAGGTTACGCTTTAGGAAGAAACGGGTCATATATAATATGTACAACAACCAAGAGGGAATAATAAGAGTGGACGACGAAGAACGAAGTGGTTGTATTAAAAAGGATATAAGACAAGGATGTAGAATTTCGGCCCTACTGTTCAATCTTCACATCGACGAAGCAATGCTGGAAATAAAAGAAACGTTCAGGAGTGGAAATAAAACTCAAGGTGGGAGGATATCAATGATACGACTTGCTTATGACATTGCTATCGTGAGTGAAATTGAAGAAGAATTGCAGGATCTCCTGAACGGAATGAACAGTCTAATGAGTACGCAGTGTGGGGTGAGAGTAAATGGAAGGAAGGCGAATGTAATGAGAAGTAGTAGAAATGAGAACAGCGAGAAACTAAACATCAGGATTTATGGTCACGAAGTCTAAGAAGTTAAGGAATTCTGCTACCTAGGCAGTAAAATAACCAATGACGGACGGAGCAAGGAGGACATCAAAAGCAGTCTCGCTATGGCAAAAAAGGCATTTCTGGACAATAGAAGTCTACTAATATCAAATATCGGCCTTTATTTGAGGAAGAAACTTTTGAGAATGTATGTCTCGAGTATAGCATTGTATGGTAGTGAAACATGGACTGTGGGAAAACCTTAACAGGATGGAAGTATTTGAGATGTGGTGCTAGAGACGAATGTTGAAACTTATTTGGACTGATAATTTAAGGTATGAGGAGGTTCCACGCAGAATCGGAGAGGAAAGGTATATGCGAAAAACAAAAGGAGAAGGGTCAGGATGATAGGACATCTGTTAAGACATGAGGGAAGGACTCAATGGCACTAGAGGGAGCTGTAGAGAGCAAGAACTGTAGAGGGAGACAGAGATTGGAATTCGTCAAGCAAATAATTGAGGACGTAAGTTGCAAGTAGTACTCTGAGATGAAGAGGTTAGCACAGGGGAGGAATTCGTTGGGGGTCACATCTGACTAAAAATAGAAACAAGCTTACCTTCCAGCTATTTCTCTCTAGAGTCGGCGCTACGACTCAGACATTTCTCTTACCGTTGAACCGACTTGCTAGTACTCTACTCATCTGCCAGTGCTTTCCGCCATTTCTCTACGCCGGCCTACAGCTCTTTGTCTGTGCAAAATGTTGTCACCGTAGCCAGAGGTTCATGTGAGAAGAGATGAGACTCAACGGGAGCCAGTTGCGGGCTCAGTTATGGCTGATCAAACACCTTCACGTCGAAAACGCTGCAGGAGCATCATCATTGACCTGCACATTGTGGTCGTGACTTGTCATGAAGAAGGAAACGCACGATAATTAAGTTATGGGGGCTGCGTGACATCATGCGAAATCTACCACCAGCGCCTCCTACTTGGCGGGAAACGTTATTTTGTAGGCATCTTTACATGCTCACTGTGTGCTCAGAGCTTAAGAGAGCGAAGTGATGGGATCGACGGGCATACTGGAGAAACTTCCCAACACATCTGGGCAAAGCTTCATCGGATTTTCCCCGTTGTTTCGATTTTGTGACAGATCGAAGAGCCCTCATATTTGAAATAAATTTGTTTAAAGTATTAAGCTTTTTACTAATCTAACCACTCCATCTCGTAGCTCCTTCCCATTAAAATTATAGCATTTTGACTACGCCACGTAATACAGTGTGTCTGAAAAAGAACTCCCTTGTTTTAATGTGTCCTACAATCTTGCAAAGTGACGTACACTATTCTGGTTTGTGGTGTTTGATTCATCAACTCTTCAAGTTTGGCTCCCCTGCAGTTTCCAGGTCTGTTTGATCTTGAGATGGCTCCCATGCTGCTTTTCTCCTCTGCTCCCTCAGTTCAGTCCAGGCGTGGGTGCGGTGCAGCGCAGAGCAACTCAGCAACAATGTGAACTCCGCAGCAGGAAGTGCAGTGTGCTATTTGGCTTGTTGAACAGAGTGAGTGATAACAGTACAATGTAATTTTAGACGCCAGTATGGTGGTGAACCACCTAGAGCAAAAAACTACCCGCCATTGGATAAATTCTTTCAAGAAAACCGGTAGAGTTTTAAAAGTAAAATCACCAGGTAGACCGAAAACGTCTGAAGATGTGTCTGAACAGACCAGTGTTTCGTGTGTTTGGAGCCCGAAGAAAATATCGGGCAGTCATAGCCTACAATTAGGAGTGCCTAAAGGTACTGTGTATGATGGTGTGCGTAAAAGACTTAAATTGCGCACCTACAAATAGCAACTACTACATGAATTAAAACCTACTGATAAAATCTAAAGGTCTGAATTTGCTGTTGCCTTTCTACACAGTGCTGATGAAGATGTACACTTTTTTTAAAAAAAAGATCCTCTTTTATGATGAGGCTACATTTCATGTCAGTGGAACAATAATAACTGCAGAATTTGGGGTGGGGGTGGGGGTGGGGTGGGGGGCAGAGCATTAACGAGACTCCCAAAGTTAATGTCTGGTGCGGTTTGATGGAAGATCGTGTGATTGCTCCTTTCATTTCTGTAGAAAAAACAATAAACAACAACGTTTACTGTGACATGTTGTCAGAATACGTCTTTCCCCAAATGGACGATTTTGTGGCATATATTTTTCCTAGACAATAGTACCACACCTCACTGCAGTAACAGTTTGCGTGTGGCTCTTGACACTCAGTTTCCAGGAAGGTGGATAGTCATGGCTGGCCCAATACCATTGCCCATTACGAATCCCAGACATAACCCACTAGACTTTTTCTTTTGGGTCGACATAAAAAATTTTGTGTACAGTGAAGAGAGCAGAGATATCAGTCATTTAGGGGAACAATCGGCGCTGCGGTTAGGGCAGTTACACCTGAACTGTCGGTGGGAAGTGGAATTACCATTAAACAAAACTTGAAGTAATTCTCTTTCATAATATGTACTCATCGATGTAATTTTTCATTAAATTCCCCATTAAATTTATACTTAAAACTAGGGATTTATTTTTCTAACACCCTGTATTTCACTGTGCCTCACGTATAATTTTCTCAGATTGGTAACCATATTGGCAGTATCGCCTCTTCCTTTCCAGTGGTCGTACGGTGGCACATCTATGACGACTCTGTAGGTGCGCTTGTTGGGACCCACGGCGCGAGGCCCACGCTGAACCAGTTGGTGTCTACAGGACGGAGTGTCAGAATCGCTCCCTGTATGTTACGGTCACCCCGCGTCCGCTCGCGGCTCGACTAGAGAGCCTGGAAGCTGGAGCCGGCGACGACAGGACAGGCGGTGCCCCCTGGGGAGGGGATTCGGCACGTACGCGCCACGCCGCGAGGCGGCCCTCAAATTTGATTACCGGGTGTGGGCGTGGCCGGCATGAGCAGGCGTCCCTCGCAGCCGCAGACGGCACAGAACGCGAGGCGCCATGGTCGCGGTACGCCACACACGTACCGGCCGAGCTCCCGTGCCGGGACGGCCTAGGCCGTCGCGACAGCACAATGGACGTCACTGTCTTAAGGGGGAAGGACTTATCCCAGCACAAGCGCTGAAAACACTGTGCTCCACCGCTCCCGGCTTTTCCGTAGCAATCTTAGTCACCATCAACTACTTCTAGTAAAAAGCTTCGTATGCTCTTGCTTACTTCGTATTTATTTCATTCTATCTGAAAAAAGGTATCGGAGCACTTATTAGTGGACATTAGTATGGGGTTTGTCCACTTTTGATCTTTACGACGGTGTGCACCTTTCTTACGCCTGACCACTGACGGTTTCTTCGAAACTTGTATATCTTATGTTCTGAAAGGGACTTTAGGGATTATTATGCTGTTTCGTCATCTTTATATGTTTCATCCACATCTTTAAATATTCTTTTCTATTTTGGGAATCTACTTCTTTTACATTTTCGTTTTATCTCTGAAAACGCACAATACCCTGCGAAAACAGATTTGTTTCTTTTGCCAGTTACCGTCAAATAATCTTAATTCTGGCAACAATTGATTTATTAAAAAGCCACTATAGACATTTTCTTTTAGATTGCGTAATCATCCACTCCATAAAAAATATGTTTTTGTTCTGCATAACATTTTTCTGTACAAACGTTATGGCTGACTTGGTGCAGTGTCGTCTAAGAAATAATTGTACTAATGACATATAATAAGTTTACAGAAGAAGGTAGGAGACGAGGTACTGGCAGAAGTAAAGCTGTGAGGACGCGGCGTGCGTCGTGCTTGAGGAGCGCAGTTGGTAGACCACTTGCCTACGGAAGGCAAAGGTCCAGAGTTCGAGTCTCTGTCCGGCACAAAGTTTTAATCTGTCAGGAAGTTTCATAATATCTGTATTGACTTTTGCTCTCTCAGGTCACCACCTCAGACATACGACATTAGGAACGAAATCTGGGAGTTTACTCCTTGTATAACTATATAGAACCCGTTTTTTGAAATTCGACTATGATGAAATGCGTTCATATTTAAAACTTGCTGTGCATCTGCTTACGGCTGAAATATGCAAAAAGTCAGTCTTACGGGGGTCGTTGACGAAAAACACACACTATTTCAAAAATGCACCAAATCCACAGTTTCCGAGATATGGTATTGAAATTTAGTACCACGTTTTAAATGAAAGTAAATCATTTACATATAAAATCCTTTGAGTATATAAATTCAACCTTTTGAATGAAATTTGAAGTTTTATTTTCAAAAAATTATGTATGTTACTTTTTTCTCAGAAAGTATTCAAGAGATTCCTACAAACATTTCTCTGTTTTATCTGTTAATATGTTGAAAGCTTCTCTCATGGGGTTTTCGGAATAGGTCAAATAGGAGAATTTTCATAATTTTTAACTATAATTCACAAGCACAGTTTTAAATTCATGCAATTCCAAGCACTTTGCGCCATATCTCAGCTTGCAATCAGAATTTTAAAATTTTTCTCTTGAGGCAAAGTGTATTAGGTTTACAGAAATATGTGTACAAAATTTTATAATTCTAGCATTCATAGAATCTGAGGAAAAGGCAAATAAACTTAAAAAAACAGACTTTACAGGAAACTCAATTTAAATTCAACCAAAATTTTTTCCTTATGTCACTTCTTCAGAAGGCACCACATTTGTACTCTGGGTCGTCTTTCCCTTCAAGGCTGATTTCTTGTTGTCTGTGTTCTTTCCTTTACCAGGTCTTAAACTGACTTTTCAGCTCCAGTGACGCTCTGTAAATCTATTTTTCTCAGGATGTCTTGAGTAAAGTATCCTACGTTGAAGCCCATTCATTGTAATAACTTTATCCTCACGACGTTCCCATCATTAAATACAATAACTGCATCATAAGTTAGAATTATGACAACTGTAGCATATTCAAATATGAGTGAACTTAGAGACTCATTTGGAATTTCGATTTGCCTATAACACACTACTTGAGATTGTAGGATCGGCCAGAAACCTGTACGTGGGCTTGGCAAGATCCGGGATACAATTTGGAAGCCTCTCCTTGTGAATGTAGGTGTTCTTATACCTCTGAGGTTGTACATATTTACACCAGCTAGTGCGGCACAGATTACGAATAGGGTGTTCATCTGTTGACTTTCCATGTCATTTACACTGGATAGAGTCTGTCTGATAAGCTTGCCATTGTACACTCGAAGAGAGTATATCATCTTCTTTGTGAGACCCAAAAAGGGAACTAATGCGGAATCTTCTGCCAAAAGACAGATTATCAAGACACTATTTGTATTACAGGCCACATGTCTTGTGGATACGCTGATAAGCTTGCCATTGTACACTCTAAGAGAGTATATCATCTTCTTTGTGAGACCCAAAAAGGGAACTAATGCGGAATCTTCTTCCAAAAGACAGATTATCAAGACACTATTTGTATTACAGGCCACATGTCTTGTGGATACACGGTGTGTGTCTTCAATGCAGCCGTTTTCATTGCCTTATGCATACATATACCGTTGATAATTGCTAATTATTCTGCTTTTACGGGCAGCTTCCCATCCCAACGGTAACCGAGTTTCTGTGAAGCTCTGCCCGCTCCTCCACTGATAAGGCCATTGTTGAAAAGAATGTGACTTATACTGCTGACGATTTTTAGTCAAGACTTAAGCACTGACCCGCACCACGGTCATTTTTATTACTAGTCCATATCATTGTCAATATATTAATTCTGAAGAAGAAAGGAAATCTTGCCCACAGTGACACTCGACGCAAGTCTGGCCGAGTTCGTAGAGCTTCTTGATATTCTCGGAAACACACAACACGGAATTGGCTTCCTGTGCCCACTCACGCGGAGGTGGAGAAGAGACCGTCTAAGAGGCAGTACTCTCGGCGTCAGTCATAGGTCGTTAATCGACAATCGTATCGAAATTTGCACTTTAGCAGTACTACATCTGTCATAGTTCTCGAATTTGCTTTTGTGTCTCCCTGCACCTCCTATCTACCTCATATAGAGTACAAGTAATAGAAAACAGTCTCTGTTGCATTTTATTAAAAATGACGTGCTTGGCGTGGTTGTGCATCTTCAGATTATCTGTAATTAATACTAGCAATCTCTAACATTCTGCGTGGTGTCTGTTTGTTCTACGTTTTGTCTTCCTACCACTTTCGAGCAACGACGCTGTGAGCTTGTTTTTTAGGGAATTGACTAGTTAGAACCTGGGACATGTTGCTGATAAGGAGACTCCAGACCACACATAACATGTAGAGTTCAGAAGAGTTCAGTGACTAGCGATGATAGAATCAAATACTTAATGATTTCAGCGTCAGCTCCACTGCACTCACTGTAAAAGAATCTTAATACTAACTAAATTTAGTGGAAGGGGTTCAAGTCTTTCCTATTTTTAGTTAGCTGGTAAAATAACGTCGAAAAAGCAGTTAAGTTTACCATTGGAAATTTTATTCTACTCACAAAACATTGTTTATAAATTGCACTATTGATAAAAGGAAATGCTTTAATAGAAGATGATAAAAACCAACTGTGACCAACAAAAATGTGAAAGAATATTCTCTGAATGGGTTTCCAAGTTCTACAATAGGTCAAAGGATGACCTATGCCATATCATATCTATAATCTAGGTTTAAATTCAGTTTCACAAAAGAGAAAACTATCAAAATGGTCTACAGTGACCCTCATTTACCTTTAATTACTTATCTAACTTGTCGTAAATTACAGTAGCTGATGTGGCTTCTCAATAATTATATAACAGAAAAATCATCACGTTTCAGATTTTAACTTACGTAGCAAATGTGAATACCATGAGCTTTAATTGACGATCGACACTAGTATTACGCAAAACGTGGGTGTAACAGATGAGATTTCTGCAGTTCTGAGTGAAGCCTTATGCGCTGAAAAATGCGGCATCATGTGCGTTCATTACCTTGTCGGTGTTTGTCAGGGGGCGGCGGCCTGCGCAGCTCCATACAGCACGCCGTCTCGGAAGCAACTCTCTCCAAACTTGTCTTTACTACAATTTACCGAAGTTGGTTTTAGAAAAACTATCTGGCTGTGTTTTCACCCAACCAATCATGGTCTCAATGTTAACCTTAAACTCAGCCTACAAAAATTCTGTCCATCCAATGAGAAACGTTATACTTCTCGTGGTGGGGCAATGTTTTTAAAGTTTGGAACGTAACAGAGACGCGAAAAAGTCTCACGCTAAAACTTGCACCTGCTGTGCCCCTTTTACTATCGTAAGATTTATACTGTTCTTCTGATGGGCTCTAGCTTTTAACATGGCTGGGTGGGGGGGGGGGGGGGGGCTGGTCCTGGCGGTTACTTTCCATAGTGGGGTAATGTTTTTAACGTTTGCAACGTAACAGAGACATGAAAAAGTCTCACGCTAAAACTTGCCCTTTTAGTGTTATCGTGAGATCTATACTGTACTTCTGATGGGCTCTAGCTTTTAACATGGGTTGGGGGGGGGGGGGGGGTACTGGTGATTATCTGGGTGTCCGTCCCTTATCATAGGGCCTTCTAGCTTACACGGTTCTGCTCTCGGCTTCTGTTCTCGTTTCTCCCCTCGGAACTCCGTCTGTCTCACGGTGGGAAGGTAAACATGCATTTAGGCATTATTGTGTTAGTCTGCGGTATTCAATTTGCTCACTCGTTACTCGTATTACTTTGGTTAATTGAATGTTACGATTTATTCGGAGCTATGTGATATACTACTGGATTTGCTTATCATGTCAGGGTTTTAATGGAGGGTATTGGATTAGCCTGGCACCTTACAAATCTTATAACAATTTACTCTCTAACCTATTTAGCACTGACCAATTTATGTACATTGTCTAGAGTACCATTTGATACCACTGTGAGTCATGGCTATGACTGCTAAACAGTCTTCGCATAACATATTGCCCAAATTTTTGAGTTTCGTTTTGGTTCTTAATTGTGCACTCAAGAAGACTTAATTTCCTATTAGCGTTAGAGTTTTCCGCTTTTGACTGATAAGTTTTCACTTACCATTACCGGCTTTCCTATGTTTATGTTTGACGATTGCAGTCTTCGCTTGAACGCCGTCATATCTATGGCTTTTAATGCAGTCTCTGCTGTTCGAGGCAGATGAATCACTTTACTTCTCATCTTTAGCTTATCTATACCACTGACTGGTGCAGATAGGAGGGCGGGTAAGCAGTTATGTAACAAGACTGATATTACTAATTACAGATAATCTCAAGATACGCTAACTGACCGAAATGCGTCGTTATTAATAAAACATTTATAACCGAGACTGTTGCCTCTTTTTAGAAATTTCAACCACTGTTGCTGTATCAGGCTTTAATGAAGTAATAGTCATGTGGTCATAATGTTCAGAGCCAGAAAATGCATAACCGCGAAGGGCACTAATACGATACCGCGCCTACACCTGGTGAGAAGGAGTACTCGTACTTTTAATATTATACAAGACGAATGGCGACTTGTAAATAGCCATCAAAGAATTCTAATGCCGCTTCCTTTTTTTAAAAAAAAATAGTCTAAATCGACTTTATTTTGTTAAATGAAAAACATCTCGGTACACAATATTTTTTTCCTTTTACTGGGAGTAAGATGGCAGCTATGGGGTGGCGGGCGGGGTGGGGTGGAGGGGATGTGTCCGTCCGCTTTTTCCCGATATGGGCGCCATTGGTAGCTACTGAACTTCAGTTTCTTCCCTTGGGATTTTACTCTCTCCGGAGATACCTTCGCGTGACCGAAATACAGGGCCCCTACGAAAAACTCATGGCAATCTCAATTTTCAGAGTTAATATTACAGCAGAAGGTGCTGACCAATCGGAAGGTGAACCACTGACAACGGGAAAAACAACGCCTTGGAGGCTTTTTATTTCCCGTTACATTAATGTAGCTCTGGTACGGCTCGACGCGGAATTTTAATTGCCGCGAGACGTCATGAAGGTCGAAGACCCCTAGAGGTCTCTGCACCATCGCGCCGTAAGCTGTGGCGGCGCGTGCGTCCTGGCACGCATGTAGTGTGAAGGCGCCACCGTGGAACACGTGGTTCTAGCGGCCAATAGCGGCGCCACTGATAGAGTATTTAAGAGCCGGCCTCTCGCTCAGCGAGACTGTTTAGTGCAGCGTTCCAGTGACTGTTCAGTGTTCGTCTTTCTCGTGTTGCGAACAAAAACTATGCTGTTGCTGGGTGGCAATTTTATGTCTTTTGCGAACAGAAAACAGACTGTCGCCGTGTTTTTTAATTTTCTGTCTATTGTTTTATCTGTCTGCTACGTATGTATTTTATTAGCTTCATCATCCCTTTCTTCTACGTTTTAAGTGCCACGACTTTTTCGCCATGTTACTCTCCGATTTTATCACCTGTTTTTATTATTTATTCTCTTCATCTTTCAACAAAGTCTGTAAGCTGAAGAGCGGCATACTAAGCTGCTGGCTTCTGCCAGCCTGCCCCCTTCGGGGGGAATCGAAATTCAATGGAAAAAAAAGGCCAGCCAGCGAGTATAATCGTTGCGTGAGTCTCGACACATCGCCTCGATCACAAAAAATGGTTGAAATGGCTGTGAGCCGTATGGGACTTAACGTCTGAGGTCATCAGTCCCATAAAACTTAGAACTACTTAAACCTAACTAACCTAAGGACATCACACACATCCATGCCCGAGGCAGGATTCGTACATGCGAACGCAGCGGTCGCGTGGTTCCAGACTGAAGTGCCTAGAACCGCTCGGCCACACCGGCCGGACGCCTCGATCACAGATAGCGAGTTGATCGTTCTTTGTTTTCATTGATAGTGGACGTCTTTGATTCGTTTGGTTGTCTCTCTCCTTCCGTTGCTTCTTGCATGTTGTCGTCGTAAGGTCTCACTCCGTCGTCCGTCGTAGTTTCGTGTCCGTCCTTTTCGTTCGTTTGTTTGTTCGCGGACCACTCTCCGTTTGGTCCCGCCGCCCGTTTTTGGCCACCCCGCGACTGTTCCTGTCGCGGTCACAACAGCTTACAAAAGTATCCATCTATCAAAAGCCAGAGTAACCAACTTTTGCAACGCTGACCGCTGCGAGACCCGCAGGAAAAAAGCTAATGAGGTTCTGGAAGATACCGAGACGGATGTGGAACCATGCCAACTTCAGTGTGGTGGCCAGCTGTGCTAGGTTTCTCGATTGAGAATCCATGACGCCAACAGCCCGACTGACGAGCTCCAACAGGTGACCTAAGGAGTGCAGTAAACTTATCGAGGGTCCTCTTCGAACAAAGCATGTGCAATGGAAGCTGTGTGACTCTTTGCATTGTCCACCTAGTAGGTGACTTCGTGCAGAGGAGTAACAACCTTTTTGTGGGGGTGGGCATGGTCCCAAGGATAGATGCATACTTGATCCATTATGTCTAATAGAATGGCAAGATCACCTATTGCCAAGAAAATATTATCAGGTCATAACGCACCTTCCTCCGGGCTGAAGCCTTCCGACGACTGTTACGGGGTTTTTCTTGAGCCGTGGTAAAAATTACTGTTTTGAAGAGCGAGCCGCAGCGCGTAGTGTGAAGCAGTCGCCCTCCGTTACTGACGGTGGCGCCGCTTTGGCAAATCGCAGTTTTGGTGTCTTCCTCTGGTGGAAAAGGGGAAAAGTTACCGGTTCACGTGCATGCAAAAGGCGCTATGAGCTCGCCAGTCGGTCAGTCTGGGTCAGTCTCTCGTCCCCAGCTTGCTTGTCTGTCTCTCGTCCGCATTTGTTTGGCAGTTAATGTGTGTCTGTCGTTCGGAGTGCTAGTATGTCTGTCGTTCGGATCAACCTTCAAAGGCGGCAAAATGAGAGTCTTTCCACTCCGCCAGTAAGAGAACTCAGTGAGTGGTCGCTCGGTCAGGGCTTAGTCCCTACATCTGAGTCTGCGCGTTAGGCCGAAAGTCTGCTCGAGTTTTCTCAGGCAGTGGTCATTGGCGGCTGGATCGATCGGTTGGTCGGTCGCGCACTGAGCCACAAGATGACTTGTTTGTCTTGAGCGTCGGCGCATGTGAGGTCGCCACGTGTGTCCAGTGGGCTGCGGCTTATAGCTAGGGGTAGTGAATTCGCAGTCGACACGAGAGCAACAGGAGTCAATCCACGAAATCAGTCTGGCCGGTGCGAGCTGCGACGTCGTGACAGGAGAGATAGGCGCGCCTTCTTGCGTCCGTTGAAGTGGCTGGCAGCGGACGGTTCTGGAGAGAGATTTGAGGGTGCTGTGCCAGGTCTTCTCGAGAAATCGCAATTTATTAGAAGTGATTGGTGATATGTTGTTTGATTTACTCTTGTTAAATTCTACTGGTTTTCTTGGTGTGGTCACCAGCCGTTTTGATTTGGGTTCGTCCCACCATTCTTCTCCGTTTGCCCACCCGCGGGAAAGTGGTTGTTTATAAATTGGATGGTCCGTTTTTCCCTTGTGGAGTAGGGGTGGGTTAGAGCAACCTGCGGTTCAGGTTGTTCGGTAATCTCCCTATCAATCTACCGTACGTTAGTAGCTGCCTCTGTCATGTTTGTTGGATTTGGTGTGTTAACGAATGCTTGGAGTGTAACCACCTAATACCTGTAATATGTTTTGATCTTTGGAATCTTTGATATTACTGCCTATGATCTTGAGAGGCGGTATCTGCGTCCTGTAGAGCATCTTAACTATTGTTTGGCCAAACTTGTACAATTTTATATAAGGTTACATCTCATGGGCTTTTATTTAAATGATCATTTTAGTATATAAAGTTGCCACCCTTTCACCGTAAGACTTTTCTGAGAAGTTAAAATGAAGTTGCACCTTCAATGGCAAGGTTAATATTTTAATTGTTACTGTTTTGTAGCATTTCCGTCGCTCCTACCGAGGGGTGCATAGTTAGCGTGCTTGTGTAAATTGTTAAAACTCTTAGTCGAAAGTTATCTGGTGTGTTGCAGATTTGCAGCAGTGTAGTCTTTCAGAGGCTGTTGTGAGCGGTCTTAAATACGGCCGTGTCAAAAGGGATCGGCAAGGTACTCTCCCCTGAAGCTAAGACAGTCAAAACTTGTTTCTATCTGCCTCTGAATAAATTGTAACTTTGATATTTAGAGGGTGTTTTCGGATTATAATTTTAAACCTGTTTCTTTAAAAAATGCTTTTAGGCACTTTTAAAGTGAATAAAATTCGCATTTGTAAAAAGGAAATTGGTTATGATTTCATCAGTTACTCCCTGGCAACTACTTCCATGCCTACATAGGGTGAGTAAATGTATTAATGTTCTTGATGAATCGCTAGTAAATAATATAAATTCTTAAGAATATTCTTTGAAAATCAATCACGGTTTATTTGCTTTCAGTCGTTTCACCCCGTATACGCCCACGAGCATCTGTAGTCTTAAAAGGCTACCTGCCACCACACAGTGGACGCCCACTTACGGTAATTGCGAGCAAATTCGGGCCTTCGTCACCGATGAACAGCTGTCAGCATGGGTGCACGAACCAGGCTTCTGGAGCTTCCGCAACATGGTTCGCTGAGTGGTCGTTGAGGAGACACTGTTGAAGGCCTCTGGGTAAACAGTGCGGGCAGTTGCTCAACTGCACATTCATTCGCCCGAACATATCTCTGCAACCGTCGTTCATCCGTGTCATCTGAGGCCTATGGCGAACATCTGTTGCCTCGGAACCGGTTTTGGATATCGTTATTTTGCCATCCATTTAATCATGGCGACATGGGAACAGTTCATAAACTTAGCCGCCGTGTCGGTGGTGCATCGACCCGTGGCCCGAAAGCCAATGATCATATGCCCCTTTGGACGTCAGATAAATGGCTCCGTTGCCGCTTCCCCTTCACACACCCCACACGCTTTATGTACCCTTCACAGACAGTACTGCCACCTGGCACTTCGTTGACGACTGACGTAGGCGGTGATCATTTTAATGCGACTGGACGGTGTATGCAACCGCGAGCCAGTTTGATGCTTCGTCTGTTACTGTGTGAGTCCACTTTACAGACGTTTTCTCTGCCACCAGAAGCAAGGAATACGATGTTAAGGCAGTACCTAGAGGAGCATTGGTCCTGCAGATGCCGGAATGCCATGAAGAAGCGACGCGTGATGCTTCTGTGGGGGGAAGAGTACGGCGGAGCTCATGACGTATACATCAGGAGGCAGTAATATTCTGGAGACGGCAAACAGAGGCTCCGCGGCCGACAGACGTCCCAATAAAGGCGCAGCGCTGCTGCAATATTCAACAGCCAATACGGCCGCACGTGGCACCGCGCAGCCGGCACCGCCAGCTTCGACACCACCCCTGGCGCAAAACTCCGTCTCCTATCCCCGGGCACTCTTCGGCACATACAGCCCCATTATATAGGTGTGAGGAAGTGGTGGTGGTGAGGCGGCCGTTCACAAAAAAAAACAGTGTGGAGGAAGTATTTGGGAATTAATAAGGATATATTTTAACTTCGAATCGAAGACGTGGTTATTACAAATGGAGAACATACTATGATAGCGCAAGGAAGGATAATATCTTGGCATGTTCTGTGTGAACGATCCAATGCTACTGCTCACGCGGCTGCACGAAGACTGACGCCTTCTTCCCAAATTCATTACTTATGTACACAAAGCTGTTGCCTCCTTGAGCTCGCGATTCTCGATGTACACGTAGCGGTTCTCGGCTGACGCTGTGAACGAGTCGGCGTTATCCCTCACTTGCTCACCAGTCGTTGTGAGTGGGCGCAGTGTTCAAAATGGTTCAAATGGCTCTGAGCACTATGGGACTTAACATCTGTGGTCATCAGTCCCCTAGAACTTAGAACTACTTAAACCTAACTAACCTAAGGACATCACACACATCCATGCCCGAGGCAGGATTCGACCCCGCGACCGTAGCAGTCACGCGGTTCCGGACTCAGCGCCTTAACCGCGAGACCACCGCGGCCGGCAGGGCGCAGTGTTGGCGCTGTTGCGTAGCGACTAAGGTCGACGCTCACACTGAGTATCTCGCATATGGATGATGCAATAGGCTAATTAATTATTTTTATTTGTTTAATATAATATTTTTGTTACGGGTAAAGGAAAGGAAAGAATTTATTTAATTTTCATAGTAGTGGGTGAGGCCGCCAATGACTTTAATTTTCTTACAATTGTCATTACCTTTAACCCACACTGACACGGATTCGGATTTATTAATTTTACGATAATTTCTGGTCCTGAGAACGAACGGCATTGCAGAGAGGTAATTTGATTACCTCATATCTCTGTTGTAGACCCACTGCGATATGAAATGTCTGATAAGCGATGACGTCCCGGCTGTTAAAACTATCTAGACCTGGAACTTTGTCGACTGGCGTTTTATTCAACAGTTTTAGAAATACGCAGAAAATTTATTTGGAACAGTTTGCTCGTGTCCATGATAGTTGGGAAAAAGACACAATTAATTGGTGGAATATTGGTGTTTGTAATGGGTTTAAAAAAACATTGTACTTGTATGAACTTCCAGGTGCAGGTAAATCCAAATTATTAGAATAATTAATCAGATATGATGAAAGTGCTGAGTAATTTTTCTGTCCTACACCAGACGAATTTGCATTTCAAAATCTTAACACTTTTCATAAAGTAACTCAGTCTAAAGAATTTAGTCGGCAGAGGTGGAAATATTACTCCCCAGAGTTGAAGAGATTATTTGAAGTTGAAAGCTTTACTGTTAATGTAAAATTTCAAGATATGAAGATGATGAAATTTAATGGCCATGTTATATGTGTTTCAAATGCTTATGATACTCGTGATGCGGCGTTTGAAAAGACATATGATAGTAGTCAGTGCCCATGATAAAGGAAAATGCCTCTTTCAATTCCAAATGGAACAGTATGTCATTAGCCGTAATCTTTTGCGCAAATTCCAGTACACCGTAAGGTAAGGGATCAGACTGGAAAGAAATCCCACAATAAGTCTGATTATGTGTATTGTCTTGCGATGGAAGGTCAAGCGCTGGCAAGTTAATCGAGAACGATAGACCAGAGAGGGCTGTGAGAAGTCTTGCGCCAACCGTACGCTCACCGACCGCTCTCGTAGACAACGCGACAGCAGCGGCCCCTATGCGTCGAGGACATAAGCACCGCTCCCGACTGGTTGCGGCCCAGTTCTACAGCAGTTTCAAGGCTAGCAACTTGGATAGCAGGGTCAACTCTAATCACTTACTTGTACTGTCTGTGTAACACGGACTTGGGAAATGTTATACTGTCTGTCGTCCTCTGCTTGCCATACATCAGTGTAATCGCTGAGTTAAGTATTGTAATCATTTCTGTTGGTAATAAAATTCACAAATGCGATTTTCTGATCGTGGTCTAGCGATCCGAGAAAGCAGGTTTCCTCGACACCCCATATTTGACGACTGGGCTGGATCATCATTTTGTTTGCCGGCCGCTATGGCCGACCGGTTCTACGCGCCTCAGTCCGGAACCGCGCTGCTGCTACGGTCGCAGGTTCGAATCCTGGCTCGGGCATGGATGTGTGTGATGTCCTTAGGTTAGTTAGGTTGCAGTGGTTATATGTCTAGGGGAATGATAACCTGAGATGTTAAGTCCCAGAGTGATAAGAGCCATTTGTTCACTGCTAAGGTCATCAGTCCATAACCTTATGCACTACTTAACCTAAATTGTCCTAAGGACGAACACACACCCATGCCCGAGGGAGGACTCGAACCTCCACGGGGACCAGCTGCACAGTCCATGACTTCAGCGCCTTAAACCGCTCTGATAATCCCGCGCGGCAGAGCCATTTGAACCATTTAACATTCTATTTACATTTTCTTGGTCCAAAATGAGTCACACTGCAAGTTTAAGCTATACTGCAGTGGCGTGTAGCTCAGAAATGTGATGCAATGTTCCTTCGGGAATGCATTCATGACCAGAGGAACATTCCATCAAACCCTGCAACATCGTATTTACCCGCCGTCACTGGATAAGCGGCTTTCAATCATAATGTCTCCACGATACAGGAATTCTGAGATAACAGGTATTGACATATGCTAAGAAAAGCCATAAAGCCATATTAGCTTAGCGTATGTAGTCGGCAATGCAGTAGAAATGGGCAAAACTATTCTTTTCAGAGATCGGATCAGAACTGTTCACTCCCTGAAATGAACTAGCTCTTTTTCATGACTCACCACTCATGCACAATAGAAGATAAATGGAAAGCACATTGCCCTTTAAACTTTGTTTATTCCAGTACTATACCTGTATTTTGATCTTATTTGATCCCGTTTTGAAGTCACACTGATAATGAGTAAGAATTTTGTATTGTTTATTGAAATTTCCACAATATGACAAAGTTTTGATTATTGATTTATTTTGCACTATCGTGGTTTTGGCTTTGTAGCCATTATCATGGTCAAAGGTGAAATACTCATAAAATATTGGTGTATCACATTTTGTGATACGTTTATTGGTTCGCTCGTAATTAAAGTGTAAAATCGAGTGTCAATAATAAAAAATCCTTTAGTAAGAGGAGTCGTCAGGAACTTAATCTGACCAGTTTAAACAAAAATAGAATAAAAACAAATGATGTATACATAACATAAATATGTAATAAACGGGTATTACTACCAAGAACAATATCTAGTAGAGACGAACTCCAATGCAGGGGCGCTGAGTCAAGCAGGTCGAGCCGCGAGCTGTATTACTGCGTGAGCTAAGACCGCAGAGACCAGAGTGACACCTGAGTTGCTTTGCTCAACGCTCTGGCTACAGTCGAGAACTGATGGGTAAGCGTTGAGCGAGCGAGTTCCAGGGGCGGGGGAGTGGTGAACGGCCACCAGTCACTCACTCCGAGACAAATCGTCCGTTCTCTTGCGAGCAGGTTATTGCAAGTAGTTCTTATGTTCTCCGCTAGGAGGCTCTCTGTCCTGTTGCTCGCATCAACTGCCCAGAAGGCAGGACGTGCGGCTGGAACGATCGGCAACGGAGTGTGATGCTAAGTTAGGTGCGCCAGACACCACACGCGGCAGAGGAAGCACAGAGACAGCACGGCATATGTGAAACGCAGAATTCATTAGGGCACTGCACAATGCAGGCAGCCAAGGCAGAAGCAGGGCAGAGGCCGGCGCTGGCTATGTTGTGTGGCGTGCAGTGTGCTCTGATCAGTGGAGGCCCCGCTGATCTGCTCTGACTCTCTGTCTCTCTCTCTCTTTCTCTCTCTCTCTCTCTGCTATGGGAAACATTTGGAGCTACCGTTCTTTTTTTCTGAATCACTGATTGTTCACTCCTTTGAAAGATTCGAATCTATGAATCAGTTCAGGAGTGGATCCCCCATCTCTACAATGCAGGCTTTGACTCTGTCATTCAGACTACCATACAGTTTGTGAATTCTGTCCTGGCCTACGTTATGCCACGCCTGCGTGACCTGTTCACTCGGTTCTGTGAGAATTGTTGATTACTGAGTCACACAAGTCACCTCTCATCCAATCATATCCAACACGTCCTCGATTGGAGACAAGTCCAGAGATTGTGCTGGCGCATCTTGCCTAACACACTGGGTTTCAAGAGCAGGGTGTGAACCGAAATTGTCCTGTTGGAGCAACACACCAGCTTCATGTTGCAAAATCAGCAAAGGGGAAGGCGTTTTTATACCGATAAGAAGTGCAATAGTATCGAAGGAAATTGACGGAGATTCGAATTGTGAAATGATTTGGGTGATGGTCACGGTTAAAGCAGGCTCAGACATGGTAATTGGATGTCTCTATAGGCCCCCGGGCTCAGCAGCTGTTGTGGCTCAGCACCTGAAGAATAATTTGGAAAATATTTCGAGTAGATTTCCCCGCCATGTTATAGTTCTGGGTGGAGATTTTAATTTGCCGGATATAGACTGGGAGACTCAAACGTTCATAACTGGTGGCAGGGACAAAGAATCCAGTGAAATATTTTTAAGTGCTTTATCTGAAAACTACCTTGGGCAGTTAAACAGAAAACCGACTCGTGGCGATAACATATTAGACCTTCTGGTGACAAACAGACCAGAACTATTTGAATCAGTTAATGCAGAACAGGGAATCAGCGACCATAAAGCGGTTACTGCATCTATGATTTCAGCCGTAAATAGAAATATTAAAAAAGGTAGGAAGATTTTTCTGTTTAGCAAAAGTGACAAAAAGCAGATTACAGAGTACCTGACAGCTCAACACAAAAGTTTTGTCTCAAGTGCAGATAGTGTTGAGGATCAGTGGACAAAGTTCAAAACCATGGTACAATATGCGTTAGATGAGTATGTGCCAAGCAAGATCGTAAGAGATGGGAAAGAGCCACCGTGGTACAACAACCGAGTTAGAAAACTGCTGCGGAAGCAAAGGGAACTTCACAGCAAACATAAACATAGCCAAAGCCTTGCAGACAAACAAAAATTACGCGAAGCGATATGCAGTGTGAGGTGGGCTATGCGAGAGGCTCTCAATGAATTCGAAAGTAAAGTTCTATGTAATGACTTGGCAGAAAATCCTAAGAAATTTTGGTCCTATGTCAAAGCGGTAGGTGGATCAAAACAAAATGTCCAGACACTCTGTGACCAAAATTGTGCTGAAACAGAGGATGACAGGCTAAAGGCCGAAATATTAATGTCTTCTTCCAAAGCTGTTTCACAGAGGAAGACTGCACTGTGCTTCCTTCTCTCGATTGTCGCACAGTTGACAAAATGGTAGGTATCGAAGTAGACGACAGAGGGATAGAGAAACAATTAAAATCGCTCAAAAGAGGAAAGGCCGCTGGTCCTGATGGGATACCAGTTCGATTTTACACAGAGTACGCGAAGGAACTTGCCCCCCTTCCTGCAGCGGTGTACCGTAAGTCTCTAGAAGAGCGAAGCGTTCCAAAGGATTGGAAAAGGGCACAGGTAATCCCCGTTTTCAAGAAGGGACGTCGAACAGATGTGCAGAACTATAGACCTATATCTCTAACGTCGATCAGTTGTAGAATTTTGGAACACGTATTATGTTCGAGTATAATGTCTTTTCTGGAGACTAGAAATCTACTCTGTAGGAATCAGCATGGGTTTCGAAAAAGACGGTCGTGTGAAACCTAGCTCGCGCTATTGTCCACGAGACTCAGAGGGCCTTAGACACGGGTTCACAGGTAGATGCCGTGTTTCTTGACTTCCGCAAGGCGTTTGACACAGTTCCCCACAGTCGTTTAATGAACAAAGTAAGAGCATACGGACTATCAGATCAATTGTGTGATTGGATTGAGGAGTTCCTAGATAACAGAACTCAGCATGTCATTCTCAATGGAGAGAAGTCTTCCGAAGTAAGAGTGATTTCAGGTGTGCCGCAGGCGAGTGTCATAGGACCGTTGCTATTCACAATATACATAAATGACCTGGTGGATGACATCGGAAGTTCACTGAGGCTTTTTGCAGATGATGCTGTGGTGTATCGAGAGGTTGCAACAATGGAAAATTGTACTGAAATGCAGGAGGATCTGCAGCGAATTGACGCAAGGTGCACGGAATGGCAATTGAATGTCAATGTAGACAAGTGTAATGTGATGCGAATACATAGAAAGATAGGTCCCTTATCATTTAGCTACAAAATAGCAGGTCAGCAACTGGAAGCAGTTAATTCCATAAATTATCTGGGAGTACGCATTAGGAGTGATTTAAAATGGAATGATCATATAAATTTGATCGTCGGTAAAGCAGATGCCACACTGAGATTCATTGGAAGAATCTTAAGGAAATGCAATCCGACAACAAAGGAAGTAGGTTACAGTACGCTTGTTCGCCCAATGCATGAATACTGCTCAGCAGTGTGGGATCCGCACCAGGTAGGGTTGATAGAAGAGATAGAGAAGATCCAACGGAGAGCAGCGCGCTTCGTTTCAGGATCATTTAGTAATTGCGAAAGCGTTACGGAGATGATAGATAAACTCCAGTGGAAGACTCTGCAGGAGAGACGCTCAGTAGCTCGGTACGGGCTTTTGTTAAAGTTTCGAGAACATACCTTCACCGAAGAGTCAAGCAGTATATTGCTCCCTCCTACGTATATCTCGCGAAGAGACCATGAGGATAAAATCAGAGAGATTAGAGCCCACACAGAAGCATACCGACAATCCTTCTCTCCACGTACAATACGAGACTGGAATAGAAGGGAGAACCGATAGAGGTACTGAGTGTACCCTCCGCCACACACCGTCAGGTGGCTTGCGGAGTATGGATGTAGATGTAGATGTAGAAGGAAAGGACGTCGCCACATTCTGCACGTACTGGCCGCTGTTTGCTGATGAGAGGGGCTTGAAGCTTACATATGCATTCTACAAGACGCGCTCACTAGGTCTACGTCATACGCGCTAACGACCATCACTTTCGTGCAGGTGGAATCCTCTTTCATGTCTGAAGACCTTGACGCTTAGCTCCATCTTCCAACTGTTGTATGGTTGGACCAGTTGAGCCCTGCACGTCGATGCTGTAGCGTAAGTGGAAGACAGGGTAGCGTTGTACGTGCCCGTAGTCCCACTGCGTGTAACCGGTTCGGAACGGTTCGTGTTGGCATGTTTAAGATCAACAGCCTCATTACCTGTGCTAAGGTAGCTGTATGATCTACCACTGCTGCGCTTATAGTACGACTTTCCTGGCGGGCATCTGCAGTGCGTGGACGACCAGAACCTCACCTACAGTTGTGGGAATGGTCACGCGACCACTGACACCAGCCTTAGGGCACAACTTCGGCAGCACAACAAACTTGTCTGGCAGTTTTCCGCAAGGACCGTCTTACCACTAGGAAGGCCACAATTTGACCCCTTTTAAATTCGCTCAGTTGGCTGCAGGAAGCCCGAGTGCATCTCCGTGGCATGCTTGTCTGCTTGCTCCACATATTTTAACCATACTGAGGCTTCTGACTGTTGTCATTCCATATTAAAGGGTAAACACAGATCCCGCTCTGGTAGCAATGCGGCTGCGCAGTCTCTTGGTGGACGCGTTCAAACGATTGTCAGTAAATGTACAATTTCCCAGTAGTACTATTTTGTCCGACAGTGGATACAACGGCGGGATAGAAAAGTAGTTAGACCGCTCAACAGGCGAAAAACCTTAGGACCTGATGGGATACCAATACGATTCTATGTGGAGTATGCAAAAAACATCTACCTCATCTAGGAGCGCTATACTGTATGTCTCTGAAGGAGGGAAGCGTTCCTAAAGTTTGGGAAAAAGCGCAGATCGCTCTCGTTTCCAAGAATGAGCATAGAACATCCCCACAGAGCTATAGGCCTATTACATCTTGATGTCGGTTTGTAGTACAGCGCTGGAACATGTTTTACGATCGCATATCATGATTTATTTTAAACCCAAAATCTGTGTAGGAATCAATGAGGGTTCTGAAAACAACGATCGTCTTAATTGCAGCTCGACGTCTGCGTCCTCCACGAGATCTAGAAGGCAATAGATGCAGGTATTCAGGTTAATGCTGCGTTCCTTCACTTCCGGAAGGCGGTCAACAGAGTTCCGTACTGCCGCCTAATAAACTAAATACGAGCGAACGGAATACCAGAGTTAAAGAGTATCTAGCAAACTGAACATGTCATGTCATTTTCAAAGGAGAGGTACCTTCAAACGCAAAATTATCTCTCCGGGTACCAAAAGGGAATGTCACTGGGTCATTCCTTTCCATAGTGTATGTAGATGATTTGGTGAATAACTTAAAATGTTCTATGAGGTGGTCTTTCGACGCATGACGCTGTTTTCTACACAGAAGTTGCAAGGCTAGGAAGCTGTAGTGATATACAGAGGATCGAAGCTTGATGGAGGGAGTGGCAATTGACCAACATTAAGAAACGTAACGTATTGCTTCCTCTTAGAAAGACTCCAGAACAATCACTGATGGTTATTTAAAGTTGAACACAACATAAAACTAATCGTTGGAAAGGCGGATGCCAGACTGAAATTCGTTAGAAGGACCCTCACGAAATGTAGTCCACCAACAATAAAGGCAGCTTACAGAATCCTCGTTCGACCATCACTTGAATACCACTCGTCAGTCCGTAATCCCTACCAAGTACCATTAAAACGTTCCGGACAATTAAGATTCTGTAGTAAAATTCTAACAACAAATCGATTCAGATTCTGGAGTAGTTTTTCAACGATAACTCGATAAGCCATAAGTTATCTTAAAGGAGCGGCGATGAATATAAACATTAAAAAAAACAGCATATGGTTGTGATTTCAAAATTTGTTTAAATTTCTATATAAGGAATAAGGCTACGGTTGTTGTTGTGGTCTTCATTCCAAAGACTGATTTGATGCAGCTTTCCATGCTACTCTATCCTGTGCAAACTTCTTCATTTCCAGGTAACTACTGCACACTGCATCCTTCTGAATATGCTTAGTGTCTTCATCTCTTGGTCTGCCTCTACGATTTTTACCCTACACGCTGCCCACGAAAACTGAATTTGTGATTCCTTCATGCCTCAGACCATATCCTAACTATCGATCCCTTCTTCTAGACAAGTTGTACCACAAATTCCTCTTCTCCCCAATTCTGTTAAGTACCTCCTCATTAGTTAGTGATCTACCCAAGTAATCTTCAACATTCTTTTGTAGCACCACATTTTGAAAGCTTCTATTCTCTTCTTGTCTAAACTATTTATCGTTCATGTTTCACATCCATACATGGCTACACTCCATACAAATATTTTCGGAAAAGGCTTCCTGACACTTCAATCTGTACTCGATGTTAATAAATTTCTCCTCTTCAGAAACGGTTTTCTTGCCACTGCCAGTCTACATTTTATATCTTCCCTACTTCGACCATGTTCATTTTGCTCCCGAAATAGCAAAACTTATCTACTTCGTTAAGAGTCTCTTTTCTTAATCTAATTTCGTCATCTTCATCTGATTTAATTAGACTACATTCCATTATCCTCGTTTTGCTTTAGTTGATGTTCATCTTATAGCCTTCTTTCAAGACATTGTCCATTCCGTTCTACTGCTCTTGCAGGTCCCTTGCTGTCTCTGAGAGAAATGACAATGTGGTCGGCAAACCTCAAAGTATTTAGTTCTTGTACGTAAATTTTGATTACTATCCCAAATTTTTCTTTTGTTTCGTTAACTACTTGCTCAATGTATAGAGTGAATAACATCATGGTGTAAATGCCCTTGTATCGTAGTTAAGACTAACTGTGTGGTGTCACCGCCAGACACTACACATGCTAGGTGGTAGCCTTTAAATCGGCCGCGGTCCGGTGGTATACGTCGGACCCGAGTGTCGCCACTATCAATGATTGCAGACCGAGCGCCGCCACACGGCAGGTCTAGAGAGACTTCCTAGCAGTCGCCACAGTTGTACAGCCGACTTTGCTACCGATGGTTCACTGACTTCTACGCTCTCATTTGCTGAGACGATAGTTAGCATAGCCTTCAGCTACGTTATTTGCTACGACCTAGCAAGGCGCCAGTATTCGTACTATTGATATTGTGCATCATGTACCATAAAGACCGACGTTCTCCATTAATGGATTAAAGTTAAGTATTCCACCAGCTACGTCCGTTTTTCTCAATTCTAATTCTATTGTCATGTTCCAGACCTCACGCCAGTCTGCGTGAGCTAAAACGCGTGCATTTCGTCCTCCTTTATTAACAAGGTTGGCTCTCCTGCCAACCACAACATTGGCGACGAAGCAAAACCGGGTTCTTATCGATATTGCCCTGATTTACTTGTGTAATGGCTTCGCCACAATCTCCAGATGTACTGTCCGAATGTTATCGATTACAGAATCAGCAGACGCAGGCCTTACTGGATGCCCTTGGACAGCTCGTCCGGGGTCAACGTGTGATGCAAAACGATGCGGCAGCAGCCGCTTCACCGCTAACGCAGGCACAACACGCTGTTACACGAACTTTTCGACTTTTTGATGCTGCACTGGAAAGCTGGACGGAGTGGTCACGCCAATTTGGATTCCATCTCGCCGCCTACAGAATTCAAGGTAACGAGCGGCAGCCTTTTCTCCTTTCTTCCGTAGGTTTGACCACGTACCGTGTGATAGTCAAATTATTTCCCCGACGCTACGTAGCAGCTCTGTCCTACGAAGAAATTTTGTCTGCATTAGATGCATATTTCAAAGAATCAGTCAATGTAGTGGCCAAACGGTATACCTTCTTTCGTACAAAACGTACGGCAGGTCAGACTAATCGGGAGTGGGTTGCAACCTTGCAAGGCCTTACTAGGGATTGTGCTTTTGAGTGTCAATGTGGACTCCTTTATTCAGATACTATGGTCCGTGATGCAATTGCACAGAACGTTTCTGATGTTCGTATAAGGGAACAGATTTTGAAACTAGCAAATCGCTCCCTTCAACAACTGATGGACATATTGGATCGGCAGGACACACTTGACTTTGCTCAGGAATCATTTGAAACTTCGCCAGCAGTGTGTCAGGTTAACCGGCCCCCCGGGCGAGCTGCACGGAGCAGTAAACAGCCCTCGCGCCCGGCCGCGCCGCTGCCGCCAGGCTCTCAGCCACGTGTGCCGCGCAGGCAAGCTAATACAGTAATCAAATCATGCCCGCGATGTGCTACTAAACATTCGCGTGAGAATTGCCCGTCATGCCAAGCTATTTGCTTTTATTGTAATGTTTGGAGTGTTTGCCAGAAAAAGCTCAGATCGGAAGCTCAAAACCGTTCCAGGCTCTTTGCTTCGCGCCGGAATCGGAATCGAACCAAGGATACTCAGGCTCGAGAAACTTCGTCCATGGAAATTCATGTAGTCCATTCCACTCCGCGCAGTGCCACTCTCTCTAACAGTGACTGTGTTCGTCCCAAAAATAGTGTTCGTCTACATCGATGGAACTCCCGTCGAGTAGCAAGTGATTGTGTACCAGTGTCAGTTCACGTTGCACGAGACAGTCGCTCTTGTCGTCAGCAGGACAATAAACTTTTTGTAGACTTGGACATTAACGGCAAAGTGATACCATTCCAGCTCGATACCGGAGCTGCAGTTTTACTCACCAATCAAGACACGTACAAACTGCTGGGTACACCTCCGTTGCGTGCCGCAAATGTTCAGTTAACAAGCTATTCAGGGCAACGTATCCCTGTGTTAGGACAGTGCAGCCTTCTTGCAACATACAAAGGACAAACAAAACTTGTGTCATTTTACGTCCTTCGTTCTTCTTCTGCAGTGAACTTGTTTGGTTTCGATTTATTTCAGTTGTTTAACTTGTCTATAGTAAATCAGATCCTATCAGTGAACCAGACTGTGCCTTCAGACAGTGTTTCTCGTCTATGTGAAGAATTTGCAGACATTTTTGCACCGGGCCTCGGTTGCGCTGAGAACTATAAAGCACATTTGGAACTGAAAGTAAACGCGCCACCGAAATTTTTCACAGCGCGCAATGTTCCCCACGCTTTGCGTGATGAGGTCGCAAAAACATTACACGATTTGTAATCACAAGGTGTGATTGAACGTGTGCAGGCTTCTCGCTGGGCATCACCCTTAGTAATTTTGCCAATACCTTAAGGCAAATTGAGACTTTGTGTGGATTTCAAGGCAACAGTGAATCCACAACTAGTGACTGCAACTTTTCCTTTACCCCGCCCGGAAGATCTTTTTGACAAGCTGTGCCCGGGTAAATATTTTTCGAAGTTGGACCTCGCAGATGCGTACTTGCAAATACCGGTGAACGAAGAATCCCAGCGCGTTTTGGTGGTTAACACGCATCTTGGGTTGTATTGATTCAAATGACTGCCATTCGGGTGTGCATCCGCCCCTGCATTGTTTCAGCAATATCTACAAACTGTTTGTGCGTGGGTTCCTACTGCAGCAAATTATCTGGCCGATATTGTGATCTCCGGAAAGACGGAAGAAGAACATTTGGCCAATCTCAGAATATTATTTCAGGTCTTGCGACAAAATGGTCTTTGCTTGCGAAAGGACAAATGTGTATTTTTTGCTCGGGACTTGCCATACTTGGGCCATGTACTCAATGCCCAAGGCATACATCCCAGTCCCACGCACCTTCGTGCCATACAAGACTTACCGTCGCCGCAGAATTTGAAGCAGCTACAGAGAGTGCTGGGAAAAATCAACTATTATCGTAAATATATTCCACGCGCCTTTTCCATTTCAGCTCCGCTTCATCGCTTACGCCCTAAGGGTGTTCCGTTCGACTGGACGACGGAATGCGGATGCGCCTTTCGCCAGTTGAAATTGGCGTTGCTTTCCAATACTTACCTTACGCCATTCGATCCCCAGAAGCCCCTCCTGTTGATGGTTGATGCATCGGATTTCGGGATCGGTGCTGTGCTTGTGCATAAAGATGGATAACACTATCGCAATATTGCCTTTGCGTCTAAATTGCTCTCGTCTGCTCAAAGAAATTATTCACAGAGCGGGAAAGAAGCATTGGCTCTCGTATTTGGTGTTACAAAGTTTCATGATTTCTTCTATGCTCGTCACTTTACCATAATCACAGACCACAAACCCTTGACATTGCTTTTTCATCCGAACAAGCCTGTACATCCACGTACAGCGCAGAAATTCATTCACTGGTCTATATTCCTCTCGCAGTACCGCTACGATCTTATATCGGTCCACTGCTAAGCACAGAAACGCCGATGCGTTGTCCCGCTTCCCTGTTGCTGAGGATAGGGCATTCGATTCTTCCGAACTTGCTTGCATGTTCATTGATGCGGAAACCAATGATTTGGTCGAATCGTTTCCGATTGATTTTCGTCGAGTAACTACAGCCACAGCTGCCGACCCTGTCCTTGATCCGGTTCTGCGTTTTGTTGCTACGCAATGGCCTTTGTCAAAATCACGGATCGGGGACCCGTTGGTTCGCCGATTTTTTGCTTTTAAGGAGAGGCTTTTTGTACGACGTGGTGTTTTGCTGTTGCGTTCTGATAATGATCAGTCAAGGGTCGTGGTGCCACGTTCGTTACAGTCCTCTGTCTTACAGCTTCTCCACCAAAGACATTGGGGTATGGTAAGAACGAAACAACTTGCTCGTCAGCACTGTACTTGGTTCGGAATCGATGCCGCGATTACGAATATGTGCTCTTCTTGCATGGTGTGTGCCGAACAACAGTCAGCACCACCACGGAAATTCTTTCCATGGACAAAAGCCACTTCCCCTTGGCAACGCTTACACATCGATTTTGCTGGTCCATTCTGGAATGCTCGATGGTTGGTAGTGGTAGATTCATTCAGTAATTTTCCTTGTGTTGTCCGGATGTCTTCCACGACGTCATCTGCCACCATCCAAGCGTTATCCGCTATCTTTTGCGTTGAAGGTCTTCGACAGACTATTGTTTCCGACAATGACCCACAATTCATGTCCGCAGAATTTCAGTCATTCTTCAAGGCCACTGGTATTCAACATCTGACGTCCGCGCTGTTTTCGCCACAGTCAAACGGTGCCGCTGAACGATTGGTCGCGACTTTCAAGTCACAGATGTTGAAGTTGAGAGAGTCGCATTCTCGGGAGGACGCTTTATTGCTCTTTTTGTCCTCGTATCGCTCTCAATCCCGAGATGGTCGCTCGCCCGCTGACTTGCTCCACGGTCGTCATCATCAAACCTTGATCTCTTTGCTAAATCCACCACGTCAGGTTCCTGTGCATCAGCAGACACCTGCTTTTGCACTCGGCGACGTTGTCTACTATCGCCATTATCGAGGTTCACGGCGTGGGTCGAAGGGCGCATTCTTCGCTGCCTCGGACGCGCTATGTAACTGGTTTTGGGGGCTTCTGGTGAGGTGCGTCGGCATCTCAATGAGCTGCGCCTCTGTCGTCGCACGGGATCTGCCGCTCGCCGTCTGCTTTCAGCGACGGTGCCGTCCTGTTAGCGCCCCGGGGACCCATCTACTGGCTCGCCTCAGCCCCAGGTGTTACCGACGCTGCCTTCTATTTTGCCGCCACCGCTGCCGCCGCCGCCTGTTCTCCCGCAGGCGACACCCGCAGTGGACGCGTCGCTGCAACCGCAGGGCGCCTTCTTTTGTCACGCGCCGCCGATCGCTTCCCCGGACCAGTTGTCCTCCGACATGGAACTCTTGCCCGCTCTGAACCATGTGTCGTCTTCGCCCGTCGAGTGCCCCTGCCCGATGGAGGTCGACCGTTCGGCCCTCCTCTCTCTCTACGGGCGCATACACCGCATGTTGGCGTGCACCCTGGAGCAGGTTTTCTGACGTTTCCTCGCTCCCCGCGGTCCGAATGGCACGGTGCGGGTGGGACAGCCTCGCCTGTTGTTAGGCTCCCCTCCTCGTCGCATACGTCAACATTCGGTCCTCCCCACGGCGTGCGGAAGCCTTATTCCACAACCTTAGCCGATTTGCGGGGGAGGAATGTGGTGTCACCGCCAGACACCACACATGCTAGGTGGTAGCCTATAAATCGGCCGCGGTCCGGTCGTATACGTCGGACCCTCGTGTCGCCACTATCAGTGATTGCAGACCGAGCGCCGTCACACGGCAGGGCTAGAGACTTCCTAGCCCTCTCCCCAGCTGTACAGCCGACTTTGCTAGCGATGGTTCACTGACTTCTACGCTCTCATTTGCCGATACGATAGTTAGCATAGGCTTCAGCTACGTTATTTGCTATGACCTAGCAAGGCGCCAGTATTCGTACTATTGATATTGTGAATCATGTAGCATAAAGAAAGACGTTCTCCATTAATGGATTAAAGTTAAGTATTCCACCAGCTACGTCCGTTTTTCTCAATTCTAATTCCCTTGTCTTGTTCCAGACCTCACGCCAGCCTGCGTGAGCTAAAACGCGTGCAATTCGGCCTCCTTTATTAACACGGTTGGCTCTCCTGCCAACCACAACAAACTGCTAGAAACTAAGCGAAACCGCTCATTTTGAAAGCATATCATCTTCTTCATGGCACTCGGTTTTCACAGAAATCTTTTACATTGTTGCGTAAAAATATATGACTGTCTGAATGTTTGTTAGAGTACTGTGTAAGAATATAAGATAACTCGGTCACGAACTCCACGGGACTTTCTACTAGCTTTTCCATATTATTTATTTGATATAAACGTTTAAATTCCACATACTTTTTTAAAAAATATTTAGAATTTGATCGTTTCGATCAGACGTTTACTCGACTACAGCGTAAAAATCTGAGGTACAACGGCCAAGAATTTTCCGAGATATTGGGTAACAACGTTAAACAACGACTGACTTTTTTATGAACTTACGGTTAGAATCCGAATAGTCCGAAACGTTTTAATTATACCCCTTAGCAGATGAAAATTGTGTGAAATAGTACTACTAAAGCTGTATATTCACATATTCAGCACCAGTAGAGGCTTATCACATCCCATATGACAATGATACCAGTTCATTTGAAGTGACTTCCCTTCCCAACAAGATTTCGTGCGTCCGGCCATACTGATTTAGGTTTTCCGTGATTTCCCTATATCACTCCAGGCAAATGCCTGGATAATTCCTTTGATAGGGCACGACCGACTTCATTCCCCTTCCTTCCCTAATCCGACGATACCGATGAACTCGCTGTCTGGTCTCCTCCCCCAACCAACCCAACCAACCAAGGTTTCGTTACCAATAACAATAAACAACGCTGAAGGTCAGTGTGTGAAGCGGTGGGTGGGGGTGGGAGTGTAGAGGAGATAGTGTTGGGACTGGACAGAGAGAAGCGGATGGAGGAGATGGATAGGGAGAGGAGGAGGGGGAGGAGCTGATGAACAGAGAGGGGCAAGCAGGCTAGGGAAAGAGATCAGAGTGAGGGAGTGAAGGAGTGAAGGAGGCTGAAACGAATACCAAATTTCCATACGTATCTGGCAATTGCATAGCATTGTCAGGTTCGCTAATCTATTATACAGACTGCAACTTCACAACAAAGCAACGTTTTCGTTTTTCGGTTTTTTGTCCAAGATAAAAGTCTGATAGCATTATCAGCGACGCGCAAGAAATTATTTAACCAATTTGTTTACTTGTTAGTATTGTAGCTCCAGTTTTCAACGCTGCACTAAACGACTTTCTACGCTCGACTGTGTAATATGCGATTTTATTTAGCAAATCTGAAAACAAACAAGAGCTATGAATTAGAAGGCGTTATTAAATGGATGAAGGGTATAGAAACCCTGTATGCCTTTACAAAACGTGGCAAAATCTGCTAATATAGGATAACCTGAGATTCATTCATCTGGTTCTCTAACACGTCCGTACTATCCTCCTCAGCATACCTTACGCTGATTCTACTCTAACCGTCATCGGTTTTCCGCATGTGGTTCAAATGGCTCTGAACAATATGCGACTTAACTTCTGAGGTCATCATTCCACTAGAACTTAGAACTACTCAAATCTAACTAACCTAAGGACATCACACACATCCATGCCCGAGGCAGGATTCGAACCTGCGACCGTAGCGGTCGTGCGGTTCCAGACCGTAGCGCCTAGAAGCGGTCGGCCACAGCGGCCGGCCACGTTAAACAAGAATACAACTTTAGACAGTGAGTCTATTATAAAACAGCTTCTGTTTGTTGTCTGACGCTTTCGATGTTAACTTTACGGTGCATAATTCGCAGTTTGGCCATCCGATGATCAAACTTTTAAGAGGTTATGCTACTACCTGAATGTTTCGATATCGTACCGTTTATCTTGTCTCGTGAAGTGAAAATTTATTATCAGCTGGAGTGCGACCTTGAATTATGTGAAACCGGTTGTGTTACCTAATGAGGGAATCTCTAAATAGATTATATGTCCTTGAAGAACTTTAATCATCTAAAAATAATGAAATGAGTTTTATAGATTTTCTTGGAGAATTTTTGGAAATTTCCTTACAGTCACACTAATAGCCTAGGTGCAAGCTGGATTTACTCACACTTCACACAATGACATAATATGCCCGCAGAAAGACATTTCTGGAAATGCGACTTTAAGCTTGCATGCTTTGCCTGTTAATCTTTCCCCTTTCAACTAGAACCAGCAAACCAGTCAAAAACCGTGTGGTGGTCCGATACTGTTACTCAGTGGTCTGGCTAGTAAAAATAAGTAAGGCGATATAGATGGCAGTATGGTCCCCTGTTGTAGCATTTTTTTTTCCCTTGAGTTGCCTTCGTTCTTTCATCGGTGGTGTTGGCAATCGATACAGTGGCCGAATGGCAGGCACTGTACATCACCTCTTTCGGTGTTTAATCAGGTTCTTAAGTCACAGCCTGCGGCTGAGGCTTCCATGAAATGATCGTACAGCTCGTTCAACTGGTCCTCCTGGTCCGGGGTAGGTGATGTAACTGCAAGCCATCTACCACCCCTTGCCTCTGTTGGACAGATGCCATGGCTAATTCACAGTGCGGGCAAAAAAGTGTGATTTATTTCTCCAGAATCGAAACATTAATTGGTGTGTTCCCAATTACTAATTAACCACATCACCCAAATGATATCAGATCCCAAAATTATATCAGCAGACAGTGCTTCAGCTACCAACAACATAACCCTTCTAGTAAAATCAAGAATTCTTAATTTTGCCTACACCCAGCCTACCATATGTAATGAGCTGGAACTAGTAGTGACATATCAAATGACCTCCTGGTTCAATTTCCCCCGCCCATACATTGCATGATGCGTCGAAGCCCACTACTGACCTAAAAGAGTTATCAAGCCACCCATATCCAGGAGGGCAGACAACTGGTCATAATCGATCTCACAGCACATAAACGGTTAAATTTCTCTGTTGCGCAAACGTCACCTTGATGTTGCTTGGGGCAGTGTCCGAGGTAATACTGCGTGCCACGCTCCTGCGAAGCCATAATCAGGTCTTAACAGCGTCTGCTGTTTTCTATGGAGAATTTGCCCTTAAGTGCCCTTCCATGTCACAAAGGAAGCAAAAACTGGGCCTCACCTGAACCAGTCATTCGTTTTTCCACCCCATAGCTTTCTTATTTCCCGCACCCTACCCTTGATCTACATACTTAATGCCATCGATTTTGTTGGCTATTTCTTCTACATCTTGGAAGGTTCTGCGCGGTTGCCCATATGAGACCGGTCTACTGACTTAATTCCCCCTGTAATGTTGATTACCACTTCTGCCTCCTTATGTGAAGGACGCAACACTTGGACATCTTTCTCACCCTATTATTTGCCCAAACGGTTCCTTCAGTCTGTTCACGCCCATAGTGTATCTGTATTAGGCGTCTCATAGCCATAGCCGTAATCCCGTGCCTACACAGCTGCTCATGGAAGCTCCTGACCGAGTGTTTTGAAATTATAACATTAGTCACCCACTATATCACACTTCCCTTAGCGTGTGGGTATAACATCTGAAGAATTTCTACATCTCCAAATCCGAACACCTTGTTCTGTTTGATCAATGATAGCAAAACGTTACGGAACTGCACAATTTCCAGAATCGAATCCACAGAAAACTGTTTCTTCCATCATCCACAAGAGAGGATGAGGTAACCTAGCGAACTGTTTATCTCACTGTCCCGTCTTAACACGTGGAGCCTCTAGCTCTCAAATCTGACCGCCACATTCTTTCTCCATCGCATCTAATTTGAACCTACTGCCTTTCAGAAACATAATTGACAAAATATCAATTAGTATTATTTCTATCTGAGCAGACCATGCCCGCAAACCTTATGACTTCACTTTACTGTATACCATACATTAATTAAGAGTATCAAATCACTCACTGAGTTGAAACTTCCTGGCAGATTAAAACTGTGTGCCGGACCGAGACTCGAACTCGGCTGCAGAGTGAAAATCTCACTCTGTAAACATCCCCCAGGCGGTGGCTAAGCCATGTCTCCCCAATATCCTTTCTTTCAGGAGTGCCAGTTCTGCAAGGTTTGCAGGAGAGCTTCTGTAAGGTTTGGAAGGTAGAGTACGAGGTACTGGCAAGTGAAGCTGTGAGAACGGGCCGTGAGTCGTGCCTGGGTGGCTCAGACGTTAGAGCAATTTCTCTCGAAATGCAAAGGTCCCGAGTTTGAGTCTCGGTCCGGCACACAGGTTTATTCTGCCAGGAAGTTTCATATCAGCGCACACTCCGCTGCAGAGTGAAAATCTCGTTCTGGACTCAGAGTACCTCTAATAAATCACCTTTATAGCTGTGAGTAGGATGTCACGTTACTTAAGAAGGCTGCAGTAAATATTCATCTTCAGTCTAGGTTGACGAGATATCCCCCCACCCCACTCCCCCCCAAAAAAAACAAAAAAAGAAATCTAATGGCTCTAAGCACTATGGAACTTAACATCTGAGGTCATCAGTCCCCTGGACTTAATTTAGAACAACTTAAACCTAACTAACCGTAGGACATCACACACATCCATACCCCATACCCGAGGCAGGATTCGAACCTGCGACCGTAGCAGCAGCTTGGTACTGGACTGAAGCGCCTCGAACCGCTCGGCCACTGCGGTCGGCACATGGTAGCAGTTTAGCTACTCGTGTTCTGCTGCTGCGCTCACGTTAACGGCATTGGCTCTATCACTTCTTGGCGAAGCTGTTGGGTAACTTCGTAAGCCGTAGAGCCGGGGCAACTTCATCGGTAAACTAGTCCTTCCTCAATCAACACGCAGCTACGACATTCCTGTTAATCCTGCAACACAGAAACCAAGGAGAGAAAGGACACAAACCGAAATTATCTCTGACATATTGTTACCACTAACTCCACGTCAATACAACACAAATACGTTCTATTGATTGGTGACTCCATGGAGTGCTGTGTGCAGAACGACCATGTATGTTACATTAAAAGGAAGGTCAACGCTGGCCGTAATATTGATGTTTTATTGATAGCAAAATTGATTTTTAATCACTTAGTGATAATCTTCCGAGCTGTGGTGTGCATATTAAACTCATAGACACTGGTATCTAGTTATCAGAAACCAAAGCTGAGAAGCGATCACAAGCGATTGAGTTATTGTGATCGCTTCTCAGGTTTGGTTATTAATAACTTGATACCAGTGTCTATGAGTTTAATTTGTATACCACAGCACTGAAGATGATCACTATGTGATTGAAAATCGGTTTTGCTATCAATAAAACATCAATATTACGCCCAACGCTGACCTTCCTTTCAATTCAAATAAGATCTGTTACCAGCTGTTGTGCAGGAAACGCTACCAACTGCGGCGCAGGAGAAGGGAAGTGTATAGTGATTGGATGCTGTGGCCGTAAAATCTGAAGGAAATGTAATTCAATTTATTAATAAGCACAAACATCTCAGACTGCATATAGAATAAGAAACAACCAAATGAAGTCAGCACTCAGGTTAACAAAATTATGCTTAAGATTTAATGCGAGATAGTACATCTTTAAATGACTTGCCCACCTGGAACCAATCAACTGTACAGTGAAGTGGAAGGGCCGGTCAACATACCAAAATAATTCACTAATATCTAATGCAACTGAGCGTAGTATGTATAAATCTGTCCCAGCGAATTAATCTAGCTTTACAATAAAAGGAGCATGAACAATTGTTCACAAATAAAAACACACTGTAAAAACGGAATACGAGAATACCGAGAAGCACATCCTAAAATGAACCCAACCAACGTCGACACCGTACTTAATGCTGATCAGCGAATACAATAGAGAAAATGAATTCCGCCGGGTGGTGTGGCCGTGCGGTTCTAGGCGCTGCAGTCTGGAACCGCGTGACCGCTACGTTCGGAGGTTCGAATCCTGCTTCGGGCGTTGATGTGTGTGCTGTCCTTAGGTTAGGTAGGTTTAAGTAGTTCTACGTTCTAGGGACTGATGACCACAGATGTTAAGTCCCATAGTGCTCAGACCCATTTGAACCAAAAAGTATTCCACACTAAAACGAACCATATAGCACCCCGACAAGTACCGTGATACAAATCAAAAATCGATACCTGAAAAAATCGGCTCAAACAATTCTATAAAAATTACATTCAAGTAATAGAGGCTTCGTTTAAATTTCAAGTTGGTATTTCCAGCAGTAAATTCCATTATACTCTACACAACATTAATATGGTAATATGGTTGTGTTTTCGTCGAATGTGAGGTGTTATGAGGCAATTATTGATTATTTCTTTGAGCTGAGTCATTTTCACTACTTTTCTAAAAACTTTTCTTTGTTATTACCGCTCAACCAACGCCGTCCTTTACCACTTTTGCACCCCAAATAATATTTTATTTCACTTGCTGAAATATAATACAACATTCGAACTTCCATCAGACGAAATAAGTACTTAAGGTAAAATAAAGTGGAAAACAAACTGAAACTGTTTTATTAGAAAAATACAAAATGAAAAAATATAATTTATGAAAATTAGTACAATTTAATAAGGAACATCAATTAGATGCAATATACGGAATACAATTTTTGAAAATATAGAAACATAAATGGGTTTACATAACGTAGTAGTAATTTCGCCGGGAATAGGGACTCCATACTAATTTCCTTTGTAGCAGAAATTTCCACTTTCTCCTCATTCGCTGCAACGCACGAACTTACGAATTACTTACAACAGCTGCCAACGTAGTGTCAGCATACATGTCTGAAGGACCTTGCATGTAGGAATGTGACACTGTATAAATGACATGGTATAAATACAGATATTGTTATAATAAATTATAATAAACATTACATTCAACTTACTGTCGTGAATGACCCATCCGCACCAACCAGCAGCAGCACTGAAGTGATACTGTTCTTGTGGTGACCAATCATGAAGTAGCCTGTAACAAAACTGACACAACTACCTTGAAGTTCACAAATTGCGAGATAAAGTTGTAACGTTTTTTATGCACACTGCCGGCCGGAGTGGGCGAGCGGTTCTTGGCGCTACAGTCGGAAACCGCGCGACCGCTACGGTCCCAGGTTCGAATCATGCCTCGGGCATGGGTATGTGTGATGTCCTTAGGTTAGTTAGATTTAAGTAGTTCTAAGTCCCATAGTGCTCAGAGCCATTTGAACCATTTTTATGCCCACTGCGGCACTCCACACGTCCTTTTCAGTGACATAAACTAAAAAATGCCCCTTTTTGGCTCGTGTCACTATCCTTGTCGGGGTGCAATGTACACTCCGTTGCATAAAGAATACGAGAACAGTAAAACAAGAATATCGAACAGTAATAGAATAAAATTTCACAAGGAACATTTCGATCAGACCGAACCATTACAGCTCTATGACCAGACCTGACCGCTGCGTGGTGTTTACGACTTTAAGGCAAGACCTATGACCGCGAGGGGTAGCAGCGCCTTCTCAGGCGTCTTGCACGGTCAGCGTGGCTCCAGCTGTCAGAGGTTCGAGTCCTCCCTGCGGCATGGGTGTGTGCGTCGTCCTTAGCTTAAGTTAATTTAAGTTAGATGTAGTGTGTGAGTTTACGGACCGATGTCCCCAGCAGTTTTGTCCCATAAGAAATTATGATAAATTTCACAAATTTTCCAGACCTATGTAGTGGTCTCCTCCGTCGTACCTGCAAACACGCTAAAGTAGCAAACGCTTAACTACAGGCTGCTCTGTTTTCCCTGGATACACGAAGCCAAGCACCGTCCAGCCGGAAAGGTGACCATGTTGACTGCAAGCCACCGCCGGCCTCAGCCATCCGTCCAGTAGCAGCCTCGCTGCACCGCTCCCGCCTGCCTGCTTCATTTCTCTTCTTCGTACACCTTGTTGCCGGTAGTGCTTCACTGGTCATTCCACATTTATTTCCGCTTCAACGCAGCTGCCCACCACCGGCCAGTAGTGGCGTTCGCCGACAAGCATGGCGTGTTGCGATCCACTATTCGCGTGTCCTGTTGCTACATGACGCACACATCCAGCAGCGGGGAAAAAAATGTGCTGCAGTTCACTGTACCGTGGATACTTTGAGAGAAGTAGGATTACAGGGCCCTCTGCATTTGCGTACATACTCCACAAACCACCGCAAGTGGCCATTCTTTTCGTCTTCTTCTACTCGCAAATGGAGAGAGGGGAAACGAGTGCTTATATGCCTCTGTCGTGCCCTAATTCCTCTAGACTTCCGAGTCCTTACGTAAAATCTGTGTTGGTGAGACAACAAGCGTCTTGCACTTAGCCGCAAAAAATGTTTCTCTAAACTTTCTCAATGCTATTTTGCGAAATACGTCATCGACCCTCCAGAGAGTGCCGTCTGAGGTCATGAAGCATATCTGTACTACTCGCGTGTTGATGGAGCCTATCGGTGACAGATCCGGCAGGATGTTTCTGAATTGGTCCGATGTCTTCCTTTAACGTCTCCTTGCGGTAATTCCGAACTCTGGAGCCATATTCCAGAATATTTCTCACTATTGCTCTACACGTAGTCTCCATTACAGCTGACCCATACTTTCCTAAAAATTCTCCCTATAAATCTACCACCGACGTTCGTGTTCACTCCATTTAGTATCACTTTCCATTTTAACACCTAGACTATATGAAAAAACGTACCACCACAGCCTGCACTTCTAGTTTTGGTGGCACATTGCCGCTATCCTCAGGTCCCACCACTGCCAAAAGACTATTTGATTTCCTTGGCACATTTACTGTGGGATCCTTGTCATTAGCACACGTGGTCTAGTAACAAGGATCCCACAGTAAATGCGCCAAGGAAATCAAATGCTCCTTTGGCAGTGGTGCCTCCTGAGGATGGCGTTAATGTGGCCCAGAAACTAGAAGTGCGACAGAATAAAGACACTCTCAAGTTACTGCTGTGGTGCTACGTTTTCTCGTGTACATCATTAGCTGAAGCCCCTCGTCCATGCAAGAAGACGGACAACCATAAATCAATAGACGCGACTGTGTCAAGAATACAGAGATTTACCTGAGAGGTCTCTCAGACTAGGTGCCTTCGCCTCTCGATTATAGAGAATATTTCGCCGCAAGAACACTCAGGAAAAGTATTCTGAAACAGTTTAGAGCTTTTGTCTCTACTTCTTACTGATGATCTCGTAACAGGAGTGTATTAGTGCGTAACAGTACGAGTATGTGGACGAGTTCAAATGGCTCTGAGCACAATGCGACTTACCTACTGAGGTCATCAGTCGCCTAGAACTTAGAACTACTTAAACCTAACTAACCTAAGGACATCACGCACATCCATGCCCGAGGCAGGATTCGAACCTGCGACCGTAGCGGTCGCTCGGCTCCAGACTGTAGCGCCTAGAACCGCACGGCCACTCCGGCCGGCGTGGACGAGTTATTGGGCCGATTAGGTCGGGTACTGAGGAGAGGTGAATTAGCTTACCCGGGTGAGCGAGAGTCGGCGGCCGAGCGGTTCTAGGCGCTTCGGTCTGGAACCACGTGACCGCTACGGTCGCAGGTTCGAATCTTGCCTCGGGCATGGATGTGTGTGATGTCCTTAGGTTACTTAGGTTTAAGTAGATCTAAGTTCTAGGGGACTGATGACCTCAGTTGTTAAGTCGCATAGTGCTCAGAGCCATTTGAACCATTTGAGTCGGCGGCCGCTCCAGACGAGCTCGTTGCCAAGGCATACAGCGCAACCCCAAATAGATAAATTCTAAAACGAGGGCAGCTGGACGACAGTTGATCGCATGGGGTGTGCAGAAGTTGTACCAGAAATGGCGGACTCCAAGACAGTCTGAAATATAGCCACTTACAGCTCTCAGAAACTTTACACTAAATGACGTTACATAATAAAGGAAATCTAAATGCATCTGTAGTCTGAGAAAAATGAGGCACATCGAATGAATCAATAATATTTTCAATTACTTAAAACTAGAAAAGTTAAAATCTTACAGTGATTAAATCTTTCCACAATGAACCTTTGAATTAACAACATTGAAATGTTGAAACGATATCTCATATGACAGCATTGCACTATAGCTATCACTCACGAAACATACGTGTATCTAATTTATTTATTGGTCTATTAAGTTTTAGATCTTTTTCATTATACATATATTTTTCAGCTCAGTGTATCCTTCACAGTAACACAGTGACTGAAAACAACCTGAACACACAAATGAAGGAGACAAAATACGAAACATACGTACACACACATACACACACACATACACACACATACACACACATACACACACATACACACACATACACACACATACACACACATACACACACATACATACACACACATACACACACATACATACACACACATACACACACACACATACACACACACACATACACACATACACACACACATACACACACATACACACACATACACACACATACACACACATACACACACATACACACACACACATACATACACACACATACATACACACACATACATACACACACATACATACACACACATACATACACACACATACATACACACACATACATACACACACATACATACACACACATACATACACACACATACATACACACACATACATACACACACATACATACACACACATACATACACACACATACATACACACACATACATACACACACATACATACACACACATACATACACACACACATACATACACACACATACATACACACACATACATACACACACATACATACACACACATACATACACACACATACATACACACACATACATACACACACATACATACACACACATACATACACACACATACATACACACACATACATACACACACATACATACACACACATACATACACACACATACATACACACACATACATACACATACATACACACACATACACACACATACACACACATACACACACACACATACATACACACACATACATACACACACATACACACACACACATACACACACACACATACACACACACACATACACACACATACATACACATACACACATACACATACACACACATACACACACAAACACACACAAACACACACAAACACACACACAAACACACACACAAACACACACACAAACACACACACAAACACACACACAAACACACACACACAAACACACACACAAACACACACACACAAACACACACACAAACACACACACAAACACACACACAAACACACACACACAAACACACACACACACAAACACACACACACACAAACACACACACACAAACACACACACACACAAACACACACACACACAAACACACACACACACAAACACACACACACACAAACACACACACACACAAACACACACACACAAACACACACACACACAAACACACACACACACAAACACACACACACACAAACACACACACACACAAACACACACACACACAAACACACACACACACAAACACACACACACACAAACACACACACACACAAACACACACACACACAAACACACACACACACAAACACACACACACACAAACACACACACACACACACAAACACACACACAAACACACACACACACACAAACACACACACACACAAACACAAACACACAAACACCCACCCACCCTCTCTCCACGCTCCATCCCCGACCCAATAGCCCACATTCCTTTAAACTTTACAGTTGTCTTCAACCCTCAATGACCCTCACAGAAAGTAAACAAGACCATGGGCAGCTTGCAATAGGACTAGTTATGTATAGTGAAATGTATAAACTTGACTTATCACTTGAACAATGGAAACTCCCGGTGTGGTTACTTAAAGAATATTTTACAGAATTGGCAGCGACTATATTTCACTGTTGATTAAAATTGATATTGAAAACTGTGTTAGCTTAAAATGGGTAAATCACATTGTAAGGGTACTGTAACCTTACATAGCATCAATCATGTACTATGCAGCGATCATAAAATAAAGCAAAGACGGCAGTACTGTCAGCAATATGTGCGAGTGGGTGAGCGAGAGTCGGCTGTTAGGGTCAGAGAGTGGAAATCCGGTGTGCGATGGGCTAGAGACAGTTTCTTGGTCACGAGGCTGGAGATCAGTGACAGAAATGGACGTAATGGTACACAGTTTTTGATTTCTGTTTGGCGTTTATAAATGTTGGTTTACGAAAGAGTGTTTCAATTAATAAAAGCCTGCCGGTGTGGCCGAATGGTTGTAGACTCTTCAGTCTGGAACCACGCGACCGCTACGGTCGCAGGTTCGAATCCTGCCTCGGGCATGGGTGTGTGTGATATCCTTAGGTTAGTTACGTTTAAGCAGTTAAAAGTTCTAGGGGACTGATGATCTCAGATGTTAAGTCCCATAGTGCTCCGAGCCATTTGAACCATTTGAACAATTAATAAAATCCAATATTGGTGAAAGGAGATGTTAAGATTTAGATTTCACAAGAACGGAAGGTCACGACAATGAGTTTCATGAAAGGAGCTGTTATCTATTATGCTGAACTAATTAAATATAATTTCATTTTCAGCGTATGCGAATAATACAGATCGTTGCGAACTGGGGAGCGGTTATAACATTTGCTAGCTGATACCACTATTTGGAAGACTGCCATAAGATGCTTCTATCAGGCAGGCATAAAAAATTGTTTAAACAACATTTAACGACATTTTATTATGGTTCAACATCAGCGCGCAGGCGCAAAACGCTTGCTTAATCATTTATGAGAATACCTTTATTTACATTTATTGTGAACGGTCTGAGTGTGAGCGAATGTCCATAAAATTTCTTTAATTAAATATTACTGCAATGTATTAGATCAGTGCAGTAAGTGTTCAAGTTGATTCAGAATAGTATCTGTAGAACGTACGAATGATGCACTTTTCGTGCAAGTGGCCTTCAGCCAATGAGAGTTAGACAGTGGCGGCACTTTACTGGAACCAATAGGAGAAAGATACCTTTTTGAGTCGCGCACTCGAATGTGTAATTCTGGACAATTCTACGCATGTGCTATAAGAAGGAAGGCCTGCCTGTGGTAACGTGTGTTATTCAAATGTGTCGGTGATTGATTCTCAGCGGTGAACAGCGGCTTCAATGCTTAAATTTTTTAATGTACTAATATTCGCGAGGTCTGGATGTGCTCAGGCGCAGAACATCAACTTCCAACTTGCATCTCGGAATTGAGAATAGACGGAGTAGGATTTCTTACTAGTAATCGCTCTTGTATTATCGTGCAAATTAGCTTGGTGATTCTCCTGGCATACTCGTAATGCTCTTAACAAAAATTTTATGCACTTTATTCCGTTATTTACGGTCTGTATTACAGCTGGCTATCGTAGAAACATTTTTATTTTGATTCTTGAATAAAAATTTTCAGCAAAATCATCTACTGTCATCTGCATCAATTACATGCGTTACAATGGAGCCCTTCTTATCAATTACCCATTTAGCTTTAATTAAACATTTCCGTTTTATTTTCTTAATTTTCAGTTCTAGTCAAAGCACAGAATATTTGATTGCAGAATCACAGTCACGTCCTGTCGTTCGATGCTTGTTAGCAACTGGGCATGAAAGCAGACGTGTGCTTCTCGAACCTACGACGTTACCGAGCCAGTCATTTTAAACCGAGCTGTGAATAGTCCAACTACCTAAGGTTTCAGAAAATATCAGGTAAATTCGCAACTTTGTTTGCTTATATGAAAGGTTGGTTAAAGTAAGCTTCTCAGCTGAATATCCGTTAGGTAAAGTCACAAGTACTGCTGCATAATTTATAGGTATCAGACCTAGAATGAGGTAGAGCGCTGAGTGAGTATCACAGTGCCGTGTCTCTGTAGCTACACCACAGGGCAGCCACCAGCCGGTGTACGCAGCAGGCGCCGCCTGTGCTCCGCGGCCCTAAATCCTTGTCGCGGCTGACGGGAACGCCGAGGAGACAAATCAGGGCGGCCAGATTAATGCACGGCCCCATCAGGGAAGGTGGGCGGGTGGGTGGGGGGGGGGGGGGTTAGATGGGGTAGCAGCGCGACACACTCAGAGCAGTAGTACCAGATGCCGCGTGCTTACGCCATCCATCGTCAGGCAGCGGGAATTACTAGAGCTGTGTAGCTTCAGTCCTGGAAGAGCCCTGCCAGTCGTTTCCTAGTGCACGAAAGGTGGGAAATACGTAATAAAGTACGTGATTACAGTGCCAGTCAAAAATCGGAGCACCAAAAAATAATTCATGCATAGTAATAATATTTAGGGAATGCATTTGCCTAGGTAATATATGTAACTGATCAATGTTCCTAAATCACAGGTTAATGTAGCCGCGAGATAAGCCATTGTAAATGTGAAATGCTGATACATCAATAACCGGTGTCACCGCCAACACTGTTGAAGGCAAGCATGCAAACCCACATGCATTTTGTTGTACAGGTTTAAAATGGTTTAAATGGCTCTGAGCACTATGGGACTTAACATCTGTGGTCATCAGTCCCCTAGAACTTAGAACTACTTAAACCTAACTAACCTAAGGACATCACACACTCCCATGCCCGAGGCAGGATTCGAATCTGCGACCGTAGCGGTCACACGGCTCCAGACTGAAGCGCCTAGAACCGCACTGCCACACCGGCCGGCTGTTGTACAGGTGACGGATGTCAGTTGCAGGAAAGACTTACATGGCTGTTGCACTTGGTCAGCCAACACAGCGGCGGTTCAAGCTGGTTGTGGTTGATGCCGGAGTTGTCGTCCCATGAAGTCCCATATGTCCTCAATTGGAGACAGATCTGGTGATCAAGCAGGCCATGGCAACATGTCAACTCTCTGTTGAGCATGTTGGGTACAAAAAGAGGCAGGTGGGTGAGCGTTATTCTGTTGGAAAACACACCCAAGAATACTGTATCTGTATGACAGGACAAGAGGTCGAGTCAGCAGACTGACGCACAAATTTGCTGTCAGGGTACCTAGGATAACCAAGAGAGATGTCCTGCTCTCATGCGAAATCGCAGCCGACACCATAACGCAGGTAGGTTGGTTTCGGGTCCTTAACTGGTCTTCTTCTAACCAACACATGGCCACCATTGGCACTAAGACAGAACAAGGTTTCATCAGAACACACAACACACTTTCACCCTGTCCTCCAATCAGCTCTCTCACGACGTCACTGAAATCACAAATGACGGTGGTTTGCGTTCAGTGGAATGCACGGTACACTTCGTCTGTGTCGGATCTGTCCTTGAAGTAACCGCGTTGTAGCAGTTCGTTGTATCACTATGGTGCCAACTGCTGCCGAAATTGTTGCTGCAGTTGCAGTACGATGCGCGAGACCCCCACGCCGAACACGATGGTCCTCTCACTCGGTAGTGAACCGTGACTGTCCGGAGCCCGATCACCTTACGACGAGAAATTTCCGTGTTGACCACTGATAGCCGTCGTTTATAATGGCTAAATTTCTCCCAAGACTTTCTGCAGTATCGCAGAAGGTACATCCAGCTTCCTGTAGCCCTGTTCATAAATTAATGTTAATTGCAGAATGTGGTGCTACAAAACGTGGCACTACACAAAACCGGCGCTAATAGCATAGGCACACGACACCGATCTGCAAGTCCACCGTATTGGTGATAAATTGAGAAAACCGTCCCGAAACACCTGTGCTACAAAACGCCAGTGTTACCTACGCGTGTATCCCGACATCAATATGGGATAAGATCACCATGTATACTTACACAGGCCGCACAACGGGTTGGAGCGGTTGTTGGGATTGTTGCACCAGAGCCTGTCGGAGCTCCTGAAGTATCGTAGGGGTTTGAAGACGTCGACCGAGAGCGCCCCAGACATACTCAAAGGGGTTTAGCTCTGGAGCACAGGTAGGCCACTCCATTCGCCTGATAACTTCTGTTTGAAGGTACTCCTTCAGGATGGCAGCTCGGTGGGGCTGTGCGTTATCATTCTTCAGGAGGAACGGGAAACACATGCAGGTCTATACATGCACCAATCATAATGTCACCCCACACCATCAAACCACGACCTCTATACAGGTCCCTTTCAAGGACATTAAGGGGTTGGTATCTGGTTCCTGGTTCACGGCAGATGAAAACCCGGCGAGAATCACTGTTCACACTACACGTGGACTCGTCTCTGAACATAACCTGGGACCACTGTTGCAATGACCATGTACTGTGTTCTTGACACCTGGCTTTATGCCGGCCGGAGTGGCCGAGCAATTCTGGGTGCTACAGTCTGGAACCGCGCGACTGCTGCGGTCGCAGGTTCGAATCCTGCCTTGGGCATGGATGTGTGTGATGTCCTTAGGTTAGTTAGGTTTAAGTAGTTCTAAGTTCTAGGGGACTGATGACCTCAGAAGTTAAGTCCCACAGTGCTCAGAGCCATTTGAACCATTTTTGAACCGGGCTTTACGGGCTCTCCTGTGACCAGGCGTCAGTGGAATTCACCTTGCAGGTCTACAGGCGAATAAACCATGTCTGTTCAGTCATCTGTAGACTGTGTGTCTGGAGACAACTGTTACAGTGACATCGGTAATGTCCCGAGCAAGGCTACCTGCAGCTCTCCGTGGCCAACAGCGGGCACTGATGGTGAGATATCGGTCTTCTTGTGGTGTTGTACACTGTGAACGTCCCTATTGTAGCGCCTAGACACGTTTCCTGTCTATTGAAATCGTTGCCATAATCTTGAGATCACACTTAGTGGCACACGGAGGGCCCGTGCTATGACCTGCTGTGTTTGGCCAGTCTGCAGTCGCCCTTGTATTGTACCCTTCATAACGTCATCAATATGTGTTCTTTGAGCCATTTTCAACGCACAGTCGCCATTAGCACGTCTGAAAATGTCTGCACACTTACTCGCTGCATCTTACTCTGACAAGCATCAACACACCTCTGAGTATGTGGACTGCTGCCAGAGCCACTGTGCGAAGACCGCAGGTTAAATGCACCGCATGGTCATACCCCGAGGTGATTTAAACCGGGAAACCGCCCACCAGAGTTGTTTCACCATTGCTCAACATTATCCCTAATTTATGAGCATAAGTGTAGTTCAAACTTCGTGAGGTGTTGATGATGTCGGTTTTGTCGCCTTAAAGACACTCTTGACAGACGTCAACTAACCAGGTCCAATCTTAAATGTAATTAACAATGAAGACAGTTTCGGCTTGTATTTAAAGCAAACCTAATTTTCGTAATCATAGTGGTGCTACTCGAGCCACTCTTATGACTGCCGCGAAATTCGAATAGACATCATCTTTCAGATGTAGAAACACACCTACCAACTTTCGCTTATGTTGCGCCTACTCCTTCTTGTTTCGATTTTTCCCGTCAGTTTGTTTGTATCACACACGCACACGCACACGCGCGCGCACACACACACACACACAGACGCAGTTGTACTGTATGGAATTAACATACAACCACAGAACACCTATTTATTCACGTGGTATTTCGGCCTTACACCCTTTGACTGTCTTGTCACAAGGTTATGCCACAACGCTCGGATCATTGATTTAGATCACACTTTTAATAATCCATTAGAGCAACATAGTCTCCCAGTTGTATGGCGTACTACTTAGGCGAGTTCGAGAAAACCGCAAGAGAAATTTTGCGCATTAATGATGTACCCGTGCGTTGCAGCCTTGAGCACGATCTGGCGGCTGTCACGTGGGTAGCGTTGAAGCTCCGTACTCGGTAGATCGGTAGATGGAGTTCTTGCTCATTCTTTCCCGTTTTCAATTAAGTTCCAGTTGGGAACTCGGTAGATCGCTGGATCGAGGCCGCCTGATACTTTTTATTAATTTTTTTTCAGCACTAGTCATATTATTTCATACATATTACACTTCAAATTTAATACGATGAAAACAAATGTGCTTCAACTTTTATTGAATTCCAAGCGCTGTTTGTTAGTTTACTAATTTGTATTACAACTACAAGCAATATGCGACTTTTATTCCTGTAGGCAAGTTAAAAACTTATCAAGTGCCTTCTGACTTGTTCATATTTGATTGACATCGGAACAGAAATTGCTTCTCTTGAAGATTATATTAATGTACATACAACCATACATTGCCAAATTTCTACACCGATATTTACAAAAATGTTGGGTTACGTATAGTTTTCATCCAAGTTGTGGGAAGAACGCAGTACATTAATCCTATATTTTTGCGTTTGTAAACCATTGTTATACAGATTAAAATTAGTAACGTCTTTATACATCGATGTCTGACTTGGACATTCCAAGCCTGCCCTTGGTCATTAAGCCGGCTTCTGCTGACAGAAACGAGAAGGTGCAAAGCAATTCTCGGTAACACATCCGATTGCAGGAATGAAAGATTTCGAAAATCATCACAGACATACATTTTCAGGAAAACGTTTATGCGTCTTGTCGTTTATTTGTCGATAGTTACGAATATATCTATTTCGATAGTAAAAATTATGAAACAACCAAATAACATTGGAAATTCAATTGAAGTTCATGTAAAAACGCATGTGTTTTCATCATATTACCTGTCGTGTCTAACATATAGGAAACAATATGACTAGTGTTTATAAAATATAAATGTTTAATAAAAGAATAAATTTTCAGCTGTGTTGACTGTACTGTGCTTTAGTAAAGTCGTACTGTTAGCTAATTTATGTAGTGAACCATTATCAAACCCATTTCCTGTGCGATGTATACCATGGCACCAAAAGCCACATGTTGACTATGTGGCTATTAGTGACTTTTAGTGCCACGAAACCGGTAGTGATCCAATAATAAAGAACTAAAATAAAGGTTAAGCGGTTTATTGATACCCAAGATGACTCCTCATAGCTGTGATTGCCCTACCTTCATGGTTGTCTGCTAACCACATGACCGCCGCCATCTCCTACTCAGCGTTGCAACACAGTGACACATCGACAACGCGTAAAACTTCCCTTGCGATTTTCTCGAAATCACCTCCGTAGTACGTCTTCCCATTTGCACGCTATGTTCTCCTAATGGACAACTAAAACTGTATAGAATCTGAAGTAAATCAGTGATCTGAAAGCAATGGCCTCCCCTTGTCAGTGCGCCGACAGACTGAAGGTACAACTGTCGCTCCTCCCTCTTAAACCCACAAACCGCCAGAAGGTGCATGCGGCCACTGAATGCACAATCGGCAGAAACCTTCGGCAGCAAAATAAATGAACTGAATAAGTGGTTTCGCCGTCGATTCATGGTGGTATACCGATGTATCATTAGGTGCTGCACTTAGCGAAGTCTTCGTGAGTTTATTAAAGAAAGCGTCAGATTTCAGTATTTGTGCAGGACGTAAATGCAGTGTCTAATATCTTTCACCAAACCTATTTCCACTGCTTCTTACATCACTGAGTCCCATAAAGACGAACTGGACACTAGATTTTCGACGCTATAGCCGACAGCGGTGGTCTCGCGGTTCTAGGCGCGCAGTCCGGAACCATGCGACTGCTACGGTCGCTGGTAAGGATCCTGCCTCGGGCATGGATGTGTGTGATGTTCTTAGGTTAGTTAGGTTTAAGTAGTTCTAAGTTCTAGGGGACTGATGACCACAGCAGTTGAGTCCCATAGTGCTCAGAGCCATTTGAACAATTTTTTTTTTTCGACGCTGTGACGCAGCATTCACTGGTCAGTGTTTATGTAGTGCTCGGCCACAGTCGATTTATTAGGCAGTGAGAGCTGTATGTACCTTCAGAATTCCTTGCACATTTCATAGACTGTACGCGTCGTCTGCTTGACAGACTTGAAGAAAATTTCTGAAGCCGTGTCCCAAGGAGCATGAAGTATCTTTGACGAACCCAAAAGTACCGCTGTCTTCCATGACAGAGCACTACACCAAAAACTGGCGCTCTGTTCTGTATCATAATGTCTAAATTCCTTTGTCGATTTCTTATTCGCCTCTGTATAAGCAAGTTCCAAGGAAATTAATAAAAAGTCGGCAAACACCCACCTGGTTTAAATGCTGTCATTCGGAGAACGTTTCAGAACAGACAGTATAGCACAGTCGTTACAAAAAGATAGTGGATGGAAGCTGAGGTTAATAAAAACTCGGTGGATCAGTAAGAAGAGCTGCGGATGAGACTTTCAGTAATATTTACAGCTCCTTGGAAAGACATTTCGTAAGTAAAATCAATGAAAGAGTCACACCTAAAATACAATCTCTCATCCGTCTGTCCGGTGTTGAAACGGAAGAAAGCAGAAGTATTAAAAATGAAGTCACGGGTGAAAATATTACTGCCGCACAAACTCGTAAATGAGAGATATCGACATTATCACCTCGTTATTGAAAAAACAATTAAATGTACTTAAAGCGATAGTGTAAACTGACATTTTTCCATTTAGAGTTTACACTGAATAACTCCTTTCATAGGTTATATTCATCGAACATCTCTTCGCAGCGAATAGTGCCTTGCTACATGAAAGGAGCGACTGTCACTATTGTTTACGAAAAGGGCAAGAGGTTATACGCTAAGAATTGCAGAGCAATGGGGCTTATTTTCGTCTGTTGCAGGATACTGGAGCATATTGTAAAAACAAACATCATGACATTGCAGTAGAAAAACAATCTATTCTCAAAGAATCAACATAGATTCAGGGAAAACCGCTCACGTGAAACACATCTTTGCAAATAACAGTTGAGGGTAAACAAATAAATTCTGACTTCCTTGATCGAAACGCATTCTCAACGGTAAGACATTGTGGGCAGCTATTCTAGGATACTATTCAAATGTGTGATTGTCTCAAGGAATAATTGGCTAACACAACACATGGACGAAGAATGTTGCAATCAGGTTTGCCCCAAGGAGTACAACATCAAATATTCTCAACGTAAGTTAACGAATTATTTGGTACTGTCATCGCATATTGTGGTCTAGCACTACAACAATGGTTGAAATGGCTCTGAGCACTATGGGACTCAACTGCTGTGATCATAATTCCCCTAGAACTTAGAACTACTTAAACCTAACTAACCTAAGGACATCACACACATCCATGCCCGAGGCAGGATTCGAACCCGCGACCGTAGCAGTCGCACGGTTCCGGACTGCGCGCCTAGAACCGCGAGACCACCGCGGCCGGCTCTAGCACTACAGTTTCTTGATGCAGTTGTTCGACGTGATCGGTATGTCATACTGTGCGACAGGTATTACCCAATATTTTTAGTGGTATTCAAGCGTTAGTCGTGGTGAATCGAAGTTTACTCCTCAGATTACAATCCGACGGGGCATACCTCAGGGGAGCCGTCTCTACATGTCGAGTTTGCTCTCGACCCTAGAATCTCTGCTTCGCCGTATTACTGCTCAATTATGTTGATGGAAGATGCGTGCAGAAACTTTCCCCGTGCGACCGTGCGAGGAGGATATTGGGGCATTGCTACGACATATCGATGGCATATCCTTGGCTCAAGGGCATACTGCATTTCTTTTGTTCTCTCACTGGGGTCCGCATTAGTGAATGAAAATTCACCCTGTTCCTACTGAGGGATTTCCATAAAGTTGCCATTGTATGTTCAACGGTGGTTTCTCGCCACAAATCGTTAGTGATTACCGTGTTCGCTGTCCGATGAAAATGGTTGCACTCAATTGGCGAGAAGGGCAATTCGAGAACAGGAACATCGCTATTCCCTTAGTGTTCTTCACGAAGTTTGGATCTTAGATTCTTTCTTTTTCAGTCAAGTGTATTATGCTGAGCACATATTCTCGCTCCCCACATTGATGGAGAGCAAATCGGTGCAATTATTTGGCGATGTCCTGTTGCAAGTCATGTTTTCTGCTTTATTATGAAGTGGTACCGATTCCCCGTCTCATTGGAGGTTTGGGTCTTCCCTATATCAAAGTAAAGGCTTCAATATTGTTTATACCGTGTAATGTGTTAACATGTACTCGAGCTGCGCATTCCATTACTCACGCGTCTTCAACTGGCCAGTTTGACTCCCACTGAAGAAGTTCGCCGAATCAACTCTAAATTGCGTCACTTACATCAGTTTTATATTATAAATATCTTCATGGAAGACGTCATTTTATCATTCCCACAACGTAACACCACATCTTTGCCTTCCCGTTGGGGTGTACAACCAACCCTCGCCCTTGTTGAAACAGCTGCACCTTTGATATTGTGAAAAACGGTGTGGTTTCACGTTACTCCCCCTGTCCTCTGATGAACGTCATGTCATTGTGCTGTAGGGTCATTCATAATTTGATGCCGAGAAACAAACGTCTCCACCTCATTGGTCTTCGTCCGACTGGTGTTCACGACTCATGTCATTAACCTGACACTACCACATAGGATGGTCTCTTGTCTACGAGAACACTGGCACTGGATTTGGCGACAAATGGCTTAGCTAACCTGATCAGCTGAAACTGATTTCTCAGTTGAACTTCTTCTCTATCCAGAATGTATCTTTTTCTCTCGGACGAAGACAGTAGTATAGTTATGTCTCATCGGACACTACACCACACTTACTAGGATATGATAATGATACCGACCCCGTGTTTTTCGTCACTATATTGTGAACAAGCATGGGAAGTAGCAAAGGCTTTCATGTTGTCGTGCTTTATTTGCGAAGATGCCGCACGTTGTTTTGTCTGAGAAATCTGGAATTAACGAATTAATGCCTGTAAGATTTATCTTCTAAAAAAAGAGGCCATACCATTTGGGGGACCAGAAAAGTGGCAGGGGAGAAGGAGTCATTATGGCCAGGCTTCAGGATTACTCTCTTGCCCACGTTCACCACCCAGCCTGAAGCTGACTGTGGCAGTGAAAGCATTTTCTTTGTTTCATAAAGGAAAAGGAAGATTGTCTAGTAATAGAGTGATTGGAAAGGAACGGTTGAAAAATCCAGTCATGTCTTAGTCAGTTTTTTCACTCTGCATTTCTTTTTTAGAATGAAAAAGCGGCAAAGTTCTTGCTTGGAAACAGAAAGGTCGTGGGATCGAATATGGTTAGACCATCAATTTTTTCATTCTGACTTTGCCTTATCATACAACTACCACGATTAAGCAGCGTGGGACTGGAGCCTCTCATTTCTATCCTGATCCCAGTTGTCTAACTTGGCTATGTTGGGGGTATGGAGGACCACGAAGGACCGTGAAATTCCAGGACACCACTGCACTACACAAAATTTCACTTTATGATTATTCGCTACCGATATTCTTTTGTACAGGAATGTATAGTTCTTAGACGGTAGTAATGAAATGCAGAATGTTGTGGACAATATTTACTGTTGGAGTACTGAATAACTGCTTATGCAAGACGATGTAAGCAACAGACGGATTAAGGTCCAGTAATATCTGATCAGTCTTAATCTTGAAGGTTTTGACCACGTCACATCATATTTAGGAGTAATGCCAGGAAGCTATACGAATGAGACACTCATTCAAAGTCAGTAGTAGGGAAAGTGAATCAAAGGGTACATTCCGTGAAAGGTTTGTGAGCAAATCGACGAATATGTGAAGGATCTAGCTCGCAAGTGCGACTGATACAGTGTTCCACTTATCCTGCACACATGAGAACGGGAATCGTACGAATTCAGAGACGCCCTGCGATCGTAGCATGTCGACATATCCGAAACAAATGTAACGAGAATGCTCGAGTAAATTAAACATACTTTCTGAGAAGAAAGATTATTTATTATTGGTGAAACCATGTTGAATAAGTTTTGAAAACGCGTATCCTAAGAAGACCGTGTGGCCATTACACTGCCAACATTATGTTAATAGGCACGGGACTCTTGTGCCCGTCGCCGAGTTCGAACGTGGGTTCTCTGCTGGGCGTGAGGAAGTAGATGGTGGAGGTGTGTCCACGGATGGCTCCTGATGACAGAGTAAAATTTATTACTCTGCTGCAATTGCTGCGACTCTTAGCTGCGCTGCCGTTGAGTGGAATCCGCTTCCTCGGCGGCGGTGCTACGGCCACTAGGTCGTACTGCGCGGCTGGAACCACGCGCGCGGGCCTCTTGTTGGCAACTGGATGGGCATGGCAGCATGACTGGTCGGCGCCCTTTCTCGGCGACCATCCCCAGCTGCGGTTGTCTGGCGTCGGCGCACCAGGGTCCCCGGCTCCATCCCCGGTCACGGTGTATTGTGGCGGCAGCGCCCCGGGACGATGCCAACAGTGCGTTACCACACAGCACCCCAAGTGAAGACTCCCATGACAGGCGGCTGTCTGTTGACGGCGTCCAACGATGGTTACGGCGGCGGCGTCACTTTTGCGCCTCCTAGGCGAGGACCTTCATTACGACGGTGATTATTAGGATGATTGCGATGACAGTGACGACTCCGAAATGATGGCGGCACTAAGTGACCCAGGTTCTTCGTCATTCCGACGGCTCACCAGGGATGATTATGACGAGCTGGCTGCTGGCCCTTAAATACATCTTCCTGCTGCTAATGTCTGCGGTTCTTCTTCGCCAATACGTCAGTGGAATATTCTGGTGTTGCTCGGCTTGTGTAATTGACCAGATTACCACCCTCGACGTTGACACCCGAGTGCAAGGTGACCTGCTTCTTGTCATATCCTCCACTGGCAGGTAAAACAGCGAGTTGTTTAGCTAAATATTCTGCCGATCCCCTTACGATATTCTGCCGACTCCCTTGCGCCAAAGTATCACAGCACTGAAATGCGCAATAAAATGTATCACACATACAATTTCTGGTTCACTATATTCAAAATATTCCTTCACATTCTAACTCCTACTTTTAATTACCTTAATTGATCTCTAACTATTCGACCCTCTATACTCCGCCTTCTATGGACAGAATGTATCCCCACATTCTGCCTGTACATCTACGCACGACTCTATTTACATACATTTGAACCCTCTACCTCTTCTCAACTTGTACTATATTTACACAGTTCACTATTCACTGCCTCTGAAACTGTGTATTTGGGCTTATCAATAATAACTACATTGCAGTTCTCTCTTTTACACACATTTGTTTCTTACGGCCCTTGAGCACACTTGGTCTTTGCCTGCATGATTGATCACTCATTACACTGCCATGTCAGCAGGCGTATCTTCCTTATCTTTCCGAAACCGTGGGCTGCAGTTTGGGATGTATGGAACTGGAGAAACTCTTCTCTTGAACAAGAAATACTTAACTTCGCCGGCCGCTGTGGCTGAGCGGTTCTAGGCACTTCAGTCGGGAACCACGCTGCTGCTACGGTCGCAGTTTCGAATCCTGCCTCGGTCATGGATGTATGTCATGTCCTTAGGTTAGTTAGGTTTAAGCAGTTCTAAGTCAAGGGGACTGATGACCACAGTCCCATAGTGCTGGGAGCCATTTGAACCATTTTGAACTTAACTTCGACCCGGAGGCCGTGGCCGAGTGGTTCTAGGCGCTTCAGTGCGGAACCGCACTGTTGCTACGGTCACAGGTCCGACTCTAGCTCTACATGGCTGCAAGCACTTCGGGACTTAACATCTTAGGTCAACAGTTAGCTAGACTTAGAATTATTTAAACCTAACTATCCTAAGGACATCACACATATCCATGCCCAAGGCAGGTTTCGAACCTGCGAGCGCACCAGCCGCATGGTTGCGGACTGAAGCGCCTAGAGCCGCTCGACAACAGCCGCCGGCTGTTCGAGTCTTGCCTCGGGCATGGAAATTTGTGATGTCCTTAGGTTAGTTAGGTTTAAGTAGTTCTAAGTCTAGGGTCTGATGACCTCATATCTAAGTCCCATAGTGCTACAGCCATTCGAACCATTGAACTTAAGTTCGATATCCACAACGAATGCACATGCAGCTGATGTTGATGAACCAGTTACCACCAATTGCTGCTCCTGCTTACTTCTGTAGCTTTTTATGTGCTCTAAGAGATGTTCCATGGTAATACGACTGTGTTCGGTGGGAAACATCTGATCCTGAGAGGTGAGCAGATCCTCGTGGATGGTGTCGTTAAGAAACGAAAAATGTTCTGGGAGCAGAACCGAGGAAATTAAGTCAGGTACGTGTATTAAGGAATGGATCATACTGAAGACAATGGTACTTGTCATCGTAGATGGTAATCGGAAAGTAAATCCTAATGTCAGTCCCGAATCCCTGCTCTAGGTTTTAGCATATACCTATCATTCGCCATATTATCATGTTCCCTTTTCTTAGATTTTTCCTTTTCCTCCTCCTCGTACGTCGTTTCTTCCCCTCTTCTACGGAATCTGGGGTCACACGAGGTGAATTACCCATAGCTCCGTTAACCGGACGAATTCGGCTTACGTGTGCTGTCGAAGGGCGGGTGGGGAGTCACAATTTAACGTTAACCGGTGATGCCATCTGATTTAACTGCTAAGGGCCATAACACCGCGACATAAACTTCTTCCTTATCCTCCTCGGCACATAAGTATACGTTACAAAACCTGCTGATCCAAGTGCCACTTAGATAACATTGCGTTCACATCATGCGCCCTTACCTGTTTCCCTAAAGCCTTCGTATTCATTTTTTGTACGTGTGTCCAGATTAGTTTCACTCTCCTAGCGAAATCCTTCACTGACGAGATATCTCCTAGCAGCGGGGCTCTGCGAAACTCAAAGGGCAACTGCATCTTGCACCCGAATTTTACTTCCTAACGGAACAACCATATGCACTAGTGAACCTTCGAGTTGTATGCAGCGACGACTTAGGCCAATAGGACGTCCCAATTGTTGTGCTGAGAATTTATGTAGAAAACTAACATTTTCGAAATTGCCCTTGGGACCGTTAGCTAGAGGAAGCATAGCACTTGTCCGTAGTTTCTTAATGCGCAACAGCCCGCAAGGATACTTCATTAAGTCTATCATAAAATTTGCGCATTGATCCGTGATTATGGTTTCAGATGTCGCAAACCGAAGTATCCATTGGCTGACTAACGCCTAAGCTACCATCGTGGTTCGCTGGTCGGGTAAAGCTATCAAGGAAATGAGACTAGAAAAATGGTCAATAATGTTTAATACATAGCGATTCCCTGCTGGTGTTTGTGGTGGGGGTCCTAGCACAGGATGTGACACATATATAGCGCCCACATAGGTATGGGCAAGAAACGCCCCTGTGTACTTCACCGTGAAGAGCGCTGCATTCTCTGATCCCCTCATTGGGTGATATAGTTTCATACCTCTTCCGAAGAATATTGCCTCCAAACAGGCACGCATTAATTTCCAGGATCTAGATGGGAGGGACAAATACCGTCACATTTCATGGGCACTTGTGGCTAGCAATAGAAATTACACAAAACTTGACGAGCGTCCTAGCAAATACGAAACGTGTGATGTCTGTTGGCAATGTGACTTCGAAGACTTTCCATTCCCCCATGAAAATATAGAAGATAAAAAACTTCCAGAGACAAAACTGATATTATTCAAATCACATGTACATCTTGGATATTGGTAACAGCAAGACAGAAGGGGAGGACCATGTGCATACTGCGTGGCACAAAGTAGTAAAACATAAAGCAGTTGTATCTCTCCTCCTTTCAAAAGCAGCCATTCAGCACCTCAGCACCTGAAACATAGATTCGTTGCTATTCTCTGAGGGCGAGAAGTAACATTACATGCGGATCAAAAAATATCTGACCTCCATACCTACATCTGCATACATTATTCTGAAGCAACTGTACGGCGCATGACGGTAGGTACTTGTACAAACACTAATCATTTTCTGTCCTGTTCCATTCACAAGTAGATTGAGGGAAATTTATTGTCTATATACTTACACATAAGCCAGAATTTCTCGTATCCTATGTGATCCTTATGCAAAGTTTATGTCGACATCAGTAGAATCGTTATGCAATCAGCTTCAGAAGCCAGTTTTCTAAATTTTCTCAATAGTCTTCCTTGAAATGAACGTCGACTTCCCTCCAGGAACTCCCATTTGAATTCCCGCAGTATCTCTGTAATAATGGAATGTTGTTTGAACTGTTTTGATGTCATACCGTGATCCAATCTGAGTGGTTTCCAAACACTTACGCAATACTCAAGAATAGGTCTCACCGGCGTCCTATTTGTTGTCTCCTTCACAGCTGAACCACACATTCCTAACACTCTCCCAGTAAACTTAAGTCAACCATTCACTTTCCCTACTACAACGCCCATTCCATTTCACACCACTTTGCCAATCTACACCCAGATATTTAAACGACATGACTAAGTCAAGCAGTACAAAACTAGCGTTTTATCTAAATGTTATCGGTTCTTTCCTAATAATCTTCATTAACTCACATTTTCTTCATTTAGAGCTAGCTGTCATTCACTCCACTTGATATATCCCAACAAGAACGTCAATTAATGAGAAGACACAATCAAAAGGGCCACACATCATTTTATTCTTAAAAGTAGTATCTTGACCATATTTAGTACGACAATACAGTAATTCATGGTGGCAGTCAGTCAAGGAATATTTTAGGGAATTTATTTAAGAAATTTGTTTCAAAGGCCCAGGCAGATCTTTACAGTTGTTCTCCCCGAGTAACTTACGCCGTGCCAACGTGACACAAGTCGCTTGCCTTTCAGAACCGAGGCAGTTCTGTCCAGTTAAAGCTGCTGACAAGAGACGCCCTCAGCCCTCTGCTGAAGCTGCTAGCGAATTCGCGCCTCTGGTTTTAGCCAATAGAGTGAACGGGAGACCGATCACGTGTGAGGACGCTGGAGTGTACTGCGGTGCAGAACACAATTGCTTCTCTATCTTATAATCCAGGCCTCGAGCAAAACAGGCGTCTTTCTGGAAGGTAGAGCCTCTGGCTCTCCCTTTCACTCCCGGCCACCAACGTAAGTTAACATGAACTGCTTCCCCTTCAATTGTCATTCCAATTAATTGTTCTACCTCCTACATTGGCCTAACTTGCGACCCTAGGCGCGCCCCTTGTACACCATACATTGAAATATATCCTCTTTATTGCACTTAATGTCCTGTTTTGTCATTTTACGGCAGCCCTGGGTGCCCACTGTCTAATCCTGACCGCTCGACCTTCTCCACCCTGTCGTCAGGATGCACATGTAACAACCGCCTTCCCGCCTTTCCTAAACCCTATGATGTGTACATTTACACAGTCCTTTCTACTGACAATAAACCGTTTACTAGCTGCAAGAATTAATATTTCTTCTATTAAAAGAGTGCAACATTAGAAAAAGTTAACCTACATTTAGAATCCAAATTTTACATTATATTCGAAAAGAATTACAAAAGCAGTTACTTGCTTCAGACATTAAATCATTTCTAACTTAAACATTTCAATACATATGCTCTTCATGCATCAAAACTTTCAGGCACAACAGTTTACTTAAAGAAGATCGTTAGACAACAATCAATCAATTATGGAAAACAAACGAGGTGTTACATCTGGGAGCAAACCCGCAGATGGCGCTTTATACTCCAAGGTAGACAACAGACACCCAATCCGTAGTGACAAGGCGTGCAATTGTAAAATGTAAACTTTCGCGACCGGAAGTGTCATAATTTATAAAATGTTCAGTGCTTTTATGGCGTGGTCGAACGAAATTCACTTTAAAGCCCGACATTTCGACCCCATCTGCGGAGGACATTTTCAAGGGCGATCATAGCTTTGTTGAATGTCCGAAGCCAGCCAGGACGTGTATCGGCTCAACTACAACAGACATAAATAAAATCTCTTATAAATAAAGCAGGGGAATGTCAACAGTTCATTGGTCCATCTTAAAAGACAGTGTAATCAAGGCTAGAGCAGAAGCAGGCACTAGAAATTTAACAGCATCAAAACACAAACATTTAAAAATATTCATAGTGAAGTTACTCAAGCGTGCAAAACAATGCAGAGTATCTTTTCAGGGTGCACCTCTGTACTGGTTACGTTAATCGTGAGTAACTGCTCGGCTATAAAATTTAAGTTATCCGAAACAACAAGTAACGAAGTACTTCAGTAGGGTCTATGTTATGAAGGATTTCCCAGGGAACTAATAACTGAAACTTGACAAGAATTACAAAATACATATGCTTCAACACCACAGTTGTGCCCCTTCTTTATTTACAAAATCTGAACAGTTAAATTGGAAAACAACACATACAGGTCGCAAGACCCTTAAAAGAAATGAAACACGGATAACATTAAAAAACCTCCCCATAATGATTTTCCTGCAGTATTTTCTTCTTAGTTTAACATGACTTAGCCTTGACAGATCGAACAGTTTATCCACGAGGGAGAGAGTGGAGCACCAAGCAGACAATAATCACTAAACAGATGCAGCACAAAAGGAGCTATCAACCAGGACGAGTGGCACAGAAATGTTAAACAACGCTTGCAATTAAAACAAGAAGCGGCAAATGCAAAGCTCTACCTTCAACCAAGCATGGCAAGCTACCCGGGAAAATATCCAGTCAAACTACTAATCAGTGGGTCTGGCAGGAATAAACTAGTAATGGAAGGCATGCCGCAAAAACTGCCACAGAGCTCTATAACATCAGCGCCAACAGTTGGGGCTCACTACTGGACACGTACACGCCAGAAAACCTAGTGGTGCTCAAGTTCACCAGTTACAAGGTATCGACCTCGGCACGTGACTCAACACCAGCCATAAATTTCGTGTTACTCATCTTGTATCCTCCTACAATCACTCAAGTTCGATAGCTTATGTAGAACCTACCTTCATCAGCAAACAGCCACAGACTGCTGCACATCCTGTGTGTGACATCATTTATGTATACTGTATTGGAAACAATACCCGTCCTGTCACAGTGCTCTATGACACTCACGGCGATATCTTTTGCCTCTGATAAATACTCTCCATCAAGGAAAACATACGAGGTTCAGTTACATAAGAACGCTTCGAGCCATTTACATATCTGGGAACTTATTCCGTATGTTTGTAACCTTTTTTAGAGTCCGCAATGTGCTCCGGGTCAAATGCTTTTCAGAAAACTGGGGATATGGAAACTGCCTGTTACCCTTCATTCATAATTCGCATTATCATGTGAGCGAAGGGCAAAGTGAGTTTCAGAAGAGCACTACTCTCTAAAACACTGCTGATACGTGGACAAAGCTTTAACATCTCAAGGATATTTGTTATATTCAAACTGAGAATATATTCAAGAATACCAGTGTGTCTGCAATTCAGCTAACTCATTATTTTAACCTTATTATATATCGCAGTCATCTCCTCAATTCTTCAGATCCTAGAGACTTTGTGCTGTGCGAGAGATTCACGATAAATGCAAGCTATGTAAGAGGTCAATGTCATATACAACTCTTCGTAAAAGTGAATGGGAATTCCATCCTCTTGGTGACGTATTTATTTTTATAGTGCATACTTTCCTCCCAGTTGGGAAGAAGTAAACTAAGGGGTTTTCCCATAGCTATCTAAACTACGCTACTGGCTATTAAAATTGCTACACCAAGAAAAAATGCAGACGATAAATGGGTATTCATTGGACAAACATATTGTAGTAGAATTGATGTGTGATTACACTTTCACGCAATTTGGGTGCATAGATCCTGAGAAATTAGTACCCAGAAAAACCACCTCTGGCCATAATAACGGCCTTGATACGTCTGGGCATTGAGTCAAACAGAGCTTGAATGACGTGTACAGGTACAGCTGCCCATGCAGCTTCAACACGATACCACAGTTCATCAACAGTAGTGACTTGCGTATCGTGACGAGCCAGTTGCTCGTCCACAATTGACCAGACGTTTTCAATTGGTGAGAGATCTGGAGAATGTGCTCGCCAGGGCAGCAGTCGAACATTTTCTCTATCCAGAAAGGTCCGAACAGGACCTACAACATGCGGTCGTGCATTATCCTGCTGAAATGTAGGATTTCGCAGGGAACGAATGAAGGGTAGAGCCACGGGTCGTAGCACATCTGAAATGTAACGTCCACTGTTCAAAGTGCCGTCAATGCGTACAAGAGGTGGCCGAGACTTGTAGCCAATGGCACCCCATACCATCACGACCGCCAGTATGACGCTGACGAATACACGTTTCCAAGTGCGTTCACCGCGATGTCGCCAAACACGGATGTGACCATCATGACGATGTAAACAGAACCTGGATTCATCCGAAAAAATTACGTTTTGCCTTTCGTGTACCCAGGTTCGTCGTTGAGTACACCATCGCAGGCGCTCCTGTCTGTGATGCAGCGTCAATGGTAACCGAAGCCATGGTCTCCGAGCTGATAGTCCATGCTGCTGCAAACGTCGTCCAACTGTTCGTGCAGATGGTTGTCGTCTTTCATACGTCCCCATCTGTTGACTCAGGGATCGAGACGTGGTTAAACGATCCGTTACAGCCATGTGGATAAGATGCCTGTCATCTAGACTGCTAGTAATTATAAGCCGTTGGGATCCAGCGCGGCGTTCCGTATTACCCTCCAGAACCAACTGATTCCATATTCTGCTAACAGTCATTGGATCTCAACGAACGCGAGCAGTAATATAGCGATACTTAAAAACCGCAATCGCGATAGGCTACAAACCGACCTTTATCAAAGTCGGAAACGTGATGGTACGCATTTCTCCTCCCTACACGAGGCATCAGAACAACGTTTCACCAGGCAACGCCGGTCAACTGATTTTTGTGTATGAGAAATTGGTTGGAAACTTTCCTCATGTCAACATATTGTAGGTGTCGCCACCGGCGCCAACCTTGTGTGAATGGTCAGAAAAGCTAATTATTTGCATATCACAGCGTCTTCTTCCTGTCGGTTAAATTTCGCGTCTGTGGCACGTCATCTTCGTGGTGTAACAGTTTTAATGGCCAGTAGTTTATTTTCGAAATTTGCGTATTTAGAAAGGCCCAACGTGGAGCGAACAGATGTGGAGATGCCACCCGAGGATGAAAGTTCTTATAGTTTATGAAGGGCTACGTGGAGCAAAGTCCGTTGGTTGTACAGTTACATACCCATTTCCAGTGCTTCCTAACTCCTGTGGCACATTGTGAAGATGAACCCATTGCCTCCCACTCTACCTTCACAGAATGGCATGTACCATCTGCAGCTTTAAATCAAATTTAATGCTCATATTATTCTATATGCAGCATATTCGAATAATATGTGATGGATAATCATGTGAGATGGTTGCTCTTGGCTTGAAAAATTTGCATTTGCAGCTGATGGCATATATTTTGACAATATTGTCAAGATCGACTCGCAGGAGAGTTATACCTTATAGGTGTAGGCAGTTTATTGTCGCATTTGTGGGCTGCCATGGAAAGAAAATTCGAAACTCCACGTAATGCCACTGTAAATATTTATGTAGAATGGAAAAAACAACTAATTGAAATGGGCAATACACAATTTCAATTTTTATGGTATGTGAAATAGTTAGTAATTTCTTCAGAAAAAGTCTTCAGAAAAATTAATAATAACTTTGTAAATGAAGCAAGTGTATAAATATATAAGAATAAAACGATGATTGTGTAAATATGCTAGTAGAAGGAATTTGTAAACGAAATTACTTTTGCCAGTTATTGCATATTAGATATAAATACCATTATAAAAGAACACTGTGTATGTCATCAGAAATATATAGCCTTGTAAACATGCCATATGGCTAAAAAAATAGTAAGAAATTATTCAACTTAGAAGTAGCGAAGCTGCTTAAATCACCTAGTGAAGGCTAGTCTTCTGGTCAAGATGTTATATCACACATGTTTCTTTCAGAATATTCTGAACAATAGCCTAAGGTCTAGCAGTCATATACAGCAGCTCATTCGACGAAAAATGTGTACATAGCAGGAGAGTGGCACAAGCTATACATACCACTGCTGCAAAAAGAAAATAGGAGTAACGCGATGAATTACAGACTCATATCACTGATATCGATTTGCGGTAGGTTTATGGAACATAATTACACTGTGTTCCAACATTACCACGAAGGTCACTGTCTTTTGACACATGGTAAGCACAGATTCAGAAATATAGTTCTTCGAGAGACACACGTAGCTCTCTATCCGCATGAAATACGAGGAATGAGCGCTATCGATAGGGGTCACTAATTAAGTCCATATTTCTAGATCTAAGAAGGGTTTTCACACAGTTACTCACAAGAGACTCCAAATGAAATTTCGTGTTTGTGAAGTATGAGTGAATGGATTCCTGATTTCCTGTAAGAAAGGACACAGCACGTAGTAATCATCGGCAAGCAGTCGAGTAAAACAGAAGTGATATCTGCATTTCCCTTAGGAAGTGTTGTAGATCATCTAGTGTTCCAAACGTAAATAGATTCAGTTCGGTTAAATACCTTGTAATTATAATTACGAACAGCTTAAATTGGAACGAGCACGTAGATAATGTTGTGGGGAAGGCAAACTAAGGACTGCGTTTGATTGACAGAACACTTAGATGATGCAAGAAGTCTTTTGAAGAGACTGCCTACTCTTTTCCGTCCTCCGCTAGAGTATGACTGCGGAAATGAAACCAAACCAGATATTACTGACGCACGACATCGAAAGGTCCAAAGGGTGTATCGTTTTGTACTATCTTCAAATAGGAGAGACAATGTCACGCACATAATAAGCAAGTTAGGATGGCTGTGATTAAAATAGACATTTTTCGTTGCGGCGAGATCTTTCCAGTAAATGTCTATAACCAACTTTCTTCTATGAACGCGAAGGGGTTTTACTGTAGCTAACATGCATAGTGGAAATGGTCGTCGTTATAAAATTAGAGGTATCAGAGCTCTTACTGAATGATTTAAGTGCTCATTTCTACAACGCATTCCTAGAGTGAATAATGGCAACGATATAGTCTGGAAGGTGTTCCTACCCTCTTCCACGCACATAAGTGTGAATTACGGAGTAATCATGTATATCAAGACGTAGTTGAATGAAGTTGAGACCAATAATCAGCAAATGTATAAATTTCTAGGCCACTTGGTTGGGTTGTAGCTGCTTAATGTTGTAACTGAATGAGGTATCGAATTTACTTCAGCCATAAACTCAAAGAGATCGTTGAAAAGTTGTGACGATTTTAGTTAAATGTTACGGTTTTAGTTTAATGTTAGGAGGTCGCTGGAGACAGATTACAAGTACGAATAGCACAAGGACACTAGGGCAGATACAGTCGGTTTCTCTTAGTTGGTCCTGTCTCAGAGTTTGCCTAAATAAAATTTCTGAAATCGCGTAAAATCTGCTTGCATTGCCATGATGATAATTTGAGCCACGCTTCTACCAAATAAGTCAACCAGTATAAAAGTTATTTTCTCAAAAGAGTAGAAATTCATCGTAAAACTCTTAGCACATGTAACTAAACGAAAATGTGATGTAGTCACTATACCTACTGAACGGCTGAAACAATCAAAAACCAATACCGTACTACGGCCTTAGATCTAATTCTCTCACGGAACAGCGAAAGTTTAAAGGCAAGAAAAGGAACACATGAAGTCCTGAAAAGACGCACACAAATCTTAAGCCACATGAGTGATACAACCGCACCTTACTTCTTGTACCTCGTTTCATGGGAATACTATCAGAAAGTAGCCTCAAAACAAGATAACACACTAGTCGTGCGTAGTAAACACGTGGAAGCAAAATTAAGGACACAATAAGAACCTGAACAGCTCACAGAAAGCTTGGTAGAAATATGATTTGAAAAATGTTTGTTGAAATACCGACTTTCGAATTATTCATTCTTCCACGAATTTAGAACTAAAAACATATTATGTACCATGAGATCGATTACTTAACGTATCATATTCCGTGACAGATCAAGCAAAGGCATTTCCGCTGGCTTTCAACCAGATGTTTCGGTTCTGATGGTGCGACAGGTAGCTTTGAGGTTACTTTCTGATTGCCATTCTCATGCAAGGAGGTGTAAGATGGATGATAGGATGCGGACAGCTTTTTACACATTCGTAATTTCAAGAATTTAACTATGCATTCACTTACGTTCAAACTTAACTTCCATTGTTTAGTGACATAGTAAGCTGTCCTAGTTTATAGTACAGTATCGTTTTTTTTAGGATTCTGTAACTCAAAAAGTAAAAACGGAAACCTAACAGGATTACTTTGGTGTCCGTCTGTCTGACTGTTAACAAACCCTGCCCTCAAGAACAGGTGGCTAAAACAAGTTTAAATGTGTGTCGCTTATTAAGGTCTACGTACCCTTGGTGGTGTAAGCAATTAAAGCTTCTAAGTGAATGCAACAAAAAGTCATGGCCACTTATGTAATATATTTTGATACTCAAAATTCATTCTTCTAAACCTATAGGGTGCGTCCCGTTGACCTAGAATTATGAGATTAGCCAAGATGCTATGATTGACAATACAACCAAAGGAAAATATACGTAAATTTTTAATTAACATTTAAATCAGACATAAAAACTTTTTTCTCATTTTTTATCTGACTGTCTGTCCAGGCGTCTGTTAAGACCCCATTTCCTCAGGAACTGGAAGGCTTATCAATATTACATATGTCTGTTGTTAAGGGCTACTCCCTTGTCGTTCTAATAAATGTAAACTTCCAAAGCAATGCAGCCAAAACATACGGGCATTTATGTCACGTATTTCGATCCTCGTCAAGTCACTAATCAAAAATTATATGACACTTCCCTTTGGGCTAGATTCACGATACTGGGAAAAAATATGTTTTTCGCCAATTGAAATATTGTCGTAAGTCTTTCAAATTACGGAGCCGATATCTTGCCAGTAACCAATAACGATAACAGGCAAAAACTGTCGAGGTTCTAGATTCTCGGGATTATTGAACTGTTTACATACATAGTTAAATTTGTACGGAGGCCTAGATCGTGAATCCTACTCGCATCTGGCCAGTTTTCTTCATTTATTTGCCCCTGCAGTGACTGATCACATTACTCTCTCATTTACTTAAATGTATTCAGAATTTTCTGCTGTATCCAGAAATATTCTGTGTTCAGTTCTTTCTTAAGCGGAGTCACTGTATGTAATATACTCCACGTACAGGCATTTGCACTGTTTCATGTGTAATTAGTTATGGACTGAGTCTCAACAATCATAACTTTTACTCTTCTGGCAATTATTTTCATTTTAGTATCAATTACGAAATTCATGTCGAAAAAATGTGACTTTATCCGTGCGTTTGTATTCATTCTTGAACAGCAAAGTTGGTCAGTGCGAGACAAAACTGCAATCAGCGCAATATTTTTCAAATCAGCAGTCGGCCGGCAACCATTCCTATTCTATACATATTTTAGAGATTAGAAGCAAAGTGGCAGTGCGGTGACTCTCAGGCTGCTTGCAACTTATTAGTTTATGCTCGACTTCGTTGTTGTATATCTTCGTATTTCAGGTTTTCTTTGCATGCTCATCACACATAAACTGCTAAGACGGATGAAGGTCAATTACAAGTTCCCTGAGTCAGATTATGAAATAACTACGCTGGATGAAACTACGGTCAGAGATATCACACAAGTATTCATATGTACTCCCTACTCTTGAACATGATTATGAATATTGGTCACATCGCTTTGCAAATTCTTGAACATGATTATGAAAATTGGTCACATCGTGTTGCAAATAATTTATTGGGTCAAAGCACATATTCAGGGAATTTTTCTGAAGACATATTTTCATGTAATCAAATCCTCAAGAAAAAAGAGTAGCTGGCATAGAAGCAGTGGTGTATCGACTCCCTTCAAGGAACGTTGACGAACTAAGCTAGAAAATGTGTTTTCATAACTGTAATGGCCATCGACAAATCTGTTACGTGAGCACAATACAGAGGCGAACGCGAGTGTCCTATGCATTATGCACACGACGTAGCACAGCAACACGTGTCTTGCAAGGAAAATGCAGAGAGGCTGTAGCAACCGGGCAGCGTAAACAATTTAACACTAAGAGACAGCCGAGATAGCACCTACATTCTATTTGCCAGCGAAAATTTTTATGTGACTACTGATTACGAAGGTGAAGCAAATAATGAATATTCATAAGTTTGGAGGAAGTAACCGACGGCAGCTGCTATACTATGGGAATTTTCACAGCTAATTACATTTGAGGGCCATAGGTGGTCTTCACATTCATCGTGAAATTCCTATACTCAAGCCGAGAGCAGAGCTGACGCTGTGAATCGGACGATACTTGCGTGAAAAAAGAACCGTCATTATAGTGAAGCGAGTTTGAAAACTACGTAACCAGTCTTTCAGGGCAAATAGTCGAAATACAGAGGATGATTTACTCTTAGAGTCCTTTTAAAACATTAGGAAGGAAATGAATAATTTAGGTGGACTATGTAAGATAGCTGCTCAACTCTTCGTTTCTGTGCCTTCAGTCTGCCATAAGACTATTTTGTTATTTACATCTGAGGTTCTGACATTTTACTTAGCTGAAATTATTAAATTTTATGGTAAGGGTGAGTCAGCTGGAGTGGCCGAGTTGTTCTGGGCACTACAGTCTGGAGCCGCGCGACTGCTACGGTCGCAGGTTCGAATCGTGCCTTCGGCATGGATGTGTGTGATGTCCTTAGGTTAGTTAGGTTTAAGTACTTCTACGTTCCAGGGGACTAATGACCTCAGAAGTTAAGTCCTATAGTGCTCAAGGCCATTTGAACCATTTTTGAATGGTAAGGGTGAGAACACCCGAATAGACTATCGTTACTGTGAGCACTGGCTTCTGATAGAAAAAAATTAGTACTACAGTATTTTCCTACACGGAGCTCCAACACCGTAAGCAGGATGTAGGTTGCACTACTGCTGCAGAAATAAAGATGCTTACATGGGACAAATTAGACTGGACAGTTACAACAAATCATTCTCTATACTCTAGACAACAACAACAGCTTCTGCGTATTTCATTACCGCATATTTCACTCCAGCATATTTCCTCTAATTCTTTTCCAGACACTATTGTAGTGCGCAGATAATAATATTTCAGGAAATGAATCTTCGAGATCTGCTTGTTATTTAGTTACATCTAATTTCAAGACCGAAGTCATAAGTTGTCGTTTATTCTGATGTAAAACATCTCGGTGTTATTAGTCACACAGTTCCTAAGAATGAAATCAGAAAGAAGAGCCTTGGTATTTCCTATATATGAGCATGAACTAGCAGATGATAATAAAGCCAGACCGTCGTATGAAAAACTTGCTCACTGAGGGCTTGGGTCTACATTCCCAGTTAACTGCACTTGCTTCTAACTTTTTCATCTGGAAAATTGTGCAAATGGTTGTATCCTTGAAGAGGTTCAGCCAATGCACTGATTACCACAGTGATATGACAGTGAATGAGTTAACCAACTTCTTTACTGAACTTTTACTCAGATATAAGCCATGTACAGCGTAACCTGAAATACAGTTGCTACAGAAGCAGATCATTACATCTCTTCTGATATCTATTTCCATTTCTCACATATTTATGACAAAATTATCATTCCATACGAGTTCTGCTCCAAGTCTGCATCCACCGTGCAGGGAATTAACTGTCCCTAATTACTTCACTAAATGTGCCACAAATATGTCCCTTATTAAAAAAAAATGCCACCTAGACCATAAAAATATTTAAAATGTTAACAAACCAACATGAAAATGTGCCTTTGTCTATACGAAGGTATACCGCGACAAATTAGCTCCCACACAAAGATAGTTTGATATTTGAAACCAGCCCTTAATTTCTGACGAATTAGAGGGATACGTAATGTATTTTGAGAATTATTGGTTTCCAGAAAAAAAATTTTTAGTACTTCCATCGTCTGCTCCAAGGAGAGGCTGTTTAAGACCTATCCCATTATAAAGTGAGCTGTTTAAACTAATACAAGACAAGCTAAAGAGATCAGGGATGAATGTTATAGATATTCGTTCTTTTCCGCCAAATATTGGAACAAGCGGGAGAGGGACACTAGGGTTCCCAAGAAGGGGATTGCCAGCTTTCTCTACTTGTAGTCAAGATGAATCTTCCTGAACCCTTCGGTAAACTGGGGCATTGTGTAAATTAGCAATTCATATGGGATAGCGCTGTCCACAGTTCGTGACTTTTTTTCGGTCGTCAGTCTACTGACTGGTTTGATGCGGCCCGCCACGAATTCCTTTCCCGTGCTAACCTCTTAATCTCAGAGTAGCACTTGCAACCTACGTCCTCAATTACTTGCTTGACGTATTCCAATCTCTGTCTTCCTCTACAGTTTCTGCCCTCTACAGCTCCCTCTAGTACCATGGAAGTCATTCCCTCATGTCTTAGCATATGTCCTATCATCCTGTCCCTCTCCTTATCAGTGTTTCCCACATATTCCTTTCCTCTCCGATTCTGCGTAGAACCTCCTCATTCCTTACCTTATCAGTCCACCTAATTTTCTACATTCGTCTATAGCACCACATCTCAAATGCTTCGATTCTCCTCTGTTCCGGTTTTCCCACAGTCCATGTTTCGCTACCATACAATGCTGTACTCCAGACGTACATCCTCAGAAATTTCTTCCTCAAATTAAGGCCGGTATTTGATATTAGAAGACTTCTCTTGGCAAGAAATGACTTTTTTGCCGTAACGAGTACGCTTTTGATGTCCTCCTTGCTCCGTCCGTCATTGGTTATTTTACTGCCTAGGTAGCAGAATTCCTTAACTTCATTGATTTCATGACCATCAATCGTGATGTTAAGTTTCTCGATGTTCTCATTTCAACTACTTCTCATTACCTTCATCTTTCTCCGATTTACTCTCAAAGCATACTGTGTACTCATTAGACTGTTCATTCCGTTCAGCAGATAATTTAATTCTTCTTCACTTTAACTCAGGATAGCAATGTCATCAGAGAATCGTATCATTGATATCCTTTTACCTTGCATTTTAATTCCACTCCTGAACCTTTCTTTTATTTCCGTCATTGCTTCCTCGATGTACAGATTGAAGAGTAGGGCAGAAAGGCTACAGCCTTGTCTTACTGCCTTCTTAATACGAGCACTTCGTTCTTGATCGTCCACTCTTATTATACTCTCTTGGTTTATTTATTTATTTATGCATTTATTTTACCTGGCAAGATTAGGGCCTTCAGGCCCTCTCTTACACCTAACCAGGCATACTCAGATTGAACGAGTTACAGTTACTAAATAACATTAAGAACATTTAACGTATTATGCAGTATTGATGTCAAACGAAAAAAATTTGAGATTATAACAGTAGTACAATGATAGTTATAACAATAAAAATAATTATAACAATCAACGATAATAATGATAATAATAATGATAATAGTAATAATAATAATAATAATAATAATAATAATAATAATAATAATAATAATAATAATAATAATAATAGTGACTAAGTATATGAAAGTAAACATACATTTCTTTTGTGAATGTCAGTTAGTTGGGAATTTTCTCGTTATATTCTTGCAGCTTGTGAGTTATTCTCATCGAGCAGAGACATAGGACGATAGAATGGGGTGAAAGAGATATATAAGAGGTAGATAGGTTTGAAGAAGAGAAAAAGAATGTTGTACATATTGTATGACCTGTCTCTCCCTATATCTTACCCCTACTTTTTTCAGAATCTTGAACAGCTTGCACCATTTTATATTGTCGAACGCTTTTTCCAGGTCGACAAATCCTATGAACGTGTCTTGATTTTTCCTTAGCCTTGCTTCCATTATTAGCCGTAACGTCAGAATTGCCTCTCTCGTGCCTTTACTTTTCCTAAAGCCAAACTGATCGTCACCTAGCGCATTCTCAATTTTCTTTTCCATTCTTCTGTATACTATTCTTGTAAGCAGCTTCGATGCATGAGCTGTTAAGCTGATTGAGCGGTAATTGTCGCACTTGTCAGCTCTTGCCGTCTTCGGAATTGTGTGGATGATACTTTTCTGAAAGTCAGATGGTATGTCTCCAGACTCATGTATACTACACACCAACGTGAATAGTCGTTTTGTTGCCACTTCCCTTAATGATTTTAGAAATTCTGATGGAATGTTATCTATCCCTTCTGCCTTATTTGACCGTAAGTCCTCCAAAGCTCGTTGAAATTCCAATTCTAATACTGGATCCCCTATCTCTTCTAAATCGACTCCTGTTTCTTCTTCTATCACATCAGACAAATCTTCACCCTCATAGAGGCTTTCAATGTATTCTTTCCACCTATCTCCTCTCTCCTCTCTCCTCTGCATTTAACAGTGGAATTCCCATTGCACTCTTAATGTTACCACAGTTGCTTTTAATATCACCAAAGGTTGTTTTGACTTTCCTGTATGCTGAGTCTGTCCTTCCGACAATCATATCTTTTTCGATGTCTTCACATTTTTCCTGCAGCCATTTCGTCTTAGCTTCCCTGCACTTCATATATATTTCATTCCTCAGTGACTTGTATTTCTGTATTCCTGATTTTCCCGGAACATGTTTGTACTTCCTCCTTTCATCAATCAACTGAAGTATTTCTTCTGTTACCCATGGTTTCTTTGCAGCTACCTTATTTGTACCTATGTTTTCCTTCCCAACTTCTGTGATGGCCCCTTTCAGAGACGTCCGTTCTTCTTCAACTGTGTTGCCTACTGCGCTATTCCTTATTGCTTTATCTATAGCGTTAGAGAACTTCCAACGTATCTCGTCATTCCTTAGAACTTCCGTATCCCACGTCTTAGCGTATTGCTTCTTCCTGACGAATGTCTTGAACTTCAGCCTACTCTTCATCACTACTATATTGTGACCTGAGTCTATATCTGCTCCTGGGTACGCCTTACAATCCAGTATCTGATTTCGGAATCTCTGTCTGACCATGATGTAATGTAATTGAAATCTTCCCGTATCTCCCGGCCTTTTCCAAGTACACCTCCTCCTCTTGTATTCTTGAACAGGGTATTCGCTATTACTTTCTGAAACTTGTTACGGAACTCAATTAGTCTTTCTCCTCTTTCATTACTTGTCTCAAGCCCATATTCTCCTGTAACCTTTTCTTCTACTCCTTCACCTACAACTGCATTCCAGTCGCCCATGACTATTAGTTTTTCGTCCCCCTTTACATACTGCATTACCCTTTCAATATCCTCATACACTTTCTCTATCTGTTCATCTTCAGCTTGCGACGTCGGCATGTATACCTGAACTATCGTTGTCTGTGTTGTTCTGCTGTCGATTCTGATTAGAACAACCCGGTCACTGAACTGTTCACAGTAACACACCCTTTGCCCTACTTCCCTATTCATAATGAATCCTACACCTGTTAGACCATTTTCTGGTGCTGTTGATATTACCCGATACTGATCTGACCAGAAATCCTTGTCTTCCTTCCACTTCACTTCACTGACCCCTACTATATCTTGATTTGGCCTTTGCATTTCCCTTTTCAGATTTTCTAGTTTCCCTACCACGTTCCAGCTTCTGACATTCCACGCCCCGACTCGTATAACATTATCCTTTCGTTGATTATTCAATCTTTTTCTCATGGTAACCTCCCCCTTGGAAGTTCCCTCCCGGGGATCCGAATGGGGGACTATTCTGGAATCTTTTGCCAATGGAGAGATCATCATGACACTTCTTCAACTACAGGCCACATGTCCTGTGGATACACGTTATATGTCTTTAATGCAGTGGTTTCCTTTGCCCTCTGCATCCTCATGTCGTTGATCATTGCTGATTCTTCCGCCTTTAGGGGCAATTTCCCACCCCTAGGACAAGAGAGTGCCCTGAACCTCTATACGCTCCTCCGCCCTCTTTGACAAGGCCGTTGGCAGAATGAGGCTGACTTCTTATGCCGGAAGTCTTCGGCCGCCAATGCTGATTATTTATCAAAATTTACGCAGTGGCGGGGATCGAACCCGGGACCAAAGACGTTTTGATTATGAATCAAAGACGCTACCCCTAGACCACGGGTAGTGGCTAGATTATGCATAGGTGTATCTCCATCAAGAGAAGTAACCACGAATTACAATGTCAGTATAATCAAGAAGCAATAAAAGACGTTTTGTATTTGTTGAATACCATGTTTGTTCATTGTGTTCATTTAATTTTTAAATTAGGACGATTATTTCATCACTTTACCGTATTCTAAATGTGGCAAAATTGATTTCCATATAAAGAAATCATTTAACCGAAGAAAATTTATTTTACTTTATCACTTACTTTTTGTGGCATTCATTTTTATTCAAGCAATAGGTTTCGATTTAGAGAAGTAGCCACAATACAGTTTAATGGGATACGAAAAAAAAATAATAAATGTAAAGCGATTACCGTTGGTGCCTCTAGAGCGTGGGATCCTTGGTCCAGTTTCCAGTGGGGTCAGTGACTTTCATTGTTCGGTGACTGTTGTCCTAAAAATTCCATCTCACCCCATAAACGCGCAAGTAGCCGTAGGTGGCGTCAAATAGAAAAAAAACTTGCATTTAATATTTTTTTATGGCGACCGGGAGGGAGCGGAGTAGTGTTGATCATTGTCTGAAGCATAAATTTTAATATCTATGGGAGTGTATGTAGAATGTACTATCTGCTTCTTCTATATCTCTTTATGTGTACTGAAACATACAGGATATGTATACATATCTATTGTCAACGTTAATGACCACATTGTTTTAATTCTGCTGATGCACTATATTCAAAAACAGGATTTTTAAATTTTTTAAATTTATATTAATTTGTTTGTAGACTACCAGATATTAAATGGACTGGAATAGAAGGAATTGTCCAGAAAATGTAATTTCAGGACATAATGTTTGCTGTGCTACATGTAAGACATTTAATATTACTGGGCAGATGATCAAAAAATTTTATTCTTACACTGAACTCAATTACGAACCACTGACAACTTTGATAATCGTCAATAAAAATGTCTTTACCTAGTATTATAGATAAGGACGCCACTGTTCTTCTCAAACTCTGAAGGATTATTTATGACCAGTTTCGTTTCTGAATGTGTGTATCGCGTCACTGTAGCTAAAATGTCCCTCTCCGTTAAGAGGTATCTACATGACGACGACGGTTGAGTACGGCATGTTATTCGCATAAAACGTTTTCCGTTCACTTTCAGCGCCAAATTCAGATTTTTTTTTTTTCAGAGCTTTCAACGAAACCCTTGTACATCCTCGTGTGGGACTATAACTGGCAAGGTTCCCTATTTTATGCCCACAAGGATCCACCCGATTGGCTAGATTAAGTCATGATGGAGAATACGGAGGTAACGAAATCTATGTCCATGGATTTTGCTAGTGGCCTCTATCAAGCGTTGCTTACAGTGCCACCCATAACGCCATATGGTGCACAGCGAGAGCTATTCCACTGTGTTTTCTCCTTGTCAAGTAAACACTCTCATCCACTGACAAGTGCGTAGCTGATGTCGCTATTGAAACTGTTTCCACAATGTAATTTCAACAACAGAGGCCCAAACAGGTCGAGACGTGAACTAGTATCCTCGTGTGTCCAAACAAAATCCTGCACTTATTTAACAGAATCTGCCGTTTCAAAGCTTAAGTGGAAGTTCATGTTCTTACTAAAACCATCCACTTCCACCGTCCTACTCTCCCTCCGTGGGCTATCCTCCTCCTCCGCGAATCCTACGGCCTCTTTCGCTCCTTCCTTCGCACTCGTGACAGGGATGCACTTCAACGCCACTGACAAGGACAGCATCACGTACGGAACTTTATTACAGCAATGAAACGCCGGGACTAGTGCAGTAACTGTACACGAATCAAGGACACCCTCCCTACCAACCCCTCCAATTAATAGTCCGCCTTCAATGGCCTTACTGGTTCCCATTCCACACCCTATTACCTCCTTCTCCGTAACTACCGCCCCCTTCTCGACAACCTCAGTCCGGCCAACCACTTTGCTTCCTACTTTTCTGATGTTTCTCTCTCCCTGAAGATCGCGACTTTCATTATCCTCTTTTCCCCAACGTCATAGTACTCGCCGATACCTCGGGCGCTCCACTTGCTCCTAGTCTCCAGTACTTGGAGCAGTGGCCCCCTCCGTCATCTGTACTCCAATCACAGCACAAGACATTCACCTTATCCTCAGGACAAAACGCAACACAGCCCCTGGTCGCAACTGTGTCACCTACTGCTACCTTAGAGAAAGCCCCCTCTCCTTCGTGACTGTCCTAGCCAATCTCTATAACGTCATCATCTCTACCAGTTTCTAACCACATCTGTGGAAGACTTCCCACATCCTCTTAATCCTGAAACTCAACAAATCCCCTTCCGTCGCCTCTTCCTATAGTCCCATCTGTCTAACGTCCATCATCAGTAACGTCTTCGAATCCATCCTCTCATGTTGTATCCATCAGCACCTTAATGAACACCACCTCCTCCTCCTTACCCAGTGTGGCTTCTAACCGTCCTCCTATTTCGAAGATCAACTCCTTAACCTCATCCACCTCCTCTTCCCCCAGCTTTATTCGCGTCGCTCTGCCATTTTTCTTTCCCTCAAACTCCAAAATGGCATTCCGGGGTCCTCTTTAAACTCCAAACCTACGCCCTGCCTATCAGTTTTGTCTATCTGGCCGCTTCCTTCCTCTCACGCTGTCCTTCCTATGTCACCATCCACAACACCAACTCCTGAATCTTTTATCCAATTGCTGGCGTCACACAGGTCTCTGTCTCTCCCCTGAACAGGTACCACCTCAATATCCCCAACTTTGAACTGGAAGGACGGGTCGCCAATGGTCGGAACAGATTCTAACCGCCATCTACTTTTAGGTTGGCTGCTGGAACTTCTTTCTGCAGTCGACATCTGCCAAAGAGGTGATTCTGGAATGACCCAAAAGTGCGGATAGATACTATGAGTGGTCTTTCTCGTTGTAGTGCGACACTGAAGTTGCAATCTGATACCATTAGGGCAATTATTACCACCATTTTACGGCATGTGCCAGGGTACTTCCGTTACTTGTCTTTAGCCATGGGCGTTGAGTTTAGTGCCACAGTTTGTGAATAACATGCCAAAAGCAATGCCGATCGCGATAGTAAAAACAATGGAACCAATTGCATCTTAATCAGCGGGCCTTGGGCGACTTTTTGATACTGGCGCGGTAAAGTTGTCGAGATATCTTTCCTGGATTTTTGTTGAGCCGCGGGTATCGTGACTTGATTATTTACCTTTCGATTCCAGATTTTAAGCATTTCCGTAATTTTCTGCTAGCAGACTCTCTCAAGAGCGCTGGCCGAGTTCTTCAAGTTTCTTTCCCCGGTTCAGTGATACATAATAGCTTTTCTTGACCTAGAGTAAGATATTTTCGAGCCAGATTATTTCATTGTTAGTGGATCGATCCTTTATAGCATGTGACAAGGTAGCACTCGTTTCAATTGTGTTGTTTTAGTTAATATATCTAATTTATCTTTTACTGACAAGATTAATATCAGTGAGTTACGCTGCTATTTAAATGGTTTTTATTTTGTAAATCACTGACGCTGAATACATTTCGGCACATTGACAACATCATGTGTGTGTAAATACATAAGGAAGCGGTTTGTCTTAATGTAATAGTTTCCAACTATGATCGGAAAAATTATAATATATCGTGGGGTGTTTTTATCTTACATGCAGTATCGTTGCTGCAATGGCCTGTCTTTTTTAGTATTATTAATTCTCCGTACTTGTACTCTGGGGATGTATATCTGACTTTAGTTGGGTTTTATGTATGCTGTTTTCCTCTTGACAGCTTAAATGACAGTAGGCGAGCAATATTACATGTTTACATAGCTACCATTACAAATAAGTGTTGTGTGGCATTCAGTTGTTTTTACTATTTTTATAGGTTTGGTTCTAACTACGTTTTTGTCACAAATTTCAGTTTTATTTGAGACTACTATGTGATGTTTTTATATTTCCATAATAATTTTGTTATTGTCTGTGATTTGTGATGTCGTCTTGGTGTTCTGTCTTTGTGTTATACGCTTATTGCTGTTATTGCTGTTACTATGAATATGTATTATTTAGCATCTCTGATTTATTACTTTACCAGTTTTCTTGATTATAATGAGTACTTTTTGTGAGTACTATGCTAGCAGCAATCCAGACAAAACATATTAGATCCGAACTTATAAAAGTAATAAATACAACCAAATAAATATGAAACACCTAATATCGCTGAACAACTGTCATCCAATGTGTCAAGAAAAAAAGTAGTATACATAAAAGCCATCTAAAATCAGATTATGTCGCCAACATTCTTCTAAGAAGAAAGTAAAGACGAGACATGGCAGCAATTACATTGAATGTATGGTAAAAAAATCTAACGATGTATTATAACGTTCCTGATTATAGTTGTGTGATGTCCTTAGGTTAGTTAGGTTTAAATAGTTCTGAGTTCTAGGGGACTGATAACCATAGATGATCAGTGCCATAGTGCTCAGAGCCATTTTAACCATTTGATCATAGTTACAGACCATGATATTAAGTCCATCGCTTACTTATGTCTTTACAGAACATCTGACGGTGGCAGTGTGTCGAAATGGTTTCATCGTGAGTGATTTATGTTTAAAGAGCAGTGCATCTAGCTGATATGCGTAAGAATCATGCCCTTAGAAGACCCATTTTACATGCGGATCCCAGAAAACAAAAGTTATCTTTAATTTTCATACGAAGTCTATCTGTATGTTGATCTGTAACATTCCCATGTTCCTGTTGCCCTAAATCAGTAAGTTTTTTATTTAGCTACCGAAACCTCTCCTAGGCGAGAAGAAGGCGAATAGGGGATTAGCAGCATGCAGTTCGTTCGCTTCCTTCCGAATCACGCCACATCCACTAAAATTCATTAACAACAAGGTCAACGTCAATTTTCCCGCAGCTAATCTGGTGAAAGATCACAGGAAGGGGCAATTCTCAAGACCCATACCTCCCCCACACCTTCAATCACAAATTGGGGAGCTATTACATATTACAACACCACTGATTTGATAACTGTTCATAACTGTTGTTATATCCTTCTGGATCAAGACACCATATGGTACATTCCCAATGTATAATGCAAGAGCCCACAATCCAGGTCAAACCGCAAACGCGTTGAAGAATGTACGTCTATTCAGTTGTCAGCTTGGGCCAGTCGTTCGGCAGCCAAAGAGAAAGTGAAGCCCTATGGGCAATGCCAGCGCCACTGTGGACAACAGCATCCCGTAGCTGGAGAGAGCACCTTAAAGACGCATTTCACAGTAGACCTAAGCCATCATACTAGCTGTGCACCTTGATCAAGATTGCGTGGACCGAAAATTTTCGGTGGCTTGACGCTAGTCATGGATCCTAGGAGTGAAACCATTGACCCTCATTCGTCAGACAATTAGGAAGTCAGGGATGCAGTGGGGAGATGGAAAACTTCATAGAAACCTCCAGCCAGCAACTTCATGAAGTGACACAGCCCTTGTTTGTGACTAGGCCATCAATTGCTCAAGATACTCAGTGGGTGTTTGCTTCCATCCTACAATATATGCAGGTGTACATTTGTGATGGTCACGCCACATACAGACATTGATTCTCACTTGTCTGATGACGCGACAGACGAATAAACAGGAGTCTAGTCAGAAGAAATAGGGGAACAAGTATTAAAATCAGAATTTAAAAGACTTTGGACGACTTTACATCAAATAAGGCAGATGGGATAAATAACATTCCTTCGGAATTGCTAAGACCAGTGGTGAAAGAGGTAACTAAACGACTATTCACGTTGGAGTGTGCAATATGAGAGACTGTAGATATACTATCAGACTTTCCAATAAACGTCATCCACACAATTCCGAAGACTGCAAGAGCCGACAAGTGCGAAAACTATCACAGAAACAGTTTAACACTTCATGCATCCAAGTTGTTGACAAGGATAATATACAACAGAATGAAGAAGAAAATTGATGATCTGTTAGAAGTCCATCAGTTCGGCTTTAGGAAAGATAACGGCAGCAGAGAGGCAGTTCCGAAATACTGGTTGATAATGGGAGCAAGACAGAAGAAAACTCGAGACACATTCGTAGGATTTGTGGACCTGGAAAAAGCGTTCGACAGTGTAAAATGGGGTAAGATATTCGAAATCCTAAGAAAAATAGGTGTAAGCTATAAGGAGAGACGGGTAATATAGAACATGTGTAAGATACAAGAGGTAATAGTAACAGTGGAAGGAGTGTACAGATTAAAAAGGATGTAAGACATGGATCGGTCTTCGTCCCTACTGATTGAGTGTATACATCGAAGAAGGAATGGTAGAAACAAAACAAAGGTTCAACAGTGGAATTAAAATTCAAAGCCTTGATTTGCGGAAGAAAGTTTTGGTAACGTACTTTGGGAGCACAACATTATACACTAGTGAAAAATGGACAGGGTGTAAAACCTGAAAAGAAGAGAATCAAAATTGCTGTCTTTAGTGAAAGTGCAGAAGAATTAGAGGATATGCTAAATGGAATGAACAGTCTGATGAGTTCAGAGTACGGATTCAGAGTAAATCAAAGAAATACGGAAGTAATGGGAAATAGCAGGAATGAGAACAGCAAGAAACTTAACATCAGTATTAATGCTCACGAGGTTCATAAGTTTAAGGAATTCTGCTGCCTAGACAGTAAAACAACCAATGGTGGATGGAGCCAAGATGACATAAAAAGCAAGCCTGCACTGGCAAAGAGGACACTCCTGCCCAAGAGGAGTCTCCTAGTATCAAACATAGACCTTGATTTGAGGAGGCATTTTTTGGTAACGTACGTTTGGAGCACGGCATTGAATGGTAGTGAAACGTAGACTGTAGGAAAACCGGAAGAGAAGAGAATCGTAGCTATTGAGAATTGGTACAAAAGACCTTTGTCAATATGATTCACTGATGAGGTAAGGAATGAGGAGGTCCTCTTCAGAATCGGCCAGCGGAGGAGTAAACCTTGACAAGATGGTAACAGATGGTGGGGCAAATATGAAAACATCCGGAAATAACCTCGATGGTACTAGAGAGACCAGTGGGGGGTAAAAACTGCAGGGGAAACAAAGAATGGAATAAATACGAAAGATAATTCTGGACGTATGTTGCAACTGCTATTCTGAAACGAAAAATTTGGCATAGGGGAGGAACTCGTGACGGGCTGCATCAAAAACGTTAGAAGACTGATGTAATACTTTCCTTTTCTGTCAGTGTAAAAGTTCATAAATGATTAGGAAATGAAAGGAGAAGAAAGCAAAACGAAGCAAAGGAGCAAGTGAAAAGGAAGGACGGAAAGCAAAGCAAAATACCCTTTTAAAATACTGAAAATACAAACTTTTGGAAGATCGGTTCATACAAACAATAAGTATCCCTTGATTCGAACAGGAAGGCCCTGAAGAGCGAGGTGTTGGTCATCAGATGTGGGCAGTGGTGAGGCTGGCGGCCGCTGTGGGATAGGCAGGCGTTTTCTCGCGGCGTGGCGCTAAGCGCTGATACACGGCTTCCTGTGGCTCCGCCGGTTCGCTGCTCCCTTTAGCAGGCGGACAGCGCGGTCCGGCGCCGCACATCGATTACAACAGGTTGCCGACGAGGCGAGGCGAGGCGCAGGGTGGCGGCGGCGCACGTGTACTGCAGCGGCGACACGTCCGGTCCGGAGGCAAGTGGTCGCCTGCCACCAGAAGGCGCCGCGCGGCGCCGCGCAGGGCGTCTGCCGAAGCTCGCTGCGGAATCAGTGTACAGCCGTCGGCACACGAACCGTGCATCCGAACGTTGAGCGTTCAGAGTGCCGAGTTTCTGACGTCATGGCGTGGAATAGCACGTTCGGGAGTCTTTCCGAACGTGCAGAGCAATATCTGGCATGTCAGATATTATTCTGAGCGTGCCTCTGACCGTTGACCAATGAGATGGCACAACACCACGTACGTCACACGCACGCCGTCTCCCTACAGCACAGAGTTGTGAGGCGCCGTACTGGCACTCATTTCAAGCTTATATGTATACAGGGTGTTACAGAAGTGTACGGCCAAACTTTCAGGAAACATTCCTCACACACAAAGAAAGAAAATTTGTTATGTGGACATGTCCGGAAACGTTTACTTTCCATGCTACAGCTCATTTTATTACTTCTCTTCAAATCAAAGCGTGACTTTAAACACTTTGTTGCAGGAAATATTTAAAATGTCCTCCGTTAGCGAGGATACATGCATCCACCCTCCGTCGCAAGGAATCCCTGATGCGCTGAAGAATGGTGTATTGTATCACAGTATCACAGCCGTCCACAATACGAAGAGTCTCAACATTTGGTACCGGGACAAGAGCTTTCAAATGCCCACATAAATGAAAGTCGGTTCAGGTCAGGAGAGTGTGGAGGCCATGGAATTGGTCCGCCTCTACCAATCCATCGGTCACCGAATCTGTTGTTGAGAAGCGTACGAACACTTCGACTGAAATGTGCAGGAGCTCCATCGTGCATGAACCACATGTTCTGTCGTACTTGTAAAGGCACATGTTCTAGCGGCACAGGTAGAGTATCCCGTATGAAATCATGATAACGTGCTCCATTGAGCGTAGGTGGAAGAACATTGGGCCCAATCAAGACATCACCAACAATGCTTGCCCAAACGTTCACAGAAAATCTGTGTTGATGATGTGAATGTACAACTGCGTGCGGATTCTCGTCAGCCCACACATGTTGATTGTCAAAATTTACAATTTGATCACGTTGGAATGAAGCCTCATCCTTAAAGAGAACATTTGCACTGAGATGAGGATTGATACATTGTTGGATGAACCATTCGCAGAAGTGTACCCGTGGAGGCCAATCAGCTGCTGATAGTGCCTGCACTCGTCGTACATGGTACGGAAATAACTGGTTCACCTGTAGCACTCTCCGTACAGTGACGTGGTTCAAATGGTTCAAATTGCTCTGAGCACTATGGGACTTAACATCTGTGGTCATCAGCCCCCTAGAACATAGAACTACTTAAACCTAACTAACCTAAGGACGCCACACACATCCATGTCCGAGGCAGGATTCGGACCTGCGACCGTACCAGTGGCGCGGTTCCGGACTGAGCGCCAAGAACCGCTAGACCACCGCGGCCGGCAGTGACGTAGTCAACGTTATCTTGTACAGCAGCAACTTCTCTGACGCTGACATTGGCGATATCGCCAACTGCACGAAGAATTGCCTCGTCCATTGCAGGCGTCCTCTTCGTTCTAGGTCTTCCCGAGTCACGAGTCAAGGGCTGGAATGTTCCGTGCTCCCTAAGACGCCGATCAATTGCTTCGAACGTCTTCCTGTCGGGAAACCTTCGTTCTGGAAATCTATCTCGATACAAACGTACCGCGCCACGGCGATTGCCCCGTGCTAATCCACACATCAAATTCGCCTCTGCCAACTCCGCATTTGTAAACATTGCACTGACTGCAAAACCACGTTCATGATGAACACTAACCTGATGATGCTACGTACTGATGTGCTTGATGCTAGTACTGTAGAGCAATGAGTCACATGTTAACACAAGCACCGAAGTCAACATTACCTTTCTTCAATTGGGCCAACTGGCGGTGTATCGGGGAAGTACAGTACATACTGACGAAAGTAAAATGAGCTCTAACATGGAAATGAAGCGTTTCCGGACACATGTCCACATCACATCTTTTCTTTATTTGTATGTGACGAATGTTTCCCGAAAGTTTGGCCGTACCTAGTGTAACACCCTGTATATGCCGCTTCTGAGCACCAGCAAATTGAGAATCACTGCAAAAACCGCTGTTAGTTGTGTGACTCGTTCCCTTAAAATAATGAGCAACATCATATTCGTGGCAAAAGATTTTTTGTAACTTGCGTATTATGAGAGTAGGCTATTTGAAGGCAGCGACACACTGAAGATCCACCCAAAACTCATTATTCTTGGTATAATTTGTTACAGTTAAGTTTCAATTAGTAACATAATTACATATGATTAACGTTTTTAGCAATGGGTAACACAATATGATTAAGCACAGGGAGCTTGTTTTTAGTTTAGCGTAAGGAGTACTGTAGCTATTCAGTAAAGCTCCGAGTACTATGGGACTTAATATCTATGGTCATCAGTCCCATAGAACTTAGAACTGCTTAAACCTAACTAACCTAAGGACATCATACAACACCAAGTCATCACGAGGCAGAGAAAATCCCTGACTCCGCCGGGAATCGAAGCCGGGAATCTAGGCGCGGACTATACAGTAATGTGTTGTTGGAGCGGTGGTTCGCGTCATAACACTTCCAATTTTTTCCTAACATTCGCGTTTTTATTAGGTTCTGATACATTATTATTAGTTTAATATAAGTACATGCTATAATATTTGATGTTATGTAAATATAAGTCACCTTTTGAGGGGTTACTTTGTCGATTGTCTTAATCTACAGGACAGCTTACGCTACTTCTATAAAGATATTTTGCTCCTTTTTCTTTTATTCTTCGTAATTCACATGTTCTAAAAATTCTGATACTGGGTAGGAACAGTGATCAAGTAAGACTGACCTTGGGGTTTTACTAAAATGTGGGAATGATGAAATAATGTTTATCTTATGCGGAGAAGTATTTCAAATTTGTACCGCATTGTTTGTAATGGAACTTTTACAGGCCTGTGTCCTTACCAACTGGATATGGTACTTTTCTTTCCATGGACGATGGAGGAAATGTGCGTTTTAATAGAGGTAACGTGGGAATTTTACGCGCGCCCGTTGAGTAAACAGTGTGATTTACGGACTAGAAACATCCCTCAGCTGCCGCTGGATTGCGTTGTGATCGCGTATACAACATTGGGGCCCAAGTACCGTATGCACAAGTCGCATCGTTCCTGAGCGTTCAGCAGCACGTTGAACTTGGCACGCTCAACGTTAACGTTCGACAGCACGGTCCTTGTGCTGACGGCTTAAGGTTCCTGCAGTAGCTGCTAGTCACTCAGCTCGTATTCTAGGCTACAAACTTTAATGCACCGACTTACCCACATACAAAACTTAAATTTTTAGTTGGAACAGCAGTATCCACCGCCCCATAAATAAAATAAAATAGCTGCAGCACCCTGCTTCTAACAAAGATTTGCTGGACATTTCCCTCGGTTATGAGACAAAAGTCGGGAGTCAAAGATTTCTCACAAATAGCCCTCCTGTGCTAGATTCCCACTCTACTGGAATATTGGTCTGAATCGATGGATAATCCGCCAACCTTCCATGGGCAGATTATGCAGCAAGCAGAGTGATAAGAATGACAATGATATAAATGCGCTGGAACACAGTACACGCTCTTATACACGCATATACATACAGCAAATATTAATTTTCAATTATGAAATGGCGAAAATTTCTCATACTTAAATTAATAATCCTTCCAGTTCCCCAAATCCTACGACAGTTCCTCTTGGTTATCAGGCGAATATCACATTGGAACTCCCTTCCAGCTTTGTTTTCCATGGTTGCCAGGCGAATGACAAAACTAAAGACCCTCGCCAAAATATTGCTTACTAGGATTTCGTCTCCATCATCGGCAGAAAATCCAGTTATCGGACTAAACAGAGCGGAAGTCCTGCTAAGGTGACGAAAGAATGTTGCTAAACCCCCTACGTTGTGAATTCCCTATTCCTTAAAACAAACTGTGGGCAGGCCACGTCTTTAATATCTACCTATTAATCTGAATTGTGCACTAAGATTGTGGAAACGTGAATTATGGCCTCAACAATAGATACTAAAGCAGGGGATTTTACATTTTAAACTTAATGTGATTGACCTTACCTGACTGGAACAATAATAATCAGCATATCTGTTTATGTGATACAGCATGTATCTGCGCACTGGTCCTCTACATACGACTTAGTGTAAGAGAAAATTCCAAAGAGGAACACTGATTAGTTGAATAGTCATGTTTATTCTCACACATCTATTACAACAACGCATATGTGCCACTCTGAGAACTATGCTTCAGGTCTGTCTATTGAAATTAAGATGAAAGACTAATTGGACGGCAACGTTACGCCCCCATCAACGAATTTAGTACTTGCCCAATTGAGAATCTACACTCTAATAAAGAGGACGATTATAACACCGGAAATTCCTGCTTGCGGCAGTGGCTGGAAGTTGGTGACCAGCCCAAGAAATTTACACATTCAGTACAAGTGTGATTAATCTGAGGCAGGCGATCGTCTTGGTTTCCAGAAGTGTTTGTGCCGATACTGTGAATCAGACTCACCGTAAATATGACTTTGCTTCATAGAATTATTTTCTGCTGATGTGTTGGCCCTTGTGTGAACATGATGTTGTCAGCATCATTTCACCACTCGAAGATGTTGTCTCTACCGTGACGCAACGCCAAGACGATCCGTCCCATCACCGTACCCACATTCGATTCAGATACCTCCCGACCAAATCGTAAATCGATGTAGACACCCGCAGATCCTAACCGGAAGTCGATGCGAACAGCATTGTGGTAAAAAAACCGAAGTGTCTCTCATGTGGTCCCCAAATAGACAGCTTAAAAACTAAGAAGCACTGTGGCCCAAACGTGAGGATACAATCGAACCAGAGAATGACTCCTAAATAGTGTGTCGCCTTCGACACGGCAGTCACAACGTGGATGTCTCCCCTACTAACAGAAAATATGATTTAGTGCTGCACAATCGTTATCACACACCAATACGCCAATCACGCGTTTCTCCGCCTATGCTGTTAACCTCGCAACTGAGGGCTCGAGAATTTAAGAAAGAGCCTCTACAAAGCTGGAGTCAACACTTACTACGAGCGGAAGGTGGCTATCTTCGAAGATGGTATGCGGCACTCCAGCGCTTGGTGCTGCACCCTCCTCCCGCTGGACATCAAACTGTGCTTGAAAAAAGCTTTCCGTAGTCCCACGCACCCTGCCCACCCCCCAAGCAGAAAAGTCGGACAGTACTCAGTTCTAAACCTGACGAGACTTTGTTGTCAGCCGGTCCCGTTTGGCCGCAGCGTTCCCCGGTCGCACATCTCCAATCCAATGCGCTGTGTATTCGCTTGTGAACCGGATACCGTCACAGACCCGTTAGCAGATACAGACTAGTGCGCTATAGGTATAATTATAATGACTTAGCTCTTTATTTTCATAAACTGTAACAATGTTGTTGTTGTTGTTGTTGTTGTTGCCTTCAGTCCTGAGACTGGTTTGATGCAGCTCTCCGTGCTACTCTACCCTGTGCAAGCTTCTTCATCTCTCAGTACTTACTGCAACCTACATCCTTCTGAATCTGCTCAGTGTATTCATCTCTTGGTCTCCCTCTACGATTTTTACCCTCCATGCTGCCCTCCAATGCTAAATTGGTGATCCCTGGATCCCTCAGAACATGTCCTACCAACCGGTCCTTCTTCTTGTCAAGTTCTCCTCATTAGTTATGTGATCAACCTATCTAATCTTCAGCACTCTTCTGTAACACCACATTTCGAAAGCTTCTATTCTCTTCTTAGACGAGGGCTAGTAGAAATCCTTGGGTAACAGAAGAAATATTGAATATAATTGATGAAAGGAGAAAATATAAATACGCAGTTAATGAAGCAGGCAAAAAGGAATACAAATGTCTCAAAAATGAGATCGACAGGAACTGCAAAATGGCTAAAAAGGGATGACTAGAGGACAAATGTAAGGATGTAGAGGCTTATCTCACTAGAGGTAACATAGATACTACCTACAGGAAAATTAAAGAGCCTTTTTTAGAGAACAGAACTACTGGTATGAATATCAAGAGCTCAGATGGAAACCCAGTTCTGAGCAAAGAAGGGAAAGCAGAAAGGTGGAAGGAGTATATAGAGGGTCTATTCTAGGGCGATGTGCTTGAGGACAATGTTATGGAAATGGAAGAGGATGTTGATGAAGATAAAATTGGAGATACGATACTGCGTGAAGAGTTTGACAGAGCACTGAAAGACCAGAGTCGAAACAAGGCTCCGGGAGTAGACAACATTCCATTGGAACTACTGACGGCCTTGGGAGAGCCTGTCCGGACAAAACTCTACCATATGGTGAGCAAGATGTATTAGACAAGTGAAATACCCTCAGACTTCAAGAAGAATATAATAATTCCAATCCCAAAGAAAGCAGGCGTTGACAGATGTGAAAATTACAGAACTATCAATTTGATAAGTCACAGCTGCAAAATACTAACGCGAATTCTTTACAGACGAATGGAAAGACTGGTAGATGCCGACCTCGGCGAAGATCAGTTTGGATTCCGCAGAAACATTGGAACACGTGAGGCAATAATGACCCTACGACTTATTTTAGAAAATAGATTAAGGAAAGGCAAAGCTACATGTCTAGCATTTGAAGACTCAGAGAAAGCTTTTGACAGTGTTGACTGGAATACTCTGTTTCAAATTCTAAAGGTGGCAGGGGTAAAATACAGGGAGCGAAAGGCTATTTACAGTTTGTACAGAAACCAGATGGCAGTTATAAGAGTCGCGGGTTATGAAAGGAAAGCAGCGGTTGGGAAGGGAGTGAGACAGGGTTGTAGCCTCTCCCCGATGTTACTCAACCTGTATATTGAACAAGCAGTAAAGGAAACAAAAGAAAAATTCGGAGAAGGTATTAAAATCCATGGAGAAGAAATAAAAACTTTGAGGTTCGCCGATGACATTGTAATCCATTCAGAGACCGCAGAGGACCTGGAAGAGCAATTGAACTGAATGGACAGTGTCTTGTAAGGAGGATATACGATGAACATCAACGAAAGCAAAACGAGGATAATGGAATGTAGTCGAATTAAGTCCTGTGATGCTGAGGGAATTAGATTAGGAAATGAGACACTTAAAGTAGTAAAGCAGTTTTGCTATTTGGTTTCTCTGCCTCGTGATGGTTGGGTGTTGTGTGATGTCCATAGGTTAGTTAGGTTTAAGTAGTTCTACGTTCTAGGGGACTGATGACCATAGATGTTAAGTCCCATAGTGCTCAGGCCATTTGAACCTTTTTTGCTATTTGGGGAGCATACTAACTGATGATGATCGAAGTAGAGAGGATATAAGATGTAGACTGGCAATGGCAAGGAAAGCGTTTCTGAAGAAGAAGAATTTGTTAAGGTGAGTATAGATTTAAGTGCCAGGAAGTCGTTTCTGAAAGTATTTGTATGGAGTGTATGGAAGTGAAACAGTAACAATGCATACAATAATTTCGGCGTACCAATACGATTTAACGAATGCGTATTTAAATGATGAGTTCTTATGCTGGGTAAAATTATGTAAGAATCTTAATACAATATAACCGACTGGACAATCAGTTATAATACGTATATCGTAAGCCACTGAAAAGATATAACAAATATGGGCGACTCTTAGTATTCGACACAAGTATGGTAAACACAAAAACACTCTGACAAAAAAGAAAAAAATATGACGCACCATGAAGGAGCTAAGCGAACTAATCATACGTTCAACGCTAACAAAGGTGATGAAGAAAGGCAAAATTGTAAAATAGTAGTATTTGGTGGCCAATGGATGAATGAGCGACGTTATAACACAGTTTTACTGCGTAGAGTTGACTACGGCAATAAACCGAGGGTATGTCGATAACAGTGCACAATGTCTTTACGAATTTCATTTTGGGTACTCAGCTGGGCAGTAATTCCGTCTCGCAGACAGGCGCGTGAACGGTATATGCAGATGACAGCTTTTGACAGAGGACGTGTATTTCGGTTTAAAGAAACAGGTTGTAGTAATTTGCGAATCGCTTGTCATTTCAATAGGAGAGATGCCACTGTCCAACAACGTTTGTAGGAAAGGTGAAGCATGGCCGAACCCAGCGTCGAGAAGGAAACGGTCGACGTAGAGAGACTACTGAAAGTGAGGACCGAGCAGTCGTCTGAGAGGCACTCACAGCCACAGATTCATCATTATCATGTATCCGACGAGGAAATTGTGTTTCCGTTGCCACAAGGACTATTAACAGGCAGCTCACAGAAAGGGGGCTGAGCTCACGGCGCACCTTGCTCTAACTATCATTAAGTTGTGTACACCAACAGGACCGATTGGGGTGGCGCTGGGAACATTCGGCGTGGAACCTTATAGAATGGAGTGGATATGTCTCTACTGATGAATCCCGCTTTGAATGAATCCTGACGACCTGCGAATACGTATCTGGAGACTCCCAAGGCAGCGATGGACTGTCGCCTTCCAAACGGCCAGAGAACCAGGAGTGTTAGTCTAAGGTGCCATTTCATTTCATAGCAGGAGTCCCTTGGCGGTCATCCGCGGCTTCTTTACCGCACAGCGGAATGTAGATGATACTCCACGCTCCGTTCCCCTTCTTGGTAACCCGTTCTGGGCTTACATTAAAGCAAGACAATGCCCGCCTGCATACAGCGAGGGTGTTTACTAGTTGAATTCGTGCTTTCCAAACTCTACCATCGTATCCCTCTCAAACTGATAGCATTTGGAGCATTATGATCAGGGCCCTCCAAACAGCACGATATTGTAACGGTCTAACGTGCCAGGTGGACAAAATGTGTCACGATATCTCTCAGGACGATATGCAATAACTGTGTCAACCAGTGTCAAGCCGAATAACTGCTTGCATAAGGGCATGAGTTGATTGAATGGGTTATTGACTTGCTCGATTTTTGAAGCTCTTTCTCTCGAATTAGTCATACGGTTAAAAGTATTTTTTTCCGTACATCTACGTCCCATTCGAATAATTCCGTCGTGGCGTGTTGTTAGATGACATTACAGTCTCGAGTGGGTCACTATATCCCTCCCGGAGACTGCTCATAAATAGCGTGATATGGCGTCAAAATTTATTACAGATTAGTTGACAGTTCATGACATAAGTTATGTTGTTTAATGGCCGATCTGGTTTCTTTCGAGTGCTGTCGGAGGTGTCGAACTGGCACCTGGCGGCCCTGTGACCCACCAACACAAACACGAATCGTGACTTCGCTGTGGCAGTGCATTGTACACTACTGGCCATCAAAATTGCTACAACTAGAAGAAATGCAGATGATAAACGGGTATTCATTGGACAAATATATTATACTAGACCTGACATGTGATTACATTTTCACGCAATTTGGATGCATAGATCCTGAGAAATCAATACCCAGAACAACCACCTCTGGCCGTAATAACGGCCTTGATACGCCTAGGCATTGAGTCAAAAACAGCTTGGGTGGCGTGTACAGTTACAGCTGCTCATGCAGCTTCAACACGATACCACTGTTCATCAAGAGTAGTGACTGCCGTATTGTGACGAGCCAAATGCTCGGACACAATTGACCAGACCTGCTGGCCAGGGCAGCAGTCGAACATTTTCTGTATCTAGAACGGCCCGTACATGACCTGCAACATCGTGCATTGTCCTGCTGAAATGAGGGTTTCGCAATGACCGAATGAAGGGTAGAGCCACGGGTCGTAACACATCTTAAATGTTACGTCCACTGTTCAAAGTGCCGCCAATGCGAACAAGAGGTAACCGAGACGTGTATCCAATGGAACCCCATATCATCGAGCCGGGTGATACGCCAGTATGGCGATGACGAATACATGCTTCCAATGTGCGTTCATAGAGATGTCGCCAAACAAGGATGCGACCATCATAATGCTGTAAACGTAACCTGGATTCATCCGAAAAAATTACGTTTTGCCATTCGTGCACCCAGGTGCGTCGTTGAGTACACCATCACTGGCGCTCCTGTCTGTGAAGCAGAGTCCAGGGTAACCGCAGACATGGTCTCGAAGCTGATAGTCCATGCTGCTGTAAGTGTCGTGGGACTGTTCGTGCAGATAGTTGTTGTCTTGCAAACGTCCCCATCTGTTGACTCAGGGATCGAGACGTGGCTGCACGATCCGTTACAGCCATGCAGATAAGGTGCCTGTCATCTCAACTGCTAGTGGTACGAGGCCGTTGGGATCCAGCACTACGTTCCGTATTAACCTCCAGAACTCACCGATTCCATATTCTGATAACAGTCATTGGATCTCGATGAACGCGAGCAGCAATGTCGCGATACTCTAAACCGCAATCGCGATAGGCTACAATCTGACCTCTATCAAAGTCGGAAACGTGATCGTAAGCGTTTCTCCTTCTTACACGATGCATCACAACAAGGTTTCACCAGGCAACGCCGGTCAACTGCTATTTTTGTATGATAAATCGGTTGGAAACTTTACTCATGTCAGCACGTTGTAGGTGTCGCCACATGAGCCAACCTTGTGTGAGTGCTCTGAAAAGCCAATCATTAGCATATCACAGTAGCTTCTTCCTGTCGGTTAAATTTCGCGTTTGTAGCACGTCATCTTCGTGGTGTAGCAATTTTAACGGCGAGTAGTGTATTTGCTCAGTAACATGAGTCAGAGGATACAAGTGATAAAATGGCTGAAAAGAGCCGCCGTGTTTCTACGTGCCCATCGCCATGCCATCAATGAAAAAGTAATTGATAGGTTGTAGTTCCAACATAGTATATACAACGAGTTACTAAGGAATGGCGTACCACTCGCAACCACGTAATACGTTATCCGATCTGCGTTCTACATTTTCAATGTATGACGTGGACATTCACGCCTTTCAACAGGACAACATCCGTGTTCAAAAGGTTGTGACAGATATTCCTGGTTAGAGAATCACATATGCTTACTACCACACTTCGGCTGTCGTGTTAAATCATCGGATCTCAAAGCCTTTGTAAATATCTAGGAGCATCGGTGTAGCAGGTCCAGCGTAACAATCACCATCCCAAAAATTTGATGTTGTTGGTGTGATCCTCAGTCCGAAGACTAGTTGGATACAGTTCTTCATGCTACTCCATCCTGTGCAAGCCTCTTCCTCTCTAAGTAACTACTTCAACATACATCCCTGTGAATCTGCTTATTTATTGGTATCCCTCCATGGTCTATACCCAACACGCTTACCTTCAGTACTAAATTGGTGATCACTTGGTGCCTCAGAAGGTGTCTTCCTAACCGATCCCTTTTTTTGGTTAGTGTGCACCACAAATTTCTTTTCTCCCCAATTCTGTTCAGTACCTCCTCATTAGTTACGTGATCTACCCATCTAATCGTCAGCATTCTTCTTTAGCACCACATTTCAAAAGCTTCTATTCTCTTCTTGTCTAAACTATTTATCGTCAATGTTTCACTTCCATACATGGCTACACTCCACACAAATACTTTCACAAAGGACTTTCTGACACTTAAATCTATATTCGACTTAAATAATTTCTCTTCTTCAGAAACGTTTTTCTTGCAATTGCCTGCCTACATTTCATATTCTCCCTACTTCGACCATCATCAGTTATTTTGCTTCCCAAGTAGCAAAACACGTTTATTACTGTAAGTGTCTCATTTCCTAACCTAGTTCCTCATCGTCACCTGATTTAATTCGACTGCATTCTATAATCCTCGTTTAGCTTTTGTCATCTGCAAACCTCAAAGTTTTTATTTCTTCTCCCTAGAATTTGATCCCTGCTCCATACGTTTCTTTTGTTTCCCTTACTGCTTATCCAATATATGGACTGAATAACATCGGCGATAGGCCAAACCCTGTCTCATTCCCTTTTCAACCACTGCTTTCCTTTCATGAACCTTGACTCTTTTAACTGTCACATGGTTTCTGTACAAATTGCAAATATCATGTTGCTCATTGTATTTTACCCCAGCCACCTTTCGAATTTGAAACAGAGTATTCCAGTCAACATTGTCAAAAGCTTTCTCTAAGTCTACAAATGCTAGAAACGAGGTTTTCCTTTCCTTATCCTATCTTCTATGAGAAATCTTATGTTCAGCATTGCGCCGCATGTTCCTAAAGTTTTCTCGAATCAAAACTATCTTCCCCAAGGTCGACTTCTACCAGTTTTTCTATTCAGCTGCATATGATTCGTGCTAGTATTTTGCTCCGGCCGGAGTGGCCCTGCGGTTCTAGGCGCTACAGTCTGGAGCTGAGCGACCGCTCTGGTCGCAGGTTCGACTCCTGCCTCGGGCATGGATGTGTGTGATATCGTTTGGTTAGTAGGTTTAATTAGTTTTAAGTTGTAGGGGACTGATGACCTCAGACGTTAATTCGCATAGTGCTCAGATCCATTTGAACCATTTTAGTATTTTGCAGACGTGACTTACTAAAATGATAGTACGGTAGTGTTCATACCTGTCAGCACCTGATTTCTTTGTAACTGGGGTAATTATATTCTTCTTGAAGTCTGAAGTTATTTCGGCTGTCTCGTACATCTTGCTTACCAGATGGAAAAGATTTATAATAGCTGGCTCTTCCAAGGCTATCAGTATCTCTAACGGAATGTTGTCTACTCCCGGAGCCTTGTTTCGACTTTGGTCTTCCACTGCTTTGTCAAATTCTTCACGCAGTATCGTATCACCCTTCTCATCTTCCTCTTACCTTTCCATAATATTGCCTCCAAGTGTTTCTCCCATGTATAGACACATCTATATACACCTTCCACCTTTCTGCTGTCCCGTCTTTGTTTAGAACTGGTTTTCCATCTGAGCTCTTGATATTCATAAATGTTATTCTCTTTTCTCCAAAGATCTCTTTAATTTTCCTGTAGGCAGTATCTATCGTACCCCTAGTGATATATGCTTCTACATTCTTATATTTGCTCTCTAGCCTTCCTTGCTTGGCCATTTTATACTTCCTGTCGATTTAATTTTTTAGACCTTTGTATTCTTTTTAGCCTCCTTCATTTAGTGCATTTTCAGATTTACTCCTTTCATCAGTTAAATTCAGTATCTCTTGCCTTACCGAAGGTTTTCTACTAGCCCTCGTCTTTTTACCTACTTGATCCTCTGCTACCTTCACTATTTCAACTCTCAAAGCTACCCATTCTTCTTCTACTGAATTTCTTTCCCCTGTTCTTGACAACCGTTCCGTAATGCTCCCTCTGAAACTGTGTACAACCTCTGGTTATTTCATTTTATGCAGGTCCCATCTCCATAAATTCCTATCTTTTGCAGTTTCTTCAGTTTTAATCTGCAGTTCGTTACCAAAAAATTGTCGTCAGAGTCCACATCTGTCTGATAAGATGTCTTACTATTTTAAAATTCACTTCCTAAAACTCTGTTTAACCATTGTATAATCAAACTGAAACCGTCCTGGTGTTCCCAGGTTTCTTCCTCATGATTCTTAAACCAAGTGTTACCTATGATTCAACTATGCTCCATGCAAAATTCTACAAGGCGGCCTCCTCTTTCGTTCCTTTCTCCCAGTTCATAATCACGTACTACTTTCCCTTCGCTTCCTTTTCATTCTGTCTAAATCCAGTCCCCTATGACTACTACATTTTCGGCTGTCTTAACTGTTTGAATCATTTCTTCTATCTCATCATACATTTCCTCGATCTGCTCGTCATCTTCGGAGCTAGTTGGCATATGAACATGTACTGCGGTAGTGGTTGTGGGCTTCATGTGAATTTTGGCTACAATAATGCGTTCACTATGCTGTTCATAGTAGCTTCTCAGCGTTCGTATTGTTTTACTCATTATTAAACCTGCTCTTGCAGTACCCCTACTTCATTTTGTATTTATAGCCTTGTATTCATCTGACCTGAAATCCTGTTCCTCCAGCCACCGAATTTCAGTAATTCCCACTATATCTAACTTTCACCTTTTCATTTCCTTTTTTATATCTACTAACTCCCCTGAGAGATTAGGGGTCTGACATTCTACGCTAAGATGGGTAATGCCAGATCAATCAGTCACCCATAGTATTGGCCCCATAACTGGTGAAAACGCTGCTGCCCCTCCTCAGGATCCACATGTTTTTCTGGCCTCTCAACAGATACAACTCCATTCTACAGTACGACTATCTGTATCGCTGTGGCACGCGAGACTCCCCGCCATCGGCGAGGTCCATGGTACATAGGGGGAGGGGGGAGGGAGAGAATTTGATATCCATACGAATCTAACTGTAAGCAAGTGGCCTGAGCTAGATATGGTACAACTGAAAAAACACATGGACTCCTTTACTCTTTCCCTCGATGCTAGAAGGAGGGACACAGTATTAACCTAATGTTGTAAAGAGAGATTTCTTTTATTCCGGTGCGCTTATTTGCACAGAGGAAACATAGGGCCAGTACGACACCCATATGGAAGGTCCTGGGACTGCACTTGTGCATTCATCATCCTTCCTTCCCTCATGACTGCGAATGCGCTGCTCTGAAATTATCAAAACTGCTCTAATCAGTATCAGAAACAGATGAAGGCTTCCACCCCTTGTCTTGCATTCGGTATGATTCTCAACGTTTTAATGTTACTTTTCTGAAATTCGTTACATACATGTCGGGCTTCCACGCCTGGGTTCCCGGGTTCGATTCCCGGCGGGGTCAGGGATTTTCTCTGCCTCGTGATTGCTGGGTGTTGTGTGATGTCCTTAGGTGAGTTAGGTTTAAGTAGTTCTAAGTTCTAGAGGACTGATGACCTAAGACGTTAAGTCCCATAGTGCTCAGAGCCATTTGCACCATTTTTTTGAACATGTCGGGCATCTGAACTGTACTATAGGAATGCAATGCTTGCTAAGCAGACGTTTAGTATAAAAAATAATCGAATCTACTGGTAGTGACTTTAAAACGTTCACAAATTTTTTTCCAGTGAACATAGTCACTATGTAATCACAACCAAGTCCAAATCCGAAAACAGGATCATCCGTGAAGTACACAATATGGCGCTGAAACCACGTCTATTACCAACACCATTTTACAGCCTGAGCAGAGCAGAATTCTTGGACTGCGACTCTCGTTTTGTGTACAGATACAGAATACTCCATCATATAAAATTCTTACAAACACAAAAAATTTCGGGAACTTTGCTAGAGTGTTATGTGCTAAGTAACAAATAATTGTTGGTGGTCAACTAGGAACTGGCGATGCACAAGTCGCCAGCCATTGAAACTAACAGGCACATCACACCGCATACCACACAGTTCTTTCCTGCAAAATCAGCTACCTGCTGTTTCAGAAGTTCTCACTGGAGCCGACTACGGCACCATGGATCTACAAATCTGTATGGCTGCGCTTGCGGAACCTCACGTTGTGTTATTATCACATTCTCTTCCAAATTATGAAGGTCTAAAATAGCTCCTCTTGTGCGACCTTCGAGTCCATCGAGTGCATCTTCAATTCGACTGATATGTGCCTATAAATGTAGATGAACTTTGTGTGAGGATGGACGATGTGTCTGTGCTTTTGTCTTTTTAATGAAGGGTCATAATCATCGACTTCGTGTCGTCCGACAAGCGGCGAAGAATACTATACGGCTCAACGTAACGCTTTATGGTTCCAGTTTCCGCAAAGGCGCAATAACCCACACAAATTCTTCCTCTTGGGACTTGATGGCGTTACAGTGTTCTCATTGTTTCTGATTGGCGTCCAACGTCTGTATGCGCACCAGCTCTGACGCTTCCCCGGCCATGGTGACCAGCGGTTCCACATAGTCATCCTGAGTATCGTTGGGTTGAAACGGGAACGGGAACAGTGTATCCATTAATTCCTGAAGTTTTCCCAGCCTTGAAGAGTAGTCCATGAAATTTCGACATTGCAGGGGGGTGACGTCGACATCTTGCCATGATATTTCCTCTGACAACCATTCAGCAACTTCAGTTTAAGGTGGCTGAATCGATATCAGCTGCGTTATTATGGTAAGATGTAAACGTCATCACACAAAACTTCATGACACAGTCTGTTGTTTGATACTTCTGGCTTTCTAAAATGGAGCAGAGAAAATTGTATGTCGCCTGCAGTGTTACCCGTCGCTGTTCTGAATGCAAGTAGATAAGCATTATTATATCCCAGCCTCCCTGTCATTCTGTGATGATAGGCAGCTGTCATTCTGTGATTACGTCCCACCATGAAATTATACGTGATTCTCGTCTTGGCTGGAAAACTTTTCCACAATCATAGACCATAACACGAGGTGCTCCATGTCTCAGAATGAAGTCTTCTGCAAGCAACGACGCAATTTTCCAGTGCTTTAACCCTCTACATAGCTTTGGGAATGGAATAGTGGATGAGGTTCTCAGACCACACTGTTATCTGCCAACTTCCATTTGTCGACTTCCGTAACCTTCGCAAGATGTTGACTTCAGTTCTGTGAAATGGCACTTTTGCTGGCGGTATTGGTACCACGTGTCGCAAAGGTAGCTGCTGTATATAATTCCGTAACTTGCATTCCGTACCGTGGTTCTCAGCGATATGTCAGGCCACATCTCCCCCCCCCCCCCCCCCTCTAAGAGAGGACGTGCCACACCACTCTGCTGTCCTCCCCACCCTCGCACTTCCATCCATTTCCCCAACCCTCTTTCAATAACATCGTAGTATTTCATCAAATTACCTTGTAATGTGCTGAAGACTGAGATGTCACTTTCAAAATGGTAAGGGGAACAAAAAGTCGTGTTTACCTTCAGATCCAGGTTTCTACTACTGACTAGCCATTATTAATGCAGTATTTCAGAGTCGTTGTTCATGCCCTGGTACATTTATACCTGCTGTCACATTTATACCTGCTGTCACTGTTCATTAAGTCTTTAATGAACTGTGACATGAACTCAAACAACAGATGTACATGTACTGGAATATGTATAGCAACTGTGAAATACCCCATTGGTAGTGGCTCATTACTAGTGGACTCTCAAAATAAGATCATCAGTGCTATTTTTAAGCCTAAACATATTTTGCTGAAATACGCGCTAAACTATAAGTTGATATTTCTAGTTAAATGTAAATCAAGCAATTTAAGAAAACTAATCCTGTTGAATTTATAATCGCAGAAGCACATTTCGGCTAAAATATTACGTTCAGCAGCAAACACACAAACAAATATCAGTGTTGAAGCTAATGTCTCGTGTTATATACTAGCAAATATAATATACAACAGTGTAGTTAGCCTAACCACTTCCTAGCACTTTCACTTGTTAAAGAAATTTTTGTTAATAGATTTCAACTTGATAACACTTCATAATACTTTAAGCAACACAACAGTACTGATTGTTGTAGGACGTATCAATGAGTGTGTGTGTATTTATGTGGCAGAGACAGAGAGAGAGAGAGAGAGAGAGAGAGAGAGAGAGAGAGAGAGAGTGAGTGTGTTCTGTTGTGCGTGTGTGGGGGTGGCGGAGGGAGGAGGTTCGAGGGCAAGAACGAAGTGAAATAGTAAACATTTTTATTTGCTGTCTCCTGTCCAACACTGAAGAAGGCTCAGCCACAGAATTCCCTCACACACACACACACACACACACACACACACACACACACACACACACACAACACAAACACACACAGGCGCGAGCGCGCAAATAAAAGTGCGCACACACAAAAGAAAAGAAAAATCGTCGTTGTGGGAAGAAGACAGAGGGATATGAGTGGATGGCAACAGAAGAAACGTGAGAGTAGTGGAAAGAAAGAGACAGTTTACACTTGGCAAGAAATTCAGAAATAAATTAAAAACGAAACGCGTGAGACAGCTGCTGATCAGCTAACGAGGTAACCGCCTCTGGAGGCGAAGCGTCTTACTGAATTAATATCAGAGTTTGCATAGAAGATCTTAATCTCAAGTGCGAACTTGGTGTTACTTAAATGATGTAACCGCTAAATCCGTGCCGTCTGAGGGAATAGAAAACCGCATCAAAATTCTCAGTACATATTTCTCATTTTCTTTTCAACATTCCTGCTTTAGATAACGTTTTCACTTCTAAAGGACCTCTGTAGAAGTATTCATAAATATAGTTTTCTAGATCGGAAGGAGGAGCTGAAAGTAATTAATTAAATTTCAGAGTTGTGGGTGTTTGAGAATCAAACAAAATGGAATACGTGCACCGATGTTATTTGGAAGAACATAATGCTTCACAAACAATAATTCTAGAAAATATGTCCATATTTCTCCTTTAGCATACTTGTTAGCAGATGTTAAAGTTGTGCTTTGGACGATGGTACCATCTTTCACAACGACTGCATAATCTCTCGAGAAAACAAAAGAAAATTACTTTCGATTATGGGCTTCCAGTCTTAGAGTTGTTTTGAAGAGCTGTGGGAACCATGGACATAATTCCCGTAGCGGAACAATGCATATTACAGTTTTACTAATACAGAGCATGTTCTAGGTATGATTCGACCTCCAAAGATGCTCAACGTTTCGATGTGCTCGTAACACGTGTGAATTGCATTACTGGACTGACATTATGTACATGAAAAACCTAAAACCTAAAAACTTTCGCATCAAAGTGTGAACATTTAGCAAATGTTTCATTTTGTGCGTGTTCAAGAACTTTTAAGACAGAGCTCATCAATATTAAAACCTTCTGCTTGCAGTTATTACTTTATTAAATTTGGTGCCGGGAATAACATCTGAATGTAGAGTTGTATTTGACAGCTTTAAGTGAGGCAACTTTAGCGATTGTTTCATGGATCTTAGTACTAATATAGGATAATTAATTTAAAAACTTATTATTATAATTGTCTCATTTCTATATTTAAGATTCTTTTTGTTATTCTACTTCCCTGGAGTATTAAAGGGTACATTACTATAGGTGGAAATATTTTACTAAGAAAAGCAAGAATGTTGTTATCGCCACTTCATCCCAGGAGAAAGAATATCTGCATCAAGCAGATGGCAGACGGTGCCATATGAAAGTAGTACGACACATATGGAAGACGTATTCTGTGTATAGAAAAGGAGTAAAACTGTTAATGTACCAACTGTGATGGAGGTTCTGTGGTTCTGTCAGTGTGATCATGTGATGTATCTGACCCCAGGAATGTGTCAATAAAGTTTCCCCTTCCTGGGACACTGAATTCACGGTGTTCTTATTTCAATTTCCAGGAGTGTATATTGCTCAGTCAGTCAGTAGGCAGAACGACTCTCCCACTATATGTGTTTCTCTACATTCCGTCCAATAGACACTGCAAAGAGGTAGGAATTTATGGAGATGGGACCTGGGTAAACTAAAAGAACCAGACATTTAGAGTGTTTCAAAAAATTAGGGAACGACGGAGAAGAACAGGGGAAAGAAATACAGTGGCGGACGAATGGGTAGCTTTGAGAGATGGAATAATGACGGAGCGCAGGATCCAGAATGTAAAAAGACGAGGCCTAGTAGAAATACTCGGGTAACAGAAGAGATACTGAATTGAATTGAAGAATTTAATTGACAAAAGGAGAAAAAATAAAAATGCAGTAAAAGTAGCAGGCAAAAAGGAATATAAACTTCTCAAAAACGGGAAGTACCAAATGGCTAAGCAGGGATGGCTTGAGGACAAATGTAAGGATGTAGAAGCATGTATCACTAGCGGAAGATAGATACTGCCTACAAGAGAATTAAAAAGACGTTTGAAGGAAAGAGAATCAACTGTATGAGTATCAAGAGTTTAGATTGGAAACCCATCCAAAACAAAGAAGGCATAGCAGAAAGGTGGAAGAAGTGTATAGAGGGACTATACGAGAGTCATATATTTGAGGGCAATATTATGCAATTGAAAAAGGATGTAGATGAAGATAAAATGGGAGATATGATCCTGCGTGAAGAATTTGACATAGTGCAGACAGACCTAAGTTGAAGGAAGGCCCCGGGAGAAGACGAATTGAAAAAAATTTTTAGAGACCGAGCTCGGGGAGGGTCAGTTTGGATTCCGTAGAAACGATACAACACGCGAGGCAATACTGATCCTACGACTTATCTTAAAAGATAGGTTAAGGAAAGCAAACCTAAATTTCTAACACTTGCAGACTTAGCAAAAGCTTATGACAATGCTGACTGGAATACTCTCTTCCAAATTCTGAAGGTGGCAGGTGTATAATACAGAGAGAGAGGAAGGCTATTGACAATTTGTACAGAAACCAGACGACAGTCATAAGAATCGAAGGGCATGACAGAAAGCAAAGGTTGAGAAGGGAGTTTTAGCCTATCCCTGATGTTATTCAATCTGTATATGGAGCAAGCGGTTACGGAAACAAAAGAAACATTTGGAATAGGAATGAAAATGCGTGGAGAAGAAATAAAAACTTTGACGTTTGCTGACGTCATTGTAATTCTGTCAGACACAGCAACGGATCTGGAAGAGCAGTTGAACGGAATGGACAGTGTCATGAAAGGAGGATATAAGATGAACATCGACGAAAGCAAAATGAGAATAATGGAATGTAGTCGAATTAAATCAAGTGGTGTTGAGGGTATTACGCTAGGGTATGAGACACTTAAAACAGTAAATGAGTTTTGCTATATCGGGAGCAAAGTAACTGATGATAGTCGGAGTGGAGATTATATAAAATGTAGATTGGCTATGGCAGGGATGGCGTCTCTGAAGAAGAGAAACTTGTTAACATAAACTTGTGTGTCAGGAAATCTTATATATATATATATATATATATATATATATATATATATATATATATATATGGAGTGTAGCCATTTATGGAAGAGAAAAATGGACAATAAATAGTTTTGTAAGTAGGCTGTTTAGGTTTTGATGTTGGTAATGCCACCTAGCGCTCTATATGAAAATCACTAACTGTGCTGTGGCTGGTTTGCATTAATTGTAATAACAATGCACCGGTGTCTGAAACCTCTTCCACAGTACTATTCGACAGTGCGCTTTAAACCGGCAATATTCGCATTTTGAAAAGCAGAAAATGTGTCTTGACTTATTTGAGACAATGGTGAGGACTCACAACCTGAAACTACTGTATTGGCAAGATTGTATCCCGTCATTTCGGATTCCTGAGGCGAGCTGTTGCCGACCGATCGATAATGCTTTCCTGTTCCCTAATTGTTTCATTGTCTACACCATTATTGGCCGCCCGCTCCATTTCTGTAGGCACAGTTACCACATTAATACGTCGAATGTCTGTTGATTCAATATACAGTGGTGCTGATAAGCTACGCTCGTCGTCACTGCCATTTCTCAATTTACTTTGGAGTCCAGTGTTACGTTTTGCACACCCCATAATTTTCAAAATATTTCACACGCTGACACAGAAAAGCACAATTTGGAGAGTAAAATAACAAAACACATTAACATAGCACTGAAAATAATATCTAGTCAGTTACAAGCGCAGCTGCGAAATACCTGGTGCAAATCTAAATGCATGACACAACTGTTATACTGTACAACAATGAAAAACTACAATTACAAAAGAGATTCTCTCTACAACTACGCGCTTGCAATAAACAATAGCTACTCTAATTACACAAACTACAAGAAAAAATCAGAAGATTCCAGTGAGGTATCCTTGACTAAGGGCCGACAAATGTAATATTCCCTTGGAAAAATTAATGAATTACTGTGCTGATAAACCTCTTACGTTATTTGATTTTGAAACAGCTGAGCAAAACTGAACGTACTCAGACCTTTCTCTCGTTACTTATTCTGATCAACACTGAACTGACACCCAATATTTTTTTGCGCAATAACTTATACCTTTCATTAATCAATTACCTCACAAAAGTAGTAGTTACTCGAACTACTGGAATACAGCGAGTGCCAAGACTGCCAGCTAAATAAAAGATTCTAACTACTGAAGGCACTAACAACTGATAGGCATAGTTAGCAAATGAAAGATTTTGATAGAGAACAAACAATGTGTTTACTTTAATAATGTTCCAAAGTCATTATATATAATGATATCCAATATTACGAATTTACTCTTTTTGATGGACACACATCCAGATCGTCCGCTCACAAAATTCTGCCACCTCTCTCCCGACATCCACCACTGCTGGCGGCTCACCTCCAACTGTGCAACGCTACGAGCTGTTCACATCCAAATGCCCAACACTACAACAAGCGAATATTCCAACAATGCAAACCAGCCACAGACTGCAGAGAACACATTCAGTAATTTTCATATAGAGCGCTACGTGGCGTTACCAATACATAAACCTTAACAGCCTACTTACCGTTTAGAGAAGAAGAGAACTGAAGCTTTCGAAATGTGGTGCTACCGATGAATGCTGAAGTTTAGATGGGTAGATCACGTAACTAATTAGGAGGTACTGGGGAGAAGAGGAATTTTTGGCACAACTAGAAAAGAAGAAGGGATGGGTTGCTTGTATACGTTCTGAGGAATCAATGGAGTACCAGTTTAGTGATGGAGGGATGCGATGAGGGTAAAAAGCGTACAGAGAGAACAAGAGAGAAGAGGAATTTTTGGCACAACTAGATTAGAAGAAGGGATCGGTTCCTTGGATACGTTCTGAGGAATCAACGGAGTACCAGTTTAGTGATGGAGAGATGCGATGACGGTAAATAGCGTACAGAGAGAACAAGAGATGAATGCGCTTAACAGATTCAGATGTATGCTAGCGCACGATAGAGTGAAAAGCTGCATCAAACCGGTCTCTGGACTGAAGAACACAACTACCTGCAGCCTCCTCCGGCCCACAACAGATACACTCCTGGAAATTGAAATAAGAACACCGTGAATTCATTGTCCCAGGAAGGGGAAACTTAATTGACACATTCCTGGGGTCAGATACATCACATAATCACATAGACAGAACCACAGGCACATAGACACAGGCAACAGAGCATGCACAATGTCGGCACTAGTACAGTGTATATCCACCTTTCGCAGCAATGCAGGCTGCTATTCTCCCATGGAGACGATCGTAGAGATGCTGGATGTAGTCCTGTGGAACGGCTTGCCATGCCAATTCCACCTGGCGCCTCAGTTGGACCAGCGTTCGTGCTGGACGTGCAGACCGCGTGAGACGACGCTTCATCCAGCCCCAAACATGCTCAATGGGGGACAGATCCGGAGATCTTGCTGGCCAGGATAGTTGACTTACACCTTCTAGAGCACGTTGGGTGGCACGGGATACATGCGGACGTGCATTGTCCTGTTGGAACAGCAAGTTCCCTTGCCGGTCTAGGAATGGTAGAACGATGGGTTCGATGACGGTTTGGATGTACCGTGCACTATTCAGTGTCCCCTCGACGATCACCAGAGGTGTACGGCCAGTGTAGGAGATCGCTCCCCACACGATGATGCCGGGTGTTGGCCCTGTGTGCCTCGGTCGTATGCAGTCCTGATTGTGGCGCTCACCTGCACGGCGCCAAACACGCATACGACCATCATTGGCACCGAGGCAGAAGCGACTGTCATCGCTGAAAACGACACGTCTCCATTCGTCCCTCCATTCTCGCCAGTCACGACACCACTGGAGGCGGGCTGCACGATGTTGGGGCGTGAGCGGAAGACGGCCTAACGGTGTGCGGGACCGTAGCCCAGCTTCATGGAGACGGTTGCGAATGGTCCTCGCCGATACCCCAGGAGCAACAGTGTACCTAATTTGCTGGGAAGTGGCGGTGCGGTCCCCTACGGCACTGCGTAGGATCCTATGGTCTTGGCGTGCATCCGTGCGTCGCTGCGGTTCGGTCCCAGGTCGACAGGCACGTGCACCTTCCGCCGACCACTGGCGGCAACATCGATGTACTTTGGAGACCTCACGCCCCACGTGTTGAGCAATTCGGCGGTATGTCCACCCGGCCTCCCGCATGCCCACTATACGCCCTCGCTCAAAGTCCGTCAACTGCACATACGGTTCACGTCCACGCTGTCGCGGCATGCTACCAGTGTTAAAGACTGCGATTGAGCTCCGTATGCCGCGGCAAACTGGCTGACACTGACGGCGGCGGTGCACAAATGCTACGCAGCTAGCGCCATTCGACGGCCTACACCGCGGTTCCTGGTGTGTCCGCTGTGCCGTGTGTGTGATCATTGCATGTACAGCCCTCTCGCAGTGTCCGGAGCAAGTATGGTGGGTCTGACACACCAGTGTCAATGTGTTCTTTTTTCCATTTCCAGGAGTGTATGTCCCACATTGAGTATGCCGTGCTTTTCACTTCCCTTTGCAATCTTATCAATTATAAAAGACTTTCTCTAACCTCCGCATACACTGAGAGTTTATAATATGCTGGGCACTCCGGTCTGCCACACCCAATGGTGACTGCCTGGGAGTCTCGCATCTGTTGAGAAACAGCGCTCGGTTCCCAGCACATACCTAACCAAACCTTGGCTTTCAGCAGGAACATAATTGTTCCCGGTACATTGTGGTCCCCTCAGAGTTCTTGTACTGTCTCAGAGTTAGCTAATTGTTCCAAGTTGCGGTAAAGCAATATACGGATCTATCACCATACAGAATTAAAGGAAACAGTATTACTTAGGTTTGCAATCATTGCTCTTATATTTAGTTGTGTGGATACTTTCAAGCAGAGTAAATAGTTTATATTCGCTGGGCATCCTCACACGAGTAACGGTTTATTAATAAGGTCATAAAGCTGTTTTGTAAAATTTGTCCCTTAACAATATCCTCAACATAGTAATAAATTTTGTTAATATCCCATATGATTGTACTTCTGTTAGTGAACATCACTGTGTTTTTGAGTAATAGGTTTTCGAAAATTCTTTGATACTGCATGCACTTTACTGGTGGGTTTCGTTTTGGAATCTATGATGGTTCACAAAGGTATTCATTCTGTTCCATGTAGTTAAATGTTCGAGTGCAGAAAAATTTATAAAATTCTACAGATGATTTATGTGAAAGAAACTGGACAAGGGTTTTGTGTGTCGCTCTATTGGCATTCCATCTACCTCCAGAGCCTTAACTTCTTCAGCTGTTTCTCAAAAACAGTGACATTAGTATCCATGTCACTCATATACCCAGTGGCATCTCAATCTGCAGCAATAATTCCGTATCACCCTTTGTAAGGCAGAACTGGAAAACAGGGTTCAACATTTCTGCTTCCCACAATTTCGATTACTTTGACACCTGGTAATGTAATGACAATAAAGTTTCTGCCACTGACAGCCTTTACCTATGATGAGAATTTCGTTGGTTTTATTTGAGAGTTCTACCAATAATATTCTGCTGTGGTAGTCACTGAATGTTTTGGCCGAGCGGTTCTAGGCGCTTTAGTCCGGAACCGCGCTGCTGCTACGGTCGCAGGTTCGAATCCTGCTTCGGGCATGGATGTTTGTGATGTCCTTAGGTTAGTTAGGTTTAAGTAGTTCTAAGTCTAGGGGACTGATGACCTCAGATGTTAAGTCCCATAGTGCTCAGAGCCATTTGAACCTTTTTTTTTTCATTGAATGTTTAAAGCACTGCTTTTTGACAGCCAAACGCGTTTCGTTTAGCATCTCTCTTTGCCTGTGACTGACTATACGCTTCGTTTAAGTATACAGCTTACATACTTTAGTTATTTTGGTGAGTGACACTACAGCCTCTTTATGTCGTTTCCTGAATAAATTTTTGTATTTTCTTATTGACCTCTGTTCTTTGATAATTTTTTTGCAACAACATCATCATGGACCTAGTATCAGCTTCTGTGTCAACAAGTTCGAAGAGGTCAAGTTTAATTGTTGTCGGTAGATGTATTTCAATTATGAGGGGACTCTCTAACTATCTGTTCCACGTAGTTTTCAGGAAAGGGCTTTAGTAATGTTTCGCAGAATCCCCTCTCACATCCATTCCTGACCAAACTATAATTTTCCCAATAGGTTTCCATTATCAGTCCTCTCCAATGATAATTGTTTGATTTTGGGACACATGTATTACGAAATGAAAAATTCTCTAAAGTTTTCCGTTACACTTGGTGGTCAACCCAGCGGTTAGCAAGAGGCGTTTAATAAGCTTCTGCCAAACAGTTTTGCATAGCGCTTCAACTTTTATCCTAGTAGATCTGAGATTCCTGTCTAACACAACAAATACACTCTCACCTTTGGAAATCAGTCTATCATTTCGATATACACTAATATTTTCCCCATAGCCAGTTTTCAGTCCCTAGTCTTATATCAGTTCCACTTCATCTTAGTACTACTTTACAGTCTGATACTTCCATGTGAAATTTCGAAAGATAATGAGTAGTATTTTAGAATTTTCTTCCATGAAAAGCATTTTTTGGTTCTTATACCAATACCTTAGTGTTTCTTACAGCATTTTTAATATAATAAAACAGACCAGCGTGTTAAAGATGTTTATTAAATTACTGGTGATCATTTTCGACCACTGTTGTGGTCATCATGAGACTGCTTACTCCATGGGAGTCTGCTGAAGATGGCGAGGAGCGGACACCACTCTAGGACGTATACAATCACTGCTCTCCTTCAGCAGACTCCCAAGGAGTAAGCGATTTGAACATAACCAGAACAGAGGTCGAAATCGGTCACCAATACATTAAATTAACATCGTCATGCGGCTGGGGTTGTTTTATTATACTGTATAGAAATTTCAATAAAACCTATGACTCCCAACAGAAACAAGATAAATGGTTTAAAAAAATATTCTTACAGCTATCATTAATAGGCACTAGATGGGTAGCCGATATGCCAAGAACTATGTTTTGTTCTTACAACTCACTGTCAGCCGACTGGGTAGCAGTCATTGCTGTCCAGCGCAATCACTATTAATGTAGAAAGAACTCACAGTTCCCAAAACATGGTGCAAATCGAGGGCGTAGTAGGAAATTTTTCCATGATTTTCGAGTTTCTAATAAAGACTTTTACTCGATACAGACGCGGAGACCCAGTCACTTCTGGGTACAGTGCTGTAGACTGAATTGGAATCTCAATGTGCGTGGGTGGTATTGTTAACGTTCTCTGCCAGCCGCAGGGCAATACCAAGTATGACGTCAGGGAACATGACGTCGGAGCCAAGAAAACAAACATCGCTCGTAACTAAGAGCAGCACAAACTGCACTTGTTCTTACACTTCTCACGTGGTGCTTGCCAGAAAACGTTCAACGTACTGAAAGAGATCTGCAGGAATACAAGCTCAGTGCACAGGAGACTCCTGTCATCCTTATGGGACATAGCATTATCCACCATGCAGTCGAACTGTCTACGATTTTTAATTATTTTTTTGGAGTCATTAATCCTATGGCTGGTTTGATGCAGCCTGTTACGAATTCTTCTCTTGCAACCTCTTCATCTCAGCGACGTCTTCAGTTAGCTGCTGAAAATATTCCACTCTCTCACACACTCTAAAGTTTCTACAATCTACAGCTCCCTCTCGAACAATGGAAGATGGAAATGTTCTCTGATTGCTTAACACAAGTCCTATTATCCTATCCCTTCTTCCACTCTTATTGCTCCCTCATCACTCTTGCACATATTTCTTTCCTCACCAACTTTGCGCAGAACCTCCTCATTCCTTGCCTTATCATTCCACCTAATTTTTAACATTCGTCTATAGCACCACATCTCAAATGCTTCGAGTCTCTTTTGTTCCGGTTCTTCCACAATCCATGTTTCACTGTCATACAACGCCACATTCCAAACGTATATTCTCAGAAATATCTTTCTCAAATTAAGGTCTTCGTTTGATACTAGTAGACTTCCCATTTCCAGGAATGCCACATTTACCAGTGCTAGTCTGTTTTTGATGTCCTCCTTGCCCTGTCCGTGATGGATTACTTTCCTGCCTATTCCTTAACTTCATCTACTTTGTGATCACCAATAGAGATGTTAAGTTCCTCACTTTCCACATTCCTGTTACATTTTAATTATTTTCGTCTTTCTTCGAGTTACCCTAAATCCATATTCTGTACTCATTAGATTCTTTGTGTCATTCAACAGATCCTCTAATTCTTCTTCGCTTTCACTGAGGACAACAATGTCATCAGTGAATCGTATCATTGGTATTCTTTCGCCTTGAACTTTAATTCCAGTCCTTTCGTTGCCACTTTCCCTAATGCTTCGGAAATTTCGACGGTATGTTATCTATCGCTTCTGTATTATTTGATATTAAGTCTCCTAGATCTGTCTTAAAGTCAGATTCTCATACAAGGTCCCTTCTCTTTTCTGTATAGACTCATGATTCTGCGTCTGTCACTTCATCATACAAATACTCGACCCCATAAAGGCCTTCAGTATAGTGTTTCCACCTATCCACTCTTTAATGCATTTAATAGTGTAATTATCATTGCGCTCTTAATATCACTAGCCTAGATTTTAATTTCACGGAAGAATATTTTGACTTTTCTACATGCTGAGCCACAGCCTACATGCAGCCAATTCGCCTTAGGTTCCGCACACTTCCTATTTATTTCACTCTAAGTGATTTATATTTCTTAATTCATGATTTTCCCTGAACGTTTTTGTAATTCCTTCTTTCCGGGATCAACTGAAGTATTTCTTCTGGTGCCCATAGTTTCTTCACTTTTACCTTTTTTGTACCTATGTTTGTCTTTCCAACTCCTATGATTGCTTCATTAAAGATATTCATTCCGCCGAGTGCGTGTTAAGCTATTCACTATCGCAGCCTCCGAGAACTACAAGCGCATCTCTTCATTCGACACTTCTGTATCAAACTTCTTGCGAATTGATTCTTCCTGACTAGTTTCTTAAAATTCAGCCTAGTTTCCATTACCCCTAATTAGCTGTGATCTGAGTCTATATCTGCTCTTGGGTATGCCTTACAACCCATTGTGTGATTTCGGAAACTCTGCCGGACCATGACGTACAGTAAAGAAGCTGAATGGGATCGCCGAGGGAGAAAAGCACTTTAAAGACATGCCTTGCCAGATGGTAGCCCCACACGCGTGCTACAAGAGGAAATAAAGCTAACCGCCACCGTTTAGCGCTGAGAAACCATCATTTGTGTTTACACGCATGTTAATTGTAACATTTCCATGCATCGAAATAACATCTGGATTACACGTGCTAAGGTTTTTTCATCCTGGTTTCTTTAATATATATAGAAATTTCAAATGAAAATATAGTGAATTGTTGGTCTTAGGTTAGATTATAAATGGCCGCTACGGTAAGTACATGAACGACCTTAGCGTTCAAGACGACGAACTCGTCATCTTATCCGAACATTTCCTAAATTATTTTGATAACCTTTTCAGTTTCAATTGCAATATTCAACATGGGTAACAAATATAAAAGAAAGAACAATAGTTGCTACAAGAATCTATAACCCTAGCTATGCAGGAAATAAAGAATGGTGCAGCAGTGTATGCAACTCCTTAAAACTACAATCTTCCAAAAGTTGCATTCAGGTGTTGCACTAAGAAATACAAGAAATAAGTAAGTATTTTTAAATGTAATACCTCAGTTTTAAGTTGGAGGCACCATAGGAGCTAAATGTAATGGTCTTTTCGTTCAAAAAATTAAATTTTATTTATATATCGGACTCTTCCTGCCAGCACTGGTCGGTTTCGATGTACATTGACTGATGAGCAGCTGCAAAACCTCAAGGACTATGTCCAGGGCTTGGACGGAAGAGCTTTCGGCTTAACAAGGGGAACAATTGCAAAACTCGCCTTTCACTTCGCTGAAGCACTGCAGAATTCACACCACATCAACATAGAAGAAAAGAAAGTGTTTAAGTCTTCATCCATAGCTTTAACGACAAAGACAACTTTCCCCTCAGATAACCAGAGGCTACATCTGCTGCCAGACTGGCAGCTTTTAACAAAACTAGCGTTGAATCGTTCTTTAATGAGTACTCACAGATTTTAGCTAAGGAAATGTATGGGCTTCATCAGTTTATAATGTGGATGAGACTGGCTGTTCAACTGTTCACACTAAAATTGAGTGTGTTGAGCCCTAAACGAAATAGTAGTGATATCTAATTACACTCTTCCGAAAATGGTGTAACGTTAGTGTAGCAAGCAGTTTCAAAACTCTTGGTCAATATGTCCCACCTTTTTTCATGTTCCCAGGGTGTGGATGCACCAGCACATTGTGAACAATTTAAGGCCCTTTTCAGTAGTTGTGTGTAATGAACCTGGTTGGATGAACGCTAAAGTATTTAAAGAAATGGTGCAAGTGGGTCTGAGCACTACGGCACTTAACATCTGAAGTCATCATTCCTCTATAACGTAGAGCTACTTAAACCTAAATAACCTAAGGACATCACACACATCCATGCCCGAGGCAGGATTCGAACCTGCAGCCGTAGCAGTCACGCGGTTCCGGACTGAAGCGCCTCTAACTGCTCGGCCAAGCGGTCGGCTGAAGCATTAATTCTGTGGTTAAAAAATTTCAGAAACAGTGTAATGACACGCAAGGAAAACCGAATTCCGTTACTGATGGATAACCACACATCACATGTTACATTGAATGCTGCCATTATATATAAAAAAATCATATCAGTTTCCTGGGTTTCCCCCCACATACCAGCCATCATATGCGACCCGCTGGATGCGGCTTCCTATGGCCCATTTAATACTGCCTACAGCCTGGCTTCTGATGATTAGTTAATGGGACATCAAGAACAAGTGCTAATTATTAAAGCAGTAGCTGGGTTATTTAATGTAGCATACAGCAAGTTTACTGCAATACCCACCGCCGCAAACGGCTTTAAAGCAACTGAATTAGTTCCATTGAACTTTCAAATAGTCAGTGATTCTGATTTTGAACCATCATTGATAAGAGACAGATCCCACAATGCCTCAATGCATAGTGTAGATGTAAAAGACGTAGCTGGACCATTTGACGCCTCTGCAGCTAACGCAGATGATGCCGCAGTAGGCCTACTTCGACCGTAAATGTGTTCCTGAAATTCATACTGATGACGCTGCAAAGCCTAGACCATATTATGTAGAATCACTCTACTTTGCCCTGCCTCCTTTACCTATTGCTGCTCGAAGAGAAAGGAAACAGAGGAAAAAATTGTCCTCTTTGCACATCACAATCAGCTCTGTCAAAAATGCTTTACAAAATAAAGAAGTTGAGAAAAAAAGGCGAATAAAAGAAGAAAGCAGAAAACTGAAAGAAAAAAATATGAAAAACAGAATGCCCAAAAGATGAGTAAGAGAAAAAGAAAAGTAATTGTTGTAAGGAACACTTTTCGAAGACTTCACAGGTTTCTCGATATCAGTCAATTGAAATGAAGATTACGACGTTATTGATGTCACCGGAGAAGAACTTTGGATAATCAGAGACTTGGTATGCTTGCTCCTGCTGTCACAAACGGGCCCACGCTGCTTGTACTGTGCTCGACTCTGCAGAAGCAAAGTGTAAAGCATACGTATGCGACTACTGTGCTTAAAATAAACTATTTTTTATATTTCTTTATTTGTGTTTCCCTTCGCCATCTTACCCACCTACAAACGTCATCTTACCCCCACATGAAGGTAAGGTGACAAATTTGACATCATTTTTAAAAAGTTTTAAAAAATGGTCATAAATGCTATATTTAGGAAAATTACAAAATTCTTAGTTGAAAATAAAATTCTAATAGTTGCTTTAAATTAGTAGTGTAGGCACTCGGTTCACAAACATGAGGGTGCAAAAATTCGAAGACTTACAATCATCTTACGTTCCCTCCCTCTGTACTTCCTCCTCTTTTGGTTCCTGAACAGATTATTTGCCATTACTAAATAAAATTTACTACTGAAGCCTATTGGTCTTTATCCCCTCTCATTCCTAGTACAAAGCCCATATTATCTTGTAAACCTTTGTTTTACTCCTTCCACTACAATTTTATTCCGGTCCTCCATGACCATTACATTTTCATCTCCCTTTACGTACAGAATTACCTGTTCAATATCCTGATATACATTCTCTGTCTCTTCACCTTCGGCCTCCGGCGTCGGCGTCTATACCTGAACTATCATTGTCGGTGTTGGTTAGTTGTCGATTCTAAGGAGAACAACCCCATCATTTAACTGTTCACAGTTATTCAGTGTCTGCCATTCCTTCATATTCATAACGAATCCTGCTCACTTTATACCACAGTATACTGCTGTTGATATTTCCAGTATTCATCGGACCGGAAATCCTTGTCTTCTTTCCACTTCACTTCACTGACCCTCACAATATCTAGACTGAGCCTTAGTAGTTCCCTTTCCAGATTTTCTAGCTTTTCTACCACGTTCAAACTTCTAACATTCCACGACCCCATCGTAGAACTTTACCCATTCGTTGGTAATTTAATATTTTTCTCATGGTCACCTCCTCCTTGCCAAGCCCCTCCTGCAAATCCGAATGGGGGGGGGGGGGGGGGGGGACTAATCCGGAATCTTTTGCGTATAGAGAAATCATCACGACACGTTTTCAGTTACAGTCAGTAAGTCGTGTGGAAGTACATTATGTGTCTTTAATGCAATAGATTGCATTGCCTTATGCATCTTCGACGATCGTGTCACGTCTCATATTTGCTGGTTGATACTGCAACACGGGACACGTATTCTATGGAAGGGGATTTTACTTTAGATACCTTTCGTATTACTGCCATAGGACTCTCAGTAGTTCGCCCAACAGAACCGTACGAAGCACCTTCAAATCGCTAAATAAGAATCAAAGCAGTTTCCAGCCACATATGAAAACCAATGAATTCATGCCAAATTATTTAATTTTATGTACTTGGGCACAAAATCCACGAATTTGAAGAAACGCAAACATATAATAGCTAGATTAATAAAAAATAAAAAACAGTAAAAATCACCTCCCAGAAAAATGAAAAGCTAATAATATAGTTATAAAAATTTCAAGTATATTGCGCCGAAAAAAATCAAAGTAAAATCGCCCGCACTATACTCAATATTAAATCGTGAAACTAATTCAGACTTTTGCGATATACCAAACAACGTGGAGTCACACCTGGTTTAGTAGTCACTGCAGCAACAGCACGCTCTAGATCTGAGGGACTCAGTCCGCTTTAGGCGGTGGCGCGGCACGGACCTGCTGTCCCGGCCGCGGGCGCGTGGACAAGGAAGTGTTTACACCGCCGGTACTCGCGCGTGTTGTTGTCTGACTCGATCTCCATGGCAAAAAAAAAAAAAAAAGGCTCTGAGCACTATGGGACTTAACATCTTTGGTCATCTGTCCCCTAGAATCTAGAACTACTTAAACCTAACTAACCTAAGAACATCACACACATCCATGCCCGAGGCAGGTTTCGAACCTGTGACCGTAGCAGTCGCGTGTATCCGGACTGCGCGCCTAGAACCGCGAGACCACCGCGGCCGGCCGAATTTTCCAGACCAAAAGCTTTCGAAATAGAGCGTTTTTGAGGGAAGAAGTTCATTTACCTGCTGCAGACATAATTGGAATACACCTGTCCATTGTAAGCAGCTCAATGTACGTAAAGATGACCGATGAAGCTGCGTGTGAAAGAACTCTCTCCGCTGCTCAGAGAGGATTTAAATTTCGACACTCGGATGGCCATATCAGCGATGTTACAGTAGCTCCTTCAGGATTAGGTGTGAGGGTCATTCGGATCTTTGAACTGCCGTTTGAGGTGACAGAATCGATGGTTACTGAATCTCTGCGACCATGTGGAACGGTACTTAGTCATACGCCTGAACGCTGGGCTAGTTTTAGCATCTATCCTGTGCTAAACGGCGTCTGGCAGGTAGGGATCGTCCTTACTAAACATATCCCTTCTTATTTATAAATTGGAGGATGTCGAGCTATTATGATTTACGATGGCCAGCCACGCACCTGTTCTGGCTGTGGTGGAGGAGGACATATCCGCTCGGAGTGCATCCAACGCCGCGTCGTGCAGCTGCCACATGTAGAAACGTCACAGCGAGAAGTTCCCACGCAACTGCCGATGACGTACGTGTCGGTGGCCCGCCGGGAGGTGTTGCCAAGTTTGGAGCGTGACAAGGACGTGTTTATGTAAAGAGCAGACCGAGTTACAGGAGCATGGAGGTGACTCGGAGAATGTCCCTACAGCCACGTCACGTCAGTCGAGGGAGGACCCTACCGAAAACTCACATGTAGCACGCGGCGTGGAAGGAGAGATCGAGACAGTGGCGCCGGCAACAGACCAACGAACGATCGACGAACACAGTGAGGCAGTAGAGGGCCGGCCACGCAAACAGCGATCTCCAAAGCGTCGCAAAAAGCGTCGCCATAGTTCGGGTGACACGTCGCCCCCCTAGCCCAGGGGACACGGAAGGTATCCTAGCCGTAGAACTGTCTGATACAGAACACGTGCCTTTAGAGGGCGCTGACAGGACTCCGTCAGATGGTGACCGGATGTCCTGCCTTACAGATGGTCCCTCTTCATTGACACCGACTGATCCAGCGCTGCCGACGAAGGAGTCGGGGACACCAATGTCCCGGACGACACGTCGAAATACATCAGAGGACGTTTCTCGGATTTATGACCACTGCGACTGGGCGGAACCAGTCGAAGACATACAGGAATTGGCACCCCCAAATGATGACCACTCACATACAGGATGCACACCACGGAACGACAACAAAGGAGGGCCACGAGTTGGTGGCCACCCCTCTGAGCACGAATAGTGGAATAAAGCCCTTGGAGTTCTCGATGACATGACACGAGCATGAGTACGACAACGAACCAAGCATATAAGGTGGGCACAGTGAACATTAACACCCCACGTTCGATTGCAAAGATGCAACTTCTCCGGGATATGATTTACGCCACAGACGTTGATATTCAGCTGATACAGGAAACCTGCAATGCTGCTTTTCTCGAGGTGCATGGATACAACACTTATCTAGCGCCGACTCCAGATGGAGGACGTGGCACAGCGATACTAGTCCGGGAAGTGATTCCGATGTGTGACTTCGATTATCTACCTTCGGCTCGGGGTTTGGCTATGACCGTGAACGGCATTCGTATCGTCAACATCTATGCACCCTCCGGATCTGACAATCGCCAGGCCCGTGCACGATTCTACTCGGATGAGATTGCCCCCCGATTGCATGGGAGGTATGACCACATCTTGGTAGGGGGGGGGGGGGGGATTTTAACTGTGTACTCACACCGAAGGTTCAAACTCCTAATTTCAGCTCCTGCCACGCATTGAACACGATCTGACGGGACATGGCCCTAATGGACACGTGGGAAAAGATCCATGGGCAGCGAGAGGGCTACACGTATTTTACTAGCCACTCGGCGAGCAGGCTGGATAGGATTTATGTTTCTGGCGGATTAAGGGATCAGGTGTTAGCTGCTGAACGTTGGACCACAGGTTTTACGGATCACCTTGCATATTTCTGCACGTTAACCCTCCCACGGCAGAGGGTCTGGCGGAGTCGTAGTTCCTGGAAACTTAATTCATCCTTATTGGTGGATCTCGAATGTCGACATCGGATCGAAGAAACATGGCAGACTTGAACTCGCCGTCTGCCGCGGCACCGTTCGGTTATTTCATGGTGGCTGCAGTGTGCAAAACCGGCGATACGAAGAGCTTTCATAACGTATGGCAAGGAAAAAGCGAAATGGCTCCGAGATACACTTGATTATTACTACATGGTGCTTCGTGACCTGTTCTCCAGGGCCCCATCGCCCGAGCGTCAAGTGGAAGTCCATCGCATTCAGGCCTGCATTTTATCGATCACGAGACGTCGACTGGAGGGACTTTCGATCCGTGCTCGGTGCTTGGACAACGTCGATGGGGAACGTATTGGCATGCGTCATGTGTCCAAGGGACATGGGCGTAATCGCCTATCCCTAATCACAGTCCTCCATCATGACGATGGTCGGCCCTTGACGTCACAACAGGACATTGCTGCTGAGTTTCTGGAACATTACCGCCGCCTTTTCACTGGGACGCCGACGGACAATCGGACAGGAGAAGAAATTTTGCGACAGATGCAAACGGAGGTGGATGGTCCGGATGAAGAGGCGCTATTGGAACCTCTAACGGCAGATGACATCCGGGGCGCACTCGCGAAGGGTGCGGTGCATAAATCCCCTGGGCCAGATGGGTTGACACTCGAATTATACCGCGCATTTGCGGATTTAATTATGTTCCAGTTGGTATTGATGTATAATGAGTTATTGAGCCCTGACACGGACGTTCCGTCGCAGTTCATGGCGGGACTGCTTATACCAATACTGAAATCGATAGCGAGTCAGCGTCTATCAATTTAGTCCGCTCACGATGCTCAAAGCTGATTATAAGATCTTTGCGCGAATGTGGCTGCAAGGCTCAAGACTGTAATATTCAAGACAATACCACCAGACCGGGCTTGCCTAGGGGTTCGGAGAAACATACATCCTATCCTCGGCGAATACCGTGACGGAAGCTTGTGCCATGCGAGCGGCGTTCGTATAGGTGGATTTTGATCGTGTCTTTGACTGGATCAACCATGATTTCCTTGACTCGACCATGCTACGCATGGCTATACCACAGGATTTTATTACCGTCCTCGTGCACCTCCTTCGCGGCGCTTCTTCGACGGTGAGAGCCAATGGCAGGGAGGTAGGACCGATTCCTGTTTGCAGCTCAGTTAGGCAAGGATGTCCCTTGTCGATGATACTGTTTACAAGAGCGCTAGAACCATTGCTGCAGACACTTAGACGGACTCTAACAGGCGTCCGACTCCGTGCGAGCTCCTTCACGTGTCGTGCATATGCCGACGACTTGATGATACTCGTCCGGTCGGAGGACGAAGTAAGTCAGGTGGTTACCCTTCTTACTACGTACGGCGTAGCTGCGGGAAGCAGGGTCAACATGAATAAAAAAACCAAGATCATGCACATCGGTCGAGGGCTGGACGCTCTGCACAGTCCGTTTACGACGGTGGACATCTTGCGATGCTCAGGTGTATTGTTCACCCGATCGCTACCGCAATCAGCGGCGGCGAGCTATCGACGTCTCCTCCAGAACGTCCGACTGCACATACGCAACAATTCACTCCGAACGCACGACCTGCTCCAAAGGGTGGACTACACTAATGTTCACCTGGCATCGCGACTGCCGCACCTGGCACAGGTACTGCCAATGCCACATGGTATTGCTGACAAATTAATGGCGGCTTTTGGATACTATGTCAGCCAAGGAATGTTGTTTAAGATCAAATACAAGACTTTGACTCTCCCACACCATTCTGGGGGACTTAACCTCACGGATGTGCGGAACAAGGCTCTATCTCTATACCTGCGAGCGACGCTCCGAACTTGAAAGCAAGGCACCACGCCATCACGTCGGCCATCCTGGTTGTGCGTCTTCCTACGTCCTTTGAACCACCGGTGGCGGTAGGCACAATCTCGCCCTCGTTTTCCCACGTCGCGCGTTTTTTGTTGTTGTTGATTTTAGTTACGTTCAGTTACAGATAACTTCTACAAGAATCCCCACTACCCGTGAGATATACCGATACTTGCTGCGTCGTCAAGGCAGCAATGTTGTCGAACTGAAACACCCAACACGAAACTGGCGACAGATTTAGCGAGCTGTCCATACACCTCTCTTCACCACAGCAGCGCGATCGTCATGGTATACATTAATCAACCGCAAGACCGTCAACCGCCAACGATTGTACGACATTCGCATGATAGATTCCCTGCTCTGCCTTATATGTGGCATGCAGGACACCGACGAACATTCTCTGCAGTGCGGTGAGGCAAAGGATGTTTGGCGGCTGACGCTACGCATCATGGCCCTCCTTCGACGCACCAACGAATCCACGATCACGACGTACGCTTTATTTTTCCCTGACGCTGTCTTTTTCCCCTCACAAAAAACATCGTCCATCCGGTGTGTTGGAGGACACGCATCGCACTACGTGCTCTCGCGGGCCTTGATATCGGGCATGGACTATTGGCATTATCTACTAGAACAACACGTGATCATCCGCGCCACTCTAAATATAAAACCTATTTTGCGAACTTTCTAGGCAGCATGTTTCATAACCCGCCGATGCGGTGGGGAGTCCCAGGTTTACGTTGTTTCGAGGTATAGGATTTACTCCCAGTGAAGTGACGAGGATGTCACTTAGGGCTAAATTTCTTTCCCTTCTTTTTTATATTTGATTTTTCTTTTGGGATATTAAAATTAAATGAATAAATAAAATATTATTGTTACTAAAAAAAAAGTTGGTAGAACACTTGCCCAGGGAAGGCAAAGGTCCCGAGTTCGGGTCTCGTAAAAAAAAAACCGTATGACCTTTGATTTGCAACCAAACCGTCATCGGTATCGGGTTCGAAACCCACTGCTGCTAAAATTTTGATTAGTAATCAGGATTGGTGGCTGAAGACTACCGGCATAAGAAGTCAACCTCATTCTGCCAACGGCCTTTTCAAAGACGGCGAAGGAGCGCACAGAGATTCAGTTCACTCTCTTGTCCTAGGGATGTGAAACTGCCCCTAAAGGCGGAAGAATCAGCAATGATCAACAGCATGAAGATTCAGAAGGAAATGGAAACCACTGTATTAAAGACACCTAACGTGTATCCCTAGGTCATGTGGTCTGCAAATTGAAGAAGTGTCATGATGATCTCTCCATTGGCAAATGATTCGAGATTAGTCCCCCATTCGGCTTTCCGGGAGGGGACTGCCTAGGAGGAGGTTATCATAAGAAAAAGACTGAATAATCAACGAAAGGATAACGTTCTACGAGTTGAGGCGTTGGATGTCAGAAGCTTTTAATGTGGTAGGGAAACTAGAAAATCTGAAAAGGAAAATTCAATGGCACAATCTAGACATGTTAGGGGTCAGTGCAGTGAAATGGAAAGAAGACCAGGGTTTCCGGTCATGAGAGTATGGGGTAATATCAACAGCTGCAGTAAATGTTATAACGAGAGTGGCATTAGTTATGATTAGCATGGTAGGGCAGAGAGTGTGGTGCTGTGAAAAGTTCAGTGACAGTGTTGTTCTTATAAGAACCTACAGCAAACCAACACCGACGATAGTTCAGATATACATGCCGACGTCACAAGCTGAAGATAAAGAGATCAAAAGAGGTGTATGAGGATATTGAAAGGGTAATACTATATGTAAAGGGAGATGAAAATCTAATAGTCATGGAGGACTGGAATGCAGTTTTAGGGGAAGGAGTAGAAGAAAAGGATACTTCAGAATATAGGCTTGGTACAAGGAATGAGAGAGAAGAAAGAGTAATTGAGTTCTGTAACAAGTTTCATTTAGTAATAGCGAATACTCTGTTTAAGAATCACAAGAGGATGGTGATACGGGAAGATTTCAGTTAGATTAAATCATGGTCAGTCAGAGATTCCGAAATCAGATACTGGATTTTAAGGTGCATAGAGGAGCATGTATAGACAGAGATCACAATATAGTAGTGATGAAGAGTAGGCTGAAGTTTAAGGCATTAGGCAGGAAGAATCAAAACGCAAACAAGTGGGATACGGAAGTACTAAGGAATGAGGTGATACGGCTGAAGTTTTCTAAGACTATAGAGACCTCAGTAACTAATGGCTCAATAGGCAGTACAGTTGAAGATGAACGGACATCTCTGAAAAGGGCCATCACAGAAGTAGAGGAGGAAAACATAGGTACAAAGAGCGAAACTGCAAAGAAACCATGGATAACAGTAGAAATACTTCAACTGATCGAGGACCGAGGAAGTACAAAAATGTCTCCGGAAACTCAGGAATACAGATACACAAGTTGCTGAGGAATGAAATAAATAGGAAGTGCAGGGAAGCTAAAACGAAATGGCTTCAGGAAAAATGTGGACATATCAAAAAAGAAACAATTGTCGGAAGGACAGCCCAGCATACAGGAAAGTCAAAACAATCTTCCGTGACATTAAAAGCAAATGTGATAACATTAAGAATGCTACGGGACCTCCACTGCTAAATGCAGAGGAGAGAGCAGATAGGAGGAAAGAATACATTGGAAGCCTGTATGAGGGAGTAAGATTCGTCTGATGTGTTAGAAGAAGAAACAGGAGTCTATTTACAACAGATAGGGGATGCAGTATTAGAACCAGAACTTAAAAGAGTTTTGGAGGAGTTTAGATCAAATAAGGCAAAAGTGATAGATAACAATCCATCAAAAGTAATAAAATTATTGGGGCAAGTAGCAACAAAACGACTATTCATGTTGGTGTGCAGATTGTGTGAGGGTGGGGACATACCATCTGACTTTCGGAAAAGCATCATCCACACAATTCCGAAGATGGCAAGAGCTAATAAGTGTGAGAATTGTCGCACAATCAGCTTAACAGCTCATACATCCAAGTTGCAGACAAGAATAGTATACAGAAGAATGGGAATGAAAATTGAGGATGCGATAGATGACCATCGGTTTGGCTTTAGAAAAGATAAAAGGACAAGAGAGATAATTCTGACGTTGCTGTTAATAATATAAGCAAGACGAAAGAAAAATCAAGACACGTTCATCTGATTTGTCGACCTGGAAAAAGCGTTCGTCAATGTAAAATGGTGCAAGTTGTTCGAAATTCAGAAAAATAGTAGGGGTAAGTTATAGGGGGAGACGGAACATATACAATATGTACACCAGCCAAGAGATAATAAGAAGAGTGGACGGCCAGGAACGAGGTGCTCGTATTAAAAAGGGTGTAAGACAAGGCTCTAGCCTTGCGCCCCTACTGTTCAGTCTGCACATCGAGGACGCAATGTTGAAAATAAAAGAAAGGTTCACGAGAGGAATTAAAATTCAGGATGAAAGGATATCAATGATACCATTCGCTGACGGCATTGCTATTTTCAGTGAAAGTGAAGATGAATTACATGATCTGCTGAACGGAATGAACAGTCTAATGAGTACCCGGTATGGATTGAGAGTAAATCGAAGAAAGAGGAAGGTAATGAGAAATCGTAGAAATGACAACAGCGAGAAACTTATCATGTGGATTGATGGTCATGAAGTAGATGAACTTAAGGAATTCTGCTACCTAGACAGTAAAATAACTAATGACGGACGGGGCAAGGAGGACACCAAAAGCACATTAGGAATGGCAAAAGGGGCATTCCTGGCCAAGAGAAGTCTAATAATATCCAATATCGTCCTTAATTTGACGAAGAAATTTCTGGGAATGTACGTCTGGAGTACATTACTGTATGATAGTGAAACATGAACTGTGGGAAAACCGGAACACAAGAGAATGAAACATTAGAGATGCGCTATAGACAAATGTTAAAAATTAGGTTGATTCACAAGGTAAGGAATGAGGAGGCTCTGCGCGGAATCGGAGAGGAAAGGAACATGTGGAAAACACTGATAAGGAGACGGGACAGAATGATAGGACATCTGTTAAGACATGAGGGAATGAATTCCATCATATTACAGGAGCTGCAGAGGGCAAAAGACCGAGGCTGTAAAACATCCAGCAAATAATAGAGTAATAGAGTACGTAGGTTGCAAGTTCTAGCATCTGATCGAAACTACCTGTTCATCTATTAGTGAGCCGGCTGGTGTGGCCGTGAGGTTCTAGGCGCTACAGTCTGGAACCGCGAGACCGCTACGGTTGTAGGTTCGAATCCTGCATAAGGCATGGATAAGTGTGACGTCCTTAGGTTAGTTAGGTTTAAAACTTCTAGAGAACTGATGACCTCAGAAGTTAAGTCGCATAGTGCTCAGACCCATTTGAACCATTTCTCCTATTAGTGGACATTAATAAGGGTTGTGTCGATGTTTCGCCTTGATGACGGCTCGAACTCTTGTAGCGACAGTTTCAAAATGGGGTTTGACTTACTATGGAGAAATGGCAGCACATTATTTCAAAATAGCCGGAAAAAGACTGTTCTGGAGCTAAGTCAATGTTCAGATTCATTACAAAGGCGTTCCATTGGTTTCAGTTTGGGACTCGGGTATAGCCTAATCCATTTCAAGAATGTTGTTCATAAATCATTGCCTTACAGATGCTGCTTCATGACGCATCGTGTCGTCACTCTGGCACAGTCATCATTTCCCAGCTGTTTCTGCGCCGCAAACAGAACACAGTGGCTTAAAATGTCTTCATATCGTATCAGATTTACTTTTTTCTTAAGCTGAACAAAACAACTACAATGAAACGATGAAAAACAGCCCCAACCGCAACACCATGTCGTCCGCACATCACTGTTGACTCTACGCATGATTACGTGTAACTTCCACTAAGCAATTGCCAAACGGAAATCCTTCCGTCGGACTGGCACAGAGGATAGCGTGATATATCACTCCGAATCACTCGTTTTCAGTCATCCACTGCCCTGTTCCTTCATCATCTCAAACGTTGCGTAGTACTGGCTACAGAAATACGTAGCTTATGAGAAGCTGTTCGACCACCATACCCCATTGCTTCTAATTCCCTATGCACCCTCATTCTCCTTGCTGGAGTGCTGATGGTAGTTGGGAACTGACGAATGATTCCTGCTGATATCGTGCGATTTATTTAACTCCCTCCGAAATGCTCTACGCTCCATTTCCGTCAGTATATGATGTCTGCCTGATCTTGGTGTATCCATGATTCTACATTCGCGTTTCCACTTCACAATCACATTACCAGCGTTCGACTTGGGTAGTTTTAGAATGTTTGTAATGACCATGATGTATATGTTACTCAGGTAACATCCTATGACGAGTCCACGTTCAAATCACTGAGCTCTCCTGTCCCACCCATCCTGTTGTTACTGATTATTTACTAACAATGGCATACTCCCAGCCTTCTTTTATACAGATGGGTAGGCCTCTCGTGATATCTACTGGTCAGTTAAACATTATATGCATTACGTAGAGTTATTCTGATATTTTTGACGAGGCAGTGTGCACCAGCTTCTGTTATCGTTTCAGGAATTTCTGCTGGATAACCTCTTATGGTAATTATGTAATGGCACCAAGAAAATAATTTTATTTTCCATCATGAATGATAAAGTGTTGAGAATAATGAGTAGTCGGTTCTAAGAAACACAATATACACGTTAGAAAATGTTAACACGTTGGAATACTGTATAGTCGTAGACCTAAAGATTACTATTTTTGGAAGTCGTTTAAATATCTGAGCGTAACGTTGAAAAGCCATACGAGGTGGAAGGAGCATGTGAGAACTCTAGCAGAGAAGGCGAATAGTCCACATTGGTTCATTGGGAGAATTTTATGAAAGACTGGTTCAATTGTAAAGGAGACAGCGTGTAGGACGCTGGTGGGACCTGTTCTTCATTTCTGCTCGAGTGTTTGGGATTCGTATCAGGCCGGATTAAGAGAAGACATCGAAGTCAATTAGAGACGGCTTGCTAGGTTTGTTACCGGTAGGTTTGAACAACACGTAATTGTTACGGAGTTGCTTCAGGAACTCAGGTGGGAGTTCCTGGAGGTAAGGTGACGTTCCTTTCGAGAAACGCTATTTAGGGAACCGACATTTGAAGCTGACCTCCGAACGATTCTCCAGCCGCCAACATAAATTGTGCGTAAGGACAAGGAAGATAAGATACGGGTAATTAGGGCTCATAAGGAGGCATATAGACAGCCGTTTCTCCCTCGCTCTATTTGAGAGTGGAACAGAAAAGGAAATGGCAAGTAGCGACACAGAGTACTCTTCGCCACCCGCCGTACACCGGCTTGCGGAGTATCTAAGTTGATGCAGATATAGAGTAGCAAGCAATAGACATCTAAAATTCTTTCCACAATAAAGCGAACGATTCTTTGACGTTTATGCCACGTTTAGTAATGTTTCTTAATTGAGAAAATTGTACACTGTGTCGATGTAGCTTGTTAACAACTAAAAGGAATCAGGTCAGCACCCAAGGCGCTTTGGATGTCTCTATTTACTAGGAGGTGAAAGATAAAAGACATTACAGTTCAGTGCATAATATTTCGTAAGAGAAACATCTTTTATGTAGATGTAACACTATCTGAAAAGCATGGCGATGAAAAAGGGGGTGGAACTGTGAATCTATGCGCTTGCTGCGAAATGCAGCGCAGCAATTTAAAATGAGAAGCGCCTGTTACAATTTGTACCGGTGCGAAATGCTTTTGCTCCGCTCGGTTGCTACACAGAGCTCGGGTCCTCGTTTGAATAGCTACCGGTTGAGTATCTCTGTAGTCTCGCTCTTGTTCTGTGTGTCTGTCACCTTTCATTTCTTCTGAGTAAGTTCTCTGACGGAAAATGCGTTTACGCCGACCATCCGTGAATTGAATTCCATGAAATAAGGTCACAGTCAGACTGGGTCTCCATAGGGCTTTCATAAAACGCGTTTTAATACATTAAAATATTTAATAACTATACCGGTGCAGGTTTAATAAGCTTTGTGCACTTTGTGATGGCATGCACTCTATGACAGCTATTGTGTTAAATTAAAATTGTGAAATACCCCGTTCCTGTATCGATACTGCAACTAGAAATAACATCATAAAATGTATTTCACGCGTTTCAGTCTTAAATTTATTTTCTAAATCGTCAAAAGCATGAAGAATTTTTTAAATGGTAATACATCGTAATCAACAAATCTCCATTAATTCTCCATTACTATAGTGACATGTGTTCGAAAATTAGTTATTGGATTTTAGTAAGCTGGAAATTAGAGATTCATTATTCTCATAATTTCCTTTCGAATTTCTTTATTTTTATCCAACAACGCTGTGGACAACTGATACTTTTCTTGTTGCTCTTCAATAGTTTTTGAAACGACAATATGGTGCGTTTCGACTGGCATGTGCGGCTTAATATGGCACTTTTAAGATACATATTACTAACAGTGTGAAAGCATAATAGGACCGTGACTGTTAGTGTTCTATGCTAATTATTGAGCACCTAATGTTAGCTGTAAATGTAAGTTTTTAAATATGATTCTGTTATCTAGTAAGGAAATTAAGGCAGAAGATGAGTTGTAACATTGACTTACACGTTGACAGAGGGTGCGCAAAAATATGGATACACCGAAGACAGAACACGTCTCCAGGCCTAATGCTTCCATTGAAAACAGTTTCCAGTGACCTTGTAACGAAAGAATACAAGCCCTTTATGATTTTGGTGGGAAAATTATACCATTCTTCAAGCACAATAGTGACAACTTCATGTAAAGCAGACGGAGATGTATAGCGATAAGAATTTTCTCACCAAAATAGACGACATGTTCGCAATAACATTGAGATATGGTGAGTGTCGTGACCAGGGGAGATGGCACAGTTCATCGTCGTACTCAATAAACCTGTCGTGGACGATGGGATCTGTATGAACAGTTCAAAAATTTTTAAATGTGTGTGAAATCTTAGGGGACTTAACTGCTAAGGGCATCAGTCCTAAGCTTACACACTACTTAACCTAAATTATCCTAAGGACAAACACACACACCCTTGCCCGAGGGAGGACTCGAACCTCCGCCGGGACCAGCCGCACAGTCCATGACTGCAGCGCCTTAGACCACTACGCTAATCCCGCGCGGCTGTACGAACAGTTGACTGTCGTCTTAGAACACAGCATCACCACTGGAGAACAACTATTGTACCATGGTACGAAACTGATCAGGGCAAAATGGTCACACAGTAATGCGACCCTACAGAATAACCATGGGGCTCGTGGAATAACACGGTATGGCAGCCCAAATTATCATCGAATCACTCCCGTGTTTCAATTCTGGTATGTAAACTCTGTCAGAAGTAGGAGACAATAATCAGTAAGACACATCCGATCAAACGACATTCCTCCATTGCTTCAGCATGACTTTTTCCTGTTACGGGCATTGGCACAGTTGATGAGTGAAATCTGAAGTTCCATCTCGCCCTGCAATTCCCTGTTTATGGCACCCCCTTCGTGTTGTTTTGGTGCTGACATTTAGTTCTGCAGTGACGTTTACGGCTGTCGTCCACTTCTTTTTCGTCACAGTCTTGGTCAATGACAGTCCGTCATGACCAACAATACACACTTCCATTAGCGGAGTGACACACCGTACGGTGTTTCCCTACCTTGCCGGAATGCGGTATAAATCTTCGACATGATGGATTGAAACACCAAACACTTTTGCTCCCTCTGTTACGGAAGGAACCACCAAATAGGTACCAACAACATTCTAGCCATTGAAAGTCTCTTAGCTTCAACGCAATGCACTCCAAGGTACACGGAATGCTGTTCTGATCATGAGTAACACTTGCAACGTTTTGAGGATTTTGTAAAGATATCGTTGGTGGTCAGATAGAACAGGTCAGCCTCTTATATACTTGGATAAGATCTGCTTTTACGTTGAAGTGTATATTTCGCTCGGTATTTGCACAGTTCATCGTACATCCGTACCTGTTAGGCGCAATGGCTGCTTCTAACACAACGTAGAGATATGAAAAATAGTTGTTTCTGCGAGTCTGTTTTCAGTGTGAAGAAACGAAATTAAAACGCCACGGATGTGCCTTTCCCAGTTATATCAAAGACAAGCTGCACAAATATACCTGACAGGCGATGACATTTTGTCCGACGTTCATACATTACCAGCTGACAGGACGAATGAAATCCGTATGTTCTGCACTTTTGATTCAAAATATCGATGCAATGCCTTTTTTTATACATCGCCATGTTGAATTACAAGCTGCGACACTGTCGCAAATAAAATAGTGACCCGAGTATAGAATAAATTTCCTTTACTTTACGTCTGTGGTCACAAACATTTTTGTCATCAGATTTCCGATTTGGGTCTGTAATGACTGATGACATAAAAATTTGTGACCACATACATAAAAAAGCACTCCGTCCCAATGCCACGAGTGGCCTACCGGGACCACACGACCGCCGTGTCATACTTACAAGAGGTTGCGGATACTATGGGCGTGGGGTCAAACCACCGCTCTCCCGGTTGTAATGATGGTGTTCTTGACCGAAGCCGTTACTGTTCGGTCGAGTAGCTCCTCAATTGGCATCACGAGGCCGAGTGCACCCCGAAAAAACAGCACGGCGACTGGATGGTCACCCATCCAAGTGCCGGCCACGCCCAAAGTCTCTTAACTTCAGTGATCTCACACAAACCGGTGTATCCACTGCGGCAAGGCCGTAGCCCTACCGCTTACATAACGGAAATTTATTCCATATTGTATGTCGGGAAAGACAACTGGACATTTACGACATATATCTACATTCTTTCAAAATAGCATCACGGCAAGCAAACACGAAACTTACGCCCGAGTTAAATCATGCGATAACCATCTAACTGTCTACTGTCAGCATTTAGTATGTGGCTGCTGGAATTAATTCCCACCGAAGAATAATGAAAAACTTTGTTTGAAACGCACTAGATTCTGACATTATACACACCTCAACTAAAGTTTTGAATACCATAGAAATTACTACAATGACTTCTTATAATACACCCACTGAGATTTGTACAATACCTTACAACAAAATAAACATTATTCCTTTTGAAATCCAGAATTATTTTGGTTAGTTACAGAAACATCACTGAAAAACAAAGAGGATCCTTCCGAACTGTGCACCCGAAAAAAAATCAATATTTTTTCTGATGATAATGATTATCAGTCTTAAGTAGTATGCCCTCCCATCACACGGATTAGTTCCTCCACTCTATGACGCATGCTCTGGATGAGACTATCATCTTGAGGTCCCAATGCTCAATGACAGTTTCACCGAGGTCCGGAAGGTTGTCAGGTGGTTTCGGACGCTATGCAATAGCCACCTTCAACAGGTCCCATGCAAACTCAATTGCATTCATGTCTGGTGACTGTACTGGCCAAAGCATTCGGTGGATGTTGCGTCTTCGAAGGTACCGAGACAATGCTAGAGTACGGTGCGGTCTGACATTGCCATCTACTAGGATGACGTTATCGTCGACTTCAGGTATGTATGGCCTTGCAATCGTTTGTAGGACGTCTTGGAGGTATCGGGTAGCAATCAAAATGCCGTAGATGGAATTAGATGGCTCTGCCGTCCCATCATTATTACCAACCAAAATATTACACTTCATCCTGCACTCGGGTTAACATAAAGGCATTTCTGTCGTCTTCTAGAGCTGATGCTGTCTTCCGCTCACTGTTTGGTGTGAGATATGAATCCTTGTTTCCGGAAAAGGTCATTTCTATTATTTCTGTCGACTGGTATTGGGCAAACGTGAGGCGATAGTTGGAGGAATCGATCCTGCATTGGTGTTGCCATAAGAGGACGAGCACTGAGAGGTCGTTCGGCCACATTTTTAGTCTCTCTGTACTTTCTTCTTACCTTAGACATGCCACTAGGAGTGATAAGTTACCGATCGGTGACATCGTACTGTGTATGACCTGCTGAAGAGAAAGTCTTTATGTAGGGTATCAGAGTAATGTATTCCTCTACGTGGCATGTTACTGCGGTCCTGAACACAAACTGAATAATGCTGTGGTTGATACTAGACTGTTTGCAATGTTTTGCTGGTGCAGCGGTATGTTTACATCACGAAGTGACGGCCACAAAGAGGGCTAGGAGGAAGCACGATCCATTACATGGTCTCTAACTGGATATATTATGAAGTGGCTACGTCACATTTTACAGTGGTATTCCAAACTTCTGTTGGTTAATGTACAATCATTACTGTTTGAATGCTAGCTGTCTGCAGGCAGCACCGCAGTAAAATATAATAAATCACAATTATGATTAAAGCAAAATAATTTTCCAAAAACAATTTCTTTGTCTAATTTTCCATGTTAGAAGAGCGTAGTACAGCCGTCATGTGATTATTTATTTATTTATGCATTTATTTTACCTGGCAAGATTAGGGCCTTCAGGCCCTCTCTTACACCTAACCAGGCATACTCAGATTGAACGAGTTACAGTTTCTACATAACATTAAGGACATATAACGTATTATGCAGTATTGATGTTAAAGAAAAAAATTAGAGATTATAAAAGTAGTACAATGATAATTATAACAATAAAAAAATAATTATAACAATCAAGAATAATAATAATAATAATAATAATAATAGTGACTATGTATATGAAAGTAAAGATATTTTTCTTTTGTGAATGTCAGTTCCATTGTTAGTTGGGAATTTTCTCGTTATATTCTTGCAGCTTGTGAGTTATTCTCATCGAGCAGAGACATAAGACGATAGAATGGGGTGAAAGAGATATATAAGAGGTAGATAGGTTAGAGGAAGAGAAATATAATAGTAAAATTCGAAGCTGTGATGGAGAGGAGAAAGAAAGAGATGGGAGGGGCACAACAATGGTGGCTATACCGTCCCTAATATGTACGTTTTGAGTTCCCTCTTGAATGTTGAGTAGCTCTGGATAAGACGCAGATCACAGGGGAGTGCGTTCCATAGTCGTATGGCTGAGATGGAGAATGACACGGAGAAAGATTTTGTGTTATGTAAAGGTACAGCCAAGATGCTAGACGTATCCGATCTGGTATTGCGATTATGAATTCAATCGAAGGACTGAACACAGAGCAATTAAAATATTTGATAAAGATAAATACAAACGAAGTAATAACAATAAAATGTACATGACGTCGACATTGTAAGTTGCTCGGACGTTTGAACGAGTCTTATAGTCTGCTCATTTGCGGTAACTATTGTTTACTGCCGTTCTGATTCGACATGGGGCTCTTTCTAGACGACGAATCCGATCAATTTACTCCCGAGTTACATTTTCCATTGTAACAACTTTCGTAACCCTGTGCCTGCGTAATAAGAGTCAATTCTATCTGCTATGGCCACACTTCAATATGAAGACACAACGAAAGTCCTTGTGTCAGTGTTAAGTACCAGATAAACTACATTATCACTGACATCATTCATTTTTTCTCGGCAGCTAGTCGTTAGCGTTTTGAGCTTTCGTTCGATCAGCATAAAGAAAATACACTGAATTATATTACCTAACATGAAGCATAAAATAAATACTGCACGCTTTTTTTAAGCTTTCGCAACAGATCTGTTGCAAATACAGTTCTCATGTTTGAGAGCGATAATAATGTGGAAACCACACAATATTTTTTTCATCGTCTCTATTATTATATTTCTTCAGGTGGTGATAGTTGGTGTAGTCATTGTTCCAAGGTGCAACTGATGATAATCACATGGCAACGCCGAAATTATCACACAAGTAACAGGAAATACTCATGCACGGAAAGGTGTTCACCGTCACATAAAAGTGGTATTAAAACTCGCTCCGTTCGAATATTCAATTCACCATGCAAGTGGAAGAGGATGGCATCTTACCACCTCTGGATGTGGTTCTACATCTACATCTACATCCATATTCCGCAAGCCACTTGACGGTGTGTGGTGCATTATACCTTGAGTATCTCTATCAGTTCTCCCTTCCATTCCAGTCGTTACTGGAAAGAAGGATTATCACTATGCTTCTGTGTGGGCTCTAATCTCTCTGATTTTATCCTCATGGTCTCTTCGCGAGATATACGTAGGAGGGAACAATATACTGCTTGACTCCTCGGTGAACATATGCTCTCGAAACTTTAACAGAATCCCGTACCGAGCTAATGAGCGTCTCTCTTGCATAGTCTTCCATTGGAGTTTATCTATCATCTCCGTAACGCTTTCGCGATTGCTAAATGACACTGCTCTCCGTTGGATCTTCTCTATCTCTTCTATCAACTGTATCTGGTACGGATCCCACACTGGTGAGCAGTATTCAATCAGTGGGCGAACAAGCGTACTGTAACCTACTTCCTTTGTTTTCGGATTGCATTTCCTTAGGATTCTTCCAATGAATCTCAGTCTGGCGTCTGCTTTAGCGACGATCAACTTTATATGATCAGTCCATTTTAAATCACTCCTAATGCATACTCCCAGATAATTTATGGAATTAACTGCTTCCAGTTGCTGACCTGCTATTTTGTAGCAAAATGATAAGGCATCTATGGAGAAAACTTCGACGGTTCGCCAGGACACAGTCTGTCCCAAAAATTGACTCACACAGACATGTACTTGTAGGTCACAAGTTATCATCACAAAGCACTCATGTCTTCGGGTATGTTTATGTTGCAGCCTCACTGCTGGCAGGTCGCTGCTCGTTGCTGGAATATCGACTCTCGCTACTGGTCAGAAACCTAGTTGCATTTACGCAGCAGCCTTCCTGTTGCCACATCGGTGCTTCCTGGTCGCGAAGTCGTCACACTTCTCGCTGGTAATTTACACCCGGCAGTTGTTCACATCAGTAGTTGAGTGGATTACTTGAAGTCTAGGAATCGAAAATTAAGTACCATTCATCGTTTGGTGGCAATAATAGCATCTCATTCATACACATATATGTGATTATTGACCTTAAGAGAGAATATGAGGTCTTGATCCACCATTTAAATGTAGACCATCCACACAGAGATACTTTTACCAGTTTTAACAACCACTATCCAGGGCACTTTTTCTTACAGTTACAAATATCATAATAAATTTTTCCATTTATTTGAAATGTTATTCAACCAGAATATATTAAAATACTGTCTTTCAACGCAAAATTATTGACGTAATTCCTTTTGAAGAGCATTTCATAGGCCTACCGATTCTGAGGAATTAATATTTCGTCAGGCTTTATTCACATCTAAGTCACATATTGCTTCGGCTATCTGTAAATTTTCGGCCTGATAATGTAACAAAAAGAAATCGATAACACTGGAGCTAATTTTAAAAAGTTTTTACACGTAGTCTTCTCCATCGTCAAACGGTTATGATAATCTTTATGCCTTTTGCTGATGGCTGATATAGGTGTTTGTTTAAAATCGTCGTAATTCTCACGACGCTGTCTTCACATGGTGGTGTTAGTTGTACAACTATGGGAATACGTAGTCAGTCTTCAATGAAGAATGCTTACAACGTATTCACGCGACGCACTCTAGAATAAGCCTCAAGTGTGAGATGCATGCAGAATAAAACTGTGATCAGACCCTGGAAGTACAGTAAGAAGGGCATCAACAATGGTCACAAGTTTATTTGATCATGAGAGAGCATTACGAAAATGCAGAAAAACCTGAGGGAGAAGATGCTTGAAGTTGGATATAAACCATCTTTTGAAAGAGTACTTACAACATTCAGGTGATAGTATTAACTGGGAAATCTAGGAATATACACAGACCCTACATATTGATCTTGTAGTTATCGTGAATATAAGATTAATTTAATTAAAGCTAGAACATTGATATTTAAGAAATAACTTTTCTTACACTCCGTAATTTAATAGAGGCTACAATGAGAAGTAACCCTTGCCACGCATTCCACAGTATTTTGTATAGTATGGATGTGGATGTAGAAGTAGATGTACGCAGTGTAGTGAGGAGCAGTCAAACGTGGCGTTGTTAGACTGACCTTCAACCACTCACCGCTCAAATTTGAGTACGCTTGGCGAAGATCCCGGCTCGAGACACAAACGAACCTGACGTCATTACCTGGAGAGGATCCTAGCTAGCAGCAGTGTGAGCAGCGGTGGTGCAGGTTACCTGCCCCGGTGAGACTCAGTGGGTTTGTTTCAACATTTTTGGGTGATGAGCAGCGAGGTGGCAGCATAGAAGCACCCTTAATGCTGTCTGGTACGTAGAGCATATGTGGTCTCTGATACTGACAGCTGCCTAGTAGGTTACAACAACTAAGAAATGTGTTCGAAGAGGATCATTATTATGACAGACAGACATGCAATGGATTCTGGTTAAAACAAATTCATTGTACAGATACAAGTGAATATGCGGTCTTCTGCGTAATTTGGTAGCACGTCTGTAAGAGTAGAGAGAATCGTAAAAAGACAACGCCATATGTGTTTCTCGTCCACCTGCGAAACTGAGGAACTTGTTGTGTTCGGGGAAACACGATCCAGGCCTTAGAAAATATGGCATCCGTAAGATCCCATGCCAGTGAGGGAAACCTTACACTAGACATGTCGAACCGTGCAAGAACCGTGAGTCGAACACGATCACCATACAACCTGAGCCACCTGTCATGTATCACCTTTCACCCCAGTTTGGGTTTTGCTATGTTAAATTTGTTCATGCGATTAAAGTTCTGATAAAAAGAAATGATACATCACATTGCCGACAAAAAAAGGAAACATGTAATCATAAAATTAGCATAGAATGATTATCACTCGTAGAATTTAGTTTCACTCTCATGCTGGAAGCAGTCGTCATTGACAAGGTGACGCAAAACCATGTTATTGTTAATCGTTAATTAGAAAAGTTAGTTTTGCACGATAATAGCAATCACAACCGGCCTTCGTTGAAAACGTAAACTGGAGATTCAACCTACAAACGCTGAAATGGGAAAGAGCACGTTTATGGCACGCGGTTTTTGCATAATCGAACCGAATATTTCCATCTAATTCACGGGCCAAAAATTATACAAAACAAATTTCATTAGTGTGGAACGCAGAGTTTTGTACTATGCCACAACAATAATAAGAAAATATCACGCAGCGTTATTGTCCCGTATCCCATATACATAATAATGAGAAAGTTTGGTGTATCTTTATTACTGAACTTCGCCTAAACGGCTGGACGGATGTAGACGAAATTCGACATTGACGTAGCTCCTACATTGCTTTAACACACAGATTACTTTTAAAAGTGCAAAGTACATAATATTTTCTTACTTGGGGGTAGCATGAAATATGGAGTAATAATCGAGCAAATAAAGGAAGTATGTATGTAAATTTACTAAAGTAGGAATATTACTGTAGGATACAACCATCATTAAACTAGATAACAATGTAACGTACGCTCAGGAAACTGTTTTGCAAAGCTTAGAAAGTGTATTCGACTGTGGTACAATTGGGATTCTGAAACATAGTTTTCTCTTAGGAATTCAGTGAAGTGTACAGGACTGTAATCTTCGAAATAGACGGTTGAAGATTGATACCGTCGAGATACGTAAATGTGGAATTCTCTTTGTATTTCAATGAATCGTAGTTTCTTTGGTGATTTCAAATGTTTTCAGCATTTAAATGTTTAATTTTATGCTACTGATGTGGCCTTTCAAGTTATATTTGAGTGATTCACAGTTTCTACGGTGATTTTGTTGGTTTGTGATATATTGAGAGATTGTTATCGTATTTCGTTTGTTGTTTCTTTCGTTCGATTACTTGGTATTTGTAGGTTCTCGATAGTTTGTTTATCGGCTGCGATCGTCGTTTCTTTCGACATTTTACTTAGTGTTTCTAGGATATCGACTGTTTGTTTCTCTATTAAGTGAGTAGTCTGTTTCGTTCGTTAACTTGGGATTTGTTTTGGATCAATGCATTATTATTTACAGGCACATTTACATGCTGAGCTTTTATTAACAGAAACGTAATTATGAGTAATGACATGAAGAAATAATTTGAGCCATAGATATAGTCCACGGCTGTATAAATATTGTACGCAGCCGTTGGAAACATTTGAAGATTTTTTATTGTAGTATTATCGGCGAAAGAAGAAGAGTCACTCTTTGTTTTCTATGCCTACTCCAGATCGGACATATTGTGGGACACCGCCATTAATACTACATTATTAATACTTGACGAGCTGCAACCAAGCAACATTTGCAGTTCCATAACTTAAGTGTCCTACTTTTAATCGTGTCTTTTATTTCGGAATATACTGCTATTACTAACCTATTAATGTTTTATTTTGCACTTTAGTCATTGTAAAATTGGTGGGTGACTTGGCATGGCAACAGGTTACGTAATTTTAAGCAAAAAAGTCGTCCACCTCGATCCAGCTTCGTCTTCGGGTGATGTTTGACAAGGAAGTCCGATTTACCACAAAGCAACCACGCTCAGGCGCCGAGAGTTTGTATGAATTTTTAAGATATTCATTAATATAATTCATGTATTGTCTCGATCCAGGAACGGGTGAGCCAAAATAAAATAATTGACATAGCGATTTATTGTCTTGACGCATTGTTTCGTGTACTACATTGTCTTTCTTTTGTTGCGTGTTTATTGGATACCACAAATTGGACACTAGACCGGAATACATTAAAGTAAGACAAATTGTATATCGACACCTGAAATTACGCTGCAATCGCGGATACAAGGTGATTCATCGAATCTTTACATCAGCAATCTTGCCCAAGCGCTTTGTATTATCGTGGCTCGTTTGGTAGATCTGTCACAATTTTCCGCTTCCGTATCAGTGATTTTAAGCTACATCGCGGTTTCCTAAATTACTTTCATTATTCATACATTGCAACAATACAGTTATATCAGTTTACAATATGCGACGTAGTATGGCTTGCAGCAATTAGTGTTCACAATTCCTCCATTACTTACGACAATTATTTTCATGGATATTGTCGCTCAGCGAGATTAATTTTTACATTTATTCTGATTACACATACAAGTTTAAATATTTATTGTGTCATACATTACGTGTAGCATGGTATTGACCAGAAGACAAGCAGTAAACATTGAGAACCAGAGAATGGAAAAACAGACGCAATCCGGCCCTGACATGCAATAAAATAATGAAAGTGACGTTACGGCTTACTCGAGTACTAACGAGCAACATGTTATTGATTATTCTGGTGACGTAAATTTAGAAAATAGACTGTCTACCAGTAATATGCCTAAATTTGTTCCGAACCTATTTTGGTGTCTGACATCGTGTCCAACGACGTGGCAAGGGCGAAAGAGTTGCATATCACTAGTATTACCAGTATGTTCGATGCTATTATGAAACAGATGAACGAACAAAAACACATGATGACTGACCACAAAAATAAGGTGGAATCCATTCAGAATCAGATTACGACATAAACAAGAAACTGACCCTCGTACCGACCAACAGATGACATCTCTTCGCACCACTTTGAAAACAGCTCACGATGATATAAAAACACGACATGATGAAATTAATTCTGATTTAGCTGCACTTAAAATTTCAAACGACAATTTGTGTAGCCGTGTTGAGGAGATATATAATAGACTGACTGGACAAGTGTCCGACCATCATCATCATCATCATCATCATCATCATCATAATCATCATTTAAGACTGATTATGCCTTTCAGCGTTCAGTCTAGAGCATATTACCTCTTATAAAATTCCTCCATGATCCCCTGTTCACTGCTAACTTTGGTGCCTCTTCTGATGTTAAGCCTATTACTTCAAAATCATTCTTAACCGAATCCAGGTAACTTCTCCTTGGTCTACTATGACTCCTTCCACCCTCTACTACTGAACCCATGAGTCTCTTCGGTAACCTTGCTTCTTCCATTCGTGTAACATGACCCCACCATCTAAGCCTGTTCGCCCTGACTGCTACATCTATAGAGTTCATTCCCACTTTTTCTTTGATTTCCTCATTGTGGTGGACACCCTCCTGCCATTGTTCCCATCTACTAGTACCTGCAATCATCCTAGCTACTTTCAAATCCGTAACTTCAACCTCATTGATAAGGTAACTTGAATCCACCCATTTTTTGCTCCCATACAACAAAGTTGGTCGAAAGATTGAGTGGTGCACAGATAACTTAGTCTTGGGAGTGACTTCCTTCTTGCAGAAGAGAGTAGATCGTAGCTGAGCGCTCACTGGATTAGCTTTGGTATGCCTCGCTTCCAGTTCTTTCACTATGTTGCCACCCTGTGAGAATATGCATTCTAAGTACTTCTAACCTTCCACTTGTTCTAACTTTGTTCCTCCTATTTGGCACTCAATCCGTTTATATCTCATTCCCACTGACATTACTTTCGTTTTGGGGATGCTTATCTTCATACCATACTCCTTAAATTTCTGATCTAGCTCTGAAATATTACTTTGCAAACTTTCAATCGAATCTACCATCACAACTATGTCATCCGTATATGGGATTCTGCTTATTTTCACATTTCTTAATCTCATCCAGCCAGTCTACTGTTTCCAATATATGATCCATAAATAATATGAACAACAGTGGACACAGGTTCCAGCCTTGAATTAGTCCTGAAACTACTCTGAACCATGACCTCAATTTACTGTCAACTCTAACTGCTGCCTGACTATCTACGAAAAGACCTTTAATTGCTTGGAAAGGTTTGCCTTCTGTTCCATAATCTCGTAGAACAGACAATAACTTCCACCTAGGAACCCGGTCATATGCCTTTTCTAGATCTATAAAGCATAGTTACAATTCCCTCTTCCACTCGTAACACTTCTCCATTATTTGCCGTAAGCTAAAGATCTGGGCCTGACAACCTCTAAGAGGCCTAAACCCACACTGATTTTCATCCAGTTTGTCCTCAACTAATACTCGCACTTTCCTTTCAACAATACCTGTAAAGTGTTTACTCACAATGCTGATTAAAGAGATACCACTGTAGTTGTTAAACCTTTTTTGTTTCCATGTTTAAAGATTGGTGTGATTACTGCTTTCGTCTAGTTTGATGGGACCTGTCCCGACTCCAACGCCATTTCAGTTATCCTGTATAGCCATGTAAGACCTCACATTCCACTCTATTTGATGAGTTCCGACTTAATTTCATTCACCACAGCCGCTTTATTGCAGTGCAATCTATAGACCATTCTTTCCATTCCCTCAAATGTGATCCTATTTCCATCATGCTTCCTATCCCACTGTGCATCGAAATCTGAAACATTACTGATCGTATTTTCGCCTACATTGAGCAACGCTTCAAAATATACCCTCCATCTGCCCAAGGCATCCACAGGATTCACCAGCAGTTTTCCTGACCTGTCAAAAATACTTGTGATTTCCTGCTTACCTCCCTTTCGAAGACTGCTAATTACACTCCAGAATGGTTTTCCAGCAACTTGACCCAAAGTCTCCAAACTGTTTCCAAAGTCTTCCCCAAGATTTCTTCTTGGATGCTGCAATTATCTGTTTGGCTTTGTTTCTTTCTTCAACATAACTTTCTCTGTCCACCTGAGTACAAGTTTAGAGCCATTTTTGATACGCCTTCTGTTTTCTTTTACAGGCTGCCTTGACTGTGTCATTCCACCAAGCTCTTTGCTTCATCCTACCTTTACACACTGCTGTTCCAAGATATTCTTTAGCCACTTCTAGTACTGTGTCCCTGTACCTTGTCCATTCCTATTCCAATGTCTGTAATTGACTGCATTCAACTAACTCGTACCTTTCTGAGATCACTGTTATGTACTTGTGCCTGATTTCCTTATCCTGAAGTTTCTCACTCTTGTCCTCCTACACATAGACATAACCTCCTGCACTTTCGGACTCACAATACCAAATTCACTGAAGATTAAATATTGATCAGTATCATCGAAGAATCCCCTGAATACTCGTGTGTCCCTCACGGCCTTCCTGAATTCCTGATCTGTTATTATATAGTCACGGACAGATCTCGTTCCTCTGCCTTCCCAAATATACCGGTAAAAGTTCTTATTTTTAAAAAAGGAGTATGTGATTACTAAGCCCATATTGGCACAGAAATCCAAGAGTTGTTTCACGTTCCTGTTGGCCTCCATATTCTCTCCAAATTTACCCATATTCTTCTCAAACCCTTCTGTTCGATTTCCAACCCTGTCATTATAATCACCCACGAGCAGAACACTGTCCTTGTCCTTTACTCTAAGAACTACATAACTGAGTGCGTCATAAAAACTATCCATCTTATCTTGATCTGTCCCTTCACAATCCTAATTTTCTTGCTAGACATTGTCAAATTTATCCACAGCAGTCGTTCGTTTACAAACCTTATTGCAACTACGCTGGGTTCCATTTATTTCCTGATGTAAAGCCCTACACCCCCTTGCGTTATTCCTGCTTTCACTCCTGACCTTGTATTCTCCCACTTCCTCTTCTTTTTCACCCCTTACCCAAATGTCACTAACAGCTAAAACCTCCAACCCCATCTTACTTGCAGCCTCTGCCAGCTCTACCTTCTTCCCTGACGAGCCCCAATTGATATTAATAGCTGCCCATCTCGTTACCATTCGTTTGCTGATTCGTATCTTAGGAGTCCTTGGGTTTGTCAATTAGAGGTGGGACTCCGTCACATCAAAAGTCCGGTTGTTCTCAGCATCATATTTAAAATACCAGGGAAGCAGGTTGCTAGTCTTACTTGCCCCGGGTCCCATTGAGTTTTGCTCCTAACGGTTGAGGGACCAACCCGTGGATTTGGTAGTCTTTGCCGTCTGAGCACAAAGGTGACCACGACCTTGAATATGTCCGAGATGCCCAGTCTTTTTCCGAACTAACTGGTATCCCGGCTGTCAGGACCACTTATTGGCCACTCATACGTTTCCCGTGGTTCATTAACTACGACATTTCAAAAGGAACCCACAACATGAACCACCCTCAACGAGAAATTTTCAGAGCTTTCATCACAACAAGAAAAAAAAAATAAAGATGTGACCAACATCCAAGCACAAGTAAGCAAAAAAATAAAAAAAAAATGCGTGTCTGTAGTTACTCAGATTAAATCTTATCTGGCAGTGCGTGATGATATAAAAACGCGTAACGCCAATGTCGAAAATTAAGTTGACACAATTGACAAACAGCTTTCTGATAAGGTAGTACCACGCACTGATAATCATTTCTCATGCATCAGTAGAGAATTTCACAGTTGAATAGAGCAAAATGGTAAATATTCCGTCGCGTGCTCACAAAGAAAATTGCCTGCTGTGGTCCACGGCACTCTCGTGGAATTAATGAATATCAACAAACACGTAATCAGTCAAGCAGCACAATCTGCCGATGCGCAATCGGAACACGTTGACAATTATGTACAACCAGTGTGCAATGACGGTAATAGAAGCAAAACACACAGTTTGGCAATGAATACAAGTACATTTATGACGTATACACTCCGCACACTACGTACTCACAACAACAACAGTATGCACCTCGTCATGACACACTACATCGCAGTCGTGATAATAACCCACATTTTATGTGCTACTCGCCAGTTGAACCTTACAGTAATCATTCTGAATTTAAACATTACTACAATGCCAAGGAAGAGGAGAGCCTCATAAAAGGCGGAAAATTTCAGCCATTTATAACTGAAAAAAGAACCGTACATCTTGTCATCTTTCTTAAAGCCGTCAGAAATACATTTTCTCGTACATGGAGAGACCGTAAGATGATATCGTATGTTGTTGGTTATATCCAAGGCTACGCAGCTATCTGGGCGTATAATGAAGCCGACAGATGTGTCACTTACGAACAATTTGAGACAGCCCTTTTATCTAAATTTTGGTCACAATCTGTACAGGAACGACTTCGTAGGTTGATTGTGTATCCTGAACCATTCAATCCTAATCACGGCAATTTGCGTCGGTATTTTGACAAATGTCTAAATATGGGACATTTTCTTGACGAGCGAGTTGCAACGCGTAACATCTTGAAGGTAAGACTGCCGTTTAATATCAAAGAAAAACTTCTCCACATCCCAGACTACGACACAGAGTATTTTCTTTCAGTGCTCGATTCTTGTTGAGATGCTTTAAGAGGACCAGCGTTTCGTACGGCAAAACAATTGCTACAATGCTTACACCATGCAAAATCGGCAGACTATCCAGTACACTTCCGGCGCACCGGCTGCTGTCGGACACGCAAGACAACAGGATCAACCTCTTCTAAAGGCAAATGTATACACACAAAAGAACCAACATGATCTACACAGCTCATAGAGCAGTTATAACGCTTCTTATTGTACTGGCGGCAATCCAAATAAGTGACAGCTAAACAGCAAAAATAACAAAAACTACTAATAGTAATGTTACTTAAAAACCGTCTTGATTGGAAATATTTTTATTCATATGACCGGTTTCGGTTCATTCAGAACCATCTTCAGATCTGATATTTCAGTTACAGGAGTAACCAGTCCAAATCCAGCAGTTTTCACATGCTGCGTCACATTATGTGACATAGCATGTGAAAACTGCTGGATTTGGACGGGTTACTCCTGTAACTGAAATATCAGATCTGAAGATGGTTCTGAATGAACCGAAACCGGTCATATGAATAAAAATATTTGCAATGAAGACGGTTTTTAAGTAACATTATAAATTCACTGATTGTTGTTGTCCCATAAGACATTATGTCTGTTTTTGCAAAACTACTAATAGTACAACGGTAATAATAATTATCAGAATGGTAAGGAACACTTTAAGAGAAACAAAAATAATTATCAGTCCCCACCAAGTCAGCAGCGGTCCTGGAGTAACGACAACTACGCTACTCAGTTCCAAAACACTGTGACACCAATGAAGCAAAACAATCACGCACGCCTGTGGCAATTGCTGCCGCCGCTAATGCAAGCTCAAAAATGGAATGCATCTATGAACCCGCAGGTGAGTCAAAACACGAAAACGCAACGATCGCTACAGTTCCGAGACTGGAATAAAGAATACCGAAATATAACGTTATTGTGGATTGCGTACTGTAAGACCTTCGGTGCACACACCATCAGATTATTTGACTTGTCGCTCTAACGAAGTAGGTGAGTGTCAGCCATATGTCTCGTGGTCTTATTGTGGCGTGTTTATCTTCTGCCGTTAGGTCAGACGTAAGAAATGCCACTTGCAGGCTTAGAGTAGCAGATTGACGATGTCCAACTTTAAACAGAACTTGATTAATTTTCACACAAATTTATTAAAACAATAAAAAGCATAGACATTACGTAACTTGATTCTGGATGCTGTTTACAATTGAAAATCTGAAGTTCCTTTGGTCTTAGTACGTTAATCTCATTCTCACATATCTCTGATACTTGACAGAGTGTCTATACATTTATCTTCGTGGCTATATACAGGAATATGATAATCTTATTAGGCGCAGACTGAAACTAGACTATAGACTGGTACAGACGTATGTAGACTGGTACAGACAGGTGCAGATAAATGCAGACTCATACAGACTAATGCAGACCGACTAATCGGAGGTCTGTACACGCGTTATAATACCTCGCGCATTTAGGTATCACTACGCGAGTGTGATCCACGAGGAGAAAAGGTTCTACATTAGCAGCAATCTCACTGGCTGCGTTACATATTAATACACGGATTGGCGGAAGCAGAATTTGGTCCGTCTCTAAGGCAGTACCATCTCGTAGTGCGGAGACGGACGAGCGCTGCGCCAGCGCTGTTGTGCTCAGCGGGGCACGCTCTAGTGGAAAGTTGTGTACAGGGAACAAAATTCAGTTAATACAGGACACTGATGATGGTGACACACAGACACACGCACCTGTTGCCGAGTGTGAGGACTTGAAAATTTTAATTAGTAATAAGTTATCAGAAAGCACAGCTGTCACACATGATGAACGTAATGGACTTGATTATGTTTTGTCTAAGTACATACAGGTATTTAGCGAACGGCCAGGAGTGATCAACACATGTGTGCATAAAATAGAAGTTAAGACCAACCAGATTTTTTTTTGACAAAACCTATAATGTGCCACTATCCCAACGACTTGCTGTGTGGCACGGGTTGAAGCAAATGTTAGACTGGAAAATCATCGAAACTTCCACGTCACCTTACTGCAGCCCTTTACTTGTCGTAAAGACACCCAATGGGAATATCAGAGTTGTTTTGGATGCTCGTGCAATTAATGAGATTAATTTACTGGTGCGAGGAGCAACTCCAGAAACTTTTAGTTTCTACTTATTTCACTACGATACACCTTTCCAATTCGTTCTGGCAAGTCGCAATCACACCACATTCTAGAAAGTATGCTACATTTATATTCGGGGGGCGAACCTATCAATTTCGTGTCCTTCCCTTCAGTCTGAACATCAGCTTAGGAGTATTTACAACCACATTGGTGATTAAATGACTGAATCAGTTACTCACTACATTGGTGACCTGCTCATAGCTGGTAGGACTTGGTCTGAACACATTGATACTTTGAAAACATTCTGAATAAATTCGCACAATCTGGAGTGACAGCTAATCTCAAAGAGTCGAAATTTGCTTGTAGTGAAATTAAGTATCTTGGACACATTATTAATGCTCAAGGTATACGACCTGACACAGGTAAGCTAGTCGCAATTAGGAATTTTTATAGTCCATGGACTGGAGAGCTGTTGAAATCTTTCCTTGGAATTTTTCCTTTCTTTCGACGATTTTTACAACACCAGCTATTAAACAGCAGACATCTATGGAACCCACTGAGAAAGAATCAGATATGGAAATGGTCCGACCAGTGTATGAATTACCTTGATAATATTAGGCATGCTTTGATTAACGCAATCATTTTGGATCACCCTGATTTTATCTTGGATTTTTGTATGACATGTGACACCTCATCTTATGGCTTAGGCTGTTGTTTGTTTCAAGTCGTAAAGAATGGAAAACAAGAACATGTGAAAACTATTAGTTTGCAGGCCGCACACTTCGTGAATGTGGACGCTCTTACTCAACCACAGAACTTGAAACACTCTCTATAGAGCGGGCCTTTAAGAAACTCAGTTATTATTTGTATGGTAACCACACTAAAATTTGTACGGACCACCAAGCTCTCACATTTCTGTTAACTTGTAAGCTTGTACAGTCTTAGACATAAAAACTGACCGCCGACCGGCCGCCACAGAGAGTCGTTCACTTAAGGTGGGAAATAAAACTGACCGCCCCTGACAACTCTAAGTCCGGCCATCTGCACAATCTGGCAACACTGTAAGATGGGGAAGTGTTAGGAGGAAGTGTTATCCACTTCCGAGTTAATCTGGATGGAGTGAGCCCGTGGTCTTGCGGTAACCGTCGTGCATTGTAAAGTTAGGGTCGCATGTTCGCGTCAAACTGCATTTCTATTAAAATCACATTTCGGTCTAAAGTAATGAGTCTGATTGAACGTCGAAGACAATTCGCTTAACATTCTACCCACCCGCAATAACAAGTACTCCAGAAACAGTTCCGCAGGACACCTCGTGGCTGCGTGGCGATCATAACAGCTTACGCTCGAGCGTTTCCTCGCTCTGCAGCGGCTACCGGCCACCGGCCACCGCCCATGTGGAGGCGACGCCATGTTGTCAGTGTATGTATCAATGCCATTTTCGAATTTGAAGTTGTAGTTATCATCTTGCAGTTAAGCACTGGATTTTGAAGATCACGAACTACAGTTAAGCATTTAAAATTGAGTCGCAAGTGGAAAAAGGAGTAACATCTGCAACACAACGTTTACTTTTGGTGTAACAGAGGGGTGAATGTAGAGGAGGCAGCTAGAAAGATTTGAACTGTGCGTGGGGCGAGTGCCTTTGGGAAAAATACGCCAGAAAAAGATATTCTTGTTTCAACAAAAATCGTTCTGGCATGAATGATTTTCCATATTAAAGAAGTCTCGACTACTGATATATGTGACAGATTACCATTTTACCATCATGCGACATTTGCAGGCAAAGTTAAGAAGTCTGGCGTAGGAGTACTGCATGCTCCAATTCGAAACAACAAAAATCAACGGAGTGACTATTATTGACCGTCATCAGGTCGCTCATTCCTATGCAGTACTGTCACTGGTGACGTGTTATGATGCTTTTATCGTTAACTTCCGAAGAAGAAATGAAATGCTAAGCCGCTTCAAAAGACGTAGAGTAGAGTAAAGTGTAGTGTGAACTTAATATTTTACATTTGATAGCTCCATAAGTGTGTTTTAGACTACGAATTCTGCCCCAAGGGGTGTGTGCAACACAGCTGGAATTTGTTCTCACCAACTGAGCCACCTTTCGGTCGCAGTGTAAGAAAGTCGAACAATAAAACTACATCACCTGTGCTACTGCATGATAACACACTCTGTTGATTTGACACACAAAACTATCCAGGAGATTGATAGGAAAGTCGTCTCTCAGACAATTGTATTGATAGGGAATTCCTCTCTCAAGCACTTGTCCCTCTCGTCATATATTCAAAAAATATTACCTTTCCCACTTTTGATCGATCAACCGTCAAGGCAATTCATTTCCAGACGAAAATACTCTTAAAACTACACTGGTTTAATGACATCGTTAAAACAAGTAGGTTTCTACGGGCGTAGAATTTGTGAACAACTGTTGCATTGTCAGATTGTTGTAGATATCGTGAAAGAAAATTAAGCTGCTGATTAATTTCTCTTTGATGATTACTGTTGCGGTTAGTAAACTAATAGAAATTGCAAATAAAATATTCACTTTACTAATACAAATTAAATTCAGATTACTACAGAAACATCACGACGGCAGTCTATCTTAATAAGGCTTTAAGTTCAAAAATGGTTCAAAGGTCTCTGAGCACTATGGGAGTTAACTTCTGAGGTCATCAGTCCACTAGAACTTAGAACTAGTTAAATCTAACTAACCTAAAGACATCACACACACCCATTCCCGAGGCAGGATTCGAACCTACATCCGTAGTGGTCGCGCCGTTCCAGACTGTAGCGAAGTATTAAGTGTCTGTCAGACGATTGATCCTATTTTAACACGAATTAGTAGGATATTACCGACTATTGACTTCGAAAAGATTTGTATTTACTTCATTTCTTGTATCATTCGCAAGTATTATGAAAATGTGGCATTTCATAGATAAGATTATGCAAATATGTCGGCAGAAGAGAAAAGTGGCATTATCAAATTGGCAGTACCAATAGGTTTCCGCTCTGACAGCAAATGTTACTGTTAGTAGCAAGCCGAATTTTGCTCGAGTGTTATCTTACGATTGCCTTAATGAGTTTCTATCTGCCTGCTTGTAGCTCATCTACAAAAGAATTAAATATCTGGCTTTCAGCGAGTCTCGAAAGGCGAACGAAAGCAGCTTGCACCTGGTAGCCAAGCATGTTACCTGGGAACTGGTTTTCTCTAAAGTGGGAAGACATCCTTTTGTAGTTGAATTGTTGGCAAATGTCAGCCAGACGTGTGCCGTTGGTCTAAGCGTTTCGGTATGTTGAATTTGTACCAATGATTTTTCTACAGGTTTTTTCTGTCCTAAATCGAGAGTTGAAGTCTCCCTTTAATATCTTCACGTGATCTTGGTGACTTTTGCTCATAGTATTTTCGAGTGTGTTCCAGAATTTTTCGACATTATTTTTTTCTTATTTTTGATTTTGGTGGGGCCATGTGCATTGATTAGTGTATATTTTTTACTGGGGCTCTGAATGAGCATAGTCATAAGTCGATTGTGGATGGGTGTGATTGCTTTGACAGAACGGATGATAGATCTGTGTTCGAGAAATGCCGTGGCCAAGATTGGTACGCCTTTCGCCACCTTTTGTTGCATTTTGCTCTTGAAGATGCAATGGTTTCCGTAATGCAAGGTTTCATTGTCAGTTTGTCAAGGTCTTGAAGAGCAATGATGAGATTTTATTGTCGGTAGATTTATTATGTTATATTATTTAGTTTTTACTATTTGGTTCAATGCATCGATATTCTGTTATAAAAAATAGGTCTTATGAGTGTGAAATCTTATGGGACTTAACTGCTAACGTCATCAGTCCCTACGCTTACACAGTACTTAATCTAAATTATCCTAAGGACAAACCCACACACACCCGTGCCGGAGGGAGGACTCGAACCTCCGCCGGGACCAGCCGATGCAGTAACACTAAAGAACAGAGAGAGAGATCGAACAGTCCATGACTGCTGAGACTTCGACCGCTCGGCTACTCTCACGCGGCGTGTAGTTTTCAAATGCATGTTTTCTGCTTGTAGGGAAATTTGCCAGAGATCTTCGATATTCTCTGCCGTGCTAACATGGCCTCCCCAGAATCCGAAATTCCAACTGCCGCCTGTCGACAGTTTGCACAGTTCATGTTTGCCTGTCTTTCATTGGTTTGGCCTGGGTGATTCCAGGACCGGACAGGACCAGAGGGTGTTTAAGCCTTTGGAAGCAAATATTTTCAGCCGAGCTCATTGAGCTAACAAATGGTTCAAATGGCTCTGAGCACTATGGGCCTCAACATCTGTGGTCATCAGTCCCCTAGAACTTAGAACTACTTAAACCTAACTAACCTAAGGACATCACACAACACCCAGCCATCACGTGGTAGAGAAAATCCCTGACCCCGCCGGGAATCGAGCCCGAGAACCCGGTCTTGGGAAGCGAGAACGCTACCACACGACCACGAGATGCTGGCTCATTGAGCTAACAAACGGTCACCAGAGTAGCGGTGGTTTTCACACAGACGTGCGTGGATTTTGAGTTCCACGGACTGAGTAGTCGTTGAGGATTGTGTTAGTATTTGGTTCACCCCTAGTATTTGATTTCATCGGTACCATCCATATGGGGGAGGGTTTCCCCTATCGGCCCCACGGGATTAGTATTATTATTATTATTATTATTGTCATTATGTCATCAGCAAATCCGATATGGTGCATCTTCCCACCACTGAAATAGATGGGCATTGTTCGACTCAGTATTTCCATCACATAAATATGGGTTATAATTACGTTACATTGCTGCTAGGAGACATATTTCTCACTTTTTCTTGAGCAGTTGCTACCTGCTACTCCATCATAGCTTTGTTGCAATACAGAAGTTCAAAATATCCGATTTCTGTAATTTCATTTCGATACCAGATCGTGCTAATCGGATTCAGCCAGTCAGACTTAATGTGGATATCCGAATACGACTCTCATCATTTGATAGACTGGGTAAACCACATTCTTAATCGGACGGGTGAATTTAGATCACTAATTTATGACAGGACCTGAATTCTTAAACACTGTGAAAAATAATAATACAAAGCGCTTATTACAAATATTTTATTTAAATATAAATATATGAACGAATGAGATAACAGTTTATTTACAGGAGCAGAGCACCATCCATCATAGCAGAGCAGAGCGAGATTGGTTTCAGGGCCAAGAGAGGATAAAGCTGTTGGCGTTTGTTCCACCATCACCGAACATTAACCAGATAGAGAATATGTGGGCAGAGGTAACAAGGTCATTGCCATGTGGACCTACAAATGCAATCGACCTTTGGACGAATATAGAAAACGTATGGTGGGAAGTAAACCATCACGCTACACTGTCGACGACTTAATGAAAACAATGCCCCTACGCCTTCGAGAATTCTTACGTAATGATCGTGGGTGGGTTGGTTACTAAAAGTATACTCGTCTACAAAAAGCATGTGGGCCATTATCTGATAGCCGGTCAAGCTTTGCTTTGTCGCAGCTCTTTAGATACAAGTCCATTTACTTTCAGTCTCCTCCTTACAATTCCTGCAATGCAAGGTAATTGAAAAATCTCATCCACTCGACTCCAACTGCGGACCTGGCTGGTGCATATGTTGTTCAACAAAGAGTAGTTGTCACCCTCACTAGAATCAATGACTGTTTGTGTGTGTGTGTGTGTGTGTGTGTGCGTGTGTGTTTTCGTGTTCACGCACAATTTGAATCAATATTATTAACATTAGAGAGACAACCAACAATAAATATTGCATCAAATATGACTGTAAAGTATTTTAATGCGATGCGGAGTTACAAACTGAGTTTTTACCCAACCCACGATCTGCATATTAAGTTACGTTAAGTAAGGTGTATTAACTCCATAGTATCGGTAGCAGAGACAGTGCGCTGTTGTTGTCGAGGTTCGCGACAAGTGCAGCGATTAGCAGTGCCCAATGCAGCTGCGATTTGTTTATGTTGGCTGAGCGTGGACACTGCAGCAGACGCTTCGCCATAAACAGAAAGAAATCACCTTGGCTCTGACTGCAGGGAGCGGATATCACTGCCTGCATGTTCTTACAGTAACCAACGTGAGACTCTACTCACAGGTGCCATGGAGCAATTGCAACGGGTATCATGTCATTAGTCATCAGTATATTAACCAGTGATGAAATGTCCACTCTATTTTAATCCCAAGAAAATAGGAACTTTCTCACAAAGGAATGTGAGGTGATATCAAAATTTATCCAACATACAAAAATTAACAGCAGGGCTTCCATGTATGCACTAGTAGCACACAAGGAAATATTATGTCTTGGAAGCGTATATTTCATTTCCTCTTCTCATACTAACGCCCTTGTTTTAGTATGAAGTGAGAAAAAAACATGAAAAACTAAAGTTCCTGAGAAGCAAGTCAGTCACTTCCTCTTCTCATATCATAACTTTTATTTTAGTATGAAGTAAAAAAAACAAACAGATTAAGTTTTTGAAGCATAATATGACACAAGATTCTTATCGTATGCGCTAACGGAAACACAAAAAGCAAGGAGCTGTAAATTCTTTTTTCCAACAGTCTGTCTCCTTTCATGCATTACTCCCGTTGGGAGATTCTTATTTGAGGAGTTGTGGGCAACAAGTTCTTCAGCAGAACAAGCCTGATGTTATTGTGCTACTGACGGTAAGGAATAAATGCAACAAAGACGATTTCCCCTAAAGCAGTGGGGATATTAGCAAATGTCTGTATTCAGCAATGACTACCAGTTGCCATAACACTTCACAGAATCCATGCAGCAGGCAATACAACTGTGCGTGACTTCAGATTTCATTCAGTAAGACGTCAGGAGATGGATGAAAACGTCAAATTAACGTCGCTTTCCTAGTCGTATTCAGTCCAGAATGAGGTGTTATTAAGGTAGTTGAGCGTTCTAGCAGTTACACTTTTATAATTCACACACTGTCACGGCGCGTTGAAATAAGCTAACACGGCACATGAATATTTGTGACCGACTGGGCTTCGAACCTGGACCTCCTGCTTACTGGACAGACATGCTGATCACTGCACTATTTTTTTCTTTTAAGTTTGAGAAGACTTTCAGCACCAGGTAGGAGGAGGCAAAGAGGGCAGGGGTCTAAGATCCAAGGCCTGGCTCAATGCCTCCCCCATATCTATCACTGTGCAGCTGCATTATTCCCATGTATTTCATGTTTGCACCCATATATACATTTAAATTGTGCAAAAAAATTTAAGTAGTAATTAAGGTAAACAAAATTACAGATTTCCGCCTCCAATGGCGTGCGTTCCTTGTAGTACATAACTTATAACAGAAATATATTCACAATTTCAATTATTATGTTCTTAACCACAATCCGAGTTGAAGTCTCTCTTCAGCTACAGCTAACCAGTGCGGACCTATTGCACTATTGTAAGAACCGAGATGCAGTATTTTGGGTTGAAAATTTTGTAAATTCGTTGTAAGAACTTTTGAGACCAAGCTGCTTAGCTCATCGGCCCCTAAGGTTACACACTACTTAATCTATCTCAAACTAACTTACGCTATGGACAACACACACACTCATGCCGGAGGTAGGACTCGAACCTCCGACGGTGGGCACTGTCGAGTCGCAGCAGCCAACCTCTTTTCAGCACATACCTACACACGCTCCTCGTCAGACGCGAATTCCCATCTTTGCGGCATACCACATATGCGGCTATTTCAGGAATGTCCGAAAGGAAAGACACTACGATCCCGGGTTCGAACCTGATCAAACACAAATTTTCATCTGACGCCGTTGTTCTATTTTAAAGCGCTAGACAGCCTGGACATCTGTTCTCCAATCTTTAATTGATTAACAAGGCTGTCTATTTCGATTCGTAGTGTCTGTTTCTTCCTAACACACACACACACACACACACACACACACACACACACACACACACACACACACACACACACACACACACACACACACATTTTTATCTTCAGTGCTATTCGGAAAACGTTTTTCAACTCAGTGATAGTGCCGGACTGGAGCTGCATCAACCTACTCATTTCACTAGATATAGTTGTAATTTTCGGAACAATTCCTTTTTAATAACTGATAGCGACATTGTCCCTCATCGTTTACTTTGTTGGAAACCTTCTCTCTCTGCCATACCCTATACTATAGCAATGAGTGATTGCTCACATTCTTGATACCTCACTGACGTGCTATGCAACTGTAGTCAAAGATTCAAATCCCGCTGTAAAAGTATGTTTCATGTCAGATGGTGTTTTGCTCCTTCCGTACTGTCATTGAAAACGATCACAGCGAAAGTAAGTATAGGTATCCTATGAAATCCTTGAGTTCATACTGTGGTGCTGTGAACATGAGAAATGCACTTTTTCACAATTATCAGATGACAGATGGAATTTGTCAGATTCCAGTAATTATGATTGCATTATTAACTGTTGATTCACAGGCGCTTTTCTGCCGCTTATTTTAACTGTTATTTGAATGTTAGAGCTGGAAGAATACAAAACATCAAATTTTCGCCAAATGGGATGTTCGAATTCACCATAAGTCTTCACGTTTCGAACAAAGGCGAAATATCCGTCAGGAAAGCTAACAACAATAAGCCAGGCCATGCCTGTCTTCTGGTGGATGTGCCAATGACAGTGATCTCAATAACAATATTGTACAACAAATATACATTGCCAACTCAACCACTGGAGAAGTTTCAAAACTGTGAATCGCGTCTGGTGAATACGCTTTCAAGGTTTCTGTCCGATTAAGTCAGTAAAACACAAACAACTGCCACAGTTATGAATTTATAACATTTAGTTTACATTCAGTGCATCGACGTATTACAAGTAATTGCACTCTAGCCTCTAAAACTAGTTACAGAAATGCGAATAAGACTCATTGACATATAATGAGGATCTTGCCACCCGTAACTTTGAAACGAACCTATTGTCACTTCCTAGGTCACTCACGGAACACATCAGCTGGTATCCTTCCTGGCGGTGTAACTGAAACTTGGTAACAGCGCAGAATATGCTTGGCAATTCTGTGGCCGACGAGTTACTTCCTTGATGGCACAGAACTATCCTGCTAAATTCACTTGATATTATCGTGTCATTTCAATTTAATACTGAGTGAATTTTGCTTGAGACGTGACATAAGGATATCAGTTAATTCTTTTGAGTCCACGAAAGTCGTTCCACATGGGAAATTCAACTACTGTCGCCTCTTATGTTGCGGTTTATCTGCCATAGCGTTTACGGGGTCAATAAGTAAGTGGAAGACACCGCGCCAATTCGCTAACTCGTAGGTAACTTGCTTTCCTGCCAGGTGCATGCTGCCTCTGTTCGCCTTTCGAGCCTCGCCGAAAGCTAGATTTTTAATTGTTTACTAGCAGAGCTACAAGCAGACAGATACAAATTCAATGAGGGAATCGTAAGACAACGCTCTAACAAAATTCGTCTTGCTTCTTTTAGTAACCCTTAGTATCAAAGCGAAAACCTTGAGGTACTGCTAAATTTATGATGCCACGTTTTTGTTTTCTGCCGACATATTTTCTATGGTTCGAATACATAATTTTATCTATGAACTGACACATTTTCATAATACTTGCGAAGCAGTTCATGTGAAGTAACACTTCACCAACTTGCTGGGAAGGTGGAAAAGCACTAGCCTTTCTGGATGCTCTCTGTCTCTTCCTGGATGTACGACCTTCGACCTTCGAGTAATACGACCTTCGAGTAAATGGTTAGAGATGAAGAACCTAGTGGTGAATGAACTCATAGATGAGCTGAGTGCGGGGGACTACTCTTGAAAAGAATAAGAAGACGATCTATTCAAATAAGGCTTAGGAAATTTGCTAGTACTGGTAAACCTATGTGCACTGAACGTTGTGAAAAGGTATTTAAAGACGAGCCCCACGAAAATTGGTGTAGTATTATTTATGGGGAAGCATGTCCAGCACACTTCCTGAAAAATTATGCTTCTCGATGGAACTTTAGAGAGGGTTGTAGCGTATCTAGAGGTAGCCCTGGATGGAAAACTATTATGATCACCTCACATAAAGAATATTTTCCACTGCGAAAGATAATCTTATAAGCACTAGAAGCTGACGTAGGGTAAACTGGGGTCTAAACCCAGTACTTAATGTATATACATCCCTGCAAAACGACCAATTATAATTTATTGGCCTATAATATGAACAGAGTCGAACAGAAGGTGGCTGCTAGGGAGTGTGACAAAGTGCAGAAATTCGCCTGCTTTCACAAACAGATGGAATTAGCAGTATATCCACTCTTTCAATGGATATTATGCTAGACATGCCCGGTTGAAATGGAGGCAGTGGCAGTGACATAAAGGCTAAAAATTGGAAATAACTGGATATAGTTAGAATACACGGAATCCCAAATCAGTAAGGCCATGGCTGGGGAAATGCCGACTAACTACACAACAACTTCTAGCTGTTTCAATAAACTTTGCCATGTAACAGTTGGAAGCAGGGAGCAATGGAAAACGAACCACAACACCGTGCAGGAGATATAATATAGTGGTTTACTGACAGGTCGAAAACAGATGAATGTATCAGGTCTGGTGTACTGCCTCGAATCTCTTTAAGGAAGATGGCCACAGTATTACAGATTTTTTTGTCAGCATGTGCACGGAGGAAGATTAGAGTAGATCCTACAAAAATCGTAGCATCAACTTTTATTCAGACAGGCAAGCAACTCTGAAATCCATATCATTCCCTGCAACTAGATCGAAGGTCGTTGCAGAATGCCATGAAGCATTTTCTTTTGGACATGTCCGAAAGAACAGACACCACACATATATCCATATACAAGGTGTTTCAGGAGGAATAGTACATATTTTCGCAGGTGATAGTACAGACGAAAAAAACTTCCATATAAATGCGTCCACTTTTTATTGAGTACAGAGATACAGCTGTTAGTACGTAACGCTAACAAACTCAAAGCAAAGGCAAATGAGGACATTCAAACTTAATTTTCAAAAATTCACCAACCGACTTCAATGCACATTTGACTTCTCGTGATAAAATATTAGCTGTAGCCTTACTGAGGTCGTCTTTGCGTTCTATTATGAGGGCTGCGCTAACCCGAACGATCAAATCGGCTCTTGGGTTTACTTTTTATTTGTAGACATTGCCCATATCCATCCCCAAAGGCAAAAATCCAAAGAAATAAGGTCCGAGGATCTTGAAGGCCAAGAAAAGTGCCCATATCTAATTATCCACCTTCCAGGAAATGTTAGGTTTGGATAATTTGTCACCTGACGACTAGAATGTGCAGGAACCCCGTCACGCTGGAGGAACATACGCATTCTCGTAACCAAATGAACCTGCATCTCGGTTCTTACAATAGTGCTACAGGTGCGCACTGGTTAGATGTAACTGAAGAGAGACTCCAAGTCGGATTGAGGTTAAGGGCGAATCCCAAGGGCATGGCCACGAACAATTGGGAGCGGAAACTTAATGTCATCGGAACCTTGTTGAAGGACCATGACATGCGATTGTTAGACCGCCTGCAGAAAACTCATTTTATAAATACAAACACACTTAGTAAAATATATCATGTCGCAGCAGTCTTACCGATACTGCAGGCCACTGCACATAAAATATTAGCTGTAGCCTCTTGGTATGTGTGGAAACAAAATATCTTCAAAGTATCCCTCCACACGGCGACATTTCAGAGGCAAAATGGAGGACTTGGAATTAAAGACGTGCTTTTAAACTAATACATGCCACTTAGACAAGCATCACGAAACTTCTGTTCCTCTCGTTAGATCCTGGGGATAGGAACGCTCCTGTTAATGTAGCATGCCAGCCTAGATTACGTCCGAAAGTAATACGGCGATTGGAGCTGTATAAGACTTCCACCAGCACAAACCAATACTAGAACCGTCTATGATTATATTATCAATATCAACAATAAAATTCTACCAACTAGAGTCAGTACCGTAAGGTGCGACGTTGTAAACGAAACCATACCCTCAGCGAAACGATTATGGAAAATCAAATTGAGACCATCTCCTTACTGCGACAAATGTCGGCATGTAGAAACTGTAGAGCATATCTTCTTAAGTGAAAATAGAATAGGAAGAAATTAGCACTATCAACTGAATCGCAGGAAGTCATATACCGATAACTGAAGCTTTACAACCCGACTGGAAATATTACCCGTCGGCAAAGAATAACAGTTATTCGTGGCTTCTGGTACAGTTTGTGTTTTACGTCGTAACAAACAGAACTTAGAAGAGTACATATTTTATGTTGCAGAAGAACATTTTACGCTGAAGAAGAATAACAATTATAAGGAATGGTTAAAATTTTTTTTATCTATTGCTTTATGTGGGCTACGAAGAAGTGGACAGTTTTTTTGATTAGAAGCAGAATACTATCCTTTCACTTTTTTTTAATTCCTGGAATATTCCTGGAATATTATATTAGAATATTCTATGTAATTGTTCTAATTTGGCAAAACCCCTCCGGCTCCGAAATTTTTTTCGTTTGTGGAAAAATATAAGGCTTCCTTACAGACCTCATATGCATCCAATGCAAAATAACTTAAATTGTGAATATATTTTTGAATGAATGTTTGTTATGTATTTTTTCGTCTCCCTTTTCACTGTTATAAATTACGTTCTACAAGTAACGCACGCCATTGGAGGCGGAAATCTGTAATTTAGTTTACTTTAATTACTACTTCAAATTTTTTTTCCACAATTTAAAGGTATATATGGAGGCAAACATGGAATACATCGGAATAATGCAGCTGCTCAGTGACAGGTATGGGGGGGGGGGGCATTGAGGCCAGGCCTCAGATCTTCGACGCCTGCCCTCTTTGCATCCGCCTACCTGGTGTAGAATGTCTTCTCAAACTTTAAAAAAAAATATTGCAGTGATCAGCATGTCTGTCTAGTAAGCAGGAGGTCCACGTTCGAAGACCAGTCGGTCACAAATATTCATGTGCCGTCTTAGCTGTATTTCAATGAGCTGTGACAGTGTGGACGTCGGTCATTCGATATCTAAGATGCAATTGTTTTTTGAGGCAATAGAGGTGATTTGCGAACATTTGTCTTGCCATCAGTGAAACGGAACTTCAACGCCACCCAACCCTTAGTGATTGCTTTGTGCCGCCGCTAACCCATGTCATACATATGCGAATCAGATTGTAGTTCATATTTAGTCAAATAACGAACGGTCAGTATACAAGTATGCTGGCCGGGGTGGCCGAGCTGTTCTAGGCGCTACAGTCTGTAATCGCACGACCGCTACAGTCGCAGGTTCGAATCCTGTCTCGGGTATGGATGTGTCTGATGTCATTAGATTAGTTAGTTTTAAGTAGTTCTAAGTGCTATTGGACTGATGACCTCAGAACTTAAGTCCTATAGTGCTCAGAGCCATTTGAATCGTTTATGAAGTATACAAGTATTTACGAACACTAGAAGCAGGATTGCAGGGAACTGATCCCTTAACCAAGTGAAACACAGAGTACTTGTGTAATGAGTCATTCCAGCTGCATAGCTTAGGGGAATATTTGTTAAGCAATTCATTGCAGATTTAATGTAATACCCGCACGATGATCTCTGTAGTCATACTGTATCACTAGCAGCCCGGGAATGGAGTACTATGTTCGTTAAATCGGATTTCTCAAGCTGAGGCCAAATAAAGAGAAGCGACGACGCCACAACACTATCTTTACTTAAGTAGGTAGTCAGCGCTAAATTATGTGTGCCACCATTAACGTTACTGTAAGCAGTTTGACGGCATAACACCACCATAACTACTGACAACCTGAGCCACATCATCACGCATTTGTAATTCGCAGTGATTACAAGTTGCTGATGTTTGTGAAGAACAGCGGAAAGCGCCTCTGAACTTCCATTTGCATTACGCCTAGGACGGAGAGAATCCTAAATAACCGTAATAGGTCACCCAGCCAAGAGAAGAGTCCACGTATTGTCTCAAGTTCTTGCAGTTTGATATTAATGCAGGCCCCGATAGTTTGTCACTAACAGGTTCTTTTGGCTATCGGAATACTTACAGCAACCCTTACTGTCAGAGCAGAAACCTTTCAGTACTGCCAGTTTCATAATGCCACTTTTGTTTTCTGACGACAAAGTTTTTGTTGTTGTGAATGCATAATTTTATCTATGAAATTCCACATTTTCATAATACTTGCGAATGATACAGGAAATGAAGTAAGATTTTTTCGAAGCCAAAAGTCGGTAATATCCTACTAATTCGTGCTAAAATAGGATCAATCGTCTTACAGACACTTAATGCTTAGCTACAGTCTGGAACGGCGCGACCACTACGGATGTAGGTTCGAATCCTGCCTCGGGGATGAGTGTGTGTGATGTCTTTAGGTTAGTTAGATTTAAATAGTTGAAAGTTCTAGGGGACTGATGACCTCAGAAGTTAACTCCCATAGTGTTCAGAGACCTTTGAACCATTTTTGAACTTAAAGCTTTAATAAGATAGACTACCGTCGTGATGTTTCTGTAGTAAGCTAAATTTAATTTGTATTACTAAAGTGAATATTTTATTTGCAATTTCTATTAGTTTACTAAACGCAACAGTAATCATCAAAGAGAAATTAATCAGCAGCTTAATTTTCTTTCACGATATCTACAACAATCTGACAATGCAACAGTGCCAGAACGATCTTTGTTGAAACAAGAATATCTTTTTCTTGCGTATTTTTCCCAAAGGCACTCGCCCCACGAACAGTTCAAGTCTTTCTAGCTGCCTCCTCTATATTCACCCCTCTGTTACACCTAAAGTAGACGTTGTGTTGCAGATGTTAATCCTTTTTTCACTTGCGATTCAATTTTACAATGCTTAACTGTAGTTCATGATTTTTAAGTGCGCAAAATCGAATGCTTAACTGCAAGATGATAACTACAACTTCAAATTCGAAAATGGCATTGATACATACACTGACAACGTGGCGTCGCCTTCACATGAGCGGCGCCGTATTTCAGGCGGCAGGTGGCGTCTGGCCGGTGGCCGGTAGCCGCTGCAGCGCGAGGAAACGCTCGAGCGTAAGCTGTTGTGATCGTGACGCAGCCACGAGGTGTCCTGCGGAATTGTTTCTGGAATACTTGTCATTGCGGATGGGTAGAATGTTAAGCGAATTTTCTTCGATGTTCAATCAGACTCACAGCCTTAGACCGAAATGTGATTAAAAAAATAAAGAAAATTAAAAAAAAAGCGGTTGGTAGAGAACATGCGAGTCTATCTTTACAATGCACGACGGTTACCGCAAGACCACGGGCTCGCTCCAGCCAGATAAACTCGGAAGTAGATAACACTTCCTCCTAACACTTCCCCATCTTACAGTGTAGCCAGATTGTGCAGATGGCCGGACTTAGAGTTGTCAGGGGCGGTCAATTTTATTGGCCACCTTAAGTGAACGACTCTGGCCGGTGGCCGGCCGGCGGTCAGTTTTTATGTCCAACACTGTACATCACAGATTACCATTATGGGCTTTATCTTTGCATACTATTCCTTTAATATTGTATATATTAAGGGTGAAGACAACATCACTGTCGACGCTTTCTCTCGTCTGCCTCAAGGCTAAAATGAGTGTAGCTCTGACCTGGAGAATGTGAATGATTATCGTATACTTCTTATGCAGGATAAGCTATGCTATAAGTATTATATCGATTTATGTACAAATATGTCAAAGTTGCGGAAATGTTATACTCACTGGAATAAGGTAAGAATTTTACTCACAAATCGACCTGATCTCTCTGTCCAACCGATATTTGATACATAATGACGTGATATTTTATCGCATTCGTCCTGAAGCGACTACTTGGTGTATTTGTATTGATAAGAATTCTGAATTCCACCTAATTTGACATACACATTTTTTTGGAGTGATTATGGTACCAAGAACTGTCTATCAAAGCTTATTAGGTATTGTTCCATTAACAGTGTGAGACGCAAGGCCCACAGCATACTCAAAACATGTGCGATACGTCAAAAATCTAAACCGATGAACTTGTATACGAAGTTTGATGGTGGTTGTTGGGATGTTTAAGGGGGACTAAACAGCTAAGGTCATCAGTCCCCATACGAATGCTGATTTGATTTCTGTTCTTCCCAGTAATCTTCTAGAAATAGTAGGTTCTCACATAAGTGGTCTACATCCGACAAGCATTGATGGTGTGAAATACATCCTTGCTTTTTTACGATTTTATCTCCTAGCATGTTAAACTGTATGCTATGAGATCTGCAACTGCCACTGCCATCATTGGTCGTTTCTCATGTGACTATATTCCTCACGTGGGAAAACCAAAAGCTATTTTATCCGACTATGCTGAATACTGTATTGGATACAAGAGGTGTAAATTTCTCGAAGAGAATAATATTAAGAGTATTTTTACCTCAAGATGTATTCCCCAATGTAATCCCACTAAACGTATGTTCTGTGAGATTAACAGATTAATGAGAACCTAGATTTCTCCCAAACTTACCAAATGGATAACATATTTGTCTTTATTTGAAACGAGGCACAACAACCTCAGTGTTTATGAAACTCCGTACACTCCTAATGAGCTCATGTTCGATCACAAAGAAGACAACGATTGGACAACGCCGTTACCAAAACTTTCTTTTTGGCAAACAACACGCCGCAATCTGCGGAAGCCACAGTTAGGAACAAAACTTATAAGCGCACTGTGAAGAGGAAGCAGGAATTGAAAGCTGGTATGTTTGTGCTTTTGTGTACCCACAATAAGCTCTTCAGCGGCGCAACAGGGAGTGGCGTCTGCTCTAAGACGGTCCTTATATCATTGTCAACATTCCGCAACCTGATGCACATCTGCCACAGCATCCTCAAACAGAATTATTGGACTATATGCTTGCTCTGATCTTAGAGTATACCATGCACACCAGAAAACGCATCTATGGATCATGCTTAAGTTACACATAACTATCTAATATACGTACGTCACAGTACCTCCACAGACAAGCTACGTAGTATAAGAGCTTTATTTCAGCTGTTCTTTTCAGCAGCAGAAGGAGAAAGAAGAGATTCGTCTTCAACGAATACTTACAGCAGCCACTTACAATTTTAAAGCAAATTTTACATTAACTTTTATACATGTGTGAGCCAACGAGATTGACTGTCTGTCAGTCTTCGACTACTAACGACTGATTAACAAGAACACTTAATCATTCTACACCCTTAGACTTTCACCTTGAAACTGATTCGATACGCATCTCACCACTGAACACACACACTTACGAGTAGCTGAAGCCATGCTTACACTGCACATCTACACTCTTGTCGCGAATATTTTTTGTTTGATGTTAGTTCATTGCTTTTGTTATTTGTTCACCTGTAGTTGTGCGCTTGTTCTTATTGTTGGTGTGAGATGTCGTGTCTAATCCTCCTCTATATCTGGTGACATCGTTTGCAAAAGCAAAACCTAGATCTACGCTTTTAATGATTGTAAACTCTGTAAATATTGTAAACGTATGTAAAGCTGTATGAAAATATTTCTATCTGACCAATCGTACTTGTGTAAAGACAAGAGAAATATTTTTCTATGTTAATGTAAAGGCAATATGTTTGTATGTATTTGTACCTACCCAGAAACCTATACGTAACTTGTTTCTATGTATTTATCTGTATTTAGGTAAAGCTAAATGATATATGCCCACTCTTATATGTTATCTGTACTTGTTACATGTGTCCATACGCGAAAAGTTATGAGACTTGCATAACCTGAAACTATTTGTGGACGTTTATTATACTTTGATGAACTTGTAACTGCGAGGAAACAGGTGTGCGAAACCGCATAACTCCAAGAGACTACTCATGATATCTTGCTATTTATAAAGACGTGATGAACTATGTACGTTTGAAATTTGTTTACAAACTGTTAATGCAAACTCGTGTTACGAATTGTTTACGTAAAGACTTCTCACCGGAAATTTGTTCTACGTCACAACTACTTGTGTACGTATGTTTGTATATCACCTGACAAACTGAGTACGTGAAAAAACTGTCCTTGTGAAGTTCTCCGACACTTCTGAGTGCATCACAAATTGACATTTCCTGTGCTGCATCTCTGTATATCTGCATCGCAGCGACTCTGAATAGCAAGAACTGGTTCCCTACATCAACTGCGGTCGCTTTGCTCCAAAACGATGAAGACCACTGGACGGATGGACGAATTTTCGATAGATCCTCAGGGAGCAAAATGTTCTCGGAAATGACGGACACTCTTACCTGGTCTAAACGAGGATCGTGCCGTCCCAGGTCCTACTTCCATGCCTTCACAAACTTACGGTGTGGAATGGGAATCCACCAGTATTCTCTCGGGTGATGTACGATTCAAGGCAAAAAACAGTGACATCAGCCTAAATAAACTCTGTAAACAGTGAAAAATTATAAACTGTGCTACGAGTTATCGCGCACAAGTATCTATATCAAAACTGGGAACTGGGACATTTGACTGCCATAAGCAATGCTCACCTTTTTAATGTTATGGTATGTTTTTGGTTCATTGATCTGTGAACGACGACAAGTTGTGAGAAGACATTATATATGAAACAAATCGTCATTTCAAGCAAAATATTGTCGAAAGAGACTTTCAGCAACAAGAATTTGTAATTTTATGTTATCGAATGTTGTAAATTTAGGATTTGGTACTTGTTTTAAATTTAATCTACATTTGTAAAATCCATGATGATACATCTTGTCTCTGCGACGTCTTGTGCATATGAACACACTGACAGAGTGTAAACTGTGTGTCGTGTGATGAATTCGCTTCGCAACGCCGGGCTAGTACTGAACTTCATGCGACTGCTCATGCGCGGTAGGCGCAATACCAAGATAAAACTGTAATAGGCGCGACCGCCACATTCAAACATTGAAAATCTGTTTTGTGTAAATATTAAGTTATGATATGTGTGTTACATATGATATGTATGTGTACTTGCAGACTTATATACGGAATGTACGTTAGAGTGACTTGCTCGCCTGCAGGTATGTCCTTTCGCCTCGCAACTCAGGGGGCAGTTTAGTCACATTTAATGCTGAGCCTTTATTAGCAGAAAACGTAGTTATAAGTAATGAAATAAAGAAATAATCTGAGCCATAGATATAATCCACGGCTGTATAAACATTGTATGCAGGCGCTGGAAACATCTGAAGATTTTTGATCGTCATATTATCGGCGCAAGAAGAAGAGTCACCTTTAATTTTCTAGGTCTTGTCCAGATCGGACATATTTAATGCACACCGACAGTAATACTGCATTATTGTATTGATACGTTACGAGCTGGAACCAAACGGCACTCGTAATTGCATAATGTAAGTGACATACTTTATACTGTGTTTTTTATTTCAGAATATATTGTTATTATTCATCTATATTTTGTATATTTAGTCATTGTAAGATTGTTGGGTGACTTGGCATGGCAAAAGGTTCAGTACTTTTAAGCAAAAACGTCGTCCCGTTCGATCCACTTTAGCCTTCGGATGCTGTTTTTTCACGAAGTGCGATTTACTACAGAGAGAAGAAACACGGTTAAAAATACATGAACAGAACTTTAACAACAAAAAAAGCCGTGCTCAAGCGCCAAAATGAAATGTTTTCATATTCATTACTATAATTCATTGTATTGTCTCGATCCAGGAACGAATGAGCTAAAAGTTGTTATTGTAGTTGGTTATTAGGTTAGGCTGTTTAGATAGAATAACTTCCGACTTGAATTCCTCAGTTTAGGTATTACTATTTAAGCTTATAATGCCTGGGAAGCGCAAATCAAATCTGTCACGGAGTTCAAAAAGAGCTCAAGCTATGAAGATAGGTAGACAGCAACTACGGTTTGCACATGCTGGAGAACGGAAAACTGAGAAGGCACAGCGTCAAGAAAAAGCTTGAGCGGTTGAACCACTGCGCAGGCTGATGCTTGAAGTCGGTAGAACTCTGAATGTGTTGCATCTCAGCGTATGTCTGAGACAGCCAAAGATGTGGCTTCTCGGCGACACCCGATCGCAGCACTTGTGGCGTATGTGCGTGCCTCTGAAACAGACGAAGAAGCAGATGCTCGCCGACGTGCTGTTGCTTAAAGATGTGTTTGAATGTCGGCAGATATTTGCTAAGAGCAGAGGTTTTGTAAACAGTGTGCTTTCGTCTATGATCCAACTTTACATTACAGGACCCACAGGCTCATCAAAGTTGACCGTATGGACAGATCATGCACATATTGTGGGACACTGAAACGAGTGGAGAAAACGGTGGAGATGTACTGGTCTGGGGGAAGGTATACGTTCCTACACTAGAAGCGCTGGTGGTTCCCTTGAAGGAATTACGTTCTGTAGAGATTGGTGCGTCATAGTGTTTCCTAAACCGTATAAAATATAATATTTTCACATTACTTATTTAGGGGAAGATATAAGTCTCACCTTGCCTGAGTTTTCACCGAACTTTACGGGGCAGGAGCAATTGCACCGTAAAATCTGGTCCCTTTTACCTCAGTTCCATGGTGTACCACCATTCTTACATGCTTACTTTATGGGAAACGAAGAGGTGGAGGCAAAACATGGTGTCAAATTAACACCGAACGTGGACGAGGTCGCGGCTGTGGTACCGGGCGCTGAACCCACCGCCTCGAGGGACATTGTCCTGCGCAACCACGACGACTCTGTCAGCAGGGTCGCGGACACGCACCGCTACTGTGATGATCTTCAGCTTGACATTACGTTTTGGAAAGGGCAAAAAGGATATCATTTCAGCAACTCTCAAACGAATCTGGCCACTGGGCAAACGAACCCAAACAAAAAAATGACGTACATGGATTCCTAAGCGTTTCACATCATGAAGCGAGAACACGACTTCTACTTGCCGTGTAGGATACTTCTTCAGCAAATTTTGATACACGTGTACCTGAGGATAGAGAGTGAGCGTCTATGGCTCATAGCGATAAACCAAAGAAGGCTACGTGCAGAGAATTACGTCTATCTGCAAGACGCAATAGTGAACGATGGCAATGTAAATCTGAACGACTATAGTCAGATGATCATCCTACCGTAGTCATACGCGAACGGTCAGATGTACCCTGACAAAGATACGCAGGGCGCTTTCTCCTGTGTCCGGAACATTGGTCGGCCGGTCATATTCACCACCATGACGTACAACCGAGGCCGGACGGAGACCGGAAAAGAACTGGTAGTTGGGCAGATACAGACAGACTACCACGACATTGCAGCACGACGTTTTAAGATTAAGGTGCGAAAACTTGTGACGCTTCTTACGGAGGGTTTTTTTTTTTTTTTTTGTTAATCACAGTGCTCAATGTATTCCATTGAATGGAAAAAGTGCGGCTTGTCCCTTGTGCACTTACTGCTGTGGTTAAAACAGATATTGCGGTGAAATCAAATTAATGAAGTGGTATCAGTGAAGTAGCCTGACCCAAACCTGGACAAAGAACCATATGATTCGATCTCTAAGAGCCTATTCCACGGTCCCCTTGCATGAAGGACAGGAAATGTCCGAAAAGTATCCTCGCCCACTTTCAAAAGAGATTCAAACGAACCAGAGTGTATATCCGTTGTACAGAAGTATAGCATCAGAGGGGGACGTACGGTCACAATAAAAGTGAAAAGTGTGGTGTAAGAAGGCGTACTGAACAATAGCTGGGTTGTTCCTGAATACATAAAGCCCACATTAGAGTATCGTAAATCGGTAAGGGCACTGATATACATTTGAAAATATATAAACAAAGGCAGTGACCAGGCGGTATTTATCCTGGAAGAGCAGAGCTATGGTAATATGGATCCAAGAGATGAATAGCAGATCCTTATGACAGGACAATATGTGAACGGCAACGAAGCTGCATGCACCGCGGATATTGGGGTTACCTATTCGCGAGAGGCACCCGACAGTGACTAATTTAGCGGTGTAACTCCCTAAGGGCCAGCGCGTGTACTTCGCGGAGGCCGATTTGAGTGATCGAATAGAGAGACCGCCCATTACCATCCTCGCTGTATTTTTCCGTTTACGCCTGATGGACGACATTGCCAGAACTTCGCTGTGCGCTAACGTGCCAAAATATTACACATTGAACGCGTAACGGAAGTAATGGAAACGTTGTGTGCAGGGCACCCCTATCATTGGCTGGTAAAGCGTGGAGGCGTGTGATGTCGTGGGCAGTATTTACACCGTGTGTGAATGTGGTGTGCGTACTGTAAGACCTTCGGTACACACACCATCAGATTATTTGACTTGTCGCTCTAACCAAGTAGGCGAGTTTCTGAAATATGGCTCGTGGTCTTATCGTGGCGTGTTTATCTTGTGCCTTGAGGTCAGACGATAGAAATGACACTTGCACGCTTAGCTGATAGACGGTGACCAACTTTAAACAGAACGTGATTAATTTTCACACACATATGTTAAAATAATAACAAGCATAAAAATAACTTAACTTGATTCTGGATGCTATTTACAATTGACAATCTGAAGTTCCTTTGGTATTGGTACGTTAATCTTATTTTCACATATCTCTGATACTTGACAAAGTGTCTATACTTTTCTCTCCATGGCCATGTACTGGAAAATGGTAATCTTACTAGGCGCAGACTGAAACTTGACTATAGACTGGTACAGACTAATGTAGACAAATACAGACTAATGAAGACAAATTCAGACTGACTAATCGGAGGTCTGTACACTCGCTATAATAACTCGCGCGTTCAGGTATCACTGTGCTAGTGTGATCCGCGAGAAGAAAAGGTTCTACGTTAGCACCAATCTCATTGGCTGCGTTACATATTAATACGCAGATCGGCGGAAGCAGAATTTGGTCCATCTCTAAGACAGCGCCATCTCGTAGTGCGGAGACGGACGTGTGCTGCGCCTGTGCTGTTGTGCTTAGCGGGGCGCTCTCTAGTGGGAAAGTTGTGTACACGCTGACTACACGGAACGATGTACATAACAGTGTAACACACTTGGTGTTTTATAGTGTACTGTTATTTCTGATCCACATCCGGGGCCCCATCAGTTTTCATGCCCTAATAACAGTCGACAGAGAATGTAATGTAATAAATATAATGATTATACAACCCATGTAGTGTTTAATCCGTACTTCCGTACGTACTGCTAAGATGGCGCCTCTCGTTGCTGCGTCAGTAATTCGGCCCGGCAGCGAAGTGAGGCCGTGGCCCGTTGCCACAGCGGCGCTCCCTGGTGGAGAGATATGCGAGGCGGCAGCCCCGCTGATCTTTGCTACTGGGTGGCGGTCTTGAACCGCACCAACGGACAGGCGGCGAACGTCAACTGGAGTTGTGACGGCAAGTCCCTCCTTGGGGGTCAGCGTCGGCGTCAGCAGGCACGGACAGGAGACCAGGGGGGGATGAGGTACCGAGTCCCGTGAAGGACCCAGTGCAGTGGCAGACACAGCCCGGTCTCGAACCAAAGGCTGCAGCTGGCGTTGCCAGTCTGGCGGTCCGGCGGTGCTTCGGAGTCGTGGTGCGGCTACTCAACAATGACCGAGCCCACGAATCGAATCACGTCCTGTCCTCAAATTTAGCCTAATTTTTACTTCATTGCTGCCATTCTGTTTCTTTAAAACTTGGTGTCTAGTCACGCCGGCTCAAGTGTGCTGGCAACGACCCGATTACTACACTGTACTTTGCTGCGCTCAGCTATATTGGCTTGGCAAGTCATTTATGCATCGGTTAATGTACCCTACATGTTGGCATAGTGTTGCTGACTGCCAGCACTGTTAATGCAGTATTGCGCAGCGGCCATCATGTTACTACTTTCATTCACTTACTCTAAAGATTTAAAACGTTTAAGTAAAATACTAAGTAGTGCCGTTACTCTGCCTCCCTCCATGGAAAATAACTGGTCCGTCCGGTCTTATTCCGACCCATGTACTCCACTTAGTTTCCTCACGCTGCGTCCCCTCAAAAATAAATATGCTATGCTGAGCAGGAATTAGGACACTTAAAGTCACTGTTATGTGACGTCTGCTATTCCGAGAACGCCCTACTTGCCGTAGCATTAGTTCCACAGCTATCCGTCATTTTTTGGGTGCTGTCATTTGGCATGAAGAGTGATCCACACTTGGCTCACTAATGTCATACTGAAAAGTAAGATTTGTTTTGGATAAGATCACTAGTGGTTCGTCTGGCCAGTACAGCTGTGGCTGTGTCACATTAAATTGAGCAACTCTCATCATAGTCACTGATTAGTGAAACGTAAGTCCTATTCTATCACATCCACCCTCTTTAATTAGTAGTCCGCTGCCTCGAAACATCAAACGTTTCGCTCCCGTGTGTTTCCCTTGCTCATAAAAACTAGCAACCACCAGCGTGTCTCTGTACACTGAATAGATCCAGTGGAGCACAGCTCTCCAAAAATAATGTTTTGGTTCAATCACCTCTTTTGGCCAAAGCTGTTCTCCAGTTTTTCCCGTAAATAGATGAGGGATGCATGTGTCACTATTCAGTATAACCTCAAGAGTTGGGCGTATGGTGACAATCCAATTCTGACATTTTTGGAGCTCACCCACACACATCTCCACATGTCGATCCCCGTTTCCTGCTAGTAGCAACACCGCTTCTTCCCTTTCTTGCATAAGTATCCTAACTGTCGCTAGCTTCGCCGGATAAGTGTGCACTGTGTAATACATAAATATTGCGTGTTTCCTAGCTATCGGTATTTTTAGTGATATGGACAATCACGCGCTATCTGCTACTACACACACTTCTGCACTACAGTAGCCAAATGGTAAGTTGTGCCTATTCGATTCCACTAATAGCTGTAATTCTAATAGGAACTCTCCTTGCACCTTCCTCAACCCCTTCATAAATGGCTCGGGTGACAGCCAAACCGGACGTAATTTACTGTGTAGTGTCTGACGGGCTACCTCCTGCGAATTTTTTAACTAGACACCGCTTCCCAGATACTATCACTTACCGAATGAAATAACCTTGTCAAGTTTAACCACGCACACAATACCTGCATACGTGCTTGCACTGCCTCCAGAACCCTGTTCAAGGTGCTAGCTAAGATGGTGGCATATTCCATGATATCTTTAGTCAGCTGGTGGATGATGTGTTTGTCGCTCAGCACGCCTCTCTCCAAGTTCATAATTTGCGTGGAAAGTGACTCTACAGTTACTTGATACCCTTCTGCTAATCCTCTTGCGGCTTCTCCCCTCTCATTCTATTTGCTCACGTTTCTTGCATCTGCGTCTCCGAAAATTATCTTCTGTATTCTACCCATAGCACCTACCCATTTCCCTTTTTACTCTGCTAAGCTCGTGCAGAACTACTTCAGTCACCTCTTGCATCTGCTCCTTAAATTGTGCATATGACCCGAGAAAATTTTTCTCTCTGATTCACACTACTAATGACTAATTCTTGCACCCATGGAAATACTTCTTCCAGTTTCCTGATTTCATTTCGCAGCTCCTACACATTAAATACTAAACTTAAAGATCATTCATGGGTAGAAAATTCCGTATCTGGCTGTATGGAAAACAACGCTCCACCCTCCACGTTATGTATTTGCAGTCCTGTTGCTTTGCCCCCAAGAAAGAGGTACAATAATGCTCAAATTAGCATTCTTCATCTTCTTCTCCTTCTTCACCTTGCAAACTGAGAACAGGGATCCATAATAGCTCCATACCCCTAAAAAGTCAGCTGTCTCTGAACAGCGATTACCTTATTGTTCTACTGATAGGATTACCACAAACAAATATGTAGTTCTACCTGTACTACTATCAACATTACGTCCTACACTAGATATACAAGTAAACTACACAAAATCAATAAGCATAACTACTCGCTTGCCCTTGTTGTATAAGAAGTCTGAGGTATCTGGACTTCCCTCTCTCACTGCTCATAGTTTTGCTTTTTCCTCTGAATATCCTTTCTTGCCTCTACTACCATTTTTCGTGCACGATTGACTGATCACAGGCGTTCCGCAAGGACATTCATCGTCCTTGTTAGCGACTAAAGCTTCACATTCACCAGTGGCGTAGTTTCGAACATTTGGTACGGTTTATGATACCGTGTTGGAAATTTCTTTGTCTTTCACATCAGCGTATGTGGACTCGCCATCACCCGATGGCCCACTTTATCCTGCGCTAACGCCCGCACACACTTCTCTTCCTGTTTCCCCAAAGCCTTCGCGTTTGCTCTTTGTACCCTGTTCCACACTTCCTTTATTTCTCTTGCAAAAACTCTGACTCCTCCCTTTCTTTCACTCTCTTGGTTAGTCATGTCGATAGGTGGCATCTTTTTACCATGCGCTACATTGAATGGTGGTAACCCAAGGCTTGTATCTACATTAGAGTTATCAGCGTTTGCGATAAAATCTAGGTACCTATCCTAGTTAGAATTATTCGAATCTACTGAGTAACTAAGCATTTTCCAAATTGTTCTACGAAATCTCTCTCTCCCCTTTCATTAGCTTGCAAATGTAGTGGGCTAACCCTCAAATTCTTCACTTTCAATAACTGACACAATTCCTTCAAGTCTGACATAAAGTTCGTCCCCTGGTCCGTTATCGTCACCTGCGACATTCTAAACTTTGATACTCACCTATTGACTGACGGCTAAGCGACTGAGATTGCCTACTGGTCTGGCATTGGCATCATATCGACGCCGTGAAAGAAATTACCAATTATTGTCGACATAGAACGATTGCATGCTGATGCTCGGTTGAATGCCTCTGGCAGTCTTTGTAACATGCCTCCTTCTTACTGAAATTGCCTCTCCGTGCACACTCCATACAATTCTTGACGTTTGATCCACATCATACTTCCTTCCTTTCCACCAATACTTCTCTGCTACTACTCTATTTGTCATCCAGGTCTGACGAAATTCTACATCTACATCTACATCCATACTCCGCACGGTACCTGACGGTGTATTGTGGAGGGTACCTTGAGTACCTCTATCGGTTCTCCCTTCTATTCCAGTCTCGTATTGTTCGGGGAAAGAAGGATTGTCGGTATGCCTCTGAGTGGGCTCTAATCGCTCTGATTTTATCCTCATCTTCTCTTCGTGAGGTATACGTAGGAGTGAGCAATATACTGCTTGACTCTTCGTTGAAGGTATGTTCTCGAAACTTCAACAAAAGCCCTACCGAGCTAATGAGCGTCTCTCTTGCATAGTCTTCCATTGGAGTTTATCTATCATCTCCGTAACGCTTTCGCGATTACAAAATGATCCTGTAACGAAGCGCGCTGCTCTCCGTTGGATCTTCTCCATCTCTTCTATCAACCCTTTCTGGTACGGATCCCACACTGCTGAGCAGTATTCAAGCAGTGGGCAAACAAGCGTACTGTAACCTACTACCTTTGTTTTCGGATTGCATTTCCTTTCGATTCTTCCAACAAATCTCAATCTGGCATCTGCTTCACTGACGATCAACTTTATATGTTCATTCCATTTTAAATCACTCCTAATGTGTACCTCCAGATAATTTATGGAATTAGCTGCTTCCAGTTGCTGACCTGCTATTTTGTAGCTAAATGATAGGGGGTATTTCTTTCTTTGTATTCACAGCACATTACACTTGTCTACATTGAGATTCAATTGCCATTCCCTGCACCATGCGTCAATTCGCTGCAGATCCTCCTGCATTTTAGTACAATTTCCCATTGTTAAAACCTCTCAATATATCACAGCATCATCTGCAAAAAGCCTCAGTGAACTTCCTATGTCATCCACAAGGTCATTTATGTATATTGTGAATAGCAACGGTCCTACGACACCCCCTGCGGCACACGTGAGATCATTCTTACTTCGGAAGAATTCTCTCCATTGAGAATGACATGCTGCGTTATGTAATCTAGGAACTCTTCAATCCAATCACACAATTGGTCTGATAGTCATATGCTCTTATTTTGCTCATTAAGCGACTGTGGGGAACTGTATCGAACGCCTTGCGGAAGTCAAGAAACGCGGCATCAAATTTGTATACGTATACGCAATGCTTCCAAGTTTAACATGGCCAGCACCACCACTGGTGGTCCTAATTTTGTCTGCACAATAATTCGTCACCCGCAGCTCGTGGTCTTGGGGTAGTGTTCTCGCTTCCCGTGCCCAGTTTCCCGGGTTCGATTCCCGACAGCGTCAGGGATTTTCTCTGCCTCGTGATGACTGGGTGTTGTGTGATGTCCTTTAGGTTTAAGTAGTTCTTAGTTCTAGGGACTGATGACCATAGTTGTTAAGTCCCATAGCGCTCAGAGCCATTTGAACCATTTTTTTTGTCTTCATGCAAAGACAACAAGAGGTTCTTGACTATCGACCTATTGACCCCAAACGCAGTTAAGGATATTGGTTGACGCATCATGTAATAATATAAATTCTTTCAGAAAATATGGAAACACAAAAATTGGACTGAATGTCAAAACTTTCTGTAACTGGTCAGATGCTCCCTGACACTCATCTGACCACACAGACTTTACCCCTTTCTTCAACAGTTGCTTAAGTGGTCTTGCGGTATCCTCAAATTCCTTCACAAACCTCCTATAATAATTGGCGAGACTGGGGAAAGATTGCAACTCTATAGTAATTCGTTGTACTGGAAAATTTTGTACTGCTCTGCAATAATGACGGATCAGTCGTATCCCATCCATACTTAGGAAATGGCCGAAATAGATAATGTTGAACATTTCCTTGTCCGAAATAGCCCTTGCTCTGTGTACTAAAGTATTCAGCATAGCTCTCTTCTGAAATGGATGATGGAAGCTGTGGCTATGCAGTACCATCTCGGGCTCGAGATTAAATATTTGACGACTGTTTTCAAGAGGAATGGTTATTCTGTCGGTGAAATTAATTCAGTATTATCCAAGAAAGTAAGACACGATGCCGGCCATATACAAGAAGAGGACCAACACATAGCGCGGCTTCCTTTTTGCGACCACCTAGGAAAATTAAGGAAATGTAGAGACGAGTCAAAGATAGTCTGAGCTTAAGAGTGCCGGGAATTTATACTATTCCTTGCGAATGCGGCAAGAATTACTTGCGCCAGTCTGTAAGAACCGTTACCGACCGCTGCATCGAGCACCAGCGCCACCTGAAATACAGGTATTTGGAAAAATCAGCGGTGGCTGAACACAGCCTGCTTAACAAGCATAAGATTTTATTTGAAGAAACCAGAGCAATAGCCCACGCATCGAATTACTGGGACTCTGTGATCCGGGAAGCAGTCGAAATTAGACTTAGCGATAATAACTATAACAGAGACAACGGCTGTGCACTTAGCAACACTTGGAAGAGTGCACTGGATAAAGAAAAATCGCAGAGAGAAACTTCCCGCACTTTACCTCCTGATTCAAGGTATGGCGCTGCAAGCAACGTGGATTAGAAACTACATCTTTGGAAGTAGAGGACGCCACTTCACTACCCTCCATATCGCTCTTGCTATGACGTATTCCAGCCAATCAGAAGCCGTCCTTTGCATATAAAAGTGGGAGCCTCGCTAGTTCACGACATTCAGTTCTAGCCCTGAAGACGACCATTGAGGTAGTGGTCGAAAGCTTGGAGTTTTATCCTGAATCGACGCGGCATGTACACCGAGAGATTTTTTATTCAAGAAATACGTCGCGAAAGACTTTGTAGCCATTTTATTTAGAAGTTGTCTATGATCCTGCATATTCCTTAATTGGACGGTTGTGTCGTCAAGATGTCGTGAGCACCGGCATGATTTCACTCCTCTCAGTACTTGGTCCAGAAAACGCTGAAATGTCGCTGGCGCAATTTTCAACCAAAGAGGCGTCCTACTATAGTGATAGTGTCCCCCATTTGCTGAAAAATCAATCTTTGGCTGTCTTCAGGATCCACTTCTAACCGATGGTATCAGAGTTTAAGATCCAGCGTCGGGAAACACTTAGTTTTTCCCAGGTTATCTATCGTTTCCGAGATATTCGGAATAGGTTATGCGTCTGTTGTAGTCTTACTGTTCAAATGGCAATAACCACAACAAAAGTGATACTTCTGCGAACTGTCAATAGACATCTTAGGTATGATTACAATTCGTGTCCCCCATGCATTATTATTTTCTTCTAAAACTGATAGTAACAACCGTCGTTCTCTAAGTGGCCTTCGTTATACTGGTGCTTCATTTCCTGTTGGAATCCTGCGTTGTGTTACTGTCGTGACAACATCCCTCTCGAAGAAAACAGATCCAGAATTGTAGCTACAGATCCTCTAACTATGCTTGTTCTGTTCTTTTCAGATCCTACACATTCTCACTAAAGCAGACAAGGCAGCGTGCTGTGCCTTCTTCGAGCTCACACCTTCTTTGTAGCAATCAATCAAGCGATTTCAGCCTTTATGCTGTTTCTCGCAGTTTAACTGGACCGCGTTGTGTACTGGACACTCCTTGAAGGAGATGAACACTGACAGCAGATTCCCACAGTCGGAATGTTTTCCCCCTACGCTCTGCGGTATGTTGTCCTAGGTCAGATATGGCGTGAAGTTGAAGTACCAGATCTAACCCTAGGAACATGCTATATCCCTCGCTTACATGAGACTTCACTTCCACACACTGCCGAAACTTGATTGTCACCACCACAAAATTCACCACAATGGTTGTGTATCATTATACCCTACCCAACGTAAATCGTCGTGGGTGCCATCGCCTCCTATCCACTAATTCTCTCGAAGCTGCTGACACATACGCTTACGTGTCTAATAAAACTTCATACTCCCTTTCGTCCACATTGTGGCACATTTCGCCTCTGCTTTCGTTCTGTTTCTATTCCTACTGGGGAACTCCTGTCGGCTGCCCTGGGGCTCTCTTCCAAGTTTACGTAGACCTCATATTCCTTGGACTGCGTCTACCGTTATTCACATAACCCGGCCATTGACGAGGAATTCCTCTATTGCCGTTTCCACCAAACTCTTGGCGATCGCTGTTACCCCAGTTGTGCTGTGGGTTCCGTAATTGGTAACCCTGCACGCGTCCCGTTCGAATGCCGTTAAAACATTTAATATTCGATGTAATTCTGCTCTCTTACTCATGTCAAACCATCGAGTTCTTCTTATTAAAAAGCTAAATTAACCGCTTCAGGAAGAGCCTTAGGAGTTCCCTTGGCATCTCCTAGGCATTTCTCGTGTCAAACCTGTTAAAAAATTAGAAAGGGCTCGTTTAATTAGAGCTCTTACATGTTATCATTCAATTTCCTAACTCTATCCGCAATGTCTTCTTCTGCTCGTTATGTACCCTCGTTACAGTCCCTAATTGTTTGCGAGAAACCCGTGAACTATTATGCTTCCTGATCGTTGGTCCAGCACCGGTCTCAAAGTGCACCTTAAGAATAATTTGGCCTCTCCTAAGAAATTTACCCTTACGATATGCAAAAATTGTTTTTCTGACCTGTAGATCCTCTATAAGAGCCCACACATCGTCAGACGCTCTACCAGAGACAGGCGAAAGGGGATTTGAGTACTGTTCATCTATCTGGGATCCCTATAAGGTAGGGCTGATCGGGGAGATAGAGAAGACACAAACGAAGAGTGGCGCGTTTAGTCACGGGATCGTTTAGCTGGCAAGAGAGTGTTACGGAGACGCTAAACAAACTCCAATGTCAGACGTTACAAGAGAGATGTTGTGCATCAAGGACAGATTTACCATTGAAATTTCGGGACACAACCTTTCAGGAGGAGTCAAACAACATATTACTTCCCCCAACAAACATTTCACATCCTGACCACGAGGAGAAAATTCGAGGAATTAGAGCCAATACAGAGGATTACCGACAATAAATCTTACCACGCACTATTGACGAGTTGCAGAGTACAGGGTTGCAGGGATCAGATAGTGGTACCGAAAGTACCCTCCACCCCACACCATTAGGTGGCTGCGGAGTTTGATGTGGCTGTAGATGTGACGATTCGCCACAGTCAGATCTACTGCTACAGTCTGCGACGTCAACATTTCTGTCTGGCGATTCTTTCCTGCAAGTTCATTAAACATAACCACATTATCAGGTTCGAACAGAGACAGCCTATGCAGTAATGATTACATCGCTTCTGAACTGGTGACACCTCGCGTCACTGATTTTGCCTCAGCTTCCACTCAGCAAGGTAAAATTACTCTACAACCAAACAATATGTACAGAACAGTTAGTCCCGAAGTATTCCACCAAGTTACTTCTTCTGTCTAATCATAAGCCATCTGTACACTCTACAGTGCATAGCCGTGTGCCCGAAATAGTTACAAGTAGTGCAGTTTCAATACTGATTCAGCACAAAGCGTGGAATGCTCGAGTAAATGAGTGCGACGTAGAGGTACTAAGCACTCATCTTTACCATTACTCCTAAATTGCGACAGATCCACAGGTTGCTTTGGTTTAGTAAATGCAACTTTCGTAAAGTCACACCGTCTAAACTTCGACCCCATGATTAGCACCACAGAAAAGGGAAATAGTCTCACTCGCCCCAATTATGACACTGCGTGCTGTGGCTCGTACAACGTGCTGTGGGTTTCGTATGCCCTCCGCTGTTGACTGCTGCGATTTCGGCCCTCCTGAGACACCACTTTTAGCCGACCACTCTGTAGTGGAACCTCTATAAGTGTGGCAAGTGTGTGGTGATGCCATATGTGATGCGGAACCAGTGGAAATCTGTGGACAACTGAAGAGTGTAGCTTCACTACGTATTCAATTCTACGTGAGGCAGGCCTGCCTTCCCTGGTGAGCTCTGGCCAGTGCAGCTGGCGTCGGCTGCTAGGACGGCGCCCGGCTATGCTGCGTCAGGACTGCCGCCCGGCGGCAAAGGCAACTCCACGGCCAGTTGCGACAGTGGCGCTCCCAGCGTTGCCACATAACGCGTGGCGTGCCCGCTGATCTTCGCTCTGTGTTGGTGGAGTCTCGACTGGCGCCCCTCGGACAGATGGCAGACCGCGGCTGGCAAGGTGATGCCTCGTCGTTCCCTAAGCGTCAGTGACAGTGGTAGCAGGAATGAAAAAGCACGCTGGCGGGATTGTGCCATGAGGTCTCATGAAGGACCCAGTGCGGCGGCAGACGCAGCCTGGTCTCGAACTAGAAGCTGCTGCTGGTGCCGTCCAGACTTTTCTCGGTCTAGCGGTGCCCCGGCATTGTGGTGCAGCTACTGAATAATGACCAAGTACCCGAAATTAATGACCTCCTGTCTTCAAATTCAGCCTTATTTATACTCTGTTAGAGCCCATTCGTTTCTCTAAAACCTGACGTCTAATGACATCACCCATAACAAAGACTGTAGTTGCAACAACACACTTACTACATCGTTTTTTGATGCATGGGGCAGTTTATTGCTGCTCTCAGCTGTCTCCGCTCACTTGCGCGTCTTTTATAGTGCTGTACATGTCCACATAGCTTGGTTGGTGGTCAGCGTTGTTACCGCAATACTCTGAGGTGGGCTCGATACTACTTTCAGACACTTAAACTAAAGATCTATTCTTGGAATGTAGTGCAGAGTTGTCACTGGAGAGCAGAAAAGATGCTGACGACAGAACGTGGTAATACGTATGATTTATAGTGCTCAGAATGTTTTATATTAGACAGGAGGAGTAATCGGACTTCGTGGCAAGAAATTTTGTTTGTAATGTTCAACTTATAAACAGTTGGTTAGTGCATATAATGGTGCGCGGATGGCGTGTAATGAACACGTCACCAAACCAATCGCTTATCGGCATTACTGAAATGCTGAAACGTAGACCAAGGTTTTATATATTATTGATAGAGGTATTGGTTCCTTTTTTAATAAATAAAACATATCTCAGAAAGAGCAAGTTATGCTTCGTGCCGCAGCTGTTTTAAAAAAATGAAAAAATTCTTAATTGATTATATTCATTAAGAGTGATATTGGGTACAATTTGAGCTCTGATTTTGAGAGAGATATGTTAACTTGTTACAATGTGACACCTTAAAAAACAATCCTTTACTAAAAAATTCCACTTTCATTTGAATCGTCTGTGTAAAAAAGCACACAATACTTCAAAAATTAAAAATAGCAACATCTTTTGTCATAAAAAGTGTGTCTGTTATTTATAAAAATACACTGAATTACAAAAATATAAAACACGAGTAAAGGCTATCATACTGTTTCAAAGCTTCATTAAAAAAATACGTTATGTAGAGAAAGCATCGTCACATTACACAGTTAAAACGAAAAGGCACCTACACTGAAGAGCTGACAAGAGATTCTAAATTTTTCAATATCATAACGTGTACCTCTCAAACGAACGTCTATATTTTAAATTTTCAGTGCCTTGGTTTCTTTACTTAAAAGAAAGTCTTTATTCGGCTTGCATTTTGTAAACCTGAGAAAGGGGTAAGAAATAACAAAAAAAAAAAAAGGTTCAAATTGCTCTGAGCACTATGGGACTTAAATTTTGAAGTCATCACTCCCCTAGAACTTATAACTACTTACACCTAACTAACCTGAGGACATCACACACATACATGCCCGAGGCATAATTCGAACCTGTGACCGTAGCGGTCGCGCGATTCCGGACTGAAGCCACTAGAACCGCTCGGTCACTCCGGCCGGCGAAATAACAAGAAGGAAAATCTTTGCCTGCCATAAGAGAAAGCACTTCATTTTGTACAGACTCAGTAAACAAGTTTTAAATAATAAAACATGAAACGTGCTGGGAAGTAATACTGACGGCCTTGGGAACACACCCACCCACTCAAACGGTGTAACGCGGCACCAGCTGACTTCTCAGTCATTGCCTCTGTATGGCTCCGCATTAACCGTGAGTGAGGTCTGTCCGAGCTACGTGTCGCTCACTTGGCAGCCGGTTTTCTCAGCTGATCAGCTGTTGAAGCCATCGCCCGGCGTGTGCTTTAATCCGCTCTCTGCCTGCTGGATCCTCTTGAACTTCTCCAAATCCACCAGCTATCTTCAGTCGCTGTGGGAAGCATCGTCTACTCCCCTGAGGCTGTGCAAGAAATGAGTTCAACTTAATACAACACGCCACCACTAACACCTGCTACCCTACGTATATCACACGTACTTCACTGTGCTTATTCACGGTGTCTCGCCTAAGAGTCGTCAGGCGCGTTTTCTCTGTTGTTTCGGCAGATATTGGCTACATCGGTTTTGAAACGCCTAATAATATTCATCACGAGACTCATGCGATGCGCAGTGACCACGGAAAACATCGGTTTTATTCCCGTTAGAATGAAAACGCGTCTTAAAGGGAAATTTTAGTAGTCATTCGAAATTCTGTATCAAATTGGTTTAGTGCGACGTTCATTTTACCGCTGTGCATTAACAGGCACATTATAACACGGGGAATAAACAGCACTACAGCAGCGACAAAGCCGCCGGCCGCCGGGGCCCGCTCTGGCTGCTAATATTACGCCTAGGCGCTGCTGTAGCACTAATTATTCTTCGCCGTTTACAGTTTCTGTTTAATGTTGTTGTGGATAAGCACCAGTATTTGTACGGGGAGTTTTCCTTTGTTTGTGTTCAACCATTCATTTCTTTCCCTTACGTTAGCATGTTCTTGTTGCGGTTGTTGTTCGGGTCTTCCGTCCAAAGACTTGACTGATGCAGCTCTCCATGTTACTCTATCCTGTGCGAGCCTCTTCGTCTTTCCATTTCAGCTCAGTAACTTCTCGTTGGTTATGCAATCAACCCGTCTAATCTTCAGCATTTTCCTGTAGCACCACATTTCAAAAGCTTTTCTTCTATTCTTCTCTAAACTGTTTGTCGTCCATGTTTTTGCAGTTTGTTCAGTTTTAATCTGCATTCCATAGCCAATAAATGTTCCCAGAGTCCACATCTGCCCCCGGAAATGTCTTACAGTCAAACCATTATATAATCAGACTGAAACCGTCAAGTGTCTACAGATTTCTTCCACGTATACAACATTCTCTCATGATTTCTTAAGCCAAGTGTTAGCTATGATTCAATTATGCTCTGTGCAAAATTCGAACAGGCTGCCTTCTCTTTCATTCCTGTCTCCTAGTCCATATTCACCGACTAATGATCTTCACTTTCTTTCCTACCATCGAATTCCAGTCCCTCATGACTATTATATTTTCGGCTCCCGTAACTAGCTGAATAAATTATCTCATCATACATTTCCTTAATCTTCTCCTCAGCTGCGTGGCTAATTGGCGTGTAAACTTATATTACTGTAGTAGGTGTGGACTTCGTCTCTATCTTAGCTGCACTATTGCTTCACTGTACTATTCACAGTAGCTTACCCGCGTTCCTATTCTTTTTCTCATTATTAAGCCCACTCCTGCATTACACCTTTTTGAGATTGTATCTATATTCCTGTATTCATGTGACCAGGAGTCCTGTTACCCTCTTTAATACATATTTATAAAACGAATAATTCAATAGGCTTATTTGGGAAAGATATATCGAATGGGCATGTGAAATTCTGGTTTAAAAATTATTTTGTTTGTATTGGGAAACAAACCGTCGATACCTCTTGACGCTGGGCGTTGTATACAAGACTTGACGAGCAGGATTTGTATCGACTGATTCCAGAAATATGTTGCAGAAACGAAATTGCAAATGTTTTCCAAAACAACAAAGAAAATGCTCCTGAAGACCCACAGGAGTCAAGAACTCTGCACTCTGGGCCAACAGTATCTAATGAATTACGGCCAGTTAAACACGTCATTAAAAAAAAAAAAAAAAAAAAAAAACTCTACAACGTATACAAAAAATCATTTCAAACTGTTGCACTGTTCATGAAATAACGGCAACGAATGCACGACAAGGCACTTAAAACACTTTCATTTATCTAAATCTAAAACTTCTATTGTTCCAGTCACTTTCTTTTTTTGTTATCTCCTTCGTGTAGCTCCTTTTCATGTTCTCTAAATGCATACATCCAATGTTTATATTTTGAGGGATCCCATACACAATTTTCATCTTTCTTCGCTTTTCTTACAATAACCATTTTATCCTGGGTCAGAGCGACGCTGTTCCTAACTATGAATTTTTTCTTCAGCTTCGTGTTTTCTATTTAAGATATATTTTGATGCGGCTGATCTGAGTGCTCGAACGGTGATTTATGTATGTCAAAGTTTTTGAAATACCTAAGCTAATCTAATTAGATTAGTGTGCCTTCACTGAGAACAAATCAACATTTACTTATATCTGCTTGTCGTGTTTTTGTTCCCTCTCTTCAACATGGCTACCATATATCTTTACTGCCAAATACAACCTAGCTTGTTCCTCCTCCTTAAATTCATCAACTACCTTTTTCCCAATCACAGGATTTTCATTGGCGATGGCCTCGCCCCCTCCCCTTATTTCTGATGAAGTGTCCATATTCTTATCTTTCTAATTTTCACTTTCGTTTTGCATCTTCAAACCAATCCCTTCTTCCTCTTTCATATCTAATTATACACCGAAGAGCCAAGGAAACTGTGAGGGCTCACGCCAGCACGATAGTTGCCGCAACAATATGTGGTATGGACTCGACTAATATTTGAAGTAGATCTGGAGTGTATTGACACCATAAATCCTGCAGGGCTGTCAATAAATCTGCAAGAGTGCGAAGCGGTGGAGATCTCTTCTGAAGAGCATGCTGCAAGGCATCACAGATAAGCTCAATAATGTTCACATCTGGGGAGAGCGGAAGTGTATAAACACAGAAAAATATATTTGGAGCCCTCTGTAGCGCTTTTGGACGTGTGGGGTGTCACATTGTCCTGCTAGATCTCACCAGTTTTTCGGAATGTACAAGAGATATGGATGCAAGTGATCAGACAGGATGCTTACGTGCGTGTTACCTGTCAGAGTCGTATCTACACGTACCAAGGTCCCATATAACTCCAACTGCATACACCCCACACCATTACAGAGCTTCCACTAGCTTGAACACGCCCCTACTTATATGCAGGGTCCATGGATTCATGAGGTTGACTCCACACCCGTACATGTCCACCCGCTTGATACAAACTGAAACGAGACTCTTCCAACCAGGCAACATATTTCTAGCCATCAACAGTCCAATGTCGGTGTTGAGGGGCCCAGGCGAGGTGTAAAGTTCTGTGCCGTGCAGTCATTAAGGGTACACGACGTACACGAGTGGTCCTTTGACTCCGAAAACCAATTCAGATGTTTTTTTTCCTGAGTGGTTCGCACGTGACACTTGTTGATGACCCATCACATAAAGCTGCAGCAATTGGCGGAAGGGTTGGTCTTCTGTCAAGTTGAACGATTGTCTTATGTCGTCGTCAGTTCCGTTTTTGCAGGATCGTTTTCCGGCAGCAGTGATGAAGGAGATTTGATGTTTTACCGGATTCCATATATTCATGGTACACTCTTGAAATGGTCGTACGGGAAAGTCCCCACTTCATCGCTGCCTCGGAGATGCTATGTCCCATCGCTAATTCGCCGACTATAACATCACGTTCAGACTCACTTAAATCTAGATAACCTACCACTGTAGCAATAGTAAACGATCTAACAACTGCGTTGTCTTAAGGAGGTGTTGCCGACCGCTAAATCGTTGTCTGCTTGTTTACATATCTCTGTATTTGAATACACACGCCTATACCAGTTTCTTTGGCACTTCAGTGTATTTTCTATGTATTATACGAGGTGCATTCGAGTTCTAAGGCCTCCTACTTTTTTTTCTAATTAACTACTCACCCGAAATCGATGAACCTGGCGTTAATTCTCGACGTAATCGCCTTGCAGACGTACACATTTTTCACAACCCTGACGCCACGATTCCGTGGAAGCGGCGATGGCTTCTTTTGGAGTCTGTTTTGACCACTGGAAAATCGCTGAGGCAATAGCAGCACGGCTGGTGAATGTGCGGCCATGGAGAGTATCTTTCATTGTTGGCAAAAGCCAAAAGTCACTAGGAGCCAGGTCAGGTGAATAGGGAGCATGAGGAATCACTTCAAAGTTGTTATCACGAAGAAACTGTTGCGTAACGTTAGCTCGATGTGCGGGTGCGTCGTCTTGGTGAAACAGCACACGCGCAGCCGTTCCCGGACGTTTTTGTTGCAGTGCAGGAAGTAATTTGTTCTTGAAAACATTTTCGTAGGATGCACCTGTTACCGTAGTGCCCTTTGGAACGCAGTGGGTAAGGATTACGCCCTCGCTGTCCCAGAACATGGACACCATCATTTTTTCAGCACTGGCGGTTACCCGAAATTTTTTGGTGGAGGTGAATCTGTGTGGTTCCATTGAGCTGACTGGCGCTTTCTTTCTCGATTGAAAAATGGCAGCCACGTCTCATCCATTGTGACAACCGACGAAAAGGAAGTCCCATTCGTGCTGTCGTTGCGCATCAACATTGCTTGGCAACGTGCCACACGAGGAGCCGTTTGGTCGTCCGTCAGCATTCGTGGCACCCACCTGGATGACACTTTTCGCATTTTCTGGTCGTCGTGCAGGATTGTGTGCACAGAACCCACAGAAATGCCAACTCTGGAGGCGATCTGTTCAACAGTCATTCGGTGATCTCCCAAAACAATTCTCTCCACTTCTTCGATAGTGTCGTCAGACCGGCTTGTGCGAGCCCGAGGTTGTTTCGTTTGTTGGCACACGATGTTCTGCCTTCATTAAACTGTCACACCCACGAACGCACTTTCAACACATCCAAAACTCCATCACCATATGTCTCCTTCAACTGTCGATGAATTTCAATTGGTTTCACACCACACATATTCAGAAAGCGAATGATTACACGCTGTTCAAGTAAGGAAAACGTCGCCATTGTAAGTATTTAAAACAGTTTTCATTCTCTCCGCTGGCGGTAAAATTCCAACTGCCATACAGTGCTGCCATCTCTGGGACGTATTGACAATGAACGCGGCCTTATTTTAAAACAATGCGCATGTTTCTATCTCTTTCCAGTCCGGAGAAAAAAAAAATCGGAGGTATTAGAACTGGAATGCACCTCGTAATTTTTTGCATGAGTTATTCTTTAGTTTCCGTTACTATCTCACGCTGCTTCAAATTACGGTTTTTAGTCTGCTCTGATCTTTCCGCCTGACAACTGTAGTCCTAATTCATTTTTTTAGGTTACTTTCTTGGCTCTAGTACGATTATTTAATTTTTTTTCCTCTGTGTTCATTTTCCTTCCCGTGTGTCCTGGTATCCTGTTTACTAAATCTGTACTTTTTACTGTGATGGTTATTCCTGTATCCTGTGATGTTGGAGCTGCTAGTCCAGTATGTTGTTGTTACACTATCATCCCTCTTCTTCTCTCTTCAGTCTTATTTCTTCGATTACCCATTGCATCCATAGCTTCTCAGTTCAGTTGTTAGACATGGAAAACCATACCTAATGTTCGTATTTTTCCAAGCGATGTCTGAATATTTGTATACTTTTGTGCTGTCGCGGTGAAACCACTGTAAATTTGTTGTACTTCCACATCTTCGTAGTCATCGTATCCGAAGATCGAAACATTTTAACCCTGTCACAAGGGAGCAAACAGGAATTAGTCCCGCCTGTTGAACAATTTCCATGGACTGTTCATTAGCTTGATCTGATGTTTGGTGTAGTTATAATTTCATATTCAACCATTTGCAAGAAACAGATTCACACGACTTATTCCTGAGCTACACGTATACTGTAATAAGTTCTATAACTATGTGCCTGTGTCACACGTGTCCTCTCAATCTGTTATTGCCATTGTTCTATTAAACTGACTCACTGAACGGTTACGGTTAAAAGGGGACTAGAAATGAAACGGTTTGTGTATCGTGTCCTTAGTTCATAAAACAGTCCCAACATCGATGTAAGGACCACTCAGACTACATGAACACTCACATTACCCGCGTTTTCTCTGGAGGTAACCTTGCCGCTTTAAGATTCCATTCAGTCGTCATAGATGCAAATATATCAACTCATGCTACAGAATGTTAAACAAAATAAATTTTCTTATTTGTACCATTAGGGACCTTATCCAGACCCATACTTCACTCCACTTGGCGATCTTCTGACTAACTAACTACGTGTCTTTTCAGCAGATGGCTAAAGGTCACCCCACTCCCTAGCAGACGAGGAATCCCCACGCCACCTCTCATCTTGGATCTAGCGGAGATGGGTAGGCGTAAGATTCTACACATCGTAGCCTATTCTAATTTCAAATTATTAATAGTGGTCAGAAAATAATCACTTGTTAGATAAGTACTGGTTTTAGACACTGTGGCGGACTTCGGCTCTAATTACTTGAGTACACCATGAGCTATCACGTAAAAATTCTTAAATCCCTTTCGTACTTCCTTTGGTGCTGAATCCTGGGGTTGGTTGACAGCAATCTAATAGCAACAGGCACTTTTCATCTTTCTGTCTTCTTCGTTTAAAACCGTTATTTTTATAGCTGAATCTACGTACTTCAATCGTAGTCTTCCTCCAGCTGTTTTCAAGTTCTCACGCGCCTGTACCATTGTTTATAGGAGTCCCTCGCACGGGAAAACATTTCGTAAATTCCACTCGCTTTACTTACGTGGAACAGCAAACCAGAAACGAAATTCTTCAAGTATTAGGGTGTTCATTGATAACCTTCACTGCATAGAGTTAATTATTCCAGATAATCAGAAGAAAACAGCCGAATTCTGAAGTAAAGATGGTCATATTCTCGGCTCTTAAAAACAGAGGGAAGGTTATGAGAAATTTCTTATGTTGTGAATGATAATAACGCAAATTTGTTGCTATTAATAATGTGGATGAGAGCTTATTCTTTTAGTTAGAAGTAGATACTAACTTTTAAATCAAACGATTAAATAAAGTGACTGAGATTTCATGTGAGAATGATAAAATTATTGTGAATTTTCTTCCCTCGTCATGTACAGGGAAACTAAAGCCTCTGCCGTCTCAAAAATTCGTCGAAATACCATTGGATAATACACTGACCGAAAAAAGTGGCAACACCAAAAAGGAGCTGTGCGACGTTAACGTCACTTGTTAGGGGTGTTTCTACTTCTGAAAGATGATGTCTCTTCACATTTATGGCCAGTCTTATAAGAGTATCTCTAGTAGCGTTTCTATAAGTAGGTTTCCTTTAAATACATGCTGCAACGGTCCCGAGCGTTTGTTACCTTCGAGATTGGACTGGGTGAATTGGCGTTAGTCAAGAATGTGTTTAAGGTGACACACTGAGTACGAGTGAGGTCTTTTAACAGGGTTACAAGAAACTCGATGTTTATTTTTCGATAGTGCAGAAAGTCTAAGCAGTACTGTAGCTACTGTGCGTAACCGCTGGCAGTGGTGGTCACAAGAAACACTGTTGCAAGAATACCGTACTCTAGACGAGAGAAAATATCGTGACCATCGGCGTGTGGCTCTGGCGCATCGTACTGCATCTTTAGCAGCAATTTCACCTGTAGTTGACACCATAGTGACACAACGAATCATTACAAATCGGTTAGTTTAAGGACAGTTCCAAACAGGATGCCCTGTTGCGTTCATTTCATTATCCGCAAACCACCGCCATTTGTAACTTCAGTGGTCTTAGTGCGAGAACTCATTAGAGGGCAGATTGGAGGTCTGTTGTATTCTCTTATAAAAGCTTCGTAACGGTAATGGCTGTGTGTTGGTTATAAAGAAGCCGGCTGTGGGGCTGTAACCAGCCTGTTTTTGTGTTAGACACACTGGATCTATACCTGGATTTAGGGTCTGGGACACCATTTCGTATAGCGGCAGGAGCACTCTCTTGGTTAGGCCACGCACCCACACTCTGCATCTGTACGTCAATCTGATGATTCGAACTGTTTTACTTATATATATGAATAGCATTCGAGGAGATGTTTTCCAATAGGATATCGCTCGTTCATGTAATGCTCTTGTAACCCGACATGCTCTATAGAGTGTCGACATCTTGCGTTGGCCTGCTCGGTCACCAGATCTCTCTCCAACCGAGCGCATATGGGGCATTATCGGCCGATAGCTCTAGCGTTAAGCACAGATAGCATTAACCGCCCCTGTACTGACAGGCCAAGTGCAACAGCCATTGAACTCCAGCCCACAAGCTGGCAACCGGCACGTGTACCATACAATGCATGCCCTTTTGTATGCTTGCACTTAACATCCTGGCGATTACATTGGTTATTAATGTAACAGCATTTCATATTCTCGCACCTACGTCAGTCTTCCAGTGTTAATGTCTTAAATGTGGTACCTAGGCAAATGTATTCCAGAAATTTCTTTACCCTGCATTAATAATTCTTTTGGCGTTGCGAGTTTTTCGTCAGTGATCAAAAATGGCTCTGAGCACTATGGGACTCAACTGCTGTGGTCATCAGTCCCCCAGAATTTAGAACTACTTAAACCTAACTAACTTAAGGACATCACACACATCCATGCCCGAGGCAGGATTCGAATCTGCGACCGTAGCAGATGCATGGTTCCGGACTGCGCGCCTAGAACCGCGAGACCACCGCGGCCGGCTTTCATCAGTGTGTGTGGTACAACATACTATAAAAATTGCTTTCATTGAGAAACCGACAGAAATCAAACAAGACAGGACAGGAACAACATAGCGTTACGAAGCTGACCAGCCGTAATTAACGTTCACGCACTTGCTGACAGGCCCTACTCAGTTTTTGTGCATGCCACAGAGAATGAGGGCTTCTAGATGACACTCTTCCTTGCGAAAGCCCGTGCTGGAGCCAACGTACCCGGACGATTATTTGCGATGAGGCGACGGATCGGTGCTTTCAGCGCTAGTCGTATTTGTGAAACCTTTTGTTTTGCTCCCCTTTAATAAATTTTGGCGCTGTCCACTGCGTTGAATGGCCGAGGAGAGAAGAATGAGGGCGCCGATCCGGTGTATAAAACCGGAATAAAGACAAATCGCGTCGATGTCGGCTGGCGCATACGTCATAATTAGGACGCAGTAAACGTGATGTACGGCGGGATTGCTGGAGAACGAGTTCGCATCCCTGTCGAATGTTCCGCTCCATCTCCCACACACGTCAGCTCCGAGGTGTGCTGAACTCGAAAAGAGAAAAGGAAAAACCCCTAATAGTGGCGTTCGCTCGAGGTGACCAAACATATCCCTGTCAATTACATTACAGCTGCAAATGCGGTAGCTTAGAAAATACGAATTCCAACAGAGAAAGAGAGAGAGGAGGCAACAAGTGAACTGCTTAGTTTTAACTGGATACTCAATGAATATTACTCATAGATTAATGATGCAATTTAAAATTGTAATCGGACGTTTAACTTGACCATTCGGGAGCAGTAGGAGGTACTAGGATAATTCTCCTTGAATAGTAACAGTCTTTGTTCGAGTCCTCACGCGATACACTATTGTAATTGGTTTCACAAAAACGCTGAAACAGAAAGAGGAAATTGTGAAAATAATTCACAAGTTGACCTCACCTTCTCCTCATTCCCAGGTTTGTCAAAATTCTGGTACATGGCAAGAAATAAAGCGACGAAGGAATTCCAGATGGCCAAATGTTTAGAAAAAGTAGCCTCTTTAGCGGGGATTGGATGAGGCACCAGCTATTTCTTTCATTGAAGTTTCTAGGCAGCGGTTGGCGCAGCGGAAAGAGACCGGTATGCGAGGAACGTGGACTCGAGTCGTTCTCCGGAAACTTCTATATTTAGTTCATCTTTTGACGGTATTTACACCGGAAATAAACCGAAATATGAATAAAGTAACCCACTCAGGTGCTGCACAATGTATTATAATCCTTCCTAGAAAATTATCCCCCCCCCCCCCCCCTGTATACAACACGGCAATTGCTCTTTTGGACCAAGGATTCAAAATATTGTGGATAAGTACGCGGACAAGGTGTCTCAAACATTTGCGTCAAATTGAAACAGTTGATAGTGGGTCTTATACCGTTTGTAATAAGGTAGGAAACGCATATTTATTGTGTTATGGGCATACACAGCGTAGACCGCACAACAACAATGGATCTTTTACTGGACAAAGGAACGAGGACCAGTGTCAATGTACGTATGACATACATCACACACATCCACGCCCGAGGCAGGATTCGAACCTGCGACCGTAGTGGTCACTCGGTTCCAGACTGTAGCGCCTAGAACCGCACGGCCACTCCGGCCGGCCTCGGTGTCAGTTGTTTATTACATTAGACAGCTTCTGGTATGACCATGGTCAGGTGTGTTGCAGTTTACAGTGAATAACGTGTAGTCAAACATGGAATTTTACTCGTCACAAGAGTTGCCAGCCATGTATTCAGTGTACAGTGTGGCAGAATGTGGTGCCCGTAAGGCAGCACAAATCTACCGATAATGCTTTCCCAACAATCTTCGTGCTAACTGGAAGACGTTTATCTCCGTGGTTACCAACTTACGAGAGGCGGTGTCGTTCACGCCACAGAGAGCCAGCCAAGTTTCCCGCCGACGACATAGTCGAACACCAGACTTTGAGGCGACAGAGTTGAATCGAGTGGCAGACCACCAGGTAATAAGCAGACGTTAACGTGCCCATGAAACTCACTCTTCGAAAGATACAGAGCAGCAACGTCTGTGTCTGGAGTGAGAACAATCCCCACGCCACCCACAACACTGGCCACCAGCAATTCTTCTCTGTCAACGGATGGTCGGGTATTATGCAAGATCCGGTAATAGGATTTTATTCGCTCGCTCTCCTTTTGACTAGTCCACTGCCTGGTGTTCCTACGAGATAGTCACTGTGCTCCTCTCTGCCCACGAAAGGAAGTGGTTTCATCCCGTCCGCGAGCACGTAACCTCGTAGTTGGACTGCAAAGGGGGTAGGAGGGAGGGCGGTGGCGGGGTGTCCTTCCCCATGGACTGCGGGATGACCGGATCACAAACTTCTGAACTTCGGTGTATGAAACACGTTGACACGAATGGAAACTTGCTTTCTAGGGTCCAAGTTGTAAGCCTCTTGGTGTAACAGACGCCGGGGATATTTAAGCGAGACCACCAGAATTTCAAGAGTCGTTACCATGCATGCACCGAGACTGGCGGTCATCACTTTGAGCATTTACTATGACCTACGGTGCATTATGCAGTGTGTGCTGCATGTGTCCGAAACACCATAAATAAGCGCTTCCGACAACTGGTTACCCCATCTAATCGGTTGTGGGCCCACTGTCACGTGTTTAAATTTTACTCGTTACGAAGACAAATCAATCCACAATTATTCGATGAGGTTTCTCAGGATGAAGATTGATTGCTTCAAAATGGTCCAAATGGCTTTAAGCACTATGGGACTTAACATCTAAGGTCATCAGCCTCTAGACGTAGAACTACGTAAACCTAAATAACCTAAGGCCATCACACACATCGAAGACCAAGGGAGGATTCGAACCTGCGACAGTAGCAGCCGCGTGGTTCCGGACCGAAACACCTAGAACCGCTCTCCCACCGCGGCCGGCAATTGATTGCCATCGTCAAGTATTAAAGTGACAATGTCCTCAAGTGCTCTCGGCTAGTGCGATGTCTATTTGAACATCAAATTTCGAAACTACTCTTATCTCATCGAGAAAAAAAGAAAATCATATCTTAGGAAGACTGCATCTAAATTTAATTCCATCCTACGTCAACAATTACTTTAGTCAATTTATGGTGAAATTTTGCTTTACGCGTTGTTTACTGTCATACTGTGATATGAGAAAGAATATTTTACGAATGGCTGCTTTTCGTTAGAGATTTTTAAACAACCATATAAGTGCACAAACCCTACTTTTATGACGTATGCCAGACTCCGAGAAAATTATTGCTTGGCCTGTTATTACAATGAGTATCACTCCTCATTCATAAATCATCAACTGTTAAACAATATATGTATCTACTTTTATATACAGAGTTCTCGTATACGACTTATCATCTCTTCCTTGAAATTTTCAGTCGCAAATTTTCCGTTGTCTTTTGTTTTAATGACATATACAAAATATTTATAAATACAATGTACTGAAAGTTGTTGAGTCTTATTTGCAGCATGCTTAAATTAAAAAAAAGGAGAGTATAAAAGTTCCCACATGGGGCTTGACCACATCTCTCTCTGGCTACCGTGATATAGTCCTTTCTCTGTGGCAGCCTTTGCCTTGCAACAGGGTTACCATAAATGGCTGACAATAGTGTGACACACGCCGAAAGTTCTATTTTCTTTCAACTCTTGACCATCTGGAGCTTTCAATTCTGACACATCTATTTCTGGACACGCCCTGCACGTACCACAAATTAGAACTAAATGGGCGATGAAGATCAGTCACGGTTCCATTTTCAGTGCAATGTCAATGATTTTACTCTAATCACTATGGGCGCTGTGTGGTAAGCATATTCACATTTCAGTCATTTATAATTGCTTTTCGCCATAAAGTTACGGGAAATATAACCGGATCACCAGATGAGCAAAACTTCTGATCGCTGCGGATTACTGTATACGGTGAAAAACTAGATGAAGGTGGTGGCAACTGCTCTGGCATAGTAGGCTATCATTCATGACAGATATGAGGATCGTTAAGGGCATTTCCATCTGGTTCCCCTGTATAAACCAGAACACAGATTTGGTGGAGCTGACACAAGAATGTGACTGGACTGAGGGTCTCAAAAATTCGACCACAGGTGAAAGATAAGTTCTTCATGAATGTATCACACAGAACAAATATATCAACAGCAGCTAATTTGTCGCTCGTCAGATTATATCGGCATTGCAGCTGTCGGCCGGAATAGAATTTCATATATGAAGTCTTCATGGGTTGTCAGCGGTGTAGCGCCGTCGTCTCATAACAACGTTTCGATGGAATGCGTCTCCATCGTCTTCAGGCTAAGTGACCGATATCGTCGGTTACGGACTGATATCTCTGCTGGACCCCTATCCGCTTCCCGCCGCCGGCCAATCACTCGCCGGCGGAATCGCCTGATGCACCTGGAGCGTCTGGAGGTGGTAGGGACGAGTGTGCGGGGATCGTGTCACGGCGTCCGTCTCTGTCTGCTCCGTCTGTGGCCCTTCTTGGAACGGGTTGTTCTTCTCTGATTTTACTGATTGCTGGCTCCCAGGCTGTGCTGAGACGGTAGCCACTGTCGCGGTTGATTAAGTTGTCGTATAACGGTATAACCATTGACTCTTTATTTACTGCCGGCCGGAGTGGCCGAACGGTAATAGGCCCTTCAGTCCGGAACCGTGCGACCGCTACGGTCGCATGTTCGAATCCTGCCTCGGGCATGGATGTGTGTGATGTCCTTCGGCTAGTTAGGTTTAAGTCGTTCTACCTACTAGGGGACTGGTGACCTCAGAAGTCCCATAGTGCTCAGAGCCATTTGAACCATTTTTCTTTATTTACTGACACTCAAAATCCGTTTGTACTGTTTGTTTTCTTTGCGTCCTCGGAATCGAAGGTGTTCTTCTCGTCAGTACTATGTTCCGGCACACCAGATTTCTTGGTCTGACCCAAGCATGTGTACGTGATGTATTCATTGCGGCGCTGTGAGATGCAAAGCTTTGGCTGTCCTATGATATATTGCATCCCACATTGGCATCTAATCTGGTACACATCAGGTGCCGTCGGACCTAGTGGACCCTTGGGTGAACCAAGAAGGTCTTTGATTTTTCCCTTTATGTTTCTTGAGAATTCTCACGACCTTGACCACTGAAGGACCCACGAATGGCAAGAACGCACAGCCCATGGCTTCGTCTTCATCCGGTTTCTCTTCTCTCTTCTTGTGGTCGGTCTTCAGAACTCTCCTTATTTGTGTCTCACTGTATCCATTTTTCCTGAAGGTGTCCTCGAGTTGTTGCGATTCTTCTGGCAGACTTGCCTTATCACAGATGGACCTGGCCCTGTACACCAAGGTGTTGAGTACAGAACTGTGTTGCGCAGGGTGGTGGGAGCTGTTGGCATTAAGACAGAGGTAAGTGTGGGTTTTCTTTCTGTACACTGCATGCCCCACTATGCCGTCCATGTTTCTTATGATCAGGATATTCAGAAAGAGTAAGCTTCTGTTCTCTTTTATCACCATGCTAAATTTGATAGTTGCATGTATACCATTAAGGTGTTAATGGAATTCTAGCAATTTGTCCCTGCCATTAGGCAAAACTACAAAAGTATTGGCAACGTACCTGTAGAAGGCTTTTATCTTATGTTTAGAAGTGTCCAGTGCTAGATTTCGAAGTGCTCCACGTAGAGGTCGGCTATGCCTGGTGCTAGGGTGAAGCCTATAGCTACACTATCTATCTTTTCGTAGAACTCCCCGCTAGTTTTGGAATAGGTCGTGATTTGGACATGGCGAAAGAGCTTGATGATATTCTCCTCAAAGTTTTGTTCGAATAAAGCCTGGGATCTTCTATTGGTACTCGTGTCAATAAAGATGTCACATTGAGGCTGACTAGCAGGTCTTCACTTTCCATCTGCATGCCCTGTAGTAGCTTTAAGAACACAGGCCAGTTTTTCGCATGGTGTGGACCATAACCTACAAAGGGTTTCAGCGTCTATGATAAATTCTTAGCATCAGCATACGTTGGCGAGATAATAGTGTTCAAAATAGGTCGTAATGAAACGTCTTCTTTGTGGACCTTTGGGAGGCCATAGAGATGTGGTGGTGCCGGTGCCCTCGGGTACACCTTCCTGATGATATTCTTCTCTAGTCCAGAGTTGTTGAGCATCTAAACGGTCTTGCGCGTCACTGTGGAGATGGGGCCCTTCCCTAGTCGTTTGTAGACAGGACCTTGCAGGACGGCGCAAATTTTTGGCAATAGTCTTCTGATGTAAGCAGTATCGTCGTGTTCCCTTTGTCCACTGACAAAACCACTGTGTCCTGGTCCTCCCTGAGTGCCCGTTGTGCCTTGTGTTCTGCCCCTGAAATGTTATTTTCTGGCACCTTTGATTTGTCTAGTACTTTGCATGTATCTTTTCATACTTCTTCTGCAGCCTCGTCAGGTAGTCTCCTTATCGCTTGCTCTGCCACACTTATGATGTCCCGTTTTGGCAGGTTGGGAAGTTCTACAAACAGAAAGATGGTGTAGCTATGGGCTCCACCCTAGCACCAGGCATAGCCTACCTATACGTGGAGCACTTCGAAAAGCCAACACTGCTAAACACAAGACAAAAGCCTTCTACAGGTAAGTTGCCGATATTTTTGTAGTTTGCCAACGTGGCAGGGAAAAACTGCTAGAGTTCAATCAACATCTTAATGGTATAAATGGAAATATCAAACTTACCATGGAGATAAAAGAGATCAGATGCTTGCCCTTTCTGGATATCCTGATTACTAGAAACATGGACGGCATGCTGGAACATGAAGTGTACAGAAAGAAAACACACACATCTTAATGTCAACAGCTCCCACCACCTGTGCAACGCAATTCTGCACTCAAAATCTTAATGCACAGGGCCAGGTGCATCTGCGATAAGGCAAGTATGCCAGGAGAATTGCTACACATCAAGGACACCTTCAAGGTAAATGGATACCGAGAGACACAAATAATGAGAGCTCTGAAGACCGACTACAAGAAGAGAGAAGAGAGGCCAGATGAAGACGAAGCCAGGAGCTCTTGCCTTAGGCAGGTCCTCCAACGGCCAAGATAGCGAGAATTCTCAAGAAACATAAAGTGAAGACCGTTTTCCGCGCAGCGGGAAAAGTCAAAGGCCTTCTCGGTTCAACCAAGGATCCACTAGGTCTAACGTCACCTGGTGTGTACAAGATCGGATGCGAATCTGGGATGCAATATATAATAGGACAGCCACTGCGCTGTATCCCACAGACCAACAAATCTGGTGTGCCGGAACATAGTACTGACGAGAAGAACACCTTCGATTCCGAGGACACAAAGAAAACAAACAGTACAAACGGATTTTGAGTGTCAGTAAATAAAGAAAAATGGTTCAAATGGCTCTGAGCACTATGGGACTTCTGAGGTCATCAGTCTCCTAGTAGTTAGAACTACTTAAACCTAACTAGCCTAAGGACATCACACACATCCATGCCCGAGGCAGGATTCGAACATGCGACCGTAGCGGTCGCACGGTTCCGGACTGAAGGGCCTATTACCGTTCGGCCACTCCGGCCGGCAGTAAATAAAGAGTCAATGGTTATACCGTTATACGACAACTTAATCAACCGCGACAGTGGCTACCGTCTCAGCACAGCCTGGGAGCCAGCAATCAGTAAAATCAGAGAAGAACAATCCGTTCCAAGAAGGGCCACAGACGGAGCAGACAGAGACGTACGCCGTGACACGATCCCCGCATACGCGTCCCCATTACCACCGGACGCTCCAGGCGTATCGGGCGATTCCGCCGGCGCGTGATTGGCCGGCGGCGGGAAGCGGATAGGGGTCCAGCATAGATATCAGTCCGTAACCGACGATAACCGACACTTCGCCTGAAGATGATGGAGACGCATTCCATCGAAACGTTGTTATGAGACGATGGCGCTACTCGGCTGGTAACCCGTGAAGGCATCATATATCATTCAGTGGTACTAAAAATATTATCTCTTCAGATCACCCCATATAGAACAGAAGTAGTTAATGACGTCTTAAGTTTGGAAAACTTAAAGGTCCACAGGCCGGTGCACTGAGATCCTATATCATACAGACCGATTTTCTTTTAAACACTATGGTTAAGTTTCAAGAGAAGCTACTTTGAGCTGACTGCAGGCCCACAGAGCCCTTAACGGACATAGTTTCCGCATGTTCAGCTCTAGACTAGGAAAATTCATCAGTGGCACAATTAATAAAGCACTGGAATTTATACAAATACCACAATCATATTTGCAGAAGCAACAGTGGTAGATATCTTAGGTGCCTTTGACGAGCTTAAGTGGCCAGGACTGTTTGCGAGGTTATGACAACTGAAGGTACCCATTCCATAGGTCTCCTGGACTACTGCAATGACACTGTAGTGGAATGGCGTGTGGGCGATAGCAAAGTGACCTGGAGAATTACTGAGGAATGCCCAAAGGGATCGATCTGTGGGGCCATCTTCTCGGACATTAGTATTGAACCTTTCGTAAGACTCTCGGATGGGGACAATAAGACTTAAGGTGTTTTCGCCTACGCAGACGACCTGCTGGTAGTAGTTTCTGTTAAGAGTAGAGCCCAGCTAGAAGAATAGCACTCTATATAACATAACTCAATGACGCATTTCCAGATAGGAGGCCATAGAACAACTTATACTCGAGGGGTTTACTGAAAAAGTATCATTCAATGAAATTTGAGAAAGCTGAGAATGAACACGCTAACTAGGTGTACAAACGGATACTGGCAGAAGTAAAGCTGTGAGTACCGGGCGTGAGTCGTGCTTCGGTAGCTCAGATGGTAGAGCACTTGCCCGCGAAAGGCAAAGGTCCCGAGTTCGAGTCTCGGTCGGGCACACAGTTTTAATCTGCCAGGAAGTTTCAAACAGTGAAAAGTTCAACTTCTATGAACACATCAGAATAATTACGGACAAGGCAGAAGAAATGCTACGCAAACTGGCAAGGCTAAATTCAGGAGAATACAGACTACCCTTGTCAGTAATCAGAACTTACTCATAGAATCGGTACTCTGTGTTGCAGCAAGTACATCGCCTAATCCTCGCCGCCAACAGAACAGCGGCAAGGCGGGTGCAGAGTAGTGTTCTACTTAGACTGTATTGAGCTTCCAGCACAACATCGGTCGATGCACTATGTGTGGTACTCGGCATCTAGCTCTGTCCGACTGATATCCTCACCAGATATCAGGCTACACTATAGTGGTTAAAGATAGGTTGACCAGACAGAGTCAGTCAGAGAACCCGGTGTGCTGTTAAACAAAAAGCGCCAGCTAATCTCTGGCGAATGGAAAACCTGGAAGAATGAGTACAGCACAAGTGATAAAGGACGGTGAGTCCACACAGTATTTCCTGATATATTGGAACGCACATTAAATAATCAGGCCGCCACTCAGTTCAGACATTAATTAACTATAGGTGTATTTAGTAATAATAAGTACATCTAATCACACACTTGACAGAGGACATTAGGCTAAGGTAGATAATAAAGTGCATTCACAATGTCGCAAATTTACAAAGATAATAGGCAGCACAAACCCGTAAATAGCAATAGTAAACAATTAGATGTTCCTTTAGTATAAACTAGCCTTAAAAGTGCTGCGCTATCGTCGCAAATTGCCCACGACAATGAGCGCTATAAGACTGTAACTACTTATATAGATACAAAAATTACGATAATGTATTATAGTGTAAAGACCACTCTAATTAATAACATGCAAGATGTCTGAGACTTAATGGCTCGAATTACATGCCGAGGTATTCAGCAATCTGACATCTAGGTAGCGGGATTAATATCTCTAACTCCGTCCTATCTTTTCTACCTTTCGATAAACTACGAAGCTACTGAAGCAAACAAAACTAAGATACAACCAAGGAACAGAAATGAACAATGATCCCGCCTTCACGTGGCGGGATATGGGCAACGGTATGGTCGCATATGGGTCCCGGGTGGAACTGCTATTCAGATCCACTCGGGTCCCATACAGCGGTCAAAGCGCCGGAGCGGTAATTAATGATCCACCGTAAGCAATCAGATGATTAATCGGTGAAAATAGGCAGAAAGTTTAAATATATGTATTCAGTTGACGCAAGCCTCATGTTAATAGCTTCTGTCAATATATCTCTGGGAAGTAGAAGGAACTTTCGGAAGTCTTTATAATTCCTGATGCTGCTTTTTGTAGGGAGATTCCTATAAATTTCTGGATTTGACTTTACTTGCTTTCCTTGTTTACAATGGGGGCAAAGTTCTTCTTACTGATGTTGGTTGACGTCTAACTAATTGGATCAATGGATGTTGCACGCCTAGATCAATACTGGAGTGTCTATACGTTTGCAGGTTCACTCAGGGAGGTAGAAACTTTCAGTCGAATACAGTAGAATGTTGTAACAGTTCACTTGTTTGAGAGACACGTAAAAAGTGAGGACGAATTCCTATAAAAGTCCAGTTCGCTACATCTACTGTCACGAAACTTCATTTATGCTACCACTCTCTGAAAGTCTGAAAGACTAACAGCCTAGTCATTCCATTCCGTTGTAGCTGTACATCACAATGACTGAATGTTATTTCGTGTTTCGTGGAAGATCTGAGACTGCTAAAGAAAACAAAGCAACGGTTATCGAAAATCAGCATTCTGAATTGACAGGTTGTTGGTAAAACGACTAGCGCGAGTAAGATATTAACTTGTGAACTATGAATATCGTGTGGGGTCGTAGACGACGAAAACGTGAGTGGATGGATACGACCATGAGGACTTTTCTTTCGCCTTCCTTCGTGTATTACGTCTTACGAAGTTGATTAGTCTCATTCTTCTAAGTTAATTGTCATGATGTTATTGTTTCAGAGGTGGCTACACTGAGTCACAGCGCCAGAGATTGCGCCAAATATTATTATTCCGCCGCCTCCACTGGCGCAGTAACAGTTCAGAGGATGTCGAGAGCAGTCGTTGTTCTATTGGGCAAGACTGAAATGTTGTACTGTTTGTTTGGTATAATGTATAGATGGAAGAAGGTGCAATTGCCAGAATATATTTGAGGAATGAGATGGGCTTTTGATTTATGATGGTGGTCTAATGGAACATTTTCGTCAATATATAATGAGGTAAAAATGTATTACAGTTTTCTTTAATAACAATCCCTCTCTCTCACAGGTACAGTCAACAAAGCATCTGGCTGGTGATCATTTATTAGATTTATTATTCTGGTTTCTATGTGCAATTGTAGTATTTCTGGTTTTCAATTAGTTAATTATAAATGGTGTTTAAAATATTTTGTCGTATTGAGAAAGAACCGAGCCAGATACATGAACGTTGAGTCACACTACCACACACAGAACGCATGTGCTTTGTTGTTTCGTAGCTTTTATAGTTGCGGGGAACTTAATTAATCAATTGTGTTAATGGAAATTCCTTGTAATTCTCTATTTTAATTTTATGCAGTCAGATTGCGTGCTAATAGTAGTCAGTGCCAACCGGTTACGAGACTTCATAACCGGTCACACCGCTAGAAAATTATGGCATTTATTCATTAATGTTAGTCTTTTCTTTTTAATAAGGCCCCTATGCAAGTTTTTTATATTATTCACATCAAAAATCAGCAATACGACGCTCCATGTTTCACAAACCTCTGTAATTAAATTTCTTCTGGCAGATAACAGTATTTAGTGGGGATCGTAAACTATATTTCGTTCCAAGGGTTTTAAGAATTCGTAATATGGTACCGTCATTCAAAGAAATGGTTACGTTGAAATTACCAATCATTACTGGAATGACGACAGGATGTCTAGTAAATAATGTAACAATGGAAGAATGGCATTAAAGAGACAAAAGACTTACTGCGAATAACCTTAATCAAATACAGACCTTTTGGTGCAATAGGTACAGTATAGATTGGAGAAAAAATTAATGTGATCTGCATAAACGCTAGCTAGTTACTTATTATGAGCCTCTAAGGAGTGGTGCAAATTGGAGTGCCTCTGACCATTTTCGTCAAATACGGGAAACTTTAAACTGTAATGAATTCCAAAATCAGGTGCAAATAAATTTATTGGTATTGCGATATATATATATATATATATATAGGGTGTCAGGGGTGTAAGTGCAGATATTTCTATTGGTGACTGAGTGCAGTCAACTGAACAATATTACTTCACTATTTGCAGACTTACGTATATTTGTACCTATTACGTGTAGTATGTCTTCAGTTTGGTTCGTACCTCCAGGTATGTGTGGCACAAGCAAGCCTTTAATGTTTACTTTCTCCTGGCCAGCAGGTCAGGTACTGCAGTGTGGATCCGTTGAAGCAAAACGGGTAATCTATAATGAGAGGTGTAGTCCGCTTTGCCGTTAAGTTACGACGAGAATTAGCTAACACACCGAAGTGGGTACTAGTTAAGATATCAATGATCACAACATATGTACCCATACTTCTAAAACTATGTATTTCTGAGATGTTTTCTGTATCTGTTTCTGGTGCTTGGCGTTAATATCTGTCACATATTCCAAAAGAGTACCAGCGGTGACTAAGGCATGCGATTCCCAACTGTGATGAATGTCATTCAAATCTGCATCTAAGTGTCTATAATTAGGAGTTACATAGTACCCTTCCAATCATTAAGGCCAATACCAGGAACATTTCTTTGAAAAGACAGCAGCCCACATACTTTTCCATGTTACTCCTAACCGGGATCGCATTTCATTTCTTAAAACCTTATTGTCTGTGTCCCATACCGTAATTATATTACTTGGCATCAGTTAATTGGAATTTTCCCGAGAGTGGACCCTAACACAAAGAATAATATTGATGTTCATGTTTTAGTAGAATTTTAGTTATTGTTTCTCCAAAAGGCCTTTGAGGCATGTTGTGCTAGGGCTCTCACTGTCTGGAATGGTCTGAAGTTCTGGTGGTAGCGGTGCTTGGGCACTTCAATCTGCATGTCCATCGCAGCTATGCTGCTCCGTGTACGGCGTCAGTGGCAGCCATGTGTAATGCTGATCTCATAACAATGGACGGCCTCTATTGTATGGCGGCCGACTGTGGATCACGGCGTTCTGACGTATATTGCAGCAGTGTAACGTGTTTATCGATAGAGTGCTCTGTCACTCACTTCCCTTAAATGCATACAACCAACCAAGATGTATCTATAAGAAGAGAGACACGGCTATAGTTCCATTTGATTCGATATTTCGAAATAATTTATGAGTTCTGGGCACTTAAAGGAGAGATATATTGCGGGGAAATACCACGTTTTACAGGGGAGCTGACTTGTTTCCTGCTACCGAGACTTCGCTATAATTTTACGCAAATCTGAAGAGAATTAAGAGCTTGATTTCGTGCCTTTTACTCTATGAATGGGACAATTATAATTCGAAACCTTGGGGTTTTCAACTCAGTATTACGGCCACAAATAATGTCATATGTTTTCCTCCTCTGGAAGACGTCTTGACTATCCATGCAGATTTAACTGCCATCGCCCAACTTGTATTACACGTACTTATTTGATTACTAATAGTTTTGTCTTCCTCATCATCATTCATCCCCCTTATCGTCGGAGGAAGGCAAACCACCTCCGCTAGGACCTTGCCTTTAGTACGGCGGTGAGGGTCTCCTGCTCGTGCCCTAAGCTCCTTGGCGTATGGGACCTCATCTTCAACAATAGTTAGCAGCAGTATACTCTTATATGATTTGCGCTTACAAAGCGTTGCTTGTAAGGGCTTAGAGGTAATTTGTTTTTTCAATCAACTTGCTTTATGAACAGTATACAGGAATACATGTGCTTCGTCTTCCAGCGCACTGGGTTGTATAAGGTAAAATTTTTACAGTATTCGAATTTGTGTCCCATAAATATAAAAAGGATGTGTGGAGTTATGTTTTGCAAGTCACTACCCGTTAATTTACTGACACTATTTCGTCCCGCTGTTTGACACACTGTCTTCTGTCTCTATTGGAAGAGGAGAGGAAGAAATGTAAATTACTGCGCAAGTGTTGTCATCTCGCCTATCATTTTGATCTCATCCTTACGTAATTTATCTACTAGAGGCAGTAAATCAATTATCATTGTATCTAGAGAGGTTTTCTGTCCAAACGCTCGTACTTCCACAATTTTTAAAGTACTCCTTTTCAACGACATACTTTCCGCATTTGCAGGAGTCATCAACATGTGGATACTTCTAACGCTTGTCATGGCCAAACACTAAAAAATCTCACAGTGAAACCGTTCCTTCGATTTAGTACGAGTTACATAAATGTCCTGTACATTACTTAAGGTGTTATGATTTTCAAATGCAGAGGAGAGAGCAGATAGGTGGAAACAATGCATTGAAAGCCTCTATGAGGGTGAAGATTTGTCTGATGTGATAGAAGAAGAAACAGGAGTCGATTTAAAGAGATAGGGGATCCAGTATTAGAATCGGAATTTAAAAGAGCTCAAATAAGGCTGAAGGAATAGATAACATTCCATCAGAATTTCTAAAATCATTAGGGGAAGTGGCAACAAACGACTATTCACGTTGGTGTGTAGAATATATGAGTCTGGCGACATACCATCTGACTTTCGGAAAAGCATCATCCACACAATTCCGAAGACGGCAAGAGCTGACAAGTGCGAGATTTATCTCACAATCAGCTTAACAGCTCATGCATCGAAGCTGCTTACAAGAATAATATACAAAAGAATGGAAAAGAAAATTGATAATGCGCTAGGTGACGATCAGTTTGGCTTTAGGAAAAGTAAAGGCACGAGAGAGGCAATTCTGACGTTACGGCTAATAATGGAAGCAAGGCTAAAGAAAAATCAAGACACGTTCATAGGATTTGTCGACCTGGAAAAAGCGTTCGACAATATAAAATGGTGCAAGCTGTTCGAGATTCTGAAAAAAGTAGGGATAAGGTATAGGGAGAGACGGGTCATATACAAGTACCCAAGAGCGAATAATAAGAGTGGACGATCAAGAACGAAGTGCTCGTATTAAGAAGGGTGTAAGACAAGGCTGTAGGCTTTCGCCCCTACTCTTCAATCTGTACATCGAGGAAGCAATGATGAAAATAAAAGACAGGTTCAGGATTGCAATTAAAATACAAGGTGAAAGGATATCAATGATACGATTCGCTGATGACATTGCTATCCTGAGTGAAAGTGAAGAAGAATTAAATGATCTTCTGAATGGAATGAACAGTCTAATGAGTACACAGTATGGTTTGAGAGTAAATCGGAGAAGGACGAAGGTAATGAGAAGTAGTAGAAATGAGAACACCGAGAAACTTAACATCAGGATTGATGGTAACGAAGTCAATGAAGTTACGGAATTCTGCTACGTAGGCAGTAAAATAACCAATGACGGACGGAGCAAGGAGGACATCAGAAGCAGACTCGCTGTGGCAAAAAAGGCATTTCTGGCCAGAGAAGTCTACTAATATCAAATATCGGCCTTAATTTGAGGAAGAAATTTCTGAGGATGTACGTCTGGAGTACAGCATTGTATGGTAGTGAAACATGGACTGTGGAAAACCGGAACAGAAGAGAATCGAAGCATTTCAGATGTGGTGCTATAGACGAATATTGAAAATTAGGTGGACTGATAAGGTAAGGAATGAGGAGGTTCTACGCGGAGTCGGAGAGGAAAGGAATATGTGGAAAACACTGATAAGGAGAAGGGACAGGATGATAGGACATCTGCTAAGACATGAGGGAATGACTTCCATGGTACTAGAGGGAGCTGTAGAGGGCAAAAACTGTAGAAGAAGACAGAGATTGGAATACGTCAAGCAAATAATTGAGGACGTAGGTTGCAAGTGCTACTCTGAGATGAAGAGGTTAGCACAGGAAAGGAATTCGTGATGGGCCGCATAAAACCAGTCAGTAGAATGAAGACCAAAAACAAAACAAAAAAGATTTTCAAGACATTCAACACACCTTCCTTAGGAATAAATTGTGAGATACTTGGCTAGTATTTTTTAAAGACGATAATGCGTTTCACACTCAGTATTTATTCATACCTTATAGTTGTCAGAGTTACTGCAAGAATAAAAAGGCTTCAACATTGCTGACTGCGGTAAGTTATTAAAGGAGCAGTCATTAATAAGTGGAATTAACTGTTTCAAAAACGTGAAATCGAAACACATGATTACCTGTGCTGATTGAGCATGATTCTGCTGTGACGAATCATGTGTAAACCAAGAATTGTTCTACTCAAGCAGAAGAACCTAGAGGTCAACCCACAGAAAAAAGTACTAAGGCCCCATATGAACATAAGAAGCGTATAATGCAGGACCAGGACATTGAATAATTCTGCTCCCAGTAATCAAAATTGTGAAGAAGTGTTTTTGATTTTAAACCGTTACGTAAGAGAAATTAAAATGTTTGAAAAATGAAAAAATCACACCAGTGCGTGGAAATGTTTCAATAAGCTTTTCTGTAAAATAGACGCAGGTAGAAAAGGAAGCAGATGAGGTGTAACAAAAATAAATAAAACAATAAAGAAATACTTCTAAACTAATGTGCAATGCAGTGATTCAAACGACATATACCCTCCACCTGAAGACTAGATAGAGTATTCCAGATGGCACCCACACATGGTGGGATGATGATAGCTCAGGTTTTTGAGGTGGAGAATATGGAATGATTTTTGTCAATGAAAAACACGGGGATATCAGTATCATCCACTTGCTTCTTTGTCTCAGCTATATTGCCGCATACCTTTTTGCATTTGCTTTTGAAATTAGCAATTATGAAGTTCCATTGGATAAGTACCCGAGTCAACTTCAGATTTTGCCAATAGTCCTGGGGATAGGGGTCCACAAAACATTGCTGCTTTTCACTGGGTGGTACATGTTAGATGCATGCAAATCAGTGTATGACATTTGCTTGTGCATAACTGATGACAGACTAGAAAATCTGTCTTGAGTTACTGAAGTTTTTATAACACAGGAATTCTTGTAGTTTAGGGACTCGAAGCGATTTTAAGGGCGTGGACAGATAAAGGATATAGCGTACCAGCATCATGGTAGTAAAGGAACGGGTTACTATTAATTGCCATTTGATGCAGCATTATGGAGCGTCATATTTTGAGGAATGTGGAGCAGGACCGTTTCTGCTATTAGACAAGACTAGGCGGCCGCCTGGAGTGACAAAATTTTTGGGACGCAAAGGGCGGAAAAAATTATATTCAAATCAAACAGAGAAAATCTTGAGCACATAAGAGGAAACACTAAAAAAGAGGAAAAATTAATGAACCAAAAGGTTTTGAAAAGAGTACGGAATAGTTACTTAATACCGGCAAAGTCTTTACTTACTTTGGCTGTGATGGACGCTGAAAAAGGTAATATTTTTCACTCAGTCTCAAAATATTACAGTTAAAACAGAAAACAAACAACAGCACAAGTACCCAAATGCCCTGGTTTAATACTTCAGCACGTCGCCCATCAGTATAGCATTATTTCTAAATTCAAGGAAAAATTTATCGGTACCATAAAATAGTTCCACAGCTTTACTTGCCCATTTTCTTAAAATTAATTATAGTAAGTAATTGATGCCAAATTTCTTTGCACTGGTATATTCTTTTGTGTTACAGTTCAAAATTTCCAGCACGTTCTTCCTATTTCAATTATTCTGGGAAATTTCAAAAATCTATAACAAAAAATAAACTGAGAAAATTTGTTGTCCTCAATCCTTTTTAAAAGGAATTGGGGACAATGGTCGTAACTAAGGGCTGTCTCTAGAAAAAAGGGGAAATCTGATCACCTTAGTTCAGTGATTAAGAGTGTAATAGGAAACTTGCATTGTCATCCTGTTGGATGTTGGTGGTGGTGGAGGGCGTGGGGAGGTGGATGGTAGTAAAAAGGAGGGTGCATCAGTTTTCAGTTTTTGCGTTGGGCACAAAACACCTTGGCAACGGCCCTGCTGTGGAGCATGTGAATGCAAGCTTTCCAGTACATTCCGTCATTCCGTGATATAGCACTGAGACATAGCTGGAAGGTAGTCAAGGAACTCAGACTGCAAGCGAAAGCTGCCAAAGCTACACAGATGAGTCAAAACATTAAGACGACCTGGTCAATAGCGTGTTTGTACATCTCTGGATGGTGTTATACGATCGTTTCCGGGTGGCATGGTCTCCAGGTCCTTGTTAGGTTTCCGGAGGTATGTCGCACCAGATGCTACGCACAGGTCACTCAGTTTCTGTAAACGGTTCGTGAGCGCGGAAATGGCGTCCAATAATGTCTTTGTGATATCGGTTTAAGGTTAGTCTAAATCCGTGGTCAAGACGCCAACGTGTGTTCATTACCATACCTCTTAGTCCAGTGTAATCCCATTCTGACCTAGTGACACGAAAATTTATGCAGCAGGAACATTCCGTAACTGTTGGGAAAGACATAAGGATGAAGGAAAACATGCAGTAACGTTCTCCTAGTGCAAAGCTATGATGGTGTCTTCGATTGCTCCCACAGGCTCCACGGAAGCGAAGGTAAATATCGCCCGCAGTATAATACCGCCGCCGTTGCTGCGTCCATGGCTCAGTGCAATTCCGAAAAGCCTTTCTACTGGATGAGTGCATATCCAGACACGACCACTGGCCTGCTCTGGTAATAAATGTAATTCATCGTACCAGGAGATCCACTTCCATTAACCCATTGTCCCAACCGAATTATCCAAGTAGCAACACATAGGGTTAGTCGCCTTACGTTCTGTAATGTGTGCTCAATGGTGTTCTCGGAAACAACTGTGCCTTTCTCAGCATTGTAGTTTGTCGCCACGACTGAAACAGACCGCTGCCTATCAGGGTACACACAGCTGGCAAGCCTCCGACATCCACGTTCCGTGTTGAAGCATGGACGGCCTCTAACGAATTTCCATAGATGCTCACGCCGTTAACCAGCATACAGCAGACTCGCTCAGCCGTGTCCGAATTGCTCGTTCCATTGTGTCGGGCCACCACATTCCCCACTACGTTAAATTCACGTATGTCAGTAGATTTCCGAACTGGCGGCCCAGAATCGTCGCTAAAACGATTTCACTTTTGTCTCCTATCGGTTCATGTACTTGTCTTACCACGTACGATCCTGCAACCCCACCAGATGCCATTCTATGTCGCGATGGGCACGGCTCATAAGGTAACGACTACTGTAACCAAGAAAGTTGTAGAATTTTGGAACACGTATTATGTTCGAGCATCATGACTTTTCTGGAGACTAGAAATCTACTCTGTAGGAATTATCATGGGTTTCGAAAAAGACGGTCGTGTGAAACCCAGCTCGCGCTATTCGTCCACGAGACTCAGAGGGCCATAGAGACGGAATCACAGCTAGATGCCGTGTTTCTTGACTTCCGCAAGTTCCACACAGTCGTTTAATGAACAAAGTAAGAGCATATGGTCTATCAGACCAATTGTGTGATTGGATTGAGGAGTTTCTAGATAACAGAACCTAGCATGTCATTCTCAATGGAGAGAAGTCTTCCGAAGTAATAGGGATTAAAGGTGTGCCGCAGGGGAGCGTCATAGGACCGTTGCTATTCACAATATACATAAATGACCTGATGGATCACACGGAAGTTCACTGAGGCTTTTTGCAGATGATGCTGTGGTGTATCGAGAGGTTGCAACAATGGAAAATTGTACTGAAATGCAGGAGGATCTGCAGCGAATTGACGCATAGTACAGGGAATGGCAATTGAATCTCAATGTAGACAAGTGTAATGTGTTGCGAATACATAGAAAGATAGATCCCTTATCATTTAGCTACACAATAGCAGGTCAGCAACTGTAAGCAGTTAATTCCATAAATTATCTGGGAGTACCCATTAGGAGTGATTTAAAATTGAATGATCATATAAAGTTGATCGTCGGTAAAGCAGATACCAGACTGAGATTCATTGGACGAATCCTAAGGAAATGCAATCCGAAAACAAAGGAAGTAGGTTACAGTACACTTCCTCGCCCACTGTTTGAATGCTGCTCAGCAGTGTGGGATCCGAACCAGATAGCGTTGATAGAAGAGGTAGATCCAACGGAGAGCAGCGCGCTTCGTTACAGGATCATTTAGTAATCGCGAAAGCGTTACGGAGATGATAGATAAACTCCAGTGGAAGACTCTGCAGGAGAGACGCTCAGTAGCTCGGTACGGGCTTTTGTTAAAGTTTCGAGAACATACCTTCACCGAAGAGTCAAGCAGTATATTGCTCCCTTCTACGTATATCTAGCGAAGAGACCGTAAGGATAAAATCAGAGAGATTAGAGCCCACACAGAAGCATACCGACAATCCTTCTTTCCACGAACAATACGAGACTGGAATACAAGGGAGAACCGATAGAGGTACTCAGGGTACCCTCCGTCACACACCGTCAGGTGTCTTGCGGAGTATCGACGTAGATGTAGATGTAGATATAGAAAGTGGACTGTGGTAAATAAATGGTGTTAATAAAGTTTTCACTCATTGATGTACATACTTAAATGGTTGTACGCTCAGTGGTGTCTGGCACGTAATCTGAAAATACACTGAAGGCTTTTTATAATGTTTGTTAGTATTTATTTATTTTTGAATCCGTTCAGTGGACGCCTAAGTGCTGGGGTAGTGAGCTGACATTTCGATACTATATGGACAACACCTATGAATGTAAGGAAACAGAATTAAATTTTATTCCATCTTTTTCGTACTCCGTATACAATAATGTAATATTATTACAGCAATACTGTGAAAGTCTCAGTTCATTGCTTTCTATACTTTCGGAAATACAAAATTTTACCTAAAGCCCACAATAACTTTTCAGGTACTAAAAAATCAGGTATAGAGATTGTAACGTAATTTCATATGAAACTATTACCGCAATTATCTGTTTGCGTATTTTTTTCTGGAATCATCTTTTCTCTCGTTACAAACAGCTTCACGACTAAACGTAATCTTTCGAAAATTATTATTTAATTGCATTTAGTCTTGTCAGTGATGTCATAACAGTGAGAGACAGGGTGGAGAATATATGTACAAGGTGATCGTTTTATGTTATTGAAAATCATCTGGGAAAATATCGGTGCAGTTATGAGTCAAGTGACGTATGTCCAGGGTGCATGCTTTTGTATAAAAGCAGCCAGAAGGAAAGTCAGGTGTTAAAAGAATCAGTATTTTATTCCGGTGGTTAATTCGGGCTTTATTTTAATTTTATTTAAATGAAGTATCTTAAATTCAGAAATTCTTTTTGTAATACTAATCTACTAGTTAAGAATTAGCACGAATAGTTGGGTGTTAGAACTTTTCTCGTTGGCTGCTCAGATCATCAGCCAACAGAATTTACCATTCATTTCGATTAGCATATTGCCTTCTGCTGAAGTTCATTGTCTGGAGGAGTTGCTCGCTAGCGGTATAACTGTGCAGAACATTTGGCTCCGCACCAAGAAATATACGTTAAATGAAAAAATTATTTGTTTATACAGTTATTTTGACGTAAATATGAAGCGAATACAGCAGTAAATCTTTTACCGAATCTCCGAGAAATCTAAGTGAATCTGTTTCCAAGTTAATTGCTTGTGAACTCTTTATCGTACAGTAAATCTGCGTGGTATGTTTCGAGAACGTTCTCGGAACTTTAATATGAAAACTTTTTCTGATGTTAAGTCCCATAGTGTTCAGAGCCATTTGAACCATTTATTCGGGAGGACTTGTAAAATTCTGACTTTTTTCTTGTGTATAATTCTATTGAAACAGTAGTGAACTGACGATGATAACAGTTCCGGCAGTAAATATGGACTTGATACCTATTTAAAGTTTGTTTCAGAGGCAATAAAGGCTAATTAAGTGAACTTTAAAACTTTCACGTAAGTTACTAGACTCCCGAGTACACGATAACTTCTAATGAACATACAGATACTGCCTCGAAGCTTGAGTTATGAGGCCATTGTTCGTTAGCTATCTATCAAACGTTTCTTCGGCTGAATCAGTATTACAGTACCAACAAAGAATAAAGGCGATAGGCCCCGTAAAGTCTATTAAGTAAGACGGACTGAAATGTATGCGCAGAAACCCCAATTCCGGACTTTGAGATCGAACTTGTGTAGAAAGTCAATGAAGGCCAGAATCTTCCGCGCCACAAAACGGCATCTTAGAAAAAAAAAGCGGAAGTCGATATGGAAGACGTACGGAACATGATTTCACGGTCATACTCTAAAAGTGTTTTGGAAGACTTTAGTTCAGATAAAGAGGAGGGGTAAGTAACAGACATTCGAAATTTTTACAGTTACTTGGAAAAGTAGTAACCAAACGACATTTCAAGTTGACGTATAGTTCCTTTAGTGAAATGGTTACGGCCTTGGACTATAAATAAATCTTATGTAAATAAACACAAGCAAAAAACCAGTAAGCGTTTCGTTTACACGTCTCAGATTTGTGAAGCTAGGCGTCGCGTCCGGTTTATGTTACCTTAGGCCACACGACATTAAGGCTAGTCAGCAGCCAGTTCCACTGCAACGATCAACACGATGGCTGTAACGCGGATATCGAAATGCTGTGGGGTGTTACCTTCCAACCTCCAGAAGAGATGGCAGCTGACGGACAGGGACCAAGGACGGAAGAGCCTCTCCGTTATGGAGATAAAGAGCTGAGTGTAAGAGATACTTTGCTTTTGAGTGGCAATAATTGCCCTGGCAAGGCCTTGTAATTTTACTGCTTGCTTTTGCACTTTGTTTGTCTTTGCTTTAGTGCGTTACACAGGGTGTCCCAGGAGGAATGATCAGTATTCTGGGACAAGACAGGAAAGACCATTCGAAGCAAAATCGTTTACTAATGTAGACTCTAAAACATTTCCTTAAGAGCTGTGAGCACTTGTACAGTAGGAGATACGTGTTTCCTAGAAGCAAACTTGAATCACTGCTCATAGCACTTTAGTTATGCTCTTTAAGAGTCCATGTTTGCTTGACATTTTTTGATGTTTTGATCCATACTACCATCTCTCAAAATATGAAAAGCGAAAAGCGTCCACCAGGAGAGTTTATTTCACAGCATCGAAGATGAAGCAGGGCTGTCTTTTAAAGTAATCTTGCTTAGAGCCCAAGTTCATTAGACAAATTTGCCTCGAACGATCATTTCTGGCATACTCCTGAATATCGGTTATTCCACCTCGAACACCCTGTGTAATCTACTACGACACGAAAAATGCATAAACCAGCAATAAAATTACTAGGGTTTTTCGAGGCTAGCACAAGTAACTCTTCGGCACTGATCTGTTTCGCCATAACGGAAACCGTCTTCTTTGCATATCTTCGGTGCGCAATTGGACAAATTGCGAGGTGTTGCAACCGCCTACACGTAATAAATCACGTTGCTTGCTGTTATTTCATTAACCTTGCCTGTGCTATGCCAGGTCTTGCACAAGCTAAAGTTCAGAGTTGTTGTTGTCGTTGTTGTTGTTGCGGTCATCAGACCTGAGACTGGTTTGATGCAGCTCTCCATGCTACTCTATCCTGTGCTAGCTTCTTCATCTCCCAGTACCTACTGCAACCTACATCCTTCTGAATCTGCTTAGTGTATTCATCTCTTGGTCTTCCTCTACGATTTTTACCCTCCACGCTGCCCTCCAATACTAAATTGGTGATCCCTTGATGCCTCAGAACATGTCCTACCAACCGAACCCTCCTTCTGGCTAAGTTGTGCCACTAACTTCTCTTCTCCCCAATCCTATTCAATACTTCCTCATTAGTTATGTGATCTACCCATCTGATCTTCAGCATTAATCTGTAGCACCACATTTCAAAAGCTTCTATTCTCTTCTTGTCCAAACTATTTATCGCCCATGTTTCATTTCCATACATGGCTGCACTCCATACAAATTCTTTCAGAAATGACTTCCTTACACTTAAATCTATACTCGATGTTAACAAATTTCTCTTCTTCAGAAACGCTTTCCTTTCCATTGCCAGTCTACATTTTATATCCTCTCTACTTCGACAATCATCAGTTACTTTGCTCCCCAAATAACAATACTCCTTTACTACTTTAAATGTCTCATTTCCTGATCTAATTCCCTCAGCAACACCAGACTTAATTCGACTACATTCCATTATCCTTGTTTTGCTATTGTTGATGTTCATCTTACATCCTCCTTTCAAGACACTATCCATTCCGTTCTACTGCTCTTCCCAGTCCTTTGCTGTCTCTGACAGAATTACAATGTCATCGGCGAACCTAAAAGTTTTTATTTCTTCTCCATGGATTTTAATAGCACTCCGAATAGTCTTTTGTTTCCTTCACTGCTTGCTCAATATACAGATTGAATAACATCGGGGAGAGGCTACAACCCTGTCTCACTCCCTTCCCAACCACTGCTTCCCTTTCATGTTCCGCGACTCTTATACCTGCCATCTGGTTTCTGTACAAATTGTAAATAGCCTTTCGCTCCCTGAATTTTACCCCTGCCACCTTCAGAATTTGAAAGAGAATAAACCAATCAACATTGTCAAAACCTTTCTACACTTTTCTTAATCTAGCTTCTAAAATAAGTCGTAGGGTCAGTAATGCCTCACGTGTCCCCATATTTCTATGGAATCCAAACTGATCTTCCCCGAGGTCGGCTTCTACTAGTTTTTCCACTCGTCTGTCAAGAATTCACGTTAGTATTTTGCAGCTGTGACTTATTAAACTGATAGTTCGGTAATTTTCACATCTGTCAACACCTGCTTTCTTTGGGATTGGAATTATTATATTATTCTTGAAATCTGAGGGTATTTCGCTTGTTTGTGCTCACCAGATGGTAGAGTTTTGTCAGGACTGGCTCTCTCAAGGCCGTCAGTAGTTCCAATGGAATGTTGACAACTCTGGGGGCCTTGTTTCGACTCAGGTCTTTCAGTGCTCTGTCAAACTCTTCACGCAGTATCGTATCTCCCATTTCATCTTCATCTACATCCTCTTCCATTTCCATAATGTTGTCCTCAAGTACATCTCCCTTATATAGACCGTCTATATACTCCTTCCACCTTTCTGGTTTCCCTTCTTTGCTTAGAACCGGGTTTCCATCTGAGCTTGTTCATACAGGTGGTTTTCCTTTCTCCAAAGGTCTCTTTAATTTTCCTGTACGCAGTACCTATGTTACTCCTAGTGAGATAGGCCTCTACATCCTTACAGTTGTTCTCTAGCCATCCCTGCTTAGCCATATTGCACTACCTGTCGATCTCATTTTTGAGACGTTTGTATTCCTTTTTGCCTGCTTCATTTACTGCGTTTTTATATTTTCTCCTTTCATGACTTAAATTCAATATTTATTCTGGTCCTCGAGGATTTCTACCAGCCCTCGTCTTTTTACCTACTTGATCCTCTGCTCCCTTCACTACTTCATGCCTCAGATCTACCCATTCTACTTTTACTGTATTTCTTTCCCCCATTCCTGTTAAGTGTTCCCATATGCTCTCCCTGAAACTCTGTACAACCTCTGGTTTAGGCAGTTTATCCAGGTCCCATCTCCTTAAATTCCCACCTTTTTGCAGTTTCTTCAGTTTTAATCTATTCACAACCAATAGATTGTGGTCAGAGTCCACATCTGCCCCTGGAAATGTCTTACAATTTAAAACCTGGTTCCAAATCTCTTCTTACCATTATATAATCTATCTGATACCTTCAAGGATCTCCAGGATTCTTCCATGTATACAACCTTCTTTTATGATTCTTGAACCAAGTGTTAGACATGATTAAGTTATGGTCTGTGCAAAATTCTACCAGACGGTTTCCTCTTTCATTTCTCTCCCCCAATCCATATTCAACCACTACGTTTCCTTCTCTCCATTTTCCTACTCTCGAATTCCAGTCACCCATTACTATTAAATTTTCGTCTCGCTTCACTACCAGAATAATTATCTCATCATACATTTCACCAATTTCTTCATCTTCTGCAGAGCTAGATGGCATATAAACTTGTGCTACTGTAGTAGGCATGGGCTTCGTGTCCTGTCGTGGCCACAATAATGCGTTCACTATGCTGTTGGTAGTAGCTTACCTGCACTCCTACTTTTTGTTCATTATTAAACCTACTCCTGCATTACCCCTATTTCATTTTGTGTTTATAACTCTGTAGTCATCTGACCAGAAGTCTTGTTCCTCCTGCCACCGAACTTCACTAATTCCCACTATATCTAACTTTAACCTACCCATTTCCCTTTTTAAATTTTCTAACCTACCTGTCCGATTAAGGGATCTGATATTCCAAGCACCGATCCGTAGAACGCAAGTGTTCTTTCTCCTGATAACGACATCCTCCTTAGTACTCCCCGCCCTGAGATCCGAATGGGGGACTATTTTACCTCCGGAATATTTTACCCAAGAGGACGCCATCATCATTTAATCATACAGTAAAGCTGCATGCCCTCGGGAAAAATTACGCCCGTAGTTTAGAGTAAGATCTGTCGAATTGGAGTGCGAGTCCGAATTACTGTTCTTTTAAAACCTCTGTATAACAAATGGGATGCAGAGGCTTATTGTAGCATAATTTAGCAAACTGCGTTTTCATCAGAGAAATGGAAAGGATGTGAACAAGACTGTATTATTGATCGTCGTTGCTATAACGTAAACGCCAAACATAAAGCTCTTCCTATTACTTCTTTAGTCAAGAACTTCAAACATTCGTAGAATTGACTCTTCGAACAAAATTTAAGTTTAGTATTTTTAGATTAGAGGAGATTAAGCGTGATGTATTCCTTTCCTCAGTTCACGAATGTATGAGGTAATGATACAACAGTACTAAATGGTCAAACAACGCAAGTTACGAATATTACCATAACGAAACTAAAGCACGACAGACCACTTTCTGCAAAGCTAGCGGATGTGGTAGAAAACTTTTGTTTTAAACATTTTACAAATTACAGAAACATCAGAATGAGATTTTCACTCTGCAGCGGAGTGTGCGCTGATATGAAACTTCCTCGCAGATTAAAACTGTGTGCCCGACCGAGATTCGAACTCGGGACCTTTGCCTTTCGCGGGCAAGTGCTCTACCAACTCAGCTACCGAAGCACGAGTCACGCCCGGATACTGGCAGAAGTAAAGCTGTGAGTACCGGGCGTGAGTCTTGCTTCGGTAGCTCAGTTGGTAGAGCACTTGCCCGCGAAAGGCAAAAGTCCGGAGTTCGAATCTCGGTCGGGCACACAGTTTTAATCTGCCAGGAAGTTTCATACAGAAACATCATTCCAAAATCAGGCCTCTGCACCAGTAAATATGTCTATTTCAAAAGACTCACGGTAAACAAGTTTCTCTCTCTCTCTCTCTCCATTTCTATTACTCTCGCAGATCGTCTACCTGACAATAGCATAAACACTGGAATCCAGAGGAGCTCCTTCACACACGCACCTAAGCGATCTCTATAGGCCTACTGCACAGTCACGACACTTCGCCTCCTTTTTGTTACCCAACGGGATAGCAGAGCGCCAAGACGCCAACAAGCTATACTTATGAGTACGATACAGAATGAAAGTCAGTACAATAGTTTATACTGATTTGTAAAGTTGCTTATATAACTGCGAACGTCTGTAGTGCTATAAAATTGACAATAACAAAAACGTGACTCCATATTTGTCATCTGTTAGCTTTCTAACAACACTGTGTACGTGGGGGGGGGGGGGGGGGGGGGGGGGATATAACAGTAAATTACAGAACAGTTTATTTGTGGTTCTCTTATAACTTATAGATTTTTACTGAGGAACATTGTTTCTCTTTAAGAACAGAAACATACTAGTAAACACCAGAAGACCCGACCTTCTGCAGAAAGACGACGTTTTATATCAGCCTAACAAGATAAGTTCTGTTCGGTACACTTTTTAGCCAAATCAGTGAATGTGGAACATAATACCTAGATTATTTAGCGTATTAAATAAACCACCACCCCTGTAGCTGAAGGGAATACCACACAGACATGATGATAAAAAGTCAGAAGCAACGAAACTGTATCCCAACATAGAAGAAACCAATTGCACAATCGTTGCTACACGTGACCCCCAAATGGCCAAAATCTTCACCACACTCGCTTCTAAAGCAAAAGTTAAATTCGTCAACTAAGCTTATTCTTCTCTTTAATCTGAGATGAAGTGCTCTCTGCTTACGTAGAGTTTTCCTGACATGGCTATTAAACCGTGGTGGATCTTTCCCGTCCCTTAAAACCTTACTCGGAATATATCTGTGTAGGACGCATTCAACAATGCCTTTGAATTTTTAGCATTTTTTCTCCACATCTTAGCCCTCATCGCCGAACATTTGATGCTGACTGCTGGGATGTTCTAAAATTTGCATCCTGTCACTCTTGCTGAGCAAATATATCTTTCTACCTCTATTAATATTCCTTGAAGGAAGGAAGATAACAGAGAGAAGGCCGAAAAACTGAATTCGGTCTGCTGAAGTTGTTTCATGGCGGAAGATCGTAACACTGTCCCCTGAAAGACGCACGAACCTCGAAATTACAGGTACTGAGATAAGCGATAGCGGAATTGAAAAGCAGCTACAATAGCTTAGTAGCGGAAAGGCGTCAGTATCAGATGACATATCTATATAGATTATGCGAAAGAACTTGCTGCCATTTTAGCAGTAATTTATCGTATACCGCTTGAGCAACGAAAGATATCTGACGGCTGTAAAAAGGAGCATGACATTCTCGTTTTTAAGGAAGTCCGTAATACGGATATAGGCCTATATCGCTCACGTCAACCTTTTATGGATTTATGGAACATGTTTTATGCTCAAGAATTACGTCTGAGCCGTGCCTGGCTCTCGCCATCATGTATTTTACACCCTGTTTTTAATGTACTTCCGCCTAACTATGTTAATTTAAATTACTACTGCCACTGAGTCGCTGCTTTGCCTGACTGTGACAGCGCGTATCGATATATCCCCTCTCGTAGTATCTTTGCTCGACTTCTATAGCTTCTATGCCGTTGTCTGTCGTAAATAAGTTCGTCGGTAGTTAGGAGCGCGACTTAGGGTCTGCCAATCGGGGAGTTGCAATGCGGCACTAGTGCAGTCGGGTTGGAGCAGCAGTGAGGTCTCCGTCGACATTGCTCGCCCGACCCTTGCCGCCACGCATCACTTGAGCCGGCCACTGTCTTGGTGCATCGATGGTCGGTCGTCCTAGCGGACGACGCGCATTTTGGCTCGCCGATCGTTCACGTGTCGACTTTGTGTGTGTGTGTGTGTGTGTGTGCATCGACTCTCCCTATTTGTCTTAGTGCGTGCTTAGTTACTGTTTGGTATCGTTTAGGTATTCGAGCAAGTGTTTGTCAGGTTCTCTGTGTAGTTTGTGCGATTTTGATTGACAAGTTATTTTAAATGTTGTAAGCGTATTTAAATTACAACTGTGACTGAGTTACTGCTTTGCCTGACCGACATAAGAGGTCGGTCGTCTCATGGGGCTACGTGTAACTGGTTCTCAGAGCGCTTCTGGACCCCTTCAGTTACCATCTTGTGGAACTTGGGTTGCTCCTTTCGAGGTGCAAGGATGTCGCTTACCTAATGGGAGTGTTTCCTCTGCATAGTTGGGCCAGAGCGAGTATTTCCGCCGTCGTATGTCTGGAATTGAGTGGGAGACGCACCAGCAGTGCAGTCGCGGACGGACCAGCGGTGAGTCGGTCGGTTGTTGCGGACGAGGGAAATTATCACGGAGCGGTGCAGTCGGATGGGCCTGCTGGCAACCCATGCGCAGTGTCGGGGCGTGTGTGGAGCTGTCCGATCCGTACGAGCTTCGTGGTTCACCGACCCAGGACGTCAAAGTTGAGTAGTGGTTTCTACTGCCCAAGCCACGTCCCTTCATGTTGTGGTGGTTCGTTTCGGTGGTTCGCTGTTGGGGACATTTTCCTGTCAGCAACACCGAGTGTTTCTATTGCTGAAATTAAGCTGCTATGCTTTGCAGTTAACTATATTGGATGACTCAAATTCAATTGTATCAGCAGAATTTTCTTCCTCATGGTCGTTAGTGTTCCGGTTCCTGCTCTGGCCACTAACGTAATTTCAGGCAGTGTCCTTTCCTCATCTGTTGTCGCTGTCCAACATGCTGTGTAGTTTTGACAGCTAATACATATTTCATTGTAGATAATCATGTTCTTGACTTTGGTGTTTGAGTTCTCATATACCGATTGGTGGCATGCAAGTCGTTTTGACGGTCAGTCCGTGGGTGCTCCCTGGTTTTGTTCCGACGGATCAAGTGTATTTGGGCTCACCACCTGTGTCGCCTAAGTGAACGAGTGCAGAGCGACCTCCCTGGAGGCTTCTGAGTCCCACCGGTGTTTAATTATCTATTTTAATTGGTTTAAAATTTAAAGCTTATTGTTACTTTTTCCTTTTCTTAAAAATTTTGCAAAATAAATTTTTTAATTTATCTTTCAAGCTTAAACTTTGCAGCCTTCTGCGATTAAAAGATTCTGGTAATACCGGTATATTCTAATATTTTGAAACTTAATTGAAGCCTTCAGCCTTTGGTATTACACCTTGCATGTGTCTGTTCTATCTACTTTGCTAGGATTTTTAAAAATTATTTTATTGCTATTTTAATTACGTTTTTATCTTTTTGATTTTTAAGTTTTCTTGTTTTAAACATTGTGGCCGTCTGCCTTTAAAAGTCTATGGTGATATAAAACTTCAAAACTTAATTGTGTCCTTCACCCTTTGGTATTGTACCTTGCATATGTTGGTTCTATCTACCTTCCTGTGTTTTTTTTGTAATTATTTTATTGCTGTCTTAATTGGATTTTTATCTTGTTGATTTGTTAAGATTTCTAGTTTGGAGGCATACAGCCGTGAAAGAGTTGCATTCGGTAAAGGTCCGGCTATGTGCCGCCTTGGTTGTAAAGTGTTATTAAATTACAATAAATTACAATTAGAAGGCGAAACTGACCTAAACCTTATTTGGCCCTTTCCACAATTCTAATTAGCTGCAGTGCCCAGCGGACGTCTTTTGGAAATGAACATCTCCTCTATTAAATTAACATGGATTTCGCAAAAAGAGATCCTGCGAAACTCACCTTGCTCTGTTCCTCCTTGAGATCCACTGCCCAGTGAACAACGGCGCTCAGGTTGACGCTGTGTTCCTGTCGTGACGGTATATATTGAACTGTGATACTACATGGATGCAGAGCATGGAACGTCAAGGTGCATGCAGATACTTATTATCTCACAGTCGGCCATGCTGTATGGAGGCAAGAAAGAAAACACCGGTCTCTACCAGATACAAAATTATTTACCTATTTCTAGGTTTAAACTGTGCATTAATATTTTATCAATTTGTACTCTTGTGACACTTGGTGGGAGCCCTTTGGCCGGCACGTTTAGACTGTTGGAGCTGGGTATCCAAGATAGTATGGAGCCACTATAGTACGTACAGTCACGACACTCCCCGGTGCGAAGGTTGTTAACGTTTGGTAGCTGGAACGATAATTGCGCTCCAGCCGGTGAGAAAACACACAGTCACGTGCGCTGAAAGGATTGTAAGGAAATGTTTGTTTTTTAATAATTTTATACTTAATTAGCGAAAAATGTGTTATATGTTTGCACTCCATGCGCTAGTAAATTACCAAGAAACATGAATTATAGCGAAATACATGTCAAAAGGGCCGAGTCGCACTGATTCAATGACATTAGCTACAACTTATTCATGAACAAATATTTTCCCTTATGTGAATTTTAGGGGTTACATCTGCTGAACGCAAGAAAATACTAACATAAATTTCATATATGAGAAGCATATATTTCTGTTGTTATTACCATAGGCACTTTCCTTGACACTTAAGAACTTTTTATGGAGCCTACAGATTCTCCCATTCTTTCAATTGACTCGATTTGTAATACATAAAAATTTTGTAAAAAAGAATTACTTGTGTTTCCAAAGCGAATGTGTTCAATATTCTGGCTATTATGGCTTAGATTAAGCAGCAATTGCGGAACTGATTACTTCTGTGTTGGGAAACCATTTTATTGTTTTTATGACATACTAGCACATCTATGTGATCTTCCCCCGAGCTACAGTTGTGATGCCTCACTTTATACGTTAAATAATGTAGGTATTACATTATGTATAGGTTTCCCACACTTCACATTCACTAATTTGGCTGAAAGTGTAGAGAAGAATACCCTGCTTCGTTGGTTACATCTACGAAGTCTTTCTGTAATAGGGCAGATCTTCTCGTGTTTACTAGCAATTTTTTATTATTGAAGAAAAACAACATTATTCAGTAAACGTCAGTGCGTTACAACAGAATCTTAAATAAACTCGTCTGTAACGTACCCCCTTGTACCTCCCAGGATCCTCAGGAAACGTGAATACTTGTCAATACTTAGTTACTGTTGACTGTTATGGCACTACATACACTATCTGTTTTAAAAAGTATGTTACAAATCAATGTACCAGTTAGTTTCCGCACTCATCCAATATCGTAGTAAAACCTGTCGCTTGCTGTCCGCTTGGAGAGCTGCCTTCGCTGTGGGTAGCAAAAACGAGACGGAGTGTAGCGACTCTATTTTAGAGGGTTGTATGCATATCACTCATGTACTCAGGAAAAGGTGTTATCCCTGGTCAATATGGCATGCAAAACTGCCTCTTCGAATAGTGCAACAGTCTTTCAAAATTTAGATGCTGCACCATTTTCCACCGTTTCTGTTAAACTGACGGCAAACATTAATCTGTACAGGGTGATTCAAAAAGAATATACGTATTACGAAGTACTGTTTTGTACATGCTATCGATCGCTGCGCCTCGGCTCGGCTACTGGAGAGACGAATACATAGTCTAGTTTACATTAATAGTCTCTAGACGTCAGTTGTCTTCTGTTTTGGTTGGTAACCGTCATATGTTGAAAATGGCTACTCCGCAGAAGAAATTATTTTCTGTTGTCGAGATTGCGAAGTGCAAATCCGTGATTACAGTGCAAAAACGTTTAAGGTTGAGGTATCAAATTGATTCTCCGAATGGGTGGAATAATCGCCGTTGGTATCGACAGTTTCTTGATAGAAGATGTGTATGTAAAGAGAAGAGTCCTGGTATAACGGTTCTTTTTCTTGATGATTTGGTTTGATTTGTACTTGGCCTCGGCTAAAACTCGACGACAGTCGGTAGTGTGTTGAGATCGTTATCAAGTTACGAAGACGACGTTACACAAAATAACAGTGCTGAACCGAAATGTCGACGTGGGTGAGAAAATTACTTCACCGAAAATCGCAATTAATCGTTCGTAATCGATGTTTAACTGATTAATGATGAAATATTAATGATAAAGCCAATACAGTCACATCCACAACAAATTCCCTACAAGATAGTCGTAATTTCAAGTTTCTAAGAAATCGTAACAGTGGGCTTGTTACTTGAGTCAAAGATTCTACACAAGCGCCGAGCGCTAAAGTCAAATATTATCGCTGCGCGTGACTATTTGAGGGGAGTTTCATGTCAATAGTTTGATAGAATTTTAAATCTCAAATGCACCACTTGGCACGAGAGGGTGTTTTATTACATAATATCAGTCACTTCCTAACCGAGCCATGAGAAGAAAACTGTCCCAGGTGTTGGAGGGATTTAAATTACGAGGGCTGTCCCGAAAGTAAGTTACGATTGATCGCGAAATAAAAATCACAGTGAAAATCAGAAATGTTTCATTTGTAACAGTTAGCTACAACTTTCAGGTACTTCTCTACGTAGTCGCCAATCTGACTCAGACATTCGTCGTAGCGTTGTACCAACTTGCCAATACCCTCATCATAGAAGGCAGCCGCCAGTGCTTTCCGCCAATTCTCTGCGCTGGCCTAAAGCTCGTTGTCTGTCAAAATGTTGTCTTCATAGCCAGCGGTCCGTTTGAGCAGAGATGACACTCAGTGGGAGACAATTACAGGCTGTAGTGTGGATAACCAAACATTTCCAATTGAAACGATGCAGGAACATCTTCATTGCCCCTGCAGAATAAGGCTGTGAATTGTCTTGAAGATGAAACCGCAAGGCAGTTATGTAATGTTGGTTGCATAGCTTCAGGGGAAAATTCTCACAAGGCCCTTGTACTTGGTGGGAGACACTATTTTCTATAACATCTTTACGCGCTCACTAAGAGCTCAAGAATGAAAAGATCGACATAATTCTACCTAGAGTCATACTAGAGACACTGCCCAACACATCTTTGCAAAGCTTTATCGGATTTTCTTAGTCGTTTCCATTTCGCGACCTATCGTAACTTACTTTCTGGACAGCCCTCGTATATGCGTCCGACCTATCACTGAAGTTCCATAAACCACTGGCTACTATGAATGAAAATTGTCTATGAGTGTTCGTTGCCTAAATCACTCTCTAAGTAATGTTTAGTTCAATTATCTAGTTAAAAGTTCACTTTATTCTAGTAGGTAAAAGTCCTCCGATCGATTTCTAATGCCGTGATATTTGAAGTCAGAAGATCGTATTACTGCGTCATAATATATCTCTATTATTCTGTCTCAAAAACAATCTAAGCGCGCCTACATGTACGAGCATTCAAATATATGACCTGCTTCAGCTACCTCTCGTACTGTAGTGACAATGGATTGAATTATACTTAGTCATTACTCACAATTACCAAAGCGTACTCACACGGAGTATTCTTTGGGATTGTTCGTTCTACTTTTCGAATGTTAATTTATGCTAATTTTGCAATTTATTATGATTTTTATTTTAATTTTACTGAAATTTAATCTTTCTTACGTAGATTGCTAAATTCTCAAGTCTTAGACTCCTGGTTTAATTACTTGTTATTGTCCTAATAATAGTGATAAATTGACCTTGGTTCGCTTATTCACTTTTCTGGGAATTTGGGACTTGGGGAGAAATCTATGGGGTATTGGGAGCTAATTTTTGATTTTTATTTCTCGTCCGATGAAGTGGCATTATAGTAGCCACCTCGTGTTCGGAACCACATGCAGCCATTGAACCTGTGCGAGAATCGCACAAGGTCAATGTGTTTCGTGCGATTGCTCGATTATTTGCGTACGGCCCATTCTTATTTAACGAAAACGCGGTTAACGGTCAGCAGTGTCTCGCTGTGGTACAAAACTAGCTGTTTCCGAGGCTCCACGAAGACAACTTAATTTTTCAACAACACGGTTCACCCCTTCACTGGAGAATGAAACTCTACCGAATCGTTGGATTGGTCGTCAAGGAGCAGGCGACTTAACGTGTCTCAGCTGTCCTCCATGGTCACCGGATTTGACACCCTCTGACTTCTTCCTATCGGGTTTCGTTAAAGACAACGTTTACGTACCACCACTCCCGTAGAGCATGGAAAAATTGAGGAACCGGATTCTTACTGCCATAACATCAGTGACGAAAAACATGCTTGCCCGAATATGGGAGGAATTTGAGTATCGATGTGATATTGTTCGTGGCGGTGATGAAGGACATACTGAACATCTGTAATCTGAGCTAGAGAGATTCATAAATGTGTGTGTAAGATTTCGTATTCGCATGTCTTAAAGTTTATAAATATATGCATTCGAAATATGTATAGTCTTTTTGAAACACCTAGTATAACGATACAGAACAGAGAACTATCTGTCCAGTAACCTAGTTTTTGTATGCAGTGTTTTATATCTCAAACTTACTTCAATTTCATTGAGTTTTACAGACAATAACATCCAGTGCATTTCATCTATTAGCAACACTAAATAATGAAAACAATTAAAGCGAATTTCTTAGAATAGAAACTGATTGAAAATTTATATATGGCCCCTAATGAACAAATAATTTCTGATGGATACACTGGCACACAACTTAAGCTAAACTCTGTTACTGGCTCCAGAACGCTTTAAAGCACATTTATATCCAAATACATAATTAAAACATTTGTGGTAATTGTTATAATTTTAATGATTTTGCATTGTTACCTTACCTGAGATAGAAAAGAGAAGCACCCATAACTTCATGGTTTGAGGGTGTGTATGGCATGAATCAAATTTAGGAAGAAGTTTTGTAGTGTGTGCGTCATTGACCACCCTTTGGCCTGGATGGATGCACTGATAAAAGGTGCCATAAAGAGTTGTATGTTATCCTAAAGTGAGGCGAAACAAATTGTTGTAGCTGGTCCTGTATATTCTCGATGCAGGCACTGAGTCGTCAGAGCTGGTAAAACATATGTTCTATTGGAGATCTCAATACTATGCATAAAGTTCATAGAAACACGTGCCAGATACTGTTGAAAAATTACACCGAGACACGCACAAGGGCGCAGGATGTCCTTGACGTACTGTTGTGCCGTCCCAGTTCCCTCAGTGACCACAAGCCATGGTCAGACGTCATACTCAATTAGTTCCCACGCCATGCCGCCAGTAGAAACACTGCAGTGCGTCTTCTAAACTTTGAAAGGACAGGAGCTCTTCACAAGTCACCGCCATTCTTGCCAATGATGTTCATCATTCCGAGTGCATAACTGTGATTCATTACTGAACACAATGCAATGCTATTCCCCTTCAGTCTATGCTTCCCCACCACTGAATCATTCCAAAGGCAGACTTCGTGGTGTAGTGTCAATTGCAGCCTACAAAAGGAAAGCTCCATCCTATTCCGTCTCTTGCAGTTTCCGAGCAACGATGCAGGATGACACAAAATGCTATCGAGAGTCTGTTAGTTGTTTTAGGACGACAGGCGCAGGGGAGAAGAGGTAACAATATGCTTCGTGTAGAGTACAGCAACCGCACCTAGTTGTCGTCAGAGGTGACGGACCCGAAACTTGATGAAGAGCATTCTCATGCAGTGGAACATGGGCACACTTTTACATCCGAATATCCAACATATCTGGATATTACACCATTCAACAAGCGAGCAAAATGGACACCCACCATAATGCCGCTTTTAGAGACTGTCCGGTGCTGATAACGCTGTCTCAAGCGAGTACATGACATCTCTCTGTCCTTCACGACCTTCACTCAGCATCAGAAGCTGTACAGGCCTCTTATATGCTCGACCTGCTCTGATGACAATCTTCGAGAACGAATATTTAATAGTTGTGAAAACACACTTGACCTCTTAGCAACAAGTAATCCTGAGCTAATGACGACCATTAATACGGATACAGAAATTAGTGAACAGAGGGTCGTCGTAGCGATACTGAATATTGTAACACGAAATCCTCGAAAAATAAAAGAAAAATATACCTGTACAAAAAAGCAGATATAAATTCTCTTGACACCTTCCTGTGTGACAATCTCCACTCCTTCGAAATTAACAGTCTAGGTGTAGACCCGTGGCGTACGGAATTCGAAGAAATAGTGTCGACCTCAACTGAGAGATTCATACCAAATACAGTGACCAACGACGGAGCTTCCTTGTAAGCAAACGCGTCAGAACAGTGTTGCAGAAACAACGAAAAAAGCATGACAAATTCAAAGAAACGCAAAATCTACAAGACTGGCGATCTTTTATTCAAAAGCTCGAAATTATGCGAGATGTTTATTACAGTTTCCACAACGAAAATTTGTCTCGAAACCTGGCAGAAAATCCAGAGACATTTTGGTCGTATATAAAGTGTGCTAGCAGCAAGACGCGCTCAGTGCCTTCTCTGCTCCATAGCTATGAAAATACTATCGAAGCCAGTGCTGCCAAAACAGAGTTACTAAACAGAGCCTTCCTAAATTCCGTTCCCAAAGCAGACGACTTAATATTTCAGAATTCGAATCATGAACAAGTCCCAACATGCGTAACGTAGAAGTAGATATTCTCGGAGTAGTGAAGCTACATAAATCACTTAATAACAGCAAGTCATTTGGTCCAGACTGTACACCAATTAGGTGCCTTTCAGAGTATGCGGATGCAATAGTTCCATATTTAACTATCATATAAAACCGGCCGCCCGATGAAAGATTCGTACCCAAAAAGTGGAAAATAGCACAGATCACCCCAATGTTCAAGAAATGTTGTAAGAGTAATCCGCTTAATTACAGGCCCATATCATTGATGTCGATATCGAGGAAAATTTTGGAACATATATTGTGTTCGAACATTATGAACTGCCTCAAAGAGAACGGTCTATTGACAAACAGTCAACACGTATTTAGAAAGTATCGTTCTTGTGAAACACGACTTGCTCTTTACTCCCACGAGTTTTGAGTGCTGTTGACAAGGGATTTCAAATTAGCTCCGTATTTTTGAATTTCCTGAAGGCTTTTTACACGGTACCACACAAGCGGCTTATAGAGAAATTGCGTGCTTATGGAATATCATCTCAGTTGTGTGCCTGCATTCGTGATTTCCTGTCAGAGAGGCCACAGTTCACAGTAATTGACAAAAAATTGTCGAATAAGAGCGAAGTGATTTCTGGTGTTTCCCAAGGTAACGTTTTGGGCTCTGTTGTTCTTCATATACACTCCTGGAAATGGAAAAAAGAACACATTGACACCGGTGTGTCAGACCCACCATACTTGCTCCGGACACTGCGAGAGGGCTGTACAAGCAATGATCACACGCACGGCACAGCGGACACACCAGGAACCGCGGTGTTGGCCGTCGAATGGCGCTAGCTGCGCAGCATTTGTGCACCGCCGCCGTCAGAGTCAGCCAGTTTGCCGTGGCATACGGAGCTCCATCGCAGTCTTTAACACTGGTAGCATGTCGCGACAGCGTGGACGTGAACCGCATGTGCAGTTGACGGACTTTGAGCGAGGGCGTATAGTGGGCATGCGGGAGGCCGGGTGGACGTACCGCTGAATTGCTCAACAGGTGGGGCGTGAGGTCTCCACAGTATATCGATGTTGTCGCCAGTGGTCGGCGGAAGGTGCACGTGCCCGTCGACCTGGGACCGGACCGCAGCGACGCACGGATGCACGCCAAGACCATAGGATCCTACGCAGTGCCGTAGGGGACCGCACCGCCACTTCCCAGCAAATTAGGGACACTGTTGCTCCTGGGGTATCAGCGAGGACCATTCGCAACCGTCTCCATGAAGCTGGGCTACGGTCCCGCACACCGTTAGGCCGTCTTCCGCTCACGCCCCAACATCGTGCAGCCCGCCTCCAGTGGTGTCGCGACAGGCGTGAATGGAGGGACGAATGGAGACGTGTCGTCTTCAGCGATGAGAGTCGTTTCTGCCTTGGTGCCAATGATGGTCGTATGCGTGTTTGGCGCCGTGCAGGTGAGCGCCACAATTGGGACTGCATACGACCGAGGCAAACAGGGCCAACACCCGGCATCATGGTGTGGGGAGCGATCTCCTACACTGCCCGTACACCTCTGGTGATCGTCGAGGGGACACTGAATAGTGCACGGTACATCCAAACCGTCATCGAACCCATCGTTCTACCATTCCTAGACCGGCAAGGGAACTTGCTGTTCCAACAGGACAATGCACGTCCGCATGTATCCCGTGCCACCCAACATGCTCTAGAAGGTGTAAGTCAACTACCGTGGCCAGCAAGATCTCCGTATCTGTCCCCCATTGAGCATGTTTGGGGCTGGATGAAGCGTCGTCTCACGCGGTCTGCACGTCCAGCACGAACGCTGGTCCAACTGAGGCGCCAGGTGGAAATGGCATGGCAAGCCGTTCCACAGGACTACATCCAGCATCTCTAGGATCGTCTCCATGGGAGAATAGCAGCCTGCATTGCTGCGAAAGGTGGATATACACTGTACTAGTGCCGACATTGTGCATGCTCTGCTGCCTGTGTCTATGTGCCTGTGGTTCTGTCAGTGTGATCATGTGATGTATCTGACCCCAGGAATCTGTCAATAAAGTTTCCCTTTCCTGGGACAATGAATTCACGGTGTTCTTATTTCAATTTCCAGGAGTGTATATAAACGATTTAGGAGACAATCCGAGCAGACATGTCATGTTGTTCGCTTTAGACGGCAAAATTATCAGAAGATCAAAACAAATTGCAAAATGACTTATAAACGATATCTGTATGATGCGAAAATTGACATTTGACTCTATATAATGAAAAGTGTGGATCATCTAAATGAGTGCTAGGAAAGGAACCCGTTAAATTTGGGTTACACGATAATTTTGTCAAATCTAAAGGTCGTAATTTCAGCTAAATACCCAGGAATTTCAATTACGAACAACTTAAATGGAACTGAATACATAGAAAAGGGTTTGGTAACCGCAAAGCAAAGACTGTGTTTTATTGACGGAAAATATTTAGAAAATGTAACAGCTCTACTAAAGGTACTTCCTACACTACGCTTGTGCGTCCTCTTTTGCAGTCCGGAATCCTTACCAGGTAGGATTAACGGAGTACATCGAGAAAGTCCAAAAGAGAGCAGCACTTATATACTAAGGTGAAATAATGGGGAGTGTCACTGACATGATACAGGATTTGGGGTAGACTTCTTTAAAACAAAGACGTTTTTCTTTGTGGCGGAACCTTCTCACGAAATTTCAGTCACCATCTTTCTTCTCCGAATGCGAATATATTTGGTTGATGCCGACCAAAATATGGGGAACGATCATTATAATAAAATAGGGAAATCATAGTTCTCATGGAAAGATATAGGTGCTTTCTTTTTCAGAGATCTTTTCGAGATTGGAATAATAGAGAATTATTGAGAAGGTGTTTCGGTGAACCCTCTTCCAGGCACTTAAGTGTGATTTACAGAATATCCATCTCAATGAAGATGTACAACACTAGTGCTCTGTGGTGGCCGTTTTACCCGTCACAAAGAACCGCAACGCTAGTCGTTTGCACATCCTTACGAATGTTAGAGCGGTAAAATTTAAGATAAACACGTGCACTTGGAGCTCGAAACGCTTTCTTCAGACAGAATTAATAGAGTTCTGTCCTGGATTGCACTCTGCTACTGTGTTTGTTGGGTGACTACCTATGAGTTGACAGTGTTACGGAATAAACTCCGCTGTTAAGTTCAGTAGCAAAGAAGGCATCAACCAGCGGAGCAGCCAGCTGTCGGAATATGTGCAGACAACTGAAATACAGTAACGTTCCTTCTAGCGCTTATCGTTGTCATCAGGAAGAGTAAAGCGACAACTGAAAAAACATTTCCCTTTTGAGTGAACTGAATTAATGGGAGCAATTCGAGACGGCAGTTTTGAAGAGTTCAGAGACTGCCACACCGCAGAGCAACACAACTTGTAAACAAAACTTGTAAAATAGCTCAGTAATGTGGAGCGGATAAGTAGGACATGTGGTTAAAGTAAATATGGCCGAGCGGTTCTAGGTGCTTCAGTCTGGAACCGCGCGACCGCTACGGTCGCTGGTTCGAATCCTGCCTCGGCATGGATGTGCGTGATGTCCTTAGGTTAGTTAGGTTTAAGTATTTCTAAGTTCTAGGGGACTGATGACCTCAGATGCTATGTCCTATAGTGCTCAGAGCTACTTGAACCATAAAATAAATAACAAACGGCGGCCGTCGATAACTATGTTCATGGTACAGACCTTAGGGAGGATTTAGAAAGAGAAGGACAGACGTTATGAAAGGGTCTGTAAGTTTCGTGTGAGTTCGTCCCGAAATCCTACCTGGAACCTCTCTTCTCTCTCCTACTCACCGAGGTATCTAGGTAAGACCCACGTTCCTCCCTCACAGCACTATTTCCGTCTCTACTTTTCCCACTAATCTCTCTGGCCGTATTAAACAAATGGAAGAAATTGGCAGAGAACATAATGAAGTGAGTGGCTTGCAGCATAACGTCTCACAGCCTCCTGGATTCGAACGCGTGTAATGAGTAGAAATGAATAATAATATTAATGGAGTACATATATTCAAGAACACACTTCATTTTAAATGCAAAGTACATCCGGACAGCCACTTGAAAATAAAGTACTAACGACATTTGGAACTACATGCTTTCTACAGCTCTTTGAATAACTGGCCAGAAAATTCCAAACGGAAAATTTACTGGGTTGCTGTTGATACGATCAAGTTGAATGATGACAGCAATTAGCCACACAAATAGCCATTTACCAGATGTATTCAAGCACAAACCACACTCCACTGAAGGTGACAAAATAAATATCGCTGCATCAGTCATATTAATGTCTGGACGCCCCCTTTTATGATCTATCACACAGACTTTACAATTACCTCGTGCCACTGAATTTATTATCCGGGGCCTGTCACCTTCCTCAAAAAATGAACTAACATACAAATGACTGTTGCCGCGTTTCCGGCGAAGCGTGTAATGATGATGACCTCGGTTTTAGTTCAGTCAGCTGGCTGGTCGTGAGCATCGTTTTTGATTATGAACGCATGCATGTTGTAAACAAGTACAACGTTACTGTGACGCCAACACCTAGACGTTTATTTCGAGCCTTTTTCAGACTCACTCACAATGACGTTGTTCACAGAGATGAGGAGCCCTGTAGTGGGAGGGGAGGGAGGATCGCCGTCTTGTCATATGGTGTTACGGCTTAGGTATTTCCACAACCTTCACTCTCTTCCCTTCTTAAACTACAGTGACTAGACTATAGAGAAGATGAAGTATTAGGCTTCTTGCAAATAGTTTTCATATTTATGTAACAGCTCCCCTTCTGTGCCCTCCCCGACCCCCTGTCCATATATTCCGGATTCGAATCAAGAACAACTACCAACATGAGTGACTTATAAGCAGATATCATCGGTGTAGCAAAGCAGCAAAGGCCTCAGGTCTAGATTGTACACAAGTACACTTTCTGAGTATGCTAATGCAGTGAATCAATACTTATCAATTAAAACATGTCCGCCCTTGGTAGCTGACTGGTCAGTGCGACGGAATGTCATACCTAACGGCCCGGGTTCGGTTCACGTCTGGGTCGGAGATTTTCTCCGCTCAGGGACTTGGTGTTGTGTTGTCCTTATCATCTTCATCATTTCATTCCCATCGATATGCAAGTCGCCGAAGTGGCGTCGACTCGAATGACTTGCACCAGGCGAACGGTATACCTGACGGCAGGCCCTGGCCACACGGCTTTTCCATTTCCAATTACATACAACCCCTCACTCGTAGAAAGATCCGTACCCAAAGACTGAAAAGTTGCGCAAGTCACACCAATATCCATGGAAGGAAATGAACATAATCCGCTGAATTACACATCAACATTACTAACATCGATTTGCAGTAGAATTTTGGACCATATATTCTACTCGAACGTAATGAATCCCAATGGAGAAAACGATTTATTGACAAACAGCTCATGAAACACTAGCTCTTTTTTATCACGATGTAATGAGTGCTACCGATAGGGGAAGTTAAATGGCTTTCACATTTTTTTAAATGTCCAGAAGGCTTTTGACACAGTTCCTCACAAGAAACTTCTAACTAAACTGCTTTCCTATGGTGTCGTCCCACTTGTGTTACTGGATTCGTGATTTGCTGTCAGAAAGGTCAGTCTTCATAATAACTGACGGAATGTCATCGAGTGAAACAGAAGTTACATCTGGGGTTCCCCACTGAAGTGTTGTAGGCTCTCTGCTGTTGCTGATCTACATAAACGAGTCAGCCCAATTAGATAGTTTTCAGATAATGCTGTTATTTACCGTCTTGTAAAGTCGTCAGAGGACCAAACCCAATTGCAAAATGGTATAGAAAAGATATCTGTATGGTGTGAAATGTATTACTTTTCATCTTTAGAAAACAAACAGCGAGGAAAATCGGGTCTTACTTCAATTGCCAAAAGTTTATATCTTAACAAAATGCGCGTCTTTTAGGTAGATTTACAAAACAGTAAAAAATTCCTGTCATTGTCTTCTATAAAAATAATTTTCGTCTAATTGACGCACTCAATTGCAAGGTTAAAACAGCCACCAAAATGTAACAGTGGATGGATGGGAGTGAGGCAGTTAACAGGATAATCTATGCACGAAAAGCAGCAGCGTTTTATGTACGTGTGTTTCAACGCAGCTATCGGAAATTTCGATAAATGTCAACCAATCGTGATACATATACAACATACTTGTTTTAGTCATTGTTATCATTATCTTCTGTAGGAAGACTCGTGTGCTGCAACTCTTCAAGCTAGTTACCCTACGTAAATCCCTTCATCTCTGCAGAACTGCTGCGGACTACATCCATTTGAACCTGCTTACTTGTACTCTCTTCTATTTTTCAATGTGCTCCTCTTATTTTTGCCAGGCTTCATTTTATATCCTCATTACATCCTCCATGCTCCTTTAGCTGCTTAAATCGTAAAACTCATCTCCTACTTTTAGTCTCATTTCGTATTCCTCTTCACTCATTATCACAAGACGTAGTTCGAATCGGTTCCATTATCCTTCCTTTATTTTGGTTGGTATTCATCATATTCTTACACCCTCCTTTCAGGACACTGTCCATTCCATCAACTTTGTCTTAGAACACCTTAGACGCATCCGACTGAATTACAATGTCTTTGATAAACTTATAGATTTTATTTCATCTCCCTGAAATTTGATTACATTCCCAGACTTTTTTCTTGGTTTGCTTTACTTCTTGCTTAACAAACATAGTGAAGAAAATCCGGGAGAGGCTATTAACCTTTTTGACAGTGTTCTCTATTACTTTTACCCCGTGCAACCCGTTACAGCAACCTGTTTTTTGTACGTTGTCAAAAGCTTTCTCTCGGTATACAATGGCTGTAGGATTGCCTTTTTCCTTGAAGACAATGTCCCATGGGGATCAGAAATACCTAACTTTTAACATCGCGACCCCAACAAAGCCTGTCACACGTCTGTATGTGCAAGTGCGTGTTCGCGACAGGCCATTAGCAATCAAAGAAACTCCAGGTAATTAATAATCTGTACATACCGTCCCATTCTTAATTACTGGCTGACTAGGGAGCTTTTGTTGTTAGTTTGATTTCTCAAATATTTAAATGCAAATTTACCTTGATTAATAATTAAGTGATAAGAGAGGTTGTACTAGGTAGATGCGAGACATCCTGAGGAACAATATTCCGGAATCCGAATTCACATGCGATCATTTCGTAATGCTTTTATTATTTTCTCGAGGTGTCGGCAACCGTTAAATTTAAACAAAAAAGCAAACTGCTTTTCTTCTCCGTCGAGGAAGCGCTGTGCTATAAAAATGACTTTGTTTCGACGACTGAGGGTTAGGCAAGAATGGAAACTTCTTTTCACCAGTCCCAGTAGGCAGTTCTCAAGCCAATGCTCTTGTCATCTGTTGGTACTAGCACTATTTTCTGAGTTCAGATGTGCAACAACGTCCAGTAGTTCCGAGGTCATATGATCGCCGATCACAGCTGCCCCGGCACAGTCTTTGACCTATTCTTTCGAATCAACAGTTGTAGCAAGATGACTTACATGAGAACGCGATTAGATCTTGGCATTTACCACTTCCCTCTTTGTATGGATGAACATGGACTATAGCTCTGTAACATATGGGATAATTGTAACCAAATTTTGTGCATGTACGATTATAACGTACCATGTCGAGTAATCACTCTTGGAGAAAGATATGCCTAGCACCCTGTGTGGCCTGAAGACGATGCGAAGCGGTTAAGAGGCTTTACATTAAAGAAAAATAACCATCTAAGAGGAAACCGTAGTTTTCTGACATTCGTAGATGACTTATAGCAGTGCTGATGACATTGAAGCAATAGGAATGCGGTTGGCTGGAGCAAGTTTGACATACAAAGTGCAAATTACATACTGCTTATACCGGGCTTGCTATATCAATCATCTACTATGTAGGTAATAGTACTGTGATGTGAAGGTGTCCCTAGCACTGCTAACGTTGAGATGACAGACGACGGTGAGAAGACGGTAGCTTACAAATATAATCGAACACGACTAGTATGAGTTGCACTAAAGTCCACTGCTCTTGGTGTTTCTAGATTGGCAGATGACAATGACGCATGTGGTTAGCATGAATCCGACTAAAAATCTTGGTACAGGTGTGAGTCCTTTACAATCATGGAACCCTTAAGCAATTATAATGAGGAGGGTGGTAGTGGAAAAACAGGTTAGAGTTTTTAGACTGGTTTATTTCATTAGGCGTTTCGGGCGTACTCATTTTTAGATGATCAGATAAAAATACAGTAACAGATATAAAGTTACATGGTGCACATAAAACACAGTGTCTTAAATAATCAATCTAGTTTCAACATATTCACACAATTACTATTTTTCATAGATAAATATATACCATTTAATGAAATGGCCGATTCCTTGAAAAGTTTGTTTTCGAACAAATAACAAAGCTACTTTGTCATAGTCTACATGTGCCACTGGACAAATTTTGTAAGGCAGGAATCTACAAAATTAAATGTGGATCTTGTGTTGACTAATACATCTGGCAAGCTGAGAAAGAGTTTGGCGTCAGATTCAGACAACACAGTTACGCGAATAACAGTAGTGCGTTGGGTCGTCATTCGGAAGTACAGAATCCTGGACCCACGGCGGTTGAAAGTAGCCTTTTCCCAACTACATTCTAAAGAAAAAGGCAATACTTTAGATATTCTCGAGGAACTTTAAATCTATACCAACAGTCGGCTAGCTCCTAACCTTATAATTGATGAGCAAACCTCGCAGTCGGAAGTGGGTCTCCTAGTATACTTGACGACCTGCTTGTCAATAACAAAGAAATAGATGGATAAGCTGAATTATTGACGACCTACTGCTCTAAGTCTCCGTGTATATGAAAAAGGATTTCCATCTACCTCGCTTTAATATTTTACTACTTTCTTCCTATGAGCTTGTAAGGGATTGTAGTTATAGACAAATTCTTATCGTGTTACTCTGTGTAATCATATTATTTATTTTATTTATTTATTTATGCATTTATTTTACCTGGCAAGATTAGGGCATACTCAGATTGAACGAGTTACAGTTTCTACATAACATTAAGGACATATAGCGTATTATGCAGTATTGATTTTAAAGAAAAAACTAAATATTATAGCAGTAGTGCAATGATAATTATAACAATAACAAAATAATTATAACAGTCAACTATAATAATAATAATAATAATAATAATAATGACTATGTATATGAAAGTAAACATACTTTTCTATTGTGAATGTCAGTCCCATTGTTAGTTGGGAATTTTCTCGTTATGTTCTTGCAGCTTGTGAGTTATCCTCATCGAGCAGAGACATAAGATGATAGACTGGGGTGAAAGAGATATATAAGATGTAGATAGGTTAGAGGAAGAGAAATAGAATGGTAAAATTCGAAGCTGTGATGGAGAGGAGAAAGAAAGAGATGGGAGGGGCACAACAATGGTGTCTATACCGTCCCTAATATGTATGTTTTGAGTTCCCTCTTGAATGCTGGGTAGTTCTGGATAAGACGCAGATCACAGGGGAGCGCGTTCCATAGTCGTATGGCTGAGATGGAGAATGACACGGAGAAAGATTTTGTGTTATTTAAAGGTACAGCCAAGATGATAGACGTATCCGATCTGGTGTTGCGATTGTGGAATGATGATAGGTGTTTAATGTGAGAAGATAAGTATTGGGGGCACCAGTGGCTAAGAAATCGATGAAGTAAGCACATCGTGTGGAGATCGCGTGCCTTATGTGGGCGTATGCAACCTAGCTGGGAGTATGAAGGACTGATATGATCCTACAACCGAATATTGCACACGTATCTAACGCAAGCATTCATCAATAGCTCGAGGCATCTAGAATTTTCACTATTTGTGCCGTGTTGAGCTACATCGCAGTAGTAAAGATTAGGCAAGACTAGTGTTTGGACTAATTTTTGTTTAACATGGGTTGGAAGCATTTTTCTAAATTTTTGAATTGCATGTAGGGAGGAGAGCAATTTCCAGCAAGCTGTGACTGTTTGTCCTTCCCAGTTTAGATGTTCATCCTAGATTATTCCAAGGTCTTTTACCGTTTTTTGGTATGGTAGCTGGGTACCATTGAGGAGTATTTTAGGGCCTGTTTTGCGAAAGTACCGGCTGATTAACTTTGGATGAGATATAAGTATGACCTGGGATTTCTTGGGGTTTAGTTTCAGACCTAGGTTCTGTGCCCATCGAGAAACCGAGCAAAGATCGGCGTTCATACTCGCTACTGCGCCAGCAATGTTTTTGGTGCTTGCAGTTATGTACAGTTGGATGTCGTCGGCATAAAGATGGTAGTTGCAGGAGTGAATCACTGAAGAAATATCATTAATGTTGAGTGAGAAGAGTAGTGGACCAAGGACGGAGCCTTGGGGAACTCCAGAGCGCACGCTTTTCCATGATGACTTTTCCGACCCACAAATGACTTGTTGACTTCTGTTTTTGAGGTAGCTGTCGAACCAGTGTATTGCACTGTTTGAGAAATTCAGCTGTTTCATTTTAATTAGTAATATATCGAAGTCAACTGTGTCAAAAGCCTTGCTAAAGTCAAGCAGTGTTAGGATAGTAGCTTCACATCTGTCCATAGCATGTTTTATGTCATCAGTTACTTTGATTAATGCGGTTGCTGTACTATGGTGCTTTCGAAAGCCTGACTGATATTCGTCATGAATGTTATGAGTTTTGAGGTAATCCGTTAGCTGTTCATGGACGATGTATTCTAGGGCTTTAGATATTGCAGGTAGTATGCTGATCGGCCTGTAGTCACCTGGCGACTTAGGGTTGTCAGTCTTGGGTATAGGCTGAATTAAACTTTGCTTCCACTTAGTAGGATATGTACTACTGACAAGAGACAGGTTGAAGATGTCTGTGATAACTGGAATAATAGTGTCTACGACGTTCTTAATCATGCCAATGCTCACTCCATCATTTTCTACTGCCTCGGAAGAGGTTCTCATAATTGCCTTGTGTACTGTGCCTGTAGTGACATGTTTTAGGAAAAACTTGTCTTTCGAGAGATTGATATCTTGGGGCTGGTAATTTGTCGCTGCGTGGCAGTTTACAGCTGTTGAGAAGAAATCGTTTAATTCTTCTGCAGACGGCTGATAAACAGCTTTTTCCACAGTGCAGCAGGTTTTGATATGCCGCATACGACAGAGCGGGCATGTGTGATTTTGGCATTCCTCACGCTTTGCTTGGTTCTGTTTCGGAGTTTCCTATAAGCTTCGTACGCCTCGGGAGTTGGGTTACGCTTGAAGGCCCTATGTGCAGCATCACGTTTATTCATTAACTGGCGTAATGCAGTGGTGAGCCACGGAGTGGGAGCTCTATTTACCTTGACAGTGCGTTGGGGAGCATGTTTATCATACAGTGCAATAATTTTGCGACATAATTGCCAAATTTTTCCGTCTAAAGTCGGTTCATTGCTTATATCATGCCAAGGGATGTCTGAGCAATCATTTTGAAGAGCGTCATGGTTAACATTTTTTAAGTTTCTGTAGGTTACCAGGTGAGATCTTTCTTTGGTAGTATGCACTGAGTAATTTAAGAATATCACGTCATGAGCAGAGTGTCCCGGAGCGGATGTCTGATTGGCGCGGATTATTTTATCTGGTCGCTTTGTTGCTATTATATCTATGCGTGTGTGGCTGTGTGGCGTGTGATGAGTTGGGTCCAGCGGTGTTAAACTCATATCATTGGAGTGGAACAGTCGCCTTAGTTTTTCGGCAGAGGAAGATTTAAACTGTAAGTCGATGTTTGTGTCGCCCATAATGATTATGTGTTCATACTGTGTCACGAATGAGGACAGGGCAGACTGAAAGGAGGACATGGCACCGACGTTTGGAAGTTTATAGATTACTCCAATTAGCAGTTTCTGATTTGATGTATTTAATTCGAAAAAGAAGAACTCGGCTTCTCCTTTGCCCTTTGCATCCGATGTGCATAGTACAGTAGGTGTCAGATCAGAACGAACATAGGCACCAACACCACCCCCGCGTCGTATGGTTTCTTCTGTTATGTGTGATACTAATTAAAGTTAAACTACGAAAACACAGTAGAAATAACACCTCTGGACAGAATGACGTCAAACTGCAACGGAATATTATCGGAGAAGAGGGAAATCCTATGGTAGAAGAAAAAAAATATTTTGAGAATTGATGAATAGGTAGCGCCGTATATGTCAGAATATGTCAATGAAAACACCTGTCATGCGCACGACTCACTGAAGTTGGAATAAACACGCCTGGTACACGGCTGCTCCTCCTTACGCGTCTGCGGTTTTCGACGTGACAGCCTGAATGAAGGATGGCGCTCTGCTTTTAAAGCTGTATTACAAAAATAATAACTGAGCGCACGTCACTCTGCAGACGTTGCGTACACTGAAGGGTTTGAAAAAAAAAAGGCGTTGGTTCGATGACTGCCGTGGGTCAGGAAAAAATGATCCCGAAGCTCGAAAAGACGTGTTCTTTTGGCATGCGACCTGATAGAGGAAAGAAACGACCAGCATTGACGTCAGTTGGAAGCAGTGGCCACAGCAGTGTAGGAGGAGATGAATGGTGGTGTGCAAACGTGTAGTGCACGGAGAATTGCCCGAACATTGGATATACTCGTGAGCACCGTCCGTAAACTCATACGAATCTAAACTCCTACCGCACAGGTCATGAAGGCCCAACGGTAGCGACCGGCCGACGTGTCATTCTCAGCGTCACTGGATGTGGATATGGAGGGGCATGTGGTCAGCACACCGCCCTTCCGACCGTATGACAATTTCCGAGACTGGAGCCGCTACTTCCCAATCAAGCAGCTCCTCAGTTTGCCTCACAATGGCTGAGTGCAGCCCTCTTGCCAACAGCGCGCGGCAGATCGTATGGTTACCCACACAAGTGCAAATCCAGCACTACAGCGCTTAACTTCGGTCATCTGACGGGAACCGATGTTACCACTGCGGCAAGGCCGTTGACTACCCATCTCTGCTAACCATTCAAAATTAACCTGTTGACCTGCCAGCAAGAAAGTATTTTGCCTTAGAATTTCTTGTTCGCATGGAAGTGGCCAATGATTGGCCGTGGTAGATTTCGTGGACAGACGAAGCCCACTTTCATCTCACAGGATACGTCAGTACATAGATTTGTCGAATATGGGCAACGGAAAATCCATACACAAATCGACCAGTGCCACTTCATCTTGAAATGGACACTGTTAGGTGCGGGTTAACATCATCATTTATCAGAGGGTCATATTTTGTCGAAGAGTCAGGTGCTTCTGGTCCTGTTACCTGTATCGTCACTGGTAAGCGCCATGAGTGTCTTTTGAGCAAACACGTCATTCCACGTCTTCTACAGTGTGTGTGGGTGTGATCATTTTTGCGCAAGATGGCACACCTCTGCACATTGGAAATCCAGTTAAGGAGCTTCTGAAGCGCCATTTCCGAAATGCTAAAATTATCAGCGGCCATGCCCCTTCAGCCTGCCCGTCCCGATCACCTGATCTTGAACCGTGTGACTTCTGGCTATGGGGATATGTGAAAGATGATGGCCGGCTGAGATGGCCGAGCGGTTCTAGGCGCTACAGTCTGGAACCGCGCGACCGCTACGGTAGCAGGTTCGAATGCTGCCTCGGACATGAATGTGTGTGATGTCCTTAGGTTAGTTAGGTTTAAGTAGTTCTAAGTTCTAGGGGACTGATGAACTCCCATAGTGCTCAGAGAGATTATAAACATTTGAAAGATGATGTGTTCAGCGTTTCGATTGCGAACTTAGCTGCATTGGAGGCAGGCATTGCGCAACACATTTTGAACGTGACTCCGTAATATGCTGTTTCTCTACTTAAAAAATTATTGCAGAAAACTGTGGACAGTATTTTGAATATGTTTTGCCTCAGTTACACGGAAATTAATAATCCGATTTGATTTTTATTGATGTTTTCATGCTGTTATAGCCCTCCGCACCATTAAAAATCTACGTGATTGATGCTTTTTATGCAATTCTTGGCCTCAGGAGACTTTAAAACCTTTTTTCCCATCCGATGTGATGTGACCTTTGCCGTAATGGATGGGTTCACGTAACTGACAGTATCACATCTGTACACCCATGCATACTGAGTAGTACAATTGTTTAACGGCATACATACAACTTAGACATTATTGTATGATTTAGTTGCCATCTGTAGTTGACAATTATTAAATTATGATGCTTCCAGCGCCATCTATTCCTACATCTTGTAACTCCTTATATTTCTTCTGAAATACTTTTTCCTCATCCTCCGATTGTATTCCGTTACAATTTGACGTCATTCTGACCAGTGGCGTCATATCTACAGCGGTTTCAAAGTGTAACTTTTTAACTTCAATTATAATCACACATATATAAAACTCTCTCTCTCCCTCTCTCTCTCTCTCTCTCTCTCTCTCTCTCTATATATATATATATATATATATATATATATATATATATATATTGAAAGTGTAATTTCAATATTATAACCACCATATATATGAGTGTGGTGATTATAAATAAAGTTAAACTTACAGACCGCTGTATAATTGACACCACTGGTCAAAATGACGTCAAACTGCCATGGAATATTATCGTATATATAATAGTTTTTTTCCTTGCATCGTTTGTTGCGCAATGGGTTGGCATGAATAGCTCTTAAACTTTAATTATAATGGACAAAAATGTAACTAGTTATAACGATGAAATGATATTGTAAAGCAGCGTCGCTCTAATCACGCCATTAGATTATTTATGTAGCAGGGATAAGAGGCCATTCCTACCACTCAGCTGTAAGTTTTGTCAGTGTTAAATTATTGTATCTACTTACTGCTGCTATTTTGTTTAACCTTGATGATATTTCGCATACTTGTCAAAGTTATATGTTACACCTATTTAAAAGCAAATGTATTTGCCTCTCAAAACCATTTTTATGGAAATATATTCCAACTGCACTGCTTATTTAACACATTTGTGCTTTATGTAGCAAGAGCGTTGCCGCAGTGGTAACACCAGTTCCCGTCAGATCACCAAAGTTAAGCACTGTCGAGCTTGGCTAGCAGTTTGATGGGTCGTTGGCCGGGTCTGGCGAGTGCAGTTTGCAGGTGGGGTCCGCTCAAGTCCTTGTGAGGAAAATTGACGTGTACTGGCACTGGTCAGGAAAACTGACAACGGCTGCCAGAGCAATGTGCTGACCACGTGTCCCTCCGTATCTATATCTAGTGAAGCCTAATGGCTTAGAACGAAAGGGCTGCCGTCGGTACCATTGGGCCTTCAAGGCCAGTCCGTACGACGTTTGGTTTTATGTGCATTAATACCATGCTGCACCTTCACAAACACATCCCTATACTTACTCAAACTCCACAACCGATCTCAATGCAACTTCAAACTACTCCCTCTCCCAGAGAGTGAGATCCTCCTACCAACTTCAACGATTCCCCACCTGTATGACCCCGCAACACTCACCCCTAGCCCTTTCTTCTCGTGCCACTATCTCCCCACACACCACTACTCCTCCTCACCTATCGTCGTTCTCATTGTCTGTAGTCTAACTATCTGTTTCGCCTCCTTCCTGTCCTCTTCATAGTTTCCTCCCCTAACAGACCCCTATTTCGTTACACAAACACCCTGAATCTCTTTGAAACAAATTCTCTTACCCGAGAACACTTTTCCTCCCTGTGCAGGTCCTTCAGATGTTAAGTGAAAGTGCCGTGCTCCAGTGTTTCTTCATAGAAGAAATTCTCTTCATCGTCACTGTGTATTTAAACTTTATATAATTTTCATAATTTATCTGCCTGTCATTATTCTTTTTTACTTAAAATATGAATACTCCCCATATTTTTATTCTTCTGTCAACTTCGTTATCGTTACATGAATACTCTTGGCTGAAGAGGGGAGTACTGCATCGCTGACGATACTTCATTCGCCCACATGGCTCGTGGGAGCATGGAATAAAAATAAAGAAAACAAGGAAGTATCTACGTTTTTTAACTTTATATTTCTTACTGTATTTTAATCAGGTCATCTGAAGACGGGAGAGCCAGAATCGCGTAATGATGAACAAAATAATGGGGTGTAAAAAACTTGTAGTACGTATTTTTTGCGATCATCCCGCATTTCTAAATTCGTTACAGTTTTGCAATGTAGATAGCTTTTTGGTGTGGGGTAGCGTGGGGTAATCGGCTCATAATAAAGTGAAATTTAGATTTGAGCAAACACGATTCTGTAACCGTCGCCGCAAGTGCTCTTGAACACCTCTTTGCAGTGAAAGTGAACTGTGAGTCTTGACATAAAGTACTAACACAACATAAAGTAGCTGCCTGATTTCACTAAGACTTCTCCTAAGACACAAGTTGCTGGCTGAGTAGTTCCTCGCACATACACGTTAACTTCCAATTGCTAATAACTGAAGAACAAACCCGTGTTCTTCATGACATTTGTAAAACCTATATTACAGTCATTCAAGCATTTCATAAAATTTCGAGACCTCTTGCAGGCATAAAAACAACATTCAGTTGTAATACAGCGCATACGTCACGTGCTTGTAAGTTTTTGGGACGGTTTTCTCAAGCAACACTGTGTTAATTAGGTATACATGGGATGTTAGATTAATAAACCTCTCCTGTACTAATAATCCTGTACTATATGAATAAGTAATTGGAATAACTCTTCATAAAATATACTTTCTCAGCTGAATCGCTTCTTTAGTTCTATAGCCTGAAAGGTTAGTTACTTTTTGTAGTTTTCAACTCCATATCTCCTTTTTTTAAAGGTCTATTATACCCGGAAACTGTTTCGTTAAAGGGCAGTCACATGAAAATGAGATACGTGGCAGAAAACAAAGTAAACTACTATTACTAAAAAATTTATCGCTATAAATGTAAATACATTTATCCCACTGTGACACAAGACGATCGGTGCCCTGATTGACCTGACATGATTGTACCGAGATGTGCACTTCTTGGTAAGAAACAAATCGACAGTCAATAACTTCTTTCTTCAGTGCTCCAAAACCATGTAAATCGCATTGGAAGAGATCAGGGCTGTTTGGAGGGAGTCTAAGGGCTTCCCAGCGAAACTACTCCAGCACATTTCCACATGTTGCCAAGGTTGCTGGCGAACCTCTGCATAGGTTTGTCTGGGAAACACATACACATCCTACATAAATCTCTTCCTCTCTCCATTATATTTTCTTGTTTTTCGAGAGCTGAAGTAAGACATTAGTCGCCATCGATTTACTTCGAACGACAGAGTCCTGGATACTACGCTGATTCCGTTGGTAAGTGCAAACATTTTTCAGGAAGACATTTACTGTCTTGTTCTACAGCGGGAAAACTGTATAATCAACCATGGGGATTATTTTGAAATACGCTACTGGCCATTAAAATAGCTACACGAAGAAGAAATGCAGATGATAAACGGGTATTCAATGGACAAATATCTTTTACTACAAATGACATGTCTTTAAATTTTCACGCAATTTGGGTGCATAGATCCTGAGACATTAGTACCCATAAGAACCACCTCTGACCGTAATAACGGCCTTGATACGCCTGGGCATTGAGTCAAACTGAGCATGGATAGCGTGTACAGGTACAGCTGTCCATGCAGCTTCAACACGGTACCACAGTTCATCAAGAGTGGTGACTGGCGTATTGTGACGAGCCAGTTGCTCGGCCACCATTGACCAGACGTTCTCAATTAGTGAGAGATCTGGAGATTGTACTGGCAATGGCAGCAGTCGAACATTTTCTGTATCCAGAAAGGCCAGCACAGGATCCAGAACCTGCCACAGGCGGTCGTGCATTATCCTGCTGAAATGTAGGGTTTCGCTGGGCTCGAATGAAGGGTAGAGCCACGGGTTGTAACACATCTGAAATGTAACGTCCACTGTTCACAGTGCCGCCAATGCGAACAAGAGGTGACCGAGACTTGTAACCAATGCCACCCCATATCCATCGAGCTGGGTGATACGCGAGTATGGCGATGACGAATACACGCTTCCAATGTTCGTTCACCGCGATGTCGCCAAACATGGATGCGACCATCATGAAGCTGTAAACAGAACCTGGATTCATGCGAAAAATGACGTTCTACCATTCGTGCACCGGTTGGATACACAATACACCATCGCAGTCGCTCCTGTCTGTGATGTAGCGTCAAGGGTAAGAGCAGCAATGGTCTCCGAGCTGATAGTCCATGCTGCTGCAAACGTCATAGAACTGTTCGTGCAGATGGTTGCTGCTTTGCAAACGTCCCCATTGTTGACTCAGGGATCGAGACGTGGCCGCACGATCCGTTACAGTCACACGCATAATATGCCTGTTATCTCGACTGCTAGTGATACGAGGCCGTTGGGATCCAGCCCGGCGTTCCGTATTACCCTCCTGAACCCACCGATTCAATATTCTGCTAACAGTCATTGGATCTCGACCAACGCGAGCGGCAATGTTCCAATACGGTAAATCGTAATCGCGATAGGCTACAATCCGACCTTTATCAAAGTCAGAAACGTGATGGTACGCATTTCTGCCCCTTACACGAGGCATTACAACAACGTTTCACCAGGAATTGCCGGGCAACTGCTGTTTGTGTATGAGAAATCGGTCGGAAACTTTCCTCATGTCAGCGGGTTGTAGGTGTCGCTACAGACGCCAACCTTATGTGAATCCTCTGAAAAGCTAATCATTTGCATCTCACAGCATCTTCTTCCTGTCGGTTAAATTTCGCGTTTGTAGCACGTCATCTTCGTGATGTAGCAACTTTAATGGCCAGTAGTGTAATTAACAGTTCGCTCAATTTTTACCTTCTGTCTCGTTTTTATTTGGCTGCCTCATAGTGTTCGAGTAAACACTCCGTTCGTGAACATGAGAACGTTAGTACTGTCTGAAAATGCTATGATTTTTGAATGAGTTATAAAGTTCAGATTATTAGGGAATATGGAAGCTCCTTGTATAGAGGATTGTAACACAAACTACTTTGTAAAACGATAATGGGACGATAGTGAAAAATTTACTGTACTGAAAACTAATATAGACAAATGCAATATCGAAAGATTAGAGTTTTGTAACAGTTATTCAGCACTATTTACAAGAAATCTTCCTTTGCTTAAATCGCATACCAAATACAAAATCAGCACCAGTGTCTCTAAAATTAAATGAAATATCAGCAATTCTTCCTCTGAAATGCAGTAAGGAAGGATGGCATACAATAAAATGTACGTTCTAAAATAAATCTGCAAGAGGTGCCTGCAATCCGACAACAGTACTGAATGACCATTTCTCTTGACAGTAATGATATACACTCCTGGAAATTGAAATAAGAACACCGTGAATTCATTGTCCCAGGAAGGGGAAACTTTATTGACACATTCCTGGAGTCAGATACATCACATGATCACACTCACAGAACCACAGGCACATAGACACAGGCAACAGAGCATGCACAATGTCGGCGCTAGTACAGTGTATATCCACCTTTCGAAAGCAATGCAGGCCGATATTCTCCCACGGAGACGATCCTAGAGATGCTGGATGCAGTCCTGTGGAACGGCTTGCCATGCTATTTCCACCTGGCGCCTCAGTTGGACCAGCGTTCGTGCTGGACATGCAGACCGCGTGAGACGACGCTTCATCCAGTCCCAAACATGCTCAATGTGGGACAGATACGGTGTTCTTGCTGGCCAGGGTAGGTGACTTACACCTTCTAGAGCACGTTGGGTGGCACGGGATACATGCGGACGTGCATTGTCCTGTTGGAACAGCAAGTTCCCTTGCCGGTCTAGGAATGGTAGAACGATGTGTTCGATGACGGTTTGGATGTACCGTGCACTATTCAGTGTCCCCTCGACGATCACCAGAGGTGTACGGCCAGTGTAGGAGATCGCTCCCCACACCATGATGCCGGTTGTTGGCCCTGTGTGCCTCGGTCGTATGCAGTCCCAATTGTGGCACTCACCTGCACGGCGCCAAACACGCATACGACCATCATTGGCACCAAGGCAGAAGCGACTCTCATCGCTGAAGACGACACGTCTCCATTCGTCCCTCCATTCACGCCTGTCGCGATACCACTGGAGGCGGGCTGCACGATGTTGGGGCGTGAGCGGAAGACGGCCTAACGGTGTGCGGGACCGTAGCCCAGCTTCGTGGAGACGGTTGCGAATGGTCGTCGCCGATACCCCAAGAGCAACAGTGGCCTAATTTGCTGGGAAGTGGCGGTGCGGTCCCCTACGGCACTGCGTAGGACCCTACGGTCTTGGCGTGCATCCGTGCGTCGCTGCGGTCCGGTCCCAGGTCGACGGGCACGTGCACCTTCCGCCGACCACTGGCGACAACATCGATGTACTGTGGAGACCTCACGCCTCACGTGTTGAGCAATTCGGCGGTACGTCCACCCGGCCTCCCGCATGCCCACTATACGACCTCGCTCAAAGTCCGTCAACTGCACATACGGTTCACGTCCACGCTGTCGCGGCATGCTACCAGTGTTAAAGACTGCGATAGAGCTCCGTATGCCACGGCAAACTGGCTGACACTGACGGCGGCGGTGCCCAAATGCTGCGCAGCTAGCGCCATTCGACGGCCAACACCGCGGTTCCTGGTGTGTACGCTGTGCCGTGCGTGTGATCATTGCTTGTACAGTCCTCTCGCAGTGTCCGGAGCAAGTATGGTGGGTCTGACACACCGGTGTCAATGTGTTCTTTTTTCCATTTCCAGGAGTGTAGTTACAGCTTAATTCCTAAGCTCTACAAATATTTAACTGCATTTTGGGAGCACTTTTCTCCATTTTATAAATATTTGCGCGAAAATTGCGGTTGAAATACTGCGTGAATGAATCTTTTACGTTTCATTTTATACTATTCATGAGCACCTCTCTACTGAATATAAGTTCAAACAACGAGTAAAGCATAATCTTGTTGCGTGGAATTAGCAGTGAACGCGGTTTCACTCTGTGTCGACAGACGCTTGACAGATTTGCAGGCTTTTAGGTAGAAAAATCATATGAATGATTTGAAACCAATAGCGTGCAAACAACATTATTGTCTGATAGCCGTCTACGAAGACGAACATGTCCGCATGTCACCATTCGGAAACGATGTGTTGTTATGATTAATAACTTGTTTTTCATGCAGTATGTTTTCTATATATGTATTCTGGAAGACATGAGCGGATCATAGTTGAAAATAAAACCACGAGAAATTACTGTGAGATCATATAGTAGCATTTACGGAATGTAAATCAAACGGACTTCCTTCTGTAATGTAACGTGTCTCTGGACGCTGTTTCCTCTACATTACTTATAGGCTATAACAAACGATGCAGAACAGATAAATTCCGTCAGTATCAGCAGCAGAGCTCAATGAAAATTTCCTGAATACAATTTGGAGCACATATCATGCAATCAGCACTACACATATAACACTAGTCACACGACCACTATTTACAACAGGTTCATGTTATTATATACAGAGTGCTTTGCAATTACTAATAATGTGTTTAGGCTACTACACCTAAAAGCGTCAGAGTATTCTGTATGTGTTTTCATTGTCTGATGAAAAGGTAGCGCTGATGCTTCTTTAAAACTATTATTTCATTATATTCTCATGAAGAATATTTTTGACTGTCGCCATTCCATTCGAAAGAAAATCCTCCAGGATTTAAACCACTCTCTAATATTTAACCGCGCAAAGAAGTTAGGAGATTGGTGATGCCTATCCTGGGAAGGTGTCGTAGAAATTTTCTGTAATGAAACCTCAACTCATTCATGGAATCAGATATCGTTAGCTACATGTTGTAACAGAGGCGGCAAAAGGACTGACAAGAGGGGTTAAAGAGTATGGGAAGTGTTTTGAAAAGAGGTTATAACATGAACACCAAGAAAAGTAAAACAAAGAAAATGGAATTTAGTCGAATTAAATCAGGCAATGCTGAGAGAATTAAATTAGCAAATGAGGCACTATATGCAATGCATGAGTTTTCATATCATTCCAGAAAAATAACTGAGGTGGCAGAAGAAGAGCGGATATAAAATGTAGAATGGCAGTGGAGTAAAGGCAAAAACCCTGTTACGAAGAAATTTATCTAGAGTGTAGACTTTTGCGGAAGTACAACATGGACAATAGCAAATGAAACCAGAAAAAGTTTATGATTTTGAAAAGTGGTTCTACTAAGAATGCTGAATATTGGATGGGTCGATCGGATAATGAACCTAATTTGTGAACAAGTTAAGAGTCTTAGGCAAAAGAAAGTATCGGTTCATATGATACATCTTGAGCGATCAAGGAATAGTGAATTTTTTAATAGACGGAAATGGTGGGGATAAAAATAGTGGAGGGAGACTGGGAGAAACACGACAGCAGGTTCAGATGATTCGGCAGTTATTCAGACACGAAGAGTCTTGCCCGTGATAGAATAGCTTGAAGGATAGCATCAAACCATTTTTCGGGCTGATGACGGCAAAAATGTGTTGTAACTGAACGGAATACTTACCACTGAGACAACAGGGTTTAGTGTAAGGTGCTGCGGTTCCTCTCATAGTGTGAATACTGATTCGTATACTGAAATCATCAGTCAGGCGTAGATATTCAAGCCGACGCTTTGGTGACCAGAGTCGTTCTTTGCAACCTTCACGGCTGATTGCAAGTCGCACGGGATACATACTTTCTAGCATATAGAAATACCGCTGTTCCCTTCCAGTAGCGCTTTTATAACACTTAAACAACGGTTCTCAAAACCTTTCAATACCAAGCATACAATAAGTCACCGCAACAACAATATTAGAACTTCCAATGAAAATGGCAGTTGGTAAATATTATAGAACATACGTTACAATACGCCAAACAAAATCTCCACCAACTATTGCAGCTAGATCTCCTACATGGTGCCTGCAGTGGTGGATTGCATTCTTTAATATTCCTCACGCCACAAGCCGCATGGTCAAGTGCTAATCTGTTTAACATTTAATAGATGGGAGCGTGCACGATATCTCAGTTGCGTGACGCCTATCATTTCTTTTATTATTTTCATTTTTTTAGCGAAATTTTTTCTCATAATTAGATATTCTAAAGTACTCTGTCTCTTGACTTCTTCGGAAAAGAAAATTTTATTCTGAAACACATGCAACACAAAATTAGACATTCATCCTGAATTTTTTGTAAATCTTCAAAATTAGGTATGTAATGTGTTCCTTAAACCATGCCTTTATTACTTACATTTTTCTAGCAGAATGTAGTAATGTAAATAGGAAAATCATAGTAGTTAAAAATAGTATTTATGAGTGTTTAAATATTTTTCTTCTAGAACTTTATTTTCTTCTGTGAAAGAACAGCCTTGATGTATGATCTATGAATTTGAGTGACCGAAGTCAACATAAGAGAGTTGTTGTTGTTGTGGTCTTCAAAATTTGGTTTTATGCAGCTCTCCATGGTACTCTATCTTGTGCTTAAGGAGTATATTTCACAAATGTGTGGTAGTTCCATTCCCATGCAAACTTGAGCCACTAGTTCTACACAAGGACGTGTAATTTATTTATTTCTGTTTTGCTGGTATTAAGGGTCGGTAGATGTTCTTTCACATTTTTTTCGAAGATAAATTATTGCATCTTTCTAGAGGTAGCTCTTTCCGTCTTTCTGCTACTGCCTGATTGAGCGTAAATGTTTAGAAAGTTGACTCTTAAATGTTGCGCGCTGCCTCTACCGAATTCTGACTCCTCAGTGTACTTGGGATACCTTCAGGAATAAGGATAGTCCAAGTCTGTGTTTTATTCATTTGAGTCACTTTCTGTAAGAGGATAATGGCTCTTCATACTCATATACGTAGTTTTGAACTGGATGGAATTCTGTTGATCTTCAGACCTAGAAATATGTATGCCTGCTACATTACTAATTTAGCTTGTTCTCCATTCTATCTGATTATTTTGAACATTATGTCCAGGAAGATACCAACGTATATTCTGTATAATGTACGAAGTGCATAATGCGCATCCTAACTTTAACGCGATTCAGTACTGGAGCATGCTCACGGTATTCATATTGAACTATTGTGAACATAGTACTGGACTGAAACCGTTCGGTACATAAATTGCATTAAAGTCAGCATTCGTGTTTTGCACTTTCTACATGATTATTGTAAGTCCTCAGGCCACGCCATTGTAGAGTCTTTTTCAGTCTCGTTTTTGTGACTGTCTTTGACTTGGGTGTTTATTTAGTTTTCTTTTTGTAATTTTGATAAAGTGCGATTGTGGTTTAGTATGACTTTGTGTATCGACGGTACCTCGCTCTACAGGTGAAGGTAACAGGAATCATTGTGACATGCTTTTCCTACACCTCGTCTGTTACTCAGCATGCGTAGAACTTGGATTGCTGTTCCTTCAACTGATCTGTGTTTATACTCACATTTGGACTCCTAATTTTTGTCTTCTTTGTGTTCACAGGCTTCCCTGCGCGTCATGTTTGCTACGTTACACTAATATGAGGATTTTTTGTTAGTGTTACTAGCCCTAGACCACAATACCATTGCACTAAACTTACCGCGGGCGTTGTCGGAAGCACGCGGTGGCGTCGCAATATCCAAGTCTAGTGGTGACAACGGAAAACGCATCGTATTATATTTCAAGACAGTTGTGCGCCAAAACGATTTAGACAATATATCTATATGGCTCGAAATATGAAAATTGACTCTAAATAATGAAAAGTGTGAGGCCATCCACATGAGTGCTAAATGAAATCCGTTAATCTTTGCTTACACGGTGAATCTCTGAAATCTAAATTCAGCTAAATACCTGAGGCTTAATAGTACCAGAAAATTAAATTGGAAAGGACACACAGAAAAGTTGAGAAGAAGGCAAACCATAGACTGCGTTTTGTTGGTAGAACACTTAGATGATGCAACAGATCCTTTGCTGGAGAACTGCTGCGCGGTCTACGATCCTTACCAGATATGACTCATGGATTAATCGAGAAAGTTTAAAGAAGAGCAGCGCATTTCTTATAATCGCTAAATAGGGGAGAGAGAGTCAGTGACATGATCTACATCTACATATACATTTCTACATCTACATTTATACTCCGCAAGCCACCCAACGGTGTGTTGCGGAGGACACTTTACGTGCCACTGTCATTACCTCCCTTTCCTGTTCCACTCGCATACGGTTCACGGGGTGAACGACTGCCGGAAAGCCTCCGTGCGCGCTCAAATCTCGTTTTGGGGTGGATATTATATAAAAAAAATTGTCTTCTGCGTTATGCAAGTCCTGTCAAGGGGGAAGCCTCCGCAGAGAGGTCCACCGCATGAGCGTCTAGGGAAGTGATTCCAGTGGTGGTTTCTCGTTGTGTTCCACTGATAATGATCAAATTACAACGAGGACAACACAATACCTATTCCCTGAGTGGAGAAAATCTCCAACCCAGCCGTGAATTGAATTCGAGCCCCTTGGCGTGACAAACCGCCACGCTGACCACTCAGCTATCGGGGCGGTGTCATCATTAAAAGAAAAGCGTTTTTCGTTGCTGCAGAATCCGCTCACAAAATTTCAGTCACCAACTTTCTCCTCCGAATGCAAGAATTTTTTTTTGGGTGTGATCTACATAGTTAGAAGTGATTCTAATATAAATGAAGTTAATTGGGCACCGCAAGGAAACATGTAGGTGTTTTCTCCGCGGGCTGTTCCGGATTGGAATAATAGAGAAATATTCCGAAGGTTGTTCCTCCAAGCACTTACGTGTGATTTGCAGAGTATGAATGTAAATGTAGATGTAAATGTAGATCCTATCAAGTCGCTCAGCATGTCCTCGTTAACCATCACGATAAAAACACGATAAGCCGACTTTAGCGCCCTCATCTCCAAGTGCAATAATATTGCGGGCGACTGACAGTTTCCTTGGCTTATTTGCGTTCCTCACTCATGTGGCTGGTTTCTATTTGTTTTTCGCCTGATGGCGGGCAATTTGTGCGGAAAGAAGGATCACGTGTTGTTTCTGTCATTCCTGTAACAAACTGAGATACTGTACTGTAGGGTCACTGGCAGCTTTATTAGCTGATAATTCATTAACGCGGGTTCTCAAGTGTCCTCCTTAGAAGACTATCCAGTTTCAGTAATGCAGTAATCGGAACTGTTCATCTTGTCTGTTCGTCGTTTCTTATTAGCTGTCACCGAGGTTAGATTTTTAGGGATGAACTGTTCGAAATTTGCTTACTAACGGAGGAAACACTTTGTCACAGTATAGGATTATGTCAGACACTTCCTCCATTTAGAATATATCTGGCTAAACTTCGTTAAGTGCTCAATTGCATTTACGATCTCTGCTAATGTTAATTTCTCCTGATGCTGATAATAATTTTTAGGACTGTAACACGTTTAGGACGAGTATTGATGTGGCCGCTTTCATTACACATAAATCACGTAATATTTACATGAGAATTAAACGAGTGAATAGTGAACTGCATCTATGATTTGCGACGGATTATTGACTTTTGTAAGCATTTCCACTGGTCGGATGCCACAAAAACTTGCCACGTTTGTTGACTGGACCAGCGTTCAAAAAAATGGCTCTGAGCACTATAGGACTCAACTGCTGTGGTCAATAGTCCGTGAGAACTTAGAACTACTTAAACCTAACTAACCTAAGGACATCACACACGCCCATGCCCGAGGCAGGATTCGAACCTGCGACCATAGCGGCAGCGCGGCTCCGGACTGAAGCGCCTAGAACCGCACGGTCACTGCGGGCGGCCCAGCGTTCCTTTCTGGTATCCTTTATGTCAGCATATTTTTTTACTACTTTTAGCCAGCAGTCTTCTACTTCAGGTGGCAAGTTACAAACATGAACAACTTTACACTCAATATCTGCTTTGGAAACAAAAAAAGTACTTATAGTTCCGTAGCAATGCTGAAATTAAATTCCGTCACTGTGCTTCATCAGCAACGGGTCCGATATCACAGGATTCAGCAGTTTTATGTAAAAACTGTATAATCGTGTGAACTTCGTCAGCTGTCATTCCTCGTATATTCTTAAACCAATCCCGCACTTCTAGTGAATTTAGTAGCGCATCACGCACGGACTTTTGCAGTTCAGATATCACGGTATTCTTCCTTGGGATGATGACAGACCTCCTGCTAATTAACCCACAGTCTTAATAGCTAGTTAGCACTCTACAGCACAGTAGACAGAACTGGACTAATCACATACAGACGAGACGCAAACTTACATGACGCAGCACTTGTGAACAACCTTACAAAGTTGGAGTAAATAACATGTCACACACTAGCGATTACTCAGCCTCTAAACCACAATGAACAGCTGGTGTGAAAGGAAGGTGGTTACAGGATCTGCACGAAAGTTACACTGCATTAAAATCATTCTGAAAGATATAGGTCGTTAGGATAGCGTTGAGCATATTACTAATTTAGAATTAATAATATAACTTTAATTGGTTCAGTGTTCATGTGAATAAGCATTGTTATTTCCGTTTTGGAAATCCGGTAACACTTTTGGTGTTTTCTAATCCTGTTGGCGTTATTTTACTAGCTTTATGCGGTAAAGTAGAGAGTGCTTATAATTAAAATTCAGCTACTTGAGAGAGTCCCCGTGAAAAACAAGCGAAAATAGGGCAACGAAACTCTGTTGAAACGTTTTTTAACGTCAAGAGAAGTAACGAATAAACAAATGGACGAAATACATTTAATTTCCGCTTGAGATTGCAACTTCTGCAGTGTGCTCCAGCAGTCTTGATAACATGTCGGCGGGTATTATCCTGCAACACAATGGTGCCGTTCGTGCCCCTCCTAGACGGGTACGTTGTTTGACAGGGAGCAGATGTGTCGGTAACACTGAGCCTTGACGGTATTTGTGTCATATAAAGAAGAACTACAGCAAGTCGTGAAATCTACACGCACAATCATAACATGATCTTCAAACCTCTTTTGTGAAAATGCTGTATCTGTTGGCATCTGTCTCCGGCGCCTAGCAGACTACAAATCATAAAACTGGTGGTCTTTCTGCTATCTTAAGTCTGATCAGCATTTGTTGCTGGAAATCACAAGTACAGAAAATTTTGAACAACATCGACATCAGAAGTTCTTGTTTACACCATATCATATACGTACTTTTAGCATTTCAGGTTATTCCGCTCTTAAGCACAATCTACTTATCATGCACACTTTACTCACGACACGTCCGGCATGTGCTGTCTACAGGTACTTAGTCATAACACTCACCAAGACTTACTAGAAAAGAGGACGGGACCCTGTAAACAAGGAGATAAGTGTGACTTGTGGAAGATAGTGTTCCATCTTACTGATCGATGCACTGGCTGGTATCCTACATGACAAATGTATGGTAGAGGAGAACCACGTGCATTTTCTCAAACTCAGTAACTCGCGTTTTTATCTCTGGAGCCACGTTAAACAACCGTTTTACTCATATGTGTGGGACAACGTGGACCCAGAAACTCTTCATTGTCGTTTCTTGGCAGTCTGCAAATCCATTCGACACCGTCAAGTGTGAGGAAGACAATGATTTCACGAGAACAGGCGTGTGTGGAGATATTTTAAACCTTTATTTCCTAAGTAGATAACACTATCAACTGACAGATTGAAGCTGATGTATTGAACAAAAAGTTTCATCAATGTTTCATTAAGGTTCACAAACAAAATAAAAAATTTTGGGATTATTTTTATACACTTAATTCTTTGATTTGATGAGAGTGACTTGTGTGCTACAACACGTGTTTCATATGAAAAAAAAAATAATTTTGGTTTTTATTATACGAGATTGATAATTACTGTACCTTACCATGAGGCTATGAGTAAAAGCAATTATGAAAGATATCTCATCTTCAAATTAAGCATAACTGTCTCAGTTCTTTACACATTTTCATACTTCCCTCATACGAGTTCTTTTTTCCTTTCAAGTAAGGAAAACAATAACAGATATCTAATTTCAAGTAAATTATAATATGGACTGAAGAACAGCAAACGGTGTCCGAGAGGGCACCAAGCTCAATCACACACCTCCGCGTAAAAAATTATTTCCATCAAAGATAAATCCGAAAACGTTCTCTCCCTTCATAATTTTGTGTGTACTTCATATTTTATTTCTTGGGTCATCAGTCTTCTGACTGGTTCAATGAAGAGCACCACGAATTCCTCTCCTGTGCCAACCTCTTGCAGCCTACGTCCTCAGTTATTTGTTCGGTGTATTCCAATCTCTGCCTTTCTGTATAGTTTTTGCCCTTTACAGCTCCCACGGAACTCTTCCTCTTGTGTCTTAACGGATATCCAGTCATACTGCGCTTTCTCCTAAATAGTGTTTTCCACATAGTCCTTTGCTCTGCGATATTGCGCAGAGCCTCTCCGTTCCTTACCTTACAAGTCCATCTAATTTCCAGCATTTATCTGTAGAACCACATCTCAAATGCTTTGATTCTCCTCTATTCCGGCTTCCCCATGTTTCACTATCTTACTGTGCTGTACTCCAGACGTACATACTCAGAAACTACTTCCTTAAATTAAGGCCATATTTTATGTTATCAGACTTCTTTTGGCCATTAATAACGTTTTCGCCATAGCTAGTGTGTATCCGCAGCACATGTGGCCTGTAGTTGAAGAAGTGTCATGATGATCTCTCCATTGGCAAAAGATTCCGGAATAGTCCCCCATTCGGATCTCCGGGAGGGGACTGCCAAGGGGGAGGTTACCATGAGAAAAAGATTGAATAATCAACGAAAGGATAATGTTGTACGAAACGGGGCGTGGAATGTCAGAAGCTTGAACATGGTAGGGAAACTAGAAAATCTGAAAAGGGAAATGCAAAGGCTCAATCTAGATATAGTAGGGGTCAGTGAAGTGAAGTGGAAGGAAGACAAGGATTTCTGGTCAGATGAGTATCGGGTAATATCAACAGCAGCAGAAAATAGTATAACAGGTGTAGGATTCGTTATGAATAGGGAGGTAGGGCAGAGGGTGTGTTACTGTGAACAGTTCAGTGACCGGGTTGTTGTAATCAGAATCGACAGCAGACCAACACCGACAACGATAGTTCAGGTATACATACCGACGCCGCAAGCTGAAGATGAACAGATAGAGAAAGTGTATGAGGATATTGAAAGGGTAATGCAGTATGTAAAGGGGGACGAAAATCTAACAGTCATGGGCGACTGGAATGCAGTTGTAGGGGAAGCAGATATAGACTCAGATCACAATATAGTAGTGATGAAGAGTAGTCTGAAGTTCAAGACATTAGTCAGGAAGAATCAGTATGCAAAGAAGTAGGATACGGAAGTCCTAAGGAATGACGAGATACGTTTGAAGTTCTCTAAAGGTATAGATACAGCAATAAGGAATAGCGCAGTAGGAAGCACAGTTGAAGAGGAATGGACATCTCTAAAAAGGGTCATCACAGAAGTTGGGAAGGAAAACGTAGGTACAAGGAAGGTAGCTGTGAAGAAACCATGGGTAACAGAAGAATTACTTCAGTTGATTGATGAAAGACGGAAGTACAAACATGTTCCGGGATAATCAGGAATACAGAAATACAAGTCACTGAGGAATGAAATAAATAGGAATTGCAGGGAAGCTAAGACGAAATATCTGCACGAAAAATGTGAAAACATCGAAAAAGATATGATTGTCGGAAGGACAGACTCAGCATACAGGAAAGTGAAAACAATCTTTGGTGACATTAAAAGCAGCGGTGGTAACATTAAGAGTGCAACGGGAATTCCACTGTTAATGCAGAGGAGAGAGCAGATAGGTGGAAAGAAAACATTGATAGCCTCTATGCGGGTGAAGATTTGTCTCATGTGATAGAAGAAGAAACAGGAGTCGATTTAGAAGAGATAGGGGATCCAGTATTAGGATCGGAATTTAAAAGAGCTTTGAAGGACTTACGGTCAAATAAGGCAGAAGAGATAGATAACATTCCATCAGAATTTCTAAAATCATTAGGGGAAGTGGCAACAAAACGACTATTCACGTTGGTGTGTAGAATATATGAGTGTGGCGACATACCATCTCACTTTCGAAAAAGCATCATCCATACAATTCCGAAGACGGCAAAAGCTGACAAGTGCGAGACTTGCGGCACAATCATCTTAACAGCTCATGCATCGAAGCTGCTTACAAGAATAGTATACAAAAGAATGGAGAAAAAAATTCAGAATGCGCTAGGTGACGATCAGTTTGGCTTTAGGAAAAGTAAAGGCGCGAGAGAGGCAATTCTGACGTTACGGCTAATAATGGAAGCAAGGCTGAAGAAAAATCAAGACAAGTTCATAGGATTTGTCGATCTGGAAAAACGGTTCGACAATATAAAATGGTGCAAGCTGTTCGAGATTCTGAAAAAAGTAGGGGTAAGCTATAGGGAGAGACGGGTCATATACAATATGTACAACAACCAAGAGCGAATAATAAGAGTGGACTATCAAGAACGAAGTGCTCTTATTAAGAAGGGTGTATGACAAGGCTGTAGGCTTTCGCCCCTACTCTTCAATCTGTACATCGAGGAAGCAATGATGGAAATAAAAGAAAGGTTCAGGATTGGAATTAAAATGCAAGGCGAAAGGATATCAATGACACGATTCGCTGATAACATTGCTATCCTGAGTGAAAGTGAAGAAGAATTAAATGATCTGCTGAACGGAATGAACAGTCTAATGAGTACACAGTATGGTTTGAGAGTAAATCAGAGAAAGACGAAGGTAATGAGAAGTAGTAGAAATGAGAACAGCGAGAAATTTAACATCAGAATTGATGGTCACGAAGTCAATGAAATTAAGGAATTTTGCTACCTAGGCAGTAAAATAACCAATGACGAACGGAGCAAGGAGGACATCAAAAGCAGACTCGCTATGGCAAAAAAGGCATTTCTGGCCAAGAGAAGTCTACTAATATCAAATACCGGCCTTAATTTGAGGAAGAAATTTCTGAGGATGTACGTCTGGAGTACAGCATTGTATGGTAGTGAAACATGCACTGTGGGAAGACCGAAACAGAAGAAAATCGAAGCATTTGAGATGTGGTGCTATAGACGATTGTTGAAAATTAGGTGGGCTAATAAGGTAAGGAATGAGGAGGTTCTACGCAGAATCGGAGAGGAAAAGAATATGTGGAAAACACTGATAAGGAGAAGGGACAGGATGATAGGACACCTGCTAAGACATGAGGGAATGACTTCCATGGTACTAGAGGGAGCTGTAGAGGGCAAAAACTGTAAAGGAAGATAGAGATTGGAAGACGTCAAGCAAATAATTGAGGACGTAGGTTGCAAGTGCTACTCTGAGATGAAGAGGTTAGCACGGGGGAGGTATTCGTGCCGGGCCGCATCAAACCAGTCAGTAAACTGATGACCCAAAAAAAAGTGTGCATTTGATGTCCTCCTTGCTCCGACCGTCATTGGTTAGTTTACTGCCTAGGTAGCTGTATTCCTGAACTGCAACTACTTTGTGACCATCAATCCTGATGTTAAGTTTCTCGATGTTCTCATTTCTACTACTACTCATTACTTTCGTATTTCTTTGATTTACACTCTATACTCATTAGACTGTTCATTCCGTTCTACAGATCATGCAGTTCTTCTTCACTTTCACCGGGGATAGCAATGTCATCGGCGAATCGTATCATTGACATCCATTCACCATGAATTTTAATTCCACTCCTGAACATTTCTTCTATTTCCATCATTGCTTCCTCGGTGTACAGATTGAACAATGGGAGTGAAAGGCTACATCCATGTCTTACACCCTATATAATACGAGCACTTCGTTCTTGTTCGTCCACTCTAATTATTCCCTCTTGGCTCTTGTGCATATTGTATATAACCCGTCTCTCTGTAGCTTACCCCAACTTTTTTCAGAATTTCGAAACTCTTGCGCCATTTTAAAGTGCCGAACGCTTTTTCAGGGTCGACAAATCCTATGAACGTGTCTTCCTTTTTCTTTAGTCTCGCTTCCATTATTAACCGCAACATCAGAATTGCCTCTCTCGTGCCTATACCTTTCCTAAAGTCAAACTGACGTTCATCTAGCGCACCCTCAATTCCTTTTCCATTCTTCTGTATATTATTCTTATCAGCGACTTGGATGTATAAGCTGTTTAGGTTATTATGCGATAATTCTCGCACTACCTACCTGTTGCCATCTTCGCAGTTGCGTGGATGATACTTTTCCGAAATTGAGATGGTATGCCGCGCGACTCATACATTCTACTCACCAACGTGAATAGTCGATAAGCTGTCACTTCCTCCTATGAATTTAGAAATTCCGATTCAGTATTACCTATTCCTTCGACCTTATTTGATCTTAAGTTCTCCAAAACTCTTTTAAATTCTGGTTTTGTATTCCCTATCTCTTCTAAACGGACTCATGTTTCTTCTTCTAACACATCAGACAAATCTTCTCCCTCACAGAGGCTTCCAATGGTCTTTCCACTTAACCCCTGTCTCCTCTGTATTTAAAAATGGAGTTCTTGTGGCACTCTTAATGTTACCTGACTTGCTTTTAATGTCACCGAAAGTTGTTTTGACTTTCCTGTGTGTCTAATCTGTCCTTTCGACAATCACTTCTTTTTCGATGTCTTCACATTTTTCAAGCTGCAGTTTCGTCTTAGCTTCGCTGCACTTCCTATTTATTTAATTCCTCAGTCACTTGTATTTCTCTATTTCTGAGTTTTGTACTTCCTCCTCTCATCGATCAATTGGAATATTTCTTCTGTTACCCATGGTTTCTTCACAGTTACCTTCTTTGTAGCTATTTTTTCATTCCCAACGTCTATGATGGGCCTTTTTAGAGATGTCCCTTCCTCTTCAACTGTACTGCCCACTGAGCTAATCCTTATTGCTGTATCTGTTGCCTTAGAGAACTTCAAACGTATCTCGTCATTCCCTAGTACTTCCGCGTTCCACTTCTTTGCGTATTCATTCTTTCCGACTAATGTCTTAAACTTAAGCCTACTCTTCATCACTAGCATATTGAGATTTGAGTTTATATCTGCTTCTGGATATGCTTTACAATCCAGTATCTGATTTCGGAATCTCTGACCATTATGTAAGCTAACTGAAATCCTCCATTATCACTCTGACCTTTCCAAGTATAACTTCTCCTCTTGTGTTTCTTGGACAGAGTATTAGCTAAAACCAGCTGAAGTTTACTGCAGAACTCGACTATTCTTTCTCCTCTCTCATTTGTAGTCCCAAGCCCTTATTCTCCTGTAAACTTTTCTTCTACTCGTTCAGCAACAACTGTTTTCCCGTCCGCCATGACTATTAGATTATCATCCTCCTTCACATACTGCATTACCAATTCAATATCCTCATATACTTTCTCTATCTCTTCATCTTCAACTTACGACGTCAGCATGTATACCTGAACTATCGTTGTCAATGTTGATTTTCTATAGATTCTGATAAGAACAACCCGGTCACTGAACTGTTCACAGTAACACGCTATCTGCCCTACCTTCCTATTCATAATGAATCCTACTCCCGTTATACCATTTTCTGCTGCTGTTGCTATTACCCTATACCCATCTTACCAGATATCTTTGTGTTCTTTCCACTTCATTTCTCTGACCCCTAATATATCTAGATCGAGCTTTTGCATTTCCCTTTTCATATTTTCTAGTTTCCCTACCACATTCAAGCGTCTGACATCCCACGCCCGGCTCGTAGAACGTTGTTATTTCGTTGATTATTCAATCTTTTTCTCACGGTAACCTCCCTCTTGGCAGTCCCCTCCCGGAGATACAAATGTGGGACTATTACGGAATCTTTTGCCACTGGAGAGATCATCATGAAACTTCTTCAGTTTCATGCTGCATGTACTACGGATACACGTTACGTGGCTTTAATGCAGTGGTTTCCATTGCCTTCCGCATCCTCATACAGTAGATCACTGCTGATTGTTCCGCCTTTATGGGTAGTTTCCCTTCCCCAGGACAAGAGAGTGCTCTGAACCTCTGTCCGCTCCTCCGCCCTCTTTGACAAGGCCGTTAGCAGACTCTTTACGCCAGAAGTCATCGGCCGCCAATGATGATTATTAATCAAAAATATCAGCAGCGGCTGAATTAGAACCTGAGACCGAAGGCGTTCTGATTATGAATTATAGACGCTACCCCCACTTCTTTTGTGTAAATCTCGGTGTGTCCTGAATTGTCCGTTGTATTTGTTCGGGGCGGAAATCTCATAAGACCCGTTTAGATTCTTCCTTGATTAATTCACTCAGTTTTTTCTTATTACAGATGGCAGCTAACCCTCTGACCGAACACGCTGAGCTACAGTGCTGGCTTGAAGGTCATTTTTCACGTTGTTGAAATGGAAATGAATTGATCGTATGTCATCGTTGGCCAGGAGGCCCCAGTGGGGAAATTTTGGTCGACATGTGCAAGTCTTATTTCATTCGACGTCATATTGGGCGATTTGCGCACCGGTGATGATGAAATGATGATGAGGATATCATAAAAACCAGTCCCCGAGAGAAGAAAATCTCCCACCCGGTCGGGCATCGAGCCCGGGCCCGCTTGCATGGGAGGCCAGAACGTTACACCCAGGTAAGCAGGCGGACCAGTCCCCTAGGACACGGGTGCTTTCATACTACTACAAATAAAACTCATTCTGTACTTCTTTATTTCAGAGTGTTCAACATAACTTCGACAAAGACCGCCTTCACATGGCAAAAGAACTAGAGAAAAGCCATGTACGGTTCATAGCTAAATTTTCAGAAAAAATCATCGTAGATATTGTTTTCCTTATTGTTAGACTATATGACCGTCACTTCATAAGGAATATTTTACAGTTGCTTTTGAATTTACGGTAAAAAAGTATCTTGTATTAATTGAAATACATTATTTACACATTAATTTTTGAATGAATGAGTGCAGTTAAATTTTGGTGGTATCCATTATTTACACATAGAATTAACACGACTTTGTGACATCTTTCCCTGCAGTTCTGAAAGTTCCCACTGAACCATTCTGTCAACCTGAGACTCGTAAAATGTAGCAGAAGGACAGGATTCCAATGCTGTGTAGTATTACGTTCTACTATCTTCTTGAAAAATAAAGTGAAGGAAATGAAATGTTCAAGAGACATGACTCTCCTGTTACGCCGGCCGGGGTGGCCGAGCGGTTCTAGCCGCTGCAGTCTGGAACCGCGCGACTGCTACGGTCGCAGGTTCGCATCCTGCCTCGGGCATGGGTGTGTGTGATGTCCTAAAGTTAGTTGGGTTTAAGTAGTTCTACGTTCTAGGGGACTGATGAACTCAGAATTTAAGTCCCATAGTGCCCAGAGCCATTTGAACCATTTCCTGCTACATTTACAATTTTTTTCCCCTTCTCGCAATACTCGATTTCGTAACTTGCCGGCAAGCTGAAAAATCACATGCCTGAGGCAACAGGATTTGAGCTACAGTCGTCGACGTTCAGTCATACGTAATGTTACAATGAGATGTCATGGGATAGCGATGCACATATACAACGAAAGCACTGGTTTCGCGTACGCAGGGTATAGAGAAACAGCGCATTGGCGGAGATGTCACCTGTACTCAAGAGCCTCATGTCGAAAGCAATCCGATGTGATTATGGCCGCACGGCGGGAATTTAAAGACTTTGGACACGGAATGGTATTTGGGACTAGACGAACGGGGCGCACCATTTCGAAAAAATATTCCGAGAACCACAGTGTCAAGAGTGTGTCGAGAATACTAAATTTCGGGCATTATCTCTCACGAACGACAACTCTGTGGCCGACGGAGAGCAGCGTTGTTTTCCTAGCGTTGTTAGACCTAACACACAAGCAACACTGCATTAAATAACCGCAGAAATCAATGTGGGAGGTACGACTGACGTATCCGTTAGTACAGTCGGGCGGAATCTGGCGATACGCACAAAATGGCTCTGAGCACTATGGGACTTAACAGCTCAGGTCATCAGTCCCCTAGAACTTAGAACTACTTAAACCTAACTAACCTAAGGACATCACATACATCCATGCCCAAGGCAGGATTCGATACGCACATATAAAGAAGGTAGTGGTATCGAGTACATAACACATTGTTTGCCAACAAGACGGCATCAACGCCTCTCCTTGTCTTGTAACCACATCGGCTGGACCCTAGGCGACTGAAATCTTTGGCCTGGTTAGATGAGTCCGGATTTCACTTGGTAAGATCTGATGGTAGGCTACAAGTGTGGCGCAGACCTCACGAAGCGACGGACTCATGTTGCCAATAAGGTAAGTTAAACGTACTGGCTCCACAATGGTGTGAGCTGTGGTTACATGGAACTGACTTGCTTTTACGGTCGAACTAAACCTATCATTGACTGTGAATGATTTGGTTCGGTTACTTGGAGACAACGATGGAGTGTTTATGAGTGACAGTGATCCTTGTCAACGGACGACTATTGCTTGCGACCGATTTGAAGTTCATCTAGGATGGTTCGAGCCAATGATTTAGCCACCTAAATCGTTTGACATAATATCGAACATTCATGGGACATAGTCGACAGCAAAATCCTGCTTCACGTCGGTTATCTGAGCAGGCTTACTGTACAATTAAAATACCCGACTTGTCGCATACTACATAAGTAGCGTCCCCTGTCCGCTAGCCTCATTCGTCGCAGCCTAACATTGTTCCCGCAAGAGATCAGACCAAGAGCATATCTGCATTGAGCGATCATAAATTTCTGTCAAGGCAACGGAAAAGAAATCGCAACATCAAGAAGGAGCTGTGCAACATAGACGAAAGTTGGAAGCCGTGTTTCTACATCTGAATGATGATGTCAATTCAAATTTTGCGTCAGTGGCATAAGAATGGTGTTAGTAGCTCCAGTACTAGAACGCAAAGCAGGTTTACTTAACATACACGCTCTAACAGTCGTGAGCGTTAGAGACTGGACTTGATGAGTTGATGTTTGTCGAGAATGCTTCTAATGGGGCAAAGACGCCATTATCAGCACTCACTGAGCCTGAATGTTGTCATGTGATAGGGCTACCAACAGATAGATGTTTTTTATGCTCTTTCCTTACGCGAAACTGCAGAAAGGCGTGGCATTAATGTAGCCACTTTACATGGGTATTGGCAGCGATGTTCACAAGCCAGTCCGGTCGCAAGAAGACCTGGCTCTGGATAGCCACGTGGCGCTACCGAGAGGTTAGACCATCGAGTTCAGAGTATGGCTCTGGCGCATCTGCAGCATCAATTTTAGCAGGTTGGCTTCTCAGTGATACAACGACCGTTACTTCAAGGAGGGCTCCGAGCCAGACGCCCTAAAGGTTGTATTCCATTGATTCCAAACAACCGCCATTTGTGACTTCAATGGTGTCCAGCGCCAGCCCATTGGAGGGCTGGCTGAAGGTCTGTTGTGTTTTCTGTTCAAAGCTGGTTCGGCTTCGGTGCCATTGCAGGCCGTTAGAAAAAGGCCAGTTGTGAGTCTGCAACCACTCTGGTCTGCGTGCTAGACACACTTACCCCACACATGTAGTTATCGTCTAGGGTGCGATTTCATATGAGAGCAGGACCTTCTCGTGGTTGTCCTATTCAAGATGCTACTCCTGGCAAGTGTAAAATGAATCTGCGCAACGGAAAATAATAAACGCTAAAATGAAGAATTGGCCCAGTATGATCATCCCTGAAGCAGATCTTAGCACTAGCACTCCGTCTTCAGGCCACAAGTGGCCCACCGTGACCATCCGACCGCCGTATCATCCTCAGATGAGGATGCAAATAGGAAGTCGTTGTGATGGTTTTCTTTGAAAGGAGCCGCTACTATTCGGCCGATTAGCTCCTCAATTGGCATCACGAGGCTGAGTGCACCCCGAAAAATGGTAACAGCGCATGGCGGCAGGATGGTCACCCATCCAAGTGCCGACCACGCCCGTCAGCACTTAACTTCGGTGATGTTAGGGGAACCGGTGTAGCCACTGCGGCACGGCCGTTGCCGAAGCAGATCTTAGGATCTCTTAATTCTATAAATTACAATCTAAACATAAATGAATGAAGAATGCAACTAATCTTACAAAACGAAATGATAAACATTGTTCCTGCTTATATATTTATTGCAGATTTTGTATTACAAAGTTTACATTTCCTAAGAAAATCACTGATCAGTTACCCAACTCTGCCCCCTATTATGACTGCGCGGTCTAATATTAATAACGCGAAATGACTGACATCATGTACGTACTAAACACTAGAAGACGCTACTTTCAAATACGATCTATGGTGGTGTGGAGCCTCAGTGGAAACAGACTAACGTTATCACAGCTGTTCAGCTTTTATAGCTCTAGTAAGCCGAAGCAATTAGTGATATCACCGTATGTTCTGCGTCCGGTGCGTCGAAGACAGCAAATCCGTCTGTACCAACAAAAGCTGATACCCAGCGACCGTCACACAAGGGCGCTCACAACGGAAGAATTCGTCTCTCCAGCGCTGGCCTCCCAGCAAGGCTCGGCTCCCCACCCTCGTAATTCTGAAAACGAATTATATTCCGGAAACCACGGAATATTCTCCCTCTCTACAGATTCTTCGAAAAGCCGACCAACCAAATATTAGTCTTTTGTCGTCTACCGCGGAAAGTTTGCCAGGAAAACCTATACACGTACAATGGCACGCTTCTGAGTAAAAATCATTGAAAGTAACCCTACCTTCGTGGTTTCTGAGGATATACCTCCTCGTTCCTCTCAGCTGCGTGAAAGATTTTCATATTTTCCGAAGTGTAATCCTTCCCAACTGGCTACAAAATTGGCCGGTCGTGACTGTATTGTGCCCCAGTGCTCTGGTGTCCGGACGTTCGTCTCGCTACTTCCTGTGTTTAAGCAGGACCAACACACCTGTGTGGGGCTTCCACCCAGGGCTTTAATTCCGCCTGCCGTTTTATTTCCACTGTATTTCCAACCTGTACTAATATGATAATAAAGACACTCCGTCACCTTTCATGCAATAAGTGTTAACAATTAATTACAAGGCGTACGTGACAATGTCAGTCTTCTTTATATATTCGTATATACGCTGTACAACCTATCCCATGATACCTCATTGTATTTGTAGGTCACGGCAAAGTATGTGGATCCGCACTCCCGTTTACCCCGCTAGGCTAGTAATGCACTACTTTAAGTTATCGAATAAATCATTGCTTCCTTTGCTGATGGCCGATGAAGCTCTCAATTTAAATGTGCAATCTGCACACAGGTAAGTAATCATAATAAAAGTCTGACGTGGCTAAGTGACATATTTTAGGTGAGAGAATTAATTTAATTACACTACACGCAGTAGACGAGCTCTGAACTTGCCCTTTGGAGACACTCTATCGCTATAGTTTTATAGTTATTCAGTTGAAACTTCTCACGTCTCTATGATTATAGCGGATCTCTCTTCTACTTAAATTTAAACATCCCAGCCTTATTTATTCGCCTACTTAATCTATCTTGCTTCCTTAATTTTTAAGACAAAAAAAAGAAAATCATGAATTTCATCTAAAATTTTAATTTGTGATATCCAGAATACTATTTCTACTAAATTATTATAAAAAAGGAATCTAAATATAAATTTTTAAGTTTCTAGCTCTTTTCTGTTGCGCCAATGATTTTTAGAGAAAACCGTCCAAATTTCGAAAATGGTTAAAGTTATTGAACTGATATTCAACACATATTGATTTAGTATTACTCCTGACATGCTAACAACGTTTCAGGTTATTTACTATTTAAGTATTGCGCAACATTTATGACGTCAGAGCTAGTTACAGCGGACTGGCTGGCACACAATGGAAAGACTGATGTGAATTTTATACGGTGTGAGTAGGCTGCTTCCCTACACTGTTCAGGTACACAAACCCTCTGTTCGATGTTCGCTATGTACTGTACACTAAAGCGATATGACTGCTGTACAAACAGCTGAATTCTGATGGATCCGTCAAACTGTGTTGTTAATAGTCATCTATACGAACGACAAGTTAGATGCACAACAGAGGTGCTCAGTGTCTACCTGTTCATAACTTTTTACTATGAAAACGGGGACATAATTGAATACTGACTTCGAAATGCCTGTTTTAACCACAAACCCATAGTTGAGATATATGATGAAGAACTTGTGACCTATGGTGTAATTTCACAAACATACCTATCCATCGCTCATGACCTTTGGTGTTGTCATGAACGGAGCCCATAATGGGCATTTGTAATGTGAGTCGGAAGCTTGGAGTGATCCTCTATCCACCGATGCAAGCCGTTTTCCCGTATTTCTTGTAGTGTTTCCATAATTGTCTTCTGAAAACACTATGGTACTTATGAATAAAACCGTGTTTTGTAGTATAGCCTACAGATACCAGGGAAAGACTTCCTAATGGCGTTCTATAATCTTAAACTCTCGTTTGTTTATTTATTTTTGTAAGGAATGAAATGAAATGATTGTGTTGCATTGCTGGTCGAGAGGCCCCATCCGGGGAAGTTCGGCCGCCTGGTGGAAGATTTATTTTAGGTGACGCTACCTTGGGCGGATTGCGCGCCTGGGATGAGGACAGCACAACACCCAGTCCGCGAGCGGAGAAAATCTCCAGGCCGGCCGGGAAACGAACCGGACTTGCTACGCCGGAGGCAAGCACGTTAGCACCCAGGTAAGCAAGCGGACTATCTTTCTAAAATAATTAATCGACAATTGTAGACCAACTAGCACTGCTACTAAGCATAGCAATTCATTTTCCAGAGAAGGGCTTCATGACGCAGTGGTTAGAAATATCGGCTTCGAAATTGCTCGTGTCTCGCGGGATAACCGGCCGAAGTGGCCGAGCGGTTGAAGGCGCTACAGTCTGGAACCGCTACGGTCGCAGGTTCGAATCCTACCTCGGGCATGGATGTGCGTGGTGTCCTTAGGTTAGTTCGGTTTAAGTAGTTTTAAGTTCTAGGGGACTGATGACCTCAGAACTTGAGTACCATAGTGCTCAGAGCCTTTTTTTTTTTTTTTTTTTTTTTTTTTTTTTTTTTTTTTTTTTTTTTTTTTTTTTTGCGGGATAAAAGTGCACGACCGACAGGGTAGGATATCACTCCGAAGATTACCAATAACATTTCGAAAGGGAGTCGCTTCAGTGCCTCGTACGAAACGGTCCTTAGATTTAGGAAGATGGTGCTATGAACCGTAGCGTAAACGAATGGCTGGGACTAAAGGACTTGCCCCTGAGCGTACTTCGCATACTTCTCCCAGACTTATTAAAAACATTATTTCACGCCGGAAAATGCCAGAGCTGGCTCGCGAAGGAATGCTGCGCTTCGACGCCGACCGACCACGAGCAGGGGAGTAACGGCACATGCGCAGTGTGACGGACCTGCGGGCATATTGCCCCCTGAAGCAAATACCGGCGGAGTCTGCAGGTAGGCGTGTGCAGGTAGAGCGAGGGGCCGCGCCGCCGGCGACCGGCCTCCGCCGTTTCATTACCGGCCGGCGACCGGTCCGTCCGGGCTTAATTAAAACTATCCGTCTCGGCCGGAAGCGGGAAGCGGCGAGCGGCAGGTGGCAGCGCGCGCAGAGGTGCGACTCGCTGCTTCGGGACTTCCCCGGAGCTCATTAGCGCTGAGGCAATTCCGCGCGCGGCTTGCCGGGGAAGCGGACCTCGGCCGTCCGTTTCAAAGGTGGCGCGCCTCGACACGGGGCTCGTCGTCACCGCCCAGTCCGGAAGGAGGAGAAAATAATCACGACCTCAAATGTTGTTACTGCCGACGTATATCAATACAAGGTATCAGACATTGCGCTACTGTGTAGTGACAATAGCGTAATTTGTATGTGTGGTGTCTTTCGGACACGCCCCAAAGAAGAGGAAGCACACCTATAAATATAGACGGACAGATAAAAAAGAACGTAACACCCTAAAATCATTAATGTAGAGCAATACAATTTCGGAATACTTTGGCCTGGTAACACATTTCAGTAGCTGCCATTGCAAGACCTTAGGTCAACGTAAGCGCGAGATGAGGCAATGGAAATGTGAAATGCTGGTGCATTTACAACCGGTGTGATCGTCAGAATGTTGAATGCAAGCACGCAAACGTGCATACATGTATTATACGCGTGCCATGCGTCACTTTGTGAGGAGGAGTTCCACGCCTGATGCACTTGTCCCGTCAATACGAGAACGATTGATTAATGTTGTTGGTAGAAGATGCCGGAGTTGTCGTTCGATGAAGTCCAATATGTGCTCCACTGGAGACACATCTTGTGATTGAGCAAGACAAGGCAACATGTCGACACTCTGTAGAGTTGTCCTGTAGGAAAATGCACCCTGAAATGATATTCGTGAATGGCAGCACAACAGTTCGAATCACCAGATTGACGTACAGCCTTTCAGTTACAGTGTGTAAGTGTAAGGTGGCTAGAATTTCGCATCTTACAAGCACCAATCCACATACTTTGCCGTGACCTACAAATACAATGAGGTGTCATGGGATAGGTTGTACAGCGTATATACGAATATATAAAGGAGACTGACATTGTCACGTACGCTTTGTAATTAATTGTTAACACTTATTGCATGAAAGGTGACGGAGTGCCTTTATTATCATATTAGTACAGGTTGGAAAGACAGTGGAAACAAAACGGCAGGCGGAATTAAAGCCCTGGATTGAAGCCCCACACAGGTGTGTTGTAAAAATCATTGGCGCAACAGAAAAGAGATAGAAACTTAAAAGTTTATATTTAGATTACTTTTTTTTAAATAATTTAATAGAAACAGTATTCTGGATATCACAAATTAAAATTTAAGTTGAAATTCATGATTTTCTGGTTTTTGTCTTAATAATTAAGGAAGCAAGATAGATTAAGTAGGTGAATAAATAAGGCTGGGATGTTCAAATTTAAGTAGAAGGGAGATCCGCTATAATCACAAAGATGTGAGAAGTTTCAGCTGAATAACTATAAAACTATAGCGATAGCGTGTCTCCAAAGGGCAAGTTCAGAGCTCGTCTACTGCGTGTAGTGTAATTAAATTAATTCTCTCACCTAAAATATTTCCCTTAGCCACGTCAGACATTTATTATGATTACTTACCTGTGTGCAGATTGCACATTTAAATTGAGAGCTTCATCGGCCATCAGCAAAGGAAGCAGTGATTTATTCGATAACTCTAAGTGGTGCATTACTAGCCCAGCGGCTAGTCGGGAGAGCGGATTTATTCAGGCGTTCCCTTAGCTGTCCGCACCGCGACTTTATATATAAGAAGAAAAGGCCCCAGTTCTCTCCAGACGCTGATCAGCGCACAACCTGTTCCGGGAGTCGCGTCGCGTCCGTATCTTTGCTATAAACAGCCTCGGATGCCGTAATAAGTTACTCGGGATACGCGTAACAATGAAATCGTTTTCGAGTGGAGTGTTAATTCTATGATGACTTTAATGATATACCTTCAGTTTGCGTAAGCCGTGGGACAAACATTCTACCATTATTTAGCGTGGTGTTTGATTAACATTATCATCAAATTATGGCGAGCATTCACTTATACGTTTAATTTGAGCAGTTATACTTGCATCAGCGCATTAGACTTTGAAATGCTCTGGTAGTTGGATTGTGTGGATTCTTCTTGGCCGGTGACTTTCTGAATATAGTGAACATTTTAGAGAAAATGGTTTTTGATTATGAATCCCAGACAATCTCCTAATTCCTCAGAGCTATAAGCTGTAGCTATAAATGTATTTCTCAGACGAAGTGGGCACTAAGAATTCTAATTACAGGCTTCACGTTTTGCTAATCACTTTCTAGTTGCCAATATTGTAGTTAGAGAGTCAGTGTTGAGAATGGCCAACAACAGCAATAAATAAATAATAGGAATATTTAATATACAATTATTCCAACCGCCGCCCCACATATGTTGCATCGGCCGAGAAACAAACTGAGTAAAAGTGAAAGTGATTTTTAAATATTCGGATTCGGGAGTGAAATGCGACACGCAACTGAGTAATAGAACAGTGATATTGTTACGTGTGCATGTGGACGACTCAATTGGATTAACAACGCATCTGGATTGACGGAGCTGGCACTGAGTCTGGCGGCGCTGCCGGCATCGCGAGAGGCCAGTTTCGCCTCACCGCAGTTGTCCGCCGGTGCAACCGGAGCCGCGCCAGCAGTTGCGGGCCACGCAAGCACACAGCAGCCGTCGAAGTGCCGTCTGCAGTTCAACGCGCCGCGTCGCATCAGTAATCCTGGGACGCCGCGCCCGCAACTGCATACGTCGTGCAGACGGAACTAAGTTAAGTGAAAAGCTGTTAAAAATTTTACTAACCTGCACTAAAAGACTGTCGGCGATGGAACCGCAAAAAGAAACTGAGGTTAAATTTAAATCAGAATCTATGTCTGTTGAGGGAACTGTAAATCCAGACAACGGTTCAAGTGTAAATATGCATGAAAATAGTAATGTTAAAGTGAAATATGAAGTATTGTCTCCTGACAGTAGTGTGAAAAAGGGCAATGATTCAATAATTTATTGGATAATAATTTATCTGATGAGTTAAAAACGAAACAGTCATCAGAGTTGGTACAGTTTAAAAATGATAGGGTAGGTTTTACTGATGGATCAGAAGTTTCATTTAGTGTTGATGATTCTGGTGTTGGAGCTAGTTTTTGTCACCTGAGTGTGATAAAATACCAGCTAGTGAGCAACCCAAAGATACTGGAGCTATTGATTTAAATGTTATATTACAAGCAATAGCTACCAGTAATGCTAGAATGACAGCTAAATTAAAATCTGAAATAACTGAGGAACAAAAGCAGTAATGCTGAATTAAAGCATGAGATTGTGGCCAGCCAAACTAATTTTAATAAACGGTTTGAGGCAAAGGACCATACATTAGAATCCAATAAAGCTGAATTACAAACTTTCTTCAAGACTGGCTGCAATAATTTGTAAGAGGATCTGGTCAGTTTGAATTATAAAACTGATTACAATCATGAGGATATTAAGAAAAAGGTTGCTCAACAACTGTCTGAAATGTATAAAACAGTAAAATCCGAAGTTGCTGAGGTTCGCAAAGACTTCCAAATGGAAGATGCGAAGGTGAACCACAAGTTAACAGAAAAGATCGAGGCGGAATCTGAACTATGCTCAGATAGGTTTAAAGATGTTAATATAAAAGTAAACATGTGTCAAGGAACAGTAGATGCAATCAAAATTGATATTACTCATATTGTGCAAAGAGTAAATAATGTTGAAATGAGAGTAGAAAATATTAGTACTAACATTGCTTACATTGAGAGGAAAGTAGCTTTAGTAACTTCTGGTAATGGTAGTATGCAAGAAGTTGTAGCTGCAAACGCTGCTTTTATCGGGTGTCGGCACTTCTTGCCGTTCGATCCAGATAAAAATATCCACCCACTAGATTTCTGGAACGATTTTGAAGATGTTATTCCACCAACTTGGTCTGAACGAGAGAAAATCTAATTTATTAGAAGCCATTTAGCAGGTGACGCCATGCGTTGGTCAGCTGATGTTATGTTGAAGTGTAAAACATTAGTGGAATTTAAAACAGCTTTCATTAATGAGTATTGGTCTAGTAATAAGAAAAATGAAATGTTGAGAGATTTTTGGAGTGGGAAACGCTTCAATATAGGCAAGGAATAAATTAACGAGTTTGTTAGATCATGGATCTCACGTTTGTCTCATTTGGCCGAAAAGCTAAAACCTGAAATGATAATACGAGGTTTTGAAGCCAAACTTACATGTTGTTGGCAAACTAGACTTATATCTGCCCCTAGAGACAATCTGGATCGTTTCATTGAATAACTGGAACGAGTAGAGCGTTTGGCTGCAAATGAGGAGCAAGCACGTAAAAACAGCAATGCTAATAACACTAGAAGTAATTTTAAGAACGAGCAGAATGGCAATGTAAACATCAGAACAGTAGGTGTTCGCCATCCTAAGAGAGGTAGGAATTGGAGAAATAATTATCAGATCCAACAATGGCATCCAAATGATAGTAATATTGTTCCGAACAAATTTATGCAGGTAAACAACAGTGCGAAAAGCAATGCTGTGCCAGTTAACTAAAATGGAAATAAAGGAAACAGTAGTAGGCCGAGGCAGGAAAACTAGTTCCCGTCTATGAGGACACTGGCGCTCACCAGGCGGTTACTTTTCCTAAGCCAGTAATTACAGTAATTGGTAAGACAGATCAGAATACTCAGACTGAACATGTGGATGAGGGGTCGGTAGCATCTAAGGATACAGTAAATATATTAGATGACTCACAGTATTTGATAGATACCGTGTTGGAGACGCTTTGTAAGTGGGAAGAGATAGAGAAGACGCAGCAGTGTAACGGTAGGGGAGAGCTACAAAATACTGAATTGACAGGTAAACAAGCAGAATAAATTCATGCTTATATTTACGATGAGGATGATGTGCTCTTATCTAAAGTGCCGGTGTAGGATGTTGATACTGTACTAATAGATTTAGGACAGGAGGTAAGTGAGAATGTAGAGGTTAGCCTGTTAGGGGTCAATGAACCCAGTAGCTGTGACCAGTTGTCACTTGAGAAGGAACCCGACGATAATAGTGAAAGTGGTTTAGCTGTAACTAGTGTTATGCCCGGTCTGGAGGTGCAGAATCGCTCAGACTACAGTAATTTGGGTCTGTCCAGCAAACTAAATGTAATGAAGTCGTGCGGTGTTTCGATTTGAAATTAACAGACCGACCGGAAAAGGCAGCTGAAAATGTAATTCAGGAAACCCCTACACATTATGACCTAAATGTAATGAAGACAGATGTCGATCAGTTTAGTTGGAGACAAATCCAAAAGGAACTATTGGATGAGTTTGAGGAACCATCTGCACAAACTAGAATAAGTACCCTATAATAATAGTGAATATATTGGGTATCAATGTACGTTGTCTCTTAGACAGTGGAAGTGAGGTGATTGCGATATCTCAGTCCGTCTTTGATGCATTACCTGGTGAAGACAAGCTTACAGTAATGAGGGTATGAGGACTAAGAATAATTGGTGCTACTGGCAAGGTGTCAAAGACGGTGAAGCAAGATGCTTTACTGCTGTTTGATATTAATGGCAATTTAATTGATCATCCATGCTTAATTGTAAGCAATCTCAGTATGGAGGTTGTAATTGGCATAGATTTCTTGTCAAAATATCAGAGTGTTGTTGACTGTGAAAGAAGCTAGTTAAAAATGGTCTTGCCGATAACCGGAGTAATTACGGTACCTTTTATTGATAAACATGTAGTAACTAATGATGAAACTTGGGAGCTGCCTATACAAGTTCTGAAAAATAGGAGATATTGGAACGAAGGTGTTAATCTTACTAAAAGTAAGCTAAACACAGAAGAAGAAGGAATTATTTTGGACAAAATAGAAGCTAAATTGCAGGCAATCAATAAAATTTCAGATAATCAGAAGGAAGAACCGAGACAGGTTTTAAAAATGCATCCTAAGGTTTTTTCAAATCGACCTGGCGTGGTCAAAGGTTATGAATGCTAGAGTAGGGTGTGATTGAAAAATCGGTCAGTGAGTACAATAATCCTCTAGTTGTTGTACCAAAAAGAGACTGCAGTGTCAGATTGGTCTTGGACGTTCGTTGGTTGAATGAAATAGTATTTAGGGAAAGTGATAGACCGCAGAACATGGACGAGTTATTGCAAAAGTTCCCGGGAGTAAAATTCTTAACTTCTATGGACATCACGTGTGGATATTGGAATTTGCCACTGGCGGAAAGTTCATGGAAGTACACAGCTTTCTTTTACGAAGGAGTTTGTTACCAATACTGTGTGGTACCTTTCGGACTTAATATCTCTGTTTTTGCCTTCGTACGTGTGATGTGCCATGTTTTAGGACCAGCCTTAATTAATAAAATCACAGTCTACGTAGATGATCTGTTAAAAGCAACTCCTACCTGGGGAGAACACATAGTTTTATTAGAGGAAGTGTTAGAGGCTATTGAGAGAGTTGGCATGAAACTAAAGATTGAAAAGACAGAGTGCGTTATAGAGGAAATAGGTTTCTTGGGATATATGATAAGTGGAAAAAGCATTCTGCCTGACCCAGGCAAGCTAGCAGTCATTGAAAAATTTGAGGCTCCCAGAAACAAGAAGCAGTTGAGATCGATGTTCGGTCTTTTCGGCTTCTATAAGCGTTTTGTTAGTGATCAGGCTTTTAATGCGCCCTGTCTTCACCTCCTGCTGAAAAGAATACCCCTTTGGTTTGGACAGCAGAATGTAACAGGCGTTTGAGGAGCTTAAGCAATATTTAATTAATAGTCCTATTTTACATCATCCTGATTTTGAAAAATCATTCTTTATGTCTGTTGATGCTAGTGGCTATGGTAAAGCTATGGAGATATTCCAAGTAGAAATAGAGAACGAACAAGAAGTGCACAAGACTATAGCTTTCGGAAGTCGATCTTTAAAGGCAGCAGAGAGAAAGTATGGCATCTCAGAACTGGAAGCATTGGCAATTGTATTTGGGGTACAGAAATTTGTGCAGTATCTATTAGGTCACAAGATAATTATTTACAGTGACCATAAGGCGTTGGCCTTTTTAAAGACCTTTAAGTTGAGGAATGCTCGTTTGGTAAGATGGTCATTTTATCTCCAGCAGCTTGACTTTGAGGTTAGATATATTCAAGGGAAGGATAATTTGGTAGCTGATGAGTTATCTAGAAGTGCGAAGCTCTGTGATGTCGCGGGAATTGCAACAACAGACCTAAGTGAACTACGAATGTTAGCGTTGCACGAAGTAAAGAACTTGAGACGTGAGCAGAATGCAGATGACCTGCTAAAATTAGTAAAGAGCTATTTGGGAGATGCGAATTATGGTAAGGTTTCGCAACACTACTGTCTGCATAAAGGTATTCTGTTTAGGAGGAAAAGGTAGGTGTCTCTGAGTGGAAGCTGTGCTTTCCCTCACAACATGTAGACTTACTAATCGACTATGTACACCTGAGGTATGGGCATTATGTTGCAAAGATGTGCATTGCAAAATTAAAACATAAAGTTGTGTTTGACAACATGTACTGCCGTGTTGACAAGCGTCTAGCATCTTGTGTAGTGTGCCAGGAAGTCTGTTCTGCTAACACCAGAACACAAGAGGATATGCATTCAGTAGAGCCAACTGAAACCCAAGAATTACTGGCTTGTGATTTTTTTGGCCCTCTTCCTGCTTCGAGAGGTGGGTGCATCCATGTTTTTGTTGTTGTGGATGGATTAAGCAACTATTTTAAGCTATACCCAATTAAAAGTGCAAATACAAAAACGTTGGTAGAAAAGTTGGAAAAAGATTTCTTCGTGAACGTTGGCGTTCCGAAAAATTTGCTGTCAGGCAATGGGCCTCAATTTATTTCTGACAGATTTAAAGAATGTCTGTATAAGGCCGGAGTGAAACATCTGAAAATATCTGCGTATTTCCCCCGAGGAAATATGAGTGAACGTATTATGAGAGAATTGAATAGGCTTTGCAGGACTTATTGTGCTCGGAAACACTCAAGTTGGGCAGAGCACATGAAGCATTTTGAGAATGTAATTAACAACTTCAGGCATGATGCAACTGGCTTTGCGCCTAGCGAATTGATGTTTGGCGAAGAACCACCCAGTTTGATTGCAGATATGGTAGAATTCCCTATTGTAACGCAAATATCCACCTACGAAAAGAAGTTAAGGGCTAGGGAAAATATAAGGAAAAGAACATTAGAAAGAAAGAAGCGTAATGACGCAAAAGCTGTACCCACCAGTTTTGAAATAGGTCTGTTAGTCCTTGTCAAAACCAAGAAAAAAATCAAAGAAAATAAATGCAGAAACAAAGAAATTCATGTTTGTATACCAAGGACCTTTCAGGATCATAGGAAAACCACATATCAATGCATATAGACTACAGTACCCTAAGAGTAAAACGGTCTCAGGAACGTGATCGACCTAAAGAAGTTCATAGGTAGTGAATGAATTCTGTAGGGAGGAGGTTGTTCTGTAACCTCTACGCAGTGTGGCAGCTGTGCAGTTCCAGCTGTGTGAGATCTTCTTTCCTTTTCAGGTCTCACTCATTCTTCATCTTTCCTATCCACCGAAGTTTCGACTCCTTCTTTGCAATACGAAAATTTTCCGTCACGGCTATCAAGCCATGAGTTCTGTAACCGTTCTATCCACCTACTAGCGAAAAAAATACCTAATGTGACAAATCTAACAGTGACATAAACAATACAGAAGTATGATGTAATTAAGGTACAAATGTATAGAACCCTGGTAATATTATAAGTACAAAGTTGTTGTTTTATTAGAAATGGTCCACCAACAGTAATTTAAAAAGATATACAAATTCGTGTACAAGCAGGATCTGAAGTGGCAGTAGAGCTGTAGAGCTAACAAATTAATAGTAAAAGAGATTGTTTAGTGTTATGAAAAATATGCAGATATGTTGTAAGAATGAACCCACCTTGTGTAGCAAGGAATGTCAGTGTAATAGAATTGAACAGTATTTGTGGTTGAGACGTGAAGGACACGTCCTTAAAATATTTATAAGGTTGGAGCTGGCCGTTATTTGGTGTAGTGTGTGACATGACACACCTACACGTATTGAGGTTATGAGTTGGAGACGTGAAAGCGGCCATAGGTACCGTTACGTTATATGAGACAGAGAAGCTCATGGTGTCCTATAGGTTTAAGGAATTTAGCATTACGCTCGTCCATAATTACTTAATGCACTTTAGTGGTAGGTCGAGAGAGACTACCTGAGGTTTCAGCGTCCGATCGAGTGGAAATGGATTGCCACGTGAGCAAACTGATCAGCTGCAATACACTATAGATATGAAATAAATGTGCTATCCTATGCGTTAAATGTTAATAGAGTGAGTGGTAAATAAGTACATACACCAGCAACATAATTGAGTGACATAATGGCGGATGTGAAACATTATTTATAGCTCAGCATAAATACACTTCGATGAAGTAAGTACATAATGGCAGATGTGGAACTGACACAGCAGCGGAGGACCAATAAGTGGATTTAGTAGTCAACTAAACGTAGTGTCTTTAGACACTCAGAACTGTATTATAACCACAAGTTACATACATGTAGAAAGAAGCTGAGAAGACAACTAGTAATTAAATATACTCATACTATCTCTAAGAATAAGATAATCGAAGATGAGTCAGTTAAGTAAATAAAATACAGAATTGTCAGGAAAGTACCGAGCATTGGTTCAGTGTTCCGGCCCACAAATAGTAAATTGAGATTAAATAGGAATTATGATTGTATGCCTTGAGCATAAATTTTCTCTAGTACGTGACTAACGGCGTTTTGACAAATTTGTTTACCGATTTTATGACAGTTAACTAACCGCGAGAGTAAAATTGAAAAAGTTCTGTGGACTTTGTTCCAGTAACATATTGAAAGTGGGGATTTCATTGTGACCCACCCTTAGATATTAAGTGAACAGAGTCTGAGGCAGTCTTTTTGTTTGTTCTACAGGACAAACCAGATAATGGCAGCCTGGTAGCTGTGTGAAAACATGGAGTGACTTGGACACAACTCACAGTGACCCCTCCTCTTTCCCCATGTAATTTAGAGTGAACGTGAAGGACGCACACCGTAGCAACTTCCCCTCTTCTACCCTTGTGTATGGAAGTGTAGAACGCCAGCCAAAGCGGCTAAAGCCTCGTGTGTGAAAATGAAATTGTCATGATTTGTCAAATTTTCTTTCAGGTTTAGAAAAGACTGCTAAGATATAATTATCTGTTTATGTATCATGAATAACGGTGTTATTTTCTTTGAATTTGTGTATGTTAAAACGTATTTAATGGATTTAAGATTTTCATAATTTTACATATTTTATGTGTACGTCTGTCTAAGGCAATATGTATGCCACAGTGTTTCATTGATTTTGCTAAAATTTTGCGTGATAACGTTGCTTAAGAGGCAGTGAACATGCCACCAATTTCAATAATTGAAGTAGGTGATAAGTTTTCTTTTAATATTTCTATATGTTTACATTACAATTTCAATTTTTCGTAGGGAGTTAAGCTGTACTCTTGCTTCCGTTTTTGCAATAATTTTTTTTCATTTACATTGAAAAAAATTAACTAGAGGGTGATGTAGGGAAGCAGCATAATCACGCCTTACAAATTCACATCAGACTTTCCATTGTGTGCCAGCCTGGTCCGCTCTAACTAGGTCTGAAGTCATAAATGTTGCGCAATACTGCAAAAATCAAATAAATAACCTGAAAAGTTTCTAGCATATCAGGAGTAATACTAAATCAATATGTATTGAATATCAGTTCAATAACATTAACCATTTTCGCAATTTGGACGTTTTTCTCTAAAAATCATTGAGGCAACAGAAAAGAGCTAGAAACTTAAAAATTTATATTTTGATTCCTTTTTTATAATAATTTAATAGAAACAGTACTCTGGATATCACAAATTAAAATTTTAGCGGAAATTCATGATTTTCTGGTTTTTGTCTTAAAAATTAAGGAAGCAAGATAGATTAAGTAGGCGCATAAATAAGGCTGGGATGTTTAAATTTAAGTAGAAGGGAGATCCGCTATAATCATAAAGATGTGAGAAGTTTCAACTGAATAACTGTAAAATTATAGCGATAGCGTATCTCCAAAGTGCAAGTTCAGAGCTCGTCTACTGCGTGTAGTGTAATTAAATTAATCCTCTCACCTAAAATATTTGACTGAGCCACGTCAGACTTTTATTATGATTACTTACCTGTGTGCTGATTGCACATTTAAATTGAGAGCTTAATCGGCCATCAGAAAAGGAAGCAATGATTTATTCGATAACTTAAAGTGGTGCATTACTAGCCCAGCGGCTAGTCGGGAGAGCGGATTTATTCAGGCGTTCCCTTAGCTGTCCGCACCGCGACTTTATATATAAGAAAACTGCGGGAGAAAAAAGGCCCCAGTTCTCTCCAGACGCTGATTAGCGCACCACCTGTGCCGGGATTGGCGTCGCGTCGGTATCATTGCTATAAAGAGCCTCGGATGCCGTAAAAAGTTCCTCGGGGTACGCGTAACCATGAAATCGTTTTCGAGTGGAGTAGTTCTGTGATGAATTTAATGATCTATCTTCAGTTTGCGTATGTCGTATTATCACGTGCCGCCGTGCGACAGACATTCTACCATTATTTAGCGTGGAGTTTGATGAACATTATCACCAGTTATGGCGAGCATTCACTTAAACATTTAATTTGAACAGTTATAGTTGCATCAGCGCATTAGACTATGAACTGCTCTGGTAGTTGGATTGTGTGGATACTTATTGGTCTGTGACTTTCAGAATATAGTGAACATTTTAGAGAAAATGGATTTTGATTATGAATCCCAGACAATCTCCTAATCCCTCAGAGCTATAAGCTGTAGCTATAAATGTATTTCTCAGATGAAGTGGGCACTAGGAATTCTAATTACAGGCTTTACGTTTTGCTAATCACTTTCTGGTTGCCAATATTGTAGTTAGAGAGCCAGTGTTGAGAATGGCAAACAACAGCAATAAATAAATAATACGAATATTTAACGTACAATTATTCCAACCGCCGCCCCACAACAAGTTTATACCATAATACCACCTTATATGACGGAAGTAGGAGGTTAGAATTGAGAAAAGTGCTGTAATTGGATCTCTACCTCAGGAAGGCTATTGAAGTGATACAGTATTAACAAACTTTGTGTAGTGGTATTTATAATGCAACGATGTGAACAAACTAGTGCCCTTGTCAGTGTTTCGCGATCTGAAATACCCCTAATAACATCATACAGTAACCATCAGTTCATATGTGTCCGGAGTAAATGTTAGAGGAGTCGAACTGCACCTGAAATTCACGAAGAAGCAAATAGCATGTTAGCACTGCATTATCTGTCCCAGCAGAGCATGGGTATAGTTGTGAAGAAGGTTTAATGAGATACATTGCTTCCAACACACCTTTCTTACACAAACAAAATGATGTGAAAAGATTTTAATGGACACAGGAACATAAAACTGGAGCGTGCAGCAGTGGTGATATAGATAGTACAGAACATACATGTAGTAATATACAGTCAAATAGGGGTTACTACCATAAAAAGTACTGAATTACTGTGGAAAACCATCGAAAATTCATAGTAATAAATTATTATTTTTCTTTTCTCATAAACATACAGGTACATATACATACATTTTACACAGCTATAATTAAATTACTTTTGACCAAACCTGTTCCACTCCCACTCCATTTTCTGTTGTTTGTTGAGGATCATCTTCTATGCAGATGAGAGGGCACAATCGACAACAAAGCATGTGCCGAACTGTCTGTTCTTCTCCACAGTCACACCGAATGTCATTTGGATCAGTGTATCCCCATCTTGCTAAGTTAACTTTCCATCTTAAGTTCCTTTGATTTCCTAAGGAAACTCTTCGTTGATTTCAGTCGTTGCGGATTGCCCATACAGAGGATGGGTTCATGATGATGATGTTTGGTTAGTGGGGCGCCCAACTGCTCGGTCATCAGGGCCCGTAAAAAGTCCCAATTTTGACACAGCCCAGTTTATTTCCGTAGTCCAATCGAGTCCTGTCACGAAGGAAGATGATAATGAAATGATAAAGACAATACAAACGCCCAGTCCCCAGGCAGAGAAAACCCCAACTCAGCTGGGAATCGAACTCAGGACCCCGTGATCTGAAATGGGTAATTTCCACTGCCTCCCTTTGCTTCTTTGCAGATATCTCTCTTCGAACAGGTGTTGTTGCTAATCCTGCGAGATGGTAAAGGCATTCGATTGGAGTGGATTTCAAGTTACCTGTTATAATTTTGCAGCTTTCATTGAGAGCTACATCCACGTGTTTGTCACTAGTTGAATTATACAAAACACGACAGGCATACTCTGCCGCAGAATAGCATAGTGCCAATGCAGATTTTCGTATTGTTTCAGGTTCACTACCCCACTGTGACCCAGCCAGTTTTCGTAGGAGATTGTTCCTGGGGGAAACTTTCAATTAGAATTTCATGCATTACTTTTTGAAAGGGAGAGATCTGTTACGTGCCTGTTAAGTGAGTCTCGTAGTGTTCCAGTTCGACCCCCGACCATACTATTTTCAGCTTGCGAGTAGCTTCCTTGTGTCTCAAATGAAAAGCACACACTTGCGTCTTAGAAGGTTTTTGTTTAAGCTGGTTTGTATTGTAGTATCCAGACAAATTTTCAAAGGCTTTCGTGAGGTTGTTCTACACTGACTAAACATCTGTGGTCTGGATGGCTAGAGCGAGATCGTCAGCATATAAGAAGCTCCTGGTGTTTGGGGCTATAGGTTGGAGGTTCGTTCATATATGAAACAGAACTGGAGCCAAAAAGTTCCTTGCATGAGGCATTTTTCTGTAGTCTCCATCGACTACGATGTTTTGAAAGTCGACGAAGAACCTGCGATTCTGCAGAAGGGGGGCGATGAGTTTGGTCAGACTGTAGACCTTGACTAGTAATAGATGGTTATTGACCGTATCATACGCCACTGACAAGTTTAAAAATGCAACTCCTGTCACCTTCCGAGCTTCAAAGCCATGTTCCTTAATCTGTGTGAGCTTTAGCAGTTCTCAAGTACAGCTTTTACATGGACGAAATCCAGATTGCTGACGTATAAGTGAGAGGTCAATTGCATGTGAAAGGCGGTTTAAAATCAGTCTCTACAGCAATTTGTAGTGATGACAAAGTAGTGCAACTGGTCTAAAATTCTGTGGATTATTTCCTTCTTTGCCAGGTTTCAGCAAGGCAGTCATTCGACTCTTCCGCCATATATGTACCTGAGCCCTTTTAGGGCCACAGTCAACGATTATGTCTATTATTAATAAATGAAACAGGAGTAGGCCCTCTTAATATATACAGGGTTTTCGGAAATTTCCTGTTACTAACTTCTAGGAGTTGTAGAGGGGAGTAATTACACAATATTTTTAATGAGATCCCACGTGAGTACCTAATATTTTGAATAGGAGCCTATGGCCCAGCCATTCGAAAACAAGTTTGTTAGGTTAGATTTGTCGATAGTTGTCAGGCTTGTATGAGAGTGGATTTTAGGTGGTTTCCCACGCTCGTTTAACCGTCTGTCCCACAAAATTCCGCCTCAGAGAATACGATGCACAAACAGGTAAAATACGATAACACATATTATAAAGTTTACACAATTACTGACTAATAGCTCACATCGATTTTACTTTCACGTTTAATGATGACTGTGGCGTTGTGGGGAAGCAAGAACCTTTACTGCGTAGTAACAGGCGAGTGAGTGGGAGAATGGGGCTTCCTCTACTCTACCGAGCCTCAAATGTCAGCTCGAACGCCATTTCTACGTGTGCTTGTGGCAGACACTGAGTTGCACAATTCTGTAATACAAAACCTGCATGTTGTTATAGTTTTGTATTTCTCACAGAAAAGTGTAGAAATATGCAATGAAAGGTGTACTAAGTTTGAATGATTTCCAATAAGCAGTTTCCACAGACATCGCTTTTCTTTCGTAATTTCGCATCTAGCAGGAAAAAGAGATAAAAAGAATAAAATTTGGGAATATTTGTGTTTTGACATAAAATTAGGTTGTAGAATGTTTGGTAAAGATATTTGCAATACCTTTCAAGATTTTTTGAGAAACATGAATTCTGAATTAAGAAACATGAAGACTTTGTACACTATCCTGCAGTTAAATTAAAGTCATTGTACTGAAAATACAGCACTATATTTTAGCTAAGCTGTACCAAATTACAATGCATTTAACGGATTTTATGAGTATATGGAGACAACAGAAGAGACAGCTCAGAGAGAAGTCACCACTCAGTGTTTCCCTGGAGCAATCTTTACGGTTGTAATTAATATGACAATAAAGTAAAATTTAAGTCAAATATACTTGAAGTATACATTATCTGAAGGAAAAATTACAGAGGCGATGTGACGTCAAATGCAGAAGTTATTAATATTTTACTATGCAAGCAGGGAATTGTCTAAAGGGAGAAAAAGAGGCAATGGTGTTATAGGGGCATCCGTTTCTTTTAGATGTCCGCTCCGGACGCAACGGAGGCTATGCAAGCAACGCCGAAGATGAAACTTAGTGGCAGATTAAACTGTGTCTGTGTGTCGGAGCGAGACTCGAACTCGGGACCTTTGCCATTCGTGGGAATTGCTCTACAGACTGAGCTACTCAAACACGACTGACGCCACGTCCTCACATCAGTACTTCTGCCAGTATCGTGTTTCCTACCTTCCCAACTTTACAGCAGCTCTCCTGCGAGGCAAAGTTCTTGAGTTCGAGTCTCGGTCCGGCACATAGTTTTAATCTTCCAGGAAGTTTCATATCAGCGCACACTCCGATGCAGAGTGAAAATCTCATTCTGAACCCCGAAGATGCCTCATCGTTCCTTCGATAAAAGCTTTTCGCCAACAATGTGTGTCAGCGTCACACAGGTCAGCACTGAGCTCCACGGTGAAGTTCGTTGCCATGTTATCCGCAACCAGATGGCTGTATACGAACACCTTCCAGAGATACAGAGAAAAATGCTTTAAGATAGCGCGATTATGAAAATGTTAGGAGTAAACTTTCGTGTGAACAACGATACTAGAAATGTCTCTTCCGTTTGTTTGGAAATGAAGTATTGAAAATCTACCACTCCTAAGCGAGCAGCAAACAGTGCTTTGAATTAACAGGCCAAATAGTGTCTGAACAGCAATTAGCGTGAAATAGAATTTGAGGAGAATTTGACTCTGAAATGTGAAAATTAGATGTTCTCCATAAAAGATTTTGACTGTGTCCAACAACAAAGTTTTTATTATACTATATTGCTCAAAATACTGAACCTCCACCGTTGTTTCATTATGCTTCGGCCGCATCTCGTGGTCGTGCCGTAGCGTCCTCGCTTCCCGTGCCCGGTTTCCCGGGTTCGATTCCCGGCGGAGTCAGAGATATTCTCTGCCTCGTGGTGGCCGGGTGTTGTGTGTTGTCCTTAGTTTAGATAGGTTTAAGTAGTTCTAAGTTCTAGGGGACTGATGACCATAGATGTTACCATAGTGCTCAGAGCCATTTTGAAGACTTATGTTTCATGAAGTAGAGAGTAGGACTTTATTATTCAGTTGACGCGAGCTGAAATGTGGACAACTGGAATGTAGATTGCTAATATCAAGTTTCATGCTACTTTCTGGATGCTCATGAAAAGTAATTTACAAGCCCTTCCGGAATAGCAACACCGAAGCGACATTAAAGCACCGCCACCCCGCAGCATTAGGGAGGGCATCCAGCGACAAAGTTAAATTAAAATAAAAGTTGCTGTATCATGAGAAAGCGGATCCTCTGCTATATGTGACACACTCTAGGGAAAAGAAGAATCCACTAAGTGCTCTAGTACTGGCGTATGATGATGTGATTCGTTTTCGCGTGAGTTACTTCTCACGCGGTAACTCGCTATTACACTGTGAACACAGGTTTTATTTCTTTACATGTTAATGTTTATTCTGCTACTAATATTAGACAATCAAGTCGTCTCTTGCATCTATCGGGGACTACATGTATTACTTTACCTTTAGTACTACAAGCATGGGGTCGTCTCTTACATGTAATCGGGAATCTACCTATATTACATTACTTTCAGTAGTTAAGCATGTTATAAGTTATACGTAATATACACTATGTGATCAAAAGTATCACGACACCTGGCTGAAAATGACCTACAAGTTCGTGGCGCCCTCCATCGGTAATGCTGGAATTCAATATGGTGTTGGCCCACCCTTAGCCTTGATGACGGTTTCCACTCTCGCAAACATACTTTCAATCAGGTGCTGCACTGAGGAGAGGTATCGATGTCGGTCGGTGAGGCCTGGCACGAAGTCGGCGTTCCCAAATATCCCAAAGGTGTTCTACAGGATAAGTCAGGACTCTGAGCAGGCCAGTCCATTACAGTGATGTTATTGTCGTGTAATCACTCCACTACAGGCCGTGCATTATGAACTGGTGCTCAATCGTGTTGAAAAATGCAATCTCCATCCCCAAATTGCTCTTCAACAGTGGGAAGCAGGAAGGTGCTTAAAACATAAATATAGGCCTGTGCTGTGATAGAGCCAAGCAAATCAACGGGGGGTGCAAGCCCCCCTTCTATGAAAAACACGACCATACCATAACATCACAGCCTCCGAATTTTACTGTTGACACTACACACGGTGGTAGATGACGTTCACCGGACATTCGCCATAACCACACCCTGTCATCGGATCTCCACATTGTGTACCGTGATTCGTCACTCCACAAACGTTTTTTCATTGGTCAATCGGGCAATTTTTCCGCTGCTTACACCAAGCGAGGCGTTGTTTAGCATTTATCGGCCTGATGTCTTATTAGCAGTCACTCGCCCAGGAAATCAAAGCTTCCCCACCTGCAATCTGTCATAGTACTTGCAATGGATCTTGATGCAGTTTGTAATTCCTTTGTGATGGTCTAGATAAATGTCTGCTTATTATACATTCCGACCCTCTTCAACTGTCGGCGGTCTCTGTCAACAGACGAGGTCGGCCTGTAAGCTGTTGTGCTGTATGTGTCCCTTCACGTTACAACTTCACAATTACATCGGAAACAATGGAGCTAAGAATATTTAGGAGTGTCGAAATCTCGAGTACAGACGTATGAGACAAGTGGCACCCAATCACCTGACCATGTTCGAAGTCCGTGAGTCCCGCTGGATGCCCCATTCTGCTCTCTCACGAAGTCTAATGACTACTGAGGTCGATGATATGGAGTACCTGGCTGTAGGTGGCAGCACTATGCACCTAATTTGAAAACGTATGTTTTTATCGGTGTCAGAATACTTTTGATCAAATAGTGTATGGTATTACAAAACATGTAGTAAATGCTGTAGTGTAGAAAAGTAAATACATTTTACATTCGTTCATGAGTACTACAACGTGGCAGTTTTCAGGAAGGCAGATTTAAACTGTGATTGCTCGCGAAATGGTCATGAGAGGAGGACTGGAAGGCATGGAAAGAAAGAGGAATGTAACAAAATATAATCATTAATTAAGATAGGAGAAGAGAAAATTAAATCATATTTTGAGAAATGAAAGGAGAAAGTTGCGTAAAGAGAGAAGATGGGTAGTAGTTGCTTTACGTTTTACAGGTGGAAAACTGGCGATTAACTTACAGTTAAAAGAGTAGCTAAAGGAGATCAGAGCATTTAATAGTGCGCACCGTACAGTGTAGCTTGTGCCAGAGGCACGGAGAATAGAGACGCCTTTGTTTATCGATGGGCACAGTTAGATTATTAGATAAGACGAACATTCTGTTTTTAATATCTGCTTCATCTCTGCTGAGAGGTACTGTAGTGTATGCACGTTTAGGAGCCCGAGAAGTAGGCGTAGCGATTGGGGGACACGGAAATTGCCAGAATGAGTCATTCAGTCTACATAAATCATGGACTTACTGAAAATAACTAAACCGCTAATTGGTGCTAGTTTAGCGTTCCCGTACTGAAACCTCCATTGACAGCACGACGCCCAGCTTGCACTTAGTAGATGATATCAACTCTCTGATATAATGTTACATAAACAATGATATAACACATTCAAATAGTGTTCATGAAGAATTAGAGTGGTTGTCGTCAGAAAAAAGTGTGACAATGAATTGGGTTTGTCAAGTTATATTTCAGACAAGTATTACTGAAGTAAAAGCTATGTGACCGAAAAATAAATTAAAGACTGAAATCTAATAGCAAAAGGCAGACGCAGAGTATGTGCCACTAAATATTAAACTGGAATCGAAAGTGAAAAAGTTAGTGAACGATAAAGTAATCCCATTATTTGCTACTGCGTAAGTTTCATGCAATTACCCTGAATCGATAACCTGACGCGTTTTCCTTCCTACTGGTAGGAGACGAACCACAGATTCTTGAGTATACAGAGTGTTTGTATTGACTCAAACACCACTCATCGTACGAAGAAAAGGTTCTAGGTGAAAATTCTGTAAAGGTGACAGCTGTCGGTGACACAACTGGCCATCTCCTAACCACCCCTCCTGCATTGATTAGGCCCACTTCGTGTTACCAAAGAAGAAACCCCTGTTTCAGCTGCATACTCGTATGCTACGCCAAAAATATACTTACGGTTTACTCAAATCTTTTTTTCTTTCATTCATGGTCGCTGGCGCTGTACAAGATAAATACAAAGTGTGCCTGTTTTTTCACTTAAGAACCAGCGCATTTGAGGCTACATTTCCTTTAAAATGTAACTGTAAACATTTGCTTTTTAACGGTTGATATTTATGTTCGAAATTTAGTTTAGTGTTGCTAATTCCGTTGCACACTACAATATGCTTAGCCGTTTCAGTGTGTAGTTAGAAACTACATTTGGCGTTATCCAGAAACAGCGACGTAGATTTAATAGTATTCTGTTCCCAGCAGGATGTTTGATTTCAGTGTGTCCCCTCGCCTCACACTACTGGGACGCTTTATCTGGACTGTATCATCACATATGCAACACTCAAGTAACGTTTGAACATAAGTATCAATCCTGACCACACAAAGGTTTTCCAAATGAAATATGGAAGGAAATGCATAGATTCTTAATCTCAAAAGCAGATACGCTTGATATGTGTCTATTACAGCTTCACTTTCATTCATGTAATCACGAATTACCAATTGCCCACGTTGAGAATTAATTTATCTAGTGGCGATTTCGGTGATCTATATGACGCATGCAATATAAAAATAACTATGTTTATTATATATAAAGTAAATGAATTAGTGTACAGCATTTGGAGTTAGTAAAAAAATGATCAAATGGCTCTAAGCACTATGGGTCTTAACATCTGGGGTCATCAGTCTCCTAGAACTTAGAACTACTTAAACCTAACTAACCTAAGAACATTAAACACATCCATGCCCGAGGCAGGATTCGAACCTGCGACCGAATCCGTCACGCGGTTCCAGACTGTAGCGCCTAGAAGCGCTCGACCACCTCGGCTGGCCTGGAGTTAGTAGCATGCAAATCGATTACATGTGATAATACAAGGAAGATAGTTAAAGAAAACTACATTTGCCTTTTTTTCCAGTTGGTATTATATTCTGGACTGCATTTAATGGAGCTACCCTTCACAAAACCTGTTCTAACACCATGAATACACGGTGTTCAGAAATTCCCGTTACAAACTTCTACGACTTGCAAAAGAGAGTAACTATTCAATATTCTGAATAGGAACCCATGTGCAAAAACGTACTGTTTCCATTCTACGATGGTTTCACTTCAGATTTCTAACTTACCCACTTCTGCCTGTACAACTGAATTAGGTATGTCATAGTTACTAGATATTAATTCGAAAGGAAACATAACGAAACATCCATTTATCATTTGAGGCCTTTCGTTTATATTACTGCGAAACAAAAATGGACCCAGCCGACTGTGCGTACAGAACAGTAGGGAGGCATTACAACAGCGGTTCGCTGTGGCGACCACCAATGTTGTTACAGACAATATACCTATGAAGAACGTTCTGGTACACTGTACACGCATAATAATGCTGATGGGTGACACAGCGGCTGGATGTGGCGATACCAACGTTATTAGAGCCACTGCACATATGAAGCAAGTTCTGGTACACATTATCCATCCTACCTGATGTGTCTTAAATTTCTTGTGAAGTGACCAGAACACATGACATCACATCCTTCTCTGCCTCTATAGAGGCTCGTAAATTAAGCTTCGCATATGACCTCACAAGAAGTAGTCCACAGAAGTTGAATCCTGTAAACGCAACGCCATGCGACTGGACCACCTTGGCCAGTCAGCCTTTAACAATTCGTCTGTTCAGTTGCCTCCGAACCGCACGTGAGGAGTGATACGGTTGACCATCATGCTGAAACTACATTTCCTGACGGACGTTCAGTGGTGTGGCTTCCACGAAAGTGCCAATTAAATGTTGTATGTAGATAAAGTATGCAGTACCATTTAGCTCGAGTGGAAGGAGGTATTCCGAATCATATGACCTTCCTGAATACCTTTTCACATGTTAATATGTACCTGATGCTTAAATCCCCGAACGTGCTTGCCACGAAGGTTTTCGTCTGATCAGACATGGCTACTTCAGGAATTCAGAACACAGTCCCTAGCGAACTTACATTCATTTGCCATTGGGACTCGACCTAGTAACAGGGTTTTGTCGATGCCGGGGTGCAGGAACCACGAGCAGTAGGCCACGCTTTGTGGATAATCGGTTGAACCCATAGCGTGTACCCTTGTAATTGGTACGCATGTAGTTGTTGCTCGCGCGGAACGTTCCAAACGATACTACGACAAACTCGCATTGCACGCGCAATAGTTTGAGTACTCCTTGACGGGTTCCCGTCAACGTGATGAAGTACATCTTCAGACTTGGGCGTGCGACGTTGCCGTGGAGCACTACAGTCTTGCCTGCCAACGGTGTTTCTTGGAGCCACGGAGTAAGCTGGGCAAAAACTTTGTGCATTGTCGTGTTATGTTGTGGGAAACGTTCGTGGAACATCCAGCTATCAGCTCTTCCGTTACCTCGAGCCTCGCCATACACAAAGAGCATGTCTGTGTGTTTGATAAACTTTACCGAACCATGTTTACTGTATTGGAGAGGCACAGGCATTGAATAGGTCTGGCAGCAAGAGGTACGTTAATGGACATCAGGCGACCATCTGGTGTCACACACGTGATTCTGCTGACCGTACTGCATACCAGGATTAGCAGCTCTGAGACTTTTCCCCTTCCCTCAGCAGAATTAGACGCATTACACGTCTGACCTTAAACAGCGTTAGAAAGGAAGCGGTACGCTTCTGTACATACGTGCCTATTCAAAATATTATGCACTTACTCCGCTCTACAAGTTGTAGATGTGTGTAACGGGAATTTCCGAAAACCGTGTATATTTCAGTAACACATTAGATTATAAAGTCATACTCAGTGTGTTAATAATTATGCCAGTCTCTTCTTTGGGGATGTTAATTATTACCCTGAGTAAGACAGGTGACTAGGAGGCCGACATTTGTGGGAATGGTACAGTACATGTAGTGTATACACCAGGGCCGGCCACGGAAGGCCAAACCGCACATGAGGCAGATGTGTGAGCCGCGTGTTGGCTGATGGATGACCCTTCAAAGCTCTGCTCAGTCGTTCTCGGAAGTACGCGGTACGGTGAATCATTTCATTTAGTATTGTGGTGTGCCACTTCTCGGCCAGTGCAACGCTCTCCATTTCGGATGAATCGTGGTGTCTGTGCTGTTTGCCCTTCGCTTTGTGTTCCTGGTAAGACGGACTTTCGCAGGGCTAGTCGCTGGTTTTTTTGCGCACGAAAGAGGCAGTCCAGTAAACTATCACAACAATCTGTAGAAACTGAGTGAGGATGACAGAAGTGAGGGCTGGAAATTGTCAATATCTATTTTGCAGTCGCAAGATGCATTTTGGTTTAAATTTGCAGGCATAGAGCAATTGAAAAAGTAGGTGGTACGTATAGTAATATTTCTGAATACGCACACATTATTCCACTGTCAGCCAGAAGAATTTTGATGGTATTGATTGAATAGTATTGAGACTTTATCTGTTACTGAAGAGCACTTCCGTTGAGTCAAGCGACATGCCTCGTATGATTTTTTTGATTTAAAACCCGCTATTGTTGAATTTATGAAGGAAAACGGTGTACAGGAATGGAAATTAGAACATCAGAATAGATGGCAGACCTCCCATTGTAAGAGGATATGGCTACGCACTCCCCGTTCTAGGACTCTGCACTTATTTCTGATTCGATGGGGATGCATTTCAAAATAACATCACATTTTAAAGTGGACAAATTTTGACAAAAACAGTACAGTTTCCTATGATTACCTACGTTGAGTTGAACGTGAGGTATGATGAATTCATCGTGACCATGACAGAATTACAAGGATAATTTTCTAAGAGTTTTGAGGGTACTGCCAACATTACATCTATTTTCGAGAACGTCTGCTGTTCAAGTTTAAAGCTTCCTTGTCCATGAGCAGTTGTAAGTGACTGATCTGCAATGTATTTCCGGTACTAAGACAAATCCGTCTATGTAGAAACTGCGCAGGAGGCCTCTATTTTTTCCCTCAGAGTTTCCGCGCCTTCATAACACGCTGCAAAAGTGCTGAGGTATTTCGATCAACATATGTGTGTGAAAGACCGCTTTCGATTATGAAACTAAATGATTACGTAGCAGCATGCCTATGAAAATTTGTGAAACTCTCCCTGTCGCTCTGTATACCAACAGTTTGTACAAGTAGAAAAATGATTTGTGTTCATCACTCCAAAAATACACTGAAGAGCCACAGCCACGGAAACTGCGACACCTGCCTAATATCGTGTACGGCCCCCAACGGAACACGAGGCGGCATGGACTCTTCTGATCTCTGAAACAGTACTGGAGGGAACTGAAATCTTTAATCCATCTGGTCTGTGGATACATCTGTAAGGATACAAGGGGCATAAGATCTGTTCTGAAAAGCACGATGCTAGGCATCCCATTTATGCTCAATAATGTTCATATCTTGGGACTTTGGTGGCCAGCGGAAGTGTTTAAATTCAAAAGAGTGTTCCTGGAGACACTATGTAGAAATTCTGGACTTGTGGCGTGTCACATTGTTCTGCTGGAATTGCGCAAGTCCGTTGGAATTCCCGGTGGACATGAATGGAGGCAGGTGATCAGACAGGATGCTTACATACGCGTCGTCTGTAAGGGTCGCATCTAGATGTATCAGGGGTTTCATATCACTCAACCTGCACACGCGCCACACTCTTACAGAGCCTCCACCAGCTTGAACAGTACCCTGCGAACATGTAGGGTCCTTCAAGCTATGAGGTTGTCTCCATACCCGTACCCGTCCATCCGCTCGATACAATTGTCAGCAAGGTACTGTTCAAGCTGGTGGAGGCTTTGTAATGGTGTGTCGCGTGTGCTGTTGGAGTGATATGCGACCGCTGATACGTCTAGATACGTCTCTCCAGGTACAACATACGTTAGCAATCTGTCTGATCACCTCTATCCATTCATTTGCATCGTGCATTTCGACGGACTTGGGAAATTCCAGCATGACAATGCGATACGCCACGCGTTCAGAAATGGTACAGCGTGGCTCCAGGAGTACTCGTCTAAGTTTAAACACTTCTGCTGGCCACCAAACACCCCAGACATGAACGTTATGTAGAATATCTGGTAGGTATACCAGTTTCTTTTGCTCTTCATTCTATATGCTTCGAGGAAGTAATGACGAAAATAACAGAAAGATTGAAAAATAGAATGTAAATTCAAGATGAAAGAATATATATTGTAAGGTTCTCTAATGATGTTGCTTTCCTCAGGGAAAGTGAGGAAGATTTAGGTTGCGTAGAATGAACCTTCTAACGTCTACAGAATATGGACTGAGAGTAAATCGAAGAAAGACGAAAGTAATGAGATGTGTCAGAAATGAATACAGCGAGAAATTTAACATCTTTGATCAGAAAGTAGGTGAAATTAAGGACTGCAGCTATCTAGGCAGCAAAATCATCAATGACGGATGGAGCAACGGGGACATAAAAGCAAAACAACACGGGGAAAAATGAAATTCCTGCCCAAGAGAAGTCTGCTAGTATCACGTATAGGCCTACAATTGAATAATAAATATCTGTGCATTTGGATCACAGCATTAAATAGCAGTGATGCAAGGAGTGTGGAAAAATCGGAACAGAAGAGAATGAAAGTTTCTGAGATATGCATCTGCAGAATAATATTAAGAATTATTAGGTGGACTGATGAGACAAGGGATGAGAGATTATCTCCAGAATCAGCGTGGAAAAGAATATATGTAAAACATTGACAAGAAGAGGGACAGGATGATAAGACATCTGTTAAGACATCAGGGAACAACTTTGTTGGTACTATAGGGAGCTGCAGCTGGTAAAAACTGCAGAGGAGATTGGGACACATCCAACAGATAATTGGGATCTTAGGTTTCAAGTGCCACTCTGAGGTGAAAAGGTTGGCACAGGAAAGCAAACCAGTCACAAGACTGTTGTCACATCTGATTAAACAGCTTCCCCTTATTAACTCATCAACTGAATTATTTGCAAACATCTTTCGTTACTGTTGGCTTTTGCCCTCTTTCTCTGCTAAAACAAGCATAACTTTCAAAGAATGCAAAGGTCCGTTGATGCTACAGCCACGCTGCTGGCAGCTGGCTCATCGCCTCTCACTGATCACCGGTAACCATGTTACGTTTACGCTGAAACGTCCCTGCGAGCCGGGCCGGAAGAAATCCACTTCTCGGATTTTCACGTTGCAGAAAATCTTAGTGGTACATATGACTGTGCCACATAGTGTATAGTCTAATGTTTTCCTTAAAAGCTTTACATTCCCTGAGAACAACTTTTCGATTCACGTGATTTTTTAGTTCCGTAAAGTATCTGAACAGATTCTGAAAAAAATACGTGGTTAAGAAATTTGAATTTTTGTGCACATGGTAGCGCATTACCTTAGCTGCTTAATGAGCAGTTTACCTTCCACAATTCCTACCAGTCATTGGAGATTGATGCTAAATACCAACCAAGGATACTCAATTAACAAATCTTCTAGTGGAAAAGATTGATAGCGGGTAGCTTACTATCATATACGTTTTAGACTATTCATTATTAGAAGCGAAATATAGCTACGAGTACAAAGGAGTTTCTGAAATGGTAGTGACACTGAATTAAGTTGGGTGATGCTGAGGGAATTAGATTAGGAAATGAGATACTTAAAGTAGTAAGTGGGTTTTGCTATTTTAGGAGAAAAATAACTGATGATGGTCGAAGTAGAGGAAATACAATGTAGACTGACAATGGCAAGGAAAGCGTTTCTGAAAAAGAGAAATTTGTTAACATCGAATATAGATTTAAGTGTGAGGAAGCCATTTCTGAAAGTATTTCTATGGAGCGTAGCCATGTATGGAAGTGAAACATGGACGATAAATAGTTCCGACAAGAAAGAATAGAAGCTTTCGAAATGTGGTTATACAGAAGAATGCTGAAGATTAGATGGGTAGACCACATAACTAATGAGGAGGTACTGAATAGGATTGGGGAGAAGAGGAGTTTGTGGCACAACTTGACTAGAAGAAGGGGACGGTTGGTATCACATATTCTGAGGCATCAAGGGATCACCAGTTTAGTATTTGAGGATAGCGTGGAAGGTGAAAATCGTAGAGGGTGACCAAAAGATGAACACACTATGCAGATTCAGGAGGATGTAGGTTGCAGTAGGACCTGGGAGTTGAAGAAGCTGGAACTGGATAGAGTAGCATGGAGAACTGCATCAAACCGGTCTCTGGACTTAAGACCACATTTGTGGTGTCACCTCCAGACACCACACTTGCTAGGTGGTAGCCTTTAAGTCGGCAGAGACGACAGAGACGACAGTTTAGCCTAGCCTTTAGCTATGTCATTTGCTACGACATATTGAGTTACTGCAAGTACTATCTTCAAGATTGTATTCTGAACACACAAATTGTGAATCATGTACCGTTAAGAGCAACGTTCATCATTAATAGATTAAAGTTATGTATCAAACTAATTACGTCCGCTTTCTGAATTCTCATCCCTTGTCATGTTCCACACCTCACGTCAGTATAGTTCTTCCCTCCTCACGCAAGCCTGCGTGAGCTAAAACGTGTACATTTCGGCCTCCACTCGTAACACGGTGTTGGCTCTTTTGCTAACACAATAACATCAACAACAGTGATACTAATATTTGTCTCAGTTCAGAAGTGAATGTGAGTTACTGAATGGCTTCAATGCCGAGGTGGCAAACCTGCGGAGTTTGCTAACACAATAACATCAACAACAGTGATACTAATATTTCTACATCTACATCTACATCTACATGCATACTCCGCAAGCCACCTGACGGTGTGTGGCGGAGGGTACCCTGAGTACCTCTATCGGTTCTCCCTTCTATTCCAGTCTCGTATTGTACGTGGAAAGAAGGATTGTCGGTATGCTTCTGTGTGGGCTCTAATCTCTCTGATTTTATCCTCATGGTCTCTTCGCGAGATATACGTAGGAGGGAGCAATATACTGCTTGACTCTTCGGTGAAGGTATGTTCTCGGAACTTTAACAAAAGCCCGTACCGAGCTACTGAGCGTCTCTCCTGCAGAGTCTTCCACTGGAATTTATCTATTATCTCCGTAACGCTTTCGCGATTACTAAATGATCCTGTAAGGAAGCGCGCTGCTCTCCGTTGGATCTTCTCTATCTCTTCTATCAACCCTATCTCGTGCGGATCCCACACTGCTGAGCAGTATTCAAGCAGTGGGCGAACAAGCGCACTGTAACCTACTTCCTTTGTTATCGGATTGCATTTCCTTAGGATTCTTCCAATGAATCTCAGTCTGGCATCTGCTTTACCGACGATCAACTTTATATGATCATTCCATTTTACATCATTCCTAATGTGTACTCCCAGATAATTTATGGAATTAACTGCTTACAGTTGCTGACCTGCTATTTTGTAGCTAAATGATAAGGGACCTATCTTTCTATGTATTCGCATCACATTACACTTGTCTACATTGAGATTCAATTGCCATTCCGTGCACCATGCGTCAATTCGCTGCAGATCCTCCTGCATTTCAGTACAATTTTCCATTGTTGCAACCTCTCGATACACCACAGCATCATCTGCAAAAAGCCTCAGTGAACTTCCGAGGTGATCCACCAGGTCATTTATGTATATTGTGAATAGCAACGGTCCTATGACACTCCCCTGCGGCACACCTGAAATCACTGTTACTTCGGAAGACTTCTCTCCATTGAGAATTACATGCTGCGTTCTGTTACCTAGGAACTCTTCAATCCAGTCACACAATTGACCTGATAGTCCATACGCTCTTACTTTGTTCATTAAACGACTGTGGGGAACTGTGTCAAACGCCTTGCGGAAGTCAAGAAACACGGCATCTACCTGTGAACCCGTGTCTAAGGCCCTCTGAGTCTCGTGGACGAATAGCGCGAGCTGGGTTTAACACGACCGTCTTTTTCGAAACCCATGCTGATTCCTACAGAGTACATTTCTAGTCTCCAGAAAAGACATTATACTCGAACACAATACGTGTTCCAAAATTCTACAACTGATCGACGTTAGAGATATAGGTCTGTAGTTCTGCACATCAGTTCACAAGTGAATGTGGGTTACTGAATGGCTTCAATGCCGCGGTGGCAAACCTGCGGAGTTCGCGTGGGTTTAGCTTCGTTTAGCGTAGTGGCAAACACCGCGGGATAGAATTAACCAATTGCTATCGATCTGTGCCGGTCAAGTGTCGGTCCCTCGCGTAATTTTAATGAGCCGCCTCTAAGAAAATCATATACGAATTTTTACTTCAGAGACCTCATATTATAATGGACAGTCATCTGCTTCGATTTTGTAGCGGGCTACACTTTACATTATACAATGAAAACGATAACTTTTTGGCCTTATCCTACTTTTCGTAGAAAGTGCATTTCGCATTTCAAATAAGTAAAAAAAAATCTCAAATGGGACATTACTTTGGATATACTGTAATATAAGCTTGCAACCATTGCACTTAATTCCTTTCAAGTTAGAGACGAAAAACAGCAGTTGCTAAAAAAAAGTTGTTGGATTTATCGATGTTTTCATGTCTAAGATTCTACTCCAAGCTCTTACGAATATTGTTTACTTTAGGAAATTAATGCAATGAAATCAAGGCTAAATATACCTGATTTTTCGCTATGGCTCCAAAAACGGCTAAAATAAGTATCTGTTTAAACCTTGACTTACATCAAACAAAACTGTCTGCATGAAGGCCCCGACAAGCCACGCACAGCTAATAGTAGCCAAACGCTGGACTGCTATCGTGATCTTGAAGCAGCCAGTCACAGCTCAAAGTTTCAGGGGATACGGCGATGGCCGCAGTGCTAAACACAAACCGGCTTGGTATTATCGAGCTGCGAGCAACATAGCCAGCAGTGATGTTGCAGGTTAAATGGACCGGGAAGACTCAGCGGGTCTGATTCATCACTGACTCTCCAGTCCGGCTAGTAGCGAGCAGCGCGTTGGCAATAGCATAAACGCACCTCGCTCTCTAGAAGTATTACGTCGTACTCTTGGAAATCAGTTTGACGGTACACAGAAAACTTCCTCACCTTACTGAATCATCGGTCATTCACGTTTCCGTAGTTTTATCTTGTGAAAATGCAGTTATTCTCTTACTACATTACATAGTGATAGTTCTGTGAAGGTTGACTCAGTTTTCATCTACATCTACAACATACTCCACGAGCTACCTAATGGTGTGTCGTGGAGGGTATTTTCCGTACCACTATCTGATCCCTCCAACCCTATTCCTCTCGCAAATAGTGCATGGGAAGAATGATTGCCTTTAAGCCTCTGTATTGGTTCTAATTTCTCGAAATTACTCCTCGTGGTCAATAAGCGAGATGTGTGTGGGTGGAAATAATATGTTGTCCGACTCCTCCTGAAAAGTGCTGTCCGAATTTTCAATAGTAAATCTCTCCGAGATGCGCAACGGCTCTCTTGTAATGTCTGTCAGTGGAGTTTGTATAGCATCTCCGTAACACTCTCTCGCCAGCTAAAAGGTCCCGTGACGAAATGCGCCGCTCTTCCTTGGATTTTTTTTTTATCTCCTCTATCAGTTCTACCTGATAGGGATCACAGGTAGATGAACAATACTCAAGAATCCGGTTAACAAGCGCATTATAAGCCACTACTTTCGTGGATGAGTTAGATTCTTCCTATGAATCTGAGTCTGGTATCTGTTTTTCCCACTATCTGTTTTATGTGGTCATTCCACTATATATTTTAGAGCAGACTCTGTCTGCAGCTTTTTGTCATCAGTAGTGTAGCTGTAAGGTAGTCGATTTCTATTCCTATGTATGCGCATTAGTTTACATTTATTTACAGTCAACTGTCAGATCCTGCACCATTCATCAATTCTCTACAGGTCGCTCTGTAAATTATTACTATTTTCTGGACTTGCTACTTTGGTATAGACAACTGCATTATCTGCGAATAGCCTTAGAGTGTATCCGACGCTTTCTACAAGATCGTTTATATATACTGCAAACAGCTACGGTCCTATCACACTTCCCTGTGGTACTCCGGGGGTTACCTTTACATCTGTCGATTTAGCTCCGTTAAGAGCGACGTGTTGAGTTCTATCTGTTAGAAAGTCTTGAGTCCAATCGCAAGTCTACTGAAATCAAGGAACAGGGCATCAAACTGAGCGCCCTTGTCCCATGTGCTGTGTATCTCATGGAAGAATCAAGTGAGTTGAGTTTCGCAGGATCTCTGTTTGCGAAATCGAATTTGATTTTTATCGAACAGACGTTGATTTTCCAAAAACGTCATAATTCCTGAGAATAAAACACGTTCCATAATTCTACAACGGACTGACGTCAACGATATAGGTCTGTAATTGTGTGGATCTGTCTTAAAGCCTTTCTTAAAAACGAGAATGATCTGGGCATTTCTGCAGTCGTTAGGTATCTTTCGTTGCTCAAGCGATCAACGACAATTTTCTGCTAGAAAGGGAGCAAGTTCTTTCTCATAATCTTTATACAATCCTATAGGCATGTCATCTGGTCCTGAAGCCTTTCCGCTTCTAAGCGATTGTAGCTGCTTTTCAGTTCCGCTTTCGGTTGTCTGAGTATCTTCCATTTCGACATGCGTACGGCGTATAAAAGGAGGGACAGTGTTACGATCTTCCGCGGTGAAACAACTTCGGAAGACCGGATTCAGTATCTCTGCTTTCTGTGTAACCTTCCGTTTCGGTACCGGTGTGGTCACTGAGAGTATGAATAGATGATTTCGACCCACTTACTGATTTTACATACGACCAAAATCTCTTATGGTTTTTACTCAGATCAGTTGACGAAGTCTTACTGTCAAAATCGTAGAACGCTTCTCTCATTGCTCTCCTTACGTCCGTTTTCGCTTCGGTCAGACTTTGGTAGTCAGCTAGGTTTTTACTTGTCTTTAATCTGATATTAAGTGCTCTTTGATTATGTAGAGTATTTGTAAAACAGCTATTAAACCATGGTGGATCTCTCCCTGCCGTCAAAACTTTACTCGGAATATAGTTGTCTAGGGCATATTAAACGATGTCTTTGAATTTTTTCTATTTGTTCTCCACATCTTCTTCCTTCAGGTCTGTTTGTGGCCAGGAGATGTAAGACGTTACGCTCACGAGTTGGTGCTCTAACTGTCTGCTCAAGGTAATTTTCAGACAAGACATCCAGAACAATGCCAAACGAATTCCTGTCCCTGGCAGCAGTTTTGATTGCATAATACTTCCAATCTATACCTGAGAAGTTGAAGTTACATCCTATTACAGCGGAGTGATCAGAAAAATTACTAATGATATTCTGCAAGTTGTGGCTGAAGCTCTCTACAACTACAGATCCTTACTCAAATGGTCTTTAAAAGTTTCCGATCGCGATCTTTCAGCTGTCTTTGATACTCAGTTTCACTCAGATTAATTCACATTCGGAATCATTGATAAACGTACTAGATTTTATCGATTTTCTCTGCAATAAACACGCCATCACCATTGATGACTAACCTATCCTTACGATAAACATTGCAATCAGGATTTGGCTGTCATTGACGTCTGGTTTCAATCAGCTTTCTGTTCCCAATACTATCTGCGCATTATAAGCTTCAATAAGCGAGTTTTAGAGTTCACATCCTCTATGCTTCTACATCAGCACACACAAAGCTGGAGCGTTTCGTTTGTTAATAACTTGTGGTTTCATATTTTCTTGTGCTTTATACCTTTAGTTATATTTTTAAAATTTAGTTTTTTGGTCGATATGACGAACAGGTAACAGGACATGTGAAACGTAACTACATACAAAGAAAAAACGGTCCTTTTCTGTCTTATGTTCTTATTTTGACTGAAATGCATGGTTCGTTGTTGGTTTCCTATTCTTTCCAACTGTTATTGCATTATTTCAAAAATCTATACAATGCAAGGGTTAGTTTGCCCCATTTCTCTACCATTTTTATATATTCATTATTTCGGTTCCTTGTTTTTCAGTATTTGTATACTGAGACAGATTCTTTGTCTTCAGGGAGTTTCGTTACACTACGGCGACCTTATATGATACAGTGAACACATAGTGTGTAGTGGGGCGATCACTCTGTTGTAGAAATAATTCAAAAGCCAAGATTGCTTAAATACTGTTTACTGGATAACCGGTTTCAACACATCAAAAGTGTTATCATGGGATCTGTGAAGAATATAACATGACAGGTTTGAGGGGGGACTTATATGAGTTACACTATATACATTACTATAAGAATAGCACCACATACCTGATTTTTTTTCTTTTATTGAGTTTCGATTCCCCCTGCAGGGGGCGGGCTGGCAGCAGCTTATTACGCCGCTCTTCAGCCTACAGAATTTGTTTTAAAAAGATGAAGATAATAAAAAATAACAGTTGGCGATAAAATTGGTGACTTAATGGTAAAATGGCAGAAAATTCTTGAACTTAAAACATAAAACACAGGGTTGATGATACGAATAAAACACACAGGAAGCAGAAAAATAATAGACAGACAATTAAAAAACAAAGCGACAGTCTGGTTTCTGTTCGCAAGAGATATAAAATGCACAGCATGATTTCTGTTCGCAACACTGTGGAAAGACGCACAACACTGAACACTCACTTAAACACTGCGCTAAAAAATTGGCACAAATATGACATACCACAGCCGAGAGCACATGGGGGAAACTGGACAGATGACGGGAAAAAAGGGGGGAAGGAGAGGAAAAGTAAGGGGGGAGGGGAGAAAGGAGCCAATGGAGAATGATGATCCATAAGAGAGGTGGGGGGCGCCGAGCAGAGTTGCTAGAGAGTGGGGAAGGCAGAGGAGGGGAATACAAAAGGACTCGGGGGTTGGGAGGGTTGAGAATGGAGATAGGGAGAGGTTAGGCGGGGAGAAAACAAAGTGTGGAAGAGTGGGAGGAAGAGGGAGCCCAGGGAAAGGGCGGAGGAACTGAGATGGGTTGAAGATCTGAGTTGATAGGCGGGATAAACGGAGGGAGAGAGGGCATCATCCGGGAGGGGAAGTTGAGAGAAGCCACCTTGGGAAAGAAGATGTAGGGTGTAGAGATGGAGGGTAGTGAAGACGTGGTAGGGGGCGGTGATGGGAGAGGAGCCACCAGGGGGTGAGGGGGTTCAAGGCGGCGGAAGGTTTAGAGGATGCAGACATGTTCGAGGAATAGGAGCAGATGGGGGAAGAGAATGAGATCATAGAGGATCCGCATGGGGACAGAAGGCTTATATGGAAGGCGAGGCGGAGTGCATGACACTCAAGGATCTGGAGGGACTTACAGACTTTGGGGGGGGGGGGGGGCAGATATCCAGGCAGGACTGGCATAGCACAGGATGGAATGGATGAAGGATTTGTAGGTGTGGAGGATAGTAGAGGGGTGGAAACCCCATGTCTGGCCAGAGAGGAGTTTGAGGAGTCGGAGTTGGTTGTGGGCTTTAGATTGGAGATGAGGGATCCAGGTGATGTGATGGTCAATGGTGAGCGCAAGGTAGGTGAGGGTGGAGGTGAGGCGGACAGGACAGGAGCAGACAGTAAGGGAGAAATCCAGGAGCTGGACCTTTGATGATTGTGTGGGTCTTGGACGGATTGATTTTCAGGAGCCACCGGTTACACCATGCAGCAAAAAGGTGAAGGTGATTCTGGAGAAGGCGTGGGGTCCGTTGGAGGGTAAGAGCGAGGGCGAGGAATTCGGTGTCATCGGCATATTGCAAGAGGTGTTCTGGAAGGTGGGGGGGGGGGGGGGTTGGGGCATATCTGCCATGTACAGGAGGTAAAGGAGAGAGGAGAGGACAGAGCCCTGGGGCACACCTGAAGAAGGTGTGGTAATTGGCATTATGGATGGAAACATAGGAGGGGCGGTGGGAGAGGAAGAAGGCCATCAGACGGACGTAATTGATAGGAGTTTAAACAGGAGACCGGGATGCCACACTTGGTCGTAGGCCTTTTCGAGGTCAAGGAAGACAAAAATGGGAGAGCGACGGGAGTTAAGCTGGAGGAAGAGGAGATGAGTGAGGTGGAGGAGTTGGTCATCAGCAGAGAAGGAAGGTCGAAAACCATATTGGGTGTTGAGGAGGATGTGTTTTTGTTGGAGGTGGTGATGGACGCGCCGGGAAAAGTTGGATTCCAAGAGCTTGCTGAACACCAATGTGAGACAGGTAGGACGGTAGGAAGAGGCCTCAGATGGAGGCTTGTTGGGTTTGGAGAACATCAGGATATGGGAGGATTTCCACAGGTCAGGATAGAAGCCAGTGGCAAGGATGGTATTGTAGAGGGTGCAAAGGATTGAAAGGAAGGAGGGAGGGCAGTGTTTGAGGTGGTGGTAGATAATGCAGTGTTGCGTTTAGTGCGGAGTGTGAGGCTGATGTCCTGTGTAGTGATGGGAGTGTTCAGATAGTGTTGTGTGGCCCAAGTACTGGAAGCTAAAGGGGAGGCACAGAGGTATTAATACGGTCCATGACGTCAGGGAAGAGGGAATAATCAAAGTGGGGATCATCTGGAATGGAAAAAACATTGGAGAGTTGAGAGGCAAAGTGGTTGGTCTTACTGAGGTTATCAGAAAAGGGGCGATCATTAAGGAGGAGAGGGTACTGGGGGGCGGGGCGGTTCCCAGTAAGGCAGTGGAAAGCAGACCAATACTTGGAACAGTTTAGGGGGAGCGTGGTGTTGAGTTGTGTACATGTCTGGCGCCAGGCACGGCGATTCTTCGCTGTAAGCATGTTGCGGATGTGTCGCTGTAACTGCCAGTGGCGGGTAAGTGTATCCCTGTCACGAGTGCAGATAAAAGAGTGGTAGATGCAGCGGGACTCTCGAAGGAGGAGGATGGCCTGTAGAGGCAGGGCGGGGCTGTGACGATGGATGGCTTTGGTGGGGACGTGGGTGGCGACGGCGTCAGACAAGGTCTGGTGAAGGAATGCAGCAGTGCGGGAGATGTCATGAGGAGATTGGAGGGTAAGGTTGTGGCTGGCAACCTGGTTGTGAATAGAGTCCCGGTAGGCATCCCAGGCGGTATGGGAGTATTCATGGACAAATTTAGGAGGGATGTCAGGGCGAGGAGCGTTGTGGGAATGGCCACCATTAGAGATAGTGAGGAGAACAGGAACATTGGCACTGCCAGTAAGGTCAAGGACATCTGCGGTGATGCGCCCAAGGAGGTTGGGAGAGGCAGAGATCACATCTGGAGAGGTGTTGGATTCGGGTCGGGTGTGCTGAGGCAGGGGAGCTAGTTGTCCCTGGAGGGTGGTGAGAGACTGATACCACCGCTGGAGGTTGGCAGGATCACGGCTATTGAGGTCGGCGGCAATCAGGTAGGTGGAGAAGGTGCAGTCAATGTGGGCCAGGAATTTGTACTGGATAGGGGTGCGAGGACGGACATAAATGGTAGCACAGGTGATGGTACGGGAGGGGAAGAAGAGGCTGAGGGTGAGATTCTCGGCAGGATTGTTAAGGAGAGGTTGGCGCCAGACAGGGAGGTGTTTGAGGTGGCCTATAGCAACTCCACCACGCACCAGAGGGTATGGGTTATCAGTGTGGTGAAGGGTGTAAGGAGCCATGGAGATGCAGATACAGGGTTGAAGGTAGGTTTCATTTAGGTCGAAGGCATCCACGCGGTGCTGACGGAGGGTGTGGAGGAAGAGAAGTTTGTGGGTGGGCAGGGAGCGAATGTTGTGGTACAAGATACGGTAAGGTTGTTGTACCATGGGAGGAGAGAGTTAAACGAGGGTGGTGAGGGGGGTGAAGGTGAAGTGTGCCTGGTTGTGGGAGTATGTGGCATAGGTGGTAAGATGGAAGTTGGAACGAGCAGCGATGGCGATTTGGGAAAGAGTGAGGGAGCGCGGGAAGGGGTGGATGTTTTGGAGCACAATTGTGATGAAACGGTGGAGGGTGGAGCGAGTTGTTGGGGTGGATGGGGTCATCAACAGGACGGACAGGGATGGTGAGCTCAGGGGTAACTGGAGGAGGTTTCACTTTACACTTCCAGGAATAGGTAGGATGTGGTTTGTTGCAAGTGTTGCAGGAGGGGGGAGAGGTGAGGCAGGGGCAATTCGCTATTCTTGAGGAAATGTGAAGCTTTGCAATGGGGACAAGTAGGGGGGTTCTTGCAGGTAGAGGTAACGTGGTCATTGTACGTGAGACAGCATTGGCAGCAATAGGATTGGACTGGGGAACGGGGGGGGGGGGGTCCACCTTATGACGGCGATTGTAGATGAGGAGGCGGTCAATGGAGGAGGAGAATTTGGTGAATATCCGCATGAGAAAAGTCGGCCCAGCATCATTGAAGATGCGTAGGACTGAGCAGATTTCAATGTCGGGCCGGGAGTTGAGTTCCGCCAACACCTCAGCCTCTGTGATCACGGGGCTAAGCTTTGTGATCACAGCGGTGGAGGTTGGCGGGCGTCGGTGAGTTTGAGGCTGATGGGGAGAGGTCGGGTTGTGGTAGGGGGTGAGGGTTGCACATGGGCCAAATTATATACCTGGGATGCGGGAGGGTGGTTACAGCCGAAAGTGGCGGAGGGGTGGGGTGGACAGGGAGAGAAGGAAGGACGGGAATGGGGGTGGAGGATGAGCTCCATGTGATGGTGGTTGGAGCAGCAGAGGGAGAGGTGAAAATAATAGTGGTGGCGGGTTGGGACATGGTGACGGCGAGCGAGAAAGGCAGATTAACACTGTGTGCCGGACCGAGGCTCGAACTCGAAACTTGCCCGCAAAAGGAAAAGGTCCTGAGGTCGAGTCTTGGGCCGGCACCAGTTTAGTCTGAAAGGAAGTTTCCGGTTTGCTATAGTTGAAGCTAGTGGGCTTCAATTGCAACTCCTCCCAACAGGACCAGAAATTGCCCATCATACGGTACAAACCCGACGTTGATGTGGTACTCAACAGTCCAACAGTCGGGCTGACGAATGAATGGGAAAGCAGGCCCACGCATTTTTTGAAGGAAAACAGCAAAGTTAATCATGATATCTTCTGCTCCAAGAACCGTAATCTCGCTGATAAGATCGTTCGCGTTCATGATATGATTTTCACACCGTCGAGCATGTTTGTGAAGGATGGCCAGGTGGTTCCCAATCTGGCCAATGGTTATTCAGTTGGGGTGATGGGCATGTCGTGGGCTGCCATATTACACCAAATATTTGCTAACACAAACGATAAAAGTTGTAATGGTGTTTGCAAACAACCATTTGATAATTTGTACATATGTTATAAAGAGACTACACCAATTCAGACACCACGTATCATCAGATGAATAGTAATAACTTTCATAATAATAATGATAATGTAAATAATGGAAGGGTAACAAGTTTGAAACTCGACTATGATCTCTGTTGTGACGTAAGGTTGGAAGTGGGCACCATGTATAGACGGGAAGGGAATATGTAATCAATGAGTACAAAAGTAACTCTTGCAGCTAGGGATGAATTACTCAGAAAATTTGGATATTTGTGTTAAGTTTCTATGGGACCCAACTGCTGGGGTCATCGGTCTCTAGGCTTCCACACTGCTCAAGTCAACTTAAATTAACTTATACTAAGGAAAACACATACACACCCATGCTCGAGGGACGACTCGAACCTTTGATGGGGGAAACCGTACGAACCGTGCCAAGGCGCCTGAGACCACGCGGCTACTCCACACGGCGATTACTCAGAACAAGAAGAAAAAGGAAGCACAAAACAATGAATATATACAACCGTCTTTGTGTGATTTCGATGAATTCACCGTTAATGCGGTTAAAAGCTAAACAATTCGTAAATATTCCATTCGGCTTGATTGCCCGCAAAATGTGACGTCGTTGGTCGCAAAGATGGAAACTTGTATTTCGAAGACGCACTGTCGCACACGCAGCGTGATAATCACATAAAACACTTCAGCCATGTAATAACAGAGGATGGACAGCTACTTACCGAAGCACTGATATTACATCTAACTTACATTCATCGAATTTCTGGAATAGACAACGTGAATATGAAATTTCAAACGTTTAGTTGGTGTCCCGTGAATAAAAGTATATAATAAGTGACACTTAAATAGATGAAGATAATAATTAATCATGTAATTCAATGGATATTGATAATAAATGCAGTTTATTTTTTCTACAGTTTTTGTTCTGTGCACGTTTCTTACCACTGCCCAAGTTATTTTACAAGGACAAATATAATTCACACGGCCTAAGTTCGCTCTCACAGATGTTTGCTTATTAAGATATTACAGGAACACATCAACAAATCTTTCCATTTGCCAATGAATTAAAAGTAAAAGATAGGGGATAGCGTCTCTGATTATAAACCAAACCGTCTTCAGTCCTGCGTTCGAAACCCGCCGCTACTTAATTTTTTACCGTTCTGCGAGTCGGAGCACGGAGTGCCAGAAGGCTGAGCGTGGTAGGGAAGCTAAAGTATCTGAAAAGGGAAACGCAAGGGCTCAGTGTAGATACACAGACGTGAAATGAAAAAAACATAACGCCTCTTCGTCTTGATGATTTGATTTGATTTGTGCTTGGCCTCAGCTAAAACACGGCGACAGTCGGTAGAGTGTTGAGATCGTTATCAAGTTACGAAGACGACGTTACACAAAATAACAGTGCTGAACCGAAATGTCGACGTGCGTGAGATATATGTTTCACCAAGAATCGTAATTAATCGTTCGTAATCGATGTTTAACTGATTAATAATAAAATATTAATGATAAAACCAATAAAGTTACATCCACAACAAATTCCCTGCAAGCTGGTCGTAATTTAAAGTATCTAAGAAATCGTAACAGTGGACTTGTTATTTGAGTCAAAGATTCTACACAAGCGCCGAGCGCTACAGTTAAATATTATCGCTGCGCGTAATTATTATTCGGGAGTTCATGTCAATAATTTGATACAATTTTGAATTACAAATGCACGACTTGGCACAAGAGGGTGTTTTACTGCGCAATATCAGTCACTTCCTAACCGAGCCTTGAGAATAAAACTTTCCCAGGTGTTGGGGGGATTTAAATTAAATACTTCGGACCTATCATTGAAGTTCTATAAACCACTGGCTGTTATGAATGAAAATTGTCTATCAGTGTTCGTTACCTAAATCACTGTCTAAGTAATGTTTAGTTCAATTATCTAGTTAAAAGTCCTCCGTTCTAATTCTAATGCCGTGATATTCGAAGTCAGAAGGTCGCATTACTGAGTCATAATAGAGCGCAATTATTCAATCTCAAAAAAAAATATATATGAGCGCGCCTACAAGTACGAGCATTCAAATATATGTCCAGCTTCGGCTAAGTCTCGTAACGTAGTGACAATGCATTTAATTATACTTAGTCATTACTCACGATTCCCAAAGAGTACGCACACGAAGTATTCTTTGGGATCGTTGGTTCTATTTTGCGAATGTTAATTTGTGCTAACTTTGCGATTTATTATGATTTTGATTTTAATTTAACTGAAATTTAATGATTATTTCGTGGATTGCTAAATTGTCAAGTCTGAGATTCCTGATTTAATTACTTGTTATTGTCCTAATGGCAGTGACAAATGGAACTTAGTTCGCTTATTTACTTTTCTGGGAATTTGGGACTTGGGGGTAAATCTTTGGGGTATTGGGAGCTAATTTTTGATTTTTATATCTCGTCTGAAGAAGTGGCATTACAAAATCTAACGATTTCTGGTCAGATGAGTATAGGGTTATATCGTCAACAGTAGAACATCGTGTAGCGGGAGTTGGGTTCGTTATGAATAGGAAGGTAGGGCAGAGAGTTTGTTACTGTGAACAGTTCAGTGATAGGGTTGCTCTTAGTACAGTCAACAGGAAAGCAACACCGACAACGATGGTTCAGGAGTACATGCCGACGTCGCAAGCTGAAGATGAAGAGACGGTGAAAGTATGTGACAATATTGAAAGTGTAATGTAGTACGTAAAGGGCGACGAAAATTTAATAGTCATCATGGACTGGAATGCAGTTGTAGGGGCAGCAGTAGAAGAAAGGGCTACAGGAGTATATGGGCTTGGGACAAGGAATGAGAGAGGAGAAACACGAGTTCTGTAACAAGTTTCAGCTAGTAATAGCGACTACTCCGTTCAAGAATCACAAGAGGAGGAGGCATACTCCGTAAATGCCGGTTGATACAGAAATATTTCAGTTAGCTTGTATCATGGTCAGACAGAGATTCCGAAATCAGATACTGGGTTGTAAGGCGTACGCAGGAGCAGATATAGACTCAGATCACAATGTAGTAGTGATGAAGATTAAAAGGTTGGCTAGGAAGACTCAATACGCAAAGAAGTGCGGTACGGAAATAGTAATGGATGACGAGATACGCTCGAAGTTCTCTGGGGCTATAGATACAGCAATAAGGAACAGCTGATTAGGCAGTACAGTTGAAGAGGAATGTGCATCTCTAATGAGCAGTCACGGAAGTTGGAAAGAATGCCATAGGTTCAAGGAAGGTCACCGCGAAGAAACCATGGGTAACAAAAGAAAAACGTCATTTGATCGATGAAAGGAGGGAGTACAAAAATGTTCATGGAAATTCGGGAATACGGAAATACAAGTCGCTGAGGAAATAAATAAATAGAAAGTCAAGGAAGCTAAGGTGAAATGGCAGCATGAGAAATGTGAAGAAATTGAGAAAGAAATTATTTTTGGAAGCACTGACTCAGGATATAGCAAAGTCGAAATAACCTTCGGTAAAATTAAATGCAAGGGTGGCAACGTGAAGAGTGCAACCTGAATTCCAGGGTTAAATCCAGAGGAGAGAGCGGAGAGGCGAAAATTTGTCCGATGTGATGGGAGAAGAAAGAGGAGTCGATATAGCAGAGATAGGGTATCCAGTATAGCATCTTGAATTTTAGAGCGGTTTCTAGTACTTTAGATGAAATAAGAGCTGATAGATATCTCAAATTACTGGGATAAATGGCAACAATATGACTATTCACGTTGTTGTGTAGAATGTATGAGTCTGGCGACATACCATCATCCACACAACTCACAAGACCGCAATAGCCGACAAGTGCGAGAATTATCGGACTATCAGTTTAACAGCCCACGCATTCACGTTGCTGAGAAGCACTCGAAATGCCCGTACTACTCCTATGAATACCCAGACCAGACAGACTGAATTCGATGTGAAAAAGTCTCTTATTGGGAAGGCAAACGCTACACTGACGGCTAGGTTTGGAAAGCCTATATACAGAAAGAGATGCTCCTTAGACCCTAGACAACATGCACAGGTGGGCATTTTTTTAATGCCCCAATTAACACGGGAAGTAGCGTCATCCCTCATTACTAGAAATGGATTTGACAGTCGCACCACAGGAGAAATTCTAGTTATTAATGTGGTATATGGCTACTACACATGGAATGGGGAGTAAATCAGTCGGGCATGATGCAGTGTATTACTTAGCGTTCCGGAAAAGTTGAGAATCGACTAGGGAAAAATGAGTTGCATTTTAATTATTTCAGAAGATTAGAAGCTTGGGTACTCGATATTGAAGTCAGAAGACTATAAGCTTTGTACAGTTTTATCCTTTCCAGCGTAATCTATTTTGCATGAGATTATTGAGGGTATAGTAAACATGTCTTATACCGAGCAATTCCAGAAACGCTAAAGAATGGAATCAGGGTTAAACAATTTCACAATAGCTGATTTTAAGAAACCAATGTTTGTTACTGCGAACACTAAGCATTTTTTGCGATTTGTATTTAAACATAACAATATTATGAAACAGAATTTATTAACTTTTAAGTTAATTCGATAAATTCAGTTCAAATGAAAATGAAATACTTGGTGACAATGAGAATACAGCTGCTGAAAGTACAATTTGTACTCTGGAATGCTCGTTTCTTAGCAACACGAGAAATTACCAAAGCTGAGAGGAAAATTGTGTACGAAATGCAGCTCAGGAATTTTGGAACTTGATTTCTTTCTGCTAAAGATAAGAAATTTGTAGTCGTAATATGCTATGATCTGAAACAGTTCGCCAAGACGATTTTTTCAGCACGTGGACATTTATTCTCAGTGAATACACCACGATAGGAGCGGCATCTAGCCGAAGTAAATATAAGTGCCGCTCCTGCTAGCCTAGGCCGGGCATGTCACCGAACGGATACAAGAAGTATACAACAAGCATCACTTCACGACTGGTGTATTCCTTGACATCGAAAACGCTTACGATAAGGTGTGCAGCCCAACCTTATCGACAAACTGCATCGCACTACCCCTATTGCGGATTGTTACTTTGGACTCATAGACAGATTTCTGCAGGATAGGAAACTATGTCCGAGTCGACGATAAAAACCTCGAAATGAAACTGATCTCCGCAGGAATTCCGCAGGGCTCTGTCATTTCGCCTCTGCTGTCCAACTTACATATAAATGACATCCCAACAGTTCCCCATGTTAAGGCGAGTTTTTATGCATACGATACGGCCTTTCTGACAACTAGACGACACTTGGATCAGCTAATCGCTAGGATGCAACGGCAACTTGCTGTAATGGAACGCTGGGCGCTGCAAAATAAGATGACGATCAACCCGACGAAGACGGTAGCAGTTCTGTTCACACGGAAGGATCCAGTTCTGAACGACATACTCCAAATAGCTCATCAATTTATCCCATGTTCGTCGGGAGTAAAGTACCTCGGTGTCTACCTTGACAAAAAATTACTCTTTACGCAGCATATTGACAACAAGAAGGCGGCAGCCCAGAAGATGGCCACGTCATTGATTTCGTTCCTGAAATGTAAGTATCTCAACCTTACGACTAAACTCCAATTGTATAAGGCAACGGTGGAATCGACAATTTTATATGGCTCCACCTCGTGGGGAACTACTTGCGTCTCCAACTACAACGAATTCCAAGCGCTGCAAAACATTTGCTATCGATGGATCACAGCAGCTCCATGGTGGACAAGAAACGTCGACATCCGCACTCCACTCCACTCCACGAGACCTCTGTACACGAGAAGGTCCATCAAAAGGCTCTACGACTTTTTTTACAAAATTGTTGACCTTACGGACGAAGTTCGACAATTATAATCGGTAGGAACGGTAAACCCTGGAAAATAGCAACATCAATAACGTTTCGCCCCCCTATAGTAAATCTGTCACAACACGAGGAAGCAGTCACACATAACAGCCTAGACACATTTCACCCTCTACAGCAGATAGACATCACCAAAGACAGCAGGCTAAAGGACCCACTCAATGTGTAATAAATAAAGTGTTTTCCTTTTATCCTTACTTCCCATCCTAGAGAATAAGTCATCAAGGAAGATCTATTAATCCCACACTACACACAAAAAAAAGGTCAGACATTAAGGGACGGTATTCTGAGTATTAGCATGGCCCAGTAGAGAACGCTACGATAGCAGTTAGCAGTGATCGACAAACTGTGTGTCAAATTTGCATGAACATTATTTATAATTTATTTCAAAGTATTGACAATGTGCTTTATTGAAATAAAACTACCAATATATGAAGATAGTAACCACGAAAGAGCAGATACCATCGATTACCATGCAGCTTCTCTAGAATAAATGATAGTTAATTGAAACTCTCGGCTGTTGACAGGTGTTGTTGATATTCCTTTTTGGGGACAGTTGAAAATGTGTGCCCCGAACGGGATTCGAACCCCAGACCTTCTGCTTATAGGGCGCACGCTGTATCCATCTGAGCCACCGACGTTACCCAGCCAGTGACCTTCGTCCTTGCGAATGTGATGAAGTGGCCCGAACTCTACAGGAATTGTCACTTTAGTGTGCTCAAGTAATGATTGGACAGGCAAATATCTATTAGGTACATTACGTACTTAGATTGTGAACAGTTGGGGTCTCACGGGAAGCGTGCAAGGGATAAGCCCCTGCAGTCGCGCTATTCATCTGTGTTCTCGGTGGCTCAGCTGGATTTGCCGGCATGGGAGCTTAGCGTGTTCGGTGAGAGCGCCGGCTGGCCTCTGTACTAAAAACCTGAGTGGAAAGATCAACAAACGAACTCTAACGGAGGTCATGAGACGACCGCAACGACCAAGCAACGACTACCATGTAAGCAGGAGATCCCGGGTTCGGGTCTCGGTCGGGGCACACATTTCCAGCTGTCCCCATCGAGGTACGTCAACAACACCTGTCGGCGGATGAGAGTTACAATTACTTGTCACTTAAAACTACTAATGTTAATTTCTTGAAGTTTTGTATAGCATTCCGAGGACGCAGCATCCCTTAGGCACCCTATACGAGAGGGGTAGGTAAGACCCCACATTTGGTGACGAGGACTCAACATTTGCAGCCCGTCCAGGTGCACCAGCGACCATCCAGCAGTTGTCGCGCTGCTGGAAGAATGGAAAGCTCCTTCAACAACCTCTTGGCCAGCATGAGTGCACGCTGCGTAGCAGTGTTGCTGCCAATATTGACCTCTAGGCCTATTAAGAACTACGCATTTTGGAATGCTTGAGGGACCATCGTAAATCGCGGTCACTATAGCAAAATTGTTGTCTTTGAACCAATGTTCTATTTCTGTTCGTCTCATTACTTATTCTTTTCATCTAAGTTTTGTACAATACTGAACCACGTCTTTTTACGCATGGTCGAAATTTCATGTTAGTTTGCAGTGATACGTCATGCGAAATTGACACATACGTATTTTAGTATTTGAGACATATAACAGCATTTCACAGGTTTTGAGCTTCAGTTACTTGTCTACGTCAAAAAAATTGAAGGAGATTACTGCTTTGTGGACGTAATCGTTGGTGAAACAGACGAAATATTCCCTCCTGGACGCCTGCGATGTCACCGCCGGTCTGTGTTCCGGCAGACTCCTCGGAGTCGAGTCTTTCAGCGGCGCTGTGTGCAGAGCGGCTCTCTTGCCTGCTACGAGCGCGGATTAATTTCGCGTTGACATTTACAGGGCTCCTGGGTGCGGCGCTAATGAAATTGCTGCGAAAGCGAAGACCGTTATCCGCGGGGATTAAAGCGCCCGCCTACAGCGATCGAGCCGATGGCGAATTTACTGAGAAGCCCACCCAGGGGATGCTCGCGATGCAAGCGACCTCTGACGCTGCCGTTGCGAGTTATGGCAGTGGCAGCATGCGTCGCAAGCAGCTTACTACACCGATTCACATTACGGTAATCAGAGGGATGAACAGCACTTCGAATACGTCAAAAGCAGCTAGTGGCCTATATCTATAATCCGGCAAAGAGGAAACACGAGCATCAGACACAATTGCAGCTACGTTGTCGGGGCACAAGTATTACGACTGCCCGTCGGCATGCAGAGTGCCCGCAGTTTCCAACAAACGCAACAGCTATAGAAGCTTAAGTTGACTGAATCACGTTCTCTGTGAGAAGCTGTAGCCCTATTGTCTGCAGAGGTCAGCTTAACAGACTGATAATTTATAAGCAAACACTGGAGAATCTTTTCAACCCCCTACCCTCCATGTCTACACCCTACATGTCTTTTCCCAAGGTGGCTTTCATCAACTCCCCCTCCCGGATGATGCCCTTTCTTCCTCCATTTTTCCCTCCTATCAACTCTGATCCTCACTCCCCCTCCTTTCCTCTGTCCTTTTCCTGGGCTCCCTCTCCCCCCCTTCCTTCCTCTTTTTTCCCCACCTCCACTCTCACTGCCACCTTCTCTCCCCCGAGTCCTTTTGCATTCCCCTCCTCTGCCTCTTCTTTTTCCCTCTCGCGTCTGCTCTGCTCCTCTCCCCCTTTATGAGTCCTCTCCCTCCTTGGTTCCTCCCCTTTCGTTTTCTCCTCTCCTCTCATCCATCCTTGTTTTTTTCCCCTCCTCCAGGTCCCGCCCCCCATCTGCCTTTGGCTCAGGAGTGTCATATTTGTGCCACCATTTTCGTGCAGTGTTTTACAGTATGTTTTCCAGTGAGTGTTCCGTGGTGTGTCTTTAGGGACGTGTAGCGAACAGCCATCTTACTGTCGCTGGGTGTGATTTTTTTTAACCTCTTGCGAACAGAAACCAGACTGTCGCCATGTTTTTTAATTGTGTGTCTACTGTGTTACTTGTCCGATTCCAGTGTATTTTATCGACATTGCCAACCCCTTTTGCTTTCTGTTTTAATTTTCCGCATTTTTACGCCGTTTTACACTTTAAGTCATCATTTTATCGCCATTTTTTCCTTGTTTCTTTCTTCTTCCTTTTCTTACTAAAAAGTCTGGAGGCTGTAGAGCAGCGTACTAAGCTGCTGCCAGCCCGCCCCCCTTCGGGGTGAATTGAAAATCAATAAAGAAAAAAAAGATCTTTTCAATGAACCAAAGGTGTTCGTACAGATGGTAACTTGAGTGCTGTTGCCTGCTAGGCGAGCGTTCCAAAATCGCAGGTGTTTGACACCTAACTTATTTTTCAATCATTGCTGACCTACGCTGGCCATTCTAAATGTAAGATACATTTGTTGTCCAACACTTTCTTTCGAGGTAATAACAGAAAATTTATTTTACTATAACTACTGTTATAATTTCCATGCAGAGAGGGCCGCGGACGATGTGTAAAACTGCTTCGTGGCTTTTCGTCTCCTACTGCGTGAGACATATTCCGTCGTAAAACGCATACTGCTACTAAAGTTTTTTTTCATTGTCATTTCATTCTCGAGCCCCTTATGGGCAGGGGAGGACTGTCAGCAGCACATTTCGCCACTCCCTCTGCAGCCGAGTGACATGACAACTAATAAAGAACAAAATGTTACATATGAGGCAATAGAAAAGGGGACACAAAACTAAGTAAGGGGAGATAATGGAGGTCAAGATACACTGACATGGAGACGTTCATGGTGTAACAATTAAAAAAGTCGACATAAAGTTGAAAAACACAGCTGGCCATTCGTAGAACACAAAAAGACACTGGAGTCACACGCACAGGTTAAATGTTGGCCACAGTATGAAAAACACTTCAGAACAACACACTTTAAACCCTCTTGGAGCAGGCAGGATGAAGAATAAAACTGCCAGGTGGGACCTGCCGAGGGAGAGACCGGAGAGGATTGAAAAGGAGGGAAGAGCAAGGTGCAGCAGCTACTAAGGTTTGAGGGGCTCTCGCATCTATACAGCGCATAGAGGACACCACCGTACGTCACGCGATGCCGGCTGTGCGGATATCTCCTGACGGCGTCATCATTCTCGATTAAAAATAATCGATTGTTAGTCTGTTGCAGCACTGTCGAAATTCATATTTTACTTAACGTCAAACCTTCCTCCTTTCTATTAAAATTATTATGGTGTTTATGAATCTCTGTTGCTTCTCTATACATGCGTGCACGATAATGCGATGTCGTTGCTAAAACTCTCCCCACATTTAATTTTATTTTTAGTCTCCATCTCGAAAAACATGTTTGCTACTGCGATTTTTCAGTATGCCCTAGACGGCAATTCCTTTTGGGCTCACCTATGCGGATGTTGATCCTTGTTTTCCATCGTATACTTGTCCACAAATGCACGAAATTTTATTTATCCCAGGTGTTGCTATGAGTGTCGTGAATCTTTTGTCGTTCTTAAATATTCGTTGCTGTTACTGGTGCGTGTAAAGATCGCCTTCGGAAAGTTTTGGCCAAGTGTAGGGCCCAAACGATACAAAACAAACATGCGGTTTATCGCAGAGGCAATAAAAAACCCCATATCAGAATCTTTCTTTATATGTAATTAATTGATCGCTCACCAATACACAATGTCAAGTATTTATAATTGCTGGGATTTGTGGGGTATTATGATTGTAGCTGATCCACTGATAAGCGTTTGGTTTCTGCACCTTTTATGGATCCCTGTCCTCAAACCAAACGTAACTGATCCAGTTTCACTTGACGTAATCCCGGCACAGCCACTGCCATTGTAAGGAGGGAGTTAACAACTTTACCTATACACATGATGTAATCGTCGATAGATACAGGTGTAGGCGGCTGGAACAATGTAGACATCACGTGCAGAAATTAAGGGGTTTTAGCGTTGTGTCGTGTGGCCGTTGGCAGGTTGCTTGAAGATTTTACATTCAGATACCATAGATTTCAGGTAACGCTTAGACAGCTTCACCTTTCTTCAGCCTTATTCTACTAAAAAGAGAGACCGCCCACTGTATCCCTATACACAGGCAGCATCTACTGCCTGCAGAGGTTATACTGCAGAGCTGGTGTCTATTTATTATTTTAAATTTGAGTTCATATGGAGGGAACACCACTGCTGCAATAATCAAGCATCAACTCACAAGAAGGATCATCAGACATGGATTAGAAGTGGAAGATATTACAAAGTGACATCCAGATGAGTGCAAGTATCAGACTTAAACTCTGAAAACTTAGTTTAATATAGGTTGAAAGGGCTTCAAAAAGAAATGTCAGAGTATTCTGTGCGAAAGAGTACGCAAACAACTGAGTGTGACGTTACAGGAAAATTTCCTAAAGGAATCCCTAGAGCGATTCTGGATCCAAGTATGAATGAAATCCTCAGGGTTTCCAAATGCTCTTCGAATCATTCCCACATCGTCTGATTCCCCCTGCTCAGAAGTTTTGTTCTACTCGCCCCCCCCCCTCCCTCCCCGTCTGTCCTTAGGGCTCTTTAATTTCCCTTTGTATTGTCTGATGACTGGTAGGATTCCATTTTTAAAGACACCCAATGATCAACACTAGATATCTCTTCCCCACCGAACGAAGTGGTGAAACGCTTAGCACGTTAGACTCGCATTCAGAAGGACGAAGGTCCAAACCCACGTTCGGCCATCCTAATTTCGGTTTTCCGTGATTACCCTAATTTGCTTCAGGTAAATGCCGCAATGGTTCCTTTGAAAGGGTACGGTAGACTTCCCTTCACATCCTTCTTAAAACTGATAGGACTGAAGAACTCGCTGTTTAGTCCCCGCCTCTAGATCAACCAAATTCCTGTCAGTCTTGGCTACAGGTGTCAGCCCATGCGATCGTGGTCCGAAAGGTTGCTGGATGGTGGCCAACGTGCAGCTTTGGAACTGAGGCGGTGTTGTACTGTCTCCTACTGTGTTTCTTGCTACTTGGTCGTGGACTGTTCTCCAATGGGTTACATGGCAGATATTCTCTATAACACCGCTGCGAATGCCTCCAGGACGCTGCAGTTAAGTACAAGCGCGTTTTCTTTGCATACGGAAGGTCTTTAAGCTCCTTATCAAGTGTCTCAAGTCCTTTTCAGAACTTGGCGGTGTCCCTCAACTGTCAATCAGTTTTTAAAAGTGACCCTTCTTTCAAGGTAACGCACAACTCTTGAAAACTTTACCAGTTCATCTACATCTTTATGATTCCTCGGCAATTTACAGTGAACTGCCTGGGAGAGGTTTCGTCGAGACACCTTCACACTATTTCTCTACCGTTCAGCTCTCGAACAGCGGGCAGGAAATACAAACACTTAAATCTTTCCGTGCTAACTCTTATATCTCCTATCTTATTATGATGATTATTTCTCACGTTGTAGGTGGGCTCCCACAGAACATTTTCACATTCTGAGGACAGAGTATATGATTCTGATTTTATGAGAACATCTTGCTAGAACGAAAATGACTTTGTTTTAATAACTGTCACTTCATTTCGCGTGTCATATCCGTGACACTCTCTTCGCTACTTCGAGATAATACAAGACGAGTTGCTCTTCTTTGAAATTTTTCGATGTCCACTATCAATCCTATTCGATACGGATCCCAAACCGCACAGCGCTTCACCAGAGGGGTGTAGTGTATGCAGTGTCTTTAGTAGATATGTTCCATTTCCTTAGTGCTCTGCCAAGAAATCGCAGTCTTTGGTTTTCTTTCCCTGTAGGATTATCTGTGTGACAATTCCAGTTTATGCTGTACTTAATTGTAATCCCTAAGTACTCATCTGAATCTACAACCTTTAGATTTGCGTGATTTATCGTGTAAGCGAAATTTAGCATCATCTTAAAATAATGTAAGAGGTCTGCTCAGATTGTCTTCCAAATCCTTTATGTCTACAAGGAACTGCTGAGGGCCTATAACACTTTATCTATAGCACTTCCCTGGAGAACGCCACATATTACTTCTGTATTAACCGATGGCTCTCCGTAACTTAGTATGAACTGTGACCTTTTTGATAGGGAATCACGAATCCAGTCGCACAACTGAGGCGATATTCCATAATCATGCAATATGATTAGAAGTCGTTTGTGAGGAATCTTGTCAGTAGGTTTCTGGATATCTAAAAATGTGCAGACTATTTGGCGTCCCCTGTCGACAGCATTCATTACTTCGTGACAATGGCGTCTCAAAAGAGCGATAATTTATGAATCTTTGTTGGCTAATTTTCACCAAATCTTTTATTCGAGGTAATTCATAGCGTTAGAACATAGTATATATTCCAAAGTCATACTGCAGATCAACGTTAGCGATGTTGGCATGTAATTCAGCAGATGACTCCTCTTTCTTTTTCTTTGGATAGTGGGGTGACTTGTACTACTTTCCAGTCTTTAGGTACAGACCTTTCGACGAGTGATCAGTTTTATATGATTTCTGAGCATGTAGCTATTGTAGCTATTGTGTCAGTATGCTCTGAGAGGAACCTGACTGGAATATAATATGGACCACGTACCTTTCCTTTATTAAGTTACTTTAGCTGCTTAAATATAACGTGAATATCTGCTTTAAATTATTTACATGGATCGCAGTTCATCTACTGTTACTTCTAGTTAACCCTCACAAAAACGAGGCACAGCTAAACTCTCCATAGTATTATGCTGCGAAATATTACAATAAAGAGAACTTGTGCCCACATCCCTAACTGAGATTCATTGAGCACTTTTTCAGTTTTAAGAACTGAAACTTGTTTGTAGAAGCATTTTTCGTGGCTGATAATTGCAAGTATAAGATAACATTTTCACCTATGTGTATTAAAGGTGCTGAATGACATTGGTTGATCGGCAAACATAATTATAAGCGGATATAACTCAGAGAGGAAAGCGTTCACTACAAAATGTAAGATCGTTTACCTCGTCCTCATTTAAACTGCCACGCTCACGGTACATCAAAATCATTGAACACAGAAACAGAAATGTAAAACCTAGTTGTTAGTAATCATACAGAAACCAGTGATGACCCGCAAAAACATAGCCATACCTTAAGAGGAATATTTACTATATAAATTAGTGTCTGAAATCAGGAAATTTTTCTGTTTATTCCATTTCAGTGTGACGATAACTCTTTCAGTGGATATTGTGTGGATGATTTACTTCATTACAATGATTGATACTCTGTAACTTATTTATGGGATAATATTCAGTTAAAACAGTTTTATTAAACGTCGTCCACTGCCAGTGAGTCGCTTAAGCTTCTCAAAGCGTAAAGGCACAGTTCGAGGTCGAAGTTGATCATAAATTAACATGATTCTGCAGATAATAATGAAAAGAGATTTCTGCGTTCGTAACAAGCAAAGAAACACACTGTAATATATTCATTCCACGTCCACATCGGACACTTCGTTGTGAAACAACGTGCAACCACTGGATAACGACTTTATTGAATGCCTTTACCAAGAGGGAAAAGAACATTCAACCCATTATGAACCACTCTCATTAATAAGTATGGCGTTTAAATTTAAAATATGTGTGTAGAAATGCTCATTCGCCAGTAAAAATATACTCCGTTGAGTCAATATTCACGTTTCAGCAGACTACCAGGTAGTCAAATCGATCACTATCGTTGGTGTTTCACAGCCGATATCTCTGGTAATATAACTTTCGACAGTTCACCTATTTGAGTTTCCGACATCTTGACATAGAATGTGTGGTGTCACCGCCAGACACCACACTTGCTAGGTGGTAGCCTTTAAATCGGCCGTTAGTATACGTCGGACCCGCGTGTCGCCACTATCAGTGATTACAGACCGAGCGCGCCACACGGAAGGTCTAGAGAGACTTCCTAGCACTCGCCCTACTTGTACAGCCGACTTTTCTAGCGATGGTTCACTGACAAAATGCGCTCTCATTTGCCGAGACGATAGTTACCATAGCATTCAGCTATGTTATTTGCTACTACCTAGCGAGGCGGCATTATCAGTTACTATTGATATTGTTAATCACGTACCGTCAAGACCGACGTTCACCATTAATGGATTAAAGTTAAGTATTCCACCAGCTACGTCCGTTGTTTCTAAATTCTAATTTCCTTGCCCTGTTCCAGACCTCACGCCAGCCTGCATGAGCTAAATCGCGTGCCTTTCAGCCTCCTCTAGTAACACGGCGTTGGCTCTCCTGCCAACCACAATAGAATGAACTCACTCGTGGCAGTGCTGACACTGATTTAGATTTTTAACTCCTGCAGTGCGAGCTTCGACCAAGCGTCATTTTGCTGGGTCTCCAAGTGTTGTAACGTGGCGACTAACGGTGAACATGCAGGAGGTACGATTCTGCCGTGCCTCTGTTGTCCGAAGGAACAGTGCATTGTTCTTTCTAAAAACACAGGGACTGCAATATGCTACTTACTCGATGATATCTGGCAGTGATTTTCAATTACGGTGTCCTCCCATTTGCGAAAATTATTTGATGTGTATACAAGTACAGGTTGTGAGGACGTATGGAATTCTGGATCTGTCCGTTAGCCGTGCATGGATATCCAAAGCGATTAAGGCGATCGCTCAAGTAAAGGAAGAAATCCGGGTTCGAGTCCCTGTTCGGCACATATTTTCATTTTCGTCGTTCCCTTACTCAGATGATCGTATTCGCAACTGTAAATTCATTCCATATACGTCGAGAATGTTTTCAGCGCGGGGCATCCAATAAGCAATTATCTTATGATGGTAGCGTTCTGTGTTAACCCAATATCTGCCTATATCTATTCAGTGTTCGTGATTGGCCACTGATTAGCTCGGTAACGGGAATGCATCTCTGTTTCTTTCCACGTTCTTTTTAATTTGGTCGGTAGTAATTCATAATTCTGGTTGGTTATGCGTTTTCAAGAAAAAAAATGGCTCTGAGCACCATGGGACTTAACATCTATGGTCATCAGTCCCCTAGAACTTAGAACTACTTAAACCCAACTAACCTAAGGACATCACACAACACCCAGCTATCACGGGGCAGAGAAAATCCCTGAACCCCGCTGGGAATCGAACCCGGAACTCAGGCGTGGGAAGCGAGAACGCTACCGCACGACCACGAGATGCGTTCCTTGTTTCTCTGGAGCTGGAGTTTTAACCACTTTGCCTCATGGTTTTCGAGATGTAAGTAGGTGTGATTGTATAAAAAAAATCTGTACTAATTCATACAGGACCAATGACCTTGTTATCGCACAGTCATATATTTCAAATTATATCTGAATAAATTGTTGCCCACATCATTATTTAGCACTCATCTTCACCACCTTGTTGTGACTATCGCAAACTATCACGTCAGTTCCTATTCTTTTGTATTAGTGGCCACACAGGCTCATAATATTCAAAGTTCTTTTAAAATGCCATTAAAATGAATCTTCATGGTGTCTATCTTCCTGAATCAAATAGATGGCCTTGTTCTTCATTTCCTTATGCTCACATATCCCCTTTGTTTTCTGACCCTCATCATTCCCCACATCTAGCACGTAGTGTTAGCAGATACACAGGTGAAGAGTAATATCCTTTCTCAAGCATGTACCCTTACATTTCCGTTGTGCAGATCAGCATTAAAATCGAATATATATTCTACAAAAACTTGACCATCTCTTTACAAGTTTTAACCCTTCCCCAGAGACGTTAGCACTACCCTGCACTGATGTTTTTATCATGCAACAAGCAACAACCTTTAACAGCCTATAGTCTTCAACCTGCATTAAAGGGGCACTCATACTATACTTTATTGATGTACACTCAGAGGTTCATCATTGTGTGGTAGATTCTAAGCAGTTTCAACCATTACTACGCCGACAATTGACAAATGGCTTAACTTACTTTACTAGTGACCATTTCACAGTTTATGGTAGCGGGTATCACCTCTCCACAGGCGGCCAGGACATATTACTGAGTTTTATGAACGAATATAACAACTTACAGCAGCTGTGGTAAGCCTTAAATCCGTGATACTTACTAGTTAAAAGAGCTGCTGTACGATGCAAGTATTTCCATTCCAGTTTCTATTCTAGGATTTCTTAAATGTCAGAAGTTGCAAAACTGATCTTACTTTCGTTCTTTTCATTTATCTATAACATTTTTGCAGTTAATGACACGACGTGGTGTATGAATTGATGTATTTTCGCGAGAGTTTTCTGCGCGCTTTCTATTCAGCGTTTTCTGGAAAGTTGGACTGCACAAGTTTTCTGAGGCGCCACCGTCCATGTCGCGCTTGGAAAAATGTAGCATTTCTAAGAATACAGAGTAACGAGAAAACGCTCAGACACAGTTCTTCCTTTTCTTGTTATTTTAAAAATCAAGGACAAGAGGACTGCCGGTATCTCAGAGTAACAAACAATCCACTTCTTCCTACTTGACGCTGCAGGTCTGCTAATGAGACTGCTTTTTCTTTATTTGTGAAACGACTCAGCAGCCCAGCACCCAGCAGAATACGGCCGTAGTTCCTCGGACATAGCGTACATAGACGGCATTACCTGCAGTGCGGCATCTAACAGCTGACAACGTTTATCCGACGGAAAATAGTATTACGAATTTATTTTACGTCATATTTAAATTAAAGTTGGGATCTATTAATGCGAGAAGTTTCGTTCCATTAGACAGAGTTCGTTAACAGGATTCTGCGTCGGAATGGAGCCGCGTAAATACAATGATGATCCAAAATATTACGAACATGAGGTTAATAGCAACCTCTTCCACCTTTGGAAAACACCGTAGAAGAGATTTCGCCTGTCATGGATTCGGCAAGCTCTTATAGATTTCTGTAGGTAGGTACCACATTTGTACGTAGAGGTCACACATGCCCTTAAATTACCGGCCCGTGGTTAAGGGGACTAGATTTAGAGCCCTTTATCGACGCAGAAGTGATTCACTGAATTCAGATTAGGTGAATATGATAACCAAGGTTCACTGTCACGCTCCTCAGTGTTGTGGCCTTGCGGCACTGCCTGCAGTATTGTTAGAAAACGTAATCAGCTACGAGTAAGACATAAGCACGACGAGAACCAGATGGTCCGCTTTAATGATCATAGTCCACGCCTGACTCGGTGCTTTCGATTACCAGCATAGGTCCCATGCAAACATGAGTTAATGGCTCGCATAACATTCAATAAGTAATCAAGCACTTTTTTGAAAGCAGTTGGGCTTTGTTCAGGATTCCAGTGTACCATATTATTCTCCAAAATCAACAAAATCCTATTTTTCGACATAACCTCCCTACAGTGCGAAGGCCTTGCGCCAACTTACTGCTGCGAGGGCCAGTATGTCTTCACGGAAGCACTCTACTGGTCGATATCGATATCGATGTCTTGCTGCATCAATAATCTCCCGATAATCCATGTACTGCTTTCCACGGAGTGATTCCTTCATTGGGCCAAACACATGGAAGTTTAAACGTGCGAGGTCTGGCTGTAGAGTGGATAAGGAAACAGTCAAATGAAGTTTTGTGAGCTCATCTCGGGTGTGCAGAGTTTTGTAGGACCTTGCGTTATCAAGCAGAAGGAGAAGTTCGCTAGTGATCTGTCGATCCCCACGAGTGAGAGTGTCAGCACGTTCCAACATTGCAGGAGTCACAACTGTGTGCTGCCCGTCGGCACGTCTGCGTGACTTTTTTCGATGAATATAGGCACCTAGTCCAACAACTCGCCGTACTTTTTGTCACTGCCAGGTCTCTGCAAGTGCCAATCAACAGCTGTGATGCTCTGATTTCCCGACAAAGGAAACCTGATGCAACTCTAGCCTAGGACAAACATCTCCGGTACAGACGCCATTTTGAAGGCTACGTATAGCGCAGCCACGTATAGATCTTCATGAAGCTAATGAGTCTGAAGCGGGAATATTCCACTATGTCCAACAAAAAATTCCACATTTTGCTACCGAAACCGTCCGAGGAAAAAGAATGTGTTACATTTCTTGTTGAACACCCCACGTATTACTACCCTCAGAAAATCTCATTCCGAGGTGCCGTTCATGTCACTAGCAGTCCATCGCCTCGATGACATCATGTCCGAAAATGATCATCGACCTGTTGTAACAGTAAATACACTATTGGCCGTTAAAACTACTACACCACGAAGACGACGTGCTACAGACGCGAATTTTAACCGACAGGAAAAATATGCTGTGATATGCAAATGATTAGCTTTTCAGAGCATTCCCACAAGGTTGGCGTCGGTGGCGATACCTACAACGTGCTGAAATGAGGAAAGTTTCCAAACGATTTCTCATAGACAAATAGCAATTGACCGGCGTTGCCTGGTGAAACGTTTTTGTGTTGCTTCGTGTAAGGAAGAGAAATGCGTACCATCACGTTTCCGACTTTGATAAAGGTCGGATTGTAGCCTATCGCGATTGCGGTTTATCGTATCGCGACATTGGTGCTCGCTTTGGCCGAGATGCATTGACTATTGGCAGAATATGTAATCGGTGGGTTCAGGAGGGTAATAAGAACGCCGTGCTGGATCCCAACGCTCTTGTATCACTAGCAGTCGAGATGACAGGCATCTTATCCGCATGGCTGTAACGGATCGTGCAGCCACGTCTCGATCCCTGAGTCAACATATGGGGACGTTTGCAACACAACAAACATCTGCAGGAACAGTTCGACGACGTTTGCAGCTGCATGGACTTTCAGCTCGGAGACCATGGCTGCGGTTACCCTTGACGCTGCATCACAGACAGGAACGCCTGCGATGTTGTACTCAACGACGAACCTGGGTGTACGAATGGCAAAACATCATTTTTTTCGTATGAATCTAGGTTCTGTTTACAGCATCATGATGGCCATATCCGTGTTTGGCGACATCGCGGTGAACGCACACTGGAAGCGTGTATTCGTCATCGCCATACTCCCGTATCACCCGGCGTTACGGTATAGGGTGGCATTGATTACACGGCTTAGTCACCTCTTGTTCGCATTGACTGAAATTTGAACAGTGGACGTTTCATTTCAGATATGTTACAACCCGTGGCTCTACTCTTCATCCGATCCCTGCGAAACCCTACATTTCAGCAGGATAATGCACGACCGCATGTTGCAGGTCCTGTACGGGCCTTTGTGGATACAGAAAATGTTTGACTGCTGCCCTGGCCAGCACACTCTCCAGATCTCTCACCAACTGAAAACGTCTGGTAATCGTGGCCGAACAACTGTCTCGTCACAATACGCCAGTCACTACCCTTGATGAACCGTGGTATCGTGTTGAATCTGCACGGGCAGCTGTACATATACAAGCCCTCCAAACTCTGTTTGACTCAATTCCCAGGCGTATCAAGACCGTTACCATGGCCAGAAGTGGTTGTTCTGGGTACTGATTTCTCAGGATCTATGCACCCTGATTACTTGAAAATGTAATCACAATGCAGTTCTAGTATAATATATTTGTCTTATTAATACCCCTTTAACATCCGCATTTCTACTTGATGCAGTAACTTTAATGGCCAGCAGTGTATCATTCGTCGGACCAGGCGATAGGTTTTCATTGATCCATGGACCAATCTTGATAAACCCGCATCCACTATACTCGTAACAGAGATGGCGTTGGGCCCACACAGGAGCACATACACTTCGTCAGTTGGAAAGCCCCATTGAGCCGTACCGGCTTGATTGTGACAATCGATGCAAGAGAAGTTTGCCGCGAGAACGCTGCGGCACTGGAAATCTGTGGCTGGTGTCAGGGGACGATGGAAGGTGTGTGGTATGCAGAGTTTGCCTACGAACGCGGAAGGAAACACATTGTGCGCTGCACTGCATTGCGTAGCGGCCGGCTTGTGTTTTGGCCACGACCCTGAACACGTAGGGCAGCCTTTAGTTGTGCCCATCGTCTACAGTCTAATTTCCACTTCACGGTGGCATGCACGGAGAAAAGGGGCCGCGTGTATGTTGTGGAGCAACTGGCTGTAGGCGTGTCGTTACCTCGGTGCCGTCTGCGGGTACCGCGCGCAGATGTGGCTTCACCGCAACGGGTATAAGCTGATGGCTTGCATTTTCTCGCTGCTGTGTGTCTTAAGTACAACGCCGCAGAGACATTAGCATGATGCTACAGGGACAACGGCATTGTGTTAAAGGTCGATCGCGTGTGAGCAAAGCTGTTCTGTCGGTCATTATGCTTCGTACGGCGGTGTTTTTTTTGGGTTTTAACTGTCGTCTATGTTATGACCCTCCTCTTCATGGTGATGTGTTGGTGTTTCTTAGCGCAGGTGAGTTAAACCATGTATGCCAGTTCGTAGGTCTGTCATGAATACGTGGGGGCCTGTTATGACTCGTAAAGACTCTCTCTCTGGTTCACCGCTATTTGATTAAATTAGCGTTAAGTTCTGTTCGTCATTTTTATGTGTCTGTAATCATGTGTCTGAGTGATGCAAGTAACTGTCATGCTATATGGATGATACGTAATATATATATAGTTTGTGTTCACCGGCCATTTGACCATCTTATTATCTTATTCTGTGCGAGTACTCAAGCAGTGGACGAAATCTTGCGGGAATTGGCGGTAAAGCCGCGTGTATTGGGTATAATGGGCAGGGGCACCATGAATATAGTGCGGAATGATAAATTTCGAATATGGGCCTCACGGAAGACGTGCCACAGATAAGTCCCTGCAGTCGCACTCTCCTCTGTGTCCTCGGTGGCTCAGATGCCCTCACGGTGGCTCAGCGTGTTCGGTCAGAGGATTAGCTGCTCTCTGTAATAAAAAAAAAAAAAACTGAGTTAATCTATCAACGACGAACTTAAACGGGTGTCTTATGACGTCCCACCGAGCGGATGTAACAAACGAAAGCGAACAAAATGAGATTAAAAAAAATGGAGAGAGCTCAAACATTTTTATGCATCTTAGTACAGTTCAATGGGGGCACCGTTCGTGGATCGACAGATATCGAACGGGGACAGCACTTCTCTCCACTCTCTCGTAAGCAAAACATAACATCTACTGCTGCGTATATCTGTTCCCCAATCTACCAGAGATCGAACCTTTGTTCTGCAAACAGTGTCCTTAATAAATACCGATAGTCGACAGGTATGTTAATAAATTTTGCCTCAGACGTGGAAGGCGGATTCGTCACTGTAGAGCACTGCATTGAGATGGTCTATGCGATGCGACATTTCAACAGCAAAATAAACAGTAAAAACAGTATCACCTTCCACTACCGACTCACAAGATTTTTGCCTTTTCACTCATTTTTAAAAATGTTCGCTGTTTAGTTTGTTCCGTAACACTTGTGTATGCACCAGCATTGTACTCTGTCGTTAAATATGTCACAGAACGGTACATAACCTGCTTTACAGAGCGGACAAACTTCCAATTTCCAAGTTCTGAGATGAGGGATTGGGCTTCGATAACTACTGGTTTCAAGGACCTTCAACAACTTTCTGTAGAGGCTCACGGCGTTCGAAAGACCAAATTCGATATGCTTCACAGGGTCTGAAATGCTCAAGTCCATCTACTCTTTGTCACGGTTGCTTATGGCGGCAGGTTTCTCCATTTGAGTCCCTTATCGTCAGTACAATGATCTTCATTGGCTTCTGTTCCTCGTAAATGTTGTCTTTACCAGGGTTACTTAGTGCAATCTTACCAGGCTGCTGCATTCACTCTCGCGGTGGCCAGTAGCCGTGGTGGTTTTGTTCATCCTAATACTTTATGTCATACGTTAATATATGTAAAGCGAGAGATTCATATGAGATGTACTCAAGAGAAAGTGAAACAGATGGTTTCCTCTCGTTAAGCGTAGTTAGTAGTTTTCTTGGTGGATATGGAGTAGCGAAATATCGTCTAAAAACAAATTCACATAATATGGGGCCCAAAGTTAATGATCTTCGAGTGGCTAACGTTTTTGAATTTTCGTACTGTAACTTGGGTGACTATCTTTCTAGGTGTCTAGGAGAGCGAGGTCGACGATCGAGTAGTCAAGGGATTAGGCTAGCAAAATACTGGTCCGTGTTTGTATCTTGAGCGTGGCTTTTTCTTCGTTCGGTATTTTTCTTGGTGTATATGATGTTGCTAGTACCTTTCTTTCCTCTATTTTGAAGTAAAGTATTGGGAAGTATGATTTATGTGTTGACAATTATTTTTATTGTAATACACGACGCGCTACGCTAGGACACTCGCAGATAACGATCCTCAACCAACCTGCACCCTTAGATGATACCACCGAAATGTATCTCTCTTTTTAGACGGTGTGGCATTTATTTCTTCCGTCACGAATAAAGAACATCATCGCTCTACATCAATATCATGTGACGTCACAGCAGTGTATAGAATTACAAGATAGGCCGGACGCCATCAACACTCATGCGTTGGCACTTGTCCATGATTTGACACGCTAGCTGTGCATCCAAATTAGTCTCTGTTAGATCTATCCTTAGCAACATGAGTCAGATTTTTTCCATGAACAATATTCTGAAGTACATGTTAGTGGGGAGAGATTCTCTTCGGGTGTTGCGAATTGTGCTGGACATATTTATATTTTGCCCTTTAGTATGTAAAGTTTCACCAGAGTCGTTGCGACACCATTCTCGAATAGATGAGTAGGTAAGATTACGCAGTTATGTACGGTAGGTGTATTTTGTACCATGTGTCACGGTCGAAATAGCTCGAAAAATTACACTAGACTCTTGCTAAGCCGGCCATTCCTCGCACATATGTCGGATTAGCAGAAGTGGCGGATTGCTGAGAGTGTCTAGAATTTAGTGTAAACACTTTAACAAATCAAAATATACATTCATTCTTACAGAAAACGTAGTCATTTCGTGTGTACATGCATATTACTATCACTCGACATTCACTATGAAACATGTCCCAAACTACTAGATGTCACCATGATGATACGCGACGGTAGTGTGCTTCATCACACAACGGCTTAATAAGCATTTCATTGGTCCTGACTGTTGCATAATATACTCCAGGAAGAGGTCTCCAGCGTCAGCACCAGCAGTCTGACATATCCTCATTTTGTCTACTCCTGTGTCCTCTTCTTTATCAGTTTTAACGTAACGTTCCTGTGAGGTTATGATTACCTCTTTTCTGCTGAAGTTTGGTCTTAGATAGTTGCTCGTCCAACACGGTGGCCAGCAACAACGGTTTCCTTCAAAGGACCTCAGATCAGTCTATATCTAATTTCGAGTTTCTGCTTGAGGTCTAGCATAACGTAGCTCCCTTTGGAAGCCATAATAATGATCCGTAAGGAAAGCCACAATTTCGAAGATTACAGGAATGTTGAACATTATAATTAACTAACAACATTGTTGCAGACGAAATTTCATTATTGTAGGCATCTTTTCAGGTTGAACGACTAGAAGCTGTAAATGTGTCGGATTACTGAGAGGCTGGACTACTGAGGGCTATATTAGCGAGATTATAGTGTATATATAATTATTTGATTATTAATTAGACCTTCCGAGGTTTTATTTTCAAAAAGCAACGGAAGGGTATCCCATTACCACAGTTTTATCAGATAAACAGAAGAAAATATCAAATGAAAAAAACCATGGCCAACAGTAGTACACAGATCAGTTGTTTGGTGGTTAAATTCCTCTCTTGTTTTCCTTCGTTTTGTTCGTCATTGATTTCGTCATGTGGTCTGGGAGTACGTCAGATGGCACTCCCTCAACTTCGTCGTTGCATACTTTACATACTTTTATTTTTATTTTTATTTATTTATTTTTTATTACAGGGTTACCGGGGTAGCGAGCCTTCTGATTGAACACGATGAGTTAGCGTGCCGGCAATCCCTCGTCCGCCGACCTCTCTCGGCTAGACACACAGAATCACGCGTACCAATGCTACAACATGGAAAGAAGAAACATAACTTTGGACTCCTCGTTATATTAATCAAAAATGTATTTTTTTAGACGCTCTTTCGATATATAGCATTGAAAATACGATTTTGCATCTTCAGCTTTGACCTCGACGTTCCCAACAACTAGGGAATGTCTAGAAAACATCCCAAACTAGAGTCTATTTATTTTCGATATAGAATACTCTTGCAAAACTTGATCAAAATTGTGACCAACTTGTCAGAGCTTCACCTTGTTCGTTAGAATTGTTTCTTTCTAAATATCAGTCTTGTCTGAGTGACGCATGAAGTGTCTTTATCGAAACAGGTAACCTTATTTTTACATGGGAGATAGTCACTTGAAGCTCACTGCTTGCATTGGTGTATGCTTGTTAATACACGATGTTAAGGACCAAGGAGAACATAGTTTATTGTTTCTTTTTTTTACGTTTTAGGGAAAGAAGAACAAAACCTGTAAGGTTTGTAATCTCGCCACATACTACATAGGATTGGAACGTCAGTTGAACGGAATGGAAACTGATTTGGAAAGAATGGTGAGATGAACAACACCAACAGCAAAATAAGAATAGTAGAATGGAGTCGATTTAAATCAATCGATAACTAAGAATTAATTTTAGAAATAAGACGATGGATGAAGTTGATGAGTTTTGCTCCTTGGATAGTCAAATCGCTAATTATGTCAGAAGTCAAGGACATATAATATGAAGACTGCCAATAACAAGAAATTATAGTCTGAGAAAAGAAAAATATTTTCACATCGAATATACTGGTAGATTTGAATGGTCGAACCTCTGCTATAGTTTTGTGCTAGTATGATGGGTTGGTACGTGATACGTACACTACGGGGCGTCGTCAGTCTGGTGTCCGTCTGATCCATTCCTTGAGCTCTAGCTATTGCCTACGCCAGAAGTTCACAACGCTGGAGTACGCTCCACACGGCCACCGCTTCTGCTTATGACTCACGATAGGTAAACTCATATCCCGGAAACACTAACGCTGCCAGTTCTTACATAATACTTACCTTGTCTACTTCACCTCCTCCACAATGAATACTCCAGTGACTAAGTGCCTAGATACCAAATTAATACTAAAATAAACGAAAAATATTCTGTCTACACCCCAAAGAGTACTCTACAGACATTACTTGATACACTGTACCTTTCTACTGTGCCACCTTACGCTCAGACCACTACAGCAGTGATCTGATATCATGGTGTGAAACGCTAGTGACAGTGGACATCTTTCAGTCGGTCGTCCGCTACAGTTTGTATTATCTGAACTTCGTTTTCCTCTACCACGGCTTTCCCAGAGCGAATAATTAACTTCCACTCCGGGCTCCAAACGTACACTCTGAGAAATCTCTACTTCGTGTAAGATCGCTAAAAAGACCTTGCACGTCACAGCCTTAGGGCCGTATAACTGACGCCTCTTACTGTAATCCGCTGTTTCGGCGTCGTGCCTGCATCAGGTTTCTGCCTGTCAGTACGACCACTGTAGAGCAAGCAGTAGTGTTACCGAAATCCGAGATTCCCCTTAGCGTTTCGATAAAGAAAATACGTGTTATATACATAACGTGCCGAGCCAACAAAGATTATTGAGTCGGCGACTGCAGTCGACTACTGTTGAGCGGGAAGCTACCGTGAGGTCTGCATAGCCGTCGGTTCTCTGTCAAGCACCGCTAATGCAACGATCACTGCCATTCAGCATCATTCACTGGGATCATTTGCTGTCTGGTGCTGCATCTAGCATTGGTGGCCCAGAGAGTCGAATTGAGATCCTGTCTACCACAACCGCCAAAACTGTTGCAGTCACTGACTGCCGCCAGCATGGCTGTGTGGTCAGCGCCGCATCAGCATCAGCCACGTGATCTGTCTGTCCAGGTGTAAAACTCCGCTCTGAGTTACGCGGAGTTGTATACAGCCGTGGCCATGACCATAACAGCGCGTCGCAGCCAACCACCCTGTGTTCGAGGCCCAATGTACCCACTGAACGAGTACTTGGAGCAAATCTGTATTATAGCCGATCCCACTAAAATGTATATGACTTGCGCTTCGCCGGCCGCCGTGGCCGAGTGGTTCTAGGCGCTTCAGTCTGGAACTACGCGACCGCTACGGTCGCAGGTTCGAATCCTGCCTCGGGCATGGATGTGTGTGATGTCCTCAGGTTAGTTAGGTTTACGTAGTTCGAAGTTCCAGGGGACTGATGACCTCAGATGTTACGTCCCATAGTGCTCAGAGCCATATGAACCATATGAACTTGTACTTCCTCCCCACTAAATAATCAGCTCGCTCAGGGTTAGGCGGTTGGAACAGCCACCCGAAGAAGCCTACATCCGCTCCTCGACACCAGAAGTACAACAAAACTCCACAAGCCACATGACGATGTGTTTCCCATGGTACGTCTGGTACAACTAACAAACTCATCTTTCCCTGTTCCCTTTGGGATTGGCGCTTGGAAAGATTTATTATCGGTAAAACTCTGTACTACATTATACCGAAAGTAATATGAAAATCAGCAGCATATACATGACAAAAAATTGGAGACGCTGCAGGTTGAAACGCTGAAGTAATTTAACTGGCTGATATGTTACATGATAGACCGCACCTTTCTGTTCCAGCGGAGTCGACGTTGCAGAACTCTGAGTACACTTTTTCACTCATATTGAGGCTAAATTCCTTTGACGAGGAACGCTCTGTTTTCTTTGCTTTGTTATTTTATCTGTGATAGCAAGTTTTATATTTTCTTCTTTTATTATCTGCTATATGCTGGTTTCATTTCAAGGTAGCAGATGTTTTCATAATGTCTACTTTGTGGTCCTCCGTTTCGATGTAAAGTTTCTCTCTAAGCAGATTTTTCCTGCTCTTCACTATGACTTTCTTACTTTGGCTTCTCTCAGTCTTAAGTGCTCATCAGACTGCTCGTTCCATTTAGGATGTTCTGAGAATAGGAACGTCGTTAGGTAATCTTATCATTGATCTCCTTTCGTCTTTACTTGTAACCCATTACTGAGCCTTTCCACATTTTTGTCCATTGATTCTTCCACACACAGATTGAACAGCACAGGAGAAATATGACGACCTCTTTGTTGTAACAGTTTTCGCTCTTACAGAGATGTTTGCTTCCTTTTGATCCAAAGCATGCTACGTGTTAGAGAAGGCAGCTGACGTGATAATAAAGTACTTCTAGGTCTTTGTCGGTTTGCGCACGCCTGTACCCCACAGAGAGATCCTGCTTTTATCTGAAGTGAACCAAAGGTGAAAACTGCGTCCTTGTTGGCTACTGAGGTACGGCTTGCGCGCCGAAATCTTAAACTTCAGTACTATTTAGTATCTAAACAAGACGTCGAATAAGAATACGCCGAAGCATAAGAAGTCTATCTTCAGTGAACTCTTTGGGACGTCCTTATTAAGATGATTTGACTGCAAAATTTCTATAACAAGAACAGATATAAACAGCCTGAAAATCTTCGTGCTTTATCGGGGTATCACGGACGATGCTTAGGGAAATTATCTGCAACCGCAGTTACTCGTATACTGCTCGCTTTTGAAACAAATGTGTGGTAGCGAGTTGGTGCGAGTCTGTAAGTTATTTATTGTTTACTGTCCATGAAAATTATTGTAACGTATGTTCTTCCATTCGTATGCATTATTGATCGTTGATGTCACACTATTTTGTCAATATGGATTCGTTCTTTTTAACCGAAGCCACCGTCGCGATAATATGTTGCCTTCCTAGTGAAACATCGAATATATCACTTAATACTACGCCCAATCCTCAGTATCCGCATCAGGTATAATGTTAGTCCCTTTTAGCCAACAGTACCTGATCAGTATCGGATGCGCCGGCAGGAGCGGCCATGCGGTTCTAGGCGCTACAGTCTGGAACCGCGAGACCGCTAAGGTCGCAGTTTCGAATCCTGCCTCGGGCATGGATACGTGTGATGTCCTTGGGTTAGTTAGGTTTAAGTAGTTCTAAGTGCCAGGGGACTGATGACCTCAGCAGTTAAGTCCCATAGTGCTGAGAGCCATTTGAATCAGTATCGGATGCTACATCTATCACTGCGCTGGAAAATATTTCTTGCTGTGAAGACAACAGATAAGTACAATTGACAGAACACTTCCATTTTTTCCCATTCATTAAGATCCTATGTGAACCCAACAAGAAGAATATCAGTATTGCGGAGAGAGTGGTAACATCTGTAAGAGGTTTTCCTCATTATAAATTAAACCCTCCATCCGATCTTAAGAGAATGATGCCCAATCTGTTCTTCTATGAGGTTTTTTAGTTGTAGCCAAAACAGTAAGCTACAATTTTATTTAAACAATGCCATCATCAACTACAGAAAGTTGTTCTTTGTATCTGGTTTAAGGAAACGAAATTACGAGACAAATAAACACACTACATTTTATTTTATAAACATCAGCAAACGGTACAGATTAGGAATCTTGATTCCTAATTTGTATCACTGGCTACTAAGATTTTCCCACTCTTATGAAGTACACTCCCGAGCTTAAACATACGCGCTAGTCTAAGGAAAGGCTCAGTATTTAAGTTCTTATATCATTGTTTCCAGCACTGCAAAACAACTGTTTCATTCCTTCCCCCATCCCTGTATACTTTGCATGAATCCACATTTTCCGCTTTATGAATCTGGTCATTTCTAATTTGTCATGTTTCTCACGCCACCATTTATATCATTCCTCCATTTCATGAATGAATTTCTGTGGTGTCTTCCCTGTAGAGTTTTCAAAATACGTCCTTTCCACAGGGAGTTGTAGCTCTAGATTTCTGCCCCTTGGCTTTGGTTAACTCTTTTTCCATAGGTAGCTCGTCAAAACACAGGGTCCTTGGATAGACCTCACTTTTGCTTGGAGCTTTCATAATTTTTTTCGCTCATTCGGTGAAATTTCTTGGATGGGGCCATGCGGTCCACTTCTTGCTTGCAATCCATTTCGTTGTGCAACATCAAACGCAACTTTGATAACGTCCTATATGTTTAAACCGAATGTCATCTCTTCAATTGTATCAGTATTCTATTCCATTTCGTTTTTAACTTCGTAGGAAACTCTCTACTTTGCCCAACAATTTTTATCTCCTCATTTGCAGTTTTGTTTTTGTATTAAGCACGTATCTTTATTGGTGGCTTAGGCACATTTTATATAGGTGGACATTCATTTATTCCAAGATCCACATGTAGATATACCGTTACAGCTAAATGCAATTCATCTGTGTCCCACTTTCTATAACGTCTTTGTGTTAGCATATCTGAATACAAAATTATCATTTAATTAATTACTTAGGGTCAAGAACGCAGTAGAAAATTCATCACATCATTTCTAAGGACTTGGTGGCATTAATAATGTTATAGAAATTTTTAGAAGCTCAGTATAGGAGCAAGTTTCTTAAATTACAATATCGGAAACTTATAGCAGTACGTTATACACAGAGACGCATATTTCTCTTGGTCAGTTCCCTAGAATCGAACTTCAGCTAAGAAAGATTCACAACAGTCAGAAAACTGTGGTTTTTTACGTGTGTGTTCACCTATAAATAAAGATTTCAAGTTTCCACTGACATTATAACTGTCTTCGGTACGTACACGAATAGTTATATGGGAAGTACAACAAAACTCTTTCTTTAGACGATCTGTCCCTCTAATCAAACCACTCATAGCTGCTAATATGGCTCCAAGACGTACGTAGTTAACACTGAGCTCAAGAGATACGAATTTGGTAGTAGTGGTCGTAACTAGAAGTTCGTACAATACAGGAAATACTCCAGATATACCCTTTACAAGTCGGGACACATTATTCTCGGCCTTTAGTTCTTGAGGACGAAACTTAAAATCCGAGCCCGGATATATTGGTTTAAGTTCCGGTGATTTCGCTAGATCGCTCCAGACAAATACCAGGACGATCCATTAGAAAAGGCATGGCCGATTACAATACAAATAGTTAAAAAATTCCGTGATTGTGCTCCGTCTGTAGTGACCTCGATTTCGACGGAATGTTAAACCCGTTAAAGTCTCCTTATTTTTAGGATTCTGTACTTCAGTCGGTAAAAACGGAACCCTTATAGGATAACTGCCTGTCTGTCTGTCTGTCCCACTGTTAAAAACCCTCTCCTCAAGAACAGGAAGATGTATGAAGTGAAGCGTTAGCGGTTCTCTTTGTGTTGGAGATGTTCAAGTTTTACTTGGAATTCCGGGAGTTTACGTTGGAAAATGACAATCAGGTCATATGGCTCTATGAGCTGTGCATATTTCTGAATTTCGGTTCACTGTGCACTATATAAGGTGGTGTGATACGTTTATACCGATATCTTGAGGCATATGTTCAAGGCTCAGGAGGAGGGTCGTCCCTTAAGCGAGGACGACTAGGGAGTGGTTTTTATGGACGCTCTGCGTACCGACATTCCCGTGTTGATTGGTGACCACGTGCAGCAACAGCAGGGTGATCGCAAACTAGGCCACGTTAGGGGTCCGTTGAAGCCTGGGCCAGTTGTTCTCGGTTATGAGTTGCGGAACGATATACTGTGCCGCAAGGGACGTTGGGATGAAGAGATTAGAAGTTTCCTACCAGCATTCTTATTTCGACTGTCATTAAATATTTGCAAAGTCCGCTGTCCGGGTCGGATTTGGGTATCTAAGTACCATCCATAAAATACATCTCTAAACAGGCCCTCTTGTATTGGGATGTAAGGAAGATGGTTAAACAGTGCCGAGAGTGTCAGATGACCAAGCCCAATTGGGATGGGCGAAGGGGTTGTTCCAATCCACCGAGGCGTCTCTTTATAGATTATGTCAGTCTCCTTCCCTGTACCCAAGGCAGACATCATTGTATATTTATCAGCGTCGGTGGTTTTACGCAGTTCATCTGGCTTGCCCAATAGTGACATTATGGCAAGGCAAAGTATCAAGCACCTTGACAGGACTACCTTTTGGTTTCGAACGTATAGATTTCTCGTTGGCGACAACGTTTTCTGATTCGTTTCTAGAAAATTTCACAACTTTTGCTTGCATTCTGGGTTTAGACAGGTCACTACCACCCCGTATGACCCTAGCCGTCACTTTTGGGTCATATTAATCGCAATTTAAGTCCTCCTTAATCGCCTTCCATTCTGTGGCTCAAAACGAGTAGCACATTACCTAAGCTTAGATGAACCTTACTTTTAACACCACCAGGCACGAGATACAACGAACCACTTCTGGCTCTCCTATATTGACTTATCCTTTCATTTCCCCATTGGCAAACGATTGGTCCTTTCGTGAACTCCTACCCAATGAAGCTACTCCTCAGGTATTAAAAGATAACTGGCGCTGGGCTAATGCCAAGGCCAAAATCCAAAACGCCGATAAGAGAGAAGCGACACAGTATAACCAGGTCCAGGGACTTTGCAAGTGGTAGAGGTGGTCGTCGTTAAGAAATTCAGGGGTAGGGATCTTTCAGGTGAAGCTTCCGGTAAACCGGCACACCGTTTCGTTTGTCGCTGTAAGGTAACATGTTTTCCACTCCGGTTTCGCTCAGGCTTAGGAATGAGGAGAAATGAGAAGGTATTGCGTGTCCATCTGAACCAGGTTAAACCACACTGTCCCGTGTGGGTTTAGTCTTTGCCCTCTCTTCCGTCCCCCCCCCCCCCCCCTTACTCATCTTTGGTTGAACGTGGAAAAGGAACCATTGCGCCATCGACAGGGGAGATAGGAGGCATGAGGGTACTGGAAGTGAGACTAGGAATGTGAAATAATTCACTGGGTGCGAGGCCATCTAGTTGGAACTTGGTGGCGGGGCCACTAGTGAGCCGCTAGCTGATGGCTGGTACAAGTTCGACAGTTAACAGTCACAGGCTCTGAGCGTAGCAGTAAGAGACACTCTGGAGGGTCCCTGGCAGGGGAACCATTTTTACTTCGGTTGCATGTTTGGACGTGAAGAGAGTGTATCGAGGGAAAGAGCGTGTTGTATGCTTCAGCGACCTACCGACTTCAAGGACGACGGAGAACCACCACAATGTTGAAGCTGTGTGTTGGTTCCACGCTGTACTTCCTGTATTGCTGTACGGATACGTCTAGTGGGCTTCCGATTTGGTTTATCACATACGAGTGACCCTATCATCGCAGTAAGGATAGCTATAACTGCCGTTTCCTTTACCAATGCTCTGACTGTTTAGTTCCTTATTTTTCTGGTTGTTTGTTCCAGGTTCACGTGTTCACGTTCGGTTCCATATCAGACTTATCGTTATTGATCCCGCTTCTGTCTCTAGGTACGTAAGTTGTGTGGGCTCTCCTATTAATTGAATTTGTTTCTTTTTTTAATGCTGCAATCTTAGTGTTATTTGTTTTAAGGCGTCGGATTTTTGGTGGCTCCCTTTTATATTTTAAGTAGGTTCATTTCCTCTGCCACCTGCCTACATGTACTACTGTTGGAGAGCTCAATTTGCTGTTGTCTATTACGTGTTTGTACTGTCAAGTCTGACTGTGTTTTTTTTTATATTGCGTTTAAGGAGTGGACCTCTTAAACTTAGTTTACCTTAGTTGTTAATTCCCTGTCACTGAGAAGATTTTTTCCGTTTGTTACTACTACGTTAGTCGTGGGTGTAGTGTTGTCAAAAAGGTTATATTCTATTTGCTGTTAGTTGATCGTTAGCCAACCAAACGCGTTAGCTTGGTCTTTAGTGGTCGGGTCCGCCTAGCGGTTACTTGTTTACCTCTCGTGCACATGGCACGAGTTTGCTAGAATTTGTGATAGGCACTCAAACTTTCTACTTGGTAAGTGTATTTAGATTTTGGTCGCCTTGCAAGTTTTGCTGATTTGACTCCTTTTACGTGTTGTTCTCTTTCCTGTAATTTTGACTGTTGTGCAGCGGCGTTCGCACTGTAATAGAGGTCTAACGTTTCAGGTACTAAATTTTCTATTTCTCCGTTAATTAGTTTACGATTTGTGTTTCTTTTTGTGGCATATGGGTGAAATCTGCCTTGCTGAAAGAGCAGACGCAGCGTCCGAAGTCGGAGCCACGTCCGCGTCTGACCGAACGGCCTGCCGTGTGTAGGTGGTGCGGCACCTCTCCATCATTCCGAGCCTACTACACCTTCTCTAAGGGTGGTTGTACAGCACGTCGATGTATTTATTCGCGTCTTAATCATTGCGCGCCGACAGCAGCTCTCGTTTTAACTTTTTTCTCGCTAATCTAAATTGTTGAAGTGCTAACTAGCTATTATGCCATTGATTAAGTACTAGATTTAGTTACTTATATGTGTTTATGCCAGTGTGGGTCGGTGAACTGGATTGCTATTAATCTTACTTCTTGTATGCTCTGTTCGTTTTTGAACTTGTCAAATGCTAGGTGATTTAATGTCTGTTAATTTCGTGAACGTTCTTACTGACTATTTGTGCAATTCAAGAAGCAGAATGTAAGATCAGTTTTATCTGCTTATTTCGTTTATCTGCTTTCCACTCCTCCGCTGGCTGACCATGTTGTAACTTGTTATCTGGTGTTATTTTGGTGAGCATAATTCTATTTTGAATTGTAAATCTTAAAGTTTCTTTCGTGAAGGAATTCTTACATCTGTTATTGGACTTCAACAGTTTCCATTATTGTAATTAATCAGTTTGCTGTTAATCAGTCTCATTCAGTTTCATATTGTAAACTATTCTTTCTTAGTAGTCAGTTCAACTGTAGATATTTTTCAGATAGATTCTTAGCAAACTTAACTTAGTGTGTGCTGTTAAAATAAGGAGGAAGTTCACAACATGAATGATGTTAAATCTGCCCTTGGCCATGTTCTTCCTACAACAGACAGCCTGACACGGATCTGCGTACTAACGATGTGGGCATGTAAATGTACCGGATGATCAAAAAGTCAGTATAAATTAGAAAACTTAATAAACCACGGAATAATATAGATAGAGAGATAAATATTGACACACATGCTTGAAATGACATGGGGCTTTATTAGAAAAAAAAAAACAAATATTGCTAGACGCATGGAAGATCTCTTGCGCTCGTCGTTTGGTGATGATCGTGTGCTCAGCCGCCACATTCGTCATGCTTGGCCTCCCAGTTCCCCAGACCGCAGTCCGTGCGATTATTAGCTTCGGGGTTACTTGAAGTCGCGAGCGTATTGTGATCGACCGACATTTCTAGGGATGCTGAAAGACAGCATCCGACGCCAATGTCTCACCATAACTCCGGGCATGCTTTACAGTTGTGTTCACAACATTAATCCTCGACTACAGCTATTGTTGAGGAATGATGGTGGACATATTGAGCATTTCCTGTAAAGAACATCATCTTTGTTTTGTCTTACTTTTTTATGCTAATTATTGCTATCCTGAACAGATGAAGCGCCATCTGTCGGACATTTTTTAAACTTTTGTAGTTTTTGGCTCTAATAAAACCACATGTCATTCCAAGCATTTGTCTCAATTTGTACCTCACTATCTACAGTATTCTGTGATTTATTCAGTTTCCAAGTTTATACTCACTCTTTGGTTACCCGGTATATGTGTATACCTCAGATGATTGAGAAAGAAAGCTCAATCAAAGTCAGACTGTCTAGTGGAACTCATTGTTGGACCATCAACTGCTCACAATCTGAACAGTACCTTGTCCTGGGAAACAGAGACACTCTCAGCGCGTTAACCGATACGTGAAATAGCCCTGTAACTGGCGTAACACTGCCTCGCACACAGAGCAGGCAGTAACGGGATGACGACAGAATGGACCGCCCACTGTCGCCCACCTCAGCGTGAGAGTGAGATGCACGTCGTCCCGGAAATGAGCAGTACGGCGCACCCAATGTCCGGCACGGAGAATGCTCTGCCCGTTCCGCTCCAGTGGTGGCTGCCGAGCCCACGTCCACACACCGATATCTCCGCAGCGGGGCTGGCAGTAAGCGGCGCGTGTGACGTAGGAGCAGGGCGGGCGCTGACGAGGCTGCGAGCCGGTGGCGCGTGACGCGCGTCCGGCCCAGTCATCACCAGGAGACGCCGTCGCTGGAGCCGGCTGTGGCGGCGGCAGCTGCTGCCCCGTCCGTGCCAGATGCCGGATAGACACCGGTGGTGGGCGGGCTGCTGCATCAGCAGGCGCCGCGTGCAGCACGTTTTGCCGACAGACCGCAAAGTGGGCGTCGTCAGCACTGCCCTCCCAGATCCTGGCCTGGCAGTGGCTCGCTCCAGTGGGTCCGCCAGGAGCTTTACACTACTGTAGGCTTAACAAGAAGATAGGAAGTGCAAAAAAAAAGTCTAATGTCAGTGGGATCCGCACAGAAGAGATGATTCTCTACAAGCTTAACTATGAAACTTCCTGGCAGATTAAAACTATGTGCCGGACCGACACTCGAACTCGGGACCATTGCCTTTCGCGGGCAAGTGGTCTACCCACTGAGCTACCCAAGCACGACTCACGCCCTGTCCTCACAGCTTTACTTCTCCCAGTACTTCGTCTCCTACCTTCCAAACCTTAATGAAGCTCAGCTGCGAACCTTGCAGAACTAGCACTCCTGAAGCAAACGACATGGGCGACATGGCTTAGCCACAGCCTGGAGAAAGTTCCTAGAATGAAATTTTCACTCTACAGTGGAGTGTGCGCTGATATTGCCCGCGGAAGGCAAAGGTCCCGAGTTCGAGTCTCGGTCAAGCACACAGTTTTAATCTGCCAGGAAGTTTCATATCAGCGCACACTCCGCGGTAGAGAGAAAATTTCATTCTAGAAACATCCCCCAGGCTGTGGCTAAGCCATGTCTCCGCAATATTTTTTCTTTTAGGAGTTCTAGTTTTGCATGCTTCGCGGGAGAGCTTCTGTATAGTTTGGAAGGTAGGAGAGAAGGTACTGCAGAAGTAGAGCTGTGAGGACGGGGCGTGAGCCGTGCTTGGATAGCTCAGTTGGTAGAGCACTTGTCCGCGAAAGGCAAAGTTCCCGAGTTCGAGTCTCGGTCCGGCATACAGTTTTAATCTGCCAGTAAGTTTATATCAGCGCACACTCCGCTGTAGAGTGAAAATTTCATTCTATGCTTAACTATATTTACAGACACTTCACCATTTCCAGGAATGGAGAATCTAGACTATCAACAATGATAGTGGCAAGACATCAGTCCCAGAAATTCTAAGAATTTCGAGAAGGTTACAATTTCAATAACATAAATGGGACATGGAGCTATGCAAGAGGAAGGTGACCATTATTACTATAATCAGTAGATCACCACCGAGGCTTCCAATGCTAAAAGTTAAAAATCGGGCAAAGAAGGACTTTATTACTCGTATGAAGCGTTTCGGAACTTATCCTTGATTAGATATCCAGGGTCGATTACTGCATTTAGATGTAGCGTTTCAAGGTAATTCCAAGTCAAAAGTCGGATAACAAATGACAAAGAAAAATTTTCTCGTGTGATAAATTTACAAATTTACAGATCTCGCTTGGAGACAGGCACAATGAGTAATCGTCTACGATCAGGACTGCCCATTTTGTTGCTGAAGAAGCACAGTAGTAACTCCATAGTGAGCGGCATCGGTCTGAAATATAAACTGATGGTTAAAGTCGTGGATCGCCAGAAGTGGATCATTACTCAATGTGATTTTCAGAGAATCAAAGGCGCCTTGTTGGCTGTCAGTCCAGATGGAAGTTTCACACTTCTTTCGCCGAAAGTTCGAGGGAGTAGCCACTCCTGCAAATTTGGGGAGGAATTTCCTAAAAAAAATTGATCATCCCTATAAAATGCGCAACGCACATCTTGATTCTGAGAAACTATAAATGGATTTTGTCCTTGCCTGGTAAATGCTAACCCGTTCTCCAAAAACCGTGTCCAAGAAACAACATCTCATGCCGAGCTCATGGTTCGACTGTAAGACCTGCTTGTCTCATATACTTAGGAAGGAGACGTAGTAGCTCCAAATGGTTGTCAAAAGTGACACTATAAATTACGACGTCATCGAGATATATACAGACATCTTTGGACTTGAGATAACTAGTACAGAATAACGCAACCTAGAAAGATACACTGCGCTGAGAGACAGGCCAGAAGAAACCAGTGTAGTTTCCAATCGGTACAAAACGATGGGGCCGCCTTGGACTCTTTGGCCAAAGGAATTCGGTATTACACGTGATACAAATAAAAAAAAAGAAACATAACAAGCACCTGAAAACAAAGAAAAACACCCATGTAAATCGGGAAAGGGAATGGACTCCATGATGACCTTTCGATTAATAACGCGTTAGTTGACAATCGGTCAGAATCTTCCCCAATTATTCTTCGCGACCAGAAGCATTAGCGACAGAAACAGCGAGGTCGATGGCCAATAGCCTGCTCTGCAATCATTTTGCTAACTAAACCGCGCAGCACCTTCGTTTTAGGTGGAGAAAACCGATACACTGACTGTCTGACCGGAAGCGATCAAACAACAAAGTGTGAAATTCGGTATGGTTGGTATCACTTAATGTGTCAGTCAGCACCTCAGCAAAACTATGCAACATATCTAGCAAGACTTGATACTGACTGGGAGGCAGGTGTGTCATATCGCAGTCTGTACTAGAAATAAGATTATTGCACGGGCTTACCCCCTTGGCAAAACTAGAACTGCATTTTGGGGCGAAATCCCAAAAAAATTGGAGCACGTGGAATCAAATACGAGCCTAGTTCGACTAACAAAATTGCTTTCCAATAAAAGGTCGGTAGTGAGACCCTCCGTCACGAAAACTTTCATAGACCCAGAAAAATTGTCAATCCAACAAGAAAAGTGCACGTGGCCAATGCGGGAAGAGCTTGACCATTAACAGCTCTACAAAATATACATGTGGGTTTTAAATCAGGGAGCTTACAAATGTGCCGGTGTTTGGAATACCACCGACGACTCATAGCGAAACACTATTACCAGAAAGTCAAATCATACACCTTTTAGCCGTCTAACATCCAAATTGTTATTTTACTAGGGTATTTGGCGATATATTACGCCATCTTCTGGCAAAACGTGTAGGGAGATCTCTGTTCAAAAGATTGCTTTCTGTAGATTTTTGATAGAGCAGTCACTTCAAATACTTCAAATATCGTCTGTTAGGGCGCCCAAAAATGGCGTAATATGTCGCCGAAACTGGTAGCCCAGTAAAATAACAGTTTGGAAATTGTGGGTGTTGAAAGATGTTTGATTTGACAATCTGTACTGAATAGCCGAGATCGCGCAACCTTTCCTGAAAAGATGGACATACAGAGACTACTACGAGAGTCCAAGAAAGCACACAAGGGCTCTTGATTAACATTAGAGCTAACGAAAGGGACAGAACTGTTAGTCACTGCTTTAAGTTTATTACACTGATGGTGTAAAACTGGACCATTAACACGTTGGGCCCTCTTCTGGTGGCAACTGCTAGGTATGCCTTGACAACAGACTGGCACTAATGGGCAAAATGTCCCTGCCGATCACAAAGGCAGCAATGATCTTTAAATGCTAACGACTTTTTAGCAGATCCCGCTTCTGGAGTGGGGTTTGAAAAAACTTTAGTTGATGCCCTCTCGCCAGCTCTCCTTTGGTCGACTTGCTTAACCCCACCACCAGAGTAGTAAGACTAACCAAGCCTCGATTGGTCATGGGTCTGTCAGCAAACAGGACCCTGAAACGATCCTCCTGCTTAATACCTTGGAAGATAGTATTCACAACATCAGACCAAAAGCTACAACAGCTGTATGTGTTTCACGAATATAGTGAACTAGATCCTCATCCTCGTTCTGAAGGCAAAAGAAATAATAATTAAAAAGGTCGCTTTTTAGTCTAACAGACAAACGTTCCCTCAGAACCCGAGCGAATTATTCTTTTAAGGATGCCCTTCTATCTAAAACCGCACCAACCATTTTGACCGAGGACCCTTGACACAACGGATAGATCAGCTGGAAAACGCTTTTCCACGAAAAACCCTGACTTGCTTTTTTAATGTACCAAAAATCCACAAAAAACTAACTCCAACCGTGTGTCAACTGTGGGGTGTTGTATGCCTTGCAAAAACTCAGATTATGATTGGTTAATTTAGCAGATCCGGCTGGAAGTTACTCTATAGCGGCAGTTCTTGATGAAGAGGGAGTTCCTGATATGGTAACTTCGATTTCCCTGGACGCATAGCCCCTTAAAGCTCTCCTGTTCTAAGCCGCTCATACCAATCTACAAACTGACCTTCCTCTTAATAAAACCAGTCAATCTTAGGTTTGAACTGAAGATCATGAAACACCATAGCTAAATTGTCAACCTACCTTAACGCAATTTGCGCCTGCATTCGATGAACTTGGGCACTGGGTTTTGGGAACTGATGGGTTCGCTGGAGCTCTGAGAGGGAAGTAGTATAATATTCTAAGGGCAACACCAACCAGCCCTTATCCACTCCATCGTCACCTGGACTGGTGCCCACAGCCACCTGAAGTCGTGCCAATAGTCGCCAGCATATCCATCTTCGGTTAATCCACAAATAGGACACACTTGATTCAGCTGTTCCTTTCTCAAACACCCAATTCCGACCATGACTCCTGACCCAATGTGGAACGGAACGCATCTGGAACCCAAATTTGAAAACAACAGCAATTGTGATTAAACAATAAAGATGAAAAATAGAGTATGAACCTTTAACTATATGTAGTGACTCAAATGTTGTTGTTGTTGTTGTGGTCTTCAGTCCTGAGACTGGTTTGATGGAGCTCTCCATGCTAATCATACAGTAAAGCTTCTTGCCCTCGGGAGAAATTACGGCCGTAGTTTCCCCTTGCTTTCAGCCGTTCGCAGTACCAGCACAGCAAGGCCGTTTTGGTTATTGTTACAAGGCCAGATCAGTAAATCATCCAGAATGTTGCCCTTGCAACTACTGAAAAGGCTGCTGCCCCTCTTCAGGAACCACACGTTTGTCTGGCCTCTCAACAGATACCCCTCCGTTGTGGTTGCACCTACGGTACGGCTATCTGTATCACAGAGACACACAAGCCTCCCCACCAACGACAAGGTCCATGGTTCATGGGGGGGGGGGGGGCAGATGATGCTCAATAAATTTATAACCTTCATCCCAAATATCACCACGCTCTCCTACTAGATTGGTACACAGTACTCTCATCAGGCCGCCTGTGGTAGGAAGGACATGGCCAAAGAGAGATTGCAGATCATTTGTGTTGTGAACTTTTTCTTTATTTTAACAGTACACCCTAAGTTATATTCATTAATTATGTATTGAAAAAACACCTCTAGTTGCACAGATTTCTAAGGAACATAATAATTTACAATCATAAAACTGTATCAGACTGAAAGTAAAAAATACATTAAATACAAGAATACTGACTGCAGCAGTAGAATAAAAGCAGTAAAAACTCTTTCTTGAAAGAAACTTTACGACTGACAAATCAAAGTCGAAATATCCTCCGCAAAAAAGCGCCACACTAAAATATTACTATATCGCCAGACAGCAGAGGTGCACTAGGCACGCAAAAGTAATAACCACATTGTATTGGTGCTAATGCGTCCTCATTGGTAAACACAGTAAGTGACAACTTCTACGAAATTAACAGATCTTAAATCCCCTAGCATTTATCCACTTCCAAAACCAGCAGCGCATACAAGAAGTAATATTAATAATCATTCAATTAGCGAAGCCACACAGACATTAACGCATTTAAGTACATAAATTAGTAGTTACTCAACTTGGAAATATGCTTGTTAACACATCAACAGTTTAGATGAGATAGAAATTTTAAAAAATTAAAAGGAGACCTGCAGTAGGCGCTCAGTGATTAATACACACAAACTACACCCACTTGCCGCACAACACAGTCTGGGAAAGGTGTAGTGGCCTCAGAAAGATTAAGTGGCGCAAGGCCGTCTGCATCCGGCTGGCTATTCTGTCGCGTGTGAACTTGGCTTCACTTCCGGACGTTTCGCCTGCTCTATCAACCAGGTAGATTTCTCCCAAATCCCAACAAAAGAAATACAAATCGTAGCCTAATTAACGGAGAATTATGAAATCTAGTACGGGAACTGCGTCAGGCCTTTACTGTAGACCGAAGGACGCCGCACGACACTAAAATTTACAGCGTCAAGACAAACAAGTTAACAGTTTTTCAATGGGTTAACGGAACCAAATAAACGAAAACCCGAGGTCGGCATAGATCTAAACACAGTCACCGAGCAGGGAGTTCGAATTCCATCCACAAACTGTAGCAAACTCGGGCCACGTGGGAGTGGGATGGACAAATAAACCATAGGACTCCTTAGAGCCACCCTTTCAAACACCAAAAAAATACAGTCAGTCTTGGTAGTGTAACCACACAATAAGACAATAGATGAAATTGTGCGCCCCAGATGAAATGAACCTACTAAAAATATACACTCCTAGGAATTGAAATAACAACACCGTGAATTCATTGTCCCAGGAAGGGGAAACTTTATTGACACATTCCTGGGGTCAGATACATCACATGATCACACTGACAGAACCACAGGCACATAGACACAGGCAACAGAGCATGCACAATGTCGCCACTAGTACAGTGTATATCCACCTTTCGCAGCAATGCAGGCTGCTATTCTCCCATGGAGACGATCGTAGAGATGCTGGATGTAGTCCTGTGGAACGGCTTGCCATGCCACTTCCACCTGGCGCCTCAGTTGGACCAGCGTTCGTGCTGGACGTGCAGACCGCGTGAGACGACGCTTCATCCAGTCCCAAACATGCTCAATGGGGGACAGTTCCGGAGATCTTGCTGGCCAGGGTTGTTGACTTACACCTTCTAGAGAACGTTGGGTGGCACGGGATACATGCGGACGTGCATTGACCTGTTGGAACAGCAAGTTCCCTTGCCGGTCTAGGAATGGTAGAACGATGGGTTCGATGACGGTTTGGATGTACCATGCACTATTCGGTGTCCCCTCGACGATCACCAGAGGTGTACGGCCAGTGTAGGAGATCGCTCCCCACACTATGATGCCGGGTGTTGGCCCTGTGTGCCTCGGTCGTATGTAGTCCTGATTGTGGCGCTCACCTGCACGGCGCCAAACACGTCTCCATTCGACCCTCCATTCATGCCTGTCGCGACACCACTGGAGGCGGGCTGCACGATGTTGGGGCGTGAGCGGAAGACGGCCTAACGGTGTGCGGGACCGTAGCCCAGCTTCATGGAGACGGTTGCGAATGGTCCTCGCCGATACCCCAGGAGCAACAGTGTCCCTAATTTGCTGGGAAGTGGCGGTGCGGTCCCCTACGGCACTGCGTAGGATCCTACGGTCTTGGCGTGCATCCGTGCGTCGCTGCGGTCCGGTCCCAGGTCGACGGGCACGTGCACCTTCCGCCGACCACTGGCGACAACATCGCTGTACTGTGGAGACCTCACGCCCCACGTGTTGAGCAATTCGGCGGTACGTCCACCCGGCCTCCCGCATGCCCACTATACGCCCTCGCTAAAAGTCCGTCAACTGCACATACGGTTCACGTCCACGCTGTCGCGGCATGCTACCAGTGTTAAAGACTGCGGTGGAGCTCCGTATGCCACGGCAAACTGGCTGACACTGACGGCGGCGGTGCACAAATGCTGCGCAGCTAGCGCCATTCGACGGCCAACACTACGGTTCCTGGTGTGTCCGCTGTGCCGTGTGTGTGATCATTGCCTGTACAGCCCTCTCGCAGTGTCCGGAGCAAGTATGGTGGGTCTGACACACCGGTGTCAATGTGTTCTTTTTTCCATTTCCAGGAGTGTATATTGGAGCCGCAACATATTAGACGCCATACAAGAAACAACAATCAGGTTGGAGCAGTAATCAAAGAAACAAATTCATTAGTTTTATAGGACAGCACATACGACTTTCCTGCCTAGAGACAGAAGTGCGATGAGTAACAAAAGTCTGATGTGGAACCGGACTTGAACCTGGAAGAAACAATCATAGTACTACCGGAATAAAGGTACGCAATACTGGTACAGCAAAAGACAGTCTTAGCTTGGTTACTGCCGGTGATTGGCTCACTCGCATCAGATAAATCAAATCGGAAGCTCACCAGACATATCCGTTCAACGATCCAACAAGTACAGCATGGAGCCGATACTCAACTTCAACGCAGCCGCGTTCCACCGTCTTCTCCAGGACCGGTGGGTCGCTGAACCACACAACACGCTCCTTAGCCTCGGTCCGCGTTTCATTACCCCAACCTAGGTAATAATGGTTCGCAATCCAGGAACCAGCCTAAGTGTCTACTCCTGGTATCGCTGCTACTCTCAGAGCCTGTGACTAATGGCCGAACATGTACCAACCTGAAACAGCCGGCTCACTAATCGTCCCGCCAAGTTCCAACTCGGCCGGTTTCACTGTCACTGCCCTTTTCCCTGCAATCTCCCCGTGAACCAATCCCTCCTCACTCAAAGACGTTCTGCTAGAGGCCGTGGGGCGACCTATTGATCGGACAATCGTTCAGTCTAAATGCCTCTACTGCATTTCGTACCTAAGCGCCTTGTACAGTGTTCATCGAATCGCTTTCAGACAATCATTCTATCGCTCCAGCATCAATTACCGCATGGTAAGATGGAACACTTACAACTTTGTATGCGAGCTCTAATTTGTCTCAGTTCATTTGGATGATCATTCCTTTCCATGTAGTTTGGCGTCAAAAAGCTGGGTTGACGATAAAATAATCCCAGCGCCTAAAAGTAATTGATTTAATGTAATGAAATTTCGGAACTGCATTTGTCTAGGTAACATATTTAACATTGCAAGATCTCTGGTTAATGTAAGAGCGACATAATCCATTGTGAATGTGAAAATTTGGTACAGCGCCACAATGTTGAATGTAAAACTGCAGGCGCACATGCATTGTGTTTTACAATTGCCTGATGTCAGTTTGTGGGATGGAGTTCCATATCTGTTGCACTTGGTCGGTCAGTACAGAGACGGTTAATTCGATTTTTGGATGACGCTGGACTTGTCGTCCGATGATGTCCCATACATGCTCGATTGGAGAGAGATCTGGTGATCGAGCACGTCAAGGACATATTTGGACAGTCTGTGAATGCGGGGGCTACCCCCACGGTATGTGGACGAGCGTTATCCCGTTGGAAAACACCTGCTGGAATGCTGTTTACTGTGCGTGACTGGCAGCACAATAGATCGAATCACCAGACTAACGTACACATTTGCTGTCAGGATCCTCGGGATAACCACGAAGGGTGTCGCTGCTCTTATATGGAAGCCCATTCCCGATCTTAATTCCATGTGTAGGTCCAGTGTGTGTAGTACGCAGACAGGGTGGTTGCAGTTCTCAACTGGCCTCCTCCTGATCAACACACGTCCATCACTGGCACTGAAACGACACAAATTTCATAAGAGAAAACAACAGAACTCCACTCTGTCCGCCAATGAGCTCTTGCTTGACACCGCTGAAATCGCAAATGACGGTGGCCTGGGTTCTGTGAACTGCACGCTACGGGGCGTATGTCTCGGAGATGTCCCTGCAGTAACAGGTTTGTAACAGTTAGTTTTGTCAGTGTGGTGCCAACAGCTTCTCAAATGATGGCTGCAGATGCTGTACGATGTGGCAGAACTATACGCCGAACATGATGGTCTTCCCTCTCGGTAGCGCCACGTTGCCGTCCGGAACCCGGTCTTCTTGTGACCGTACCATCGCTGTCAACAGTCATGTAGAGTGGTTACATTCCTGCAAAGTTTTTCTGTAGTATCGCAGACACAGTATTCAGATTCTCGTAGCCCTATTACATGACCTCCTTCAAACCCAATGATGTGTTGATAAAAACGTTTTTGTCACTTTAAAGGCTTTATTGACTAACATCAACTCCCTACGACCAATCTCAAAAGTATCTAACGCCCATGATCGTTATGAGCGTGTATTTAAGGCACACCTGATTATCATCCTCTTACTGGCACTGGTAGAGCCAGTCTTCTGTGACTGACTTGATATCATAAGAGACACCATTACTCAGATGTAGAAACACCACTACCATCTTTCGTTTATGTCACACAAATCCTTCTTAGTGCTCCTATTTTCTTTTTCTAGTCAATTTGTTTTTGCGTGCGGATGGGAAATTTGTTGTAGAAATATTGTGGAAAGATCCCACCACAACGGAAGACCCCTTTGTTTTAATGACTGCCACAACAACACACGTGTCATTTCCGTGACACTCACCCCCGTCTTCTGCGTCGACATTTTTTTGACATCTATGTGGTAAAGATTGCGTGTTGTGCAGCAGTATTTCAGGAGCAGGTGGACAATGATAGTATAGACAATCTCTTTAGCACATCTGTTGCTTACTGTGTTTTGTCAATAAAGCGCAATCTTTGGTTTCCCTGCCCCACAACATTCTCTGTGCTATCATTCCACTTAAAGTTATATGTAATAATAATCCCCAGGTATTTAAGTGAATTGACAACTTTTAGATTTATTTTATTTATTATAGCTATACGAACATTTAATTTCAGGCCCACGCCACATTCAGTGAGTGCAAACTAATCTCACGAGGTTCTCTGAAACTATTGATACGGTTTTCACTGATTGATAGAACAACTCATGAGGAACGATCGTGTGTATGTATTGTTAGCTTTTCCATATTTTATTGGGGTTTGGAATAACATTTCGTGACAACAAAGTGATTCACAGGCTATTCAGCTGTAGAGGAACTTATATATATAGTGAGTCACCTAACATTACCGCTGGATATATTTCGTAAACCACATCAAATACTGACGAATCGATTCCACAGACCGAATGTGAGGAGAGCGGCTAGTGTAATTCGATAATACAAACCATAAAAAAAAATGCACGGAAGTATGTTTTTTAACACAAACCTACGTTTTTTTAAGTGGAACCCCGTTACTTTTGTTAGCACATCTGCACATATAAACAAATGGGTAATCATTACCGTTTGTTGCATTGTAAAATGTTAATTACATCTGGAGATACTGTAACCTAAAGTTGACGCTTGAGTACCACTCTCTGCAGGTCGATCGTGTGTATTGGAGAGCACCGAATTACGTAGGGATCCACCGAACGTGAGGAGAGGGCCTAGTGTAATTGGTTAATACAAACCATAAACAAATGCACGGAAGTATGTTTTTAACACAAACCCCGTTAGTTTTGTTAGCACATCTGAACATATAAACAAATGGGTAATCATTACCGATTGTTGCATTGTAAAATGTTAATTACATCCGGAGATGTTGTAACCTAAAGTTGACGCTTGAGTAGCACTCTCTGCTGGTCGATCGTGTGTATTGGAGAGCACCGAATTACGTAGGGATCCAAAGGGAACGGTGATAGACCTTAGGTACAGAAGACACTGGAACAGCACATTACGTCCACATGCTAACACCTATTTTATTTGTGTTTTTCACTGAAGCACATGTACATTACCATGAGGGGTGAGGTACACGTACACACGTGGTTTCCGTTTTCAATTACGGAGTGGAATAGAGTGTGTCCCGACATGTCAGGCCAATAGATGTTCAATGTGGTGGCCATCATTTGTTGCACACAATTGCAATCTCTGGCGTAATGAATGTCGTACACGACGCAGTACATCTGGTGTAATGTCGCCGCAGGCTGCCACAATACGTTGTTTCATATCCTCTGGGGTTGTAGGCACATCACGGTACACATTCTCCTTTAACGTACCCCCACACAAAGAAGTCCGGAGGTGTAAGATCAGGAGAACGGGTTGGCCAATTTATGCGTCCTCCACGTCCTATGAAACGCCCGTCGAACATCCTGCCAAGGGTCAGCCTAGTGTTAATTGCGGAATGCGCAGGTACACCATCATGCTGATACCACATACTTCGAAGCGTTTCCAGTGGGACATTTTCGAGCAACGTTGGCAGATCATTCTGTAGAAACGCAATGTATGTTGCAGCTGTTTGGGCCCCTGCAATGAAGTGAGGACCAATGACATGGTCGCCAATGATTCCGCACCATACATTTACAGTCCACGGTCGCTGTCGCTCTACCTGTCTGAGCCAGCGAGGATTGTCCACGGACCAGTAATGCATATTCCGTTGATTACTGCCCCGCGGTTTGTGAAACCCGCTTCATCGGTAAACAGGTAGAACTGCAAAGCATTTTCTGTTAATGCCCATTGACAGAATTGCACTAGATGATTAAAGTCATCACCATGTAATTGCTGATGTAGCGACGCAGCAAACGGGTGAAAGAGGTGACGATGCAGTATGTGCATGACACTACTTTGACTCAGTCCACCGGCTCTCGCAATGTCCCGTGTACTCATGTGTGGGTTCATGGCAACAGCAGCTAACACACCAATTGCACCCGACTCTCCTGTGACGGGCCTGTTACGGACCCGTTTGCGTGCTACGACCATACCTGTTGCATAAAGTTGGCGGTAGATGTTTTGCAATGTGAGGCACGTTGGATGCTCTCTGTCCGGGTACCGTTCTGCATACAGCCTGCAGGATTCAGCTGCATTTCGTTGACACTCGCCTTAGATGAGTATCATCTCCGAATACACCATGGTCACAGTTCCTACAACACTACACTGTCACAGACGTCTGGTAACACGGTGTACCACAAGTGGTCTGCGTGCTGAAACGAAAGCAGAATAACAATAGCAGCAAGCGCTACACGCGGACACTGCGACAGCTAGACCAAACCACAACAGTGCACTACAGCCACACTCGTAAACACGGTAGTCATAATAAACATATCCCTGCAGATGCTGCTCGCCGACCATGGCCTGCGTTTGTTACAACACGCAACTGAACGTCGGAGGTTTCAAGCGTCAACAAGGTTACAATACCTCCGGATGTAATTAACATTTTATAATGCAACAAACGACACTGATTACGTATTTGTTTATATGTTCAGATGTGCTAACAAAACTGACGTGGTTTCATTTAAAAAAAAACGTGGGTTTGTGTTAAAAACTTATTTCCGTGCATTTTTGTATGGTTTCTATTAACCAATTACACTAGCCCCTCTCCTCACGTTCGGTCTGTGGAATCGGTTCGTCAGTATTTGACGTGGTTTACGAAATATATCCAGCGGTAACGTTAGGTGACTCACCCTATATTTGTTTTTACTAATACATGGTCTGCCTCAAGAGGAATGTTTGTGTATATAATGCATTGGCTCTACGCCAGACAGATCGCGCTGCTGTAGGCAGTGATACCCATGACTGGCCGAAAATGTACAGGGTTATCAGAAACAGGCTGAAAAGATTATGAGGGTATTGAGGGTAGGCTATGCTGAGAAATAACTTTTAAGAAAAAAGGATAATTTGCGCGGTTTAATTAGCATTGAAATTAGCCAGTGGGGCCATTGCACACTCAATTTCAAGCGGCCCACGGTGTCGGGGTCGTCATAAGCGTTCTTCATTTGGTTTCCTAAAACCGAACAGGGAAGCGAAGCAAACACTGGAGACAGGACATCAGTAAAGATCGAATCGAAGTCGGAGTGTACCTTGTTCGTGCTCTGTAATCTATGCTATAAGAACAAGTGCCAATAAGTACATCAGGTGGGCCACGTTTGACTAGCAACGGCCTGCGTGACTTACTTCAACTATTATACTTATAATAACTTATTGATTCGGAAACGGAGTAATGTATCGAAATCTTTCTTAACATTTATTTTTCAGCACAATATACCCTGCAAACCCTTACATGCTTTCCAGAATGTTTCTGACCATCCTGTACACAGTGCCGGAAAAAATAAAATTGTTACATGTGGAAAGACGATGTCATTTTTAAAGCGAGGACGATGTACGCAATCTAAGGGGTTGTAGTTGTATTGATAACGGTTTCAATGTCGTCCGCCAACAGATAGCGTAACGTCATAGCTACCAGAGCGCCATTTGTGTCTACCCTTTAACAGGAAATACTCACAGTCTGAAGGCTCAGTGTGGTGCAAGCGTGTGAAGCAAGCAGGCAACAATGCCACAGAGACAAACTCGTACTTCCTACAGTCAAATTAGAGACTTTGAAAGAGTCAAATTGTGGCCTTTCGAGTGGTGCGATGGTCCATTCGAAAACGTGCCACACAAGTTGTCCAGCTGTGCAACGGTGCTGGTATCAATAGTCATGCGAGCGTTCTCATTCCCGTAAGTGAGGTTCCGGACGTCCACGTAGCCGAAACGCCCCACAGGATCATTGTATTTTAAGGACTGTATTGGCAGCTACCACAGCACAGTTAAGAGGACTTGTGGGTTCAGACGTGTTAGCACGAACGTTTCCAAACGGGTTATTAGCAGTGGGAATATTGGCACACACACCTGTAACCCATCTACCACTTACGCCACAGTATCAAAGTACAAGTCTCGACTGATGCCATCATAGCATCCCTTGGAAGATGAAATGACGTGCTATGGTCTTCATTAGTGAAATCAGATTCTGGCTAAACACAAGTGATGGTCATTTGAATGTTAGACGTATAACTAGTGAGAGCTGTCTCGTAGAGTTCATTCTTCCAAGATACATAGTCTCCATTCCAAGCCTTATGGTCTGCGTGGCGATAAGCCAAGACTGTGGTTCATCTTTTATGTTCCTGTAGGAGGTGCTAACCAGTGCTCGGTACGTCCAGAATGTTGTTAGATCCGTTCATAGCCGTTTTTTAAACAGGAACGTGATTTGTTGTTACCAATAGATAATTCGCCCACGCACTGCCAGTGAAACTCAAGATGCTCTGCAAGACTGGCATCATATTCCCTGTTCAGCATAATATCCAGACTGTTCCAAATCGACCGCGTGTGGGATATGATGGGAGGAGAAACGACTTGTGCACGTCGTCAATCAACAAATCTTACATAAGTAAGTGAACAGGGCAAGCAGGCCTTACATAACCTGTCCCAGGATAGCATTCGTCATCTGCACGATTGAGTAGATTCCAGAGTCAGCTCCTGCATTGATTCCCTTAGAGGCTACATCATGTACTAACATGTATGCTTCAGCATGGGCCAATACTCATATATATATATATATATATATATATATATATATATATATATATATATATATATATATATATATAAAAGTGACTGTATATAGTGTACTTCATCAGCAGACAAATAACAATAGCTACCAGGAGTAGTATATTTTTAGGTTGTTTAGTACCGCCAAGTACATGTGTAGACACGTGGACGCAAACCGAGTAGTCTATACTGACAGGTGTAGTCCACTTAGTACGAAGAACGATCATGTGGAAAACATTAGGTCATAAAGTTTGTTACATGTTTGTAGAAAGATTGTTCCCTGCAAAAGCAGACAATCAACAGAATTTTGTTCGTATATATTGAGGTACTACTTATAAATGTATCTACAATTATATGTGTTACAGCCTATAATATACATATAAAGCAGAGAATATGTATATATGTATGGATCTCCTCCTAAACCTCTGCGTCGGTTTCGACCAAATATGTGACAGAGGGCTTACATGTGTCAGCAGCGTTGCGTTCATTTCATTGTATCTCCAACAGGAGCTTAAATATGGGCAAAAACGTCAGATTTCATTGTCTGTACATTATAGGCTGCCCTGAACGACAGATACTTTATGTGGAAACAGTATCAGCCTGCTGAATAAATCTGCCTTGCAGCGTAGCCTACATCAGTGACAAGAAACAATATTCTGAACCGTACTATGTAAGCTGCCCTACATGACGGAGTCTTGTGTCGTGCTGGTTGCTTTATCCACCTATTCTGTTTGGTGACCTTACATCAGTATTATATAAGTGATTCTCAAGCTGCTGATGTGTAGAATGCCCTGCATGGCAGGCGTGTCACAGTAGTAGTATCTCACCGCTTTATGAACTGTACCAAGGGGCTACCTGTCCCAATGAGCATGGTAGGAGACACGTTGATATGAGTGGAGGAGGGGATGGATACAGCGAGAGGGATGAGAAGATTTACCTAGAGGTAGGAGGACGGCGAGATGCATGAGGCAGGTGGAAGGAGAAGAGGGTTCATTGGCCGTGGAAAAGGAAGAGGTGGAAGAGACGGAAAGTGGGAGTGGTGAAAGAAGTGAAGAGAAAGAGAGAGCGAGGAGAAGGGACTGACTGACACAAGTGGGAGAATGAGGTCATCAGACAGATGGAGGACGAGATGGGCACAGCGAGGTGTAGGTGTGTTCAGTATGTGTGTCTAACACATATGGGAGCGAAGTCGCTGGGAAAACGCTATTATATATCTATTAGCAACTTTGTGACTAGATATCATGTAGGTAATGGAGTTGTAACACCAGATACATAGTGGCACATCCGATATTACCTAATGCATTGATGAAACTACATTTCTCCATTGCGTCTGCCTGTATACTCTGTCATCCTCAGGACATATCATTCTAAGATGGTTTAGTGCACCCCCTCACTTTGAAAGCAGTCTCAAATGGACGCGGACGAGCCTATACCATGTTTTTTTTCATATGGATCATATCCATCTGAGGCTACGCTATGATAATTTAATCTCACACAGCAGTGATGTAGAGATCTGCTAGCACTTCATGCTGCAAACCACACACTGGTGAAGCCGAAGTCCTGGAAAGAAGTGGTAGCTGATTTTTTCAGCAAACCCGGAACGTACGCCTGCTGTCTTGTGAACACAGCAGTTGTCATCTTCTGGCGGAGATGATGTACAAGAAAGAACAGGAAATGTTGAAATTATTGTTCATTTCATGGTAACCTGCATTAGAGAGCATCAGCCATGACACGAGAAACACTTCCTGAACGTAACAGAGGCACCTCCATCCTGAAAAAAAGTTTGAGAATTACTAAGAGACTAAACTGTTGACGTCACCGTTCCCTACACTTAGTCACTACTTAAATTAACTTATGCTAAGAACAACACACACACCCAAGCCCGAGGGAGGACTCGAACCTCCGGCGGCAGGGGCTGCGCAATCAGTGACATGGTGCCTCTAACCACGCGGGCGCTCCGCGGGGCCCTCCAGCCTGAAGTACAACCTCTAAACACTATGAATGTCTCACTGGACGTTGCTAATAGCCAAACTCGTTTTTCGTCAGACAACACCCACCAATCACTACCTGTCAAATTCTTGTTTTATTCGGTCCATTGAAAACGCACATCTTCTTGTGTCGCTGTGAGTGATGACCTTTAGAAAATTACCTGACTCTAAATGCCAATCGCATGCAGTTCCTTTCGTAATGTTCTCTCGGAAAATTTTTGAAATGGAACTGCATTCACAGCCATATTGTGGGTTTCTTGGCCCACGAGGACGAATTCTCGAAGCTGTAATCCACAGTCTCCCACTGAGATGGCATCAGCAGAAACCTCTATCTATAAAACTATCTTTTTTCAAAAGAAATAAGTCTATATATTAACGGCACTTGAAGACAACAGTAATTGTACCACTGTATGCCACCCACCAATGGTAAGTAAATCATGAATGAGGTATGATTTCCTCAGTTTGCTGTAAATATTCCACTACTACCCAAATTTATTGATATTCGATATTTCACAAGTTTTAGAAAGCGTATGATCCACCTTAACACGAAACACATCTTTGTGCTTTACGGCACGCTGCCGTCATTTTTTAACGAGCTTTAAAATTATTCAGTCAGCCTTCATATAATTTGTCAGTGATTAAGAACCAATTGACAGTATCTGCTGTCAGGTTCGTTCGGAACGATATTCTGTGAGACGGTGCTAGGAATTCTTAAGGAAATTGAAGATACTCAATTTGAGACTCTTGTAAAACTTTGTACACTTATCATTCAACAATTAATTCTAGAAACAAGTGCCGCCAAACTACGTAGAACTGGAGTAACAAAACATTGATCTGAAATTTCCGTCTCTGTCCTTTCCCGTGTCGGTTCCATATTATACAAAACTTTTGTCCTGCCTCGTTAACTTCCTGATGTAAGTAGAATTGTTACAGTTTTAAAACGAGCCTCACATACTGAGTCAAAAAAAAATTGAATCATGTAAAATCCGCCGCAACACAATCAAGCGAGAGGGATTCTGATTTAAAGAAACAATAATTTCAATGTTTGGAGTGGAAGTGAGATACGTTAGCACACCTATCATTAACCAAATCTTAAAGCTAACAAAACCTGGACATTAAAAGTAAACTTCCGCTTTCATGAGTTGATTATGTCTTTCTTAGGATATGATCCCAAATTCTGTGTCTCTGACAGGATAAACCTTTTTCTGTCTTGAGCATATAATTAATTTTCCTTACATCATGAATGTAACGGAGGTTAGTTAGGTTTAAGTTGTTTTACGTTCTAAGGGACTGATGACCTCAGAAGTTAAGTCCCGTAGTGCTCAGAGCCGTTTGAACCACTTGAACCTCTGTTAGAAGGTGTGGTAGCTAAACAAACATAGTCTACATTCGGAAATTCAGCATTCAATACAGCTAATCTGACACTTTCGCAAGAATCCCAGTCATAGTCATGACATAAAAACAGGGGTATTAGTGTAGTTTTGTTTGTTGTTTGTTTAATTAGTGGAATATTTCACCCTTTGATGCAATATACATTGTTTAAATAAGTTACAAAGTCACTACAACAGATATAGTATCGTTCATCTGGTTGGTGTTTACTTGTTGGATCTTATTTAGTTTCTATAGGCCAATTTAAACATTATTTTATATAAATTGATATCCATTCTCAGTTAACTATTACTGAAAACAAATAAAGTCACGTATTTATGCAGTGTAATACCACATTTGTTTTCTGACGGTGTTCTATAGTGTAGCTAGCTAAACCAAATGCGAGGGCTGCAGAATTATACCATTGTCATTTGGAAAAAGTGCTTTTACCTGGTACGATATGAAGAAATTTAAATATTCACATTTAAATGCAGCTATTTATATCTCAAACTGTGACAATGGAGTAAAAGATGTAATTTACCCGAACGTTTCCTACTACTTTTAATGCTAATGTAACATGTTATTACATGTGATGACGCACACTCGTAACCAAGGCATTAAATCAGCGGAGGTCGATAATGTTGGCTCACAGAAATAGCTAGAGTGACTGTTAAGTTTAATATTATCATATAAATTCTCAATGCAACTCGAATTAATCACGTCAGACGTCAATTAATGAATAAATAACTGCTGCTGATTTCTCTTTCAGCTTTAGCAACCAGACAAACAAATTCAAAATTTTTTTTTCTTCCTTTATTTCACATGGCCGTATTATCGCCGGGTACTTTAATTTGTAGACAACTTTGATTAATGGGAGGTTAAATACAATAAAAGTCGGCTAAAATTTTACGCTCCATTGTTGACAATCGCGAAAAGCCATTAGCACTTGTCAACGCCAAATTGATACACGGACGCGCTACAGCGCCGCTCTCTCTGGACACGCGTCACGTGGCACCAAATTATTACTCCAACAATTAGCATTAATTATGCATGATATTCATCGGATCTCGTCACTCGAAATACTGGCTATATGAGCGCTACGTTCGCAGTAGATTGCCATGTTGCCATCCAGGGGAGTTTTGTTTCACTGGACGGCGGAAACGACAAAGTCTCAAGTGTGTGCTGGTCGCAAAGGAAGGTTCACAGGCAGCTGTCACGAAGCCAGACGTATTACGGCAGGCTACGGGGAGCGTGATGTTCTCCATATCCGCCCCCCCCCCCTGCCACCCTGTTTTCCGCCTCCCTTACTTCTCCGCATTCTTTATTCCGGGCGCTGATTCCTCTCTTTCCAAAAGAAACTGTCGCGATGCATTCATCCTCAAAAAAAATTCGTTATCAAGTTACGCTTCGGAGCACAAGAAAAGAAGGCGCTTACAAGAGCTTTCCGGTCGAGGACAACGGAGGAACTGGAAACGGGAGGAATGTGGCCGTGGAAATCCTCTCCTCTGTCCTAAAGAGGGAGCACGCCGGCAGGCCAGGAAACGCGGCGAATATACTTCCACATTCATGGTGCGGAGGCGCTGTTCTCTGCCTCACAAAAGATAGAGGCTTTTCGCGGCACAAACATACGTTTCGCCCTTTCAGGAATTTACTCTTGCAAGGGGAGAAGGACGGCCTGAACGCATGGTCGGATATTCACAGCAGAAGTACCTTGTCTGAGAGTTCTTCCATTGCTGGCTGAGGTATAGTGGCAACCGATGCCCTCAAGTGCAGAAACGCTTAGCATGAATTATGTTGACATGTCGCAGGATCCGTTAACGGCAGTGAGGAGGGAAACGGAAACACATTAATTAAAAGAAATCATACCACATCCTGCGGAATTCTAAGTATAAGTCTTAGTTAAATATTCTAAATGGAACGAAGCCAGGCTAAATATAAATGTTCCGTCATCGACAACGTCACTAAAGATGGAGCTAACCCTCGGATTAGATTAGGAGTATGAAAGAAATTATTAATTTCTGTAATTTAGCTCTAAAATTAATATATGACATTAGGCATTTCTGGATGAAATAGCCGCAGGGAATTAAGGCGCTCGACGAAAAAAGGCTTTCTTTATCAGCTGGTACTGGGCTCCTAACATTTATGTGTCAGGCTATGTATGCGACTAGGAGTATTGTATGGGGAATAACTATTTATTATCAGCTTATCTGTTGCTATTTACTTTTCAACTGTCACCTACTGACTAAGAAACCTGGTATTTTTATAGTATTAAATTGTGTATGTATTGAAAATGAGGTTTACTTGGTCTTTTAAGGTTTCAACAAAGTTGCTGCCCGACTGAACTGGATCGTTTAGAGGAAATTATTGCATTAAAATTCTGCACTGGTACAGTACGGTTGTCGTGTTCTTCAAGGAAAACGTACTAAAGGGCCTCCATATGCAGCTCCATCTCCACACTCATAACTCAGCAGACAGAATTTCTACCGTGTTGTTCGTAACACTCCCTCTTACCACTGCATAAAAATTTCCGCCTAACGAAATATTCTTGATATTCGACCGTTTTTGGTCCCTATTCACTGGGGTATTACACCACAAGCATAGTCACCTATTTCCTTAACATTGAAACGAACATTATGGTAAAACTAATTACGTTGACAACACGATCGAAACACAACCCTTACAATCACGGTAGTTTGTTGCAAGTAAGCCTGACAAATACAACGATGTAATACATAAAATTCACAAAACTGTGAGACAAAATTTATTGAAAGGTCAGTGCTACAAGTTGCGTGTGCTCAAATAAGCTGGTGGAGTAGTAATGCCACTCAATGAAGACCACAAGCAGGTGGAATGCGGGATATAACTGGTGAAAGCAAAAATTTTTGTACAGTGGTAGGAACAGTCCCATGAACAGCATACGAAAAATCTTAGCCTGTTGGAACTGAGTGTGTGGTGAGGGTGCGTTTGAAGACCCCTTTTTACTCTTTTCTTCAGTATCTCGAAAACTAGGGCCTCTATCGAAAATGTATCACATTACAGAATTTAACTAAACTAAATTTCTTACCAACAGACCTGTTCATGTTTTCTGTACGAATAATAGTTTTGAGGAGCGAGTGAGAGAACACGAAAATCTATGCATGGTTTTCGAAGGTGAGATGTAACATTATGGGCTGCATAAAATGACATCGGTAGGGGAGCTGAATCACCCTACATACTTGGAAATTTACAACGCATATCGAAACGGAAAGCGGAAAACTAACAATTTATGTATTTGCTCAGCGACCGTTCTTATATCAGTTGGCGAAAGAAGGTGTAGCGGTCAGTCGCCACTTCGGTTTACTGTATCAGGTCTAGACTTCGGTCACTGACGGACGGCAGATAAAATTAACACATTTCAGCCGTTGTATGTCGTAGTCTCTCTTGGACTATACTCATGAGTTCAAACTGCACAACCGGAACTCTTGACGTGTATAGCCCAAGAAGGAATATGCCAAATAACGTCTGAAACGTGTCAACGTTATCTGATCCATTGAAAATCATCACTGAGTGACGGAAATACTGGTCTACATAAGCACAAGTTGCGACTGACTGCTGTACGTTGTTTCACCAACTTAAAGAATTTATGTCTTAAAAAGATAGAAACACAGTGAGACAGTAAAGAGATTAGAATTGCAGACACCCACCATGTACACCTTTCAGGAAGGAACACCTCAGTAAGATAAGTGAGCCTTTCGCTCCTAGCAGCCCTTGCCAGGTCTACTGCTACTCGCCTTCTGAGATTGAGGACCTTGTAACACTTCAAGACGCTCGCCCGTAGGTGGCGTGATCCTGTTTCTAGATTAGGTAAAAATTTTCATCTACTCCATGCGGCAGCATATGCAGTCCTCCATTTCTGCACTTGCCTTAGAAGCTGATATTCTATATCTTCCTTTACGTAAACATTCCGCGAACCACCTTATGGTGCATAGCAGAGGGAACTACGAAGCACTACTAGTCATTTCCTTTCCCGTTTCACTGACAAAGAGATCGAGGGAGAAACGACTGCCTCTATGCATCCGCACTGTAATCCTGAGATTTCGTATTATCACAGCTCCCTATACTCAGAGATACGGTGGATGACTTTAATAGTTTCCACAATTAAACATTGTGTCAAAATATGGTAAAAACCCAAAGAGATTCCGATCTTATGAAAAGTAAATCAGTGGCAAGAAACAGTCAATACCGTCACTGCGCGACAGCGATGGAAATGTTACCGATGATGGTGTCACTAAAGCAGAGTTACTAAATACAGTCTTCCGTAACTCCTTCACGAAAGAAGACGAAGTAAATATTCCAGAATTCGAAACCAGGACAGCTGTTAGCACGGGTGACTTGAAAGTGCATATCTTATGTTTCGCGAAACCACTCGAACCACTTATGAAAGGCAAGTTTACCGGTCCAGATGGTATACCAATCAGGTTCCTTTCAGAGTATGCAGACACAATGGCGCCTATCTAGCAATCATGTACAATTGCTCACTTGCCGATAGGTCTGTTCCTAAAAACTGGTAAGTAGCACAGGTCACACCAATATTCAAGAAAGGAAATAGGAACAACTCACTGAATTACGGACCCATATCACTGACCTCAATTTGCAGTAGGATTTTGGAGCATATACTGTAATCGGACATTATGAATCACATTTAAGAAAATGACTTATTGATACATAATCAACACGGATTCAGAAAATATTGTTCTTGTGCAGCACAGCTAGCTCTTTATTCCCATGAGGTAATTCGACAAGGGATCTCAGATCGCGTCCATATTCCTAGATTTCCAGATGGCTTTTGATACCGTTCCTCACAAGCGACTATTAATAAAATTGCGTGCATATGGAGTATCGTCTCAGTTATGTGGCTGAATTCGTGTTTTTCTGTCAGAGGGGTCACAGTTCGTAGCAATAGACTGTAAATCATCGATTAGAACAAAAGTGATATCTGGCGTTCAGCAAGCTAGTGTCATAGGCCCTCTGCTGTTCCTAATTTACATAGATGATGTAGGCGATAATCTGAGCAGCTCCCTTAGATTGTTTGCAGATGACCTTGTAATTTACCGTCTAGTAAAATCATAAGACGATCAATTCCTACTACAAAATGATCTAGAGCGAATTTTTGTAAGGTGCGAAAAGGGGCAACTGGCACTAAACAAAGAAAAGTGTGTGGTCATCCACATGGGTACTAAAGGAAATCCGATAAATTTTGGGTCTACAATGAATCGGACAATTCTAGGGGCTGTCAATTCGACAGAATACCTAGGAATTGCAATTACGAGCCACTTAAATTGGAAAGACCACATAGATAATATTGTGGGGAAGGCGAAACAAAGATAGCGCTTTGTTGGCAGAACACTTGGAAGATGCAACAAACCCACTGAGGAGACATTTCACTTGTCTGTCGTCTGCTGGAATATTGCTGCGCGGTATGGGATCCGTACCAGGTAGGATTGACGGAGAACATCGAAAGAGTGCAAAGAAGAAAATGGTTCAAATGACTCTTAGCACTATGGGACTTAACTTCTGAGGTCATCAGTCCCTTAGAACTTCTTAAACCTAAGGCCATCACACATCCATGCCCGAGGAAGGATTTGGACCTGTGACCGTAGCGGTCGCGCGGTTCCTGACTGAAGCACCTACAAACGCTCGGCCACCTCGGCCGGCTGCCGAGAAGGGCTAATAGTTTCATGTTATCGCGCATTAGGGGTAAGAGAGTCACTAATATGATACCCGAGTTGGGGTGGCAGTCACTGAAACAAAGGTGGTTTTCTTTGCGCGAGATCTATTTGCGAAATTTCAATCACCAACTTTCTCTTCCGAGTGCAAAAATAATGTGTTGACACCCACCTACGTAGGGAGAAATGGTCATTACAATAAAATAAGAGAAATCAGAGCTCTAACGGATGAATTTAGGTGTTCCTTTTTCCCAGAGTGGAATGGTAGAGAAGTAGTATGAAAATGGTTCGATGAACCCTCTGCCAGGCGCTTAAATGTGAATTGCAGAGTAACGATGTAGATGTAGATGTAGACTTTTACTGATCCAAATTTGTTTGTAAGACAAACGCTACTGTCTACCTTTTCTGTCTACGTTATCTCCCGTAGCAGCCGTTTTAGGTAATGGATGGTCGTACTGGAATTATGGGCAAAGTTTAAGCAGCTTCCACATGGTGGTGTCGAGAATTATTTGGCTATAAAGTGAATTAAGGACGGAAAAGGCCCTGCATGCTTTAATAACGAGATTCGAAAAAATGAGGCTGCTACACTCTCGGTTCAAAAGACTATGCACAAATGACGGCAAGCAAAGTTTAGCAGAGATGTGTGTGTCTACGAAAATCTCTATGAGCGAAGCATACAACAGCTACCCCAGTCATATTTTAGCAAAAGATCTGCAGAGAACCCGAGAAAATAATTGTCCTAAATAAAATCGCTAAATGGATCTAGGCAGTTCATCCAACCATTTGCTTAACAGTTACGTGTGGAAGCTGAAGAAAGCAAAAACCAAGACGAAGTTTTAAATTCAACGATCAAGATATAGCTCACGCAGAACAATCGTACAATTTTACAGGCGTTTGACCATCGACAGAATCCCGTATGGACGACATAGTAATAAGTATCCCTGGTACGGAGTAACACCTGAAAGAGTTGAAAAAAGTTACCGATCCCGGATGGAATACCTGCTCGGCTTTTCAAAAAGTGGTCTGCAGCTTTGGTCCCTTACGCAGCTTGAATTTATCGCGAATCTCTGTCCCAGCGCTAAATCCCAAGTGGCTGGAGGAAAGCGCCGGTGACTCTTATATACACTCCTGGAAATTGAAATAAGAACACCGTGAATTCATTGTCCCAGGAAGGGGAAACTTTATTGACACATTCCTGGGGTCAGATACATCACATGATCACACTGACAGAACCACAGGCACATAGACACAGGCAACAAGGCATGCACAATATCGGCACTAGTACAGTGTATATCCACCTTTCGCAGCAATGCAGGCTGCTATTCTCCCATGGAGACGATCGTAGAGATGCTGGATGTAGTCCTGTGGAACGGCTTGCCATGCCATTTCCACCTGGCGCCTCAGTTGGACCAGCGTTCGTGCTGGACGTGCAGACCGCGTGAGACGACGCTTCATCCAGTCCCAAACATGCTCAATGGGGGACAGATCTGGAGATCTTGCTGGCCAGGATAGTTGACTTACACCTTCTAGAGCACGTTGGGTGGCACGGGATACATGCAGACGTGCATTGTCCTGTTGGAACAGCAAGTTCCCTTGCCGGTCTAGGAATGGTAGAAAGATGGGTTCGAAGACGGTTTGGATGTACCGTGCACTATTCAGTATCCCCTCGCCGATCACCAGAGGTGGACGGCCAGTGTAGGAGATCCCTCCCCACACCATGATGCCGGGTGTTGGCCCTGTGTGCCTCAGTCGTATGCAGTCCTGATTGTGGCGCTCACCTGCACGGCGCCAAACAAGCATACGACCATCTTTGGCACCAAGGCAGAAGCGACTCTCATTGCTGAAGACGACACGTCTCCATTCGTCCCTCCATTCACGCCTGGCGCGACACCACTGTAGGCGGGCTGCACGATGTTGGGGCGTGAGCGGTAGACGGCCTAACGGTGTGCGGGACCTTAGCCCCGCTTCATGGAGACAGTTGCGAATGGTCCTCGCCGATACCCCAGGAGCAACAGTGACCGTAATTTGCTGGGAAGTGGCGGTGCGGTCCCTTACGGCACTGCGTAGGATCCTACGGTCTTGGCGTGCATCCGTGCGTCGCTGCGGTCCGGTCCCAGGTCGACGGGCACGTGCCCCTTCCGCCGACCACTGGCGACAACATCGATGTACTGTGGAGACCTCACGCCCCACGTGTTGAGCAATTCGGCGGTACGTCCACCCGGCCTCCCGCATGCCCACTATACGCCCTCGCTCAAAGTCCGTCTACTGCACATACGGTTCACGTCCACGCTGTCGCGGCATGCTACCAGTGTTAAAGACTGCGATGGAGCTCCGTATGCCACGGCAAACTGGCTGATACTGACGGCGGCGGTGCACAAATGCTGCGCAGCTAGCGCCATTCGACGGCCAACCCCGCGGTTCCTGGTGTGTCCGCTGTGCCGTGCGTGTGATCATTGCTTGTACAGCCCTCTCGCAGTGTCCGGAACAAGTATGGTGGGTCTGACACACGGGTGTCAATGTGTTTTTATTTCCATTTCCAGGAGTGTATAAGAAGATCGAAAGAACGAACCCGCATAACTACAGAGCAATATCCTTGAAATCGGTTGGACGCAAAATCCTTGAACACAATGTCAGGTCAAATGTAATATATTTTGAGAATGAGATTTTCACTCTGCAGCGGAGTGTGCGCTGATATGAAACTTAACTGGCAGATTAAAACTGTGTGCGGACCGAGACTCGAACTCAGTCTGGCACACAGTTTTAATCTGCCAGGAAGTTTCATATCAGCGCACACTCCGCTGCAGAGTGAAAATCTCATTCTGGAAACATCCCCAGGCTGTGGCTAAGCCATGTCTCCATAATATCCTTTCTTTCAGGAGTGCTAGTTCTGCAGAGTTCGCAGGAGAGCTTCTGTAAAGTTTGGAAGGTAGGAGAAGAGGTACTGGCAGAAGTAAGGCTGTGAGGACGGGGCGTGAGTCGTGATTGGGTAGCTCAGTTGGTAGAGCACTTGCCCGCGAAAGGCCAAGTTCCCGAGTTGGAGTGTAGGTCTGGAAAACAGTTTTAATCTGCCAGGAAGTTTCATAATATATTTTACTGCGATCGAGGATCTCATATTCTTATATCGGCGAAGCAGCATGGTTTTAGAAAGCATCGCTCGTGCGAAACTCAGCTAGCCCTTTCCTCACATTATGTACTACAAACCATCGATGAATGGGGAGCAGGCAGATTCCATATTTCTAGATTTCCAGAAAGCGTTTGACACGATGCGCCATTGTAGGTTGTTAAATAATGTACGAGCATGTGGAATAGTTTCACAGATATACGAATTGATAGAATATTTCTTAAACTGCAGAAGCAAGAAAGTGGTACATGTCAGCGAATGTTCATCAAAGACAAGAATCTCGTGAGGAATACCCCAGTAAAGTGGAGTAGGAAAGCTTTTATTTTCTATAGACATAAATAATCAGGCAGAGAGATGGGCAGTAATCAGCCGTGATGTGCTGGTGATGCTGTGGTGTATGGGAATATGCCGAAGCTGGGTAACTGTAGGAAGATACAGGTTCACTTAGACAAAATTTCCGGTTGATATGATGACTTGTAGCTAGCCCTAAATGCAGAAAAATTTAAGTTAACGCGAATCAGTAGGAACTCGTAATGTTCGGTTACACCATCACCAGAGTCCCGCTTGACACAGTCAAGTCATTTAAACATCTGGCATACGAGTGTTAAGATAGGGGAAGCAAATAGTCGAATTCAGTTTAGTAGGAGATTCCTAGGAAAGTGTGGATCTGTAAAGGAGAACCCGTACAGGAAGCTAGTGCGACCTATATGTGAGTACCGCTCGAGTATCTGGATTCCGTACCAGGTCGGATTAAAGGAAGACATCGAAGCAAGATGCGGGCTGTTGGGATCGTTACTGGTAGGTTCGAACAACACGCAAGTGTTTTGGACATGCTTTGGGATCTGAGATGGCAGTCCCTCGAGGGAAGGTGACATTCTTTTCGAGGAACATTACGTAGATAATTTAGATAACCGGCATTTGAAGCTAACGGCCGAACGTTTATAATACCTCCAATATAGATTAGTGCAAGCAGCACGAAGATAAGATGCGACAAATTTTGGCTGTTACGGCGGCATATAGACAGTCGTTTTACTCTTGTTCTATTTGCGAGTGGAACAGGAGAGGAAATGACTAGTCGTGGTACAGGGTGCGCTTAGCTAAGCGCTGTGCGGTGGACGTATCTACGTAGATGTAAATGTAGAATAAAAGTTTAGTCCTGCTGTCATCTAAATAACTTGAATTATATTAATCTGAAAATTTAGTTGTTCATTTGTGTTATTTAATTTACTGCTTGACCTCATCGGATAGATTTTTAATCTTTTTCAGCAAATATTCATTGTTGGCCACCTTAATGCGATGATGCAACAATGGATCAGCCGTCATTATCGCAGCCTTAAGTGTTCCTAACACGTTTCAGAAAACGAATCTGTCTTCATTCACTTACATGATAACGGATCCGATGCCGATTTATAACCGCATTTTGTTGCAAAGTTATTCTGAAGCACAAAAAACTGATTATTTTTCTTCCTACGGTCAAGCTTCGCCATGTTAAAGTTAGACCTACAATACAGGGTTGGCCGATTTGTTTTTCACATCTCATCACTATAAACCCCATTTCTTTCTTCTGACTTTTATATTCACTACAACATTCGTATATTCACAATCTACTAAAGGGAAGTAAGGATTATAAATGGCCACTTAAAAATATCTAACATTACTTTCTACGATGCGTGTACTACATTTAAACGGAGAATGGAAATTTATAAATGGAAATCTAAATAAATAACAAAAGAAAAATATATTGTCACGGTTAACCCTAGGGAATTCCATTCATCAAATTCGAAAGACACTTTGAGGATGTCATCGCATTACTATTCACGTAAGAGAAACCTGCAACACATAAATTTAGCTACTCATACTGCGTGTGACGTGTGATACTAAAACCCTGATTTAAGTTTTGCCACTGTAATTGTAAGTACTATAACGATTAATTCAACAGTTTTCATCGGTAATGACATTTACTTGCTTTACGTTGCTGTACCTGTATCCATGAGTTGGTATTGCTATTTAGTACTTATTTTCAGGTTGTAATTATGCAATTTGTTTGAGAAACTATTTTCTAATTTACATTAATGTTGTGGCGAAATTAGGCAGCGTTTGCATAATTGCTAAAGTAAAGCTAATAATGTAAAGCTTAAAGTTGAACAGAACCAGTTGGCTAACTAACATGGAAATTAAGAATGCAATTTGTAACCGAGGCAGACATAATGAAAGAAAATTTACTACCCCCTGCGGGTCTAGGAACCACAACAGGCCCATGGTATTCCTGCCTGACGTGTGAGGCGACTAAATGGAGTTCCACACTTTTCAGCCCAATACGTTCAGGTCCCATTTTATGGTTTGGCCTGACACTTTCCAAATCCTACAGAAGCGCAGGCTATATGGGAAAGAACTTCTTACGTGTTGCACGAGTCATCCATAGAGCCCTTAGCTTCGAACTCCTTAACCCTTTCTCGTCAAGGCTTTGCGTCTCCACCTGCAATTTTACTATTTGTGTGAGGACACATTCCGGGGTATGTCATCTTCTTCCGTTGTCTCCCGTCCTCTTTCGCCCCTAAGACAATACTGGATTACTCTGCTCCCAATATCCGGTACGATAGCCAGTCCATTGTGGTGGGGCCGTCATGTATCCATTTGCTGGTAGCTCCCTGACAACATAGGGATCGCACTGCTGATGCCTGAGCTGTAAACTCCCCACGTATACCAATGAGTAGAAGCCTGTCTTCTGGGGCATCCAGACTTCCGGCAATGTCCATCATGCCAGGTGACCTTTGCCGTGGCCAGGTGGCGCCCGTGCGGAGAGCCCCTGATCGAGGTGGGAGGCATCAGGGCAGATGACCCGCAATGAAGCAGACGAAGTCATCTCTTGCTGGTGACCAAAGAGCGCCCGCAGTCTCTAAGTAGGGAAAGATCGAATACAATGGTGACAGGTATGATACTAGAAGGTATCAGATAGATTATATAATGATAAGACAGAGATTTAGGAACCAGGTTTTAAATTGTAAGACATTTCCAGGGGCAGATGTGGACTCTGACCACAATGTATTGGTTATGAACTGTAGATTAAAACTGAAGAAACTGCAAAAAGGTGGGAATTTAAGGAGATAGGACCTGGATAAACTGAAAGAACCAGAGGTTGTACAGAGGTTCAGAGAGAGCATGAGGGAACAATTGACAGGAATGGGGAAAATAAGTACAGTAGAAGAAGAATGGGTAGCTCTGAGGGATGATGTAGTGAAGGCAGCAGAGGATCAAGTAGGTAAAAAGACGAGGGCTAGTAGAAATACTTGAGTAACAGAAGAATTATTGAACTTAATTGATGAAGGGAGAAAATATAAAAATGCAGTAAATGAAGCAGGCAAAAAGGAATAGAGACATCTCAAAAATGAGATCGACAGGAAGTGCAAAATGCCTAAGCAGGGAGGGCTAGAGGACAAATGTAAGGATGTAGAGGCTTATCTCACTAGGGCTAAGATGGATACTGCCTACAGGAAAATTAAAGAGACCTTTGGAGCAAAAAGAATGACTTGTATGAATATCAAGAGCTCACATGGAAACCCAGTTCTAAGCAAAGAAGGGAAAGCAGAAAACTGGAAGGAGTATATAGAGGGTCTATACAAGGGCGATGTACTTGAGGGCAGTATTATGGAAATGGAAGAGGATGTAGATGAAGATGAATTGGGAGATATGATAATGCGTGAAGAGTTTGACGGAACACTGAAAGACCTGAGTCGAAACAAGGCCCCGGGAATAGACAACATTCCATTAGAACTGCTAACGGCCTTGGGAGAGCCAGTCCTGACAAACGTCTACCATCTGGTGAGCAAGATGTACGACAAAGGCGAAATACCCTCAGACTTCAAGAAGAATATAATAATTCCAATCGCAAAGAAAGCGGGTGTTGAAACATGTGAAAATTACCGAACTATCAGTTTAATAAGTCACAGCTGAAAAATACTAACGCGAATTCTTTACAGACGAATGGAAAATGTGTTAGAAGCCGACCTCGGGAAAGATCAGTTTGTATTCCGTAGAAATATTGGAACACGTGAGGCAATACTGACCTTACGACTTATCATAGAAGAAAGATTAAGGAAAGGCAAACATACGTTTCTAGCATTTGTAGACTGAGAGAAAGCTTTTGACAATGTTGACTGGATATTCTCTTTCAAATTCTAAAGGTTGAAACCTTCCCGTCTAATATTTGGATGAACGTTTGCTTGCTGACTGAACGCTGCGTCTCTTAAAATCTTTTAACTGCTGCTCTGTCAAGACTACCTGCTGATTATTACGACGAAACATAAAATGTGTTGTCGCCGTGGCCCTCAGTCGTTACCTGAAATTATTAAGACTGATTCTTACCTTTAATTATTTATACTGGATCGCCATATGACTGCGACAGCAAACTGTGGAATGAATATACTTACTTCTCTTTAACATAATTATAAGCTGCTGGTGGAGTTTCATAATACTTTGTGACTGGAATTCTTTAAGTTGAAGTTAATTTAGATTTGATAAAAGCTGAAGCTCAGTTTAGACTTTTCTTTTAAGATAACAATAAATTCCGTAAAGCATTTACGTGAATGATTTTGGGATAGAAAATTCTTAATGCATTTAATCTGGTAGAAGTTAACTATATTCTGAGAACGATCTTGACAAACAATTACAAGGGGTATAGTTCTTTACAAAAATTCTTAAAAAGTAGCGTTGCTCTACATACCTAATTTTCCATCAAAATTACATAACTATATTCTGAGAACGATCTTGACAAACAATTACAAGGGGCATAGTTCTTTACAAAAATTCTTAAAAACTAGCATTGCGCTACATATAGCGAGTGGCTGGCGAGCACACCGCTTCTTTCAAAGTGTTAATTCATACCTCGCTTACAGCGACCTCCTCTCATGTCTCGCTAGCTACGACTGCCTCGTCTCACATCTTACTCGCAACTGCTCGCTTCCAACGCTCAATGCTACAAAAGTGCGGTCTCGCCGCCAACAATGGTTTTTGGTGCAGACAATCCCTGCTACCATTACAGATGTATTACTGCGCGCTGTTTCCCGCTCTTTCTCAAAATGTATCTATGCGCGGTTTCCCGCTCTTTCTCAATAATACACAATGCAATTTAATTAACAAAACAATTTAAATAAGAAACAGTTCAGATAATTACATGCTAAAACAGTTTAAATACGCCTATTACATAATTACAAGGTGGTAGGGGTAAAATACAGGGAGCGAAAGGCTATTTACAATTTTTACTGTAAGAAGATGGCAGTTATAAGAGTCAAGGGGCATGAAACGGAAGCAGTTGTTGGGAAGGGAGTGAAACAGGGTTGTAGCCTCTCCCCTATGTTATCCAATCTGTATACTGAGCAACCAGTAAAGGAAACAAAAGAAAAATTCGGAGTAGGTATTAAAATCCATGAAGAAGAAGTAAAAATTTTGAGATTCGCTGATGACATTGTAATTCTATCAGAGACAGAAAAGGACTTTAAGAGCGGTTAACGGAATGGACAGAATTGTGAAAGGAGGATATATGATGAACATCAATAAAAGCAAAACGAGGATAATGGAATGTAGTCTAATTAAGTTGGGTGATGCTGAGGGAATTAGATTAGGAAATGAGACACTTAAAGTAGTAAAGGAGTTTTGCTACTTGGGGAGCAAAATAGCTGATGATGATCGAAGTAGAGAGGATATAAAATGTAGACTGGCAATGGCAAGGAATGCGTTTCTAACGAAGAGAAATTTGTTATCATCGAGTATAGATTTGAGTGTCAGGAAGTCGTTTCTGAAAGTATTTGTATGGAGTGTACCCATGTATGGAAGTGAAACATGGACGATAAATAGTTTGGACAAGAAGAGAATAGAAGCTTTCGAAATGTGGTGCTACAGAAGAATGCTGAAGATTGGATGGGTAGATCACATAACTAATGAGGAAGTATTGAATATGATTGGGGAGAAGAGGAGTATGTGGCACAACTTGACAAAGAGGAGGGACCGGTTAGTAGGACATGTTCTGAGGAATGAAGGGATCACAAATTAATCACTGAAGGGCAGAGTAGAGGGTAAAAATCGTAGAGGGAGACCAAGAAATGAATACACTAAGCAGATTCGGAAGGATTTGTGTTGCAGTAAGTACTGGGAGATGAAGAAGCTTGCACAGGATAGGGTAGCATGGAGTGCTGCATCAAACCAGTCTCAGGACTGAAGACCACAACAACAACAACAACAGGTATGACCCTAAAACGCTACCCTTCCTCACTGTTACTTGGGAGGAACCTAGAGCAACATAAAGGAGAGAGCCATATTCGCCGTGGTATTTAGTCTGTAGAAGAATGGATGGGGACTCCTTTCTACCTACAAAGCCTCAGTTTTTTGTTGAACATCTTGAGGATAGGTTTGGGGAAGTAACAGAGCTGTCCAAGATGAGAAACGGTGCAGTCTTGATTCAGACAGCATTCTGAGACCATTCCCGGGCGTTACTCGCCTGTGTCCAGCTGGGTGATATTCCTGTTCCCATCACATCCCATAAAGCCTGAACATTGTTCAGGGGGTTATTTACCATCGCGATCTCCCGTTGCAGTCTGATGACGAGCTCCGCGCCAATATAGAACGGTGTGGTGTCTATTTCCTCCGGCGCGTTTACAGGGGACGCAAAGAAAACAGGATTACTACTGGTGCCTTCATCTGAGCCTTTGAGCGTGATTCATTGCCAGAGAAGGTCAAGGTGACTTTTTACCGCTGTGCCGTTAAATCATACATCCCTCCCTCTCTGCGGTGCTTTATGTGCTGGACAATCGCGCACATGTCTTCCCATTACACTATCAGTGCCACATGTCGAGACAGCGGACGTCCACTGCATCCAGATACTCCGTGTGCGCCTCCTCCCACTTGTATCAGTTGTGGAGAGCACCACTCCCCGTGCTTGCCAGACTGCAAAAGAACCGGAAAATCATGGGATACGAGAACCTGGACCAGTTGACTTACAAAGGGGCTAAATATTAATTTGAACGATTACCCCCCATTCGACTGATGTCCACATATGTTGCAGCTTCTACAGCATTGCCTTCACAAGTGTCAGTAGTTCCACACTCTGTGTCACAAACAGTAGGCCATTCAGGCTACCAGAATACATCCGCCCGCTTGGGAGTAGAGAGCAAATCTTTTTCAGTTGCCCCCAAATGCTGGGGACATAGGCCACCTCACCCCAGCCGGAGAAGCAACAGCCTCATCTGGCTCCTCTCGTGTGGAATGGGTCCCTTATGACACTGTCTTCCAAGGTCTCTACTAATGCAACAGTGGACACTCCACAGTGGCTAAAGGAGCCAAAGCTGCTGAATGAAGAGTTTCAGAGTCTTCCTGCGTACCTGAAGCTACATTGGAGAAGTCCTCTCAGTAAGCTCCTAAAGAGAAGTGAGACGGCAAGCAATCCAAGAAGAAGGACACTCCAGCGGCCCCAACGTCGCCACTCCCTACGAATGCTGCATCTGAGGATAAAGTGGAGATCTTAGCGCTGGATCTCACTGATGCCTCATTTTCAGTAGGAATGAATATCAATACTCAGTCGGTGACAGCAGGTGATCCTGTCACGTACCCTGCCTTCTTGCACCCTTCATGCCTTCCCAGCCTCACGATAATGTCATCGTCCAGTGGCATTGCTACGTTTTCTTTCACCAACCGGATGAGCTACCGCTACTGTTAAGCTTTACAGCTGCTTTCAGCCTTCCCCTCCAGGAAACCTGGTTCCTGGTAATGCAGATCCCTGCCCTTCGTGGCTATAGGTTATATTACAAGAGCCATAGAGAATATAATAGTGTGTCAGGTGGAGTTTGCGTCTATGTCCTGAAATCGGTATGTAGTGAACCTGTGGCTCTTCGAACTCCTCTCGAAGTTGAGGCTGTCCGGATAAGGACGACACAGGAAATATCCGTCTGCAGCGTATATCTTCCGACAGATGGTGCAGCACCCCAGAATCTATTGGCTGAACTCATTCATCAACTTTCTAAACCATTCCTACTTTTGGGAGATCCTAACGCCCACACCTCTTATGAGAGGCACCTTGTTTACTGGCTCAGTTAGAGATGTCGGAAATTTACTGTCTCGACCTAACCTCTCCCTCTTAAACACTGGGGCCCCACATATTTCAGTGAGGGTCATGGTACTTAGTCCACTTTGCAGCTCACGACTTCTCCCATCTTTCCACTGGAGAAGACACAATGACTTGTGTGCTACTGACCACTTCCCCATCTTCCTCTCACTTCCCCAGTGGCATACTCACGGACACCGGTCCAGATGGGCAGAATGAGAAACCTTCACCTCTACTGCGAGCACTGATTCCCCCACATGGTAACCGATGTGGTGGTTGAGCGCGTCACCAGAACGATCGTTTATGTGGCGGAAGACGCGATCTCTTGTTCCTTAGGGTGCCCCCAGCAAATGTCAGTACTTTGGTGATCGCCAGAAATCGCTGAGGCAACTAGAGAATGTCGGCGAGCTCTACAGAGACAGAAGCGACACCCTTCTCTGCAGTACATAATAGCTTTTAAACGGCCCAGTGCCTATGTTCGACAACTTATGAAATGACGGAAACAGGAGTGTTGGGAGAGGTACGTCTCAACCATTAAGTGCCATACGTCACCTTCATAAGTCTAGACGAAGATCAGACGTGTCTTTGAGTAGCAGACCCCAGCAGGTGTCCTTGGCATTAATATCAATGGCGTGTTATCTACCAACGCAATGCCATTGTCGAGCACTTTGCTCAGCACTAGGTCCGACACTCTGCTCCCTCAAATGGATGGAAGAGAAAATCCTCTCGTTGACTGAACATCACAGTGAACCGTATAACGTTTCATTTACAGAATGGAAGCTCCTCAGCGCCATTGCACATTGCCTGACACAGCTCCTAGGCGAGATCGGATCCGCAATCAGATGTTTAAACATCTCTCATCAGGCTACAAGCGACTTCTCGTCGGCATCTTCAACCGGATCTGGTGCAATGCGCCTCTCCATCACTATGGCGGGAGTGCACCATCATTACAGGGCTCAAACTCGGGAAAAATCCTGTTTATGTGGATAGATATCGGCCCATCAGCCTCATCAGCATTCTTTATAAGCTGTTAGAGTCTGTGGTAAGTCAGTAGTTAGGTTGTCTCCTGGAGTCATGGGGCCTACTGCCTCCACTCCAGGGCTGTTTCCGCCAGGGTCGCTGTACCATAGATAATCTTGTGTCCCTCGAGTCTGTCATCTGAACACCTTTTTCCATGCCCCAACACCTGGTTGCTGTATTTTTTTTTTAATTACGGAAAGCGTATGACACAACCTGGCGACATCATATGCTTGCCACTTTATGTAAGTGTGGTCGTCGGGGTCCACTCCCAATTTTTGTCAAAATAATCCTGTAACTCTGTACTTCCTATGTCCAAATTGGTGCTTCTCATAGTTTCCTCCGTATCCCGGAGAATGGAGTCCTCGAGGGCTCTGCATTAAGTGTCTCTTTATTTTTAGTGGCCATTAATGTTCTACCAGTAGCTGTAGGGTTGTCAGTATCATCTTCTCTGTATGCAGACGACTTCTGCATTTCTTACTGATCCTTCAGTTCTGGCGTTGCTGAGCGGTGCCTACAGGCAGCCATCCACAAGGCGCAGTCCTGGGCTCTAGCCTACGGCTTCCAGTTTTCATCTGTGAAGTCGGGTATCATGCACTTCTGTCAGCGTCGTAGCACTCATCCAAAACCAGAACTTCACCTTAATGACGATTCACTCACGGTAGTGGTGACATATCGATTCTTAGCACTCGTTTCCGACACTCGGTTGACTTGGCTTTCTCATCTTTGTTAGCTTAAGCAGAAAGTGCTGGCAGCACATCAATGCCCTCCGATGCCTGAGCTACACCAACTGGGGTGCAGATCGCTCTACGCTGCTGTATCTCTGCAGAGTCCTCCTTCAATACCACATTGGGAATGTGTTTTATGGTTCGGCGGCGACCTGAGCGTTGCATGTACTCGATCCAGTGCACTACTGTGGAGTTCGACTAGCGACAAGAGCTCTTAGGACGAGTCCTGTGACTAGCATTCTTGTGGAGGCTGGAGTACTTCCATTGCAAATGGTTCAAATGGCTCTGAGCACTATGGAACTTAATTTCTAAGGTCATCAGTCCCCTATAACTTAGAACAACTTAAACCTAAGTAACCTAAGGGCATCACACACATCCACGCCCGAGGCAGGATGCGAACATGCTACCCTAGCGGTCGCGCGGTTCCTGACTGCAGCGCCTTCAACCGCTTGGCCACCTCAGCCGGCATCTCCATTGAAGATGAGACGTGTGCAACTACTCGCCAGTTGCGTTGCACACATTTGTAGCTCTCCTGAGCATTCGAACTACTGTCTCCTTTTCCCAACCACAGTGGTCCATCAACCCGCATCGACCGTCCAGGTAAGGGCTCACGATTGTGCTTCACGTCCGATCCCTCTTGTCTGAACTGGGGTCTCTCCCCTTACCACCTCTGCTCGAGGTCCATTCACGTACACCTCCATGGTGTTAACCTATGCCGAAGCTTCCTCTGGAACTTTCACATATCCCTAAGGACTCAGTTAACCCCGCGGCTCTTCTCGGTCACTTTCTTTCGATTCTTGACATGTCACGGGGCTCTGAAGTGCTTTACATCGTCGGCTCGACGGCTGATGCTGACGTGGGCCACCGCTATGTTCACAGAGGACATACTGAACAGCACTCTTTGCCACGTGGATGCAGTGTTTTCACTGCAGAGCTGGCAGCCGTATGTCGTATTCTTGAGCACATCCGCTCATGCCCTCGCGAGTCGTTTCTCCTCTGTACTGACTCCCAGAGCAGCTACAATCTGTCGACCAGTGCTACTCTCGCCATCTTTTGGTAGCGGCGATCTAGGGGTCCATCTATTCCTTGGAACGGTCCAGTTGTTCAGTGGTGTTTGTCTGGACCACGGGCCCTATCGGCATCCCAGGCAATGAACTTGCGTACAGGCTGACCAAACATACTAGAAGGAAACCGCTTATGGAGATCGGGATTCCAGTAACTGACTTGAGTTCCCTATTTCGCCGTAAGGTTTTTGGCTTTGGAAGACGGAATGCCTTAACAGTATGCACAACAAACGGCGTGTCATCAAGGAGACTACGAATGCGTGGCGTTGCCGAAATCTGACTCTGGTCATATGGAAATAAAATTTATAAAATGTTTGTGTCATATCAGCTCCTGCACGAATAACACATGATACTAATAAGATATGTGCCCTAGCACTGTTTGTGCCCTAGCTAGAAACGCGCCATGCAAGCCAAGGAGTATGTACCTCTCGTGGCTGGGCCATAGGGACTCCAGGCAACGGTTTATTGGCCAGATAATCGTTGTTGTGGCCGGGTGGAGCCTGTCGGGAGAGCATCCACCATGCTACCATGGCGAAAGATATGCACATGAAACAGTTTAAACTTTCACCCACTGGTGGCTGAAATTTCGTCCGGAGCTAAGACACATTACAGGTATGACCCCAAAATGTTCCCTTCTCTGGCTACACTGTGGGAGAGACATTCAGATCAGAGAAATACTGTCTTCATTATTTGGTTTGTTCGAGGCTGAATGGGGATTCCTTTCTTACTGCAAAGCATTTGTCCTGTTTAAGAACCTTCAACATCGCAGCGCGTCAGCCCCATCGAGGCGGGTTTCTATTTTTAATACATTTGTCCTGTGTTCAACATCTTGGGACATGTTTGGAGGAGTGGCAGTGTTTTCAAAAATGAAAATTCGTTACATACTGCTTAGAGTAGGCGCCGCTGCTCCGTCACGAGCGCTGCTCCTCTGCGATAAGATAGGTGTCATTTCTGTCCCTATAACCTCCATAAAGTCTGATTATGTTGAAAGGTATCATTTTTAACCCACAGCCTTTTACAGGATGATGACGAGTTGTGTGCTAATTTGGAGTGATGAAGTGTGTATTTTGTTTGTCATGTCCAGTGGGGACCAAAAGACAGAGTGGGTACAGCAGCCTCCACCTTGGTATTGGAAGGTGACAAGGTGCCGAAAAAGATGAAGATGATGCCTTATCACCGCAATGCCAACCATATATTACTGTTACTGCAGTGTTACAAATGCGTATAGTTTAGACACATGTTTTCGCATTGTACTGCCAACCCAGCCTAGGGATTTTGCCCTACAGTTGAATACCAATACTCGTTAGACTCTTTCTCCCAACCATGTCAACTGTGACGAGGACAATTCCCCCTATTCTCCAGAGTGTAACATTCTCAAATGTGAAAATAAATCCACGAATACAAGATCATTGACTGCTTTAAATATCAAGAGGCCAGGAAGAAATATGATCGCTTACACCCTATGCATGGACTATGACGTATGCTACTGCTATGAATACATCTTCCTTTTTAGTGACTGTGCTATCACCCAGGAAGGTGACCCCTCAGGATGCCTCTTCCCAAGACTCTGCTGTCTGTAACTGGCTGCTAGCTAGTGATTGAAAGATGGCATTCCTCCTCAGTCCCAGAACCTGTGGCACTCAAGACTCTGCACAAGTTAAATCAACTAAAGACAAAAAAAAAATCCTCCAGAGAGAGAGAGATTCTTATAGCCCCATTGCTGCCAGATCCATCATGTTCCCTCACTGTATCCCAAGTTCTTGGTGACACTCGCCTCCACACCCTGACTTGAAACAAACGTGTATCGATGGTGTAACCTCACAGCCAATGGATAAAGGCGGCACTGAGGCATGAGCTGCCTTCTTCGTCCCTTTACACCCTCACAGGATACCGCTAGCGCGATCCTTTAGTGCAGCCATAGCTTTTTTTCCCCTACTTGGCTGAGCTAAAACTTCTTTTGTGTACTTTCCTCATTTCTGGCATTGCACCATAGGCGACTTGTTCCTTAGCAGCGAGGACACATACCCTTTAAGACTATTGGGGCTAGTTTATAAACCGCACTGTGTATGGAAGAGCATCGGCTGGTGTTTGTACATACATTCTGGACTCAGTCTACCGTAAACCGTGCCACTCAACGAGACATTGGTGGCTGTAGATTGCCTTGTGAAGACATCTCTGGAATTACCAATCCGTAACGTCTATTTTCCTCCCGATGCTGAAGCGTCCCAGAATGAATTGTCTGACCATTACATCAGCTTCTCCAACTTTTTCAAAATTGGAGTTTTCAATGCCAACAACACTTTGTGCCATGGAACTCCTACCAGCGACCATGGTACAGCTGTCAAAAATATGCTAGATTTCCGATCGATTTGACCCTCCCTTCTCGTCGCTCGCCTGAGTTTCCACCCACATGAGCTCTCCCTAAAGCTGATTGGGATGTTTCCACCACTGCCTTTGCCCTTTGCACGTCACCACAAGCAGGTATCGAGGTGGTTGTCCAGAGTACATCGCAGGTTCGAATCCTGCCTCCGGCATGGATGTGTGTGATGTCCTTAGTTTAGTTAGGTTTAAGTAGTTCTAAGTTCTAGAGGACTGATGACCTCAGATGTTAAGTCCCATAATGCACAGAGCCATGTGAACCATTTGAACCAGAGAACCACTACAGCCATTGTATCACTCCCAAAATCGCGGTGGCCATTAGGAATCGCAGGCTGGTTCTCCAACGTCATAAAGGACATCCGTCGATGGCGCTCCGCATTACCTTAAAACAACTTCGTGCCCAAGTCTGTTAGCTCATGAAACGACACGTACAAGAATGCTGGGAGCAGTACTTCACTTACGTGAGACCATGTACCCCACCTTCACAGATTTAGGCAAAGATTCGACACCGCTACAGACACCAGTACCCAGCGAATGTACGTGATATCTCTGTGAATAGATATGTCTACAGATTCAGGACGCTGTTGCTGAGCATTTGGGTTTTCATTATGTTCGAGCCTCTGCCTCTGAGGATTATTAGCCTACATTTCGAGTCCTCAAACAGCAAGTGGAGCGACTTCCTACACCATTTTCTACTCATCACTTGGGATATAATAATGCTCCGTTTAGTGAGTGGGAATACCCTATCACGGCTCTAGTGCCGTACTGTATCAAAAGCCAAACGCTCAAACAACTATCACTGGATTGCCGATGTCACATCCTTGCTCCCAATACTGAAACTACTACCTGGGATTAAACGCAAATTATGCCGTGGATTGCCACTAGAATCAAAACCAGGTTGAACGATATCTGCTTTTCCTCCGAGGATGTCTCCCGCAGTCGGAGACGAAACGTCAGGAGAGAGTTTTATACTTCGACCACGGCCTATCAGCCCAGAAGTTTTAAGTGAATAATTTGTATCTCTGTTCTAGAGGTCTTCTTGACAACGAAAGTGAGTTTTGAACAATCGAGACGTTGATGACTACTCTCTTTACATAAGAAATAAGCCCAAACTGACCACTATAGTCAACATGGGGCCGATAACCATGAGTCTGAATATGTCACGTAATGTTCTGTGTAATATACATCTCGACGGACGGTTTGCCACTATAGCATGGAAGGTGGTGTTGACTTAACATCACAAGCAACACATAATTAAGATACAGATCACCTACTTCCACTGCAAGTTGAAAACTTTCACGTTAGTATATTTAATATCAGCATGTGCAAGGAGGACAACACTAGGTGAATCATCCCTATGGTGAAAAGAAATTTGACTGCCATTTTTAAGTAACAGCAAAACTGCTTTGGGGAGATGGGTCATGAATTTTACACAGAATACATAAGGGTAAGTGTCAAAATAAGCGTTGTGAAACTGATCGGAAGTAATACCAAACGTTACCACTAACAAATCATGAATTCTGAGGGAACTCGGCTGCACATGACGGGTCAATTTGTCAAACAGAAAACTAATAACTGTAATTTGGGGTGGGACCAATTCGGACGACAAGCTGTCAACGAAAATGTCGGACGTCTACCAGAAGCACCGTTAAATTAACACAAAACACTATTCAACGACGAATAACCACCCACAAAAGTCACAACACGCCACGTAAACAACAAACTGGCTACGACTCGAAACGCTGCGGCGGAGCGGAGCCGTAAACACGTCCTAGCGTCGTAAGGGGAACTGCGACCATCAAAGCGAAGACGAATTTTCTGACGCTTGGCTGCGGTCCCCTTAAATACTTCCGAGCCTCCAAAAGCGTATAAGCACACCTGAAATGATACGATTCAATTTCCTCGGAATCGTTTGAGAATTATGAATTTCATGCTATATATGCTGAAGTCTGAGTCCTGCTCTATACACCTTATCAATCTGAGTGAAATCGGTGGGGGGAAGTTCGTACGGAGTCGAAGAGCGATGCGTAGTAACGGCTTTCTCTTCTGGAGTTGCACATTGTTCCAGTGTATTTGTATTCGTGGAGAGTAATGAACTCCATTTGTCTCCCTAAAACTGTTTTGGTAGGAAAGAGAAAGTACAATCAGACTAGGCTGGGTTCTTAGGCTCCAACAAGAATCAAAGAACGCGCGAGTGATGAGAAGTAATTATTTTTAGAAATTTGTACGTCGGCATAAAGATCAATGCGCGAGCATACGCTGCCGTAGGCATACCACAGCAAAAGATCTTGATGAATATCCGAGATATATCTGGTCCTACCTAAAATCGCTAAGCGGATCGAATGTTTCCATCCAGGCTGTAGGTGACAAGTCTGCTATGGCAGTTTTAAATTCCGCTTTTATGAAATTATTCACGGAGGAGGATCGTAAAAACACACCGTTGTTTGACCGTCGCAGAGACTCCCGTATCGGGCGGGGGGGGGGGGGGGGGGGCAGGGGTTGGGGGACAAAATAACGCACATCCCTGGCTCGAAAGAGTAGAAAACGAGGAAGTCCAAAGGTGTCCGATTCAGTTTAACGAAAGGTATTCTAAGATATGGGACTGAGTGGGGTGGCGCTGTGGTTAGCATACTAGACTTGCATTCGATAGGACGACGTTTCGAATCCGCCTACGGCCATACTGATTAAGGCTCTCCGTGATTTCCCTAAACTGCTTCACACAAATGCCAGGATGGTTGCTTTGAAAGACACGGCCGACTTCCTTCCCTAATAGATGGGACAGACGGCCTCACTGTTTGGTCCCCTCCTCCAAACCAACCAATCTATGGCATGGGCACTTTCCTTAACTTATACTTTTCGCGAGTCTCTCACCCAGCGCAGGGACCTGAACTACTGAAAAAAAGCACAGGTGACTCCTGTATGTACGAAGGGTGAATGAAAACAAGCGCAAAATTACAGACCAATAGCATAAACATCGGTTTGCTGTATAATGTACGTATGTATGTATTACACCGAAGACCCAGAAAGGACGGAAAGACTTTGTTCCGCCGTAGCCCTCAGAGGTTCATAACCCCACAACAGGCCCCAGCAGTTCACCCACACCACCGCCGCCCCATCAGAAGGAACCCAGGGTAATATTGCGGTGTGTGGGGCCCCGGCCCCCAGGGCCGCCGCCGCCCCCCCCCCCCCCCCCCCAGAACGTCTCATACTAAACGAGTGTAACCCCAATCTCTGCACGGTAGAATCATTATGGTGTACACGTATGTGTAAACGGTGTTTGCGCAGCAACTGCTGAAACAGTGTAGCTGAGGCGGAATAAGGGAAACCAGCCCGATTTCACCGCGGTAGATGGTTAACGGCCTGGTCGACACACCAGACCGGCACGCCTTCCGCCTCGGGAAGCAGCGCTTTAGACCGCATGGCTAGCCGAGCTGGATGGCTGTAGAATTCTTGCCCTTTCTCACTTCTAATAGTACAAATTTCGTCGAGACGGTAACGTTTCTGTCCGCAAATCTGCACGGTTTTAGAAACTCGCCTTGCCCTTTTCTCGCAGGATGTCCTGAAAAACACCAAAGAAGGCCAACAGGCACACACCATATTTCTAGATTGCCGGAAAGCGTTTCAGTCGGTGCCCTACTTCAGACTGTTAACAACGGTAGGGGGATACAGAGTAGGTTCCCATAAATGTTATTGGCTTCTTAAGTAATAGAATCTAGCACTTTCTCATCGACAGTGAGTGCTCATCAGCGAGAAGTAACTCGTCAGGAGTGCCCCAGCGAATGTGTGATACGACCGCTGTTTTTCTCTGTATGCTTACATAATCTGACGTACAGTGAGTAAGCAGCAATCTGCGGCTGTTTACTGATGACACTGTGGTGTGCGAGAAGGCGTACTATTCGCTTTATTCCTTGGATCTTAGGAAAGTGTGGCCCGGCTGTAGAGGAGACAGCGTATAGATCACTAGTGTAACCTATTCTTGAAAAATGCTCGTGTATTTGGATCCCCACCATGTCACATTAAAGGAAGATATCGAATCAATTAATAGACGAACTGCTATATTTGTTACTGGTAGGGCCGTCCGGGGTGGCTAGGCGCTACGGTCTGGAAGCGCGCGACCGCTACGGTCGCAGGGTCGAATCCTGCCTCGGACATGGATGTGAGTGATGTCCGTAGGTAAGTTGGGTTTCAGTAGTGCTAAGTTCAAGGGAACTGATGACGTTAGGTGTTAAGTCCCATAGTACTCAGAGCCATTTCAATCATTTTGTTACTGGTAGGTTCCATCAACCGAAAAGCATTAAGAAGGTGCTTCTTGAACACAGATAGGATTCTCTAGAGGGTAGATACCGTTCTGTCCGTGAAACAGCCGCGCGGGATTAGCCGAGCGGTCTCAGGCGTTGCAGTCATGGTCTGTGGGGCTGGTCCCGGCGGAGGTTCGAGTCCTCCCTCGGACATGGGTATGGGTGTTTGTCCTTAGAATAATTGAGGTTAAGTAGTTTGTAAGCTTAGGGACTGATGACCTTAGGAGTTAAGTCCCATAAGTTTTTACACACATCTGAACATTTTTGTCCGTGAAACACTTGTGAGAAAATTTAGAGAACTGGCATTTGAAGTTGGCTGCGGGAAGTTTCAAGTACCGTGAAGGTAAATTTCACATAAGGACAACAAAGATAAGACTAGAGGAATTAGGAGACATACAGAGGCATATAGTCAGTCTTTTTCTTCAACTCGATTTTCAAGTGTAACGGGGAAAGAAAAGACTTACATTGGATCACAGTACGCTGCTTGCGGAGTATGTACATGGGTGCCTAAATTTAGAGAAACAAACGTAAATTTGGAATGGTTGCGTTTATTTTGCCAAGAAACAGTATAAATGGCGATAAAATACTAGAAACAGTATAAAGAATACAGACCTCAAACAACTGCATCATGCATAATGGAGGACAATTTTTTTTTTCTTCCCAACTTAACGGATTTACACACGCATTCAGACAACTGATTAATGTGCTCAGTATGGGGTTGTGGCCACCGCCGGTAACAATACAGGCCAGACAAGGACGGAGCTTGATGTGAATGATATGGTATAATAAATAGTCACAGCGGATACACTGGAACAGGAGTTGTTTGCCGTCTTGTGGGTGGAAGCTGTATGGTACGCAAAGTCATGCGGAATTGGCGCAAGGGTGTTTTACGAGTTTTCAGTTGGAGATCTCAGTTTGTGCACGGAAACACCACACTGAACTTTCAGAGGTCTTTCTCATGTTGTGATTAGCAGAGGGGATTCTGCGGCGATCTGTGGTGGAATATAGACGAGATTAGGTCGTGTCCCAAGGAGGAGATTTGGTTATTTTGAACTTGGGGTCTGGGTGTAAAAGTATATACCAAGAGGAGGAGGTAACAGGAGTCCTTGAGTTTCGTCGCCGAGGTGAACTGGGCAGTCCAACTCGTGTTTGCTACACATGAATTGTGAGTATTTCGCACTACAGGGCCGGCCGAGTGTCCGAGTGGTTCTAGGCGCCTCAGTCTGTAACCGCGCAATCGCTACGGTCGCAGGTTCGAATCCTGCCTCGGGGATGGATGTGAGTGATGTCCTTAGGTTAGTTATGTTTAAGTAGTTCTAAGTTCTACAGGACTGATGACCTCAGAAGTTAAGTCCCATAGTGCTCAGAGCCATTTTTCGCAGTACCGTTACTAGGAATCTCAAGAGTGAATTCTCTTACTTGATTGCACACCCAAGGCAGCAGCAGTAGTCCGATTCAAGAGCACTGTATTTGTTTGTTTCGGGATTCATTTCACTATCATAGTCATATGTGTTAATCACAGGCAGAGAGGGTTATCTATTTACAGTCACAATTAAAGTCGAGTCATCACCTTAGAATCAACTTTATCAACTGCCATTCGGATCACATAAATTTAGGAATACGAGATAAGGTACAATCAATGTATTATGCTGATGCACTTCCATTAACTTACGTTTTATGAAGAAATCTGACTTGTTGTTTAATTCTGTCTATAGTTGAAGTTCACAAGTTCTCGTCATCACCCTCGATTGTTTTACGTTCTTACGTGGGAGATAATAGGAGAGGCGTGCAGTAAGAAATACATTGTGTCGTCTCTAATTTTACTACGCGCGGCCACAAATGTGGCAAGGGGGTACAAAATTATACCCACTTGCGCTAAAATACGTAGCATTTAATTTTCATAATAGTGTTACTGAAGAGGTGACTTTGTGTGTTAGAGGCAGACGTTCATTAGATGTACCCACATGTTTGCCCACCAGAAAGACACGTTGTAAGGTCACTTGAATTTAGAGATGCCAAGCAACTAGACGTATTCTAATCACGTTGTGTTCTGAAGCAATGTAAAATTGGGATGGAAATCAAATATTCTGGACACAAAATCACCACGTAAAAGAGAACGCTAAAAGGGCACCAGTTTACTTGGGTTGAATATTATCATTTAGGGCCCAGCGGGGGTATTCCGCTCACTGAGATAATCCTGCTGAAACAGGATACGGTGGAACAGTGCGCCAATTCCGAACAGAGTCGACCCCGTTTTGCCTGCAGTGTGCGCCAGTATCTCTGTGTCGCCGCCTGTGGTTGTAATAAGGCTGTTTTCTGTTACAATTTTGACAGGACAGAAGAACAACCTTTAGAGTTAAGCCCATTGTGATGAGCTAATGACGTACTTAATGAATACTATAAAACAAATTAAGATGTACCAGTTCAATAACGCGAAGTTTTAAACACTTTATTTTACTTATATACGAATACAGGTTCTGCAGAAAACTTTACAGGGTTTTTCCATAAAGGTCTGATTTGGCGCGTCTTTCGAAATGTCTGCACAGAGGGCTATTTCGCCCGGTTCCACAAGGTCAAATTATTGCTTAAATCGATAATGAAGGCGAAATCGTAGAGAACATGTTTTCTTGGTTTCTTTTCAGATAGTCTGTACATGCCAAGTGTTTCGTGGTTCGAGAAAGAGCTGAAACACCCAGTGTCAAGTGTTACAGACGAGATAGGAATATGATAGGTGCTGCTGCGTTGTCCAAAATTCCTTGACAAAGATAGGGTAACTGGTTCACATTGTGATTCGGCAATGGGAGAAAAGAAACCTCATAGACCAGCTGCTCATCCGATTGTATTCAGCCCAGAAGAAGAGGATGATTTAAGTTCTAGGTTGAAAGACTTAGCTGCAAGAGGTTTCTGGTTACACTCCTAAACAAAATTGAAGAGAAGCATTCACGAATGCAACGACGAATAACAGGAAGCATTCCTGGGGCACAGAACACGTGACTTCAGGTAAAATCTAGTTTACTATGTTTACGGAGAGGTATAGTGGTCTATCACTCCGAAAACCACAAGATTATTCGAAATCGAGACAGAAGGTAGGATGGGACTGCATTTTACGATGTGTATCGGAATTTGTCTGAGCAGACTCTGGCAGTTTTTGGTAACTCTCATCTCATCTTCAATGTCGACAAGATGGGTTTGCACCGTAATAATTCCCCACCTAAAAAAGTGCAGAAAAATTTCCAGGGAAGTAGTGAAGATGACAAACGTAGAGAGGGGGGGAAACGTCAATGTTATAGCTTGTTGTAGTGCTAGTGGCGTGTTTATTCCTCTCTTTGCTATCTTCAAAGGTATTAGATTTGCAGAGGTGTACAAACATCCCATAACAGTGGGTTCAGAAGCCACCATGTCTGATTCTGGGATGTGAACGAAGTTGTTTTTTCTAAAGAGACTCTAATAATTGAGAAGCACCGATCACATTGAAAGTGCGTTCTAATTTTGGAACGTCATAGCTCTCATTGTTCTCTCCAGTGTCTGCAATATTGCCACCAGAATAACTTAGAGGTGCTCTGCCTTCCACCTCATACCGCACATGCCTTTCAACCTCTGGACAGATCAGTACTGCAAGTTTTTTACCATCATGCTCCAAAAACTAACACGCATTCGACTCCAGGTTGTGCAATCGACAAGTTAAACTGCGGAGAACTGTTTTACACAGCTTGCAATATAGCTGCCACCGTTGGATTTATAGGAATTAAATGCACTTATCTGTTCCGTTTAAATCCTTTAGTTGTTTCCGAAGACAAATTCCTCCCCTCAGTTTATTTCTATACAGACATTTCCAACGTGCCATCATGTTCTCTTCGGAGATTCCTTAATGTTCCCAGCTGTCATGTGAGTCCCCTTTGCCAAGACCTTCTTCCTCCGTTCTCTTTTCAATGTAATCATTTCCAGCCCAACAAAACAAAAAAAAGAATACCCAAACGATGCCAAAAATGGTAGGAACAGAACCAAGGCATTTGACTTCAGAAATGAATTACGAAGCCACGAAGGCTAAACGCAGACTAAATATGGAGAAGGAAAGCAAAAGTAATGAAAGTCATCAACTGAGTGAGCCGGATGATGACTTTCATCCAACTGCAACTGAGACGATTATTAGAACACTCCTTGGGACTTTAGCGGTCTGAAATATTAATCGCCAGAATCGTTGAAGGTAGACTGGTTACACTATGCTAATGGTTTCACGAAGTGTGTTTGTGTGCAAAAGGACTAAAAATGTTTAGCTGTGGTAAATGCTTGTGATTTCGATTCTGAACTGTAGTGGACAGAACAGTCCCGTGACTGGGCGGAATTGCCCACCATTTTGGTACATTATGATTTCTGCCCTCTTTAGATGTTGGTTAATACTTTGTTCTCGTAAACGAATTTCCACATTTTCTACTCTGGATTGTACTCAACATTAAACTTCCATATTATATCACAATCACTGATCTTTTTAGAAAAGTTTCATATCATAATACATACAGCTTACAGTGGAAATGAGCGGAGTAGCCCCACCGTACCCTAACTCAATCACATGAAAGCAAATCCAATGCTCGTGATTTGCTGCTGTCTCAATATACACAGCAGATGGCTGGTTAAAAGTGTCCTTATTAACACAATAGTGGCTGAGTTCTTATACGTTATAACATTATAGAATGGTACTAACATGTTATTTCGATCCTATTACAATGAAAAACTTTATCGATATCAACCATATCGGCGACAGTGGATCAAAGTTTACTATACACTTGTTCCTGCGCTCTGCTGGAAGGTAGGAACGGCCCGCTTCCTAAATAGCGTGGTGGAATCTGATATCTAGAGAAATATCTTCAGCAATATGTTACGTACCATTCCATGGCCCTCCATGTGTGCTAGAATGGTACTCTGTTGGACGAGGGTATGTCAAAATGTAATGTTTCCGAAATTCACAAATGAAAACTTTCTAGTTAAAACTAACGTTATTAACGTTCTACATCTTTGTTCTTCGTGTCGGTATACTTGCAGGTCTCTGTCGCTAGAGGGCTCCGAAATGTAACGTATAGTTGTAACGTCCGCGAGTTTAGAATTCGAAGAGTTCATCTTCTCATGAAGAACCCTCTTCTTCAGTATGACAACGACGCTTCACATACGAGCGCTGCTACATCTGCAACAAGCCGATGCCTTGTGTTCAGCGACGTCGGTCATCCAACACACGATTTTCTAGTTTCCAAAACATAAAGAACATCGTCGAGAACATGCAAGCCAGTTTCCCGTGAGGGTCGTTCTGCTAGGAAGCAGCACCTTGTAGCAGCACTAAAATTAAGAGTAGGGTATGGTCAAAGAAAGTATCTACACTCTGCTCGTGATTCCGACTTCTTGAAAAGCCTAACGAACAAGTCGGGTGGATGGACTGATACGGCACTGAACGCTTGGCCTTCTGGAAGGCAAGTCGGGTTTTCGTAGCGCATTTCAGAATATAGGAGGAGGTGATCCTTCGTGATCAACGGACTTACTTGTCACAGTGCGGATAATTGTGAACTTCCGAAAGTATGTTTCCGTACAAAGACGTGGTTTGGTGGCGGAACATTCTGATGTTCTAGGCGACTCTTCCGTTTAACTGAGCTTACCCATTCTTGATGCACTGAGCCCTTGCATTACATTGTGAGGCCAGTAGCTTGCTGGACGAAAGCGTTTCAGTGAGCGACATCGTCTTGCAGAAACAAGTATATTATGTTTCAGAATTATGTATTTTTGTAACTTTTACGCACCTGACTTTCAATTGTGTTCTTGCTTTGTTGTTATGCTACTTATCGCCGGGGCTTACAGGTAGGCAATTGGCGGCATTGTATTCAACTTAAAGCACTGACCATACTAGAGTCCAGAGGTCGATATCGGAAACATTAATAAGAAAGTATTTCCTTTGGAGTTGGAAAACTTAACCTTGTCTTGGGAGTTTGTGTCACGCTGTCGGCCTGTATTTAGACAGGTTTGTAATTGTAGCCGAGCAGAGAATTAATGAGGGTCCGCCAATAAATATTGCCGATTATATCCCTGGAAGAGAACGAGATTTAATTTATCTCCCTCGCAACACATCACCTAAAGTATGTGAAACAGGTCACGGTCCCAAATTTGACTTCGTCAGACCCATTAAGACCTCCGAGATACATGCAGAAGGAACGTTTCAGTTCTGGAGAACGGATACAAACGGTGAGACGAGACCAATGAGATCTTTCATTACATATCAACTACATTAATCCAGTATATATTACCGTTACACAAATCACAGCATTACTTTTTCATCTTTCTTGAAATACCTATAACATTACGTATTCCGCTGAAGCACAAGAATACATCTGCATCGAACAGCTCTCATAATGCCAATTTTTTATCGACTTTGATGGAATCTGTCATAGCGTGAAGACCTAGTTCAAGTCTAAATGCTAAGGCCCAAACAATACGTCTCAGAGAACTGTTCTGCTGTAATGTGATCAAATAGAGTGAGATTCACGGAAGCCTTTGTCGTACCTGCAAAATCCTATGAGACACTGAAATATACATGAGTCTCCTGAAAAATATGGCAGTAGAGTTGTTTTCACAACCGCTTAGGAGAAAATGGCATCGCTTACCAAAATAAAAAAGCAGGAATGTATGAAGCATTCCACCTTCCTCAAGTAAAATGGTTAGAAATATTGATTACACGATAGACATAATTCGTGTATATGGATTGTAAAGTCCGACATGGGCGAAAGGATACTGAAAATGTAACGATCAACCGGAATAAGTAAGGCTGCACATAGTAAATGCTGCATTTTGAAACATGCCAAAAACGGATGGCAGATAGGAGCGATGATTCAAGTAATAGGTAAAAAATGTCTACCATAGAGGAAAGGACACTGAAAACCGAAAGACGAAACAGAATGGCCAACGATATTTACAGTATACGATGCATTTTGAAAATAAGAGATGACAATTCGCCAATGAAATCAGAATGTGAAGCACTAAGTTTATTGTAAATGGAACGAACTAGAAGCACTCAAAAGTACTTTATAAAGATTATTTTAGGTCAATCAAGAAACATAAATCAATGAAGAAATGATTAAATATATTAAAAAACAAAATATGCCTTTCTACAAAATATTCGATTGTATGCATCAAACTTCAAGTATCTCTGTGAACAAAAACTAAGAGCCTGAACCTAATAAATTAATAGACGTATTTCGATCTAGAACAGAATAGTAGAAAACACAGTAAAAATAAATATTTTCAAAATAAAGTTTTATAATTACGAGGTGTCCAAGGTAAGATGTGTAAGAGAACATTTATAATGAAGTAGTCGAGAGCAGAAAGAAACATGTTCAGAAATTAAGAGAGCAGTTAAAAGTAAAATAAAATGACATAGTATCAAAGTCAAGAAACTTATATAGACACATGGTTCCTAAAATGACTGTAACGGAAACGTTAAACAGTGGATTTGGATTATGCTCGCTGTCCCCTGCCAAGGTTTGCGTGTTTCTTGTCCCTCTATTCTTATTTGTTGAAGCAAGGTTGGCGCGTGGACGTAGTTTCCACACAACCACACTGTGAGAAACACTGAGATGTTCACCGAAATACACGAACTCATAGCGAGGAGCTGAAACAAGACTGTGCTTGTCAAAGTAAAACAAGCGCCCTAACCCTTAGTCCCCATGTGCTCGACAATTGCAATGTGCCGTGGTGGGAAGAGGCTTCAGGGCCGAAGTTCCTTAGCTACTAGCCCCGGCGAGCTTTCACGACAGCGGCATAAGAGAGTAGGAGGCCGAAGAAAATAACAGCCCGGGGCGCGGCGGTTTGGGGGCGGTGACGGTCACAGGAAACAAAGAAACTACAGGAAGGCCAAGAGGATGGGAGGGACTGTCAGAGCAAACGGAATCCTCGTGAAGCGGGTGGCTTTGAAGTTTTGGGATCGGCCCACTCCAGCCAGTGGCAGCGAAAGCTTCGGTCTGCCTGGAGGGAGCGGGACTTGTAAAGAGGGAAGTCCGGGGGTGGAGGTGGAGGAGTCGCTGCAGCCGCCGCTGGCTGCCACGTTCGGAGGCAGAAGGCCCTCCGGCCACTTGTGCCTTCGTGCACCCGGCACCTCGGCCTATCAGCTCCTACACAGAGGACAGGCCGTTGAGGAAGTGACGGCACGGCGGAAACTTCAAAGAGCATCGGCAAAGCTCGCACAAATGTCAATATGAAAGCTGACCGCTCTGCAGGCGTACTGTCGGACTGGCGGCAACGGGTTGGTAGCAGTGACTCACATTAGGCTGCTTTGACTGAAGTACGACGTTTTGAAATGGAAGATCCGTATTTACTCTGTGAGACGAATGATCGGTATTGACAGCACAGCCCAAAGTGACAGTGTTGCCGGAGGTGACTTACGACACCCCGTTTCTAATCGGAACAACTCGTGTACTACGGTAGCTAAAAAAAAAAAAATCACGACAAAACGTAGTTAGTAGTTGTATGTGTAATAAATGCTTTAAATAAATTCAAGCTTCTATTACATCTTCTCTGTGATCGCCATCTCGTTTTTTCAACCACCAAATAATTTCGCCTTTTTTGTTGCTAAAGATGGTGTCTTATCATGAAAAAATGAATTAAGGAAGACGTTAGCCACACTAGAGACTGATGACCTCGAGCGATTTGTCATGAGCGATGCCTTGAACCACTTCAAAAAAAAAATTCATTTTTACATGATAGGTACTTCACATACGCCAACGAAACATTAACAGGCGGGTTTGGACTAAACCGATCAATGGACTTGTGTGTCATTGTGCAATCGGGGGATCCTCCATTCTAACCTCTAGTAATGCACGAGACGTATTTGTTGTTGGGAATACGAACCACCGTCGGCTGTATGTGAGGATGATGGAAATGAAAATCAGTGCCAATCTGAGAATCGAACACGCGTTGCCGCTTTACGTGAGTAGTCGGCTTAACTGCTTGGGCTATCAGTGCACGAATCAAGGCCACACACAAAATTCTATATGTCACAATCCTTGTGTGTCAACCTGTATCATATGTTACGTATATACCCGTCCATGACGGACATGATTATTGAGGATCGAGGTTCCGGTACTGGCGAATAAATACGAAACAGCAGTGCATGCGTTATAAAGAGGTGCGAGGTTACTCGTGATATTCATGCATATCGCAAGGAAATGGCACTGCAATGACTACAGTCATCAAGAAATACAGGAAATTTATTTATTTATTTACACGTCAAATTCCGTTGGATAAAATTGAGGAGCAAATCTCTGAAGTCATGGAACATGTCAGTACATGGAATTACAACATAAAAGTACTAACAGAAAAAAATTAATTATCTGTGAACCCGAAAACAGTCAGGCCATACATTTAAGTAACCGCAAACAACAATACAACAAGAATCTGCTTAATACTTCAAACAACTCCTCAACAGAATGGAAACATTGACGCATGAGGAAACTCTTCAGTTTCGATTTGGAATCGCGTGGATTACAGCTAAGACTGTTGAGTTGTTGTGGTAGCTTACTGAAAATGGATGCAGCAGTGTACTGCACACATTTCTGCACAAGAGTTAAGGATATCCGATCCAAATGCAAGTTTTATTTATGGCGAGTATTAAACGAGTGAAAGCAGCTTATTCTTGCGAAAAAGCTAATATTGTTAACAAGAAACGACAGTAAAGAATATATATATTCAGAGGCCAATTTCAAAATACCCAGACTCGTGACCTGGGGTCGAGAAAAGTTTCGTAAACTTACACCACTTATTGGCCGAACCGCCCGTTTCTCAGAAAAAAATATTCATTTAGAATGGGAATAGTTACTCCAAAATATAATACCATACGACGCAAGAAAATGAAAATATGCAGTTTAGATTAACTTTCATGTCGAACACTCACTCACTACAGATACCGATTCGAAAGTAAAAGTGTCATTATTAACTCTTCGAACAAGATCGAGGAACGTGGGGTTTCCACAACAGTTTACTATCTATCTCAGTATGTAGAAATTAGAACTGTTTAGTTTCACAAATCATATGCCCATTCTGTGATATTAAAACGTCAAGTTTAGTCGAACTGTATGTTAGGAACCGTAAAATCAGGCTCTTACTGTCATCTAGCGTTAGTTTTTCTTCTACAAGCCATGAAATTATGAAAAACTGCACTATTTTAAATCGAGCCAATGTTGCACACAACACCCTTTACAACCAAGCTAGTGTAATCAGCAAACAGAAATAATTTATAGTTACTCATAAGGGTACATCATTTATGTAAATAAGGAATAGGAGTAACCCCAACACTGATCCATGGGCAACTCTCACTTGACCATACACCACTCAGACCCCACACCACAGCCATACTCAACAATGTGTATAATGACCCTTTGCTGTCTGTTACTAAAGTAAGAGGTGAGCCAGTTGTGAGCTCCTCCCCGTATTCTGCAATGTTCAACTTATGCGTCAGTATTTTCTGATCAACTCGATGAGATGCCTTTGTTAAATCAAAAATTATGCTCAGCCTTCGAAACCTTTTGTTTAACCCATTCAGTAAATCACAGACAACAAAGAATATAACATTTTTAGTTGTTAAACGACTTTTAAAGCCAAAGTATACATTTAAATTCTAAATCGTGTGATATTAAATGATCGCTTATCCTTACGTACACAGCCTTTTCAATAACTAAACACTGATGGCAGAGAAATTGGTCTAAAATTGTCTGTATTATTCTTTTCTCTCTTTTTATGAAGCGGCTTTGCTACTGAGTGCTTTAATCGTTCAGGAAACTGACTATTCCTAAAGGAAAAAATTCCAAATATGGCTAAATACAGGGTTAACATGCGTAGCACTGTACTTTAATATTCTGCTAGGCACTCCATGATATACATGAAAGTTCTTAGTCTGCAGTGATTTAATTACTGAATAAATCACCCCTCGTCTGTATCACAGAAGAGTCTTTCAAACATCAGTCTCCTAAAGGCATTTGACAAAATGTTATATGTTTCCCTCTAGGAACAAAACTTTTTTTAATTTCACCAGTAATGCTCAGGAAATCATTGTTAAATAGTGTACATATATCTGTTTTATCAGTAACAAAAATATTTTTTCTACGAACTGACTTAATATTGTCGACCTTGTGCTGCTGACCTGACACTTCCTTCACAACTAACCATATGGTTTTAATTTTATCCTGTGAATTAGCTATTCTATTTGCATAAGACCCATTCTTAGGCTTCCTAATAATATTTTAAGTACATTATAGTACGGTTTTAATGGGCTACTGTAGCTTGATTGTGACTACTTCTAATATTTTAATGTGATTCCCACTTTGTTCTACAGGATATCCTTATTCCACTGGTCAGCCACCCAGGCTGCCTTTTACTGATACTACACCTTCTAATGAAAAGCAACTCATAAAGAGCATGAGAAGTGTGTTAAGGAAACCATTATACATATCTATGTTATTAGCAATAGGAACATCCTGCCATTTCCGTTCCTTGACGAGGTTTAAAAAACTTTCTATTGCTGTTGGATTAACTTTCCTACATAGTTTGTAATTATATATGACATTTGTTTGAGTACAAAAGCCTTTTAGTGTTAAAATTTTTGCGTCAGTGTCTGAAAGGCCATTCACAGTTTTACTAACAGAATGCCCATCTAGTAATGAAGAAAGAATAAAAATATTATCTATGCCTCTGCTACTATTCCCGTGCACCCTAGTTGGAAAAAAACAGTCTGCACCAGGTCATATGAATTTAGGAGATCTGCCTACATCCTTTTCTTGTATCATCATATATAAAATTTATATTGAAGTCAGCACATATAACTAAAGTCTGGGAATTCCTATAAAATGAATCAAGAACCCTCTGTAAGTTGAGCAGAAATGCTCTGAAGTCAGAGTTAGAGGACCTATTAAAAATAACAATTAGATGTTTAGTTCCAATAAATTCAACTGCCCCTGCACAACATTCAAATATCTGTTCAGTGTAGTGGTGTGATACGTCTATGGCAAATGGAATACTTTTTTTTTACATACATGGCCACTCCCACACCCCACAAGGAACTCCATGAAAAACATCGAGCTGATGTGTATCCTGGTAAAGGAACCCTCTGACTTGTCAAATAATTCAAGTGGTGCTTCGATTTGCCAATAATTTCACAGGCAACATCTAAAGCAGTTCACTAACTTTACCTCTAATATCTTTTATATTTGGCTGACATATGATGATTCCTACTTTACTTCGAAACATGATATCCTCTGAAGATGATCCTTTAGTTAGAGGGACTTCCTTTTAGCAGGTATACCTGTCAGCTGACTTCAGTCTAAAAAAGGAGCAGCTCTAACACCAACTACTACAGGAATTTTCCCATGAGTGATTCCATCACCACTACACTGTCACTTATAAGCTTTCCCAGCCTCCCCTTCCAAAACCTATTAAGGTACAGGCCGTGCCGAATGACTAAACTGGCACCACTGAAATGTGATCCACGCCCTCTGCCATCAGTGCTTTCTCCAACTCCATGTTAACACGCCTAACAGCGCCATTAAGTTGAGGCCGATCATGACGCTGAATCAGTTACAAGAAATGCACATTAGTGGCACCAGTTTGAGTAGCTATCTTTACCAGGTCACCACCTACATCATATTTCCCATCCCTATCATGACTGTCCCATGTTCCACCCACTATCACTACCTGAGCCTTCTTCGAAAAAATCCTACCTAACTCACCTATGCTATCAATGACCTGAGTCAACCCTGCACCAAGCTTCACAATGCTGGTGACCTGGTACTCACTCCCCAACAATTCCAGCAACTGCTGGCCCACACCTGGGGTGTGAACTACCTAGGTGCTAAAATGTCTTCTTTCTGTTAGACTTTGCAACTGACCTACACCCCCTAATTGTTGAGGAATGCTGCATGTTTCCTACACCTATAGCTACAAGAGGCTCCTCTCCACCCAACTCTCACTGATGGTCAAATCTGTTGCATATACGTAAAGTATAGCTGTCTGAACACCTTCTCCTCCTAGTTGCCTTTTTTGCAACTGCCAATTCCCATTTCCCAGTACCCTTTACCCTCCTTATCCTATCTAGTTCCTCCTTTGCGCGTTGTAACCGTACCTGAAGGTCACAGATCTTACGCTCCTGCTCCTCTATCAACTTATTTCTCCTACAGATTCTGCATTCCAAAGAGAAGATCTCACTAGAATGCCCACTGGCTTCCCCACTGCATCCCCCCCGGTGAAAATACTTTGAACAAATACCAAGGCCTAACCCACTACTCACAGGACAACGACAGAGCAGACATTTCTCACTCCTGGTAAAAATTTATAATTACTATAGAAAACTGTAGGTCTACGTAACCTAAGTTCAGTACACCAGTAGAACTATTTATAGAACTGACTCTCTCTACTAAGAAAGCCACTACTTGTATTAATACAAATCATAACTAATACGAATACAACAAAACTTCACAGAATTTTTAGCTAAAACCAAAAATTCAAGCGGCCACTGGAACACTGAACTAAATTATAACGCTTAATGTATTCGCCGTTGTTAATACGAACCAACATATGCTACATATTAGAATGACGACAGCGAAGATCGCCGACCGATGTGGCCGAGCGGTTCTAGGCGCTTCAGTCTGGAACCGCGCGATAACTACGGTCGCAGGTTCGAATCCTGCGTCGGGCATGGATATGTGTGATTAGTTAGGTATAAGTAGCTCTAAGTTCTAGGGGACTGATGACCTCATATGTTAAGTCCCAATGTGCTCAGAGCCGTATTTGAACAGCGAAGATCTTTGCCGAACTGGGAAACGAACCCAGATTTCCCACAATACGTGTGTGGTCGCCTTAACGTCTTCGGCAATCCAAGCACGAATCACGGAAACGTCCAAACTTCAATATGTCATCGTTCTTATCTCACTACCTGCGTTCGTACGTTATATATATACACTCACGTCCAGGACATTTATTCAGAGTCGAAGGTCTTGCATTGGCGAATAAATACGGAATAGCAGTCCCTATTTTATAAATAATTACAGAGCAATGTTCCTTCAGACATTCATGCGTATCTGAAGGAACAGCCACTGTAGCAACTGCGGTCATCAAGGAATACAGGATATTTATTCTCATTTGGTTATATGATCCAGGTTATGCTGCATTCAGAACGACGACAGCCAGAAACTGTGCCCAGGTGGGAATCGAAACCGGATTTCGACCTTACGTGAGTGGTCGCCTCAACCGCTTCGGCTATCGATGCCAGAATCAGGGTCAGACCCCAACTCCTATATCTCGTCGTCCTAGTGTAGTTGTCTCCATTATTAGTACGATGAGTATATTCCCGTGCCGGAAGGACATATTTATTGATAGTCGAGGGGCCGGTATTGGTAATAAATATGAACTAACATTTTTTGTGTTATTCAGACGTTAGATGCAATGTTGCATCTGACAAGCATGCATTTCCGAAGGAATGGAAACTACTGCCACTACAGTCATCAAGAAATACAGGAAATGGATTAACAGTTGCTGGTACGAAACGCCTTCTGCTGTATAATGGGATGACGACGGTTAAAATCCGTGCCAGAACGGGATTCGAACCCGGATTTCCCTCTTCTTCTTAATATCATAGCCATTGCTGTTCCATATTTATTAACCGATATCAGGTCCTTGACTCCCAGTAAACATATCATTCTTGAACGGTAATGTATACTACTGGGCATTGAAATTGCTACACCAAGAAGAAATGCAGATATTTAACGGGTATTCATTGGACAAATATATTACACTACAACATGTGATTACATTTTAACGCATTTGGGTGAATAGATCCTGAGAAATCACTAGCAGAACAACCACCACTGCCCGTAATAACGGCCTTGATACGCCTGGGCATTGAGTCAAACAGACCTTGGATGAAGTGTACAGGTACAGCTTCCCTTGCAGCTTCAACACTATACCACAGTTCATCAAGAGTAGTGACTGGCGTATTGTGACGAGCCACTTGCTCGGCCACCATTGACCAGACGTTTTCAGTTGGTGAGAGATCTGGAGAATATGCTGGCCAGGGCAGCAGTCGAACATTTTCTATATCCAGAAAGGCCCGTACAGGACCTGCAACATGCGGTCGTGCATTATCCTACTGAAATGTAGGATTTCGTAGGGATCGAATGAAGGGTAGAGCCACAGGTCGTAACACATCTGAAATGTAACGTCCACTATTTAAAGTGCCGTCAATGCGAACCAGGGGTGACCGAGACGTGTAACCAATGGCACGCAATAGAATCACTACGGGTGATACACCAGTATGGCGATGACGAATACACCCATAAACAGAGCCTGGATTCATCCGAAAAATGTCGTTTTGCCTTTCGTGCACCCAGGTTCGTCGTTGAGAACACCATTGCAGGCGCTCCTGTCTGTGATGCAGCGTCAAGAGTAACCTCAGCCATGGTCTCCGAGCTGATAGTCCATGCTGCTGCAAACGTTGTAGAACTGTTCGTGCAGATTGTTGTTGTGTTCATAACGTCCTTATTTGTTGACCCAGGGATCGAGACGTGGCTGCACGATCCGCTACAGCCATGCGGATGAGATGCCTGTCATCTCGACTCCTAGTGATAGGAGCCCCTTTGTATCCAGCGCGACGTTCCGTATTACCCTCTTGAACCCACCGTTTTCATATTCTGCTAACAGTGATTGGATCTCGACGAACGCGAGCAGCAATGTCGCGATCGATAAACCTCAATCGCGATGCGCCACAATCTGACCTTTATCAAAGTCGGGAAAGTCATGATGCGCATTTCACCGCCTTACACGAGGTATCACAACAACATTTCACCTGGCAACGCCGATCAACTGTTGTTTGTGTTTAAGAAATCAGTTGGAAACTTTCCTCGTGTCAGCACGTTGTAAGTGTTGCCACCGGCTCCAACCGTGTGTGAATGCTCTGAACAGCTAATCATTTGCATATCACAGTATCTTCTTCCTGTCGGTTAAATTTCACGTCTGTAGCACGTCATCTTCATGGTGTAGCAATTTTAATGGCCAATAGTGTATCTAACGCACGAGTGCAGGTTACGACACAGTGGCGACGACGTATGGAAGTTTGGTTATGGCCATGTCTCGTGCACGGATAGCCGTAACGCTTAAGAGCACTGCTCACGTAAAGCGGAAAATCCAGATCTGAGTCCAGGTGCGGCTCAGATTTTCATTCTCGTCGTTCTAATATACAGGCGAAGATTGCTTATATACACAACTACGAATACGTTTGATGACGACTGTAGTCACTGAAGTTCGTGTTTCTTCATACATGGATGCATATCTGAAGTAACATTGTATCATATTTCTTAGTATCACAGGCATTGGCATTTCGTATTTATTCACGGATACTAGGCCTTAAACTCTCAATAAATTTATCCTTCCAGGACGGGGATATACGTAGGTTGTGACACATATGGAAGTTTGGGTCTGGCGCGGATAACCGAAGTGGAGAAGGTAATCTCTGGGAACATTACACTTTACTTCTCAATATCAAAAGCACTGCACTTCGTCTCTATGTTATGAATCACTGGCATTAACCAAAGTTTCATCTAGGTCAGTAATACTCTCGAACGTCAAACCCATGATCCTCCGCACAACTCATGTCTAACATGCAACACTGTCAGTTCTTTCCGGTAACATTTCGTTTACGTTAATAACTAAGGCGCTGAAGACAGTGTATTTCAGCAATGCACACAATAAAAATTTACTGCCGTTAAAATGACAGTCTGTTTGAAGCAACACTAGCAATCTCGATACTGTGGGCTGTATATATGAAGGAATAATAGCATATTTCGGAAAATCATCCTAAAAACCAATCACTTTCTGTCCTTTCCTTCTCAACGTAGCTGCTCAACGAAGACAAATTCTCTGGCCTGCTTGTGTAGCACATGTCTTTTTTTTGGTCCGTTTCACATGTTGGAACTGCACCACTCGTCACACATGCCACTGTTTGAAATGAAACAGAAGTGAATAGAGAGTAAGAAACCAGAACTGAAATTAACTTCGAAGTAGACTTGTAGTTACCGAAAATAAACTCACTGTTAAATTTCACAGAAGTGTGCATTCGCTTCGCAGCGTGGTGAATTTGCGGGTGCATGCTTTTCAAATACAGTCCGTCACTGGGTGGCCCCTAGCGGGCGCTAGACAATAGAACATACGTACTAACTTGTCAGCAACGAAGAGTCGTCTCCCAGACAATATATAGCAACTTCTGATCGTCATGCACATCTATACACGCCGTTATTTTTATTTATTTTTCTTCTGTCTTCTGTACGCTTATATGCAGTCCACAATAGCTTATTGATTCTCCTGCACAAATATCTTCATTTAAGAGTAACACTTCCATCCGACGTAACCAGTTGTTTGTGTTTTACGATATTATCCGTCTGGCCTTGCAATTCAGAAGCCAACGTGTCTGCCGACAATGCGAAGGACCTTCCACTGACATGGACGTTTCTTCTTGAGACGGTATCCACTTAGTTTCCTAATGCCATCTGAGGAGCTCGCCAATGAGAAGCAACAACTTCTAGGTCAAGAAAACCAACAATGGCTGGGAGACTGGCATCCTGATCTATGCTCCTCCACACATCCGAATGACACTATAGGGCAGAGGATAACAAATCTGTTACGTCTGGCCCTCTGGGTCCATTTGCATGGTTAAATTATCTATTAAGAATAATGTGGTTTCAATACAATTAATGTTCCCTAGGACTCTACGTGATACCAAGGTACATCTTGATGTTTTAGCACATTACTTCTCATTTTGTCGTTTCATCAAGTTGTGTTTCTCATGAACTGCTTGGCTCGTCGATTCTATAGAGAATCTCGTAATATCTAAAGTTGTCAGTTCACTCATCTTTCACCGTCATTTTTAGCACCATTTCTCAGACTCTTCGATTCTCATTCCCAATTTCGCCATGCTACATGATCCTCTTCCGCACAATGATGTACGTTGTTGTACCACAGCTTTTTCGAGTGCTGTCCCATAACTGATACAAATCCGGAATTAAAAGATATGAATGAAATCTGAACAGTTAACCCCAATTGATAATTGAAATGTACATCAGTATCAGCGATTGTCAATACATAACCATCGTAGATTACAAAATCATACGATCTGCATTTTTCACCTAAATAAGAGGCCCCTATTTGAAACCGTACTTTTCTTCGATGACAGCTCATGGGCGTGTAGGACATGGAGCCAACTTATAAAGCAGTTCTCAGCCGCGAATCGCAGAAAGCTAACGAATGTGGGTCATCCCCGGATGGCCAGATCCACCAGAAGTTTGTAAAATTGATCTGGGCGCAGGACGCCATAAAGTCAGAATATACCATCTCCTATAGTGTCAGGCACCAACTACTGCTTTTAATGAGCTGACTAAGGAAGGAGGGATGTTCTGTTTCTGCCAAAGTACCCAAAGAACGATTTTGTGGACAGAACCATAGAAATCAAGACCTCCACGAAATTCACAGGTCACTATCAATAACACCTCAAAGTGCACTGTGGAGGACACGTCTGAAGGCGTGAGATGTCCCTCAGATCAGGCATTGCCATACAAAATTGTTTAACGCAATTGCTTCACACGAAGTGCAACAATTGGCTAACATAGTTAATTTAGACGTTAGAGAGACAAAGGCGACTGTACTACTACTGATGTCCCACCTCATTGACCATTGATACACATACACACACTCACACACACACACACACACACACACACACACACAGAGAGAGAGAGAGAGAGAGAGAGAGAGAGAGAGAGAGAGAGAGAGAGAGCAGAATGCAGTTTTTCAGCGTCAAGTATTAGGTAGATCGTTGCTGATTAACCAAATGAAATAAGAGTCAGAGTAGGATTACAGCATCTTATAACCAATCTTGTCACTGGTCGCCACTGAGAATATCCATTGTTTTGCCAAAGGAAGTGATGTGACGATCGAAAGCTACTGAGATACGAGTATTCCATTTAGGGGCAGACGACACAAAATGACTACTCAGCCAGGCCAGTTCCTCGACAGACATTTTCAATCGCAACTCGTCAGCCGAGCGTCCATGCAGCCATGCGTCCAATGGAGCAGACTTGATGGGCTGTGGAATTACATATGTTTCCGGTTGATTTGAACTTACCACAAAAGGAGTTGGTAGGAATTCAGTGACGGATTTTCTAGCCATTTCAGCCTCCACGTCCAGATTAACATGATAAACTCTGCCACTGACAGTGAAAGAAGCTATAGTGATAGTAAAGTCATTTTTACGTACTTTCATTAAGTTCAGCTTTTTCTGGGGACTTGCTTGCGGTTTTATGATTAATATACCGTCAATTTCGGCCATTAACGCAAATGCATGACCACCTAAAGCGCTATCTGTCCTTCAATACTAACATATCGGTTAACACCTGCCTCGGGCATGGATGTGTGTGATGTCTTTAGGTTAGTTAGGTTTAAGTAGTTCTAAGTTCTAGGGGACTAATGGCCTCAGATTTTAAGTCCCATAGTGCTCACTAACCTTACGACTTAATTTAGAAGAAAGATTAAGAAAAAGACAAACCTACGTTTCTATCATTTGTAGACTTAGAGAAAGCTTTTGACAATGTTAACTGGAATACTCTCTTTCAAATTATGAAGATGGTAATGGTAAAATACATGGAGCGAAAGGCTATTTACAATTTGTACAGAAACCAGACGGCAGATATAAGAGTCAAGGGGCATAAAAGAGAAGCAGTGGTTGGGAACGGAGTGAGACCGGGTTGTAGCCTCTCCCCGATGTTATTCAATCAGTATATTGAGCAAGCAGTAAAGGAAACAAAAGGAAAGTTCGGAGTAGGTATTAATATCCACGGAGAAGATATAAAAACTTTGAGGTTTGCCGATGATTTGATAAGATTCATGTCTGGAGTACATGCTGGCCACTCTAGTCGAGCGATGTAGTTACCCTGAGGGAAGTCGTTCACAAGATGTACATGATGGGGACGCAAATGTAGACGAGTGCCTCGCCAATATGCTGCCCATAAGGTTGCACTATCGGTCGGGGGATGGCATTCACCTACCTAACAGTCTTTACGGCGCCTTCCATGAAAACCAGCGGCGTAAGTCGGCCCCACATAATGCCACCCGAAACAGCCCGGAACCTCCACCCTGATACACTCGCTGGACCGTGTGTCTAAGACGTTCAGCCTGACTGGGTCGCCTCGATACACGTCACCGACGATTAGCTGCCTATTCGGCATGTTGTTGGGCCCGGCTGTACCGCGCTGCATGGTGTCGTGGTTGCAAAAATGGATTTGGGGGTTGAAGCTGCGCATCATGCAGTCTATTGCGCGCAGTTTGAGTCGTAACAGGACGTCCTGTGGCTGCACGAAAATCATTATTCAACATGGTGGAGTTGCTGTCAGGGTACCTCCGAGCCATTATCCGTAGGTAGCGGTCAGGCACGTCATCAACAGTTTCTGTCTGTCTGTATCTCCTCCATGTCCGAATAACATCACTTTGGTTCACTCCGAGACGCCTGTTGAGAGCCCTTCCTGGCACAAAGTCTAGAAATGGTTGAACTGCAGACAACACGAGCCGTGTGCCCCCTTTCTGGTGGAATGACTGGGACTACCGTCTGTCGGACCTCCTACGTGCAGTACGTGCTGCTCATGCATGTCTGTTTAAATCTTTGGGTGCGTTTTATGACATATCTGAACAGCCGAAGGACTTGTGTCTATGATGCAATATCCACAGTCAACGTCTATCTTCAAGAGTTCTGAGAACCGGGGTAATGCGAAACTTTTTGATGTGTGTATACACAGTGAAAACAGAAGCTAATAATAATAGTAATAATAATTCCAGCAGCAGCTCTTCTGTCCATTCTACAAATCACGTGTTTGAGATAAGCCGAAAAACAGACTTGGAGTGTTCATTGACTCAAATTGCAGTCGCAGGCACAATATAACATTTCTGAACCATCAAAGTGATTGGGTATCGAAACCCCTCTGATTCCTAAATGAGAGCCAACGAATTTGGGAGTGAGGAGTGAAACGTCCCCTCAGAAAAATTGTAAATGACTGTGCTTAAACTGACACACAATATTTTTAGCAAAACGCAATCTGAATTTTAATAATCCCTACAAAAGAATGGCCCTGACTAACAATAACCTATACCTTTCATGAATCACTTACCTCACAAAAATCTTCATTACTCGAACTGAAATACAGCGATCGGCCATATTGCCAGCTAAATAAAAGATTCTATCTACTGAAGTCACTAACTACTGATAGGCATAGTTAGCAAATGAAAGATTTTCATACAGAAAAAACAATGTATTTAACTTAATAGTGTTCAAAAGTCAATATATATATCAGTTCATGCATCCAGCCATACAAATTTATTGTCTCTGATGGACAGGCGTCCAGATCATCCGCCCTCAGAACTCCGCCATCTCTCTCCCCAAATCCACCACTGCTGTCGGCTCACCTCCAACTTCGCAATGCTACGCGCTGTTAACAGCCAGCTGCTCAACACTACAATAGCGACTATTCCAACAAGGCCACCTAGCCACAGACTACACACAGCACAGCCAGTCATTTTCATACAGAGCGCTACGTGGCGTTACCAATATAAGAAGCTAAACAGCCTACTTACAGGAGTTAAGTCACAAATAAAATGCTATATAACTATCTTCCATTGTGGGCCCGCCTTGGTGCAAAATACTTTTCTTATTTGTTTAATCTCTTTCCCAAACTAGTTTCAGCAGCAATGTCGCCATCATCAGTGTTCTTTTCCTATTTTTATTTCTTTGTTCTAAAACATTCAAACTTAGTATCCTTACAAACATTGTAAAACATTATTATGTGTGCACTGTTTGCTTACAAAAATTGTTTTCTGTGAATAGCTTAATAATATCTCAGTCGCATTATTTCACATCATGGTTTTTACATTTGTTGCCATTATTTCCCACATATTATTATTCACCGACTACAATAATCGGAACCAAATAATACACGCGTAATAATGTTTTACATTGTTTGTAAGGCTTGCTGTTTTTAATTTGCGTAGTCTGCCATTTGCTGAACTGGCCGGAATTGATATAATTATAATGCAGGGAAAACTATAATTTGATATCGCTTCGCTTATTAATCTAATATTACGCGTTTTGGCGTTAGTCACCATCAGCATCAGTATATAAAATGAATATTATAAGTAATACGAATGTTTGCAGGCACTTAGGATTAGCATATAGCAAACTGAGTGTACGTTAAATAATTACAGATAAGACATGTATCAAAATGGAACCACACTATACATGAAGACTAGAGATACCTATAATTTTGCAAGAGTACGTACCGCGGTTCAGATAAACACAGCAGTAGACGAGGTGTGATGCTGTTAATCACATTCACAATCCAATTACGCTCCTGGCACATGGTACTGCTGTTATCACTGTACACATGAGAAGAGGGATAAAGTAGTCACGTGATCTGAGAGACCACATACGCGGTGAATATCTGTCCATCGCAAAGGAAAATGTAGTGCCAGTAGTCTCCAACAGTAAGAACAAAATCGGAGGAGCCGTGTCCAGCTGCTACAAAACGGAATGATAAATCCACCTGACTCCATCTGTGTTTCCAGTAAAAACTCAGGCATTTGTAAGTACCTGGAGCCTGTCATAGTTTGTCCTGCAAGAAAGAATGATCCATAAATCTTCGTCTTGGTCACTCCTAGCCACATGTTCAGTTTCAGGATGTTTATGTCCCATTCTTGGAAATCATGGGCTTGTTTTTGGCAGTTGTGACGTTTCACAACCCTCGCATGTGAAATGTGCCTCTTCCGGGTAGAGGAGTTGATCCAAGCGGTTTTCAGTGTCTACGAACACACGAAGTTGAATACACATCTCTATGTTTTTATTGCATTCCTCCTCTAGGAGACGAATTAGCTAGATGCGATATGCCACAGTCTTCAGAATAAAGGGGTGAGTACACTGGACAATGGATCGCGGAATGTTAACCTCATGGTATTAACGGCTGGCAGAAGCGCATATGCCTATTTGAGTTGCCTTCTCAAATATCAGGGCTGTGTCGTCGCATTTTGATGATTGTCCAGTATGCTCCTAATTAAGAAAACTTTCTCTGCGTCTGGATTTGTTGACTTAAAGCTGATACTGGTCCTTGTTAGGATCTAGTTTCCGTATCTTCGACGGTACAACCCATGCATCTCCTCGAATGTCTTAGCGCCAAGTTTCCAGGAAACAATGGCTATTCTTTATTCTATCGGGGGAATCTGAAGTACCCGTGAAAGACGATACGATTTCATCAATGTTTTCCTGAACATGAATCGTTGCATTCCAGACACGGTGTGTTATCTTAATAAGTATGTGCCTCCGACGTTACGAGGCGCTATTTACTGCATCTGCTGATCGGAAGAGAATGGTGGCCTACAGTGGATACTCACTACAAGCCTTGATTTCTTTCTGGATAAATTTTAGCTGTTGTTGACATTGCATGTTATCTAAACTTCAGTTTCGAAATGTTGTTATTTATACGCCAAACAACTAACTCTCATCGGGTCAACCGAAGTGTGTGAACCGAATTATTGGCTTTGAGCAACTTAATTAATGTGTGTTGTTTATTCTGATAATTATGCTATATCAGAGGGCGTGATTAGAGAGAAAACAAGGAACACAGCCTACAATGCCGCCGAGTGCAATGAGCAGGAATTCATATTTATTGTTTATGTTCTCATAAATATGTGTGGCCTTTTACCGAATATGACAAGGTTTACAAGGATGAGCTTCGGCAGAAACGTAGAAGCACAGCTTACACTGTTGCTACTAAAATGAGCAGCAATAGTATTAAAAATCTTCGTTCTCAAAAATATTTGGATGTTTCCTTTGTTTTTTTATTGTTATGTTATTAGAAAATGGGGCGATATCTTTCAGGGTTATTTTTTGTGTCTCTCTGTAAATTTAATATATTTAGGTAAATTCCAGTTGTTACTTCCAGGTTTCGTTATTTTTAGTGGGTTTTCGTTAGACGTGTTGTGCTATTTCATTCAACATTTGCGTTTTTGGTATCGCTGTGTATACTTACGCTATAGAGTTCAACTGAAAATGTCGATTCCACATGATATTATTTCTCGTCAATTTTCGTTAGGCGTCTTGTGCTGTTTCTTTTACGATTTATTTTATTGTGTAGTGCCGTATGCTTGAACTATTTAGCTCTATTCAAGTGATATACATTCCACGTTTCATTATTTATCGTGAATTTTGGCTATGTATTGCTCCTTTCTGGGTCGCGATTCCGGTATTTTACTGCAACTGTGATTCTCATGTTGTTACATTACGTTATAGTTCCTCGCAACCTAGCCCAGTTTGCTTGTATTGACCCATTAGTTTTAATATTTATTATTAATAGTCCCCAGAAATCTCTTAATCTATATTACATATCGGTGTCTTGGATACGTTTAAGAGTTTTGGTCGCAGTTTTGAAATCATTAGTGTGTCTCGTCTTTGGCTGCTGTATGACGGCATTGGTCAAAGCTGACGGGTGGAATCGTGCTCTAGTATATTTTATCCTACGCATCTGAACCGGGCCAGCATGTGAACCCTTCACCTTCCCATACGTTGCTAGATTCCGGCGACGCCCTTGATATGGGCCTGTTCTCACAGACGCGCACAATTCGCAGGAGGGACGTAGTGTGCACCCACCCTCAACGGCCACAGCGGGATGTTAATTGCTGTGCCTCGGTCCTTGCCACGCCTCCCGGATTCCGGCTTGAATGTCGTCGGGGCGTGCCTCGTGTTCCTGCAGACTAATGCCCCAGAGCGCCAGCTGCCGGCCGCCTAGAGCAGATATGCGGGCCGGCGTCTTCAGCGAGCAGTTGCTGGGCTGTGCGTCGCTAAGCAACCGCCCTTCTTCGGCGCTCATTAATCAACCTCAGCGACCGCCGGGCCTCGTTGCTCACTTAATAAGGAGCGGCCGGCAGGGGCCGTGGCCGCGCAGCTTGCAGAACTTGGCCTACAGCTGCTGGGAAAAGCGAGGGCCGGCTCGAATGATTAGTGCTCCGAGTCGAGCTGTAACTTCACTGTCACTTTGCTATAGTGAATGAAGTAATTTCTGCCATTCACTGCAGTGATTTCACGGCCTAGGAGCGAATCTGTGAAAGGATTTGTTATCCCATTTGCTGGGTTGATGCCCACTGGTACAGTATGTAGATGTCACAGGGAGAGCAATACGCGAACAGTTACCTGCTAGTTCAGCTGCGAGAAAATTCATAGTAATTTCCTAATATATTTACTTGTTACTTAATTCTAATGTGTTATTTAGGTTCTAAAGCAATCAATATATTTCGCATTACAAAATAAACTCACTTGAGAAGGAATTCAAGACGATCCGTAAACGATCACAACGATAGTTTTGAAGCGTTCGATCGGTAAAACTGTAAGTAGGCTGTTTAGGTTTTTTTATTGGTAACGCCGCCGCCACGTAGCGCTCTGTGTAAAAATCACTGGCTGTGCCGTGTGCAGTCTGTGGCTGGTTTGCATTGTAGCGTTGAGCTGTTGGAGGTGAGCCGCCAGCAGTGGTGGACGTGGGGAGAGAGATGGCGGAGTTTTGAAATTTGTAAGAATTGGTGTCATGAACTGATATATATATTATGACTATTAAGATAATACATTGTTTGTTCTCTATTAAAATCGTTCATTCGCTAACTATGCCTATCAGTAGTTAGTGCCTTCAGTAGTTTGAATCTTTTATTTAGCTGGCAGTAGTGGCGCTCGCTGTATTGCAGTAGCTTGAGTAACGAAGATTTTTGTGAGGTAAGTGATTTGTGAAACGTATAGGTTAATGCTAGTCAGGGCCATTCTTTCGTAGGGATTTTTGGAAGTCAGATTGCGTAGAGCTAAAGATTTTGTGTGTCAGTTTAAGCACAGTCGTGTAAAATTTTTCTAAGGGGACGTTTCAAAACAGATAACCTGACCTCATGAGACCATCATCGCTCGTTGGCCTACAACTTAGCATTGAAGTGTTGTAGCCGGCCGGAGTGACCGAGCGGTTCTAGGCGCTACAGTCTGGAACCGCACGACCGCTACGGTCGCAGGTTTGAATCCTGCCTCGGACATGGATGTGTGTGATGTCCTTAGGTTAGTTTAGGTTTAATTAGTTGTAAGTACTAGGGGACTGATGAACTCAGGAGTTAAGTCCCATAGTGTTCAGAGTCATTTTTTTGAAGTGTTGTACGTACACAGTCCGCCCTACAGGGAGGGTGACATATCTTACACTATGTGATCAAAAGTACCCGGAAACCTGGCTGAAAATGACTTACAAGTTCGTGGCGCCCGCCATCGGTAATGCTGGAATTCAATATGGTGTTGGTCCACCCTTAACATTGATGACAGCTTCCACTCTCGCACGCATACGTTAAATTAGGCGCCAGAAGGTTACTTCGGGAATGGCAACCCGTTCTTCACGGCGTGATGCACTGACGAGAGGTATCGATGTTTGTCGGTGAGGCCTGGCACGAAGTCAGCATTCCCAAACATATCAAAGGTGTTATACAGGATTAAGGTCAGGACTCTGTGCTGGCCAGTCAATTAAAGTGATGTAACTGTCGTGTAAACACTCCGCCACAGGCTGTGCTTTATGAACAGGTGATCGATCGTATTGAAAGATGCAGTCACCATCCTCGAATTACTCATCAACAGGGAGAAGCAAGAAGGTGCTTAAAACATCAATGTAGGCCTGTGCTGCGATAGTGCCACACGAAACTACAAGCGGTGCAAGCCCGCTCCATGAGAAACACGACCACGCCATAACACCACCGCCTCCGAATTCTATTGTTCGCACTACACACGCTAGCAGGTGAAGTTCACCGTGCGTTCGCCATACCCACACCGTACCATTGGATCGCCATATTGTTTACCGTGATTCGTCACTCGACACCACGTTTTTACACTCTTTAGTCGTCCAATGTTTACGCTCCTTACACCAAACAAGGCGTTATTTGGCATTCGCCGGCGTGATTGTTTGGCTTATGGGCTACCGCTCAACAATGGAATCCAAGTATTCTGACCTCCCGCTTGACATAGTACTTTCAGTGGATCCTGATGCAGTTTGGAATTACGGTGTGATCGTCTGGATACACGTCCGCCTATTATACATTACGATCCTCTTTAACTGTCGGCGGTCTCTGTCAGTCAAAAGACTCTGTCGGCCTGTAAGCTTTTGTACTGTACGTGTCCCTTCACGTTTCCACTTCATCATCACATCGAAAATAGTGGACCTAGGGATGTTTAGGAGTGTGTAAATGGAGTACAGACGTATGATACAAGTAACGACGTTTGGAGTCCGTGACTTTCGCAGAGGCCCATTCTGATCTATCACGAAGTCTAATGACTACTGAGGTCGCTGATATTGAGTACCTGGCAGTAGGTGGCAGCACAAAGCACCTAATATGAAAAAGGTATATTTTTGGGTTGTCCGGATACTTTTGATCACATAGTGTATATTCGGTAACTACTAATGCCATATGTTAACAGACGAATGCATTAACTAGCGTAGTATCTTAAGTGACTTCCATTTTAAATTTAACTTCAGTGGAAACACAGACGGCAGTCCGTGATAACCGACATTTTAACAGCATTTGATGCACGAGTATTTAGTTTGTGTATACATTTAAAAAAAGAGCATTACGAACCATGAAAGAATTATCCGAATGGGATGGTAACCGGTAGAGGTGATGTACATACAGATAAACAAATGATTTCAATGCAGAAAATGCTGAAAAATTGCGTGATTTCTTCGAGAGAACGAAGTTTAAGAAGTTGAGCAAGTCAGTAACACTTTATCCACCTCTGTCCCTTAAGCAAGCACTTATTTGGCTTTTTATTGACTGATTGAGTTGTTGGATGCTCTGCTCGGGGATATGCTTCCATATTCTGTCCACATGGCGCGTTAGAATGACAAAATATCGGTTGAAGGGTCCTCCCAATGAAGTTTCGAACTTTCTCATTTGGGGAGAGGAGTGGCGACCAAGGTTGGGTTTGGCAAGCTGGAAGACAGGCATTAGAAGCTATCGTCATGTGCGATCGGGCATTATATGGCTGAAACGTAAGCCCAGAATGTTTTGGCATGAAGGACAACGAAACTGGGCGTAGAACATTTTCGACCTCCACTTGTGCTCTAAGGGTGCCGCAGATGACAACGAAAGTAGTCCTGCTACGAAGCGAAGTAGCAGAAGCGCCCTCGATCCAGGCTGTTCTGCCAAATTAAAGAGACTTTTGGAGAAAAGAGAGGCAGCTGTATGCATATCAACAGCTCAGACTGAAAACCAGTACCAACCAATGAAGGGGAAGCTGAAAAGTGGAAGGAGTAGATAGAGTATCTATTCAAGGGAGATGAACTTGAAGGCAGTATTACAGAAATGGAAGAGGGCTTAGATAAATTTGAGATGGGAGATATGTTACTGCGAGAAGATTTTGACCGAGCAGTGAAAGACCTAACTCGTAACAAGGCCCCTGGAGTAGACAACATCCTTCAGTACTACTGATAGCCTTGGCAGGGCCTGCCACAACAACACTCTTCCATTTGATGTACAAGATGCATGAGACAAGCGACATACCTCAAAGTCTATGAATCATGTACTAATTCAAATATCGAACTATCAGTTTAATGAATCATGGTTGCCAAATACTAACGTGAATTGTATACAGACGAATGGAGAAACTGCCGATCAGGGCAAGGATCAGTTTGAATTCCGAAAAACTGTAAGAACACCCGAGACAATACTGACCCTCCGATTTATCGTACAAGAAAGGTTAAAGAAAGGCAAACCTACGTATGTAACATTTGTAGACTTGCAGAAAGATGTTGACTATGTTGAGTGGACTGTTCTCTTTGAAATTCTGAAGGTGGTAGTGGTAAAAATTCTTTGACGTTGAGCGCCCATGAGCTCCATTTGAAAATATATCTTAAGTGTGTGGGACGAGTAGCAAATGGAAGTAGCAAGGAATAATGGAAGTAAGAGGGAATAGTGAACGCATGCAAAGAAGGAATTAATTAACAGTCACAGGTTTGTCTAACTCAAGTAAGAACGTGGCAGGTACACTGAAACATTTAAATTAGCAGACCCTTGCATCGAGACGTAAATTATTGCGTTGAAGCCTACTTACAAAAATTTCGGAAACCAGTATTAACTGATTAGTACAGAGCTATTCTTTGCTCTCTATACATCGTTCCCGTAGGAACCTTAAAGAAAGAATAATACTAAATACACCACTCTATGAAGAAGGAAAGTGGCATATACTAATTCCCCCTTGCTTTCCCATTTTCCTCCTTAAATTCGTTTTTTGGACTAATTACGTTTAACATAAGTGAGTATTATTTGCGTTTTCATAAAAGAGAAATGTTGGCCTTCAGTTTTAAAGAATATAATACCAGATCCAAATTTTTGTTTTGTTTTATGAGTGTAATTGATTTTATAATTTATTTTGACTATGCCTAGTTAGTATCGTTTGTGGTGATATCAGTAATTGTTCGTAACTTAAATTCTATTATGGACGTACAGACAAATATAAATTTCTTACTAATTAATAACAATTGGGAGACAAATACAGCATTTTTAAAGCATCTATTTGGCTGTATTCGAAAACATGTTACCAAAACCAACCCTTCATTAATTCCAAAGTAATAAACAGTTTGCCAAAAGTATTGTTTACATAACTAAATATATTAATTTCATCAATTCAACAAATAATTCGGCTTAACTCTTGCTATACAGGGTGTCACAAAAAGGTACGGCCAAACTTTAAGGAAACATTCCTCACACACAAAGAAAGAAAATATGTTATGTGGACATGCGTCCGGAAACGCTTACTTTCCATGTTAGAGCTCATTTTATTACTTCTCTTCAAATTACATTAATCATGGAATGGAAACACACAGAAACAGATCGTACCACCGTGACTTCGAACACTTTGTTACAGGAAATGTTGCAAATGTCCTCCGTTGGCAACGATACATATTCCACCCTCCGTCGCATGGAGTTCCGGATGCGCTGATGCAGCCCTGGAGAATGGCGTATTGTATCACAGCCGTCCACAATACGAGCACGAAGGGTCTCTACATTTGGTACCCAGGTTGCGTAGACAAGAGATTTCAAATGCCCCCATAAATGAAAGTCAAGAAGGTTGAGGTCAGGAGAGCGTGGAGGCCATGGAATTGGTTCGCCTCTACCAATCCATCGGTCACCGAATCTGTTGTTGAGAAGCGTACGAACACTTCGACTGAAATGTGCAGGAGCTTCATCGTGCATGAATCACATGTTCTAGCAGCACAGGTAGAGTATCCAGTATGAAATCATGGCGGTGAATCGAGGAAGTACAGTACATGCTGACGAAACTAAAATGAGCTCTAACATGGAAATTAAGCGTTTCCGGACACATGTCCACATAACATCTTTCCTTTATTTGTGTGTGAGGAGTGCTTCCTGAAAGTTTGGCTGTACCTTTTTGTAACACACTGTATAAGAAACTATTAAATAGACCGATTTTTCGATATATTCAGTTAATTTAACGAGTGTAGGTTTAATAGTAATTTCTGTAAATTAATCTTCGAATAATGGGTAGTTTCAGCACCTGTTATTGTGATGACATATAAGGGACCGATTTTTGGTCACGAGTTTCAGATGAGAAACTCATGTTGGTTACAAAAACAACAATGCTTCAAATTAACTGTGGAATAAGTGTTAAACAATAAGGCCACGTGCAAAACCAATGACAGTGTCTGCTCCACACCTACCTTTCTATTCTACAAGAACTGTGAACTTTGTGGTTCGGTGTTTACTGCTCGTAGATGTTCAGTAGTAAACTATTGTAGAAGTATGTGGAGGTTTGCCTGCAAACTATTAATGAAACTTATCGAAAGTTAAACAGTAGTGCACTGACCATACGTATATAACTGTGTATCATTGGGGGGTTGTGCAAAGTTAAAGACAGTGAAATGCAACTGAGCATCTGTCGACTACATTGTTTACCGCTGTCCATGTCCAAATAACAAACCCCACATTTCAGCCAATGTAGCAACGCAGTACGCCAACTCTAAGGACAATCAACAAACGAAGGAAATAAAGCAGGTGGAACCGACAAGATTCATAGAGCCACGTAATCAGTCCTAATTTCCACATTCCATACTAAATCGGAACACGAAGAAAACTAAATATTTGATACCAGGCTCAATACTCCCTGACAGCGTCTTTACTGTGATTTAGAGAATATGTTTGCAGATGTACATATGCAACTGATCATCAATGTCTTTCTTGAGGTAGATTTCGCGAACGTGAATGAACTTGTGGACTGTCTTCCTTGCAGAATTGGGGCCATTATCAAAGCTAGAGGTGAATTTGAGTATTATGCTGTTTCGCGAAGGAAAAGAAACTGAAGCACTGCAGAAGAGAAACCAAGCTTCACACACACACACACACACACACACACACACACACACACGCACACACACACTCGCGCGCGCGGTTTTATTGCAGATTGACTCTCCGATATGCAAAAGTACGCTCATCTGGGATACGAAAGACATTTTACACGTTGCTTGTTACTTTTCTATGTCCACATAGCTATACCTGAGCGAAAAATTCTCCTTTCATAATACAAAGAAAGGCGAATTGTTCCGGGCAGAGTTATTAATGTAAACGATGGAAACTATGCTTTCGAGTTATGTGACGGCTGTAAAGACATTTAAAACGAAACTTATTGACATTTTTACGATTTTTCATTTGTTAGTACTGACGTCATGTAATATAATGCAATACATGACATTATGGCATCCCACATGGCATTTGACATGTTGTGTAATATGAGACAACTAGTCATTATTTACCGAGCGAGGTGACGCAGTGGTTAGCACACTGGACTCGCATTCGGGGGGACGACGGTTCAATCCCGTGTCCGGCCATCTTGATTTAGGTTTTCCGTGATTTCCCTAAATCGTTTCAGACAAATGCCGGGATTTGCAAGTTTCGCAGAAGAGCTTCTGAAAAGTTTGGAAGGTAGGAGACGGATACTGGCAGAAGTAAAGCTGTGAGTACCGGACGTGAGTCGTGCTTTGGAAGCTCAGTTGGTAGAGCACTTGCCCGCGAAAGGCAAAGGTCCCGAGTTCGAGTCTCGGTCGGGCACACAGTTTTAATCTGCCAGGAAGTTTCATATCAGCGCACACTCCGCTGCAGAGTGAAAATCTCATTCTGGAAACATCCCCCAGGCTGTGGCTAAGCCATGTCTCCGCAATATCCTTTCTTTCAGGAGTGCTAGTTCTGCAAGTTTCGCAGAAGAGCTTCTGAAAAGTTTGGAAGGTAGGAGACGGATACTGGCAGAAGTAAAGCTGTGAGTACCGGACGTGAGTCGTGCTTTGGAAGCTCAGTTGGTAGAGCACTTGCCCGCGAAAGGCAAAGGTCCCGAGTTCGAGTCTCGGTCGGGCACACAGTTTTAATCTGCCAGGAAGTTTCATATCAGCGCACACTCCGCTGCAGAGTGAAAATCTCATTCTGGAAACATCCCCCAGGCTGTGGCTAAGCCATGTCTCCGCAATATCCTTTCTTTAAGGAGTGCTAGTTCTGCAAGTTTCGCAGAAGAGCTTCTGAAAAGTTTGGAAGGTAGGAGACGGATACTGGCAGAAGTAAAGCTGTGAGTACCGGACGTGAGTCGTGCTTTGGAAGCTCAGTTGGTAGAGCACTTGCCCGCGAAAGGCAAAGGTCCCGAGTTCGAGTCTCGGTCGGGCACACAGTTTTAATCTGCCAGGAAGTTTCATATCAGCGCACACTCCGCTGCAGAGTGAAAATCTCATTCTGGAAATGCCGGGATTGTTCCTTTGAAAGGGCACGGCCGATTTCCTTCCCAATCCTTCGCTAACCCGAGCTTGCGCTCCGTCTCTAATGACCTCGTTGTCGACGGGACGTTAAACACTAACCACCACCAATACCAACGAATCATTACACTTTAGGAAGCATGCCCCACACTGGAACACTTTCTCTTATAGATGCACCCACGCTCTAAGATACTTCCTATTTTAGTTACACCCAACTCTAGAAGCACATAAATTTGTTTCTGTGTGTTCTTACACCCGTCAACATATATATAATAAGGGGTTGTGTAAGAGACCTCACCGTGTCGGGGAAGTAAGGTTCATTAGCAAAAATGCGCGAATCTATCAGTGTGTTTTGATTTAAATGTCTTTAAAGCAGTGAGATAACTGGGAAAGCTACTTTCCTCTTTCATCCATAACTTTGCCATGACATATTCACCTTCTCTGTGCTACGATACCAGCATTTTTCATTTGCACCTTTTGGTCACCCTATTTTGCACATTAAATCGTCATAGCTTGGCAACCAATGTAGATTTTTGAATGACTCCGGTAACGACTGATCTGGTGGGGTTCCCTTATTGTCCTTCGAACCATATTACTTATATCGTCGCAAATCTTTCACAAAACAACAGAACCACCATTACTTACATATACTTGTCTACCTTCCTAAAAAATAAGAACCTTTTAGCACAAGTTTTAACATAGAAGTAGCATGCCTGATAAGACTTATAAAAACCCGTTTTTATCTCGTAAAATCCGACTGAATCTAGATTTTGAATGCAAGTTGTCAATTTTATCTTAAACGTACGTTTTTTTTATTGATTTGATTCACTTTAAACCATCATATCTCTAGAACGGATAAAGACTATTGGCTAAAACGATCCTCCTGGATAAACATGTCTTTTGCATGTAAAATCCAAACGAATTAAGATGTTGTCAAATGACTAAAACGTATCTTATACCGAAGTCCGATACACCAATGGACCAAATTGATCTATCCAGTCACGTTCCAGTCAGAAGATCTTCAATGGTGATTGTTTTTCAGCGAAAACTCCCAACAAATGTGACCGTTTTTGCACGCAATATCCGAACAGTCCAGATAAAAGAGGGTAGGAGGCATTAGCTGAGTATTAGTTTCAGTCCAATTAAAACCCTTTGAATAAGGAATCATTCTATTCACATAATTTTCCTGGGTTTCAACCCAAGTTCGTAGTTCAAATACGGCTTAGTGTACCGTAACGTATGTACAGTGAGACAAATGTTCGAATGGCTATGCAAATGACCACTGGTCTGGCCTATGCCAGAAACGTTTCACCCCATATTCCTAGCTTCCTCGCTGTAACGACTCTAAATTTGGTAATTTATAGCTTTATACCGCACTACACAACACTACGCTACACTACAGTCCGACTCACGAACGATAAGACACTGACGAGGGTTATAATGTAGCCAGTTTCAAGTGACAGTTGCGGTTCGCGTATATACGTGTACTGCACTTCAAGAAAGCGTGAGTCCTGCAAATTATGTCTCTCACTTGCTTATGTAGAATTTGTCACTTACCATCACGTGAGCGAAGACAGCTCGCAACAAATGGAATAAAAAGTCACCAAGTAATTTGCTAAGATCACGTTTAATGCTCGCATTGGCTATTACATTTACTGCAGAGGATTTGGATTAGTTCAGGTTGAACCCGGGAGAATGCATACAGAATCTTTGGTGAAGTGGTAAATGCTGACTAAAATAGTATGTCTAAGCAGTTTCTGGTATAATATTGCCCTTTGTTCTCCTAACTTAAAGGAGGTGGCCACTTGGCCTTATGGACAGAAACTGTGTTCAATTACGTCGTAGACACTAACCAGTGATTGTCAATATAATTACCATAATTTATAAGCAAGATGGCCTCCGAGTAGTCTGTGTTTACGAATTTATCATTACCTAATCTTAACGACCATAATTTATTGGTCAGTCCACTCCGCCCCCCCCCCCCCCACACTGGTTTACTACGATCCTATTGGTTCTCCCTCCCAACTAACACACTTCCTGGAGACCCCAACTTCCTGAGTGGAGACTAGACATCCGTACTGTATATTTTGTTTGGGAAAGAGCAACAAATTTCGGTGATTTTTGCAGATTTCCGGCAGACTATAGTACCCAATGATGTTTGCACATTTTGGTCTCTGTTTAAGAATATTCACAGGAGACTATGGCACTCAGAGGTGTTTGCAATTTGTGGTTATTTTGTCGTGAATTCCGAACGTAGTATAACGGACAATGCTATTTTTTTACAACGTATGACTAAATTTACAGTTTTCGCGTACTTTTCCCGATTTTCTCCAACAATTCAAGAAGAGGCACCCAAAGAAGGGATTTGTTGCTATTTTGCTGACTTTTTAAAAAGACACAATAAATATCGATATCGCTGCTCCTTTACCGGATTTTGCTCTTATTAAGAATTATATCTAAACAAATTTTACTTCCTATTTTACCTATCCCCAAATGTTATCACGACAGACGTAAATAATGAGCTGTGAATGTTAAAAAGTTCCACATTGTATTATTTAGCAACAAATTGTGAAAAGCTCCGTCTGAAACATACTACCTTCCATCATTGCATTTTAGGACTGAATTGCTATTTTATTGATTTTTAGCCAGTGTTCTACGAACATGCACTCGAGAAGTCACACATAAAAAATTCGTTGATTGTAAATGTCAAACAACAACTACATTGCGTTTAATTAAAGGAATTACATGAATACTCTGCTTTAAATGTTTTTTAAGCACAAATGCTCATAAAGCCAATGTATTACTTACTCAAACTTAGCCACCACCACTAATAGTGTGTTAAAAACATTGACATAATTTTCAGGCTCCTACGAGGATCGTAGAACTACACTTTTTTTAAAAAGCGGTCGGAGTGCTTCAATAGAAAGATGAAGCAATGATAATATCCCACACCTGGAGTCCACACTCGGCCGGGGGAGCGCCCTGTCTCTGCATGATCCATCGTGTGCCCAGCCATATGGCCGTCATTCCCAGACCAACAACGTCGTTTTTGTCAATGCGCGTCCTGTCTGGTTGCTTGTGCCACGGTGGATTTACAACCAGAAGTGTATCTAACACCTCTGATAGCACACGAGACTCGCCACTGCTGTGCACCTTGTGACGTATGTGCGGTGTAGAGCACGCGAATATACAGACTATAAGAGAAAACGTATTCCATACTTTTGACGAGGGGCTGCGCCCTTTGCCCCACTGCTCCTCCCACCCATCACTCAGAGGGAAATAAGCGAGACACGACATGCCACAGTCTAGCTCTGCAGCAGACAAGCCTTTGTGAGAGAGAAACTACTACACAGACCATGATAAAATGACTTATGACGGGTTTAGCAATTGTGTTTTGTAACTCTCAACAAACCCATTTTGCAATACATATTAAACAAATAGATCTTACAGAGACCTGCCACACGCGTCTCTAACACTTCTTATGTTATTGAAGCACACACTCTTTATCAGTTGTCTAAAATCTGTAGGCTGTTCCAGAGATGAGTAGTGCAGATGTAGTCTATTCCAGAACCTCACAGTGCACTGACATACCATTTACACTGAATACAGCATCGGTTCCACACAACACAAAACCTCTTATAGATCATTAACAGTATATGTTTGAAGAAATACTTTTACAACTAATGTTTTACAATTATAGAACTTTATCCTCATTCCAACTGAAAAAGTCATTGATGAATATGTCATCCACGAAAATGAGCTACAAGTACAGCAGACGATTCTCTCTTGTTTTAATTTCATTATCATAACAATCAGAGGTACAGTGTGTCACTCCTTAAGGTCGTCAGACATATTGTTGTCCACTGATATAACCACTATCTATCCGCCTACCATTTGTGAATGGTGCATACAAAGAATTCCTCTCGTCAAACCTACGTAATTTCTAGTTATAATAATACCCAAAGACTTGTGTGAGACGCTGCAATAAACTGAAGAAGTATTTTGTAAACCACTTCTCCCTCGTGATACGGGATCTCCTCATATTCTTGTCTTTTAACAGATATAGCACTGAGAATTCCAGTCTCTGAAATACATCTCCAAAACCCATCTTCCTGCTATAAGTCTTAAAAACAATGAACTAATTATGAAATTGCGGTATAGCATCTGTAATATATTCTACACACTCTATTTCCGCTACAGTATCTCGACACCTAACAATAATAATACCAGCATCAATCTTGCACCAGAGACGAAGGCTCTCTATCCGCTTAAGAGTGCTGGGTTATTATTAACACACTTTCTTCCTTAGTAAGATGACTCTGCATTGGTGAATAGAATGTAATGCACTGCTGGGTGTCTAAGGTGTCAGGCAAATCCAACACCTTCCATGAAAACCCTGACATGATAGCAAATCCGGCAATATGTCACACAGCTCCGAATAAATCCTGACATTAAATTAACCAAAGTAATACAATCAACGAGTGAGCAAATGGAATGCCAGAGACTAACACAAGAACGCGTAAATGCATGTCATACCTTCCCACTGTGATACAGACACAGTTCCGAGGGGAGAAACAACAACAGAAGCCGAGAGCACAGTCGTGTAGGCTAGAAGGCCCTAGGACAAGAGCGGGACAATTAGACACCCACATCGCCGGCCGACCACAGGGAGGTCGATCCCCAGCCCATGTTAAAAGATAGAGCTCTCCAGAAGAACAGTATAGATCTTACAATAACACTAAAAGGGCCACACCAGCTGCAAGTTTTAGCGTGAGACTATACGCGTCTCTGTTATGTCGCAGATATTAAAAACATTGGCCCACCCCGAAAAGTATAACGTTTGTCATTGGATAGACAGAACTTTTGTAGGCAGAGCTTAAGGTTGACACCGAGACGCTGATTGTTCAGTTGGAAACACAGCCAGATACCTATTTCTTAGTACAGTAGTATAGTAGTACAGTAGTAAGGATAAGTTCGAGAGAGTTGCTACAGAGACTGCGAGGTGTGTGGAGCTAGCTTCCCGCCACCCCTGACGCTGCCTTACCACCGACAAGGTAACGAACGCACGCGATGCCACATAAGAGCACATAAGGCTTCACTCAGAACTACAGAAGTATCTTCTGTTACACCCCATTTTTACGTAATACTAGTGTCGATCGTAAATTAAACTTACGTGTTATTCATATTTGCAATTTAAAGTTAAAATCTGAAACGCGATAATTTTTCTGTTATATAATCATGGAGAAAACACATCAGCTATTGTAATTTATGACAAGTTAAATAGGTAATTAAAGATAATTGAGGGTCAATGTAGACCATTTTTGATAGTTATCTCTTTTATGAAATTTAATTTAAACGTAGATTATAGATGTGATATGGCATAGGTCATCCTTCTATCCATTATAGAACTTAAAAACTCATTCAGGGAATATTCGTTCACATGTTTGTTGAACGCATTTGGTTTTTATCATCCTGCATTAAAATATTTCCTTTTATCAATAGTACAATTTATAAACAATGTATTATAAGTAGAATAAAAATTCTAATGGTAAACTCAACTGCTTTTTCGACGTTATTTTACCAGCTAATTAAAAATATGAAAGCCTTGAACCCCTTCCACTAAATTTAGTTAGTATTAAGATTCTTTTACAGGGAGTGCAGTGGAGCTAACGCTGAAAGCATTAAGTATTTGATTGTATCACCGCTAGTCTCACTGAACTCTTTTGAAATCTACATGTCATGTGTGGTCTGGCGTCTCCGTACCAGCGGCAGGTCCCAGGTTCAAACTAGTCAATTCCCTAAAAAACAAGCTCAGAGCGTCATAGCGTGAAAGTGGTAGGGAGACACGACTTAGAACAAAGAGACACCATGCAGAATGTTAGAGGTGCTGGAACAGAGTGGTGCGTTTTGTAGATATCGACCTCCAACATCAAATTGCTCTTAATAGTGCTGTACCTGGGTAGTATGTACTACCAATGTGATAAGTTTTTATTAATAGCCTCTGCATCCCAGATGGACTGATCATGGCCCATATATAAGTGTGATGACGTTAACGAGACTCTCCCGCCACACTTACGGGCAAACAAGCGCCTGCAATCTCCCCCACACAATATAAAGAAGCCCTGCCACTCCCCAACAACCAACACTTCCCTAGATACTACTAAACCCACTGTCTATGTGACATTTTACATACTGAGTTTCTTCTGTACCCACTATGCCTTATTTAGTATTATTTATATATGAGAATAGCCATGCTCCTGTACACTTAATTATCGCTATGCTTAGTATAATTTACACATAACATTGTATTCCAATCAGAGTAGTAGAGCAAATCTCACCCCAACATAATCACTCGGTGAACTCATATCTCCCTTTGCTGCATGACAGTGTGCTGAATACTTTTGTAGGAGATTGAACCAGATTCTGTGGAGGAAATATAACCATCTTTTGAAATGATTCTAGTGTGTTTAAAGGGGTTTGTTCAAATCACCTGCAGGCCACCTTACAGAGTGTCATAGAGAGTACCTTTAATTGTACTGAAGAGGAATTCTAGACCTAATAACAAGCAATGGTTATTTTTATGTACTTCGATGTCAACTACAACAGTAATCAACGACCTATCACAGACTGGCCATCAATTCTCTACTATCTTTTTATAGACAAATGCTTGATCCTACATCTGCATCTAAACAGAGCTAAGGCAAGGCATTCTACAGTGTATGTCGGAGGATACATCTTACTGGTATTATTGATCATTCTTCCATCACACCCTCATTAACTGTAAAAAACTTTGTCAATCTGTCTCAATACATACCCCAAACTATCCTTATTCTTCGGAAAAAATATGTAGTCTATTCCACAACTTTTTTTCCGGTTACATATTCGAATCGAGTATACCAGTCTATACGATTGTATCTGCAGCCACATCATGCAATTGCATTGCAGATCTGCTATGTAACACAGTCTTACCTGTAGTAAAACTGTGTTGTAAGTCACGACCGTCATGGACAAATGATATTTTACCCAGAGTGACATCTCCTTTTACCTTCATGTAAGTACCCTACAACCTGCTTTTTTTATCCCCGACAGAATCTACATCCAGAAAATTCACAAAGAGCTCATCCCCACCGATACTCATCCAACTAGACGGCCAGGGACCGGAGGATGCATTTTGTAACTGTTTGATAGCTCCACTTAACTGTGTAGGGGATAGGACGGGGGGACGGGGGGGGGGGGGGGAAGGATGGTTGAAGGGTAGTGCGAACATCTTTTACCCTGGTATGGGAAAATTAATTATTGTTTCTGATATCAGTCTAGACGATGTATAACAGATTTGGCAAAGATTTTGGCTCACGGGCAATGCTGAGCCCGAGTGCCGAAGCACTCAACCTCTACATCTACGTGATTACTCTGCTATTGACAATAAAGAAGCTGGCAGAAAGTTCTATGAACCACCTTCAAGCTATCTCTCCACCGTCCCACTCTCGAACAGTGCGAGGGGGCGCACGAGCACTAAAATTTTTCTGTGCGAGCCCTGATTTCTCTTGTTTTATCGTGACGTTCATTTCTCTCTATGTAGGTAGGTCCGAGCAGAGTGGTTGCGCAATCGGAGAAGAAAAGCGGTGATTGAAATTTCATGAGAAGATCCCGTCGGAACGAGAAACGCGTTTGTTCTAATGATTGCCACTACAATTCACGTATCATGTCTGTGTCACTACCCCCCCCTACCCCCCCCCCCCCCCATCCCCCCCCATCCCCCCATTTCGCGAGACTACAAAACGAGCTGCCCTTCTTTGAACTTTTTCAGTGTCATCTGTCAGTCCCACCTTCACATTTCCGCCACCACTACACCACTGAGGGGTGGAGATACGAAAACTAAGAAAGCACCACATTTAAGTGGCAGTACAGCTATATAGCATACTACTTGGTTCTATACTTACATTTATGAACAACTTACATTACACAACTTACATTTATGAACTAGTTTGGACAAGAAGAGAATAGAAGCTTTCGAAATGTGGTGCTACAGAAGAATACTGAAGATAAGGTGGATAGATCACGTAACTAATGAGGAGGTATTGAATAGGATTGGGGAGAAGAGAAGTTTGTGGCACAACTTGACTAGAAGAAGGGATCGGTTGGTAGGACATGTTTTGAGGCATCAAGGGATCACAAATTTAGCATTGGAGGGCAGCGTGGAGGGTAAAAATCGTAGAGGGAGACCGAGAGATGAGTACACTAAGCAGATTCAGAAGGATGTAGGTTGCAGTAGGTACTGGGAGATGAAGCAGCTTGCACAGGATAGAGTAGCATGGAGAGCTGCATCAAACCAGTCTCAGGACTGAAGACAACAACAACAACAGTGATCACACAGAAAACAAGTCTTCAGTAATAACTAATTCTCTTTTGTGCGCTGAAGACGCCATAAGATTATTTATCTGGTAAAAACAGCCGGCATTCGGACAGACGGAGACAATTTCATAAACTTCCGCACTCAGTTTGCCATGTAATCGTGACTAATTTAGTTTCATAATGGATAAACGGTCTTTCACACAAATATGTGAATCAAAATATTGCACCACCTTTGCAACATAGTTATGGAGACTTGGTAAATCTACCTGAGAAAAGCAATTTAGGCATCCTGGACAGTTTTAGAGTAAAGAGATTCGTAGTTAAAAGTGGTATTACCGTGCAGGTCAATCAGTTACATCTGCACGTGCAAATAGCGCTTTCGACTTAAACGGCAAACCCTCTCGAAAAAGGCTCCAAAACAGATATAAGATTGACAGTGACCTCAAAACCTTTATAAAACTACTGTTCTAATTCGTGCAAGTTCACAATGTATTTTTCAGACCTCACGCTTTCTTTAACGACAGTGAGCTAGGGGAACTGGCTGCTTTTGTCAGAATGGTCCCTTCCGCAACACGATTTTCTTTTTAAATGCATCGCCGTCAAATCTGTGGTCAGTGTACAATCACGTCCACTTCAAACGCGAAGTCTGCAATGCATTCCGGATGAACTAATTTCGTTCCTGCACTGCTATTCATAAAGTCAACAATATCGAGATTTAAATCGAAAAGTCGCTCCAGGCATGCCCCTTGACTTCAATACCGTACTTTGCAGTAATGTATGAAATCTCCATACACTTCGCTCAGTTCCATTTAAGACTATTGCAACTAAAAATGGAATAGTGGATGCGACTCCAGAAATTTTGCTGTTTATTTCATCAGTTTCTTCAAGTGCTCTGTGCCTGAAAATTTAGCACAAAGTTCTTTTTGATGTACAGAGCATTGAATTCCGTCTACCGACCATTGTAAGTTTTTGGTCTTTCACTCCCATGTAAACGTTTACATTCTTTCTGCATGGTACCATTACGTTGTTTTACAGTAAATTGGGAGTAGCCCGATGTTTACGCGAATTGAGAATTCTCATCCCTCTATTCTTTTATACTTATTTATTTTAAAGGATTGTGGCGATAGATCACCAGACTGTCTCTCTTTACAAACAGCCACTGAACCTGTGACCGTCCTCCACTCCACAAAGAAATAGCGAAGGGTAAGCAGCACTGACACAACGATTTCATCGATCTCAGAGAGTTGTGCCGACCGCAGAGTGCTTAACCGCAATACTAAATTAAATGTCACGCCGTTCTTTGTACTTAGGAGGAGGACCGATCAAATCCGAATGACAGGCAGGGTGTTGACCAGCACACAGTTTGCATTCATTGCATGCATTGCATGCGTCAAGTTTGACAGGCCGCGGCCGGCTATAATGTAAGGCAATAGAATTTTTCGCACATTCAGGGAAGTCTAAATTGGCTATTTAATAAACTGAATGAGTATACGGGAATACAAATAATGAAAAAGTTTATCATTAAAATATTCATATTTTTGAACCAAGAACTTTCACATTGTCGAGATCAGCTTCACAAAAGCACTGCTGCAGCCAAGAATTCGCTGCAGACAACGTTTAAGTACAACACTCTAACTTAAAGGGTGACAGGGACTGTTCGAGAACTACTAACCATGCAGTGGTTACAGATTAGAGGTGTGGTGTCGTGTAATTGTGTGTGTTGTGTTGTACAATTTCAGCAAGATTACAATAAAACGAATTAATTATTAATGTAAAATGAAGTTTTATTTAATGATTGTTTTTCCCGACTAATGGACGTTAATTTGTTAAAGAAAACTCCACATGGGAACGTGAAGCAATGTTGTCTGTCAAGCAGTGTAAATGTCGTTGAAATCATTCACAAAACTGATCATTTATAACCAACAAAAAAGCTAAATGTATGGTAAGTAATCTGAACCAAACAAGATTAATGATTTTAATAATTCCAGTACTGTTGTTCAAAAGACTTTTTGCTAACTGCAGATCGTTTATCAGAAGTAACGCTGCTGTTATCTTGAAGTGGCAACAATTTTCTTTAAGCAAAATAGTCAATCTCCTAGAGAATTCCTAGGTAGAATCGGAAAGTTACTTCACTGATGATGATGATGATTCTTTACCTCGCACAGGTGAAGATGAAGACATTGTGAACGAGGGACGATTTGTGTAAGGTGATTCAGATGCTGATATACGTCAATCATCACCTCCTTCACCACAGCAGGTACAGCTGGAAGCGTCTACAAAGTTGCTTGGAAGGGAAGGAAACATGTGGGTGATCAGATTTTATTCATCATCTGAAAGGTGAGTTGTGAATGTTCTGAAGGAGAGAGAAGGTCCCACTGCTTGTGACTGCCAACAAGTAGACAGCTCTGTCATCAGTGGAAATGCTCAAAAAGTACTAAAAAACAATGACAGGACTGTATCACTTAAGTATCGGGAGAAATTGATAGTCGTCATATATGTTCTGTGTGTATTGTGCATACAATGTATGTCTTTAGATGATATGTGGCCGCACTCTTCTGGACCCACTTTCATCAAGGACATTATGCCAAGGGACAGGCGTTCCTCAGATTTCTCCATTTTATGAAAAATCAACCCAGGTTTAACGACTGTAAGTCAACGAATTCGCTCTTGTATCAGAAATTTGGGGAACGTTCATTGAAAACAGTATTCGCACTTACCACCCTGGAAAAAATTAACGAGTAGCTGTTACCAAACAAAGCAATATGCAGGTTTACTGAATTCCTGTCCAACAAACCAGACACATATGGTCTCAAATTCTGGTTGGCTGTTCATGTAACGACAAGGTATATATGTAACACTTTCCCACGCCTTGACAAAGAGGACACACATAGAGAAAAACAACCATTTGGAGAGTACGTTGTTCTGCGTCTCATGGAGCCATTTGTAAAAGAAGAAAGAAATGTGACCAGAGACAACTTCTTTGTGCCTCTTCATCTTGGTAAATAACTCAAAGAAAGAAAACGTCATTACAATGAACAAGATCAGCGGTGAGATCTCCGATGAAGTAAGGACACCGAAAGCTGAAATACACTCCACCACATTACTGCACAATAGTAGCAACACAGACTGCACCTTGACTGTATACCAAGGAAAGAAGAGTAAAAATGTCATTCTTCTGAGTACGTAGCATGCTGAAGTAGCAATAAGCGAGGAAGGAAAGAAAAAACCGGAAACCGTAACTTTCTACAATGCAACAAAGTACGGGTTGGATGTGGTTGATAAAATGATTCGTGAAGAGACTACGAAGGCTGCGTGTAGGAGATGACCAATGCATGTCTACTACAACATACTAGGCATGGCGGCAATACATGCATGGTCGTCTATAACATGGTAACGAACAAGAAAATTAAAAGGACGAGGCTCATACTTAAAATGGCAGATGGAATCAGGGGAACAAAAGAGGAATAACATCAAGCAAAGGATGAGGATATGGGACTGAAATCACCTAGAAAGGTGAGGATGTGTCAAATCAGTTTCTGCAAAGGCAACAAGACCAGCGGAAACTGTGTGAAGTCATGAGCGGAAAATGTGCACGTAAAATAGGTCACCTGTGCTGAGTGTGTCTAGCAGTTTCAGGTGACTTGAGTGAAAAATAATACAGAGCTGTTTGTAAAACGCATGTGAGAGCAAAATCGACCAAAAGTACTAAATGTGTCTAGAACGTTGTATGAATAGTTAATAAATTAAAATCTATAGTTAAGAAACTTCTTAGCAGTAGCAACAATAAATTACTATGATACGCTGTTGCTCAAATAAATTAGTAATTATTAGTTATAATTGTAAACAAGTGTTATGATTACTAGAAATAAAGTATGGATTATCAAACACTAAAAAACGTACTTGTTTAAGTCAAATATGAAAATATGGAGAAATGACCCCTTTCCGCCATTTTAGGAAGGCAGAAACTCCGCAGTTCTAGAGTTAAAACTGCCACTGCAATAATTCACTAAGATTGCCGCTAACATAAGAGAATCACTTATCAATTCTGCTTCAGGCTTTATTTTACTTGTAATAAGTAGTATATCTTAACCTTTTTTCACCTTCACTATATGGATTAACATTGGAAAGTATTTCTCAATGTATCACGACACATTAATATTCAATATTTACCAATAAACTGTGCTGTGGATCAATAGCGCTAATGGTTGCGCTTTTTGGTAGCTGAGTAGAAAGTTTAACATTTATATAGGACGAGAATTACAATGAAAGAAAATTCATTTCAGTAATATACAAACTACTTTAAAAAAATAAGTTAGCTACGTAATAGTTTAGTAGAGATTTTTACAGGCCTCTGTGTTATGAGCATTAATCATATCCTAGCAGTACAACAGAATTTTTCTACAAAAATCACAGATAACTAAATATTGACATTTTCATTATCCTTTTACATGGGTATTGTCTGAGATATAATTTAAATTATGTCCTTGACGATAATTATTATTTTACTAATGATGAAGTGCCTTGAATCAGTATCACGAGAATACAATCAAATTTCTGTCACATTCCACATACAATGCTGTCCTGAATATTATTTTGAATAAAATACGGCTGAGGATATTACAGAGGATAATACGCCATTACGCTAATTTTACTTGTACTCCGCTGATGTAGCTGGCGTTGAGTTTCTTGAGATAAAGCAGAGAGGTCAGAGAGAAATCAAAGTGTTTTACTCAGTTGTGGCGACGATGAATTAGGCTGGATCCAAGCACCAGTCTGCAACAATGCTCCTACCGGAATCTCGTGGTGCAGTAAAGCGGTGGGCGTCGTTAAGTCCCCCTTTGTAAGGTACGCAGTAGTAAACGTAACAAAAAATTCTCGAAGAGTCAGCATCTTCTCAACGTGGAATCTAACGGCAGGCGGTGATATACGAGGAAGGAGAATGGGGTGAGGAGAGCGCGTCTGAGAGTTTTGTGTCCTCAGAACGACGGCTCCTCTGCAAGCCTACTATGTTCAAATAATTAGCTCTCCTGCCGTCTTCTGAGAAAGAGAGCCGGCCAGATTCTACCATATGCAAATAAAGCAACTAATCCCCTCTAAATAAGAGGATTATGAACCTGCTTAGGCGTCAACCGAGACAAAGGAGGGTATTTTCTGCACGAAGGAAATGTTTCGAGGAGAAGTTGTTCAAGTTTTCCGCTGAATTTAATGGTTGTCGCCATTTTGGAGTAATTTCTAAGTTCGTCCATGACGACCGTCTCATAGATTCAGGGATACTTTCCTGCAAGATATCAGAAATCTAGCTATGTTTGTCAAATTAATCTTGGATTTTTACTTTGAGAGAGAAAACTACACGCAAATTTACTCAGACATTGAAATAAAATTAATATAAAAAGTGATATACACCAGTGTTCACAGCAACTAAATGGTCCATATTCTGTAGGAATATAAATCACATTTATTTAATTGAGCATCTGTTTTATTTTCCCTGTGCAATCGTTTGTGTAAGCGTCTTCGCATCTGACGAGGTACACTAGAGTTGTAGTGTCACACTGTCTTTTCAAGAAGTTACACATATTCTCGTAATTGTTCACATTTACATTATCATACATCGTCCTCCAACTTGGCTATTGCTCCTGTAGTCCTCCTAGAAGAATTCCTTAGGTATACGACGATCGCGCAGCTAGAAAACATTCACATGTGAATTTCACAACAGAGGGAGTCGTAAGTAAATTAACAAAACGCAGAATGACTGCTTAACGTTCCTCAATGAAAATATAACAATGCTTAAAATTTAAATTTAAACTAATTTCTGCTGTATTAATTAACTATTAGACACCTTCCAATGAAGGGCTTGTTACATTACTTTGAATGACCCTTCCTTCAACAGTAACAGTGAGTCAATATTTAGCTCCGAGCCACCCATAAAACGCTGCATACAATGAACGCTCGGAAAAATAAATCACATAGGGATTGAGCCAAGACAAAGGTTGTAATACGTAAACTAATTAGATCTTCACAAGTGTGACAGCTTAATTCCTTCTACTCGTATTCATCATTTTGATTTGCAGCTCTTTCAGTTGGACGTGTTTCAGTTAAAATTGTTGGATGTGAGGTCCGCCAGTTATGCAAAACACCGTTTTACCTCAGTACCCAAACGTGTTTCGGCACCACTGTGTCATCATCAGTGGGTTTTCGTGTTTTATTTATCCTTTACGTTTGCTGTGAATGAATTTTCTGGATCACATGTGTCGATTACTACAGGTGGCTTGTCATGCTTTCGTGTGGCAAGCAATTTCATTCTCCGCATAATGGTGAGGTGTTGTGATGCGCACTTAACTATTACAAGTATTTTCCCCAAATAACGTAGTAAAACACTTTTTATTAAAACTCTTCGTATCTTAGTGACATACCAACCATCTGAGTAAAAATTTATATTGACTAAAAATAAAACTTTGCTGTAGTCGTATCTGAGACATACAAAGGCTGCTGAAAGCGACTAACTTTACAGAACCACCACTACTCTGTTTCTGTCATATTGTGGGTTAGGAAGATATGATGGAGGAAGGGGCGGGGAGAGTTATACGCTCTTCCGTAACTCCTTACTACAGCCGCACTTAGCATTAGATGAAGATTTGACGGTGTACCTCATATATATGAATTCAGATTTTTACTTAATTTTGATACAGAGAGCACCAGATTAATTTTCTGCCAATAGAACACTTATTACCAATGGACCGTGTCCCATTTGTGTACCACACCCGCATCAGTAAAAATCCCCGTGAGCACTGATCCTATTGCCTATATATTTGCGTCCGTAAGGACTGTAACGAAACCGGAATCAAACCGGTTGTGATCCAGTATAGTTCCAGTAAGTCAAAACACCAAGAGTGAGGAGACAAGCCCACAATCAATGGGAAGTTGACCCACCTAAAACAGAATCTTCAGTTAAAGTGTCCACAGTACTTAACTGAACGTACCGATGGCATTCCACACTCCACAAGAAAAGGTATCACTTCTTTGAAACCCCATAATTTTCTCTCATTGAAGAGCTTAATTTTGAAACTAGATTCAAAGGTGTCTTCAACCTCCCTCTATAATAGGGCAAAAGCGTGGCTCGCTGTAACGTCACCCTTGGGCCGGATGACGCTCCAAACAGGAAGGTGCGGAAAGCGTCTACAACTCAGTAGTTCATATGAGGTGTACATCTCCAACAACATTTATACTCCGCAAGCAACCCAACGGTTTGTGGCGGAGGGCACTTTACGTGCCACTGTCATTACCTTCCTTTACGGTTCCAGTATGGTTCGCGGGAAGAACGACTGTCTGAAAGCCTCCGTGCGCGCTCAAATCTCTCTAATTTTACATTCGTGATCTCCTCGGGAGATATAAGTAGGGGGAAGCAATATCATCAATATCTCATCCAGAAACGCACCCTCTCGAAACCTGGACAGCAAGCTACACCGCGATGCAGAGCGCCTCTCTTGCAGAGACTGCCACTGGAGTTTGCTAAACATCTCCATAACGCTAGTACGCTTACCAAATAACCCTGTGAAGAAACACGCCGCTCTTCTTTGGATCTTCTCCGTCTACCCGACCCAGTACGGATCCCACACTGATGAGCAATACTTAAGTATAAGTTGAACGAGTGTTTTGTAAGCCACCTCCTTTATTGGTGGACTTAATTTTCTAAGGACTCCCCCAATGAATCTCAACCTGGCACCCGCCTTACCAACAATTGATTTTATATGATCATTCCACTTCAAATCGTTCCGCACGCATACTCGTAGATGTCTTACAGAAGTAACTGCTACCAGTGTATCGTATAATCATACAATAAAGGATCCTTCTTTCTATGTATTCGCAATACATTACATTTGTCTATGTTAAGGGTCAGTTGCCAATCCCTGCCCCAATTTCCTATCCGCTGCAGATGTTCCTGCATTTCGCTACAATATTCTAATGCTGCAACATCTCTGTATACGACAGCGTCATCCGCGAAAGGCCGCATGGAACTTTCGACACTATCTACTAGGTCATTTATATATATTGTGAAAAGCAATGGTCCCATAACACTCCCCTGTGGCACGCCAGAGGTTACTTTAACGTCTGTAGATGTCCCTCCATTGAGAACAACATGCTGTGATCTGTTTGTTAAAAACTCTTCAATCCAGCCACAAAGCTGTTCTCATATTCCGTAGGCTGTTATTTTGTTTATCAGGCGACAGTGCGGAACTGTATCGAACGCCTTCCGGAAGTCAAGGAAAATAGCATCTACCTGGGAGCCTGTACCTAATATTTTCTGGGGCTCATGAACAAATAAAGCGAGTTGGGTCTCACACGATCGCTGTTTCCGGAATCCATGTTGATTCCTACAGATTAGATTCTGGGTTTTGAGAAACGACAGGATACACGAGCAAAAAACATTTTCTAAATTCTACAACAGATCGACGCCAGAGATATAGGTCTATAGTTTTGCGCATCTGCTCCACGACCCTTCTTGAAAACTGGGACTACCTGTGCTTTTTTCCAATCATTTGGAACCTTCCGTTCCTCTAGAGACTTGCGGTACACCGCTGTTGGAAGAGGGGCAAGTTTTTTCGCGCGCTCTGTGTAGAATCGAATTGGTATTCCGCCAAGTCCAGTGGACTTTCCTCTGTTGAGTGATTCCAGTTGCTTTTCTATTCCTTTGACACTTATTTCGATGTCAGCCATTTTTTCGTTTGTGCGAGGATTTAGGAAAGGAACTACAGTGCGGTCTTCCTCTGTGAAACAGCTTAGGAAGAAGGTGTTTAGTATTTCAGCTTTACGCGTGTCATCCTCTGTTTCAATGCCATCAACATCCCAGAGAATCTGGATATGATGTTTCGAGCCACTTACGGATTTAACGTAAGACCAGAACTTCCTAGGATTTTCTGTCAAGTCGGTACTTTCGAATTCACTGAACGCTTCACGCATAGCCCTCCTTACACTAACTTGCACATCGTTTGGCTTCTGTTTGTCTGAGAGGTTTTGGCTGCGTTTAAACTTGCAGTGAAGCTCTCTTTGCTTTCGCAGGAGTTTCCTAACTTTGTAGTTGTACCACGGTGGGGTTTTCCCGTCCCTCACAGTTTTACTCGGCACGTACCTGACTAAAACGTATTTTACGACTGCCTTGAACTTTTTCCATAAACACTCAGTGTTGGAACAGAAATTATCGTTTTGATCTGTTAGGTAGTCTGAAATCTACCTTCTATTACTCTTGCTAAACAGACTAGGTTGGTTAACGAAGTCACGTAGACACCATATGCCACAACGTGTCTGGCCATCGCCATCGTGGACGTGCCACAAGATGGAAACTGTACTCCCTCCTACTCAAACGTAACCCCTTCATTTGACGCCTATTAGCAAAAGGACTTATGGCTGGGCGAGGAAAAAATTTCAGGCACACCACTGCTCAGAATCGATACGAAACACTCTCAAGAGGTGGCATAAAGGGCGTCAATGCAACCACCGCTTCCCTTGGGGCGCTGATGAGCACACATTTCGAGGTCGAAAACGAAAGCCTGCAGCGTGATGAGAAGAAAGACGATATTCCCGACTACGTTCGCCATTTCTGACACTTTCCGAATGATTCGACCCTGCAGCTATGAGACTGCAACCTTACTGAAAGTGATCTGACTCCTGTAGAGTGTAGTGTGACCGTAATTCTAGCTCTGGTATACAGGATGGAACCACTACTGGCCCTTCAAAACCATTCAACCAAATCTGAAAGTGATAAGAGTGTTTATGTTTCGCACCCCTTACCTTCGTCCCAACCTGTGGTGTGATCACAGAGTGGTGCAAATTTATACAAGCCTTAATAAAAGGCTCCTTCTAACACTCCTACATTCGGTAAAACCGTCTGTGCCACCCACGCACCTACGTTACTTGAAAGAGACTTCAACTCCCACTCAGCTTAGTGTGTCTGACGGCTGCTGTTACTCTTCAGGCCAAGCAACCCCTTTCACATTCAAAATCTGTGATGTTCTTTGCGCATAGTATACGATGGCTTTTCGGACAGTAAGTTCCGATCGGTCGCGATATGAAAACCACTGTGATAATCGGAAGAAGCTCTACATAAATGTCTTGAGCGATGTCTCTATTACGCACGTCGCTATTTCCAGTTCTGAGTGCACAGTACGTAAAGACGCATAGGAAATTTTGCCTCCCAGCATGTATGAGGGCCTAGTGAGAGTTCTGGCCTGATATCTACATCTACATCTACATCCATACTCCGCAAGCCACCTGACGGTGTGTGGCGCAGGGTACCCGGAGTACCTCTATCGGTTCTCCCTTCTATTTCAGTCTCGTATTGCACGTGGAAAGAAGGATTGTCGGTATGCCTCTGTGTGGGCTCTAATCTCTCTGATTTTATCCTCATGGTCTCTTCGCGAGATATACGTAGGAGGGAGCAATATACTGCTTGACTCTTCGGTGAAGGTATGTTCTCGAAACTTTATCAAAAGCCCGTACCGAGCTACTGAGCGTCTCTCCTGCAGAGTCTTCACCTGGAGTTTATCTATCATCTCCGTAACGCTAAATGATCCTGTAACGAAGCGCGCTGCTGCTCTCCGTTGGATCTTCTCTATCTCTTCTATCAACCCTATCTGGTGCGGATCCCACACTGCTTAGCAGTATTCAAGCAGTGGGCGAACAAGCGTACTGTAACCTCCTTCCTTTGTTTTCGGATTGCATTTCCTTAGGATTCTTCCAATGAATCTCAGGCTGGCATCTGCTTTACCGACGATCAAATTGATATGATTATTCCATTTTAAATCACTCCTAATGCGTACTCCCAGATAATTTATGGAATTAACTGCTTCCAGTTGCTGACCTGCTATTTTGTAGCTAAATGATAAGCGACCTATCTTTCTATGTATTCGCAGCACATTACACTTGTCTACAAGGAGATTCGATTGCCATTCCGTGCACCTTGCGTCAATTCGCTGCAGATCCTCCTGCATTTCAGTACAATTTTCCATTGTTGCAACCTCTCGATACACCACAGCATCATCTGCAAAAAGCCTCAATGAAATTCCGATGTCATCCACCAGGTCATTAATGTATATTGTGAATAGCAACGGTCCTATGACAGTCCCCTGCGGCACACCTGAAATCACTCTTACTTCGGAAGACTTCTCTGCATTGAGAATGACATGCTGCGTTCTGTTATCTAGGAACTCCTCAATCCAATCACACAATTGATCTGATAGTCCGTATGCTCTTACTTTGTTCATTAAACGATTGTGGGGAACTGTGTCAAACGCCTTGCGGAAGTCAAGAAACACGGCATCTACCTGTGAACCCGTGTCTAAAGCCCTCTGAGTCTCGTGGACGAATAGCGCGAGCTGTGTTTCACACGACCGTCTTTTTCGAAACCTATGCTGATTCCTACAGAGTAGATTTCTAGTCTCCAGAAAAGACATTATACTCGAACATAATACGTGTTCCAAAATCCTACAACTGATCGACGTCAGAGATATAGGTCTATAGTTCTGCACATCTGTTCGACGTCTCTTCTTGAACACGGGGATGACCTGTGCCCTTTTCCAATGCTTTGCAAACCTTCGCTCTTCTAGAGACCTACGGTACAGCGCTGCAAGAAGGGGGGCAAGTTCCTTCGCGTACTCTGTGTAAAATCGAACTGGTATCCCATCAGGACCAGCGGCCTTTCCTCTATTGAGCGATTTTAATTGTTTCTCTATCCCTCTGTCGTCTATTTCGATATCTACCATTTTGTCAACTGTGCGACATTCTAGAGAAGGAAGCACAGTGCAGTCTTCCTCTGTGAAACAGCTTTGGAAGAAGACATTTAGTATTTCGTTCTTTAGTCTGTCATCCTCTGTTTCAGTACCATTTTGGTCACAGAGTGTCTGGACATTTGGTTTTGATCCACCTACCGCTTTGACATACGACCAAAATTTCTTAGGATTTTCTGCCAAGTCAGTACATAGAACTTTACATTCGAATTCATTGGAGGCCTCTCGCATAGCCCTCCTCACACCACATTTCGCTTCGCGTAATTTTTGTTTGTGTGCAAGACTTTGGCTATGTTTATGATTGCTGTGAAGTTCCCTTTGCTTCCGCAGCAGTTTTCTAACTCGGTTGTTGTACCACGGAGACTTTTTCCATCTCTTACGATCTTGCTTGGCACATACTCATCTAACGTATATTCTACGATGGTTTTAAACTTTGCCCACTGATCCTCAACACTATCTGTACTTGAGACAAAACATTTGTGTTGAGCCATCAGGTACTTTGTAATCTGCTTTTTGTCACTTTTGCTAAACAGAAAAATCATCCTACCTTTCTTAATATTTCTATTTACGGCTGAAATCATCGATGCAGTAACCGCTTTATGATCGCTGATTCCCTGTTCTGCATTAACTGATTGAAATAGTTAGGGTCTGTTTGTCACCAGAAGGTCTAGTATGTTATCGCCACGAATCGGTTCTCGGTTTAACTGCTCAAGGTAGTTTTCAGATAAAGCACTTAAAAATATTGCGCTGGATTCCTTGTCCCTTCCACCCGTTATTAACGTTTGAGTCTCCCAGTCTATATACGGCAAATTAAAATCTCCACCCAGAACTATAACATGGTGGGGAAATCTACTCGAAATATTTTCCAAATTATTCTTCAGGTGCTGAGCCACAACAGCTGCCGAGCCCAGAGGCCTGTAGAGACATCCAATTACCATGTCTGAGCCTGCTTTAACCGTGACTTTCACCCAAATCATTTCACAATTCGGATTTCCGTCAATTTCCTTCGATACTATTGCACTTCTTATCGCTATAAGAACGCCTCCCCCTTCACTGTCCAGCCTGTCTCTGCGGTATACTTTCTAATCTGAGTTTAGGGTTTCATTACTGTTTGCATGTGGTTTCAGCCAACTTTCTGTCCCTAGTACTATATGGGCGTTGTGACCGTTTATTAATGAGAGCAGTTCTGGGACCTTTCTATAGACGCTCCTGCAGTTTACTATTAGCGCATTAATATTGTTATTCCCTGTTGCATTTTGCCTACTCCTACCTTGCCGCGTCTCAGGAGGCGTCTTGTCGTCAGCCCACGTAACACATCGGTTATGCGGTTCCTTCTTCGTGTCAATTCTCGGCCGCACTGTGCAGGGGCAATGAAGATGCTCCTGCAGCGTTTTCAACGGGAAGTGTTTGGTCACCCACAATACAGCCCGTAACAGGCTGCACCTGAGCTTCATTCCCGCTCACATCAACTCCTACATATGAAGATAACATTTTGACAGAGACAACGAACTGTAGACCAGGGCAGAGAAATGGATGTAAGCCCAGACGGCTGCCTTCTATGACGAGGGTACTAGAAATTTGGTACAATGGTGCTCGAATTGTCTACGTCGGAGCTGCGACTATGTAGAGGAGTACATATAAGGTGTAGCTAACTTTTGCAAATAAATCGTTTTTGATTTTCACAGTGGTTTCATTTTCGTGACTGACCGGAAATTACGTTTCGAATGGCCATCGTATTTCGTTTAATAGAGCGCACCTACACTAGTGGCCATTAAAATTGCTACACCACGAAGATGTCGTGCTACAGACGCGAAATTTAACCGATGCTGTTCCATGCAAATGATTAGCTATTCAGAGCATTCACACATGGTTGGCACAGCTGGTGACACCTACAACGTGCTGACATGAGGAAAGTTTCCAACCGATTTCTCATACACAAACAGCAGTTGACCGGCGTTGCTTGGTGAAACGTTGTTGTGATGCCTCGTATAAGGAGGAGAAATGCGTACCATCACGTTTCCGACTTTGATACAGGTCGGGTTGTAGCCTATCGCGATTGCGGATTTCGGTATCGCGACATTGCTTCTCGCGTTGATCGAGATCCAATGACTGTTAGCATAATAAAGAATCGGTGGGTTCAGGATGGTAATACCGAACGCCGTGCTGGATCCCAAAGGCCTCGTATCACTAGCAGTCGAGATGACAGGCATCTTATCGACATGTCTGTAACGCATCGTGAAGCCACGTCTCGATCCCTGAGTCAACATATGGAGAAGTCTGAAAGACAACGACCATCTGCGTTTGCAGCAGCGTTGACTGTCAGCACGGAGAGCATGGCTGCGCTTACCCTCACGCTGCTTCACAGACAGGAGCTCCTGCGATGGTGTACTCAACGACGAGCATGGATGCACGAATGGCAAAACGTCATTTTTTCGGTTGAATCCAAGTTCTGTTTACAGTATCATGATGGTCGCATCGGTGTTTGGCGAAATTGCGGTGAACGCACATTAGAAGCGTGTATTCGTTATCGCCATACTGGCGTATCACCCGGCGTGATTGTATAGAGTGCCATTGGTTACACGTCTCGGCCACTTCTTGTTCCCACTGACGGCACTTTGAACAGTGGACGTTACATTTCAGATGTGTTACGACCCGTGCCTCTACCCTTTATTCGATCTTTGCAAAACCCTACATTTCAGCAGGATAATGCACGACTACTTATTGCAGGTACTGTACGGTCCTTTCTGGATACAGAAAACGATCGACTGCTGCCTGATGGGCGAAGTGGCAGAGCGGTTCTAGGTTCTACAGTCTGGAACAGCACGACCGCTACGTTCGCAAGTTCGAATCCTGCCTCGAGCATGGATGTGTGTGCTGTCCTTAGGTTAGTTAGGTTTAAGTAGTTCTAAGTTGTAGGGGACTGATGACGTCAGAAGTTAATTCCCATGCTACTAAGATCCATTTGAACCATTTTTGAACAGCTGCCCTGGCCAGCACATTCTCGAGATCCCTCACCAATTGAAAACATCTGGTCAATGATGGCCGAGCAACTGGCTCGACACAATACGCCAGTCACTACTCTTGATGAACTGTGGTATCATGCTGAAGCTCCATTGTCAGCTGTACCTGTACACGCCATCCAAGCTCTGTTTGACTCAATACCCAGGCGTATCAAGGCCATTATTACGGCCAGAGGTGGTTGTTCTGGGTACTGATTTCTCATGATCTGTGCACCCAAATTGCGTGAAAATGTAATCACATGTCAGTTCTAGTATAATATATATGTCCAATGGATACCTGTTTATCGTCTGCATTTCTTCTTGGTGTAGCAATTTCAATGGCCAGTAGTGTACTTGCAGTATCTTATGGAAAATCGTCTGTTTTCAAACAGATGCGCCAAGGCTTCGTTGGAAACATGGTTTTGAAATCCACAGCGTCGGACGCTAATCCGAATTCTAGAGCAGATGAAAACTATCTGCTGCAGGTTCATAAACAGCCACGCCACTATCTCGTTTCAAGGCCTAGATGTAAATAATAATAAATATAAGGTCTCTTAAAGTTTCCGTTCAGAGATCAAGTTCTACTGTCAGTTCCGTTCTAAGAATTCTAGACCCTAATGTTTAAACGTTGGTGAGCAATAACTTTGTCAGTGATTTTAACGCACGTAACTTCATGTATACTAAAATTACGAACATTCGAAATTAATCCACAACAGTGTACTAAAATATTATGTCTCCGAGAAAACGGCTGTTTGGAGGCTGCTATCTTGCGCAAAGGACAGCTGACAGCAGGTGTTCCCTTCGCCGTCCACTGTACCATACATATAAATACAGCCCGAGAAGCAAGACTAGCCTTCTTTTCACACCCAGCCACTCGACAATCCGCGTCAGTCAAACGCCGGAGTGAGCGCTGCCACGGATAACGTCAGAGACAGCCTGTCACAAAACACATATTTTCATTAATAATAGAGAGTTAAGTTCCGAGGACTATACACCGGCTTGCATGGGTTAAATTTCACATAAGTAACTTTTAGTATGCCGCAAATGTTGTCAATTATTTTCCTCTTTTGTGACCAACAATTATTGCGATTATCGGAAATCAAAGATAAAGACAATTGAATAGGAACTTACCGTAGAGGTAGCCTCTGAACTGCTCATATTGCTGTTTAGAATAGAGAGATTTATTGTAAGTATTGACGTAATGAATATTGACGTAATTATGTTGAGCATATGAAACTTTGCCAAATATATCTATGAATTAAAACTCAAAATCTTCATTTACGATCATATTCGTAATGCCGCTGAGCAAATACGGAACAAAACCATTTATTTCTGTGGCATGGACAAGAATGTGGTCTTGCTGACTGGGAACTATGGTCAGTATGTTGTTCATCGCATTCTGGATTACCACAGAGACAGTTTACATGCTCTTGTAAGAGATGGCGAACGACAATCCTATATTTACATCAAATCACCAATATTCTAATGTTCCAATTATTTTCTCCTATTACTTATGACTGATCAGATATATTATTAAGATATTATTATAATCATTACTAACCCGCGGCTTAATATTGGAGCTTTTCATCTCTAATGTTTTAGTTATATGTTCACCTGAAGATGTGGGTTTTAGTGCCACTAATCTGGTAGCAATTCAACAAAAAATTACTAAAAACTGCTGAAGCGATTAGTTAATACCGTCATTGTTGAGGTTGCCCATCTCAGTGAGACACTTGTCCCTTGATGACAGTAGACCACTGGTCTGTACGGAGAGCGACCTACGGGCCCATGGGCAGGAATCGGTTTCACAGTTGGAATAACCTTGGGATGGCCAGTTGCCTCTTGACACAATGTGCATGAACGGAAGGGAAGGAATTTGGTGCATAGAGATGTTACCCTGACGTGGCGTGGAACCGATTACTTTTGCTGGGAAGTCCATGTGGCGTCGTCATCCAACATAGCTCAGTCATCCAGGTAGAACTACGAGATTGCTTACGTGTAGTAGGCAGGTGCACACTTGTGCCTATGCACCACTACCTGTCATGTACCCAAAAAGAACACAGCCACTGTGAATGTGGATAGCTGCCTTTTTCCCTGTTGCGCATACGCCCAACTACCTGTCGTGTATCCAAAAAGACCAGAGCCACTATCAATGTGGATATCTGCCTTGTCCCTGTGTTAGTTGGTGGAGTAACGCTCAGTTCCCTGTTTCACCAAGCAAACCCATCTCAAAACATTTTCTTGGTCTTGCTGAGTACTTATGGTGACAATAACCCGAACTCACCTGCTGCCAGAGCTGCTGCAATAGATCTTTCAGGCTCACACTAATATGTCTATGAGTGTCCGGTGTGCAGCACTAAGGCACACCACTTTTTCATTTTGTCACAGCTGTGTTTCACTTCAAGCAATTACCGTGAAGGACACTGCCGCTGAACCGTAGTGCCTCGGTGCGTGCTATGGACACATTAATCATAGTCGCCAGCGGCTTAACACTTAACAGCATAGTTACTAACTTTCAAAGACATGAGAAAAATTTTAGCTCCGCGCGGGGTAGTTGCGTGGTCTGAGGCGCCTTGTCACGTTTCACGCCGCTCCCACCTCCCGCGCCCTCCCCCTACACCCGTCGGAGGTTCGAGTCCCCCCTCGGGCATGAGTGTGTATGTTATCCTTAGCGTAAGTTATGTTAAGTTACATTAAGTAGTGTCTAAGCGTAGGGACCGATGACCTCAGCAGATCGGTCAAATATCAACTTACCAGTTCCAAAAGAAATCCGTTGGAATTCGACTACTCGATAAATAGTACAAATCTCAAGGCTGTCAATTCAACTAAGTACCTTGGTGTTAAAATTATGAACAATTTCAGCTGGAAAGACCACATAGATAATATTGTGGGGAAAGCGAGCCAAAGGTAGCGTTTCATTGGCAGGACACTTAGAAGATGCAACAGGTCCACTAGAGAGACAGCTTACACTACATTCGTTCGTCCTCTGTTAGAATATTGCTGAGCGGTGTGGGATCCTTACAAGGTGGGATTGACGAAGGACATCGAAAGGGTGCAAAAAAGGGCAGCTCGTTTTGTATTATCACGTAATAGGAGAGAGTGTGTGGCAATTACGATACGCGAGTTGGGATGGGAGTCATTAAGGAAAAGACGTTTTTCGTCGTAGCGATATCTATTTACGAAATTACACTGAAATCCGTCCCGATATGACTGTCCACTGATCGGAATTCCTTCTTATTGATCTCCATAGTTATTGTCATTCCTTCCACATCATTACGAGGCGAAAAGAAAGTCTTAAATACCATCTATGTACGTCTCTGGAAATGTGTTGTACATTAATGTGGATCGATGTGGGTCTCACGAGCTGTTCAGAAAGCATTCAAAAATGGTTCAAATGGCTCTGAGCTCTATGGGACTCATATTCTGAGGTCATCAGTCCGCTAGAACTTAGAGCTACTTAAACCTAACTAACCTAAAGACATCACACACATATATGCCCCAGGCAGGATTCGAACCTGCGACCGTAGCGGTCGCTCGGTTCCAGACGAATGCGCCTAGAACCGCTCGCCCACTGCGGCCGCCCCTTACAAAATACTTTCAGTGGCAGAGAGCATTCCCTCTAGAAAGCGTGTTAGTTTGTGAACGTTCTATTGAAATTCCAGAGTCCAGTATTTTCGCACAGCTCTTTTTCCACACGCCGGAGCAAAATAAAAAATTCAAATGCTCCAAAAAACCGAGTAAAAAGTCCAGGGTGATTAAAAATGGTCTTCTTGCACTGACGCAGACTTTGCGCCTATAATTAACCGAAATCCTACGATATTGCCTTCGCTAACATTAACATTGGGGTGCATTCAATAAAGGGGCGCCAACACAAAAGGGGAATTTAATTATTCATTGGAGGTCATTATGGGCGAATAATTAATGAATTTATTGCAACGGAACGAGCCGTCATTAGCTGGGCCGTTGTTTTCACGCGGCCATTGTGTTCCAGCTGCCCACGCCAGTGAGCAAATGCAATAACGCAGCGCCAGGGTGCGGTGGCTCACATGTGTGCCGCGCTGCGCTTTGGTTCCCAGCTGAGTCTACTTTTCTGTGCATCGGCTACCAGCCATACGTTCTTGGATTTCAGTTCCAGTCATTCCGCTGAAAGTAATGACAGGTGCCAACGTTAAAAGAACGCATATCACTACTGATTCACTGACCCTTTTCGTTATTTTGGGAGACTCTTCTTTCGCTACACACGGGTCACAAAACCATTTTCCTTGTTGCAAGTAGCTTATTGTGCGTGTTGCACTGCGACCGAAAATAAGAATTCTATGTACACAGAGTGAATCATGTAAAATCTAACAGCCCTTTTATTTCGTTAACGGCTTTAGATATAGAAATAAGATTTCAAAAATAAATAAAAATGGTTCAAATGGTTCTCAGCACTTTAGTATTTAAGATCTGATGTCATCAGTTCCCTAGAACTTAGAACTACCTAAGTCTAACTAACCTAAGGAATACACACACATCCATGCCCGAGGCAGGGTCGCGCGTTTCCAGATGGAAGCACCTAGAACCACTCGGCCACTGCGGCCGGCTAAGATTTTCAGCAAAAGATAGTACGCTAAGGGTCAAGAACCTGATATGTGATATTGTATCGACAAGATATTCAAGCAAGCAATATTGTTTTAAAAAAAATTAATGGTGTTCTGTTTTACCCGTCAGGTTAGCGATGAGCGCTAATGTGCAGCTACCTGGACTCGGGTAGGCGCGCTGGTCCCGGATCGAATCCGCCCAGCGGCTTAACGGCTGATGCCGGTGTGCTGGCCAGCCTGGATGTGGTTTTTAGGCGGTTTTCCACGTCCTACTAGGTGAATACCGGGGTGGTCCCCACGTTCCGCCTCAGTTACACGGCTCGCAGACATCTGAACACATTCGCACTATACCATGGATTACACTAGACACAGCCAGTTGGGGTACATTAATTACGTCCCGAGGGGTATGGTGTGGTGACAGGAACGGCATCTGGCCACCCCTGATATTAACCTTGCCAACCCTGCGTCATTGTGGGAACGAGGCAGAAGCAAAACAAGAAAAAAAGACGAAAAGAATTGTGTTCTGTTTTAGCGGCATATGAGAGCGCTTGAGAAGACAAGTATAGTGACACTGTGCTTTTAGTTTTGAGGTTTAAATTGTTCCTACAAGTATCCGAGGAATGTTCTAACACTGAAAACGTACTCAGCCGAAATCGCCTATTTAAACACGTTTATGCAACGCTGCGACCTTGTTTGCAGCCTTTCGACTACTTATTCCTTTGTACTGCAAAAACTAGGCGGAACTGTGTTGTATATCGACTGGTCTTATCCGCTTCAATATTTCTTGCGTGCAGGCTCGTACACCTACGGGAATAAGTTACACACGCTACTTTTATATAGCGAATATCAAACAAATGCTATATAAATCGTAATGGTAATCTACCTATAGTCGTTTCCACATAAACCAGGAAACTTACGCAGATTTCAAATCTTTATCATAAAAAGTGGGTCAAATGGCACTGAGCACTATAGGACTTAATATCTGAGGTCATCAGTCCCCTAGAACGTAAAAATACTTAAACCTAACTAACCTAAGAACATCACACACATCCATGCCTGAGGCAGGATTCGAACCTGCGTCCATAGCGGTCACGCGGTTCCAGACTATAGCGCCTAGAACCGCTCGGCCACTCCGGCCGACCTCTTTATCCTAATTGCATCTGAAGCGCCAGGAGCTTGTTTATGTTGTGGTGCTACATACAAATATCTTAGCCGATCGTGTATCTACGTCACATAAACAATGAGGTCTTATCTCGGTAACGTAGGCCTGTCTCGCCGCATCGGCCTGTAACAACGGAGTGTGGCATGAGAGCTCTGCTTGGCGTTGTTTGCACTGCAATAACGACCCCTGCCGCATTGATTTCCAACTGGAGTGAATTTCTCGAAATCTTTTGTAAATGATTTCAGCGTCAGTACTAACAAGCGCTATAACACTGTAACTGCCTTACCAAGAGCTACTTAATGCAATTATGAGAAGTCTACGGTTCCCTCGATGGAACAATCCTGTTTCAATATCTCGATTGATAGCTGGTACTAGAGGTCAGAACATAACACATACAAAATATTACGTGCCCCTCAGAAAACTATCAATTGCAATAAACCTCATTTAAGTACCTGGAACTGTTTACGTAATAAAGATGGTATTAAGACACAGCGACTAACCCTGTATACTCGGTGTCCCATTTATCTCGTCCACCAAAAATTGCCTTTCGTCCAAAAGTAAAACAAAAAATGCATCTCTAAAATGTTGTTTAGCTACTAGGGGACATTAACCAGAGTGTCTGCCATTCTTGTAACTTTTTTCGTTCCGAGGTTATGTACAGCAGTGCGTCTTCTTTAAATGGCACGCTACGCTTTTAAATTGGTAAACCACTTGGTCCCTTTACCGCAACGCCTTCTGAAAAACGTATCACACGCTAACATACACATGAATATCTCGTTATTAAAAACGATACACAAAATTGTCTTTGTCTCCCCTGTACTGGTACGTAGTGCAGGCATTAGGAGTAATGTACATTTTAGTCACTAAACCTTTACTTGAAGACAGCGGGCTTCATGACAAGTGTGAATTTTCCTCGTTCACTGCCAAATCCAGCAAATGCGCCGTTACGTTGTAATAAATAATTGCACTGTGTGTCAGTACACGAGACTTGAAGTCAGTTTTGTGTTACGCTCTTAGTAACGTCAGATTTACGTGAACTGTGCATTGTGAGAAGCCTTTACCGAATGACGCTTATGGGGAGCTACTGAAAGTAAAACTACAGCTGTTCGTATTCTCGCACCGAACAAACCTACAAGACTTGTTTGCAAGTGGATACAGCCCTGGAAGCAAATCAGTATTTGCTTGATACACTATTTTTATATTGCTCCTGGGAAAATGTCATTTGGGAGGGTCAAGAAAAAATAAGGACAAAATAAACAAATTCATACAAGTATGTGCGGAACATATAACAAATATATATTATAAAAGTAGGTGTACAACTGCGTACCAGAAACGAGTCCCGGTACGATCATGGGAGTTATATTGTGTGGTAGCTTGCTATTCCCCATGTATGAAGAAAGTTCCCATATTTACCTGGGGGGCGTGCTCTTGCAGATGTAAGGGTGGGGAAGTCCGGCCCTCTAGAAATATCTAGAACATTCCAGTTCATTCGAGAGTATTTCAGAACTTTCCAGAATATTCAAGAGTATTCGAGAACTTTTGTTAAACAATATTACTTTTATTGTTCTACCCAGTTTTCAGCTTACAAGGCCATCTTCAGACATTTACTGAGTATTTTCACCACAGATGTATAGTGTTGATAAACAACATTGGAAAGGAACCTACACATGTAAATTGAAGGAAAATGTACAGTTAGTAACATCTTTCGGTGGTAGTGCATTGTAAGGAGTTGAACAGTATTGTTTTTGTTTTAATTGGTTCATTTATTTAATGCAAATTGTTACATAGACACAATTTTGAGAATTGTGTTAACGTCTCTCCTGTGTGCTCAATTGTATTTGTGTATTCTTTTGCTTTTTTCCTTTTAAAATGCAGTAACAACACAATCTTAAAGATTGCATTTAATGTACATTCGCTCACACTCCTCCATTTCCCTGCATTTATTCATTTTTCTTTTCGCTTTTGATAATGATTACATTCATTATATATATTTTGTAGTTACACTAATAATTCTTCTTTTGCGAGGCTACATATGAGGGTTATGTACACATTCTACTTTTCCACGTAAACTCCACCCCATTCTATAGCCTTCCCCTATCGCGAAACAAAGGCGTGTAAGCCCTGTCAGTATCTATCCTTGATATGGTGGCGTATCTAGTGCTTCACTGTGTGAATCATCTCCTCGTCGTCTTCACAATGTCTTCCACGAATGGCATCCTTCAATCGCCCAAACAAGTGGAAGTCCGAGGGGGCTAGTTCAAGGCTGTAGGGTGGATGTGGCAACACTGTTCCACCCTGTTTTGCGATGTGTTCAGCAGTCCTCAGACTAGTGTGGGCCGAGTGTTATGGTGCAAAACATCTTCCTGGTTGCTGTGCCGCTGAGGTCACCGGAAGCGTGTCTTGAGTTTCGTTAATGTGTTGACATATGCATCTCAGTTAATGGTATCTTCTCTTGGCATCACATGAATGAGAATCACACCTTCACAGTCTCAGGATACGGTGATCGTGACCATACTAGCGGAAGCAGTTCCTTTGAATTTTTCTTCCGTGGGTAGTGTGAAATGCACTGTTCTATCGACTGTTGTTTCGTTCTGGGCTCAAAATGGTGAACCTGGGTGTAATCGCCTTTGACAGTCAGGACCAGAAAACATCCTCCTCAGCTTCAAATCGTTGCATCAGATCAAGATAAATATTTCTTTTGTGTGTGATTTGTGATACACCGTTAGACAGCGCGGGACCCATCTTCCACACAGTATTGAATATTCAAGAATGTGGATAATGGCACTTACACTTCCTTTGCTGACTGACAGATGCACCGCCAACTGCCGAGTAGTAATGCAACTGTCCTCGCGAATGATAACATGAGCTCGCGGCAACACGTCAGGTGTTACAGGCGAGGATGGTCAGTCCAACCGCTGCAAATCGTGAAGCTCCGCCGAATCGCCTTCTGATGACCTAGCCCTCCGTGCCCAGCGACTAACTGAACTTCTGTCGGCAGCAGATGCTCTATAGACTTTCCACATGCGTTTGTGAATATTCGCCACAGTTTCTTTCTCTGCACTGAGAAATTCGATGACGGCACGTTGCTTGTAACGTACATCACCTACAGACGCCATTTTGAATCTGTCCTGCAGCTGCGCTATCTGTTGGCAGTGGCGAAAACTTGGCGCGCTCACTCAGTAGACTTCGAATAATACATAGGTAACTTTTAGCAATCGTAGCATCGTTTTCGGCTGAGAAACAAAATGCGGTGCATTACTTTCTGGGTAGTCATCGTAATTGCTTTATACACTCCTGGAAATGGAAAAAAGAACACATTGACACCGGTGTGTCAGACCCACCATATTTGCTCCGGACACTGCGAGAGGGCTGTACAAGCAATGATCACACGCACGGCACAGCGGACACAATAGGAACCGCGGTGTTGGCAGTCGAATGGCGTTAGCTGCGCAGCATTTGGGCACCGCCGCCGTCAGTGTCAGCCAGTTTCCCGTGGCATACGGAGCTCCATCGCAGTCTTTAACACTGGTAGCATGCCGCGACAGCGTGGACGTGAACCGTATGTGCAGTTGACGGACTTTGAGCGAGGGCGTATTGTGGGCATGTGGGAGGCCGGGTGGACGTACCGCCGAATTACTCAACACGTGGAGCGTGAGGTCTCTACAGTACATCGATGTTGTCGCCAGTGGTCGGCGGAAGGTGCACGTGCCCGTCGACCTGGGACCGGACCGCAGCGACGCACGGATGCACGCCAAGACCGTAGGATCCTACGCAGTGCCGTAGGGGACCGCACTGCCACTTCCCAGCAAATTAGGGACACTGTTGCTCCTGGGGTATCGGCGAGGACCATTCGCAACCGTCTCCATGAAGCTGGGCTACGGTCCCGCACACCGTTAGGCCGTCTTCCGCACACGTCCCAACATCGTGCAGCCCGCCTCCAGTGGTGTCGCGACAGGCGTGAATGGAGGGACGAATGGAGACGTGTCGTCTTCAGCGATGCGAGTCACTTCTGCCTTGGTGCCAATGATGGTCGTATGCGTGTTTGGTGCCGTGCAGGTGAGCGCCACAATCAGGACTGCATACGACCGAGGCACACAGGGCCAACACCCGGCATCATGGTGTGGGGAGCGATCACCTACACTGGCCGTACACCTCTGGTGATCGTCGAGGGGACACTGAATAGTGCAGGGTACATCCAAACCGTCATCGAACCCATCGTTCTACCATTCCTAGACCGGCAAGGGAACTTGCTGTTCCAACAGGACAATGCACGTCCGTATGTATCCCGTGCCACCCAACGTGCTCTAGATGGTGCAAGTCAACTACCCTGGCCAGCAAGATCTCCGGATCTATCCCCCATTGAGGATGTTTGGGACTGGATGAAGCGTCGTCTCACACGGTCTGCACGTCCAGCACGAACGCTGGTCCAACTGAGGCGCCAGGTGGAAATGGCATGGCAAGCCGTTCCACAGGACTACATCCAGCATCTGTACGATCGTCTCCATGGGAGAATAGCAGCCTGCATTGCTGCGAAAGGTGGATATACACTGTACTAGTGCCGACATTGTGCATGCTCTGTTGCCTGTGTCTATGTGCCTGTGGTTCTGTCAGTGTGACCATGTGATTTATCTGACCCCAGGAATGTGTCAATAGACTTTCGCCTTCTTGGGACAATGAATTCACGGTGTTCTTATTTCAATTTCCAGGAGTGTATATCACTCTCCATGATTTATGCCTCCTGAAGTAGCCTTGTCAAGTTCTAACTTTGTTTTATTTTCTTGGTTTTGATTATTAATCTAAACTGTTATGTAAACTTGCTGTTCCTGTTTTTCTTAAAAGTTTTTTCCTCTTAACTCGTTCCCATTTATTTTCTCTGCAGCCCTATTTTTTGCATTGCATTACCACCACAGTATATTTACTGTATGTTTCTGCTTTTATCTAGATGCATAACTTCTCTTCGAACGTTGTTTACAAACATGTAACTTCTTTGGTGACAATACTCAGTACTTTTATGAAGATGGCCTTCTAAGATGTAAACCGGTTAACACAATAAAAGTAATACTGTAGTACAAAAGCAAACTAGCAATTTGCATTTATTATAATGTTGTTCTACCATGAACCGATGCATGATTTAGTTCACAGTATTCTAGAGCATTTGAGCATTCGACAACATTCCAGAATGTTCCTCATTGTAACAGGATGTTCTTTCATGTTCGGGAATAATCTGGTACATTCAGAAAGATTCCAGAATGGTCGAGGACATCCAGAATCATCCAATTGTGGAATGTCGCGGAACATTCTGGCCCACTATAAGCTTTTTTTATATGTTATAAAATTCGCCAGGGGTGGGGCTGTCCATTGCTAGACTTACATAAAGCAAGACCCGTCGTGGGTTAGAACGTCAGTTTCTTGTCAGTGAGGAAGGGAGGAAACGTAAAAGTAGTGCAGTGAATGACTAAAATCCATCAGTGAAGTGTGAATAGTCAACGTGGAGCAGTGCCTGAATAAAAATCTAACATAAAGTGAGAAAAGTGTACATAGTTTATTTGTTGACAGAAAGTTTATTTTATGTATATTTAGACACTGCCCAAACTTGAAAGGGAAAATCTTGCATTATCTGAATCAAAACGGTGAAAACAAAAAGAACACCGAAGAAAGGAAACAGATGAAGCACTCGAAGCACGTGTAACATCCCTAGGAATGACAATGAGTACCTTGAGAAGGAGGAAGACCAACAAAATTAACGAACTGAAGAATCAAGAATTTCGACACACTCTTATAACAACAGACAGTGAACTCACCCAAGCAATGTAAATATTATCCTACAACAAACGCGGAGAGTGCAGGTTATCAGTACAACCTGACAAATGAAGCATTCCATTACGTCCTGACGAAACGATATAACACACACAAACACATTGTAATAGGAAAAAGAGATAACATGTGCCAATTTTGCAACGCGAAAAAAAAAACAGTAGAGAAACCTGAGGTTTCTGCTGCATGAAAGGAAATGTTAAACTACTACCACTGGAAGTTCCTCCTTAGGAACTTTTATATCAGGTGACCGGGGAAACTCCAGAATCAAAACATTTTCTTTATAATAAAAAGCGTACAACAGCTGCTTTCAAATAACTTCTTTGCGTGTCACTTTGATCAATACCAGCAGAGATGAAATCGATTCTGTTTCTTCCATACAGGGACTAATCTATCATGACATGGGATCATTTCTAAGACGACCCAACGAAGACCATGAATTTCAGCAAATAAAGTTCGTCGGAAGTGAAAAATAGAAATTGATCAACGATGCACAAATATCAGTGGATTGGGAGCACAACTAGTAAACGTTGCACAGAGGATCTTACAGAAATACAGTTAACTGTTTCACATACTCAAAACAGCACTAGACCGAACGATTTCTGATGACTATAAAGTTATAATTCGAGTCAATAAAAGAACTCCTGGAGACTACGAACGTCGATTTAATGCACCTCAGATAGACAAAGCGGCCATCGTAATTTTAGACAATGGAAACAGAAGCAGATAATGTGAAAGAAATCCAACCTGAATCGGTCGTAGAAACAAGCAAATAGGTCACTTCCAAGGAGTTCTATGTTCACTGCTTAATTATCAGATATAATGAAACATGCAATCACTTTTTGGATACTAACTGTCTATTCCAATAATTCCTGGCAGATACGTATGCAGAAACAGAAGCTGAACGGATACTTTACATGAGGCGGAATCAGAAGAAATTATGCACAGAAGAATTCATCCACCTTCGAAAGGCAGTCATGAATGACGGGAACAATAGTAATCTTATTATCGTCATTTATAGGAAGTCCAGGGCACATGCACGAATACACCCAAGATTCCATGACCTAGATAAGAAAATGTGAACGACCTGACCTCTTCATAACATCCAAATGCAACTGGTCATGGCCAGGAATAAAAGTACAACAGAGATACGTACAGGCACCCTTACATCAAAACAAGTTTTCCGGCAAAAACAAATGAGGTTTATTGATGTCATTATTAAATACCTCATCTTTGGAACCGTTGGATACTGGATGTACACAATCGACTGGCAACAGTCACAGAATCTCGTACCGCTATAAGAAAGAATTCATCCCACGGATGCAAACAAAATCATCCATACTAAATTTCCCAAGCCACAGGAAGATCGGGAACTACATGACATAGTAGTGACAAACATCATTCACGGGGCCATGCGTATAAATTAACCGCAAATTCGCCGTTTATGAGTGATGGAAAATGAACAAGAAATAACCAACACCATACATTTACGACACACAAAACAGAGCTGGTGGGTAACCAAAATACGGAAAGCGATCACCAAAATCGATGGCTACAGCAAAAAAAAAAAAAAAAAAAAACGGATACAAGCAGCGCTTAACTGGACATAGATAATCGTTTGGCAATACAATATAACACACTACTTTCCAAAATGTTCCAAGCACACATTAACGTAGAATACTGCAATTCAGTGCGAAGAGGTTACTTCACAAGAGACAACGCCAGAAAAATTGCCAGCGAACCACCTCAAAACGGAACATTAACAGCTTTTTACCGACTGTGCCTAGCGGATCCATTGGGGAAAACATTACTACAAGTCGACGTCCCCACCTCTCATATGTGGAACACAACAAGAAAAATCTTTCAGCGATGAAAACAAAGAATCCCATAGATCCTGAATGAGATTTCCATCCTGCAGCGGAGTGTGCGCTGATATGAAACTTCCTGGCAGATTAAAACTGTGTGCCCGACCGAGACTGGAACTCGAAACTTTTGCCTTTTGCGGGCAAGTGCTCTACCATCTGAGCTACCGAACCATGACTCACAGCCGGTCCTCACAGCTTCACTTCTGCCAGTATGTCGTCTCCTACCTTCTAAACTTTACAGAAGCTCTCCTGCGAAACTTGCAGAACTAGCACTCCTAAAAGAAAGGATACTGCGGAGACAGCACTTGCCCGCGAAAGTCAAAGGTCCCGAGTTCGAGTCTCGGTCGGGCACACAGTTTTAATCTGCCAGGAAGTTTCAGTCCCATAGATCGTTCAGGAATGATGAATATTGGAGGACTAGGCCGACTATATACCGTACATCTGCACAACGCCAGACGTTCTTGCCTCTGGAATTTGCTACACAAAATACGGAGCCAACAAGTTTCACTGAACTCACGACTGTTGACGGTTACCAATGCTAGATGTAAAGAGAGGTGTGGGACTACTGGAAAACGACTGCCACTGTGAATTAGCGCTACAAGAAGCCTCACTCACAGCGTCAGCTGAACAAATGACAGGCGTATTCGCGACAACTATAGCATCATGTAACACAGCGAATGCAAAACCCTCATCCGGCAACTCTGATTGAGCTTTTCCGTAATTCACCTAAATCACATCACTGCAGGCCAATACCGGGATGGTCCCTTTGTAACGGCGTGGCCGACTTCCTTCGCTAACTCGACGGACCGATGACCTCGTTGTTTGTTTCCCTCCGCCAAATCAACCAACCAAGTAAACCACTCCTCTTGATTACGAAAAGGAAATTTACAGCGTTATCATGGAGCGGATCAACAACATTGGCGTAATTATTTACTTGTCAGCACAAGGTGGCACCACGAAAACGTTTCTAATAAATCTGTTGCTGGTGGAAATACGTGATAAACAACACACGGCACTTGCACTGGCACCATCCGGTGTTGCAGCCACACATATGTAAGGGGGACAAACTTGCCGTTGAACATAGCCGAAGAACACGGGGCTGGGGAGAGCGCTGATGGCAAAGGGCATGGGTCACATTTCAGTGGTGCCAGCTTGGTATGACATCTCACTAGGCATGGCCATCACTTCAGTAGATATGGGAAGGGGAGGCTGGCAAAGCTTATAGGTAACAGTGCAGTGGGTGGTTGTGGGATCTCTCATGGAAAAATTCCTATAGTAGTTGGTGTTAGAGCTGCACCTTTGTTAGATTGAAGTTAGCCGATAGGTGTACCTCCTTAAAGGAAGTCCCTCTAACTAGATCCTCATCTTCAGAGCACTTCATGTTTCCAAGTAGAGAAGCAATGAACAAATTTCATCAAAATATAAGAGATATTAGAGATAAAATAATGAACTGCTTAGAGGTGTTGACTCTAAAATGGTATGTCGGAGCACAACTTAAATCATTTGACAATTCAGAGACTTCCTTTACCAGAATACAGATTAGCTGGCTGTTTTTCAAGGAGTTCCTTGTGAGGTGGGGGATTGGCTACGTGCGTAGAAAACCGTATTCCATTTGAGTCCATAGACGTATCACGGCACTGCACTGAACAGATATTTGAGTGTCGTGCAGGGTCAGTTCAATTTAGTGAAACTAAACTTCTAATTGTTGTTGTTTATAGATCTCCTAACTGTGACGTAGAGCAATTCTGCTCGAGCTAGAGAGGATTCTTGATTCACTTTGCAGAAAGTACAAGAAATTAGTTATATGTGGTGATTTACATATACGTTTAGTGTATGAGTGTGCAAGATAAAGGAAGTTTGTAGATCTGATGCAGACTGCGTTTTGTTTTCAGCTAGGGTGCAGGGGAACAGAAGTACAGGCATAGACAATATTTTTATTCATTCTTCATTACTAGTTGGGCATTCTGTTAGTAAAAGGGTGCATAGCCTTTCAGAGCATGATGCACAAATTTTAAACTAAAATGCTTTTGTACTCAAACAAATATCACATATAATTACAAACTATGTAGAAATTTAATCCAATAGCAATAGAGTTTTTTAAATCTCGTCAATAGTGGCAGGATGTTTACATTGCCGATAACATAAATGATAAATATAATGCATTCCTGAACACATTTATCAAGCTCTTGGGAGTTGCTTTCCATATGAACGCTCTTAATAGGGCACTAGCAATAATAGGCAACCCAGGTAGCTGACTAGTAGTATAACGATATTATGTAGAACAAAGCGGGAATTATTCAAAATGTTAGAAGTAGTCACAATGAAGCTACAGTAACCGATAGCAAGCAGTATTGCAAGGTGCTTAAAAATTTTATTCGGAAGGCGAAGAGTATGTGGTAAGCAAACAGAGAAGCTAATTCACAGAATAAAATTAAAAGCATATGATCAGTTGTGTAGGAAGTTTCTGGTCAGCAGTACAGTTCGTAGTGCAAATATTTCAGTAACATAGTCCGCAGCTCGTGGTCATGCGGTAGCGTTCTCGTTTCCCACGCCCGGGTTCCCGGGTTCGATTCCCGGCGGGGTCAGGGATCTTCTCTGCCTCGTGATGACTGGGTGTTGTGTGATGTCCTTAGGGTAGTTAGGTTTAGGTAGTTCTAAGTTCTATGGGACTGATGACCATAGACGTTAAGTCCCATGGTGCTCAGAGCCATTTGAACCATTTTCTTGTAACTGATAAATCAGATGTGTGTACAGTATTTAACTACATTTTCTTAGCATTGCTGGCGAATTAAATAAAGATTTAGTTTCTACAGGAAATCGGTCGTGAAATGAAAACCACAGTGAAAATCAAAACAGTTTTCTTTGCACATTTAGTAACACCTTCCAGGTACTTCTCTACATAGTCGCCGCTCCGACTTAGACATATGCCGGAGCGTTATACCAAATTTCCAGCTCATTGTCATAGAATGCAGCTGCCTGCGCTTGCCGTTACTTCCCTACGCTTATCTACAGCGCGTAGCCTGCACCCAAGTGTTGTCTTCGTATCCAGCGTTTCATGTGAAAAGAGATGATACTGAGGTCGAGCGAATTAGGGCTGTGTTGTGGGTGATCGAACGCTTCCTATCGAAATGGCTGCAGGGGCGTGTTCATAGGCCTTGTAGAGTGCGGATAAGAACTGACTCGAAGAAGGGAGCCTCTCAACGGGTCTTCTACTTGGCGGGAGACATTGATGTTCTAGGTACCTTTACTCGCTCGTTCTGCGTTCACAACTTACTAGAGCGTCTTGATGGCATCGACGGGCATGCTAGAGACACTGCCCAAAACGTCGGTGAAAAGCGTCGTCTGATTTTCACAGTGGTTTCCATTTGTCGATCAATCGTTCCTCACTTTCCGAATAGTCCTGGTAACTTTCTCGGCAAATGCCTGTCCGAGATTGGTGTCTGAAATACTCCCCTGTGATACAAACAAGTTGGAGATTGGATCAATAATTAAGTCACTGAAGACAAAGGACTCTCAAGGTTATGATGGAGGGCCTAGCTGAATATTAAAGTAGCGTGCTGCACATGTTAGCCCTTCATTTAGCAATATTTGTAATTTTTCCTTTAGACCTGGTAACATTCTTGGCAAAAGCCTTTTCGAGATTGGTGTGTGAAATACTCCCCTGTGATACAGACAAGTTGGAGGTTGAGTCAATAATTAAATCACTGAAGACAAAGGACTCTCAAGCTTACGATGGAGGGCCTAGCGGAATGTTAATGTACCGTGCTGCACATGTTAGTCCTTCATTTAGCCATATTTGTAATTTTTCCTTTAGCCCTGGTAACTTTCTTGGCAATAGCCTTTTCGAGATTGATGTGTGAAATACTCCCCTGTGATACAGACAAGTTGAAGGTTGAGTCAATAATTAAATCACTGAAGACAAAGGACTCTCAAGCTTATGATGGAGGGCCTAGCTGAATATTAAAGTACCGTGCTGCACATGTTACCCCTTTATTTAGCCATATTTGTAATTTTTCCTTTAGGAATGGTCAGTTTCCTGAACGATCAATGTACTCAGTAGTATAGTCGCTTTAGAGTAAGGGAGAAAAAGGATAACTAACAAAATTTTAGACCCGTTTCTATGCAATCAGTGTTTGCTTCAGTTATTGAAAAGAACTTTGAATGTAACAGTAATAAATCATCTTATATAACACAATTTGCTATCAAATGTACAGTTCGGCTTTAGAAGTCGCTTAACAAGTAAAAATGCTATATTCTCTTTTCCCTGTGAATCACTGGATGGATTAAACAAAAGGTTCCTAAAGCTAGGGATATTTTTTTTAAACTAACTATGGCGTTTTATTATATTGATCACATAATACTTCTCCAGGAGTAGGACCATTACGGAGTACGGGGAGTAGTCACAATTGGTTCATCTTTTACTTTAGCAACAGACAGGTAAAGGTCATTATTCACAATACTGAGAATGGCTGTGATGTGGGGTCTGAGTGCTTTACGGTCAAGTGGGGTGTGGTGAAGGATCACTGTTGGGCCCACTCCTGTTCCTTATTTATATATATAATATGGCCTATAGTCGTTGTTGTTGTGGTCTTCAGTCCTGAGACTGGTTTGATGCAGCTCTCCATGCTACTCTATCCTGTGCAAGCTTCTTCATCTCCCAGTACTTACTGCAACCTCCATCCTTCTGAATCTGCTTGATGTATTCATCTCTTGGTCTCCCTCTACGATTTTTACCCTCCCCGCTGCCCTCCAATGCTAAATTTGTAATCCCTTGATGCCCCAGAACATGTCCTACCAATCGGTCCCTTCTTGTAGTCAAGTTGTGCCACAAACTTCTCTTCTCCCCAATCCTATTCAATACCTCCTCGATAGTTATCTAATCTGCAGCATTCTTCTGTAGCACCACATTTCTAAAGCTTCTATTCTCTTCCTGTACAAACTATTTATCGTCCATGTTTCACTTCCATACATGCCTACACTCCATACAAATACCTTCAGAAATGTGAATGTATGTTTTTCAGGCGTATACAGCTGGCGAAGAGTTCCCCGGCTTCCAGCCGGGTGGCGATGTCTTCAAACTGCGACGTTTCGACGAGTGACATACTCATCATCTTCTGACGAAGATGATGAGTATGTCACTCGTCTAAACGTCGGAGTTTGAAGACACCGCCACCTGGCTGGAAGCCCGAGAACTCTTCCCCAACTTGCAGAAATGACTTCCTGACACTTAAATCTATACTCGATGTTCACAAACTTCTCTTCTTCAGAAACACTTTCCTTGCTATTGCCAGTCTACATTTTATATCCTCTCTACTTCGACCATCATCAGTTATTTTGCTCCCCAAATAGCAAAACTCCTTTACTACTTTAAGTGTCTCATTCCCTAATCTAATTCCCTCAGCATCTCCCGACTTAATTCGATTACAATCCATTATCCTCGTTTTGCTTTTGTTGATGTTCATCTTATTCCCCCTTTCAAGACGCTATCCATTCCGTTAAACTGCTCTTCCAAGTCCTTTGCTGTCTCTGACAGAATTACAATGTCATTGGCGAACTTCAAGGTTTTTATTTCTTCTCCGTAGATTTTAATACCTACTCCGAATTTTTCTTTTGTTTCCTTTACTGCTTGCTCAATATACAGATTGAATAACATCGGGGAGAGACTACAACCCTGTCTCACTCCCTTCCTAACCACTGTTTCTCTTTCATGTCCTTCAACTCTTATAACTACCATTTGGTTTCTGTACAGATTTTAAATAGCCTTTCGTTCCCTGTATTTTACCCCTGCCACGTCAGAATCTGAAAGAGAGTATTCCAGTCAACATTGTCAAAAGTTTTCTCTAAGTCCACAAATGCTACAAATGTAGGTTTGCCTTTCCTTAATCTACCTTCCAAGATAAGACTCTTGATATTCATACAAGTGGTTCTCTTTTCTCCAAAGGTCTCTTTAATTTTAGTGTAGGCAGTATCTATCTTACCCCAAGTGAGATAAGCCTCTATATCCTTATATTTGTCCTCTACCAATCCCTGCTTAGCCATTTTGCACTTCCTGTCGATCTCATTTTTCAGACGTTTGTATTCCTTTTTGCCTGCTTTACTGACGCGTTTTTATATTTTCTCCTTTCATCAATTAAATTCAATAGTTCTTCAGTTACTCAAGGATTTCTACTAACCCTCGTCTTTTTACCTACTTTATCCTATGCTACCTTCACTACTACATCCCTCAAAGCTACCCATTCTTCTGCTATTGTATTTTTTCCCCTATTCCGTTCAATTGTTCCTTTATGCTCTCCGTGAAACTCTGTACAACCTCTTGATTAGTCAGTTTATCCAGATCCCATTTCCTTAAATTGCCACCTTTTTGCAGTTTCTTCAGTTTTAATCTACAGTTCATAACCAATACATTGTGGTCAGAGTCCACATCTGCCCCAGGAAATGTCTTACAATTTTAAACCTGGTTCCTAAATCTCTGTCTTACCATTATATGATCTATCTGAAATCTGTCAGTATCTCCTGGATTCTTCCATGTATACAACCTTATTTTATGTGAACCAAGTGTTAGCTATGATTAAGTTGTGCTCTATGCAAAATTCTACCAGGCGGCTTCCTCTTTCATTTCGTACCCCCTATCCATATTCACCTACTAAGTTTCCTTCTCTCCCTTTTCCTACTACCGAATTCCAGTGACTCATGACTATTGAATTTTCGTCTCCCTTCACTATCTGAATAATTTCTTGATATTTCATCATACATTTCTTCAATTTCTTTGTCATCTGCAGAGATAGTTGGCATATAAACTTGTACTACTGTAGTGGTCGTGGGCTTTGTGTCTATCTTTGCCAGAATAATGCGTTCACTATGCTGTTTGTAGTAGCGTACTCGCATTCATATTTTTTTATTCATTTTTAAACCTACCCCAGCATTACCCCTATTTGATTTTGTGTTTATAACCCTGTAGTCACCTGACCAGAAGTCTTGTTCCTCCTGCCACCGTAATTCACTAATTCCCACTATATCCAACTTTAACCTATCGATTTCCCTTTATAAATTTTCTAACTTACCTGCCCGATTAAGGGATCTGACATTCCACGCTCCGATCCGTAGAACACCAGTTTTCTTTCACCTGATAACGACGTCCTCTTGAGTAGTCCCCGCCCGGAGATCCGTATGGGAAACTATTTTACCTCCGGAATATTTTACCCAAAAGGACGCCATCATCATTAACCATACAGTAGAGCTGCATGCCCTCGGGAAAAATTACCGTCGTTGTTTCCCCTTGCTTTCAACGGTTGGCAGTACCACCACCGGAAGGCGTTTTGGTTAGTGTTACAAGGCCGGATCAGTAAATCATCCAGACTGTTGCCCTGCAGCTACTGGAAAGGCTGCTGTCCTCTTCAGGAACCACACGTTTGTCTGTCCTCTCAACAGATACCCCTTCGTTGTGGTAGCACCTACCGTACGGCTATCTGTATCGCTGAGGCACGCAAGCCTCTCCACCAACGGCAAGGTCCATGGTTCATGGGGGGCCCTATAGAATTACTGGTAATTCAAAAATATTTCTTTTTGCTGATGACATTAGCTTGGCAGTAAAGGATGTTGTGTAGAACATTGGCTCGGTTACAACTAATGCAGTTCATGACCTACGTTCATAGCTTGTAGAAAATAAACTAATGCTAAGTCACAGTCAGACTTCATCAAAACCTGACGATCTAATTTCACAGTTCAAATTTCTAGGTCTTCAAATAGATAGTAAACTGTCGTGGAAAGCCCACATTCAGGACCTTGTTCAAAGTCTTAATGCTGTCATTTTTACTATTCGAACGGTATCTAAATTGAGTCATCGTTCGACACGAAAATTAGTCTACTCTGCTTATTTTCATTCGCTTATGTCGTGTGGTATTATATTATGGTTTAGCTTTTGCCATACTAAAAGGATAATCTTGGCTAAGAAACAGGCGGTTCGGGCAGTAAGTGGTGTAAGTTCAGGGACCTCTTGTCGACCCCTGTTCACGTATCTGGGTATTTTGACATTTGTCTCTCAATATGTATATTTCTTACTGTCATTGTTTGTTAACAATACTGTCTTATTCCCCAGAGTAAGCAGATTTCTCTCCGCTAATAGTTTTCAGAAATAGAACCTTCATTTGGATCGGACTTCCTTATCGCTTTTTCAGAAAGGTGTGCAGTATATTGCTGCATCCACTTGCAGTAAGCTACCACTCTAATTCAAAAATCGTAGCAGTAATCTACGCCTCTTAAAATCGAAACTGAACAGTTACCTCATGGGTCATTCTTCTGTTCTGTCGAGGAGTTCCTTGGAAAATTAAGCTGATTCTTGTTGTACTGTCGATTGCGTTTACTTAAACTTATGGATTGAGATTTTTCGGGCTTATAAAGATTTTATTTTTATCTTTTCTTACTTTTATATTGTAATTTCATGTACTGACACGTTCCATGGCCTTGGAGATTTGCTCCTCAATTTGGTCCTACGGAATTTGACTCCTAATTAATAAATTAAAAGCAAACTCCGGTATGTAAACACTCAAGAGCATCTGGACTGTGTTAACTTCTAAAGACAGCTGAAGTTATTTCTGGGGCGAGTGCACAACCGTATATAATAATCGCACGAAGCCATGGACAGGACTTTACCAGACTTGCGAGGAAACTGACGTGATGGCAGGTGCTCTACTCACACTCGCAGAAGATCTTTGGCAAACACTTCAAAGTCCATACCATAAGATGAGATCAATTCATGCTTTAAAAGAATCACATCTCTGGCCACATATACAGGTATTAAGACTAACAAGCAATATGAGAGTTAAAACTGCCGAAAGAGAAAACAGCAACACATTTTGCTCAACAACTTTTGCAAATAGGCAAGGCACATATCCTACTGACCAGGCGACCGGCTCATAAAACTCAAGTGATTTCTGGAACTCAGCCACTGCTAAAAACGAATTCATTGACCAAATTTATCTAAATGTTGTTTACAACTTTACCAATCCGCACTGGCTATATAAAAGTGCAAGTTTAGCTACAAGAAACAGTGTTGTTGACGATGTCAGCTTTAATATTCGAAGGAAAATTACCGGTGAAGAGGGGACATACAAACCGATCGACACTGTGGTAAACGTTAAAGAGTGTGTGAACCTCCCTACAGAATTTTAAAATTCTTTCAAAGTACCAGGAATGCCACTAGACGCATTCGACTTAAAATAGGATCTCCGATCATACTACTAAGAAATCATGACTTACCAAAATTATGTAATGGAACACGGATGATCGTCAAATAGTTATCAAATAAGTAGCATCATCGCAGAAGAGCTTCTGAATGGAAAGTACAAACGACACACAGAATGTATGCCCCCGAATACCAATGAATGCGGAAGGACAAACTTAGTAATATTGTGGCATCCGCCTCAAACACGCTTTTTCTTTCGGCCGACTATACGCAGCCAACTATACGAGTTGGAAATTAGAAACGTTTCTACGTATGCACTCCGGATAACAAAATAAAAAATGTTGTTGTAAACGGGTATTGTAAATAGAATAGCTTTTCAATAAAAATATTTACTTCTTACACTTTAACCATCGTTGTGAATAGTTAGACTACATTTTCAATAAAAGAACTTTACTTCTCATACTTTAACAAGTAATGTAGATGTTTAGAATGTGCTTTCAATATATTTTTTAAAAATTCTTACACTTCAGAGTTTATCCTTTTACTGTAACTACCACATAATCTCGTACCAACTTCCAGAGCGATGCAGGGTATCCCAGCTAATTTTACACTGAAGCGCGAAAGTGACTGGTGTAGGTATGCTTATTCCAGTACGGAAATATGTATATAGGCAAAATACGGCGCTGCGCTCGGCAACGCCTACATAAGACTACAAGTATCTGGCGCAGTTGTTAGACAGGTTACTACTGCTACAATGGCAGGTTATCAAGAGTTAAGTGAGTTTGAGCGTGATGTTATAATCGGCGCAAGAGCCAAGCGACACGGAACTTCCGAGGTAGCGACGAATTGGGGATTTTCCCATACAACCATTTCATGAGTGTACCGTGAATATCAGCAATCCCGTAAAACATCAGATCTCCGACAAATATCCTACAAGAACTTCATCAACGACGACTAAACAGAATCGTTCAACGTGGCGGAAGTGCAACCCTTCCGCAAATTGACGCAGATTTCAGTGCTAGGCCATCAACAAGAGTTAGCTTGCGAACCATTATCGAGACATAATCGATATGGGCTTTCGGAGCCGAAGATCCACTCGTGTATCCTTGACGATTGCGCAACACAAAGATTTACTACGCCTCTCCTAGGCCCGTCGACATCTGCTTTGGATTGTTGATGACTGGAAATATGCTGCCTCGTCGGACGAGTGTCGGTTCAAATTGTATCGGATGGACGGGCGTGAACGGTTATGGAGACAACCTCGTGGATTCATGGACCCTGCATGTCATCATTGGACTATTAACGCTGGTGGAGGCTATGTAATGGTGTGGGGCATGCGCAGTTGTAGCCATATGGGACGCCTGATACGTCTAGGTACGACTCTGACAGGTGACACGTACGGAAGCATCCTGCCTGATCACCTGCCGTCATTCATAGTCATTGTGCCTTTCGACGGACATGAGAAATGTCAGAAGGACAATGAGACACGGCACATCTCCAGAACAGCACCAAGAACACTTTTCTGTTTGAAGACTTGCACTGGCCATCAAATTCCCCAGACATGAACATTATTAAGCATGTATGGGATGCCCTGCAACGTGCTATTGATAAGACATCTCCACCCCCTCGTACTCTCACGGATTTACGGGCATCCCTTTACAAGTCATGGTGACAATTCCCTCCAGCATTACGTCAGACATTAACCCGCCCACAGTCGCGCATGTACGTATCTGTGAGATACATGACCTACTTTTTCTCTAATGTTACCGCAATGAACAGTGGTAACGGTTTGCTGGCCCACGACATCTTGTGTCATACCTTTCTTATTGCTTCACAGAAATTTCAGTCTTATCCCGATACTGACAAGGTCATAAATGAGTCAGGTGTGGGAACATGAACTGCCTGTATCTGTCAGATACAGGGCGCCTACTCGGCTAACGCTTTGTCGCCGCTAATGACTGCAGCTGTTGCATTGCTTGCAGCGTACGCAAGTCGGCAGTTGCTTTGTTGTCTTCTAAGTGAAACAACGTTTCGTTGTAGCTAGGTGTACTCTCTATCAAAATGAGTAAACGATATGACCTAGAAAATTCAAATAATTTGGAAGAAGTACATCGACTTCTTCTCGACGACGAGGTATCCATTGAAGATTAAGATGATCTTGCAGAAACTGATTCAGAAACCGAAGATATACTCGAAACACGATCTGCAGACTCAGACACAGATCATGAATTTGATGAAGAGCAAAATAATGAAGCGCAGGAAACTGATGAACATTACTATTTTGGTGAATAGAAAAGACAATAAATATGCTTTCAGATGTAATAATAACAATATCTAATAATGGTGTAATGTACTTATTTTCTATTTTTGGTGAGAATGGAACTAAACGGAGGAAAGTGTCTTGGAAAGCAACACAGACACGGCCTCATAATGTACTAACCACACTGCCTGTGGTAGTTGGAGACGCCAAGAAAATGGTAACTGAAATTGACTGCTGGAGCCTATTCATCAGTAATGATATCCTAGGTCTAATTGTGGTCAACACTAACAGGCGTATAGCTGATCTAAAAGGAAACTTTGCTCTCGAGAGTGACTGAAAGGACACAGACTCAATCGAAATAAAAGCCTTTCTTGGCTTGTTATACCTTGCTGGTGTGATCCGTGGTGGGCGACAGAATGTTCACGAATTCTGGACAACAGATGACCTTGGTCTGAATATTTTTAAAATGACCATGTCCGAAAAACGTTCCCGGTTCCTAATACCTTGCTGGTGTGATCCGTGGTGGGCGACAGAATGTTCACGAATTCTGGACAACAGATGACCTTGGTCTGAATATTTTTAAAATGACCATGTCCGAAAAACGTTCCCGGTTCCTAATAAGATGTGTTCGTTTATATGATGGAGCCACAACACAAGAATGGTGCAAGACAGACAAATTAGCAGCCGTGAGGGAAATGTTCACCATGTGTTTGAATGACTGCAAGACACGTTACTCCCTCGGTCAGAACGTCTCAGTTGGTGAGCACTACCAGCATTTCGAGGCCGGTGTGGATTTCGCCAGTTCGTACCATCCAAACCATCTAAATATGGCATCAACATTTTCTGCCTATGTGATGCCAAGCTTTATTATACTTACAACTGGAAATATGTTGTGGATTACAACCAGAAGGACCCCTTCAGAATAACAACTCCGCCAAAGTAGTAGTTCTGAGACTTGCCGAACCAATATATGGGACGGGTAGAAACATTACAGCACATAACTGGTTCACTAGTTTGGAGTTAGTAAGAGAACTGCATTAAAGGTGACTGTAGTTTGTATGCACAATTAGAAAAAAGAAGAAGGAACTGTCATCGTATTTCGTAGCACCAAAAAGTAGACAGCAATATGGTAGCGTATTTGGCTACAGCAAGAATGAAACCCTTGTGTCGTATGCCCCGAAAAAAAGGAAAACTGTAGTCCTCCTTTCGAGTATGCATGTATCGTCAAGTGAGAGTTCGGAAGATTTAGAGAAAAAAAATCAATTATTCTATACTATAATCACACCAAATCTGGAGTTGATGTAGTTGACAAACTCTGTGCAACCTACAATGTGGCTAGGTCAACAAGAAGATGGACTATGGTGATTTTTTTCCACCTGTTGAACATTACAGGCATCAACTTAAGATTAACTTTCTTGGGCAACAAGAATAAATACTCGAAACGGTGCGAGTACCTCAAAACTTTGGCTTTGACTCTACTGCAAAATCATCTCAAAAGAAGAGCTCTTATTATGACTCTTCCTGATGATATAAATTCAGTGCTAGTGAAGTACAAACCTAAAGGAAAAGAGCAAGAAATCGCTGAACAATCCTTGGAATCGGAAAACAATAAAAGTAAAAGGTACCTGTCACGGAGACAAAAAAGACTTGTCTCAGCAAGTATACATGTGAAAAATGCGGTACACATCTTTGTTTGCAAAAGCACGCAAAAATAATTTGTGAACAATGACTTTCTGTAGAGGGCAATCAGTAAAAAGAGATATGTTTTGATTAGTTCAATAATTTATTTGTATCTATAATAAAAACAATTTTTAAAAGAATTTCATGTAATTCTCCATTACAAAATGACAAATATTTCTGATAATTTGAAAGTGTAATGAGCCTGATGTCCACTTCTGTATTTGTAAAATCTGTAACAATAAAGGTAACTGCAATTTAAAACAAAAACAAAAGAAGAAGAACCTGTAAACAAACAGAAAATCACAAAAATCGTCGCATGTACGCACGAGATACATCGCGACTAGTGGCGTCATGAAAGTTGACGCACCGGCTGGAGGGTTAATCGATTCCGTGCCACGTTCTGTTGTGGCACATCTGCCTGCTCTTTTGGGCCCTACACGATATTAGGCAGTTGTAATAGTGTCTTTGAGTCTTCAGTGTATAAACTTCGGCGGCAGCACAGCGCAACTGGCAAAAATAATAAACAGGGGTGATGACGGTGCAAGAGCGTAATGTCTTTGTGAATTTCATTCCGTGTACTGTATTGGACAGTATCTATCCTTGCAGATAGGTGCGTGTATAACATACGTGGATTCCTGCATTCGAGGGAGAAAGCGTAATTTGGCACAAAGAGACCGGTTGGAGTATTGGGTTAGTCGCTCGACATCTGAGTACGAGCGGTGCCACTATTTGAATGTACTGGGAGGAATGCGTGAAACGTGGCTGAAGACAACTTCAACAACAAAGCGATGGACCTACAGAACGTGAAAACCAAGCAATCGCCAGAGAGGCAGTCAGAGACACGGTTTTATCGTTATCATCGATCAGACTTGCAGCTGCTGCTTCAGTGGCCACAAGCACCATTAACAGCCGGCCCACAGAAAGGGGCGTAAGCTCACGGCACCCATTGCACTGACTAGCATGACCTTTCTTCAACAAACAAGCCGTTTGCAGTGGTGTCGGGTACATTCGGCCTGTGTCTGTCTTCGTGTCCTAAAAATCCTAACTTGATGAGCAAGGTCACCAACTCTCTCCCCAACTGAGAACACTAGGAGCATTAATGACAAGGTCCTCCAACCAGCTTTGGATTTTGACGATCTAACACCCCTCAAGAGAGCATCAAGCAACAATGTAACCTATGCGCAGACAAATAACTGCTTGCATCAGGGCTAGAGAAGGACCAACACGGTATTAACTTGCTCAATTTGTGAGGCTCTTTCCCTCGAATATATCATCCAGTTATTTCTGAAACTGTGATAAAAATGGTTCAAATGGCTCTGAGCACTATGGGACTTAACTTCTGAGGTAGTCAGACCCCTACAACTTTACTTAAACCTAACTAACCTAAGGACATCACACACATCCATGCCCAAGGCAGGATTGAAACCTGTGACCGCAGAGGTCGCGAGGTTCCAGACTGCAGCGCCTAGAACCACTCGGCCACTCCGGCCGGCAAACTGTAATCATTTGGTTTTCTGCACATGGACATCACAAGTAACAATTTCCGTACCGTTGGGATAACTCGTTAGCGCTGCATCGTCTTTATTTCATATATGTATTAAGAGTGTTTCATTGTCTTTTTAAAACGAACCTCAAGGGGTATTGCCGCTCACATAATTGGGATCAACTTTTGTTAGAGACAAAAAGGTTCACTGACGTTCCCCAGAGACAGAATGCGTCCTTTTGTATTCACTTATCATGGTATGACAAGATTTCACCAAACTAGCAGGGCCTCCTAACCAAATGTGCAACATATGTCCTACCTCAGTAAACTTATAGCGATTTTCAACAAGAAAACCATATGAATGAGAGTCTCTGCACGGAGATAAGTGTTCTACAAGCTGATCAGGAACCTAAATTTTGTGAGGCCTTCCATTTTTCAGGTGGAGCCGAATGGGTGATAGGCAACACGCACTGCATTTCCACCCCGCGCAGTCTCTATGCCATGCCTGCGTCTCAAGGTTCTAAACAGTCTTGAAAAACAACAGCTAAGTTCGATAGAAGCATCAGAGAACATTTTTATCTAATAAAAGTTATTCCTCAGGACGCGATCTACCACCTACTGGATGGACACTGGAGCATGGTTCCTGTGGGATTTGTTTCCGGAGTGTTAAACACTGTGTCACGTCGTTCGGTTGGAGGAGACAAGGTCTGCACTTCTGAATTACGAAAGATTATCCCATTTACAGCCGCATTATTTCGCTTTTACAACAGTAAATAGATGCTTGTTTTTCTGTGACCTGTCTGTTTCCTGCACGTTTGTTATTCTTTTTGTTCAGTGATACATTCAGTTGTGAATTGATGCTAGCAATTGTGTCACACACACATACGTAACGTTGACTGAAAGACTCACAATTCAGAAACAGGTGTATAAACTTAGAAAAAATTCCTTTTCCTGAAACGATCGTTGGTTACTGTTACTTATGACTAGATATCAGTTGTGCAGTACAGTGGACTGACTACTGAAAATTGTTGAGCCAGAGGATAAGACAAGTAACGATTAACACGAAACTATACGTAGCAAGGATACAGAGCTCGAAGAGTTACTGAAGTTCCCTTCCATTATGTGCATACAAGCTAAATCTCTTTTACTAACGTACTGCTAGCCTACGCCAACAGATTGCTTGATCCTTCTCCTCCCGAAAATGTCTTTGTGTTATTATATCTGCGTTTTTAACTTTTTTTGTGTTACACCAGTGATACTAATCTGTTTTAACATTTGTTTTGGTACTAATAAGGAGAACCTATTTTTCTTTATAGAAAACTGAACTCTTTGTGTTTTAGAGGCATGGAATATTAACAGACTAACGTTAATTTATTTATATCTGTGTAGTACACGAACCGCTTATTTGCATCATACTCGAATATAGAAACATGTAATGAATTGCTGCAGATATTTTTATGCCCTACGAAGTCTATGTGAACGTTCTGTGTCAAATATAATATGTAAACATAAAATCATAATTTTTTTCATTTTGGCATTATTAGTTACTACATTTGCACTGAAGCTCGAAACATTTCCTTCAGAGTTTCGTTTCTTACGCGATGCGTCATAGTGCAATAACAAGTAATAGAAACGACTCCCGTTAAATATTAATAAAAAGCAATTTCATTTCCCATGGAAGATGTGTTTCATAGCACTTAATATGCCACTGCGTTTAAAGTGATCCTGACAACGAAGTTTCAAAGGAAAGTGCATTTGAATTCCACAGTGACTCACAGAAATAACTTAGTTTGAAATTATACAAAATGGCATCTGAGGACCCTGTAAACCCATGGTTCACTTCATTGAATTAAAATAGAAGTATAGTTTTTCTTTATAACTTATTATGTCACCGATGTAACATGAAGTATCTTCACTACAAAGGTTGTTAAATATTTGGTGCAATACTTCAAAGTTCCAAATCACGACGCTTGTGTGTCTATGATGCAGGAAACCAGATGTAGGGGAGCTTTAAAATCCCTAAAAACAAAGCGTCACGAGATGGATACGTAGTAAAAGAAATGTCATGAAACACATTCTCAAACAAAATGATTTTTTGTTTTCAAATAGAATTTATTTATTCATTCATGTCTCTGTTTTCAATGAACATAAAAATATGTGATTTATAGCGTCAAATGTGACTGACTTGGCATATGTTTTTAACCACTGTCGTAAACCTTCTCACGTCTCAAGAATATGACCTACCGAAACGCGTGAGTAGTATCACAAAGAAGGATAAAACAGACTGGCTACAAAGTACGAGTACTGCGATGAAATCACCTCCAGCAAAATATAGCTTTTTATTAAGTCTGTCGGTAATACCGCCAAATCAGCTCTAAATATAATCTTCATATTGCAGCATAGTTATTTATTTATTGCAAAATTATTTGATAGAAACCCACATGAAACGGAGTTGTGTTACAATCATTGTCCAATTCTTGATTGGATTTAGGTTCTTTACATACATTATAGTGTAATCGTTTACTTATTGGAAATAATATTCGGTACAATCCTACGTAAGTGAAAATTATGTTAAAGTCTTTGTCCAATTCTTGATTTGATTAATGCACTGTAGATACAGCTACTTAAATCGCACAAGTAGAGTAACAGAAGCGTAGACATATGTGTCACTGGAAAAGCGATACGAAATTCAGAATCCTATTTTCAAGAATTTCAAACATAAGTGTGGTTTCCCGTATCATGACAGGTTCGATCAAATCCCATTCGTGCTATAATCTAAGGTAATCTATTTACAAGTGTCGCTTTACTTACATCTGTTGTGAAGCCGAAGCAACCAGAGACTATGCTCATGTGTATATGAGTTACGTTTCTGTGCGTTTGTGTGCTTGTGTGCGTGTGTGTGTGTGTGTGTGTGTTTGTGTGTGTGTGTGTGTGTGTGTGTGTGTGTGTGTGTGTGTGTGTGTGTGTGTGTGTTTTGTCTAATTCCAATGAATCCTTTTTGCCCTAAAGCTCAATTGTTTGGGAGTCTTTGTGTTCTCCTATCTGCGACTCAGCATATTCACTATACGGTGAGTAGCGATCAATTATTCCCATTATGTTGTTATTATTCCATCCTTGATTTTCCATTGTTTGAAAACTTGTGTGTCTGTGATGGCTGGAAGATCGTTCTGATGTCTCTTCAAGCGTATTACAAAGACCGAGTTTTGTACACGTTCTGATTAATACTGTAACGGTTATCCCCCGGCTCAGAAGAAGACTTAGCAGCAGGATTACTCTGTATTCTTGAGTGTTGTCATATCTTCTATATATCAACACATACAGGAACACGATACTGACCCTACTCTCAACCTCAAAAATAAACCAAATTTTGCGGTGGATACCATTTAAGAAATTATGGAACCCATGAACCTTTTCATAGCTGCCATATAGCAATTATGTCATCCCCATAGCAGAGCCAACAGGAAGGCTTCAAAGGAGCACATACGTAATGACTGTTGCTCACAATATTCCATAAAAAATGTCAGATGCTCCTGGCAACTTGGATGACCTCATTGCAAGACCGTCAGATCACTCATTGAATTCATCATCGTATTTAAAATAGCTCTAACGAAGCAGTAAGTTAATTAAGTCACAAAAGTCTGGAATAGCTTTCCCCCTTGTGATCTCTATTGTACAAGTTTCTCGGATGTTAGTAAACATTGTCACATCGAAGCAAACAAGAATGTCACTTCCTGGTATCTTCGCTCTCGACGTAATTTAAAAAAAAAGTCTTGAATATTTGACTAAAGTATTTTTTTTTTCAACTAGATGTCTCGGTTTTCCAGATAAATGACTTGCCAAAAAGTATGTTGGCTAGTTAATGGCATTCACTAATAAGTCTCACAGGAAGTGGTTCTTTGTAGATCTTCGGTAGTCCATACATCCTGGGTGAGACGTATTTTTATAACACAGCTATCCGTTCTGGAGACTATCAGATCTTTAACTTTCCGGATGATTCTGTTTGTCGGTTGGGTTATCAACTTGAGGCACGCAGGATCAGCTAATAGTTGTTCCATCTCCTTGTGGTATTCCAAAGCGTTGTTAACAACTGTAGCATTTCCCTTATCTGATTTCGTCACAAAGATGCTTTCATTTCTCTTGATTTCTTAAGAGATTTCCGTACCTGCGATGTTACGTTGCTTCTATGTGTTTTCGATTTCCGTAGAGCTCTCGAGACATCTTGTCTCACTTCTTCGGCTTGCACTTTCTGAAGACAAAACAAGTATTCTTCGACGGCCCTCACGATTTGTTCAAGAGGAATTATCTTGATTGTAGTTGCGAAATTAAGAGCTTTGGGACAAACTGAAACAGCCACTTCATCAAATCCTTCTGGAATAACGGTTCACCACTACCCGTTTTGGATGCCTAATGGAGTCTTTCTTGGGCACTTTATCTTTTAGTCCGGTGAACTGCTCTTTTGTTTCATATCTTGCTGAATGATCAAACGTTATTATGTCCACTTTATCCCACTCTTGATGTGAGACAATTGTCGCCATTAAAAATGCAAAGCAATTAACATGGACGTTATATTATCTAACTCACTGCGTATTTGCTCGATTCTTTCAAGAAAAAGGTGCTTGATTGGCTCTATGGTAGATCTTCCTGGCTTTCGTTGTCTGCACATGATGACTGATTCTGGCTAATTTGGGTATTACATCATTATCACGATACCGGAAGAGGAAAGTCAGATCACTCAGTCACTTATTTCCGCCCAGGTATAAACAACTTGCGCATAAAAGAGATTTATGTAAGTCTGGAGGCTTCTGTGGCCGTGTTTATTAACGTAGCTTGCCAATGCGAAGTAGTGCGGTGCCGGCAGCAGGATCCAGTGTGTCCTGCTGACACCGCTCCGGTAAGCGCAAAGGCTTCAGAGCATTCGAAGATTGATACACACGTAGACCCGCAATCACAGCGTCTTCCGGATGGCGGCTGTCGTGAAAGGGTAAGCCCATGGCTACCACAACACACACAGGCTATAGCTAGAAAGACAATACAATTACAGCCATCCAACAGGTATAAGGCTGCAACTTTCTGTCAGTCAGCTAGGCAATGAAAACTGTCGCACGTGCCCATGTTTAGCTACAAGCTAATCACATTAACTCTTTAATTTTTGCCGCCTTTTAAGAGTAATTACACAGCTTTCAATGTTCAATTATACAAGCTGTGATTATCTCTTGTTCTTTGCGGAGAATTTGTGCAAGTAGGTGCTACTGTGTCTACACCTTTCGGACGATTCTCTGTCAGATCATGTTTCAAAGTAGATTAATGGATAATAACAATTCATATATTAGAGTATAACTTCAGTCAGGCCTTAATCTATTCGCAGATAGTAAAACCAAGAACGGATATTACCGTCCTGTCAGCGTCGAGATCATTAGAAGCGAGGCACAGGCAAAGATTTTTTCAGGGACGGGGAAGGAAATTGACCGTGCTCTTACAAAGGAACCAGCTGTCATTGAGTTCCTTTTGACGAAAAACCGATGCACTGCACATATTAAGAGGTACGTACGGAATTTCTACATAGACCTAGAAGAGAAACAAAGCATGATTAGTTATTGCAAGGGACTTCTGTCATCACCACAACACTGTGGCGCAAACCACTCTGATCTCCAAGGTGCCATAATTGGTAGGGTAAAGGCAGTATAAGCCCATTTTTGATATGAAATTGATAAGGAAATTAATTTAATTGTGGCAGCTGATTGACTTATGACCTTAACCTATGGCTTTGCAAAATTGATTATTAGCCCCTGACCGTTGATTTATGACACACTGTGGATATTCCGTCCTTCCCGGGAAACCCACACCACTTCACCTTCACTGGACACCTCTAATCCTCCTCCCTCACTTATACAACCACACTTTCGAGCTTAAGTTGTTCAAACAGACCCTTCCCACTCTATCAACGCGATTGACTAGTTAATTAAATTGATAAATTAATGGACCCCTCCACCTCTGGTAAATCCCCAGACCCCTCCCTCCCCCACTCATAAACTGTCGGAAAAAAGACTTAGTCTATGCTGAAGAGGGAGGATCTCCTGACAGGAAATTCAAATCAGTTTGAATTAAATACCAAAGGATATACTGTTTACTTATAAAATTCAATTGTAAGTGATTGGGTCTCTCTTGCTGATCGTTCTCTACTGTTCTGGAAGATGTAGATCTTGTAAAATAAATTGAAAATATGTAATTAAATACATTGATTTTTCTGCAGTCGCTCATGGAATACCATCACGAAATCGACATAATCATAACCCACCATGCATAATACACCAACCGTTTCTTTCCACCTGCTGCAGGGCAGAAATGCTCACCAGGACATTCGTTCTTCGTGTGCCGACGTGCCAGCTTCTTCGCTAAGTTCCACCACATGCTGGCGTCCAAGATGCCACACAACACACGCTCAGGACCGGTGACCGCTGCAGGCCATAGCACAAGCAGCCGAGTTGCAGTATTAGCAAATCTCAAGGGTCTATTTCAAGTCATGTGCCACTGCTTGGATGGATTCTGTCTAATGTTCACAAACCAGCATACTATAGTAACACAGATTCCTGCACTACTTTTCCTCTTTCGTAACTGTCCAGCGGCCAACTATGGTGCCCTCTGTAAGTGTCAGCATTCTTTGTTACCCCAAATGGCTACTTCCGGTTGTAGCACCTGTACAATCTGCACCCGAACACACACCTTCTACACCAGGTCAGTGGCAGCAATTGCTCTATGAGCTCACACTGCCGTGCAGATATTGATTAAGTTAGTTTGCAATATCACTGGCAGCGGACGCTGGCAGAAGCAATCGCCCAACCCCTTCTCCCTCAAATTCACTCCTGTCCTCCCCCTCAACCATATGGTCACTTCCACTGGGACAAAGTATTAGTTGGTAGCAAATCTCTGATACAATAATGCCTAGGAAATTCCTCCTCGAACACAATCTCTCTCTCTCTCTCTCTCTCTCTCTCTCTCTCTCTCTCTCTCTCTCTCTCTCCCGCTCGCTCGCTCGCTAGCTCTCAGGTGGCTACATCCTTACTTGTGAAAGTTTATCGTGTGCCACACTAACCCCTCTATCTCCTGAGCAAAGTAATGGATATATGTCTAGAAATGATCAGTCAGTCATATTGATTGCTTAATTAATTAATTAAATCGATACCTTTTGTGTGTTGCCAGTTTGTCCTTGCATCCTATTGATGGAACTAGGAGTGTTATATTTGGCGGGATTTGCACTTGCAATTGCCTCGTTTTCAAGCCATGCTCATTCCCCTTCCACATTTCTTACCTCTTGGCAAATAATGGTACCGCCATGTAGTTTGGTAGTATATCCATAACGTTGGAAGTAGCTAAAATTTAAAATTTCGGCTCAATTGCGTGCAATGCCATTAAGCAAATTCTGAGGGAGTTTGACTGGTGTGTGCTTACAATACCAGTATCAGAAATGACAAACTGATAAATCAGTAAATCGCAATTGGATTTTTAGAGAACTACAGAATCACTTATTTTGTTTTTTTTAGTTATATGAGAACTTTGAATGAGGAGTAAAGGGTCTACAGTGTGATAGGACAGTAACAGAAAATGCCACTAAAAAGACACAACCTCTGCAATATATTTTGAATCAGTAAAACACGATCTTAGTGTATCAGAACTCTGACCACAGTAACTTCACACACCAACAAATACTTTATAATCCTGCTGATCGCTGCAAATGTATCGCACACCCATAACTATGTACGTATAGTAATACGCCAATAACTGAATGCTGGTGGTACCAGACAATATTGAGCGTAAATTAGGAGATGAACGAACATGCTCCATTTAATTTCCTTGGGGGTGTACCAATGTGTCTTAAGAATGGATACGAAATCGTCGTAGAAGCGACAAGCTATTAAAAACACGAACGCAATGGTTACGTTATTGTTACCCTGAGTGAAAAGTGCTCTTGGTTCTACAGGTACACATAAGAGTCGCTCACGATATCCTTGTTAATAACTATACGTTGTTTGTAAATTGAGGTGTGGTACTGTTTCCGGACGAAGTGGTCTTCCAGACAAATACCGTGATATTGAATGTAGATGGAGGTCGCGAGGACAGACAGAAACCACAGGGTCACCTCGCCGGAGGTTTAAGATCATAATAAAATCACCTTTCTCACGGAATTTAGAAACGATTCTGCTAAGGAACGTGGTACTAGGCAGATAAATGCTACACGCTCATACCACTGCTACATATTTTCCACGCTAAAAAATAATATTTGTAACACTTACTATCTATGTACCACGTACACATTAACAGAGTTTCTACAATATATTCACAACGTTATGGGGGACAGAGGATGATGTTTGACTGAGAATGATCAAATGCAATAGGTCATGTGCTGTGTGATGAATCACGTTTAAAAACGCAACGCTGGATTGAACTCGTAGGAAATGACGAATACACCGATTTGTCAGAACTGTTGTGTTACACATACTCTTAGAAATTTTTATGCGATCTGGAATTAAGTCACCACAATCAACTATGTAGTAGCGTTAGATGCTATGTAAATGTCTTTTATTGCTTACAGCCTATGGTGAATCATACTCATAGCACTCTCTTATCTGTGAACGAGTCATCTACTTCGAACCTATATGCTACGGACAACATACAGCAAAATCTCACTTTGATTTTAGACAGTCTCTCTCTGTACCTTGTAACTGTTCCTCAGTACCTGTCCCGCTCTCCCTCCAGCCTTGTCCTCGTGCTCATTCCAGTTTAACCTGGAACAGAGCGGAAGTAAGAGAGCACTATGTCTACCACACTCCGAATCTTGTGGAGAAACAGGTTGACCAGAGACTATGTTTTAACCACTCAGTGGGAATGTGAGCAGGATGTTGTAGCTCCACCAACTATGTGTTATGTGTAAGGCCAGCGCCTAATGAAACTTTCTGCTGGAACACAGGATGATAGAAAAGACAGTATGAGCAGTTCCATGGGTGTTTCTTTCAGAGAAAAATCAGCAAGACTTTACATCAGGAGGGTACTGGAAGAAGGATACAGATTTTGCTACCAGATTGCATTGCGTTACCAAACTATAAGCAGGTACTTTCGTCCATACGAGATCTGTGTATCTCACGATGAATTCATGTCTGTCATCCAAAAATTCTCTGCCTTCGCATTGTTCTGTATCATCTAACAGAGAAACACTGCAAAGTATAAAACATTCACTAATGTCACCTGGTAGATAACTCGATATAACTGCACGCCTTTCTTCTGATGTATCGAAAACAAATACTGTCTGCATGGTAACATCGAGCATTTATGTCAATTTAACAAAGGTGAAGTTCACTACATTTAATATTATCCTCCACAGTGATGGGCAGCAGAAGTCTAAGTGCTCCTTTTTTTTAGGGGACCCTGAGCATTGAATCCGCATACAGGCTCATATAGGTAGTGCATATTGCACCCACCTATATGATCAATGTTTCTGTGTCGTAGATGGTAGTCACCCTGACCTCCAAATCCTTGCACACGTCTCAATTCACTTTTATGGCTTACAGTGCATAGCTACAAGTGGAACAAGAAGATATTCTTCAGGACTGCACCCCATAGCCTGCGGATAGTATGCACCTCTAGTTACCAATCCCACTGGGGACGAATGGAATGATTTTCACTCATCTAGTCGAGCGTGTAAATACCCTCATTGATCCACATTTTTTTCGTACGTACATAAATTTTCGTCATTTTACCAAGTTTTCCATAATTTCAACGCATTTTGCTCAATTACTTGAGGTCGAAACGGCCACTCTGGAAGAGTTGTCACGTCAACGAAACGTGTCATCGCGTCTATCACATGACACAAATACAGTTCCTTATTACAGGAAATAGTCACCAGCAGTAAGGAGCTGCAAAAACTACATTCCTTAACAGAATCAATTAACAAATATGGTATGATTTTATTGTGATTTGTGTTCTGTTCCCTATGTGGATGGAATACTTAGTATTCTTGCATTCGTGGTATAAAGCCACAGATTAAAGCTGTCGTACTCATCCTTCTATTGGTAAATGAACTTCTTCTTCGTTGAACCTATAGGTCAGGGACGCTGACCAAAATTCTATATGGCCTCTCTCTATGCATCTCATTAGTCTTCCCCCATTTTTAACAGACCCTCCCCTGAATACTGGTCCCGAATTAACTAGAAACTGACTAGATGTAGGAGGGTACTATACCTCCTGTATCCGATATCACATGCAGGAACAGAAAGAACTGAGTTCCATATGATCAATAGACTTCGACATTTTGCATTTGCAAAGATGATAACGCCTGTTAGAAACTTCTGCAGACCAGGCTAGTGATGTAGACCGATTTTCTCATTTGAACTGCTGTTCTGCGAAGACTGCTTCATACTGACCTCACTCACATCATGTATCCAATTACACATGCTCTCTCCAGATGTTTTCCTACTGAGGAGTTTAGCACTCCTTATTAGTAGGTGCAAACTTGGGACATTTGATATTGTTGTTATGATACAACAGATGATTAAGAAGAACGAGGAGAAACGCTTGAATTATGAATGCTGAAATTGGAGATGGAAGGAATTTGAGACGTTTTAACTCGTATATTCTAAATCCTAAACTCAGATTTGAATGTTTACAACAGAGAGAGGCTGGACAGTGAAGGGGGAGGCGTGTTTATAACGATAAGAAGTGCAATAGTATCGAAGAAATTGACGGAGATCCGAATTGTGAAATGATTTGGGTGAAGATCACGGTTGAAGCAGGCTCAGACATGGTAATTGGATGTTTCTATAGGCCCCCGGGCTCAGCAGCTTTTGTGGCTCAGTACCTGAAAAATAATTTGGAAAATATTTCGAGTTGATTTCCCCACCATGTTATAGTTCTAGGTGGACATTTTAATTTGCCGGATATAGACTGGGAGACTCAAACGTTCATAACGGGTGGCGGGGACAAAGAATAAAGTGAATTATTTTTAAGTGCTTTATCTGAAAACTACCTTGAGCAGTTAAACAGAGAACCGACTCGTGGCGATAACATATTAGACCTTCTGGTGACAAACAGACCCGAACTATTTGAATTAGTTAATGCAGAACAGGGAATCAGCGATTATAAAGCGGTTACTGCACCGAAGATTTCAGCCGTAAATAGAAATATTAAAGAAGGTAGGAAGATTTTACTGTTTAGCAAAAGTGACAAAAAGCAGATTACAAAGTACCTGATGGCTCAACATAAAAGGTTTGTCTCAAGTACAGATAGTGTTGAGGATCAGTGGACAAAGTTCAAAACCATCTTACAATATGCGTTAGATGAGTATGTGCCAAGCAAGATCGTAAGAGATGGGAAAGAGCCACCGTGGTACAAAGGGTACTTCACAGCAAACATAAACATAGCCAAAGCCTTGCAGCAAACAAAAATTACGCGAAGAGAAATGTAGTGTGAGGAGAGCTATGCGAGAGGCGTTCAATGAATTCGAATGTAAAGTTCTATGTACTGACTTGGCAGAAAATCCTAAGAAATTTTGGTCCTATGTCAAAGCGGTAGGTGGATCAAAACAAAATGTCCAGACACTCTGTGACCAAAATGGTACTGAAACAGAGGATGACAGACTAAAGGCCGAAATACTAAATGTCTTCTTCCAAAGCTGTTTCACAGCGGAAGACTGCACTGTACTTCCTTCTCTAGATTGTCGCACAGTTGACAAAATGGTAGATATCGAAATAGACGACAGAGGGATAGAGAAACAATTAAAATCGCTCAAAAGAGGAAAGGCCGCTGGTCCTCATGGGATACCAGTTCGATTTTACACAGTGTACGCGAAGGAACTTGCCCCCCTTCTTGCCGCGGTGTACCGTAGGGCTCTAGAACAGCGAAGCGTTCCAAAGGATTGGAAAATGGCACAGGTCATCCCCGTTTTCAAGAAGGGACGTCGAACAGATGTGCAGAACTATAGACGTATATCTCTAACATCGATCAGTTGTAGAATGTTGGAACACGTATTATGTTCGAGTATAACGTCTTTTCTGGAGACTAGAAATCTACTCTGTAGGAATCAGCATAGGTTAGGAAAAAGACGGTCGTGTGAAACCCAGCTCGCGCTGTTCGTGCACGACACAGATTCACAGGTAGATGCCTTTGTTCTTGACTTCCGCAAGGCGTTTGACACAGTTCCGCACAGTCCTTTAATGAACAAAGTACAGAGTGTTTCAAATATGACCATTATATTTGAAACGGCAATAAATACTAAACGAGCAGCGATAGAAATACACCGTTTGTTGCAATATGCTTGGGACAACAGCACATTTTCAGGCGGACAAACTTTCGAAATTACAGTAGTTACAATTTTCAACAACAGATGGCGCTGCAAGTGATGTGAAAGATATAGAAGACAACACAGTCTGTGGGTGCGCCATTCTGTACGTCGTCTTTCTGCTGTAAGCGTGTGCTGTTCACAACGTGCAAGTGTGCTGTGGACAACATGGTTTATTCCTTAGAATAGAGGATTTTTCTGGTGTTGGAATTCCACCGCCTAGAACACAGTGATGTTGCAACAAGACGAAGTTTTCAACGGAGGTTTAATGTAACCAAAGGACCGAAAGGCGATACAATAAAGGATCTGTTTGAAAAATTGCAACAGACTGGGAACGTGACGGATGAACGTGCTGTAGAGGTACGGCGACCGCGTAAGGCAACCACAGAGGGCAACGCGCAGCTAGTGCAGTAGGTGATCCAACAGCGGCCTCGGGTTTCCGTTCGCCGTGTTGCAGCTGCGGTTGAAATGACGCCAACGCCCATGTATCGTCTCATGCGCCAGAGTGTACACCTCTATCCATACAAAATTCAAACGCGGCAACCCCTCAGCGCCGCTACCATTCCTGCACGAGAGACATTCGCTAACGATATAGCGCACAGGATTGATGACGGCGATATGCATGTGGGCAGCATTTGGTTTACTGACGAAGCTTATTTGTACCTGGACGGGAACCGAAAAGCCCCATGTTGCAGTCCCATCGTCCCTGCATCCTAAAAAAGTACTGGTCTGGGCCGCCATTTCTTCCACAGGAAACATTGGCCCATTTTTCAGATCCGAAACGATTACTGCAACACGCTATCTGGACATTCTTCGTGAATTTGTGGCGGTACAAACTGCCTTAGACGACACTGCGAACACCTCGTGGTTTATGCAAGATGGTGCCCGGCCACATCGCACGACCGACGTCTTTAATTTCCTGAATGAATATTCCGATGATTGTGTGATTGCTTGGGGCTATCCGAAACATACAGGAGGCGGCGTGGATTGGCCTTCCTATTCGCCAGACATGAACCCCTGTGACTTCATTCTGTGGGGACACTTGAAAGACCAGGTGTACCGGCAGAATCCAGAAACAATTGAACAGCTGAAACAGTACATCTCATCTGCATGTGAAGCCATTCCGCAGACACGTTGTCAAAGGTTTCGGGTAAATTCATTCAGAGACTACGCCATATTATTGATACGCATGGTGAATATGTAAAATATCGTACTATAGAGTTTCCCAGACCGCAGCGCCATCTGTTGTTGACAATTGTAACTACTGTAATTTCGAAAGTTTGTCTGCCTGAAAATGTACTGTTGTCCCAAGCATATTGCAACAAACGGTGTATTTCTATCGCTGCCCGTTTAGTTTGTATTGCCGTTTCAAATATACCGGTCATTTTTGAAACACCCTGTAAGAGCATACAGACTATCAGACCAATTGTGTGATTGGATTGAGGAGTTTCTAGATAACAGAACGCAGCATGTCATTCTCAATGGAGAGAAGTCTTCCGAAGTAAGAGTGATTTCAGGTACGCCGCGTGGGAGTGTCATAGGACCGTTGTTACTCACTATATACATAAATGACCTGGTGGATGACATCGGAAGTTCACTGAGGCGTTTTTCAGATGATGATGTGGTGTATCGAATGGTTGCAAACAATGGAAAATTGTACTGAAATGCAGGAGGATCCGCAGCAAATTGACGCTTGGTGCACGGAAAGGCAATCGAATCTCAATGTACACAAGTGTAATGTGCTCCGAATACATAGAAAGATGGATCCCTTATCATTTAGCTACAAAATAGCAGGTCAGCAACTGGAAGCAGTTAATTAGATAAATTATCTGGGAGTACGCATTAGGAGTGATTTAAAATGGAATGATCATATAAAGTTGATCGTCGGTAAAGCAGATGCCAGACTGAGATTCATTGGAAGAATCCTAAGGAAATGCAATCCGAAAACAAAGGAAGTAGGTTACAGTACGCTTGTTCGCCCACCGCTTGAATACTGCTCAGCAGTGTGGGATCCGCACCAGATAGGGTTGATAGAAGAGATAGAGAACATCCAACGGAGAGCAGCGCGCTTCGTTACAGGATCATTTAGTAATCGCGAAAGCGTTACGGAGATGATAGATAAACTCCAGTGGAACACTCTGCAGGAGAGACGCTCAGTAGGTCGGTACGGGCTTTTGTCAAAGTTTCGAGAACATACCTTCACCGAAGAGTCAAGCAGCATACGTATATCTCGCGAAGAGACCATGAGGATAAAATCAGAGAGATTAGAGCCCACACAGAAGCATACCGACAATCCTTCTTTCCACGAACAATACGAGACGGGAATCGAAGGATGAACCGATAGAGGTACTCAAGGTTCAAAAAATGGGTTCAAATGGCTCTGAGCACTATGGGACTTAACATCTTAGGTCATCAGTCCCCTAGAACGTAGAACTACTTAAACCTAACTAACCTAAGGACATCACACACATCCATGCCCCAGGCAGGATTCGAACCTGCGAGCGTAGCGGTCCCGCGGTTCCGGACTGCAACGCCTAGAACCGCAACACCACCGCGGCCGGCGTACTCAAGGTACCCTCCGCCACACACCATCAGGTGTCTTGCGGAGTATGGATGTAGATGTAGATGTAGATATCACTATTGCTATCGATTCTTGTTGTATTGTCGGGATTCCATACCAGTAATGTGCAGGGGAGAACGACATGACACTGGAACATAAACACAAATGCATGGCATCGGTTTTGGTATATGAAATTACTCCCCATTCTGCACCACCTCTGTAAAGAGAACACACTCTCGTCCAGATACACAAAATTTCTCAAGGTGATCGCTGTAGATAACTTAGAATCATTGCATTTATGAAACTGAATACTCGATTTATCTCCAATATCTGTGGTTTAAGAATCACGAAAGAAGGTTGAGTACATCGAAGAACCCTGGAGATACTAAAAGGTATCAGATAGATTATATAATGGTAAGACAGAGATTTAGCAATCAGGTTTTAAATTGTAAGACATTTCCAGGGGTAGATGTGGACTCTGACCACAATCTATTGCTTATGACCTGTAGATTAAAACTGAAGAAACTGCAAGAAGTTGGGGCTTTAAGGAGATGGAACCTGGATAAACTAAACGAACCAGAGGTTGTACATAGTTTCAGGCAGAGCAAAAGGGAGAAATTGACAGGAATGGGGGAAAGAAATACGGTAGAAGAAGAATGGGTAGCTTTGAGAGATGAAGTAGTGAAGGCAGCAGAGGATCAAGTAGGTAAAAAGACGAGGGCTAGTAGAAATCCTTGGGTAACAGAAGAAATTTTTAATTTTATTGATGAAAGGAGAAAATATAAAAATGCAGTAAATGAAACAGACAAAAAGAAATACAGACGTCTCAAAAATGAGATCGACAGGAAGTGCAAAATGGTTATCAGGGATGGCTAAAGGACAAATGTAAGGATGTAGAGGCTTATCTCACTAGGGGTAAGACAGATACTGCCTACAGGAAAATTAAAGAGACCTTTGGAGATAAGAGAACCACTTGTATGAACATCAAGAGCTGAGATGGAAAACCAGTACTAAGCAAAGAAGGGAAAGCTGAAAGGTGGAAGGAGTATATAGAGGGTCTATACAAGGGCGATGTACTTGAGGACAATATTATGGAAATGGAAGAGGATGTAGATGAAGGTGAAATGGGAGTTACGATACTGCGTGAAGAGTTTGACAGAGCACTGAAAGACCTGAGTCGAAACAAGACCCCCGGAGTAGACAATATTCCATTGGAACTTCTGACGGCCTTGGGAGAGCCAGTCCTGACAAAACTCTATCATCTGGTGAGCAAGATATATGAGACAGGCGAAATACCCTCAGACTTAAAGAAGAATATAATAATTCCAATCCCAAAGAAAGCAGGTGTTGACAGATGTGAAAATTACCGAAATATTACTTTAATAAGTCATAGCTGCAAAATACTAACGCGAATTCTTTACAGACGAATGGAAAAACAAGTAGAAACCGACCTCGGGGAAGATCAGTTTGGATTCCGTAGAAATGTTGGAACACATGAGGCAAATACTGACCCTACCACTTATCTTAGAAGAAAGATTAAGAATAGGCAAACATAGGTTTCTAGCATTTGTAGACTTAGAGAAAGCTTTTGACAATGTTGACTGGAGTACTCTCTTTTAAATTCTGAGGGTTGCAGGGGTAAAATACAGGGAGCAAAAGGCTATTTACAATTTGTACAAAAACCAGATGGCAGTTATAAGAGTCGAGGGACATGAAAGCGAAGCAATGGTTGGGTAGGGAATGAGACAGGCTTGTAGTCTCTCCCCGATGTTATTCAATCTGTATATTGAGCAAGCAGTGAAGGAAACAAAAGAAAAATTCGGAGTAGGTATTGAAACCATGGAGAAGAAATAAAAACTTTGATGTTCGCCGATGACATTGTAATTCTGTCAGAGACAGCAAAGGACTTGGAAGAGCAGTTGAACGGAATGGACAGTGTCTTGAAAGGAGGATATAAGATGAACATCAACAAAAGCAAAACGAGGATAATGGCATGTAGTAAATGCTGATGCTAAAGAAATTAGATTAGGAAATGAGACGCTTAAAGTAGTAAAGGAGTTTTGCTATTTGGGAAGCAAAATAAGTAACTGATGATGGTCGAAGTAGAAAGGATATAAAATGTAGACTGGCAATGGCAAGGAAAGCCTTTCTGAAGAAGAGAAATTTGTTACCATCGAGTATAGAGTAAGTGTCAGGATGTCCTGTACGGAGTGTAGCCATGTATGGAAGTGAAACACTGACGATAAATAGTTAGGACAAGAAGAGAATAGAGGCTTTTGAAATGTGGTACTACAGAAGAATACTGAAGATTAGATGGGTTGATCACATAACTAATGAGGAAGTATTGAATAGGATTGAGGAGAAGTGACATTTGTGGCTCAACTTGACTAGAAGAAGGGATCGGTTTGTAGGATATGTTCTGAGGGATCAAGGGATCACCAATTTAGTATTGGAGGGCAGCGTGGAGGGTAAAAATCGTAGAGGGAGACCAAGAGATGACAACACTAAGCAGATTCAGAAGGATGTAGGTTGCAGTAGGTACTGGGAGATGAAGAAGCTTGCACAGGATATAGTAGCATGGAGAGCTGAATCAAACCAGTCTCATGTCTGAAGACCACAACAACAACATGTGTCAGAGAAATATGAAATAGTTAAATGCGTGGTAAATAACCTGCTGCAACATCTCCCTCTCATTGGAAAGCATCATCAGTCTTCTATTAAATTACACCTGGTTACAATCCCTCTCAACCTATTACTCCATCTCCTTTCCTTCATCCTTTAATGTTGATCCATGTCAGTAGAGAGGCAGATAGTTTTGTTTTCCAGAAAAGCATCAATGACAACGGTATTCTTGTATGTACCGTTATTACCTCAACATGTATACAGCAGAGTGTTCTTAATATGCATGCAGTAACCGTTAGTTAGGTGACATCGCATGGCTGTCATTGATGGAGTGTACTGAGAAGCACATTGTATGTACTCTTTGTTGTGCAGTCTTGCACATCACCAAACCGCGATCAATTGTTTAGTCATATATTACAGCTGGTAACATAACGCCCTTTAGCTAAAGAGACTTTTTAAAAATATGTGAGGTCGTTGCTGATAACTTTGTGCTCACATCTGGGGTTGTGATCCAACGTATACAAACTTATCACTCTATGTTTAATGGTCATCCACGTTAAACATTCTTTTGTAGCTGTATTATCACTGTTGAAGAAAGGTGACTGTTTCCTTGGTTCCTGGTGCTTCCATGTTAATATTTCCTCGTATTCCTCTTGCTGTCACATAATCATTCCCATGTACAAGAATACCTTATAGAACAGTTTCTGTATGATTTTTAACAACATTCTGCAATATGTCTATTGAGGTAATAGTGATACTCGCAAGTTTATTACTGCCTTTGATTTTTCCCTGGTAAACAGAACCATCCGCCTCTAAAATCTGTATTAAGGAATTATAGAAAGATTATGGAATGATTGTTAAGGGGGGTTGTAACGAGTTGCGATTTAATGGTAGGACGATGATGAATTCTAATGAGAGGGAAATGTTGCTGCAGGTCATTTTTCATGCATTTAACCTTTTGTTTCCATTGTTGTCTGGGGGTGCACCAGTTGTGTGTTATAGCTTGCTGTCGACTCGGATACAATTGCGTCTTCCGTGTGTAAGCTACAGAGCTATCTTTCCGCAGTCGTTAACAGCAAACCTCCACATACAAAAGCCAGCAGAGTACTTGCAAAGAATGTGTGATGAAGCATGTCCATAGACGGAAGCCATATTTTAACATTCAACTCTAGATGAATGAAGGTGTTTGCAACGTGCTACGCTTCCCTGACACATTTTTTTTTTCGTCATCAGTCTACTGACTGGTTTGATGCGGCCCGCCACGAATCCCTTTCCTGTGCTAACCTCTTCATCACAGAGTAGCTCTTGCAACCTACGTCCTCAATTATTTGCTTCACGTATTCCAATCTCTGTCTTCCTCTACAGTTTTTGCCCTCTACAGCTCCCTCTAGTACCATGGAAGTCATTCCCTCATGCCTTAGCAGATGTCCTATCATCCTGTCCCTTCTCCTCATCAGTGTTTTCCACATATTCCTTTCCTTTCCGATTCCGCTTAGAACCTCCTCATTTCTTACCTTATCAGTCCACCTAATTTTCAACATTCTTCTATAGCACCACATCTCAAATGTTTCGATTCTCTTCTGTTCCGGTTTTCCCACAGTCCATGTTTCACTACCATACAATGCTGTACTCTAGACGTACATCCTCTGAAATTTCTTCCTCAAATTAAGGCCGGTATTTGATATTAGTATACTTCTCTTGGCCAGAAATACCTTTTTTGCCATAGCGAGTCTGCTTTTGGTGTCTTCCTTGCTCCGTCCGTCATTGGTTATTTTACTGCCTAGGTAGCAGAATTCCTTAACTTCATTGACTTCGTGACCATCAACCCTGACGTTAAGTTTCTCTCATTACCTTCGTCTTTCTCCGATTTACTCTTAAACCATACTGTGTACTCATTAGACTGTTCATTCCGTTCAGCAAATCATTTAATTCTTCTTCACGTTCACTCAGGATAGCAATGTCATCAGCGAGTCATATCATTGATATCCTTTCACCTTGTATTTTAATTCCACTCCTGAACCTTTCTTTTATTTCCATCATTGCTTCCTCGATGTACAGATTGAAGAGTAGGGGCGAAAGGCTACAGCCTTGTCTTACTCCCTTCTTAATACGAGCACTTCGTTCTTGATCGTCCACTCTTATTATTCCCTCTTGGTTGTTGCACATATTGTATATGACCCGTCTCTCCCTATAGCTTACCCCTACTTTTTTCAGTATCTCGAACAGCTTGCACCATTTTATATTGTCGAACGCTTTTTCCAGATCGACAAATCCTATGAACGTGTCCTGATTTTTCTTTAGCCTTGCTTTCATTATTAACTGTAACGTCAGAATTGCCTCTCTCGTGCCTTTACTTTTCCTAAAGCCAAACTGATCGTCACCTAGCGCATTTTTAATTTTCTTTTCCATTCTTCTGTATATTATTCTTGTAAGCAGCTTCGATGCATGAGCTGTTAAGCTGATTGTGCGGTAGTTTCTCGCACTTGTCAGCTCTTGCCGTCTTCGGAATTGTGTGGATGATGCTTTTCCGAAAGTACGATGGTATGTCACCAGACTCATATATTCTACACACCAACGTGAATAGTCGTTTTGTTGCAACTTCCCTTAATGATTTTAGAAATTCTGATGGAATGTTATCTATCCCTTTTGCCTTATTTGACCGTAAGTCCTCGAAAGCTCTTTGAAATTCCGATTCTAATACTGGATCCCCTATCTCTTCTAAATCGACTCCTGTTTCTTCTTCTATCACATCATACAAATCTTCACCCTCATAGAGGCTTTCAATGTATTCTTTCCACCTATCTGCTCTCTCCTCTGCATTGAACAGTGGAATTCCCATTGCTCTCTTAATGTTACCACCGTTGCTTTTAATATCACCAAAGGTTGTTTTGACTTTCCTGTATGCTGAGTCTGTCCTTCCGACAATCATATCTTTTTCGATGTCTTCACATTTTTCCTGCAGCCATTTTGTCTTAGCTTCCATGCACTTCCTAATTATTTCATTCCTCAGCGACTTGTATTTCTGTGTTCCTGATTTTCCCGGAACATGTTTGTACTTCCTCCTTTCATCAATCAACTGAAGTATTTATTCTGTTAGCCATGGTTCCTTCACAGCTACCTTCTTTGTACCTATGTTTTCCTTCCCAACTTCTGTGATGGCCCTTTCCACAGACGTCCATTCCTCTTCAACTGTGTTGCCTACTACGCTATTCCTTATTGCTGTATCTATAGCGTTAGAGAACTTCAACCGTATTTGGTCATTCCTTAGAACTTCCGTATCCCACTTCTTAGCGTGTTGATTTTTGCTGACTAATGTGTTGAACTTCACCCTACTCTTCATCACTACTATATTGTGGTCTGAGTCTATATCTGCTCCTGGGCACGCCTTACAATCCAGTATCTGATTTCGGAATCTCTCTCTGACCATGATGTAATCTAACTGAAATCTTCCCGTATCTCCCGGCCTTTTCCAAGTATACGTCCTACTCTTGTGATTCTTGAACAGGGTATTCGCTATTACTAGCTGAAACTTGTTACAGAACTCAATTAGTCTTTCTCTTCTTTCATTCCTTGTCCCAAGCCCATATTCTCCTGTAACCTTTTCTTCTACTCCTTCCCCTACAACTGCATTCCAGTCACCCATGACTATTAGATTTTCGTCCCCATTTACATACTGCATTACCCTTTCAATATCCTCATACACTTTCTCTATCTGTTCATCTTCAGCTTGCTACGTCGGCATGTATACCTGAACTATCGTTGTCGGTGTTGGTCTGCTGTCAGTTCTGATTAGAACTACCCGGTCACTGAACTGTTCACAGTAACAAACCCTCGGCCCTACCTTCCTATTCATAACGAATCCTACACCTGTTATACCATTTTCTGCTGCTGTTGATATTACCCCATACTCATCTGACCAGAAATCCTTGTATTCCTTCCACTTCACTTCAGTGACCCCTACTATATCCAGATTGAGCCTTTGCATTTCCCTTTTCTGATTTTCTAGTTTCCCTACCACGTTCAAGCTTCTGACATTCCACGCCCCGATTCGTAGAACGTTATCCTTTCGTTTATTATTCAATCTTTTTCTCATGGTAACCTCCCCCTTTGCAGTTCCTCCCGGAGATCTGAATGGGGGACCATTCCGGAATATTTTGCCAATGGAGAGATCATCATGACACTTCTTCAACTACTGGCCACATGTCCTGTGGATACACGTTACGTGTCTTTAATGCAGTGGTTTCCATTGCCTTCTGCATCCTCATGTCGTTGATCACTGCTGATTCTTCCGCCTTTAGGGGCAATTTTCCACCCCTAGAACAAGAGAGTGCCCTGAACCTCTATCCGCTCCTCCGCCCTCTTTGACAAGGCCGTTGGCAGAATGAGGCTGACTTCTTATGCCGGAAGTTTTCGGCCGCCACATATTGGACATAAATGAAGTCCTTGGTATCACGACTGCAGTGATTCTAAATCGGTAGCAGTGGTTTGTGAGGTACTGCGATCCCTGTGTATACATCTCCTTGAGAAATTGTATGTGTGAGGAAAAGATTGTGTTTTGTTTATGAAGTTACTGTAACATGGCGTGTAATCTAACATGTCAGACACTGCTGCTGTGAGTGCGTGTTTATGTTCTATGATCATTTCGCTGTTCCCAGTATATTCTTGGTATGAAATCCTGACCCTACAATAATCCTACAGAATCGAAAGTACAAGTGATATAAGTAAAATGTTGCAAACTCCTTCCGTCTGGAGATGCAATATGCATAACTCAAACCTTTCTTCTTCCTCTTGTTCTTCTTCATAATCGTCAGCTGTATCCCCGCAATTCTGTCAAATTTATTAGGCTTATATCTGCTGTATATCATCTGCTATATAGCAATAATGCAAACATCTAGAGAGGTCCTATGTAACTGGACGGGTGATGAGAGACTAGTAGGGAGCATTTTTTTTTCAGAACAACATTTATAGCACTGGCATGATAAGATTGGTCTATATCACTAGTGCTGGTCAGTAGAAGTTGCTAGCAGGTGCTACACTCTTTACAAAAGCCAAAAAAAAAAAAAAAACAAGTTTACGTTGAAGTCAGATCGTCCTGTTCCTTCATGTGATGTAGCATGATAGTAGCCTCCTACTCACCGTCATGTTCACAATAAATCGGAGACGGTGCTTGGGGCAGGGTTGATTAAAGATGGAAGAAAGTTACGAGATGCATAGTGAGAGGCCATAAAGAGTTTTGGTCAATGCCCTTAGCCTATAGGGTTACCAAAGGGTAGCTCGTTTCGAAATAGAGGGCTTAATAGGGGGATGGAAGATAAAGTTTTAAAATTTTGACTTTATTTCACGAATACAAGGATAATTTGTTACTACATCCGCATATGGGCCGATGGGAAATCGTAACGAACTCTTACCAAATTTATAAAGTGTATCAGTTAAGGGATGTTATTGTTGCTCCACCTTCCTTCTGATGACTATTTTCTACAATATGAAACAGTATTCGTGTCATGTGATGTAGGTTGTGTCTAAGGGTTTGCTATATGTGAATATTTATATGACTCTCGCAAAATAATGTAGGGAGTAATGGAGTAAAATGTATTTAAATTACGGAAAACTGACGGAAAATACGTAAAACTGATGTAAATACGACGCAATAAGGTGGAGGGATGAAGATATTTACATGCTGGCCCAGATGAATGGAAATTATTCCTTTCCTCCACAGAGGGATAGACAACTAATGGTGCATACTATACACAGTCTATGGGGAGCATTCCTGCAGAATACCTCCTTCTTCGACATATAAATATGAACTGTAAGTCATAGAAATGAATGACGCAGTGTGCGAAGATTTGGAGGTAAGGATGACTACCACCTAGGGCACCGAAACAGGGATCACATACCTGGGTGCAACATTCACTCTTAAGCGTCTCTTCGGAAAATGGAACACCGAATCATCTGCTAACCCATCACTGCGGAATATGAGATTAAATGTAGAAATTATAATCATCATACACCTGTTTGGGACTGCTCCTCAATGCCGTAAACTCTTCCATTTTCCCTATGTCGCGATAAGCACATATCACACCATATACAACACGTGATTATTCTCAAGCAGTCAGAATCCTTCCTCGCTCACATCCCATGTAAATATCGCAGAACTCCTGTTACGTCGTCTACGTGGTATGGAGATGAAAAACGTTAGAAATGCTGGTTGTTAGCGAGAGAAATAAACAGCTGCGACATTAGAGCGTTGAAAATATCGGCTTAATACTGCGTTTCTTTGCTGAATCACTTTCTAAGTTCGGTGAAAGGACGATTTTATTACGAGCTTACACCTCTGGCGACGTGCCCCCGCACTTTTGGTCCGTTAATGAACACATCTGCTATCTCTATCTGTATTCAGTGTCGTGGCGTTTGACTGGAAGACGATTTCATTCGGAAGCAGTACAATACCTCAAATTATAAAAAAAAATATATAGTTATTAACCCAGATATTATGAGTGACTCTTGTGTGTGCCTGTAGAACTAAGACTACTTTCCCTTCAGGATGACAGTAACATAGTCTCGCAATCGCGTTATTCATACCTTGTCGCTTACAAGATAATTACATCTCACTTCCTAACACACACTGGAACGCTCCCTAGTAAAATAAATGGAGCATGTGCATCCACACTAGAATTTTCGTTCAGTACTGCCTGGTATCACTCAGTACAGTTATTGGCGAATTATTACACATAGGATGTCGTGTGTGATAGATGACTCGAACACTATTGAGGTCCTACCAGCAACAGGAGAGCCGGGTGGTGGAGGGGGTGGGGGACCCGTAATTGGAACGAGCAAGGTTTGGAAACAGAGCACTTCCGAGATCGAATCCCGCCACATATACCGCTCCTAGTATCCACCAATAATGTGCAATGAGAAACTGGCCGCACACAAAGGCTATCGATTTCATTAATTAATTAATCAACCAGGATCGTAGAGTAAGGGATTATTTCTAGACATCCATAGCTATGCATTTAACATATATCTGCTACTTTGTTCAGAACCAAAGACAGATTAGTGAGCCACATGACAAACGTTCGCTGTCCAGGAAGTAGCCACCTGAGAGAGAGAGAGAGAGAGAAACGGTTGGCGCCACCTGTATCAAGTGGTTGCTACCACCTAATGCTTTGTCTCACTGGAAGGAACCAGATGGGTGAGGGGTAGGTGAGAAGTGAATTGTAGGGAGAAAGGGTTTGGAGTTGCTTCTGCCAGCATCCTGTGCCAGTGATATTGCAAAGTAACTCAGTCAGTATCAGCACTGCAGATTGAACACATAGAGCAGCTGCTGCCACTGACCTGCTATGGAAGGTGTGTGTTTGGAGCTGAATGTGCAAATGTTGCCACCGAAAGTAGCCACTTGCGGTGGCAAAGGACGCCTACACTTACAAAGGGGACAACGGCTGCCAGACAGCCCGCTGTTATGGACAGGTTGGTCAGAATCCTGCCAAGCATTGGTTCACGATGTGAAGTAACCACTTGGGGTGTGTTAATACCGCAAGTCGGCTGGTGGTGCAACGGCCAACAGCAGTCCCAGGGCTTGGGTAGGTGTAATGCGACCTGGTGTACACAGCGCGTGGTGCAGGCTGCAGAAGTGGCCAGTGCCGTTAGCATACCTGTAATGAGGTAGGTGGAAAGACGTGATTGGAAAATTACTTGAGGTGGTTTCTGTTGACATCGATTTCGTGACTGTATTCCTCGCGTGATAGAATTGATCCATTTTATCAGTTTTATTTGATGTAATTTACAAGACCTGCGTCTTCCAAAACACCAGAGAATGATTGTTAAGGTGAGCCAATCACTGCGAATTGAACTTCACAAATAAACACTATTATTTGTATCTGACGCTGATATGAATCTTGTGTCATGAGGTCTCAAGACTGAGTCTTTTTATCGCCAATTTTCAGGTTTTAAGGGGTGGAAGCTGAAGGATTTACCAGAGGTTGAAAGGTACTCAATTTATTGATTTACTTAATTAGTCAATCATTTTGAGAGAGTGGGAGTGGGCCTTCTAATAATACACGCCTGAAAGTATGCTTTAATCTGTAAGGGGATGGGAGAGGTTGGAGCTCTTAGAGTGGTGGGGAACAGGTGAGTAGGAGAGGGTGGTTGCTTTCTCTGAAGGGCGGATCATCGGTAGTTGATCACAAATGAACCCTCAGGGTGGTCTTAAGCCACGTGACAGGACACTAGGTTAAGGTCGCAATCCAGTCAGCTCATTATTTAAATAACTTGCATATCAATTTGATATCAAAAGTGAGCTCATACTATCTTCACTCATTCACTGACAGTACACAGCTGTGACTCCTGCGATGTTGAGAAGAGTGGGCACACTCATCTGAGATGATCGATGGATCACAAACGTCTCGCTGCGCACCTGGATCTCTCTGCTGGTAGTGCAGCAGCTGGGCTATTCAAGCGTGTGTTTGTCCGCTGGGGATAATCTGCAAATAAACTTCTCCTTCTCCATAACAAGGAAAGGCTTTACACAAGTCGTCTCGCCTGAGAGCAGCTCATTTAACGTCAATGACATGTTCTTCCCCATCCGTCTTACAGACTATATTTCGCCCCCAAGTTATTGGTGAAGCCGGCCAGGGGCTTTGAAGTTGACCAGTAGAGTGGTAATATTTTTCTATACAGGCACTCCAGATGTGGTGGAGTAAGGCCGTAACATTGAACTTGGATTATGTTGAAAAATAGTGTTCCATAGCCAAAAGAGTGGGAAATAATGTTGTATACTGTAATCCTGAATATAATGAACCTGCTTTCATCCCTACGCAGGTTGGCAGCTTTGTTCCACCTGCGAAACCGCAAACTGTTGGAAGGGGAGGGAGGGGGTGGTAAGGAGGGCGGTGAGTGAGGCGAGCTCACTGGATGGCTGTTGGAGGCCGCCTTGGCCTCGTGGGGCAGGGGGCGGCTGGAGTCGAGGCGTCTGTTTAATCCCCAGTTGTTTGCGGTCTCTGTCCTCGTTAATGAGCGGCCCAAGACTCGGCCTTCTTGAGAGTTGCTGCGAGTGGTGCCTACCTGTCTGGCGGATGCAATTAAACGAAGTTGTCCTCAAGCAGTCCCCAACTGCCAAGAGAGCACAAATTCTCGGAAAGTAAAATGTCTATTTACTTTCTCCACAACAGTGGTTTCGAAATGTAATACACACAGCAAGATACATGGACAGAAAAAGAGCGGGAGGCGGTTGGGAAAGGGCGGGTTGATGGCTGGCAGGGGGAGGGGGTGGGGGGGGGGGGGAGAGGATGGTTGTGACCGACAGTGACGAAGACTGTCGCCTCCTTTTCTCGTAGTCTGAAGACTCAACGTAAATGTTTCCTTCTAGCGACAAACTCTACTTACGTTATCTGGAGAGAAGACTCAAGGGTCCAGACGAAGAACCACAAATTACTCAGAACGAAGCTTCCAACTTACTGCGGTATCATTCTCAGGCCACACGTTGATATAAATCTACACCTTCATCTATAGTCTGCAAACCAATGTGAAGTGCATGGAAGAAGGTATCTCCTATTGTATTGCCTATTAGGGCACCTCTTCAAGGAGCTAGACATTTTACCTGCACCTCTACAATACATTTTATCGCTAATGAAGTTTATCGTAAATGACCCATCACAATTTGGGAAGAACAGTGACGTACATAACTTCAACACTGGAGAGAAAATGAACTTTAACACCTACTGTTCAAGTTGTGAGTGGCTCAAAGAGTTCAGCGCTCGGGAATAAAAATTTTTGTTCATTTTTCCAGTAACCTAAAATGTCAGAGAGGTAGCAAAGAAAGTTTAAAAACGATTGTAAAATCATTGCTCTCGGACGACGTCTCTTCCATTGATGAATTTCTACTTAAGAAATTGTAGCCAGTGGAGAAATCTTGTCTGTAGGGTAGTAGCATGAGTAGGAATAAAATGATATGTTGTTTAATGCCACTGTACATGTTACACATTCTCATCTACTGTAAACTGATTGTTTCCACATCACTTCCACGAAAGAATCGTTCAAATGATCTATGGAACATCTAACTAACTAACTAACTAACTAACTCTCCTATTACATTGACGGCGGGCTGTCGGACGCATGACTGCTTAAATGCTTCTGTGCATGGAGTAATTAGTGTAATCGTGCCTTCGCGGCCCCTATGTCAGGGACATGTAAGGGATTGTTGTCTATAGTGCTACGTAGAGACAAGTTGTTTTTTTAACGTTGTTATCAAAAATCTCGAAAAGTACTCGACTGATTAGCTTCCGATTTCTACATGATACTCTAATAACGTTTTTGTGGTTATAGGCTACTTTCTTAAAAATACACTAGCTGTGCCCGGGCACCTTTCTCTGTGACTCAGTATGCTTAAATGGAAAGCACAGAAATTTGAAACCATCTAATCTCCATACTTTTCTAATATCCTTCTCTCCCCTGTCTCATTCCATCTCTCCCTCCCCCTTTTTTGTGTATCTCCTTTTCCTTCCCCCTCTCTCTATATACGACCTCTTCCCCGTTTCTCTGTCCAGCTTCTCCTAACCCCTCTCTCTTCACCTCTTCTCCCGCCCCTCTCTCTCCACCTCATTCCGTCCATCACCTCTATCTCTGAGATTCTGATCATCTCCCTCTTCTTCCACCCTCTGTCTCCATCTCATCATGGCCCTGCTTTCTGTCCATCTCCTCCACTCTGTTTTCTATGTCTATTTCCTGCCATCCCTCTGTCCAACTCCTCTTTTTCCCTTTCCTTGGCCTTGAGACATGTTTACCGTTATTGCAAATTCAGGTTATACTCATAAATCAACAAACCCTAAATAGAAATTTCCCATCTGGAGAAAATTTCTCACTACTGTATATTTATATATTAAAAAAGTGTGTAGTCTATATATGTCTGAACGTTTATTACAGTAACGTGTAAAATTTGAAGTAAATTGGAATGGTAAATTTTGAGACTTTTCATAACTACGTTTTGTCTTTATATGTTACATACATATATATTTATTTATTATGCGATTTAAACATCCATATATTAAGAATTAGGTATCTAAAACACGTTGTGTAAAAATTTCGAAGAAGCTATTGAAAAACAGGAGGTTAACAATTCTGAACAATCCAACATTTACACTTTTATAATGTTTTACCTCTTATTACATATGTACCAAATAGCGTCCCTATAGGTATACAAAAACGACTGAGTATTAGAATGGAACGCTGTAACAAAATTTCAGGGATATACCTGAAGAACTTTTAGGGACCTGAGGGTTTGTAGAAACGAACATTTACGTTTGTACTTGCGATGTAGATATTCCTAATCTCAAATCTCCGAAAGTTTTTGAATGAAATATATAAAAGATGTAGAGGAAGTCGTTACTTAATAGTACGCCTGTATTGGAATATTACATTGTGTTCAATTTGAAAACAATTGGTCGAGAACTTTCGGAGATGCACGATTTTGAACAAACACATCAATTTTTATTTATACAGAGGGTACGCAAGTCTACATATACTCTACAATGGAGTGAATCTATTAGTAATAACCTCGAAAAGCTCTGGACCGATTGGCTTCATTTTTCACATTATAGTCTCATAAACGTGTAGGTAGACAATGGCTATATGTTTTTCTGATATGTACGGTATATTAATGTGTAAGTAAAATCTGTACCACTAGATAATGACAAGTCCATGTTTGACATCGTCATAAAATATCCTGTAAAGTTCTTGACCAATTTACGTAAAGAACGGATTTCAGCAAATGTCTTGAACAGTTCTTGATTGACTTACTTCACATTTTTACAGAATACTCTAAAAAACAATCTGTTGAACGTAGGCTATATACTTTTTAAACAGTGATGTACAAGTTTTCTGTTAAAACAAATTCCGAGAAAAATAGTGCTGTGTAATGCAGTGCTGTGAAAAATGCCAATTTGTGTTCTTTCTCACATTCAGTTGTAACCATACCAAACCACGTAAACCATCAGACAAACGGGTTCGTTCATAATTATTTTTCTCCTCAAATAACGGTAGAATCACAAAAATTGTATGCACAACTAAGTTTTGTTTTTGTTTTCGTTTCCTTTCAGTCAGTTTCAACAGAGAACAAGGAAGTCGTATTTATGGCTTCTGGGCTTTATCGTTCAAATTGTACTAGAAACTATTGTTATTCTGTTATTTTTAAGTACTGCAAACAGTTATTCTGTTGCCTGATGTACGGCATGCAGTACACAGCATTTAGATATAATATAACCATCATTTTTAAACAGATCCATGGGGAAATGGAGTTTAATAAAGAGATTTTTTGTATGTTTTGTAATACAGCATATGTGTCTAAATCCATCGTTTTCGGGCAGGACAACAATATATGGGAAGTTTCCTTTGCTGTCTGCATTAAACGCCAATACCTTGAATTTCCCATTCGTAATCAGGTTTCGGCATTAACTCTGTGTGATATATGTAAACCTTGCCTACAATAGTTTCTTATTTTCCAAACTGCAGTTTACAATCTTCATTTATGGCAATTGTTTTAGCAATATAACACAGTTTTTGTTTTCTGACAACGATCCCTTCCACTTAAAATCTTTCCTTTTCCTGTGCATAGCACATTAACTTCTGTTAAAGGTGTAATTTCTTTAATGGGGAATGGTTTAAGTATTTGCGATACGCTTCCTCTTTTCCTTAAGATTTGTTCGAAGTAAGCAGTCCGAATTGGACTGTATCTACTCGTACATTTGATGGTATTATGGAGAGCAATGTGTTAGATGGAGAGAAATATTTTTCTCCTGGCTCAATGAAGTACTTCTGTATACCGTCTTCATTGGGGTTTGAGATTAAGAATTTCCAAATAGTTTGCAGGTAGAGAGTTAAAAATATATGCTGACAGAACATAGTTTATGAGCTTCTCTCAGCCCTGTGTGTCTGGAAGACCAGCTTGCATGACAGTCAGTTACCGGGTGCCTTTATTACCTCACAACACAAACTGCAGAATGTTGTTAAACACCACGTATCTGCTATGATGTAAGATATTCGTTAAACGACGCCACATTGAAGCAGTTGGCACAGAATAGAGAAAAGAATATTGTAAAAACTGTTTGTTGGTGCATAATACACATAAACAATGTTGCACAGAGTCAAACACGCAGTCAGTTCTATAGCTCTATATTTTAACCTCCAGCGAGATAACATCATATTCTTTACTGGAGAAAGGCGTAAAACGTTCTAATAGCTCCATTTCTGGACACTATAAAATATAAAAGATGGCTCCTAGGGCTTCTAGGGCTGTGCTTTGACATACTAATTTGTTATGTGTCTTTCCAGTAGGAGTTCAATCACTTTGAGCAGATAATCTATACTATCTTATCGTTGTCCCCAGTTACCCTGCTGTTTCCTTGTCATTCTTCTTACATTCGAAAGCCCGTAGTTTGATATTACTTAGTCACATATATCCATATTATTAAAAACCCCAAGAAAATATTGATTTATATGGAAATCCAAAATGTGATAGTCGTCTACACGATTATGCTCTAAGATTCCAGGCATATCTTGCATTAGAACGTCCAATTTAACTTTGTTCAATTCCAATTTAAACATTATAGCGAAAGGATTCTTTGAAATTAGTTTCAGGTCTTCCTTGCCGATTTTTTCCAATATTCCTCTTGTTGTCACATTGTCTTTCCCACGCAGGAGGAATGTAAGCTTTTCCATGTCTCTGTTTCTCGCACTGAGGAACTTGAAGATTTTACTACGTGTGCAATATTGTGGTTAATCACACATCTTATTTTTTACATTTATGGACCGTCCTTGTTTAATGGCTTCCGATGGTCGGCTAGATCACAGACTTTAACTAGCATTATGTGATCAAAAACGGTTCTGTAATGGACGTAAGCACATTTAAATTATTCTTCCTGCATAGCATACCATGTGAAGTTTATGTTGCTACAGTCAGTAACAGAAAGTTTCAGTTTCTCCAGTGACAACCGACAACCGAAGCATTCATCAGTTGGTCTTGTCTCCCTCCCTGATAGCTGGAAGACGTTTAGCGCTTTGGAGGAATCTGTGTTGACACTTCCTACTACAGAAGACGGATCGGTTACGGCTGTCAAGTCTCCTTTTATGCTCTACTAAACAAAGATAACTGCACTTTGGTGGGTTACCACAGCACAGAAGCTGCTCGATAAGTGATTCGTTAAATGGCACTACATGGAAGTGACTGGCACAGAGTACTGTTGTAAATACTGTTCGTTGGTGTCTAATACACTTCAACGTTTTGCACAAGGTCAAACAACTGATCACAGGTATGAGATTCTGTTATTGTGTAAACAAATATGCATCCTAGTCGACTGAAAATAGATCTACAATGCTCTACGTGCATGTACACAGAGGTGACAGTACTCATGGATTAGCTATATGCACAAATACAGATCGCGGTAGTATCGTGTACACAAGGTATAAAGGAGCAATGCTTTGGTGGAGAAGTCGTTTGTGCTCAGGTGATTCATGTGAGAAACTTTCCAACGTTAATATGGCCAAATGACAGGAATTAAGAGACTCTAAGCACGGACTGGTAGTTAGAACCGTGGAACATTCCATTTCGGAAATCGTTAGAGAATTCATTATTCCAAGAGCCACAGTGTCAAGAGTGTGCCGAGATTACCAAATTTCAGTCACTACCTTTCAGCATGGACAAGGCGGTGGCCGATGTCCTTCACTTAACGTTTGAGAGCAGTTGCGTTTGCTTAGAGTAGTCAGTGCTAATAGACAAGAAGCACTTTGTGAGATAGATGCAGAAATAAGTGTGGGACATATGACCAACGTATCTCTTAGGACAGTATGGTGAAGAGCCGTTAATGGGCTATGGCAACATACGACAGATGCGAGTACCTTTGCAAACAGCACGACATCGCCTGCAGTGCCGCTCGTGGGCTTTCCACCACATCATTTGGACACTAGACGACCGGAAAACTGTGACCTGATCAGACGAGTCCCGAATTCAGCTGGTAAAAGCCGATTGTAGGTTCGAATTTGGCCTAGGTCCCACGAATCCAAGGGCGCTAGATGTGTACAAGGTACTGTGCAATCTGTTGGTGACTCCATAATGGTGTGGGCACTGCTTACATCGAATGGACTCCGTCAGGATGGTCCAATTGATAGAGACGGTTGTGTTCCGCTATTAGGAGACAGTTTCCAGCCTTGAACTTCATGTTCCCTAACAACACTCGAATTGTCATGTATGACAATGCGCCTGTCACTGAGTCACAGTTGTTAGCGATTGGTCTGAAGAACATGCTGGACAATTCGAGCGAATGACTTGGCCAGCTAGATCTTCCGACACGAATCCCATCGAGCTCTAATGAGCACAGAATTCTGCACCGGTAAATCTTTCGCAATTAGAGACAGCTGTAGAGGCAGCATGGGTCAGTATTTCTGCAGCGGACTTCCAACGAATAGTTGAGCCCATGCCAGTTCGAGTTGCTGCACTACGCCGGGAAAAAGGTATCCCGACGTGGTGTTAGGTAGTATCCCATGACTTTTGTCACTTTAGTGTATTTAAAATGGGAGGAGTATTCAGTGATGTTCTTCAAAGATATCTTTAAAACACAAGGTAACTACCGTTTTGTTCCTTTATAAAAAGATGAATAATTAAAAAAACAAAAATTATGAAAATAACATAGTAGTTTACTCTGCAATAAAGTCTGCAAGAAAACTAGCAGCTTAGCCTGTCTGATGCAGACAGCAAAGCATGCATGGAGGTCGTTTAAATTCACCCCCTTTTGTGTTTAACCTATATGGTTCCAACTTCATATTTCAAAAATGGTTCAAATGGCTCTCAGCACTATGGGACTCAACTGCTGTGGTCATTAGTCCCCTAGAACTTAGAACTACTTAAACCTAACTAACCTAAGGACATCACACACATCCATGCCCGAGGCAGGATTCGAACCTGCGACCGTAGCAGTCGCACGGTTCCGGACTGCGCGCCTAGAACCGCGAGACCACCGCGGCCGGCAACTTTATATTTAAACAGAAGAATTCACTCCACACATATCGACAATTCACACCTCATTCTTTAACAAGGTATTGTTGATAGAAGTTTGCGATGGGTTTTATGCAGTCGTCATCTTTCTCTCTGTGAACTCCGCCATACAACACAGATAGTCCCATTCACAACACACGTAGGAAGCTCTAGCACCAAGACATTGTACTCTCCCTGTGTGTTGTCTGAGAGATGCTATGCCTAGATTGGTATGTTTAAATCCCCTAACCTTCTGATGTGGATATTGCTGAACAGCTACATTTTGTTCGTATTTCAGTAGACCCAAGTGAATGCATGTCTGAAGAACACGGCATAGTACACCCAAGAACACAGACACTGTAAGATAGTCAAACAGTAATCTAGAGACGGTCCTACATAAACCTGCAATGTAGAGCTGTGGCAACGACAACGACAAATAGAAACTGTGTCTATGTCTAGTTACCAGAGATTAATATTACTTAAAACTTGTAAAAATTTTATAGATTGGACTAAAGAAACCCCACTGACGATGGCACAGATAAGCTACAACATTTAGATGTATATGAAAACTCAGACAAGCAGCCCTTATTTCTAGTACTTTAATGTGTAATCACGGTCAATGCAATATGCATTGATCGTGAATATTTTGAATGAGTTTCAGTGAAAGCGAGAGTGTTAAGAAACGACTGTTTGTCTTCTGTAGCTTTAGCATTGTTAGTCATTTAAAATTATCAACAGAAATACCAACAAAGGAATTTAAGTATTTTTATTGTGGTATATCAGTTGCATACGCCAAAGAAATAAGTAAATCGCCTAAATTACCGGTACAGAACAACAGTGAAGAAAATATCTAGACACATCAAGGCTTAAGAGAAGCAAACACCTAGACATGAAGTAACGGTAAATTTTTTTTTCAACATTTTTTTCATATGGAAGATGTCTTGCTGAGAGTTCTATTTACCAATCCATTTCAGCCTAATATAAAAGTTCTGTCTTCGAAGGAAGGAAGATTAGAGTTTAAAGACACGATCGTTAGAGTCAGAGACAAACTTAGAGTACGGGGATGGAAGTTGGTTGTGCCCTTTTGGAATGAATCATACCGGTATTTGCGTGGAGTGACGGAGAAACCACGGAAATCCCGTATCAGGATTGTCAGTCGCGGATGAACCACCATACTCTTGAATGCTGGGCTAACCGCTGCATATCTACCTATTCAACATAAAAAAAGAAAACCTTAGCATAGGCTTACCGTTTAGATCAAGGAACTGAGTGGTCGCTGACGACAAATACCGAAATATAAAATTTTACTTTTGAAATACATCCTTCCATAGACCACACTATTTCCAGACCGATATTTCGTCACAGCGAAAGCTTGCAGTTGCACGATATTGAAATAAACGCGATCGTGCCGGTGATATATTGTTCGTGACTATAGATGCGAAGAGCAACGGTGCCTACGGAATTCCTAGTAAATGATACGTTGAACGTGAGCTGGAATCGACCTCTTCCACAGTTCACATATTTAAAATCTATCTGACGCTGCGGTCACTCTAAAAATGAGCACAAACCATTCTCTTATGGAAGACGTACAACAGAACGGGTTCAGTGAACAGCAGTCAAATCTCGCTAACATACGTCTCTTTCAGGATTCTAGACACTATTGGAAGCTCGAATGAACGCATAATTCCTCTCGGAAAACGAGCTATTCACCGTTCACATTTATTCCCAGAATTCAGAAGAGCGCTCCAGACGGCGGACATACAGCGATTTTTCACTAATGTACACTAAACTGGGCGAGAAACGTTTAACGGAACACACACACGCACACACACACACACACACACACACACACACACACACACACACACATAATAGAAATAGCTGAGCCCACATCTTTAAAAAGCGTCATAAGATGCTTTAAAACTGAACTAAATACTCGTATGAGTAAGTGAAAACAGACGAACGAACGGCTGTCTCGACAGAAAAATAATTAACAAATAGGTTTTTTGACTGTTTTCATTATATTCACTCGTCTATTTGTAAATAATATCAGAGAAAAATACTATGATAAACTATTTGTTTTGTATGAAGTATATTTTCTTGGTACTCTACCATACATTTAATCGCAATAAAAGAATAGAGAACTTTGAGGTTATGCGTGTAAATCTAGTTTGAAACATAGACATCTCACTGCCTAAGTCGCACTAATGGAAAATTCGTTAGTAGTACCGAAACGACTTAGGAGTTGATGGTAATTACACACCAACTAAAAGTTGTTTGTTTCAACTGATCGGAAGACAGCTTGCAGTATGTGGGAACAAGAAGATATGGAAGAAGCCTTACTGAAACGTAGGAATGGTGAAATCGGATTTATTGAAGAATGTAGAGGATATAACATACCAGACCCTACTCTATGTCGAACTTTGAAGGGTTTAATTAAAGCACCTAACTATGGGAGATCTAATGGTATGACAGCAGAGAAGGAAGATAGATTAGCACAGCATATAATATACTTAGAGTCCAGTACCATCGGGGTAACCATTATTCAATTAAGGAATCTTGCCTAATAATCTGCTAAGGATCATCACCTACCACATCAGTTCAGTAAAAAAAAAAAAAAAATACAGCAGTAAAAATTATATTTCAGGTTCACGAAAGGTCATAGCACTCTGTCCTTACAAGTTCTAGAAACAATAACGATTACACGAAGGAAGGGGTTTAATAAGCTGTGTGTTAATGAGGTTTTTTAAATTAGGAAGTACTAGACAAACATAGCTTTAGTTCTGACAGAATGTATACAGTGGTTGAAACTGCATTGTTAATAGTTCAAAAACCGTCTAAAATAATTTCCCAAAAATGACAACACCAAGTGCGGTAAACACAAGTAGAAATAGGGGTCTTACAACTATATGTGGATGTGCAAAGAACGCAGAAGGCTGATATCATACCTCCGATGCCGATGTCTTAAAAAGGGAGCGCCAACAAAAGTAGCATTTGAGTGCTCATAAAATGTATGGATAACGTCAGAATTCTTTGTCAGATGGTGACAACTTGTAACAAAATGTACAAAATTAGAAAAAAAGTTGAAAAAGGGAATGACAAAGAAATTTTGCATTTGGTGGATGGACCTAGCACACATTAAAATTCAGATGCAGCTCAGATGGCTCGTGATTATCGTATAACCGTGCTATCGTTTGCTGCCCACATGACGCACCGTTTACAACCACCAGACACATCGTTTTTTAAATCACTAAGAAACAGCTACTGCCAAACTGCATCGTCGTGACTACGTTGAAACACCGACAGTAACATAAAACAAGGTACCATTGCAGAAGTCCTGGGTAATGCATAACCGAGCTAAGTTTGTATGGACGTAGCAGTAAACGTTTTAATACACAGGCGTGCGACAATATGATAGAAATATCGTCAGAGAAGAGGACTTTTTACCTGCTGCTATGCATAGTGTGGATCAGTCAGACAAAGATTCGGCTACGGGACTGAAACAACAACGAGGAAACATTGGAGGCTTCCAAACGTTGCTCCACCACTCAGTAATCAGTCAGGACCTACTAAATGTCTCAAGAATGTAGATCCAAATAATATGGCAACAGCTACTGAAATTAACAGCCAACAAATAACACATTATCTCCTATCCGGTGTATGAGAACAATTATCAGGAAAAATACGATCAATTAACCAACAATGGAATTAACGTCAAGTCTTTAAGGAATAGAAATAGAAGCCAAAGCAAAGGGAAATACAAAGAAGGAACTTGTGTATGAAACTATGAAAAGAGGCAGTTTGACGAAACTTTTAACAACAATAACAAAATAAAGGAAAGAGTGAATAGGTTACGTTAGTTATGTAAGGAAGATCGAAAAGAAGATAGGATTCAGTGTATGAATTGTAATGACTGAGTACGTGATCTATGTGCTGAAGTGGAAAATAAAATTTTATATATATATATATATATATATATATATATATATATATATATATATATATATATATATGTGTGTGTGTGTGTGTGTGTGTGTGTGATAGCAATGTTCGAACCAACTGATTACCGTTATGCCACTAAGTACGATCTAGGCAATAGGAGGCACAAAACAAGGTGCCTTAATCAACTTGACGGAAAGATTTTGAAAAGCTTGAAAAGCCATTTTGGGAAATGATATTTGTATTTGTGTGTAAACTGGTTTATAACATAAAAATAAATATTCAGTGTACTCAAAGCAAACTGAATTATTTAAATTACCTACGAAATGCGGTAATTCTGTCATAAGGGATACGACTTGAGCAACGTTATCCTACATAAAAGATTTATAGTAAGATTTCCACTGTTTTGTTTTGTTCACTGAGGACGATGTTGTGCAAAGGAAATTACAGCTGTCTAGAACATTTAAAGAAATACAGGATGACGCACACAGTCTTTCCATCCAATGATGATGGCAGGTAGATGAAATGTATTCGCAGTTGTGAATTTGGGCATCCATATTCCGAATTACGGTGCAATGTTCCTTCGAACATGCTACATTGTACAGCAATTCGGATTACCACACTCACTGCAGTATCGTATTTAGCCTCCAACACCGGGAAAGCGACATTAAAGTAAAATGTCTCTGCTGCACAGAAATATACATAATGGTTCTAAGAGTACAGGTTGTAGTCATGCGGTTGACCACATATCGAAGTTTGTGTCTGGCTGTACTCACTGCAGTGCCTGCCCTTCGGAAGTTGATGCGTGTCCGAAGGAACGTTACATCGCAATTCGAAATAACACAGGCACTGCAACATCGTATTAATGTCAGGTATTTTTAAATGTGTATAACCGAAAGAAGATACCCAAAAGCCAGGATAAGAACCCAGCACTAACCTATTACGATAGCCATAGCTTCTGCGGCGTGGCACACAAATTACGTACCTCAGGCTAGAGGCCCTTGAGACCACAAAGAGAAGGAAAATGGAAGATTCAGATTTATTTGAGCAGTTCTGGATAAGTGGGCATCCACACTGCGTAGACAGTGGCAGTGCTTCGCGTTCTACGAAATTGCTCCAGGCATAGCGATAACAGCGCTTAGTACATTGGGTTTTGTTAAAAGATCGGTATGTGGCACACTGAGATGGGTTCCTGGATCGCCTTTTAATATTCCTCAACATGGAGGGAAGTCTTCCGAAGTAAGAATGATTTCAGGTGTGCCGAATGGGAGTGTCATAGTACCGTTGCTATTCACAATATACATAAATGACCTGGTGGATGACATCGGAAGTTCACTGAGGCTTTTTGCAGATGATGCTGTGGTGTATCGAGAGGTTGTGACAATGGAAAATTCTACTGAAATGCAGGAGGATCTGCAGCGAATTGACACATGGTGCAGTGAATGGCAATTGAATCTCAATGTAGACAAGTGTAATGTGCTGCGAATACATAGAAAGATAGATCCTTTATCATTTAGCTACAAATTAGCAGGTCGGCCACTGGAAGCAGTTAATTCCATTAATTATCTGGGAGTACGCATTAGGAGTGATTTCAAATGGATGATCATATAAAGTTTATCGTCGGTAAAGCAGATGCCAGACTGAGATTCATTGGAAGAATCCTAAGGAAATGCAATCCGAAAACAAAAGAAGTAGGTTCCAGTAAGCTTGTTCGCCCACTGCTTGAATGCTGCTCAGCAGTGTGGTATCCGTACCAGGTAGGGTTGATAGAAGAGATAGAGAAGATCCAACGGAGAGCAGCCCGCTTCGTTACAGGATCATTTAGTAACCGCGAAAGCGTTACGGACATGATAGATAAACTCCAGTGGAAGACTCTGCACGAGAGACTCTCAGTAGCTCGGTACGGGCTTTTGTTAAAGTTTCGAGAACATACCTTCACCGAAGAGTCAAGCAGTATACTGCTCCCTCCTACGTATATCTCGCGAAGAGGATAAAATCAGAGACATTAGAGCCCACACAGAAGCATACCAACAATCCTTCCTTCCACGAACAATACGAGATTGGAATAGAAGGGAGAGCCGAAAGAGCTACTCGGGGTACCCTCCGCCACACACCGTCAGGTGGCTTGCGGTTTATGGATGTAGATATAACTTGTTATTGCTAAAGCAATGGCAGGCCTGAAATGTGACAAGTATCTACTACGAAAACACAAAAGTTCCATGTCGTTGTTATCGTTGGACGACTTTTTATTAATATCATTGAAGTGTTACTGAAAATCAATTGTTTTGTTCACCTTTTGGTAACTACTAAACATCAGAAAAAATTCTTTTACATTAGTTTCCAGAGTTTCATCGTTGTTGTGTTGCCATCTCATACAATTTTAATGAAGTTTGGTCAAAATAGGTGTAGTTCCGAAAAAACCGTTTATGTGCACAGCACGATTATGATGGTATGTCTCCACACTTCCTTCATAAATTACTTACCCCAGCTTCTACAAGTCAATTTTATGCCATATGAAACGGTCTTTTTTTTTCAACGCATTCAGAGCTCCATCAAACAGATCCCGATGGTAATTACACAACGGATCCTGTATCTGCTAAGCGTTGTTCTTCCATCTTTGGACGTAGCTGATAGTGGCAGATACCAGTGTGCATGGGCGTGGTTTCCGGTGAATACTTCGGCGGATGAAGACATTAAAGAACCGAAAGACATCTTTCAACTCCACCAATGTCGTAAACTTTGTGTTGACATGGATTTTGCCAATGTGGTTCAAGAACTCTCCCAGCTTTTAGCATCCAGTAGGCAAGACAGCTAATATGTCGTAGTGGTAACGAAATAGTAACTAGGCTTAGCAGGAGACGTGTCCAAGGCGCTGTCCTCAAAGTAATCCAGAATAACATGGCTAATGATCTTGCCATGACGACACTATCTGTCCGGTTAAAGTATTCGCCACCACTCAAAATGCTACCTGTGTAAGGCAAATGCAAGCGTTGGAAATAACTTCCCCCAAAATTCCCGCTGGGAACTACGTGTCTCACACCCACTTTGACTGGATAGAATCGGGCTCAGAATTGGATGAGCTGGCCCTGTCAAACAACGCACCCTAACCATGCAATGGAAAAAAGAAATGAAAGGAAGAGAACATTGATGTAGCTATTGCATCGAAGCTGCGTATACTCACGCAGATCTTCACTTTATAGTCTTCACTACGGTTTATGCTTTAGCACTATAGTCACGTGCAGCAGACTCTAATCAAACCCACTTATGCAGAGAACAAGCACTACAGCATAACCTCTAACGTTAGGTCCAGATGGAGCTTGGTAAATATAAATATAACTATGTGGGTATTCCTGAGACTATTCACCTCTCCATAGTCCAAAGGCACAGAATATGTGTCAGCCATGTCCAAACATAGCCATTATACAGCCACCTGGTTGCAAATAACTGTCTGGTACACTGACCTAGGCTTAGACACCTATTAAGGATGTCTTCATCATAATCAAATTATGAGAAAGGGCATAATTACATTGAGATAAAACAATGGCCAGAATTTAGAGCAGCCATGCTCAACTCAGTAATAAAATAAAACACGTTCCAGTCTTTGCACGTATGCCTAGCTAGGAACAACATCAGTCTGATGTTGCGGAAGAGCTATGGTCAGAAGTTAGGGCAGCTATGCTCATATCAAAAATTAAAATGAAACACATTCCAGCTTCTTCTCGTATGCCTAGCTGGGATACAAAGTCAATCTGATGTTCCAGCCTTGTCACGTATACCTAGCTAGGAACAGCATCACTCTGATGTTGTTCCTAGATAGGCATACGTGACAAGGCTGAACTGTATTTTATTTTATTTTTCACACGAGCGAAGCTGCTCTGAATTCTGACCATAGCTCTCGCGTAATGTAAGTTTACAGTCCTCAAAATTTTATTTTGATGAAGACACCCTTAGTAGGTGTCGACACTTAGGTCAGTGCACCAGAAGGTTATTTGCAGCCCGTTGGGTGTATAATACCTATGTTTGAAAACTGTATACGGTTGCTGAGAAGAAGCCATGTTTAAAACTGTGTCAGCCACGTCTTGAGCCATATCCCTCTCTGGCGTATGAGCTTCATATCCTATAAACTAGCAAGAGCGTTTTGCTACTTGGATTGTGGAGTCTCAGGTATCTATCTGGTGATTAGTCTTCTGGATGATATGATCGTGGTTAGTGAAACTTTTCCGTTCCTAACGTTTTATTGAGAGCAGCACCGTATTTCTACACAGGTACAGATTGAAACTTTTCCGTTCCTAACGTTTTATTGAGAGCAGCACCGTATTTCTGCACAGGTACAGTAGATTACGCTGAAGGGTGCAGATTTACGGACGAGAGGGATGTCTGTGCGAGACGTAACTTTTATGAAAAGAAGCGCGGTAGAAGTTCAAATGATCATCCGAGATAATCCTTGTTAGAGCTGAAACGTAGCCATCAATTTACGTCTGTGGACGGTAAAACTTATCGACTGTGTAGAGTTATTTTGCTTCTGTACCCTCTACAGTGCCGAAATCCAACTTGTTCAGTGGAGTAAGATTGTGTATCGGAGGAACTCTAGTGTTGTGTCTGATACCTCAATACATGCATTAAAAACTTCACAGAAGCAGTGAACAAACACCAAGTGGCTGGAAAATTTTAAGAAAATGTAGTTACCTGATTCAGTATTATTGTAAATGTTGGAAATAAATGCAGACTAAAGCCAGGAATCTGGTTTCCTCAAATATAAAGTTTGTTAGAAGAGCTTCACTTAGTATAACCTTATCTGGACAATAAGAGTCTGCCAGAAGAGTTTCAAAACGTATATGCTAGCTTTCGATCTGAACTGTTTACGCTCTGGACACACAACAAATGACATAAAACACTAAGACGTTTGCATGACGTCAAGGTACTTAATAGTTCGCAATCTTGATTTACTTAACAGAAAATCTGAGTTCAGCGGTCCACATCATTCACCAATTTTACATGTATGTTTGTTAACAAGAGAGCTGTCTAAGGTAATTTACAAAAACAAATAGTGATTATCTGTCAATAATATCATTTCTTAGCGTACAGTGGGAGAAAATCTTTTTAACACATTCTTGCGTAATACGTTAGTCAGATGTCACTTATGCCATTCGGTAGCAGAACAATAATGCACATATGTCTTACTAAATTTAATCCTAATGGTCGAAATATAATGTAGTAGCAATGAAATTACAAACCACTTTTGGTTGATTAGAAATGTTGTCAGATGTTCAAAAATAAATCGGAAAAACGTCTCTCACTCAAAGCAAAAAAAATTGCTAATAAATCTTAAAAATATATAAACTTTTTATGGCAGTCATTAAAAAAGTAAATACCCAACCATGCACAGGATAACTGGTACGTAAGTACAGTGTTAACAGCCAAATATCTCTATTATACGTACCTGTTCGATATGTAAAGACCCGAAGTTACACATAGTGACGATGTTAAACTGATTAGCACTGTATTTCTGTACCACATATAGTGTAAGGATGGTATGGTTTCGGACTATAAGTGTTTTTAAGTACCTATATTGAAATATATTTATTCAGACTTTCAGAAAATTTATAATGAGCTAGCTTAGCACCAGCTGCTATGCCTGCGAAGTCTGTATGGCCTACACTGACTTTGTTAGGTTTTCTTTAATCAAATTTTATCGTTGTTCAAAAATTTCGACACCTTCTAAGCTTTGCACGCGAATTAATGATAGAGTAGCATGGTGTTTTCCGAATGTGCTTCTGACCAAAAAGCGATTCTGGAGGCTGTAGTCCATGGTGTTGATTCACCATGCCCTTTGTCGTCTTGTGATGATATTTCCATAGAAATTTTGACCTCCTAAGACATATTTTTTTAGTATCTAAACGAGAAGTGAAATACCCATTTACATAGATTTAGTTTCACACTTTTTTGATAAAATAAAATATTTTCTTACAAATCTTCATCCCGTTCCTTAGGTTGTCGAATTTTCTAAAATACTGAAACATATTTTTTTTGTATCTGACTGAGAAGTCAAATACCGGTTTTCCTAAATGTAGCTTTACAATATCTTAGTACTTCTTTAATAATGATTCATTTTCAAAATACGTTCTCCCACTCTTTTCTCCCCTTCGTGGTTGAATTCCAGAAAAATAATGAAACACGTATTTTTCCTGTTTCTGACTCGGAAATCAAGTATCAATATTTGTAGTCTAGCTTCAAAATTGCCTTAATGTCGACTGATTTTCAAAAAAACCTTTCATCCTCTGTTTTACTGCCTTAGGAGTGGAATTTCGAGCAACCCCTTCTTAAACGATGCCAACAGTACAAGACCAACAAACTCTGAAGACATCAAGTTTCTATTCCTAGTGGTTTGGGTTGAATGATGGTGAGGCAGTGAGTGAGTGAATCAGTCGGGATATTTCCTTTTATACATAGAGATGATACACGTTGCTTCGTTTTCGTCATATGATGAACACACGTCTTATCAACATACTTATTTGTCAATCTGCGTGTGTTATGGGTAAGTAAATGTAATGCTCAGCGTTCTAATATTAGAAGGGACAGTCGGTGACAGCCATTTCATCCTCTGCCAACTGCGTCACTAGATGTGGTACGGAGGGGCATGTGCTCAACACATCGTAACCACCAGTAGTAGTCGAGTTTAGTGGCGTGCTCGGTCAAGGAACTCCCCAGATGGCGTCTCAAGGCTCAGTGTACCCTGTTCCAGTCCTCCCACCAAGAGAACATTCCTGATACTACCTGCAATGGAGCCCGAGTCCCCTGTAACGCTGTTAGCTACGCTGACGACCCAGTTATGGAGGAAACTGACATTCGGCCAGTAGAACGGTGTGCTGACCACATGGCCCTGCATCTCCGCATCCAGTGACAAGGTGGCCGGCCTGTAACTTTGGGCATTTCAAGGCCTGTTCGGACGGAGTTTAGTTTTTATGTATTATGCCTGCAGTTGCACAAAGTTATTTACAGGATGTTTCAGAAACGATGGTCAGTAATTCACACATGGAAGTACAGACCAAAAGTAGCGAAAAAGCGCCAGTAAAAATGCATCCACATATCAACCACTGTTGTGTAACAGCACATTTTCTCCTGTGGTTAATCAGTGTCTAGGAACAAATGGCATCTCTAAACATTAAAATAAGTGTTAGATATGTTGTTCAGGCGTCTGAATGTAACATTTAACTCGTTTCTGAATGAGTTGCGATTCCTCTGGGGAATTCTGTAGTTACTGGAAGACTGTTTCAATCCACATACGTAATTTCTCTAGAGAATTGATTTAGATAGCTTAGATCAGGCTTTTAAGACGTCCGCACACACACCAATATCCACGGGATTTAAATATTGAGACCTTGGAGGCATGGCACAGGCTTACCTCTACCTCTTCAATGTTGACCACACGTCCAAGTTAGAAGGCGGAGCTCTCATAAATGAAAATGTGCTGGAGCACCGTCATGCATGAACCACACATTCAGGTGTTTGTTCAGTGGAACATTATCATGTGCATTGGAAGTACAGTGCCCAGATACTGCAAGTATTGCTATTCGGTTAGTCTCTGTGGTACAACTACATGGTCTCCGAGCAGTCCTGCCCTGACGTTCAATGAATAACGCTGCTGATGTGATAAGTGTGTTTCATTAGGAGTGAAACCGACCCAAATGTGACAGTTTTGATAGTTGAAACTAACTTTACGGGTAAATCCAGCCTAATCCGTGAACAGAATATTGCTTAAAACAGGCGATTCAGGGTACACTGTTGTTGCACCCATTGGCAGAAATTCTCTCTACAAGGACGTCTGTATTGTTGAAGACTTCCACGCGCTGGAGGTAATGGATAGAGCACTTGCCGAAGTAAAATCCGGCACACACCACTATGACTCAGCACATGACGCTCTTGGGTAGCAATCCTCCTTGTTGAAGTAATCGGACATTTGTGTACAAAGAATAACACCTTTTCCTAAACATCGAGTGTTATGGATCTGGGTCTACATTCCCGTACGTGGTGCGCGAAAATTCCAGCTTCTGTAAGGCTCTGATGTAATCGGCTAAATATGTACGCCTGGATTGTTGCTTGCGGAGAGGCTCCAAGCACTATGGAACTTAACATCTGAGGTCATCAGTCCCCTAGACTTTGAACCACTTAAACCTAACTTACTTAACGACATCACACACATTCATGCTCAAGGTAGGATTCCAACCTGCAACCGCAACAGCAGCGCGGTTCCAAACTGAAGTGCCTAGAACCACTCGGCCACAGCTGCCGGCCGGGCACTCTCATTCGCTTTGCAGTACATGAAGTGCACGACATGGTATTCTTCATTGATGTGACATCTCTTCACGGTGCCTTCACGTTCGTAACTGATTGAGAGACCGGTAAGTCACAGCGCACGGAGGGAGGAAGGGAAGTAGTTGCTCATACGTACACAAACAGATAGTCTATCCGAAACCTTGAGATACGAAAAGAAATATCGTGATGCCCAAGGGTGTTTACAGTTGGTTCCCAACTCGAGTTAATGCGATACCTCGGTAACGTTTGATTTCCGGACCCATGTACATTGGAGCTTTTTAGCTACTTTTGGCCTGTGCTTTCCATGAGCGATAATCACTTCTGAAAAACACAGTGTAGATATTTGTTAGTAAGTCTTTTTTTTTCAGCTGCGTCATGAAATTGCGTTACCCGCCAGGATAGCTTCGTATGCTAGACCGCCGCATCGAGGATGGGGAAATGCAGTCCCTCAATTGGCCTCTTTTTAACGAACATACGGTCATCACTGGCCCTGAGGCAGACCCAGATTCCTTCAGAAAACGCAACAGACTTTTACTGTGCCCACGAAAAAGGTCTCGCTTGACAGCACTGAAGTCGCAAAAGAAGGTGGCTTGAGGTCAGCTGAATGCACGCTGTAGGGCCTCTGGCTCGGAGCCAGTAACCGATTTGTTACAGTTGGTCGTATCACCGTGGTGCCGACTGCTTAGCAAGTTGCTGATGCAAATGCAGTATGATGCGCCAGAGCAATGCGAAGAATACGATGATCTTCCCTCTCGGTAGTGGCACGTGGCCGTCTGAAGCCCTGTCTTCTGACGACGGTACATTCCAGTAACCATCGCTACCAGCAGTCATTTACAGTGGCTACATTCCTTCCACGTCTTCCTGCAGTATCGTAGAAGAAACATCCAGCTTCCTGTAGCCCTATTATACGAACACACTGAGGTGCTGATAACGGTTTTTGTCACCTAACATGCATTCTTGCCTCACATGAGCTCATCGCGCCTAATCTCAAAGGTTCATTCTCACGCCGGTTACAGTTTGTTTCTAATCAACTCTGATTTGCATCCACTTAGCGACGCTACTATCGCTATTCCTGTGTGACTGTCTCGAAATCTGAGTACACACATGTTTCAGGTGCAGAAACACACCTGCCTACTGTAGTTTAAATCGAGCAACTTCTTAGTATTGTGTTTTATTTTGCTTTTCTTTTTTCCTTAAAGTATATAATGTAAGAGTGTGATATGACTGTAAGCCACACCTTAAGCTCCAGTCCAGTGTCTGAAAGTCTTCTACACTACTGGACATTAAAATTCCTACACCACGAAGACGACGTGATAGAGACCCGAAATTTAACCGATAGGAAGAAGACGCTGTGATATGTAAATTATTAGCTTTTCAGAGCATTCACACAAGGTTGGCGCCGGTGGCGACACCTACAACATGCTGACATGAGGAAAGTTTCGAACTAATTTCTCATACACAAACAGCAGTTGACCGGCGTTGCCTGGTGAAACGTTGTTGTGAAGTTGTGAAGCCTCGTGTAAGGAGGAGAAATGCGTACCATCACGTCTCCGACTGTGATAAAGGTCGGATTGTAGCCTATCTCGATTTTGGTTTATGGTATCGCGGCATTGCTGCTCGCGTTGGTCGAGATCCAATGACTGTTAGCAGAATATGGAATCGGTGGGTTCAGCAGGGTAATACGGAATGCCGTGCTGGATCCCAACGGCCTCGTATCACTAGCAGTCGAGATGAACGGCATCTTATCCGCGTGGCTGTAACGGATCGTGCAGCCACGTCTCGATTCCTGAGTCAACAGACAGGGACGTTTGCTACGAAGCAACCATCTGCACGAACAGTTCGACAACGTTTGCAGCATCATGGACTATGAGCTCGGAGAACATGGCTGCCGTTACCCTTGACGCTGCATCACAGAGAGGACCGCCTGCGGTGATGTTGTCAACGACAAACCGGGGTGCACGAATGGCAAAACATCATTTATTCGGATGAATCTAGGTTCTGTTTACGGCATCATGTTGGTGGCATCCGTCCTTGTCGACATCGTGGTGAACGCACTATGGCAGCGCGTATTCCTCATCGCCATACTGGCCTATCACCCGGCGTGATATTATGGGGGCCATTGGTTACACCTCTCGGTCGCCTCTTGTTCGCATTGACGTCACTTTTAACAGTGGACGTTACATTTCAGATGTGTTACGACCCGTGGCTCTACCCTTCATTCGATCCCTGCAAAACCCTACATTTCAGCAGGATAATGCACGGAATGTTGCAGGTCCTGTACGAGCCTTTCTGGATACAGAAAATGTTGGACTGCCGCCCTGGCCAGAACACATTCTCCACATCTCTCACCAAATGAAAACGTTTGGACAACGGTGGCCGGGCAACTGGCTCCTCACAATACGCCAGTCTCTTCTCATGATGAACTGTGGTATCGTGTTGATGCTGCAAGGGCAACTGTACCTTTACACGCCATCCTAGGTCTGTTTGACTGAATGCCCAGACGTATGAAGGCCGTTATTATGGCCAGTGATGGTTGTTCTGAGTACTGATTTCTTAGGATCTAAGCGCTGACTTTGCATGAAAATGTAATCATATGTCAGTGCAGGTATAATAAATTTGTCCATTGAATACCCGTTTATCATTTATTCTTGGTGTAGCAATTTTAATGGTCAGTAGTGTATATTAATTCGAATTTTAATCGTTGATAAATGGTTAGACAATCACTGTAGTTTTGAATTGTATTGAATATGGGATTAAGAGTGGTTAATACGACTTTGTCACCACACCTGAGATGAAGCTCCCTCACGAGCGCGGCTGATGTTCTTCGAGTCGGCTGCCTCTCGCCTACCACTATTGGCTTGCGGTGTTTTCAGCTGGCAGCCTGGCGCCAGGCGGAGGGGCGTGTCGCGGAGGCGGCAATGCTTGTCGGTTCCCGCGGGGACATTAATCTGGCGCCATTGTGCGCCTCGCTGGCTCTTAGCGCCACCCGCAGGCTTAATGAACCGACTCATCGGCCGGAAGAAGGCGCCGCTGCCGCTGATAGCGAAGGGGGCTCTGGCGGCCGGTACTGGCCCTTACAAGGTGCGACTGGCACGCTGCGTACAGCCGGCTCAAATGCACTATAGTCCGATCCACCAACGATGGTAGTGAGCTCAGGTGGAGACGGACGTTGCCGCTTCCAAGCGACATTTGCTATACGAGCAAATACTTGTTTAGCGTGTAATAGTGTTTCCTGCAGTGTCTTTCACTTGCTTGTGTACAATTTGTCGTTACCACCACTATCACCCACGACAACTCGCAACAAATGAAATACAATGAAAGGCCAAAGCAACTGCTACACCTGCCTAATATCGTGTAGGGCCCTCGCATTCACGAAGAAGTGTCGCAACACGACTTGGCATTGACTCGACTAATGTCTGAAGTATTGCTGGAGGGAATTGACACCATCCACCCTGCAGAACTACTCATAAAACCGTGTGAGTACGACGGGGTGGAGATATTGTGTGAATAGTTCGTTGCAAGGCATCCCACATATGCTCAATAATGTTCATGTCTGGGGAGTTTGGTGGCCAGCAGAAGAGTTAAAACTCAGAAGAGTGCTTCTGGAGCCACTATGTAGTCTTGTGGGGAGTCGCATTGTTCTGCTGTTCTGCCGTTTTTGCAAGATCTTTTTCCCCCCGCTGCGACGTCGGAAATTTGAAGTTTTACTGTAGCCCTAATATTCACGGCACACTCGTGAAATGGTCGTACGGGAAAATCCCCACTTCATAGCTACCTCGGCCATGCTGTGTCCGATTACTCGTGCGCTGACTATAACACAACGTCCATAATCACTTAACTCTTCATAATCTGCCATTGTAGCAGCAGTAACCGATCTAACCACTGCGTAAGGCACTTGCCTTATATAGGCGTTGCCGACTGCAGCACCATATTCTGCTTGATTACATAACTCTGTTTTGGAACCCGCATGCCTTTATCAGTTTTTGTGGCACTTCTGTATAAAAATTCTCTAAACAGCTCGCAATTACAGAGCGTAAGGGCGTAATCCTCTCATAATGTCCGACATTTACAGCAGAGCCCTAAGAAAACCACTGACGGCCCACTGGCTGTCGAAGAAAGCGTGACGTTTGTGAGCAGAACGTCCCTAAATTCCGGTGACTCCAATTAATGCCTATGAGCGATCAGGAGTCACCAAATTGACGAATACAGCATCCGCTACAATTATACAGTTAGGGATACAGAGGGGCTATTCCGCTCACAGGGATAATCCGTATGAAATAAGAAATGTTGCAACACTGCATTAGTTACTTTCAGAATCATGGTCGTTTTGCCTTCAGTGTGTGCCAGTACCTCTGTGTCGCGCATGTGCTTGTAGAAAGGGGTTTCCTGTTACGTTATTGACAGGAGAGACGAATAAGCTCTAGAGGTAACCGAATTGTGATGGATTATTACCACAGTTAAAGAATATGACCTAAGAAGATTTGTCGTGTCGTTCGAAATGTCTGCACATGGGGATTTTTCTACTCAGTCAAATTATTAGTTAATTGATGTTTTAATGTGAAATTCTAGAGAACACGTTCTTTTGGTTTCTTATCAGATGGTCCGTACCTACAAAAGGTAAAAAAGGAATTGGTTCACGGTCCTCGAAAGAAATGAAACAAGCAGTAACAAGTATTACACGCAGATCCTCTGGCTGAGGTGCCAGCAATGCGCTACATGGTTTCGCAAAGTGTGTGTAGGAGCAAAAGGATGAATAACGTTTACTTGTGGTAAAGAATTCTGATTGTAACACTGAAATACAATGGGTGGATTAGACTCTTGACTGGGTGGAACAGCACCACCATTTCTTACACCCATGCTCATAAATTAAGGCTACTGCTGGTACATGATGAAACAACGCTCTGGTGGTGGTGAGGCGGGGGGGGGGGGGGGAGTTTGCTGTTTTAAATCACCTGCCATGGCCATGCGGTGCATTTGACCTGCAGTCGTCCCACGGGTACGGTGACGCTGGCAGCAGTTCACATACGCAGGGGTGTGTTGGTGTATGTCTGAGTATGGCGCAGTGAGTAAGTGTGCAGACATTTTCAGACGTGCGAATGGTGACCGTGAGTTGAAAATGGCCCAAAGAACACATATTTATGATGTTTTGAGGGGAAGAATATTAGGACGACTGGACGCTGGTCAAACACAGCAGGTAGTGGCACGGGCTCTCCGTGTGTCATAAAGTGTGATCTCAGGATTATGGCAATGATTCCAGCAGACAGGAAACGCGTCCATGCGCTAGAGCACGGGACGTCCAAAGCGTACAACACCACAAGAAGACCGATCTCTCACCATCAGTGCCCGCAGAGGGCCACAGAGTACTGCAGGTAGCCTTGCTCGAGGCCTTACCGCAGGCACTGGAACAGTTGTCTCCACACACCAAGTCTACAGACGACTGAACTAACATGGTTTACCCGCCTGGAGACCAGCAAGGTGCATTCCACTGACGCCTGGTCAAGGAGGAGCCAGTAAAGCCTGGTGTCAATAGCACAGTACATGGTCATTAGAACAGTGGTCCCAGGTAATGTTCACGAACGAGTGATTTTCGCCGGGTTTTCATCTGGCGTGAACCAGGAACCAGATACCAGCCCCTTAATGTCCTTGAAAGGGGCCTGTATGGAGATCGTGGTTTGATGCTGTGGGATGCGATTGTGATTGTTGCACGTTCACTCCTGCATGTCTTTGACAGAGGAGCTGTAACAGGTCAGGTGTATCGGACGTCATTTTGCACAAGTATGTCTGCCTCTTCAGGGGTGCAGTTGGTCCCACCTCCCTCCTAATTGATGATAACGCACGGCCCCACCAAGCTGCCATCTTGGAGGAGTACCTTCAAACAGAAGGTGTCAGGTGAACGGAGTGGTCCGACTGTTCTCCAGACCTAAACCCCATGGAGCAAGTCTGGGCTGCACTCCGCCGACGTATCGCTGCACGTCTCCAAACCCCTACGACACTTCAGGAGCTCCAACCGGCACTGGTGCAAGAATGGGAGGCTATACCCCGGCAGCTGCTCCACCACCTGATCCGGAGTATGCCAACCCGTTGTGCGGCCTATGTACGAGTGCATGGTGTCATATCCCACATTGATGTCTGGATACATGCGCGGGAAAATGTTCCGTTTAGAAGCACATGTGTTTCCGGACGGTTTTCTCGACTTATCACTATACCGTGGACTTACAGATCTGTGTCGATTGTGTTCCCTATTTGCCTATGCTATTAGAGCCAGTTTCGAGTAAGGCCACGTTGTGTGGCACCACATTCTGAAATTATCGTTAATTTATGAGCATGAGTGTATATTATGATTTCTGTCTTTATTTTGAAGTCAATTTGCACTGTATAGTCTGTGCCCAGCATATGTAAACACGTGTGCTGTTGTGTACCGTATTTACATCATCTAACAAGCATCTGTGAGCAAAGTCTGTATGGATATACGCTTTTGCACAAGATGCTGTGTGTTTTGAAGTATTTCAGTGATGACAGTCGTCTATAATGCTCATACTTTAATCCACTTGACATGTTGTGCGTGAGGTTCAACGTAAACGTGTTTCACAACAAATTAGTGTAAGACCTGAAGATGACAGCTAAGACTCTAGAATCCGGTTGTGCTGCACAAAAAATGTTTTGTGCGATCCTGGCTTTTGAAAGGTTTTTCATAATCAATACATAAGGGTCTGCAATCATGTTTCTGTCAAATTCCTGAGCTTTCGCTCATCCTGAGAGATGCTGACGTCTGATTGTGAATGTTCCAACATCAATCATTAGTGTCACGTTTAGCTAATGTTGCCGAATCGTCCTGTACCAGCTCCTTGGCTTACTATCTACGAAGGATGGAAGAACATATTCACACAGCACGAACATTTTCTTTCCTTCAGTTTTCAATCCACCTCTCACACCAATATAACTATTTGTTACCGTAGTCCCAAGCATACTTACAGTACTTGTCAACTGAATTTGGTTATCATCTAGTTGTTACTACATTGTATTATGGTAAGTCCCATAAACATTTATAATATATATGCAAGTTACTTTCCCGTTAACGGCTGACATAGGGAACGCTCCAGAAACGTACAATTCACTGTTAAAAATATCTTCTTTAACTAATCATTAAGAAACCATACCCTTTTGGCAGATCATTCCAACGAGATTTTATTTAGCTGCCTTAAAGTGCTTCCTCGTTACCAGAATTGTACGTAAATTTTTAAACGAATTTTACTGTTGGACTCAGGTTTTTCGTTGTGGACATCTACAGTGTAAGGTATTTAATACCCCGAATTACAAAACATACAAATTGTTCCCTTGCTTTTTTTCTATAAATTCGCTTATTCATTTATCTCTTTCACTACGTTGCCAGAGTCAGAGTTCGGTTGTTCCCCGTATGGTCACTAACAAGTGATCACCAAGTAGCATAAAGAGTTAGATGTACAGTTCACCAAGAGTACTGAAGATGTAGATTAACCAGTCTGTGTCTGTAGAAGGAACTTTAAAGAAAAGCTATTATTGCAATAATTTTTTACCCTGAAACAACCCTGTATTTCTAAAATTGCCACATTATTTGGTTATAAACTAGCCGTTTGACTCGGTAAAATTTAGGAAACGTTAATTCAGGAAATAGAACTAGTAAGAATAGTTACCTGGTCGACATAAATAGAAACATTAATTTGAGTTCGGCTTACAACTGCATTCAGATAAAAAAAAAAAAAACAAGCGGAAGATTTACAGGTGATCCGCTCTCTGTTTTAGCTGCTGAATGTAGATAGTAAAACTCAAATTATGTGGAGTTTTCGAAATGTCCTACTAGTTTTGTACTTCAATGAGCAGAAGATCTAAATGTGTTATGTGATGGCCCCTTAACATGTAGTAATTAGCCAATTTATCGACAAACCTTTCCAAACTTTATTGCCTTAGCCGTTCTGAGTTTTTGAGGGCAGGGTTTAGAACAAAAACGTGTTTGAAATTTTACATTCTTCGTAGCCGAATGTAATGACGAAGCCTGTGAATAATGGCACTAAGTGAATTTTTCATTCTGACCACCAGTTAATCGTTATAAATACTCAAATCTATCAAGAATACTTAAAAGCTGTACTGTCGCAACCGTTGTAACGGATTCTGTTATTCCAAAAATAATTATAAGCCCGCAGGAGACTGTTTTCTGTCTCGGTGCCCATTTGTTCCCTGACGTAAACACTTACCTAACACGAAAAACTTTAAAACGATAAACGATATCCTAATTGAATTTTTTTCCATCAGCGAACGCGAATGTTTCACATTGTTATCATTTGACGCAGTGATGGAAAATTTAATGAAACACTGGACGAAAGCAGAACGTATACGTGTTTGGACCTGAAGCGATACTCTCCGTTACGACACGTCTGCATTAATCTTGTTTTAATTAAGTGTACGCACGAGGCGAATAAAAATAAAGAAGCAATTTAAATTCCCCTTTCGCGTATTCAGTAAAAGGTAAGCACGTAACAAACACAAAACGAGCTACACGTGTTTTGCATTTGACAGCGGGATTGTTACACCCACGCCAGTTTTGCGTTTTCTTTTCCTGCTGCTGTTATTGAAATACAAGCACTTATCTACATTGTTCTAATAGGCCCTTTAACAATTATTCACACAGAGCTTGTTGAATCTACGAGGCAGTGAATATCATTGCAGATGGTGAACATCCATATGGCAGACTTGTTATAAGACATAAATTCACTGACAGTATCTTCTTGACTGAGCAATGAAAGTGGAAAGATATGGAAATCGTTTTTGGTTTTCAGAAAATAAGTTTATTGATAAAAAATATTTCCTTCTCTGTCGCCGCAATCGCATGCTATGACATTGTGTCGTACGTGCTGCGGATGGCAGTTTATTAGAAACATCTTTGACAACAACTTCAATAATATTGAGTTTTCTCTTTTGTGATGATTGTATTAGTTTGTGCCCTCTATTATTCTAACACAAACATACATACCAAGTTTATTCTGGAAGTCATCTCCCGTTCAGCATCATGGCACCTTCGTAGCCTTGATACACGATACTGGCTATTTTCATTACGTCTGTGAAGTCATCCCACCTTATGACGAAAAACATGGACTGGAAATAGTTGAAATCCCTATTTCACATGCCGTATTATTTAGTTAATTTATGGTACTTCAACATAGAACAGTAGAGAATTTCATGCTTTGGCTAGTGTGTTGTGACAAGCCTAATAACAATTACATGCAATTAATGTTGGCCATATACTCTAAGTATATTTAAACTTTGCTTGTAGTGAACTTTAATTAAGTCTATGACGAATTTACGTTGATCAGTGAGCGTGTTTCCCGCTCACGGAAGCGTACTCATCTGAGGACCTACGTGGATGGGGCTGGAGCCGTTCAGACGTTGGAAACCTGCCCAATGAACTGAGCCGTTTAGAGGTAACAATTTGAGGAAACTGAACACAAATAAGGACAGATTTAGCATGCCATTTCACAGAAGACGCTTTAGCAGAAGGAGCCCTTGGAGGACACAAAAAACTTTCTTTTGGCCCTTTCTGTGGCTTAGTAAGATTAACCGGCTCATAAAGAGGCTTATTTTCGATTGAGTCTTCAGGCATCCAGAAAAAAAACCTCATGAGACCTGTGACTGAAACAGTAGGTCTCGAGCGTCAGGAAGGCGGAGTGTGGGTGTGTCTACGTTGGACAGACTGTATAGAACACCAGAGATATTTCCGCCTACTACATACTGAAAAATCTGTTACGGCCGACCATCTCTGGAAAAAGAATGCTGATTTGCTTTCGAAGTCTGTTATTAATTGCAAATGATTCGAAGATACCATTATAAAAGACGCTATTGGAGAGAAAATATGTGACAACGCAATGAAGGAAGACAGTGGCATGCAGCTACTCACAGCTTGGAACCCGGTTATAGAAAGGTTAAAGCGGGCGCAGGAGAAACCATACGACCATCACCGTTGGAAGATGGCCGGCGTGCACTTAGCCGAAGGCTCGTGGCTGTTTAACCACTTCACACGGCTGTCTGTTTGAGAAAATTTTATCATCTCACGGAAAACATTCCGAAATCTCGATAGGAACCGTTCAGTCATTTACTTGGGCGAATGAATTTATGACGTCATACATCCTCAACTATGTTTAGTACAAAGATATGATTTTTCAGGTATAGTCAGTGGTATGTGTGAATACTGTTAACAAAATGCGTCGCAAGTATTGTTGCCAGTAAAGAAGTAAGAAACTAAACGCGGAAATGTGGTAAGCGATAACCTTTATTTCTTTCACTGTTTTGTGGGAGGTGTCAGAAACTAAATTTTTTGGAAACGGTTTGACATTTGGTGTAAAACTTTTTGCAAGGCACAGTGGATGAATAAAATCTGTGTAAACGCGGATGGTAGCGTACACTTCTTTTTCTCCCCTGCCTACACCCCTTTCAGGGATAGGTGGTTCCTTCCAGACAGTAAGCGGCATGTGTACCATGTTTAGGTTAAATCGGTCTGTTTGCTTCGGACTAGATGTGAAACATACATACATTTACACATTTTTTAAAAATGTATGGGTATATTTTTTCCGAGATTCTATTTTCATGGAATAAACCCTGTACGATGCCTGCGAAACTCCATGAATATTTGTCTAGAAGTTTTGCAAACTAGCGTGCTCAAAGACCATCAGGCAGAAGTGACAGCCTTACAGTTTTATTATTAGCACAGATAACATCCAGTAAAAATCATAAATAATCATAACGTTAAGTGTTCGTCATACGCTGCAGCCGGGGACGGATTGGGGGTCCGCAGCTGGTGGTCGTGCAGTAGCGTTATCGCTTCCCGCGCCCGGGTTCACGGGTTCGATTCCCGGCGAGGTCTGGGATTTTCTCTGCCTCGTGATGACTGGGCGTTGTGTGATGTCCTCAGGTTGGTTAGGTTTAAGTAGTTCTAAGTTCTAGGTGACTGATGACCATAGATGTTAAGTCCCATAGTGCTCAGAGCCATTTGAACCATTTGAACGTACTGGGCAGAACCAATTCGAGACTCGTGTCAGGAATGATCTAGCGGTCCTGGAAGTCTACGGAAGTAACCAACGACAAATTGCTTAGACAAGACGTTCACGATGACAATAATGGATGACAACTAGAAGATGGATTACAAACTGATTAAGCCACTTATCGTGACTCTGGGATAGCGTGACAGAAATTATCGTTAGATAGATAAGGTGAGAGCTGTACCTAACAGAAGAGAATACGAGACCGATAGTTCGCCAGCCGTGTTGCCGACCTTACCTTGTCCACATTGGGAGCTGTCGTGTGGAGCATTCACATGAGGAAATAATGGATTGTAAGGTCTTGGCTATTGTAACGATCCACAAATACTACCAACAGCTATCAGTCGTCTAAACTCATTTCTTGTATGAGCATTCAAATTTGTCTGGTCCGGATAGCAGTCAATGTGTATGTACAACAATTCTTGGGAGGCTGTTCTTAAAGCACGAACTATTGGAAACCGCTGTGGGGAGGTCGTTGGGGGGAGGTGAGAGAGAGAGAGAGAGAGAGAGAGAGAGAGAGAGAGAGAGAGAGTGAAGTTTGTTTACGAAGAGACGGATAGAAAGTGTGAGAGAGAGAGATTACAGAATATCTGTGCCACGCCGTGGGCCTGGAATAATCTTATTACAATTCTTAACAGGTGACAAAAATAAATGTTTGGATAAATAGTTTGAAATGTCTGTCTCAAATATATTAGTGCGAAGTAAATTTGACATTAATTGTCAGTTTGTGTTCAGGACCCCACTACTTCGCTACAAACTTGTGACGCCAAATGGTATGGTACCGGACTATGCTTACCAGGGTGTATACTTGTTGGATAACTAGTGTTGTGCAGTAAACTGTTTTATGCCAGACTGAGTCAATGGGGAGAAATAAGCAAGTTCAATGACATCCCAATCATTGTGTCAATGAGCATGCACCTCGTCGTTCTATTGTCCACAGGTTCTAATGAAATTGAGGACCAGGGTGATCAAAAATTTGTTGAACTTAGTGTTCGGTCTTTCTTGATTACAAAATTAACCAACAGGAGTCTCCGAGTATTAATCAGTAAATCTGCAATTAATGTACAGACATTTATACTGCAAGAATGTCCGTTGAAAGCTCAAATAAACAGCTTGGTGTCGTAATGTTCAAAGACAACTGACCGACTTCTCCCTTTAAAGTAATTCGATAAAGACAAAAATAAGTGTCAGAAACATTTGTAATGAAGATTTAAGGCCTTACGTTCAAACTGATCTGTCTATTGCGTTTACTACGTGTGGTGAGAATGAGACTTGTATTTCAATCATCCAACATTGGATGAAAGAGTAGTGTGTTAAATTAAATAAAAAAATTCGACATCGCAAAGATACATGTTGATGCACAGGCAAAATGCAGGGTGTCCCAAATAAAACCGGTACGCCTCACATACTGGTTAATCATCTCTAGTCGAACTGCCCGAGAACTAGCAGCACAGACCCGAAACGTACATGACCATTACTTCCAAAATCTCTTACAAACAGGTAAGTACATGTTTTTTTTTACGTTGCTGGTATCTATTCTTTTTAAGTTAGTTTATTCTTACTTGAATTTCGGGTGTGAGTTGCACCAGTTTTGTGTGGAACTCCCTGTACTTTATTACTAGAAATAAACAATTTGATCACTGACAGTACTGGAATGTCAACAGTTTTAAGAGTCTATCCTACAATTCTAATTAATTTTCTATCTCAGTCTTCCTTTTTTCCACCTAATCATATTGTTGGGAGCTTTTCCAGTTCTGAAGCCAAACAGCGTGCGTATTTGTCTGCGTTCTCCTCACGAAGAGAAAAGGAAGACCGAAAAAAATACTCTGCTCCACAGGGAAAATGGGGAGTTTTTCTCCCGGTGCGATAATTACTTTTTTACCGCCTTTAATGAATTCTTTTTAACGAACCGTTTCGCACGTTAAGCTGCCAGGGCACCGCGCCAGTAATTATGAGAAGCCGTTGCCACAGGAATTTCGCTCACAGGTGCGTAAGCGAAATGCAACCTTTCTCCTGTAGGTGTAATACTGTTCCGCTCTCGCTGCTGCGCCCAGTTGGTGCTGATACCAATGTATTATTTTTCATTAGTTTTCTAGTAATATGAGAACCTCGCATAGTGGTTAATTTACAGTTATTCCACACATGGAAAAATATTATCAGCTGTGACCTCTTACCAGTTCCCACAATTAGTAGCCTCAGCTATCAGATATAGATTGTAAGCCCGATTAATTGAGTGAAATTTCCACTAATGGAAGTTGGCACTCACCTTTCTCGTCACAGACGTGTTTTGACGCGCTGCCGTTTAATGGGCGCTCGCTGTGTAACAAAAACTTACCGCCCTCGTCATAAATACTGTTTCGTGTTACAGTGAAAACACGACATGATGACGTGGCGTGTTGTTAAACTAAACATGCGTATCTCGTAGCGGACAGCTGTAAATTAGGTTGTACAAGCCATCATTGAAGTGAGTAAGAAGTGACAACAGAGTGAACAGTAAACAGAAATGTGATTATGAAATAGGTAACTTACCGACAGTTAAGCAATTTGGCAGTCAGGTATTGTGAATGTGTAATGAAAGGTGCAACACGTACTTTCACGTAGCAAGCGGACGACTTTGTTACTACAGGGCGCTTTGGTTCTGTCCTCGACAGGAAAATCTGACAGGAATACCAATTTCTATTAGCATGTCACAGTAGCAACCTGGAAGCATCTCCAGATTATTCTTCGAGGTTACGAATAAGTTCGCTATATAAGATTATCGCAAGCACAGACAGAATAAAAATACAGCATGGGGCAGTTAAGTCTGGTCACCCCAGATACCTCCAGAACGCATAAATATATCGACATACAGTTTTCATCAAGCTGTAGTGGACAACATGAAGAATTTTCTGACTGTAGAAAATTGTTTTAGTCGTTTATAGTTGCCGCATTACGACACCGACTACATTTTTTTCCTCTTGGAAATACATACTTTCTTCTGTGGCATTTGTTAGAGGCATCTAAGAGAAGCCCAACAAAATAACTCGCATAGGACTTTATGAAATAGCATCAAGATGAAAGAACTGCAAATGACTGTCCCCTTACATCTAGTGAAAGCAAGCACGTAACTCACCGACAGTTACTTTATTTATTGCCGCTACTCTCTTTGAGCCGGCCGCGGTGCTCTCGCGGTTCTAGGCGCGCAGTCCGGAAGCGTGCGACTGCTACGGTCGCAGGTTCGAATCCTGCCTCGGGCATGGATGTTTGTGATGTCCTTAGGTTAGTTAGGTTTAAGTAATTCTAAGTTCTAGGGGACTAATGACCAGAGCAGTTGAGTCCCATAGTGCTCAGAGCCATTTGAACAATTTTTTTACTCTCTTAGAAAGTGCTCAAAATGTTCGCCTTCAATGTTGCTACGCCCTGTAAAGTGATTCTCGACAAACAAGATTGCACGTTGATTTTCATCTGGAAAGGGCGGCCTTAGAGGCCACTCTTATAATGCATTTCATGCCTTTCGAAAGTAGTCGGTGTTTCCTAATAGACCTCTTGTTTTAACTTTCCTCATAGATGAAAGTAGAGAGGTATTAATTTTCGTGAATGTGCTGATAATTTTGCGTTTCCCGAACGACCCTTATGACGCTCTCCAACTGTTCTCTAAGAGGGTTTCTCGTTTTATACGCCGATTCCAAGTGCCAACCGTCATGTTAGCACCACACTGATTACCTTACGTCCACTAGGATATCTTCCAATACCTGTGGCAGCAGCCTATCTTACTTCAGTGTATTTAGATTTCCATCGATATAACATGGACCATTAATGTGGGTCTTGAAAATCACACACCAACCTATGACAGAGGAAGACCATTGTTATTAACAACTTATTTGAGTCAACTTAGAGTTTCAACGGACGATTAATGCACATTGAGAAAATTGACTTACCTATCGTTTGTAAATTATTTTTCATCCATAAACACTTTGCACATTCGGAGAACTGTAATCAGTTGTGGACATCACTGCGGTGGAGCTGTAGATGCAAGGAAATGTGAGTTGGATTGGCAAAACACTCATTTGATTCATCCCTTTCGTTCTTACGAGATGCCTCTGAGTGACATTTGCATTGTGTGTTACTGCTTGTGAAATCGTAGTTTAGCTCTTTTCATCAGTTTCTCTTCTGCTTCCTTGGCGTATGTCATTCTTCACAATTCCAGTTCCTAGGACAATTTTTATAATGTTTTCAAAGGCATGTCGTGATTGTTAACTGAACCTTCCGTCGGTTCTTGGTAGCACAACATTGTAATAAATGGAAAGCACTAGTTTGCTTTTGTTCTACAGTATTACGTTTATTGCGTTAACGGGTTTTCGGCTTACAAGGCCATCTTCAGACATTTACTGAGTATGGTCATCAAAGAAGAGCTTGACCCTATCAGGATACTCTTTACATGTAACAGCACCGCTGCTCTGTAGATTTGTGACATTCGCCAGAAATGGTGTTTCCTCCTCCGAGTGTTGTACACATTGTGAATGTGGCAGCAGCCTTACGAGCATGGTATATGATTGCTACAAAAGTGGATCAATCACTGAAGAAAGCAGGTAAAGAAAATAACCGTATCTGAGTTACGTGATTGCTCGTATTTGGTGTAGTACGACGACCTTCGTGGCACTCTTCGCCGTCGTTGCCGCAGCCAACATGGTTTATCACTTACCCAATAATGCAAAAAAATGGTTCACATGGCTCTGATCACTATGGGACTTAACATCTGTGGTCATCAGTCCCCTAGAACTTAGAACTACTTAAACGTAACTAACCTAAGGACATCACAACCTAAGGACATCACACACATCCATGACCCAGGCAAGATTCGAACCTGCGACCGTAGCAGTCGAGCGGTTCCAGAATGAGCGCCTAGAACCGCTAGACCACCGCGGCCGGCAAACAATAACGCATCTTCTGCAAGTTAACACTTGTATGGTTCGTGAATGTAGGCTCACCAGTAAATAAAAGGTAAATAATAAAAGTGTCATCCCTCTGAATCTGACGTTGAGCCCATAGGCAGACTTCCTGATGGAGACTGATATGGTAATGATGATATTTATGGCGATGCAGAGCACGAACAACAATAATCTGGCTCATGCGAGATTCCCTTGAAATTTGACGCGAACGAACACAATGATATCGAACCACAGTTTCAAGAGTACCAATTTCCGTTTCTTCGTTACTAACTTTCCTTTGCCGGATGTGTTTCCGATGCGTTAAACATCCAGTTGTTCTCAGTTTATTATACACATATTTAAATGTAGGAGATGTAGGGTAAGTACGTTGAGAATATCTTTCAGCGTTTCAGTCTCTAGGTCTCACTTAATTGCCCGCATCTTGTGGTCGTGAGGTAGCGTTCTCGCTATCTATGCCCGGGTTCCCGGGTTCGATTCCCGGCGGGGTCAGGGATTTTCTCCGCCTCGTGATGGCTGGGTGTTGTGTGATGTCCTTAGGTTAGTTAGGTTTAAGTAGTTCTAAGTTCTAAGGGACTGACGACCATAGATGTTAAATCCCATAGTGCTAAGAGCCATTTGAACCATTTTCTTCTCACTTAATTTCGTTGGCATTCTCCGTAAATGAGGACCATATCGACTTGTTCTTCGAAGGTATACATCATTCACACTCGCTTGATTCGACGGTACCTGTCTTACCGTTCCTATCAGGGTTGTATTGCGAAACCGTCGAATGGTGTTTACATGTCAGTGGCACGTTAGATGAATACGCCGTATTCAGCTTATATTTACTATTTGCCAGATATACGGAAGGGAATTGCTTGAGCATATGCTTCGATAAGTGCCGATGTGATAAGGAATACTACTCAATCCATAACAAGAAGATTGCACCGCTGCTCTGATATCAATGGTCATTACTTCGAAAAAAAAATGTTAAAATGGCTTTAAGCACTATGGGACTTAACTTCTGATGTCATCGGTCCCCAAAACCTGGGAACTACTTAAAGCTAACTAACCTAAGGACCTCACACACATCCATGCCCGAGGCAGGATTCGAACATGCCGCCTTAGCGGCCTCGCGGTTCCAGACTGTAGCGCCTAGAACCGCACGGCAGCCACTTCGAACACCTTCAAGAGAGTTTGGAAGAAACATGATTGAAAACTCTTATTTATTGATAGTAGTCGTTCTCACATATGCAAAGGAACAACGCTGGCTATATTACCCAACATAACAGAAGCCAACATCATCACTGGCTACGCCGCAGCTGAAGACGTAATCACTCCTCGCATTCCGTTGATAGTGATTTAAATATGTCATTCTATTAAAGTCGACTGCAGTTTCCGAAGCGGCTTGCCTTCCTTGTGCATATCAGCAACCCACGGGACCAGGCAAGTTCTGTGTCAGATATTAAGCATCCCGGACAACTCTTGCCACTGTAGCTAGTTGTACAAATCATGTATTAAATTTATTGTGAAATTCAGTTGTAATTCTACAGTTAAAATGAGACTCACACATCCTATAAGGTGTACAGATACATTCGTACAGTAACTTTCTACGGAGATGGGTAGATAGCTGAAAACTAACTCGCATTTCGAACACGTGGCTCGAAAATGCTAAGTCGGAACGCTATTCATTGCTCACCTCCTCCGTCCCATTTATCGCCTTAACAGACAGTTAATTAGTCTGGAAACCTTGACCGTTGTTTTCTCAAAAACGGTCGAGTATCTACCCGTTATCCGAGACATGTGTTCACTTGTTGAGACAAGCTTCAGAGAGCGCTGGTTATGGGCAGCATGTCATTCTCAATGGAGAGAAGTCTTCCAAAATAAGAGTTGTTTCGGGTGTGAAGCAGGGGAGTGGCGTAGGACCGTTGCTATTCACAATTTCCGTAAATGACCTTTTGGATAACATCGGAAGTTCACTGAGGCTTTTTGCGGATGATGCTGTAGTATATAGAGAGGTTGTAACAATGGAAAATTGTACTAAAATGCAGAGTATCTGCAACGACTTGACGCATGGTGCAGGGAATGGCAATTGAATCTCAGTGTAGACAAGTGTAATGTGCTGTGAATACATAGAAAGGAAGATGCTTTATCATTTAGCTACAATATAGCAGGTCAGCAACTGGAAGCAGTTATTTCCATAAATTATCGACCAGTAGGCATTAGGAGTGATTTAAAATGGAATAACCATATCATCGGTAAAGCAGATGCCAGACTGAGATTCATTGGAAGAATCCTAAGGAAATGCAATCCGCAAACAAAGGAAGTAGGTTACAGTACGCTTGTTCGCCCACTGTTTGAATATTTCTCACCAGTGTGAGATCCCTACCAGATAGGATTGACAGAAGAGATAGTGAAGATCCAACGGAGAGCAGCGCGCTTCGTTACAGGATCATTTAGTAGTCGCGAAAGCGTTACGGAGATCATTGATAAACTCCAGTGGAAGACTCTGCAAGAGAGACGCCCAGTAGCTCTGTACGGACTTTTGTTGAAGTTTCGCGAACATACCTTTACCGAGGAGTCAAGCAGAATATTCCTCCCTTCTACGTATATCTCGCGAAGAGACCATGAGGATAAAATCAGAGAGTTTAAAGCCCACACAGAGGCATACCGATAATCGTTCTTTCCACGAACAATACGAAACAGGAATAGAAAGGAGAACCAATAGAGGTTCTCAAAGCACCCCCGGCCAAACATCGTCAGGTGGCTCGCGGAGTATGGATTTAGATGTAGATGTAGATGTAGATGTAGATGTGGGAATAATTAAAGTCCTTGTTCTCCTCTAAAATGTCTTTCCCTGCTTGGAGACAGTCATGATTTTCTTGTTCAAAACTACTCTGTCAGACTACAGCGATAGGTGTTGTGCAGCACACCTGGTTAATTACTCTGTTATTTCGCTAAGTTCACGGCGTCACGATCACCAACTGATGCCATCCATCACTGGGAAGCATCAGAGAACGTTTTGTCCCTAACAAAAATTTTCTCCTATTACGTGTTGCATCAAGACTGGGTGGTAGATGCAGAGACCTTCAATCACCATGTAAAATGAACCCCGGGAATCGAACATATACAGAATTGACGTAAATTACTGGACTTTACGCTTCCCTGCCAGAGGGGAAACTGATTCATAATATTCTTACACGAAAACGTTTGCGTTCTTATGGAATAATTCGCTTCCTCACACCACAAGAGGTCCTATAGTGCAGGTTGCAGGGGGGTGAAGAGCTAAAGCGACCCTCCAGTACGCGGCCATTCCGGAAAATTCGACCGCGACGTGCGAGCAGAGGGAGAGAGTGTGGTAGGTGGGATACGGACGTCGGTCACTCGAGCAATCAGCGCTGCCATTGTGGCCGCCACGCACCGACAAAAGCCGCCTGCGTGTCGGCGTTGGCGGGCTATCGGCCCACCCCGCACGCACCAACGCCGCGCGCGGCCTGCAACGTTACCTCGCGCTGTACCGATACGTCGAAGGCAACTCCGAGCTGCGAGCCTCGTCTTCCCCGCCAGACACGCAAGAGATGTATTCAGCAGGCCACTCCCTGCCGAATGAATACCCCCGCTGATGAAGACAGCGTCCCATTGCGATAAACGGGCTATAGTAAAAAATTCCTTTAAACTGCCTTCTACCTCTGGCGCATTCATTTTCTTTTTTCTGGTCCGGTTTATTTTAAATGTTGTGGCGTGATATGTGCACATTACTTTGACTGGCGCAACTCGAGTCCAACATACTTTTTATTTGATGTTAACTGCCTCTTCTTGTATTGTTACAGGTGGAGGGCGCAATATGTTATCTTCGATAGAAAGGAATCAACAGATATTCGAAGGTGTCAGGTAAGTGTGCTAGGACCCGTGCTGCTGATGTTGCACGTTAGTATCTGGCAGATTACATTAATAATAACCTCAGAACTATGGTGGTTGTTACGTTGCCATTTGTTACGTTATATTGGGATACCGTCAAATCGTGTTTACATGTAAATGGCACGTTAGATGGAAACGCCGCATTCAGTGAATATTTACTATTTGCACGATATACGAGAGAGAATTGTCAGAGCATGTGCTTCGATAAGTGCCGACTTGGAAATTGAAATAAGAACACCGTGAATTTATTGTCCCAGGAAGGGTAAACTTTATTGACACATTCCTGGGGTCAGATACATCACATGATCGAACTGACAGAACCACAGGCACATAGACACAGGCAACTGAGCATGCACAATGTCGGCACTAGTACAGTGTATATCCACCTTTCGCGGCAATGCAGGCTGCTATTCTCCCATGGAGACGATCGTAGAGATGCTGGATGTAGTCCTGTGGAACGGCTTGCCATGCCATTTCCACTTGGCGCCTCAGTTGGACCAGCGTTCGTGCTGGACGTGCAGACCGCGTGAGACGACGCTTCATCCAGTCCCAAACATGCTCAATGGGGGACAGATCCGGATATCTTGCTGGCCAGGGTAGTTGACTTACACCTTCTAGAGCACGTTGGGTGGCACGGGATACATGCGGACGTGCATTGTCCTGTTGGAACAGCAAGTTCCCTTGCCGGTCTAGGAATGGTAGAACGATGGGTTCGATGACGGTTTGGATGTACCGTGCACTATTCAGTGTCCCCTCGACGATCACCAGAGGTGTACGGCCAGTGTAGGAGATCGCTCCCCACACCATGATGTAGAGTGTTGGCCCTGTGTGCCTCGGTCGTATGCAGTCCTGATTGCGGCGCTCACCTGCACGGCGCCAAACACGCATACGACCATCATTGGCACCAAGGCAGTAGCGACTCTCATCGCTGAAGACGACACGTCTCCATTCGTTCCTCCATTCACGCCTGTCGCGACACCACTGGAGGCGGGCTGCACGATGTTGGGGCGTGAACGGAAGACGGCCTAACGGTGTGCGGAACCGTAGCCCAGCTTCATGGAGACGGTTGCGAATGGTCCTCGCCGATACCCCAGGAGCAACAGTGTCCCTAATTTGCTAGGAAGTGGCGGTGCGGTCCCCTACGGCACTGCGTAGGATCCTACGGTCTTGGAGTGCATCCGTGCGTCGCTGCGGTCCGGTCCCAGGTCGACGGGCACGTGCACCTTCCGCCGACCACTGGCGACAACATCGATGTACTGTGGAGACCTCACGCCCCACGTGTTGAGCAATTCGGCGGTACGTCCACCCGGCCTCCCGCATGCCCACTATACGCCCTCGCTCAAAGTCCGTCAACTGCACATACGGTTCACGTCCACGCTGTCGCGGCATGCTATCAGTGTTAAAGACTGCGATGGAGCTCCGTATGCCACGGCAAACTGGCTGACACTGACCGCGGCGGTATATATATATATATATATATATATATATATATATATATATATATGCATGATTCTTTCTCTCAGGGATATTATCTTTTCTTAACACTTTTACCTACGTGCATAAGTAAATATGAAACGGGTCCTTGAAGGGCCGCTGCTATTCGTGTACCAACTTAAGATTTAGAACGTGGTGACTAAAATGTAGTTGCCCTTAACTGAGTTGAATGTAATTTTGTTAAATTCTATTTATTGATTGCAAACCAACGCTCGAGAGAATTTCTATTTTTGACGTGGAGCGGCCAAGATAAAACTTACTGAACTCACGGAATCTGTATAATTTAAAAAATGAACTTTAACGTAAATTAATTATCTGTTGCAATTTAAGAAGGTTCTTACAAGGAAATCTCTCTCATTTAAAGTCACTGTTAACACTGTGAAAAATAAATTCATACTTCGGCGCGTAATGGCCGACCAGTGGCTGAATCGGAAGATGAGCTTCTCACAGCGCAAATTACTTAAAAAATGCTTATTAACAATAATTAGACGATGGGACCATTTGAGGTGACAACTATTCAATGGAATTTCAATTTGTGATAACAATGCTTAAATTAGTAAAAGAATTTTGCTATTTGGGGAGCAAAATAACTGATGACGGTCGAAGTAGAGAGGATATAAGACGTAGGTTGGCAGTGGCAAGGAAAGCGTTTCTGAAGAAGAGAAATTTCTTGACATCAAGTATAGATTTAAGCGTCAGGAAGTCATTTCTGAAAGTATTTGTATGGAGTGTAGCCCTGTATGGAAGTGAAATATGGACGATAAATAGTTTGGACAAGACGAGAATAGAAGCTTTTGAAATGTGGTGCTACAGAAGAATGCTGCAGATTAGATGGGTAGATCACATAACTAATGAGGAAGTATTGAATAGGATTGGGGAGAAGAGAAGTTTGTGGTACAACTTGACTAGAAGAAGGGATCGGTTGGTAGAACATGTGTTGAGGCATCAAGGGATCACCAATTTAGTGTTGGATGGCAGCGTGGAGGATAAAAATCGTAGAGGGAGACCAAGAGATGAATACACTAAACAGATTCAGAAGGATGTAGATTACAGTAGGTACTGGGAGATGAAGAAGCTTGCACAGGATAGAGTAGCATGGTGAGCTGCATCAAACCAGTCTCAGGACTGAAGACCACACACACACACACACACACACACACACACACACACACACACATACACATACACACAGACACACACACACACTGAAGAATTGTGAATAATTTACATAAAATATGTGTAGCCGCACAATTGCTGCGAAACAAAACAGTGTGTGTGTACCATAAAGTACGTAGTTCCTCCTCGGTCGTGCAATCGCGTCTCTTTTCGATCCTTTTTTATTTTCATAGATATGTTTTAAACAAAAATGCTTTTTTAAATTATCGCTGCATATCAGTTGTTTCAAGAACATTAACTGTATCTTCTATACAAAGTATATTCATAAAATAAATATACATAAAATACAAATTATTGTTGGTTCACCCTTAACAATATTGTTCACTGTTTACAACCGATAAAAATGTCAATATTTTTGTGACGTACCGTCACAAGGCGACTAAGCTCTCTGGAGCGAAGTACACTCTGTAAGAAAAATACCGGCTCCAATATACAATCACATAAGATTTTAAAATGATGGAAATACTAGCAGCTTGCTTTAAATGGACCAACATCTCCATATCAAGTGTTAAAGACATTCTCCAGATTATTTTGAAGAGATCAAACCAGGTGTAAGCTGAAATAAGAACAATGTTATGTTACAAGACAATGGGAGGGGATCCGCAAGTCTGAAACGTCAGATTACGAACTACGCAGCACGAAACCGATCGCGTAAACAATAAAAAATTGTTCATTCAGCAACTATTGTGGAGTTTTCTCATTTTACAAAACGGATTTATACAGGTGCGGCTGTCCAATAGAAGAAGAACTCTTTGAAATGGAGTCTTGACATGTGCCGAGCAAACACACTTAATGGAGGTACAAGACCCAAAAAATTTATTAAACCTGTTATGTCTTTAAATGTACGTCTAAATCCAGATACATTGGCTAGGGTGTAAAGGATTTGCAACAAACGCTTCCACAATATTTGTCAACTGATCCGTTACTTGGTAAAAGTAAAATGATGGTATTACAATAGTGCATCCAAAAATTCTTGATTTTTTAATTTCCTATGACACAACTCACAGAAATTTCTCAAATTAGGAGTTTATACACTTCTCTAAAATTTCCTCGCCTAGCTGCAACGCACTCTCAGGGTCTTCGACAGAGTCAGACTTTAAAGTCTCCGGATGTTGCTGAAAGGTTTCTTAGGCTTTCATTACACGTTCGCCAAATGTGTGTTCAGGATGTCTGGTCTATAAAGCAAGAGTTGCAGGTATCCATTCATAAATTGAGAATATGTTGGTCCTGGGAGCATGCGAGCGATAGAACAGAATCTGCCACAGTCACCCATCTATCAGGGAATATACGATGCAGTGAAATTATAACAATATGCCTCAATTGTGGCGATGCCCCATCTTGCATAACTCATAAGCTCCGTCTGATCTGCAGGCTTACAATCTGTAAGACGTCTGTCAAGAATGTTCTGTGTAGATCCGTCGTGCACAATAAATGCAAAACTCTCTGGGAAACATACGGACGTTTTAGAATGCCAATCAAAATGACAGCCCATACATTGATATCTTGCTTGTCTGATTGTGCCATGAAGCTTTTGTATCCAGTCACCTGCCAGCCGATGTGGCCGTGCCGTTCTAGACGCTTCAGTCTGGAACTGCGTGACCGCTGCGGTCACATGTTCGAATCCTGCCTCGGGCATGGATGTGTGTGATGTCCTTAGATTAGTTAAGTTTAAGTAGTTCTAAGTTCTAGGGGACTGATGACAACAGATGTTAAGTCCCATAGTGCTCAGAGCCATTTGAACCATTTATCCAGTCACCAGTCTTGTCAAAGTGGATGCGTATGTAGACATTTTGATAATTTATTATGAATTTTTCGTTTTCTGCCTCTGTAAAATGTTCCTTCACTAACAATTCAAAAGAAGGATATCAGATAAATGTTCTTACAGGATGAGTCAGGAGGAATGATTTATACATTGAGACGTTATACTATTAGTAATTGTGAACAAAAAACTTCACATGGGCATGTGCCTTATTTCGAATGATTTTCGAGGTACAACACATCTAATATAACTTTCGTACGTTTTTCCTGAATAACTCGAAAACCTCTCCTCCCAGCGAAAACGGGTCGCAGTACAAAATTATACCACATAAATTTTCCAACACAGCTCTTATTCCATTTTTGCATGACTAATCCTTTGCAACAATTGAGGTAGTTTCTAGACTTGATGGACCACCTGCGTCGTGTATCAAAAGTTCGTCTCAACTTCCTCTACACTACTGAGGTACATTGTATTCCTTTGATAATGTTTTTAAAGGCACAGAAAAGAATAAGACTGTACATTGAATCTCGGAAACCATTCGGAATACGGCCTTTGTCCACATGAAGTATTTTGTTCAGAATAAACAGTACCATTACCCATCAAAGAACTTACCTTTGCTCCTGTATAGTTTTACCTCTCTGTTACGATGCAATGCATGAATCCCCAAAGCTTCTTTGATTATTTTTGATATTTGCGGTAGGACTTCTTAATCCATACTTAACTAATAATAGTTAATGATTAGTTAATAGTAACAACATACAGTTAATATTTAATATTGTAATTATAATTAATATCTCATCATAGCATATTGGTATGGTACATCATTACAATCGACAGCAGTGTAAGTAGCATAAGGTTTTTTTGATGGTGTTAAAGTCTTATTTATAATCTCCAGTGGAAATAAATTTATCTGTCCAATGATGGCAAATGAAAGGGAGTGAGGAGTACGAATAATTTAACAACTTCTCATATTTTCAGCTGTTGAGGACGGACATCTAGAGGATATCACAATTCGCTAAATTTGTCTTTGTTTGCTAATATAATGAAGAGTCAAGTTTCCTGTGGTCGAATGTTGACGTGTTGTAGATTCATGAAACCACCAGTTTTAAGGGGATAAAAAGCACATGAGCATTAAGGAGGCTATGCCTACTGAATTCCCAACCATATCGTGTCCCCATTTGTTTCCCCATTTGTCAAACGGATACCACGTAGTGATAACCAACATTGAAACAAATATTTGAATACATCGGGCACATGTTCTTAGTGTAATATTGGTCGGTGTTTTATGCTGAACTCACGTTACATCTATTTCAATCCTCTTTAACTACTTGTTAGTTAGCGGATTGCTGTCTATTGGAATGTGTTTCACAAGTGAGTAAACTCTCAAAAGATGAAGGCATGATGCTATGCGTCCCTATAGCTTGTACCACTTACCCACAAAAGTAAGATGGTGGCAATTAATATTACATGAGAAACGGAAAAATACGGCACAGCAGAAGCTATCCATAACCTATTCTCATTTACGCAGGATCGATAAGTAAGTTTAAAACTCAGTTGCTCTGGAGAGAAACAAATCCCAAATTCAGATGTCGCAGTGTGTACATATATTTATTCGTCTTCAACCACGTTAAATTAAGAAAACAATAGCTAGCACGTCGTAAGCTGAATCCCAAGCTGAGGGTACAGAAATTATGTATACGTTATAACATAAACCACTTGGAGTACCTGTTCTTCGGATGGATGAGTCCTTTGAGATTGTCTGAAAAAAGAATGGTATTGCTCGTATAGCATTATTGGCCAGGAGAGCCCTCTCCATTAGACACCACTTCGGTGACATGCACATATTTGTAATGAAGATAAGATTAAATGATTAGGACATTACACACATTCAGTCCACAAGTGACGAAGATATCAAATTCCATTTGAAAGCGACGCCACCGTGGTCTGTACTAAGTAATCCTATGCACTAGACCATGAGCTACCTGAAACAATTCCAGGAGAATATGTGACAATAGTTGAATTTTGCCATCAATTCACGGTGAATTTTATTTAGACTGTACTGGGCACTTACGATAGGAGGAAAGTTTTGCGTTTCTGCACTGGCAAGGTACACTGCCGTTTGAGCACTGGGTACTCTTTGTCGGCAGGAGTCCACTAGGATGGGTGAAGGTCCCCTTGATGCTGGACAGTTTCCACGGCAGCAAAGCTATGGATTGCTTCGTGCTGCTGTTGGCAGAGCCGATGCCTCCTCCAGCTCTGAGCGGAGCTGTCATGCCACCACTGCCATCCCCAAATAATGACTGTGAACGATATTCCTCCATACACAGTTTGGTCACCAAAGGACAAGAAACTGATAAACTGCGCGACGTGCATGGGAATTTTTTTGATTTCGCTCCTACGTTTGGGGTACAAAAAAGAACTTGGTCGCCACACCATTGTCCTTGGCGCAAAGAAGCCGACCAATCGATGAGGTTCTGCTGCGTCTCAGTAGCAACCTCTGTTTGTTAAGATGCATTTATATGCCAAGAGTGGGAAGTTTCCGCAACATTCCTCCGTTTTTTCATGAGATAAGCATTATTCTCGTCTATTACACTGGAAACGGCATTGAGTCATCCCTTACATACTGAAGTTTTTTTGCACATATTGAGCTCATAAGGGGGGATCTTTGATTCACGGTCATTCGATCACCTCCTGTCTCAGGATCACTCATCTCCAAGCTGTGCTGAAGAGTGCACAGTTTGCTAATTTTGGGGGAATATACGTGCCTCAATCTCCTGAACCTAGCCCATGCTCCGAACAGGTCGTTACTTGCTTAGTTAGCGACGCAGCCTGTGTTGTTTAAATTTTTTTATACACTGGTGTTCAAAATTAATGCAACATACCGCTATATTCCCGTCCTGTGTCTCATTCCCAATGTAATAATACAAACTGTCAACAGAAAACCGTACTATCGTGTTCTGTACAGAAGATGACATTCCAGTCAACGGGAAACCATGCGAACGTGAAATCAGAGAACCTATCAAATGGGGAAGTGTTTTCCGGGTAGTCTCACATCCACAGTCGCTTTTTGCACAGTCACAGACGGTGCAGTATGTCACAAATAAGACGCCTACCAGACTCTCTGCGGCGGAAAGGCTTAGGAAGGAAGGAAGGAGGCCAGTCCCAAATTGATGTGGCCGGATGGCTTAATGTGAATTGTTGTTTTGTTTCTCGGATGTGGCTAGTGTTTATAGAGACCGAAACTATATTCTAAGACCAGGACAGGGCTGAGCACGTGTGACATCACAAAGAGAGGGCTTTTCTCTCTGCAAGGGGATGACGATACCGCCTTAGTACTGCGTGGCAACTCGCAACTGACCTCGCAGCATGCACTATACACGTTTTATCGAGGAAATCAGTGTACAGAAGGCTTCGACAGAGCGGCTTTTACTGTCACAGATCTGCTGTCTGCCTCTCTTGTGTCTTCGCAGAAGGAAACGTCGAGTAGAGTCGTCAACATGCCACCAGGACGGTCGAACAGTAGGCAAAGGTTCTTTTCACAGATAAGTCCCGATTTGATGTAGAGAGGGATTCTCGATGGATTCGCATCTGGAGGGCACTTGGAACACGATTTCGGACCCAGAAATTGTGGAAAGAGACCGATATCAAGGAGGACCCGTAATGGTATGAGCATGGATTATGTTCACCACTCTAACACCTTTTCATGAAATTGTACTGGTGAATAGGCAGGGTTTAACTGTTTCCAGGTATCGTGATGAAACTTATCAGGTTTCATGATGAAAACTTGGAACCACATGTCCGGTTGTTACGAGGTAGTGTGGGCCCGGCCCAGACATCGTACCGATTGGGTGACAGTGTTCGACCTCTTAGACCACAGGTGCTTGATATATTCTAGGAAAATGAAGGTATAGCATCTATGATGTGGCCTGCTCTCTCTCCAGATTTGAATCGAATAGAGTGTGTGTCGGATGCACTAGGAAGACGTGTGGCATCACGCCAGCCTCCACCTACCATTCTCCAAGACTTGCCAGAAGAATGTGCTTTATTGCAACATGAGTTTGATGACATCATTCACAGCATTCCCTGCCGCCGTAAGGGCTGTACTGCTGCTACAGGTGGTGACACCCCAACTGACCACATTAACAAGTAGTCGGAATGTGTGTGCAAATCCGTTAACTTGGAAAAAACGAACAACATTTTTGTCTGCCGTTTGCATGTTTAAGTTGCTTACGATTTTATTTTCATTTTTTACGTTCTTTCTACTTTGCATTATCTGCTTATACTGTTCTGTGGCGAAATAAAGGAAACCATGCAAAATTTCGTTTGTTGCTTTCATTCTGGACACCAGTGTAATTTTGTGTCATCCGGTTGAATCTTTAAATTTGATGTTGCGAGCGGCGCAGATGGCAGATCTTGTTTCACGTTCCCCGTATCGTCTTTCACACTTTTTGGCAGTGTGTTAGCGTGCTTCTGTAATATGACTTGAATTAGTTCTCTGTTAATTGGGTCCTTTGTTTTGTTCTACAACTTTTCTATGGCGAGGCGAACTGCTAATACTAGATGCAGGTGTTTATTGGTACATATCAATTCGTTTCATCCAACCGGAAATACGTCTGTATCAGTTTCCGCTTAAAGTTTTGGGGACAGTTAGCAAACTCAATGATACTGTAAAAAATAGACTGGAGGACTGCTGATGTCGGACAAGGTAGTTTTGGACCACGATACGCCTTACTTCTACCTTACTTATCCAAGTGTTTCCAGTCATTTTATGTGTAATTAAAAATCTAGCCATACGGATTTTTGATGTCTTTGTGAGTTTATTCCGTTTATAGTTCGTAATATTTCGTAAAGAGTTCAGAAACCATGTCTTCTAAAGTGTGCTTCACCGCTAAAAGGAACGAAATGAAAAGTAGATATCGACATGGGGGACGTGGAAGTAACAGCTTTCTTACATATAACATATGAACCGCTTGGGATGGATTACGTTTCTGACCCCGGTCTCGATATCATTCCCGGTACAGACGTAGTGCGGGTTGCCTAAAACGTATTGGTAGGGGCACATAAATCTCCTTTTATAACGTAACGCATACCTAAGCAGATTGTTCTCAGTGTGCTAGCATTATTGTTGTGACAGTGGCCAAAAAACGATCGCTTATATCAAGAATTCAGAGAAAAGAACGAGCATTGTACTCACTTGTCATCTATGGTCAAAGCTTTGTTTTATAAAGAGAAATGGGGTCATGCACCTCGGCTGTGAAACGAAACAGGGACCCAACACTCAAGAAAAGTTACAGGTTGTTTTATTTTCATTTGTTTAAATCAAGCGTCTTTATAAAAATATTTCTGTTTGGCATTCCTGTGAGAGACAAGACGATTACTGTAAACGTTAGTGGAGGGATTCCGCCGGAATTCCTCTGAATGTCGCATCAGACGTTTGCGCAATATTCGCGCTGCGACGAGACGCGGGCCGTCCTGGAAATGACGTCGCGCCGTAGCGTAGCAGCTCTCCTTCCCCTACCGCTGTTCCCTCCCGAGGCGTCCTCGCTCAATGTCGCAAGTTTTTATTTCTTCACTAAAGTTACTGCCTACAGCGACGCCGCCTGTTTTCTGTTTGAGAATTTCTTTCTCGTTCTCTTTGTGTCGCGGGTCTTACAGCTGTTGTTTATTTCTCTTTTATCTACTTGCTTCTCCTTGGGGGATAAATTCTTCTAAATACGATAAAATGGGAACTTATAAACCAGAATAAGTCTCACTGCAATTATCGGATTGTGAACAGTGCACTGTGGAATGGGCTACAGATGGTGTTCGAGCTTCTTTCGACTTGCATACTAACAAGCACTTCCCTGTTGAAACTGGTGAGAGAAACCTTCATGTACCATACAACTTTAACACTGAGGATTGGACTTAGTTGGTCGCTTTTTAAGTGATCCGCTTTTCTACTGATTTAACGTCGTTGTTCATTTCTTCATATCTTTCGTTGAACAAATCTTTGTAACACAACATAAATTATTGACATCCACTGTAGCACGGATATTACTGGAAGATATTTTATGTCTCTCACGCAAAGTATTTTTACGTAAACTGTCGTTACCAAACGAACCAAGTTTCAAGACGTAAATATTAACTATTGCCCCATCTACTTCAGATGACTGTGTTTGTAAAATATCCCGATGTATCAGCGTAAGTTTCGAAGCAGAGATTTCTAACAATTTGAGCAAAGCTGCGAGATGTGGTTGGTGCGATGCTTCGGGGCATTTAACAAATCGAGAAAAACACAGTTGATATCGATCACAGACGACACTCTTCAGGCGATCGAGGAGATGATTCGCAGAAATTGCAGATTCTCCATCGATGAAGAGGTTCACACTATTCACGTGTTGCAGCTTTGTTCACACTTTGGTTATTGCTGAACAGGACATCGCACTTGGTCCATATTCCACCACAGTTTCCCACTGAATCTGAGTACAATTGAGACAGCTTTCCGACAAGAATAGTACTATATTCGTACTTTAACTTTGGAATGTGTTTCCACTTGCGGCGCTGTTTCACTCACAGACTATGATGAAACTGGTTTTCGTGTCGCAGCCGAATTCTCTCTGCAAGAAACGCAGAACATTTACTCTGTTCTGACATCGCATCACTCCTGTTTCACATTTAGAGCTATGACTCAGGTATAAAAAAATAGTTGCCTTTGCATTTGATGGCTAAGTAGCTAGCAGAATTTTTAATGGTGGAAGAAATATTCGATATATACAGTCATTATGAAAAAACGTCTAAATAAACTGATTGCGTAATACGTGTACAACAAGGCTGTAGGTAGAGAGATGCAGAATGAAGCCCATTTTATTGTAAGATATCCATGCGTGGTGCCTCAACGAATACGGATGCAGATTATTATCGAAAGATCTTTCACAGAAACCAAAGGAATTCTTGTTACATGTAAAAGCTGTAAGTAGCACCATATTTCGTGTCCAGACACTCAAGGGCGCGACAGAAACTGATATTGAGGGTAGCAAAACAAAATCAGATATACAATTCGGTTCATGCGAAGAAGAAAACAACAGCCAGCCGCTACTGATAATCCTATCGGTTTCGAACAGACAGGTTCATTTTCAGGCGACTGTTCACATTTAAATACAAATTGTTGATCTTTGCATTAGATTGTTAGGTAGTGAAGCAGTCGAAAATCCTGCATCATTTTGTTGCAAGGGTGTTTGCATACGCTCACGATACCCTGAAGAGTGTATAAATCACTTATCTGATGTACATACAGTTACATGGTGTTCAGCACCACATACACACCGAAAGGCATTGTCACATGGGAAGGCTGAAGATGAAGATAAACCAGAATATATTAAAAAAACATAGCAATATCAATTGCAGCCGGTTAATATTTTTTATTCTTTGCAATAATCGACCTGTAGGCCGCACACACTCATGGTCTCAAAATATCAGTTTTCGACAGAAAAGGAAAGAGCCGAAATGCTAAATAAGTTTTCAAATGTTCCCTTCGATAGGTATTGTATCAAGTATTGATGCTCGGATCACTGAAAAGATATTAAAGTTAGTGGCACTGAGAAACAGCTAAAATTACTAAACCTGAACTAAGCTCTCTGGACGAAAGTTAGTCATTGACTGAAAGAAACACACATGTCGCCTTAGAGCGCTGTATATGGTGTTCACCTGGTAGAAGACGACCACGTGATCTTTCATCGCTTACGTAGTTCATGGTCATGACGTGTCATGCATATGCCAGAAAGTTGAGTGGAATTAGCTCAGGAAGATCAGTCGATGAATCGAATTGGAAACCTGACAGACAGGCCAAAAGGACCTAGCGTATTTGAACGTGCTCTTGACCACACAGTGTACGAAGTTGACTATTATCTTCACGTATAAAACGATCGTCCAACGTATCTAAAAGGAACGCAGTAACACTCGTGACAATATAGCAAGACGTAAATAAGTTGGTCACAAAAACATTCTGACAGGGACGAGAGGCGAACGTCACGGCTTGTCAAACATAATAAGAAAAGCTGCTGTCAGTGAACACGGGTCCTCTGACCAGATTCATAAGGAAAACTGCGAAGGTAAATAACTGCCTTCAGTGGTCATTTAGAGTCAGGAATATAGCAAAGGTCTGTTATTCAGAAGGGAACATAATTCTGCACGTCTTCAGTGTCCCAAACAAAACAAAAACCGATCGGTAGCTGACTGGTGGCGTGTAGTATGGCACGATAGTAGTATAGCAAAGTACTCTATGATGCACTTTGTTTACATACACTATGTTATGAAAAGTATCCGGACACTTGACTGAAAATGACATACAAGTTAGTGGCGCCCTCCTTTAGTAATGCTGGAAATCAATATGCTTTTGACCCACCCCTAGCCCTGATGACAGCTTCCACCTTCGCAGGTGCTGGAGGTTTTCTTGGGGAATGGCAGCCCATTCTTCACGGAATGCTACACTGAGGTGAGGTATCCATGTCCGTCGGCGAGACCTGGCACGAAGTCGGCGTTCCAAAACATCCCAAAGGCGATCTATAGGATACAGGTTAGGACTCTGTGCAGGCCAGTCAATTACAGTGAAGTTATTGTCGTGCAACCACTCAGCCACAGGCCGTGCATTATGAATAAGGTACTCGATCGTGTTGAAAGATGCAATCGCCTTTCCCCGAATTGCTCTTCAACAGTGGGAAGCAAGAAGTTGCTTAAAACACCAATGTAGCCCTGTACTGTGATAGTGCCACGCAAAACAATAATTGGTGCAAGCCCCTTCCATAAAAAATATGACCACACCATAACACCACCGCTTCCGAATTTTACTTTTGGCACTACACACACTGGCAGATTATGTTTACCGAGCATTCGCCATACCCACAACCTGTCATCGGATTACCGTTCAATCGTGCAATGTTTACGCTCCTTACGCCAAGCGAGGCTTCGTTTGACATTTAAGGCGCGATGTTTAGCTTATGAACAGCCGCTAGACCATGAAATCCAAGTTTTCTCACCTCCCACCTAACTGTCATAGTACTTGCCGTGGATCCTTTTGTGCTATACGTTTCCATTCACGTTTGCACTTCACTATCACATTGGAAACAGTAGACCTAGGGATGTTCAGGACTGTGGATATCACGCGTACAGACGTATGGCACATATTACACCCAATAACCTCACCACTTCCGAAGTCCTTGAGTTCCGCGGAGCGACCCATTTTGCTCTCTCAAGATGTCTAATGACTACTGAGATGGCTGATATAGAGTACCTGGCAGTAGGCGGCAGCCCAATGCACCTAATATGAAATAAGTGTTTTTGGGTGTTCGGATACTTTTGATCACGTAGTGTACGTGACGTGACGTATTCAGATCAGTGTCCCATCCACGAAGTAACAAGCCACGTCCTGTTATCTATGACGCCATCATCATTACGTGACAAGCCGCATTCATCTTACCTACTACTTTATTCACAATCCAACAACCCACACCTTCCTTGGAGGAGCGGCTGCATTAAAACGAAATAACCAAGCACACTACCAATTACTGAAACGAAACAGCCGCTCGCAAGTAACCGCAGAGCTATCACCATGGCCATGATCTAAGGTATCTGAACAATATGATTGCAGCACCATTCTCAAAAGCAGTGTATAATTTATCAATGACTACGCAAGGAGTATAACTGTAACGGTAGTTCGACACCATCATGATCGAAAATACCCAAACAATGAGGACTACGCACAACTTGTGTTGTATGTTACGATTTCTCAAAACATGCAATGATTTTTGAGTACAGAAAACCAGTGGCACTTTTCGTTTTAGCCTAATTATTATGTAATATTAAAGGAAATGCACATGGCTCTCACAACAGCACTGCTAATAAAAATTACAGGTTTTGCAGCACTCCTCGAGAACTATAGTTTGATATGCCATTTTCAGCCCTCTCCACAAAAAGGGGGACACCACTAATGTCAATAGTTGTAGGGTAGTACCCTTGCTTCCAGCATTTTCAAAAATGTTCTAGAAAGTAATGTACTCAAGAGTGGTTAGCCACCTTAACAGTAATGGGAAATATTAGTAAATCGCAGTTCGGATTTCCAAACTGCTTTTCCACTAAGACAACAACATGCAGTTTCACTACCCACATAATAGAATGTTTAAGTAGTAAAATGTCACCATTAGGAATTTTCTGTGAAATGTGGAAATCATTTGATTGTGTGAACCATGACGTTGTGTTACAAAAATTACAATTCTGTAGTATATGGCATAGCATATGAGTGGTTTAAGTCATACCTACAGAACAGAAATCAAAAAGTTTCTTTATATGAGACAAGTGATTTAAATAAGTTTTCCATTTCATCAAACTGGGGTGAAATTACATTAGGTGATACACAGAGTTCAGTCATGGGTCCCCTTCTGTTCTTGATCTATGTGAACAGCATCTCTTCTTATCAGAAAGAAGAAGATTAACTGACACCGTTTGCTGATGATACAAGCATCTTTTCTAATCCAGTAAAAGGAACTCCAATTAAAAATGATAGGCTTGTTTTAAACTTTGAAAAAACACATTGCATCCAATTTTCTGCTCCAAAAAGTACAGTTCCTTCAATAAATATAACACATAAACAGAATTCAGTAGACAGGGTAGAGCATACTACGTTTTTGGGTGAACATGTACAGTAGATGAGAATCTTAGTTGAAAAATTCATATTTTGGATTTCCTAAAGCAACTAGGTTCAGCAACTTTTTCCATCAGAATGATTGCCAATATGAGGATATAGAAATTAGTAAGCTAACATACTTTGTATGATTCGCTCTCTGATATAATACAGATCAATATTTTGGGGTAACTCAACACTTAAACAAAAAGTATTCACTGCTCAAAAGAAAATGGTTACAATAGTGTGTGGTGTTCATAGTCACACATCTTATAGGCATCTTTTTAAAAGATTTTTAAATCTTACAACAGCCTCACAGTACATTTACTCACTAATGAAATTTGTTCTCAACAACATCGACCAGTTTTAAAAACAACATTGACATTCATGATAATAATACCAGAAAAAAGAAAGACTTGCACTATCCTTTACTCAGCTTATCTTTGGCTCAGAAAGTGGTAAAGTATGCCGCTATAAAATTTTCTGACCAATAACCACATGAAATAAAATGTCTGACAGACAGCAGTAATAGCTTCAAAAATAAACTGACAACTGCTTCTATACCATAGACGAATTCTTGAATAGAAATAAGTAAATCTATAAATATAGTATATGGACGCTGTGTGATTTAAGGGAATAGGGTAAATAAAAGAAATATTAATCTTTAACGCTTTACAAGGAGTCTTGTTTCGTGCGTGGTGCATTTCTTGAGCACTTTACACGTTCCACATCATAACGACTACCGTACTGTGCGATTAATCAATGGAACATGCAACCAACAAACTAACTAACTATCTGCATCAGGCTTTGAAACACAACTAACCCTCGCACTGATCATGTTTATTTGTGAATTGTTTGTATTTGTTACCCAAATATTTGTGTTTCGCTTATTGGCTATACTGATATAACTTACTGATTAGTCCATGACCTAAAATCAAAAACTGTGTGATTAATAGTCAGCTTACTGGTGTTTCACCGAGTTGTTGTTTCAATTTTTGGCACAAAATTTCGACGGTGACCAGGGGGTCTTCCTCAGGTGCTGCGAGTTTTGCTGCTATGTATACAAGGTGCATGGACTCCAACCAGACTGTGAACTGTTGTTCGTCTCACGCAATATATATATATATATATATACTCAAAAAAATTACCAAGTCCCTGGCACATGAACAGAATTACCGAGACTCTCCATATGGAATAATACCTCATCATCGAAAGTTGTGTCATTTTAGTTGTATAGGTACCTATCCCTGGGTTTCCTCAAATTATTACACCAGTTGTTATCAGTCAAGAAGCGATGGGGGTTTTCTGCACGCCTTTCTGCCAGACAACTTTGAGTCCAAAAAGCAACTGTATAAAAATTCCAGTATTCGTTCTAGGTCTTTTATCTGATACGCTCGCAACTAACACTGTCATCTACATATAGTGAGTTCATGAGTAAGATACTAGGAAACAGTAATCAGAATCCAAATTAGACTGGATGCAAAACATAGTGGAAAGAATCATTGAATATTGTGTGTGGAAGGCTTACCATATAGGTGTGGTAGAGGCTTTCAATGTATACAAAAAAGGGAAACACTAATCACCACAGATGATTATGTCCCACGGAAGTGTCATGGAGGTGTTGAAATACCTGAACTGACACATTATTTTCCTTGAGTGTTGTAGATTTGTCTGCATATAAACGTAGACTATTAATAGAAAGGCTAGTTATTAAGTTAATTGAATCAAAATTACGTGACGGAATTGGAATCGAGACTACAAGGTTGGGCTGATCTGAGCACGCACGGAGGTGTTACATAAATCACTCCTCCCACGCCCTGTACGTGAAAGAAAAGATAAAATACCTTCAAACTGGTGAAATGTTACGTGCCCCCTGTCAGGCGCTGGACTGTCGTTTTCTGAGTGTAAATGTAGAGCTACGTTTATAAATGGCGAACATCATTTTTGCGTAGTTTCTCTTCAGCAGCGAACGATTTCTTTGTGTCATACTTTGTTGAACTGGATCCCTTTTTCAGTTTGATAAACACGTTGTGATTCAAATGGGTCTGAGCACTATGGGACTTAATTTCTGAGGTCATCAGTCCCCTAGAACTCAGAACTACTTAAATCTAACTCACCTAAGGACATCACACACGTCCATGCCCAAGGCAGGATTCGAGCCTCCGACCGCAGCGGTCGCGCGGTTCCAGACTGTAGCGCTTGGAACCGCTCGGCCCTTCCGGCCGGCCTAAACACGTTATGACCATGTGTTTGTACACGAGCTAGATATCAGAAAAGGGAATAAAGACAGTTAATATATTAAACAAAAGAAGATGTGTTTAGATTAACTATTTTTTTCTACAAATCCAAGAAAACAAATAAGCCTTAAGGATGTGGAATGGGTCTTGCACAAAAGGCCTACGAATATGCAGCAGTAATCAGACATTGTGAACCACTTAGAGCCCACCCCGGGCCAAATGCGGACGAGTGTAGTCCACACAGAGAGCCTCTTCATCAAAGTCAATCTCTTCATTTCGCTTTATAAAGACTTCGTAGGTCAACGAAAGTAATTTGCCCGTATCCTCGTGACGTCACTGTCAACAAAGTGTTTGGGCACAAAACTAACCGCTCCGTTGCTTAGCATCAGTCTCCTTGACAAACCTTCCGAAGAAAGAGTCGACTTGTAAGTGTGCTTTCTAGGACTCCTGTTTCGCAACCTTTGGCCTGTGAGAAGAAGCAAAGAGGTAGGTGAACATCGAATTTTTCATTGTGTTGCAGTTGCAGCCTCCGAATCACAGATAAGTAGACGAATTTATCCTGTTTGACTTCAGCTTATACGCTCGCCGAATATTGGTAGAATTACGTAACCACAGAGGAGCAGAACTTCATTTCGCGTAGCTGTTTTCTCAGATTGTTAGCATCTAGCTTCAGTCCGGGACCGCGCGACTGCTGCGGTCGCAGGTTCGAATCCTGTCTTGGGCATGGATGTGAGTGATGTCCCTAGGTTAGTTAGGTTTAAGTAGTTCTAAGTTCTAGGGGACTGATGATCTCAGATGTTAAGTCCCATAGTGCTCAGAGACATTTGAACCATCTTGAATCGAATGTAGGTGCCATTTGACAAACCTAGGTCCTCTGTTTGCATACTTCATGATGAATCTCATCATATTTTGGTAATATGATTCTCATCATATTTTTAACTAGAAAATTGTGCGGTATCTTGAATATTTCCTTTAAAATACAGATTCAGTATCAAACTAAGACCAGAGGTCCAGGCATTTGAGATAATAAAGACGTTTGTCCTCATTTCTGATAATACAACAATTTACATTTTCACGAGTCCATAAAACTTTTACATTTGTAGCCTACTTGCAAACACACGCCAGAAATCAAAAGTAAGTGAAAATTGTGGTATGATCAGGACATAACAGAGCCTTTATTGATGTTGTACAAGGTATCATTACCAAGCGTGGGACAAAATATGTCAAAGGTTTGCATTTCTCAAGTCCTACTCGCAGAGAACAAATTTTCTGGTTGAGTTTGTAGATTTTTTGAAGATTTTGTATAATGTGGAATGAAATTTTTGTTTATAGCCACTACGGTTAAGAGTATATACCTGGTTAAAATTAATCTACTCCCTTTACGCGATACATTGGTATAGTCATCTCTGAGGAAATATGATCATTCAGAAACAACAAAGCTGTAAGGCAGAGTTGCTTCTCTGACACTACTGATATTTAATTCATATTTTGCTGGTGCACTGATGGAAATAATGAACTGTATCTTTAGAAGCCGGACGTACTAGGCTTCTGAATATTACAAGAGACGAACAGACTTTTAAAGAAATGACCAATTTTGCTATCTAGGAGCAATAGTCGATAAATAAGGTAAATGGAGAACCGCATAATACCAAGCACAAAAACTGGAAACATTGCAAAATACAAACTATAAAATCTGGATAACATTTAAGGGAACCCAGAACCTAATAATGATGAAATTTTGGGTTTTCAGTTTATTGTGAAATAAAACACTCTTCAAAATGACATATTAATCTTACCTGTAGCTCAAATCGAAGTATTGAAAATATAATTTTGAATAATGTGCTGTAGAGGGCAAGTCGCGACATTGAAATTCCATGGATACATGTTCACTGAAAACATCGTTTTTCAAAACTTCCGGTCTTTCCAAAGACTTTATATCATGTTCGCAACACGATTTGATAGGCAATTGTTTTGTCTGCTTATTTTAGTCTTTGGATGCTGATGTTTATATTGAGTATTTGGTGGTTATTACATGATTTGTGTTGCATTTCTATTGCGTAACTAGAACTTATCAAATTTGCCTCAATTTAGTAACAGAGTTTACAAGAGGAAGAAGCCTTCTCCGAGATACAGTAGTGGAACTGCTACAATTTCTCCGACCTTGGTAAATGATTCTGATAATAGTGAGGTTATTCATGAAGTAAAATCTACTCCTGTCTCTAGCACAAGCAGGAAGTTGCATGGATGAACTGAAAAATATTGCAGTTTATTGGAGAAGTGTATTGAGGATAATGTGAACGACATAATTATCATTTCATTGCTCTCAAAGGTGATTGAGAGTTCAGTACTGTGTAAGGAAAGTTGCAAACTGAGAATGTCAGTAAATGTCAAGCGACACACAGGACTTGCAGCAGAAATCTGTCTCCATTGTTCTACTTGACATCACAGTTTTTCATTTTGGAACTCCGAATATGTCGAAATAGGCCAAGGTGAATCTGATAGTGGGAAAAGCAAGTACTATGGTGTAAATATTAGATGTGTTTATGCTTTAAGGTCAATCGGTAAGGGATACTCTGCTGGTCAAATGCTATGTGGTGTATTGAATGTACCACCACCACCAACGAAATTCTCAAAATATAGCTCGGTTGTTGGATCCTGTGTTGAAGATATTGCACAAGAATCCCTGAATGAAGCAGTGGAGGAGGCTGTGGCGGTGAATTAAGAAATTCCAGATGTTCAAAATCCTCGGGACCTGACTAGATTGTACGTGTCAGAAGCGCGGGCACACTTCACATAAAGGGGTAATAACGGCAACAAGTGCTGATACTACAAAAGTTATAAGTGTTGTAATTAAATCCAAGCAATGTAGGTGGTCTAAAAGAGTGAAGGATGAGCATGCAGGAAACTGTCGGAGGAATTACAGTGGGTCTAGTGGAGCCATGGAAGTTTCCAGTGTGAAAGACATTTTCAGTCGCTTTCTTCTGTGGTACAAGGTCAGATATCTACAGTTCCTGGGTGATGATGATTCGAAGTCTTTTGCTGCTGTATCTGAGCTGAAACCTTGTGTAAATGATGTTACCTTTACTAAACAGGAGAGCATAGGTCACGTTAAGAAACGTATGGGAACAAGGCCAAGTACTCAGTGATGGAAAACCTTTGGGTGGGGCCAAACAATTGACAGACGAGGTAATCAACAGATTGCAGAGAGACCTATGGACCGGAAATAAGACAAAATACAGTGTTGATGCAGTGGAAAAGGCTGTAATGGCACTTTACTCCCACATCTTATCGACCGACGAGGAACCACTACATGGACTATGCCCACAGGGACCCAATTCCTGGTGCAAATACAACAAATATCAGGGATCTGAACGTGTATACAAGCATCATCACAGTCTACCAGAAACTGTCATGAAGGCTATAAAACCAAATTTAGAGATCTTTTGAAGAAATGTCTCCATGGACGTACAAAATATCAAAATGTGAGTGTGAATAATGTAATTTGGACCAGAATCATAAAAAATGTGTTTGTGGAAATACATACTCTTCATTTTGGAGTATATGATGCCTTTGCTACGTAAAACAAAGGTATCATTATAAAGTGCAATGTGCTGCAGAAGTTGGATGTGATGCCCGGAAAGTACATGGTGAGTGCAATCATGTCGATAGACAATGAGAGGAAACGAGATGCTGAAAGGAAAGAAAAGGAGTGTGAGAGGCAAGCCAGACAAAGAATGAAAGGTGTGAAAAGAAGGCTAGATGGGGAGATGTCTAGTGACAGTGAAAACTCCTATTATGGTGCTGGACACTACTAAAATGTTGGTGAAACTTTGAAACTCGTTTTCCACAAGTTCACTTTTTTGCCATATAAGGAACATTTTCTGCTAAACTATTAGAGATAAAAACTTAAAATTTTAAAGCCATGTAAACAGTGCTAATATACACCTTGTATCATAGCCTTTTCGTGATACATAATTGATAAGAGATTTTATTTCAAAGAGAGTATACCAAAAAATTTCTCAACTATTTTCAGTAACAAAATAAATAATATCTTCCCAAAAAACACCAATAAATTAAAATCCATATGGCACATGGTAGTAATATATGTAATAATAAACTGTAAAAGTTTCGTCATTCCAGTGTTAATAGTTCATAAGAAAATGTTCATTATATTTAACATTGGAGGTAAAGGACATTCCGGGTCCCCTTAAGAGAAGTTATTTTAAAGTCCAACACTGCACGTCTGTCGAAAATAACAATGGAAAATGAAACAATTCGAAGCTTTTAAAGGGAGAGTACTCATTGTCTGAATTTGGGCCTAGAAGTGGAGAGAGCCGGAGTGGCCGTGCGCTTCTAGGCGCTACAGTATTGAACCGAACGACCGCTACGGTCGCAGGTTCAAATCCTGCCTTGGGCATAGATGTGTGTGTTGTCCTTAGGTTAGTTGGGTTTAATTAGTTCTAAGTTCTAGGCGACTGATTACCTCAAAGTCGCATAGTGCTCAGAGCAGTTAGTTTGATAGGCTCTGCAGGACGAAATTTATATCTGAAACAGAAATACGTAAGTTATTTTGACTAGGGTTTCGAGAGTGCCAATACAAAACACACATGTTAGCTGTCATTTTACTGACGGTTTTACATGAACAGTTAACTTGACGATTCCGTCATGTTTAATTTTGGTTCTCTGCTTTTTGTGGATTACGTGTTGAGTGACAGGTATTGTTGAATAACAGATGAGATTCCCTTTATCTGTATTTCAGCAGGTGAGATTTTTACTCCTTTGAATATTCATTCTGGGCTACCTGTTGTTGAGGGACTGCATCACGCAGAAAAAATGGCTTAGGATTATTACTACAAATTCTTATATTGAGAGTTTGATGAAAAAAAATAAAAGAAATATTTTTATTATGTAAAAAATGAAAATGGATGAAAATGAAAATGGGAGAGAAATGGCTTTAAATATTTATGTTATTTACTCATTCAGTACCAACTTTGTTGTAGAACCCCTTATTTACGTGTGGTAATAAAAATTCATTTTGACAGAATTAAGGACATTTAAAATTATGTGAACCTTAGTAACCCTCTCATGTTGATAAATTCAAACTAACTGATTAGTAACATTTATTTGAAACTTGTTTAAATTAAATTTTTTTGCCTAATTCGGCCTTGGTACACATTTTCTAGATGCAGTGGGTTTTTAAATATTTACTGAATTCTTTCCCGGCGTTAGCTATGGAACACAAGACTGTCTGTGTTAGCAGCCATCCCAGTTGGTTCATGATTAATCTTGTCTCTTTAACAGTCATTCTTTTGAAATGATTTAGCAGTTTGTCATCAACGGTTACATAACATCACAGTCACATACAGTTCAACGAAAGTTTGTTGTGTGTGTTTAACAACTCGTAATTATCATTTTTGCGATATACTGCAAGGTCACTTGTCCTAGGATATATCACAAATTTTTTTGAAATCATTCAGTACAACTCACTTTCATAATGTTCTCGCTACCTACGTGTTACAAATCCATCTCCTATACTTGTTAGTGTTAATTTTCTCTCGGCAATTTACGGGTATACATAATAAGTGTTCAATTTTCGTCAAAAATCGAGTTCATTGACATGTTATGCAGTTTGTGTAAATATTTTGGAATATGTCAATAATGCTGTAGTTGGTGAGCGGTGCGGAGTGATTGTTGAGCGGCGCTTGGCGCGGCGCGTCTGCTCCGTCTAGGTCACCGCCCCCGGTGTTGACAGCTACGGCGCGGAGAGGCGTGTGGCTGTCTGGTCTGCTACGGGTTGCTGCGGCAGCTGCATGGCTGAAGTAGCAGGATGCACGTTGTATATCAGCTCGCCCGTGTGACATTAACAAGTTCACAAACAGTGTATTATCCTTATGGGCATTTTTCTTGCTGGGGAAAAGAGCGCACACAGTTATTGGCAGTTATTATTCAGTAGGCCTTCACTAGTCAGGTTTGTACAATGTTTCGTTGTAACAGTAACGCGTTTTATGGGCACACAATGTTTTTTCGCCATGTCATGACTTGTCATTAGTCACACGCAAGTTTTCATCTTAGAACAAAGTGCATCTCTGTAGTCAATGCGCTTTCCTGGCGTCCCTTGACACACAAAGAATATTGATTTTTTTTATTCATTTATTTATTTTTTGTACACTCGCACAGTACACGTTATAGTTTGACACTAGCTTGATCCACCGTCTATTATCGGCTCACTGTTCGTGTCGTGTTAGTTCCTTGTCCGTTTGCACACACGGCGATGATACAGTTTCTTATTGCTTGTTCAAAACAACCTCGTGACCTATTGCTGCAGTTTTAACAATCACTGTCTTCCTTGCCACACAATACTGCACTTTTGTTTAAGTTTTTTCAGTTACTATGTCCGTTGTGCAACTTTTTGTAACAGCACATTCGTAAATTCTTTGTTCGCTCTTTACCAAGGTGTGTGATAATTGCGTGCATGGTAACATCATCTATACTTCTGTTCAAGTAGATTTTATTTCTGAATTCCAGCCGGATTCATGCATATTGTTCAATAACTCCTTTGAAACTGTCTCACTTTACTTGCAAGGTCCGACGTAACTACAGTGTAGTCTCTGTAGGCTAAAACTGAGTTGGACTGTATCAGGCTAGCTCTTTTTACTGATTCGATCTGCACATGCTTCAATTGAAGCTTTTTTGTGCGTAACTTTGCGTTACTTAATTTTGCAATAAGTTTGCCTCCCATGGTGCCCCCGGGTCACTACTGGGTGCATTACTCTCTTTGATAATACTGGTTTTAAAATACAGTTCTCAGGGTCTCATATTATTAATATTATTCCGGGTTCGGACCTGTCAATCTGACAGCTACACACATATAAATGTATATATACATGTAATAGAAAAGACTGTACCAAGAAATATTTCAAGTTTGACACACATATAGAATATTAGGCAGTGCACGAACTAATCACTACTAAAATGTTCCTCCTGACTAATCTCTGTCACAATTTAACACTACAAATAATTGCACTAATCAGGTTATCTTTGCAGACATTTAGAGTATGTTTAAGGTAACACTAATTAAAAAGAAGACATAACACAAATAATCATAAACAAAAGATAAAGTCAATCATATTCTTATTAGTAAATACTTCTACACTAATACATTATCTCTACAGATCACATCATTAATGTTCATTCATTCCCAAAAGAATGGTGTACCTTTTTAGACATAACACATAGGACTACTTGTCATTTACAGTAGGAATATTTTCACACGCTTACGCGGATACAGTCCCCGCACTCTCCCTGATTGGGGATCTGCTAAGAGATAGCTACTATCTCCTTCTTGGACCAAGGAATGGAGTAGGAGGCTTGACAGGTTTTGTGAGGATTCACCTCGATATTGTATTGATATCCCTTAGCAATTCCTGGTCGTTCTGAAAATACATCTGCATAGTTAGATAATAACTGCACCAAATCCTGCTGTTGCATTGAGTTCAAATTTTCGGACTGTGACACTTTGTTGACAAGTACGTCCACATTTGCTTTCAATTGATCACCTTGTACGTGTGGATAATAGAGAGTTTGTCCTAGAGAATGATTATCTAAATGTAGTATCCACTGATTCCTACATTTTATGTTAATAGCATTACAATTAGACACAGGTACCTCTTCAGATCTGAGAATGGGCAATTCTATCCTCCTACCCGTGTTCATCAAACTTAATTTTCACCGAGAAAGGTCGGTTACTGCGTTCCTTTCTCTCAAAAAATCTACCCCCAAAATGCAGGCTACCTTTAAACCCCTTACTACCAGGAACGAGCACGCTATGGCGTCTCCCCCTACATACATTTCTACCCGCACTAGGGGTTAAATTATTTGTCGCTGTGCACTGAGGCATCCAGTGACTTTGCAATTGTTCACAGGGAAAGTCATCACACGCTTTTCTTTCCCCAGTACTCTGACTAAGTCCATACTCATGACACTGACAGTAGCACCTGTATCTACTAGTGCTTGCACATCAATATTGTTAATTTTGATCTCTATTATCGCCTGTACTTTGTCTTTGTGCTTCTTTATGCACGTGGGTGGTTCAGTTATTAATTCATGTCCCATATGTACTCCGTCATTATATCTGAGGATACAGATTTCCGATGTTTTGTTCTGTGTCGGGCTGCTCTCGCTCCAAACCTCAGCCACCGATGGAGAGCGTATCTCGGCTGAATCTAGTTTGTTGGATTAATACTGGTGGATGGGTGTGGCTGCTCTGTGTCGCTGACCTCCACTATGTGTAAATTGTGTTGCTTCGGCCGCCACGGTTCCGCAATTGGCGCATTTTGTGGTGGCGGTCGGTTATTGTCATATCTTTCACTGTTTTGCCGGTCGGGACTGGGCCTCTGGTTCTGTAGCCAAGTTCGGTTTGGATGGTTATAGGTATTGGTGTTCCACGGCCCCCTGGCATTTTTCCATCTACTATTGTTTGGTGGGCCTGTTTCATATCGGTCATCGAACCTCCTTTTCCGGTCATTGTTCACCGGCGGACTATTGCCGTTCCGGTCTCTGCATCTATTCCAGTTTTGTACATAATCTTGTCTCCTATTGTTACCTCTGCCGTTTCCATTATTTGGTGGAAGTGTGTTATTTCGACCATTTCTGTAACCGTTTCCGTTACTTCTAGCCTGTTCAGAGGCTGCCTTAACATCCTCCTGAATCAGGCCAATTGAGTCCAGAACAGACAAGAAATGTTCCATGTCGTTCTTCGGTACAACTTTTTCCTTTACGTGTATCGGCAAGTGTGATTTCAAAAGTCTGATCAAATCCCGGGATGAAGTCTGCTCGTCCCAGTAACGGGTCTTATTAATGTGTTTCTCAAAATATTTTTGCAAATTGCCTAATCGTGGAGAATACGGCTCTGGATTATATGCCTCTTTCCGTAATCTCTCCTAAATACGTGTTGACCAATATTTGGCCAAGAATGCCTTTTCAAATTGCTCATATGTGTCGCAAGTGTCACTGGCTTCGGTTGCCCATAATGCAGCATCTCCTTGTATGTAAGAAATAACGAACTTTATTTTCTGTGTATGACTCCAAACACTAGGCAAAATGTTTCTAAATCCCTTGATGAATACTACAGGGTGAACAGATTTCTTCTCCGTTGTAAAGATCTGAAACTGTCGGTTTTTAATCAGGCTTTCTTCAATCACTATTTTGGAGTGACATTTGTTTGTTTCGCTAACATTGGTTGTCTGTTCTGTCTCGCAGTCGCTATTTTTCACTGCTATATTTATGTGCCTATCATTGTTGGACCTGGCAGGCGTCACACACGCCTGTGCGTCGCCGTGCAACAAACTGTTTTCCAGCTTCGCAAGACGACGGTTGACATTCCGCTGCCACCGCGGAATATCGGTGTGTACCGCCCTTTTTAGGCCCTGCACATCCGCGCTCGAGCCCAAGTCTTTGGCCTCAATCGCGGCATCCACCTTCTCGGCTATTGTTCAAGGTCCGTGTCTTTTGCCTCTAACCAGTTCGTAAATTCCTTTTCAATTTTGTTCATCTGTTCGGATATTTTCTGCTCTATTGCTTGACTTGTACCAATTTCTAATTTTTCCATCCTGTTAGCCAGTACACTGATTTCATCTACGATACTGGCGTTAGCCACCTGGATATTATCTACTCTTTCGCTCAGTTCTTTCAACGCTTTGGGTATTGTTTCATAGTTTTGTCTCAAACTAACAATCTCATTTTGCATAGCTTCCAAAGATTGCATTAAATGCAAGTCTCTCTCACGCTGGCAACGATCACGACGCTGTGCTTGTTCATCCATAAACGTAGCTTGGAAATTGAGCATGCGCTCGAACATAACTCTTAATGATGGCACTTCTAACACCTCACCACTCTCTGGTCCGTGTCTAATGCGTGTGGGTGGCGCAGTGTTTCTACTTTCAACTGAATCACTGGCTGGCAGTGGCAACATTTCTTGCCCTTCTGCCCCCGGATTCTCACATTGCACTTCCTGAACTACGCTACTAACATTACCTTGTGCCCCACTTTCTAACTCGGTATCACTGCTTGCTAACTGTTGCTCATTATCCATGTTTATATTTTTCTGACTCCGCAATCTAACCATAGTCAACAAAAGAATAAAAATCTGAACTAAATATCCTAACACTCAGGTTTTACTGACATCATAACACAGGAAATGATCATTTGTTGAAACACACTTATTATATACTACGATGACTAACTACTCAAATGTCCTGTTACTTTAAAAAAAACTAACAACAAGCACACCACTAACGATCCGAGAACACCGCACTAAAGGCTACTTTACTACCCACAGGACAACTACACTGTAGCTCTACCTTTTGGTGATCTATCTTGGGTGCAGTTGCCCCTGGAATTGCGGTATGTAATTAATTTTTTTATATAATGATCTCTCTTCTTCAGCTTGCCTCTGGGTATATAGTGTTCTCATGAAAAAGATCATATACAGTTATTACCACATAATATTGGTTAGGCAATACATACAATACATGAAAAAATTATTAATTGCTCTCCAACAAAGTTCGGCTACGATAATTCCCTAATTACCTCATGGGTATTTTGTGGCCACTGCTTATTCGGACCCCGCGTTATTGGGCGCCAGTTTGATGTAAAAAAATTAAAGAATATTTATTATTATGTAACAATGAATGAATGGATGAAACAATGGAGGGGGGGGGAGGAGAAATGACTTTAAATATTTATAATATTTCTTCTTTCAGTACGAACTTTGTTGTAGAACCCCTTATTTACGTGTGGTAATAAAAATGCATTTTGACAGAATTAAGGACATTTAAAATTACGTGAACCTTAGTAACCCTCTCATGCTGATAAATTCAAACTAACTGATTAATAACATTTATTTGAAACTTGTTTAAATTAAATTTTTTTACGTAATTCGGCCTTGGCACACATTTTCTAGATGCAGTGGGTTTCTAAATATTTTATGAATCCTTTCCCGGTGTTAGCTATGGAACACAAGACTGTCTCTGGTAGCATATAATGGTTAAATATAGCCAAGCCGACCTGAACGTTTAATTACCATTGACAAAACACACTTCACTATACGTTTTAGTTATTTGCTGTAGAAATGGATACAACCAACAGGTTAATAACTTTAACGTTAATTATCCGCCTATGAATGTACAAATGTAAAACCAGTAATAAATTCAGTCAGCCTCAGGGTCGCTGTGAAAGAAAAATATTTCGTAATTCACTGCTAATTTTACCTGCTCCCGATTTACGGGTTTGGTTAATTTTATAGCGGAACAATTTTTTAAATGTGTCGCCGCTGCAAATCGTTCGGTCGCGGCACAGCCCAGCAACACCAACAATAATCGCTAAAAGTGCTGAAAATTCTTTAAAGAAATATTATAGATGGCATGGACAAGCTAATTTACATTAGTAATACACAATTTTGTTAAATTATAATGTATTTAGACCATAAAAATAATTGAAATTACACACCTTGATGATTTCTCCTCTAATGGCTGCTGAAGATAGATACAGACAAAACGAAGTCTACTCATTCATATAATGCTACGTCACAGGTTCCTCTCTCTCTCAGCTTTAGAGGAAGACGACAGAGAATACACATTATGTAGCGCTTTTTATACTACTGTTGATTTTAAATATCTCTTTGTAATCTTACAACATTATTTCTGTCTGTGGCTATATTTTACATATTTTCATTGCAGATATTAACTTATTTCGTAATTACATTATGAGTATAGAAATATTAGAATCGTAAATACATCGAGAATATTATTACAGAAAATATTACAATAATAACCAACGTCCTTTACACAAAATTAAATAACATTTTTTGTTAAACAATTACAGTACATTCGAATTGCTCCATAGCGGCGTACATAGTACAATTAAATGTCATTTCATTATATTAATATTGTTTGTACTGCCTGGGAACGTTACAAGAGGAAAATATTTATTCTTATAATGTTAAAAGAACTATGTTAACTGTCTCCATATAAAAATGATATATCACGGTTCATTTACTTTAATTAACGGAAAAACTGAATTTAGTCATTTTTACCTTAATAAGTTCTTCACGACTTCACAATTTTGGCAAATTTACCTTATGCAGTTTGATAGCAAGATTGCAGGAAATGTAGATAAAAATATAGTGACCAGAAAGTGTCTTTCACCTTTTAACATTTCTCGACATATCTGTAAACTGCATTATTTTCAGTAACTGTTTACTTGACCAGTAAATTTAGTTCTTAATGATCACTCAGTTACATAAAGTTTGAAGTAAAGAATAAGACTGAATTGTTAACTTATGCCAATCATTTTCGTCAATATATAAGTCTTAAGATGAGTACTTTCACTCCATCAAACACCGTACTTAAAAGACGGCTTGATTAACGTTTCCTAATGTTTTCTCGAATGAAATCGCGGTTCCCTTCGCCAGCTGTCTGCAGAGGAAGCCCACTCTGGTCAATGAGTAGGCAACACCTGCACCTCTACTCCACCTTCGGCCACCTCATACGGAGCCGAATGAGAAGAAGGCGGAAGCCATCACAAGCAGGAGAAGAGGTCATTGCTCATAAGCCAAAGCTTCATCCAATTCGTGTAAACAACAAAGGCACCTGCGTCATCAGACAGTATTTATCGTAGAGTGTTGCAAGAACAAACACCGAAATGAATTCCAGTAACATGCAGAAATATTTACTGAAATGTAAACTTATTTTCTTGGTCCGAGAGCAATAATTTTGCATTTTGACTTGACTGATGTTGAGGAGGAAGTCTCTGGGCCTTATTAGCCTCCTGGGCTTCCAGTTCCACCCGGTCGGCTGGAAATGTTTGCCAACAGGCCCCGCAGACCCCAGATTATCCGATAACCGCAATCTGCAGAAGCGCAGTCTGCGATGGCACAATTAAGAACAGAGATAAACAATGGTACGTTACCTATATAGCTGTTACAAACACAGAATTGCATTAGAAACACAAGCGTTTCTTTCTCTATAACTGCCTTAATGTGAGACACTTTTTAATAATTGTGAATGTATTATTTATTTGCCCACTAACATTCGTTCCACACAACACATCAAGTAAGAGAATCTATATATCCATCTACGTCCGCACTCTGCAAATCACTGTGAAGTGTGTAGCTGAGAGTAAGTGCCACTTGGCTAGGTATTTATATCCCTTTCATTTCCGTTCTTCTATCAAGTACAGGAGAACAACTGCTTGTGTGCCTTCCATCCACAGCCTGTTCTCGCCTTTGTGCAACCAACGTCTATAAAAGGGAGAACTCGGCGGAGTATGGCTGGACTCTTCATTTAATACATTTTCGAGAAACTGTGACAGCAGACTTTCGCCAGATAACTGGTACATTTCTTCAAATATATGTCATTTAGCTTTTTCAGACTTAGTGCAACTCTCTCTCATTAATTAAATTAATTTGTGGTCATTTGGGCTACAGATGTTGGTACACATTCATCATCAGCCCTTAGTTCTTTTTCGTATAGGGTCCATACACTTAATGAGTGCTCTAAGATCGGTCACGTAAGTGTTGTTTGATAAATCTAGGCTGTACATCGATTGTATTTTCAAAGTTTCCCTGCATATGAATCGAGATCCGCCTGTGTGATCATTGCATTTTATATACCCAAACTGTCATAATGAGGCATCACTCCTGTTTCTGTGATTACAGTTTTGTTATCCTGATGTTGTAACCGAGAACTTACGGTCCTGTAGTAAAATGACAGAGCAAATACGTACATTTGGGTCATCGTACGGAAAGGCATACAGTTTTATTGTTTAAAAACTAAAATTACTGGTTATACTGAGAATAGTGCCTATTATGGACAGTTAACATCGCTCAATTTAGTTCGATTGATTCTTCATGGAGCTGAGGAAGTTGTTATTCTCTATGAGAATCATACAGGTTTCTGGCATTAAGGTCACGCTTATATCTTGTCTGCCGTACCCGCTATGGCGTGACTTGTCGTCTTCAAAATTCTATCTACTGCGGACGTGGTGCTTAACTACAGCAAAGCGAGAAATTACTTCATTTTCTAGGAAGCGTTCGAAAAATGCCAAAGAACATAACCGACGTGTTTTCTTTCTTCTCAGTTTTTTCAGCAATCGCACACTACACATTACCTGCTCACCACAGAAAAAAGATAATTGTCCTCAGACTGGTTCGCGGCTATATGTTTAAATGAAAACGTCTCGATTTTCCAGCCGTGTAAATTCGATTGAAATTCTTGAGTTTTCGACTGCTATCTTCGCCTTCATGCCAGGAGTATAAAACTACTGACTGCCTGGGCTGGCATGCTTTTTCACTTAAACAGCCACGATTACGGCTGCTGGCACCAACCAGAAAAATTGGGAAAGACGCTCGCACGTAAGCAGAGTTGGGCACCTCATAGCAGCTCCAGCCAGACGCGGGACCGAGTGACGTCAGCTGGCGCGAAGTGTAGCTTTCCTACAAGCCTTAAGCATCCGTCGTTGCTACCCTTCGACATCCAAAGTGTTGCTTCTTTTCGACATCTAATGTCCACCCCCAAGCCCTACTCAGTGTGTACCCCTGGTCTATGTAAAATTGTTGGTGTTCATTCTAATCTCAGCCGCCTCTCTTACCGCGGTGGTCTCGTTGTTCTAGGCGCGCAGTCCGGAACAGCGCGACTGCTACGGTCGCAGATTCGAATCCTGCCTCGGTCATGGATGTGTGTGATGTCCTTAGGTTAGTTAGGTTTAAGTAGTTCTAAGTTCTAGGGGACTAATGACCACAGCAGTTGAGTACCATAGTGCTCAGAGCCATTTTGAACCATTTTGAACCGCCTCTTTTATACCGGGATATCAGTATGTTGCCGCATGAGGCAAGATTCTCGTATTCTCAAACTGTATTTAGCCTCCGTTTTCCAGGAAATGCTCTACTACGCCCGACTTGTCAAGTTCTCTTTGTTTAATATATGTCTTGTGCTTAGTACAACTCTCTTCAGCTATGCTAATTGTCTGACTTATAGATGCTGCCGCACTCGCAAGGGACACCATACCAGCGGACAAACGAAGAGATATGTCGTCTTTAACAGGGCGCAGCGTATATTGTAGCGCTAAGCAAAGACCTAAACGTTCCACCATTCTCGCACCGTGTGCCAATTTTGGATATTATTAATGGAATAGAGCAGTGTATTCGGCATCTCTTGCACGACGCAGCTGAGAATGTCAGTTCATCCGCCAGCCATATACTGGCGAAAGCTAATATTAGCCAGGAGGAATGATTTGACTTACGCTTACAGCGTGAGATCGAGGACTTGGTTGTCTTCCCAGCCGACAAAGGAAATGCCATTGCGGTTTTCAACACTGAAGACTAACACTAGCAGATGCTGGATTTATTAGAAGATGAAGCATACCGCAAACAGTCGCAATCTGACACGGCGATTGTGAGGATGACAAGGAAGTTATTAAAGATTTCAGTTTTACCAGAGGAAGTGTGAAGAAATTAATGCCTCGCGCCGCCTGACCTCGCAAGCTTTATGGACTGCCGAAGTTGCATTAGGAAAATGTCCCTCCTAGGCCTTTTGTTAGGACAATAAACTCGCCCACCTACATACTGGCAAAACACCTTACAGGATTATTAGCGTCAAAATTAGGACATTGTGAACACTATGTTATAAGCCCGCAGACATTTGTTAAAACACCAAAGAAATGAAAATAGTCAGAAATGACATAATGATTAGACTGGACGTTGTGTCACTTTTTACGAGGGTGCCTGTACAGGACACGCTGGATCTTTTATCCCAACAGTTTATTTTATGAAATCGTCAGGTTGTTCCGCCATGTTATAATGATAACATACTTCTTGTGCTACGTCGAATATCATGAAATGGTGGATGGCGCAGCGACTGACTCACCACTGTCTACTACAGTCACGAGTATCTTCATAGAGCAGTTTCAGGAGCAGGATCTGCTCTCTGCGGTATTTCGTCTGTCTTGCTTCCTAAGGTTCGTCGATGACTCATTCCTGATATGGCCTCGCGGTGAAAATATCCTGCAGCAGTTCGTGGATCACATGAACGGTTTCCATCGCAACGTAAGATTTACCATCTAGATGGAGAAGGATGGCAAGCTACCGTTTTTGGATGTTTTAGTTGAGCGGAAGGCAGGAGGCCAGCTTTGCCATTCAGTGTACAGGAAACCGACGCACACTCATCGATATTTGAACTCCGGTAGTTTCCACCATCCTGTACACAAGAAAGCGGTCTTGGGTACGTTAATTGACAGGAACAAAGTTATTTCTGACCATCACCATCTACAGTCTGAATTATAACGCTTAGGACACGTGTTTAGAGAGACTAGATATAGCAATAGGTAGATGGAGAACGCTTTAGCCATCGAAGAAGGACACGTTGTGAATCGACAGAAAAAGCAAAGCCGGCTGCTTTCCTGCCATACTGTGGGGCAACGAGCAGAAAATTAGGACGTATACTGCGGAGATATGAATTGAGGCCAATATTCCGGCCAGTCCCCAAGATGGGAGATATGCTGTGCCCAGTTAAAGAAACATAGCTCCTCTTGAGCTCGGTGTATATGTTGTCCCTTGAGAGCGTGGCCGCATCTATACAGGTCACAAAACTCACGAAGTTGCAGAGTGTTGTACCGAACACAAGAGTCGTGTTAAACAAAGGGAAATTGACAAGTCGGCCATAGCTGAGCGTTGTCTGGAAAACGCACACAAAATACAGTTTGTGAACACTAGAGTCTGGGCTCATGCGTCAACATACTGGGATTCCGTTGCCAAAGAGGCGGCTGAGATTACAATGACCAGCAGCAACTTTCCCAGACACCTGGGGTACACACTGAATAGGGTGTGGGGGTGGGCTTTGGACGTTGAAAAGAAGCAACGACGGATGATTAACGCTAGTAGGGAGGCAGGAGCGGAAGTTTCAAACGTGGCGCCGCTCCCTCGCGGCACATGACGTCACTCGGTCCCGCGGCAGGCCGGCGTTGCTGTGAGCTGCGGAGCTCACCTTGCGCTGACGCGTCGTTCAGCCCTCTCTGACCGGTGCCAGTGGCAGTAGCCGTGGCTGTGTAAGCGGAAAGTCGTGCCAGCCAGGGCAGTCAGTAGTTTTAGTCGTGACGACAATGGGGATGGAAGACACTGGAAGCTTGAGACTTTTATTTGAATTAACTTGGCTTGAAAACCGAGAAGATTTCATTCAGACATGCCATCATTATAGTCTCCGAGGACACTCGACATGATCGTCGAACTGTTCGTACAGTTGGTTGTTGTCTTGCTAACGTTCCCATCTGTTGACTCAGGGATCGATCCGTGGCTGCACGATCCGTTACAGCCATACGGATAACATGCCTGTCATCTCGACTGCTAGTGGTACGAGGCCGTTGGGATCCAGCACGGTGTACCGTATTACCCTCCTGAACTCACCGATTCCATATTCTGCTAACAGTCATTGAATCTCGACCAACGAGAGGAGCAATGTTACGATACGGTAAACCGCAATCACGATAGGCCTCAATCCTACCTGTATCAAAGTCGGAAACGTGATGGTACGCATTTCTCCTCCTTACATGAGGCATCACAACAACGTTTCACCAGGCAACGCCGGTCAACTGCTGTTTGTGAATGAAAAATCGGTTGCAAACTTTCCTCATGTCAGCACGTTGTAGGTGTCGCCACCGGCGCCAACCTTGTGTGAATGCTCTGAAAAGCTAATCATTTGCATATCACAGGATCTTCTTCCTGTCGGTTAAATTTTGTATCTGGTGCGCGTTATCTTCGTGGTGCAGCAATTTTAATGGCCAGTAGTGTACAAACCTTACTGTATTTTCGTACTTTAGGAATCTATTACTTTGCATCATAAGTTGTATAACTGCACGAGTATGTTTCATTTAAGTTCTTATCATAAATTACTGTATTTACTCTCCTGCCGACTTTTATTGCTTTCTATACTGGTTCCACCTTTTCATTTTGGTTGTCATTGCCTCGGTGACAATTTGTATTGGAAACAGGTACTAAGGGGTGTAACGGTAGACCAACGCATCTGTTCTTCACTACGGCCACTGGCGAGAAATGTCTGCTCACTGAACTTCTCTTCATGATCCTTTTACGACCTCGATGTTCTTGCCTACGCAGTTAATGGACGCTCTGCTTACTCATGGCACTTTGTCCCCTGACCGGACACGGCAGATGTCGAGATTGATCGACCCGACACTCCCCAGTGTTGGAAATTGTTAATAGAAATCCCCGAGGTGACTAGAAATAGAATCGTAGCCGCATTATTTAATAGCTACCTAACGACAATGCGAGCATTGGAGATTTTAAGTCTGTTACGGTGATCAAGCCAAAATCTCTCAAGCATTTGCACTGGACTTTCACAATATATGGACTTTCATCTATTGCTGAGGCGCGTTACTTAACTGTGCACGACGCTAAAATTGTTTTTGGTGTGATTAACACTTTATGTAAATTGAGACGTTTTTATATTGTGAATGCAACGTAAGTCCGTCAGACATCGCAGATTGCGCATTGCATAGATTGGAAAGACTATAAATATCTACCTATATACATGGCATTCAGGCTTCACGGAGAGAATACAAGCGCAGCAACAATATCTTTCACTATTTTTTACTTTCATTAACAGTAATCGATGGTTTCCGAAAGCCTGAAAATGGTTTAACGATAAAAAAATTGCAGTAGTTTAGCTTTCCTCAAGTATAACATTAGGTTTTTTTAGAAATTTACTCCCACTCTGAAGTGCATTTATTTACATATGTATTGTATGTGTGGTTTGTGTGTGTGTGTGTGTGTGTGCGTGTGTGTGTGTGTGTGTGTGTGTGTGTGTGTGTGTGTTGGTTCTGTTGCCCTGCTGTCATCTTTGTTTGCTTTTACATCTGTCAGGAAGTGTAAATCTTGGTATTTTATACACTCTAATATTAACAGATAGTGCTTCTGGTGTTTCTGCTTACAATTACTGTTTCCCTCGTTGCACAGAGCTTCACACGCAAGCTGACCATCACTCAGACAGCAGTTTTACGCAAAATAATAATATGTTACATAGATACTATGACTATATTTTTTTGCAAAGGATTTTGGTACCACCTGAGCTTCTAATTTACATAATGGAATCCACTAAATAACAAGTTGTCACTTAAAACTTCTGTAAGTAAAAAAGCTATTTTAAATTGTTGTAAGTACTGAGAGGGAAGTAAGAATGAAAGAAAATGTTTATGGATTTACTGGAATAATTATCTAGAACAAAACGAACAAATTATTCGATTCACTATCTAGCTCTTCACTGAAAATTTTTCCTCATTACTTTCTATGATGTGCGGGTACTGGTAACACCATCAACTTTTTTATTCGTTATTTACGAAAGTGATGAACGTTCTTCAGTATTTGTCGCTGGAAGTGCATTATTTTTAATGTGTGTTGCCATGGTTAATTTTGTAAATGGTTAAGTTTGTAACTGCTGACGTGTTTAGTTGTGCCTAATATGAAAACACCGTTCAGTCTGGCATAAGTACTAGTTTGAACTAGCTTTACATTTCGCGTTGTACATATCGAAATCTAGGATATTATTTGTTTTCGATGTTTAAGATGTGAACTTTTTTCTTTTATACGTTATTTAGAAAATGCTATATACTCACTTTGTGTGCCCTAAACATTTTATGTATTTTTCGCTTTCATTTTAGTTGGCTACGATTTCGGTTTGTTGGAAGTTATTATGTTTTCCAGTCAACTTGAAATTGTGCTTGTTCTTGAGATTTTCTCTGCCAAAACATGTGTTATTTGTCTGATACTCAGTTGCTAAATTTATTCTCGTATGTATAGCATCATACACATTTATGGTGATAATGTTGTCACTGGTGTCACCCTTGACTAAAATTCGAGAGTTATTTATCCATCTTTTCTATTAGACTACCGTTTTATTGCCTGTGCTAGGTGGTTAATGAAAGGTCTGCTGTTTCACAAGATTTGTAAGAGCCCATTGCTGGCCAGTAACGCTGCTGGTACAGATTACTACTGAATGCCAACTACGTGCAGTTAATGACTGGTTTTAATAAGAATAAATTCAACAACTTCGGCGTGTGAACAATTTCTTGTGCATTAGTAAAGTGTTCATTATAGCCGCAATGGCTTCTTTAACAGGGATTCTGCAGTAAAGTTTTGTGATTACTTATGATATAATACGCCCTCCATCAGGATTGACTATTTCTCGTATTAGAGTTCTACAGGTTTTCACAGAATAAGTTTTGGTGCATGACCGATACTTTTTTGAGACTGATTCTGTTAGGGAGAAAGTGGACTCCAGTATTGCTCCTACATTTCACTGATGGTTTAGTTCGACATTCTTCCTTAAACATCTTCAGTTTGGCTCTTAATTGGGCGTCTTCAGCGTGCATTTAGTCGAAAAATGGTTCAAATGGCTCTGAGCACTATGGGACTTAACATCTAAGCTCATCAGTCCCCTAGTACTTAGAACTACTTAAACCTAACTAACCTAAGGACATCACACAACACCCAGCCATCACGAGGCAGAGAAAATCCCTGACCTCGCCGGGAATCGAACCCGGGAACCTGGGCGTGGGAAGCGAGAACGCTATCGCACGACCACGAGATGCGGGCTGCATTTAGTCGATATACTCCATTTTTTACACCCGGTCAAAAAGAAGTTTGTGTGAAAATAAACGTATGTAGCCTACTTTAGCAGTACTTTGATTATTCTGTTGAAATTTTTCTTAATCTGAACGCTAATATTGGTCAGAGTACTACGCAGGCAAATCTGCAAAGTACATGCGGAATATTCTTTGTATTAAACAAAACAATATAGGAAGCGTAACTAAGTAAATCATATACTACATAACTGTACTTAATAGTTTCTAATGAGACTGTCGATATTTGTTAAATTCAGGCCACCTTCGGATCATCTGTAGAAAGGGGGAAAAGAGTCACAAATATAGTAAGTACAACAATATACAGCATTCTTTAAATATTGAACGTACAAAACCTGTTGAACCGTGTACACCACAAGTACATTGAATAGTCATTGAAAAAGATTTTACGTAATTATAACTTGACTTATAATTAACATATGCTCTGCCGTAAAACTTAAATAGTAGTATGCGTGGAACACATCTTAGAGTCTAGCCTATTGCTAATACTGCCTAGAGAATCTAAGTTACAGGCTGAAAAATATTGGACATAGTCAAAATTTCGAATCTTATTTACTGCTTGGTTACAGTATGACAAATGTACTTCCTTGTTCTTCTTTTGACATTGTTCTATGGTGTTGTTATTTGTGGCACTGTACCAGCTTTTTCTCCTTTCCGCATTGTTTTAGAGTACTGTTATTGTTATATGAGTCCAGGTAATAATAATGGTAGGTGGCGGCCAGATGCCTTTCCTCATTCCACCATTTCCCGATGGGCCGGGAGAGAGAACCCCATGTGTCTGCATCGAACGTAAACCTGATGTTCAAGTATGAGATGGTTCTGCAACGTCTTCTAAGGGTTTCCTGCTATTTATGTGACAAGCCCGGTATTTATTAAGCTGAATATGAGCAACCACTTAAGAATCATTGACAATATCAAGAAAATTCACCAACAGCCGTGTACTTTAAGATATTATTTTATTTTATTTCGAAGGCCACCGGTTTCGGCATTTCATGATGCAATCTTCAGGCCCCATACGCATCTATCCAAATAAACGAAAATGTCGTATGAATGCAATCATTACAGAATTGTTTCATTCGAAGCTGTGATAGCAGTTGCTGTCACGTCTTCGAATGAAGCAATTGTATAACGGTTGAATTCACGATATCCAATGATTTGTTGTGGCGCTATACAACAAGTTCGTTTATCAGAATGGATGAGCCTGAAGGTGGCATAATGAAATGCAGAATCTGGTAGTCTTCAGAATAAAATTAAATAATATCTTAAAGTGCTCGCTTGTTGGTTAATATTATTGACGTTGACAACCACTCAACCAGCTGATATTCCCTGGCCATGATGGACCAACACAGACCTAAAAGTCACGTCCAGGCTAACAGGGCCTCGTCGCTATTTCGGAGGGAGGATTCAATGTGGGGCAACCTCCCTCCATTAAATCCAGGAAGAGGCGCCTTAGCTGTCTGGCAGGATTGCAGCATGGGACTGTCCGCAGTTAAGAAATGTACTACAAATGAGATTATGGGAACACAGAGAGTTGGCTATGTGTTTGTAAGGGACAGCAGAATGAAAACGAGATAAATGAAAAAGGTAAACTATTCATTAGTTTGCAACTAATCACCGTAACTGTCAATAATTTCTTACACTGTAGTTGGGACACAAGACAGCCATTGCCTTAATGGAAATATGTTCGCGGTTGCCCATGGACATGGTGCACATGGACCATGGTTGCCATTCGTTCAGCTTTTCGAGACCGTATGGAGGATGTGCCTTCGTTTCCCATAGAAACGTCTGTAGTGTACTCGAAACAACATATGGACGAGATTCATAGGGCAAAGAATGGTGCCATCCGTGTAGCTGCTGGTCATCGACATGGATCACAGCGGCAAAATTAACGCACAGCTGTGAGCGGACACTGCAAATACTTAAGCGCAACATCAGTTCCAAATTCCCAGAAATGTTGAAGCATGGTATCATTGTGTTGCAGAACAATGTCCGACCACATATTGTGAAGATTGCTTCAACGACACTACAGACGTTTCGCTAGAATGCTCTCACGTATATAGTCCCGATCTCTCTCCATCTGATATTACTATTTTTGGAGCCCTGAACAAAGATCTTCGTTGCCGTCGATTTTCTTCGGATGGAGAGGTGCACGCCTGGGTGCAATGATGGTTCCGTATGAACCACAAACAATTTTCGGAGGCTTTGACCGTTTGGTCTGATAGTAGGATAAATGTGTTAATAGTTATGGCGATGCCTTTCGAAATAATACACAGTTTACTTACTTTCTTCAACATGTGTCGTTTTCGCTTGACTGCCTCTTATATATCAGGGTCATCTTAATTCACAGCGAATATACTGCAAAAATTTCAGGTCTTTCCTTCGTCAAGTTTATGAGACAAAGTCTCGGAACTACGTGCAACAATAAAAACAATATCACACAAAAGACATATCATATTCCATTTGGATAAAACACAAATTGTATATTGTAATTTATTTCCAGAAACTTTCATTATTGTGTAATTAACAGAAGAAAGACGATAAATGAATTATCAGCTAATTCCCGTGAAACTAAAATGATAAAGTGAAGTTCTAGACAGAATTTTGTTTGTCCTGAGAGCGTCCATGTAATGATTTATTGAGGTTTCATGAAGCATTTATGATTTCGAACTTATAATGAGATATGTAGGGATTGATGGTCATAATCAGATGATGCTATCGACGATGGACGTTGTCTTTTTAAGTTTCTACATGAGCATCGGCAGCCTCTAAAAGCTTTACATTTGGAAAAGCATTATTAGCAGACGGATTTAATTACTGTGTGAGTGGCTATAGACCACATGGCGTCAAAGAAGTTTCATCACTAGTGATAATACAAACAACTCAATAAATTCCGTCCGAAAAGGCCTCCGAAGGCCCAATGTTACCGACCGACCGCAGTGTTATCCTCAGCCATATAGCATCAATGGATTCTGATATGGAGGGGCGGGCATGAGGTCAGCACGCCGCTCGCCCGAGCGTGACTGGGGCCGCTACTTCTGAATCATGTAGCTACTCAATTTGCCTAGCAAGGGCGGAGTGCACTCCGCTTGGCAACAGCACTCGGCAGACCGAACGATCACCCATCCAAGTGCTAGCCACACTTAACAGCGCTGAACTTCGATTATATGACAGGAACCGATATGACCACTGCAGCAAGGCAGCTTGTCTAGTTATTATCTAACACAGAATAAATTTCACGAGGGCGGTCGCTGAAATTGAAATTAATCCGATGGAGCAACACTAGCGTTTTATCGATTTATAAGTTCAGTAAATCATTAAATACTTAAGTACGTTATTGTGAGAGTTATCTAACATGTAATCATGTGCCTAATGTATCTGAATTTATTGAAAATATTACAGCAATTTGACGTACTGCTATGGCTGAGTTCGCCTAGCATTAACCGGAAATACAAGTTGGAAGTAACACACTGGCTGCCCTGTACCGGCTATACTTTATTACGCTGGAACCTTTAATTTAAACACTTGAAAGCAACTGGCTAAAGCTTGTGTTTAGTATAATCCTTGTAGTTTACTGACCCATATTGCACTGAAATTAAAAGCAGGAATTTTCTATAAAATATATTGACACTGACGTTTCATAAAATAACCAACAAACAATAACTCAAAGGAAATATGTAGTATGAAAGATACTTGGGCAAAAGCAGGGCATATAAAAAAATTGTTGGTTCAACGAACCCCCCCCCCCTCTCCCCTTAGGCGTTCTAGGGTTAAAATATTCATTTAAACAAATGCAATTTAGACTCTTCATCTGACGTCAACTCAGTAGTATTTCAACGCATTGAACATTTACCTGAAATAGTTTGATTTTAACATGAATTTACTGAACAGCTATGCCCCGAAGGTGAACATCTTTATTTGACCCGTGATTTATCTCAAATGTACAGTGAAAAACTTACCTCCCGCCCTGCACGACAATACAATCATATACCGGTTTTTGCAATATATAGAGCTTAGTTTGTTACAGAAAGAGTAGGCGTTCAGTACACCACTAAAAATCTGGTATAAATCAGTATATATTTTAAGATAAATTATTGAAGGAAATCGGGATTCCATTTACGGACAGTGCATGTATGTCCATGAAAAAAGAATAAACGGACTCAACGCACGACTACGTGTAAGTGAAGATGTGTGCCTCGTGCGATAATTGTAACACTAGTCAATGATAAAACACGTTCAGGAGGACTGTGAGGGGATTTAAAAATGAATACGGGAAGAAAGGAAATGCATTTGGGCCAGAGTGCTTGTTGTACAGCCTGTTGGTCGTTACACACGTTAAGATGTAACTGTAGTACCACGGAAACCAACTAATGGAAATTCCACGACCATAACGCTCCCATAAAATGGCTTCATACTTTCCTGATTATTAAGACTACTGATATGGATGGTCAATCAACATTCTGGACCTTGAAGACACATTTGACGCAAACAATCGAGCTCTCACAAAATCCGTTACCTCCTTTTTGACTTCGGATGTTGACGTCATTTCCACTGATCAATTTCATCTGACAAAATAAAACAAGAATGTGTGTTTCAGGTACAAAGACCTCATTGCTTCAGGAATGTCGACAGTGTCATGGTATGTTTGCCTCAACAGATATTTCGTCTGCATCTACATCTAAATCATACTCTTCAGGCCACCTAATGGTGTGTGGCGGAGGATACTTTCGGTACCCGCTATCTGATCCCACCAACCCTGTTCCACTAGCGAATAGTGCGTGAGAAGGGTGATTGTCGGCAACCTATCTGTTGCCTCTAATATCCCGAATTTTTCCTCGTCGTCAACACCCGGGATGTATGTGGGGTGAAGTAATATGTTGTTCGACTCCTTCTGTAATGAGGTGTCCCAAAATTTCAATAGTAATCCTCTCCTTGACTCACATCACCTCTTTTACATAATCTGCCAGTGGAGTTTGTTTAGCACTTCCGTAATGCATTTTCGCCAGCTGGACGATCCCTGGTCGAAACGCGCCGCTATACGTTGGATCTTCTCTATTTCCTCTATCAGTCCTACTTGATAGATACCCCAGATAGATGAACAGTACTCAAGAATCAGTTGAGTAAGCACCTTATAAGCCACTTCTTTCGAGGATGAGTTACATTTCGTTAAGATTCTTCCGATGAATCTGAGTCTAGTATCTGCTTTTTCCACTATCTCTTTGATGTGGTCATTCCACTTGAGCTCGCTCTGGACAGTTAAAACTAAATATTTTACAGCAGACGCTGCCTCCAGCTCTTTGTCATTGATAGTGGATCTGTATAGCAGTGGATTTCTTTTCGTATGTAGGCGCAGTGTGTAAAATTTCTTTACGTCCACAGTCAACTGCCATAGCCTGCACCATTCATCAGTTCTCTGCAGGCCGTTCTGCAGATTCTTACTATCTTCTGGCGTTGCTACTTTGGTATAGGCAACTGCATCATCTGCGAATAGCATTAAATAGCATGAGATGGTTTCTACTAAACCATTTATATATATTGTAAACAGAAACTGTCCTATCCGTTGCCCTGTGGTATTCCGGATATTACCTATACATCCGTCGAATATGTTCCGTTAAGATCGACGTGTAGAGTTATATCTGCAAGAAAGCCTTGAATCCTGTCGCAAGTCTGCTTTAATACTCCACAGGCTCGTATTTTTTTCAATAATGCCTTACTGAAATCAAGGAACACGTCATCAATTTGTGCGCCGTTGTCCACTACGCTTGGATCTCATGGAGGAACAGAGCGAGCTGAGTTTAACAGGATCTCCTTTTGGGAAATCCATGTTGATTTTTATAGAGGAGATGTTCATTTTCCAAGAACGTCGTAATTCTTCAGCATAAATCATGTTCTATAATTCTACAACAGACTGATGTCAACTATATAGGTCTATAATCGTGTGGATCTGTCTTACGACCTTTCTTAAAAACTAGAATGATCGGCGCTTTTTTCTAGTCGTTAGGTAACTTTCGTTACTCAGTTTATCTATGATAAATTACTGCCAGAAGAGGAGCAAGTTCTTTTGCTAAATGGCTACAGAATCTTATAGGTACCATTCTGGAGGACGACGGTTCAATCCCGCGTCCGGCCATCATGATTTAGATTTTCCGTGATTTCCCTAACTCGCTTCAGTCGGGATGGTTCCTTTGAAAGGGCACTGCCGACTTCGTTCCCCATTCTACCCGAATCCGATGAGACCGATGACCTCGCAGTTTGGTCTCCTCCCCCAAATCACCCCAATCCTCAAAAGGTATCTCATCTGCTCCAGAGGCCTTTCTACTACTACGCCGTTGTATATTATCTTCAAGTCCGCGATCGGTTATCTCAATATCTGCCTTTTCGGCGTTCGTTCAACGGCTGAAATGAGTGACAGTGTTATAATCATCCACGGTGAAACAACTTCGGAAGGCCGAATTCAGTATTTTGGCCTTCTCTCTCTTATCTTCTGTTTCGCTGCTGGTATGGTCGCTAAAAGAATAAATAGATGATTTTGACCCACTTACAGATTTTACAGAGGACCAAAATCTCTTAGGGTTTTTACTCCAGTCGGTTGACAACGTATTACTTTCAAAATAGTTGAACGTTTCCCTCAACTTTGATAGATGACGTAGTCTTAGTACAGTAGTGAAAGTTAGAGTGATGAGTGATTGCTATATTATACGTAGAAACCTTAGCCAATTAGCACAGATAGACTTGACTTTGTCTAATTCTATAATCAATTGTGGTACACGTTTCTCAAATACTGTAACGAGTTTCAATTCACTGAGGCCATTCGTTTAGGGTTTGCCAACTCCAGAGGCCTCTGTAGGGCTTCTGCTCCACCAGTGTGGTGTATAAGAAGAGAACGTGCCCTATCCCTCCTAACACAGAGGGTGAAACATACAGATGTAGAAGTTAAAAATGGTGTTATGTAGGCAACCCACTGATCAGCGCAGCCCGTGTCGTGGTCTGCAAACGCGCCGTCCATCGCGTTGAGGATTACCGCGAGGGCTGCGCCTGCAGAGCGGTCGGATAGGCAGAGCCGCAGAACATTGCACTACCGGCTCCGCTTCGCGCCTCGCTGCAGCTGTGGCGCACCACCCACGTCACACAGTAGTGAGAGGCGCCAGAAGCCTACGCTAGAATACCAGAACCGACGATGTGGCACTCGCAATGTTTCCCACAACTAGTTAGTTGAACAACCATAAACACAGCGACATTCGATTATTTAAGTTTCTGCTACTTTTCCTACCTAACTTTGACTTCATATTCATATATACTATGTAACAACACAAACTCTCTTAGGGTGTATTGAATGATAGTTCATTGAACGCTGAATGTTCGGTTTTTGCTCTTTTTCTGTGTAACAGGGGATTTGTGTGTGTGTGTGTGTGTGTGTGTGTGTGTGTGTGTGTGTGTGGTGTCTCAGGGGAACATGGGAAAGTTCGTGACTCACTCGACATATACAACCGTGTAACGACTATTGATTGAAACGCCGAACAGCAGTGACCATCGAAATAGTCGCGCCATAGTACCGTAGCACTCCAGTACAGACGACAAAAGAAAACGGCGATGCCCCTTGGCGAAATAGAGCATCAGGCAGCCCAATGTCTGCGTTTGAAAAGCAGCCACGCTGCAACTATCAGTGTGACATTGGTAGAAGTGTGCGGCTACAATCCACCTCATCCATCTCATGAGGTAATAGAAGGGTTTGTGTGCAGACTCCTGGGAATCACAGTCTATACTGGGAAAGGTAAAAACTAGTTTCAGTTTCCAACACCTTACACTCCATTCTGTAGAGAACGTTAACTTAAGACCTCGGAGGACAAACATGGATTGACGATGTATGATGATTAGCAAACTGAATAACGTCAACTAATGACGGGCCTTGTAGTTCATAATATTACAGAAAACAATACCTGACCAGGAATGACGATTCGAAGCACTGCATTGGGATCATCGAGTATTATGTGGTTTTAGCCTGGTCAAACGTTCCACATTTTTTTTCCAGTGGAGTCACCGACCAACTAAGGTCAGTTTTCTTATTAATGATTCCTCGAATTATCAAGGGTAATTAATTGTAAGTTAACGATTCAAATATTCCAGCAAATCGGGAACCGACAAAATAAATGCAAAATGTCTGAAATAATCTACAAAGAAAACAAAACATTATGATTCATACGCTATGGAATTTTTGAGCTTTTTGGATTGCAGTTGTAACAGTTACCACACATGTTAGGCTTACTTCAATTCCAAATCGAGTACCTAATTTGTTACATTATTGTAATTAATTCCTTTCATGTATTATCAAACTGAGACTGATGACAAGCAACCGATCAACTTATAATCGACGGCTTGAGACGGAAAGATCTCCATCCGTCAGACCAAATGCCTGATTTTAAAAATTCTGTTTTGAAGTAACAAAAGGGATGCTTTTAGTTTCAAAAGATGATTGTTTGGATCAACTCTCTAATTTCATACTAGATGTTTTATAGCACATGTTTTACTCATATATACTTTCTTATCTCTGACTGCATTAGTAAAGTTTATTGAAATTCAAATGGTTCTGAGCACTATGGGACTTAACTTCTGAGGTCATCAGTCCCCTAGAACATAGAACTACTTAAACCTAACTAACCTAAGAACATCATACACATCCATGCCCGAGGCAGGTTTCGAACCTGCGACCATAGCGGTCGCGCAGCTCCAGACTGTAGCGCCTAGAACCGCTCGGCCACTCCGGCCGGCCTATTGAAACTCATAAACGTCTCTAATTCAGAATGATATCAAAGTGTTACTGATTTATACTATTAAATTGTGTATGCAAATAACATCCTATAGATAAATATAACCACCTGTTCAGTTTTTACTTTTTGAAGTACACAGGTATTTTCTTTATTCTCTATGTCTTCTGCCTTAATAGCTGGATCTCAGTCATATTCGTTCACTTACTATGCACGTGTATTGCATGTGAAAAGGACAGCAACCAATGAGGGTCACCGGCCCGCCACTGTGTCCAAGTGGTTCTAGGCGCTTCAGTCTGGAACCACGCGGCAGCTATGGTCACAGGTTCGAATCCTGCCTCGGGCATGGATGCGTGTGATGTCCTAGGTTAGTTAGGTATATATAGTTCTACGTCTAGCGGACTGATGACCTCAGAGCCATTTGAACCATTTTATTAGTGTCACCCATTTATATGACGGTGACTGAAGGTTTCATAGCCCAAGTGTTCTTAGTAACTTAAATATTCGAAGATAATAAGATAAACATTAGCTTTTTACGACATATCTTTCTTGATGAACCAACTGATTTCTGGGAGAGCTCAACGAAAGATATGACATCGGACAAATAATTGAGAAGCTTTGAAATTTGATCCAAAAATCAGCAGTTTACTGTGAACGTGCAGGCATTTGTCATTGCTGACCGGAGAATATTGTGGTATATACTACATCACATAACATATTGAGAGTAATCGCTCCTAATTCACATTGTTCGAAAAGAGAATATTAAAATAGCAACGAATCTACTTGCCAGACAAGTTTGTCCTCGATGCTTTTTACAAACGATGCTGATGGTGTGTTGAGACAACACGCATCCTCCGTTGTGCACTGTACCGTGACTTGTGACGAATTTGTTGAGATGACGAGTGGTTCAAAAATGGTTCAAATCGATCTGAGAACTATGCGACTTAACGTCTGAGGTCATCAGTCGCCTAGAACTTAGAACTAATTAAACCTAACTAACCTAAGGACATCACACATATCCATGCCCGAGGTAGGAATCGAACCTGCGACCGTAGCGGTCACTCGGCTCCGGATTGTAGCGCCTAGAACCGCACGGCCACTCCGGCCGGCGATGACGAGTGGTATGTCGCAGAAGATGCAGTACTTTATAAAACGTCAGCAGCAAATTTCTGGAAGACCTGAAGAGAATTGATGATTGGTGCATGAATTGACTGCTGACGGGAACACAAATATTCTCCTATGTAACTAATCTGATTCTTCAGTTTCTTCAGTCGCATTTGTTGATCGAACAGCCCACGGGTGTAATGCTGGCACTTAGTGTCCAACGGTCATTTCAGCTATCAGACATGTCTCCATTGGTAAGTGCGCTGACAACTAAGATCGCGAGGGCGAGCGGCCTAATAATATCCTCTACCTGAAAAGCCGCTCCATCCACGGTCTGTGATATCGTTAGTGTAAGATCTCGGTGCGCTCTGGCCCCAGATCATTTTGCTTGAAGAGAGTCATCTTCATTTAACTCAGTGCTTGTTCCCAAGCCTGGCTAAGACCATAGCCGCAATCTCATTTTATGATATCGCCCGTAGTGTGAATTTCTATGGCCTCATCACGATGCCGTTTTAATATTTGGAGGTCTGTTCCAAGATCCTGGTAAGTCCGTTCTCTATCGCGCCATTCTCGTACAAACAGTACTCTGCGACTACTGATTTTTTTGGGATACGATAGGCGAGTGCGCATTTGGTGTTCTCGGCTACGATGTTCGACGATGCACTCTATCTGTCCTATCTGTCTTCCCACACTGACATAGAATCTGGTATATTCCGGCATTCAGCAACCCAAGACCATCTTTAACGTTTCCAAATAATTTACTTGTTATATTGGACTGGGAAAAGAGTTTTTACTCGGTGCTTCTTCAATATGCGTCCGACGTTTCCCGACAGTGCGCCAGTTTACAGTATAAATACAGTTCCTGCCTCTTTCTCGTTGACTTCTTCCGCCTCAACACTGTTGCGGTGCGGCTGAAAGCGCACCACTCCTGCCATTCTGAGTGCTCGTTTTCTCCTGGGGCAGACTGCGTCTCAAATGGTGCGCGTCCTGTGCCTCTGTAATAGCGTTTTTTGCACCCCAGTCGAATACGAAAGATGGTGGCACCTGTCTGCTAGCAAAAACAGGTCTCAGTGCGTTTTCTTCCGGTACACACCGTGCCCCAGTTTCCATCAGCTCTTTTCTTGACGTCCAGGAACGGTAATCTTCCACCTGCTTCGGTCGCCATACGGAATTTAATTTTGATACGTGTAGAGTTCAATTGAGTAAGGAAATCAAGGACTTTGTCCCTTCTATGGAGCCAGAGGATGAACGTGGAATCCACATAATACAAAAACATACGTCGGTTTTCATATGGACGATGCCAGGGCTTCCTTACGCAAAGTTCTCCGTATACAATTTCACGATCACGCGCGATAGTGGGCTCTCTGTTGCGACTCCTTCTATTTGTTCATAGTACTCTCCATCAAACAGAAAATACGGGGAAGTCAGGCCACGCCTGGAAAGGTCGGTGGTCTTCTCGTGAAATCTGTGACGAATAAGCTCTAAAGCTCTAGTGACTTTCGTGGTGACACCCTGATAAATGAGGAATAACGAAAGAGGCCCGTAGCCTGTTTGATAACAAATACGCCGGGGCAAAATAACGATTCACAATAGTTACATACGAGTATATTTGTGTTCGGATCAGCAGTCAGCTCCTGCACATAATCACTGATTGCCCTGGTGCTGCATGTAGTATGTTGGTACACTACTTCTCATCACAAAAAAATATGTATACATAGGGTGAATCACCTACAACTTTCGCAGTAGATATTGTGGGAAGGGAAAGTACTACTGATGTGCAGTTTTCACAGAATGGACTGGCAGTCATGGATTGTTTTCACAAAATGGACTGACAATAGTGGGCTCACACTGTTGGCCAATCATGAGCTAGTAATAGTACTCAGAAAGTATTTTTTTTTGTTCAAACCTCTACTTTTTAAATGGAGCAGTGGCTATTGTCAACAACAAACTGAAAGTAGGGCAAATTAAAATGCCAGCGGTGTTTGTTTCAAGATTCTAGACAGAGTCGTTTACGAGATATCGTATTTTATTTTGTTCCCACTCCGACACTCGTACAGTACCTGTGATAGTACATACCAAAGAATAACACTAGTGCATCCATTAGCTATGTTGATTATGATATGTAACGAGACAAGTGACCATCACAGGTTGCGTTCAAAATAACTGCCAGCAATGACACCACACACCTGCAGTCTGCTGCATACGTGCTAGCGTTTCAGCAGAGAAGTCCTAATAGGCTGCAATAATACACCGTCGTACATCACCGGGTGCAGTTGGCATACCCTTGTAGATAGCGTCTTTCAGGTTTCCCTGTAGAAAATACTCTACAGTTGTCAAATCCCGGGAATGGGCCAGGAAAGTTACAGGTCTTTCTTACAGGAGTGCTAGTTCTGCAAGGTTTGCAGGAGAGCTTCTGTAAAGTTTGGAACGTACGGGAAGAGTTACTGGCAGAAATAAAGCTGTGAGGAGGTGCCGTGGATCTTGCTTGGGTAGCTCATCTTTCATCTACATCTACATCCATACTCCGCAAGCCACCTGATGGTGTGTGACGGAGGGTACTTCAAGTACCTCTATCGGTTCTCATCTTTTATTCCAGTCTCGCATTGTTCGTGGAAAGGATGATTGTCGGTATGACTCTGTGTGGGCTGTAATCACTCTGATTTTATACTCATGGTCTCTTCACGAAATATACGTAGGAGGAAACAATATACTGCTTGACTCCTCGGTGAAGGTATTTTCTCGAAGCTTCAACAATAGCCCTTCCCGAGTTACTTAACGTCTCCCCTGCAGAGTCTTTCACTGGAGTCTATCTATCATCTCCGTAACGCTTTGGCGATTACTAAATGATCCTCTAATGAAGCGCGTTGCTCGCCGTTGGATCTTCTCTATCTCTTCTATCAACCCTATCCGCAACTGATCCCACATTAGTCAGCAATATTCAAGTAGTGAGCGAACAAGTGTACTGTAACCCACGTCCTTTGTTTTCGTATTGCATTTCCTTAGGATTCTTCCAATGAATCTCAGTCTGGCATCTGCTTCACCGACGATCAACTGTATATGATCATTCCATTTTAAATCACTCCTAATGCCTACTTCTAGATAATCTATGGAATTAACTGTTTCCAATTGCTGACCTGCTATATTGTAACTAAATGATAAAGGATCTTTCTTTCTATGTATTCAAAGCACATAACATTTGTCTACATTGAGATTAATTGCCATTCGCTGCACCATGCGTCAATTCGTTGCAGATCTTCCTGCATTTCAGTACAATTTCCCATTGTTACAACCGCTCTATATACTACAGCATCATCCGAAAAAAGCCTCAGTCAACTTCCGATGTTATCCACAAGGCCATTTATGTATATTGCAAATAGCAACGGTCCTTGACACTCCTCTGCGGTACACCTGAAATCACTCTTAATTTTGGAAGACTTCTCTCTATTGAGAATGGCCTGCTGCGTTCTGTTATCTAGGAATTCTTCAATCCAATCACACAACTGATCTGATAGTACATATGCTGTCACTTTGTTCATTATACGACTGTGGGGAACTGTATCGAACGCCTTGTGGAAGTCAAGAAACACGGCCTCTACCTGGGAACCCGTGTCTATGGCCCTCTTAGTCTCGTGGGAGAATAGCACGAGTTGGGTTTCACACGACCGTCTTTTTCTAAACCCATGCCGATTCCTACAAAGTAGTTTCTAGTTTCCAGAAAAGTTAATATACTCGAACATAATACGTGTTCCAAAATTCTACAACTGGTTGACGTTAGAGATGTAGGTCTATGGTTCTGCACATCTGTTCGACGTCCCTTCTTGAAAACGGGGAAGACCTGTGCCCTTTTCCAATCCTTTGGTACGCCACGCTCTTCTAGAGGCCTATGGTACACAACTGCAAGAGAGGGCGAGGTGGGGGAGGGGGGGGGGGGGGGCAAGTTCCTTCGCGTACTCTGTGTAAATTCGATCTGGTATCTCATCAGGTCCAGCAGCCTTTTCTCTTTTGGGTGATTTTAGTTGTTTCTCTATACCTCTGTCGTCTATTTCGATATCTATCATTTTGTCGTCTGTGCGACAATCTACAGAAGGAACAACAGTGCAGTCTTCGCCCTTTAGTCTGTCATCCTATGTTTCAGTATCATTCTGGTCAAAGAATATCTGGACATTTGTTTTGATCGACCTACCGCTTTGACATAAGACCAAAATTTATTAGGATTTACCTCCAAGTCAGTACATAGAACTTTACTTTCGACTCCATTGAACGCCTCTCGCACAGCCCTCCTCATACTACATTTCGCTTCGCGTAATTTTGGTTTGTCTGCAAGGCTTTGGCTATGTTTATGTTTGCTGTGAGGTTCCCTTTGCTTCCGCAGCAGTTTTCTAACTCGGTTGCTGTGCCACGGTGGCTCTTTTCCATCACTTACGATCTTGCTTGGCACATACTAGTCTAATGCATATTGTACGATGGTTTTGAACTTTGTCCACTGATCCTCAACGGTATCTGTAGTTGAGAGAAAACTTTTGTGCTGAGAAATCACGTACTCTGATATCTGCTTTTTGTCACTTTTGCAAAACAAAAAAATCTTCCTACCTTCTTTAATATTTCTATTTACGGCTGAAATGTTCGATGCAGTAACCGCTTTATGATCGCTGATTCCCTGTTCTACATTAACTGATTCAAATAGTACGGGTCTGTTTGTCACCAGAAGGTCTAATATGTTATCGCCATGAGGCAGTTCTCTATTTAACTGCTCAAGGGAGTTTTCAGTTATGCACTTAAAAAATTTCACTGGATTCTTTGTCCCTGCCACCCGTTATAAACGTTTTAGTCTCCCATTCTATATCCGGCAAATTACAATCTCCACCCAGAACTATAAAATGGTCGGGAAATCTACTGTAAATATTTTCCAAATTTTCCTTCAGGTTCTCTATCACAACAGGTGCTGATCCAGGGAGCCTATAAAGACATCCAATTACTAGGTTTGAGCCTGTTTTAACCGTGACCATCACCCAAATTATTTCACTTTTCGGATCTCCGCCAATTTACTTCGATGTTATTGCACTTTTTATCGCTATAAACACGCCTCCCCCATCACTGTCCAGCCTGTCTCTGTGATATACATTCCAGTCTGAGTATACAGTTTCATTACTGTGTGCATCTGCTGTCAACCAATTTTCTGTCTCTGGTACTATGTGGGCATTGTGACCGTTTATTAATGAGAACAGTTCTGGGACCTTTCTATAGACGCTACTGCAGTTTACTGTTACCACATTAATACTGTTAATCCCAGATGAGTTTGGCCTATTACTATTTTGTCGCGTCTCAGGAGGAATCTTGTCGGGCCTAGGGAGGGAATTCTTTAAACTAAAAAACCGACATGTGCACTCTACACGTACTCCGATACACTTGTAGCCGCTTTTTGCATGTAGTGCACGCCTGACCTATTCAGAGGGACCTTACATTTCTCCATCCGATAGCGGAGGGTGAGAAATTTGCGCCCCAGATCTCTGCAGAATCGTTTGATCCTCTGGTTTAAGTCTTACACCGAGCGAGGTGGCGCAGTGGTTAGCACACTGGACTCGCATTCGGGAGGACGACGGTTCAATCCCGTCTCCGGCCATCCTGATTTAGGTTTTTCGTGATTTCCCTAAATCGCTTCAGGCAAATGCTGGGATGGTTCCTTTGAAAGGGCACGGCCGATTTCCTTCCCTCACCCGAGCTTGCGCTCCGTCTCTAATGACCTCCTTGTCGACGGGACGTTAAACACTATTCTCCTCCTCCTATGTCTTACACTCTTCTCCAAACCAGACGATCGCGATCGGTTCTGGGAACGATACTACAAATAGTTAGCTCAGATTCCACCCGTGAGCGAGGCTTTCCGCTTTCTCCAACTCCGCCAACGGCCTGTATGAACTGATGATGACCTTTGAACCTAGATGACAGGAGTAATTGAGGCCGACATGAGCAACAATTTGCAGTCGGGTGCTCTCTATCGCCACGGGCAGGGCCTCCTCCATAACTCGGATGAGACCCCCGGCAAGCAGACAGAGGGAGCACTGACCGTCTTCCCCTATCTTTCCGTTATTTCCCTATGGGACTCCATCACCCGCCTAACGTTGGAGCTCCCAATCACTAATAAACCTTTACCCCGTGTGCCTGCTCAGGCCTTGCTGAAGGAGTGACCACATGTCCACTCACAGGCAGAGCGGGCGATGCCACACGGCCAGCCTCCGGATTGACCCTCCGCCTCGTGCGACGCGAACGCCGTTGAACAAGCCACTCCCCTTCGGGAGAGGGTGGCCCAACCGCACCCGGTAACTACGGAGATGTCTCGACAGCAGGGACCGTCGGTGAAGCATGTAACACCTGGGGTGTACCATGCGACGCACCATACTCCCCAGTGCGGCTACAATCCGAGGCTAACCGCGGCCATTAACACGTTCAGCTGTTCGCGAACAAAGGCCAGCTTCTCCTGCGTACGTACAGAGCAGTCACAAGAAATCAATTTACTGTAGACGATTAATCAACTTTTACCAGGACTGCTAATTCAGCTTATAGCTGACTAAACTGTGGTTACTAGACAAATCTTGTTGAAAACAATGAAAATAAGCACTACCTCTCTCTGGACTGTATTCAAAACAAACACTAGCATTATTGGCACTACATTTGACTAAAGGGACTCTCTGACTGTATTCAAAACAAACACGAAATCTATGGAACACTAATACTAGTACTCGAAAATTAAAGCTTCCTAAAAGTAAAAACACACGGAAGAAGAAGTGCCAAGTAAGAAGTTGGTAGAGCACTTGCACGCGAAAGGCAAAGGTCCCGAGTTCGAGTCACGGTTCGGCACACAGTTTTAATCTGCTAGGAAGTTTCATTCGTATCAGCGCACTCTCAGTTGCAGACTGAAAATCTCGTTCAAGAGTGTGGTGATCTTCGCAGGCACACCCATTTTTAGAAGCTTGTAATATAGACCTTTGTGCCACACTTTATCGAACGCCCTTCGATGTCTAAAAATATGGCAGCGGCGCAGTGCAGGAAGTTTATGCCTTCGGTGATGACGCTGTACTATTGGATCTATGGTGGCATGATTCTTTCTGAAACCTGACTAGCAGTCAGATATTAGATTGTTTTTGTCTCCAAACTTGATTAGTCTCTTTTCCATAATTGTTCCAGAAACTTTCCCTAGCACCGGAAGCAGAGTGTTGGTACGAAATGATCTGGGGTCATTGGGTGGTTTCTCTGATTTGGGAAGCATTACTTTTTTCGCCTGTTTCCATTGGATTGGAACGTGACCTATTTTCAAGTTCGCGCTGTTCAGAGCCTTGAGACATTTGATCATTGTCTCTCTGGGGGCTAGGTGTATCTGATTTCTTTTGATGCCATCATTTCCCTGCGCTCTGGTTTTTCCTTTTAGAATGGCTTCCTCCACTTCTGAGTTTGTAATTTCTGCTGTGAGCGCTGCTTCAGCTTCTGTCGGTGTATCGATGGTTTTCAGTAGTGTATCTAGTTCAAGTGTGATCCCTCTTTCGGGTGTTAAGTCCAACTTTGGGTCAGTTGGAAAGCTGTGCATTCCTTCGAGAACTTCTCTGCATATGTTTGCTTTTTGTGTGTCATCTGTCATAATATATTCCCTTCGTGGGAAACGGGTGGATATGATCTGTGGTGGATTCCTGTTAGCTTTCCGGAAGGTGTGCCAAAATCTGTTTGTTTGTCTATGATCTAGATATTTGCTTACTTCTGCCCATTTTTTTGCCCTGAACTCTTTCAGTTGCTGTTTGACGCAACTGTTCAGACTGTTCCATTCTCGTTTATAATCGCAGTCGGCTATTTGCTTGAAAAGTTTGTAAATACGTCTTTTTTTCATTTTATTTGCTTAATATTCTCTGCGGAATTCGGTCTGCTTCGGGTTTTATGATTTTTATTGGCGCGTTGTTCGTCGTCGCGTTCGTAATTGCCTGTATAATGTCGGTGTTGTATTGTTCCAGAGCCGGTCGGAGTAGCCGAGCGGTTCTAGAAGATTCGGAACCGCGCCACCGCTACGGTCGCAGTTTCGAATCCTGCCTCGTGCATGGATGTTTGTGATGTCGTTAGGTTGGTTAGGTTTAAGTAGTTCTAAGTTCTAGGGGACTGATGACCTCAGCTCATAAGTCCTATAGTGCTCAGGGCCATTGTTTACTATTCCAGATTTTCGATGCTTGTGATTTTCTTGGCTGGTGGTAAGCTTTTAGTAAGTTCCTTTTCGTAGTTTTGAACGTTTAGATGTTTGATGTCGAATATGGGTTTTCTATTTTTGTTGCTATGTGGGGAGTGCATCAGGTGATTTCATATTATTAACAGCAGGAGCTCTCACCCTGTGCTGTAGCCTGCCCATGGAGAGCTGAGGTGTGAATATGTAGATTTTGCGCAAATAATATGGTCAGGGATGGACGATGCCTGATGGTTTATAAAAGTTCTCTTAATGTACGGCAGTCTAACTCGGTTTTATATGTTTTCCAGAAGCGTTGTTAGTGCTAACCGTTTCTGTTGTTTCTGGTGTCGCCAAATGTTTCGGATCTTGTGTTAAAATACCCAATGATTATAAAGTTGCCTCAGTTTTTTTATATAGAGTAGAAATTCATATGGAATTTCGTCATCAAGTAGAATGTATATGGTTACTAGGTGTAGAAATTTGCTTGGACGTGTTTGTAATTGTAGGTGGATTGCCTGGATGTGTGTGAACTGAGATGGTAATTCGATCCTTATTACCGGGGTTTTCTTATTGTGGGAAACCACCACGCCGCTTTTAGGAGTGTATCTGGGTACAGGGATGGTTTTAGTTCGTGCGTGACGAAGTCGTGTAAGTGAAGAGGGTAGTTTGTCGTCCTCGTTTCCAGAACTTCTAGAATGGCTATTCTCTCCTTGGTGGCTAGCATTTGCAGTATTGGGTGCTTCGTCCTGAACCAACTGGCATTTAGGAAGCCAATGTTTATGTCGTCTTTATACACGTCCTCCACCTGGGTGTGTTTTCTGTCTGCTGTGTTTCTTTTGTTACAGGTGTGAAGGCCTTGTGTAGGCGACGACGCTTCCTGTACGGGTAGTGCCTTTTGTTGGCTATCCAAACTGCGTGTTGTGGACTCCTGAGTTATTGGTTCCTTATTGGGAATATCTGGTGTCGCGGCCTCTTTTGATGTGGATGGTTGTATTCTATTTTGTGCTGAGGTGTGTTGGGTGCATCTTCGATTGGCCCATTGTGGCGAGAAACTGTTGGTGTCTTCCTGGTCTGTAGGTGGAAATGTTTTTTATTTTCTACCGGCACTGGTTCGAGTTTTCTGCCAAGGAAAGTTTTTTAAACCTCTTTCATCGATTCCACTACCTTTGTCTTCCTATCTGGTAAGATGTTATTCATGTCTGTTGTAATTACTCTTATCAGGTCGTCTTGTTTGACGAACTGATCATTAGCAGGTGTTTGTGATCCTCCTGGGCTGGTTTAGGTTGTTTCTAGGGTTGTAGGGGCTGGCTGCCTTTTCGGGCATTGCAGCGCTCCTAGGGCCGCTTACCCCTTTCCTGTGACTACTGGTTGCCAGAAAGATTGAAAATCATCCCGACGCTGAGACATTTCAATTGTTGGCAATTTTTATGTGTAACGTTGTGACATTATCACTAATCTCATCTTACTTGGAGTGACGAAAGAAAGTCCGTGAGGGAATTCTTCTATATACTAATTATACCAAACATAAAACCAGATTTTTTTTAAAAGTCATTTTTAAGCAATTGAGGAATGTTTCATCTAAATTACTATGTTTTCCCCAGTACTAACTGTTAAACATCTATATTTATCCATCATTAGCCGTCAAGATATTTTGCTTTGACAAAATCAGAATTACGTTTGGAATCTCGTAATCAAATTTATTATTTAATATACATGCTACCACCATACTGCTCAGGTATTATTTCTTATTTATTATGCGACTGGTTTCCTTTTGTTACCCGTGATCTAACAGTATATCGTTGGCAATGTACTGTATTCCAGGTTCGTACCTCACTACTGCTTAAATTAGCAATAACAATAATCAGCAATAGCAGAAGAAGACTTCCGAAATCACAAGTCACTCTCTTCTGCCAACAGCCTTGTCAAAAATGTCGGATAAGTGAACACAGTTTAATGGCGCTCTGTTGACCTCGAGTTGGGTAACAGCCCCTACAAGGAGGAAGAATCAACAGTAATAAATGGCATGGGGACATAGAAGTCAATGGAAACCACTGAATGTATCCTTAGGACGTGTGGCCTATAACTGATAAAGTGTCATGATCATCTCTCCATTAACAAAAGATTCCCCTCTAGCCCCCATTCGTTTCTCCGGGAAGTACTGCCACGAAGGAGGTGACCATGAGAAAAATATTGAATGACCAACTAAAGGGTAATTTTCTTCAAATCAAGATGTGGAATATGACAAGTTTGAGTGAGGTAGGAATGCTAGAAAATTTCAAAAGAGAACTGCCAAGAATACACCTAGATATTGTGGGGGGAGGGGGGTCATTCGAGTGAAATTGGAAGAGCACAAGGATTTATGGCCAGATGACAGCTGAAAATGTTGTAACTGGAATAAGATTCGTTGCGAATACGAAGTTAGGACAGAGAGTGAGTTACTATGATTTCAGTGGTCGGTGGAGTCATAACAATTTCCAGCCATAGTGGCTATGTTTGTGAGCCGTGACTGTGTGGGAAGGTTATTTATTTCTAGTTTCTGCTACCAGTCACTTTTTTATTTTATGGTTGAGATAATGCAAGCCGTTTCGAACATGCTCTCTTCATCTTCAGGCGTATATATATATATATATATATATATATATATATATATATATATATATATATATATATATATAAAGAGAGAGAGAGAGAGAGAGAGAGAATTGTTACTTAAAGTTAAATAGTTTTTAATTAGATTAACCTAGAACTCTTTGTCCATTGTTTGTTACTGTAGCGGCTGGTGTGTCCTTTGGGGAGGAAGGAAGAGGGCAGTGTATGGCTAGAAATCGAAATCAGTGATGTCTTCTGCTGGTTTTCTTCCTTGTGGTTGACAATGTATGATATCACAGCCTGTATAGGATGCAGATAGATTTGCATCAGTTATGTGTTACGAAAATAGTGCGAAAAGCTTTTATGACAGTTCATCACTTACGATTTCATCATCTTGCTGCTTCACTTGCTTCACTGGTGTAATGGGGGAGCTGATGATTGACATTACACTATTGCATATTGTATCTCAAGAGTGAATATAAAATTCATGGTGAATGAATGCCAATGATAACAATCGCTTTCGTCAGTGAAACTAAAGATTAATTAGAGAATATGTTGAATAGAATGAAGACTCCAGTCACTACAAGATATGGATTCAGAGTAAATCGAATAATCACGGAATTAATGAGAAGTAGAAGATGTATGAACAGCGAGAAACTTAACATCAGAAGAATATGAAGGTAAGGCGTTTCGCTACATAGACAGAAAATAACCCATCACGGATGGAGCAAGGAGGATATAAAAAGCAGACTATCGCTTGCAGAAAAGTCAAGAGAAGTCTACTGGTAAGAAACTTGGGCCGTAATTTGTGGAAGAAATTTCTGAGAAGGTACGTTTGTAGCACAGAATTTTATGGTTGTGAAAAATGGACTGTGGGGAAACCGGACGAGAAGAGAATCGTAGCATTTGAGACGTGGTGCTACCTACAGAAGAATGTTGAAAGTTAGATAGGCTGGTAAGGTAAGGAATGAGGAGGTTGTCCGCAGAGAGAAAGGACTATATGGAAAACAACGACAAAAGAAATTGATACGATGGTATTACGTATCTTACGACATCGAGGAATAACTAACATGTTAGTAGAGCAAGTTATGGAAATGAAATGGGAATGAGCGTTTGGCGTTATTGGCCGGGAGGCCCCTTATGGGGCAGGTCCGGATGCCACATTGGGCGACCTGCGCGTCGGATGGGGATGAAATGATGATGAAGACAACACAACACCAAGTCCCTGAGCGGAGAAAATCCCCTGCCCAGGACCCGGGACCCATAGTACGGCAGTCCGTCACTCTAACTATTCAGCTATCGGGGTGGACTAGAATGAGGTATGAAGGGTAAAAACTGTAGAATAACACAGAGATTGGAATACACCCGGCAGATAACTGAGGATGTAGGTTGCAACTGCTATTCAGCGATGAGAAGTTTGGCAGAGGACTGCCTTCCCACTGCTGATTTGATTAAGCTCGCTTCAAATTCCGATCCTCTGCCAATGAATACATTATTTACATGCGATGTGACGTTTCCTATATTTTATTTTGATGCACTGAATCTTCATTAACATCGTCATTCGATATTGTGGATCTGTTATTTTCAATCAGAAGACAGTAATTACTTATGTCGTATGGCTTATTGATGCAAGATGAGTGATTTCACATACTACCAGCTGACGTTCGGCAGGTACTTCAAGGAAGACAAGTGGGCAGGTTACCAAATTTCATTTGGGCACGTATTTCAATTGAAGGGCGATAGACATACGTCTTTATTAGCGCTGGGAGACAAAAATAATGAGAAAATTATTGATTTTATTTTCGTTTGCTTTGTTTGATACTCAAACCTTGTGCATCTTTCTCATCCGACAATTTCGAAGGAGTTCACACTTAAAAAGTCCTCAGGTTGATCACGTTGGGAGAAAGCTCCCTTTTGCTTCATATGCTGCAACTAAATAAAATTTTACAATGTAATAGTGATTATTTACTTATACAACAAAAAAATTATTTAAATAATCCCTCCAACGATCATTTTCAGAGCAGGATGCGCAAAAGATAAAAAAAGGCTTCTACTGATAATTCTGTTGCTTCCTTTTCTCTCCTAAAGTTCGTGATGACCCTAAATGAGTGTACGTTTTAAGTAAAAACAAAAACAGCACAATCAATATTCCGCAAGCGCGCAGGAAAGCTCTTGTGGTCTTCTGTGAAAGTTCTGGAAGTGTTGTGCCAGGGTCAGTGTTATCAGGATTTCTGGTGGCTTCTCGCTGTGCGCCAGCGGCGGTAGCTTGAGCCCTTGATGCTTCTGGTCCACAGTCTAGGAGCGCCTCCGGAGGCGGCAGCTGGCCGCTACCGGTCCCCCGGGGAGCACAAAGACGGCGCCTGACAATGAGCTAGTGCGGCGGTGTTGACCCCTGGGCAGGCGGTGTGCACACGCGTCTGATATACGCCGGTAAACAGCGCGCCAGATAGCTCGGCCCGACGCCCCTCATCAATTATGCGCGGCCCGGAGGCGCTGCGTGCACCACTGGGTAGCCTCCCCGCCTGTGCCACCGCCTCCAGCGCAGGCAACCGGCTCCTCAATCCGCTATCAAGCCGCGCAGCGCCGCGCTGTAAACAATTTATCGGCTCAGCCATGAGTTCTAATTTAATAAGTCAGAGAGGGCCGGGCTGCACAAGAGCGAAAGTGGAGCTTCGCAGGCGATGTCATGATCACTAGAGTGTGTGGAACACTCCTATTTATAATCCGTGAAGGTACAAATATTTTGAACGGGCTAGCTGCTAAAGATGAATTCACACAGCCTGTAGGCTTTTGCTTGTCTTTGCATTACATTCTAAAATCATAAAAACTAGCACATATTAATTAGCGAGGGTTACTTATGGCAGTGGGTGGTACAGAAGTAGAGAAAAATTTTATATCATTTGGTCTCTTCCTTGTTCAAATATAAAGGAAGTGGAGGAAAATGGAAGTAAAAGTCTGCTTTGGAAGTCTGATGAAAATATACCGGAAAATACAATAGACCAAAAGGAAAATCCAATTTTGCTGGCATCAAAATTCTAAAATGCAGTCACACCAACAAAAAATTAGCAAAATTATAAATAACAGTGATATTGACTATGCTGCTTTGTTATGTCAAGTGGATGATTCGTCAACAGTCATTTTTAAATAGATTCCTAATAGACTGATAACACTTATTTATTAAGTTATTATATATTACTTACCTGATATTTAGACTAAAATTATTAGCTTATGTTTCTTACTTTTATCTTACTGACAGTGGTACTGACGATCAGTCTTTATAAAGCAAGTCAGTCGTTTTACACTGTATGTCCATACAGAGAGAAACACTATCTGAAGGCAATTTGTTACACTAAACTATTTTAGGAAATATGTATAGCACAGTTCACTGAATTATAGTTGGATACAACTATTTTCATTAAAGTACTTCATATGAAAATTATGAAAAGGTGAGGTTATCGAATCATCAACTATGTTTATTAGAAATTTTATAGATACTGTAAGTATTTGAAATACATACTTTTCCGGAAAGTGATGAGAAACAAAATGAAGCAATATATTTTGGGCTAGCATTTTAAAATAAGGGAATGTTAACGTCTTACTGCCCAACTGGCCATATTTGACATCTACACAATTTATTCATGTGTTTAATGTTAAATTTTAAACGAAGAACTTATTATACTATTGTGTCGTAACTGGAACAGTTTTCAGTCATCTACCTTGTTTTGCAGCTGCCTGGTGCCATTTTAGTGAACTGCAACCAGGAAGAAGCTACATGCTTGGAGAGAAACTTCTGCCACTCGTTACCCCAATGTTTTCAGAGCTTTGCAATCAAAAGTAAGTAAGGTAAATACCCGTTTATAAGATTTGAAAATGTGCTCCTCTTTACGTAGTCTATTTAAAGTTCGTTGCTGTAATTTCAATTCATAAGACACGTTTAGTTTACATTTTATAGGATTTTGTAGGTTTGTGGCAAAACTGTCACAGTCGGCATACAGAGTAAAACTGCCGGTTTTTTTTTAGTCGAAATGCCACACTTGGCACTGAAGAGATCCTGCTTGTAAATTGTAAGATGAGGCTTACATGGACCAGGCAACCTACCTCCATGAACCATGGTCCTTTCCGTTGGTGGGGAGGCTTGCGTGCCTCAGAGATACAGATTGTCTTACCGTAGGTCCAACCACAACGGAGGGGTATCTGTTGAGAGGCCAGACAAACCTTACCGTAGGTCCAACCACAACGGAGGGGTATCTGTTGAGAGGCCAGGCAAACTTGTGGTTCCTGAAGAGGGGCAGCAGCCTTTTCCGTAGTTGCAGGGGCAACAGTCTGGATGATTGTGATCTGGCCTTGTAACACTAACCAAAACGGCCTTGCCGTGCTGGTACTGCAAACGGCTGAAAGCAATTGGAAACTACAGCCGTAATTTTTCCCGAGTGCGTGCAGGTTTACGGTATGGTTAAATGATGATGGCGTCCTCTTGGGTGAAATATTCCGGAGGTAAAACAGTCCCCCATTTGGATCTCCGGGAGGGGACTACTCAGGAGGAACTCCTTATCAGGAGAAAAAAAACTGCCGTTCTACGGATCGGAGCATTCAATGCCAGATCCCTTAATCGGGCAGGTAGGTTAGAAAATTTTAAAAGTGAAATGAATAGGTTGAAGTTAGATATAGTGGGAATTAGTGATGTTCGGTGGCAGGAGGAACAAGACTCTTGGTCAGGTGAATATAGGGTTATAAATACAAATCAAATAGGGGTAATGCAGGAGTAGGTTTAATCATAAATAACAAATAGGAGTGCGGGTAAGCTACTACCAACAGCATAGTAAACGCATTATTGTGGCCAAGATAGACACGAAGCCCATGCCTACTACAGTAGTACAAGCTTATATGCCAACTAGCTCTGCAGATGATGAAGAAATTAATAAAATGTATGATTAGATACAAGAAATTATTCAGATAGTGAAGGGAGACGAAAATTTAATAGTCATGGGTGACTGGAATTGGAGAGTAGTAAAAGGGAGAGAAGGAAACACAGTGGGTGAATATGGATTGGGGCAGAGAAATGAAAGAGGAAGCCGTCTAGTAGAATTTTGCACAGAGCATAACACAGTTATAGCCTACACTTGGTTCAAGAATCATAAAAGAAGGTTGTATACATGGAAGAATCCTGGAGATACAAGAAGGTATCAGATAGATGATATAACGGTAAGACAGATATTTAGGAACCAGGTTTTAAATTGTAAGACATTTCCAGGGGCAGATGTGGACTCTGACCACAGTCTATTGGTTATGAACTGTAGATTAAAACTGAAGAAACTGCAAAAAGGTGGCAATTTAAGGAAATGGAATCTGGATAAACTAACTAATCAAGAGGTTGTACAGAGTTTCAGGGAGAACATAAGGGAACAATTGACAGGAATGGGGGAAAGAAATACAGTAGAAGAAGAATGTGTAGCTCTGAGGGTTGAAGTAGTGAAGGCAGCAGAGGATCAAGTAGGTAAAAAGACGAGGGCTAGTAGAAATCCTTGGGTAACAGAAGAAATATTGAATTTAATTGATGAAAGGAGAAAATATAAAAACGCAGTAATTGAAGCAGGCAAATGGGAATACAAACGTCTCAAAAATGAGATCGACAGGTAGTGCAAAATGGCTAAGCAGGGATGGCTAGAGGACAAATGTAAGGATGTAGAGGCTTATCTCACTAGGGGTAAGATAGATACTGCTTACAGGAAAATTATACAGACCTTTGGAGAAAAGAGAGCCACTTGTTTGAAAATCAAGAGCTCAGATGGAAACCCAGTTCTAAGCAAAGAAGGGAAAGCAGAAAGTTGGAAGGAGTATATAGAGGGTCTATACAAGGCCGATATACTTGAGGACAATATTCTGGATATGGAAGAGGATGCAGATGAATATGAAATAGGAGATACGATACTGCGTGAATAGTTTGACAGAGCACTGAAAGACCTAAGTCGAAACAAGGCCCCAGGAGTAGACAACATTCCATTTGAACTACTTACGGCCTTGGGAGAGCCAGTCCTGACAAAACTCTACCATCTGATGAGCAAGATGTATGAGACAGGCGAAATACCCTCAGACGTCAAGAAGAATATAATAATTCAAATCCCAAAGAAAGCAGGTGTTGGCAGATGTGAAAATTACCGAACTATCAGTTTAATAAGTCACAGCTGCAAAGTACTAAAGCGAATTCTTTACAGACGAATCGAAAAACTTGTGGAAGCCGACCTTGGCGAAGATCAGTTTGGATTCAACAGGAATGTTGGAAAACGACTTATCTTAAAAATTAGATTAAGGAAAGGCAAACCTACATTTCTAACATTTGTAGACTTTTCGACAATGTGGACTGGAATACTCTCTTTTAAATTCTAAAGGTGGCAGGGGTAATATACAGCGAGCGAAAGGCTATTAACAATTTGTACAGAAACCACATGGCAGTTATAAGAGTCGAGGGGCATGAAAGGGAAGTAGCGGTTGGGAAGGGAGTGAGGCAGGGTTGTAGTCTGTCTCCGATGTTATTCAATCAGTATATTGAGCAAGCAGTAGAGGAAACAAAAGAAAAATTCGGAGTAGGTATTAACGTCCATGGAGAGGAAGTAAAAACTTTGAGGTTCGCCGAAGTCATTGTTATTCTATCAGAGACAGCAATGGATTTGGATGATCAGCTGAACGGAATGGAGAGTGTCTTGAAATGAGCATATAAGATGAACATCAACAAAAGCAAAACTGGGATAATGGAATGTAGTCGAATCAAGTCTGGTGATGCTGAGGGAATTAGATTAGGAAATGAGATACTTAAATTGGTAAATGAGTTTAGCTATTTGGGGAGCAAAATGACTGATGATGGTCGAAGTAGAGAGGATATAAAATGTAGACTGGCAATGGCAAGGAAAGCGTTTCTGTGGAAGAGAAAGTTGTTAACATTGCCTATAGATTTAGGTGTCAGGAAGTCGTTTCTGAAAGTATTTGTATGGAATGTAGCCATGTATGGAAGTGAAACATGGACGATAACTAGTTTGGACAAGAAGAGAATAGAAGCTTTCGAAATGTAGTGTTACGGAACAATGCTGAAGATTAGGTGGGTAGATCAGGTAACTAATGAGGAGGTATTGAGTAGGATTGATGAAAGGCGCAGTTTGTGGCACAAGTTGACAAGAAGAAGGGACCGGTTGGTAGGACATGTTCTGAGGCATCAAGGGATCACAAATTTAGCATTGGAGGGCAGTGTGGAGGGTAAAAATCTTAGAGGGAGACCGAGAGATGAATACACTAAGCAGATTCAGAAAGATGTAGGTTGCAGTAAGTACTGGGAGATTAAGAAGCTTGCACAGGATAGAGTAGCATGGAGAGCTGCATCAAACCAGTCTCAGGACTGAAGACAACAACAACGAGGCTTACATATTTGAGATGTCACAATCTCAACTAAAAAGATATCACGACCCAAAATCATTTGTACGTGCTGATGAGAGTGAAGACATTTTGATTAACTACTTGGACTAGGACCCAGCTTACATACCTGACAATAACAGATGGAATATTTCTGAAATGTACCTTATCTACACTGAAGTGCCAAAGAAACTGGTATAGGCATGCGCATTCAAATACAGAGATATATGCACGAGTAGACTACAACATTGCGGTGGCTACGGCTATATAAGACAACGAGCATGTGGAGAAGTTGTAAGTTTGGGTACCACTGCGCAAGCCGAAGTGGCCATGCAGTTCTAGGCGCTGCAGTCTGGAACCGCGAGACCGCTACGGTCACAGGTTGTGATGTTCTTAGGTTAGTTAGATTTAACTAGTTCTAAGATCTAGGGGACCAATGACCTCAGAAGTTGAGTCTCATAGTACTCAGAGCCATTTGAACCATTTTTGGTAGCACTGCTACAATGGCAGGTTAGCAAGATTTAAATTAGTTTGAACGTGGTGTTATAGTTGGTGATCGAGCGATATAACACAATATCTCTAAGGTTGGGGTGAAGTGGAGATTTTCCCGTACGACCATTTCTCGAGTGTACCATGAATATCATGAATCCCGTAAAACATCAAATATCCGACAAATATCCTACAAGAACCGGATCATCGCCGGGTGAAGAAAATCGTTCAATGTGACAGAAGTGAAGCCCTTTCGGATATTGCTACAGATTTAAATGCTGTGCCATCAACAACTGTCGGCGTGCGAACCATTCAACGAAACATAATCGATGACGGCTTTCGAGCCGAAAACCCAGTTGTGTACCCTTAATGACTCCACGACACAAACTTTGTTCCTCGCCGTGGCCTGTCAACACCAACATTGGACTGTTGATGACTGGAAACATGTTGTCTGATAGGACGAGTCTCGTTTCAAATTCTTTGAGCAGATGGACGTGTACGAATATGGAGATAATCTCATTAATGAATGGGCCCTGCATGTCAACAGGAGACTGTTCAAGCTGACGGAGGCGTGTGGCGTGTGCAGTTGTACTGATATGGGATCTCTGATATTTTTAGATACGGCTCTGACAGGCCACACGTACGTAAGCGTCCTGTCTTATTACCTGCATCCATTCATGTCCGTTGAGCATTCTGACGGGCTGGGGCAATTCCAGCTGGACAATGTGACCCCCAACACGTCGAGAATTGCTATAGGATGGCTCCAGGACCACTCCTGTGAGTTTAAACGCATTCGCTGGGCGCCAAACTCCCCTGACATGAACATTATTAAGTATGACTGGTAGGCTATGTAACATGCTGTTCAGAAGAGATATCAACCCCCTCGTACTCTTACAGATTTACAGACAGCCATACAGGATTCATGGTCTCAGTTCCCTCCAACACAACTTGAGTGGAGTCCATGCCAATTCGTGTTCCGTCAATTCTACGTCCTCGCAGGGGCCCTACACGTTATTAGGCGGGTGTACCAGTTTCCTGGGCTCTTCAGTGCACGTTAAACTACAACAGATTGCCATTATCAATAAAATTATAGTACTTACCTAATATTACCAAAGACGAAATGTTAGGGATACGTTGTATGTAATAGCCAGTGTTAACCTGTGATATTTGAATATAGCTAGTTATTACTTTGCTTTGTTTCAGAGGAAAATGAAGTAAGCTCCAATGATGACGCAAATAAAGAAGAAGACATTGGCCCTTCAACAACTACGGCTCCAGTAAAGATCACCAAAGTAAAAGCACCGATGACACAAATAAAGAAAATGACATTTTCCTGTCAACAACCAAGACTCCAGTCACAGAAAAGAAGATCACCAACGTAAAAGCACCTGTTTGGTTTCAAGTGAGCTCCATAAACAATGAGAAATATCCACCACCAACATGACACTTAGGTAATGATCATATACTTCCGTATCCATTCTACTAATTCAAAAATTGTTTGATAAGGACCTTATAATTTTAATTAACACACAGTCTAAAAAATCTGAATATGGCATTAGAGGAGGGGGTGGAGCAGTTAATATCTACAGTTTATGTCTACATGATCATTTATCGTCTACCTAATTGTAGGATGTATTCAAATGGAAACACAAAAAGGTAGCAAATTTTATGTCACATGACTGATGGAGGAATTGATGTCGAATTCACGCTTAAATAACAATGTTCACTTTCCTCCACAGAATGACTCCAACAGACATAGGCTTTATAAGATCCGTCCATTAGTTAACACTGTTCAAAATAAGTTTAAAGAAATCATTGCATTGTGTTGATGAACATATTCTGCACTTCAGTGGTTTGGCTTCACTAAAGCAATAAAATTAAATAATCGCCATAAGTGAGGATATAAATATTTTGTACTGTATGACAACAAAGGCCCAAGTCACAATTTTGAGATGTAGACAGGTCGCATAATACCTGCTCCAGCGCTTCTTGTTACTGAATCTCTATCCAATGTTGTTTTACGATTCATAGAACACTTACCTATCACAGAAAATAATGTATTAATTTATTTACACACCACCAGCTTTTTCAGTGACTCTATTAAATATCTTTTCAAAATGTGCTGAACAAACTTCATTGAAAATGTGTAATATCAGAGTCAGAAGTAAAACCTGATAATGTCTGCAAAACATAAAGTTCCGATTTCAAATGTAGTTTAAAACTTAGCTGAAAGGTGGCTATAAGTGTGGTGGGGAGTAATTCTCTCATTATGATTTTCTACTGTACAAGACTTGAGAAATTGTCTTCCACAGCAGCAAAATTAATATTTTTGTTTTCTTAGTTGATATTCTATTTGTTCAACGATTATGTACTTCTCGAGAAGAACATACAACCGTGATGTCCATGGCTAAATTATTTAAGTTGAAGAGACAAGTTGTTTCAGGTTTTATCCGTACCAGATAATTTAAAATTCTTGACAAAACAGATACATTCATAAAGAAAATAAACCTTAATTTTACCATAACTTATTTTCATAATTTTGGAATATAACATGTGTCTGTAATGCCATTTCCAGTCTTTTCTTAATAATGTGTTTGATGAAGACCGTATTCATCTACAGAGAATACACTCTTCACAATACCCAATGTTTAGTGAGGGCTATATTCGTCTACAATGGCTATGCTCTTCAAACTTCCAAGTTACACTATGTGAAAGAAATGTTCATATTTTCACAAATATTCCATTTCCTGAGCATCTTCAACTCTTATGTATACATTCTCAATATGAGATTTTCACCTCTGACACAATACTTCATTCTCAATGTGGATTACAATATTATATGTTGATAAGTTCAAACTACCCATTAGTGAGGAACAAAATCTGTATTTAACACTTAAATAACTTCAAAATTGATTATTGTTATTTATTAACTATAGTGTGAAACCAAATAAAATTAATAAGAGTATGTTGAAAATTGTTTGACAAATAAAAGTATTCACACTACACTTTTTGCAATGTGAAATAAAGATCTGTTGAAATATCAGTTTAATGACATCATAATCTATGTATAACAATTTAAATAATTTATTATCAGTGATCACTATATCCTTTTTGTGTCTATATATTTTACCAGAATACATCATACACCCTATGTTATTGATTCAGATTTATTTATTTTGTGAAAGATTTCTACAATTCCCTATATCTCAGTGCTTTGTGTATTATTGTTACAATTTGCCACATTATAAACAGCACTCTGTACTCCAGAACTGCTAAGTATCTGACAACATTATTTTTTTGTTTGCTACATTTACCATTTTTGCCATGCTGTATTGTTATTTTACTCATTTTTTCATTACCTTATCCGCTAGGTGTTTCTTCTTGGTAGACCAACTGTGTAAAGTAAGTGATTATCTACAATATCGTATAAATGGCAGTCAGTTACATAACAGTCCGTCTCTTTCGCATCCTGAGTTACAATATACAGTTCTGTTTGGTAGTTATGTAAAAGGTTTTAATTAGTTCCATAGCAAAATGTAATCTGTTCCATGGTTACTGCTCTTCCCAAGTACTCGTGTAATTACGTAATGTTCTGACAATGGTTAGTTCTAGGTAGGAAATCTTTCCACACAATTAACTGCATTAATAGTTAAATCAAACAAAATGTAGGCCTGGAAAGGGAACGCTATATTTTGAAGCCACGTGATGTACAGTGTGTCAAGGTAACGTCTTATTCCTGCAGCAAATAACAGCCATATATTTGTATGTGTATTACTCAGTTAGTTTTTTTATCTCTCCACTTCTTAATATTTAATTGATTACATCAGGAGACAATTTGTGCTAAGTAGTCGGCCATACAGAGAAGGAATAAAGATAAGAGATTTCATGAGTAATCTCTCACTGTGGTATTTATATGGAGTCAAACAGGAAAGAACAAATTTGAAGTGAAATGTTTAGCCTTTGCGAATGATATAGCATTGATAACTGAAAACGGAACAGGCATAACAGTTATGCTTAATCTGTTACGTGAGATTGCTGAAAAGAATGGGCTAAAAATATCCTATGAAAAAACCGAGTATACAGAACACAAAAATAATACAGAAAGTTTATGAAAACGGAGTATGGAAATTGATTGAATTGACAAATTCATATACCTGGGGGAGTGGATCCAAGCAAATGGACTGAATAACACAACAAACAAAGAAAGAATGATAAAATTAGAATATGTATATAAATTAACACAAAACTACTACAGTAATACGTCAATATCCATACAAGCGAAGATTAGATATTATAATTCAGTTATTAGGACACTAGCAACGTATGGATCAGAGTACCTAACACTGAATAAGAAAGGCCAATTAAGAGAACTAGAAAAAAGAGAGAGAAAAATACTAAGAAAAATTGTAGGTCCTGAGAAAAACAAGGCAAATAGGTGGATTAAAAGGAGAAATGAAGACGTATTCAAAAATACAGAAAACATCACAGATACAATGAAGAAAAGACGGCTAGACTTTTATGGATATTTGAAAAGAATGGAAGAAACACGGATTACAAAGAAAATTTTTAATTACATTAGTAAGCTGAAAAAGAACTGTAGGACGGATAGAAGCAGTAAAGAAAGATGCCAACAAAATAGGTGTTACCTATGCAGAACCGTGATGATTGACAGAGAAGTGGCTTTAGTGTGTAGCTTTTATATCAATGAAGCATTCGGCGTAGAATTTGTATGATACTGCTACGTAATAGTTATGGAGAAGGGTGGCATATTACAGACGTTAACGTCATACTCTTGGACCTATGCGACCTTGAGGTTGTCTTTAAATTCTATGGAGAATTTTATGTTCCAGACAATTATATAATACTTTTACGTTTTAATTTTTATTCCTTTGACAATTCTGTTTGACGAAAGCACTTTTACTCAGACGTTTTAAACCGTGGTAGGATTCATTGCATTTCATGTTACTTTTTATTCTGATGAAGACTGCTCTAGTGCAATCGAAACCGGAGTCAACTGACAAAATGTTGGGTAACTGAAGTGGCTGTTTGCAATTAAACAGCGTACAGTTTCTGGATCGCAGCCAGTAAAACGCTTAAAATTTCAGAAACCTTTACAACGCTGCAGCTAACAACAGAGTGCCAGATGAGTTCCTACTCTTCTACATCAGACTAGAACCAGGCGCTATTGTTGATCAACCGGCTACTGTGTTTTACTCAACAAAATTCACTTTTCTTGCTATACTCAATGGATTTACAGAAACTAATGAAATACTTTGACGCACATATGACGTAATTAACAGTCGCAGTTACTAAATATCCCACAACAGCCGCATGACATCTACATCGAAATCTACGTGATCACTCTGCTATTCACAATAAATTGCCTGGCAGAGGGTCCAATGAACCACCTTCAAGCTGTGTCTCTACCGTTCCACTCTCGAACGGCGCGCGGGAAAAACGAGCACTGAAATTTTTCTGTGCAAGCGCTTATTTCTCTTATTTTATCGTGATGATCATTTCTCCCAATGTAGGTGGGTGCCAACAGAATGTTTCCGCAGTTTTTTTTAGTAATTCCTACTCCAATACACATATCATGTCTGTGGCACTATCTCCCCTACTTCACAATAACACTAAACGAGCTGCCCTTCTTTGTCCATTTTCGATGTCATCCGTCAGGCCCATCTGATGCGGATCCCACACCTGACAGCAATAGTCCAGAATAGCGTCAGGTGTAAGCAGTCTGTTTAGTAGACGTGTTGCACCTTCTAAGTATTCCGGCAATCAATCGCAGTCTTTGGTTGGTTCTACCCATTACATTATCTGTATGGCTGTTCCAATTTAGGGTATTTGTAACTGTTATCCCTAAGTATTTAACTGAATTTACAGCCTTCACATTTGTGTGACTTATCGCGTAATCGAAATTTAGCGGATTTCTTTTAGCATTCATGTGAATAACTTCACACGCTTCTTTATTCAGGATCAATTGCCACTTTTCTCACCATACAGATATCTAATCTAAATTATTTTTCAGTTTGGTTTGGTCATCCGATGACATTACAAGACGGTAAAAGAAAGCATCATCTGCAACCAATGCTACTGAGGTTGTCTCCTATGTCGTTAATACAGACCAGCAACAATAGAGGTCCTATAACATTCCTTGCGGAACGCCGGATATTATTTCTATTTTACTCGACGACTTTCCATCTAGTACTACAAACTGTGACCTTTCTGACAGGAAATCACGAATCCAGTCGCACAACTGAGGCGATATGCCATAGGAACGTAGTTTGGTTAGAAGACGCTTGTGAGGAACAGTGTCGAAAGCCTTCTGGAAATGTAAAAATATGGAATCAATTCGACATCCCCTGTAGATAGCACTCATTACCTAATGAGTATGAAGAGCTAATTGTGTTTCGCAAGAACGATATTTTCTGAATCCGTGCTGACTACGTGTCAATAAATCGTTTTCTTTTTCCAGGTAACTCATAATGTTCGAATACAGTATACGCTCCAAAACCCTTCTGAAAATCGACGATAGTGATATGGGCCTGTAATTTAACAAATTACTCCTACTTCTTTTTCTGGGGTATTGCTGTGACTGGAACTATTTTCTAGTCTTTAGGTACGGATCTTTCTGTGAGCGACCGGTTGTGTATTATTGCTAAATATGGAGCTATTGTATCTGCATACTCTAAAAGAAACCTGACTGGTATACAATCAGGTCCGGAATCTCTGCTTTTATTATGTGATTTAACCTGCTTTGCGACACCGAAGATAACTATTTCTATGTTTTTCACCTTGACAGTTGTTCTTCATTGGAATTCAGTAACATTTAGATCGTGCTCTGTGGTGAAGGAGTTTCGAAAAATCGTGTTCAATAACTCTGCTTCAGCAGCACTGTCATCACTGATTTCACAGTTGTTACCGCGCAGTGAAAGCATTGACTGCGTCTTGCCACTGGTGTGCTTTATGTATGACCAGAATCTCTTTGGGTTTTCTGCCAGATTTCTAGAAAGAGTTGGTTACTGGAAGCATCTTGCATTGAAGTACGCGCTATATTTCGAACTTCTGCATAACTTTGATAGTCCTGAGTAAATTAGTTTTCTTTTAAATTTGGTATGTTTTTTCGCTGCTCCTGCAACAGCTATCTGATCCATTTCGTGTGCCGTGGGGGATCAGTACCATTACTTACAAATTTATGTGGTGTATATCTCTCTAATGCTGTAGATACTATCTCTTTGAAAACATTCCACAACTTTTCTACACTTACATGACCATAACAGAAGGAGTGCAGAGTGTCTCTTAAAAAGGCGTTAAGAGAATTTTTTCAGCTTTTTTTAAAAACTGATGTACTTTGCGTTTGTTATTGATGATTGTAGTAGTTACAGTATTCAGCCTAGCATTTACTGCCTTGTGGTCGCTAATCCCTGTATTCGACACGATATTCACAATTTGTCCCGGATTATTTGTTGCTAAGAGGTCAAGCATGCTTTCGTAACAATTTACGCTTCGAGTGGGCTCATGAACCAATTGTTAAGAATAGTTTTCTGAGAAAGCATTCAGTACAATTTCGTATAAAGCTTTTATGCCGGCAGCCGGGTTAAAACGTATAATTTTTCCAGCATATCCAGGGTAGATTAAAGCCACCACCGACTATAATTTTGTGAGTTGGGTACCTATTTCGAATTAGACTCAAGTTTTCTATGAACTGTTCAGCAATATATCTTTTGAGTCGTGTGAGGGGAAGGAGGGGGTTCAGTAAAACCATCCAGTTAATATTTTAGTCCGATTGTCAGCTATAACCTCTACCCATACTTTTTCGCAGAAATTATCTTCTTCAATTTCACTACAAGGGAATTACTTCTGACAGCAATAAATACTACACCACCAATTATATTTAATCTATCCTTTCTGAACACTGTTAGATCGTTATAAAACATTGCGGCTGATCTTATTTCCAGCTTTAGCCAGCTTTCTGTATCTATAACTATTGGAGTTTCAGTGCTTTATATTAGGGCATGGAGCTCTGGTTCTTTTCCAACAAAGCTACGACAATTTACAATACTGATCGTTTCTACAACTAACTTATAGTGTTTTACCTGCACCCTTTCAGACAGACGGCCTTTTTGTTGTTCCCTGAGGCCCCCTAACACAAAAAACCTCCCAGTCCCTTCCACACAGCCTCCGCTACCCGTGTAGCCGCATCCTGTGTATAGTGGACTCCTGACCATTAAGCAGAACCCGGAAATCCACTATCCGATGGCGCAAGTCAAGGAATCTGCAGCCTACACGGTCACAGAGAATCGCCTGAGCCTTTGATGCAGACCCTCCAATTAGCTTTGCACAAAACTAACACAGACGGTTCTATCGACAATGCTGCAGATTGTTGGGTCCACCGTAATCTCTCAAGCAAGACTGGCAGCATTTAACATATCCGCTAGACACCCAAAGCCAGAGAGAATCTCCTCCGATCCAAAGCGACATACGTGACTGGTACTGACATGCGCCACCGCTTGCAGTTTGCTACACCCTCTATTGTTCATGGCATCAGGAATCAGCCTTTGCACATCCCAAATCACTCCACCCCCCCCCCCCTTTACCCGTTATTTACCAGTGCACGATTCTCTTCGGTCAATTGTAGCAGACTCCGCGAGTTCCATCTAGTAATACGATTGCAAAAAAGTTAAGCTATCTCGTACTGCTGAGGACTTTTTATTGTTAATCAATGATTCCATGGCACGGTAAAGAAAGCAGAAAAACTCTCGTACTCCACGATAGGATCTGAAACTCATGAATCGAAATGCTAGCACGCAAGGACATACAAGAAAGAGCACACTTGGTGGAAATTAATATCTTGAGCCAAATATGAAACTTGTTACAAAGATTTTAAACCCACATTCTTTCGGGCCATCATCGCAAAATAAGGTGGATTGCACACTTTTCTTTGCTGACATTTTATTCTTTTCAATCTGTTTTCCTTTTGTATCGTCACAGGAGGATAACACATCATTTTAAGTTGGTGAACTATCTAATAATTGAAATTGGGGCCATTGTCTGATGAACTACACATACATTGATCAAACTTCCTATTTAACAAAATTAAAGGAGTACAAGAGTGTACTAATATAGGCACGCTTTAAACATGAAAAAGTGAGAAATCAATTTTAGGCAACATAAGAACAGCGGGAGAGGGGGCCGGGACCGAAGAGAGCTCCAATTTACAAAACTATAGTCTATGTTTTGTAAACGAAACATATTTTTAAGGAAACACATTATTCATAAACACCATCCTTAAACGTCACGCTTTCTCGACAATATCTAGAAGAAATAACGAAAAATATAGCATGGTGTAAGAACTTTTTCCGTTGTCAACTTATTTTTTCCCTCGTCCTTAATTGATCTAGTGATACAAAGACTACCTATTCAGCTATCGTATCGAAAAATGACACACAGAGAGAAACAAGTGACATGATTATTATTTAAAATTTAATCCTCGCAATTGTAAATACATTTATCTCACAATAAAACATAGCGGTCAATGCATTCATGAAAAACATTTTGCTGTTGCTACAGCACCCCGACTGCACCTCTTTCTTTCAAAGTAGATTGATGGTCACTAATGGCTTTCTTCAGGGCTCCAAAAATATGGACATATGGTTAATCAACAAAAGAGGACTGTATGAAGGATGTGCAAGGGCATTCCTACAAATCTTTGACAAGTTACTCGAAACAACCTTGTCAACATGTGGTCCCGTTTCAGCCATATAGTCACCAATGAGTAAAAATTTGAAAAAAAGAGTATTTTAGCATTTGTCTCGATTGAAAATCATCAAAGTGTCCTACTAAAATTGATGTTACTGGAAGATTGATATTCTGTAGATGCTCAAAGCGACAGCGAATATCTTTTCTCGTTAGCTTATTGTGACCTAACAACCATGGCTAGCGTCTCTGTCGTTACCAAAGTATTGTTACCTTGCTAATCAAGAAGAATTGAACGCTGATGATCTGGATGTTATAACTTAAGATTTCTCTTCGAATATTGAACATTATTTTGACATAGACTTGTTCATTTACTAAAAGGCGAACTTCAATAAAATTCACTCGGGCGAAAGCAAACAGAAATACATATGTAGAGTGTCATACCACACTTAACTGATTTACACAGAAACATGGGATACGGAATTAATTATATTTTCTTCCTTTGTGATCTTCCGCACTCCGCGCAAGCGGACTTGTTTGGGAAAAAAAAATATGCGGAGGTAACTGATTTCGCTATAGTGCTGTTGTTCTAAGAATTTTACTTTCACTTCGTTAAGAGGCGTGCATTACTATTTAAATAAGACAAATAACCAAAACAATATCCAAATACAATCGTGTACATCAAATGATAACATCCCCATACCAAGTAAAACAATTTGAACTTGTAATTGAAAACAACAAGATCAAGTAAATTAACAAAAAAAAAAAATGAGAAATCACAAAGGAAGTTAATATCCCATTTTTATGTATCGTACTTTAATAGAAAAACAATGTCATTCCTTGCAATAAGAAATCAAAGTGTGAAATGAAGGTATTGCATAGTAGAAGATTACATGAAATACAAGAAAAGAGTAAGTACGTCATCTTATTAATTAATTATTAGATAAAATCTGCTTCGTAGTAGTACGTTATTTCACCAGACGAGTGTCTGGCGTTGCCTATCATCAGCGGTATCTTACACGCAATGTTCTCTAGCATATCCCAATGACAATATTTCATAATATTCACGTAACAATACTATTACATGATTTATGTACACATATAAATAATCAGCATAAGGTTTTTTTTATAAAATATATGAATCTGTCATTGGTAATTTCTGTACATATTGGCAGTTTCTAGAAGCTGCACAGCTCCAAACGTACAAGACATAGAAAAACCTGTTAATAGTTACTCAGGTAGCCGTGATGTTGAGCGCCCTAAACAAGCAAGAACAAATCTTAATAGCTGTCGTTACAGCACCTAGAATTAAATAAGCATAAGGAATGGCATAAAATGCAGTACTCTATGAGAAGTGAACGAATGCAGCAGAAATGTACAATTAGCAAATCTTGAGGAGCTTATAACACTGAAAATAGAAGACAAGTAATCTAAACAGGTTATAACAGGAAGTGGGTAAGAAATCTGGAAAGATTTTTATGTCAGGTAAGATATAGCATAATGAACTGGTATAATATATTACGAAATTCCATTGAAATCAATGTGTAAAATCAGTGAGATTCGATAGCATCGGAAGCAAATGACAGGGGACTTACTATCTATTAGAAACAAAAACAGGATAAATACAAATTGTAATGTCCTGCTCTATAATGATTCCTTCAAAAATGAGAGGGTGATAAAGAACACAGTACAGGACCAAGACAAGTAGTACCATTGTTGACGTTCTGTGGAACACATTTTGTTAATTGAAAAGTATAGATTACTTTTCATTTAAACGCAATATAGTAATGTTTTCCATTTTGAGAGAGCTGAAGGAAGATCTGTTTCATTGCTAAAAACCATTCAACAGCTAATATCGCATTAAATATCATTTTATTTGATGTAACAGTTTCAAAAGACTGTGCTGTCATCTTCAAGTCTCAAAATATTTTGGTGTGGCACATGACAGTTCTCTCATGATCATCCATGGGAGGAGCCATGAGTTAATATACTACGTTAGTGAACGTCGTCTTAACGTAGAAAACGACGCATTGATTCTGCCTACCACCTGTGATAGAATTAACGGGAATTGAATTCACCTGCAGGCATCATCTTCGAGATAAACCATAAGACGTCAGCTACACATTTGGCACAGCCAACTACGGACATTGTATATTTTTGTCACCATGTTAACGCAAAGGTACTAAAAGGCAATATCAACAAGCAACTATAATGAAAGGTAGCTATTGGAAAAATTAATCCTCACATTTCCAATACACATCGATCAGGCAGAACATTATGACCACCATATAGATGTTGACCTTTCCAGGCGATAGCAGCGTCACCTGGCGAGGAACGACTGCTAGCCAGACACACGAATGTTGCAAACAATATCAGTGAGAGTGCTCTTCGTGTGTAGAATGGGCAAGGCACACGATTTATTATAGTTTGCCACAAGGGAGATTGTAATATCCCAGAGGCTCGGCACGTGTATTTCGGAAATTGCACAGCTTGTCCATGATCGAGGAGTGTTGTGGGCACTGTGTTCAACACTTGGCGAAATCAAGGTGAAACCACATCCAGACGCCGTGGGGTTGGGCGGCCACCACTCATTACAGATATTGGACACCGTACGCTGGGAAGACTGTAAAACAGGACAGGCGCCTAGCTGTGGTGGAATTAACATCAGACTCGTGGCGGCGAAATGTTGTTCTGAGGAACATTCACGTATGCATTCATGGGTCCAGTAGAGCTCGAACAAGGCAGGAGTGCGAACCAATGATTCGAGAAACACAAGGGCTATTTCCAGCTGATAAGCCGGCTCCCCAATCCGCCATATCTGAACACAATCCAACACATCTGGGATATGACTGAACTTGACGTCAGAGCTCATCTCCCCCTCCCCGGAATTTACGGGAATTAATTGGCTTGAATGTGGAGATGCGGTGTCGACTCCCTCCAGCGACCTACCAAGGCGTCACAGCTGTCACCCGTGCCAAACGTGGACATACCAGCCATTAGGTAAGTGGTCATAATGTCCTGGTTGATCATTGTAGTTCACATACCATAAACGTTTGCTTATTCTACAGTACTTAAGAGCAAACTGAAAGCAACAGTCTTAGCAGATGTAGTAACTGAGACTTTCAGACGAAAATTATTACTTGAAAATAACACAACTTTTAATCTTGACATTGCAATGCACTATCGGCTGCACAGTGCTATGTTTCCTACTTTGTCCTGCTGCAACTGGGATTACTACTGGCGGTGACAACTCCAACGTCCGGTGCTCCGGAATAACGGCAAGCAGTTGCACAAGACAAAATTTTTTGATATGTGTTCAGGATGACTAACTCGTCGATCTCCTTCCAGGATCTGCCACTGCACTCACTTGTTATACTTTTTTAGCCTCTGTACAGTTACGACTTTATACCCCAAGTTTCAACTGTCGTTTTCAAGAAATTGTCGCGTAATTAATTAATTTTTTCATATGACTGTTAATATATGAAATCCTGGTGTACACTGAAATACCCATGCGGCAACACTCTCTTAGGCCTGTTGGAGTAGCCAAAACAAAACGGTGCCGCTTTTCACTGCAGCTTATAGCTAAAATGTCACGCAACATGTTCGTTACTGTTATATGTACCATTGGTAAATAATGTCGACCTCCTACACTGTATCACAACTTCAGACAGTATTCTGTACCACCAATGAGCATCCGCCGTATTGCCTTTTCTCTTTTGCCTCTGCTTTACTGTGGGGAAGAGCCTGTTATTTTTCCACAGACCTCAAACCTCTGCAGATGGCTTAGAGAATTCAGACGATCACTTAAAAGAAGCAGGAGAGGACTATAAACATGTTCAGAGACGAATGCTAACTTTCAGAATGTAGAGCAACAGAATTAGTTTCTGGTTCTTTCAGTAGTGAGAGGTTCAGGCACATGCCGTCTCTCTCATAAAGCTCTATGGTATTACCCCTAAACAAAAGATGATGGATAAAGAAAGAATGTAATGTGAATAATGTTTGTCTGTCTGTAAAGAGCCAATCTCCTGTAGGCTCTCTGTAAGGAAGAAGAATAATCTCACACAATATCCAGTTGTTAAACAAAATGTAATAATAAACGCATTCTGTAACACCGTAGTGAAAATATATGATGGTCAGTGATGTTGGAATGGACAGTGCCACCAGTTTTGTCTTTCTTCGATGGTCCGTTGTAACGAACAGAGGCACTATGTAAGCTGTGCTTAAAATTCTTGGTTTCTGGCTCGAAGTCATTAAGTGTGATATCTATTTAGAACTATTGTAATTACGATAATTCTCTCCACTCCTGGTGACATTCCATATTGTGTAATGTGTTTCAGAGTTGAACCAGCGAATCTGGGAAATCATTGTGAAGACGTGTAATGGCCGAACGTTTATCTCATTCGGTCATTAACTCTCCTTTGAACATAGCAGTCAGCGGCCCTGAGATTAAATGCCAGTAATTTTAATGGGGCTTGCGTTTACTTCAAACAAGACATATTAAGAATGATTTGGTTATTCGTTTCCGAACAATTATGTTGCCGATCTTTTATATTTTAGTGGTGCATGAAGAGATTTTGATACCTTATAACACAATCCATTCGGTCCAGTTTAGATTTTAATTCTCATAGACTCTATGATGAAGAAGGGAAGATACTAGTTATCCTATTTAGAGTTAAAGATGGTAATGAGTGTAGTCTGACCAGACATTACTAGCTGAGAATTTGGATGCCTTGATCTTTAACCCTAAATCCTGTGCACATTTTGATAGTGCACACAGTTTGGTATTGAGATTCAGGATAGTTGTCTTAAATGCAACTAGAATATATCGACGTACATGTGCTATTTGCAGAAGGATAAAACAAAAAACAGGTCATTTACATACAATGAAAAGAATATAGGACCTAACACCGACCCCTGAGGGATGCCTCATACTACCTGCCTCCTTTGTGGCTGTATGGTGCCAGAAATCACGCATTGCTGGTGAGACGTCAGGTATGTGGGGAACCATTGCGCTGTACTTGGCGATAAATCTAGGCTGCTGAGTTGGCATGTAAAATGCCGAAGTCGACAGTGTCAAAGGATTTGCTGAATTGTAAGAAAGGGGTGATACTGGCCTCTTGTGCATTCTTGGTAAGCTTCAGGTCATCTGTTACACTTACTATAGCAGAAGTTATACAGCTATATTATGACACCCATTTGGTATTAACCTAGAAAATTTTTTCTAGTTAGGTAGTTCGTTAGTTGGTCGTGGCCTACGTCTCCTAAGGCCTTGGAGAGTGCACGAGGAATGCAACTACATTATAATCAGATGATGCTGTGACAACGTAATTTTCAGGTAGTGGCATAACTATTCCCTTTTGCCAGGTATCGTGGAACACATTTGTGTTTATGGAGTTGTTGAAGTTATATCTGATATGCTGGACCGTAATGGGTCATTTGAACTGTGGTGCTGACGTGTGCAGTAGATGCACAGAGTCTCATTCGCATGACGGTTTCTTGACGGAACGGCAAGCAACATGCATTACACAGAATTTTTCATGGTTGCAGACGTTTACCACCTTGAAGTATTCAATGAGTCTATTGCATTTGGGTATCAGTTGTGGTTGTAGGTGATGTGAAGTCCTTCAGTTCTTCAATAATAGGATCATCTGCAGCTTCTACTTGGCTTGTACCGGAAAAATGCAGATTTTTCCACAGGACAGCGGATCTGTTCCTGTGGTCGATTAATGGGTGGACATTCCTGAGTTTTGCATTTCTCGCTCACACTGCTGAACTTCTGCTCGTAAGCAATATGATTTTTCAAATGTGTGGCGTAGTTTGTATGCACCATGTGGAGTATCTCTGAGAGCCATCAGCTGTTATATATCTTCAGTTAGCCTTGGTGAACATTTCCTTCTTACTTTTCTGGTCTTTAGAATTGCATATTTGTCATACAGCTGACTGAGTACCTTAGTTAGTAAGTATCTGTAACTTTTCGTCTAGATCCGAGAAGGGAAAATAAGACGTCCCCTAAACTACTTCTTAGTTCTAAGCCACAATCTGAGTTTCAAGACTCGGCGTGTAGTCAGTTGCGATTTCTTTTGGGGGACGTTGTAGTGAGTACGTCATGGAAATATTACTTCAGGAGCGGACATGCAAGGTGCAGATACCTGAGCATTACGAATTACTCGATTTGGGGATTACGTTGCTAATATATCCCTGGTAGTGTGGCCACTGTTCATATGAGGGGTAGGAGCAAAACTAAAGCAGCCCTTACTAAGCAACGGATGGAAAATATCGTTCCCTCGGTACCATCCTCGCACTAAATTATACACGGAAGTTCTTAGTTGAAGCACCAGAAAGATTCAAGTTTTGCTTCCGTTGCTCTCCACTGATGGGAGGTTTATTCCTTGCTGCTTTGCACAGAAAACTACCTTACAGCCGGTGAGATTTATAGGCTTCTCCTGGAGAGAAACAAGAAAAGCGCCGGAATATTGGCTTACAAGATGTTCTGGAGCCAGTGAATAAAACCCCCATTCGGATGATCCAGTAAGCAAGCGCTTGCCTCCGGGCAGCTGCTGTTATCGCAGCTCATAAATTGTTGTGTGTTGTACGGTCTCCGAGTATGTTCCACCCTGAAACACGCACGCACAGAATGCATCATATGCTTCTTTCATATACTGTCCCACCACTCATCGACGTGCTTGTTGAAGAGAGTCACTTGTATCAGTTCGACTACCAAACTGCTCTTCAGACTAGAGGTTCTGAAACCGTTTCTTCTGAGGATTCTGTCTCGTTTTCAGGAGCAGTAATCTGTAGTCCTTTACTGAAAATACTAATCATTTTACTACAGATATTTGCGTTACACTACGGGTGACAGGTCTACGGCTACTAAGATACTAAACTCGTATTCAGAATCTTTGTCGACCAGTATTCATTTCCTTTTCCCTTAGTTCTGACAGGAAGCATAAGTAGACTGATGGAACTGTTCCTTGGATGATGCTACAGTAGATTCGTCGACCGCCTGCACTGCTGCTTAGCTACAATGAATGACAAGAAAAATGTTGACCCTCCTAAGTTTCTTTTATATAGATTCTAAGAAGGAATGGCAAGGCTCTTGGATGAGAATTTATGTATGGGAAGAGTAAAACACTCTGGTTCCATCTATAGGATCAACACCTGCTTATTCGTCTGTGATACGTAGAACGATCTGTAGCAAAGTATAGAGCCATTCCACTCACCTTAAGTTAAACGCGTGGCTCAGGTCTTAATTACTTCTCAGCAGGAGAGAATGGTAAATACATATTAGGTGCTTGAAACGGAAATACTGAACTTTTAAAACATTAACAGAGATTCAAAAGACATTATAACTAAGCTATGATCCCGAGTACAAATGAAAATAAATATAATTTTTATAGATAAATATTGAATAAATACATGTTAGTTGCTTGAAACTAAAATACTGAAGTTTGAAAACATTAACAGCGATCCAAAAGACATTATAACTACGCTATGATCACGAGTAAAAATAAAGACAAATATTGTTTTTTATAGATTATTTGACTAGTAAAACATATCAAACTACAGAGTACTATTATGTCAACACCAGTTACATATAACGTATGACGTCTCTTCGCGTGTACCTGCTGGAGTGGCCGAGCGGTTCTAGGCTCTTCAGTCTGGAACCGCGCGACCGCCACGGTCGCAGGTTCGAATTCTGCCTAGGGCATGGATGTGTGTGATGTCCTTAGGTTGGTTAGGCTTAAGTAGTTCTAAGTTGTAGGGAACTGATGACCTCAGAAGTCCCATAGTGCTCAGAGCCATTTGAACCATTTCTCTTAGCATGACTTCGTTATGGGAATATTCCAGACTCAGATTACTTGTAGTATAAAATTTGTAGAGTATAATGGTACATGAGCCATATACTTAAAAGGACTGGGAAATAGCAGAACTCGCAGCAGTACACTGGAAAGGAAATAGAAGTAATCAGCTGAATTACCTACCTGGTTTCTGGAACAAGTGTTCAAACATTACCAATTACCTCGATAGAAACGATGTATTGGCAAATAGCCAACATGGATTCAGAAAATATCGTTCTTGTGAAACACATCTAGCTACTTATTTACACGAAGCAATGGGTGCTATTAGCAGCGAATATCAAATTAATTCCATATTTTTAGACTTCTAGAAGGCTATCGACACCTTTCCTGACCATTGTCTTCTAATCAAATTGTGTGCTTATGGAATATCGACTGAGTGGTGCGACTTAATTTGTGATTTACTGTCGGAAAGCTCAAGGTTCGTAGTAATTGGCGGAAAGTCATCCAGCGAAACAGAATTAATGGCTGGCATTCCCACAGGAGGTATTATAAAACCTCTGCGGTTCCTGATCTACATAAACGATTTAATAGAATCTGAGCAGGCCTCTCAGATTGTTTGCAGATGCTGCTGCCATTTAACATCTTACTGAGTCATCAAATGATCATATCCAACTGCAAAATGATTTAGACAAATAACTGTATGGTGCGAAAAGTGTCAAATGACTTTAAATAAAGAAAAGTGTGAGGCCATCCACTTGTGTACTAAAAGGAATCCGCTAACTTAAGATTACACGATAAATCACATAAATTGAAAGTCTATCAATTCGAGTAAATACTTAGCGATTTCTGTCACGAGCAAGTTAAATTAGAATGTTCATGTCGATAATGTTATGGGGAAAGTAAACCAAAGAGTGCAATTTATTGGCAGAACACTTAGAAAATGCAACAGGTCTATCCAAGAGAGTGTTGACACTACACTTCTCCGTTCACTCCTCGAGTAGCTGTGTGCGGTGTGGGATCCGCATCAGATAGTATGACGGAGGACATCGGAAAAGTTCAGAGGAGGGCAGCTCCTTTTCTAGCTATGGCGATATAGGGGAGAGTGTTCCCGAGATATTATATGCCAAATGATGTGAAAATCATTAAAACAAAGAGGTTTTTCGTTGCTGCTGGATCCTCTCACGGATAAATCAGAGCTCACATAAAACAGTTTGAGAGTTCGTTTCTCTCTCCTGCAGTTACAGAGTGCAAAGGTAAGGAAATTACTTGAAAGTGGTTGGATGAATCCTCTGCCAGGCACTTAATTATGAATTGGAGAGTAATCCTGTAGATGTAGATTCAGAAGTATTTTTATTTGATTAAGTGTCATCAATTATAGACAGATATAGTTGCAGCTAAGTGATTAGGTGATATTTATGACAGCAGTATCTGTAATGAATACGGTGCCTGCAAGTAGAGAATAATATTTTATGATGTAGTAAATGGGAATGCATTTTAAGCACTTAATGATTACAGTGAAGCGGACCTAAATATTATACGCCACTGTGATTGATGGGCTATTTCCTAAATTGATGCTCGATGAGGAATCTCTCAAAATCATTCACATGTATAATCTCATCAAGCATGATTCACTGAATAGTCCATGCGTCAGCTACAAAGGCACAGGCTCCTACTATGCTGTTCGCCAATTTTTAGTCAGCAGCTCCATATTGGATTACCTAAAATATGCTCATAAACAACCTAGTATGGGAAAACATTTCACATGTACTATGGTGGAAGTAACAAGATAAAATAGTAGTGATCCAACATTTCATTTTGTAATGAACTTCATCAATTATTCCCCTACCAAGTAAGAATCAACAAATGAACCATTTGCCCATTTCGTTTTCCCTGATATATGATAATAGAAGCATTAGTAGTTTAGGTTACTTTCCAGTTTAATAAACTCGTATTGGCCACCATACATTTCTTTTTCCATCTGTTTGGATTTCCGCCTGATTCCTCCAATGACCTCCTACGGTGGTCGGTGGATGGGTGGAGGGAGGAAAGGGGGTGAGGAGCGTAAGACGGTCGTTGGGCACTGACTTGAAAGTCAAAGTCCCAGTCTACTGTGACAAGAACCATAAGGTATCAATATCATGCTGATATACTTGCAAACTCTACTAAAAAATCCGATGCCTTAAGAGTCCAAATCCTCACTTCAGTATGTTGGATGAATGTTGTTAATATGAATACTTATTAATCTACTATCCTAAGAATTTTAGTAAAAAATGTGTTGCAAAGTGCCTTCTCTTAAATTTATCGCTAAGTTGATCTTCCAGTATCTAGTATTTCTGTCTAACTTTCGAAAGCATTTTCTTAGACTTTTAAGCTAAATAGAGGAGTATATGGCTTAGCTGTAAGTGGTAGTCGGATCAGAACGTACACCGTTTCTGGAAGCAAATAACTTTTCCTAGCTTCACATTCTAGATAAATCCTGGGACGTCGTGTGGTAATCCCACATTAGCCAATTAGTGATAGGACTCCGTCGATCCATCATGGACAGGGAACATCAGCTGTTCCATGAATATCAATGTAATTTGCCAACAGCGTGTCTGACTGCGACATCATATTATTCTATTTTGGCTATCAGTTTCGGCATCCCAATGTGCCATCTTCAGGTCACTGCATAATAAAAGGGCATACTTGTAGTGCACATCAGGGTGTACTAAGCAAGCGTTACAGAAAGTGATGGGTAATCATAAAAGCACTTACAGATATAAAATGAAAGTAGTGGAGTGAAAAAAAATCTCTCTGTACATCCAGAACAACAAAATAAAATATGTGCTAATATATGTTAGTCGTGAAACTATTTAATATCACGGATTCCCAAGAAAACGTGCAAAAAACATTAAGAAGATCATATCTGAGTTCCTTGTTGGTTTGTTTCAAAATGGTAGTGGCGACCTGTAAAGCGGTATAAAGGACATAACACACACTCCTGGAAATTGAAATAATAACACCGTGAATTCATTGTCCCAGGAAGGGGAAACCTTATTGACACATTCCTGGGGTCAGATACATCACATGATCACACTCACAGAACCACAGGCACATAGACACAGGCAACAGAGCATGCACAATGTCGGCACTAGTACAGTGTATATCCACCTTTCGCAGCAATGCAGGCTGCTATTCTCTCATGGAGACGATCGTAGGGATGCTGGATGTAGTCCTGTGGAACGGCTTGCCATGCCATTTCCATCTGGCGCCTCAGTTGGACCAGCGTTCGTGCTGGACGTGCAGACCGCGTGAGACGACGATTCATCCAGTTCCAAACATGCTCAATGGGGGACAGATCCGGAGATCTTGCTGGCCAGGGTAGTTGACTTACACCTTCTAGAGCACGTTGGGTGGCACGGGATACATGCGGACGTGCATTGTCCTGTTGGAACAGCAAGTTCCCTTGCTGGTCTAGGAATGGTAGAACGATGGGTTCGATGACGGTTTGGATGTACCATGCACTATTCAGTGTCCCCTCGACGATCACCAGAGGTGTACGGCCAGTGTAGGAGATCGCTCCCCACACCATGATGCCGGGTGCTGGCCCTGTGTGCCTCAGTCGTATGCAGTCCTGAAGGTGGCGGTCACCTGCACGGCGCCAAACACGCATACGACCATCATTGGCACCAAGGCAGAAGCGACTCTCATCGCTGAAGACGACACGTCTCCATTCGTCCCTCCATTCACGCCTATCGCGACACCACTGGTGGCGGGCTGCACGATGTTAGGGCGTGAGCGGAAGACGGCCTAACGGTGTGCGGGACCGTAGCCCAGCTTCATGGAGACGGTTGCGAATGGTCCTCGCCGATACCCCAGGAACAACAGTGTCCCTAATTTGCTGGGAAGTGCCGATGCGGTCCCCTACGGCACTGCGTAGGATCCTACGGTCTAGGCGTGCATCCGTGCGTCGCTGCGGTCCGGTCCCAGGTCGACGGGCACGTGGACCTTCCGCCAACCAATGGCGACAACATCGATGTACTATAGAGACCTCACGTCTCACGTGTTGAGCAATTCGGCGGTACGTCCACCCGGCCTCCCGCATGCCCACTATACGCCCTCGCTCAAAGTCCGTCAGCTGCACATACGGTTCACGTCCACGCTGTCGCGGCATGCTACCAGTGTTAAAGACTGCGATGGAGCTCCGTATGCCACGGCAAACTGGCTGACACTGACGGCGGCGGTGCACAAATGCTGCGCAGCTAGCGCCATTCGACGGCCAACACCTCGGTTCCTGGTGTGTCCGCTGTGCCGTGCGTGTGATCATTGCTTGTACAGCCCTCTCGCAGTGTCCGGAGCAAGTATGGTAGGTCTGACACACCGGTGTCAATGTGTTCTTTTTTCCATTTCCAGGAGTGTAGTATCTCTTTATTTCGAATTGATGTTTAACATAGGCTCACAAGGTTTTTGTCAGTATTCTTAGCGTGCACGTTGAATTCCGTTTTCTCTTCATAAGTCGTCTGCCGTTGGGTTTTGCGTCAAATTCAATTTTTTATGCCATGACAACTAATCATATCACCGAATGTGATAGTATCTAGGCCGTAAATATATACATATACATATAATGTGACATTTTACTTTAAAGACGTCCCCATAGATCGGGTGTTTCCTCATCTACAATATATAAGTATGATTTTATATTTAAAAAATTGGCAATATTTATTTGGTGGCGCTCCTAATTGTACACTCTCTATTTGTGGTATTTTTGAGGTTTTTACATTTTCTCTTGTAAATCTGTGTTGTTAAATAGTTTCACGACTAACAAACATGTACAAAAGCTATATTCAATTGTGCTGGATGTAGACAGACATTTGTTTTAACGCCATTTATTTCATTTTGTAGCCTTAAGGGCTTTTATGATTACACGTCAATTTCTGTAAACCTAGCTTAGTACACCTTGATATACACTACAAGTATACTCTTTTATTATGCAGGTGCCTGAAGACTGCGTAGTGGAATGCCAAACTAGTAGTCAATGTAATATAAAATAACATCTAAATTTCTTAGTTGTTGGCGAATTTCATTGATAATGGTTAGTTATCACGTGAAAGTTTAAATTTACTGAGATCCTTGTATGAACTACATGACTTTTTTCCTTCTAAAAGTGCCTGCATAACCTATTAAAAACATGCAGATTGCATGCTTCTCGTAGTGTGCAAGATCTCCAAGAGACGTGGGCGAAAATAAAGTTTCATTACATGTAAGATTTCACACACTTTGCAAGCAAAACGAAGCTTCAAATTAAATATTTCTGAATCTAAATTGTGTGAATTACGTGTTAAAATAATTGCAGCACTTACTTTAACACTACTGATTTTCGTTAAGAAGTACTCTTAAGAGTTACACAAGTGTCTTATAGCTAAGTCTACTGATGTAAATATTCCTTTCACAGTAGGATTTATTTTTCCACAGTCAACTAAGTACGAAAAGTGTGTATATTAACAGCCCATTTTATAGGTCAAAACTGTTCGTCGATATATTACGAGAAACGTGCTCTTGCTGTAGCTAATACAAATTAATTAAACTCAGCACACGAGGAAAGAGAAAGGGCACGAGCTACACATTTCCCTGATCATCCTGCAGTTCTAGGTATAACTTAATGTTTCCCTATGCAACTTCGCTTTATTCTTTCCTCCAGCTTCAGATGGTTGTATATGCTTCTTGAGGTTCCTTTTCAGAAGATAATTGTTACTGCACCCGCTTTCGATGTCTGCAAGAATACCAACCGCTCTGGCAGTTCACGTTAATATCAGATAGCGATTTGTTGATGGCTGTCATCCAGTCGTTAATGTCTTCATCCCCTTCTTCTCTATCGTAATCTTCAACTTTCTCATTGTAATCACCCTCTTCTTCTTCTCCATCTTTTTGATTCATAAACTGATAGCTTCTAAGAATTTCATTTTTATGCTTTTGGCATAGCTGTCCCAACCTCTGACAAGCACTTCTAATGGGAAATTGAAGTGCATGCTCGTTGACTTACAACTTCCGCTCTTTTGACCAAATCTAGCGAGATTTTTTTGAGCGCAGTAGGAATGCGTTCACTCCCATGTTGATATGTATAATAATCGATAATGAACGACTGATGATGTTGGATGATGCGGTCCCATACTCTAAGGAGCGTAGGGGAAGATGTGGGAGCTCCGCACCTCCGTACTATGCAAGGTGCTAGCGGATGTGGTTTTCCGTTGCCTTCCCCCGACTGTAATGGGAATGAATGATGATGATGAAGACGACACAACAACACTCAGTCATATCGAGGCAGGTAAAATACCTGATCCCGCCTGGAATAGAACCATGAAAACTGGTGCGTGGGAAGCGAGATAGCTACCGCCAGACCACCAGCTGCGGACAATGAACCACTAAGTTGATTTAATGCACACTTAACAAGATGCATATATTTTATAGCTTCTGTTGGAATTGACTTGCCTGAAGGTGGGATGGCTTTGCTTTGGGCGTTTGTAGCCTTAAGAAATTTACTATCGTTTTGAATCTCTTGTGGTACGTAACTTTTTTCACATGATTCAACTTTCAACTATAGATTACACAAACCTAGCTTTGGCGGGTATGTTACATTTGAATTACTAAAACATTGTGTATTTCAGTACACAATTTGGCAGGCTTCCTTACCTAGAATGGATATATGCCAACTTCCTCTCCTAAGAAAACTGTGTGCTGCAGGTGTGTGGTGGCACTTTAAGTACATGATGATGTAGCTGATTACAGAACTTTTAGCGAGACATAGCTCAAAATGAGGCAACAGTTTTTTTGTAACGCTTCTAATCGACTGTATTTTCTATTTGTGTTTCAGTATTCACATTGCCTTCCTGAACTGATAATAAAACAATTTAGGTGATGACAATATCCACATTGCTAGATTAAATACATTTTACGTATATAGATACTGTTTCAAGGTAAACATTATACTAAATTACGCATTTTAGAGTTTGGTGGCTTTTTTGACAACCCCAGTAGAGGAGGAAAAATAATTAATTTGTGCCTTGCAGCGTTTGTTTGTACTCAACCACAAGAAGTTCCAATTCATTTGCAATAACTGTCATCGATTATATATTTCTAGTGGTACTTTCTCATTAGGTTCTCGTTCCCCCTCAGAGACACTTAAGCTATTACAATTATGAGAGATATGTGTCACAAATTATTTGACATAAACAATGTGATGATCTTCAAAAGCACCAAACACACTATATAGGCTCCTACACACACACACACACACACACACATATATATATATATATATATATATATATATATATATATATATATATATATATATATATATATATATATATATGTGTGTGTGTGTGTGTGTGTGTGTGTGGTGTGTGTGAGTTTGACTAAATCTGTGGGTGTTTTAAAAGCTGAATCTAGATATAAAAGACATGATATAAACATGAAAGTTTCAAAATTTAAAATTGGCGATTATGTTCTTTTAAAAGCCCACGAAAAATCTAGTGAACTCAACCATGAAATTTCCAAATTTAAATATATTTGCAGTGGACCATATATAAAACAGAACATTCCACATGGTAATGCTTACTACCTGATCTACCCAAAATCCAAGAGACCTTTAGGTGTAAGAAACGTTGTGGACCTGAATCTGTATATTCCTAAGAGTGAGTGACCTAAGTACACACAGAAAGCAATCTGCACTAAATGTGCTGTGTCTTACGATGAAACTTTTATTCTAAATGTAACAAATCTTTATAAATATGTGTATACTAATGTCAGTGTGCTAATGTACTTATGTAAGTTTCTGATTACCAAATGTACTATAAATGTAAAGATGTACGGAAAAAAGGGCTGAAAGGAAAGGGTAAATGCTGCAAGCCAAATGAAAGATAGGACTACTGGAAACCTAAGAGGGCAGTATGTGTGTCATAATATAAAGGACTGCCAAACACCAAAGAGGGCAGATAAATAGTCCAGGGAGAATTGTAAGTGTGGTACAGGTGATGTGATAAAATGATGCGAAATGAACTGCCCTAATCTAAATAATAGACAGGAAATATATGTAGTGAATTTGTAAATAGTATTTAGTGTTTATTAAACCATAAGGAAATGGACTGCCATTTAATGTAAGCAGCAACAAATAGTTTTATACTGTATATAGGTATTTGTATATGCTTTGTAGTTAAGTGTTTGTGTTCCACATTTTGATTTTATTTCTCTGAGGAGTTTAACAATGATAAGTAATTTGCTATTTCAATCATGTTGTAATAGGAGGTTGGACTGTGCCAAAGGCACTTAAGTAAATGATAGGTAAATGTTCTCGATATATTAAAAAGTATAGACCTATATAATGTTAGTGAAAGGAGGTTTTGTGATATAAAATTTTATGATGGTACATTCACACAAATATTCAGAACCCCTGTAAAAATATAAAGTTTAGTGTTCCCATCTAATTTGCACTTAGTGAAGTTTACTGGAATCAGGGCCATGTGTAACAACAACAACGCTGTACTATTGTACACATAAGTAAACTTTTTTTTTCTATCTGATTTTTCGATAAACTAGTGTAACTGATATTCTGATTTCATTTCTTTTTTGTTTCATTCCATTGTGTTAAAAAAACTGTAAACAAGTTTCAATGTCAATATTAACGTTTATGTCAAATGTTAAGCAATATTGTAATAGAATTGAAAATTAACAAATGTTGAAACTGTTGTAAAATGTTTAAAATTGCAAATGTGCTTCTGGTCCATATGTAGGCAATGTGTTAGGATATGTAGAATGCAAAACCTCGGGTGAATACCCGGTCTGCAAGGGAGCGGTGAAAGGTGGATGGCAGGCGAGCACGGGAAAATGCACACGGGCACTGCACGGCACAAAGGGGTTCAGCAGTAGTAGTTGGAGTTTGGCACTGGTTTGAGTAACACCTTCTGGAGCGAGGAGGCTCTCCTGGAAGACGTATCTTCACTGAGCCTCAGGTATGCCGTTCCAACGCCCACACAGCATGACAAAAGTCCATAGGCACTATATGGAAAAGTATTGCGACGCAAAGAAGAATTAAAGTGCCGATTAGTCAAGAGCAATAGCTGTGGTTGTATGTGTACACTGCATCGATACAAGCAGGTTGAAACTTTTACTACTGTATTCGTTTGGACCAGAAAGTGAACTTTTCAATAATAGCCTAAATTTTATCAGAACTTTCCTATCATTTAATTATCCTCACAACTAACCTATACAGGGTCCCTTCCAAATGTTGTGCAATCCGAGTGTCCCGAAATGAAAAATTAAATTTTGTCTTAATAATTATTACTTGCAGATCTAGTTATGTTAGAATGGTGTTTAAAGAACTGTTTTGTTAATGAACCAGTAAATGAATAACGAAGGTCTAATGAAGTTGAAAGATAACTTTAATAATGATATAGTAATAAAGTTTAATGATTTCGAGACATATGTACAGGTATTTAAAAGAGAAGTAATCTGATAAAAAGAGTAGTAACTCATATACTGGAAATCTTGAATGCATGATAATTTCAGTAATCTAATTTTTTAACATAGTGATCATAACAGTTTCAGGGTCCTTCCTCCCCCCCCCCCTTTAGTCATTTGAATTCTAAAGTGTTCCACATCGGTTTGACCAGCAAATCATAATGTCAATATATAAGTCAAAATTTATCAGTGTTTTACCTTTATCAAAATTGACATTTTGTGTGAGGCTCGAAAGCGCTATTTCTAGGGTAACCTATGCCCGATTTTAATCAGATTAATAGACAGTATAAAGTTTTGTAATATACATTGTAGTGTAGTGTTATGTATTCATGGGTTTTCCATATCAGTTCAGAATATGAAACTATCAGTTCAATAGATTTTCTGGTTCTAAAATTCTACTATATTATGCAGTGTACCACGTGTTGTTTTGCATGAATATACACCAACTTGTACTGAGAAGAAACTCAGTTAATGCCTAAGTAGGCTGGCGAAAGTATTGTTATTAAATTGGTAGCATCTTCACTGTTGCTTTTTTTGTGGGTGTAAGTCTGATTTGCCACCATTCAGGTACACGCGGTCGATATCTATACGAAAATCCTTTCTCATAAAGTGAACCCCGCTCAATTTCCATAGCACAGGATTTAACGAGTACTGTGTGCCCCATGCGCACGTTAAAAGGTAGTTCCAGTTTTCGTCAGGATCAAGCATCACGTTGTCTCGAGAGCGGCACACAGGATCAAACACCGAGCTAGTTTTGCTCTGGTTAGAGAGAGAGTGCGCGACGTGCGCCACCGACTGGATGTGACGTCCAGGGAGCTACTGTATCTTCCACTAACTATAGCAGCTTCCTCGACCACTCAAGACTGGGACCAGGTTGATGGTGCCTCCTGCTCCATATTAGAATGCACCAGCAAGAAGTCAATGGCACGCCAACTACTCAAGTTTGAGCGCCTCAACAACAAGGTGCAACAGACTGGGGACACACGCACGGTGGTAAATCTAAGTGAGAAGCAGCTCCATGAGACCACCTTAAATGTACTTAGCAAGGGCCTCAATTTTGCAGTGACCCCTAGAAACGTTCCTGTCACAGCCTTCGTCAGTGTAGTTGAGCAAGTGGCCAACTCGCTTCCTTCCAGTGTGGCCGAAGAGATCCGAAGAGAGACCTGCAGGGCCCTCACCAAGACCAAGCCACCAAATCCAACATTTCAGGTGATGAAAGGGTGGCACTGAGGCGACTCTGGGAGGATGACAGCATTGTGATGTTGCCCGCAGACAAGGGGAACTCCACAGTCATCCAAAAGAAAACAGAATATGACAGAAAGGTGCTACAACTTCTGGAGGATCCTGCATATAGGTCAATAGCAAGTGACCCTACAGAGAAAGTGGACAGAAAGACCAGTCCTCTATTGAAGGAAACAGGCCTGCCTGAACAAGTCATCAAGCAGCTGCGTCCCAAAGCGCCAGCACCAGCTAGACTTTATGGATTTCCCAAGGTTCACTAGAATGGTGTTCCACTGAAACCTATTGTCAGCAATATTGGCGCAGCAACTTACCCTACTGCGAAATACCTGAAGATGACGTTGACACCACATGTGGGTAAATGTGCACATCACATCCGGAACTAAGAGGATTTCCTGCAACAACTGGGCCAGCAACACATAACAGACACAGACATCATGGTCAGTTTCGAGGTGGTGTCTCTCTTCACACGTGTACCACTGAAGTAGTCACTTGAGCTTATTGGAGAGAAGTTGAATGGGGCTCTTTGTGACCTATTCAGGTATGTACTGACCTCGACGTACTTCCTATATGGGGGTCAATTTTACGAACAAACAGAAGTGGTGGCGATAGGCAGCCCTCTATCACCTATTTATGGAAAGGTTTGAAGAGAAGGCACACTCTTCAGACACATATCAACCCAAGTGCTTATTTAGGTATGTGGATGATACCTTTGTCATCTGGCCCCATGGTAGAGAGAAGTTAGATGAGTTCCTGCTACATCTGAACTCTTGCCATCCGAATATTCAGTTCACAATGGAAATGGAGATGGATGGACTACTTCCGTTGTTGGATGTTCTGGTGAAGAGAAAGGCAGATGGCACATTTGGGCACTTTGTGTACCGCAAATCTACGCACGCTGACTTATACTTACAAGCCAGCAGTTTCCACCATCCGGCACAGAAAAATGGATTGCTCAAAACACTGGTCCACAGAACACAAACTCTGTCAGATCCTGATAGTCTGGCCACAGAAATAGAACTTTTACAATCAGTGTTCAGCAGGAATGCGTACTCCTATAGAGATATCCAGAAGTTACTTCAAGCTGCCAACGGGCCAAAAGATCCAGAACAAGAACCAGAAGAGGCAAAGAAAATGGCATTCCTGTCATCCACCAGACCTATCTTTGCTAAGATCAACAGGATTCTCCAGAAATAGGACATCAAGAGCATATTTTGCCCACCCACCAAAATTGGAGCTATGCTGGGGAATGTAAAAGATGACCTGGGGCTACGCAAGCTAGGTATTTACAACATACCATGCCAGTGTGGGATGTCATACATTGGCCACACCACCAGAACTGTGGACATCAGGTGTAAAGAACACCAGAGACATACCAAACTCAGGCAGGCAACTAAATCACCCATAGCAGAGCATTGTCTGGAACTTGGTCATTCAATGGATTACAATGACACTAATATTGTGACACAGACCTCAACATTTTGGGACAGTGTCATCAAAGAAGCCATTGAGATTAAGGTCACAGACAATTTAATCAACTGTGACTCGGGATACCAAATCGGCACTGCCTGGAATCTAGCGCTAAGCTTGTGAAAACTCAACGCAGGACACTCCTGGATTCTACAAGAAATAGAAGTGGAGACCAAGAGAACAGCCGTGAGACAAGGTGTCGGACATTAGAGACCACATCTCACATACCCCAGATCATGCACTCGACTTCATAAGACGGCCAGGCCGGCCGCGGACGGCGGAGGGAACACCGGTGACCAGAGGGGGGAGGGGGGGGGGCAATGTAACCGCGTCTTGCGGGCGCGGACCTCAGATGGAACACACGAAGCGGCGCGGACTGATTAGGGAGCGCCCAGCACGAAACAGAAGTGGAAATCATAGTAACAGTCATGAGATAGAGTACCCAACATCTCAGATCGGGTCTGACACACCTCAGATGACAACCATAACCGTTGAGGACGGCCAAAACGGGCGCCGACGGCAGTCGGAACATCCGCGACTGGAGGGGTCCGTTGAAGCCGAGTCTGGTGGGCGCGGGCCACAGATGGAACACTAGACTCGGCACGGACCGATTAGGGACGCCCAGCTCCTCCCAGCCATAAATACTGGACTCGATCCACCCATGGATCAGTCTCAGGTAGCACCTGAAGAAGACAGCGAGGCACGCTGTTAAAATATCGTGCTAGAACGACGCGAACATCCGGCTGGATTCCCGAATATCCAAGATGTTAACTGATCTCCGGGAAATAATGAAGAATTATGTATTTTTTTTACATAGAAAAAAATATACATTACAAACGTGTATGAGAAATAAAGTTCCCTTCCTTGTCATTCAGGATGAAGAGTGAATGGTCTTCTCTATTTGAAGGGCATAGTGTGATCTGCCTTTGCCAGTTGCTGTTTAGACTTAAAGAGAGTAACAGTGGTAGCGCAGATCTCAATTAATATCCTCAAACTATTGATTATACAATGTGAAGGAGCATATTAATTTTTGTCACGCAGCTGTTCAATAATGGTCTTAAACACTTAGGGTAAAAACCATCATCCTCTCTAAACTGGTTATTATTGACCATTGAGTACCACTGGTTACTAACCTTCATCAATTACTGGCCATCATTGGCCACTGTCCATCACTGATGAATGGGCATCACTGATCAGTTACCATTACTGATGACCGTAATCGAATTCTCACTATGATTGCCGACTGAGTATCATTTATCACTGACCATCATTGATCAATGAACTTATATGAGCACTGCTCATTTTTAACTTTGACCATCAATAAGCATTTCCCACTATTGACTCACTCGAATCTGTTTTTATGTATCAGATGGCTGGAAAAGTGGCAAAACAAGCTGTTGTTGAAGGTTTATCGATTAGAAAGGCCCCAGAAAATTTCCAAATCTGCCAATCACACACTGACTAATTCTTTCTTTTGACTGAACCCCAAGCTTGTACAAGGTGGAAACTCTAGCTTTTCCACAATTAAACTTTTACTTCTGCTGCCTAACAAAGTTTCTTCCAGTGGGAACCCAGTAGTTTCATGATGTAAGGTGTTTATGACATTCTCAAAGTCCAATATAAATCTGCCCCCAGGCTCTAAATCATTCCCCTTCCTGTTTTTTCCACAACGCACCTTGGTCCACTGTGACATCGTCCCAGGATACGTTCCTGGCCTGTGAACCATCTATATCTGGTGGCTTTCTCGGTTTCTGGAGTTGAGGCACTAAGCTCTTCCTCGGCATTTTCATCAGGCTTTGATTTTAACTCCATATCCTCTATAGGCAAAACTACCTCATTATCAGCTTTACTCACATCCACTGTTACTTTATATTTAGTGTAATCCTCGTTTACTTCAGTTACTCTTAGGTAATTACCTGCCCCTTCCCCACGGTGCCTTTCGGTAACAGCTTCTACTGTTGGCGGATCGTTAACAGAGGTTACTTCCTCGTCAGTGCTTAGGACTTCATCCTCCAATTCCTTCCTATCTTTAACCATTGTCCTATCGGCAGCACGCGTACTTTGTGCGGCGCTATTTACTCTCTCCTCTTTAAATTCAGGCCACGTCATTTTATCGACGTCCGTACTATTTCTTATTTCACTAATTAACCTCCTTGCCTCGTATTCCTTCTTAAAACCCTCCCACTCACATTGCTTGAGGCCCTTGTACAGATCGTCGATCTGCACACGGCAATCAGTTACTTCTGCTAAATCATTCTCGCCATTTACTTCATTGCTAATATTGCTAACCGCGCCTCTCTTTGTATCCACTGTTCCATCAACTATTTCCTTCGCCACGGAATTACCACTCGTAATGTATTCGCCATCTCTTACGGCAATGTTCGTACCCAATGCTGACGGCTTGCTAGCGGCTTCTCTCTGAACAACTGTTCTGCTAGGCTGGGCCATTGTCCTCTGATGCTCCACTCGCCTATTAACATGTAGCGCTCTGCGTGGCGAAGATGAGTCATCTGCGTTTGCACCTCACGCTTGTTTCGCAACAACACGCTGCGTCGTTACACGCCTGTCTCTGAGCTGTCTCATAACTTTACTGTCAGTCCGATAATGTTTCTTAAATCGTGGCCGGTATGTTTTGTCCGCTTCCGTTTGGCCCGCAACGCTCGCGGAAATCAGTTTCCCTCGTCGTTATTATCTTGCGCGACGTATCCTCTACCGCGACCTGGATACCCCTTTTCCTCTTCCTGTGCCTCTACCTCTCTGTATCATGCTGACGCGAAACCCATCGCCGTCATTTCTCTCGTCATTATTGGGGTTATTCCTGTTACTAAAACTCTGACAATTGGCACGACTTACGCGCCAGTGATCTTCGTCTTCGACCCTTTCGAGAAACGCTTGGAAGCTGCTATGATTGCTTCCCACATATCTCTTAGAATCTTCTGGAAGCTTTTTATATAGCTACCATACGATTTCAGAATCGGATGTTCTCCCTCTTAAATATGTCAACTTTCAATACCAATATTCCCATAAATCTTTCAAAGAATTCCTGCCCCTGTTATCATGAAGTTTGGTCATGATAAACTCGCGCCACAAATGATCCGGTTTGTATTCGGACCAGCATTCTTCCGTAATTTTTTGTTTAAACTCTTCGAACGTCATTAGTTCGGTATTCAAGTTAATTCTCCAGCGCTTGGCGTCACCTGCTAAGGCGCTAATTACTACGTTTATCTTCTCCTGATTAGACAAGTGTTCAGGGAACGTCCTCTCGCAATTTTTGATGAAATCCAACGTACGCCATGCATTATGTTTATTGGCGGGATCGAAGCGCTCCTCGCCTTCCAACAGCTTCGTAAGTGGCGCGCCATTACAGACAACACCTGACCTATCTTTGATTTTACTCTCGAGATCGAAAATTTTGCCTTGAACTTTCGATGTATTTTGTTCACACTGTTGCACACATCCGATAACTTTTTCGCCTAAATTTCTTTCAGTATCTGAAACTGCCTTTTTCAACTGTAAGATTCCATGTTGGCATTCGTTTGCGATCTCACTTTTAAGACCGAAAACTTTATCGTCTACTTTTGTCTCAACTAGAGGCTCTACTTTCTCCTGGATGTTGAGAATTTCAACATCAAACCTACTGTTAATGTTGTCAATTTCCCCCTCCATAGTATTCATATTTTTATTAATTGCGACAATTTCAGACTTCATAGTATTTACTGCAGAAAAATTACCCACTTTTTGTTCTACCTGTTCTATTGGTTAACTAATTTTAATTCCTTGTTATTCGACCTGTGCTTTAAGTTTTAAGCTGCTCGTCAACATGTGTTTTAAGCTGAACATTCTGTGTTCTGAGCTGATTACTTTGTGTTTTAAGCTGATCGTCAACTTGTGATTTAAGCTGATCATTCTGTCCTGCAATTTGTTTGGTTAATCGTTCAAATAAGTCGTTCATGATTAAAATTTTCGCACTTTCTTATTCTACGGAATCGGTGCGCTCCGATCCTACTTCAAAATTTTCTATCGGTTAAACTGATGTATGGCCCTTCCACATTTTTCATGCTGGGAATCGATCTTGGTTTAAGCCATTCCCTCCTTGTATGACGCTTATTCATTTGTTCCCTGTTTTATTTAATTTTACTCTTAACAGCAGACATAGCACTACGTTAGAGTGACCTGTTCTTCAATGTAATTTCTGCGTCTTATGACTATTATTTAAAAATACTTTCTTTATAAATTACACAGAAAAATGTATGTGTGTTTCAGTGAAGCAATTATCTACTCGAGGAAATGTGTTAAATTACTTCTTTTTGTTGGCACATAGTTGTCTCATTACACCACGACCCTAGTCATGCCTAGCGGGTTAATGCACTTGTATAATTCTTTATCCCTGAACGCACTTTGCACTTGCTGTTGTTTAGAATTGTTGACTAGATACGGTACATCTTCTGGCCAAGTTTCTGCTGAATCATAATAGTGAAAGTATTTAGTGAAATTTAAACCGTATTTTACTTACCATATCATGTTTCCACTTGATGATGATAATGTAAATGTCTTGTTTTTTATATCGACACGACTTTTGTTTTTGTATACAATTTAACAACTGCCAATTCTGAATTTTTTGTACTTATAGAAGGTTTTCAATAGCTCTTTAACACGTGCTTTCCCAAGAAAACGATAGGTGTGTTACTAATAAAACATTACAAAAATCTCTGGATTACGGAAGGAATGAAAATATCGCTTGTAAGGAGAAAAGTTTTTGAAACAGGTAAGAGGAGCAGAGAAATAGATCTCATTATATGTTACAAGAAATACTGTGCTGTCTTGAGGAAAGTGATTGATAAATCCCTGCTTAGTGTCTGAATTCAGTGTGATGTATTGGGTTTTCTTTGGCTCAATTCACCACCGATTAGTTATTAGGCAATGCAGGCACTTTGCGAGTGAGTAGTGGAAATACGTGAACACCAGGCAAGCAGTTTTCACCAGGTTATTGCCAAACAAAGTCCGATATCTCCAACTCGCTTTGTCAACCCACCAACGCTGTGACTGTCACCCTTGTCTGAATGGTTACAGACCATTTTAGGTTCATCAATGTGAGTTGAGAAAGACTCATACTTCGCCCACTAGATATCAGATTATAAGAATCGAGTTGTATGAAAGGGAAGCAGTGGTTGGGAAGAGTGAGACAGGGTTGTAGCCTATCCCCGATGTTATTCAATCGGTATATTGAGCAACCAGTAAAGGAAACAAAAGAAAAATTCGGAGTAGGTATTAAAATCCATGGAGAAGAAATAATAACTTTGAGGTTCGCAGACGACATTGTAATTCTGTCAGAGACAGCAAAGGACTTGGAAGAGCAGTTGAACGGAATGGATAGTGTCTTGAAAGGGGGATATAAGATGGCCATCAATAAAAGCAAAACGAGGGTAATGGATTGTAGTTGAATTAATTCGGGTGATGCTGAGGGCATTAGATTAGGAAATGAGACACTTAAAGTAGTAAAAGAGTTTTGCTATTTGGGGAGCGAAGTAACTGATGATAGTCGAAGTAGAGAGGATGTAAAATGTAGACTGGCATTGGCAAGGTAAGCGTTTGTGACGAAGAGAAATTTGTTAACATCGAGTATAGATTTAAGTGTCAGTAATTCATTTCTGTAAGTATTTGTATGGAGTGTAGCCATGTATGGAAGTGAAACATGGATGATAAATAGTTTGGACAAGAAGAGAATAGAAGCTTTTGCAATGTGGTGCTACAGAAGAATGCTGAGGATTAGATGGGTAGATCACATAACTAATGATGAGGTATTGAATATAATTGGTTAGAAGAGGATTTTGTGGCACAACTTGACTAGAAGAAGGGACCGGTTGGTAGGACATGTTCTGAAGCATCAAGGGATCACCAACTTAGCACTGGAGGGCAGCGTGGAGGGTAAAAATCGTAGAGGGAGACCAAGGGATGAATACACTAAGCAGATTCAGAAGGATGTAAGTTGCAGAAAGTACTGGGAGATGAAGAAGCTTGCACAGGATAGAGTAGCATGGAGAGCTGCATCAAACCAGTCTCAGGACAGAAGACAACGACAACAACAACCCACTATCATCTACAAAATCATCCTCTACTTCCTGTTTTATTTCTTGATGTCTTCGAGGCAATCTCGACATTTCAATCTGTTCGTTAACATGTTCGTGGTACTGTATGTACGCCAATTGTCTTCCGCTAACGCCATCTGTTATCTGGCCGCGTAAACTCCTGTCATTGCCAGCTGCATCTTACATTACGCTCGGCTCATCTACTGAGTCTACGTCCTTGTCCATACTGAACGCAAATTACACCTCACTACCGTACTTGACGTTCACAGATATTTACTTTACTGAATAATATTGCAATTCGTGCCGCTGAACATCCACTGTTCGGTATTCACGTTAATTTGTGACCGACAACAAATGGATGTCCTATCACCGGGAGCCACTTGTAACGTGCGCGTGGGGCACACACTACTCGTTAAATCCTGTGCTATGCTAATTGATCGGGGTTCACTTTATGAGAAAGGATTTTCGTATAGATATCGACCGCGTGTACCTGAATGGTGGCAAATCAGACTTACACCCACTCTGTAATAACAATGATCCGTCAAGCAAGTTCGAAATGCAATTACACGTCAGTATGGAAATAAAGCAACAGTGAATACGCTACCAATTTAATAACAATACTGTCGCCAGCCTAATTAGGCATTAACTGAGTTTATTCCCAGTACACGTTGGTGTATATTCATGCAAAACAACACGTAGTAACACTGCACAATATAGTAGAATTTTAGAACCAGAAAATCTATTGAACTGATAGTTTCACGTTCTGTACTGATATGGATAACCCATGAATACATAACACTACACTACAATGTATATTACAAAACTTTATACTGTTTATTAATCTGGCTAAAATCTGGCACAGTTTACCCTAGAAATAGCACATTCGAGCCACACACAAAATGTAAATTTTGATAAAAATAAAACACTGACTTATATATTGACTTTAATTTTTTTCTGGTCAAACCCATGTGGAACACTTCGGAATTCAAATGAGGGAAAGGGGGGGGGCTGAAACTGTTATGATCACTGTATTAAAAAATTATATTACTGAAATTATCATGCATTCAAGATTTCCAGTATATGAGTTACTATTCTTTTTATCTTATTTACTTCTTATTTAAATACCTGTATATCTGTCTGTAAATGATTAAACTTCATTACTATGTCAATATTAAAGTTATCTTTCAGCTTCGTTAGACCTTCCTTATTCATTTACTGGTTCATTAACAAAACAGTTCTTTAAACACCATTCCAACATAACTAGGTCTGCAGGTAATAATTATTAACACAAAATTTAATTTTCCATTTCGGGACACTTGGATTGCACCACATTAGGAAAGCACCCTGTCTAGGTTAGTTGTGAGGATAATTAAATGATAGGAAAGTTCTGGTAAAATTTAGGTTATAATTGAACAGTTCACTTTCTGGTCCATACGAATACAGTAGTAAATGTTTCAACCTACTTGTATCGATGCGGCGGTTGGTGGGCGGCGAGATGGCGAGGCACAGGCACAACCACAGCTATGGCTCTTGACGTATCGGCACTTTAATTCTTCTTTGCGTCGCAATACTTTTCCATTTAGTGCCTATGGACTTTTGTCATGCTGTGTGGGCGTTGGAACGGCATACCTGAGGCTCAGTGAAGATACGTCTTCCAGGAGAGCCTCCTCGCTCCAGAAGGTGTTACTCAAACCAGTGCCAAACTCCAACTACTACTGCTGAACCCCGTTGTGCCGTGCAGTGCCCGTGTGCATATCCCGCGCTCGCCTGCCATCCACCTTTTACCGCTGCCTTGCAGACCGGGTATTCACCCGAGGTTTTGCATTCTACATATCCTAACACATTGCCTACATATGGACCAGATGCACAGTTGCAATTTTAAACATCTTACAACAGTTTCAACATTTGTTACATTTCAGTTCTATTACAATATTGCTTAACATTTGACATAAATATTAATATTGACATTGAAACTTGTTTACAGTTTTCTTAGCACAATGGCATGAAACAAAAAAGAAATGAAATCAGAATATCGATTACACTAGTTTATCGAAAAATCAGATGGAAAAAAATTACTTATTTATGCAATAGTACAGCGTTCTTGTTGTTACAACCTCCCCCTCTCGGCATCTCAGCAGGAAACAGAGAGAACACAGCCACCTCCCTTTCCTTTGTCGAAGCTTGCCCAGCTTCTTGATGTTACTGTACATCTCCTCCCCGTAGAATCCCGAACATCCAAGACGTCAAAAAATACATACATTTTAGAATATGCATATCTAAGGTAAGACAGGTAATTTGTCGCTTAGAAAACTTTTCTGGTAGTTAACCTCTTGCAAGACCCCAATTACTTCGAAAAACATGTATCGAGTATATATTAATCTCCTCCTCCAACCTCCCTCGAACCTACACTTTATGGTTAAAAATCACATTTTATGGACGGTAAGTAACATAATGAAGGAAAAGTGAGAATGATGTGTTTTGCAGCCATTCTAGTGCACTGTGACGTCACATATGTGCAAATCATTAATTTAAGGCTGTGTTGTGTCTTAAACGAAGTGTGGTCAATAGACTGTGGTCCATAGATTCAACTTAGAACATTTTATCTAATACATATGTGTATACGTGGCAGTGACAATTAATGTTAGTGAGAATGAATACGTAACACTTCATAACGATGGTGCCGTCTTTTGGCGAGTTTAACCAGCTGTGACGTAAATCAGCAGGCAATTTTGTTTCCCGTTTTCAGGGTTTATGGAATAGTATTTAAAATGAAACTCATGTTTGGCAACTATGTACCCCTAATTCGTTATTTATATTTTATTTCCAAATGTAATTTTTTAATTATTTATAGCTAAGATTTTATTCAGGATGAGTCAGGAGGAAAAGTACACGCTTTGAAGGGATACAGCATTACTGTTTCTCGGTAGAATAATTCATACAGACATATGCATCATTCATAAAGATTTCCTAAATTGAACACATTTAATAACACTTTAGTAAACGTTTCGTCAATAACTCGAATACTTCACCCGCAACCCACCCCGAGTGGCATGGTGTTGCAGTAAAAAGTTAAATTACGTTAAGTCTGCGACAGACAATCTCGTAATTACTTTTTCTCTAGGATTGGTAGTTTACATGAAGAGCGCGGCGTACAAGCGCTGTAGGTTAGGCAGTTTTTATGGACCAATTTGAGGCAATTTCCTGACTTGAGAGGCTGTTGCTATTTGTATCAAATTATTTACCTTATCTTCCTCTACACTGATGCGGTACTTTGTAAACAATGACAATATTTAAATAATACCCAAAAGTAACAAAATACATCGAAAGTGTTATATCTCGTAAACCATGATGAAATGGAATTAAGTTCAGAAACACTAATAGCATCACTCCTCAAAACATGTAGGTTTCCTCCTTACACGTCCTATATACTCGTTCGAAAATTCCTTAGCGAATGATTTATAGCTTCGAATTAAATATGCTGATGTTACTGTTAAAACTGTACATAAACTATTTTGAGAAGTCAGGAAACATAGTTGTCAGCATTTTCCGTAGTTTTGACTGTTCAAATAATTTGACATATTTTTAATAAAAAAATGTTTTGGACTCTTTTCAGCCCAACTCAAGTGGGGCAACATTGTAATAGTAACATAGATTCCGATTGGGGGAGAGGAGGTGAGTGATTTACTTTTTGATAAACGATTCCGGTCGTTCAGATACTTTTCAGCAGAGGCCACACAACTACATCGCAATTCACACTTACATTTTAGTACTAGGCTCGGATTGGAGGAGAAGAGAGAGAGAGAGAAAAATGTGTGTACGTCGTCTGAAGTGTGCAATAACATATCTTTGACCTTGCGATCAGTTTAATATTACCTCAGAGTTACACATGTGTAGCTAAATTATGTAATTTGACACTATTTTGACTACAAAGGTAAATGTATTTCTGAAACAATGACGATCCTTGGCTTTAGTTCCAGGATGAAGTAATTCATTCTGCAAAATTAGCATAATTTTTATTACTGCACTCTGACTGGTTGGTCTTACAGACGTATGCATTGGAAACAATACAACTTCAAACGGCTTTTGAACATCATTTAACCCTCGAGCGGGCGCACTGCTGTAAAAAGTACCACAGCAGCTGTTTTTATGGTGCGTTAACCTTGAAATATAGCGCCACCGTTTCCGTGTATTCCACTGCTGATATTTTCTCGACAATGTTAAACTATGAAAATTAACCAAAGAAACTGAAGGTACTTTGTTTTCTGATCTGTAAGAAACGAGGTGTTGAAGGTTGTAAAAAGTAAAACGTGCGGTGTGAAAGTTGCAAGCTTTGTTTCAGCAGCCATTATGCAGAGGTAAGTTAAGTGCACTTATTCATTGTTTTCCATTTCTTTTACATACATGTTAAGCGTTAATTTGTTTGTACTGCATTTTGAATTAATTTATTCGCTTCATTTCTATTGATGTTTTATTTCAGTTCAAAGGGCGTGTCAGACGAGGAAACTCGCAAACTACTGGAAGAAAGCGATTATGACGTCCCTCCAGACTGTTCAGGTCTGGAGGAAAGTTAAGTGGATTTCTGTGATGAAAACGTGGAATGTGAGGACCAAGGCAGTGAATCTGAACTGGAAGGCATGGATGGTGCTGCTCTCTAAGAGAAAGCAGTTGTGCGAGAGTTCTTTATTGGGAAAAGCAAAGTAATACTTTGGTGTAAAAGCGAGTGTGCTAAATCGTCAAGAATCAGCATAAAAAACATTGTGCAAATTCTACCAGGTCCAAAGAAAAATGCGGTGGATGTAACTGATGAAGTTAGTGCTCTCCTGAAAATAACTCACCTTGACATTCCTGATGAAATCGAAAACTATACAAATATGTACATAAGTAGACAGCGAGACACACACAAATTCTTACACAAAAGAGATAATGAAGTTATACCAAGACACGAAATTATGGCTGTGTTCGTATTTCTTTTTTATTTCAACAAGAAAAGGCCAAAACGCTAATACACTGGGAGTCTAGGCGGCAGATGGAACAGAAAAGCAACTGCTAACGGCTGTAATGAGTGACATCAGGTTTCCGTTTCTTCTACGCAGTAAGCGGATTTCACCCGTTCCCTGGCCGCTGTGTACTGAGAAAGTATATAAGCAGCAAACCAACTAAACATGAGATAAAAAAAATTTTCACTATGTGATGCAAAAACATTTTGTTGCAGTAATCTGGAGCTTTACTGCAACGTGGAACCAGAAGGGCAATATCGGGTAAATGCTCAAGTGTAGGAAGCCTTTTGATGCGTGTAGAAAATTCTGGAAGGAAACTTACAACTGACTAATGGTCCCAAGATACCTCATTTCTGAATATTTGCTGCAGAGTAACACCAATTGGACTGGTATGATAAGGAGGAAAAGAAGTCAAATTCTTCCGGAATTTCGCCCAAATAAAAGAATAGAAGATGGAAGTCGTATGTTTTGATTTCAGTGGTATAAGATCTTAGCCTGATATTTCCCTCGTAAAAACCTGTGCTCTCCTGTTATTGTCTACTATGTGAAAGCAAAGACAGCTGCGAAAGCAAAGAGAGCTTCACTGCAAATTTAAACGCAGCCGAAACCTCTCAGACAAACAGAAGCTAAACGATGTCAAAGTTAGCGTAAGGAGGGCTATGCGTGAAGCGTTCAGTGAATTCGAAAGTAGAATTCTATGTACCGACTAGACAGAAAATCCTAGAAAGCTCTGGTTTTACGTTAAATCATTTCCAAACCTGTTTCACAGAGGAAGACCGCAGTTGCATCTATAAATCCTTACACGAACGAAAAAGTGGCTGATATCGAAATAAGTGTCCAAGAAATAGAAAAGCAACAGAAATGACTCAAGAGCGGAAAGTTCACTGGACGTGACGGGATACCAATTCGATTGTACACAGAGTACGCGAAAGAACTTGCGCGTAACTATAGGCCTATATCTCTGTCATCGATCTGCTGTAGAATTTGGAACATGTCTTTTGCTCACGTATCATGTCATTTCTGGAAAACCTGAATCTACTCAATAGAAATCAACATGGATTCCGGAAACAGCGAATGTGTGAGACGCAACTCGCTCTATTTGTTCATGAAACCCAGAAAATATTAGATACTGGTTCCCAGGTAGATACCATTTTCCTTGACTTCCGGAAGGCGCTCGATACAGTTCCGCACTGTCGTCTGATAAACAAGGTAAGAGCCTACGGAATATCAGACTAGCTGTGTGGCTAGATTGAAGAGTTTTTAGCGAACAGAACACATAATGTTGTTCTCAATGGAGAGACGTCTACAGACGTTAAAGTAACCTCTGGCGCGCCACAGGATTGGGTTATGGGACAATGGCTTTTCACAATATATATATAAATGACCTAGTAGATAGTGTCGGAAGTTCCAGGTGGCTTTTCGCGGATGATGCTGTAGTATACAGAGAAGTTGCAACATTAGAAAATTGCAGCGAAATGCATGAAGATCTGCAGCGGATAGTCACTTGGTGCAGCGAGTGGCAACTGACCCTTAACATAAACAAATGTAATGTACTGCGATTACATAGGAAGAAGGATCCTTTATTGTATGATTATATGATAGCGGAACAAAAAGTGGTAGCAGTTACTTCTGAAAAATATCTGGTGGTATGCGTACGGAACGATTTGAAGTGGAATGAGAATATAAAATTAATTCTTGGTAAGGCGGGTGCTGGGTTGAGATTCATTGGGGGAATCCTTAGAAAATGTAGTCCATCAACAAAGGAGGTGGCTTACAAAAGACTTGTTGGACCTATACTTGAGTACTGCTCATCAGTGTGGGATCCGTACCAGGTCGGGTTGATAGAGGAGATAGAGAAAATCCAAAGAAGAGCGGCGCGTTTCGTCGCAGGGTTATTTGGTAAGCGTGACAGCGTTACGGAGATGTTTAGCAAACTCAAGTGGCAGACTCTGCAAGAGAACCTCTCTGTGTCGTGGTGTAGCTTGCTGTCCAGGTTTCGAGAGGGTGTCTTTTGGATGAGGTATCGAATGTATTGCTTCCCCCTACTTATACCTCCCGAGGAGATCACGAATGTAAAATTAGACAGATTAGAGCGCGCACGGAGGCTTTCCGGCAGTTATACTACTCATGATAATACATGCGGTTTAACTCCTTTGGTAAAAAATGAAATAAATATTTCGTTTCATATCGTTCACCGTAGTCGATGTAATTCGAAAGTCAGGAGCTGTGTCATTCATGAATTCAATATATTAATTTAGTTATATTTAGTCACAAGAAACTAGCACCGGTAATAGCTATTTTGGTTTTCACGATGAACAACAACTGAGAGAAGCTATCTTGTACTTTTCATGCTCTGCAGCTTTTACTAATCGTGAATGTGTCATCCTTTTATGTCGTGGCACACCATCAGCTGTGTCTGTATGACAGATAGCGCTGATAATGGGCAATGCCCGAAACTAGTCAGGGGAAATAAAATACTGCGACAAAGCAGATTTTGTTGAACGTTTAATCAATAAGATGAAAGATTTATAAAGATGTAAGTGGTAATGCAGTACAAATTAATCACTAAACTGAAATAGGTTGAATCAGTGATTTCTTTCTGTAGGTTATAGGTACCGGTGTTGCTGAATCTGAGTCAAAAGATTGCCATAAACTTTACGAATCTCAGTGAAAGTGGCAATTCATTCTCATTTCTTCCTTGTATTGTCTAATTTTCAACTAATTGGAGGTCCACTAAGTTACTTAAAATTATACACCCCACTTACCTTTGTACCTCAATGAAATCAACTATTTTTTCCCTTTGTAGTTGGTGATATGTTCTGTGAAGATCTCGCACATTTTCCAGAGGAGACTCAGACAACTGTGTTTTCATATCTTGCCTACCTCCTACCTAACGAGATGGCGAGGTTACAGCTTTGATCTTTATTTTGAGGAACTCTTTTCATCTTTAGATGAATTGAGGATGTTTGCAACCAATAAATCCTGTAGCCTTGCTGTAATAAAGTGGATTTCTATATATTCAGTATTACTAAGGAAGTTAAAAGCAGTTGATAAGAATGTGTTTATGTGTAATGTGATTCACATCTGTTGCCGTTTTAGAATGGCGACATACTTTTGAGAAATTCTGAGTACTTGGGAAGTTAAACAGAGATATCTGCCGAATAAAATGGTAATACAGACTTATAAATAAAAAGAATCAACGGTCAGTGACAGATTCAGTATACTGTAAATAATTTTCAGGCTGAAGTTTTCTGAACTGTGCTGTAAGTTCAAATAATTTTAGCTAAATTAGAAAAAGACCTGCAGGTAGGATTCGAAAATTATTTCATTGGTACAATTAAAAGAAATATTTATATTCGACTATAGTGTCATTTATTGCGAAGTAATAAACTACGAGTGCTGACTTAAGCACGTCTTAATGGTTGTACTGGTCAACGTTCCAGCCGCTACTATGTAAGGAATATTGAAAAATGAAGTTCTATGTGAGCAACAAGAAGTAAGGATAGTGAAGTGAATTTATGCTACAAAACCTTTTACAGAAGTTATCAAAGGTATTAAAACTCCTTCAAGCAATCATATCAAGTGATTTAAGTTATTTACTGATACTTCATCGCCATGACTGGCGATTGGCGCTATGTTTTATTACGTTACGTCGACTGCAAGTTACAGTCACAGACCGGAATTGGCAGGATTTTTGTCACCAGTAGTTAGTACACGATTCTTGAAAGAAAGCAGTGGAGGCGGTAGAGAGTTAGGTTGTGTTGGGTGCGGGAAGTTGGTACACCACAATAGCAATTAATATTCAGTTCCGACTACTGAACGAGAAATGTGTTTAATAAAACGACTGCATAGTTTATAACTGAATAGTGTCAGTAGAGAATGGTAGGTATAGGGATCTAAGAAAACTGTTAAGGAAAAATTTCAAAAACACTCCACTGAACACAAACTTAAAGTTAAAAAGAAATTAAGTCAGTTCCAAGGACCCTCCAGAGAATCGAATTAATATAGCACAAATTGCAAAGGTCATTCAAAATAATTACAGAAAGATAAACGATCTCTCTTCATGATAAATAAAGGTTTTACAACGTGTCAGCGAATTTAACTTTAATGCTCTTTGTTGCGCAAGGTAATCGTACACAAAAGACACACAGAAACTGAGATAATTTACCTAAGGGTCAGAACACTTTAATTGTACTCACTCAGTAACAAACCAGCCCCCTCCCCCCCGCCTCTAAAAATTGGTTGGACAACAGTGATAAGGCATAACACCTCTCAAATTCCTACGGAAGCAGGTCGCATACGTTAAAATAATTAACCTTTGACAGAATAATTAGTTAGTTGTTTTCCATTCAGCACACTCAACCTGGTGGATCAAGTACGAACACAGGTGTCAAAGTGTCTAATGTATTCACCACACATCCGATTGTTTCCTAAATCGCCTAATGCATTCCGACTTTCCGTCATTTTAAAGGCTATAAAGTACAACATAACAATGTTATAAAAAGATTTTGGCATAATATAATGAGCAGAATATGGCTTTCTATCTTACAGTGTTATGTAGAACTAGCAAAGTTCATTAGATTCATTACTTTTCGTCAACATTCTCAATCACGAGACTCACACAACCTGTTGCAAAGGAACATATTTCAAACCAAGTGGACGCAATAGCGAGGCGGCGTTGCGTACGTGGTACATGTGGCATTTGTTTGTTTACAACAAATTTTTCATCGTTAGGTCGTATAAAACTATTTCATAGGTAAACAATACATGTAAACCACCTTACAATATTTGACAATACATATTTCTTTTCAAAAGAATACTTAACCGAGGTTTTGAGTGGTCTAAAATAATACACTGGAAAATCACATTGGGTGGTGCACGGATGCATGACACTAATGGTCTGTTAACAAACAGTTTTTGACAACTTACAGATTACTATTTGCTAGCATCAGTAAAAGTTCATTGTTTACAAAGTCTGCAAATACCAACCAAGGCAAACAGGAATCACTTACTAAGAACAGGTCGCGCCAATGCGCTGCTATTTCCGCCAGAGGAATAAAATGCATGTATACATAGTAAAATCAAACAGCCTGAGAAGGCTCAATCTTGGAACCCATATATCAGTTCCATTAATAGTATATGGTGCTGAGTTATTTCTTATTATGAATTCCTTTAACTCCTTATGTGGCGCATAGGACTGCAACAAAGGATCGCCATCTGTTTCTGTCTTCTGTTATTATCTTCATTTCTTCCCATCTTATTCCTTACTGATGGCCTTCTGTTTCAACTGACCGTCTCCATGTCATTTTGGGCTTGCCTAGTCTCCGTCGTCCTTACAGGATCCAGTCAAGTACTTTTCTTGCAATTTGTTTATTTGGTCTTCTAAGAGTATGTCCTAACCATCTCCACTTCTTTCTTCTGATTTGTAACTCAACTGGATTCTGGTTGGTAATTTCCCAGAAAGTTGCATTAGAGATGACGCTTGACCACCTTATCCCCAGGATATTCCTCAGGCAATTGTTGCTGAGTGTCTGCAGCTTGTGGATTAACTGTTTTGTCACTTTCAATGTTTCACATCCACAAAGGAGCACAGATTTTACATTACTTCGAAATATCCGCAATTTGGACCTCAGTGATATTTCCTCCGATCTCCAAATAGAGCGTAGAGTTGTAAAAGCTCCTCTTGCTTTGTTGATGCGGCTGTTAATGTCCTCAGTTGCGCCGCCATATGCTGAAATCATGCTTCCAAGGTAGCAAAACTTATAGAACTTTTCCGTTACCTGGCTCCCAAGCTTAAGCTCTGCAGTGCTATTATAATTTGCCCGTATGTCTTTAGTTTTTTGGGCGTTAGTTTTCTAGCCAACTTCCTTCGCTGCAGATTTCATATCGTCGAAGCTGTGGGATAGAAGGCAAATGTCATCTGCAAAAACTAGGTCTTCTAGATCTGTCCCATTGCTCCATTTCCTTCCTCTCACTTTATCTATTGCTTGCGCCATTACAAGATTAAGAACGATGTTAAAAAGTATGGGTGAGAGCTTGCAGCATTGCTTAACTCCAGTTTTCACTGCTATTGGATCTGAAAGCAGACCTTGATGTTGAATCTGGCATGTGTAGTTTTCATACATCCGCTTGACGAGAGCTATTATTTTCTTGGGAATTCCAAAAGTTCGCAGTGAACTCCAAATTTTTGTTCTAGTTATACTGCCAAATGCCTTTTCAAAGTCTACAAACAGCATGTAATCTGGTGACTGTTATTCACATGAAGGGTCTGCTATTACTCTCAAGGTGTTTGTCTGGTCAATGCAAGAGCGACCTTCCCTGACTCCTGCTTGTTGTCTTCTTATGTTCTTGTGTTTTATCCTATTTAGGACTATTAGTGAAGGGATCTTACTTTGGATTGACAGCAGGGTGATGCCTATCCAACGATCACAAACGGATAGGTCTCCTTTCTTGGGAAGCTTGATGAGCAAGCCTCTGTTATGATCATTTGGTACCATACGGCTGTCAGGAGTGGATGTAAAATTTCTACTGTTACACAGGGATCTGCTTTAGGTAACTCTGGGTTGATATTGTCCAGGTCTGAAGCTTTTCCGTTTTTTATTTGTTGGACGGCTTTGGCGAATAGTTCCCTGGATGGCTCTTCTACGTTAATTTGCATATCCTGTAGGAGTCCTTCCCCATTCACATTCAGCTGAGTTACATCGTAATCTGTGGTTTCGCGGTTCAGAACGTTCTCAAAATGTTCTCTCCATCTCTGCACTTGGTCTTCTCGATTGGTGAGTAGTTTGCCTAGCTTGTCCTTCATTGGGATATCACCCCCCCATCCCAATTTCTTATTTGAATTTTTCTTGTGATGTTGTATAGTGTCTTGTCATCGCCTCTGTTAGACGCTGCCTTTGCCTTGGCTGCGAGATTATTGTTGAAAGTTCTCTTATGTTTTCTGAAACTCCTTTTCCCCATCCTATTTAATATTCGGATTTCCTGTTGGACTTCTTCTTTTGCTTTCCCTGGCCGTGAGTGATTTAGCAGCAGTTCTGCCTTTCTCCTCTGGTGTTTCGCATCCCAAGTACGGTCAGAGATCCAGTCATGTGTGCTGTGATCCATTGTTCCAAGAATTTCTTCAGCAGTCTGTGAATAGATCATTTTCACAGCGTCGCATTGCCCCTCTGCGTTATTTTCTCCGATTCCTCTGCCAGGCACTTTAAAACGATTTCTCAGTCGGGTCAAGAAATCTTTTCGGACAGTTGTATTGTCCCACTTTCTACAATTAAACTTAAACCTCTTTGCTCACAATGTCTTATGTGTGCAGCTATTTTTAGTAGGGCTGTTTCTAGCATAAGGTGGTGGTCACTTCCGACATCTGCTCCTCTTTTATTCCTCAAATTAGAACGATATGTTTGCGTAATGTGTATACATAAAGATACGTTATAAACGTCCCCGTTCGTAGTCGCTAATTATAACAATATGTTTTTTTATGCTGCAATGAATAACTATAATCAGCGGTGGAAATATATTTGCGAACGCCGACCGTGTGCGGCTGTTTCCTGTTGGATCGTCTGATCAGTCGGAAGTTGCATTGCAGAGGAGAGTAAATGCCTATTCAAAATATAATTATTTCTGGATAGCTCAACCGTAGTTTATCATGCATTTACCACTAGAATGTGGCGCGGAGAAAATATTTCGCCGCATACAACTTCCGTCCGATTTCGACGACAGAATTCGTGACTGTGAACTCTCAATTTGGCAGAAACATAAAGAAAATTAAATAACTTCATGAAGGAGTGAGACATAGATTCTACACTAAATAAATAGTCCATACACCAATTCCATTTAAATCTGAATTTATGGCCATTAATAGAAGAACTTACACTGCAATGAAAAATTTAACATGGATGCCGTTTTCACTGGAACTTCTCTTCTGGTAATGACAATAATTCCTTTGACGTTTTCACATACACGTCGCACAATAAATTTACTGCTATGCAGTATTGCACTTTCAGTACTGCACTTTACTTTACACTAAAATAATATTATGTTTAATGATAATAATACGGCGGCAAGACATGCGCGTCCGATACAAGTTACAAGAGACCAAGAGACAAGAGAAGAATGAGTAACTGTTCATCGAGAATATCTCATACATAAAAAAGTAAAATGTGTAAAAGTGTTCTTCTTCTGTCCGTTTTTCGCACCGCGGTTTTCAAAGTCAATAACTCTCTGCATCTCTGACGGCACTTCGACAATAAACAAGTTACGTCACAGGTTGTTCACCTTTTACATTCTCGCAACATTATTTGCTAACTGTAGCTGTTGCCGAGCGACTGCTCGATTAGTGAATGATTTAAAGTGATAAGGCAATCACATAATGTTACAACATCTAGGATTGATTTCGCCAGGTCCTGCTAATGGCAAAGTGGTCTATCTGGTTCACTGTGTTGCCGTCAGGTAATAACCACGACATTTTGTGATATTGTTATGTGGGTAAACTGAATCACTACTGATCAAGTTAAACATACCGCTTAGGTCTATGAGGCGTTCTACACTTTCATTTCGGGTTCCCAGCCCATGTTGACCGATAATATGCTATATCCCATTGTTGACATTCCCAGTTTGTGCGTTAAAAACACCCACCAGATTGAGGATATTTCTTTTTCGACACTTTTGCATTGTTTCTCGAAGTATGCTGTAAAACTTGTCTTTCTCTTCATACTCAGACACATTTGTTTGTGCGTAACATTGTACAATGGTGACTGGTCTCACTCTCGTTCCAAAGCGAGCGACTATGTCTGCAATTGGGTGCCACTGTATCAGAGACTGCTATGCTCTCTGGTCTATAAGTAATTCTACCCCTTCACTATGTGTTTCATCCTTTCTTCTGAATTACAGCAGACTGTCTCCTTCCTTTATTCTACTTTCTCCAAATCCAGTTATTCTCGTTTTGCTTAATACCAAAATGTCTACTCTGTATCGTTCCATTTCTTGTGCCACTTTCATTTTTTCACCAGTTTGTCACATTGTCCTCACGTTCAAGAACCCTATACGTGTCACCTTTTTCATTGCCAAGGTTGTCATCTTTAAATCCGTTTGATTGTTGATATTCTCTGTTGCAATATCTGTGATACGTAGTGTTTATTCCAATCTAGCTCACAGGAGTTTTGTGTCGGGGCTCTCTCCCTTAACCTTTGAGGGTCCTCTCTCTCTCTCTCTCTCTCTCTCTGCAAGGCAGTAGCTACTGGATTTGGTCCGCCCCGTGTATTTTATTTACCGGGTACCCACCATAACTGGTGAGCGTTCCCCTATCCGCCACCTGCGTAGAAGCCCGATGGGAGACTGGTAACTCCTCACGAGTGCTGATAACACTGGTAAACTAGGAAGCCACATTCTACTCTTACACTATGTCTGTAATCAGTTGTGAAATTAAACTTACTGTAATATATTTTTCCGGCAGTTTTGTTTTGTTTTATAGCATTGGAAAATAGCGGAATGTCGAAAAATGTAAAGTGAATTCGGAAGTCATAGAAAGTTTGCCCATGGCATCAGAAAGTTATTAAAGTGCATCCAAATGGCCGCTTCGGCTCATAGAGCTTTCATACAAATTGCTGCAAACAAAAAGTCACCTTACCTTAAATAAATACAAGGAACAATGTTGTTACTCATGATGGGAGAGGAAACTAAACATTTATCAGAAAAGGGTCTGAGCAGCATTCCCTCCAGAATAACTTACTATTATGTTTACACATTATTCTGAACCAACAACTCTAGCAAGTCTATACACTTCAAATAAGGTAATGTCATTTATGGGGACTGCGCTTAAAGTAAACGCAACACATACGTGCCATGTTTCCAAAAATGTCAACAACGTTAAAAGGGTTTCAAACATAATGAAGTGTAAGGAGTGTGTGAGAACTCTGCATTACATTGAAAACAATATATCCAACTTAACGGTATTCTTTGCATTGTCTAAGAACTCAGATATCGATAGTAACAATCTCAGGGCGAAATACAGGATTGCAATTCTAAGCATTGTGGTGAGACGAGGTGTGTCTGTGATAGTGGAAGTAGAAGTGTTGGCCGAGAGCTCGGATACGGTAGACGAGTCACACTGTGTGCAAATTTATATTAATAAATAATATATACTGTATAATTAACTAAACAACTGATTTTTCGCACTTTTATCATTTCGATTCCTTAAAGATTTTTAAGCGAATGCAATGTCTTTGACTTTTAACTTACATCCCTTCCTGTATTCCCTTAAATGTTGAGATTTATACATGTTGTTTAAATGGTTCTTGGTCCGCCATAATTAGTTCTCCTTCTTGACCGTGTGTACAATATTGATTCTTAATCGGACTTTGTCTTCTGATGCAGGCAGCTACAATGACTTAACATTAGGATAATGCGCGGAACAAAAGAAAACTTTCGTGGGTTTGCACAGAAGCGAACTCCCAGACTTCATATTTTCATAAAATTGTTGATCAGACAACATACTGTATCACAAGAAATACACCTTCTCGTCACGAGAACTAACGACAGAGTCTCTCCAATAAATGTCAAAAAAATTTGAAAAAGGAAGTTTCCATCATTTCTCTTTCGCCCTCCGGCGTAGCAAAATATCTCTTTGCCGACGCTTACAGTGGCCGCGCTAGTGTTTATTGTCATTGGTAATAATTTTAATCGTAGCATGTCGGGGCTTTTCCTTTATGTACCTATACAACTGCCCTCACGTCGGTGATGGCAGATCTCACCACACTCAAGGACTGATTTCATTTATATAGCCAGAAGAGATTTAGATTGCTTAACTAAGCTTGATGATGGAATTCGAGGTAAAATTCTCAAGCATAGAGAAAGAGCAAACGCAGGGTTAGGTTCGTGATTGTTGGTCCGAGTTTTCAATAATTCCATGTTTGCTTGTCAGTTAAAGAAGCCTGCTTATCCTCCAAATAACAATAATTACAGTAGATAACAAATGTAAACTATTTTCTGCATTGTGTTTGAAAAAAGGGTGGATTTACCTGCTGCTCAAAACACTGGTAGAATGAGTTTTTCTCTACGACGTCACATCTCCTAGATACACAGAAGAATAAAAAATGGTAACAATGAAGATTGACAAGAAATAAGTCAAACAAAAATACATATTCAGATCAATAATGTTTTGTATGTATATACGGGCATGATGACAATACAGGTTCCAAATTAGTTCATAAGATATTTTCACCTTTAATCATCTTTGAATTTTTAAAAATGCAACGACGCAGCTCTTCTTTTGTTTGCCGTTTCGTCACTCTCCCTAACAAGACCGATCATCGAAGGATTAAAATGGCCTTGGTAACGGTGTTCCATGGTAAGAATGTCTTCGTGAAAGCGTTCAGCATGCTCATCGCTTGCGGCTCCAATATTTTCCGGGAAGAAATCAAGGCGAGAAAGCAAAAAGTGAATTTTAAGCGACATTCTACACCCCGTGTTTTTGTAGTAATCCAACAGATCATTCACAATTCTAACATAGTTCTGTCTTTTCTGTTACCCATAAAGCCTTTCATAATTGATTTAAAAGAAAACCAAGCAGCCAACTGGATATCTATGAGTATGGTAACAAAGGTTGGATCTTTCAGAAATTTTCTTATTTGTGTTTCAGCAAATATACCCTCTTTCAGCTTTGCCTCACTGCATATGGGAAATTTTCTTTTGAGTGATTGAAGGCCTCAGTTTCTTTATCCAGGGCTTTTACAAAGTTCTTGATAAGGCCCAACTTGATATGAGGGGACGGAAAATTATTTTATCGGGCTCAATCAGTGGGGTGTTGATAACATTTACGTTTCCGGGAACATCTCATTTCTTTATAGGCCATTCCTTGACTATATAGCGGTTCGTAGGGTCACGGTTCTCCCAAAGGCACAAAAAGCAGCAGTATTTCGTGAATCCAGCCTGTAAACCTGTAACAAGTCCAACAACTTTTATATCACTGCAAAGCTACCTTTCATAATCCTTATATTTGGTTGCCTCTAGCACAAAAGCAATAGTTTTGTAAGTTGTTTTCATGTCTGCTGCGTAAGCCAAAGGTACCGATCAAAATGCATTGCCATTATGCAGTAGTACCGCTTTCAAGCAGGTTTTACTGGAGTGAATAAATAGTCGCCACTCCTGTGGATTATGTTGTAAACCTAGCTGCATCGTCAGACCATTGAAATCTCTACATACACACATTGAATTCTGCATATCTAAATACTGAGCGAAGGAAGCACCTCTTGATCTGAAACAGGAAATGTTTGTCCCTGGAGCTAGAAGGTTCCGTTGCAGTCTCGACCCCAAGAGTTCTGTTTGCTGTTTCGAAACTTTTAGATCTCTAACCAAGTGGTTCAATTCCTTTTGATTAATTCATTTTGGGTAGTACTCTTCTCTATGTTCAGTACTTTCTGATTCATTTGATATGGTGACTGGTTCCGTGGCTTTCAAGTTACAGACAAGAACTAGAAAGCCCTCTCCATGGTGCACAGCCAAATGTACTGAAGATACATTTGTATACTTCATTTTATGTCTAGTTTTGCTTGGATGTAACGAAATATTTGTAAAACACAAGTAACAATCTGAATAATTGTCACTAGGCTCCTACCACACCATCGGAACAACTAATGGCATTGCTCGGCGTTTTCCCTTCAGCCACTCGGCTAACGTTATAGTACAGGTTATGCAGGCAATTTGAGGTGCAAAATTTTTATCGTGCTCACCAACAGGACAATAAAATGTGTGTGAAATACTATGAGACTTAACTGCTAAGGTCATCAGTCCCTAAGCTAACACACTACCTAACCTAAATTACCCTAAGGACAAACACACACACCCATGCCCGAGGGAGGACTCGAACCTCCGCCGGGATCAGCCGCACGTCCATGAATGCAGCGCCATAGACCGCTCTTCTAAACGCGCGGCACCAGCGGGACAATCAAAATACAATTTATATGCCTTCTTAACCCAATCAGTGTTTTTCTTTTTTTTTTTACTTTTGGGGTGAATTCCCCACACGCATAACAAAAGTTGTCGGGGTGGTTTAGACAGCAACGAGATTTACTAGTTGTCATTTATCTTAGTGTAATTTTAAACACAAAAAGTGTGCACTTTCTTTCACAAGAAACACTCACTGAGGTTCTCTTTCACACCACTGTATTACCACACATACCATTTACTGACGATTTGTAGATCTTCTGGCTCTCCTCCGCAAATCACAAACAAACAATCAACAAAACAACATCAAAACAGAAGAACAGCAAAAGTGAAATACTGAATACGAAAAATAAAAACCTTTAAAAACTCAAAAATGGTACGTGCTAGAATATTTTTAAAGCTATATTCGGATTCTACACATCAAAACGCATACTAGTTGATTTATCACATCCCAGATGCAAATGGCTGTTGACTACTGTCATTATCCACATATAATTAACATAGAAATTCTGTCGTTATTAAATTTTAATGTAACTTTGGAATTGAAATAACTTGTTAATGAGGCACTCAGCCATTATTGATACCTATGTCATGGTAATTTTCATTGTCTATTATTGTTTATGTGTTATGATAATTCTGAAGTTTTACATAGACTCAACTTATGAAATCCCTTCTGACAAGTTATTTAGCAGTTAACAGGACACAAGCAAACTCCTTTTTATTAAATTCATTAGTAGCAATAAGATTTAGCCACAGCTGGTGTATGTTGCTGCGTATTACTGTTAACCACATGGAAAAATGTGAGTTCAAAACGTGGGGCCAAAACAGCGATTCTGACACACCACAACATGTCATTACTCTAATTCAGTAAATTCCGTTGCACAAGTCAGAATATGTATCGCTTGTAAATTCTCATTCAAAAACGCAGTCAGATACCTTATCCAAATGTTAGTTTTAAGTGTTGCATGTAACGATATGTTGAAGGCTTCAAGACAGTGAAACTGAAACTCATGCAACACGCATAGAGTATTACATTCCGTTACATTCCTAGTTACATTCCGTTTACTGATAGCTCAGGTTGCTTATTGAATCAATTTTCACACAGGAACAGAGGAAATATTTGTTGTAGCTAGGTTGCATATTCATTACAGAGGTTAACGCAAAGCTGTATGGCCGTAGAATGCTTACAAGCAAAATGAAACAAGCTCCCTAAGCTTGAAATCAAACCAAGGTACGCTGACCGGCGAAAATATCAAAAGAAAGACAACGTACACAGACAACTTGGGTATGGTTTAAACTCAGAATCACGGAAGCTAGGTGGACGGCGTTACACATGATTGTAGTATTTTGTGTTTAACCAGGCTTCTTTTTAGAATAAGTATAGTTTTTGGTCATGACAAATGGTTTAGACTTGCAATACATGTGTACATGTATATCCACACAAGAATGTGTGTATTGATGTTTATACGTTTCGTATCTTCTCCTAAACTGCTGGACCGATCTCAGCCAAACATGTTAGGTGTTTCGCTTTCTATGTGGAAGAAATGTCTGGAGAGTAAGAACTACCAACATGTCAGTGGCGTGAGCGCTAGGGTGAAAGAAAGATGGGGTACCTCACGAACCGGAACTCGCAAAACTGTGTTTTACACAGTATCTGCATATGATAGCACTTAAGTGACTTGCCACAGACTTTATACATTGTTTTAAATCTTTACGATACAGTTTCTCACTGACACTCTCCACGTTATGATGAAAGGCCAGAAGTTTATCGCTTACTACATTTTCGGTGTTCAAGCTGTAAAACTGTTGCATCAGGCATACCGTGATAATAAATGACTGCTTTACTTCTAACTGTATTCGTGACACATTTTCCAGACAGAATCAAGACATCCCACTTAATGTAGCTATGTAGCTGCAAAATTATATCACTGTGGGAGACGTAATTCAGGAGATGCACTGAAGAGCGAAAGAAACCTTACGTAATATCGTGTAGGGCAACCACGAGCACACGGTAGTGCTACAACATGACCTGGCACGGGCCGGAGTAATGTCTGAAGTAGTGCTGCAGGGAACTGACACCATTAATCCTGCACGTCTGCCCGTGAATCCGTGTTGCAAGTCATTCCAGATTTGCTCAATAACGTCATGCCTGGGGAGTCCGACGGTCAGCGGTAGTGTTTAAATTCGTATGAGTGTTCCTGGAGCCACTCTGTAGCGATTTTGAACGTGTGAGATGTCGCCTTGTCCTGCTGGAATTGTCACGTCCGTCGGAATGCACAGTGGACGTGAATGGATTCAGATGATCAGACAGGATGCTTACGTACGAGTCACCTGTCAGAGTCTTTCCTAACGATTTCAGGGGTCCCACAGCACTCCAACTGCACAACCGTCACACCGTTAGAGTGCCTCCACCACCCTGAACAGTCTCCTACTGACATCCAGTGTCCATGGATTTATGAGGTCGCTTGAGGTCGTCTCCATATTCGTACACGTCCATCCACTAGATACAATTTGAAAGGAGACTGATCCGACCAGGCAACTTGTTTCCGGTCGTCAACAGTACGATGTTGGCGTTAACGGGCCCAGGCGAGGGGCGAGGAGTAATGCTGTGTGTAGTGCAGCCATCGACGATACACAAGTGGGCCTCGGATCAAAAGTTCATATCGATGATGTTTCGTTAAATGGTTCGTACGCTGACACTTGTTGATGCACCAACATTGAAATCTGCAGAATTTTGCCTACGGGCTGCACTCCAGTCACGTTTAACGATTCTCCTGGGTCGCCATTGGTCCCGTTCTTGCAGAATCTTTTTCCGGCCTTAGCAATGTCGGAGATTTGATGTTTTACCGGATTCCTGATATTCTCGTTACACTCGTGAAATGGTCGTACGGAAAAATCGCCACTTCATCATTACCTTGGGGATGCTGTGTCCCATCCCTCATGCGCCAACTATAACACCACGTTCAAAATGTCTCAAATCCTGCTAACTGCCATTATCGCAGCACCAACCGTCTAACAATTGCGCCAGACACTTCTGGTCTTATATAGGCGTTGCCGACCGGAACGCCGTATTCTGCCTGTATATATATCTCCGCATTTGAATACGCATTCCTATACCAGTATCTTTGGCGCTTCAGTGTGCGATGTAATTGAGCTCGATGGAACCGAAACTGGAGGTCGAATTTCGATAAAGAGACAGTGAAATATGTGTACAAATATGTCTGAAGCCTATACATACAATAAAATGAATGAATGTATATACGTTGTAGATATCTATATGTGCATGTATGTTCCACTTCTTCCCGTAAACCACTGGACCGATTTCAACCAAACGTGTTCCACATATAACTTACTGTGTGGAAGGAATCGTTGTAGGGATAAGAACGAGCTATCTGTCAGTGCGCTGAGGGTTTACGTGAAAAAGCGGTGTAGCCCACCACACGGCAATATACATAATTTATTCATCCAGTATTTTAGAATGACAGTACATAGTGACTTTCAAAAAGCTTTACACATAATTTCAAAGCTTTATGAAACTATGTCTCGCTGACTACCCCCACAAAACGATGAATGGAAAAATCATTATTGCTTACTAGACAAAATGTGTCTCTGGTGGTCAGGCACGTGGGCGCATCTAATTAACGTCTGTCTCTCAATAACTCTAAGACACCGAGCTACAACTTCAGTGACACTAATATGAAAGTAATGCTCAAGGGATATGAATGCAAATGACTATAACAGATGCCCCTATATATATTAGTGTCTCACGGAAGATGACACATTGTTTATCTCACCACAAGGCTCACGCAAGTAAAAAAAATGTTAAAAGTGACCAAATGATCTTGTGAACGTGAAATATGACTACAGATTTATTAATAATACAGATGTAAAATATGGAATGAGGGTCAACATAATATGTTTATCGTGCTCTATTTATTGTTCATAAAGTAGAATGATCTGATTGGCCTCTGACAAAGTCGAACCGAGGATGATGACTCGACCTTAATTGCTATCTGATTATGATCAATATGACTGTCAGTGATTGTGTACTGAAGTCGGAAACAAACTACTGCAACGCACTAAGATAGGATGACAACTGCTACTTCCGTGGCCGAACAGTATAGTAAGAGAATTTGCTCTCAAGAATCCTACTGCTGATGCTGCGCAGTGTTCAGCTACATGTAGAAAACTCGAGATGCGTAGCGCAGTGCACCTCAGGTGTCGGATCGAAATCCGGACCTTTCGTCCGCGCGCTCCCTTTCTATTATTATCTTTTTACACGTCAAGTTCCGTAGGATCAAATTGAGGAGCAAATCTCCAAGGTCATGGAACGTGTCAGTACATGAACTTACAACATAAAAGTAATAACACATAAAAATAAATGTCCATGAACCTGAAAAAAGTCTGTTCATAAATTTAAGTAAACGCTATCAGCATTACAAAAGAATCAGCTCAATTTTTCAAGGTATTCCTCGACAGAATAGAAGGGGTGACCCATGACGAAACTCTTCAGTTTCGATTTGAGAGCGCATGGATTACTGCTAAGGATTTGGAATTCGAGTGGCAGGTTATTGAAAATGGATGCAGCAGTATACTGCACACCTTTTTGCACTTGAGTTACGGAAGTCCGATCCAAATGGAGGTTTGATTTCTGCCGAGTATTAACCAAATGAAAGCTGCTTGGTCTTGGTAATATACTAATATTGGTAACAAGAAACGACAACAAGGAATATACATATTGTGAGGCCAATGTCAAAATACCCAGACTCGTGAACAGAGGTCGACAAGAGGTTCGTGAACTCACACCACATATTGCCCCAAACCGCCCCTTTCTGAGCCAAAAATATCCTTCCAGAGTGAGAAGAGTTACCCCAAAACATAACACCATACGACATAAGTGAATGAAAATAAGCAAAGTAGACGAATTTACGTGTCGAAGTATCACTCACTTTTGACACCGTTCGAATTGTAAAAATGGCAGTATTAATTGTTTGAACAAGGTCCTGAACGTGGGCTTTCCACGACAGCTTACTATCTATCTCAGCACCCATAATTTGAGCTGTTCACTTTCACTAGTCATATGCCCGTTCTGTGAGATTAAAATGTTAGGTGTTTTTAATTGTGTGTTATAAACTGTAAAAACTGAGTCTTACTGTGATTTAAGGTTAGTTTATTTTATACAAGCCATGAACTGTGGTCATGTACTGCAATATTTGAAACCGAGTCAATGTTGCACGCAACATCCTTCACTACCAAGCTAGTGTCATCAGCAAACAGAAATATTTTATAGTTACCATAATACTAGAGGGCATATCATTTGTATAAATAACACTAATCCCTGCGGCACCCCCCACTTGATACTACCCCACTCAGATCCCACATCACAGCTGTTATCAAGATAGTGAATAATGACCTTTTGCTGCCTGTTGCTAAAGTAAGAAGTGAACCAATTGTGACCTACTCCCCTTATTCCGTAATGGTCCAACTTCTGGAGCGATGTTGTGAGATCAACACAGTCAAATGCCTTAGTTAAATCAAAGAATACGCCAAGCGTTCGAAACTTTTTGCTTAGCCCATCCAATACCTCACAGAGAAAAGCATTTTAATTTGTTAAACTACTTCTAAAGCCGAACTGTACATTTGATACAAATCGGGTGATATAAAATGATCAATTAACCAATATCGACACTTGTCCATCCTCTTCCAAAGATCTGGAACTAGTACCTCATTTCGGACACTATTTCCTTCGCCAACAAACGAAAATGCCAATCGAAAACTCAGAAAACATTGCTACGCCATCTGTGCAACACTTCGCGTCCTGAGCAGCTTCCCTCCATGAGACGGGAAAAAAGAAGCTGTTCCCCCTATCCTAGTGCAACGAAAGGCCTCCGCTTTGTCGATATGTGACGTCATTGAGTGCGGTACAATCAACACACAAGTAATTTTTAAACGCTGGAAACTCCCCATATCAGTGGGTCTATATGACCACGAGTCGGAAAAAAAGGAAGTGTTCCTCCTATCCTAGTGAACCGAAAGGCGTCCGCTTGACGATTTGTGACGTCATTGAACGCAGTCGAATCAGCACACAAGTATTTTTCACACGCTGGAAACCGCCCATATCAGTGGGTCTATGTGACCTTGAGGGAACCCCACAATCTCCTCTGCTACTCGGTCACCCACAGTGTTTCCGAGAAATGTTCCCTCCAACATGCAGATACCAATCACAGCGGAAAAAGGACACAATATAAGGCCTCCTGTTGAAACGTGGACTAGCGTCGCTTTGACCCGAGAACAATTGGTCCTCTCACATTCCTAAGCGCCTTCTGTGATAGATGTGCACTTCTCTTCTGGCTCCGGAGAAAATAAAGTTAATCCGGGCTGCTGTCTTTCCATTCCGAGTGTCCAGTGACTCCCTGTGGTTCGGACTGCTTCCTCTTGTGACGGCCACTGCCGTGTCAAAGCTCCGGCCGCGTGCCCTTCCCATACCTGCGGCCTCTTCTTCTCAGAAATCACCATATCCGGACTCACCTGTCGCAGATATTGTTTCTCGACGGAAACAAGAGCTTCTCCCCTCCACACCATGTGACTGCATGCATCCATCGGCAATTCAATTCAGCGTTACAACTACTATTAAGACTGTCTGATAATTTCACTGACGATGGAACATGTGATTATCAGCTCGACTGAGCAAAACAGAGACGATGAAAGGCGGGTCTTTAGTGGACCCGACATCTTTCAACCACATTTTCGCTGCTCATGCAGTAAAAGATCCGCATGAAGCATGATGTTTTAGTTTATTACTCCTTTATTGTTTGTTAAATGTGAATAAATTTAGTACTTTATTCACATTTTGCCCTTAGTAATTACATGTACAACTGAGTGTACCTGCAAAATTATATCATTGTAGAGCATGTTGTTCAGTGGTATTACGTCAAAAACATTGAAGTACTTCAACATGAAAGTGCAGGGTGAAATTTCTTAAAGATCCAGGGAAAAAAATGTGTGAAACATGTTAAGTGCATGTGAAATATTTAAGACATGTGCTTACAAAGAAGTAGCTGCGTGTTGAAAGTTCGCTTTAAACCCCAGGAATAATTTCAGTCAAATGTGGTACATTTATTAGTAACGATGCGGAAGGAAATACTTTGAGGTTAAGAACCATCAGCCTTCTCTTTTATTAAAGTGAAGAAAGAAGGGAAAGGACTAGATGGACAAAGAAATGGGGGACAGGAAGATGGACAGTAAGTGGGGAGTGGGTGGAGGAAGTAGAAAGAGAGAGAAGATGGAAGACATGCACAGAGAGAGCGTGAAGAAGGTGTTAGATGAGGACAGACGAAGAAGGGGAGGAAATAAAGGTAAGGACAGAGGTGGAAAAAGAAAGTGGGAGGGGGAGCTGGTCTAATACAAGGTACTGATATATATGTAGTATTTTGCCTAGTGACAGGGCTGTGTCTTTGCACAGAGAAATCCTGATGCCAATGTTCCGTGTCTCCAGCGTCGTCCTTCAGTGTGTCTTCCAAAAGTTGAATTCTTCTTCTTCCTCGTCCTACTGTTGCTTTCATTTTCCCTTCAATGACTTCATGTCTGGGCCTCCGTGTTTAAGTACGTGCTGACCCAGTTGGTGTCCCTCTGAAGAATTGTATTCATAATGTCTCCCTTTCCTCCTATTCTTCCCAGTAGATCGTCATTCGTCACTTGTCTTCTCCATTAACCTCCAGCACCACATTTCAAAACGTTCAAAGTGTGTTTTTCCTTTCCTCCTATTCTTCGCGGTAGATCGTCATTCGTCACTTTTCTTTTCCATTAACCTCCAGCACCACATTTCAAAACATTGAAAGTATGTTTTTCCTTTTTTCTTGTGGCTGCTCTGCACAGTGAAATGCTCCAGATGTAGCTCTTCACCAGTTTCTTCCTTAATTCCAAGCTAAATTTACTGGTCAGCATTTTATTGAATGCAGTTTTGGCCATAGCGATTATTGCTCCAATTTAACGGGTGCTTTGGTCATCCTTTGTCTCTAAATTTCCCAAGAACTCGACGTTTCACATCCTCCAGTTCTCGATTGTCGATGGTTAACCTCAAAGGTTTATCCCTTTTTGATATCGGCATTACTTTTGATTTTTGGATGTCGATTTCCATGCCATATTCCCTCCCAGTTTCCACCAACTGGTTCATCATATGTAGCAGCTGTCTGTGATTTTTAGCAAGCACTACCAGGTCATCTGTATACTTGATGATATTGATGAGGTATCCTCCTGTCCTGAAGTTTCCGCAACCTTTCAACGCTTCTCTCTCCAACCATTTCACATACAGGTTAAAGACACTCGAAGACAGACAACACCCTTGCCTCACACCTCTTCCTGTTTCCACGCTGCTTGTTTCTCCAGTTTAGCTTTCTTCTTAAGGATGTTCGTCAAATTTATCCAGTTGACTCTATATAACAGTCACAAATTTCTTCGTTAACAGCGAAAACTCTCTCCAACAATATTCATACCATTCCGACGGCGTCTCTGGTTCCTTTTCCTTTCGACAATTCAAACTGCTGTTCGCCTATCATCTCTTCAATTTTGTGTTCCAGACGTCTGTTGTGTATTCTTGCTATAATCTTCGTGTGAGATTAAACTGACTGGTTTGATGCTTCTTCTCAAGAGCAAATACTGTAACACCTAAAACGTCCTTAGCCCATTCGCTCCTCTAGTAGAATTTGTTTATGAGATGTGTCAATGCCGTCAAACCTTCTTTTCCAATATCTTTCAGAAAATCCACTGGTATGTCGTCATCTCCTGTGACTTCTCTCCTCTTCAGGTCCTTAATCGCCTTCTCCACTTCAGTTTTCAGTATGTTAGGTCCTTTTTTATCTTCGTCAATCTATTCCTCTGTCTCTTTTTCAACTACATTTACACTATAATTTAAGTCACTGGTTGCAGTTGTGAGTATCTGTACACAATAACAAGCAATAAATAGTAAATGACAGAATCAGCAATTCGGTCTGAAGCAATAATTCAAATGCAAGAGCCTTTCGATAGCTTACAATGAAACATCTCACAAAGGGAGGCCACGACGTTTGTAACGCGGATTTACTTCAAACTACGTATACTCGTAGAACTCCATTAGGACAACAAAATGTGTAAGCAGTAGCGCGTACTTCTCAAGCGTTATTGAGAACTCGCAAGATAATTTCGGTCCTCAAATATATATCTGTGCGTGGCCATTTTTACTGTGCCGTCGAGTGGTAACCGTCCAAGCCCCGTTATCGCTGGATCGAGACCCGTTCGTCAGATTTTTATTTTATTTTCAACACAGTCATTTTCTTTACTATTTATATTAACATTGGTATAATGGGGAAAATACGTGTAATCGGATGAACGTTTATTAAGTTTACAATGTTATTTGGCAGTTTACAAATTTTTACTATCACAAAAAATATACTATTCATAACTATCGAATAGTAAACGACCAAACGCACACTGAAAATGCATACTTGTCCGTGCCTTCAAAATTGTTTGTTTTTAATCGAAAGAGAACAAGAAATTGCTTCTCGTGAAGACGCTATTAAAATACAGTCGATACTACATGACCAGTTATCAGCGCCGATATTTAAGGAAATACTGCGTCATGCATGGTTCGCTACCAAATTATCGGCTGAAAGAGAGGTTTTTGAAAATGTTAATGAGGTTTGTTTTTCCATGGAAAACCTCAAAAAACCTTGCGTATGCTGAAACATAACATTTATTCAATACAGCTGATGCCGTTTAGCTTCATGTTTTCCATGTTTTTTACGAAAAATACCATCCTGTAACTTGTACTCGTAATGTCGAAAGTAACGATTAGTTATACTTCTTTCGAAAGCCGTCTGTGACGGTCAAAACTTGGAGGTAACTAGTCGTTTCGGGCTCCTTCCGGGTACAAGGGATTTCTCGAATCGCGGACAAGCATACATCTTCTGTATCACTTTATGCGTTTGGTCGTTTACTTGTCGATAGTTATGAATATTATATTATTTGTGATAACAAAAATTTGTGCACTGCCAAATAACATTCTAAATTTAACAAAAATTCTTCCGATTACACGCATTTTTCCCATTATAACAATTGTAATATAAATAGTGAAGAAAATGACTGGGTTGAAAATTAAAAAAAAAATGACGAATGGGACCCGATCCAGCGATTACCGTTCGTAACCACTATCCACTCGGCTGCCACCTGTTCGTAGCAAAAATGGCCACGCACAGGTATATATATGACGACTGAAATTATATTGTGATTTTCTCAGTAAGGCTTGAGAAGTACGCGCTACTGTTTACACATTTTGTTGACCTAATGGAGTACTACGTGTGTACGAAGTTTGAAGTAAATACGAGTTCCAAAACGTCGTCGCCTCCCCTTGTCAGTACATTGGAACTTCGACCTCTATCGGAACATGACATAGTGATTCTCGTAAGTTACAACTGGCCAAATCAGCAGTTAACACACAATAGCAAAAAATGGTTCAAATTGCTCTGAGCACTATGGGACTTAACATCTGACGTCATCAGTCCCCTAGAACTGAGAACTACTGAAACCTAACTAACTTAAGGATATCACACACACACCATGCCCGAGGCAGGATTCGAACCTGCGACCGCAGCGGCCGCGCGGTTCCGCACTGAAGGGCGTACAACCGCCCAGCCACATCGGCCGGCCACACAATAGCAGTTATTCTAACAGTATAGCGTACAGACTGCCTACTCCAAAATGTATCAGTATTCAGACCTCTCAGTGAAACACAGCACATCATTTCACAATAAATAGCAGCTGTCCCAAATCTGCAGTTTACGTACACAGCACAGAAATGTACAAATGCCAGGGCCCATAGATTGGCCACATTGAAATGAATTAAAAGCGTCACTTCCACATGCAAGATACGTTAGTGTAACCACCAAAACGGCGCGACCTAAAAGTTTTACAAGTTCTCCAGGCACAGGCCCCTACAATGTTACAGTGAATGCATACAGCGAACAAACACACAGACGGAACCAGAATGTGTCGGGTGTCTCCCCTGTGGAACCAACACTTCTCTAGGCACATTCAGCCTCACTGATAGCTAGAAGAGGGGCAATATTGGGTACTCAAAACGGTCTGTCTACCGCCCACGGCCTGATCTGTTTATAATAGAACCCCAGCTAGGATCAATCGCCCAAGACACTTCAGAGTTGGCGGCCACCTGTACAGCTGCGATCGACCCCACTCAGTCTTGGCACTTTACTCAGACCACGGAGGCCACTCTTCTGTCGGCCGCTAAACCACCACCCTTTAGCGTCCTGCGCATTCCTCTAAATACACTGCGCTCGGAAACTCCTGCCCCCTCGCTGGGCTACTAACTTCCTCGACGCTATGGGTAACAAAGTATAAGTGTGATCTATCGTGGCGCCAAGAATATAGAATACGTACATGCAACAGCAGTAATAGACATTTTCGTGGTTTTTCCAAGTTAATCAATATGAAAAAAATGAGAACACTGTCCGTCATGAGTTGCAAAATTGGGTTTTCATTTACTATCGACCAACTTCAACTTTTTAGACACTATGAAGCAGATCTGGGTAACCTCTTTGCAAGAAACAAACTTATGAAAATAATGGATTTTACTAGTGTTATAGTAATAACAATTAAGTAAATTTGGATACAGACGATATATGCAGTTGTAACTCTAAACGACGACTATAGTTAAAGAAAATATCCCCGAAGAATTTTGAAACGGGTGTGACATTATTTATGGATTACTTCTAATATTCATGAGAACCTTAGGGTTTTCTTCCACTGTTCCCTGTTTCCTTTTTTTTATTTTATTGCCAGAAATTTCATGTTCATCTGAAAAACAAATTACTTAGATCTACAAATTCGTTTACAAAACTGATTTATTAAGAATGCCAATCATGAGACCAAGTTACGATATTCCATTTCATTACTTTGGTAGCTGACGAATATGCGAAATACAATTCTTTCAGGAACTCTTCTGCCAGAGTGAACCATCTCCACATTAAATCGCGTTTCCCGCCCTAAATAAAGAGGTATTTTTTTCCAGAGGGTCAATTTTTCTATCCTCTCATTATTTATGGAGCACTGGTCGAAATATCGACATACACTCACTATCGATTGTGAAGTGACCTTCGATTTACTAATTGTGGTCATGGTTCATTCTGGCATGTGAGGTAAACAACATAACCTCCAATTAACGAGTTTATTCTATAAAGTAAAGTATCAATAATTATTAAAATCCACTTACCATTTTATGATTGAGAGGCACCATCACTAGGTTCATATACATCAGAAGAATTAGGACTAAACAACTTGTCTTCACAATTGTCATAGTTTTCTGCCATTGTATGGGAACGCGCGCCTTAGCTATATGCCGTGGTAGCCATCTTCTGATGCCGCATGGTTCACTTTGGCATAAGAGAATGAATAGTACCAACCTTCTGAAATAGTAATCCCTTGCTACAGCAACGAAACGAGGCCAGTTGTCTGATAGTTCGTTTTGTCATTAGACAAAATGAATCCCTATCATTCTAAAATTGTGAAGAACTAAATTTTGTTTAAATATCGCTTAGTTCATTCTGGCATAAGACCACTCATATAATGTACCACGGTAGGGTAATATACGCAAATCTGTCGTCAGGTAATCAAGCATTATGCCATGTAGAGGTGGCCGCTGTCTCAGGAACTAAAAGAGGAAATGAAGAAATGACAGAAAGAGAAAAATGAAGAAATGACAGAATACCTATAACATAATTTACTAAATTCATACGAATTAAAGTCTACGAACAAAATTTTAATGCATATTTCTAGCCGCCTTTTATGTCTTTCATGCAAATTTCTGAAGCAGAAATTACAGCTCGACCAAAATGCTGCCACAACAACAAAACGATAATGACAGTACACTATGGCAGTTCACAAGGCAGAAACAAGGAAATCCTCCTTCTTTTTTTTCTTTTTTCATCTGAAAATCTGGGCAACTTCCAGAGACCTGAAAGAGTAGTAATTGCACCTCTCCCCTTGAAACCTGTCAAGGACTGTATATACCTGAGTAACTATTTTGATACACCTTCACAAACTGGTAGGAAAACACCATGGTGTGGACGGACAACTGTCGGCCTGCATAGATTTGAGAATCCAGGGAGTTCGTTAGTCGCTTTCCATACGAATTTAGAAGATAGCGATCTACCATCGGTAATCTGACCCTCCTGGAGGCGGCTACACAACGGTCTATCCTGCTCATGTGTTAGCTTGTAGGTTTCCATTTTACTCAGAGAAGGCCTATGAGGCACCTTGGAGGCAATGCGTCCTCACGGCAAGGAGTATGCTAGGAGGTTTACGGGTTTTGCCTACGGTCCAGTTCTTTAACACTGATATGGAGTCCCTCATTCTCACATATGGCAAACAGTTTTATCTGCCCGTTCCTGCAGGCTCCAAATCGTCATCTGTAGCCGTAGTGTGCTACATACAATGCTGGGAGACGATCTTTGTGACCACTGGACAGGGTTCCTTACCGTAGGCGTAATGAAGTCAATAGGAATTTCAAACAGTTTTGATTCTGCTGAGCAACAGAACTGTCATACAATATTGTTAAATGAACACACCACCTTTTGACTGCATTGCTCTTTATTTAATTACGACTCAGGTTTCGGACTTTTATGAGATTTTCAAGTGACTGCTGAAGCAATAATTACATACAGTAAGACAAGATCACATTTCAAAACATGTGAAAAGTCTTAAACAATTAATGTAAATTAGTGTATAATTAAGAACTATGAACTTACAGTTTATGCCATATTGCCATATACATATATTGCAGTACATCAAACTCAAATTTGGCCATAAATTGAGAAAAATATTCTCTCTCCATAAAATTCCAGATGTAAAATACTTATCCTGCAAAAAATATAAGTAAATAATAGTGTGAGTACGTCATATTTAATAAAAACAGGTTGCCTTTGTTATACAAAATATGAACGGATGTCCTTGAGTCGTAATGAGAGAGAAATCGGAGTATGGGTTGTAGAACAACTGAATACTAAGATGACAAATGTCAAATGTATATGATTATTAATGTTAAATTTCTTCAGACTATTATATAATTATCTTTGGTGTGGCACTGTGTATCATCATCTTGGCAATAAATAAGTATACAACATATCGTCAACAACTGTAAGTGGACCCACTTTAAGTTGGATGAGGAACTCAAGTCGGAAAGGAAAAAAACGAAATAAAATTTCACAGACAATTAATCACAAAAGGATACAGTACGATTAACGGGTAATAAAAATTAATGGTGGGCTGGCCGTGGTGTTGACGGGGATAGATACCCCACCCCCCTCCCACCACCACCAGCACCATCACCAGACTTGTTATTTTAATTCCTGTAACATCTTTTCTTCAAGATATACAGTGAAGTCTATACTCACAAGATCGTTCCTGAGCAATTAATGGATCCCCAGCCTTACCACAGTTGCGACAAACGGCTTTTCCGTCGTGGACTAGAATGGTGTCTCAGCACGTATTACCTGACGGCAGAAAGTCTATGTCTCTATGATGAAAAGCTTGGGTAAGTGTTAAAAATGGAGACGAAGAGAAAACTATTCTAAGAGATCAAAAAAGCGAGAAACAACAGCATCTTTGGATAAACAAAAACAGACGGCGCCTTGCATAAGGCGAAATATCTTTTACATTTTTCTTTGCATGTGTGGAAAGTATGAAGACAACAAACACCAAAAGAGTGATTATTGCACAGTATTTTTAGCCAGGGAATGTTTTAACGTTTTTTTAGTATATGATAGTTTGCTTTGAAACATTTAATCAAATTTTAATTGCATTTACAGCTAAACAAAAGTAAAAATGTTACGTGTTAAAATTAAACCATTTGTCATATGATTTAATTAACAGGGCACGAATCCTGTGGCACGTTGGTCTGCAAAGTATAATTAATTAATTTGACCATAAGCGTCTGCTTTTATTTCACATCAACGCACAGTACTGCAGAAGCACTTTCATGTTCGTATGAACATACTGACAAGGAGATGAACTTATTGAACAACCCTTATTTAATTCACTACCAGCTTAATAGCTTCTACGAATTCCGGTTTCCAGGATATTAAAATAATACGGACGAAAGTGAAACTGCGAAACAGTATCACCTCTCGTTCATTGTTCTGCGACGACCTGTCATTTCACAGACAGAGTTATGTGCTTTGGTCAGCACCATTTATTAAGTCCCCCTATTAGGAACGTGGACCATATGGGTAGATCGCATACACACGGCTGTATTACGAACAGATAGCTTATTTATTTAATTGTTAGATTAAATCCTTTTTCTAATAGAATCCAGCATGAAAGACAGTTTTGTAAGTTGAAGTTTCACGCATGTGGGGAATTATTGAGTGAATTCAGTAACATTAGAGCAGTAAAGTTTTTACAAGGCAAACTCTACCTTAATTCTTCCATTTATTCAAAGGCGTTTTCGATTATCCATTCGAATATGTGCGTGCAGAGCAAATTAAACAATATAGTTTACAAATAAAATTATATCTTTCATGAATTAAACAATATCATAAATATTTTTGGAAATTAAGCAGTTTCCATTAGCTCAAGATCTACGTTTCTTATAGCAATCGCTATTTCGGAGAACCTCATGACTAAGGTAAAGTATAATATACGTCTGCGCTTGCATCCAAGGTACCTTTATTTTTAACGTTTCTAGGAGGACAGCAAGTTCTTGACAAAGTGACTATAATTGACCCAGGATGCAGGATGGTATAAGTTCTGTAAAGACATTCCCAGTGTAAGGAAAGAAACTGCAAAACGTTAGCAGTCGATACGTGTTGTGCTGTTTGACGGTTCCGCTCCAATCACGGAGCAGAGAAAATTCTTATAATCTTATTTAACGTACGTTTTGCTTTCTCAATCGAATATCGGTTAAAGTGAGTTCAAAAAATCCTTGATCATAGCCATCCTATCCTCTTAACACTACGTATAGCTTGATGAATCAATTTGCACGACATAATTAGAGTCAGTCCGGAAAGCAGTGCCGTCGTTCCACATTATACCTACAGTAGGAACATTACATTTCACGTCCACTACTCCCTCCCTCCTACATGGACGATAAATAGTTTGGACAAGACGAGAATAGAAGCTTTAGAAATGTGGTGCTTCAGAAGAATGCTGAAGATTAGATGGGTAGATCACACAACTAATGACAAGGTACTGAATAGAATTGGGGAGAGGGGGAGTTTGTGGCACAACTTGACAAGACGAAGGGACCGGTTGGTAGGACACGTTCGGAGCTATCAAGGGAACACAAATTTAGCATTTGAAGGCAGCGTGGAGGGAAAAAATCGTAGAGGGTGACCAAGAGGTGAATACACTAAGCAGATTCAGAAGGATGTACTGGGAGATGAAGAAGCTCGCACAAGATAGAGTAGCATGGAGAGCTGCAGCAAACCAGTCTCAGGACTGAAGACCACAACAACAACAACTCCCTCCCGTCCTATCGACAGAAAACATACACTTTGTCAGTAGCAGATCGTCCCCACCATACTGTTCCTCCTCAGTACAACACGGTCGCACTACTGTTGCCGCCATCTCAACGTTTCCCCTCTGAATTCTACCTCCCCGGATATAGCTTTGTTTCCACCAAATGTTCTATACGTAAAACGGAAAGCTTTATATGACAAAAATAATATTAATAAAGCGACACAGCTTTCAGTAACAAGATATGTAGGCTATATTTTTACTCGAACAGCTGTCATCCGCTACAGTTACCATTGTCAGTCACAGGATACTCTACCAATTTGTTGCGTACCACCTATAGCAAGTGTTTTCATTTTATAACAGATGTGAAATTATTATGTTATGCGTAGAAATATGAATATAATATTTCGCAAACTATTGTCCGTTACACGTGGAAGAATAATTTACCAGAGAATATGTATGTCAAAACCAGAATATATGTTGTCATAAATCTCTTCAATCAGAGAATTCCGTTTAACCAGTGTACTCCACAACGAATGATACATTCTTCAAATAACTTATGGAACTGCAGCCGGCAGACGTATCCGACAGCCGCCGATATTTCGACGGGCGCATCCCCTATCGTTTCCAAAGCACAAGACATTGTGAGGAGCGAATTTTAGATGAAAACTGGACATGCACTCAACCCCCCTCCTTACCTACCACCTTTTTAATTATGTTCAGAACGGTAACAAAAGGAATTGATAGTGGACTCTGCTAGTCAGTAAAATGGGTGCACACTCACAATAATATAATAAAAATCGTAAACTTCCCAGTAAGCAAAAATAAAATTCCATAAAAAAAAGGACAGGAAATGGGATTCTGCATTTATCTACAAAATGATGTACTGATTATACAGGGTGATTCAAAAAGAATACCACAACTTTAGGAATTTAAAACTTTGCAACGACAAAAGGCAGAGCTAATCACTATCTGTCAGCGAATTAAAGGAGCTATAAAGTTTCATTTAGTTGTACATTTGTTCGCTTGAGGCGCTATTGACTAGGCGTCAGCGTCAGTTGATACTAAGATGGCGACCGCTCAACAGAAAGCTTTTTGTGTTATTGAGTACGGCAGAAGAGAATCGACTACAGTTGTTCAGCGTGAATTTCGAACGAAGTATGGTGTTAAACCTCCTGATAGGTGGTGTATTAAACGTTGGTATAAACAGTTTACAGAGAATGGGTGTTCGTGCAAAGGGAAAAGTTCTGGACGGCCGAGAACGAGTGATGAAAATGTAGCACGCATCCAGCAAGCATTTGTTGGCAGCCCAGGAAAATCGACTCGCAGAGCTAGAGGAGAGCTGCAAATTCCACAATCAACTGTATGGAGAGTCCTACGAAAAAGGATAGTTATGAAATCTTATCGTCTGAAATTGGTTCGTGCACTGTCTGCAGCTGATAAGATTAAAAGAATCGATTTCTGTGATTTTATCCTTGCTCAAATGGAAACAGATGAATCGTTCGTTTCAAAGATTGTGTTTAGTGATAAAGCAACTTTCCACACTAACGGGAAAGTCAACCGTCACAATGTCTGTATACGGGGCACTGAGAATCCGCAAGAAACAACCCAGTATGAAAATGACTCGCCTAAGGTGAACGTTTTCTATGCCATTTCAGCCAATAAAGTTTTTGGTCCCTTTTTCTTCGAAGGTGCTACTGTAACTGGACTACAGTATCTGGAGATGTTAGAGAATTGGTTGTTCCCTCAGCTCGAACAAGAACCACAACAATTCATATTTCAGCAGGATGGAGCGCCACTAAATTGGCACTTATCTGTCCGTAACTACCTGAACGTCAACTACCTGAGGTGATGGATCGGCCGCCAGGCAGCCCGTGACAGAGCACTTCATCACTGGCCTCCAAGAAGCCCTGATCTTACCCCCTGCGATTTTTTCTTATGGGGGTATGTTAAGGATATGGTGTTTCAGCCACCTCTCCCAGCCACCATTGATGATTTGAAACGAGTAATAACAGCAGCTATCCAAACTGTTATGCCTGATATGCTACAGAGAGTGTGGAATGAGTTGGAGTATCGGGTTGATATTGCTCGAGTGTCTGGAGGGGGCCATATTGAACATCTCTGAACTTGTTTTTGAGTGAAAAAGAACCTTTTTAAATACTCTTTGTAATGATGCATAACAGAAGGTTATATTATGTTTCTTTCATTAAATACATATTTTTAAAGTTGTGGTATTCTTTTTGAATCACCCTGTATATTACAGTGACATTTATTATAAATCAGAATACAAAGGTATCTGATTGCCGATATAAGCAGTAGGCCAAAGGATACAGTATACTACACTATTATGAGAATAAGATTTGCCTCGATAACAAGGGGCTCCTCCTCTCTGTGATGCAATAGAATTGACGATAATGAGTGTAGGTTCTAATGTATCAAATAATACTCCCCCTACTGCAAGGCAGTATCACGATTAGTTGTGAGAGCTCAAATGAGAACACATGAAGAAACAACAAAGTGGACTTATAGCAGAGTGAGTGCGAGTGCTGCTCAAGACTCAGTATAAAACTGATAGGTCCTACAATGCCACAGCCACAAAATACTTTACCAGTCTTGAAACCTGCAGCACGTCGTCGGTATGCAGAGTTATGATGGTGTAGGCGCCGACTCCCGCTGTGCAGTAGCTCTGTTTCTACCCGTGACCCCGAATGCTCTCCAAGAATTCTAAATTCTGCTGGCATGGCCGAAGCAGGGAAACTCCTGATGCATGAGGATGTATCTCTAGGAAGAGCCACAGCAACACCGTCTAAACTCACCCTGTCGGTAGAGATGCGAAAATTTAGAGTAAGCATATGTGTCTTAAGTCGCAGAATGAAACTGGAGTATGACCGAAGTCATGCTCCTAAACGATTGCGAAAAATTGGGACTGAGCCACAAGACCATCCAATTCTGATGAAGATCAGATCCCGAATGCCATACACATGTACAACGCAAAAGCGAAGCCAACATTACTCAACATCCCACTACCATCGAAAAGCCGTGAATCAGCATTCAGTTCTGATTCCAAAATTCACCTACACTATCTTAGAATATCATTCGCGATAATAGCTACTTTTCCCTCCAATTTCTAGCAGGGCTTTCTGATGTCAACTGGCCTTAATTTAAGTTGACCAATCATACCTCTGCTATTTAGCAGGGGCAACTGAACTTGCCATTTGACCAACAACGAAAACAACATGGTTAGATAATTGGCCATCCAGCGTCTGACAGTCGCACCCAGCAGTGCACCGTTCACAAGAATTCTCAGGATAATGAAGAGGATACGGTCAGTCCGCGGCAGCAGTCTTCATTCCAGACGCACTGGAACGGTAAACAGATAAACTGTGGTGACACTGAGATGGCTCGCAGTTTGCCTATACAATAAGCGAAACTCAAAAGAGTTCAGTCGCTCTGCCGGGTGTTCAAGCCCATTGATATACGACCTTCTCCGTACTCACGGATGCGCAGACCCCCCACGAAAACGTAGTGCGTCGCATCCCCCGGTGCTGGCCTCGCAACAGGCTTCCTAGGGAACTGACAGAGTAAACTAAAAGCAAGAACACATATAGTTCCCAGTATGTATATCAATCAAGTGAAAAGTAATTTGAGGTCTCAGTACAAATACTGTAATCAGAATAACATTATTCGGCCTGTTTCCACCGTGAAATGATATAAAACATCAGTGAAATTGATAAAATTGAGAGGAGACGTGGAAAAGAAGGCACGGAACTTCTCATTATTCTCTTTACCCCCCCCCCCCCACCATCATATAATTTAGATTATTTTTGTTATTGGTTGACTCACTTGACAGAGATAGCGTGTCAGTTACCCAAAAATAATCTGTCTTAACAATATCCAAAATCTCACAACAAATTGCCATGCAAAATTCGAATTTATGATAAAAAGAAGGGTGGAATTTTTCTTATTATTTTGCCAACATCTTACATTGACGGAAAAGTCGCAATCAACGCAGATTCACCCTCAGGGACCTACGTCATTCATGGACAGACACAGTCATACAAATGTTAAACACATACCAGAAAGGCAAGTTCGAAGATGCACTAAAATATTGACTTATTGCCATTGAAAACTTCTCATTTAGGTAACATTTAAGAATTAGTGACTGGTGGCCAATTCAAACACACACGTACTTCTTCATCAAGCGTGAAAGACCAACAATATTTCTATGCTTCATGGCTGAAATATTTAACCACAATGCACGCTGTTTCCCAGAATATAAAGGATGAAAATTTTTTCAAAGTGATTGATACACTAATGATCCATTGACCATTAACGAGAATTATAACTGCTGATATTCCGTTCACATACACAAAACAAAGAAAAATACTCTGATGCAACTCTGCCATATTACTGTGTATAACATTTTATAAATACTGGAACATGGACCAGAGATCTGTACACCTAGGGACAATTGACCGTCAACATAAGTGAAATAAGGAGATATAGTGCACACAAAAGACAAAAATGTTGTAAGTGCACTTGTGTGATCCAAGATCATGTACCACAGTCTGCCTCACAATAAAAGTGTTCCTAAGTGACATGGTGATAGGCAATAACGATATCTTTAACATTAACATGTTTGAAAAAACAAAAAAAGAAACTGTAAGACATAAAAAAAAACAATATATAATTGTCATTATATTTCCCGTTCCTAATCTCTGAAATACAGTTTGGTGGGTGGTTGGGGGGTAGTGCAATGTTTTCACTTGAGGCTAGAGTTCTACTAGGTTCATGCAGTTGTCTGAGCGAAAAAAATAGTTGGCCGTAACTTCCTTTACATGTCAAAATCACACTATCAAGTAATTCAACGCTCATGAAATGGTGGAACTGGGATATGAACTAAAAAACTTGTAATGTTTACGATATTAGCTTTTTATTTATATTTCCTTATTTAATTTCAGTGCATGATGTAGAGAATAGAATATTTAGAAACTTGTTATGACAGGTGCATATTGAAAATTAGATGGACTGGTTATGTCAGTAGTGAGGAGATACTGAATGGAGGTGGCAGAAAAGCAACGCAACTAAAAGAAAGGACCGACTGACAAAATACATTCTCCGAATTTAAGGAATCATCAGGTAGTACTGGTGGGGAGTGAGTGTGCGCATGTGTGTGTGTGTGTGTGTGTGTGTGTGTGTGTGTGTGTGTGTGTGTGTGTGTGTGTGTGCATGTGGAAGGGGGGGGGGGGGAGGGGCAGGTAATAGTTTCAAATGGAGATCAAGAGTGTAAAGGGAGTTAAAGAGATAAGTGTAAAGCGAGACCAAGAGACATGTACAATAAGGCAGTTAAAATGGATGTAGGTTGCTCGAAATGTGACAATTTAAATGTACATTTGAAGGATGGGCGTGGACATATAGCAAAAACGTAGATATAAGTTCAGAATATAAATAAAGAACTACATAAGACATTACTTAGTATTACTTAGTATAAGCGGTTTATCGATTGTGGCGTGCCACCGCTGAAACATTCGAATTATTATGCAGTTGAGTTGTCGTGAAGAGAAGACGCCATATTTTATGTTCTGGAAGCTGCCCTGATCGGACGCTTATCTGCCATCTCTGCAGATAGTTATTTCGCACCTCACCATTTTTATATGTATTGAGACGCAATCTCACTGTGTCTGTGTTATTCAGTTTAGAATGATATTTTGTGAATACAGTGATATCATTTAATCTTGTGTTTCATTTATGTTGCAAGCTATTGTTCCATTTAAACGGTATCTTGGCAAGGCGAAATGTTCCGTGTTACAAATTATATCAAAGGTCCAGTACGAACCAAACTACGGAATTATTCGTTGTACGACGCCCGATAAAGAATCGCACACGGTAAAACTTACAACGAACGGACTTTACACAAAACGCCGTTGTGAAGCACGCAAAGTTTGTATAAACTGATCACATATTATTATTAATAGTAATTATTATTAATCTGTTGTGTGATATTCACAAACCAAATAGCAAAAACCACGACTAGAAAAATCAAAACCATTACATCAGCAACGCAAGATTCGTATACTATACATCATTCCAAAATAAGTGAAATGCTAGCGTAGCAGCCTTCTATTTGATAAACCTGGTAAGGAGTCGTTTGAACTCCCATCGAGTGCTAATGGACATACAAATCTGATAACACAGCAGACAAAGAGGGTGTAGGAGACATTAATCTTGTAGTAATGTATCACTCTCCTACGTCTGCTACCTTTGATTAAGAAGATTACAGTATCATTTGGCACAACATATACAACATTACCGTCGACTATAGAATCCAAAAACTTATTTTCTACAAAGAAATATGTTGTTTCTCCGTTAAAGATCATTACATTGAATTTGCATGCTACTTACGGAAGTTGAAACTAACTTGATATCCATAATTATAAAGGTCAAAAGACTTCTAGGGTAGTAATGTTTGTTTACTCATAATGGGTGTAGACTCCACGATGTTTGCAATTTGTAGTAAAGTCTTTGGTGAGTGATTAGCTGCATGCCAATTTTTGTTCCCGTATCAGCGAGACGTATGCAGATTGTTGTTGAATAAGACATTTCAGGTTGCTGCTTTGGAATGTACAGTCACTAAAAATTCCCTTATATGTAATAGGAGAGAGAATATGGAACCATCCTTCTAAAGTAGTTGGATAAACGGAAATTTAAAGGCAAGTAATATGGACTGGGACAGGGAATCACGTGTGGTGCTACGTTAGCAACATGACGGCCACTCTAGAAGCTGCCATCTCGGATACAGCTCGTAATTTTGAAATGGTAAGGCATTCGTCTGAAAGATCATTCAGTTACAGAACTGGATAAATAAAACTGTGGTGCCTTTCACATCAGCACCGCTTCATTCACTCTCGAGTCATGGCGCATTTCGTGCAGAACAGGCATATCTAAAAACATATAAAGGCTACAGAAGGTTCATGACGTGTTGTTCAGCACGTTGTAACGTATTTAGTATCCACTTCACTCATTTATCACGAATTTTATCTAACCAACATATGTAAAAAAAAAATTAATTATTGACGTACAGTCGATCTCGGTTCCCAGCGATATGCAGAGACTACTGCGCTTTTGATACTTTCTGTATAATGTCAGCGTAGCAATTCATGTTGCTTCATACATAGCCCATTACGACTATTTGTATTCCGGTTTGTTCGCTTTCACGGAATTTCGCAAGAATTTTCATCTGTGTTGTGTGTGTCATATGTGGTCCGTGTCGGTGGCATTGTTTCAAATCTTTTGCAATAACACTGGTGTTCATCTCTCTTGACATAACGACGGTCTAAATGCGTTCAGAACCTTTTACGTCACCTCTAAGGACGAGACATTCATCACAACTCAAGAACGGATACAGCCATGCCTGAGTAATACGTTGGGAGTTGCTTCCAGAAAGGGATCAATCTAGGTAACGTAGTCTTTCAGGTTTCCCCTTATCCCACCTCATAATACTTGTTTCAAATTTCTGTTTATCTGTTTCTAGAAGAGTTTCTGCACATGTATGGGCCATGCTGTACTATATTTACTCACTTCCTTGTCTCAAGGAATCTGTTCATGCAGAATTGTCGTATAATGTTCATATATTGTTGAAAGAACAGTATATTGGTGTGTTGGCTAGGTTAAATGGAGAAAAAAGGTAAGCGTGGGAAACAGTTTCCAGATATCTCATCCTATGACCCAACGGAAAATTGAAAATATGAAGATCTCTCTACGCGCTACCTGTGGAGTACATTCCGAAAATAAGTGCTGGTCGAAAAGTAAATATGAAGGTTTGGATACCTGTACTTTATATTAAACAAAAATCAGCGAAAGTAGCAACATAAAGTGGGGCAGAAAAAGTCCACTGCCAACAAAAAAATGAACAAATGAGCTTTAGTGAAGTCAGTCGGACACAAACAAATATACTTAGAATATATGTTCCCAACACTACTAGAGTTGAATACTGAATGAATATCTCAAAATGTTGCTAGCAAAAGTAGTTCTGTAGGCTTGGGTCCCATACTGTCGACGTTCTTAGAGTCACTGGATAAGTTTATTGACGTGTATTGCTACCGTGAACTTAAGTAGTCTATATAGATAGTCAACTCCAACAATTTTTAAAAGAATTTTATAACGAATGGGGAATATACTAGGAATAGCTGATTAAATCCACAACGCATAAACGGTCAAGTCCGGACATTACGTATTTCCGTGTAAAGTATTCGGTCACAATTTCGGACGGATTCCTATGGAACACCAATGTATAAACATTAATTACTGGAAGGCATATGATCTTAAAAAAATAGAAATAATATTTGGAAATCAGTTATATCTGATAAAAGAACACAAAAATAATTTTTAAGGCTTTCGTATCTTCTCTCCTTGTAGTTCATCCAGTGATTGCTATACAGAGCAGCATTTGTTTATAAAATGAAGAATATTGCACTTAACTGAAGCCTTTCAAGTCTGCCTGTACTCAAAATGTCCATCGATACACGGTGTTCTGCAACACTTTTTACAGACAAGTTAATTATCTCTTCGCATGTTCTGTAGATGTTAATGGCGACCTCTGGCAACATTTTAGATAAAGTTTTACAATGATAGACGAGAAGATTATTGTACTCTGATAATCTTCATACATTCGCTTCTAGTCAGCCCTGTACCATATATTTAATGTGTTTTATTCACTGTTTAAACTGCGGCCTTCACATTTTAGGTGCAGTAATTTTTTTCTGAAATTGCAAAAGTAGCCAGGAAAAATTTAGTTCTTTCCAAACTTGTTGAGCAGGGTACAATATGCCAAGCAGACCTACCTAGGAACAAATATTCAATTGAAAATTAAAAGCCTAAATATCAAGTACATCTTGTCAATATTAGTTTAATAATTTATCTGTTACATTATTACTGTAGTACACACCAGTAATCAGAAGGTGAAATCAAATTAACAAGGTATCAAAAATCAATTATCAGCAACTTTTTGAAATATCAGCCACTGGGAATTAACGCAGATTACCATTTTGAAACTAGGGAAAATTTCCAATACATTAAAGCTACTGAGTTAATCTGCCAGCATAACATATTCCAGGTAAAAGACGTTCTTCTGTTGGAAGGTGGGACACAACTGACGAAGTATGGATTACTTGCCCTCATATTACACAAATAGTTCCACAAATATATAGAAGTTTAATTAGCATACATTATACCATAAATTCAATTACCTCAATATTTATCTACAAGTTCCAAATAGGTTGAACTGATAAAATGAATAGCCAGTCAGTTCCCAATACTGATTGCCTTTATACTTTATTAACTGAAGTTAGCTCAATGTGCTATTCACAGCCAGGTTGAAGATTGTGATATTCCAATTAGCTTTGATATTTTATACAACACATTAATGTATAGAACCTGAAATATTTTCAAATTCAGCTCACATATTACACAAATAGTTTCACAAATATGTAAAGTTTTAATTAGCATAAATTATACCATAAATTCAATTACTTTAATATTGAACTGCATGTTCCAAATTAGTTCAATTGATTAAATGAACAGCCAGTAAGTTCCCAGAACTGATTGCCTGTATACTTTATTAACTGAAGTTAGCTCATTGAGCTATTAACAGCCATGTTGAAGATTGTGATATTCCAATTAGCTTTGGTATTTTATACAACACATTAATGCATAGAACCTGAAATATTATCATATTGTGCTCAAAATACAACTCTATATCTAACGAAAAAAAAGAGAAATAGATAGTGTTGGAAATTGCATACGGCTGCCCATAGAGCACGTTCCTTCATGTGATACTGAAAAAGTCACTAGTCTGCAGTACTGACAAAAAAACATTGTGTGTACCTACAAGCACTATCATCTAGGTACAAAACACTCAACTACATGTTATAGGTGGAAAATATGGTTTTGGCTTGAAGTTAATTTTATTGTTTGTAAAGTTTTTACATCACTTGATTGGTATTTAAAGTGCTAACTTTTGGAATATCTAATTTTCTTCTGTGTCTCATTTTGCTAAGTGTTCCCTCCGTCCAATAATCCTTTTGTGAGTGTCCCGGGTTGTTGATTCCTGACAACATATTTCGTGAAGTAATTCATGTACTGAGGGCATGTTCGAGTATGCCTTGTCCATAAGCGATTCTAGAGTGGACGTTATTACCTGCTTTTGCGCGGTAAAGTATTTTCCCGTTAATGACGAAGTATCCTTGAATATTATGTCGTAAGACATTAATGAATAGAAATAGAAGAAATAAATCTACTTTGGTCGTTCCCATCTCCAAAATTTTATACAATCCATAAGGAAGAAGATAAATAGCCTTCACCTTTAAGAAGAACTTTAATATGTGGCTTTCAGTTCAAGTTCTCGACAATAAGAAATATTTTCAACTACTGATTTTCTGTTTCATTTGCCGACTTTTCCCTCATTCATTACCTAGAATTGTGTCGTCAGATCTTGTGCAGTACTGATTTGTATTTTGTGTTATCTAAATTCAGTACAGACCGTTTTCAGAGTAACTGTTTTTAATTTTCAGGAAGTATTACTTACATTTCCAACTTTTCAAGTTTCTCCATTGGGCATTATTAAACAACTTGACCTATTTATTGTTCTTCGATATATGATTGAAAATCATGAATATGTAACAAGAACTACAGCAGATCCATTCGGTATACCTAAAGTGATTCTTCATCATTCTAAAGAGGCTTTTCATTGTGTACGTTCCCTGAGTTTCTTTATAGGTAACGTAACATCTATTTTGTTGGACGTAATGAAATCTATCTGCCAGCAAGGTCTCTGACACAATTACATATGACGTTTCCTAGGAGAATGCAATGAGCTGAACAACCTAATGCCTTTCACAATTCGCAAGTGGTCCCAGATGGCAAAATATTGTTTCTCAATTATTGTTTAATAGGATTTATGACAGACGATCTTTTATAAACTCAAATCTATACCAAATATCTGATTTTGAACAAAATATTTCGTGGTTTTAGCGTAAGTATGTTTTAAAAGTTATTACCAAATGTGGACGTACACTTATAGGAAGATAAGCGGGAGCATACAATGCTCCCAGGAAATATAGCGAACGTGCTCCTTTTGGTGGTCCACGTGTTATGATGTAGAGAAGAATAATGTTGCACGGGTGTACCGGCCTCCAAGTCTTTGAACACGGCACACTCCCAGGTCACCTTCTTAGCGACGCTGTACTCCTTCACCATGCGCGTCATTTCAAGACTGCATTCGGCCCTGAATTCACTTTTTAGTACGACAACGCGTGACCGTATCTACCAGCGCAGGTGGATGAACGCTGGAAATTAGAGGATACTGGGCGGATAAACTGATTTGCCCGTTCTCCCAACTTAAATCGCAGCGCTTACGTGTAAGATCCAGCAATTGAAAACAGCGCGAGTGCAGGAATGGAACGCTCCATTACAAGAACTCCTTGCCAACTGCGTAACGAGCATAGGAGCACGTTACAGACTACACATTGCTGTGTATGGTGTTCAGACTTGCTATTAAGACTATACCGACCAGACAGGATATTACGAACCAGGTCACTCATATCGTAATGTCCAGGGGAATATCATAAACCGAGAAGACGCCAGCACAAATGTTGTCTTTGAATAAAGTATCATCTCGGTTCTGCTCTTTCCGCATTTCTTTCAGTTAGCTTCGGTAATATAATTTACCAGTCATTTCTGAGTATGGTCCGAGTTTCTTCGAGCTACGATATATGGCAGTGACATATAATGCGAAAGTTACTTCCGTGCTTAAGCTTACCACATCAGGGTAGCATACAGTGAAGTTGTTGTTGTGGTCTTCAGTCCTGAGACTAGTTTTATGCAGCTCTCCATGCTACTCTATCCTGTGCAATCCTCTTCATCTCCCAGTACCTACAGCAACCTACATCCTTCCGAATCTGCTTAGTGTATTCATCTCTACATCTACATCTACATCTACATCCATACTCCACAAGCCACCTGACGGTGTGTGGCGGAGGGTACCCTGAGTACCTCTATCGGTTCTCCCTTCTATTCCAGTCTCGTATTGTACGTGGAAAGAAGGATTGTCGGTATGCTTCTGTGTGGGCTCTGATCTCTCTGATTTTATCCTCATGGTCTCTTCGCGAGATATACGTAGGAGGGAGCAATATACTGCTTGACTCTTCGGTGAAGGTATGTTCTCGAAACTTTAACAAAAGCCCGTACCGAGCTACTGAGCGTCTCTCCTGCAGAGTCTTCCACTGGAGTTTATCTATCATCTCCGTAACGCTTTCGCAATTACTAAATGATCCTGTAACGAAGCGCGCTGCTCTCCGTTGGATCTTCTCTATCTCTTCTATCAACCCTACCTGGTGCGGATCCCACACTGCTGAGCAGTATTCAAGCATTGGGCGAACAAGCGTACTGTAACCTACTTCCTTTGTTGTCGGATTGCATTTGCTTAGGATTCTTCCAATGAATCTCAGTCTGGCATCTGCTTTACCGACGATCAACTTTATATGATCATTCCTTTTTAAATCACTCCTAATGAGTACTCCCTGATAATTTATGGAATTACCTGCTTCCAGTTGCTGACCTGCTATTTTGTAGCTAAATGATAAGGGACCTATCTTTCTATGTATTCGCATCACATTACACTTGTCTACATTGAGATTCAATTGCCATTCCGTGCATCATGCGTCAATTCGCTGCAGATCCTCCTGCATTTCAGTACAATTTTCCATTGTTGCAACCTCTCGATACACCTCAGCATCATCTGCAAAAAGCCTCAGTGAACTTCCGATGTCATCCACCAGGTCATTTATGTATATTGTGAATAGCAACGGTCCTATGACACTCCCCTGCGGCACACCTGAAATCACTCTTACTTCGGAAGACTTTTCTCCATTGAGAATGACATGATGTGTTCTGTTATTTAGGAATTCCTCAATCCAATCACACAATTGATCTGATAGTCCGTATGCTCTTACTTTGTTCATTAAACGACTGTGGGGAACTGTGTCAAACGCCTTGCGGAAGTCAAGAAACACGGCATCTACCTGTGAACCCGTGTCTAAGGCCCTCTGAGTCTCGTGGACGAATAGTGCGAGGTGGGTTTCACACGACCGTCTTTTTCGAAACCCATGCTGATTCCTACAGAATAGATTTCTAGTCTCCAGAAAAGACATTATACTCGAACATAATACGTGTTCCAAAATTCTACAACTGATCGACGTTAGAGATATAGGTCTATAGTTCTGCACATCTTTTCGACGTCCTTTCTTGAAAACGGGGATGACCTGTGCCCTTTTTCAATCCTTTGGAACGCTTCGCTCTTCTAGAGACCTACTTTACACCGCTGCAAGAAGGGGGGCAAGTTCCTTCGCGTACTCTGTGTAAAATCGAACTGGTATTCCATCAGGACCAGCGGCCTTTCCTCTTTTGAGCGATTTTAATTGTTTCTCTATCCCTCTGTCGTCTACTTCGATATCTACCATTTTGTCAACTGTGCGACAATCTAGAGAAGGAAGCACAGTGCAGTCTTCCTCTGTGAATCAGCTTTGGAAGAAGACATTTAGTAATTCGGCCTTTAGTCTGTCATCCTCTGTTTCAGTACCATTTTGGTCACAGAGTGTCTGGACATTTTGTTTTGATCCACTTACCGCTTTGAAATAGGACCAAAATTTCTTAGGATTTTCTGCCAAGTCAGTACATAGAACTTTACTTTCGAATTCATTGAAAGCCTCTCGCATAGCCCTCCTCACACTAGATTTCGCTTCGCGTAATTTTTATTTGTCTGCAAGGCTTTGGCTATGTTTATGTTTGCTGTGAAGTTCCCTTTGTTTCCGCAGCAGTTTTCTAACTCGGTTGTTGTACCACGGTGGCTCTTTCCCATCTCTTACGATCTTGCTTGGCACATACTCATCTAACGCATATTGTACCATGGTTTTGAACTTCGTCCACTGATCCTCAACACTATCTGCACTTGAGACATAAATTTTGTGTTGCGCCGTCAGGTACTCTGTAATCTGCTTTTTGTCACTTTTGCTAAACAGAAAAATCTTCCTACCTCTTTTAATATTTCTATTTACGGCAGAAATCATCGATGCAGTAACCGTTTTATGATCGCTGATTCCCTGTTCTGAATTAACTGATTCAAATATTTCGGGTCTGTTTGTCACCAGAAGGTCTAATATGTTATCGCCACGAGTCGGTTTTCTGTTTAACTGCTCAAGGTAGTTTTCAGATGAAGCACTTAAAAATATTTCACTGGATTCTTTGTCCCTGCGACCCGTTATGAACGTTTGAGTCTCCCAGTCTATATCCGGCAAATTAAATTTCCACCCAGAACTATAATATGGTGGGAAAATCTACTCGAAATATTTTCCAAATTATTCTTCAGGTGCTGAGCCACAACAGCTGCTGAGCCCGGGGGCCTATAGAGACATCCAATTACCATGTCTGAGCCTGCTTTAACCGTGACGTTCACCCAAATCATTTCACAATTCGAATCTCCGTCAATTTCCTTCGCTACTATTGCACTTCTTATCGCTATAAACACGCCTCCCCCTTCACTGTCCAGCCTATCTCTGCGGTATACATTCCAATCCGAGTTTAGGATTTCATTACTGTTTACGACTGGTTTCAGCCAACTTTCTGTTCCTAGTACTATATGGGCGTTGTGACCGTTTATTAATGAGAGCAGTTCTGGGTCCTTTCTATAGACGCTCCTGCAGTTTACTATTAGCACATTAATATTGTTAATCCTTGTCGGGCCTAGGGAGGGAATTCTCTAACCTAAAAAAAAACCCATGTGCACTCCACACGTACTCCGCTACCCTCGTAGCCGCTTCCGGCGTGTAGTGCACGCCTGACCTATTCAGGGGGACTCTACATTTCTCCACCCGAAAGCGGAGGTCGAGAAACTTGCACCCCAGCTCTCCGCAGAATCGTCTGAGCCTCTGGTTTAAGCCTTCCACTCGGCTCCAAACCAGAGGACCGCGATCGGTTCTGGGAACGATACTACAAATAGTTAGCTCTGATTCCACCCCGCGAGCGAGGCTTTCCGCCTTCACCAACTCCGCCAACCGCCTTTACGAATTGAGGATGACCTCTGAACCCAGACGGCAAGAGTCATTGGGGCCGACATGAGCAACAATTTGCAGTCGGGTGCACCCATTGCTCCCTATCGCCACCGGTAGGGCCTCCTCCACATCTCGGATGAGACCCCCCCGGCAAGCAGACAGAGTGCTCCCTGCCGCCGTTGGATAAGCAGCCGCTGCAGCAAGTCGTATAACCCTAGCTTACTTATTTGTTAGATAGTTTAATTAATTTCTTTGCGTGTTTTTGGGTACTTGCATTGTTTAATTCATATATTTCGGGCGTATTATAGTATTTGAGGGTTGTAGCATCGCGCCTTAGTACCTGAATAGTGCAAATTCGCATAGTCGTCTGTCTTCTGTTTTTGTTGTGAACGGCCAGTGTCGGTTGGCCAGTCAGTGTGCTCCCTGCCGCCGTTGGATAAGCAGCTGCTGCAGCAAGTCGTATAACCCTAGCTTACTTATTTGTTAGATAGTTTAATTAATTTCTTTGCGTGTTTTTGGGTACTTGCATTGTTTAATTCACATATTTCGGGCGTATTATAGTATTTGACAGTTGTAGCATCGCGCTTTAGTGTTTACTTCGTAGATTCTTATTTAAATTGCGTGTGAGTTTCGTATAGGAGGTGCAATTTCGAGTTTTAGTTACTGTAATCGTAAATTCAGCAGATTGTAGCACAGTCGTTAGGCATTTGTACAGGTTAGTTGATACATTCTTTGTGTGTTCCGCTTGCGTTATCTAGGCACGGACTCGTGTTTCAGTAATTGTTGTTAAACATCAATTAGAATGGACAGGGACTGCGATTGCTGTGTTCGGATGAGGGCTGACTTGGCATCCCTTCGCTCACAGCTGCAATCGGCGCTGACTTCGGTCGCGCAGCTTGAGGCTGTTGCCAATGGGCACCACTGTGGGGAGCCGGACTCGGGTATCACGGGGATGTCAACCGCATCCCGTCTGTCCCCAGATCGGTCTGCCGCTGTGGTTGCCCCGGTTGCTGCCCGCAGTGGGGCTGAGCCCTCGCCTGTGGTTGATTGGGAGGTCGTTCCAAGGCGTGGCAGGCAGCGAAAGGCGTCCCCGGAGGCTGATCAGAAAGCCTCCCCGGTGCGTCTGACAAACCGGTTTCAGGCACTGTCTCTGGCTGAGCCAGATGCAGCTGCCTGCCCTGTTTCAGAGGATCATTCTCAGCCTTCAGGGTCCGGGCAATCGCAGAGGGTGGGCTTATTGGTAGTTGGGAGCTCCAATGTTAGGCGCGTAATGGGGCCCCTTAGGGATATGGCGGCTAAGGAGGGGAAGAAATCCAGTGTGCACTCCGTGTGCATTCCGGGAGGAGTCATTCCTGATGTGGAAAGGGTCCTTCCGGATGCCATGAGCACAGGGTGCAGCCAGCTGCAGGTGGTGGCACATGTCGGCACTAATGACGTGTGTCGCTTTGGATCTGAGGAAATTCTCTCTGGATTCCAGCGTCTATCTGATTTGGTGAAGGCTGCCGGTCTTGCTTACGAGATGAAGGCAGAGCTCACCATCTGCAGCATCGTTGACAGAACCGACTGCGGACCTTTGGTGCAGAGCCGGGTGGAGGGTCTGAATCAGAGGCTCAGACGGTTTTGCGGCCGTATTGGCTGCAGATTCCTTGACTTGCGCCATAGGGTGGTGGGGTTTCGGGTTCCGCTGAATAGGTCAGGAGTTCACTACACTCAACTGGCGGCTACACGGGTAGCGGCGGCTGTGTGGCGTGGACTGGGCGGTTTTTTAGGTTAGAAGGCCTCGGGAAAGTGCGGGATGGGCTGCAATGTCAAAGGGTGCTTGGCAATTACAGGACGTGCTTGGATCAAGGAACAGTCGGAATTATAGTTGTAAACTGTTGTAGTTGCGCTGGAAAAGTCCCTGAGCTTCAAGCGCTAATAGAAAGCACAGAAGCTGATATCGTTATAGGTACAGAAAGCTGGCTAAAGCCTGAAATAAGTTCTGCAGAAATTTTTACGAAGTCTCAGACGGTGTTCAGGAAAGATAGATTAGGCAGAATTGGTGGTGGAGTGTTGGTGTCTGTCAGTAGTGGTTTATCTTGTAGTGAAGTCGAAGTAGATACTCCGAGCGAATTTGTGTGGGTGGAGGTTATACTTAACAGCCGAATTAAGTTAATAATTGGCTCCTTCTACCGACCCCCAGACTCCGATGATACAGTTGCGGAACAGTTCAGAGAAAGTTTGAGTCTCGTAACAAATAAATACCCCACTCATACGGTTATAGTTGGTGGGGACTTCAACCTACCTTCGGTATGTTGGCAAAAATACTTGTTCAAAACCGGTGGTAGGCAGAAAACGTCTTCCGAGATTGTCCTAAATGCATTCTCCGAAAATTATTTAGAGCAGTTAGTCCACGAACCCACGCGAATTGTAAATGGTTGCAAAAACACACTTGACCTCTTGGCCACAAACAATCCAGAGCTGATAGAGAGCATCATGACTGATACAGGGATTAGTGATCACAAGGTCATTGTAGCTAGGCTCAATACCATTTCTTCCAAATCCATCAGAAACAAACGCAAAATAATTTTATTTAAAAAAGCGGATAAAGTGCCACTAGAAGCCTTCCTAAAAGACAATTTCCATTCCTTCCGAACTGACTATGCGAATGTAGACGAGATGTGGCTCAAATTCAGAGATATAGTAGCAACAGCAATTGAGATATTCATACCTCATAAATTGGTAAGAGATGGAACGGATCCCCCGTGGTACACAAAAAAGGTCCGAACGCTGTTGCAGAGGCAACGGAAAAAGCATGCAAAGTTCAGAAGAACGCGAAATCCTGAAGATGGGCTAAAATTTACAGACGCTCGAAATTTGGCACGTACTTCGATGCGAGATGCCTTTAATAGGTTCCACAACGAAACATTGTCTCGAAATTTGGTAGAAAATCCGAAGAAATTCTGGTCGTATGTAAAGTACACAAGCGGCAAGACGCAGTCAATACCTTCGCTGCGCAGTGCCGATGGTACTGTTATCGACGACTGTGCCGCTAAAGCGGAGTTATTGAACGCAGTTTTCCGAAATTCCTTCACCAGGGAAGACGAATGGAATATTCCAGAATTTGAAACACGAACATCTGCTAGCATGAGTTTCTTAGAAGTAGATACCTTAGGGGTTGCAAAGCAACTCAAATCGCTTGATACGGGCAAGTCTTCAGGTCCAGATTGTATACCGATTAGGTTCCTTTCAGATTACGCTGATACTATAGCTCCCTACTTAGCACTCATATACAACCGCTCGCTTACCGATAGATCTGTACCTACAGATTGGAAAATTGCGCAGGTCGCACCAGTGTTCAAGAAGGGTAGTAGGAGTAATCCATTTAACTACAGACCTATATCATTGACGTCGGTTTGCAGTAGGGTTTTGGAGCATATACTGTATTCAAACATTATGAATCACCTCGAAGGGAACGATTTATTGACACGTAATCAGCATGGCTTCAGAAAACATCGCTCTTGTGCAACACAGCTAGCTCTTTATTCGCACGAAGTAATGGCCGCTATCGACAGGGGATCTCAAGTTGATTCCGTATTTCTAGATTTCCGGAAAGCTTTTGACACCGTTCCTCACAAGCGACTTCTAATCAAGCTGCGGAGCTATGGGGTATCGTCTCAGTTGTGCGACTGGATTCGTGATTTCCTGTCAGGAAGGTCGCAGTTCGTAGTAATAGACGGCAAATCATCGAGTAAAACTGAAGTGATATCAGGTGTTCCCCAGGGAAGCGTCCTGGGACCTCTACTGTTCCTGATCTATATAAATGACCTGGGTGACAATCTGAGCAGTTCTCTTAGGTTGTTCGCAGATGATGCTGTAATTTACCGTCTAGTAAGGTCATCCGAAGACCAGTATCAGCTGCAAAGCGATTTAGAAAAGATTGCTGTATGGTGTGTCAGGTGGCAGTTGACGCTAAATAACGAAAAGTGTGAGATGATCCACATGAGTTCCAAAAGAAATCCGTTGGAATTCGATTACTCGATAAATAGTACAATTCTCAAGGCTGTCAATTCAACTAAGTACCTGGGTGTTAAAATTACGAACAACTTCAGTTGGAAGGACCACATAGATAATATTGTCGGGAAGGCGAGCCAAAGGTTGCGTTTCATTGGCAGGACACTTAGAAGATGCAACAAGTCGACTAAAGAGACAGCTTACACTACACTCGTTCGTCCTCTGTTAGAATATTGCTGCGCGGTGTGGGATCCTTACCAGGTGGGATTGACGGAGGACATCGAGAGGGTGCAAAGAAGGGCAGCTCGTTTTGTATTATCGCGTTATAGGGGAGAGAGTGTGGCAGATATGATACACGAGTTGGGATGGAAGTCATTACAGCATAGACGTTTTTCGTCGCGGCGAGAGCTTTTTACGAAATTTCAGTCACCAACTTTCTCTTCCGAATGCGAAAATATTTTGTTGAGCCCAACCTACATAGGAAGGAATGATCATCAAAATAAAATAAGAGAAATCAGAGCTCGAACAGAAAGGTTTAGGTGTTCGTTTTTCCCGCTCGCTGTTCGGGAGTGGAATAGTAGAGAGATAGTATGATTGTGGTTCGATGAACCCTCTGCCAAGCACTTAAATGTGAATTGCAGAGTAGTCATGTAGATGTAGATGTAGATGTAGAGTGAACACTGGCCTTCTTCCCCGACCTTTCCGCTATTTCCCTAAGGGGCTCCATCACCCGCCTAACGTTGGAGCTCCCAATAACTAATAAACCCCTCCCCCCCGTGTGCCTGCTCGGACCTTGCTGAAGGAGCGGCCACATGTCCATTCACAGGCAGAGCGGGCGATGCCACACGGCCAGCCTCCACATTGACCCTCCGCCTCGTGCACCGCGAACGCCGCTGAACCCGCCACTCCCCTTGGGGAGAGGGTGGCCCAACCGCGCCCGGTACCCGCGAAGATGTCTCGACAGCAGGGACAGTGGGTGAAGCATGTAACACCTGGGGTGTACCTTGCGACGCACCAGACTCCCCACTGCCGCTACACTCCGAGGCAGCAGCCTGAAGACGGCTGACTGCGGCCATCAACACGCTCAGCTGTTCGCGAAGAGTGGCCAGCTCCTCCTGCGTCCGTACACAGCAGCCACACATCCTATCCATCCTAAGAAATCAATTTACTATAGAGTGTTAATCAACTTTTAACTAGACTGGTAATTCACTAAAGGCGGTTGATTATTGACTAAACTGTGATTGCTAACCACTTCTTGTAGAAAACAAGGAAAATAGCACTACCTGTCTCTGGACTGTATTGAAAACAAACACTAGCACTACTGGCACTATGGCTGACTAAAGGAACTCTCTCTGACTGTATTCAAAACAAACACGAAATCTATGGAACACTATTAATACCACTCGACAATTAAAGCTTCCTAAAAGTAAAAACACACGGCAGAAGAAGTGACAAGTAAGAAAAATACAGTTAATGCTTAAATTAAGGTAGCTCGCTGCACAGCAGACTTGAAGCAGACGGTGGCTAGGACGACACTCTCTTGGTCTCCCTCTACGATTTTTATCCTCCACGCTGCCCTCCAATACTAAATTGGTGATCTCCCGATGCCTCAGAACATGTCCTACCAACCGATCCCTTCTTCTAGTCAAGTTGTGCCACAAACTTCTCTTCTTCCCAATTCCATTCAATACTTCCTCATTAGTTATGTGATCTACCCATCTAATCCTCAGCATTCTTCTGTAGCACCACATTTCGAAAGCTTCTATTCTCTTCTTGTCCCAACCATTTATCGTCCATGTTTAACTTCCATACATGTCTACACTCCATACAAATACTTACAGATATGACTTACTCACACTTAAATCTATACTCGATGTTAACAATTTTCTCTTCTTCAGAAACGCTTACCTTGCCATTGCCAGTCTACATTTTACATCCTCTCTACTTCGACTATCATCAGTTACTTCGCTCCCCAAATAGCAAAACTCTTTTACTTCTTTAAGTGTCTCATTTCCTAATCTAATTCCCTCAGCATCACCCGAATTATTTCAACTACAATCCATTTTCCTCGTTTCGCTTTTGTTGATGGCCATCTTATAACCACCTTTCAAGACACTATCCATTCCGTTCAACTGCTCTTCCAAGTCCTTTGCTGTCTATGACGGAATTACAATGTCGTCGGCGAGCTTCAAAGTTGTTACTCCTTCTCCATGGATTTTAATACCTATTCCGAATTTTTCTTTCGTTTCCTTTACTGGTTGCTCAATATACCGATTGAATAACATCGGGGATAGGTTACAGCCCTGTCTCACTCTCTTCCCAACCACTGCTTCCCTTTCATACAACTCGATTCTTATAATCTGATATCTAGTGGGCGAAGTATGAGTCTTTCTCACCTCACATCGATGAACCTAAATGGTCTGTAACCATTCAGACAGTCACAGCGTTTGTGGGTTGACTAAGCGAGTTAGAAATCTCGAACTTTCTTTGGTAATAAACTGTTGAAAACTGCTTGCCTGGTGTTCACGTATTTCCGATACTCAATCGCAAAGTGCCTGCATTGCCTAATAACTAGTCGGTGGTGCCTTGAGCCAAAGAAAACCCAATACATCACACTGAATTCAGACACTACGCAGGGATATATCAATCACTTTCCTCAAGACAGCACAGTATTTCTTGTAAGATATAATGAGATGTATTTCTCTGCTCCTCCTATCTGTTTCAAAAACTTTTCTCTTTAGAAGCGATATTTTCATTCCTTCCGTAATCCAGAGATATTTGTAATGTTTTATTAGTAACACACCTATCGTTTTCTTGGGAAAGCAGGTGTTAAAGAGCTAATGAAAACCTTCTATAAGTTGTTAAATTGTACACATTCTATCAGTCAGCTACCCGTAAAATTCCCAGATAGTTTCCGTTGTTTCTTCGTAATTACTTTGTTTCCTCTACGACAGGAAAATAACTAATTTTTCACTGTGATCATAGAAGAGTTATGGTACGGATAATTGGGACTTGATGACTGCAAAAGGTTTGTTACAATTTGCATAAGAGCACTGTGAAACAAAGCAGCGATTCGATGCAGTGAAGCACTTTCAAACGTCTTGCCCACAATTTTATTATTCTAATATACTTCATGAGTCTCGACTTCGATAATTGTGAAAGACTACACAAATTCAAAGTCAAAATTCGTGTCGATATAAAAAACAAGACATTTACATTATCAATATCAAGTGGAAACATGATATGGTAAGTAAAATACGGTTTAAATTTCACTAAATACTTTCACTATTATGATTCAGCAGAAACTTGGCCAGAAGATGTACCGTATCTAGTCAACAATTCTAAACAACAGCAAGTGCAAAGTGCGTTCAGGGATAAAGAATTATACAAGTGCCTTAAACCGCTAGGCATGACTAGGGTCGTGGTGTAATGAGACAACTGTGTGCTAACAAAAAGAAGTAATTTAACACATTTCCTCGAGTAGATAATTGCTTCACTGAAAAACACATACATTTTTCTGTGTAATTTAAAAAGAAAGTATTTTTAAATAATAGTCGTAAGACGCAGAAATTACATTGAAGAACAGCTCACTCTAACGTAGTGCTATGTCTGCTGTTAAGAGTAAAATTAAATGAAACAGGGAACAAATGAATAAGCGTCATACAAGGAGGGAATGGCTTAAACCAAGATCGATCCTCAGCATGAAAAATTTGGAAGCGCCATACATCAGTTTAACCAATAGTAAATTACCAACTGTCCAGATTGGCTTATGTTATATAAAAGTGAATTTAATAAATAACAATAGTAGCACAGCACCTTTGGAGCAACTTCCCGGAGTTGTTATGCATTTTCGTATGGTACATATTTTCATTTCCATGGAATACGAGCTCACTCATAAAGCCAAGGAAACAAAACATATTGAAACACATGTTGGAATTACACATATCATATGATGGATTATCACGTGCCATAATAAAAGGGGGGTTGGTGGGAGAGCGGGAAGGGGAAGGAGAAATGGCGGAAATAGAAGATCGTAACGGAAAAAATCTAGGAAACGGTAATGTAATTGTCATATTTGGAAAATAGCATTTTTGAAATTGCCTTTAGTCCTATGTCTACAAATTGTTTTTATATTATAGAAACAGCACTACTTATCATAACAAAACTTCTTAAAATTTAAGGTTTAGCAAGCATTGTAAAGCGCATATCAAAGAAAGGTTAAGAGCAGCTTTCAGTTACGTACAGCGTCAATGCCTTTCATCAGGATAACCAATAGTAAAATAACAGCCATCCAGATTACCTTATGTGAAACTATTGTGAAATTAATGAATAACGATAATGGTGCACCGCATTTGTGCTAAATGCGGTACTCAGTTTACATTTCCATATGTTACATTCTCTATAGAGATAGAGTAAATTTTGGAGGGTTGCAATGAAGCACAAGTGGGAATTCTATATCTCGTACTAATAAAATTATTAAGTGGCATATTATTAAGAGTGCGTGTACGATTTTTATTCATTTGTGATGAATTGCGAAGAAAACAACGAGACTATGCCTTATAAGGTGTACAGCTGGACGTATTTTACCATTATATAGTTTTACTATTATTTCTACTTTGTGTTACGTGTATCGTTTGTAACTTATTTATATGTTCCCCAGTGATAAATAAAACAATTGCAGCTGTAAAAATATGATTGTTGTAGAGATTAAAAAACGGCACCATTTACGATTTTCACTGTATCTTTCCGTTTCAACGACGAAATATTTACATCTTGTTAGAAATCTATAAGTGAAAGTGGCTTGAAGAAAAATATTCGTACGTAATGGTCCTTTCTCCTCAGTCTGCGAAAAAAATAAGTGAATATTTATGATTCTCTTCTTTTGGAAAGTCTAATGAAGCATTCAACGTAAATCTTTTCCCACGTTATTATGTGGCTCTTCAACACAATTTTATCATTTTTTTTTTTAATCAGGCAACAAGAAGCCACCCATCCGAGGAGTTGAAGTTGTTCGTTCCAAAATGAGGTGTCTTCTGCAGTTTGCAGATCTTATCTGAAACCTCAAACGCACCCGTTTCCTTAATCTATGGGATACTGCGCATGGAGTGACTGCACACTTTTTTCATACTTGAAAATATATCAAAACGGCTCACATTTGATATAAACGTGTAGTTTTGTTCTGTGTTTTGGTCACTTTTCTTGTAATAACTAATGATCAAATTAAAATAAAAAAAAAATTGGCCTATTACTCCATGCAGATATGCATGAGGAGAAAGATACCAAAATTTCAGAAATATATCCTGAATTGCTATCGTTGGCATGGATTATGGGCTCAATAATAAAGGTTTCTTTGTGAAATTTGTCTGGATTACTCCTCAGGCATGTCCGCAAGGAGTAACAGCAATGTTCTTAATTTTCATTTATTCATTAGTAGTTTCAAAAAGGTGATCTAAAACACACGACAAAACTAAATCTTTGTTTCAAATGTCCGCCGTATTATTATTGTTATTATTATTGCATATTTCACGAAAGCTGTGCTGCTACTCGTTGTGCAATATTCTATAAACTGAGAAAATTGTTTGTTTGTAAGTTTCAGATGAGGCTTGGAGAGAATTTCTGTCATCGGCCCACCCTATTTTGGACATAGCGGGTTCACCTTCTCGGTTGTATGAAAGTGTGTTTGGGGGCAGAGGGCAGCTTAATAATGACTGTATTTATTAAAAATCGGAAAATGCTGTCCAAGGCTCAGTAAATAACGTGCAAAGTATTTAAGATATAAGTTGATTTCTTCATTACTTTTCCAAAAAATTAAAAGCAGACGTAACAGTGGCTTGTTTTACAACCAGACTGTGGAGAATGGAGCCGTTATACTGAGCATGCTGTACTGACCACAACACGGAATGCCGTGTCTTCCTGCGCGTGCTGAGTCCTGTGGCGACGAGGCGTGGTAACGCCGAGAAGGACACAGCTCGCCGCTGCGAGACGAGCCACCGAGGCGACGGCCATCAAGTTTTAAGCCCGCCGGTACAACGTCGTCGGCGTAAACGTCAGGCGGGACCGCCATAAGGAGGCGTGCTAACGGCCTGCCAGCCAAGTGATGGCCCGTCCGGGGCGGGGCAGAGGGGCGGGCGCGCCCGCCGCGACAAGGGACCAGGTGGCAGCACGTGCGCCGCGAGGAGGACAGCGCCTCCGCGCCAGGGGATTACCCGCAATTTACTGACCGTGTCCTTCGCAGCTCTACCGCTCCAGGTCTTTACAGAACAAGGGGCACTGCAGCGCGTAAAGGCCGTACACGCTGATACATGTCCAACATCTGTGTCTGTACTTTGTAAACCGTGGAACCGGCACGTCACTAAGAATTTATCACTCCCGATATACTGCAGCTAATCATTTTTGTCCCTACTTCCCAGATACCCTTACATGATCCCTCTTTAATTGCTCCTTTTTCCACACCGTCCGTAATAGCATCGATGCCAACAGCCTCTCTCTTGCTGCTACCTTCATTTATCACGATGACTAACACGACCATTACGCTGCAATAGAAGACTTAATACACTAAATAAAGTATACTGTCTAATCACTTTAATGGGACCATTTGTCAGGAGCCAGGCTAATCACCTTCTGCAGCACAAGACGCGCAGGACGAGACTCAACGAGGCCCTGGAAGGTGCCGGCATTGACGTGCATCTACGCCGACTCTAGTGCCGTGTACAGCTGCGGTAGGTTTTCGGGCAAAGTATCCATGGCGCGAACTCATCGATCGAGGCAGTCCCACAGATTCTCGCTTGGGCTTAAACCTTTCGAGTTTAGTGGCCAATAGAGTATCGTCAATTCATCTCGGTGCTCGTCGAACCACGCATGTTCACTCTGAGCTGTGCGACACACTGTATAGTCCTGCTTGTAGATGCCATCGTGCCGATGAGGCAAAAACTGGATTTATTGGTGGACACGGTTCCCAACGATACATGTATACTTCTGTCGATCCAGTGTGCTTTCCAGAGTGATTCGATCACTAGGGAACCCCAAGAAACCGTATCGCATACCACTGTTCTCCCTCCTAGACGCAGGCTGTTTGCTTTTACACGTTTCACGTTATACATGCCACCGACTATCTGCCCGGTGGAGCATAAAACGTAATGCAGCTGAAAAGGCCAACTGTCGACATTCAGTGGACGACAATCTGTGGTCCTGACGTCGTAATCCAAGTCTTCGTCACAGGTCGATGGACCTGACGCCTGCTTCGGAAATCCATAAACAGCAACGCTTGCTGAAAAAAACATTGAGGAGACACTCTTAATAGCCACTTGGCTCATCTGGGTGGTCAGTTGCTGAATAATCGCACATCTATTTGCCCACACACATCTCCGCAGCAGTCGTTCACTCCTGCCATCTTTTGCCTTTGTTACACCGCAGCTGCATCGGTGCCGCTTTTCTATACAACAAATTTCCCTTGTAAGGCATACTTTAACCTGGGCAGCACGCGAACAACTTACACATTAATCTTCCACCCTTGGCCCGTAAGCAAATGATCGTGACCTCTTGGCCGTCAGATAAAACACTCCGTTTCGGCACTTTAACAGTGAATGCGCTGTTTTCCACTCCTCACCCCACCCGCTCCCACAACACGAATTACCTGCAATTCTAGTGCTGCCTCCAGACGTTTGTTTTTGATTATTGTAGGTTAACGACGAACGTAGGACCTGGTCACATTAATGTGACTGGATCATGTAATGCGTTGCATTCATAAGAATTCCTTCCACCAGATATCCTTCACACAATTTGCTATTATCAGTTCTGGAGAATTTTGCGTACCCTACTTTTTCTGAAACCCAGAAAACACGCTAAGGACACATCCTTGTATCGTTCCATCGGCCTCACATTGGCGTACAGCAATCTTTTCGATTCGCTCCTCTCCCTATGCCATAATAAAAGTAACCAGCAAACACGACATTCTGCTAATGTGTGTGAGTTCTTTGACGATTCACTCCTGTACGTCACACAACACCTATCCCACCATCTTAATCCTCTGTTTTAGTTTGCACGGACTTATACGATAATTCGATCTTTCTTTCAAACTCCAGCTTCGAAAATCTAATAAATTATGTATGCCAAGTTTTGTCCTTTCCATCGAATGACCTATCATTGGTCAAAGGAAAGACACCAACTCAGTTACATTCCGTCTTGCTGAGGGAGATCCCCAAACTTTCCATATGGGCCCACTTTTAATTACCTCTGCTGATACGTCCAAGTAACTACGTCCTATCCGTTTCCTGCTGTGCACCAACTACACTACCTGAATAACTTAGAAGTCCACCCTCCAGATACCCAGAAGTCTGTTCAATACTTTCTTCTTCAGTTTACTTTGGAGCACCCAGTGACTCACCTAGAAAAACGCATTAAAAGTCAACCAAAAATTACGTAGGGCCACAATTGTGTTCGTGGGGAGTATTTGAAGCTGATTTGATATGAATATGATGCCCTGAACAGGTTTTTTCCCCTAGGATGTAAGATTTAACGTTATAGTGATACACATGATTCATCATTGGAAGTTAAATCAATGGATTGAAAAACTGCTAGTCACAGAATTATTATTGTTCTTGTTGTTTTGGTCTTCAGTCCAGACACTGATTTTATGCAGCTCTCCCTGCTACTCTATCCTGAGCAAACCTCTTCTTCTAGAAATAACTACTACAACCTACATCCTTCCGAATCTGTTTAGTGTATTCATTTCTTGGTCTCCCTCTACGATGTTAAATCTCCACAATTCCTTCCAGTACTAAATTAGTGGTCCCTTGATGTCTCAGAATGGGTTCTCCCAACTGATGCGTTCTTCTAGTCAAGTTGTGGCCCAAATTCCTCTTCTCCACAATTCTATTCAACGCCTCCTCAAGTTGGGTTTTCCTGTGTCCGGCAACTGGGTGTTTGTGCTGTCCCAACAATTCATCATCATCATCATTCGTGACAGTGGTTAGATTGTAATGTGAAAAAATTAGACTGTGTAAAAATTTGGACTTTTTACGGGCGCTGATGACCGCACAGTTGAGCGCCAGACAAATCATACATCATTATCATCATCATCATGAGTCCCTACTCGTTAGATAAGTGATCTACCCATCAAACCTTCAGCATTCTTCTGTAGCACCACGATTCGAAAGCTTCTGTTCTCTTCTTATCCAAACTATTTATCTTCCATGTTTCACTCCCATGCACGGCAACACACCACACAAATACTTTCAGGAAATAATTCCTGAGACTTAAATCTATCCTGGATGTTAACAAATTTCTCTTCTTCAGAAACGCTTTCCTTTTTATAATCAATCTATATTTTATATCCTCTCTACTTCCAACATCATCAGCTTTTTTTTTGCTCCCCAAATAGCAAAACTCATTTACTACTATAAGTGTCTGATTTCCTAATCTAAATCTCTTAGCATCACCTGATTTAATTCGACTACATTCATTATCCTCGTTTTGTTTTTTTTATGTTCATCTTAAATCCTCGTTTCAAGACACTGCCCATTCCGTTCAGCTGCTCTTATAGATCGTTTGCTGTCTCTGGTAGAATTACAATGTGGTCAGCAAATCTTAAAATTTCTATATCTTCTCCACGCATTTTAATTCCTACTCCAAATTTTTCTTTTCCTTACTTTGCTGCTTACTCAATATGCAGATTTAGTAACATCGGGGATAGGCTGCAACCCGGACTCACTTCCTTCTCAATCACTGCTTCCCCTTCGTGCCCCTCGACTCTTATAACTGCTAACTGATTTCTGTACAGTTTGTAAATAGTCTTTCGCTCCCTGTATTTTACCCCTGCCACCTTCAGAATTGGGCAGAGGATTTTCAAGTCAACATTGCGAAAAGCTCTGATCTAAGTCTACATATTCTAGAAACGTAAGTTTACCTTTCTTTAACCTAGGTTATAATATAATTCAAGGAACAGTATTGCCTCAGGTGTTCCAACATTTCTACGGAATCCAAATTTATGTTATCCGAGGTCAGATTCTACCAGTTTGGATTCCGATTGTAAAGAATTGTGTTAGTGTTTTGCAAGCATGACTTATTAAACTGATAGTTCGGTAGTTTTCACACCTGTATACACCTTCTTTCATGATTAATTATTATATTCTTCTTGAAGTGTGAAGGTATTTCGCCTGTCTCATAGATTCTGCTCATCAGATGCTATAGTTTTGTTATGGCTGGCTCTCTCAAGACTATCAGTAATTGTGATGGAATATTGTTTACTGCCAGGGTCTTGATTAGACTTAGGTTTTTCACTGCTATGTCAAATTCCTCACGCAGTATCATGTCTTCCATTTCATCTTCTTCTATACCCTGTTCGATTTCCATAATGTTGCTCTCAACTACATCGTCCTTGTGTAGACGCTCTACATACTACTTCCACCTTTGTGCTTTCCCTCCTTTCCTTAGTACTAGTTTTCTCTCTGTGCTCTTGATATTCACAAAGGTGGTTCCCTTTGCTCCAAACGTCTTTTTAATTTTCCTGTAGCCGTATCTATCTTACCCTAAGTTGTATATACTCCTACATCTTTACATTTGTCCTCTAGCCTTCCCAGCACAGCTATTTTGCATTTTCTGAGAGATTTGTATTCCGTTTCGTCTGCTTCATTTGCTGTATTTTTATATTTTCTCCTTTCTTCAGTTAAGTTCAACATCTCTTCTGTACCCAAGGGTTTCTGCTAGCCCTCGAGTTTTTACCTAGTAGATTCTCTGCTGCCTTCACAATTTCATCTCTCAAAGATACCCATTCTTCCTCTACTGTCTTTCTTTCCCCGGTTATTGTCAAACGTTCGCTAATGATCTTTCAGAAACGCTCTGCAATGTCTGGTTCTTTAAGTTTATACAAGTCCGTCACCTGAAATTCCTACCTATTAGCAGTTTCTTCAGTTTTAATTTACGGATCATAAGCAATAAGATGTGGTCAGAGTCCACACCGGTCCCTGCAAATATCTTAGAATTTTCAACCTGGTCCCTAAATGTCTGTCTTACGATTAAACTACGTATCTGAAACTTTCCAGTGTCTCCAGGCCTGTTCCACGTATACAGTCGTCTTTTATGATCCTTTAACGAAGTGTTAAGCATGATTAATTTATGCTCTGGGCAAAATTCTACAAGACGGCTTGCTCTTTATTTCCTTACCACAGTCCATATTCACCTACTACTTTTCCTTCTCCCAGTTTTCTTACAATCGATTCCCATGATTATCTTCACCCTTAAAAATATGAATAATTAATTTTTATCGCATCATTTCTTCGACCTCTTCATTACCTGCGGAGGTAGTTGGCATATAATCTTTTACTACTGTGGTAGGTGTGGTATTCCCGTCTGTCTTTGCTACAATAATGCTTTCACTATCCTGTTTCTAGTGGCTTAACCGCGTTCATATATTTTTATTCATTATTAAACCTACTCCTGCATTACAATGATTTGTCTTTGTGTTTATAACCTTGTATTCACCTGACCAGAAGTTTTGTTTCTCCTGCCACCGAACTTCATTAACTCTCGCAATACATAAATTTAAGCTATCAAGTTCCCTTTTTAAATTTTCTAACCTACCTGTCCGATTAAGTGATCTGACATTCCGCATTTCAATCGGTAGAACGCTAATTTTGTTTCTCCTGATAACGACGTCCTTTTGAGCAGTCGCCGCCCGTAGATCCGAATGGAGGACTATTGTACATACGGAATATTTTACCCAAGATGACGCCATCATTTAACCATGCAGTAAAGCCTAATGCAATCGGCAAAACTTACGGCTGTAGTTTCCCCTTGCTTTCAGCCGTTCGCAGTACCATCACAGCAAGGTCGTTTGGGTTGACGTTACAAGACAAGATCAATCATGGAGACTGTAGCCCCTGCAGCTACTGAAAAGGCTGCTGCCCCTCTTCAGAAACCATACATCTGTCTGGCCTCTGCCAGCCACGGCGGTAGAGCGGTTCTAGTCCGGAACCGCGCTGCTGCTACAGTCGCCATGCCTTCTGCATGGACGTGTGTGATGTCCTTAGGGTAGTTAGGTTTAAGTAGTTCTAAGTTCTATGGGACTGATGACCTCAGATGTTAGGTCCCATAGTGCTTAGAGCCATTTGAACCATTTTCGTCTGGCCTCTTAACAGGTACCCCTCCGTTGTGCTATCTGTATCGCTGAGGCAAGGCCCATGGTTCATTGGTTGGTGGGGGAATGGGGGGGGGTGAGGGGGGAATTTTTATTATCGTCTGTGTATATGTCAATACTGGCAACGGCCTTGCCGCAGTGGATACATCGGTTCCTGTGAGATCACCGAAGTTAAGCACTGTCTGGCGTGGTCATTACTTGGATGGGTGACCATCTAGGCTGCCATGCACTGTTGCCATATTTCGGGGTGTACTAAGCATCGTGATGCCAATTGAGGAGCTACTCGACCGAACAGTAGCGGCATAGGTCAAGAATGCCATCTTACGACTGGGAGAGTGATGCGCTGACCCCACGCCCCTCCTATCCGCATCCTCCACAAAGAATGACACGGCGGTCGGATGGTCCCAGTAGGCCACCCGTGGTCTGAAGACTGAGTGCTTGTGATATAAGACAATACTTCTGATTTCACTTCCCTCACCGATTCGGGTGCATCGCGTTGGCGATAAAGGTTAGTAAACATGTCTTAGCTCCAAATTCTCGAATAGCACTCATGTCACTCGAGGAATGTGGGTGTGTAACACCTATTTTTAACCTATTTTGTATCTGTATTGATATTTCTATGTCAATTTGTAGTAAATGGACCAGGTATTTGTGAAATTTGGTTGATTTTAATAATAATTGTGTTTCTAAAAACTACGTCTTACACAAACCTTGACAGGAATCCTATCCTAGTGCATTTAATACTAGTGTCTTTATTATGAGTTTATTATGAGAAAGTGGTTGAATTTTTATTTAATGTTGTCTTGTCATTTGCACAGTCAGTTATATTTTTGTGTAGATCAAAAGACTGCTTACGGTAACACATTTGTTATTAAAGAGCTTTCGTTTGTTGTGCTTTTCTTAAGTAACAATTAATTGTAAGACCTTTTACAATTTCTCATACATATTTGTGTAGTTTTTTTAATAAGCAATACTCTTCAAACCATGGAAGTTTAAGGGTCATCTTGTATTAGGTTATTTAGCTAGTTAAGCAATGCAAAGGCTCCTTCAAAGCCAATGTAGTCAGATTTCAATTTGTGTAGCTGCTTCAAGCCGAGTATAACAAATAATTAATTACCGTGTTATCTATTCTAATGCAAGTTGATTGATGCACAGGCGTAGAGACCCTGTACTAAGCAATGAAGTAACAGAGTATGAGTGTCAGCAGATCTTCGTATTTAAATTCAGAATCATTTCAAGCTTTTTCCCGTTCTGTATTGCTACTAGTTTCATGTGTGTCAGTATTTGGCATTGAAATCAGTTGAAAGTACTTTATTTAAAGTAATCGTTGTTGAGAGGTATATGTTGCGGTTTATTATCTCATTGGATATTTGCTTATCTGACTTCCTAGTTAGTAGTTAATACGCTGTAGTGTGAACACATATAAGGAAAGAGATTAGTGTGTGTGTCTAGAAACGTTAGGTTAGCCTTAGCACTGCATTTCGCGTTACCATTTGGCTTGAGGCTGGAGACCTGTTTTATTACGTAATGTTACACCTTCCTTTTGTGCTGGTAGAACGTCTGTTTCTAAACCACCGTTTACCGTGTTTTTGTATTCTGCTGGAGTATTTCGGAAACGAATCCAAGTTTGAGTGCTCTGTTTCCATTAGGTTATTTCGCGATCAACTTTTTCAAAAATTCCTCGCAGAGGTATAATGTTAGCATCGATTTCCGGTTTAAGGTGTTTGGTGGTAGCGATACAGGTGGAATTTGTTGTCCACGGCTTCCCGAAAAGTACTGTCTGTACTAAACCTCTCCGTGATGCGCGACTTCTCTCTCGTAATGTCTGCCAAACGAGAGTCTCGAGCGTATGTGTAACGCACTAGCGGCGAATATCCAATCCCGTGATGAAACGCGTCACACTTCGTTGAATCTTGTTTGTCTCTTCTATTACTCATACCTGCTTAGAGTCGCTGATCGATCGAACAAGTGTTTTGTAAGCTACTTCTTTTGTGGATGAGTTTCATTTCCTTAAGATTCCTCGTATCGATCTCAGTTTGGCATCTTCTTTTCTTACAATTTGTTTCATGTGCTCCTTTCACTTGAGGTGCTCCTGATGGTTACTCCTAAATATTTTACGGTAGCTACTGATTCCAACGATTTGTCATCAATGTGTTAATTCAGTGTTCTGCAACCTTTAATTCCTCACGGTATCCGGAACGTTAGACTGAACACAGAACACCAGAATATCTTCTCCTCAGAATCGTTTGAATCTTAGTATGATTATAAGTTACTACAAGATAATATAATCAATGACTATTGTTATTATGAAAAAGGATTAGCGTCGTGCATTTATCAACTGCTTATTACCATTTATTCACTGTAGAAAACAAATTTCTTAAAGCTTAAGTTTAAAGTAAGTAGCTTAACTCATAACTTCAATGTGATACTTAAACTTGCTTACATGCACTCAAAAAGGAGATTCGTGGCAGAATCGCTCATAATGCAAGCCTCGTTCCTTAATAGATGGATATGAGTCTCTCTCTCTCTCTCTTTAATGTATTAATTTCAGTCAACACCGAGAATCCCACTTCACACAAATGTCAGGTTGAAAGTGGTTATAAAATAATAATCCCATCTCATAGTTATACGAGTATTCACTGCTTCTTTACAACCAAAATGTATCCAAAGACATTTTGAAATATTTTTATTTTAGTTACCTGTTTGCTTTCAAATCAGTCGGTTCCTCTTCTACAACTAAACCTAATTTTTTCGGAAAATGTTTCGAACCCGGGAATGGGTCACAAAAGCAATCTATACCTTTCGCAGTCACTCCAAAACATTTTTTCCGGAAATTCTGCTGCAAGAGTACTAATTGTTGTTTTGTCAAGTTCATTGCCATTTAATTACTTTCAGTAAGGAGCCGCAAAGTTAGGAACACCTCACGTGATCGACTTTTGGTAGTCAGTATCAACCAATTTAACTTATTAGTAAGTTCTTGCATATTATTCATAATAGTCAGAATATAATTGTTTCTGCCCTCCATTTTTCTGTTTGGTTCACTACGCATACGAAAATATCGGAAAGATACGAAAACTTAGATGCTCATTCATTAACTGTAATTATATCAGCATACTTATACCCCTCTCTAGTTAAAAATGCAAGTACCTCTTCTTCGAGTTAACCCTTAAACTCAACATAACCATCGTGCTTATGTATGTAGCAGAGGTGTAGTGTGCTATGAGACCATTTCTTGAAACAAAAAGTTAAAAATCCATACATTTAGGTGCCCCGAATTTCATGAAGTTCTCAGCTTTTACTACTTCGTCCACCACAATTTTCCGAGGAGATAGCAAAGACTTAGCAACAATGTCTTAACGGTGAATGAAGCAGTGATCGATTCTTATGTAGGGATTTCATTAGCGTACATTACCCCATTAAGTACCAGTGTCCTATTTTGAGGACAGAGCACGTATTTATTTATAAATACACAATAAATTAATAATTTACAACTGTTACTGTTCTACGTAATTTGTTGATGCTTTTTATAACAAATGCGTGCTTACAGGAAATTAAAAGCAATAAATCCTACCATTAATTGATTATTGAATACTAAGGCACACTTTTCGTTGTTATTCGTATTTACTGTATCGAAAATTTAATAATATTTGAAACATGTGGCAAAGATCTTTTTGTGATCATTTATAGTCAACCATGTGACTTTTCACTACTTGCATTGGTAGCTCAATTCGAGTTATATTCATTGTTTTCCATTGTTGTAAGATTTCGTGTACTCGAAAAAGGACACTGGGACTTGGTGGTATCATTTCAATTATTTGTATTGAAGCACGTTCGAATATGAAACTTTGCTACTGATGTTGCATTTTCTTTTTAGAACGTGGTAATTTTACCAGATATTGTTGCTGAGGTAAGTAACGACCCCTCTTATATAAGGATATGAACTTACTTTCAAATTTACAGTGTATAATGTAAGTATATTTATGAACATGTTACCCATTAGTAAATAATGCAGTTCCCGATTGACAGAGGTATTCACACATTCCCCATAGCCGGCCAAAGTGGCCAGCAGTTCTAGGCGCTACAGTCTGGAACCACGCGACCGCTACGATCGCCTACGGCATGCCTCGGGCATGAAAGTGTGTGATGTCCTTATGTTAGTTAGGTTTAAGTAGTTCTAAGTTCTAGGGGGCTGATGACCACAGCAGTTAAGCCCCATAGTGCTCAGAGCCATTTGAACCATTTTGAATATTCCCTCTTCTGTAGTTTGTGCTAATGTTTTATTCTTTCATTTCACTTTATTTTATTACATTTCATTTCATTTTATATAGATAATAATGGCCTTCAAAACAGATAGATACCTCACTAACCAAGAAATAGAAGAAATAATGAACAGTGACGCATTCTATACTGCGGTGTCAGATGATCAGGAGCTATTGATATCACCGTATGTCCTCATGAAGTAGACTGTATGACCGACAAAGAAGAAGGTCCAGACGATGTTACTGGAACCGTGGAAGTATCAGATGTGCCACGGGCTACTGAATTGCAATATGTTGCATCAGGAATAACGAAGAAACTGTATGTAAAACTTCACTGCCAAGTACATCCCCAGATTCCAGAAGTAAATCGAAGAAGAGACGTCTTACTGATGAGAAAAGACACCTCAGGGTTATACAAAGCTGTTTCAAATTAGTGAGCATGACATCCGCACAAAGAGAGAGAACTTGAAGGTGAAAGGGTACAGTACTGCCCGATATTGAAAATAGGTACAACATTGTCCGTTATTCTTGTCAGAAAAATATATTTTATTAATGTAATAACTCAATTTCACTTAATACACCGAAGCCGGATACCAGTGTAGGAAAGAGGGGTAATTTTTTTTATTTAATTGATCACGTGTGCACTCCCACAAAATAAATCCCTACATCGAATTTGGTGAGATCTGCGAAATGAATGAATGTATGGTCGTCTGCTAACGACAGAGAGCGATTGGGCAATATATGATCATCTTTGGGACGGTCCTTTGGTCACCTTTGCTGGAAGCAAAGCAATGAAATTTACCTGAGCTCTGAGCGCCTCAGATGTGGCTGACCAATGGGTAGCATGGTGTTCCCCACCACGACAGAGGTGCGAGATGCCCTGAGGAACGACCATGTTTCGGCACTCTGCCGCTGGATCTTCTATTCGTAATACCTGTCTTAGGTGTGCTCCGTAAAGACAAAAGAGTGGATAGAATGGTATGCAAGTGGAATACTTAAGAATAGTTTAGAATAATAATTTCTCTATTTCAGGAACTTTTGTGGGAAGAACTAAATGTCAGGCAGGTAATATTAAGGGGATAGTAGTAATCTTCGGAAGTGACCAATGGTCACAATGAAGCCACGTGTAGCAATAAGTTGAAATACTTCCGAGCACTAAAGTTAAGCTGCATTACTGCCGTGTGTACTATAAGTTGGAAATATTTAAGAAATAGCGTGTGCAGGACTTGAAATTAGAGACGAGTACTTCCACGTGGTGAGTACTGTGTGAGTCTCAAACTGTGTGTGAGTCAAAGGATAAAGAGAAGTACTCGTCCATGGTATCAGTTGAGGACTCGCGTGTGTGACGAATATGTTCTTAATATTACTTTGCGTGTTATATTTCTGTGTGGCGCTTGGTTCAAACTATAATACTCTTAGAGTGAAGCAAGGTGAGTTAGCCGTCTATCCAGCAACTCCACTTGGCTTGCATTGCACAGGAAGACGTGCATATATACTCCAGAGTTCATAGTAGGAAAGAAAAGCTACGAAGTAGGGCAGTGTCGTGTGAAACTGGGATGAATTCTAATTGAAGTGGGAAAGGTGAAAGTGATGTAATTATAACGTTGTGACTATTCCTTGTGTTGTATTCCATGTTGCCGGTGTGGTGTATTTCATGTAATTTAAATACATGTGGTTTGCATGGGAGAGTAGCAAGATAGGCTCAGAGGGAGTGGGTTATGCATCTAACGTTGTGACTATTCCTTGTGTTGTATTCCATGTTGCCAGTGTGCTGTATTTAATGTAATTTAAGTATGTGTGGTTTGCGTTGGAGAGTAGCAAGCTAGGTACAGAGGCAGTGGGTTATGCATGTCCCTTTAGTACCGCTCGGTCTGCAGGAAATTTTCGATGATGGATGTGAGAGTCGAAGTGTGAGATATAGCAAAAGATCCACCATCCTATCCAGAAAATGCACTGTAGTGTTAGATAATTACGAGACCATAAGATAGAGATTAACCGATGTAAAGCCATGCCCTCTGGGCGGAGTTTCTCATGTGTAATTGTTGTAGAAAATGTAACGGTGGGTTTAGCTAATAGAATTTATCGTAATAAAAGAGATAGTGAAAAGTAAAAGATTGGCGGCCTTTTCCTTCGAATAGCATGTTGTGATCTACAGAATTTATAATGTGCCCGCCATTCTTAGTCAGGGCGATGGCCACGTGTTGATCAAAGCCTTTGGGTAAGAAACAAATGTGGTGTTGGCCGTGCGTAGTGAACAGTCAGAGTTGTGTAAATTACTAATAGTCAAATGTGCGTTATCCGTTTCTGTTGCGTAATATACAAACAGGAGAATAATTTGCCACTTAATGTTGAGTACTAGAGCTTATGATACTTGATAAATAAGAATGAATCCACTCGCTTGGCAGACCACTCATCTTTCAGGCAAGACTGCTTAATGCCACAGTATGAGCAAGGCATGTGGGAGCCTCTAAAAGGAACAACTGTCTTCCTTCACTCCGAAGGAGATGTTTGAAGAACTGATGAACGAAAACATATACGAGTTCATAGTGAAAGTATCTGTGATATACGCAGTAAACATGAATAATATGCAGAATTTTATCCTCACAGTTGAAGAAGTGATGCTCTTTGTCGGATTTCTTCTTTTTGCTGGCAACCATAAGCGCCTTGCTGAGAAGGTATACTGGACTGAAGATGAAGATGTTGGCGTACCATTTATAAAGACAGTTATGTAAAGGAATCGGTGTATAGGAATACACATAAGAAGCTGAAGACATTGCTTTATTTCCAAGATAATGACTTAGCGAATGAAAACAAACACGGTCGCGGATTCAAAATTTGACCTCTCTTGAAAATGATAAATGAATCTTTTCAAAAATATGGAATATTTGAGGAAAATTTGTCAATTGAGGAAATGATAGTCAAATACACTACTGGCCATTAAAATTGCAACACCACGAAGATGACGTGCTACACACCGAAAGGAAGATGAAGCTGTTACATGGAAATGATTAGCTTTTCAGAGCATTCGCACTCGTTTGGCGCCGGTGGCGACACATACAACGTGCTGACATGAGGAAAGTTTCCAACCGATATCCCATACACAAATAGCAGTTGAATGACGTTGCCTGGTGAAACGTTGTTATGATGCCTAGTTTAAGGAGGAGAGATGCGTCCCATCACGTTTCCGACTTCGATAAAGGTCGGATTGTAGCCTATCGTGATTGCGGTTTATCGTATCACGACGTTGCTGGTCGCGTTGGTCGAGATCCAATGATTGTTAGCAGAATATGGAATCGGTGGGTTCAGGAGGGCAATACGGAACGCCGTGCTGAATACCTACGGCCTCGTATCACTAACAGTCGAGATGACAGGCATCTCATCCGCATGGCTGTAACGGGTCGTGCAGCCACGTCTCGATCCCTGAGTCAACAGATGGGGACGTTTGCAAGACAACAACCATCTGCACGAACAGTTGACGACGTTTGCAGCAGCATGGACTATCAGTTAGGAGACTGTGACTGCGGGTGCCCTTCGCCGCTGCATCACAGACAGGAGCGCCTGCGATGGTGTACTCAACGACGAACGTGGGTGCACGATTGGCAAAACGTCATTTTTTAGGATGAATCAAGGTTCTGTTTACAGCATCATGATGGTCGCATTCGTCTTTGGCGACATCGCAGTGAACGCACATTGGAAGCGTGTATTCGTCATCGCCGTAGTGGCATATCACCCGGCGTGATGGTTTGGGGTACCAATGGTTACACGTCTTGGTCATCTCTTGTTTGCATTGACGGCACTCCGAACAGTGGACGTTACATTTAATGTCTGTTACGACCCGTGGCTCTACCCTTCATTCGATCCCTGCGAAAACCTACGTTTCAGCAGAATAATGCAAGACCGCATGTTGCAGGTCCTGTTCGGGCCTTTCTGGATACAGAAAATGTTCGACTGCTGCCATGTCTAGCACAGTCTCCACATCTCTCACCAACTGAAAACGTCTGGTCAATGATGGCCGAGCAACTGGCTCGTCACAATAGCTCAGTCACTTCTCTTGATGAACTGTGGTATCGTGTTGAATCTGCGTGGGCAGCTGTACCTGTACACGCCATCCAAGCTCTGATTGACTAAATGCCCAGGCGTATCAAGGCCGTTATTACGGCCAAAGTTGGTTGTTCTGGGTACTGATTTCTCAGGATCTATGCACCCAAATTGAGTGGAAATGTAATCACATATCAGTTCCAGTATAATATATTTGTCTAATGAATACCCGTTTATCATCTGCATTTCTTCTAGGTGTAGCAATTTTAATGGCCAGTAGTGTAGTATGGACTAATTGCGCTGAAACAGTTTATCCGAAGCAAGCCCATTAGATTTGGCTAAAAGTAGTGTTCTCTTTGTGGAGCAAGTGGCTACTGTTTCAAATATGATTTACACTGTGTAAATGATCCAGAAGAGACTGTAAGGGATGACCTACTATTGGGAACAAGAATGGTCCTAAACATGCTGGACTGCATTGAAAAACCCGAGAATCATTGTGTGTACTCTCACAATTTCTTCACTAGTGGAGATCTTCTGATTAATCTGAGAAATTTGGGTTTTCTAGCAACTGCGACTGTCAGAGAGAATCGAGTTGGTGACTGTCTACTACTGAGCAGCAACGAACTGAAAAAGACAGTTCGAGGATACTATGACTACCAGTTCGACAGGAATGGTGAAGTCCTCTTTGTTCGATGGCACGACAACAGATGCGCTACAATTGGTACAAATTTTGACAAAGTTGAACGTTTGGAAGCAGCTACGTGGTACAGTAGAGAAGCAAGTAAGAATGCACAAGTGTACCAACCGGCCGTTTTGAAGTAGTAGAACGCGTACATGGGAGGTGTTGACAACCATGACTGGTTAGTTGGAAAATATGCGACGGTAATTAGAGGGAAAAATGGTACTGGGTCCTATTTACACGTATGTTGGAAATGGCCCTCGGAAATGCCTGGCTCTTCTACGGACTAGCACATGGGAAAAATGCACAGGATTTACTGGATTTCAGACGTACTGTTACAGTTACATACCTGAAATTGGACACTGGAAGACCGAATATTTGAAGTCCAATGGAATACCCATCAAGTCAGTTGAGAGTGATACCAGACATCAAGGTTTGATGTAATTGGTCATATGACTGACGACGTACGCAAAGAAGATGTGTAAGAGCTAAATGCAACGGTAAACCAAAAACAAATTGTGTTAAAAGCCGTGTAAGACTGTGTGTGAAGTGTTTTGTACCATTTCACAAGAAGTAGTTAGGACTTGAATATAGTTTAGTATGCTATACGATACTGTTAGATTCCAGGGTCCCATTTTGAGGGCGGCCATTATATCAGCATGTATAAATATTCTTTGGCTATTTTTGTACTTATTGTGGTTCATCTGGGCCCACTAGCATTCGGCCATACAACAAATTAATCTCCCCTCTGTGCCAGGCCTAGGTGATGAATAGCTCACCCTCATACACGTAACGTAACAATGGGCGACTTCAACGTGGTGCATCGGTGGGCTGATCAGCCATTATGGAACGTTCTGATGGAGCAATCGCAAAATTCACACTGCTGCAGAGCACAGCTGTGATAAAATTGAATTAAAATACTCAGACATTGGACAGTTGAGGATGGAATAACAATATAGATGAGACGAAATTCTCAGTTGTAGTTTGAAAATGGGAGGGTGGTTTGATAGCAAAATAAAAGATCAGTATATTTTAAAATGCAGCAAAGAACTGGAACATGTATCATAACAATTCAGTAAAAAAATGAGAGAGAAACATTTTTCGTAATTCCCATAATTTTAGGGAAAAGCATCTATAGTCAGCTATTCACAAAATATGCAGTGTACATACTACCCTCACCCCAGCAGCATAGCCGGTGCACTGGTACAGACAAGAATATAGTTATTCAATATAGGGAGAGTATATCACCAATATTAAGTAATAAATTACATAGAATCTATGAAAATATTACAGTTATCAGCATTTATTAAATAAATACCGATTAAACAAGCACCTTCTTACTTAAAAGGAAAGAGATAACATTTAATTTCATTAAAACCATAAAACTTCCCTGTAAGTCTAAAATCCAGATCACCTAATTTTTGGCAATTGGTGGCACACTATTTTGCCAAGGCACACTAATTGCAGGACACTGAATTTAACTCGCGGTTCTAGGCGCGCAGTCCGGAACCGTACGACTGCTACGGTCGCAGGTTCGAATCCTGCCTCGGGCATGGATGTGTGTGATGTCCTTAGGTTAGTTAGGTTTAAGTAGTTCTAAGTTCTAGGGGACTAATGACCACAGCAGTTGAGTCCCATAGTGCTCAGAGCCATTTTTGAACTGAATTTAAGTATAGAGAAGCAGATTTCTTCTCCTATAAATGTGGGAAATGCTAGATTTATTTACTTTCAGCTTCAACTGCTGGGCCCTGCACAATTTATCAGTCCTGTGCAGGTCATCGTGTTAATGGCAACAATCTTTAGGCACTGTCGTTTTATTATAGACATCAGCATCGTCTGTGAAAATCCTTATTGTAGTATATCATTAATTTATGTAAATTGTGAGAGGTGTCATTTGAGTATTTAGCATACCCCGAGATACTACAAGATCAGAACCTGGACACCTATATGGAAAGTCGATTGCTCCCCATGAGATCATTTGAACTGCTAGAAAAGTCATGCAACTTTTATAATTAATCGACTACCTGACTTTAACAGGGCGGCCCTATTGGGCATGAAGTGCAGATGTATTGACGTAGTGAAAAGGATTCAAGCTTCGAAATGAAACTAAAAGGCACTATAACAACCCAATTTATTGCTACATCCACTATATCATGGTAATAATTGAATGGACAGTACAGATAATTACAAAAGAGGCTAAGAATATCCTCCCAAGTCGGAGCGTCTTTTTCTTCTCATCCACAAAAGTACCTGGTTCTACCAGTGACGGAATTTCATTAGTCACACACATGATAGATTGCGAGGTCTGACCAACGAAAAATTTACAAGAAATGCAATAATTTCTCTTCTTCAGAATCAGTCATGGTTAACCAATACTGTCCAGTTCCCGTGTTTCGTGGGACAGTACACGGAAATTCTCTCCCAATATGTGTGTCGTTTTGGATTTAACTTCATGGAATTGCCTGCACATATGCACTCGTGAGTATTATTCCTGCAACAAAAGTAATTTCTGTAACCCAACAGCGGGCTTGCTCACAAAATTTGAACACGAACACACGCAACTTCCTTCAGTCCACAACAGCTGTCTGCAACGCTGAGTGCTCTGCGTTTTGGTCCTACCATAGCGGATTTGGTCTTTTCTATGGTAATTTTTTAACATCCTCGCTTTCTGAAAATTTACAACACGCTGAGAACTCTTTCTCTCTCTGCTCTCTATTCGGCATCTTCAAGGTGTTTGCACATCTACCAAAAATAGCAGTGCTCTTTTCCTGATCGATGCAGTCCATACCTGGCTGACTCCTGCCTTTCAGCAAAAATATTTTTATTAACTGTCTGCCAGGATCTCTCTTGGAACTCTCTTACACAGTAATGCCTAGCTGGTCATTCCATGTTTACAGGAGAACTGTAAGGGACAATTCATTATACAACATTAGAAAAAGAACTTAGAGCTGCAGCGACTGGTATGAGAGTAAATTGTGTGCTGACGATCATGCAGTATTGGGAATTTACATGAACTGATTTTCTTGTCATTAATAATGGTTTATTGATTTGATGAGGTTATGGAGCAGTAGGGATAAACTATCATCTAAAATAGCAAACAGTAATTGTGCTATAACATTTAGCTGGATTTCTCTCAAAATCAGCTTAACGTCTGTCAATTTCGTTCTATTAGGATTGACGTTCAGAGTTCTATCAGCGAGGAAGTGTTAAATCCAGTCGCAAATATGGTTTCATACTAGGTAAACCCATATCTTTTGCACTAAATAGCAGTATAGGAAGTGTTCAAAGGCTCTTCTGAGGTCATGAAATTCCATAAAAGATTGATATTTGTGATATAGGCCTATAATTATGTGCATCTGTTCTACGTACCTTGAAATGGGAATAACCTGAGATCTTTCCTGTCACTAGTTATCCTTTGTTTCTCCAGCAACATATGGTAAATTCCTGCTAGAAGGGGAGCAAGTTCTTTCACACAATCTCGATAGAACACAACCGGTATTTCATATGGTCTGGTTGCTTTTACTCTATTAATCAATTACAATTACTTTTCTATTCCGAAATCACGTATACCTCAATTTCTTCCATTTTAGCGTTTATACACTGAGGATCAGCGAAGGAGGGGAAGGGAATTGTCAGTGTGGTGAAGGAGGTAGGGAGAGGAGCATACTACATGGCGATGTTGGACGAAGGTTTCCCTAAGGGTGAAGGAGTCGATCTGGTGCTGAGACAGGGTGTGCATAGATACGTATTTCTTGGGAGGGAGGGAGTGAATGCTTAGGTACAGGAGATGTTACTGTTGGCATGCCAGGAGGGAAGGGGCGAAAGGAGCAGAGGGAGGAGGAGAGAGGCTTCAATGATACTGTCAAGCTGAATGAAGGTGTAGTGGGCCTCGTTGTGGGAGTATGTGGCATAGGTATTGAAATGGATTTCTCGAAGATGTGGGTTCATTGGAAGGGTGGGATATTCTGGAGGCCGCTGGTCGGGAAGCAGATTAAGTCTTAGGCGGTGGGGGTGAGTGGAGATAATTGTTGGGGTGGATGGGCTGAATGATGGGGACAATCGGTACAGATAACTTAGGGTATGTGGGAGGTAGTTTGACTTCGAGTTCACAGGAGTTGCTGGGAGGGGGGGGCGGGAAGGTGGGAAGATGTAGGTTAAAACCCACTGAGGAAGTGGCAGGCTCTTCAGTGGGGGCAAGTTAGGGAGTTTATCAGCTTAGGAAGATGTGGTCATTATAAAGGGCCGGCCGCTGTGGCCGAGATCTTCTAGGCGCTTCAGTCTGGCACCGCGAGACCGCTACGGTCGCAGGTTCGAATCCTGCCTCAGGATGGGTGTGTGTGATGTCCTTAGGTCAGTTTAAGTAGTTCGACGATCTAGGGGACTGACGACCCCATATGTTAAGTGCCATAGGGCTGAGAGCCATTTGAACCACTGTAAAGGAGACGGCTTTGGCAGCAGGAGGACTGAGGAGAGGAATTAGGTGAAAGGGGTGGTGACGGATAAAAATCAGGGGGTCCTGAGTGAGGAGGTGATCCATGGAGGAGGCGACTCTGTGAACAATGCATATGGAAGGTAGGGCCGAAGTTGATATAGACGTACTGTGTTGAGCAGATTTCTAGGGTGGGGTGGGCATTCAGTTCTGCCAATACCTCATCCTTCATAATAATATGGCTGTGATTTGTGGTTAAAATGATGTGGTTGGTGGACGACTAGGAGAAGAGGAGGTAAGGAAATGTGTGAGAGGCACGTTTCGACCAAAGGTGATACAGAGGAGGACAGTGTCGAAGCAGGGAGAGGGGATCTGATAAGGACAAACTTTCTGCAGAAGGTAATCGATGGAGGGCACTGGGGATATGCTTGCGGACTTACAGAGTGAGGGTGCAGGTGTCGAAGATTTTGGGAATAGAGTTGGATCGGACGGATGTATGCAGGGCAGGGGCGGGGGATGTGGAATGAGGGGTGGTGTCCATGTGTAGATCAGAAGGAAGATGGTTGAGTGGTGGTTCCTTGGAAGAGGAGGAGGAGGCGAGGTCAACACTAAGGCAATTGGGGTGCATTTTGTCAGGGATAGCCTGGGAGGAGGGGGAGGGACTGGTTGGAGGAGGAGGTGGCATAAGGCAGGCCCCTCATCTGAGGCAGAGGCACATTGCAGGCAGGGTGGGTGCTCCATGGTAGAGACAGTGGTGCAGCAGGCACTGACATGGATGGGGAAAGCAGGAGTGGTTGTAGTGGGGCAACTGTGGAGTGAGGAAAGTCATCCCTATGAGTGGAAGCGCAGGAGGGGCAGGAACATGACCAAGAGAAAGAGGAGGAGTAGGAGCAGTGGCAGTATACAGGTGGGGATGCAGGGTATGGGAAGAGATGGAAGGCGAGGAGACTGTGAGGAGAGGAGGTGGAGCAGATGGGGGAAGCCCAGAGAAGGCACTCCTGGAGAAAATAGTTTGGACAGGGAAAGGAGATGTATAAATGATGGTGGCGACGTGGGTCTGTGTCCATGGTAGACTGTGCAGTCTACCAGTGACAGGTGTCGCTGAGATTGGGAAAGTATACAAAGATATGGTCAGGGAGCAGACTGTGAGAGGAGGACAGAGCGACGGCAGCGGGCTGCAGCGGTGGTGGGCACTGTTATTGGGCACTGGCGGCAGTAATGGATGGACAGATGGATGGATGGATTGACGGCAGCAAACAGCAATGTATTGCAGCAGCAGACAGTGAAGTAAAGCAGCAACAGATGGCGATGGTCCAACAGATGGGGACATGCATCAGCAGCAGCAGCGACAAACTATGGCAGAAGCAGTAGTATGCGATGGATGGCGTCAGAGGCTGACATCGTCGGATGGCGCTAGCAGAGGGATACTTCAAAGCGTCGATTTAGCTATTGAGGGTAGCCCAGTTAGGGAAAATCTTCTGGTTTGAAACTTGTGGGACTCCAAACCACAGGACGGTGGTGAACGTGATAGGTTCCTCCTTTTATACACACAGAATGTCTTCCAATTGGCTGGACTATGTCATGATGGCGTATACAGTTATAGTGTGCTCTACATCTACTTACTTGCTCTTTCATCGAGCGTCGCTTGCAGCGACATCCATAAAATCAGGCAGTGAACTGCAAGAAGTTCTCCTCTGTATTTTCTCCTTCTGAAGTGCATGCTTCCATTCATTTAGAAACGCATAGGCCGTGTCTATGTAGAAATTGTTTACACGAAGTCTAACTTCAAAATCTTGGCTTATTTAACAGGATGGTCTCTACCACCGCTGAAGTTCAAGTATGGCAGCAACCAACTAACAGTCTCTTCCACTACTTCGGTTGTTGCTACTTGGGTTTCACATAGACTGGTAGGGGCCACTCCCCTATGCTCAACAGACACCTCTGTTCATTGTTAAAGTTTAGTTCAAGTCGTCAAGGCTTTTCTTCTGTGAGAGTGTGTTCATTATCATCCCCTTATGTATAATCGTTTTCTTGTCGTTGGCTCAGCCTTACTCCATAACTGCCCTCCGCAATTACTGCTGTTGCTATTGCTGCTACCGACACAACATTCCTGCATTCGTCTCCACCCTCCTCATCGTCTTCGCCACCACCGCAGCCACCACCTCCTCAAAAAAAAATGGTTCAAATGGCTCTGAGCACTATGGGACTCAACTGCTGTGGTCATTAGTCCCCTAGAACTTAGAACCACTTAAACCTAACTAACCTAAGGACATCACACACATCCATGCCCGAGGCAGGATTCGAACCTGCGACCGTAGCAGTCGCACGGTTCCGGACTGCGCGCCTAGAACCGCGAGACCACCGCGGCCGGCACCACCTCCTCCATCGTGATCTGCTGCTATTGTCCCTCCCCCTCCTTCCATCCTGGCGGTACTCCAACATTGGTAATTATTATCGACCTTCTGTCTTCTGCATCCTTTGACCCACAGAGGCTACTCCAGCTACCTTTGTCATTTAACCACTCCTCCCTCTGCACCCACCAGAACTAAATGGAGCTCTTCTTCTAACTGAACATGATATTTCTATCCCCCTCCCAACAGCCTTTTCCTGATCTGCAGTTACGTCAGATGCCTATCATCCCCTCCACACAACACCTTGCACACCCACCACCCCCAACCTTTCCAACATTGGCCCTACAACACCTTCACAAGTTATATCTCACTGTGCTACTGTTGCTGCACCAGCTTCCACAACAACTTCCACCAATAGCCACAGTGATTCTGGCCTTTTGGTAGGCTCTGCCCAATGTATATCTCATCCTCTCCAATTCCTCAATCCGATCTTAGCCAGAAACCCCAGAACTGAGTCAATGCAGACTCAACTGCCAGCTCTACCACCAAAAAACCTCAAACAACCCAGCCCTCACTGAATACATAGTACTGCTCCCTCCACTGCCTCCTGCTCCCAGGCTGTCTATACCTTCCTACTGCCCTGCCCCGACCCTCAATTCCTTAACACTCTGTCACTCAGTGTCAAAATTCCATTCCTATTACCCAAATCATCCCCACAAAGTTTCAGCCCGTGACCAACTTACTGTTGATTGCAAAAATTCTCTCGTTGGCCCCCATTGTAAGAAATCGCAATTCTTTAAGCAGTGCCCAACATAGGTGCCCCCCCCCCCCCCATAGGTGCCAGACCTGCAGTGGTACTTGCCTTTCTTACCGCGGTAAGTGCTAGGCCAAACCCCAATCCACCAAAACTAAATTACCAATGCATGTCTGCCGGATTGATCATTGCATCAAACCCAACAACTCCCTCCACCAATTCCCAAATGCTAAGGACATCGTCCATTTCCTTAGCATTGTCCTCCAGACTATCCATCACTTCCAACGAACCCACATCCATCACCAAATCATCCTTGCTAGCAGTTACATATCACACCTGAACACCCAAACCAAATCATCCTTGCTAGCAGTTACGTATCCCACCTAAACACCCAATCTACGTACTCCCACTTCGTTTTCACCGATGTTAAGTCCCAGTACAAATCTCCCCACTTATAATCCTTGAAAGGCGACTGTTAGCCTTTCACCATTGTGTGACAGCCACACTACCGCATCCTATATAGCAACAATTGATCCCTACACATTAGGAAACCTCTTTTTATGAATAAACTGTTCCTTCAGAGCACAGATATCTGCATCCTTAAAGAACTATTCCTACTACCTCACCACACCATCCATACTTCTGTCTATATCCCCTACTGCACTGATAACCCTCTTCCCTGGCCAGAACTTCACTGCTTGGCCACAATCCTTACTCTCGAGTCCCATTGAACACCTTACCCTTGGCCTCTTCATCAAAGCACACACTTTTACCTATACTACCATCTACAAGGAAGCTAACAATCCCACCCACAACGATATCCTCACTGACATTGACCATGCTTTTTGCACCTATATTATTGTCACAAACCTCCACAACCATAGTAGATCCCCTGCAGAAATCCAGCAATGGATTTGTTTACTGAATCCCTCCGTGGTGACACAGTCCCCACACCACAGCACTCTCATCCTGAAAGCAACAATGTCTTCTAGCACCTCTCAACCTCCTTGGCTATCTTATTCGAAATGTCTTCCTCAACATATCTTACATACTACCCCCCTCCCAGTGCACCACATTCTATTCTCCATCTGAATAATACCTATGACTGTTGCTATACCAGCTGAAATGAATACCAGGAAGCCATAGACGTCTCACCAATCTTCTGGCAACCTCATGATATCGCCTGTGCCACAACCTTCCTGCAACATACCTTGTCAAATGCTATCTTCGCTCATATCACTACTAAAGCCATATATCCTCATTGCCCAACTCTCTGACCACAAGCTGTACTCTTTCATGAAACCTGTCAATGGTATTGCTCCTTCCTCAGGACTTGTGATTGGGATACACTCGGATATCACTGGCAAACACAGCGACATGTTAAAAATGTACTCAACGCCAAGGAACCCAAGGACTGTTGCCAGATATACACCAAAATCAATGCTATGTTTCCAGTTTTAACTCTTCCAAGTACTGGAAAGCATTCCCCAGAACTATTGGCACCCAAGCCATCCCTCACTACCCCTTCCTTCACAGCAATCTTCCCTTACCTGACTATCTGAGCAAAGCCCCTCACTTTATGTCGCACGTGTCTGACATTTTCTCTGTCCCTCACGACCCTCTCTGTGAGTATCCCTAATTCCTTTCTGTCCATCAACGCAAAGATACCACAATCCCACCCCTAGCACCTAGCTTCTGGTACTTTGACAATGTACTGGAAACATATTTAAACACCTCAGTCACAGCACAGGACTAAAACAAGTACATCACAGAAAGTACTCTGCTCATGACCACATTACCTACTGTCACCTCTACTGTCCTCTCTCCTTGTTCATAACTCATTCAACCCTTTATAAAACTATCTGCTATAGAGCCTACTATATAGACTTTAGAAAATCTTCAAAATACTACTTTTCCTGAAACCAAACAACCCCTCCCCCCCCCCCCCCACTGGTACCTCCTCATACTGACCCATCTACCTTAGTCCTTCACAAGGTCACTGAATAAATCCTCTCCCAAAGTATCTATCACCAACTGCATTAACAGCATCATCTTCCTTTCACCCAGAGTGGTGTCTGTCCCTCCTTCTCTGCTGATGAACAATTCCTGAACCTTTTGCATCTTCTACCCCAACAGCCTAACAATGGCAAATCCTCCATCTTTTTCTCGCTTGACTTAGAGAAAAGCACACAACTGTATTTTGCATTTCTGTCTCCTTTACGCATTTACAATCAACTATGTCAGCCTTGTTCCAATCTTTCTCTCCAGTCGCCCATCGCACACCATTTTTAGCAGCACAAGTTCTGGTACTTTTCACGTCACTGCAGAAGTGCCCCATGGATCCGTTCTTTCCCCTCTCCTTTACCTCCGATACACTGCCAAAATGCTCAAACACCTCATCGCATTCACCTCCTTCAGTATGCTGATAACCCCTATTCTCTTTGATCCCTATTGTATGCTACATATACCCCAATGACGCTTCCAAATCCACCTCAGTCAGTTTACCCACTGGTCTACCCAATGGCTCCTTAAGATTAACCCCTCCAAAACCAGACAATAATTATAGAATGCACTACCCACACCTTCTGTGTCCATTACCTGTACCTCACCGTTTATGATTGTCCCATCGAGATAATTAATACATTAAAATAACTCCTACTAATCAACTAATAACATGGAAACCTCACCTACTAACCATTCAACGCAAAAGCTCGCAGTAGACTAAAGGCACTATGTGGCCAAATATAGGGAATGCACCCCCCCTCCCCCCCCCCCTCACCCACTGTTCTTCACATCTTCACATGTACAAATTTTTGTCTACCTAATCATTCGCTATACAAATGGGGCATGGTCTCTCTGCCCCTCCTAAGTCCTATTAGCACCACCAGATACTTTAACCCCCTTATCTGTGCATCGTTTTCTGTTTCAATATCCCTTCCACCATAGGGATCCTTTACCAATCCCATCTCTCCTCATTCACAATGAGTCCTTCTAAATAACCTTCACCATCTGTAAACTCGACTCCAACAGTCCTGCTGTATCCCCTCTTCTTCCCAATCCCAGTGTGATGCCACTGCTCTACCTACACATCCTACCAACCTTTTACCAGCACATGCACCCCATCGTATCACAAAGAAATTTCATCCATCTTCTTCTCCCAGACCACTAACATTGCCTGGCATATACATGTCCTACCAACTCTAAACCCATCCTATTCTCTCCACTCTCCACCACAGGTCCCTTCTCCTCCTCTACCCCTCCTCTTCTCCCCTCCCCTTCCACTCTTACCCTCTTTTATTCTCTAGTCAAAAGACTCTGTACCAGGTGCCCCTCTCTACTTCTCACCTGTCTTGTTATCACCTGTTCCCAGTTCGCTGTTTGCATCACCACCGCTACCCTATCTCCACCGATACCCACCTTCCGTTTCTTCTACACTTCAACGTCCCAAGGCAGGTCCTTTTCCAGTTATAGTGAAAGTGCACAGTCCTCGATTTTCAATAGTCTGTGTATCTTCTATCATTATTCAATGTATTTTCAATTCTTTAGCCTTCAATTGTCTCTAAAATGTTTCTAATTGTGCTCTCTGTTAATATTTACTGAACATTCATGGTGGTGTCGGTTTGTTCTATACCGTGTCTCCCTACCACTTTCGCGCAACGACGCTCTGAGCGTGTTTTTTAGGGAATTGACTAGTTTGAACCTGGGACCTGTTGCTGGTAAGGAGACGCCAGACCACACATGACATGTAGAATTCAGAAGAGCTCAGTGAGACTAGCGATGATATAACCAAATACTAAATGATCTCAGCGTCAGCTCCACTGCACTCCCTGTAAAAGAATCTTAATACTAACTAAATTTAGTGGAAAGGATTCAACGCTTTCCTATTTTTAGTTAGCTGGTAAAATAACGTCGAAAAAGCAGTTAAGTTTACCATTGGAAATTTTATTCTACTCACAAAATATCGTTTATAAATTGAACTTTTGATAAAAGGAAATGTTTTAATACAGGATGGTAAAAACCAACTGCGTTCAACAAAAATGTGAACGAATATTCCATAAATGGGTTTCCAAGTTCTACAATGGATCGAAGGATGACCTATGCCATATCAAATTTATAATCTACGTTTAAATTAAGTTTCACGAAAGAGAAAACTATCAAAATGGTCTACAGTGACCCTCAATTATCTTTAATTACTTATCTAACTTGTCGTAAATTACAGTGGCTGATGTGGCTTCTCAATAACTATACAAAAGAAAAATCCTCGCGTTTCAGATCTGTTCTTCAAGTGGCAAATGTGAACACCATGAGTTTTAATTAACGATCGACACTAGCATTACGCAAAAAAAGGGGGTGTAACAGATGAGATTTCTGCAGTTCTGAGTGATGCCTTATGCGCTCAAAAATGCAGCATCGCGTGCGTTCATTACCTTGTCGGTGTTTAGGCAGCGTCAGGGCAGCGGCGGGCAGCACAGCTCCGCTCACCTCGCCATCTTGGCAGCAAACTCCCTCCTAACTTCTCCTTACTACAATTTACCGAAGTTGGTTTAAAAAAAACTATCTGGCTGTGTTTTCATCTGACCAGTCAGGGTCTCAATGGTAACCTTAAGCTCCGCCAACAAAAATTCTGTCTATCCAATGAGAAACGTTATACTTTTCGTGGTGGGGCAATGTTTTTAAAGTTTGCAACGTAACAGAGACGCTAAAAAGTCTCACGGTAAAACCTGCAGCTGGTGTGGTCTTTTTAGCGTTATCGTAAGATCTATACTGTTCTTCTGGAGGGCTCTATCTTTTAACATGGGCTGGGGAGTGATCCTAATGTAACAGACACGCAAAAAGTCTCACGCTAAAAGTTGCGGCTGGTAGTGGCCCTTTTTGTGTTATCGTAAGATCTATACTGTTTTTCGGGTGGGCTCTAGCTTTTAACAAGGGCCGGGGGGTGGCCCTTGACGTAACAGAGACGCGACGAAGTCTCACGTTAAAACGTGCGGGTGGTGGTCTTAGAGGTAGGCTGCCGACGTGGGTGTCCAGTCCGTCCCTTATCGTAGGGCCTTCTAGCTTAACACGGTTCTGCTCTCGGCTTCTGTTCTCGTTTCTCCCCTTGGAACTGCGTCTGCCTCACGGTGGGAAGGTACGACATGCATTTAGGCATTCTTGAATTAGTCTGTGGTATTCCATTTGCTCACTCGTTACTCGTATTACTTTGGTTAATTTAATGTCACGATTTATTCGGAGCTATGTGACATACTACTGGATTTGCTTATCATGTCAGGGTTTTCATGGAAGGTGTTGGATTTGCCTGATACCTTACAATTTTTATCATTATTTTTAAAGAATTCATTATGTCAGAATGAAATTATTTACTTTATTGTAGACTCTGCTTGGAAATCCTGAACATTTGTAGAAAGCCGAACATTATGTCCGTGTACTATGCCAGCAATTTTAAATACTGAATAATCTTCCACGAGTTATCTTTACGTCTCACAGCGATACCTCCACAGCAGCGGCTACATCTATATTCCAACGCTATTGAACAATCGGTAAATTTCGTTTCCGCACTGCACTAACTAGAATATAAGCTTACAAGAGCAGTGGCAACTTATTCTGTGTCATCCAGTCACGTCATGCAAACCAAATCAAGCAGTGTCGTTCTGGCGAAAATTGTGATTCGTGTGCGGGCCAGCGAGTGATATTATGTAAATTAAGAGCTGGTATGACAATACAGACAATTCGATAACTCTTTAAAGAAGGTAAATAGTGGCTTCATATTGGAAGATATGTAAGTACTTCATCGAAACAATCTAGCTGGTAATAAATTCCACAGCTCGTTACTGGGGTTTCCTGCAGTTTATTAGCATACATTATTTGATATTACGAATGAATTCCCCAAACTATCTGTGAGGTTTTGTAGACAGCTTGGATTTTTAAAATAATTTTCAGTGCTTCATGCATAAAGCAAGAGTTGTTTAATGCTAGAGGCGTCAGATCAGAATGAGTAAGTAGACAACTTTGTCCCGTAAGTTTGCTGTTATGACTTCAGCACTGATTTTAGATCACATCTATTATAATAAATTAAAGTTAATGAAATTATCTTTGGCCTGAATTGGCGTTAATGTGAGACAATTCTTGTAAAATGTTACTAAATTATGGGATGTTTTGAAACCTTTTCAAATGATTGAAAAATTCTTGGTGTTACCCTAAGTAAGGAGGCCCATTGAACTGCGTTTTAGCAGACATGTGACGATGTCATTCATTTAGGAATTTGTGACATTGTGAAGAAAACAGAAACTTCTGACAGTCATGGGACACAAATTCTTGTATCAGTATTGCTTGGAATTCTGAGGATGTTTTTGACCGGAAAGTGTTCGCCCTCATTTCAGACCAAATCATTAATCGTGTATCGCCTTACGCTGACAACAACGTGTGATCAGCAGTCGGAGAGAGATATACCTTCAACTTCTGCAACCTGGGTACAAACAAAATGACCTGAGCTAGTGCGACAGGACCGCGTTTTGACCATTTGGTGGAAATGGGAACAGCCTGTTATAGCTCTGCCAATACTGTACAATTTGTATGGGCAGTGCAAAATGAAGCCTGCTCCTGCAACACAATGTAGTATAAAAGACAGTATGGGAACTGGGAGAAGGATGAGGATTTTGCTACTTCATTATGGTGTGTCCCAAAACTACATACAGGTACTGTAGTCTGAAGCAGATCCGCATCCCTCAGGGCCCATGCACGCCCATCACACCAACATACTATCATCGTTATTCTAGTACCATCCAACAGAGAAAAATTACAAACTGTAAAAGTTCCTCAAACTTCATTCAACAGAAAACTCGATAAGATTTTTACTGCATCCCTCTCATCCCATATACCGATGTGCCTGCATCGAGCACATGTTACGATCCTATTAAATATACAAGTATTGATCCACTGCACAGACCGGTGTGAAGTTTCATCTTCTGTACAGTACGAGGATGGCTGTATCCCACAAGCTGTACTATATGCCGCAAGAGAAGCTCCCTGTGACCCTGTGTCATGGTTTGAAATACTGTTTTTTTCTGCTGTAACACACTTTGTATACTGCCATAAATTTGGTTTTTGTCCGCCATGTATTTAAGGTACATGTCATGTTCTGAACTGGCATAAACACTTTAGGATCCATTGCCTCTCACAGAAACCTAGAAGCCACATGGTGTAAATCATGTTGTTGCAGCCGCTACCGTAACACACCACACACACTGGACGACTAAATAAAAGACAGGTACAAAATAAGGAAGCTGGAAAAGTGTGGCAGCCTTGTGGAGTGTTTCCAAACCTATGTGCAAAGGTAACTGACGATCCCTACGTTTAAACTCATGTGTCACACAGAAAGGATAGCTGATGACTTTGTGTTATGTTTTGATAGATTCCTCATATTGCATTATCTTGTTGTTAGCCATCCCCAGAAGGTATTGCCCCTACACCATAAGCATCACAGGTGATAGTGCAAAAAATTTCAGCAATTTTACAGTAATTTCTACACCGACCATTGATGCAGTAGCATGCTTACCAGTTTCAGTATCATCGCTAAGCAAAGAAGGGAAGGCAGAAAGGTGTAAGGAGTATACAGAAGGTTTATACAATGGAGTCGTACTTGAGGACAATACTATGGAAATGGAAGAGGATGTAGATGAAGACGAAATGGGAGATACGATACTGCGTGAAGAGTTTGACAGAGCACTGAAAGACCTGAGTCGAAACAAGGCCCCCGGAGTAGACAGCATTCAATTAGAACTACTGATGGCCTTGGGAGAGCCAGTCATGACAAAACTCTACCAGCTGGTGAGCAAGATGTATGAGATAGGCGAAATACACTCAGACTTCAAGAAGAATATAATAATTCCAATCCCAAAGAAAGCAGGTGCTGACAGATGTGAAAATTACCGAACTATCAGTTTAATAAGTCACAGCAGCAAAATACTAACGCGAATTCTTTACAGACGAATGGAAAAACTGGTAGATGCGGACCTTGGTGAAGATCAGTTTGGATTCCGTTGAAACACTGGAACACGCAAGGCAATACTGACGTTACGACTTATCTTAGAAGAAAGATAAAGAAAAGGCAAAAATACGTTTCTAGCATTTGTAGACTTAGAGAAAGCTTTTGACAATGTTGACTGGAATACTCTCTTTCAAATTCTAAAGGTGGCTGGGGTAAAATACAGGGAGCGAAAGGCTATTTACAGTTTGTACAGAAGCCAGGTGGCAGTCATAAGAGTCGAGGGGCATGAAAGGGAAGCAATGGTTGGGAAAGGAGTGAGACAGGGTTGTAGCCTCTCCCCGATGTTATTCAATCTGTATATTGAGCAAGCAGTGAAGGAAACAAAAGAAAAATTTGGAGTAGGTATTAAAATTCATGGAGAAGAATTAAAAACTTTGAGGTTCGCCGATGACAATTCTGTCAGAGACGGCAAAGGACTTGGAAGAGCAGTTGAACGGAATGGACAGTGTCTTGAAAGGAGGATATAAGATGAACATCAACAAAAGCAAAACGAGGATAATGGAATGTAGTCAAATTAAATCGGGTGATGCTGAGGGAATTAGACTAGGAAATGAGACACTTAAAGTAGTAAAAGAGTTTTGCTATTTAGGAAGTAAAATAACTGAGGATGGTCGAAGTAGAGAGGATATAAAATGTAGACTGGCAATGGCAAGGAAAGCGTTTCTGAAGAAGAGCAATTAGTTAACATCAAATATAGATTTAAGTGTGAGGAAGTCTTTTCTGAAAGTATTTGTATGGAGTGTAGCCATGTATGGAAGTGAAACATGGACGATAACTAGTTTGGACAAGAAGAGATTAGAAGCTTTCGAAATGTGGTGCTACAGAAGAATGCTGAAGATAAGGTGGATAGATCACGTAACTAATGAGGAGGTATTGAATAGGATTGGGGAGAAGAGAAGTTTGTGGCACAACTTGAGTAGAAGAAGGGATCGGTTGGTAGGACACGTTTGAGGCATCAAGCGATCTCAAATTTAGCATTGGAGGGCATCGTGGAAGGTAAAAATCGTAGATGGAGACCAAGAGATGAATACACTAAGCAGATTCAGAAGGATGTAGGTTGCAGTAGGTACTGGGAGATGAAGAAGCTTGCACAGGATAGAGTAGCATGGAGAGCTGCATCAAACCAGTCTCAGCACTGAAGACAACAACAACGCTAAACTACCCCTTCTCTACTTTACGAGAGTCATTGACGATGTAGATAGATTACTGTGCAGTATGTCCATTCATTGTTAATTCTCCAACATACACATCATAAAAGTATACCAGAGAGCGATCTACATATTTCTAGCACCTCGAGCATTGTGCATAATTTACGACCTGTATCTATGCGGATGGGAGTCACAGGACATTCTGGCAGTCTTAAGATAAAATTATAGAAGGAAAGACCCCCTCGCACTGTCTTTGACCAACACGCCCTGCAGCACCATTACCGTTTTAATCTGCTGCCGACCAGAAGTAGACCCCTACATTCCATGTCTCATGAACCTGCCGTTCCATTCCCATCCAAGTGCCCAAGATTTCCCCACATGTGCCCCTGTCGCGGATTCTTTCATCCCTTATCGGTGTATAGCAGTAGATTTCAGATGGTTAAGAAGAACAAGAAATGGGTGGTTTTTATGCATGATAGAGCTCCAGACGTATGGAGTTTGAAGCATCAAGTACGCTATCTTTTTTAAAGTATTGTTCTAGTGTCGGGGATCAGTATCTGGAGGGTACTGGTTACAGAGAACATGAACACATGCTGTTCTAAAGCTACACAGTACTGCCCTCGAAACAAGCTATAATGTTAGATCGCTTCAGTTTCTGAACTATTAGTCACATAGAATACGGCGCCGTTACTATTCCAATCTAACAAATGTATTTACAGTGGATGACATACATCCTTTTTGCAGGTTTCTCTACAACAAACTACGGCAGCAAACTGTAAAATGAAAAAAAAACTACTTCCTTAAAATATCTATTCTGTGTGCTACGTTCACAATGTAGCTTTGCAGAGATTTATAGCGTCAGCAGTTCACATCCAGTCATGATTCAGAAACTATACTATGCTCCCATCAGTCCTTTATAAAATTATCGTTAGTAATGCAGAATACCTCTTACAAGGTAGCAGATAAACGCATACCAGAGGCGTTTGGCATGTGAAATTACATGTCATGCCACCACTAACTCTGTAAACATGACGTGTATCCAGTGAATGTGTACACAGGGATTGCAGTGCCTTACAAACGCCTGTCGCTGACTTACAATAACTTTAGTTATGAAATTGAAGTCCCAATTTCATACCCAAGATGTGACAGGGGAATGGAGTACGTCACATAAATCATCGTTTGCGTAGAGAAATGTATCGAAACATAATTTCATCACACATGAGACTGAAGTCTTCTGATGACTGAGATATGGTCAGCCTCCCACAGTACAGGCGATGAAACTTTACACTTGTCTGTGCAATGGATCAATGCTTTTATTGTCCGTAGCTCGTGCTCGTGCGGTAGCGTTCTCGCTTCCTACGTATGGGGTCCCGGGTTCGATTCCCGGCGGGGTCAGGGATTTCCTCTGCCTCGTGATGACTGTGTGTTGTGTGCTGTCCTTAGGTTAGTTAGGTTTAAGTAGTTCTAAGTTCTAGGGGACTGATGAGCATAGATGTTAAGTCCCACAGTGCTCAAAGCCCTTTGAACCATTTTTTATTTTATTTTATATTTAATAGGGTCGTCACATGTGCTCGATGCCGGGACAATTATGGTATCCGTTTTCGATATATGGGAGGAGAGAGATTCGGTAACATTCTTATCGAGTTCTCTATCAGATGAAGTCAGTGGAGCTTTTACAATTCGTAATTTTTCTCTGCTGCATGGTAGAGAATAACGATGATAGTATGTTGGCGTGATAGACGTGAATGGTGCCTGAGGGATGACAATCTGCTTCAGACTGCAGTACCTATATGCAGTTTGGGGACAGACGACAATGCAGTAATAAAATCCTCATCCTTCGCCCAGGTCCCATTCTGTCTTTTATATGACCTCGTGTTGTGGGAGCATGTTTCATTTGACATTGACCTACCACATTGTACACTGTTGGCAGAACTACGACAACATGATCCCATTTCCTCCAAATGGGCAAAAGGCGGTCCTGTAGCACTACTTAAAGTCACTGTGTTTCTACATGGGTTGCAGAAGGTGGTAGATATATCTTTCTCTGAGTTCTGTTCAGTTGTGACTTAAATTGGGACGATCACTTGCGCGAAGTTGCGCAAATGACAGCAGTTGCCAGAGCCATAGAGACCATCTAAAATTTAGCTTTGACAGATAGGTTCGAAGAAGGTGACGCGTTTTGAGATATGATCGAGCCAGAAATATGATTCACTAGTGGCTGTAATCTTTAAAAGACTTCTATCTAGGATCAAACGTACGTATGTGGTTGAATGGAAAGACCTGACCCTAATTCACAGACAGCTTATCGACCAGAAAGAGTAGTACCAGAGATCTGAAAAGCTAGTGTACACCTATTAAGACCTGAATCAGCATACTATCTACTGTTTGTGATCCTTCTCAATCAACCACCACCTATAACTCATTGGATGTATTGCAGAATATCTGACATGGCATTGAGACAAAACGCATTAAAACTCTGCAGAAATATCTAGTGGCTACATGAGGGAGCTGCAAATACCAACTTCATGCCACGTTCCTTAGTCGAATCAGTTTCGAAACTCGGTGATTTTTCTACGAGCTTAAGCCCATCGTCGAAGTGTAACCACACTGTTTGTCTTCCAATATATACCTCGGCGGACATCATCTATATTCAGTGTCACAGTATTTGTCTAGTGCTGGTCACTGTGGCCGAGCGATTCTAGGCCCTTCAGTCCGAAACCGCGTTGCTGCTACGGTTGCAGGTTCGAATCCTGTCTCGGGCACGGATGTGTGTGATGTCATTAGGTTAGTCAGCTGTTAGTAGTTCTAGGTCTAGGGACTGATGACCTCAGATGTTACGTCCCATAGCGCTTAGAACCATTTGAACCATTTGTCTCGAAAAACCACTTCATTAGCAGATAATGCCATAACTTGATTTATATGATTTATATAGTTTTAACCACGGATATCGTTAGCGATACTTGTGAGCCCCTGTAGAACCAAGACCGCATGTGACAGTATGAGACATATCTAACTATTCCTGACTGACACTCAGAATTTTTTCATATCGCCAGCAATCCGTATCGGCACAGTATTAAATTTAGTAAAAGGGAATGCATAACAAGTTCCTCTTGAGCATCAGTCATATAATGCTTGTGTGTGTATATGTGTGTTTCGACGTTTGCCAAGAAAACGATTTTATCCTGTCGTAAGTGAAGATAAGGTTTCCATGTGGAATACTGCGATAGCCACAAAGGGATTGAATTTTTTCTTCTTTACTTGGAAAAGTATGCCAAGTCATAAGAATGGTACAGATATATCTCTTTCCAAAGCCACAACCATCATCAGGGGTACTTCCGATAATTCGCTCATTGTCAAATGTAGTCCAGCTGAGGTCGCAATAGTGATATTTAATTGTAAATACAGCTATTAAACATGTCAGTTTCCTAGGATGATTCTGTCTGTAGGTGCACGGCGAACAGCGCCGGTGGCCTCTGGCGGGAATGATTCTGGTTTCCAGCTAATGGCAGGAGCCATACGAATGGAGAGACTGGTAGGGGTACAGGAATGTGGTTGACCTAGCTGTGTCGCCCTCTACACAGATGAATAGGGAACTAATACTCAGTATGCGTTGGCCAGCATTTGTGACTGTGTGTGTGTACTCCGTAGAAATTTGAGAAGATTCAATATGCATGTGTATTTGTGCTCGACTATTAGTCCCTCCCACGTAAATTGTCCTGTTGACAGCGTCTGCACATTTCCCATGTTTATTTGGCTGAGGGAACATCGAATGTGGAGTGTGTTGTGTACATTCAGCAGGTGAAAGACGGGTGGAAGCCACGTTTGCTGGTTCTCTAGACATGATATAACACAGTAACGACCCCCTTAAAGTCTCCATGACTATTCCAGTGCAACTGGAATGCCTACTGGGACACCCTCTCCACCCAGGTCGATAGCCACCCCTTCACCTACCGTCACCCTGACGATGTAACCCATGACGCCACCTTTCTCCAGCAGATCTTGTCTGAGGCCGTGGAGGCCCACGTCCCTACTGTCGCCATCCACCCCCACCGTCCTACCTTACTCCCACAGGCCGTCCTCCTCCTCCAGGAATCCCGTCGCCTCTACTGTGCCTTCCTCCACACGCGTGACCCGGACACACTACGACGCCACCGGCAACTCCAACGACACATTCGTCATTTGCTCGCGGCCAAGAAACGCCGGGACTGGCGACAGATATATACACCAGTTTAAATGCTACCCTGCCTATCAACTCGTCCAATTTCTGGTCCGCCTTCCGTTGCCTTACTGGAACTAAGCCCTCCCCCTACTATCCTCTTCTCCATGATGATCACCCCTTCCCTGACACCCTTAGTAAGGCCAATCACTTTGCCTCCTACCTGTCCCATGTATTTTCCATCCTCGACGATCCCCAGTTCGATTACTCCCTCTTCCCGGATGTCCGCGATCAAACTGACACCTCTGTCCCTCCCCTCGCACTCGCTTTTCAGTACTTGGACAACATTACACACACGGAACTCAATGCCCCAATCACTACACATGATCTCATTGCTACCCTTGGCACAAAACGCAACACCGCTCCTGGTCACGATTGTGTCACCTATCGTCACCTTCGTGAAGCTCCTGCATCTTTCCTCTCCACCTTGGCCAGGCTCTACATTGTAGTCCTGTCCACCGTTTACTACCCTAACCTGAGGAAAACCTCCCATATCCTGATTTTCCTTAAACCTGGCAAACCGCCGTCCGCCGTCTCTTCCTACCGTCCCATTAGCCTGACCTCGGTCTTCAGCAAGGTCCTGGAATCTATCCTCACCCGCCTCATCCACCAGCATCTCCGCCAGCACCGCCTCCTTCCAGTTACCCACTGTGGCTTTCGTCCATCCTTCTCTTCCGACGACCTTCTCCTTCACCTCACTCATCTCCTTTCCGACCAGCTTAATTCTCATCGCTCCGCTATCTTCCTCTCCCTGGACCTCGAATGAGCTTATGATTACGTATGGCATTCTGGTCTCCTCTTCAAGCTCCAAACCTTCGCCCTTCCCATTAACTACGTCCGTCTGATCGGCTCCTTTCTCTCCCACTGTCCTTCCTACGTCACTATCCATAACACGGATTCCTACACCTGTTTTCTCTCCGCCTGTGTGCCCCAAGGCTCTGTCCCCTCTCCCCTTCTGTACCTTTTGTATACAGCGGACATGCCACCGCCGTCACCCCCCGTCCACCTTCTCCAGTTTGCCGATGACACCGCCATCCTTGCCCTTGCCCCCACCCTGCAGCGCTCCCAACACCTTCTCCAATCCCATCTTGACCCGTTCACTGCTTGGTGCCACCAGTGGTTGCTCAAGGTCAATCCCTCCAAAACCCAGGCGATCATTGTAGGCAAAATCACCCCTTCCTTCTGCCTCCTTCATTTCTATCTCACCATCTATGGCCATCTTATCGCCCTCACTCCCACCCTCAAGTACCTTGGCGTCACCCTCGACCGTTGCCTCTCCTGGACCCCCCTCTCCGGACAATCCAAGCCAAGACACAATCCAGACTTCGCCTCCTCAAGCTTCTTTCGGGCCGTACGTGGAGTCTGGACCCCTCCACCATCCTCCACAGCTATAAATCCCTCACCCGCCCTATCCTCTGCTGCCAGCCTGGATCTCCACCCCCCTGCCTTTTATAAATCCCTTCAAATCCTTGAACGCCATGCTCTCCGCCTCACCTAAAACATCTTTCTCCCCTCCCCCACACAGATCCTGTACGATCTCATTCCCTTCCCCCACCTCCTCCTTTTTCTTGAAAGGATACGGATCCTGTACACCTCCCACAAACTTGACCCTCCCCACCCGCTTGTCTCGCCCATCCTCTCCCACCCCAGCCCACTGCCACGACTGTATTCCCACGTCCCACCCGGTCTCCATCTCTCCACCCTCCGAACCCTCTCCCAAGATGGCTTCCGCCAGCTCCTCCTCCCCCCTCCCTGATGATGTTCTCCTCCCCTCCATATACCCCTCCTACCAACTTTGATCCTCTCTCCCTCTTCCTCTGTCTGTTCCTTTGGGCACCCTCCCTTCCTCCTCCCCTTCTCCCCACCCCTCCCCTGGGCTTCCCCTCCCCCATCCCTCTCCCCTCCTCCCATCCTCAGCCATTGGTATCTTTGTTCTTCCCTCCCCACCCTCTTCCCCCCTCACCTTTCTTCCCCTCTTGGCAGGTCCCCGGACTCGCACACACTATGTGGACTTTCGCGCGCCAGAGACCATCGCCATCTGTGTCTCGTGTGTGTGACGTCGTTTTGTGATTTTAGTGTCCCCCGTCACGCTTCTACGTTCACTTGTGCCGTCGGATTCATCAGTCTTCTGTGTGTCGTGTCAACGTGTTTTCAGTGTCGTTATCGTCGAGTGTGAACGGCTCCGTGTTTTTTTTGTGTATCTCTGACCACTATTTTTTAACCCGTCACTATGTTCATTCTATTTCTCCAACCTGTGTTCTGTCATTGTCAACACTATGGCTGAAGAGCGGCGTAGCATGCCGCTGACAGCCTACCTGTTTGTATAGGTATTAAAATAACAATAAAGGAAAAAAACCCTTAAAGTCAGTTAAGACAGAATATCATAATACGAAATAGGGAAGAGTTATCTTGGCAAATACGACATCCTTGCCGATAAACTAAAACCAAGAAATTGTGATAACAACAACATTATACATAACTGAAAGTTTTTGTTGTGAAAAGAGGAGGAAGTAGCCTCAGATTTAATTAATGGACAAATATCCAAGAGCTAATTGCAATTAATATCCTGATATCTAAGTCCAAGGTGATGTTAGTCAGAGATAACTTTTATGTGGAAGGAAGTTGTCAGCGAAACGAAGAAATTCAATACGCCTACAATACTCTTTCACAGGAGAAGTCACTTGCTGGCTCTCGTTCTGAAAAGACGTGCGAGAACAATTCTTGTCTTAATTATTGAGAGTAAGGAACGCGACTTGATTGTTTTGCGTTCAGAAGTGTTTAATGCGTGACGTGATTCACGAATTTCAGAAACTGATTTTCTCAGCAGAGACAGGAACTGATAGACACGTTTAACCGTTAATTGAACTTTATTGACGAATCTGGTGAATATTGGACTTGACTTTTAAATAGTTGGAACTAAAAGAAGAGTGGATAGTATATCAAAGGACTACACTCAATTAGTTTCGAGTGGGACACAATTACACGACTTCACGTAGATAATACAATTACGCTGATGAGTCAAGTTATCGTAATTGTCAAGAAACTGAATTTTAATAGAACTGACTTTACCAACCAACTGCACGTGCATGTGGTGCGAAAGTTATAAAGTATTTAGTGGCCAAGGAACAATAAACTGTCCGTTCCAAGTGAAATATCAAGCGTGGACTACATTATTAAGTGATTTAATCAATGATAGTTAACTAGCGACTATTCAGCAGGGACAATTTAACCTGAATATCAAAATACCTACTTCATTAATTGAAAAGAGAAAATTTGAACATTTTTTTTAACATTATGGCGTAGGTTCACTCAGACGTGATCAAAGAGGTGTTGTGGATCTCGCTTCATACATGTTCAACAACTTCACAGCAACGAGCCAACAACGTACGAGAATACTGATAATTACAATGTTTCTTCGCAATTGGTGGTGTGTACGATGCGGATGAGAAGAGATTTAACAGCTGCTGCATATCTGGGCAATGAATCATTCAATCTTAAACCAGAATAAGCATCCATCGTACTAGTTCGCATTTCTGTCTCCCGTTCACCAACGGGGACCTGAGTTATCGCGCGTCGTGCCTCAACTCCACTGCGAGAGCTGTGGCAGTAGTAGCTCTACGGCGTCCACAATATCAGCACGCGGTTGGAATGCGGGGACGCCATACAATGAGAAACACCATACTTAGCTTTTTAAATTATAACCATGATTTGAAATCTCTTACATCATCGACATCGGTATTCGCGAGTGGAAATATCAGTTTCACATAAAGGTCTTTGCAGACGAGATTAGTTTGTAGTTAGTCCCTGCTTGACAGTACGCTCCACCTCGCAAAGGTTTCAGGTTTTCTAGGTAAATTATATTCAGTCTATACCTTCGGAAATATAGTGCGCAAGCATTCCGTAGCATACTGCTAATTGCTTGACAACGAGAAGTACCGCAAAAATTGTATGACATTATGGCAAACCATGTGAAAATACATGTGCTCCTGTAATCACAGAGTCTGGAGATGGGTGTAGAAAGCAATGAAGCAGTTAAGTGCCTGAAACAGTAACATCTTTATGCCAAGCGGAACCGACCCAGCCTTCGTACGCCAGTTCAGAGACTCTGAGAAAGCTTCTGGGTTATGACGATTTGGCTCTCAGTTCTCCCTGGATGGGTGAATAGTCGACTAATACCCCATTTGCACTGAGTCGCCTTTGGGACCGAGTGTTTCAAGTGTATATTTTTCAAGAATTAGAGAAGATTCAACATGACGAGGGTTTGCGTGGTGATATTCATATCGTTCAAACTGCTAGCACTTAGGTCTTCCTAGGGTGTGGCGTCGTCCACAGCGGGCTGGCCTCTCTGTCTGAGAAGCTCTGGTGTGGCTGCGGTCATGGTCCGCGTTTACAGTGGCAGTTTCCTCCGTCAGCGCTGCGCTACAATACGGTAAGTACGTTGGATGTATTTGACGATCTGTAGACCACTCTGTGAGGTTTAACTGTCAGAGCAGTATGGCGATCTATAGAAAATATTCTACTGCTGAAAGTCTCATCTGCAGAAAACAGCGGTGGATGGTGCTCCCACACATGCAGCAACAGCAGTTTGGCGGTTAAATCGGAATGCTCCGTTCATTCATCAGACATCCTTTGTGCTGGGACATAGGAGCCTCTACAGACCGTTTCGAACAAGATAGGTCATGGTATCTACAGAAAGTTCTGAGAGTAATGTGAGAATTCTGTTTGCATAATTGTCCTGATTTTCCCCTCTGTGCTTAGACAAGGCTCTCATTATAAGCAACAAGAATGATTTTATGATTAACAGTGTTTTGGCAAACATGCACAGATATGATGAAAGCTTTTAGTAGTGACAACAACGATGAACGACTGCCGTTTATGAGACTTATGCTGAAAGCGAGATCTTACACGAGACGGGCTGTCTTGTTAAAATCGCTAGGAAGAATGTATCATGTGTTGTTATGGGAAGCAGTGCTACAGATTCCAATTGCACTTCCAGAAAGAAACTTGGTTGTTATTTACATAGACATGTGATGTCAGTATAACAATGACAACCTTTAGGCCATACCAGGGAGGGTGAGCCACTAGGTAACCATCTTGCAGGGCGTCACCCCAGCAGCTGCATCTAGGTGAGCACGTGTTTCGACAAGTATTTCTTAAACGTCAAGAATAAAAGGGATGCTGTCGCCTCATCCTTGCGGGAAACAAACTGACACCTGCGCTTGGTTTGCAGCTTAGAGATGCATCGTTACTTCTTGAGGCCGCCGGTGCAGCCCGACTCCTGCCAGTATCTGGAGAGCCGGCAGCGTTACTGTCGTGCGTCGGGTGGTGGAATTTGTTTCTTACTTCCAATATTTTGTTTAAACTATATTCCATCGATTCGCCCCACCAGTAGGATGCTTGGAATTAAAAAAAAACTCCCCCATATATGTCAAGGGGACATCGATTTAATTAATTAGCATAAATTTATTATATCAGCAGGGTGTTAGCGGTATAAAGGTTAAGGACACGATGTGGGTCGGCGACATGGAGCAGAACGGCAGTTTAAATGCAGAACAGTAGGTTAATGCAAAATGTGGTATAATAGTTTGAGGTGGTGTGGATAAATGACCAAGAAGAGTGCACCAGAAATGGCTTACAAATGCATGTGAAATTATAGAAGTGCACGATAAAATAGTGGGTGAATATAACTAATTACTTAATTTGGTACCAGAAATGGTACAATAAGAGGATGGAGGTGACATGGAAAGTCAGTTAACAGAACAATAGGTTAAATGCCGAAAAAGGGCCGAACATTAGGAACATACAGAGTACAGTGCTGAATATTAGGTTATGCAACATGTTTGCACCATGTAATTACTTCTTACAACACCTACTTATTTCCAAACAGTAGAGAATGATGTGCAAGAGAAATTAAACCCTCGCAAACTGAATTTTATTCTAGATAAACCATACACCCTTGAATTTTCTGTTAGGAGCTCCTTCCTCTCCACCACAGAGCCGCTAGTTTCCATATACGCCATACACTGCCTTGAATCTCATAGATTGTTTAAATAACCAATACACCATATTCTGTCTAAATGTTGTAAACAATACTCGATTCACTGCAATCGACCTCCTGAGAAATTCCTTACTGGATAATTAAACTATACTCCATAGACTGCCATAAATAATTAAGCAATATTCTATACATTGTATAAATTTTTTAAACAATATTCCATGCCAGCCAGAGTGGCTGAGCGGTTCTAGGCGCTACAGTCTGGAACCGCGCGACCGCTACAGTCGCAGGTTCGAATACTGCCTCGGGCATGGATGTTTGCGATTTCCTTACGTTAGTTAGGTTTAAATAGTTCTAAGTCTAGGGGACTGATGACCTCAGAAGCTAAGTCCCATAGTGCTCAGAGTCATTTGAGCCAATGTTCCATACTTGCATTCAATTTCCCTCGAAATGACCGATCAACTGAGACTTTTTCGTGCCAATTTCTGAGAGAGGTCAGGCAATGTTAGAAGAGGGGGAGAGGTTTATAAAGTGATGAATTTAATTAAATAGCAAACCAAATTGGTAACAGTGAGAGGGGGCTTTTAGAATAAATCCGACCTGAATGTGTACGTGTATCAGCAAGCGGGATAGGTTTGGTTGGCAGTTTCCTGAGGAGTGGGGGAGGAGGACAGTGGGGAACAATAGGTTAAGGACCTGCCAATCAGAAGGAAAGATCCTTTTAGCGAGGCACTAGGTTAAGGACCTGTGAATTAAAGGAGAACAATACCTTAATGACCTGTCAATCAAAGGAGAACATCAGGTTAGCACCTCAGAGCATACCTGGCCATGATGTAGGCACCCAGCACTTACAAACACGCAGGTCTTTTCTTTGTGCTACTTGTGTCGGCTTCAGTTTCTTGGGAGAGTCTTAGCAAGAAACTCACATGTAAGGGAGGCTGCATACACAATACTTGTATGATCAGTTCTTTAGTATGGCTTGAGTATTTGGGATCACCACAATGCCAGATTACAGGAAGATATCGATGCATTCAGAAATATCCTGCTAGATTTGTTACCTGTATGTGTAGGTCAGATCAACACCTGAATATTACGGAAATACTGTTTGAGTCAAATGGGAAGCTCTGCAGGAAGACCACTTTCTCTTCATGAAACATTATTGAGAATGCATTGAGATCCGCCATTTCCAACCGACTGCAGGACGTATTTACTGCCAGCAATCTTCATACCGCATAAGGAGCCCGCAGACGATGTAATCATGGATCGTAAGGAAGCATATTGACAGACATTTCCCTCTCACGCCATTTGCGAATGGAACAAGAACACGAATTACTATCAGTGGTACAAGGTAACCTCTCCCAACTCCCTATGATGCCTCGAGGAAAGTGTGTGTAAATGAAGGTTTATTTTTATGTTGTTTCTACCCGATCGTTTGACTCTCATCCATAAGGGTACTTCCCACGCTTTTAGCTACGTTGTACGTATTTTCTAGTTATTGGCAAGGAACCACATGAGTGCTAGGTTGCGAAAGACCAATGATGTTTATGGCATTCGACGCCTCACATATTGGCTACCATACAACTGTAATATTGGCAGCAAATGGCAACAGCGGTGTAACTTTAATTACCCAGTGATGAAAACTACATAAAGCCGCGGAGTGTAGCTGATCTCCCTAGTCGATGAGTATTTCACAACAGAGCTGCAATGCTAATAGTGTTGATGCAAAGCAGAGTAATGACAACCATAAACAAAGCCAACGTTGCATTATATGTACAACAACAGCTAACGAAGTTTACATTCCATGAGAACGGAACTCGAGGAATTTCGCAGAGACAGAGAGAGAGAGAGAGAGAGAGAGAGAGCACTGCAAGTGAAATATCAGTGTTTCTGCAAGATGGGTCAGTGCACTGTGTGGTGTCATATACGTTCGACTGTGCAGACAATGTATGTGAAGATTACAATGATGACGATACACGCTTAATAAGTGAAATTGATATCGAAACAGGTGTCGAGCAATGCAGTTCATCACATTAGTCCATTGGTTCCCAAACTGGGATGAAAATGGAAATGAGCGTTTGGCGTCATTGGCCGGGAGGCCCGACGGGGGCCAGGTCCGGCCACCTTGGTGCAGGTCTTATTACATATTGCGCCACATTTGGCGAACTGCGCCCCGGGTGGGGATGAAATGAAGACAGCACAGCAACCAGACCCTGGGTGGAGAAAATTCTCGATCCAGCCGGGAATCGAACCTGGGCCCGTAAGACGGCAATAGATCACGCTGACACTCAGTTATAAGGGCGGACAACGTGGGATAATTACCCCTTAGGAGCAAAATGAAATTTACTGAGGGGTAAAATTTAAACGATTTGATAGTGTTTCAGTCACGAAACTAAATTATTTTCTAACGGTCATTACTATAATCACAATTTTGTAAGTCTCTCATACTGATTATATAAGATATCAAAATTTATTTATTTATTTATTTATTTATTATTATTAGAGGTGTTAGGTGCAAAGCATCAACAGCCTGAAGTCGTCCAGTTTCTGGCCGTTCATAAGTAAGGAGTGCAGCAGTGAAGTGATTTATGGACAGTAAGTATGGTTGGGCGAGGCTACTAGCTACTGTCCGATTGCACTCAGGGGTAATGGTTTAAGAATGATTGAGAACCACTGTCCTGATCGGTCAGGAAGCCATAAATCCAACCTCCAGTTAAACATGATAAAGGACAATCTCTGTCTCATGGACAGGTGCAAAACTAAACCTTGTGCATCGTAGTAAAACACAATTATCAACAGATTTCGAATAAATACAAAGCAATATCACTGCGTAATGCTTGAGAAGCTGTATGGATCTTCAAATGACAACGAGGCGCAAGAGGTGGGAAAAAGCTGGCATCGACCCATTCTGCATTGTTCCCAAATTTATTTAAGAAGTCGGGTCCCAAAATGCCGGCCATAGACGTGGAAATGTCACACTGACTCCATGGCTGTAAATTCAACTTTTTTGGTGGCAAATAGGTCAATTGAGCTACCTCCACTAACGTAGCTCCATCCCTTCTCCACTTCTCCCCCTTTTCAACTTAACCCATCCCCCAACCTCCCCAACTACAAAACGGCAGGAAAAAGGACTCAATCTATGCTGGGCTTCAGGATAGGAGAGACCTCACTCTTTATTTTGTATGCAGTGTGGTACAAATATGTATAATATTTGAGTTGTCAGTGATTGAGCAGTAGTCAGTACCTCCATCTGGTGTGTTCACCCTGAAGTCCAGAAAACAACTGACCTAGTTCACAACATCACCATCAGAGAGTATTGTTGCCCCTTCCTCCCTCCTTCACCCCTCCCCCACCCTCATATGACGTAATCCAAGATAGCGGGCAAGGGAAAATTGGCGGGAAACCTGCACAGTCTGCTGGCCTAGGAGGACCTCACGCTGGTGGGCAAATATAGTTTGCACAAGGCATCGTTTAAACAACTTCCTTAAAAATATTCTTCTTTATTTATTTTTGAAACTGCAGTAAACCTCGAAACTGTTGCTAGGGCTTAAACAGTTTCCATGATATTAAACAATTTCAGTACTCTTTTCCAAAAGCGAAAGGAACCACGTATTTACACTTTCACAGATCGCGCCGAAGTTATCTGAAAATCTTTCTTGCGTGTGCTCCATGCACCATAGTCGTGGATGGTGTTAGGAGCCACGTGCTGGGCCGCTCCACATCGGCCAACAGTCACCGGCGCCTGTACGGGTCATGCTAAGCACTTCTTGTCGCGCTGGAAGTACCTCCCTGAAACACACGGATATCCCTTGCCGCTGAAACAGAACTGCTTCAGGACTTCTTAAACGTGGCATTTAAGCAATGTGTGGAATATTGTCACATACGTATCCTGAAGATGTCACAAGAACTAAATGTACAACTGTAAAGAGAGAGAGAGAGAGAGAGAGATTTGCAGATTACGCAAGAATAATTCAACAGTTTGTGGTATAATTAGACGTTTTATTCTGAGGAATACTTCCACACTCGAACACAGACTCTAAAAAGAACACAGTGGGTTCTGGAACACTTGTGAAACCTGTCAACCTTTCTCCTTGAGATTATTCGCGTGCTTTTCTGATTCATAGAGCTGCCTTGGTGCTCATCACATTTCTGAAGGGGTGCGTGGGCAAAGTTTACATTTGTCGATGAACCCTTGGATATCAAGACTCTTATTATTTATTTTTCTAACTTCTCGAAACCCAATGGTGTCTAAGCACAGACAGGAAAATCAGAACTGTTACATACCTAAAAGTTCATGACATATTACGAATCCCACAACACATTATGAAAAAAGTCACGAATTAAATTCGATGTCTTGTGCCTCAGACGAGAACAATGAGTGGAGTTTTCGGAGTATTTTCGATGTCCTACAACTGCTGGTCTGGAGATGTTCTAAAGCCACAATACAGATGGGGAACATAATCCTGCGTGTCCGAACCGGAGTAGGCTGATCTGCTTCGACTTGTCTCTGAACATAGACGCAAACAAAGAAGACATCACGTTACTCTCAGATGTCACAGTACTTTCTGTAGATATCTTGTTCCTGTCTTGTTGAAATAAAACTGTAGCGGCTTGTATGCCCACAAATAGGGAAACAAGGACATGAGGACAATTTGTTAGTGTGGGTTGCCTACATCAATGGCGAGTATGATCTCAAGGGCAAACCTACTGTTCTCTTTTGATTAACAGGTCCTTAACCTATTGTTCTACTAAGAGGATCATGATCACCTGGGGATAATCTGTCCTGAGAGAATTCACAGCCTGCTCATACTCTGCATCCATTATGGCATGGCCTGTAAGGTTGCTGGAAGATACAGTTCTGTCAGGTGGCATGGTTCTGTTGAGTTTCGCTATACTATCCACATACTCACATGCGTAAACTCCTTCCTAGTAACAAGTTGAAACTTTTCCTCGTCAGGAAACACAACTCGAGTGATATGCATATCCTCCCGGTGTACAGTTTCAACGAGTATCTGCAGTGGTGCCTGCATAAAGCATAGTGTATCAAGGAAGTGGAACGTAATCCTTGACATCTTTCAGTCTGAGAGTAAAGTGTATTTTTTGACGCTCTCACATGGGATACTGACCCGATTTTTCTCCCGACACAAATCAGTCAAATGCTCAAAGAGAAAGTGAGCATCATACCCGTTTGAGTTAGGGAAGAAAATGGGTACGTGCCTTGGTTCATGTATTGCACGTATAGTGAGATGCGCTACGGAACTTTCCCTTAAGGTGACAGGAATCTCCCCTTTTCTGTTTGCTGGCAGCTCACAAATATAACAGTGAACTGCGTTATTCTACAAATCTCCATTCTCCTTCGATTTGGTAATAGGCCTCCCATGAACGTTTTTCGAGCTCACTAAGCAGCCAACACACAGGATTAACCCCAACATAAGATTTGTTTAACCTATGACTCGAACTGTAGGACGATACAGTTTGTATATTGCCACATATGGTGCGTGTTTTTCTGTAAATATGGTATGTGAGGCTGTAGGGGCACCTTCACAGTGGGGGAGGTGTACATTACAAATGGGCATCGGTCCTGGTGGTGACCATTTTTAAACTTTATGAATTAGTCTTCCTCAGTAGGCATAATAACATATATTGGGTTCTTGGAAATACAGTCTATTAGATGCCGCGCTAATAACTTGTCTGAGGAAAAATATCATTTTTTCCTGTCGCTATTCAGCTGAGAGATTAGGAGTCAGAACATGTCTTTTATCCAAACATAATGATAATAACCACCTTCAGGGAAGTGTAGCATGTTTACGTGCATCTTATGCTCATTGGCAAATTTAGAGAAATGGAGGGGCTGACAACAGTATGCTAGTCCTGCTCATCTGACTAGTTTTTTTCTTCAGGTCATTACAGATATTCCAGTACTCTGCGCCTCAAATTTGTATATGTCCTGGTTCTTGATGGGGAACTCGGTGCCATCAAATTTATAACACTTATGACTGTCAAGGCATCTACTAGTTTGAGATATAGGCTCTGGATGAAAATCGTAATTTCTCTCGCAAGCCAGGATTGACTATACATACCAAGCCTGATCGGTTTTATTTTCGACATTAATTCATGCCTGCTTATTTGCTATATTTTTAGGTAGCTTGATATAGCTCGACCCTCCGCTTAGCAAATCATCCAGGTGTAGTATTTCGCTGCATACTTCAGCTGACACTCTGTGATTGACATGCTCTGCATTATCACCCCATTTCCCCCAAAGGATTATGAAGACTTCTCCCTTCAATGCCAAAATCCATTTTGGTCAGGTGTGATAGTTTAAAGCAGTGCACTGCACTACATCTGATGGCAGGATACCATGGATCATTGACTACCATTGGGAGATACTTTTCCATGACCCATTGCCACGACTGTAGAAAACAAACAGGGCAATGGTACCCTCCTGCAGGGATCTTTGTCTTCGTAAATGAGATTCACTCCTCAAAGGCGTCTGCAATCACTGAGTATTCTAACTGCAGTATGGTGTCACTGACCTGATGCCCTTCAGTAAAACGACAGGTCACGGAACTGCTAAGAGCCACAGGATCATCTCTATTACTAACACTACAATTACAACTAGGTAAGGCAGGATATGCTTGTGTTGAGAAGTATGGGCTGGTAGTAGAGCAACAGGAACACTGATGCATTTTGTTCATAAAGATTGCCTACACCAGCGATAAGTATGATCTCAGGAGCAAACCTTTTGTTCTCCTTTGATTAGCAGGTAATGACCCCATGGGGATGATTTACCTTATTGATTGACCGGTTATAAACCTTTCTGGATAATCCACCCGTTTGATTGACAGCTACCTTATCTATTGTTCCTAAACCCCTCCCCATCCATCCTCCTCTCCACAACTTCTCAGGAAACCTCTCTCCAACCCCTAACCCTCATTATTACAAGAACACTTTGACGTTATTTGCGCAGCCCCTGTCACTCTTACCATTTTCATTGATTACTTGTTAAAATTGATCGATTAATTAACCATCTTCCCCTCTGGTAAACCTCCCAACCTTCCCCCTCACCTCTCCCCCTCCCCTTCACCACCTGGAAATTGGTAGGTCTGTGGTGGAGGGGAAGAGTCTCATGACATGAAATGAAAGTTATACTGTTTACTTATAAGAAATCAGGTTTCAGTGGTTGGATTTCTATTGCTCATCATTCTCTGCTGTTTGGGAAGATCTGGTAAGAAGTAATTACACCAATCACTTCTTTTGTTCCAGTCATGCAAAGGAATACCATCATGAAACACCCATCACACATAATTACACATATCCCACTGGACCGCACAGAATACCACCGCACACACTGCCAGCGGTTGGGTTGCACTGATGAGAGCCTGAGAAGTGGTCACCAAATGCAGGTGTTCCTGTTCACACCCTCGTGACACACGGACGGGATGTCACACTATTCCTCGAACAAAAGCATCAGGCGGCGGCATGCTGGCACCTGAGAAAATCCTGTCGAGTCATCTGCGGATTTTCTATTTCTCCTCTTGTCCTGTCAGGCCTGCACATGCCATCAGTCGTGGTCAGCACAAAGAATACAGCATTTACTCTGTAAAGGCATGGGGAATCCTCATTCATGCAATAACTCGTTCCAATGCAAATGCCTCCTTGATAATCGTTCCACAAGTACTGATGAGGTCAATAAACAGTTAATTTCTGGTCACAAGATCGTGATGAATGGGATCTAAGACAAGCAGAATAGCACCACTCTCAGTTCGAGTCAGTCTCTCAAACAGAAGATCCATGAAAAGTAGCCAGCAGTTGAGATCTTCATCTGCCTCTCCATCGTAGAAGAAGCTCAAAAGTAAGTACTCACTACATGTCATTGCTATTATTACTGCATTTAGCAGATCCCTTTCCTTGTACAACTCTTTGTCATTGTCTGTGGATTCTCATTGTTTGTGTTTCTTGGTTGTTCTTGGACCTCTTGCCCAGCAACAGCCACATCACCTCATCAGAACTTGTGGCGAACTCAGGCATGTCAGTATAAGCAGCAGCAGCAACCCTGTGGGATTCTATAGTGCACATAGCCCACTTGCTGGAGCTAGACCACGAGCTGTTATTGTCTGTCCTGCTCATTGATTTAGACACCCAGCAAGCCCCCGACTCTCCGAAGAACTGTGCTGAGCGCCCTATACCACATGGTCAGGGCCAGTACTGATCTCGCATGTGTACACCATCCCAGAACATCCCAGTGTTACTGCAAGGACAGAGTGTTGATGTGGTGCATGAAAAGTTACCGATTCCCCAGTGTTCTACTACTTTTCACTTCAAATTATAATTTAACAGCTAGTATATCAAAGAGGTGAAATATTGGTATATAAGCATGAATTTACACTGACTGGCGTGTTATTTTAGAGATTGAAAATGCATCGAGAAGCATTAAAGTGCAGTTTACAGAGCTAGAATGGGATGAACTGTGCTGTGCAGAACATTAAATCAAACATTCATTATTTTTTCTATGAAAGCCAATTACGCACCAAAATCTGATGTGGGGGATAACATGGAAAGGTGATGAAACATCAAGACTTTATTGTCAGTGACTCGTCCTCTAAAGATTCAAAGGAAGACCTGAAGAAGAAAAACAATGGACTACTCCTTTCTGATAATATATGAACGGTTATTATAGATCTAATTATTTTTGACAAGACTAATGTCCTAATGACACTGCTAACAAATGTAGCTGGAGTTCGATTTGAACATATTTGTGTATTTCAAGGTGTAGTGGCTGAAAAGATGGATATCACCATGGACGTCGGGAGTGAAGTTGTGGATCATGCAGAGTATTGCGCACAGTTTGAGTCGCAACAATACGTCGTGTGGCAGCACGAAAAGCATTATTCAGCATGGTGGTTTTGCTGTCAAGGTTCCTCCGAGCCATAATCTGTAGGCAGCTGTCATACACTGCAGTATTAGCCCTTGGGCGGCCTGAGCTAGGCATGTCATCGACAGTAACTGTCTATCTGTATCTCCTGCATGTCTGATTAACATCGCTTTGGATCACTCTGAAACGCCTGTACACTTCCCTTGTTGAGAGCCCTTCCTGGCACGAAGTAACAATGTGGATGCGATCGAACTGCTGTATTGACTGTCTAGGCATGGTTGAACCACAGACAACACGATCCGTGTCCGTCCTTCCTGGTGGAATGCCAGGCTGTTATCGGCTGTCGGAGCAGCTCCGTCTAATAGGCGCAGCTCGTGCATGGTTGTTTACAGCTTTGGGTGGGCTTCGTGACATCCTTCAACATTTAAAGGGGCTGTGTCTGTGATACAATATCCACAGCTAGCGTCTATCCTCAGGAGGTCTGCTAACTAGGGTGACGCAATTTCTTTTATGTGTGTATAATCCGGTAAGAGAGGTGAGTACATTTGTGCATGCTGCACAGCCTGAGGGAATGGGCATACACAGACGGAGCATTCGACTGTACATGGATGCAAAAATTCAGGCTATTGTGCATAAAGTTGGAGGTATTCGCAGAGAGCTAGAGGGTTACTAGCAGACTCTTTGAGAATTATCAATACATTAAATGTGATAGTTAATGAAATCGGTAAGAAACTATCCTACTTAAATGAAATGGTTGAGGCTATTGAGGAGAAAATAGATGTAGAGGCCCTTGTTGTTAAGAAGGGGGAGCACGTTCATAATAAGAGGAGGAAGAGCAGATAGATAAAACCCCATGCAGCCGATTAGTATACACAGATATGTGTGGAAAGCAGTTCGAGAGAAATTGCGTTTGCTAAGATTGGGGCATATGAACCGACGGAAAAAGACTGAAATAGACCTTTAAGCCGGTTACTGACTCTCTCAGGCAAACCTGAGCAAAAGCAAAACCACACGATAACGATGGTGTTCCCATTTACGAATTCATTATCCGTTACGCACTTGCTACATAGGTAGGACGTCTGGTGTCAGCAGGGGAAGACAGTACATGCTGGATACACAGCATATAAATGTAACTGATGACGCAATACAGAATGGTGATAGGCGGTTCGAGACAATGGCTGGCTTAATTAATCGTATTTTCCTAAGACCAAGGAAAAAATCCATAAATTATTCAGATAATGATGGGGAAATGTACCGGAAATACTGTATTTCACTCAGGTATATCGATCGCAAAAAGCTTGAGGAACAAGAAATATAAACCGATAATTGATGGTGTAAACAACAGCAGGAGCGGCGATGGTGTAGACATTGAGCATGAAGCAGTGAACAATCAGATCCCACAGTATATACCCTCCTGGAAATTGAAATAAGAACACCGTTAATTCATTGTCCCAGGAAGGGGAAACTTTATTGACACATTCCTGGGGTCAGATACATCACATGATCACACTGACAGAACCACAGGCACATAGACACAGGCAACAGAGCATGCACAATGTCGGCACTAGTACAGTGTATATCCACCTTTCGCAGCAATGCAGGCTGCTATTCTCCCATGGAAACGATCGTAGAGATGCTGGATGTAGTCCTGTGGAACGGCTTGCCATGCCATTTCCACCTGGCGCCTCAGCTGGACCAGCGTTTGTGCTGGACCTGCAGACCGCGTGAGACGATGCTTCATCCAGTCCCAAACATGCTCAATGGGGGACAGATCCGGAGATCTTGCTGGCCAGGGTAGTTAACTTACACCTTCTAGAGCACGTTGGGTGGCACGGGATACATGCGGACGTGCATTGTCCTGTTGGAACAGCAAGTTCCCTTGCCGGTCTAGGAATGGTAGAACGATGGGTTCGATGACAGTTTGGATGTACCGTGCACTGTTCAGTGTCCCCTCGACGATCACCAGAGGTGTACGGCCAGTGTAGGAGATCGCTCCCCACACCATGATGCCGGGTGTTGGCCCTGTGTGCCTCGGTCGTATGCAGTCCTGATTGTGGCGCTCACCTGCACGGCGCCAAACACGCATACGACCATCATTGGCACCAAGGCAGAAGCGACTCTCATCGCTGAAGACGACACGTCTCCATTCGCCCCTCCATTCACACCTGTCGCGACACCACTGGAGGCGGGCTGCTCGATGTTGGGGCGTGAGCGGAAGACGGCCTAACGGTGTGCGGGACCGTAGCCCAGCTTCATGTAGACGGTTGCGAATGGTCCTCGCCGATACCCCAGGAGCAACAGTGTCCCTAATTTGCTGGGAAGTGGCGGTGCGGTCCCCTACGGCACTTCGTAGGATCCTACGGTCTTGACGTGCATCCGTGCGTCGCTGCGGCCCGGTCCCAGATCGACGGGCACGTGCACCTTCCGACGACCACTGGCGATAACATCGATCTACTGTGGAGACCTCACACCCCACGTGTTGAGCAATTCGGCGGTACGTCCACCCGGCCTCCCGCATGCTCACTATACGCCCTCGCTCAAAGTCCGTCAACTGCACATACGGTTCACGTCCACGCTGTCGCGGCATGCTACCAGTGTTAAAGACTGCGATGGAGCTCCGTATGCTGCGGCAAACTGGCTGACACTGACGGCGGCGGTGCACAAATGCTGCGCAGCTAGCGCCATTCGACGGCCAACACCGCGGTTCCTGGTGTGTCCGCTGTGTGGTGCGTGTGATCATTGCTTGTACAGCCCTCTCGCAGTGTCCGGAGCAAGTATGGTGGGGCTGACACAACGGTGTCAATGTGTTCTTTTTTCCATTTCCAGGAGTGTATATAATGTCGACCGCAACAAGGTAACACTTCGACTACAGCTGCCCATGTCATCAGCTGCTGCAGGCAATAGAGCTCATTCCAATGAGGTTGTCTCAATACACTTGGAGAAAGAGGGGTATCATCGAATACGTATAGAGACAGTAGTTACTGAATAGCACCAGCCAGCATGCAAAACATTCCCTTGTAGGCATGTTATGATTAAAGGACTGCATGACTTGAAGCAGACTGACCTTGCAGATATGAGGTAATATTTACATGAGAATAAGGAATTCAAATATATTTTTATGGTTGTTGATACATACTCAAAATTCGAGTGGGTATTACCTGTTAAAACAAAATGGGAAGAAATGTCGTCGATCTGTTTGAGTTTTTTCTAGAGACAAGAACGAATCGATGCGCAGGCGACCTCCAAACCGGTCATGGTGGAGTGTTTCACAGTAGGTATTTCAAGACCGTGATGCAGCGGCGTGGAATGCATTCGTATAGCCTGGTGCTGAAGCTCTAATGCGCTAGCCTGACAGAGGACCGCCCTTGGATGCCAGAGTGGTGCTGCGATTGCCGCTGCAAAGGCGGCGGGTGTACGGGTCGCAGCGGCTGTTTCCGGTGCAGCGAGTAGCGGCGCTCTTTCTGCAAAGTGCGCCGCACAGGATGTAGTTTGAATGTTAAGGCCTCGGAACCCCTGGTACCCGAGGCATAGCGTATTGCAGTAACTGTTCCCGTGACACAGCCACCGTAGAACAACGAAAAAAAAAAAAAGAAAAAAAAACGATCTAGACATGGCGTACTGTATCCGCTGCTGCATGGAGAGAACAAACACTGATTATTTGTAAGCTGAGTGAGTATGTATTACCTATTTCACTCTGACTCCTTGACATCTCCCTCAACTCCTCACAATGACGAAGATCTTCCTGTGTCTCCTCCACCCACGATGGAATTTCGCCGTCACCTGAACTGTGTAGAGCCCATCTATTCATCTCCCCTATATCGCCTGCAACATAATAATAAAATCACACACACACAGAAACTACAGGAAACAAAAATAACGTACATTTTTCTAGAAAATACTCTCACATGAAATCTGCAACAGCTCCTACATAGCTGGCGGGTGTGGCCGTACGGTTCTAGGCGCTTCAGTCTGGAACCGCGTGACCTCTAGGGTGGCAGGTTCGAATCCTGCCTCGGGCATGGATGTGTGTGATGTCCTTACGTTAGTTAAGTTTAAGTAGTACTAAGCTCTGGGGGATTGATGACCTCAGATCTTAAATCGCCTAGTGCTCAGAGCTATTTGAACCAATTTGAGCTCCTGCATATCTCCAGCACATACTCCTCTTTGCCTTCCTTCTTTATCTGCGGAGACATCATCCAAAAGAACAAAGAATATACACAATACTACATATATGACGAAATTACATGTACACAGTGCTATAACAATACAAAATTCTTAGTGAAATAAGAAGAAAATAACGGTTGTCCATTGTGATCCAAGAAATCATCTACAGCAACAATAGCATACTATGTAAACGGTGAAAAATGTATGTACTACTTGCAATGATAATGCTGCTGCTGTTGAACTTCCACCTCCAGCTCTAACATTTGTTGGATGTATGCTCAAATAACAAGAAAAAAATTAACACCTAAATCTGAACTTGATACTGCGCAACTCTTTACGAAAATATACACTGTGAAATTCGACCTCATGCTGTGAAATTAAATGTATACTTACCTGATAATTCCCATTGCCTCAGGCGTTTTCCGAGACTGTCACTACCAATGGTGCTTGGTGTGGCTGTTGAACATTTCATTTTCTTCAGATAAAACGCTAGCACACATGCAAAAAGAAGAATCAAACTGACACGTAAAAACGGGAACGACCCAGTTGAGCTGACCCCACCGCCAATGATAGTGGAATGTGAGCGACTGCCCCATGACGAAGGTTTATATAACCTCTTACCCCTCCACCCACCATTTTACCCAGAGAGCCAATAGGAGTGCGACATTCTACCCCACCTGCAGATGACTGCTGCTCTGATCTCGCAAGACAAGTTGTTGATGGTGTTGCTGGCGGCGGTTTTTGCGCGCCTCCGGTTTACACCACCCTCTGTGGAGAGCTGTGACCATGGACGGATGTACCGCCACTTTGCAAGTCCCTAGTTACGACCATACTTGTGTAGAAAACTACTGTGATAGTTAATTTAACAATATTTTGATGAGATTCGTCACGGTATATTGGTGCTCATTCATTATAGAAATGTATTTCACAGCAATGTATTTGCTTTCCACCGGCACCTTGGATCGCAGTGGAGTGTTTTGTGTGCAAGTGTACTTGAAACAAATTGCTTAAAGTAACATTTGCAAATGTATTGAGGCGTTAATCACTTTACCTAATTTGTTTATGCACACTAATATTCTGGAGTAATGGAGGAAGATTGAAACGTTTCATAAGTGTACAGCAATTGACTTTTAGAGTCAGTGGTGGTATACTTCGCAAAACTGACGCTAGGTACTTTGCACTAACCTTTTTGAAAGTGCGTTTATAGACAAATTCAATTGGATTTAGTAACTCCTGAAGCAGATAATGCAATAAGGCAAGGGTATTTCCCACAGAAGCGCCGCAACTTGTCTCTGGGATGGTTTCTCAACTGTATTGCTATCTTTTCCTTTTAGAGTCGATGTTTCCATGTTTGTGTGTGGCGGGAGTGCTGTTCCTCAGAATAAAACATGTAATGGTTTAAATATTCTCGTGTCACCTGCAAAGCTCTCTCTCCCTCCCTTTTGTTGTGCAGTGGTACATTTATTGCATGTGTTATCTTCAAGTTATGCATGTGGCAAATTCCACAACACGAGATGTAATAACACGTGAAGCAGTTCATGTTCAACAAAAACGCTATGCATGCTTCAGTAATGGTAATGGGAAGCGCAACAAGGTGTGAGTATTTCTAACGCAGTAGGAAGTGCTTAGCAAGTGCTGCAAGACTGTGCCATAAGCTGGTGTTCGGACTTGGTGGTGGGTAGCCAGCGCATTGCCTTCCCAAGTCCCTGGGCCCATTGGAAGAGCCCACCCAGAAACTCTTGGGGCAGGTAGCCCAGTATGTGGCCCTTCTGAAAGTGGGGTGTGGCCACTCTCAGAGTGCCATTCTGGGCGGTCCAGTGCATCTTACCAAATAGCAGCAGAGAATGATGGGCAAGAGAAATCCAATCCATGCAAACTGATATTTTTTATAAATAAATAATACACACTATGAATTTTCTGTCATGAGATACTTCCTCTCCACCACAGAACCATCAATTATGGGCTGGGGGAGGGGAGAAAGAGAGGGGAGAGGGCAGGATGGTGGTTTGCCTGAGGGAGAGGGGTTACTTAATTGATCAATTTAATTACATAGTCAATGCAATTGGTAAGACTGAGAAGGTTCTATGCAAATAACACAGACCTCCAAGAATACTTGTATCAGCTAGGGGAGAGGGCAGGTAGGAGGTTTCCTCAGTGGTTGGGGGAAAGCAGTCGATATCAATGGCTTAAGGACCTGTCAGTCAAAAGGATAGATTATCTCCAGGAGGTCATAATCTGTCAATCAAACAGGTGGATTATCCCCAGGGAGCCATTTCCTGTCAATCAAATGAGAACAATAGGTTTTCCATGAGTGCATACTTGGCCCTGATGTAGGCAACCCACACAAACAAATTGCGCCAGCGTCCTTGTGGTCCTACTACTTCTGCTGAAGCTCATGACGTTGGCAGAGGAGGAGGAGGAGGAGGCAGTACTTTGGAATTGGGCCATTGTGAACAATGTGGCTGCTGCAGCGCTAACCTGCTAGCCTGTGCAAGGGTGGCCCACAGACAGCAGAAAGAATAAAAAATAGAATATGAGCAATTACGGGAACTGGTGGAAGGTTGAGGATTTTGCTACTTCATTGTGTTGGATCTCCAAATTACGTTCTGTACTGCAGTCCAAAGGAGATCCACACCCCTCTGGGTCAATTCATGTCTGTCACTCAATCAATCTCTCTATCACCTTTATTTCATATCATCCAACAGAAGAAAGCTATGAAGTATAAAAACTCAGCTAATGTCACCCAGGAGAGAACCGAATAAGATATTAGCATATGTGTTTCTTCCAATATATTGAGGAAAAAATGGTGTCTGCAGGCAGATATTGACCATATGTTTCGATCCCATTAAATATGCATATATTGGTGCACTGGAGCAGGCGATCAGCGATCAGAGTCGCTTGCACGGACCAGTGTAAAGCTATCGCCCATAGTGTAGAAGGACCACACTCCACAGATTTTCAGTTGTACATTGTTTCTTCTGCATTAACACATCATAGCAGTTTATGACTACAGCTTTATACACTGGCATACATTTTGTTATTCCACCATGACTTTGAAGTCTTGTCAGTGGCTTAACCAACTTCTTTCAGTCCATTGGCTTTCACAGAAAAGTGGACATCACGTGGCACAAACTATGCTGCTGCTAACACGACACATAGGATAGTTGAAATAAAATGCAAAGGCGGTGTTTGTTGTTGACAAAAAGGCGGAAGACAATACAACATACGGAAACTGAAAGATTTTTGTGTCATTGTGAAGCATTTTCCAAACAGCTGCGCAAAATTGATGACCTCTACATTTAACAGAAGTCTCAATGTCCTGTTTCTATTGATTCACCATAATTCAGTCATGTATGCCATCACTGTTTCTATACTGGCCATCCCCAGAAAGTGTTGCTCCTATGACGATTCTCTATCCATTTCCAACAAGTGGTTTCAGTCGGCCATAATGTGGTAATCAACAGCATACCAGTGGATGGAGGGGATAGAAAAGACACTGTTTATATGTGAGAATGTACTGCAGTCAGAATCACAGTACACTGCGATTAATTTTATCAGTTCTCTGTAATTACGACATCGACCAATAACACAGCAGCATGGTACACAGTTTCTGTATCATCAGTAAACCAAAACTCTGCCAGTATCATATACTAGACTGTGAATGTATATAGATGACTGGGAAGTACATAAATACATTCTTAATTCTCGAAAATAGATACCAAAGTGTACAAGACAGCATCTACATATTTCTAGCAGTTCGGCCACAGTGCGTCATTTACAATTATAATTGCCAACTTCCCCTACGTGGATGGGAGTCACGGAGCATTCTTGCATTCTGAGCATAATGTTAGAGACTGAAACAGCGTCACCAATTTAGTTTGGAGTTGACCAAGAGAAGGACGCTACTTCATGCGCTACATTCGACGTATTATGAAAGAACAGGGTGAGCCGAGTCCAGAACTGCTATCCCATGAAGATATTCTGCATCAGTCTTACAGCATCCATCCATGTGTACAAGATCTCTCCAAATATGCGTATATCGAGGAGTTTAGCAACCCTGTAAAGCAGATACGGGAATGCTGTGGTGATATAACTGACAATTAAGAAGAAACATGATGGAGCTCCAGACGTATGGAGTTCGGCCAACTTTTGTATAAATCAAAAGCGCTATCCTCTCTAAGGTATTGTTATAGTGCCTGTGGTCTGTAACAAGTAGTTATTGGTAGAAGAGAAATTATTGTACAATATGAGCAAATGCCCGCCTGCGGATGTACGGTCCTGCGCTTAAAAACGTTATAATATTAAAGCCAGCTGGTTTCCGAAATGTTAGTCATGTGGAGTGCAACGCTCGTAACAGTCTAATCCAGGACATATATGTAGAACATCTAAATTCCATTCACTCTGCAAGTTTTCTATCCCGCTTACTACTGTGACAAACTGCGCAATATAGTTTTCCTCAGGCGTATGACGCCCACTTTTCACGTCCGATCACGGTTCATAAATTATATTATGATCACCTCAGCCCTATAGAAAGATCGACAGAAACAGAGAATGCGTCTTATGGGAAAACAGAGAAACGCCTTGCAGCGTTGCGTGACTTGTGAAATTACACGCCATACTGCCACCAACTATGTAAATAGAACATCTGTCAGCCAGAAGGATACACAGGGATTGTAGTAGCTTACAAATACCTGCCACTAACTTAGAATCGCCATAGTTATGTAACTGAAGACTCGATTTATGCCTGAAATGAGGCAGGGGAATGGAGTACGTCGCATGTCTCATAAATCTTCGTTCGTTTGGAGAGGAATACCAAAACAGGTTTCCCATTGCTCGACATGTTTCATCACATATGCGCTGGAAGTCGTCTGATGACTGTGGTACAGAGAGGTTTTCGAGATAACTATCGCAGATAAACAGATCTCTAAGTCACACACAGAATATGCAATTGTAGAGGAGTCAGACACAGGTTATATAACGCAACTGATACACCCCTAGAGAACAACGCAAGGAATGGTTAATCACTATTTGATACTGCCGGAGGCATGGTCAACACCTCCACTGACAACTTCTACAAACATAATATGCTGTAAAGTAGATCACAGCTTGTTCATATTTCTGTCTGTTTGCTGTAGTACAGATTACCAGTCTATACATTACGTCTTCAGCAGTTGATAATACGGTCAACTTTGGCATCTTTACTGCGAGCAAGAATAAATGCATAACGCCACAGATACATGTTTATTATTTGGGTTACACTTAACGTTATTTCGTTACTGTTCTAGCAAAATTTCGATTATAATGCTCCTTAGCTTATATAAAAAATATTCACTCGATCCTAGAAGATTGTGCAGCTGCTTCAATGGGGAAAAGAAATGCGCACCACTTGAGAGAGTTTCGTAATACTACATTTTAAAATGAGAGAAAACATTTTTACCTCATTCTGTTTTTATCGGCAGTTGGTTTTCTCGATGTATATGTAATGAAAGCTATATGCAGAGGACATCCAATGATACTATATTTAGTGTGCTCCCATATTTCCCACCCATTTGTCTTCTATGTGTTAGGTGCGTAGTTCTCAAGAAATTGACTACTCGGGTTACTAATTATAGACTCTTCAAAGTCCCTGATGTTGCAGTAGCTCACGTAATTATCAGCTGATATAGCTGGCGAATGCCTAGTAGTAAAAGCCAAATAATTAAGAATAAAACCAGAAAATAGATGTGCCCACAAGAGAATAGTTGCCCAGTCGGTGCATAACAAACTGCAGGCAATGCAGTGACGAAAACAAACCACTTTTGCAGGTACAGCGACTGTATACTGGCGCGATATTCTCTTCTAACGCAGGCTTTTCGTATAGTTCACGGTACAGTGGCTTTTCTATTAAGCTCTAAAGGGTGGACTTGTGGAGAGTACAAAGGCGAGGTGCTTTTACTGCTCACTGGGGCTTTCGGCTGCATACACAACAGCATCATTACTAGTTATGGTAGAAGCTGATCCAACAAGAAGTACCGTTCGCTATAAAGGAGTCTATTATGTGCTACGAAAATGAAGTTTAGAACTATTCAGTACAATGACGACAGGACATTTAAAATAAACTACAATTGAAGAATCGATGTGGGGCCGTGCAAACGAATGTTTCCGATTTTATTCTCTACCGCGAGATCGTCAGAGATACCGTGGACGAGAACAAAGGTATTAATCAGCCATAGCTTTATCCCAGAATCATCCAGGAAGTCGTAAATGGTACTGCCGGCTAAATCATGCCATATTCGTTGTAAGCTTACTCTAGTATCGGTGCCCGCCTGACAATCGGTAGATGCATCTCTCGAGAGCACGTAGTGTGACTCGGTGTGTCGTCGTGCGTGACCTTTCGTCGAGGGCGCACCGAGAACTGCCGGGCGCATTTCCTACAAAAACGTCAACAGTCCACTATAACAAAAAAAGTTTCTTTCTTTTATACAACGGTTCATCAGCAAAAGCATTTGCGAATTATTATTAAAACTGTACTTTGCGCATACGTGTACGTGTCGTCGAGATGAAAATCAGCAGCGCCGCGACTGTTAGAGAATCAACAAGGGTGAAGTTGATCGTAATTCAGGAAACATTCTATTTAAGACAGAGACATTTAAGATGTGTGCAACTAAAATGAAAGAGCGGAGATTCTTCTGTTCGTATTTCGAGTCATGACGAGAACAGCTAGCTGTGGCGCGAAACGGTTATTTGAACGGTCGTGAAAGTGATCCGTTACACCATTAGGATGAACAGAAATTATTTACAGGAAACTGTGTCGACTATCAAAGGGCAGACCTAATTAGTTGAACAGTCATTTTAGGTGTTTTACGAATAATGGCACGACTACTGCAGGGATATTCTGATGGGATGGGTCATATATCAGTGGCCAGTACTGACCTCCATCTTCCTGTATTTTCGGACCACCTGCAGCATTCTAAACATTAAGATTCTTGTGCTGCTCCGACAAGTGGGCTATGTTCGCTTCAGGATCCCATATGGCTGCTGCAGGTTTTGACATGCTGGTTGTTGTTGTTGCCAAGGATCTAGAGGTCACTACAAGTCTCAACACGTTGGCAGATGAGGTTTCTGTGGGTCAACATGTTGTTGTGCATCCCTGCAAGCCTCGAGTGTAGATGGCTACTACTGTACAAGGAGAAGAAAGTTTTACATACACATCAAGGCATGAAAAAATTTCACAATAATGACTCTATCGACAGACCAAGATGTGATATGGGGTACTGGCTTTTGCATGTCTTCCTGTTCTGCAGTGTTGCAGTGGATTACGACTGCTGCTGCTGACACTTAATGGTTCTTCTTTCACTGCTGCTGCTGCTGGCTAATTGAGTGAGACTGAGGCTGTCGAGCTGCTGAGCCAGCCCCATAGCCCTTCCGATGACATCAAGCCTGTCATGTGACTGAATTCAGTCTTCCAATTGACTCCTATTTTTTCTGGGCTTTCATCTTGGATTACTTCAAGGGAATGGATTGGGGGAGGGCTGACGACGCCCGCTGGTGGCGGTGTTGTGAAATAGTCCAGTTGGTTTCCAAACCTGAGGCTGAAAACCAACATTTTATTGTATAAAAGGGAAAAGGTGGTGTGGGGTGTTAGGGAATTTCAAAAAAGGCAGACAGTTCCAGCACAAACATCTATCTGCATCAGTTGTGAAATGTACCTTCACATCATCCTGCTGCATTACCATTACTTGTCATAAAGTATTCACCACGCACTCATCCATTATCTTTTCTTTGTAATCATTGTGTAGGACGATATGGATATCATCCTGAGCTGTGTGCTTGCTTGTAGCACACTTATTAGATTCATCCCTACACATCCACAGCATTTCTTAAATTTTAAACATCGATGCTGCCGCCAGAATGGGTAAACGTCATGCATCTTGTTCTTTGGAAGTCTGACTGGACTTTTGCTGAATGAGCCACAGTTATAGCACACACATATATCAGCATGAGTTGCGAAGTGTAACTTCGTCCCATTGTGCTGCATCTTCATAACCTGATAAAGCGTATTTGTCTTCTTCATACATTCTCCAAATATCATTTCTTTCCAAACATTGTGCAGGTGGCTATGGAGATAGGTCTCAGCTGCACGATTACATCTAATATACCCACTAAACTCATCCTTCTCCAGCACAAACATCTCATCCACTGAACACAGTACACAGTAAACAATTATGTTCATCCTCTTGTGAAGCTCAGCACAGACTAAGCATATTTCCTACCACTTTCCCCCTGGATTCCGTCAAGGGAGGTTTGGGGGGGGGGGGGGGGGGCAACAGCTCTCACCGCCGATTGTATTGTGAAGTGGGCATGTTGGACTCTGGGCCTAATGATGAACACAATGGTTGCAGCTAATGTCTATAACGAATCAAATTGTTTATATAAACAATATACCACAACACATACAAAATAATTACATCATTCCTATCCAGCAGACCAGCACAGAAAGTCCTTTTTCCACCTATTTCCACATGAGGTGTGGAGGGATGGAGGAAGACAGGAGGGGAAGGATGGAATGGAGTTAGGTTAGTGGAGATAGCCCAAATGATCTATTTACCGGCCCAAAGTTGGAATTTCTCCCATGACATCAGTGCGAGTTTCCCACATGTATGGGTGTCGTCTTGGATTAGCCATCTTGAATAAATCTGGCAACAAAGCAGTGTGGGGTACGATAAACTTTGTCCGACTACTCCCACAAACACATGAGCTTCCAAGAATGACTCATGGCCAAATATAGACTTCAATACGTCGTCGACCATGTGTCGAACATGCGATTTGAATCACGTTTTAGCACATATTGTAACTGGCATTATTGCATTGTACTGCTGGACCAGGTTAATATTCGCAACTGTTGCCAGAGTGTCTGTTATTCAGACATGCATGAATATCTGAAAGAACACTACCTTATTATATTTTCGTACTTCAGAATATTTCGCATTTGTGTTTTGTATTCGATTTCATTTATAGATGCTCTGTACTTCTGCAGAGCACCTCTAACTGATCTAAGCATTGTACTATTATTTCAAGCCACCGATTTTCGCTCTACTTCATATAACCTCCTAATATTTTTTCTAAATGTTTATATGATGTAATTTACCCTTGGTGTTCACAGCTTATCTTACAGATGGATAGTATGGATACCTCCTTTTGACAAGGGTACTATCTTGCGCTTATTCACGCTTAAACTAAGATTTTGTACATTAGGTATACATTTCTTCCAAGCTTATCTGCATTTCCCTAGACTCGTCCAAGACTGATGCTTTCCCATCGACGACACTGAATCGTCTCACAGTGTTACTTACACATTGTGATAAATTTTCTGTATATATATTGATTATCTTTCATCTACCCTGGGGACATACCCCATGTTATTTTCTTTTTTGTTGAACATGTACAACACAGTAAACATTATATGTTTTGCTAGAGGTAATTTCGTTGAGATATTCCTGAGATAGAGCCAGATTCCTTGTGGAAATCTGGCAAGCTGGTATCTATTTCTTGACTTTCTAGTGTCATAAGGTAGATATCGTGTGCAAATAAGGCAAGTGCTAATTAAAACGATAAGTTGGACTTTCAATTTCGCTGATTCTTTGAGAAGGGCTTATTTTCTTCTCAAAATGTAATAGCGCGTATGCTCCACGATATTGTAACTACTACTCGTGCTAGTGAAGCTCCAAACGTAAGCGATTTAGCACCTACGCTGTCTCCTCTCCCAGTAAAACTGTTTCACCTCCCTACAGTTGGTTGGGGTTAACAACAGTGGTTCAGAGTGAAGTTCTCTGAAGAACTGTACTTCCATGTGGCAAGCGTTTTGGGCCACATGATAGCGCAAAGTGAGCTGGAAAACGTCATAGACCACAGAATGTTCATGAACGTCATACGTATGGTGTAGCGCCATGGTGTAGGGAAGGCACTATGTACACTCGCCCAATTCCGCTGCATATCTGTGCGAAAGGTATCGTTTCAGGACAGCGGTGTCACAGGAAGTTTATTGTGGCTCATGCCTGTCGGTTAAGGTTGCGGTAGGCTATAGGTTAGGACTTTCTGTGTGAGATTGACAGTGGTCTACCACACAGGACCGATGAGCTGTAAGACACACTGAAGAATGAAGATATCGAGCATATGGAATGGCCGGTATATTTTTCAGATCTAAACCCTATCGAGCATGCCAGAGATGCTCTTGTGACACGTGTTTCTCAACAAGCACCCCCTCCTGTTCTACGATGTCTCCGTTCCTTAGCAACAGTCAACAAATTTACACTATTTCATCTCTGAACACATCATCAAGCCAATGGAATACCATGTATTGAAAGTTAACCCATAGGGCAGTTATATAAAATGATTGAGAATGAAGAAAATTTACTTTACTGACAACATTTATTTTCTAAAAACAAAGACAGACATAAATATAGCTAAACAAGTAATGACTGAACACCGTAACCAACTGAAAGATGGTTTAAGTCTACAATGGACAAGGATCCTCGGTGACAAAAGTGCGTCAAGTATTTTGGCCCTAAAAATGTGGATAAGCAGTCTGAATTGATGGGACACTGAGCACACTTTGGTTGATAGAATCTGCAGAATTTTCTCTATATGGGTGCAGCTGAGAGCAAATGGAAATTGAGATATGTGGGCCATGACAAGGCCAAAGCAGCAGTACGTTACCCTGTATGCTTTGTGCAGTGATGTTACTCCCAGCTGGCGAGATGTGTGCGGCAGAGGCGAGACGTGAGACGGCACCTGCGTATCAATCGTGGCCACAAAAGAAATGCAAAAAAATCTCACGATCTAGCGATCTGCCAGAGCCCTAAAATGACCGCAGATTTCAGTGCGTGACATACCCGTTTGCTGGTCGAAAAAAGACCAATTTGGCTCACTTATACCGCAGAGTACACAAGTATACCAAACATCAAGACCGGTAAACCAAAAACGAGTAAGTCTGCTCTTAGCAGACGAGTACACTGAGAGGTTTAAGTCACACTGTAAGTACAGTAAGAACTCTCCAGTCTAACTAATCACAAGTGCAGTCGTCTCAGTACAGGTTCCTAGCACCAACCACTCATGCAAGAGCTTCGACCAGAAGTCCTCCGTTACCAGACCATAGTCTTGCAGCACAGTGCCTCGCATCACTTCCGAGACAAGAAATTCCGTTTTCACACAAAGTGCACGAACGACACCGCCTTCACGCCGTCTTGAGCCAATAATCGAGCTCTAGAGGCACTCAATCTCCCATCTCACTGGACAGCTCAAACTCCAGTCGAACCAGGGCAAGAGTTACGAAACCTGCATCTCTGGGAAAAAGGAAACAGCCAATTACTTGCATTTTTATGTTTCCACAAAGGAAAAAGAAGTTTTTCTCTGAAGTTGCTTTGCTTCCCACAGAAAGAAACGAATAGATACTCCACTGTGTAGACATGTCCCTTCAGTCTTTTGCCTGCAGCCCAGCCTTTGGCTGGCGATAATGCAGGTGTCGTGGCATTGTTCTGCTGGGGACCTGTCTTGATGAGTGGCTGCTCTCTCTGCCCTGTATTGCTGTGGACCTGTCCCTCAAGACTTAGTAAGATGTGGGCTAAACTCCAATTGCTTTCCACTTCCATCCTGCTGCTTCTATGAGATAAGCAGCATGAAAATGCATCATGCTTTTAGCGCCCTACCGGAGTCCATCAGTGTCTGCTCAGGCTGTTAACTTTCTAGAGTCTCGTTCAAGGTGTGTCAGTTGTAACAAAACCTTTAATAATTTTCCACATATTAAAAATAGGTGAGAGTAACTTGTCCTATCTCACTGGCCTCTACCTATCATTGACTTCTACATGGGTTGAGTCTCACCGCAATATTGTATAATGTGACACGAACCAGATGAAATCATTGAAAATAGTAGTAAAGTCTCTTCCTGATACATGATATATATGTTAAAAAAGATAACTTTGTCAGTCAGGATTGCCCTTGACCAAAACACGTCCTACCTTGGCTTCATTCATTCCTGGGGTCTTTCACTCACATGAAGCTGCAAGGAAGAAAGAGTACATATGAATTTTCCTGTGTGTAGTATGAATTACTTTAGATCCAGGGGTCGTTGCTACATCACAGACTTCCAATAAACATTTGATAGGTTGTTGAAAGGCCTTGCAGCAAAGAAATATATCCATTCATACGATATCCTAAGGTCAGAGATGTCTAATGTCCCTAATCATTTACAGTGTCCTGCATTATGAAGTGCTCGGTGGTCATTGATTTCCGTGCCCTATCACTCATTTGGTCTCAATTATCAAACACATGCATTCTCAAATTCTCAATAAGCAAAGAAATCACATGTGTAATCTGTTTACCAAGTTGTGTATATTTGTGTATCATTTTCTATGATGATGATGAAGTCCCATACTCCGTGGCGGAGCATAGGGGAACGATCCGGGAGACCCACACCACCATACTAGGCAAAGTCCCAGTGGAGGTGGCTTGCCATTGCCTTCCTCCGCCCGTGATGGGGATGTATGATGATGATGATGATGGTGACATCAACACCCAGTCATCTCACGGCATGAAAAATCCTTGACCCCGCCAGGAACTGAACCCGGGACCCCGTGCTCGGGAAGCGAGAAGGCTACCGCGAGACCACGATCAGCGGACATTTTCTATGACATGAAAAGAAATACAGACACGTAATCAGAGGATTAACAAATGTACAAACAAATATATATCTCACAATCAACACAGTTCAATTGATACATACAAAAATAAGAAAAATAACACATAATGATATTGCAGAAGGGTATCCTTTTGCTCCCTCACAAGGGTCCCTGTGGAGTCAAATTTTACAATTGCAAATGTCACACTAATTGAAAATACGGTACTTACGCACTCCCAGATACTGTGACTGGTAGGACTGAAAAACAGCAATTCATGCCAGAGTGGAATGGCCTCTCACTCAGCGCATGAAACGTCAGAAGTGGATGCAGGTGTCTCTGGCGTTCCCTGTCATCTCAAGGCAGCGTTTGGCGACTGTGAAGCAACCCGCATCTTTGGTAGCTTACGGACCGCAGCTGGACCCTTGGCCTCTTCCTGGTCAGGCAGCAGTTAGCCATCAGCGACTGGCATGAGAGCGCTGCATTTGACATGCAGCTCACTCCCTGGCACAGAAATCCATTCAACCTCTGCATTGTAACGCACCTGCCAGCACAGGACATCGTATTGGCTAGCCTGTTGTTGGGCGAACATCTCCCTGTCGGCACCCCGCTTAATCAGTTAAGCTCAGTGCGCACATTGACTGTGGTACCACGAGTCTCACTTGTCCCTCGATTAGCGGCCTGGCGGGTCGTTGGCTGCTACAGGCCTGCTATCAGCACTGTCTGAGCTGGCTTGTGAGGCGACTGGGCTGTGTGATATAGGCATGTCAGGTGGCAGGCCATTTCAGTCACAGCAGGCAGTCCCCCCCTCTGATCGTAGGCTGCTACAAGTGGCTCATTACGGCTGCCAGCTCCACTCGCCCCTCTCTAGCTGGTGTGGGATGTGACGTCTAGTCGGCCATATTATTTCTGGAGTCTGCACAAACCTCTAGCGTGGTGAAGTGGCACATTCTCTCACAACTGCCATTACATCGAATATAATCAATTTACGGAGAAAAATACTGAAGAATAGAATTTTTTTCTTTACGTAATATACTTATTTATTTATATATATTATTACTAACGATGCAAATCCAAAAAAATTTTTAATGACTACAACATCCTGTTAATGTTGTATGGACATAAATCATCTGGCATGAGATGTCTTTGTTTGCGTGTGCACGTATTTTTGTTAGTTTTTGGGCATATCTACTCCTGTCATGCACTCTAATTTTACGCTGACGCTACGTCTATACCTCCACCAAACGTGCAGACTTCTCTCAATACTAAATACTAATTTATTGTATTATACTATGCCTTTGATAATACTACTGAAGCTAATTTTCATGCATACTCCTCCTTTATTTTTTTATGTCCAGCGGTGTTGTCTGGTGACGATGAAGTGGTCAAGAAGTGCATCGCCCCGCTCAGGTGCTGGTGATTTGCCTGATATCTTTGAAGTGGTATTTATTATGTAGACAAAATTTTACATAGTAAAAAGATGCCTCATGTCTCCTCTGTCAGTATGGCTGCAGCTGAAATGAAACAAAAACATATTGAATTATATATACAAATATATTATTTCTAGTTTAAGTCTCATCCATTACCATCATTTCGTTTGTGCTTCGTATTTCTGGGTCTGGGGCCTCCACTCTAACGTGACTTGCACTCTTCCATGCTATTTCCCCATACACAATATTTCTCCGGCAGCGTTCACATGGGGCTGGCAAAATTCCACCACCGGACAGGCTATACTGCACGACAGGCGATGGCTCTTATCACACCTAGTGTTAGCATCGACACGTGCCCAAAGCGTGGACTGCTAACTGCTTACGAAAAACATCTGAAGATCGAGACGCACACACTTATCAAACAGTGAGTCTTAGTGTCGACACGCTCCCAAAACGTGGACTACTAAAACTGTATGAAATATTTACGATAATCGAGGCGCACATGATCTATGTTACGATTTACCGTCTAGACACCACGAAAAACGAAAAATGACACACATCAGTCCCTTTTACAGGGCACAAGAACCCACGGCAAGTATACAGAAACAATTTCATCGACCATGGTGGTAACTGTGACGGCTCTTCTATGAGAACGCTATGACAAGTACGACGCTCAGCTGCGGAAATCGGACAACAGTTGTGAGGTCCAAAGAATTAATAATAGTATTCAGTTGTTTGGAGTTCTCAGTACTGCAACGTGCCTGGTTTCGTACGCCACAAAAAGTGTCAATGGGTGATGAGATACAACTTGCAACGGAAATTTAATGCAATCTGTCATCGGCCAGTGAATGTTGGCGTGAAGGATGTCACAAATACGTAACTCATTTGACCAGGTTCAACAAGGACTCATGTTGAAAACTAATGGAAATGAAAAATAAACAAAATAATACTGAAATAGAACAAATGGAAAATTATGGTAAGCAACACAATATCAACATTAAATTACGTTAAACGGGTCATCCGTGGGGAGTATTTACTAAGTGCACCTTCTCTTCCTGCTGCGCTTCTCTTGTATGTTCGTACTCTAACAGGTTAATATGGCTCGTGCCGATAATTTCTGCGGCATTGTTTTGAGCTGAGTCCGCAGCGACTGAGTGTCGTCAATTCCTGTTTGAATTTTCTGTGCGTGACCACTGCGATGGGTTAGGTGGCCTCAATTCAACGTATTCGCTACGTTGGTCACTCTATTGACCTTGACTGTTGTATTTCCTGCTATTCCTTTGCTGTTGGTCACTAGAATGCTGTTGATCCTGGTTTGAGTTCAGTTGCTCTCTCCAGTTTCAGATTCGTCGGTAGTCGCTCTTGTTATGAAGATTATAATTTCCTCATCTTCTTCTATTTTCCCATGATGACTGGTTACTCCCAATGAAGTTTAATTTTAGTTTCGACTCCATCAATGTTTTCCCCCATTTTGTCCACCGTCATTCCTCTCTGGAAAAAATGGCCAGTTACGGTCACTATTTCTACTTTTTTCCCACGAGTTGTGAATTTCATTCACGTACTCGAGTTCGCACAGCACACTCTTGAAACCTTCCATTGAATCGATGCATATACCGATGAGAACTTGCTGGTAACGTAAAGGAAATTTAATGTAGCAGTGCCCTTAATTTCCTTGGGACTGTACGGTTGATCCAAGAATTGGTTCTTCTTGACCAGGGATTCGAAGAATTTGACAGGATTCAGAAATCCTGGCGCTTATAATTTCTTACCTAACATGATCGCCTGTTTTATATCTCCTGTTTGTCTTGTGACCAATATGTGCTAAGGAATGTGTCCTTACATTCTTGGTAGGAGCGACAACTCTTTGCAACTCGGTGCATATGTTCTGCAATCGACCCTTTTATGAAACCACAGATAAACTGTAGCTTGTACTTCAGTGTCCTAGATACTGATAGCACGTGATCGTACTGTGCCTGGCAGGTCTTTGGATGTAATGCAGTTAGTACCACAGCAGTAGTAGAAAACATGATGTTTGCGGCGAACTCGAATCTGTTAGTGAGACTGGAACTACGCTGACTGTAACATTTACAACATTCTCAGCATTTGCCCTTCGTTAAGACCCAAATCCAGTTTAACTCATGTTGTTTTAATTCCCATTGCAGTCTTTGCTCATTGTTACCAACATTCGACATTGCTTTCTTTCCTGAAGCCAGACTTCCGTCTCTCAACTAGTACTACATTTAAACCCTTATTCCAATTCGGATACGAGTGTTGATTCTGCTGGCAACGGTTCGCATGACCGCTGTCATCTAGTTAAACTCAGATTAATTGCGTGCTGCCTCTGTAATCCTACCGCATACACAAATTCGGAGACCCGACCTCTTGTAAGGGTGCGGCCGAATCAATGAATGTGCTGAGTTAGCTAGCGGACTGCAACTCTACACCTCTCAGCCTTCACAAAGTGAACATGCTTTCTATCCACCAAAATCTGTCAGTCACATGACACACACTGCCCGCTTGCAGAGACTAAGAAGAGGGTAACAACCCAAGACACACGCTGCCGAAGGTCGACGTCCACCGACAACCACATCTACGCTGCAGGCAGCTGATGCAATGCTTTAGTGAGACCCAAGTGACTAGCCTGCAGCTAACAAAACCCATTTGTGCTGTTTCTCCTCAGTCCCAGTGCCCTGGGATCACATATTTTATGTTTATTGCTTCTCTTCGCTATTGTACTAATTTGTTTTGATTTTACTATTTTTGTCGAACCGATGTATTGCATACATCCAGTAAAGACACGATTTTTGGTTTGATTAATTATTATCAAGGCTCGCGCCCAACAAACAAGAATTAATTGTTACACATACCAACACTAAAATTTCCCCTTTGGAAAATGTATGGACCCCAGCCTTTGGCTCAGTTGCACATCATGTACCAAAAACGAAATGATCACAAAGATGTGTGAAGCATGATTGTAACATAGAAATAATATTTTAACTCAAGAAAGGGAAAAAGGTATTCGGAAGCGGAATAATTCTGCAATGCGCATGAATTACACCTATCTTCTGATTTCAGAACGAGGTAATCCTGAGGACAAAAGTAAAGGTAAAGTGGAATATGTGTGGAATGTAATGTAGAACATAGCACGAAATGCGGATTTAAGACAACGTTGTAAGTAAAAAAATAAAAGGAGAAAGAAAAAGGTGCACTTTTATAATCTGAATATTACAGAGTAACAGCGATAGGCGAAGTGAATGAATCCTGCCTTCTAAGACTAGAATTTGCTCTACATAAGTGCGTGAGTTAATCAGAAATACTACACTACTGGCCATTAAAATTGCTACACCAACAAGAAATGCAGATGATAAAAGCGTATTCATTGGGCAAATATATTATACGAGTACTGACATGTGATTACATTTTCACTCATTTTGGGTGCATAGATCCTGAGAAATCAGTACCCAGGACAACCACCCCTTGCCGTAATAACGGCCTTGACACGCCTGGGCATTGAGGTAAACAGAGCTTGGAAAGCGTGTACAGGTACAGCTGCCCATGCTGCTTCAACACGATACCACAGTTCACCAAGAGTAGTGACTGGGGTTTTGTGACGAGGCAGTTGTTTGGCCACCATTGACCAGACGCTTTCAGTTGGTGAGAGATCTGCAGATTGACCAGTCCAGGGCAGCAGTCGAACATTTTCTGTCTCCAGAAAGGCCCGTAGAGGACCTGCAACATGCGGTCGTGCATTATCTTGCTGAAATGTAGTGTTTCGCAGTGACCACGTTTCCGATGTGCGTTCACCTCGATGTCGCCAAACACCGATAAGACCATCATGATGCTGTAAACAGAACCTCGATTCATCTAAAAAAATGACGTTTAGCCATTAGTGAACCCAGTTTCGTCGTTGAGTACACCATCGCAGGCGCTCCTGTCTGTGATGAAGCGTCGAGGGTAACCGCAGTCACGGTCTCTGAGCTGATAGTCCATGCTGCAGAAAACGTCGTCGAACTGTCCGTGCAGATGATTGTTGTCTTGCAAGCGTTCCCAGCTGTTGACTCGGGGATCGAGACGTGGCTGCACGATCCGTTACAACGTTTCACTAGGCAACGCCGGTTAACTGCTGTTTGTGTGAGAAATCGGTTGGAAAGTTTCCTTATGTCAGCACTTTGCAGGTGTTGCCACCGGCGCCAACCTTGTATGAATGCACTGAAAAGCTAATTATTGGCATATCACAGCATCATCTTCCTGTCGGTTAATTTTCGTGTCTGCAGCAGGTCATCTTCGTGGTGTAGCAATTTGAATGGCCAGTAGTGTAGTAGAATGCCAGTTGTAAGTAACATCTGTCTGGGAAACATTTACCAGCAGCAAACTACAGTTGCCCAATCTAGTCATTAGACCTTCCCAATTCTTACGCACATAATTTTTTCCTATTCTGTTCTTGTCTAGAGTCTTTACCGACCGACGAAGTTATGAAACGATATACGAACTCTTAGACTGTTTATTAGTAATAGCAAATTTACCTTTTTCAGAAATATTTTTCTTGCTGCTGTTAGTCGGCACCTAATATCATACTTAGGTAACCGACATTTACTTTCCCGACAAAATAGCAAAACTCGTCAATCACATTTGTGGCTCAATTCCTAAGCTCTCTCCTCATCGCCTGGTATAATTCTTTTACCATTACCATTGTTCTACATTCAATGATAATCATTTTATGTCCTGTCATCTAGACACTATCCATTCAGTCTGATCTTCCAAGACCTTCATAATACGTGACCGAATTAATATGGCATGAGAAAACCTTAAAGTTCTATTCACTTTTTTATTTTCCCTCTGGTCTCCATTAGTGATGGTGCAATGCACAGGTTGAACAACTTTGAGGAGACGCTACAACACTGCCTCACACTCTTCTCAACTGCCTTGTACTCTTTTGGTGTCTGTAGTACCATCATTTGATATTGCGCCGTATCTACACCTACTTCGGTATTCTGTAACTGACTGATCAGTTCGACCCTCGCGTAGCACATGGGAGAAATGAACACCTTGCTATTTCCATGTGGTTTTTGACTTGCCTCATTTTATAACGATGGCCATTTTTACACATATACGTTGTCGTCAACAGATTATTTTAGCATTCATAGGAGAAAGTTGGTGATTGGAATGTTGCGAAAAGATTTCACCGCCACGCCTTTGTTTTAATGATTACCGTCCCAACTCGATTATGGTATATGTGAAACGCTCTCCCCTATTTCGCGATCACGCAAAACGATTAGCCCTTCTATGAAGCTTTTTGATTTCTTCCGTGAATCCAATCCAGTAAGGTTTGCATACCGCGCAGTAATATTCCGAAAGGGGAAGTGTATGCACAGTGTAGGACCGGAGTGAGTAACCTTTAGTTACTGGCGGCCGTGTTGCCACGACGCAACAGCAATGTTTCTAGCGCATAAATTAGAAACTATAGCGTCCGTGACTTTAATTTTGATGAAATAAGGCACCAATAATGTCACCGCTCTCCGACAAGCCATACCAGCATGTTAAAAACACGTGTTTCTGAGGAGACATTAATTTTATGTTCATTCGAAGTTTCTTCCGCTGGGCGGACTGAAAACCACCGCAGGGCGTCGGCTGTCCGCCGTTGGCGTAAACAGTCTTATTAGTAGATTTCTTGCATTTTCTAAGTGTTCTACCACTAAAACTCAGGGCAGTTCCTTAGAAATTTTCCCATGTGATGATTCAAAAGTTGTTCGTAATTGAAATGCTTAGGTATTTATAAGTCTGATTATAATTACTTAATAGTTGATTCTTCACACGTTGGAGCTGCCTTCCTGCAATCAGAGCCCATAACGAACGTTTCCGTACTGTTCGCCGTCGCCAAACTTCCACCAAAAATAATCAGTTCACTTCTAGTTCCTCACCTGGCTTTCATCTTGATGTGTTCGGACAACGAATATAGGTATTGCTCTTTTATTTCGCATTTCATGAGACGTGGTAACCACACACACACAAAAACACACACACACATAAACACAAGAAATCCATGGTGACGAAATATACGTGTTGTTTACACAGCACCAGCTAAGCAGTAACGGATCCTTTGGCACAAGACGCGATTTAGGGTTACATGTTCAGTTATTACCACGGCAGAAATGGGCCTACATTAAATAAGCTCCACAGGACATTACATGACGCCGAACAGTTTCCAGCCAGCATATAACCGTTCCACAAAATTGACTCTGATTATTATTATCTTCAATTAATTTGTTTAAATGTAATTTTTTGGTTAAATCTTTTGCCATTTCATTTCCATCATTGCGCTGAATTTTTTTTTGTTCTAATTTTGTCGTCCCATGAATTATTTTTCGCTTAGAATCTCCCTGCATGACTTGTAACCTGTAACGGAGTTCCAGTCAGGACTGCTAATCGGTTGACATCATGTCAGCTTGTGTTGCCCGCATGAGGATACGTTTTCGTAAGCACTGAGGACGACAAGTAACAGTTCGGTTTTTGAGGTGAAATTGATGTTTTTCTGTTTTGAGTTCCACTTTAACCGCTTTGACTAAAGCGAGTGTGATTAAAAGTTCTCCCGCATGTTGTTGCCGCCGTTTTCTCGAATACGTTGCACATAACGAGATTGTCTTCATACTTGGATAGGAGTGTAAAGTCAGGGCTACGAAAGGCGTCGTCTGCCGCAGTTGATCACTTAAAATCCGCTGTGGACAGAGGATCTGGCACTCCCCCCGTAGCAGGCCGAAGTGGCCGAGCGGTTCTAGGCGCTGCAGTCTAGAATCGCGCAACCGCTACAGTCGCAGGTTCGAATCCTGCCTCGGGCATGGATGTGTGTGATGTCCTTTGGTTACTTAGGTTTAGGTAGTTCTAAGTTCTAGGGGACTGATGACCTCAGTAGTTGAGACCCGTAGTGGCCGCGTCCAACACTGCTCCGCTTCACATATGCAGCACCAACCCGCCGTGTATACGTGTCGCCTGAACAGAGCGCCAGCCGACGTGACAACATTGGAGCGTGAACTAGCTGACGTCAACTGTCAAGCAAATTTAATGAGGCTACAGTTTAATGAATATCTTCTAATCTGTATGTGTCTCATGGCAACTGATATTTAATGGCTTTTTAGAATTACAGTGGAGAACCTCACAGACTACTTCAAATTCAAATGGCTCTGAGCGCTATGGGACTCAACTTCTGAGGTCATTAGTCCCCTAGAACGTCGAACCATTTAAACCTAACTAACCTAAGAACGTCAGACACATCCATGTCCGAGGCAGGATTCGAACCTGCGATCGTAACGGTCTCGCGGTTCCAAACTGCAGCGCCTAGAACCGCATGGCCACTTCGGCCGGCTCACAGACTACTTGTTAAAAATCTTATGATCTGGTAATTGCTTTACTGGATGGTAAACAAGAGAGTTAAGCAACTGCCAAATGCCCTGCAGAAGCTGCGAAACTGAGTGCCGATGGTTTAGGTGTGGACATCAAGTACTGAGTTAGACGGGCCACTGACTCAGTGCCGAAAGTGGCTGAGCGGACGCGCCCTGGGCTGGTGGGAACAGCGCACCCGCCGCGTTAACGAGCTCTGTTCTGCCCCGCCCTCCTCACCGCCACCGCCTCTGCTCCGGCCGGCCGCTGTCCCTCGGGAGGGATCCCGTGGGAGGCGGCGACAAAGGCCCTGCGAGGCAGCAGGACGGCGACAGCGGACAGCGGACAGCGGACAGGGCACAGGAGGCAGGGACGCGGCGACCAAGCGGCGTCTAATTGCGGCCGGAGTGGACGGCGAGTTGGCAGCCGCAGCTGCGGCCGCGGCGCCGCTCCGCCAGCACTTCTCCCCACTCTCTCTCCCCCTCTGCCCACAACCCTCCCAGCGCTTCACTCCCAGTAACCAAGACCTTGCGGAGCCCTGCTGCCGCCTTCGGTTATTGGTGATGACAGCACTCGCCTCAGGGAGTCTCTAAGCTACGCAGTAATTACGCAACTTCGCCTCCTGAAGATAGATGACATGTAGGAAAGCGACCAGTAATTCAGTTGCCTTGAATCTACTGCTCTCAAAAATTCTCGGAGACATTTTTTTTAATCCTGAAGATATGGACAATAAATAAGTAAAAGATATTGATTTGCTTCATTTAGGAAACTTACAGGAAGTAATTAAAAAGAAAAAAAAAAAGAACGAGAATCCACTTGCACCACGGGGGATAAAAACAAATCTCATAACGGCTGAAGGATTTTCACTCGAACAATGGTGGTGGTGGTTAGTGTTTAACGTCCCGTCGACAACGAGGTCATTAAGGACGGAGCGCAAGCTCGGGTTAGGGAAGGATTGGGAAAGAAATCGGCCGTGCCCTTTCAAAGGAACCATCCCAGCATTTGCCTGAAACGATTTAGGGAAATCACGGAAAACCTAAATCAGGATGGCCGGAGACGGGATTGAACCGTCGTCCTCCCAAATGCGAGTCCAGTGTGCTAACCACTGCGCCAACTCGCTCGGTTCTCGAACAATGCCTTGTTCATCTATTGAACACCTGCTGGGTTATGATGAGGATTCCCGATACATGGTTAGCAGCCGCTGTCTTTTCTGTTTTCAAGGAAGGGAAAGAAATACACCTACAAGCTAAAGACTTAAAGTACCGGGTGATCAAAAAGTCAGTATTAATCACAGAATAATGTAGATAGAGAGGTAAAAACTGACAAACATGCTTGGAATGACATGGGGTTTTATTAGAAGAAAAAAAAACGTTCAAAAAATGCCCGGCAGATGGCGCTTCATCTGATCACAAAAGCAATAATTAGCATAACAAAGTAAGACAAAGCAAAGATGATGTTCTTTACAGGAAATGCTCAATATGTCCACCGTCATTCGTCAACAATAGCTTTAGTCGAGGGATAATGTTATGAACAGCACTGTAAATCATGCCTGGAGCTATGGTGAAGCATTGGCAGCCGCGCGGGATTAGCCTAGCGGTCTCGAAGGCGCTGCAGTCATGGGCCTTGTGGATGGTAACGGCGGAGGTTCGAGTCCTCCCTCGGGAATCGGTGTGTGTGTCTGTCCATAGGATAATTTAGGTTAAGTAGTACGTAAGCTTAGGGAGTGATGACCTTAGCAGTTACGTCCAATAAGATTTCACAGATAATTTTTTTTTTTTTTTTTTTTTTTTTTTTTTTTTTTTTTTTTTGCATTGGCGTCGGATGTTGTCTTTCAGCATCTCTAGAGATGTCGGTCGATCACGTTACACATGCGACTTCATGTAACCCTAAAGCCAATAATAGCACACATTGAGGTCTGGGGACCTGGGAGACCAAGCATGACGAAAGTGGCGGGTGAGCACACGATCATCACCAAATGACGCGCGCAAGAGATCTTTCACACGTCTAGCAATATGGGGTGGAGCGCCGTCCTGCATGAACATCGTACATTCCAGCAGGTGTTTATCAGCCACGCTGGGGATGATACGATACCCTAACATATCGGCGTACGTCTCACCCGTCATGGTAGCAGTTTTGCTGTCCAGAGCCATCTGCCGAACATTTTGTGAACTTAGGTTTTTTTTTGGTTCTAGATTAGATTAGATTAATACTTGTTGCATAGATCATGAATACGAGACTTCGTAATGATGTGCAACGTGTCAGGTTAATGAAAGATGTCTGTACAAGATATTACATTACACAAAATATTGCATGACACTAATGCTTAAGTTAGTTTTCCCTCCCTTAATTTATATCTACAAATTCAGCCAATGAGTAGAAGGAGTTGTCATCTAGAAATTCTTTTAATTTATTTTTAAATGTTGGTTGACTATCTGTCAGGCTTTTGATGCTGTTTGGTAGGTGACCAAAGACTTTTGTGGCAGCATAATTTACCTCTTTCTGTGCCAAAGTCAGATTTAACCCTGCATAGTTAAGATCATCCTTTCTCCTGGTTTTATAGCTGTGCACACTGCTATTACTTTTGAACTGGGCTGGATTATTAACAACAAATTTCATAAGTGAATATATATATTGTGAGAATCCCTAAATCCTTCAAAAAATGTCTGCAAGATGACCGAGGGTGAGCTCCAGCAATTATTCTGATTACACGTTTTTGAGCAATGAATACTTTTGTACTCAACGATGAATTACCCCAGAATATGATACCATACGAAAGCAGTGAATGAAAGAAGGCATAGTAAGCTAATTTACTGAGATTCTTATCATCAAAATTTGCAGTAACCCTAGTAGCATACGTAGCTGAACTGAGACGTTTCAGCAGACCATCAATGTGTTGCTTCCAGTTTAACCTCTCATCAATGGACACACCTAAAAATTCTGAAAATTCTACCTTAGCTACAGACTTCTGTTCAGAGTCTATATTTATTACTGGAGTTGTGCCATTTACTATACGGAACTGTATGTACTGTGTTTTATCAAAATTTAAAGAGAGTCCGTTTGCTGAGAACCACTTAATAATTTTGTGAAAAACATCATTTACAATTACATAACTTAGTTCTTGGTTTTTGGATGTTATTACTATACTTGTATCATCAGCAAAAAGAACTGACTTTGCATCTTCATCAATATGGAATAGTAAGTCATTAATGTATATCAAGAACAGTAAAGGACCTAAGACCGAACCCTGTGGGACCCCGTGCTTGATAGCCACCCTGTTTGAGGAATCAGCTGTTGTATTAACATTACATGAACCACTTATTTCAACTTTCAGCATTCTTCCAGTTAAGTATGAATTAAACCATTTGTGCACTGCCCCCCTGAAACCATATTGACCTAGCTTATCTAAAGGAATTCCATGATTTACACAGTCAAAGGCCTTTGAAAGATCACAAAAAATATCAATGGGTGATGTCCGGTTATTCAGAGCATTTAATATTTGATCAGTGAAAGCGTATATAGCATTTTCTGTTGAAAAGCCTTTCTGAAAACCAAACTGACATTTTGTTAGTACTTTATTTTTACATATATAGGAGGCTACTCTTGAATACATTACTTTCTCAAAAATTGTTGATAGAGCTGTCAGAAGAGAGATTGGGCGATAGTCGTTGACATCCGACGTATCCCCCTTTTTATGCAATGGTTTTACAATGGCATATTTCAGTCTATTGGGGAAAACACCCTGCTCCAAAGAGGTATTACGTACGTGGCTGAGAATCCTACTTATATGTGGGGAACAAGCTTTAAGTATCTTGCTGGAAAGGCCATCAATTCCGTAAGAGCTTTCACTTTTCAGTGAGTTTATCATTGTACTGATTTCAGAGGGAGAGGTTCGTGGAAATACATTGGTTTCAAACTGCACAAGTATGTCCTCTTCTATTAGAAGCCTTGCCTCTTCTAGTGAAGATATAGATCCTACTTTCTCCACAACATTTAAAAAATTATTATTGAAAATATTTCCAATTTCAGATTGTTTGTTAGTACACTTGTCATTCAGTTTTGTGGCACTAAAGTCTTCCTGTGCTCTTGGTTGCCCTGTTTCCCTTTCTATAATATTCCAAATTGCTTTAATTTTATTATCAAAGTTACTGATCTCAGACATGATACACATGCTTCTGGACTTTTTAATAACTTTTCTTAGTACCGCACAATACTTTTTATAATATTGAACTACTTCGGGGTCAGTACTCCCTCTTGCTGTTAGATACAGTTCTCTTTTACGGTTGCAAGATATTCTTATTCCTTTAGTTAGCCAAGGTTTTTTATATGTTTTCTTGGAATTATGTTTCACTGTTTTCTTGGGAAAACAGTTTTCAAATACCCTTAAAAATGTATCGTGAAATAAGTTATATTTCAAGTTTGCATCGGGTTCCATATACACTTCATCCCAGTCTAGCTCCTTTAGTCTTTACCTAAAGTTTGCAGTATTTATATTGTTAATTGAACGCACTGCTTTGAAATTCTGATTTGATATACTGCATTGAGCTATGCCATGTATTGTAACTAGCTGTGCACCATGATCTGAAAGACCATTCTCAACAGGATAAGCATTTATGTCCTTATACTTATCTTGGTCTATAAAAAAGTTATCTATCAATGTCCTGCTGTTCTTTGTTATCCGAGTTGGAAAATAAATGACGGAGCTCAAATTGAAAGAACTGAGTAATACTACAAGGTTATTCTTCCTATCACACTCTTTCAGGGAATCAACATTGAAATCCCCACAAATGATAATTTGCTTCAACCTGTCTGACAGATAGCACAACAAAGCATCCAAGTTTTCTAGAAATTGCTGGAAATTCCCTGAGGGGGACCTATACACTGTTACAATTATGAAAGTGCCATCATTTAGTTTTAGTTCAGTGGCACATGATTCCGTATGTTGCTCTACACAACATTTTTTAGTTTCTAAATGTTTTGCGCTGTGGAAGCTAATAAACCCCATCTCATTTCAAGCATGTGTGTCAACTTTTACCCCTCTATCTACTTTATTCCTTGGTTTATTAAGTTTTCCAATTTATTCTGACTTTTTGATCACCCTGTATATCGAATTGAACCTGGAAAATACGCGCTGCTAATATTAAATAACCGATCGAAGGCAATAGTAGAATGATTCCTGCAAGCAAAACGGAATGTTTTCGAAAAGAGAGACATTTTATTGACAATGTATTCACTAAGGAACAACTAATAGAGAAAACAATGGAATACAATTTGCCCACCAGTAAGGCATTGTTAGATGTAGACAAGGTCTTCGATAAGGTAGACAAGCACGATTTAAAAAGTTACGTAAAAAGGTCATACAATAACAGTTGTTTCAGACTCAGTTCACGCAACTATTGTGGGAAACATAGTTATTAATCATGGAATAAGATAAGGTTGTGTGATATCGAGCACCCTTTTTGACATTGCTGGCCAGGGCGGCCGAGCGGTTCTAGGCACTAAAGTCTGGAACCGCGCGACCGCTACGGTCACAGGTTCGAATCCTGCCTTGGGCATGGATGTGTGTGATGTCCTTAGGTTAGTTAGATTTAAGTAGTTCTACGTTCTAGGGAACTGATGACCTGAGAAGTTAAGTCCCATAGGGCTAAGAGCCATTTTTTTAACACTCTTGAAGATGATATCCTGCACAGATGGAAGTATCAGCCACCACCTGGAATTATGTTAGAAAGGACCACAATAAATTTATTACCATATGCTGATGAGTTCCTGCACAGATGGAAGTATCAGCCACCACCTGGAATTATGTTAGAAAGGACCACAATAAATTTATTACCATATGCTGATGAGTTCGTGATTATGGAAAAGAGCTATCTATTTATCACAGAAAGGATATGACTAAGATTTCAACCTCAAAATCAGTAACCATACCATTCCAGGGCAAACACCCAATAAGAGCTAAGGTTATTTCGGATGACAATGTCTTAGAAAAGGCCCTCCATTTTAATTACTTAGGGTCTGATATCTCGTATGATTACAATAGAGACATAAATAACAAACTACGACGATAGCAGGCAATTTGAATAACTATTCGAAGAACGCTAAAAACACTATGGACTGAAACACAGTTCAAGCTATACAAGATGAAGGCAGTGTCCGTTGTTTTGTATGTTAGTGAAACCTGAACCTTAAGACAGAAAGGTAAGAGCCATGAGGGAACAACAGAAATGAAATTCCGCAGGGCACCGCAGGTCTGATCTACCCAAGTAATTTTTAGTTTTTTTCCTTAGCACCATATTTCAAAAACTTCTATTCTCTTCTTGAACGAACTGCTTATCGTCGACGTTTCACCGCTGTACGAGACTACACTTGAAGGTAACACTTAAGGGACGATGCAAAAATTGTCTAAGTTGAGCTGTTTTCGTTCCATTGCATATTTAATAGCATGTTAGAAATATTTTCTCCAACTTTCAGAGTTTAGTTCGTGTTAAAAATGATGTAATAGCCATATTATTTCAACCAATATGGATTGCAACGCCCTATACTGGTTGGCTCAGTATATTGTACGCCTGCAATTTTTGCTAATACGTCTGAGTTACATTCTTGGACACAGATCTAGCACATTTCGCAATCTTCTGCAGACCGATTAAAAAGGCTTATGAGGAGCCTGTTATGCAAGATTACAATAATTAAAAATCAGGTTAAGATCGTTGTTTGACGTATTTCCATGAGTTAGAATTAAAGTTTATGTTTCTGAGTAAATGATAGTAAAGAAAGGTTCTCTTTAATGCGGGGTTTCAGATATAACAATATTCTCAGTTGAATTACGCCATTTTGTTTTGCCAAAATATGGTATTCTTTTGCGGTAAAATTTTTTAGTTCAGAAAAATACTTATCTGAAACTAAATTACGGCAGATATTTCTAACGTACTTTCAACATCAACTGCATAAATGCATCAGTAGCATACATCCTCTTCCATTTACTTTATCAGGGAATTAGTAACCAGCTATACGTTTACATACGAACAACGAAGTTTTAAATTACTAATAATCGTAATTATTAAATTTTTAAGTAAATTGATCATACCAATTAATTATAATTAATCAAATGAATGTAATGAATAGAAATGTGGGATAACCCTGACTTAATATTCAAGGTCTTTGTTACTAACACTATTGAAGATATTTAAAAGAATGGTGGGAAGTCAAATGTAACAGGTACAAAGGCTGCAAATCCTTTGTTACGCCCCCTTTTGAGGAATCAGTTATGGAGATGTAAGATGTATATGGCATGCGAAATAAATTTAGCATAATAAGTGATGTAGACGACAAAGATCTCCTGCTCCTTCAGGTTCTGGGGTGCCGGAAGCTTGATAATGGATTTAATGTATATCTGCAGGGACGCACGTACCTTAGCTAAGCAAAAGTTCAAAAAATGCACCGCGAGAGCAAAAAAATGTAATGTTTGCAAATTGCAACCAAGGCTGTTCTCCAGGAAGAGAGGAAAACTGGCTCAAGATTTCTCTTCCGTAGAGCCTGTGATCCAGATGCCATTAACGTCGCTGATAAAACAGAGAATGTTCAAATGGTACAAATGGCTTTAAGCACTATGGGACTTGTCATCGGGGTTCATCAGTCCCCTTGACTTAGAACTACTTAAACCTAGCTAAACTAAGGGCATCACGCGCATCCATGCCCGAGGCAGGATTCGAACCAGCGACCTAGCAGCAGCGCAGTTCCGGACTGAAGCGCCTAGAACCGCTCGTCCGGCAACAGAGAATGTCCTTTATCAAATGCTCCAAATAGAGTTGATCAATTCCTGGCTCAATCGTAATTCAAGCGGGCCAACAATAAACCCACTAAAGGGCAAAGAGGGTGCTGATCACAAAGAAATGCTCAGAAGTGGCGTCAAGTGATAATAGCACGTTTGCGTCCCGTAAGTTGATTGATGGGAAAATACCGGCTCACTGACAGATTCGTCGACAACTGTTTCATATGCAGAATGGGATACGAGTCTGCTACGCTTTGCATGTTGATTCTCCGTTTGAAATCGCCGTAAAGGCGTGCAGTGTTGCCTTGTGTCCAAATCACTGACCAACTGGGCGGCACACCGACTGGGCGAAAAAGGGAAACGACGACGAGTTTCTGCCAGAGCTACGACTCAGTTTTGACCTTTTAGCGCATGGTGGAAGGAAAAGAGACAGGTGCAACAATAATGGGGAATTGCTGACCGCTGAATGGAGACATGGCCCTTGAAATGTTCCGTACAGCTCAAGGTGTTTTGAAAGACCTGGTTACAACACCGTAAATAAGGGTCCAAGTCGTGAAAGGGGCCTTGTCACTGATTTGGATACTAAAAATGGAAAAGAGGCCTAGCTAAAAATATTTTTTGCCACTGGTGAATCTACCTCTACGATTGTAGGTTTGTGTTCTACATTATCACAGCGTGCCAAGATGGAGAGTTGCCCCCATGCTGGAACATGCAGTTTATTGTCAGGTACTACTTGAGGTAGAGGTCTTTGCACTGCAGGGCAGCATAAGAATAGTGGGGGGAAAGCGGACATCAGGACACTTTGTTAGTGTGGATTGCCTAAATTCTGGGCCAAGAAAACATTCTGAGGCAAACCGGTTGTTCTCTTCTGATTGACAGGTCCTTAGCCCATTGTTCAGCCAAGTAGATTCTGACCTCCCTGGGGATACTTTGCCTTCTGAGGAACCTCCAATCAGCCAATCAACCCTCCTCCTCAGAGCCCTCTAGAAACATCCAACACTCACCCCTCCCTCTCGCTGATATAGGTACAACTTCAGATGTGAGTTATTCGAATAGCTGCCTCGCACTATATCAATTTGATTCACTACTTAATTAAATCGATCAGTTAATTAGTCCACTCCCCTCTGGTAAATCCCTCAACCCTCCCCTCCCCTCCCAACCCCCAACACCCTCTATGCTGTGCAGGAGAGGAAGGGTGTCATGACAGGAACTTCATTTACATAGAAGAGGGTATATTTTCTGCCTATAAAAATGCAGTTTGCAAGTGTTGAATCTCTCTTGCTCGTCATTCTCTGCTGTTTCGAAAGATGCAGGTCTGATAAAATACATCGAAAAGGAATCATTAAATGGAGCATTTTTTATTTATTCTGATCACGCAATAAATACAATCTCGAAATAGTCTTCACACGTAAACAGACTGTAAAAAATCTATCACTCGCAAAGCACGTGCCATCTGCCATCAGCCATCTGCTGACCCTCACACACCTTAGGTGCAGCCACACGAGGTCCTGCAAAGTGATGCATCCGTTAATGGTAACGCCACGTGGTGGTGTCCAAGAGTCTCTGTTCAGCCCGCACAAATGACAGACCAGATGTCACGTTAGTCCCCAAGCAAAAGCATCAGGTGTCAGCAAACTTTTGATATTTCATAATTCCTGTCACAACAAGTGTTCTCTTTTTCCTCCTGTAGGATGCCACCACTGGGACTGAACACGGCATCAGTCGTGGTCGAACCGAACGGCAAACGAAGTGGCATTTACTCGGTAAGCCCCTGCAGAATACCGATGCACATTAGAACTCCTACCAAGCCAAATGCCTGACTGAGAATTGATTCCACCATAGGCACTAAGCTGCCACGACTTTCCTGGCGCACTTATTTGTGTTGCATTTGACGAACTGCTACAGGAAAGTTTAAATCTGTTGTGAAGTATCACATCTTGAGGATGTCACAAGTGTTGCTTCAGGTGACTTACCATGGGAAATATTAATGAAAGTGTTAACATACCTTTCATATAATTTGCTTCACACAGTTTAAAACTACTCAAAAAGAAAAACGATCGACACTGCACAGTAATTTGTGTGCATAAGCAACTGTGTTATGCTTTTGATGAGAAATTGCATTAATAATACAAACCTATTATTATTTTACGTCATGACTGGAAGTGGTGATGTATCAAACGATAGTTGGAATTTCAATTTCAGACTTCAATTCATACCATTGTGGTTATAGAGTTCCCAATCACCACATATCTGCTAAGGTTATTTTCTTCTTTAAAGTGCTATAGAGTTCCTAAACTGATCCTCTCTGCTACATTCGGCACAAAGAAGGACTCCTGCCTGATAGGATAGGGCCAACAGCAAATAACAATTCAAGATAGAGTCCATTGTGATGTACTGAGAAGCAGTAAATACAACACACTTGAAAAACAGCCCAGTCCATGGCAGTACCAGCCGTGGGTGGTTTTCGGAGATCGCTGGAAAACTCACACTTTCCTTGCGCTCACTTCTCTGACGTACACACAAAGCGCGCCCGTCCCGTTGTACACCGCCAACGCCGACGTTCAGGGACCGGAGGAAACTACACTAGCGGTCGGAGCCGCAGTCATGAATGCGTCTGTATGCCGGAGCGCAGCACCCCCAACCATGGAAGGCATCTAGGGATGATTGGAGTGGTAGGAAATCGAATGTTATAAATACATCCAGGACAATCGTCCATTACTCATTACTTTGGATCTTTTCTCACAAACACATGCATAAGCATAATTCTGCTTCTGTCGCGCTCACCCAGCATACTGGTCACTTCACCCGCCCTCGCTGCAGTGGGTGAGATCGAACAGGTCTGCGCATTATTTGTAACCAGCCAAGCCTGAGCTAATCGTTACTTCCGGTTGCCGACTCCTCGTGACCGCCGCTGCAGCCAGCTGCAGTGCACTGCGAAACAAGCAACTGCAGTTTGGACGTATACAGTAGTTCTATGTAATTCCACCACGACACAGACCCACTGATTTAAAACACCCACTTTATACATTCCGGGACAGTGATTTTGTTGACCATACATCTCGAATTTCTCATGTGAATTGTAAATGCCTTCCCTTTATAAGAGCTATTTTCGAAGATAGAAGAAATCAGGCAAACGTTTTCACATCGATGAAGTATTGTTACTAGCTGCGGAAATCCTCTACAGGACTCTGGCTTAGACAATATTCCTTCTAAGTATTATTTCATAAGGTAGAAAAATATATTTTCTTATCTGTGACGTCCTGCATCACAGGACAAGAATATTAAACTTATTTTTGATTCATGATGGAGTGCTAAGAACTGTTACAGTTACAATACTCCTCCTCACTTTCGAACTGTGTCTTAAGATAACAGGACAGAGAAGTACTAAGTATAAGATACTTTATAAATTCCGCAGCAGATCTGATTTTATTACAATAGTCGTCTCTCCATATGTAGGTGAGCGATTCAAATGTCGTTAAAGATATTGCCACAATGAAACAAATTCAAGCCAAGATATATATCCGTGATGCCCTAAACAGTGCCTCCACTCACCAGGCTGCCTGTCACTGATATCACATTGACAGACCAATTAATTAAATTGATCATTAGTCACTTTGCTTGGTGAGTAATTATTATTATTTTTCAGTAATCTGATTACACTCACCAGATACGTAGTTCAAATGGGAATCCCTCGAAGTAGGACGATGTTCCTTTTGAAGAACGCTATTGAGAACCGACATTTGAAGTTATTCACATAAGGACTCTTGCTGGTAACATACATGTAGCGTAAGGACTGTGCTATTAAAAGCATTATCACAATAACTATGTTGTCCGCCCCCGGTAACTGAGTGGTCTTTCCGGGTTCGATTCCCGGCGGGGTCAGGGATTTTCTCTGCCTCGTGATGACTGGGTGTTGGGTGATGTCCTTAGGTTAGTTAGGTTTAAGTAATTCTAAGTTCCAGGGGACTGATGACCATAGATGTTAAGTCCCATAGTGCTCAGAGCCATTTGAACCATTTTTTAGCTCCAGTGTGGCACTTAGCACAACAGATATTAGCGTTCCTGTTACTATCCGCCGCTCACACAATTTCATCAGACACACTTTTTTTCCCCCAAGAATCTTATTTTCCGGTCCAAAAAGCCAATGCAGTGACATAGGTACGGGGAATGGTGGTGGGCTACGTGTATAACGAATCGGAAAAGGACAAATTGGATTTCTGGCATTTTCTCCTGGATGGACACACGAAGCTGCAACAGCATACGACATATAGACAAGACTTCGCTAATTACTTGCGACTTACATTTACCGACCCGCCGGCCAGATGGGGTGTGACGGATGAGAGATGAGATGACGAAGAAGCCGAGATAGACATCTATCACACTTACGGACCCTTAGTTAATTTCGAGAAGACGACTCAGTTTTACACCAACGTCTGGAGAACGAGTCGATAGATGGCTCTCTTGCTCTATCGAACGTCGGGTCTTGAGCAGGTGTCGCCCCTGACACGAATTTCATTTCATTGCTACAGGAGAATGTTTCTTTTATATTTGTACTATCCGCAATGCCTTCATGTCTTTCATTTGGGCATTTTCAGTTTTATTCATTTCCTTAATTAATCAATTTTCTAATTAGCCACTATTTGTCAACATATGGACGTTGTAGGCGCTATTTATGCGGTAGTACAACAAAATGTATGTAAGCAAAAAAAATGATTAAAGTGTGTGGCTGCTAAGCAAAAGGTAAAAAAAAAAACAATGGTACAGCACATGCCGGCGAAAAAATAAAAAAAAGTGGTCAGCGGGACAGAATGTCAATCCTGAGGGCCTAGGTTTGATTCCCGGCTGACTCGGAGATTTTCTCCGCTCAGGGACTGGGTGTTGTGTTGTCTTAATCACAATCTTTCATCCCCATCGACGCGAAAGTCGCCGAAGTGGCGTCAAATCGAAAGACTGGCATTCGGCGAACGGTCTACCCGACGGAAAGCCGTAATCACACGACATTTACATTTATTTAACAACTATGTTACAGCCACAGTGCATAAAATGCGCTCTGTGTTCTACAGGCATACACAAGAGTCGCTGATAGAATTACGCTATCTGATAGCAGTGCTGCTTGCGCTTAGGAATCAAGTCTATCCAGTCAAACACATACTTGCATAGGATCCTAAGGAGATAACTTTTAACGATTACAGCCACTGGTGAATCATATTCATGCCACTCCCATATCTGGAAACGAGTAACCTTTTCTTTGCACCTATCTGCTACAGCAGAACTCCAACGTGACTTTAGACAGTCCCTCTGCATCTTGTAACTGTTTCTCAGTTTCTGCCCCATATTGCCTGGAGCTTGATCCATGTGAACATCCAGTTCAGGTCAAAACTGAACAGAAGTCAGACAGCACTTTATGCACCACCTTCTGCATCCCGTGGAGAAACAGAATGAGCAGAGTTAATGCAACAGGACCGTCTATTTTGAGCACTCAGTGGAAGTCGGTTCATTTTGTCGTAGCTCCGCCAGTGGTGTATGCTGTGTAAGGCCAGCGCCAAAACGAAGCTTACTATGGTGATATAAAGCAGTATAAAAGAAGGTATGACAAACCAGAGGACGAGGATTTTGCAACTGCATTGCTCTGTGTCTCCAAACTACCTACAGGTACTATAGTCCAAAGGTGATCTGCATCCCTCAGGGTACATTCATGTCTGTCAGCTAAAAATTCCCTCTATCTTCGTTATTGTACAAACCAACAGATAGACGCCATAAACTATAAAAGCTCCACTAACTACATCTTACAGAGAACTCAATGAGATTTTAGTGCAACCCTCTCTTCTTGCATATCGAAAACAAATATCGTCTTTCTGCTCGCATCAAGCATATGTGGTGATCCTGTTAAATATAGAGATATTCATTGGAGAAGGAGGCCAGAGATTGAAGTCGCTTACACGGACCAGTGTAAAGTTTCATTGCCTGTTCTGTGGGAGGGCCGTATGCCACAGACAATCAGTCACAAGTGTGGGTCCCTGTATTGTTGTTTGATATACTGGTTTATTTTCTGCTGCAACACGTCCAGTCAGCGAATTTTGTACACCGCCATATGCAGTACGTTCATTTTTTGTAAATTCTCGAAAATATACATTATCTCGTCATCATTCGGGAAGCGCCAAGACTGGAAATGGAAAGATCTGGATCATGTACGTATGTTGATGACTATGGTGTTCAGCGCTCCACCATACTACATCATCAATTCCAACTTGATTCCTCAAATATTTGCTGGATGTATTAAAATCTCTGTCTTTCTCACAGTTTGTACCTTCTACATATTCCTCTAGTATCATGGAAGTTATTCCCTGATGCCTTAATAGATGTCCTACAAACCTGTCCCTTCTTCTTGTTAATGTTTACTGTATGATCCTCTCCTCACTAATTCTCCAGAGAACCTCGTCATTCCTTACCTTATCAGTCTATCTAAATTTGGACATTATTTTGTAGCACTAAACATCAAATGATTCGATTACCTTCTGTTACTGATGCCCTACAGTCCACTACCATACAACTATGTGCTCCAAACGTACATTCTAAGAAATTCTTCATCAAATTAAGGCCTACGTCTGACACTAGTAGACTTCTCTTAGCCAGGAATGTCGTCTTTGCCAGCGTTAGTCTGCTTGTTATGTCTTTCTTTCTCCATCATCATGGGTAATTTCACTGCCTATGTAACAAAAATCTGTGTCTTCCTCTACTTCACCACCATCACTTCCGATATTTATTGCTATTCTCATTTCTACTACGTCTCAATACTTTCGTCTCTCTTCAGTTTACTCTCAATCCACACATTCTGTACTCATTAGCCGTTTGCTGCCTGAGTCAGTGGTTCAGCCCATACAAAACTCCACAAGTCCAGACCGTGGTGGCTTTCTGCACTAACCTGTCGTGAGACCCGCGACAGCTCATCTTTGTTCGTAAGTATGTCCGTTGGTGGAGAAATTAAACTCTAAATGGAGTATGGCAATCATTTTGTATCAGAGATCAATTCATACTTCTCTTACATGAAAAACGGATAATTTAGTGCTTCCAATCAGCCTCTGCCTCTCAGTAACTCTAACGCACAATCACTCTTCTATTGTGAAAGCTATGCAGAAGGGATGTAACGCAAATGACTATCAAAACTCGGTCTGTGTAGTGTTACTGAAGACGACGCATTGCAGTTCTCAATGTAAGGCTAATCCTATTAATCATCTTGATGCTGAAGCTCTTTTGTCTGTGTTTGCTTTAACAATAACATATGTTTTTGAGTGGGTCCACCTTTAGCAAAAGACAATTTTGTTTTTTGTCCCAGACGTGTTTCTCTGCAGCTGCAGCATCATCAGTGTTTTTTTAATTGTTTTATTAGAAACACACACACACCAACACGCACAAACAAACACTCTGTGTGAATTTCAAAAGAACCGCCAATCACATCTGCAACTGTTCCACTGTCAGTCATCTTGTTTTCACATCTTCTACTGTTCCACTGCCCACCATCTTGTTATCACACCTAACAGACAGTGCAGTGACAGTGACAATGACAACTCAATACACTAAAATTGACAATGTAGAAGATGAAGAAAAAAGAAACCGAAGAGACACATAACGTAAATAGACACACACACACACACACACACACACACACACACACACACACACACGAAGTTTCACATAAATAATTAATCTCAGGCACAGCCACAACAGTTTAGAAATCGTAACTTTTGCGTAATATATCTTTTGCTACGTTAAGATGTATTCCAGGAGACAAACTGTAAAGAAAATGAGACACTATAAAAACGTAATACAGCAAGAAATCCACACAATGTGTTAAGAAGGTATGAATACACCATTTTATATGCTCCTCAAAGAACTGTAATTACGATTTAGAAGCTAAAATTTGTATGTAATTAAACAGTAAAGAATATTTCTTACGTTTAACAGCCTTAACAATAAAAAAACCACTGATGATGCTGCAACTGCAGTGAAACATGTCTGGGACAAAAAGCATAATTGTGGTTTGCTGAAGGCGGGCCCCACTCAAAAACACATGTTGTTAATCCTATTATCTAGACATAAGTAAATGAAAATATGAAAGGTGCTCAAGGTATCTTGTGAACTTCAATGAACTGAGTAATTAAATATCACGACAGATTTATTCACAAAAATAACACATGTAAAAAGTAGGATATGGGACTACGTAAAATCGTGATTATAGACTATATAGTATTCATAACTTTGAATGATCCATTGTCGGATGACAAAGTTCAGCCAGATTTGATGACTCGACTTCAATTGCGACTTTAAAGAGGTAACGCTCGCTGACTACATCTACATCCACATGGATACTCCACAAATCACATTTAAGCGGCTGGCAGTTCACAGTTCTTCCATCTCGAATAGCCAGCGGAAAGAACGAAAACCTATATCTTTCCGTACGGGCTCTGATTTCCATTATTTTATAGGGGGGATCGTTTCTTCCTATGTCGGTAGTTGCCAATGAAGTGTTTTCTCATTCGGAGACGAAAGTTGGTTATTGTCATTTCGTGGGAATATTCCGTCGCAACGAAAAACGCCTTTCTTTTAATAATGTCCAGCCCAAATCCTGTATCATTTCTGTGACACTCTCTCCCATATTTCGCGATAACACAAAACGTGCTCCCCTTCTTTGAACTTTTTAGAAAAACTCCGTCAGTCCCATCTGGTAAGGGTCCTACACCGGGCAGCTGTATTCTAAAAGCGGACGGGCAAGCAAAGTGTACGCAGTCTCCTAAGTAGGTCTGTTACATTTTCTAAATGTCCTACCAATAATACGCAGTCTTTGGCTAGCCTTCCCCACATCATTTTCTATGTGTTCCTTCAAATTTAAGTTGTTCGTAATTGTAATTCTTAGGAATTTAGTGGAATTTTCGTCCTTTAGATATGACTAACTTATCGTGTAATCGAAGTTCAACGAATTCCTTTTAGCCCTCATTCGGGTGGCCTCACACATTTTGCTATTCAGGGTCAAATGCCGATTTTCGCACCATTCGGATATCTCTTTTATATCGTTTTGCAGTTTGTTTTGATCTTCTGATGATTTTATCAGTCGATAAACGGGAGCGTCATCTGCAAACAATCTGAGATGGGTGATCGTATTGTCTCCCAAATCGTTTATATAGATAAGGAACAGCAAAAGGCCTATAACACTACCTTGGGGAACGCCAGAAATCACTTCTGTTTTACTAGATGACGAACTGTGACCTCTCTGCAGGAAATAAAGTATCCAGTCACATAACTGAGCCGATATCCCAAAAGCACGCAATTTCACTACAAACCGCTTGTGTGGTACAATGTCAAAAGCTTTCTGGATGTCCAGAAATTAGGAATCGATCTGAAATCCCTTATCAACATTTCATACGAATAAAGATCTAGTTGTGTTTCACAAGCACAATGTTTTCCATACCCATGTTGACTGTGTGTCAATAGACCGTTCTCTTCGAGGTAATTCATAATGTTCGAGCACAATGTATGTTCAACAATCCTGCTGCATATCGAGGTTAATGAAACGGGCGTGTAATTAAGTGGATTACTCCTAGTACCTTTCTTTAATACGGTTGTGACCTGTGCAACTTTCCAGACTTTGGGTACGGATCTTTTTTCTAGCGAATGGTTGCATATGATTGTTAAGTATGGAGCTAATGCATCAGCATACCCTGAAAGGATCCTAATAGGTATACAGTCTGGACCAGAAGACTTGCTTTTATTAAGAGATTTAAGTTGCTTCACTACTCCGAGGATTTATACTTCTATGTTACACATTTTGGCAGCTGTTCTTTATTAGAATTCTGAAATATTTACTTCGTCTTCTCTTGTGAAGGCATTTCGGAAGGCTGTGTTTAGTAAATACTTTCGCAGCCCTATCTTTGATAGTATCTCCATTGCTATCACGCAGAGAAGGCGTTGATTGTTTCTTGCCGCTAACATACTAACTAGGATCGCTTTGGATTTTCTGTCAGGTTCCGAGACAAAGTTACGTTGTGGAAACTGTGTTAAGCATCTCGCACTGAAGTCCACACTAAATTTCGAGCTTCTGTGAGAGATCTCCAATCTTGGGGATTTTACGTCTTTTTAAATTTGGCATATTTGTTTCGTTGTTTCCGCAACAGTATTCTAACCCCTTTTTTGTACCAAAGAAGATCAGCTCCGTCGTTTGTTAATTTATTTGGTATAAATCTTTCAATCGCTGCAGATACTATTTCTTTGAATTTAAGCCGCATCTGATCTACACTTACATTATTAATTTCGATGGAGTGGAGATTGTGTCTCAGGAAGGCATCAAGTGAAATTTTATCTGCTTTTTTTAATAGGTATATTTTCGAGTACTTTTCGAGGATTTGGAGATTACAGTATTCAATCTCGCTACGATAACCCTGTGTCCACTAATACCTATATCGGTTTCGATACTGGTTATTAACTCAGGATTCAGAATGAGATTTTCACTCTGCAATGGAGTGTGCACTGATATAAAACTTCCTGGCAGATTAAAAATTTGTGCCGGACCGAGACTCGAACTCTGGACCCTCGCTACCCAAGCACGACTCATGCCCCGTACTCACAGCTTCACTTCAGCCAGTACCTCGTCTCCTACCTTTCAATCTTTACAGAAACTCTCCTGCGAACATTGCAGAACTAGTACTCCTGAAAGAAAGGATATTGAGGAAACATGGCTTAGCCACAGCCTGGGGAATGTTTCACGAATTAGATTTTCACGCTGCAGTGGGTGTGCGCTCAGCTGGTAGAGCACTGGCCCGCGAAAGGCAAAGGTCCAGAGTTCGCGCCTCTGTCTGGCACACAGTTTTAATCTGCAAGGAAGTTTCATCTCAGCGCACACTCCGCCGCAGCGTGAAAATCTCATTCTGGAAACATTCCCCAGGTTGTGGCTAAGCCGTGTGTCTACAATATCCTTTCTTTCAGGAGTACTAGTTCTGCAAGGTTCGCAGGAGAGCATCTGCAAAGTGTGGAAAGTAGGAGACGAGGTACTGCCAGAAGTGAAGCTGTGACGCCGGGGCGTGAGTCGTGCTTGGGTAGCTCAGTTGGTAGAGCACTTCCCCGCGAAATGTAAAGGTCGCGAATTCGAGTCTCGGTCCGGCACACAGTTTTAATCAAATCAGGATTATTTGTTGCTAAGATGTCAAATGTTTTTTCACAACCGTTTACTATACGCGTGGGCTCATGAAATAACTGCTCGAAACAATTTTCAAAGAATACGGTTACCACAATTTCAGATGATGTTTTATGCTTACCTCCGGAGTTAAACATGTATTTTCGCCAACATATCGAGGGTAAATTAAAGTCTCCACCAACTATAATAGTATAAATGAAACTCAAGTTTTCTTTGAACCTTTCAGTAACTGTATCATCTGAATTGGTAGGTAGGCAAAAGGATCCCATTATTATTCTATTCCGATTGCCAACAATGACCTCTGCCCATACTAACTCAAAGGAACTATCTACTTCAATTTCTCGACAAGATAAACTACTGACAGCAACAAACACGCCATCGTTTTCATGCTTTCAGCATACCGTTAGGTTCTTCGCAGAAATTTCGGCTGAACTTATCTTCTGCTTTAGCCAGCTTTCAGTGCCTATAACGTGCCTATGACGATTTAGGCATCAGTGCTTCCTACTGTGTTCTGCCTGCACCCTTTGTGACTGAAGCCCTTCTTGTGTTTTCTCGAGGGCGTCTAACCTAAAAAACCGCCCAGTCCACGTCAGAGATCCCCTGCTACCCGTTACGGCAAGAAAAGGAATAGAAGTGAGATAGAGTTAATGCTATCATTCTCCTTTTACATCCTCTGCATTACTGCAGATGACGTGTCACTGAGCACATTTGCACTGTGCATGCAGTACACGCGAGGTGCCCAGTTGTTTCCACTGCCCTGTGTGGAATACATGAGTTCTTGTACACTTCACTAACCTGCCGTCGTCATGATAGTGATGTCCCTAGCGCAGAAAACAGCACACAGGTCGTGGATTCTTTTTCTTGAGGCTGAAATTAAATTCGCAAGGAACAGCTTACACGAATAATCTATAACTCATTTGGGATGGCATTCGCGTTTTTATTGATGTAGACACGAGATACTATTCTTGATAACAACGCATTGAATATATCTTTCCACAGTCATTATATCTGGATAAAATAACATGAAATACATCCTGCCACAGGCAACATGTCTGTTTACTGGAACCGTCAGAAGTGGAGAATAAAATTACGTGAATCAAATACTACTATTACAGACAACATGTCTGTATCTAGCGACGGTTGGAACTGTAGTACATAAAATTGCATGAAGCGAATACCCGCTATAACAGACAAAATGTCTGTCTACAGGAACGGTCAGAACTGGAGAGTCGCACTGCCCGAAACACTTCGCGCGCCAATCCAGCAAGGCGTGACCCGAACGCCACCGAAGTGCATCGGCAGTAATATCGTCAGTCTCTTGTTTTAGTAATACTGTGATTTGAAAATTTTTGAAATGACTGACTTACAGTTGGCTGTTGAGAGATGTTTATTTTAAAAAATGAAGTAATTTGGATGACAGGTTTAATTCATAATAGCAACTGAAGGTTAACGTCTTGGCACCCTACCGCCGAACACAGCAGCCAATCACAGCGCAGCATCATCGTGCAGGCGGTCTTTCTCACGGGAAGGGTACCGACTCTAACATCTGTCGCCGGTACCTCATCCCACACTATCTCTGTGCTTCTTGCATCTCCACTGCCCTGGGAATATCATCCTGGAGCCTAATATGATGGCTGAATAAGCCAGAAATGTTACACCGTGTAGCCGCCTCCTGCGTATAGTGGACACCTGACCTATTCAGCGGAGCCCGAAACCCAAGTACCCTTTGGGACATACGACTTACAGAGATTGTGAACTGGACACGAAAACTAACAGCTATAATGCGGCTGAGTCGCACAACTGCTGCTTCCGTAGACGAGCAATATAATATGAGATTTTGCTATCAAGTTTCCTACTGCCAGCGCTGTGCGATGCGCACCATACATGTAGAAAACTCGAGATACGCTGCGTAGGAGCAAGTCCAGATCTTGTCCACGCCCTTCTGCTGATCCCACTACGACCAAACGTTCTTCTTCCCTACACTAGCTGGCAGGCAGCGGAAAGCTCCAGGTGGAGTTTTCGCCAACAAACTAAAACCGAAAATTGAAAGCTCGGCTCCTGCTCCAGTTGCGCATCACTTCATATACTGTCTGTCGTTCCTCCAGAAGACGAGAAAAAACCGTTCCTCCAGTCCCATTCCATCGCCAGGTGCCTGCTGTGACGATTTCTCACGTCATAGACTGCAGTCCAGCCAGCAACTGTTATTTTTCGGACGCGAGGAACGCAAGGAACAGAGCGCCTATATGGGCTGGAAAAAATGCCGCAGCCCCCTGTGCCGCCCAGTCTCTGGACAACGCCAGTTCTTCGGAGAACTGTTTCCGTCGACAAGCACACACAGAGCTCAGCGGAAACGGGAGACAATATGAGGCCCCTGCTGAAACGTGGACTGCGCCTCGCTTCGCAATGTTCTACATTTCTACTCTGGCTAAAGGGACAGTGCAGCTGAGCCACTTGCTGCTGGGTTTCCACTTACGTGTCCAGTGACTCTCTGTGGCTCGGACTGAGTCCCCTCGTGACGACCACTGCCGCGTCAAAGGGGAAGCCGGCTGCCCTATGCATACCTGCCGACTGTTCTTCTCAGAACTCGACCTATTCAGCCTCACCTGCCTCAGCGGTGGTAACCCGAGGGAAAACAAGAGATCGACTACCCCACCTCAGGTGCCTGCATTAATTAGGCTACGACTGAATTCAGCATTATAACTTCTGCCAGCCCTATCTAATAATCTCAGTGAGCACACGAAATGTGCAAATGCAATGGATGAGAGGTGGCTAGAAAGTGCTTACCGTCATTCAAAGTTATATAGGTCTTATCGCTGTACAAGAAGGCCCACAATTTAACGACGATTAAAATTTGTCTTCCTAGACGCCTGTTTATTAAATACTGGCCTGTTATCTATGATCATAAGAGTGCATTATTATCGTTTCGTGCATGTAAACCAAAACCACCAGGAATCCATTTCGCTGCAAGCGCTGGAGCTCAGAACAGCCAGAATGTTTACCTTCTGAGCTGTCGAACTCACCAGGGAGATCGTCAAGCGACCGGAAGACAATGAATATGGTGTTTAATTAGATGTTCGCTCAGTAATTGACAGAAAATCATATGTGATGCTGCCACGGAGCACAGTCTTGCGGTCAGCATTCAGAACTGACATCCACTCGAAGTGTGCCTTCCACATTCGGTTTAGAGCGAACCATCTAACTACAAAACGTAGGAAGGTGCGTCAACATCTTAGTTTACCCAGACTTACAGAGGCAGCAAACACGCCGCTCGTTCGTAGTGGTCTGAAACCGATCGTTCGCCTTTCTTTTATTTGGATATTATTGCCATTACTTACCACTCTCTCTGTTACATTACGCTTACGATTGTATTCTCGTTAGCTTTCACCGACTGCTGCTAGGATTTCAGCTAACAGTAACATGCAGATATTTTTTCAGTGACAAACAACTCCCACATTAGCTGTTAACAGGCAACATGCAATTCCCTTTGCATACAACAATGACAGTCCCTACCTACTTCCCATTCTCCAATCGATGCAAATAGAGAATCTCAATAACATAAATTTTCATGCACAATCTTTACTTACGTGTTATTAGTTCTCTACATAACCACGACCCAACTTCAAACATTTGTCTTACTGTGACACTATCTTTTTTAACCCTTCATCGGAGTATAGTATAGCCTGGTGCTGCAGGGATCTTACGTCGATCGTGAAGTGCTGCATAGCCGGCTACGCTGTCTTGGACAAGACTTAAAAGTCGCTTCGTCCAAAGAAAGAAAAAAAATCTTTTTTTTCGTTTTTCAGTGTGTTGTCTTGCATTACTGTGAAGGAGAATGGTTCCTTCTGTAATTATCCCGTGAAGTTTGTTTCGGAATAGTTCGAAGTTTTCTAAGAGTTTGTAATACACCTGGTATGTCACAATGGAGGGAGGGGGAGTGGATTAGTATGTAATGTCCGATAGACAACTAGGTCATTAGAGAATGAACTCGGATTAGGGAAGGATGGGGAAGGAAATCAGCCGTGGCTATCAAAAGGAGCCATCCCAGCGTTTGCCTGAAAAGATTTAGGATAATCACGACAAACCTAAATCAAGATGGGCAGACGTGGGCTTAAACCATCATACTCCCCAATGCGAGTCGTTGTAGTAATTACTGCGCTACATCACTCGGTTGTTATGTCATAGTCTTCTCACACCTTGTCCACACACAATTGGCTGTCAAAATGCCTCTGAGATACCAAAAAAAATGTAAATATCGTTTTATTGTTCAATAGCATTAGTTTGTGAATATTTTTGGTTTGTTCGAACAATGAGTGTGCATCCAGAGTTTGGAGTGTTTCTTAGTTTCTGAGTTTACGTACCGCACCCATGTGTTCTCCGCAGTAACGATTCGTTCGAAAATTTCTCTCCTTCGTTGTGGTAAATCTGAAGGAATGCCCATACCGAACCCATTCTTTCATTTTTTTTTGGTCATCGGTTTGCCGTTTCGGTGTCCATCGCGTAAATTACTTATGCTATCCTACCCTCACTGTGACATATTAAAGAGAGCTCTCCTTCAAATCTGACGTACATTTCAGGAAGTTCAAAAGCTGTAAACTGACGTTTCCCACCCACAGTTTCCTCAGAAATCGTGCAAATACATCAGTCACATCCGAATGTCTTCCTCGAACGTTTTCATAGTGTACGCTTGTGCGACAGGGTTGAATTGATTGCACTACACTCTCACAATACACTCACTCTTAGCTCTATCCGCATACGTAGGACACAATCTACGATGAATCTTGGCGGCAGTGACTCCTCCTTGGCGGGAGTGAAAGACAGAACGTACCTCGCAATTGGCGGGAGACACAGTTGCACCGCCCACTTCAGTCGCACGCAAGAGAGATTTGACTGATGGAACACCAGCTTTGGAGTCTTCTTCTCCAACTCCAAGTGACTGGAACGTTGTTCGGGAATAGCCGTACAATGGACTTTGAAAGATGAAGTCAGTTGCAAAATTTTGGTACACTTTTTATGCTTACGTGTGATAACCTTACAAGAGACTGATAATCTGTTATTCCGGCAAACGACGATCTTGTGAATCCCAGCTCACTGTCTACGTCTTGGGTACCAGATGAGAAATCATGCCGGCCAAAATATTGATTCCGATTTCCTTGAGTCGTTACACACAATTCCGCGTTGTCGCCTGACGAACGGTATACCTAAGAACGAAATATCAAGTAGGCATTTAAATTAAATTCAAGAACTACTAATACACAGTGAATCAGTCATCTGACTGGTGTATGCGGACCACCAAGAATTTCTCTCCTGTGACAAGCGTTTCGTCTCAGAGTAGCAATTGTAACCTACGCCCTCAGCTGTCTGCCAGATGTATTCCAGTCTATCTCTCACCCTAAGTTGTTACCGTTTACAGCTCCCTTTAGTAACAAGGATCTTATTTCCTGATGTTTCAACAGCTGCCCTATCGTCCTGTCCTTTCTTCTTGTCAGTGTTTCCCACATATTCATTTTCTAGCCGATTCTGCAGAGAACCTCCTCATTCTTTGCCGTAGCAGTTCACTTAATTTTCTACATTTTTCTGTGGTACCACGTCTCGAATGCTTCGATTCTCTTCCCGTTTCGTCATAGTCACCATCGTACAATGCTGTCCTCCAAGCGTACATTCTCAGAAATTGCTTCTTCAAAAACGCTAAGGCGCTACGTGTACTGGAAAGAGCAGATACACAGTTGTTAACATCATACTCTGACTATGAATCGACATCATTTAATTCCTATATGATGGGCGTAGAGACACTTTGGCTAAAGTTTGAACTGATTTTAAATCAATCTCTGTCGAACAATACGCAGAATAACTGGAAATAAAAGAGTTACCATAGCGTTCAGGTTTCAGTATGGACATTCACTTAATAGTCTATGTGGCACTGACAATCAGATTTGAACTTTCTGAGACAGTGCTTGGTTATCACCAGATGATTATTATGCACTATAATAGGTATTCCTAGATCATTTTCCATTTATTTTTTTTTTTTTGAGTCGTAGGCTTTCAACTGCTTAGATGCGGCTCGCCAAGAATTCCTCTCCTATGCCAAACGTTTCATCTTAAAGCACTCATTTGTCTGGTCGATGTAACCAAATTCCCGTAATTATCTAAACATTTTATCCTCTACAGCTGCCTCTCGTACGATGGAAGTCATTCCCTGACATTTTAACACATGTCCTATCATCCTGTCTCTTCTCCTGCTAGGTGTTTTCCACACATTCTTTCCCTCTCTGGTGCTGCGGAGAATCTCTTAGTTGCTCACCTTATCAGCAAATGCAAATCTCGACATTCTTCTCAAGCAACCCTTTTAAAATGCTCCGATTCTCTTCAGTTCTCCACTCTCTGTGTTTCACTACCATGTAACACTGTGCTCAAACCATAAATTCTGAGAAATTTCTTCCTCATATTAAGGTCTATAGTTGATACTAGTTGACTTCTCTTGGTATGGAACGCCCTCGTCATGCCTAGTCTCCTTTTTATTTCCTCCATGTTCCGTCCATCATGGGTTATTTTGCTGCCCACATTTCAGGATTCCTTATCTATATCCACTTCGTGATCATTATTTCTGGTGTTAAGTCTCTCGCTGTTCTCATTTCTGCTACCTCTCATTACTTTCGTGTTTCTTCGATTTATTCTCAATACATATTCTGTACTCATTAGACTCTTCATTCTAATCAACAGATCCTGTAATCTTTCACTTTCACTGGGAATAAGAATGTACTGTCTCCACCTATACACTCTCTCCTTTGGATTTAATAGTGTAGTGCTCACTGCAATCATAATGTTACCACCCTTGCCTTTAATTTCACCAAGGGTTGTTTTGACTTTTGTATGTGTTGAGTCATTTCTTTATCGTTTTCTTCACTTTTTGTTGTAACCATTTCCCCTAGGCTTCCCTGAACTTCCTGTTTGTTTAATTCCTAAGTTATCCTGAACATTTTTGTACCTTCTTCTTTCGTTGATCAGCTGGAGTGTTTCTTCTGTTATTCATGGTTTCTCCGAAGTTACCTTCCTTGTGCCTACGTTTTTCTCTTCAACTTCTGTGAGTGCCCTATTTAGAAATGTCCATTCTTCTTCTACTCGACTGCCTACTAAGATATGCTTTATCGTAGTATCTATAGCCTCAGAGAAGTTCAGGTGTATCTTCTCATCTTCTTAATCCCATTCCACTGCGCATTGATTCTTCTGCCTAATCTCGTTAACATCCGGCTATTCTTTATCACTACCGTATTATGAACTGAGTTTACATCTGCCCCTGGGTACGCCTTACAATCCAGTAACAGTTTTCCAAATCTCTGCCTGAAAGTGGGGTAATCTTACTGAAATCGTGCCCTTTCTGAAGTATACCTCTTCATCTTTTGATTCTTGAACTGACTATTAGTTATTCCCATCAGAAATTTAGCCGAACTCAATGAGCCTTTCTCCTATCTCATTCGCGCAACCCTTACTTCTAAGTCTTCCGCTACACCCGTATTACGATCCCCCAATGACTATTAGCTTTCATTGTATTTTGTGCACTGATTTACCCGTTAAATATCCTCATGTAATTTCTCTATTTATTCTTCTTCTGCTTGCAAGGTCGCCATGTATACCTGAACTATTGTTGTCGGTGATGGTTTGCTGTCGTTTCTGATGAGAAGAACTTTATCAGTCAACTGTTCCCGGAAACTCACTATCGATTCTACCTCCTGTTCATAACGAATCTTACTCCCGTTACAACATTTTCTGCTGCTGTTGATATTACCCTATAGTCATCTGACCTGAAATCCTTGTCTTCTTTCCATTTCACTTCACTGATGCCCATTGTGCCTAGTTTGAGCCTCAGCTATTCCCTTTCTAAATGTTCTTGTTTCTCTAGCATACTCAAACTTCTGATATCCCACGATTCGAATCGTAGAACTCATATTGCTACTACGAATTATGTGACCATTTTGGTTGATCAGATCCATCCCACGGTACATTATTTGTTCCCCAATGAAAATGTTAAGTTCGAAGACCACAGAGCCACTGTTCACACAGCCCTAATAGTCCAGGACTGTTTTTGTGAGCACTGGCATTGACTGCGACGCCTCTCCTGCCCACTATAGTCACCAGATCACTGTATTTTGTATCCTTTGTGATCTGCTTTACAGAGAAGGGTGCGTTATCACTATCCACTGCTATCATCGTACTTTAACCTGCCATATTTAGCAGAAAAAATGGTATAAGTTTCCCTTGAAAACCATACAGGACGTCTATGTATCCATTACGAGCTGACTAGAATATGTTACAAGCGCGTATGGGTTTCCTACACTGTATCAGGCATGGTAATTTTTTATCCTTTTAGAGTCTGTGTATTTTTGTCTAATACCTGTACTCGCCGACACATCTTTAAGACGGTTTGTCCATCATAGAATTTTATGTAGATGCAGATCTAAGACTGCCCCTGCAGTTATTAACATTCACTATCTGTACCAGGAATGATTTTTCTGTGGCACATATAGAAATATGGTCCTGACAACTGAATTGGACAGTTTTCTCGCTACCTCGCATCAGGATGACTTCATTCCTTCTCCGGTCAATCCACATAATATGAACAATCTCTGTAAACCAGGGGTTCCCAACAAAATTTTCTCGAGGACCCCCTCATCGAGCATGATTGGTATCTTGTAATATCACAGTATCAAGTACCTAAAAAAGCCCAATTAAGAGCCTTTTTATACGTTTACTATTTTGGTACTTAGAAAAACATTGACATATTCATTCTTGAAAAAATATTGAGCTTATAACTGCTCATGCAGGAAGCGGCTAAAAAATCTGTTATCATAAGAAGTATATTTAATTATATTTTTTATTCTAATATCACCTTGCGGACCCCTCTGGCATAGCTCGCAGACCCTTGGGGGTCCGTAGACCACTTGTTGGAAACCACTGCGCTAAACCATTCAAAAGGACGTTTGATTAGTTCTCCTGTCTTTCCTATGGTCCACATTACTCACACATATACACCCGTAATCATTAATGCAGATTATCCCTATTTCTATTCTAAAGGCATATACACTCCTGGAAATGGAAAAAAAGGACACATTGACACCGGTGTGTCAGACCCACCATACTTGCTCCGGACACACCAGGAACCGCGGTGTTGGCCGTCGAATGGCGCAATCTGCGCAGCACTTGTGCACCGCCGCCGTCAATGTCAGCCAGTTTGCCATGGCATACGGAGCTCCATCGCAGTCTTCAACACTGGTAGCATGCCGCGACAGCGTGGACGTGAACCGTATGTGCAGTTGACGGACTTTGAGCGAGGGCGCATAGTGGGCATGCTGGAGGCCGGGTGGACGTACCGCCGAATCGCCAGCAAATTAGGGACACTGTTGCTCCTGGGGTATCGGCGAGGACCATTCACAACCGTCTCCATGAAGCTGGGCTACGGTCCCGCACACCGTTAGGCCGTCTTCCGCTCACGCCCCAACATCATGCAGCCCGCCTCCAGTGGTGTCGCGACAGGCGTGCATGGAGGGACGAATGGAGACGTGTCGTCTTCAGCGATGAGAGTCGCTTCTGCCTTGGTGCCAATGATGGTCGTATGCGTGTTTGGCGCCGTGCAGGTGAGCGCCACAATCAGGACTGCATACGACCGAGGCACACAGGGCCAACATCCGGCATCATGGTGTGGGGAGCGATCTCCTACACTGGCCGTACACCTCTGGTGATCGTCGAGGGGACACTGAATAATGCACGGTACATCCAAACCGTCATCGAACCCATCGTTCTACCATTCCTAGACCGGCAAGGGAACTTGCTGTTCCAACAGGACAATGCACGTCCGTATGTATCTCGTGCCACCCAACGTGCTCTATAAGGTGTAAGTGAAATACCCTGGCCAGCAAGATCTCCGGATCTGTCCCCCATTGAGCATGTTTGGGACTGGATGAAGCGTCGTCTCACGCGGTCTGCACGTCCAGCACGAACGCTGGTCCAAGTGAGGCGCCAGGTGGAAATGGCATGGCAAGCCGTTTCACAGGACTACATCCGGCATCTCTACGATCGTCTCTATGGGAGAATAGCAGCCTGCATTGCTGCGAAAGGTGGATATACACTGTACTAGTGCCGACATTTTGCATGCTCTGTTGCTTGTGTCTATGTGCCTGTGGTTCTGTCAGTGTGATCATGTGATGTATCTGACCCCAGGAATGTGTCAATAAAGTTTCCCCTTCCTGGGACAATGAATTCACGGTGTTCTTATTTCAATTTCCAGGAGTGTATTTTGTAGCTGTTTCTTTCTATGGCAACACCTTCTGCATTAAGCCATTCTTATTATTATGTCTGTGTAGCGTATACTATGTCAATTCTACTTCCGAGATAGCAAAATTCGTTGAAAATTTAATCACCACTGTTGATTACCTGTTGCGAGCACCATTTCCTTTCCTTCCTTTTCTTTTTGAGCACATTAAAGGTATAAGTGAGCACTGGCTCCTTTTCATGAAGCGCTCGAATGTCTGTGTGCCCTAGAGTGACTATTACCTTGCTAGCCAAAAAAAGTGAAGGACCATGAAGACATGGTCGGATACAATGTAACTTCGTACATGTCACGCCGTGGGCGTGTTTCTAACTTATTAGAGTTGGAAATCCCTATAATAAGTAGGACGCCCAGCATGATGTATTAGTGATTTCTTGTTTACTGTTAATACAAGGACTAGCACAGTATACAAGAGGTGTGAACAGAATCAGATGCTGAGTCGTTATTACAAACAACAGGGAGATGTCATGTACTCCTGCGATCCAGCGATATCATTGCCTGCCATATTTAAAATGGGGCCTCATTGTGGATCTGCATTTGGGTAGTTCGTCGAATCATTCAAAAACCTGACTTCTGGGGCACTCAGATGTGACAGTAACACGATTTTGGACTGCGTGGGAACGTACAAGTTTCTGGTGGACTTCACCTGTCCACAGCAATGGTGAACCGCCGTGTTAAGCACCAAGTACATCGGTGCCTCCCATGCAAAAACACAACCTCACTCCTAAAACACTCTTAATTCTGGGTCGTTCCAGACCAATGGAAGTAGACTATCGGCAGGTGGACTAGGAAATAATCGTCCTATGTGTAGGCTGGCGTTAACACCACAATACAAACGGTTGTGTCTGGAGTTGTGCCATGGAAGCACAGACTGGTGACAAGTGGTGTCTCATTTTGTTCAGCACTGCCCCAGAGGACCATCACCGGCGAGTACGGCGGCGACTCGGTGAGATATCCCTTACTTCTAAAATATTGGAGAAGCACAGCGTTGTTACTACTGGCATCACGTGTTACTTTAGGTCACAGCTAATAGTGACTGAAGGAACTCTGATGGCACAGTGGTACGTCGCGGACACCCTGCGTCCTCACGTATTACTCGTCGTGTGGACCGAGTCGTGGTGCCATTTCTCAACAGGAAAAGTCTCGTGCAACCATGGCACGTGTTGCTATTTGTAGTAATGACTATGGGACCAAACTGCTGATGTCATCGTTCCCTAGGTTTACACACTAATTAAACAAACTAAAACTAACTTACGCTAAGGACAACAGACACACACCAATGCCCGAGGGAGGACTCGAACCTCCGAAGGGGGGGGGGGGGGGGCGCACGAACCGTGACTAGGCACCCTACACTGCGCAGCTATCCTGTGCGCCTCATGGCACGTGTCTCCCAACTGTCTGCATAGTATAGAGGTATTCTCGTGTGCAGCAAGATCCCCAGATCTGATCCCAAATTGAACATTTTGCGATGGAACTCGGACTTCAACTCTGGATCAGAGCCAGTATCCAGGATATCAAAGACCTGTTACAACAGTTGTACGCCAGCGTGTCCCTCAAGAGGTCCCAACAGCTTTACGAAACCGTTCCCACCCGAATCAATACATGCACCTAGGCCAGAGACGGTACAATGTGATAGTGATAACGAGGCTCACACAGCCAAGTTTTTTATAACTCTGCCTCCATCTTGTAATCTCCCGTTCAGTTTCATTTCCTTCATTTTCTTCACGTTGTGTACATCCACGAATAATTACAAGGAATTTTATATCAGTGAGAAACAGCTGCATGATCGAAATAGGCCTGTTCCTGCCTCTGTGCCTCTTTAATTACTGATACAATGTCATGAGTCAAATGCGAATACCGACATTCATTACTGCGACATCCAAACTTCAGGATTCTGGCAGTTGAGGGTGCAAGTTTACAACACTAAATTTGCAAAATACGAAGAAAGGAAACTATAAATGAGAAACTATACCACATGCCTTAGAATGTAAAAGCCCTTAATTTATCCATTAACGACGTGCGCAATTACTCAGGTAATGTGGCCCCAGGTGACTGATGAGGACTGATAGCGGTATTCGGGTGCTCTCTAATCACTGAAACGCTGAATTATACCTTCTTCGTAAAAGATGGTAGTGATCAATGCATGAATGTCTAGTCGGTGTCCGTGGTAATATTAACTGGAGCGTATTTAAAACACTGAAGACTGTGATTGAGTATCAGGAAACTTTAATTTGAACGTAAATATTACCTGCGGCAGTAATCTTCAGATCCCTTTTATTTAACTCTCATTTGGAGGAAGTGTAGGTCCAAACACACCCATGCTGATACACTCTAAGTGATGCTGCGCTAGGGGAACGGAGTATCATGAATCAAACTATAGAAGAGACAGTACCGGAACTGAGTACTCTGAAGATGTAAAAATTTTCAAAATTAATTCCTAGCATATAGTAGTGCAAAATCGTAACAACTTACTACAAACTTATTTTTGAATCATCTGTAGTACGAATGCCATACGCAACCACTCCACCAGCTGCGGTGGACGAGCGATTCTAGGCGTTACGGTCGTAGGTTCGAATCGTGCCTCGGGCATGGATGTGTGAGGTGCCCTTTGATTAGTTAGGTTAAAGTCGTTCTAAGTTCTAGGAGACTGATAACCTCAGATGTTAAGTCTTATAATGCTGAGAGCCATTTGAACCATTTTCAGCCACTCAAGCTATCAATTTCACACAATTAGTGGATGTTATGGTTAAATAGTTCTTTCTTACATTGCGTTAATTACTTTCTGCACGGAAAACGAGAGGAATTCCTATATTAGACTACCTAAGAATGAAAATATAACTGGGATGAACTAAGTTTCTGTTAATTATATCAACTATGTTAATAATGAAAAGACAATGAGCAAAACGATTTAACTCTAGTTTCCAAGTTAAAGAGAGATGCTTCCAGTTATAATCATATTTTGTTAGCATATGTTGTCAATCCCTTATCATATACGCTTTGGAAACCGCCAATGATAGACAGAGTGATCGGGAAACAATAGCGGTGTGTTTATTCTCGCTATTTGTATCGTGGCAACAAGGGAACAGGATGAGGAAGGGAGCAGCGGAGTATGTTTCATTTAAGCGTAATGTCAGCCTCTTACAAGCTGTGCTCTATTCTTTTGCTGGAAGAACATATTTATTGAAGTGTAGTTAGTGTGTGTGGTCATTCTAATTCCTGTGATGTAATATGCCTCGCAAATGAGTAAACAGTGCTGAAAATTTTAATACATTTGTGGACAGACTACAGTGAAATCGCAAAGGAGGCCAATAATGCCATGTATTAGAAACGCATAGAGACTGTGCTTTGGCTGTGAAATCGGGGACCACGAAAAGTCCTGAGCTCCTCATGTATGTTGATTATCTTGTGTCTCAAAAGTCTTCATGTGGTTGTGGTTGAATCATTTGTTTTGCTATACCCTTGATCTGGAGAGAACCATCAAACCAAGTGAATGATTGTTACCTTGCTACGACAACTCCGATAACACACGGTATTTCCAAAAAGAAAAGGTTTCCTTGACATACCCTAACATACTGTCGGTCAAGCGTCCTGTGCCTCACGGGGACGAGCTGCCACTCCACTTCCCACCTGACTGTGATAGTGAAGAGGGCGGTAGTGAACCAACTGCTGCACCATCACATTGAATACGCAGATCTTTTGTAGGTACGAATGTTTTGTGTAACATTGTGCGTACAGAGATTCACAAAATACCAGTATGAACTCAATGATCTAGTGATATCTGGAAAGCTGAACTGCTGGCGTCAAACTTACAACAGTGACATTGTCTTGACAAGACGGTAAATGTGACAGCGTTCCGTGACCACCATATGCCATTCGTTCCGTTTTTCGAAAGTGGAAAACTTTGTTTTCTTAGTGACGAGACTAATGGCAGCTATGGGCATTTACCATAAAAGAGGTAAGTGGAGGGACTTCATAGATTCCTCAAATGTCTCAAGTGTGAGCTCCTGCATAATGGCAAACGTGTTACCTACGATTGCTATTGGGCATGCATTTTACATGAAAAACTTACCATAACTTGAAACAATTGTTACCGCGATTGAACTATGAGAAGTTTAAATGCGAGATTTCCGGTGATCTGGAAGTCATAGGTATATTACTTGGGTTACAACATGAATATTCAAAATTCTGTTGCTTCATGTGCCTCTGGTATACCCCGTCAAAGCACAAAGAGGCGTCAGTCATATGGACCGGGATATTTCAGTGTTATGCCCCAAGAACCTGTCTAATCCAAAAACATAATTCCCCTGCTCTTCATACAAAATCGGGCCTACTGAAAAACTTGGGGAAAATTGGGGAATCATTTCTCTATTGCATGAGAAATGTCCACCTCTTCGTGAGATTAAAATAATAGAGGGGATTTTCATCGGTGCCCAGATATTCAAACCTTATAAAGAGGAGCGATTTAACACCATCCTGACAGCTGATGAAAAAATTTCTTTGGATGTCTTTGTTCACGTATCGACAAACTCTCTAGAGCATAAGAGGGCACAAAACTGTAGGGGCTTATGGAAAATCGTCAGCGCCGCTACACAACACTTGGTGCAACATGTCCTTAAAATTACATTTCCTAGATTTGAACTTGGACTTCTTTCCTGACAACTGTGGTGCTGTAACCGACGAGCGTGGAGAGCGATTGCACCAGCAAATTTCGAACGTGGATATGAGAGAACAAGGAAAATGGAGTGCTTCAACCTTAGCCAGTTACTGCTGGACAATAGTCAGGGAATCAGCATCAGAAAACTACAAAGGTCAGACAAAGCGGTTGCGCCTTCTGTGAATAAAACCAAGGTAAATACATGCATAAGTTTATATAGGCAATAAAATAAAGTTATCATAACACCACAGCTAGAACTAATCTAGCGTTTTTATTAACATTTTCACTGTCAACACGGCCTAAAACATAAGTTTAACAGATTTCATACTAGTTACAGAAAAAGTAATATTTGTTTACTGTTGTTATTGCCGTTTTCAGCATTCTTCTTTTATGAAACAGGATTTCCTCCATTGACTGCTACGAACAAAGTAAAAGTAATAACATAGAAAAAGAAATCAGAGTTTGTTTTTTATATTAAACTTTGCTTGAAGCTAAGGCCAAGGAAGTTACTAATAGTTACTAAACTTTTATGTAATATAGTATTGTAAGGTAATTATTAAATACATTATGCAGTACTGATCCAGCCCTATTTATAATTATAAAATATTAGTGTAAAAGTGAATTTGAATTTTTTAGTCTGTAACACCATATTTTGCTTTTGTATCAGCTAATTAATAGAGATTTGAGATCACCCTTTTTTTTCTTTTCAATAAGCAATGCACCCCACCCCACTTGTTTGAGGTCTAACAAGTCCCTGAAGGGGTTCAACCAACAGGTTGAGAATTGCTGAAGTAGACAGTTTCGAAATGATGTAACACTAGTATGTAATAATAACTATAATATCAACAAAATATCAATCATTTCGAATAACACTTTCAGGCTATGTTTCTTTCCACTTTTTTTCCTTCTATTCTTTTCCTGGGAAATGTTACTTTAAAAATTTTGACATAGATAGTAGCATAATCTTGTCGTCTCTCAAAGACCAACATCTGGATCCTTATAGAGGAAGTCTGACTCAGTTTTTGACGATATGTAGCAGGAAGTGTGGTACAAAACATGGAAATTAAACATCGTGATTATGTTGTGATGTCAGCTGATAGCGTCTGTAGTTTTGAGTTTTGAGGCAATGTGTGTAAAGTGGGTGTAATGTGTGCATTGACTGAGGGCGAGAAATGAATAAATAGTGATAGGCAGGCCTTTAAATAGTTCAACAACGTCTTTGCAAAACACTATTGCACACTAAGGAGAGACCAGATTAGAGAGAACTTTTGAAACAGATTGGCCTTGTATTAGAGAGGACAGAAGTTGCAGTTTCATCCGTCCATAACGAATTCATTTTCTCCAGTTTCCCTAAATTTCTTCTCGCAAATTCTTGGATGTTTCCTGTTGGGGGGCTAGAGCCTACTATCTCTGACATCCAAGTCTAATTATACCTGTAAGAAGCATGTAAATGCCTCTACAAATAAATTATTTTATTTTATTGTCTGCAAATTGTAATACCAATACATACACAATGTCTTTGTAAAAGTGATTTACACATGAATAAACTACATTTCCTAGTAGTACTACTACTATTACTACTACTACTGCTACTACTGCTGCCGCAGCTGTTGCTGCTAATAATGCAATACAGCAGCGATTCTACGTGTCAATGGACTCGATAAATCCTTCTTAGGTTTGTTGAAGTTCCAGTATATGGCACCAGATGTCTGCCCACAGGCCATGCTAATCCTGTAAATGAGCTGCCAGTGGTGACCCATCGGATCCAGATCAGAAGAATTTGATGTCATATATAGCAACATGATTTTACTAGCATGTTCCCCATACAACTGCTGGAAGATTCTGTCACCGTCGGAGAAAACATCAGGCACAAACGGACACAAGTCGTCTAAAATATTCTTCGAGTTGTCAACATCTGTCATAATGCCTTCTCTCAAAAACAAAGGTTCCATGGACGATCAGGTGAATGTCTCCTACTGCATAACATTACCTCGTATTAGTCTGGACCTTGGTGTGATGCACGTTTGGAACAGTTGTTCGCCTGTATGACGACACATCTGGCCATGATCATCGACCTGGTGTATCAAAGAGCGTAATTCTATGATTTCGTGCTCACAACAATCAAAACTGGCTATGTTGCTGGGTCAACATGGAACACGTAAGAGTCGTCGAATATGATGCTACACATTTATCAACGTGCACCGAAACGCATACACACATTTTTCAGCACGAGCATTGTTCTCTGCATCATTGAATCCTATCCTGCTTCGCAGAGTGGGGGCAAGCCTCCAACCTGCATGTTCTGTGACGAGTGCTTGACTCTCAATACCGAGTTGCCTACTCATGGTTTCGCAGTCTTGCTATCTCTTTCTATGTTTGCTCACGACAGTAACACGTGGACAGACAACTGCTTTCGCCGATTCCAAGAAGTTTATTGCAGCCGCCGTCTCCAACAGTCTGCACTATCTTAAACCCACTTATGTCAGCCGATTTCCGCATTTTCAGCCCGTATCGCGCTAGAAAGATTTCCCATTCGTCTCAGCCTCATGTATGTACGGTTCTTACTGCGTCACGTGCGCACAGGGCCATCAGGCGGCATTCAGTCTCCGGGTGGGCCGTGGTCACATTGTCCTTGCTCTTCACTAAATGTATATAGCTAATATATCAACCCATCATTATTTCCTCAGTATTTAAGCATGTGATGTTTATTGCCGAGAGATGTGTTTCTGACTCACGTCTTCTAGTATACTATCATGGGCATTCACACTGCAGTTTGTATATCGGACATCATGTAAAACAGCGAATGGAGTATCACACCAATATTAGTGATGGATAAAATAGCTTCCAACAAAAGTTTTGGGAGGTCATAGGGTTCATAGTGTTTGGTTATATTCCGGTAACTTACTGTGTGACGTTGATGGTGTATTTATTTGTTACAGTCGTCTGTTACTCCATCTGCCCCTTCCCCTGTTTCCCTCCGTTTCCTCCTTCATCCCTCCTATCGCTATCTCTCTGCTCATCTCCTCCTGCCTCGTCTCTCTCTGTCCGTCTGCTCCTCCCTCTTCTGTCTGTGCACTCCACCTTCCTCTGTCCATCTGCTTCTGCCGTCTCTGACCATCTCCTCCTCCCTCTTGTAATGCCATCTCCACCTCCCCCTCCCTCTGTCACCCCCTCTCGTTCCACATCGCTTCCGGTCTATTTCCTCGTCTTTCTTCTCGCTGTCTACGTTTTCCTTTCTCCTTTGTTTGCCTATGTTCTCTTCTCTTCCACTTTCCCATTCCTCGTCCCACTCCCTCGGTTTTTCCTCTCCCCCCACCATCTCTCTCTTCCTCCTCCTGTAACTGTTCAACTACTATTCATTCCTTTCTGTGTTCATCTCCTCCTGCACCATACCTATGTCCATTTCGTCCTTCCATCTCGCTACCTGTCTCTCTCCCACCTTCCCTTCTATCTTTGTATTATACCGCTCATCCCAATTTGAGGCTGATGGTTCATACAGTCACAATATTTCTTTCCTTTTCGTAACTAAGATGTGCTTAGGATGTGCTTTTTACCTGTGGCTTTGCGCACTAACGCAGATGCCAAATATATTTCACATACACTGAAGTGTCGAAGAAACTGGTATATGCATTCGTATTCAAATACAGAGATATGTAAACAGGCAGAATACGGCGCTGGGGTCAGCAACGTCTAGATAAGGTCACATGTGCCTGGCGCCGTTGCTACATCGGTTACTACAGCTACAATGGCATGTTATCAAGTTTTAAATGAGACTGAACGTGGTACTGTAATCGGTATCTCCGCTGAAGTGGGCATTTTGCCGTACGACCATTTCACGACTGTACCACGAGTATAATGAATACGTAAAACGTCAAGCCGCTACGGCAAAAATAGTTCTTGCTAGAACGGGACCAACGACGACTGAAGGAAATTGATCAGCGTGACAGATATGAAACCCTTAAGGAAATTGCTTCAGTTTACAATGCTGGACCAATCAACAAGTTTCAGGGTGCGAACCATCCAACTTAGGGTATCGATAGTGCCGAGGCCACAGCGTAGGTTAGCACTACGAGAGCGGAAGATCTACGCCGACCACAGCGCCCTGTAGCTGACGCTGTGTAGCATTACGAGCACCGCTCCACTTTCGCCCGATTCAAGAAAAGTAGACAGCCGAGAACCATCACATTAGCTTAACTTGCTATTGAGACTTTCTTATCTGGACTTTGGCTGCACACTGAAGTGCTCATTACATAAAGTTATGATACATTTTTGCATATGTTTATACTATAGTGAAACCTCTTTTACTTTACTTGCAGGACCGACGTGCTTCACCTCATCTGCTCCTAGTCGCTTCCTTTCATTTGGCCTCCCTGTCAGCTTCCAGGAGCAGATCCACGCGCAGCATTCCGGGCGGGATACAAAACAACGGAACATAATCTATACTAGCTTTCGGAGCCGAAGGCCCACTCGTGTACCCTTGATGACTACATTACACAAAGCTTTACGCCTCGCCGACATTGGGCTGTTGATGACTGGAAACATGTTGCCTGGCCGAGCTGCTCTCGTTTCAAATCGTATAGAGCGGATGCTCGTGTACGGGTATGGAGGAAACCTCATGAATCCATGGACTCTGCATTCCAACAGGGAACTGTTCAAGTTGGTGGAGGCTCCGTAATGGTACGGGGCGTGTACAGTTGGTGCGTCTAGATGGGACTCTTACAGATGACACGTACGTAAGAATCCTGTCTGATCAGCTGCTTCAACTCATGTAAATAGTGCATTCAGACTCGTGCAATTCCAGCAGGACAATGCAACACCCACACACCCAGAACTGCAACAGAATGGCTTCAGGAACACTCTTCTGAGTTCAAACACTACCGCTGGCCACCAAACTCAGGAGACATGAACATTATTGAGCATATCTGGGATACTTTGTAACGTACGGTTCAGAAGAGATCTTCACCCTTGTTTTCTTACGGGTTTATGGACAGCCCTGCAGGATTAACGGTGTCAGTTCCCTCCAGCACTACCTCAAACATTATTCGAGGCCATGTCGCGACGTGTTGCGGCACTTCTGCGTGTTCGCGTGTGCCAAACACGATATTAAGCAGGTTTGCCAGTTTCTTGGGCTCTTAGGTGTATATTCGATATACCTCAGACATATGTGCACTTATTTCTCCTTTATTTATAGTGAATTTCACCCTGCAGTTCCATTTTAACAGAGTATAATGTTTATGATGTTATACCTATATATCCTGAAGTAAGTGTTGCAGAATGATACAGTATTTGTAATTGCGTACAGAGGTATACGAGGCTACTTTCCACAAAATATCTTGTAGAGTTGGTAGTATAGAAGTCATAAATTAAATCACTATGCATGAAGCGGCTCATTTTCAACCATCACGGTATTTATGACCTCATATCCTCTGAACGATGTGTCGTATAATGGTATATTTTTATAGGTAGGACTACATTCAGCGTCATATATGGATACTGTCTGGAAGATGCGTTGCGAAAGAAGTTAAAAGTAAGCAAGTAATAAATTAAAGCGTCATTCATGATGCGGTGACTGTTCGTGGCAGCCGGGCGGTCTAGGGCGCCTTCTCATGGTCCGCGCGGCGTTCCCCGTCGGAGGTTCGAGTCCTTCCTCGGTCATGGGTGTGTGTGCTGTCCTTAGCGTAAGTTAGTTTAAGTTAGATTAAGTAGTGAGTAATCTTAGGGACCGATGACCTTAGCAGCTTTCTCCCATAAGACCTTACCACAAATTCCCACTATGAGGCCATTTTCACGGATCTCAGTATTTCACGTCGTATCTCCTGAACTATGTATGGTAGAGCGATATATTTTTGTAGATACATTCATCGTTTTATGTGGATACCACATGTAAAAGGTATCGAAAATATAGTACGTCGTAAAAAAGTAATAAATTAAAACACCGTGCTACATGCGACAGTTTTATTGCAAGAACAGAGAAACTGTAGTAAATGATGAAAATTTTTCCCTTTCATGGTATTGTGGGGATCGTGAGCGAGGGAATGTGTCGTAAAGGTTTGAAATTGTGTGTAAAGTGTGTTGGAAGCCACTAAATAGTCTCAATCTCAATTACTGGTCGACTAGAGTATGGGTAATCGCGTGCCGCCCCCCCCCCCCCCCCCCTTTTGAAAGGTAGGTGGTTCTTACACTCACAGTGGTTCGTTCGAGACGGTAAGCGGTATGCGTACCAGTTTGTTTGAAGTCTGCCTAGTGATTTACGATGCGGAACATACGTACATACATACACAATAGTAATATGTATGGATTCATAAACAAACGGATGGAGAAGAAACGAACGGTAGTGCTTTTTTTTCTTTTTTTCCAAAAATAGATTTGCCGTGTACTGTGTAGAAATTGTTACTACTTGATGTGACGAATTCAATGATGTAACTATTTCGAAACGCTGTCAAAAAATAGTTAACTATGCAACTGAAATTTGCATTCTTCTGCCGTCTGAGTATGAGGACGCTGGTGCGGGCGGTTGTACGATGTCGGAGGCGCGTGCAGGTGGGGAGGGAGAATGTGTGTTTTTCCGACTCTCCTAAAGAAACACCCCGGTAAAGTCTTACAAGAAAGCCACATCAACAACAACAGAGATAATAGATACTGTCTTTAAAAAGTCACACGTCAGCGTCATTGGAAACACCACAATCGTCTGTGAAATTCTCTTCTCTCAATCAGCATAATGAACAGTCGAATACCCACTTATACCAAATATTTTTGGTGAACAATCGTATTTTTCATAGGTTTTTAATTCGCTCGGATTTTTGTGTCAAAGCAACGAAAAAGATATGTGACTGCTATTTTCATATCATAGCCGCTATTTTGGAGTTACAATTTAGAAATTTACCATTTAATGTAACTAAAATTTCTGTCTTACCTGTCTCATCTCTGTACGTACCATACTATGCCCTGTTTTTGTATCAGCACCTTCAAACAGCTGAATTTTTATTTATCATCGTTAGTGAGCATATGTTGTGTTGTCCACTTGAGCAGTATAAGCTGAAACGAGCATCAGATAATGCACGAGAGATATAGCCATCAGAGATGGCGACTATACTTATGAAAACGGTATAATTATGTTACCATACATTCGTGAGCTGTAATTCACTATTTTTAGCCCTGTTCTATAACTCACTGCTGAGCGTCCGAGCGCAACAAGTAAGATCAGTAGGAGGACGTGATGAAAGTAACGAAGAAAAAAATCCCATTAGGGGCTCATGGGACGAGACAGGATCCTGGAATGGATGTGTCCACGTTTTGTGGGAGTCTTTTTCTCTCTCTCATTTTCACACGGGCAATGTTTCCGACTGGTTACTCGACGTACGGACGGGATGAGCACTCTCCATTAGGTGATTAGGCGGGCCAGGCTTCAAGAGGAACGCTACCGACCGGCTGCTAGCACTACTCGTGCTGTAACAGCACGCTGTAACAACTGGGTCGTACAGTGTATGTAGCTTAGAACTGAGGCGCTTTGCGGGACGGCGTTATGACCATGAGTCGGCTTTGTAAAGCGTTTAACAGCTCAGCTTTCCTCATAACGTAGGATTAATATAAATTCACTTAAAAAATCAGGTAAGTAACCGTTCTCTCTCTCTCTCTCTCTCTCTGTCTCAGACACACACAAACATTTATATATGAAAAATCTTACAACCGTTCATACAGCTTAATAACTATTTGCAAAAACTTACAACCCTTCATACAGCTAAATACTTACTATTAAACGTACAAGAAGATAGAAGATCAGCTTCCTTCCGCCCAAGAGAAAGTAACAACGAGATTCGTCAGGCTCACTCAAACTATCGTACAGAAAATTGTTTGAGATAGAATATTACTCACTTCCTCCAGCTTGGGCATATAGAGAAAGTCGTTTGGATCAGTTTTGCATTATATATGATCTATGTTGTTCCTTAAAAAGCTTAATGAGGAACCATGCAGTTACTGGTTGGTTCCTGAGAAAATCCGAAAAACTTTTTTTTTTTTTTTTTTTTTTTTTTTTTGGAATACATAGCAAGTCGCTACAATTTGTACCATATATATTCTTAAGACCCAGACCACGAACAAACTTTAAAATTTTCTTGTTATCTTTACCCGTTTCCTAGATATAGAGGTTGAAATTTAACCGAGTTGCATACATAAAATTCGAACGCAGCGTCCTATGTCAGGCGAAAATGTAGTTTGTAAAGTGACGCGGTGAGGAGAAATATGGTCTAATGTGTCTTCGTTATCAGCAGAAAGGTTCTGAAGACCCCTTGGTGTAGTACTGAAGCATATCTATAGCATTGTGCATGTAAAATCCTATAGGAGCTGTAAAATTAGTTTCGGTTTCTCATAAGTAAAATATCAAAGAATTTTTGACCCATAAACTTTTTTTCCATGAGAGTAACACGCACTTCTGTGGTACGGAGAAGAAGGGAACCAGTGCCAAAATGCTAGTATCGGAACACAAATAAAGTCTAATGTACTCCTGTTTAAACGAACTTCACCGAAAATTGGGGTATCAGCTGCCTCATTCTATCTTCCTTAGCAGTTCAAAAATATGCATAAATATTCTAGAATGCGAAAATATTCAAGCTGTCTCGTTTTGACAGAAGAAGACAGTGTTAGTGGAAATTAGACGGAAAAGTGTTAAATTCTGGGAGGTAATAGCCAGTTGTGCTATAGAAAGAGCGAAAGAGACACTGGAAATGTGGGAAAGAGAGAGAGAGAGAGAGAGAGAGAGAGAGAGAGACACAGTCGCAGTGGAACTTAGATGACAGTGAAAGAACAGTGCTAGGAAGAGAGTGAAAGAGACAGCGTCAGTGCGAGAATGTGGCAGTCCGTAGCTGTGCAAGGTTCCCCTTACTTTGTGATGAATCTCTTCTCACGCACACGCATTCTTCATGTTACTGAAATTCAGTTCTCAGGCGGAGAAACCTATAGAAAAAGCAGCTGTACACCTTGTTACCACAAGTTGCACAAACAATTGCTTTGTTGGTGGAAGGAATAGTTAAATGAAAGTACTAATGTGCGTAAAATACCACTCGATTATGGTAACTTTGCGTACTCCATTCACTGCCAGACCTCACTTTAAGCCATAAAAAGTCGGAAAAGTTCACATGCACTCATTATTCATAACCATGGCCAGTTCAAGAAATTTATTAATGATATTTCGCAGAAAGTTTACAAATGGATTGTTTCTTTTAGAATTTGCTATAATGAGCCTCACGTAAGAAAATGTTCACGTTAGAGATTAAGCAGCACGCCTCGCTGAATTTAGCCATTTAAAATGTCAACAAAAGTTTCCGAATTTCACACTCTGCTCTAAATCGAACTCTGTTTCACACTTTAAGGTGCGTTTCAAACATTTTCCTACCGAAATGCCACGACTGTAATAATTTTCATCAGACAACATTATCAGTAGGTCTGATCAATATGAGATCCAAGCCCCAACTCTACTCATCTCTCTACACAGCATAAGTTTTTAGTTCGCAAAATACGTGCGAATATGTTGATTTCTGATTAGCAGAGAAACATCACAGCCAGTCGTGAAGCTGCATCAAACACTGAAACGTCCCCTTAGAAAAATTAGTGAATTACTGTGCTGATAAACCTCTACGTTATTTGATCTTCAAACAGCTGAACAGAACTGAACGTACTCAGACATTTTTCTCTTTACTTTTGCTGATCAACACTAAACTGACACACAATATTTATAGCGCAACGCAATCCGACTTTCAAAAATCCCTACAATAGAATGGCCCTGACTAACAATAACCTATACCTTTCATGAGTCACTTACCTCACAAAAATCTTCGTTACTCGAACTGCTGCAATACAGCGAGCGCCACTACTGCCAGCTAAATAAAAGATTGTAACTACTGAAGGCACTAACTACTGATAGGCATAGTTAGCAAATGAAAGATTTTGATAGAGAACAAACAATGTATATACCTTAATGGTGTTCAAAAGTATATCAGTTCATGACATCCAGTCTTACAAATTTACTGTCTCTGATGGACCCACGTCCAGATCATCCGTTCTCAAAACTCTGCCATCTCTCTCCACATCCACCACTGCTGACGTCTCACCTCCAACCGCGCAACGCTAGGCGCTGTTAACAGCCAACTGCCCAGCACTACAATACCAAATTCCAATAATGCAAACCAGCCACAGACTGCACACAGCACAGTCTGTGATTTTCATATAGAGCGCTACATGGCGTTACCAACATAAAAACCTAAACAGCCTACTTACAACCCGTCAACCGCCGCATATATGTTAAGTCCATAAAAATGTGTGACTGAATTTGAGCAAAAATCATCGTGAATTAATTTTGAAAACCCACGGACATAAAATTAACTCCCTCTTAATAAAATTACTTGACTTAAATCATTATCTCATTTCCTCAATACTGACTAAATAGTTTTAAAGAAATCCCCTTTACGAGCGACTAAGACACTCGTCATTCTCGAATATTCCTCACGTGACCAGCTACTTCAATTTATAGTATAAAACCTTTACATAAAACAATATTTCAAATTTACACCATCACTCACTCTCACAACTGGGCACAGTTAATAAACAATTAGAAAATAAACAAATAGAACTGCAAATACAAATTATAATAGTTTGACCGCAGGTCAATCAGTGTCCGTCAGGTATTGGTCTCTACCAGATCGCATAGAAACTACATACGCAACAGAATCTGACGTCACCTGTCCTGCGCGTGACTCATACTGCACCCTTGTCCACATATCTACGAACACAATAGGCACGATGTAGGGGAATAAAGAGGAAAAGGTTGTGGAAGTTTCTGAGAGCCAGTGATAACAAGAGACAGAGCCTATGACATTGACAATGAGATTGTGACAGCGAGAAGAGACAGCAGCGGTGGGAAGGGATAACAGACTGTAACAGCTGGGGTCAGCAAGAGGGAGACATCAATAATGAGAGGAAGCAGTAGTAATAGGGCAGAACAAAGGACGTTGTGATTGTGACAATTAGAGAGGCACAATAATGTAATGACAATGAGTTCAGCAGAATTACTGATTGAGAATGTAGACGGGTATGAGCGACTTACAGTTATAGACTAGTGGGTGTGAGCGAGCTGCAGTTAGTGGAGCTCGTGGGCGGGAAAGGTGTGTTGCACGCAGGAGCTTGAATATGTTCGAATGCAAAACTTTTTAATAAAATTTTAAAGATGCAGGTGAAGGTCGAATGAGGCACTCATCAGCCAAACTCTTTCAAACTGGAGCATATTATTCTTTTTCTAACTCCGATGGTAGCATTTCCCGCATTTTCTAAAATCACTCAGATGAAATTGAAGTTGAACTTCATAAACCTTACAAATGTCGAAGCTGTGATATTATCAGTAATAACTTAGTTACACCTGCAGGTTAAGCTGAAAGGCTGCATGTGAATTGTCTCAGAACTGTAACGAAACGTTTTTCAGCTGAGCAACGAGTGTTGCAAGCAAATGCTGTTTCAAATACGGTAGCTCAGTTTGAAAATTTAATTTGCGAATGTTTATGCTAGACATCTTACACCAAACTGAATACTCCGGAGTGTTCAAAATGGGTTCAGTACCTTTGACGAGTGGATATAGTGGAGAACGAAGTTGTTTCTGACTAAGTAGGCAGTTTCTCATAGAACGATTTGGTATACGCATCTCCAACAATTATGGAGAAAACGAAAATAAATCCATGGTAATAACTCAGTCGAACAGAGACTGAGGCACTGTATTGGTAGACATTAAATTGTTGGGAAAATGTACATACGTTTGTGCAGCAAACCGATTTCGTTAATTACTGATTATCAAATAGCGTGAACACTTTCTGAAGCTAATCGTAGCGTAAGACGGGTTGTAAAAATGTGTAACGATTTATAAAACGGTTGTTGGTATTTCTGTCTGAGATTACTAGATTTCGATACCGTTCGACGGATCATCGTGAAAGATGGCACACGTTCGTACTTTTTTATGGAGAAGTATTTTATGCATCCACTTTGTTGTAACTCGTCACTAGATGATGCTACAGTACGTCAACTTCTATACCGTTACATCAGTCGCAAGAATTATATCGACGCATCAAAGCTCAATGATAACAAACAGTGATTGTGATTATGATTAGTAGCTGGTGACTGAATTTGAAACGAAATACCATTTTCATTTTGTTAAATTCTGGACGCCGATATAAACAACCATTCATTTTTTATAGTTGAATAACGATCAACTCTTCTTTTGTTTACAGGTGAAAGAAAATTTATATAGTTATAGTTAATCGTCAATTTATTCCAGTGTAAAGAATGGAAACACAACAGTATGAATTGTTTTCCATTCTTCCAACATTTTATGTAAGGAACTATAGATAGCGGATCACGTACAGATTATTCTCTTTAACACACCCAGAGGTAAAGAAATGTACACATAGGGCAATATCATTAGGGTTCGGCATTAAAATTTATAATAACTTAATAAATAACAAAACATTGTCGTATAAAATATTTATATCAGATCCTAAATAAATGGACTTCCTCTCAACCCATATTTGGTAACGATAATTGCCTGTACAGTACTTAGAACAGAAACCTAAACTTTTAAACTGCGAAAATATGGTAAAGAATTCTAAGACTACTTCACCGATGTCCAAAGTATCTGAAATAAAAAGCTGTGGAATATTGATATGTAAGCAGTTTATTTCACTTCAGAATAGTTTTCTGCAATGCCGTTTATTAACGACTACATGCAAAGTTCCAGTGCTAAGTCTTGGAACTGAAAAGTGAGATAATCGAGCTTTAATAGTTGGCAAAAACAAAGTATGATTACAAATATGTTAAAGTGGTTTCTGTGTAATTATTAGAAGTTACTAGAAGTTACTACAGGTTATTACTGTTACCGTCGGATAGGGTATAGGCTACGTTTTATATGACAGTTCTTTATTTAGAGAGTATTAGGGGTACTTGACTAGTACTCTGTGGCTGTTCTACAGACTTTCCTTTATTTCTTTAGTACAGAGCCAAGAAGAGGGTCGGAATCAGAGGCTCTGCCGTATCAGTAGGTCGCAGATTCATCGACTTGCTCCACAGAGTGGTTCTGTTTCGGGTTCCGCTGAATAAGTCAGGAGTACATTGCAGGAGGTAACTACACGGTTAGCGGGGAATGTGTGGAATGGACTGGCCGGTTTTTTAGGTTACAGTATCTCGGGAAACACAAAAAGGGTTTCGGTCTCAAATAGTGCGTGTCGAGCACAGGAGTAACGTCGATATAGGAACGATCGGTATAAAAATTGTAAATTGTAGTAGCTGTCTTGAGAAAGTACCAGAGCTCCCAGCTCCAATAGAAACCACCGGAGCTCAAATCGTTATAGGCACTGAAAGCAGGCTAAAGCGGGAGATCAGTTCGGCCGAAATTTTTGCGAAAGGGTAAGGTAAATACAGTTGGCCGTGGCGTGCTTGTTGCTATGAGAAATAGTTTATCTTACAGCAAAATTAAATTGCACAGCTCCTGAGAGCTAATACGGGTAGAGATCACTCTTGGCAACCGAAATAAAAAATAATTTGATTGTTTTACCTACCTCGCCACTCATATGGTACAACAGCTGAAAGATTCAAAGAAAATATGAGTCTAATTTCCAATACGGATGAGACTCATACACTTATAGTTGTTGGTGAATTCAATTCCCTTTCGATTTGATGCTGAAAATACATTTTTAAATCCGGAGGAACGCATCATCGAAAATTGAACTAAACACATTCTCTGAAAATTATTTCGAGAAATCAGTTAATGAGCCCACTCGAATAGTAAACGGTCGTGAAAACACATTCGATCTTTTAGCAACATATAATCCTGAGCTAGTAACCAGTATCAAGCCGCATACAGGTATCAAAGAACAGAGGGCTGTCGTACAGAGCCTGAATGCCGTAACTCTGAAATAACCTAAAAATAAAGGAAAAATTTATCTATTCAAAAAGTAGATAAAAATTCCCATAAACCCTTCTTGAGAGACAACCTTAGCTCCTTACAAATTGATAATGTAAGTATACCCTACATGTGACTTTCATTCAAAAAATTAGTATAAACAGCAATTGAGACATTTATGCCAAATAAATTAGCACACGACGGAGAAGATCTCCCATGGTACACGAAACGAGTCAGAAAACTGCTGCACAAACAACGACAGAAGGCATGCCACATTTAAAGGAAGGCAAATCCCTAAAACTTCCGATCTTTTACAGAAACTCGAAACTTAGTGCAGCCCTTAACGCTGGGTGCGCAAAACAGTTTCCACGACGAAACTTTGTCTCGAAACACAGCAAAAAATCTGAAGAGATTCTGGTCGTGTGTGAAGTATGCTAACAACAAGACACAGTCAATGCCTTCTCTCCTCGATAGCAGTAGAAATACTCAAGACAACAGTGACACTAAAGCAGAGTTACTAAAAACAGCCTTCGGATATTACTTTACCAAATAAGGCGAAGAAAGTGTCCCAGTATTCGAAGTCATATTCTAGGAGCAGTGAAGCAGCTTAGAGTACTTAATAAAAGCAGTCTTCCGGACCAGACTGTATACCAATAAAGTTCCTTTCAGAGTATGCTGAAGAAATGACTCCATAGTTAACAATCGTATACAACCACTCGATCGAAGAAAGATCAGCACACAAAGACTGAACAGTTGCACAGATCACACCTATTTTCAAGAAAGACAGCGGGAGTAATCCATTACATTACAGGCCCATATCATTAACGTCGTATGCAGCAGTATATAGTAACATACACTATGTGATCAAAAGTATCCAGACCTCCACGAAAACATACGATTTTTCAGATTACGTACATTATACTGCCACCTAATGCCAGGTGCTCAATATCAGCGACCTCAGTAGTCATTAGACATGGTGAGAGAGCAGAATGGGATGCTCCGCGGAACTCACTGACTTCGAACGTGGTCAGGAGATTAGGTGTTACTTCTGTCATGCGTTTGTACGGGAATATCCACACTCCTTAACATCCCTAGGTACAATATTTCCGATGTGATAGTGAAGTGGAAACGTCAAGGGTCACGTACATCACAAAAGCGTAGAGGCCGACCTCGTCTTTTGACTGACAGAGACTGAAGACTGTTGAAGCGGGTCGTAATGTGTAATAGGCAGACATCTGTCCAAACCATCACACAGGAATTCCAAACTGCGTCAGGATTCAGGATACTCTGCAAGTACTATGACAGTTGGACAGGAGGCGAGAAAACTTGGATTTCATGGTCGAGTGGCAGCTCATAAGCCACGCATCACGCCGGTAAATGCCAAACGACACCTCCCTTGGTGTAAACATTGGACGACTGAACAGTGGAAAAACGTTGTGTGCAGCGTCGAATCACTATAGACAATGTGGAAATCCCGTAGCAGGGTGTGGGTATGGCGAATGCTTGGTTAACGTCATCTGCCAGCGTGTGTAGTGCCAACAGTAAAGTTCAGAGGCGGTGGTGTTATGGTGTGGTCGTGTTTTTCATGGAGGGGTCCTGCACCCGTTTTAGTTTTACGTGGCACTATCACAGCACAAGCCTACATCGATGTATTAAGCACCTTCTTGCTTTCCAGTGTTGAAATTGGGAATGGCTGTTGCATCTTTCAACACGATCCAGCACAGCCTATGGGGGGAGTGGTTACACGACAATAACATCCCTCTAATGGAGTGGCCTGCACAGAGCCCTGACCTGAATCCTATAGAGCATCTTTGGGATGTTTTGGAACGCCGACTTTGTACCAGGCCTCACCGACCGACATCGATGCCTCTCCAAAGTGCAGCACTCCGTAAAGAATGGGCTGTCATTCCCCAACAAACCATCCAGCACCTGATTGAACGTATGCCTATGGTTAACCCCATTTTGAATTCCAACATTACCGATGGAGGGCGACGCGATCTTGTAAGTCATTTTCTGTGAAGTGTCCGGATACCTTTGATCATATAGTGTATACATCATAAATTATCTAGAAGAGAACGGTCCATTAAGAAACAGTCAACACATATTTACAAAACATCCTTCTTGTAAAACACAGTTAGCTGTTTACTAAAAAGGAGCTTGTGACCAAATTCCATGCTTATATAATATCGTTCAGTCATGCGACTGGATTCATGATTTCCTGTCGGAGAGATCACAGTTTGTAGTATCTGACAGATAGGCATCGAATAAAATAGCAGTGCTTTCTGGCGCTCCCCAAGGAAGTGTTAAGCCTCCTGTTATTCCTTACTTACATGAACGATTTAGGAGACAATCTCAGCAGCCGTCTTAGGATGTTTGCAGATGATTCAGTCGGTTATAGTCTTCAAAGTTGAAACGTCCCCTTATAACAATTATACAAGACTGTGCTTAAACTGACTGACAATATTTTTAGCGCAACGCAATCTGACTTTCAAAAATCCCTACAAAAGAATGGCCCAGACTAACATTAACCTATACGTTTCACAAATCACTTACCTCACAAAAATCTTCGTTACTCGAACTACTGCAATACAGCGAGCGCGACTACTGCCAGCTAAATAAAAGATTCAAACTACGGAAGGCACTAACAACTGATAGGCATAGTTAGCGAATGAAAGATTTTAATAGAGAACAAACAATGTATTTACCTCAATAGTCATTATATATATATATATATATATATATATATATATATATATATATATATATATATATATATCAGTTCATGACATCCTTTCTTACAAATTTCAAAACTCCGCCATCTCTCTCCCCTCATCCACCACTGCTGGCGTCTCAACTCCAACTGCGCAACGCTACGCGTTGTTAACATCCAGCTGCCCAACACTACAATGGCAGACAACAATGCAAACTAGCCACAGACTGCACACAGCACAGCCAGTGATTTTACATACAGAGCGCTACGTGGCGTTACCAACAAAGAAACGTAAACAGCCTACTTACATATCCCCCATGCTCCCCACAAAAAATTTTACAAATTGTTTTGGGCAGTGGCCAATAATGATTTGATAAAAGTTTTTAATTACAATAACAAAGATATCAAATACACACACTTATCAATACAATGTTGGTAAAAAGCTAAAATTTTCTCACAGTCCATAAACACAGTCCTGATCATTCATCACAGTAAAATTGCAGCGTGTTTCTCAAAATCTGAGCAGTAAAGGAAAATGCACACGGAAGTAGTGGATTTCCATGCAATCTTGAAGAAGTAGTGTAGCCCTTCCAACGGAAAAACAGTGCTGACTCTCGACATGCAGACAGGTAATGGGCCACAACAGAGCAAACCCACCGCAGAGTCAGTTGAAGTTTTAAAGAATATTGATAGGTAGGTCATAAAACAGCAGACCCGCTGTAGTCCTGGTAGAGATTATGTTATTGGTGGGCCACCAGAGTTGCAGACCCACTGCAGTCCTTGTAGAAATATGGTATTCGTGGGCCATGAAAGGTGCAGACCAATTGTAGTCCTTGTAGAGACGGCCAGCAACCATCTGTTGCAACTGTGCAGGTGCACAATCACCATCGAAGAGTCTTGTGGACAATATAATAAGTCCATAAACCACCACTTGTCCACTCACAAAGAATTCGTTTGAAATGTTCTTAGAACGAGCAATGCTGTTATCCAGTTCCTTGCTGAATTATTAACACACGTGCAAACACTATCAGTCCCTACTTATCACATATTGTCCATATACTATGACCAACAGAAACGTGTGCAGTGAAATGTAATTTACAAGTTACTTAATTTGATGAACTGGTGTCAATTACAATTTTATAACATAAGAATACAATAACCAATGTACAAACCTTATCATTAAAGAACATAATAGTACAGGTAACATTTGCAGTAATATAGGCTTTACAAAAGAATCGAATTAACAAATATATCAGTGTTACAAAAATTATGACATAAGTACATATATAAAAGATCAGAATAACTTTTGAAACATCAGCTTCACACATGAGCATTAGAACAAAACTGAATAGATAATGTGTAAACATCTTTAGGTAGTAAATAACATGTTATTAGTGCAAATTATATTTGAGGATAACAGTATTCCTCATCATAGTGAATGTAGCTTAGTATTAGAAGAGAAAAAATTCCATGAAATAGTACACAGAGGCAGGAAGAAAATAAACTCACAAGGGTACACAAACACATAGTGGGATAACACAAAAGGAAAGGACAGGGTTTGTTTTCAGGGTAACATGTGGTACTGCAATCCCACCCAAAACTTCATTCCATAGATTGTCCCTCTTATTTCAACATTTGCTCCAACCAAAAAAAAAATCCTATCCAAGCACACTTCCTGTATTCTGTTCGCATCATCTTTCAAAAATAGTTTTTCTCCACTGTATACTAATTTATTGGCCAAACCATTTTCTTATAGCTTCTCAATGCATTTCTTCCAATTCATCATAGTTAGTTTCTTATATAGTCTACCCACTCTTAAGCTAACTTAAACCTACTGAGCTCAGATGCATAAACTAAGGGACGAGGCAATGCAGCAGCACAAAACAATTAATAAAAACAGCAATGAAAAAAATGGAAATTGTCAAAGCAAGCAGCAGCAAATACAATAACTTATATTTAAACATGACAAAGCTTAAGCAGAAAAAATATTACAGTAAAAATGGAAATGTTTAATTCCTATGTCACATCTTAATACTAGAGTAATGCATCACGATAAGTTACTCTAGCTGACATGTTACCAAATCGTAATAAAAAATTATTTATGCATTTCCTGTGAAGGGAAACGTCTATGTTCCCTCGCTTTCTTCAAAGTAGATCATAACATTATTATTTACTGAATCTGTAGGCATAAAATAATTATATTAGTACATCTATTAAATTTTATTTTAACCAATGCTGCAGTGCAGCTACAAACTAGATATTAAACAAAATGAGCAATCTCTCAACTAGAAAGACAATAGATGTAAAATGTTTCTCATCATTTCATTAGAAATTTTGGTAAATATCACAAATAAAGAGCTCCACAGTGTAATCATATGTTTTCAAGTTTAAGCGTGTAGTATATGCGATGCTTTCTACAAAGAAATGTCAATAGCGAGGATAATGGCCTTTTCTACTTAATGGCTTTTCCTTTTGTCAGGTGGCTGTCGTGCAGCTGGGTGCCCACGACGCAGTGCGTGCAGGTGGTCACTTAACAGTCTTACTGAAATATCTACGATACCAGTTTCCGCTACATTGGCAGTCTCATATAAAAAATTTCACAGGTCAAGAATTTGCGTTACAAATCTGTAGAAACAAAATGCTATTGATATAGCAGTGTCCAAAATATTTTCGTCGGCACTGTAATACACTCACGCGTTTACATACATTTCATAACTCTTAAAGTACGATTCTTGGTTTCCAACAACCTTTTCACAAACCAGAGTCCCTAACCACTACTCATTATTCCTTACCTTATTCGTCGACACTTCTTCAATATTTCATCATAACAGATACGTAGCATAATCAAATAACTCATATAGCATCAGCATATTGATCATAAACATACCGCAACAGCATAATACACATCGTCGTCCTAATAATAACATCATAACAGATCAATCACATCTCAAAATTGTCGTAGCTTTCTGAATATTTTAAAACCTAAAAAAATTCTCTGCTCATTTGAAAAGTGTCGTCTACCTCAAACGTACTTTAAAAATCATGATCCCATACCAAATACATCATTCAAAGCTCTCATTGTATCACAATGGTTCTGAAAAAAATATGAAGAGTTCACAAAGTACAGAGAAAATTCAGTTTCATAAGTGTGAAGTTATCCAACTGTGTAATTGCGTAAACATGTCACTGATGTAGTAAAACAAATGTTTGTTTCTCTGTTAAATAATCAGGTAGCTGTGTATTTTGTGTTGGAGAAATATGGTACCCATGTGTAAAGTGGTATAAGACAATACCATATTACCTAAGGCTCCTTGTGCTTGCCAAACACATGGTACACAAAGTAAGCGTGTACCCCCCTGAGGATTAATGTAATTATACCCTCAAGTGTTACAGATTACAGCAATGGAATGAAATGTATCACGGAAAACCTTTGTATCATTGTACTTCAAATATCTTTAAAAATAAATGTTTTAAGTACAAACTTGATCACTCAAATATGTGTACTGTAGCGCTAAACTGTGCGTTTTGTTGTACGATAATCTCTGTGGAAGTTTCGTAGTTATCGTCCTCTGTAAGCAAAGTTCTGCTGAAGTTAATGTACTTCTCTTGTAATAAAAGAAATGAATTGCTTTGCGTATGGATATCTTAGTTATTACGCTTATTGCCGTGATGAAGGAAGTGCTGTGCTGTAACTTATTGTTGTGCTACGGAAAAGGCTGTCTCATTGTAGCTATGCCACAAAGTTACTACTAAAGCATGTTTTCCTTTCCAGAAGAATTCAGAAAAACTGTGCAGATATAAAACAGGTACACCGCAAAAGCGCAATGTAAATTGTGTCACACATTAGTAGCATCGTGATATAATCGTGTAGCTGTCAAATAAACCACATTATAAGTCATTTTTAATTTCACAGAAAGTACTTAAAATAAAGAAAGTGAAGGGCAGCAACCAGCAGCAGTGACCGAGCGATTCTAGGAGCTTTAGTCTGGAACCACGCTGGTCCTACGGTCGCAGGTTCAAATCCTGCCTCGGGCATGGATGGAGTGATGTCCCTAGGTTAGTTTGGTTTAAGTAGTGGTACGTTATAGGGGACTGATGACCTCAGATGTTAAGTCCCATAGTGCTCAGAGCCATTTGAACCTTTTTGAGGGGCAGCATGTTCTGTGTTATCGAGAAACAGGGGATAGAGTGTCACAGACATGGTACAGGATTTGGGGTGGACATTATTACCTGAAATGCGTTTCTCATTGCGGCGGAAGCTCCTCAGTAATCTCAATAACCAGCTTTCTACTCCTATGCGAAAATATTTTGCTGATGCCGTCCTAGATAGGGAGGAGCGATCATCATAATAAAGTAAAGGAACTCAGAGCTCTCACAGAAAGCTACAGGTATTCGCTTTTTCCGCCCACTGTTCTAGAGTGGAGTAATAGAAAATGGTTTTGAATGTGTTTCAATGAATTCAGTGAACCCTCTGGCAGGCTTGCAAGTGTGATTTGCAGAGTACTCATGTTGATGTAATTGTAGATGTATTTCAAACTAGTTTTCGGTCTTGGGCCATCTTCAGGAAACATTTTCCTCCAAAAAATAACGGAAGAATCCATAAATGGAAAAATAGAAAAGATTAATTTGAACGAAACATCTAGGGAGAATAATATCTGTAGTGAAGTGTAGAGCACTCTTACGACAATTTCCTAAACAACTAAAAATACGAACAACAGTAATAGCTTTCCAGTACAAATCTCTCTTTACAAAATAGGTCACGAACAAATGTATAAAATATTTTTAAAGAATAACTTCCACACGTTTAACAAACAGAGTAATCATAACTAGCTAATACATGAATCTTATTGTTTCTTCCTATGAGGCTTCGCGTGTTAGGTACGTCATTGTCGACCGCAAGTAGTAAGTGATTGCTGAACAGGAACTGTTTATGAAAATCGTAAATGGTTTTTTCCCCAAGCTTTATCAGCCCACATAATTTTTAACATTTTTCTGTAGCAGACATCTCGATTCTCTGCGGCCACGAGTTTTCAACAGTCCATGTTTCACTACTATACTAGGCTGTGCTCTCTCTATTTAAGGAATATGTTTGATGTAGCAGGCCTCTCTTAGCCAGGAATGCTCTTTATGCCTGAAGTCGTCTGTTTTTTAAATATTCCCCTTGCTCTCTCCGTCATGAGTTATCTTGCTGTCTACAGGTATGTCGCAGAAATCCTTAAATTAATCTACTCCTTGAGTACCAATTTTGATGTTATGTTCCTCGCCTTTCTCATTTCTGCTAATGGTCACTATTTTCCTATATCTTCGATTTACCGCCACTGCATGTTGTTCAGTCATTAGGCTGTTCATTCCATTCAAGAGATGCTGTAATTCATATTTATTTTCACTGAGGATAGCAACGTCACCAGCAAATCTTATTATTGATACCCTATCACAAAACGTCACCAGCAAATCTTATTACTGATATCCCTTCACCTTTAATTTTAGTCTGACTGTTAAACCTTTCTTTTAATTCCGTCTCTACTTCATCGAAGCGTAGACTGGACAGTACGGGCGAAAGTCTACACGCCTGACACATTCTTCTTATTCCGAGCTCTTAACGCTTGGTCTTCCACTCTCATGGTTCCCTACTGGTTCTTGCATGTATAGTATACCACTCATAGTTCCCTATAGCTTACCCCTACTTTTTCCCAGTATTCCGAACATTTTTCACCATTTTACAATGCCGAAATCTTTTCCCAGTTCGACAAATCCTATGAACGTGTCATGATTTTTTTCTTCATGCTTACTTCTGTCATCAAACGGAACGTGAGTACGGCCTCATTGGTGCCTTTCCCTTCCCTAAAGCCAAAATGATAATATCTAACTTAGCTTCAATTTTCTACTCCGTTCATCTGTATATCATTTTTGTCCGGAACTTGGGCGAATGAGTTGTTACCCAGATTTAGCGATAATTCTCGCACTGAAAAGCTCTTGTAGCCGTCGGGACTGAGTGGATGACCTTTTCCCGAATGTTTCATGGTATAAATCCAGTCTCATGCACTCCGCACGCCACCGTGAAACATGCGGTTTCTGTAATATACAATATCTGATCAAAAGTATCCGTATACTTGTTGGTAGATATTGAGTTGAGTCCACGCTTCCCATTAGACGGCTTGAATTCTGATGAGGATAGCTTCAGTGAGATGTATGAATATCTTAGTAGGAATGGTAGCCCATTTTTTCCCAAGCGCCGAAACGAAAGAGTTCAGTGATGTTCGTACGCTTCCACATTTAGCGTTTTTCTGAGCTCAATAATGCGAACAAATCCTAACCGTGAGAAAGACTCCCATATCGTAACATCACCTCCTCTGTACGTCACTTGAAATTATACATGACAGCAGGTAACGTTCTCCTGGCGTTCGCGGATTCCAAACCGTTCCATGAGTTTGCCACACGCTATAGCACTTCAAATCACTAGTTTCCAGTCATTCACTGCCCAGCGCCACCGTTCTCTCCACAGCCTCAAGCACTGACTGCAGCTATGTGTGGTTTCTGAGGACCTGCTCAATACTTGTACCCAATTCGTCGAAACTCCCTACACACAGTCCCTGTCCTAGCTGGAGTGTTGGTACCATTGCAGAACTCACGAGAGTTTTTTTGCTATTCTGTACAACCATCCTCCGAGTGCTCGATTGTCCCTTTCTATCAATAAGTAAGTTGTTCCTGGTCTTGGTTTAAATTCCGTCGTTTCTTTACGTATGCGCTCTACAATCCATATTACCAGCAGTGGACTTGTGCAGCGTTAGAAGTTAAAATGTCCCTGTTGGAACTGTTTGCTGTGACCTCCAGGGACTCAGCTCTCCTGACCGACCATTCACCTGACACTGCTTTACTACACAGTACACTGCCTCCCAACTCCTTTCACTGGTGGGTCCACCTCTTGTAAAATAAAGCGGTGAATTCCGCGGTAAATTTCGTTTATTCCTGATCAGACAGTGTATACATTGAACATTTGAGAAAACCTTAGAAATGAATGTTGCGATGACGATTTGGTTTCTGCCGTTGGTTTTTTTTATATCTCTTCACATTATTACACTTGCCTGAAATGATGTGGTTAAGACTATGAATTACCCACTATCGATCTGAAGTGGATCTGGATCTTTCTGGTTGTTATTCGGATCATAGGCCCTACTGCGTTTATCTCCAGACAGATCCCATTTAGGGCATGAACTGTACATACTGTCTAAGTCACACTTCGTTTCCTCATAGACACAGGTTACTTTCCTGCGCACCAGCTACCGGCTAATCTCCCGACAGTTTTGCTGACACTTATTAAGCCTTTGAATATACTGACATGTTTGTAGGAACACTGCATACTAAACTTCACTTTCTGTTTGAACAGCTGGCACCAAGTATAGCTTCTTATATTCAGCCACGGAAAGATTTTCGATCTACCCACATTTTTGTAGAGACGTGTCCTACATGTCAGCCGCCAATGCAATACAGTCTAAAACCATTCAGTAATATAGGAATGAGGGACAAAACATCTACTCCCACCTATTTTTGTGCCAAAATGTGCAGAATGCCGTATTTGGTGATTCCTAGTGCTTATTTTAGGTAAGCTCTCTTATTTCTAGCAGTATCCTGATCTTCGAGCTTAAAATCTGCTATATATTCTTACTAGAGAAAGAAATTAAGATTAATGTTTGTATTACCCCACCGCCTACCCCTTTAGGAAATAATCGTGTATCGGTATGTAGATGACAGGATTTTTATTAATGGCCTTACAGACTTCAGGATGTTGTTGGAGTTTAAATTAATTTTGTAAGCGGGTGAGACAAGTAGGTAATGAAAGGAAAAGTTGCCGTAAGTTTTATTGTTTATAATAAATCGTACAACAAAACGGATGCAGTAACTGCACTGAAGTATAACACAAACATTTTTAATAACATCCTATGCACTGACAATTTATCACAAAAGCATCAAAGACTGACGAGGAACTAGGCTGGCTGAGATTCAAGACAAAGAACGGACAGGTAGGTTACTGTATTATGAGCACATTGATCCGTATTCACGATCTAATGCCAGTGATTGCCAAAATTTCAGTTCATAAAGTTATACATGCTAGGACGTCTGCCCCCTACTAATTAACACTCTAACGTTTATTAAGTATATTGCGACCGATACAAGCCAAATGCTACAGCAGATCTTACCATTTTTTTTAATAGATTCATTTTGTCTGCCAGTGCTGCTTTTGGAAGCCATTGTGTCGGATGATGCTTATGAATCCCGAAAAGCTATCTAAAGCAAACCTTGCATAATGCTCCAGTCTAAGCTGTAAAGGAAACTGACTACTTCTCACACCGAATTCTGCAAACAGAATTCAAAGTGATACTCTCACGAGCAGCGGACCAAGTGACTCCTTCGTTCCTGCTGTCTTCCCTCGTATCATTCGCATCTTAAAGAATCAATCCTATCCTCTCACGGGCAGTCATCCTGTCAAGTGCCGTTTCTCCTGGAGTGTCCTCCCACTTCTGAATAACTTCCCAAAATTACTACGTCATACCAAGGTGACCACTGAAATAACCCCCATTTTCGCGACGAGAGGCCCACAACTAAAGAAAGGAATGTCTATTGACTTTGTCCTGTCGGAGCCTTAAAGAAGCACATTACCATGTTGTCTGCTAAGACCTTCCTAAGATTTCTATCTGATTTATATATATGTGAGATGTTTCTGGGACAAGAAAATTGCAGTCTCATAGTTATAGAAACCTTTCACCTCGCCTACCGTGTTCTGCCGAGAGTATACCCACATCATGCGTGTGAGCTTCGTCTATGTAGGTCTAATAGCGTCACCGTTGTTCATCACCGAATTTTAACTAACAATGTCGAAGCTATAGCCAGCTCGTTATGAGTAAATGCTAATAGTTCTTTGATCAAATTTTACAACAGCAGCTATTCAGCGTGGCATCTATTCAAGCAGGCTGTGGTAGATTTCTGCTGGTATGCGGCACCGGATGTTAACACAGTTCCCGTATATTACTGGCCGTTGATATGTGCGCTCTGGAGCTGGAAGCTCATAGAGTTGAAGATGTGTTTAAGTGAGTTCAGATGAAGTGAATGTTCTAATATGTGAACCACTGCAGCACTTTTCTTGCCTTGTTACACGGTATTCATCATGCTGGAATATGCCATCGCCATCAGGAAAGACGCGAAGCAGGAAGAGATGCATTTGTCTTGATAACGTCCACGTAGTGTAAAGCTGCCTTGGTACCTTCGATTAATTGCATAACGCCATTAGAGTCCAATGAAAATATCCCACTTACGGTAATACTGCCCACATCAGCCTATATCTTTCGCGTAGTCCATGTTCCGAGCAGTCATCCTTCTTCTGGGTGACGGCATATCCTAATTACCGAAATTTTGGCCATCAAACGTCTTCAATAAGAAACGTGATTCATCTAACCAGGCGAAACGTTTTCACTGATTCAATGTCCCATGTCGATTGCACCAAAGTCAATGAAATCATAATTGTCGTTGGTGTTGGGTAAATATGGTGGTCAACATGGGAACACTTAAGGTGAGTTTACACCTATGTGACTTGGCGTAGTCGCCGTGCTACTGTGCTTGCCCTACAGACAAGCAGACAGACGCGTCTTGGTTGCATGCCTCTTCTTCAACATGTGCGTGCCAGTGACTTCATTCACACCTGTGTTCACACTGGGCGCTTCTGCTTCCATGGAGGGGGGGGGGGGGGGGGGGAGCTACAGCCGCCGGGTGCACAGGTGTAAGCGCTGCTTTAGGGGTAGTCTGCTACGGCACACAGGCACACAGTATCAACAACGTGTGGTAAACTGTGTACTCTGAAACACTGGTACCTGCACCAGTGCTGTAAATGTCGTTAGATCTGCAACAGATCACCACCTGTCCCGGTTTGCTGCACATACACGTTGTATGTTGAAGCCTGGACACCCGACAACTTGTCCATCAACGACTTTACATGGATGCTCACGACAGTAGCACGTGAACAGTCAAATGGTACAGCTGTTTCAGAAAAAATCGTTAACAGGAACCGGGTAACAACAGTCAACCTTCAGTCAAAGTCGCTCGAATTTCCCCGTAGGTGCTACAATGATTTCCCATGCGCCTCTGATCATCTTATATACTTTCCCTAGCGCATCACGTGCCAGCAAAAAGTCACACGTGACCACATTCAATCTCATGATGGGCTATGATCGCAATATTTTGCTTTATTTGCGTGTTTCTGTGAATGGATGTTAGGATATTTGTCCAAGAAAATTGCCTTTCCTGGGTCAACATTAAGCAGATTACTGATACCCTTATTGATACTATAGGTACATTTGCATTCTACTGAATTTAGATTAATTACTAAATGAGGTCAACTTTTTAAGGACATCAACATGTATACATCTGGTTATCACGCTACAACAGTTTCAATTAAACATTCTGAATCGCCATGGTTCGTTCGTAAGTTCTTAACTCATTTCTGCATTTACATCTACATGGATACTCTCCAAACAACATTTAAGTGCCTGACCGAGGGTTAATCAAACAATCTTCACAGTTCTCTATTATTCCAATTCCGTATAGCACGCGGGGAAAACGAACACCTATATCTTTTCGTACTACGTCTGATTTTCCTTATTTTATCATGGTGATCGTTTCTCCCTATGTAGGTCGGTGTCAACAAAATATTTTCGCGTTCGGAGGAGAAATGTAAGTAGACTGTTCCCGTGTTTGTAGGTTGGCAGCGATATTCAGGGCTATAGACTGTATTAATATCACTGACAGCGCTCGGCACACTTGCTAAGAGAGACTGTGGCTGTTTGGGCTCGCAGTTAGAAGTTAAAAATTAGTAATGATGGAGGTTAGAAGCAGTGTTAGCGCATGCGGACGGTCTGGACGTGTGTCCGTCATGGAGATTTAATATTGGTTGGACATGGATGTAAAATTTGTGTATTGGAATTATTTTGATTATATAATTTTTGCAACTGGATGTGACATGATTAAGGTAAAATCTCCTAACTACGTTGTTTACTCGTCAACTAAATCTTTTATTTGCTAACCACATGCCTATTAGTACATAGAGCATACAATAAGTCGAATCTTTTTATTTAGCTGGCTGTATGCTTGCTGTATTTGCTGTAGTTCTGTGAGGCAAGTGACTTATTAAATGTACGCATTATTGTTCTAGTTCAGGGCCATTCTTTTGTGTTATTTAATTATCAGATTGAGCTAGCCTCGTATATCGTGGGCAATAAATTAACAAAATAAGTTTGAGTTGGTTTTTTTTCAGGCCACTGTTGAAATGATAAAGACAACCAAACTGACAGTACGTTCAGTTTCAAAATTAAATAAAAAAGTTTCACCTTCTCAGTTATTTCAGTTCCAGTAAAATAAATATTATATTTATTAGTTTCAAAAAGTTGGTGACTGGAAATTATTTCAGTGACACTCTCTCCCCTATTTGGAGACAATACAAAACGTGCTGCCCTTCTTTGAACTTTTTCGATGTACTCCGTCAATCCTATCTGGTAAGGATCCCACAGTCCTCAGCAGTATTCTAAAAGTGGACGGACAACCGTAGTGTAAGCAGTCTCCTTAGTAAATCTGTTAAATTTTCTAAGTGTTCTGCCAATAAAACGCAGTTTTTGGTTAGCCTTCACAACACATTTTCTATGTGTTCCTTCCCATTTAAGTTGTTGGTAATTGTAATTCCTTGGTATTTAGTTGAACTTACGGCCATTACATTTGGCCGATTTATCGTGTAACCGAAGTTTAACGGCTTCCTCTTAGCACTCAGTTGGGTGATCTCACATATTTCTTTATTTAGGGTCAAATGACAATTTTCTCATCGCACATATATCTTTTCTAGGTCGTTTTGCAACTAGTCTTGATCTTTTGATATCTTTACTAGTCAATAAACGACGTCATTATCTGCAAACGACCTAAGACAGCTGCTCAGATTGTCTCCCAAATCGTTTATATAGATAAGGAACAGCAAAGGGCCTATAACACTTGGGGAATGCCAGAAATCACTTCTTTTTTTACGCGTCAATTACTACGAACTGTGACCTCTCTGACAGGAAATCACGAATCCAGTTAGGTTACTGAAATTATGTTCCATAAGCACGCAATTTCAATGCAAGCTGCTTGTATGGTTGGAATGATTTTCCTACCGGAGAACCAGAAATATGGAATCAATTTGAAATCCGTTTTCACTACACTCAACATTTCATGCGAGTAAAGAGCTAGTTGTGTTTCACAAGAACGATGTTTTCTAAATCGATGTTGACTGTGTGTCAATAGACGATTATTTTTCGAGGTAATTCATAATGTTCGAACTCAATATGTGTTCCAAAATCCTGCTGCATATCAGTGTTAGTAATATGAGCCTGTAATTTACTGGATTACTCTTACTACCTTTCTTGAATATTGGTGTGACCAGTGCAACTTTTGTAGCAAATATAAAAAGCGACGGTTGCGGTCGTATTTCATTCACAGTAAGCTTACATAAATCACGCAGCTGGTGGAACTTTGCGTTTGTCGAGTGGCTAGTACTTCAGCTGTAAGCGTTACTCCTCGCAGTAAATTCTTTTCGTTTCCTCTCTCAGGGTCCTACGAATCTGAAGCTCGCCTTGTTAACGTGCACGGTAGGAGTGTGACCATTCGTCTGCCGGAGGAGGCGGCTCAGAGCTAGGCGCGACGGACCAATCGGATTTAGTGCCCTGCCGTGGACGGACGGCGCGTCTCGCTGCCAGAACTGTTCCAAGTAATTTACGTGATTGGACTGTTGTCCCGCAAGACCCATTTCATGTTTATTGTCACTGAAATAATTAATTAGCAGCAGATGAAGAAAACTTTGCTCTTTCAGCACCGAGGAACACTTACCTTTCCCCCTGGACTTTTGGACTAATTTTCCTTTTTCCTACCGTAGCTTTCTAAATATTTTCTTAATTATTTCGTAATTAATTAGTGGACCTTTGACGACTGCACCAGAAATATTTTTGTATAGAAATGAGACGAACGTACGTAGTTGCCAAACAGAAGATATTCGACTTCAGGTCAAGAGTTTCGTAACAGCATACTGTAACGTCGTTCTCTTCCTTATATATAATCTTGAGATTTTGAATATATTTTTGACCTTAATACGCCAGAGTTTCCTACAGAACAGAATATCAAATGATAGTCGTCTGATTTCTATCGATTTATTTATACGTTCCACTAGATATGGTCCTAATGAAGGGCTTTATTTCTTTGAAAATTTCTCTTGTGGGACAATCCACAGATTAAGTCGTATTATGAGCACCGTATCTAATTTGTCAGTTGACACTAACCTAAAGCCTAGTCTTTCAGTCCGTATTTCCTTTCTCATGAACTCATACGCAAGGTTGTTGAATAAACAGGTATGCTTAAATTTTTCTTTACGAAATCCTGTGTGTGGTGTGATACCGATGGTTGTTTTCAGCATAACAAAAGTGTAGCAAACGCACTCAGAATGATCATGAGTACCCTTTCTACGAATGATAAAAAGAAATAGAAAATATATCACGCAAACATATTTCCGGAAGAGTTCGGTGTTTCAGGTACCGTTGAAATATAATTGAATAATTGGACCTAATCTATAACTGCCAGTCCATCTAAATTGTTCACAACATTATCTACTTACATATAATAGTCGAACTATTCAAATTCTTGTTTCTACATAGTCGTCAGAACATAGGAATTGTTTAATTTAACTGCCTCGATCGCACAACATTTTGATTGGAATTTCCGATTTCGGTCATGAAACAACTATCTTCAGACTCTGCAACAGACGAAACAGGAAGTATATTGCTAGCCACTGCATTAAGAGATTAAAACTGAATGACAGACGTTGTAAAAAACACAGTACACCTCTCAATCTGCTGTGCTACAATAAGACATAACAGTAAAAATAGCACGAGCTGCTGTGCATACTTCAACCAGCAATATATAGGATGCAAAGCGATCCTGAAGGTAATTGATGCATGCGTATTATACTAATAATTACACAGGATTTAGTTATTTGAATTATTCTCTATAGCATATAGGAAGGCAAGAGTTCTTTAGAAAATGTTTTTAATTAAATGGGAAATGTATTCGTCTTGAGACAGTTTAAAGCGTCCAGAATTTAACAAGACGTCGAAAATATCAAGCTCTATTGCTGAAATTATAAAATTTGATCAATTGTGAGGTTTTTTTTCCCTTTATTATTATTTGATTCCCTTGAGCCATATGGGCGAGGAAGATCTGGCAGTGGCACAGTCCATCGCTCTTCAGAAAGTGACACACTTAATAAACGAGGGAAATGTGGCATATAAAGAGCGATAAAGGGGGACTTGAGAACAAAGCAAGGGGAGACTTTGGGGGTTACAGTATACACGTACACCGAGAATTTCATGTGGGACAGTTGAAAAAGCACATATAAAGTTAAAAAAACACAGTGGCCGCTGTGTGTAGCACAAAAAAAAAAAAACACAAAAGTCACTCGCACAAGTTAAAAGTTGACCACAGAATTAAAACACTCCAGAACGCTGACACTTATAAACCACTACAAGAGAGGGACAGCATACGACTAAGAGTAAAATCTTCCAGGAGTAATTGTGAGGGCTCTAAAAAGTATAGGGCGAAATAAACAATAACATACATTTTGCCGTGTTTCTCATATCCCAGTTTATATTTTGATCAGGACAGTAAGTAATAAAAACGAATATGAAACAGGAGCGTACGTGAAGTAACGAAAATAAGAAAACTGCTAAATTATTTCAGTAAAATAAATGACAGATATCATAATTTAGAGCAGGAAAGTAGCAAACGGCAGCGGTCGTCACTACAGGGCTCAGGTTTCTCGTAGCTGCATGTTGCTTTCTCTCGTCTTCAGCTCTTGTTGTGCTTTTGTATGGAACGGCACGCTGTCTAGCGTTCACAAAGCTCTGTAGATGATGGCTCTGTTGTTACCTGTAAGCCTTAGACGGTGGAACGATATCACTTCTTACTAGCAACGCAAATGTCAAGAAACAGGTTCCCTAAAGATTTCTAAATACAATTTTTGGTAGTTTTCTCGTTAAAATCACGATCAGGATTATATTTCTTACTACCATTTTTTACTAGTTCCGCAAAGGTTAAATAAAAATTATGTACATCATGGTCGTGTCTAGATGATTATTTTATGCCAAATCTGAAACCAAAAGTTTCTGTAGGTTCCATATCTATCTGATAGATTATTTCGAGTTTAGTACATTTATGAGTCTTCACATAAAGAACTAGAAGATCCGCTCTGGTGAAAGTGTAGTGAATGTAAGTGGAACTAATCACTTGTTTACATGATAGACACTGAACAATTCATCCTTAAAAATGAGAATAAAAACTACGGGATCTGAGTTTAACATTATTTCAATGGGTGGATTCTGTCGATGTCCTGGGAGGTAAGTACTAGTTTGCCTTTCTTCGGTAAATGCATAGTACCATATCATACCCACATCTGGCGACGTGTTTGATGTTGTAGGCTATTAGCAAAGAATTTGATACCGTATACTTTATCACACTGGTGATAAAAATTCAACGGTTACTATTTCAGATAATGCATGGAAGTTATTTGAAAGCTAATCGAGACACTCCATACAGACACAGCAACCTGCAGTTTATGGATATGAAAAGTCGCGCTGGAAGTCTAAGGCATATCATTGATCCCTTTGGATGTTCACTAACTCTCGTGGTTAACTTCGTCGTATAAATATAATGTCCTTGACATATCACGCAATCCTGACCTGTCCGCAGCTCGTGGTCGTGCTGTAGTGTTCTCGACTCCCGCGCCCGTGTTCCCGGGTTCGATTCCCGGCGGGGCCAGGGATTTTCTCTGCCTCGTGAATTGTGTGATGTCCTTCGGTTAGTTAGGTTTAATTAGTTCTAAGTTCTAGGGGACTGATACCCATAGATGTTAAGTCCCATAGTGCTCAGAGCCAATTCTGACCTGCTTTGAGAAGTGTTTTAAAATACTGATTGCAAATATACTGAAACCTCAATTCTGGAAACGTACCATGACATATACACAGTTACTAGGGTAAGTCAATTATTATCGGAAATTTAGTTATATTTTTGTTGATTTTGGTAGTTCTATAGTTTAACGTTGATGACGCATGCTTTTTTATTTGTTGTTATATCTTTGCAATTTTCAAGCTGCGAGGTTAGTTTCGTTACCGCTGCCGTGCTGTTAATCACGGCTGCTCCGCTGTCTATTTGCACCAAGAATGATCAACGTTCAGTGACCGGTTTTTGTGGTCGGATGGCGTATCAGGGGATGAAATTCGTCGAAGAATTTCGATACAGTACGGTAACAGTGTTTTGCCACAACAGAGTGCCTACGAATGGATTGAAAAGATCCGAAATGTTCGCACAACTGTTACACACGATGAAGTAGCCGGACGACCGTTTACCGCCACAAATGAAGAAACCGTTGAGCATTCACGAGAAACGATTCGCTTACACAGACGATTGGCAATTGATGAAGTTTACGAAATCATCCACAACAGACTTGGGTTCCATAAAGTTTGTGCAAGATGGGTCCCAAAAAAACTCAGACAATTGCAGAAGCAAACGCGCTTGGACATCTGCCAAAAACAGTTGGATCGCTATTGTAACGAAGGGGACAACTTCTTAGATAGGATCTTTACTGGTGACGAAACATGGATCAATCAATACGAGCCGGAGAGTAAAGGGCAAAGTGTGGAATAGAAACTTCCAAATTCGCCGTGCAAGAAAGAGTTTAAAACCCCACCTTCCGCTGATACGGTTTTTTCGGACGCACAAGGTCAAGTACTGGAACATTATGGGGAAAGCGGCACAACAATAAACAGTGTACGTTAGAGGGTGAGATGCTTACCGCCAAATTGATTGCTCTGGGCACTAAAGGACTGAACATCTTAGGTCATCAGTCCCCTAGAACTTAGAACTACTTAAACCTAACTAACCTAAGGACATCACACACATCCATGCCCGAGGCAGGATTCGAACCTGCGACCGTAGCAGTCCCGCGGTTCCGGACTGAAGCGCCTAGAACCGCATAGCCATCGCGGCCGGCCGCTTACTGCCAGAGTAAAGCCTACAATTCAAAGGAAACGCCAAGCCTTACTGTCAAAAGGTGTGTTGTTGTAGCATGACAATGCCCGTCTGCATACTGCTGCCTACACTGCTAAAACGGTTCAGAAACTCAAATTCGACGTACTCCATATAGTCTCGATCTTGCCCCTTCTGATTATCACTTGTTTGGTCCAATCAAACAGGCATCAATGGACCATCGATTTGCCTCGGGTGAAGCAGTGGTGCATTCCGGGCTCGCAGCTCAACCAAGAACCTTCTTTTATGAGGGCATCAGGAAGCTTGTACAACGTTGGACAAAGTGCGTTAAAAACTGAAAAATTATGTTCTTGTACGTTTCCTATTTGATTACAATTACATTTTATAACTACTTTGAAGATAATAATTGACTTACTCTCGTATTTTATAAATCACATTTCAGGGACACAGAAAATCACTAACGTAATGAAATCAGAGACTCTCAGTAACAAAGATTTGTATATTTAATGGAAACCTAACTTGTAAATTCCTGAGCAGAATTCCGTCTGTCTCTACCATCCTGTGGTCTGTCACCGCGGATGGCCGATTCAGTAAGCACACTGGTTCTGGCTAGACACCTCATCAGGGTCTGAAGAGTTCCTGTCATGCGAGGACGCTCGCTACGTTCTGTTAACGGATAAATTGCTCATCTTACGCCTTAATCAATAGTTCCTGTCTTGGCTGACAGAGGCGCCACCTCTACGGTGCTTTAGGCGGTTGTAGTCAGTATCAATCTCTGATTCGGCATCTGACCTTGTCAACTGCCCTACTAAATTTAATGTATAAGAAGAAATAGGAATGTATTCAACATAAAAGCCATACACCGGTGAGAGCAACACACGCTACCAGATATCCAGGGCAATAGCAGAAGGTTTTTACTTCTAAATTAAACCAATGTACAGCCGCATTAGAAGATTAGATTTCTTGTAGTATTACGGAATGTGTTTAACGAGGCTGAACAAATGTTAATGTACAAGAAAAAGGAGTGTCAGAAAATTAAATATTTATCTATCCACGGCACATTCGACAATCATCACTGCATCTATTCGGCAGAAAATTAGTATAATCAAATATGGCAGTATTATATAAACATTAAGTAAAACATTTCATGCTATCATTAGTAAACTCAAAATGTCATTCATAATTGAAACAACGAACAAAGCTGTAAGAGAGGTGGACCATCATTGTAACATTGTGATGCGACTGCAGGTAACTGTATTATCGTAAATGTACAACAGTCATAAGACGTTATATACATTCCTGTTGGGTGGATTTGTTTTTGCGATATCTATTACAGTGGAGCTTATATTCACAAAAGTAGTAATACATTTCATCTCTTACTTTGTTTTATTTTTAAGACACTTGTTCAACAAGTATCGAAGTATGGTTCCTTGTAAAACCTTAATCATTTTCTAAACACGATTTCTCAAAACGCTATATAGTTTCCATAAAAGTTGTGGAACGATAGGAACTTCATATTAATTCACTTTAAGATAAAAGTTTGCAAATAACTGTCAGTAAAGAGACCGTGATTTTCAACGTTAATGTCATAGTTTTCTGTCAAAGTGACGATATATCACATCAGTTCTGTAATTAACACTATATTGCATTTCATTCTTTCTAACGAAATTTAACAATATTATAATTTCTGTATCTACTTTACTGTATCATCTATAAATATGGAAGATTAGCCATACATTACATACAACTGTCAGTCTCGAGAAACATGATCAGTATGGCTTCAAATCTCGAATCCAAGAACTATTATACACTTACGCTTCCTCCTCGAACCGATACTGAAAGCGCAGGCAATACGTAAACACATATAATTCATAGGTCCAAAGACAGAAAATACAAAGCTTTGGATATTGAAATTATAGTTTCCAAATTGAAATTAAAACAGGATACCATTTTCGATTCTTAAATTGTCATCTGATACTTTATAATGAGGAATTTATATTTCATTATAGCGAAAATGAGGTGAGCCTCTTCTGTGTGTACTACAGCTCTCAAAACGGGTTTGATTCATATTTAATAGATAACTGTAAATTCCTTCAGCTTGTTTTCTGAAGCAGAAAATTTTGAAAAGCAGTAAAGAAATATGTGACGTCGTTTCAAGGAAATGGTTCAAATGGCTCTGAGCACTGTGGGACTTAACATCTGAGGTCATGAGTCCCCTAGAACTTAGTACTACTTAAACCTAGCTAACCTAAGGACATCACACACATCCATGCCCGAAGCAGGATTCAAACCTGCGACCGTAGCGGTCGCGCGGTTCCAGACTGAAGCGCCTAGAACCGTTCGGCCACCCCGGTCGGGCGACGTTGTTTCATTCAACCACAGAGATTTATAAATCACTCCAAGCTACTTATTCAGACGATGATGGTCAACGAAGTTTCTGTCACAATGTAGAGAAGGTGAAGATAATTATGCTCCCTCTGTTCAAGATGTTGAGTGAACAGATAATTTATTCACTCAACTAAGAGGCAAGAAGTGTGAGTTAAAAGTTATGACAACTACTGGAACATTACTCGGAGCAACAACGAGTACAGCAACCATAGGAGAGCAGTGAAAGGAGATTATTATCCTTCGCGTATCCTGTGGGGTAACCAAACCCTGTAGCCAAAGAACTCATACCTGAGCGACCCACATTCCAATCCGTCTCCCTTCATCTTAATTTATACTTCGTTTGGTTTCTAGTAAGCCTAATGTGACCAAGTGATCGTAAACGGTACTCACTTGTTCTAAGAACTCTACCAGTTTTTCACGTCCATGGGGCCACATAATAAAATTACAGTAGACGTTACGTTAAAAGCAACTTGACTAAGCTGGAACCGTGAACAAAGCGGTGTATTCAAATTTCTCCATGAAAAGCTTGGCTTCAGGTGGAGCTAACGGTCTTCCCATCGCCACGCCGTACAACTGGTCGTAACACTGGCCGCCATGTAGGGAACACAATGATGTCAAAATATGCTTAAACAATCCAACAATTTTATCATCAAATATCTGGGAGAGGGCACCTGTTCAGGCTTCGAAAGGAACACGCTTAAATAAATTCACATATGAACACAGCATGAGATCACTTTGCCTAAGACTCTTATGTTTAATTCGGTTCATAAAATCGTCGATGTTCTTCTTGTGCTCCACATTGCGATCCTCATGCCGTGTAACGAAGGTAGCCAGACGTTTTACCAGTCTCTAAGTTGGCGATGGTGCTCAGAATAGGGAAAAGAGGAGAATAATCCATTTTGTGCATCTTTGGTAGCCGATAAAGCGTAGGTGGTCTCAGCTCCTGAGTGATCAGATTCTAATTAACGACCACTCCAATGATGACTGTTTTATGAGCTTTGATGCCTTACCCATTGTTCTTGACGTTGAGTCCAATGACAGTGTCAGATAGGTATCCTCCTCGAGAATCAACTGAATTTTATCTTCGCAATCAGCTTTATTCCAAAAACGGATTCGCTGCCCTTGTCAGCTGACAGAACTTAGATGAGGGCGTCGCTTTAGAGTGCGTGAAGTCCGTTGCCCTCATCCTCAGTCGGGATAGATGGTATTTGGTTTAGATTTTGAAATAATCTGCCCCCGTGATGAATTTAGTCTCAACTCTCGCTTGGCACCATGAGGATTACTCGTTCAACCCACTTACAGAATCGCAGACAGTGATACTCCGAGGCGCTGGTGTGAAGTTGAGACATTCCTTATGTGCCGAAATGGCATGCGCGTCGATATCTCTCTCCGTCGTATTGATGACATTCAGTTCTGTCGATTTTCTTTCAGTACCGTCTTGTTGTTGAGAGAGCCGGATGAAGGTGCACTTCTGTTTCTCTTAGCTCTTCTTCTGCCACGACACCTGCTGTAGTACAGTCGCCGCGTCGATATTCTCCAATTCTAGTTCCGAGGGTAGTTCTGTCAATTGTCGATGGACACCCAGTAACTCGCGATACTCTGAATCTTGCTGCCTTATAGTGAAGTGTAAACTTCCCCGTAGCTGAACAGAGCTGAATCGACGATATATTCTTCTCGCTGTCAAGATGCTGATTTGAGGGCTTACCTCGGCAAATCGTGGAATCGTGTTCTCATTTCGGCATCTTACCAGAAAGCATAGAGAGCTTAACAGGCTAGCCATCTTAAGACACAGCCTCCCCAGGCGTTTAATACTGCATCAAGTTTCCTGTCTGGAGAAGTATGTAATGTAAGAATGCATGGTCTCACGGCGATATGAATTAATAAACTCTCCTCGGGCTGACAGCTTCGTCGTGTAGTTAAAAGCCTACCAAGCTCTCCTCGGCCTCCATCAAATGATAAAAGATGGCCATGTCGCTTTTTTTCTTTATTGTGATTTCATTCCCCTGCCCCATATGGGCTGGGGAGGGCTGTCAGCGGCACAATCCGCCGCTCTTCAGCCGAGTGGCACTACAACTAAAACAAGAATAAAATGATACAACATAAGGAGATAAAAAAGGGGAACATAAAACAGAGTAAGGGGAGAAAATGGAGGTAAAACATACATTGACATGGGACGTTCATGGGGGACAGTTAAAAAAAGTCACCAGAAAGTTACAAAACACAATTGGCGATTCTTAAAACACAGAGAAAACACTGAATACGCAGGCAAAGGTTAGAAGTCGGCCACAGTAGTAGTAGAAACACACTTAAAACCCACTTGGAGCACACATGATGAACAATAAAACTGCCAGGTGCGACCTGCCAAGGGAAAAGGTCGGAGAGTATGGAAAAGTAGGGGAGAGCAAGGGGCAGCTGGGGAAGCGGCGGGATGAAGAGAGGAGGAGCATCAGTGGGATCATGAAGAGGCAGGAGACATATGGGGAGGGAGAGGAAGAGGGAAGACAGGACAGGAGGGAGCGCAGAGACACTAGAAGGAGGCACAAGAGATAGAGGGGGTGCAGGAGGTGGAAGCCGCTCAGGAGGTGGGAGGGGGAGGAAAGGGAGCCCAGAGGAGGATGCAGGAAGAAGTAGTTAGAGTTGGCAGGAAGGGTAGATGTAAGGGGAAGCTCATCATCTGGGAGGGGTAGACGGTGGAAGTTGTGTTGGGAAAGGAGATCGAGGGTGTGGAGATGGAGAGAGGGTGGGGCACAATGGTAAAGGCGCGGCAACTGGTTGGGGGTTGATAGGGTGGGAGAAACCAGGCGGTGAGGGGCATCAAGATGGCGGACAATATAGGGTATGCGAATGTGTTCAAGGAAAAGGAGAAGTTGGGGGAAGCGGATGAGGTCGTAGAGGATGCGCATGGGGGACGGAAGGTGGATGTGGAAGGCGAGGTGGAGGGCATGGCATTCAAGGATTTGGAGGGCTTGATAGAACTGGGGAGGGGCGGAAATCCAAGCGACGCTGGCATAACAGAGGATGGGGCGGATCAAGGATTTGTAGGTGTGAAGGATGGTGGAAGGATGCAGACCCCACATCCAGCCAGACAGGAGTTTCAGGGAGATGGAGGCAGTTGTGAGCTTTGTTTCAGATGGTGAAATGAAATGAAATGTCGTGTGACAAGGGCCTCACATCGGGTAGACCGTTCGCCTGGTGCAAGTCTTTCGATTTGACGCCACTTTGGCGACTTGCGCGTCGATGGGGATGAAATGATGATGATTAGGACAACACAACACCAAGTCCCTGAGTGGAGAAAATCTCTGACCCAATCGGGAATCGAACCCGGGCCCTTTGTATTGACAGTCTGTCGCACTGACCACTCAGCTACCGGGGCGGACGTTTTTTTGGATGGTAGGGAGATGGGGAGTCCAGGTGAGGTGGCGGTCGAGTGTGAGGCCAAGGAGGGTAGGAGTGAGGTGGATAGGACGGCCATAAATGGTGAGGTAGAATTCATGGAGGCGGATGGAGCGGGTGGTGCGGCCTATGATGATCGCCTGGATCTTGGAGGGATTAACACTGATGAACCACTGGTTGCACCAAGTGGTGAATTGTTCAAGGAGGGTTTGGAGGGTACGTTGGGACCGTTGAAGGGTAGGATAGAGGGCTAGGAAGGCGGTGTCATCAGCGAACTGGAGAAGATGAACAGGAGGGGGAGGTTTGGGCATATCAGCAATATACAGGAGATAAAGGAGAGAGGAAAGGACAGAACCTTGGGGCACACCAGCAGAAGGGTAGAAAGTATGGGAGTTGGAATTGTGGATAGTCACATAGGAGGGACGATGGGAGAGGAAAGAAGCAAGAGACGGACGAAGTTGATGGGGAGAGCATGGGTCTGAAGTTTGAAAGTTTGAAGAGGAGCCTCGGGATGCCAGACACGGTCATAGGCGTTCTGGAGATCAAGGGAAACAAAGATAGCGGAGCGATTGGAGTTAAGTTGGAGCTGTGTCGCCATTGACTTGCCATTATATAGCTGCACTGCTGGTTGTAACGTCACTGGTGCTCCCTTCCTCACCAAATATGGCAATTCAGTCAAGTGGCGCCAAATAAAACGAACATGCAACTGAGCTGTTAACGGCTGCACTACGCATCCAGCGACCGGTTAAGACTGAGTGAGAGCTTTCCGGGTGACAGGCGAGAAGTGCGCTGGGGCACCAGTCATACTGCTACCTCATGTATCAACGTATTTCAAGTCGTACTTCATCTACGACAGCCTGTATCACTTCGGCAAAACACTGAGCGTATGTTTTACATTTTTCACTTCCTTTCACATTTATCATTATTTAGACACAGCACCATTCGTCTTTATTACGTTCAACGTGAAAAAACCGTTAGACACTTGATATTTACGTTCACAATTGTGTGGAAAGCACGCAACTGTATGACAACAACAATATAACATCAGTGAGGATGCAGACATTCCTACTTTTAAATGAAAATAATGGAAATAAAATAGAAATATATCTCAAAACAGTTGGGTTCTAGTACTTACTTGCAGTGAGGCTCCTGTTAGCAATAAAATTAGGAATCAATCAAGTTGGTATCTAAAGGTTTAAGATTTCTTCGAAGCAGTTCCATAATTTTGATCATTAGCTAATAACTGTTGCGCCACTGTCTTTCAAACTGACTTCTGTAAACTGTGATAAACTGTGACCTAGTAAGCAGGAAGTTCCAAGCGCATTTTTCGACCAGAAGCCGAATGAGGTCAAGCTGACAAGACAGGAGTCTCAGACTGAGCACTAATGCAGAGTCTGATTTTCCACAGGAGGAGTCCCGCTGCCTGCTGCCGGGACCGGAACACTGTCGACGAAGAATCGTAGGAGGGCCAGACTGTCGCAGTGGTGATGACCTGGTGGACACATCGTCCAAGGCTGGCAGTGAGCCACTTTCTTGGAAGCGCTTAGGACTTTAAAATCCTGTAGCGCGTGCCCGCCTAAGGGAGCGTGACGACAGTAAATAAGGGTCGATCGCTTATAGAAAAAGTAATTGAAAAATGGATCAAAGTACTGAAGGGAAAAAAGTACATTCTGACACAGCAAGAAAACTGCAATTTATGATTATACAGGTATAAAGCGTTTATAAATATGACTGTATCTGTTTTGCACAATCCATTTATCAATTAAATTTCATCACTAATTTAAAAAGAAGTTTTGTATTTATCAGTTACTTCTTGGGTCTGACTCGCGGAGAAAATTTAATATTAGAAACTGACATTCTGAGGCCTTTTTCCATGTTTAGCTGAGATTTACATTTAATCTTCAAAGCAGCCAATGAAGAAAATCTGGTTTCGCAAAGGTAGAACAGAGAAAAGAATAATAGAACACGAAATGCTCTTCTGTTCAGTGCAGAAAACTCTTCAGTCTGCCCTGTGATGTCCTGACCACTCGTCACCTATAGGCTGACGAAGGGATGGTGCGTTATCGGAAGGCTACACAACAATTCAAGCAAATAATATTAACAGTTTTTGTTACAAATACGACTATTGACAGTACTTAACTTAGGCTTTAGAATGGTGTTGAAAGCGATGGGCGACATGCAAATAAGTAATGTCCTTCTCTATAGACAATGTCCAAGTAAGGAATGGATAGGTATCACTACTTACTGATATCGTAGCACTCTCTGCTAGATCGTGATAATAATCTGCGAATGTTATCTACTACCGTCCGCGTGAGGCTCGCAGGAGCAGCGCTAATATTCACTTCAGATAGATACCGCACCTATCGTGGTGATTTTCTGGTCAGCGCGCTATTGGCTGAGGTAGTCTCGCCGCATGCTCTGGTCTTGCGTTCTTCTTCGTTCCGGCACTTTGTGCCAGAAGATACAATGCATAAAATTCACTGACCGATTTATTACTTAAGTATTTCTGAAATCCCCAGTTGCCAAGAAGTCTATCAAGTCTGCTGCTGGGGCGGTTGAGAAACCTTCGACAGTATTTATGCACGCTACCTGTAAGAAGGAGAGCACTAGAGGTTAATAGATTTTCGTTTTGTCAATGTAGCGAATCAGTGTTGCGAAATAGCAACAGGTTTGCCGTTCCTGTATCAACTTTCAACTTCATCACTGGCGAAACCTGTTATTCACAGACGAGTCCAGATATCTTCTGGCACAATGTGATGGAGTTTTCCGTGTGCCGAGACCCGTGGTGAGCGGTAAATGCCAAATTTTGTCCAAGATATCGACAGATTTCCAGGCTTCGTGATGCTGTCAGCGGGCTTCAGTGTTGACAGCCACTGTCCATATTCATCTGTTGGAATATATACTAACAGTTACATAAGTCGGTTACCCTGAACTCTTGTTATGCCCGGGCGGCGGGAGTTAGCAGGAATGTCTTGTGAAGCCTCGACACTGAAGTACTGTAATCGTGCATATGTGGGACACTATTACAGATGGTTCGTGGTCGTCCTGTTACAGTACAGACTCTCCGAGAACTCTCATTGGCTCTCGTTGAAGAATGGGAACGGATACAGCAGAATGACCTTCCTAGTGCTACACGCACCATGACACGCGAGTGTCAGAAGGGATAACACTCACGGAAGGCATATACAGTGCTGAAGCTGTCAACACCCAATGAAAAGCATCCACGATGACGCTATGAATGATTCTTTCCCCATTCTTCTCTCTTCCTGTCCGACATTTCAGTTCTTTTTATGTAAAGCATTGTGGATGTAATGATGTTTTCTTGAGTGATTAATTTGTGAAAGACAGAGGTGTACTCTGCTATCATACCGAGCCATCAGTATTGCTCAGTGGAGTATGGATGTCTCTCAAAGACATGTTCCGGCAGTTCTTCTCATTTGTAAAATTAGTCTGATGAAAAGGTTGGGGGTCACGATGAAAATTATTGCTGAGAGGGTGAGAGACGTTGGTCTTCATTATAGAAAATAGTGTACTGTTTCAAAAGAGCATGCCGGAAGGTGATAAATACTGCCTAGTCCAGAAATCCAGAACCTGTAATCGTTCACAGCCAGCAGCGAGAACTACTCCACCATAGTGAGCGACCTGATGAGTATCATACAACCATCAAACTACCACTAAACGCTTCCTCTGCTATCTGTGGGACTATGAGTTGCATCTACTACTGATCATGCCAGGAGCTGAACTGGCATCTTCTAAGTGGGGTCCAACTATTGACAGCCTTCGACTGACTTCCGGGAGCCTACTGGGCCGTCCTGGAGATGCCTTTTGCCAAGCCATCGAGTGCCGTGTTTGCCCACATTCTGCTACCCCAGGCTTGCGGCCATGGGCCCCAGACGCTGTGTCCTGTGTCATGTTTATCTCGTTAACCGCCTCACTCGGTTTTTTAGATGGTCGCGTATTTGCGTTGAGCGCCGTGAATGGCTTACACTTGAGTTTGCTACCATGTTGTGCCTGTCACCTGCCCAGGCGTGACGCATCTCTACACTTAATGGTGTACTGACGTCGCTGCTTCACTGGGGCACGCCTGTCCGGCTTCCTTTGCAGCGGTCGCTTCCTTCTGCCGTGTGCTGAGCCAAGCTAAAACCGTAGACTGGGGACAGCCCACGCCGCTAGATGATGACCACAGCAAGTCGACGACTAAGTACTGGACCCATTACTGTAACCGTCGTGCATAGTCAGGGCCAGCTGTTGCAAGTACAATAAGTGCTTTCAGTCAATATGACGCCGCAGTATAACGGATACAGCGCTCATTAGTCCACAACATATTTTGAGCACTTATAACTCTTCCAGATGCACTAAAAAAAAGCAAGAATAAGAAAATAGGCACCACGAAAGAATTATCGGAATGTAACGGAAATCGGCAGAAGTGCTGCACATGTACAAACAAATAAATGACTACGGTTTCAGAAAAAATGGATGATTTATTCAAGAGGAAAGTTCCACAAACTAGAAGTCAATAACAATTCGGTCATCATATGGCCCTTATGAAATGAGCTATTCAACTCGACGTACCACTATACCTTAAAGATACCTAGGATGGCAAACAAAGGAGTCCTACTATCAAAAGAAATGGAACGGCAGACCATGATTCTCGGTTGTTGGGACGTATGAGGGCCGATAATTTCGCACCCCACTACTCGAGCGTCTCCATACAGGTCCTCCACCTGGAATCTCATAGAATGGAGTAAAACTGTCTTCAGTGGTGAGTGACGCTTTTAATTGAGCCACGATGACCAGCAACGACGTGTCAGGAGATGCCCAACAGCTGTGGGACACCAACCCAACTGTGACCACCATACGGCCTGACAACCATGAGTGATGGCCTGGGGTGACATTTTATAGCAGAATCCCTTTGGTTGTCACCATCGACATAATAAAAGCACAGCGGTACGTCAACGATATTCTACTCCCCGTTTACTGGCCTTCAGGCAAAGCCAACTTGTGCCTACAATTCAACACAATAATGCTCGCGTGCACAAGGCTGCTTGTCTTCGTGTTGAAACGGTAGAGTAGATTCCGCTCCATAAGCAGCAGGTTTCGCTGCTCGCTCGCACCGGGAAATACAAACGGAGGCGGCTCCGCCGCCAATTTTATTACATGACACGGCCGGCAGCGGGTGCAACAGAACTCGTGTGGACAGGTGGAAAGAAACGTGTCAGGCTTCATAATACGTATTCATATGTGTCGTGTATTATGCATTTATTGTACCTGAATGTGAATCTGCACATGAACTTTCCTAATCCTCCTCACACCTTTCCATAAAGCGTGGCCAAATATTAGTTGGGAAGTAGTTCTGTAGTGTAGTAGCGCCAACCTTACTTCTGGGTAGGGGATCAGAAAGACAGCTCAGGCAGGTCAAAGTCGGAGACGTTTCAGTGTCACAAGATTTGGGGTGGAGAGGACGGTCACGGCAAAGTGGTACGACAATCCCCTGCACCGGGCCCCAGAAAGACCTCCGGGTCCCCGCGGTATTCTGAGAGTGTTACAGAAGACGGGTAAGTGAGTAGACATGCCCTCAGTGCGTCTGTCTCGATGTTCACGCGTGGGAGAGAAGTATTTGAATATTTTCATTAATTATTTTATTTTCAGCTTCGGATTGTGTAAGGAAATGAGTGTTCTCAATTAATTTCGGAAATTTGACTCCCTGTGTTAATGTATCTGTTCCCCAGTTTGCCGGTTATCCTTCTCACATAGTGGATGTCCCATGTAATACATCGGGAGACTCTGGTGGTATACATTTGGCCAACGCAATTTCGTCTTTCCCTTAGAAATGTGCGTGCAGATTAGTATATAATATACCATAGCTATAAGTTGTAAAATGGTAATATCTGTAAACTGGAACAATTACTACAATCGCTGTAAAGTCGGTTGATAATGTTTAAAATAAATAGGTAATCAATTATCATCAATCTTTAAAATATGCTAAAAATCATATAGGAGTCAAGTTAAAGGAATGCATTTAAGATAAAAGCTATAGAATGCAGGGAACCACACATCAGCGTGTGAGCCCTCCAGCCCCTTGCCTAGTATCGTACAGAAAGGGCACGCTCTCTGGGTAGCGCTCTCAAGTTCCCCTACGCAATTATCCGTTGCGCAATTTTCATTCAGGGCTTGACGGCATCAAATTTCATCTGGCGTCCCTAGGCAAGGAGGTTTGACGGTAATCTTTCAGTGTTTGCCGAAATCCACCTTGGCCAAGAGTGTTGCTAAGTCTCTCCTCAATTGAAAACGCTTGCAGCGTTATGAACATGACCCTCCGACCCAAAAAAAGACTCTGAGCACTATGGAACTTAACTACTGTGGTCATCAGTCCCCTAGAACTTAGAACTAATTAAACCTAACTAACCTAAGGACATCACACACATCCATGCCCGCGGCAGGATTCGAAACTGCGACCGTAGCAGTCGCATGGTTCCGGACTGCGCGCCTAGAACCGCTATACCACCTCGGCAGGCCCCTCCAACCAGCTCTGGATTTTGACAATCTAATTCTCCATTTGTATAGAATTTGGCACGGTATTCATCAGGAGCAAATTCAATAACTCAGCCAATCAATGCTAAGCGGAGTGACAGCTTGTACAAGGTGTGTGGACCACCGCGTTATTCATTCGCTCAGTTTGTGAAGGTCTTTCTCTTGAATAAATCATTCAGTTTTTCTGATATTGTTATCATTTGTTTGTCTGTACATGTATAACACATCTACCGATTTCCATCATACTCGCGTAATTCCTCTATGGTGCGTCGCTTTTTTTTCTTTTGTCTTAGAGTACATTGTGACTCACCGAAAGCATAATCGTGATGTAATACTACATATCGTTTAGATTCATTTGGACAGTACAGCCAGCCGCTGTGGGCGAGCGGTTCTAGCCGCTTCAGTGCGGAACTGAGCTGCTGCTACAGTTGCAGGCTCGAATCCTGCCTCGGGCATGGATGTGTGTGATGTCCTTAGGTTAGTTAGGTTTAAGTAGTACTACGTCTAGGGGTCTGATGACCTCAGATGTTAAGTACCATAGTGCTCAGAACCATTTGAAACATGTTGGACTGCACAGTTCCTTCAGACACCTGATTTCGGATGTCAGTGAAACTGACTCGCTTCTGGGTCAGAACTTTGTTATGGTACCACCTGTATGCATAAAAGAAATAGGTTTCCTAAAAGTAGAAACGACTGCATTCCTAGCTCTTTTTCTGGTAATCTGAGAAGTAATCTATCCGTCTGGTGTAATTGAACATTTGTGCGGTATAGTGATAGGTATAACCGCTGTATAGAATGTAGGACAAAAATTGTAAATTTTTCATTCCACCTGAAGCTGTCTTCATTTCAGCAATGGTTTTGGAGCTATTGCTGTACACCTTGCGTTTTAACGTGGACCCACAAAAAGGAGTCGCATGTGTTCAGATCTGTAGAATATGGTGGCCAATCGAGGCCCATACAAGTGGCCTCTGGGTACTCAAAGCCAGAGTGCAGTTCGCAAGTGCTCCTCTAGAACATCAATCACTCTCCTGCTTCGATGGGGTCGAGCTCCGTCGTGTGTGAACCATGTCTTCTAGAAATCAGTTTCACTTTGAATAGTAGGGATGAAATCATCTTCCAAAACTATCACTTACCGTACCGTATTAAATCGCTTTCTTTTCATGTGTGTGACGGAGAATAGATACTTGATGTAAGAACAGGATGACACAGCAATATTAACTCGCTTTCGAGTGTGCTGTGTGGCTGAGGGTGATTTGTTTTTCGTTCTGTCTCTATGTCCGTCTTTCGGTACGAACAACTACAAGGCGCCTGCGCAGACGGATACTAATTCACATCATTCTCCGCGGCCAACCTTGCACTTTGAACGTCCTAACTCAAACCGTTCAGATGTTCTGATGATTTTATATTATATATTTCGATAATTGTCACCGTGTTAGTTTACAGAATATTCAACATAATTATCATTTCAATATGCCTGCATTTTAGCCACTTAATTATGACTTTTTGAACTTTACACGAGCCATAAGACTCATCATAAAATGGTTACTGTAGTATAGAAAGAGTTGAAAAAACTCAGTTCCATTTTTAGTTTAGTTATACCATGCATTTCTATGTCACTCTGCAATGGACCTAAGAGTTTGATTGAGGTATTAGTCATCTATGTCTATATAAAGTCACTTCTAGTTAAGCCTATTGACACTCTTTCTCTTCTCTAATATTATAATAGCCGACCACATTTTTCTATAAATTCCACGAGAAGTAGTAAAGACAGCGATATAAATAAAATACCGGTGACTGTTGTACGTAATCTTTATGTAACATTCTTATTGACATATTAGTGCTACGAAATTTTTCCTTCTTTCATTGGTGTTACTCTGTTACATGTATGACATTACTGACAGCAATTCACAACAGACAAAGCTGTACTAAGTAGATCTAGAGTGAATTACCTAAACTTTAATTTCACATCAAAATGTATCACTCAAAACAATTCTGTTTGAGTCATCAGTTTCCTGACTGGTATCAACACGAATACTTCTGTGATAATGTATTCATCTCAGACCAGCGCTTGCACTCTACGTCGTCCTTTATTTGCTGGATGCTTTCCAGTCTCTGTACTCCCCTGCACTTTTTAACTTCTACAGCCCACTCTGGTACCATGGACGTTATTCTCTAGCGTCCTAACAGATGGCCCACCGTTCCACCCTTTCTTCTTATCATTGTTGCCCGTATCTCCCCTTCCTCGACGATTCATCAAGAACCTCCTCATTCCGTACCTTTTCAGACCACCGAATCTTCAACATTCATGTGTAACACGACATCTCACATGCTTCGATTCTAATGTTTTCCGGCTTTTCGCTGTCCACGTTTCACTACCGTACAATGCTATACTTCAAATGTACATTCTCACAAACCTCTTCCTCAGATTATGGCAGATTTTTGATACCAGTTGATTTTTCTTGGCCTGGGATGCTGTTTTTACCTATTCTAGGCTTCTTTTGATGTCATCCTTTCACTGTCGGTCATGCGTTATTTTGCTTGCAAGGCAACAGAGTTCTTTAATTTTACCTACTGCGTGATCACATACTTTCATATTAAGTTTATCGCTGTTCTCATGGCTGCTACTTATCATTACAATAAACTATATCTGATTTACTCTCAGTAAAAATTCTGTACTAATTCGATCCTAAGATCCTCCTTCAGTTTCACTGAGGATAGCAGTGTCATCAGCATATCTCATCACTGCCATGCTTGCACTCTGAATTTTAATTCTACTCTTGAACCATTCCTTTATTTCCGACTTTGCTTCATTGCAGTATAAGCTGAACACATGAGGCCAAAACTACATCCCCGACATCCTTTTAATTCTAATACTTCGTTCTTGGTCTTTCTATGATATTGAATATTATCCATCTTTTCCTATAGGTTACATTAAACATCTGGCATTATTTGTACCTATTGGACATGTAATATATTTAATATGAGACAGCTATCATGAAGAGAGAGGTCGTTTAAGGATAAGACAGTACGTTTTATGTTAGTTTGTATCAATAGAAGAAAGGATGTGGTACAATATTTGTAATTTGTATTTGGTGGCAGGTAATTCTTATGCCTTCTGTAATAAAATGTATTTTTGTGGAGATTCAAATTGAACCTTAATGTAATACATTTCTGGAAACAAGATGCAAGTTTTGGAATTACCATTACAGTTTTCTTCCCAGGCCGAAAAATTATCCTTCTCATTTATTGAAATATGTAGCATGAGTGTTTACGTTTATTTTGTTAATGACGTGGATGACTTACGCAAAATGTTGCAGTTTACATATTCAGTCGACAGGTGGAGGGAAAGAGAGAGGGACAGATAGTGATATGAAGAGAGAAGGGGCTGAGATAGATAGATAGAGAGAGAGAGAGAGAGAGAGAGAGAGAGAGGAGGATAATGACGAAGGGGCAAAGAGAGAGAGAGAGAGACAGAGGCTGAAAGGGGCAGAATACAGAGGAGGTAACAGTGGGGCGGGAGCTGCGGACAGGAGACAGAAAGGGGCAGAATGCAGAGGAGGTAACAGTGGGGCGGGAATTGTGGGACAATTGTAACGCGAGACGTCAAAATGTAATCGGAGTGGGGAACAATCACCTTACAGATCACTGACTACAATCAGTAAATTGCGCCAGTCGCTTTCGGAAAACGAAATGTGGGAATGGCAACTCTTATCTGAACCGTGAAGTTGAACGGCCATTAGCAGATTTCAATCACAATTTCTAGTACTTCACTGTAATGAGCTGCAAGTATTAATTTAGTCACTAACTCGTAGGAAATTCGTATAGACATATGTCTTATCGTACTCTGCAGAAAATGAATAATGTATATGATTTAGTGCAATGTATCATATTTAATTTATAGATAAACATTACCGATGTTTAATACAACAAATACAAAAAATTTTAAACAGGCAGAATTTACGTTTTTACAGCTATAAATTAACACGAGGGAAAATGTTCTAGAGAACTGTCCACTGCTAAGTGCTTGTTGTGTAATACCGCCCGTCTTCTGCTTCAGTACCCCTCCATAGCCTATCTTACATATCTAATTAACGTTTTACATTACCACATAGTAATATACCTCGTACAGTGCTATTTTCTACTGCTGTGGTTTACATACTGTTGATCTCTCTCTTTAATTCGGTTATGTGCTCCTGGAGGAATGATTCAGAAATTTTATTTAACTCCATGTCAGTGTTCCAAGCAACTAGCTCTTTTTTGTACAAGAAATCACATTTCGTAACCATCACTAGCTCACTTATTCTACGTTTTTGGTATTCTGAGTTCCTTGCGAGTAGATTTCTTATAAACTCTGTGGTACAATAGTTCTTGCAAAACTCATGCTATACACGCCATTAATTATGATCCAAATATTTTCTTACTTTTGCTATTAATCCAATTTGCAAACTTAATTGTTCCTTACTCTCCGCCTGAAGGAAAATCTCGTCTGGAAACATGCAGAGTTCTGATCTGTTGCTCTCGTATATTTGTATCTGTTCCGAAATTAGGCATATTCAAATCCAGATGTAGATCACTTCGTCCTGGAAAGATCGCCGTGCAGTGAACTCTATCATCTCATTTCGGAAACTTCAAATTTGAGCAAGTTTCAAGCAAAGGGTTTCTTTGGAGAATGTAGATAGTGTGCAGCAATAGCTACCCATATTGCCGCTGTACACATTGAACTTTTTTATATTACCTAATAGCCATGGATTTTTAATAAAGTAATTATATGACAAAATGGGTCTGGATGGGGATTTTTGGAGAAATTGTTCCAGATATGGTGCGGAATAGTTTGGAAAAATGCGAAAATTCTAAATCATATGACTAGGCTACATTTCAATAGTACATCGCACAATTAGAAACCAACTTTATTAAAAACTGGATCAAATATTGTTGTTGTTCAGGAATAAGGTAAAGAAGGAAACGGTGGCCACCTATATGCAGATTCCCTAATATGAGAAAACTACAGTTCTGTTCGCCATGTTTTGTTTCCCCATCTAACATATAAAGAATAATTTAAGGAGTGTTGATATACAGGGTACTCCACAACTCCTACCTTAGGCTTCTAGAAGTTGTAGAGCGAACTTAGTAGACGATGTTTCGATAAGGTAACCACGTAAAATAAGTTTAGAGATCATATACTATCAAATCTCCCGCATCACGATATACACACAAACAAAGTTGTGGGAGTCATTGTCAGTGCCTGTAGTAATTATGACATGATGGATCATTTCCGTCCGACTAAAACAAAGGCTGTGGGAAAGATGTACGTTCGCAACTAGAACTGGTAATCGTGGTGTTGTACGAACGCTCCACATTCTCAAGTTTGCGGTAGACGTCCTGCTTCACATAGAAGAGAAATCGAAAATGAATGCTCAAAACGTAGATATCAGATCAATAAAACTTATTTTACATCCAAACGGTACAATTTCGGATATGGATTCCTTATCAAAACTGTATCTGGCAAATCACCTGTACGGTTCCTGTATGAATGCAGTAGGAAATGAGAAACACCCTATATATTATGATTATACACCTTATTTCCGTTTTTACTTCTAAGTGTTTTAGGTTATGCAGAAAAGAGGTTAGCAATATGAAGAATCAATGTTACGAAATTTACATTTCAGTAATTTATTAAAGGTAAAATAACAACACTGGGAAGCCATAAAAATCTTCACCATTGCATCATGTTACGTATCAGGTATAGGTGCAACTGCTCACTATACGACCTGAAAGATCACTGTGAATTTTAGATGTTCTGACATAGCTATAACTGAGAACAGAATTTCCATAATAAAGTGTAACAAGTACCGTCAATCACGTGGACAGAGCTCCATATGTGCGGACAATATGTTCGCCTTCGAATACGTCCTTTTGTTTGTTAATAAGTGCCGGCGCTCCCTGAGCAACTAATTGGACAGTTCCAAATAGGCTAACTCTCACAGAAGGGGCTTCAGAGATAATTTCAATATCGAACATGAAATATACACAAATTTGTCGTCTTATGCAAATGTCCCTTCTCAGAGTCACCCCGCAAACTTCATCAGAATTTTCCAAACGAATGTTGATATCGTCTTCAGAAATAAGACTTAAATACTACCGGTACCCTTATGAGCAAGTAAGGTGGATGTCTAAGCCTTGCAGGAAATTCACACCTTTGGTGAGAACGCTCCGTGGAAGCAAGGTTGTATTCCTGATTATAAACTTGTTTCCAGGATTAACTACCGTCAGTATGGGATTGCCAACTTTGTTTGAAATGACTTAAAACATGTCTGAGTTATTCTCGAAGAAAATAGAATGAAGGAAACGTGATGGTAGTGTCGATTCGAAGTGGGAAAAATAAAGACGATAAATATCCTCAAGCAATGGAGAACAACTCTTCCCTAACTTTCAATGATAGAACATCCTACAATACACGAGTATATAGGCAACTTTATGAATCGCAGCCACAAATAAGGTTGTACAGAACGGGTTTGAAAATGGAAGAATTCTCGCAGAATGGATGGAACCAAACAACGTAACGCTATATTACGATACAAAAGGAAAGAGCACATTCAGGTCTATAAGATGGAGCACAGTGCGCTAACGTCTGCCAGTCAACTAAGGACACTTATGGGAGTAACAGTGGAACCGCCATCGCAACGGTCCTTCATGACTTTGCCAGAAGTCATACGTCACATCATTCTCATCTCCTACGGCCGACATATTCCTCCAATGCGATCAGCTCATGTATCCCGTTGGAATTTTCGAAAAACTGATTGGGATAAATTCCCGAAAGTATTGAATTAGTTAGTAGACGGAATTACTGCCCTGTCAAACGCGTAGTCAAAGTTTCTAAGGGCTGTCGTATCTACTCGCAAATACAGCGCGTCAAGACTGCGCCGTGAAGATGGATAAACCAAGATATCAACCAGCTATTTAACAATTCCAAGGGAAGTGGGGGCCAAGAAGGAGCTACGAATTAGTTGTATTTCTGGAATGACCAAGGAAGATAGATAGGGCAGAAAGAGACCAGGAATCTGGAATTCACACATCACAGTAGAAAAACTTGGACTCTCATCCGAAAAATGGAGAAGACCCTTCCCTCAACACAACGAACTGAGCGGCCTCATTTGACACAACTGCCAGTGACTAAGTGAGAATCTCTAAGTTTCCAGCAGACAAAACAAACGTTCAACAATTAAAGAAAACACTCAGTAGAATGTAACCCATATTTTCCTTCTCCATTTATGATTGCTAAACTGTAGTCAGACCTTAACCACACGAAGTGTAGAAAAGCTGTAGGTGCAGATGGGCTCTACCCTGAATTTTTGGCGCACAGTAGACCTACCGGGATCACCTCTATTGCTCACAAGTCTTGACTAAATACCTTCATAGTCCTGTAGCTTTACATTCATTTCATTAATTCTCTTTCATTAAACGAAAAAAACTTCTTTTCAGTCGTACCTGTATGAAAAGCACAAAAAGAGTGGATGACACAACTGATTCTCCTATGATCCGTGGAATTCAACCATTAATTCGGTACTTTATTTTCTCCAGATGTAGGTCATTTTCATCTTATCGTAGTAGGTTAACGGCTAAAGTAGCTAAACCAGAAAGAAACTTCTCCTATTGGATTCCCAGCAGCGTGAGTAAAATTCTAAGAGTAATTTCTGTCCGACTTCACCTCAGATTACCGAACTTACTTTCGTCTGGAAGAAGGAAAAAGGGTGCCGCTCTACTACTGCTTCTGCTTCTGCGATCTCCACCTCCAGAAGAAGGCAGTCCCGAGGGGGGTGGGGGGAGAGGGGCTGGCAGAGGGAGTAATTTACATCAGGCCGTATATTACTTAGGCCGCTGTAATGGAGAGGTTACGGCCAAATCCCTCCGATTCCGCCTGTGGTTTCCGATAGATCAGCTCGCTTGATACGGGCCGGTCCCGGCGCTGTCGCGGGAAATAAGACCGCCTCCAACTCGTTTCAATTACTGGTTAAACACGAGGTGGCCGACTTCCTGGACGGGGGCTGGGATTTCCGCCGGAATTACGACCACCGAAACGAGCCGTTCTTTTCAGATGGAAGGGGTTCGTGCAAGGTCGGACAAAGGACAGCTGAATGATGGTCCTCGTTTCTAAGAGGTCCTTCCGAAATTCCTTTTTCTGTCACTATTAGTCGTAAAATGCTGTGCAGTTTCCTTGCGCTACGCGTAGAGCTGTAAAAGTGCTGTAGACTGCTCTAGGCAATCGTAAGTAAGCATTGACTACGGCAGCTTTCCTAGAAGCCTTCGTCGTTTAAGATGGTAACCAAGTATCCTGTATGTTAAGCGTGTTGCATACCTGCTGGCTGTCTCTTTTAATCGCTTTGTTTGCATATGCGATCAGTGTCCCGCTAGATTCCCCAACAAAGAGGAAGCAGTGAACCATTTAAAACTTTGTAAGAGTATATAAATGGCCGCGTAACCTGTGGGACGCTTTTGTTCTACATAGTTATCCTCCAGTATATTGCTTAAAAATAAACAGTATTTATAGCAAAAGAGAAAATGCCATTGTTTAATTGAGGCTTTATTCGGATATTGTGAATTTGTGACGTGAAACAGAGAGATGTTATATTAAAGTAAAAATAAAGTAGAGATTTACCACATAGCGCCAGAAACTGCACTTTCCTCAAAGAAAGGCTAAACTGAATGCCTCTGAGCACTATGGGACTTAACATCTGATGCCATCAGCCACCTAGGCTTAGAACTGCTTAAACCTAACTGACCTAAGCATATCACACTCATCCATGCCCGAGGCAGGATTCGAACCTGGGACCGTTGCAGCAGCGCGGTTCCGGACTGAAGCACCTAGAACCGCTAGGTAAAATTTAAAAAAAGTAATGAAAAAATGCAAAACAAATATATACCAAACGTTGCTTCAATACCTCACTGAGCTTATGAACAACATGTCTCTGTTATTGTTAAAAATGTTAACGCATATCACGTAAACAGGAAAATGAGCAATTTATTCAGTACAACACGGCTGCTTCTACGTTCAGTTGAGACGTGAAAACGATGACACAGCTCATTGGCCACGTACCTCTCCACGATGCAGGAATACGACGTAGTAAATTCTTCATTCCACTTCCCGATGTGTAGTAGAATGTGAAATGCCACGCTGTGACGTCACTAGCTCCACGCCCATATGCGTTTCGACATCCCGTGAGAGGACTACTATAGTCTGGAACGTTGGTCAGCCTTATTTTGGGTTTTAAGAGGTTTCCATGTTCTTTCGAGCTAATTCTGAGTTCGTACCCCGTGTCTGTCTCATAAAATACTATACAAGGATACAGGCTTGCCACAAATGAAAATACCACCGCGAGAAAGTGCAACTGTAGAAAGTGGCATCTGTACCGAAAGAGAACAGTTGGTGAGTCATTCAGTTTTCAAAATGGCTGTCGGTAACTGCTGCATTTAGCAAATATTTTCACCAGAAGCCAAACAGTGTCGTCACCATTGCTGTCTGGCACAATTTGAAGAGAAGCACTGAAGCAGTGAAACCCCTGGTTGGCTCCTACTTTCGAAGAAAAATGTTGATCACCTTCGAACAGCATTCCTGTGATGATCACGGAAATCAGCAGGTCGAGAAAGAGTCAACTTCAGTTACCACAAACTACCGTTTCCGAAATCCTCTGTAAACGTTTGCGCATGAAACCACACAGATTACAGTTGGTCGCGGCACACTCTTAATTTTGATTCGAGATATTGGCAAGCATGGCCATTGACAACAACACATCACATAGCAACTTTTCATTCTAATGATAGACTTAATGTGAACCTTGCTCGTTTTATTGTAACAGAAAACCTTTATTCTCCATCGAACATGAACGATATTCCCCTGAAGTCAAGTATACTGCACATAACGGAGGGAGTAGATTTACGGCCCATTCCTCTTCATGGAGAAAAACGTCGCAGCCATGTCTATCTATACTGGATTACTTTGTAACTTCTGCATCAAATTCAATTGCAGATTCATCTTACATTAAGATTTTGCACTTTTCTGTTACACATGGCTGTAAGGCAACACATAAATACGCACCTGCCAGAACGATGGCTCTGCCATCCAGGAGCTGATCGTGATGTGTGGAGCAGATGGCCATCAGGAGCAGCAGACATAGCTCCTTGTGGCTTCTTTGTGGGGTATGAGGAAGACAAAGTGTTTGTCTCTCCCTTTCACAATCATTGACACAGCTGCGCAAGAGAATCCCTGTATGTGTAGAGTGTATCACTAATCCATGTTTTCCATGTAATACGCTGTTCATATACAGAGCGCTGTAACCTGCAAAAAATTTCTAGATATACAATATGAACAGAACGATGTGTGAAACGAATAAACTGTATCATTTCGTTTGTATCAGTTTTTGAAAAAGTATAGTTCCTTTATGCTCACCCCGTAGTAAAAATACGTTAACACAATGGGAACGGTGTTCACACAAGTCGCAGACGTATGCCAAATACGACTTTTCTTACTTATGTTAACAAATGATAGTGGCACAGAAAGGGCATTACGACACGCCACGAAGTTAAAATAAACTAAATCTGCAAAATCATGTATTCGCTCTGGAATTTCATTGACTGGAGTAGAATTTCCTGAGGTGATGAGTCTCGCTTTGAAATGAGCACCGATGATGAGGGAAGACGTGTCTGAAGACACCCCGGATAGTGGCGGGATACCAACCTGACTGTCTTAGTATCTATTTAAGCAGTTTAGAATTGTCAGCAAAATGAGGATCTCGCAAAAACGCTTAGTCTTAGCAACAATTTTCGATACCAAAATGACAGGAATCTAAATTTCGTTCAATGAAGGCTTATTCTGTCTGATGCTTTTATCTTATAAGTTGTGTGCCATGAAAGTATGCAGCTCCAATGCTACTGCACGATGATGGTCTATTAAAAGTGGTCATTCTGACGCTATTTGTCATAATTAAATATCAAATGACATCTATATATGCAGTCTGTATAAAGTGTATATCATATAACGAGACCTGACTGTCGTGTTGAAGCTAAAGCTAAGTTGATAGTGTCTAAACTGCAAACTGAAATGTAGCTCGTTTGTCTGCTGCTTTCAGTTAATTTATTCTGTTTTTGTTGACTTTTTTCTGAAAGATACTCGGTCCCTCTTAATAATTTAGTATCAATATTAACTGTATCAGTAGATGTTATTTATTATAAATAGCGTATTTCAGTAATTCTTATAGAAAAAGCCGACAGGAATGTTTCCAAAGTAGTCAGAAATTGTAAGGTGGCTGCCAGTCTGTGTCAGAAAATAAATACAAGTTACGCACTGGAAGTTTCTGCTGATTTCAAGCTTTGTGTATACTGATAGAGAAAAAATCGAAAAAATCACAGTACCAAAGGGTAATTAATGTAGAGTAAAAAGAAATTTCAGTAATGTATTTCTCAAGGTAAACTATTTAAGTGATTAAGACTGCAAAATCACAGGTAAATGAAAGCGCGAGATAAAACATTTCAAATGTGAAATGCTGGGGCTGTAATAACCAGTATAAGCACCAGACTGTTGAATGCAGGAATTCAAACGTGCAGCCATTGTGTTGTATAGGTGATGGATTTTAGTTTGCAGGGTGGCGTTGCCTATCTGAAGAGTCACTACAGATACGGTTGTTGCTGGTTGTGGATGACGCTGGAGTTGTCTTTTGAAAACGTCATTTTGCTAGGGCCTCCCGTCTGGTAGACCGCTCGCCGGGTACAAGTCTTTCGATTTGACGCCACTTCGGCGACTTGCGCGTCGATGAAGATGAAATGATGATGGCTGGGACAACACAACATCCAGTCTCTGAGCGGAGAAAATCTCCGACCCAGCCAGGAATCGAACCTGGGCCCTTGGGACTGACAGTCTGTCGCGCTGACAACTCAGCTACCGGGGGCGGATAGTTGTCTATTGATATGTCACATGTGCTCGATTTAAAACTGTTCTGGTGACCGAGGCCAAAGCAACCTGTCGACACTCTGTAGATCTTGTTGGGTTACAAAAGCAGTATGTGGGCGAATGTTATCCTGTTGGACAATATATTCTGGATTGCTCTTAACGAATGACAGCACACTAAGACGAATCACCAGACTAACCTTCAAGTTTGTAGTCAGGGCGTGGGGGATAACCAAGAGAGTACTCCTGCTGTCATACGAAATCGCACCTCAGACCATAACTCAAGATGCAGGTCCGGTGTGTCCAGCACAAAGACAGAGTGGGCTCAGGTTCTCAACTACCATTCTCCTAACCAACACACGGCCATCACTGGCACTGTGCTACAACCAGCATTCATAGTAAAACTCAACAGAGCTGTTCTCTGCCAGCTCTCGCTTGTTATCACTGGAATCGCCGTAGTTTAGGGTCAGTGGAATGCATGCTGGCTGGGAGCCGTTCTTGAGGCTACCGACTTACAACAGTTGGATTTATCATTGTGGTGCCAACTGTTGCACAGATTGCTGCTACAGTTGCAATACAATGCACCATAAATTATACGCCAAACACGGTCTCCCTCTTGTTAGTGTTACGTGGCTGCCCAGAACCCTCTTTTTTTTGCGACAGTACGTTCTTGTGACCACCACTGCCAGCAGTCACGTACAGGGGCTACATTCCTTCCAAGACTTTCTGCAGTATTCCAGAAGGAACCTCCAGTTTCTCTTAGCGCTATTCAACGACCCTGTTCAAAGACAGTGATAACGGTGTCTTTGTCGTCTTAAACGCGTTTTTGACAGACATCAGTTCACCATGTTCAACCTCAAGTTTTCTTAACGCTCATGATCGTTACAACGTGTATTTAAAGTTAAGGTGATTTTTTTCCTCATAGAGGCGCTACTAATGCCACTCTTCCGCGACTGGTATGAAATGAGATGAAGAAATATGCCCATCAACTTCCGTTCATGTTCCATAACTCCTTCGCGGTATTGTGATTATTTTCCCGTCAGTGAATATATACCCATATCTTAGTTTTATGAAATGCCTCATATTTGTATCTGGCCAGTGAATATCTTTTTCGATAATGGCGAGCAGGACGGAAAAAATCCCCTCTTCCACCCAAATAAAATTACGAAACGGATCTCTGTCTTAAAATTGTAAGTGGGCAGAATAAATGAAGGTCAATTTCGCACCTTACATAAGAATTTTATTCATCATAGCGGGAAGGTGAATACGACACCTAACTTATTTCAGTGTTAATGAGCAGACATGCCTGTAGGTGTGTAATGCAAAAGGGATGACACTCATTCGACGGTACTAACACACCACTCCTATATAATGCATGTCAATGAGCAGAAGGTGAAGCAAGCAGCTGGAGGAAACGTTTTGTGTAGAATAAGACGAAGGCAGAAGCAATGGCCACACTATCGGAGGCACCACGAAAAGAGGGTGTCCCGCGGCGGGAGTCAGCGACCAGACAGGTGGCGCATACTGGAGAGCAAGTAACAGGTCACCAGAAGTACGACAAAAGGAAGCTTTAGATAACTGCGTTTCGGAATTCCAAATGGATACGATCAAAACCAGTGATCGCAGTTGATCATGTGAACAGTGAATGGAACACATGTGATGTGCACATGTAACTTTTAGGCGTCTGGAGCGGACACAAAACGTCCGATCCGCGGAAACGAACGAGGAAGTTGTTAAACACTGAGATTTCGGCGCAGTTCAATGGTAGGGCCATAGCGATTTGCAGAGATTCCAGAAAATAAGAGGAACACTCCCATTGGTCGAAAAAAGCCGTGACTTGGAGAACAAAAGAGCCCAGGTGGGGAGACAGTTCGGCTATGAGGAAGACAAGAGCAAAATTTTCAAGGACTCTTCTCTGAACTGGTGGCAAGTGCAGAACGGGACACACAGCGCTCTGTATGACTCAGACGAGATATTTAAGTGAACACTGCGTTTTCTGTGGCTGACAATAAGGTAGATATTAGCTGTAGCGTTGTTCAGCTTGAACTGGCGAGAAACGAACCATCCAGGCAGTTAGTTGTTCTTCTGAGGACTGAGAGGGCATTTTACGAGTAATATGCACGCTGATGCAGCCAAGAGCGTGCATATCGCCATACTCCAAGACTAGGGATGGGTCATGTTTTCTTGCATCACGAGAAACAGAGAAAGTTTCTGCTGAAAAAATGACCCAAGGCCTAATTAGTTTTTATAGGAATTTCAGTGGGCGGGTGCAGCCATGCAGACGACAGTTCATCGAAACTAAGGTTAATACCGTGTGCAGAGGCGTAAAGTTGTTGGTTCACCAGCTTGCGTCCACTGTAAACTCGAGCCACCTTGGGTAATCTTTCGCTCAACTTGTCACAAAACTAACCATCCTCCGTAGACTTGATTGCCTTACCGAACTTTGAAGCAGAATCGGATGATTTATTATAGTATTGGCCAAATATGTTGAAATATGTGGGAGTTCCTAAGGGACCAAACTGCTGAGGTGATTGTTAGCTAGACTTACACACTACTTAAACTAACTTATGCTAAGAACAACAGACACACCCATGCCCGAGGGAGGACTCGAACCTCCAGCGGGAGGGGCCGCGTAATCCATGACATGACACCTCAACGAGTGTGGCCACACCTCACGGCTCTCATCATGACATAGTCGTGGAAATAATATTATAAAGAAACTTCTAGTTAAAATTTAAAATTGTTGTGTTTAGCATTATTTCACTTTGTGAGGACGAGATGCGTTCATTTGACAACTGTCGTAACATTGACACATTGTAAACTGTGCAAATGCGTCTATTTCTGTGATAAGATTGCAACATTAAACCAAAAATATTTACACAACTGTTGTTCTGATCTCGAAACCTCACAAACTTTATATGATGAAACGCGTTACTCGACAGTGATGATAGTTAATGGAACATGGAAAACATGGAAAATATGGGATTAGTGTATGCACAAACCGATATTAGGCACTATAGTTTAATAATATTCAATTTAAAATGAAAATTTGGTGAAGACTCAATTGTACTAACGAATAACTTCTGATAGAGTGTTCAATGAGGTGACAAAAGTCACAGGATAGCTACGCACACGTACGCAGGTGGCGGTAGGATCGCGTACGCAAGGTATAAAAGAGTAGTGTGTTGGCTGTGCTGCCTTTTGTACTCATGTGATTCTTGTCGAATTGTTTCGGACGTAGTTATGGCCGTACAATGGGAATTAGGACATTGAACACGGTGTAGTAGTAGGACGCATACAACATTTCATTTCGGAAATAGGGAATTCAATATTCCGATATCCACGATGTCAAGACTGTGCCGAGAATGCCAATTTTCAGGCGTTACCTCTCACAATCACAAAGCAGTGGCCAAAGGTCTTCACTTAAAGGCCGAGAGCAACGGCGTTATTGTAGTGTTTTCACTGCTAATATACAAGCAAGACAGTGCGAAATAAGCCCAGAAATAAAGAACGTATCCGCTACGGCGGTGCGCATAAATTCGGCATTAATCGGCTATTACAGAAGATGAGAATTGCGTGTGCCTTTGATAGCAGCACATCACCTGGAACGCCACTCCTGGGATCGTGACCGTATCGCCTGGACATCCGGCGACTGGTAACCTTTGGCCTGGTCAAGTGAAGCCCGATTTCAGTTCGTAAGAGCTGATGGTAGGGTTCGAGTGTGGCACAGATCCCACAAAGCTAAGTTTTCAACAAGGCATTGAGCAAGATGGTGGTTGCACCATAATATTGTGGGCTGCGTTTATATGGAACGGACTCGGTTCCGTGGTTCATCTGAGCCGACCATTGACCGGAAATGGCTGTGTTCGGTTACCTGGAGATCATTTGCAGCCCTTCATGAAACAGCGTTGTCGTGTCACCGGGTCACAATCAATCGTGATTGGTTTGAATAATATTACGGATAATTCTTGCTGAACCGTCCCCTTGTAACAATTAATGAATTACTGTGCTTAAACTGACACACAATATTTTTTAGCGAAACGCAATCTGACTTTCAAAAATCCCTACAAAAGAATGCCCCTGACTAACATTAGCCTATATGTTTCACAAGTCACTTACCTCACAAAAATCTTCGTTACTCGAACTACTGCAATACAGCGAGCGCCACTACTGCTAGCTAAATAAAAGATTCAAACTACGGAATGCACTAACTACTGATAGGCATAGTTGGCGAATTAAAGATTTTAATAGACAACAAACAACGTATTTACCTTAATAGTCATAATATATATAGCAGTTCATGACATCCATTCTTACAAAATTCAAATCTCCGCCATCTCTCTCCCCACATCCACCACTGCTGGCGCCTTACCTCCAACTGCGCACGCTACGCGCTGTTAACATAAATCTACCCAACGGTACAATGCCGAGTATTACAAAAATGCCAACCAGCCACAGACTGCACACAGCAGAGCCAGTGATCTTTCATACAGAGCGCTATGTGGCGTTACTAATAAAAAAACCTAAACAGCCTACTTACATAGCCCCCATGCTCCCCACAAAAAATTTTACAAATTGCTTTGGGCAGTGGCCAATACAGATTTGAATTTTTTTTTCATAATTACAACAACAAAGGAATGAAATGCACACACTTATCGATACAATGTTGGTCAAAAGCCAAAATTTTCTCGCAGTCCATAAAGACAGTCCTGATCGTTCATCACAGTGAAATTGCAGTGTGTTTCTCAAAGTCTGAGCAGTAAAAGAAAATGCACACGGATGTAGTGGATTTCCATGCAGTCTTAAAGAAGTGGTGTTGTCCTTCCAACGGACAGACAGTGCTGACTCTTGACATGCAGACAGGTAATGGGCCACAACAAAGCAAACCCACAGCAGAGTCTAACTACTGATATGCATAGTTAGCAAATGAAAGATTTTAATAGAGAACAAACAATGTATTTACCTTAGTAGTCATAATATATATAGCAGTTCATGACGTCCATTCTTACAAATTTCAAAACTCCGCCATCTCTCTCCCCACATCCACCACTGCTGGGGGCTCACCTCCAACTGCGCAACGCTACGCGCTGTTCACATCCATCTGCCCAACGCTACAATGGCGAGTATTACAACAATGCCAACCAGTCACAGACTGCACACAGCACAGCCAGTGATTTTTCATACAGAGCGCTATGTGGCGTTACCAATAAAAAAACCTAAACAGCCTACTTACATAGCGAATGATTTGGCCACGCAGGACGTGCGACCCGAATCCTGTCGAACATTTATCGGAGATATTCGGGAGATCGGTTGGTGCACAACATCCTGCAGCGGCAACACTTTCGCAGTTATGGACGGCTATAGAGATAGCATGGATCAGTATTTCTCCAAGGGACTTCCAGCGACATGTTGAGTCAATGCCACATCCAGTTACTGGACTACTCAGTGGAATTGGAGGTGCGACCCGATAGTAGGAGACATCCCATGACTTATATCTCCTTAGTATATGTGAGTCCGTCAGCGAGCTGGGCAGCGCTGCTACGTGGAGGCAGCAGTCAGCGAAGGCCTGGGAGGGGCTGTCGCTGCTAGATTGCTGGTTTTTCTTCGAGTTCTACTGTCCTTCACAGGTCGATGTAGCAAATATCGCACTAGACTCTTTTTGGACCTATCAAACGAAGGGACTAGTAACGTTACGTTTTGAAAACTATTTTCTTTGTAATGGGAAACAAACCGACGCTCTGCATCGATAATGTATGTCGTATGAATGAAGGTATAAGCAGTATTTGTTTGGAATGACTCCAGCTACCATCGTAGAAAATGAAATTGCAAGTATATGATGAGAACCCCGTAGGAAATTCTACTGGCGATTTTTAGGAGACACACCCCTTATATATAAAGTGGTCGTTGTGCCCTATTATACAATTTAGGCTGTTGTTCTTCTTAAAGTACTTGTTGTGGATTCATCTGATTGGTTTCGTTGAAACTGCCAGTGGACCTAATTATTAAATCAATTTTTTTATAATTTGGTAAGGTGGCCGCTGAGCCTAACCATTTTAGATACGATTTTTATTGTGTCCACTGGAGGTGGTTCAGTTTCGTTCTAATTTATTTGTTTTAATAATCGTTGTTAAGAATATGTCACTTAATCAATTATCCCCTCCAATCTTTTGTCTGTCTGTCACACAGTGATGGCGGAGAGTTAGCTTCTGATTACATGGGTCTTTGTTAATTAGTACATTATTCTCCGTTGATGACATTGGAACATATCTACTGCTCGAGATTTGTTTATTTCGGGAAGGTGCCAGAGAGATGCCTCTAGTTAGTGAGCTAAGTAAAGAAGGATTGCAATATGATCTTAGTGGCTGCGAGCCCCCAGGGAGTGCAGTCTATCAAGTACGCATTCTGTACGTGGTACTGCACCGTCATGTTGTCACAACACCGACGCATACAAATGAGAAGAGTGAGAGCGCGATTCGGTTCTGTTTCCTTTAGGAGAAATAGCACACGTTGTTTCATTTTTTGAAGTAGGTAAGCCCCCCGCCCTCCCCCGCTCAAGTAAATAGTTTGAAGGCTCGAAGAATGCATTACTTGAATAGGTCGTGTGAATTCTACTACATTAAAGAGGAGGAACATTTGGGTGAACTGACAGACCAGTCACAACAACTAACTTCCGTCCTCTCCGAACGTTTTACGAAAATGTCCGCTCTGAAGGCAGGGGGGAAATTAAAAGTGAAAAGCGTGGAAGCTGCTCAACAGGAAACTGTACAGCCGCCAGATCGATAGGAAGGTGGTTGAGGGACTGCGAGAGGTCACAGCAGACCGAGGTTGAGTGGTTAGTTAGTTAAAGTACGTTATCCTTCGGTTAAAACTTACAAGAAGCGGGAAAACTGTCGGTAGACTACTTAGCCTACATTCAGTACCTGTTGTGCTTCCTAGTTGAGCTACTGGAGCAATGAGAAATTTAGCGATTGAGGAGAAATTTTATTAGTGGCAACGTCCAGAATGCACATGGAAGCTAGGGTGGCTCATTTAGCCTTACTACCGTTCGAGAATATTTGTGTACGAAATTAATATCCCCACGAGCACTGCAGGAGTAAACGCACAAGCACTAGTAGTTGACACAAAAACGGGGAACCATTACCACATTATGTGTGGCATATTGGGTGCACAGTAAAGGTTTTATGTCTACCATATAATTAAGCAGAAGTTATTAGCAGTATACTCGAAGGGATAAGCCCGGAGGATAGGCCTTGTTAGCTGCTTGTGGCGACACCAGTCATTCACGAATTTACAAAGCGTGGCAATGCTGGCGGACGTTGTCTGTTATGCGGATAAGAATCGCCTAAAGCAGATGGAAAGGACTGCCTTACAGTTAATAGGACGCCTTATTCATGTTTTAGATTAGGGACACCTGGCCATATTAAAAGAGTTAGCCCTTACATCTAGACTATGAACAGCTAGACTTCTGACTGACTAACGGCTAGGAATATGAACAACGTTAGGGAAAGAGAACCGCAGTGTGTGATATGGTAGTGGATAAGCCAATTTGCTCCTGTTCCACTTTCTTGTCTTAGTATGAACGAGGAACCGGTTTGACACGGTAGGCTCATTATCGTTAATTAATGAATAGAGATGTCACAAATGCCAATCTCCATGTCGGTGTCCACCGTTGAGTGCGGAAATTAGTAATTGCGTGGTGGACAGCATTGGTGAAATGCGTGTGTTGCGGGAATTCATCATCAAGCTGGGGATCGAGGGTTTCGTTTGGGAGTTGAAAGCGAAGGTAGAGCGTGCGTTAGTCATTCCTCCGATTAGTGGTCCTGATTTTATCCAACACATTGGCCTTATTATTAACTTGAGAGAACGCAAGTTTTCATTTAGTTTCACCATGGAGCGAAGTTATAAATTCCGTAATCATTTTCATGAAGCACTGGTGCAGGTTGACAGACTGAAAGAAACATTGGATCAAGAAAGTGAAAATTCGAGTCATCTGTCTTCCGAGCAGGCGGAGCAGTTGCTGCGCATATATAAGGCATATTGCGATGTGGTAACCGACTTTTTGGGAGTTACAAAATTCGGTGAGTACAAGATCGAGCTAGGTGATATTCCTGCTGAACATTAACTATACAGGCATTCTCCTTCGAGGTTGAAACATCTCAAGTTGGTAATGGTGGAAATGCTTCAGGATGGAATCATTAGACCTTCTGGCTCTCCATACTCTTCTTCCATATTTTTGGGTGAGAAAGGAGACGGGGAGTTTTACCTATAGTGGGTTATCATGCTTTGTACAGAAAGATAATATTGTAGTACACTCCGTTCCTCAATCTGCATTCCATTTTCTCCTGGATTTGCAAGTATAAGTTCTTCAGTACACTAGATCTAAAACAGGTTTGTTTCGGATTCTGTTTCCTGAAGACTCTAAACAGAACACAGCCTTTTCTAAACATTGAAATATCTATGAGTTTAATGTCCCATTTGGACTGTCGACTGGAGCGGCAGTACTATCCCGACTCTTAGACAACATTTTTTCAAACATCAGTTTTAAGATTGTGTATCAGTACATGGATGACTTGATTGAGTAAGAATATTTCCAAACTTCTTAGACACGTTGAGGATGTCCTGTACTGAAAAAGGAGGATGGCGCTCACAGTTAAGTCATTTCAGGTAACATTTGCTCAGTTACCGGTGTCTTTCCTGGGACGTATTGTTTCTCCTCCTTCTTAGTGGCAACCAACCAAGGCTGACCAGGCACGCAATAAAATCTGTCCTGCCCGCTTGTTCGGCGGTGACTCCAGGTTCCTAGTGACGTCCCCCTTCTGCGACGCCCAGCGTTCTCTCATGTAGAGCACCGTCGTTTGCCTTCGTGTCTCCAAGTGGTAGTGATGTCAAGTCGCTTTGTCAGCTCCGTTGCGTTGCAGTACCGCCGCTGCTACTGCTCTAGTCTCGTGCATATCTCTACGGACTACCCTAGTACACCTTACGTCTACGAATCAGCATGTTTTTAGAAAGCATGGCTCGTATGAAACGCAACATGCCCCTTTTATCACATGATATACTGCGAAATATGGATGAAGTGCAACAGGCAGGTGCCATATGTCAAGATTTCCGGAAAGGTGCCCCATTGCAGGCAGTTAACGAAGATACGATACGGCCGCTGTGGCCGAGTGGTTCTAGGCGTTTCAGTCCGGAACTGCGCTCCTGCTACGGTCGCAGGTTTGCCTCGGGCATGGATGTGTGTGATGTCCTCAGGTTAGTTAGGTTTAAGTAGTTCTCAGTCTAGGGGACTGATGACCTAAGATGTTATGTCCGATAGTGCTCAGAGCCATTTGAATCATTTTGAAGATACGAGCTTATGGAATAATTTCACAGGAATGTGAGTGGCTCGTAGCCGCTGTTGTTCTCTGCATACATAAATGATTGGTCCGAAGGGTGGGCAACAATCTGCCGTTTTTTGCTGATAATGCCGTGGTGTGCGGTAAGGTGTCGATGTTGGGTGACTGTAGGAAGATATAAGAGGACTGAGACAAAATTTCCAGTTGGTTGAATGGCAGCTGGCCCTAAACGAGGAAAAATGTAAGTTAATGTGGATGAGTAGGAAGTATAAATCTGTAATGTTCGAATACATTATTACTGTCTTGCTTAACACAGTGCAGTCGTTTCAATATTTGGGCATAACAAGCAAAGCGATATGAGGCGGAACGAACATGTGAGAACTGTAATAGCAAAGGCAAAGGGAAACATCGAAGCAATTCAGAGGTGGGCTTATATATATACAAAAAACTGAATAAAGCAATTTTAATGCAGTTTTCCTGGTGACATGTACGTCTGGTTTCATGATGTAGGTATACTTGCGTATTACATATGTGTAAAGGAAAAGTATGACGTAAAGCTAAAAAGCAAGACGATTTTGTTAGTGTCAGGAAGGTTCCCTTTCCTCACTACACTACAATTTCAAAATAATTTTTGAGTTGAGTTACGTGTTTTACAATACAACTTCACATGTGAAGGTTACGTATTGTAAAAATCACTGTGGGAGAAGGGGGACCGTAGCACAGAGGGAACTTTTCAGGTGTATTGCTACAGACGGATGCATGACATAAAGTGTACTCTGCCAGTATTACTTGCAAAGGGATTCGTAAGCGAACAGAGGAATTGTTATGGAAAGATACTATGGAATATACTCTGAAGATTGGTTTGATACAGTGCTCCACGATAGTCTGTCCAGTGTGAGCCCCTTCCTGTCCACATAACTACCGCAACGTTAATCCATTTGATTCTACTTTATTTATTTAAGTCTTGTTCTCTTTCTACGATTTTTAACCCACACGCTTCTATCCTCCACCAAACTCAGATTTCTTCGAAGCCTCAGGGTGTGTCCTAACAGTCTGTAGTCCTACATGTCATATTCGATCTGAACATTCATAGTAATCTCTGACACCTCCGCTCTTCACAATTTGCTATTCTATTCTTGTATGAAATGATTATCATCCACTCTTCACCTCCATACAAGATTTCACTCTATATGAATAACTTCAGAAAAGATTTACTAACGCATAAATCTATATAAGTTGTTAACAAGCTCCTCTTTTACAGAAACTCTTTATCTTTCTATGGCCTATCTACATTTCGTTTAGTTGCTACTTCGGCCATGGTAATTTTGCTGTCCAAATAACAAAACTCATCGACTACTTATAGTCTTTCAAGTACGAAACTAATTACGTCGGAATCGCATGATTAATGGGGACATGTTCTTGAAAAAGAGCAAATTTTTAATAACATTTTCTGGGTCTGCAGAAAAGAGCATTTGATGCTGATTTCAAAAGTGCATAGCTTATGGGTATTATCATTTTCCGTTCATTCTGAAATTGAGGTTGAACGTAATGTTGCACAGGGGCCAAGTCCTCTGTCAGTTTGAAGTGCGTCAGAATACATGATGCATTACTTTTTCCTTCCTTTTTTCCAGTCTTTAGTTACAGATTGTTAACACAGGTGTAGTCTAGAAGGCGCTAACTCCCAGAACCAAAGTACAGGCATGTCTAGAAGGCTATAGTTGAAATGTAAACAAAGATCTGAGAATATATGATTTCCAAATTTCATATGCGTGTGGTTTTATAGTTATTGTGTGTTCTTTTGTTTCTGTGTGTGTGCTTCCTTTGCTACAAATGCCGAGAGTAAGGAAATTTAGCCCCAAACGAAAGTTTCGCGGCAACAAGGTCCAAATACAACCGAATAATATACATCAGTTGCTTCAAAAGTCACCCTCAGAAACTGTGTCAACAGGCAGTGCTTCTAGACGTAAACTTTCGCTTTGTGGACGTAAAAAGAACAAGCCTAGTAGTATTGCGAGCAGCAGTAGCGACGGAAATGTTATTGTGAACCTAAATATGCTGTCAAGACTTTTGGAGAGTGCTGTGAAATCTAAGTACTGCAATTGTGAAGATAGTACTGACGTTTTGAGGACATTTCAGCAAGGAACGGTTTTTCAAGTCGGTTAATGACTGAATGTAACTCGTGTAAGACGCAAATAGCCGTTAACTGATAGTTAACATTATAATGTAAATATTCAGCTTGCTTATGCAATGCGATATACTGGAAGGGGAAGGAGAGTTGCTCACACTTTTTGTGTAGTGATGGATTTGCCTCCACCTCCACTGAGGATTGACATATACAATAAATTAATACATAATGCTTTATGTGGTGTAAGTGAACATTCAACGAAAAGAGCAACAGAATAAGCGGTAACCTTGTCTGAGAGTACACACATTGTGGCAGCATTTGATGGATCTTGGCTGAAATGAAGCCTTACTTCTCTGAATGGGGTTGTAACTGCCACATTCATTGAAACTGGTAAGATACTAGATTATGAATGTCTAACAAAGCACTGCCAAGGTTGTTCAGGTAAATTTATTGTTACCCATGTTTTAGTAAAGAGCTTTGTTGACCCAAGCGAAGCCATAGAAACTAAAGAAGCTCTAAACATTTTTAGCAGATCAGAGGTCAGTCGTGGTGTGAGGTATGTAGGCTACTTTGGGGATGGAGACTATAAAGGACACACAACTGTTGTTAATGACAGACCATATGGAAACACTCTGGCAAAAAGCTTCAATGTGTTTGGTATGTTCAAAAAAGGATGGGAACTCGGCTGAGAGAATTATGTAAAGACTTCAGTTGAAAAAAAAAAAAAAAAAAACTGTCAGACGAAAAACTCGTAGATGGTCCAGGTCATCTTACAAAAAGTGACACTGAATCTTTGACTAAAATATTATGGACTATAAGTAAGGAGAAATGTAGGAGATTTGGAGAACATGAGACGAGCTAATTTGGGAAAATGGTTTCGTAGAGTGTCAACAGATGAAACCCCACAGCATTGTTTGTGTCCAAAAGGGGACGATTCGTGTTGCAAGTACTGGTTGAGCAAAGCTATAGGTAAACAATATGCTCACAATCATTCCTTACCACTTGCTATAATGGAGGCAATTAAGCCTATATATGGGGATCTGGCAAATAAAAATCTACTTGGTCTCTCTCAGAATGCAAATGAAAGGTTCAACAGCTGTATATCGGAGAGAATACGCAAAACTGTATTTGTATGACTGTCAGTGCTGAAAATTGGTGTAATGGATGCAACAATAACATTCACTGATGGTGCAATACCAAGGATCAATGTTATGACGAAATTGAATATCCAGACGGGAAGGAATATGGCTTCAGCTCTTACTGCTATTGATAAGCGGCGGGTAACCGAAGCAGAGGCAGCTGCAGAAGCTGCTACCAAGGAGTCAAGGCTAAAGAAAAGAATGAAAAGAAAGAGTATGGAGGATAAGGAAGCAGGAGGACAACTTGAATATGCAGCTGGAATGTTCTAAACGAGCATAGTGGTAAGTTAATAAATCTGTAAATCTTCTTTTGCGATTTACTGAAGACTTGAATTTTCATCATTCGGGTATACATTTCTCCTAAGTGACTGACGTTAAACTCACAAAAAATGATACAGATATTTAGAATGACCTCCTCTACGTCCCTTGCCTACTACTTCCTGAAACATTTATAACATGATAATGAAGTCGGTGGTATTTAAGCTACATTTTTTAAATATTTTGTTGTAGTAAAATAAATTAATTGTCTTTTTCACATATGAGCAGGGAAGGAAATTGGAAGCATGAAACACTCATGGGAATATTGTTTGTATTCTGACTCTTTTCCAATCTGTGCAGTTAGTGGTTCCAAGGAAAATGGTACCGCAGTGAAATAGTGTTCGTTTTTTATACTATTATAAATATTGTTGCCATTAGCAACTTATACTAAACATCTCAGTCATTTTTTGGGAAATATCTTGACTAATGACCCTAATTGTGTGTAAGAATTTTGAGCTGTCTCTTATTTATAGATCAGTTGCATTATGAGGGTGAATATAATGCTAGAAAAGCAGCCCGTTCAGGGGCATGTCCCTTAGTTCGACTACATTCCTTTTACTTTTCTTAATGTCCGCCGTAGAACTTATATTCAATAGACTATCCAGTCCGTTTAACTGCTCTTGCAGATCCTTTGCTGACTCTGGCAGAATTACAGCGACATCGGCTAAACTCAAAATTTTTCTGTTTTTCCTTGACCCTTAATTAATCTCCTAATTCCTCCTTAATTTTCTTTACTTCTTCCTCAGTCTACAGAGTGGAGGATATCGAGAAAGGCTTTAATCTTGTCACTCCTTCTCAACCACTACCTCCGACGCTCCTCATTGCAGTCTAGTCTCTGAATTGGTTCCACACAACTTCTTGTTCCCTGTATTTTGTCATGCTACCTTCGAAATTTCATAGACTATATTCCACGCAACACTGACAAAATTCTATTTAGAAATACTGTAAGCGTAGGTTTGCTTTTCTTAAACCTATATTCTGTAACAGCCTGGTGTGACACTATTAGAGTGGCAGGATGGCAAAATTTTGTGTAAGGCAGTGTAGGCTGGCTAGCGCTCTGTATCCAAAGCGTTACAATTGAATCATCATCTCTGTATCATCAACGAGAAAAGCTGCGAATACAGCACGCTGATTCATTCACCTCAGTAGATTCTTGAAGTCACTGTCTCTGTTGTGGCTCCTCACATAATACTGTGGTTGATGTGTTCTGCCTACTCGTCAAATATGGAGTGCCTAGGAAACCTGCTTTCTCGGATCACTACACAACAACTCAAGAAAACCGTACGAATGAATTATTACTACAGTAAGATAAATGACAATACTTAATTTTGAGAATATCTAGTGATGATCCACAAGCTATGGGCGACAGACAAAATAAGAAATCTCATCAGTATACACAATGTCTAATACAAGTGAAATTATACAGTTCCTAAGTCGCCGCTGTAGAGCTCGTAGAACGGCTAGTCTCCAACTGGGATGCACCCAGGAGGCGCGGCGCTTATGTTCTCTTCTCCTTGACGGCGCTGCTATCTCGGTGTCGTCCTAGAGATGTGTTGGTCAGCGTTCTATTGGCTGACGTCTTCTTCACAGCCCTCTCTGCTCTGACGTTGGTTACCTTCGTATCGGCGACTGAGTTTACGCCGGAACAGTGATGTCATGCAGGGCGGTGGGCGGCAGGCAGAGCACGTATATTGGCGTCGACCACCACATCGTGGACTATGTGTTTCTTGGACACTCTCGTGGACGTTGTCGAGGTGTCTCCAGCAACTCTGCACGTGATGTAGGCGGTAGTACAGAGTTACGGCAGGCCTTTGCCCCAGAGGTAGACCATGGCTGCTGGTGTCTGCACAGACACTGAAGTTGGAGGCAGCAGCATTTAGTGTCTCAGCGGATATATTGACAGATTAAATGTGTGCTAAAGGCTATCAGTTCGGCTCTCAGAAAGCCAGAGACAGACGTCATAAAGACCTGAAATCAGTGGGTGACATGACGACAGCTCACAACGGCAGGTATGTCAGACCAAGGAGGTAGAAGTCATATGAAGAACAGTAGAGTCCACGTCACAGTGTCTGCCTCATAGCTTGCTCACTATAATTGAATAGGTTATTGGTTTTGAAGCCTAACTAATTTTTACTGTCGGTGCGAGGCAATGACGTTATGTCTGGCTGAGGATGATCGAATCTGTCCACGTTTTCTGAGCTCATCATTGTTATTTGATACACCTCAGTGTCACATTAGCGGCATCCTGGGTTTCAGTTTGATGGAACAATTACCAGTTCTTGTGGCATCATACTGTACCGTTACAATGACGTTACGATCCTGCCTCATTGATGTCATGTTGCTGAACTAACGATTCAGACTTCCCACTCGAGCGAGATGAAGCAATAGCTTCCGGCGTGTGCCACATTATGTGTAACACTGTCTCTCTGTCTGTCATTTCTATTGCTACATGGCACACTTTCCTGGTTTAACCTGGCTTAGTGCTGGCAGAGGAAAGCTTAAGGAAATTCATTTTTTTAAATTATTTTTCCATGATATCTTTGTCTCTCACAGCACTTCTAATGTTAGTAACATGTTCAACACAGCCTAGTCTATCTCAGCATTTCCCAGGATGCCATAGTGATTTTCTCTGAGGTAGGTTCTAACAGTTTTTCTATTCTTCTGTAAATAAGAATTACTAAATTCAGAGGTCGTCAGCATTAACATGTGTCAGCACCTGCTTTCTTGGAATTGGAGATATTACTTTGTTTCCGAAGTCTGGGGGTATTTCGCTTGTTTCATATTTCGTGCACAACAGATTCAGTAATTTAGTGATGGATAGCTGTCCCAAGCATCTCAATAAGTGTGACGGAATGTCATTTACTCCATGAACCTCGTTTCTTCTCACATGTTTCAGTGCTTTGTCCATTCTTCTCTCAGTATCATGGTTGCCATCTCTTTCTATAACATTGTCCTCAAGTGTGTTTCCATTGCATAGACCCTCCATATATTAATTCTTAGTTTTACCTTTCCCTTCTTTGCTTAATATTTGTATGCCTTGTGAGCTCTTCGTATTAATACAACTGCTTCTCATTTTCCCAAGTTCTCTTTAATTTTCCCATTGGCAGTATCTATCATTCTCCTAGTTACGTTTGCTTCAGCAGCCTTGCAGTTGTTCTTTATCCATTACTACTTATCCATTTTGGTTTGTGTCGGTCCATCTCTTTACACGTAGATTTGGGACCTTGTTCCCGATCTTTAATAGTATTCCATCGACTGCGGAAATGCAAAAGATACACCGATAATTATATATACCAATTAATGGCAATTACAACCCACGCTATTGGTCCTCCATAGACTACAAGACGAAACGTAAGACACAAATACAGACGACAAAATATTGTAAACTGACATTGCTGTTTATCGGTGCCCAGACCATGTTTCGCACGCTGCTACACTAACACCCAATTCGCGTGTGGAAAAATATCTTGAAGATGCTCAGTGCTGACACAAACATAAAAAACAGTTTACATTACCCCTGTTCACAGAACTCCTGTACATATACGTTGACTCTGGATATAGTATCACACACACAGTCCCTTTGACTGTTCAGAGATGTCACTAAACCCACCCAGAGACGTAAACAACCATTCATGAGCAACGCCTGTTTGACAGACGATCAGTTCCAGTCATTCCACCAGGAAGGAAGTACACGGCTCATGTTGTCTGCAGTTCAACCACGCCTAGAAGGTGAATACCGCGTTTCGATGGCGTACGCATTCTTACTTTGCGTCAGGAAGGGCACTCAAAATGGAAGTGCCCAGGCGTCTCGGAGTGAAACATAGCGATGTTATTCGGACATGGAGGAGATACAGAGAGACAGGAACTGTCGATGACATATGTCACTCAGGCCGCCCAACGACTACTACTGCAGTGTATGACCGCTACCTACAGATAATGGCTCGGAGGAACCCTGACCGCAACGCCACCATGTTCAATAATGTCTTCCGTGTAGGCATAGGACGTCGTGTTACGACTTAAACTGTGCGCAAGAGGGTGCATGATGCGCAACTTCACTCCCGACGAACACGCTGAGGTCCATCTTTTCAACCACGACACAGCGCGGTACAGATGGGCACAACAACATGCCGAAAAGTCCGCTCAGGATTGGCATCACTTTCTGTTCACTGATGACTGTCGCATATGCCCTCAACCAGACAATCGTCGGAGACGTGTTTGGAGGCCACCCGGTCAGGCTGAACGCCTTAGACACACTATCCAGCGAGTGCAGGAAGGTCGAGATTCCTTTCCGTTTTGGGGTGGCTTTATGTGGGGCCGACGTACGCCGCTGGTGTTGGCGAGCCATTCGTCTTCATGGGCGACAATTCGCTCCCCCATCGTGCAGATGTTGTGAATGACTTCCTTCAGGATAACAACATCGCTTGAATAGTGGCTAGCATGTTATCCAGACATGAACCCTATCGACATACCTGGGATAGATTGAAAAGGGCTTTTTATGGATGACGTGGCCGACCAATCATTCTGAGGGACCTAAGCCAAATCGCCGTTGAGGTGTGAGACCATCTGGACCAACAGTGCCAACTCGTAGATAGTACGCCACGACGAATACAGGCATTCATCAAGTAAGGGGACGTCCTCCTGTGTATTACAGGTACTGGTATATGCACCAATCTGGACCATTAACTCTGACGTTCTCACTGTATTGTGTTACAATATGCAATGCGTGGTTTTTATGAGTAATAAAAAGGGTGGAAATAATGTTTATGTTGCTCTCTGTTGCAATTTTCTGTACATTTTCCGGAACTCTCGGAACCAAGGTCATGTAAAACTTTTCTTGATTTCTGTGCTTACAGGATGTAATTCTTTCTGTATTAGTAACCACTGGTAACACTAAACCTCCAATTCCCTTGCAGTTTTACCATTCTATTTATTAAAGATAGCGACGTTGTATTACTTTGAAATTTGGTGTTTGTGACTATTAAAGTGTACGTAAGAAAAATTTTGAACTTTCAGCCAAATGTTAAGAGTTATTAAATATTATAATAGTACTGCACCTCTCGTATTTATCTCAGACACTCATCATTTTGAGGATAAGAGACGAAAAGAATCTTTATGCACATCTACCGTTCCGCAAGAAATAATGTCGCATGTTTTAAATCTTTTTTATAACCTACTTTATTTACTTTGTTAGTATATACGGACACACGCCAGGCGAGCGTTGTCAGTTCAGTTGTGAATCTGAGTCCTCTTAAAGCCAGATCCATTCTCATGAGAATGTGATGCCTAGCTACGATGGCTGTTGAAGCATTATTCAAGTGCCATCTCTCAGCATTTAATCATGGTGACAAAGTAGAAGGGTAGTCGAGTTGAGTTCTGAAGTGCGCACCCTGACGCACGCCACGCAAAGGCTGTGACTGCATTCCGTGGTATAGTGCGAGGGCTGCTGTGTTCCCGACAGCCGAGAAGGCGTCGGCTGCGGTTTCTGACAAATTTGACACCTCAAAAGTTGCTGTCGCCCGTGTCGCAGCTACCCTCGCAACTCGCAACACTGGCCAAGTTGTGCCTTCCATCTACCACGCTCTTGCTTTCCGTCGCGCCTCACTATTGCGTAGGACAAGTGGTGCCTCAGCCTAGCTACCTCTGTGATATGCACCAGTTTCAGCAAGTTCAGAAATATTTTAGGTAACAACAGCACCGATGGCAAGCTGTACAGTGCCACACAGTAGTTAACTAAGGATGTTCCGCTTACGACGGAAGCTCAGGCAGGTTTCACAGGATATTCACCGGCTAGCTCCGTCTAGAGCTGCCACATGAGCTCCCGGCACTATAAAATAAAGACATTTAGTGTACAGGATGTAAAATCAAACACCTTTCAACCTTTTAGTTTCTTCATTTATTTTGTTCGGCTACCAGTTTCGGCGATTTACAACTCCATCTTCGGCGCCTCATCGACGCGTAGGAGGATTCCACCTCGGCTCTGGTCAAAACAGGGGCCAGCAGTACTGGTATTAGTAGAATTCTGCTTGCTGTAGCGATCCCTTGGTTGAGGGTATGTTAGTTTCAAATTCCAGTAGAATACGCCTTCAATATTAAAGCCGAAAATGGTCGTGCAGTAAAAGAAAGAACTCGTAAGCAACTGCAGCGATAATACTTCAAATCAGAACACAGAGATAAGCAGTAGTGGCGCTCTCCAAACCTGGAGAAACTAATAACTAATACAGAAGACAGAGACGAATCAATAAAAACTAAAATTTAATTACTTTTCATTTTAAAAAAACAGAAAGAAGGAAAAGAAAAGTATTTTCCACACTTACAGCTTATGTAATAAATTGACAATTAGTGTCACTCTATTTAACTTAATTTTGCCATTTGCATGAAAACACAACGCTTAGTACTGTTGTAACTGTGAGTATGTTTGCTATCACGTGTCACCCAGTGTACATATATCTTTACTGTTTGGACAAGTTACCCTGTGTGACGATGCTGTGTATATATTTTATGTTTTACTGCTGATTTCCAGTACAGCTTACATGGTATATTTCACTACGAGTATTTTACTGTTTTGAATAATCACATTACTGTTATGCGATGTTAACTAAAAATAAGCATTTCTGACTTGCTTCTTACTTTTCACGGGCAAGTCTCTGCTTGCATTTACTGACGGTAACGGAAATAAATGCATGGACGCGTCAATGTACAAAACATTTTTTTACGGGGCTGCACAAGCTTTTCGTTTCAATTTCTGTCATAGATAACGGGGTACGTTCAACGAATTAGCCTTTCTCTAAATTAAGATTTATTAATGTTATTTGTTAGCCATTAGATAACGTATCTCCCCTATTTTCGTTTCAGGGTGTACATAGTACGTTTTACCTGAAGATTTTAAATATATAAAATAAGAAAATTATGGACGATGCAGCGGTCTCGTACACTGCTAGTGCGTTTATAACGCTAAATGTAGTATGTTAATCCCCTGCCTAAAAGTTAAAAGTAAGCCAATAACAATTTTTTCATAACTTCGTTATTTAAGATAATATTTATTTTGGTTTGTCTGTTCTCAGATCTCAAGATTGCTTTTAACATACCGAAACTGGTCATCACATTGTAAATGTTAAATACGATTGACACAATAATGTACAGAAAAGTTTTAAAAGTTTTAAGTAGTTTAGTACAACGTTACCATAATTTCACATTTGTTTATCTGCTTCCGAGCCGTTACTCCTATTCTGAAAATATCAGATATATTCAAGAAAGTAGCACGTTTCACTACAATATAACAATAACTTCATAATCAAAAAACAGGATCCCATACGTAGGCTTAACGGCAGTAGTTTTTGAGCCGTGTCATTGGCAACTGAAATGATTCCGAGAGAGGGGTAGGAAGAGATAGCAGAGAGGGAGTAGGAGGCGGGGCTCTGTGGCTGTACACCGCTGAGTGGGCTGTTTCTGTATTAATGTAGTTTCTTCTGAACCCCATGGGCATTGTGTGGTATCAACGTTCGATAGCACACTTGTTAGGGGTTGCAGTTATCGACGCCGGTCCATATTAGTATGTTCGACCCTCAAGTCGCGACCAGCGGCGCTAGCGCCGTTCCGCGGCTTGCATCAAGTTTCTAGCGAGCTCTCGTCCACTCTTGATTGGGACATCATGTAGTAAAGTAGCTGATAGGAAGCAACCTCTAACAAGGCGCTTAGTAACGTATCGATAGCTATCTGTTGATAATCATGTGTATGCAGCCAAGAAGAATCCTGTACAACCAGTTAAGTACAATACGTATAATTTTTTACCCACGACTTCTAATAATTTTAGTCGTTGCAGATGCAGACCATGCAGCCAGCAGCTTATCCACGTTACTGACAAACCTGCTGTGATTATATGTTTCTATTTAGCATTGGCCACCAGTCAACATTGCCGACGTCTCCTACGTCGTCGTCATAACACATTCATCAGCAACATACCCAAACCGTCTTTAACTACAAGAAGGTGGGAAACGCTCGTGATTTTTTATATTGCACATTACTGTCGAAGTGGAAGATTATTGGCAATTCAGTAACACTTAAGCATCTATGTATTGTTGGGCGGCAAGCTCCGTGCTGGTGTCGATTCGACACAAGACTTCGGTCGATGAAACAGAGATACACTCGAGCATTCTCTGAATAGTCCTGATCACTCCCTATACGATTATCACGCCTTCGGTCCCTTAAAAAAAATCTTGACTGGTCGATGGTTCCTATCGGAAGAAGATGTGCAGCAGACAGTTACGGACTTATTTACGCAGCAGGACACGGTGTTTCACCAAACGGGTATGTTCTACCTGGTCCGTCCGTGGGATGATTGTCTCGTTGCTCTCGACGATTTTGCCTGATCGATACCGATCCACCACTGTACGGCCTCCTAACGGAAAACGTTTCCGTCACCCCTAATACTTAACATTCTTAGTAGCTGGGGTAAAGTAGGCTGCAGCTTGCCTGTTTCTTACGAACGATTCCTACGCATTGCTACCTGCGGACGCTCGCTTTGTCAGGGAGACACGCCGCTCGGAACAGTGGAGCCATCACGCTGAGCGGTCTCCATCTACGAAACAAATTGCCGCCGCGGAGAATGGTCCCGGCGCTGGCGGTGGAAGGCAATCTCGCTGTTTAACGAGGGCGCGTCCGCGGCATCGGCGGGCGAAGATTAATGGCGGCGTTGCTCTGCCACCACCTCTGGCTTACGCTCGCCCTGTCGGTGGGAACCCGCAGCTCGCACGACGCGACGGCAACACCACCGTCAGGCGATCACAGGCCCATTAGCTCCGTCTCGTCCGTGGATCTTCGTGTCACTTGTACATCTGTGCATCAATTACATCGTTTGAAATCAGTGTTGTAAAATTATCCGAAAATAGAATTTTAGGCAAAGGCAGTCTAAAGGTACAGCGTGACATTAAAAATAAAAAAATATAAAAGGTACTTTGACTGGAGTCCCATTTTGATGAGTTTGGCCGCCTGGTGCATGACTGTTTATTTGCGCCATTTTGGCCACTTGCGTGTCGATGACGATGAAATGATGAGAAAAACGCTATAGTCAGTCCACGAGGGGAGAAAATTTCCGAAACTTCCGGAAATCTAACCCAAGGACGTCTCACGGTAATCAGCCATTCGGCTTCACAGTCTGACATCACGTAGAAGGTTTATTGTGAACTTATACAGCAATGGCTGTTTGACTGGTTGGTTGATTAAAGGAACCAAACTACTACGTCATCAGTTCCTTTTTCCACGAACAGTCGGGTCTACATGACTGTACATCGCAGATCGTCTTCGATACAAAACCCAGGGGTAGAGACTCCAATGTCTACCAAAGGGCAACGAATTCTGCATAAGGGAGAAAGAAGAAGAAAGGGAGATGTAAGAAGAAAGTCAGGCGAGGTGCCCCGTATTGTAAGGAGATGCAAGCCAGCAAAAGCAGTATGCAGTGAGGAGATATACATCCCCCACTCCCCCGCCACTTACCAGAGGTAACGAACTGCCTAGCGAAGACTAGCACGGGGCCAGGGCAAGAGGAGCACCCATGACAAAAGACGAAAAAATCGAAAAGACCACGCGAAAGGGGGGACGAACAGTAAAAGCGCAGGCAGGACAGCCATAGCCCGATCTGGACAGAGTAGACAACAGAGTGCCTGCCAATTTCTCAGTGAGCTCAAAGGCAATATCTAAGACTATACAGAACGTAAACGATAACTGTTTACAACGTACCACAGTGATGTACGGCACGTCGAAACGAATTGCTTGTTATTCGACACATGAGATCTTGGGAGCTTGCAAATAAATTCAAACTGGTTACAAAGGCCATTTAAGATACAAAACGAGTGAGATTCCAGGATTTCCAATATCTTCTATTTCTATTATGTCACCGGCTTAATCGTCTAGTTCGTTAAGAGCCTTTGAGGGTAGTGAAAGAAAAAACACTTTTGTAAACATAGTGCGAAACCTAATTTCAGGCTGTGTCCTGGACTGACAGTCTACAAGTGTTGTGCACCAATTTGTTCGTCTCGACTTCATCTACACATCTCTCTTGTCACATTGTAAGCCGTTACTTTTCACAACCTGTAGAAGAGATAAAATATACTGAATTTTGCCTTTCTCTCTTTCATTGCCACTTTCGGAGTCTGATTTTCCACACGAAGTAGTCTGTAGCATGTAATGCACGTCAGTACACAAGACTCTGACCACTTGTGTCCTATTTTGGCAGTACAGTACAAAGGACGTATTGTCAAATGTCAGCTGTAGGTACTACGAGTGCTGAGACATGGCTGTCTCCGTATCTCAAATGAGAAAGTCGAAATCCCGAGATTGCGTAGAATAGTAACAATTTTGTGGTTGCGCTTCCTGTTATTGCACATGATGTCTGTTTCTGATACAGATGAGACGATATATACTGAATCAAAAATAGTCCGGACAGGCCTTGAATGTTTAACGGTACCGACCAGCCGCTGTGTCATCCTCAGCCCTTATGTGTCAGCAGATGTAGATGCGGAGTAGATTGTAGTTATTCATGAAACGTATAGGTTATTGTTAGTTGGGTCATCGATCTCATCGAATTAGGGAAGGAAGTCGGCCGTGCCCTTTCAGAGGAATCATCCCAGCATTTGCCTGAAGCGATTTGGGGAAATCACGGAAAACCTAAATCAGGATGGCCGGACGCGGGATTGAACCGTCGTCCTCCCAAATGCGAGTCCATTGTGCTACCACTGCGCCACCTCGCTCGGTATTGTTAGTCAGGGCCATTCTTTTGTAGGGATTATTGAAAGATTCCGTTGCGCTAAAAATATTGTGTGTCAGTTTAGTGATGATCAGAATAAGTAAAGAGAGAAATGTCTGAGTATGTTCAGTTTTGTTCTGCTGTTTGAAAATCGAATAACCTAAGGGGTTTATCAGCACAGTAATTCATAAATTTTTTTAAGGGGACGTTTCAAAATGTGTGATGAAATATTAGTTCCTGATAAGCTGGAACAAAATTATAACGCGGCAGTAATATCTTACTTTGTTTCTGTTGTATCTGTAAATATTTATTTATGACCATTGAGAGAATGTCAGCTGCACTCAGCAGCCAAAAAAATTAAGTCTCCATTTTTTTTCGAAATAACTAGAGTGTGGGACACGTCATACTCAAATACCGACGAAGCTCACTTGTACTGAACCCGAACTACCAAGATCCGCTTTAGAGGTGAAAGCGTAAACATAGTCTCTTTTCCAAACAATCAAATTTAGCGAGGCGAATGTTTTGTGTTTCGCCCTCAAATGTGAATAGCGAAAGAAATATAGTGTAGTTTGAAACGTTATATTTCACAGACGAAGCAAACTTTGTCCAAAACGAGTCGATTTATTGTAATTTTGTCAACAGGGAATAATTTGGAAACGGTTTGGTCTTGTTAGATTTCTAATTTGTTAGGTGGTCAAATTCACATCTGTACAATTGAATGAAGGAAGCAGATGGTGATACTAAAAAGCAACGTGATTTTTCATTATGAGACCGACAAAAGTTCGTAGTTACATAGGGGAAATTCCTTGTTGTTTCCGAAGTTTCGTTGTTGAATAACATACGCTAATTTCTCTTATGGATCATAATAGTGTCGTCATTAGAGGCTGCCCCACAGGAATATAGGTCTGCAGCATAACAAAGTTATGTGAACGTAGGTGCATCAACTGGTGGCAGTATGGGAGGTGCTACACCACCTGCACGCCCACACAGCTTCCATAAAAACGGCCGCAACAGTAGCGCGGTGAGCTCGCCAGACTGCGAGCCCTCTGCCCTCTACCGGCCGCGGTGGCCGATCGGTTCTAGACGCTTAAGTCTGGAACCGCGCGATTGCTACGGTCGCAGGTTCGCATCCTGCCTCGGGCATGGATGTATATGATGTCCTTAGGTTAGTTAGGTTTAATTAGTTCTACGTTCTAGGGGACTGATGGCCTCAGATATTAAGTTCCACAGTGCTCAGAGCCATTTGAACCTCTGCCCTCCCTCGGCGCCTCGTTCGACCAGTCTGTGCCCTTAATGCGTTTGAACTCCGGAACGCATGCCCGAGCGCGGTGAAATGGAGCCAGTACGAGCGATCGAAACGTCCTATTTGCAGACCTGTAGTTGAGATCTCCCTCTGTGACGAAAATTCGACTGATCTATGTACGATCGCAAGTCTTCTACGGGGTACAAGTGCCGAACGCCTATGAAGAGCACTAATTCTTTCTACGACATTATTTCTCGCAGGATCTAATTGGAAACCGCCGTCTCGATTCGTAACAGCCCCAGATAATGCTATTTCTACTGGGTAATTGATCAGGCTTTCAGAGATCTCATACCTAAGAGCCCCAGAGTGCTATTTCTACTGAATCATTGATCAGTCTCTCAGGGTCTCATTTATGTGCCAGAATTTTACTAACATTCATATTGTTCATCGAATGACGAGTAGAAATACTGTGTTCAGCGACTGCGGATTTACTGGCTTGGAGGAGGGATATAAGCTGCTGGTGTTCCACAATGCGCCCCTCAACAGTGCACGTTGTTTGCCCATAGAAGGTGATTTTTTTTCTACTGTGTACAAACTCTGGGGATTGATCGAGGAGAGCACGTCTTATGAACTTATGTTCGTAAATGCATACGTTCTATGCTAGAGATCATTTATTCAATCATCATACTTTGTTACAGAGTCTGCGGTCAACTAAGCGCTGTACCATGCAGGTAGTGTTACAGCATGTGTTTAAAATCGTTTAAATGTACCTCAACGCATGAGTGTACGCGCCGTGGCGTGTTCTGTCTCACACGTTCACATTAGCAAAGTGTCTCCAAATCTGGAATGGGCTGTGCATATACGATATTTTTGAGACGCCCCACGAACAGAAATCGCACGGGTTGAGATCCGGTAAACGTGCAGACCACACAACTGGACCCCTTCGTCCGAAGCATCAACCAGGTAAGACACGATTGAGATGCGTCCGGACGTTAACAGCGTAATGGCCTGGAACACCATCATGCAGCAGCCACATAACCCTTCGAATCATCAATGGCACCTCTTCCAGCAGGGTAGGCAAAGTCATCCTTAAGAAATGCCGATAGTTCCGGCATGTTAGACGCCGTGGAAGGAAGACTGGTCCCAAAAGAAGCTAGCCAATTATTCCGGGCCATACATTCCGGCTGCACAGATGCTGATGATTCTCTGCCATCATACCATCGGGGTTCTGCGCTCTATCCGACAGATGACCGTAATGAAAGTTGAAGATACCACTCCGCGTACAGGAATCCCAGAATCTTGGTTGCCAGGTGAAAAAACCAGTGACAAAATTGCTCTCAGTGGGGAAAGTCTGTCGCTAGTAAGACCTGCACACGCTGCAAGAGATAACAATAGCATCGGTTGTCATGGAAAATGTCTGGCTTAACGTGTACTGGCACGCCAATTGCCTGATACTGACACGACGGTCTCTTCCACAGTGTTACATTTTGGTATGGTGTCCGAACATTTCGGGTATGCCCTCCATGGTTTCCAGCTTCCTGAAGCGACCCTGAATCAGACACACTGCGAAACACTGTTGCAAACATTGAATTCTGTGGGCGTTATCAGCATGCGTAGGTCTCCTGATACAACTTCGCTACCCGCTTCCCGCTTCCATCTGCCTTTTTGTATGTAAACACCATGTCGACAGGCTCTAGTTTAGAATACAGTACCACTGTGTACAACGCTGTATCACAACCACTACAATGTGAGTCAGCGAGAGAAGTAAATCGCACACAACGGTACCAATTACTACGGCGCGTGAGAGTGCTAGCGAATCCTTTAGGAGGAAGCCACGCATACTGTAACTGTGGCTGCGCGATACAGCGCGTATTAGACCGCAGTCTCTGTAAAATATATAATTGAATAAATGGTTCAAATGGGTCTGAACACTATGGGACTTAACTTCTGAGGTCATCAGTCCCCTATAACTTAGAACTACTTAAACCTAACTAACCTAACGACATCACACACATCCATGACCGAGGCAGGATTCGAACCTGCGACCGTAGAGGTAGTGCGGCTCCAGACTGTGGCGCCTAGAACCGCTCGGCCACCCCTGATGGCTTTGAATAAATGATCTCTAGCAAGGAAACCATGCACTTGTGGACTAAGTTCATTAGACCATTTATGCTCCGTATCCTCTTATCAATCACTCCTTAAAGTTTGTACGCGATAGAAAAATATCACCCTGTATACAATTTACTACACTCTCTCAGATTCTTATTAACACGTGTCTTGCTTGACACTAATTCGTCTTTGATAGATCTCAGAAGTGCCGATATGTTTTTATAGTTGCATAGACCACTTTAATCTTCCAATTTAGTACGACATCTGCCTGTTTTCGAGGAAAGTTTTCCAGCTCACAGTGGGTAGGCTCTCATCTTGTAGATATCATCCTGATCCTCTTTCTTGCTCTGCCATTTATAGGTCAATAACCCTCTCCATATCTGCTGAGACGCGTATTCATTTTCCAGGAACGCAGTTTGGAGGTGCTCCACTTCCTCTTGCAGGCTATTGAGGTCCGAGACTGTAAGGACTCGAAGAATAACAGTCTTCAGAAGACCCGTTGTTTTGGCTGGGTTGTAGTAACTAGTTACCTTATTCGGTCCGATGCGCATGTTTAAGTGTACCACAGCTCTTCGATCGCACTAATGCGTCTAACAGTGGTAAATAGACTTGCAGCAGAAGCTCATGCGTCGGCAGGGTTTTAATTAGGGGACTTCACGTTATACTGTCGCCAGTTGATAGACTGGTATGACTCTCCTATGAAATATCATGGCAGTAATATAATGGCATCTGGCAGCTAGTCCCAAATTTAATGGAATTTTAAAGGAACTGTCTAGAAGCTGGGAAAGTTTTAAATTTCGCCAACTACTTGTTACTTATTTACTCACTTTCAACTGCAGTTGCTAATTTACAACCGATACTTTCTTTCTTTGAAAACTTAAGTAAACAATGCACTGTTTACGTTCTTTGTAACATCTCTCTCTCTCTCTCTCTCTCTCTCTCTCTCTCTCGCAACTCCCCTTCCCACCCTCTTTCTCTTTCACTGTAAAACAACCTCTCGTGTTCTCTTTCCTCGATGTGACTGTCCTTTGGTTGACTGTGTGTTTGATGGCCAAGCGGGGGTGAGGCGTGCTCGCTGTGTCACTACGGGTGTTTGGTATGCATTGCATTTGTCATTCTTTTCGTGAAACGTTCCTAGCGTTGTTGTCAACAAAGGCATTCCACGCCCGTCACTGATCAATGAATATAACAGGACGTGCTGCGGTTCAGATGCCTTTGAACCGTTTGCCACCTGTATTTTGATGAGCTATTGAAACGTCAGCCTGTGATCGGCAACATGCCAGTTTCAGTGTAGCGCAGTTCCAGCATTTCGGACGATCATGAAATTTTGGTGGTTTCTGCTAAATCAACGCATCACGGTGGCAGACGTGCGTAAGCCACAAAATTGTAGCGGGACCATTAATTTTCGAGCGTTTCTGCCTCACAGTGCACATATTTCCTACGACTGTAACCACGGAACAGAAAAGAGATGGTCGAACTTGTTTCCAGCCAGAATTGCTTGTCGGTGCAGAATTTCATGAAAAGGTGTTTGCTGTACAAATTTACTGTTGACTGGTTTCTGTTGAACGTCCCGTTTTCGTACCTGAGTTCTTAACTTTTGCAATGATTAAGCCTTATGGAATTACAGCATAGTCAGTGTCTATGTTTCATAACAGCTCGTAATAACATATATCTTGATACATCTATCTCAAGACCTTGTAAGTCGCTTCTTCATTTGTAACTGGTATACTACAATTTTATTTTAGGTTTCCTAAACGAGTAGCGTACACTATTTCGAAACACCTGTTCTCCACAAACTTAAGCGAAAATTTCTCTGTAGCGTATGCGTCCTCCCTGTACTACAATTTCGTCGTTTTACCTTCTAGGGTAGGTCTTCTATAAAATTATGACACTTTGGGGACGATACCTGTATACCTTTTTTAAATTATTTTCCTCTTTCTTTGAAGTCAAATAAACACTTGCTCTTTCTGTTATCACTTTAAATTTTTTTTTCTGGAATGCAACAATATGGTCTCAGGCAGTTAATATGTACTCACTTCAAGTCAAATACATAGAGAGGAAAGTGAAAACAGATTAATGACTATACCTAGTCTAAGTACGAAAGAAAAACACTTTTTTAAGTCTCGGCTATTCTTTTTGACTCATGAGTCTTGTGACTGGTTTGATCCCGTCCAGATTTTATCTGACAGGATCGGTAACTGAGATAGAACAGATGAGACTATACTCGCGTTATGCATCCCCAATAACGTCGCACATTTACTGAAGCACTACTAAACTATGGAATACAATCGCTACGCGCTTCCATCGTATTGAATGTTCTTCCAAATACATTGGCCGAACTGGCCGCTCTTTTAGATTATGGTTCAGAGCATCAATAACTTAAGAATTCTAAATCCGCCGCCACCCAACAACTGGAACAACAAAATCATTCCATTTTACTTATAAACACGCATTGTACCATTTTACGTATGCATCGTAACGGCCCTGTTTTACGTATTTTGAAAGAAATCGGAATTATCCACAACAATAACTATAATTCGCGGTGCATTTTGAATCAACAAATTTCACTTAAACACATAGCCGTATTGAACAACTTTTCTTTCTTGATGCTATCTCCATTCTCATTCCTTTCTTCTTCTGGTTTCTGAATACTGTACGTTAGACAGGTATTGTTTTTAATTGGGTCAGTACTTCCACTATTGCTTTGGTGGTCCTTAGTTAGGGATGGCTATTAAACGACATGTGTCTCTTTCCCATAATTAGGACTTCAGGATCGACCCAGCTTCTATCTTGCACAGATGTAATGTTCTTTTTTTAATAGAAGTTTATATATATTTAATTTTTTAACCTGTGACCAGGGCGCGTTATTGTGCTTCGTTATGTGTGTCCTCACTAAATTATAACTGGCATGCCATCCATTATGTAAATTGAATTGTCTCTTAATTGAACGTTGTTCACACACCAACTTTTGGTTAACAGGTTTATTAATTTGCTGTACTGCTCAAAGTTTTAATGTGTCCCTTTACTGCTATTGATGCTATCTATTAAGTCATATTGGGGGTTTGTAACAGTGAGGACTTTAAATTTCAGCTACCTACCAGTCTGCTTTGTAACTAGTCATTATGGTACGTTATTCCACGTTACCTTACGCGTCCCCACTAAATTAAAATATTGCATGAAAAAAAAAATCATTCAGTTTTACAGTTTTATGCAGAAGCTTTAGCTCGCCGGCTCCGAGGTAGGAGTTTTACTACGGTTCTGTAATGTTCCTGTTGCATTGTGTTCCTTACCAGATGTAAGGTACTCGTTACGCTTTTCATGCAAAATTTTTGTAATGTTTTTTTTTTTCCTTTTGGATGCAAATCGCTAATTCAAATTTCGCACTGCGGGTCTGGTTGGTCCTGCGTTTTTTTTCCCGTCAATACTTTTGCAGATGGCTCTGAGCACTATTGGACTTAACTTCTAAGGTCATCAGTCCCCTAGAACTTAGAACTACTTTAACCTAACTAACCTAAGGACATCAACCACATCCATGCCCGAGACAGGATTCGAACCTTCGACCATGGTGGTCGCGCGGTTCCACTCTGTAGCGCCTAGAACCGCTCGGCCAGTCCGGCGGGCAATACGTTTGTCAGCCTAGCACCTTTATCAACCTAGTTTACCAGTTCTTTCTCCTTCGCGTACGCTCCTTCATTCTCTGCGCCTGCTGCTGGTACTCCATGTGCTATACTCATCCAATACGGCGCACGGGGCAACAGAACAAAATGTGTCGTGGTGTTCATTCTACACTTCTTTACCCAGACAGTATTGTCTGGCACCGCTTTGGCATTGGCCTATGTTTTATCTCACCTAGCCCAGCCGGTGTTTACTAAAATTTTATATGGTACTTCTGTGTTTCGCATGTATATTACACTCCTGGAAATTGAAATAAGAACACCGTGAATTCATTGTCCAAGGAAGGGGAAATGTTATTGACACATTCCTGGAGTCAGATACATCACATTATCACACTGACAGAACCACAGGCACACAGACACAGGCAACAGAGCATGCACAATGTCGGCACTAGTATAGTGTATATCCACCTTTCGCAGCAATGCAGGCTGCTATTCTCCCATGGAGACGATCATAGAGATGCTGGATGTAGTCCTGTGCAACGGCTTGCCATACCATTTCCACCTGGCGCCTCAGTTGGACCAGCGTTCGTGCTGGACGTGCAGACCGCGTGAGACGACGCTTCATCCAGTCCCAAACATGCTCAATGGGGGCAGATCCGGAGATCTTGCTGGCCAGGGTAGTTGACTTACACCTTCTAGAGCAGTTTGGGTTCCACGGGATACATGCGGACGTGCATTGTCCTGTTGGAACAGCAAATTCCCTTGCCGGTCTAGGAATGGTAGAACTATGGGTTCGATGACGGTTTGGATGTACCGTGCACTATTCAGTGTCCCCTCGACGATCACCAGAGGTGTACGGCCAGTGTAGGAGATCGCTCCCCACACCATGATGCCGGGTGTTGGCCCTGTGTGCCTCGGTCGTATGCAGTCCTGATTGAGGCCCTCACCTGCACGGCGCCAAACACGCATACGACCATCATTGGCACCAAGGCAGAAGCGACTCTCAACGCTGAAGACGACACGTCTCCATTCGTCCCTCCATTCACGCCTGTCGCGACACCACTGGAGGCGGGCTGCACGATGTTGGGGCGTGAGAGGAAGACGGCCTAACGGTGTGCGGGACCGTAGCCCAGCTTTATGGAGACGGTTGCGAATGGTCCTCGCCGATACCCCAGGAGCAACAGTGTCCCTAATTTGCTGGGAAGTGGCGGTGCGGTCCCCTACGGCACTGCGTAGGATCCTACGGTCTTGGCGTGCATCCGTGCGTCGCTGCGGTCCGGTCCCAGGTCGACGGGCACGTGCACCTTCCGCCGACCACTGGCGACAACATCCATGTACTGTGGAGACCTCACGCTCCACGTGTTGAGTAATTCGGCGGTACGTCCACCCGGCCTCCCGCATGCCCACTATACGCCCTCGCTCAAAGTCCGTCAACTGCACATACGGTTCACGTCCACGCTGTCGCGGCATGCTACCAGTGTCAAAGACTACGATGGAGCTCCGTATGCCACGGCAAACTGGCTGACACTGACGGCGGCGGTGCACAAATGCTGCGCAGCTGGCGCCGTTCGACGGCCAACACCGCGGTTCCTGGTGTGACCGCTGTGCCATGCGTGTGATCATTGCTTGTACAGCCCTCTCGCAGTGGCCGGAGCAAGTATGGTGGGTCTGACACACGGGTGTCAATGTGTTCTTTTTTCCATTTCCAGGAGTGTAGTTGGTGTAAAATTATTATTAGTTTCATTTTATTCTTTATTTTCAGTATTACACATTGTAATGGGTATGTAACAGCCCAAAACCGGACGTGATCTAAGGATAGAAAAATTTAAAAAGTTGTACAACTGAAGCGGTATTTTTTGTCTCTATGTTCGTGAGATATTTTCGTTTATCTTCAGTGGTTTGAATTGCTAACGATTACTAGATGCCTGCCTTTATGTTTTTGCTCCCTCCCTCCCCCCTACCATGACAAGAAACTAAGCACGCTTCTCGCCATATGAATTGAATCTGAGTGGCTTAGTCTCTGTTTTATTGGAGGGCAGCGCACCGAAATAGGTGGTTTGAGGTATGGGTGTAGCATGCTAAGTTCTACTTGGTCCCTTTCTCCCTTGTTTTGGACTCCTGGACCTGCCATTGACATGGTGTTCACAGTTACATGGAGAGATAGTGTCAAAACAAGTATTTGGTGCATAAGAGATAGTGTCACAGGAGAGGACAGTTGCTAAAGTACCTTGGGTGTCTCATACACGACTCTCGGTAGCCCTGCCAAAGGATACTGGCATCGTTTGACAGTAGTCTTGACGATTTTCAGCCGCTTACGAACAGTAACTAACTCATTCTGTGGCTGAGAACAACACAGAAGTTTGGCCTCCTTTACTGAACAGAAACAAATAGCTTTCAATTAAGGTTTTTTTTTATTTATTTGCGGGTCTGATGCGCTACTAATATCACCAGTAATCTTTTAGAAGTGATGTACTTAACAGCCAAAACGAGATATCACGACGTTATTCCACTGTTTGTAGAGACATATCTACTCTATTCGCAATCATCGGCTCCGTGTTTTATTTTGAACTTCTTCTAGTAAACAGCACAAGTAAGGGCATTATCATACATACACATTTACCTGAACCTTTCTTTTTTTTAAAAAAAAGACTCGTTCCGACATTGTATGGACTCAATTAGATTGACACTATTTCAAGGATACTTTATTTTGTCTTTGTCTGTATTCAGTAATACGGTAAGAGTACATTATTAATTCTACAGTGAGCAGGTTACTGGTAAATTTTCAAAATAAAAAGTAGAGCAGGGGAATGGCTTCACAGAACAGACTCCAGATGTAAATGAGTATAGCCATCCGAGGATGCCAAGGCGAACCCTTCAATTGTTTTGAAGGTATAGTTAGTTTGGACAGAGGGGAGTTAATAGGGTAAAAAGTGGAGAAGGAGAACAACGCCTTACAGCAGTAGAAACGTTAAAGTGGAGGTAGTCTCCTGTAGCTATGCAGAGAAGAAGAATCACATAAACGATATACTAACGTGGAGAGCTACTTAAACAAATATTTGAGCAGGAGATTGCAACAAAGAGTGGAGGGAAATTCCTTCAACATGTAACCTCTTAACGTAGAAAGGCGGAATAACAATGGGAAGCGCAATTTGGGAAAGGAAATACAATTTTCCTTACCGAAAAGCAGCCTAGGAACAGACACTCGCCTCGCACAAAAGCATTATTTTTTGACGTGTACTTTTACCTGAGAGCAGAAAGGCGGAGATCTTCACCTTACCTTTGAGCGGCGGCTTCAGCCTACTCCACCTCGCTCAGAGTCTCCTCCTAGAAGGAGACGGCTGGCCTGCCTCAGAGGGTAATCCATCTGCTGTGGGCCGCAGCGGCTCTGGCCCATCAGTCGTGGCCGCTACCTGCGCGCAATATCATTCTCTCATCCAGTAATTAAACGGAAGCTGAGATACGCGCCACCCGGAATGCCCTCTGTTTGCGACTGCAGTGGCGCGACGCCAAAGTCTCTCGGCAGGTTGGGTTGCCTGCTCTTCTTATCTCAGACAATGCCTTTCACCAAACAGTCAGGTTATATTATAGGGTTGTGCTAAGATTATAAAGGGGAAATAACCAAAAAAAGAATGAAAAGGGTCACGGCACTATTGCTAGGTTCACAATTATAATAACCCGTACTATTGAACGAAAGGAAAATTCATAACTTTTCACTGCAATACACACTGTGTAGCCAAAATCGTTTGTTAGGGTCTTGACGTTATTCGGTTGTCCACTTGTAACCGTAACACCGGTCGTCTTTAAACGACAATCGATGCTAAGGTTGTAACTGTGCGAGGAGTTTTTGAGGAAATTGACGAAACACTCCAGCGGAGTATAACTAACAATAAACAAAAGGGTAACATTATATATTGATATCGGTCGCCAGCCTCATTAGGCATATTTTTCTCAAGCAACATTATAAAGGAGATCTCAGTGCTAAACTTGTCCTAACCTTTCTTGACACACGCACTAAATTCTTTCCTTACACCTGTTCACATTAGAACACAGTAACTTATCCTTGCAGATAAGTGTGCTACTAATTAATAAATCATACAAAAAAATGGCCAATGAGATCTCAGACAGTAACATGTGCCTCTCAACAAAAGTACCTTAAATGAAATACGAGTAGATGCAATTGTTTATAGAATCAGTTACCAACACACACGAAACCAGTACTAGTACTAAACAGGGATAAGCTTCAAATGATTCTGAATTAAATGTGGGAGTCTGTAAATGATCATACTCTATAACATTATTGCTAAGTAAAGAATTTCTATGCCTGTGCATTAATCAACTTGCATTAGAGTAGCTACCACAGTAAATATGCCTTTCTTAAACGCGAATCGTAGTAATTAAACCAAATACCCTGGCTCAGGAAGAGCCGTTACATTGCTTCATCAACCAATCAGGCTAGTACATAAGGGCCCTTAAACCATCATGGTTTGAAGAAGCAAGCTCATTAACAAAACTACATCAGTTGTATGAGAACCAGAAAGTACTCTTATCAATAATTATTAATTATATAAAGAACAACAAACTATAACTCTTTAAATACACAACTGGCCATTAAAATTGCTAAACCACAAAGAAGACGTGCTACAGACGCGAAACTTAACCGACAGGAAGAAGATGCTGTGATATGCAAATGATTAGCTTTTCAGGGCAATCACACAAGGTTGGCGCCGGTGGCGACACCTACAACGTTCTGACATGAGGAAAGTTTCAAACCGATTTCTCATACACAAACAGCAGTTGACCGGCGTTGCCCCCTGTAACGTTGTAGTGATGCTTCGTGTAAGAAGGAGAAATGCGTACCATCAGGTTTCCGACTTTGATACACGTCGGATTGTAGCCTATCGCGACTGAGGTTTATCGTATCACGACATTGCTGTTCTCATTGGTCGAGATCCAATGACTGTTAGCAGAATATGGAATCGGTGAGTTCAGGAGGGTAATACGGAATCCCGTGCTGGATCCCTACGGCCTCGTATCATTTGCAGTCGAGATGACAGGCATCTTATCCGCATGGATGTAACGGATCATGCAGTCACGTTTCGATCTCTGAGTAAACAGATGGGGACGTTTTGAAGACAACAACCATTTGCACTAACAGTTCGACGACTGTCAGCATGGCTGTGGTTACCCTTGATGCTGCATCACAGACAGGAGCGCCTGCGATGGTGTAGTCAACGACGAACCTGGGTGCACGAATTCCAAAACGACATTTTTTCGGATGAATCCAGGTTCTGTTTACAGCACCACGATGGTCGCATCCGTGTTTGGGGACATCGCGATGAACGCAAATTGGAATCGTTTATTCGTCTTCGCCATACTGCCGTATGGTATGGGGTGCCATTGCTTTCACGGCTCGCCACCTCTTGTTCGCGTTGACGGAAATTTGAACAGTGGACGTTACATTTCAGATGTGTTACGACCCGTGGCTCTACCTTTCATTTTATCCCTGCGAAACCCTACATTTCATCAGAATAATGCATCACAGCATGTTGCAGGTCCTCTATGGGCCTTTCTGGATACAGAAAATGCTCGACTGCTGCCCTGGCCAGCACATTCTCCAGATCTCTCACCAACTGAAAACTTCTGGTCAATGGTGGCCGAACAACTGGCTCGTCACAATACGCCAGTCACTACTCTTGATGAACTGTGATATCGTGTTGAAGCTGCATGCGCAGCTGCACCTGTACAAGCCATCCATGCTTTGTTTGACTCAATGCCCAGGCGTATCAAGGCCATTATTACGGCCAGGGGTGGTTGTTCTGGGTACTGATTTCTTAGGATCTATGCACCCAAACTGCGTGAAAATGCAATCACTTGTCAGTTCTAGTATAATATATTTGTCCAATGAATACTCGTTTATCATCTGCGTTTCTTCTTGGTGTAGCAATTTTAAAGGCCAGTAGTGTAACAAATGTGCTTTGTTAAGCAGCCTTTTAACTTACTCAAAATATAATTGTCTATGCAAATGCTAACACAACATCAAATTCAAGTTCAGACACTTTCTCATGAAATGAACGCTGATAAAACTTCGTAATACGGACCAAAGTGCATAAACGCAACAATTAGTAATCTTTTTCATTTCAAATTAACTGAAATATTTTCATGATGCTTTTCAAGTGAAGCAAATTCTTTAAGAAAATAAATGTTTGTTGGTTTGAAATTGCACTGGGAATGGAGTATTGCTCAAACTATAAAACTGAAGTGACTCTTCAAGCTTTCCCGGCGGATGTGTTGTAAATAGTCTTCACGGATTTGCCGCCGGATCACGTTGTGCAAACCCGTGAAGACTATTTATAAAACTGAACCTTAAACACTATAGCTCCACACATTAGAAAGCAATCATAACTATTTTCACAACTACCAAATAAGTCCTGCCACAATAAATTAAGACACTCGGAATTGTATTCACTAAGATAGGATTCATGTCCAGGTTTTTGATTTGGGATAATCACTGGTGTAACATAGAGTTTCTCGCAACACCATGATTTTTATTAAACTCAACCAAATTTAACCAATGCCTGGTCCATTTGCAGATTGCCAAATACAAACAATTTAGTGGAAGGCTTGTGGCACTGGTGGCGCAACTTGCAGTGGCTGTTAACCTGGCGCCGATGCAGTCATAGACATACTGTTGGCCTCGCCCTGTAACATATCTTCTTGGCGACGGAATTGCATTTTTATAGGACCAAGAACTATGCGATGATAATTGTAACACCAAATACAGCATCCGAATCCCATAAATACTGCCCTTAAGCTCTTCTTGCCTCAAAACTCAGAAACATGAGTCACAGTTATCCGCTAATGATAGCGAGGTGTTAACCACAGCACTGCTCGGCCCAGACTCCTTAACCGTCACAAAGGACGCATTGTCACTTGCTCGCCAACCACACGTTTCCACTCCTCAAGGCTACTCCCGTAGCTGCGGGGTTTCTCCACATCTTTTACATTCAATCCTACGTATCCTAACTATGGACCAGCTCATTTACAGTACATTATACAACAATATTAGCAGTGAAAAAAATAATTGCTGTCAAAGGTACCACTTAACTTATTCCTTAATGTCTTAACACATGTCATACTTCCTGTCCCTCCTTCTTGTCAATGTTTTCCACACGTATTATCCTGACCGATTCTTAGACAAATCTCCTCCTTTCTTTTTCATCACTCTATAAAGTTCGCAACAACAGTCTGCGGTGCCACATCTCATACACCTCGTGTCTCATTCCGTTACTGTAGCATGAAACACAAAAATTATAGCTTCACAACAACCGCACGAAGTTGAAACGTTATGTACAGATGTGAGAGGAGAATAGTAATTTGCTAGATATTAGAACTGTGGTGGTGAAAGATAAGAGAGATTAGGGGTCGTACAGAGACATATAGGCAGTCATTTTTCCCTCGTTCTGTTTCGGAGTGGAACAGGAAAGATGCTAGTTGTTGTACGAGGTACACTACGCCACGCGCGGTATGGTGGATTGCGGAGTATGTATGTACACTCCTGGAAATTGAAATAAGTACACCGTGAATTCATTGTCCAAGGAAAGGGAAACGTTATTGCCACATTCCTAGGGTCAGATGCATCACATGATCAAACTGACAGAACCACAGGCACATAGACACAGGCAACAGAGCATGCACAATGTCGGCACTAGTACAGTGTATATCCACCTTTCGCAGCAATGCAGGCTGCTATTCTCCCATGGAGACGATCGTAGAGATGCTGGATGTAGTCCTGTGGAACGGCTTGCCATGCCGTTTCCACCTGGCGCCTCAGTTGGACCAGCGTTCGTGCTGGACGTGCAGACCGCGTGAGACGACGCTTCATCCAGTCCCAAACATGCTCAATGGAGGACAGATCCGGAGATCTTGCTGGCCAGGGTAGTTGACTTACACCTTCTAGAGCACGTTGGGTGGCACGGGATACATGCGGACGTGCATTGTCCTGTTGGAACAGCAAGTTCCCTTGCCAGTCTAGGAATAGTAGAACGATGGATTCGATGACGGTTTGGATGTACCGTGCACTATTCAGTGTCCCCTCGACGATCACCAGAGGTGTACGGCCAGTGTAGGAGATCGCTCCCCACACCATGATGCCGGGTGTTGGCCCTGTGTGCCTCGGTCGTATGCAGTCCTGATTGTGGCGCTCTCCTGCACGGCGCCAAACACGCATACGACCATCATTGGCACCAAGGCAGAAGCGACTCTCATCGCTAAAGACGACACGTCTCCATTCGTCCCTCCATTCACGCCTGTCGCGACACCACTGGAAGCGGGCTGCACGATGTTGGGGCGTGAGAGGAAGACGGCCTAACGGTGTACGGGACCGTAGCCCAGCTTCATGGAGACGGTTGCGAATGGTCCTCGCCGATACCCCAGGAGCAACAGTGTCCCTAATTTGCTGGGAAGTGGCGGTGCGGTCCCCTACGGCACTGCGTAGGATCCTACGGTCTTGGCGTGCATCCGTGCGTCGCTGCGGTCCGGTCCCAGGTCGACGGGCACGTGCACCTTCCGCCGACCACTGGCGACAACATCCATGTACTGTGGAGACCTCACGCCCCACGTGTTGAGCAATTCGGCGGTACGTCCACCCGGCCTCCCGCATGCCCACTATACGCCCTCGCTCAAAGTCCGTCAACTGCACATACGGTTCACGTCCACGCTGTCGCGGCATGCTACCAGTGTTAAAGTCTACGATGGAGCTCCGTATGCCACGGCAAACTGGCTGACACTGACGGCGGCGGTGCACAAATGCTGCGCAGCTAGCGCCATTCGACGACCAACACCGCGGTTCCTGGTGTGAACGCTGTGCTGTGTGTGTGATCATTGCTTGTACAGCCCTCTCGCAGTGTCCGGAGCAAGTATGGTGGGTCTGACACACCGGTGTCAATGTGTTCTTTTTTCCATTTCCAGGAGTGTAGATAGACATAGTAGAACTATTATACAGAATCAGCAGTCTATGTATCATAATGATGCATCTACTCGTTGTAGAAGAGTTGAAACCTGTTCCAAAGTGCACTGCACCACAAAGAACTGCGTTCAAAGATAAATACATTTTTTAAGGAAAAAGGCCCTCCCTGGAGTATAGAGTTTTATGTACGACTGTGAAACTCATAATTTATATACAGCAACAGCTGTGAGATATATTGTTTTTATGTTACGATTAGTCTCGTTCCTTCAGACCATCTTCAGTCACCTAAACAGTAACACACATGAAGTAAAGCTAACTGTCTAACTTTGAATTACTTCTAAAATATTTCAGTAATTAACATTTACAACACACAGAAATCATTCAGCTCTTTTCCAAGAGCAGCCCTACTATTTTAATTAGAATGTAATTTTTTTAGCTAAAACATTTTTTAGGACGATCTTAGTTTTAATGTTCTATATTAATGTTGTTTACTACAGCTTGCATGCAACCGAATAAAGGCGAAACGTTTTTCTATATGGGTATAATCTAAATTTATCATGTCCGCCTCCGTGCTCTGAAGTTTATAAACATTTTCATTAGTTTGCACCACTTTCAATTTATTTATACACCTATAGTACAAGTAAGCTAGAAACAGCTCTAACCTTTTCCACAATATATGTTATATTATGTCGTACTACGAGTGTTGAGATTATTCTACATGCGATGTTGGTGTATCGTTGGTGAATTTCTTGTTCCACTTGTAACATAAAACAAATTTTCCTGCAGGACACAAACTGCACGTACACATTCTTCTAAATTGTTAAATTATATAGTGTTATACCATGTGTAGCTTGTGATCTCTACGGTTCAAGGTTATATTAATGTTGTGTGTGTGTGTGTGTGTGTGTGTGTGTGTGTGTGTGTGTGTGTGTGTGAATTCTTGGTTCAAAATGGCTCTGAGCACTATGCGAGTTAACTTCAGGGGTCATCAGTCGCCTAGAACGTAGAACTAATTAAACCTAACTAAACTAAGGATATCACACACATCCATCCCCGAATCAGGATTCGAACCTGCGGTCGCTCAGCTCCAGACTGTAGCGCCTAGAACCGTACGGCCACTCCGGCCGGTTGTGAATTCTTCGGCCAGTCTTAGTAGCAAATAGTGGTTTACATAAGTCTAGTCATTGGTCAGTTGCTTACTCCCCGCTACCTATTCTCTGGTACCATTAATGTAATATTAATAGGAACTGGGGATCAGCTGAGCAGCACTGTTAAAAATGATTAAATATTTCTTTCATGTATTATTACTTGTTGAGTATGCTAGCATGTTCACTGTAAAATTCAATTCTGAAGAGTTGACCTTACAAATGTTGGGCATACGTATTTTTATTGTAATCCGCAGCTACCAACAGCCAACTAGAATGACTTCATGATCTTATCGACCAAATGTCAAGAAGAAACACAAGCGGTCCATAGTTTAGGTTCAAATTTCAAAATGTTGTAAAAAGAAAACCACTACCCTTAATGAAGTCAAATGTGAACAGCATATTGCTGAAGCAGGGGGAAACACTATAGGACAAAAGAAACCTCAGTTTGCCTTCGATATAACCAACATGATTGTCGCCATAAAAGACCGCCCGCTGCTGGTAAACCTCGTTTACAAGAACGGTGATTGTACGCCACTAGCCCTGCAGAGGTTCCGGACGCTAATGAGTATGAAAAGAGGCATTGGTTCGATGTCTCCTAAGGGTCTGGAGATAATGATTATAAAATTCAAAAAGACAGGTTCCTTTGAAGTGCTGAGTGGCCAGAAAACTGCAGTAGGGGTTGAGCGATGGTGTGCAAACATGCAGTGCACTGGGAATTTCACGAATGTTGGACATGCTTGCGAGCACGATGCATAAAATCCTACGAAACATCCTGCACTGCCACCCATACAATATCACCCATATTATAGAGCTACTTCCTGCTGACCTGCCAGCAAGACAAACGTACGTTCTAGAATTTCTTGCTCGATGAGAGTGGACAATGAATGGCATGGAACGTACTGTGGACAGAGGAACGCATTTTCATCACTAAGGATTTTTCGATATGCATAATTGAAGAATAAGGGTAACAGAAAATACGCACCCACATCAACCGATTCCACTTTATTCTGAGAAGGGGGTTGACGGCTTCATTCATCGTACGGCAGTATGTTTTCGAGGAGATGAGTCCTGCGGCTCCTGTTGCCTGTACTGTTACTGCTATATGCTATGAAAGTTTTCTGTGCACCAACATCGTTTGAATTTTTTGGATGCGTGGAAGGTTGGGTAACGATAATCGTCAGGACTAAAATTTCGTCAAAATATGCCTTGGAAGCTCCCGGAAGCCTAACAACCTGTGTCAATGACAAGTAAACTGGCAGCTAAGGGGAAATTCTTTGCTGGTTGCGGCAAACACGGAATCTATAGCAGCAAAGGGGTAGTACAGATCGCCCAAATCTGCAAGCGATGCGTATTGACATAATTGAAGCCTATAGATACCGTCATGCTAGTGACGAAGTATTCAGGTAACAATCCATCAGAAATGAGCGTCTGAAAGTGATGTAGAGAAATTATGAAGTAAGCAGCGGAGCTACATCGAAGGAAAATAAGGATACGTTATGACATACCCATCTCGACTACGTCAGAGCGTACGGGAAACGATAACAAAACGCCCCAACCTTCTTAAAAAGTGTATTGTTCAGAGTGCTGATTGACGACCGCCCAGTACGTAGTCTTAGCCCTTGTGCTAGTTGCAGATATCCAATGAGAGAAGGGTGGGGATATGAAGGTCGATCTTCGCCAGGCCTAGCTGTCTTCGATCGTCTGCTGCCGCTAGTTGCATTGTTGCAAACTTTCGTGGCAACACTGCTGGAGAGCGGAAGTCACCACCACAGTACAGACCTCCTGGAAGCTTGACCTGCGTGACCAGCATGCTGTTCATCATGCCCATTCTAAAGGAAAGGATCGCTGCTGCTGCTCATCTCGTTCCTGTGGCAGATACCGATGCTACCAGATTTTGTTTTCTAAAGGGGGCTGAAGCGAATCTCTGCGAACCAGTTAGTACTTCGGGTAGAACTGGAGCCTGACTCCTGAATGCTAATCTTCGGTGTTAACGAGTGCACTCTAGAGCTCGATTCGTAGAGATGGAGGCCAATATAGTCTGCAGGTTGATGGCCGCCCCGTGACGTAACAGCTGCCACCCAACACTTCGCTGCATTGGTAGGTAGTGCTGATGGAGAGCACGCCAGCCTTCCGACACTGACGAGGCGCTGCCCTGCCGGCCTATCTTTGGAACGGCGCTTTGGAATACAGTCCTGTAATACTGTCTAATAAATGTGTTATTGTTAATCACGTTCTCTTGTCGCTCTGCGACGTAACTAGGTCGTAATCCACCGCCTCCGCCTAGCTCTGTACTCACGACTGTAGTCCTCTTATAGAAGGACCGTTTTTATGCAAGATAGCAGTCCCCTGCACACGGCACAGGCAGTGAAGTGACTGCTGCAGAGACATTTCGGAAATGCTAGAGCTATCAGTCACCATTCCCCGACTGCCTGGCCAAACAGATCACCTGATCGCAATCTGTGTGACTTCTGGCTGTGGTGCTAGCTGAAAGAGTTTGTGTTCAGTCTTCCAGTTACGAACGTAGCTGAACTGAAGTCATGCATTTCGCAACCCATTCTGAAGTTGACCCGGCAAGACACTTCGACCTGTTGAGGAAAATTTCAGTTTGTGACGGAAAACGGTGAACATTATGTTGAAAGTTTCTTGCCACAGTCTCATGGCAAATAGAAACCTATGTGGTTTTAGGAACAACTCTGCTCGCAGCGGGTAAAATAAAAAAAATGGTTCAAATGGCTCTGAGCACAATGGGACTCAACTGCTGTGGTCATCAGTCCCCTAGAACTTAGAACTACTTAAACCTAACTAACCTAAGGACATCACACACATCCATGCCCGAGGCAGGATTCGAACCTGCGACCGTAGCAGTCTCACGGTTCCGGACTGCGCGCCTAGAACCCTGAGACCACAGCGGCCGGCAGCGGGTAAAATAGTTTTTTTGTTAAACCGCAATTGCCCGGAATATATAATAATATGTGATTCTGAATTTTTTTTTTTCGGTTTTTGGCTCCAGGACAAATAAAACCGATATCAGTTAGCTTTTTATGTTGCTTTTGCCAATTTTTCTCGTCCGATGTGTTACGACTTTGGCGTGGTAGATGTGCTTATCTAACTAACCTTACCACAATTATTGACTGCCAAACTTGTGTAGTCATGAGGATTGAATACTGCAGAAGAAACTGTGCAACTCAAAGCATAGACAACGTATTACGAATACTGTGTCACTTGTAGCGACCCCATTCACGTTAAGATCCTTACAACGTAAAATATTCGTTAAATTCTTTCCTCTGGCACTTCTCCCTGCATCATAAAATGCTGCTCACATTTGATGTCAGTCTGAGCAGTGGTTCTCCTTCTATAGCGTTTTGCAGGTGAACTTATAACTGCGGAAACCCAATATTTTTAATAAGAGGTGTTAATTAATGTGCCATCCAGTCTGCATACATTCCACAATTTGTTAACGAAACACACTTACAAAATCAACTTCATCTTGGAGGTAAAGAATGAGATCGGTCTTTCTCTCCTAGCTCTGTTTATGTACAGGCGATCTGATAATACAATAAAACAAACAGTGTACGAAAGGCCTGTACACAGAAACGGACTGGGGTGCCATTTCTCACCACCAACGCTGGCAGTAGCAACCAGAGCTCAACACTCTGTTTTCGTGTTCCTTCCGTATGTCGTGGAGTCCCATTTGAGCTTCTTAAAGAAGATACTAAACGCCAAGGGCAATGATGGATGGTATATTCAAAGGGCAGTCAAATGAAAACTGAAACCCTTCACAACGCTGTCATGGAATGGTTCCATTTAAAAGTAATCACAACACATTTATCTCACTGGAAGAGGAGGCGATTAATTCCTGTTTCCTAGACCGCGTACGGCTGCTAACGGATCCTCAACCGAAACCACTGCTGCCCTTACATGTCCAACTAAAACACATGTCCAAACATGTCTTTCTTCACGTCCCCAAGGTGCGAAAATAACGCATTGAGAGGTCACGTCTGTACGGGAGGAGTTGCAGTGTTCCCCAACAAAACCGCTGAAGCGTAAAATTTGTCCGATTGGGGGAGTGGGGACCGGAGTTATCGTGTGACAGGATGATTCCGTCCGACAGCCCGAGTTCAAACGGCAAAGCGAAAAGTGTAATCATCCCGCATCTAAACCGCCAGTGAAATCCAAATCTCTTCGCACAAGTTCCGGTAAGATAATTATGACCTCCTGATTCAACTACAGGGGCCCTCTGTTCGCTGAGTTGCTCGAGCGCAGAACCACAACCGATGCGCAGCGCAATGAAGACACTATTAGGAAGCTGTGACGCTCCATAAAGTTAAACCACCCATGAATACTGTCGAACTGAATCATTTTGTTGCACGATAACGCCAGCCACCACATTGTCAATTAGATGAGGGCTATGCTTCTTCATCGATTTTGTTCGGAAACGCAGTAATATCTTCCATACATAGGAATCATTCACCGTGTGATTTTCACATCTTGGGCGACATGAAGAAAGACATCTGTTGACGTCGGTTTCAGCCTGACGAGGAAGTGCAGGAGTGGTTCTGGTTGTGCGGCCGATCGCGTTCGACGAACCACAAAGTTATCGTCTCGTCTCCCAGTGGGATAAATGCATTAAAGCGTGTGGTAATTACATTTGAGAGGAACGAATCCACGGTCACGTTGTGGTGGTTGTTCGGTTTGCATTTGACTGTCCCTCATTGATAAGACTTGCACGGGACACTAAGAAACATGTAAATAACAAGGATGAGTTATTGCTTTCCCATTGCGTCAGGCTATTGTTTCTTTCAGAGTTACCGGTCGCATAAGAGAAATTAATCGTAAAATTCGTGCAAAGACATTATTTTTCCAGAAGAACGAAGTAAAAGACTTTTTCCGAAGAAAGGAAGACACACAACGTAAAAGTGGTAGCCAAGGGAAGCACGAATATTTGGAAGTAAAGTCCTAGAAATAGTAGAGATTCCCAAGACACAAGGTCACCTTAATAGAGACTACGGCTATAGGTCTCTAGCTTCGTGATTTACCGCCAGCTAGGAAGTATTACGCAGACACGGTGCGGGATGAATACGCAAGCAACATCTACGCCACGAAAACAGTATTTTGACAAACATTCGTCCACTCTTGCTCTTTCTCTTTCACTGTCACTTCCACCAACGATGACCCACCCATAGCAGCCGGAAAAATTACACGTAGTAGCCCTAGTTTCACGTTCTCCTCCTCACACCGACCTTCCATTTTTGTCCCTCGCACATACTTCAGCTTTCTGAATTTTTCGCTGTGTGCGCTTCAGCAAGGCCCCATAACAACAAAAAGTTTCACACAGTTAAGTCGTCATTTCCAGATGGAATCCCAGTTCGCTTTTAGAAAGAGTACTGTACAGCATCGGCCCCTCACACATCTTGCATTTATTCATTTATCGTAAATCTCTCGTCCAGTGCAAAATCACAAGCTACACTGAAAAGAGGCCACTGATTCTTGTACATAAGTAGAGTAAGAGAGCTGATCACCATATTACAGACCAATATCCTTAACATTATTTTGCTACCGAATTCTTGAAGACGTTCCCAGTTCAAATATAATAAAGTTGCTTTCGATGGAAGAATTACTGTCCACAAATCAACACGGTTTTACAAAGCATCGTTTGAGCGAAAATCAACTTGCCCTTTTCTCACACGATGTCCCGCAACTATGCAACAAGGGGATGCGGATTCGTTTTCCAGTCATGTGAGTGACACGAAGATTTCTTATGAAATAGAAAAGTACACTGTACTCGACGGAAGCTGTTCATCATCAGTGGCAAGGATATCATCAGGAAAGGCCCAGGGAAATGTGACGGGACAGCTAATATTCTCTAATAACATAAACGATCGACGGACATGTTAGCAGAAATGTGGTGCTATTTGCTGATGGTGCTGTGGCTTACAGCCCTTTATTGACTGCAGTAGGATACAAGTTGCCTAAGACAATGTTTGTAATTTGTATGATGAATGACAGCTTGTTTTAAATATAGAAAAATATAAGTGTATGAAAATGTGTAGGGAGAACAATCTCGTAGTGTTCGATTAAATTTATTAATCGTGTGTTAATTGAAGCAGCCAGATCGATTAAATATCTAGGCGTAACGTTGCAATGCAATAAGGAATGGAACGAACATGTAAGGATTGTAGTTGGGAAGGCGAATGGTCCACTACGTTTCACTGAGACCATTACTGCGATTCATACTTGAGTACCGTTCGGACGCTTGGGATCCCCAGCAAGTTGGGTTGAAGGAAGACGTCGAATTAGTTTAGCGGCGGGCAACATGTAAGTACGCTCTAAAATTAAATGAATTAAGAAAAAAATAAAATACAAATGAAAAAGACGTAGCGCTAAGAAGGAATTACCGAGTGCATGGAAAAATGTAGATGCACAGGCAAACAAATGATTATATTTTCAGAGAAATTGAATGATTCGTTCAGGAAGGCAGCTTCAGAAACTCAGAAAGTCAATAACGCGTTGTCCTCTCTCTGGGCCGTGGCATTGATTGACGGAGTTTTTGGATGTCCTCCTGAGTTATATAGTGCCAGATTGAGTCCAAACAGCGCGTTAGCTCGGCAAAATCTTGAGCTGATGGGAGGACACTGCCCATAATGCTTCAAACATTCTCAGTTGAAGAGAGATCCACCGAACTTTCTGGCCAAAGTAGGTTTTGGCAAGCACGAAGACAAACAGTAGAAACTCTCTCCCTGTGTAGGTGGGCATTAACTTGCTGAAATGTAAGCTCAGGATGCGTTCCCATGAACAGCGACAAAACGATTCATGGAATATCAGGGTGCCACAGATGACAACCTAAATGTCGGCCGCGGTGGTCTCGCCGCTCTAGGCGCGCATTCCGGAACCGTGCGACTGCTACGGTCGCAGGTTCGAATCCTGCCTCGGGCATGGATGTGTGTAATGTCCTTAGGTTAGTTAGTTTTAAGTAGTTCTAAGTTCTAGGGGACTGATGGCCACAGCAGTTGAGTCCCATAGTGCTCAGAGCCATTTTTAAACAACCTAAATAGCTTTGCTATGAAATGAAATGGCACCTCAGAGCATCGTTCCTGGTTGTCATTCCCTTATGCCGGCCGACAGGTTTGTATCTCACCGCTGTGTGGGGCGTCTCTAGAAACATCTTCGCTGATCATCCGGGCTAATTTCGAGGTGGGACTCATTACTGAAGACACTTCCACTCCAGTCAGTGAGACTCCAGACCATATGTGTCTGACTCCACTGAGAATTAACATTGTTAGTGTACAGAGGTCATTGATAATCGGTGCAAGGGGCGCAGTGATTTCAGCCCCATTTCTGTGAGCTGCCTATGAATGCCCCTTGTGGGTCACTGAAGCGTCATTTGCGCGTTGTATCGCTGACAATGATGAATCCGAGTCCCTGAGTGCCTCTCTGACGATTGCTCTTTCCCCTCATTTTGTCGCTTCGCTAGGTCGACTGTTTCCTTCTTGATGGTGCATTCGACGATGGTTCACCCAGACCTGCCACCATCGTCCAACAATGGCATTGCTCCTATTCAAATGTCCAGCGACTCACCGATAACTCCAACCTGCTTCTTTGAACCCAGCTATACATCCTCTCTCAAACGCTGGCATCTTCCTGTCTGCAAGGCATAGTTACCGTCCAACTGAGTGCAGGGAATGAAATTCGCCAAGATTATATGTGCCACTACCGGCTTGCCCCTGTTTAGTATTCTTGCCAGCTGAGCTGTGAAACTTCGCTACAGGGTCCTAGATTTATCGATCGCGCACCAAAATTTACAATTTTGCAGTTTACTTTGATGCCTGTGTGAACACAAATTTGTGGACAACTTTCATAACTCCTTTGTGGTGCCTCTTCTTTTTTGTCTCACAGCGTGTTAAGGAGGTACTTCGGCAACTCAAATTGCAATCCTTGGAGGGAAGATGATGTTCTATCCGGGGAACGCTGTTGAGAAATTTTAGAGATGCGGCATTTGAAGCTGTTTGTTGGACGATCCTCCTGCAGCCAATGCACATTTCGCGCAAAAACCACAAACGTAAGAAAGAGAAATTAGGGATCCTATGGAGCTATATGCACAGTCGTTTCTCCCTCACTTAATTTGAGAATGGAACAGGAAAGTATGTGACTGGTCGTGGCACAACGTATCTTCCACATCTTCCACCACGCACCATATGGTGGCGTGTGGAGTATGTATGTAGTTGCAGATAGTCATACTCGTAATTTCACCTCTGTAATAAACATGGTGGTTTTCATGCATTCTCACTGTATTGTAACAGGAATAGAAAATCATCTTAAACTTTTAAAAAATTATCAGTATTGTCCACTCTGCTCTTTTAAAAATATTCATTTACTATCATGCGTTGTTGTGTATAAAATCGTAAATACACTCCTGGAAATGGAAAAAAGAACACATTGACACCCGTGTGTCAGACCCACCATACTTGCTCCGGACACTGCGAGAGGGCTGTACAAGCAATGATCACACGCACGGCACAGCGGACACACCAGGAACCGCGGTGTTGGCCGTCGAATGGCGCTAGCTGCGCAGCATTTGTGCACCGCCGCCGTCAGTGTCAGCCAGTCTGCCGTGGCATACGGAGCTCCATCGCAGTCTTTAACAGTGGTAGAATGCCGCGACAGCGTGGACGTGAACCGTATGTGCAGTTGACGGACTTGGAGCGAGGGCGTATAGTGGACATGCGGGAGGCCGGGTGGACGTACCGCCGAATTGCTCAACACGTGGGGCGTGAAGTCTCCACAGTACATCGATGTTGTCGCCAGTGGTCGGCGGAAGGTGCACGTGCCGGTCGACCTGGTACCGGACCGCAGCGACGCACGGATGCACGCCAAGACCGTAGGATCCTACGCAGTGCCGTAGGGGACCGCACCGCCACTTCCCAGCAAATTAGGGACACTGTTGCTCCTGGGGTATCGGCGAGGACCATTCGCAACCGTCTCCATGAAGCTGGGCTACGAACCCGCACACCGTTAGGCCGTCATCCGCTCACGCCCCAACATCGTGCAGCCCGCCTCCAGTGGTGTCGCGACAGGCGTGAATGGAGGGACGAATGGAGACGTGTCGTCTTCAGCGATGAGAGTCGCTTCTGCCTTGGTGCCAATGATGGTCGTATGCGTGTTTGGCGCCGTGCAGGTGAGCGCCACAATCAGGACTGCATACGACCGGCATCATGGTGTGGGGAGCGATCTCCTACACTGGCCGTACACCTGTGGTGATCGTCGAGGGGACACTGAATAGTGCACGGTACATCCAAACCGTCATCGAACCCATCGTTTTACCATTCCTAGACCGGGAAGGGAACTTTCTGTTCCAACAGGACAATGCACGTCCGCATGTATCCCATGCCACCCAACGTGCTCTAGAAGGTGTAAGTCAACTACCCTGGCCAGCAAGATCTCCGGATCTGACCCCCATTGAGCATGTTTGGGACTGGATGAAGCGTCGTCTCACGCGGTCTGCACGTCCATCACGAACGCTGGTCCAACTGAGGCGCCAGGTGGAAATGGCATGGCAAGCCGTTTCACAGGACTACATCCAGCATCTCTACGATCGTCTCCATGGGAGAATATCAGCCTGCATTGCTGCGAAAGGTGGATATACACTGTACTAGTGCCGACATTGTGCATGCTCTGTTGCCTGTGTCTATGTGCCTGTGGTTCTGTCAGTGTGATCATGTGATGTATCTGACCCCAGGAATGTGTCAATAAAGTTTCCCCTTCCTTGGACAATGAATTCACGGTGTTCTTATTTCAATTTCCAGGAGTGTATATTCCACCGGTTCAGTGACCGTTCATAAATTAAAACTGAAACAAATGAGCCCTTGGTCTCAATTTTTAGTCTTATTAACAAGCTTTCAACACATCTAAGAGTGCCTTCATCAGAATTTAAACATTTTTAAAGTGGTCTCGTACATAATTACAAATTACTTGGAAAATAAATTTGTTTATATAAAAGTGTAAGTACTGACTAGCAATACAAGACAGAGACAGTACTGACATGTCACGTATAAAGTAAGTAACAGGCAAAAGGGGCCTTAGTCAAAAAATATTTTCGAAAAGAATGCATGAAGGCGAGCCATTATGGGCTGCTCATACCTGTACAGACAGACATTGGTTGCCACGGACAATGGCTCGCCTTCAAATATTCTTTTTAAAAAAATTGTGACTGAAGCCGTTCTTGCCTGTTATTTATTTTACACCGGACATGTAAGTACTGTCTGTGTCTTGTTGACTGAAGCCGTTCTTGCCTGTTATTTATTTTACACCTGACATGTAAGTACTGTCTGTGTCTTGTATTGCTAGTCAGTACTTACAGTTTTATATAAAAAATTTCATTTCCCATAAATCTGATTATGTTATAGGCCACTTTAAACGTTTAAATTTTTTGATGAAGACATTCTTAGAAGTGTTGAAACCTAGTTAATAAGACTAAAAATTGTGACTGAGGGCTCATATGTTTCAATTTTAGTCCACCAGCGTGTTTTTAAATATAATTTACTTTCATCTGTGTTTATGTATTTTTCCCATCTCTCAACTTTTTGCAACCTTCGGATTTATCCGTTGCCAATAAGGGAAAAATATTCTCTCTTACTTTATTCAGCTAATCGTGATCACTGGGAGATCGTGAAAAGAACATTATCTTGGAGGTTAAACGTCGACTGCGAAAGTAGAAACATAATGGAAACATGACGCATCTTAAGAAGATAGAATATTTAAGACTCTTTCACTACTTTCTCTAACAACCCGAACCGTGTGCTGTTGGCAAACACAGTGCACTACTGTATGTCACGTGAGCATTCCCTTCCGTGTTCTCTAATCCAACATCGGTCTTCCTATGCCCGCGATAGTCTCCGAGCATAGGGAAGTTCCGTAGGAAGAGGTACACGTGGATCACGGCAGCTTCTGTACCCCACATTTCCGGATAGTATGTTGGCTAATCGGTTGCAGTTGTAAAACATTGAACATGCAAGTGATCTGCTGCATTTTCGTCCAGTATATTACATTTTACAATTATCGAGAGTCCGCGGCCACGTGTCATCAACAGGGCCTTGCCCCGCGGGTTTTGCGTCTACGACACAGCAGTTTTAGTTAAGAACTTAAAGAGTGCACGTACGACAAAGAGCCGGTAAGCACTAGACGGCGGTCGTGTGGGCTGAGGATGCACACCCTCTGTCCAGCTGCGATGTCGAAGACCAGAGTTAATGCAATAACAAAACAATCATGTCACATTCATATTCGTGCCATGCCATACGTCGCGAGACATGTGCTCTCTCTCTCTCTCTCTCTCTCTCTCTCTCTCCAACGCACCATACCTCTTGATTTCTATTGCTTACGAGTGTTTCTGGACTTGACATGTTCTATCTCAATGTTTAGTGTCGCTAAAAACAGAGGACTTGCAGTTACTAAGGGTCACTTAAGCCAAAATTGTTATAAAACTTTTTTTCCGTACGGTATAACCGCTTAAAACCTTTTCTTGAACATTCGTTTTGGCGTAAATAGCGACACACGGGCTATAAACAATGCGAAATTAACCAAGAAAATGTTTTTTAGGACTTACAATTCGAGATGTAGAGAAAAGCGCCCATAAGTTACAATACTTATATTTAAATAGAAAAGGTGTTTTTGTGGTTCACAAACATATTAATCTGTTTGTGAATCGAACATGCAATATAATAAAAGAACAGTTAGTTTTAACACTTTTCGATTTGTGGTCGATTAAGGCTTACACAATGCATTAAACAATTTGCCTGATGTTTTCTGTAAGACAATCCCTGGTGCTTCTTCATAGAGGAATCTTCACTTACCAGTTTCTTTCCTCTTTAATATCTTTGGAACAGTTTTAAATTTCCACGCAAAATAGTAGGCCAACTTTTGAAACCCAATCTTAGATAGCGTTTTTTTACTTGGAATCTAAATCTTTCATGAGTGCTACAAACATGTCTTCGTAGATTTCTTCAATTGTTGATTCCGAAATCACAATCAAAGATGTCATAGAAGTCAGTGATCCTCTGCTACTGGTTTTAATTCCTTCGCAGTGCAGTTGTAAGAACATTGAAGCTATAGGCAGTAGCCGCTTCGTTCATATCGCCTTCTTGAACACTTTAAGTTATATCCTTCTTTGTAGTCTCGGACCATTTACGTCGACCCCCACTGGCAGGCTTCTTCCTCAGACTTGTCATCATGCCCTAAAAACTTATATGGCCGTTATCACTTGAATTTTTTATGGCTCATTCCACACGACTTACGATACACTTTGAAACATGAAGGGAACAAAAACCTTACTGATTACCAATGATTATTAAATTATTAATACTTAATATTTTATATTTTATGTGTTAATCTGGGACGTTTTTGTTTAAATTTTATCAAACTATGGAGATAAATTTCCAGTGATTCTGTGTAATTTGTTCAAATAGCTCTGAGCACTATGGGACTTAACATCTACGGTCATCAGTCCCCTAGAACTTAGAACTACTTACAACAAACTAACCTAAGAACATTACACAACACCCAGTCATCACGAGGCAGAGAAAATACCTGACCCCGCCGGGAATCGAACCCGGGAACCCGGGCGCCGGATTCTGTGTAACCGTAGTTGATTTAATTACTCGTCAAATCATACATTTAACTGATTGCCACTTAATCTGCACAGACAAGCGTATGCTCACTTTCAGCGAATGCTTAGTTGGAAACGGGTGGAGTTCTTTCAGAATTGAGTAACTGTTTAAGTCATAAACTGCAATTACGTGTCACATTTCACCGAGACGCTGCTAAATCGTAATATTGAGCAGTGGACGTAACATTGTTTAGAAACGCTGTTAATGAAAACCTATTGGAAAGAGCAGTGTAGTGGAATGACACTACAAAATTAACTACAATATTAATAATAATCCGTCTTGATTGCAAAAAAGTTTATTCACATGACCGGTTAGATCTGAAACGTTAATGATACTAGAATGAGATTTTCACTCTGCAGCGGAGTGTGCGCTGATATGAAACTTCCTGGCTGATTAAAACTGTGTGCCGGACCGAGACTCGAACTCGGGACCTTTGCTTTCGCGGACAAGTGCCCACGAAAGGCAAAGGTCCCGAGTTCGAGTCTCGGACAGGCACACAGTTTTAATCTACCAGGAAGTTTGATAATGATACTATTTTACTATTTCACAAATGCACAGCTTTTTTCAACCTGTCCGATCAACATCAAATGTACCAGCACGTACCTACAATTTCGGTGCAGGGGTAACCCGTCCACACACAGCAACCATCACATGCTACGTCACATAAAATTGGTTAGCAGAATGCACGTCATTTATAATAATTGTAAAACTATTACCGACAGCTGACGTCTGGTACATTTGTTACATTACATATGCACATACTGTATTAAGTAGAATTTGTAAATTTACTTTTATCTCAAAAAATACTTAATTAAAGTCTGTAGATGTCAAGGTTGAACTTTCTACTTGTCAAAATTAAAATACACAAAATAATTATCATTTTTGTACGATCTAAAACAAAGGGGGATTTCTCTATTCATGGCGCTGGTGTACACTTGTTTTCCTCCATGGTCTCCTCCCATGGTTCCCGCAACTTCGCTGTTGTGTCGCGAGCCGTTCAGCTGTTCGATGTCCATCCCCGTGGGTAAGAGGAGGGCGCCGTCAACGACGCTAGGCGCTACACACATCTTCCAGCTGTTTCACCGTGCACCATCTCTGATCCTTCGGTTTGGACTTCTATACACAACAGTGATCATCTCAGTAAGTCGTCGCAAATACTAAAATAGGCGCTATGATGAAACTCACTTTGCTCGTTGAGGATTAAATCCGAATCTTTCTTTTTGTGAATGTATTTTCAACTACATCCAAAATGTTAAGAAACCGTCCCTTATGAGCTCCATGCAGAATGTCTAAATTTTGTTCAATGTTCGTGACCGAGTGCTTTAAGGCAGCAAATATGCGACCCAAATGCTGTTTTGTTTTGAGAGTATGTGCGCTCCCTGAATCTGGTTTCAAAGTTTCTTCCAGTCTGCCCTATATATTTACAGCAATCGTCACATTTGATCTTATATATACCTGAATCCTGAAATTTATTCCTTCTATTACATATTTTTTACCGGAGCTTCGGTTTTAGCGTGTAAGGAATCCTATTTTAAAATCGGATTTACGAAAGCATCTTTCAATCTTATCTGTAATTCTTCCACTGTAAAAAGTAAATTAGAAAAATCTACTTAATACACTATAAGCAAATGTAATGTAACAAATGCACCAGCGCCACCTGTCGGTAAAGGTTTTATAATTAATATAAATAGCGTGCATTCTGCCAACCAATTTTAAGTGACGCACCATGTGAAGATTGCTGTGTGTGCGTGTGAACAGGTTACTCCTGTAACCGAAATGGCAGATACATTTGCGGTTGATCGGATAGGATGAGAAAAGCTTTGCATTTGTCAAATAGTAAATTAGTATCATTATCGTTTCACATCTGAAGATGGTTCTAGAGGAACCGATACCGGTCACGTGAATAAAAATTTTTGCAATGAAGACGGATTATTAGTAACACTTTATAGCCAGTGTCTGCAGTATCCCATCAGACATATTGTCTGTTTTTACAAAATTAACTGTAGGAACTGCAGATACTAAAATTAGATTTCTAAGATGCACCTTCAGCGAAATAATTGGCTTACAAAACACTGTTCTATCGTTTTTACAGTATCGCTTATCTGTCTGGGCTCCTTATAAAGTAGGATTAACAGAGGAGGTGGAGATGATCCAAAGAAGGGCAGCACTTTCCATCACAGGGTCATACCGTCGACGCGAGGACATGACTTCGATGCTTATCAAACTCCAGCACCAGCCCATACAAGACAGGCGTGTTGCGTCACAGAGAGGGTTACTCTTGAAATTCCGAGAGCGTATATTGGAAGAAAAGTCAAGCAACATTTATGTTCCTAGCACGTGTGTCTCACGATATGACAACCTCCAGAAAATCGGGGAAATTATTAGCTCATACGGGAGCTAATAGTGAGTCGTTCTACCGACGAACCATTCGCGAATGGAAGAAAGAAGGTGGTCGAGGATAGTGGTATCAGATGCATCCTGCACCACATACCGTACATTGACTTGCAGAGTGCAGATGCGGAATTGGAACCGGGAGTGTTTACCATACAGACAACAGCTAGCGTCGATTGATTTATTCAACCGGAGAGCCTTATAACAGCCATGTATCCGTGAATATTAATTGTATCTGAAGGTATAAACTTTTGGTTTCTCGGTGTAAGATAGTAGAGAGATTCGCCTTGTATATCCTCCGGTTGACTTGAGCAGCTACGTGTTCTAACCTTCTCTGATCTGTAAAGCTACGCTTGAGCGGCGGACGTCCGTTCGTTAACGTAGAAGCAGCCGCTACCGCGTTCAGCTGGGTGAGTAAACTGAAAGCTAATTATTTTGTCTTAATTGGTGGCCACTCGCTGTGGAGGTTTTCTAGCGAAATGCCTCAAATTATGGCTTGGAGGTGGAATCATTTCCGGATGACGTATTTGCACGCCGCGTTTCTTCAATAATTAAGGCCAACAGAGCATTGAAACGAACGTTAGGGTCTTCAGAAATGTATGATTGTGGAAATAACTGGCGATAGTAAGAACTCGTTTTTTGCTGCATCAATTATACTTACAGTTAACGGAGCCACAAGGTCCCATTCTATTATCTTTTGTACTAAATGGGTAACAAACTCTGTTTCAACAGCATTTTAAAGATTTTTTTATCACGTTACTTAATTCATATTTCAAGAGAGTTATTTAATACTGACAAGGAACGCCTAGAGTGCGCGTTTGCAAAAAAAAAAAAAAAAAAAAAGAAAAAAAAAAAAAAAAAAAACAGTGACTTTTACGCCATTTCACGCCCCATATATTGTCCACCAAGCAACCACAATATTGGCTGCCAGTTTTATAGTTTCTGTAAGATGAATCAGTGGAATGTGTGGTTCATACGTTCGATTGTGCATGCAATGAATAAGAGGAGTACTGCGATGACGATACGTGCTTAACTAGTGAAAATGACATTGAAACAGTTGTTGGGTGATGTAGATCATCATCATTGGTGGACAGAGAGCCACAAAATCCCGTCTTCAATGAAACATACTAACGGACAATTGTTGTGCGAGGAACACGCACTAAACACAATTGCGTACATGGAATGTCATTGGCATCATAATTAAAAACACAATTTTGAACAGATTTCGAGTAAGTCCGAGGCACTACGACAGTGTCGTGTACAACAAAAAGTATTGTTATTCAAGGGAGTACAAGGCGCACTTGCTACAAAAACTGAAGTTTGCGCCTTTCAAGGACGCGTGGTGCAATGTACAGGCTACGCGTGATAGTAATCTACTACGTTATGCACATAAAACTGCGAGCGACATAGACCACAATGATTTCCATGGAAACAGTGGGTGACTGCCTAACTTCAAATGGTGCTACAGAATTATAAGATTTAATATAACTAGATTACAAACAAAACCTCAACCTGCCGATGCACAGCAAAATGTGGAATCGGCCAGAAAATTTGTAGATGAGATAAAGAAATTATCTCATCTTTCCGTAAGGAATTGGTTTCTGTCTCCAACCAATCGACTTTTGAAGAGGAAAAGTATACGAAAGAAACATTTGAAATTAGAAGTAATAAGATAGTTGCATCAAGATCAATTAATATCAAAGTCTTAATGCACTCGTATACCTTTATGTCAACTGTTAATCTGGATGGTAAATTGGCTGGGAAGTAATCTTTATGCTCTGAGAAGTTGGATGTGCTCTGTCCCCTACGGATGTTTACCGTGTGCTTGATCTTGGAACGGCAGTAGGGAACATTTATACCACAGAAAGCAAGAGTGGAAAATGTACGTAAGAGAAACATATCTTAGGTACGAGCACTGCCTTTGACCAACAGCTGGTCAAAATAATTTGCTTTTGCTTGATTCCAGGTCTGTGTATAAAAGTCGTACTCCCTTAGAGAAAACTATCCCTCCTGAAAAAGAGTTTGAAATTGCAACTCATACCCCCTGGAACCACTGGACAGATCAAACTCTGGATGCTTTTTTCTGCTTTTATGTTTGATCACCACACTATCTGTAGCTGCGCCTTAAAGGGTAGTCAGTTTCACGATAAGCTCCACGGCAGACTGTTTAGCATTCGGATACGTTCGGTTGCATCCGGTTCCACCAGTTCTCATCAACCCATTACACCACTATGGTGATATGCATTCTTTGAATGTGGATACCTAGGTGAACGTCCTGTAAGCTTTGTCACTCCAGAGGAGTTCGCTTCGATCTTGATGGTGCGAATCTTTGCGATCACTGTGGCGCACCATTTTTATTCGTTGTTCATGGTGCAAATTAATGGCTTGTTTCGAATATTTATTGAACGTCGACAATGTCCATTTCGTGAAGTGTAATACATACATCCCACAGAAGTTTGATCGCTGCAACTCCTGGACATTCATTTTCTGTCGCCCTTTTGTTGCACGCAGTGAGTCATTAGCGGCTAATTTTTTTCTGTCGTAACTGTTAATACAACATACAATGTAAGCTTTCACTGCCGGTATTGTCTTCACTTAAAACGTCCGGCCTGGTAGGCCGTGGTCGAAGTATAACACTCTCTCCGAGAGTTTTATACTTCGACCACCGCCTATCAGCCCGGAAGTTTTAAGTGATGTTAATACAACATTTTCAAGTGACACCTACTAAAAAATGAACCTTTGATATCGCACACAAATGGCTCGTTGTGAGTCCAACATTTGCCCACAGCTCGTCAACGTATGCTAGTTTACGCATAAACATCCGACTTAATATGTTGGTGGGCTATTCTGTTGACTAATATTCTTTTTTTAAAAATAAACATCATATTCCTGCTTCATTTAGTAATCTTGGTCGCCTATTCCCTCTTTTAACTAACCCTGATGAGTTTCTTGCCCTTTGGGAAAAATAGTTTAAAATACCTCAACGAAACTTTGGAGTATCACAGAGTTTACTAAAATGACTTCTTATGGTACATCGGTTGAGACTTGTACAATACCTTATTAACAAAATAAACATCATTCCTTTTGAAAACAAGTACGATTTTGGTTAGTTACAAAAAATGACTACGTAACAAAGCAGCTCTCCCCTAGTGTACATCCTGAAAACAAAAACATTGAGAATCTTTCTGTCATGATGATGATTGTCAGTCTTTAGCAGTGAGTATGTCCTCCTACAGACGAATGAGTTGTTCCACTTTGAGAGACATGTTCTGCAGGAGACCATCAAATTTATCTAGGGAAACGAGCTCCCACACCTCAATGACAGCTTCAATGGGGTCCGGAAGATTATCAGGTGGATTCGGACGCTTTGAAATGGTCATTTTGATTAGGTCCCATGGATGCCCAATTGCATTCAAGTGTGTGGAGTGTGCTGGCCAATTTATTCGATTGACGTCGCACTTTGAACATACAAAGACGCTGCAAGGATTAGATGTTGTCTTGCTCTGTCATATATTAGGATGAAAGTGTACCGACTTCACATCTGTAGGCCCTTGCAGTCGTTTTTACGGCCTCTTGGAGGTACGAGGTCCCAGTCAATTGCCATAGATGGGACCTAGACGGGGTCTACCGATTGATCACCATTACCGCCCAGAACATCACGCATCCACCTGCCAACGGATGGACTTCCTGAGCGTGTAGGTTCTCCAGTTGTCGTTTAGCGCTTCTCCAAACATTAAACGTCTAGTATTCGTCGCAAGCCAATCCAGGTCTCATCAGCAAACATAACATTTCTCCATTCTGCAATGGACAAATGTTGATGTGCAAGAGCCGAGTGCCTTTGATTGCGCCGGTTCAGTTAGATCAGTCCAAAACTTCTCTTTTGTCTTCCGGAATGAAGCCAAACCTGATGCAATATTGTAAGCAGTAGTTGGTTTGGAGCACGAAGATCTGTTGCCCAGGAGAAGCGGTTTTCTATATTTCTGGCAGTTTATGTAGGTTGCCTGCGAGACGATGGTTAGAGGAAACGATCGTGCATTGGTGTTGTGATACGATGAGAACACTGAGAGGTGTATAATTCACATTTTCCTCTCTCTCTACTTTTATCACGCCTTACATACATCACAGTGACATGTGACCGATGGGCAACATCTAGCTGTGTATGACCCACCAAAAGTAAAGTCACATTCATGACTGTGCTAATGTATTGTATAGCTCTGCGTGACAGGTTCCGGCAGTGCTGAACTCAAAATGACTGCCGCTATAGTTGATACTGGACTGCTCGCGGTGTGCCGCTGCGGCAGCGGTGTGTTTACATGACTGGGATACGGCCATAAAGCATGCTAGTAGGAAACACCGCCCAGTATATGGGCTCTAAGTGGATAGTGCAGGAAGTTCCTAGGTCAATGAGACCTTCAACATCGTAACTATATTTTACGATAGTATTCCAGACTTTCGTTCAGCAGTGTATTTCGTTCCTGCTTTCTCTGGCGACAGTCTTTTGGCAACCTATGACCAGATGATCCCAGTGGGTGAGATATCTAGAGAATGTGTTCATGAGGGTAACATTTGAACACCGTCTGTACCGATGTGGGTCAGTACGGAACGGGAAAGACTTGGTTCTGCATTACCTTGTTCAGTTACAGGGTTAGAAAACAGGGCACAGCCTCCACCCTTCACACATCAGAACTGGAATGACTGCTGGCCTAATTGTTGGAAACGTTCGGTTTCCTAGGACCTAGCACACATGGACACATCCATTTAAAGACTGTACGACGGCCGCGCGGGATTAGCCGAGCCGTCTCGGGCGCTGCAGTCAAGGACTGTGCGGCTGATCCCGGCGGAGGTTCGAGTTGTCCCTCGGGCATGGGTGTGTGTGTTTATCCTTAGGATAATTTAGGTTAAGTAGTGTGTAAGCTTAGGAACTGATGACCTTAGCAGTTAAGTCCCATAAGATTTCACACACATTGAACATTTTTTTTGCTGTACGACGAAATGAACCCCTTTGTAAACACGTGCTGCTGCGCCTGTTTCCATTGTCGTTGTGTGGTGTACGGCTGTCAGTACAGTACACTCGGCTACAACAACAAGGAAAGTTGCTGCGATGTGATAGTCCGTGCTGCTCCAAACGTCGTCGTGCTCGCTGCGTGAGAATGTCTGTCGTCTTGTAAACAAGCCCATTTTGTGACCTAGTACGTCACATGACTGTACGATCTTCTATGACCAAGTAAGCAATATAACTTTCTTCTCAGGCACTAGAAGGTTAGATGCTAACAAGATCTAAACCCAGTGACCTATGAAGTGAAGAGATCCATACCATCATGTAAAGAATTATGGAAAATGGCATACACAAACTACTCGACATCCGAATTTAAATACTGGTTATACCTTTAAAATTGAAATATGGGTACCAAAGCTCACATTGATACAATGAGAAAGAGATGTCATCGAACTATGAAATAAGACCAAATGTCACAATAAAATCGTGTAGGCAGTTAACATGCATTACGTTGATAGTAGTACACACGATGTTATTGTGACAGATGATTTCATTTCGTTGATACCACTAACTGAAGTAGCAAACCAGATGAATATAGAGAGTGCAAAGTTTCATATAAGTAATAAAAATTCCTTGAAAATCTCTAGGTGAAGGTGATGGAAGTGTAAATGAAATGATACAATTTGCTATGTCCACGTAAGCCACCAGTATAGTGAATTAGAGAACGGATTGAGCGAAACACCCTAAAAAGTACAGATAAGCACCAGCTCCCTTGCCTAAGAATGTGTTCGGTTTAACTAGCCGACTCAGTGGATTAATTTTGAAAAGCAAGACCCTACCTCGAAACCAATGGCTTCGCGGTCCACTCATCACAAAGCATGCAGATGCAGCTGATGCTTACCATCGTTCTAAAAGTCATGCACACAAGATGAAAGCAGTGATAGCTGAGAGTAATACGTTCATTTCCTGCATCTGTGATCACCTCAAGGGTAGAGTCCTCCCTCTCTGCCGCTCTAAGGAGACGACAGAACCCTCTGACAGTTCAAGACGAAGAAATTTTTCTTTTGGAGGCCTATGACGAAGTGTGCACCTGCAGAGATTCTAAAATCTAGCTGGTCTTGTCAGCACTGGAATTTCATTAGCAAGTTACTGTAAACCTTCTAAATCGCTACCAACGAGAAATTGATAACGATAGCAACAGTATTCCTTCTCTTAAGAAATCTTCTGTGTTCAACCAGTAATACACGTTCATCTCCGTCAGGAGAGCAGAAAGCACAAATTCTCTTCAAACATGAGACTGGTTTTAAGTTATGTCCGATGGCTGCAACTATTCACTCTCAAATCTTCGTCCTCATTACGAAAATAATTTTGGTGATCCAGTTAGGGACTTTCTTGCACAATTTAGACATAAACTACAGCCGACTTTTTTGAGCAGAATAGGTTCTTATCGCTCTAGGAGAATTGTATTCTCCCACCCCCTTCTAGATCTCTGTCTTTCTAGAAAGCATTCTTTACGCTGCTACTCAGAATCGAAGTTTACAGCCTTATGAACGCTGCTTCCAGTCCTTTGTGAGCCATCAATCCAGACTGTATGTGGCCCACATCTCAGGCTATCAGCGAGGCATTGCTAAAACAGATATTATGGCTGATGGGATGCCGCAATCACTGGTTATACAAAGTTACTTATAATCCGTCTTGATTGCAAAAATGTTTATTCACATGACCGGTTTCGGTTCCTCTAGAAGCATCTTCAGATCTGAAATGACAATGATACTAATTTACTATTTCACAAATGCAAACCTATTTCATCATATCTGATCAACATCAAGTGTACCAGAACGTACCTGCAATTTCGGTTACAGGAGTAACCCATCCACACACAGCAACCTTCGCTTGCTGCCTCATATTAAATTGGTTGATAGAATGCAAGTCATTTGTAATTATTACAGAACTCTTACCGACCGGTGGCGTCTGGTTCATTTGTTACATTACATATGCACATACTGCATTGAATAGATTTTTCTATTTTGTTTTTATCTCCAAAAATACTTAGTTAAAATCTGTAGTTGTCAAGGTTAAAATCCGTACTTGTCAAAATTAAAATTACCATTTCTGTAAGATCGAAAACGAAGGGAGATTTCTATACCCAAGATACTGGTGTAAACTTGTTTTCCACCATGGTCTGCTTCCGTGGTTCCCGCTATTTCAGTGTTCTGCCACGAGCCGTTCAGTCATCTGATGTCCATCGCCGTGGGTAAGAGGGCCGTGCAGGAGGGCCCCGTCAACGACTTTAGGCGTTGCACGCATCTTCCAGCTGTTTCACCGTGCACCATTTTTCATCCGTCGGCTTCGACTTCTATACGCAACAATGATCATTTCAGTAAGTCGTCACAAATACTAAAACAGGCGTTGTGCTTGAACTCATTTTGCTCGTTGAGGATTAAATACGGGTCTTTCTTTTTGTGGGTGTATATTTCAACTTCCTCCAAAATGTTAAGAAACCATCCCTATGAGCCCTATGGAAGATGTCTAAGTTCTGCTCGATGTTCGTGACTGAGTGCTTTAAGGCACATATATACGCCCCAAATGCTGTTTTGTGTTGAGAGTAGGTGTGTCCCCTGAATCTGGTTTCAAAGTTCCTACCAGTTTGCCCTATGTATTGTTTACAGCAGTTACCACATTTTATTTTATATACACCTGAATCCTGAAATTTATTCCTACTATTAGACATATTTTACCCTGTTATTTGTTCGGAACCCTATTTTAAAATCGGATTTTTTAAAGCATATTTCAATTCTTCCACTGTTAGGTGAAAGCCTCTCATTTTTTTCTTGTTGTTCCTCTTAACTGTGACTTGACTTCATTCCGTTTGTTTCATTTGCCTCTTCTTTACCTTATTACAAATATTGATCCGTTCGCTACGGCCTCTTGTTTTAAAATACTTTGTTCTTTTTCTACTTCCTGTTGGTATAGTGGCAATCTTAGTGCCCGATATACCATCGAAGTAAAATATGCCCATTTGTATTGCGGTGGGTGACAAGAGCGCTCATTAATAACTAAATCTGTACACGTATGTTTTCTTAATATGCTAAATTCGTGTCTCCCAAGTTGCTTTATTAGTGTTAAATAGTAAGTATTATATAGTAAATCTAATTTTCGGGTGTTGAGAGCAAATTTTTTGTGCTACGTTTTCGATATCATTTTTATCACCTTTGTTTAATAAAATACAGTCGTCAACATATCTCCTGTCATTTTCTCAGCGATATCAGGATTTTCATCAAAGAATTCGTTTTCCAAATGATTTAGAAATATATCAGCCAATGATGAGCTATTAACAAGATTCGGAGCAGTTTTCGGAAAAATTGTCTCTATAACACCACCACCAATAATGGTTATTGGAAGTTTACACCTTCTTTCCTTAGTCATATTTTACGTGTGGTGCTGTGTCACACACCAACTGAGAATTTTCTGTTGAAGAGTCCTGACCATATAGTTGGTGGCAATAGTTTTGCACTGGTGCAAAAAGATACATATTTGACAGTTTTACGGTAACTGAAAATGAGCTGCAGTATGGAAGAGTGGATGCCACATTTCCCGGTTTCGGGGCCGAGACAACCGGGTGTTGAGAAGATAATTAATAGAAAAAAGTATAAAGATGTTCAGTTGTGAGCCTTAGTTGTCATAAGTGATGTGGCTGAAGATAATTTATCCAAAAGTCATTATGAGCAACTTTCAACATCGAATCTGAGATCGCAACAGAAGTCAAAGAAGTCAAATAGGAAATCATAAATGTCAAAATTTGGAGAACTGGAAACTGTGAATAAAGGTGGAATCTGGGCCCACCAAAAATCTGCGAGTGAACAATTGGTAGTGCTCAAAGACCAACTGGAGACATTTAAGCTAGAGTTAAAGGAAAGAGGCAGTAATTAACGTGTGGGAAGCATCAAAAGGGACAAAAGAGATTAAAGAACAGATAGCAGAATTTTAAACTACATGGAGAGAAGTTATTTAAGAAGCTACAGATGATGTCCCAAAATAACAAGCTGTACTAGAACTTACAGCAGACAGGCAAATAAAAGACATAAGTAAACGTATTGAGGACCAAGCAGAGAAAGTGTACAGAGGGTGGATGAAGTCAAAAATTATTGTGACCGTAAGAAAAGACTAGTGAATATGTGGAAAACATAATGTAGACGGTCACCTCCAAAATAAATTATGAGATATGAAGGTTAATGAAAGGGATTAAATACGGGAAATATAATATTTCAGTCCTTGATAATAAATATACCTTCGAGCCCAAACCTACATGATAGGTAGCATGTTGGTCTAGCTTTGAAACTCAATACAACAGTGAATCTGCGTCGCATGGAATCGAAAAGCATTTGCTAGGTATACATGGGTATGTGGCACCAGAAACTACGAACAAATAACGTATTTCCCTTTAATTATGGGCAATAGTTTGTGGGCGTGGAGCTAGAATCCGAGAGCGTCACAGACATTTTCCATTGACTCCAGAACAGGCACATTTTGTGGCTAAGTCATGAACTTAAGTTCATTACCATGTCTACAAATCACTGTAGCACAATTACGGCTTTGTGACACGCACAGATATCACGTTGAAAGATGCATCCTAATTCCATGGAGACAAGAAGCTTGGCGTGATGGAAATATTCCACAGTATTGTTAAAGTATTCTACAGCTGTGTCTGCGCTTTTTGCTACTAGCCGGTCGGAGTGGCCGTGCAGTTCTAGACGCTACAGTGTGGAACCCAGCGACTGCAACGGTCGCAGCTTCGAATCCTACCTCGGGCATGGATGTGTGTGATGTCTTTAGGTTAGTTTGGTTCAATTAGTTCTAAGTTCTAGGTGACTGGTGACCTCCGAAGTTAAGTCGCAAAGTGCTCAGAGCCATTTCAACCATGTTTTGCTACTAACGCTGGTCCCATGAAAGCCCTGGTGAATTGACCCACCATACAATCTTGATGATCCTGTCCCTATTGCAATTGCAATAGATGATGTCATTGTGTCCACATGAGAACATGCACGCGTTGTCTGCTGTGGGGTGGGGAACAGTTAAACAATTTTCGCTGTACGGCGTACTCCGAAACACTTGTAGCTGAATCAGCACTGTACTCTGTCGCCAGAACTGCTCCACACCGCAGCAAATTCCATTTAACAGAACAGGCATGCCTCCAGTCTCAGGGGCCTGTGATGAGACATGAACGTCCTACACACTGTAGCCTACTCGTGTTTCCACCGCCTTCGAACAACTTTCCATAGGCAGTAGCACGCGAACAGCTGACCAGCTTCGCCGTATACGAGATGCTCGTTCCCAGGCGCCAGTTAGTAATATCTGCTTATTCTAAATATTAGTGAATTTTCCAATTTGAAGCTTATAACGTGCATTAACTGATTTCATATTCGATTCTGCTCCTCTTATATATTCGTATTTTCCTCACCGCATCACTAGGGCATTCAATTTCCCAGTAGACTGAGATTGTAAAGCATTTTCTCATCAGTGTATAATTGATGGAGGCAATGCTAAAAATAGGAGCATTCAACCATATGAATTAGTAAATCCACACTCAGTTATCAGTAGGCGAAAGAATCAGTCTTCTAAACACTGGGTACTCGGACAAGTAATGTAAGTTAAGGTGTCTTGGTGCATCTCTTACATGATAAAGTGTATGCAGGGGTAAAGATGCTCCAGAGGGATTCGAAAATGTTGATAAGTTTGCAGAAAGTTTTGTTGATAAACTTTGATTCTGTGCTTAACTATAAGAACCAATTACGAGTGAGAGAAGGAAACTTAGTATCATAGTCAGTCACTGGAAACAATGCCAGAGAAATGTGAAGAATTAGCTAGGAAATAAACAGCTGGGAAATAAAAACAATTTTAAAATTCCTCGCCATATAACGTTACAGTAAATTTATTAATGGAAAAGACAGGACGTAATCAGAGCGTGAGTGTGATAGGTATTAGAAGGCAGGGGAAACTGGTAAGTGACAAGTAGATTTTAATCCTATGCTGAAGGTCATCATGAAGAGACTGCTTCGTAAGACATGAGTTCCAAAGGTGTGAGAGGAGGAGGAAGAATAGATCCTGATGATGTTAGATCTTTTAGAGAAAATCATAAGGTGGAGAAGAATACTATACTGGAAACGAAATACCGCTATAACGGTTATATAAGCATGTCGTTTCGTCCGAGAAATGCACAGCCAGAGAAAAAGCACCACAGGCGCAAAGAGGCCAGTTGGGCCAGTGCCGTAGAGACTCGCTACTTCAGCGAGTTCCACCAGTGTCACGGGTGACGCCGAGGATGAAGATACCGACCTCCCCTCTGCCAAGTGACGGCCGAATACAATCCTCCAATGACCAGACGACAAAGGACACAAGCATTCTTGGGAGATAAAAGAGCAGCTCTCGCCCGGTTGGCCATTGATCATCGTTCAGGGCTGACGTAGACAGGGAACGTCGTTTAGTGAACTCTTAGAAGTGAACAGACAGTTTTTGTAAATTGCTTTTCCTATCTATGTGGAGCTAGTCCACGATTACTTGCGCTTAGCCGTTGTGGGAATCTTTAGTGTTACATTACTGATGCAGACTTCATAATTGTACAAGCCACAAAGATAAGTAAACGTTTTAACTCATTTGTGTTACTTTATTAGTAATTTTTTGGAGTGTTGTAGAACCTTCGATCTTCTATCCTGTTATCTGACCCTGGGGCATAACTGTGCAATATTGTCAGGGATAAATTGTCTTAGCGGTGTACTGCACCAGCCGTTTCACGAATTCACAAACTTGACCTGCCTTAACAACAATGGCAACTTGGCCTCCATAGCAGTACTGACGAGGTCTTTAAAAATTGACAATGACTATCTACAAAAGATCACTCAATGGTCAGAGAGAAAGACAAAATTAATTTACAAATCATCGCAAGAAGCCCCTGTATGTTCATTTATTCTGAAATGGAGAAAGTAGTGGGTAAACGAAAAACCGAATATCGGTAATAAACTAAATGGCGACATTAAATTAATATTAGTGGTTGAAGATAAAAGAATGGAGGAATAGTGATGTGTAAAAATGAGTTAGGTTGTATGTGCAAAAAGTGTAAAGAATTTGAGGAACCGTGGGATGGCAGAAATAGAGGTTTTAATGGAGTAAAGAGAAATAATGATATAAAGGGACTAAAATAGAGAGTAATAACAAAAACAATGAACGATTTATGCATACACATGGAAGAATTTGTGAGAAACGAAAATACTCTAGAAAACATTAAGCAGTAGAGTAAGTGAAAGAAGTGTAAACATGTTGTCTCCAGAACCACACAACGTATAGCAAGTAGTGAATGACCTAAGATGAGTCGGTGTACTATAAGAAAAGTAATACAGAAAAGTGGAAGAAAATGTTAATACTTGGAAGCAATTGATAAAGATATATTCGTGAAAGAATATGGCAGGGTAGATGCAAATTAACTGCAACTTATGAATTATAGATGGGTATGTGGTAAAAGAGAATCACCAAAGATTAGCGGGCGTACGTGCAGTTGAAAAACAAAAGAGTGTGAGTTCCAGAGAAAATCCCTAAAACGTTAGAGACTGTCATACTTTGCATTGGAATTGGTTTTAATGGATGTAAGGAAGAAAACTGAGAAAGATATAAAAGTAGGTGTGAAAGAATAAAAGAAAGGGAAAGTTTTAGAAGTAAAAAAGATTAGAACAGTTTTAGTGTAGAGATGAGGATACAGTCAATGCTCAGAGAGAAAGACAAAATTAATTTACGAATCCTCGAAAAAAGCCACAGTATGTTCATTTATTCTGAAATGGAGAAAGTCATCAAACGCTGAATCATATGAAGTCCTCATTGGCAATTTGAAGGGAGGATTTACAATCTGTGTGCGACACAGAAAGTAGAAACAATGTCGGCCGAATGAGCAGAAAGAAAAGAATTATATTAAGTACACCGTGAGCCAAATAAAAACAGACGATGAAGTGATTATCTTTTGTTTTAGAAAAGACAAAATGACATATGAAGAGGTAAGCCAAACTCAATCGCAATATTTTGAGGTCGCGTCATGTAGTTCACAGCCTGAGTGAACACAGGCTTGTCGAGCTAGTTGCGGCTCTATTTCCATTTTGAAGTTTCTAGTCTGCCGCGTCTTCTCATCTGCTGTCCTATACATCTGGTAGTAAGTCACTCAAATTACATCTAATCTAACATAAAGAAGGAACAGTAGCATAAAACTGTCAATAAATATCAGTTTAATGAATTTGTATCTGTTACAGAGAAATCATTACCATATATTTTTCAGTTTATCCCATAGAAATATGATGCTGTAAGAAGTAAGATAACGAATGTGACGGAAGCCCTTAATGGGACAGATCTCGAATAACCAGTTCTACTCGTAGCAGAGTATGAAAAATTCAAGGGGCTTTAAATAATGTGCAAGTGACTGTGAAAAAACTGTGAAAGGATAAATTAAGCTAAACTAATGACTACAGTTATGTAATTACTACAGACTGTGGTAATGCACAAATGGTATGGACAATGGTGAACAATATGCCATGTGTTCAAGTCGTTATACACATGGCTGTTGGATATGAAAGTTCTGACAACAATTAAAACAATAAGTCATTAGTAGGACCTCCATCTTAAATGGACAAAGGAGTAACTTCGAATCATCAATGTCGAATTAATACTCGGTCAATGCACGCAGTGCCAGTCGTTGACTCACATCTTGAAATGCAGCCTTGAGTCAGAACACAGTCGTGGCAGAGATATCTGTAATAAACTCATGCACAAATAAAGCACTCACAGATGCAAATAATGCACTACCAATTTTTTGTAATAAGTGGTTCAATTTTATATAGTATTAAATCCGAAATCTAATTTCTACCCACTGTTGATTCTTCCATTAGTAAAATTCCTAAAACTTTTGTGCTGGCCTTCCTCAATGTCCCTTATTGTTACAGTGTTTTGAACTCAGTATTACACTATGGTTATAAATAATTATTGAATAATTTCATTTAAAATCTAATTGGTTTCGAAATTCATTGTGGTTGTATCATAACTTGACGAGTGTAGGTACATTTATATATCCTCTAATAATGCAGATCATGAGATTAAATAAAATCAGATTATGTGGAAACTTTAATTTCATCTAGTAATCATGCATGGTAAATTACAACCAATATTATCCTAGATTCCATTAACAGGTTCCATTCTATGTTTAAAATTTCGTCTCGAATGTCTAGATAGCTGATTAGTTTTATAATAGTAACTACACTTTTATAAAAAACGCAAAGAACTTTCGGTAATTATGAAGTTATAATATTTTGCTTGGTGTGTATTTTCAACTTTGAACTAAAGAGAGCTGGTGTCCACTATTATTAAGCACGCATGTGAATGAACCACAAAATCTGATTTAATTTCCATTGTCTAAGAGTCGCAGTCAGCGCATTACACAAAACTAACTGGTGGAGAAAGTGTGTTTTGTTGTTTATGTTCATGTAATTGCCATTTATTTATGTTTATATCTAGAGCATGTGTTTAAACCCTTTTATCAAACAGTAAATGTCAATAAATATCCAAATTAAAGCAATTTCACTACATATTTAAAAATTTTGGTTCCCCATTTTCATAGTTGTTAAAACGCTTTGATATTTGATGTAGAATACTAGCCCAACGTAGAAGGAAAAAGGTAAATTAATTTAAATTTAATTGTTATAATAAATTTGTGATTTATGTTAGTTTTGGATTATCACATTTAAATAACATCGTTACACAGGAGAAGAATTCAGGGTGGCACTTGCACATATGGTCGATTCTGCTTTTGAAAATTACGTCAGCAAACCTGATTTGTTACACAATCACCAACGACACCGACCCAGAGACCTTGCACTTCCTAGTATGATAGGAACTAATATCCTCTGTAAAAGTGCACTGAAAATATACTTGCCTAAATGTAGCTAACACTGATGAAAGCAACTCTGAAATTGTCAGTAATTTATTGGATTTTGTTCAAACTCTTCATACAAATGTATTATATATTGCTAGCTGGCAATATACTGTGTCATGTACTATTTATTAAGTTTCATATACGCTGGGGTTTTAAATCTGGACGGTAAAGCAACATAAAATAGACTTATACCCACCAAATATAGATATAGATACGCATTTGTCAACTGGCTATTAGCATTAGAATCTGGCAGCTAGTTCTTGATCAAGGAAATATTAATGTGAAGAACATGAAAGTATTCTGTTTAATGTTGTTGTTGTGTCGAGTCAAGAACTGATCTATCATTCAGTTAATGTTGAAACTTACTTTACATGACAACCGTTGAGAATCGCCAGTGGATCTCTGTCATAAATTCCACAGCTGTTGAATGTCATCCGTAATTGGAGTTTCAGTTACAACTGCCAAAAAACCATTTCAACATGTCATTTAAACACCACCCCTGATGCACGCATGTGCATCATCACAGGAGTCAATATAACCAGCCACAATGTCCACGAATATAACTATGTATTAAAATTTTTATATAACAAACATTTTTTTTTCAAACAACAGCGTTGTCCCTTCAAAGTAGTCACAATCTTTTAAATGTTCTCCAGAGTTGCAAAACGATGTTCTTTCAAGACTTTTCTTAACTTTGGGAAAAGAAAACAAGTCACAAGGACTCAGACCACGTGAATAGCTTGGCCGTGGAACAACAGGAGAGGCTTTTCAGGTTAAAACTTCCGAAGTGGAAGTGGCCGTGTGACGTGGGATCTTCCCGTGATGCAGCATCCACTTGTCCGCTATGTCTGGTCTCACTCGATTCACCATTTTCTGAGCCTTTCAAGGAAATCTTTGTAAAACACTTGGTTGTAAGTGTTTCCTGGACGAAAACATTCTTTATGTATTATATCCGACGATCAAAAAAGCAAATCACCATTCCTTTGATCAGATTTGCTCATTATAGCTCTCTTCGGTCGAAGAGTGGTGTCAATGTGCCACTCCTGACTTTGCCGATTTGTCACTGGATCATATTCAAAAATCCAGGATTCATCACCTGTGAGCGTATGCAGTCCTTTCCAAAAGATCAATGCACAAGAACAAAACGTTCTCGGTTTTCCAGCTGCATCAATTCGAATAAAATCCTCGAGCTGGCGATGGCCATCTCCGCCATCGTCGTCAGGACGACGACTCGGCTGTAAAACCAAGAACGTTTTATGCATGTAGCTGTTGCGAATGACTCCCAGGACACAGATCAATGCTCACTTTTCTTCGATTGTCCTTCTGCTCAGTAATGAGGTTTTCAGCACATTTGCAGCACAAATCTTTTTAGTAGGTGCCAATCTTTGGTCAAAATTTTATGTGAATGTTTATGGTTAACAGGTCACCCGTCACCATTACCATTAAACGTCGGTCTGATCTCCAAGAGCAAGCATGCATTTGACGTTCCCATCGTATTCTGAAGTTGATGGTTTGCCTGAGCGAATCTCCAACGTTCTCTCAGGCGTCCAGCGCAAAATTTTTGCTTCTGATAAGAAATGTTATAGTTTTGATTCAATTTTTCGTAGGTCACCCCCGTGGATTCCCTAAGTTTAACGCAAAACTTGGTTGCATAAAGTTGCTCTAAACTCCGTTAAACAGAAACACAACTTCACAGATGGTACTCTAAAAAATTGCATGACGGCTGTACAGAGCTGCAACTGGGAATGAGCATCTGGAAGGGATGAACACGCAACATTCTCTTAAGTCAATTAGAATTTTATGGTTTCACCGGCAATGCTGCCAAATAGTTTAAGTCTTATCTATCTAACAGGAAACAAAGGGTGACGTTGCAAAATACCTGTGCAGTAAGCAATCAGTCTTCATCTGGCTGGGAATTAATTACATGTGGTTTTCCTCAAGGTTCCATACTAGGTCCATTGCTTTCCCTTGTTTACATTAATGGCCTCCCATCTGTTACATTGCCAGATGCTAAGTTTTTTGTCTTTGCAGATGGTACAAATATTGCAATAAGTAGCAAGTCCAGTACAGATTCAGGAATACCTTCTACTCAAATGTTCACAGATATTAATAACTGGTTTAAAGCTAATTTGCTGTCATTAAAAATTGAGAAGACCCACTATATGCAGTTCAGAACCTGTACGAAATTTCATTCCGACATGTGTATAACGTATGAAGACATGCAGATTGTAGAGGCTGATGGCGATAAATTTCTGGGATTACAACTTCATAACAAATTCAGTTGAGAAGGACATACCAGAGAATTGCTTAAGCGTCTAAACAAGTCTGTATTTGCAGTGAGAATAACATCAGATGTAGGAGATATAAATATAAAAAACTAGCATACTTTTCTCACTCTCATTGTATTGGGTCATACGGGATCATACGCTGGGGTAAATCATCAAACCGAAAAAAAGGTTTCAGAGTGCAATAGCGTGTGATCAGAATTATTTGTAGTGTAAATTCAAGCGCATCATTCACAAAACTGTTCAGTGAACTTTGTATTGTAACCACAGCTTCTCAGTATATTTATTCCTTTATGAAATTTTTTGCAAGTAATACATCTCTGTTTCCAACCAATAGCTTAATACGTCGTATAAATACTAGGAATAAGAACAATCCAAATAAAATCATAAAATCACTTACATTTGTCCAAAAAGGGGTCTAATATTCAAGAACACACATTTTCAGTAAATTGCAAGCAACCATAAAAAACTTGGTTTCATATAAAGCACGGTTTAAAAGACTTTGGAAGACCTTTTGACAGGCAGCTCCTTCTACTCTATAAATGAAGTAGCTATAAGTAAAAATAAAATAAAAATGTCTGTTAGATTTAAGTTTTGACAGCGTTTGGTTACAACAGTCGAGATTAGGTATTTTTTGTATAATAAATTTATTAATAGTGCATAACAATATTTCACTTTCATTGCGTGTTAATTCTGTATTAGCTGCTCCAGTTTACCGCTTTCTATTCACCTATTTCGACGATCTCCTGATAAATGATCAGCGTAGTAAGTATTATATTAATGGTTTATGATTTTATGTTATACGTTCTGATATGTTCCCCATCCACGAAAATAATCTCATTCTTTGGGTCTATGGAACGAAAACTGAATCTAATGTAATCTAATCTAAAAATCGGTCTACACAAACAAAACAACGCAGTGTTGCTAGGTCGCTGTCAATGTTTCCAGTCTGATTTTCTCACACACCTCGTGAACGTAGATGAAGTTACAAAGTAGTAAGCAACACCGTCAGAATTACATACAGGGCGCCGCAACGTTTGTTTCTTCCCGGGTCTTCTGTGCCCATTGCTGCCAGGACTGTTTTTCCGGCCTACCCGACTTGGGCGCTGTGCATGCCCTGGCTCGCACACACATACGCAAACACACACACACACACACAGAGGGAGAGGGCCCAGCCTGTGATTAATGGCAGTGCCAGCAGAGCGCAGCACTGCTCCCACAGCCGCCAAGGCGAGAACCGCCGCAGAGGCGGCGCCCGCTCGCCCGCGTTATTAATTTTCGTCGCGCGCGTTCGACTAGAAGCACACGCTTTCATCGCGACGAAAAAATGCGCCGATTCCGGCAGCCGTTGTTCTCTTTTAACCCTCTCGGGTCGGGTCACACCCCATCTTTTCTTGTAGTTTGTCGGGGCATGAACAGCAACGTAATTTCTGAAGAGAAATGAGCTTGCGCGTAGTGTAGGCGAATCAAAATGAAGCTGCGGCGGTGTTCACTCGTGCGACAAGATTAAATACAATTTATCACGCCGACGAGAATGATTAATAAGAAGGCGCCGTGCTTCGAAGTGATCCTCCGTTACGCAGCGACAATGCAGCATGCGTACTCACAAATCACTGCGTGGAAATAATTTTGGGTTTTTCTCATTTTCGGTAGAGACTTATTTAAAATTTAATAGAAATGGTACTTGTTTACAATAAAGACGGCTTTTGCATGTGAAGAATGCTAAAGAAGTTTCTCTTATAAGCATCTGCAATTTACAGTCAACTGCTACAAAAAGCGGACATTTTTTGTTCCTATCTATCTGTAAGAAAAACGGATATGCTTATATATGTATGTATGTTCAGCATCTCCTCCTAAATTACTGGACCGATTTCAATCAAATTTGGAACACCTATGGTTTAGAGCCTGGAAATTATCGCTGTGCAGTTAAGAACAATCTACCTATAAAAGGGGCGATGGAGGTGAAATAGAAGTATAAACCACGACACGTGAATAGCTGTACTTGAGTGATCGGGTATTTGAGAATGAGAATCCTTAGTTACTTGTAAAAAACTTTGCAACAATTTCAAACCTCTCGGAAACATTTCTAACTGATAACCCTCGAAAAATGATGAGCGGAGAAAAGTGTATCGCTTGCTACGTATGCGCTTCTCATGGGATAAAACTGCCACATGAAGCAAGACGTTTTAATTTATCTCCTCTTCACTATTAACTGTATTTGCGGTACATTTTTCATACAGTAATCCCATGTACTACTGAATGTAACAGGAGAATTAGATCATCGTATGACATACATGTAAACGTAGGCTTCCACGGCCGTTGACACAGCCAGTAAGACTATTTTAGGTTTGAGGCCGCATTATCAACTATAAAATTCCGACGTTTCGACGACTATTGCAAGTCGCCTACCTCAAGGTGTTTTGCCAGCTGCTGTATGAGCACTAGTTTGGTTACTTATATACCATAGTGGAGTGCTGCTATTGGACATGAGTGTGAGGAGGAAGAATATTAGGCGTTCTTTTATTGGTCTTTGCATTGCGTTGTATCATTGGCGAAAATAGGCGTTTTCCCTTTGTGCTTTCTTTATTGTATGCCATTGGTGAAAATCACCGAATAGCGAAATGATGCTGGACACGCTGCGATCAGTGGTGAATCCCTCCAGCCTCATCTTCAGCGATGCTGCCAAACAAATTCTGGCTAAAGAGATGAATTGTGCCATCGCACCAAAACTGGTACTGAAAGAAGACATTATGGAATCAGTGGAGGCTTCCGTTGGTCTTCTACCACAACCAGAGGCAGAGAAAATCCGGCAGGAAACAGTACGGGTCTTGACCCACGCTAAGCCTTCGAAGCAAAACTTCAGTAAGGAGGAACGTCATGCCATAAAGTAGCTGAAGAACAACTCTCATATAGTGGTAATACAGGCGGACAAGGGAAATGCCACCGTAGCGTTGGACACAGTATATTACGACAAGCGGATGGAGGATCTTCTGAATAAACTAGTTTACCATAAACTTAAGGGAGATCCGACGGCCAAGTTAATGAAATCGACGCAAGCGTTGCTGAAGCCAACTAGGGCGAATTTGGACGCGGCCCGAAGACATTCTACAAGCGCCACAGGCACCAAGAATACATGGTGCACCAAAGGTCCACAAAGAAGCCTTTTCTTTCTTGTGGATAGTGAGTGGCATTAACTCACCGACGTACAAGCTGGCGAAAGAATTGGCTCTGAAGCTTAGACATCTAGTGAGCTACAAAGATTCATACGACAATGGCTCCACCCACTTTGTAGCACTTTTGAAAGAAAAGAGCGTCTCGGGTACAGGTCTGATGGTCGGTTCTGACGTGAAGTCTTTATTCACGAATGGACCCGCGACGGACACAATGAACATCTTAGAGGAACGCATGGCAGCTGATGTCTGTGAGCTAGGGCGCTACTGTTTGATGACCACCTATTTCAAGTGGAAAGGGGATTTCTATGAGCAGACAAAGGGTGTAGCTATGGGTTCCTCTCTATCGCCTGTCGCAGCAGACATTTTTAGGGTAAGCGTTCGAAGAAATAGCACTCCAGTCCGCACCATTACGCCCAGAATGTTGGCTACGATACGTTGACGACACTTTTGTCATCTGGCCACACGCAGAAGAATAGCTTCAGAACATCCAACAACATCTCAGTCAGCAGTACAGTAAAATTCACTTTACCATGGAGATAGAAAAGAACGGGGTATTGCCCTTTCCTCGACCTGGAAATTTACCGTAAGCCTGACGGGAAGCTTGGACACAGAGTTTATAGGAAGCCCACCAACACGGACAGGTACCTGCATGCATCCTCCCACCACCATCCTACGCAAAAGAAATCGGCCCTCCAAACTCTAAGAGAGCCTACAGGATCAGCGATGAATACAGTCTCAAAGCTGAGCTACAGAATCTTATACGACATGACGATGATACTCAAAACCATGGCGCCGAAGGTGGAGAGCAATAGAGAAATGCGGAACGAAGCACAGAACACCGTCCTGCTGCCACACGTAGAAGGGGTTACTGAATGTCTGGCAGAATTCACGATCGGAAAGGTATTAAGCGCAATTTTCGTAGTAACAACAAAATAAAAGACATTCTGGGCTCGACGAAAGATGCAGTTGACAAGTTCCATTCAACAGGGGTTCATGAAATCGGATGCGAATGTTGACTGGTGTGTGAAGGTGAGACTACGCGTCCAATAAGTACAAGGTTTTTTGAACAAGAGAGATATTTCTGTCTCAAAAAATAAAACAAATCAGCGGTGGCGGAACACAGGAACAGAGCAGGATGAAGAGCGAATTTCGAGAGGCCCGCCTACTGGTGAAACAGCTGTTTAGTTTGAGAAGGAAGGTTAGGGAGGATATCGAAATAGCGAAGCGAACATATAACATGAGTAGAGGAGACGGGTACCGACGTCGAGCGCCTTGGCTGCCAGCTGTGACAGCTTTACGGAAGGACAGCTCTCGCAAAGCAACAGGCGCGCGGTAGGCCACGGGCGCTACACAGAGTACTGGCGCGCCCTAGTCGATACTAGGCAGTCAGTAAACAACGCTACGCTGCAGTCGCAGCTCAGTTTCCTATTCGCCGATTTTCAGCAATGGCAAGCAATAAAGGAAAGTCCAATGGAAAACACCTATTTCCTCCAATGAAAACACGCAATGCAAAGGCCAATAAAAGAAAACCTATTACACTTCATCCGCACCCACATATCCAATGGCAGCACTCCTCCATAGTATATAAGTAACCAAACTAATGCTCATTCAGCAGTTAGCCATACACCTGAGTTAGACGTCTTGCAATAGTCGCTGAAACGTCGGAGTTTATAGTTGACAGTGTGGCCTCGAACCCAGAGGAATTTTATTGACTTACGACATATAGTTCAGGAGAAATTACTTCATTAACACTGAGATGCGTGAAAATGTTCGACATCATGCAGAATGTTTAAATTTATTACTTCCTTCACTACTACCTCTATTCAAATACCAATGCGTATACCTGAATAATTGCATCTACAATTACATCTACATGCATACACCGCAATCCATCATACGGCGCGTGACGCAGGGTGCCTGGTACGATAACTAGCATATTCTCTCCCTGTTCCACTCCCAAACAGAACGAGGGAAAAGTGACTGCCTATATGCCTCTGTACGAGCCCTAATCTTTCTTATCTAATCTTTGTGGTATTTCCGCGAAATAGAAGTTGGCGGCAGTAAAATTGTACTGCCGTCAGCCTGAGCTGCTGGTTCTCTAAATTTCCTCAGTAGTGATTCACGAAAAGAACGCCTCCTTCCCTCCAGAGACTCAGACTCGAGTTTCTGATATTTCCGTAACACTCGCGTGACGATCAAACCTACCAGTAACAAATATAGCAGCCCACCTCTGAATAGCTTCTACGTCCTCCCTCAATCAGACCCGATACGGATCCCAAAAACTTGAGCAGTACTCAAGAACAAGTCGTATTAGTGTTTTCTAAGCCGTCTCCATTACAGATGAACCATATGTTCCCAAAATTCTACCAATGAAGCGAAGACGATTATCGGCCTTCCCCACAACTTCCATTACATGCTTGTCCCACTTCATATCGCTCTGCAATGTTACGCTCGTATATTTAATCGAAGTGATTGTGTCAAGCGCTACACTACTAATGGAGTATTCAAACAGTACACCACAGCATCATTAGCAAACAGCCGCACATTGCTATCCTCCCTGTCCAAAAGATCATTTATCTAGTTAGAAAACAACAGCGGACCTACCACACCTCCCTGGAGCACTCCAGATGATACCCTCACCTCCGATCAACACTCACCATAGAGGTCAATTATATCACTGTATGGCACATATATCCGGAGATAATGTACTTACAAACATTAAGCTTCGCTGAAAGTGAAACTGCAGTGCGAAATTCGCTAAAGATGCACCTGAAATATAGGTACAAGTGCATGTAAAATATGTTAAACCAGCTGTAACACAAAAAAACGACGAACCCCAAAAAAATTATTCGGATATATAGATGTGATGTACATGTACAGACGAACACATAACTACAACTTCAGAAATATTAGATGCTTTGTTCAAGAGAAAGAGCTCCACAAATTAAGTCAATAGCGCACTGTTCCACCACTGGCCCTTATGCAAGCAATTATTCGGCTCGGCAGTGACTGACAGAGTATTTGATGTCGTTCCGCGTAATGTCGTGCCACGTTCAGTCCAGTTCGGCGCGTTAGATGGTAAAAGTCCTGAGGCGGTTGAAGGTCCCTGGGCAGAAGGTTCCAAGTGTTCTCTATTTAGGACGGGTCCGGCGACCTTGCTGGCCAAGGTAGGGTTTGGCAAGCGGAAGATAGGCAGTGAAATCTCTCGTCGATTGCGGACGGGCTTTATCTTGCTGAAATGTAAGCCCAGGATGGATTGACATGAAGGGCAACAAAACGGGGCGAAGAACAACGTCGACGTACCGAACCGGCCCTGCTACGAAATGAAATGGCACCCCAGCCTGTCACACCTGGGACGGGCGTCCGGCGGACGTCAGTCAAGTTGGTACCCCACCGCCGTCCGAGGCGTCACCAGACACGTGTGCGCCGGTGGTCGACGCTCAGTTAAAAAATAAAAAAGTGTGTGTTAAATCTTATGGGACTTAACTGCTACGGTCATGAGTCCCTAAGCTTACACACTACTTAACCTAAATTATCCTAAGGATAAACACACACACCCATGCCCAAGGGAGGCCTCGAAACTCCGCCGGTAACAGCCGCACAGTCCATGACTGCAGCGCGTGAGACTGCGCGTCTAATACCGCTCGGCCGGCTCAGATCCTAGCGGGACTCATCACTGAATACATTGCTACTACACTCGATGAAATTCCAGGCCGAAGTCGTGTCTGTAGAATCCCTGGGCAGCGATGGAATACAATTATGACTGTCCCCCGCAATACGGCCCGACAACCAGAAGTGGCGCTATGTGGCGCCATTTCTTTTCATAGCAAAATCGTTTTGTTTGTTATGTGCAGCATCCTCATAGCACAACGGTAAGTAGACAAATATTGTATGCCTATATATCTGTAGCCGTTCATAGTAAGCCATCCTGGGATTACTTTTCAGCAGGATAACACCCGCCCTCACTCGGCGAGAGTTTCTACTGATTGTCGTAGTACTTTCCAACCCTACCTTGGCCAGCACAGTCGTCTGATCTCTCTCCAACTGACAACGTTTGTGGCAATATGGAAAGGGCCTTCAACGAGCTCGTGATTTTGGCAGTGTAACGCATAACCCGATAAGTATTTAGCATGATAATCGTAAAGAGGACATCCAAAAAGTCTATCAATCATTGTGAAGCCGAATAAGAGCATGCATAAGAGCCAGAGGTGGACGAGTGCGTTATTATTAGTGAAGCTCTTCCTCTTGAATAAATCATGCAATTTTTCTGCAGTTGCAATCTCTCCTTTGTAAACGAACATCACATGTACCGATATCGTCCCATTAGGGTAATTCCTTCTTGGTGCGTGGTCTTTTTGTCATAGAGTGTGTATGTGAAATATATATGACATGTGCGGACATGTGAAAATTCATGGGTAAAAACATCATCTTAAATCCTTGGAACCACTTCAAAGAAACTGGAACTCACGATCCAGAAAGAAATATGGTGGAATTGAGAAGCATGATAGTACTGTTGGGGTGAGGATTATAATATAAAGAGAGAGGGGGGTCGAGGAGAACAACAGACCGTGAAATGGCTGGAGATGTCAGAGAGAGAAGAGCAGGAAGTAGTAAGAGAAAGGGAAGAGTAGGGAACGGACAGAAATAGAGTGGGAGGGGCGGGGGGGGGGGGTGGACGAGATGAAAAGATAGGGGGTGAAGGATGATATGGGTAGAGGGAGGATTAAGGGGAGATGGACTAATTGATGATCGGAGTAAGTACATACCCGGGAAATGCTGAGTACTCAGAAAGTATTGTAATAGAGGCTTAGATTTGACAATCACCTCATACATTTTGCAATTATCGTTATTGTTTATAGCAAACAGTCACAAAATTAATCATCCCGAGACCACACTCTTTGCCTCATACCATTGTCAGATACTCACACACACACACACACACGGACGCATGCAAGCACTCTTGTGATAAGCACGACGAACGATACCTCACGTTGAAACTTCCTGGCAGACTAAATATGTGTGCCGGACCGAGACTCGAACTCGGGACCTTTGCCTTTCGCGAGCAAGTGCTCTAGCAACTGAGCTACCCAAGCATGACTCACGGCCCGTCCTCACAGCTTTACGTCTGCCAGCAGGAGAGCTTCTGTAAAGTTTGGAAGGTAGGAGACGAGATACTGGCAGAAGTAAAGCTGTGAGGACGGGATGTGAGTCGTGCTTCGGTAGCTCAGCTGGTAGAGCACTTGCCCGCGAAAAGCAAAGGTGCCGAGTCCGAGTCTCGGTCTGGCACAGTTTTAATCTGCCAGGACGTTTCATATCAGCGCACACTCCGCTGCAGAGTGAAAATCTCATTCTGGTTACTTCACGTTGTTCCTTATTAATGCCGCCTCAACAGAGTTTAACAAATTACGCGTATGGCTGTAAGCTACAGTTAGCAGCGGTAGCACGGGCCGCTTGGCATTTCGCGACTCTCGCACAAAGCGTGGACACATGCATGCAGTGCTTAGAATGAAGTGCAGACATTACTCTGCAATTTGTTAGAACTTTGCTGATGTAGCTGTTGTGTTTCTGTCGCAAGTAAATTTTAATTATTTTTGACTGTCGAGGCTGATGTAATTTTCAGCATACGTTTATATTTTAAGTATTAATCTTTATGTATTCTAACGTAGAGTGTATCGTAATAATGAAATTCAGCATACTCAAGCCGGATTCTGTCCCTACCATGTGTTAATGTGCACTATCAGGCGTCTAGTATAGGCCAAACCAAAGTCGGGTTAAAAAATGCTTCAAATGGCACTGAGCGCTACGGGACTTAACATCTGAGGTCATCAGTCCCCTAGAACTTAGAACTACTCAAACCCAACTAATCTAAGGACATCACGCACATCCATGCCCGAGGCAGGATTCGAACCTGCGACCGTATCGGTCGTGCGGTTCCAGACAGAAGCGCCTACAACCGCTCGGCCACATCGGCCGGCCAGAGTCGGGTGGTACACGTAATAAAAACAACTGTTTTTCGTGTTATTAGGGCAGAATGCCAAGGCTGAAGAAGAAGCGTGGCGATTAGGGCGAGGGTCGTGGTCCGAGACTGCAATGAAGCCTGCGGCTGCAAGTGTTTCCGAAGGTGACGTGACCAATAGATGCTGCTGGCAATTTTTTCTTCGCAGGACTATAATGTAAAGGACACTGATGTCGCTTTTCTCCGGGACGGGTAGAGGTGTCGAGTTGACATTTAAGTTACATACTAAGGCCTATGGCCCCTTGGTGTTATAAAAATGTTAAGATTATAAGTCATTGTAGTTAGAAGATACGGACATATGTGTCAAATATTTTTACACTCGTAAACTTGCCCCCTTAAAACCTGTAGGGTATTTCCCGTTGTCCCAGAATCATGAAATTTGGCAAGAAGCAAGGCTTCACACTACAAGCAGGGAAAAAGAAAACAGAAAATTGTTAAATTTTAAATATATCGCACGGAATAGCTACTTCGTTTTTCATTTGTTATCGTACTTGAAACTTAACACTAAAACACTGGACATTGGTGAGATTCCCGAGAATGATGTCTTGCCAGTATCAGTGTCGCTAACTGACAAAAATCGTCGAGAGTCTCGATTCCCTCGGTAGATCAGCCGTCTATGTAGGGAACTAAGTTCGTACTGAACTCTCAGTGCGTGGCTCCTACTCGCACCTGGAAACTTTCATTTAGAAACCCGTATTTTGTTGTGTGGTCCATGCTACCCGACACATTTCTTAACTTAATCCACCTGGTCGTTTTAGGTAGAATTCTTTCTCAATCTCTTACATGTAAAGAAACGTTTGACTAATGATTTTATGCATTTGTGATTACTTCAAAATAAAAGCAGGTTGTATATAAGTATTAGTTTTGGTCACCTACCCTAGCCGTCGTTCCCCTGCATGACGATGTTTTCTCACTAGAATCTCATTCAGGATATACTAGTAAGCGTACCCTTCTCCGCTCTATAATTAGTTCGTAATAACAGGATACATTGCATTTTCGGTAAATCATTCTCATTTGGCCCTGGTGAGCTTTAACACAAAATAAATTTACCGTCTATAGATAATCTGGTTGTGGCGAAATTCCGCCTATGTCGCTCAGTTATCGAAATATTTGTTTCTAAGGAAATACCAGTGTTTCACATAAAGTGCATTTACAGAACTTACCTTATATAGGCACTATTGTACATAATGTGGGTTCTACTTTGAGCATGTGACAAAGCAAATTTTTTGGTATTTTTGTGAATTTTTCCTGTTCTAGTCAGTGATATTTCCTGGACGATTAGTAATCTCATGCAGATTGTAAAACTGTTAGAGTAAATTTATTCCTCCGTAATTTGCACATGTTTTAAATTGATATATTCGTACTACTAGCAATCTTTCTTTCTAGAGTAAAATTTCTTGCTTCCATATCAGCTACTCGATGACGTATATAGAGTGCACTACATTTTGGCACAATGAACATATAATACTGCTTTTCTAAATACAAACCATTAAGTGTTAACTCTTTTCAAATTTTCATAATAGAGTATTGTATTAAAAAAAGAGAATGATTTCCTAAACAGGATTCGAAACTAAGTTCATTAAACAATGGGAATAGTATTTAAGTGGATAAAAAGCGGTTGCCAATCGAAATAGGACAAATAATTTCAGAGTATTTGTCAAAAGGCTTTTTTCATTACGCTCAGAATTCAGAAATAAAATTTAAATCTTTAACATCGGAACTTAGCGACAGCGCGTTAACAACATCAGTCGCTTACAGTTCCTCTAAACTTCTCTAGGGGTCGGCTTGAGAAAAGAAATAAAGCTTTCCACGCTATAACGTTTCCAAAGAGACGATCTCAATAAACAAAATTCCTTCTTCATGAAAGTTGATCTAGCAGTGAGTACAAATATTTCCAGAAAGCGACTGTGATATAACTCAACACTATCGGTAAGTGCGCGTCATAAGAGTAGCAACAATTTGCCTACGTTGGAAACATACTGCACGCACAAATACACAGAGCTCTGTTCTGACCACGACTGACAGTTGCAAAGTACTGAGGACTTTTCACATGTGCCATTCGTGGTCAAAAATAACATTGCATTCGTGTTCAATAATGCCTGTTTCGCGATGTATTCATATTTTTGTCGGTCCCATGTAAAAGGAGCCTTAAATTCAGCGCCCTCTATCCATTCAGTATTCTTCCTCCAACACAATATAGCTCTGACAAACATTGATATAGTCTGGACAGCAGGTTTAAAAAATCAGATCACCGTGAATGTAACTTAAATGTCAAAGTCTATAACTAACGCTATCAGAACCGACCTCTAAATGATCAACGGTATCGACCGGCTTATGGGTCATCCCCAACCAATAGATGTCACAGAAAAGGGCCTGTATGTGAAGGAACATGTGGTCAACACACCGGTCTTCCCGCCGTTGTCAGTTTTCGGGACCGGAGCCACTACTTCTCAATCAAGTTGCTTATCAACTGGACTAGCGAGAGCTGAATGGAGCCTGCGAATCAAGAGCACCGAACGAGCTGGGGCAGTGGTTAGCACACTGGATTCGCATTCGGGAGGACGACGGTTCAAACCCGTCTCGGCCATCCTGAATTAGGTTTTCCATGATTTCTCTAAATTGTTTCAGGCCAATGCCACGTCGGCCGCAGTGGCCGTGCGGTTCTAGGCGCTTCAGTCTGTTACCGCGCTACCCCTGCGGTCGCAGGTTCGAATCCTGCCTTGGGCATGGATGTGTGTGATGTCCTTAGATTAGTTAGGTTTATTAGTTCTAAATTCTAGGCGACTGATGACCTCAGAAGTTAAGTCGCATAGTGCTCAGAGCCATTTGAACCAGCCAATGCCGGGATGGTTCCTTTGAAAGGGAGTGGCCGATTTCCTGACAAATCCTTCCCTAATTCGAGCTTGTGCTCCGTCCTTAGTGACCTGGTTGTCGACGGGACGTTAAACACTAATCTCCTAACCTCCTAACCCAGAACGTTCGGCAGACCCGGGCCGTCAGCTATAGAAGTTCCAGCCAAGCACGACAGCGCTTAATATCCGCTCTCTGACAGGAACCGGTGTTACTACTGGGGAAAGTCCACTGGCGTCAAAGATGTGCGTAATGGTTCAAAATACGTGCCTGAATTTGTTACCTGTGCTCAGAAAAACGGATGTTAAGGTTTGCTGGTGGCTTACCTTCTGACTGCTGTCGTTGCTCGGGATTCTTCCTTCCCAGGTTTTCTTAAGACTTTGCTGACTGGGGACGGAACATTTAAGTTACTAGCCAGTTATCTCGTCTCAGACTATTGCTAAGCAACGGCCTTTGTCGCAGCAGCGACCTCTGTATTGTTGAGAAGTGCTTAACTTCGTCATTTGTTGTTTACCCTAAGAGGATGTTCAGGAAATGATAACCACACAATTAAGGTAACTGCTCAGCAATAACAGGTGAGTAACTGGTCTTTGGCGTCTGGGGCAATGCGCCAAGGGATAATGTGCCTTTGACGCCTGAAGAAAAAAGAAAGGAAAAAAAATACGGATAAATTAAATGGGAAACAAAATCGGAAAAAGAGTAAAATCGATCAGTCAAGAATAGTCCATCTTAAAACTAACAATAAAAAGGAAACCATTGGCAAATCCTTGTGTGGTTAATATTTGAGAATCGTTAAAGTTGTATACCCAAGGCAAGTTTAGAAATCAGTTAATCGAATATATAGAAAGAAAGGGACAAGATATGATAGTATTTTGGCCACGAATATGACGAAGCGCTCATCAGGAGTGGCGTATAGAACGAATCGGAAAAAAAAGAATCTGGTCACGTTGTGAATGTAGTCCTTATAAGCGCTGTTGAAATTAAGAGGCTTATCAAAAGGCAGTTCCGTTTTTCGATACAGTTACCATCCACAAACTGTTTGGACTCTGCATGCTTCAATTGTGGAAAATGTATTGCACACGACGTTTCGTTGAGCTGGGAATCAGGTGAGCTTGTAGGAGGCATGCATGAAAGGGCAGCGGCACGGTCGTCCATACGATAGTTTGTGGGGTGGGGAGGGTGCAGGGAAGCAAGGTCGGGTGTATGGCGTAGTTTTAATAGTCTGGCAGGCAGACGACTGCGTCCTTGTAAGTAACCATAAAAATTTTCCATTTCATGTCCTGTTCAAGACTGCATAATACTTCACTAAAATTAATAACTAAAAAGAAAAGTAGTTGACTATATTACTTTTTTTTCTTTCCCTAAAACCTAGAGTGCGTGAAGGGGTCGGGGGGGGGGGGGGCAGGGCGTGAGGGCCAGAGTCCACAACCCCCCGCCCCCGTCACCAACGGGTATGGGTGCTGTTGGCCTCACAACAGGTGCTTAACCCGCTGGAGACAGTAGTTCAGTAGTTACGCCTCTGTAATGTACAGACAGGGCTCATATCCGTAGTTATAGACGATACTGGCACGACCACGTGGTTATATAATACAGTGATAACGGTACCAAGTCCGCGGCTCGTGGACTTGCGGTAGCGTTCTCGCTTCCCGCGGACAGGATCAGGGATTTTCTCTGCCTCGAGATGGTTGGGTGTTGTGTGCCTTTCCTCATCGTTTCATCCTCATTCTCTCGCCAGTCACCGTAGTAGCCTTAAAGAACTTGTGGAGGTGCAGCCGAACCGCCCCGTGAGAGGTCTCCCGGCCACCAGTGCCATACGCTTTAATAATGATAATTAATATTACCACCTGCTCAAAGAAAAACTGTAAGCGGTATGCTCTTTGTTTGCAGCATAATATCGCACATTTTATCATAAAACAGACATGCGATTCGAAGCGGTCACGATATTACCTGAATAATAACTCTGGTCCATGACTCTTCTAAATCGCAGTAACGCTATAAATGCACCAATTTCTACACAGAAAAAATACAGTTTACAATTAAAAATAGAGATTTTACAGACCCATGTGTGATGGGTATGTACAGCAATAGGAAACAAAATTCTGAAAGTATAAACTCACACAGGAGATACTGAACGAAATTAGGGATTACAATTAAAATGAACGTGTATTTCCAAATTCTTATGGAGATACTAATTCAGACTCCTAAATTAATCACCTTGCAACACTATGTCGCACTGACGAATTCCGAAAATTTCATCTTTTAACAGTCTTTTAATTACCAGACGAAACACCCCAGAAATGAATGTTCTGAACTGTTGAAATGAAGTGATTGGTTGTTTCCTGTGTTAATTGACTGAATATTAAGTCTGATATATCAGGGACACTAGCGTGTAGAACTAACAGGATGTTCGGGCCGTTAAACAACATTACCGCGTTGGAAGTTGCAACTATTGAAATAGTGATTAGCAAATTAACTATATATGTAACGACAGAAAACGGCCGTGTAATAAACAGCTCGTTAGATGTAGAAATACAGGGTGGTCCATTGATCGTGACTGGACCAAATATCTCACGAAATAAGTGTCAAACGAAAAAGGTACAGCGAGCGAAACTTGTCTAGCTTGAGGGGACAAACCAGATGGCGCTATGGTTGTTCCGCTAGATGGCGCTGCCACGGGTCAAACAGATATCAACTGCGTTTTTTTTAAATAGTACATATTCGTGTAATACGTAAAGAATTATGAATGTTTTAGATGGACCACTTTCTTCGCATTGTGATAGATGGCACTGCAATAGTCACAAACATATGGCTCACAATTTTAGACGAACAGTTGGTAACAGGTAAGTTCTTCAAATTAAAATACAGAACGTAGGTACGCTTGAACACTTTATTTCGGTTGTGCCAATGTGATACACGTACATTTGTGAAATTATCATTTCTGAGAACGCATGCTGTTACAGTGTCATTACCTGTAAATACCACATTAATACAATAAATGTAAAAATGATGTCCGTCAACCTCAATGCATTTGGCAATACGTGTAACGGCATTCCTCTCAACAGCTAGTAGTTCGCCTTCCGTAATGTTCGCACATGCACTGACAATGCGCTGACGCATGTTGTCAGGCGTTGTCGGTGGATCACAATAGCAAATATCCTTCAACTTTCCCTACAGAAATATATCCAGGGACGTCAGATCCGGTGAATGTGCGGGCCATGGTATGGTGCTTCGACGACCAATCCACCTGTCATGAAATATGCTATTCAATATCGCTTCAACCGCGCGCAAGCTATGTGCCGGACATCCATCATGTTGGATGTACATCGCCATTCTGTCAAGCAGTGAAACATATTGTAGTAACATCGGTAGAACATTACGTAGGAAATCAGCATACATTCCACCATGTTGATTGCCATCGATAAATTGGGGGCCAATTATCCCTCCTCCCATAATTCTGCGCCCGCATCTCGTGGTCGTGCGGTAGCGTTCTCGCTTCCCGCGCCCGAGTTTCCGGGTTCGATTCCCGGTGGGGTCAGGGATTTTCTCTGCCTCGTGATGGCTGGGTGTTGTGTGTTGTCCTTAGGTTAGGTTTAAGTCGTTCTAAGTTCTAGGGGACTGATGACCATAGATGTTAAGTCCCATAGTGCTCAAAGCCATTTTTGAACCATAATTCCGCACCATACATTAACACGCCAAGGTCGCTGATGTTCCACTTGTCGCAGCCATTGTGGACTTCCCGTTGCCCAACAGTGCATTATATGCCAGTGTACGCTACCGCTGTTGGTGAACGACGCTTCGTCGCTAAAGAGAGCACGCGCAAAAAATCTGCCATCGCCCCGTAATTTATCTTGTGCCCAGTGGCATAACTGTTCACGATGTTCAAAGTCGTCGCCATGCTATTCCTGGTGCATGGAAATATGGTACGGGTGCAATAGATATTGATGTAGCATTCTCAACACCGTCGTTTTTGAGATTCCCAATTCTCGTGCAGTCTGTCTGCTACTGATGTGCGGATTAACCGCGACAGCAGGTAAAACACCTACTTGGGCATCATCATTTGTTGCAGGTCGTGGTTTACGTTTAACATCTGGCTCAACATTTCTGTTTCCTTAAATAGCGTAACTATCCGGCGAACGGTCCAGAGACTTGGATGACGTCGTTCAGAATACCGAGCAGCATACATAGCATACGCCCGTTGGGCATTTTGATCAGAATAGCCATACATCAACACGATATCGACATTTTCCGCAATTGGTAAACGGTCCATTTTAACACGGGTAATGTAACACGAAGCAAATACCGTCCGCACTGGCTGAATGTTACGTGATACGACGTACGTATACGTTTGTGACATTACAGCGCCATCCATCACAAAGCGAAAAAAGTGATCCAAGGAAAACATTTATATTTCTTTACGTATTACACGAACAAGTGATGGCAAAATACGGGCTCCGATTAAAAAAAAAAAAAAAAAAAACAAAGAAAAAACTCTGTTGATATCCGTTTGATCTATAGCAGCGCAATCTAGCGGCCCAACCATAGCGCCATCTGGTTCCTCCCTTCAAGCTAATCGAGTTTCTTTCTTTGTAGTTTTTTCGTCTGATGCTTATTTCGTGAGATGTTTGGCCCTGTCACTATTAATGAACCACCCTGTATATCCTCCTCTATGAAAGGCAGATGTAATTACATGCTCTCACTTACTATTAGCCACTTGAACATTTGTTATGGACTATAAACAGTATGAGTGTACAATGGGAGGCATATTAATAGAAATTTAATTAATCTCATTGTGATGACCCAGCAAATTTACTCACAAGTCCGATAGTGCCCGTGTAGAGCGAAACACACTTGCTAAGATAGCTGGTGTTATTTCTTCCACACCTGCAAAACTGAGGTTTTCCAATTTTTTTATATTATTGCTCTCACTTCATACACCTCGGACTTCATAAAGCCAAGATGAAAAATCCACTGGGGTCAAGTCTGCGAGTGGGTAATCCAAAGCTTTCCATGTGCGCGGCCAATACATCTCCCAGAAAAGGTGTCATTCAGTTAATCTCTGACGCATTCGGTCAGCAACTTCTACTGAGTACATTCTTTTTTATTACCTGCACAAAAGTCGATATCCTTAAAGTGAATTCAGAAGGGACAAAAGATTTTATAAACACCCTGCAATGATAGAAGGAACAGTAACTCAAGAATGGGAGCAGCGCTGACGTGTTTTGGGCACTTCGTATTAAGGTGTGAATTGAAGAAATCCTGACTATGTGGAGGAAGTGTAAGGGCTTCTCATCAAAACTTCTTCAGTGCAGCCGAAAAATCCTGCCTACGGAATATCCGCCCACTTATTTCCATGGTTATTTGAAGTACATTGCAGCAGTTTCACTGGGAAGCTCTTAAAAATCCTTCATACAGTCCGTATATCTCCCCATGCAATTTCCATATGAGGAAAAGAAAAGAAAAGAAAAGAAAAACGTAAGATTTCGTAACCGTCCATTTACTTCGGACAAGAAGGGCACGTCTCGATTAAATCATGATTCCGTAGGCAATTGCAAACATTTTCCCATGAAGGCATTGACTGGTTGCTTCACACTAAAATAAATGGTCGATAATTATGGCGATTACTTATGAAGGAATGAACAGGTTTCTTATCTTTTTCCCATCCTCCTCATTTTCGCCACTTACATTAAATATCTATTTTACGAAACAAAAATAAACTGTTATACTTTATACAAATCTGCTTCTGGACATTACATGCCGATTCACGGTACAGAATGGTCCCAACTAATGTTTATTTACGACGAAAATCTGGTCCAGAAACACGTTTTCTAGAGTCCGTCGTATGGCTCGTCTGAGAAGCTGGATCGACAAATGGTTCAAATAGCACTGAGCACTATTGGACTTAACTTCTAAGGTCATCAGTCCCATATAACTCAGAACCTAACTAACCTAAGGACATCACACACATCCATGCCTGAGGCAGGACTCGAACCTGCGACCGTAGCGTTGGCGCGGTTCCAGACTGTAGTGCCTAAAACCGCTCGGCCACCCTGGCCGGCGCTGTGTCAACAGACCTTACGTGTGTGTGTTTAAGAAATTCCACCGAGAAAGCTGACTCAATGATAAATACAGTGAACTGGAAATGAGGACGGTGTTTCAAATCCCTACCCGGTACTCCAAATTTAGCTTTTGCAGGATTTCCATTAAAGGATAAAATGAATTGCTATGATGGTTCCTTTGAAAAAGCCTAGATCAGTTTCCCTCCCCCGTCCTTTCCCCTAATCGTACTTGGCCACCGACTTTAATGACTCCAGTCCACAGCTCGTGGTCTAGTGGCTTGCGTTGCTGCTTCTTTATCACGGGTCCCCGGGTTCCATTCCCGGCGGGGTCGGGGATTTTCTGTACTCGGGGACTGTATGTTTGTGTTGCCCGCATCACTTCATTATAACTGGGGAAAGTGGCGAGTATTGCCTGTGTAAATATAGGGAATTTGTATGGGCGCTGATAACCGCACAGTTGAGCGCTCCACAAAATCAAATATCATCATCTAATTACTTCATCACCGATCTGATGTCAAACACGAAACTCATTTCTTTAACTTATGCTTAAGTATCTTTGAGTAAATAGACTTTGTTAGTCGGAGGATAGGAAACATTCCCTCCACTCCATTTACTCTTATCCATTATGTGAAATCCAAACGATTTTCTCGTTTCTTCTGATTTGCTGGTTACTAAAAATAGCAAAGTAACAAGTTACATAATGTTAAAACTTCGGGGGTCAGAGGCTCCGACTGATACACAAACGTAATCACCATCACCTCATTCCCGTCTGTGTAAGACATCGTCAGAGATAAAACGCTTTCAACTATGTGCGCTCCGTCCATGCACTCTCAGCCCGGAATTCCTAATAAAAGTAAAAGTAAAATTTTCATCAGTGGCATATTGCATGGACACAAGTACCAGTTAGGAAGGAACACTGCAAATTTCTGTAAACATTTCTCCAATGCGGAAAGCTTGTCCCTTTCGCAGTAAACAAATTTATTCAATGCATGTGCAGAAATAGTAAAGTTGCGTAATGAACAGTTCTGGTGTTGAAATAAGATGGTGAGAGTTACCAATTCGCACTAAATATATAAAGACTGGAAGCCTCGTGATATAACATGTGCTAAAATGTAAGTATTACAGTAGAAAAGACGTCTAAACGTTTCAGTGATCTCCACAGTATCTAGATGTCGAACTCTGGATGTATGAGTGCGCCGACCAAAGATGCCCATACTTCGTTTCTTGCCTAATTACAATTAATCCAGTGAAACAGTCAGAAAAAACGCCTGTACCTTACAAAAGGTGGGGTAGAAGATTTTATTTTTTTAGTCGTTAATATTGTTGGAAATGTTAGAAAACCAAGTTTTGCCAACAAAATTTCTCTTGGGAAAACTTTCTACAGTCAAAAAACTTCGAAAACTTCGGACTTTTTTCAGTCTTTTCAAAAATCTCAGTTTCATTCGCTCCTATCGCTTTGGCGTCTATTTCTTTTCTAAAGAGCAGAAAATTCCCTACAAATTTTATTCTTACCATTTTTTCCTACTCCCAGTATTTAAGGCACTACAGCGCGTCAAAAAATACCAATTTTTCAAATTTCGAGCAAAGTGGCAAATTACCTAATTTTGGAACACTGTTTTTCGGTTTCTATTTGTGTAGTATAGACATATTACTCATCATGTTATTCATTGGAATTTACCATCTCACTCTGCTGCAGGGCCAGGACAAACAGCATCATATTCAGTAACTACGAACACGTTGACGTCGGCTTGCGTGAAGTTTATTTCCGTTACAATATGTAATACGATTGCACGCAGGTGCCCTAAATTTTCTTCAGTTGATTGACGCTAATGATCAGTTATAAGAGAAAGTATCTAGGAATTGTTCTTTAGCCGACAAAAGCGTATTTATTCTTTGGCGGACGGTAGGCGATTGTCTCTAGTGATTGTTCACAGCCCGCTGACATCTATTAGCACACAACTATAAGGGTCCTACAGTTTGGAGTCGCTTAAATTCAGTATATGTTGTGGTGCTGAAAATGAGTATGTCCGACATGAATTTTTGTTTCATTTGCGAAAAAACTGTGGTGAGTGGTGGACGCAGTGTTAAAAAAAAGGACTGACCACACTTATCGATCGTAGTGCTAAACGCAGGGAGTCTGCTCACACCCGTTTTTTGAAAACTCTCACTGAAGTGATGGTGCATGAAGCATGCTACAAGAAATACATAAATGAGAGAATGATAGCAGCTAGCCTTTGACATCCTCAGGAACCAACCGGCGTGCTACATCGGTCGCAGGAAAAAGTTCAGTTCAACTTCAAAGAGAAATTCTTCTTATTTGCTAAAGGGAATTCTGATGACTTGTTAACCAAGCAGCTAAGATTACCACATGCCAAAAGAAATTTTGTTTACATAGTAATGAAACTGGAAATGCAATCGACAGCATTAGAACAGGCTTTACGACATGGTGATGAATTGGGTCAACAAGTAATAGAACGGATTCAAAATGTAAATGATTGTTTTGCTGCAGATGGGTGGTACCACAGATTTTGCTACAGAAAGTTCTAGCACGGTGTTTCATCTACTGGACAGAAACGAGGCTACCGACCTGCAACACAAGTAGATGAAGGCATGGAGGCTGTATTTGCCTACCTGGAAACCAATACGGAAGGATGTCAGTTTTCTATGGACGATCTGTTAGAGCAAATACCCACATCACATCGTCCTGATATTCGAACTGTCAAGGCTCGCCTTTCCCAGAAATATGGTGACGATGTGTTGATAGCTGAATCAGCTTCAAAGCCAGCAGTCGTACGTTTCAATAATGTTGGGCACCAACTACTCAGTGAAAATTGGTACACCAAAAGAAATTCAGATCCTCAGCAGGAAAGACTACGAATCGTCAAAGCAGCTGCTAATATCATATTAGACGATATAAGATCAGTAGTGTACGATGTAAAACAGTACCCTCCCTCTGATAATTTTTTATGTGATGTAGAGTCTGTCATACCAGAATCTGTAAGATTGCTCTTTGAAAATATAATTTTGAAACACAAGCAGTCTCCCAGAAAATGGGGGAAAGTATGTATTTCTCTTGCTCATGCACTCATAAGTGCTGCGAGGCCACGTTTATTTATTTTATCACTTTTGACTGCTATTAGTGCATACTTGTACCGCAAGTTGGGCTCAAAACATCTCATCCAGGTTTTATCTTCCCTCGGCTTTGCAGCGTCTTATACGTAAGCTGCCCTATTGGAAGTGTCTTAAATCCTTCAGCTTGACAACGAAAGACAACGAAGTGACGCATTTTGCCAATTTGTGTTTGGTAATGCATATTTCAATGTAAACATCCTAGATGGTACTGGTACTTTTCATGCAGTGGGAGGTATAATGTGTGTTACTCCTCATTATGCATTGCTTCCTCAGAAAAATATTAAAAAGCTGAATCATCGTCCCTCAGCTCAACTTGTTACGGAGGCCGGAAAAAATGACATACAGACATTCCACGGAACACAAGTTGGAGGGCTGAAGGCTGTAAAAATTGTAGATTTGGACATAATTGCTCAAGCAAAAGGTGAGACCGTCATCTCAACAGCGGAAATAACGTGGTTAAATTGTAAATGGTCTCAGAATGCAGTTGTTTCAGGATGGAATGGTTACGTGGAACGCTTGACGGTAGGCAAAGAATATGAACGTTCTAAAATAAAGTGTCTTCCATTTCTTAATTCATCACCAACCCATTATGACACCATATATACTGCTCTGATGATACCTAGAGATGCATGTAAAAGACATAAGCAGACTACGTGCTTTGTCATAATTGATCAGCCTCTGTATTGGAAGACAAGGGATATTGTGGAGATTGACCGTCCTGAATTTCATAATGTGGAGGTCCGAGCTGGAGGTTTCCATTTCATAATGTCGTTCGTGGAATGTATTGGTATGCTCATGGGTGGAAGTAGATTAAACGACTTATTTGGTGTAATATTCGCTGAAAACAGTGTTGAAAAGATTCTGTCGGGACATGCATATTCCTGGGCTGTGCGAGCTCGTTTATTGCCACCTTGCTTTGGCCTGTCAAGTGAGGGATCACTTTGAGCTAACAAAAGATGAACGTGGGACACTGAATGACTAGTCTTCTCCTTGTGGTGAGCCAGAACTGTCAGTTGGCCATTGGGTATGATTCACATGCAGAACATTTGTGAAGAAATTGAGTCGTATTGCGAAGTGAGCGCAGTAACATCAGAACAGCATGTAGATGCAAGAAGTTGTCGCATCGAACGAGATGGCATAGCCATGCGTAAGTTGCGTGATTGCTTTTAAGTGCGCCCTCCCTTCCCTGAAAGTGATTTTATAATGTCTATCAGCAGTGGTGTTGTCGGAACGGAGGATGTTAATTGTCATAAGTGTCACGAAGAGGGCTAAAGAGGCATGAAAAGAATAGTTGGTGACAATTTTCACGATGTAAAGTTCCGTTGAAAAGATAAATTTATGACTCTCCTTTCTGAGTTCAATTCTGTAAAAGCTGGGAGCGAAGCACTAATATTACTCCTGTTGATCCTTTATCTCTTTTCCATAGGATTTGTTTAATGAAACAAAGTGAAGAAGAGTTAAGTCTTTCTGAAATATGAACTTGCTCCTTACCCAATGTCCCCATTCTCAGAAAAAGGCATGCGAAAAGGAACAAAATTTTCATTTTACAATGCCTTCGTTCCAATGGAAGATGTGAAGTCAGGTAGATCGAGTAAATTTTTTGTCATTGATGAAGGGTACCTTATCCAGAAAGTGACTTGGACTCGAAATGTTTGATTCAAGACAATAGCCCAAAGCAGTGTTTCTTACCTGCAACATCATTTTGGATCTCAATTTGCAATTGTATTTGATGGGTATCCATGTGAGGGAGACAAATGTAGCACAAAGATTGCTGAGAAGATTCGTAGGTCCAAAAAATATTCTTTGGTAGACGTTGTGGTTGAATCAGAGATGGTGAACCAAGTACCTCAGGACAAGTTCTTGTACAACGAACGAAACAAAATGCGTTTGATCACACTTCTTAAAAAGGAATTTCTGGAGTGTAGCATTGAAGTGCACCAGCACAAGAAGATGCTGACGTTATGATTGTAACATGTGCCATTTCAAGAACCAAAGAATTGGAAGTGTTGTCATTGTAAGAGAAGATGTTGACCTGCTTGTGCTCATGACCGACTTGGGGCAAGGCATTGAAAACTTATTTTTCTTAAAGCAAGGAAGATGAAATGCAGAAGACAAGTGGTTTTCCACTGCATCTTACAAGTTTGACAGTGAATATATTCTGTTGACTCACGCATTTAGCGGATGTGATAGAACATGCGCTTTTTTTTGGTCAAGGAAAAATTAAGTGGTGCAATATTGTTGCGAAAAATGAATACCCAACCTCAGTGCTTTGCATGTTCAATAAACCACATGCTACCCGTAAAGAAATAATAACAGCAGGAGAACAGATTCCTATCGCATTGTATAGTGGAGGTATCAGCGGTTCCCACACGCTAGACCATTTGCGGTACCAGCTATTCGCCAAGTCCAGCAACTGAAGCACTTCTTCACATTGTTTCATGCTCATGCAAACTGAACTGCGGCAGGGAGTGCTCCTGCAGAAAAGCGGGTTTGAAATGTTCTTCAATTTGCAAGAAATGTGTTGGGGTCAACTGTGAAAACGTGCCAAAATTTATATATAAATACAGTGATGTTGAGGAAACCGCTGACGAAATCAACGAACTTGCTGAGGCTGACTCGCTGTCAAGAGGTCAATCTGGGATCAACTCTATGTACAGACCATGAATCCGTACCTCAAGGTATTTCTGGTGAAACTGAGGAACCTGGCCCATCAAAACGTTGGAAGTGATGCTCATATCTGTCTCAAGTGCGCTGAAGTGCGATATTACAGGTATTACACACCCAGAACTGTCAACATTTTTTAGTAACTGACAATGCATTTTATCTGTAATAAAGCTACTTATTTTTAATGTCAACTGTATCTCTTTTATACACAACAATAATTAGCTGCCTAATTAGGTTGCCTATTGCAGCTAATAAAGTTCAGTTTCCTGAGACAGTTTATTTTGTGTGTGTGTGTGTGTGTGTGTGTGTGTGTGTGTGTGTGTGTGTGTGTTTGTGTGTGTGTCTATGTCTCTTAATAATGTATTTTTACAAATACCAGGGCTGCGGTGGCCCATAGTGGACTTCAGGTAGTGATGTAAGAATCACAATAGTTGGGTGCCCAGACATCCTCATGTTGCATACAGAGAAATTGAACACCTGGAAGTGAGGTGGTAATTCCAACATATAACATTATGTATAATGTAGTTATACTACACAAACAGAAACTGAAAAAAATAGTATTCAAAAATAAGGTATCTTGCCACTATGCCCAAAATTAAAAAATTTCCGTATTGTTGACAGAGCAACATTTACTTACTTCTTTGTTGATACAAGTGGAAGTATTCCACTGTACACAGGGCCAGTACGGGAACACGTTTATACATGAGCTACTTTTAATACGCCGTTGCCTCTCCCCTTATGTAAACATTAAACAATGTTTACAGTCCATCACTATTATAAACATTCCTGAGAGAATAAGGAACTGGTATAAGTTTCCATCCACAGTTGTTGACTGCAACCATACTAAGGAACTACATTGTTTTGATTAGGACAATGTAATCAGTTGTCAGGATGACTTAAGTAACAATGAAAGGAATGCTGGGTATGTTATATATTTGACAAGGTGTATGAGAAAACCCTGAATATAGTAGCTTCATATACCAGACCAACAGAAGATTATTGCACTTTTGTGGATTTGAAACGGTTCAGACAAGAAAAGACATCCTGATCCATGTCTCAGAGGAATGCTTTCCTGGTTGTTTTTTTTATGGAAGTGATCTTTACGAATATTCGCAATGCACTTGGAAACTCACAGTATTTGAACTGTTTTCAGTTCGTCGTTGGTAAATTTCATAGTGATGATCAAATCTATGGAGATAGTTTCATGAGTGCTTCAAAACTAAGCTGAAATTGGTGAAACTATTTTTCAGATTTCGCCTGAAGATATTATGTCTAAAAACGTGCTTGAAATTTGGCCATGCTATGGCCAGCAAAACCTATGCAATGCTTGCAATGGCTCAAAATGTTACATACTTGAAGTGAATATTATCTGTATTATGTTGCAGCTATAAGAAATTATTTCTTGATCTTCAGCTATGAAACTTTTCTGTGCTGAAGGACTGTGTTTTAGTTTTATCACCAGTGCAAGTTTCATGTCCCATCATATCTCAGAAAAGTATCACCATTTCCACCAAACAAGTAAAGTGTTATGAACCACGAGGAGCTACATATATGGCCCAGTATTTTTAGTGTAAACATTATATTTTCAAGGTACTTGATGTGCTTATACTATATCAGGTGCTTGTTGACAAACACAGCAAAGAATTTAATGTTTTGGACTCAGATATTTTATGTTGAGATTTAGAAGGTCAGATTTCTTTTTTATGCTGAAGTTTATTGTGTTCATTTTATCTGTGCAGCTCTGTTATTTATTGTCTATATTTGTGCTACCATGGGCAAAATTATCACTTCAGTATTTCTGGTGACTGAGCAGTAAATAAAAAGTTTCTGACATCTGTGAACTACATTGTTTCTGCCATTGTGGTGCAGTGTATGTCAATGTAAACAGTTACCGCAAACTTGGAATAGCATTGTACCCAACGCATAGCAACCTCTGTGTTTAGATAGTCTTGTTCTGAGAGACAGTTACCAACCCAGTTAATTGTCTCAACAATTGATTCAATTTCCTACATTCTGACTGTCAGTTAATCTGTGTGCATAGGAAGAAAATTAGAGTGTTTGAAATGTAGTTGGTTTGAAATTGGGTATGAAAGATATGTTAACGTTGTCAAATAAAGTCATTCCGTCCTGTTAATGCATTCTCTCGACAAGTACACCGTTGTTTAAAGTTCTATAAGTTTCATTTTTAATACTGAACACTATATTACTGACAGCCTCTTGCTAGGCAATGGCACAAACGCTAGTGGTAGTGTACAGTGGATTGTGTAAATAAATTCTGTTGTTTGTAGGTTTCTCCACTGCTAAGTCGTATTATAAAATATACGAAGTTCTTAGTATTAAGTATAAGTCTAACCTTTTTTCTATACTTAGCTACCTTTTAGTTTCTTGTTATGGGTGTACTGCTGGACATTATTCCATAGTGTTAATTGATACATTTGAAATGAAAATGAATTTCAATTAATGTACGCAACAAATCAGTATGTGTACATTGTTTATGCACGGTATACCAGATTTTGTTTCTGCTGTTTAATTAAAACCTTAATAAGGGCAATAATGTCGTTAATTACTAACAAAGAGAGACATTGCATTTTATTTTACTCACTAGCTTTAACTGTCTACGTTCTTACTGATGTACACTTTGTTCCATTCTGTTAGTTATGATGAAAATAACGCAACGAGTTTAGGGAATTCTGTGTGTTCTTAATAAGCCTGAAGATACTTGGAATTTCCAGAGGATTTCCTGTCGTCCTATTCCTGGACAATCTAATGAAATATTTCAGGAAATACTTCATCAAATAACTGTTTGAAGAATGTCGTATACTTCCACATTTGTACTTTCACGTCTCATTATGTTCTACACTTCCTCTTCTTTCTGCCTTTGACTGAAATATCTTGAAAGTGGGTGGAGGCAATGTTTTCTGTCTGCCCACAATGTTAGAATCTATTATACGAATAAAATAAAACAACTGGTGCTAAATGATGCTAAACTTGCCTCACAACAGGTCGTTATAAGTGTCTTGCTGGACATTATTCCACAATGTGAATTGACTTGTGTGTAATGGAAATTAATTTCAATTTTAGCACCTAGAGCACTGAGCAGCTCACAACCATGCGCGCATGCATAGCGTTCATGTATGAAGAGCATGCTAGCCACTCCAGTCGAGCAATGTCGTTAGCTTGAAGGAAGTCATTCACAAGATGGGCACTATGGGGGCGCGAACTGAAAATGAATTCCTCACCATTATGCTGCCGATATGGTTGCACTATCTGTCGGACGTTGGCATTCAAGGATCAAACAGACGTTACGGCGCCTTCCATGATCACCAGCGGCGTAAGTTGGTCCCACATAATGCCACCCCAAAACAGCACGGAATCTCCACATTGCTGCACTCGCTGACAGAGTGTGTAAGGTGTACAACCTGACTGGGTAGTCCCCAAACACGTCTCCGACGACTGGCTGATTGAAGGCGTATGCGACACTCATCGGTGAAGAGAATGTGATGCCAGTCTTGACCGGTCCTTTCGGCATGTTGTTGGGCCCATCTGTACCGCACTGCAGGGTGTCGTGGTTGCAAAGATGGACCTCGCCGTGGACGTCATGAGTGAAGTTGCGCATCATGCAACCTATTGCTCATAGTTTGAGTAGTAACTCGACGTCCTTTGGCGGCACGAAAAGCATTATTCACTATGGTGGCGTTGCTGTCAGGGTTCCTCTGAGCCATAATCCGTATGTAGCGGTCATGTACTGCAGGAGTAGCCCTTGTTCGGTCTGAGTGAGGCATGTCATCGACAGTTTTTGTCTCTCTGTATCTTCTCCATGTCAGAACAATATCGCTTTGGTTCACTCCGAGACGACTGGACACTTTCCTTGTTGAGTGTCCTTCCTGGCACAAAGTAACAATACGGACGCGATCTAACAGTGGTATTGACCGTGTAGGCATGGTTGAACTACAGACTACATGAGCCGTGTATCTCGTTCCAGGTGGAATGAGTGGAACTGTTCAGCTGTCGGACCCGCTCCGTGTAATAGGTGCTGCTCATGATAATCGTTTACGTCTTTGGGTGGGTTTAGTGACATCTTTGAACAGTCCAAGGGAATGTGTGTGTGATACAATATCCACAGTCAAAGTCTATCTTCATGACTTATGGGAACCGTGGTGATGCAAAACTTCTTTTGATGTGTGTACTACTAGAGATGGGTATTACTGGTCCAGTAAGTATCCAATCGTTCGAAAAAGGTTTAATTGAGTATTTCTCGCTATTGCATCTCGTGGTATTGTCTCAGGGACAAATGTATTTCAACGAACTCTGCACTCCACTATTGGCAGTTCGAACGTTACGCACGATGTTAGGCAGAAAGATGGCCGTCTTAGTGGTGTTGTCAACTTTCTCTATACACGCACTATACTGCTACTAGCTGTGATACATCTTGGACAGAAGTATTAAAGCTCTCAGCTTGGCGCCAAAAAAGATTATGCTACATTTCTTGCAAAATGTTATTTTATTAACTGAGTCTTCCATCTGAGAAGTGAGATAACCTACTCATTTCACACTGAAGTAAAATACTCGCAGTAACTGTTTAAGCATGAGTAACAGATGCGGGAATGTGTTAAGCTGATAGACTAATTATACTCTGCAAACCACCTTGAGGTGTATGGTAGAGAGTGCATCCTACTATACCAGTTATTAGAAATGTTCCTTTTCCATTGCCGTATGGAGCGCGGGAAGAAAGGTTCCTTGAATGCCTCTGTGCGTGCAGTTATTATTCCAATCTTATCTTCACAATTTTTATGCAAGCAATACGCAGGGGGGCTATAATATATCCCTAGAATAACCATTTAAAGACCGTTCCAGAAACTTTGTTGATAGCCTTTCTCAGGATACTTTATGTCCATCTTCAAGAGTCTTCCAGTTCAGTTCCTACAGCATCTCTGTGACATTCCCAATATTAAACAAACCTGTCACCATTTGTTCTGTCCTTCTCTTTATGCGTTTAATATTCCCTGTTATTACTATCTGATATGGGTCCTACACACTTGAGCAGGTTTCTAGGAACAGCCGCAGAAGTGATTAGTAAGTAATCTCGTTTCCCAGTAAACCAATAAACCTTAGTCTACCATCTCTTTTACCCACGACTGAACATACCAGTTGATCAAAAAGTCAGTATAAATTTGAAAACTTAACAAACCGAGGAATAATGCAGATAGAGAGGTGAAAATTGACACACATGCTTGGAATGACATGGGGTTTTATTAGAAAAATCAAAGATCACAAAATGTCCGACAGATGGCGCTGGACAGCAAAGCGTCAGTGACTGCGCATGAAAATCGTGTATAAAAGGAGCTGTAATGAGAGAGAGAATCAGATGTGCCAGTAGTCGCAGCATGTTGAAGTTACCAGAAAAGGCGCTTTTCAGTGAGCTGTATTATGAGAATGGGGAATGTGCTAGTTCAGCGTTACGATCCTTTCGCCATTGGAAGGGGATTCGAACGGGTAAAGGTCCGTTGACAAATGCAGCTGTGGAGAGAATGATTTCGAAGTTCAAAGCCACGGATTGCATAGACGATCGACCCCGTAGTGGCCGACCGAGCACAAGGCGTAATGCTGCTGAGACCGTTCAGGAAGAAATGGAGACTAGCGGATTCGTCTATGCACGGGGAAGTCAGCGTCGGTGCTGTCGCACGTTGCACCGGCATTCCATACACTACTGTTTGGTTGGCACTGAGGCGTATCCTCCGATGCTATCCGTACAAAATCCATCGGCATCATGAACTGTTACCTGGCGATTTAGTGAAGTGGAGACCATTTGCGGTGTGGGCGTTTCAAAAGATGGCGGAAGATAAAGATTGGTTGAATAACGTGTTGTGGATCGACGAAGCTCATTTCACGCTCCGAGGGTCTGTCAACGCCGACAACTGCAGAATTTGGGATACCGAAAATCCTAGAACTGTCGTGGAAACTGCATTGCACGACGAGAAGGTCACGGTATGGGCTGGATTTACCACTTGTACCGTTTCGAGCCTTTTTTATTCGAGGAAATGCGTGATTCTCGTTTTGTAACTGCTACCGTGACGGGTGAGAGGTATTCCGATATATTACAGAATCACATCAGCCTGGCTGATAAACACCTGCTGCAACGTACGACGTTTATGCAGGATGGCACTCCACCCCATATTGCTAGACGCGTGAAAGATCTCTGGCGCGCGTCGTTTGGTGATGATCGTGTGCTCAGCCTTCACTTTCGTCATGCTTGGCCTCCCAGGTCCGCAGACATCAGTCCGTGCGATTTTTGGCTTTGGCTTTACCTGAAGTCGCAAGTGTATCGTGATCGACCGACATCTCTATGGATGCTGAAAGACAAGATCGGACGCCAATGCCTCACCATAACTGCGGACATTGTTTACAGTGCTGCTCACAACATTATTCCTCGACTACAGCTATTGTTGAGGAACGATGGATTGAGCATTTCCTGTAAAGAACATCATCTTTGCTTTGTCTTACTTTGTTATGCTACTTATTGCTATTCTGATCAGATCAAGCGCCATCTGTCGGACATTTTTCTACTTTTGTATTTTTTCGGTTCTAATAAAACCCCATGTCATTCCAAGCAAGTGTGTCAATTTTTACTTCTCTATCTACATTATTCCGTGATTTATTCAGTTTTCAAATTTATACTAACATTTTGAACACCTGGTGTATGATCCATCCGTTTCATATCCCTACAAAGTGTTACACCCAAGCCTTTGTATGAATTGGCTACTAATTAATATTGTATTTGTAGGATAGTACGTGTTTTTGTTTTGTGAAGTCCACAGTTTTACATTTCCGAACGATTAAAGCAATCTCTGCACCACACTGAAATGTTATGAAGATCTGATTGAGTATATACTTGCAGCTTCTTTCAGATAATACTTCATTATAGATAAGTGCATCATCTGCAGAAAGCCTCCTGTTACAATTAATATTGTCTGCAAGGTCATTAATATACAAGAATGAACTAAAACTTCCCTTGAGCGCACCAAAACTTAATCTACATCTGACGATTACTCTCCATCCTAAACAACATGTTGCGAACTCCCTACCGATAAGTGGTCACCAGTCACAGATTTCACTTGCTACTCCATGTGATCATGCCTTTGACAATAGATGTAGGTGTGGTGCCGAGACAAATGTTTTCCGGATATAAAGAATTACAGTATCTACCCTATCACCTTGATCCAAAGCTCTCAGTGTGTCATGAGAGAAAAGTTCGAAATGGGTTTCATAAGACTGATGTTTTCGAAATTCGTGTTGGTTGGCATTGAGAAGGTCATTCTGATGAAGATACCTCATTATCCTTGAGCTCAGAATATATTCTAAGATTCTACAACAAATGGATAACAAGGGTATTGAACCGTAACTTGTGGATCACTTCTATTGTCCTTCTTGTTGATAGGTGGGAGCTGTGCCTATTCCCAAGAACAGCACACAGCTTCTTGTTTATGGGGTCTGCGATGGATTATAGTTGGGAGAGGGTGTAATTGCGCCGAAAATTCGTTATAGAATTGGATAGATATTCCATCAAATTCTGGAGCCTTGTCTAGCTCGAACGATTTCAGCTGTTCCTCATCAGCACTAATACTTATTTCATTCACCTTTTCAGTAGTACCACGATCACATTGTAACAATTCTCATGTTTTTTTCCTTTGTAGAGGAACATTTGAAAACGGTGTTTATCATTTACGCTTCTTCTTTGATACCCTCAATTTCAGTTCCTGTCTCATTCACATCTGGACATAAACTTTGGTGTCACTAACGGCTTTTACGAACGGCCACTTTTTATTTTAATTTTTTATTTTATTTTTATTATTTACTCTTTTTTTTTTTTTACTCTGTGAAAGACCACTTGACAATATTTCTGCTACGGTAGTCACTGAAGCCATCACGCACTGCTCTCTTGGCTATACTTTGTTTTACACCTATTATCCAGTACTCTGTTTCTTTAGAAGTTTTGTTATAGTGGCTATATACAATGGAGAGTCCCTCATATTATGAACTGTTCTACTGGATACACATCTGTCCAGTGTATAGTCAGCTATTCTTTTAAACATGACCCATACTTTGCCTACGTGATCCTACCATGTTCTGAAAGTTTTAAGTTCCTCATTGAGATATGACACTACTGGATTTTTATCTAGTTCACTGAATATACATATCTTTCTACTTGTATTAGTTGTCCTTTATACTTAATCATTCTGCCACTACCCTGTCATGTCACTGATACCTGTTTCGATGAGAACTCCTCAAAGAGGTCAGGTCTGTTTGTTGACATTATTTACAATATATTTCCACTGTAAGTGTGTTTCCTAACTATCTGTTCTAGGTAGTTTTCATAGAATGCCCTTAATAAAGTTTCACAGGATGTCACGCCCACCACTAACAAAACAGTTAATTTCCTTAATAAATTGCTGAATGATTAAAGTAAGACTGGGGAACTTACGTACATGTCAACTGAGATTTTCTCTAACATTTTCTGTTACATCAGGAGATATGTTTGATGGATGGTAGAAGGATCCAATATTTATGATCTTTAAGAAGTACCCAGTATGGTTCCTTTATATTATGAGTAATATAGTTCATATTTGGCAGGAACATAATGCAACATTAAACTTAATGGGACATGTTATAAAAACACTACCTCGATGACGTGATTCTGTAAGAGATCCTGTATTCCCTGTCATTAACAGTTTCGAACGGTTTGCTCATCAGATGACGGCACTGAATTTACAGGATGGAATGTTAATCAGCTGTTGAGTGTATTTAACGCTGTAATGCCCCACAGCGAAAATATTTCCCAATTTTAAATGTTTGAAAAATGAAATGGAAATAGAAAATAAATCTAAGTTGAAAATTACGTAATAAACGTACTTAGCATTTACGTACAGTGACTGGATCCTATTGCTTCGAAGAGTTCATTTTGTCATGTATCACGAAATACTGCCTTGATCACTGTATCATTATGGAAAATACTTTTTATCGGAATTCTGAACATTATTACGAATACTCCAAGTAAAATGTGGTCACCATTCGCACTTGTAAATTGATTAAACCGATTTTACAGTAACATTATGAGTTATATGTAGACTGATAGCAAGCTAAGACGCTGTGAAAGAGAAATATATGTTGTTTACACTAGGTATCAGCGATGAGTTAAAAGAGATGACAACATCAGTAAATAGTCGTCAATAAGAAATAAATAATTTAGTGAAAGGCAGAAACTAATGAAACATGTTTGAGAGCAGTTAGCATGATATTAACAGTGTTTTCTTTGAAATAAGCTGTAAGTACAAAATTATTCTTGCATCCTTAAAACTTGAATCTCTTAGATATTAATACTAATGATGCGGGATTGGAGTGTGTGTCCTTAACAATTTTGTTATTCTACATATTCATTATGTAATATAGTTTACTAAATAGTTACGCCTTGAAAACACATGAAATATATATCTGTGCTTAAAATATGAAGTGTTGTACTCAATCGATGTTGCATAGAGTTTTTAACAGAAACAGGTGACACACATTTATGTTAGAAGGTGTCGGTGTCTATTTTTGCAACCCATCAAAAAGTATATTTTTAGACTTTTTTTTAGAAAAGCTCTATATGTTCACTGGAATGTTGTGTTGTGATGTGCTTCTATTTGAAAATATATCTATTTCTTGTACGATATTTCTGATCTTGCTTTTCTCTACATAGTGAAACCTCTCTATTTACTTTAAGTGTGTGTACAGAGTGTTTCTATCTACCCTCCTAGTGCCACTGGGGTCAATATAAAGCTATAGGAAAATAGGAAATATATATTTCCCTTTCTTTAAAAATTAATGTTTTCAAAATATATTACTTTCTTCCTCAGAGCCAATTGTTTCAAACGATATTTTGTCATTTTGTTATATTTCAACACATTAAAATTTATTAATGTGATTTTTCACCTCATATCACCGGAGTTACTATGACGTCAATTTCATTATCTATTTACTTTTGTTTCTTAATGTACCATTTAAGGAAATAGAATGATAACAGAGGTTGAACGGCTGTTACACTAAACACTTGTTACAGTGAAAATATTATTTGCGCCTTAAATTTTTACCAATTATTGCGGTTTCCTGCCTCAGTTCTTGTAACTTTCCTAGTAACGCTGTGGTCAATATGATCCTGTAACCGCCTCGTTTTCAAAGCTGTTATTTTCAAAATATATTTCTGTATATTTCTGAATCAGCTGCATCCAATGATGTTTTATTCAGTTGCATATTTACATCACATTAAAATTTATTATAACTTTTTCTCAAAGTAACATTAATTCAGTATAGTCCCAATCTAAATTCCTTTTCCTTAGTTGAATGTAACATTCATGACAATAAAATGGTGACTCTTATGCTGAACTGGTGTAATGTATATTTTTATGTTCTTTCACTCAAATACTGCCACTATATTCAATTTAGGATACTCTACGAACTGCAAGGAAAATTAATGCTGATATGTTAAATTTAAAGAGTTTCTTTGAAAGCACGATGTGGAACCAGTGACGCACGTCGTCCAGTCTTTGGACTCTCTAGGACAGCCCACTGAACCACCTGCGACAAAGCAGCCAACAGCCGGCAGGCGTAGCGGCGGCTGCAGTAACGCGGGTTGCCTCTCGGCTAGGATATTAAACCCGCTCACCCCCGTCTGATAGCGCAGCCGCTGCCCTATCCGCCACACTCTGTAACGTTTTTATCACCATCCATTTCCCGGAGATTACGCTATCCGAAGACCACCGTATGTATTACGTAAAAATAGAATGCCGTAAATTCCTGGTAGCCGGGCACCGAGGTCGGGGCATTCTGCCGCCCCGGCTCGCCACGGCCCGTCCCACTCCCAAAGAGGCGGACTGCCCTCTCCTCTCGCCGCGTCCTTCGATTCCTCCCTCTCCGTTCCCCCTTCAGTCGGACCGCCCACAGGCACAATTGACAACGATATATATCTCTCGTAAAGCATTTCCAACTCGGCGTCCAGGTGAGAGAATTTTGATGAGACTGTTACGTTCCAGCACGCTGCGTGCGGGTGGAATGGAGTACAAGGGGTCGGTTGAAGGGAGTTTCTTTTCCTCCTCGCGATTCGGAACAGCTAGACGGATGGCCCTTATAAATCTCGGGAACACCAAAACCAGGCAGTACTTTTCATTGGCCTGAAAGAGACGGAGGCCATGTGGTGGAAGAGAGGCACACAATGAAAGGGAAGAGTGAGAGAAAGATAGAGAAAGAGAGAGGGTAAGCAGTGGAATGGAAGTGGTGGGCGTTAGAAGTCGCGGTGGAATGTAAGAGCGGTGAAAGACGCCAGCGAGGGGTGCGTAATAACAGTAACTGGACACTGGTTGTCCGTCGAAGACGGATTACTCACTGGGAAAAAGAAGAGTTCCAGAAACGGCTTCGCCCGCTGAGAGCCCCGCGACGTGGCTGAAACCTGTTATTATTTTCAGAGAATCCACTAAAGTTCCCTCCGGAGCGTCCTCGAGAGCACTTGTGGTGGCGGAGTTTGGCGGTCTCCGCGAGGGATGAAGGAGCTTGAAGGAATCGGCAGAGGGCAGAGAAACTAGAGATTGCAGAGTCGCTCTCTGCGTGCTAAAGTGAAGGTGTGATTGTGCTGCACTTTGCGTCAAGGCGTGTAAGTTCGTATAGATCTCGCAGTACTCGACAGTGTTCGGTAAAGTAAATTATTTATCTTCATTTCATTAAGTGGCTTGCTATATTTACATCGAAACATTCTTACGATTACCTACCTATACTTCAGTGTGTGTTTGTCAAGAAATGTAAACGGAAGTTACACCACGTAGGTATTGTTGATACAAACCCTGTGCTTGTAGCATACGTATGGGTAAATTCTTCCCTTCACTCAGGTATTCCCCTAGTTACTGTCAGATCGTAATTGCGTCCAAGAGAATTCTAAGACATTTGGTAAACCCATCAGAGAGAAGGAGAGTTATCGAACTCAAGGTCATTAGAGACATAACGAAATTCTTAGTTTTCCAGAGAAGTGAACGATAAATTTACCTCTGTCACGTTCACGACTGGCTTGTTAATACACCGCACCTACTAATATAGATACATATACTTACTCTTTGGAACCTTATACGTCTCTCTCTCTCTCTCTCTCTCTCTCTCTCTCTCTCTCTCTCTTTCTCTCTGTCTCTATCATTCTCTATCACGCGCACTCACACACACACACACACACACACACACACACACACACACACACAGTAAACGTCTTTATCCTATATAGAACCAGTCTCATTCACTGCACAAATTATCCTGTAACGCGATTGATGTGATTAAAACTGTCAGAGAAATATTTCCGATTGGTGTTATGATTGGCTCTAATGGCTCTGAGCACTACGGGACATAACTTCTGAGGTCATCAGTCACTAAGAAGTTAGAACTAGTTAAACCTAACTAACTTAAGGACATCACACACATCCATGCCCGAGGCAGGATTCGAACCGGCGACTGTAGCGGTCGCACGGTTCCAGACTGTAGCGCGTAGAACCGCTCGGCCACCTCTGCCGGCTGGTGTTACGATTCCAGTGTCTTACAGTGCCAGCATACTTTCAAACTGATGTGACAAAGTGTTGTGGAGGTAATAACACCGCAGCGTATCATATTGCATACCGGTGACTGTGTGATGCAGTGAAGTGTATGTGGGAACAGTACACTTGCTGTGCTCCATACAGATTGGTGATGGATTCAGAAAACTACGTGGTTTCATATCGAATAAAAATTTCCTTGCTTCCTCTCAACGTTCACTGATAAAACTCTGTTACTGCTAAATAAAGATAGTACGAAATATTCCCTCTATGTCTTCCCAGTACCGTTTGTAACACTAAATCATTCATCTTCGCTGAGGCTCCTAGCTGCGGAATAAAAATGTTGCAGCATGCTGGGAAACGTCTCGTCTGCCTCCTTAAAAAATTTCCATCCGCAACTAAACAAAAATGTTCCTGTCTCGTACACTGCCACAATCTTACATCTGTGATGTAGTTCAACACGGCACAAACACGGCACAAACTGCGAAACTTCAGAAGACTCGAGATGACTAGGAACGTTTACGTATGATACATGCAACATTCTTCCTTTTCATGATGTGATTCCTTCCTATACCAGGTTGAATGAGCAGATAACATGATTAAAATACGCTCTCGTCGTTGCATTGGTACCTCAACCATCGCTGTCGTCAGTACCTCTCCATACACACACACTGGTGCGCTAAACTAACGATTAAAGGAACTTCCGCAAAAAATGACACTGCCAAGCAATATGGTTCGATAAAACTGTGAGTATACGTAGAAAGGATTGCTACAGTATATTGAAGAAGGTACCAGAAATATATATATGCAGTGAGACGAACAGAAATGACACATTTATTCAAAGAAAAATCACATTGAGGTCGCCACTTTTATGTGGTCCCAGGGACATAAGAAAAGGTACGACATAGTTCTTAAGAGAGTGTGGATTCGCACGGTGGGCGCTCCACGGTCTGCAACGAGTTCCCATGCTCGCCACGAGGTTGGTAAGGAGTGCGTGTGAGAGGGCGCTACTTTACATTCGCTATAGGTGTGGTTCACAGCTGTTGGATGGTCCTTGGTGCTTGTGGGCGTGCTCCAGCATATCTGCTCAACGCATCCCACATCGTTTCATTTAAGTATTCTCTACATATCCTAACATTACAAGAACTCCTCCACTTTCACTCTTCCGTGCGTTTGCGCTCTGTCATCAACAAAAACGAAGTCAGGGGCGAATGCACCCCCTAAATGGCATACGGTGAAACACTACATTGTCGCAATATCATTGCGTGTTATATACCGTGTTCAAAGATTTCAGTACCCTCAAATGGCTAGAGGCCGGAACTTGTAACACGCCCGGTCATACATTTCCGCCTTAAGTTCTGTACACGGTTGTAAATTCGTGTTAGCATTCCACAGTTGCAATACCAAATGAGATACGTCCATCAAGGCTGCTCTATTGCACAACACTAAACCTTTCTTCAGGATTTAATTATATATCTATTATAACTGGTGTAGCTTCAGTCTCGGCATAATACACCTGTTTGGTTTCTGTCCAACAGGGAACTAGTACCTCTCCCATTCTGTAAACTACGTACGCCTTTCACATTCATTTCCATTTCTGTTTTCGTCCTTCCATTTTATCTAGTAACCTTACCCTTTCATGTTTCGTTTTCCCTTTGAACAGTCAACATCTTGTCCACAATGATTCCTTCTGTACTATATCCACACATTTACCTTACAAGTCACTACTCACATTTGACAACAACGTAATTACGAAATTTTATTTTAATTGGGCTATATTATCTCATATGCCACTAATACATCCTGTCATTGTTATTATTATTGATATATTCACTAAGATTACAGAACTCATGGGACAGCGATATGCACATATACCGGTGGCGCTATTATCGCGTACACAAGGTAGAAAAGAGCGGTGAATTGTCTGATCTATCATTTGTACCAAGGTGACTAATATCAAAAGGTGCCGGAAGTGATTGCGACCACACGATGGGTATTAACAGAATTTGAAAGCAGAATTGTAGTTGGAGATAGACGCGTGGGACTTCCTATTTCGAAACCGTTAGGGAATTTAATCTTCTGATCTCCACTGTGTTAAGAGTGTGGTGACAATAAAAGATTTCAGGCATTATCTCTCACTTCGGTCAACGCAGTGGCCGACGGCCTTCATTTAACGACCGAGAGCAGCGGCGTTTGCGTGGTGTTGTCTATGCTAACACACAAACAACAATGCTTGAATTAACCGCAAAAATCAATGGGGACGTACATAGAACATATCCGTTAGGACGGTGTGCCGAGATTTGGCATTAATTTGCTATGGCAGCGACGACCGACTCGAGTACTTTCGCTAACAGCGCGGCATTGCCTGCAGCGCCTCCTGGTCTCGTGACCGTACCTGGTGGACGCTGGGCGGCTGAAAAATTGTGGCCTTGTGACATGAGTCCCAAAATGTTCAAATATGTGTGAATTTCTAAGGTTCCTTAGATTGGGGGAAGAGACCAAACAGCGAGGTCATCAGTCTCATCGGATTAGGGAAGGATGGGGAAGGAAGTCGGCCGTGCCCTTTCAGAGGAACCACCCCGAAATTTGCCTGGAGCGATTTAGTAAAATCACGGAAAACCTAAAGCAGGATGGCCGGACGCGGAATTGAACCGTCGTCCTCCCGAATGGGAGTCCAGTGGAATTCCTAAGGGACCAAACTGCTGAGGTCATCGGTCCCTAGATTTGCACGCTACTTAAACTAACTTAAGCTAAGAACAACACACACACACACCCAAGCCCGAGTGAGGACTCGAACCTCCGGCGGGAGTGGTCGCTCAATCCGTGATACGGCGCCTGTAACAACGCGGCCACCCCGCGCGTCCTTGAGTCCCGATCTCAGTTGATGACTGCTGTTGGCAGGGCTACTGTGTGGCATAGACCCCACGATGCCACGGACACATGTTGTCAACAAGACACTGTTAAAGCTGGTAGCGGCTCCATAATGGTGTGTCTGTATTTAAATGGAATGGGGTGGTTCCTCTGGTCCTATAGATCAGTTACACGGGCGCCGAGGGTCGACGGAACTCGTCTGGCAGTGTCCATCCACCGCTCTGGAGTTTGAAGAGGACTCTGTGAAAGAGTCGAATCCGGTCACTCACTCCAATAAAAACAATTGCGATCAACACAGTTTTAAGCTTTAATTTTAGCTGAGCCGATCATTGACTGGAAATGGTAATGTTCGGCTACTTGGAGACCAAGCCAGACAGGCATGTTTTAAGTGAGATTAAAGCAGGCAGTCTTTGTAGGACTGTTTCCTTCTTCATAACTCACGGCAACTGTCTTGCCACAGTGGATACACCGGTTCCCATGAGATCACCGAGGTTAAGCGCTGTTGGGCGTGGCCAGCACTTGGACGGGTGACCATCCAGTCGCCGTGTGCTATTGCCATTTTTCGGGGTGCACTCGGCCTCGTGATGCCAATTGAGGAACTACTCGACCGAATGGTAGTGGCTTCGGTCGAGAATACCATCATAACGAGCGGGAGAGCGTTGTGCTGACCACACGCCCCTCCTATCCGCATCCTCCTCTGAGGATGACACGGCGGTGGGATGGCCCCGGTAGGCCACTCGTGGCCTGAAAACGGAGTGCTTTATAATTCACAAATACAGACAATTTCTTGTAGCAGTTGGTACTGGTGTACAAATAGTAAAGATACCGACAGAAAACATCGAGTTGTACAAAAACAGACCGCCAGCTTAGGAACAATCAATAGTCGACAAGAATTTCAGATTTTATTATAGCTGTATTCACTCCGTTGTCTGTCTGTATTCTCTGGCATATTCGTCTTTCATTGAATACCAAATCGACTTCTTTGGAGCCCGGTGACTGAATCTTTAAGCATGCGATTGCTTTTGCCAGTCTGCCCTCAGATTCTAAATATTTGGCTGACATTATCTATGCTAGGTAATTACTGCAGATGCCGAGCGCAAGGACAAGAGGCCACGGTTTACCTGAAGGCAAATGGTAGGAAGTGCGGAAAGAGAAGGAACAAGGTGAGCTGCCCAGGACGTCGCTTCAAAGCCGGGGCATCGCCTCAGGCCTGCAGAACATGAAATATGAAAACAACCAGCTCTCTACCCGCAGTCACCCACACGATGAGGGATGAACGAAATGCTGCGCCGAGTTTGAATCACCCGCATGCACGTCTTCATGCAACATTCAAATGAAGGCTTCATTGTTTCCCCTCCGTTCATCATTGTACTCCCTAATTGCCTTGTCATGCCATGTCAGATTTGGCCCTGAGATCATATTTTTGCTGTTAATCGACAAATAAAAATAAAGTCTTCCGTATTTGTATCATGTTTTAAGTCACTACTGTGATGCGACCTTCAAATCAAATGAAATCAATTTCCTGACTTGTGGCATTCAGTGTGTGCCATTTGCATATTAATTTATACAGTTAATTTAATATAGTACAGTTTGGCGCGGATATATGGATGACTTATTTTTCGGTTAATCAGATGATATACATTTAACTACATTTCGGCGCCCAGCGATGGGTAACATTATTTGTCATTTACAATTCAGTTTACTACAATAACGACATTCACTCACATTAAATATGAACATCACTTAATTTCTTCTTATTTATTGGAGTCATAATGTCTTTAAGGCCCACTTGCCAGCCTACATAACGGGTAAATACAGTAAAAAGTTTTCAACATAGTTCGATATCTTGATCTGAAGATACATATTGAAAATTACAGCCATTTGTTGTGCATAGCCGTCTTGGGATCCTCGACTGGGTTTTGATCCACTGGCGACCCACAAAACGCGTTTTTTATTTTTTTTATTTTCCGAGGAACCGTCCGTGAACTGATGATTTCCCCATACGTCTACCAAAGCCACCCCAGACTACACAAATACAAAAAGGACCAATCGATTTGCTCTATTAGTCTAAGGAGGAGGATGTCTGTATATTCACACCTTAACCATGTATTATATTGTAGTGACACAGACTGTCCTCCTATTGAGTACGCTAAGGGTCCTTAGCCCAAGAGGTATCCAGAACACTTGATCTTGCGTTTTTATCAACAATAGAACCCGAGATACGGCACATGTAAACTGATACATCGCTACTAATTTACTGACATTCGTGACTTATGATTGGTAGTGAAATTTGTCCAGCGAATTTATTAAAGTACTTGTTTGGTTGAAGTCTTATATTGACATGGAGCATTCGTTGTTGTGTGTCAAAATATTTACAGCAGAGAAGTATACAGTTTATTTCTTCAAAGATCTGTAGGTTCCATGCAAACGGAAATTGTTTTCATTGGTAATAGTGCTAATTTATTCTCACACTGAATACGAAGACAGATAATTGGAAACAGTATCCAGGGCAAGTTAGGTTATAAAGTTAACAGATTCCCTGCGGATATGTATTTTTACTCCCCTTTGTGTAGCGCCCACATGGATTGACAAATCTGTGGGAAAAATGAGGCACAATTGAATCTAGGAATCGTAAATATTATATTTTTATTACTTTGATCAAAAGTGAAAATCAAGGAACAAAATACTCTTAAGCGAAACTATGATCATCCCATCAAATCAAGGAGTAATTTTAAATGATGATGCTGTTAGCTCGTCCGTCACGTAGACATGACTGTGGTCCACATTTTTCTTTGCTTATTAGACTGCCAGCGTAGCCACAACTGTAACTAGGCGCTTCCAGTTTCGTATGAACTGTTAGTAAATTAAGATTTAAATTAAAGGCCACGCCACGAGGTTTCACGGAAATATGATAACTTCACAGTGTTTTAACCAACTGGTGCTGTGTGGTCAAGGGGCTAGCTGTCACCTGTTGGGCCATAGATTTCGCCGCTTCTTTTTTGCACCAGAGGTTACGTAATATGGCGTAGTCTCAGCCGATGAGACGGTAGATTCCTCTATATACATGTGCACCTCAAGGCCAAGAAGCCGTCTCCGTACTGAAAAATTTATTAACTGCTCTCAAAACGACGGCAGCCTACTTGTCTGGAAACTGAACCCAGTGCGCCCCATGTTACTATGTAGCATAATCGTCCTGTTCTGACGGAAAGTATTGTTTAACGATACAGTTATAAGTCAGTCTTGTATTTTTTTGCCAATAGAAATATCTTGTATTGGCCATATGCGCCAGATCGGCTCAACGTGATTTAAATTTGAACTGAAATGTTACAGAACGTCATGGAGTTACGCAGCGACATACTCGTACGTATAAGAATAAGAAGAACGAGCTGGAAAATACTCCAATCAGAGCACAAAGAATGGAAATATGTTCCCGTTTATTTAAAAAACTCTGACTGAAAAGTGGGATACCACTCTCTTATTTTACGTTCATAAGCCCCTTTAAAAACATTCGGAAAAATTTCCCCATGTTAACATACACGCTTTTTTCTTCAACATGCAAAACTCACCTCAAACTCCCACAAGTTCCCCTAACTGTAACACACTCATACCCATTAGTCCATCACTGTAAGTCTCTCGTATCCACCCACTCCCAGTTTCTCTTTCTCACTTACTTGCCCGGCCCAACTTATTGTCATTGTCTCTTTGCGTCTGTCTGTCACTGTCTCCCGTGACACAGCCATAGTCCCCTTCGTTCTGTCCTACTACTGCAGTTTCATCTCACAGTCACTGTCTCCCTCTTCTCTCTCTTACTGCTAATATCTCATTTCTTCCTTCCTACTGCTACTATCTCTTCTCACTGTCACTATCTCTCTCTTCCTTGATGTCACTGTCATATACTATGTCTTTCATTATCACCCACCTCTACTCTCTCCTCCCACTAGCACTTTACCCTTCACTCTTTTTCCTAGTACTCTTCTGTCACTGACAACTATGCTCCACTGCCAATGTGTCCCTGTCTTTCTCTCAGACTACCGTTGTCTGCTTTGCTCTCACTGTAACACAATTACTGTCTTACAGTCTTTATTATTTTCCCATCTCTTTCACAATGCAACTGTCTTCTTCCCTACAGCGCAAAAGAGTGAGGATACGTTCTCATGCCAAATTTTTTGGGAAATTTTGAAAGGTACTAAGGAAGACGCAATGAGGCAGAAAAAGTAAGATCTAACCACTCAGAATAAATTAAATGCCACGCTACAAGATTACAAAGCATATTATAACTTCAAGAATAATATCATAATACGTTTTCCAAAGAAAGCAGGTGCCGACAGGTGTGAAAGTTATCGAACTATCAGTTTAGTAAGTCACGGCTGCAAAATACTAACACTAAATCTTTACATAAATACGAAAAACTAGTAGAAGCCGACTTCGGGGAAGATCGGTTTGGATTCTGGAGAAATGTAGGAACACGCGAGGTAATACTGACCCTATGACTTCTCATAGAAGATAGTTTCAGGAAAGTAAAACCCATGTTCATAGCATTTGTAGACTTAGAGAAAGGTTTTAATAATGTTGACTGAAATACTCTTTTTGAAATTCTAAAGGTGGCAGGGGTAAAATACAGGGAGGAAAAGGTTATTTACGATTTGTATAGAAACCAGATGGCAGTTACAAGAGTCAAGCTACACAAAAGGAAAGCTGAGGTCGAGAAGCAAATGAGACAGGGTTGTAATCTATCAATGTTACTCAATCTGTGTATTGAGCAAGCAGTAAGGGAAGCGAAAGAAAAAGTTGGAGTAGGAAAGGTCAGAGGAAGCAAAGGACATGGAACAGCAGCTGAATGGAATCGACGATATCTTGAAATGAGTATGTAAGATGAACATCAACTAAAGAAATGGGTAATGGAATGTAGTCAAATTAAATCAGGTGATGTTCAGGAAATTAGATTAGAACATGAGACACTTCAAGTAGTAAATGGCTTTCGGTATTTGGGAAGCTAATTAAGTGATAACTGTCGAAGTAGGGAGGATATAAAATGTAGACTGGCAATGGCAAGGAAAGTGTTTCTGAAAAAGAGATATGTGTTAACATCGAGTAGACATTTAAATGTTAGGATTTCCTTTCTGGAAGTATTTCTCTGGAGTTTAGCCATGTATGCAAGTGAAACATGGACGACAAACAGTTTAGACAAGAAGAGAATACAAGCTTTTGAAATGTGGCGCTACAGACGAATGCTGAAGATTAGATGTATAGATCACGTAACTACTGAGGGGCAACTGAATAGAGTTTGGGGGAAGAGAAATTTGTACTACATAGCCGGGATCGGTTGGCAGGACCCATTGTAAGGCAACAAGGGATCTTCAATTTAGTACAAGAGGGAAGCGTGGAGGGTAACAATCATAGAAGGACACTAGCAGATGAATACAGTGAGCGCATTCAGAGTGATATACGTTGCAATAGTTGTAGATGAAGAGACTTGCACATGATATTGTAGCATGGAGATCTACATCAGACCAGTCTTTGCACTGAAGACAACAACGACACCAGAACTTCAGAGGGGTTCCGACTTACTGGAGATTATCTTTGGGAAAGATAAATTTTTTTACAGTGAAACTGTACAAAAACCGTTATATCGCCGACAGATACTTACTCGAATGTTTACGTCGCCACGCAGCTCCCTTCAACTGTAGAGCGAGATTCTGGAATGGATACGTGTGTCCAATTACTCTACCCGCTGACCGCCCCGATAGCTGAGTGGTCAGAGTGACGGATTGGCGTCCTACGGGCCCGGGTTCGATTCCCAGTTGGGTCGGAGATTTTCTCCGCTCAGGGACTGGATGTTCTGTTGCCTACATCATCATTCCATCCCCATCCGGCCCACAGGTCGCTCAATGTGGCGTCGTATGTAATTAAGACTTGTATCAAGGCGGCCGGACCTACCCCGTAATGGGCATCCCGGCTAATAACGCCAAACGCTCATTTCCATTTTCCATCCTACGCGCTCCCATGCGAACCAGCGCCGGTATCGGTGTGTGCGAATGCTGGCTGAGAGAAGTGCTTGTTTACGTGTAAGCGTTTGCTGCGGCTGACTCCATTGACGATGATGGTAGGGCGACGGTTGCAGCCGGCAGCAAAGAGGCCTGGTCAGCAGGGGAAGATCTAGGAGGAGGCGTCGACCGACGGAGAGGCTGTTGTGGCGTCCTCTGACGGAAGCGGGTATGCTGCGCCTACTCCTTCAATGGAAATCCTAGAGCTTGGAGTTAATTATGAGCGTCACTGTGTGAGCGTCTCTTTCTAAAACTGGAAGGGGTCGGTGCAATGTGCTTGCAAGTGTGCTCTAACTACACCCGTTTGGAGCATGTCTTGGGTACCTTGAAAGAGGTCTTCAGGAACAAAAATGTGTGGGTTAGTATAGCGATACTCCGATGAAAGTCGGATATTTGCTATGCAGTTCCTGATCCGTAGCACCAAGAGCGAGGATCTTCAGGTTGATTTCCATTTTGCATCGAATAAAAAAAAACGTCGGGTGTCTTATTGCATTGCCGTATACCATTTAAGCTGCATGGTCGGTTTCAAAAGCAGTCCGCAACCAGAGTGAAACCAGCTGCAATGCCGATTACCGGCGTTACACAATGCCGTTCCCTCCCTGATGTTAGCTGGCGGTACGATGATGAATGACCCAACATACAGTAGCTAGTTCGTTGAACAAACAAGACGCAAATTGTTGGCATCAATCTATTGTCACATCTGTCACACACTCAAACCTCGAAATCCATGCTATCAAAAAAAAAGTCGTGCAACTGTGTCTACAGGAATGACTGTAATAGACGTGGCTTCGTCCAAGAAAGTAAACCTGTCAACAGCCGTCAGAATGTATTTGAATCGTTGCACCGGGGATAGTGACCCAACGTGGTCTACGTGAACTTGTGAAAAGCGGCCTGTTTGTTCTCGAAAGGACCCGTAAGGCTTGTGCACGTCGTGTCCTACATTTGCAGAATCACAAGGTGCGTTACCTCTCCTAAAGTGACTGCCATAGTTTCCATATACCAGGTGACCTGAATGAAACGGACTTGACGGGCTAGATAAACATCTCACCTGTATAGTAATATATGCCCCAGAGGAAGGGAGAACGAATGAAAGTGAGACGTTCTGTGAAGACCTACAGAAAACACTAGATAGGATACATAAGAATGACTGTACTGTGATTTGCTGAGACTACAGTGCAAGAATAGGAAGGGAAAGAATAGATAATATAGTTGGCTGTGCTGGCGAGACTACACTCCGCAGCAATGGAACCATGTTAAGAGATTTTGGAACTTTCAGCAACTTCAGAATATTAAACTCTTTCTTTAAACACAAAGACATACGCAAATACACATAGTCTACCAGAGGATTTAGAACCATCATTGACTAATCTGTAGGAAACCAAAAAACAGCTGTTCGGTTTCAGGATGTGCGTGTATATAGAGGGTACGACATTAACACAAACCACTTCCTGCTACAGGCAAAAGTGGTCCTAAAGCAGAGAGGGCATAATACACGTATAAAATCCCCAGAACAACCAAGGGAGGTGAATAAGGTCTACTTACTAGAACAGGAATCAATCAAGAATCGTTATGAAAGACGCTTAGACACAATAATTGCAAATGAGTGGGAACAGATTAAGGATATATTGAGAACTGCAGCAAGTGCAGCTTTAGGTAAAACGAAACGCAGAAAAAAGGCCACATGATTTGGACAAAAGAAATTGAGGAAGCTGTTGAAATAAAGAGCAAACTATATAAAAAGTATCTACAACACCCACTCAGCAGAATAATGAAGTACACAAGAAGCAGACAGCAGAAGTGGAAAAACTAAGCAGGAAGTTCCATCAAGGGAGTCGGGATAACTGTTGCCAGGGTGGAAAACGATGTCCATAAGAGATAAACACTTGCATGTAAAATGGAAAGACACTTGAACAACAGCGAAAAGCATGTGGCAGATATCAATGTAATAAGGAACAAGGACCGGCTGCATTATTACAAGAAAATGTGGACTGATAAAATGGACATAGAAAATGATTAAGATTTTGAAACAAATCCAGATCATTTTGAATTCGCAGAATTAGAACATGCTCTCAGACATACAAAGAACCGAAAAACAGAAGAAAGTGATGGCATTAACAACGAACTCATAGAATATTCTTCAGTAGCATTTAGAAAAAGGTTCCTCACATTTCTGAATCTTTGCTGAATGACAACGGACATACCAAAAGAATGGAAGGTCGTACTTATAAAACTAATATTTAAAAAAAGAGACAGATCAAATCTGAATTATAGAGGATTATCACTATTAATTACAGCGTATATGACCTATGTTAGAATAATAACCGGAAGACTGAAACTCATAATGGAGCGGTTGCTGTCAGAAGAACAAAATAGATTCAGAAAGGGGAGAAGCAGCACAGACAACATATTTACGCTACAGCAAATTACAGAAAAACATAAGGAATTCAATAAAGAAACAAACATCCTTTTTTATCGATTATGTAAAGGCTTTTGATAAAGTAAATAGACTGCTATTGTGGGATATTTTAATAAGAAGAGTTGTACCAGTACAAATTGTACAGGGAGGTCAAAAGATCTATGCTAATACAAGAATCTAAATAATCGGGGATAATGAAGAAACTATAAACGTTATTAATGTAGGAGTTCCACAAAAATACAGCCTCTCTCCGCTGCTTTATAATATATGCACTGATGACATTATAGGGAAATGGAGAATGAAACTGGAGAACTAGATATATAACTTCAAGCAAGAAGATTGCTTTTCAGATGACCAAGTGTAAATCTCGAATAATGAAGATACCCTGCAGAGTGATGCCTACGAACTATTCCAAACATGCCAGATATATAATATGTCAATATCAATACAAAAAACAAAAGCCGTGGCTTTCTGTGGAAAACATGCAGTAAGAAAAGAAACAATTATATACAACAAGATTATAGAGCAAGTAGATAAATTCAAATTTCGAGGAACCGTGCTGTCGTACAGAGGAGACACAGATCAAAAAGACAAAGTTCACAACTTTAACTACTTAAATTACCCTATCAAAAGATCCCTCCAATATAAAGTAAGAACAGAAACATATCTAAAGTTTTATGAAGTTATGGCTGTTGATATACTTTCCGGGATGTGAGGTCGTGGTCCAAGAACTTTTTCTGCTCCTTACGTTTCGTCCACGACTGCCCTGGACTTCCTCAAAGTAACAGATCGGATCGGTAAGATTTTACGAAAACATGACATAACACCGGTCTTTAAACCAACAAAGAAAATAAGTCAAGTACTACGATCTGTGAAGGATAAACGCCCTCCTCTGTCGACGTGTGGTGTGTATAAAATTCCATGTACCTGTGGGAAAGTTGATATTGGTACTACCAAAAGAAGCGTAAATACGCGACTGAAAGAGCATAAAAGTCTTTGTCGACTTGGAAAAATTGAAAAATCAGCTGTAGCGGAACATGCTCTTCAACCAGGAAACCACCAAGTAAAGTTTTCGGATACCGAAGTTTTATCTACAACGTTAAATTACTATCCACGCCTATACAGAGAAGCTATTGAAATTTATAAACATCACGATAATTTTAATAGGAAAGAGGAGGCTATGGAACTCAGCGATATATGGACAGTGGCTCTACAAAATTGCTAACAATTTTTATCTTGGCAAGGTGGTAATCGATGGTCAACCTTATCTTTGCTATGGATTATCACTGCTCATCACGTGTCACCTGAACCACGCCCCCCTTTCTCACAATATATAAGTCGCTCTCAGACACCCGACCAGTCAGTCGGCAAGACTCAGCGGAGCATCGCCTCTGAGGAAGTCCAGCGCAGTCCTGAACGAAACGTAAGGAGCAGAAAAAGTTCTTGGACCACGACCTCACATCCCTGAAAGTATATCAACAGCCATGTCACCCGGTCGTGAAAGCCTTCATTCTACTTTATGAAGTTATGTCAGTACCAAAATTAGTTTATGGAAAAGAACCTTGGGTAATAAAAAGGGAAGATAAAGTAAGATTACAAGCCTATGAAGTGAAATTCCTTAAGTACATATCAAGACACACCAAGCTAGACCACAAAAGAAATACAAATATCAGGAAGGAATTAAATATTTTCGATATAAACAGTAAGGTTGACGAATACCGACAAAAATGGATATCCCATCTGTTACGAACGGACAAATCAAGATCACCACTACATTTTTGGCGATATAATCCGCAAGGTAAAAGGTGCATGGGAAGACCTTCAAAATGATGGAGGGACCAGATGTAGCTGCAGCAGACTATGGGAAAGCCTAATGCATGAAGGAAGAAGAAGATAAATACCGTTTGGCCATAGGGATCTCTTGTTATTGTTGTACCCAGCATCAGACCATGGAGTACGACCCTACTTGCAGAGAATCCTGTATTTGACTCGACGCCGGGGAGAAGGTGGTAGAACGGCAATCGACTCCGAGGATCATTAGTAGACTGTGTTCGAAGTAACGAACCGTTAGACTTTCCGTAGTATAGCGGAGCGTAGCTATAGACAAAAGGCGGTCGCAGGCGAGACGGCAACTGGTGGACCTTCCAGGAAGACGTTACGGAATGTGGGCTCTAGCGGCGATGTTTAAGGGTTTTGTTAGCTGGCCAGCAGCTCACATTAGAGCCTAAGGCGGAAATAGGTAGTTCCAGCGACAACTTTCTGGGTGGTCAAGTGACTAGGTGTCATCCGCTTGGCCACTGAATTCGCCGCTTCGTTTTCTGCACCAGATGCTTCCAAATCTGGCGTCATCTTGGCCGTTGGGAAGGAAGACTTTTCTATGTTCGTATGTACCTCAAGGCCAAGAACACTCTCCTCTTGAATCTTTTTAAAGGCCGCCGCCAGCCTGAAAATTTATTGACATCTCTCAAAATTACGGCAGCCTAAGTCTCTGGAAAATGAACCCAGTACGCTCCATGTTATTATTTGGTACAGTTGTACTGTCTTTATAACAAATAGTTATACTGAACAGATATCTCTTGAACATTGTGACCACTTGCCATCTTGTAACGATTATATACAACAGACCGTATACAGATGAATCACGTTAAGATTCGTAACTTAAAACTTACCATCAATGTGAATCAGATATCATTCACAAGCTCAACCTATCATATAGACCCAAATCGGTATCGTGTACCTGAATTTTTGCTTTTTGAAACTTTATCCTTGTTGTACAGTCCTTGAAGGTGGCCAATGGTCAGAATGCATAATCAGAAGAGATGCAATGTAAATCGTGGTCAATTGAGGACTATAGTGTTATAGAATGCACCAATGATCGATGAATATTGTTACTTTCACGTCACATCAACGGATAAACAAATCTGTCTGTTACCACAATAAATGTCGTGTTAGCTCCAGAACGTGCGAGATCATGAACCGCATCGAAAATCTGCTTCAAACACGGGAAAGGAACGAACAGTTGAGGTCGGCACTACGATGCATCAAACTAAACGAGTAAGTTGCTCCCATGTACTTGTTCCAGCTTGGTTCCCGTCGTTTGCTTCGTAAGAAAACTGGTGTAAGTGAGCATATGCTTGCTGTTGTTAAGTTAGTTGTTATATAAAAAAGCTCAAAAGCTGGAGCTGTCAGATGCCTACCACACTGAAGCTGCTCCAAGTGTAGCATGATGTCAATAAGTACTCGGCAATGCCAGTTTTATTGCCTCCCCGTGTCAGCAGATTCAAAACGATCAGTCTCACTCCATCAGATATATTTACAAATTTACGCCCACCTTGTAACATAAACTGGGTGTGTGTTTATGTATAGTGGGTGGGTTCACTCTGTCCTGTCCACCCTATAAGGACCAGCAATATCTGAATGGAAGAGTTTTAAGAAGTCTACCAGTAACAAAATGAATGGTGCGAGACGTTCAGTAACTTTCCCGTCATTCAGTGGTTGGTGAAGCATTGAATGACCAGACAATTGCCTAACGTCGCTCACCATTCATTTTGTTACAGGTGACTACTACACTAACAGATCCACAACACGCATTCAACGGTTGAAAGAAACATGGAGTCACATTTACCAATTTTGTACCTTTCCCATTGACACTACATAGGTAACTGAAAACTCAGAAATAAACGCTTCACAGCTATTATTTTTGGGAACGTATTTTAACGAAAACCTCACTTCTCAACAATAAATAGGTACTCACCTAGTTAACAGGAAATAACACCGCTACCAAAACACAAGCTCACTTCGGTTATTTTGTCAGCTCAGCTAAGAGAAATAGATAGGACCTAATGGGGAGTTAAAGACTGTCTGTAATCTGAAAAACGAGTAGCACTGCAGGTGAGGCAAATCGCCTTTCCTAAAAGAACTTTGCAACTGCTGTACAGGTTGACTAAAAACCATTTCCCCCTCTAGCCATGTAGAACAGTGTGAGGTTATTTAAGTAGAATCTATACGTATGAGATTGTCACGTTAGTATTTTAGTAATTCATATATTTATTCCATTCAGTGTTACCGCAGGTTGTGGAACATCAACACACCCAAGCGCGTCTGCGTCCGACGAACACAGTGAGTCCCAACTCGAACTGCGGAAGGGTACAACTTGGTGAAACTGTGCTTCGGTAGTCAGCATAGGGACTCACCTTCTCGTTCCACAGTTTGCACACCTGCGAAGTACGGAATTGCATGAATACAATTCAGGGACCTGTTTTCACGCACTTCTCTACTCCCCAAAACCCCTCCTCCCCCCCCCCCCCCCCAAACCCAAAACTCGCTCTCCTCTTTCGTCCAGCCCGTCACAAGCCCACATCATAATTTATCATTCATTAAGTTTCTACTCCACTTAGATTCGGTACATACATTTAAGGAGAAGCGAATGAACTGGAGGTCACTAAAGTAGAAAGCAGCATAGGTGTGTGACGGGGAACCACGAGCAGATTCGGATTCGACAGTGTTGAGCATCATTTCCACGACGTACTTTCTCCTGGTATGTTGACTCTCCGTTCCTCCTTAAAGGTATCTGAAGAAGCCAGTCTTAAAATGGCGTCTTATGGAATAAGACGTATATTCAGATTTTTTTCTGTTTGTAACCATGAAACAATAGTGACAACCTATCGTGATAGTGTTTCAAGCAAGTAGAATGTGAACTGCATCTTGTTACATGTTTTGAACTGTGTTACACAAAAAAGAATTTATAAAATGTGGACCTTTTACTTCATTCTAAAAAGTAGTAGTGATCTCAGTTAACAAATAATTGAGTTAAGAGGTCATATTCAGTTGACAGCATGGGTGCGGTAGGGGAAAGAACATGTAGGTGGACTCTTAGTTGGAATTTTTGCTCGGTGCCACCTACACCAATTACGCCACTATTTCAAACTGAGTGAGAAATTCTTAATGCACTTCAGCCATTGAGAAGTCTCTGTTTATAAGTGCTATTCGAAAAATGTGTAATATTTCATGATTTTTACAATTTTTCCCCTGTTGCATGCAACCTAACTCTTACGAAATTGGATGCTTCACATTCCCCTGTGCTTGCTATTCAGCTATTTTCTTCAGGCTGTTGTCTCCGGCGGATATATGTTTCATGAAACTCTTCACACACAGCAGCATTAGAAAAATTTATCTATTTACTACCGGTTCGCTCAACGACCATCTACTGTCACCTGAATGAAGAAAATGACAGCAAAACCTCAATATACAAAAGGCATGGCAATACAAGAATATTACTTACGAAAAATTGGGAAAAACAAGTCATATGTCGATCGTATAAATACCGCATTAACTGTGAAGCACATGAATTGTAACACAGGAAACAATTGTTTCCTCACATCAGCATCGGTGTCATGCACGAACACTGGTAACAGGACATATGTAGCCTGGACATAACCCGGATAGCCAAAGTACACGTGACAGCAGAGAAAACACCATAAAGACGTTTAGTTAGTGTGAACTACGTTACAAAATAGTAATTTTCAAATAAGAAGTGACCTTATTACCAACGATCACAGTAACGCCAAAAGCAATATTTGTACAAAGGAGTGTAGTGGTAATGAATATTTAATTTGTGTATCATGGTCCATATATATAAGATATCTTTGTAGTGTTACTTTTGAGGTTACAAATACTTTGGTTCCTCAGGTTATGCCCAGAGTACAAATACAAGTTTCCTGTGTGTGTGCAAGAGAAAGATTGCTGATGTGGGAAAATCATTGCCTTCTGTGTTATTATTCATGAGCTTGACAACTAACGCTGTTTTATGGTCCTACATGATTGACATGTGACTTTCGTATGTAACGTGTTTGTATTTGAGTGTCTTTATGACTTTTGTACACCGCGATTTAGCTTTCATTTTTGTCTTTTTAACGTTGTTTCTTATACCAAATGACCGGAAGCGGCAATAAATAAATCGTTATAACGCAGCTTTGTGTCATGAATTTCGAGAAATGGTCAATCATTGCAATATGCAGAATTCGACAAATGTATTTTCAGTATCGTCTTTTCGTAATCAATCGCTATTGATGCGTAAATGTGCTGTTATCGTACAAAAAATCCTGTCCTAGCGAGCTTTTGTCAACTGGGTAGTATCCTATTTTCAAATAATCCTATAAACACGAGAGCAGTCCCCGTCTTCGACTGACCTCAATTCCTTCAAACACAGAACCCAATACGACGACCGTTATCACAGATTTATCTAACGCCCTTCACCGTCTACTAGATCTCTGATCTCTCTCCGTTCTTTGTCGTCGCCCTTGTTACGTATAAAACGCCACTACGCGCCACAGGACGGAGGCATTTCGATACGTCGGGTCCGGCTCGTTCCTGCGAGCTCTTCCCAGCGGACGTGCCGATATTGGCGGAGAGGTCCGATCTAAAGCTCTCGACGGGCGGCTTATAACGGCGCAATAATGGAATTCTGTGCAAACTCGACGGCTGGCTATCGCCCGTCCCGTTCCGTCCTGTGCTGGCGCCCTCTCAACGAAGGGCGGGCGAGGATAGCTGCGCAGCTCTCGAGGTCTGGCGTACAGTAGCCGGAGCGACCGTTTCCATGGTATTTTATTTAAATGTCAATGGAATAAAGCCTCAATAGGAAATTAGCTTTTTTATGAAATTATTGAACATGTTATTTTCGGATCAAATAAGAAAATTATTTCAGTACCAGGAGTGGTATAAGAAGAAGTATATTGGTCACACGTTCCTGTGTTACATCTACAGTTCTTGCTAGTCATATCGAAAAATGAGTGTGAGAATAAACCAGCAAGACTAACTGCTTTTTTGGCTCTATCAGCTGCACTTGTTAACTCTGAAACAAATATACTGATGAAAAAAATAATGCACCTTGAAAGACGACGTCGATTTCGATCCGATGACGGCGTATGCCATCTGAGGGATAGTAGCTGTATTCATAATGATTTCACGTTGCCCATCAACGGATAGGGTAGTGTCAAAGCTACCAGAGCGCCATCTGCGTCTACCCTTTAGTAAGGAAGGAATGATAGCATTCAGAAGGCTCAGGGAGGTGCATAAGTGTGAAGCAGGCGGACAACCAAGCCACAGAGACGCATTCGTGCTACCTACAGCCAATTGAGTAAGTTTGAAAGTAGTCCTATTGTGGCCTTCCGAATTCTGGGATGGTCCTTTCGGGGAGCTCAGTCAGTTGTGCAACCATGCTGGTATCGGAGGTCACGTGCTCTTTTCCACATCCGGAAACGAGGTTGTGAACGTCCCGCAGTACAGACGCAGCTCTCCAGGATCGTCGCATTGTGAGGGCAGCAGTGGCAGATCATACACCTTCGACAGTACACTATAAGAGGGCTTGTATGGTCAGACGCGTCAAACCTAGCTGCTACGATCCGGTTATCACCAATGCGACTGTGGACACGCACAACTCTAGCAAGTCGTCCACTCACGTCACAGTATTGACCAGCTGTCAGAAGATTACTGAAGACAGAATGGCAGTCCATGGTCTTCAGCGATGAAAGCAGATAATGCCCTCAAGCAAGTGATGGTCGTTTGCGCATACGACGTAGACCTGTGAGCGCTGTCACGTAGAGTGCATTCGTCTAACATAAACTGGATTGCGATAAACAACTCACTTACACATTTGGTGTATCTCAGGAGGTGCTATCCACCATTAGGGACGTTCAGAATGTTGTTTCACCAATTGTTTTGCCCTTCTCACAACAAGAAGTTGATGAGTTGTTACAACAGGATAATGCTGTCCGTGAAAGTCTAACCTGCTCTGCAAGACGTGCAGCCATTTCCCTCTCCAGCACGATTTCCGCATTTACCTCTAATCGAATACCAGTGGCATGTGATGGGACGAGACGTGAGTCGTGGGATTTGGCAGCCAACAACGCTTAGAGAACTACGTGAACCGTTCTGGCAGGCATAACATGACGTAAGGTAGGACAGGATTGGCCATTTGTACAATCGACTGGATGCCAGTATTAGCGCCTAAGTTGGCTACACCACTTATTAATGTTGGTTTTTCAGCATGGGTCAATACCTGGCACCTCATAACCGCTTGCGCTACTGATTTGTATATGCAATCATTTCAGATACTCCATATGCACAGTAGAAACAATAAATCTTCAATAAACTGGAAACGTCTAAGAGAGTATAATAATTTTTTCGTGTTGCGAACATTCGACTGTGATACATGGGGCTGTCCCTGGGATTTCATTTAGTAAGTTGCATTAGGTTGCTGCACATAAATGATGCACAATATCTGTTAACTGTAGGCCACTGGAAGCAGAAAGAATGTTCCTTTACCTTAGAGGACAGGTATGGTGAATCATAACGGTTACATAGAGGTTTGTCAATTAACTAGGATATTCTTCCTTCCAAAATAACCATTATTGCGTCCATTGCGCCAGAGCTCTAACTATATAACAATAAAAATGCATTCGAACGATCTGACATCATCCAGGCCACGATTCCACCACACTGGCATGTCGATGATATTTTTTGGGATCATATCGAACATTTCAGTTGGAATTTATGTAATTAGGCCAATCTATAAGTGTAGTTTACGCTGAAGTAGTTACATATTCACATTTAATCCTCAGCTCAGCGTATCGCAATTCTGACATGTATCCAAACCATTACACAGGATCCGCTGCAAGTACAATGCAATGAAAGCTATACGGAAGGTGAGAACATTTGGATTTCATGGTCTAGAGGCAGTTCAAATGGTTCAAATGGCCCTAGAACTATGCGACTCAACTTCTAATGTCATCAGTCGCCTAGAACTTAGAACTACTTAAACCTAACTAACGTAAGGACATCACACACATCCATTACCGAGGCAGGATTCGAACCAGCGACCGTAGCACCTAGAACCGCTGGGCCACCTCGGCCGGCGATCTGCAGCTCATAAGCCACACATCACATCAGTAAATGCCAAACGACGTCTCGCTTGGTGTGAGAAGAGTAAACGCTGTACGATTGAACGTTTGAAAAACGCTGTGTGGAGTGACAAATCATGGTACACAATGTGGGGATCCGATGGCATGGTGTGTGTATGGGGAATGCTCGGTGTATGTCGCCTGCCAGGGTGTGTAGTTTCTACAGTAAAATTCGGAGGTAGTGGTGTTATGTTTGGTCTGTTTTCCATGCAGGGGGCTTTCACCTCTTCTTGTTTTGCGTGGCACACAGGCCTACATTGATGTTTTAAGCACCTTCTTGCTTCCCACTGTTGAAGAGCAATTCTGGGATAGGGATTGCATGTTTCAACATGATAGTGCACCTGTTCATCGTGCACGGCCTGTGGCGGAGTGGTTACACGACAATAACATCCCTGTAATAGACTGGACTGCATGGGGTCCCGACCTGAATCCTACTGAACACTTGTGGAAGGCCGACTTCATGCCAGTCCTCACCGACCGGCAGCGATACCTTTCCGAAGAGGTGCACTCCGTAAAGAATGCCTGTCCATGAGAAACCTTCCAGCATCCAGCCTGCGTGAGTGGAAGTTGTCATCAAGGCTCAAGGTGGGCTAACACCATATTGAATTGCAGCATTACCGATGGAGTGCGCCACGAACTCGAAAGTTATTTTCAGCCAGGTGTCCGGATATTTGGATCACAAAGTATGTTATCCACTATCTGAAATGTAACCGCTAACCCCTACTCAATGTGAAATTGAGCACTACATTTCAAGAGCGGCGTACCTGTCAGCATAAAAGGAAGTGGGGAGCACTGTTTTATCGTCAGAGGAACTGTAACACCAGAATAGGTCATTCAAGAGACCTCACTGAGCTCAAACGGTCAGTGATCAATGGAGAGACACATGGTGCAGATTACTAAGAGAGACACTGTTGTTGTTGTTGTTGTTGTTGTGGTCTTCAGTTCTGAGACTGGTTTGATGCAGCTCTCCATGCTAATCCTGTGCAGGCTTATTCATCTCCCAGTAACTACTGCAACCTACATCCTTCTGAATCTGCTTAGTGTAGTCATCTCTTGATCTCCCTCTACGGTTTTTACCCTCCTCACTGCCGTCAAATACTAAATTGGTGGTCCCTTGATTCCTCAGAACATGTCCTACCAACCGATCCCTTCCTCTGGTCACGTTGTGCCACAAACTTCTCTTCTCCCCAATCCGATTCAATACTTCCTCATTAGTTATGTGATCTACCCATCTAATCTTCAGCATTCGTCTGTAGCACCACTTTAGAAAGTTTCTATTCTCTTCTTGTCCAAACTATTTATCGTCCATGATTCTCTTCCATACATGGCTACACTCCATACAAATACTTTTAGAAAAGATTTCCTGACACTTAAATCTATACTGGATGTTAACAAATTACTCTTCTTCAGAAACGCTTTCCTTGCCATTGTCAGTCTACATTTTATATCCTCTCTACTTCGACCATCATCAGTTATGCTGCTCCCAAATAACAAAACTCCTTTACTACTTTAAGTGTCTCATTTCCTAACCCAATTCCCTCAGCATCATCCGACATAATTCGACTACATTCCATTATCCTCGTTTTGCTTTTGTTAATGTTAATCTTAAAACTCTACCATCTGGAGAGCAAGATGTATGAAACAGGCGAAATACCCACAGATTTCAAGAAGAATATAATGATTCCAATCCCAAAGAAAGCAGGTGTTGACAGATGTGCAAATTACCGAACAATCAGTTTAATAAGCCATAGCTGCAAAATACTAACACGAATTCTTTACAGGCGAATGGAAAAACTAGTAGAAGCCTACCTCGGGGAAGATCAGTTTGGATTCCGTAGAAGTACTGGAACACGTGAGGCAGTACTGACCTTACGACTTATCTTAGAAGAAAGATTTAGGAAAGGCAAACCTACGTTTCAAGCACCTTTAGAATTTGAAAGAGAGTATTCTAGTCAACATTGTCAAAAGCTTTCTCTAAGTCTAGGTTTGCCCTTCCTTAATCTAGCTTCTAAGATGAGTCGTAGGGTCAGTATTGCTTCACGTGTTCCAACATTTCTACGGAATCCAAACTGATCTTCCCCGAGGTCGGCTTCTACTAGTTTTTCCAATCGTCTGTAAAGAATTCGCCTTAGTACTTTGCAGCTGTGACTTATTAAACTGATAGTTCGGTAATTTTTACATCTGTCAACACCTGCTTCCTTCGGGATTGAAATTATTATATTCTTCTTGAAGTCTGAGGATATTTCGCCTGTCTCATACATCTTGCGCACCAGATGGTAAAGTTTTGTCAGGACCGGCTCTCCCAAGGCCGTCAGTAGTTCCAATGGAATGTTGTCTACTCCCGGGGCCTAGTTTCGACTCAGGTCTTTCAGTGCTCTGTCAAATTCTTCACGCAGTATCGTATCTCCCATTTCGTCTTCATCTACATGCTCTTCCATTTCCATAATATTGTCCTCAAGTACATCACCCTTGTATAGACCCTCTATATACTCCTTCCACCTATCTGCTTTCCCTTCTTTGCTTAGAACTGGATGTCCACCTGAGCTCTTGATGTTCATACAAGATTGTGATCAGAGTCCACACCTGCCCCTCTAAATGTCTTACAATTTAAAACCTGGTTCCTAAATCTCTGTCTTACCATTACATAATCTATCTTAAACCTGTCAGTATCTCCAGCCTTCTTTTATGATTCTTGAACCAAGTGTTAGCTATGGTTAAGTTGTGCTCTGTGCAAAATTCTACCAGGCGGCTTCCTCTTTCATTTCTTTGCCCCAGTCCATATTGACCTACTACGTTTCCTTCTCTCCCTTTCCCTACTACCAAATTCCTGTCTCCCATGACTATTAAATTTTCGTCACCCTTCACTATCTGAATAATTCCTTTTATTTGATAATACATTTCTTCAATTTCGTCGTCATCTGCAGAGCTATTTGGCATATAAACTTGTACTACTGTAGTAGGTGTTGGCTTCGTATCTATCTTGACCACAATAATGCGTTCACTATGCTGTTTGTAGTAGCTTACCCGCATTCCTATTTTCCTAGTCATTATTAAATCTACTCCAGCATTACACCTATTTGATTTTGTGTTTATAACTCTGTATTCACCTGACCAAAAGTCTTGTTCCTCCTGCCACTGAACTTCACTAATTCCCACTATATCTAACTTTAACCTATCCATTTCCCTTTTTAAATTTTCTAACCTACCTGCCTGATTAAGGGATCTGACATTCTACGCTCCGATCCGTAGAACGCTCGTTTTCTTTCCCGTGATAACGTCATCCTCTTGAGTAGTCCCCGCCTGGAGATCCGAATGGGGGACTATTTTACCTCCGGAATACTTTACCCAAGAGGACGCCATCATCATTTACTCATACAGTAAAGCTGCATGCCCGCGGGAAAAATTACGGCTGTAGTTTCCCCTTGCTTTCAGCCAAGAGAGACACTAAACCCAACAAAGTTCCAGGGAACAGACTGGACTGGTAAACGTAATTATGGATCACTGTAACGCAAAAAAACTAGAATTGGTTGGGAATCATAAAACGATAGATGGTCGGTAGACGAATAAATGATTGGTTTCATAGAAAACCGAAAACGAGATGACAACAAGATGAAAAATGGAGGGAACACTTGGAAAAATGTGTAGGAGCATCATAGATTTTTATAACTCAAGACGGCAATACACATAAAAGTATAGACTAGATCTATCTCAAGTAGATCATGACAGAAAGCTGTGTATTTTGAAAACGAGTACTTATTTCATGTTTGAATCTACTGAAAAATTATTAATGGATAATATTTTATAAAGACTTGAGGAAGTCATCATTGAAACGTAAGGGAAACATTTTTGTTACCTCACGGGTAATCACCCAAGTTTAGACCAAGGGTTTAGTAATTACAGGAAATTATTTGGCTCATCCGTATAGTTTGACCCGTTTTCAAATTAAACTTAGCATGCTGTGCAGGAGTAAGTTCTTGCATAAATGATCATAAATTCGTCAATAGTATTTGATGAATGACTCCTTAAGCAAAGTCAGGCGCTCAACCTAGTCTTTGAGGGACGAAGAAGAACGAGAACTAAAATATTTGTTCAATGAGTTACGTGTGTAACCGCACATATTTTATCGATGTTGTTGTCCACTCACATGAAATAATCAGGTCCATCTTATTTGCTGGTTTACTATTACGCACCCGACTTCTGAAAATCGTCTTATATATGCAGTGGATACCAACACAGCAGCGAAACAATTTGGCACACAAGTACTTGCAGAATGAAAGACTATCACAACTTCAGTCACTGATTTACGTCACTTTAAGAAAGACTTTCAAAACTATTACTAAAATTGGGAATAAACGCATACACGCTCATTAACGTGAGTGCACCAACAAATGACTACAACAGAAAACACACACTAGGGTTAGACTTCTGCTAATTTATGGAAAAAATCTTGAACAAAATTCCTTCAAAATTTCTAAACATTACATCAAGATTCCACTAGGTGACTTCAGTGGCCAGTTAGGAAAAGAAAAGAAACACAGGAGAACCACAGGGCAATACAGCACTCAAAACAGGACCAATAAAAATGGCGAACACCGTAGAATCTTCTGTCGAAATTTTAATCTCAAAATTATGTCAACACAATATCCACACGAAAAATAAAGACACAGAAATTCCAGACTGAGCATACTGCTATGCCCAGAAGGAACACCAAGGATGCCCTCAATGTAATAACCAAGAGAGGCTTCTTGAAGTTAAACCACCTCTTACTCAAAATCAAAGGAAAATTTTATCCCAACAGATCACGAGCAAGACCAACCCAGAGTTTCGGCACTGATCCCGATTATCTAGAACTGAACAAGAAGAAAATAACCTGAAGAAATCCGTTGTGTTGATACCACAAAATTATCTGAACTCGAAGAGTCATAAAACAACAGACGTACTGGGAAACGCCTATAAATTATTCGACGACAAAAATGCAAATACGCTTCAAGAGGCTGATTTCAATAGAAAAAAACTTTACCAAGAACAACAATAGCAAATTTTAGAAGACGGGCGGAGAACATTTAGTTACCCACCAGTCTCTTCGCCTATGCTTCCGATGACCTGATTGGTCACTGGAAACTAAAACAAATAATAATTGTGAAGTTATAGCTAAATATTTCAGTACAGCAGTAAACTGCAAAGAGTCATCTGAACGACTCCTATTTGTCAAACCAGCACCAAATCATGGTTCGCTTCCACCTTCACGTGAAGAAAAACTGAAAATAATCAAATCAGTATAAAACAATAGAGTACCTTTTGAAGATGGAACTACACTCCTGGAAATCGAAATAAGAACACCGTGAATTCATTGTCCCAGGAAGGGGAAACTTAATTGACACATTCCTGGGGTCAGATACATCACATGATCACACTGACAGAACCACAGGCACATATACACAGGCAACAGAGCATGCACAATGTCGGCACTAGTACAGTGTATATCCACCTTTCGCAGCAATGCAGGCTGCTATTCTCCTATGGAGACGATCGTAGAGATGCTGGATGTAGTCCTGTGGAACAGCTTGCCATGCCATTTCCACCTGGCGCCTCAGTTGGACCAGCGTTCGTGATGGACGTGCAGACCGCGTGAGACGACGCTTCATCCAGTCCCAAACATGCTCAATGGGGGACAGATCCGGAGATCTTGCTGGCCAGGGTAGTTGACATACACCTTCTAGAGCACGTTGGGTGGCACGGGATACATGCGGACGTGCATTGTCCTGTTGGAACAGCAAGTTCCCTTGCCGGTCTAGGAACGGTAGAACGATGGGTTCGATGACGGTTTGGATGTACCGTGCACTATTCAGTGTCCCCTCGACGATCACCAGAGGTGTACGGCCAGTGTAGGAGATCGCTCCCCACACCTTGATGCCGGGTGTTGGCCCTGTGTGCCTCGGTCGTATGCAGTCCTGATTGTGGCGCTCACCTGCACGGCGCCAAACACGCATACGACCATCATTGGCACCAAGGCAGAAGCGACTCTCATCGCTGAAGACGACACGTCTCCATTCGTCCCTCCATTCACGCCTGTAGCGACACCACTAGAGGCGGGCTGCACGATGTTGGGGCATGAGCGGAAAACGGCCTAACGGTGTGCGGGACCGTAGCCCAGCTTCATAGAGACGGTTGCGAATGGTACTCGCCGATACCCCAGGAGCAACAGTGTCCCTAATTTGCTGGGAAGTGGCGGTGCGGTCCCCTACGGCATTGCGTAGGATCCTACGGTCTTGGCGTGCATCCGTGCGTCGCTGCGGTCCGGTCCCAGGTAGACGGGCACGTGCACCTTCCGCCGACCACTGGCGACAACATCGATGTACTGTGGAGACCTCACGCCCCACGTGTTGAGCAATTCGGCGGTACGTCCACCCGGCCTCCCGCATGCCCACTATACGCCCTCGCTCAAAGTCCGTCAACTGCACATACGGTTCACGTTCACGCTGTCGCGGCATGCTACCAGTGTTAAAGACTGCGATGGAGCTCCGTATGCCACGGCAAACTGGCTGACACTGACGGTGGCGGTGCACAAATGCTGCGCAGCTAGCGCCATTCGACGGCCAACACCGCGATTCCTGGTGTGTCCGCTGTGCCGTGCGTGTGATCATTGCTTGTACAGCCCTCTCGCAGTGTCCGGAGCAAGTATGGTGGGTCTCACACGCCGGTGTCAATGTGTTCCTTTTTCATTTCCAGGAGTGTAGAACGAGTGTAAAAATCTGTCATCGTCCCGTAAATCCTATTGTGTCCAGTGACAGAACTGTACACAACGTTCAAAGTCGTCGCTATGCAATTCCTGGTGCATAGATGTATGGTACGGGTGCAATCGATGTTGATGTAGCATTCTAAAAACCGACGTTTTTGAGATTCCCGATTCTCGCCCAGTTTGACTACTACTGATGTGCGAATTAGCCGCGACAGCAGCTAAAACACCTACTTGGGCATCATCATTTGTTGCAGGTCGTGGTTGAAGTTTCACATGTTTCTGAATACTTCCTGTTTCCTTAAGTAACGTAACTATTCGGTGAACGGTCCGGACATATAGATGATGTCATCCAGGATACCGAGCAGCATACATCTCACACTCCCGTTGGGCATTTCGGTCACAACACCATTACATCAATACGATATCCACCTTTTCCGCAATTTGTAAACGGTCCATTTTAACACGGGTAATGTATCACGAAGCAACTGGCGGAATGTTACGTGATACCACGTACTTACACGTTTGTGACTATTACAGCGCCATCTACCACATAGCGAAAAAAGTGGTCCAATTAAAACATTCATATTTCTTTACGTACTACACGAATATGTAATAAAAATGAGGGTTTCTATTAAAGAAAACGCAGTTTACATCCGTTTGGCCTATGGCAGCGCAATCTAGCGGGCCAACCATAAGCCATCTGGTTTCCTCCTTGAAGCTAGACGATTTCCGTTCTATGTAGTTTTATCGTTTGATACTTATTACGTGAGATATTAGGACCGGTCACCAAATATTAGCACTCTGTATATAAAATCTCTATTCCAATATATAACGCATGTCTCAACGCAAAAACTTTTACTTTATCACGAACCGACTTTGAAATGATTTTCCTCACCACTCCTGAGAAGAGAATGCTCTTACAATGTTTTCAGTAGCTTAGTAGTCGTCCATTTTGTGTTATCTAACTCTAGTTAACCAAACCCCCCCCCCCCCACCCCCGCACACCACTTGCCCCTCCTACCTCTTTGTCAAAAGAATACTGTATAAAACACTTCCTAACATTTCTGGTTATATTTGTTTCATGGCTACTAGGCCGTGGTTCAAGACTTATTTACCTTCCTACTTCTGCATATTTCTCCTCGACGATTTCATAATGCTCATAAAACAAAAATCAGAAAAAGCAGACAACGACTCACAGAGTCTACAATGTATGCCTCTTAACAGTTTCTGATAACATCATATCAGTCTTGTCATCTGTGATAATTCCTTCTGTAAATGAAGATATTACACATGACTTCAGAAGTGCTAGACCAATTAACTTTATTGTTATTCTTAATCTTTGTTTCTAAAAAATGATAATAATAACAATTATTATTATTATTATTCGTAATTGATATTTGTGTCAGTAGTAATTATACTCGTATCATACACACATAACTGAAAAAAACTGAAAATTATTTGCAGTACATTTTTATATGTCTATTCCCTTTTCTGGATCCAGTGAGACTAATTAAAACAGCCGGTCGCGGTGGTCTAGCGGTTGTAGGCGAGCAGTCCGGAACCGCGTGACTGCTACGGTCGCAGGTTCGAATCCTGCCTTGGGCATGGATGTGTGTGATGTCCTCAGGTTAGTTAGGTTTAATTAGTTCTAAGTTCGAGGCGACTGATGACCTCAGAAGGTAAGTCACATAGCACTCAAAGCCATTTGAACCATTCTTTTAATTAAAACAATAACTAAAAAAAACTTCAGTTAAATGCTGGAATTCTCTATAAGTGTTGCATTAGCTGTGGATTCTATTAATGCGCTATATATGCCGCTATGAAATATCGCTGCTAAGAAGCGAAATATTTAACTACTAAAAATTCAGTGTAGCGCGTGTGATAATTGATACTATAATCGTAATCACAATAACCAAATAATCTCACTGAAGAGAGAGTGACAGGCCAGATTATTGAAATATTCATAGTTCATTTGGATAACGGGAAGGTTATTAAATTCGTTGCAACTGCAGGATAATTGCATTTCATAGCACGACCGTCTCCAATACAATAGGCGTTGCAAAATTTATGTTAAATTTCGCAATAATACAGAGCAAAATTGTTACCTGCTGGTTGCAGAGCAAGTGTGATGGACGTAATTTCGTTTTACAGCATATTCCAGAAAATAGCAAACATTTCTCGCAACAAACGAAAATTAGGCTTTTAACTAAACAAAAAGTAATCTTGAGCACAATGTTGAATTAACTGTTTAAATTTTTGGATACCTGAAACACCGACAGTTCGCCAAGGTAACTAATAAAACAACAATGCAATGCTATTTCGCATCAGATTCGAACGGACTTCATTCCGAACCGAATCAATCGCCCTAGCGACAATATGCATAGCCACCTTTTTCGCTTTCATTTACATTTCATTAAGATATTTTCTGACTCACCTGAATAGTGGGAAAAATGATCACTACTTTCCAAAAGGCAGAAATGATTTGTCAGATACAGTAACGGGAAAGGTACCAATTATAATATTTATCAAGCTCTTTATCAGTAATCTTAAAGAATGATATTGTTATTAAAATTATCTATAAACACATTGGCAGTGCTCACACACCTAACGATATGTAATCACAGTCTGCAGCAGCATATACGTACTTCAATCTACATGAAGGCCATAGTCATATTGCGGGTGAAACAACAACTTAACGTAAAGGTCTCGGTCATTAATTCAGTTACCTGAATTACAATCCTTTGGACGAAATTCCGCGTTCTTAGAAACAATATATGATGGTACACAGTAGGTTGTGAGGCTATAGTAGTGAGTTCTCTTTGATATAACAGTCATATAGTGATCAATCATGCAATCGTTACAATAAAAGTTCTCCACATGATGATTAAAGCATTTCGTTACGCATTCGCAAAAGTCATGTTTTATAGACAAATAATTTCTTACTGCAGCTAATTTCCACCCTCCTGAAAGACAGTGAGTATGTATGTATATCGTGGCCTCCTGGAAGGTTAGAAGGACAGGAGATACCCTTAAACTATTAGAATAGCAAAAGGTTGTGTGATATGTAACACAAGCGTTTTGGTTGATTGCGAAATATTACATTGGGATGGTTATTATCAAAGCAGTTACATTAGAAGTTTTGAAACACAAGAAGCAAAAACGTAGCTAATTAAGTGTGAAGATATAAGATATTATAATTAACTCTTGCTACTCTTATGTTAGACAAACTACATCCAATATCTGCTAGCTCTTCTTCATTAATTTAATTGTCATTATTTTTTACGCTCTTAAGGTATTCGAGGAGCTACATAGTTATTTAATATATTTTATTACACACTAAGACAAGAAAAGCATCACAAAGGCTTTATCAGAATGGGTGTGAAATCGTTAGGCGTGATATACGTAACTGTACAGGGAAACAAATTATTACAATTTCAGAAATATTTGGTGATTTATGCACGGGAAACAGCTTAACAGATTGAGCAAGTCAGTAATGAACTGGTCTGCTAGTGGCTCTTGTGAAAGCAGTTATTTGGCTTAGCATTGATTGATGGAGTTGTGGGATGTTCTCCTGACGTATATCGTGCCACAGTCGGTCCCATTGGAGAGATATATCGTCAAAATTCCGAGATGGTAGAGAACTCGCAGCTAGTGCTCCAAATTTCCACAACTGGGGAGAAAACAGGGGACCCTGTTTGCCAACGTAGAGAATGGCAAACACGAAAGCAAGAAGCAGAACTTCTCTCTCTGGAAATTAATGTCGAATTTTGTTGAATCTCCCAGAATCGGTTATTTAGAACAGAAATCTGCTGACTGATTCTTATTCCGGAGTGAGCAGTTTTATGAGAATATATGAAGCTCGGAATATTCTTCTGGTATGCTACATCATTATTTTATAAATCAACAAGCTTCATGTGGACTCTTCTTGAATTCACCATCATGGTAGCCGTAAAACGCGCTTGTGTCAATCTTTACTTTGTAGATGTAAAATACCTTCACTGGTAAAGTTCTGCGCTTAAGTTTTATTTTCAAAGCGGCATGTGTCACGAATTGTGTCTTTCTTTTTAAAGGGTGTAAGTCATTGACGCACCTGTAAGAATAACTTTTTTTCGAGAATCCTATGGAATGTACACTAACTGACGGACTGCGAGGCGTTTAATACAGTTTGTGCACTTACATACACTTATCGGCCAGAACATTATAACCATTTACGTAACATCCGGTATGTCCACCTTTCGCACTGATAACAGTAGCGACGTGTCCTGGCATGTAAGCCATGAGGCGTTGGTAGTTCGCTGGAGGGAGCTGGCACTGCATCTGCCAGTAACCTAATTGCCGTAAGATGGGCGATGAACTCTGACGCCACTTTCAATCACATCCCACGTGTATTCGATCTGGTTCAGATCTGGCGAGTTTGGGGCCAGCACATTAGCTGGAGCTCGCCACTGTGTCCCTTGAACCACTCCATCTGACTCCCGACCTCGGGACATGGCGCAGTATGTTGTTGAATCCTACCACTGCTCTCGGGTATCATGATCGTCATGAGGATGGCACGTGTTCTGCAACAAGCGTACGAAATCCTTTTGCTCTAATGGTACCTTGCACGAAATCTACTGGACCTAAGGATGCCAATGTGAAGGGTTCCAGACCATAACGGAGCCGCCGCCAGCTTGTCTCCGTCCCGCAGTGTCATTGTCAAGGTGCTCCCTCCCACCGGCATGATGAAGAAAGTATCGGACTGCACCGCTATGCCAATGCGCCAACGTCCAATGATCATGGTCACGTGCACATTTCAGTCGCAGTTGGCGATGTCGTATTGTTAACTCTCGCTATTGCTTGAGTCGTCACCTGCTGAGACCCATTGTTAGGAGCATTTGGTGCAATGTGTGTTCAGACACACTTATATTCAGCACAATTTTGAAGTCTGTTTTTATCATCTGCCCAGATTGTGACGTCCGACATCGGTAATGAAGGGTTGCAGCCCAGCCCCACGACTTCCGGACGTGGTTTCACCCAGGTTTCGCCACGTGTTGAAGACAGTCACCACAACACACCTCGAATACTCAAGTCCTGCAGTTTTCGTAAGCTCGTGCTGAGCCCTGGGCCATCACAATATGCCCTCGGTCCAATTAAGATAGAAACCACGCCTTCTCCACTTTACGTATGGGCAGCAAGCTCACTGATACTACACTGCGCGTGTGCCTGAGTAGAGTCAGTCCTCGTCAGGTGACGCTGCTATCGCCTGGGCGGTTTTACCTCGATAGTAGGTCGTTGGTCATAAAGTTCTGGCTCGTCAATGTATGTGGTATCTGAAGTAATAGCATACTCAAAATCACCAAATTAAAGACAGATACCCTTTTAAAAATATCCGATTCATTTTGTATGAGAGTGTATGCTGTGGGATGTAAATACGAACATGAGGTCATAATAGCATAATGGATCTAAATTTTCCACCTATCCACAGGTCGGAAATACAGCGTTCTGGTACTCCGCTCTTACCATGATAACCAATCAGAGAAGGGTGCATGGAAGACAGCTCGCCTAACGAACGTGTGTGTGGCTAGTAGTATGTTTTTTTAATTTTTTTTAAATTTCTTTATACCATTCACTTAGTTCACTCTTACTGCTCTACTGTACATTAACAATTACTTCAAAATGTGGTCTTAAGATACTAGTATTAATAAAACTGAGTCATGCAGGACCATATTCCAAAATCTTACTACATTGCTGTTTGTCCACTACAGCTTATTGTCTTCACTCCAAAGACTCTTTTCATGCTGCTTCCTATACTATTCTACCTGGTGCCAGCCTCTTCGCCTCTGAATAACTACCGCAACCTACATCTTTCTGTACCTTATTACTGTATTCATCTGTTGGTCTCCGATTTTCAACCGTCACTTATCCCTCCAATACTAAACTGATAATCTCTATTCTATTCAGTACTTCCTCACTAGCTACGCGACACACCCATCTAACTTTCAGCATTCTTCTGTAGAAATACGTTTCAGAAGCCACCTTTCTCTTCGTGTCTAAATTCTTTAGCGTCCATGTTTCACTTCCATACATGGATACAATCCACACAAATACTCTCATAAACATCTTCCTAATACTTAAATCTATATTCGATGCTAACAAATTTATCTCCTTCAGAAACTATTTTCTAGCCATTGGTAGTCTACATTTCATATATTCTCTACTTTGTCATCATCATCTACTTTTCTGCTGAAATAGCAAACCTCATCTACTAGTTTCATTATCTCTTTTCCTAATATAATTCGTTAGACATCACAATTCGACCACATTCCACTATCATCGTTTTGCTTTTGTTGATGTTCATCATACATCCTCCCATATTCTCCTTTCAAGACGCTGCCGATTCTGCTCAGTTGCTCTCCAAAGTCCTTTACTGTCTCTGGCAGAATCGCAGTGTCATCGACAAATTTATAAGCTTTTATTTATTCTCCCTATATTTTATTTCATACTCCAAGTTTATCTTTCGTGTCCCTTAACGCTTGTTTAATGTACTTCCTTTTCAACCACAGCTTCCCTTCCACGCCACTCAACTTTTACGACTTCCCTTGGTTTCTATACAATTTGCTATTAGCATTTCGATCCCTACATTTCATCTCTGTTTCCTTCAGAATTTGAGAGTGTTGCAGTCAACACTATCAAAAGCTTTACTGAGCCTAGAAATGCTATAAGCGGTTCGCCATTACTGAACCTATCTTCTAAGGGATGTCGTAAGGCTATAGATAATTATTTTACTAATTTTATCATTATCGTACTTTAATAATAGACGATATACCTTTATTGGGCCTGCCGTTATGGCCGTGCGGTTCTAGGCGCTTCAGTTTGGAACCGCGTGACCGCTACGGTTGCAGGTTCGAATCCTGCCTCGGGCATGGATGTGTGTGATGTCCTTAGGTGAGTTAGGTTTCAGTAGTTCTAAGTTCTAGGGAACTGATGACCACAGATGTTAAGTCCCATAGTGCTCAGAGCCATTTGAACCATCTGAACTATTATAGGATTGTTTGTTTTGTACTGAACTGGGACTAGAAACAACGTAGAGGCCTCGTGCCCGCCGTAGCCGTCAGTGGTTCACAACCTCACAACAAGCTACAGCAGTCCACTCACCACACCGCCGCCCCACACCGAAGCCAGGGTTACAGTGCGTTTCGGCCCTCAGTGGACCCCCCGGGAACGTCTCACAGCAGACGAGTGTAACCCCAGTGTTTGCGTGGTAGAGAAATTATGGTGTACACGTACGTGGAGATAGTGTTTATTCAGTACTCGCCGACATGGTGTAACTGAGGCGGAATAAGGGGAACCAGTCCGCGTTTGCCGAGGCAGTTGCAAAACTACCTGAAAAACCGTCCACAGACTGGCCGGCAAAGTAGACATTGACACGAATCCACTGGCGGAGTCGCGCCGGGGACCGGCACGCTTTCCCACCCGGAATACTATTATAAATATTTGTTTTCAGCATGTATCATAATCATCATCATCATTTAAGACTGATTATGCCTTTCAGCGTTCAGTCTGGAGCATAGCCCCCTCATAAAATACCTCCATGTTCCCCTATTCAGTGTTAACATTGGTGCCTCTTCTGATATTAAACCTATTACTTCAAAATCATTCTTAACCGAATCCAGGTACCTTCTCCTTGGTTTGCCCCGACTCCTCCTACCCTCTACTGCTGATCCCATGAGTCTCTTGGGTAACCTTGCTTCCCCATGCTTGTAACATGTCCCCATCATCTAAGCCTGTTCGCCCTGACTGCTACATCTATAGAGTTCTTTCGCAGTTTTTCTTATATTTCCTCATTGTGGACACCCTCCTGCCATTGTTCCCATCTACTTGTACCTGCAAATAATCCTAGCTACTTTCATATCCGTAACCTCAACCTTGTTGATAAGGTAAGCTGAATCCACCCAGCTTTCGCTCCCATACAGCAAAGTTTGTCGAAAGATTGATCGGTGTACAGATAACTTAGTCTTGGTACTGACTTCCTTCTTGCAGATGAGAGTAGATCGTAGCTGAGCGCTCACTGCATTGGCTTTGCTACACCTTGCTTCCAGTTCTTTCACTATGTTGCCATCCTGTGAGAATATGCATCCTAAGTACTTGAAACCGTCCTCCTGCTCTAACTTTGTTCCTCCTATTTGGCACTCAATCCGTTTATATTGCTTTCCCACCGACATTACTTTCGTTTTGAAGATGCTGATGTTCATAACATAGCCCTTACATTTCTGATCTAGCTCTGAAATATTACTTTGCATACTTTCAATCGAATCTGCCATCACAACTAAGTCATCCGCATATGCAAGACTGCTTATTTTGTGTTGACATATCTTAATCTCACCCAGCCAGTCTATTGTTTTCAACATATGATCCATAAATAATATGAAAACAGTGAAGACAGGTTTCAGCCTTGTCTTACCCCCGAAACTACTCTGTACCATGAACTCAATTTACCGTCAACTCTAACTGCTGCCTGACTATCCATGTAAAGAGCTTTAATTGCTTGAAAAAGTTTTCCTCCTATTCCATAATCTCGTAGAACTGACAATAACTTCCTCCTAGGAACCCGGTCATATGACTTTTCTAGATCCATAAAGCGTAGATACAATTCCCTGTTCCACTCATAACACTTCTCCATTATTTGCCGTAAGCTAAAGATCTGGTCCTGACAACCTCTAAGAGGCCTAAACCCACACTGATTTTCTTCCAATTTGACCTCTACTAATACTCGCACTTTCCTTTCAACAATACCTGAGAAGATTTTACCCACAACGCTGATTAAAGAGATACCTCTGTAGTTGTTACAGTCTTTTCTGTTTCCATGTTTAAAGATTGGTGTGATTACTGCTTTCATCCAGTCTGAAGGAACCTGTCCCGACTCCCAGGCCATTTCAATTATCCTATGTAGCCATTTAAGACCTGCCATTCCACTGTATTTGATGAGTTTTGATTTAATTTCATCCACCCCAGCTGCTTTATTGCACTGCAATCTATTGACCATTTTCTCTCAAATGTGATCGTATTTCCATCATCATTCCTATCCAATTCTACCTCAAAATTTGAAACATTACTGATCGTCTTTTCACCTACATTGAGCAACGCTTCAAAATATTCCCTCCATCTGCCCCATCTTACGTGCAGCCTCTGCCAGCTCTACCTTCTTCGCTGAGTAGCCCCCATTGATATTAATAGCTCCCCATCTCATTACCATTCGTTTGCCTAGTCGTATCATAGGAGTCCCTGGTTTGTCAATTAGAGGTGGGACTCCGTCACCTACAAAGGTCCGAGGCATTTTGCTCTGATTGTTGCCAGCATCATATTTAAAGTACCAGGGAAGCAGGTTGCTATCCTTACTTGCCCCGAGTCCCATTGTGTTTTACCCCTAACGTTTGAGGGACTAACCGGGGGATATGGTAGTCTTTACCGTATGAGCACAAAGGTGACCACGACTCAGAATATGGCCGAGATGCCCAGCCTTCTTCCAAAGTAACTAGTATCCCGACTGTCGGGACCACTTACTTGGCCTCTCATACGTTGCCCGTGGTTCATGAACTAGGACATGAGTACAGGAACCCATACCATTATCCATGCATCACAGAAAAATCGCGGCCGACGTAACCAGTCGAGACAGACATTTAAAATTTGCCTAGCTTTGCATCCTCACCTGAAATCATTGTTATTGTAGCACGAATACCCACAATGCTCTTTCTAATTTTGGTCCAGTTGACAGCTTCACTGTGTAATACTTTTATATGAATGCACATTGTAATTCTGAAAGAAAATATTATTCTGCCTGCGTATACACACACCCACCAAGTTTTGCGTCACACCCGTGTGTCATTCAGGAATGCTGCTATTGCGAATGTTCTTGTACGGAGCTCATCCCTGACATTGGAAACATACACAGTGTTACCGTAAGCGCTACGTAAGGGTAAAATGCCGCACTTGAATGGACTGCAGCATATCAACTAAAAGTAAATCACCTGTAGGAAGGCGTTATAGGCGTCAGAGGAACAACGTGCCACTACGGATACCAGCAATTAATAAACGTATGAGCATTATCCCGTTATACGCAAAAGGCAACTTTTTTGTGGCATGATATTCGAAATAAAGGCATATTTCAAAACTGTTTTTGATGTGTGTATCTTCTTCAAGTCTTCCTTCCTACCTCCTCTGGCCTGATCAGTGAGAGAATATCTTCACTGTGGTGTTTGCCTTAACTCAGAAGTCCCTAAAAACAAATCTTGGAGCATTTTTACTAGTACGAATTCACATATTAATGAAATATTTACACAGTTTCTTGTGGGTCATTAGTTGAAAATTTCTCATCGCAGGTGGTGAGCTCATTAATTACTCAGACTTCGTTTTCAGCACGGTTTTGCGGCTCGGGCTGTTGCACTCGCCCCAGCTACCACCCCACGAGCAGCAGAGTTTGGCGAACAACGAGTGCGCTTGTAGCAAAGTTCCGCAGCCTCCCACTCTGCGGCGCTGCTGTCGTTTGCAGCAGCCGTAGACCGCACAGCGCGCTGTGTTTTGCGCCGACAGCCCTTGTTGCGGCGAGTAACTTTAATGCCGGGATAGATAGCGTCCCCATTAATCATTGCAGAGATTACCGGAAGCGATCAGCGGCACTACTATGAATTAATTGGCTATCGAGCCATCTCTTTGTTGTCTTGTAAGCCACTCGTTGTTTACCGCGGAGAATTAACGCATTCGGACCGCGTTACGGCGGAAGCTTGACTGTGTAAATAGCCCGCTTGCTGTATCGGACTGTATTTAACGTTTCTGGTGGTGCTTATGCGTTATTAGCTAGGTGCTGTCCCCGTTGGTACTTATGCGTTATTAGCTTTCCACTGGCACCTTGCTCATTATCAGTCCGACGATTTGGCACATTCTGGAGGCTTGATGTTATAGGCCGTATACGCCGGGTACTTATAATTAAATTAACTGGGTTCCGAGTGCTGTTGAACGGGCTGTATATATCGCAGAACGCTAAAATATTGTAGGTATGTTCATTAATCGGCGCGCTCACAGTGTGTCCAGGAAAAATAATAGTTCGACCTTCTGGCAGGAGGTTAAAGTGTTGCGCCATAAGCGGTCAAAATGTGAAATGATTCCTGTTTTGAAATATATGCTATTTGTCACTTGGTAACGTGTGTTGACATGTTTTCTGAAGTGACTGTTGGTGTAAAGGGTTAAGAAGGGTGAAGTTTTCCGTACGAACTACAGTAGCTATAGAGAAAAGAAAAGACAGTCTACTGCTGGTTAAGTTATTATATAGGAATGGTAACAGTGGCAGCGCTGCATTGTTGGATATCGCTGAATAGAAACAACTGGGAAGAGGACCCATATCAATAAATGAATGTGATTAAGAAATCTGAAGAAACAGGTGGATTAGGTCGTGCAACAGGGAGAGAGAGGCAGCTAATTCCCACAGTAGTTACTGGTGAACTTGTTGTAGTTATAGCCAACCGTGCAGCGCATGCCTTAGATTTTGCAGCCAACGCTCGAGCTGTGCCATCGGAATTGTATCTCTCCTGTTCAACATTTCTAAAGAGTTTTTGACGCATATTACACTGGTATTCCCACAAGATTTAGAATATGAACCAAGCGAGGCCCGCAGAAAGGGTAGAACGCTCTGGCTCTGCCATTCGTTCCTTGGTACGCGTGGATATGGATGACAAGTGGTCAGGGAATATTCTTTGGACGGTCGAGGTATGTTTTACTCAGAGCGGTGCCTTGATTGGAGGGAAATGTCGTATATTAGGTTCTGCTTTACCACATGCTATGCAGGAATATTCACTGCACTCAATTTATGTGCCTTTGTGGTGTGGTTTTACAAGCTTTTTCGTATTCTGTCCGTTTTTTTCGACGAGATGACTACCCATGGACCTTTTAGGTGTACAGTGAAATCTACACGTCATAAGGACCTTCTTGTGCAGCACGTGATTCCAGCTTCACAAAAACGCAACTGTGTCCACAGCACTATTTTCAAGCAAGATGGGACGACACCACATGTCACTTTCCAGGTGAAAGACTTGTTTCGATAAACCTTCGGGTAAAATACAGGGAGCGAAAGGCTATTTACAATTTGTACGGAAACCAGATGGCAGTTATACGAGTCGAGAGACATGAAAGGGAAGCAGTGGTTGGGAAGGGAGAGAGACAGGATTGTAGCCTCTCCCCGATGCTACTCAATCTGTATATTGAATAAGCAGTAAAGGAAACAAAAGAAAATTCGGAGTAGGTATTAAAATCCAGGGAGAGGAAATAAAAAACTTTGAGGTTTGCCGATGACATTGTAATTCTGTCAGAGACAGCAAAGGACTCAGAAGAGCAGTTGAACGGAATGGACAGTGTCTTGAAAGGAGGGTATAAGATGGACATCAACAAAAGCAAAACGAGGATAATAGAATGTAGTCCAATTAAGTCGGGTGATGCTGCGGGAATTAGATTAGGATATGAGACACTTAAAGTAGTAAAGGAGTTGTGCTATTTGGGGATCAAAATAACTGATGATGGTCGAAGTAGATATAAAATGTAGACTGGCAATGGCAAGGAAAGCGTTTCCCGAAGAAGAGAAATTTGTTAACATCGAGTATTGATTTAAGTGTCAGGAAGTCGTTTCTGAAAGTATTTGTTTGGAGTGTACCCATGTATGGAGGTGAAACGTGGACGATAAATAGTTTAGACAAGAAGAGAATAGAAGCTTCCGAAATGTGGTGCTACAGAAGAATGCTGAAGATTAGATGGGAAGATCACACAACTAATGAGGAGGTATCGAATAGAATCGGGAGAAGCGGAGTTTGTGGCACAACTTGACTAGAAGAAGGGATCGGTTGGTAGGACATGTTCTGAGGCATCAAGGTATCACCAATTTAGTACTGGAGTGTAGCATGGAGGGTAAAAATCGTAGAGGGAGACCAAGAGATGAATACACTAAATAGATTCAGAAGGATGTAAGTTGCAGCAGGTACTGGGAAATGAAGAGGCTTACTGAGGATAGAGTAGCATGGTGAGCTGCAACAAACCAGTCTCAGGATAGAAGACCACAACAACAACAACAAACGACGGCATCTTCTCTGGGCTATTTCAAGATGTGTAGCCTTCCAGATCACCCGACAAAAATCCATGTTTCTTTCGGTTATGTGAATATCTGAAGGATCGTAACTATCAGGGATGTGTCCGGACTTTTTCTGATCTGGATGGTAACATACGTTGGCATATCGCTCCGATTACACCAGATGGTTCAAAATGGTTCAAATGCCTCTAAGCACTATGGGACTATTACATCTGAGGTCATCAGTCCGTTAGACTTAGAACTACGTAAACCTAACTGACTTATGGACATCACACACATCCATGCCCGAGTCACTATTCGAGCCTGTGACTAGCAGCAGCACGGTTCCGGATTGAATTGCCTAGAACCACTCGGTCAAAGCTGCCGGTTACATCGAATTTGCTGCGAGTAACTGTCTACCATGCCATGTTGAGAATGTAACATGTGGCTCAGACCGGAGACCACACTGAACAAATGTTGTTAACTCTTGACCATATCCTAAGAAAAGTGCCAGAACCACCGGTAGCATGTGTCTCATCGTTCCACCACTTCACCAGCAGCCAGACCACTTTCTGACTACTTAAAAAGCTCTATTTTCAACTGATGGCCGGACGTGCAACGACTGTTTTCTCAGCGTACGCTGCAAGCGCATCTATTAATGAACACACTTACGATGTTTTAGTATCCTACTATGTATGCAGCCCGCACTGCAGCTCTCGGAACAATATCATTTTAATTATAACCACCTGGTATATTTCACAGGCTAATGAGTACATCATGTGAGGGTGTAAGATGGTGGTAGAAAGTAATATCTTGCTTTGAGTAACAAATGAGCTTTTACTATTTTTGTACTGATCGACTACAGACCAAAAAAAATGGTTCAAATGGCTCTGAGCACTATGAGACTCAACTGCTGTGGTCATCAGTCCCCTAGAACTTAGAACTACTTAAACCTAACCAACCTAAGGACATCACACACATCGACGCCCGAGGCAGTATTCGAACCTGTGACTGTAGCAGTCGCACGGTTCCGGACAGCGCGCCTAGAACCGCGAGACCACCGCGGCCGTCGACTACAGACAAATACACGACCGCTGAAGTAAAGGATACTGTGTGTATGCTATATTTCATTCTGTAACTGATAGAAGGTAAAAAATTAAGAACTTAGTATTAAAGTCCCATCAAGTTCAATACGTACCTAGAAATAATACGATACCATGCCCTTCCTCAACGTCCACTATCACCACAAATAAAGTGGATGCCTTGGCTAGATTTACAGAAAACCTATATCCATATGTTTGTATTTTGGGGCCATGAGCGATCATCACCGGCACATAAGCGCAATGTACTACAAACGTTAGTACATAGTGCAACTGCGAGTTGACTCAGATAACCTGCCCCATAAGCAGGAACAACCACAACAATGATCATCAAATAAATGAAGTGATCTTAAAAATCGCATTAGCACCACAGACGAGAAAAGAGTTTCCGTTCTGTGGCTATGCACCATTTAAGAAACGCCTAGTGCCGCAGAGACACAAAATCAAACTGATCTTCCGGCCTTCATCAAAAATGCGACAATTACTAGACAAGCTGGCATCAGAACACCTGGTGTCTACACAATACATTGTGAGTGGGGCCAGTCTTGAGTCGGATGAACAGTGTGCACTGTGGGAAATCTCAGAAAGGAGCGTAAGCGGATTTATCACTTAGATTACCTCTAGAAATTCGCTTGAGCTAAGAAAACGGTCACTGGATGAAACCAGACGGAACCTTTGCTGTGGCCTGCACTGACTGCTTCTGAAACACTGTAATCAAGAACGCCATTGAAAGAAAAATCACTGACAACACCATTAATAGAGATGGCGTGGTACTGAAACCAGTGACCCCGGTCTTTGCTGCAGGATCATCGAACGCAGAGTAAACGTATACCGTGAAACGTGCGATACGTGAGCACTAGTCATGTCACAGCCGACACTTACAGTATATAATGGCATACCAACAGCCCATCAGAAGTCATTCATGTAACACTCGCCAGCGAATAATTTGTGGAAAATCTCGTGGCACTTTAACCACTTTACACTACTGGAAGCTCGTTAAGTTTTCTGCAGAAGTACGAATATTTGCGAAATACGTTTTACATTGCTTTATCAGACTGTATTTTATACTCCTGCTTGTATTATGCATCAGGAGCAAGATGCGTTCTCTGTTGGTACTTGTGCACTATTGGCTTGCTCTTCCTCACTCAGCTGACTTGACGGTACCAGACGAACCAGTGACGAGGCGTAATTCTCTCTTAGGCTTTCTCCATCAATACTACGTTGTAATTATGTGGACACCAGCAATAATCAAGTATCGATGAAGCGCCGTCTTCTTAGCCATATATTCCATTCCATTATTGCAGATATAGCAACAGTAGGTAAACGATTCAAATGAGTGAATAAACTCCGTTGCAAATTACAACAGAGACTGTTAACTCATTTGAACCATTGTCCTACGTACTTCCTTCGTGAATAGACTACGCTTGCTTCCGATTCTTCCACTGAATTCCACACTGGTGTCTGACTTCCCTACAATTAGCTTTATGTTGTCGTTTCACTGTTAACCGCTCCAAACACATACTCGAGATACGTGAGGCGTTCAGTAAGTAATGCAACCCATTTTTTCCTCAAAAACGTTAAGCTGAAGAAATGCGGAATATATTGTGGGGTGTCGTGGAAGATTTTCGCTTCAACCCACTACACCTTGCCTTCAAAACGGCATCTGTAGTAGAGGTGCGTTCCTAGCAGAGAGCTATAATTGGATTTATTGCGACGGTAGAGCACACAATCGAAGATATTCATACGCACTTGCAGAGCGTCTACGTGACCTGGCAGTGAACAAAAGCACGGTGAGTCATTGGGTGGGGCGAATGTGACTATCACAACAACGTCGTGCAATCGAATCAGATATCCCGTGTGCTGGTCGGCCGAACACAGCTGTGACCCCTGCAACGTTGGAGAGTGCGGAAGTTACACAAATGATTTAAAAATGTTTACTAATCTTTGTGACTTGTTGAATAATAGAGTTTGCAGCACTGCATGTAATATAACACAAACAAGGCCCTCAATGGCTAAGTTCAATTAATCGTTGGTAAACTTCATTGTACATAGAAAATGCTATTTACAACTGTCTGTTCACTTGTAAGAGTTCACTAAATGACGTTCCTGTCTAAGTCAGTTGTGGATGATGATCTATAAGTGAACCTGCGCTTCTCTGTCTTCCGTGTAGGCTACTGTCCGTTGTCGTCCAGTCATTCGTGGATTGTAGTCGGCCGGCAATTGGCCGAGGCAAAGTTGATATCTTCATCCTCAGCGCCACCCGTGGCGCTGGCGAGACTCGCTCAAGTGGTGAGTCTCTATGGCACTATCACCAGCTCGCATGTTTGCGCTTGTGATAGTTTTTCCGTGGCAGCATCTTGTTCGGACGACACAGCAAGATTATTTCAGTTGCCAAGAGAACTTCCTTCTACGTTACACGTGAAGGTCTGTGATGAATCACTCCTGAAGACAGTCACATTGGCTGGTAATGTTACATTCTTTAGGTTTCTTTCATTTGTAAAGAGAGAATCATTAATCAAAGCAAGTGGAACTTTAATGTCCACCGCTACTAGATACGTTATTTCCAATTTAACAGGCACCATACGACCAATATTGTGCAAAAGGTTCACAGATGATATGCCGATATTAAATTACACTAGGTCTGTGACATATGCTAACGATACAGCTGTGGTACCTCATGGTTCGAGTCTCTCAGAGGTAGGAAAGATACTCTCACATATCTGAGACGTATTCTGCCTCGTTTCCTATGCTCACCGTCTGACGCAGAACCCCAGTAAGAAACAAGTTTGCTCTTTCCGCCTCAATAACAGCAAAGCATGGTGAGAACTAATCCAGCGCTGATCACAGTCGAAATATGTAGGTGTGACCGCGGATCTGTCGCTGCCGTTAAACTGCTGTTACAGGACCAAAGGCTTGTCGTAGGTACAACTTTACCAGGTCTCTGAGATCATTATATGCGTCGCCGAGCCACGACTGTTTTCCTTTGTGGAGAGTATCTGCACCTAAGAAGAAGGCGGACAACGCAGTGAACAAGTCAGTGTAGGCAGCAACGGGATGCTTGTTTCAGATGCGGAGAGGATGAATATGTAAACCCACTTCCGCCACTCTATGCCCGGATGAGGTGAAACTTCACACTAGGACTGCGAGTCATCATGGGTTACCATGAGAAATACCTCGTGGAAACGAGGAGGACAGGTTTCAGTAACCTGAAAACCTTCCCAAGAAACGTCTGGCCTCTGACAGTAAGCTCCCCTACCTTTTCTGCTGAAATTGGAGGGTAGTAGTGCCAACCTGTAAGACCAACACGCACAGAGGGACCTCCAGCCGGATAAAGTAGATTTTCTTAGGGAAAGTGGCGATGTGCAACACTGTGAACGCTTCCTGCACTTCCGAGTGCTAGATGAATCTTTCATATTAGTTTATTTTTAAAAGTTAAATATCAATAGAAACGCGATTTCCAAAGTAAACAATAATCTTTTTTTTTTAAAAAAAAACTAGCTTTACACTTCCAAATTTAATTTCACTAACCCTGGAGCTGACTGAATTTATAGATGCCAGAATGTTTTTTTTTTCTTTTTATAATAATGAAGCGAAACAATCAAGACCACAATGATGAGCAGGCTATTAAGGTTGTAGCCTACAGGTCCGCACCACAATCATTCAAAGGAAGAAAAGTCATTCTGTCAATACTGTTGGGCGTGTCACTTTGAGTCGATAACGTAAACATATTTATTCAGCTGAAATTCTCAGTTGGAAGCTGACTCGAATTAAATTGAAAATGGCCAACAAGACTGTTCGCTTTCTCATGAGAAGCTCCCAGTGCCACCCGGTCGAAACTAATCTCACTTCGGTCGGGAAAAGCGCTAACACTTTTTAAAAAAAAAAAAAGCCGTTGGCAGAACATCGTCGGTTTGAAATGAGTTCTATTTCGCAGAAAGCCGAAATATTTCAAAACTTATTTCATTAAAACCGAGATTCATACATCTCTACTTCCTGTCATTAGAGGTGTGACCTCGGGCTCCTGAAGTCCACAAGAATCATTTCCTGAGACCATCATGAGTTGAAGAGTAGTTACGGGAGAAGTACAAGGTAACTTGTGATTGATAGTGTGTGTCTGAGAAATACCTAATTCGCTCTTGACGTCATAGGTCAGGCAGCGATGTGAAGCCGGAAACATGGTTACTTGGCAGTTTCAGTTCAAAGACTGATCTTTTATGGAAGATATCGTATTTGAATTAAAATGTAAGCAGAAACTGTTTGTTTGTTGCACTCCGTTAACTATCATGCATTTTATTTTACTATCTTGAATTTTACCAAGAACGCTTTTGCTTCCAGTTAAAATACGTATTTTCGCCTGGAGAAAAGTTATAAGCTCATAGCTTATACAGCCTTACATGGCATGAAACTTCGAAAACCAAGGCATGGATGAACGTTGTAAATCACAAGTAGAGCAAACAACTTTTGCTCTCTTGTCTTTAGATTCTGTGCTGCAATATCTCCGACGCCTTCCAACAGTTCTGTCTCTTGAGACGTGTTGGCCTACATTCAATATCCCCACATGACCTGCCACATAAGAGACTCCTCTTCGTGTTGGAAGAAAGTGGACACTGTATCACTCTTTCTTCTGGCTGAAAGTCCCTCAGTCTGTTGTCTTGCTACTAGGAGACGAAAAGACAATCGATCTGTCTTTTGCCCTTCCGTTACGACAGCCAAATCTACAAAAACTGAAGACAGCCCATGCCACAGTTCTACAGGTCTGGTGATCATCTATCTTTCTCGCAGCTGGTCGATTTGTTGCCTCCATTCATTGTGTGTTTTACTGCAAGCAAGACAGGTCACACTGTAAAATCGGATGCCTGGCGGGATTTCTGAGAATTTTGTTAATAACCTTTGTAATATGTGTTGTTTTCTCAATTAAATGTCGCAATATGACCGCAATTATTTTTACGGTATTCTAATATGTTTATGTGCAGCGACCTTTAGATTTAAACGGTAGATAATAATTAAGTGTTGACATGCTCTCCATAGCGTGAGATCTCAGAGACATTATTTAAGGGTGATTTACAGCACTTGCGTGGTCTTTCGCTGGTCGGTGGTCATTGTGCTCTGAAAGGTCTGGTTGTTGATTCCGTCGAGGGCTCTGTACGATCAAGCAGCCGCCTGGTCTGCGTACTTAAATTTTTGTTGCAGTAATTGTGAGGTTCGTATTTTAACTTTTCGTTGGATTTAGTTTAAGTCTTCAGTTGACGCAGATGATTTAAATGTTCCTTCTGTGACTACTTTTGCGCGAATTGACGAACTGTAACATTGGTAATGGACTTGTTGCATGTTTTTGCAGTGGTCATTAGGGATAACGAACCTTATCTTGCGTCACGATTGATTCTGGAATGCTGCACTTTCAGACTTCGAGTATATTTTTCGCGAATAAACATGCAGCTCCGTTAGCTTTCGTTGCACCTATTCCTGAATTTGATGGTATGCTCGCTGTACATACAATTATTACTGTTTAACAATTATTATTTAACAATTCTTAGCACATGTGTGTGTATATTATTCATTATCCATTTACAACTACAAACCTCTGGTTTCATCGACCTTATTAATCCTATTCGATGCCACTTATTTATATGTTATTCGCTAATTTGACTACTTAGTTAAAAGCGTTAAGAGTCAAACACGTGATAAATATATAGTTTTCAGGAGGATGGCGCTTCACCAACCCCTATGATATCACAACGAGTCAAACCAACAATTTAGTTCGTGCATAGCGCAAACAAATAGCGTCCACAAAACCGTCGGAGAGGCCGTAGACTTACCGCAAATTGAATATCCCTGTGTTTGCGAACACTAAAGGAGTTTCGTAAATTGAACTTTGCATTCGACGTTCAGTGACATCAGGTGGCCGTCTGACGTAGTAAACGTGATCCTGTCTACCCTATTGCAACTCCGACATTGCTCTATTTCCCTCAGCAGATACCTGAATTACACATTTGAATTGAAACGGTTCCTAATGGAAATATTATGTACTCACTCTTATCTGAAAGTCAGAAGTGTGTAACGGGAATTTCCGTGCACCCTGTATTGGGATCTGAAAGCTTAAAACGAAGGTTCCTGTATTAAATAAATCGTAGCCTCAATGGAAAATTTGTCTCGTGTGTGCATCAGAAAGACACATAACGGATTCGTTTACGAGTTAGTGGTCAGGTTGATGAGAAATGGGCTCCAAGCTGTTATACCGTCGTTATCTTTCAGGACTACACCACAGTGGCTGTAGGTACTTCAGTATAACAAATACAAAGAAGCAACATCGCCAAAAATATTGGATATCGCCTTTTAACTGATTTTCGTTGGCGTTTTAGAAGGACTGAGTTCACGAAGGTCGGATCTAGAACGTAGATAGTTGGTCAGCCTTTGGTGGAAATTAAGTACAACCCGGTGCACTGATCCGAACAATGAGGGAAGAACATTTAATCATACAGTGGGAGGTAGGGACTTCGAAAACTGGTCTCAGACATGAATAAATAGCAGTAGAAGTATTCTGCATTTAACTTTGTCCGGGCGGAAGAGTATCTCGACAGTTGCATTTCCTATGAAAGACGGCTTTGCAGTTGGAAACAGACTCACAGTAAAGTAAAATGAACGGAAAAGGGTAAGAGCGCAACGTAATTTAATTAAAACATTCTGCCGGAGAAACTGATGCCTGAGGACGAGAGGACAGGTTAATCTCTCAATATTTGAGAGAACTCAATTACAGACTAGAAAAGACTCAGGCTGAGAACGGCGTGCTGTCGGAGAGTACATTTCAGGAGTCGCAGCACCAAGCGGAAAGGCATCAAGAGTGCAGACACCAAGAAAATGAAACTTGGAAGTTTATTAAAGCAGCGTGAAAAAAGCGCAGAGTGAGAGAGGCGGGGAGAGAGAGAGATTACATAGTTTCAATCTACTCGGGAGCTGTGTAACACCAGACTTTTTTTTTTGGTGGCACTGAGCTTTAGGAGCAAAGAGATACAAGATATGTATAGAAACGTAGCGTAAAATTACATCCTACTAGGAGACAAAATCAAACGGGGAAAATTTATGACATAGAAATGGAACACTTTACTGTAAGACAATTATTTGAAGTAGTTATTACTTTCATTACTGGATCCAGCTGCTCTTTTTAATCTATTGCAAGTACGTGGTCTAAGCTTTCGAGAGTATTCGAGAGTAACTGCGAGTGTAACATTGACATTTTAACCAAAAAAATAAGTACCATTTGTTTCCACCTGAAAACACTACATTATCAGTTTCTTTAAGCGGCAGTGCTTTTAGCACGAAACCGCTGATGGTACTGCAAGAAACAGATATCTAACGGTACACTGCGCTACTCTTACGAATGTAGTGCTCAGTAGCGGCCACAGTGTTAAAAACACCAGTCGACGAAGAGGTAGTGCTAATTGACTGTACGAGATTATGACATGTGGTTTTCTTTATAGTGATAGTATTGAGGCGATTATTGACATCAAAAGTATCTAAAGTTATTGTAATGCCAATTTATTTTTATATTTGCGCTTTTATAGTGGTTTCGAAAGCAAATCACTTCCGCAGTATGTACTTTTGATATAAATTTATTAAATTTTGGGCCCGTTTTTGCTTCTTGTTACGACTATAATTTATTTTAGGCATTGTTAGAAAATGGAAACTTCAATTTATGAAACTGTGACGATGGAAAATGCGACGTGGCTTCAGAATATATCGCATAAGATGTTTAGTTGTTGAAAAATTTATGCCCCAGTGATCCGAAAGTGAAACCAGCTCCTTGAAACCATTTCTTGTTTATCTTTTGACCATTCCTTCTTGTATTCGTTGCTTAATATAAAAACAAATCTTAATTTCATGAAAAATTTTAAAACTATATTCCAAAGTAAAACCCGCTCCTTAAAATAACTGATTGTTTACTTTTGCCAATTTTTTCGTTTATTCGGTGCTTACTCGGATGAAAAAGGTCACTTTTGTGGACTACTTTAATACTAATCTTACTTAAATTGCTGTAGTAGTGCACTCTGCGTCACAAGCGGTTTTGCGTTTTAAAGGCAACTCGGACGTTAAATGTTTTAAGAATGTAAGCTACTTTTCGGGAGATGGCACTGATTATGTCATTTACCGGGAAATCTGGTAGACAGGTTACCTGAATGGCTATGGCCAAGTTCCTGACACTTCAGAACTGCGCAGTCGACACTACATACAAAGCGAAACCGTCTTTGCCACCGAATTCTACCTATAACATAAAACGAATCACCTTGACCTAATCCTGCTCGAGCTTGAATAAACTAAGTTAATTATCACTTATTTCAATGTTAGTAGCTGTGAAACTTAATTACATGCTTTTTGTTACGTTATCATTTTCCACGCTTTCACTTGCAATAAAATAGTGACATGAACCTTAGTGTATCTTTCATATTCTCTTGTAAAGGCCTGGTAATTATTTTTCGTCCTATCGCAATGGAAGTTCTACGGAGACATTTTGAAGGTGCTGTATTACATTACAGGGAAAACCTCAGATATCCTAAGCGGGAACTGATCCACATTATAATGGATTAATCTCCTTACATTCAACCTTTAAAATATTTTCCGGTTATGTGTGTCTTACAACACCGACATACCGTATAAATATAGAAGGATTTGAAGAAAGTCTTTATATTTGGTACAGATGCAACCAGCTTCTGTTCTACACACTGTAAAATCGTCCAGCTGTACACGGAAAAAACTCGCCCTTACTAAGAATCCCAGCTACGTCTCCCTCCACCCACGGGAGGTTCCATTTCCGGATTTCAGTGTGTGGGAGAAATGCGGACGGGAAATTTGGGCTGTTACGAAGCAGGCGTCGGAGCTACGCGCCGACTTGGTACGGGAAAATGTGTTTCCTCGGAATTTCATTCCTTACTCATTTCCGCCGCACTCGAAGCTTTTGGCGTGAGGCCTGTGTCGTTCTTGTCTAACGACTTTCTGTGATGGAGGATAACTCCTGGGTCTTAGGGTAGGCACTTCCGGTCCCTTCCCTTCACGTTACAATTCATTAACTTTTATATTCATTTTTGGGCGAGTTATATGTTCCTTTTGCGTGTGAGACTTTGAGTATAACAAAAACTGATTGAATTATTACGGAAAAAATTTAAAAGATATTTTAATGTATTTCACTCGGTGATGTAGGATAAAGGGAAGAGATGGAGCAGCTACAAAAGGGAATTAACAAACGTGAACGACTAATTCTACCTTAAGTACCAGCAGTAAGGCTATTCTCCTCATTATCACCACGTCTCATCCCCTTTTTATCCATTAGACACAAGGACGATGTAATATTTCAGGTTTGATATTAATAGTAATGTGTGCCTTGATCTGAAATGCTAGATTTGATTCCCTAAATTGTGAGTACCTGCCGCGGAATCCTAAAAGGCAGATGAAAACACTGGTAGTCTCTTGTTCTGTTATTTTCGGCTGGTCTGGTTTCTATACTTATACACTCCTGGAAATAGAAATAAGAACACCGTAAATTCATTGTCCCAGGAAGGGGAAACTTTATTGACACATTCCTGGGGTCAGATACATCACATGATCACACTGACAGAACCACAGGCACATACACACAGGCAACAGAGCATGCACAACGTCGGCACTAGTGCAGTGTATATCCACCTTTCGCAGCAATGCAAGCTGCTATTCTCCCATGGAGACGATCGTAGAGATGCTGGATGTAGTCCTGTGGAACGGCTTGCCATGCCATTTCCACCTGGCGCCTCAGTTGGACCAGCGTTCGTGCTGGACGTGCAGACCGCGTGAGACGACGCTTCATCCAGTCCCAAACATGCTCAATGGGGGACAGATCCGGAGATGTTGCTGGCCAGGGTAGTTGACTTACACCTTCTAGAGCACGTTGGGTGGCACGGGATACATGGGGACATGCATTGTCCTGTTGGAACAGCAAGTTCCCTTGCCGGTCTAGGAATGGTAGAACGATTGGTTCGATGACGGTTTGGATGTACCGTGCACTATTCAGTGTCCCCTCGACGATCAGCAGAGGTGTACGGCCAGTGTAGGAGAACTCTCCCCACACCATGATGCCGGGTGTTGGCCCTGTGTGCCTCGGTCGTATGCAGTCCTGATTGTGGCGCTCACCTGCACGGCGCCAAACACGCTTACGACCATCATTGGCACCAAGGCAGAAGCGACTCTCATCGCTGAAGACGACACGTCTCCATTCGTCCCTCCATTCACGCCTATCGCGACACCACTGGAGGCGGGCTGCACGATGTTGGGGCGTGAGCGGAAGACGGCCTAACGGTGTGCGGGACCGTAGCCCAGCTTCATGGAGACGGTTGCGAATGGTCCTCGCCGATACCCTAGGAGCAACAGTGTCCCTAATTTGCTGGGAAGTGGCGGTGCGGTCCCCTACGGCACTGCGTAGGATCCTACGGTCTTGGCGTGCATCCGTGCGTCGCTGCGGTCTGGTCCCAGGTCGACGGGCACGTGCACCTTCCGCCGACCACTGGCGACAACATCGATGTACTGTGGAGACCTCACGCCCACGTGTTGAGCAATTCGGCGGTACGTCCACCCGGCCTCCCGCATGCCCACTATACGCCCTCGCTCGAAGTCCGTCAACTGCACATACGGTTAACGTCCACGCTGTCGCGGCATGCTACCAGTGTTAAAGACTGCGATGGAGCTCCGTATGCCACGGCAAACTGGCTGACACTGACGGTGGCGGTGCACAAATGCTGCGCAGCTAGCGCCATTCGACGGCCAACACCGCGGTTCCTGGTGTGTCCGCTGTGCCGTGCGTGTGATCATTGCTTGTACAGCCCTCTCGCAGTGTCCGGAGCAAGTATGGTGGGTCTGACACACCGGTGTCAATATGTTCTTTTTTCCATTTCCAGGAGTGTATGTTGTGCTTACATATAACGTTCGTTACTCAACGTACTGATTAAGTAATTTCTGCTGCGACATTGTTAAGTCCTTACAACCACTGATATGATGACGACGAACGAGTCGTCGCCAATGTTGACAGGTGGCCAATGCTAAATAGAAAATGGGTCAGATGGCTCCAAGCACTATGGGACAACATCTGAGGCCATCAGTCCCCTAGACATAGAACTACTTAAACCTAACTAACATAAGGACATCACACACGCCCATGCCAGAAGCAAGATTCGAACCTGCGACGGTAGCAACAGCGCGGTTCTGGACTGAAGCGCCTAGAACCGCTCGGTCACATGCGCCGGCTGCTAAATAGAAACATACAAATCACAGGAGATTTGTCAGTAACGTCGATAAGGTGCTGGCTGCATGGTCTGGATCTGCAACGACTAAAATAATTAAAAGTCGTTCGTAAAAAATAATATATATTTTGTGAGTGTATGCTTTCCCGCCGTATATAGCTGACGACACCGCCACCCGGCTGGAAGCCCGAGCACTCTTCGCCAAATATATGTTGTGCTTAACTAGTTGTACAGGATTCTTCTTGGCTGCATACATATATACATTAGTAAGTGCCTTGCTGGAGGCTGCTTCCTATCAGATGAAGGCTATGCTACTTTACTACCTGACGTTCCGAGCAAGAGTGGACGAGAGCTCCCTAGAAACTTGATACAAGCCATGGAGCGGCGCTAACGGCGCTGGACGCGACTCGCGGGTCCAACGATACAAATACGGACCGCGGTCGTTAACTGCAACCTCTAACAAGTGTGGTACCTAACGTTGACACCACAACCTCGTTTAATGCGAGTTGTGAATCAATATGACTGATATTCGATTACTTTCCTTTTCTAGTATATATCTGCGTCAGAATGAATTTCCATAGCTCTAAAATACTTTTCATCAGCCTACAATACTCAATACCGTGCGATACATGTGAGTGATCTATATTGTCCATAAATACCCATGGCAACATTTCTACCCTATGGTGGCTTCTTCTCTGTTTTTCGCCATTTCTGATTTTCCTCGAGCATTTCCATGTGTCGATCGAATCTCTGATGACCAGCTGTAAGGCGCTGAAATCGACAGATTTCCGTTTGGCACTATCTCATTTCAGTTTTGTTACATGTATGAATACCTAGATTGTAATGGGGAGAGAAAAGCATATTTCCGCGGAAACAAAAAAAATATTTCTGGGCTTAACCGATCGATTTCCACACACGTTACAAGAATACAAGAATTAACTTAAATTCGTAATGTGTGTCATCTCCTGATAGAGGGCGTGACAGACTTGATTTTCGTGAGTCAACAGAAGACAGAACGGCTATATAAGCACTCAGCGAAACAACAGAACTGCTCATTCAACCGTCAAAAATCTGATTAGTGTTAAGAAATACAGGTCCCTGAGAAAGAAAATTAATTTATCCTTCGTTGTATATCAATTCCCCACCATTTTCCATCAGCATGAAGCCTACAAGACATCGGGTGTCAGTTCGTGTGGTCTGTTCCCAACGAAATCTGTATTCTTAGTCCGTTAACTTTGTGCTGACTTCTGCCATGGAGAGGCAGAAAGCGGCAACTGAAAGGTTCCTCTGTATAAATAAATATACACAAACACGTGTAAATAAAGTGATGCTGAATTCCATAGATGTGGAGCATCGTGCTAATTGAGGCGTGTAGCGCTTACCGTTACTAGTAGTGGTCACAATTTTTATTCTAAGGATGAACCGAAATATTACCTCTTTATTTCAAATGAACGGCATATATATCGTTACTATTACAATCAACAACAAAGATTTTTAGCACAGTCCACAATTTCGAATGAATCTCCCAAACGAGGTAACCTGATACATAAATCAAGAAACACGCATGTGCCTATTTTGTTATTTGTAAAATGGGTGTGTGTGTGTGTGTGGGTGTGTTTCCACTCTGACACTCAAAGAAAATGGGATCTTTCTTTACCATGGCTGAACCTAGACTTTAATAGTGCCAGACACAACGACCCCTGCCTCTCTAATGTTAACCTGTATTCTTAATTTGCTTTTATCAATTATCTGGTGCATACACAATTTGTTGCCCAGTAGTGCTAGTCCTGAGCTAATTAAAGTTAACTGGCGAAGAGCCAGTGTAAATATTCAGAGCTACCATAAAAGGGAAGCAGCACGGAATAGCCAGGGCCGCCGACTGGGGAACATTCAGGTTGGCGATATAGTCTTCGTGATGAATTTTGGGGATACAGACTGTACAAGTAAGGTGTCCAGAAAAGTGTCACCCCGGTTTTTGGGCGAACATAAAGCATTGGAGGTACCTACTCTACACGCCCTTAGGCCCCGTAACGAAGACAGTGGAATGAGTTGCGGTTGTAGCTTTAGCCAAGTCACGACAAGCAATATTAAGTAAGTCTCCCTTGTGAGCCTGTCTTTGGGGGGGGGGGGGGGGGGGAGGGGGCGTTGGATGAATAATTGCGTGATCCGTAGCTCATGCCACATTTCCCGGAACACCATCTTTGGCGTAAAGGAGTGGATGGCGCATTTGCTGTGAGTGGGTTGAGGCCATTTTCAGAGAGAGACAGTGAGCGATGCAGCACGGACAGCGCAGGTCTGCGGTGAAACGGGCGGGCTGTTTGTTCTATCTCCCGTGTGACTTCCAAGGTTCTCTGGCTGAGCGTCTGCCGGACCCATGGGACGTGCACCGGAAATGGGAGTGGACACATTATTCCTTTGGCAGACCAGGTCGAGAGGCGGCAGGTGTGTCGTCCTCATCCACGAATCCCCTGGCGACTCCAAGCTTTCCCACTGTTTGTCACCGCACAGCGGCTTTCGACGCTCAGTGAGCTTCTTTTAGTGCGTTGTTACGGTGACGGGACCATGCGGCATTCGTAAAGACTGATCTTGCTCCCTGCTGTATGTGTGATAATTGTACTGGTTCGGTCCCTGCGAGTATTTGTGTCTTGCTGTTTCTGTATCAGACTCGGTTCCGCTTCCTGTTGTTATTGTCCCCTGATCCTGTGTATGTCAATTCGATTTCAGGAAGGTGTCGCTCATTGGAAGAATTACTAATTTCAATTTCGTAATTGTGATAGGGTAGTAATTGGACTGTTTGTATTACATTCTTGGGGGCTTTGGACTGTTTGGGGTTATGTAACTTTTCACGTTGGATGAGTTGTTATTCGTCATGTTCAAATATTTTTTCTAGTATGTTGTGTGCTAAATCGTCAAGTCGGTTTCGTTAATTATTTGGAGCCCTCAAGCCTTTGTGTCTTACAGGGGCAAATCTTGTTGCATTTACCTAGTCGGGTTATACTTCAGCTGCCAACCGTTTGCGTCTCCTTTCCACCTCTGTAACGGATAAGTATTTACCGTTACTGCCTCGTAGCGTGATTTAAAGTTGGATCTTGGTTGGCCGCTTAACTCCTTTACAATCAAGTGTTGGGGTCGTTGCCGTGGCCAACTCACTAGTTATCTTTTAGTGACTCACCATAACTGTTTTGCCTGTGCTTCCAGCGTGTAATGTGATGATTTAAATTTTTACTCGTTTTACTTAATAGTTACTTCTCCGTTCATCACGCTGTTACTGTACGTTGTGCCTTGGGGCGTTTACCCACTGGTTGCTTAAAAAAGGAAGTGTGTGCTGATCAGCATATAGGGCCTGACTTAAGTAGCTTCGTGGCCGTTGTTCCGGACCACACTGCCCGATGCATGGTGGTTTCATATCAAGCAGCTTTGATTGTTTTCCTTTCCTTTTAATGAACATATTTTAGTGAAACACATTCTAAGGATTTTTATTGTCTGCCTGTTTTGAAGAATGTTTTGTATCATGTCATACCTGTTACGAGTATAAGGCACTGGTATTTGGGACGTTCTTGGGTTTTGCATTTAATTGCTTATCAGCGTACCAAAGGAAAAGAACTTTTGAAGAGATCGTTTCATCCATTATCAGTAATTGTTCTTAAACTTTTTTTATCAAATTGATCAGTTTTCTTCAAGGTCCTGTTTACCTAGATGGTAAAATTACTTATCCTGAAGAGTGGTAACAGAACTTTTGATACAAATGATGTGCAGTCGTTATTGTGTCCTGTCCTTCCACGCCCACGCAACCTTAATACAGAAGTGCGTATCACAAAGAAACATGTCTTATATGTGTTATCCAACTAGTGTTCAGGTTTTGCCTATGGTTTGGAAATAAAGCACGCTATACTGAAGCCTCGTTTATTGCCTACCGAAAGTTGGTTCAAATCAAATGGCTCTGAGCACTATGGGACTTAACATCTGAGGTCGTCAGTCCCCTAGAACTTAGAACTACTTAAACCTAACTAACCTAAGGACATCACACACTTCCATGCCAAATGCAGGTTCCGAACCTGACGACATAAAATGTGTACATTAGTCAAACTGTGGAGAACCTTGTCCGACTGTCTTTAGGCTGACATGCTACAGGACATGCGCTCGCGGCCGAAGAACTTGTAAAAATAAGTGTCGACAATCACTGCTGTGAAAGTCTGATATGTAGTAACAGAACTGTTCTACTTATTCGTTACCTAATGTTATCTCTAAAACTATAGGTAATCTCTGGTTCTTTCAACTTATTCAAGTCCCACCTCCTTAATTTCCTAGATTTTTTACACTTTTTCCTGTTTTAATGTACATCTAAATCTACGTATATACTCCGCAAGCCATAGCACAGTTCATAACCTTTAAATTGAAGTCAGAATCCACATCTGCCCCAGGAAATATGTCACACTTTAAAACCTAGCTCCGAAATCTCGGTCTTACCACGATATGATCAATCTTAAAATTTCCTCTCTCTCCCGGTCTCTTTCACGTATACAGCCTTCTTTCACGAGTCTTGAACCAAGCATCTGCAATGATTAAATTATACTCCGTGCCGAATTCCACCAGGCGGCTTCTTCTTTGATTGCTGTCCCCCATCTCATTTTTGCCTATTACTTTTCCTTTCAGCCCTCCTTAACAGTTAAAATTTCGTCTTTCTTATTTATCTGAATAATTTATTTTATCTCTCAATACGTTTCTTCAATCACTGCACCCTTTGCGGAGCTCGCTGGCACTTAAACGTGTACCAATTTCGTAAGTGTGGGCTTCGTGTCTATTTTGGTTTACGCTAAGGCGTTCACGACGACGTTCATAGCAGCTTACGCGCATTCCTGTTTTCTCATTTATTATTAAACTTATTCCTGCCTTACCACTGTTAGATTTTGTGTTCATAACACTGTATTTATAACACTGCATTCACCTGGTCTTCTTGACATCAAACTTCTCTAATGTCCACTATATCTAACTTGAGCCTATTCACTTCCATTCTTAAATTATATGCTCCACCTGCTCTATTACGGGGTCTATCATTCCACGCTCCGTTTCCTACAACGATAGTTTTGATTCTCCTGATGACGGCATCCTCCTGGACACTCGTTGCCCGGAGAACCAAAGGGGGACAATGATAACTCCGGAATATTTTCCCCAAGGGACGCCGTCAAGATACAGGGGACCTAAAATTGACAAAGTTGAAGTGTGAAAGATTTTCCCGAGATCTATGTCCGTCCTCCTCTCTTCTCTTTTATGCCTGGCCCTCACCAGCATGCTACACGTGATTCTATTCATATATCCGTATTTGACGGTACTTTGCTCTCCACATGTTCTCAGTAATAACTGACCTGTGATTTTCAGCGTTGCAACATAAGTTGAAGAGGAGTGCATCCAGTGCACATGTGCAGTGCATTTATTTAAATTAGAGTGAAATCGATTTCATCAAGTACAGCATTAGTATGTTTATTACCTCTAGTAAGGGGATGTGTCCCTTATTTTTCTTTTCAGGGTATGACATACGTTTGCTCACTATACTGATTTTATCTTCACATCTGTATGTACTTTACATGGATGATTCCTATAACGGAGAATCCAAGCTACACTATGTTTCTACCAACTGTAAATCCAACGCAACCATTCCATCCCTCCCCATATTTCTATACCCATTTTCCCCCTCTACAATTCATTCCCTATCCCCTTTTTCCTCTTCAAATTATGGTCTTTCCAACACCTCCAAGTACGCCGCTGGTCTTGTCTCCCAATATTCATCGGACTCCAACAACAGATGACCTTTCCCAGGCCAGGTCCTTACAGTGTTTCCTTTTATGATCAGTGTTGATCATCGTGTGTTAAATGTTCTTAATGTATTCTAATTATTGTCGTTCTCATTTTTTATTATAAGACTTTTAAAATAAAAACAGCATCACTTCATCCATGTGGAATCAGGTCCAGGAAATAATAACAAACAAAAAATCAGAAATTAAAGTCTTCAGTTAGATTTTGAAAATTTTCAGGGCATAGCCGCTTATGTGTGAAGTAAACTGGGGTTATCTGGATATTCTTTTGTTGAAAAACAGGAAAATAATTTATCAAACGGCTTGGTATATGTAATTACATTTAATTCAATGTTTGATTGTTCCTGGAGTGTACCTATTTTACATTCAATACTACACTTACGTCTTGATCATTCCTCGCGTATCCTTGCAGCACTACAGGTTTCATTTCTTGGTAAACGTACACTATGTGGTCAAAAATATCCGGACACCCCAAAACTATACGTTTCTGATGTTAAGTGCATTGTGATGCCACCTCCTGCCAGGTAGTCCATATCAGTGATCTCACCAGTCATTAGACATCGTGAGAGAGCACAATGGGCCGCTCACGGACTGCGAACGTGGTCAGGTGATTGGGTGCCACTTGGGTCGTACATCTGTACGCGAGATTTGCATACTCCTAAACATCCCTAGGTTCAGTGTTTTGGATGATATAGTGAAGTTGAAACGTGGCGGGACACGTACAGCACAAGAGCGTACAGGCTGACCTCATCTGTTGACTAACTGCCGACAGTTGAAAAGGTTCGTAATGTGTAATTCATCCACACAATCACAAAGGAATTCTAAGCTGCATCATGATCCGCTGCAAGTACTATGACAGTTAGGCGGGAGGTGAGAAAACTTGGATTTCATGGTCGAGCGGTTGCTCATAAGCCTCATATCACACCGGAAATTGCCAAACGACGTCTCGCTTGGTGTGAGGAGCGTAAACATTGAACGACTGAACGATAGAAAAACGCTGTGTTACAATGTGGCGATCCGATGGCATGGTTTTTATAAGGCGAATGCCCGGTGAACGTAGTGTGCCAGCGTGTGTGGTTTCATCAGTGAAATTCGGAGGTAGTGGTGCTATGTTGTGGTCGTGTTTTTCATGCAGGGGGCTTTCACCCCTTGTTGTTTTGCGTGGCACTATCACAGCACTGGCCTACATTGATATTTCGGGGCTGGCGATTGCATCTTTCAACACGATCAAGCACCTGTTCATCATGCACGGCCTGTGGGGGGTTGGTTACACGACAATAACAGCCCTGTAATGGGCTGGCCTGCATAGAGTCCCGACCTGAATCATATTTGACATATTTGCGTTCTTTAGGAACGTCGACTTCATGCCAGGTCTCTCCGACCGACATCGATACCACTTCTCGGGGCAGCACACCGTGAATAATGGACTGCAATCTCCAAGAAACCTTCCAGCACAAAGCCTGCGAGAGTGGAAGCTGTCATCAAGGCTAAGGGTGTTCCAACACCATATTGAATTCCAGCATTACCGTTTCTGGACGCCCCGAAATTCTAAGTTATTTTCATCTAGGTGTCCGGATACTTTTGATCACATAGTGTAGATTTCGTTCATCTCTGCTAATTGGAGTATAGCTGTACAACGTTACTAAGAGCGGTTACAGGTTCTTTTAATGCAATTACCGGCAAATTCCTGTCTCTGAAGAAACTGCTGTTGAGTTATATGTAGGGACGTATCCCATTGTGAAGTGGAAATCGAAAGTGATTAACGTGGACAGTGGTAGCTGTGCGTCCATGTAGTACTTACTCGCTTCAGTTCACCACATATCGGACGAGGCTGGGCTTCCGACAAAAGTCGTACAGCTTTGCATGCAGTCCCGAGTTTTTGATTGACTGTCGTGGTCCGCTGGGTTCGCATGTTCTGCCTGTCAACGTGTATTCGCAGTAGAGCTGCGAACGCCGCCCCTGCACTCGTCTGGTGAATCTCACCAACGCGCTCACACGCGCACACACACACACACACACACACACACACACACAGATGGACCCATATACAACAATGATATTCCACACGTAACGATCGTTCCAAAAAAAAGCATTTTATTTTTTCAGAGGGAGGGCTTTATGTGATGAAATGGAAATCTGGGAACAGGTTCCCGACGCGACCTGTCGGATCTGAGTGACTCGTCCCTATTTCCATCTGAAGCATTTTTGTGTCTCTTTTTCCCTCTGTACACTTTTTTTCGTTTTCCCTCTAGTATGTAGTGATATGGTGGCCGATAATTTTCGAGAGCAAAAATAGCTTGCGACTAGAACCAGGAAAAATTCTCATTTTTCAGCGTGAAGAAAACAATGCTTCAATATTTTTTCAGTCACCGGGAAACGATAATCAACATCTGCGTATTAGCAGAGTGGTAACGACAGCAGCTGCTGCTGCATATTTTTCTTAAAAGCACTGTCACTGTTTATGTGTAGAGTTCAACACCTAATATACTCCGTAGGTATATATCAGTGGTGTGTTAGTTCATTAAAAAGAGCAGTACTTGAGCAATGGAGACATAAAGGGTGACAATCTTGAAACATTTGGTCGTATGGCATGAGACGTTTCCAAGGGGGGGGGGTGGGGGGGCAGCGACACAATAACCCTGTGTCTGGTGGAGGCGGCGGTGGGATGGGTGGACTGCTGTGGCCTGTTGTGGGTTTGTGAACCTCTGAGGGCTATGGCAGGAATAAGCCTCTCCGTCGTTTCTAGGTCGCCGGTTCAGTACACAATATGAAATAAAGTTGTCATATCATCTGAACTGCTTGCTTTAGGACGTTCAACCTGCGCAGTTCGCCATGGGGAATGATGGAAATTAGTATGGAATATGTGATTTGGCTTAGCGACGAAGCACACTTTCATTTAGTCGGATTACCCAACAAGCAAAATTGGTGCGTTTGGGGGACTGGGAATCCTAATTTCGAGATCGACAAGTCTCTTGACCCTCAGCGGATGTCTGTGTGGTGCGCAATGTCCAGTCACGGACTAATCATGTGCGATATTCCTTGCTGGCACGGTTACTACGGACCGGAATGTAAGGGTTTTGGAAGAGGATTTCATCTCCATTATCCAAAGTGTCCCTGATTTCGGCAAGACGTGGTTCATGTAACACAGAGCTCGACCCCATCGAAGCACGAGAGTGATGTCCTGCTGGAGCACTTTGGGGACCGCCCAGAGGTCAGTGGCACGGGCCTCGAAGGGCCATCATATTCTCCGGATTTGAACATATGTGACACCTTTTTGTGGGGCTATATTAAAGACAAGGTTTACGGCAATAATCCAAAAACCACTGCAGAACTGGAAACAGCCATTCAGAAAACAGCATCGATGTTCCGACAGTTCAACGGTCTTGCAGAATTTCACTATTTGTCTGTAATAACCTAAATCTGAATATCTACAGTGATGTTTACATGTTGAATAACGTGTGTGATCGCCATAGTCCGTAACTAATTTACTCCTTTTTTTCATATAATTCAAGAATTGTCACCCTGTACGTGGCTCGAGTTAGGATTTATGTAAGACGTTTGATTTCCACTCCATCATTTTTAGTATCACATGACAAACTGAATATACATACATATCCCTTGTAAGAAATCAAATATTAATAACAAAACCAAACTAACCCAAAATTTCAACGAATTAGCTAAATAACATTTGACATTTGTGTTTGGTAGTCCAGATATTTTAGTGATAATTTTAGTTACGTGATAGCTATCAGGCAGCAACGTAGTGACGTATAGATTTTCCTGCGGTCGCCTTGCTCTTCCAAACTAAATAACATTCCAATTTAAGTCTTGTTAATAAGACAATAATATAACAATCAAACACTCATCGAAACGCTGATACTGCCGTTCCAGTGTGTATTAACCATTTAGGCGACAGGAATTTATCGAGGGTAACAGTGTGACTTACGTTTATATACTTTTCTCTTTATGAAGAGGAATGTATAATACTGCTTGATTTATTATGTATTCCGAAATTCACCAAGAGTTACGTGGTGGTAAATATTACAAAAATAAATGGATCTGGAACTTGAAATCGTACTTGCTAGGAAATGTAATTGTCTATACGTTTTACAATTTTGTTACAACTGCATCACTCTCTGACGACTGGTTACTACAACATTTACCGTAAAACAATTACAGTATAGAAAAAAAGTCATACCTGCGTCCTTAGAAGCGAAGGGCACTTAAGTTGTAACGGAGAAAGAAAGCTATTTTCGTTTTGTTACTAACTAGAAAGCAGAACGGCTTGTGAAGTTTTAACTCCTATTCTACGACGGTTTTGAAAGGATAGTGAGGAATATGTGGGGCGGTAAGAAGTTTCCCCTCTCTGCTCATGTCTCTGTTTACGTATCGCTCTGCAAGCACGGTTCAAATGGTTCAAATGGCTCTGAGCACTATGGGGTTCGAACCTGCGACCGTAACGGTCGCGCGGCACCAGACTGTAGCGCCTAGAACCGCTCGACGACTTCGGCCGGCTTGCAAGCAGAGCTGTGGTCAAAATACGTCAGACGGGTTTGTGTTTGCTTTTAGAGTGGATTAGATTATCTTTGCAATATGTGTAAGTGCGTTTAAAGAGTTAGTGTTTCACTCTGGTCAATGAGACAGGCAGTAATAGTGAAACTGTTGGTGGAGCGCTTTGGTACTGCTGACATTGTACCTACAGGAGAAGAGCGTTTTATTTGTGATCAAATAAAACAACATACGACAGAAGAGGACGCTGTAATAGCGGAAGTTACTACACATTTAATAGTGAAGAGGCAACAAATGAAGATGCATCAAGTGAAAAGGTACAGATGAAGATACATCACAGGAAAAGAATTACAGTGTCTTGACGTTAAGGGATGAAATGCTGTCACAAGTGGCGGATTTCCAGGAAAGTAGCGTTTCATATCAGCCGTCACCTCCAAGAAAATTAACGCAATTTCCAGAAGCTATATGGTAGCTGCGCAGAAGATGCAGGAAAAACAACCAAGTGAAAAAATGGAGATTTTGGTCCTCCCCGTCTGTGTTGCCCTGAACTAGCAACCGATAAGGCACTGCGCTTGAAAATTACAACAGTGTGAGCACAGAAAAGGAAAATAAAGAGCTAGGACTGTTTTACAAGATTTTAAAAACAGGTTACAACGTCATTTTCCAAACCGAAAATTTTGCAAGATAAGATAAATCGTTATTTACGTGATCATTTTAGAGCAAAGAGACAGGATAACGCAATACTACATGACCGCAAGTTGAGGCTTTTGGCACTGAAAACAAAGAAAGAACTGCCCCTCACAATTCTTCACTGAAGTTCAAAGCTCACAACTTGTGGGTAAGGAAATTAAAATATAAAAAATAAGATCGTCTGTCACAAAATGATCCACAGTGTTAGTAAGCGGTTGGCTGAATTGGATGCCGATATGGAAGAAAAAGCTCGTCAGTTTGAGAGATAAATCCAGTCTCTCATTGAGGAACAACATCTGTCACCACAGCGAATAGTTACTGCTGACCAAGCAAGCTTTTATAAAGAGTTACGAACTGGGTGGACTCTTGCAGTGAAGGGATGCTAGCATGAGTTTCAGTTTTGTGGATGTAAATGACTTAAGACTGGTCACTCAGATGTTCTTATCATAACATTATTGCTTGTTCCTAGAATATTTATGTAAACAGTTATCCGACTTAGCTATCGAGTCACTTTTTCCTTCTCTTCTGACAGAAATTTTCATTGACCATATTGAAAATTTCTTCTTAAATAAGAACAAGTGGGAGAAAATACTATGTAAAAACCTGTTATGAACTTTTTTATGTTGAGAATCAGCACAAGACATATTGTATTCTTTCATAGAATGAACAGTCAACAACAAAACATTCAGCTCATAATGAGAACTGTCGAAAAATGCACAGTTTAGTCGATCTTGACACCGACATTTGTTTAACAATCACAATGTTTCGAAATATTTATGCACATATATGGAAACAACAACGTGAAGCATAATACTATCTTCTTGCTCTCAACACCCAGTAGCTCAGTCTCTAATGACCTTGTTGAAGACGGGAGGTTAAACACTAATCTCCTCCTCCTCCTTCTGCTATAGCTCAAAAATATACAGCCTTTCACTTAAATAGTTTACGAACTCTTGTAAGCTCCAGTCTGCAAAGAAAATTTCTGAGCGGAGATAAACAGCAAAGCTATTCATTTGGTCAGCCCAGTTTTAATAAACGAAACTGAAAATTACACCCTTACACGGTACTTCCTTTATTTTTGGTTGCTGTGTTAGCCAAAAGTGGTGTAGTGTCCCATACGTGGGATAGTTATCACGTAGAACAGTTATCACAGAACGTATCCAAATGCTGACTCCCCATCTCTTCCTGGCAAACAAATGGCAAGAATTTAATCAGCAGAAAATCCAGGAGGTCAATAAATATCTGTCACACATCCCTGATCAAACCCACCTTAATACTTCCCCGTCTTCAAAATTTAACTTAAGCTAAACATTTCTACCATTCTTCCTGTGATCTGTTCCATTCTGTTCATACATTTAGTACGGTATTTTATTTCATTGTGGCTGTGGATTTAATTCAGACATATATAACCCGAATCTACAGTAGATAGGGAGAACACGTCAGAGATACTCTGGCAACATCTGACGGCTACATTTTGCGCCCACTCGAGATGCCTGAGCCGCACCAAGCTCGTCTGATTGCTCTGCTCCCTGATGTGTGTGTGTGTAGCCCTAACACTTCGGCCCGGCTCTTGTTGGCAAGTCTCTTGCTAGTCTCTGAAGCTTTCAGTTAAGAGCACTTGAATAGTAGAGTCCTTATACAGCCCGATTTACGTTTCGGATTTGGATTCTCCTCTGGACTATTATATATACTTAAGAGGGCTTTGCTACCCTCAGCACTCGGTTAGGGTATCCGTTCACTTCGTGAGGACCGCACTCATTGACCTCAGAATCCGCCTGTTAGTTCCTCCAGTGTCTGTGTTACCACTGGTGCGAGTGGTCATAAACTGTGCTCTACCTGCATAAAGTAAGATGCAAAACATATAGGCTATTCTGTTGTTTTATATGTATTTTCCATACTCTATTTGTAATTCCAATTACTTAGCAATATACAGTTTAACTTTCGTATTTCCAACTATGTTTACATTTATCCATCATCATCCATACATAACACATATTTAAATTATTTTCTAACAGTATTCGACTTATTTTAGCACATGTATGTACATTCTTATGCTGAATGTAAGACCTCGCTTTTTTTCCCCGCTTCTGCCGACTTTGTCTACCTAAGATCGACTGTAAGCACTCGATCTGTATCTGATCTAATGCTGACAAACTGAAAGCTATTTGTTCATCGCAAGGAGAATTTAACCTCATATTTGTTTGTTCAAATATAACGTAAGAGACATTTTAAGTTGCAACATAAAATCGCTTAGAAGTGTCCTTGATGAGATTTATTAATTAAATTTACTTTATTACCTCGCATCGTGAGGGGAAGGTTTTCACTTTTGCTTTCCTTTTTAGAAATTGTACGCAACATCAATAACATTTATAGAAAATCAGGACCAACTTTTATTCGCAGTGACAAAACCTAATTTGCGAGAGATAACTGGTATCACCAGAGAGCACTGCTCTCTTTTGGTTTCTGACTGTCTTAAAAAAGCATTTAGAAGCAAATGTGGTACCACAATCTTGATTGCTTCATTTTCATTCATTTTTAGTCGACCGTCAGCATTCCGACTAGTTCATTGCAGCCCACCAGGGGATCCTTTCCTGTGCCAGTCCACTCATCTCAGATAAGAACTTGCAACTTGCGTCCTCAATTATTTACTGGCTGTTCCTCAATATCTGTCTTCTTCTAAGTTTTTACCGTCTGCATCACCCTCTAGAATCATGGAAGTTACTTCCTAATGTCTTATTAAATGTCCTATCATCTTTTCCCCTCTCCTTGTCAGTGTTTTCCCTATTTTACTGTCCTCGCCTATTCTATGGAGAACCTCTTCATTCCTAAAGTTACCATTCCACCCAATTTTCAACATTGTATTGTATTGAACTGGGGACCCAGAAACGACGGAGAGGCTTCTTCCCCGCCGTAGCCCACAGAGATAACAACCCCACAACAGGCTACAGCAGTCCACTCACCCGACCGCCACTCCACACCGAAGCCACGGTTATTGTGCGGTTCGGCCAACAATGGACCCCTCGGGAACGTGTCACACAAGACGAGTGTAACCCCGATGTTTGTGTGGTAGAGTAATTGTGGTGTACGCGTACGTGGAGAATGTGTTTGCCCAGCAATCGCTGAAATGGTGTAATTCTGGAATAAGGGGAACCAGCCCGCATTCGCCGAGGCAGAAGAAAAATCGCCTTAACAACCATCCACAGACTGGCCGGCACGCCGTACCTCGACACTAATCCGCCGGACGGATTCGTGCCGGGGGACGGCACGCCTTCCCACCCGGAAAGCAGTGAGTGTGTTAGAGCGCGCGGCTAACTGGAATGGCCAGTTTTCAACATCCTTCGGTAGCACGACATCGCAAACGCTTCAGCTCTCTTCTGTTCCGGTTTTCCCAAAGTCCATGTCCCACTGTCATACAATGCTGTCTTCCTCAAATTAAGACTTACGTGTATACTAGTGGACTTCTCTTGCTCTGTCTGTAATAGGTTATTTTGCTGCCTAGGTACCTTTATCCACTTCTTAATCACTAATGTGATTTTAAGCTTCTCACTATTCTCATTTCTCCTACTTCTCACTATCTTCCTCTTTCTTCGATTTACTCTCACCTCATGTTCTATACTCATTAGGGAGTTCATTCCATAAATTCTTCTTTACTTTCACTGAGGATAGCATTTTCATGCAGCCACTTCGCCTTACCTTCCCTTCACTTCGTACATGTTTCATTCCTAAATGACTTGTAATTCTGTCTTTCCGAATCTTCCCGAAAATTTTTGCCCTAATTTCGTCGATCAACTGAAGCATTTCTTCTGTTACCCTTTGTTTCTTCACAGTTATCCTTCTTCTACCTACGTTTTCGTCTCCCTCTTTTGTAATTGCCGTTTTTACAGGTGTCCATTGGTGTTCAACTGAATTGCGCGCTGAACTATACATTAGAGTATTATCTATATCTTCAGAGAACTTCAAACGTATCTCTTCATTCCTTAGTATATCCATATGCCATTTCTTTGTGTAGCGATTCTTCCTTATTATTTCTTTAAATCTCAGCCTACTCTTCATCATTAACAAATCGTGATTTCTTTCTATATGCACCCTAGATAGGACTTTTCTGATTTCGGAAACTGCCTGATCATGACGTAATATAACTGAAATCTTCCTGTGTCTCCAGGCTTTCTCCAAATGTACCTCCTCTTCTTTCGATTTTTGAACAGAATGCTCGCTGTTACAATTTGAAATTTATTCGGGAGAGCAATTAGTCTTTCTCCGATGATCTCCCTTAACTCTTTCGTCTACTCGCCCTCCTACAACAGCATACCAGTTCCTCACGACTATTAAATGATTATCTCCCTTTACGTACTGAATTACCCTTACAGTATCACAATTTACTTCCTCTATTTCTTCATCTTAGACTTTTATCCCTCAACTATTATTTTCTTTAATGGTTTTCTGACGATTCTGACGAATCACTATCACCGGAACGTTCATCGTAACTCACTGTCTGTCTTACCTTTATATTCATAACGAATTCTTCTCCCGTTGTTCCTCTTTTTGCTACCGCTCACATTACCTACCCTGTACTCGACTGACCAAAAATTCTTGTCTTCTTTCTATTACGCTTCATTAACGCCCACTGTATGCAGAATGAGCCTCAGAAGCCATTTTCGTGTTTTCTAGCTCCCTTCCACGTTCTCAAACTTCTGACATTTCATGCCTCAACTCGTGGACGTTACCCGTTCCTTGGTTTTTCATTCTTTTACTCATCGTCACCTCCCGTTTGGCAGTCCCCTCCTGGATACCCGAATGAGAGATTAGTCCGAATTTTTTTGCATTGGAGAGATTATCATGGCACTCTTTTAATTACAGGCCACATGTCCTGTGGATACACGTTAAGGCAGTGGTTTCCATTGCCTTCTGCGTCATCATGCCGTCGATCATTTCTGATTCTTTCACACTTTAGGGACATTTTCACACCGCAAGTGCAGGACAATGCCCCGAATCAGTGTCCACTCCTCCACCCTCTTTGGTAAGGCCGTCGGCAGAATGATAGTGATTTCTTATGCCGGAAGACATCGGTCGCCACTGGTGATGATTTTTATTCAAATTTTAAGCAGTGCAGGTTTTCGTAGCTGAGACCGCGGGCGTTTTGATTACTGATCGAAGACGCTACCCCTAGACCTTGGGTGAACTACGAGGTCTAAATACCTCGACTCTGGTAATTTCTATCATGTTGCAAATAATCTTGATTTTGTAAAACATTGATATCTCTCATTATAGTTTGCTTTGAACAAATTCATTTCAGATTTCCAACATACTAATCAAATGCAATCCGTGGGTATCCATATGAACAACATTTTATTCAATTTTTATTTTGTCATTGAAACTGATTTTTGCTTTGCCGTTTCTTCAGTCCTGTCATCGCACATTTCTGTACACTGATATGAGGGAATGCCATGAACAACACACTAGAAAACCATGTCTTGAATAAGCGACGCCGCTGTAACTGTTACAATAATTTATTGGAGAACTCATCGGTTTCGCAAATTAATTTTGCATCTTCAGGTGTTTCACTATTGCAAAGGGATAAAAAAGCTCATCAGAAATTTATCCATGTGAATAAATGAACAAATAAAAGCGATAAGGTATGTGTCTACTTAGACTCAAATGATTAAAAGTTATATTTAAACCGGATGAAGCCATTCCCAACATTTGTATGCAGGTATTTCAAAAATTCTGGCACACGACTGTGCGAGCGTCCGCGATAAAATGAGTTGGGGCTAAGGCAATCTCAAACTAAACCGGAACCCAGCAGAAATGTCAAAGTAAGAACGTTGGTCCTCTTAAAATAATTTAGAATGAAAATAACAACCAAGAATTTAGACACAGAGAGGAATCAAGGAGGGAGTTATTTGAAGCTCAGGGGGTGTACAGTATTTCTTTTGACAGCTGCCCTTTAAAATACGTAGGCCAAATGGGGAGATGTCTTAGCGTAAGATTTAGGGTGGATTCTGCTAATTCCAGTACAAAGTCAGTTCTGAGTGCTCACTCGTAGGAGACGAAACGCAGTCTCTGATGATGCCACCAATCTTCAAATACTTCACCGTGACGAAAAAGGTAATGTTCTAAACATTTTGGAAGAATTAGAGATTTTTTTGATCACTGAAAAGAGCCCCGGAAAGTACCCTCAAATTCCAGATCGATTTACATCACAGAAACGTGGTTCAAATGCCTCTGAGCACTATGGGACTTAACTGCTGTGGTCATCAGTCCCCTAGAACTTAGAACTACTTAAACCTAACTAACCTAAGGACATCACATACATCCATGCCCAAGGCAGGATTCGAACCTGCGACCGTAGCGGTCGCGCGGTTCCAGACTGTAGCGCCTAGAAGCGCTTTGCCACTCCGGCCGGCCACAGAAACGTCCTAGCCAATTTTGCTTATTTATTATTTAACTAAATGACGTTTTACAGTCGTACCATTTATTAATGTAAAAGGCTATTCAATTCTGAAAACAATTTTATTGACTGTAAGGACACTACACGGTTAGTGCTGGAATATATGACCGTAGATAGTATCAGGAAGCTCTTTGAAATTAGCTGTAAAAGTAATTCTGACTTATACGTCTCATAAACAGAGTGTATTGTTTGTGGTTATTACAGTCTGGTAGCTTAAAATGTGCAGCCAGCCCCCAACATCTCAGTCAAATTATATGGTTACTTAATGTTTGCGATACTGTGGATTCGAAATGGTTCAAATGGCTCTGATCACTATGGAACTTATCATCTGAGGTCACCAGTCCCCTAGACTTAGAACTACGTAAACCTAGCTAACCTAAGGACCTCACACATATCCATGCCCGAGGCAGGATTCGAACCTGCGACCGCAGCAGCAGCGCGATTCCGGACTGAAGCGCTTTCCTACATAGGATTCGAGTCATTTATTGTCTAGGATTAAAAACAGTATCAAACGAAGTACATAGTTTCAAGAAGAAATTTCTCAGAATGTACGTTTGGAAAACACCGTTGAACGATGATGAAGGGTGGACTCTGGGAAAACCGGAGAAAAGAGAATCCAAGCATTTGTAATGCGGTGCTTTAGAAGAATGTTAAAAATTACATGGATTGGAAAAGTAGAGTTATGAGGAGGTTCACCATAGAATCGGAGAGGGGGAGAACATATGTAGAACACTGTCAAGAAGAAGGGATACGATGGATGATACATCTGTTAAAACATCAGGACATAACTGCTGTGGTACTAGAGGTAGCTGTAGAAGGTAAAACTGTAGAGAAAGATAGATATTGAAATACATCCAACAAGTAATTGAGGTTTTGCTACTCAGAGAAGAAAGAGTTAGTACAGGAGAGCAGCTGGTGGTGGGCTGCATCATACCTTTCAGAACACCGAAGGGAATGAGAAAATACTCTAAATCTCCCGCGACGTACATACTACATGTGTAGTAGATTACGTTGTTCTTGTACGCCAATGTGAAGTAGCGTCCCGGCTTAACATATTACAAGTGTCTTGTGTCAAATTTTTCATCTCGGTTTATTCTACATTACTGTTGTATGTTGTGAACTGTTATCGTAAGCACCTTGATTTTCAATGAAAATCTTAACTTTTAGAAGCACAAAAAACGAGTACACATTTATCCATTGACGTAGCACCAGACTTAGAATATGCTGCCGGCAATCACGTTAGCTGCCCAAGCATCAATATCCAGCCCCTGCTCACATGAGACGGACTGTAAAGCGACTTGAGAGCTCATCGCTCTCGCAACTGCTCAGCGGCTCACTGGCTCACCGACTCTACAGTTCATTGGCTCACTGCCACCCATGGCCCACGTGGGGCATATCGTTAAATGATTCAAGTGACATTCTCTTCCCAGTGACTCAGTTAGAACATATTGCAAAGCGACTCAGGAGAGACTGTGCTCATCATGGCTACCTCACTGATTCAACTTGCAGCTTACTTTCTTGACTCAGCACCCCTCAGAGTCATCTGTACTGGGTTTTGTTATTTATTATAGTAATAGTATTTATTTACATAAATATGTGCAATGCCTGTTCAAATTAGTCGTTTTAATATTTTATTTATCTTCTCTGATAAGGTTAATACCTTGTGGACATCTCATACATCGGACTACGGTTTTATACGTGATTTCCGAAATTAACATATCACACGTACTTTAAAAAAATCGTAATATTTTTAATATGATATGTCTTCCTCATTCATGATATGTATTCTTCTTCTTCATTCAAGTACTGCAGACTCGTGTTTTATTTGGATTTTATTGTAACTGTAATAAACAATCGTTATATAAAGTTTTGGGGTTCTTATTCAAAGTGTTACCAACGCTTCAGACCTCAGAAAACGCTGTAGACCCTTGAACTAATGAAATGGATATATCTGTGGGAATTGTAGATTTGAGTACGTACTGATGAGAGTGCAAATAGGTGCCACAGAATAAACATATGTAGATCTCGAAAAATACACACATAGAGACAGAATGATTTTTCAATAATCATATTGAGGCTGAAGCTCTTCTTATTGTGTTCGCTTACGCATAGATTTCTTTTTGGAGGGTATCCACCTTCAGAGAAATGCAGTCTTTACTTGTCTTCCGTTTCCCAGATATGCTTCACTGAAGTTTCAACATCATCAGAGGGCTATTGCTTTCTTTCTATTAAAGGGAAAAAAATTCTCCTTGCTACTTACACACATATAAATTTCAGATTTAAGACAGTATTTGTAAACGTGAAAAACCGGCAAACTTCTGTAAATTTACCTTGTTTTGCTTTTTTATTTTATTATTTTTATTTATTAAGTTCTGTGTACTCGTTTTTTTCTCAGTTTCTCACCCCCATTGATATATAACTTAATGTAGAAGAGTTAGTTAATTCTAAATTTTATGATTGGATGTGCTACGTTTAGACCTAATTGTAACTAATTCTATGTATAGGATAGCATGTGTGTGTGTGTGTGTGTGTGTGTGTGTGTGTGTGTGTGTGTGTGTGTGTGTGTGTGTGCAAGTGGCTAATGGCTTGTGGATTTTGTTTGATTATTTGGTTTCTGTTCAAAATCGTTCAAATGGCTCTGAGGGACTTCACTGCTAAGGTCATCAGTCCCCTAGAACTTAGAACTACTTAAACCTAACTAACCTAAGGACATCACACCCATCCATGCCCGAGGCAGGATTCCTACCTGCGACCGTAGCGGTCGCGCGATTGCAGACTGATGCGCCTAGACCGCTCGGCCACCCCGGCTGGCTTGATTTCTGTGTGCATTTCGGTGTTTATGTGTTCGTGTTGTCCGACAGTCCTCTGAGGGCAGAGAACAGAGTTCTGTTGTTGGAAAGCCGACCTGGATTAGCCGAGCGGTCTAGGGCGTTTCAATCATGGACTGTGCGGCTAGTCCCGGAGAGGTTTCAGTCCTCCCTCGGGCTTGCGTGTGTGTGTTTGTCCTTAGGATAGTTTAGGTTAAGTAGTGAGTAAACATAGGGACTGACGACCTTAGCAGTTAAGTCCCGTAAGATTTCACACATATTTGAACATTTTTTTGTTGTAGGAAACTGCGTATTCATTTATTATTTGTATTCCTTCGATTATGCCCTTTTGTATTTGATAATTTTGTTCAATTAATACTTTTTTTCTGGGCGATGTTGCTGCATCTAAGATTTTTCAAGTTAGTGTCGATGTCTATTCGACTGTGTTTCGTGTCCATAAGGTGTTTAGCAAATGTAAAATGACAGCTGTTACTTTTTAATGCTGTTCTGTGTTGTCTTCACTGAGCAGAGTTTTGATTGCAATCGAAGCAGTTTCTTCCTGCATGTCGGGCCGGAGCCTGAAGATGGCGTAGTAAAACGCTGAAACTGATTGCCAAATAAAATAAGGTTGGAAATTTGACGTCTTAAAGGTGTTTAATTTGACATCCTCTATTGAACAGCTGAGTCCCACAACCATCTCTAAAAATATGGAAATGCAGGGAGTGGAGTTTTGGTAACTCTAATATATGTTGCACAGAAGGAAAATAATTCCGTTATGTGAAGACAACTACAGAAATGAATTACAGATAATTAAACAAATAGCTGGATATGATACAAAATGAATATGATTCAAACATTTTAGGGGAACTGAATCACAAAATTAAACTGAAATGAAGGGGATATCTAGCACAGAAAAATAAACAACTTTTCACCAACTTACAAACACGAAAACCCACACACATACACACACATTCGCACACACACACACACACACACACACACACACACACACACACACACACACACACACATTGAGAGAGAGAGAGAGAGAACAGAAATAAACAGAACATACACACAAGCACTCATGAACAATAAACTGCCATAGCAACAAGCAACAGCAAAGCAATCCACTGAACTGGCAACATACACAAAAAACAAGAATTAAAAACTGCCTTTAGAAAACGTAACTCTACGCACAGAAAACTAAGGACAACGAATACGAACACAGACAAACACAACACACCAGTTATTTACCAACTGACATACCTAGCGGCTATAATGTCATCTAGGTATCATCACATGTCGTGGCTTTAAAAATCAATGTCAAAATATTAGCAAAGCCAACGACTTACAGTGAAAAAACACTAGAATTTACTCGTTTCGAATGTCAAGCCCCTTCATTAGAATAACAGTGGAGGAGAATCTAAAAGTGACCGAAATAAAACACAAAAGAGAGGCAAAATAATAATAAAATCTGGTTGCTACTTCCCCTGTAGCTGTATCCTGTTAATACCCCAGTCAACGAAGAGCAAAAAATGTCTATTGGGGCAAAAAATTGTAGAACAGCAATTTCTGCCACACGCCTACGAGGCGGTGTGCTGAGCAACACTGACTGGTGGGGTTTGTGTGTTCGGGTGGGTTTAAAATACAATAACTTGAAAACCGTGCAGAGCGAGATATGGCAGTGAATAGCACACTGGATTTGCATTCCGAACAACGATGGTTTAAACCTGCGTCTGGCCGTACAGATTTACTTTTTGCGTGATTTCCCTAAATTGCTTCTGCCAAATGGTAGGACGGTTAGCTAGAAAGGGCAATGACGATTTCCTTCCTCATACTTCATACAATCCTAACTTGGGCTTCGTTTTTAATAATCTCAGTTTCGATGGGACGTTAAACCCAACCTTCCTTCCTTCGCATTTCAAGCGAAAATTTTTCCCTGTACAAAATTGTACATTCCGTTCAGCGTAGGAAAGGCCCCGATCATTATTTCCACGTTCAGAAGATGGATATACCACGGATTACTAAAAATATTTTTCTGGTTGTATAAAACTAATTTTTATCTGTAAGCGAAGTGGGTGAAAGATTAGCATTAAATGCGTTTACCACATCTAAGTGCAGTAGAGTTATATAGCAGGTAAATTGTCTCCCAGGGGTGCTACAGGTTGGAGGGGCAATATGTGCGGTGTTGTGGAGTTAGGGAGGGTAAGTCACCATTCTGTGTTCATGCCCTTTCCTCCTTCGTAGACCTGCAAGCTGAGAGTCGAGCAGATGAATTCCCTCTCTATCCATGGCATTAGATCACAAGAAACACTTATAATGTGCTTCAGAAAGATATAAGGGCTCTACAGTGTGCACTTTATGAATCACGGGTGACATAGTGAGCAGACAAGCAAGTAGTAGAGTGTATATTTTTCCATAAATATCTCTGAGCACTATGGGACTTAACTTCTAAGGTCATAAGTCCCCTAGAACTTAGAACTACTTAAACCTAACTAACCTAAGGACGTCACACAAAATTCGAATCTGCGGCCGTAGCGGCCACGCGGTTCCAGACTGTAGCGCCTAGAATCGCTCGGCAGCCCCGGCCGGCTTTCCACAAATGGGCTAACATTAAGTGCAATGCAGATGTGAGTTATTGTTAACTGTAACGCAGGTAATGGATATGGACACAATCCACACTGAAGCGCCAAAGAAACTGGTATAGTCATGCATATTCAAATACAGAGGCATGTAAACAGGCAGAATAAGGCGCTGCGATCGGCAACGCCTACATACAACAACAAGTGCGTGGCGCACTTGTTAGATCGCTTACTGTCGCTACAATGGCAGGTTATCGGGATTTAAGTGAGCTTGAACATGGTCTTAATAGTCGGCGCTCGAGCGATGGGACACAGCATCTCCAACGTAGCGATGAAGTGTGAATTTTCCCGTACGACCATTTCCCGACTGTACCGTGAATATCAGGAATGCGGTACAACATCAAATCTCCGACACAGCTGCGGCCGAAAAAGATCCTGCAAGAAAAGGACCAACGACAACTCAAGATAATGGTTCAGTGTTACAGAACAGCAACCCTTCTACAAACTGCAGTAGATTTCAATGCTGGGCTTTAGCAAGTGTCAGCGTGCGAACCATTCAACGAAACGTCATCAATGTGGGCTTTTGGAGCCTAAATCCCATTCGTGTAGCATTGATGGTACCACAAAACTAAGCTTTACGCTCCGCCTGTGCCCGTCAACACCGACATTCGACTGTTGTGACTAAACATGTTGCCCGGTCTGGCGAGTCTAGTTTAAAGTTGTATCGAGCGGAGGAGACAACCTCGTGAATCAATGGAACCTGCATGTCAGCAAGGGACTGTTCAAGCTGGTGGAGGCTCTGTAATAGTGTGGGGCGTGTGCATTTGGAATGGTATGAGACACCTGTAATGTTGTGGTGCGTGTGTAGTTGGAATGATATGGGATACCTGTAATGGTGTGGGGCGTGTATGGGACCCCAGATTCGTCTAGATACGACTGTGACAGGTGACACGTACGTAAGCACCGTGTCTGACCACCTGCATCCACTCATATCCATTGTGCATTCCGACAGACTTGGGCAAATCCAGCTGGACAAAGCGACACCCCACTCGTCCAGAATTGCTACAGAGGGCTCCAGGAACACGCTTATTAGTTCCGACACTTCAGCTGGACCGCAAACACCCCAGACATGAACATTATTGAGCGTATCTGAGATGCCATGCAACCTACTGGTCAGAAGAGGTCTCCACCCCCTCGTACTCTTACGGATATGTGGACAGCCCTGCAGAAGTCATGGCGACCATTGGCTCTAGCACTACTTCAGTCGAGTCCAAGCCATGTCGTGTTGCGACACTTCTGTGTGCTCCCGAGGGTGCTACACGATATTTGGCAGGTATACCAATTTCAAACGCTCTTCAGTGTACTTTTGTCTCAGCACACTCTTCTAGACTGTCATAGGAGAAATAGATTTTTAGTCATCCTGTACGTCAGCTATAGTGTTCTTCCGGCAAAATCCACTTCTTCCTACTATGAGTGCTGCTTGGTTTCCAGTTTGCAAACGTGGTATAACTCCTAAGCATTTACTAACCATTTCTCTTACGTTAGTAGACAAAATAGCTTCACTGAGCTCGTGTTTATGTAGTGGATTTATTTTCAGTTCATTGAGTGAGTACTTAGTTGCAATTGTTAAATTACTGTTACGTGAAACACGTTGCAGTTGTAAGTACTTAGGTACAAAGAACAAATGTAATGTTGGTGGAAAATGGATTGAATGGCAAAAGTGGTACCTTGTTGCTGTCTGTCTATGACAGCGTACTGTAAAGTTGCATTTTTTGCTTTAATCAGATGGTGGTGAATTAATGAATGACAAGAGAGTTGCTGCATTTCTCTAACGTAAGTTGTGTTACTGATAGACTGCATAAATAGTTTGAATTCACGACATGTTGGCACCTATAGACTGGGCTGTACTGAGAGTACCCATTTATCACACATCCACAGTATATTTTCGAAGATAGTTATGAATATGTGTGATGGAATGGAAATGACTACGTTCAGCGGTAATCTACTGCAATGCAATGCATGACTTACGTTGGAATATACGAAGGTCCATGATGCGTATTAGTCCTACTTCTGTTGCTGAGTGAGAAATTGAAGCCTCTGGGCCTCTTCGAATTTTGGGAGAGCCGAGACTGGGACGATATGTTTTATAGCCCTCATCTTGTAAAAAGATTCCAGACAGTTAGAGCGGAGACAATGAAGTCAGGCCGGCCGGAGTGGCCGAGCGGTTCTAGGCGCTACAGTCTGGAACCGTGCCACCGCTACGTTCGCAGGTTCTAATCCTGCCTCGGGCATGGATGTGTGTGATGTCCTTAGGTTAGTTAGGTTTAAGTAATTCTAAGTTCTAGGGGACCTCAGAAGTTAAGTCCCATAGTGCTCAGAGCCATTTGAACCAACGAAGTCGACTTTATTGAAAGCATAATGACATCGTGTTACACATGGTCACGGTCTTCAGTGTGATAGACATTGACAGCGCCGACTGTTGAGCTTCTTACAGAACAATTCACATAAAAGCTGAAAATACGTTTTTGCTTGTAAACAGGAAATGACCTTACTATATAAGCACGTGCTCAGTGAAGTACTCACGTAAGAGAGCTGTATATGAAATTCTGTGGACGTATAGTCTGTCGAAAGGGAAGCAGCTCTCATGATGGGAAAAATGGCGTTAGCTGCTGTTCAAGTCGTCTAAGAATCAGTTTCTCCTATAATAGTCTAGAACCGTGTGCAGAGATGTACGTAAAGTCAGGCCGCATTTGTCACCTGCCTTGTTGTTATTAGTAACTCATATCTGCAGTCCTTGTAGTGTTAAGGCACTTGGTACTAAATAAAAATTCCCCAGCCAGGTCTGCATACTGCGTCATAAGGCATCATAATAAGCGCTATGGAGGACGCTTATAACTTTCCGAAACACCATGCAATTGCTTTGTATGATGTAGTGGGGTAGGTAAAGTGGGGGAATCACTTTACCGCCGGCCACTGAGGCCGAGCGGTTCTAGGCGCTTCAGACCGGAACCACGAAGCTGCTACGGTCGAAGGTTCGAATCCTGGCTCGGGTATCGATGTGTGTGATGTCCTTATGTTAGTTAGGTTTAAGTAGTTCTAAGTTCTAGGGGACTGATGACCTCAGATGTTAAGTCCCATAGTGCTTAGTGTCATTTTGAATCACTCTGTCCTACCTTCAGTTTGCATTTGCAGACCTAACAAGAGGGGAAGAGTATGAACACAGTATAGTGACTCTCCCCCCTCCTGCCCCCCCCCCCCCTCCATCCTGTCTCACCCACAGAACACAATTTATCCTATAATACGGCTCTGCTGCACTTATAGGTGGTACACGCACTTACTACTCCTTTTTAACCCAGTTCATTTAAAAATACATATTAACTTTACACCGTTAGATCAGTATTTTAATAATCTGTGACCTTTCCATCCTAGAGAAAAAATACAAGGAATTCTTTCGTTTGAAATTGAATACAGTTTAATTTTGTTGTAGGGAACATTTTCGCTGAAAGCTGTGGTCTTGGAGTTATTCGAGAAAAAAATGTAGAAAAATGACCTAGAAACCAATCCCCACTGATCATGACTTTTAGTATGTACGTATGACATTTCCTCGCTGCACTCTCCACAAATTTGAAACTATTCGATTTTCACCTAGTTTTCCTTCGTGAACTGGACTGTAAGTCTAGTTTCACATCATCGCCAACTGAAAAATTAAATTAAAATAGAATGCCATATGTATTGCTGGGTATGGTCAGCGTCACAGTAACGGCTATATGCTGCATGGGCCGTGTGTCTTTCTGAAAGCCACGTTCCTGCACGCAAAAACAGAGCTCACGTTAGTGTGCACTTTGTGTGTAAACTTCAAATCCAGACTGAATACCTAAGGAACACAAATACACATCTAAGCCGGGCAGCCCGGAAATTCAAAACTTGTCATGAAGAGCAAGCTGTAAAATGGTAAACAGAAATCTAAAAAATAGGTGTTTTAATAAGCCGTCTGTATAATTTGCCCTTCCCTTTATGAGCTGCTCTACAATTTTGTTTCAATATTTTAGTGCATTCTTAAAATAAAGAGGTAGTTTATTATATTTACAGACTCAGATGCGTATTAATTGCCTTAAATCACTTTGATTCCGCATCACAGGTACGAGTCAGCTCACTCTATCTTAGAATGAAACAAGCTTTTTTATAACTTAAGCAGTAGTTCTTTTATGGTAAATCACAAATTCATTAATTAGGGCTGTACAATTTGTGCCACGATACACCAGTCCCTAAACTTTTTACTTTAAATTTTATTATTTCCGTCACATGACAGGGTAAGGGACTTAAGAGGAAAAATCGGGAAGTAGATTTGCTTTTAATGGTGCGTGAGCTTCAACGTTTTGTACAGAACTGACATAAGATTAACATAAATAAGTTTTCCTTAAATAAAGCCTCCATGTGGCCAGAAAGAACAGTGTTTCGTATGCTGTTAAATAAATTCTGAATTAGTAAAACAAAGCCACTTAAATAGTCTAGACAAATATTTCTGTCACTATGGACGAAGGCACTACAAAATATCTTATTGTTGATATATAATTTTAAGAACTGTAGCCTGTTGCTTGTCCTTTTATACTACATATTTGAAAATTCAAGACCTATTTTTGTGAGCTATGTGATCATCTCTTGGTGGGAACTTCTTGTTAAGGCAGATGGCGATGGAGAGAAGGTGTGAAAACTGAGACACTTGCTTCAAGATTTTTAAGTTGTCTCTACACTTTGCTAAACATCACTGCAATAACTACTACAACTACTGGAATTACTATCTACAAAATGTCATAGTTTACTGGATATGAAATTAAGGGGGGTATGCAACTACAATCCTAACTGGTTTATTTGTACTTTTCTGTAATGGTGCAGCATAATTTTTAGACGGTGACACTGTCCTTTATTCGACTTATTTTAAGTAATGGCGCACTTTTGTCATATCTAACTCATCGCTGACGAAGCAGCGGTAACTGTCCATCGCGCAAATGATTCCAGTTCAGATGACTATGATATGTGATGAAATACAGTTAACCTAAATCGATGATTCCTAAGAGTACTGCCACGAACTATACGGGTGGGAGTTAGACTAGTAACATCCGGTATTAAAGTTTTGGAGTAAGTGGTCGTACATTGTGAGCGCATAAAATTTCGCTGTTCACCTAGCTGCTGAAGGTGCTCGAACAAGGATTAATACAGTTGGTTCATTTTCTTCTGACACTGATTGTGTGTTAGTATAGCGGCCGTTTCATGTTTTTGTGTCTTCCGACGAGTAATAAAAATCGGCACAAGATACTGAAAGAGACTCCTACTGCTGACTGAGTACTCATACCTTGGTGGAATGACAGTTCGGTGTGCTGGGAGTAGTGCTCTTCACCCCTGGTCCCTTAATTAAGTACCATTTTTTGCGAATCAGTCTCGCAGCACAAATCCCCAAGCGATTGGATAAAAGACCAGATGATTCCGGTGTATAGGAGGGCGGACTCTCGAAAATACAGATCAGTATCCTTTACTTGTAGCAGAATTTTCTATTACATCTAAAATTGGAATGCAATAAATTTTCTTGAATAAGTAAAGACTTCTTTCCCAAATCGGCACGGACCTAGAAAGCGTCGACCACGCGAAACTCAGATTTCCCTTTCTTGCACAATATCCTTCGACTCTTGAAAGAAGAGCAATAAGCGGAAACCATATTCTTTGACCTCCAGAAATTGTTTGACATAATGACACGTGCAGACAGTTAAAGAAAGATCGACCGTACTGAATGGGTTTCAGGTATGGGTGTAGCTCGAAGACTTAATACAACCCAGTAAGTTGTCCACAACGGCGAGTGTTCGGTAGAGACAAAGGTATCGTTAGACGTGACCCAGGGATATATGACAGAATCAATATTGGTCTCGATATGGTATGTCTTTCCTAAGAGTCCTCAGGTTCATTTTCTCTGATCTCTTGATAAATATTCGCAGTTTCATTTTGCAATGTGTAGCTGAAGTCATCCCCAACAAATCTGCTCATCACGTCTGCTATGCGATGCACAAATTCGACGGACCCGATCTAGCATTGGATTCAAGTCGAGTGGGGTTGGTCATTGGTGTTTTTCAGACGTGGAGGTCAGTATTTTTACTACCACCTTATTTACCACGCAAAGGCCAGTGTAATAAGATAAAAATTCTATATACAGACAAAAGATTCCTCGATTCAGTATGGCCCCACATGGACAACCTAAATATCGATGTAACACTTAACAAATACGGCTTTCGGCTTTGAACTGAACTTCTTATTCGAGAAAATAATCACTTATCATTAGTTACTTCTTGCTTGGCTTCTACTAGCTACCTCCAAACACTAGTACAGCACCAATATAATATTGAGCTACCCACACTTCGTGATCAGTACACCAATTGCGTACATTCAGAATGCATCCATGTCAGAGAATATAGCGGTTTTTGTACATAAGTATAAACCACAGGTACAATTACAAGTTCCGTAGCGAAACAACAGACAAACCATAGAATTTGGAAGAGATCCACTGCTGTAAAAAGATTTTAAATTACGCTTAGCTGTGGTTCAATCACGCCCACCTCTCATACTGATATGAATCGGCTTACTTTGTGACACAATATTTATTTTAGCACGTCCCACGTTCAGTACACAATATTCACGTAGCACAGCCCCACGAGCATTGTGTACACATGCAGACTAAAACAACGAATTCTTAAATTCACATAGTTTGCTGTCAAATGTTCAGTTTGGTTTTAGAAATGGTTTAACAACTGAAAATGCTGTATTCTCTTTTCTCTGTGTGATTTTGGACGGATTAAATAAAAGGTTGCGAATGCTGGGTGTTTTCTTTGACTTAACGAAGGCTTCTGACTGTGTTGACTACAAAATATTACTGGAGAAGTTGGACCATTATGGAGTAAGGGCAGTAGCTTACAATTGGTTCGCCTCTTACTTTGAGAACAGAAAGCAGAAGATAATTCTCCGCAATACTGAGAGTGGTGGGGATGTTCAGTCCGAGTGGGGCGTTCCCCAAGGGTCGGTGCTGGGGCCACTGCTGTTTCTTATTTATATAAATGATATGCCTTCTAGTATTACAGGTGATTAAAAAATATTTCTGTTTGCTGATGACACCAGTTTGGTAGTGAGGGATCTTGTGTGTAATATTGAAATAGTATCAAATAATGTAGTTCATGAAATAAGTTCGTGGCTTGTGGAAAATAATTTGATGCTAAATCACAGTAAGACTCTGTTTTTACAGTTTATAACTCACAATTCAACAAGAACCGATATTTTGATCGGACAGAATGGGCATATTATAAGCGAGACGGAACAGTTCAAGTTCCTAGGCATTCGGATAGATAGTAAGCTGTTGTGGAAAGCCCATGTCCAGGATCTTGATCAGAAACTAAATGCTGCTTTATATACCATTAGAACAGTATCTGAAATAAGTGACACTTCAACACGAAAAGTAGTCTACTTCGCATATTTTCAGACGCTTATGTCGTATGGGATTATTTTTTGGGGTAATTCTTCTGATTCAAAAAGGGTACTTTTGGCTCGAAAACGGACTGTTGGAGCTATATGTGGTGTAAGTTCGAGAACCTCTTGTCGACCCCTACTCAATAGTCTGGGAATTCTGACGTTGCCCTCACAGTATATATTTTCTTTAACGTCGTTTGTTGTTAGCAATATTAGCCTATTCCCAAGAGTTAACCGCTTTTACTCAGTTAGTACTAGCCATAAATCCAATCTACATGTAGAATGCACTTCCTTGACTCTTGTGCAGAAAGGAGTGCAGTATTCTGCTGCATCCATTTTCAATAAGCTACCACAAGAACTCAAAAATCTTAGCAGTAGCCCAAACTCTTTTAAGTCTAAACTGAAGAGTTTCCTCATGGCTCACTCTTTCTATTCTGTCGAGGATCTCCTGGAAGAGCTACAAAATTTAGAAAATTCCAGAGTTACATTGCTGATTTTCTTTATTTAAACATACGACTTGTCACCTGAATATTTTTTTTAATATTTCATTTTATCTGTTTCTAATATCGTGTTATAATTTCATGTATTAACTCGTTCCATGAGCATGGAGACTTCTCCTTATTTGGTCGCACGGAACAATAAATAAATAAATAAATATATTTTTACCGAGACTGGTCACTAGACAGATGCGCAAACCACTACGCCATCCTGGCACAGTGGTTTTGCAAGGCCCCTTCCTGACAGTTCAGCCTACTTAGTACTCCACCTAAGCTTGAACAACACCGCAAAGTCTCTCCAATTTTATTGGAATAGCACTTCAGCATCGAATAAAACAGATGATATTGCCTGAAACCCAGGGCGTAGGTGCTTTAGTCAAATGAAACTCTATGGCTGCAGAGACCTTTTCAGGTCTCAAACATCTATTAAGTATAAACGCAGACTAGAACAATGAATGAAAATTTGTACCAACGTCGGGATTCGAGCCCAGGTCTCCTCCTACGGTAGTCCGTGTGCTTACACAGAGTCACTGTGCCAGGCTGGCGTAGTTGCTAGATTATCTGTCTAGTGGACAGGAAACCCGGTTTCGAATACTGGCCTTGGTAAAAATTTTCGTTCGTAGCTTCAGTCTGCATGTATACGTCATAGATGTTACAGACTTGAAATTGTCTAAGGAACCATACAGTTTCATTTGACCACGAGCTACAGCCACAATTTTTGGATAGGTTCCGGACACCATGACTCAGTCTGAACACTCTCACTGGGCTCCTTGCAATATGCTGAAGGCGTTCCTCTCATTCATGGAATGACATGTGTGCGACGAGAGAAAATATCGCCCGCTATTACAGGTCTTGTCCACGTCTCAGCGCTGGCGATTCTAACCGTGTCCACCCGGTGTCGGCGAGCACGCCAACCCAGTGCGGGTCTTGGATTTGGCTTCCTGCAGAACTGTTTTTCTTTATGTCTCTCCAGCAAATCTCGTCACTCACCGACCTCTTTCCAGGCTCTCCCGCAGCGACGCTCACACCGTTCACACGTGCTGCAACAGCTGCCCTCTGGCGGCGTCGCTACCACACACCCAAGAACAAAATTCTCGATGACGAAAAAATAGCCGAGCCGATCCACACGAAACACCGTTATAAACAAAATCGTTTTTAAAATTGAATTTAACTTGCCCAATCGATTAGTCAACTGCGACATATATTTTGTCAATATGTACGCAACGCCCCGAGAGTAGATTACATTCCATTAAAACTACTGATAGCATTGAGAGAGCCATCCATGACAAAACTGTACCACCTCGTGAGTAAGGTAAACCTACGTTTCTAGCAATTGTTGTCTTAGATAAACCTTTTGCCAGTGTTGACTGGAACACTCTCTTTCATATTCTGAATGTGGAATGAGTCAAATACAGGTAGATAAAGGCTATTTACAGTTTGTACAGAAAACAGAGGGCAGTTATAAGAGTCGTGGGGTATGAAACAGAAGCAATGGTTGGGAAGGGAGTGAGCGAGGGTTGTAGCCCATCAGCGATGTCATTAAATCTATATATAGAGAAATCAGTAAAAGAAAGAAAAGAAAAATTAGGTATAGGAATTAAAATCCATGGAGAAGAAATAAAAACTTCGAGCATTGCCTATGACAATGTAATTCTGTCAGAGACAGCAAAGGACCTGGAAGAGCAGTTGAACGGAATGGACAGTGCCTTGAAAGGAGGATTCGAAATATGGTGATCCAGAAGAATGCTGAAGATCATATGGGTAGATCTTGATGACTAATGAGGAGGTACTAAATAGAATTGGAGAGACTAGGAATTTGTGGCACAACTTGACAAGAAGAGAAGATCGGTTGCTAGGCATCAAGGGATCACCAGTTTAGTACTGGAGGGCTGCGTGAACGATAAAAATCGTAGTGGGAGACCAAGAAATGAATACACTAAGCAGATTCAAAAGGAAGTAGCTTGCAGTTGGTACTTGGAGATGAAGACGTTGCACAGGATAAAGTATCATGGAGAATTGCGTCAAACCAGTCTCTGGACTGAAGATCACAACAACGTGTACACTGCGTTCACAAACGTCACGGGGCAGCCATAGGCACATATACAGATGGTGGTAGATGCGTGCACGAGGTATGAAAGGGCAGTACATCGGCGGAGTTGTCGTTTGTACTCGTGTGATTCATTTGAACAGGTTTCCAACGTGATGTTAGCAGCACGACGGGAATGAAATATCTTTGAACGCGGAATGTTAGTTGGAGCTAGACGCATGGTGCATTCCACTTCGGAAAACGTTAGGGATATTAAAGTTCCGAGATCCACAGTGTCATGAGTGTGCCGAGAATACGAAATTTTAAGCAATACCACTCACCACTGTCAAAAAGTGGCCTTCACATAAAACCCAAAGTAGCAGTGATTGAGTAGAGTAGACAGTGCTAACAAGCAAGCAATACTGTGTGAAATAACAGTATAAGTTCATGTGGGACGTAGGATGAACATATCCTTTACGACAGTGCGGGGAAATTTGGTGTTTTTGGGTTACAGTAGCGACCAACGCCTGTGCATTTGGTAACAGCACGACATCGCGTGCAGCACCTCTCCTAGGCTCGTGACCATATCAGTTGGACCCGAGACGTTTGAAAAACCGTGGCCTTGATAGATGTGTCCGGATTTCAATTGGTAAGAGTTGATGATAGATTTCGGTGACGGCGCAAACCCCATGAAACCACGCACCCAAGTTGTCATCAACGCGCCGTGTATGCTGGTGGTCGCTAAATAATGCTATGGGCCGTGTTTACATAGAACGGTCGGGTCCTCACGATGTTCATCTACTTGGAGACCATTTTCAGCCATTTGTAGACATCACGTTCCCCGACAACGATGGAATTTGTATGGACTGCACTGCGTCATGTCACTGGGACACAGTTGTTCGCGACTGGCTTGAAGAACTTTCTGGGCAGTTCGAATGAATGGTTAGGGCTGCCCAGATCGTCCGACATGAGTCCCATCGAAAATTTATGGGACATAAGCGACTACTTAATTTCTTAGTTAATTCCCGAAGTTCTCCAGAGAATCTTGCTGGAAAAAAAGGTTATTGCGGATACATGGCTTAAGCATAGTCTAGCAAATGTTTCCAGAATGAAATTTTCGTTCTGCAGCCGAGTATGGGCTGATCTGAAACCTCCTGGCAGATTAAAACTGTGAGCCGGACCCAGCGGGTATCTGCAGTAAGGTCATAGAAAACACCCCTGACATTTCTTAGAAGAAAAGCCCTGTATGAAGAAACGAACGGACAGACAGAGTGAGTAGGAACCAGCAAGCTGTAGTCCGTGGGAAAGTTTCATCCTTAAGTGTCTGTAAGATAATACGAGCCGACAGAATTTCATTTGGTATGGTAAACGGCATCTTGCTCTAAATGTAGAAGATTGTAAGTAGGATAAAAAGTCAGATAATGTGCACATACAATATTCGTGGTTTGCTATTTGAAACAGTCACTTGGGTCAAATATCCCTGTACACAGATGCAACAGAAAAATAACAGTAAATGGAACAAGAATAAAGTTCTGTTGTAGCAAACAGCAACACTCGATTTCGATTTGGTTGGAAAATTCTCGGCAAGTGCAGATGATCTACGAGAGTCGTTCAATAAGTAATGCCCCACTTATTTTTTAAAAAAGCCATTAATCTACATAGAAAATTGCCTTGTTGGTGCTTCACATTTGATGTTTGTTCTGTGTGGCGTTGAAGTTTCGAACCGTTCTGGCAGATGACAGAGCAGTAGTACATCGTCAAAATGTTTACATACGACTCACGTTACAAGTAGCGTTCTGTTATTGAAGTCTTGTGGGCAGAAAAAGAAACCGCGATGAACATCCATCAACGATTGTGTACAGTGTATGGCGATGCTGTAGTTGGTAGGAATACAGTTGGGCATTGAGTAAAGAAAGTTACAGCCTCAGGAAAAGCAGAAACAGATCTTCGTGATCAGCCACGCATGGGACGTCCTGTCACAGCCACTGCTCCATACATGCTGAATCGTGCGGATGCCATTATTCGTGCCGACCGGCGCATCACAACTCGACGATTGGCTCTACCGTTGTGGATCAGCAGCCGAAGTCCGTCTGCAATGATAGCGACTCTTGGATATTCAAAGAGGTTCTCACAATTGGTTCCTCATCCATCCTACAATCCAGACCTGACACCCTCGGACTTCCAACTCTTTGGGCCCTTTAAACATTCTCTACCGGAAACACGACGAGAGTGTCAGTCATGCAGTGAAAACATCGCTACGCCTCCAGGACAAGAGCTTTAACCAGGAGGGAATACATGCTCTTCCACAACGTTGGCGTACGGCCACAGAACGTGATGAAGACTATGTAGAAAAGTAGAACATGGACAACACCTATTGGTGTATATTGTCACCAAATTCTGAGTCTTAACAACAAATATGTTCTGAGAAAAAAATTTGGGGCATTACTTACCTAACGGCATTCGTACAAAGGAGAATGCGTAATGTACCCTTGTGCAACCGATTCCTGAGTATTATTTGACTGGTTTGCAGCCCCACTTGTCAGATTTCTACATCTACATCTACGTGGATTATCTGAAAATCACATTTATGTGCCTGGCAGAGGGTTCATCGAACCACCTTCACAATTCTCTTATTCCATTCCCGTATAGTTCGCGGAAAGAATGAACACCTATATCTTTCCGACTGGAGAACGGTACTACTGCCAGCGTACCGTATCATGTAAACACCTCGTAGACAAAATAAATAACACCTCTCGTGAATGCATAAACATATTTGCTTTTCCTTGATCTATTTCCGAGCAAAATAGGAAAGGGAATCACTAACTGTGGTACGATGTACCCTAGACCGTACGCTGCATTGTTGCTCGTGGAGTGTTTGTGTAGATATAGGCCAGCCTCAGAACAGAAATGAGATTCTAGCATTATTCTACGGGCAGCTTGTATACTTAATACAGAACAGAAAGCGATGAATGCTCAAGAGTCTGGCCCAACAAGTGGGTGTTCCCACGAATTTGAGGGTCTGTTTCGGAAGAAGCCACGTACTGATCTGTGTTTCGTCTGAGAAGCTGATGCTACCAATTTGTATTCAGCACTGGATCACCGGAACTGGTACCTGCTTAATGCCGATCCGTCTAATTACGTTAATGTCACTGTGTTACTAGGGCCACTCCGAGCATAATTACCACTCAGGCGCGAACAGGTTAGCTGTTAGTTTGGCAATTGTAGTGAGAGCTATGCAACTAAAAGCTGTCCGATCTCTCTGCAACCAACGAGCAGTGATGATGGTAACAATACAATGGGAACTAACCTAACTGGAAGATATTTTAATTGAAGCACCATTTATCGTCATTATTCTGAGCAAATTTTAGCACACAAAACGCCTACTTCAGTCCTCTGATGCTAAATAAAACGGATTATTTCATACATATACGTTTCAGCCGAGTATTATCTGGGCAAAGTGAAACACGTGGATGATGATTGCAGCTGTGACACGTTCGTTCCTAGAAGAGTGAACTGTTATATTGCTTTCACATACATTTATCTCACGAAAAGGCCTTCAACCTTGAATTAGAGAGATTCGTTACCACACGGGTGCTTACCGACAGTCATTCTTCCCGCTGACTATTGTCGACTGAAACAGGAAACAGAGTGTGTGTAGTGGCAGGTGTAAATGTTGACATTTATTTTCAAGAAGCTGAATACTGGAACTCTCTTTTAGCTTTAGAGTAGGAACAGCATTTTGAGTGACAGGTGGGATTGTTGTGACATTTATTCCATCGGGAGACGAGGTTATCAATTCCTGTTTCGTAGAACGCGATCGGCAGCTGACAGATTCATACCCACAGATCACACCCACTCATGTACATCCTTGTGCTACAGAAATCAACGTCCATGCACGTTTTTACTCAGGTGGCCAAAGATGTGAAAGTCGCCTAGTGAAATAACCGGACTGTATGGAACATGTTTCAGTGTTTTCCAAACCAAATCGCTGAAGCGTAACCTTCGTCCAATTGGCAGTGTGGTTTCGGGCGTGACGTGCGACAGACTGATTCCGTCCGAAAGCATTCCGAAAGTCCGATGGCAAATGGCAAAGCCAACAGTGTAATCATCCCACATCTCCCCTGCCAAAGAAATCCGAGGCTGTTCATCAAAATCTTTACTGACTGCAGGAGCCCTTTGCCAGTTGTATGCCATGAAGTCGAAACGCCCAGGAATGCTGTCGGACGGCGTCATCCTGTTGCTTGATAGCACCCGCCCCCACACTGTTAAACGCACGAACACCGTGCCTCAGACACTTGGTTGGGAAACACTTCAACATCCAAGGTACACACCTTTGGCCATCTGAAGAGCAGGAATGGAGGCAGCTCTTTCACCTAACCAGTTTCCATAGCGAATTACAGAGTCAAAATTTTGCGATATTTTACTCTTGATACAGTATGTTATCTGCTTTAGAGGTCGGTAAATCGAATCATATCTCCACAAGGCTGAGAAGGAAGCAGTTTCACTTTGCTCTATTGCCTTGAACCAAAATAATTCACTCTAGAAGAAGATCGTGATAAGTATCACATGAATGTTCAAGATAACTTTTCACATAAACACTGATATAAACCACTCGATACCAATAAGGTCATTAATCAAAGTTGGCCATGGCGAAAAATTTGTAAAACGCAAGATTGCGTAGCAGTAAATTTGAAAATAATTCAATATCGTGCTGTAAGGAAATTAAATTCTTTTGGCATTCATTAAAATGACAAACTGCCAATCGCAACGCAGTATTTTATTGGGAGCCATTAATACTAAAAAGCAAATCAGTATGTGGCTTATCATGTTCAAAATTCACATTTATTTTTTGTGTAAAAGAAGATAATTACATCATGTTCTGCTTAATTTCGTAAACTGGGTCTTTTCAGTACATTCACCTGTCTCATATGCACACAAACACAGACACTTACATAAACACAAACACACACACACACACACACACACACACACATATATATATATATATATATATATATATATATATATATATATATATATATATATATATATATATATATGCTCCTTGCTGACGAAACCTAACGGTGGCAGGTGGAAAAAGTGATGCTAATCTCAACAACTGTGTCATGTCTGGAGTTGTATGAGGCCGCAGAAACGTCTGGAGTTGTATGGGGCCGCAGAAACGTTGTGTCCAAAATGCTTGTAAGAAGAGGCCAAATGCATGAATCTGGAAAAGATTCATGAAAGAAAAGTGTAAAGTGGCGGGAACATTTTTTAATAAACTAACTGGCATAATGTGTGGTACTGTATATGGCATCAGATATGTACCATTACCAACAGTGCATATGGTTGATGATTCATTTACTGATGTCGTTGAAAGTTATTTAATAAGTTGCAGGATAACGTATGAAAGAAACGATTACGTACTCTGTTGTTTAAAACTAAACCCACTGGAAAGAGGTACGCTGCATGAGATGTTCAAAATTATGGTTATTATAAACGGAAATATCTCTTCTATACACCGTATACAGTGGTGCATCATTGTTGAGAGATGATGACGTACACATCGGTACAGGAGAGAGAGAAAATGCACTTGATATTTATGACAAAGTCGATCACCAATGACTCGCCATCACATATCGGCTTTGATTACAGGAATATGCTGAATGAATTGGTAGGCTGATTAGTTTTCTTCCTAGCTTCGAAGTTGGTATGTAGTAATGAAGCTAAGAATGAAATACTGCAACATTTGAAACGTCCCCGTTGAACAATTATACATGACTGTGCTTAAACTGACATTCAATATTTTTAGCGCAACGCAATTTGACTTTCAAAAATCCCTACAAAAGAATGGCCCTGACTAATATTAACTTATACGTTTCACAAATCACTTACCTCACAAAAATCTTGGTTACTCAAACCACTGCAATACAGCGAGCACCACTACTGCCAGCTAAATAAATTACTGAAGGCACTAACTACTGATAGGTATAGTTAGCAAATGAAAGATTTTAATAGAGAACAAACAATGTATTTACCTTAATAGTTTTCAAAAGGCATAATATATATAGCAGTTCATGACATCCAGTCTTACAAATTTCAAAACTCCTCCATCTCCCTCCCCACATCCAACACTGCTGGCGGCTCACCTCCAACTGCGCAACGCTACGCGCTGTTAACAGCCGACTGCCCAACGCTACAATGGCGAGTATTACAACAATGCAACCAGCCACACACTGCACACAGCACAGCCAGTGATGTTCACACAAAGGTGGCGTTACCAATAAAAAAACCTAAACAGCCTACTTACATAGCCCCCATGCTCCCGACAAACAATTTTGCTAATTGTTTTGGGCACTGGCCAATACAGATTTGAAAACAATTTTCTTAATTATAATTACAATAACAAAGAAATCAAATGCACACGTTTATTGATACAATGTTGGTCAAAAGCTAAAATCTTCTCACAGTCCTTAAAGACAGTCCTGATGGTTCATCACAGTAAAACTGCTGTTGGTTTTCTCAAAGTCTGAGCAGTAAAAGGCAATGTACATGGAAGTAGAGGATTTCCATGCAGTCTTGACGAAGTAGTGTTGTCCTTCCAACGGACGGAAAGACAGTGCTGACTCTTGACATCCTGACAGGTAATGGGCCACAACAGAGCAAATCCACAGCAGAGTCAGTCGAAGTTTTGAAGATTATTGGTAGGTAGGTTATCACAGAGAAGACCCACTGTAGTCCTGGTAGAGATTATGGTATTAGTGGGCCACCAGAGATGCAGACCCACTGCAGTCCTTGTAGAAATAATGGTATGACCCACTGTAGTCCTTGTAGAGATGGCCAGCAGCCATCTGTTGCGACTGTGCAGGTGAACAATCACCACCTTTTTCACAAACCAGAGTCCCTAACCACTACTCATTATTCCTTACCTTATTCGTCGATACTTCTTCAATATTACATCATAACAGATATGTAGCATAATCAAATAACTCATATAGCATCAGCTTATAGATCATAAACATACCGCAACAGCGTAATACACATCGTCATCATAACATCATAAAACCTCAGCCAAATCTCAAAATCGTCGTAGCTTCCTTCAATAATTTCAAAACCTAAGAAAATTCTCTGCTCATGTCAAAATGTCATCTACCTCAAACGTACTTTAAAAATCATCATCCCATACCAAATACATCATTCAAAGCTCTCGTAGTATCACAATGGTTCCGAAAAAGTATGACCAGTTCACAAAGTACAGACAAAATACAGTTTCATAAGTGTGAAGTTATCCAACTGTGTATTTGCGTAAACATCTGTCACTGACGTAGTATAAAAAATCTTTGTCTCTCTCAGTTATATTATCAGATACCTGTGTAATTCTGTGTTAGGGAAATATGGTACCGATGTGTAAAGTTGTATAAACAAATACCATATTAGCTAGGGCTCCTTGTGCTTGCCATACACATGGTACATAAAGTAAGCGTGTACCCCCCCCCCCTGAGGATTAATGTAATTATACCCTCAGGTGTTACAGATTGCAGCAATGGACTGAAATGTATCATGGAAAAACTTTGTATCATTGTACTTCAAATATCTTTAAAACTAAATGTTTTAAGTACAAAATTAATCACTCAAGTACGAGTACTGTAGCGCTAAACTGAGCGTCTTGTTGTAAGATAATCTCTGTGGAAGTGTCGTAGTTATCGTCCTCCGAAAGCTAAGTTCTGCAGAAGTCAATGTCCTTACCTTATGATAAACAAAAGTGAAATGCAATGCGTATAGATATCGTAGTTATTACGTACCTTATCGTGATCAAGAAAGTACTATAATGTAACATATTGTTGTGCAACGTAAAAGGCTCTCTCATTGTAGCTATACCACAAAAGTTACTATTAAAACATGTTTTACTTTCCAGAATAATTCAGAAAAACTGTGCAGATATAAAACAGATGCACCGCAAAAGCAAAATTGTAAATTGTCACTCATTAGTAGCTTCGCGATATAATCGTGTAGCTGTCACATGTAATAACCACTGTGTCATCTGGTATCTCACAGGAAGTACTTTAAATCCGGAAGGTATTTTCAAGTAAACCAAAATGATGCATTGAAATCTCGTTAGCAGTACTGGTAAATGTTCTAAGTATGTAAGCCTTACGGTCGTTACGTAATCGTGCCACTAACAAGCAAGAATGTACAAATAACAACACTGTGTCGTCTGTTCACTGTAAAAATGCGTTCGTAATTTCAGTTTAAATAAGTTCTCTTGGTTCTTGACTGGATATATAACTTCTAACTTTGTTGCATGTTAAAAGATTCTAAGTCTGACAAATTGTACTAGTAGCGTGAAGTGAAAAATTTTATGGCAAAGACAAAGTTAAAAAGTAGATTATCTTTCAATAAACGGTTTTACATGTGAAATGTGGTGTAAACCTTTACTCTTTCTACTATGCAGAGCTCCAGGTTCAACGGAATTATCATGTGGTATATGGTACACCGGTAAAGAATGGTCAAATTTTTCTCAAGGTTACCGTCTATGTTATTTTTCTCTGGGCCAGCCGGCACACGTGGCTGCCTGCGGTGCGAGTCATTGTCTGTCTCTTTTTTGGCGCGCGTCGTTATTGGGATTAGGAGACCTAACTTCTACAAATTCATCTTGACGAGAAGGCCCTGCCCTGTTTGAAGCTCGACAGTTCTGATGCAATTCAGGACTGTCGTTACGATTATATCGCCTGTCGTCATGTCGGTAGATTCCATGGTTTTTTTCTTGCCGGTCACGTGGTGGAGGATTTCTCCCTGAATCTTAACTGCGCGCTGAACTGTTGCGTCTGAAGTTATTCTGTCTCCCTTGATAATAATTGTTTTTGTTCCCATATTGTCTGTTTCCCTGATTGTCTCTGTGATAGCCACTACCGCGGAGAGGTGATCTTTCCCTGTAATTATTACTACTCTGCCAACGGTTGTCATACGAGTGGTGTCTGTTTTGGTCACGATTTGTGTTGTGAGAACAGCCTTGTCATGTCCAGTTATTATTTCTTTCATAGCGGAATTGTGACAGATGTGACCTGTAATTGTTGTGTTCCTGTTTTCGCGTTCCACGATTGTCAGTGTCAATTTCTAATTCTTGTAAGAGTCCCTGAAAAGCTTCAATGTCGTCTTTGCAACGTCCTGCCAAAATAATATGTCATAAATGTTCAGGTAATTTGATTAAGCAAATGCGGATGAGTTCTGAGGGGCTGTATGGGTTTGACAGGTACTGATTCTTGTGCAACATGTCTTCAAAATATTTCACAAGACTGGAGAATTAAGATTGTTCGAAATGTTTCGTCATTATGATGCTATGTTTTACTCGGTCGTGAATAGCTTGAGACCAATATGCTGAGAGGAAGGCATGATAAAATTCTCCTTCACTGTGACAATCGTGAACGACCGATCGCATTCTTACAGCTTGTTCATTCTCTAAGTAGCCACACATAAATTCTAATCTGTAATGCAGTGACCAGTTGGGACGAAAACAATGAGAGAATTGATGAAGCCATACTCGTGGATGAATGTCGTTGCCAGAATTCTTAAATGTTTTGAATCTACGTGTAGTAATGAACAGCTTATAGTCAAAATCATCGTGTCGGTGAGTCGCACATCGCTCATTGTTACTTCGTTTCGGTGGTTCCATCTCAAAATTAAATGCGTCTTACCAATTTCGTTCATAATTTCCGAAGTGTCCTGTGTTATTATTTTGTGGTTGTTCCGTATTCCTATGTCCCTCTTCCCGTACTGGAGAGCGAGTGTCCTCTGAAATATGTAATTCTTGTATTACTTGTGCCAACTGATCTTGTATTTCCCGGTTATCTCTTTTGTACTTTGTATTGATTTGATTTTGATTCTGTTTGAATTTTCTAATTTGTTCACACTCTTCAGTGCAAGTGAAGGCTACAGGTCTTGTATCATTCAGATCATCAACCACATTTGTAGATAAGTTAGTGAACTGATCCGAAAGTTCGGGTACTTTATCCGATAGTGAAATTATTTCCTCTATGTGTTTTTCTGAACCAAGGTTCAGAGTGTCCATTTGTGTTGAAATCGTATCTACTGTGTCCTTTAAGTTTTCTTGAGTTTTTGCAAGTTGCAAATCGGTAGATGCAACTCAGTCAATTTTAGCTTGGAAGGTCTCATGGTTTTCATTTCTTTTATGGCTGCTTCGTGATTCTGAAATGCAATTTCATGCCGCGAAAAAATAGGTTGAAAATGCTCACAAATTTGTGTTTTTACGTCATTACAGACTTTTTGACATTTCGATTCAGTGTTATGTAACTCATTACTTAAATCTTCATGTGTTTGTGCAAGTGTGGTGTCTAACTTCCGAAGAGTTTGTTCCATTGCGTCTAACTTTTGAAGCTTTTGCTGTGTTTGTCTCTGGTGTTGTTCCATTGTGTCTAACGTTTGAAGATTTTGTTCCATTGTGTCTAACTTTTGAAGATTTTGTTCCATTGCGTCTAACTTCTGAAGCTTTATTCCCATTTGTTGCATTAACTGTAATAACAATGCACTGGTGTCTAAAACATGTTCCTCAGTGCTATTCGGCAGTGCATTTTAACCGACAATACTGGCATTTTGAAAAGCAGAAAATGTGTCTTGACTTATTTAAGAAAACGGTGCGGACACAAAACCTGAATTTACAGGATTTGCAAGATTGTGTCCTGTCATTTCGGATTCCTGAGGCGAGCTGTTGCCGACCGATCGATCGATAATGCTTCCCTGTTCACTAATTGTTTCGCTGTATAGCCATTATTTACCCCCGCTCCATTTCCCTATGCATAATTACCAAATTACTACTTTCAACATTAGTTAATTCATTACTCGGCGGCGCTACACATTGCTTTCGTCTTCACTGCCATTTCTCACTTTACTTTGGAGCCTAGTATTACGTTTTTCACACCCCATTATTGTCACAATATTTCACACGATAACACAGAAAAACACAATTTGAAGAGCAAAATAATAAAACACATTAACATAGCACTGAAGATAATATCTAGTTAATTGCAAGCGCAGCTGCGAAATACTTCGTGTAAAACTACATGTATGCCACAACTGTTTTACTTTACAACAATGAAAGACTGCAACTATAAAGGAAAGTCTCTCTATGTTTACGCGCTAGCAATTAACAAAATCTACACTATTTACACAAACTACAAGAGAAAATCAGAAGATTCCAGTGAGGTATCCTCGGCTAAGGGTTGGCATATGAAATGTCCCCTTTGAATAATTATACATGACTGTGCTTAAACTGACACACAATATTTTTAGAAATCTGACTTTCAAAAATCCCTACAAAAGAATGGCCCTGACTAACATTAACCTATACGTTTCACAAATCACTTACCTCACAAAAATCTTGGTTACTCGAACTACAGCAATACAGCGAGCACCACTACTGCCAGCTAAATAAGGGATTCAAATTACTGAAGGCACTAACTACTGATAGGTATAGTTAGCAAATGAAAGATTTTAATAGAGAACAAACAATGTATTTACGTTAATAGTGTTCAAAAGTCATAATATATATAGCAGTTCATGACATCCAGTCTTACAAATTACAAAACTCCGCCATCTCTCTCCCCACATCCACCACTGCTGGCAGCTCACCTCCAAATGCGCAACGCTACACGCTGTTAACAGCCAACTGCCCAACGCTACAATGGCGAGTATTACAACAATGCAACCAGCCATTGACTGCACACAGCACAACCAGTGATTTGCATACAAAGGTGGCGTTACCAATAAAAAAAACCTAAACAGCCTACTTACACATTAACTAATTATATCTGTTCTAATACAAAATACGTAACTGGTCTCAAACTACGAATGTTCACAGGTGATGGGGTGCGATATGGCTTTTTGGTAACCAGAGAACAGGTAACTCACACGTCATTTAGTCGTGTGTGCTCATGTGCGAGGCACTCGTTAATTTCACCACAAACTAAAGCGTTTACTTAAAGTATTTACTCCACACACTTGTCGACAGTAGATTTGGCTCAGCTCTGTGAAATATAACAAGCGTAATATTTCCTTGGCAGGAAGATATTCATCGGCAAGGGTAATTTTGTTGACTAAGAGTTTCTGCTTGTTGTTACAAGCCATAACTTGTCCTAGGTTATGTGCAAAAAGGCCGAAATGCATTTTCGTCTGTTCATCAAAATATGTCATCCTTGGAGATTGATAAAAGTATTGACTTGCTAACTGCTTTTGATTGGTGCTACAAGTTTGAATCTCCTGTAACAAATCGTATTTGTTGTAGAAAGCCAACAGTTGATGACTCATCAGGAAAAGAGGTAAGCCACAGCTGCTGCTGCATGTAAGAGCCACCGAATTACAAAAAAATATACGTCCAATATGCAACACTATGCCTACTAATATAATTTATGTTTTGATTATCAACTCCTTCTTATTGTTCTTCTGTTTCTATATTGCAGAATATGAAACATTTATGGTCAGCTGTAAACGCTAACCTGTAATCACAGTATTTGGAGGCCTACTAGTCATGGTCCAACCTTCTCACTGAAGTAGAGTTCGGTGTCACTGTACATCGGTCAGCCTGGTTATAGCTGACTCACTATTCTGTAAGACAAGGACTAAACAATACACCATTTAACAGTTTCGACGTACTTAACTTAGCTTTTGAATATAGATAAAGCAAGATGAAATGTCTGGAATGTCATCTGGTTTCCTAGTCATTCTTGGTTTGATCTAAATGTTAACCTTTAGCCTAGTTATTTACTGGATGTGGAGGTCAACTGGCCCATGATCAAACCTTTGTACTAGATTAATGTTTGGTATTATTGTGCATCCGTCAGCCTGGGTATATCTGACGTATTTATTTACCATACTGTAACACGAAGACTATACATTGCGCCCTGTAACGCATGTGGCATACGTAATTTAGATTTATAATATGAATAAAGCAACATGATAAGCTAGGAATGTCATCTGGTTTCCTGCCAATCTTCGAATGAGTAACATTGAACGGATTGGAGCATTGTCATAGAAAGAAACAAAACATATGAAAATGAGTAAAGTCAAAAAACAAAAAAAAGCATTGGATATATCCTGTACGGTGAGGTGTCGTAGTGATATTAGGTTGCTTAGCACAAAACTTGTTTCATTCAAACCAAAACGTTTATCATAGACTACTACACAAATTAAAACTGAATGTAATATCACAAGCACCAGACAATACATCTTCTGCCAAACAGTTTCATAGATAGAAATTATTTCAATGAATCGGCTTAGGGCACATGCCTGAAGCGCATTTAATGAGAATTAAAACTTCAGGAAAAGAAGGAAAAGCGAAGTTTTTTTCGCCAAGCAATATGGCGTCGTCGCTGCATCTGCGCGACTCCGGCAGAATCTGTGCTGTGTAGTATTTTTCCTACGGTAGGCCGCAAATGTTTTCCTGCAGAGCCTCCGGCTGCTCTCTTAAAGCTCGCTAATGTGAAATTTATTAACTCGGCCGCCGCCTCCCTTTATAATTGCGTTCTTAATATCTCAGAGGGAATATTTCAAATCCGCCCCTCGCGACTCTCCCTGCCCCTGGTCCGAGTTCCCCGGCTTTGCTTAATCCGAACATATAACCTAAACCGAAGTGTAATCCTATTTTCCTGCATTAACTTTAATCAAACATATTGCTCTCCCTAGTTTCATCAGAGCCTCCCCTCCACCTTTAATTCCTTATCTCTCTCTCCCTCTCACTCGTAATCCCTTCTTACACTGGAAATTACGTCTGAGTTTTCATTATTTCAATTTTCCATCCTGCGCTGTATTTCGGCTGCGGTTTTGCTTTTCAGGTAAGCAGTTGTGGGAGCTCCTGGAAGTGACACGAAACGTGTATTTAATAGATATTCCCTTTAACGTCAATGGTCTTAGGCAGTTAAAGTGGTTTTGTAACAAATCTAAAAGCAAACGTTCAAAAAATTTAGTAAAGTCATTAATGTTTGTTACGGTTTTAGTTATAAATCCAAATAGTTCTTTAACGTACATGCATGCTTCCAGTTATACAAATAATAAGAACTTACACCGCACTGGAGCTAGTATAGGTCAGCACTTCTGTTAGTGATTACAACGAAAAATTAACCAAGGTTGCAAATTTCACATTCCTTTTAATCACTCGATGACTAATTTGCAAAAACCATGCCAAGATTTTATACGTATTAAGAACAACTAACAATTTCAGCCCATGCACTTTCTGAAATAGCATTTTGACCATCTGCTACGATTACTTGAAAATGGGTCCCTGGCCGAAATCCAGTGTATAAAAAAAGTGAAATTTACGACTGTGGTTGGTTTTTCTTTGTACTAAGACAGATAAATACTTACTCGTACAAGCTGAAAGATATTTGAGTCTACATCAGTTTGATGCAGATCTTAACGCGTATCTATCGTTCTCGCTGAGTTAACAGCTGATGGTAGAGTCAGTACGTAACAAGGCATGCCTGGTGACGCTTCCCCTCCAAGCCTCTACCGGTTTTCAAACACCTAGACTAAATGCGCTAATAATAATGATAATGTCGTGTCACTAGGGCCTCCCGTAGGGTAGACCGTTAGCCGGGTGCAAGTCTTTCGATTTAACGCCACGTCGGCGACTGACGTGTCGATGGGGATGAAATGATGACGATTAGGACAACAATCAGTCTCTGAGCGGAGAAAATATCCGGCCCAACCAGGAATCAAACCCGGGTCCTTATGATGGACATTCTGTCGCGTTGACCACTCAGCTACAGGGGGCGGACACTAAATGCTCTTATGTCGTCAGAATCCGTTATCCTGAAGGCGAAAGACAGCATGGTTTCGCGTGAAAATGAAAATCGATTCCTCTTCATTGTTAATTAGTCAGGTTATCATCAACACTCACGCTTTTGTCACAATTACACTTCCGGAAAACAATTGCAACACCAAATTGTAATTAATGCAGAGAAATGAAATTTCGGGAATAGATTTGTCTGAGTAGCGTAAGTGATCAACACTGCAAGATCACAAGCTAAGAGAAAGATAGGTCATTACAAATATGACATGCTAGCAGGTTAATAACCGGTGTAATCCCTAGAATATTGATTACACCCATACAAAAGTTCTTGCATAGTGTTATACAGGTGGCACATGTCAGCTTGTGCGATGGAGTTCCATGGCTGTTGCATTTAGTCGGTCAGTACAGGGGCGGTTGTTGATGACGCTGGCTATCCGATAATGTCCCGTATATGCTCGATTGGAGACAGATATGATAATCGAGCAGGCCAAGGCAAGCTGTCTGCACCCAATAGAGCATGTTGGTTTACAACAGTTGTATGTGGTCGAGCGTTATCTTGTTGGAAAACACTCCCTTGAGAGCTGCTCATGTATGGCAGCATAAGTGGTCGAATCACGAGGCCGACGCACTGATTTGCAGTCAGAGTGTGTGATAAACACGGGAGTCCTCCTCCTGTTATAGGAAATCGCACTCCAGATCATAGCTCAAGGTGTACATCCAGTGTGTTTAGTACGCAGGCAGAGTGGTAGAAGGCCCTCAATTGATAGCCTTCTAATCAGCACCCCTCTCAGGAGACACCGCCTTAGAGTAGCAATGCCCGTGCGAGTGACAGGGTTTGCGTGCTCCAGGGAAGCAGAGGTCAATGTCGGCGGTAGCGTAGCTACCAGCAGGGCCTCCCAAACCGGAAAGGCCTCTGCAGAGGAGCCAGACAAAGTGTGTCTGAAAACGACATTTCTTTCCTCTTATCCCATCATATTTCCCTCTCTTGTCTTCGCAGATAAGTACCTCTTTAGCAATGGCATGCCATCCGTATAGGAGAGGGACCGCAAGTACGGTCATACTGGAAATTAGCGGCAATGGCCTGCAGCCATCCTGACTCCAGACGTCGCGTATTTTCGCTCTTGTGGAACCAGTCACCTAGGCCGAGAGGAAGGCATGAGCAGTGGGCAAGATCACCGTCATCTAAAATCCGCGTCGCAGGCGCAGTAGCAGAATACTCCATCCATGTGAAAATAACACGGATAGTGGCAGTTACCTGTCGTAAGCTCGCTCTAATGGGCGGCAGAGATGCATCAGCAAGGGATACCATGGCATTTGTTGTGGGGTATTCGGAGGGCCACGCCTGGAATTGTTTGATCATAACGCAGAGCTCACTGGATCAATGTGTATGCAGTAAATCTTGTAGTCATCACCTCAGGCGACAACACATCATCAACTAAGCAGCGTATCAATCCGGTATTAAACGTTCTGGACCCTGATGATCGTGTAACCAACTAAGTATAGCAGCGAATAAAAGGCCGTACATCCCTAAATCCATAAATACAGTCATGTATAGCTGCATTGGGTTATGACCATATTAGGTCACTGCACTTGCTAATCACGTTAGTCAGATCACGACCAGTATTGTGAATAATAGTTGTGGTATTGTCACTATGTACTACGGACAACGTCAGGATGCAGTTAGACTATTTCATAACATCATTCTGACATCTATTGAGTCATTAGAACGTGGGTCCAGTGGAGGCCCCGTTGGCGGTCTTGACACCATTCTCGGTACACTCCCAATCTAAAGAGAAGTATAACTGTCCATAACTCCAAATTGATTGACAGTAACGTCTCAGTGTTGGTGATTAATTAGTTTATTGTTCGGGCAGTCTCCACACAGGCGTTTCTCTGCTACACGGCACCCATCACATGAACGTTGTTTTGTTTTGTTAGGTGATAGTCGCCACAGAAGCGTTGTTTTGTTTTGTTACATGATAGTTGCCACAGCAGTGTTGTTTTCTTTTGTTAGATGATGCGTTGTTTTATTATGTGATAGTCACTACACTAGTGTTTTGTTTTATTACGTGGTAGTCGCTGCAAAAGCGTTCTTTTGTTTTGTTACATGATAGTCGCTACAGAAATGTTGTTTTGTATGGTATGTGATAGTTTCCCAAGATAGTTTTTTTCCCTACGTAATAGTATCTAGAGAAGCATTGTTTTGTCTCTGCACGTGGTGGTTGACAGGGAAGCGTTGTTTAGTTTGTTTTATGTTACGTGCGTGAACATGGCTGATGAAAGGAGGCTGACATTCTACGAAATGGAGGTAGTTTTGAAGTGGTTCTTACGTTACGAAACACTGAGATTCAACACAAACGACGAAATGAATTTCGAACAGAAAAATCGACGCCTGTAATAACTGTGCCCATTCGAGACAGATTTGAGGTCAATGTGCTGTGTTCCAGATGTACACAAACAACGATTCGGACAAACTCTAACAGCAACAAGTAAACGGTACTCCCACGCTTTGCTACAACTAATCGCTCGCTCACCACAGAAGTCTGTGAAACAGTGTGTCCATGAAACCAGGATGGGTCGCTCTAACGATCACAGCATTTTGAAGGCTACATCACAAGGTTTTTACATGCAACTAACGGACCACCATGAACCACATAGTAGAATGGAGTGCTGCTAGAGGTTTAATGGTATCGTGGGCAACAATGAAGCGCTATCGGAGATGGTAGTGTGTTCTGGTGAAGCTCAATTTTAATTCAATGGCATTGTAACTCGCAAGATTTTCTTTTACCGGTTCACCGCATCAGTGAGGACAGAGTAGGGATTTTACTGAGAGTTAATGTGTGTTGTGAGTTATCCTATCAGTGTCTGATTGGACCGTTGCTCTTTGACGATACATTCACCGGTGAGATGTACCTATTGAAGTTTGAGAGATCCATTTTACCTCCAATCCGTGAGCCGTGTGGGAACGAATGGTCTTACTTTCAACAGTGTCCCACCTTTCTTTTATAATCGTGTCAAGGAGTACATGAATAGAAATTACTCGCGATAGGCCGAAGAGGTGGTGTCGGGTATCAACCATGTTCTCCAGACTTAACTCCTTAGTATTTTTACTTATCGGCAGAAACCAAGCACAGTGGATGAACTTCGAGAATACATGAAACAATTCTCTGAACATATTCAGCTGGACTCGTTGCAATCACTGGTTCGTGTAGTGCTTCTGGGATGGATGTTAATTGGGACCACTCCAAACACGTACACTTATAACAACTTGAACATTTATATACACTTCGATCAACAAGAAAAACTATGTACCACAAAGGATTTATGGAAATTGCTCGCAGCAGAAAATGCAATACTGGAAACTTAAGTGGTAAAGGACAAATCTGTAACGCTGCAGAACAGTTTCACCGTATAACTGGCAAGGATAGTAAACAAGGGACGTTTCGACACCAGATCATAAAGTCTTCATTCCGGGAGCTTAGTTGTATAGTTACTATACCTCGCAGACAGGCTGATGAACAACATACGCAGAAGTCGGAGATCGAGAGAGAACGTGTAGTTGGGCCCAAAGAAGCCGATTGGAGTAATCTGTGAATCGGTCGACACTGAATAGGAGCGATAAAATTATCGACGGTGTTAGCAGGAAAGGGCGAACCATAGCCGAACACAGTGTCAAGAAGCAAGCGGTTGACCTCGAGGGACGACAGATGGAGGGGACGAAGCAGCAGTCAGGGAGGCATTCACATCCCCAGATTCATCATTATCACCGACCCGTCTTGCTACTGGTGCTTCATGCCGCTTACAGAAACGGGGATGAGCTCACAGCTTCCTATCCGTCGACTATGATTGACCTCTGTACACTGGTTACTCCGGACGTATTCGGTTTGGATTGTCATTGACTGGAATGATCTTCAGTGATTAATTCCACTCCGAACTGAGTGCTGATGACCAGCGAAGACGTTTCTAGAGAGGCCCCAGACAGTAGTGGGATATCAACCAGACTTTCACCAGCCATACTTCCCAACAGAAAGGAATAATGGTGTTAGGTGCCTTTTCATTTCATGGCAGGACCCTTTTTTTGTCATCCGCTGCACCCCTACATCACGACGGTACATCGATGACATACTACTGTACGCCTTGTTTTGCTACCTTTCATGGAAAGTCGTCTTGGGCTTGCATTTCAAATGGTTCAAATGGCTCTGAGCACTATGGGACTCAACTGCTGTGGTCATTAGTCCCCTAGAACTTAGAACTACTTAAACCTAACTAACCTAAGGACATCACACACATCCATGCCCGAGGCAGGATTCGAACCTGCGACCGTAGCAGTCGCACGGTTCCGGACTGCGCGCCTAGAACCGCGAGACCACCGCGGCCGGCGGGGGGGGGGGGGGGGGGGGGGGCTTGCATTTCAGCAAGATAATGCACACCCGCCCACGGCCTGAGTTTGTACTGTGGGTCTTCGTGTTTGCCACACCCTACCGTGGCCTGCAAAGTCACCGGACGCCTCCCCAATTAGGCCGTTTGGAGCATTATGAGCAGGGCGTCTAACGAGGACAGGATTCTGACGCTCAGACTCGCGAATCGGACAATATTTGGCACGATATCCCCTGGTAAATATGGAGCAACTCCATCAATGCCAAGCCGAATAACTACTTGCATAAGGGCCAGAGGTGGACTATCGCGTTATTGGCTTCTTGAACTGTAAGTTCTTTCTCTGGAATAAATTACCCAAATTTTCCGAAATTGTAGTTATTTGAATCTTTCTTTGTCTGTACATGTACGTCACATGTACTGATTTCCACCTAATTCTGATAATTACTTCGTGACGAATCATTTTTCATATATTTTGCAATAGTGTATGTTTTGGGCCACACTGTAGTGTGTGCATAAGTCATCGTAGAGTGTCTATGACTGTTGGTGAGGTAGTAGTCCGAATAAACTGCATCTCGCTGATGAAATTGGGTGATACGTTTTAGGAATAGACTTTCGACAACCAACACTGGTATACGTGGATCACGTTTTTTCTCATACTGCACAAAAGGCGAATTATGAACTTCTTGGGTCTAGGTGCTTCAGTTCGGAACCGAGCTGCTGCTACTACTGCTACTGTCGCAGGTTCGAATCCTGCCTCGGGCATGGATGTGTGTAATGTCCTTAGGTAGATTTAAGTAGTTTTAAGTCTAGGGGACTGATGACCTCAGCTGTCAAATCCCATAGTGCGTAAAGCCATTTGAACATTTTTTGAAATTCTTGGATTCTTGGTTGCGACTGCGCTGACTTCACTATATAGGTTATATCTATCACAAATTCTTAGGACAGACATAACAGCTTCTAATGAACGTATCTTGGTATCGTTTTACCAGAATACTTGGTGTTCGAGTGCAGTACGCAACTGTAGCACGTAATTATTGCGTACACGGAAGTTCTTAGGATTATGGCAAGTCTGAAAGAGGAACTTTTCGAGAAGACAGAGCGAGTAAACCTCTAAAGCTCGCTAGCGGGGTAATACAAGACGCTAAGTGATCGATTGGCCTTTGGTGGACATATGCTGCAGTGGCTGTGCAACTAACCGCGAACTCCCGCCTCCGGGTCGCCTCCCACTGCTGCGTGCTACGACCGCCTCGCCCGCCGCAGTCTCGCCGGAGGCCTCCAATATCCCGCCAGGGGATTTACTGGGGGCGGCACTAATTTAATTAAAATAATATATCTGGGGGGAGGGGGGCGGAGCAGCACCAGCGGCCGGCCACGGTCGCCTAGTCTCGCGGCCCGCTCCCGGCTACAGGTCGGCACACTGGGCGCCAGTTTCCGCACTCCAAATCGTTCCCACCCTCGACTTTCAAAACTTTCAAAACAATCCTCTCGTTAAGCATGCTACTGGTGTCGGTAAAATATTTCAGAATCATTAACTACCAGAAATTCCGCAGGTACTCTTGCCTTACAAGAGATTTCTTCCTCTTTTTTTTATCGTTCATCGATCTCCTCACTGGATACAAAGCTCCAGACAACGACGTCCTCTCATGTTCAGACTTCTTCGTTTCAAATAGCACTAGCTTCCAACGTCGCAAATTATTTGTTAGCCATACTGCAATATTTGTCTACTCTGCAGTATTTGTACTTACGGCCCCTTGTCCTGCAGTGGCTGCCAACCTTTCAGCAGGCAAGGGCCATGTAGTGGGAAACTGAAATTAAGGTGGACCACGGTTTTTAATAATTTTGTGTACCGACAACTACAAGGCGTTCGGTAATTCTCGTTACAGAATTCTAGAACTTGAAGAGCAGAGTGAGTCCACATAGACCCATGTCCGGAAGCGTACCGTTTCCGTTTTGGACGTTTCAATTTCAGGTGTTTAACTCATCTACTACTGTTTGACGAATTGCATTAGGCGTGACGCAGTACGGCTGTTAGGTAACAAAATGAAAGGAAACCTAATGAAACACCCATTTATCTCTTAAGCACATTTGTTTGTATTAACATATATATATTACATGTTTACGTTATTTCAAAACAAAGGGAACCCAAAATACTGTACACACACAAGCGTACTGATGTATTACAACAGCGCCTCAATGTCGCCACCACCAACGTTGTTGCAGACATTGCACCTACGGAGTGTGTTCTTGTAAACACTCTCCATCCCACTTGGTGTCTCTTCATTTTCTATTGCAGCTGCCAGAACTAGTGCCAGCAGATCTTACTCTGTCTCTACAGGAGTCTCGTAAATTAAACTTTGCATATGACCCTACAAGACGTCATCCTGTGTACCCTATTGTACACCTTAATAAGCAACACCGAGACTTTCCTTTTCCACTCAGTAGACATGGGTGCGCTACACATCTGGAATGAAACTGTCGCATTCCTATTCAAAATATTATGTACTTACTCCCCTCTACAATATCTAGAAGTCTGTAGCGGGACTTCCCGAACACCCCGTATATCTATCGGGGGAGGGGGGGGGGTGGCGGGGCGCAGCTTAGGTCTGTCCTCTGTGATAATGTTATTGACCTGTGATGACTTGAGCTTTGTATGCAAGTGGAGTTGCAGCACACTATTGATCCCTTTTGAAGTGCCCGGGCTCCAGCACTAAGCGCCAAACATAGGCGAGAGGAACAGAAACGTGCCGACGGAGTCTTGCAGAAGTGGACGAGGGTCTCTCAGGAGAGGCAAAAGTTGCGGAGGCACACTTAGTAACACAGCTTTAGTATACAGGTCATTAGGTGTATAAGAAGCTCGCTCGGTTCGTATAAGCATGATCTGAACTTTTTAAAATCTTAAAAACGTCTGCGCTTCAGCAACTGTGCACGTAGAAACTTGACAGGATTAGAAAATAACAGCCATGCAGTTGCAGAACTGAAGGTTTAGTAACCCTTCGCCATGGTTTCTACAAATGTGAATCGTCTTCCTCAGAAGGAAAATGGACTCGTAAAATCACATATTGACATAAACAGATATTGTAGCCCTAAGTTTCTGTGAACTGTAAATGTTTGGTCATGTAAGTAAGAGCCTCCAAAGACTGTAATTAAATGCAAAGCAAATCTGTCCTGTTTTTCAAAATTAAATGGCAAACTGTCATAAAATTTAACAAGATGATTGATTTCATAGAATGAGTTTTAGGCTGTCATTAGACTGTTATTAAATGAATCTTATTAACTTGTAAATGACTGGTTACGTCACCAGTATCACATGAAGAACGATTTTCTCTGTACCAGAAACCTTCTCGAAATTACAAAATTTCTCGTTAAAAAGGATTTTGTAGTTATACTAAAATGCACTTAATTTTTATCACTTTACGAATGAGAATTGATTCCAACTTCGTGGACAGTTTTTTTGTGCAATGTCGGAAGTGGTCCGGGATATTCTCGTCAGTGTGTATTATGAAGAGCTTCTTTTTCTTCTCTAATGCTTTCACATCCTTGTAAATATCAGATATTAATTTATTTTATTCATGGATATTTACCTCAATTTTACTTTGAAGTCTAAATTATTTTTTCAAAACATGAAAATGTGTTAACAATTGAGGGTCTGTCAGTTCTGTTATTTGCCCCTCTCTGTCATAAATATACCGATTTTTTTCTTAGTTCAAAGAATCTTATCAGTACTGCATCTATACTTAACCATCTCGCTTCAAAATAATATAGGACATCCCGATGATCTACTCCCATATCCGACGAAAGCTACGGTAGGTAGCGATGTATCAGCCCATTTCTTCTGATCAAGTTTTCAGTGGATATCACGTTATCCATTGCTCCATTCCATGCAAGAACTTTGCAGCACGATACTTCTTGTCGAACAATAGAATGGGAAAATAACGGGAAATTGCAACCAATATGTGTCAGTTTGGTTTCAGTTCTACGCAACAGAACCTTGTTTCATTTCTGCCTGCACTAGTTGTAACGCTTACCAAGTTTAGCCATGTTAGTTGCATTGGTGTTAATGCATGTTGTGTGTTGCGAAATAAAACTTCCCCTGTAGTCATTCCTTTTACACTGCAGAAATATAAAATTTCCTAAAACACTTCAAAGTAGGATCAATTCCGCGAACAGATATTAGTAGCGGCTCAGTATCTGAAACGTCATCAGTTTCATCGACTGCTAAAGAGAACCATTGAAATAACAGCACCGTTTATGAAGTTGCTCGCATCAATTATTGCCCAAATATTTAATACGCTGGGAACACATTGCGGCAGACTGGCAAATATTTTCAATTCAGTTGTAGATTTGGACACACCTCCTCAGCCACAAATGAAGCAGGTACTTTTACTACTTTCCTGTCAGTAAAAGGCTGGCCAGTCCTCACTCGTAACTATTTCCGCTACCCTTAAACTCCTACGCACACGCTCCTCGTTCGTTTGAAGATTATCTTAAAATCGTTTTTTTGGCACTTTACTGACGTTACGAGTGCGTTAATTTTACTTTTTCGTAAATCACTAGGAAGGATTTAAAATTTTGCTGTATGCTCGATATCACAATGATGTTTGAGATTTTTTTTTCACAGCAAAATTTTATTTGCACGGTAACCATAGAAACACTCCTTTATACTCAGTAAAAAAGTATAAAATGGTCCATGATTCGTTAGACACTGCATGTTCTTCCAGTAATTAAAAAAGTAGAAGCAATCATCAATGAAAGTTATTAAGCCCTCTACACGGACTAACAGCAGCAAAAACCAAAGTATTACTGCGTGACACAAAAGTTACACATTTTTGTAGACTTAAGTGTATGTCAAAAAAAAAACCTCACAATTATCTAAATATATAACAAGATAGATGTTAGTTTCGTTCATCGCCGTGGACGCACCATAAACAACTTCGTTCGACTGGCGGAAGCCGGCCGGGGTGGCCAAGCGGTTAAAGGCGCTACAGTCCTGAACCGCGCGACCGCTACGGTCGCAGGTTCGAATCCTGCCTCGGGCATGGATGTGTGTGATGTCCTTAGGTTAGTTAGGTTTAAGTAGTTCTAAGTTATAGGGGACTGATGACCACAGCAGTTAAGTCCCATAGTGCTCAGAGCCATTTAAACCATTCTTGAACATCTGTTGAATGTTTCACCCTGGCACTCGGGAAGATGTTTCACTTATTCATGAGACTTATTCCTGGCCCCACCAAAACGCAGAGTTTTTCCTGGAATATGTGTCGAACAGCAGTGAAGCTAGTGGCTTGCCGCGTTTAACAACCAATAGCAATCCAATTTATCGGAAGAGTAACTTCGTTGAAACAAAGACTGGAAAGACAGCTCTCGTGTAGTTCCAGTTACCTGCTGGTGGTCTTGCCTGAGAGCGAATTCGGATTAGAGAGACGAGAAAATTGAACGCTACGAGCGGGGGATTACGCGCGAGAACTACGAAAGCTCCCGACGAAGCTTGCAAGACAGAGTTCCGAGTCCGGGGATGGGGAAGAAAATCCGAAGGTCGTTACGACATTCTGCAGAAGGCGCCGCAGCACTTGCTCTCTGCCAAGACGGCTTATCTGCACGCTCTTGGTAGCAGGAGAAATATACACCACGGCGTAGGACACATGAGGAGCCCAGGCTCCGTTTCGTAAATGTTATACATAGCTATTTGTGGGAATGTGCTTGATAGACGTACAAGGACACGCGGATTTCAGAAAACGTAAATGTTCGCTGCTCAAAAAGTTTATCTTAGATGGTACTGATATGAGGTGATATTCACTCTCTCTCGTACCTCGTCCCACATGTTACGCAGAATCATATTCAGTGTGCCAACATTCGTTTTTTTCTTCCTTTTCCTCTCAGTACATGGTTACATGTAATTAACATTTCAGAGAAACAAGTGGGAATACTTCTAGACCTGTGAATGTGGTATGCTGGTGTGGAAAAATTGTTATTTGGGGTAAATATCTAATATATAGTACTTTCTCGTGCGCCTTTTGAAAACAGGAAGGAAAGTACAGTCTCAATAGCCCAGAAAATTTTATGGATTCTTGAAAAGCATCCATCAAGAATAATTCTTTATCATAGAACCCTGTAGTCAGACAAATTTTGTGCGAAGATTTACTCAGTACGTTAAGCCTCTGGGAATGCACAAGCTGGTCTCAAGTTATAAAGAGACATTAAAAGTCTTATCACTACCACGGACGAATAGTGAATATCTATGCATGCAATATTTGATGGAAGCTACCAGCTGAAATCTAGTATTCAAGGAATGCGGTGTGAGCTTCACAATTTCAGTGGATGTGTCATATTTCATATTTGTACGTCATACAATTTTCAAACAGTAGTTCCCGATAGTCGATATGTTACGCCACTGAGGTCCCGAGTACAGGCACTGTGTTCTTTGGTTGCTGGTAGCATTGCCGTTGCAGTAACCATTCTAAACTAAGATAATGAGAGAAACGGGCGTTGGCTGCGTTACTGAGCAGATGTCAATAGTTTGTAGAGTGCAGAGATGAAGATACAGAAAGCGATGAACTGTGAATTGCGACTTGGTAAAGATTAATTACACAAACGAAGACTGTTAGGTGATGCACTGCGCGCTTGAGCATAGTTGTGATGTGTTTGAATAAAAAAGGCTTTATTGCCCATTTCATTTTTGGTATGGGTTAATCAGCTTTTTTTCAGACGTGGGTATATAAAGTTATCAGTTCACATGGCCTGCACACAGAGGTTACACGGGGTGGGGCAGATAAAAGTGTCCAGGGCGATAGTTTCCTGGGTACAAATGAACACAGACGCTGAAAGGAAATACCGTATTAACCTGACTGTAGCAGAGGTTGAAAGCGACGACCATTCATCTCATGGAACGTTTCGGCCCTGGTCAGCAATTTGCTGAAGGCGGATCGAAGCTGGACTGTTCGAATTGCTGCAGTCTCAACCAAAATGTTCTGCTGCAGTTTTTCAAGACTATGAAGGTTGTTGCGATACACCTGAAACTTGACGGTACCACACACAAAGTAATCGCACACTGACAGTTCAGTTGACTTGCGTGGCCAGCTGCGACCGCAACCGGACTGACCTTGACTAACAACTCTGTCAGGCAAGAAGATTGCGTAAATGTGCCGCAAGGTGAGACCAGCTGGGAGTTGCTGCATCCTGTTGGAAGTAGCTGTAGGTCTTTTCCTCCTCCGTTAATGCTGCACCTAATTCACGTCCAATCGTACTCACTCGTTCGGGCCCCACCCTGTAGATTCTACCACTCCTTTACAATTTTCATAAATTAATTACTTGTAATTATTTGTTATAAAGGATAAATTTTGTAAAGATGATCGAATTAGTCAGACAATTAGTTTCAATTTTTGCAGTACAGTTTTTCAAAGGTTTGTCTCCATTTAATTATTGTGCACTATCAAATTCCAACACGGTCATCTCAAGAAAGAACTTCATATTTTCTGATGAGGTGTGTCGCCGCACTGCACAGAATAGAACACGATTACTTAAAAGTTGAACCATAATCTACTTAGAACAGTTGCTCGTCCTTTTCTTCATCACTTCGAGCAGCAGAGATTTATCGTTGTCACACGTAGGTCACAAAAATTTCTTAGTGCCGTATACAATACAGTTAGGGCAAGTGAAACCATTCATAGTTAGGTGCAGCTTTCCAAATGTATTTCCAGGGTTAACGTAAGTAAACTTCAATTGGGATTACGTATTTTGTCAGACAGTTACTACCGCAGTGCTGACTTACATACGAGTGTGTATTATTCAGTGTTTGGAAATTTGTTAGATTTGACAACATAAATTTAGAGAGCATTTTTATGCAAACATATCGCACATTTTCCTTTCAAAATTCGATTGGTATGTTACGTATTCTGTTAGCCTGTGCTTTGGTATTGCAGTCAAGTACTGTTATGTCACGTACTGGAGCACTTCGCTGTTGCGTACAACAGAATTTCACAGGACTGATTATTTTGTGTACATTTACGTTTTATAATCACTTCGGCCAAATTAATTAAAAATGCAGCTATACAGTTTACGTTTAGGCTACTCATTTTAACAGATAGCACTCACGTAATTACACTACCTGCTTTGTTCCCAACAACACCAGAGATCAACGATTCATACCCATCAAAAATGTTTTGTTTCACCTCTGTTCCCAGAACTCCTGATGATAGACGTTGATTGTGGACATCGTATCACAGACAAAGTCCCTTTGACTGTTCAGAGAAGTAACAAAACCCGCCCAAATATGTTAACAACCATGTAGGAGCTTTGCCTACTAGACGAAGGGGGTCCGACAGCCGATCATTTCCAGTCATTCCACCAGGAAAGAAGTACACGGCTCATATTGTCTGTAGTTCAACCATCCTTAGAGGGTCAATACCGCGGTTCCATCGCGTCCGCATTTTTACTTTGTGCCAGAAAGGGCTCTCTACAAGGGCAGTGTCCAGGTGTCTCGGAGTGATCCAAAGCGATGTTGTTAGGACATGGAGGAGATACAGAGCGACAGGAACTTTCGATGACGTGCCTCACTCAGTTCGCCCAAGGGCTACTTCCGCAGTGGCTGACCGCCACCTGCGGATTATGGATCGGAGAACCCTGATAAGAACGCCACCATATTCAATGAAGCTGTCTGTGCAGCCACAGGACTCGTGTTACGACTCAAACTGTGTGCAGTATGCTGCGTGATGCGCAACATCGCTCCCGACGTCCATGAGATTTGAAGCATAAGTGGTGGGAATAGCAAAGAAAACATTTCATCTGTCCGTATGTTCATACAATCGGTTACCAATTTACGAGAAAACTGAGACTCTCGATCTACCGTGCGAGTCAGTATTCCAATCAATAACAGTTTCAGGTGAACAAAATACGTGATTCGTCAAATTCCAGTATTCCCTGTCTTGAAATTACGGAGGACAGAAGAAAGCAGATCATACTAACTATGAAGTGAACAGTATGAAAAAGCTATGACAGTGACGGAGTGGGAATGCTGATGCCCTCTTGCTAGTTGATATGAAGAGCTATATTTACCGAAAAGTGTACATTGTCAGTAAGTTAAGAAAATTGAATACATGCCCGCTTATGATGATAATACCACCCCCTTAGCCGTTGGTGACGCATTGTCCTTTTTTCCAAATAACAGGGTTCACTGACGCAAACCTGGCATCTGTATGTCCTCCTATGTATTTTATACATTTAAAAGAAATAAAGCAATCTGTATAGTATTCACGGCTTAATTTACATCAACATCTATATTCTTCAAGCCATCCTACGGTGCGTGGCTGACGGTAACTGATGTAACACTGTCACCTCTCCCCTTCCTTGCTGTAGTCGCGAATGGTACGTTGGAAGAAAGATACTTGGTGGATGAATCTGTAACCTTCTTTCTGTGTACCGATATAGTCTCCACACGAGATATACATGGTATAAAGCAATACGCTGGCTGACTCTTCTAAGGAAGTGCGCTCACGGAATTCCAAAACTTACAGATACCTTCGAGGACTTCACTTTGACACTGACGAAGGGGTGCAGGCAGAAGTGACGTTGTGGCTCCCACAACAGAGTCAAATATTCTACTATGACAGTATCAACAAACTGGTCTCTAGTCGCGAGAAACATTGTCGTCGTCAGGGTTAATACGTACTGAAATAAATATCTAGAGATGGAGATAAAAATGTACAATGTCAATAAAGTTTATCTATCATCTTTATTTGTAATGAATATAGGCCGAAGCACGGAATTAAAATTGGTATTAAGGCTAGAATTAGAACTCGGGTCTCTTGCTCTCTATGCAGATAAACTAACTTCTGTGCCACCCAAGCACTTCTGCTAACAAAACTGTACGCATTTGCCAAGTACATCTTCCTCCATAGTAGAAACTCATCCCATATTGATGGTGCCGTCCTTATTTCAGATCAGTACTGCAGACGCTCTCCAAGGTCGGAATAACATAATCCTCCCTGTACATCCAGCGTAGGTCATACATTAATCAGATAAGATTATATCTTCCAGAGACATGTTAAATCTCAACTTTATTTACGGTAGTGATTATAGGTCGAAGCAATGAATTAAAGTGTGTACCAATGCTGGGAGCAGGAGACCCAGTTTCGAATCCCGGGCTTGGGACGAATTTTAATTCATTGCTTCAGCCTATAATCATTACTATAGACGGGTCTGAGACTTAATGTGTCTCTACGATTGCATCTGAATAACCGTAGACTGGGTGAGACTATGTATGAAGAGCGCCAATCGGAAATGACATTTTCTTGTACCATTCCACTGCTTTTTTACAAATACCAGCCGTTACCTGTTCCTTCATTAACGCAACAACTAACTCAGAAATAGCTACTGTTATGTCCAAGCAGTAGTATAAAACATACAGCGATCAAAGTGAGAAAAATTTACGACCCTTGCAAGGAAATGACCAAGAGACCGAGCTATCAGCACAATCCCACAAACAGGCAATTATTCACGAGATGATTAGTAACCAGATAAGCAACTGGCAGCGGTGTGAAGCAACTGCACTCTTTAATGCTTCGAGTGGGTCATTACCGGGTAAGTCTTGTATGGAGTGACAGAGTCACACACGCATCAAAAAAACTCTTGCATCACCTAGGTTCCCAGAACTCCTGAAGACAGGCATTGACTGTGGAATTGTACCACAGAAACAGTCGCTTTGACTGTTCAGAGATGTCATTAAACCTGCCCAAAGATGTAAACAGCCATGCCTGAGCAGATCGTATTAGGCGGAGGAGTTCCTACAGCCGATCAGTTCCAGTCATTCCTCCAGGAAGTAGGTACACGGCTCGTGTTGTCTGTAGTTCAACCATGTCTAGACGGTCAATCCCGCAGTTCGATCGCGTCCGCATTGTTACTTTGTGGCATGGAGGGCTCTCAACAAGGGAAGTGTCCTGACGTCTCGGAGTGAATCAAAGCAATGGTTCTCGGACTTGGAGGAGATACAGACAGACAGAAACTGTCGATGACATGCCTCCCTCAGGCAGCCCACGGGCTACTAATGCAGTGGATGACCGCCACCTACGGCTTATGGCTCCAAAGGTTCCTGACAGCAACGCCACCATGTTAAATAATGCTTTTCGTGCAGTCACAGAACGTCGGGTAGCGACTCAAACTAGACCCTATAGGCTTAATGATGCCCAATGTAACTCTCGACATCCATAAGGAGGTCCATCTTTGGAAACACGACACCATGCAGCGCGGTTCAAATGTGCCCAACAGCATGCCGAATGGACCGCCCAGGATTGGCATCGCGTTGTCCTCACCTACGAGTGTCGCATATGCTTTCAACCAGACAATCGTCGAACACGTGTTCGGAGACAACGCGGCCAGGCGTTCAGCACAGTGTCCAGCGATTGCATCAAGGTAGGGGTTCCCTGATGTTCTGGGGTGCCATTAGGTGGGGCCGGCGTACGCCGCTGATGGTCAAGGAAGGCGCTGTAACATCTTTACAATACGTGAATGCCATCCTCCGACCGATAGTGCAACCATATGTGTAGCATATTGGTGAGGCATTCGTCTTCATGGACGACAATTCGCGCCCCCATCGTGCACATCTTGTGAATGACTTCCTTCACAATAACGACATTGATCGACTAGAGTGACCAGCATGTTCTCCAGACACGAGCCCTTTCGAACATGCCTAGGATAGTTTGAAAAGGGCTGTTTATGGACGGATTGACCCACCAACCACTCTAAGGGATCTACGCAGAATCGTCGTTGAGTAGTAGGACAATCTCGACCAACTGTCAATTGATGAACTTCTGGGTAGTATGCCACAATGAATACAGGCAGGCATAAATGCAAGTGGACGTGCTACTGGGTATCAGAGGTGTCGGTGTGTACAGCAATCTGGACCACCACCTCTGAAGGTCTCACTGTATAGTGGTACAACATGCAATGTGTGGTTTTCATGAGCACTAAAAAGGCCGGAATGTTGATCTCTATTCCTATTTTCTATACAGGTTCCAGAACTCCTGGAACCGAGGTGACTCAAAACTTTACTTTGATGTGTGTAAAATGAAAGTTTTATTTTCTTACTGTATAATTGAACAGCGATTTAGCTGATACAATTTAAGTTTTTATTATCTTTGTTCATTTAAAGTAAGGTTAAAGAATGACGTTTCTCACATATGTTATGTTTGTAAAATAGAGAGAAATGTTCTTCTGATTAGCACAAATTGCGCCCCGAGCTCACTCGTATTATGAAAAATTACTCGTCTGATTGAGTTTATTTTATTGAGAAAGCTTTAAGAGCATTTTTATAAAAAAAACGGAGGTATTCCTTTTCAACAAGCCCTCATACCTTACCTTAATCAGTCTGTCCTATTTTACTCTTTCAAAAATTTGCCGTTTAAACCTTAGTACCACTAAGTGGAACAATTTCGACGATTAAAATTATTTTGCATTGTGAAAGATTTGACAGTGATATTTCGATAACTTTAACAGCAAATAAACTGCAGTCATTTCATGCTAACCTATGTTAAAAGCACTCATTTGGCAGGTAAAAAATGTTACACTGATGTAACAAAACTCCTGAAATACCTCCTAACATCGTGTTGGAATTCCTTTTGCCAAGCTTAAAGCAACAGCTGGACGTGGCGTGGACTCAACAAATCGTTGGAAGTGCCCTGCACAAATACTGAGCCATGCTGCCTCTATAACCGCCCATGAATGCGGAAGTGTTGCTGCTGGAGGATTTAGTGCACGAAATGACCTTTTCCATTACGTTACATAAATGCGGGAGATCTGAGTGGCCCAATCTTCCGCTCCAGCTGTCTAGGATGTTCTCCAAATCTGTCACGAACGATTGTGGCTCGGCCACAATGCGCATTGTCACCCACATAAATTCTATAGTTGTTTGGTTAAATGGAGTCCGTGAATGGCTGAAATTGGCCTCAAAATAGCCGAACATAGCCATTTCCAACCAATGATCGGTTCTGTTTGACCAGAGGACCCGGTCCATTCCGTGTAACACAACTCATACGATTATGAAGCCACCATCAGCTTGCACAGTGCCTTCTCGACAAGTTGGGTCCATGGCTTTGTCAGGTTTTGCGCCACGGTCGAAACCTACCATTAACTCTTACCAACTGAAATGGGGATTCATCTGACCAGCCCACGGTTTTCCAGTCGTCCAGTGATATCACGCTGTTAGTAAAGGCATCCGCGTCTGTCGTCTGCTGTCACAGCCCATTAACGCCCAATTTCGCCGCACTGTCCTAACGGATACGTTCGTCGTACGTCACACTTTGATTTCTGTGATTATTTCACTCAGTGTAACCTTTCTGTTAGCATTGACAACTCTCTACGCAAACGCAGCAGCTCTCGGCGGTTAACTGAAGACCGTCGGCCACTGCGTTATTTGTGGTGAGAGATATCAGCTGAAATATGGTATTCTCCGCACACTCGTGACGCTGTGGATGTCGGAGTATTGAATTCCCTAACGATTTCCGAAATGGAATGTCGCACGTGTCCACCTACATACCGGGTTCAGAGTCTGTTAATCACCGTCGTGTAGCCATAATCACGTCCGAAACCTTTTCACATGAATCACCTGAGTACAAATGAGAGCTTCGCCAATGTGTTGCCCTTTTATGCCTTGTGTAAGCGATACTGCCGCTATCTATATACAGAGGGGTCCAAAACAAATTTATCCACTGTTCAAAAGTCCATAACTGGCAAACAAATTAACGGAGTTGTCTCATCTTTGGTAGTGTAATAGCTTGTAGTTCAGGCAATCACCACAAAAGCGTTGTTTTATATTGTCCCATGACAGTCGCCAGATAGTGCTTTGTTCTTAGTTGCACCTAGTTACTCGAGTAAACATGGCTGTCGCAAGGCTTACATTCGATGAAAGGAATTCAGTTTGGAAGTGATATTTAAAGTACGAAAATATTAATGAGGTTAAACGGCAATGGTGAAATGAGTATCAAACAGAGCCACCGACACGTTTAACTAATGTAGTAATGCGAGTGGTTTACTAACATGGTGCGCAACGATGAAGAGTTTGCAGAGATGATTGTGTGGTCTGATGAGGGACAGTTCAAACTCAATGGTACAGTAAATCACCACAATTGCATCTACTGGGCCGCCGAAAATCCATGTAGACAAAGCCGTGAATTCGCCAGGAATAAATGTGTGGTGTGGGTTGCTTTACCGGGGCTTGATTGGGTCATTCTTCTTTGACGGAACAGTTACCAGTGAGGTGTACCTTCAGAAGCTTCAGACATCCATTTTACCGGACATCCGAGACTTGTATGGAGACGGAAGAGTTTACTTTCAACAAGATGGTGCCCCAGCCCACTACCAAAATCGTGTTAACGCGTATCTCGACTAAATCTACCAGGAAGATGGATAGGCCGTAGAGGTGCTGTTGGGTATCCATCACGTTCCCTAGACCTAACTCATCTGGACTTTTACCTGTGGGGAAAACTAAAGGACGTCGTTTTTCGACAAAAGCCACGCACATTGGATGAACTTCGAGAATCCATCGTACATTCATGTCCAGCTGAACACGTTGCAGTCAGTAGTTCGTGCTGCACTTCGGCGACATCGTTTGTGTGTGGAAGTTAATGGTGACCATTTCGAACACCTACAGTGATATCTTTCAGTTGGAGTTTAAGCTACACTTTCACCAAAAATGAGACAACACCGTCAATTAGTTTGCAAGTTATGGACTTTTAAACAGTGGATACATTTTTTTGGACTCCTCTGTATGTGCATGTTGCTGTCTCTATATGTGCGTTCCGCTATTGTATGACTTTCCTCTCCTGTCTAATAACCCTTGATGCGTTTTATGAACAACATTAAAGACAGAAATAAGTATTTTAAAGATATTTCCTTAGTTTAGACATATTTCAAAATAAAGACATATGTGAATTAAAAAAGTCACAATGGATATGATTAGAACTTGTTATTGATGAAATTTTGCTTAAATCTTATAGCACAATTTCTCAGATCTAACCAACTAGATCCATAACTTTGTTTACAGCCGAGGCCTTCGATTAATGAAGCCAGTTTTAGAGCTCAGAAGTCGGCTGCGCGAAACCAGGGGTTACCCAGCCGCCACAATGTTCTTTTCTGCTCCAGCGAGTCACCCTCCGCTCTGGCGCATCGCTTATTCTCATACTTGGCTGCTCACCCTAATAAAAAGAGCGCCTGGCAGCGCTTTGCTTTTTACGCGGAGTCCCTTCTGTCCCTTCCAGGCCCCTCCCCCGCCTCCCACCCTCCCTTCCCAGCAGCACCTGGCTGCTGCCACGGCAATAATAGTAGACGCCTCTGCACCCTCCCTCCCGCGGCACTATCGCGCCCCCTCCACCACCCCCCACACACTGCACGGTTAACGCTGCCAATTCCGAGGTGCGCCGCCCCAAATCCGCCGGCTCGCCAGCTCGCCGGCTCCTCAGGCTGATTGCCTTAATTTTGCCGGTCGGTGCAAAAGCAGGGGGACGGCGCTCACTTTAATTATTCGGCTCCCCGAGGGAGGGCTTCTGTCACTCAGCGCCAAATTGTCTGCTCTGATGGGGGAGCCCCGTCCCACCGCGCCTTGTACCTCTGCCGTAATATATGCAGCACTCTGCGCGCGTCGGCGCTCTTCGTCACTCGAAAACCTGCTTCCCCTTAATGGAGGTAAAGTGCGTTTCATGAGTTCCCCACGATGTGCCGAGTCATTTGTACACTTTTATGTATCAGCATCGCCTTTTATGAAATTGCTAAAACACAGTCATTACGAAATACTAACACAATTTTTCTGAAATACACTAGCTGTGTTTTAACGTAATAGGACATTTTCCGAACACCTTTCTACATCTACATCTACATACATACTCCGCAGTGCACCATACGGTGCTTGGCCTCGTACCTCATACCACAACTAACATCTTCTCCCTGCCGAACTGGCCGAGCGGTTCTATGCACTACAGTCTGGAACGGCGCGACTGCTACGGTCGCAGGTTCGAATCCTGCCTCGGGCATGGATGTGTGTGATCTACATCTACATCTACATCCATACTCCGCAAGCCACCTGACGGTGTGTGGCGGAGGGTACCCTGAGTACCTCTATCGGTTCTCCCTTCTATTCCAGTCTCGTATTGTACGTGGAAAGAAGGATTGTCGGTATGCTTCTGTGTGGGCTCTAATCTCTCTGATTTTATCCTCATGGTCTCTTCGCGAGATATACGTAGGAGGGAGCAATATACTGCTTGACTCTTCGGTGAAGGTATGTTCTCGAAACTTTAACAAAAGCCCGTACCGAGCTACTGAGCATCTCTCCTGCAGAGTCTTCCACTGGAGTTTATCTATCATCTCCGTAACGCTTTCGCAATTACTAAATGATCCTGTAACGAAGCGCGCTGCTCTCCGTTGGATCTTCTCTATCTCTTCTATCAACCCTACCTGGTGCGGATCCCACACTGCTGAGCAGTATTCAAGCATTGGGCGAACAAGCGTACTGTAACCTTACAGTCCTTAAATTAGTTAGGTTTAAGTAGTTTTAAGTTCTAGGGGACTGATGACCTCAGAAATTAAGTCCCGTAGTGCTAAGAGCCATTTGAACCATTTTTTAACATCTGCTCTCCCTGTTCCTCTAGCAAACGGAACGAGGGAAAAATGACTGCCTATATGTCTCTGTACGAGCCCTAATCTCTCTTATCTTAGTGGTCTTTCCGCGAAATGTAAGTTGGCAGCAGTAAAATTTTACTGCAGTCAGCCTCAAATGCTGGTTCTCTAAATTCCCTCAGTAGCAATTCACGAAAATAACGCCTCCATTCCTCCAGAGACTCCCACCCGAATTCCTGAAGAATTTCCGTAACACTCCCGTGATGATCAAACCTACCAGTAACAAATCTAACAGCCCGCCTCTGAATCACTGACCTTCCCCACAACTGCCGTTACATGCTTGTCGCACGTAACATCGCTCTGCAATTTTACGCCCAAATATTTAATCGACGTCACTGTGTCAAGCGCTGCCCTACTAATGGAGTATCCAAACATTACAGGATTCTTTTTCCTATTCATCTGCATTAATTTACATTTATCTATATTTAGAGTTAGCTGCCATTTTTTACACCAGCTACAAATCTTCTCCAAGTCATCTTGTATCCCCCTACAGTCACTCAACGACGACACCTTCCCGTAAACCACAGCATCACTAGCCGCACATTGCTATCCACCCAATCCAAAAGATCTTTTATGTAGAGAGAAAACAACAGCGGACTTACCACAATTCCCTGGGGCACTCCAGATGATACCCTCACCTCCGACGAACACTCACCATCGAGGACAACGTACTGGGTTCTATTACTTAAGAAGTCACCGAGCCGCTCACATATCTGGGAACCACTCCCAAATGCTCGTACCTTAGTTAGGAGTCTGCAGTGGGGCACTGAGTCAAACGCTTTCCGGAAGTCAAGCAATATGGTGTCTGTCTGATACCCTTCATCCATGGTTCGCAAGATATAATGTGAAAAAAGGGCGAGTGGCATTTCGCAGGAGCGATGCTTTCTAAAGCCGTGCTGATGCATGGATAGCAATTTCTCTGTCTCAAAGAAATTCATTATATTCGAACTGAAAATATGTTCGAGAATCCAGCAAAAACCGATGTTAAAGATATTGGTCTGTAATTTTGAGGATCTGTCCTTCTACCCTTTTTATATACAGACGTCGCTTTCGAGTACGACCTAGAAATATGACAGTCAAAAGTGATCAACGATATTCATGAATGAAGCTCCTACTGAACTCATGTCATACATCTGTTATCTAGGGTTTGACATTAGTAAAGACAGGACGGAGATATAGAAAATACGACGCAATGGAACCAGTGTACATGTTGAAGAATCACAGATAACGCTGAATGCTTAGATGGAAACACTACAAGGAGAGAACTGGTGCTATCATCACTACAACAAAGGCATTTTTCGTTGTTGCGGGATCGCCTTATGAATTTTCAATCACCAGGTTTCTCCTCTGAATGTGAAATTATTGTGTTGGCACCCACCTACATAACGCGTTCATCATGATAAAATAAGCAGAGCAGAGCTCGCACAGAAACATTCACGTGTTCATTTCGCCCTGCGCTGTTTTAGAGTAGAACGCTAGAGAAGTAGGCAGAAGATCGTTCGATGAACTCTCCATCAAGCACTTAATTGTGAATAGCAAAGTAAGCATCCAGATGTAATGTTGATAAATCAGATGTAGGCCTCTTTACAGAAAGATAAACGGTCCTGCCACAATAATGTGAGTACTGCCCATGTTCGATGTCAACGTGCAATAAGTACTCAAAGACAGCAGCACTGGCAATGAAGGCGATATACACTCAGGTGGCAAGTCGTTGCATACCTCCGAATACTGTAACGTACCTCCTGTTCCCCCGCATGATGCAGGAATTCCACGTGACATGGACTCAACAAGCCGTTGAAAGTCCCCTGCGGAAATACTGAGCAAATATTGCCTGTATAGCCTTACATAATTGCGAAACAGTTGCTGGTGCAGGATGTTGTACTTGAATTGAACTCTCGCTTATGTGCCATATATGTGCGATGGGTGGTCAAATCATTAGCTCCAATGGTCTGGAAAGTTGTTCGTACCAATTGCGAACAATTGTGGGTCGATGAGATGGCGTCTTGTCATACGTAAAAATTTCGCCATCGGTTTGGAAAATGAGGTACATAAATGATTGAAAATGGTCACCATGCGCAAAAAGCAGTAATTCCTCTTGTTGTATACTAGATGGAAGAGAATTTACATACAAGAGTAACAATAGTTGATTTAAGATTTAGCATTGGGGGACAGCATATGTGATTTCTGCACTGTTAGAATAATGTCCCCAGACTACATTGGTTGAGTTACTAAGTACTACTTAATCATGCTTTTCGTTAGGTATAACTGAGAGAGGACAAGTTTCTCTCTCACCTCTTTTTCATAAATATTTTGTTTGAAATGAATATTGTTGTTCCAACGTTTCGCAACTGGTGCGAGACCCCAGAGGTTAACAGCCTGAGTGGACGGTGATGGAGGTAGAAGCATGAGGAATGTTTATGGTTATCGGTTCTTAGAAGCCGGCCGCTGGTGGCCGAGCGGTTCTAGGGGCTTCAGTCTGGAACCGCGCGACCGCTACGGTCGCAGGTTCGATCCTGCCTCGGGCATGGATGTGTGTGATGTCCTTAGGTTAGTTAGGTTTACGTAGTTGTAAGTTCTATGGAACTGATGACGTGAGATGTTAAGTCTCATAGTGCTCAGAGCCATTTGGTTCTTAGAAACGGCGTGTTTGAAGTTGAATGCAAGCGGCGGCGAGCCATTCCTTAGTTCACCTAGCCACACTGTCCCACGGTTGCAAAGATGCCAACAGCGTACGGGTTTCCAGTAGGACAATGTCCGCTTAAGCTGCATCGGCGCCAGCCGAAATCTGGGCTGAGGGCGACGGACTGAAGGGACGCTTCTGCACACTGGGTTGTAACAAAACATTGTGGACTGCACTACGCCTAATAAAAATTTACAAGTTTACGTGTTCGCCAAAAATTGCACATGCTCCTGTGACCCACTTCCATTGGCCGCCTTAGTCGTAAAGGAAACGCTGCCGTCTGGGAAACGTTTAGAGATAGAATATTTACTCCACCACATAGCTAGGACTAACTTGCTCCAAGGCATAGGTATTTAAGATAAAGATCAGTAAGATTGTATCTGTTCGCTTGCTACCGTGGGAAGCGATGCGACTTCGGGGAAAAACATCTGCTCCCACCGCGAATCTTAAAAATGGCTGTAATTGGAGGGTGGTTTCTTTTTTTTTTCAGAGATGCGGGTCTCTTAACTCTTGCGCCTGTTCGTCGAGAGTTTGTGCTGGCGTGTAGGGGGGGGGATTTAGCACCTCTATAGCAGCTCTGTGCATTGTCTTTCGTATACTGTGCCGAAAAAAGGGAATTGTTTCTATCAGGGGAGGTGCGAGGCACTCTGGCTTGTAACTTCGGTCTGCAAGGCTCTCGAGCTCGGCACTTCGGTCTCCGAGGCTCTGGACTTCTGTCTGGAAGCAATTACTGGTCGAAGCTCTGGCAGGTGTGGTTGGTACTTGGGACCCGTCCTAATACTGACTCAACTTACGAGAAGTTAGACTGGAGAGCCTGTGGTGAAGTTCTCACTGAACCGACAGTGTGACTTCAATCGTCTCGGACTACTCGTTTGCCGAGGGCACACTATTCGATTTGGTTTACCAGTCTCGACGTTTGGCATCCTTGTTCGCTCTGCCGTATAAGTGAGCCGAATAGGTCCTTGGGAAGACCAGCGAACCGGTATGTAACACACTGAAATCGACCGTGATTTCAGAGCTCTAGTAGGGAGTAAATTGCGGTCTGCCTGATCGCTGGATCGTGGGATTTTTCATTTCTTTCTTGGGCGCGATCGGCTCACAGGTGCCGCGTTACGTCTCGCCACTACCACACACGACTCTCCAGCGGCAAGTTACATCGCTGCATGAAGCAAACAGTGTAAAGTACTTTTGCTCCGGTTTTGTCTAGGCGTACAAACCCAAATCGCCACTTGCTCTCAGCTGCACCCACATAGCTTAAGGTAGATTGAACAAGTCAAAGTCTGCTCAGTGTCAGATTAACACCGAGAGCGTTATCCACATTTTTAGGGCCACTGAATTTGACTCACCTTTGCCACCAAGTATCCTTGTCCATTGTGGTCTTAAACCACCTGTTAGCTGTTTACGAGTTTCCAAAATAATCAGTTTACGTATAATTAGACCTGTCTTTGTTTCTTTAGTTTTTTGTGTGTTTGGAAATGTAAATGTTGTCAGTAAACTAAATCTTCTTTGCCTTCTCAATTAAATCATCACTTTAATAGAAATCCCAAGTGTTACTTTTCATTGCACACAACGTTAACAGGTAGCCTTTCATTGTGTACGACATTGGCAGGATGTCTTACATTTTATCGTCCAGTTTCATAAAGTTATCCATTGGTTGGCTGTACCACCAACCCCATAACAGTTGGATTTTGCCTAGGACAATACTGTGAGTCACATAGATTCCCAGGACTGAATGGTTACCCTGAATACAACAACGCTTTTTAAAGTCTTATTTAAACTGCTGTAGTGTCTCTGCTCTCGAGTTCATTAACTTTTTCCGCTGATGCCAGTCTTTTTACTTTTATTACACAATATCCTAACGTACTGTTTGTGTAATATTTGGACAGTTTTTGGTTTTTCTTTGACTAAAATACCTACGTATCCGCACTGCAAGTAGTTAATGACGTGCACAGATCTGATATTGTGTATTGGTCTCGTGATTAGAGGTATTGCTGTTTGCTACTAAATACGACGCACAGCGAATGGGGTCGTGCCCTTGCTAATCCGTTGTAAATTCCACCTTAACATGATGTTTTGAATTCAAGACACTCGGTAAAATGAACCATTGCCTATTTCTTCATCCAAAATGCAATTCATTTAAACCCATGAAGCATGAAAATGCAGAGAGAATCTTCAGTTACAAAATTTGTGCAAATAGCAAAAGAACAACTCAAACAGTGTTGTCGTTAGCACACTGGATTCCCATTCGGGAGGACGACGGTTGAATCCCTCGTCCGGCCATCCTGATTTAGGTTTTCCGTGATTTCCCTAAATCGCTTCTGGCAAATGCCGGGATGGTTCCTTAGAAAGGGCACGGCCGATTTCCTTCCACATTCTTCCCTAATCCGAGCTTGTGCTCCGTCTCTAATGACCTCGTTGTCGACGGGACGTTAAACACTAATCTCCTCCTCCTCCTTCAAACAGTGTTAACGTCAGCATCATTGCTGGTGCTCTTCCAATTCACCTACTTTACAGCGGTTTCAAGCAGTAATAGGCGGTATGTACACCTTTGGCACGGATAACAGCGACGACGCGTCGTGATATGGAATCAGTGACCTACCAAGACCGCTGAATGGAGTGCACACCACATCTGTACACATTATTCAACTAAGTCACTCACATCCCAAATGTGCTCGATTGAGTACAGGTCTGGCTAGCTGGGGGATTAGCACATGGATTGGAGCTTGCCGTTGTGTTCCTTCATGACGCTTTATCTTGTGAAAAACGCCCCTGCTGTAGAGAAACGTGATCGTCATGAAAGGGTGTACTTGGCCTACAACCAGTGTACGGTACTCTTGGGCCGTCATGGTGCCTTGTACGAGTTCCACTGGACCCATGGATGCCCACGTGAATGTTCCCCAGAGCATAATGAAGAAGTCGTTATCTTGTCTCCGTCCCGCAGTACAGGTGTCAAGGAGCTGTTGTCCGGGAATACGACGAAATCGCGCCCTACCATCGGCATGATGAAAAAGGTATTGCTGTGTATCAGACCATGTGACACTCTGCCGCTGCACCAAAGGGCGGTGCCGATTGTCACTTGTCCTTTTCAGTCGTAGTTCTCTCTGTCGTGGCTGCAGAGGTCCATCGTTGGGATCTATCGGTGCACAGTGTGATCAGACACATTTCTACTCTGCCCACCATTAAAGTCTGATGTTAATCCCCCTCAATTCGCCACCCGACCTGTTTTCCTATTTTGCCAGCCTACGACTTACGACACCTTAATGACGGGTGGCCACCCAACCGTGGCAGTGGTTTCACCTTGGTTTCGCCACGTGTTGAAGACACTCACCACACCTCTTCTCGAACGCTCGACAAGTCGTACACTTTTCGACACCCGACAACTCTTGCAATTCCCTGCGAGTCGTGCCGAGCCTCCGGGCCATCACGGTCTACCCTTGCTCAAACTAAGTCAGATTGCCCTCGAACCGTGTCTGATTAACAGTCGTTCCCTGACAGGTGATGATGGGATCCCGAGGACGGGTTTATATCATAGTACGTCGGAGATCAATGTTCTGGCCCATCAGTGTATAGCTAAATGAAAGCTCGCTAATACACTGTATTTATTGAAGTCCTTGTAGACTAGCACCACTGGTCTGCAACATTTTGATTGTATATTCTGCTGCTTTTCTGTTCAATAGTGTAGAGCACTATTGTAACAGCGAATAAGTACATCCTCTGAAAAAATAATTTGTGGACTGACTAACCTAAAAAAAAAAGCCACACGAATCTGGGCACAGATCAACCAAGGCACCAATCTGCTTAATGTTACAAGTAAAGTAGTTGCATTATGAGTCTATGTAGTTGCCTAGTTTTGCCACTTGATTTTCAAAATACATTGTGTATTCAACGGTATTGGTTTTCAGGTTAGTTTAACTAATTTTCTCAAGTCAACCTTATTACCTTTGTTGTGATTCGGGGCGGTATGACGCACACCATAGATGGTTATGCAAGTTTTAATTTTCGTAACTGCTGACAGTATTGCGAATCGGCGACGGAAGTTACACCTTGTTAATCGTAATTTACGATAGCTACAAGTAACTAATCTAAGTAAGCCCGCAGCAAGCCAATATATGTTCAAAACCAATATCCAAAGCTAGCTCTTTACAGAGTTCTGTTGTTCAAGCAGTTTACGTTTAACATTAAGCATACCGGTACTCTCGTTAATCCATATCCAATTATCATATTTTTTATCCGTCAGTCAACAAATAATTTATTCGAACTGTGTAGTTGCTTATTCGCTTTTATATTAGGATTGTTAACTGTTACACAAAGATGCGGTGAAAGGTGCAACTTAAGATGTTGCGAAACCGGTAGCGCGAGTGAACAAGGACTTCAATAAATACCGCAATACTTGATTAACGAGCTTTCATTCAGGTTAAAGTTCATCAGCTTTACCCATTTTATTATCTGCATTTTACTGCTTGGGAATTCTGTAAATTATTTGTAAGCAATTTAGCTGTGGTTGCCCTTGGTTAAAAGTTGTCTTCCATTCCAGCTGACTGCTTTTCAATATCACAGTGCGGGGACAATTGTAATAGTTACTTGTATTGATTAAGTTCTGGAAATAGCGAAGCCACGTCTTTCATAACGTGAGCTTTCTCTCTTCGTACAGCCTCTCCATCGTTGACGTTTGATACCATACATCTCAGTTGACTTAGTTCCCTATTATCGTCGCTAGTATAGCAAATGGCACTGAAGAAGGACTGCGTCATTTATGTTGGTACACTGTGAGGTAGGACTAACGTGGCAGTCCTCCGTTCATCAGACGATGGGAAGGGGAGAGGGAGCACATGTGTGGAAACGTTGAGGGAGAAGGCGTTTTGTAGTGGCCGCTACCGGCAGCAGTTTGCCCGTTGTCAACACGACCCGACCGGCCGAGAGATAGATCTGACAGCGGAGCGTCACACATCCACCCCTTGTATGCGACCTAACTGGCAGCGATTTATCGTGTGTGCACTGACACAGGGAGAACCTCGTGGTACATCATATTACCCACACCGCTTTATCGGGTTGGGTTTTCGGTCTCTCAGCTATAACGGAAAACGCTAACCTTGATAGTAGAGCGGAGGCATCCGAAGAGGTGATGCCTATACTGGCATATAGTGGGCGGTCTTCATCGATAATTGTTATGGTCAGCTTCGGAAGTTAATTCAATAACACGAGAGTGCTGGTAAGCCGGGTAACTAGATTTTTCAAGAGAAGTTACAGAAGTTAGTGGGCGTGTCGAAAAGTAGTCGTCACTTATGCAGACAGATGTATAAATATATAGAACTCAGTTGAAACGAATTCATGTTCCAAAAACACATGAAAATTTGACCACATCAATGACATAAATATACTGGTATAGATTAGAGTTGGGCATTTTTCTACTATTGAGCAAATTAGAATCGCTCAACCTTCAAACTGAAAACACCTAAGGACCCACATCCCGTCACAACAGCTATCTATTCCATGTACTTGGGTTGCCGCTAACTCTTGTCAACTTCACAATTTCCCACTCAGTTGTCTCGCTGCATTGTCCTCAGAGTCCTACGCTGTAAGACCTAGCGCAGTGTCAGTGTGAATCCAACTTTTTCCTCCTTTTCTTTATCCCTCTTGTCTCTGATAATAGTAAACACCGCTTCAAATGTGCAAAACTAATCAGTATGTTCGTTATTCTTAACGCCCTTCGTGGTTATTATTGACACCAGGTATTTTTATTCCCTTTGCAGTTTTGATCGGTAACTGTAATCGTTCTCATAATTAACTCTCGACGTATATAACTGAACTAGAAGTACGCATAGAATCTGAGAATTCTTTGTAATATTTTGTGGTGTGTCTCTGGACCAGTTTAAGACCTCGGCTTGATGCCATAATCTGCGCAGCCTGATTACAAAATAAATAAATATATAAGTAAATGTTGGGCCGCTTATTAGTTGATGCAGATCCATACAAGAAATGAAGGCTGACCCTAAAGATCGTGAAGATGTACTCTTTTCGTTATCAAGAGTTGTTGTGACATATTCTGATTTTCAAGGTTCTCTTTCCTTTTCTTAGAGAAATATCCTAGATTCTGTGGTGCCAAATTTACTTTCGTTTTCACACCCATTAGATAAGAATCGCGCAAGTAAACACGGAGGCGGTCGTGAAAGGAAAGCCTAATAAAGTGTTTTCTGAGAAGCTAGCGATGGAAGCGCTGATCAGTGACCGTTCTAGAATGAGCTATAAAAAATCCATGGTGTACCATGTAGAGGCTGAAATGTGTACCAAAATTAACTTAATTGGCGTGTTTTGTGAATAATCGCTTTCTTATGTAGAGGAAGAGGAATAATAAGCTGTAATTACATCAACATCTTATTCTGTGCACTTCAGCTTGTGGCGATGAGACAGAGGACCGATCCTTCACAGTAGCTCTTCGTGATCTTCAGCTAGGTGCTCACACAGCAACCAGAGTGTCCTACATTATTTTTAGCGACTGGTTGCATACCTAAACGTAACCGTGAGCCGTTGGTAATGTAGCATAGAAATTAAATAAAATTACGTTTTCGTTTGATATTTTTGTTCTTGCTCTCGAAGTCTGATATATCTGTGCTGAAATAAAGTAGTAGTGATCATAATCTCGTAGGTAAGTGAAACTAAGGATGCATTTCGTTAATGTAACATTTTCGATAGTGGTATCGATGTGTAACAAGGTTCTGTTACCACTTGTTGAAAAACAGACTGTAGAAATCTTCTGAGGGAAGAGGCTCATTACCTTTCACTCACATTTCTCTTCGCCTCTAGCTGTGCTTGTACTCACTAAGCAGCCAATCTTGTGGTATGGTATATTCTGAATAATAACTGTTTATATCTTTAGAAAGGTATTTGGAATTATCGTAGCGGCCAGTAGATTTTTTATATAAGTTTTCATAACGTGTACTGTCTGTTCTAGAGAAGATGCTTCGCAAAGGGTAACGCACAGTATTCAATAGCCAACAGACCGATCACATAAGATCTCTAGCAGTTTATGAATTTTCATTTCAAAAAGATCATGCATTTTTTTAATGGAAAGTATATTTATAATGGGAAGTACGAATCGGTTTTACAACTACTGTTTAAGGTGGGAACTAAATTAGATTTTCATAGTCATTTTACTTATTGAACTGTGGACTGTTCATTAGCACCCAAGACCTGATATACTCATCGATCAGTAAATGATAGTCATTTTCTTTTCTTTTCAGGAAATTAACTTAGTACACAGTAGGATAATAAATACTTTCAGGATTAGAATTTTAGTTTGTTATGTCATGCTATCATTTTAATGATGTGTCTCATCGATGGCAAAGCTTTAATATATGCACTGCATACAGTTGAGCAGATTTAATTATCTCTGACATTTTGTATTTTCTGTTTACTGCTGTTCAAAGGATACGCTGACTACCGTGACAGAACATTTTTAACGTTTTTGTAAATGTTTTATGATTTCCAATTATTTTATGCACGTGAATGACAAACTGTCACTTTGTTACATATAACGTGACGAGTTACGCTTGATGAGAGAAAAACTAATGCAGAACTCAGGAAAAGAAAGAGGATTGAAACTATCTAATTAAAATTATTTAATGGCTGGAAAAAGAAGAAGGATTGAAACTATCTAATTAAAATTATTTAATGGCTGGAAATTTCGGAAAGTAATAAAAAGAAATTTATATAATTTGGAAGTTTCTAATGAAAGGAACTTTGAACACTGTGAGTATTAAGTGAAGCTAACCTTGTCGCCGAAATATTCTCTCACAGTGGTCACACATTACATGTTGAGATTGTGCACCAATCTAATTTATTTCGCTGCATGCAACATGGAAATCTCCATCCAAATGAGTTCTGTAATTAGGATGTGATGAACTCTTACCTACAACAGCCGCACGGTTCTGTTCCGTATCATAGTAGCTGTCAATGACAATGTTGTTGCGACATAATAAGATGAACGAGAAAAGAGCTGCTCTGTGTGCTGTAATTTACCCTTGTAAGAAAGACAACACTCTATCCACTCAACGTACTGTTCATTTACTACCAATGTTATTAGTGCCCATTGCATTTAAAATGTATTAACATGTGTCATTTAAGAAAATGGTACAGGATAATTGTAAATGAAAATAATCATAACTTATTTAATTTCCTCAAAATTTCATATCAACATTTAAACTCCTTTTAATGAAATTACCCATGCCTTTAGCTCTATGTAGACACTGAGAATTATTGAAGTGTAACATTACTATTAGTTTTACTTATAAAATATTAAATCAAAACTCCTTTTAACTAACCCAAAATGGATAGAAGTTGGTAACATCTTGGGCACATGACTTATAAATCATCACCTTTACCTATCGCCCGAAACCACTGAACAACGAAAATTAACAAACTAGAACAATCGCTAAATGCACACAAAGCAGTGCGACAATTACCTTTTGGAATGAGATTTTCACTCTGCAGCGGAGTGTGCGCTGATATGAAACTTCCTGGCAGATTAAAACTGTGTGCCCAACCGAGACTCGAACACGGGACCTTTGCCTTTCGCGGGCAAGTGCTCTACCAACTGAGCTACCGAAGGTGACTCACGCCTGGTACTCACTGCTTTGCTAAGTTATTTCTGCGTCAAAATCAGATCCAAAAATCTATCCCCCAAAAATATTCCATTTTTAGCTAGTCCCCGCTGCTCATAGTTTCTCATCTTCAAAAGGGAAACACTTGCTCCGACCAGATCTCCTCAGCGAACCCAGCCGATCACCGTCACATCTCGCTCGAGACTCGACGACGGTTGACTCTCGCCGCTACTTCTGTTGTGCCTACCGCGCGCAATGTTACTCAACAATGCCTTTCTTAACACTCTAAAACAATGTACCTTTTCATGTGTCCATGTTTTACAAACGTATTCATGGAAGTTAAAGTATTTATCCAAATTCTAGATTTCCAATATTTACATGAATTGTACAAATGAAACGTTTCATTCAAGCCTTGATGTAGGCTAGTAACAAAAGATACATACGCGATTGTAAGAAATACATAGCGTCAAGAATAGACCATGCATTAAACATTAAGGATGTTACAAAAAGAAAATACTGAAAATTCCTAATATCTCCATCGACAACCCTCTGGAACAGGAAGACACAGGAATACTTTAACTGACGTTGTCCATGTTTTATTGTATTGTATGGAACTGGGGATCTAGAAGTGATGGAGAAGCCTCGTCCCCGCTGTAGACCTCTGTGGTTCACAACTCCATAACAGGCTACAGCAGTCCACTCACCCCATCACCGCCAGGGTTATTGGGCGGTTCGGACGGCCCCCCCCCCCCCTTCCGCCCTCGGGAACGTCTCACACCAGACTCTTGTTACCCCTATGTTTGCGTGGTAGAGTAAGTATGGTGTACGCATATGTGGAGAAAGTGTTTGTGCAGAAATCGCCGACATAGTAATCCATGTTACTGACAACTTTTCCCTAAATTCTTTACGTCGAGTTGATCAAAGAACAGACTCAGGCAGTACCGTCTTCACTTACAACCTTCGGAAAATGTATAATTTTTCTAACAGGATACTCAGTAACGCTGCAGATTGTATAGTCCATGTCACTGACTACATTTATCGCAATCAAAGGGGTTTGGAATAAACTGGATTGCACAATATGTCCTGATACCAATTACAGACTGATTTTGGTGCGTCTCGTTCGTGTCCTCGTGCTCGCAGCTCGTGGTCTAGGGACTGGAGTTGTTGCCTCTGGATCACGGGGTCCCGTGTTCGATTCCCGGTCAGGTTGTGGGTTTTCTCTGCCTGTGGACACGGTATTTGTGTTGACGTCATCATTTGTCATTTGTGAGAGTGACTTGAAGAGAAAATGGTGTAAAAATTGGGACTTTGTACGGACGCTGATGACCGAGCAGTTGAGCGCCCACAAACCAAACATCGTCACCATCGTCATCTTTTCTTCCCAGCGATATGGCATGGATACATCATTCCCTATGTTGGGAGCTTTCCGTATGCTGAACAATTTGATTCATTGAGTCGTAAAGTAACTTATTTCTTAACTTCTGCACCAAACCAGATCTCGATAATTCAATTTATTTTTAGAATTAGTAAGAAATAATTATAAAATCATAAAGCCTATACAGCAGTTCCTGTCGGTCAGCGATTGCTTTCAATCAACCCCGCGGAAGAACTTCGAGTGAGGAAGGGCGTATTTTGAGGCAGAATTTATTGCTATGGCACATCGGAACGCTTAGAGTCAGTTTGAACAATATTATTATGCACAAAAATAAACGTAACGGATACTATAGCTTCGAATGTAGGCGATAGGAACGCTGCTATCGCTTCACATGGCCATGCTGCCTGTAAATGCTTTACTGAGCCCTGTTGTCATTGGTTCGAGCACTTTCGGCCATTTCATGCAGGGCCCACAGCATAGGATTCGTGTCTATCATCAACACTGGTAAAATGTCATACGGAAATGACGGTCCCTCATACGTTCAGTACGCGAGTATAATGACCGTCAGCGGGTGAGTGCGATGCTACAGATAGTGACGAACAATATTGATGCCCACCAAAATATCGTCAGTACTGCCAATACGTACTGAGCGTGTGAGTGGAAATGTTATCACTTTAACAATTCGCCATTCTATTTTTCATATTTTTCTTGTTTGGCATCTGAATCATACCGCCAACATAATCGAATTTCAAGCGAGCTAGACTTTTAAACTTGTTAAAATTAATAAAGAAATGATAGCATAAATTATTCAGTGTTACAGATACAAGCATAAGCAATCATACAAAAAAGGGTTTTTGACAAATAATGAAAAATGGTTCCTATTAGCGTTGATAAGCATTAACACACTAAATTTTAAACCGTTGAATGACCTACCTGCGGTTAAATTTCACAGAGTTAATCCTTGTCGAATGTGGCAGCGTATATTTTGGCTATATTTTATTTTCTGTTAGTTGAGGAACTCGGCATTTGTCGGGTTTTTATTTTGCCAACTTACTATTACAAAGGAAAATAAAAAACCTTGTGTGTTTGTTGTATAATATACCGGACAATTTCCGTAAGGTGGGCGGTACTGTTTCACATGCCTACAACGAGATTTTGTTAATGTCTCCATGGGAACGTCTCTCCATACCTCTGAAAGGGTGACTGTTTTCGCCTACAGCCGATTGCTCTTCGACCTTGAGCCCTGTCAACAGCACTGACAGGTATCAGGGGTTCTCGTAAGTTGACTCGACTGTAGAGTGCCTCGGTAGTAAAGAATAAAAACATGTAAGCGTTATGCATGATGCGGCATTTTTTCACGTGTCTCAGAGTTTATGACGTCATTTCCCTAGAACTATGTGTCGCCTAATGATATATTTGAATAGTTACATTCAGCTGCTTATGAAGACACTGTATGCAAAATGTAATGAGAATAGAGTTAGTAGCAAAGAAGTAATAAATTTTATTTAAATGTCATGCATAATGTGGCAAACTTTCAAGTTCATCACTCTATGAAGTCACAGTAATCCGACAGTGATTGTTGCCAGACAGTAGGGAATATGTGTCCCAAGTTTGGTTGATATCGGTGCAAACACACACACACACACACACACACACACAAGCACACGCACAAACAAGCACGTACGTACGCGCACAAACACTTAGTGCGTTTTTATAATGTGTCTAGAATCTTTTTGGTATTAATATTATTAATAATTATTGTCCGTTGTCGATATTTTAGGGCTCTGCAACTGTTTGAACTGAATGTAATTTATAATGAATTAACCACAACTAGTTGCTCTTATATACGTTTGTTTTTCCATGACGATATTTCCAGTTTCATCCTACTTCAGGTGCTATTATTTATTTACGTTTCGTGGAGATTGTTTCCTTACTAACGGCACTGAGGAATTTTGCAACGAAAGTTTTTAAGACAGGTGTTTCAAAACGTCATAAGTAAATTAACAATGTTCATGACTGGTAAGTAAATAAATACACCTAATGATGGGGAGAACAAATACTGAAGGTACTTTCATTTGTTGGCTTCACCTGTCAGGAAATGAGTGTCATTTATATCGCTGAGTTACCCCATGAGCAGTAACTTCACAGACGCGATAGATTTGATGCCCTAGGAGTGCTGCTGAGGCATCACGTGACGAGGTGGTAGGCAAACCTAAGTAACTACATATGTCAGGTCCGCGGATCACCAAAATTGGTCCATGCCCGCTCTAGTGCGTTTGAATCTCACAGCTAAACCGCCTGCAGGTTACGCTTTATATCCGTATGGCAATTAGAGAGAGTGGGATGTGCCACAGGAGCACTGTTTACAGTGGGGAAGAGGCGTCGTCGTCGCCTGTCGTTGCCATCCTAAACATGCGCGCCTGCAGGTCGTCAGCTGTCCCCGCTTAATCAGATGGATGTAAATGCAGCGTCGTTAGCTAACGATACAGCGTCCCGGGGTGGCCACTAAAACAGGACACTTTAGTCGTAAAGGTAGTGGAGCGGTTCCGGTTTTACGACGGCTCTAACGAAATGGGTCGTGTACCGTTTACGTTTCAGTGTGGAGTCTACCTTTTTTGCGGTGAAAGGCTCTTAAAATGTAAAACAAGGTCTGAGAAGCAGAGCACCTCATAGTGGCGAATGATCAAATGAATCACTCGTCTTCAGTAAGAATGAACTGGAAAGTTTTCGTCATTTATCGGTCGTATAAACAGCAACTTTTTGGTTTTAGTAAAGTAGGACAGAGTAAGTTCAAACAGTAAGTTTATAAGTCTGTACAGCCATTCTTGCACTGCGACCAAAGAAAATAATCTGAGACTAGTTGAAACGACTATACTTGACTTTTATATATTTCTCGATTAGCTGACTGATTTATCACATTTTCTGTATTCACTGGAGTTATTTTTTTCCACGTATATTTTTCGGCCCTGAGAGAGCATTCCACAAAAGTGAAAAATAATTGTCACCACTTGCCATTCGGATTTGTAAATATCACAGACGGCACACTACAGATACTTTAGCGAAAACCTAAGTGATCTAATAGAGTGTATAGTCCTCGAGACTCCTCTATTGGTTATTGCGGAAAATACACATTTTGTCACAGTCTGTCTCTCACGTCATATGAGGCAGCGCGCTCTCCGTTTGACACACGGTGATCTTACAGTGGCTGGGTGCGAAGTGAAAACCTCGTCTTGCCTCTCGGATTGTATTTACAAATGTGGCGCAGCGGGCGGCCAAGAGAACACCTGCTGTCATCCGTCTTATGCACAAGGCAGCAGTCTGTAAACATCCGCTTTCTCGTACACACTATATTTAATAACCAAGTTATGGATTAATTAGGAATGTCCTTAATTTTTACTTGCATGTATGTAAGTTGGTTGATATCACAGAAAAAGTTTTTCAGCTCGTTTGCATAAAACTTTGCCTTCTATAATTTTTAGAGTGGAACTGATAGTAGATTGTTACCTCTGAACTGCAGATTTAAGGGAACTTGTATCGGTTGCTTTTAAAAGTATGGTCCTAAAACTTGTTATAGCTCTATTATTTAATAAGTTTTATCCAGTGCTGTAGCCATTTTTTCTAGCATCAAAATCACAGATGCTTAGTTTGATACAAATGGAGATGTTTTAGTTACAAATTTAGTTTTAATTAAATTACTCCAAAACTATGAGGAGTAGCTTAATGTGGTCACTTAGATTTTATTTTTAGGTTGGACTGAAGCATCATACGAATTTTTACATTTCTAAGTCTAATATTTAGCGCCTTCAGTTTTTCTTAAACACGTGGATTACGACCACAATTTTTAATTTATCAGGTTGAAACTTGCACCAGTTAATTTAAACATACATTGGCACTTTATGACAAATTTCTGGCTTTCTAGCTTTATTACTTTTCACCACTTACTTTTTTCATTAAAACGGTGTATTTATGAATCACTGTAAGACTTGAATATTTAAAATTTCATTACATTAAAGTGTGTGTTGACAAAGTTTGAATAAGTTATTTTAACTTTTAATTTTATTCATAATTATGGTGCAATACTTGTGCGCCACGCGCAGACGCTTTATGGTGATGTGGCGCTACTGGCAGTGAACTGGGATATGTCCCGGCACACTCGCTCACCTCTGTATCTCACAAGCGATACAGCACTTGTTTCGCTACAGACCACCAACGAAAAGCAGCCCACACCGTATCATCAGTTTCTCCGGACTTCGCAGTTGGCACTATACATGATGGCAGATAATATTAACCAGGCTTTCGGAAAATCCATACTGTTTCACATGTTTACCACAGGATATGGCTCACAACACGAAGTCATTGTGCTAGCTGGACTGCTGGCAGCACTCTGGAATTTATGAGTCATTCGTTCCGAAGCGACTTTTTTAAACCGTACGCAAAGCTCGATGATACCTCTTGGTCAGTGCATTAGGTTCGCCTGGTCTTGGTTCAGTTCTGGGTGTTACTTCTCATTTACTCTTCAGAATATCATCACAACATTCGACTTTACAAGGGTGGAAACGTATCTCATGGATCTGTTACTCAGGTGACACCCAGCGACGCACATTCTTAGTCACTATCGTCTTCTGACGCATACATTCTCTTGTTACTGGTTTTCTACTGAAGAACACAATGGTCGACGCTTCCTTTTATATGGGTGAGTCTCGATCACTTTATGAGAAATGGTGGCCACTGCTTGTTAGTTTGACTGGGTTATACTTCCGTCTTGCCCATCTGATGTGTCAAAAGTTTCTGAATTTTCTGCCAGATATTCTGTAGGAGTTCTTTGGAAGATTTGCAGGTGAAGAAATAAAATTACAGGACCTCAAAGTGGTAACACATTTTACAGTTCGATTCCGAGACAATCAAGACCAGTGGTTCCCACCCAGGGTGTTCACATGGTTCAAATATCTCTAAGCGCTATGCGACTTAACTTCTGAGGTAATCAGTCGTCTAGAACTTAGAACTACACTCCTGGAAATGGAAAAACGAACACATTGACACCGGTGTGTCAGACCCACCATACTTGCTCCGGACACTGCGAGAGGGCTGCACAAGCAATGATCACACGCACGGCACAGCGGACACACCAGGAACCGCGATGTTCGCCGTCGAATGGCGCTAGCTGCGCAGCATTTGTGCACCGCCGCCGTCAGTGTCAGCCAGTATGCCGTGGCATACGGAGCTCCATCGCAGTCTTTAACACTGGTAGCATGCCGCGACAGCGTGGACGTGAACCGTATGTGCAGTTGACGGACTTTGAGCGAGGGCGTATAGTGGGCATGCGGGAGGCCGGGTGGACGTACCGCCGAATTGTTCAACACGTGGGGCGTGAGGTCTCCACAGTACATCGATGTTGTCGCCAGTGGTCGGCGGAAGGTGCACGTGCCAGTCGACCTGGGACCGGACCGCAGCGACGCACAGATGCACGCCAAGACCGTAGGATCCTACGCAGTGCCGCAGGGGACCGCACCGGCACTTCCCAGCAAATTAGGTACACTGTTGCTCCTGGGGTATCGGCGAGGACCATTCTCAACCGTCTCCATGAAGCTGGGCTACGGTCCCGCACACCGTTAGGCCGTCTTCCGCTCACGCCCCAACATCGTGCAGCCCGCCTCCAGTGGTGACGCGACAGGCGTGAATGGAGGGACGAATGGAGACGTACGTCTTCAGCGATGAGAGTCGCTTCTGCCTTGGTGCCAATGATGGTCGTATGCGTGTTTGGCGCCGTGCAGGTGAGCGCCACAATCAGGACTGCATACGACCGAGGCACACAGGGCCAACACACGGCAACATGGTGTGGGGAGCGATCTCCTACACTGGCCGTACACCTCTGGTGATCGTCGAGGAGACACTGAATAGTGCACGGTACATCCAAACCGTCATCGAACCCATCGTTCTACCAATCCTAGACCGGCAAGGGAACTTGCTGTTGCAACAGGACAATGCACGTCCGCATGTATCCCGTGCCACCCAACGTGCTCTAGAAGGTGTAGGTCAACTACCCTGGCCAGCAAGATCACCGGATCTGTCCCCATTGAGCATATTTGGGACTGGATGAAGCGCGTCTCACGCGGTCTGCACGTCCAGCACGAACGCTGGTCCAATTGAGGCGCCAGGTGGAAATGCCATGGCAAGCCGTTCCACAGGACTACATCCAGCATCTCTACGATCGTCTCCATGGGAGAATAGCAGCCTGCATTGCTGCGAAAGGTGGATATACACTGTACTAGTGCCGACATTGTGCATGCTCTGTTGCCTGTGTGTATGTGCCTGTGGTTCTGTCAGTGTGATCATGTGATGTATCTGACCCCAGGAATGTGTCAATAAAGTTTCCCCTTCCTGGGACAATGAATTCACGGTGTTCTTATTTCAATTTCCAGCAGTGTAATTAAACGTAACTAACCTAAGGACATCACACACATCCATGCCCAAGGCAGGATTTGAACCTGCGACCGTAATGGTCGCTCGGCTCCAGACTGTAACGCCCAGAACCGCACGGCCACTCCGGCCGGCCACCCAGGGTGTAATTACCCGCCTGGAGGATAATTTAAAATTTTCTGAGGAGTAAGAACAAAATTATTTCGATGAAGATGTAGTGACCACTATAAATTAATTTGTTGGAAATAATCTCACATATAAAAATTTCGGTGGTCTCCAATATATATAATATATCATTATCATCAGCAGCAGCCATTTGACATCCACAGTTGGATAATAGCCTCCTCCAGATATTTCCTTGCAGTGCGATCTTCAGTGAAAGGAATCAATGTTTCTCTCGTTTCTCTTTTCACATCACCTACTCACCTTCCATAAGTTAATCTTCTCAAGCTTTTCTTACCTCTCTGATCGCACAACGAACTTCATATCCACCATACATCTTCCTGGTTACAGTTCGGGCGACCTCCTGTGGTGTAATCCCTTGTCACCATTAATAAAGATCAGTTTCAGTGGATGAAGGAACATTTTCTGGTACTGAAATTAGAGCTAAAGTATAGTATTCTGGAACAAAAGGGAAGAATTGAATGAACTAGGTACACCACTTCCGTTGTGCATTGACGGAATACAAAAGAACAGTTGTTAGAAGTAAGCCGTACCAAACACGGTTTGGTTTATTATTTTATTATTTTGTGAAATTTATAGAAAACGCCTAGGTTTCAGTTGTTTGACCAACACCAGAGTATTACAAATAATCTGTCATTTTGAAAATTGAAGTCTTGTTTTTTTTAATTAAATCGCTAACATTGTTTATGGTACTGGTCTCAGAAAGGCAGGAAACCACTAATCTAAAGGCAACATTGCGCCAGAGGTGGGTGGGTCAACGCCGACAAAAGGGAAGGGCTACCAAAGTACCCGGATATGACTTCTTCGCTCTTTTCCTTGTGAAGATACAAGAAAAGTGCGAGACCTCTACCCGGCAGAAGATGAACTTAGCAAAATATGTAGCAGTAAAACCGAGAAAATTCTGGTCCTATGTAAATATGTAAAATCGTAATGGGGTCTAAGGCCACCATCCAGTAACTTATTGATCAGGATAGAGTAGCAGCTCAATATAGCAAAACGAAAGAGAAGTTTTAAATTTCACTTCGAGAAACTGTTCACGCAGGAGAATCGTACACACATGCTGTCGTTTCACCATCGAACAGCTTGCCTTATGGACGACATATCAATAAGTATCCGTAGATTGGAGAAACAACTGAAGCAGTAGAAAACAAATAAGCCACCATGTTCGATGATGGAATTCCAATTCGGTTTTTCAAAGAGCACCCTACAGCATTTGTCTCTTACGTAGCTTACATTTAGCATGAATCTCTTTCCCAACATAAAGTTCCAAACGAATGGCAAAAAGCACAGGTGACTCCTGTATATAAGAATAACAATAGGACAGATACGCAAAATTATAGACCAATATCTCTAACATTTATTTGCAGCACAATCATTGAACACACTCTCAGTCTGAGTGTAATGAATTTTCTTGAGACCGAGAAACTTACATTCACGAATCAGCATGGTGTTAAAAACATCATTCGTGAGGAACTCAGCTTGCCCTTTTCTCTCATGATGTAGTGTGAACTATGGATGAAAGGCAACAAGTAGATTCTATAATTCTAGATTTCCAGAAAGCTTTTGACACGTTTCCACAATACAGGGTTTCAAAGAAGGAGCGAGCATACTTAATAGGCTCACAGATACGTGAATCTCTCGAAGACTTCTTAAATTATAAAACCCACTACGTTGTGCTCGATGACGGGTATTCGTCATGAGCGCCCAAGGTCCGGCCGGGGAGATGGTTAACTGCACTGTTTGCCAATGATATGGTGTACGCTAAGGTGTGGCATTGATTGACAGTCGAAGTATACAAGATGACTTAGACAAAATTTCTAGTTGGTATGATGAATGGCACCAAGCCATGTATGTAGGAAACGGTAATTTAATATTAATGAGTAGGAAAAGCAAACCCGTAATATTCGGATACCGCGTTAGTAGTTTCCTGCTTGACACAGCCATGTAGTTTAATCTCTGGGCGAAAAGTTGCAAAGCGATATGAATTGGAAGAAACATGTGAGGATTGTGGTGGAGAAGTCTAATGGTCGAGTTCGATTTATTGAGAAAATACTAGAAAAGTGCGACCGCTTCTTGAGTACTGCTCGAGTGTTTGGGATCCGTACCAAATCGCAATAAAGGAAGACATCGAAAAAATTCAGACGCGGGCTGCTACATTTTTTGCTAGTAGGTGTGAACAGTCCACAGCTCGTGGTCGTGCGGTAGCGTTCTCGCTTCCCGCGCCCGGGTTCCCGGGTTCGATTCCCGGCGGGGTCAGGGATTTTCTCTGCCTCGTGATGACTGGGTGTTGTGTGATGTCCTTAGGTTAGTTAGGTTTAAGTAGCTCTAAGTTCTACGGGACTGATAACCATAGCTGTTAAGTCCCAAAGTGCTCAGAGCCATTTGAACCATGTGAAGATGTGAACAACACGCAGTTGTTAAGGACATGCTTTGGAAACTCAATTGAGAACCTCTCGAGGAAAGGTGACAATCTTTTCGAGGAGCAAAATTGAGAAAAATTCGAGAACCGGCATTTCAAGATGACTGCAGAATGATTCTACAACCTGCAACATACATTGTGCGTAAGGACCGCGAGGATACGATACGAGAAATCAATGCCTATTCATATAGACAGTCTTCCTCACGTGCACTATTTTCGAGTGGAACAGGAAAGGAAATGACTAGTAGTGGTACAGGACATTCTCTGCGACGCACCGTACGGGGACTGCGGAACGTCTGTGTAAATGCAGATGGAGATGTAGATGTGGATGTGCAGCAGTAATGCACTTTCGACAGATTCTTATCGGAAATTATAAGTGCAGATTTATTGTAGGCAGACAACTAGATGCTGGCAGTAAAGAGTAGTTTTTGTAGTTAATTACGCAAGAAAGCTTAACATCAACTCATGGGTTTGACAGTGAGTCCATTTTGTAGTCCTTTCAATCCCGGAAACAGACTTTTTTCCAATTTTGTAATCGTATGTAATACGATATAAAGCTATATGAAGAAGTGTGTGATAGGGGTTCTCAAAGACCCTGTACACAGGTAGTAGTGCTATGATTACATTCTTCGACAGTTTTCCAATTTAGTTACAAATATTTTTGTTACATGCCCTTCTAATTGGGTCATTTAGTCACATTCTTTCGCGTAATTTTTATGGAAATAATGACAGAGAATATAGCCTCCTTCCTCCAAATTGTCGGAAAACATTGATATTGCACTTGAAAAAATAACGTGTCAGTACCAATGTGACAATCAAGAATCCTGAAGCAACACTGGTCAAGGAAACTATGTTGTTATATTTGTTGGCTATGCTGATAGTTTTTGTTATAGCCGTCTTCAGTTCGAAGACTGCTTCGATGCTGCTTTCAAGCCAGTTTGTTCCTTGCAAGCGTTTTCATCCTGCATAACTCTTACAGCATCAATTCACTGTTCACTGTTCACTGTATTCAAAAGTTGGTGCCCTACTATTTTTACCCCTCACACGTTCCACTATTACAAAATTAGCAATCCTTTGAAGGCTCTGATTATGTTTTGTCAGCCGCAACCCTTGTTTCGTCACGCTGTCCCTTACATAAGGATGTGTGTGATGTCCTTAGGTTAGTTAGGTTTAAGTAGTTCTAAGTTCTAGGGGACTAATGACCACAGCAGTTGAGTCCCATAGTGCTCAGAGTCATTTGAACCATTTGAACCCTTACATTAAAATTGTCCACAATGCAAAGCAGTGCATCTTCGTCACTTACTCATCTACTTGTGATATCAGCAGTATTTTACTGTAACATTGTATTCCAAAAGGTTCTTCCCTCGTTCTGTACGTAGATTTTTTGCAATATCTCATTTCAGTATAATGTACGTTCCTGATAAGAACATTCAGGGAAGCCTTCGTAAGGCTCTAATTCGATGTTAACATATTTCAAATTTGTAGCATAGCTTTAACTGCTATTATCAGCTTAAATACTTTTGTACCCTTAACATCGACTGTCAACAATTATTTAACTCCAGAATGAGATTTTCACTCTGCAGCGGAGTGTGCGCTGATATGAAACTTCCTGGCAGATTAAAACTGTGTGCCCGACCGAGACTCGAACTCGGGACCTTTGCCTTTCGCGGGCAAGTGCTCTACCAACTGAGCTACCGAAACACGAAGAGCTTCTGTAAAGTTTGGAAGGTAGGAGACGGATACTGCCAGAAGTAAAGCTGTGAGTACCGGACGTGAGTCGTGCTTCGGTAGCTCAGTTGGTAGAGCACTTGCCCGCGAAAGGCAAAGGTCCCGAGTTCGAGTCTCGGTCGGGCACACAGTTTTAATCTGCCAGGAAGTTTCAATTATTTAACTGCCAAACAGCGAAATTTCGCTATAATTTCTAAAATGTCATTTTTACAGCAAATGTCTTTATTTCATTCTCTCCATTTCCTCTTTCATCCTGTCTCTATCCGTCTCCTCTCCCCCTCTCTCTGTCCATGTCCTCTTCCTCGGCCTCTTCCCTTCTTTGCCCACTTCCCCCACTTTCACTCGCTTTCCATCTCCTCCTGTCCCTCTCCCTGTTCATCTGCTGCTCCCCCTTTCTCATCCCATTTGCTCCCTCCCCTCTGCCCACCTGCTCCTTCCCATCCTGTCGAACTCATCCTTACTCTCTAGCACTGTCTCTTCCTGCCAGCTCAAACCCTCATATCCCATATCCTCCTCCCCCATGTCCCTGTCCATCAACTCTTCCTTCTCTCCCTGTCCATATCCTGCTCTCCCTACTCTCTGTCCCATTTCTCGGCCATTTCCTCCACCTCCCCACTATTTATACTTCCTTCTCACCCTCTAACTGTTCATGTGAACCACCTCGTCTCTCTGTCCATTCCCTACTGTCCCACTCCCTTTACATCTGCTACTCCCCTATCTCTTGATATTCTCCTGTTTCCTATCTCCTGTTTCTCCTCTTACTCATCTCTTTGTCCATATCCTTCCCCTTATCTGCGCAATTCCTCCTACCCCTCTTCCTGTCCATCTCCTCTTCCTATCTCTATCTTCACCACCTTGAGAGGGAGCTGGGAGCTGGTATTGACCTCCACAGTAGTCCTTTCCCGAAAGTGAATGACACGTGGATCGAATCTAGTTGAAATCGATCGACTTGTTTAGGATAAGATGTGCAACATTCATGCATACTTACCCACACCCACTTTTATAACATGTGTGGATTTGGTAACTAGAAAATTTCAGACACTACAGATTCATCATGTGTAAAAGTTTGATATGATATTAGTTCAAGTTACAAAGTTATGTTTTTGAATGTTTATCTGAATTGTTTGTATGCTTCGAGATGCAAAACTGCCTCTGGTATAGTGGGATAGTCATGCTCAACAATAATTCCATCTAAATATTGTCATCATTGCTTGAGGAATTGTGACTAATTGAGTCTGACCTATCGTGGCATGATTTCCGCGTCTATTGAGCTTAATCGACACACCATACGCAACTGTTTCACGAAGATAGTATGCATCCCCTATCACTGCATGTAAATGGGTCACTTGTACTCAGCAACAGGAAACAGAAAATATACACTGAATTCCAGCCGCGCTGATGTTCACGCTTTCCACAGAGGAAGATGACAGTACGATAGCACGCGCCGCTTAATTGGGTAGAAAGGAGAAACCCTTTTCCTCTGATACAATCTCCAGAAAAAATTTCCTGTACCCTAGTACGAGCAGCTTAGGGTAGAGAAGTTGTGCCCGAGGCTGAGCGGCCTGTGAGGTCGGGAAAATTGTGCCAGGTGCAGCCAGAGGCAGGCAGGGGAGGCTGCAGCTGGGGCCAGCACGTGCCGGCTCACAGGGCTAATCTGCTTAAGGCGGCGCGAGGCGCGCTGCTAACTTCCGCCCGAAATTAAAACACCTGCTGTGGCACTCTGCGCGCCCGGAGGGGGCGTCTTCCTGCGCGACGGGGAGCTCTTCAGCACTTCGAGCGCGTGTCCGCAGACGGTCCGCGAAAGGACGGTGACGCTCGCCACACATGGATAGTTCTCAGAGTCGCGTAAACACCTCAGCGGAAACTATAAACGCAGCATTTAGCGAAAAGAAACTCACCGATAATGTACCTCTTCTTCCTGACGTTGCATTTAAACACATTAATTACTTCAGGCGAATGTATTTTCTTTCCTTAACTTACACCGTTGGTACACAATAAGGGTACGAACTAAATTCTTTGCTATATTATAATACAAAAGCATTTACTGCGTTAACTAGCAGGAAGAGAATCACTTTGCACGGTTTCTGTTTTTATTCCAGTTTACTCTAGAATGTTCAACAACATAGAAAAAATTCTAAAAATTGTAAAAATATTATTGTGCCATGCTAAAAAGCAACATCCAATGCTCAAAAATAGTGTCCAGAACTATTACATCCACAGAAGTATCCACAAGTATCGTAATTTGAAATAAAGTGTTCTCCCACTGCGTTCTTTATAAAACAGTCAGATCATTAGAAAACATTCAAGAAAGTTTACAAAATCGGGAAGTTTTTAGAATGCGCTAAGATCTAGGATGTTGAAGATTGTTTTAAAACATCTGTTAATGTTCTAAAATAGTCATAAAACTTCGACAACATAGATAAATATCGAACAGTTTTCTTTGAAGTGTACATTGATGCAACGGAGTTGTAAGATGTAGGAATCACAGATATGAAATTATAGTAAAGCATTATACTCTAACTGCACCTCTATTTAATGTACAGAAAGGAAACTTCACTTTATTTTCATTATATTTCGTACTCAGTTAACTTATTCTACCACCACACTTCTATATTTGCTTATGAAGTAAATTTGTCATCTTCAAATTTCGTCATTAGAAACATAAACGCCACAGTATTAGCAACCCTAGGGCAATCTATATATACTGACCATTAGAGAAATTAATACCACAGCATCTTAACTCCTCTGTTCGTTCCTTGTTTGTAACGATGCCGATCGCTAAAGTTACTGAATGTTACACTCTTTTGAACCCAAGTGGCAGTCTGGTAGATTGGAATCCTGGGAATAAACACTGTTTTTCCTTTATATTTTCCTGATATCATGTTTGCTTCAATTATATTGTTTGATAATTGTTCATGGTCGTTACTTCTTTTAACTTGTTAAATTAATACTATCAACTACTTTATTTCTTAGTGAGAAAAAAGCTCTTCTAGTTCACTAACTGGGGTAATTTTGAACGAGGTTCAGAGAAATTTTATCTGTTAAATCATTTGCGCTGTTGACAGTGTTATATAAATCAATTGCAGGTTCAGTTTGGTCAGTTATACAATCAACTGGATGAGTGCCTTCACAAAGTTGTAAACCTTTTTCGACTAAATGTAACACTTCATCATCATTGGAAACTTGAACTCTCATATTTGTTTATAACTGCACTTCCCACTCTCAGGCCTAAGGAAATAATATCTTCTAACATGCACCGATTTCATTTTCTGGAGAAGATTTTGAAATAACTGTAGACGTTTGTTGAATAAGTTCACACTGTGTAAGTAATGTATCTTCTTTTATTTTCGAATCACCTCAAAGACTTAAAATATTATATAACTTTCTCTAAAATTCAATAACATTTTAGAACTTCCTACAATATTCCTGACATTCTTGTAATTTCTTGAAGAACATTATGGCCAGTCTCATCCAATTTTGACTCGATTCTAAACTGCTTCACCATCTTCCATAACAAGTCCTCTTTTGAAATCTATATTTCCAAACCCAACCCTTGTAGTTCCAAACGAAACCTTTATCATGGATTGGGGGATGGAAGGTAACCATATCACATAACCCTCATGTGTTGCAGGAGTGTGCAGTGGAGATATAACATCTGTTAACGACCAACTGCACTTACATTTATTGTACTGTTGTGAACCATTGCCATCTTTAGACACCTACATCTTCATAACTATTTCTTCCAGTACAAAAAAAAACCTTCTTCAAATGGATGGGGGATAGAGTGTTAACACCATATAACCCCCACAGGGCTGTGAAGTTCACTTCCAAACTTCTGATGGCATGCTTAGACACACCACACTTATTTTGAGTGTATATATTAATTGATTATTACATAATAATAAATAAATGGTTTTGATAGTCAGAATTAATCCTTTTTATAATGAAATATACACCATGATCAGTTAACCAGCCTTATGTGACAGAAAATAACAAATTTCTTAATGAAAGCCACCCAGATGAATAATGTTACTTACAACACACATTTTCATTAAATTCAGGTTTTGAACTTTCCAGCAATACATTTTCAGAATTTATGCAAGAATTCATTAGACATTGCTGTGATGAAATGTACAAACGAGAGTTCTAAATCATGTACTCTTTTGTTAATGAAAATGAAATCTGCACCCAAAAAGCGAAACATAAATCAAACAGCAGATAGTATGTACATCTTGCTGGCTTTATAATTTTTAACCATAATTTCTACAAATTAACCCTTAATATTTGCTCATTTCAATCTTATGGATCGACATCACAGGAAGAAAAGGCACTATATCTAATGGAAAAACAATTAATCACAATTAATCTTTCTCTTAGATGGACTGAATGTCCGTAAATTTACAGTAAACATATATGACCACATGCCGATACCATGACTTTAAACAACAACAAATTTTCCTCACAATAATACAAGGCCCAATGTGAAAGATCATTTATAATGGTATAGTAAGTGCACATGACCACATATCATGTACCATTTCCTTCAACTGCATTAAATCGGCTTACCTTAATACACCGATATACAAGAAAGAAATTTGATACTGTTTAAGGTCAAGGTGTATGGTCATGTAAATTCATTAAAACGTTGTGGACTTTCAGTCCACTTGAAAGAAAGATGAATTACTCTTCTATCTGATGTTTTACCTTTTCCTTCCATGATGATATTCTATGAGACAATTTATTTCTATGGCAGTTCTTTAAGTATGAGATGGCTATTGACAGTCACCTTGCTAAAATATTAGGTTGATATAAGATTCAAGCTGATTTACATTAAATCATATTTTCATAAAAACCAAATACAATTATAGTTGTCTTCATATCCATATTGGGAATATCTAGATTATTTCTCTAAGCTTCTGCCAAAGCCACAATTTCTAAACTGGGTCACTAACATTTGAAATTATTGACTGTTGCTAAAAACACAGTTTTGTGACAAAAATTTTGTAGATCATAAAACAAGAAGATGTGAATTGCTTTATGATGTACAAATCTTGTATATCAAAACAAAACTGTATCATTGTACATTCCACTGAAGATGCCTTAAAGAAAATGCAAAACATGTCTGTAAGTAATAAAATATATTCCAGTAAGAGAAGGCAGTTTCATTTACAAAACAATTATTGATGTAAGAATTATGAAATAACATTATTTTAATGGATCAGTAGATACATATTATGCCTTTAGAATCATATATTCACAGACAACAAGTTTTGAAATAATACTCAAACTCTACACAAAAATTTGCTTTTCAAGGTAATTAGGAAATGTGATGTAAATATAACCAAGGAACCAGTACTTACAATTAAGATTGAAACAGAGAGATAAACAAAACATGTCCTTTATGAGAAGGTGTGTAATCATAAAGATGTAGTAGATCTCAAACAACTATACAACAGCCTATAGAACAAGAGTATATCATGATATTCTACATAATGGAGAAAAAGAAAAATGAAAGTATCACAATTCCACAACACAATAATGGTAACCTATAGAACAATATAAAGAGAAACTCTACATTGTGTCCTGAGCAAAGAAAACATGGAAGAGTATTTTCTCATGGATAATATAAGAAATATCATTTTATCCCTATAACTGCAACATTTTCAAATACACCTTATCTGTCACAGAGTAATAATTCTTATTTCTGAGAGTAACATCACAAAGGGTATATAATTCGAGTAACATCTAAATGTATGAATGGCTGATGATTTTATCTTCACAGAATTCAAGGAAAAGTGATGTGTTAGACTTTCCGAGAAATTAGTGAATGAGGAGGTTCTTCATAGAATTAAATGATGTGGGTATTCACAGAGTCAGCAAGAAATGATAAATGTTGAAAACACTGCAAGAAGATTAAGACACCAAGAAATAACTTCCATAATACTAAGAGAGGGTAAAACTTTAGTGGAAGACACAGATAGAAATACATCCAACAAGTGCTTGTTTGTAAGTTCAGCTGTGAAATGAAGAGCTTAGTACAGAAGAAGGAGTCGTGGCAGACCTCCTCAATACAGACAGAAGACTGCTGATCAAACGAAATTAATTAAACGAACCTTTGAAGCAACAAGAAGGAGATGGAAGCATTAAGAACTAAGATTGCAATCCAGTACTAAGCAAATAAATTAAGGCTTAAAAGTGGAATAAAACAGACAGACGACAAGCAGTATATACTTTAAGAATACAGTAGAATTTGTAGTATGTTGCTACAGAATATTGATGAAGATTAGATCATTTAACTAATGTGGAGGTACTGATCAGAACTGGGGAGAAAAGTAACTTCTGATATAATCTTAATAGATGAAGGAATCGGCTATTAAGACACATTCAGAAATAGCAAGAGATCAACAATTTAGTACTGGAGGAAAGATTAGAAGATAAAAATTGTAGAGGGAAACCAAGAGATGATTATAGTCAGTACATTTAAATAGTCTCGTGCTGTATTAGTTACTCAGAGATTAAGAATGTTGCACAGGATAGAGGAGAATGGAGAGCAGCATCAGACCAATATTTGGGCAGAATGTCACAATATTAAGCACAATTATCTAAAGAATAATAAACTGCTTTGAGGAAACTTACTTTATAGGCGAGCAGTTATGGTCCTGAAGAAACATAGACACCCTGAAAGCACTACTGACCCATGGTGTACTTTAGAAACTACACTAACCCACATTTACAGCGTTTATAGATTGAAGAGAGGTTGCTGACTGCTAACAAAGGAAGGCAGCGGATTTACAGGCTGGTCGACATCGAGATAATGAAAGGTGGAGTAAGAGCTCTGATTGTTTCTTTAAGGATGTTGAAGAAAATCGGCATCATCCTTTCAATGGAACCATTCCAGAATTGTCCTGGTGTAATTAATGGGAATCATGAATGTTGACTGGATTACATTTATGCCGTTATTGGTTACATGTTCTGTAGATTATTTGAAGAAACTTTTTCTCGAAATATTGTGGTATGTGTCTGTTGACAAGACATGTAAACATTATTAGTGTTAAAATTAATGAATGCTTTACTCTTTTAGTTCTAGTCATGCTGTTACACTTAAAAACAAGTTTTCTTTACTTATAACTAGTTGTTAAATAGAAAGTCGCTCGTGGAATAGATGATGTAGTCTAGGAAATTTGATTTTAAGTTAAATTTAATATTTATTTTCTACCAGTCAGACTGTAAGCACATGGGTCAACACCATGTATTATTCTTACTGCTCAGTCATGTAAAATTAATACTCCCTTCTTAGTGATGAGTTAACCCTGAAAATGTATTACTCTGTAAGATATTATTGAGTGGAAATACACAACATTTGTGAGAATGTTTATTCATTGTGGAAAGATTACACAAATTGCAAAAGTCAACCTCAATGTACAATAAATACACAACATTTGTGAGAATGTTTATTCATTGTGGAAAGATTACACAAATTGCAAAAGTCAACCTCAATGTACAATAAAACTTACCATTTTCTTCTTCTTGTATGGCAATTGTGTAAATCATTGCCCCTTTCGAACTGTAGTATGTTAATTATAATAAAGTTCGCGATTGAGTACTGGTGTCTGCACTTTCAAAATGGTCCAACTCTTTAAACAGATGCCTACAAAGTGATCATAGGTGCGCACCACATACATTTCATTTTGAGCAACAACAAAAAAAATTCTCTATTGAAAGTAACCTGTCACAGTACATTATTTCCTAGATAATTGTTGTTGCTGTTGTGGTCTTCAGTCCTGAGACTGGTTTGATGCAGCTCTCCATGCTACTCTATCCTGTGCAAGCTTCTTCATCTCCCAGTACCTACTCCAACCTACATCCTTCTGAATCTGCTTAGTGTAGTCATCTCTTGGTCTCCCTCTACGATTTTTACCCTCCACACTGCCCTCCAATACTAAATTGGTGGTCCCTTGATGCCTCAGAACATGTCCTACCAACCGATCCCTTCTTCTGGTCAAGTTGTGCTACAAACTACTCTTCTCCCCAATCCGATTCAATACTTCCTCATTAGTTGTGTGATCTACCCGTCTAATCTTCAGCATTCTTCTGTAGCACCACATTTCGAAAGCTTCCATTCTCTTCTTGTCCAAACTATTTATCGTCCATGTTTCGCTTCCATACGTGGCTACACTTCATACAAACACTTTCAGAAATGATTTACTGACACTTAAATCTATATTCGATGTTAACAAATTTCTGTTCTTCAGAAACGCTTTCCTTGCAATTGCCAGTCTACATTTTATATCCTATGTACTTGGACCATCATCAGTTATTTTGCTCCCCATATAGCAAATCTCCTTTACTACTTTAAGTGTCTCATTACCTAATCTAATTCTTTCAGCATCACCCGACTGAATGAAAATACCTGAAGCATGATCACTATTTTAATTCCTATCTCCCATGATTTGAAAAGATTCAAAGTGAAAACAAGAGTAAATTGATTCGTTTTACTAGTGTTCAAACATTAACAAGAATTCTGCTTCTTGGAAAGTATTTTATTTATTGCTCTACATCAAGTTTAATCCGTTCAAAACAAATCCCATCTTATACTACATAATTATGACAGCACTTTTCTCAATCCCTGAAAACTTCTGGAATTCAATGTTAACGATGACTTTCAGCCCTCACAGCAATGCATTTTTAATCTCATATGTTTTCAAAGCAACGGACCTATCATATTTAGTTTCTGGAACATAAGGAAGCAACATGAGACACTGTCTGCTTTATACAGATTTTGAAATACCATTACAATAGTGTTCCTTGTAAAAAATTCATGAAGAAGCAATGAGTTGTAAGAGATTGTCTATAATTGTGAAAAAGCCATGAAACGTTTCACTCAAAATCACGGCCTTTTATACCAAATATATTGACACTTACTACTTTCGCTGATACTGAGCGCCTGTAAGCTTACTTGTTCGAACTTGTAAGTAGCCATCTGTATTGATTGTTGGCTCTTGTGGCAACAATTCATGGTGCAATACACTGTTATAATCGAGCCAGTTGTTACACTTGTCAAGTTCTTTACTTTCTTGGATATCCAGTATGTTTCCACTCATACATCTAACCCTTGTTTTCACTGACACTTCTGTATACCCAAGCATCGCCTCCTGTGATAACGTTTCAGTAGGTGTGTGTCGTTATGACGCTCCAGCAACTTGGATTTACCATTTCCTTTGTTCAAAATTCAATAATGATGGAGCAATTTATGCTGCCACAGGTTCTGTACGAAAAACAAGGGCCAATTTATAAGCAAAAAGTTTCATCTATTCCACTGATTGTGATTATGCGATTGCTTTTATTCATTTTTTTCAGAGTTTTCTGTTGATGGGGTGTCTTTGAAGCTCGTCTTCTTCATTGCCTTCTTGGACTCGTGCTTTAATTATAACAGACTAAACAAATGCAATATATACCATTTCTAAAACCTGCTGGCAGGTTGCACTTTATTCTAGTACTATGGGAACATTTGATAGAAATGTTTGATTCATTTTTACACCATACGAAAAACCATTGATACCACAAAAACAAATGTAACCTTTGTGACAGCTGACAACAGACAAAATATCCTATTCAGCTAACGGTATATGCTAATTTTAAAATTTGTTTGTTGATATAATAACAAAGATATAATGCAGATAAAACTAATATAACATGGGTATTGTTGAACAGCAACCTCATACATCCAAAGATTCAGTTGTACAGGCGATTGAAATTACATTATTATTATCTCCATATCAAAGAATTTTAAAATGATTATTAATATAATACAGTTCTTTAACTAAATACTTGAGAAAGTCTGGTAAATAAATTTCAAGCCATACATTAAATAGAAATTGATATATGATTTTGATGTATGAATGAACTGACATGTTCCAGTTCAACGCTATTGCTGTATTAAATCGTAAATTTTTTATTATTATTTTTTATTATTATTTATTATTTAAACACATCTGATACATGTGTATAATGTTCATTAACTTGAAATTATCATCAATTTAGATATAATTTTTTTTTAAAAATTTCATCCTACTTATTATTTCATTGTAACATTTTGTATGTATTTATAACAGGTTTAACACCTTAGTTGCAGAAACGTATATATGATGCAGGTTTTAAATTCGTCAATAGCAGAAAACCACTGAATAGTTCTCTTATGAATTTTGTTTGCAACTAATTCACGATTTGTGTTTCGATTGATTATGATACTGGTGTAACCTGTCAAAGGCAAGTCATTCTTTTTATTGTATAGCAGAAAGAAGGTCGACTATCTATATATGAGACACAATGATGAACCTGAGATTACACCCTGCTGGAGTTCCAGGGAGAAGAATCTATCTTACCTAGATTAGTAATATTATGAAATAGAGATTTCTGAAACTTTAATGTCACATATGACATTCACCACCAGTTGGTTCCATCAAAAATTCCACAAACCCTCTGTTTATGTAGGTGGATGTTATGACTGTAACACTTAAATGCCACAGCTATTTCGTTATTTATTTCTTGTAAAATATAGTGAGTAAACTTGTAACTGGTTCTGTCAGTTGAGAAACAATTCTCAAATCCAAACTGTAGTTAAATAAGGATTTTAAAGTGATTTATGTTGCTATTGCAGGATGACATTCAATGTAACAGCATGTTCCCAAAAATGGAGGAAGATATCAATAATGAACTGAATCCGCTACATAAATCACTCCTATAACTTAACTTACAAAGGTGATCAACAGTGGAATAGCCCCGTCTGAAAATAATGGTACGACAAGAAGAAAATAGCAGCATATGTTAGGTAAAAATTCTTTAAATTAGGTGGTTAGATTCAGTAACTAGTGTAGATACACACTATCAAATTATGGAGAAAATAACTTTGTGGACTAGATAGGCTGATAGAGCGTTTGAGACTCATCAAAGGTACAGTTCATTTTGGTAATTGAATGATGTACTGGTAGGTAATTGTATGGCAGATTAAGGGTTGATTACAGTGTGAAGGTGCAAGTGTATTTAGATTGCAGTAGTAACTATGGTGAGAAAAACCACTCATTCAAGTTACAATAGCATGGAAGATACGTTTTGGAAATAATATTACATCAACAAAACTTGAGTGATTATAGTAAGTCTGATAATGATGATTAATATTAACGCAATATTTATATAAAATAATTAAAATTCAAACTTATTTCATAGGAATACATATTTAGTAGATCCTGTGCAAGACTGTTTAAATCTTTTACACTCTAACAGAAAGTACACTCCTGGAAATTGAAATAAGAACACCGTGAATTCATTGTCCCAGGAAGGGGAAACTTTATTGACACATTCTTGGGGTCAGATACATCACATGATCACACTGACAGAACCACAGGCACATACACACAGGCAACAGAGCATGCACAATGTCGGCACTAGTACAGTGTATATCCACCTTTCGCAGCAATGCAGGCTGCTATTCTCCCATGGAGACGATCATAGAGATGCTGGATGTAGTCCTGTGGAACGGCTTGCCATGCCATTTCCACCTGGCGCCTCAGTTGGACCAGCGTTCGTGCTGGACGTGCAGACCGCGTGAGACGACGCTTCATCCAGTCCCAAACATGCTCAATGGGGGACAGATCCGGAGATCTTGCTGGCCAGGGTAGTTGACTTACACCTTCTAGAGCACGTTGGGAGGCACGGGATACATGCGGACTTGCACTGTCCTGTTGGAACAGCAAGTTCCCTGGCCGGTCTACGAATGGTAGAACGATGGGTTCGATGACGGTTTGGATGTACCATGCCCTATTCAGAGTCCCCTCGACGATCACCAGAGGTGTACAGCCAGTGTAGGAGATCGCTCCCCACACCATGATGCCGGGTGTTAGCCCTGTGTGCCTCGGTCGTATGCAGTCCTGATTGTGGCGCTCACCTGCACGGCGCCAAACACGCATACGACCATCATTGGCACCAAGGCAGAAGCGACTCTCAACGCTGAAGACGACACGTCTCCATTCGTCCCTCCATTCACGCCTGTCGCGACACCACTGGAGGCGGGCTGCACGATGTTGGGGCGTGAGCGGAAGACGGCCTAACGGTGTGCGGGACCGTAGCCCAGCTTCATGGAGACGGTTGCGAATGGTCCTCGCCGATACCCCAGGAGCAACAGTGTCCCTAATTTGCTGGGAAGTGGCGGTGCGGTCCCCTACGGCACTGCGTAGGATCCTGCGGTCTTGGCGTGCATCTGTGCGTCGCTGCGGTCCGGTCAGAGGTCGACGGGCACGTGCACCTTCCGCCGACCACTGGCGACAACATCGATGTACTGTGGAGACCTCACGCCCCACGTGTTGAGCAATTCGGCGGTAAGTCCACCCGGCCTCCCGCATGCCCACTATACGCCCTCGCTCAAAGTCCGTCAACTGCACATACGGTTCACGTCCACGCTGTCGCGGCATGCTACCAGTGTTAAAGACTGCGATGGAGCTCCGTATGCCACGGCAAACTGGCTGACACTGACGGCGGCGGTGCACAAATGCTGCGCAGCCAGCGCCATTCGACGGCCAACATCGCGGTTCCTGGTGCGTCCGCTGTGCTGTGCGTGTGATCATTGCTTGTACAGCCCTTCGCAGTGTCCGGAGCAAGTATGGTGGGTCTGACACACCGGTGTCAATGTGTTCTTTTTTCCATTTCCAGGAGTGTAGAAATAGATGTTCTTTTCGTCAATGTAATATTCCTGTATAATGATCACACTGTGAGAAAATCTAAATGTGGAAGTACTTAAATGTGTTTTATATTCATGAAAACTGTCAGCCAGAAACAACTGTGCACAGGAAGATTAGATCTGTGAAAAACCAGGAAATTGTAGAGAAAATAATTTTTGAATGTTATAATATGTGAACAACATATTGTCAATAACTCATGGTAAAGAACGAGGTGAATACGACAATTGCAGAATGTGCCAATGCAAAGGTAAAATGAGGCAAATATAGGAGTTTGATTATCAGTTTCGTAAGGTATTAGTGTGCGAAACTGAAAAACATAATAGTGAATTAGATGAAATATTAATAAGCTAACTTCTTATGGCCTAACACACACACGGATATAACAGGATATAAAGACAAGAAGCTAGTGCTTTGTGGAGAACTTTGTTAAGGAGTAGCTGATTGTCACCTGGCCTGACTGGCAGACGAGGCCATATGGAGGTCCTGTCTTGATCCAGGGCCTATTTTGTCAGGTAGAGAGTTAGAAAATGGCAACTTGATGTAGGTCCCCTCTCGGCGATACCTGTTAGAACTATCAGGCCTGGCTGGCATCTAGTAGCCCAGCAACTTGTCATAGCAGACGACGTTGCTCAATGATGGAATAGCGACCCAGGCACACATTGGACTGATAATGTGTGTAGGTTGTCAGGGTACTGGTGGAAGTCGGAAGTAAAAGAATATGTGCTCTTAATGAATGTGCAGGTAGCATTAATTTTATATGCACTCGGTCTGTGTTCATTGTGGTGGGAGCCACCTTCTTACCACAAAGATTGCTGCAGAAGCGCTGGGTTATGCCATGGCATGAAGTAACGTAACCCACTGCACAGCAGACTGCTACATTATTTTAGCACACAGCAGCAGGATATCTTTGTTCGAGGGTCTGCAGTCTCATCAGCTGGTGGTTAAGTTTTGCCTGCAGCTGATGTAACAATAATTAGATAATCTACATGGAATGTCAGTACTGCTGTATAAGATTGACTGGATGGCCAGTCGCCATCAGAGAACACCATAAAAGATGGAAGAGTGGTTGCTTATACCAGAACCACAAAAATGTAACAGATCTTTAAGTCCTATACTCTGATGAAAACAGTACAAACTTATTAATAATGAAAAAAACACATACTATTAAACTTCAACATAGTAAGAATAAATGATCAGAGAAACGTCCTTCCTTAGCACATAGTTCTATTCCATCCCAAATTTAGTCATAGCTGGAGTAAAAGCAATATTGATTAATGTCATAGGATTGTACGGTTTCAAAGTCACTGTGTCACGATAGACAAAAGAGATACCTTTTATAGTGTTAGTCCAGAAGCGTTATGTGAAGAAATGATTTGTGTTTATTTGTTTGGATGCTATCTTTAGACTCAGTCGTCTACAGCAACATGCACTTACAACCGGAAACATTGGCTGTACAATAATAATAAAGTTGCATGAAACAAGATAAAAAAGTGTCTCACTTGCTTCGTATAAAGTACAATGTATCGCCAATAACATAGAGATGAGTCAATTAAAATTCAAGAGAAAACTACAAAAATAGCTACACAACCGCTTTTCACTTAAAACTTCTGTGTGCAACAACAGAAATGAGCAAAGAGTGCCACCAAAGGAACGTCTGAAAAATATGGCAGTGGTTCAGTCTATGTTAGAATTGTCGTCAAAGGAATCTTTGAGATGTAAGGCAGTAATTCAGTCTGTGTCAACACACTGTTCAATTTAACTTTTTGCTGAAGCATCGAATGAGACGCTGTGTGAGGGAAGAAAAATTCATAATTGAATGCAGAGTCAGAGTTTCCAATATCACCACAACCATTCGCAGCAACCTTATTGGCCGTTATCACTTTCTTACATGAGGAAAAGGAACAAATAATATATGTTAGTAGAGCACATCCGAACTACATTCGTTTTTAAGACAACATTGCATTTGTAGATGCACCGTTAAAGCTACCTGAAGTGTTAAACAGAGCTAATTTATATACATGTGAGATATTTAAGTTTAGGAACAATCTAATAGAACAATAAGAGATGTTCTAGTTGACACTGATGTTAAAGAACCATTGATACGAGTTTATTTTTAGTAGAGTAAGAGGGATAACCTGGATGTACGTGAACATATATAAATAAACTGGGCAATAAAGTGACTTTGCAGTCATCGTTTGTGTAACTGAGCAGCAGGTCGAAGCCAGGTCTCCTACGTGTATTAAAAAGAGAGTCTATAACCGGTGCGTATTATCATTTATGACTTACAACCGCGAGGCAGAGACTTTAAATACGAAAATCATTGGTATGAAGTGTTATGGAAAGATTTTTAGAGAAAATTATTAAGAAAGAAAGGAAGACAAACAAGTTTTTCAGAGGAAAACTGGAGTGAATTACGCAAATCGTAGCTGAAACGAAAATCACTTACGGATGGACCAGACGTGTTACCACTAAACATCTAGTAGATGTACATGGGAATTTCATGCTAGATCCGAGACATAAGAGAATACCTATAATACAGCACAGTTGGAGGTGGGAAGACGACAACTGAAGCCATGCGAATTCCACAGGGAGGAGCATTCCGGAAGACGGTAATGTCGTTATCAAGCACTGAGCGTCGAATAGTTGAAGAGTTTATGTGTTTAGCTATCTAATCAAAAGTATTCAGACAATACTATGCAGAAAATGCAGGTATCTCACTCCCGGCAATCGGCCGTGAATCTACCGCCCGACTGCAAATAAATAAAGCAATATATCTAGATCCCCTACTCCGTTCGGGCACTCACCAGCAACTGAGCGACAAACATCAAGACAAAGTTTCCATGCCGGCTTGGGTGGCCGAGCGGTTCTAGACGCTACAGTCGGGGTTAGAATCCTGCCTCGGAAATGGATGTGTGTGGTGTCCTTAGGTTGGTTAGGTTTAAGTAGTTCTGAGTTCTAGGGGACTGATGACCTCAGAAGTTAAGTTCCAGAGCTATCTGAACCATCTGAAACAAAGTTTCCATACTGCAGAACCACTCACCGAACGAACTTCAGGATTCCGAATAAATTCCTGGCCTAACCGTGATCGCAACATCACTTAGTGGGTTGTACCATGTGAGAACTTACCTTCTGGCTATAAAGAAAGCTGGTAGACATGGAACACGCTCAATAGGCCACGGTCTGGATTCGGCACGTTTAAGACCAAGATGAAGGAGTGGGGATTTTCTTGTGACTGTAACCCATCCGAATGCAGAGAAGAGGAAACCATGGAACATCTCATCATCTGTAAGCTTTGTCCAACTACATGCTCCCTAAAAGTACTGATGACAGCCATCCATTAAGCCTGTGAGCTGGATAAATATTGGTAACATAGCATTTAAAATAAATATTATTTTGTAACATCTGCTTCTAGAATCCTGATAACGCTGATAACATCATGCTAAAATTTTCTGCTAACCGTGATGTGCGTTTCCAGACATGGTTCATTAACGTTTAATGTGTGTGAATTCCTAAACGACCATACTGCTTAGGTAATCGGTCGCTAGATTTACACACTACTTAACCTAACTTAAACAAACTTGTAAGAAAAACACACACACCCATGCCCGAGGGAGGACTCGAAACTCTGTCAGGAGTGGCCATGCAGTCCGTAACATGACGCCTCAAACCGCGAGGCCACTCCGCTCAGTCATGGTTAATTAAAAGAAGTCCATAAGTAGTGCGGAAGGCAGTCATATGTCAAAAAAGGCGAAACCTTCGTTATAAAAGTATGTGGGGAGTACGACGTCATCAGCAGACAGGCAGTAACAGCAGAATGAGCCGATCGGGAGAGATCAGTGACTTCGAACGTGGGCTAGTCATTGATGTCAGCCAAGTAACAAATCCTTCAGAAATAACTTACTGCTTCCAAAGCAGTCCAAGCCGACTGCTGATGACATGATTGTGAGGTGGAAACGCAAAGGAAGAACCAGATCCAAACAATGACTAGGCAGTCCTCATGTAGTGATGGGCATGGAGAGTTGAGCATAGCGGAGGGCTGTTGCAGAAAATCGTATGAAATAAGCGGAATGAATCATTCGTGACTTCCAAAGTGCTGCCAGCAGCCCAGCCAGTGCCACGCCAGTCCGTAGACGTTCAAGCAGCTCCTTATAAACCACACAGTCCTGTAGTTATGCTAAACGATACTTGAAGAGGTGCAAACAGCGACGCCACTGGGCAGTGGATGAGCAAAAGTGAGTTGTTGGGAGTGATGATCACACTAGGCACGGCGCAAATCTGAAGGAAAGGTTTGGGTTTCATGAATCTTCTTGCAGCAGTGCAATACAGAGGGGGTGGTGTTATGGTACAGGGGTGTTTTTCGTGTTCGGAGCGTAGTCCTCTTATTGTGCTTACGGAAATGCTAAATGCCGAAGGATATGAACACGATTTACAAAACTGTGTCATGTGTACAGTAGAGGAAAAGTTCGGAGATGATGATTGAATGAGCATAACACTCTCATAAAGCAGCATCCGTGAGGCAATCGTTTGTAGACAGTAACATTCCTGAAACGGACTAGCGTACCCAGAGCCCTAACCAGAACTCGATGGAACTCCTTCGGGTTGAGTTCAGGCGTCTACCTCTCTCCAGAGACCAGCAACTGACATCTCCCCTTTCTCTGGTTTCGGCTGTCCCCACGGTCACTCAGGAACTTCACTGAAGTGTCCCCCTGCCGAGTTCAAACTCTCGTTTGAGAATGAAGGGTGGACGCACCTCATGTTAATGTCCACTAATATGTGTCCGGATATTTTCGATCACATAGTGTATACGAATAGGAGAGAAAAGGGTAGGCGATGACATGAATGACTTTCCTGTCAAAAAAATATGCAAGATAACTAGAGAAGATTGGTACAAAAAAAAATCAAATATTTTTTTCAAGAAAGCAGTTCTAGTACTCTGATACCCGCAAACGATACTAAGGAAGCAATGTATTTAGTACAGATTCGGAGTTACTTTGATAAAAAGAAAACGAAGAAATGAGTCGTAACTGAAAGGAGGTTATATAAAAGGTTGTACAAAGTTCAATCGATATAGCTCTAAATGAGAGGTATAAGATGGAATAAGGATTTATAGTGGACCTCTCTGATTTATATATGCTACGGTATCAAATCACAGTTTATCTAGATCAAGATTTGCGGTAACATATAGAGATTACTGAAAGTTGCGATGCCGCTTTATTTTCAGTAATGTTTCTGCCAATTTTCGGACACCAAGGATCCGATTCGTGTTTCTCCGTGATAACGCAATTAATTAGCATTCTGTCAAAGTTGTTTGTTTTTCAAAATCGATCCATTAAGTAATAATAATTTTACGTATTTCGTGTTGTGCTACGAAAATTACCTATCCTATAATTTTCAACATAAAATACAAAACATAGCCTTGTTTTCACATTTTCTTTTTGAAGGTGGCATATAATCATTAATAACAAATGTCGCGTATCTATATTAGTCTACGAAATTAACTTATGTGATGCAGCATACTTTTTATTTTACTTTTATAACCACACAAAGATTTTTCTTTTTTATAGCCTTTCTAAAAGTTTTCATTCACAAAGCTACTATTATTTCAAGCTGTCTTTGATATTAAAGGCGGAAATCATACTGTTAGTTAATTTGACAAACAAAATATTGGAGATGTTTCAAGACAGAACTGTATTTCTTATATGCGTTGAAATTTGTACTGATATTGTCACTTCAGGGAATTCTCTCTTCATAATATCTTTTAAGTCAGAACTGTATACAGATGTACACACAGTGCACGCATACCCTTAATTCTACATTTTGTCTGGAATGATCGATGACATTGCCTCATATATAAATTATAAATTTTCCCAGTCCCCCGACCTGACCAAGTTTCGGGGAGGTTTACCTTAATTATTAGGCGAATGATGGAATTGGAATTCCGCTGCCAAATATTCCTAGCTGGGATTCCATCTGCACAAATCAAAGTCTACTGTGACATTTGGCTGTAAAGAACTGTGACTCTCTACTGGGCGCATCTCAAACAGCCCGCTCAGCTCCTTGGCGTAGAAAAATGGAGGATATTGACAAAATAAATAATTAAAAATAGTTCCATCCATCACCCGTCCCCCCTCCCCCACCATCCACCAGTTCCGACCAAGGTTTCTGGAAGTTATTTCTTGATTGCCATCGTCCTATGCAGTTGAGTATTCAGCGCGGTTGAGTGCCATTCAGAAGACCCGGGTTTCTTTACATGTCTACCAGGTATTTTTCCTTTGATGGACGGACTGGTATGTGGTGCACTCAGCCTCGTGATGTCAACCAAGAACCTACTTGATCGATTAGTACCCGTTGCGATGTCAAGCAACCCGTCAACGAACGCGAGAGCGGTGTTCTGAGCATGTCTCCCTCCACACTGCGTCGAATTAGACCACTGGCAGAGGGTGATACGGCGCTCGGTCTCACTCAATTGGCCCGCGTAGGAGAAGAAGGTGGATTTTTACTTGGTTGCCAAATGAATCTGTCCGCGCAGGGTAGCCGCGCGGTCTGGGGCATCTTGTGACAGTCCACGCTGTCCCCCACCCCCCTCCCTCACCGACGGAGGTTCGAGTCCTTCCTCAAGCATTGGTGTGTGTGTTGTCCATAGCGTATGTTAGTTTAAGTTAGATTACATAGTGTGTAAATGTAGAACTGATAAATACGCTCCATTTACTTCCATTTCGGAAACGCTCTGACACATTACCACCTAGCATGATAATAGGCTGTACGAGCCGCGATTTTTAGTGTGTCGGGTGGCACTTGTCCTACTCCTTCTGTAATAACTGCACTGGATATCTATGATATAAAGTTACTGACACTTCATCTGTCACAAGCTGCGACATAGTCGCATCAAGGTTCTTCAGTGATAAAGTAATTATTTATTTTATTATAAATCCAGTCACGGAAAACAGCTGTACGTTAATAAGGTAACTAATTTCGGACAATTATGACCATCTGAAAAAAAAATTGGTTCAAATGGTTCTGAGCACTAGGGGACTCAACTTTTGAGGTCATCAGTCCCCTAGAACCTAGAACTACTTAAACCTAACTAACCTAAGGACATCACACACATCCATGCCCGAGGCAAGATTCGAACCTGCGACCGTAGCGGTCTCGCGGTTCCAGACTGTAGCGCCTAGAAACGTACGGCCACTCCGGCCGACTAATGACCATCTAAAGACACGATTAGATGTAGTATACTGTATTGCATTTACTAACTCCTGAAGAGACTGTACGAAACCTACGATCCGGTAGTTTTGGTATACTAGACGTAGTAAATGATTGGATTACCGGTAGTCTTATATCACTGGTAGGGAAAGAAACACACACTGGATATCTATGATATAAAGTTACTGACACTTCATCTGTCACAAGCTGCGACATAGTCGCATCAAGGTTCTTCAGTGATAAAGTAATTATTTATTTTATTATAAATCCAGTCACGGAAAACAGCTGTACGTTAATAAGGTAACTAATTTCGGACAATTATGACCATCTGAAAAAAAAATTGGTTCAAATGGTTCTGAGCACTAGGGGACTCAACTTTTGAGGTCATCAGTCCCCTAGAACCTAGAACTACTTAAACCTAACTAACCTAAGGACATCACACACATCCATGCCCGAGGCAAGATTCGAACCTGCGACCGTAGCGGTCTCGCGGTTCCAGACTGTAGCGCCTAGAAACGTACGGCCACTCCGGCCGACTAATGACCATCTAAAGACACGATTAGATGTAGTATACTGTATTGCATTTACTAACTCCTGAAGAGACTGTACGAAACCTACGATCCGGTAGTTTTGGTATACTAGACGTAGTAAATGATAGGATTACCGGTAGTCTTATATCACTGGTAGGGAAAGAAACACACATGATTGTGAGAGAGGGGCACAGGGAGCCGATGACTTGGTTGTTTGTTCGCTTGTTTTGCATATAATTACTCCTCCACGTCGTTCAGTGTTATTACATTGTGTATTTTGAATCCTTATAAAATATTTATTGCTTTTTATAAGTGAAAAAATTAGCTGCTCTCAGAACTTCAATGATTATACGTAACCATAACAATCATTTTTGATGCAAATACAGTTGAAATACACAAACCAAAAAATCTACATAATTATTGTTATTTTAAATGCAACAGAGCAGTCCTCGTTATGAGCGAAGGAAAGAGTTTTCTGTTACAGCTGATAAGTACGAAAGTTGTTAAGCTGTAACAGAAATCTTGACGAAATATTGTAGCGATGTTTGGTATGTTCTTGTTCTTTTTTCTCGTGATTTTATGTTACCCCGTTTGATGAAACTGCGTCTTCTAACGGTATTTCATAAATCTGTATTTTTATTTTAGTTTGTACCACAAGATCCTTCCCTTTCACTTTACAGATCAGCAAATTTTGAGTAAATTTGAACTAAACTATGGCTATTTCAATTCTATCGTAAGTCTTGTTTACTTTTAAGTAAAGTACAGGAGAACAACTATGTAGCACAGAAACATTCCGTAGGTTACAGGGCCCTCTATATATGTGCACACAGTTTCTAGGTGGTTCACCGGTTCTGGTTTCTAGGGCAATCTAATAAGACATTGATCGCATCTGTAAATAAAACGATCGAAATGAGCTTGTGCCAGATAGGTGTTCAACACACCTAACACACATGTAGCGTGGTTACGATCCTGACTTACTACAGATACTAAGAAAACAACTGTAGCCTACTCTTACTTATGCTATCGTACGATTGTTTTACAACTCTACCGTTGACCTATATTAATACCCTGATTAATAAACATCTGACGTCCATGACTCGATTTGTAACTAAACGAACTTCATATTTTGTTTGTAAATATCAGTGTATTATTAATTTTGTACATTTTAGTATTTGTTTATCGTATCGCTGACTGGTCTTACGAAATTTATTTCTGTATACTCAGTGTATGAAATGACTACTTGACTACTCTGGTCAATGTGTAGATATCTTAGAATTGTAAAAATGGAGAGAAGTTCCTCTACGCCTGTAAGGTGAACCGCCATTGGAAAAGGCGGATGGTCAAGAAGTTAGCGTGCCAAATGTTGATTATTTTTTAGTCTATGGCCAGCCATTGATGTGGACGCAACTGGGACGGAGGGATAGACAAAATTATCAGTAAGGTTAATGAAATGAGCTTAGTGTACTATTAGTCGTGGTTTTTGTGTTGCTAACTTAGTACAAGGTTTCTATTCCTAGTCGAGGTATATTACTACGTAATTTTGGGACTGGAAAAGTGATCCAAAAATGACGAATATGATATAATGATATAAGGACCTTATATTCTAAGAATTGTGTAGTCATAATCAATCAAATACATTCAGAAGTATGTGATCCATTTATCCAAGGATGTGAACACTAAAATTACTTATCAAAGTTTTATTTACTACTACAATATTTTTTCGGTTCCCGTACATTTCACACTATATGTCAGTAACAGTTAACTTTTAATGAAGATTATCGCTTTTGTACTTTGCAAGTTGTTGCATAATAAACATGCTTGTTAATGTAGAAATGGGCAACATAACAGTTCAAGCGTCCCCATGTTTAGACATTGTTTACATTAATAATCAGATGATTTTCATTAAAGAATACTACGATTATGTGCGATATATTTGTATATTAGTAAGAGTTTGGTTAAAGGTACAGCGGTACATCATAACTGATTTTGGGGTCGCTATATGCTAGACACAGAGTTCGTCATTATTCAATTACTGCTCATTGAATAACGGAAAAGTAGTTTCACTTGTCAACCTGTAATTGCAAGTGTGAAAATATTTATTCCATTTTGCATGATTCAGAGGAGAAAAATTTATGGTTGTATTGTATGATTAATGCTGATCATGTATTCCAACTTTTGGTTTACACTCATAAAGCAGATTGAATAAAAACTTAGTTTCCCTTCTACAAGTGCGGAAATCATCAGTATTTGTTCTGGAATAATTTTCCCGATTTGGCATGGCGACTATTTTTGCTTACTTTGCCACTTGCTGTTACTATTTGCTAAGGTGGTCAGTTCATACTCAATTAATGTTTTTTTATTTATACACTACTGGCCATTAAAATTGCTACCCACGATTATGACGTGCTACAGACGCAAAATATAACCTATTGGAAGAAGATGCTCTGATATGCAAATGATTAGCTTTTCAGAGCATTCACACAAGGTTGGCGCCGGTGGCGACACCTACAACGTGCTGACATGAGGAAATATTCCAACCGATTTCTCATACACAAACAGCAGTTGACCGGCGTTGCCTGGTGAAACGTTGTTGTGATGCTAGTGTAAGGAGGAGAAATGCGTACCATGACGTGTCCGACTTAGATAAAGGTCAGATTGTAACTTATTGCGATTGCGGTTTATCGTATCGCGACACTGTTGCTCGCGTTGGTCGAGATACAATGACTGTTAGCCGAATGTGGAATCGGTGGGTTCAGGAGGGTAATACGAAACTCTGTGCTGGATCCCAACGGCCTCGTATCACTAGCATTTAGATGACAGGCATCTTATCTGCATGGCTGTAACGGATCGTGCAGCCACGTCTCGATCCCTGTGTCAACAGATGGGGACGTTTACAAGACAACAACGATCTGAACGAACAGTTCGACGACGTTTGCAGCAGCATGGACTACCAGCTCGGAGACGATGGCTGCGGTTACCCTTGACGCTGCTTCACAGACACCTGCGATGGTCTACTCAACGACGAACGTGGGAGCACGAATGGCAAAACGTCATTTTTTCGGATGAATTCAGGTTCTGTTTACAGCATCATGATGGTCTCATCCGTGTTTGGTGACATCGCTGTGAGCACACATTTGAAGCATGTATTCGTCATCACCATACTGGCGTATGAACCGGCGTGATGGTATGGGGTGCCATAGGTTACAAGTCTCGTTCACCTGTTGCTCGAATTGACGGCACTTTGAACAGTGGGCGTTACATTTCAGATGTGTGACAACCCGTGGCTCTACCCTTCATTCGATCCCTGCGAAACCGTACATTTCAGCTGGATAATGCACGACCGCATGTTGCAGGTCCTATACTGGCCTTTCTGGGTACAGAAAATGTTTGACTGCTGCCCTGGGCAGGATATTCTTCAGATCTCCCACCAATTGAAGACGCCTGCTCAATGGTGGCCGAGCAACTGGCTCGTCACAATAAGCCAGTCACTACTCATGATGAACTGTGGTATAGCGTTGTAGCTGCATGGGCAGTTGTATCTGTACACGCCATCCAGGCTCAGTTTGACTCAATGTCCAGGCGTATCCAGACCGTTATTACGGCCAGAGGTGGTTGTCCTGGTTACTGATTTCTCTGTATCTATGCACCCAAATTGCGTGAAAATGTAATCATATGTACGTTCTAGTATAGTATATTTGTCCAATGAATACCCGTTTATCATCTGCACTTCATCTTGGTGGAGCAATTTTAATGGCCAGTAGTGTATAATACTCGTACTTCGCCATGTCAGGAAACGAAATTGACAATCTCTTTGCTTTTATCCTCTACAGTTAAGATCACGGTCAATTAATCTCGAAAAAGATTAAAATTTGTACTTCATAATATCAGTGACTGATGCGAACTACTACAACGAAGTAAGTCACAGTGCTATTTGCGGACTTAACCAGTTTTATACGTAGGCAGGAGAATTAAATATGCAAATATTGTAGTACCTTCATGTAAACAAAAACTGGAAAAGAGACACAGCATGCAAGCCAAAGAGCTGAAGAGTTATGTACGGACAATCTGAAAATTGAGAAGACGGCTGTCGTGTAAAGACTTCATGTTTCAAGTGAGAACATGAGTCTACCGTTGTAAACTCTAGGCTGTGAGAAGCTGTCGTCAGCATGCCATGCTACTCTAGTCTTATCACCGCCTTACCGCCTCTTCACAAGCGTCTTCCATAACGGCCACTTGCCGCATCTGAGGACGAACGTCTGGCAGACTGCGCCCACGTCGTGCGGAGCTGCATAACACGAGAGTCCCAGGGGTGCAAGTGATGAGGTGAACTACTGCGGGATGAACTGCGAGCGGTGCCGGAATCGCGGCACGGCCCACAGAGCTCAATCTCAGGAGCTGTCGCCACTCGGTGCCTCGCCCCCGGCCTCGCCGCAGCCCCTCCTTCCTACCCCGTCCCGCGCCTCTTCTTTATACAGCCATAAAGATTCCATCTCATCTCTATCCCGCCGTCGCCGCCGCCGCGCGGGGCTCATATTCACTTTCTGCGCTGCTGGCCGCCTTCCAGCCGGCTACTGGGCCTTCTCTGAACCTTGTCACCCCTTCACTGCCCCCCTACACACTCCCCCCCCCCCCCTCCCCTCCCACAGACACTCTCAGGCACCACCCTTCCACTAACCCGTATCTGCGGTCCTCTGTTTTATTCGCCGACCGTAGGCCATTTCTTACTTTCGCCGCTTCGCCTATCTGTTACATATGTATGGCATTTATACGTCATTGGTTCTTGCGATGCAGTTTTCGTGCGCTGGGAACCGTATGGACCTCTTGAGGCAGCTGCGCTGGCTTCCCGCACTGCTGGAATGTGTTTTAGATACAGCTCGGTGAACGTCTGGCGGAAAGATAAACAGCGAGATACGATAAAGAAAAAATAATGTGATTATAGTTGAGTGCAGTGGACAGGCTTCTGCCTCTGTCAATATAGACGTCCCACATATCAATATTTCCGTTGTAGACGCTGCTACACAGGTAGCGTTCACACTACAATTCCTTTGTATCCGGAATTCAAATAAGTAAACGTCGCTTTTGATAATGCCCCAATATGTATGTTCCTTTTTATCATATAAAAGGAATGTGGTTTTTGTTATTTCTCTTGCACTCTAATTTTATTCCCGATGTGAGTCTCCTTTCGTGCACTTCCAGTATTGTCGATAGTAATTCTGCATATTCTGTTTACTCACTGAGACACAATAGTTTCCCTTCTAACAATACCACCATTTGCAAAGTAGGTTAGAAATCAGATTAATAATGTTCCTCACGCAGCATATGTTCGCTTCATCGGGCAACAAGAAAGTTATTGACTGTGGATGGTATCGTCAGAATGGAAATGATGAAGTTACTGTAAAAAGTCATTAGTTTTGGCACTTATCCTGAATGGATTACCACGCAGATTTCGTCGAAGTTGTTATGGCTCACCTTGTTGATTCAAGGGTGATTCCACTTTGACTGCTAGAAGGTCCAGATCTGTATTTTAGCAATATTTGAAGAACTAACAAATGCGTTTCTGAGGAATTTCTTAATGATCAAACAATCCCAGATAAGAAAAATAGTATGGTAGAAATGATTTTTGACTTGGTGTTCACGATCAACACTTTTATTATTCTTCTTGTAAATTCACGTATACTTCTTCGTAATTGTCACATAATCAAGAAAACAGTTTTGTATCAACCTTCATGTATTTAATTTCCACTTTAACTAAACTCAAGACTTGACTGTTCTTTTACAAAGCGAAATAACAACTTAACTTCTGCAAAGTGAAACAAAGACAGCTCTGTGCGCATTCGCGCCAAACGGTTACAACTAAGTCAAAGATTATGACAGTTTCACGAAAATGAATACACACAAGAACCATATCACTGTAATATATCGTTACATCGGAGTACCTATATATTAGTGAAACCAAATGTGAATATTGTCACAAAAATATGTCTGTTACTTCGCAAAAATGTAGTACGATATTACTGGTATCGAGAACTGGGGTTGGAGTGCTGTAATGGTCACGTTCATAAACAACCATTACACCCTCCAGTAACCACTCTATAGCCAACTACTTTTCTTTTGAATAGATAAAAGAAAAATGAATCAATCCGTGGACGTCGGATCATCAACAAGTGAAAAGGAGGTTAGTACTGCCCATGTTCGAGTCCCACTTACAATTATCGCATATTTTCTTCTTCTTCTTCCACTGACTAGGGTTCCTCGATTTCTTAGCCTCGTTCCGTGAATGTACTGGATTACATCTACATATCCATGATTACATTATAGTTCATAATTAAGGGCTTGGCAGCTAGTTCATCGAACCAGCTTTAAGCTAAACCACCTTTAAATTACGGTTCGATCGTTCCACTATAGAACAAAGTGCGGCGAAAACGAACACGTAAATCTTTGCATGAGAGCTATGTCTTCTCTTATTTCATTATGATGATAATTTCTCCCTATGTAGGTGGGCTCAAAGATAGTATTTTCACACTCTAAGGAGAAATCTGGTAATTGAAATTTCGTGAGAAGGTCCTGAGGCAGCGATAAGCGCCTTTGTCTTAATGTCTGTCACCACCAGTTCGCGCATCACAATCGTGGCATTCTCTCCCCTATACAAAACGTGCTGCCCTTCTTTGTACTTTTTCGATGTCTGATGAGGATGCCACACCACACAGCAATACTCCGGAAGAGAGTACACAAGTCTAATGCATTCAGTCCGTTTGGTAAACATTTTATATTTTGTAATTATTCTGCCGATAAATCGCAGTCCTCGTTTCGTTTTCCCCACAACATTAGCTATGTGATCTTTCTATCTTGCATTATCTGTAATTCTAATCCTTAGCTGAGTTTACAGCCTTTAGATCTATGTGATTTCCCGTCCTACAGAAATTTGCCAGATGCTGTTTAGTGTTCATGTGGATGACTTCACCCTCTTTATGATTCAGAGTCAATTTCCATTTTTTGCACTATATAGATGTATTATATAAATCATTCTGCTATTCGATTTGATCATCTGATGATTTTTTTTAAATAAATGACTTCATCATGTGCAGAAAATGAAAGATGACTGCTCAGATGGTCTCCTATATCGTTTGTATGGAACAGGAACAACAGAGGGCCGCGCCACTTCCTTGAGAAAACCAGATTTTACTTCCGTTTCACTCCATGACTTCCCTAAGTTATTACGAACTACTACCTTTCTGATAGGAAATTAGTCACAAAACTGAGAACACACTCAATAGACACACAATTTGTTTAGAAGTTGCTTGTGAGGAATGATGTCAAACCCTTCTGGAAATAAAAAAGTATGGAATCAAATTGATTACTGCTGTCGACAGCGCTCATTACTTCGTGAGAATAAAGAGTTCGTTGTGTTTGACAAGAGTGTTATATTCTGAATCCGTTTCAACTGTCAATAAATCGTTTTCTTCTATATAATTCATAATTTTCGAGCACAATAAATGTTCCAGAATCCGATTGCAAATCGACGCTAGCGATACGGGGCTGTAACTGAACGGATTTCTGCTATTTATTTCCTTAGTTACTGGTGGGACTTGTGCAGCTTTCCAGCCTCTGGGAACAGATCTTTCTACAAGCAAGAAGTTGCATATGATTGCCAAGTATTGAGCTATTGTATCAGCGTAGTTTGAAATGAACCTGGCTGGTATACAATCTGGACTTGAAGCCTTGCCTTTCATAATTGTTTCAAGCTGTTTCTCCACACCAAGGATGTCTACTTCTTTATTACTCATATTGGCAGTTGTTCTTGATTCGCCAGCCGGGGCGGCCGAGCGGTTCTAGGCGCTACAGTCTGGAACCATGCGACCGCTATGGTCGCAGATTCCAATCCTGCCTCGGGCATGGATGTATGTGAACTCCTTAGGTTAGTTAGGTTCAAGTAGTTCTAAGTTCTAGGGGCCTGATGAGTTCAGAAGTTAAGTCCCATAGTGCTAAGAGCCATTTCAACCATTTTTGTTCTTGATTCGATTCTGGTTCAAATGGTTCTGAGCACTATGGGACTTAGCTTCTGAGATCATGAGTCCCCTGGAACCTAGAACTACTTAAACCTAACTAACCTAAGGACATCACACACATCCATGCCCGAAGCAGGATTCGAAACTGTGACCGCTGTGGTCGCGCGGTTCCAGACAGTAGCGCCTAGAACCGCTTGGCCACTCTGGTCTGCGATTCGGTTCTGGAATTTTTACTTCGTCTTCTTTTGTGAAGACATTTCGAAAAATAGTTTTTAGTGACTTTGCTTAAGTGGTCCTGTCATTAATAACACCATCATTGTTTTCGCGCAGTGAAGGTATTGATTACGTCTTGCCACTGGTGTACTTTACATGTGAGGAGAATCTCTTCGGGTTCTCTGCCAGATTTCGAGGCAGAGTTTCGTTGTGGGAACTATTCAAAGCATCACACATTGAAATTATGACTAAATATCGAGCTTCTGTAAAACTTCTCCAACCATGGATATTTTGAGTTTTTTTAACGACTTCTCTTTTTGTTGCTATTACTGAAATGTTCTGAGCTTTACTGTGTACCACGAAGGGTCAGTAAGAATCTTATTAATTTATTTGGTATATATCTTTCAATGGCCGCCAATACTATTGCTTCGAATTTAAACCACATCTGATTTACGTTACATGGATTGATTGGAAGGAGTGGAGGCTCACTCTCTGGAAGGTCTCAAGCGAATTTTTAAATGCTTTTTGAAGTATAAGTAATTTGTGTTTTTTTCGTGGATATGGATGTTACAGTATTCAGTCCAGCTACAGTAACTTTGTGGTTGCTAATACCTGTATCCCTTTTTGATGTTCGTTATTTGTCAACATTATTCTTTTGCTAAGAGGATAAGTATGTTTTGGCAACCATTCACACTCCCAGTGGGCTTCTCAACTAGATGTTCAAAATAATTTTCTGACAAGGTGTTCAGTATAATTGGGGACGACGTTTCATCCCTACCACAAACTTCAAAAAACATGTATTTTCACCAACATATCGAGAGCAGTTTGAAGTCACCACCAACTATAATTTATATGTGTCGGGTATCTATTTGAAATGACACTTAACTTTTCTTTAAAATTTTCAGTAGTTGTATCATCTGAATCCATGGGTCGATAAAAGAAACCAATTATTAATTTATTCCGTTTGTCATATTAACTTCCACCCATACTAACTAACGGGAACTGTCTCCTTCAATTTCACAACAAGGTATTATAATTATTATAGGACTCGTCGATATACATATTTCAAAAAATGGTTCAAATGGCTCTGAGCGCTATGGGACTCAACTGCTGTGGTCATCAGTCCCCTAGAACTTAGAACTACTTAAACCTAACTAACCTAAGGACATCACACACATCCATGCCCGAGGCAGGATTCGAACCTGCGACCGTAGCAGTCGCACGGTTCCGGACTGCGCGCCTAGAACCGGGAGACGATATACATATTTCCTTATCCCACACGGTTACCTCTTGGATCTGTAGCTTGACTGTTTTCACTCCAGGTTTTACTGTGTAATATCATAACAGTACGCGCCATTGCTTAAAACATTTTTATTTTCCCCTCAGTTGTCATAAATTTGTTTTCACATACACTATTTTGCAGTCACCCGTCACAGCCCTTATCACTGGGCTTTTTACTTCATTGCTTGTTTGTATCTTCATAGCTTGATAATTAATGCTCATTTGACACACCATCTGTTTCTAATTCGTACCTTAGAGCACTTGATTCAAGTACACCGTAATAAGCCGAAATAAAATGTGACTTACGGAGATTTGCACAGTACCACTAGTGAACAGATGTCAAGTATGTTAATTACATATCTTCGTTGCTCGGTAACTATGAGAGGCAGTCAAAGGAGCACGATACAAAGGGGGAAAAATAAGTAAACTGCTTATTATTTCAAAAGTAACAAAAATAACGGTTAATCCATTTATCCCCTTTTAGACGAGAGTGTTCCTGGAAAAAAACCGACGGGCCCATGATCATATCCAGGGGTGCACACCTTCTACTGCATCCATTCAATGGCCACGATCGTCTTTCTTCAGGTCTCCAAAAACTTGGAAATCAGATAGAGACCGCGACTGAAAAGAGGGTGTATAATGGCTTCCCGGCGAAACTTCTGCAATGTACTCTAAGCAACATGCACAGGAACAGCGTTAATGTCATGATGACGTTTTTCTTTGACTGCAAGGCCGTGCTGCTCATTGACTTTCTAGAACACGGCATTAAAATTAACGCACAGCGGTACACGCACATTTTGACGCGCGCCATCAGGTTCAGACGCATTGAATGGCATCGCACCGCTGCGGAATTATTCCCGCCCACCTGTCGCCATGGTTGTTTCGAATACGCTACAGAAGTTTCTCTGGGAATTCTTTACTCATATTCGATACAATCTCGATCCCTCCCAGTGCGTTCGAGGAAGACATACGTGGTTGTCAGTTTGCTTCGGACAAAGAGGTGCACGCCTATGTACAGTCACGGTTCCGTGAGCAACCGAAAACATTCTTCCTTATTGTCGTAATGAGGGGTAAATGTATTAACAATTATGGCGCTTACTTTTGAAATAATATCTGTTTAGTTCTTTTCGTCGCCCTTGTTTCTATTCCACTGTCCTTAAACGGACAGTCGAATAAAAACAAGGGCGACGAACTACTACTTAGCACATGTAGTACTTGGAAATACTTACATAGTCGTTTTTTCCTCGTTCTATTTGCGAGTGGAACAGCAATAAAAATTACAAGTAGTGGAGCAGGGTACACTCTGCCATACACCGTAATTTGGCTTGCGGAATATCTATGTAGATATAGATGTTGGTTGAACCACTAAGCTATTCCACCCTCGGGTGACGGCTTTCCATAGGATTTTTATGGTTCTCATTGTCTGTAATACCTCACAAAAATATTGAAATGTGTGTGAAATCTTACGGGGCCTAACTGCTATGGTCATCAGTCCCTAGCTTACACACTACTCAACCTAAATTAACCTAAGGACAAACACACACACTCCCATGCCTAAGGAAGGGCACCAACCTCCGCCGGGACCAGCCGCACATTCCACGACAGCAGCGCCCAAGACCGCTCGACTAATCCCGCGCGGCAATACCTCACAATTGCACATCTTAGTCCGCCCCATTATTAGCTGAATGATCAGAGCGTAGGATTGCCACGCACGGGCGCCCGGGTTCGATATCTGGCTGGGGAAGGAGATTTTCTCCCCTCAGGGACTGGGTATTGTGCTGTCCTCATCATCATTTCATCCCCATTGTCGACGCGCAGGTCGCCCAATGTGGCGTCGCACTCACTAAAACCTGTAGTTGGCGGCCGAACTTCCTCGACTGTGAACTCCCGGCTACTGACTCCATACGATGATATTTTGGCATATGTTCCTTTCTACGTAATTTTTAAGTGTTTCGATAATACTTTTACCAGCTCGCAAAACCAGCGGAACACTTTACTGACGCAGACAGGAGTAAAACATGCCTCACCCACTTACTCGTAAACAACTTGAGCCGTACCGTGGTGGTAGGTCGCGGTAGGTCTTCCGCATGCCACCGTTGCTTCTAGCGGAGGACGAGCCGTTTTGATGTAAACAAGTAACAATGTGGGAAGTGAGCCGGACGATGACAAGCAGCGGAGCAGGGACTGCTCTTCAGGCACGGCGTGTTGTCATTTGGTCCGTGCGATTTTTCTGTCGGACGAATGGACTTCAGTATTTCGCATGGGGACGAGTGTCCAGAGGACTCGAGGCGGCTGAAGTTATTTCCGTTGAGGAAGTCCGTGGTTCTCCTGCCTTGGTTAAGATGGACGCCTGGCGTCGTAGAACTATGGCGAGGCACTTTATCTCTTTTGAGTGAATTTAGGGACAGCGTGAAGGTCGCCTAGTGTTCCTTTCTTTTGTCTTCCCCACTGCGTCAATGGATGCTTATGCACATTATCCACTTTCACGGATGTTAGAACTCTAAAAATACCGGGTCAATCTTCCTGCCTGCTTAAGCAGCGGTCGTTGGTACGTTGAGTGTAAGTTCAAGAGGCCCGCACGTGTTTGTACCAACTGCTTATTGTACCACCAGCAAATCTGTGGTATTCTGTAATTAGGTCATACTGTATTTTTACCTTCTTATATATGATAGCTGTGTGGAGTTTGGTTTAAGATACCTCTTCTGTTGCTGTGAATGGCTTTGATGCTTGCTAGTTAACTCGTTAATCCTAGGAGAAAAGGATTAATACCAATTACTTGGTATTTAAGGTACTCTCTACTAACGTAAATGTGGTTCGTTTGCCAACCATGTGCATATTCAAATCTCGTTAGTTTTCCGTACCGCGTGGCGGCCCCTTGCTACCGTTATGCCATCGGGCGTTGTTTTCAAACTAAATTGCGGTTGGTGGGCGAATCCTATATCTTTGTTGAGATTATGACGTGTGTTCATTAATAAGGCCCAATTGTTAATACTATTAGTACTGGATTGCTTGGGTTCCTCCCGTTTATTGTTATGTGGGTGTGTAATTTCGCTCTTAGTCACATTGTGTTCAGTTTCATGATTACAGGGTTAAATATCATTTATGATGTAATTATATGTTGAACCTAAACATCCATTTCCTTGCCAGGTAATACAAGCAGTTACTAGCGTCATGTGCTGAAGTGTCTCGTTTGCCCGGGAGTTGTCTTCATCTGATTTACGTTCACTAACTACCTGGGAGCAGTTGGTTGGATTCTTAGGTCGCAGGTTGCGGTGCCTCTTGATATACAGTACTCTCATTGGCGAAAAAGTGAAAAAAAGAAAAGAATTGCTTGACGCAACCTTGTACCTGTCTTAGCTTTCTTTTTTATTTATGTATTTTGAAATGTGTGTTTGTGTGTGTGTGTGTGTGTGTGTGTGTGTGTGTGTGTGTGTGTGTGTGTGTGTGTGTGTGAGTGTGTGTGTGTGTGTGTCTGGGTGTGTGTGTGTGTGTGTGTGTGTGTGTGTGTGTGTGTGTGTGTGTGTCCTTTTGGGGAAGTAAACTGGCTCCCAGAAAATACGATAAGCCTGAACTGTTAAATTGCCACAAATATTCTTGTTGTTGTAGGTGCCGTGTTGAAATAGAGGTATTGTATAAAATTTTTGCTCGTGCTAATAACGTGTGGTTCCTGACAATTACGTGGTGTCTCATTATAGGAATTAAAATTTAGTGATAATTAGTTCTCGAAGAACTGTAACAATTCTCTGGCCTTGCACGTTGTTGAAAGTATTGGCTCCCGTAACTGTGATACTTAAGTGCAAGGCTTACACCATATGTTGTCTTTGAACATAGATATTTTCATGACTGTATACAATATTTTGGGTTTCCTGTGTTTTTTAACAGTATAATATAAGTCGGAGTGACAGCGTATTAAATTCTTACATCAATGCCAAGGTAACATTACAGCACACTTTGATGAAGTACATATTCATGAAATTCTCTTGAAACTTGTAGCTCTTCCTAACGCGTTTTTTTTATTAATTGTTGGAAGCTTACAAGTAAATATTTGATAAATAGCTTAAGTGATTCTTTAAGCACAAAATGTTAAATATTTTGGTTGCGAATGATGTTCAGCCGTTACTTGAACCTAGTCCTCCACTCCTAGACAAACTCAAGCAGTAGCTGTGTAGCACAACCCGTTCTTTGCGAAAACGTATCGCCAAAGACAGCGAGAAACTACGACGTATGTAAAAACAGAAAGAAGTTAAACCAATCGCTATCGTATGTGTAAAAATTTTATCAAGGATAGATTGTGAAATTTGGAAAAGGAAATGGGTGGTAACAAAGCAACAAACAATCAGAAAGTAAACCCAGAGAAGGAAATAGTTCGTGTAAATGCGGATGTTATTTCAATGATAAGCGTTAATGTACTGGAAGAAAAAGGTGACGTCATTTACAGTCATATAATAGCTCTGCTAATGAGTGTAGCAGTGAACAGAAGAAAAGATTAATCTTAGTGCGACCAAAGTTACCGTCAGCTCAAATCAACCGTGTGTTACCCCCTACAAGCGTGCACTCCGACATTGGGTATAACTTACAAGTTAATGAGTTACATTTCCCATCTGTTTTTTCAGTCAGCGGAAAGGTTGCTTTCTCGTTGGATGTACACCATAGGCCATACATTACGTATTCGACAACGGAACTATTAGACAACTCGTATAATTTCTCGTTCAACTTCAAAAATCAGTCTAACCTGATGGGATACGCATGTTCTCGTAGTATCGAGATAGTTGAGCTGAACAAGGAGTTGCTAAATGCTCTTGAAAGAGTGTACATAGGCTACTCGCAGCACGCACCTACGTGTTTCGTTTGTACCAGGTTCCCCCACCGATTAGACATCCACCGTTGATAGCCGCAATGTGCATTGGTATTGCAGAATAAAAAAGAGCAGTGGAGGAGCGCCGGAGAGACACTATGCGTCATGAAGAGCGACACGTAAATCAAAATCGAATGCCTTACTTCCTGAAGTTAAATCCGGACACATCAATCAAGTGTCAATGATCATGATAAAGCACAAACTGAGCGCAGTCAGAAAAAGTAGTCAATTCTATTCACAGGAGATGGTGACAGTAGAGGATCGTAATATTGTTCGGTAAGGTTTGTGTGGCTACGGAGCGAAATGGGCTTCATTATTGGTCGACAATATTTTGGTGTGTACCAATTCTGAACTTAGACTAATATGGAGCTCTGAGTGCCAGTAAAGCTATCTATGGCTGAACTTCTGCCAAGATAAATTTGGTTACTGTATAAAGTCTTTAACGAATTTAGTGAACCGTACGAATTTTAATGCCTTTGGTTTACATTTGTTACTGCCTCCGAACGATCTGATTGCTCTGCTCCTTGAATTATTTTATTCCTTGTTTCCTCACTTTGTCAAATAACACACTGAGAGAGACCATAATTTAGGATAACTTAGTGTCTGGTTTGAAAAAAAAAAAACGGATAGTTAACTGCAATCTTTTAATTCTCACTATTCTATGGTATCATGCATTTACTGTATTCATTTATTGTATTAATCCATTCATCAACTTGTGTTTTTAGAATTTCACTAATATTTCTTAGGTTCATGATAGACCGAAGTTCTATATGGTCTTAAAGTATTTTAGTATTTGCGTTTTGACAGTGTTTTTAGTAACCATGTAAGTTATTTTAGCTGTGTTCTTATCTAAGAATTTGCGACTCTAATATGAAGTAAGTTTTGAAATACATTGTGTAGAAGGCATCCCGTTTTTTATTAAAAAGGCAGTGGATTCCATAAAACAGCCCTGATACAACGCTCCACATACAAAACAACCAGATTCAGAAAAGTATTGCTCAGTTCGTCGCCAACATTTCATATAAGTGTAGCATTATTGTCGCCCGCCATCTCACATGCAGCAGCCGTCGTGTTGTAGTATATATTGAAATACTTTTCGAGTACTCAGCGCACCAGAGGTAACGGTGTTGGCTCCCTGTGATCGTGAATTTTGCTAGAAGATCTGTACTGCGCACCCATTCTTTATGCTGCGACTTTTAGGATGAACAGGGGAAAAGATGGCCCCGTGTGGTTAGTGATCTGGAATGTAAGAAGTCTTCTGTGACTGATATCTTGATATTTCAATAAAAAGAGTTGTAATTACTTAAAAACATGTCCGAATTGAGGAGCATTTTAGTATCATTCGGTATATATACAAAGCGAGGGAATAGTAGTGTATTTTCTCAGGAGCAAACATGATGTCCGAAATAACGGACCAACACGTATAATTGCATAGATACGCTTCGATGGGCATACGACAGTCTCAATGTGAGTGCATTGCATCGTTCACACTCTTGCAGAAATATAGTGAGGCTGCGAACAATGGGAGGAATGAACTGGATCACAACATAAGCAGAAAGCATCACTAGGGGATTAGTGCCAGGTGGGAAAAGTGTCCATGTGGCCGAGGTAAAAGCTGACACCTTAGCTCAGTGTGTTCGTTCAGAGTGGTCGCTGCCCTCCGTAATAAATGAATGATGTATTCACCGATGGACTCGAAGGCGTGTCAAATGACGTCCGCCCAGATCAGATGATGAGAAAAATAGCTGAAAAAATGAAAAAAGGTGGTTCATCCAACCATTTTAGAGAATCAGACCATTTGCGTCCGAGCCCCAGTTGCCTCACAAATTTTCAGTTGCAGTTGCTAAATTATTTCAATGCCAAAAGCAGCTACGTCATACCGATTTCCCTGTAGGAAGAAATGCTGTTAGGACAAGTCACCGGTCGCGCTTGGGTAGCTAAGTTTGCACAGCTCTTTCCCTTGAAAAGTGAATGTCTCCAGCTCGAGGCTCAGTCCGATGCACAGTTTTAATTTGCCAGGAAGTTGCGTTACTTACAGTGTTATCGAATTCCCCATGCCATAAATTTCTTTTTTCTGTTGTATTTCTACCACATAATATTATATTTACGAACATATATCGATTTTACATATATCTCTCCATATTTAAGAGCTACATTATGTTATTTGTGTTGAAATTTATTAATCAAGATAGAAGAAATATGAAGGCAATATATAGTAAACAATCGGTTGTTCGCAGCTCAACAAAGAGAAACGAAGTTGTTGATAATAAATATCAAGCCATACAAGATTCTGTGCGTCGTAATCACAGGAACAGACCGATGATACACAGGAAACACAAATCTTTCAAAGCTGAAATACACATCAAGCAAACTTAGCAAGAAATTCAGAGAGTGAGTCCAACTGGACACTTAAATCTGCCTTCTACTAGCCCGACAACTGAAAGAAATGAAATTCATCATATGAATTATGAACAAGTTTCCGAACAACATGTTGGCACGGGAATAGCGGTGACCTCGAGGTAATTTTGTTGTCTTAAACTTTGCTTTTTCACTTGCCTGGCTCTCTTCCTTAGGAATCGTATTAACACATTCAGAACCGATTTGTAGCACAGTTTCCCAACTGCCTACGATGGAACACATTACAGTTGGGGCACTGACTCTGATAAAGATGACGAAAAATAATAACTGGGGCCTTAATGAGGCAACCAAAACAGTATTCGTGGAAGCGATTCTGAGAAATTACATAAAATGTAAATTAGGATTGCCTTACGGGTGCTGCTACCATGGTTACTTGATAGTGTTCCTCTGTTGCCCGCTGCGCAACCTTTGTCGTTGGTGTCTGTGTAAGACCAAGGTTTTCTATTCCAGCTGCATCTCCGCCATTTGTACCATATGGATGTCCCTGTTTCTAATTGTACTTCGACTTTCAGCTTGTACTGCTGTACACATGACAGCACTCAAAAACACAGAAGCTGGAACCAGTTGTTATTTGTATGAAAGAAACAGAGTAGCAAATGTTTGCCATTTATTAGTATTCCAAGATGCGACTTTGATTTGAACTTTCAAGATTTTGTAGTTTCCAATTGTACCAGCTACTGAAACTACGTCTCCTACTTCTAAGTAATAGTCACGTGTCGTGTACATAATTTCATAGTTATTATCGTTGGGGCCGTGGGTGTAAGAGATGGGGCTGCTTCAAACAAACAACACCTGTCTGACTATTTATTGAAGAATCTAACAGCGAGCACTCTGAACGGACATACTGGCGTTCGACCCCCAAGTATAAGGACATTCTGTGATGATGTTAGAAACTTGCAGGGATAATGGACAAGGCTAAATGTCTTTATATGAGGAGGCAAGGGATCCTAGTCAAATGTCATAAGCGAAAATCATTCTGATATCTCTGACAGCAGGCCTAGGCTACTGCAAGCCTTTCATAATGTGGTTGGCGATAGTATGGATCAAAAGAAGGAAAATCTGAGTAGTAAACATGGTCTCTAAAATGCATATGTTTGCTGTGTGAAACACTTACCTTCTACTGACCAAGTATGCATTGCTCTTAAGATTTGCGCTTTAAAGCCCATATTTACAAGTCAGCTACGTCACCAGCCATAAGTTTTCGTTTAGTTCCCGAAATAAAGTTGAAACTAAAGCGATTTTAGTATCAGTTCATCTCTCGATTATGTTGCCGCGTGGTTACGGAGTCAACACGTCCCTGCGCTGCGCTCCGGCTAGCGAGTGGGGCAGCGCTACCGGCGGCAGTGCTTGGTGTCCGCCGACGGCCGTTTGCACTCACAGTGTGTTTAAAAGATTCTGAAAAAAATTGTAGCAAAATGACATTGGTCAACCGTGTATTTGTGATAGGATTGCTGATAAACGGTCACCATTTGAAATTCGAGAGTGGATCTGTAACAATTAGATCTGGAAGTGAATTTCACTCACTTCTAAAATTCAAAGATGCCGGAAACGGTGACAGACTCGTGACTGGAGATTCACCCACCTTTACAGATCTGTTACTAATATTGCTGCATGGCTTGCGAACTATGGAATCAGGAGTGTACACATTTGTAATGTATGTTTTCAACGATAAAACTAGATGATAGAGAGGTATTTTAAATAGTATCGCACATTTTTGAATCTTGAAGATGATAAATGGTCTGGCACTTTCCGACATCAAGTCAACAGTGGTGTACGAAACATTCGGATGGAATTAAAAAGACACTTCCAGTCCTACGCAACAGTTGCGGGAAACAGAGCATTTATAACACAATACGTCCGACCGCGGCCAATTTCTCCAACTCGCCTTGAGCGGCCGAGGAGGAGACGGGAGTAGGACACCCAGGGGTGAAACCCGAGGAGAAGACACTGTAGTCATTCTGCAGTCACACAGCAGGAATCCTAGCAGACGTCCTCAACTCGCTCAAAGAGAAACACGTTGCGAAGGGCCTGTCTGACAACGAAAAGCGTGCCAAGAACTGATGGACACCTGCAGCCATTAGGACGGAACGCCAGGAATGTACACACGAAAGCATCTGAGTTCTCCTGGCCTGGCGGCAGTATTTTACCTCCCTTAGATAGCAGGAATGTGCCGACAATTACGGCACCCCACAGGAACTGCGAGAAGCATACACAAAAAGCGTGGAATTGACGTAGGGAGGCGTTTGAAAGAAGTCAGCGTTCTTAAGAAGACGTTTTTATCAACAGTGAAGACATTGCTTATAAATCACGGACGCCGGCGGGTTTTGAGACAGAGCACAAACATAAGTCTGTGCAGGCTTCACGCCGAGAAAGCGGTAATAAAGAAGTGTTGCGTAGCTGCTCTCCCAACAGCCTCAGAATGCAGGAAAACATCGTAAGAATGTGAAATCGTGAGAAAGACGCCGATTCACGAGGCACGCCAGCCCACGCCAGATAGGAAATTTCCACCCCGCACAGAGGATCGTGGCTATGAATTGGCGATCTCTCATTGGTCTGCATTGAAAATGTTGTCTCTCATGGACAACGTAGAAAGGACGAATATGTCAAAGAGCAGTGGCGCTGAGAGATGGAGGAGAAGCGATAATGGGGAGTTGTGGAGACACCACGGAAGCGAGAGGACTTGGCCGCTCTTCCTTCCATCGCCAACATCCTTCTTCAGGCACCGTGATAGCACAGCTTCGGCCACGTGACCGACAACTGTCGGACAACGCGGAGATCGTACCTGGCCCCCGCCGCAAAGCCGCCAGTGCTGATGAGGGCAGCTGACTCGTTCCGCACAGCTCCGAAGTGACGCGCCTAACTGACGCAGCGCCTGCCGTTAACAGCAGTACATGACGAACGATAACGAAAAATGGTGAGACGATACGCCCCTCCTCCTTCCTCTTCACAATTCAGTCGTGTCCACGCCCAGTGAAATCGGCTCTCAGATGTATAATTTTGTTTTATTCATGTTTTGATCATATAAGTAATATCTTACATTCATACATGAGCTCCAAAATTGCGGACCATTTGTGTTTAGTTTCATTATTAAAATCAAGTAATAGTTGGCTCCTAATGTCAAGTAATTTCATTAGTGAACTACTCGTCAATTCATGTCTGACAGCAAAGAGAATGAAATCTCAGTTCACAGCATTTCTGGTGCCCAGTAATTTTCATGGTGTCTCATGTCACAAAATAATTTCTGGAGATCACAACAATAACATATGGTGAGCAATCGCTGACATGTTCTAATTGTAATTCCGCAGAATGTCTGTGTACTAATTGAGCTAGACGAGTACTACTTCAGCTCCTCTTGCAATACTTTAATGGATACATGTGACTTCCCGAGTAGTGATGCAGAAGTCGCGATCAACTAGAGGCATATTCTCCACTGCCACCAGTTACCACAACTGTACCTGTCATGCGTGAGACATCAGAAAGTGCATAGGAAATGGTAAACGAAATTCAGAAACTAGTTGCAGGAGGTGAAGAAATCACACGACCCTCCACAGACAGCCTAACTGTTGTTTCAAACGATACGGAAAGTCACTTCAAATCCAGAAAAGATACATCCAATTAACCAAAATCATAATCGAAAGTTGAAAAGATAGTGTCTAACATTCTGCGTGGTGTCTGTTCGTTCTACGTCGTGTCTCCCTATCACTTTCGCGCAACGACGTGTGTTTTTTAGGGAATTGACTAGTGCGTTCCTGATACCTGTTGCTGGGAAGGAGACACCAGAGCACAAATGACATGTAGAGTTCAGAAGAGCTCAGTGAGACTAGCGATGATATAATCAAATAGTTAATGATATCATCGTCAGCTCCAATGCACTCAATGTAAAAGAATCTTAATACTAAGTAAATTTAGTGGAAGTGGTTCAAGGCTTTCCTATTTTTAGTCACCTGGTAGAAAAACGGCGAAAAAACTACTGACAAATCATTGTTTATAAATTGTACTATTGATAAAAAGAAATATTTTAATACAGGATGATAAAAACCAGCCGGCAGCGGTGGTCTCGCGGTTCTAGGCGCGCAGTCCGGAACCGTGCGACTGCTACGGTCGCAGGTTAGAATCCTGCCTCTTGCATGGATGTGTGTGATGTCCTTAGGTTAGTTAGGTTTAAGTAGTTCTAAGTTCTAGGGGACTGATGACCACAGCAGTTGAGTCCCATAGTGCTCAGAGCCATTTGAACCATTTTTTGTTGTTGATAAAAACCAACCGCGTTCAACAAAAATGTGAACGAATATTCACTGAATAGGCTTTCAAGTTCTATTGTGGATCGAAGGATGACCTATGCCATATCACATCTATAATCTAGGTTTAAATTAAGTTTCATAAAAGAGGAAACTATCGAAAATGGTCTACAGTGACCCTCAATTATCTTTAATTACTTATTTAACTTGTCATAAATTACAGTGGCTGATGTGGCTTCTCTATAATTATATAACAGAAAAATCATCGCGTTTCAGATTTTAACTTCAAGTAGCAAATGTGAACACCACGAAGTTTAATTTATGATCGACACTAGTATTATGTAAAAAGAAGATGTAAGAGATGAGACTTCTGCAGTGCTGAGTGAAGCCTTAAGCGCTCTTATGCAGCATCGCGTGCATTCATTACCTTGTCGGTGCTTAGGCAGCATCAGGTGCAGCTGGCAGCGCAACTCCACACACCTTGCCGTCTCGGTAGGAAATCTCTCGAACTTATTTTTACTACTGCTTACCGAAGTTGGTTTAAGAAAAAGGTATCTGGCTGTGTTTTCAACTGACCAATCAGCGTCTCAGTGTTAACTTTAAGCTCCGCCTACAAAAATTCGGTCTATCCAATGGGAAACGTTATACTTTTCGTGGTGGGGCAATGTTTTTAATGTTTGCAACTTAAAAGAGACTCGTATAGTCTCACGCTAAAACTTGCAGCTGGTGTGGCCCTTTTAGTGTTATCGTAAGATCTATACTGCTCTTCTGGAGGGCTCTATTTTTAACATGTGCTGGAGGAAGGACCTCTTGGCGATCGGCCGGCGATGGGCGTGTCCCGTTTTCCCTCCCTTATCTTAGTGACTTCTAGCCTACATGGCTCTGCTCTCAGCTTCTGTTGTCGTTTCTCCCCTTGGAACTGCGTCTGTTTCATGGTGTGAAAGTATGACATGCATTTACACAATCTTGTATTAGTCTCTAGTATTCCATTTGCTCACTCATTGATCATATCACTTTGGTTAATTCAATGTCAGGATTTATTCAGAGCAATGTGACATATTGCCGGATTTTCTGTAATGTCAGTGTTTTCGTGGAAGGTGTTTGATTTGCCTGACACCTTAAAAATGGAAAAAAATTAAGAGAACTGAGACAGGTGACGACCCATTTCCATAGACGCAAGGTTGTGTTACCACTGAAACTCATGTGTCACAGATGACTACTCATTCGATAATAAAGCAGAAAGACTGTGCAGAAAAAACAGAACTGCGTGGACAATAAGTATGTAGCCTCTGAAGTAAAAGATGATACCTCTGGAAAGCCTCTTACAGAATCACATCAGATTAAGGATAGTAGAGAGAATCAGTTAAAGATGGTAGTGGGCTAAGCTGATATCAATGCACTTTTTTGTATGGGCTCAATCCATTGAAGGGCAAGGGTATATTCTGGGGCAATTATTGCCATCTCCCCTCCCCTTACCTATTGATATGCTAATTGCTTTATGGTACTTGAAGGATGATTTATAACCCCCTTGGGATAATCCCCTCTTCTGAGAAACCACCCACCCTTCCGCTTCACCATTCCCATATTCCCATCCTCAACCCCCCCTCCCCCCCAACGCTCCAGGAGAAAGGACACTTTTTTGTCACCTCTGCCCAGTTCAGTTCACACCCTCTCCCCACCTAGCCTATCCCCAAGTACTTCCCTCCCACACTTCCCCCTCCACAACCCCACATCATCACTACTTCCAGAAAAAGACTGGCAGGAAAATGCTCAGTCTGTGCAACACTGTTGTTGGGGAAAGTGCAGATATTACCCTGTCCAGTAACTACATGTTTTAGTTACATAGTTACACTGCTGCAGATTAGAGCTGTAGTCTTGTTGGAAAATTTTTGTGAGTATGCTGATGTTGTGCATGAATTGAATGACCTAGATCACAGTGCCATCAGCAGAGAACTTCACAACAGTCCTTTCACGCCTCACAACAGGCCCCTCACACCTCGCTCCCTCCATGCCCACTCCTTCCAGAAGAAATAGGCACAAGAAGTCGCCCAGTCTGTGCTGAGCTGATACAGAGAATGGATCCCTGACACGAAATTCAACAAGTTTGCAAAGGTCAGAATAATGTGTTGTTTATTTATAAAATTCAATAAGCATACATATTTTTAGAGGTTGGATCTGTTTATTTGGTGGGAAAAACTCATCCTTCCCTGATGTTTATTTAACTTTGGAAGATGCAAGTCTTGTAAAATACCTGGAAAAGAAGTAATTGAATACATAAATACATCAATTTTTTTCTGGCCACTCAACGAATACCGCCAGGAAATTGACATCAACATAGAACACTCACTACACGTAAGTACACTGTTAAGGATAGTGCTAAACATATGTGACGGAAATCTCCCGATCGTGTCTTCATTGTCACTACATCACACAACAGGCGCTGGATCACCAATAACTTTTTGAATCCTGAGTGCTGGACTGAGAGTCACCTATCGCTTGTGGAGGAATACATGATACAAGATGTCAGCTACTTTTGAATTTTGATATCAGATTCATTACATGATTTGTTCCCAAACTCACACCTTCCACACAAGGTCAGTGGGAGTAGCTGCTCTAAGTACTCTCCCTGCTGTGCAGATATTGTGTGAGGTAGTTCACAATGTAAGTAGTGGAGGATATTCTGTTGTATGCCATCAGAAATCACACTAACCCCTCTTTTGTCAGAAGAAAGTAGCAGAAACCTAGTAAATCCCCAGTTGTCTACGAATTGCTGGCATGTGGATTTCTAGGAAGTAGTCCATTTGCTCTACCCCACTCAATCAAATTGATTTACTAATTGGTTAATGCTATACCATCTGTGTGGGACGGCTTTTACTTGCTTCCTATTGGTGGGTACCAGGACTGGGCCTTTTGGCAGGAAATTCTGTGGCTATCCCGGATTCATTCCAATAACTGCCGGGTTTTAAACCTTGCAAGTGACCATTTCTTACTTTAGCTCAATTGCGCTATGTCCTCAAACAGATTACAAGAAACAGAGCAGGAGTTTGACTGGAAGGTACACGCAGTACCACTATCCGAAACAAAACAAAAATTGATTAACAGGATATTTGACGTCGTAATCGGAAGCGGTGGTGTATGAAATCATAGTTGTACAAATTTAGGCGGGAATTTATGCCGTCACGCTTGCATAGTTTTCAACCACCTACAGGTGTGTTAAGGATACTTTTTAAAGCAATATAGGAATCCCAGGAAGAAAAAGCAATGGAACGGGTCTACTACGTGGCAGGATAGTAAGTACAACAACTTCAACATTATTTAAACAAGTACCACTCCACCTTTAAGCCGCAAGACAAAGTCCAGCGGTATGTTATGAGCAGCAATCAACGCCTCATCGACAGGGAACTTTGAAAACACACTCACTTAAACCACGGTCCAATCCGTTGTAGTGGTCACGGTAGGATATCGAAGATAGTGTAAACTTCCGTAGGCTATACAAAGTTGACAAATCGGGGAAACTTTTACGGTGAGTTCCAATCAACAAACCTATAAACTTACGTGGGAGTGGGAATACTCGTATAGCACAACAACCCGCCATGTTCAACCTTATCGAATCTCCACGTGACAATCGGAGAATCTCGCAACACATATGATCGAAAAAGCTGCACAGCACATACTGAGTATTAGTTTGCTATTCACCCGCTCAGAGGAAGAAACGGTTAGGAGAACTGCACACTTGTACCCCCACCTGACCAGATCGGGAGGCTCAGTGGCTACTCGCAACTTAAGCGGGGAATGTCCATTCCTTCTGGCCACAGACTGCCTTAGCCAAGCACCCAGACGCCAAACGGTCCCGTTCTACGAAACCGGTCACATATTTACCAGTGTAATTACAATTAACTTTTACGCTTGCAGTTTAGTTGGGTGAAATGCGGCAAATAAAGAAATATAGGAAATAACTCTTCATGACGACTATGGCTGAGGACGCATCAATTTTCAAAGTAAATCTATATTCTCCTTATGACTGAATAATTATTGACGTAAAATCTTTCATACGCCTGAGCCCGCACCTGTGCTGAATTTACTATTTCCTAAGTAAAATGCGGAGAATCTGTACTTCCTTTATTACCGGACATAGCCTGTTCCCTTCCCACCCACATCATTTTCAATGTAGATGGCCACTGTAACTTAACACTCCAACACTCACACATTGCAGACAAGCAGTGCAGTTATTGTTTATATTGCTGTACCGTCCGAAAAAATTATGGTATGTCCTCACGCAGACCGGCTAAGTGTCCCGATTATCCTCAGTTATAGTTAATTACTTGACATTAAGGTCTTCCAGCCTATCATTTTCGCGAAGAGATTGCGGGTATCGTCAGTCAACGCTTCAAAAAGAGGCTCCATCCTATCAAGAATATCTCAAACAAGTGCTCTAAAGCGCAGGCAGCTGGCTATCTGGCATAACGTGATAATCAACAGGACTCCTTTCGGCGAAGGGTTGGAAAGACATCGCCGATTTCCATTAGTGAACAGTTATAAACACCACAGTCGACAGTGCGACAAAGAACATGTGAGTATATGATGAAACGACGTTCTGCGTATCCATGATGATCCAATCATATTGCCTCCACTGTTTGTGGACTATAAGAGATCCAGTTGCTCTCCTGCATTGGTGCAATGTGTAGTTGTTTAAGAAATGAATCTGTGAACCTTCAAGGCAGGATACACTTAATGTAGTGTTAAAATCACAATTCCCCACCTCAAATGTCTCGTCCCCTCATTACTAGATACACGTATTTTTTTACATGAATTGTAGTCTGATGACTTCCCACACACGTTTGGTGATATGTGGAATCACTAACCGCAGTAATTTTACGTTGCAACATCACAAGATTCCAAACAAGTAGCGCGATTGTCACTTACAGGTGTAAAGCGTGCAAACAGTTATAGTATGTAGACAGTTACACCAGCTCGGTGTCGTTTGGCACTGCCTACCTTAGTTTCCCAGTAGCAAAACACTCCCTAAGACTCATCGTTATTACATATTTGTCGAGGAATAAAGGCCGTAATTACAAATAAAAAGCCGTCACAACTTGTATTTTTCTATAGTACATTCCTGCATGATAGTCACCATATGCCGAGCTTAAAGGTCTGACACACTTTTCTAACATTCTGCGTGGTGTCTGTTTGCTCTAAGTTGTTTCTCCCTACCACTTTCGCGCAATGACGCACTGAGCGTCTTGTAGTTGTTGTTGTCTTCAGTCCTGGGACTGGTTTGATGCAGCTCTCCATGCTACTCTGTCCTGTGCAAGCTTCTTCATCTCTCAGTACCAACTGCAACCTACATCCTTCTGAATCTGCTTAGTGTATTCATCTCTGTGATTTTTACTCTCCACGCTGCCCTGCACTGCTAAATTTGTGATCCCTTGATGTCTCAGGACATGTCCTACAAACCGATCCCTTCTTCTAGTCAAGTTGTGCCACAAACTTCTCTTCTCCCCAATCCATTTCAGTACCTCCTCATTAGTTACGTGATCTATCCACCTTATCTTCAGCATTATTCTGTATCACCACATTTCGAAAGCTTCTATTCTCTTCTTGTCCAAACTAGTTATCGTCCATGTTTCACTTCCATACATGGCTACACTCCATACAAATACTTTCAGAAACGACTTTCTGATAGATAAATCTATATTCGATTTTAACAAGTTTCTCTCTTCAGAAACGCTTTCTTTGCCATTGCCAGTCTACATTTTATATCCCCTCTACTTCGACCATCATCAGTTATTTTACTTCCTAAATAGCAAAACTCCTTTACTACTTCAAGTGTCTCATTTCCTAATCTAATTCCCTCAACATCACCTAATTTATATTGACTACATTCCATTATCCTCGTTTTGCTTTTGTTGATGTTCATCTTATATCCTCCTTTCAAGACACTGTCCATTCCGTTCAACTGCTCATCCAGGTAGTTTGCTGTCTCTGACAGAATTACAATGTCATCGGCGAACCTCAAAGTTTTTACTTCTTCTCCATGAATTTTAATACCTACTCCGAATTTTTCTTTTGTTTCCTTTACTGCTTGCTCAATATACAGATTGAATAACATCGGGGAGAGGCTACAACCCTGTCTCACTCCTTTCCCAACCACTGCTTCCCTTTCATGCCCCTCGACTTTTATGACTGCCATCTGGTTTCTGCACAAATTGTAAATAGCCTTTCGCTCCCTGTATTTTACCCCTGCCACCTTCAGAATTTGAAAGAGAGTATTCCAGTCAACATTGTCAAAAGCTTTCTCCAAGTCTACAAATGCTAGAGACGTAGGTTTGCCTTTCCTCAATCTTTCTTCTAAGATAAGTCGTAAGGTCAGTATTGCCTCACGTGTTCCAACATTTCTACGGAATCAAAACTGATCCTCCCCGAGGTCGGCTTCTACTAGTTTATCCATTCGTCTGTAAAGAATTCGCGTTAGTGTTTGGCAGCCGTGACTTATTAAACTGATAGTTCGGTAATTTTCACATTTGTCAGCATCTTCTTTCGTTGGGATTGGAATTATTATATTCTTCTTGAAGTCTGAGGGTATTTCGCCTGTCTCATGCATCTTTCTCACCAGCTGGTAGAGTTTTGCCATGACTCGCTCTCCCAAGGCCGTCAGTAGTTCTAATGGAATGTTGTCTACTCCGGGGGCCTTGTTTCGACTCAGCTCTCTCAGTGCTCTGTCAAACTCTTTACGCAATATCTTATCTCCCATTTCGTCTTCATCTACATCCTCTTCCATTTCCATAATATTGTCCTCAAGTACATCGCCCTTGTATAAACCCTCTATATACTCCTTCCACCTTTCTGCCTTCCCTTCTTTGCTTAGAACTGGGTTGCCATCTGAGCTCTTGATATTCATACAAGTTATTCTCTTCTCTCCAAAGGTCTTTTTAATGTTCCTGTAGCCGGTATCTATCTTACCCCTAGTGAGCTAAGCTTCTACATCCTTACATCTGTCCTCTAGCCATCCCTGCTAGCCATTTGCACGTCCTGTCGATCTCATTTCTGAGACGTTTGTATTCCTTTTTGCCTGCTTCATTTACTGCATTTTTATATTTTCTCCTTTCATAAATTAAATTCAATATTTCTTCTGTTACCCAAGGATTTCCAGCAGCCCTCGTCATTTTACCTGCTTTATCCTCTGCTGCCTTCACTACTTCATCCCTCAGAGCTACCCATTCTTCTTCTTCTGTGTTTCTTTCCCCCATTCCTATCAATTGTTCCCTTGTGCTCTCCTTGAAAGTCTGTACTACCTCTAGTTCTTTCAGATTATCCAGATTCCACGTCCCTAAATTCCCACCTTTTTGCAGTTTCTTCAGTTTTAATGTACAGGTCATATCCAATAGATTGTGGTCAGAGTCCACATCTGCCCCTGGAAATGTCCCACAATTTAAAATCTGATTCCTAAATCTCTGTCTCACCATTATATAATCTATCTGATACCTTTTAGTATCTCCACGATTCTTCCATGTATACAACCTTCTTTTATGATTCTTGAACCAAGTGTTAGCTATGATTATGTTATGCTCTGTGCAAAATTCTACCAGACGGTTTACTCTTTCATTTCTTAGCCCCAAATCATATTCACCCACTATGTTTCCTTCTCTCCCTTTTCCTGCTGACAAATTCCAGTCACCCATGACTATTTTCGTCTCCCTTCACTACCTGAATAATTTCTTTTATCTCATCATACATTTGTTCAATTTCTTCATCATCTGTAGAGCTAGTTGGCATATAAACTTGTACTACTGTAGTAGGCATGGGCTTTGTGTCTATCTTGGCCACAATAAGGCGTTCACTATGCTGTTTGTAGTAGCTTACCCGCAATCCTATTTTTTATTCATTATTAAACCTACTTCTGCATTACCCCTATTTGATTTTGTATTTATAACCCTGTATTCACCTGACCAAAAGTCTTGTTCCTCCTGCCACCGAACTTCACTAATTCCCACTATATCTAATTTTAACCTATCCATTTCCCTTTTTAAATTTTCTAACCTACCTGCCCGATTAAGGGATCTGGCATTCCACGCTCCAATACGTAGAACGCCAGTTTTCTTTCTCCTTATAACGACGTCCTCCTGAGTAGTCCCCGCCCGGAGATCCGAAGGGGGGACTATTTTACCTTCGTAATGTTTTACCCAACAGGACGCCATCGTAATTTAATCATACAGTAAAGCTGCATGTCCTCCGGAAAAATTACGGCTGTAGTTTCCCCTTGCTTTCAGCCGTTCGCAGTACGTCCAAAAAGCAGTTAAGTTTACCATGAAAAATGTATTCTACTCACAAAATATTTTTTATAAATTGCCCTATTTATAAAATGACATATTTAATACAGAATGATAAAAACCAACTGTGTTCAACAAAAATGTGAACGAATATTCCCTGAATGGGCTTCCAAGTACTATAATGGATCGAAGGATGACCTATGCCATATCATATCTATAACCAAGATTTCAGTTAAGTTTCACAAAAGAGAAAACTATCAAAATGGTCTACAGTGACCCTCAATTATTTTAATTACTTATTTAACTTGTCGTAAATTACAGTGGCTGATGTGGCTTCCCAATAATTATATAACAGAAAAATCATCGCGTTTCAGATTTTAACTTACGTAGCGAATGTGAATACCATGAGCTTTAATTGACGACCGACACTAGTATTACGCAAAAAGGAGGTGTAACAGATGAGACTTCCGCAGTTCTGAGTGAAGCTTTATGCGCTGTTATGCGGCATCGCATGCGTTCATTGCATTGTTTTTGGTTAGGCAGCGTCAGGGGGCGGCGGGCAGCGCAGCTCCACACCTCGCCGTCTCGGAACAACTCCCTCCTAACTTCTTTTTGCTTCCCGCGCCCGGATTCCCCAGTTTGATTCCCGGCGGGGTCAGGGATATTCTCTGCCTCTTGATGACTTGGTGTAGTGTGCTGTCCTTAGGTTAGTTAGGTTTAAGTAGTCCTAAGTTCTAGGGTACTGATGACCACAGATGTTAAGTCCCATAGTGCTCAGTGCCATTTGAACCATTTGAACCTAACTTCTCCTTACTACAATTTACCGAAGTTGGTTTTAAAAAAAAGTATCTGGCTGTGTTTACAACTGACCAATCAGAGTCTCAGTGTTAACTTTTAGCCCCGCCTACAAAAATTCGGTCTATCCAATGGGAAACGTTATAGTTTGCGTGGTGGGGCAATGTTTTAATGTTTGCAACGTAACAGAGACGCGTATAGTCTCACACTAAAACTTGCAGCTGGTGCAGCCCTTTTAGTGTTATCGTAAGATCTATACTGTTCTTCTGGAGGGTTCTATCTTTTAACATGCGCTGGGGTGATCTTGGCGATCGGCTGGCGACGTGGGTGTCTGTCCCTTATCGTAGGGCCTTCTCGCTTACACGTCTCTGCTCTTGGCTTCTGTTCTCGTTTCTCCCCTCCGAACTGCATCTGTACCACAGTGGGAAGGTATGACATGCATTTAGGCGAGCTTGTGTTAGTCTGTGGTATTCCATTTGCTCACTCGTTGATCGTATTACTTTGGTTAATTTAATGTCAGGATTTATTCGGAGCTATGTGACATACTGCTGGATTTGCTATCATGTCAGGGTTTTCATGGAAGGTGTTGAATTTGCCTGACACCTTACACTTTATGTAAAAGAGTAACTTTGAAGTGCCCAGAAAACACCACCTCAGCCCCAAAAAGGTCTCATTCCCACGAGCGGTTCCAAGAAATGACGTATAGGTCTTCCAGTCAATTTTATGTGATTTGCTATTCGAATGTCGTAAATAAATGGATTGGTGACTAGATTTCACCTTAAGTGTTACCTCATCAAAACTGATGTGAAACGTAGTAGTTATTGATGTATTCCAATCCACACTCAGTCTTTGCGGTATCGCTGAAATGATCAAGTAAACAAACTGGATTTGCAATCCATTATTGCATTATTGACCCACACCAAGCTGTCTGTTACTCAGAGCCTCCACAACGGAAAGAGGAATGGAATGGACTGATTTAATGTACCCAAACGAGCATGTAACTACCCTCATTCATCAATCTTTTTATATTTTTTTCTCAGGTTTGAGGATTTTCCATCGCTTTCGCCATTTCACCAAGTTTTTCGATAATTTCAACGCAATTTAAGTTGAGTTCAAAACCACTACTCTAGACGGTCTGTCACAGCAAGAAAATGTCTCATCGCGCCAATCTCATGACGCTATTAACCAATGACATTTCAACCTGGTTCGCAATTTCTGAATCATTGTTAAGCCATCACCGTCATTACTTTGCATGTGTTAGATACATGTGGACATATCGTGGCCCCTGCTACACTGCCTACTTCACATGACACAAATACTTTTATAGAGTGGGAAATAGCCAGCAGAAGAGAGAAGGTTCTGAAAACTATGTTTCTTAGCCGAATCACTTTTTAAATTCGGTAAGATGTTACTATGAACAGCTCTACCTATGTGGAAGGGAATCACAAAGTAATCCCGCATTCGTATAAAGCTGGGGATAGATCTCACCAAAATATTTGATGATTACCACCCTAACAAACGAACCACATCCATAGCAGCACTCTGTCCTGTATATCGAAACGAGCTTCCGCTTCGTTGAAACTATTCGCTAAGGATCCAGAGAAAAATCTAGATAATATCTCTCCATGCATCTTGCAACTCTTCCTCAGTCTTTAAGCAACCCTCGCTGCAACATTGTCATCGATTTAATTTGGAACTGACCTAGGAGTAAGAGGGTACTATACCTGCTACATTCGACGTCTCGTGAAAGAACAGAACGATCGGAGTTCCACATAATCAATACACTTCGATATTATGCATTCTGTAGGAGTATAACAAGTGTTCCAAACTTGTGTAAGAAGCCGACACTAATGATAGACCGGTATTGTCATTCAAATACTGTACTACCATTCTGCGGAGACTGTTCCGTAACTCGCATCACCCATCCAATTGCACACAAGCTCTCTAATGCATGCATGCTGAAGAGGCTGGCACTCCTTGGCAAAAGATCTTGCTGAAAACCCAAGGAAATTCTGGTCCTACGTAAAACCGGTAAGCGGGTCAAAAGCTTCCATCCAGTCACTCACTGATTAGTTTGGCATGGCAACGGGAGACAGCAAAATGAAAGCTGAATCTTTAAATTTAGCATTTGAGAAATCTTTCACGCAGGAGGGTAGTACAAACATACCGCCGTTTGAGTCTCGTACAGATTCCAGTATGGAACCCCTGGGGTTGTGAAGCATCTGAATGGGTTGAAAATAAATAAATAGCCAGGTCCCGAGCGGATTCCAATTCGGTTTTACAGAGTGTACTCTAGCGCATTGGCTCCTTACTTACCTTGCATGTATCGCGAATCTCTTGCCCAACGTAAAGCCCGAGCGACTGGAAAAAAGCACAGGTGACACCTGTATATAAGAAAGGTAGAAGGATGGATCCTCATAATTTCAGACCGATATCCTTAACATCGGTTTGTCGCAGAATTCTCGTACATATTCTCAGTTCGAATATAATGAATTTCCTTGAGACAGATAAGTTGCTGTCCATGCATCAGCACGACTTTAGAAAGCATCGTTCTGCGAAATGCAACTCGCCCTTTTTTACACGATATCTTGCTAACCATGGATGAAGGTTATCAGACGGATGCCATATTCCTTGATTTCCGGAAAGCGTTTGACTCGGTGCCCCACTGCAAACTCCTAACCAAGGTACGAGCACATGGGATTGGTTGCCAAGTATGTGAGCGGCTCGAAGACTTCTTAAGTAAAAGACCACAGTACGTTGTACTCGATGATGAGTGTTCATCGGAGGTGAGGGTATCATCTGGAGTGCCCCAGGGAAGTGTGGTAGGTACGTTGTTGTTATATATCTACATAAATGATCTTTAGGATAGGGTGGATAACAATGTGCGACTGTTTGCTGATGATGCTGTGGTGTCGTTGTTGAGTGACTGTAGGAGGATACAAGATGACTTGGAAAGGATTTGTGATTGGTGTAAAGAATGGCAGCTAACTCTAAATATAGATAAAAGTAAATTAATGCAAATGAATAGGAAAAAGAATCCTGTTATGTTTGAATACTCCATTAGTAGTGTAGCGCTTGACACAGTCACATCGATTAAATATTTGGGCGTTACATTGCAGAGCGATATGAAGTGGGACGAACATGTAATGGCAGTTGTGGGGAAGGCGGATAGTCGTCTTCTGTTCATTGGTAGAATTTTGGGAAGATGTGGTTCATCTGTGAAGGAGACCGCTTATAAAACACTAATACGACCAATTGTTGAGTACTGCTCGAGCGTTTGGGATCCCTATCAGGTCGGATTGAGGGAGGACATAGAGTCAATTCAGAGGCGGGCTGCTAGATTTGTTACTGGTAGGTTTGATCATCACGCGAGTGTTACGGAAATGCTTCAGGAACTCGGGTGTGAGTCTCTAGAGGAAAGGAGGCGTTCTTTTCGTGAATCGCTACTGAGTAAATTTGGAGAACCAGCATCTGAGGCTGACTGCAGTACAATTTTACTGTCGCCCACTTAAATTTCGCGGAAAGACCACAAAGATAAGATAAGAGAGATTAGGGCTCCTACAGAGGCATATAGTCAGTCACTTTTCCCTCGTTCTGTTTCGGAGTGGAACAGGGAGAGAAGATGCTACCGTATGGTGGATTGCGGAGTATATATGTAGATGTAGATTGCTCGATAGTACATACGAGCCTGATACATTTCAGAGTGTTGTCGTGATGACTAAGAAGAAGAAGAAACGTGTGGTTTATGCATGATGGAGCTCCATATGAATGAAGTTTCACACACGTAACGCAAATCAGTTTTAATATATATTCTGTAGTTTTGTTGTAATGTTTGAATTCCAGATCAAGAAGATAGTGGAAAGTGCGAAATGATTATATAACATAAACGCACACTCCTTAAGCTACTCAGTTATGCACTTGAAAATGCAATAATGTTAAATAAGTGTGGTTTCTACCCTATAATATTACGAAGCAGGAAATATATTACCAACACCTGTGATACGCGGAGGTTTGCTTTTAACCACCGCAGGTAGGTAGCGCTCAATGTCACACACAGACCACGCAGTTGTATATAAGTCAAAAATACGTTAAAACATACAACTGATAAAGCCCGACAGAACAAAAGAAAAAGATCTTTAAATGTGCGATAAATTAACTGCCACAACATATCCCTCTCTTTAGAATGTGTCATCAGTCTATCATTAATTTCTCCTTTGTTACAATTATCTTCCATCGATTACTCAACCTACTTTGTATTATCCTTTAGCGCAGATTCGTGTCAAATAGAAAACAGCAGACATTTTTCATGTACTACTATTACCACAACAGACATCTAGCAGAATGTTGTTGAAGAAATGCGGCAAGTGTTCTGTAAGACACTTGTTAGCTGACACCGCATGGTTGTGATTGGTAGAGACTACAGAGGTGCATACTGTAAATAATGTTTGTTAAAGTTTAAAACCCTTAAGCAATGTCGCACAAAGTCAGGCGTGTGATATATTCTGTAGTTGTATATTACACTCCCCAAGCTGGTCGTACAATGCTCTGTAGCTAAGGAGGACGTAGTTTTTCGTAGTTATATGTCCAGAAACTTTATAAAAATTTATAAGGTGGTCGACAGTGTCTTTGCGGTCACTCCAGGGTTTGTGATCCGACATACATATATTTATTACTCTGCATTTGGGGGTCATCATCGATGAACAGTCTATCCCAGCCATCTTATCACGCTGCACAAAAAATTGCTGTTTACCTTATCCACTGTACTTCCATGTCAACTTCTTGTTATATTTCTCTTGCTGTCGTACACTCGTTCCCACATAGAGAACTTTCCTGCACCAAGGAGACATGTAAGTACTCCCAGATCCATTCTTAATTTTCCTGTTTGTTTCCTTATTTTCCCTCAATTTATTTATATCTTCCACCACCTTTCACAACTTTACCGATTTTATATCACCTCTGGTAATGTGATCATGACCTCACTTCTGACCATGTGCTCTAAAATTCTTTGTCAATTTAGTAAACTTGCTAACACCTCCCGCCACTTCGCTATTTTTCTGTGTATGTGTATGTGTGGGAGGGGGGGGGGCTGTATTGGTTTCACATAGAGGGCCCCCATTGTACAGGGCTGATTCCAGACCGGATATAGATAGAGCTCGTAGAAGGATCCACCACGCATTATGTCCAGGATAGCGTTATAGATGGATCTGTCACATGTTACAGCTGGTATAGGTTTTCAACGTGGGCCCACAATTCATTATGGCCAGGATGGGGTTCGAAGGTGCATCCGCCACGCGCTTCAGCAAGGATAGGGTTTAAAGGGGATCCATCTGCGATATGCTCTGGACGTTGTCTGGAGGTGGCTTCACCAGTAGTAGGTCAGAGTAGGGTCCGGGAGCATCCCGCGTGAAACTGAGACACACACACACACACACACACACACACACACACACACACATCCAAGCGGCTACGTTCACATCTGTACTACATTTACCAACAATTTCAGAATATGTCGCCACGCATGAGGTGTTGATGATTTAAGGAGAGGTGACATAAATTCAGTAAAATTACGAAACTTGATAGAAAATATATGTAAAAAGAAGGAAAATACTCCAAAATGTGTGAGAAATGAGGGTGAATAAGACTGTTCACATGTCTGCTTGGTACAGGAAAATTCTTGTTCATTGGAATGTGTGTATGACAGCTATGACAGCAAGAGAAATTCGACAAGAAGACGGCATGGCGTACTGGGACCTGGGTGATAGTAATTTTTCGTCACTCTCAATAGTATGGTTCGAATAGATTATTTTAACATGGATAACCGACCACCAAATGTACAGTAACAAATGATGTATCAGATCACAAATTCATCATCAACCACCCTTGAGATAAGACCCTGACTTGGGACTACGACAAACTTCACGTCCTCCTTAGCTAAAGAGCATTATATTACCAGCTTGGGGACTGTAATATACAAGTACAGAATGAATGGCGTGTTTGATCCTGTGCAAGACTGTTTAAGTCTTTTACACTCTAACAGAAAGTACACTCCTGGAAATTAAAATAAGAACACCGTGAATTCATTGTCCCAGGAAGGGAAAACTTTATTGACACATTCCTGGGGTCAGATACATAACATGATCACACTGACAGAACCACAGGCACATAGACACAGGCAACAGAGTATGCACAATGTCAGCACTAGTACAGTGTATATCCACCTTTCGAAGCAATGCAGGCTGCTATTCTCCCATGGAGACGATCGTACAGATGCTGGATGTAGTCCTGTGGAACGGCTTGCCATGCCATTTCCACCTGGCGCCTCAGTTGGACCAGCGTTCGTGCTGGACGTGCAGACCGCGTGAGACGACGCTTCATCCAGTCCCAAACATGCTCAATGAGGGACAGATCCGGAGATCTTGCTGGCCAGGGTAGTTGACTTACACCTTCTAGAGCACGTCGGGTGGCACGGGATACATGCGGACGTGCATTGTCCTGTTGGAACAGCAAGTTCCCTTGCCGGTCTAGGAATGCTAGAACGATGGGTTCGATGACGGTTTGGATGTACCGTGCACTATTCACTGTCCCCTCGACGATCACCAGAGGTGTACGGCCAGTGTAGGAGATCGCTCCCCACACCATGATGCCGGGTGTTGGCCCTGTGTGCCTCGTTCGTATGCAGTCCTGATTGTGGCGCTCACTTGCACTGCGCCAAACACGCATACGACCATCATTGGCACCAAGGCAGAAGCGACTTTCATCGCTGAAGACGACAAGTCTCCATTCGTCCCTCCATTCACGCCTGTCGCGACACCACTGGAGGCGGGCTGCACGATGTTGGGGCGTGAGCGGTAGACAGCCTAACGGTGTGCGGGACCGTAGCCCAGCTTCATGGAGACGATTGCGAATGGTCCTCGCCGATATCCCAGGAGCAACAGTGTCCCTAATTTGCTGGGAAGTGGCGGTGCGGTCCCCTACGGCACTGCGTAGGATCCTACGGTCTTGGCGTGCATCCGTGCGTCGCTGCGGTCCGGTCCCACGTCGACGGGCACGTGCACCTTCCGCCGACCACTGGCGACAACATCGATGTACTGTGGAGACCTCACGCCCCACGTGTTGAGCAATTCGGCGGTACGTCCACCCGGCCTCCCGCATGCCCACTATACGCCCTCGCTCAAAGTCCGTCAACTGCACATACGGTTCACGTCCACGCTGTCGCGGCATGCTACCAGTGTTAAAGACTGCGATGGAGCTCCGTATGCCACGGCAAAGTGGCTGACACTGACGGTGGCGGTGCACAAATGCTGCGCAGCTAGCGCCATTCGACGGCCAACACCGCGGTTCCTGGTGCGTCCGCTGTGCCGTGCGTGTGATCATTGCTTTGTACAGCCATTCGCAGTGTCCGGAGCAAGTATGGTCTGTCTGACACACCGGTGTCAGTGTGTTCTTTTTTCCATTTCCAGGAGTGTATTTACACTGTCTAGAGCCGTGATTACAGTAGACCTTACGACTTTCTAAGCTAAAGCCCACAATATTACCAGCTTGAGTTTCTCTGCCTCGTGATGACTGGGTGTTGTGTGATGTCCTTAGGTTAGTTAGGTTTACGTAGTTCTAAATTCTAGGGGACTGATGACCATAGATGTTAAGTCCCATTGTGCTCAGAGCCATTTGAACCAACCATCATGGGGACTGCGATGTACAACGACCGAACGGATGGTGTGTTTGACCCTATACCACAATGTTTAAGCGTTTTAAACTTTAGCAAACTGTATTTACAATGTTCATCTCTGTAGTTTCTACCAATGAAAACCATGTGGTGTCAGGTAAGAAATACCTTACAGAATAGTCTCTGCATGGTTTTTAAAACATTCTGCTGTATGTCTACTGACGGAATAGTAATACATGCAAAACGACGTCTTCGATGCATTACTGGAAAACAGAACCGTCACCCTCTAAACTAACATGGATCTGCGTTGAAGGATAATAGAAAGCAGGTGCCGTAGCCGGTTGAGATGGGTTGTAAGGAAGCAGAATTTAATAGTAGACTGATAATGCTGTGCAGAGAGAGGGATATGTTGCCGCAGGTCATTTATTGCACCTTTAACCATTGTTTCCATTGTTATCTGGGGCTGTATCAGTTGTGTGATTTAAATTGCGTACAACTGAGTGTTTTGTGTGTGGCTTAGAGGGCTGCCTACCTGCAATGGTTAACAGCAAACCTCCGCATACCACAGTCAGCAGAGGAATTCCAACACATGTGTGATGAGTCACGTCCACCAAACCGATGGGAAAGCTATTTAGGCACTCACCTCTGTACAAACGAATATTTATCAGAAGTACTCCACTTACCTACCACATATTGGACATAAATCGTTTCTGCAGGTCCATTCCTGCAGAGAATCTAAATCAGTGACACGGTTTTGTCAGATATAGCAACCACTGTGTGTCCACTACTTGACAGATCTTGTGTGTGGAAGAGACAGTGGTCTATTCACGGAGTTACTGCAAAATTATGTGTAATTTCACATGTCAGACACCACTGCCATGCATTTGTCTACTTCATCGCACAATTTCGTTGTTTCATGCGTTTTGGCCGCTGACGATGACTTTATAGAACTGATGAGAGCGTAGCATAACTTCTGAACCGTAAACGGACGTGAACATCAGGCGCTCTACACATCCAGAAAGATATATATGTTGCATGTAAATGTTTCCCCTTTTTATTTGTTGTAGAAGGTAGTAGTTTTCTCATCTGAAAGTTTCTCACCACAGTGAGTGGGATAGAAAATGTATTTCAGGTGTTGGAAATATATTTCCTGCATTGGAGAATTAACAGCGTTGCATTCCAAGTGACTAACGTATCGTAAACCATACTGTTTTAACATCACAGCATGCTGAAGTGCAGAAGTATGTAGCCTTAGGAGTGTGTGCTTACGTCCTGCAGTCATTTATCTCTTTCCAATGCCGTCTTGGGATGGAACTCAAACACTACAACAATACTACAGAAGAGATAGCACAATGATTTACGTTAAATGTTTCAAACTCGTTCGTTATGGAGCTCCATCATACGTAAGCCATACGTTTCCTCTTCTCTTAACTGTTATCACAACGGTGGGGGAATGTACCTGTATTGTATCTAATCTACACTATTAGGGAGTGCAAACTTTCTCACTATGCACACATCTATAGAGATCGTGTGTAATGAGAAGAGTGATGTGAGTAACTCTGATACGTACGAATCTTCGTAGAATGGCAGTCACAATGTGGGAATGAGAAAACCGGTCCGGTCTATATCACTAGCATTGATCACATACAAGTTTGAAGCTTGAGTTATACTCCTTCCGAATATAAAATATCGAAGTGTACTGAATAACGTGGTACTGAGCTCGTTCTGTTGCGTCACAAGATATCGAATGTAGCAGGTGTAGCACCCTCTTACTTCCGCTCAGGTCCACATTAAACCAGACACAATGTCGGAGGGAGAGTTGATTGCAGGCTGAGGAAGAGTTTCGAGATGCATGGAGAGAGGTCATCTAGAGTTTTTCTCAGGTTCCTTAGCTAATAGATTCAACGAAGGGGCTGCTCGTTTCCAATTGTTGGGGTGCTAATCATCACAGGTGTTGATGAGATCTTTTTATCTCTGTCACTTTATTCACAAACGCGATAATACTTTGTGATTCACTTCCACGTATGGGGAGATGGTCAACTGTAATAAAATCTTACCGTATTTATAAAGTGTTTCGGCTGAAGGAAGCAGTTTTTGCGCCTCTTCTCTTCTGCTTGTTATTTCCCACACTACGGAACGATATTTGTACCAGGGGTCACGATATACAGGGTGTTTCCAAAATGACCGGTATATTTGAAACGGCAATACAAACTAAACGAGCAGCGATAGAAATACACCGTTTGTTGCAATATGCTTCGGACAACAGTACATTTTGAGGCAGACAAACTTTCGAAATTGCAGTAGTTACAATTGTCAACAACAGATGGCGCTGCGCTCTGGGAAACTCTATAGTACGATATTTTCCACATATCCACCATGCGTAGCAATAATATGGCGTAGTCTCTGAATGAAATTACCCGAAACCTTTTACAACGTGTCTGGCGGAATGGCTTCACATGCAGATGAGGTGTACTGCTTCAGCTGTTCAATTGTTTCTGGATTCTGGCGGTACACCTGGTCTATCAAGTGTCCCCACAGAAACAAGTCACAGTGGTTCATGTCTGGCGAATAGGGAGGCCAATCCACGCCGCCTCCTGTATGTTTCGGATAACCCAAAGCAATCACACAATCATCGGAATATTCATTCAGGAAATTAAAGACGTCGGCCGTGCGATGTGGCCGGGCACCATCTTGCATAAACCACGAGGTGTTCGCAGTGTCGTCTAAGGCAGTTTGTACCGCCACAAATTCACGAAGAATGTCCAGATAGCGTGATGCAGTAATCGTTTCGGATCTGAAAAAATGGGCCAATGATTCCTTTGGAAGAAATGGCGGCCCAGACCAGTACTTTTTGAGAATGCAGGGACGATGGGACTGCAACATGGGGCTTTTCGGTTCCCCATATGCGCCAGTTCTGTTTATTGACGAAGCCGTCCAGTTAAAATAAGCTTCGTCAGTAAACCAAACGCTGCCCACATGCATATCGCCGCCATCAATCCTGTGCACTATATCGTTAGCGAATGTCTCTCGTGCAGCAATGGTAGCGGCGCTGAGGTGTTGCCACATTACAATTTTGTATGGATAGAGGTGTAAACTCTGGCGCATGAGACGATACGTGGACGTTGGCGTCATTTGGTCCGCAGCTGCAACATGGCGAACGGAAACCCGAGGCCGCTGTTGGATCACCTGCTGCACTAGCTGCGCGTCGCCCTCTGTGGTTGCCGTACGCGGTCGCCCCACCTTCCCAGTACGTTCATCCGTCACGTTCCCAGTCCGTTGAAATTTTTCAAACAGATCCTTTATTGTATCGCTTTTCGGTCCTTTGGTTACATTAAACCTCCGTTGAAAACTTCGTTTTGTTGCAACAACACTGTGTTCTAGGCGGTGGAATTCCAACACCAGAAAAATCCTCTGTTCTAAGGAATAAACCATGTTGTCCACAGCACACTTGCACGTTGTGAACAGCACACGCTTACAGCAGAAAGACGACGTACAGAATTGCGCACCCACAGACTGCGTTGTCTTCTACATCTTTCACATCACTTGCAGCGCCATCTGTTGTTGAAAATTGTAACTACTGTAATTTCGAAAGTTTGTCCGCCTGAAAATGTACTGTTGTCCCAAGCATATTGCAACAAACGGTGTATTTCTATCGCTGCTCCTTTAGTTTTTATTGCTGTTTCAAATATACCAGTCATTTTTGAAACACTCTGTATCTAGACGTATATAATACTCGCAAAGTAATGGAAATAATAGTTTCATATGATACAGAAATTGAAAACCATGCTGCAGTGTCATTGGCTCATGGCATCACTAGACCATTGCTCTGACGAGAGCTGTGGTTTTGAATTCTAGTAATTTCGTAAAATACCTTGAAATTGCAGAAAAACCTGATGAAATTTCGAAATTGAAGGAAAATACGTAAAACTGAGGAACCTTGCAACAAAAATGTCGATGAATAAGGGTAGTTGCATGTCCGCTTGGTTATATGAAGATAATTCCATTCTATTCCTCTCGCTGTTGTGGTGTCACTATGTAACAGAATTAAACAAAGCGTTTCAAACAGAGGGTATTGCTACTGGGACGCTATGTTATCCCATGTGAAACTACAGTGAGCTGGTTTGAATGTGGAGATATCATAACTTTTCGGACGCTATAGTCTAACAAATAATAGTCACATCACCTGTCGGGAGTGTTATACTGCTATAACGTAAAGTTACCGTGGATAGTGTTCCTACATATCACAAAACGCGTGAGGGAAGTGATCAGATTACTATTCCTGTAAAAAATTACATGTGTCTAGTTATAATGGGAGGACAAATCTGACTTCGGTAATTGTGTTTTCAATGCATTGACGAGCATATCCGTGCGTTAAGGATGGCAGTTTCATTACGTAAACACCAGCACAATATACCAATGCAACGGTTCAAGTGGATCTCCCATAGTGTACAAACAGTGGAGGCAATACGGTTGGTACATCGCACTATCCACTGTGGTGTTTATTACTGCACACTAACTCATATCGTTGATGTCTTTCCAACCATTTCGTGCGAAGGAGCGCTGTTGATTATCTCATTATGCTAGACGACTATGCTTTGCTACACCTGTTTGAGAGATCCTCTGCAGGGTGTAGCATCTTGTGGAAGCGCTGACAAAAAACACAAACACACGCAGTCTCTTCTCGAATCTGATTGGATGGAAGAATTGAACGTCAAATAATTACCTAAAACTGAGGAGAAACGGGACACCTATCCGGTGTGGGTGTGGACATACCACAATTTTCTCGGACGCTATGCACACATAAACGTTAATTGCACTGCTTGTCTAAAATGGGTATCTGTTAGGGTGTAAAGTTACTGTAACAGGAATTAGTGTTGTCATATACGCAAAGAAAATTATACGGGGGTGAAGAGTGAACAGTGTGGAAAACGTCCAGGCATAGAAATATGAAAGGTTTTGCGTGAAAAATTATGTACAGTCATAATGAGAATATTGGTTTACATGGGAAATTGATATATCCATACCACGGTCATAATGTGGAGATATTTTCGATACTTCACTCATTGACGAATGTGAACAAATTGGCACTGTGATCGTAGTATTTAAGTATAATTGCAGTTATAAATATGTGGCTTGTTTCATACGACGATTCTGCTTGTAGTCCAGGTGGGTGGCCGAGGTAGCCAGTGGCCAGAACGAATGGTTGTCTCCGGCTTAAGACGCGAGGCATAGATGGGCTTCCCTAACATGTCACGTGGGGTACGAGGGTGCAATTGACTTAACTAAGCCGTCCTCTTGTGATGGATAGCGAAGTAATAGTCAGAATGTGTTCAGCAGCTTACGCAGTTGAATGTGTTGCGAGTATCGCTGACTTTTACGTGGAAATTTAGGGAGACTGTATACGGCGAGTGTTTGCACTGTATGATTATTGCCCTCCGCCCATTAGGACTGCGAAAAATTGGGTCATTGCACAGTCGCTGATGCCCGCGCAGTTAAGCGCCCCACAAATCAAGCATCACCGCTCTCCCCCCCCCCCAATACAAATTGATCTCCGACATCTAACCATGACAGTTACTGCGAAATGGATTGTATATGTTTAGAAAGTGCCCTGTCAATGTGGCGACAGGTGCTGTGGTTGTCATTGCCTGCTACTCAGTACATCCCTGTGTGACTTGCAGCGGAAAGGTGGAGTGGAAATTGTTTGACTTGTAAGTAGGATGTTCAGGTTTTTTTATTGGTAACGCCGCCGCCACTTAGCGCTCTGTATGAAAATCACTGGCTGTGCCGTGTGCGGTATGTGGCTGGTTTGCATTGTTGTCTGCCATTGTAGTGTTGGGCAGCGGCAGCTGGATGCTAACAGCGCGTAGCGTTGCGGAGTTGAAGGTGAGCCGCCAGCAGTGGTGGACGTGGGGAGAGAGATGGCGGAGTTTTGAAATTTGTAAGACTGGATGTCATGAACTGCTATATATATTATGACTAATAAGGTAAATACATTGTTTGTTCTGTATTAAAATCTTTCATTTGCTAACTATGCCTATCAGTAGTTAGTGCCTTCAGTAGTTTGAAACTTTTATTTAGCTGGCAGTAGTGGCCCTCGCTGTATTGCAATAGCTTGAGTAACGAACATTTTTGTGAGGTAAGTGATTTGTGAAACGTATAGGTTAATGTTAGTCAGGGCCATTCTTTCGTAGGGATTTTTGGAAGTCAGATTGCGTTGCGCTAAAAAATATTGTGTTTCAGTTTAAGCAGTCGTGTATAAATTTTTCAAAGGGGACGTTTCATATGTCGACCCTTACCCAAGGATACCTCACTGGAGTCTTCTGATTTTTTCTTGTAGTTTGTGTAATTAGAGTAGCTTTTGTTTATTCCTAGCGCGTAATTATAGAGAGAATTTTCTTTGTAGTAGTAGTTTTTCATTGTTGTACAGTAAAACAGTTGTGGCATTCATGTAGCTTTGCACCAAGTATTTCGCAGCTGCGCTTGCAATTAACTAGATATTATTTTCAGTGCTACGTTAAAGTGTTCTCTTATTTTTTCTCTTCAAATTGTGTTGTCTTATTTTTGCTCTTCAAATTGTGCTTTTCTGTGTTATCGTGTGAAATATTGTGACAATAATGGCGTGTGAAAAACGTAATACTAGGCTCCAAAGTAAACTGAGAAATGACAGTGAAGACGAAAGCAGTGTGTTAGCGCCACCATGTAATGAATTCACTAATGTTCAAAGTAGTAATTTGGTAATAGTGCATAGGCAAATGGAGCGGGCTGCAAATAATGGTGTAGGCAGTGAAACAGTTAGTGAACACGGAAGCATTATCGATCGATCGGTGGGCAACAGCTCGCGTCAGGAATCCGAAATGACAGGACACAATCTTGCAAATACTCTACATTCAGGTTTTGCGTCCTCACCGTTTTGTCAAATAAGTCAAGACACATTTTCTGCTTGTCAACATGTGAATGTTGCTGGTGCAAATGCACTGCCGAAAAGCGTAGAGGAACAGATTCCAGACACTAATACATTATTATTGCAATTAATGCAACAAATGAAACAAAACCTGAGACAAACACAGCAACAGTTAGACACAATGGAACAAAATCAGAGACAAACACAACAAAAGCTTGAAAAGTTAGACACAATGGAACAAAATCTTCAAAAGTTGGACACAATGGAACAACACCAGAGACAAACACAGCAACAGTTAGACACAATGGAACAAAATCAGAGACAAACACAGCAAAAGGCTCAAACGTTAGACACCACACTTGAACAAACACGTGAAGATTTAACTACAGAGTTACATAACATTGAATCGAAATGCCAAAAATTCTGTAATGAGGTAAAAACACAAATTTGTGAGCATTTTCAACCTATTCTTTCCCGGCATGAAAATGCATTACAGAATCATGAAGCAGCCATAAAAGAACTGCAAACTATTGTTCGTGAAAATCACGACACCTTGCAAGCTAAAATGGACTCAGTTGCATCCACCGATTCGGTTACGCAACTTGCAAGAACTCAGGAAAACTTAAAGGACACAGTAGATTCGATTTCAACACAAAAGGACACTCTGAAACTTGGTTCAGAAAAACACACTGAGGAAATGTGTTCACTATTGGAGAAAGTAGCCGAAATTTCAGATCAGTTCATTAACTTATCTATAAAGGTAGATGATGATACAAAGAGTGCGAACAAATTAGGAAATCCAAGCAAAATCACAATCAAATTAATACACAACACCAAAGAGAAATCCGGTAGTGCAAGATCAGCTGACACAGGTAATACAAGAATTACGTATTTCAGAGGACACTTGCGCCCCAGTACGGGAAGAGGGACATAGAAATACAGAACAACCACAAAATAATGACACAGGACATTTCGGAAATCATGAAAGAAATTGGCTAGGTACACCGAATTTGGAGATGGAACCGCAGAAACGACGTAACAATGACCGACATGCGACTCGCCGACATGATGATTTTGACTATAAGCTGTTTATTACTACAAGTAAATTCAAAACATTTAAGAATTCTGGCCACGATATTCATCCACAAGCATGGCTCCATCAATTCTCTCATTGTTTTCTTCCCAACTGGTCATTAGAACTCAGATTAGAATTTATGTGTGGCTACTTGGAGAATGAACCAGCTGTAAGAATGCGATCGGTCGTTCACGATTGTCACAGTGAAGGAGAATTTTATCATGCCTTCCTCTCAGCATATTGGTCTCAAGCTACACAAGACCGAGTAAAACATAGTATCATAATGATGAAACATTTCGAACAATCTGAATTTTCCAGTCTTGTCAAATATTTTGAAGACATGTTACATAAGAATCAATATATTTCAAACCCATACAGCCCCACAGAACTCATCCACATTTGCTTAATGAAATGGCCTGAACATTTACGACATATGATTTTGGCGGAACGTTGCAAAGACGACATTGAAGCTTTTGAGGGGCTCTTACAAGAATTACAAATTGACACTGACAATCGCGGAACGCGAAAACAGGAACGCTATAATTACAGGTCACATCCGTCACAATTCCGTGACGATAGAAACAGTAACTGGACACGACAAGTCTACTCTTACAACGGAAATCGTGACCAAAACAGACACCACTCATATGAGAACCACTGGCAGAGCAATAGCTACAGAGAAAGATCGCATTTCCATAGTAATGATTATACAGACAATATGGGAGCCAAAACAAATACTATCAAGAGAGACAGAATAACTGCAGACGTAACGGTCCAGCGCGTAGTTACGATTCAGGGAGAAATTCTCCACCACGTAGCCGACAAGAAATTAATTACAGAAATTACCGACATGACGATAGACGATATGCTCGTAACGACAGACCTGAATTGTATCAGAACTGGCGGGATTCAAACAGAGCAGGGCCCTCTCGGCAAGGTGAATTTGTAGAAGTCAGGTCTCCTAATACCAATAACAACGCACGCCAACAAAGAGGCAGACAGTGACTCGCGCCGCAGGCAGCCACGTGCCCCGGCTGGCTTAGCGAAAAATAACATAGGCGCTAACCTTGAGAAAAACTCCAGTATTCTTTACCGACGTTTACCGCATGATAATTGCGTTCAAGTTGAAACCTTGAGTACTATGAAGAGTAAAACCGTTTATTGAAAGATAATCTGCTTTTTAACTTTGACTTTGCCATATAACTTTTCACTTTACATTACTAGTATGCTTTGTCAAACTGAGAAACTGTTGACATGCAACAATGTTTTGAAGTTAACTATCCAGTCTAGAACCTAGGGAACATTTTTAAACAGAAATTACGAATGCATTGTTATAGTGAACAGACGACACAGTGTTGTTATTTGTACATTCTTGCTTGTTAGTTGCACGATTACCTAACGACTATAAGGCTTACATACCAAGAACATTTACCAGTACTGCTAGTGAGATTTTAATGCAACATTTTCGTTTACTGAAAAATACACTCTCGATTTAAAGTACTTTCTGTGAGATACCGGATGACACACTGGTTAGTATATGTGACAGCTACACGATTATATCACGACGCTACTAATGAGTGACAATTTACAATGTTGCTTTTGCGGTGTTCTTGTTTTACATCTGCACAGTTTTTCTGAATTCTTCTGGAAGGGAAACATGTTTTAGTAATAACGTTTTCGGTATAGCTACAATGAGACAGCCTTTTCTGTAGCACAACAATACGTTACAGTACAGCACTTACTTCATCACGGCAATAAGCGTAGTTACTACGATGACTATACGCAAAGCATTTCACTTTTGTTTATCATGAGGTAAGTACATTGACTTCTACAGAACTTAGCTTTCGGAGGACGATAACTACGACACTTCCAGAGAATTATCTTGCAGGAATACGCACATTTAGAGCTACAGGACACACATTTGAGTGATTAATGTGGTACTTAAACCATTTATTTATCAAGATTGTTGAATTAAAAAGGAAGTTTTCCGTGATACTTTTCATTCCATTGCTGTAATCTGTAACACCTGACGGTATAATTACATTAATCCTCAGGGGGGTATACACTTACTGTCTGTACCATGTGTGTGGCAAGCACAAGGAGCCCTAGCTAATATGGTATTTGCTTATACAACTTTACACATCGGTACCATATTTCTCTAATACATAAATTACACAGCGATCTGATCATTTAACTGAGAGAAACAAACATTTATTATACTACATCAGTGACTGATGTTTATGTATTAACACCGCTGGATAACTTCACACTTATGAAATTGTATTTTGTCTGTACTTTTTGAACAGTTCATATTTTTTCGGAACCATTGTTATACTATGAGAGCTTTGAATGATGTATTTGGTATGGGATCATGATTTTTAAACTACGTTTGAGGTAGATGACACTTTTGACACGAGCAGAGACTTCTTTTAGGTTTTGAAATTATTGGAGGAAGCTGCGACGATTTTGAGAATCTGACTGAGACGTTATGATGTTGTTATTACGATGACTGTGTGTATTAAACTGTTGAGGTATGTTTATGATCAATAAGCTGATGCTATACGAGGAATTTGATTATTCTATGTATCTGTTATGATGAAATATTGAAGAAGTGTCGACGAATAAGGTAAGGAATAAAGAGTAGTGGTTAGGGACTCTGGTTTGTTAAGAAGGTTGTTGGAAACCAAGAATCGTACTTTTAGAGTTATGAAATGTGTGTACATGCGTGAATGTATTACAATGCTATCGAAATTTTTTTGGACACTCTTATATTTCTCAACCTGTGAAAATATTTCTACATGAGACTGTCACTGTAGCGGAAACTGCTGTCGTAAATATTTCGGTAAGAAAGGTAGGTGACCCTGACGTAATGCGTTGCGAGCGGCCAGGTGTGCCCAGCCACCTTGAGAAAAAGTCATTAGTGTGTGCCTTTCAGAGGTACAGGTGGAAAAAAAGGAGGCCATTAATCTCGCTATTGACATTCCTTTGTAGAAAACATCATAAATACAACACCCTCAAACTTGGAAACATGATTACACTGTAGATTTCTTAGTTTATGACATTTACTGAAATGAAATGATGAGAAATATTTTATGTCTATTGTCTTGCTAGTTGAAAGATTGTTTACTGCACTATGAAACGCCATATTGCTAGTGAATGGCGTTTCACGCCTTGCTTTGTCTATTTTGTTTAATATCTAGTTTCTAACTGCACTGCAGCATTGGTTAAAATAAAAGTTTATAGATGTACTAATATAAATATTTTCTGCCTACAGACCCAGTGTATAATAATAATATGATATACTGCCAAAAAAATGAGGGAGCACAAAAAGACATTTCCCTTCACAGAAACTGCATACATAATTTTCTTTTTCAAGTACTTGGTAATTTATTTCATAGAATAAGTTTTGTGGTGCACCACATTAATTATATAGACATTAAGATGTGAATATACATCTTCCTTATCTGCATTGTTGTCTTTAGTGGACTATTTTTTCTGCTTATGGGTTTGTCATGTTTAGATATAAGTTATTACATTTACTGCTGCTTGCTTTGCCAATTTCCATTTTTAATTGCTGTTTGTTTTAATTGTTTTGTGCTGCTGCATTGCCTCGTCCCTTAGTTTAGCATCTGAGCTCAGTAGCTTTAAGTTAGCTTAAGATGGGGTAGGTTATAAAAGAGAAGGAGTTGTGATGAATTGGAAGAAATGCATTGAGAAGCTATAAGAAATGATTTGGCCAAAAAAAAGTTGTGTATAGTGGATAAAAACTACTTTTGAAAGACGATGTGAACAGAATCCAGAAAGCATGCTTGGATAGGATTTTTTTTTTTTTTTTTTTTTTTTTTTTTGCTTGGAGCAAATGTTGAAATAATAGGGACGATCCATGGAATGAAGTTTTGGGTTGGACTGCAGTACCAAATGTTACCCTGAAAACAGACCCTGTCCTTTCCTTTTGTGTTGTCCCACTATGTGTTTGTGTACACTTGTGTATTTATTTTCTTCCTGTCTCTGTGTACTGTTTCATAAATTTTTTCTCTTCTAATACTAAGCTACATTCACTATGATGAGGAATACTGTTATTCTCAAATATAATTTGCATAAATAAAATGTTATTTACTTCGTAAAGATGTTTACACATTATTTATTCTGTTTTGTTCTAATGCTCATGTCTGAAGTTGAGGTTTCAAAAGTTATTCTGATCTTTTATGAATGGACTTGTGTCATAATTCTTGTAACACTGATGTACATGTTTATTTCTATTATTTTGTAAAGCCTGTTTTACAACAAATATTATCTGTATTGTTAAGTTCTTTAATGATGTATTTAGTGCCTTTGTAATTGTATTTTTATGTTTTAAATTTATAATTGTTTAGACACCAGTTCTTCAAATTAAGTATCATTTGACTGTACACATTTCTGTTTGTCATAGTATATGGATAATATGTGAGAAGTAGGGACTGTTAGTGTTTGCACGTGTGTTAATAATTCAGTAAGGGACTGGATAACAGCATTGCTGGTTCTAAGGACATTTCAAAAACAATTTTTGTGAGTGCACAAGTGGTGGTTATAGACTTGCTATATTATCCGCAAGACTCATCAATGGTGATTGTGTTGCTGCACAGTCATACAGATGGCTGCTGGCCATCTCTACAAGGACTACAGTGGGTCTACACCTTTGATGACCCACCAATACCATTATTTCTACAAGGACTGCAGTGGGCTGCACCCCTGGTGGCCCACCAATACCGCAATCTCTACCAGGACTACAATGGGTTTACTCTGTGACGACCTACCTACGAATATTCTTTAAAACTTCGACTGACTCTGCTGTGGGTTTGCCCTGTTGTGGCCCATTACCTGTCTGCATTTCAAGAGTCAGCACTGTCTTTCCGTTGGAAGGACAACACTACTTCTTCAAGACTGCATGAAAATCCACTATTTCCATGTGCATTTCCTTTTACTACACAGACTTTGAGAAAAACACTGCAATTTTACTTTGATGAATGATCAGGACTGTCTTTATGGACTGTGAGAAAATTTTAGCTTTTGACCAACATTGCATCGATAAGTGTGTGCATATCATTTCTTTGTTATTGTAATTATGAAAAAAATTTTCAAATCTGTATTGGCCACTGTCCAAAACAATTTGTAAATTTTTGGTGAGGAGGATGAGGGCTATGTAAGTAGGATGTTTAGGTTCTTTTATTGCTAACGTCGCCGCCACGTAGCGCTCTGTATGAAAATCACTGGCTGTGCCGTGTGCGGTATGTGGCTGGTTTGCATTGTTGTCTGCCATTGTAGTGTTGGGCAGCAGCAGCTGGATGCTAACAGCGCGTAGCGTTGCGGAGTTGGAGGCGAGCCGCCAGCAGTGGTGGACGTGGGGAGAGAGATGGCGGAGTTTTGAAATTTGTAAGACTGGATGTCATGAACTGCTATATATATTATGACTATTAAGGTAAATACACTGTTTGTTCTGTATTAAAATCTTTCATTTTCTAACTATTCCTATCAGTAGTTAGTGCCTTCAGTAGTTTGAAACTTTTATTTAGCTGGCAGTAGTGGCCCTCGCTGTATTGCAGTAGCTTGAGTAACGAACATTTTTGTGAGGTAAGTGATTTGTGAAACGTATAGGTTAATGTTAGTCAGGACCATTCTTTCGTAGGGATTTTTGGAAGTCAGATTGCGTTGCGCTAAAAAATATTGTGTTTCAGTTTAAGCACAGTCGTGTATAAATTTTTCAAAGGGGACGTTTAAGACTCAAGGTGGATTTGTGATTGTCATTATCCTGTACGTTGCAGACAGTGGCCCCTAATTTGTCTTCATGTTGTAGCAGAGAGAACCAACTTGAGTATTTGTTAGTGTTTAAATAAATAATGGTATTGCAAGCATACTCCTGTCAAACCCCTGCCCTGTCTCCTGTAAAATGTTTATAGACATTGCGCCACTCAGCGGAAATTTGGAATACTCATTATTTTTTCAGCTGCTACCAGCGTAATGTACTTCCGCCAAATGATCTAAATGAGCCAGCTTCCTCCAACAGAAGGCACGGAACATTTGGAAGTGAAATAGCTACGTTTAGAACAACAAAACTACCTAGAGGCCACCGCTTCATACCGTGCAACAACATGTTGTTCGGAAACATCTTCATTTTCCACATCTCGTAAATCAATTCTTTCAGTGTTGGGCAAGCACAAGGCAGTTTCTGTGTGCATTTGGACTCACTTTCTACATTTCTTGATAAGTTTCTTCTGCGTGCTATTCAGCATCGAAACATTTGTATTTCCTGGGCTATTTCGGTCGGTTCCAGTGGGTATGAGTGATGAATTCATGTACAACTTGATGTTCATTACCAACATCTTCCTTGGCCTTCGTTGAGATGTCAACAACCGATCATTTACTATGTATTTCCCGATGTCTCTCCTTCGTATTTCTTCTGTCTTGAGTAATACATTTGAACACAAATAACATAATGTAACTGAGAAGCTCGTAAATATAAATATAATGAATATATATTCTTGGAAATATGATATTATGAGGTCGTAAGACAGCAGAAAGAAAAAGAAATTAACCTAATGGGTAATTTATAAATAGCTGAAGCAATGAAACTTCCTGTGAGATAAAAATTATATACCAGACCAATCATCGAATTTGAGACGTTCGTCTTCGGATAGTGCACCTCACGGTCCGTTCTCTCAGCTTTACATAGTAAATGGAATGTTTATTAAGGTACTTATTTCGCATTTAACAATTTCACATAATAAGAGAAAAGGAACTCATTGTAAAAATAATTATAGTCCTATACATTGCAACACACCAGACTGTTGAAGAATATCTGCAAGAAAGTGTCCATTGAGTTGTTTCTTAGATGACACTCTTGTAGAATGCACATTAAACTATTTTTGCTTGAAGATTCATGTTAAAATACTATCAGAATCTTTCCATATTGGAATCTTGAGATAATTCGTGTACTTATTTCTGTATTTAGGATGATGAGTTACTTTTTCTCGTTCATCACACAAGTATGCCAGATAATTAGGTTGTCCACTATCTTAAGTCGAAAAATTATATGAATTGTCATTGCCATGATTCACGTTGCTACTTTTTTGCCCAAACCATTTTCTTACTGCTCGTCAATGCTTTTCTTCCAATTCATCATAGTTAGTGTCTTATATAGTCTACCCCCTCTTAAGCTGACTTAAACCTATTGAGCTCAGATGCTAAACTAAGGGACGACGCAATGCAGCAGCACAAAACAGTTAACACAAACAGCAATGACAAAAAAAATGCAAATTGGCAGAAAAAAGGCAGCAATATAGAACTTAGCAAATGCAACATTACAACTAATATGAAGCAATGAGCAGCAACAAGAATAATAAATCAGGTAGTAAAACTGACTTAACAGAGTAATACAAAGTGAAATTCACTAACACTATGCCTGGCAAACAGCAGCAGCAAATGCAATAACTTATATCTAAACATGACAAAGCTCAAGCAGAAAAAATATTACAGTAAAAATGTTTAATACCTATGTCACATCTTAACACTAGAGTCATGCATCACGAGAACATACGCCAGCAGACAAGTTACGAAATTGGAAAAAATATTATTTATGCAGTTCCTGTGAAGGGAAATGCCTAATTATGTTCCCTCGTTTTCTTGGAAGTAGATCATAATTTTTTTTACTGGGTCTTTAGGCATAAAATATTTATATTAGTACATCCATTAAATTTTATAGTAACCAATGCTGCAGTGGCGCTAGAAACTAGGTATTAAACAAAATAGGCAAAGCAAGGCGTGAAATGTCATCCACTAGCCATATGGCGTTTCATAATGCAGTGAACAATCTTTCAACTAGCAAGACAATAGACTTGAAATGTTTCTCGTCGTTTCATTAGGAATTTTCATAAATATCATCAATTAAGAGCTCCACAGTAGAATCACATGTTTTCAAGTTTGAGCGAGGCGTATTTGCGACACTTTCTGCAAAGGAATGAATGTCCATAGCGAGGATAATGGCCTCTTTTTTCACCTGTGTCTCTGAAAGGCACACACTTTTTCCCCAGGCAGGTGGCACAGCTGGGCGCCCACGACGCATTACGTGCAGGTCACTCAACTTTCTTACCAAAACATTTATGGCAGCAGTTTGCACTACAGTGGCAGTCTCATATAAAATATTTTAAATGGTTGAGACTTTGCGTTACAAATGTGTAGAAAATAAAATCCTATAAATATAACAGTGTCGAAAAAAGTTCCGTCGCCATTGTAAAACTTTCACGCATTTACATACATTTCATAACTCTTAAAGTACGATTCTCGGTTTCCAACATCCTTTTTCACAAACCAGAGTCCCTAACCACTACTCATAATTCCTTACCTTATTACACATATACATATTCGTCGACACTTCTTCAATATATTTCATCATAACAGATAGGTAGCATAACCAAATAACTCATATAGCATCAGTTTATTGATCGTAAACATACCGCAACAACATAATACACATTGTCATCATAACATCATGAAACCTCAGCCATATCGCAAAATCGTCGTAGCTTCCTCCAATAATTTCAAAACCTAAAACAAATTCTCTGCTCATGTCAAAAGTGTCATCTGCCTCAAACATACTTTAAAAATCATGATCCCATACCAAATACATCATTCAGAGCTCGCATAGTATCACAATGGTTCCAAAAAAAATGAACATTTCACAAAGTACAGACAAAATACAATTTCATAGGTGTGAAGTTATCCAGCCGTGTAATTACGTAAATATCTTTCACTGATGTAGTAAAATAAATATTTGTCTCTCTCAGTTAAATGATCAGATAGCTGTGTAATTCTGTGTTAGAGAAATATGGTACCGATGTGTAAAGTTGTATAAGAAAATACCTTATTAGCTAGGGCTCCTTGTGCTTGCCAAACATCCCCCTGAGGATTAATGTAATTATATCCTCAGGTGTTGCAGATTACAGCAATGGAATGAAATGTATCACGAGAAACCTTTGTATCATTGTACTTCAAATATCTTTAAAAATAAATGTTTTCAGTACAAAATTAATCACTCAACTACATGTACTCTAGCGCTAAACTGTGCGTCGTGTTGTAAGATAATCTCTGTGGAAGTGTCGTAGTTATCGTCCTCCGAAAGCTAAGTTCTGCAGAAGTCAATGTACTCACCTCATGATAAACAAAAGTGAAATGCTTTGCGTATAGATATCATAGTTACTACGCTTATTGCTGTGATGAAGTAAGTACTGTACTGTAACGTATTATTGTGCTACAGAAAAGGCTGTCTCATTGTAGCTATACCACAAAGTTACTACTAAAACATGTTTTCCTTTCCAGAAAAGTTCACAAAAACTGTGCAGATATAAAACAGATACACCGCAAAAGCACAATGTAAATTGTGTCACACATTAGCAGCGTCATGATATAATCGTGTAGCTATCAAGGAAACCAAATGCTAAGTCATCTTTAATCTCACAGAAAGTACTTCAAATAAAGAATGACTTTTCAACTAAATCAAAATGTTGCATTAAAACCTCAATAACAGTATATGTTCTAAGAATGTAAGCCTTATAGTCGTTAGGTAATCGTGCAACTAACAAGCAAGAATGTACAAATAACAACACTGTGTCGTCTGTTCACTATAACAATGCATTCCTAATTTCTGTTTAAAAATGTTCCCTAGGTTCTAGACTGGATAGTTAACTTCAAAACATTGTTGCATGTTAACAGTTTCTCAGTTTGACAAAGCATACTAGTAATGTAAAGTGAAGAGTTATATGGCAAAGTCAAAGTTAAAAAGCAGATTATCTTTCAATAAACGGTTTTACATGTGAAATATGGTGCAATCCTTTACTCTTCATAGTACTCAAGGTTTCAACTTGAAGGCAATTATCATGCTGTAAACGTCGGTAAAGAATACTGGAGTTTTTCTCAAGGTTAGCGCCTATGTTATTTTTCGCTAAGCCAGCCGGGGCACGTGGCTGCCTGCGGCGCGAGTCACTGTCTGCCTCTTTGTTGGCGTGCGTTGTTATTGGTATTAGGAGACCTGACTTCTACAAATTCACCTTGCCGAGAGGGCCCTGCTCTGTTTGAATCCCGCCAGTTCTGATACAATTCAGGTCTGTCGTTACGAGCATATCGTCTATCGTCATGTCGGTAATTTCTGTAATTAATTTCTTGTCGGCTACGTGGTGGAGAATTTCTCCCTGAATCGTAACTACGCGCTGGACCGTTACGTCTGCAGTTATTCTGTCTCTCTTGATAGTATTTGTTTTGGCTCCCATATTGTCTGTATAATCATTACTATGGAAATGCGATCTTTCTCTGTAGCTATTGCTCTGCCAGTGGTTCTCATATGAGTGGTGTCTGTTTTGGTCACGATTTCCGTTGTAAGAGTAGACTTGTCGTGTCCAGTTACTGTTTCTATCGTCACGGAATTGTGACGGATGTGACCTGTAATTATAGCGTTCCTGTTTTCGCGTTCCGCGATTGTCAGTGTCAATTTGTAATTCTTGTAAGAGCCCCTCAAAAGCTTCAATGTCGTCTTTGCAACGTTCCGCCAAAATCATATGTCGTAAATGTTCAGGCCATTTCATTAAGCAAATGTGGATGAGTTCTGTGGGGCTGTATGGGTTTGAAATATATTGATTCTTATGTAACATGTCTTCAAAATATTTGACAAGACTGGAAAATTCAGATTGTTCGAAATGTTTCATCATTATGATACTATGTTTTACTCGGTCTTGTGTAGCTTGAGACCAATATGCTGAGAGGAAGGCATGATAAAATTCTCCTTCACTGTGACAATCGTGAACGACCGATCGCATTCTTACAGCTGGTTCATTCTCCAAGTAGCCACACATAAATTCTAATCTGAGTTCTAATGACCAGTTGGGAAGAAAACAATGAGAGAATTGATGGAGCCATGCTTGTGGATGAATATCGTGGCCAGAATTCTTAAATGTTTTGAATTTACTTGTAGTAATAAACAGCTTATAGTCAAAATCATCATGTCGGCGAGTCGCATGTCGGTCATTGTTACGTCGTTTCTGCGGTTCCATCTCCAAATTCGGTGTACCTAGCCAATTTCTTTCATGATTTCCGAAATGTCCTGTGTCATTATTTTGTGGTTGTTCTGTATTTCTATGTCCCTCTTCCCGTACTGGGGCGCAAGTGTCCTCTGAAATACGTAATTCTTGTATTACCTGTGTCAGCTGATCTTGCACTACCGGATTTCTCTTTGGTGTTGTGTATTAATTTGATTGTGATTTTGCTTGGATTTCCTAATTTGTTCGCACTCTTTGTATCATCATCTACCTTTATAGATAAGTTAATGAACTGATCTGAAATTTCGGCTACTTTCTCCAATAGTGAACACATTTCCTCAGTGTGTTTTTCTGAACCAAGTTTCAGAGTGTCCTTTTGTGTTGAAATCGAATCTACTGTGTCCTTTAAGTTTTCCTGAGTTCTTGCAAGTTGCGTAACCGAATCGGTGGATGCAACTGAGTCCATTTTAGCTTGCAAGGTGTCGTGATTTTCACGAACAATAGTTTGCAGTTCTTTTATGGCTGCTTCATGATTCTGTAATGCATTTTCATGCCGGGAAAGAATAGGTTGAAAATGCTCACAAATTTGTGTTTTTACCTCATTACAGAATTTTTGGCATTTCGATTCAATGTTATGTAACTCTGTAGTTAAATCTTCACGTGTTTGTTCAAGTGTGGTGTCTAACGTTTGAACCTTTTGCTGTGTTTGTCTCTGATTTTGTTCCATTGTGTCTAACTGTTGCTGTGTTTGTCTCTGGTGTTGTTCCATTGTGTCCAACTTTTGAAGATTTTGTTCCATTGTGTCTAACTTTTCAAGCTTTTGTTGTGTTTGTCTCTGATTTTGTTCCATTGTGTCTAACTGTTGCTGTGTTTGTCTCTGGATTTGTTTCATTTGCTGCATTAATTGCAATAATAATTTATTAGTGTCTGGAATCTGTTCCTCTATGCTTTTCGGCAGTGCATTTGCACCGGCAACATTCACATGTTGACAAGCAGAAAATGTGTCTTGACTTATTTGACAAAACGGTGAGGACGCAAAACCTGAATGTAGAGTATTTGCAAGATTGTGTCCTGTCATATCGGATTCCTGACGCGAGCTGTTGCCGACCGATTGATCGATAATGATTCCGTGTTCACTAACTGTTTCACTGCCTACACCATTATTTGTAGCTCGCTCCATTTCCCTATGCACTATTACCAAATTACTACTTTGAACATTAGTGAATTCATTACATGGTGGCGCTAATACACTGCTTTCGTCTTCACTGTCATTTCTCAGTTTACTTTGTAGCCTAGTATTACGTTTTTCACACGCCGTTATTGTCACAATATTTCGCACGATAACACAGAAAAGCACAATTTGAAGAGCAAAAATTAGAGAACACAATTTGGAGAGCAAAAGTAAGAGAACACATTAACATAGCACTGAAAATAATATCTCGTTAATTGCAAGCGCAGCTGCGAAATACTTGGTGCAAACCTAAATGCATGCCACAACTGTTTTACTGTACAACAATGAAAGACTGCAACTACAAAGGAAATTCTCTCTATAATTACGCGCTAGGAATAAACGCGCTAGGAATACACAAACTACAAGAAAAAAATCAGAAGATTCCAGTGAAGTATCCTTGGCTAGGGGTCGACATATGAAACGTCCCCTTTGAAAGATTGTACAAGACTGTGCTTAAACTGAAACACAATATTTTTGGCGCAACGCAATCTGACTACGCGCCACTAACAGCCAGCTGCCGCTTCCCAACATTACAATGGCAGACAACAATGCAAACCAGCCACAGACTGCACACAGCACAGACAGCGATTTTCATACAGAGCGCTACGTGGCGTTATCAATAAGAAAACCTAAACAGCCTAGTTACACATTCTCTTAAAGTACGGCTTACAAATTCAATGATTTTTACCTGTTTGTTTTCATCCTTCTTAACTACTTGAAACAGACGACAACCCAAGCAACTGCACGATGCGTCACACGTCATACAAAAACCTATACGAATGTCTGGATGGTCTTAAATGTTTGCATTCACCAATGCTTCCTTAATGTTATCAAAATCTGGCTGGCACTGTTGAGACCAGATCCATAACTAATTCTTCTTAAGTAGACCTAGGAGATGCTTACTGTTTAACAGTTTTTGTGACAAGAAACGTCGAAAGAAGGTATAGAGTTCTAGAAATGACTTCTGTTGTTTTTCAGTACGAGGACTAGGAAAATTTCTAATGGAGTCCCACTTACCTGGATCAGAGCGTATACCATGTGCGTTAGTTACCTGTCCAAGGTACCCAATGTCACTACAAGTAAATTGTGACTTATTTATTTTAGCTGTTACACCAGTTTGTGCAAATTTACCCAGTATCTTTTGAAAGGTGTCACGAAATTAATTTAAAGTCTTATTGACTATCAAAACGTCATCGATATAATGTGTAACAGTCTCAACTAACTCGTCTATAATTGCCATGGACAATGGTAGATGTTTGTTAAGGATCACTGTCACTTTAAATCTTGATAATCTTATAGCGTCACAAATTAATAATACACACTTTACACCTCTATAGAAAGAAGTACAACCTAACATTTACTGGCTCTGTGTGAGCACAAACAATGTCTTTCATCACTTCCTTTTATGAAAACTGTATTATGCTGCGTCCATAGTCCACCAACTAAATTCTCACAACTGCCCACTGTCATCAAGTCTTACATCCTACCTATAGCACAGTGCAACGGAAATTGCTCCAGCGCTCCGCGTGCTCCTACTTATAATCCATTCTGCCACTCAGGCAACATCTTTGGATCTGTGGTGTGAAAGATCGAATCTTTTTTACATGTGACATCCGTTTCAGGTCATTTTTCATCAATTATACTACAAAATTGGGCTCCAAATACAAGTTTACCCCTCACATAATTCTCCAGCGAGGTTTCTTAAATTTGCCATACGGTTTGGATGTGCACTGGACACCAAATCTAGGGGCAGATTTTTACATCAGTATTCACAGTATGAATAACTGGTATCACATAAGCATTACAATATAATCCTAAAGACCGTAGAAAGAGATATGTCATAATATGACGATATACAACTGTACAAATCACTGATCTCTTGGGCAAATTCTTGCTCTATTGCATAAGCAGTAAATTCAAGTCTGATCATGTCGTACACAAAATGTTTTAAATTAGTTTTGATATAACATGCATAACATTAGTGAAAGTAAGAGTAAAGTATAACCCTAGTTGTCAAGAAAATAGTGAGAAATATGTAAGGAATTGTCGGTGGGTAACTGAAGCTTGTAACCATGTAGGAGTGGCTGTGTTAGAAGTACATACAATTCTTTAAAATCTCACTGATTTCATTATGGGTAATACGTATTGGTTTTCCAGAGTAAGTTGTTTAATTTAGTTTGTATTACAGTAAAACTGATTAACAACACCATCTGCTCAACAACACATCAAAGAGTATGCAGTTCATACTCATTACAAACAAAGACGTAAATTTTTTAGTGAACGTTACACTTTTTTAAAGAACGCTACACATTTACCGTGTAAGGAATGTTGTTGTTATGCTCTCCAGTCCAGGGACTCGTTTAGTTCCCATCTTCGTGCTACTCTATACTGTGCAAGATTGTTTATCTCCAAGTAACTACTGCAACCTACTTCCTTCTGAATCTACTTAGTGTATTCATGCCTTGGTCTCACTCTAGTGAAGTTGTGCCACAAATTCTTCTTCTCCCCAATTCTGTTCATCACTTTCTCATTCGTTACGTGATCTACCCATCAGTTCTTCACCATTCTTCTGTAGCACCACATTTCGAAAGCTTCTATTCTCTTCTTGTCTAAACTATTTATCGTTCAGTTATCGCTTCCATACACAGATATACTGCACATAAATACATTCAGAAAAGACTTCATGACACTTTAATCTATACTTGATGTTAACAAATTTCACTTCTTCAGAAACCCGTCGTTTCTCTACATCGACCATCATCATTTATTTTGCTCCTCAGATAGCAAAACTCATCTACAACTTTATGTGTCTCGTTTCCTTGTCTAATTCCCTCTTCATCGACCAATTTAATTCGACTACATTCCATTATCCTCGTTTTCGTTTTGTTGATGTTCATCTTATATCCTCCTTTGAAGAGATTGTCCATTCCGTTCAACTACTCCTCTAGGTCCTCTGGTGTCTCTGACAGAATTACAATATCATTAGCAAAGTTCAACGTTTTTATATCTGCTCCATGGATTTTAATTCCTACTCCAAATTTTTTCTTTTGTTTCCTTTATTGCTTGCTCAGTATACAGGTTGCATAACATGGAGGATAGGCTACAACCCTGTCTCACTCGCTTCCAAACCACTGCTTCCCTTTCATGTTCTTAGATTCTTATAACTGCCACCTGGTTTCTCTACAAATTGTAAATACCCTTTCGCTCTCTGTATTTTACCGCTGCCACCAGCACAATTTGAAAGAGAGTATTCCACTCAACATTGTCAAAAACTTTCTCTAAGTCTACAAACGCTAGAAGTGCAGGTTTGCCTTTCCGTAATCTATCTTCTAAGATAAGTCGTAGAGTCAGTATTGTCTCATGTGTTCCTGCATTTCTACGGAATCCAAACTGGTCTTCCCAATGTAGGCCTCTTAACAGTTCTTCCGTTTGTCTGTAAAGAATTCGTGTTAGTATTTTTCAGCTGTGGCTTATTAAAATGATAGTCCGGTAATTTTCACACCTGTCAACACTTGCTTTCTTTGGGATTGGAATTATTATATTCTTCTTGAAGTCTGAGGGGATATCTTCTGTCTCATACATGTTTTTACCAGATTGTAGAGTTTTGTCAGTGCTGGCTCTCCCTAGGCTATCAGTAGTTCTAATTTAATTTTGTCTTCACTCCCAGGACCTTGTTTCGACTTAGGTCTTTCAATGATCTGTCAAATTCTTCATACAGTATCATGTCTTCCTTTTCATCCTCGACTTCATATAAGTCTTTTTCTTCTATTTCCATAATATTGCTCTCAAGAACATCACCCTTGTACAGATCTTGTATATGCTCCTTCCACCATTCTGCTTTCGCTTCTTTGCTTGAACTGGTTTTCTATCTGAGCTCTTGATATTCATACAAGTGGATCTCTTTTCTCCAAAGCTCTCATCGATTTTCCTGCGAATGTATCTATCTTATCCCTAGTGATATATGCCACTATATCCTTAAGTTCTCCTCTAGCCATCCTAGTTTAGCTATTTTGCATTTGCTATCGATCTAATTTTTGAGACGTTTGTATCCTTTTTGCATGATTCATTTACTGAATTTTTATATTTTTTCCTTTCATCAATTACATTCAGTAACTCTTCTGTTACTCAATGATTCCTACTAGCCCTCCTCTTTTTACCTATGTGATCCTCTGCTGCCTTCTCTATTTCATCTCTCAAAGCTACCAATTTTTATTCTACTGTATTTCTTTCCCCCGTTCTTGTCAGTAGTTCCCTAAAGCTCCCTCTGTAACTGTTTACAACCTCTGCTTCTTGCAGTTTGTTTAGTTTTAATCGACAGTTCATAACCAATAGCTTGTGGTCAGAGTCCACATCTGCCCCTGGAAATGTCTTACAGTTAAATACCTGGTTTATAAATCTCTATCTTACCATTGTATAATCTATCTGAAACCTTCCAGTGTCTCCAGGGCTGTCCCACATACTCAACCTTTTCTCATGATTCTTAAACCAATTGTTACCTATGATGTGAAAAATGCTACCAGGCGAATTACTCTTCCATTCCTTATCCCCGTTCTATACTTACCTACTACATTCATGCTCTTCCCTTTTCCCATTTACGAATTCCATCCCCACATGACTATTATATTTTCGTCTCCCTTCACTGTCTGAATAATCTCTTTTATTTCATCATGCATTTCATCAATCTCTTCGTCATCTGCGGAGCTACTTGGAATTTAAACTTGTACAACTGTAGTAGGCGTAGACATCGTGTCTATCTTGGCTACAATAATGCGTTCACTATGCTGCAGTAGCTTACCCGCGCTCCTGGTTTTTATTCAGTAATAAACCTACAACTGCATTACCCCTATTTGATGTTGTATTTTAACCCTCTATTCACTTGACCAGAAGTCTTGTTCCTCGTCCGACCGGAATTCACTATCTCTAACTTCAAAGTATTCATTTCCCTTTTTAAATTTCCTAATCTACCTACCAGATTAAGGGATCTGGACTTCCACGCTACGATCCGCAGAACGAGAGTTTTTGTTTCTCCTAATAACGACGACCCCCTGACAAGTTCCAGCCCAGAGGCCCTAATGGGGGACTATTTTACCTCCGGAATATTTTACCGAAGAGGACGCCATCATCATTTACCATACAGTAAAGCTGCATGCCCTGGGGAAAAATTATATCTGTAGCTTCCCCTTGCTTTCAGCCGTTCACCGTAGCAGCACAGTAAGACCGTTTTGGTTAATGTCACAAGGCCAGATCAGTCAATCTGCATCCATACTCTGCAATTATCTGACGGTGAGTGGCGGAGAGTACCGTGAATACCTCTATCGGTTCTCCCTTATATTCCAGTCTCGTATGGTTCATGGAAAGAAATATTGTCTGTATGCCTCTGAGTGGGCTCTAATCTCTCTGATCTTATCTTCATGGCCTCTTCGCGAGATGTACGTAGGAGGGAGCAATATACTGCTTGACTCCTGAGCGTCTCTACATCTACATCTACATCCATACTCCGCAAGCCACCTGACGGTGTGTGGCGGAGGGTACCCTGAGTACCTCTATCGGTTCTCCCTTCTATTCCAGTCTCGTATTGTACGTGGAAAGAAGGATTGTCGGTATGCTTCTGTGTGGGCTCTAATATCTCTAATTTTATCCTCATGGTCTCTTCGCGAAATATACTTATGAGAGAGCAATATACTGCTTGACTCTTCGGTGAAGGTATGTTCTCGGAGCTTTAACAAAAGCCCGTACCGAGCTACTGCGCGTCTCTCCTGCAGAGTCTTCCACTGGAGTTTATCTATCATCTCCGTAATGCTTTCGCGATTACTAAATGATCCTGTAACGAAGCGCGCTGCTTTCCGTTGGATCTTCTCTATCTCTTCTATCAAACCTATCTGGTGCGGATCCCACACTGCTAAGCAGTATTCAAGCAGTGGGCGAACAAGCTTATTGTAACCTACTTCCTTTGTTGTCGGATTGCATTTCCTTAGGATTCTTCCAATGAATCTCAGTCTGGCATCTGCCTTACCGACGATCAACTTTATCTGATCATTCCATTTTAAATCACTCCTAATGCGTACTCCCAGATAATTTATGGAATTAACTGCTTCCAGTTGCTGACCTGCTATTTTGTAGCTAAATGATAAGGGACCTATCTTTCTATGTATTCGCATCACATTACACTTGTCTACATTGAGATTCAATTGCCATTCCGTGCACCATGCGTTAATTAGCTGCAGATCCTCCTGCATTTCAGTACAATTTTCCATTGTTGCGACCTCTCGATACACCACAGCATCATCTGCAAAAACCTCAGTGAACTTCCGATGTCATCCACAAGGTCATTTATGTATATTGTGAATAGCAACGGTCCTATGACACTCCCCTGCGGCACACCTGAAATCACTCGTACTTCAGAAGACTTCTCTCCATTGAGAATAACATGCTGCGGTCTGTTATCTAGGAACTCCTCAATCCAATCATACAATTGATCTGATAGTCCGTATGCTCTTACTTTGTTCATTAAACGACTGTGGGGAACTGTGTCAAACGCCTTGCGGAAGTCAAGAAACACGGCATCTACCTGTGAACCCGTGTCTAAGGCCCTCTGAGTCTCGTGGACGAATAGCGCGAGCTGGGTTTCACACGACCGTCTTTTTCGAAATCCATGCTGATTCCTACAGAGTAGATTTCTATTCTCCAGAAAAGACATTATACTCGAACATAATACGTGTTCCAAAATTGTACAACTGATCGACGTTACAGATATAAGTCTATATTTCGGCACATCTGTTTGACGACCCTCCTGCAGAGTCTTCCACTGTAGTTTATCTATCATCTCCGTAATGCTTTCGCGATTATTAAATGATCTTGTAACAAAGCGCACTGCTCTCCGTTGGGTCTTCTCGATCTCTTCTATCAGCCCTATATGGTGCGGATCCCACACTGGTGAGCAACATTCAAGGATTGGGCGAACAAGTGTACTGTAACCTACTTCCTTTGTTCTCGGATTGGATTTCCTTAGGATTCTTCCTATGAATCTTAGTCTGGCATCTGTTTTACTTACGATCAACTTTATATGAACATTCCATTTAAATCACTCCTAATGTCTACTTATTGATAATTTATGGAATTAACTGCTTCCAGTTGCTGACCTACTATATTGTAGCTAAATGGTACAGGATCTTCCTTTCTGTGTCTCCCCAGCACATTACACTTCTCTACATTGAGATTAAATTGCTATTCCCTGCACCATGCGTCAATTCGTTGCAGATACTCCTATATTTCAGTACAATTTTCCATTGTTACAATGTCTCGATATACCATAGCATCATCCGCAAAAAGCCTCAGTGAGCTTCCGATGTTATCCGCAAGTTCATTTATATATATTGTGATTACCAACGGTCCTACGGCTGTCCTCTGCGGCACACCTGAAATCACTCTTACTTCGGAAAACTTCTCTTCATTGAGAATGACATGCTGCGTTCTGTTATCTAGGAACCCTTCAATCCCATCACACAATTGGCGAACTGTATCGAACGACATGTGGAAGTCAAGAAACACGGCATCTGCCGGGGAACCCGTGTTTATAGCCCTCTGAATCTCGTGGGACGAATAGCGAGAGCTGGGTTTCCCACGATCGTCTTTTTCAATACACATGCTGATTCCTACAGAGTAGATTTCTAGTATCCAGAAAAAACATTATACTGGCACATAATAAGTGTTCAAAAATTGTACAACTGATCGACGTTAGAGATATAGGTCTATATTTCTGCACATCTGTTTGAAGTCCCTTCTTGAAAACGGGGATGACCTGTGCCCTTTTCCAATACTTTGGAACGCTACGCTCTTCTTGAGATCTACGGCATACGGCTACAAGAAGGGGGGCAAGTTCCTTCACTTACTCTATGTAAAATCGAACTGGTATTCTAAGTCCGGCGGCCTTTCCTCTTTTGAGTGATTTTAATTGTTTTTCTATCTCTTTGTCATCTACTTCGATATCTACCATTTTGTCATCTGTGCGAAAATCTAGAGAAGGAACTACATTGCAGTCATCCTCTGTGAAACAGCTTTGGAAAAAGACATTTAGTATCTCGGCCATTAGTCTGTCATCCTCTGTTTCAGTACCATTTTGGTCACAGAGTGTCTGGACATTTTGTTTTGATCCACCTACCGCTTTGACATAAGACCAAAGTTTCTTACGATTTTCTGCCAAGTCAGTACATAGAACTTTGCTTTCGAATTCATTGAACGCCTCTCGCATAGCCTTCCTCACAGTACATTTCGCTTCGTGTAATTTTTGTTTGTCTGCAAAGCTTTGGCTAGGTTTATGTTTTGCTGTGAAGTTCTTTGTTTCCGTAGCAGTTTTCTAGCTCTGTTGTTGTACCACAGTGGCTCTTTTCCATTTGTTACGATCTTGCTTGGCACATAATCATCTAATGCATATTGTACGATGGTTTTGAACTTTGTCCACTGTTCTTCAACACTAACTATAGTTGAGATAAAACTTTCGTGTTGAGCCGTCAAGTACTCTGAAATCTCCTTTTTGTCACTTTTGCTAAACAGAAAAATCTTCCTACCTTTTTTAAATTTTCTATTTACGGCTGAAATCATCGATAAAGTAACTGCTTTATGATCGCTGATTCCCTGTTCTGCGTTAACTGTTTCAAATAGTTCGGGTCTGTTTGTCACCAGAAGGTCTAATATGTTATCGCTAAGAGTCGGTTCTCTGTTTAACTGCTCAAAGTAGTTTTCAGATAATGCACTGGATTCTTTGTCCCTGTCACCAGTTATAAACGTCTGAGTCTCCTAGTCTATATTGGGTAAGTTAAAATCTCCACTTAGAACTATGACATAGTGGGGATATCTACTCGAAATATTTTCCAATATATCCTTCAGGTTCTCTGCCACAATAGTTTCGGAGCCAGGGGGCCTGTAGAGACAGTCAATTACCATGTTTTAGCCTGCTTTAACCGTGACCTACACCCACATTATTTCACATTTCGAATCTCCGTTAATTTCCTTTGATACTATTGCACTTTTTATTGGTGTAAACACGCCTCCCCGTTCGCTGTCCAGCCTGTCTCTGCGGTATACATTCCAATCTGAGTTCAGAATTTCATTACTGTTTACATCTGGTTTCAACCAACTTTCCGTCCGTAGTACTATGTGGGCAGTGTGATCGTTAATTAATGAGAGCAGTTCTGGGACCTTTCTATAGATGTTCCTGCAGTTTACTGTTACCACATTAATATTGTCGTTTACTGTTGCGTTTTGCCTACTGCTACCTTGTCGCATCTCAGGAGGCGTTTTGTCGGGCGTAGAGAGGGAATTCTGTAACATAAAAAACACACATGTGCACTCCACGCGTCTCTGCTGCCCTTGTAGCCGCTTCTTGCGTGTAGTACGCGCCTAACCTATTCAGGGGGACCCTACATTTCTCCACTCGATAGCGGAGACTGTTGCCGCTGCAACTACTGAAACGGCTGCTGCCCCTCTTCAGGAACCACACATTTATCTGGTGTCTCAAGAGACACCCCTCCGTTATAGTTTCACCTACAGTACGGCTATCTGTATGGCTGAGGCACGGAAGCATCCCCACCAATGCCAAGGTCCACGTTTCAGGGACGTTATAAATTCTATGAAGAACGTTACCAGGTAATTCTCCAAAAACAACGGGAGTTCGATTCCTTGAAGTATCTGCGTTTAATTGGTATTAACTACCCTAAAAACATTTTCCATCATATTACACAACTATATATATCACGTTTTTACACCAGTAAAGACAGATTCTTATTCGCTTGATTAGTGGCAGTAAAATAATTCTTTTGAAAAGTTTATTTTTTGTTAGTTATTCTAATGGTCTAAGCTTTTTGTATTAAGTTTTGTAATCATTACTGGTGCATGCCTTAGGTTTATGGTTAGTTCAAAAATGGTTCAAATGGCACTGAGAACTATGGGACTTAACTGCTGAGGTCATCAGTCCCTTAGAACTAAGAACTACTTAAACCTAACTAACCTAAGGACATCACACACATCCATACCCTAAGCAGGATTCGAACCTGCGACCGTAGCGGTCGCCCGGTTCCACACTGTAGCGCCTAGAGCCCCCCGGCCACTCTGGCCGGCTTATGGTTAGTGTTAAGCGAACGAAAACCAGGAGCAAAGTCACTTTGTGTTAGATATGTGTATGCACGCGATGGAGAAAGGTAGTGTGTGTGTGTGTGTGTGTGTGTGTGTGTGTGTGTGTGAAAATCCAGATTATGTTGTTTAATTTTTCTGTACTACAGTAAAACTGATTAATGACACTATTTGCTCAACAACGCATCAAAGAGTAAATTTGATTAACACAAACATTAGGCAGCATTTCATATTCATTGACGAACAAACACACAAGGTTTTTAAAGAATGTTACACTTTTGTAAAGAACGTTACTCATTTGTCAGGAATGTTATACATTTTATAAAGAACATTCAAGTGTTATAGAGAACATTACAGAGTATTTCTAAAAAAAAAAAAAAAAAAAAAAAAAAAAAAACTGTGGAAGTTCGATTGTTTAAAGTATCGGTGGTTTATTGATATCAACTGCCCTAAAAACTTTCGTCCATCATATTACACCACAATACATGCCACATGTTTTTACACAAGTACATACAGATTAATGGCAGTAAAATAATTTTTGGGAACAGTTTATTTTGTGTTAATGATTGAAATGAAAAAAATTTTTTGTATTACGTTTTGTAATCACTGTCGGAAATTTACTGGAACATGCCCTAGGTTTATGGTCAGTGTTAGTAAAGTAACGCTAGCGAACGAAGGCCAGGAGCAAAAACACATTCTGTTAGATACTTGTATCCACTCAATGGAGAACGGTAGTGAGAGTGCCACAATCCAGAAGCAGTCGGTGGAGAGGAGTGTAGCCTGAGGAACAGTGAAGTCGAGTTGTGGCAGTGGGACACGCTGCAATGCAGTACATCCCATGTGTTGGCCATGAAGCTATACAGAATATAATTCGTCGGCTAGTTCCGCTTGCAGAATTACAAGATGCCTCAGTTACCGACTGCACAACGGCTTGTAAATCACATGTGTAGGTAGAAACGAAATCCCGCGCTCAGGCCCTGAAGACCACTAAGAAGTCAACCAACTCTCACGTAATACTGAGTCATTCATAACCTCCATGCGGTACAGGGAGGCAGGGCACAGCCCACGTTTAGATCTTGGAGCTCTAATTCTCAATCAGACATCTCTTCAGTTGGTGTCTTAGAGTAGGAACCCAAGAACCCGCATGACAGTCTGTCACTTTGACCACACGGTTACAGATGTGGACATACGTATTAATACATATAATAAACCTCCGTCCGAGCAGGCCTCGGAAAACGCAACGGTCTCGACAGACAGCCGTGTCATCCTCAGCCTTTAAGCATCACTAGCTGCGGATGTGGATGGGCAGGTGATCAGCACACTGCTGTTGTTATCTTTCATGACTTCACGCACTGCTTCCGCATCACGCAGCTCCTCAAGTGGCCTCACAAGGGCTGAGTGCACCCCAGTTGCCAACGGTGCTCGGCAGACCCGAACGCCCACTCAACCAAGTGTTAGCTACACCCAAAAGTTCAGTTATCTTTCAGGAACCGGTGTTGCCACTGTGTCAAGGCCGTTGGCCACTGATACTTATAAATATATTTATTTATTGCTTCCTTTAGGCCTACTCTCCATATTTATATAATAAGTGTTGTTTTTAACAATTTTTTGAAGTTGTTACACTTAATTTTGATTCCGAATAGTATTAGTACACTATAATATTAGTAATGGAATAAGTATAATTATAATAATAATACCAATAACGACTAAGTCATGGTAAAGAGATTATGTATTAGTGGAAATACTACACTACTGGCCATTAAAATTGCTACACCACATTGATGACGTGCTACAAACGCGAAATTTAACCGACAGGAAGAAGATTCTGTGATATGCACATGATTAGCTTTTCAGAGCACTTACACAAGATTGGCGCCGGTGGCGACCCCTACAACATGCTGACATGAGGAAAGTTTCCAATCGATATCTCATACACGAACAGCGGTCGACCGACGTTGCCAGGTGAAACACTGTTGTGATGCCTCGTATAAGGAGGAGAAATACGTACCCTCAACTTTCCGACTTTGATAAAGGTCGGATTGTAGCCTATAGCGGTTGGGGTTTATCGTATCGGACATTGCTGCTCGCGTTGGTTCGAGATCCAATGACTGTTAACAGAATATAGAATCGGTGGATTCAGGAGGGTAATACGGAACGCCGTTCTGGATCCAAGCGGCCTCATATCACTAGCAGTTGGGATGATAGGCATCATATCCGCATGGTTGTAACGGATCGTGCAGCCACATAGAATCGGTGGATTCAGGAGGGTAATACGGAACGCCGTTCTGGATCCAAGCGGCCTCATATCACTAGCAGTTGGGATGATAGGCATCATATCCGCATGGTTGTAACGGATCGTGCAGCCACATCTCGATCCCTGAGTCAACAGATGGGGACGTTTGCAAGGCAACAACCATCTGCACGAACAATTCGACGACGTTTGCAACAGCATGGACTATCAGCTCGGAGACCATGGCTGCTGTTACCCATGACGCTGCTTCACAGACAAGAGTGCCTGCGATGGTGTACTCAACGTCGAACCTGGGTGCACGAATGGCAAAACGCCATTTTTTCGGATGAATCCAGGTTCTCATTACAGCATCAACGTGGTCGCATCCGTGTTTGGCGACATCGCGGTGACCGCACATTGGAAGCGTGTATTCGTCATCGCCATACTGGTGTATCACCCGGGGTATTGGTATGGGGTGCCATTGGTTACATGTCTCGGTCACCTCTTGTTCGCACTGACGGCACTTTGAACAGTGGATGTTACATTTCAGATTTGTTACGACCCGTGGCTCTATCCTTCATTCGATCCCTGCGAAACCGTACATTTCTGCAGGATAATGCACGATCGCATGTTGCAAGTCCTGTACGTGCCTTTCTGGATACAGAAAATGTTCAACTGCCGGCCTGGCCAGCACACTCTCCAGATCTCTCACCAATTCAAAACGTCTGGTCAATGGTGGCCGAGCAACTGGTTCGTCACAATACGCCAGTCACTACTCCTGATGAACTGTGGTATCTTGTTGAATTTCCATGGGCAGCTGTACCTGTACACGCCATCCAAGCTCTGTTTCACTCAATGCCCAGGCGTATCAAGGCCGTTATTACGGCCAGAGGTGGTTGTTCTGGGTATTGATTTCTCAGGATCTATACACCCAAATTGCGTGAAAATGTAATCATATGTCAGTTCTAGTATAATATATTTGTCGAATGAATACCGGTTTATCATCAGCATTTCTTCTTGCTGTAGCAATTTTAATGGCCAGTAGTGTATTTGAGAGAATATATGCAGATGTACTGGCTAAACACAGAGAAAATAAAAGATTAAAAACTAATACTAGACATACGGTATTAATAGTAAGAACCATTTTACACTTGGTTCTAACGGAGTGGGCTAAGGGCAGACTGCAGACAGGAGCAGTTAGAACGGAGAAGTGTGTCTGTGTTTGTGTGCGTGTGTGTGTGTGTGTGTGTGTGTGTGTGTGTGTGTGTGTGTGTGCGTGCGTATGACCTGTTTACCTCGGACTGATGTTGTACTGTGATTTACCCCTCTTGTGATGACGATGATGATGTTTGGTTTGTGGGGCGCTCAACTGCGCAGTCATCAGCGCCCATGGAGATTCCCAATATGAACCCAGTCCAATCTATCCACTTGCACAAATGATGATGGTATGGTGAGGGCAACGCAAAGACCGAGTGCCCGGGCAGAGAAAATCCCCAACGCAGTTGGGATTCGAACCTCGGACCCCACAATACAGACGTAGCAACGCTAGCCACTAGACCACGAACTTCGGAAATCCTCGTGCAGTGTTATGATCTTGACTGTAGACGCACATTCTTTAACATGACATTCGCATTCATGGTCACAACAGTACATAGAATCCGTAGTATTTTATACCCGGAACCAATATTCTATGGTAACACCCTGCAGGGTGAAAGTGAATTTGTCACTGTAGTACAGTATCAAGCCGGGAAAACAGGTTTAGTTTCGTTGTCTCCTACCGTACACCAATCTTACTTTCCTAAAAGTTTGTATAGTGTTTTGTTATCATCGATTGGTCATTAATCTCGTATCAGCACACTAACAGCTATCGTTGTCTTTGCTGTTGAAACTGCTAGCTAAAATAGATGTCAGCAGTGACTTGTTAAGTAATGTACTATGCTCTGGGTGGGATTATCACGCTGTGGACTAGGACTCTCGAATACACGGGAAAAGTTTATGCTGTCTAGTCACATTCAGTGCTGGAGTTGGAACTTAGTTGCTGCTGTTTTTCCTAAGATTTGTTGGAGTTTTGTCAGATCCTCTTTACATAACCATTAGGAGTGTGCACTAAATCTTACCATAATGTATCATTGGCTAGACTCCGAGGATAACCGGACATATTGAATATTACCTAACAATGTCTGTTCGGCTACGTTGTGGCTTCTGCCAGCGCTCTGCTATTGGGAGGGATGCACGCCTCTGAAACGCTCCGAGGCCAGGCGCAGCAGGTGTTTCGTGACAAGGCATAATTCAGCGGACGGTGTTTGAACAGCGCGCCAGCCTGATGCAAGTATCGCTAACCCGACAGCCGGTGGCCAACGCAACGTGCTCCGACACGGCTTGCGGTCGTGTCCGCCGTGCGAAATACAGCCGACCCACGCTCCCCACGTTCGTGCCTTTTAATCCAGTACGGCGCGTGGGATTTAGCATATCGACCAGTTTAAAGCCGACCGTAAATGAACCAGCAGCGATAAAATATTTTATATCACGCAGCCTGTCGACCTCCTCAACGTAAACAGTGGTAAACAAATTACGGTTAAAATATGCCCTTCGTACTAAATGCGTGTGTGTGTGACCAGCCAACCGCAGCTCTGTTGACAAACAAACTCATTTATTGACCTTCCAACAAACTGAGCTCGCGCTGCAAAAAAATTATAATCAAATGGTATCTTTAGCTTCAACTACAGTACTTGTTGCAGCATATACAGAAATATGGGATGAGAAGTTCCGCCTTATGCAAGACACCTTTTTCCTTTTGTTTCATCCATACATGTTTCAGCACTTTTGAGCTATCGTCAGTGGGTTCTATTTTTATTTTTAACTGTAATTTTCTTGTTAACATATTAGCATTTGTGTTGTTCACAACATTATGTAGAAATTGCATTCATAACTTAACTGCCGAAATGTAGGTGTAAGCATTAGTTAACAAACATTACATGATGTTATTTTCCATTGATTTGGTAGCTGTTCTGCTTCACAATATGCAAGTTGTCATCTGCAAAACAGCAAAACATAATTTATTTTTCTGTTTGTTATGCATTTACGAACGGAAATGAGACTCTATCACGTTTTCTTTCTGTAACTTACAGTTTTGAAGATGTGGTGCGTTCTCCTGTGTTGTTGGCGAAGTAAATAGGCTTACTTCTTTGCCTGTGTTCACGTGGCAATGCACTTTTTCCGATTACTCCAAACATAGGCGGAATTTTCGCTGCCATTACGTGTTGTTGTGGCTGTGTTGCGTTCATTTGTTTCGAAGCGTGTTCTGCTGGATGACGCGCACTAGTTAGAATTGTATTTGGCGTTAGTGGTGGTTTTGCTGTTTCTCAGATGGCAAGTTATAAATACAACGTCTACATAATCTTGTAAACAACATAAATGTTAATATGTTAACAACAAATTTACAGTTAAAAATAAAAACAGAACCCACTGACGATAGCACAAAAGTGCTGAAACACCTATGGGTGAAACAAAAGAAAAGAGGTGTCTTGCATAAGGCGGAACTTCTCATCCCATTTTCTTAGCAAGCACGGAGACAACAAGAAGAACTGCACCACAGGAAGATTATGCAGAAATGTTTGTATACGAGATCTAATTCTTTACTACACAGAAGAGCCGTTAATTTGCTTTGTTCAAAAGTGTGGATTTAAATTCGAAAATGACAGTCAAGCGTATTTCTAATCTTCATCTATGTCCGTACTCCGCAAGTATGCTGTACGTGTCACTTTTTTATCTGTTTCCACTGGCACTGGCACATGGAGCGATGGAAGAACGAATACCTAAATAACTCCGCACGATCCTTCATTTCTCATACGTTGTCGTCACCTTTCTTACGCAAAATGTACATTGACGGCAGTCAGATGCAAATGCCGAATTTCGAAATTCTCTCAGCAGTGATCCGCGGAAGGAGCGTCGTCTTCTTTCCACTGATTCAGAATTGAGTTACCGAAGCATCTCCGTAACACTCGCATGTTGAACGGACCTACCGGTAACAAGTCTAGCAGCTCGCCTTCGAATAGGTTAGATGTCGTTCTTCAACGAACAGTGTTCAACAACGGGTCACTAGTGTTCTATGCGCGGTCTTCTTTATAGGGCTTTATGAGCTACACTTTCCTAAAATTCTCCCAATAAATCTACGTCGACCATTTGCCCTCTCCATTACCGTCCTTAGTTGCTCAATCCATTTCATTCCGCTTTCCAACGTTAGGCCTGGATATTTAATCGGCGTGACTGTGTCAAGCAGCACACCACTAGCACCGAACACGAAAATAAAACGATACTATTTGCTGACTTCTTTCTGAAGCGGATAAACGTACATGTTTTGGAAGATCTGAACGACATTAATCAAAAAAATGGTTCGAATGGCTCTGAGCACTATGGGACTTAACATCTGTGGTCATCAGTCCCCTAAAACTTAGAACTACTTAAACCTAACTAACCTAAGGACATCACACACATCCATGCCCGAGGCAGGATTCGAACCTGCGACCGTAGCAGTAGCGCGGTTCCGGACTGAGCGTCTAGAACCGCTGGACCACCGCGGCCGGCGAGCGAACGACATTATTCCTGTTCTTTCAGTTGTCTGGATTGCCACAGATTCATCATACGACCTCTGTCAAAAAAATTCGCTACCAACTTTGGTTTGATCATTAATAAACTCTGTTGCAGTTCCAGAATGAAATTTGCACATTAGATGCAAATGTTGGAATTTTGCTCGTTGTATACTGGAATTTAGTGATTCTAGAACAAAGTCATACCAAGTTTTATTGTTTTTTATGTGTGTCCTGCTGAGGTCATCGGTCCCCAGGCTTACACACTACTTAATCTAACTTAAAGTAACTTACGCTAAGGACAACACACACACACTCATGCCCGAGACAAAAAAAAAGGAAATAAACGCACACACACAACGAAAGAGTTATACGAATGGAACGGAAACGGTACATGTGATATACACGTACAAACAGAAATTTCAGAAAAATTAGATGACTCGTTCAAGAGAAAGAGCTTCACAACTAAGCGAGTCAATAAATCGTTGATCCACTTCTGGCCTATACGCAAGCAGTTATTGCGCTTGGAATTGATTGAGAGAGTTGTTTCATGTCTTCCTGATGGATATCGTGCCACATTATGTCTAGTTGAAGCGTTATATCGACAAAATCCCGAGCTGTTTGGTGGGTCCGCCCTTAATACTCCAAAGGTTCTCAATTGGCCAGATATCAGGCGACTTGCTGTCCTAGATAGAGGTTGGCAACCACAAAGACAAACAGTAGAAAATCTCGCCTCATGCCGGCGGGCATTATGTTGCTGAAATGTAATCCGATGGTAGTTTATCGTGAAAGAGGACAAACAGGGGCGTAGACTATTGTCGGCGTACCACTATTGTGTAATGATCCAATAATCCGAGGAGCTTAGGGAAGGATGCGGGAGACCCGCACCGCCGACTAGACAAAGGTTTGCCATTCCGTTCCTCCGAATGATGATGATGATGAAGACAACACAACAATGGCCAGCCATCTCGAGGCAGGGAAAATCCCTGACCCTGGAAATCGAACCCGGGACACTGTGAGCGAGAAGCCAGAACGCTAAGGTAAGACTGTGCTGTAAGGATGGTACAGATAACAACCAAAGATCTCCTGCTATGAAAAGAAACGGCAGCCTCGGTTACCGCTCCTTGTTGTCGCCCCGTATGACGAGAGACAGTCTGACTGGTGCTGCACCACTGTTCTGGGCGTCTCCACACACGGCTTCGTTGGTCATCGGGGCTCTGTTCAAAGCCGGACTAATCACCGAAGACAGTTCTACTGAAGTCAAGGAGATTCTAGGCCGAAGACAGCTGTCGGATGCCTGCCTGACTGTCGTCTGCCATATTGCCTGACCACCTGGTGTGATGAACTGAGGTATCACTTCGTTTCATAGCAGGACCCCTTTGGCTGTCATTCTCTCTTCTTCTCTCTTTCAGCGGTACGTCGACGATATTCTACACCTCTTTTTGTTATTCTGTATGGCAAGTCATTCTGAGCTTACATTTCAGCAAGACAATACCAACACGTACACAGGGAGAGTCTTGGATCGGGTTAAAATCTGGCGAATTGGGTGACTAAGACATCTACTTTAGTTCGCCATCATGCTTCTCAAACCATTACAGCAACATGCTGGCCCTGTGTCACGGACACAGCATTGGCGATTGTCATCGCCCACAGGGAAGACATCAAACGTGAATAGATGCAGATGATCCGCAATAATGTCTTCTCTGTTCTCAAGTATCACAGTGCCTGCGACTATTACGAGAGGCCTCATACAAGCTCAGGTGCAGCTCCATCCTGACAATGTACTTTTCCGACCTGCCTACGGCCGTGACGCAGTGCATGTCTCTAGAAGCCGTTCCCATGAGTGACGGCGCATCCATACACGATAAACGACCATGTGTAACAAAAAACGTTATCCCCCAACGAGGTGACACGTTTCCTGTGGTCCACTGCAAAAAACTGATTGTTCCGTGCCCACTGTAGGCGTTACTGTCGATTTCGTTGGATTATCACGCGATCACGTAAACGGCGCCAGCTGCGGATCCCCGTGTTCAACAACGTGCGCTGAACGGCGTGCTCCGAAACAGTTGTTCATGCCACTGTTAAACCTTTCGGGATGTGAGGTCGTGGTCCAAGAACTCTTGTCTACAAGACTCAGCGGAAGAGCGCCTCTATATCCACTGCAGTCCTGGACGAAAAGTCAGTAACGGAAGAGTTTCTGGGACCACGACCTCACATCCCGAATGGTTTACGAGTGGCTATGTCATCAGGTCGTGAAAGCCTTCATTCTATGAAGAGCTGTTCCTGCGCCAGAATTGTGCTCAGTCTTAGGACCTGCTGTCTATCCAGCGATACAGAGCAAGAAGGCTTCTGATCTCCACGTTCTATGATGAGGTGGTGAATGTCTAGCGCCTTGCCTCCTGCATCTGGTATCACCGTCCTTCCCCCTCTTTCCATAGACGTTCAAGACTGTAGCACGTGGACAGCGGATCAGTTTCACCCGTACTCAAGTGCCTACTTCTAACATTCTTCCGTTTTGCGAAAGCGCTTATGTCACTTGATTCCTCGTTTAGAGACCATGCCGTTGCTACAATGACTCCCTATTCGACTGTGCTTCACTTACTTGCTTTCCTTACTTTGTCACGTGCACGTAGCACAATCGAGCTGGCATCCAATCTCGCAGTGGTTAGTGCTCATAATGTTTTGACTCGTCAATGTATATTGACAGTCATAGAGTCAACGGGCATTGAAAAACTCCACATACACCAAAGAATATAAAATTCAACGCTAGTATAACTGACCTTAAAGAATTCTCAATATATTCAATATTTTAGAAATTACTGAAGTTTAATGATGGATAAATATGGACAATTTAAAACAGTTAATAACTGCCACCGAAGAATAGTTGCCTCACTTAGTCACTGTCATTGGATAGTGCGCGGCATGGGTACCAGAACATATAATTATACTCGTATACATATTTAATGTGCTAACAGGAGTTACAGAGAGCTAATAAATTTAAGGACATCTTTAATCACGTGAATAAACACACAACCGTAGCAATGCGCTACACAGAAAGACAAAATTAGTTATGTAACAGCCTTTTCCCCTCACATTTTAACAGATAATATTTAGTTGATTAACTTTTAAACTCGGGAAAGCAATTAACGTAATAACATGCAAAAATCGTGTGACAGTGTACGTCCAAAAGGATAAAAAATACATTTTAAGTGCTATCTCTCATGCTATTTTGTGCAAAACTGACATTTTGCGACCGTGGCTGCCTACAAAATATAGGCTCATTCTTGCAAAGAAGAAAACAACGACCAAACGCTATTAACATCGTTGTTTATTTACACAGATAGCACCACTAACAGCTGCAGGTTGCTGTTTTCTTCTTTGCGAGAATCAACTTGATACCTTTATATTCCCATTAGATATTATAACGTTTTATTTGTATCACGTATGTTCATCCAAAGTGAGATTTATTTCCTAAGTTTATATTATTAACTATAACATCGACATTATCAACAGAAGAGATCAGATCTGTTGTGAGTTTCATTGTACAGGGCGCAGGATGATGCTGTTTTGAAGCCATTGATGATCACAGTGAGTCCAAAACTGTAGCTTTTATGTGTTTTATATTATATTTTTTATTATTTCTGAACCGGTCACGTAATAATGTAATGAAATGGCACTGATGAATCCTACACAGTACATTTTCGGGTCCTTAACGCGTGAGAAGTTATGAAGATTGGAGAATATCCTGGCGCGGATATTATCCGATTTACAAATCTGGCGGCATGAAGACAGCGGAACTTGTAACATTTCGGCAAACATGTTTCTGAATTGCCGATGTTTTCACTATGGAGTAGTATAGGGTCACTGGAAACTGAAGCTAGTACAGTATCTGACAAAAAAGTGAAATACCAAAATGAGTAGGAAGAGGTGATATTAAACTTCCCAAGTTCAGAGGACAATTACGTAAGTCATTGATTACGATATCGAGCCAAATCTTGCAAAGAACCCTGCTGTATAAACTCAGTTAGCATGACGTTAGCACCCCCTCCACCCCCCCCCCCCCCTCCCACCACCACCACCACCACTCCTGACCTGGATGAACAAACTGATTCGGTTGGGAATGTTTTCACAAAGCAGTTGTCTCCTCTCCTGATGTAATGTAAGGTTCAAGTATTGTAAGATTCTTCATATCCCGAATTTGACGTTCCAGTTGATTGATACATGTTCTATCGGGTACAGATCTGCGGATTTTATTGGCCACTGGAGTACCTCGACATCACGCAAACAGTAAAGAGACACGTGACATGTATGGGCGAACATTTTCCTGTTGGAAAACGGCACCACAGCACCGTTGATTGGGAGGTAACACATGAGAAATTAAGGATGTCCGTTACGTACTGTTGCACCGTCAGTGTTTCCTCAGCCACTGCAAGATGTGCCGCAAGTAGATGGTTCCCCACATCACGACGACAGGAGTAACACCACCGTGCGTGTTCAAAACTTTGGAAGAATGTCACTTCTTCGCTGGTTTCCGCCATACTCACCGTTGATGGTCATTTGGGGCAGTGCAAGACCGCGATTCGTGGCTGAACGGAACGCGATACCATTCTTCAGGAGTCCATACTCCCCAGTCATGGCACTACTCGAAACGGAGCCATTTGTGTTGTGGTGTTAAAAGCACCCCATGCATTGGATGGTGATTCAGTAATTCTGTTGCTGTTAGTATCCGACTATTGATGCAGGATGGCGCAGAATGACGCAAGAAATCTGTCACTTGTTATTGTATGGTATGCGAATGTAAAGGGATTACAATGTGCTTGGTATTCAATGCGGCGATCCTTCTTTGCTGCGGTCAGAAATAGTCAATCAGAACCTTGACGACACGCATGTGTGAAGCTACGTGACGACGTTAAGGGAACCTTGTTGAATTTTAGTGTACTGCGCTTGTTCGAATATTATAAAGGGAGGCAACGAAGTTCGGATCAAGATTTTAGTTCAGACTTAGTATGCTTTTAATAGTCCATTAGGACTAGACACAATGAGCTAACAGTAAGGTGTACTACTTAGGCTATTTCTAAAAAATCAGAAGAGAAGTTTTACGCATCAGTGATATACCTGATATACCTGTGCGTTACGATCCTGAGCGCGAGCTGGTGGTGGTCATATGGCTAACGTGCGAGTTTCGTAAGCTGTGCGCTGCTGGATCGAGTCCCACTCATAGTTTTTTGTATTTAAATTTATAGTTTTCGCTACACTAGTCATACTATTTCGAACATATTACGTTGGAGAGGTAATACGATGAAAAACAAGTCCATATGCGCGAACTTTTACTTAATTCCCGGTGTTATTTTGATATTAACAGATGTTTATTATTATTACGAATATTCTACAACTTCTATTTTTATAGGAGGTTACAAACTTGACGAAGTGCTTTCAGACTTGTTCATATTTGATCGTCAAAGAAAGAAACTGTTTCTCGTAAAGATGCTTTACGTTAAATTGGACATTGTCAGTTTTCGACACTGATATTTACGAAAATGTGGTGCTACACTTGGTTCTCATCCAAACAGTTGGGAGAAAAGGAGATTTTCGAAATTTCATTGAGCTTGTTCTTCCATAGACACTCCGAAGATTTCTTGTGCGGGCTAGACAATTACCTTCCTTGAATGTAGTAGATGCCGCTTTATGTTTTCAGTGTATCTACGAAAAATATCATTCTGCAACTTGTAATGTCGAAAATACATCCGACGATTAATAGTATATTACCCTCATATCCTCGAATACCGCCACTCACTGCGTTACTGAAGAATGTTATTTGCACTTTCATTTATCGAAGTTAGACGCGGTATTTCCTACTATGTTCTTCATCCTCAAAAACTCTGTGTGCATATAGAAGCGTCCCGGTGCAAAGCATTTCTCGGTATCTTACCCAATTCCAGGTATAAGGGGTTTCGGATATCACGACAAGTACAAATTTTACTTGTCGATGTTCATGAATATATAATAATTTTCATCATGTTAACATGCAAATGTAACGTGAGTGACCAGTGTTGACAACAATATAAATTATTAAAAAAATAAGTGGAGTTCCACCTGGCGACCCACTGGTTAGGTAGCTTGAACGGTCACCACATGTCAGACCCATCTCTTAATGTTGCAACGCACCTGAACACCACTGACGCATGAAACTTCACTTGCGATTTTCTGGACACTGCGTAAGTAATACGCCTTACTACTTGCGCATTATGTTGCTCTAGTGGATACTAAAAGTATTCAGAGTTCGAAGACGTCTTGGCCTCCACTTCTTAGGCAGTTTTTAGTTATTGTGAAGAAACTTTGGTGATTACTTTGGCCATGCATTCAAAGGGATTCAAAGGGATTAAAAACCACTTAGCGCATTTATCTTCACTCGCCCTTATAACACTTATAGACACAGGCTCCCGTCCTCTCAGTGTGCGACCGTATTTGAATTGTAGTTCAAATCTTTAAATTCGATAAATAAACATTAATTAAGAAATCATAGTGTGTAGTCTAGCATCACTGATCTACGGTCCCTACCTTTTGCTTAGGTGGACGGTCAGGCAGCTTACTTCCAGACATCGTGCCACCATCCGGCGAGGACTGAGCCATAATCCTGACTCATAGCGTGACATTCACAGCTTTAATGAGGTCTTCTCCGATTATTTGTCAAGCCATGGTGTCATGTTGTTGCAACGTTTCGACGAGTTTCCTACGCGCCATCTTTGCCGAAACAACATGCATTTTCATATTCTCTACTTAAATAGTGAAGGTTCCAATTTCTGGAGTTAATGTGATCTGCATTAATACAGTGAAGTGCTACAGCAATGTATATGTCTTCGTATTATCCTGAGAGAGTACTATACAAAATTTTCGGCCGAAGTGATCAATTAGGTACAACATGATTACCGAGTATGTTGTTAAGCGTTTACAGTTTAGAGTTTCGCAGGTGATCAAGGCGCGCATCCCTATCAGAGTAACGGTTATTTTCTTTTACTTTTGGTTTATTAATACTTTTGTAGGTACTGAAGACGTCCGACACTACTTTCAAATAGAAGGCAGGGGGAGCGGTAGGGAGAGAAGCAGAAAGGATGGTTGGGATTTTACGCCCTGTCGGCGGCAACAGAGACGGAGCACAACATTGGCTTGGGTCAGAGTGGGAAAAGATAACGGACGCGCACTCTTGAAAAACACCTTCACGGCACTTACCTTGGGGTAAAAATGTAAAAGATAAACCCTGGATTTCGTATTGAGTGATCTGATGTGTCAGGGCAACGTGACCTCTCATGACCTAACACAGAATAGTGGGACGACAAGGCGTTAAAGGTCAGTCTGCAATATCCGATTGATTAGAAGCAAAAAGCAGAAACACATTTTCCAGTCAAGACAGGTTGTTTGTATGGATCAGCGCCAAACGCTGTCACAGTGCATATACGAAAGATGCGAATTATAAGACTCAATACGACGCTCGCACAGCAGACTTAGCCTCTTCGTTCTGTCGGTCCATAAGTGTGGAGCTTCGTTCATTACTTTTTGTCCATAAATACGCTGATTTGTCCGCTTGTAGAACTATGATCCGTAAGTGTAGACTTTCTAGTTCTTAGTTTTAACACTAGAATATATCATGCTGCAAAGCACGATTAGTGTGCTACTGTAGAGTTGATGTCATGCTGGAAGTTGTTATGGTTGAGAATCTGTGCGTTCCATCTCAAGTTCGCTAATCTTCTTGATTGTGAGTATTAGTTCACACGTGCATAAATTCAATTGATAACTAAGAAATAAAACACTTTCTGAGCGTCCTTGTACTTGGACCTCAGATCATAATGCAGGTAAGAGGAAGGATGTTAGATGTTCCACAACCAATGAGAGCGCACCTCTATGACGAAAAATGGGAGATGTTGATCTTTGTGACAAATTTTAATCATATTACAGATGTTACATATTTATGCGAAAATGGAGGGTACGGAGTTTTAATCATTTTATAGAACAATGTGATTGCCTGAGGAACGACACTCTGTGTTCAGTCAAGTACCGAAACAAAAAACACTGTCAGTGCTTGACTGCAGAGTACATATTGATAAAGTTATAACTGATCACAAGTGTGTCACGCTCCTTGCTAGGAGAAGAAGACATCCTTATACTGTGAATTTCTGTGTCAGTGAAGACGTAGCTGATATAGAAAATCTTAATAAATAGCCAAGAAGAGCTCTTTTGCAACCAGTAGCAGAAGTTATTTTGACAGTATGGAGCATCTGCCAAAATTTCTTAACGTAGAGAATGTTTCAAAATGCAGAAAGCCTAGCTGCAGTTCCAAGACATGAGTGATGTTCGTTACACATGGAATTAGTTTATGTACTGTCGAAAACAATTGTTTTGGAGCTTACACTGAAAATAAATATTACTTTTACTGCCAGCAGTAAATTATCAACAAATACCTGCACTGGAAATACTGTATTTCGAAAATCTTGACATCAAGAAAAATTGTTTCTGTTTGCGTTAGCACATGTAGTTGACCATTTGAAAAAATCGATATTGTAACAAGCAGTGAAAACAAAAAGCAAAGGCTGGTACGTTTCATCTTTTGGCTTCGTAGGTCTCGTGTTTCTACCGTGTTTGCAGTTAAATTATGCGATACATGTTCCGCTTTCTTTGGCAAAACACTGTTTTTTGTTACTCAAACATGTTTCGGTTTGGCAGTAAACTTTTCACTTCATAAACGCGGTGTACATGATGCTGTTGCACAACCGAAAATTCGCGACGCACATTCAATATATGTGTACAATTCCCTCGGAACGAGAAAGAGGTAGGATCAGTCACAACAAAAAATGGCTAATAACAAATGTGAACAAAAAACATGTTGCCATGCCACAGTCAGGTTTTTAAAAAATCAAGTGATAGGTTATCTCGGTGACAAAATTCACATTACATCGTCTGGTTTTGCAGATGACAAGTTATCAGTGCAGGACACCGCACAGATGGTTCTGCAAAACCATATAATGTAAAATCACGATAAGAACACAAACGAAAATAAACTGTCTTTACGTGTCATTTTGTTCGATAAGAAAGAACCTAAAATATGTTCACTTTTACAGTTGTCAAATAAACAAAATACACTGACGAGCCGCGCGGAGTGGCCGCGATGGCACAGAGATGCAGACATATGTTAGAGTAAAAAGAAAATACAGTGCTTTGAAGAAGAAAAAAGGCTAGTACGTTTACCCGACAAGTGAGGCCCGAGGTCCACACGGACTTCTATTTATACCTCATGAATCATCATAAACTACTTCTTCTGTATTTGTGTCTTGCTTGTGAACTGGTTTGTTGGAAAATACGACAATAAAAATTTACTGTGACTATTTTTTAATCTCAGGAGTGGGGAGTTCAAGGGTACACAGAGTCTGATTAACATTATTTATTTGTAATCAGACTAGCTACTACACTGGAGGTTAATTCTAAACATCAGAGGAAGAATAGGAGGCAGCTAGTTGCAGAACATCAGTTAGCGATTCGATCTGTGGGGTGAGCGCTAACACAAGTAGCGAAAAATATCAGCACTAGAATTGGAAATTCAGCGAGCAGCACTCAGGGTGAGAAAAACAGACTTGTCAGACCTTACCAAGGCTGGAAAAGAGCGACATGGAGTTGGCGCTTCAGTGATTTAATTAAGAACTCGGTCTGACCACAAGAACACGGTTTTTTTAGGAACTGTGGCCGGCCCACCATTACAACGCACTTTACTGGCTTCGGCCAATCTGACGAGTGGCTATGGACATATATGGCGCCTCTGCCGAACCACATTCAGATTCCTCACTTTCTCCTACTCTGTGGTTAGGGATGCCTCGAAGTTTGGTAGTAACAGCGTTAAGTTGAAAGCCAGACGTCTCTGCTCTTCCTCTTACACTTAGCAATAGCTTTGCTTACGACACTTGGGCCTGCCCTGAGGGTTCTCATGGATGGGGCCAGCTGTTGTAGCAATCTAACCTGTGTAAAGCTCTGATCTTGAGGTTCTCAGGGGCAAGTACTAAGTTTGCAGTCACTGCTTAGGCATGCGTTTTTTTCCACCATCTTCTAGAGTGACGCCTCACAACAAAGTCCAGGCTCTGGATGAAGTTACCAGATAATTCTCAGAAGTGAAACTTCTCCCATGGTAAACTGCCCAGACCGTCTAAATTTCGCTGGCCTCTACCGTTAGTATTTACCACTGGTAAGCTAACAAACTTTTACCAGGTCTCTGCATTGTGTCTCTCATTTACTAACTTCCAGTGCCTTGCGTCCTTCCAATAGCCCTAAGCTTAAGAACGTACTAGTCATTACATCGCCAATATGTCACAGATCACTTTCAGCAGTGAGGAAAAATGGCTGAGTCAAAATATCTTCTTAGGATAATTTGTTTCCACCATAAATATGAATTATTCTCGGATCCAAATATATAATTGATGAGAATCACTGTTCCTAACAGGGCAAAGATTCCGTATTTTTAATCGAATTTTCGCCCTGCTGAGAAGGTTGAAAACGGTTATCCTAATAAAATGTACCAAGTGACGGAGGCCGTGTTTTCGTTCATTGTACAGTCTGGATTGTCGAATGGTGATTGGAACACCGGTCTCCTGTAAGAGTCCAGAGTTTAATACCGCACGTTCTCTTTGGAACTTTCAGTTTGGTGCCGCTTTTTTGTCTCTGAACGTCCGTTACACTGGGTATCCTCTTTTCTATATTTTACACAGTTTGAACTTAGTCTGCCACATTGTTCTTTCAATTTTCCTTTACCATATGTATCAAATGTAACCAGTAGCACGTTTCCCGTTAATCCGTTTTCAGCATATCCTCTTTATGGCAGCTTTTCTGTTCGGCAATTGTAGATTCTCTCAAACTTTTATGTTCTTCAGTAGTACATCACTTCAGATAATTTAAAATTTTTCTTCTTATTTCTGTGTGGATCGAGATTCTGTTTGATGCAGTGCTGTGCTCTAACCGTGTACCGTGTACGTTTCGAAAGCTCCTGATCATAACTCACTTGGTACAAATAGTGCTCCTTTCTTGTCATAAACGCACAGTGGTCTGTGTGGCGGTGATGTTCTACGCTCTTCCTATGTCACAAGATAGTCGAGGTGCCAGACAGGATACAGGATACTCCTGAATGAGCAAAAATTGCACAAATCTTACCAATGTTATCGTTGCGCGAGTTCTATGCAGGGCGATGTAGTTTTTTTTTTTTTTTTTTAAGTAACCCTTCGGAATTTTAAGTTTCAACTTTTCCTGATTCCTGAAACTTTCCCAAATGGATACTGCTGTATCTCATTAAGCGCTTCTAAAATGCACTCAATTCGGTGCAAAAAAATATCTGTACTGTGTCCCAAAAGTAGCTGAGCAAGTGCCAAAACGAATCACCACCCGACTTTCCATCACACGTTAAGTTATCAGACCATCCTTTTTCATGATAAGTGATACAGTAGCTACATGAAACTACCGTCATACAGATACCACATTATTTCCACGGAAGATTTAACGTCTACTTATCGAAACTGGAAGATGGTGGATAATAATTGAAGGGGTACGCAAAGAATGTGGTAAAGATTTGTCTTATCACGACATCTCTTGTGTTTTCCAATGCGTCACAAGATGTTATCAAGCATTTTTGTATTTAGCGGCCGGGCGATGTGGCCGAGCGGTTCTAGGCGCTACAGTCTGGAACCGCGTCATCACTACGGTCGCAGGTTCGAATCCTGCCTCGGGCATGGATGTATGTGATGTCGTTAGGTTAGTTAGGTTTAAGTAGTTCTAAGGTGTAGGGGACTGATGACCACAGAAGTTTAGTCGCATAGTGCTCAGAGACTTTTTGTATTTAGCGCTAGAAGGCATTTCAACAACAGAAACGGTTTTTTCTTCTTGTATCTTTGTTCTTCTCTTAGAGCTAAATCAAACGTGTCAATCGCACCACTCTTTAGGATTAGCGCTGACTTTCGCTGACACCTTAAGTTCAATTCAAGTCTTGGAGCTCTGCCTCAATATTTTAATATGTAACGGCTCCCAAGTTTTTCTGTACCCACGAGGGAATCATGGTCCTAACTATGAAGTAATGTGTGTTACTGATTGGTCATACAAATTTTTTATTACGATTTATAATTTATTTATATTTTTTCTCCACTACACGATTATGAAGCTTCAACATTCATCACCCGGTGGATTTATGTGTTGTGTGAACAGTTTCATTGTAAACTGTAAAACTGTCTTGCAGCAGAAGACTAAACGAGACACCATTTTAGTGGTTGTCTGAAAGTTTTCGGAGTTCCTTCATCACGAAGATTAAAGAAAATATAAATGTGAAAGTAAAAGTATATGAAGTTATCACTGACCTTCTGTCATACTGCATCTCATACAAAACTACACTCACTTTGCAAACACTAAAGAAAGGGAAGTTGTATATTATGTAAAAAGTGCACAAAACATATAACATAACAACTTGATAACAGTGGAAAAAGAAGAAACAATTTTAGAATAAGTTTCACATTACGCATATTCCCGTTTGAGAACGTGAGTAGAAATATAAATCTCTATGACCTCCAACTTCGTTGCATTTATTGACTCGTGCTGTAAATCCCTGCACACATCTTCATAACATGTCTGGTGTAATTGCTGCTCAAGCATCTCTTATTGTTTCCTGATAAACGATATCTTTTAGATAACTCCATAAGAAAAAATCTGGCGAGTTAAGGTCAGGCGATGTGATTGCCCAATTTATAGGACGTGCCCTGCCGAACCAGTGACCATGGCAAAGTCGGTATAGTTTATCGCGCGCTACTAATAAATAATGCGGTGGACAATCATTGTGTTGAAACCACATGTTTCGTCGAAGTGCGATGCTCATGTCTTCGAGTAGAACTGGCAGTTCATTATCAAGTAGGTTTCGATATTTGTTGCCATTCATATTACCATCGATAAAATATGGACCGATCAGTTTATCGCGTACTATACCACACTTAACATTAACTGAAGAAGGTCGCTGATGATTGACTTCTCGAATCCAATGTGAGTTCTGTTCACTCCAGTAATGCATGTTCTGGCGATTAATTTCGCCGTGGTTTAGGAATGTTGCCTCATCGGAGAAAAGTTTTCTGGCAAAACGTTTGGGTTTGTTTACTTAAGCTGAACTGTCCACTGACAAAACGTTAGACGCTTTCGAAAGTCATCGCCATGTAGTTCCTGATGCATGGATACATGGTATGGATGAAATTTCAGAAGCTTCAGGACTTTTCCAAACACACATGTGCGAAATTCCTGATTGCCTTGATATTTCTCTTGTGCTAGCATGTGGATTATAAGCCACAGCAGCTAGGACTGACACTTGATTGTTTTCTCCACAAACAGTAGCTGCACGGGTCCTTTTTTTGTCTGTTTCACACTACCTTCCGCTGAAAATTGTTTAATTACTTGAACGAAAGAGGACCGTGATCGTATTTGGCCAGGAAAGCGCAGTGCATAGACCCCGACTGCGGAAGTTAGTGTGAACCAGGAAAAAACAACCCGTGCAGCTACTGTTAGTGGAGAAAACAATCAATTGTCAGTCTTAGCTACTGTGGCTTATAATCAACATGCTAGCACAAGAGAAATATCAAGGCAATCAGGAATTTCGCACACGAGTGTTTGGAAAGACCTGAAGGTCCTGAAATTTCATCCATACCATGTATCCATGCATCAGGAGCTACATGACGATGGATTCGAGAAGTCAACCATCACCGACCTTCTTCAGTTAATGTTTGGTGTGGTATAGTTGGCGATAAGCTGATCGGTCCATATTTTATCGATGGTAATGTGAATGGCACAAATATCGAAACCTACTTGAGAATGAACTGCCCGTTCTCTACAGGAGCATCGAGCGTCGACGAAACATGTGGTTTCAACATGACGATTGTCCAGCGCATTATTTATTAGTAGCGCGCTATGAACTAGATCGACTTTGCCATGGTCGCTGGTTCGGCAGATCACGTCCTGTGAATTGGCCAGTCACATCGCCTGACCTTACTTCGCCAGATATTTTATTATAGAATTATCTAAAAGATATCGTTTATGAGGAAAGAATAAGAGATGCTTGCGCAGCTGTTACACCAGACATGTTATCAAGATGTGTGCAGGGATTTACAGCACGAGTCACTAAACGCATCGAAGTTGGAGGTCACACTTTGAACATCTGATTTCATAAAACGGTAAGATGCAAGGGATTTACAGACAACAAGCAGGTCGGAAGTGAGAGGTGAGGGGACTCGCTGAAAACAAGCACGCCGAAATTCATTTACTTGCAAGTATTTGCAAATAATCAACAATAAAACGAAACCAATAGTTCCTTTTCGGCACCACCAAATCCTAAACGGGAATACGTTCATCTTTAGTTAGCGAGTGGTTTAACCTTTTCCTCCAGTAGTCTTGTACTTTGTTTACTCTATGAGTTAATGAGTTCACTCGTTAATAAGTACGATGTTTGGTTAGTTAATTGGCTTGTCAGATGATTTGTTTTATAATTGAAAGTTTTGTGCCCTCACGACCATGATATAAAGAAAACTAATCCGACTCTCCGAAAAAAAATTAATATTTTGGTCAACATTTGTAAAACCATAACTGCTCTCTATCAAACCCCACCCAATGGGAAGAGAAGGCGAGTTTTCGTTCTAGCGAATCAAAAGTTACGAAGTAAATAACTATTTTTATGTATCCGTGACCATTTTCCATGCAAAAGTAAAAACATGGATTTTCTTGAATTGCAGCGCCAACTACCAAGAATCAGAAGACATGTTTAAGACAAAATGTACATAGTTTTTTATGTAGGATCTGACTCTGCAATATAATATGGGAATTACCACTTGAAATTGTATAGTTGCCTCCAGTCCCACCCCGAGGGGTTTGTTTTGGGGGGCTAATTTCAGCACCAGAAGATGTCCCCCTCGAAAATAATGAACTTTGGATTCTACACTTTTTTTCATATGAAGCTTATTTTTCGAGTTAATCTGGTTTGTCAACATAAAATTTACACTTTGTATATATAAGCAAGGATGCTGTACTAAAAATGTGAACTAAAAAGAGCAAATACGAGGAAACGAGTATACAAAATACTTATGTTACCGGGAGTGGCAAATGTATGTTTAGTGCGCGTGCGAGCGTGTTGTCTGCAGGAGAACATTGATTGTGAGATAGTAGATAAAGGGACCCGATAGATAGAGGAGAGAGAGAGAGAGAAAGAGAGAGAGAGAGAGGAGAGAGAGAAAATGGGAGTACACAGTTTTGATTTTGACAGAACTGTCGCTCTTTATATTTATTACACACGGTGGTAGAAGTGGTGAAGCCACAAACGAATCATGTTTTAAACTATACAACCAGATAAACAGAATGTTAGGCTGATAGAAGGTAGGCGTCGGTTTTGTGAGGATAGACCTGTTGTGTTCTTCAGTAAGACTATTGTCTATTTATAAACAATCACGAAAATATAACAGATATTATGTCGTATAAGAAATGAAGTGAAAAGGACATATAGTGGAATTATGTTGCCAACAGAAATTTTATGTAGTAATTTAACCATTATGAGTCCGTTAAATTATGTTCGTACTCACGAGCACAAATGCATTCAGGTTGTTTGGTGTTTTGTAATATTGCAAGATGTGTAGCTTTTTTTTTAAGCTTTCGGATAGAGATGTACGTATGGTGTCGGCACCCAAGTTAACTGCATAGTGTTTAGTTTCACAGAGGTGGATGGTTACTGATGATGTGTGGTATTTTTTGCTTCTTAGTACCGTAAATTCCTCGAATCGGTTCTCAAATGACCTAAAAAGATAATCTATGTAGGAACAGTTAGAGTACGACCATTTCTTTTTGTGAGCACCTTTATCAGTCTAACACGTGTAACTCCGTCTATCACAGCTCAGAAAATTTTTACTCTCTGACAGCTGGAACTACACTAACGCCTCCAGCAACAAGAAAGGTGCCCGTAAGATTGTAGTTTGTTTTAATAATGTTTCTGCTTAGTTAATGAAACAGTTACAAAAATGGCTCTGAGCACTATGGGACTCAACTTCTGAGGTCATCAGTCCCCTAGAACTTAGAACTACGTAAACCTAACTAACCTAAGGACAATACACACATCCATGCCCGAGGCAGGATTCAAACCTGCGATGATAGCGGTGGCGCGGTTCCAGACTGTAGCGCCTAGAACCGCTCGGCCACCCCAGCCGGCAATGAAACAGTTACAAAATTTTTTGGGTCCTATAGAATGTTAGATGATCGAGACGCATGAATTGTCATGGAATAAATTTAAAAACAGCCGAACATCGCTAATTTAGTGACGTTGGCTGCAACTTACTGATGAATGAATACCTTGTTACATGGCAAACAGAAGATTTCTCCGCGAAAAGGAAGAACATATACACGCATATTACAAGCATGGGAAACATATATTCGTGTCATTCTCCTTTCTTATTATGATACGCACTTTTCTAGAGAAGTAAGTTTTTTCTATGGAGGATAACGTACCTTTTTACACTTGACTTGCAATTACACGATTGTAAATATTATTACGTTTTTCATCAAAATCGAATGCGATCAATGTTCTTGCCATTTTGAGACTCAGCTGCAGCAACAACAAGTGGAATTGGTTTCATCTGTGTTGGGAAACAATTTTTTTTTTTTTACCTTTTATTTCCGCTTGTGTGTAGCTTTCCCTGCGGATACATTTCTGGTAGCTTACTATATACGTTAAAGAATGTAGGTATTGGTTTACATACGTTCCGCGTTGACTGATTTGACTGTAGGTGTAGTGAAGAAACTTTACGTTTTTTAGTATATATACGATATCTTACTGCAAATGTTTAGGTCTTCTTTAGTTTTACTAGCCAATTTTTCCTAATGGAGTAAGGCACTCTTCATAAATATCAGTGTTTCAAGAGAACCGTAAGTAAACTGTCCTGTGATGTACCGTTTCATACCTTCCAGTGTCCTCAGAAAGTTAAGGAAAGACAAATGTGGTGTCATTTTTTACTCAGTACCGAATTCTTTGGTGCTACGTACGTTCGCTATAATAAAAGTCATGTTGCAAGTGATTACAAACTATACTAGTTGCACTAATCCGATACCCTATTCAGAACGGTAACTTTTTGTACCATTCAAGCGCTGCTGTCTCAGTATATAACAGAAATTAGCAGCAGTGTCTTGACTATACGTGTTACATTGTGATTTTTTAATGTAGTGGGATTGTGTTGCTGGTACGAGTTAATTTCTGCTCAACCATGTTGCCAGTGTTGAAACATACGTCTAAACCTTTACGTTTAAAGACATTCGCAATCTGATATGATATCGGTCTCAGAAACGATATTGTGTGGAAGGTCTTGTTCCCTGGACTTTCAAGTGTTTCGAGCTACTCGGCTTTATAATGCACTTCAGTGTAGCTACTGTGGAACAGCTATTTGCATTGGGCGGCTGCTTTATTATTTCCATTCTTGCATGAATTTGACCACAGAGATTGGTACTTAGATTGTCAATTATCCATGGACCGGAATGCTGTTATATGTGGGATCTGGCATGACAAAAAAGTATTGTGAATGGTTGTGTATGCTGTGGAAGATTTCTGATAACTTTAAAATGGTTGATTCCAATTAACTATTCCAATGGTTGAATCTAGGAAGTTTATGCTGTAATCTCCTTCATGTTCTGTATTGAACTGAAAATTTTACTCTGTTGGAAAGTAACATACATTAACAAATACGTAAAAATACACACACAAAAACAAATACATGTACATGCATAAATAGCGTTCCCCTTACTCTCACATGAAGCAGCAATTAGTTAGTTATTTGCTTGATAGTTTCTCAAGAAACAAGCTGGTGGCCTGACTCACAAGAGATCATCCACACCCCAACGACTGGCACCTCCTGTCACTTTAAGAGGGTGTATAACTCATGAGACTATTCAAAACAAAATTCATAACCCAAGTTAACTCACACACACAAACACATTCACACATACACAAACACACACACACACACACACACACACACACACAATTAGCACTGTACCATCGTGATAATATTCTATATTGTTATGAAATTTGCCACTGCCTGCAAGATGATTATTTTATTTATTTAGGATGTTTACACTTAAGGTCTCTAATACACCATCCATGATTACTTAAGAACTATAAATTTTATGCTTTGTAAACACAACAGATAAATGCCTGTAAACACATTAAATATTCACACTGACATTTCTGTTAACGTTTTCAACCAAAGACGTCAACAATAATGTGAGACTTGTCTTAAATTAGAGACTTTCTTTACCAAAGTTAGCAAACAGTACTATTTTAGATTCTGTTCACCCTAGCTAGATTCTAAAAGTGATCTTTGCTTACCTGAGTGTTTACGAAGTGAGTGCAATCTACGAGATTAATGAAGAAAAGGGGTCAGCAACCACTGAAGCTAGTTTTCTTCTACATTTGTATTCTATGTTTGAAATAGAAGGAGTCAACAAAAGTTAAATCTATGAACTGAAGTAATATTTCATTTGGTCTTCTGTTACCAGATAGTACGGCAGGTTAACCCAGAGTCGTACAGACAACACATAAATCCAGTTCAAACAGGAAGTTTAATAAAACTCCAAAAGATGATTGAAGCAATATGGCTATTCTTTTTAATTACACTTTCACCACCAGTCATACAACGGTATATTAATTAACCAGCGGTTTCAGTTATACAGAAGAAAGACAAACATAAAACATGTACAAGTAGCGAAGAGAACTGGTGGGATTAGAAAAGCTTTTTAAAACTGTAACAGTTACACAGTTTATATCGGTGAATCAAATCGTTAAATATGAAACAACCAAATCTAGATATGCATAACTGCCATAAGAATGTGTCTGAATATCATCCATCAGTGCATCACCACAGTTAAGTGATTTATACTTGGTGAGAACTTTACAAATGGCAGCCAACATATAATTTTCAAAGATACAGTTATTTTTTGATCGTCGGAGACATCATTTGAAATTAATACAAAGTGTGAATACCTAAAACATTACATATGTTCTTTGTTCTAATCAAAACTTTCATTAACAAAAATATAGTTACGAGAAGGCGTCAATTCTCTGCAGAACAACACAGATACATAACTTGATATAACGTGGTACGTCGATGTTAGTACTGTAGAAATTAAATACGAGGTATTTATCTAATCTATAGACTGTGAAAGTGGTCAGTTTAGAGGATCGTAATGAGGTAGGAGTTTACAAAACATAATACCCTGAATGATAAATTGCGGATGAGTTTACTAATGTATGTAGATCGGCAGAAGAAATAAAAGTATGAGAAACACTGAAAAGATACGTATAGAATATCCACTTGTAATGAACAGTAGGCCTACACTTGTTCTTCCTTAATATTACTTTACAGTGAATAGCTATTAGTAGTGAAATCATATTTATCTCGTGTGCGACTCGATAATGGGCGCCAACAGACCCAAAAACCAACTTTGTTTTAGAACATGTAGACTTGTGTCCGTGACACTGAATGTATCTAATTATTAAATAATTGGCTTCTATAAGGGACTGTGAAGGCAGCATAAGCAATCTGTTAATGAGAACTCTGCTTGTGATCGACAGCTCTGGCATGTAAGACTCTTCGACAAGCACTCGATCTTCCATCTGATCGCCTCATTGTGTTCAGATGTTTCTTGTGTATGCTCGTTTCGTTAACAAATATGCTATTCTGCAGAGCAGAGCGTATTCGTCGTAAAGATCTCCTTTAATTGACGGTCGACACTTTTTTTTTTTTGGTCATCAGTCTACTGACTGGTTTGATGGGCCCGCCACGAATTTCCTGCGCTAACCTCTTCATCTCAGAGTAGCAATTGCAACCTACGTCCTCAATTATTTGCTTGACGTATTCCTATCTCTGTCTTCCTCTACAGATTTTGCCCTCTACAGCTCCTTCTAGTACAATGGAAGTCATGCCCTCATGTCTTAGCAGATGTCCTATCATCCTGTCCCTTCTCCTTATCAGTGTTTTCCACATATTCCTTTCCTCTCCGATTCTGCGTAGAACCTCCTCATTCCTTACCTTATCACTCCACCTACTTTTCAACATTCGTCTATAGCACCACATCTCAAATGCTTCGATTCTCTTCTGTTCCGGTTTTCCCACAGTCCATGTTTCACTACCATACAATGCTGTACTCCAGACGTACATCCTCAGAAATTTCTTCCTCAAATTTCCATAGCGAGTCTGCTTTTGATGTCCTCCTTGCTCCGTCCGTCATTGGTTATAGGTAGCAGAATTCCTTAACTTCATTGACTTCGTGACCATCAATCCTGATGTTAACTTTCTCACTGTTCGCATTTCTACTACTTCTCATTACCTTCGTCTTTCTCCGATTTACTCTCAAACCATACTGTGTACTCACTAGACTGTTCATTCCGTTCAGCAGATCATTTAATTCTTCTTCACTTTCACTCAGGATAGCAATGTCATCAGCGAATCGTATCATTGATATACTTTTACCTAGTATTTTAATTCCACTCCTGAACCTTTCTTTTATTGCCATCATTGCTTCCTCGATGTACAGAATGAAGAGTAGGGGCGAATGGCTACAGTCTTGTCTTACTCCCTTCTTAATAGGAGCACTTCGTTCTTGATCGTCCACTCTTATATTCCCTCTTGGTTATTGTACATATTGTATATAACCCGTCTCTCCCTATAGCTTACCCGTACTTGTTTCAGTATCTCGAACAGCTTGCAACATTTTATATTGTCGAACGCTTTTTCCAGGTCGACAAATCCTATGAACGTGTCTTGATTTTTCTTTAGCCTTGCTTCCATTATTAGGCGTAACGTCAGAATTGCCTCTCTCGTACCTTTACTTTTCCTAAAGCCAAACTGATCGTCACCTAGCGCATTCTCAATTTTCTTTTCCATTCTTCTGTATATTATTCTTGTAAGCAGCTTCGATGCATAAGCTGTTAAGCTGATTGTGCGATAATTCTCGCACTTGTCAGCTCTTGCCGTCTTCGGAATTGTGTGGATGATGCTTTTCCGAAAGTCAGATGGTATGTCACCAGACTCACATATTCTACACACCAACGTGAACAGTCGTTTTGTTGCCACTTCCCCTAATGATTTTAGAAATTCTGATGAAATGTTATCTATCCCTTCTGCCTTATTTGACCGTAAGTCCTCTCCTATAATCTGTGAATCCAAAGTGGTGGTTCCATACCACCGCGATGGCGTATAAACTCCACACATCTCACTACTGCACACCGACAATGCCGTCAGCGTGCCCACATTTTGCTGCGCAGTTTTCGTTGGTAGCAACGGTCCCTACCCGCTAATGATAACCTCCTGCATGCAACTCCAGTGATAGATTGTTCCTGCGAAATATTATGGGTGGAGGTTACACTCAACAATCGAGCTAGGTTAATAATTGGCTCCTTTTACCGACCTCCCGACTCAGCAGCATTAGTGGCAGAACAGCTGCGAGATAATTTGAAATACATTTCACATAAATTTTCTGAGCGTATTATAGTCTTAGGTGGAGATTTCAATTTACCAGATATAGACTGGGATACTCAGATGTTTAGGACGGGTGGTAGGGACAGAGCATCTAGTGACATTACACTGAGTGTACTATCCGAAAATTACCTCGAGCAATTAAACAGAGAACCGACTCTTGGAGATAACATCTTGGACCTACTCATAACAAACAGACCCGAACTTTTCGACTCTGTAAGTGCAGAACAGGGAATCAGTGATCATAAGGCCGTTGCAGCATGCCTGAATATACAAAAAGGGAGGAAGGTATATCTTTTTAGCAAGAGTAATAGAAGGCAGATTTCAGACTACCTAACACACCAAAACGAAAATTTCTGTCCCGACACTGACAATGTTGAGTGTTTATGGAAAAAGTTTAAGGCAATTGTAAAATGCGTTTTAGACAGGTACGTGCCGAGTAAAACTGTGAGGGACGGGAAAAACCCACCGTGCTTCAACAACAAAGTTAGGAAACTACTGCGGAAGTAAAGAGAGCTTCACTCCAAGTTCAAACGCAGCCAAAACCTCTCAGACAAACAGAACCTAAACGATGTCAAAGTTAGCGTAAGGAGGGCTATGCGTGAAGCGTTCAGTGAATTCGAACGTAAAATGCTATGTACCAACTTGACAGAAAATCCTAGAAGTTCAGGTCTTACGTTAAATGAGTAATTGGCTCGAAACAGCATATCCAGACACTCAGGGATGATGACGGCTTTCAAACAGAGGATGACACGTGTAAAGCTGAAATACTAAACACCTTTTTCCAAAGCTGTTTCACAGAGGAAGACCGCACTGCACTTCCTTCTCTAAATCCTCGCACAAATGAAAAAATAGCTGACATCGAAATAAGTGTCCAAGGAATGGAAAAGCAACTGAAACCACTCAGCAGAGGAAAATCCACTGGACCTGACGGAATACCAATTCGATTCTACACAGAGTACGCGAAAGAACTTGCCCCCCTTCTAACAGCCGTGTACCGCAAGTCTCTACAGGAACGGAAGGTGCCAAATGATGGGAAAAGAGCACAGGTAGTCCCAGTCTTCAAAAAGGGTTGTCGAGCAGATGCGCAAAACTGTAGACCTATGTCTCCGCCGTCGATCTGTTGTAGAATTTTAGAACATGTTTTTTGCTCGAGTATCATGTCGTTTTTGGAAACCCAGAATCCACTCTGTAGGAATCAACATGGATTCCGGAAACAGCGATCGTGTGAGACTCAACTCGATTTATTTGTTCATGAGACCCAGAAATTATTAGATACAGGCTCCCATGTAGATGCTATTTTCCTAGACTTCCGGAAGGCGCTCGATACACTTCCGCACTGTCGCCTGATAGACAAAGTAAGAGCCTACGGAATATCAGACCAGCTGTGTGGCTGGACTGAAGAGTTTTTAGCAAACAGAACACAGCATGTTGTTATCAATGGAGAGACGTCTACAGACGTTAAAGTAACCTCTGGCGTGCCACAGGGGAGTGTTATGGGACCATCGCTTTTCACAATATATATAAATGACCTAGTAGATAGTGTCGGAAGTTCCATGCGGCTTTTCGCGGATGATGCTGTAGTATACAGAGAAGTTGCAGCATTAGAAAATTGTAGCGAAATGCAGGAAGATCTGCAGCAGATAGGCAATTGGTGCAGGGAGTGGCAACTGACCCTTAACATAGACAAATGTAATGCATTGCGAATACATAGAAATAAGGATCCTTTATTGTATGATTATATGATAGCGGAACAAACACTGGTAGCAGTTACTTCTGTTAAATATCTGGGAGTATGCGTGCGGAACGATTTGAAATGAAATGATCATATAAAATTAATTGTTGGTAAGGCGGGTACCAGGTTGAGATTCATTGGGAGAGTCCTTAGAAAATGTAGTCCATCAACAAAGGAGGTGGCTTACAAAACACTCGTTCGACCAATACTTGAGTATTACTCATCAGTGTGGGATCCGTACCAGATCGGGTTGACGGAGGAGATAGAGAAGATCCTAAGAAGAGCGGCGCGTTTCGTCACAGGGTTATTTGGTAACCGTGATAGCGTTACGGAGATGTTTAGCATACTCAAGTGGCAGACTCTGCAAGAGAGGCGCTCTGCATCGCGCTGTAGCTTGCTCGCCAGGATTCGAGAGGGTGCGTTTCTGGATGAGGTATCGCATATACTGCTTCCCCCTACTTATACCTCCCGTTGAGATCAGGAATGTAAAATTAGAGAGATTCGAGCGCGCACGGAGGCTTTCAGACAGTCGTTCTTCCCGCGAACCATACGCGACTGGAACAGAAAAGGGGGGTAATGACAGTGGCACGTAAAGTGCCCTCCGCCACACACAGTTGGGTGGCTTTCGGAGTATGAATGTAGATGTAGATGTAGATGTAGAAGGTGATAGTTGCGTTCTCTTGAACATTGCTACGCTAGTGTGCAACAACGCCGAATTATGGAATGTGCCAAACAATGTACTTTGTGATTCGCTCTGAACGTCATTTCTTTCACAAACCGGGCTACGCCCGAGTCACCGCAATCCCACCAGTAGATGTGGGAACACTGCTAGGCGGGGTAACATCACTGCCGGTCGACTTTGCTCCAGGGCAAAAGTATCTTTGGGAAGCAGTTGGTCTGTATCCTCGTATGGTTAATCCTTATATTTCTTCAGACTGCCAGGGTCAAGTGGTTATTCGCTGTAATCATCTGCTATGCCCTGTGGATCTATATCTACAAATTTATTCGATAGCAGAGAATTTCAGAAAAAAAATTGAATGTAAGCACAAAGAACATAACTCTTTTAATGTAAAGACAAATTAACGACTTTAGTTGATATGTTCCATACATTCTAATATGCAGATGACATAAACGTAAGATTAGGATTTTGAGTGACAGGTGACATGGAACCTATACCTCAAGTAATGGATGATGTACGATATATACCTTGAATCTTCTGTTAGGTATTTAAACGTTACGTGGAACATTGTTCTCAGGCAAAGGATGATATCACCTCAGGCACCGAATAACCAAATCATGAGGTTAAATACGTGACACCTAGACCTAGAGTTAGAGGTGATGCGAAGGTTAAACAGCAAATGACCGATACCTCGAATAAAAGTCTCTATTAAATTGGGAAATTTGTGCTACGTTCTATGGAACCAAACTGCTGAGGTCTTCGGTCCTTAAGCTTACACACTGTTTAGCCCAACTTTAACTTATGCTAAGAACAAAACACACCCGTGCCTGAGGGAGGACTCTGACCTCCGACAGGTGAGCCACGCTACCCGTGACAAGGCGCCCCAGACTGCGCGGCTGCCTGCGTGGCAAATGTATCTACAAACGCGGCTCTTAATCGACAAGTGTTTTCAACTGTACGTTGAGTACTGCAACACCTAGTTTGTTAGAGTGACATAATTATATACTTTTAGTATCATTCCTCTGAGAATACGAGACTTTCAAAAACACACGTTAACCAAGAATCGTAAATAATAGATGACATAAAGTTTGAATAACTGTTGATATAATCTTTAAGCTGAGGTTCACACAATCATAGACAAAGATTTGTAACTAAAATACCTGACGTTGAGGCTGATATACGTAAGTACCACAGAGCACACTGCACTGTTAGGTAAACATAGGATACATCAAGTCAAGTAAGACAACGTCGAAAGTCACAAAAAATTTACGGTTATAACTACATCTTCAATTGCATATGAAGCAGAAACATTAGAATTCATGTTGACATACATGCCATAGTAGAAAATACACTGAAGAGCCAAAGAAACTGGCCGCTTGTCTAATATCGTGTAGGGCTCCCGCGAGCACACAGAAGTGTCGAGACACGACGCGGCATGGACTCGACAAATGTCTGAAGTAGTGCCGGGGAGACCTGACACTATGAATCCTACCGGGCTGTCCATAAATCCATAAGAGTGCAAGGGGGTGGAGATGCAAGACATCCTAGATATGCTGAATAATTTTCATGTGTAAGGAGATTTGTGGCCAGCGGAAGAGTTTAAACTCAGAAGACTGTTACCGGAGCCACTCTATACCAATTCTGGTCTTGCGGGGTGTCGCAGTGTCATGCTGGAATTGCCCAAGACTGTCGGAATGCACAACGGACATGAATGGAAGCAGGTGAGCAGACAAGATTCTTACATACGTGACACCTCTATCTAGACGTATCAGGGGTCCCTTATTACTCCAAATGCACACGCCCCACACCATTACAGAGCGTCCACCAGCTTGAACAGTCCGCTCCTGACATGCAGGGTCCATGGATTCATGGGGTTGTCTCATTACTTGTACACGTCGACCCACTCAATGCAATTTGAAACGAGCGTTGTCGGTGTTGACGGGCGCAGGCGAGATGTAAAGCTTTGTGTCGTGCAGTCATCGTGGGTACACGAGTGGGCCTTCGGCTGTGAAAGCCACAGCTATGATTTTTAGTTAAATGCTACGCGCGGTGACACTAGTTAATGGCCTAGCACTGAAATCTGCGGCAATTTGCGAAAGCGTTGCACTTATGTCACGTTGAACGATTCTCTTCACACGTCGTTGCCTCCGATATTGCGGGATCTTTTTCCGCCCGTAGCGATGTCGGAGATTTCATATTTTACCGAATTCCTGGCATTCACGGTACACTCGTGAAATGCTCATAAAGGAAAATTCTACTTCATCGCCACCTCGGTGATGCTGCGTCCCACTGCTCGTGCGTCGACTATATCACCAAATTCAAACACACTTAAATCCTGATAACCTGCCATTGCAGCAGCAGTAACCGACCTTACAACTGCGCCAGCCACTTCTTGCCTTATATAGGTGTTGCCTATCGCAGCGCCATATTCTGCCTGTTTTCTGTATTCTGTATTTCAATACACATGCATATACCAGTTTCTTTGTTGTTTCAGTGTATATTATAAGAAGATGTACTGTGGATTACTCATTAACCTACATCATATTACATTAAATTGTTTGATTTTTATGAATAGTTTGAAGCACATGCAAAATAAATACATCAGTCAATATGCATATAATGGTAAGATACGTCCGTCTCTGGTAGCTGAGTGGTCAGCTCGACGGAATGTTATACCTAACGGCCCGGGTTCGATTCCCGGCTGGGTCGGAGATTTTCTCCGCTCAGAGACTGGGTGTTGTGTTCTCCCTATCATCATCATTTCATCCCCATCTACTAGCAAGTCGCCAAAGTGGCATCAACTCGAAAGACTTGCACGAAGCGAACGGTGCACCCGACGCGAGGCCCTGCCCACACGTCATTTCCATTATAGTAAGATATTAAAACAATTATTTTTTTAAAATGATTTTTTGTGACTGGTTGTAGTAAACTGCCGGCCGGTGTGGCCGAGCGGTTCTAGGCGCTACAGTCTGCAACTACGCGACCGCTACGATCGCAGGTTCGAATCCTGCCTCGGGCACGGATGTGTGTGATGTCTTTAGGTTAGATAGGTTTAAGTAGTTCTACGTTCTAGGAGACTGATGACATCAGATGTTAAGTCCTATAGTGCTCAGAGTCATTTGAACCATTTGCAGCAAGCTTGTAATATCAGTCTACATCATTAAAAGTCACCGTAGAGCCTAAATTGAAACATTCGCGTTCAAAGATAATGTTTATTAATTCATCGACATACACCAGAAGCCAGATAGACGATTGTGCTTCTAATGTTCTCACCTGTACGAACGACTTAATGACTTTGTTGGATTGCCCTTCTTTGACTCTCCAGTTGTCGAACGGAAGTGCACTGATTGTCTTATTCAGACGTAGCTAATGGTTCAGCATTGAAATCAGAAGCAATCTGTACTTCCGTCACATTGAACGATTCACTTCAGTCGTCGTTGGTCCAGTACTTGCAGGAACTTTTTCCGACCACAGCGATGTCGGGGATTTGATGTTTTCCCGGATCCCTTGTAATCACTGTACACTCGTGAAATATTTCTACGGCGAAATCCCCACTTCATCGCTAACTGGTAGATGCTACTTCCCATCGTTCGTGCGCCGACTATAACACCACATTCAAACTCACTTAAATCTCGATCACCTGCCATTGTAGCAGCAGTGACCCATCAAACAACTACACCAGACACTTGTTGCTTATGCAGGCGTTGCCAACCTCAGCGCCGTATTCTGCATGTTTACATATCTCTGTATTTTAATACTCATGCCTATACCGGTTTCTTTGGGGCTTCAGTCTATGTGCAAGAAGTTTAGGTCGTACTATCGGTTGTGATATAGAATGCTGAAGCGCAGCATCGCAAGACAAGCACTGTAAGTTATACGGGGACGCTAGGACGGGCTTGCCGTAAGCTCCTTTGCTTCCCCCCAAGACACAGCAGCAGATCCCACGGCGCAGGTAAGTTAGGGCGGCGCCAGAGTAATTGCGAGATTCGTCATCGGCTGGAATTACTGGGGGTGGTCGCCACAGGATTCGTCGCAGCTCCCAGCCCCGTAATTACGCCACAAATTACACGCGTTGGCGCATTAAGGCCGCAACCGCCGTCGCCGCCGTAAATAAGCCACAGCTCCCTGTCACGGTCGCCACATTTAACGTTACTCGCGTCGTCGTGTGGTATCTTGGGTCTCGTGATTACAGCAACAGCTTTTCTCCAGCCACCTCATAACAGGTTCAGCTGGAAAATACGGGCCAGTTTCCTAATGTGTGAAATTTACTGTATCCTCACGCTCACTTACTTGAGGATTTAGTTAACGAAATTGATTTCTCGGTTTAAAAGTGAACAGTACACTCACCTTCTAATATAGTTTTCTTTCAGTCAGCCTACACTGTTGAATATATTCGCAGACGGGCATCCAGTCCCTGAAAATGTGACTGTGGAAAATCTGCACGATACTCATCTACTTGTTTTCATATTGTTTTCAGTAAATTCCAAATGTTTTTCAGCTAGGTTTGTCTGTAGAAGGACTTAGGTATTGGGAAGGCTGTACTTTCGATATTGATGTAGCATTCTCAACACGGACGTTTTTGAGATTCGTTATTCTCGCGCAGTTTGTCTGCCACTGATGTGCGGATTAGCCGTGACAGCAGTTAAAGCACCTAATCGGGCATATCATTTGTTGCAGGTCGTGGTTGACGTCTCAAACGTGAGTGAACACGTCCTGTTTCCTTAAATAACGTAACTATCCGGCGAACGGTCCGGACACTTGGACAATGTCATCCAGGATACCGAATAGCATACATAGCACACGCTCGTTGGGTATTTTGATCACTATAAACACACATCAATACGATATCAACCTTTTCCGCAATTGCTAAACGGTACATTTTAACACGAGTAATGTATCACGAAGCAAATACCGTCCGCACTGGCGGAATGTTACGTGATACCACGTAGATATACGCTTGTGACTATTACAGCGCCATGTATCACAAGGCGAGAAAAGTGGTCCAACTAAAACATTCGTATTCATTTACGTAGTACACGAATATTTAATAAAAAATGGGGGTTCCTATTTTAAAAAACGCAGTTGATATCCGTTTTTACTTGTGGCAGCGCCATCTAGCGGGCCAACCATAGCGCCATCTGTTTCCCCCTTCAAGCTAGACGAATTTCGTTCTTTGTAGTTTTCTCGTTTGATGCTTATTTCGTGAGATATTTTGCCCGCTTACTATCAATGGACCACCATATATATATATATATATATACATGGAAATGGAATCCCATGCTTCCAGGCAGAGCGTAGGGGAACGATGTGGGAGACCCGGACCGCCATAATAGACAAAGTCCTAATGGAGGTGGTTTGCCATTGCCTGCCTCCGACCGTAATGGGAATGAATGATGATGATGAAGACGACACAACAACACCCAGTCATTTTAGGGCAGGTGAAAATCTCTAACCCCGCTGGGGATCGAAACCCGAACCCCGTGCTCGGGAAGTGAGAACGCTACCGCGAGACCATTAGCGGCGGAACCTGTCTTTGTAATATAGTACAGACTTTTTTTTGCATTGAAATTCACTAAAATTGGCCGTGTTTTGTCATCCAAATGGACGAAAAAGGTTGTGTAGAATTTATCACTTATTGATTTAACCTTTTCAAGAAAGTCAGCTAAAGTAATGTGTCCTACATTTCAATAAACACTGATCATAAACTTTCCAAACGATCTGACTTACTCCTTTGTCTTTGATCAGATTGGCTAGCTTCTTTCGTCTGTTTTTGTGCACGTTTCTTTCCTTTTCTGGAGCAATGGAGCCACGTTTCTTCGACATTAATAAACTGATGCAGAAGAAGCAGCTCAATTACAGCGAAAATAGTCGGCAAATTTGTTGATGTACTTGATTTTTGTCGCTTAAAAGATAATATTGCACATAGATTTATTGTAGTTATTACTTAACATCAACTTAGACCACTCAACGTATACAAGTATAATACAACATTCGGCAGTTTCTTAAAGCTTTCACGTGGAATAGCAGCGTTCAGATGCCTTTCCCATGGATCAATGGAACGATATATATATAACTACCTGTTACTTAACTAGAGAAAATGAATGATCTCAGCCCTTACAAATTTTTAACCGACTATTATTGATTTTCTGTTAGAGATAAAGAAGTCATAATAATTGTAACTGTGGTGCCATATAGTGTGGCATTTCATTTTAGCTGTTTAGGCGAAAGCCGCATAAGATACTTGCCTCAAGAATTCCCACATGGAAAACAGTTCCGCTTAGCATGTGGCCACTTGCTATCTGTTATAGTGATTTTTCCTCTAATATATGAAAGAATGGTAATTCATTGATATCAATATCACGTCTGATCTTGGATTGGAAATTATCAAACTGCCAATATATTCTATAACCACCACGCCCCAGATAATTCTATACACTCAAAGATCGTCAAAAGCTGGAAGGAAATTACTGATCTACTGGAAGTACCTTGTTCTGATAAAGTTCGTAAAGGGCCTGTATTCGACATGTGATTCCTGTATTTGCAGTGAGAATTACAAATTCTACTTTCATTTGCAGTTTGTGCTGAGAATTAAATAATACAACTACCTTTCTTCAAAATATTAATTTACATTATGGCTAACTGAGTAATCGGATCACATTCAAGAATTCCTGCTAGAATTATAAGACCTTTAGCTGGATAACTACGAACACCGGATGATAGTCAACAGGAATGGGATTCACATTCATATCCCACCATCTTAATCTGGTGTGCCGTCAATTCCCTAAATACAACGTTCATATGCCAGGACATTATCTGAAATAGGTATCGGCTCCTTCAGTCACCACCCTTGCCTAATTGAAGCGATTGCCCTGAGTGGAAAGAAGTCACTGTCGACGCTATGTCAATTAAAAAAAACTTCTTCTTTACCATCAACTAGGTTAGAGAATTATGAATCGTTCTGTTACACTTTTTTCTCTTTTAAGTAGGTACTACATTTTTGAGCCAGCTTACTGAGACGCTGTCTGCATGGCAGCCCAACAAAATTACAACAGCACTAAGGATACCATTAACGAAATTTTACTGATTTTGGACACACAAAAACTCTACTGGAAAGTGAGTGGAGCGGCCCCGGTACGATAGATATGGAGTGCTTCAACTCAATAGCAGAATTCATAAGTAATGGGAAGAACGCGCAAGCCAGGGCACACTCTTTGTATCGATGTATCTCAGGGCAATTGGGTTACATTTGTTGAATGTGCTGGAAACCTTATTTACATGCCCTCTCATGTCTGTCTGCAGTGAGAGATTAAGGCATTTCTTATTGAACAGCTGTTTTTATTGTCCAACTATATCTTGATGTCGGTCGTAGAACAGGATACTCTTTCAGTTCCCATGAATGAGATCTTAAGGCCAAATGAAATCCAGAATTTAGGACACTGAAAGTTTCAGCGAGTCATCTGATATGGCTATGTGCAATATTTCCACACCAGTTTATCTAAAACAGTTTTATTTTCTGCTGTTCACGTCTCTTGAATGTATAGCTTGCAGCACTTCGAACGAAAACCAGTTCCTTTTCGGCGTTTATAATGCCGGAGTTATCATCCTTAAAAAATCCCATAATCGTTTTGGGAGGTATACACATACTTAAGTGATTACTTCTCGATCTGTCTATGAATCATCCTATTTTTTGTGTAGATTATATCTCTGAATTTGATATCGATTCGTAAGGTTGGAGTGTTGATGTGATTCTGGTATTTTCTGTGTTTCCAGTGAGCTCATATTGCATTTATTGTAAGAGAAATTCGAATGTATTATGTGTGAGTAGCGAAGTTTCTGCTGCAATGCTACCATCTGAAGTATGGAAAATTGCTGTTCACAACTGTTAAATCGTCCTGATCATGAATCAGAATACTTACCTTGTCGCTGTTATTGAATGTTGCTGAAGCAAGAAGTGACTGGGAGATATATTCTGGATCAATGATTCGTTCATTATATTAGTCTATTGTCTTTTTTCCCCCTGAGCCTTTGTTTTAAATGTATTAGTGGTTGCAGCTAAGTCAAATGATCTAACGGACAATTTCGTAATTGCATTCAGATAGTCAATATCGTATAGTAAGAAAGAATATCTACAATTTTGTCATTTCCTAGACGGCGTTTACTGTTCATGTCTGTGATATTTAGAATGCTATTATAGGCTTCGAGACTAATTCTTGCTAGATGTGTTGGGGGAAGTCATTTGCTCTGAATACAGACAAGCACTGTAGAATGAAGGCTTTCACGACCGGATGACATGGCTGTTGATATACTTTTCGGGATGTGAGGTCGGGGTCCAAGAACATTTCTGCTCCTTACGTTTCGTCCAGGACTGCGCTGGACTTCTTCAGAGGCGCTGCTCCGCTGAGTCTTGCCGACTGACTGGTCGGGTGTCTGAGAGCGACTTATATATTGTGAGAAATGGGGGGGTGTGATGAGCAGTGATAATCCATAGGAAAGTTAAGGTTGACTATCGATTACCACCTTGTCAAAGATAAAACTTGTTAGCATTTTTATAGAGCCACTGTCCATATATCGCTAAGTTTCATTGCCTTCTCTTTCCTATTAAAATTATTGTGATGTTTATAAATTTCAATAGCTTCTCTATATAACCGTGGATAATAATTTAATGTTGTAGCGAAAACTTCGGTATCCGAAAACTTCACTTGGTGGTTGCCTGGTTGAAGGGCATGTTCCGCTACAGCAGATTTTTCTATTTTTCCAAGTCGACAGAGATTTTTATGCTCTTTCAGTCGCGTATTTACGCTTCTTTTGGTAGTACCAATATAATCTTTACCACAGGTACATGGAATTTTATACATACCACATGTCGACAGGGGAGGGCGCTTATCCTTCACATATCATGGTACTTGACTTATTTTCTTTGTTGGTTTAAAGACCGGTTTTATGTCATGTTTTCGTAAAATCTTACCCATCCGATCTGTTACTTTTTTCATAACAGGGAGAACTGCTGTATTTTTCTGTCATTGTGGGTCATTCTTATCTTGTGGTCTTCTGTTCCTTGGACGCAAAATTCTATTTATCTCTTTCCTTGAGTAGCCGCTTTTTTCAAAAGCCTGCTTCAGATGTTTCACTTCAGCATCCAAATGTTCAGGTGTACATATCCGTTCCGCTCGATCGACAAGACTTTTTATGACACCCCTTTTTTTGTTGTGGATGATGATTAGAAGTTTTGTGTAAATATCTGTCCGTATGTGTTGCCTGCCGAAAAACTTTATATTCCAAGCTTCTGCCGGGCCGTCTCATAACTAAGACATCCAAGAATCATATTTTGTTAGCCTTTTCTATTTCCATGGTAAACTGTATTTTTGGGTGAATTTTATTTAGATAATCAAAGAAATCGTCGAAGGCCCTGCGATTGCCAATCTGTACATGGAGAAATTTGAACAATCAGCCCTAGACAAAGCTAATATTAAACCATCTCGTTGGTATCGATACGTAGATGACACATTTGTGGTTTGGTCTCATGGCAGAAAGGCCTGTAGATTTCTTCTTCAATAATTGGATGTACTCAGTATCTTTCTATACAGGGTGTATCGTTATTAATGGCTTAAACGCATGCAGTTGAAAGTATACCATACTAGGAGCAAAAAGTCTTAATAATCATAGGGTCGAAAATGCATATCTTAAGAGCTATGAGCAATTTTTACTTAGATAACTGTGAAACACGTCTCTTCTACTGCAAGTTCTTGGCTTCCCATATTTTGGGAACTAATAGTATGGGCAAAAACAAGACTAACAGTCCAGTAAACACGTGCTGCAAAATGCATTCCTTAAGAGCTATGAGCACTTTTTCATCTTTGCTAATTTGAAACACAACTCTTCTAATGACCAAGTGCTCGTAACGTTTAAGGTATATGTTTTACAGCGCAAGTTTGCTGGACTTTTTTTTCTTATTTTGTTCCATTGTACCACTTGGTATGGAATAAACGATTTCGAAAAGGTTCTGTGTCACTGAAAAACAGCTGTCAGTTATGACAGGTTCATGGTGTCATTTCTCCCCACGACGCTCTGACGAGAATGCTACCGTCAGAAATGACCTGCGGCGGATGGTGAAAGGCATGCAGCTCATCTTGGGAAGGAGCCATGGTACTGCTCACGTCATCATCACAAAGCATCACGCAGACGGTTCTCCACAGCCTGATGGAGAAGTTGAACAGGATATCGTCATTACCGCAGCACCTTGAACGGTGTCATGATGAATTATAACGTTACCTGTCCCGTATTGTCGTGGGAGATGAAACATGGTGTCATCATTTTGAGCCAGGGAGGAATCGTAAGAGCCAACAATAGAGGCGCAAGGATTCATCCCAACAGAATAAATCGAAAACCGTGCACGTCAGCTCCAGAAAATTTATGATAACGCTTTGCTTTGAATGCGAGGGCTTGATGCAGATTGGCGTTCTGGAACACAGCTCACAAGTAAACTAAAATGTTACGTGGTCACACTGTAACTATATTAGCATGTCATCAAGTTCAAATGCCCAGGGATGTTGAAGGACTACGTCCATCTGTTGCAATATTATGCACACCTACGTCTTGGCAAGGTTTTTCGACTATGCAGCAGATGTGTCGCTGAATGCTAATTACACACTCTCCCCATGCGAATTATATATCTTTGGAAACATGAAGAAAGAAGTCCGTGGACGTCGATTGGCTTCGGAATACGGGGTGTACACCTGGGTACAGACATGGTTCCGTAGGCAACAGCAAACATTTTCTCATGAAGGCATTGACCTTCTTAACACATAGTGATATAGATGTAGTAACAGTCATGGCCTATACTTTAAAGGTTATAAATAGTTTACTATAGCCCCTAGGACGGGACCTCATCTCGCAAGTGATGAGGAAGGGAGAGGGGGAGGCGCATCTTTTGAGACATCACAGCCTCTTGACGTACAAAACAACTTTGTAAAAAATAACTCCCGGAATTTGTAACATATGTTTAAAAATCATCTAAAGGGCTACCAAGCTCCAAGTATTTGCTTCACAGGTGAAAATGGCAAAGTAGGTGTAAGCAACAGTCAAAACTGTGAAATACTAGGAAAGTACTTTGAAAAACTGTTGAACTGTAAAAAACCAAACTGTAAGCTAGACTTTCCCGATCACCATTAAAATACAGAAGCAGATCCACCGCCTACAGCTGAAAAAATTGCAAAAGCACCAAGTACCCTCAAAAAGAACAAGGCTGGTGTAGAAAAACACCCAGCCATCACGAGGGAAAGAAAATCCCTGACCCCGCCGGGAATCGAACCCGGGAACCCGGGCGTGAGAAGTGAGATGAGGGCTACGATCATTTCACGAATGTATCGTGAATATAAGGAATCCGATAAAACATCAAATCTACGACATCGCTGCGGTCGGAAAAAGGTCCTGCAAGAAATGGACGAACGACAGCTGAAGAGAATGATTCAGCTTGACGGAAGTGCAGATTGCTGCAGATTTCAATGCTGAACCATTAGTAACTGTCAGCGAACGAACCAAAATATCATCGATATGGGCTATCGGAGCAGAAGGCCCACTCATGCACCCTTGACGACTGCACCACACGAAGCTTTACGCCTCGTTGGGCCCATGAACACCGATATTGGACTGTTGATGACTGGGAATATGTTGCCTCGTCGGGAAAGTATCGTGTCATGTTGTATCGAATGGATGGACATGTACAGGTATGGAGACAACCCATGAACCCATGCACCCTCCATGTCACCAGGGAACTGTTCAAGCTGGTGAAGGCTCTATAACTGTGTAGAGTGTGTGCGGTTCAAATGATATGTAAATCCTGATATGTCTAGATACGATTCTGACAGGTGATACGTACGTAAGTATCGTGTCAGATACTTGCTTCCATTCGTATCCATTGTGCATCCCAACAGACCTGGGAAATTATAGCAGAACACCTCATACAACCATAATTGCTACAGAGTGGCTCCAGGAACACTCTACTGATTCTATACACTCCGCTGGCCACCAGACTCCCCAGACACAAACTATATTGAGTATAACTAGGATGCCTTTCAACGCGCTGTTTAGAAGAGATCTCCAAACCCTCGTGCTCTTACGGATTTATGGACATCCTTGCAGGATTCATGTTGTCAATTCCCTCCAGCATTGTTTCAGACATTAGACGAGTCCATGCCACGTCGTCACGTCGTAGTGCGTCATTTCAGGGGGGGGGGGGGAGGAGGGGGCGGGGGTCCTACACGATATTAGACCGGAAAATCAGTTTCTTTGGCTCTTCAGTATATGATACAAATAAGAAGTACTGTCTTCATTTTGGTTAGCAGAATTTTGATTTCCTGAACTTATTAAAATACAATGAAGGACAAAAATCTCAGCACCAAGAAGCAGTTGTGTGACATAAACGGAAAGTGGTAGGCATATTTGTACATTTCGAAGATGACATCTACCAAAATTTCGCTGCCGTCGCTTAACTCTGTCGCTGGTGGCACCACTATGAGGATGCAAATAAGGTTTGCCTTAAACGCGCCCTGTAATGACCAGGGGCGTTGTTTACCTTTGAGATTGGGCGTGATGAGTTGGTGTTAGTCGAGAATGTCTGTAAGGTGACTAACACCTCACACAGGCCATATAACAGGGCTACGAGAAGCTGGATGTTCCTTCCGCAAAACCGCAGAAACACTTGGCAGGAACGTATTCACTGTGCACGATTGCTGCCAGCGGTGGCCACGAGAATATATGGTAGCAAGAACACAACTCTTCGGACGTCCATGTGGCACTACCACAAGGGAAGACTATAGCGTCTGGTGTATGGCTCTGACTGCATCTGCAGCACCAATGTGAGCGGCAGTTGGCACAACAGAGACACAACAAACTGTTGAAAACCGATTACTTCAGCGACAGCTCCAAGCCAGACACAGTGTAGCCTGCATTTCACCGGCCCAAATCACTGCCCTTTGGGACTTCGTTGTTGTCAAGTGATAGCTCATTAAAGGGTAGGGAGGAGTTCGTTGTGTTTCCTAATGAGAGCTAGTTCTGCCTTGGTGCGAGCGATGGCCGTGTGTTGGTTAGAAGGAGGCCAACTGAGGACCTGTAACCAACCTGTCTGCATGCTAGACACACTGGACCTACACTTGGAGTTATGGTCTCAGGCGTAATTTCGTATGACAACAGGAGCACTTTCGTAGTTATCCCACGCACACTGAATGAAAATTTGTATTCCAGTCTGGTGATTCGTCCTGTTGCGCTTCCATTTACGAACGGCATTGAAGGGCGTGATTTTCAACAAGATAACGCTCGACCACATATTGCTATTATAAACCAACATGCGCTACAGAATGTCGACGTATTGGCTTGACCTGCTCGATAATCAGATCTGTCTCCAGTCGAGCATATATTGGTCATAATCGGACGAGAACTCCGGCGTCATCCACAACCAGTAGTACCCGTTCATAGACCAACCGACGAAATGCCACAGGCAAGGAACTCCATCCTACAACCTGACATCCAGCGCCTGTACAATACAATTCAAGCAAGTTCACGTGCTTGCATTCAACACTGTGACGCTTACACCGATTATTAAGATACAAGCATTTCACAATTACAATGGATTATCTTGCGCTTATGATAACCTGCTTATGATAATCTGTGATTTTGTGATGTTAATTTAAATCAGTTAATCAGTTAAATCACTTCCAGGAAGGTAGCTCGTGGAGACGTAGAATAAACCAAGAATTGTATGAGCTGATGAGGCAACCGAACATCGTTCAAAAACTGGAAGCGTGGAGAATAAGCTTGGCAGGCCACATTGCTAGGAGACCAGACACCTCTCGGGAAAAAGCCGTACTTATGGAAAGACCTGGTGGTACCCGTCCAATCGGAAGACCCCGGAAGCGATGGGAGGACGAACTACAAAAAGACCTTTGCCAGCTAGCAGTACGTGACAATTGGATCCAAAGAGCACAATATCGCTATGTATGGAGGACCTATGTGAGGTCGGGGCATGATCTACAGGGTCCTTTATATCAGGTTTGATGATGGTGATAATCAGTTAAATATTCTACCTAGAAAAATGTAGTGCCGAAATCACATTGATCTACATTAATTACGTTTTGGCGTCGCGATTATTTTTTCGTGAGCGTATGTTAGTGTACTTGCACGTAAGTCTGAAATAGTATTGACAATAAATCTACTGAAAATGCTGGACCTATTACACGCTTATTTTCTCTCATTGGTTACTTTATACGCTGAAATGTACTCCAGGAATTGGAGTGGATGTGCGACAGTTTCGCTTGCGTTTACACACGATTTACAGCAGTGTCGCTTACAAATTGACGAAGCTTAGTGAGACGGTGGTCCACAAATATGAATGTTTGTTCCACCACGTGGTTAGCAAAGCCGAGCAATACGTCACATGATGGAACAATTATACCAATTATTAATCTCGGCTCGGTTGCAGCTGTAGCATTGTGCGCGACGAGTGAACTAATGTCTGAGCCTGATAAATGGGTCTACGTGATTGCTAAATCTCGGCATCGTGCTTCTGAAAGAGATCATACTTTCGAGATCATGCAGTTTTACAATATTGCTGCAGTTACTAACAGCATAACACCACGCTTGCCGCCAAAACAGAGACTACCATTTACTTCAGTTCTTCTGTGCACTTCGTTCACAATGTACTTCGTAGATATGTTTTTGCAGCATAAGATTGTCTTGCATTGTTGTGGATGTTCCTGTGGATTTTCTTAGAAAGTAGGGTATCAAAATAAGTCGCAGCAGTGAGAATCTTCCAAATTTATAGCGAAAAAAATTCTACCTTTGATAGAGCAAGGTAAAAACACGAAAACCTTTCGGACAGAAAAATATTTAAAGTGTTATTATTATGTTTGCGGGCAATTTTACGAACCTATACGGCAGGGTATGCTTTCCATCATCGGGAATATCATTCGATTCCTGGGGATCAGAAGTTGTTGAAATTACATTGTGAACTTATCGTTTAACAGAAATTTCAGGAACTGCTGTCCTTCTGTAATGTGAGAACAGTAAATAAAAAGGAAGCCGTATCTGAATGACAGGGAAACATGCATGACAAAGAAAGGCAACTAAATTATCCAGAGAAAACTTTGAAGAACAGTATCAAAGAAGAAATAAATTCTACTCACAACAGCTATCCACCTAATATTCTAGAAATGAAACCTTCTCTTGTCGACGTCACGGTCAATCGAAGATGTTAGCAATGCTCACTACGTCAAAAAACATTATATTTGCGTGCAGTGAGATTAGTCTGTGCGCATCAGTGTCTGTAAATTACCGGGAAATACTCCTATCGTATCCATACAGCTTTTAGTACTTTTTTCATGAGACTCATGACACAATCAGTCACATTTTATGAAATTACTATATCGCGTCGACGAGGCGTTGCAATCCATCACGCATGTTTTGCTTTGGTGGAGGTCGTTAGACAACGGTCAATAACCCTCTGCAGCCGTTCGAGGACAATCTTCGGTGGGTGGAGGAAGAGGGGGGGGGGGGGAGGAGAGTAATTGAGTAATTCACACTTGTTAAGTTCAATAGGCGCGGGTAATGGATATTTTTGTAGTTATAAGATACGTTTAATGTATTATCAGTCTGGGTAAATGTAAATTGTCTTTGTTACTATATACTATACATTCAAATTCTTTAGTTATCATTAATGATATCGGAAATATTAACAATTAGACAACTGAATGGAATTAATATTTTGCCGATAGTGTACTGCAGTTAATGAACGAGAATTCACCCAGGCATACGTTTTCCCATGTTATAAGTGTTTTGTTAACAAATACGAGGCTAATTATGAATGGGTTTTAACATTTATGTGCAAGTAAGCTTTACGTTTGGTTATTTCTAAGACAGCGATAACTGAGTTCCTACTGTCTGGTTTAACGAATATGGATACAATTTCATATCCATACGACATTTATTATTCCAGATAATTACATCCATGTGACAAGAGCCTACAGCGCTCGCTTTACCGGAAAATTTCGTATATGCTTTCTTGCGAAATTGCGCAATGGCGATTACGTTGAACTTGAGTTCGTGACTCTTAAAAATTTCTGTTGGGCCATCTATATATAGGTTTATCTGCGAATACTATGCAGTGATTAATGCCAGTTCCAGTACACTACGTTACAAAAGGTCTCGACCGACGCCTCTGCCCACACATGGCTCATTCGAACTTGTAGCCCGTTCCTACTTCTTCGTCAACAGAGCTAAGCGACGTATCGTAGATAATATCTTTGAACGCAGTAGCGACTACAGTTTAAAAATAACCGATACAAAAGGAAACTGGAAGATTTAAGGACAGACATCACTACAACGCTTACGACTGACAGGAATACTACACATGCAATCTTTCAGTATCATTCGCAAGTACTGCTCCGCAATAGGCCAGCTAAGGCCGAAAAATGCAATTACAAAGAACGGAGGTGTGTATGTTCTACATGCTTTCAAAGGTTATTTATCTGTAAAACTCTACATTTGCAGGAAATTGATGTTTGAAGATTACTAAGTTTACACTATAGAAGTACAAGTCACTGAATAATCAGAACATCGTAGAAGACGACTTTTACCAGTATACACTCCTGGAAATGGAAAAAGGACACATTGCACCGGTGTGTCAGACCCACCATACTTGCTCCGGACACTGCGAGAGGGCTGTACAAGCAATTATCACACGCACGGCACAGCGGACACACCAGGAACCGCGGTGTTGGCCGTCTAATGGCGCTAGCTGCGCAGCTTTTGTGCACCGCCGCCGTCAGTGTCAGCCAGTTTGCCGTGGCATACGGAGCTCCATCGCAGTCTTTAACACTGGTAGCATGCCGCGACAGCGTGGACGTGAACCGTATGTGCAGTTGACGGACTTTGAGCGAGGGCGTATGTTGGGCATGTGGGAGGCCGGGTGGACGTACCGCCGAATTGCTCAACACGTGGGGCGTGAGGTCTCCACAGTACATCGATGTTGTCGCCAGTGGTCGGCGGAAGGTGCACGTGCCCGTCGACCTGGGACCGGACCGCAGCGACGCACGGATGCACACCAAGACCGTAGGATCCTACGCAGTGCCGTAGGGGACGGCACCGCAACTTCCCAGCAAATTAGGGACACTGTTGCTCCTGGGGTATCGGCGAGGACCATTCGCAACCGTCTACATGAAGCTGGGCTATGGTCCCGCACACCGTTAGGCCGTCTTCCGCTCACGCCCCAACATCGTGCAGCCCGCCTCCAGTGGTGTCGCGACAGGCGTGAATGGAGGGACGAATGGAGACGTGTTGTCTTCAGCGATGAGAGTCGCTTCTGCCTTGGTGCCAATGATGGTCGTATGCGTGTTTGGCGCCGTGCAGGTGAGCGCCACAATCAGGACTGCATACGACCGAGGCACACAGGGCCAACACCCGGCATCATGGTGGGAGTGATCTCCTACACTGGCCGTACACCTCTGGTGATCGTCGAGGGGACACTGAATAGTGCACGGTACATCCAAACCGTCATCGAACCCATCGTTCTACCATTCCTAGACAGGCAAGGGAACTTGCTGTTCCAACAGGACAATGCACGTCCGCATGTATCCCGTGCCACCCAACGTGCTCTAGAAGGTGTAAGTCGACTACCCTGGCCAGCAAGATCTCCGGATCTGTCCCCCATTGAGCATGTTTGGGACTGGATGAAGCGTCGTCTCATGCGGTCTGCACGTCCAGCACGAACGCTGGTCCAACTGAGGCGCCAGGTGGAAATGGCATGGCAAGCCGTTCCACAGGACTACATCCAGCATCTCTACGATCGTCTCCATGGGAGAATAGCAGCCTGCATTGCTGCGAAAGGTGGATATACACTGTACTAGTGCCGACATTGTGCATGCTCTGTTGCCTGTGTCTATGTGCCTGTGGTTCTGTCTGTGTGATCATGTGATGTATCTGACCCCAGGAATGTGTCAATAAAGTTTCCCCTTCCTGGGACAATGAATTCACGGTGTTCTTATTTCAATTTCCAGGAGTGTATTGTCAATGGGGTACTGCTTCGCAAGAATATAAACATCTGACACAAAGAATATAATTTACTTCGCCATTGAAGTAAAAATGTGAATCTTCATAGAAATGATTAAATGAAAGTGAAATAGAACAGCTCTGGTCCAAACTCTTGTTGTGAGCATTGTGAACATTGTTGTTTTGTGAATGAGATTTTCACCCTGCAACGGAGTGTGCGCTGATATGAAACTTCCTGGCAGATTAAAACTGTATGCCGGACCGAGACTTGAAATCGAGACCTTTGCCTTTCGCGGGCAAGTGCTCTACCATATGAGCTAGCCAAGCTTGGATCTTTGCCTTTTTCGGGCAAGTGCTCTACCATCTGAGCTACCCAAGCTTGGGTAGCGCAGATGGTAGAGCACTTTCCCTGCAAGGGCAAAGGTCCCGATTTCGAGTCTCGGTCCGGCACACAGTTTTAATCTGCCAAGAAGTTTCATTGTTGTTTTCCTTGAACATTGCGCACAATCGAAAATGTTGTACGCCAAGCGAGCGTATTGTTAGTGGAATAGCTTCGAAACCTGGCTTGGTACAGAAAACACGTTCCCAGATCTGAAGTCAACTGGGACAGCTGCATTATAAAAAGTGAAAATCAATTCTGGTATCCCTTGTATTTTGTCCGTACCACCAAAGGAAATCCTACGACTCACTGTTAGACAAATTACCTGCAATACTTAAAGATATAATTTTCATCGAAAATCTCAAATCACAGTAGAACAGAGTAGCTGTTACAAAAAATAATGGCTCTGAGCACTATGGGACTCAACTGCTGTGGTCATTAATCCCCTAGAACTTAGAACTACTTAAACCTAACTAAACTAAGGACATCACACACATCCATGCCCGAGGCAGGATTCGAACCTGCGACCGTAGCAGTCGCGTAGTTCTGCACTGAAGCGCCTGGAACCGCTCGGCCATAGCGGCCGGCTGAAGAGACGTCAAATGAAATCCGAATCCCACTGCAACGGTAGAATGGAATGGTTCGATTCAAAACGAGTTAAGAAATTTGTCCCACTGGGAAACGAAAAGATCAGTTCCTCCCTCGGAGAACGGTCTCGGTCGAGTACGGCCGTACAGCCGCATCTTCTCTTGCATTTCCCCGTGCTATTTAAGTTGTCGTCCACCTATGTCTTTCTCCAACGCGAGAAATATGTGACAATCACACAGTGAAAGACCTGCGCTGTACGGAAGATGATGCAGTCTTTCGCCGCCAGACTGCTGTAGCGTAGCCTTCGTACGTCTGTAAATATGGAGGCGGGTGCTATCGTGCAGAGGACAACTCGGTCCTACAGCATTCCGGCATCCCAGGAACAGACGGCAAGGACATCACGGGCAACATCCCACATCTCCTCTGACAAAGAGATCCAAAGCTATTCACACAAATTTCGGTAACGCAATGATTACGTTCTTTCTCACCTGCAGGGATCCTCTGTTGTCGAGTTCCTCGAGCGTGGAACCACTATCAATACGCAGCGTCATGTAGATACTTTGCAGAAACTGCAATGCGCCATAAAGTCAGAACGCTCAGGAGTGATGTAGGACGGAATCATCCTGATGCGCGATAACACTGGCTCCTCACTGACAATCGGACAAAGTCTGTGCTTCAGCAGATTAGTTGGGAAACGCTATAGCAGCTCCCGTGCAGCGCGCATCTTTCACCGTGTGATTGTCACAGCTTTGGTGACATGTACAAAGATACAGGTGGACCCGATCGAATTCGGACAAGGAAATGCAAGAAATGGTGCAGTTATGCATCCGTCAGCAACTGACAGTCTTCTCCGGAACCGGAATTGATTGCCTCGTCTCCCTGTGGGATAAATGTCTCAACGCGTTGTTGTGGATGCTTTTCAGTGTAAACATTCCACGGTGCCTTCGTTGCGGATATTCGATTTTCATTTTATATTTTGGCCCTTCCTGGTGGATGTGAAAATATCCAAAATATAAAATCCGAAACCTTTCGTCAGGAAAGATAAAGAATCTATTAGCAATTAGAGCGCCTGTTCATCAGTTCAGTACACACTTGTGGACAACAACTTTCTGTTGACGTGGTGAAAAGAATAATTTTTAGGGAAGGACCTGGTTAAGCAGTCATCAAACTGGATTGTTGAACACATCGGTGTTGGTGATTGTAGCCATACCATTGATTCACAGAGGAACAGAGGCTACTTACTACAAAAGAATTTTCATAGAAAATAGTACGCGTCCATATTGACAGTGTAGCTGCCTGATCTCTCGCCGGTGAAGACGTCTGCCGCATAGACTATCTGGCGCGGTCTCCAGTTTGACTCCTATAGGTCAAACCTTACCAAGAAGGGGTTAATTACCCCAGAGGGATGAAATGTAATTTTCTGATGGGTAAAAAGGGTTCAGTCGTGTTTTGGCCACGAAACTAAATTATTCCCAATGGCCGTTGCTATAGTCACCATTTCGTAAGACTGCAATACTGTTTACTTAAGTATCAATAATAAAATGGTTCAAATGGCTCTGAGCACTATGGGACTTAACTTCTGAGGTCATCACTCCCCTAGAACGTAGAACTACTTGAACCTAACTAACCTAAGGACGTCACGCACATCCACGCCCGAAGCAAGATTCGAACCTGTGAGCGTAGCGGTCGCGCGGTTCCAGAGTAGAGCCTAGAACCGCTCGGCCACTTCGGTCGGCTAACAATAATAATTATTTTTTCAAATGCTATCTTTAACAACTTACACATCGTCGTAGAGGTTATAGCTTGTGAAATGATTATATGAACAACTGCTTCCCATCCCCCCACCTATAACAACCAGAGTATGTACTTCGTATCACGTTTCAATGATAGCAAAACTGTGCAAAATGCAGCACACATACTTAAATATCTCATGAGAATGCATTTTCTGCGCCATTCCTTCAATACAGGAGAAATCGCTTCAGTATTCACTTCGAAACAATAAACCAACAAATCGATAGCGCAAGGAAACACTCACCATGTAGTCGTGGCAACGGCCATGTTTGAAGAGACAGCACCCGGACCTGAGGGCAATAAAAATAGTAACATCTCGTTTAGTCAAAGGGTGTGGGAACTATGGAGTCCAAGAGTAAATATGGAATCTGGCAGTACGGATAGTAATGTTAAAGTTGCAATTGTGGAACCATTAGAGGGAGGTGCCAGAAGTGAAGAGTGAGAGAGCGACGTTGTTTTTGAGTTCATGTTTGATGGAGATATGCTATATGGACAACCCTTAAGGTTAAATGTCGGAGAAGTTGAGCTTCTCAGATCTTGTGCTGTATGAGATGAAGTCGAGCATATGTGCAAACTGTCGCTTCACGACAGATTGCTTGATGGTTCTTCAGATTGGCAGGTAGATAAATTTCAATCCTGAAATGTAAGAGCTGTTTCAGCATTTGGCCGACGAGAGATAAATGCCGATTTGACAGCAGAGGTGGAAGCCGTTTCCTTGGTCGTAAATAGTGAGCATATTGTCGAGGCGCAGGTTGGAGGAGTGATAAGTCAGTGTTAGGGGACAGCGGATCGGAAATTTACGGAATTAAGGAAGAGTACTTTCCGAGTTTGCCAGAAAAAGAAGATATGGCAATATGGCCAGTGTTACCAGTGCAAATATTTGGTGCTACTGCAAAGTTGTCAAAGGCTATTCGACAGGAAGTAGTGACGCCAGTGCAGTTAGAGAGAGTAACGGTAGAACATTCCTTTCCTCTCATTCCCGAGTTGAATGTAGTGTTATTAGTCGCCGTGGACTTCCTGAATGAGCTCAAAGGTGAACAAAATTTTGAAGAATGTGAGTTGAGATTCTAAGTAGGAGGTAGAAAACTAGTGGTCACCTTTGTTACGAGAATGGAGGTCAGAAATTGAGTCCGCCTTGTTTAAAATATTTGTTATTCGTTTGTTTCTTTATTCTCCCAAACTAGTTTCGGCTACAAATATCATAATATCAGTGGTTTTTTATGTAAAACGTGCAGAAAAAGGCATGATTATACAAACACACTAGCACATTATTACATTTTGACTATTAGCTTTTCTGAAATTAGTTTTCAATGGATACTTTCATACTACCTTATTTATTATATGTTACAGCATGTTTTCAGAATTATTGTCGCTGTTTGCAAACACATTTTTTTTTCTGTACGCTTTTTTTTTCTGTTGCCATTTTTTACTCAGCGTACATCATGTCATCTGCAACCATGTGAGCGGCTGTTAATAAATAAAACACTAAAATGTGAACTTTATATTTCAGCAATATACATTTGGCTTTGACGTATTGTTGTGGAATCCAGTTATTTGATGTGTACTGTGCTGTTAGTTAGCTATGCGTGTACTCACGTTCGTTAGATGGTATGTAGCTGCTTTTATACACAGGAAAACAAAAGTTTCGCACTTTGTTTCTCATCAAGAATATTACGCCATCTTGCTGTTCGCATGTGTCGCGGGAGGTGTATCGCATGTGGCGAGAAAGACTATGAAAACTGTAGCGCGAATTACGACTTCTGTTCCTTATTTATGTCTCTGTGTGTGATGGGAAAGTGGTTCTTCTGCGTGTGTGTGCTTCCTGTTCTGTGTCCTCCGTCAGTTCTCTCACAACCGTGAAGAGTGTGTTGTTGCAGAGTGTTGTGTTATCGTTTATTATGTTTTTACCTTCTATTGTTAGTTGTTGGTATAGACTGTTGCTATTTCGCAGAATGTGTAGATCGTTTTCGATATTAGTGGCACTTATTTGGACCTCTCTCAGTATCGAGCGGGGGTTGTACATATATTTTTTTAGTGTTACATGTGTTTCGGAAACAAGTAAAGTTGTACCCAATCAGGACTGCGAATGCCAGGATATTGACTGAAAAACTGGAGAAAGATTATTTTGTGCAGGTGTTCAAAATTGGCTCTCAGCACTATGGGACTTAACTTCTGAGGTCATTAGTCCCCTAGAACTTAGAACTACTTAAACCTAACTAACCTAAGAACATCACACATATCAAGGCAGGATTCGAACCTGAGACCGTAGAGGTCGCGCGGTTCATGACTGTGGCGCCTAGAACCGCTCGGCCACCCCGGCTGGCTGTGCAGATGTGCAAGTGGGGTAGCCAGCTCATTTATTGTCAGACAATGGTCCTCAGATTACAGAAATTTTGGAGCTACATGGACTGAGACATGTCAGAATTTCGCCATATTTCCCTCAAGGGAATCCCAGTGAGCCAGTCATGAAGGAGTTGAGCCGGTTATGCAAGACTTATTTTCACAGGATAAACACAACATGGGTAAACGTTATCATAAAATTTTAAGTGAAAATCAATAATGTATGGCATGAGGCAACAGGTTTTGCGCCGTATGAATTAGTGTTTGGGCCTAAACCCACGAATATTATTGGGGGTGAAGTTGTTTTTCCAGTGAGCAGAGTTCTAACTAACGATGAAATAGAAAGTTTGCCAGAGAAAGAATGCGTCAATGGGTAGCTGAAAGAAAGAAAAGACATGAAGCTAGGGCTCAGGCAACTTTGTTTAAACCAGGTGATTTTGTACTAGGTAAGACCATATAGCGATCGAAAAAGGTGTCCCAAGAGGTACAGAGGTTTGCGGTAGTGTATCATGGCTAATTTTTGTTGGAGAATTCACCACCTATTAATGCCTATCGACTCGTATATCCTGGTTCTAAACGAGTTTTCTGACTGAGGAATGTAATAGAATTGAAGAGGTTGCAACACCGAAAATGCAGGATGCATGGCACGTGCTAACGGTATACATTTTTTTCTGAATTATATCTACATATTTGTCATTTAAATGCATTCTCTTAATACGAAGGACACTGCTTTCCTGTATCAGTAAATTTAGGTAAAAGGCTGTTGGCGTTTCATTGTATTTATCTGTGCTTAACTGTGAAATTTATAAGCTCTGGGAAAAAGCCAAAGGAATTGTTATTTGCATCGATTAGCAACGATAGTAGCTTGTTCGTTGTAAAATCTTTGGTCAGGGAGAGAGGGAGAAGGGTTCTAACGCTGGTAGTGTGCGGAAGTATGGTGTTAACGCTCTCGCAGTAGAAAGTACCATTTTCGGCGGCCTCATGTACACGCACTGGCCAGATGTCTAGTAGCAACAGTATGAACAGCGGACGGGTAGAAGATACTGTATTTGCCCATTCCTGTAATTAGCCGTGGCTCAGCAAGATGCTACCACCAACAACAACAGTTCCAGCAACACAGATTCGTTGTTTGCTCCGAGTTACGTCGTACGCACAGCACAGAAGTAAGACTCTTCATTGGTAGAAAATATTGACGGCTAACTCAGCAGCACAACTGAATGTGATTTGTTGGATAAAATTTATTCAAATAATAATCAATTAAACTCAAGGCGATTGTGTCCTCATTGCCCAAGACATTGTTACCAAGCAGGGTACTTGTTCCTTTTTTCCCTTTTATGCTAACCGAGTAACATAAGAAACAAACTGAATAGTTACAGCCAGTTTATTAATAAATAATTTCACTTTTAAGAATTTTAGCCTTCGCCTACTTCAAATTTACCGTTGCACAACAGAGACTTCAGTATATGACTAAAGTAAAGCAATTTCACTTTTCAAGTTTGAGAATCTATCAGTGGAAAAAATCTAAATCTAAAGAAAATACACTGTTGTGGTTGGCAGGAGAGCCAACCGTATTGCTAAAGGAGGCCGAAATGCACGTGTTTTAGCTCACGCAGGCTGGCGTGAGGTCTGGAACATGACAAGGGAATTAGAATTGAGAAAAACTGACATAGCTGGTGGAATACTTAACTTCAATTCATTAATGGAGAACGTCGCTCTTTATGGTACATAATTCTCAATATCAACAGTACGGATACTGGCGCCTTGCTAGGTCGTAGAAAAAAAAAGGTAGCTGAACGCTATGCTAACTATCGTCTCGGCAAATGAGAGCGTAGAAGTCACTGAACCATCGCTAGCAAAGTCGGCTGTACAACTGGGCGAGTGCTAGGAAGTCTCTCTAGACCTGCCGTTTCGCGGCGCTCGGTCTGCAATCACTGATAGTGACGACACGCGAGTCCGACGTATACTAACGGACCGCGGCCGATTTAAAGGCCACCACCTAGCAAGTGTGGTGTCTGGCGGTGACACCACATATACAAATTAAGACTGTGAAAGTTTTATTAATTTCACATATAGCTTGGAGCACATGGCTGTTAGGTTTGGTATTTATTCTAGTGTTTAATTCTGTTCAAGACAGTAAAAAAGGCTCAGTTGTTCTCACAATAACATGAAATCCAATTTGCAAAATAAGTAATGGCAATTTTAAAAGTGCTTGCTTTTTTTTTTTAATTTCTTTCATGACGTTATGTTGAGGTCACTGAAAGTTGAAACGTTCCCTTTGGATAGTTATAAATGTCAGTGCTGGTAAACCTCTTACGTTATTTGATTTTCAAACAGCTGACCAAAACTGAACGTACTCAGACATTTCTCTCTTTACTTATTCCGATCAACAGTAAACTAACACACAACACTTCTAGCACAACGCAATCTGCCTTTCCATAATCCCTACGAATAATGACCCTGACTAACAATAACCTAGAACTTTCATGAATTACTTATCTCACAAAAATATTCGTTATTCAATGTACTGCAATACAGTGTCCGCCAATACTGCCAGATAAATGAAAGATTCTAACTACTGAAGACACTAATTACTGATAGGCATAGTTATCAAATGAAAGATTTTGATGGAGATCAAACAATGTATTTACCTTAGTAGTGTTCAAAATACTACAATAGCGAATATTCCAACAATGCCAATCAGCCACAGATTGCATACAGCACACGCAGTGATTTTCATACAGAGCGCAACGTGGCGTTACCAACATAAAATCCTAAACAGCCTACTTACAAAGTCATTTTTCAATAACGAAGTTCAGTACTAACATAGTTTAATTTCATATTTTCAAAGTATTACTCGACTGCCTTTTTCAAAATTTAATGTCAAACATGACGTAAGAGTGACTTATCAGTCTTATTTATCATTACATACTCACTTAAAATTAGCGTCAAAAAACGTGGCAGTCTTCAATTGCCAGGTCAGTGTTTAACAATAAATGTTTTTCTTTCCCATCATCTTGTACAGGGTTTTGGATGTAAATTGCGCTAGTGAGCTGGCGACTGTTAATTATTTCCTTTTCGTTCAATAAGTATAACTTTTGGATGCATGATCAGTGGTACCCCTTATCTGTCCAGTGTTGTTCTTGAGTGAATGCACTAAATAATGTTTCTTTTCCAAATTATAGGCCTGTTCGGGTGAGCTATTTTTTATTTTTAGTAGACTTTCCATCAGAAGGGTCGATTGTACACTTTCCTCCTACTTATCGGTATCACTTCTTCGGGAAAGATAGCCTTATCCAATTAGTTAAAGTCCATTAGGCACACACGCGATCCGCGGTCATACTTTATATCGCAAACAGGATAGGCCGATTAGTAAGAAAGAGGTTCCAAGGTACGTGGGTGGCAAGAGCGATAATTAAGTGCAGGGAGTCCCTCAGTCTTGGAGAGACTTACAGTTTGGGACTGTGCGCACCTCAGCAGTCTGAAGAAATTCTTCCTTTCTGTGCTTCGGTGTCTTCTACTAACCATCTGTCTATCAAAAATTCTTCACAGGGATATGAAAGGCGGGAGAACAATAGTCCGAGTGGAGAGAAGTAGTTCCCGAAACGCAAAGTAACACAATTACGTGCTGACAATGGGTATTTAAAGTTAAAGAAAAGGTTTTATTTGTAGTATGAAGGTAGATGGACTCTTGAACTATATGCGAAGCATTCTTGGAATGTGAGAAGAATTGAAACTAGGGAGCAAAGATGAGGAATAATGATCAGAGCCCATAGAAAACGCTAACTATTAAAGGAGCAATACGTTTAAGTTTTTCTGTGGTAGTACTTATGGGAGCAAGACGTTATTATGTAGTTGTAAGATGTGAAAGGAGAGTCCTGTAACATGTGTGGAACGGACTGAGCAGCCATGAACGCCGGTCATACATTAGAATAGTCTTGTATGTATATTACGTATATTAAAGTGACCCAAAAATTAAACAGAACAAGACACTAGCAGAAAGTGCGGTTCTGGTTGACATAGAAAAGTAATATGCCAGTGTGAAAGTTACGAATAAAGGGGTATTATATAAGATAAAGTAAGATATTAAAAAAAACACAAAAAGGTGGCTTGAATGATTCCGAGGCCTCAAACAAATAGGTTCACAGTTGGTGTCATAGGCAACCAAAGACAGTAATTAGAAATTGGAGTCGTGAAATGATAGTAGACACAGTGCAAAATTACTGTCAGTGTAGTATCTAATAAAAATGTTATACACTCCTGGAAATGGAAAAAAGAACACATTGACACCGGTGTGTCAGACCCACCATACTTGCTCCGGACACTGCGAGAGGGCTGTACAGGCAATGATCACACGCACGGCACAGCAGGAACACCAGGAACCGCGGTGTTGGCCGTCGAATGGCGCTAGCTGCGCAGCATTTGTGCACCGCCGCCGTCAGCCAGTTTGCCGTGGCATACGGAGCTCCATCGCAGTCTTTAACACTGGTAGCATGCCGCGACAGCGTTGACGTGAACCGTATGTGCAGTTGACGGACTTTGAGCGAGGGCGTATAGTGGGCATGCGGGAGGCCGGGTGGACGTACCGCCGAATTGCTCAACACGTGGGGCGTGAGGTCTCCACAGTACATCGATGTTGTCGACAGTGGTCGGCGGAAGGTGCACGTGCCCGTCGACCTGAGACCAGACCGCAGCGACGCAAGGATGCCCGCCAAGACCGTAGGATCCTACGCAGTGCCGTAGGGGACCGCACCGCCACTTCCCAGCAAATTAGAGACACTGTTGCTCCTGGGGTATCGGCGAGGACCATTCGCAACCGTCTTCATGAACCTGGGCTACGGTCCCGCACACCGTTAGGCTGTCTTCCGCTCACGCCCCAACATCGTGCAGCCCGCCTCCAGTGGTGTCGCGACAGGCGTGGATGGAGGGACGAATGGAGACGTGTCGTCTTCAGCGATGAGAGTCGCTTCTACCTTAGTGCCAATGATGGTCGTATGCGTGTTTGGCGCCGTGCAGGTGAGCGCCACAATCAGGACTGCATACGACCGAGGCACACAAGGCCAACACCCGGCATCATGGTGTGGGGAGCGATCTCCTACACTGGCCTTACACCTCTGGTGATCGTCGAAGGGACACTGAATAGTGCACGGTACATCCAAACCGTCATCGAACCCATCGTTCTACCATTCCTAGACCGGCAAGGGAACTTGCTGTTCCAACAGGACAATGCACGTCTGCATGTATCCCGTGCCACCCAACGTGCTCTAGAAGGTGTAAGTCAACTACCCTGGCGAGTAAGATCTCCGGATCTGTCCCCCATTGAGCATGTTTGGGACTGGATGAAGCGTCGTCTCACGCAGTCTGCACGTCCAGCACGAACGCTGGTCCAACTGAGGCGCCAGGTGGAAATGGCATGGCAAGCTGTTCCACAGGACTACATCCAGCATCTCTACGATCGTCTCCATGGGAGAATAGCAGCTTGCATTGCTGCGAAAGGTGGATATACACAGTACTAGAGCCGACATTGTGCATGCTCTGTTGCCTGTGTCTATGTGCCTGTGGTTCTGTCAGTGTGATCATGTGATGTATCTGACCCCAGGAATGTGTCAATAAAGTTTCCCCTTCCTGGGACAATGAATTCACGGTGTTCTTATTTCAATTTCCAGGAGTGTAGATGTCTAGTATTTAAGTGACAATAGAATTGAATGGGATAGAAAGTGGTGTGTTGGGAGGAGAAATGAGAGTCAGTAGTATTAAGCTTAAACATCGCAAAAGCAGATTGAAGGTGTCGCTAATGAGAAACGTAGCACCTACAGACGGACACCCCTTGAGGACGGAGAAAGTTGACTGGTCGGACCAGAGGCTGCAAAAGAGTAAAAAAGTAGATTTTTTTAAAATAATAATTAGTGCAGACGGTCAGAGTAAAATTTGCAGAAGAGTGTAAATCAAAAGCGTATTTGCGCAGAAAGCAACTGGGAAAGTATAAGGTAAAAAGTGTCTATTTTAAGGGCGGAGTGGTAGCTGACGTCACAAGCGGTTTATTTGGGGAGAAGGAGTGCATATCTCGCCATTGTATAGGACTATCGGTTAGACCAGGAAGCAGTACCGATGGCCGGCAGTTACGCTACTGCAACATTACCAATAAGCTTTCCTTCTTGGCTAAATCTGCATAAGACGGTGACAAAGTAAAGTTCGCGTAGGTGGTGAACTTATTTTGAATTTGAATGAACGTTTATCTGAATATGTGACAATTACTGAGACGCAAATAGTTAACTGAACAAAGGTTACTGCGCGCAACAACAGTCATTGAGCACGGTAAGTCAGCTGCTGTGCTCACTGCTGCTGTTGCAATTCTGTTTTTGTTTTCTGCCAATGATCATTACGACCAATTGGTTGTGATCATGCTTAATTTTATGTATCACATAAAAGTAAAGAATGAGTTCCGTGGTATCAGGTAATATAAGATACTGGCCTTGTTCACTGAAAGACCCACGGGGGGGCTGAGTGAATTACATTAATACGATCGCAACTGGGATTAGCCTGATTGAGACAAAAACCAAATGCAATCAGTACCCAACAGTGATCTTAGACCCACTTAGTGGGGCACATCCGTCTGACCGCGCCTGGCTGCATGCTGGCATGCAAACTGCGATTTTGCAGCTTGTTTGTAATAAATTGTATCAAAGGATTTTGATGCCAACGTGTCTCTTGAATATGATTTTATCAGAGCTGCGTTGCATTATTTACTAGCACCCGAATTCCTCTCCAAAACCTTAGTCTAAACATTTGCTAAATCCAGAATACACAGGGTGCGCAATACAGTACGAACGGCTGAACTGTAGGGAAGGGCAGGTAAGACTACAGGTCGAGAAATTGCGGAGGCTGACTACGTTGCCACCCCACAGGTAAGTCACAAAGACGACCTGCCACGCACTTCAGCCTAGGGAATGTTACACTATCAATTAATAAATATTCTTTAATCTCGTTTCTTATTAGCAGTATCAGCTTATTCCTAAGAATAGGCAGCTTTGACTTAGTTAGTACTCGGCAGAATACCAACCCGCATTTGGATCTGACTTCCTTAACTGTTGTGCAGAAAGGTGTGCCACATACCGCTGCATCCGTTTTCAATAAACTAATACAAGAATTCAAAATTCTTAGCAGTAATCCATGTGCTTTCAAATCGAAACTTAAGAGATCCTCATTTGACACTCCTCTTCTGTTGAGGAATTCCATGGAAAATTAACCTGATGCTTAAATTATATTGATGATAGCGTCACTTAAACTTATGGATTGATTTTGGTTCATAAGCATTTTATGTTATTACTTTTATGATTTAATTTCATATACTGGCACGTTTCATGACCTCGAAAATTTTCTCCTATATTTGGTCATAAGGAACTTGCGATGTAAATTAAAATAAATACATAAAACCCGCCGCTTGCAATAGCGTGCTGATAGTCTTTATTCGTCAGCGGCCTAGAGTATCTTCATTGGTCGGTGACGTGCAAGTAATTCATTCGTCTGGTGATCGCACTGGTGGCGATGTTCAAAGGGCCGCTTGGGATACCGGCTCAAGCAGTATCGGTAAGGTACAGTACTATAATTTGGTGGAGGGGTGGGGGTGGGGGGAGGAGGAGTACTGTATACCGTCTGACACAGTCAGGGATAATTATTTCAACATATTGGAGAACCACTGCTGGGGAGCATGCCTGGTGAGCAATCGAGTCAACTATCGACGCCTCTTCCAGATATATGGACTGCCTATGCCAGAATGACCTGACAGGCGATGCGACGTGTCCAGAGGCTGCGTCGCCGCTTTCTGCCACCACCTATCCTTTGCGACGTCGCGTGGTCCCCTGTGCCCCGCGCGCTTAGCGTCAAGTGACAAAGTAGAGCGACTTTGGCTGTCTCTAGTCATATCAGGGGTACGCCATGGGCAACAAAAGCCAACCCCCTGCCTCCTGTTCTCTGAACACCTAATATGCAGTGCTGACTGCTACATCGACTCGGATATTACATGGACTTTGCTCCTGGACTGCACCTCAGATCCCTCCTGCCGCACAAGACAACTTCCCAGCGTCTGGAGTATTCATTTCTCTGCTTTGAGGTCAGACTGTAACGTTATGCTGTCAACAGGCACTGACTGAGAACTGGTAGATACCGGAGGTTTGATCCGACAATGCATACTCGTTATCAGTAGTGCACTAGTAATATACAAATTCAAAGAATCAAATTTCCATATATGAAACATCTTCAAACTTTTAATTACAAATGAGTTAGTGTGTTAAATTGTGACCTTAAACATGTAAGCAAGTAAATGATTAGACAAGGTTTGGAATTGGGTTTACAGTTAGTTGGGAGACGTTGAGCGATTTAGCTCTCAAATTCTGTTTGAATACAATAATTTGCGCTTCCTAAGCTGCACTGATGTAATACTTGTCTTACAATGTTAGGTGTTTAACATGAGACAGGCCCATTATCCACGCGACTTGGGTATAGTCTAGGCCTGGAGAGTACCAATTTATAGCCTGTACTGCAACAAATGCAGGCCTTTTACCCTGAATGTGTGACTTTCAGTCGCCCCTCACTCATTCCGCCTCTTCTACTCCACCCACGTTGTACTCGCAGTCCTCTACATACCACTGATGCAGTGGCAGTCTGCACTACTTTCATTACCGCAGTTTCTGTAATGATTGTTACTCTCCATTCTCTAATATGACTGTTGTATCACCGTACGTCTTACATCCAACCGTGCCACCAGAAGTCGTACAGAGAAAACATTAGTCTTTAACTTTCCTCATCTCTTTGTTCCTCTGGCGTGATGTACATATTCATTCATTCCTCTAGGCATAACATTCACACAATAAAAAAATTACACATGCGCTATTTAACACAAATCCGTACATACTATTAAAATGGAAGTATATGCAACAGTCTAAGTGCAAATGATAGATGACGGTGCACTTAACAATATAATACTAGTATTTAAGTCATTTGCAAATTAACAGTTATACCTAACATGAGTCATATGTTTATGGTTCGATAATACCCTCCAAATACATGTGGCAAGCAAACCATTAATGTTTATTTTCCCCTGGGCAGCAGGTCAGGTGTTAAAGTATGGACGCGTGGACGCCAAACAGTTAGTCGATGCTGCCAAGTGTAGTCCACTAAGTGGCGCAGTTGCAACTTTGCTGAAAATAACAGGAAATAAATAATATGACATGTTAGCAGAGAGACTTCTCGACACAGAGAAGAAACAACCAACATGTTGATGTGTATAAATCTTAATGTACAATACATAAAAATATCTTCACCTATTCCTGTTACACCCTGTATATGAAAAGTATTGTGTACATGGAATATCTTACTTAAAGTAAAAACAGATTAGGATTAATTAGATTCTGATTGAAAGTTACTTGGTTGTCAGCAAAAATAGCAGGATTCATTCCTCCCACAAACTGATTTTGCTGTGGTCTTCAGTCCAAAGGCTGGTTTGATGCAGCTTCCATGGCAGTCTATCGTGTGCAAGGCATTTCATCTCCAAGTAGCTTCTGCAACCTACATCCCTCTTGGTCTCCCTCTACTATTTTTACCCCACACGCCTCCCTAGAATACTAAATTGGTGACCCCTTGATACATCAGAATGTGTCCTACCAACTGATCCCTTCTTTTGGTCAGTTTGTACCACAAATTTCTTTCCTCCACAATTCTATTCAGTACCTCCTCATTATTGATGTAATATACCCATCTAATCTCTAGCATCCTTCTGTACAACAACATTTCAAAAGCTTCAAAATGGTTCAAATGGCTCTGAGAACTATGGGACTTAACATCTATGGTTATCAGTCCCCCAGAACTTAGAACTACTTAAACCTAACTAACCTAAGGACACAACACCCAGCCATCACGAGGCAGAGAAAATCCCTGACCCCGCCGGGAATCGAACCCGTGAACCCGGGCGTGGGAAGCGAGAACGCTACCGCACGATCACGAGATGCGGGCTCAAAAGCTTCTATTCTCTTGTTGTCTAAACTATTTAACATCCATTTTTCACTTCCAAACATAGCTACACCCTATATAAATACTTTCAGAAATGACTTTCTAACTCTTAAATCTATATTCGATATTAACAAATTTCTCTTCTTCAGAAACGCTTTCCTTGTCATTGCCAGTCAACATTTTATATCCTCCCTACTTCTAATATCATCTGTTTCTTGATTCCCAAATAACAACACCCATTTTTTATTTTAATTTCTCATTTCCTATTCTGATTCCCTCAGCATTACATCAGCATTGGACTGCATTCGATTATCCTCGTTTTGCTTTTCTTGATGTTCATCTTATGACCTCCTTTCAAGGCACTGTCCATTCCATTGCACTCCTCTTCCAAGCCCTTTACCGTCTCTGACAAAGTTGCAACCCTCAAAGTCTTTATATCTTCTCCCTGGATTTTAATTCCTACTCCAAATATTTCTTTTGTTTCCTTCACTGCTTGCTCAATATACAAATTGAATAACATCGGGGACACGCTACAACACTCTCTCCTTCCCTTCTCAACTACTGCTTCTCTTTCATATCCCCCCCCCGTCCTGTAACTGTCATCTAGATTTTGTACGAATTTCAAGCAGTCGTTTGCTCCCTGTATTTTACCCTTGCGAACTTTATAATTTGAAAGAGAGTATTCCAGTCAACATTGTCGAAACCTTTCTCTAAGTTTACAAATGGATTAAAAGTAGGTTTGCCCTCCCTTAACCTGTTTTCTATGGAACGTCGTAGGGTGAGCATTGCCTCGCGTGTTCCTACATTTCTCCACAATCCAAACTGATCTTCCCCAAGGTCGGCTTTTACGAATTTTCCCTTTCTTCTGTAAAGGATTCGTGTTAGTATTTTGTAGCCATGATATATTAAACAGATAGTTCGTTAACTTTCACACCTGTCACCACCTGGTTATTATATTAGTCTACAAGTCTGAGGGTTATTTCCCCTGTCTCATACATCTTGCACACTAGATGGAAGAGTTTTATCAGGGATGGCTCTTCCAAAGCTATGAGTAGTTCTAAAGGAATATTGTCTACAATGGGGCCTTTCTTTCGACTTAAGACTTTTAGTGCTTTGTCAAATTCTTCACACAGTATCATATCATTGTCCCCTACAACCTCTTCAATTTCGATAATATTGCCTTCAATTGCATCTCAATTCTACAGACCATCTACTTACCCCTTCCACCTTTACCCTTTCCCTTCTTTGCTTAGGAATGGTTTTCCTCCTGAGCTCTTGACATTCATACAGTGGTTCTCTTTCCTCCAAAGGTCTATTTAATTTTCCTGTTTTTTTTCTTTCTCTTCTTTTTCCTGCTATTTAATTCCAGTCGCCCATGAATATTAAATTTTCAGCTCACTGAACTATCTAACTAATTCTCATCATATATTTACTGAATCTCCTCGACAACTGCTGAGCTATTTGGCACATAAACTGTACTACTGTGGTGGGTGTCTGCTTCTTATCTCTCTTGGCTACAATAATGTGGTCACTATGCCGTTCATAGTAGCTTATCCACGTTTCTACTTTTTTTACTCATTATTAAACCGACTTGTGACTTTTTTATTTATAACCCAGTATTCATCTGGCCGGTGGCCCTGTTTCTCCTGTCATCGAACCTCACTAATTTCCTCTATATCATACTTTAATATATCTATTTCACTTTTTACATTTTCTAAAGTAGCTACCCAATTAATGGATCTGACATTCCACGCTGCAATCCGTATACAGCCAATTTTGTTTCTCATGATGATGACATCCTCCTGAGTAGTTCCCGTCCAGAGGTCGGCATGGGGGTGTATTTTACCTCCGGAATATTTTATCCAACAGGAAGCCGTCGTCATTTAACTGCTCAGTAGTGCTGCATGCCCTAGAGAAAAATTATGGCTGTTGTTTCCCTTTGCTTACAGCTGTTCACAGCACCAGCACAGCAAGGCCATTTTGGCTGATGTTACAAGGCTAGACCAGTCAATCATTCAGACTGTCGCCCCTGTAAAGGCATCTGCCCTTCTTCAGGAACCACACGATTATCTGGCTTCTCAACAGATATTCCCTACGCTGCGGTTGCCCTTGTGGTACAGCCTCCTCACCAACGGCCATGTCTATGGTTCAGGGGCCAGGTGCTCACATGTAGGCAAAGAAATTTTGTTACATTAAGATGGGTCTGGAAAAGCTTTGTTAACATGTTACAACTTATTTTCTTTCAACCCATTAATTATGGGAAACACACAAGAACAGAAGATTAGAATCGTAGCGAACATGTAGTCTTGGAGACATCTGATTACGTTGTACACCACCAGTGCTTTGTTTTATACGTCCCTGTTGCCATGCGACGTATGTCATCGCTTGCTTATAGGTAACGTCAAGTGCTTCTGCTATCAGTATGACAGTTGCAAGCACGCGATATACTGGGCAGAGTTCATCACACACTAGGCTCGTGCAATGATACTGTACACAAACGCACAGGTGGCAGACGCCCGTTTGGTGTATGCGTTAACTGATGGCAAATGCCCGCGCTCGACTTTTGTGCCGGGAGAGATATCCGGATTGAAGGTGTCCCGAAAGGAAAACTTTTGAAGTTATTGTACGTCGTCTTAGGGAACGTGAAGCACTTAAGCCTGTAATCGCTATCGCAGAGAACCTATAAGGACGAAGACACCGCTGCGGAAGACGGTGATTCTTCACGCAGTTGGCGACGAACCTAGGATCAGTATAAGATATGTAGCTGCAACACTGGATGTATCAGTCTGCACGTACGGCATATTGAACATTTTCTCCGAGGAAGAGTTGCATGTGGTATGCCGATGCGTTCAGTTTGTGTGTGTATCCCATTAATTATTGAGTTGGAGGAAATGAGTTATTACACCATCATGGCAGATCTTATTAATGCTGTTAGGCATGTTAACATGGGGCTGGTGAAGGCACTGATGGCGGAGGCCAGTCGTTAACATGGGGCTGGTGAAGGCACTGACGGCGGAGGCCAGTCGAGTCTGACAATAGATCGAGTTTCACTAGGCATGGCCTGCAAGTCAACAGATTTGGGAACGGAATGCTGGCAAAGTTTGTAGGTGGGCGTTGGTGGGATCACTCATAGAAAACTTCTTGTAGTAGTTAATGTTAGAGCTGCACCATTTTTCGACTGAAATTAGGAATCCCTGCCTAAAAGAAGTCTCTCTAACTAAGGAATCACCTTCAGAGGAGTCAGTTATACAAGTAAAGAAAGAATTAGCATATTTCATCAAAATATAAGATGTATTAGATAAAGTTAGTGAACTGCTTATAGATATTGACTCTGACATTATTGGTATATCAGAGCACCACTTAAATAATTTGACAATTTACGGACTTTCTTTTACAGGAAAAAGATTAGTTGGCTGTTTTTCAAGGAGTTCCTTGCGGAGTGGGGAGTGGTTATGTATTTAAACCACAGTGTTCCATTTGCGTCTGTACACGTGTCACAGTACTGCGCTGAACAGGTATCTGAATGTTGAGCAGGAGCAGCTGAATTTAGTGAAACTGAACTTCCAAATGTTGTAGTTTATACGTACCCTAAGTCTGACTTCAAAGCATATATTCTCAAGCTAGAGAGGATTCTTGGTTCACTTTATAGGAAGTAACAAAAATTAGTTATATGTGGTGATTTCATCATTAATTTTGTATGTGATTGTGCAAGAAGAAGGATATTGGAAGATCTCCCAAATTCGTATGATCTGATGTAGATTGTGTTTTCCCGAACCAGGTTGCAGAGGAACAATAGTACAGCCAAATACAATATTTTTATTCGTTCTTATTTACTAGATATACATTCTGTTAGCGAAAGGGCGAAAGGTCTTTCAGACCGTGATACACAAATCTTAACATTAAAAGGTTTTTGTAGTCAAACAAATGATATTCATAATTACAAACTATGGAATAATGCTAATCCAAAGCCAGTACAGCGTTTTTGAACCTTGTTAAGGAACAAGACTGGCAAGATGTTTATTGTGACGATAACATAGATGACAAATATAATGGTTTCTTTAACACCTTTCTCATGCTCTTTGAAACTTGCTTTCACTTAGAATGTCCTAAAGAGGCTACTAACAGTGAAAGGCAGTCTGCGTTACTGAATAGTGGGATAGAAATACCACGTGGAACAAAGTGGGAATTATATCAAAATGTTACAATTAGTCACGATCAAGCTATAGTAGCCTATAACAAACAGTATCGTAAGGTGCTTAAAAATTTCATTCCTAAGGCGAAGAGTATGTGGCATGCAAACAGAATAGCTAATTCACAGGTTAAAATTAAAACCATATGTTCAGACATGAAGGAAGTATCTGGTCAGCAGCACAAGGTCAATGAAATTAAGTCAGTTCGTAGTAAAAATAATAGTGTTAGTGATAAGTTACATATATGTACAGTATTTAACAATCACTTTGTGTGTATTGATGTTTAATTAATTAATAACTTGTTTCTACAGGGAATCATAAAACTCTCTTGGAAAATGCCTTTCCGAGACTGATGTCTGAAATACTTCACTGTTATACTTACAAGAGGAGATTGATTCAATAATTAAATCAGTGAACACTAACAACTCTCACCGATATCATGGAGTTCTTAGGAGAACATAAACATGTTAGCCATGTACTTAGCCATATTTGTATTTTTTCCTTTAAGGATTGTCCATTTCCTAAAGCGTTAAAATACTTAGTTGTAAAGCAGCTTTACAAAAAGGGAGAAATTGATAATGTAGGCAATTTTAGACTCATATCTATGCCACCAGTAAAATTACCAAATATGCAGCAACCAGTCGCAAAATCATGTTTTATTTATTCACTTTTGCAGATCGATTTCAACTGATTAACAGCCATCATCGGTGCTTTCAACCAATATGCGCCCTGAGTAGTAATACTGTCTTAAGAAGAGGTCAAACATAGATTCTGCTTAAGACAGTATTACTACTTAGGGCACATATTAGTTGAAAGCACCGATGATGGCTGTTAAGCGGTTGAAATCGATTTGCAAAAGTGAATAAATAAAACATGATTTTGAGACTGGTTGCTGCATATTTGGGAATTTTGTGGTTTACAGTCGCTGCACGACTTGGGAACCACATGGAGCCCACCATTCACATGCAACCAGTATTTGACAAAGTGGTTGGAAAGGCTTTGCATGTAAGAATAATAATCATTCTTTCACATAATTTGCAATAAATAGAAGTTCGGTTTTAGAAGTTGTTTAAGAACAGAAAGTTATATATTCTTTTTTCTCTCTGGGGTACATTATGGATTAAATAAGAGGTTTCGAACGCTATACATGTTTTTTTTTAATTGAACTAAGGTTATTGATTGTGTTGATCACAAAAAATTGCTCCACAAGTTGGACCATTATGGAATATGGGGAGCAGCTCATACTTGGTTCACCTCTTACTTTAACAACAGACAGCGAAAGATTGTTATCCACAGTGCTGAGAATGGCTACGATGTGGGGTCTGAGTGTGACATGGTCAAATGGGGGTGCCCCAGGTATCAGTGCTGGGGCCATTCCTGTTCCTTATTCACAAAAATGAGAAGTTTTGTAGTATTACAGGTGATTCTAAATTATTACTGTTTACTGATGACACTAGCTTAGTAGCAAAGGATGTTGTGTGCAATATTAACACAGTTCCAAATAGTGCAGTTCGTGATTTATAGAAAATAAAGTAACGGTAAATCGCAATAAGACTCAATTTTCACAGTTTCTAACAGAATTCAACAAATCACGACGTTTTAATTTCACGGAATGGTCATATGATTAGTGAAACTGAAAAAATGAAATTTATATGCAATCAGATAAACATAAACTGTCGTGGGAAGCTCACTTTCACGATTTTGTTCAAAGATTTAATGCTGTCACCTTTACAGTTCGAACGGTATCTGAATTAAGTGATCGTTCGACACCAAAAGCACAACATTTTGAAAGGACATTTTTCGTTCAAAAACAGGCGGTTTGGCGAATAAATGGTGTAAGTTCACGAATCTCTTGTCGACGACTGTTCACTAGTCTGGATATTCTGCCATTGGCCGCGCAACAAAAATATTCTTTACTCTCGTTTCTTCTTAGCAGTATAAATTTATTTCAAAGATTTAGTAGCTTTCACTTAGTTTATACTAGGGACACACACAGTCTGCATTTGGATCGCACTTCCTTGACTCTTCTGCAGAAAGGTGTGCAGTATACTGCTTCATACATTTTCAGTAAGGTACGACAAGGATTCAAAAATGTTAGCCGTAACTCACGCGCTTTCAAATCTAAACAGAAGAGTTTCTTCATGGACGCCAATTCGAGGCCCTATCGTGCATATCTTGTGAATGACTTCCTTCAGCATAACCTCGCTCGACTAGAGTGCCCAGCATTTTCTCCAGACATTAACCCCATCGAACATGCCTGGGTTGGATTGAAAAGGGGTGTTTATGGACGACATGACCCACCAACCACTCTGAGAGATCTACGCCAAATAGCCGTTGAGGAGGGGGACATTCTTGACGGGCAGTGCCACGATGTATGCCACGATGAATACAGGCATGCATCAAAGCAAGAGGACGTGCTACTGGGTATTAGAGGTACCGGTGTGTATAGCAATTTGGACCACCACCTCTAAATGTCTCCGTTTATGGTGGTACAATATGCAGTTTGTGGTTTCAATGAGCAATAAAAAGGGCGGAAATGATGTTTATGTTGATTTCGATTCCAATTTCCTGTACAGGTTCCGAAACTCTTGGAACCGAGATGATGCATAAACTTTTTTCATGTATGTATATTAGCTCCAAAATGCATACCTTAAGAGTAACGAGCTCTTTCTCATTTTCGGTACTGTGAAACCAATGTCTTCTACCACCATTTGTTTAATTTCTATATTTTTGAGGATAGTCGTAAAGACCAAAACGAGAAAAATTGTCTAGTAAACATGTGCTTAAAAACATATCCTTTAAGAGCTATGTATACTTCTTCAGTAAAAGAGATTCTGTCACAGTAATGAAGATAGACGAGTGCTCATAGCTCTTAAGGTATACACAGTAGAGCACATGTTTACTGGATATTTTTTTCTTGTGGCTGTCAGCACCACCACCTCTCAAAATATCGAAAGAGAGGAGCTTGCAGTTGAAGAGATTTGCTTCACAGTATCAAGAATGAAAAAATGCTCATAGATTTTATTGTATACATTATAGAACCCATGTTTACTAAATTGTTTTGTTTCGAATGATCATTCCTTTCGTATTTTTTCATCTTGACCATTACTCTGGGAGGTCCTGTATTTGTTCCAACGATGGTCTTTAACTTGCTTGACTTTCCTTTTCACTAGAGTTGCTTATATTTTATAATTAGCCTCAGATATTTACCACAAGGGATACTTTACACTATAAGTAGGTCTGCTTCTTATCTTAAGATATCTCAGAACGCTTCAGAAAGAAACTTTACTTTTATGTACCTAATGCTTCGGTTTCTGCTTTAATTGGCGCTCCGTTTATATTATTAATCCACTTTTAAATTTAAACTTATGTGCTATTCAAGTCCTTCTTGATACAGAAACCGGATACTCTCTTCTAGGTAAGTAGTTTTATTTTTGTGACTAACAGTAAGTGGTCTGAACAACCGCCTAGACCTCTGAATTTTGTCTCGACTGATGGCCAACTGAACGCGCTCTCATTAAATTATAGGTTCAGGGTAACCAACACGTCTTTTAGGTATTAAAAGGCCCTCAAAGATATCTGGTCAACTAGAGGCTCTGTCAGAAATATAGACCGCATATTGCTGGATGCATCTGGCCGTAACCAGACACTCTCTGCCGCTAATGTTTCGACCGTTAACCGCTCAACTATCTTCAGTTCCCGTCGAACAGGTTGATGTGTGTTCCACATTTTGCCAAAAGCGTGTAATCTGGCACTGGGTGTACCTGGGTGGTACTGTCCCTATGTCGAAGAGAATGTTTTAAACAACGTCCGTAACAGCGAGATCACGGTAGTACACATCTCTGCCGCCCATGTGGTACACGTTCCACGATAATATGCGTGCTTTCTCATATAAACGTGGCTCGGCATACCGCTGTGTAACGTGGATGAACATGGCTGCACGCTTTACAGACTAAATATTAGCAGCAGACAAAGTGTAAATACGGCTGAATTTCCGCAGTTTTGTGGGTTATATGTGTCATTAACTGCACTATGTTAGTGGAACTTACTAATTAAGTTATTTCTTCTAAATTTCATGATCATTTTCAAAGGTTTCATAATTACAAGTTTTTCGTTTATTTCCGTGAAACGTCGTCAACAAGTCTCTCTCTCCCTCTGTCTCTTATACACGAACACACATCGAACACCAATTATGCACACACGAACACACACCAAACACCAACTATACACACACTAACACACGAACACATACGAAACACCAATTATACACACCCAATCACGTACTCCCACATACCCTCAAAATTTTTATATCTCTCTGAGACAATAGGCAACACTATCTCAGGAATAATTTAAAAATTCTGTACATAAAAATGAATTTTTTCACATACCACGATTTTGAATCACACAAAAATGAAGAAAACAATTTCTCCGAACGCCATACAAATTCCTAACTTCATGCAGATATTCACGAAAATCTTTCATTGTAAATTATAAATACCTGTGAAAATATTTGTAACATATAAGACTAAAAACGTGGGGTGCCTGCGATAGAAAATAGTGAGGAGGTGAACTGTTCAGGCATTAATTATTAAGTAGTGTAATAGAAGGCGGGTAGTTACTCATGCATCAGTCAATTGTTGCACGTGTCCCACTTTTTTTTCGTTTTAAATCTTACAAATATTTCCGTAGCTACTAAAAATTCGCAATCACAAACTGTATGGGTTACGTATATGTTTGTAGCCAATAGATATGATTTTATACATTTTAACCCAATTTTTTTAAAAAATATTAATTTTTGTTAAATAATCTTTTCTGCTTTTCAATCTTGTGAGCATGAAATTTTTCACTCGACTTGCGAGTATGGATAACCATCAGCTGTATAATAGAATGATGACAATGAAAATGTGTGATGGACCGGGACTCGAACCCAGGTGATGCAGGGAATGTGGACTAGATCCCCTTTCCGGCACAAATTGTCATTAGTAATTCTGGTACCCCGCGCCAGCAACGCCATACGTCGTGCAGAAGGAACTAAGTTAAGTGAAAAGCTGTTAAAACTTTTACTAACCCGCACTAAAAGACTGTCGGTGACGGAACTGCCAGAAGAAGCCGAGGTTAAACTTAAATTAGAACCTATGTCTGTTGAGGGAACTGTAAATCCAGACAACGATTCGAGTGTAAATATTTATGAAAATAGTAATGTTAAAGTGAAATATGAAGTATTGTCTCCTGACAGTAGTGTGAAAAGGGGCAATGATTCAATAATAGAGACCCCTGTAGTAAAGCAGAAATCAGAAATTGTTAATTTATTGTATGATAGTTTCTCTGATGAATTAAAAATGAAACAGACATCAGAGGTGGTAGAGTTTAAACAGGAGAATTTAGATATGACTGATCGGTCAGAAGCTTCATTTAGTTTTGATGATTCTAGTGTTGAAGCTAGTTTTTCGTCACCTGAGTGTAATAAAAAGCAAGCTAGTGAGCAACACAAAGATACCTGGGCTATGGATTTAAATGTCATATTACAAGCAATAGCGGCCAGTAATGCAAAAATGTCAGCCAGTAATGCTAGAATGACAGCTGAATTAAAGTCTGAAATAAGTGAACAGGTCAAAAGCAGTAATGCTGAATTAAAGTCTGAAATAACTGAGGTCAAGAGCAGTAATTCTGAATTAAAGTATGAGATTGTGACCAGCCAAACTAATTTTAATAAACGGTTTGAGGCAATGGACAATGAATTAGAATCCAATAAAGCTGAATTAGAAACTTTCTTCAAGGCTGGTTGCAATAAGTTAAAAGAGGATCTGGATAGTTTTAATTATCTAATTGATTCAACCGTGAGGATATTAAGAAAAAGGTTGCTCAACAGTTATCTGAGATGTATAAAACAGTAAAATCGGAAATTTCTGAGATTCACAAAGACTTCCAAATGGAAGATGCGAAGCTGTAGCACAAGTTAACAGAAAAGGTAGAGGCGGAATCTGAACTGTGCTCACATAGGTTTAAAGATGTTAATATATAAGTAAACATATGTCAAACAGGAGTAGATGTAATCAAAACTGGTACTACTCATATTGTGCAAAGAGTACATAATGTTGAAATGAGAGTAGAAAATATTAATACTAACATTGCTAATATTGAGAGTAAAGTAGCTTCACTAACTTCTGCTAATGGTAGTACGCAACAAGTTGTAGCGGCAAACGCCGCTTTTATCGGGCGTCGGCAGTTCTTGCGGTTCGATCCAGATAAAAATATCCACCCGCTAGATTTCTGGAACGTCTTTGAAGATGTGATTCCACCAACTTGGTCTGAACGAGAGAAAATCTCATTTATTAGAAGCCATTTAGCAGGTGACGCCATGCGTTGGTCAGCTGATGTTATGTTGAAGTGTAAAACATTAGTGGAATTTAAAACAGCTTTCATTAATGAGTATTGGTCTAGTAATAAGCAAAATGAAATGTTGAGAGATTTTTGGAGTGGAAAACGCTTCAATGTAGGCAAGGAATATATTAAAGGGTTTGTTAGGTCATGGATCTCACGTTTGTCTCATTTGGCCGAAAAGCTAAAACCTGAAATGATAATACTAGGTCTTGAAGCCAAACTGCCATGGTATTGGCAAACTAGAATTATATCTGCCCCTAGAGACAATCTTGATCGTTTCATTGAGTATTTGGAACGTGTAGAACGTGTTGCTGCCAACGAGGAGCAAGCACGTAATAACAGAAATGCTAATAACACTAGTAGTAATTTTAAGAACGAGCAGAATGGCAATATAAACATCAGAACTGTAGGTGTTCGCCATCCTAAGAGAGGTAGGAATTGGAGAAATAATTATCAGAACCAACAATGGCATCCAAATGATAGTAATTTTGTTCCGAACAAAATTATGCAGGTAAACAACAGTGCATAAAGCAATGCTATGCCACTTAACTATAATGGGAATAAAGGAAACAGTAGTAGACCGAGGCAGGAAAACTAGTTCCCGTCTATGAGGACACTGGCGCTCACCAGGCCGTTACTTTTCCCAAGCCAGTAATTACAGTAATTGGTAAGACAGATCAGAATACACAGACTGAACACGTGGATGAGGGTCGGTAGCATCTAAGGATACAGCAGAAATATTAGATCACTCACAGTATTTGATAGATGCCGTGTTAGAGACGCTTTCTCAGTGGGAAGAGAAAGAGAAGGAGCAGCAGTGTAACGGTAGGGAAGAGCTACAAAATACTGAATTGTCAGGTGAAGAAGCAGAAGGAATTCATGCTTATATTTACGATGAGGATGATGTGCTCTTATCTAAAGTGCCTGTGCAGGATGCTGATATGTACTAATAGATTTAGGACAGGAGGTAAGTAAGAATGTAGAGGATAGCCCGTTGGGGGTCGATGAACCCAGTAGCTGTGAGCAGTTGACACTTGAGAAGGAACCCGACGATAATAGTGAAAGTGGTTTTGCTGTAACTAGTGTTATGCCCGGTCTGGAGACGCAGAATCGCTCAGACTACAGTAATTTGGCTCACGTTCAGCAAACTAAATGTAATGAAGTCGTGCGGTGTTTCGATTTAAAATTAATAGACCGACTGGAAAAGGCAGATGAAAATGTAATTCAGGAAACCCCTACACTGACCTAAATGTAATGAAGACAGATGTCGATGACTTTAGTTGGCGACAAATCCAAAAGGAACTATAGGATAAGTTTGAGGAACCACCTGTACAAACTAGAATAAGCCACCCTATTATAATAGTGAATATGTTAGGTATCAATGTACGTTGTCTCTTAGACAGTGGAAGTGAGGTGAGTGCGATATCTCAGTCCTTCTTTGATGCATTACCTGGTAAAGACAAGCTTACAGTAATGAGGGTATCAGGACTAAGAATAATTGGTGCTACTGGCAAGGTGTCAAAAACGGTAAAGCAAGAAGCTTTACTGTCCTTTAACATTAATGGTTATTTAATTGATCATCCATGCTTAATTGTAAATAATCTCAGTACTGAGGTTTTAATTGGCATAGATTTCTTGTCGAAATATCAGAGTGTTGTTGACTTTGAAAGAATCCAGTTAAAAATTGTCTTACCGATAACTGGAGTAATTACGATACCTTTTATTGATAAACATGTAGTAACTAATGATGAGACTTCGGAGCTGCCTATACCAGTTCTGAAAAATAGGAGCTATTGGGACGAAGATGTTAATCTTAGTAAAAGTAAGCTAAACACAGAAGAAGAAGAAGAAGCAATTATTTTGGACAAAATAGAAGCTAAATTACAGGAAATCGATAAAATTTCAGCTAATCAGAAGGAAGAACTGAGACAGGTTTTAAAAAAACATCGTAAGATATTTTCAAATCGTCCTTGCGTGGTCAAAGGTTTTGAATGTCAATTAAAGGTGAAACCTGACCAAGTTTTGTTCAGGAAGCCACACCAAATACATGTAGCTAGGAAGGAGGCGGTTCGAAAGGAGATACAGAGAATGCTAGAGTGGGGTGTGATTGAAAAAGCGGTCAGTGAGTACGATAATGCTCTTGTTGTTGTACCAAAAAGAGACGGGAGTGTCAGATTGGTCTTGGACGCTCGTTGGTTGAATAAAATAGTGGTTAGGGAAAGTGATAGACTGCAGAACATGGACGAGTTATTGCAAAAGTTCCGGGGAGTAAAATTCTTAACCTCTATGGACATCACGTGTGGATATTGGAATTTGCCACTGGCGGAAAGTTCAAGGAAGCACACAGCTTTCTTGTACGAAGGAGTTTGTTACCAATACCGTGTGGTACCTTTCGGACTTAATATCTCTGTTTGTGCCTTCGTACGTGTGATGTGCCATGTTTTAGGACCAGCCTTAAGTAATAAAATCACAGTATACGTAGATGATCTGTTAATAGCAACTCCCACCTGGGAAGAACACATAGTTTTAGTAGAGGAAGTGTTAGAGGCTATTGAGAGAGGTGGTATGAAACTAAAAATTGAAAAGACAGAGTGCCTTAAAGAGGAAATAGATTTCTTGGGATATATGATAAGTGGAAAAGGAATTTTGCCTGACCCACCCAAGTTAGCAGTCATTGAAAAATTTGAGGCTCCCAGACACAAGAAGCAGTTGCGATCGATGTTCGGTCTTTTCGGCTTCTATAGGATTTTTGTTAGTGATCAGGCTTTTAATGTGCCCTGTCTTCACCTCCTGCTGAAAAAGAATACCCCTTGGGTTTAGACAGCAGAATGCCAACAGGCGTTCGAGGTGCTTAAACAATCTTTAATTAATAGTCCTATTTTACATCATCCCGATTTTTAAAAACCATTGTGTATGTCTGTTGATGCTAGTGCCTATGGTATAGCTGTGGAGGTATTCCAAGTAGAAATAGAGAACGAACAAGAAGTGCACAAGACTATAGCTTTCGCAAGTCGATCTTTACAGGCAGCAGGGAGAAATTATGGCATCTCAGAACTGGAAGCGTTGGCAATTGGTTTTGGGGTACAGAAATTTGAGCAGTATCTATTAGGTCACAAGATAATTGTTTACAGTGACCATAAGGCTTTGACCTTTTTAAAAACCTGTAAGTTGAGGAATGCTCGTTTGGTAAGATGGTCATTGTATCTCCAGTAGTTTGACCTTGAGGTTAGATATATTCAAGGGAAAGATAATTTGGGAGCTGATGGGTTATCTAGAAGTCCGGAGCTCTGTGATGAAGCGGTAATTACAGCTACAGACCTAAATGAAGGACGAATGTTTGCGTTGCACGAAGTAAAGAACTTGAGACGTGAGCAGAATGCAGATGACCAGCTAAAATTAGTAAAGAGCTATTTGGGGGATACGAACTATCATAAGGTTTCGCAATACTACTGTCTGCATAATGGTATTCTACTTGGGAGGAAAAAGGTAGGTGTTCCTGAGTGGAAGCTATGCTTTCCCTCAAAACATATAGACTTACTAATCGACTATGTTCACCTGAGGTATGGGCACTATGGTGCAAAGACGTGCATTGCAAAGTTAAAAGAGAAAGTAGTGTTTGACAACATGTACCGCCGTGTTGCCAAGCGTCTAGCATCTTGTGTAGTGTGCCAGAAAGTCCGTGCTGCTAACACCAGAATACAAGGGGATATGCATTCAGTAGAGCCAACAGAACCGCTAGAATTACTGGCTTGTGATTTGTTTGGCCCTCTTCCTTCTTCAAGAGGTGGGTGCGCCCATGTTTTTGTTGTTGTGGATGCATTTAGTAAATATGTTAAGCTATGCCCAATTAAAAGAGCAAATGCAAAAAACGTTGTAGAAAAGTTGGAAAAAGATTTCTTCGTGAACGTTGGCGTTCCGAAGAATTTGCTGTCCGACAATGGGCCTCAATTTACTTCTGATAAGGAATGCCGGAGTGAAACATCTGAAAATATCTGCGTATTTCCCCCAAGGAAATATGAGTGAACGTATTATGAGAGAATTGAATAGGCTTTGCAGGACTTATTGTGCTCGGAAACACTCAAGTTGGACAGAGCACATGAAGTATTTTGAGAATGTAATTAACAACTTAAGGCATGTTGCAACTGGTTTTGCGCCTTGCGAATTGATGTTTGGCCAAGAACCGCACAATGTGATTGCAGATATGGTAGAATTCCCTATTCTAACACAAATATCCACAGACGAGAAGAAGTTAACGGCTAGGGCAAATATAAGAGAAAGAGCATTGGAAAGGAAGAAGAGTCATGACGCAAAAGCTGTACTCACCAGTTTTGAAATAGGTCAGTTAGTCCTTGTCGAAACCAAGGAAATATCAAAGAAAATAAAGGCAGAAACAAAGAAATTCATGTTCGTTTACCACGGACCTTTCAGGATCATAGGAAGACCACATGCCAATGCATATAGGCTTGAGTACCATAAGAGTAAAACGCTATTCGGTCTCAGGAACGTGATCGACCTAAAGAAGTTCATAGGTAGTGAATTAATTCTGCAGGAAGGAGGTTATTCTGCAACCTCCTCACAGTGTGGCAGCTGTGGAGTCCCAGCTGTGTAAGATCTTCTAGCCTTTTCAGGTCTCACTCATTCTTCATCTTTCCTATCCACCAAAATTTCGGCTCTTACTCTCAAATACTAAAATCTTCTGGTATGACTGTCAAGCCACTAATAAACTAATGAATTCTGTAGGGTGGAGGTTCTTCTGTAACCTCAACACAGTGTGGCACCTGTGAAGTCTCAGCTGTGTGAGATCTTCTTTCTATTTCAGGTCTCACTCATTCTTCATCTTTCCTATCTACAAAAATTTCGACTCCTTCTTTCCGATATGAAAATTTTCTGAAACCAATGAATTGTGTAGGGAGGAGGTTGTTCTGTAATCTATACACAATGTGGCAGCTCTGCAGTCCCAGCTGTGTGAGATCTTCTTTCCTTTACAGGTCTCACTCACTCTTCATCTTTCCTATGTACAAAAATTTCGACTCCTTCTTTGGAATACAAAAATTTTCCATCATGGCTATCAAGCTACGCGTTCTGTAACCATTCTATCCACCGATTAGTGAAGAAAATACCTAATGTGACAAACCTAACAGTGACATAAACAACAGAGAAGTATGAAGTAATTAAAATACAAAGGTATTTGAGTAACAAGTATGTATAGAACCCTGGTAATATTGTAAGTACAAAGTTGTTGTTTTATTGGAAATGGTACCACAATAATATTTGAAAAAAAGATATACAAATTCGTGTACAAGCAGGATCTGAAGTGGCAGTGAAACCTATTGTATGCTGTAGAGATAACTAATTAATAGTAAGAAAGATTGCTTAGTGTTATGAAAAGTATGCAGATAAGTTGTAAGAATGAACTCGCCTTGTGTAGCAAGGAATGGGAATATAATAGAAATGAACAGTGTTTGTGGTTGAGACGTGGAGGACATGTCCTTGAAGTATTTATAAGGTTGGAGCTGGCCGTTATTTGGTGTAGTGTGTGACAGGACACACCTACACGTATTGAGGTATGAGTTGGAGGCGTGAATGCGACCATAGGTATCCTTATGTTAGATGAGACAGAGCAGCTCATGGTGTCCTATAGGTATAACAAATTTAGTATTACGCTCGTCCACTTAATGCACTTTAGTAGGTGGAGAGAGACTACCTGTGGTTTCAGCGTCCAAACGAGTGGAAATGGATTGCCACGTGAGCAAACTGATTAGCTGCAATACACTATAAATATGAAATAAATGTGCTATCTTATGCGATAAATGTTAATAGAGTGAGTGTTAAATAAGTACATACAATAGCAACATAATTGAGTAACATAATGGCAGACATGAAACATTATTTATTGTTGTTGTTGTTGTCTTCAGTCCTGAGACTAGTTTGATGCAGCTCTCCATGCTACTCTATCCTGTGCAAGCTGCTTCATCTCCCAGTACCTACTGCAACCTACATCCTTCTGAATCTGCTTAGTGTACTCATCTCTCGGTCTCCCTCTACGATTTTTACCCTCCACGCTGCCCTCCAATGCTAAATTTGTGATCCCTTGATGCCTCAAAACATGTCCTACCAACCGATCCCTTCTTCTAGTCAAGTTGTGCCACAAACTTCTCTTCTCCCCAATCCTATTCAATACCTCCTCATTAGTTACGTGATCTATCCACCTTATCTTCAGCATTCTTCTGGAGCACCACATTTCGAAAGCTTCCATTCTCTTCTTGTCCAAACTAGTAATCGTCCATGTTTCACTTCCATACATGGCTACACTCCAAACAAATACTTTCAGAAACGACTTCCTGATACATAAATCTATATTCGATGTTAACAAATTTCTCTTCTTCAGAAACGCTTTCCTTGCCATTGCCAGTCTACATTTTATATCCTCTCTACTTCGACCATCATCAGTTATTTTACTTCCTAAATAGCAAAACTCCTTTACTACTTTAAGTGTCTAATTTCCTAATCTAATTCCCTCAGCATCACCCGATTTAATTTGACTACATTCCATTATCCTCGTTTTGCTTTTGTTAATGTTCATCTTATATCCTCCTTTCAAGACACTGTCCATTCCGTTCAACTGCTCTTCCAAGTCCTTTGCCGTCTCTGACAGAATTACAATGTCATCGGCGAACCTCAAAGTTTTTACTTCGTCTCCATGAATTTTAATACCTACTCCAAATTTTTCTTTTGTTTCCTTTACTGCTTGCTCAATATACAGATTGAATAACATCGGGGAGAAGCTACAACCCTGTCTCACTCCTTTCCCAACCACTGCTTCCCTTTCATGCCCCTCGACTCTTATTACTGCCCTCTGGTTTCTGTACAAATTATAAATAGCCTTTCGCTCCCTGTATTTTACCCCTGCCACCTTTAGAATTTGAAAAACAGTATTCCAGTCAACATTGTCAAAAGCTTTCTCTAAGTCTACAAATGCTAGAAACGTAGGTTTGCCTTTTCTTAATCTTTCTTCTAAGATAAGTCGTAAGGTCAGTATTGCCTCACGTGTTCCAACATTTCGACGGAATCCAAACCGATCCTCCCCGAGGTCTGCATCTACCAGTTTTTCCATTCGTCTGTAAAGAATTCGCGTTAGTATTTTGCAGCCGTGGCTTATTAAACTGATAGTTCGGTAATTTTCACATCTGTCAGCACCTGCTTTCTTTGGGATTGGAATTATTATATTCTTCTTGAAGTCTGAGGGTATTTCGCCTGTCTCATACATCTTGCTCACCAGCTGGTAGAGTTTTGTCATGACTGGCTCTCCCAAGGCCGTCAGTAGTTCTAATGGAATGTTGTCTACTCCGGGGGCCTTGTTTCGACTCAGGTCTTTCAGTGCTCTGTCAAACTCTTCACGCAGTATCGTATCTCCCATTTCATCTTCATCTACATCCTCTTCTATTTCCATAATATTGTCCTCAAGTACATCGCCCTTGTATAAACCTTCTATATACTCCTTCCACCTTTCTGCCTTCCCTTCTTTGCTTAGAACTGGGCTGCCATCTGAGCTCTTGATATTCATACACGTGGTTCTCTTCTCTCCAAAGGTCTCTTTAATTTTCCTGTAGGCAGTATCTATCTTACACCTAGTGAGATAAGCTTCTACATCCTTACATTTGTCCTCTAGCCATCCCTGTTTAGCCATTTTGCACTTCCTGTCGATCTCATTTTTGAGACGTTTGTATTCCTTTTTGCCTGCTTCATTTACTGCATTTTTATATTTTCTCCTTTCATCAATTAAAATCAATATTTCTTCTGTTACCCAAGAATTTCTAGCAGCCCTCGTCTTTGTACCTACTTTATCCTCTGCTGCCTTCACTACTACATCCCTCAGAGCTACCCATTCTTCTTCTACTGTATTTCTTTCCCCCATTCCTGTCAATTGTTCCCTAATGCTCTCTCTGAAACTCTGTACAACCTCTGGTTCTTTCAGTTTATCCAGGTCCCATCTCCTTAATTTCTAACATTTTTGCAGTTTCTTCAGTTTTAATCTACAGGTCATAACCAATAGATTGTGGTCAGAGTCCACATCTGCCCCTGGAAATGTCTTACAACTTAAAACCTGGTTCCTAAAATCTCTGTCTTACCATTATATAATCTATCTGATACCTTTTAGTATCTCCAGGGTTCTTCCACGTATACAACCTTTTTTCATGATGCTTAAACCAAGTGTTAGCTATGATTAAGTTGTGCTCTGTGCAAAATTCTACTAGGCGGCTTCCTCTTTCATTTCTTAGCCCCAATCCATATTCACCTACTATGTTTCCTTCTCTCCCTTTTCCTACACTCGAATACCAGTCACCCATTACTATTAAATTTTCGTCTCCCTTCACTATCTGAATAATTTCTTTTATTTCATCGTACATTTCTTCAATTTCTTCATCATCTGCAGAGCTAGTTGGCATATAAACTTGTACTACTGTAGTAGGTGTGGGCTTCGTATCTATCTTGGCCACAATAATGCGTTCACTATACTGTTTGTAGTAGCTTACCCGCATTCCTATTTTCCTATTCATTATTAAACCTACTCCTGCATTACCCCTATTTGATTTTGTGTTTATAACCCTGTAGTCACCTGACCAGAAGTCTTGTTCCTCCTGCCACCGAACTTCACTAATTCCCACTATATCTAACTTTAACCTATCCATTTCCCTTTTTAAATTTTCTAACCTACCTGCCCGATTAAGGGATCTGACATTCCACGCTCCGATCCGTAGAACGCCAGTTTTCTTTCTCCTGATAACGACATCCTCCTGAGTAGTCCCCGCCCGGAGATCCGAATGGGGGACTATTTTACCTCCGGAATATTTTACCCAAGAGGATGCCATCATCATTTAATCATACAGTAAAGCGGCATGTCCTCGGGAAAAATTACGGCTGTAGTTTTTCCCCTTGCTTTCAGCCGTTCGCAGTACCAGCACAGCAAGGCTGTTTTGGTTAATGTTGCAAGGCCAGATCAGTCAATCATCCAGACTGTTGCCCCTGCAACTACTGAAAAGGCTGCTGCCCCTCTTCAGGAACCACACGTTTGTCTGGCCTCTCAACAGATACCCCTCCGTTGTGGTTGCACCTACGGTACGGCCATCTGTATCGCTGAGGCACGCAAGCCTCCCCACCAACGGCAAGGTCCATGGTTCATGGGGGGAGGACATTATTTATAGCTCAGCATAAATACACCTCGATGAAGTAAGTACGTCATTGGAGATGTGGAACTGACACAGCAGCAGAGGACCAATAAGTGGATTTAGTAGTCAACTAAGCGTAGTGTGTTTTGAACGCTCAGAACTGTACTATTACCATAAGTTACTCACATGTACAAAGAAGCTGAAAAGACTACTGCTAATCAAATATACTCACACTATCTCTAAGAATAAGGTAATCGAAGATGAGTCAGCTAAGTAAATAAAATACAGATTTGTCAGGAGTGTACCGAGCATTGGTTCAGTGTTCCGGCCCAGAAATAATAAATTGATATTAAATAGGATATATGATTGTATGCCTTGAGCATAAATTTTCTCTAGTACGAGGCTAACGGCGTTTTGAGCCATTTGTTTATCGATTTTACGACAGTTAAGTAACCAAGAAAGTAAAATTGAAAAAGTTCTGTTAACTTTGTTCCAGTGACATATTGAAAGATAAAATGTATATATCCCCATTTGATTGTGACCCACCCTTAGATATTAAGTGAACAGAGTCTGAGGCACTCTTTTTGTTTGTTCTACAGGACCAACCAGATAATGGCAGCCTGGTATCTGCGTGAAAGCGTGGAGTGACTTGGACACAACTCACAGTGACCCCTCCACTTTCCCCATGTAATTTAGAGTGAACGTGTAGGACGCACACCATAACAACTTCCCCTCCTCTATTCTTGTGAATGGAAGTGTAGAACGCCAGCCAAAGGGCTACATCTACGTGTGTAAAAATGAAATTGTAATGATTTGTGAAATTCTCTTTCAGTTTTAGAAAGGAAACCCTACTACCTGGCTGAAACGCGTGACAAATCAGCAACAAATCTGACGCGCACGACTGTTTTTAGAATCAACTGGAAATTTATACGCATAGACAGACAAAAAAGAAAGCGATATGCATTTCTTCTTTCCCCCTTTCCCTGTCCACCCAGAGCACCTGGAACACATTCCAACGGCACGCACACGAAACGCCGATCCTGCACGTTAGCCGAGATACTAGGCGTTATCGTGCTTTTTGATACCCACCCCTACAGAACGAGAAGAATGTTAAGTTTCCCTTGGGATCCCGTTCTGAGCTAAGTTTAACATTTCCAGGGTATATGTCATTGTAAAGATATTTTCAAATCAACTGCAGCCGGACGGGGTGGCCGAACGTTTCTAGGCGCTACAGTTTGGAACCGCGCGACCGCTACAGGTCGTAGGCTCGAATCCTGCCTCGGGCATGGATGTGTGTTAGGTTTAAGTAGTTCTAAGTTCTAGGGGACTGGTGATCTCAGAAGTTAAGTCCCATAGTGCTCGGAGCCATTTGAACCATTTGTAATCAACTGCAAAATTTTTACCGAATAGACAGATAAGAAAGCAACCTAATAAAAACTTCTTTAAAATAAGTTATGTGCACCGATTCCGAAGGTTTTCTGGAGGTTATCATTGCTGCGATATTGTAGCACCTGTGGTATTCCGAATTATGATGCGGACATGTAGGCACTGCGGCCACTACACCCGTTATGAAATACATGAAATGTATTCGCAGTTGCAAGTACTGATAACCATAAGCTGTATAATGGAATGATGACAGTGAAAATTTGTGACGGACCGTGACTCGAACCAGGGTGGTAAGGCCACCTCTCATGATATGCGGGGAGTGCGGGTTAGAGCCCCCGTCTGGCACAAATTTCATTTGCCGCCATTCCATTATACAGCTGATGGTTATCCGTATTCAGAACTGCGAATGCATATAATGTGTTAACATTAGTTGAGAGGCACATGCGGGAACTGTTAACTGACACCTGTTTGTACCCGGTTGTGAGTCCCTCTGCCATATAAGTAGTTTCAGGCTAAAAAATTACTGAGGCTCTGTAATGATACGGATCTCAAACAATCTGCTCTACTTTTTATTCGGAAAATGAAGTAATGGTAGAAATTTTTAGATTCAACTGCAAGTGCTACATCAAACTGACGAAATAAGCTCTCATTTCTTGGAAACACTTTTACTCAATATTGGTGTGGATTAAATGGCAGGCCGTGGTCTTGATGGAGCTGCAGACTACTGACGGGGAGCGAGGGGAAGTACGGCAGGGCAGCAGCAGGAGGCAGCTGGGCGGTGAGGCTGGCGCCAGACGTCTGCCCGCGCTAAGCTGATTACCGGCTGGGGCGGCACCGCCAGGAAGCGGTCGCTCCGCGGCCGGCAATTAAATTCTTCCGAGAGCTGCAGCCGCGCTAATGAAAACCGCCGATGGAACTGGCGACAGCGCTGCTCACGTCATCCGCTGGCGTCTACTTCAGCCGCTGGCGCCAGTTGCGCAAGTGAACGCTCACTATCCAGTCACCGGCTACGTCCCGTTGGCGGAATGGATCAGTTTATACCCATATACTCATTCTCACATATTGAAATGGATTTGCCGGCCGCTGTGACCGAGCGGTTCTAGATGCTTCAGTCCGGAACCGCCCTGCTGCTACTGTCACAGATTCGAATCCTGCCTCGGTCATGGATGTGTGTGATGTCCTTAGGTTAGTTAGATTTCATTAGTTCTAAGGCCTAGTGACTGTTTTAGGCTTTTAGCGTAAATTTCGTTCGATATGTTTTTGTCACAATGCCAGTAAGTTCACTGACAGTCATACAATGTAGACTTTTACAGCCGGTATCTCCTTCACTTAAAGCTTCAGAGCGGAGAGTCCGTGGATGTTTTAGGCTAAAGAGCGAAAGAAACTGATACACCTGTCTAATATCGTGTAGGGCTCCCGCGAACGTCCCAAGTGGCGCAACACGGCGTGTCATGGACTCGACTAATGTCAGAAGTAGTGCTGGAGGGAACTGACACCATGAATCATGCAGGGCTGTCCCTAAATCAGTAAGAATACGAGGGGGTGGAAATCTCTTCTGAACAACACGCTGTAAGGCATTCCAGATACGTGCAGTAACATTCATGTTTGGGAAAATTAGTGGCCAGCGGAAGTGTTCAAACTCGCCGAAGAGAGCCACTCTGTAGCAATTGTGGAAATGTGAGGTGTCACATTGTCATGTTGGAATTAGTCAAGTCCTTCGGAATAGAAAATGGACTTGACTGGATGCAGGTGATTAGAAATGATGCTTACGTACGCACAGTCGTACCTACACGTTTCACTGGGTACCATATCACTCCAACTGCACATTCCCCACACCATTACTGAGCCTCAACGAGCTTGAACAGTCCCCTGCTGACATGCAAGGTCCATGGTCCCCGTACCGTATAGTTCGATCCGCTCGATACAATTTGAAGCGAGATATGTAGGGTCCATGGACTCTACACCCGTACACGTCCATCCGCTCGGTACAATTTGAAACGAGACTAGCCCGACAAGGCAACAAGTTTCCAGACATCAACACTGCCCGTGTTGACGGGCCCAGGAGAGGCTCAAAGCTCTGTGTCGTTCAGTAATCAAGGTACACAGTGACCTTCCTCTCCGTAAGCCCACATCGATGATGTTTCGTTGACTGCTTCGCACGCTGTCACTTTTTGATGGCCCAGCATTGAAGTCTACAACAATTTGCGGAAGGGTTGCGCGTCTGTCACGTTGAGCAACTCTCTTCAGTCGTCGTTGGTTCCATTTTTGCTCGATATTCTTCTGGCCGCAGCGATGGCGGAGTTTTATGTTTTACCGGATTCCTGATATTCACGGTATAGTACCCATAACTCGCGGGCCAACTATAACAGCTTGTGTAAACTCACTTAAATTTTGACAACCTGTCATTGTAGCAGCAGTAACCGAGTTAACAACTGCGCCAGACACTTTTTGACTTTTATAGGCCTTTTCGATCACTGCGCCGTATTCCACCTGTTTACATACCTGCTTGATTACGTATGTCTACACGAGTTTCTTTGGCATTTCAGTGTATAAAACAACTTCATGGAAACGCTTTTCTCCCATTCATTAATAAAATTACGTAACGCTTCTGGAAAGTTTTGTCCAATTATGAGCTCAAAGCGAGCTTTAGAGCCACCAAGAAGATTAATGGTTATTTAAGAACGGCTAAAGATACACGGCACCCCCTAGCAATACCTCGGGTATGTAAATTTTCGTGCAGTTACGGGCAAGTTGATACTGGAACCTCGAAGCGAAGTGTCAACATCTGCATAACCGAACACCAAAGAAAATTTACTCTAGAGCACATAGAAAAATCGGCGGTTGTAGGAAATGTGTTTCTCGAGTTGGTAACCACAAAATAAAATTCATTCAGACGAGCGTTTTAGCAAGGATATCACATAATGATGAACGCATATACGAAGATGCAATTGAAATTCGTTTGAAATTAGATGAAACATGGATGTAACTTCGCGCCAACATAATAACAACGAATAATTTTTAATTGAGAATTACTACGCCATCATAATGTTTTCCAAATCAGAGGAGAAAACAGGGATTGAAATTTCATGAGAAGACCCTCTAAACATTCATGATGGTGTCTGTTTGTTCTATATCGTGTCTCCCTACCACTTTCGCGCAACGACGCTCTGAGCGTGTTTTTTTAGGGAATTGACTAGTTTGAACCTGGGACCTGTTGCTGGTAAGGAACCGCCAGACCACACATGACATGTAGAATTCAGAAGAGTTCAGTGAGACTAGCGATGATATAACCAAATACTTAATGATCTCAGCGCCAGCTCCACTGCACTCCCTGTAAAAGAATCTTAATACTAACTAAATTTAGTGGAAGGGGTTCAAGTCTTTCCTATTTTTAGTTAGCTGGTAAAATAACGTCGAAAAAGTAGTTAAGTTTACCATTGGAAATTTTATTCTACTCACAAAACATTGTTTAAAAATTTCACTATTGATAAAAGGAAGTGTTTTAATACAGGATGATAAAAAACAACTCCGTTCAACAAAAATGTGAACGAATATTCCCTGAATGGGTTTCCCAGTTCTACAATGGATCCAAGGATGACCTATGCCATATCACATCTATAATAGAGGTTTAAGTTGAGTTTCACAAAAGAGCAAACTATCAAAATGGTCTACAGTGACCCTCAATTATCTTTATTACTTATCTAAGTGGCTGATGTGGCTTCTCAATAACTATATAACAGAAAAAACCATCGCGATTCAGATTTTTACTTCAAGTGGCTAATGTGAACCACATGAGCTTTAATTGACGATCGACACTTTTCTTTCTTGGTCATCAGTCTACTGACTGGTTTGATGCGGCCCGCCACGAATTCCTTTCCTATGCTAACCTCTTCATCTGAGAGTAGCACTTGCAACCTAATTCCTCAATTATTTGCTTGACGTATTCCAATCTCTGTCTTTCTCTACAGTTTTTGCAATCAACATCACCCTCTAGTACCATGGAAGTCATTCCCTCATGTCTTAGCTGATGTCCTATCATCCTGTCCCTTCTCCTTATCAGTGTTTTCCACATATTCCTTTCCTCTCCTATTCTGCGTAGAACCTCCTCATTCCTTACCTTATCAGTCCACCTAATTTTCAACATTCGTCTATAGCACCACATCTCAAATGCTTTGATTCTCTTCTGTTCCGGTTTTCCCACAGTCCATGTTTCACTACCATACAATGCTGTACTCCAGACGTACATCATCAGCAATTTCTTCCTCAAATTAAGGCCGGTTTTTGATATTAGTAGACTTCTAATAGCCAGAAATGCCTTTTTTGCCATAGCGAGTCTGCTTTTGATGTCCTACTTGCTCCGTCCGTCAATGGTTATTTTACTGCCTAGGTAGCAGAATTCCTTAACTTCATTGACTTCGTGACCATCAATCTTGATGTTAAGTTTCTCGCTGTTCTCATTTCTACTACTTCTCATTACCTTCATCTTTCTCCGACTTACTCTCAAACCATACTGTGTACTCATTAGACTGTTCATTCCGTTCAGCACAACATTTAATTCTTCTTCACTTTCACTCAGGATAGCAATGTCATCAGCGAATCGTATCATTGATATCCTTTCACCTTGTATTTTAATTCCACTCCTGAACCATTCTTTTATTTCCATCATTGCTTCCTCGATGTACAGGTTGAAGAGTAGGGGCGAAAGGCTACAGCCTTGTCTTACTCCCTTCTTAATACGAGCACTTCGTTCTTGTACGTATTGTATATGACCCGTCTCTCCCTATAGCTTACCCCTACCTTTTTCAGAATCTTGAACAGCTTGCACCATTTTATATTGTCGAACGCTTTTTCCAGGTCGACAAATCCTATGAACGTGTCTTGATTTTTCTTTAGACTTGCTTCCATTTTTAGCCGTAACGTCAGAATTGCCTCTCTCGTGCCTTTACTTTTCCTAAGGCCAAACTGATCGTCACCTAGCGCATTTTCAATTTTCCTTTCAGTTCTTCTGTATATTATTCTTGTAAGCAGCTTCGATGCATGAGTTGTTAAGCTGATTGTGCGATAATTCGCGCACTTGTCAGCTCTTGCCGTCTTCGGAATTGTGTGGATGATGCTTTTCCGAAAGTCAGATGGTATGTCGCCAGACTCAAATATCCTACACACCAATGTGAATAGTCGTTTTGCTGCCACTTCCCCTAATGATTTTAGAAATTCTTATGGAATGTCATCTATCCCTTCTGCCTTATTTGACCGTAAGTATTCCAAAGCTCTTTGAAATTCCGATTCTAATACTGGATCCCCAATCTCTTCCAAATCGACTCCTGTTTCTTATTCTATGACATCAGACACATCTTCACCCTCATAGAGGCTTTCAATGTATTCTTTCCACCTTTCAGCTCTCTCCTCTTCATTTAACAGTGGAATTCCCGTTGCACTCTTAATGTTATCACCGTTGCTTTTAATGTCACCAAAGGTTATTATGACTTTCCTGTATGCTGATTCTGTCCTTCCGACAATCATATCTTTTTCGATGTCTTCACATTTTCCCTGCAGCCATTTCGTCTCAGCTTCCCTGCACTTCCTATTTATTTTATTCCTCAGCGACTTGTATTTCTGTATTCCTGATTTTCCCGGAACATGTTTGTACTTCCTCCTTTTATCAATCAACTGAAGTATTTCTTCTGTTACCCTGGTTTCTTCGCAGCTATCTTCTTTGTACCTATGTTTTTCTTCCCAACTTCTGTGATGGCCCTTTTTAGAGACATCCATTCCTCTTCAACTGTGTTGCCTACTGCGCTATTCCTTATTGCTGTATCTATAGCGTTAGAGAACTTCAAACGTATCTCGTCATTCCTTAGAACTTCCGTATCCCACTTCTTAGCGTATAGATTCTTCCTTAATAATGTCTTGAACTTCAGCCTAGTCTTCATCACTACTATATTGTGAATTGAGTCTATATCTGCTCCTGGGTACGCCTTACAATCCATTATCTGATTCCGGAATCTCTGCTCTACCATGATGGCCTTTTCCTAGTATACCTCCTCCTCTTGTGATTCTTGAACAGAGTATTCGCTATTACTAGCTGAAACTTGTTACAGAACGCAATTAGTTTCCTCCTCTTTCATTCCTTGTCCCAAGCCCATATTCTCCTGTAACCTTTTCTTCTACTCCTTCCCCTACAACTTCATTCCAGTCGCCCATGACTAATACATTTTCTTCCCTCTTTACGTACTGCATTACCATTTCAATATCCTCATACACTTTCTCTATCTGTTCATTTTTAGGCTTGCTACGTCGGCATGTATACCTGAACTATCGTTGTCGGTGTTGGTCTGCCGTCGATTCTGATTAGAACAACCCGGTCACTGAACTGTTCACAGTAACACACCCTCTTCCCTACCTTCCTATTCATAACGAATCCTACACCTGTTATACCTTTTTCTGCTGCTGTTGATATTACCCGATACTCATCTGACCACAAATCCTTGTCTTCCTTCCACTTCACTTCACTGACCCCTACTATATCTAGATTGAGCCTTTGCATTTCCCTTTTCAGATTTTCTAGTTTCCCTACCACGTTCAAGCTTCTGACATTCCACGCTCCGACTCGTAGAACATTTTCCTTTCGTTGATTATTCCATATTTTTCTCATGGTAACCCTCCCCTTGGCAGTCCCCTCCCGGAGATCCGAATGGGGGACTATTCCGGAATCTTTTGCCAATGGAGAGATCATCATGCAGGCTACATGTCCTGTGGATACACGTTACGTGTCTTTAATGCAGTGGTTTCCATTGCATTCTGCATTTTCCATTGCCTTCTGCACTAGTATTACGCAAAAAGGAGGTGTAAGAGATGAGACTTCTGCAGTTCTGAGTGAAGCTTTATGCGCTGTTATGCGGCATCGCGTGCGTTCATTACCTTGTCGGTGTTCGTCAGGGGGTGGCGGCCGGCGCAGCAGCCATCCAGCTCGCCGTCTCGGAACTAACTCTGTCCTACTTTCTCCTTACTACAATTTACCGAAGTTGGTTTAAAAAAAACTATCTGGCTGTGTTTTCATCTGACCAATCAGGGTCTCAATGTTAGCCTTAAGCTCCGCCTACAAAGATTCTGTCTATCCAATGAGAAACGTTATACTTTTCGTGGTGGGGCAATGTTTTTAAAGTTTGCAACCTCTGGTGTGGTCCTTTTAGCGTTATCGTGAGGTCTATGCTGTTCTTCTCGAGGGCTCTATTTTTTAACATGGGCTGGGGTGGTCCTAGTGTAACAGAGACGCGAAAAAGTCTCACGCTAAAACTTGCGGGTGGTAGTGGCACTTTTTGTGTTATCGTAAGATCTATACTGTTTTTCTGGAGGGCTCTGGATTTAAAAAAGGGCTAGGGGGTTGTTATTTGACGTAACAGAGACGCGAAAATGTCTCACGCTAAAACGTGTGGGTGGTGTGGTCGTCTTATTGGTAGGCTGGCGACGTGGGTGTACAGTCCGTCCCTTATCGTAGGACCTTCTAGCTTAACACGGTTCTGCTCTTGGATTCTGTTCTCGTTTCTCCACTCGGAACTGCGTCGGTCTCACGGTAGGAAGGTATGACATGCATTTATGCATTCTTGTGTTAGTCTGTGATATTCCATTTGCTCACTCGTTACTCGTATTACTTTGGTTAATTTAATGTCATGATTTATTCGGAGCTATGTGATACACTACTGGATTTGCTTATCATGTCAGGGTTTTCATGGAAGGTGTTGGATTTGCCTGACACCTTACAACCCTGTCGCCACGAAATGGCATTTGTTTTAATGACTGCACTCCAATTAACGTATCATGTCAGTGGCATTATCTCCCATATTTGGTGACAGTACAAAACGAGCTGCCTTTCTTTGATGTTTATCAGTGTCATCCGTCAGCCCCACCTCACGCGGACCCACACTGCAAAGCAATAGTCCAGAATAAGGCGGACAAGCGTGGTGTAAGCAGTTTCTTTAGGAGACCCGTTGCACCTTTTGAGTGTTCTGCCAATGAATCGCAGTCTTTCGTTTGCTCTACCCACAACATCATCTACGCGATCGTTCAGGTTCCGTTGTTTGTAACTGTAGCCCCTAAGTATTTAGTTGAATTTACAGCCTTAAGAGGTGTGTGACCTATCGTGTGTTTGAAATTTAGCGGATTTCTTTTAGAACTCATGTAAATAACTTAACACTTTTCTTTATTCAGGGCCACTTTTCACGCCATACATATCTGTTATCGAAATCATTTTGCAATTCGTTTTGATCATCTGATGACTTTACAAGATGGTAAATGACAGCATCATTTCCAAACAATCTAAGAGGGCTACTCAAATGGTCTCCTATGCCATTAATATAGATCAGCAACCCGCATCTCGTGGTCGTGCGGCAGCGTTCTCGCTTCCCACGCTCGGGTTCCCGGGTTCGATTCCCGGCGGGGTCAGGGATTTTCTCGGCCTCGTGATGGCTGGGTGTTGTGTAATGTCCTTAGGTTAGTTAAGTTTAAGTAGTCCTAAGTTCTAGGGGACTGATGACCATAGATGTTAAGTCCCATAGTGCTCAGAGCCATTTGAACCATTTAGCCATAGATCAGTAACAATAGAGGCTTTATAACAGTTCCTTGGGGAATGCGGGATATTACTTCTGTTTTTACTCGATGGCTTTCCGTCTATTACTACGAAAATATGTGTTGGAAGGACACGCAGTGTAAAGTGAGATGAAATTTCTCATAAGAAAATATGCAAGGAAAGGTATGATAATGTTTGGGTAGTGGAATTATTGACAACCATATAATTTTAGGAACTGGCTGTCACATGAATAAGGTAAAATTATCTAAATTACATTGCTTGCTCTTCCACAAATTTTGCTTTTGCTAACCATATGCCTCCTGGTAGTTAGAGTCTATAGTAGAATCTTTTTATTTAGCTGGCGGTTGTTGCTGTAGTTCGTTTTATGAAGATTTTGTGTGAGGTAAGTGACTTATCAAAAGGAATGGGATTTCCATTCTCGGGATACGTGATTGAAATGAGTTTAGGCAATTAACAGTGTTGGAGGGAGTTTCATATTTCTTCAATTTCATATTTTTTGGGTTTGTATTATTGTTAGGATTTCCTGCAATTGAGGGCCATTCTTTTGTGTTAATTATTTTAAGTTGTGTTGTCCATGTACTGCGTTTGGCTTGTATATTGTGGGTAATAAATGAATAAGATAAGTTAGAATTGTCTTTATCAGGGAACATTGTGCATGTCAGTGTTTAACAAAAGAATTATAGACTTGCTTTCAAATTGTACACTACTAGCACCTGTGCATACTCAGTACAAAATACGTAAATAGCCGATCACTTACTTCACGGAAATAGTATATCAGCTTGTGTATCTTCCTTGGTTACATTCAACGTTATAGGAGCTCAGAAAGAAGGATGACCAGAGTTATGTTAAATTGTTAAGTATGTATGGATTCTTTCCCCGAGATTGTCTCTTGATGTCCTAAATTATCGCATTCAAAAAATAAGCAGTTACGCACCTATGGTCTAGGGTCCCTGGCCACGACATGATGCATTCGCGCTGCCTTAGTGAACTTCGACCACGCCTTTGATAGAGTTAGTCATGACTCTAAAGACGTACTCCGATTGATGGGCTTTCCCCATAGATTTATACAGACCGTCTTGCGGTTCCTCCGAGGTACACGTCGCGAGTGATGGTCAATGGCGTTGAGGCGTGCGCTGTTGGTATTATTCGTTCGGTTTGTCAAGTATGTCCGCTGTCGATGCTTCTTGTCGCCATCGCCCTTGAGTCACTGTTACACGGTTTGAGAAACCGTTGACTTGGATAACTATGAGGGGGTATTTTTTTCTTTCATCTGCCGAGCCTATACAGATCACGTGGCTGAAATGGTTCAAATGGCTCTGAGCACTATGGAACTTAGCTTCTCAGGTCATCAGTCCCCCAGAACTTAGATCTACTTAAACCTAACCAACCTAAGGACATCACACACATCCATGCCCGAGGCAGGATTCTAACCTGCGACCGTAGCGGTCGAGCGGGTCCACAATAAAGTACCTAGAACCGCTCGACTACAACGGCCGGTGATGACTTCGTGTTCTTGGTTCTATCGGAGGATGAAGTGCGAGAGGCACTGGCATGGATCACCCAGTACGGAAATGCTGCGGTCAGCCACGTGAACCTGACAATATCTAGTGCTATGTTCATCGGTAGAGGTCTTCCAGCACAGAGTGTGGCTCCCTTGACATTAGTGGACAAGCTCAGATGTTTGGGGATTATCTTCACGCGTGACATACAGCGCTCGTTCGCATTTAACTATAAACGCCTGATTCGAGCTATCCGCATGAATGTTCGTGGCAACCTCCCAAGGGCCATGGACATGATACAACGGGTGGATTTTGTTAACACTCATCTGTCTCGCGACTACCCTATTTAGAAAACATTTTACCAATGCCAGAGGCAATGGCAGGCAGACTGCAGGCGGCGTTCGGCTACTTTGTAAGCGCGAGTCTTCTCTTCAAAGTCCGCTGCGACACACTGACACTTCCTCTTCGAGATGGCGGCCTCGGCCTTGTCAACGACCAAGGGAGAGCAGCTGCCCTTTATGTAAGTATGATGGTTAAATAGTGGACCTGCCGCCGAACCGGCTTATGGGGAAGCCTGATTGACGAACTGGCCATTCACTGCCGAGTGGCACCCGTTGCAGCGGCCCCTATTTCGGTCCATATTTCTTCCTCTCTCTCACATGTCACGCCCTTTGTCATGGGATACAGTTATTTCCATGCCGTCCTGCCTAGTACTAGGAACCACACGGTACCTGATTTTTACCGCCTAATGATCAGATCTCATACTAGGAATGTGGAAAGCCGATATCCTACGATTACATGGCCTGTGGTTTGGCGTTTTGTGCATCATGTCCTCCCCGACACGAGCGCTTTTGTTACCTGGTATCTGGTCGTTAATGGAAAATACATGACAACTTCGTCTACATGCCATAAAAATGATAGATTCATCGTTTGTGCCTTCGTTGTCACACGCTTGAAACGAAGGAACTTCGACCGATGTGGGGATCTCCTGCAGAGGTGTGGCAGCTGATTGAGAACGTACGTGCCTTTCTTCTACTGTGATATTCCTGGCTGTGGCCGCCAGTATTTTAGTCTTCTAGAAGATCAACTTGATAAAGCTCGATACATGTGAGGTAGCATGTGATAAAAAATGAAGTAAAAGCGACAGATGGTACAGTATGTACCAGTCCCGTGGGAGAGTCCGCCAATTGTACTGAAGTTTCTTGTAATTGGTCTACATAACGCCTAACTTCTCTTGTTAATTACTTATATACTTTTCATTGTATTTAGCCCAGTTATCAGCATAACTGTCTCTCCTGTTTAGACTACGAGTTTATCGTTTTTGTTTATTAAATTTCACTAGGTTTGGAGGACACAAGAGTAACGATATTACAACCGAAGTGCTTTGGATACATTCGGGTCGCTTTGGCGCGCCTGAGAGACGAAGTACTTCGGGTGCGCTAGTTTCAGCCGTTTTAGAGGGATGGACGTGGAACTATGTTTCGGTCGTTTTAGAGGGATGGACGTGTAACCATGTTTCGGTCGTTCAGGAGGAACCGACGTATTGCACTCTGTACCGGAATTGTCTGAAAAGTTCCCCCACAATCAAGAAAGCTATGTTGAGTGTTGTAAAACACGGCGTAAAATGTGTGATTATTTAAATAATAAGAATACAGGATACATTAAGGAGAATTGTCACCTACCATCATTGTCAGTTCTACAGATCTTGCCCTCTGCAGATACAGAGACTAATCTGGGCAAATGACGTCCCATTAAAAGCACAGTCACAGGTTCCAGATGGCGGCATGGTAGCCACCGCCGAAGAAGATTCCACGACCGACGAGCTGTCTTCTGCGCTTGGCACACAACTTTAGAAGACGACATAGAAAGAATGGTAGGAACTCTTATTCAGTCTCTCCAGATTTGTAAAACAATAAACTGGTAGCCAAGATCGCAGGAATTCTTTTTATTCCATGATTACCGGTTTCGGTGAAACTGAAGCCGTCATCATCGGATCTTATAATTTTAGGATTTCTCCAGCTTCCAGACCTGACTTTCAAAGAACACGCACAGTTTATACTACATACGGCTCCCCATTTCATTACCCCGAAATCTCTTCTGTTCCCAGATAAGTCTTACTTCCCACGTACGAAGACCAAAGCTGTGATCTGGATAAAATGTCTTTCGATCTCTTATCTGTTCTATGAAGGCCACAGGACTGTTCTTGATATCTGGACGTTCCTGCAAGATCGCTTTACTTTTCTTGTGCACCATCCGCGATACCTTTATACTATGCCAAATTCTTTGGTAGTGTCTTCTTCGATCACCCATGCAGCTGGGGTGTCCCAGGTATGAGAAGGGGTTTTCAGTGTGTGTAATACCAGAACTTGGCCCAATGTGCCGGCAAAATGATATATTCCTCGCGAATGCGTACCTCGATCAAACCTGACTGGCTTAGGATTCAGAGTGCGTCTACCCACACGTTGCCGGGGCACGGATGTCATTTTGTTTGCTCTGCCAAGAGCGTTTTCTTGAATTCCCCTTTATGTTTTGTTTGTTATTGATGTTAATCACACATCATTATCGGTCACCTGGAGAGTGTCCTATGTGATCCAAACAAACAACAAAAGAAAGAAAGAAAAACAAAATATTTGTATGATACACGATCTGAAAAAAACTGATGTTGAAAAGTATATTTATGTACGTTTTCAAGAAATGCTTTTAATTTTTTATGGAAAAAAGGGGTAGCGTCGTTGCATATTAATCAAACGTCGTCGTTCCAGCGTTCGAACCTCACCACCACTTAAATTTAGAATAAAACATTGGCAACCGATGACCTCCCCCATAATAATGCACCCTCATGCTACCAAAGTCCTTGTCACAGAAGGCGGAGGAACAGACGGAGGTTCAGGGCACTCTTTTGTCCTTGGGGTGGGAAACTGCCCCTATAGGCGGAAGAATCAGCAATAATCAACGGCATGATGACGCAGTAGGCAAGGGAAACCACTGCATTGAAGACACCTAAGTTGTGTCCACAGGACATAAGGCCTGTAATTTAAAAAGTTTTATAATGATTTCTCCATTGCCCAAAGATTCCTGAGTAGTCCTCCATTCAAATCTCCGTAATTGGTCTGCCAATGGGTTGGTTGGTTGGGAGGTTGTGTTTGTGAGAAGAGACCAAACTGCGAGGTCATCGGTCTTGTCGGATCAGGGAAGGACCGGGAAGGAAGTCGGCCGTGCCCTTTCAGATGAACCATCCCGGCATTTGCCTGGAGCGATTTAGGGCAATCACGGAAAACCTAAATCAGAATGGCCGGACGCGGGATTGAACCGTCGCTAATGGGTAAGTGACCATGAGAAAAGATAACGATCTACGAGACCGGGCGTGGAACGTGAGAATTTTGAATGACATAGGGAAGTAATAAAATCTGAAAACGGAAATGCAAGGGCTCAACCAAGATATAGTGGGAGTCAGTGAAGTGAAATGGAAAGAAGACAAGGATTTCTGTCCAGATGAGTGTAGGGTAATAACTGTAGAGTCAGCAAAATATATAACTGGAGTAGTATTCGTTACGAACAGGAATGTAGGGCAGTGAGTGAGTAACTGTAAACAGTTCAGTGACAGGATTGTACTCATCAGAACCGTCAGCAAACCAACACTGTTGACGACAATTCAGGTATAAATGCCGCGGTCGCAAGCTGAAGGTGAAGATATATAGGTACTATATGAGGATACTGAATAGAGAATTCAGTACGTATAGGTAGATTTAATAACCATGGCAGACAGCAGTGCGGTTGTAGGGGCAGGAGTGGAAGAAAGGGTAACGGGGGAATATGGTGTCGGTAGGAGAAATGAGAGAGGAGAAAGACTAATTGAGTTCTGCAGTAAATTTCTGTAAGTAATAGTGAATACTCTGCTCGAGAAACTCAAGAGGAGGACGTATGCTTGGAAAAGGCAGGGTGACATGGGAAGATTTCAGTCAGGTTACATCATGATAAGGCATAGATTCCTAAATCAGATCAGTATGTAGCAATACTGAGGAATACGCTGAAGTTCAAGAAGAACTTGGCTGCGGAAGTACTAAGGAATGAAGAGATACTCGTGTCTGTCTCCAAGGCTATACATACTGCAATAATGAATAGCTCAGCAGGTCTACAGTTGAAGAGTAATGGACATCTCTAAAAAGGGCAGTCACAGAAGCTGGAAGGAAAAACATAGGCACAAAAACATAACTGAATCGTCAATTAAGGCGGTTCACAAACAACAACTCAGGTACACACGTTATTCCAAAAACGTTATCATGGAAGTAGGGGCCAGGAGGTATTGGTGAAACAACACACACTGCTAAGGTTATCTTTTTATTTTAAAAGCCGTCTCAATAATAAATTTTTAAGTGTAGCACTTTTTAAAAACAATTTCAAAAACAATTTCGAATAGCTGACAAATTTCCTTTATGGAAAGGAGATTGCCAGGTATGACGTTAACAACTTCTCAATAGTAAGATTTTAACTTTATATATATATATATATATATATATATATATATATATATATATATATATATAGTACCTTAAAAGAAAAAACTTTAAGCAGCTAGTTTGTACTGATGTTTAAGCCAGCACACAATCCTTCACATTGAAAGTAGTTGCCAAAAAAAGTTTCCCTTAGCTCGGTGAGGGAGTGACATGTCTAAAGAGGCCCAGATGACAATAGTCGGAATAGTTGTTGGTGGACTACAGGGCCACAGCAGGTCAGCCCCAAAACTTCCATCACAAGCCACCATCTCCCCGAGTTACCCAAAATCATATGATGTAGCAAGGGCGGTGCCTGTACACACTCTGAACCACAGAGACACACGTAACACCGACCCTAAACCATCCAGTCAAGGTGTGAATGAAACGGACCGACCAAGAAGCAATTACCACATTCCCGAGGACAGGCATACGAAAACTGTGGTGGGAAGAACCTAACAAACCACTGGTGAAGAAACTCATACAGTTCACTAGAACTTGAATGGCCATTAAAATTGCTACACCAAGAAGAAATGCAGATGACAAACGGGTATTCATTGGACAAATATATTATACTAGAACTGACATGTCATTACATTTTCACATAATTTGAGTGCATAGATCCTGAGAAATCAGTACCCAGAACAACCACCTCGGGCCGTAATAATGGTCTTGATAAGCCTGGGCATTGAATCAAACAGAGCTTGAGTGGCGTGTACAGGTTCAGCTGCCCATGGAGCTTCAACTCGATACCATAGTTCATCAAGAGTAGTGACTGGCGTATTGTCAGGAGCCAGTTGCTCGGCCTCCATTGACCAGATGTTTTCAGTTGGTGAGAGATCTGATGAATGTGCTGGTCAGGGCAGCAGTCGAACATTTTATGTATCCAGAAAGGCCCGTCCAGGACCTGCAACATGTGGTCGTGCATTTTTTTTTTTTTTGGTCATCAGTGTAGTAACTGTACTAACCTCTTCATCTCAGAGTAGCACTTGCTACCTACGTCCTCAATTATTTGCTTGACGTATTCCAATCTCTGTCTTCCTCTGCGGTTTTTGCAATCAACAGCACCCTCTAGTACCATGGAAGTCATTCCCTCATGTCTTAGCTGATGTCCTATCATCCTGTCCCTTCTCCTTATCAGTGTTTTCCACATATTCCTTTCCGCTCCTATTCTGCGGAGAACCTCCTCATTCCTTACCTTATCAGTCCACCTAATTTTCAACATTCGTCTATAGCACCACATCTCAAATGCTTCGATTCTCTTCTGTTCCGGTTTTCCCACAGTCCATGTTTCACTACCATACAATGCTGTACTCCAGACGTACATCATCAGCAATTTCTTCCTCAAATGAAGGCCGGTTTTTGATATTAGTAGACTTCTAATAGCCAGAAATGCCTTTTTAGCCATAGCGCGTCTGCTTTTGATGTCCTACTTGCTCCGTCCGTCAATGGTTATTTTACTGCCTAGGTAGCAGAATTCCTTAACTTCATTGACTTCGTGACCATCAATACTGATGTTAAGTTTCTCGCTGTTCTCATTTCTACTACTTTTCATTACCTTCGTTTTTCTCCCTTTTACTCTCAAACCGTACTGTGCGCCCATTAGACTGTGCATTCCGTTCAGCAGATCATTTACTTCTTCTTCACTTTCACTCAGAATAGCAAAGTCATCAGCGAATCGTATCATTGATATCCTTTCACCTTGTATTTTAATTCCACTCCTGAACCTTTCTTTTTTTTCCATCATTGCTTCCTCGATGTACAGATTGAAGAGTAGGGGCGAAAGGCTACAGCCTTGTCTTAACCCCTTCTTATTACGAGCACTTCGTTCTTGATCATCCACTCTTATTATTCCCTCTTGGCTGTTGTACATATTGTATATGACCCGTCTCTCCCAATAGCTTACCCCTACCTTTTTCAGAATCTTGGAAAGCTTGCACCATTTTATATTGTCGAACGCTTTTTCCAGGTCGACAAATCCTATGAACGTGTGTTGATTTTTCTTTAGCCTTGCTTCCATTATTAGCCGTAACGTCAGAATTGCCTCTCTCGTGCCTTTACTTTTCCTAAAGCCAAACTGATCGTCACCTAGCGCATCCTCAATTTTCTTTTCCATTCTTCTGAATATTATTCTTGTAAGCAGCTTCGATGCATGCGCTGTTAAGCTGATTGTGCGATAATTCTCGCCCTTGTCAGCTCTTGCCGTCTTCGGAATTGTGTGGATGATGCTTTTCCGAAAGTCAGATGGTATGTCGCCAGACTCATATATTCTACGCACCAACGTGAATAGTCGTTTTGTTGCCGCTTCCCCTAATGATTTTAGAAATTCTGATGGAATGTCATCTATCCCTTCTGCCTTATTTGACCGTAAGTCCTCCAAAGCTCTTTTAAATTCCGATTCTAATACTGGATCCCCTATCTCTTCTAAATCGTCTCCTGTTTCTTCTTCTATCACATCAGACAAATCTTCACCTTCATAGAGGCTTTCAATGTATTCTTTCCACCTATCTGTTCTCACCTATGCATTTAACAGTGGAATTCCCATTGCATTCTTAATGTTACCACCGTTGCTTTTAATGTCACCAAAGGTTATTATGACTTTCCTGTATGCTGAGTCGGTCCTTCCGACAATCATATCTTTTTCGAAGTCTCCACATTTTTCCTGCAGCCATTTCGTCTTAGCTTGCCTGCACTTCCTATTTATTTCATTCCTCAGCGACTGGTATTTCTGTATTCCTGATTTCCCCGGAACATGTTTGTACTTCCACCTTTCATCAATCAACTGAAGTATTTCTTCTGTTACCCATGGTTTCTTCGCAGCTACCTTCTTTGTACCTATGTTTTTCTTCCCAGCTTGTGCGATGGCCCTTTTTAGAGACGTCCATTCCTCTTCAACTGTGTTGCCTACTGCGCTAATCCTTATTGCTGTATCTATAGCTTCAAACGTATCTCGTCATTCCTTAGAACTTCCGTATCCCACTTCTTTGCGTATTCATTCTTCCTGACTAATGTCTTGAACTTCAGCCTACTCTTCATCACTACTATATTGTGAATTTAGTCTATATCTGCTCCTGGGTACGCCTTACAATCCAGTATCTGATTTCGGAATCTCTGTCTGACCATGATGTAATCTAATTGAAATCTTCCCGTATCTCCCGGACTTTTCCAAGTATATCTTCTGCTCTTGTGATTCTTGAAAGGGTATATGCTATTATGAGCTGAAACTTATTACAGAACTCATTTAGTCCTTCTCCTCTTTCATTCCTTGTCCCAAGCCCATATTCTCTTGTAACCTTTTCTTCTACTCCTTCCCTTACCACTGCATTCCAGTCGCCCATGACTATTAGATTTTCGTCCCTCTTTACATAGTGCATTACCATTTCAATATCCTCATACACTTTCTCTATCTGTTCATCTTCAGCTTGCGACGTCGGCATGTATACCTGAACTATCGTTGTCGTTGTTGGTCTGCTGTCGATTCTGATTAGAACAACCCGGTCACTGAACTGTTCACAGTAACACACCCTCTTCCCTACCTTCCTATTCATAACGAATCCTACACCTGTTATATCATTTTCTGCTGCTGTTGATATTACCCGATACTCATCTGACCACAAATCCTAGTCTTCCTTCAACTTCCCTTCAATGACCCCTACTATATCTAGATTGAGCCTTTGCATTTCCCTTTTCAGATTTTCTAGTTTCCCTACCACGTTCAAGCTTCTGACATTCCACGCCCCGACTCGTTGAACATTATCCATTCGTTGATTATTCAATATTTTTATCATGGTAACCTCCCCCTTGGCAGTCCCCTCCCGGAGATCCGAATGGGGGATTATTCCAGAATCTGTTGCCAATGGAGAGATCATCATGACACTTCTTCAACTACAGGCCACATGTCCTGTGGATACACGTTACGTGTCTTTAATGCAGTGGTTTCCATTGCCTTCTGCATCCTCAAGTCGTTCATCATTGCTGATTCTTCCACATTTAGGGGCAATTTCCCACGCCTAGGACAAGAGAGTGTCCTGAACCTTTATCCGCTCCTCCACCCTCTTTGGCCAGGCCGTTGGCAGAATGAGACTGACTTCTTATGCCGGAAGTCTTCGGCCGCCAAAGCTGATTATTTATCAAAAATTAGGCAGTGGCGGGGATCGAACCCGGGACCGAAGACGTTTTGGTTAGGAATCAAAGACGCTACCCCTAGCCCACGGGTTCCGCGTTATCCTGTTGAATTGTAGGGTTTAGCAGGGATCGAATGAAGGGTAGAGCCACGGGTCGCAACACATCTGAAATGTAACGTCCACTGTTCAAAGTGCCGTCAATGCGAACAAGAGGTGACCGAGACGTGTAACCAATGGCACACAATTCCATCACGTCAGGTGATACGCTAGTATGGCGATGACGAATACACGCTATCATTGTGCGTTCACCGCGATGTCGCCAAACACGGATGCCACCATGTAAGTGGCAACAAATCTTGGTTTGTATATTGTATGATCCTGGCGATATAGTATCTGACTTTCGGAAAAATATCATCCACATAATTCCGAAACTTGACATAATCTAAAACAGCGAGAATTATCGCAAAGTCGGCTTAACAGTTCATACATCCAAATTCTAACAAGATTATTATACAGACAAATGGAAAAGAAAAGTGAGGGTCAATATGGCTTTAGGAAAGATAAAGGCGCCAGAGTGGCAGTTTTCACATTGCGGTTGATAATGGCAGCAAGACTAAAGAAAAATCAAGACACATTTACAGGATCTGTGAACCTGAAAAAAGCGTTCGACAATGTCAAATTGTGCAAGATATTTGAAATTCTGAAGAAAATACGGATAAGCTATAGGAACAGATGGGTAATACACAACATGTACATATGCCAACATGGAATAATAGGAGTGGATTAAAAATGATTTAATACAGGGATGCCGTCTTTCGCCTCTACAGTTCAATCAATAATTCGAAGAAGTGTCGAAGTTATTAAAAGAAACGTTTACGAGTGGAATTAACATTCATTGTGAAAGGATATCAATGATGGGATTCGCTTATGACATTCATATCCTAAAAGAAAGCAAAGAAGAATTACATGACCTGCTGAATGGTATGAACAGTCTAATGAGTACAAAATCTGGACTGAGGATAAATAGAAGAAAGGCGAACACAAAGAGAAGTAACAGAAATGAGAACAGCGAGAAACTTAAGGTTAGGAGAAATGGTCTTGAAGTAACCATTTCTCCTACTGCATAAGTATCAGCAGCAAAATAACTTATGCAGCAAAATAACCCATGACGGACGTAGCAAGGGCTACATAAAAAGCAAACTAGCTCTGGCAAAAACAGCATTCCTTGAAAAGAGTAGTCTACCAGTTTCAAATTAGCCGATAATTTGAGGAAGACATTTCAGAAAATGTACGTCTGTAGCACAGTATGAACGGTAGTGGAACATTGACTGTGGCAAAACCAGAACAGAAGAGAATCGAAACATTTGAGATGTATTGCTGCACAAAAAATGTTGAAAAGAAGGAGGACTGATAAGGTAAGGAATGAGGAAGTTTTCCTCAGAATCGGAGACGAAAGGAATATGCAAAACACTGAGAAGAATAAGGGACAGAATGGTAGGAAGTCTGTTAAGACACCAGGGAATAAGTTCCGTGGTATTAGAGGGACGTTCAGAGGATAAAATATGTAAAAGAAGACAGGGATTGGAATACAACCACCAAATAATTGATAACGTAGATTGCAAGTGCTACTCTGAGAAGAATAGTTAGGCACTGGAGGTAGGAGAGGAATTCGACACGGGCTTCGTCATACCGGTCAGAAGACTGATGACACACAGAAAAAGAATGAATTGAAATATCGTTCACACTTTCCTAATACAAAAACCCATATTATTAGGTAGGAGATGATGTTAAAGGACCTAGGACGTCAAACGGGCCGACTTGGAGCAGGAGAGACACCACAGAACATATTAATATCCACTGTCTATACTTCTAAAAAAATAAAATCATAAAACTTTGTCAGCATGATCAGGAAGGTTTCAGGATTCACACTCATACCACCGGAAGTTCAAAACCGTAACAAATTACCTATTTTGCGTATGAAATTTTATCATTTTTTCACTTACTGTTGGCTGCGTATGTTGCTATACGTACACATTTTTTCATACGCGAGACAGATTCTTCGATGAAATTAGCACAGCATGCAAACCATACTTTCCTGTGTATAAATATGATTTATTTAATTCATGAAAAAAAAACAATGAGCTGTTTCATTTTAAACTTCATGTTTAGAAAAAAACTCAAATTTTACACTTAATTACCTCAATTTTTACCACAGCTTTTAATGGACTTGGAAAATTATAGAGTTTCATACACAGATGTGTATGATATGAGTGTGAATCCTGAATTCTTACTGGTCAAACTGATAAAGTTTTATGAATTTATTTGTAAAAATATAGACAGAGGAAATTAAATTTCCTGTGGTGCCTCTCCAGTTCGAAGTTTGTCCGTTTGACATTCTACCCCGCCTAAGGAAACCCTTGCTCTAACCAAAATTTAATAATTTCTTTCCATATATTGTAATGAGGTTATAGTGCTATTAATTGCAGTTCAGATTCCAAGAAAACACTTTCCATGCTGGGCTTGTGCACGGAAATGTCGTTTTTAAAACTTTGTTATAGGAGATGCAGTCCAAATTGTATTGGAAAAAGCTGTTATTGTTATCCTGCATCTGCTTTAATTGGAAACGTGGTGTAACAGATACTACTCAAACTCTGAGCAATACTTCTGCGTAAGTTTACCAAAAGCAAACTTATAATTGAAGCGAGATACCAGTTGTTTCTAGAAATTATAAATGCTGTTCAACCGTGTGACAAAAGCAAATGAGGCAAAAAAAGAACGACAGACTTAATTTGCGGCGAGACAGCAATTAGCCCCATCTCGCTGATCAGTACTGCAGTTTTACGTACCCTCACTGGCAGTCCAGCGGGGAGGGACGTGGCGGGGAAAAGCACAAATCAGGAGCGGTTGGTGAGTGACAAGCGACGATACGTGCGGAGAACGAAGGAGATAGAGGAAAACGAAAACAGCAGTGAGGGACGGTGGAAACGAGGGAGGGCGATGTCGAATCTGAACGAACTGATTAAAGTTTAATTTGGAGGGGAGGCGAAGCAATCAGGGCGAGCACGCGCCTGCTCTGCCCCCGGCCCTGCTTCCCGGAATTCGCGGAACCTCTGGCTGTGGCGCGGCCGGGGGGCCGCAGCGACTGCAGACATCGCCAGTACAGCTGCCACTGACGCCGCTGCTAAAAACCGACCACCGCGTCTCCACCTCCCCGCCCACAGCGTGCGCAGGGTGTTTTATTGTCCCGTAGGTAAGAATTACTTTCTATGTCTCTCGGTATTCTGCACAATTTTGCGTGACACTGTAACTTGGCAGTGAGAGAATTCACAGGTACAATTCTTAATCAGCTAGAGAAGAGCCAATGATACAAAGACACGTAACAAAGTACTCCCTCTGAAGGCACACAGTTTTAATCTGCCAGGAAGTTTTATATCAGCGATCACTCCACTGCAGAGTGAAAATCTCTGTTGTCACATCCCCCAGGCTGTGGCTAAGCCATATTTCCGCAATATTCTTTCCTTCCCGAGTGCTAGTTCTGCAACGTTCGCAGGACAGCTTCTGTAAAGTTTGGAAGATAGGAGACGAGGTACAGGCAGAAGTGAAGCTGTGAGGGCGGGCGTGAGACGTGCTTGGGTAACTCAGTTACGGGCACGGTAGCTCAGCGTGCTCAGTCCAAGGGTTAGCTGCCCACTGTAATAAAAAGAACTGAGTTATTCGATCAACAACGAACTTAAACGGATGTACTATGACGTCCGCCACGAACAGATGCACCGAACGAAACCGAACAAAATGAGAAAAAAAAAGTTGGTAGAACACTGGCCCGCGAAAGGCATAGGTCCCGATTTCGAGTCTCGCTCCGGCACACAGTTTTAATCTGCCAGGAAGTTTCATATCAGCGCACACTCCGCTGCAGAGTGAAAATCTCATTCTGGGAATATACCTCAGGCTGAGGCTATTCCATGTCTCCGTAATATCCTTTCTTTCAGGAGTGCTAGTTCTGCAAGGTTCACAGGAGAGGTTCTGTAAAGTTTAGAAGATAGGACACGAGATACTGGCAGAAGTGAAGCAGCGAGGAATCCGCGTAGGTCGTGCTTGGGTAGCTCAGTTGGTAGAGCACTTTCCCACGAGACGCAAAGGTCCCGACTTCGAGTCTCGGTCTGGCACACAGTTTTAATCCGCCAGGAAGTTTCGTATCAGCACACACTCCGATGCACAGTGAAAATCTCATGCTATTGTCACATTGTCGGTTAAGTTATATCAGAATGGTCTGCCGACAGTAATGGATGTATCGAAAGGCAATTATTAATTTTTAATAATTAACTCCTAAGAATTAAAGTTACTTGGACAATTATTTTTGTATGCTGGTACATTTCTGCATTGCTGGTATACACAGACACACAGTACGGCAACATGCGTCTTTGAAAACTAAAACAAACAAAAATGTGGCGTTCCCCATTGTTAACGAGGATTGTCATGCACTGAATCTTTTTTTTTTTTTTTTTTTTTCATTTGAAGGGAAGAAGGTTGTCACAATGTATGCTAAGTCGGCGGAAGCATAATTATGGAAACAAATCACCATAATATGACACAGTGATTACGTGGCCTCCAGTAGGCTCAGACGACTGAGAATGACCGAAAACGTGGCAGACAATCTCCCCGTGAGGAACCGGGAATCGCCAGATAAGCGAGTGGTCTCGTTCTCGTACAAAGGCGTACTGCAATTGAGGCGACAGTTGACAATGTGAAATTCAATAACTACTGTTCGTATTTTCAGTAACTTGAACGACTTCTGAACTTCACAAAGTTCGCCAACCGCGGGATCTCGTAACTGCTCATACTCGCATGTAAAACCCACCGAACAGAGGGCGTTGCGGAAATAATACAATTGTGAGGTCTATCCAGATATCTCTATCGATCGGATTATCATAGGTGAGCGCTGGATGTATGAGGGGCTTTCGATAGGTAATAAAACATTTTCAACATAATGTCCGTTCAATGCGACGGCCTTACCCCACCTTACTGGGGGTTTCTCTATGCCCGCATGGTACCTCTCTAATGGTCGACGACGGAGCCAGCGCCTTCTGCATTAATAACCTACCCATCATCCACTTTCTCCTTTCGTCTGAGTGCATCCTTCAATGGGCAAGAGCGATCGAATCGAAAGGTGTGAGATCCGGGCTGAAGAATGGATGACGAAAAACACTCCAGTGCCGTTTTGTGAGCTCATCTCGGTAGCTCGAACTTGTGTGATGCATAGAGTTGTCATGGAGAAGGATGTGGTGAAGAACACACTGAAGTAAATCCTTCGATTTCATGAGGATAGAACAATGCACTTTAAGTTGATCGTGGCATCATGAGGAAGGACATCAGATTGAATAACCCCATCAGTCCCAGAAAACCAGCGTCATTACCGTACCGCCTGGGAGCGCGGGCTTGAAATTTTTCTTTGGAGGACTTGTTGTGTGGTGTCACTCCGTTAATTGCCTTTTTGTTTGTGATGAATCCATGTTTCTCCGTCTGTGACAAGTTCGACAAAAGATCGTCACGATCAGCCTTGTAACGCGCAAGCAATTCCATACAGATGGTTTTTCGTTCCTCTTTATGGTCTTCTGTTGGGCGATGGCGAAGCGAGCGGTCGCCCACTTTTGTCTACCCCAATTGATGGCGAGTGTGTCAGCACTACCATAAAGTCTTTTAGTTGTCGATCGAATTGTCTGATTGAGATCCGTCTACCACCCCGATTGAGAGTGTCCTCACGTTCCAACGCTGATGCAGTCACAGATGTGTGCGGTCGGCCGACACACGAGAAATCGGACAGGTTTTACGCAGCCTCCTGACGATGATGACGGACGCCTAGCACAACGACGCACTGTGCTTTTGTTCACTGGAAAATCTCCGTAGGCATTCATCGAGCACCTTTGAATAACTGCGATGGCCTGGTTTTCCACCAAAGTAAACTCAAAGACAGTTCTTTGCTAAGAACGCACCTCCGTTACAGACGCCACTTGAATTATATGTATAGCACCGCTACCAATCGGAGCTTCATGAAACTATAGAGGCCGAAATGGAAACATTCCACGATCTCCCAAAATACACTTTGCACTTTTTCAACCAAAACTGGCAGAGCAAAAAGTTCGTTGCTTTAGTTACTAAACTCTCCTCGTACCACTATTTCCCGGAGAGAATGAGTAACAAATAAGCTGTAGAAACATTTGGATTCACCATAGCTGTATGCGGCGAAAAACCCGAAAATCTACGGGGAGTGTGATTCTTAGTGTTCTTTTTGGCACAACTATGACCTGTTGCTAACATACTACCCTCGTAGTCCCCCCCCCCCTTCTTCCGTTTCTTTCTGCAGATGCTCCCAAGGACTCATTTATCTGAGGATACAACTATGTGGCAGGCATCTCCAGAATGAGAACGACATCATATTCGAGGACCAATGTTTCCAGAACACCATAAACACAGACTTCTATGGTCAATGTCCGCTTCAATTAAAATGTGCAAAGGACAAATACTGTCACCAATATCCGGAACCGTGCTCCTGCTATTCTCGCAGTTTAGAATCCTGCCTCGGGCATGGATGTGTGTGATGTCCTTAGGTTAGTTAGGTTAAAGTAGTTCTATGTCTTGGGGACTGATGATCTCAAATGTTAATTCCCATAGTTCTCAGAGCCATTTGAACCACTGTCGGGCAATGTGAAGGGCAACAGTCAGGCTATTACGCCACCGCTACCCGGGGCTTCTGCAGACAGATTCGGAGTAGAATTGTCTCCAGTGATGTGTCCCGCTTCGAACTGCGATCCCGATGACCAGTGAAGACGTCTCTGGAGACACTACGGACAGTGGTGGGATGCCAACCTGTCTCCTGGCATCCAGCCCGACATCTAAGACCAATATCCTGGCATGTGATTTCTTTTCATAGCAAGACTCCTTTGGTTGGCATACTCACTTCGTTAACGGGACAGCGGTGCGTCGACAATATTCTGCACCGTTGTTTTGCCCTTCAAGCAAGCCGTCCTGGCCTTACAGTTCAGCACGATAAGGCTCCTCGCACATGGCTAGAATTCCTTCTGCTTGCCTACGTGCTTGGCAAACCGTACCTTAGTCAGCAAAGGTGGCGTATCTCTCTTCATCTGAGAACGTTCGGAGCATTCTAGGCTTGGCCCATGAACTTTCTCTTGTGTTTGACGATGTAACGCGCCAGTTGGACCACGTTTGGCACGATATTCTTCACGAGGACATCCAGCAACTCTACCAGTCAACGACGAGTTAACTGTTTGCTTAAGGTCCAGAGGTGGATCAACGCGTTATTGACTTGCTCAATTTCAAAAACTCTTTCTCTTGAATAAATCATCTAGTTTTCTGGAATTGTAATCATTTGTTTGTTCAGGTACATCATATTTGTCGATTTCTTTGTAATTCGGACTATCCCTTCACGGAGCACTGTTTTTTGTCTCGGAGAGTACATGTAATCTGAAAGCCAATGCAAACTTTGAAATATGTGCCCCTACAATGGGGAGTCATTAACATAGTAAAACATTTGGCAGCCCAACGAAAATATTCAAAATAATACCATCGCCTTTTCAAATAAACGTGTATTTTAACTGGGTGGGGGTTACTTTATACGAAACACAAAAAATAAGAAACTAATTTCGTTAATATCGTTAACTTTTATTAATAGCTTGCTTTGTAAATAGGCACTGATGTATTAGTCGGGTCCAGAAATCGAAAATTTATTTTAGCACAATCTCAGTAGCACCGAAACGTTTTCCATAATGTGTACACGGAGAGGAGGAGTATTTTACGTCCATCAGAAGAAATGGAAAAAGTAGACGTTTGGTCAGTTGTTGTTGACTCTTATTCACTTCATACTTTACAAGGACGTATAGACGTACGAGAAGGATCCTGAACTTGAAAATATGAATAGAATGTTTGTTGCGAAAGGTCACATTCAGTACTAAGACTAACACTTAATGAAACATTTAAAACAACGGTATGAGAAATCATTAAAAGCAATAAATGCTTTTTAAAAATTTTATGAAGTACACGAATAACAATATTTTCAAAAGGTGGGAGAAAAGCACCCTCCACACTCCAAACCATGAACCCCGCCACGATACTGCGAGGATTATATGCTGCGACCTCCTTTCGATACATTGCTTAGAATTTATTCCACAAACGTACAACTAATAGCCTAGGGAGGAAGAATACAAGAGAGAGAAATATGTCAGCGCAACTTCAAGCCGTAAGAGAGAGAAGTATTAAGTTAAAATAAGAAAGGAGAAAAAAGAAAAAGAACTCACCAAAGAGACTTTGATGGAGCAATGGTACTGAGGGATCGTCGTGTCATCCTCATCCCAAGGGCGTCAGTGGATGCGGATGTAGAGGGGCTGCTTCTCAATTACGTAGCTCCTCAATTTGCCACACAATGGCTGAGAGGACCCCAGTTTCCAGCAGTGCGTGACAGACCGCAACAGTCACCCAGCGAAGTGATAGCCAAAACCGACAGACTTTCAGTAATCTTAATGGAACCTGTGTTCCTCTGCGGCAAGATCTTTGACATAACGAAGACACTGATGATGGTACAAGTTGTTTTCGTTACTATGGTAGCTAATACGTGATGTCACACATTCGTCTGCTGAGTAGTTTCCTTTGTGTTGCTTTTCAAAGTAGCAGTGACGAGTCTGTTTGTTTCAATGTTTTGAACTGGAATACCGCTCTGGTGTACTTGGCTTGAATAATTTAGTACCAAGGGGAACTCAACAAAAGTTTGTGTAGGTCTATAAAGAGTTTACTTCTTCATTATTGAATGATCAGAAATGAGAGATGACTGGAAAGGCTGGTGCACAAGGCAAAGCGGAAGAAAGACTGTGATACATTTGTCATACAAAATTAGCAGAACGGCAATTGGTTAAGGCGATTCGGGTTATGTGTTAGAACAATACAGCTTTTGTGAGACGATACGCCACTCTGAATGGTATGAACGTCCATCCGTCTTTTCACGACGGAAGAGATCGGCTTTCTAAAGGCTCCTGCACACGATATAACTTTTATGTCAAGTTCGTTCTTTTCTGTCAACCGATTTAACAATCCCCTTTACGTACGAACAGAACTTCTAACCTGACTTTTCCAGTAGACTCTATTCAAGTCACGGTGTGTATTTTAACTCTAATGGAAATGGATGTCAACTCAAAAAAACATTTCTAGCACTGAATCTAGCACGGTTCATAAGAAAGGAAAAGAAATTAAGGCCCAGGGCCAGTAAATGGTTGCAATTTAGAGGTAAATATAGTCATGATGATCTGCTGAAGGAAATACTACATTCGGAACCTGACGATTACCTGAACTTTCTCTAAATAGATAGTCAAACCTTTATTATTTGAATTATTTTCCTCTCATGATGAAGAAGAGGGAAAGAGCATGTAAAAAATAATTCTTGTTTACTTCTTCCTCTAATGATAGTTTATTAAAATAACACAACGTGTGAACAGATGTATTCTACATCGAAGAAAAAGGGATCTCCGACTTTCTTTTCCTTTACTCTATTCCCGCTTGTATGCTGCGTGAAGTATAGTGATTTCCCCTCTTACTGCTTAGTATTTTACCGGGAAAGACACATCTCTACCATTTCGCTAACTGCCTATCCTACTTTGTCTTTATCGTTGATCGTAGTTTCCATAGGTTAGAAGACTCCTGCAATAGTGAGATAAATTATAGGAAAAGCCTCACTACTTAACATCCGTGGCGGAACATTAACCCAATATTCTCCATTTTGTTAAATAGGACTTCAATGAAAATTTCATACGTCAGACACGCTCATTATTCCAGAAACACACAAATATATGACAATCGTAAAGTTTGACAGACAGATATAGTAATCGTGTAAGGGGGCTTTACATACGGCCCATCACTACGAATTTTCCGATCAGAATTTCCTGACTTTTGGAAACGGGTATTATCGCTATTAATTTCTCGAAGAGTAAAATTACTTGCCGATAATACGTAATTCTGTCTTTTGTCTTGACAGGATAAAAAGTACCAGAGCAGAAACCATGACTACAATAAAATAATTACAATAATAATAGTAATAATAATAATAAAAATAATAATAATAGTAATCATGCATAAGACATTGAAACTGTTTACAGTGATTTTTGCAAACGGAAATCGGAGCCATTTAACAAAGAAATCTTTGTGCATGCACCGTATTTATCAAAATTTACTTTCTCTGATTTCCACTTACACTCACATCCAAAGAAACTTGATGTAGAAAAATAAAATTTGATTTTGTGAACTGTAGCACGCAGTTTAATTGTAAATGCCTTGATAGCGTTAGTAATGTAAATTTCAGTTAACTGCTGTCGACGCAAGAGGGCTATCAGCAGAACTAATGTAAGAAGTCAAGTTGCAAATCACACAGTCATTGTGCTCAGTTCGGTTCATTCAGTGATTACGATCTGACTTGGTGCTTTCATAATAAGAAAAAGAATTTATATTTCAGATGATGAATAAATACTGTAATTAATCTGTCAAATACGCCAAGGCATTTAGGAATAAATGAATATGTTACAGAAAAATGTTTGTGCTTTGAAAGAAAGGAAGAAAGATTAAGGGTTTATATTGTTCATTTCGTCTCCCAACTAATTATTTAGATGCCTTAAAATTAGCTATATTCTGGTGAGAACGTCTTGTTTCATTTAGAGGTAAGCTTATGGCTTATTTGAATTAAGATCAGAATACTGCAATACAGGCTTTTCCTTTAGTACTTTGGTACTGTTGTCTGGAGAATATGATACGTAATTAGCTATGATTATGAGCTGTTGCTCATATTAAGGCCGCCAGACACTACAAACCATATTCATACTGAGCCTTCATTGCAAGCATTAATTTCCCATTGTATGCGAATCATCCGTTTTTCAACGAGATGGAGTGCAGATATTGTCGCAGTCTCAGAGGCGATCATAGTAGTCCTAAATACGAACCATGTTTTATAAACATTACGTACCAGGTTATGGTCTCTATTGGCTGTTGAAGCAGATTAAGTCAGGATTTTCAGCGCTTCAGAACCTTGTTAGGAAAAATTATTTCGCTAATGGGATTGGCTATTCGGAGTAGAGGCGTCATTAGTCGAAAGCCATCAGTGCTGAAAGTGTCGACCATTGACTGTGTGATGGCAGGTAAAGTGGAGGGTATCCGTACACTTAGTGTGGACCAAGGGTCTGGGTGGCCAAGACCCATCCAATCGGCGACTATCATAGGTCGTCCCACGTCACCCCCAAGATCTCACAATGAGACCTGGTCTAACCCTCACATATGTTCGACGCATATGACCCACTATAGCTGGACATTTTGTAGGTGCAGGAATGGGCTTGTGGCTCCTATCCTACCCTAAATTCCACTGTTTTCCCACATGTAAACGCAAGCCGGGAGGTTCGGATGTAAGCATGGACACAAGCCTTCGACCACACTTGGAACCAAAGAACCTCGATTTGGAAGACAATACATTTATTTAAGGCAACAATCCTAGAAGAGGAGTGTGTTCCCCTATCCGGAGACTTTCAACTTGATAAATAATAGGAAGCTAATACTTCATCTAGGTTTTCAATGATATAACCGAAATCTATCAAAAAAGTCGCTTTCGTCTCCAATAGTTACAAATAATGTAGTTAATACGATTAAATTAATACGTAGCAAATAATAGATTCAAATGACCCCAGACAAAAATACTATGGAAGCATAACTGAATGCAGCATTTACATTATACTATTAATCAATAATCTTAATAGTTTCAACGTAATATATACACTAGAAAATCATGATATACAACTAGTTACCATTTGCAGCTAACATTCTAAATGTGTGTAAGAGATCGTTATGAACTTACATCAGTGCCTCACATCGAGCGCTTACACATCTGGAAAGCTAGCTATAAATGGTAACTAGTTAGATACCGCAATCTCCTAGAGTACTTTTTTTTTTTGGTCATCAGTCTACTGACTGGTTTGATGCGGCCCGCCACGAATTCCTTTCCTGTGCTGACCTCTTCATCTCAGAGTAGCACTTGCAACCTACGTCCTCAATTATTTGCTTGGCGTATTCCAATCTCTGTCTTCCTCTACAGTTTTTACCCTCTACAGCTCCCTCTAGTACCATGGAAGTCATTCCCTCATGTCTTAGCAGATGTCCTATCATCCTGTCCCTTCTCCTTATCACTGTTTTCCACATATTCCTTTCCTCTCCGATTCTGCGTAGAACCTCCTCATTCCTTACTTTATCAGTCCACCTAATTTTCAACATTCGTCTATAGCAGCACATCTCAAATGCTTCGATTCTCTTCTGTTCCGGTTTTCCCACAGTCCATGTTTCACTACCATACAATGCTGTACTCCAGACGTACATCCTCAGAAATTTCTTCCTCGAACTTAGGCCGGTATATGATATTAGTAGACTTCTCTTGGCCAGAAATGCCTTTCATGTCATAGTGAGTCTGCTTTTGATGTCCTCCTTGCTCCGTCCGTCATTGGTTATTAGACTGCCTAGGTAGCAGAATTCCTTAACTTCATTGACTTCGTGACCATCAATTCTGATGTTAAGTTTCTCGCTGTTCTCATTTCTACTACTTCTCATTACCTTCGTCTTTCTCCGATTTACTCTCAAACCATAATGTGTACTCATTAGACTGTTCATTCCGTTCAGCAGATCATTTAATTCTTCTTCACTTTCACTCAGGATAGCAATGTCATCAGCGAATCGTTTCATTGATATCCTTTCACCTTGTATTTTAAGTCCACTCCTGAACCGTTCTTTTATTTCCATCATTGCTTCCTCGATGTACAGATTGAAGAGTAGGGGCGAAAGGCTACAGCCTTGTCTTACTCCCTTCTCAATACGAGCACTTCGTTCTTGATCATCTACTCTTAATATTCCCTCTTGGTTGTTGTACACATTGTATATGACCCGTCTCTCCCTATAGCTTACCCCTACTTTTTCAGAATCTTGAACAGCTTGCACCATTTTATATTGTCGAACGCTTTTTCCAGGTCGACAAATCCTATGAACGTGTGTTGATTTTTCTTTAGCCTTACTTCCATTATTAGCCGTAACGCCAGAATTGCCTCTCTCGTGCCTTTACTTTTCCTAAAGCCAAACTTGTCGTCACCCAGCGCATTCTCATTTTTCTTTTCCATTCTTCTGTATATTATTCTTGTAAGCAGCTTCGATGCATGATCTGTTAAGCTGTTTGTGCGATAATTCTCGCACGTGTCAGCTCTTGCCGTCTTCGGAATTGTGTGAATGATGCTTTTCCGAAAGTCTGATGGTATGTCGCCAGACTCATATATTCTACACATCAACGTGAATAGTCGTTTTGTTGCCACTTCCCCTAATGATATTAGAAATTCTGATGGAATGTTAATCATCCCTTCTGCCTTATTTAACCGTAAGTCCTCCAAACCTCTTTTAAATTCCGATTTCCGATGTAAATTTTACGACTTGAATATTAAGATAGTTGATTAGTACGAGGGTTGTCCAGAAAGTAAGTACCGATCGGTCGCGAAATGAATACCACAGTGAACACCCGATGAAGCAGTGCACTGATGATGAAGCAGTGCACTGATGTGTTGGGTAGCGTCTCTAGTATGACCGTAGATCGCTTCAAGATGCCCAATTTAGTTGTCCGCGCACTGTGAGAGAGTAAAGGTGCCTACAACAACGTCTCACCCTCCAAGTCGGAGGGCCCGGTGAGAGGCTTCGCCTTAATGAATGCAGCCCACCAAATCAACTGCCACGCACTTCCTACTTCATGGCAATTCTCAGCTGCACTCTGCAGGGGCAGTGTAGACTCTCCTGCAGACTTTACGATGGGAAGTGTTCGATCACCCACAACGCAGCCCTATTTGCCTCGTCCTGGGTATCATCTCTGTTCACATGAAACGCTGGATACAAAGACAACACTTGGGCGCAGGCTACGCTCTATACACCAGTGTAGAGAATTATCGGAAACCACAGACGCCTGCCTCCTATGGCGATGTTGTTGGAAATTTGGAATAATGCTCAGACAAATTAGTAAGTCGGAGCGGAGACTATGTAGAGAAGTATCGGGAAAATGTAGCTAACTCTCGCAAATAAAATGTTTCCGATTTTCACTGTGGTTCCCATTTAGCGACCCATCGGAACTTACTTTCTGGACAAGCCTCTAGCATAATTTCAGTGCTGTATCCATTAACGTTTCAACATTAATTGTAAATTTGTTCGAAAACCCTTTCCGATTATAGTGAATGGTGTTGAGCGGTTGGAATACATTGTTCCCTATGTATTAACCAGAAATTGCAATACGTTTCATGGAACTTACTGCAATACCTCGTTAACGTACTCCTTCCGTATAAGGAAATGCCAGGATTTGAACGAATTTGGTGTTATTTAAGTAAGTACAGAATCACATGAGTTCAAACAAGAAGTTAATGTATGAGGAAATTATCTTAGGATTTTTGAACTAGTAATAGATACAGGAAGTTCATTGAGTGTCTGTAGTAAATCAAAGAAAATTCTGCTATCTACAAAGCAATATTCCCAAACATATGAAAAATCGAGATTTGATAACCGTTGGGATTGTCACGTGGTTAATCGTATATTGCATACAACTTGATAGAATAAATAGTACTGGACAATCAATGTGTGTTTTACCTGCCATAGGACTCGTTGATGGAAAGTTGTGTCACTCATTCCGTATAATTAAAGAAAACACTTACAAAAGCTTGGTAGGTCCCCTATAATAGTGACCTCTGGTGTCAACATCCTAAGATAGCCGACAGAAATTTTCCACAGTTTATTTTGCGGTTATATTGATAGCATTCTTCTGAAAATTGATCTTATGCAGACCTTGTACACCCACTGGGAAATTTCGATTACAAATTGTGCCCGACTTTCAAACAGCCAATGTTTAATATTAGATCCGCAACCCCGAAGATCAAGTTTCTTTCTCGTAACTGTACGTTAATTTATTTTATAACCTAAGCAAAGCCCTGTACCCCGCAGCAGTGTTACGTTAATCGTACAAAAGCCACGAATGTTTGTTTAATTTATAATATACAGCCAACAGTACCACAACGTTCGCGCTCTGTGGTTAAAATTTTGGCTGTTTCAGAGACCTCCAGCTCCCACCTACTGCACCGAGGTTCGCGTGGTTTCATAAATTAGACTGCGAAAAGCTCAGTGACGCCGCCGTTTTGTGGCTGGAGATAATTAGCTTAGAGTGATTGGTCCTGGATTAACACGTGATTAACTGGCGGCGGTCACCAGTCGGTGGAGCGGATTCCACGCGGGGATCGGTGTGGGCGTGCGGCACACATTTGGCTCGCCTCCCATCGGGCAGCCAGTGGGTGTTGTTAATTAAAATGTCCGCTCTGCACGGGCATTTATCTCGCACTGATTTTCGATATCATCTTTTCCGCCCGACAAATCGTACTTAATTCCAGACACTGTTCCACTAACATGTAGTGATTAACTCAGCGTTAAACTTCGTAATCACGCTGTAGGCTGAAAAGTCTACTCGACATTTTGAAGTTTTAAGAAGTGCTCTGTAATTAAATATACTCCTGCCATTTACCGGTTTCTAGATATGTGTAATATTCACCACCAAAAATCCTCTTTTCCGATTCACCTCAAACTTCCATTTGAAATTTTTGTTTCTTTAGTTTAACAAATCGACGATGGTTTTGAATAGCACGTACAAAAGGTGGTTGATAGAATTAAGAGTATTGGGCAAAAATGTGTGTCTTACCTGTCATAGGATGCGTTGATGGAAAGTTGTGTCACTCATTACGGCTAATTAAAGTAAACACTTCCATAAGCTTGCTACATGTAATGGTAGTGACATACCAAAATCACAATAGTAATGCGTTGCAGTTGCTACATATTTTATTACAATCCAAGGCATTATAAAATCACAATGACAATAATACAGGGGACTGCCCTACAACGCCAGATCACTTTGACAAATAACAAATAAATTTCTTTAACCGGAACAAAACCCATAAAACTGGAAATTTTCATATGACTAGGTGAATATACTCAGGTAAAGCTTTACTTAAATAGTACAAAGGTCCATACAGTTCCCATCAGAACTCTCATTACTTCCAATCATCTGAGGAACAGATTAAGTGTAAGCACACAGATCTTTTAAAGTTTGGCTAGCCAATTTTCCTAAACAAACCTATATACAAATGACAAACAGTTAGGAAGGTGCTTTAATTTTAACCAAACGAATCTTCAAATTCACTTACTCAGTTGATTAATCAACAATATTCTTAGAATGATTACAACTAGAACATAACCATATGACAATATCACTAAAATGAGGTTCCTTCAATAGTGCCTGTGAATTAGCGATAGACGCGAGCAGACCTAGGATTCAAATCAATACGAGAGATCCACGAGACCGGAAATGACTTAGAAATGTACTCAACTTGGCACTGCAATTTAATTTCCGATGCCACAATTCTCCACCGGAAAGATAGAATCGCGTAACAGTGACAACATAACCCACGATGTAAGGGTAGGTCAGGGCCTTAAATATCTCTCTGACGCCGTGGAGTCCTGCTCCCAGTAGGCTGGCGTCGACCGCTGCCACTTATCTGTAACACAACACACATGAACGGCAGACAATATCTTGACGCAAACTACACAATCTTATCTAGAGAACAGGTGAACAAAACAACTGAATAGAAACAAATTAGCCTCCATGAGTTACTTGGGCACTGCCAGCCCTTAAACTTTGATTAATAAGTTCGCTAAAAATCATGCCCTAAAGTTAAGATGACAAGAATTATCTCTGTGCACATTTACACGCCGAACTAACAAATGAATTACAAGGTAGAATAGAGGACATATCCGGGCGTCTTCAAACGTCAGAGCCAGGCTTACTCACTATTCGTTGCACTTCCAGCTACGTCTTTAGCCACGATTCATGTCGGTTGGTTGGGCGTCGCCACACTTCCTGAACTGCCGTCAAGGTAGTTAGTCACGACACCAAGGTAAGTAATAAGCAAATGAAACAATTCCGAAGGATTTTTAGTACAATGGCATATTCAACTAAGTCGCACGCAACCCATCGAAGGAACTTGGTGACTACAATTCCATAGGCCGACGTAGCTTGTAACAGACTCGAAGGAGCTTGTCCTTCCGACCTCCAGGAAAAGCAAATCACCATTGGTGGTGGATCTGCCCACACGACTCAAAACGCCGTGGCCGCTGGCCCCGCTCCTTCGTTGACCGACTCGTCCTCTTGCCGTCCTGCCTACGTACACAGTATCACGTGACTCTCGCTCTCCGCCGATCCCGACACACCTCACGAGCAGAGCGCACGCGCTGCCGTTAAATCCGCGCCGCCAAAGAGGAGCAGAAGACAAATAAGCATCGAAGTCGACTCAAAGATCAAATTACGATCGATGTAGACTGGCGCCAGAAACGAGCCAGTTCAGAAGATACACACAGAAATGACACAGATTTCCCCATAATGCAAGATAACAGACATAAATAACCTTCATGTTTGACTCAAGTCAGAATCCGAACATAAAGATAGATATCGGGCTCTCAATAAGGAATATATCCTCCTCGTACACTAGCGCACATTTTGCATCGGTTATTTATGCTGGTACCCGAAGTGCCGAGCAATCCTCGAGAGATATTGTCTCACTCCTCTCACAAGTCGGTATTCGGCTCTTTCACGGTTAAGAAAGGGTTTGTTAGCTGAGAAACGCCAAGAGCGTCCCAGGAATTCTGATGTAAGGAAATATTATTATTATTAAGCATCAGATTGACAAGGCGAAGCAATATATACTTGCGTGGCTCCCTTTCCCGTTTACAAAGTGCCGCGTACCATTGTGGAACAGTGAGGCTTTGTGCGAGCCACGTGCGATTTGAGAAATATCCGGACGTCACTCGCACTGAAAATGTACCTAAGGGCCAGTTTAAATCTGAGTTTGTAGAATATTCCAAGGGTAGAATATAAGTAGTACGTTAACGTCGGCCTCGACTGTTCTGTCCACATAATGACACGCCGGACACGGTTGGCTCTGTGAAAAAACTTGGCACGTAGGAAGTAAATGATTAAGGGTGTCCAACTACCAAAGCAAACACGAATTTAGAGTGACTGACACTATAATTATGAGCTTGGATTTAATACACATATAACATGTTAACACGTCAATAACAATGGCAGGGCCTGAGTGGTTTGAAAAGTTTAGAAATCACGTAGAAATGTTCATTCATTAACCACTCTGCGTTTTTCACAGATACTAGTCTAACATGCAACAAAATAACAGTATATCTCTGTAGATTTAAAGAAATTACAAATCTTGTACTGACGCCTATGTAATGGTGCGTCCGTATTACACAGGAGATTAAAAACGAGTGATGTCGTTTGGCAGTGGACGATGGGTTGCACGCTTGCTTTATTTTATATTCCAATGTCTTCAGAGTCTGTCTTTAATATCAATGTTTCTACATGCGCGCTGAATTAGTCTATAGTTTCTTAGGCGCAAGAGTGGCGCTGGATTCATTTCTCCTTGTAAATCGTCAAAATACATCATTACAATGCGCAGTTAAATATTATACATTGTCAAATAAATGGCTCTTGGCCTCTTTCATTACTCAAATCAGCGTTTTATGTGGCGATATGTGGCGGTGTGAAAATACAACATCTCAGAATTCGCTACAGGGTTTACCTGTGGGGAGTACGTAGATCATTCCAAATCATCAATATTTTAACTTTCCAATGTGTCCGACACCTCATCGGTCCTGTACGTGAGGGTGTTGTGGTCCACAAAGTCGTGACCTACAGCACCTCCAGATATATGGACACGATCCAGAATCATCTCCCTGCAATAATCAGACATACACGGAGTTCGGCCATTGTGCATAATACCTGCACACACTATACCGCCTTGGCCATACCGTTGACGGTAATGAACGTCCTGTAGCGTCCAAACTATTCCAGTCCCCTTCCATACTAACTGGTGAACAGAATCACTTGATACACTGAAGCGGGATTCCTCGGAGAACATCTCTCTGGACTATTGTTGCTCACCCCAACCAACATGCTCCCTCACCAACGAACTCCTTCTTTACGATGACGTGGTCGAATTAAGATGCATTTAACCGGCTTCAGAGCAGATAATCTAGCTGATTAAGGGGTTCTCGCAGAGACTGTATTGCGGTTGCAAGATCTGCAGCGATTTGCCTAGGTGTAAGGTGCCTGGTCCCTTCCGCATCTAGAACTACTTGTCGATCCTTTGCGGTGTGCTGATCCGTCCAACGTCATGCTTTCAGATACTATTTTTACCTTCACTGGCTTTTTTAAACACGTGGTGACACTTTCGATACACCCATTACTGTGGCCAACGTATCGACACTTTCACTGGCTTCGAAACGCCCAACTGCTCGACCACGATAGTAAGCACTCAAACGATGTCTTGCAGATATTTTACAGTACCACATGGAATGTCGTACTAACCGAGTCTACAAAAACTTTCGTCAAACAACGCACTGGATGAACTGTCGAATGCATACAGAGCGTTCGTCCACAGCCTTCACTGTAGCTAACACGTCACGCTCTCTACATTTTGTGACACCTCTTGCCAATACATTTATAAAATCGTTATAATATATAAAAAATAATAAAAATAAACATTTATCTGTATTATTATCATGTCATTACTGTATGAATGGTTGTAGATTATGTATGAAAGGTAATAACAAATTTCATGTTTATGTTTGTGCAATACTTATTCGTCGTTTTTGTGGTCTTCAGTCCAGAGACTGGTTTGATGCAGCTCTCCATACTATCCTCCCCTGAGAAAATTTCTTCGTCTCCCAGTACTGCAACCTACACCCTTCTGAATGTGTTTATTGTTTTCATCTCTTCCTCTACGATTTTTACCCTCCTCTCCGCCCTTCAGTACTAAATTGGTGATCCCTTAATACCTCTGAACATGTCCTACCAACCTATCCCTTCTTCTAGTCAAGTTGTGTCACAAGTGCAACACTTATGTATCTATATTTCACAAATAACGTCTGTGGTCGGTGAATGTATGTATCGAAGCAGACAATGATAATTAAAAATAATTACAAAGATGCTCATTGCATTGCCTATAGATAGTGGAGGTTAAAACATTACTGCCTTTGTCTTCTTGTAGCCGTTAAAGTCGTAAGAGCCTGTGACGCTCGCTTGAATCCTTAGGTAAATTCGTTTGTCTTTTGATAGAGAAAGACGCCATTGGAGGCTGATATTTGTAAAGGTGTGTACTTTCAGTTTGTGTTTAATTTTTGAATATAGAAATTGTTACCTGTAATAATTTATTCCTAGCTTGCCCAAGATTTCATTCCACATTCTTAGCCGTTTTCAGTAGGAAGTTTTCATGACGCAGAGCCGTGCAACGATCGCGGGAACCTCTGCCGCGGCAAATTCGAATTGTACTGAATGAAATTAGTTTTCCCGCAATATAGCGGGCAGGTAACTGTACTTTAAAAATTTCTCCTTCACCTTCCTGGAGACTTCAGAGGGAAATTGTGGGCTTTATTATGACATTTTCAGGTGGACATGAGCAGCTGCTATTATGTTAACAGTTACGTAAATGATTCATGAGTGATAAAGTGTTACTTGTTTGTGATCAAAGACTGCTGTGCAAAACCTGTTCTGGCTAGTAACTTAAAAATCATATTTCTTTTTTTTTTAGTTTCATGCTTTCATGTTAGTCGTGGGAGTTAATAGTGTTCATATATTTTTAAAAATCCACAGCAGCTTTTACGTTTACCGAACATAATGTAATTTCCGTATAGGTAATAAGAGTGATTTTCAGTGCATTCAAGAGATGAAAGCAGCAAAGGGAATTTTTCATTCCATAATTAGTTACAGTAATTATACCATGTTCCATATATTAACAAGCCAGATCAGTGTTATATAAAAATAGTTTGCAAATTAAAGATCGTACTTCCACAGCAGGAAATCTTTCACTGTTGTGCGTATCCCCACATAATAGGTTAAAGTGTATAAAGTTAAAATGTTTTCAACTGCTGAAACTAATTATGAGAATCGTATTTTATCTGTCGTTCTCTCAACAATAAGTAGTATAAAATTAATAAAAATATTATTCCATATAAACAGCATATAAAGCAAAAATGGTGTGCTCCGAGGATTACGCGATAATTCCCTTTCACTATCATTGGTTGCTACGTAGCAACTGTCAGTCGTTCCGCAGCAATTGCCACTTCTTCCTGAGCACGTGTCATTTTCTACTTAGCAGTTGTCAAACAGGGTGTTACGAATAAGGTCCAGAAACTGTCTGCATGTCCGTTTCTATTTCCTATGAGGGTATCTGGGCGAGAGCTCCAGCATCAAAACTTCACATGAGGCGCCTCGACAGGGCCGCGTATAGTATTCGCAAGTGTTAAGTCCTGTTAAATATCCTCTTGTTTTTGATACACACATATCGTCACAACAAGTATACTGGAGAAAAAGATCTGTCACACGGTCTGTTTAGTTTCAACGAACGAACGGACTCAACAATCTAAGCAGTGAGCTACAGCCGGTCTCCCTATATGAGAAACGTCAGGTGCATTGTGTCAAGGGTAAAAAATTGTCTGCGTTCCCTGGAATGCGAAAAAGATTCTTGTTATTGGTTCACGAGCAATAGGTGACATAAATTGTAGCCAATACTACATGCGTATTCTGTCCCACAGAATACATGTGAAGATTTCTGAATTGCAAGCGGAAAAATAACATAAATGTTGCTTGTTAGCATTCTTCTCGGGATTTTCGGCGGACGATCGCGCCTGTTTCTTGAAAAGTGGCTTTAATCGTCCAAGACTAACCCATCTTGCTTGCAAAAGTCACATAAACCGCTAAACCATAGTCCGACAAGAATCCCGAGAGCAGATCCCTCAGACATATAGTCAGTAATTCGCCACGAAACCCTCATCAGATTTACAGATGTTGTCATAGTTTTTTAGTGATATGGTCCTTCCGGGAAATGTACTTTGCCAATGAGCATACTGAGGGGTTTTGGTAGAACGACACCAGGTTCACCAGATTTGTTAACCTCTTATGTTCTGCTCCAACTGGTAAAGAAGTAAGTAGATGAGAAATTTCGAGTTCATTGAAGTTGTAGCGGTTAAAAGGGGGAATCTTGCATTCATTCTAGATTCTCATTTCATGGATGTGAAAGAAGGATTGAACAATTGTAACTGACCGAGTAGGTTACTTCGTTGAAGCAGAAGTGCTTGTTTAGCTTAAAACATTTCTTACTATTATCAGCAAGAATACCTTGATATTCTTTTATTTGCGTCGTTTGTATTTTCCTTGAATTCCAAGTGTTTTGTTACAGCCCTTAGCAATTAACTGTCGTCGTTCTTTCTGCTATGATGTCAGAAGCTAGCATACTATCCCAATAGACTGCTGTGAATAAATGTATTTGTAGAAAAATTTTTGTCAGGATACAGAGAGAGAAGAATAATTTTGACTCATAACTAATTTTTAGTTATGGATAAGCTAAAGTGAGCGGCTCCAGTATACTGTTCGTCAGTGTCAGCAACGTATACGTAATAGGGAAACTACGTAGCCTGGGACAGACAGAAGAATGAACGCAGTACATGTATCAAAATAAGACAACATTGGGTCATTGTTTAACGCTGATGGGAAAATATAACTCCTTGGTTTGAATAGACACATGATTAAAACAGGGTGTAATGGGTATGAGTGGAGATACTTTTATTAGTCACTTAGGACACTGTGCTGAATAATGTTAGTTCACTTCATTTGGAGACTAAAAATAATAGCTGTATGGGGCAGTATATTTTTAGCTTGGTTAGTAACTCTAAGAACATGTGGCAACAGCAAGCCATTAATGCTAATTTTTCCGTAGACAGCAAGTCAGGTGATGAAGTGTGGGCGTTTGGATGCTAAATGGTTACTCTATACTGCATGTACAGTCCACTTCGTGGTGCAGTTACGACCAGGCAAAAACCATCCGCTAGTAAATTATGTGATGAGTTTGCGAGAACATTGTTTGACGTAGCTAGATAACAACCAACATGCTGAAGTGTGTCAATATTAAGGTATCACACAGAAAAATATCTACCCATATACCAGTTATATATCGTATAGCGGAAAGCGGTGTATTGAACTCTCATTTTCTCATATTGAGCGTGAAATTTCGTTGTGATAACGATGTAACGTTGAGATAAAATTTACGGCACGAGGTAACAACGACGCTCCTGTCACGCTGGAAAGTGGAGCAGGGCGTTTGAAGCATGCCACCCACAGACAACGCCCTCAACATGCCCGAATTTAGACTTTACAATTTTGCCTATGATTCCTAGACGCAGAGGTAAATAGTTTTGTAGAATAGTTCAAGATCAACATGACTACGCTCCACAACAGGACCGAAAACCATTCCCGAGACCAAAACTGTTCCACGAGTTGTCTTTTCTTCTATTTTATTTATTGAGATTTTCCTCCATACAATGGCTTTCCACATACATAACCAGTAACCGGAAATTCTTACATCTATTGCATAAGATCTTCACCTATCTCCTCACTATATCCCTCCAGGTGTATCGATCTTGTATATTTTCTTCAACTTCGCCATGTCGTCTCATTGTTAAACGTACATTTTGGACCCAGATTGTCACAGCTCAACCGCTTTTCTTCTTTCCCTCCGCTTCCCATTCTAGGAGCATTTTCGGTATTCTGAGTTCCTCCATTCTTCTCATGTGCCTGTACCATTGTCGTTTTCTTCTATTCATTACATCATGTATTCTTTCTCTTACTCCAAACTCTTTATTATTACGTCGTTTCTTAGTATCTCTCTTCTAGAAATTATTTCTGATTTCCCCTGAAGTCGATTTCTACTGCTTGCAGGATTTTTTTTTACGTGTTTCAGATTATTAATCTAAGTCTCCAAGCCGTACATAACTATGCTATATAGTATCGATTTATATATGATTTTTTGGTTCGGCTTATTACATTTCTACTCCGTAAGATGGTGTTGAGTCTTCCAATGATCTTCCTTCCACTGATAGTTCGTTTACTAATTTCTACCTCTGATTTTCACTCCAGCTCTAAAATGGATCGCATATAACAGAATTTTTTGACCTTCTTAATCTGAATCTTTAGTGAGGTATTCTGTTTTCTGATAAGTAATTTCAGTCCTTATTTTCTGTATTCTATTGCTAATAGGCTACATATATAATTTGCATCCTCCCCGTCTTGTGCTATAACAACTTGATCATCAGCAAATAGTAGGTGATGGAAAGCAACTCCATCTTTAATTGATAACTCCACCTCACTGCATTTACGAGACCGTTTCTTAAGACTTATGTCTGTACAAATTTTAAATAATGTTGGTCCTATGGGGGAGCCTTGTAAAAGACCCTTGCTTGTTCAAAATTTCTGTGAGAGTGTACTATCAATTTAGAATTCACATATGTTATCTTTATCTATTTTTGTATTTTTTAATTAAAGGATCCTTTATGATCGCCATATGTAAAGCTCTCCAAAACAGTATTCTCGGACAGTATCATATGCTTTTTCTAAATATATGAAAATTAATCCCATGTTTTAGAATTTTTCCCTAAGTTTCTGTCTATCATAATGTGAAAGTATGGCCCTCACATGATCTACCAGCTGTGAAGCCGCATTGTTCTTCCTGAGTTTTAAAATTTATTTCCTTCTTGTCATTAATTATTTTCTCAAAAAATTATCATTAATATGTTTATAACACCTTCCTCTATAGTTGGAGCAGCTTTTGCGATCCCCTTTCTTAAATGCAGTATTAATATAGCCCAGCTTCATTTACATGGGTATTCTATCTCCATGTAATATCTTATTGAATAACACTGTTATCAGTTTCACATTTTGTCACCGGCATATTTTAACAACTGTAGATTGATACTGCCTTGTCCAAGTGACTTACCATTCTTCCCTGTTCTTAATACATTACTCACCTCGCTTTCTAAAATTTGGATCTCCTCTCCTTACTGTTTCTTTTCTTCCACTGTTCCTTCTTTCAGCTTCTCTTCTCTATCCTTATTTCATAATTTCCAGATATATTCTTCCCATTCCTCTGGTGTTATCAGTTGAAGAATGGTTTTAGCTTTCATCTCTTGTCAAAGTCTTTTTAATACTGACCACGCTTCTTTAGCTTTCCCAATTTCTAGTGTGCTATTGACATTGGCACAGGGGAAATCTAAATAATTAACGCGGAAAATTTCTAAAATTTCGACGGTATATTCTGTAGCCATTTATCTAGAATCTCCACTCAAACAGTTTTATCCAATATCGAAAATCACACCTAAAACGTGGTTTTGAGCCCAAAAATACTGCAACGAGTCACAAATGATTATGCATAGCAAATGGCTGTAATTTTTACGACACTAAAGTCGAATTACCTTGAAAGTTCACAATTTTATCCGTTTCTTAGAGTTTCAAAGTTACACTACTTGTATATGTTAAATAAGCAAGTAAAATCCGGTGTGAGGCGAAAATGGAGACATATGCTTTAAAGTGTCTCCGTTGTTATGGTAAGGCCTCTGGGACTGCCATGTTGTGCTACTGTAGCACATGCAAAATTTCTGTACACGTAAACTCCGGTCTGAGGTGTAAAGTTAGATCTGCGTTATTTCAATTTCACATAAGTAAACCATCAAAACTTTACTGACTCGTGAAGTTTTCTTCATATGAGTGACATGTTCATCTGTAGCAGGGAAAAGAAGGGAACAATTGGAAAAATGCTACTAACAGAGCACAAAAAGGTAAATATGCTCCTGTTTAAAAGAATATGAAGGTGAGGTACCAGCTGCCTCACACTAACTCCTTCAGGACCTTCGCCAATTTAACTCTCACTGCGTGAGTTCAGCCATAAAAACGAAGTATGATACAAATGATCCTCTGAAGTGACACACAAATGGAAGGATTATAGCGCCACAAGAACGATGACCACTGAGCGTACAACGTTGAAAGATACTGTCGTGAAGTCAGTGTAATTACTGTCTCTGACTAAAACTGTCATTTCTGTTCGTCGTATGTAAAACGAATGTGGAGCGGGAGAGAAAGGAAAGAAGGGAATCACTGCTGTCAGTTGCATCGGTACATTACCCAGTATGAGTGGCGACGAGTGAAAATGTGCACCGGACTGGGATTCTAACCCGGGCTCTTCTGCTTACTAGGCTGGTGAGTTAACCACTGTGCCATCCGGGACACAGCGTTACCGCAAGTGTGCGGACTATCTTGGCATGCCACACGGGCGATCCACATTCCTATAGAATGCCACGTATCCACAGTCCCTGCCCATTTCCTCCACGTTCGCTACTCTGGCGTTCCCACAGGAGGCCGGACGTATTTGTGCATTCGCACTGAAGGTGGTGTATCTATCGCCAAACTAGACCTATCAAATTTTACGAATACATGCTGTCTGTTCTTCCTAACATGTCCCGATTTCTCTTCGTCCTAGAGCGCATTCGTTTAAGGTATCTTCTCTACTATACCGTAGTAGTTCTTTCTGAGTATGGTCCAAGTACGAGATACACTATGTGATTAAAAGTATCCGGACATCTGACTGAAAATGATTTACAAGTTCGTGGCGCCCCCATCGTGGATTCAATGCGGTGTTGGCCCACCCTTAGCCTTGATGACAGCTCCCACTCTCGCTGTCTTATGTTCAACCAGGTTCTGGACGGTTTCTTGGGGAATGGCAGCCCATTCTTCATGGAGTGCTGCATTGATAAGAGTTATCGGTGTTGGTCGGTGAGGCTTGGCACGAATTCGGCGTTCCAAAACGTCGCAGAGGTATTCTATAAGATTTAGATCAGGACTCTATGCAGGGCAGTCCATTACAGGGATATTATTGTTGTGTAACCAGTCAGCACTGGCCGTTTGTTATGAACAGGTGCAATCGCCATCCCCAAATTGCTCTTTAACAGTGAGAAGCAAGAAGGAGCTTAAAACATCAGTGTAGGCATGTGCTGTGATAGGGTTACGGAAAACAACTAGGGGTGCAAGTCCCCTCCATGAAAACACGGCCACACTATAACACCACCGCCTCCGAATTTTAATGTTAGCACTACACATGCTTTCAGATGACCTTCACCGGGCATTTGCCATACCCACACCCAACCACCGGACCGCTACATTGTGTACCGCGGTTCTTGACTCCACACAACGTTTTTCCACTGTTCAATCATCTAGTGTTTACGCTCCTTACACCAAGCGAGGCGTCGTTTGGCATTTACTGGCGTGATGTGTGACTTATGAGCAGCCGCTCGACCATGAAATACAAGTTTTCTCACCTCCCGCCTAACTGTTATTGCATTTGCAGTGGATTCTGATGCAGTTTGTAATTCCTGTGAGATGGTACGGATAGATGTCTGCCTATTACACATTACGACCCTCTTCAAATGTCGGCGGTTTCTGTTAGTCAACAGACGAGGTCGGCCTGTAAGCGTGTGTGCTGTGCGTCTCCCTTCACGTTTCCATTTGACTATTACATCGGAAGCAGTGGACGTAGGTATTTTTAGGAGTGTTGAAATCTCGCGTACAGACGTATGACACAAGTGACTCCCAATCCCCTCATCATGTTCGAAGTCCGTGAGCTCCGCGGGGCGCCCCATTCTGCTCTCTCACGATGTCTAATGACTACTGAGGTCTCTGATATGGAGTGCCTGGCAATAACTGGCACCACAAGGCACCTAACATAAAAACCGTATCTTTTTTGGGGTGTCCGGATACTCTTGATCACATAGTGTATGTTGCTTAGCACTGACGCACAGTGCGAAAGTTCCTTCCGTCCTTAAATTTTGCGCACAGCTGAGTTTGGTGGACAGTTCACTAAGGCTGAAGTACGCTTTAACAGATTCCGTTATTGATCTCACGTCGCTGATGTCAGTATTCTGTTACCTCAGAATAATTTAATATTGAGAATATGTACAGTCAGATGTGGCAAATTCTATGATAGAATTTAAAAAATGTTGAAACGGGGAAGACAAGTAGTCATTCCGGTTGCAAGATGCTAACACGGGCAGCTGTACTTGCTGTTATCAAATATTTTGAACTTATCCAAGCAACTACTCTTTCTTTCAAGAACACACAGTCTTCCAATACCTTCAGTTACAGCCCACCTGAATGATGTTTGTAGATTTTCAGTGCGATTCGAATGTACCAAATTAATTCACCAAACAATCCTGACTTAGCCAAAGATTTATTAAATAGCCGCAGAGCGATATAGCTTCTTTTCTGCAAGCTATTTACGTACACCGACTGTGCAAATAAAAGAATAAAAGGAATATAAAATATAAATAAGAAAATCCATTCTGCCTCTTGAACGAATTGATAGTAATGGTTAATTTGTTAGCCGAGTAGCTTACGGAAGGCTGTAGGAAGCCAACGGAAGTCTGTTTCCTTGTCCTAAGCGGTAGAAGCGAGAGGTAATTAGGCGAGAGTTTATATAGCGATACGAATACCTCGCGGCAACCGGCCACCCCACACTGAGGAAGAGTAAGTGAGGAAACTTGGCGAAAGGATAGTGGGGGCGAGAGGACGAGGAAATAAGGAAGAAGACGCTGCCGCGGCTGCTCCAAAAATTACCCAAATTACTTTCAGCGTTGACAAAACAAAGGCGCGTGGCTGCTGGCGCATTAATGAGATTAACTGAGATACTCCGGCGGCGCTGGGGCAGCTGGCTTGTCTCCGCAGCGGCTGGGAAGGCATCGCAAAGACCAGCGGGAAGGAGCTGGCGACGGCAGGCTCCAATTTTCAGGGAGGCCGTTCACGTTAATAACTCTCTCGTCACACTAGTGAGTGGCATCATACTACACATACGTTCTGCTTACTAAGACGTACCTAATAGAGTGAACTAGAAGGGTGCGGCTGGTCCCGGCGGAGGTTCGAGTCCTCCCTCGGGCATGGGTGTGTGTGTGTTTGTCCTTAGGATACTTTAGCTTAAGTAGTGTGCAAGATTAGGGACTTAGGGACTTAGCAGTTAAGCCCCAAAAGATTTCATACACATTTGAACTAGAATTCCACGAACTCCATGTTCATAGGGGACAACATAAGTATTCTGATGTTGCTGTCATCGGTAAAGTCTGGAGGTCGTAGTAGACGACCTTAAAGGCACGTGGACGTCAAGGTCGCTTTTTTAACTACTGTTTTGAAATTCAATAGCTCAAAAACCTTTATGGATTACGAAGTGCCGTCTGTTTTTCTGTGTTTGACAGCATAAGGTAGTCTGATGGTAAACTAGTGGTCCTAATTTGTTTCTCTGGTTGAAAATCGGCAAAAAATGACAGTAATATCCTTAATCTCTTATTTCTGTTGTTCCAATAACGCATTCACTGCTGCCGGTGTAGTACACCGTAAGTGCAATGGCCACACTGTGGTTAATTGAAATAGGACGAATTTCTGCGCTAAAAAAAGGACACAATTTCTTTAACCCGTCGCAACGGGAAGATGCAGCACAGTATGTTCTTACGGAGATAAACACATTGTTTAGCCGTACCTCATATATTTCTTAATCTATTTCCCGATAAATCTGAAAAACACGTGGTGGTCTGGAAGTGAAAGATTGGATTCACACCTTTGGATTTATTAACACTTTTACATGAAGAAAATTTGAACTGCGGAATGACCAGTTTCCTTAAATGCTGGTGTCCCTTTTGGAATGCCTATGTGACATAACGATCTGCACGAGGGGTGTCTCTACGGGAACTAGGGAATAAATTTCATAAACTTGTACATGATCTAACATGATCAACAGAGATAATCCTTAGCTGAAGGCAAAGAAAGAGGGAATGTTGCTATTACTCTTTCACAGCGATTCGCGGGGCTGACAGATTTATAATTTCGTTAACCATTCATCACAGGGTAAAAGCAGAGCAAATGGACTGATGAAGCTGAAACAGAGCGGTGTAAAGAAATTGCCTTACGACACATATGGCAAAATGTAAGCAATTCGAAATGTTTTGGCACAGATAATTGTGACTATGAACAAGCTGTGATCTCGACCTAATCAGCAATACGCCAGCATGCCGTTGTATTGCGTCTCGCGATCATTGTCTCGCGGAGCAGGCGAACAGGTGTAACCTCCCCACAAAATAAAATAATATGAATAATACTCTCATTTAGCGTAACTACCCAACAGTGAAAATATAATACAAAGTGACAAACCTATAACCTTTCAATAATTGACAGTCAAGTTAACCTGGTAAATTTTGGACGTCAGCAATGCTGCGTCATGGCCCTGATACATTATTCTGAATAAGCTGAAAAATCTTACCTTAACTAGGTCGCCGGATAACGCGTATATATCTGCTCCTATAAGAAATTTTTCCTGGCGCAGCTAAGTGCAATGCTGGCCGGTAGATTTGTCTTATAAAAAAGGAAAGAACTGACTTTTCTTTTCAATAATCGGGATTGCCAAGGATTGGAGAAATTAGTGATTTCTTTAAACTGCGATAAATGTCAAAAGTTACTTTTTATGAGAAAGATTATTATTAACAGATTTTTTTAAAAAAAACATTTACATGGGACTTGATGTAACAATACTACATATGCTCGAGGCTGCTTTTACCTTATCCTATAACGCTCAGGCTCTGCCATCGCTGCACACGACCGGCCCAGCAAATACGATACACCAGACCAGACTGCTCGCTACCAACAACTAACTGCTACTGCTACACAGTTCCTACTGCAGTCAATACTGCTCTTTGGTCTCAGATTCTCTTCTAGCTTACATATCGCAGGCAGCGCGTGAGCAATACATCGAAATTACATCAGCTCGAGTGCGCTAGCAACAGGTTCTCTAATTTTTGACCTCTTACATAACCCTCCACTGGGGGGCAAAAATTTGGCAGCGATGGTTAGTCAATTGGACTTGCCATGAGCAACAAATTTTTCTATAATCTATTTAGTTTACTAAGGCTACAATCACAGAGTATATACCTCATTGATAAGTGCAGAACATATTAAGAAATTAAATAGAGTTCACATGCACTGAGTACATAACTTATGATTTTACAAGAATTTAAATGTTCTGTATAAGCCTTTACTATTTTACAGGAACTAGGAAAGGAATGGGAGGGATTGCATCATGGTTGTAGCACAGTAGGTTGCACGTAGCTGCACTGGAAGTCCATATCTTTCTACAGAAGCACAACACCAAGTGAGACAATCTGAAGTTCTCTTCCCTGAAGTATTTATCAGTGTAGCCAAGACACTGAAATGTTGTATTAATATTCAATGTTATCATTTTGGTAGTACATTAGGTACACCAAACAGTAGGACCATAATAACATCTCCATCGTTCAAGGTGCTGGACATCTCGATATGTCAACACCATATTCTTGTAGAATCTATACTCTTACAGCAACGCAGAATTAGTGCAAAAACCAATATAGTGCTCCATGATCATGAGGATGGACAGGATAAACGGATATTGCAGTAATTAGGTCAGAAGGCGAAGGACATTAACTCTTATGCTAGTCATCATAGAATTACACTAGTGTATCAACCGGTATTAACAATTGAGTGTTACGAAACACTATTCATAACTCATCTGACTGAATCAGTGGCATTTATTGGCCAGTTACAAAGTATTCATATAGTGTTACAAAAAAATATTCAGTGTTATTCACAAGTCATCATTTAAAACAGGAGCTAATGAGTTACTGACATTCATTGGCTAGTTACAAAGTATTCATATAGTGCTACAAAACACTATTCAGTGTTATTCACTAGTCATCATTTAAAACAGGAGCTATTGAGTTACTGACATTCATTGGCTAGTTACAAAGTATTCATATAGTGTTACAAAACACTATTCAGTGTTATTCACAATTCATCATTTAAAACAGGAGTTATTGAGTAGCATCAAGTTACTGGTGTTTATATACGATATCATGTAAGTGACATAAGACATATTTAAAATGTAAGGCATTGGAACTATTACTCAAGGTCGGTAGTCCAATAATACATAGACATAATGGAATCAATACACAGAAAATTTGCATTATCTTTAGGACTAAAAATATATCTTAACCTGGTAGCACTATTTAGTTGTATACTGGTAATAGTTGCGACTCGTAATATTTTTTTGTAGCAATGCATTGTACTGGGATCGATAATTAATTGCTGGGGCATGAAAATATTTGCTTTTGACTTATTGCTGGAAATAAGGATTATTAACGTCATTCGTCATGAGTCAGCTGTAGCAAGGTTATGAAGCAAGTACAGTATATGTGATCACATTCATAAATGATAGACACAACTGCATAAAAAAATGCAAGTACTAGAACAGGTTTAATAAGTAACAGGTTTAGTAAGTATCATGAAAAGCTTCTCCTGAAAAAAATACAAAGTGGATTATTGAGCTGAAAGAAGAAATGCATGTTATGCTGAAAAGTAGTGAACTTCAAATTAACAGGTAATTAAACGTGTACTTAATATGTATGTACTCTAGCTGCCTTTCCCAAAACATTCAGTCATTATACTATGCGACATAAGACATACTGTCAAACGGAACTGCAACAAATACTTAAATAACTACACAGCATTTTTTAACTAACAGCAAATATTATCATCATCTGTAAAGAAAAACTTCATTATTCATATTACCATATTCTTCATATAACTATTCATCATCATTTATTACCATCTGCAAAAAATTAGACACTTCATTATGCGTATTTATATTACCATTTATTTATTACCATATTCTTCATATAACTATTCATCATCATTTATCATCATCACTAAAATTAACATCTGTAGTTCGGTCTGCCAGTCTGATCCAATCGCCTTGTATTCTGAAAGAAAAATAATTAGTCAAGACTGCTGTCATACGATGTGTATAGTATATTCTGGTTAATGCTTGTTAATTCTGATCCATTTACTCTTCATGACATAGTATTTCATTTTCTTTCGTTCATTTCCATTTCATAGTAATCCACTGTGGTTGTTTAATTCATTTCTTTTACACGGTATTGCTCTCTGAAAAATGATGAATATGGATTAATATCTTGCATTTAATTCATATACCCATTAAATAAAAACTTGTTTCTAGTAATATAATTAAGCATACAGCATAGAATGACAGAAAACGTATTAGGTCAAAAACATAGTCAGTTGCCAAGTGCAAAAAAATGTACACACAGTATCATAATGTAGTAGCAAAAATTTTGAAAACAAATAGGTTTCGGAAAATAATTCACTCTTTCCAAGGTTGTTTACTGATTTAGGTACGTTGATAATTTGTTGTGCCTATGGACAGGAGCTACCAGACATCTTCAAAAATTCCTTAAGCTACTAAATTCTAGATACAACTCCATAAAATTCACGAAGGAGTTTGGGGGGTAACTGTATAAATTATTTACATCTTATTATAGACATTGACGACATATTAATACTTTCAAGATTTGGAGAAAACTTACCATCACAGATGTAATACATGGCAAGCCTCGACATGCAGTGACCAACAATCATGCTGTCTTTCATTCAATGCTACATTGCCTAATATCCATCCCCATGAGTGAAGTGAACTTCAAAAGTGAGTTAAGTGCACTCGGATAAATACACTCCTGGAAATTGAAATAAGAACACCGTGAATTCATTGTCCCAGTAAGAGGAAACATTATTGACACATTCCTGGGGTCAGATACATCACATGATCACACTGACCGAACCACAGGCACATAGACACAGGCAACAGAGCATGCACAATGTCGGCACTAGTACAGTGTATATCCACCTTTCGCAGCAATGCAGGCTGCTATTCTCCCATGGAGACGATCGTAGAGATAGTGGATGTAGTCCTGTGGAACGGCTTGCCATGCCATTTCCACCTGGCGCCTCAGTTGGACCAGCGTTCGTGCTGGACGTGCAGACCGCGTGAGACGACGCTTCATCCAGTCCCAAACATGCTCAATGGGGGACAGATCCGGAGATCTTGCTGGCCAGGGTAGTTGACTTACACCTTCTAGAGCACGTTGGCTGACACGGGATAGATGCGGACGTGCATTGTCCTGTTGGAACAGCAAGTTCCCTTGCCCGTCTAGGAATGGTAGAACGATGGGTTTGGATGTACCGTGCACTATCCAGTGTCCCCCCGACGATCACCAAAGGTGTACGGCCAGTGTAGGAGATCGCTCCCCACACCATGATGTCGGGTGTTGGCCCTGTGTGCCTCGGTCGTATGCAGTCCTGATTGTGGCGCTCACCTGCACGGCGCCAAACACGCATACGACCATCATTGGCACCAAGACAGAAACGACACTCATCGCTGAAGACGACAAGTCTCCATTCGTCCCTCCATCAAGCCTGTCGCGACACCACTGGAGGGGGGCTGCACGATGTTGGGGCGTGAGCGTAAGACGGCCTAACGGTGTGCGGGACCGTAGCCCAGCTTCATGGAGACGGTTGCGAATGGTCCTCGCCGATACCCCAGGAGCAAAAGTGTCCCTAATTTGCTGGGAAGTGGCGGTGCGGTCCCCTACGGCACTGCGTAGGATCCTACGGTCTTGGCGTGCATCCGTGCGTCGCTGCGGTCAGGTCCCAGGTCGACGGGCACGTGCACCTTCCGCCGATCACTGGCGACAACATCGATGTACTGTGGAGACCTCACGCCCCACGTGTTGAGCAATTCGGCGGTACGTCCACCCGGCCTCCCGGATGCCCACTTTACGCCCTCGCTCAAAGTCCGTCAACTGCACATACGGTTCACGTCCACGTTGTCGCGGCATGCTGCCAGTGTTAAAGACTGCGATGGAGCTCCGTATGCCACGGCAAACTGGCTGACACTGACGGCGGCGGTGCACAAATGCTGCGCAGCTAGCACCATTCGACGGCCAACACCGCGGTTCCTGGTGTGTCCGCTGTGCCGTGCGTGTGATCATTGCTTGTATAGCCCTCTCGCAGTGTCCGGAGCAAGTATGATGGGTCTGACACACCGGTGTCAATGTGTTCTTTTTTCATTTTTCAGGAGTGTAGCATCAAACGATGGCTGACTTCCTACCTTGGTGGATTCAATATTGCACAAAAATCAGAAACAACTGGAGTACCCTCTTCTTTACTCGGTTCTCAACCCGCCATCTGACGAACGGAATAAATGGTGCCCAATTCCATATTAATGGAACTCTCACTGTGTGTAAGAAGAACGTTTAAATCCGTTATGTGCGCAACACCGTGGACACTTTGTGTGCGAAACTGAAAAGAATGCAGCATATATAATTACTTGTATCTATGCAATTTATGTATTGATCAAACTGACACGGCAATATGCACCCACTTGAGATAACAACACACAAGCTGGAAACTAAGAAATGGAGTCTACTTTTGTAGACCATCTGTTGAAATCTGTTACAAAGGTAAACATAAATGGAGGAAAAAGAAATTATGGAAATTAATAAACATACACTGTATGATCAAAAGTATCCAGGAATCTGGCTGAAAATGACTTACAAGTCCGTGGCGTCCTCCATCGTTAATGCTGGAATTCAGTATGGTGTTGTCCCACAGTTAGCCCTGATGGCAGCTTCCACTCTCACAGACATACGTTTAATCAGATGCTGGGAGGTTTCTTGGGAATGGCAGCCATTTCTTCGCGGATTGCTGCACTGAGGAGAGGTATCGATGGCGGTCGGTGAAGCCAGGCAAGACGTCGGCGTTCCATAACGTTCCAGACATGTTCTGTAAGATGCTGGCCAGGACTCTGTGCAGTGCAGTCCATTACAGGGATATTATTGTCGTGTAACCAGTCGCCACAGGCCGTTTATTATGAACAGGTGCTCGATACACTAGAAAGATGCAATCGCCAGCCCCAAATTTCTCTTTAATAGTGGGAAGCAAGAAGGTGCTTAAAACATCAGTGTAGGCCTGCGGTGTGGTAGTACCACGCAACACAACAAGGGATGCAAGCCACAGTTATAAAAACACGGCCACACCATAACACCACCACCTCCGAATTTTACTGTTGACACTACACACTCTGGAAGATGACGTCCACCGGACATTCGCTATAACCATACCCTGCCATCGGATGGCCACATTGTGTACCGTGATTCGCCACTCGACACAACGTTTTTCTACTGATCAGTCATCCAATGTTTACGCTCCTTACATCAAGTGAGGCGTCGTTTGGCATTTACCGGCATAATGTGTGGCTTATGAGCAGCCGCTCCATCCTAAAATCCAAGTTTTCTCACATCCCGCGTAACTGTCATAGTACTTGCAGTGGATCCTGATGCAGTGTGGAATTCATGTGTGACGGTCTGGACAGATGTCTGCCTATTACACATTAGGACCCTCTTCAACTGTCGGCGGTTTCTGTCAGTCAATAGACGAGTTCGGCCTCTACGGTTTTGTGCTGTACGTGTCGCTTCATGTTTCCACTTCACTATCTCATCAGAAACAGTGTATATAGGGATATTTAGGAGTGTGTAAATCTCGCGTACAGACGTATGACACAAGTGACACTCAATCACCTGACCACGTTCGAAGGCCGTGAGTTCCGCGAAGCACCCCATTCTTCTCTCTCACAAAGTCTAATAACTACTGAGGTCGCTGATAAAGAGTACCTGGCAGTAGGTGGCAGCGCAATGTACCTAATATTAAAACGTATGTTCTTTGGGGTTGTCCGGATACTTTTGACCACATAGTGTATGTCCATCAGACCAAGCTTAGTACTGAATGACCAGACACAATTCTCTTATCTGCCACTTCTAACTGCGGATTCCACTTATAATCCCATCAAAGGCTACCTTGTAAATTACCCCTCTTACAGTACTCACAAGCCTCATTTTCCTTTACTTCAGTTACTAGAATTTCTGTCGTTGTATTAAAAATTTTAGGTTGTGTAGTCACAGCTCCTTCACTTACCAGCTTAACCTCAGCAGTCTTTCTTATCTGCTTATAATTTAGGACTTATTATGAGAAGATAATTTTGTTCAGGCGCACCTTTGGAACATTTTATCAAAATTTATTTTTTTCTCCTATGGACTACTTTGTAATTTGTATATGATTCATTAGTTAATTCGACACATATCTGATGTTAAATAAATAATCTTACATAGTATTTAAACTGAACTATTCACTCCTGTTTTATTCCTAAATCTAACATTAACATTTTCCATCTCTGATAATGGATACTCTATGTAGAGGCACTAGTTTAAAATCTTTGCTTATCAATAAAGTCTGTGTTTTTGTCGTGCTAAGCGTTAATCTGTCCTGTGTGCACTTTATGGCGTTACTTCAAGCATTGCTTTGTTCCGTTTCTGACTATTTCTTGTCCAAAACAGTAAAGTGTGGCACTGAAACAATGGGAAACACATAGAGCAAGTGTTACCTTGAGGAAGTGAATTATCATAGACTATCAATTACCATAGACCATATTTATTGTTTAATAGTTATTGTGCTTGGAGTAGTCTACATGGTTCACTCTAGTGGAAGTTTAAAAGGGAAATTATTAATATATTACTGCATCACATTGATCATACAGTACAAAAAAGCAATGATAAATGCATTAACTGTCCTAATAGGACATGCGGCCGTTTTCAAGACTATCGGAAATTAAGTAAACAATACGTTTGCTGTGAATTAAGTCACAGTGTACTAGTACCCTTTAGTAGCTATATGGTATTACATCTTCAAAAACCATTGAATGTGAGATCGTATCGCTATCTAACTGATTCTTTGTCACTGATTCAGTAATACAATTGTATTCAATTTTTTTGCTGTCCAAAATGAAGGAAATACGCGCATGTTCCTAAATAACTTTATATTTTATAGAATCGATAAATATAGTCATAAAACTATACATTACCATCACACATCAGGCTCTCTTTCCCGCTATAGTTTTCGTACAAAATCTTCACCGATAGACGTAATAGAAAGAGGCACTTATTATAAGAGAGTACCGCATACTGACTGAGGCTCTCTTAGCCATGCGTCTACAGTTTGACTAATAGAGCATTCATAGGTTGTCATTTCTTACCAAGTATCACTTTATCTCTCACTTCTAATATTGTAACTCAGAAACATAATCCTTCTAAATAGAGTGATCGCTTGTAAATAAATGAAACCCAAATTTTATTCCATATGTGGTATCTAATTCTTTTGTATGGATGAGATTCAGATGTTCCACATAGTCTCCACATCCCCCCCCCCCCCCCGCCACACGCACACACACACACACACACACACACACACACACACACACACACACACATAATTAAGTCGCACACAGCGTCCATACACCCATGAGAACATACCAGAAACGTTCTTCTTCGGGATTTTGTTCAAGCCATGCATCACGTTCGCAACTTCTTTACCCTTCTTTATCCTTAGCAAACCATCATAAACCCATTCTCCACATTATCGTTTTGTAATAGATTCATACTGCTAACACCAAATCTCGTCACCAGCAATTATTTTTCCACCCGTGGCAGGTGTCGGCAAGTCGTTTTCTTTTTTCCTTTGTTCGCGAGTCAAGATGTGCTTTACGGGGAAAACTTGGCACTCACTATTCTCTTGTGCACATCATTTTGGAGAATTTCATGAAAACCTGGTTTAGAGAAGTTCAGTTCGTTTGTTCATTGCGATATTTGACACAACACTAACACCCTACGTCCGCATGTCCGCTACTAAACACTGCCTGCTATCAACTGAGTGTCTGAATGCACTTCTGTTGTTTACGATTAGTGTTTCAAGATTCCACTGCGCTGAGGTCACTTTTTTTGCCAGGAATGAAATGAGTGTCGGAACACGGGGATGGAAGTTGTAGACAGTACGTCATTCTCCTTTTCACTTACTACGTCCTCTATCTGCCATATCTTCTATTAGTCTTTATGATTTTGCCACAACTAGGCTACAATATTAATCATTCATTCCTTCTCAAATTAAAAAGCAAAGAAATAAATTAATAAAATCTGCATGCATACAAAAACTTTTCACCACCTTCATAAATAGTATAACAGTAACTACCTCTGAAGTTAACATTCCACTCAGCCTTAAATTGTGCTTCTCTACCGGCCAATAGGAAATCATTCCTTATCTCAAAAGTATCTCTCTTCATTAAAGATCACAGACTAAGTATTTTCCCCTAAGACCTTGTCATCCCTCCCAGTTACCTCAGCACCGTTTAATTTTTTGCGATTTCTTTATAAACTGGTATTGAGATTTGAACCATTACTTGTTACCATATAGAGGCAACAACAAGAAAGAGCTAAACTGTACTTTCCCCACTCCAATGTAACAAATTTTGTAGATGTTTAGTTTTTCAAAACAACCAAAATCCTATACATCTGTGTCAAATGATGACATCGTAAAGTTCCATCACACTCTTGCAGCGAACATTCCATTGATGTCACCTCTGTTTCGGCATCTCATACTTCTAAAATGGTTATCGCCAATGATTTAAGTTCACAACAATTAGAGAGCGAAAGCACTGCGTCTGGTGCACTTCATTAAATTAAAAAACACAGAAGAAAAACCAAGCCTCGCTGTCTACATTCCAATTTTAAGTAATAAACATCACATTTGTGACCTACACGATTAATACATCTGCCCAGGGCATTGTAAAAATAAGCAAAATAACAGCAAACTAAATTACCAAATAGTCTCCAAATGCCGGTCCTATGCGAAAAAGAAACACACTTCACAACCGCTGCAGTTAGGGATGAATGATGAGTGATTCATGAATGTTACATTAACTGACGTGTCTTTCTGACATATGATGTATGCTATGTAGTTAAGCAACTTGCGAAGTTAAAAGGAAGAATGGAAAAAAGATTATGTTTTACCGTCCAGTCGTCGATGAGGCTGAAACAGGGCGCTTACTAATGTTGGAGGAGGATGGGCACGATAATCGTACAGGCCCTATCAAACAAACCATTCTTCCGTGCGGCGTATGCGCTGTGGGAAATATTGGGAACTATCTGGGTGGAGGGAAGGCATTTTACAACTCCTCCACCTTGCAAAAATCTGCCAGTAACTGTTTCTTATGGCGATACAATACGCAAATTTTTTACACCCCCCTCTTTCATACCAAGAATAGTGTCTGACTGGATTGAGAAAGGAAGTAATACATACGTGGACAGGTGCCAATCCGCATAGAACTGTTAATGGTCAAGAGTTATCTTGCAGGAGTCTCAATAAAATATTTACTGCTGGAATGCATTGACAAAGCCATCGCCCAAGAAATGTTTGTATGTTTTTGAAAATGACTTGACAGTAGAAACCGGTATAGTCACTTGAGCACTGACTGAAAAAAAAACTTCATACTGAAAAGTAACTAACTCACTAATTCTCCCAGCCAATAACATGGAATTTGGGAAATAGTCAAGAATGATTTGGATTCAACGCCTTAAGTATTGTTATCCATGATCAATGGAATAGTGAAAGCACATTCCCTATTTATTGGATGAGCGTTTTGTTTGACTTCATTGATGAACACGCTGCATATAGTACTGGTAAATATGCCTGTAGCTGTACGTTGTCTTATTTCGTTTGATTCCAGTTTGTGTGTGGCTGCATCACGTTGGAATTGCGGCTGCTCGAGGAGTCTGCTAACCATATATCTCCAGAGACGAATGCTTAGTTTACTTCCACGACAAGAGCGCTGTAGCCTGTAACAGAATACTTGCACTGTCAGAGGTCAAATTTACACCAGTACCAGGAAGAAGTCTCTATGAAGCACACTCCAGTGCTGCCAAACTTGAAGCTTTTGTTCCACCGACTAAACACCTCATGAAAACGATGACTGAGTTGGGAAAAGTTGAGGCATGTGATTGATCCCGCCATGGTAACAGTTCGAAAGCAGCAGAACGCACCGATTGGAAGGATCATTTTCATCCCAAAGTATGACAGCCGACATGCAGTTATATGAGGCAGATATGGTGCCCACCACGTGCTCACACGAGATTCAGCAGCAGGAAACAAAAAGACATTCAGCTGGGTGACTGTTGACACACCTACGTCAGAGTGCACTCTGATCTTTCGATAGTTGTTGATAATGCAACAACTACAATGCGCAACAGAATTGAACTATCACTTTTTCGAAAACTGTAATTATCACTCACTGAGACGCTTGAGTTCGAAATTTGGCTGAAAGCTGTGTACACTTGTTCTCTATAATACTACAAAAGCGTGGCGCCCTCCGACGGCACCCTCGGGCACGACGGCTATTCAGACAGCATAGTGTCGACACATGCGGGAAAAAGGCTACAGCTCAGAAGGTGATGTACCGTATAAGGTTAGTTAATGACGCCACTTCACACCAAATTTCACAACAATAATGCCCAACATCAGCGTGAACATGTCATAGGATGTGAAGGTCGTCACAACCCCCCTCATTCACATTTACTCACTCCTTTTGATGTCCAGTACTGAAATCACACAGTCTTCTTATGAGTGTCCGAGAAAATATTCCAGACGCATCCCCGCTCGGAATCGGCAGGAAAAGGAAGCAGGGATGGCATAAATGGAGTGTATGAAACCACACCTCTCTCTGGGGGTAGATTCCCACACGTTTCGCTATCGAAAACGGCAGTTCGCAGTGCGATGAGCAACAGGAAGACGTTCTTCACGACCTCTTACACTGTCGACACTTTTGGGCGTTACAACCCTTCTCTACAGTCATCATGGGGCAACATCCCCATCGAACGTGGTCATATCCGTTTGGAGCGCAGAGGCATTGCAATTTTTGCTCTCCTATAGAGAGTGGAATCACTAAGGACCATTCACAGCCATTCGAGGTGATCTGAACGTATCCAAAGCAGCGAAGGGTGCTTGTGCTTTTTCAGCACTCCTGCTTTGTGATCTGAAAAGGCGTGATCAAGGGGAATGAAAGACTAAAACATTCTTGAATAAAACACCAAAAGATCGCTCTGAGACCCCCCGCCCAGTTCTCCAAAACGCTCGGTGGCACTCGCCCACATTTATTGAGAATTTTACACAGTACCTGTACAGACAGAATCCGTTACGATGCCCAAGGCTCTTTCAGACCGGCAATCCCTTCAGCACTCACCGAAGCCGGATTGCCGACTATCAGGCGCAAGTGCAAGCAGTGTAGCGGCGAAAGAGCAGCAGGTAGTCTGCCTGCAGGCGCCTGTCTGCACAGCTACATTTTTAAGGTGCTCAACAAAGGCGGGTGCGTCGCACCGAGGGATGAAAAAGTATAAAAAAACCTATGCTGCTTGAAATCACTTTTCAAATTTCGGTGAATGGCACTGAACAGACCCGACTGGTTCCAAATTGTACACGATATGAAAAACCGCAGTCCCAATGTGCTCCAAAGGGGTTATATCACATTTAATGGGGACGCAGCCTCACAGTATCGGTAGTGAAGAGCTGAAACATCCGAGGGTGTCATCACTCTCAAAAGATGTCAAGAATGTCTTCCTGCCGATTATCGGACTGCTAACTATCGTTTCCGACCAAGAAACGTGTGGGAATGAACGCCCCAGAAAAATACGGTGGTCTGATTAAAGTGCATTGTGCCATCCCCTGAGGCCTTCCCATGCCGATTCTAGGCAGCGGTGTGTCTGCCACTGATAAGGAAACCATGTGTTTTCAATGCTTTGCGTCGTGGTTCTGACCATGGCAGAGACTTTAAAAGAAGGGGTGAAATGTGGGTAAGAGAGGGTGTAACGACCTCTATCGTGTGACAAGTCAACGTTGGCGTTGGACAGTATTGTGGTGAAATTTGGTATTAATATGACGTGATTAACCCATCTAACAACTCACGTACAGATCTGAGCTCTGGTCTGTTTCTTCGCATGTGTCGACATTCTGCTTTTTAAAACGTCGCCGAGCCCGAGGGCGATGTCACAAGATCCCATGTTTTTGCACCATGAAAGAGGAAGGTTGTAGCCACCTTTGAGCCTAATTTGAAACTTAAGTGTGACAGTAGGTGAGAATTCCACTGTATCGAAAAAGTGCTGCCTTAATTCTGTTGCGTTGTATATAAGAAACGCCTTACTAGTTGACGTGTCGTCTTAGATGTCAACAGGAGAAGAACATTGTTAAAAGTGAAGAATATAATTTAGAATGATGAGTCTACAAATCAGTAAATTACCGAACGCTTCTCAAATTAGTAGCTTTTAGGGTGAATTTCAGTCAGTTAAATTAAAGATCTCAGGGGATCTCATCGTACCACAGTCCAATAAATTTGAATACAATATCCTTTCACCTGAAGAAAGTTAAATACTTTGACCCATTTAATGAAACAAACCTCAAGCATATGAATGTAAAGCAACGTAAATGTAATCTCGAACTGTCTGTTGTTATATTTCCCGTAGTCGTAACGGACAAGGCTTGATTTATCACTGTCAGCTATACGAAGGACCGAGTCGCCAGTGGCAACACAATAAACACCGTAACTCTCTCTCTCTCTCTCTCTCTCTCTCTCTCCCTCTCTCTCTCTTCTCCTGTAACATTTTGCCCTTTTATGTTTTAATCAACTTTTGTCTTGACCCATATCCTTTGCCATTTAGAACTGAACGGTAATATTTTATGACATTTAACACAAGGGACTTCAAAGGTTCACATCAACAAAACAAGGCGAAGACAACTATTCATCTTTGTCAAAGATATTATTCTTGCATCTATTTTTTCTTTTTTTCTTTTTTTTAATGTTCCTTCTGTAAATATCATTGTAACTTTTCTTTCTTTTACGAATAAATGTCAGATTAGTAGACACTTTTGATCTTTACATACCTTCGACGTTGTTACTTAATAAGTAACAACTACAAATTCAAAATATTTTTTATTCACTGATTGCTTTCCTGTTCACCGTCCATGTACCTTAACAGATACATGGGATAACTTCACAAAAACATAGAGTCTCAGTACTCTTCAAGAAGTGTTACAGAAATGAACATATTTTATTTACAACATTATTTCGTTTCGGTATAATAATGTTCATAGAAATTCTTGACAATACGGCTCCGGACCTCTCACCGAATGAGGTTCCGCAGAGGTTAACACACTGGACTCGCACTGGAGAGGACGCTGGTTCAAACTCACGTACGGCCTTCCTGAGTTAAGTTTTCCGTAATTTCCCGCAGTCGCTTCAGGAAAATGAAGGGATCGTGCCTGTGAAAGGGCACAGCCTATTTCCTTCCCCAACCTTCCCTAATCCGAGGTTGTGCTCCGCACTAATGATCTAGTTGTCGACGGGACGTTAAACACTAATGTCCTCCTCCCCTTCCTCCTCTTCCTCCTCCTCCTGTTCCTTCTCCTCCCCACCTCTCCTAAGCCCTGGCTCTTTCCCTCCAGCGACCTGCACTGCTGCACGATGCATCGATGGACGACCAAAGGAACACGTAGTCACGAACCGTGCGCTGGACATGTAACATGCACAAAATACACACTTCTATCATACATCTGTAAACGCTTCAGAGTATCTCGTACATTAAAATGAAACATTGCTGTTTCCTTGAAGTCGCTCAAGCGGGAAAAAAAACGGCTATATTTCACATAATACACTGTAAGATGTATCCATTACAAGTACTGGTAAGTGTACACATTAATTGTTTCATACATTTTTGTTAGGCTACTTATAAATTTTAGTGATCAAGAGGAGAAAAATTCTTGTCATTCAGGTTTGTTTCATGCTACATTAATACTAATTAAACTAGCGAAATGAGGAGAAATTTTCTGAAAGACAGAAGGGTCATAACACCCGTAAATGTACGCTGAAGCGCCAAAGGAACTGGTATAGGCAAGCGTATTGTAATACAGAGGTATGTAAACAGGCAGAATACGGCGCTGCGGTCGACAACGCCTATTTCAGACAACAAGTGACCGGCGAAGTTTTTACATCGGTTACTGCTGCCACAACGGTAGGTTACCACTATTTAAATGAGTCTGAACGTGGTGAACGAGCGATGCGATACAGCATCTTCGAGGTAGCGATGAGTGGGGATCTTCCCATACGACCATTTCACGAGTGTACCGTGAATATCAGGAATCCGGTAAAACATCAAATCACCGACATCGCTGCGGTCGGAAAAGGATCCTTCAAGAACGGGACCAACGACGACTGACGAGAATCGTTCAAAGTGACAGAAGTGCAATCTTTCCACAAACTGCTACAGATTTGAATGCTGAGCCATCAACAAGAGCCAGCATGCGAACCACTTAAAGAAATATAATCGATATGGGCTTTCGGATCCGGAGGCCCACTCCTGTACCCTTGATGAATGCACGATACAAAACCTTATGTATCGTCTGGGCCCGTCAAAACTGACGGTTGATGACTAGAAACATGTTGCCTGGTCGAACGAGTCCCGTTTCAAATTGTATCGAGCGGATACACGTGCACGGGTACTGAGACAACTACACAAATCCATCGAACCTGCATGTCAGCAAGGGACTGTTCAAGCTGGCTGAGACTCTGTAATGGAGTGCGGCGATTGCAGTTGGAGTGATATGGTACCCTTGATACGCCTAGATACGACCCAGACAGGTGACATGTACGTAAGCATCCTGTTTGATCAACTGTATACATTCATGTCCATTGTGCATTTAAAACGGACTTGGGCAATTCCAGCAGGACAATGCGACACCCCATGAATCCAGAATTGCTGCAGAGTGGCTCCTGGAAAACCCTCCTGAGTTTACATTCTTCCGCTGGCCACCAAAGTCCCTAGACATGAACATTACTGAGTATATCTTGGATGCCTTGCAAGACATCTCCATACCCTCGTACTCTTACGGACTTACGGACAGCGCTGCATGATTCATGGTGACAATTCCCTACAGCATTACTTCATACGTTAGTCGAGTCCATGCCACGTCGTGTTGCGGCACTTTTGTGTGCTGGCAGGGACCCTACACGATATTAGGCAGGTGTGCTAATTTCTTTTGCTCTTCAGTGTGTATCTAATAGATCTCTTAAGTAATTTGAGATAATAAAGCAATCGTTCCAATCGTTACCTTAAGATTGTTTATGGATAATTATGTTATTTGCTGTCATATTAATTGCAGGAAAAATTCCCTTCTTATGGTTTAGAATTTTGTGTATTTTTATTATCACACACAACCATGCCCGAGGCAAAATTCGAACCTGCGACCGTAGCGGTCGCGATATTCCACACTGTAGAGCCTAGATCCACTCGCCCACTTCAGCCGGCTCTTCGTATCACCGTGGCTAAATAAGAGGTTGGCTACAGCATTCCCCTGAGATGGCAGACCACCAAGCTAGGCACAACCTAGGTGGGCGGGAGGGGGGGAGGGGTGGGGGAGGGCACCATGAAACCGTGAGCAGTGTGAAAACACAGTAGTGTACTGCAACAGTCAGCACAATGCATAGACAGTTGTAATGTGGGCGTTGTCAGGGTTGGATAGCGAAAAGTATCTTCTTTCCAGTGTCTAGGAGATGACAGCAGATAGTAGGCAGTGCGGAGGAAAGTCACGAAGCTTGTTATGGCAAGACAGAGCAGAACCCAAAGTGATGTGTGCTTTGTAGGTCATATTTACTACTGACGAGCGGAAGTAATTGTTAGAGTGTCGTCGGGTAGATTACAGTGCAGTAGTGTTCACCGGGATACGTGAATTCTACTAGTTCAGCTTGTTGCTGTAGGCCATGAGGATTATGATTATCCGAAAGATATGACGCTGTCAAGTGGCTATGGCTGAGTAAGTTGTAACATTATATTTTCTTTAATTTTTAGATGTGGTGAACTCAATGGTTGTTAACAAACTAACAGCAATAAGCTGTTGTGTCTTTCACTTGCCTGTTGTTTCTGTTATTGTGTCTCTTGTTTGTCTACAATTTTTTTGTCGATATACATAGAGCTGAAAAAACTCATGGAGTACCTCTTAATATAGTGTCTGACCTTCTCCTCTTCAGTATAGTGCATTAACTCGACATGACATGGACTCCCCTGCAGAAATACTGAGCCACGCTGCCTCTTTAGCCTTCCATAACTACGAAAGTGTTACCAGTGTAGCGTTTTGTTCATGACTGACCTCTCCATTATGTAGTGTAAATATTCTATACGACTCACGTCGGGGGATCAGGAAGGCCGGATCATTCGTTCGAACTGTCCAGAATGTTCCTCAAACCAACTGCGACCAGTTGTTGCCCGCTGACAATTCCATCGTTGTTGGGGAACATTAAGTCACTGAATGCCTGCAAATAGCCTCCTAGTAGCCAAACATAACCATGTCCAGTCAATGATCCATTCAGTTGGCCAGAGAACACAGTCCATCCAATGGAAACATAGGCCACACCATTTAAGGAGCCACCATCAGCTTACGCACTCCCTTGTTGACAGCTTGTGTCCGTCGCTTGGTGGGGTCTGGGCCACACTTGAAGCCCATAGTTAGCTCATACCAACAGAAAGCTGGACTTGTCCGTCTACATCAGTAAACTGGACTTGTCCGTCTACATCAAGGGTTTCTCAGTCGTCGAAGGTCCAGCCGACGTGATCACCAGACCAGGAGATGTCGTGTCGCTAGCAAAGGCACTCGTATCGGTAATCTGCTGTCATATCCCATTAACGCCATATGTTGCCGCACTGTCCTAACGGACGCGTTCATCGTACGTCCCACGCTGATTTCTACGGCTATTCCAAACAATGTTGCTTCTGTGTTAGCACTGACAAATATGCAAATACCGCTACACTCGGTCGTTAAGGGAGGGCTATCTGCCACTGCATTCTCTGTGGTGAAAGGTAATGCCTGAAATTTTGTATTCTCGTCATACTCTCGACACTATGAGTCTTGGAATATTAAATTTCCTAACGATATTCGAAATGGAATGTCCCATGTGTCCACCTGTTACAACAATTCCACGCCCAAAGTCGGTCAATTCCCGTCGTGCGACTATAATTACGTCGCAAACCATTTCACATGAATCACCTCTGTAGAAATGACGGCTCCGCCAATGCATTGCCCTTTCTTACTTTTTGTAGGTAATGCTACCACCATCTGATGCTACCGTCATCTGATTAAGTGCATATCTTTGTCCCATAACTTTTATCACCTCATTTTATTACTTCTTGTTGTGGGGATGTATTTTATATAGGGTCCAGGAGTTGGTGGTTGTAGTAGGTTGTAGATAACTATAGCGAGTCAGCTGCGTGTTCAGGTTTACTTTAATGTAACCTTGTAAAGTTATTAACGAGTAGAAGCTAGTTTATTTTTCGTTTAGTGACCGCTTATAAAGTAGTTATTTTATTGGAGCCTGCATGTAGACTCATTCTGATGCATTGCAATATTTTTTCTATTTATATAATTTATAAATGTTTTTTAACATAAGTTCGTTGTATGTTATTCGTGCTCATTATTAGCTAAGAATCTTGTATTTTTGTTGGTATTGCACATTATTTTTCTTTTGTATCATAAAATAACTTATTTCACTTGAAAGTGAAACTGATTGCAAACGTTTATAATTTGCATGCACTCTGGTGTCGTAATACACAGTTTAGTAAAAGAAATATGAGCTATAAGTCCATGCTTCCACAACCACCAGCCAGACTCCATTCCTACCAAATCCTGTGCTCCAGTTGTATATCTTCCATACTTCACTTTTTGTTCACTGAATGATGTGGAATACTTCGCTGCTAGTGAAGAACGACTTGATGTGCTAAGGGAAGGTGCGAACGACTTTTGTCTTAACAATAATTACTATTCTGCGTTGACGACTTTTGTCTTAACGCTATTTACTTGGCATCTGTTAACTTCTTTGTTAATAGAGACAGTGAAAACTTTTGGTCTCGTTGCGGCATGAGTTTCAGGTAGGCCTTTTCAACCAACTAAGGAATGTGCGGTCAGCTGTCGGCGTAGATCTGCATGTGGGAGATGTCCGTGCACACCACTGGGTCGTCACCCGATGCCTACTAGGCTCTGATGGCTCGTGGACTGCTGAAATCGAAGTAGTGTACAGAAACCATCAAGCATAAGAATAATGGCCCTGCTGAGTAAGCATTCCTGACTCATATATAATATCTTCCAAGAGGTTATACAAATTTTCTATGTTTTCATTGCTGAACATAATAGCATTTCTGTGCATGCTCCTGTCTTTCTTACTGACAGGATTTGTGGCCCTCTAGAAAAAAGAAAGCCAGTTCTTCCCAGCTGTTCTGTCTCATAAATAGTGTTCAGTGTTATTTGACTCGGCCAACTGTGTGGACATTCTTCACAAGTCATTACATGTAGGTCCCAAGAAAGAAGTTTCCTTTGAAAGATAACAGTAAACGAAGTCTTCTTCAAGACCTTTATCCACAATTGTATACCAGCCTCCTTTTATGATTTGTGCTTCTTCAGGTGTACTGTGCATCATTTCGTACAAACTCATAAGTGTTTTTCCCAGAACATTGAACTGCCTACTGGCCTTCTTCTAAACGTATTCTTTTTCTGAACTGCAGGAATAATTTTAGTCACTTAAAATGGAATCCGTTATCTTTGATTAAGCATCCCCAGTGGAATCTGCAGAAGAATTTCGGCAGAATAAAAATGTGTACTAATGCAGGCACAATTTGAACACGGAAATGTAGGGGTTCCTGTTTACACAACTGAAGGGGTTCCACTATACATGACTATAATTTATATTTTTAACCAAACATGTGAATTAAAACGTGTAATCATTAACGTTAACTATAAAACTTTCTATTCAAGAAAATCTATGGATTGAAAGGCTTACCTACTAATAGGTACGATAAATAACGAAAAATGTAGCGCTATGTAAAACTTTTTCCATCTTCATAACATTATGTATGGCGAACTGATAAGCAACAACTAATGCAACGACTTAAGCACTCCGCTACAGTGTGCTAAAGCCTAAGCTACTATTTGCACTTCAGAAAAATGCAGAGCCTAGAGACCAGCGAGTTCACATCAGGGCACTTTTCTCTCTATTACTCTCAAAAAACAAAGGTATACTAGTCCAGATATAAAACCACTTAAGTTGCTTTATATATACTAGATGAAACGCTTCTAGAGGTGAAAGAAATATCATTTTGCAACAAGAAATTGGCATTTAATGTGCAAAACGAATATTTATGTTGGGTGATCCGACTGTTCCTATCTGTGGGTTTTATCAACCCACTCCTTCAGATATCAAACTGGGATTACCATGTTCTCTCGCTTGCTACGTGCAAACATGATTACGTATTATTTTATCTACCTTCTACGCAGAGAACTGATAAATATTTTTATTTATTTTATAATTAATTACTTTGTTAGCATTTTAGATGTAAGCCTCAAAATTTATGTCTCCTGGGTGGCAATACAGGCGTGACATGCTAAACACCCTCTCGGAATGCTGAAAGTCGTATGCCTCACTGTATGATTTATCTGTTGTAAGAAGAACATGTGTCCTTCCACGACGTTCGATACGCTGGGAACTAGAATAAAGAGCGTTCCTTACACCTTCAGCTAATCAGTAGAGAGTATAAAAAACAAATAGTTCGAAACATAAAGAAGTATAATTTTAGAAAATGTAAAATCTCAAGTTTGTAGAAGAAAGAATTTCACTCTTTAAAGAGGGAAGAATTTAATCTAGAAGACGGAGGAGATTTAGCTTATTAAAACAAAAGTAGGAGTTTACTCTTCTAGAAATAAAATATTAGGTCTTCATCATGGAAGTATTTATGGTTTTGAAGAGGAAAGCAAATTTTGAAAATCGTAGTTTGGACACAATAGATCTGTGGCTATTATCTACTGTATTCTTCATGTGGTCCAGCTTAATAATGAACTGACATGTTAGGTTACGATAGCATGCTTGATAGTAATGATGGATTGACATATATACCTAACGATGGTCTGTTTATCATTGAAATTGATGGTATAATAAAGTGACAATGCAGGTTTCCATCTAGAAGCTGTAAATCATCGCCTCCTCAGGGTAAGAGAAAATTAGTTTTGCAACAGTGTAAAATCAAGATAAAGGAAAATAAATAATACAGAGAAGACTGTTTCCTGGATTCCTGAAGTTTTGGATGAAGAGTGGCAAAAATTATTTCCCGAGAAAAAATGGTTTTCAGGATTAAAAAGTAATATTCTGTGGTTCGATTTCCAGTGATTGCTAGGATTTATTTTGTCACTAATCGCTTCTTTCTTCTCTGTAAATTATTTGTTAATGTGACAAATACCAAGTTGCAACGTGGTTCAAAGTCGACGCTAGAACGTAGCTCTCCTTTTGACTGAAGCAGTCAGTCAGCACAGTTATAGGGCGAATGATAGGGGTATACCACTTCCTGTACGCCCATATCTTGGAAAAGGCCTGTGGTAATATGACCAACTTTCGTGTTGTTGACTTAATAATTGCTTTATTACAATATGTGCTCTGTTTCCCTAATAGTTTTTAACAGGATATTCCGCCGTGTGCTCGACGACTCACTTATTTCTGTTATGACTCTGTCATGCTTTACTTTATGTAGCAGTCGATAGGCGAGGCGGTTACATCCCCATCTGCTGCAGGGTATCCCCGGTGTTGCGGCCCGCGGCGCCCGCCCAGGACGTCAGCACATGCAGAGGCGACCGGCTCGCTGATTGCATTACGCAGCCTCGCTCGCTGATTGGTCGTTGCGGAGGCGGTCGTCCGGCTAACGGCCTCAGCTTCCGAGCGCCAACCTGCGCTGCGTGCATCCAGCTCATCATCGCCGGAGACGGCCATCTCCATGGGTCAGTGGCGAGCAGACAGCCCCATAAGTGTCGTGGTGAAATGTGAGTGAGAGTAACGTACAAAGATTTCCTTCATAGACGAGTATATAGGGTAATTCAGCTGCCCCCCACCGATGAGTGTTATGTAACCCGTAGCACCTTCAAATATCACGCACAAGTGTTTCATATTCTCTCACTCGCAACTTGCTTACTATTAGTCCCCCCAAAAAGTGAGAAGGACCTTTTTGTAGGAAATTTAAGAAAGTTTCAATTTTGTACTGGGGTATGTTTCCGCTTAGAGGTTGTATTTTTCGAATTATTCAAATAAGTCACCATCAGTTCAGCGCTTCATGAATAACACAAAAACAGTGCCCTTCATCGAAACATTATCTTGGAAGGGTCGGAAGTTGCATGCGGCTTTTCGCGGATGATGCTGCAGTATACAGAGAAGTTACAATATTAGAAAATTGCAGCGACATGCAGCAAGACCTGCTGCGGATAGGCACTTGGTGCAGGTAGTGGCAACTGACCCTTCACGTAGACAAATGTAATGTATTGAAAATACATTGAAGGAAGTGGATTGATCATATAAAATTAATTGTTGTTAAGGCTGGTGCCAGGTTGAGATACATTGGGAGAGTCCTTAGAAAATGTATTCCATCAACATTGGAGGTGGCTTACAAAACACTCGTTCTACCTATACTTGAGTATTGCTCACCAGTGTGGGATCCATACCAGGTCGAGTTAACGGAGGAGATATAGAAGATCCAAAGAAGAGCTGTGCGTTTCGTCACAGGGTTATTTGGTAAGCGTGATAGCGTTACGGAGATGTTTAGCAAATTCAAGTGGATGAGTGTGCAAGAGAGGCGCTCTGTATCGCGGTGAAGCTTGCCGTCCACGTTTCGAAAGGGTGCGTTTCTGGATGAGGTACCTACTATATTGCTTCCCCTAGTTATAACTCCCGAGGAGATCACGAGTGTAGAATTAGAGAGATTCGAGCGTGCAAGGAGGCTTTCCGGCAGTCGTTCTTCCAGAGAACCATAAGCGACTGGAACAGGAAAGGGAGGTAATGACAGTGGCAGGTAAAGTGCCCACCGCCACACACCGATGCGTGGCATGCGGAGTATAAATGTAGATCTCAGTGCGTCATTTCTATTGATACTTGTAGTTAAAAGTATTTCACAGGGCTTTAATACTAGCACTGACTGACAAATCAATTGCCATCAGAATCAAAGATTTCTACTTCAGGGACCAATGCTGAACTTTCTTTCTTTCGTTATTAAAAGTATTCAGGACTGCACAGTGTTGTCTCACTGGTGGGTATGAAGAAAAATGTGGCACATCTGTATTGGCTGCTATTAATAAAACTCTAATAAAATTTAATGGTAGCCACTCAAAGCTGTTATGGTTTTCTACTGGGAACAATCATCAGTTTGGGTTTAGAATATCGGTAAATTAAGTAGTATGTGACGGGGCATCAATTTTTTTTCTAGTCCAAATCCATATTAAAACTTCGTCTATCAGTGATTGCAAAGCGGACTTGTTGCATAATTTATCATACATCTCTATTCTTGAACGGAGGTGGTTTCTGAAGTGGTAAGGAGCAGATGGGGAGAGTAATAATGTCCTGGGGCAGTGAAATCTTGATTATGTTCAACAATCTTTATTTACAAAAACCTAAAAGCAACTTGTAAGTAGGCTGTTTAGGTTTTTTTAATGGTAACACCACGTAGCGCTCAGTATGAAAATCACTGGCTGTGCTGTGTGCAGTCTGTGGCTGGTTTGCATTGTTGTCTGCTATTGTAGTGTTGGGCAGCGGGAGCTGAATGTGAACAGCGCGTAGCGTTGCGCAGTTGGAGGTGAGCCGCCTGCGGTGGTGGATGTGGGGAGAGAGATGGCGGAGTTTTGAAATTTGTAAGACTGGATGTCATGATCTGCTATATATATTATGACTTTTGATGACTATTAAGGTAAATACATTGTTTGTTCTCTAGGAAAAATCTTTCATTTGCTAACTATGCCTATCAGTAGTTAGTGCCTTCCGTAGTTTGAATCTTTTATTTATCTGGCAGTAGTGGTACTCGCTCTATTGCAGTACTTCAAGTAACCAAGATTTTTGTGAGGTAAGTGATTTGTGAAACGTATGGGTTAATTTTAGTCAGGACCATTCTTTTGTAGGGATTATTAAAAGTCAGATTGCGTTGCGCTAAAAAATACTGTGTGTCAGTTTAAGCACAGTCTTGTATAGTTTTTTCTAAGGGGACGTTTCAAACTTTACACAAGGCATCATACCAAAATGTTGCGGAAGCTTTTACCAAAATGAAAGTGCAATTTAATCGACCAAAACTCTGGCCAAATAGACGTTACCAGATATAGACAATTGTTTGAATCAATGCATAATGTGTTACAACAGTTAACTGCCAACACAGACATTTTAAGGGGGTCATTAAAAAAAGATTTTAAATGATCACATAAAATTTTCAAGTGAATGAAATTAATTAAATTTTTTTTAATAATTCACGAATTTAAATTTTGAGGCAGACCGCAAGCAGCTAACTTGGAATATCTTGAAACGCCCCCTTAGAAATATTATACATGATTATGTTTAAACTGACACACAGTATTTTTAGCGCACCGCAATCTGACTTTCAAAAATCCGTACAAAAGAACGACCCAGACTAATATTAACCTATACCTTTCACAAATCACTTCACTCACAAAAATCTTCGTTACTCAAACTACAGCAATACAGCGAGCGCCACTACTGTCAGCTAAATAAAAGATTCAAACTACCGAAGGCACTAACTACTGATATGCATAGTTAGCAAATGAAAGATATTAATAGAGAACAAACAATGTATTTACCTTAATATTCATAATATATATAGCGGTTCACGACATCCATTCTCACAAATGTACTCTTTCTGATGGACAAACCTCCAGATCATCTGCTCTCAAAAATCCGCCATCTCACTTCCCCACATCCACCACTGCTGGCGGCTCGCCTCCAACTGCGCAACGCTACGCGCTGTTAACATCCAGCTGCCCAACACTACAGTAGCAACTATTGCAACAATGCCGACCAGCCTCAGACTGCACACAGCACAGTCAATGATTTTCATATAGAGCGCTACGTGGCGTTACCAATAAAAAAAACCTAAACAGCCTACTTACATAGCCCCCATGCTCCCCACAAAAAATTTTACAAATTGTTTTGGGCAGTGGCTAATACAGATTTGAAAAAAAAATTTTCTTAGTCACAATAACAAACATATCAAATGCACACACTTATCGATACAATGTTGGTCAAAAGCTAAAGTTTTCTCATAGTCCATAAAGTCAGTCCTGATCATTCATCACAGTATTAATTACAATTTTATGCACAAAGTCTGAGCAGCAAAAGAAAATGCACATGGAAGTGGTGGATTTCCATGCAGTCTTGATGAAGTAGTGTTGTCCTTCTAACAGAAAGATCGTTCTGACTCTTGACATGCAGACAGGTAATGGTCCACAACAGAGCAAATCCACCACAGAGTCAGTCGAAGTTTTGAAGAATATTAGTAGGTAGGTCTTCACAGAGTGGACCCACTGTAGTGCTAGTAGAGAGCATGGTATTGGTGAGCCACCAGAGGTGCAGTCACACTGTAGTCCTTGTGGAAATAATGGTAATCGTGGGCCATCAAAGATGCAGACCCACTGTAGTCCTTGTAAAGACGGCCAGCAGCCATTTGTTGCAACTGTGCAGGTGCACAATCACCATCGAAGAGTCTTGCGGAGAATATAGCAAGTCTATAAACCACCACTTGTACACCCACAAAAATTTCTTTTTAAATGTCCTTAGAACCAGCAATGCTGTTATCCAGTCCCTTGCTGAATTCTTAACACACGTGCAAAGAACTAACAGTCCCTACTTCTCACATATTGTCCATATACTATGACCAACAGAAACGTGTGCATTGAAATGTAACTTACAAGGTATTTAATTTGGTGATCTGGTGTCAATTACAATTTTATAACATAAGAATAAGATAACAAAGGCACGAAATACATCATTAAAGAGCATAACAATATAGATAACATTTTTAGTGAGACAGGCTTTACAAAAGAAAAGAAATAAACATATACATCAGTGTTACAGGAATTATTACACATCGTCGTCGTAATAATATCATAACATCTCAATCAATTTTCAAAATCGTCGTAGCTTCCTCGAATAATTTCAAATCCTAAAAAAATTCTCTGCTCGTTTCAATAGTGTCATCTACCTTAAACGTACTTTAAAATCATAATCTCATACCAAATACATCATTCATAGATCTCATAGTATCACAATGCTTCCCAAAAAAATATGAACATTTCACAAAGTACAGACAAAATACAATTTCATAAGTGTGAAGTTATCCAACTATGTAATTGCGTAAACATGTGTCACTGATGTAGTAAAACAAAATTTTGGTTTCTCTGTTAAATAATCAGATAACTGTGTAATTCTGTGTTAGAGAAATATGGTATCGATATGTAAAGTTGTATAAACAAATACCATATTACCTAGGGCTCCTTGTGTTTGCCAGACACATAGTACACAATGCTGGCGTGTACCCCTTGAAGATTAATGTAATTATACCCTCAGGTGTTACAGATTACAGCAATGGAATGAAATGTATCACGGAAAACCTTTGTATCATTTTACTTCAAATATATTTAACAATAAATAATTTAAGTACAAAATTAATCACTCAAATACTTGTACTGTAGCGCTAAACTGTGCGTCTTGTTGTAAAATAATCTCTGTGGAAGTGTCGTAGTTATCGTCCTCCGAAAGCTAAGTCCTGCAGAAGTCAATGTACTTACCTCATGATAAACAAAAGTGAAATGCTTTGAGTATATATATCTTAGTTATTACGCTTATTGCCATGATGAAGAAAGTAGTGTGCTGTAACTTATTGCTCTGCTACGGAAAAGGCTGTCTCATTGTAGCTATACCACAGAAGTTACTACTAAAACATGTTTTACTTTCCAGAATAATTCAGAAAAACTGTGCAGATATAAAACAGAAACACCGCAAAAGCAACATTGTAAATTGTCACTCATTAGTAGCGTCGTGATAAAATCGTGTAGCTGTCACATAAACTAACCACTGTGTTATCTGGTATCTCACAGAAAGTACTTTAAATCCAGACTGTATTTTCAAGTAAACCAAAATTTTACATTAAAATCTCATTAGCAGTACTGGTAAATGTTCTAATTATGTGAGCCTTATAGTCGTTAAGTAATCGTGCAACTAACAAGCAATAATGTACACACACAATAACACTGTGTCGTCTGTTCACAATAACAATGCATTCGTAATTTCTGTTTAAATAAGTTCTCTTGGTGCTTGACTGGATATTTAACTTCCAACATTATTGTTTGTTAACAGATTTTAGGTCTGACAAAGCATACTAGTAATGAAAGTGAAAAGTTATATGGCAAAGAGAAAGTTAAAAATAAATAAACGGTTTTACACTTGAAATGTGGTGTAATCCTCTACTCTTCCTAGTACGCAGAGTTTCAACTTCAACGCAATTATCATGTGGTAGTTGTTGTTGTGGTCTTCAGTCCTGAGACCGGTTTAATGCAGCTCTCCATGCTACTCTATCCTGTGCAAGCTTCTATCATGTGGTATACGTCGGATTCTGTAAGGTCCATTGTAAACTAAAAAGAATTTGTGACTCAAGTATTTCTTCTTATGTGACAATGAATGAGCTTTAATGAGAACTTTCTGACCAAAATATAATTTCTTTGCAATTGCTTTACCGTATAGTTTTCTCCTTTCTTCTGCTGCAGACTTTATATTTTTAATAGCCAAATCAATTATGATTTTGTGTCGAAGTTTACGTGTATTCGGAAAAGGTACAAGCTCTCTGATTCTGTTCGGTGGTTCTTCATTCTTCAGTACAAGAATAGGTGGTAAAGCAGTGGAGTCATGAGGCATTTCATTCAGCACGTTTTGAAATAAGTGTAAATATCTGTCCCAATGCTGATGCTTTCTGTGACAATAAAGTCTGCAAAGCTTATTGATTTCTTTCATAATCCATTCAGACGGGTTACAATGTGGTGAGTAAAATGAAATAAAAACAGATTTGATTTTATAGTTCCGATGCATGCGTGACCAAACAGCAGATCTGAATTGTGGTCCGTTATCTGAAATGACTTTCCTAACGTGTCCAACTTCACGTAAGAAATTTTTAGCAAAGGCGTTGGATACAGACCGTCCAGTGGTTTTACGTAACGGAGTGAAAGAAACAAATTTTGGAGTAAGTTCTACAGCGACTAGAACGTACGAAAATCCATTAGATGTTCAGACAAGCGGTCCCAAGAGATCAACAGCAGCAAATTCTTTTAATTTAGAAGGAATGATAGGAAACAACGGAGCACGCTGTGAGATAGTAGATGGTTTCGCCTTTTGACAAAGTTTACAAATAGACAAGACTCTTCGAATTCTCTTTTCCATTTTGTTAAAATAACAAGTCGTTCGAAGAATATGATAACATTTTCGTGGACCAAAATGCGCGTAGCTGAAATGAATGTACCAAATGAGCTAATTAACTAAATTGTCTGGAATGCAAAGTACCCATATCTTGTCATCAACAGTGCACCGTTTGAAGAGTATGTTATTTCTAACCAGATAATAATGCCGAAACTGAGTATGCGCCTTTTCATGTCATTTGCTTTTGATGTCATTCCAAATCGGATCTTTATCTTGCTCATGAGCAATGTTCTTTATAGATGTGGTGATGAAGTTTTCAAAGGCGACTTTCTGAACGTAAAGAAACTGAAATTTTTCTCGAGGTAGCCAGTGCGCGTGACAGTGCGTCCGCAACAATGTTCTCTTTGCAGGGAATGTAGAGTGTTGTGAAGTGGAATTCTTGCAGAAACAATGCCCAACGTTTTAGCATGTCATGATTTAATTTTGAAGACATAAGAAACTGTAATGCACGATGTTCACTGTATACTTTTACGTGCTTACCAGAAAGAAATAAACGGAATTTGTTAAATGCCCAAACGATAGCTAAAGCTTCTAATTAAGTAACGGAATATTTTTTTCAGATTTTGTTAGCACTCGGCTAGCAAAAGCAATGGTTTTCTAAACAGTAGTGTCATTTTCTGTGGCTTCTTGAAATAAATTGGCACCAAGACCGGCTTTAGAAGAATCCGTGCTAAGGCAGAAATCTTGTGACAGATCTGGATGAGCTAGTATTGGCGCGTTAAGTAGCGATTCTTTCAAAGATTTGAATTCCAACTGTGCTTGTTCGTCTCATTTCCAAATAGTATTTTTTCTAGTGAGAGAACAAAGTTTGGGTGTATCTATAATTTGCATATTCAGAAAACGACGGTAAAAATTTACGAGACCTAGAAAACTGCGGACTTGTCTTTTTGTGGATGGAACTGGAATGGCTCTGATTGCTTCTAACTTTTCATGACCCGGCTGAATGTCTTCAGAAGAAATAATATGTCACAAAAACTTCACCTTTGTCCTACCGAATTCAGACTTTTCCAAGTTAACTGTAATTCCAGATTCTGCAAAAATATGTAACACGCTGTTGAGGATGCGATTGTGTTGTTCCCATGAGGCTTCTGTTACCAGAATATCGTCCACATATAAGGTGATGTGACGTTTTAAGAACTCAGGCAATATGGAATTTAGCCCGCGAATGAATGCTGCTGCAGAAATGTTCAAACCAAAAGGAAGTTTCCTAAACTGATAACAAACGCCGAAACAAAGGGAAGCTGTGTATTTTCTACATTCTAGATGAAGTTCGATCTGATAAAAGCTGGATCAATAGAATACAACTGTTTTACATGATTAAAATTTTGAAGAAGTTCTTAGTTCTTCTAACGTTTGCGGCCAGTCTGTTTCAGGAATAATTATAGTATTGATTTGTCTCGAATCTAAGACAAGCCTGATCGATCCATTTTTCTTCTCAACAACATGTAATGGATTGTTGTATGAGCTTACTGCAGGCTCAATAATGCCGTCGTCATGCATAGATTGTATTTCTAACAGGGTCCCTATAATGCGCCGGAATTACGTATGGTCTAACACAAAATTTAGTATGCTCACGAACACGAAATTGGTATTGAAATCCCTTGATTGTTCCTGTTTTGTGAGTAAAAACTGTGGAATGTGCTTGTAAAGTCTCAAAAAGATCTTGCCTATTAGTGTGATTACAATTCTCAATTGTTTGAATTTTATTCTGAATTAACTCGTTCGTATCAAATGTGCCGTCGATATTATCCCTGTCAGTACTTGCAGAGTGATTGTTAGTGTCAAGTTCTGTCGAAAATTCCGATCTGTTGTCTAACAGAAGGTAAAGCCGATTAATTTCTTCGTCACGGTTTGAGAGCCAATCTTCAAATTTCAAAGCTATTGACTTACCTTCCTTATGTAAACTTATTTCAGCATCGTGAAAGTTCTAGATACCTTTGTATACATTCAAAAAGCTTACTCCCAATATAATTTCCGTCGACAGTAATGGAACAATAAGAAAGCTCATAGGGAAACTGTGGCTTAGACAAAAGAATTCTGGGGTAATTCATCGTTGAGTAGAAAAGTATTCATTGCACAAAAACGTGTAATCAGAATAATTGCTGGAGCCTACCCACGGTCATCCTGCAGACATCTATTTAAGGATCTAGGGATCCTCACAGTAACCTCACAGTATATATATTCCCTTATGAAATTTGTTGATAATAATCCAACCCAATTCAAAAGTAATAGCAGTGTGCATACCTATAACACCAGGAGAAAGGATGATCTTCACTATGCAGGGTTAAATCTGACTTTGGCACAGAAAGGGGTAAATTATGCTGCCACAAAAGTCTTTGGGCACCTACCAAACAGCATCAAAAGCCTGACAGATAGCCAACTAACATTTAAAAATAAATTAAAAGAATTTCTAGATGACAACTCCTTCTACTCATTGGCTGAATTTTTAGATATAAAGTAAGTAAAAAAAAAAACTTAATCATTAGTGTCATGCAATATTTTGTGTAATGTAATTTCTTGTACAGACATCTTTTATTAACCTGACACGTTCCACATCATTACGAAGTGTCGTATTCATGATCTATGGAACAAGTATTAATCTAATCTAATCTAATCTAAGTTGGTTTGTTGCCGCACATCTACACTTTTTCCAAAGATTGCACCTTGTAATTTAATCTTACGTAACGGAAGTGTGGGTCAATCGTTCGATTTGTTGCATTTGCTAAAGGCTGTTTCAATAATTACTGAAATAGGGCTGCCAGAGTCAAGTACTGCCGTCAATTTTACGTCATTTACAGTAATGTGAATCACAGGATATGCAATGTTGTTATGTTTTACGTCGTGCTCCAGGAGTAAGATGTCCCTAATGTCTTCCATTTTTACGTAATTACTAGCTACGGCAGCTGCGTCGTCAGTTTCATAAGTAAATTTTGTGGCTTCCAGCGGTATGAGTCATTGTCTATTGTGTCTTTGTTGTCGCACGTCGTTTTGGGGATTTGGAGACCTTACTTCTACAAATTCACTTTGTCCAGAGGGCCGTGCCCTGTTTGAATCCCGCCAGTTCTGATGCAATTCAGGTCTGTCGTTACGATCATATCGACTGTCGTCATGTCGGTAGATTCCATAGTTTCTTTCTTGTCGGTCATGTGGTGGAGACTTTCTTCCTGAATCGTAACTGCGCGATGGACCGTTGTGTCTAAAGATATTCTGTCTCCCTTGATAATAATTATTTTGGTCCCCATATTGTCTGTTTCTGTGATTATCTCTGTGATAGTCACTAAGGTGGAGAGGTGATCTTTCCCTGTAATTATTACTACTCTGCCAACGGTTATCATACGGGTGATGTCTGTTTTGGTCACGATTTGTGTTGTGAGTTGTCTGTTTCTGTGATTGTCTCTGTGATAGTCACTAAGGTGGAGAGGTGATCTTTCCCTGTAATTATTACTACTCTGCCAACGGTTATCATACGGGTGATGTCTGTTTTGGTCATGATTTGTGTTGTGAGAATAGCCTTGTCGTGTCCATTTATTATTTCTTTCATCCCGGAATTAAGACGGATGTGACCTGTAATTGTTGGTTTCCTGTTTTCGCTTTCCGCGATTGTTACTGTCAATTTCCAATTCTTGTAATAGTCCCTGAAAAGCTTCAATGTCGTCTTTGCAACGTCCTGCCAAAATAATATGTCGTAAATGTTCAGGTAATTTGATTTAGCAAATGCGGATGAGTTTTGAGGGGCTGTATTGGTTTGACAGGTACTGATTCTTGTGCAACACGTCTTCAAAATATTTCACAAGACTGGAAAATTCAGATTGTTCGAAATGTTTCATCACTATGATGCTATGTTTTACTCGGTCTTGTGTAGCTTGAGACCAACATGCTGAGAGGAAGGATGGTAAAATTCTCCTTCACTGTGACAATTGTGAATGACCGATCACATTCTTACAGCTGGTTCATTCTCTAAATAGCACACATAAATTCTAATGTGTGATCTGATGACCAGTTGAGAGGAAAACAATGAGAGAATTGATGAAGCCACGCTTGTGGATGAATGTCGTTGCCAGAATTCTTAAATGTTTTGAATTTACATGTAGTAATGAACAGCTTATAGACAAAATCATCATGTCGGCGAGTCGCACATCGGTCATTGTTACGTCGTTTCGGCGGTTCCATTTCAAAATTCGGTGCACCTTGCCAATTTCTTTCATAATTTCTGAAATGTGCTGTGTTATTTTTTTGTGGCTGTTCCGTATTTCCATGTCCCTCTTCCCATATTGGGGCGCGAGTGTCGTCTGAAATACGTAATTCTTGTATTACCTGTGTCAGCTGATCTTGTACTTCCCGGATTTCTCTTTGGTGTTGCGTATTAATTTGTTTTGATTTTGTTTGAATATACTAATTTGTTCGCACTCTTCTGTGTCATTAAAGACTACCGGTGTTGTGTCATTCACATTATCATCTACCTTCATAGATAAATTATTTAGCTGATCCGAAAGTTCAACTACTCTCTCTGATAATGAACTAATTTCCTCCATGAGTCTTTCTGAACCAATTTTCAGAGTACCTACTGTCTCCCATAAGTTTTTGAAAGTTGCGTAACTGAATAGGTAGATGCAACTGAGTCAACTTTAGCTTGCAAGGTCTCATGATTTTCATGCACAATAGTTTGCAGTTCTGTTATGGCTGCTTCGTGATTCTGTAATGCATTTTCATGCTTCGAAAAAATAGGTTGAAAATGCTCACAAATTTCTGTTTTTACATCATTACAGACTTTTTGACATTTCGATTCAATGTTATGTAACTCAGTAGTTAAATCTTCACGTGTTTGTTCAAGCGTGGTGTCCAACTTCCGAAGATTTTGTTCCATTGTGTCTAAACTTTGAAGCTTTTGCTGTGATTGTCTCAGATTTTGTTCCATCGTCTCTAATGTTTGAAGATTCTGTTCCATTGTGTCTAACTTTCGAAGATTTTGTTCCATTGTGTCTAACTCTTGAAGCTTTTGCCGTGTTTGTCCCATTTGCTGTATTAATTGTAATAACAATGCACTGGTGTCTGAAACATGTTCGTCAGTGCTTTTCGGCATTGAATTTGCACCGGCAACATTTACATTTTAACTAGCAGAAAATGTGTCTTGACTTATTCGAGAAAACGGTGAGAACCCAAATCTGAATCTGCAGTATTTGCAAGATTATGTCCTGTCATTCCCGATTCCCGAGGCAAGCTGTTTCCGACCGATCGATCGATAATGCTTCCCTGTTCACTAATTGTTCACTGCCTACACCATTATATGCAGCCCGCCCCATTTCCCTATGCACAATTACCAAATTACTACTTTGAACATTAGTTAATTCATTGCTCGGCGGCGCTAACACACTGCTTTCGTCTTCACTGTCATTTCTCAGTTTACTTTGGAGACTAGTATTACGTTTTTCACACGCCATTATTGTCAGAATATTTCACACGACAACACAGAAAAACACAATTTGAAGAGCAAAATAAAAAAAAACATATTAACATAGCACTGAAAATAATATCTCGTTAATTGCAAGCGCAGCTGCGAAATACTTGGTGCAAATCCACATGCATGACACAACTGTTTTGCTATACAAGAATGAAAAACTACAACTACAAAGGAAATTAACTCTACAATTACGCGCTAGAAATAAACAAAGGCTGCACTAATTGCACAAACTATAACAAAAATCAGAAGATTCCAGCAAGGTATCCTCGGCTAAGGGTCGACAATTGAACCGTCCCCTTAGAATATTATACATGACTGTGTTTAAACTGACACACAATATTTTTAGCGCAACGAAATCTGACTTTCAAAGATCCCTACAAAAGAATGGCCCTGACTAACATTAACCTATACCTTTCACAAATCACTTACCTCACAAAAATCTTCTTTACTCAAACTACTGCAATACAGCGAGCGCCACTACTGGCAGCTAAATAAAAGATTCAAACTCCTGAAGGCACTAACTACTGATAGGCATAGCAAATGGAAGATTTTAATAGAGAACAAACAATGTATTTACCTTAATATTCATAATATATATATATAGCAGTTCACGACATCCATTCATACAAATGTACTCTTTCTGATCAGCGCCCGTTGAAAGTCCCAATCTTCATGCAGTCCAATCTACGTACATTCACGAATGATGATGAAATGATGAGAACAACGCAATCACCCAGTCCGACGGCAGAGAAAATCCCCAACTCTGCCGGGAATCGAACCCGGGACACCGCGATCCAGAGGCAGCAAACCCTAGCCACTAGACCACGAGCTGCGCAAAAAAAATCTGACAAACAAAATTTTAGCAATACCCAAATATTAGGAAATGATGAAATTAGCCCTTTAAAATAAATAGTGACACTCTTATTTCTTTTCACTGCGTTAAGGCTAAGGTATAGTTAATGATGGAAGTACTGACACGAGAAAAAAAAATTCTCTAGTGAAAGTGGTATTAATCCCAACAGTTGCACAATATTACTCGGCCTTAAACAAGAACATTTACGTGAGAACACAAACCCCAGGCTGTTAACCGCTTTAGAGAATACACAAACCAGTATTGTAAGTCCAAACTGTACTGTCACATACGTCAATATTCACAGAAACCTTGCATAACAGTACAAGAAGCAACTAATACTTATGCTTCTTGACCAAAAGACAGATATGATAATATCTCAGTTTTAGCAAAAGTAGCTAAAGGAATGACCGGTTAGTAAGGACGCCTCAGTTAGAATGAACTGCAATAGATGGCACGAATCGATCGTTAACTAAAAGCTCTTAGTCCATTAACATCTGAACACAAACTGATAAACATAGGGTGAGAAAGATTCACAGAAGACATTTTCTTAATTGAGACAAGTAATATACAAAACAATTAATTGATCTCAATGGGACTCATGTATAACTCTGATGGTAAACCAATACTATAAAGCAGTGGCACCCTCAAGCTTACTAATCAACCGTGAAGACGAGAATTTTAAGGCTTATAGGTCCAACGGTTACACGCACACGCCTGTTGTATGTTATCAACGAAGGCCACATTTAATTCCACTTTCCTTCACACAACTGGAATGAGCTTAGTGATGGTTTGAAATTCACAGTGTGTAATTAGATGATTTGTACATGAAGTAACATTTACGTGCTGGTAATAAAATGCATCAGTACAAAATTTCAAATAAAAGAAGGCACGATATGTAATGCAAGGAAACAGGTGATTCACACGCGAAAATAAATAAATTTTTGGCCGCTTTTCAGTTAACATAGAATGGAACAATGAATAACATATACTGACATCTGTAATAAGCCAGGCGCACTATACAGTTGCTAATATAGTCACTGTGTCACAGTTCGGCACTAAGTAACCTGAGTGATGAGTTACTACCGACACAGATGCTTTAAGTTGAACAGGAGAGTTGCTCACTGTTAATTTCAAGCGCTCACACTTGACTAAGTGTTCAGACCCTTTCATATACGAGTAGTAACTGCAGTAATGACACAAGTTGGCGTTGGTCGCAATTCCGTTAAGTTAAGCCATGGTCCAAAATAAACGCATCCAATACAGTCATGGACACCACTTCTTACATCAGGTAGCACACTCCATTTGATGTGGAGCCGTAATTGGCTCCCATATGGCTCATGCGTACCTCTATATTCGTGTTCCAAGCTGCATTACTGCCACAAGACAACGTCTCCTCGAGTTGCCAAGTGACCTGCCACAAATGTTCCTGCCAAAGGGACACTATCGATAGCGAAGCAAGTCATAAAATCAGTCTATGCATGGTGCGGTTTCCCTTACCATTCAGGCACACTCCCCTAGCTGCAGTACAACTTGCAACCCTGTTCTACACTTACACAACTACAATCTCTGGCAAGCTGATTTGCCACTACATTAGAGCAAAGGAAAGAAAGAATCATATGAAATTATTGGCTGGGAAGTCGTGATGGTATTTTCAGAAACCTAATCAAAATGCCATTTCCTCTACCCACACAGCACGTATTTTTAGAGAGAAACTGGGTGCCAACACGTAGGCTACTCCTAACGAATACCACAAAGGAGTCTGTTGGAATAACTACTGGACGCATCATAATCGACAGTTTAACATGTCTTCACTCCATGAGACACTGCAGGGAGATTTCAAATTTAATTCAGGGCACCGCTGTTACTTGTGGCGATCCAATTCTCTTCCCTCCACTGGCAGTGAAATATTCTCCGCCACCAAATTTAGAACAGGTTACCGCCGAGGTAGGCGTCACAGTACAGGCATGAGTTGCGACTACTGCAAATAAAAGTTGGTAATACTGCAGTAATGGACCTGCCATTAATGGAAACAGCGCTAGTGGTACGTCAGCGCAACAGTTTCCTATCCTGACTCATGACGTAATAGAAGAAGAACTTGCTCACTTGTACAAGAAGCCTTCGATCACCATTCACCTAATTGATCAAGTGGATGTTGCGAAAACTGCTGAATTGAAAGTGATCTAGGAACAGTACTGCCATCCGGATGTTCGCATAAAATGCAAATTTTAACTTCAGCTGCCACAAAAAATTGGTACTACATCACAGTATAGTCAAACCTCACTTTTCTGGGTATATATGTTTCTCGCTGAAGCACATTCCCCCACATCTCCTTCCTGTCAGCCTAATTGCACTAATGTACACTGTCTTACTCCTCAAGCTGTGGGAAAGTACCCTTCATCAGCTTCTTGCTCGTATGTGGTTCCTGCATTGGTGTGCGTGTCAACTTCACACACCTAGGCTACTTGTAGACTTTATTTCTTCTTGTGGGACCATGACGAATGTTTTGTGGACGAGACGCTAGTCGAAGTGAAGAGAAACCCCAAGCAAGAATTCTTGCAGCCTGTGACTGTTGCATCAAGGCCTGGTATGTTAAAACGGCACAATTTATCTTTGTATGATGATATCATCGGTATATTTCATCTGGGGGACACACCTTTCAACAACTGTCGTAAATGTTCAAATGGTAAGGCTAAATTAAATTTTTATTTTTATTTAGTTTAGTTTTCATGGGTTTATATCAGTGTCAGTAGATCAACGATAATTTAGAAATTTTCTCATTTCCAGTTATAACTTGCCAGCCAGGTGTTTCCGGAAAATGGTTAGCTATCTCAAACTGCCCTTTCCCTCACGGTAACGTATTTTGTAAGTCAACAAACTTTTGCAAAATTTCACTCGGATGTGGTATGAGCGTTTCATACCACAGTCCACCACCTAGGTTGGGATTAACTGCTTTTTTTATTTTCCTAAGTCGTTATGAAAATTGACTGGCTGGTTCTTCGGCAGAAGGCAAGGTCCATTCTAGTCTACAACAATCACAGGTCCCCTCTTGTGCTGCAATATTAAAGTCATCAATGTTACGTAAAACACAATAGAATTTACTTTACTACAGTAGTCTCGCTTGGCTTACTTTCGATTCTCGTAATGATGTGTGCTCTGCTCGAGGATTTGAGGATTTGTTCTATGAGCGATGATGCCATCTTCATTATTTTGTTATTGTCGTTTAGTCCCTTCTTGCAGTGTCTCTCCTGGCAAGACTGGTTCATTCTTGTATTTTTCTGTGGCTTTAAAATTTGCGTTAATAAACGGGTAACCGAGAGTAACTTGAACTTGGTGATGAGAGTTTTTGAGATTTCATATAGGTGTTCTCCACTTCCATCGTGGTTACAGCCATTTAGTAACTGACAGATGACACCAACAATCGATAGATGCTGAATGGTACGCAACAGAGGTGCAGCTGGCAGTCTGTACATCAGGATGTCAAAATTTATATCGTCGAACTAAAGAAAATCATAGTTTCAATTCTGGCAGCCTTGCAGACATGAGACAGTTGTCGTTTATTAGGAGCGGCAGACAGTAATTTAATTGACCATGTTAATAATTTTAGAAAATTTTCATGAAATAATATTTATATTTTCTGCATTCTGAACATATTCTGAAACCGTTTCCGTTACTAAGGATACTTACATTCGTCAAAGGTATATCAGTTCAAATGGCTCTGAGCACTAAGGGACTCAACTGCTGAGGTCATAAGTCCCCTAGAACTTAGAACTACTTAAACCTAACTAACCTAAGGACAACACACACATCCATGCCCAAGGCAGGATTCGAACCTGCGACCGTAGCGGTCGCGCGGTTCCAGACTGTAGCGCCAGAACAGCTCGGCCACCAGCGGCCGGCAAAGGTATATCAGTACCGTATTCCAGTATACCTACTAATTTCTGAAATAGTTCATGTGTAATTAAATTTTCCTAGACATGTATTTTACTTCACTGTGTTCAGTAACTTGAATTTAATCCAAATATGTGAACAATGGACATGAAGCGTGTCCTCGTAAAATAATATCTATGAAAGAGGAAGGAAAAATCTGAGAGTATTGTGATAATGGAATGTGTACAGCATGCTGCTCATGATAACTTCTGTAAGTATTTTTATCACATTTTACTGCCTTTCACCAGGAACACTTGTAGAATATGTAACATTCCATGCCATTTAAGTTACAAAAAAAGAGAACATTACTTTATAGAAGTAATAAATGAAAGGTTTTCTTACTGCCATAGTCTGACTTCAACACAGTTAGTTACATGTTCTGCAATGGGTCGTTTCAGATAGCTGATATATGAGACTTGTATTGGGTCAATGTAATTCTGGACGACAGTAGCCATTTCCTTTATTCAGACAATACGGCTACTGAATAAAAGAAGGAAATCAATTTTTTAGAGTGAAACATTATCATATTGAAAGGTACCTTTACAATTAATCTGAATATGGAGGGTAAAGTATAGCCTCAGTACAATAGCCGCTCAAACGGAATGCAGTAGAATGCGCCATACACCAGAGCTGGATGAAGCGTGGAGTGGAATTTTAGTAGTGAGAGCGTAAACAAGAATTATGGCAAAGGAAATTTATTAGATCAGTAAATTTAATTGCACACATGAATATGTATAGTGAGTAATATGATAGTTGCTGTGGCCTGCAGTCTATTACGTCGCCTATTAATTAAACCTAGAACTTTATGAATGAAATTTCAGTTAAAGTGAATTGCTATAAAAATGAAGCATAAACAAGAACCACAATTAATTTCGTTATTCTACAACGGAAGATCACTGTGGCCTTGACTTTGTAGACTTTCTCGTTAGATCGCGACCACGTGGTCCTCACAAACAAAAGCGTGAACAAGGAAAGTTATAAAGTGAAACGAATTGCACAAAATTTAGTCATAAAATCACGGAAATCATACCCAAGAGATATGCGAAACTGAATCGCAATAAACTCAACACGGCTTCACGTGTTTCATTAACAGTTCAACTATACAACAGCCTAAACCGTTCCTGGATTTTAACGCATTTAACACTCGAACTAGCAAGTAAAATTTGTCACACACGATAATAAACTATGAACAATGAAAGGAAACATTTACTTTGAGTAGCTTTGAAATACTTAGATAAAACACAACTTTCTCATCGAAAAGGCACACTTATCGCCAATAGGTATCACCCGTATCGCGTGCCACGCAACACTCCACGAGCATTTGCTCTCCAGAGGAAACCGCTCTCAGTACCTACGGAAGTGTCCAGAGGAACCCCTGTGGTGGTGCCAACCTATATAAAAGGTTCATCCAAGGCCAACAGAAACCTCTTTGTTACCTGGTACTTGTTTCCTCTAGTTCGTTGCTCTGACACAGTGGCAAACTGCTTCACTCCCACAGATCTCCACACTGAAATCCTCGCACTCTCTCATTTCGGAGAAGAAGAAGAGGAAGAAGTAGATACATTGAGATATGGCACTTAAATGTATCAAACATGCGTGTGGGGCTCCGACTAGTACCCATAATCTAAAGAAATGTTGAAACGAAATATGGATAGTGTACCATGGCCACCACAAACACACTCAGCTTGTCAGTCTTTTCCCTTTTCTTCTTTACACCTTGGGTAACAGAGCATTTGCACCAACAGTTGAGCTGCAGGAGGATAACTAATGAAGCTGTGTGGCATGGCAAAATCATGAAGAGGCTCATGCAGAGACCCTTCAATATTCAGGAACTACTTTCGTATTACACTGTGTGCTTTCTAAAGAAACTTTAAAGTTTCCTAGCAAATTTTTCCTTAGGGGTTTATCTACAGGGAATTCCTCTTTGTAATATGCCATAGTAATCTCATTAGACTACATTATTGCTTAATCAGTTAACGGGATGCACTCCATACTATATACAAAATCATATTCACAACAGAGTGTCGTTTTCAGTAAAATGACGTAAGTACATGCGAATAAAAATAATGAACTGAATCAGGGCGAAAATAGATTTATGTTACAACTTGACTACAATAAGAGATAAGTATATAAAAGACAATCATAAACCTAAAACGAATATAAATTTGAAACTTAACAACTAATTCCAAGTACTGACTCAAGAGTGTAAATGTGTACTCTGTGGACAAGAATGGAAAACAAAAATTGCGGTGAGAACATTTGTAAACGATATATATCAAAGATTAAAACTTCTAAGACTTCTAGATCAAAGCTCTGTCTGAGGCAGTTTTCTCAGTGATGAAAAAATAAGTTCGTAATTAGATAGAAACAGGGAGAGCGTGGGGTAGTGGTAGAGGGAGACCACAAGTTGAGTATAATTGAGTACAGCGACTGGGTATAGACTGCAATATCGGTGCAATGGTAACATAACTTTTAGATGAGAGAGTGTTGTAGAGAGCTGCATCGCCAATCATTTGTCTCAGGTTTTCATAAATAACAAATGAAATTCTATTTCATAGACGACACGAATAAATAGTTGATAATGGTCATGATACAAACGTTCAGAAAATACCAGAAAGCACACAGAAGTCTAGGAACTGCGAATCACGTATTAACATGCATTATTGAGTTGTAACCGATGAAAAGCCTCCCTCTAAGTTTTAAGAATGAAAAATTTTGAATTTGCATGAAATGGTACAACAGCAATGTTAAATATATTTAGGTACAGCCAATCAGACTCATAAATTAATCAGAAGTATGAGTGTACACTTGATGTAAAATTCTAATCAGAGACCGTGATGGATTTTAAATAATATTAACAGAATGGGATTTTCATTCTACAGAGTAGTGTCCTCTCATATGTAACCTCCTGATAGATTAAAACTGTGTGCCGAAACAAGACTCGAACTCGGGACATTCCCTTTCGCGGCAAAGTCTGTACCAACCTTGCTATCCAAGCACGACACAGGATCCGTCCTCACAGCTGGAATTCTGCCAGTAACTCGTCTCCTACCTTCCAAATTTCACAGAATTTCTCCTGCGAACCTTGAAGAACTAGCACTCCTGGATGAAAAAATACTGTGGAGACATAGGTTAGCCAGAGCTTGGGCGATATTTCCAGAATTGAATTTTTACTCTACAGGGGATTGTGCGCTGATATGAAACTTCCTGGGAGATTAAAACAGTGTGCTTGATGGAGACTCGAACTCAGGACTTTGGCTTTTCGCGGGCAAGCACTCTAAACTTTTTTTTTTTTGAGGGAAAAAATGAAGGGCTCATCCGGGACATGAACCCAGGTCCTCTCGCTCCCTAAGTGAAAATCACACTTTTCTTTTTTTTACACGAATGGATAAAGGAATGGCGTTCCTCTTCGGCGACATAAGCAGAATAATAAAAGATGTCCCATTACGACATAAGGATGCTCCCTGCTGTAGGACGCTGCCGATTTTCCGATGATTATCATCTCGTCGCTGTGTTGTTTCCATTGTTTTTCAATATCATTAATTTTTATTTATTTATTTTTTGGTCATCAGTCTACTGACTGGTTTGATGCGGCCCGCCACGAATTCCTTTCCTGTGTTAACCTCTTCATCTCAGAGTAACATTTGCAACCTACGTCCTCAATTATTTGCTTGACGTATTCCAATCTCTGTCTTCCTCTACAGTTTTTGACCTCTGCAGCTCCCTCTAGTACCATGGAAGTCATTCCCTCGTGTGTTAGAAGATGTCCTATCATCCTGTCACTTCTCCTTATCAGTGTTTCCACATATTCCATTCCTCTCCGATTCTGCGTAGAACCTCCTCATTCCTTACCTTATCAGTCCATCTAATTTTCAACAATCGTCTGTAGCACCACATCTCAAATGCTTCGATTCTCTACTGTTCCGGTTTTCCCACAGTCCATGTTTCACTACCATACAATGCTGTACTCCAGACGTACATCCTCAGAAATTTCTTCCTCAAATTAAGCCGGTATTTGATATTAGTAGACTTCTCTTGGCCAGAAATGCCTTTTTTGTCATTACGAGTCTGCTTTTGATGTCCTCCTTGCTCAGTCCGTCATTGGTTATTTTACTGCCTAGGTAGCAGAATTCCTTAACTTCATTGACCTTGTGACCATCAATCCTGATGTTAAGTTTCTCGCTGTTCTCATTTCTACTACTTCTCATTCCCTTGTCTTTCTCCGATTTATTCTCAAACCATACTGTGTACTCATTAGACTGTTCATTCCGTTCAGCAGATCATTTAATTCTTCTTCACTTTCACTCAGGATAGCAATGTCATCAGCGAATCGTATCATTATTATCCTTTCACCTTGTATTTTAATTCCACTCCTGAACCTTTCTTTTTTTTCCATCATTGCTTCCACGATGTACAGATTGACGAGTAGGGGCGAAAGGCTACAGCCTTGTCTTACTCCCTTCTTAATACGAGCACTTCGTTCTTGATCGTCCACTCTCATTATTCCCTCATACATATTGTACGTATTGTATATGACCCGTCTCTCCCTATAGCTTACCCCTACTTTTTTCAGAATCTTTAATAGCTTGCACCATTTTATATTGTCGAATGCTTTTTCCAGGTCGACAAATCCTATGAACGTGTCTTGATTTTTTTTTAGCCTTGCTTCCATTATTAGGCGTAACGCCAGAATTGCCTCTCTCATGCCTTTACTTTTCCTAAAGCCAAACTGATCGTCACCTAGCGCATTCTCAATTTTCTTTTCCATTCTTCTGCATATTATTCTTGTAAGCAGCTTCGATGCATGAGCTGTTAAGCTGATTGTGCGATAATTCTCGCGCTTGTCAGCTCTTGCCGTCTTCGGAATTGTGTGGATGATGCTTTTCCGAAAGTCAGATGGTATGTCGCCAGACTCATGTATTCTACACACCAACGTGAATAGTCGTTTTGTTGCCACTTCCCCTAATGATTTTAGAAATTCTGATGGAATGTTATCTATCCCTTCTGGCTTACTTGACCGTAAGTCCTCCAAAGCTCTTTTAAATACCGATTCTAATACTGGATCCCCTATCTCTTATAAATCGACTCCTGTTGCTTCTTCTAGCACATCAAACAAATCTTCCTCCTCATAGAGGCTTTCAATGTATTCTTTGCACCTATCTGCTCTCACCTCTGCATTTAACAGTGGAATTCCCGTTGCACTCTTAATGTTACCACCGTTGCTTTTAATGTCACCAAAGGTTGTTTTGACTTTCCTGTATGCTCCGTCTGTCCTTCCGACAATCACATCTTTTTCGATGTCTTCACATTTTTCTTGCAGCCATTTCGTCTTATTTTCCCTGCACTTCCTATTTATTTCATTCCTCAGCGACTTCTATTTCTGTGTTCCTGATTTTCCCGGAACATGTTTGTACTTCCTCCTTTCATCAGTCAACTGAAGTATTTCTTCTGTTACTCATGGTTTCTTCGCAGCTACCTTCTTTGTACCTATGTCTTCCTTCCCAGCTTCTGTAATGGCCCTTTTTAGAGATGTGCATTCCTCTTCAACTGTGTTGCCTACTGCGCTATTCCTTATTGCTGTATCTATAGCATTAGAGAACTTCAAACGTATCTCCTCATTCCTTAGAACTTCCGTATCCCACTTCTTAGCGTATTGATTCTCCCGGCCTTTTCCAAGTATACCTCCTCCTCTTGTGATTCTTGAACAGGGTATTCGCTATTACTAGCTGAAACTTGTTACAGAACTCAATTAGTCTTTCTCCTCTTTCATTCCTTGTCCCAAGCCCATACTCTCCTGTAAAGTTTTCTTCTACTCCTTCCCCTACAACTGAATTCCAGTCGCCCATGACTATTAGATTTTCGTCCCCTTTTACATACTGCATTACCCTTTCAATATCCTCATACACTTTCTCTATCTGTTCATCTTCAGCTTGCGATGTCGGCATGTAAACTTGAACTATCGTTGTCGGTGTTGGTCCGCTGACGATTCTGATTGGAACAACCCGGTTACAGTAACACACCCTCTGCCCTACCTTCCTATTCAGAACGAATCCTACACCTGTTAGATTATTTTCTGCTGCTGCTGATATTACCCGATACTCATCTGACCAGAAATCCTTGTCTTCCTTCCACTTCACTTCACTGACCCCTACTATATCTAGATTGAGCCTTTGCATTTCCCTTTTCAGATTTTCTAGTTTCCCTACCACGTTGAAGCTTCTGACATTCCACGCTCCGACTCGTAGAACATTTTCCTTTCGTTGATTATTAAATTTTTTTTCTCATTATAACCTCCCTCTTGGCAGTCCCCTCCCGGAGATCCGAATGGGGGACTATTCAGGAATCTTTTGCCAATGGAGAGATCATCATGACACTTCTTCAACTACAGGCCACATGTCCTGTGGATACACGTTACGTGTCTTTAATGTAGTGGTTTCCATTGCCTTCTGCATCCTCATGTCGTTGATCATTGCTGATTCTTCGACCTTTAGGGGCAAATTCCCACCCCTAGGACAAGAGAGTGCCCTGAACATGTATCCACTCCTCCGTCCTCTTTGACAAGGCCGTTGGCAGGAATGAGGCTGACATATCATTAATAATCGGAACTAAGTAGAATTACGAAGGTTATCTTCTCATGTCATGGATAATCCCGCTGAGAGGCGGGTTAGGGAATGCGCTGAAAAGAAAATTAGAAAAATATTGTCTTTATTTAAGGTTTTTGACGATCGCACAATGTCGTTCGTTGAGATAATACCAAAACTCGGGTACTGTCTTTTCGCCTTGCCGAATAGGTAGTGAACAGCGTGGCCGCTAATTTACGTCACAGAGTTTATTTTTGCTCTTGGGAGGTACAACCCATCTGGGAAAAGAAGTAATCGTTTAGTAATCCTGTCGAGAGTCATGCATGTGAGAAAAGCCCTAATACCAACAGTCCTTTGCTAACCCGCATTCGGAACGATGTTCGTCCGTGTCAGTCACTTGGCATGTTGCACACGAGGGTGAGTCGGCGAGGTGGATGTGATGTAGGCGGGATTGGCGCAAATTGTTTCCCATTAACACTTATATACTACGCAGATTGCACGTCAGTATCAAGGGTGATAGCATGCACTGCCTGCCACACATCACTCCACTATGTAGTGCGGTGTTTGCTTTCAATCACATTCGGGGTCCTGTTCATTTGCATGGCAGTATATATCACCCTCGGCATCATCAAGCGTGTGGGTAGTAGTGCGGAGGAAACGTAGATTAATTCTAGAAAGAATTGGTTAATGTAGAAGAAAGGTGCTGGGATATCCGATTTCATAACAGGGGGTGTGAATGAGGTGGGTCGTAAGGCCTCCACTGTGAGGCAAGTCGGGCTTCGTCGCCACAGATGCAGGTGACAGCTGACGAACAGGTCCTTAGTTCTGTTTTGAACATAACAAAGGCCTAAACTACCTCTGCTGCTCGGGAGGGCCAGCGACTCGTAACGAATCTTAAATACCGCGCGGGATTAGCCGAGCTGTCTGGGGCGCTGCAGTTATGGACTGTGCGGCTGGTCCCGATGGATGTTTGAGTCCTCCCTCGGGCATGGATGTGTGTGTCTGTCCTTAGGACAATTTAGGTTAAGTAGTGGGTAAGCTTAGGGACTGATGGCCTTAGCAGTAGAGTCCCATAAAATTTCACACACTTTTGAACATTTTTTGAATCTTAAATAACATGCCTGTACTAACAAAAGATCCCAAAACCGCCACCATGGGGTGACCCAGAGTAGGTGGTACCGGGGTATCTGTACAAAATGGGGGATGCGCGACGCCAAATAGACGTTAGCATATCGCGTCCGTTGCAGAAAGGTCTAGATTTCTAAGACGGTGGTCACTTATTCCTGCTCTCATCTGATTCAATAAACGCCTGTACTTAGGGGCTGTAGAGCGCTTCATATCAGACGTGAAATCAATGCCAAGACAGCGGATTGTGTCACTGATTCGTAGCGGTGTGACGCATTCATCGGATGGACCTCTGCCTATAGAAAGGGTGTGGGATTTGTGTACACTGAGACTGCATCCCGATGCCGTGCCGCCATGCATGCCAGTACTGCATGAACATCGTCATTACTGTGAAGAAGGAGTACCAGGTCATCAGCATAGGCATTGCAGCAAAAAGTGTGTTCACCAAGGGACATCCCTGTTAGGCGTTGTCGGAGGCCACACAGTAGTGGTTCCAGGACGAGGGAGTACAACATCGTCGAAACACGGCAATCTTGTCGCACCGAGCGCAGGATTCGTATCAGCGGCGTGAGACGGCTGTTATATAACACCGTGGACGGCGCACCGAGTCGAACACGCATCACTACCTCAACTATGATGTCCGGATAGAATGTGTAGTACATCCACCAAAAATGTGTGGTCGATTCTATCAAAGGCCTGGATAAAGTCGAGTGAGGCCAAAACGTCTGGCATTTGGCAAGTATTGGCTAGCGCGATCATATCTCGATGTCGGCACAGTGCAGTGCGAATATTGTCTTCACCTCCTAACGATGCCTGGCCCTGCGACACAACACAATGGACCGATCGCTTATGGCCTGCTGCCAGAAGCCGGGTGAAAATCTTCATGTCACTGTTGAGTAAGGTCAAGTGCAGATAATCACTGATCCTGGATCCTCCTCGCGGTTTGTGTATGGTCGCAATCAGTCCTTCTAGGAACGACACAGGGTTCTGCGTCTTGGGAGACATAGGATCGCGGCAAATATCAGTCTAGACTGGTGCCAGCAATTTCTGATATGTTCGATACAATTCCAGGGGAAGGCGATGAGGTCACGGCGACTTATGAGCAACCCCCGCCTGTATTGCTGCCATGATTTCCTCCTCCGTTACATCTGCAGTCAAATGCGCTGCCGCTGTCCTAGAGATCGTGCCGTGAGTGAGTCGAGAGACTGCGGCGTTCGCCTCTGAGGGATGTCGGTGTTCCCAGTACAGTCTAGTGTAGTGAGCACGAAGGGCGTTTCCGATATCACGCAGTGTATCAAGACTTCGTCTGGCTTCCGTCTTGATAGCTTGGATCAGTGTCTTGCGTCGGCGCCGTCGTTCTGGAACTACGTGGTACATGGACGTTTCCTCCTGGGCCACTCTGTCTTGAGCGCTCCCTCTTACGATCCCACTCTCTAGGTTGCAACGTGTAAACCTGAGGATCTGTGCCTTTTCGCGGTTCACCGTCACCTGCCTGGCAGATGATTACGGCAATGGTTTACATTCCCTTAAGATGCTTTAATAATAGTCCATGCTGCTACATCTCGATCGTAGCCTATCAAGGTCTTCTGGAGGGCTGGTTTGACGCGGAGTAACCACCATGACAGAGTGGACCGGTAGGTGACACGCTGGCGACTACAGGAATCCCACGTGTTCTTTATAAGGCGCCAACATTCCTGAGAGGCTAGGTGGGCGACGTTCAACTTCCAAGGACCTCGGCTGTGCCATACCTTCTGGCGGCCGAGGGTAACGGCGCAGATGCAGGCCTCGTAGTCAGAAAAAACTGGTGGCCAAACTTCGGCAACTCTCGTACCCGCGGCTATGGAGCGCCAGATGTAAATCCGGTCGATGCGGCTAGAAGAATGGTTGGTGTCGTGCGTAAATCCGGGCCGATCGCCACAAACATGTTCCCACGAGTCCACCATTCGAAGATTATTTATAACTGTCACACGTTCTGTGCAGGGAGATTAAAGTGGTAATTGATCCTTAGCTGCTTGGCTACAGTTGAAGTCCCCTCCTAATATCATGGATCCTAACGTCCCAGAAATATGGGCGTGATTATATTGATTATATGAGCTAAAAAGGTGGAACGTTCGCGACGCCGACCAGAAACCGACGGAGCATAGATGTTAACAAGTTTGACCCCTTGGATAGTAAGACACATGCATCTGGTGTCAGGGAGATACACGACGTCTTCTGCACGTTTACCTTCCCGGAGGAGGATCTCCACACCACTGCCATTGGCCGACCCATGTGAGACACAAGTCTTGTAGCCATAAGGTTCCCTGAAGTCCTCGACATGCACCTCTTGAAGGAGCGCGATGTCGATGTCTGCTGAATTGAACAGATCCTGTACCATGGCTAGTTTATGTCGGACTCGTACAATACTGATGTTAATCGTTGCTGGACGGTATGTTTGGTCAGCCAGGTCGGCCACTAGATTGTTTAGGAGGCCAGATGTGGGCAGTAGAGGTGGCCCAACAGAGACTGACGATATAGCCGCAGTCACTGTGGCTGGTCGGTGCTGGGTACAGCTGAGGGAGCATCTCTGCCCTCGGCATCCTCCAGGCACTGTGGCTCATCCTCGATATCATCCACCCAAGAATCAGATGTAGCAATTGGTAACTGTTGATTAGTGCAGTCATTAGAGCGCTCGCGAGCTTGTTCAGTAGCAGAAGAGGCGTTGAAAACCTGAGGCTCAGGAACTGTATTCGTCGTAGCTTCTTGACGGGACGGGTGGGATTTGGTGGTACAGTCCTGTGTCATCCGACGCCGGATCTTCGTCTGGGTCATACATCCGAAGCAGGCAATCATCGGATGGCGTATGGGGCCGTTTCTTGCGCATTCGTGAGGACCGTTGTTTTCGGACGTGTTGTTCTGTGTCAGAGTGCGGAGGGGGGGGGGGGGGCAAATCGTCTGATGCGGTCTTCTTCCAACTTCTCTTTAGGCTCATCGTGGTGGCACAACTGATTACCCTGATTACCGTCTCGAGGTAATCAGCCGATGACGTCGTGGAGAGAGATATGGTGTCCGCCACACTCTCATCGACCATTCACTGCAATATGGTGTTTCGATTCTGAGCAGAAACAGCTGTTGCGGTTGCGGCCGTTGCGTACGTGATGGGAAATGGTGTCGCTGGGGATAGGAACTTAACCAACCGGTGTCTGAGTCAGTCGGCGTTGAATACAGGCCGATCGGACATGTCCTTCCTGGCCACAGCCTGCGCAAGAAGGCGGTTGTCCTTCGTACATGACAATGGCTCTGCAGCCTCCCGTTACAAGATAGGATGGCACATGCTTCGTCAGTGCAATCTTAATTTTTCGCACTCCGTTTAAGGCGCGTACGTCTCAAACGTTTTCCATTTCTCAGTCAGGTGGCTTAGCACGTTGCCGTGCGGTTTGAAAGCTGTCAGCACAACATCTGGCGGTACTTCGAATGGCAGCTCGAAGACCCTCAGAGTGCGAAGGCCTAATCCAGCGTGGTCGATCATTACTGTTCCTATGTGGCAATCAGGATGCTTAAATTTAAGCCCATGAGTGTGTCTGCACACAACATCAGTGTACGCCTCTTCATTGATCAGTTTTATGTATACGACACTATTTTTTATAGAAACGTGGATCCCTATGATGTCCTGAGGTGCAATAGGAAGTACTTCTCGGATGAACGTTCAATTTCAAGTGCTCGAGGTCTTGCTTAGTCCGCTTGAAATGTGATTTTAATTGTGGAATTGCGGTACGAGTGTGCCATGGTACTACCGGGAGACGTACGCGTTACCTTCGCCGCAGCAAAAGGTAAACAGGAAAACACTTGCGCGCGTGGTAAGCTAATAGGTGGGGGATTTGCCCCACCGCTGCTGATAGCCGACTGCCAACTGAGCTACCCAAGCACGACTCCCGACCCGTCCTCACACATTCAGTTCTGGCAGTACCTCGTGTCCTACCTTCCAAACTTCACAGAAGCTCTTCTGCCAACCTTGCAGTACTAGCACTCCTCACAGATGTGAGGAAGGGTCGTGAGTCGTGCTTGGGTAGCTCAGTTGGTAGAGCACTTAGCCAAGAAAGGTGAGGGTCCCGAGGTCAAGTGTCGGTTCGGCACTCAATATTAATAGATGCAATTCTATGGAAAAACTGAGTTTGGTAAAATGTAACTTACAGCGTGGTGAACCAGAGTATCTCTTTTTTTAAAAAATAATAATAGCTCAACTTCATTTGCACGCACTATCATTTCAGTGACGTCTGTCCACTTTTTTGTCTTCTTATTTACTTTATGAACTGTGCCAAACATAATGCAATTTGATAAATAGTGTGTGATTTTAATACAAAATGTTTAGTGTCCATTTGCGATTACTTCTACACATTAATGTTTCTATTCTTGACTTGTTATTTGAACTAAACGAACAAGCAACCGCTCTGCAAAAAATTAAGTTTTAGGGCGATTGCAATCTATAAAATATATTTTATTGTTTTGTCTTTTTAAGTTAGGTGATAGTGTGTTCTTGGTGTGGCATCGTAATTGCAACACAGTAAAATGCTTAGCACAATTGGCATAATCGTATTAAGAGATTAAGAAACTGTTCAGATAATTAATATAAGTCTCATTTATTTTTCAGTCTCAGTTGCAAATTGCTCTGATATGTGGTTCTGAGTAGACAAGACGAGTTGCTGACGCAACTACTTAGACCCGAAGCTGACCCAGTTTGAATGAAACATGAAATCTATTTAAAAATGTGCAACTGCGATAAAACTATAAATAAGAATTATCTTAAGAGTAAAATACTTTTTTGCCTAAATTCTAAAACTTTTTCTTTGTTTTGCTGTACTATAAATAGGAAATGGACATGGATCCCGTCGTCTTGATAGTGTAAAATGTAATTTTGTGAAAGACAGGTTAGAAATATCGTTTTTTCTTGTGTAATACTATTGCCATTGGCAAAAAGATAAGGTACTTGGTAAGGTAGAAAAGTCATTTTAAAGTATTTAGTCTTGTTTTTTATATACAAATATGTATATTTTTTCAAAGAGTTATAGAACAATGTAAGTTAAAACTAGCAATACCAACTAATTTTCCATAAAGTAGACTATCCCATGGGTGGGATGAGCTTTATGCACAATATAAAAATAGAAAATGAAAACAAAAATGGAAAAAAATAATTTTGATAATTGTTTTTAACTTTCATTAACGACATATATTTTAAATATTTACTGATTTATGAGTAGTATCCAGAAACTGAAAATATCCTTTAATACAGTCTTATTGATACCAACACATTTTCTGTAATGTATATACGAAGGACAGGATTTCTTGATGACTACCACATAATTGTGGTTTCAAAAAGAATTTCTTTAATTGTCGTTTACCTGTATTCAAGACATACTAATCAAAGTATGTAGGTGTGTATGTTGATTCCGGAACCTGAAAATATGACAATAACATTTGTTGTAAAATGTCACATTCATTGATAAGAATTAAATTTTTGAGTTAATTTAAAACAATTACGAAAACTTGTAAGAAAATAATTAAAAACAAATATTACATCTACATCTACATACATACTCCGCAATCCACCATACGGTGCGTGGCGGAGGGTACCTCGTACCACAAATAGCATGTTCTCTCTCTGTTCCACTCCCAAGCAGAACGAGGGGAAAACGACCGCCTATATGCCTGTGTACGAGCCCTAATCTCTCTTATCTTATCTTTGTGGTCTTTCCGCGAAATGTAAGTTGGCGGCAGTAAAATCGTACTGCAGTTAGCCTCAAATGCTGGTTCTCTAAATTTCCTCAGTAGCAATTCACGAAAAGAACGTCTCCTTTCCTCTAGAGACTCCCACCCGAGTTCCTGAAGCATTTCCGTAATACTCGCGTGATGATCAAGCCTACCAGTAACAAATCTAGCAGCCCGCCTCTGAATTGCTTCTATGTTGTCCCTCAATCCGACCTCGTAGGGATCCCAAACGCTCGAGCAGGTCGTATTAGTGTTTTATAAGAGGTCTCCTTTACCTCATTACAGGATTCTTTTTCCTATTCATCTGCATTAATTTACATTTATCTATATTTAGAGCTAGCTGCCATTCTTTACACCAATCACAAATCCTGTCCTAGTCATCTTGTATCCTCCTACAGTCACTCAACGACGACACCTTCCCGTACACCACAGCATCATCAGCAAACAGCCGCACATTGCTATCCACCGTATTCAAAAGATCATTTATGTAGATAGAAAACAACAGCAGACTTAGCACACTTTCCTCGGGCACTCCATATGATACCCATACCTCCGATGAACACTCACCATCGTGGACAACGTACTGGGTTCTATTATTTAAGAAGTCTTCGAGCCACTCACATACTTGGAAACTAATCGTATGCGCTCGTACCTTAGTTAGGAGTCTGCAGTGGGGCACCGAGTCAAACGCTTTCCCGAAGTCAAGGAATATGGCATCCGTCTGATACCCTTCACCATGGTTCTCAAGATATCATGTGAAAAAAGGGCGAGTTGCGTTTCGCAGGAGCGATGCTTTCTAAAGCCGTGCTTCTGTCTCAAGGAAATTCATTATATCCCAACTGAGAATGTGTTCGAAAATCCTGCAACAAATCGATGTTGAGGATATTGGTCTGTAATTTTGAGGATCTGTCCTTCTATTCTTCTTATATACAGGCGTCACCTGCGCTTTTCTCCAGTCGTTCGGGACTTTACGTTGGGCAAGGGATTCACAGTATATGCAAGCTAAGTAATGAGTACTCTCTTTGAAACCGAATTGGAATCCGATCAGGACCTGGCGATTTATTTATTTTCAACCAACTGAGCTGCTTGACAACCCCAGGGATGTCTGTCACTATGCCCTCCATACGGGAACTGAAACTTTGAAAATATAAACTATGTGTCTGGATGACGATATTATCGAAAGGTTAGCATATATACTCATAAATACTCCCCCTCCATCACCCATCACACTTTGGTCTTATGAGGCTTAATTTTTTATTTGTGTATAAGAAAAAGGCGATACTGAAGGCTAAAACCATTGGCATGTTTCACATTTTTCCCGCAATTTTTCTAATGTCTCTGCACTAAACTCCTAGGAAAGGTTAGCCTTCTAAAGAACTTATTTCCTACCTTTTGCACCCGTAACTTAAATTCACCTGAAAGGATGATGCTGTTCCTCTAGTTTTGTTGATGGCAGCAGGTGGCGCAGCACTAGGAAGAAGGGTGTAATTATTTCCCTAAAAGCAGTGAGCACCGTCTCAGCGGGTGGATTGGGGTTAGCAGTTTGGGGCGGCGCGGAGTGGCCTGCGGTCCTGGTGGGAAGTGGTTGCACGGTGCGGCCGGCGGCCGGCAGCGGTGGGCGGCCCATTCCGATAACGGCGGCGCCAAAGTGCTTGCTGGTCGGCCGATAGCCGCGGCGGACACACGCAGCCCCGCCCAGCCCGGGCCGGCGCGCCGTCATTTCCTGCCAGCAGGCGCGGAGATTGGCCGGGCCTCCGCATAAACAGGTCATCACCTGCCGCTGTCTGCCGCTGCAGGGCCATTCATATACATGCCGGCGCTGCCACGTTACAGTGTGGCACTCTGTTGTTCTCAGTCAGCGCCGCCAATATAAAAAGGGACGCTACGAAATATTCAGGGTGACACAGAAGGACTGTCACGTAATTTTTGGCATGATTCTACACATGTAAATAAAGTAAAAACGTACTATGAACATATGTCTGACTTTCAACCGCTACCCAGCTACAGGTGGTTGAATCATTCATGAATGGTTATCTAGCCAAGTGTGAATACTTCTTACCGAAATGTTGTGTAGGCACTGTGATGGACGAAATAATTATGTGACAGAGAACTGATCCATCCCACGGGAGCTGTTCAGAAAGTCCTCCACCTACCTGAATGCACTTGTCAACGCGTCGGAAGATGTCTTTGCTGCACATCGGACGTAATCTCGGTGGGCTATACTGCAAGCAACTACGTCGTTGATGCGAGTGACAATTTCTTCCCGTGTGTCCATCTTCGTGGCGCACACATACCCCTTCAACCAGCCGCAAAACAGAAGTATAGTAGGTTGGGTCGGGCGATATGGCACGCCAGTTAATTTGCCGGCCACTGACAATCTACCGTTGAGGAAATGTGTTATTCAGATATTGGGATACTTGACTAGTACTGTGAATCGGTGATCAGTCATGTTGCAGGTATGTTTGTCATAGAAGTTAAAATCTTCTGGGATATTAGGCCGCGCCATGTTTCTTCCAAAATGTTCGACGTTTCGACCCCTCTGCTGGGATCTTCCTAAGGTTCTTTTGGTGTCCACTACTGCTAGAACACTGTAGTGGACACCAAAAGATCCTGAGGAGGATCCCAGCAGAGGGGTCGAAACGTCGAACATTTCAGAAGAAACCTGACACGGCATAATAACCCAAAAGATTTTAACTTCAGTGACAACGGCCACGAAAGCCTGTAGACTTACATATTTTTCATAGTTTCCCTCATGTCACGTATCCCAAAAGTGCAAGTAGATCTTCTATCAGGAAGTGTATGTTTGCTGAGGCTGTCACTTGATTTTAACAGGACATCCGTCGTGTCATACCAGACGTATACTGAGAACCTAGCTTGCAATCTTGTTTCCCGAGTGTCATGTGGGTACTCCATCGAGTAAGTATGAGAATTGTGGGTGATCATGATAACATTACGTCTAGCATCATCTGTAAATAAAGTTTATTGCATGACGTCTCTGTGTAGAGCCAACGATTCACAACATTTTTGCCGGCTTACTGAGTCACCTGGATGCAGATATTGCACGGGCTGCACTTGCAAAGGGTAGAGGCCCTTTGAATTTAATGTCCGCCTCACTCGCTTTTGTGTAACATCGAGCTGACGGCTAATGCGCCTTCTACTGGTCGTGGGACTCCGTTGAACCATTGAAATAATGTCGTCCCTTTCCTCAACTGACTGGACAGCCTCAAGGTCTGATATTACATGTACACTGAGTAGTGTTCTGGATTCACGTTCTGTTTCAAGAAACCTGTTTAATACCTTAGCACAAGGGAAACGTTCTGATTATCTGCCACAGCCACACGTGCACCGTCATTATTGTACCTGTACACAAACTTCTGTCTGCATATTCTGCGTGGGTGGATGTCTGCGGCATGTTGGCATTTGTGGACACAATGGATTTGCACCATTAAAGGACGACACATGCATGGCCTCTAGACTGCTCAGTGGTCCTACCCCCAACTGCACACTGGGTACACTTGCAGCTCTTGCCTCAGAGCGACGTCACGTTGCTGCGATCTGTTTGAATACCTCCACATCTCTTGTAGGACGAATCAGTCGTCTTCCCCATCATTATTCTGTGCACCACGGCTCCTACACAGTATCTCGATAAGTAATATTCACACTTATCTTCATATCCATTCGTGGATGTGTGTAGTCTTCAAGACTAGCCACTGCAGATCCGTCAAAATCTGACACATGTTCATAAGACTTTTTCATCTTCACATTAGAATCTACTCACAAGTTATACGACGTTTCTTCTGAATCAGCCTGTACAAAATGGTGCAAATGGCTCTGAGTACTATGGGACTTAACATCGGAGGTCATCAGTCTCCTAGAAGTTAGAACTACTTAAACCTAACTAACACAACATGCATCCATTCCCGAGGCAGGATTCGAACCTGCTACCGTAGCAGTCACGCGGTTCCGGTCTGAAACGCCTAGAACCGCTCGGCCACCGCTGCCTGCCAGCCTGTACAGACATTAAGTGAAACAGTAGTGGGTTCCCACAATGGTGTTGTCTTTCCCCTACTGCACACTTTAGAGACACTTACTAGTGACCACATGATTATGAGGTGAAGTCTTAAGATTTTAATCGTTATTTCGAAAAAATAAATTTTCCTAATTAGTGTTTTGTTTGTTACGAGATACAGGTGTAGACTTACACTTCCAATCGTTATCTTGAAAAAATAAATTTTCATATTCAGCTTTTTTTTTTTTTGTTACCAGATACAAGCCTAAGGTCGTAGTAGACACTGGAATTTGCGGGGAACAATACAGTAGGGTAGGGCGCATCCCTTCTTCGCTTTATCAATGCTCTGCGCGATTTTTTTTGTCTTCGTTAGGTGCCGTTATGCAGGAACTTCATGGTGTACTAGGATTGCACACATGTAACTGCAAGCGAACAAAATATTAAACATTAATTTTTCTACTACACAATTAAAATATCGTGTGTATAAAAGGGCTGAGTGGGACATCTTAGACCAGCTAGAGTTACACGTTTAGAGTGTGCATTAGGATTCGTACAGATTATTTCATAATTGCTTTTAATTCCTTTTTTACAGGGTCATTAAGCTATTCCTGCCAGTGTCGTTTCACGCAATCCGCAATGTCATAGCCGGCGTGCATAAACCACTAACGAGAGTTTCATATTCTCTCGCCCAGTACGCACGAACTGTTAGCCCTATAGGCAAAACGATAGGGACGTTTCTGTAGAAAATACAATGTAGCTAAATTTTGTACTGGGTACTTTTTCGCTGGGCGTCACGGCTTGTTATTTATTCAAGAAAAACTTACAAAATGACCTTCAACCGTACCTAAGCCCCCACGCGCACCCATCACCAGTTAGGATTTCCAGTATGTTGTTCACGAAACTTCTTCCTACCACTGTACAAAATTTTCCAACTACATGAACTATTTCCGATATTCCATATTTTTGGTTTCTCTTGATTGGGCTATTATGATACCAGCATAGTCGGCTATTGTCTTAACATTATTAACTTAAAGGTGACAATGAGGGTAACGAACGAAATTTGTAAACGTTACGCCAAAACTAATGACGTTGACAGTTCGGTCCAAACTTAACCTACGAGAGCACTTTACTGCCATATCGAGAAGGCCTGACGAATACACCGATGCAACTGTTTTTTTTAAGCTGTTAAAATTAACAAAATTGCTAGGTAAAATTTACTCAAACGTCAGTTTTACATCTTATACATACTAGGCTAAGACGTTGGAGTAAATACACTCCTGGAAATTGAAATAAGAACACAGTGAATTCATTGTCCCAGGAAGAGGAAACTTTATTGACACATTCCTGGGGTCAGACACATCACATGATCACACTGACAGAACCACAGGCACATAGACACAGGCAACAGAGCATGCACAATGTCGGCACTAGTATAGTGTATATCCACCTTTCGCAGCAATGCAGGTTGCTATTCTCCCATGGAGACAATCGTAGAGATACTGGATGTAGTCCTGTGGAACGGCTTGCCATGCTATTTCCACCTGGCGCCTCAGTTGGACCAGCGTTCGTGCTAGACGTGCATACCGCGTGAGACGACGCTTCATCCAGTCCCAAACATGCTCAATGGGGGACAGATCCGGAGATCTTGCTGGCCACGGTAGTTGACTTACACCTTCTAAAGCACGTTGGGTGGCACGGGATACATGCGGACGTGCATTGTCCTGTTGGAACAGCAAGTTCCCTTGCCGGTCTAGGAATGGTATAACGATGGGTTCGATGACGGTTTGGATGTATCGTGCCCTATTCAGTGTCCCCTCGACGATCACCAGAGGTGTACGGCCAGTGTAGGAGATCGCTCCCCACATCATGATGCCGGGTGTTGGCCCTGTGTGCCTCGGTCGTATGCAGTCCTGATTGTGGCGCTCACCTGCACGGCGCCAAACACGCATACGACCATCATTGGCACCAAGGCAGAAGCGACTCTCATCGCTGAAAACGACAAATCTCCATTCGTCCCTCCATTCACGCCTGTCGCGACACCACTGGAGGCGGGCTGCACGATGTTGGGGCGTGAGCGGAAGACGGCCTAACGGTGTGCGGGACCGTAGCCCAGCTTCATGGAGACGGTTGCGAAGGGTCCTCACCGATACCCCAGGAGCAACAGTGCCCCTAATTTGCTGGGAAATGGCGGTGCGGTCCCCTACTGCACTGCGTAGGATCCTACGGTCATGGCGTGCATCCGTGCGTCGCTGCGGTCCGGTCCCAGGTCGACGGGCACGTGCACCTTCCGCTGACCACTGGCGACAACATCGATATACTGTGGAGACCTCACGCCCCACGTGTTGAGCAATTCGGCGGTACGTCCACCCGGCCTCCCGCATGCCCACTACACGCCCTCGCTCAAAGTCCGTCAACTGCACATACGGTTCACATCCACGCTGTCGCGGCATGCTACAAATGTTAAAGACTGCGATGGAGCTCCGAATGCCACGGCAAACTGGCTGACACTGACGGCGGCGGTGCAAAAATGCTGCGCAGCTAGCGCCATTCGACGGCCAACGCCGCTGTAGATCAGTCAGTGAAGACAAAGCAAGGGCCATAGTGGGAAATAATCGATGCAGTCGCAAATACACTCCTGGAAATGGAAAAAAGAACACATTGACACCGGTGTGTCAGACCCACCATACTTGCTCCGGACACTGCGAGAGGGCTGTACAAGCAATTATCACACGCACGGCACAGCGGACACACCAGGAACCGCGGTGTTGGCCGTCTAATGGCGCTAGCTGCGCAGCTTTTGTGCACCGCCGCCGTCAGTGTCAGCCAGTTTGCCGTGGCATACGGAGCTCCATCGCAGTCTTTAACACTGGTAGCAAGCCGCGACAGCGTGGACGTGAACCGTATGTGCAGTTGACGGACTTTGAGCGAGGGCGTATAGTGCGCACGCGGGAGGCCGGGTGGACGTACCGCCGAATTGCTCAACACGTGGGGCGTGAGGTCTCCACTGTTTATCGATGTTGTCGCCAGTGGTCGGCGGAAGGTGCACGTGCCCGTCGACCTGGGACCGGACCGCAGCGACGCACGGATGCACGCCAAGACCATAGGATCTTACGCAGTGCCATAGGGGATCGCACCGCCACTTCCCAGCAAATTAGAGACACTGTTGCTCCTGGGGTATCGGCGAGGACCATTCGCAACCGTCTCCATGAAGCTGGGCTACAGTCCCGCACACCGTTAGGCCGTCTTCCGCTCACGCCCCAACATCGTGCAGCCCGCCTCCGGTGGTGTTGCGACAGACGTGAATGGAGGGACGAATGGAGACTTGTCGCCTTCAGCGATGAGAGTCGCTTCTGCCTTGGTGCCAATGATGGTCGTATGCGTGTTTGGCGCCGTGCAGGTGAGCGCCACAATCAGGACTGCATACGACCGAGGCACACAGGGCCAACACCCGGCATCATGATGTGGGAAGCGATCTCCTACACTGGCCGTACACCTCTGGTGATCGTCGAGGGGATACTGAATAGTGCAAGGTACATCCAAACCGTCATCGAACCCATCGTTCTACCATTCCTAGACCGGCAAGGGAACTTGCTATTCCAACAGGACAATGCACGTCCGCATGTATCCCGTGCCACCCAACGTGCTCTAGAAGGTGTAAGTCAACTACCCTGGCCAGCAAGATCTCCGGATCTGTCCCCCATTGAGCATGTTTGGGACTGGATGAAGCGTCGTCTCACGCGGTCTGCACGTCCAGCACGAATGCTTGTCCAACTGAGGCGCCTGGTGGAAATGGCATGGAAAGCCGTTCCACAGGACTACGTCCAGCATCTCTACGATCGTCTCCATGGGAGAATAGCAGCCTGCATTGCTGCGAAAGGTGGATATACACTGTACTAGTGCCGACAATGTGCATGCTCTGTTGCCTGTGTCTATGTGCCTGTGGTTCTGTCTGTGTGATCATGTGATGTATCTGACCCCAGGAATGTGTCAATAAAGTTGCCCCTTCCTGGGACAATGAATTCACGGTGTTCTTATTTCAATTTCCAGGAGTGTATTTGTAAGGAGGGAGTACCGTGAACAAAAAACCAGTAATCGGAGGGGCTGAGTGTTGGTGTATTTGAACGTCACTTTTTTACGTTTTTCTTGAACAGATCGAAAACAGCCTCTTGCGAAAACGTATCCCATTACAAAATTTAACTGCGATCAATTTCCTGCAAATAGTTCCTGTTCTTTTTTCTGTCGGAATAATAATTTTGAGTAGTGAACGAGATAATATTAAAATTTCGCACGTGGTTTCTGAAGGCTAGGTAGAACATCGAGGGTTGTCACTGAATCATCCTGTATAGCAAGGATTTTAAGAAAATGAATAATTTAAATATGGTATTATTTCTGGAAATTCCTACAGATTGGTTCATGGTGTGGGTTTTTGTAGTCATGTCCACGGGCAACGTATGAGTGATCAAGGAAGTGGTCCCGACAGTCGGGATACCAGTTACTTTGCAATAAGGCTGGGCATCTCGGACATATTCTGAGTCGTGGTCACCTTTGTGCTCATATGGCAAAGACTACCAAACCCACCGGTTAGTCCCTCAACCGTTAGAAGTGAAACCCAATGGGACTCGGTGCAAGTAAGGCTAGCAACCTGCTTGCCCCGTACTTTAAATATGATGCTGGCAACAATCAGAACAAAATGCCTCGGACCTTTGGAGGTGACGGAGTCCCACCTCTAACAGACAAAGCAAGGACACCTAAGATACGGCTTGGCCAACAAATGGTAATGAGATGGGGAGCTATTAATAACAATGGGGGATACTCTGGGAAGAAGGTAGAGCTGGTAGAGGCTGCAAGTAAGATGTGGCTGGACATTTTAGCTGTTAGTGACATTCGGGTAAGAGGTGAGAAAGAAGAGGAAGTGGGAGAATACAAGGTCTACCTGTCAGGAGTCAAAGCAGAAATAGCACAATGGGGTGTAGGCCTTAAAACATCAGGAAAGAAATGGAATCCAGCGTAGTTGCAGTAAGGTATGTAAACGAACTACTGATGTGGATAGATTTGACAGTGTCTAGCAAGAAAATTAGGATTGTGTTAGTATATTCGCATTGTGAAGGGACAGATCAGGATAAGATGGATAATTTTTGTGAGGCACTCAGTGATGTAGTTGTTAGAGTAAAGGACATGGACAGTGTTCTGCTCATGGGTGATTTTAATGCCAGGATTGGAAATCGAACAGAAGGGTATGAAAAGGTTATGGGTAAATTTGGGGAGTATATGGAGGCCAACAGGAACGGGAAACAACTCTTGTATTTCTGTGCCAGTATGAGCTTAGTAATCACAAACTCCTTTTTTAAACATAAGAGCATTCACCGGTATACTTGGGAAGGCAGGGGAACCACATCTGTCATTGACTATATAATAACAGATCAGGAATTTAGGAAGGCTGTGAGGGACACACGTGTATTCAGGGGATTCTTTGATTATATTGATCATTATTTAATCTGCAGTGAAATTGGGATTGTGAGGCCGAAAGTGCAGGAGGTCCGGTCCATATGTAGGATTATAAGAGTGGAGAAACTTCAGGATAAGGAAATCAGGCACAAGTACATAACAGTGATCTCAGAAAGGCACCGGTTAGTTAAATGTAGTCAATTACAGTCATTGGAAAAGGAATGGACAAGGTACAGGGACACAGTACTAGAAGTGGCTAAAGAATGTCTTGGAACAGTAGTGTGTAAAAGTAGGATGAAGCAAACAGCTTGGTGGAATGACACAGTCAAGGCAGCCTGTAAAAGGAAAAAGAAGGCGTATCAAAAATGGCTACATACTAGAACTCAGGTAGACAGACAAAGTTATGTTGAAGAAAGAAACAAAGCCAAACAGATAATTGCAGCATCCAAGAAGAAATCTCGGTAAGACTTTGGAAACAGGCTGGACACTATGGGTCAAGGTGTTGCAAAACCATTCTGGAGTGAAATTAGCAGTCTTCGAAAGGGAGGTAAGAAGGAAATCACAAGTATTTTGGATTAGTTCACTGCTGGTGAATCCTGTGGATGCCTTGGGCAGATGGAGTGAATATTTTGAAGAGTTCCTCACTGTAGGTGAAAATACGATGAGTAATGTTTCAGATCTCGAAGTAGAATCGGATAGGAATGATGATGGAAACAGGATCACATTTGAGGAAGTGGAGAAAATGGTCAATAGATTGCAGCTGGGGTGGATGAAATTAAGTCGGAACTCATCAAATATAATGCAATGTCAGGTCATAAATGGCTACACAGGATAATTGAAATGGCCTGGGAGTCAGGACAGGTTCCATCAGACTGGACAAACGTAGTAATCACACCAATCTTTAAACATGGAAACAGGAAAGATTGTAACAACTACCGAGGTATATCTCTTTAATCAGCGTTGTGGGTAAAATCTTCTCAGGTATTGTTGAAAGAAAAGTGCGAGTATTAGTTGAGGACCAATTGGATGAAAATCAGTGTGGGTTTAGGCCTCTTAGAGGTTGTTAGGACCAGATCTTTAGCTTACGGCAAATAATGGAGAAGTGTTATTAGTGGAACAGGGAATTGTATCTATGCTTTATAGACCTAGAAAAGGCATATTATCGGGTTCCTAGGAGGAAGTTATTGTCTGTTATACGAGATTATGGAATAGGAGGCAAACTTTTGCAAGCAATTAAAGGTCTTTACATGGATAGTCAGGAAGCAGTTAGAGTTGATGGTAAATTAAGTTCATGGTTCAGAGTAGCTTCAGGAGTAAGACAAGGTTGCAACCTGTCTCCACTGTTGTTTATATTATTTATGGATCATTTGCTGAAAACAATAGACTGGCTGGGTGAGCTTAAGATATGTGAAGACAAAAAAAGCAGTCTTGGATATGCGGATGACTTAGTTGTGAATGCAGATTCGATTGAAAGTTTGCAAAGAAATATTTCAGAGCTAGGTCAGAAATGTAAGAACTATGGTATGAAGATTAGCATCTCCAAAACAAAAGTAATGTCAGTGGGAAAGAAATATAAACGGATTGAGTGCCAAACAGGAGGAACAAAGTTAGAACAGGTCGACGGTTTCAAGTACTTAGGATGCATATTCTCACAGGATGGCAACATAGTGAAAGAACTGGAAGCGAGGTGTAGCAAATCTAATGCAGTGAGCGCTCAGCTACGATCTACTCTCTTCTGCAAGAAGGAAGTCAGCACCAAGACTAAGTTATCTGTGCACCGTTCAATCTTTCGACCAACTTTGTTGTATTTGAGCGAAAGCTGGGTGGATTCAGGTTACCTTATCAACAAGGTTGAGATTACGGATATGAAAGTAGCTAGGATGATTGCAGGTACTAGCAGATGGGAACAATGGCAGGAGGGTGTCCACAATGAGGAAATCAAAGAAAAACTGGGAATGAACTCTATAGATGTAGGAGTCAGGGCGAATAGGCTTAGATCGTAGGGTCATGTTACACGCATGGGAGAAGCAAGGTTACCCAAGACACTCATGGGTTCAGCAGTAGAGGGTAGGAGGAGTTGGGGCAGACCAAGGAGAATGTACCTGGATTCGGTTAAGAACGATTTTGAAGTGACAGGTTTAACATCAGAAGAGGCACCAATGTTAGCACTGAATAGGGGATCGTGGAGGAATTTTATAAGGGGGCTACGCTCCAGACTGAACTCTGAAAGGCATAATCAGTCTTAAATGATAATGATGATGATTCCTACAGAGACGTCGATCGAAGATAGATATTTTCAAAAATATATGATCCAATGTGTCGTAATTTTCGTCCATTGTAATTACATTATGTGTATTACCTCAGAAAAAGCAACTAAATATTTTATTATTATTTTGTAACTGTAAACAGTCTCCCTGGAAAGTTCAAGAATTTTACTTAGTACGGAAATGTTAGACATGCTTAAAAAAACTGAATGTTCAAGAACGTGCCAGGATCAGTTAATAGCGGCAGGGATAGTGGTATTTAATAGAGAGTGAAGACAGTGGTGCAAACAGTTCCCACAAGGACAAGGATTTTAGAAACGGAGTACTAGCTCTTATTGGAAAACTTTGCGAGAAGAAATTCGTTGTTGCCTTTCCAAGTAAGGCCACCTCCAGAGGTGAATGGTCAGCGTAGCTGACTGAGCTGCACAGGATTCGGCTTCCATTCCCTTTACTGTAAAACACCCGACAACGACTGGAAGAGCTGTGTGCTGAGAACAAGCTACTCGAGACTGCATCAAATGACGCCAATGTCAGAGGAAGAAGCGGCGGTTGGTAGTGTTCCATTGGCCCGTCTAACGCCAGAATGCTTTTTCAACTTTTCAACCTAGCCATCTGGTATTTATTTTCACAGTTCAGAGAAGCAACGAAAATACTATTATGAGAGGAATGGACAGAGGATTAATGTTACATTATGTCTGTGGATTATGCAGGAATATATTACCGGAGCCAGTAGTGACTCATGTATCAATGTGAGGTTTTTTGAAGGTTCTGAAATCGTACAGTCTGCAGCACTTCCCTAGTTACTAAGAGATATGGAGTAAATATTGAAACAGTGAACAAAGTCTTCAGTTTTCTCCCACATATGTGGAACTGGTAAGAAGTTAAGGACTAGAGAAAGGTCTTCGAAGGCCTTATCCGTTCTTACACCCACTTGGCAATATATTTACCCATATGGGAAAGTGCATTATGCTCCTGAAGCTCCCTTTACTTTCATGAAGATTTGTCACTTCGTATTATCTAAAACGATCTTGGAGCAAACACATTTACCCAAAGCAGTGAAGACCAACTACCATGGATAAAAATTGATGTACGTACGTCACAGAAATATAACACGCTTTTTGCCGTCTTACGTTAATCCAACAGTTGCCTAAACCAGTTCCGAGACGTTCATTGTAGTCACAAAACAATTAGTGCAAAATGGTGGCCCTATTGGAACGCATAAGCTGTTAAGTGAGGCCTGCTTACAGTAACTGACACCCACAGTTAACTTGTCTAAAAGGCATCCAGAACATCACAACCAATGTTCCATGCTCGACATTCACCGAGTCCCAAAAACCTTCTCACGCCGTGCTTCCTCCCTACATGACGCGAGTCAAACAGGGTCGCCACTGTCGCATACCTTCCTAATTTGAATGGAAGGATGCTGTATGCAGTGGGGACCATGATAATGGCACGATTTAGGTATAGACAGCCTGCATCACAGTGGCACTGCATGTCCCAATTATCGGCAGCTACTTGTAAACGTGCCGTTGCAGACCCAGACCGGTAGTTCGTGTCTGCACGACATACCATCGCCTAATCTACTGCCGCGATCACGGCCGACATTTGGTCTGCTTGCGGGTTTCCGATTCTGCCTGAAATATTTACCTTTTTCTGCCAACAGTTACCTATGCTGCACGTTTTGTACATTCACTACAAGTCAGCGCAACATTAGGATCTTTAGCGAGATCTTTTCTTTGTAGCCGGCTGGAGTGGCCGAGCGGTTCTAGGCGTTACAGTATGGAAACGCAGGTTCGAATCCTGCCGTGCGCATGGATGTGTGTGATGTCCTTAGGTTAGTTAGGTTTAATTAGTTCTAAGTTCTAGGGAACTGATGACCTCAGAAGTGAAGTCCCATAGTGCTCAGAGCCATTTTAACCATTTGTTTTTACAAGTTTACCTGTCTTTTCAAAGAACAGCTTGGAGGAATGTTTTCGTGGACACAGTTTTTCTTAGAAAACTGGAGGGTTCATGGCAAATCAAAACATATTCATCTCTGGTACGTAGCTGTTCGGTGTTAAACTAGTTCTCTTCTCCCATTATGGGGGCGGAATTGCGACAGCCAGAAGCCTTTCCACGTGGAGTGAAGATATCTCTCTTTTTCGCAGTGTGGCGAAGTAACGCACTGCGTCAACTAACAATTTTGTCTGTAGGTTTGTGTTTATGTCGACATACATAAGACAAACTATCTGAAGTAATGCGTCGATCTCAAGTAATGTATTAAGATATAAGAAACTAAGACAAGCGCAACTGTAGTGCTTTTGGAACTATTAAGTATGATTTTCTTTTGGTAACAAGGTTTCTACAAAAAATTAAGGAGCAGTGATGGGCTATTGCCCAGCAGGCACCCTGGCCAACAGTTTTAGATCATTTAGAAAATACGTTTTCCAGTGAACAATCAAAACTTAGCAAAACGGTACGGAAGTTATGTAGATGACACCACAATTCTCGTGAGGTTACGATAGGAATCGAAGAAAATTGCGGAATAAACTGTTTACATACAAGAATAGCATGTATTAGTGGAAAACATGAATTTACTATTTTCGAAGAAGAAATCAACAAAATAATGGAACGACTTATTAAGCTTCCATTTTTCTGGCGAAAACTAGCTAAATGAATAAAGTACACTACCCTATGTAGCAATATTTAATGGGTATCACTCTGAAGCGCTAGATAGACTGTACTATAAAAAGCCGAAGACAAATGAATACAGAAAACAAAAAGAACTTACGATACAAAATATAAAGAAAGGTATAGGTGTGCATAGTTTCAAGTTATCGATGGAGATAGCGACAGATGTTGCCTTGCCGTTCCTTGATGTCCTCGTCCGACCCAAAGCAAATGGATGTCTCAGCCAAAGCGTTTACTGGAAACCCACCCACAGAGAACGATATCTGCACGCTAACAGCTTTCGCCATCCGTCGCAGAAACGTTCTGTGCCGAGGACTTTAGTACATCGAGCCGAAATCGTCTCAGATTCTGAGAACCTGCCGAAGGAATTGAGCCAGTTACGGAAAGTATTCATGGAAACCGCCACAACAACCGCCAGATTTAACAAGCTATCTTTCCGAACATACGTTAGCCGAAAGACTCCGAGGAGGACTGGAAGAAGTTTGCGTTCTTGCCGTTCTGTGGCTCAGTAACAGGTAAGATAAGCCAGCTCCTAAAGAGGCATGAAATCGTATCGGTCTTCAGGGCTCCAGCAAAAATTCAACAACTCTTGAGGCCTGTGAAGTACGACGTGGCCTCAGTATGCCAGGCGTAAATAAAACTGCATGTGGGTGTGGGCAGTTCTATATCAGACAGTCTTTGCGTACCATTGAAAAACGCTGTGTAGAACACGAGAGATATTTTCGTCTACAGTACCCAGAGAAATCAGCGGTAGTAGAGCATGCATTAGAAAACGCTCATCGTATTGCATTCGACGAGATATCTATTATCATACGGACTAACAGTTTTTGGGATAGCATAATAAAAGAAGCGATCGAAATAAACATTTGTGACAACACGCTCAATAAAGACGGGGGCCTGCAGCCTAGCACAGCGTGGGTCCCGACCGTCGGAAGGTTGAAGCGGGAGCGGTGGCCGCACAACGCAATCATAACCGTATATGCTGTCGGAGCGGGTACCAGTGACGTCACGGAGCCGGCCGCGGTGGTCTCGCGGTTCTAGGCGCGCAGTCCGGAACCGTGCGACTGCTACGGTCGCAGGTTCGAATCCTGCCTCGGGCATGTATGTGTGTGATGTCCTTAGGTTAGTTAGGTTTAAGTAGTTCTAAGTTCTATGGGACTGAGGACCACAGCAGTTGAGTCCCATAGTGCTCAGAGCCATTTGAACCATTTTTGACGTCACGGAACGCAGCGCGGCTATATAAGGACGGCAACTGCAACCAGTACAGTCACACCTTGACAATGTCCGACGAGTACTCGGCAAAAAGCTCGTGGATTTTAAACCGCTTCACGCGGCTAGAAGCCCGATAAACTTTTATTATAAAGAAAGGTGTTCGTATCAGTTTGACCACTCAGTAATATATAAGATTAGGTATGCCGATAGTGAGAAATTATATACACGGCAAACTGGGTGAAAAATCTGTAAAATGTAAAGAACTTATTTTGCAAAAGCGATTACAATCAGTTCATATTCTCTCTACATCTTAAGAAAGATAATCATTCTGTTTCAAATAAAGAACAACATAAAACTATTACATTGAATTAATGGAGGCCCCCATATGGATACACTAGAAGAATGGGAGATTCGCATACTTTTACTGAAAAATCGTACTATTCTTTTAAACGGTAAAAATAGGTTTACAAAACAGGAATTGATCGGAAACTTTGGGCGCATATTAAAAGCCAGACACTATTTCAAAGGGAGTTACCTGTACTAACGTTCATAATTAATGCCTGTATTCCATTATCTCAATTGTTGCTAGTACATATCACATATACTGAATGACATGTAAAAGTAAGAAGTAGTTTTCTTTTATACGTTGCAAAATGATTCTTAAAATTACTAGAGTATGTATATATCCATGTTACTTAATGTTTAAAAATGTTAAACATAATCAGGCACGTCTGTTCTTAGAACCAGACTTTTAATTAGAGTAGCACATTATAGTTCTCTGTTTTCCTATACATGTAAGCGAATAGTATCTGTTACCAGAATGAGATTTTCACTCTGCAGCGGAGTGTGCGCTGATATGAAACTTGCTGGCAGATTAAAACTGTGTGCCCGACCGAGACTCGAACTCGGGACCTTTGTCTTTCGCGGGCAAGTGCTCTACCATCTGAGCTACCGAAGCACGACTCACGGCCGGTACTCACAGCTTTACTTTTGCCAGTACCTCGTCTCCTACCTTCCAAACTTTGCAGAAGCTCTCCTGCGAACCTTGCAGAACTAGCGCTCCTGAAAGAAAGGATATTGCGGAGACATGGCTTAGCCACAGCCTGGGGGATGTTTCCAGAATGAGATTTTCACTGCGCAGCGGAGTGTGCGCTGATATGAAACTTCCTGGCAGATTATAACTGTGTGCCGACCGAGACTCGAACTCGGGACCTTTGCCTTTCGCGGGCAAGTGCTCTACCATCTGAGCTACCGAAGCACGACTCACGCCCGGTACTCACAGCTTTACTTCTGCCAGTACCTCGTCTCCTACCTTCCAAACTTTGCAGAAGCTCTCCTGCGAAGAAGGCTTCTGTCTCGGAGCTGTCCTTGAAGTGACATTTCAGCAGTTCTTTGTGTCACTGTGGTTCCAGCTGCTGCTAAGTTGCTGCTGCAGATGCAGTGCTATGCGGCGGAACCATACGCCAAACAAGATGGTCTTCTATCTCGGTAGTCCCATGTGGCCATCCAGAGATCGGTTTCCTTGCGACTCTGTACTAACGTGACCACCACTGCCAGCAGTCATGTACGATGGCTGCATTCCAGCCAGGTCTTGGTGCAGCATCACAGAAGGAGCATCTAGCTTCTGGTACCCCTATTAAACAACCTCATTCAAACTCACTGAGGTGTTCACAGTGGCGTTTCTGTCGCGTTAAAGACATTCCTGACTGAAAGCAACTAACCACGTCCAACCTCAATGTTAACTAACATTCAGTCCATATTAGAGTGCATTTAAAGCAAAACTAATTTGCTTCCTCAAATGCGACTGGTGCGAAATATGAATAGATATCACCTTTCAGATGTGAAAACACGCCTGCCAACTTTCGTTTACGCTGCACTACTATTTGGTGTTACGTTGTTTTTTTATTTTTCTTCCTGTCGCTGTATTGTTATTACGATTGTTATTATTATAATTTTTACAATCAGGCGACAAATGTCTCCTGACAGCGATATTCACTTATACAGATGGCGCTAGTAATGCCTGCATATGAATCCAACATGCAGTTCTATGGCAGAGCTGTCGTCTGTACTCGGATGATTCATGTGAAATGGTTTTCGAAGTGATTATGGTCGCACGGCGGTCATTACACAATCTTGAACGTGGGTTGATAATTCTAGCTAGTAGCATGGAACATTTCGTTTCGGAAATCGTTAGCGCATTCAGTATACTGAGATTCATGGTACCGTGAGTGTGCCGAGAATACCAAATCTCAGACATTAGCTCTCAATGTAGACGACGCAGTGGCTGACGAACATCACTTGAAGACCGAGTGCAGATGCATATGTGTATAGTTGCCAGTGCTGACAGACAAGCAACACTTCGTGAAATAAATGCAAAAATCAATATGGGACGCAGGATGAAAGTATTCGTTAGGACATTGCAGCGAAATATGGCGTTAACCCATTACTGACCATGGTCCCTTTTTTAGGACGCGTATATTTTACTTATTTCTACGTAAGCTATGGAGCTTTTAGCCTTTATTGTTGCACCTGCAGGGTCAACTAACTGCTATAATGCCTGTAAATGTAAAATAAATAACTTTTTTCTAAGTACTTCATGTCAGAAAAATTATAAACTTGCCGTTTTTTTGTTCTCGCGCTTGGCAGCACTGTATGTTTGCTGGTAGTTCCTGGACGACAATGAGCTGTGATTTAGTTGTCTGGGCGTGTTTGTTATGAACATATGGATGACCGCGGAAGATTACTTATACTTAAGATTTGTTCAAGTAACTGCAATATCGATATATTTTATACGTCCCAATAATGGGACAATGGCATGTGACATTATCATTTATTCTTGGTATGTCCATATGGGTGGCGTAGAGCTACTGGACAAGCAGATATCACTTTATAGGAGGAGGATAAGGTCAAAGAAATGGTGGTGGCCATTATTCACACAGATTATAGATATCTGCGTAGTAAACACATGGCGTTCATACCAAATTGCTAATTCTAATGAGAAGCTCTCACTTTCGGATGTCTGAGGTTTTGCCTATCAAAAAAACAGGATCAGTACCAAAATGCAGAGGACCACAAGAAAGCAAATTGATGGGATTACGGGTGAGCACAGATGCACGACTAGATCTTGGAAACCATTTCATTGTGCCAAGTAAAACACAGAAGATATGTGCTTACTGCAAGAAAAAAACAACAAAAATTTGTGATAGGTGCTATGTTGGTGTACTCAACAAGTGTTTTGCTTCATTTCATACTGAATAGACGTTCAATAATATTAAAATATTCTTTATTTATTATTTGTGTTGTTTCTTACAATATTATGCATGGAGAATAAGGTTGTGAATTTGGATAGCGCATTTGGCCAATGTCCCAAAAATGGGATAGTCTATAGTTTTTGTTCTAATAAACTGAAAATTTTCAAAACAAATTTTTATTCAATTAATCACTCAATGTAACATATTTATGTATAAAAGTTTGCAAAAAATGATCCGATAGAGTTTTGGCCAGTAATGGGTTAAGGGGCTATGGCAGCAGATGACAGGCGAGGGCATTTGCTCACACCACCACGTCAGCGCCACTTCTGGGCTCATAACCATATCGGTTGGACCCTAGACAGCCGGCCCCGGTGACCGAGCGGTTCTAGGCGCTTCAGTCCGGAACCGCGCGACTGCTACGGTCGCAGGTTCGAATCCTGATCGGGCATGGATGTGTGTGATGTCCTTAGGTTAGTTAGGTTTAAGTAGTTCTAAGTTGTAGGGGACTGATGACATCAGATGTTAAGTCCCATAGTGCTCAGAGCCATTTGAACCATTTTTTTTACGCTAGACGACTGGAAAACCGTGGCCTGGTCAGATGAGAGCCGATTTCAGTTGCTAACAGCTGGCGGTATGGTTCGAGTGTGACGCACAACCCCAAGAAACCATGAACCTAAGGTGCCAACAAGCCACTGTGCAAGCTGGTGGTGGCGCCATAGTGGTGTGGGCTTCCTTTACACAGAGCGGACAGTGTCCTCTGGTTGAACTGAACAGACTATTAACGGAAAATGGCTATGCTCGGCTACTTGAAGTCCATTTTGAGCCATTCGAGGACATCATGATCCCAAACAAAGATGGAATTTTTATGACTGACAATGCGCCATGTCACCGGGCCGCAATTTTTTGCGACTTGTTAGAAGAACTAAACAATTCGAGCGAGTGAGTTGGTCACTCACTGAACATTCATGAGACAGAATCCGTAGATCAGTTCGTGCAGAAAAATACTACAGCGGCAAATCTTCCACATTTGTGGACATCGAGACTGGCAACATGTCTCAGTATTCTTCCTACGAAATTCCAACGACTTTTTGAGCCCATGCCACGTTATACTGTCTCACTATGTTGGGCAAAGTAGGTTCGACACGATATTACGAGGTATCTCATGAGCCTTGTCACATCAGTATTTATTATTAGTATAATCACTATCAGTGGCAGCAGCAGCAGCAGCAGCTCCAGTACACTTACTGACAGTATTAACTGTATTAGTTGACAGTTAGTATTGCTTACTCTCACTGTCGCTATGGATACGCAAATCCATTTTAATAGTATCTGTCATTTTAAAATAGTAATCTCTCCGCTAAGTATGATGTGAAAGAAGTGCTGTACGTGTGAAACACTGCACCAATGTAGGAGAGGGCATGGTGCTCCTAATCAGGTCTAGTTGAACAAACAAATAAAATAAAGATATTATTCACTGAAGCCGTAATGTAAATATCCGTGTATTCTTCCTATCAGTTTTGGCTCGATTTTTGAACGCACATATGCAACGAAGAATGACAGTGTTTGTTACATTTTATTATTGACATTGTGACAAATTTTACTACTCGATGGCAGGAAACGCTATATAAATGCCTCATACTTGAGTGTTTAGTTATATGTACGAACAATGTCGGTCTGTGTGACGTAGTTTTATATTCAGTGACTCGTGACAAATTTTACCCTAAATTATGCCGAGTGTCTTAGATGCCCGTGTAAAGAGCTTTAAACGTATGTGAGTATGTGCTCGTTTTTATGTATGTTCTCATTCTGTACCCAGGATACCTTATGATGGTCTGAGGACTAAAACTGATCCTAATAAAGATTTATTTGTTATCAGCTCTTGGAGGGAGAACTATGTCATTTTCTGAGTGAATAAGAATTAATTTTATGACTATCAGCTTAAAAGAGAAACACTAATCTCATTGTAAAATGGACACCAGTTTGTTTTGAGGGTCATCAGAATTCAAAACTCGGGAAACTGGACTAAAGAAGTGAAGCAGTCTCAGACATTCTGTCGGTGACTACACAGTTATATTCAAGACAAGAAATGACTGTTATATGCAGCCATAACAAGACATCTAAACTTTAAAATACATGCTTTTTTTGTTTCCTGTAATATAGTGTCACGGGAATACGACAATCGTTACTTGACGAAATGAGGCTGGACACCGTAAAAAGTTGAGCTATTCTCATCGCAAATGATGTAATTGTCAATGAGGCGGAATAAGTAAAGTGAGCTGCGAGAAATGAACAATGAGTAACACAGAGTTAGAAACCGATAGTATATAAACATTCATTATGATATGTATGGTGAAAGTGCAAAAGGAAGCTTCACGTATTTGTATGCCAATAAATAATGTTTTGTACTGTTCTAGGGTAGGTTTGGAGATCGAATCGCTGCTGTTCCAGGCAAATTATTCCTATGAAAATTGTATTTTAGCTGAAGTAAAGTGAACAAAATCACGAGACGGAACAATAAACAGGAGTGCAGTGGAGTAAATAACGTAACACAAAGAAACGTGAAGAAATTTTTCATTCAGATGTAAACTACTGGTTTGCTGTGTGCAATAGTTAGAGTGGATAAAATGATATAGGCCACATGGGACGATTTATATAGAATTAATATTAACTGCGATCACAGGAATAAAGCTTGAATCAGGCACCCGTAACGGTCGCAGGTTCGAATCCTGCCTCGGGTATGGATGTGTGTGATGTCTTTAGGTTAGTTAGGTTTAAGTAGTTCTAAGTTCTAGGGGACTGATGACCTCAGAAGTTAAGTTCCATAGTGCTCAGAGCCATTTGAACCAGGCACCCGTAAGTAATACATTACAGGACGTAAGTAACAATAATAATAAATGAATTCATGAAGATGCAATGTTTATGCCCTGTTGTGGACCATGCGGAATTACCACAACTCATGAACGTAATGTCAAAGTATCGATGCCTACACTCACTGACGTCAAAGTTAATGTCAGTTATTATGTACACTCAATTGTAATGATATATGTAGAGAAAAACTGTACGGAAACTTAGGGCAAATAAAGCATCACACGAGCAAAAACTATATATATATATATATATATATATATATATATATATATATATATATATATATATATATATATATATATATATTGGAATAACCTTTGTAAAATAGGGTTGTATCTCATCAAAAAACTGATTAACGCCAAGCTACTAATTTTGTTTATTAACTCATGTTCCATGCACTGTTTCAGCGAAAACTGCCGGATGGAGACTGAGTTACAGTATTGGTATGCAGAATTTTCATCTTGTCACTGTTCATCAGAAGTAATAATGGAGACGAAACGGAAATCTTATGGTTTATAGCTTGATTTGTTGACGTGTTACAGACACCATACCATGATATTTGAATTGCAGATACAATCTATTGTGAACACGTAAGACAGGTGTCCAACTTGAAGGAAGGAGAAAGCGAACCCTCTGCCACAGATATACCCGTATGTGCCAAAATGGAAGAGGCCTGGCAATGCTTGCTACACAGTCTTCATAGTGCAATAATTAAAACCAATCACTTGTGGCAACACACTTGTACAATAACAATTATTAAGATGATATACGTCACAAAATAGATACTCAGCTTCTTACTTCTGAGAAAGTGTGAAACTGGTCAACCTAATCTCACCAAGTGGATTGTAACTAGTCTTAGTGAAGATCACAGAGCTCAAGTTCAGTCTCGGAATAAGTAAATACTTTGACTATCACTTAAAGAACGCTTGACACTCGGCATCAATTGTCCGACGACTAGACTGTTCGGCACGGCAGGTAACTTCTAGGCTTCTGTAACAAACAACGGTGTTGATCGCTGAGCTACGAATGCGGCAGCTCATTGGCAACTGGAACTGCTGAGTACTGACCGAGTGTCAGCGTGCGGTGACGTAAATCGTAGGCATGGCGTATGAATGTCTTCCTGTGAACTTTTAGGTGGATGGATCAAGTAGTTACGAGTTTCCGCGCTCCCTGCAGAAGTAGGAATAACTATCGGCGGATTGATGGGTTATTGCAATGTCTTGGAGTGGAAGCAAAAAGTATCTCTTAGTATGAGCTCCTGTGCGTGAGACACCACCCTATTAGAGTCTGCAGTTTGGCAGCCTCTGTAGATGAAGCAGGGTACTACGTCTGGTGGAGAGACAGCATAATGACTGAATTTTTTTTTTTTGGCTAGTAAGATTTCACTTCAAAAAAGCGCATATCACATTTATTGGTGATAAGTAAAACTTGAACAGATAACTACTGACCTTCTGGCTTAGGTAATCATTGATCTTCTTTGGTCTAAGGCATTCACTGTTGATTTCGTGAAAGGTTCCTGATGTAGACGTGTTTTGGGACAAACGCCAGTGTGTAAGTGAACGAGAATTTTTCTGTGTAGCATATCATCAGCGATATTGGCATAGAGATTTTGTTTTCTGAATCATAGTGGTAACGATAGTAGAGTTTTCCTTCAACAGATAACGGTAATATCACATGGGAAGTATTAAAAATGATTGTTCACGCCTTGCTAATAACTGAGGTCTTCTTAACACTAATGATGTGAGGAAAAAAAATTGGTTTCCTGCCTCTTCATGAGCAAATATCCTAAAGCAATGCAATGTAAATGTATGTTTCTATTCCAAGAACAAACTGACCTTATAACCATTTCACAAAACGGGACCCATCTCATAAGTTCAAACAGTCTGGTATTCACAGAATCACATCCCAGATGCATGACTGCTTCTTCACTGGGCAAACTCGGAATAATTTTTCCAGAAGATTCAGGGAACACTATGCTCCTTTCCGTCTCAAATGAACAGACAGATCAGAAATTACCCATCATCAACTGAAAACAGCCCATTAAACTGGCAACATAAAAACAGATATAAAGTTGGTAAATGTTCAACACAAAGGCTGCAGGCCTTATATTTCAGAATCACTTAAGGTAAGAAGTATCTCCAAACATATCTGCAATTCATCTTGAATGGAAAAACTGATTTAAGTACAGTCCTAAAAAAAATTTAATAAATCGCTCAATGTATAAACATACATACGTTCACCCACTTACCCCTTCCCTTCCCCTTACTCTCCTTCACCCCTTCCCTCCCTCCTTCCCCTTTGTCACTTTCTCTCCTTCTCTCTCTCACACACATATAGTTTTACAGTTCACTCTGTATCTGTTTCTCTTCCCGCTTCTTCTGTTTTATATCAGCAAAGTATGCCCGATGAATATCTCTCACACTACCCACGCTCCAACTGGACTCCATTAATTTACTACTTTATAAATAGTCGCTCCACAATGCATAAAATATTTGTCATATTGTATTTGTTACCTATATAATAATACCTGTCCAGTGTGAAATTGACTGCTACCTAACACAAATGTTCAGGACTACACGCCGACATGTCATAAACGGGAGATGAAGAGGCCGAAAATATATACATGATATTGAACCGGTATTTCTGTAGGAAAAAGGTGATGTCAGCCTTAGTTAGAATCATAGGAGGTGGGGTTGGATGGGGGTTGGTAGTAGGGCACGGAGGTCCGGGATAATAAGGGCTTGGTGGTAGGAACGAGAGAGGAAAGAGATCACATTCTGCTAACACTTCAGCCAGTAATACCGAATACACCCAGAAGCTGATACAGCATCAGGTCATAGCTCTCTAAAGATGAAGACTTAAATTTTAGAGAGCTGCTCAGAAGAATCAGTATCGAAAGAAGTGGAATACTGCAATAACGAGGAATGATAAGATGCACATCATGATATCAAAGACGGTATGTACAGCAATACTCAGTACCACAATAGTCAGAGGAGTTGATGAGTGATGAAAATCATTAAAATGATAGTCACACGAATGGAATATCTAACGCAGGTATAAGAATGGTAACCTGGTTTAACAGAAGAAATCCTTCGCTAGATAGACGATAAAAGTAAGTTCAAAACAGTTCAATGAAAGACATAGAACAACAATACAGTTGACTTTAGAATGAAATAAAAAGGAAATTCATGAAAGTCAAGGTGGAATAGTTGTTGGATGTTTTTGAAAAAAAAAACTGAAAAGTAAATGGATATCGGAAGGACTGCGTAGTGTATACAGAAGTCAAAACCACCTCCGATGAAATTAAAAACAACGAGGTCAACATTAAGAGTGCAGTGGAGAGGGCAAATTCGTGGTAAAAGTACACTGAATGCCTTTACGAGTGGATGGAATTGCCTGGTGTCATGACAAAAGAAGTTTAGTTGGGAGCTCATTTTGACGACATAGGAAGCCCAGTATTTGTATAAAAAATGGTTCAAATGGCTCTGAGCACTATTGGACTTATTATCTGAGGTCATCAGTCCCCTAGAACGTAGAACTACTTAAACCTAACTAAGGACATCACACACATCCATACCCGAGGCAGGATTCGAACCTGCGACTGTAGCGGTCGCGCGGTTCCAGACTGAAGCGCCTAGAACCGCTAAGTCACACCGGCCGGCCGTATTTGTATCAGACTTTAACGAAACTGTGGAACACTTGGTATCTGATCCGAAGACAGAAGTAACATATAAAATACAGTCCACATTTTTAAACCACTGACAAAAGTTGCACAAATGACTGTTCAAGTTGATTTGTAGGATCTATGAGACTGGAGCTATATCTATGAAGCAGGGCACAGACGTGTTGTGGGCGACATTCAAGAATTAAAATTAACGATATTGACGTCCCATCCATGGTTTAGAGCAATTAGATCGATTGCTCTTAATTCTTATGACATTTCACTACAGCCTGTGGGACTGCTTGCTGTTTCCTGCCTAGCCACTGCAACGCTACCCCACTCCTACTACTTGGGCTGTTTCAGTGCATACGAGCAAACCAGTTGAGTCTTACTTCCAATTACTCGTACTTTAGGTACTGGAGCTATGTTCGGATCTATTTTAAAAGAATACGTCAATGTAGTCACAGGGCCGAGCGGTATGCATGTACTTTCATGCCTAACAGATATTTCGCTACAAATAGTAAACTGTAGCTGTGATCCTGCAGTAAAACAGTCTAAGCACCCTCCAAAAACTGCCATTAATTAAACACACACAAAACTCACATGAAAGATAAACTGAAATGTAATGGGAAGGGTTCTATTCTAACTTCCGTAATTGATGAAGACGACATGGAATTACGATGAACAGTGTTTACTCAAGAAATGGCGTCTCAAATAACCGAGAAGTGGTCCTACAATATTCTGTTAAATTGCAGACAGGAAACCAGTATGAAATGCAATGGCTCCGTGTTCTGCGCTCGCTGGTAATACACCGCGTTCTGTACTAGTCCACCTCGGCGCTCAGGGTCACAGCACGAACGAGCAACACCTGAAGATGGCAGTATATGAGCCCGAAACCGGTCCTGTTGTAAACAACAGAACATTACAAGTGTAGAGCTGTTTGCAACCTCTGGTGAAATGCAATGAAGTTACGTTGAGAGAGTTACAAGAATTAAAGCGAAAGCCCCAAACTAAATAGAAATCAATGACTTGTGAAAACTAAGTCCATTTCGTGATCAGTCCAGCCCAAAATAGTTCAGTGTTCAACATGATGATTCAGAAATTAACACATGTGACACTAAGAATGGTAACTTATACTGTGTCTACTCTCAGTTTCGTAAATCAAGTTAGAGACCTAATCTGGAACACATTCAGGTCTCTCAAAATATAAAGTCTCTGAGATATGGTAGCGGCTGGTCCCGGTGGAGGTTCGAGTCCTCCCTCGGGCATGGGTGTGTGTGTTTGTCCTTAGGATAATTTAGGTTAACTAGTGTGTAAGCTTAGGGACTGATGACCTTAGCAGTTGTCCCATACGATTCCACACACATTTGAACATTTGAGGTATGGTAGCAGCGGTTCACTGCCTTGAATCATGCATGTTACCATAGAAAGATCTTTCTTCTTCCAGCATTCGACACAGTGTTCAGAATTTCTTCCTTGAGCTCTTCATTCAAAAAATTCCCAGTGTCCACTTGACTCTCACAGTGCTACCCTACTATTCGATTTTCAATTGGCTGAATGTCATCCTCACCAAAAATTAATTGTTATTGCGCTTTAAACACATGATTTCACCCTACATGACCATACATGATTACTTTCCCATACTTAAACTAATCTGTTACAACAATAGTAAAATAAAGAAATGTTATAAACATTCAGTCACACTCAGAAAATTCAAAATAAATGTAAATACAGGTTTCCCCATAAATAACTAAGCCTTATTTTTGCGCAAGTCACGTTAAGTGACAACGAACTGTGGTTAGATATTACTGAAACATTTATGCCATCTTGGCAGAAGCGTCTTTTGGTTCTGTTTTCAATTGTGGTGTCCGCTAACTCATGTGATTGACCACCTTTAAATTGGTTAAGTTGTTTAATAAAGCTTGCAGTCAATATTTAAATGAAGTTACTGCCAAAATAATAAACTGTTCATTAAATAAATACACAATATGACAAAATACATGGTATTGATACTGTATTCTCATTCCGCGTAATTGCGGCGGATGCGTTTTCTGACAAACATTTGCGTGATACAAGGTAGATATAAAAGACACCTTAAGTCAATAAAGAAAATATTTTCAGATTAATGGCTCTCAGGGATGATAACTGTCGTGCAATGCTATCATCTGAAATTTGTTGAAATCGCATGAAGGGTTCTAAAGTCATTAGTTCAGAGGTTTATTGTGAAAGTGTTTATTTTGTTGCCAAGTAATGACTTCTACAATCTTATAGACATTGGAATATTTTTGTGTCACTGGATGTGACTCATGTATCTGAGCTCTGTGATGTATGCAGATTTGCTTTACTACTCGATGTGAATTATTGTCGAATCTCAAAGAGCTTTAGCTTAGCCATCTTTCAAATTCTCAGATATTCCGTCATTTCCTGGAGCATCTGTTTCACAGAGGCCATACGAGTAAGGCCATCCAAATTCCCAGCTTCGGGATTTTCACCAATTTCCAGCGGCGCAGCGAGTCTCTGTACGGAGACTCGCTCGTACCTGTCACCTAGTTGCAAGCCGGAGCTGCCGTGGCGCGCCTTGACACCTGGGACCGCTAGCGTTCACCCATACAACAAATTCGCCTTACCTCGAACCAATACCAGGCGGCCGATTAACTCTCCTAAATATGCGCTTTTCAGATCACTGATATTACACAGGGAGCTGTGAATTAACATTCATTTACCTTATATCAATTGAAATGAAATTTTATAGACCCTTTCAGAATTAAAAGTCTTAACTACTGTATGAGTCGCAGTTCCACGTAGTTTTGGGGATATTCAAAATTACCTAAAACATAAATTTTATAACTTCCCATTGAAAACTAACTCTTGGTACGTTAGTATGCTTTTGGAAATGAAACGACAGGTGACCTAAACTAAAAGCTTTGTCGCTTATTATGCAGTATTTTCCTTAGAACGAATATTATTTGCATAATGTTTCAGTTCTCAAGCAGTAGGTATTATTTTCAGTGTCTAACATTGTTATTTACATCTGCTTTGCTGTCAGAATGGGTGTGGCAGATGTGTGACATGTATGTTGAAATATATTACAATTGAAGATAACGGAAGAAGTAAGATTGAGTTTAACGTCTCGTCGACATCCAGGTCATTGGAAATTAAGCACAAGCCCGGATTGTGTCAAGGATGGGGAAGGAAATCGGCCATGCTCTTTCATAGGAATCCTCCTGTCGTTTGTCTGGAGAAACTTAGGGAAATCAATGAAAACCCAAATGTGGAAGGCCGAACGCAAGCTAGAATCGCCTTCCTCCCGAATGTGAGTCAAGTGTGCTAACCACAGCGCCACCTCGCTCGGTACAGTTAATGATGTATGACAGTGTGAAATGAGCATAGTATGATGTGCATAACGCAAATTACCAAGAACCGCAGAAGCTACATGTCCTTCAAGGAAATCAAGTTGAGTCTCTTTTTAATTTACTTACTTTAACAAAAACACGTACTTTGGAACCTAGGACTGGTAAAGGAGCGTAATTACTGTGCTGTCCATGCTAAATATGAAGCTAACTGACTACGTTATGTCCCAGTCGAGCAATTTCGTCTCTTGGGGCTGTAAAGTCCCTCTTCTAGTGTGCGTAACTACACTCCAGGAAATTGAAATAAGAACACCGTGAATTCATTGTCCCAGGAAGGGGAAACTTTATTGGCACATTCCTGGGGTCAGATACATCACATGATCACACTGACAGAACCGCAGGCACATAGACACAGGCAACAGAGCATGCACAATGTCGGCACTAGTACAGTGTATATCCACCTTTCGCAGCAATGCAGGCTGCTATTCTCCCATGGAGACGATCGTAGAGATGCTGGACGTAGTCCTGTGGAACGGCTTGCCATGCCATTTCCACCTGGCGCCTCAGTTGGACCAGCGTTCGTGCTGGACGTGCAGACCGCGTGAGACGACACTTCATCGAGTCCCAAACATGCTCAATGGGGGACAGATCCGGAGATCTTGCTGGCCAGGGTAGTTGACTTACACCTTCTAGAGCACGTTGGGTGGCACGGGATACATGCGGACGTGCATTGTCCTGTTGTAACAGCAAGTTCCCTTGCCGGTCTAGGAATGGTAGAACGATGGGTTCGATGACGGTTTGGATGTACCGTGCACTATTCAGTGCCCCTTCGACGATCACCAGAGGTGTACGGCCAGTGTAGGAGATCGCTCCCCACACCATGATGCCGGGTGTTGGCCCTGTGTGCCTCGGTCGTATGCAGTCCTGATTGTGGCGCTCACCTGCACGGCGCCAAACATGCATACGACCATCATTGTCACCAAGGCAGAAGCGACTCTCATCGCTGAAGACGACGTCTCCATTCGTCCCTCCATTCACGCCTGTCGCGACACCACTTGGAGGCGGGCTGCACGATGTTGGGGCGTGAAAGATTGCGATGGAGCTCCGTATGCCACGGCAAACCGGCTGACACTGACGGCGGCGGGGCACAAATGCTGCGCAGCTAGCGCCATTCGACGGCCAACACCGCGGTTCCTGGTGTGTCCGCTATGCCGTGCGTGTGATCATTGCTTGTACAGCCCTCTCGCAGTGTCCGGAGCAAGAATGGTGGGTCTGACACACCGGTGTCAATGTGTGTTTTTTTTTTCATTTCCAGGAGGGTATGTTTACGCGTTGTGGTAATGACGTTGTAAAATGCTTCCACTAAAAAGCAAGGTGTTTCGTACAATTGTTCTTGCGTAAATAACGTTTCTAGAAGTTTCGTGAATTTTAGACACTTTTGTGAATTTCTAAAAAGTTTCACATGGTGTGTTATGCAGCTGTAATTCCGAATCTCATATTAACAGATACTGATGAACAGTGTAGTATTGAGCGAGAGCATCAAAACTGATAACCTTCATTGAACTTTCAATAGAGTTACTGGCCGTCTCGAGTTCTCTACATGTTGGATGCTACTGACGCAACGAGATGTGTCAGTGAACCTGAAAGTACAAATTATGAGCATGTAGACTACTTAATTTTTACATAGAGTAGTCTGTGTGTCGGTGTGATCTTTGCAGCAGCTTTTGTATTGTTCAAATGAGAAAGTAGGACAAACACTTTAGACAATAACATTTATGCCATAGATTTAGTTGGAGCCGTGATACAGAATCCTCATTACAGAAGTAAAGGGTGACACATATAGGCTTCGACAGCTTTTCCAGATGGATCCAGATTATACGTCACTTCAGGTCAGAATTTAATTTTGCGGAGACTAGGGGAGATAAGTGACTAAATTCCAAAAGACTGACACACCCGTAACGTTGCACTGGTTCTAGGATGCCCCTATCACTCCCAGACCTATGTCATTCCTTTTCCTGTCTGTTATCCGATTGGGGCCTTTTAAGTGACCAGGGAATGCTGGCTAATGAGCTATATCCGAATAAATACAAGAAACAAAGATACCTGCATACATTCAAAGATGTTCAGAAGCAAGATGAGCTTACTCTAAGTATGGCGCAAGATTAAAATGTCTTTGACTACCGTTTTTAATCAAATCATCAGTATCAAGTTTAGGTGATGCAGAGCGTGAGACACTGTCAATAGTTCAGTGACTTAGTTGTTCTCATCAGATCCGAAAGTAAACCAACGACGAACAACAATAGTGCAGGTATACAGGCCTGTGTGTTTCCAAAGAAATTCCTCGAAATAACAATCCTTTTCCTGAATCGACTCAAAGTCGCTTTACAAAAAAATCATCAGTATCTGATTCTGTGCGTATAAACGGGACAGGGAGTGAGTTGCTGTAAACAGTTCAGTGATTGGGTTGCTCGCATCAGATTCTACAGCAAACCAGAGCCAATCAACGAAAGTCAGGTATACATGCCAATTATCAGGTAGAAAATGAAGAGGCAGAGAAATTGTATAAGAATACTGACAATCTAATGATCTATGAGGATGGGAACGGGATTGTAAGGGAAGAAATAGAAAAATCGATTGTAGGCTCGGCAGTAGGAATGTGAAAGGAGAAAGACTAATTAAGTTTTGAAATAATTTTCAAATAGTATACTTAAAAACACACTGCAAGATTCCAGTTGGACTGCCTCATGTTGTACAGAGATTCCGAACTGACTAATGACGAACAGTAGACGGGAATTTAAGACAATTGTTCGGAACAATCAATGTGGAAAGGAGAGGGATACTGAAGTGCTCAGGAATGATGTTTTTTTTTTTTTTTTTTTTAAATTCGCTAAGTGTGTGGATACTGCGATAAGAAGTACCGGAGTAGGCAGTTCGGTAGAAGTGGAGTGGACATCTCTAAAAAAGGTAATCATAGATGTTGGACGGATAGACAGACATAGGTATAAGGAAGGCAACCACAAAAAACTTATATAAAAGATGAAATACATCGACTGATTGACGAAAGAAGGAAGTACGAAAAGTTCATGAAAAGAAAGGATACCTCAATATAAAATCCTAAGGAGAATGAAATTGTAACGGAAGGGTAGCCACTGTCAAATGGCTACTGGAAAGGATATCAATATATCGAAAAATAAATTATCGTCTGGAGGACTAACACACAACATATAACAAAGACGAAACAACATTTGATGAAATTAAAAGCAAGGCTTAGACATTAAGAGTGCAACGGGAATTCCAATGTCAAACGCAGAAGAGGAAGTAGGTAGGAGGAAAGAGTGCACTGAAGTCTCTATGAAGGAGAGGACTTGTTTGATGACGTATTAGATGAATAAATTTGATTCGATATGGATGGAATAAGGGATTCAGAACTACAGTCAAAAATAAAAAGCGTTCCGCAAAACTAGAAGTCAAACAGGCAGAACTGACAAATAACATTCCACGGAAATCTCTAAGATAACTGGGGGAAGTTACATCCAAACGGCTATTCAAGTTGATGTGTAGGATCTATGAGACTGGCGACGTACAATCTGATTTCGTAAAAATTACCATTCGCACAACTTCAAAAATACCATGGACAGATGAGTGCAAAACTACCACGAGGGCAGCTTACAGCTCATGCATCCATGCTGTTGACAAAAACAAAATACAGAAGAATGGAAAATAACACTGGGTATCGGTTAGATAACGATCTGTTTCGCCTTAGAAAATTTAAAGGCAGATCTCATGTTGTGACTGACTTTGGAAGCAAGGCTGAAGAAAAATCAAGACACGATCAGAGGATTAGTCGGCTTGGAGAAAAGGGTTCGGCAGTGTAAAACAGTGAAAGATGTTCGATATTCTGGGAAAAATACGAGTGAGCTGAAGGGAAAGACGAGTGATAGGCAATATGTATTGTAACGTCCCCTTAGAAAAATTAATGATTTACTGTGCTGATAAACCTCTTACGTTATTTGATTTTAAAACAGCTGAGCAGAACTGAACATACTCACACATTTCTCTCTTTAATTATTCTGATCAACACTAAACTGACACACAATATTTTTAGCGCAAAGCAATCTCACTTTCAATAATCCCTACGAGAGAGTGCCCCTGACTAACAGGAACCTATACTTTTCATGAATCACTTACCTCAAAAAAATTTTCGTTACTCGAACTACTGCAATACAGCGAGCGCCAACACTTCCAGCAAAATAAAGGATTCTAACTACTTAAGGTAATGACTACTGATAGGCATAGTTAGCAAATGAAAGTTGTGATAGAGAACAAACAGAACACACAATGTATTTACCTTAATAATGTCCAAAAGTGATCATATATATACATATAAGTTCATGATATCCAGTATTACAAATTTACTCTTTCTGATGGACACACGTCCAGATCATCCGCTCTAAAAATTCTGCCATCTCTCTCCTCACATCCACAACTTCTGGCAGCTCACCTCCAACTGCGCAACGCTACGCACTGCTCACATCCAACTGACCAGCACTACAACAGCGAGTATTCCAACAAAGACAACCAGCCACGGACTGCACACAGCACAGCCAGTGATTTTCATATAGAACGCTACATGGCGTTACCAACATAAAAACCTAAACAGTGTACTTACAGTATAAGGACCAAGAGGGAAAAATAAGACTAGTAAACCAAGAACGCAGTTCTCGGATTAAGAAGGGTATAACAGAATGATGGAGTCTTTCCGCCCTATTGTTCTATCTATAAATCACTGGAGCAATTATGGAAATGAAAGTTTTGACTGTGGGACAAAAATTCAGTTTGAAAGGATATCAATGATCAGATTCGCTAATGACATTGCTATCCGCAGTTAAAGTCAACTATAATTACATAACTTCTTGATTGGTATGAACAGACTAATGAGTAAAAAATGATGACTTAGGGTTAGCCGAACAAAACCGAAAGTAATGAGAATCAGCTGAAACGAAAACAGCGAGAAACGTAACCTCAAAATTGGTGGTTACGAAGTATGCAAAGTTGAGGAGTTCTGCTACCTTGGAAGTAAAGTAACGTGTAACACTTGAAGCAAGAAGGATATAAAAAACATACTAGCACATGCAAAGCGTACTTTCTTTGCCAAGAAAAGTCTACTGCCAACAAACAAAAGTCTTAATTTGTGGAAGGAGCTTCTGAGAATGCACTTCTGGAGAACAGCATCGTATGGTAGTGAAACAGTGGCAGTGGGAAACCCGGAACAGCGGAGAATTGAATCGTTTGATACGTGGTTATATTTAAGAATGTGCAAAATTAAGTGGACTGATAAAATAAAGAATGAGGAGATTTTCTGTTGAATCGGCGAAGAACATACGGGAAACACTAAAAAGAAGAAAGGTATCATATAGAATATGTGTTAAGACATCAGGAAATGACTTATTGGTAGTAGAGAGAGCTGCAGAGAGCAAAAACATAGTGGAAGACAGATATTGGAATACATCCAGCAAATAATTAAATACGAAGATTGCAAGTGCTATTCTGAGGTGAAGAGGTTAGTACAGGAGAGGAATTCCTGACGGGCCGCATCAAACCAGTCTGCATAACGTTGAAAAAAAAAGGATTATCCACTTATTAACATCTCAAATTAGCAATATATATTTTATGTCAGTACAACTCTTTACTGTGACTTGCACATTTAAACGTTTTTCTTAAGAAACCTCTTTTCTTAGCATCGTTATCAGAACACTTCCGCTATTCAGAAGCTGTCGAGAGAGGACTCCAGATCCTCTCTGAGCACCACCGCGCCGGCATTTTTCCTTTGTTACGGTGAGCCGTCACTGTCTGAAAACATGCCCTCTGGCAAAGAGATTGCGCGGCAAAGAAAAGGCACGTCCCTCCAAAGGAATTAGCCGCAGGCTCAGATTAAAGGGCGATCGACGCGTACGATTCTGTTGGCGCCGCGAGATAAAGGCGTTCTCAGCAGAAAGAGGGCTGTCACGGTTTGAATGAATTACTTTAACGTGGAGGAGTGTGAGACAGGAGTGACAAACGTGTGCTTGCTGTATGAAGAGCTTGCTAGATCCGAGATCGGATTTTTTATTTTTATTTTGACGTATTTGCAGCTCGCACACAGGCTGACACCAAAGCAACAGCAGTTGTCTAGGATTTTGTGTTGTAGCCAGTTTCAATGGTAAGGCGTCTGCAATCAGTGAATTGTAGAGAAGAACATACAAGGCACAAAACACACAGCCGAACAAGAACGTGAATCACGCAGAAGAAGAGGAGAAAACAAAATGGAAGGTCACGAGTTGAGAGGGTGATAGTAGTGGTCTTCAGTCCGAAGACACTTTTTCTCCAATTCTCCATGTCAATCTACCCTCTGCAAGCCTCTTCCTTTTCGAATGACTAGTGCAAACTACATATTTCTAAATATGGTTACTAAATTCATCTTTTGGTGACGTTCTACCACCCCTCCCTCCCACCGCACACATACACACACAAAGTCACAAGACACACATACATCCCCCCCATTACTAACTTGGTGATCCCTTGATGTTTCAGAGTGTGTCATTTGAGCCGATCCCTTCTTTTAGTCGAATTAGTCGAATTGTGCGACAAACTTCTTGTCCCCCCATTCTCTTCACTGCCTATTCTTTAGTTATGTGATCTACCTATGCAGTCTTCTGTAGTACTACATTTCAAAAGCTTATATTCTCTACTTGTCTAAACTGTTCATCGTCCATTTTTCACTTTCATACATGCATTTACACTCCAGGCAAATACCTACAGAAAATAGTTCCCAGCAATTAAGTCCATGGTCGATGCTAATAAATATCTTCAGAAACTATATTCTTGCCGTTGGCTTTATGTTATTTGTTGTCTTTCATTTAGCAATTTTTGTGGTCGCACTGAGGAGCTACGGAGGTGAAAGGACATCGGAAACAAGGGACTGCCAGATGTCTCTTACAAATACACTCCTGGAAATTGAAATAAGAACACCGTGAATTCATTGTCCCAGGAAGGGGAAACTTTATTGACACATTCCTGGGGTCAGATACAACACATGATCACACTAACAGAACTACAGGTACATAGACACAGGCCACAGAGAATGCACAATGTCGGCACTAGTACAGTGTATCTCCAACTTTCGCAGCAATGCAGGCTGCTATTCTCCCATGGAGACGATCGTAGAGATGCTGGATGTAGTCCTGTGGAAGGGCTTGCCATGCCGTTTCCACCTGGCGCCTCAGTTGGACCAGCATTCGTGCTGGACGTGCAGACCGCGTGAGACGACGCTTCATCCAGTCCCAAACATGCTCAATGGAGGACAGATCCGGAGATCTTGCTGGCCAGGGTAGTTGACTTACACCTTCTAGAGCACGTTGGGTGGCACGGGATACATGCGGACGTGCATTGTCCTGTTGGAACAGCAAGTTCCCTTGCCGGTCTAGGAATGGTAGAACGATGGGTTCGATGACGGTTTGGATGTACCGTGCACTATTCAGTGTCCCCTCGACGATCACCAGAGGTGTACGGCCAGTGTACGAGATCGCTCCCCACACCATGATGCCGGGTGTTGGCCCTGTGTGCCTCGGTCGTATGCAGTCCTGATTGTGGTGCTCACCTGCACGGCGCCAAACACGCATACGACCATCATTGGCACCAAGGCAGAAGCGACTCTCATCGCTGAAGACGACACGTCTCCATTCGTCCCTCCATTCACGCCTGTCGCGACACCACTGGAGGCGGGCTCCATGATGTTGGGGCGTGAGCGGAAGTCGGCCTAAAGGTGTGCGAGCCCAGCTTCATGGAGACGGTTGCGAATGGTCCTCGCCGATACCCCAGGAGCAACAGTGTCCCTAATTTGCTGCGAAGTGGCGGTGCGGTCCCCTACGGCACTGCGTAGGATCCTACGGTTTTGGCGTGCATCCGTGCGTCGCTGCGGTCCGGTCCCAGGTCGACGGGCACGTGCACCTTCCGCTGACCACTGGCGACAACATCGATGTACTGTGGAGATCTCACGCCCCACGTGTTGAGCAATTCGGAAGTACGTCCACCCGGCCTCCCGCATGCCCACTATACGCCCTCGCTCAAAGTCCGTCAACTGCACATACGGTTCACGACCACGCTGTCGCGGCATGCTACCAGTGGGAAAGACTGCGATGTAGCTCCGTATGCCACGGCAAACTGGCTGACACTGACGGCGGCGGTGCACAAATGCTGCGCAGTTAGCGCCATTCGACGGCCAACACCGCGGTTCCGGGTGTGTTCGCTGTGCCGTGCGTGTGATCATTGCTCGTACAGCCCTCTCGCAGTGTCCGGAGCAAGTACGGTGGGTCTGACACACTGGTGTCAATGTGTTCTTTTTTCCATTTCCAGGAGTGTACATCATACTCGGCAAGCCACTTAATGGGATGTGGCGAAAGGTACATTTTGTACCACTAACTGAGCTCACCAACCGTGTTCTAGTTGCAAATAGTGCGTGAGAATAACGGTTGTCGATAAGCCTTTGCATTGGCTCTAATTTCTCGAATTTTCTTCTCATCATTGTCATTACGAGAGACGTACACTATGTGATCAAAAGTATCCGGACACCACATAAGAACCTACCTTTTTCAAATTAGGTGTATTGTGCTGCCACCTACTGCCAGATACTCCATATCAGTAGATGTAGATCAGCGACCTCAGTAGTCATTAGACATCGTGAGAGAGCTGAATGGGGTGCTCCGAGGAATTCACGGACTTCGAACGTGGTCAGGTGACTGGGAGTAACTTGTGTCGTACGTCTGTACGAGAGATTTCCGCATTCTAAAACATCTCTAGATCCACTGTATCCGATGTGATAGTGAAGTGGAAACGTGAAGGGGCACGTACAGCACATAAGCGTGCAGGCCGACGTCGTCTGTTGACTGACAGAGACCGGCGACAGTTGAAGAGAGGCAGACATCTATCCAGACCTTCGCACAGGAATTCCAAACTGCATCTGGATCCACTGTAAGTAGTATGACATTTAGGCGGGATGTGAGAAAACTTGTGGTCGAGCGGCTGCTCATAGGCCACACATTATGCCGGTAAAAATCCAAATTACGTCTCGCTTGGTGTAAGGAGCGTAAACATTGGACGATTGAACAGTAGAAAAACGTTGTGTGGAGTGACGAATCACGGTACACAATGCGGCTATCCGATCGCAGAGCGTGGCTATGGTGAATGCCCGATGAACGTCATCAGTCAGCGTGTGTAGTGCCAACAGTAAAATTCGGAGGCGTGTTTTTCATGGAGGGGGCTAGCACCCCTTGTAGTTTTGCGTGGCACTATCACAGCATAGGCCTACATTGATGTTTTAAACACCTTCTTGCTTCCCACTGCTGAAGAGCAATTCGGGGATGGCAATTGAATATATTTCAACACGATCGGGCACCTGTTCATGATGATTTACATTTCCTAAAGATTATTTCTATTAACCTGAGTCTGGCATCTGATTTCCCACTATTTGTTTTATGCGCTGATTCCACTTACGGACGCTTTGGATAGTTACTCCTAGATATTTTACGGCAGATACTGTTTCCTGCGGTTTGTCATCAGTAGTGTAGCTATACAACAGTGGATTTCTTTTCCTGTATATTCGCAATATATTACATTTATTTACGTTCAGCGTCAACTGCCCAACTGACATAGCCTGCACCATTCATCAATTTTCAGGAGGTCACCCCGCAAATTGTTTCCAATCTTTTGGTGTTGCTACTTTGTTATAGACAACTCCATCATCTGCGAGCCGCTTTCTACTAGATCATTTACATATATAATAGACACTAACGGCACTATACTCTTCCTTGTGGTACTCCGGAAAATACCTTCACCTCTGTCGATGTTGTTCCGTTAAGAGCGACGTGTTGAGTTCTGTATACAAGGAAGTCTTGAATCTAGTCGCAAATATGCTCATATCACTGTCCTTGAATACTAAAAGTTAAATAGAAACCATAAAATGTGTAAAATTACGGTCAGATTCATGTACCCACTCACGCCGATAGCTATTAATGGTAAATTCTATCGCTGTCTTTCTAATCCGGAATGGTATTATCCACTAGGTCATTCATTACCAGTACGGTATTGCCACCCTTGTATTGTACTAATTAGCTGTGTCAATGTTAGTATGTGCTAAGGTCTTGTTTCTTGGTCAAACATCGTGATATGAGATTTCTGTACATTGATGATCTCATGGGGAAACTTACAAGAGGAAAATTGAATCTCAGTATTTAGAAATTCCATCCCATTTCATGTCAGATATTCCAAATATATAAATACCGTCACCATAACACAGTTACTTAGGCCCATTTTGATACCTTTAATAATTAATTTCATTTTCATTAAATAATTATTCTCTCCTATGAGTAGTAATTTTAATAACGAGTTTTGTTCTTGGAAGCTATCTGACTCGTGTCAGTCCAAGTGGAAAGAACAATTTTTATCAAACTGTGGTTCGGAATTAATTCGGTCGGTGTCTTGCCTAGTGTCTTACCAAAAGGCAGCGAAACGACAACAATAGTTCCAATTCATCTGAAAACAGGATCTTCAGAAAACGTATTCTTGTCAAGGGAACACTCTGGTGTTACACCTGAACGATTCTGGAAATCCAGTGAAAACCTAAATGTAGAATGGAGGGCATTATCTAAACCATTACATGCACAATGTGCCTCACTCGCATGTGCGGCTCACACAGCTCTGTATTCGGAGCGAAGTGGCGCAGTGGCAAAAATAAAGCTGGATCCGCAATCGAAGATATCATGTTTCAAATACCTGCCCAATCTTCCAGAACTTTGTATTCAGTGATCTCTCTGTATCGCTTAATGCAAATGTGTATGGTACTGCTTATTTCCTTCCCTGTCATTCACAATCCGAGCTTGTGCACTATCTGTAAACAGCGCGCCGTCGGCGGTACACTAAATCCTAACTTACCATCGTCACAGTTCCGTATACTCTACACAAAAGCGTTAGCGCCAATTTCATCATAATCCGTGTCATGGAAGACACTGATCTCAAGCAACAGGACGACTAGAAAAATGAAGAAAATCAATTCTGACGTATCTTTCGCCTACTTTTTAACGGTAAGCGATACTCTCCAGTCATATCATTAATATACCTCATACTGTAGTCCTACGTCTGACCGTAGAGAATTTTTTTCTTGTCAGGTGAGGAAGCCAATGAATACTTAAACAAAAATGACGTGAAAAGCAAGAAAACTTAAGATAATATACTAATAACGTGTTCCATGTCATCAATAGAGACTCTCAGTGAGCACACTTGGGGTGAGCCCTTCCCCGAACTTCTATGTATGTCATCAAGACACTTGTGCTTGCTCATTAATCGTTCCCCAGTCACCGTGAAGTCTCTCGTTTTTCCATTCAGAGTAGATGTTAGAACAAAGGTAAATCTTAGATCAGGCATGACACGTGGAAGCAGAGTTTCTTTAAGATTTTAGTCACAGGAAAGTTTTAAGAGCTTTAAGAACTAATTACAAACTGCAGTTATTTATCTCCTTGTTTCAAGTTTCCATTACGTCAATTGTCTCAATATTTCGAAAAAGAAAGTCGAAAATCTACTTTTCCTCCGTATTTTTCACGAAAAAAAATAAATGTTCGTGTGCGTTTGTCACTGTTATGAATGTTAACAGTTAACTTTAGTTTGTATGAATTTCCCCATTTTTCAGTAATGACCTTTAAATGAGCAAGCATTTATTGTCACTGGAACTGAAGATAAATCTCTTTGTCTGCTGTTCTTAAGATGTTCTTGACTATTTTTCCGACGTGTGCTCAGCATTTTACAATGTATCATCGATTAGTCCATGTTTCAGAGTACCTTCCTTCACCAGTGAAATTCCTTCGCAGGAGAATTTTCTTAGCTTAAGGTGGCAGAGTTTTAGGAAAGAAGTCAGACTGAAATACTAGGAAAGTCTTGCACGAAAAGAATTTAGAGCAAGCGAAACTTTCCCTGCATTCGAGCAGAAACTTGATATTTGAACAAATGCTAATTACTAGAGGAAAAGTAGTAAGAATGGACACAGGTCTAATTATCAGCACCCTTCACGAAGCGGGTATTGGAGGTGCTGCAGTCTGGCGACGAGGACTGAAAATGGTGCCTGTTGTTGGTAGATGGTAGCAGTGAACAGTTAGAAGCATTGTTTCAAGCACTGTATTTACAGTGTCGGTTACTGTGTGAATTGGTGTCTGTTCAGGATTGCAAAACGTTTGGCAGGTAAGTGAAATCGTTTCCTTTTTATACCCGTCTGATCAGTTTAAAACAATTTCTCAGTGATATCCGGAATAACGGAATCCTAAGCTACTTTTAGAAGCACTTTTTATGTTACACACGCTTTTAGGACAGACGAGATAGTGGCCATGCTGCTGAAGTATGGTTGGTATTAATGTGGGCTCATTCGATTCGTCTAATTACACCATCTCTTCTCTTAAACAATCTAAAATATTTGACTAATGTTATGGGGATATGGTTAGTCGAATTTTGTGTAAAGTTCATCAGTACAACTCACACAGCAACAAACAAAAAATACAATTTTCAGATTGCACCAATAGACCCTAGTGCTTTTGTTCGTCCTTGCAGAATGTCGAGCACGAAGAAGCGCTATGAATGTAAGAACCGGAGGCATCAGTATGATAAATCTCAGATGGTACGTGCCATAGCAGCCGTGAAAGCAAAGGAGGCTTTTGTGAAAAGTACTTCAAGAGCATTAAGAGTGCTTTGTACCACTTTGAAGAGATTTCTTAAACTTGATGAAATCCCTGAGAAAGCGTTTCTTGCGACATTGCTCGGAAGGAAACCGATTTCAAATGCAAACCTCGAGAAACAGCTAGCTTCTTATCTCTTTGAGATGAAACAAAAATTCTTTGAGTGCACTTTGGTGGATCTGAGAAGAATAGCATTTTACTTGCCCAGAGAAATAGTTTGACAATCACTTTCAAAGGAGGAAAAGCAGGCTGAGCTTGGTGTGAGATTTTTCTTTAGAGACACAAGGATCAGCTGTCAATTCGCAATTGTAGAAATTCATATGCCAGAACATAGGCTTCAATAAAGAGAATTCGATGGTTCTTTTATTGCCAAACGCTTTCAGCAAACATACATATCCAGCAGACTGACTGTACAACGTAGACGAGACTGGCCTGTCCATTATCCAAAGCAAAATTCCAAAAGTGATGAGGATGAAAGGGAATAAGGAAATTGTAGCTCTAACGTCTGCTGAAAGAGGGACTACCATCACAGTTGTCGCAAGCATAAGAGTTCTTCGCGACATTATGTCCCGCCAATGACAATTTTCCCTAGAACCAACATGTCACAAGCTCTAACGAGAAGGTGTCCCACTTGCGTAATTGGTAGAACCTTTCCTTCAGGATTGGTTCAAAACAATAGTTCATTTCATATAAAAAACATGTCCGACTGAATAAAGGCCTGTTCTCCTCATCTTGGTTGGTTGTTATAGCCACGTTTGAAATCCAGGTGTGGTTGACTTGGTGAAAGATCACCATGTGACTATCATCTTACTTCCTCCTCATTGGACCACCAAACTGCAGCCTCTAGATAAGACATTCATCGGACCTCTGAAAACATACTACAGCGAGGTAGTGAGAGTATGGTGGCATCAGAACGGGCGTCCTCTCACACCTTACGATGTTATGGAGGTTTTTGGCCAGACCTACCTTCGTACCCATTCAGCTGAGATAGTAATTAACAGATTCAAAGTAACTGAGCGATACCCTATGAACCGTTAGATCTTCACCGATGCTGACTTAATAGCTACTGAGTTGGTTGCAGGAAAAACTTGCTCCGCAGTGGAATAGAGGCCTAATGTTTCTGAATCACATGCTCCTCTAATTGCTGTCTCTGGACCATCGACAACATCTGCTTCTTCTTCGAATTATCTTGATGATCAGTCACATCAGGCTCTAGATGTGCCAGTTGATGAAGCCACTGAAACACCGGAAAGCTCTCCAGGGACTTCAACAAATGAAGTTTCACCATTCGACATATCTCCTGTCTACAAGAGAACTACAAAGCGGGGACGAAAAGCAGAAACCGCCAGCCACATCATTGGAACGCCATACAAAGATCAGTTGATAAAGTCGCTTCACAAAAGGGCTGTCCAAAGAGGTCGTTGAGTCTCTCTGGGGTAAGAGGCCGCCCTACGGACTGAGGTGCAAAATCCAACGGTCTTCAGGAAAAGAAAATTTTCTCCACAAAACTATCTGATTCATCATCGGACTCTTCAGGTTCCTACAGTGCTCACCTTGTAGACTCCGATGATGACCTTAATGTGAACTACGGAGAAATATGAATTAAATGTGTTATGTGCCAAATGTGAGCACACTTAGATTGTGCTAGCGCTGAAGCAGCTAATTACTGTAAATAATTTCAGATTTCATGCATAGATGTACGAAAGTTGCTTTCTGTAGACTGTTCTACCATTCTGTATTGTTTTAACCCATTTCGTTAATATACACTCCTGGAAAATGAAATAAGAACACCGTGAATTCATTGTCCCACGAAGGGGAAACTTTATTGACACATTCCTGGGGTCAGATACATCACATGATCACACTGACAGAACCACAGGCACAAAGACTCAGGCAACAGAGCATGCACAATCTCGGCACTAGTACAGTGTATATCCACCTTTCGCAGCAATGCAGGCTGCTATTCTCCCATGGAGACGATCGTAGAGATGCTGGATGTAGTCCTGTGGAACGGCTTGCCATGCCATTTCCACCTGGCGCCTCAGTTGGACCAGCGTTCGTGCTGGACGTGCAGACCGCATGAGACGACACTTCATCCAGTCCCAAACATGCTCAATGGGGGACAGATCCGGAGATCTTGCTGGCCAGGGTAGTTGACTTACACCTTCTAGAGCACGTTGGGTGTCACGGGATACAAGCGGACGTGCATTGTCCTGTTGGAACAGCAAGTTCCCTTGCCGGTCTAGGAATGGTAGAACGATGGGTTCGATGACGGTTTGGATGTACCTTGCACTATTCAGTGTCCCCTCGACGATCACCAGAGGTGTACGGCCAGTGTACGAGATCGCTCCCCACACCATGATGCCGGGTGTTGGCCCTGTGTGCATCGGTCGTATGCAGTCCTGATTGTGGCGCTCACCTGCACGGCGCCAAACACGCATACGACCATCATTGGGACCAAGGCAGAAGCGACTCTCATCGCTGAAGACGACACGTCTCCATTCGTCCCTCCATTCACGCCTGTCGCGACACCACTGGAGGCGGGCTGCACGATGTTGGGGCTTGAGCGGAAGACGGTCTAACGGTGTGCGGGACCGTAGCCCAGCTTCATGGCGACGGTTGCGAATGGTCCTCGCCGATGCCCCAGGAGCAACAGTGCCCCTAATTTGCTGGGAAGTGGCGGTGCGGTCCCCTACGGCACTGCGTAGGATCCTACGGTCTTGGCGTGCATCCGTGCGTCGCTGCGGTCCGGTCCAGTCCCAGGTCGACGGGCACGTGCACCTTCCGCCGACCACTGGCGACAACATCGATGTACTGTGGAGACCTCATGCCCCACGTGTTGAGAAATTCGGCGGTACGTCCACCCGGCCTCCCGCATGCTCACCTTACGCCCTCGCTCATAGTCCGTCAACTGCACATACGGTTCACGTCCACGCTGTCGCGGCATGCTACCAGTGTTAAAGACTACGATGGAGCTCCGTATGCCACGGCAAACTGGCTGACACTGACGGCGGCGGTGCACAAATGCTGCGCAGCCAGCGCCATTCGACGGCCAACACCGCGGTTCCTGGTGTGTCCGCTGTGCCGTGCGTGTGATCATTGCTTGTAGAGCCCTCTCGCAGTGTCCGGAGCAAGTATGGTGGGTCTGACACACCGGTGTCAATGTGTTCATTTTTCCATTTCCAGGAGTGTATTTCAGAAGCGTTCTTGCATATTTTTTGTTGATGCCCATATTCGCACCCCCCTTTTTTTAAAAGTTTCATTTTACAAAATTTTGTAAATCTTCGTTTTCGAATAGAAATAATCATTTTTTAAATTTGTTGTAGTTGCCAATGAAGGTACGAAATATAAAATTTTTAAGAAAGAGGGTACCTTTAAGCCAAAAGATAAATACTGTGTCGATATTTACACCTTTTCCTCTAATTTTAGTGGTTGCTTCCAACGTTTATATTTCATAAGAATCAGCTTGATCCATTCAAGGCAATTTCACTGCTGTTTAATGTGATCGTATTGCTGCGCTAGTAGACGTGTTGTAAAACACCTATAAATATTGAGGGCTATCATACAAGAGAAGGGAAGATAATGTCTGCAAAATATTAGATGAGGAAATATTTTTATGCCGTACACATTCGTTTGACACTTAATGTGAACCAACACTTCTTCTACTCTCCCAAGTGCGCTGCGTGATTCGTTTTCTACAAACGAGAGTGCAGACTTTAATGAACTATTCAGTACGTGGTACTTTCAATCCCGTTAGGTCGCAGGTAGCTAAAACTTACTCGTGAGTACGCCAAACGGGACTGTTCCGTAACCCTTACTATGTGTGTATTGAAACTCTACTGGTTGCATTCATCACCAAATAATCAGAAAATTACTGCGGTACACAGTAATTATCGCATAATTCAGAGCGTGTGAATCAGCAACAGATTGCATGTCCACAGTGAATAGTGATGACAGATTGTAATAACGCACACACAAGGAAAGAAACATTCGCATACGTTAAATTGCTCATGAAATAATTCCACAAACGTAAATTTTACTGGCAATTTTCATCTGTTTTCGGATATATTGATTTTCTATGTAATAACAAAGACACTTGTAACCGTAGGGCGACAATTTTATAACATCATGTTTCTTCTATACTAAAAAGGCTGTCATAAAAACCGTGATTTGTGTGACATAATTCTCCTTGATACTAGTTTTATACTTGATGTGAACACCAGAAATTATTACAAGTAAGTAGTTCATTCACTATAGAGGACATACTAGTCATGAGAGATACAGCATCTGTACTGATATACACTGAAGAGCCAAAGAAACTGGTACACATGTCTAATATTGTATAGGGTCTCACGAGCAGGCAGTAGTGCTGCAGCACGACGTGGCGTGGACTCGACTGATGTCTGAAGTAGTGCTGGAGGGAACTGACGCTATGAACTCTGCACGACTGCCCATAAATTCGTAACAGAATGAGGGGATGGAGATCTCTTGTGAACAGCGCGTTGCAAAGCGTCGCAGATATGCTCAATAACGTTCATATCTCAGGAAGATGGTGACCAGCGAAAGCTTTTACACTCAGAAGAGTGTTCGCGGAGCCGTTCTGTAGCAATTCTCGACGTGTAGGGTGTCGCATTGTCCTGCTGGAATAGCTCAAGCCCGTCGGAATGCACAATGAGCATAAATTGACGCAGGTGATCAGAGAGGATGCTTAGACAGGATGGTTACATACGTGTCACATGTCCGATTCGTTTCCAGACGTATCATGGGCTACATATCACTCCAACTGCACACGCCCCACACCATTACGACCCTCCATCAGCTTGAATAGTCCCCTGCTGACACGCTGGGTCCATGGATTTATGAGGTTGTCTCCTTACCCCTACACGTCCATCCGCTTGATACAATTTGAAACGAGACTCGTCCGATCAGGCAACACATTTCTAGTCACCAAAAGTCCAATGTCGGTGTTGATGAGCCCAGGCGGGGCGTAAAGCTTTGTGTCGTGCAGTCATCAAGGGCGAACGAGTGAGCCTTCAGCTCCGAAAGCCATTGTTGACAACGTTTCGTTGAATGGTTATCATTCTGACATCCGTTGATGGCCCAGCATTGAAATCTGCAGCAATTTTCGCTAGGGATGGACTTGAGTCACATTAATTCTCTTCAGTCATCGTTGGTTCCTTTCTTGCAGGATCTATTACCGGCCTCAGTTATGTCGGAGATTTGATGTTTTACCGGATTCCTGATATTTACACTAGACTGGTTAATTAGTCGTACGGGAAAATCCCCATTTCATCACTACCTTGGAGATGCTTTGTCCAGTCGCCGGTGCGCCGACCATAATACCACGTTCAAACTCAGTTAAGTCTTGATAACCTGCCATTGCAGCAGTAGTAACCGATCTAACAACTGCACTGACACTTGTTGCCTTATATAGGCGTTGCCAATGGCAGCGCCGATTTCTTTCTGTTTATACATCTGTGTAGTTCAATACGTAAATCTATACCAGTTTCTTTGTGACTTCAGTGTATACGTACGATAATTATCGTTTACTGGTCGTCTCAGTTCCACATTTTTATCTAGATTACATACTAAAACTAAATACATACCATCCATAGCATACTATTCAAACCATCTAATATAGATCTAGAGCAATGGTTGTGAGATTGGCTAACTTGTTTACTGCAGCTTGCTTTATAATAGTGATTCCTTTATTCAGCTTATGCTCGCGTGTTGATAGTTTTAAGAACCTTGATCATGGTTCTTGATTCTTTCAGGATCCCAAGACTTAGAGTCACAATAACGTATTCACGCACCGATTTCCTTTAAACGCTAAAACGGTGTTTACCCGACCCTTGTAACTGTAATATCGAGATAGTTGGTACCTCCTTAATTTTCATACCGAACTATAAACGTATCTTTTATTGAATACCACTTTTTCTCCCCGCTGTATCATTAACATAGCTTTGATCTTTTTTAACTTTGCTTAACACTGCAGCTGTTATCCCGACCGTAATTCTGCTAGGGTATTCCCCATAACTATCCCCTCAGGTTGGTGATATGTCCTACCATCAACGTAAAATAGTTATAACATAACGCCAGTTTTGGAAGCTCCATTAATTCAACGATTTCTCCTAGAACCATTTTATGGCGTTTTATAAGGTTGTTAATTATCTCTAATGTCTTACGGACAGGCTCGTTAGTTAACAACATCTTGGGGCATAAAGGAGCAATCAGCTGGTACGACTGCATCCACAAACTTGTCCCTGAACTCCTGTACGTGAAGAGATATCACGTCTATCAAAAAGTATAAACTATAATCCAAAACCAAGATTAGGACAGAAACATAAAGAGACCACTAGAAGAGGTCAAATGCACTATAGATGTTAAATAGACGTCAAGCGTTAGTCACAAGGATGAATAAAAGCAGCACTGCGGTTCTTACAGGCGATGAAAATTATGTAAATAAAACTGATAAACATTACTCTGGAAATGAAATTAACGAAGTGACTAAAGATGATTCAAAAGAGTTGCACGCACAACTAAAACGCAAAATTCTAAATTCTGATTTTCTGTTTCCTGTCAAAAGAAAAAACCGATGTATTGGTTGATTCATCTGCCGCCTACGACTGTTGTTTTATGCAACTCTCAGGGTTATTGCTGGCCTTCATAAAACACGCGAGAGTTTCATATTCTCTTGCTCGCTATGCACACACTACATTTACGTGACAAAAATCATGGTATACCTCCCAATATCGCGTCGGATCGCCTTTTGCCTGGCGAAGTGCAGCGACTGAACGAGGCATGTACTCAATTAGTCAGTGGAAGTTCCTTGCACACATATTGAGCCATGCTGCCTCAGTAGTCGTCCACAATTGCGAAAGTGTTGCCGGTGTTCCTTGGGATTTATCTCGGGAGATGTGGATGACCAAATAATTCGCTCCAGTTGTCCAGGATGTTCTTAAAATCAATCACGAACTGTTGTGGCTCGGTGACATGGCACATTTTTATTCATAAAAATTCAATCATTGTTTTGGAATATGAAGTCCATGAATCTACAAATGGTCTGTAAGTAGCCGAAAATAACTATTTCCAGTGAATGATCAGTTCAGTTGGACTGAACTTTAGGATATCAAAATAAAACGAATAGTTATCAAGAAACATACTTTAATGTGCATCAAATCAAGTTGATTATTGAGTTAAATGCTTAACATTTTATTATGGCAACGGGAAAGCTTAAAATAGTTAGGAATTATAGTATCTTAATACAAACCAGTCAACTTTACACACTGTCCACACCCAAAGGATCAGCACAGTTATAACACTCATAAAATAGACCACGGATTTCCTTTTTCAATCGTGTCTGATGAGCCCAACGCTTGCAGTTTGTGCACTAAATCCATTGTGCTCCAGGTTGACTGTTTGAAAAAGGCTTGAGACACCTTAGGCACGTCTGCCTCATCGTCATCATCATCTTCATCATCGTCATCTTCCATTGGCTTCTTCTTGCGTTTTCGGCCTACTGCAGTTGATTTAGTGAATTTCATTCTACCATTGCTCCTACTTTTTCAAAAAGTGCTTTTTTAGCCTGTGATTTAAGTTTTCTTTCCAATGCTTTCGTCTTCTTTTCTTTTGCAACTTTTTATTCCTCCTCGAGGACTTTTTTTACTGGAGTGTCTGTCACTATGGCAGAACCGCTTTTCCTTTTCCTTGCTATCATACTGTTTCTGTGCTCTGCTTTTAAAGGTGTGAGCTCTTCTGGATTTGGCAACGGTCTTATGTTTATCTGAGCTTGCGTTGATGCACTGTTTTCAGTGTTTGGGTCTGGCTTATTAGAAACGTAGGAAGTCAGTAAAAATAATTTTGCTAAAGGAATTGATCCCAGTTACCTTAAATTCACTGGTTATGTTATTTGGAGTTGCAGCATTTGGAAGTGCTATTCGCACTGTAGACGGGATGTCGTAAATAGTCACAGGCCGTCTATTACTAGTAACCCATGCATCACATGCTGAGTTCACGAACTTTTTAAAAAGCCCATAAACACTTCGGTCTAAAGGCTGCAGCTTGTGGCTACAATGCGCCAGAAAATATAGAAAGGTGATTCCATTATCTTTACAATAATCAAGAACTTCTGAGTCGAGATGTGACCTGTTATTATCAATCAAAACCAAGCAAGGGCTTTCTTTTGAGCAGCGAGCGTGTTGAACAAAATGCTTCATATGTTTTGCAAAGTTTGTCTCCGTCATCCATCCCGAAGGATGAGCTGCTCCATCACACCCAATCGGGCCGTCAAGAATAAAATGAGGCTTGAAGTTGACCCTCGGGAAGATGAAGAATGGAGGGACACTATTAGCCAACGCACTAATTGCAAAAGCGATAATAAGTGACCCTCTCTCACCCGATGTCACTCGCCCTATTTGGCGAAAACCTCTTCCAGCGACTACACGATCAGGACGCTGGACGGTAGTTACTCCTGTTTCGTCAATGTCCCAGATGTCCGCAGGGGTCACTTTTAATCTTTTTAAATCTATGTCGAGATTATTAAAAAAGAGTTCTACATCATGCTAGTTGAAACTGGTGCACCGGGCTAAAATAGTTGCTTGAGGAGTCCGAATAAAGAGTTGAGGGTGCCTCTTCAAGAATCCTGTGAACCAATCACTTCCCGCCATTTTGGCCTCGGACCATGTTTGGGGTATTTTATTGTTGCATGCAATAGCATATCTATACGCAAACCGCCTGACTTCTTTCGGTGTAAGACTATAATGTATGTCACTTGCCTTCATGAGGTATTGTTCAAGCATATCTTCTTGTTCGGAATTAAATATCTGAAAATAAACAACCCTAGTTAAGTTACCCATAAAGGCACAGTTTTTCTTTTCATGTGTGTGTGTATGTGCGAGTGTGTGTTTGTGTGTTTGTGTGTGTGTGTGTGTGTGTGTGTGTGAGAGAGAGAGAGAGAGAGAGACAAATCAGTAGGCCTACAGTGCACTAGACAGTGTAGAGATAGACACAATAACAATGGCAGGGATAGAGGAAAAATATTAGAAATTTAAAAATAGCTTTGCAAATAAAAATAATTTTAGTTAACAACATTTCAGACCTGAAATCTTATCATAGCCAAATTTATCCCAAGGCTTCTTTTTGTCATTAAGTATTTGTAGGACTCCTCCAGGCTGAGGGTTTTGGTCCTTTGGCATGGGTTGAGGTTCAGTTTCTGTTTCCTGAAGTTCAATTGACTGTGTAGGCTGACATGAGGTCTATTTGTACTTAGCACAGTACCTCCCCAAAGTTTTTCTCGGAATCCCAAATCCCTCGCTAGTAGCCCTCACAGATCCTTTTCTTTTACTTCTAAACCGGTTTTTGCAGCGTATCTTCTGAAATCATTCCTCTTTGCTTTGACAATTTCCACCATTTTTATGTTCCTATGGATAAGCAAGTGGTTTAAACTAAGGCCGTAACTCTGATGTTCTAAAAACAAAGAAGTGAACCAGATTCGGACTACTCAGATCGCTGTTTAACGTTATAGCAAAATTTACAGGTTGGTGTTTTGTTTTTAAAACGCTTTTTATGTCGAGAATGTGACGATATTTTGACCTCTCAAATGTATCAAAATATGTTTAACTTCGAAAATTATATTAATAATTTCATAAAATCGACGGATTATAAACATTATTATCATTAAAATAACAAATCTTTCATCGATATGTATATATAGGATGGGGCAGGTTTGCCTGGGTGGCGATCGTGCCCCGTCGTCTCTGGGCCAACCTGCCCCATCGCCATGTTTACAACAAATTCTGTTCGGCACAAAACCAACTGAAACAATTTAGATTGTATGCCATATAAAAATAATCCTTAAATACGACGTTTAATTATACTACTCACCTCTAGCGCCTAAAGTAAGCAACCTTTACATAACGCACATTTAACCGAGTAGAATTTGATTCACACTCACATAAACAGTTAATCGATACAACTTGTCCAAAACTGCTCCGCCGGCCATATTGCTTCTGTCGAGGGAGCAGGACAGTGCTACCAACCTGCCTGCTGATTGATTCCCAGCACGATCTAGCATCTATTGTATGAACTATCTCCTGCCCCTATGGCCAACGTGCCCCGGTCTCCTCTAGTATACGCCACACTCGAACCCTACCATCAGCTGCTGGGAACTGGAATCAGAACTCGTCTGACGAGGCCACAGTTTTTCAGTCGCTGGGCTCCAACCAATATGACCACGAGTCGTGGAGGGACGCTGCAGGCGATGTCGTGCTTTTAGCAAAGGCGCTCTCTACGGTCGTCTGCTACAACAGCCCATTTAAGTCAAATTTCGAAGCACTGTCCTAACGCATATGTTCGTGGTACGTCCCACATTGATTTATGAGGTTATTTCACTAAATTTTGCTTGTCTGTTAGCACTGACAAATCTAAGCAAACCCCGCTGCTCTCGTTCGTTAAGCGAAGGTCGTCGGCCGCTACGGTGCCCGTGGTGAGAAGTAATGCCTGAAATTTGGTGTTCTCGGCACCCCCTTGACACAATGGATCTCGGAATATTGAATTCCATAACGGTTTCCGAAATGGTATGTCCTATCCGTCTAGCTCCAACTACTATTCCAGGTTCAAAGTCTGCTCATTCCCGTCGTGCTTTCAGATCACCCTTTCACACGAATTACCCGAATGCAAGGGACAGCTCCTTCATAGCACTGCCCTCTCATACCTTGTGCGCCCAATACTCTGTGTATACAAATAACTAGTCAATGACTTTTATCTTACGGAAGAGACCAAAGACGGTCAATTATTGGGATTTTTCATGTAATCGGAAACTTTTGTACAATCGTGGAAGGGAGTACCACGACCAGCATACTAAAAATCATTCTTACAGAAGAAATTAGTAGGATCTATTTGTAGGAAATGTAGTGTAGTGAAATTTTCGCTAGACGCCACTGTTTTCGACTTATTCAAGAGAAAGTTACAGAAATGACGCTCAAACGCACCTGCACGCCACACTCATTCCTCGCCGTCAGGATTTTTAGTATGTTGGTCGTGGTACTCCTTTCTACGACTGTACAAAAGTTTCCGATTACATGAACAATCCCAATAATCGACCATTTTTGGTCTCTACTGATTGCGCTGTTACGAGAAAAACTACTTCGTTCACATTATTAATTTAAACGATCCTTTGAGCGTAATGAACGAACAACGACTTATGTAAATGTTACGCTAAAGCTAAGTAAGTCGAGTCAGACTTAACCCTTACAAGCACATTAGTTCCATTCTCAGAAGGCCTGACCAATACAGCGATATAACTCTTTATTTTCTTCCGTTAAATTCCTTAAAATTATTAGATAAAATTTACGCAAACGGCAGTTTTACAATTTGTAAGTTCTCGACTATGCCGATGGCGTAACAAGTCCAGCCGATGGCACCAAAAAAGTTCGAATGCGAGAAATAATTCTTGCAGTCACAAATATTTGTACAGACGTAGAAGAAAGTACCACGACCAACATACTAGAAACCTTGACCGGTGTAGCCAGGGTGCGGGTATGTTTCATGGCCATTTCTGTACGCGTTTCTTGAATAACTCGAAAACTTAGACGTCTGGTGAAAACTTATCCCAGTACAAAATTAACTACTTTAAATTTGCTACAAAAAGGCTCTGTTCACTTCTTTCTGTAGGACCAATAGTTTCTGCGTAGCGAGCGAGAGAATATGAAAATCTCGAGTGAGGTTTATGGAGGGTAGCTATAACATGGCGGACTGCATGATACGACAGCGATGGGGGCAACTGAATCGTCCTGAATAGCCATGAACCCTCAAACGCCAGACGCGCACGCAAGCTATATCCAACACAAGACAGAGTAATAGTGCCCCAATAAACGCAACACTAGCACAAAGGTTTAAACGGTACACATATTTTATAAGTAGTATCGTTTAAAAAATACACACAAGTTTGCAGACAAAGTTAAGGATACAGTCATAACAGTTCAGTTATACATGCCGACGTCGCAAACTGAGGGTGAAGTATGAAAAGTGTATGAGTATATAGAATAGATAAATCAGTACCAAAAGGGAGACGAAAATCTTACATTAACGGGGAACTGGAATTTGATTGTAGGGGAAGCAGTGGAAGACAAGGTTACGGGAGAATATAGGCTTGGTACTTCGAATGAAACAGGAGAAGTTCTAACTCAGTTCTGTTGAGCAGTGGTAAAATCTGCTGTGTTGAAGAGCGCGCCGCAGCGCATAGTGTAAAGTAGTCGCCCTCCGTTTCTGGCGGTGGCGCCACTGTGGCAATCACAGCTTTGGTATCTCCCTCTGGTGGGAAAGGGGAAAAGCTGCCTGTTCACGTGCATTTAAGGGTCGCTATGTGCTCGGCATTGGGTCAGTCTGAATCTGTCAGTCGGCGGGGTCTGGTCAGTTGGTCAGTCCGAGTGAGGCTGGGTCACTCTCGCGTCACCAGTTGCTGGTCTGTCTCTTGTTTGCATTTACCCAGCAGTGAGTGTTTGCCTGTCTTCGTAGTCCTACTGAGTCTTCGCGTTAGGCCGCCAGTCTGCTCGAGTTGCTTTTGGCATCGGCCATTGGAGGTTGGATCGGTCGGCTGGTCGCAAGATGACTGGTCGTCTTGAGCGTCGGCGCATGTGAGGTCCCCACGTGAGTCCAGTGGGCCGCGCCTTATAGAAAGCTGTAGTGGCTTCGCGGTCGACACGTGAGCAACAGGAGTCAACCCACGACATCGGGATGGCCGGGGCGAGCTGCGACGCCGTGAGACGGGAGATCGGCGCGCCTCCCAGCGTCCGTTGAAGCGGCTGGCAGCGGACGGTTCGGTAGAGCGTTGGGGGTGCTGCGCCAGGTCTTTGCCAGAAACCGCTGTTTATTAGAAGTTAACTGATTGGGGATATGTTGTTTCATTTACTTGTTAAATTCTACTTGTTTTCTTGGTGAGGTCACCAGCCGCTTTGTTTTGGGGCGTCCCACCATTATTCTCCTTTTGCCCACCCGCGAGAACGTGGTTATTTATGAATTGGGTGGTCCGTTAATAGCTGCCTCTGTCATGTTTGTCGGATTGTGTGTCAGCGAATTTATTGCTTAAGGTGTAAAGGTCGAATTCCTGAAATCTGTTTTTACGTTGCCTATCATCTTGCGAGGTGGTATATGTGTAATGTAGAGCATGTTGGTACATTTTATGTAAAACTGAGCTTCATGGATTTTATTTAAATGATCATTTTAGTATATAAAGTTGCCATATCTCCATCGTAAGAGTCCTTTTAAAAACAAGATGCACTTTCGGTGGACAATAATCTTTTAATGTGCGCGTTTTAAATCATTTCCATCCCTCTTACGGAGTGCACAGTTTATGTGTTTGTGTGAGTTGTTAAAAATGTTAGTTTAAAGTAATCTGGTGAGTTTCAGATTTGCACCAGTGTAGTCTTTCAGAGGTTGTGGTGAGCGGTCGTGACTACGGTCGTGTTAAAAGGGAGCGGCAAGTTTCTCAGCCCGAAAGCTCATACTACCAGAAAAAAATTGTTTTTTTGTCCTTTGAATAAATTGTAATTTCTTATCTACAGGGTACTTTCGGATTATAATTTTAAATCTGTTCAAAAAAAGGCTTTTAGGAATCAAATTTCCATTTATTAATTAAAAAATAATTTTTAATTTGTTTCTTCAGTTACCATTGGCAACTACTTCCATGCTCACATAGTTGATTAAGTGTGTTAATTTTCTTGATGAATCGCTAGTACATAAAGTAAATTCTTAAGAAAAGGTCTGAAGGTAAATTTACGTTTCATCTGTAATATATCTCAAGTAGTAATAGCGAATACTCTGTTCAAGAAACACGAGGGGAATAGATATACTTGGAAAAGGCCAGTCGATACGGGAAAATTTCAGTTAGATTCCATCATGATCAGTCATGGATTCAGAAATCACATGCTGGATTGTAAGAAGTGCCCAGGAAGTAGACACAGAATCATATCAAAACGTAGTATTGATGAAGTTTTAGAGAGTATTTGGAAGGAATCAATACATGAAGAATTGGGATACAGAAGTACTGAGGGATGAAGAGATACGGTTGAAATTCTGTAAGGCTATAGATACTACATTAAGGAATAGCTCAGTAGGTAGTACAGTTGAAGGGGAATGGTAGCCTCTAAAAAGGACAATCACAGAAGTTGGAAAGAAAAACACAGGTACGAAGAAGGTAACTGAGAAGAAACCACTGGTAACAGAAGAAATACTACAGTTGATCGATAAAACAAGGAAATACAATAATGTTTAGAGAAATTCAGAATAACAGAAGATTCGTAGGACGTTACTTAGGAACGAAATAAATAGGAAGCGCAGGGAAGCCAAGACGAAATGGGTGCATGAAAAATGTGAAGAAAACGAAAAAGAAATTACTATCGCGAGGATTGAGTCAGCATATAGAAAAGTTAAAATCATCTTCCATGAAATTAAAAGCAAGAGTTGTAACCTTGACAGTGCAACGGGAATTCCATTATTAAATGAAGAGGAGAGAGCAAATAGGTGGAAAAAGTACAAGGAGCGCCGCTATAAGGGGGACGATTTGTCTGATTTGATAGAATAAGAATCGGCAGTAGATTTAGAAAGAGATAGGGGATGCACTATTACAAGAAAGACTTAAAATCAAATAAGGCAGAAAAGATAGATAACATTCCATCACAATTTCTAAAATCATTGGGGGAAGTGGCCACAAAACGACTTTTCAAGTTGGTAAGTAGAATGTGTGAGTCTGGCAATATACCCTGTGACTTTCAAAAATATCATCTACACAATCCGAAGAGTGTAAGAGCTCGCAAGTGTATTACCGCACAGTCAGCTTCACAGCTCATGCATCCAAGGTCCTGACAAGAATAGGTATAGGAAAAACCGAAAACAAAATTGTGGATGTGTCAAGTGATGATTAGTCTGGCTTTAGGAAACATAAAGACACGAGAGAGTCAGTTCTGACGTTGGGGTTGATAATGGAAGCAACACTAAACAAAAATCAGACGGTCATAGGATTTGTCGACCTGGAAAAATCCGTTGGACAATGTTAAATGGTGCAAGATGTTCAAAATTCTTAGGAAAACAGGGTTAATCTACAGGGAAAGGCAGGTAATGTAGAACATGTACAATACTCAAGAGGGAATAGAAACAGTGACAGAACAAGAACAAAATGCTTCGACTAAAAAGGGTGTAAGACAAGGTTCAAATGGCTCTAAGCACTATGGGATTCAACATCTGAGGTGATCACGCCCATAGACTTAGAACTACTTAAACCTAACTACCCTAAGGACATCACACACATCCATGGCCGAGGTATGATTCGAACCTGCGATCGTAGCAGCAGCGCGGTTCCGGAGTGAAGTGCCTAGAACCACTCCGCCGCAGCAGCCGGCGTAAGACAAGGATGTTGTATTTCCCCCCCCCCCCCCCCCCCCTACTGTTCAATCTATACTTCGGAAAAGCAATGACATAAATAAAAGCGCAATTAAAATTCAAGGTAAAAGGGCATCAATGAGACGATTTAGTTATGACATCTGCATCTTCTGTGAAAGTGAAGAAGAATTACACGATCTGCTGAATAGAACGGTCTAATTATTACAGAATATGGATTGAGAGTAAATCGAAGAAAGGCGAAAGTAATCAGAAGTAGCAGAAATGAGAACAGCGAGAAACTTAATATCAGGATTGATGGTCACTGGGTAGATGAAAGTAAGGAATTCTGATACCTATGCAGCAAAATAACCAATGACGGACGGTGAATGGAGGGTATAATAAGCAGTCTAGCACTGGCCAGAGGAGCATTACTGGCCAAGGAAAGTCTATACCAAACATTATCCTTAATTTGGGAAAAACGTTTCTGAGAATGTATATTCGGAACGCAGTATCGTATAATAGTGAAACATGGACTGCGGGAAAACCGGATGAGAAGAGAACTGACGGATTTGAGATGTGTTGTTACAGATGAGTGTTGAAGATTATGTGGACTGATAAGGTAATGAGAGAGGAGGTCCTACGATTAATCGCAGAGGAGAGGAATATATGGAAAACACTTAGAAGAAGAAGGGACGGGATGATACATCTGCTAAGACATCATGGAATAATTTCTATGGTGCTAGAGGGTAAAAACTGTAGAGAGAGTTTGGAATACATCCAGCAAGTAATTGCGGACGTAGAGTGCAAGTGCTACTCTGAGATAAAAAGGTTGTCATAGGAGATGAATTCGTGGTGGGCTGCGACAAACCAGTATAAAGACTGATGACTCAGGAAAAAAAATAAGAAGGAGAAATATTTGTGCTAACGGAGATTCTGAAACTGACGTTACCCTATAACTAATTTAATAAATTCACGTTTAACGGTATAATATACCACCAATGGGTAAGAGTAGCGATGGGAAATTCCGTAGGCAGGATTATGGTTGAGATTTTTCTTAACCATTTTGATAACCGATTTTCCATAACAATCCAGCAGTTGTCAGCAAAGGTCTCCATTCTTATCGCCTTGAGGATGATGATGTTTTATTAATTTTAGGAGATCAAAGTGATGTAAATGACACACCAGAGATAATGAGTGCCATTTACCCAAAAATTTTGCTTAAAGTTGAGCACGGAAATAAAGAAGCCGTCAGCTGTTTCCGATGTTACGTTTACGAGAGAGGAGAGTAAGCACAGTTTTATCGCGTACAGTCAAGGACCTGAGTCTCCTGTTTTACGCCATGTACAAGAAGATACTAATTTTACCTAATTTATCCTTTTATTCGACTTTTATGGACTCACATTTTATGTCTGTAGAAGTGTTTGCTTCTTCAGAATTTTAGTGTAAGTTCCGTTTATCTTTTTTAATGCTAACGATTTTATAATTTTACAGATGCACCCAAAGAGATGACATAGGTCCAAAAATTGGGCTCTTCTTTTTAAAAAAAATTAAAAATGTGCAGCCATAATGGAGCTTACGACTGAGATGAATGTCAACAGTTGTGTATGTCCCGTCAAGAGATACATTGTCAGTTTTAGGACGCGAAGAGGACGCTAACAACTCAGAAGAATATATAGGAACACATAGGGAAAAAAGGTTAGAGAGTACAGAGTCACTTATTATTCCCCATATTCAAGGGTACAATTTAATGTTGATTTTTCATAGAAGACAGCGTGTTTGAGAGACAACAAGAAATTATCAGCATGAACAGGCCTTGTTAGAAGTGTGTACTTTGCTAATGTATGTATGGTCTTTACGATGACTCTCCTTCGAATAGCATTTTTCTGGAGTTGAGAAGCAGATAGTTTGATCATTTAACAGTATATCCTGCGGTGGAAGTTTCGGCCTTGAAAGCCACGTGCAGCTATTAGGGAAAGGAACATCTCGAAGTACTTAGTGGGACAGAATTCTGGATCCAAGAATTTCTCCTGCGATCCGGAGACAATGCATCCGTTCGACAAGACATAAAAACGACCTACCTGGATCCACCTGTTAGGCTCCTCTTATCACAACACAAGTCGGGGCGCGAGAGAAATCTAGGTCACACAACGAACGGTTTATGACAGCATCATAAGTGCCCTAAAACATGAATAGCGCCCATAAAAAGTTTTCACGTTTACATGTTCACCATCCTCAGCTCGTGGTCGTGCGGTAGCGTTCTCGCTTCCCATGCTCGGGTTCACGTGTTCGATTCCCGGTGGGGTCAGGGATTTGCTCTGCCTCGTGATGACTGGGTGTTGTGTGATGTCCTTAGGTTAGTTAGGTTCAAGTAGTTCTAAGTTCTAAGGGACTGATGACCATAGAAAATAAGTCCCGTTGTGCTCAGAGCCATTTGAACCATTTGCTTACATGTTCACCGTGGACAGGACGCTATCGAGGGAGCCGGCAGGTGCTGTCGTCTCTTAGGTCTGCACAGTGTTTTGGGAAGCCTCAGGACTTAAGAACTATTAAGAAGGAACGCAACATTTCTGGCTGGTCTGAAATGATATATGGGGGAGCACAAATGCACTTCTCTTCGGTTAACCAGGGCTCTTGGTCAGACACACGCTAATGTCCAGGGCGTCCTGATAATGATCTCCATGATAAATTTGTTGTCCAGTTTAGAGTTTTATAGAAGCATCATAACATACTACATAAGGTGGCTGTGAAAGGAAAAACAAATTGGGAGCACAACGTCTCCATCTCTCTGCAAAGTAATCTGAGAGTGAGGGATTGACCGCTTCTCCTGAAAAGAAAATAATATTGTTAACTTCGAACAGGACTGGCCAATGAGTAGAGCAGACGGGTTTGATGGGAGACATGGGGCTCATGGAGTGTCGTAAGTGGCATGAAAACTGGCTGGGAGCGGTTGCAGGAGTGCTCCTGCAGAGTTCACTGAGGTTTCATGGAAAGTGAGGAAAGGAGATACCTACATCTACCTCTACATAGATATTTCGCAAGCCACCGTACGGTGGCGGACGGTAACACGTACCACTGCTAGTCATTCCCTCCCCTGTTCCACTCGAAAATAGGGCGAGGCAAAAACGACTATCTATATGCCTCCGTATGACCCTTAATTTCTCGTATCTTATTTTCTCTGTCCTTATGAGCAATGTATGCTAGCGGAATTAAAATCGTTCATCAGTAAACTTCAAATGCTGGTTCTATAAATTTTCTCAACGGTGTTCCTCGAAAAGAGCTTTGCCTTCCCACCAGGGATTCCCGTTTGAGTTCCCAAATCATCTCCGTAACACGTGTTGTTCGAGCGTACTAGTACCAAATGTAGCCTCTGAATTACTTTGATGCCTTCTTTCAATCTGACATGGTATGGATTCCGAACACTTGAGAAGTAATCGAGAATGGGTCTCGCACAGAGTTCTATGTGCTGTTTCCTTTACATGTGAACCATTCTTTCCTAAAATTCTCCCAATAAACCGAAGCTGAGCATTCGCCTTCCCCACCAGAGTTCTCGCATGCTCGTTCCTTTTCATATTGCTTTGTAACACTACGCCCAGATATTTAAATGACTGTGTCAAGTGGTACACTAATAACGCTGTGTCCGAACATTACAGTTTGGATCTTCCTACTCATCTGCATTACCTTTTATTTTTATCAAATTTAGAGCTAATTACAATTCATCGCACCATCTAGAAATTTTGTCTAAGTCGTCTCGTAATTTACTACAGTAACTCAAGTTCGACACCTTACCATAAATCACAGCATCATCAGCATACAACCGCAGATTGCTGTCCAACCTGTCCAGCAGATCATTTACGTAATGGAGAATAACAGAAGTCGTCTCACACTTCCCTGGGGCACTCCTGACGGTACCCTTGTATCAGATGAACACTCGCCATCAAGGAAAACATACTCGGTTCGGTTACTCCAGACGACTTCGAGCCACTCACACATCAGCCTGTTACCCTTCATCGACAGTTTACGTTATATTGTATAAAAAAACGTCGAGCAGAGTTTCTCACGAGCGTTGCTTTCCAAACCATGCTGATTCAGGAACATACGGTTGCTAGTCTCAAGAAAGTACATTACATTGGAAGTGAGAATATGTTATAGGATTCTGCAGCAAACCGAAGTTGGGAATTGGTCCGTAATATTTCAGATCCGTTCTTTCACCCTTCTAGTATACAGGAGTCACATACGCATTTTTCGAGCCGCTTGGAACTTTGCGCTGGGCGAGAGACTCGCGATAAATGCCAGCTAGGTAAGGGGCCAATGCCATAGTGTGCTCCTTGTAAAACCGAATTTGGGTTCCATCCCGACCTGGTGATTTACTTTTTTTTCAAATCTTTCAGTGGTTTCTCTAGGCCACGGATGCTTATTACTAAGGCGTCCACACAGGAGTCGGTCTGGTGGTAAACTGACAGTATGTTTGTACGTTTCTCCTGCGTGTTCAATTTTTTGGAAGTGAAATTAAAACTTGGGCTTTCCTCTTGCTATCTTCTACTGTCACTGGTCAGCAAGGGACTGAATGGAAACTTTAGACCCGTTTAGCTATTTTACATATAACCAGAGCTGTCTAGTGTTCTCTGAAACATCTTTTGCTAAAGTATGACGGTGGTAGCACATAGATCTTTGCAAAGACATACGAATCTCTGGTAAACTTTACTTGTCGTTAGTTGTGCTTTCCCTTTGGAACCATCGTGCAACAGTCTCTGCTTCCTGAGCATCTTACGAATTTCATTATAAGGCCATGGTGCGTCTCTTCCATCCTTTAGCTACTTACTAGGCACATAACTCTCTAGACCACGATTTACAACTTAGTCCATAATTCCTCTACTTCCATCTGGCAGGACCTAAACGGTGTCCATTATCCATGATAAAGACGGTTTATCTGCTCCGTCTAGCAGAAAGACTCTCCTAGGCTTCTTGATTGATTTATTAACTTCAGTAACCATAGTTGCTATAATGGCATTATGGTCGCTAGTCCCCGTTTCTATTCTGACACTGTATATAAAGCCTGGACTATTAATAGTTACAAGATGGAAGATATTTACACATAAACAAGAACGATCTGTCACATTAGTACACTTTAAAACACAGTTTATATGTAATTCATGTCACACTGTCTCATACGGAACCTACATCCTCTTTCCTTTAAATACAGTATATGATAAGATACTGTCAGCCCCCTTTCCCTTGTGTGTGAGAGGATGAATGAGCAAACGTATTTCTAGTTGCATGCTTGAGGGTAGCAGGCAAGCCTGTCCGCTAGAGAACAGTAGGACCAACGTCGGAACGGGTAGCTACGCTTTCTAGAAGCAAAGAGGTTTCTATTCTTAGTATGGTCCTGTCCGTCCCTTGTCATGTTGGTATAGGGACTGCCTCTCTGGTCACTTCCGTTTGTATTTGTGAAACAAGCTCGGTAGCGGGCCAGGGCAGTCTGTCCGCGGCGAGCGTCTGAAGTGGTGAGATCTCCGGCTAAGCGCGTGTGTGCTAAGTCCGCAGGACAATTAATTTCTTAAGTTCAGCCTAACTGAAAATTTAATCACCTTTATTTCAGGTTTAGCTCTAAAATATCCAATGTTATCTTAAATTGCAATGCAGTGTATTTCGAGTGTGAACTTCAGAATATTTTCCGGTAGTTGCTTTGTCACTACTTTGTGAGTAAAGTGGAACCACATGTTGATCAGTAACTCTAACTAAGATCATCAATCTTAAATGCGAATGTGCGTGAGATTATAACGTCTCGTGTTGACAATATCTTTCTATATAGCAACTTTTCTTTATGTTCAACCCACGGGGGGGTGTTCTTTGTGAGACCAGTACCACGTGCTTATACAATTGTTTCACCCATCAGATTAATAGTAAGACGATAGTAACCAGTTCGAGGTTTTTCTTTTGTAAATTGCTTTTCGATCTAATTTATTTTAATTATCAAAATTATTGTGGAGTTACACTCTTTTTGTAAACCAAGTTGACTACGTGAAGCATGTGGTGTAAGCATCAAAGTAGCTCTCAGCTAATTTTCACCCAAAGAAATAACGTTCGTAGCGCAATCCTGTCCGTCATGTAATTACCACACACTGGTATACTAAATTCATACTAACTCTCTGTGAAATCTTCCCGAAAAGAATGAAAGGAATCCAACAGAGACCTTTCAATTGCTCTTCTAAAACGGGAGAATGACGTTTCGTTTAAGGCGACCAATCCGGAAATCCGTAGCATTGGCGTTTGGCGTTTGCTGTCTCCCTGTGAAAACCTCTGAAACTGCGTGCTATGTTTGTAAATAATGCGAAGACTGGGCGCTCCCATACAATGTAGCGCAATTTGCTTTTAAGCTGAACACAGGGTCGTTCTCCCTTTCACTCAGGCAAATGCTGTCTGCTTTAAGGGCAGTCGCTGGTCGACGTAGATAGGTTGACTTGTCCTCTGAAGGGGCCGTCGTGTCTTGAGAGTGTGCGTGTTTACGCCAGCCTCAAGTATTTCAATCTCAGTGCGACCTTGCGATTTACTAGTTATTTGCATATCGTTTCACATGAATTCATACAACATTGATTTGTCTTATCGAGTTTGGGTTCAAATGAAACGTCTTGATGTGCAGACTGTGATTGTGAGTGCGGAATATGTAAGCAATGAAAGTCAGGAGACCACGACGTCTTACACCATGACCTACTAATGGTAGACCTACAAATCCACACATATCTAGAAATCTATAGGCAAGACCGTCACAGAGTCGACCAAACCTTTGGTTATAGACCCTCCACCCGGCTCCAAAGCAAAGGACACTCATCAACTCTGGGAACAGCGCTGCAAATTCCGAGCTCTGCTTGCACCCCATGGGTGAGAAAAGCAGTCTGTACCACCTCCGCCAGCCGCCTGTACAAGATGAATATGTCCTCAGAAACCGTGCAATAGCCATCGTTGGTTCCGACGTGAGCCACATTTGCAGATGACCACACTCTGCACGCTGTACAGCCAAAGACAAGAACATCTCCACGTCTTGGATGAGGACCCTGGCAGATGAACTGCGTCCACTTTGGCTTTCTTTCTTGCCTTGAACGCTATTTGCCTAAGTGGATCCATAATGCGCCTAACGTTGGAGCTCCCAATAACTAGTAACACCCCTACCCCCCCCCCCCTCCCCCCAATTCCCCCCCTGCTGCCGTGTACCTGCACGGACGCCACTAAAGGAGTAGCCGTTTGTCCATTCACAGGTTGAATGGGCGAGGCCATGCACCCAGTTTCCACATTCGCTCTCTATTGTGGGCGACGCGAACGCTTTACCGCCCTCCACTCACCTTGCTGTAAGAGCAGATCCACTGCGTTGGGTACTCTAGGAGGTGCCTCAAAAGCAGAGCTGTTGGACAAAACAAACGACAGATTCTCCGCCACCGCCATATCCCGAGGCAGCAGCCTGTACAAGACTGACTGTAGCTAAATTGATTCCCGTATTCGCGAACTGCGGCCAGCTGCTCCTGCGTTCGCACAAAGCTATACACACATCCTAAGCATCCTAGAAAGACTAATTCGGGAAGGAACCTATAAAAACTCATAGAATCCTAGATATGCAATCTGCTACCACCCTGATGTGTAACCAATGGACGCTGGTGCTTAATGAGTTGTGAACAACTATTTGCGCTCTAAACTGCTTGAATTTACTCTGACAAAAACGTGAGATCGAACCACTTTAAACAGAGAAACGCACACCAAATTTAATAAATATACTTCGTGGATAACACAGGAGAAAGTAAATAGTTAACATTCTGCTCTGTAGATGTGAATGAGCTGAGAGACGCTGCCTGACTGAATCTTGGTCTTCCGATTCGGACTCCTGTCTGGAGATGGTCATCTAATTGAGACTCCAGACTGGAGAGGGTACTGAACAGATAATTGCCTACAAACAGTTATGTTCTGCTCCTTGCATACCATTTCAGTCGTTCATCCCAAACAAGGATGGGATACTTCTGGATGATAATGCCCCAAGCCACCGGGCCACAATTGGTTTGAAGAACATTCTGGACAATTAAAGCAAATTATGTTGCCATCCACATCGCCCAAAATGAGTCCCATCGAACATTAATGGACATAATCGAGACATCAGTACGAACAATATCCTGCACCGGGAACACTTTTGTAGTTATGGACCGTTATAGAGGCAACATGGCTTAGTATTTTTGCAGCGCACTTACAACGACTTGTTGAGTCCATGTGATTCGAGTTTCTGCAGTACGCCAGGCAAAGGGTAGTCCAACACGATATTAGGAGGTGTCTCATGACTTTTGTCACGTCAGTGGATATTGCCTATATGGACTGACATACATATGTATAACATCGTTGGCAACTGTATTTCGACTGACGTTCTATATATTCTGGATCAAGATGATAATTAACGACAGTAATTTAACAGTTTTGCAACTACGATACGAAATATTTACAAAACATAGGCACTGATACAGATGATATAAATGTTATTTGCTTAGCGTATTCCTATGGTTGCTGGACGTTCATTGTAGACTTTGTTTATAGGGATCGCAGTTACTACTAATTTATTGGTTGTCTGTTGGGGAGGCGTCTCTTATTTGATGTGTATGCTTTTGTTAGCCTCATTTTCGATAATTTTTCGTAAATTACGACGTTTTTGTAAGAATTGTAATGCCTCACTTACACATTTCAAGAGTATGTATATGAGCAACGGTGTTAAGGTTATATATTGGCGATCGTCATCTTTGTCTGTACACAGCGCTTTGAATTTATCCGATTCCATTTTCGAGTATTTCAATACATTTTTTCTAAATAGTAGTCGTATTTAAGAGCCATCTGTTCGTTCAATATGTCGTGTGGTTGGTTTCTTATGGTCACATAAATTTCAAGTCTGTCCAGAATGTTTGTGGTAGGAACTTTTAGAATTTTATTAAGTACCTACAATGTGTGTTCATTTGTACCTACCGTGTGTTGACGGTCTTTTAGGTGGAGAAAAAGTCTTGGATGGTTGTTGTTGCTTTCTCGCATGTGTTCTATAAAATAATTACTGTTTTTAATTCACTTAAATGACCATCAGCACGAGACAGATACAAGTGAACACATATTGCACGTACTTCATATAATTCCGAAGGGTCCTACCATGAACATTCTCGAGGAACCTGAAATGAATATTCACATAAGTAATCAACCACAAGACATATTGGACGAGCAGACGGAACTTAAATATCAATACTATTATAAAACATTTATTGAAATATTCGAAATTAGAAACGGATAAATTTAAAGCTCTGTACACAGCAAAAGATGACGCACCCCAACATAAAACCTTAACATCGTGGTTCATATACGTACTATGGAAACATTTGTCAGAGATTAATTTCTCATGGTTGAGATTCACAGTCATATAATATTTCTTTAAAGACATCATAGTCAAGGGCGATTATTACGTCTGTTAAGAAATTTAAATGTGGTTACACTGAGTCACAGCGCCAGAGGTTATTCCGTCGGCTCCATTGGGCAGTAGTAGTTCAGAGGATGTCGAGAGCAGTTGTTGTTCTGTTGGGCGAAAGAGTAGTCGCTGTTCGGTTGGTGTAGTGTATAGATGGAAGAAGTTGCAGTTGTCAGAATATATTTGAGAAAGGAGATGGGCTTTTGATTTATGATGCTGGTGTAATGGAATATTTTCATCAATATATAATGAGGTAAAAAGGTATTACAGTTTTCTTTCATGACAATCCCTCTTGCTCACAGGTACAGTCAACAAAGCATCTGGCTCATGTTCATTTATTAAACTTGTAATTCTGGTTTCTATGTGCAATTATAATATTTCTGGTTTTTCAGTTAGTTCATTGTGAATTAAAATTATTGCATTTATTCATTAATATTAGTTCTTTGTTATTAATTAAGCACCCATGCAAAATCTGTCACAAAGTCAATACAGTACATACGGGAGTGCCATAACTTGCGAAAAGTTATCAATAACAGAAGTTAAGTTTTCTTTTCATAGTGACTGTAATGGGTCACTCAGTTACAGCTTGTACTTATTATTTATAAATTAACTTTTCCAGTTTGACAACACAATTAATCAGTCACAAGGTCAATCACATTCTTGAGTAACTGAGTACCTAAAATGTCATCCTAAGTGGTCACATGTAAATGTAATCATTATTTTACTCATTGGATAGTTTATTAAAGCGATTCTATGCGTGTCATGTGTACTGCATGATCTCTTTGTGTTACACTACTAGCGTACCATCAGTGTAGGCACACATTTTATAGGTCGAGTGCATTTCGCATGGGTCGTTACAGTCTTCATCGACTGCGGCAGACACACTGTCTGCTCGCAGTTAGGATCTATGAAGTGCGAATGTGCTGTTGACTGGGTCCGAAGCAGGGTGGCAGTTGGAGAGACTGTCGGGGTAACACCAGTCTAGAGGGATGTGGCGACCTCAGCTGCAGGCCAGTGCGGAGACCTCCATTAACCCGCTATCGATCAGTAAGGGGCTCGAACTCACGTGCGCGCGAAAGTCGATGGGTGGACGGCGGGACAGTGTGCGCGGGACGGGGATTGGCCGCGGGATAACGGCGGAAGGTCTGCGCGCGACTAATGGCTGCCGGATTACCATAGAAACGGCGCGGCCCCCGCTGGTAACGCAATCAGCCGCCAGGGGCGCGACCGGCGCCGGCCGCCGGCAGCCGGTTGACGGACGAGCGGCCGTATATCCCGGTAAGCAGGTAGCGCCGCGCTGACCGATTAAGCCTTATCTTTCACGCGCGCCACCTCTCCCCTCGATTCATTACAATTACACCTGTTGCCGTCTCGAAGAAAGATGTGCTCCCTTTCTTCAAGCAGTTGGTCGAATCACATTTTACAGCGTAATCTAAAACCTTTTTCAATTACTTCAGGCAGTGTTTGCAAGGCAAAAGTGAGTCAGGGTCATTTTGAGCACCTTCCTCGAAATGTAACTGGTATTTCCTATTTTACATACACTCACAGACAAAAGAAACGACGCATCCCGAGGGAACTATCCGAATGTGACCGAAATCGGTAGAAATGATTAAAATTTCAGGAAAGTTGGATTACTTATTCAAGAATTGTCCTACAGATAAACACACACACCCGTGCCCGAGGGAAGACTCAAACCTCCGCCGGGACCAGCCTCACAGTCCATGACTGCGAGCTTTACAAATTTAGCTGATCAATAAAGCACTGGTCGCCCTCAGGGCTCTTACGCGAGCAGTTATTCGGCTTGGAACAGGTGTAGAAGTTTTTATATCCCACCTGGATGGCTGTGTGTGGCTCTGCTCCTGTAAACTGAGGGTAGGCCGAATGTAGAAAATGAGTCGGAGCAGGAAAAGGTGAAATTTTTCGTTACTGCATGTAGGTTATAGCTCTGATACTGGTGTAGGAACAACTGATAATATTACTTAATTTTGCTTACAGATGAGCACGTAGGTGTGAAGCCGTTCATATATCAAAGTTAACAGCTACTAGAAGTTATGTAGGCAAATCGATAGTGGCTTGCCCACTATGAAATAGAAACAAAGATGCTTGGTCATCTACTCGGAATCAAATGGATGGAATTCGGAGCGGCGCTCGTAGATCTGCACAGCGACGGCTAGAGGGCGCTGTCGTCGGTGTCGGTGTCGTAGTGCCAACCTAAGAACTTGTACCTACGCCGTAGCATCGTAGCTATCGATACCACAGAATTGCAAAAACCTTGCCGGCCAAGGTAGAATTTAGCAGGTAGGACGACAAGCAGTAGAAACTCACACTATCTTGCTGAAATGTAAGCCCAGTATGGCTTGCCAAGAATGGTAACAACACGAAGCGTAGAATATCGTCGATGTGCCGATGTGCTATAGGTGTGCTGCGGGTGACAACAAAACGGGTCCTGCTGTGGTTAGAAATGGCACCCCAGACCATGACTCCTGGTTGTCGGGCCACACGGCGGTTGACAGATTGGTATCCTACACTGTCTGGAGCCTTTCCAGACACGTATTCTGCCTCTAAACTCATTGACTGCAGTAGAATTTTCTTCAGTAACGAGTCCCGCTTCGAACTGAGCCCCGATGACAAGCAAAGACGTGTCTGGAGACGCCTCAGACAGCGATGGGACACGAACATGACTGTCACGTACCACACTGCCCGACAACCAGAGGTGATGTTCTGGGATGCCACTTCTTTTCACAGCAGAATCGCTTTGGTTGTTATCCGGAGCACCATTCAGCACAGTGGTAAGTCGACGATATTCTACACCCTATTTTGTTGTCTTTCATGGCAAGCCAACATGAGCTTATATTGCAGCAAGACAAAGCCCGCCCTCAAAAGTCGAGAGTTTGTTCTGCTGATCTGCGTGATTGCAAGACCCTTCCACGGCCAGCAACGTTGCCGATCTCTCCCCAGTTGGGAACGTTTCGAGCTTTATGGGTAGGGCCTTCCAACCAGCTCGGGAGTGTCACGTTCTAACGCGTCAGTTGGACAGAACTTGGCACGATATCCATCCAATGGACGTTCAACAACTCTGGAAAAAATGCCAAGCCGAACAACTTTGCATAAGTCTAGACGCGGACCAACGTGTTGTTGACTAGGTTACTTTGTGAAGCTCTTTCTCTTTAATAAATAATGTACATCACATCTACAGATTTAGGTACTATTGGATAATCCCTTCGTTGTGCGTCTTTTTTACCACCATAAAGAGGGCAAAGGGCAAAGTAAAACGTTTCCGATCGAGCACAAAAACTGAAATACATGAATCAATATCTTTTAATGATGGTATTTGAAATGCAGTAACATATCCCTAGTGTCTGCCTCTTGTACTGACTAGCTGCGCTGTGTACGTTTCGTTCAAATGCACAAACTAGAATACTCCGCTGCTTAAAACTCTCTTGTTTCAATGTTTTATCGGCCATCAATATCCTTTCAAACTTGATGAGGGTATTCATTACATCTACACTTTCAGTGGTTAGGAAACATGCAACTAGTTCAAGATTGGATACAAATAAAAAAGATTCGTGTGATGGTTGTCCTGAAACGGCCAAGTCCAATAAGAACCCAGAAGGAAGGAAGTTCAAAGACCCACCGACAGTTGCGTCATTAGAAACGGAGCACAAGCTCCGATTACGATCTGGAAGAGAAGGAAATCGACTGCGCCCTTTTGAAAGGACCAACCCGGCCTTTGCCTGTACTGGTTTGGGGAAATCACAGGCATCCTAAAGCTGGACAGCCAGATGGGGATTTGAACACCCGCCCTCCGAGTCCATTGTGCTGACCACTGCAGCACCTTTCTCGGTCCAGAACCAACAGATAACGCTCGCTATGTTACCGGACAATCAGCACTTTGCACTGTACGAAACAGCAGCCACCACAGAAACGTTCTAAAAAAGGGTAATTAGGTGGATCGTGTGCAGCATACATTTAGCATTTGTAAAATGATAACCAGAATATAAACACAAGACAAATTTCTCAGAGACATTTGGACAGTTTAAAAAGCAATTCAACTGCTTTTGTGCGGTGATCAGCTACTTTGGGATAAGCGTGACATTACCACTTGACGTCAAAAGGGAACAGCAATTGAAGCGGAACGAGGAAGCGTATGAAACGGTAATAAAATAGGAGAAATATTTCAACCGAGACAAAATTTTGTAAAGCGTCGTCACCAGTTTTGTAAACCTTAGTCACCAGTTTTGTAAAGGCCTCGTCGCCACTAATGTGGAGGCTCAGTTGCCACTGTTCTTACGGTGAGCCGAGACTGTGAGCCTGTGAAACGACTTATGGTGCAGTACACCGCTAAGACAATTCCTCCCTGTCACTATTATACAGCCCTACCCAGGGTCGGGTAACGGGATAGAAGCACGAAGGTTCTACAACACCCCAAGAAATTAGTAAAAAAAGTCGCACAAATGAGTTACATATGTTTCTTATTTTTGTGACTTGTTGAAAAATGACGTCTGCAACACTGTACGTAATGTAACACTAAAACGGCTCTCAATGGCTAAGCGCAAAATAATGGTAGGTAAATTTCACAGTCGATAGCAAATGCCATTTACAATAGTCTGTTCACTTCTAAGAGTTCACTATGTGACGTTCCCTGTCAAAGTCAGCCCTGGACGACGATCTATAACCAAGTGGGCAAGAACTGTTCTTCTATCTTCCGAGAAGGCTTCTGTCCATTGTCGTCCGGGCATTGGTGGACTGTACTTTGACTACAACTGGCAGAGGCCATGTTGATATCTTCATCCTCAGCGCTGCCCGTGACGCTGGTGGAAATCGCGCAAGTGGCGAGTCTCTATGTCGCTGGCACCAGCTCGCATCTTTGCGTCTGTGGTGCTTTTTCGCACGCTGTTTCTTGTTCGGACGACACAGCAGAAAAGATGTGGCGGATGGCTTCTGTGATGTAAAAGTGATCCTTGCGATTCATTACAATGTAAATGGTATAAAACTATTACAGAATGTTACATACGCCTTCTGGACCGCCTGGAAGAAGAGTACATGGGAAGTAGCTTCGTTGGCAAACCGAAAACTAACTTTCTATTGATACAATAGAACAGCAACTTAGCAGTTTCGCAATTGAGAGAACATACAGATGTGGAGTGCTCATTGTTGGTACATCCATCCTTCTCACTATGTTAGATATTCTGTTACTTCCACCTACTCCCCATTTCAAGGCTTCTATACATGAAAACTGACTGAACCGAGTGATGCTTTTATATCTGTCATAAGTGGATATTTTGATGAGTTTCGTAAACAGCAGATAGGGATAGCAGTTCAGCCACTGAATAAATGTGAAAGAAAGAGAGCTTTGACCTAAAACCGAATATTAATAACATTTCTGCCATGAAAATCACAGCCTTCACCTGACGCAGCTATAACATTGCGTCTCTTCCTCACGTGAGCTACAGTTTAAAAGTAATGCAATATAAAATTCGCTGATTTAAATAAAGTAAAAACATGACATCGCGAAACCATCAAAAGCTGCTATAGCGTGTAGTTATTTACAGACATTTAGTGATGAAGTGAGCACAACAAAGACATCTACATATTAATAAAAACATATAAGACATAGAACGTGTAAGAACCGTTGTATAGAGCATATTCTTACGGATATTATGACGTCGTCTAAAAATACGCAAAACATATGCATGACATTCGTTAACATCGTTCCCTTGGACAGTTCCGTTAATAACCAATATTCGTCTTCCGTCTTCGTGGATTCGTTATCACAAGTTGTAAAACCTGTAACAGGAAATAATAGACAGTTACATGAACTGCCTATTTATGTATGAATTAAGCTTAGTACCGAGCTTACGTTCAGGGGTGTCAGCTAGGTCGTATCAATAATTCTTATGAATATTAAGACGACGTAGTCTGTAGTTGGGTTTCCTAATCGTTTATAATTCCGTACTATCAAGAGGAGAGGCGTAAATATAAAATTACCCGTTTGCTGCAGCTGATGAAAATTACGGTGATGTAATGGTAAAACACTCATTCAATAATCTCAGATTCTGTTAACTGATACACACTGAAAATGTTTCGTTATTTCCATAGAATCAGATGATAGAGTATAAATATCTCTGGATGTGCATTGTGAACATTAAACTGGAATGTTACGAAATATCTGGAACGCGTTGTTAGTTTAAGGCCAATTCACATTGGCCGTCACGTCATGACATGTTACATCTGTTCAGGAGATATCAAAATATTTCGCAGAGCATTTCAAACGTCGGCATTCACATAGGCTGTCAACAAACCGTCAAGTCACATCAAGGCACGTCAAGGTTTCTCGGGAAGAAAGTTAGGACGCTATTGTCGTCTGATGACAACCTAAGTAAACGCACTTTCCTCGCGCTCACTCATCTCACACTACTGCATTTTGCACTTTTATATCTTCTTAATCTTTAACTTTCTTTATTATATTGCTTTCTTTTCGTGAGAAACAGCAAATCTTCCATGACAACTTGGATATAATTTCCATTGAACATTAGTACACAAGCGAGGTTAGACATATGAAAGAGAAAAAATATTTTCGTTTAACAATAACAGAACAGACATGAGACTCAGATTGTATATAAATAAGAACATAAGTTAACGAAGCAGTTTCCATTAAATGACACTTTAAGTGGCAAGGTCAGCTTTTGTGAAGTAAAAAAACACAGTTCTTTATTGCTCTGACATTATTAGTTAGGTAAGGAAAAAAACATAATGGATAAGGCAAACAGGCTTTATTTGTTCCTTTGTTGCTATTGTTTGAGGTGTTTGTTTGTTTGTAGGTAGTTTCTCTTGAAATTACATGTCGATGTTTTCAAATGTTGTTTCACTTCTCAGAACTTAAACGAACAAAACTGATGAAAAAACATATTATGATGTTTGCTTTGGCCATTAATAACCTTTCTTGTTGTTAGTTCCTCAATTTCGATACAGTACTCTCACTTTTTGTATCACGGATGGTGATTCATAACCTCGCTCTCTCCGTTCGGCTCTGGGCTAAGCCAACTGACGTTGCGTGACGTGACGTGACGTGACGTGACGTGACGGACAGAGTAAATTTAGGCTCAAGTGGCGGTGCCGCAACGTGATGCCCGTACATTTTGTCCTCCAAAACTAAGAGCCCACTTTATTCCACGTATCAAATGCAAAATGTTATGGTATCTACAAAACACGTAAACAAATCCACGACGCATACGAAGGGAATCTGTCTGTACTAGCGACACAATGACATTCAGAATTTATAGGTAAATCTACGCCGTCCCGAGATCACGTGATCATCTTGGTAATTTATGTAGACAACTCAGAATCAATTTTGCGCAAGTAAATGTTCACTCCAGAGGGATTTCCACTCTATGAATCGCACCATAGAGTTTCTTTAAGGGGACCACACCGTAGTTCAGGTCGAAAAAGATCGATTTTCGGTTTTCATCATATTTCAATAGATCAAGGTTTTATTTAAGTACTCTGTAAAGGATTTTACTGAACAAATTTTTTTACAGTTTTTAAAGAGCATTTTCCTACCGCGTGTGTTTAAGTGTGACGCCCACTTTTCTGTCACCTACTTTTCTGCACATATTTTAGATCTTTATATCCGCTACATTGCACGTTACGGACTTTTTTTTTATCCCGAGTGTGATGGCTTTCCTTGGAATCCAACGGTCGGTATTCTTTTGTTTCTGCTGTTTGTAAACAACACGCTTTCAAACACGGGGTTAGTTTTGTTCAGTTGTGATTGCGAGTAGTTGTTATACTTACGTTTGCAGTGCTTCTTTACGTGTGTTTTGTTGTGTTTATTGAAGATGACGAAATGTAAAAGCATTTTCAAGAAACGACAATTTAAAGGAAACAAGTTTAGATAGCTTTCTGTACAAGAGGTTATGTCGCCTGTCAACGATGTTTGTAATTGTAATTCTTCAACTGGTGCATCATCAAAGAGGCTCTCACTGTTTCAAGATAGTTGCAACGAATTTACTGTAAGTGACAAGGGGTGCTGTAAAATTGTTATAATTTTGAGAATATGATCAGATGTAATTACTAAAATTGTACAATGTAGGCAGTGTGCTTAGTCACAAAGTGTGAAAATTTGTGAGAGCGCCAGTGGGAAAAAAGGCCTAGCAATTGCTTTAGATTTAATTTGCGCTAAATGCTCAGCTGTGGTTTCATGTATGAGTTCTTCAAAACCAGATGCAAGTGGCCCTTATGAAATCAGTACTAGATTAGTCTATGCCTGGCTGCAGGGAGAACATTCTGATGAGAGATGAACTTAAATCAGCCACCAAATAAATTTTAAAAACTGACTGCAATATTAGAGAAAGCTGTAAGTGAGGTGAGTGAGGAAAGCATGAAACTTGCTGCTAGGGAAGCGGTGGAAAAAATTGATGGATGTTTGGATATTGAAGTTGCACTTGATGGAAGTTGGCAGAAAAGAGGACATACTTCTCTGAATGGAGTAGTGACTGCCACTATTGTAGACACTAGTAAAGTGTTAGATGTGGAGATAATGTCTAAATATTACAATTGTTGTGATGTCAATGAAAATAAAGAACAGAACCGTGTGACTAACTTTAGAGGAACAAGTGGTAGTATGGAAGTTCATGGATTACACCAAATATTTCATCGATCTGTAGAAATAAGAGGTGTACGGTACACCAAATATTTGGGCTATGGTGACAGTAAGGCATACAACAATGTGGTGAACTCTAAGCCATACGGAGATGCCATTAAAATAGAATGTGTAGTCCATATTCAAAAACGTTTGGGAACAAGATTGAGAAAACTAACTTTTGAGATGAGAGGAAAACAATTAGAAGATGGAAAGTTGTTGACCGGACATGGACGGTTAGCTAAAACTGAAATAGAAAACTTGCAGGTATACTATGGGCAGGCAATTAGGAAAAATAAAGAAAATATGGAGGCAATGAAGAGACATGTTTGGGCCATATTCTTCCAGACGTCCTCTACTGATAAGAACTGTTACGGATTGTATCAAGAGACAATTGGTGGTGCAAATCCAATACAGCTCATGCAACTGAAGAATCTTATTCTCACCAGAACTCTTCCTGCTGATGTTATTACAACAATTAAACCTATTTTCAGAGACTCGGCTCATCCTGACCTAAGGAAGTGTCTGCATGGGCAAACACAGAACGGAAATGAATGTTTCAACAGCATAATTTGTAACCGCCTTCTTAAAACTCTATTGGAAAGTGTTGGGTACTGAAAAAGCTGGGAATTAATCCTGGTGAAAATATGATCACTGGGCTGTAACATTGCGATAAAATGAACATAGCCGATGCAGACAGGTCAGCACCTAATATGGCCAAGAAAGCAAGACAAACATCCAGGAAGGTGAAACAGAAACTGGAAGACCTGCTAGAGGTCAAAGAAGGGCCGTCATGTGCAGTAAGACAGTTTTAATTAACTGTAAGTAACAAATTTCAAAAGTTTTATCTTTAAAGTGAATTTCCCGCAAATTCTGTCGTTCACTTGGAAGGTTACTTCTATTTGCTTCTGAAATGAAAGTATGTAAAACAGATACCCCATCCTTCACATACGATAAATAGTTCACCAGTACCACAGCATCACCAACATAATCAGTGCTGTCATCCACTATTACTAAAAATCTGAAGACTGCTGAGGCATCGGTCCCTAAACCAACCTAACTTAAAATAACTTACGCTAAGTTCAATACACACAGTATCATACTCTTCAAACCTCAGTAGCGCATTTCTGGCCTTGTGAAATGGACGGTTATCGTGCTGGAAGATGGAATTTCTGTCGGGGACGACATCAAACCTTAAGGGATGAAGGTAGACCGAAACAATAACCACGTAGTCCACAGCTGTCATGATCCTATGAAAGCGCAAGCGAATGTCGCCTATAGCATGAAATACGCCCGCCAGCCTGAACCCGTTTCCGGCATATGTTTCAAGTAACCGCTCGCCTGCATGATGGCGTATCGAGACACGATTGTGGACTTGGTGTAGCACGAAATTTGATTTATCCGATTAGGTGACAATCCATGGTCCAATATCGATTATTTCATGCCCATTGCGATCGTAATTGATGATGTCGTTAGGATAACATAGGTGCACATAGGAGTCTATTGCTTATTGACTCCATGTTCAGCAATCTGACTGGTGTCCTTGGGCCTACACCAGCATTGTGCTCTGTCCTCAGATATGGCCCAAACTGCCCCATGGCGGTTTTAAGAAGAGTGCAAGCCTCCGACCTTCATGTTCCGTTATGAGGCGTAGAAGTCCATCACCTCGCAACCTGCTCGTAGCTTCACAATCATTCACACTATTTCCACAGATATTCATGACAGAAGCCCTCGAACAGCCAGCCAGGTTGGTCAAATCCGAGGTGCTCGTATCCAGTGTAACGTACCTGTTTAATTATGTAGTTAGATTAGCCGATGGAAATTTTTTCTGTTAAACAGCCTGGCACGTAATTATGTGTATTTAAATTGGAATTTTATTACGAAAGATATCTCCGACCGAAACCTGAATTGACCTACCCTTAATTAACCTCAACACATCTTTGGAAAGAAGAAACTGTTAGTGGAGGGGCCTCTATTTAGGAAAAATTTATGGAATTTTGATATATATTGATAATTAATTCTGTAAGAGAATCATCTTGAGAAACGACCTTAGATAAAATAAAATTCATACACGTGTGAGATAAGCTGGCTTGCAAGGGGTCTCGATAGGAAATTGGATAAATAGCGGGTAAGTACTGAATATTGCCGGTAAAACGGATTGAGGAGCATACATAAATTGCACGATCAGTTGAAATTGGAAGTGCCATGGTAAAGATGGATTACACACGCACACATTCAAACTAACTATTTCTCACATATAAACAAGTTGTTAACTAATTTATTAAAGGAAGCAAGATCTGAACTCGGATAGAGAGACACTAGCCTCAATAGTCCAATAGTTTAACAGAAAATTTTCCCCAAATTTTTAAAAAACTACATGAGATTGGAATTAAGAGCATTGAATCAGAACAATTCTTCCAAAAGGTAGGTCACTAATAACCACATGATTGATAAAATATAAAAAATTCACGACGAGGAACATCACGAAATCAGATAATAAGGCGCGAGAATTTACTGAAGTTACGAAACCGGTTCAATTATTGGCACATAATACTAAAGCACAATCTCACGGCCAAAACGCGTACTAACAGCTACCGACCATGTGCAATGAAAAATTATTCAGATCTGTTCAAACCACGGTGGTCTTTTTTAAATATAATTGCCAAAGGTTAAAACCATAAGCACTTCTCATAATAAGTCAACCGATTTATTCAGGAATCCTCTCTCACTCGTAGATCCACGTGGCCTCAATCTCCACAGCCCGAAAGTCACGGAGTACAAAGAAAACACTGCTATAAATTCTCAAAATAGCGAATTTAATCTCAATTTCTGCCTATGCAAAGTACCCCGAGTTACTCTATAATAGGTGGCACCTTCTGAGTTATGAATTTATGACTCAGTGAAAGTGAAACTTACAGATTACAAAACTACAAACAAAGGAATAAAACTAAATATTACCTTTTCGTCAATTACCAGAGCAGTAAGGCTGTAGCTACTCACCTATGGTCCCTACCGCGGACCAGAAGCCTGCGCGCAGGCAATACGAAATTCTACCCACGACAAATTAACAAAAGCGACGGGTCATCTCCCGCCGGTGTCACTCTGACCCAGAAGACATCCCTTTTGCTAGACACAAAAGTTCGGTAACCTGTCCCTACATTCAGAGAAACTTACAATAAGTCCAGCCACATATACACACTCCAGAAGGCAGAGAGCCTGAGGGATGCAACAAGGACAACACGGTGTAAACACAAATATCCAAAGATTGCTTTTCTGTATCACATTAAACTCTTGATATGTATTAGCTAATTCAGGAAATGATTTAGATATGAAATACAATTCAGGTAAGCCAGTATAATGTTGAAAAATCACTATCGTTCCGAAACTATCTCCCAGCAAATCATCCTTCACCCATTTCGAATCTATAGGAGCACTTACACGTAAGAGAAGCTATACAGACCTGTAAAAATGGGCATCAATCCTGGAAGTGAATGAAGCCACTTGCTTAGGGGCGCTATACCAGGCAGGCGTCGGGTCATAATAATCTATCCGTTGTCAAAGTGTCTCATGTCAGTGGTTTTCCAATTTGCGGCCCGTATAGTCGGTAGAAAAATTCTCCATTCGCATGTGCTCCGCTTACCGCGTCATGGGCCTGCTGCGCTACGAGGTGCTATTCAGTTTCGAGATGGGCCGTGGACATATAAATTAAACGTGAGTGTCTGTCATTTATACACGCATCCGTTATACCGTTATACTTTTTTTTCTGTTAGTTACGAAGTGGAAAAAAAACAGCCATTTGTACTTCTCAGCACAGTGTTTTATCGTAGTCATGTCATAAACTGATTAAATAAGCTGATAATTGTATTCAAACGAATGCAGCGATACCGGCTACAAGTTAGAATAACAGATCGTACAGTCGTGCAAAACTAATAATATCTACACTGTGCAAAACAGTTCAAGGATCACTTCTTCGAAACCTCGTAATTGACTCCTACGGCGACGTATATGTTTGAAATTGGGCTCAAAGGTGCCTACAAACTTCGTCCGTAATGGCGTGAAAAGGTGGCGCCTTGAGACGTCACACTAGGTCTCGGCGACGCTTAAAACAGCAAGGTGTCTACAGGTCAGAGAAAAAGGACAGAATTCAGTTTGTGTGGCGTGTAAGGTAATTTAATGATACAACACTGTATAATACTACTGCTCCGCTTATTACAACGGCATGCGGTTTACCTAGTAACGACAAGGTTTATTTCTGTCACAGGGCAGCCACGTGTAGCACTACGGCGGTAGTAAATTTGCCAAATATGGCCTAGATTTGCAGTTTATCATACCCTCTGAAAGGAGTTTAGAAGTTTGACCGAGTTTCCCTAACGTAAAATTGGTATCTAATCTTAATTTCGTAGAATAGCTGTAGGTAGTTAACAGAAAGAAAATAATTTTGCAAAAAGTAACAGTAACTGCTTAATGTTAATTGAAATAGTTATATGGTCGCCAGCCTAATTAGGCATAATAATGTGAAAGCATTATTTATAAAGAACCTATTTTCACTAATTCAAAACGAACTTTCATTAAATACTTTTCTCTGAAGTGCAATGAGCACACCAAAATTGACAAACTACACAGTAGTTAGCAGTAGTTGTCACTTCAGCAGTTAAGCAGTCGCAAGATTTGCAAATGAGCCCTTTTTCTTGTTTACTTTAATTGTAAACTAATAAAGCCTAAACTTGCTCTTAACAGCCCACACAAGGCCAGATACTACATCATAATAGTCAAGTACAACTAATATACACATTTACTACACAAAAGCAATAAAGAGACACAGTATAAAAACTTTCTACCTTTGCTTCTCAGTAATCAGTAATCACTTCAAGAATCATTAGCCAGATATCTGTTGTTGTTGTGGTCTTCAGTCCTGAGACTGGTTTGATGCAGCTCTCCATGCTACTCTATCCTGTGCAAGCTTCTTGAACTCCCGGTACCTACAGCAACCTACATCCTTCTGAATCTGTTTAGTGTATTCATCTCTTGGTCTCCCTCTACGATTTCTATTCTCTACGCTGCCCTCCAGTACTAAATTGGAGATGCCTTGATACCTCAGAATATGCCCTACCAACCTATCCCTTCTTCTAGTCAAGTTGTGCCATAAATTTTTCTTCTTTCCAATTCTATTCAGTACCTCCTCGTTACTTATGTGATCTACCCATATAACCTTCAGCACTCTCATGTAGCACCACATTTCGAAAGCTTCTATTTTTTTCTTGTCAAAACTATTTATCCTCCACGTTTCACATTCGTACGTGGCTACACTCCATACAAATACTTTCAGGAACTACTTACTGACCATTAAATCTACACTCGATGTTAACAAATTTCTCTTCTTTAGAAACGCTTTCCTTGCCATTGTCAGTCTACATTTTATATTCTCTCTACTTCGTCCATCATCAGTTATTTTGCTCCCCAAAGAGGAAAACTCATCTATTACTTTAAGCGTCTCATTTCCTAATCTAATTCCCGCAACATCACCCGATGTAATTCGACTACATTCCATTATCCTCGTTTTGCTTTTGTTGATGTTCATCTTATATCCTCCATTCAAGACACCGTCCATTCCGTTCAGCTGCTCTTCCAGATCCTTTTGCTGTCGCTGACAGAATTACAGTGTCATCGGCGGAGCCCAAAGTGTCTATTTCTTCTCCGTGGATTTTAATTCCCACTCGAAATTTTTCTTTTGTTTCCTTTACTGCTTGCTCAGTATACGGATTGAATAACATCGGGGGATAGGCTACAACCCTGTTTCACTCCCTTATCAATCACTGCTTCCCTTTCATGCCCCTCCACTCTTGTAACTGCCAACTGGTTTCTGTACAAATTGTAAATGGCCATTTGCTCCTTGTATTTTACCCCTGCCACCTTCAGAGTTTGAAAGAGAGTATTCCAGTTAACATTGGCACAAGGTATCCCTAGGTCTAGAAATTATAGATATTTAGGTTTACCTTTCCTTAATCTATTTTCTAAGATAAGTCGTGTCCCAACATTACTACGGAATCCAAACTGATCTTCCCCGACGTCGGCTTCTACCAATTTTTCCATTCTTCTATAAAGAATTCCAGTTAGTATTTTGCAGCCATGGCATATTAAACTGGTAGTTCGGTAATTTTCACATCTGTCAACACCTGCTTTCTTTGGGATTAGGATTACTATATTCGTCTCGATGTCTGAGGGTATTTCGCCTGTCTCATACATCTTGCTCACTAGATGGTAAAGTTTTGTTAGGCCTGGCTCTCCCAAGGCTGTCAGGAGTTCTAATGAAATGTTGTATACTTCGGGGGCCTTGTTTCGACTTAGGTCTTTCAGTGCTCTGTCAAACTCTTCATGCAGTATCATATCTCCTATTTCATCTTCGCATACATTTTCTTCCATTTCTGTAATATTGTCCTCAAGAACATCGCACTTGCGTAGACCCTCTATTTACTCCTTCCACCTTTCTGCTTTCCCTTCTTTGCTTAGAACTGGGCTTCCATCTGAGCTCTTCATATACATGCAAGTGGTTCTCTTTTCTCAAAAGGTCTCTTTAATTTTCCTGTAGGCAGTATCTACTAATCTTATTTATCCTTCTTTGTTATGATGGAATAGAAATATAGTCCCACAAACTATCCCTTTCATTGTAGCATAAGCACTATACACATTTCCACAATTATGTAGCATTATGGTAGAATTGGGTTACTCTTTCATCTGAGATCATCAAGTTTGTACTAATTTAACGCTCTTTACCTGAAAATAACCTCTACAAATTAGAGATGATCTCCAGTAAAATTTTACTTCAAACAACCTAAAGACAAAGTGTTATGATACCTCTTGTGTAGCGAGTTGTTTTGAAAACAACTTTAAAGTAAACCAACATTAGAAAACTTCCGTTTTCATGTAATACTCTTTCCTAAACCGATATTAAAGTTCATTATCTAGTTAAGTTTCAAAATACTCAGACATAAAAAGTCTCTTTTATGTGTATGAAAAACAAGTAAATTTTACCCTGCACATTAAGAGTACTGGCATAACTTCGCAACACATCAATGAAATGCACTATAAAACTGTTAATGCTTTTTATGAAAAGGACACTCTAGGATTTCATCACTTCGAGGAGAGGTAAGTGCATAGGATGGACACTTTGTTCAAACACATTTTGAACATTAGGATTATATTTTTACAGAAACAAACACCACATTACTGGTTCATACAGTAATACGCGTCTGACCTTTCGTATGTGTGACGAAGTGGTTGCACAATCGTTGTGGCGAGCATATGGCGACTAGGTGGTCTTTCCATTAGCCATAATTGTCTCTATTTTCCTCTTCTTGGCGTTGTTAATATTTTTACAGCTTTTCCCAAGTCGAGAGCACCCTTTTACAGCCGTGTATTAAATCCGAGGCCGTTCCATTCCAATTGCAATACTGTAAGCCTCACTCTGCACCTGCGCTGTGTACTCGTCAGTTACTTGCTTCCGACTGACTAATGTGCTCTCTCACTTGCTGCCCAGACTGAGTGTCACATCCACCTTTTCCTAGCGTGCCAACTCACTTCCGTTGCAGAGGGGATCTTCTTTGGGTTTGTCTTTATACAATACAAAGTTCCTATGTATGAACCAGTTATTACATAGTCGCCAGCAAACATGTTTAAAAAAATATCATTATTTAAACATATTAAGAAGTCAACACAAATATACATAATTGAATACCACTTCCCTCCAAATAACACAAAGAACTTAACTTGGAAAGTAAATATCTCACTCTACCTAACACTTCTTTACAGTAGATCAAAGACATTTCAAAATAAAGAATATATACTTCGACATTATGCAGTACAAGCTATAAACAATATTGATTGTAATGTTACAACTGCCACCAAATTTCACCACTAATCTGCCCGACGCTACCATGAATGTGTCACACGAAGGTCGCCCAACCGACTCACACGCACATTTGACCCCTTGTTATAATGCCTCTGCGATGGAGGTGAAAAGACTGTTCTCAAAGCAGTGAACAACAGGACGAGGCTAACGATATTATGGGGCTGAATCACGACTGAACGTGATCGTAGCCCTTTGGAGGGCAGCGCGACCGCAAGTTTTGCTCTCGTGTAGAGCTTCGAACCATTGGGAACCGGTCAAACTCATTCGACGAAACTTGAAAGTGATCCGAAGTAGCAAAGCGTGCTATCCATTTTCAGTCGTCCAGCGTGCGTTCGTGGAGTGGTGCGACATTGACACATCTATGAATAAAACGGCAAAGGGTCGTTCTAAGACCTTCCCGTTCACCACTACCCTCTGTGGCACGTACCTACAAATATTGAGAAAATTAGAACGGTGCTTTTAGAGAGACAATATTCGAAATAGCGCAATGCACCTGCAGGCGTGTAACCACTTGACACCCTTCCGATGTCATTGACTGCCTGCTGGCCTCTAGGACTGCTTCTCAGTTTGTCTCAGTAAAGGCACCTTTTTTAAATTTCTTAGTGAATGTGGGCGGGCGCCACCGAGAGTGTTGCTGAGCTATGGTGAAGGAGGGGGGGGGGTCTTAGTGAAACCTTTTGTCGCTTCATTCACTGATGTGTCCGTGTCACACCACTCTAAAATCGCGCCACAGGACGATATGACGTAGGAGGTCTGAAAGAGCATAAGCACCCTTTGCTGCTGCAGAACACGTTCAAATGTTGTCGAATGATTTTGAATGGTGCATAGAAGCTCCAACTTCTTCATGATTGTTGCACTGCAAAGGGTTGCTATCGTGTTCAATCGAGATGCAGCCCCAGAATGTCCTTACGGAGGGATTAAAACGTTGGGGGCTGACAGCAGCGTTAAAGGTTGTCAAGGACGTCGATCTATTACTCATCGCACTGAGAACTATCGTTTGATTTCCATCGTAGAGGCGTCAAAACAAGGGTTGGAATGTAAAAGATTGTGTCCCATCGTGTGACACTTTCACGGTGGCGTTGGAGAGTGTGTGGTGGTATTTTGTGCCAGTGTGACATCATTAACTTACCTTACACGTTACACGAACTTCTGAACTCTGGTGATCTTTTCGCATGTGTCGACACCTTGCTGTTTTAAGCGCCGTCAAGCCAAGAGTGTGATGTCCCAGTGCCACACGTTTTAGCACCATTACAGAACGAAGCTGTAAACGCTTTCGTCAAGAGTGAATCTGTCCATAATATTGCTGTGTATTACTGTCAACAGCTCAGTAACTTATGCGTTACAATGGGAGTCACTTACGGGGTTTCGAAAACGTGATCGTTGAATTGTGTTGTACAGCGTATGTGCTTAATTGTGTACTGGGGAAGCAAGATGGACCGTCAAGATTATGCAGAGGCGTACATTGGTTTGCTATAGTTTTCTGGCACCAAATGGCATAAGCGCAGTGTTTCCCTTTAGGAACAGTGCAGTAACTATGCATATGAAGGGCGAAAGACAAACAGTGAAAGGCTTAGCACAGATAGCTTTTTTTTCTATTTTACTACAACTTCTCGCTCCCCGGCTAGTTACGAGTTTCGTTTGGTTTCTTGCTTCATTTAGATTTGTATCCATATTGCACTGAAATTAGTGCAATATGGCTAGTGCAAATATCAACGGTATTCGCTGTGTGTCTTGTTTCCATTAGCTCACGGTATCTGCTGTTGTCGACAATAATGCCCGTTTTAGCTTGTATTCAGTATCGCTCGGTTCTGTCTAGAGCTTCGTTTCCCGGCTTTGTTACTGAGCTGTTGACACTAATACACAACAATACTACGGACAGATCCACTCTTGGCGAGTGGGCCGACATGCACCTAGTGTAAGAGTTCACTGAATGCAAGTGGAAGGGCGCCACAACGACTTTATGCTGAGGGCAACATCGCATCGCTTTTTCAGACGAGGGTTGTTGTATTACTCCGCGCCATGTGTTCTAATTTTTGATTATTGCATATTGTAGGGATCCTCCTAATTGCCAAAGTGTCTTAACTGGAACAAGGGTGACTGCGGTAATAAACCGAATACGATCTATTTACTGATCCGTGCTAGTGTGTAAGTAGGCTGTTTAAGTATTTTTATTGGTAACGCCAACACCACGTAGCGCTCTGTATGAAAAATCACTGGCTGTGCCGTGTGCAGTCTGTGGCTGGTTTGCATTGTTGTCTGCCATTGTAGTGTTGGGCAGCGGCAGCTGGATGCTGACAGCGTGTAGCGTTACGCAGTTGGAGGTGAGCCGCCAGCAGTGGTGGACGTGGGGAGAGAGATGGCGGAGTTCTGAAATTTGTAAGAATTGGTGTCATGAACTGATATATATATATATATATATATATATATATATATATATATATATATATATATATATAATGACTATAAAGGTTCTCTATTAATATCTTTCAGTATCGATACCTTGTCAAACCTCTTTAATTATGGTATCATAATGAGGGGTGAAACGTCTCAACAGAGCCGTTCCATAAGAACTTCCAGCTAACTAAACCTATTATTAATTATGTGGCCCACCATGTAACTGTGGTTGAGCGTATGAACCGCCCCAGAAAACTTGAGTAAGTGGACGGACGGCAGAAAATGTTTTTTCTAGCCACAAAACCAAGTATTTTTCACAAGGTCATCAGTGTTTGATTATATCATGTCATTTATTATGTTCCACGTATCAACATGTATACCTATTCCTTTTCCTGAACAGTCGTGTGTGTGTAAATGTAAACAAATGATTGTTTGAATGTCTTTTCAATCTCATTGTGGTGGAGTTGGTCGTCGTCTGCTGGAGCGAGAGCTGTGTGCTCGCTGCTTGGAGGGGAGAGCAGGATGATCAGCTCAAGATCCTTGTACCTTGAAAGAGGGTTCTAGTCTTTCTGGAGGTGGTATTGTTTGTCAGGTTGGTGACGGAAGCTCTTTCTGGTTTCAGTTTTCACATAGTGGCCCGTGAAACCATCGTGGAGAGAGAGGCGTTCTGCTGCTGGTTGCTGCTGAGTACAGACGTGGTCCTATATTGCTCTGCTAGGAAGTTCTGAAATTTGCGTTTATCCGTTGTAAAATAGCGCTGAAATATTTAAGTTCAGTTCACCTGAAACGCTATGGGTCTTCCAGTGCGTTTGTGCTATGATGTAGCAGTAATAGTTGACGATCACTTGCAATTTTTGCGCTGATCGGACTTTGCTTTGTTCCAGTGGAACAACATGGTGCAATACACACACCTGAGAAAATTTCTATCATGTTTAAGTTAGAATAACATGCCCATACTTCGTTTGAAAGTAAGAGTGATTATTTATTCATGCGTGTGCGTTTTTCAGTTTCTTTACGCCCTTGATTTGTAAACTGATCGTGGTACCATTTGTTGGAATTGCAACGGTTTTCGTTATTTGAAGAGCAACCTGCTCAACCTTTGTTGTATAATAAGTTTCTTTCGGTGTGACCTTAAGTAATTACAAATTATGATATTATTTGTTTTTTCTCGAATTTTTCATGCATGTGTGGAAGTCTGATGTATCAAATCTATTGTGTGGGAACCACTCGGGTGTGGAATAGGTGGGGGCCTTCAGGCGGACCAGATTATTCCCCCATCGATTTGATTTATACTGCTGCTGTCCTGTGACAGAAATGCACGCTCTCTGCCCACTAAACTTACAAGGATTTGCCGGCGTCCCGATAGAGGCAGTATAACTGCACATCAAACTAATGTAATACCAAGATCACACTCACACGCTCTCAGTATTTGCTTGCCATTCCGCATGGTAACGGAGCTTGTTCACCAAGGACAGGGATCTGGTTCATCATGTTATGGATGGTTATCCTGTGGAAACTGTACCCGCCAAAGTTGAAGAATTACTGCTTCCCTCAGCAACCGTAGTCAAAAGCTTGTGTCTTCAGAGTCGGTATGTTTCTTCTTTCTAGTGCTTTGGTTTGTGGGTGCTGATCTGCCAGTATTTATTATGAGGCGAGAGACCATGTCACAAAGAAATTTCATGTGCACATTTTGTTAAGTATGGCTTAAGTACTGGTTGTGATTCATGAAGCCCTTTGTTTTTTGAGTGGAATTTAATTTCTGTTCTCTCATTTAGCTACTGTGCTTTATTAGACTTAGACCCCAACGTAGGTCAGCGTTTTGAGTTACAATTACATACTGGAGTTATTTTAAGCCTATTTGCAAAAGGAAAACAGAATTAAGACTTTGATTTTCATTATACCGGTTCCACTGCATTTTAGCCGTCTATTGCAACAACCGATTATGAATATTTTTGAATGAAATTACTTTCAGTGCGCTTTTCGTCCTTTTAAGAGCAAATCCACTCATCTGTAGAGAAAGAGTTACTAACCATTCAGTAAGAGTTGATGTTTTGTAGAAATAAAACTCCTTGCCAAATGAATCCAAAGCCCCACAGTGCTTGTCGGTAATCAGTACGAAATTAGAGAAAGTCCCGTTTGTACGCTACTTTTGGTATGGCCTAGCTGGACTGTTGAAGAAGCAGTAACATGACTGTGCTGGACACCGCTCGCAATGGGATCACGGCGAGTTTGTTGAATGAGATGGGGACACTCGTTTGAACACTTAGTTGGTTATGAAAAACCATTCTTTTTACGATGCAGTGATGCCAACTGCAAGGAACCTCCCATGATATTGTTTAATTACAGATTTTCCTAGCATAAGTTTTGCTCATTCCCTCTATTACGCCATGCATGTTTTTGTCTTAGCAGACATTCTTTTATCTCTGAGATCGTTATGAAAACCAAAATTTCTTACAATAGTTTCATTCTTATTATGTTGTCGTAAACAGCGTGCGTGCATGCTAGCTACTGGTTTTTCACTTCTACATGAGTTTATTTAAGGTTCTCTTGGGCCCGTTTAGAAACTCTTGTAATTTAAATCAATGTGCTGGCTCTGCAGTCCTCCGGCATTTATGACACATACATTCCGCAGGCTGTTTCCTCACCATGTCATTAGCCTCTCTTACCCAATTCAGTTTATTTTATTGATGTTGCTCTACTTTTGTTTACATAGCTATTAAGGCACTGATTCTTCCTCTACTATTCAATTTGCATAATTTTACCCATCCATTACACTCAATTCAAGCGTCAGCATATGAACCATTCAACGACACATCGTCAATATGGGCTTTCCGAGCCGAACGCCTACTCGTGTACCGTTGATGACTGCACGAAACAAAGCTTTACGCCTGACCTGGGCCAGTTAACACCGACATTGGACTGTTAATGACTGGAAACATGTTGCCTCGTCGGACAAGTCTCGTTTCAAATTGTATCGAGTGGATGGATGTGCACGGATACGTCTGGATACGACACTGACAGATAATACGCACGTAAGCATCCTGTCTGATCGCCTGCCCAATCATGTCCGTTGTGCATTTCGACGAACTTGGGCACTTCCAGCAGGACAATACACACCCTACACGTTCAGAACTGCTACAGAGTGGCTCCAGGAACACTCTTCTGAGTTCAAACACTTCCGCTGCCCACCAAACTCACTGGACATGAACATTGAGCTAATCTGGAATGCCTTGCAACGTTCTGTGCAGAAGAGGTCTCCAGCCCTCGTACTCTTACAGATTTATGGATAACCCTGCAGGAATCCTGGTGTCGATGTCCTCTAACACTTATTCAGACATTAGCCGATTCCGTGCCACGTGATGCGGACTTGCGCGTGCTCGCGATGGCCCTGCACGATATTAGGCAGGTGTACAAGTTTCTTTCGATGTCCAGTGTATAACTGCAATGTGATTTGTTCTTATTATTTGTAGTATGTCCATATTTAACAAGCTTAAATTACTGTGACTAAGCAATGCAATTACTGTATTCTGTTACGTTCGACCCATTATGCCATCTACCCCGCACCCCGTCATTTTGGTGCGGCATATTCGGTCGAACGCCTCCTAGTTTGATCTGTTCTTGAGCTGGGCGAACCTACTTAGACGATCGTTCCTGCTCAAAATCCACTGGTTGTACTTGTGGCTCTATGCTGTGTACACAATGCTGAGCCCAATGTAATACACATAAGGCACCTTTTTTTTGGGGGGGGGGGGGGTCATCAGTCTACTGACTGGTTTGATGCGGCCCGCCACGAATTCCTCCCCTGTGCTAAGCTCTTCATCTCAGAGTAACACTTGCAACCTACGTCCTCAATTATTTGCTTGACGTATTTCAATCTCTGTCTTCCTCTACAGTTTTTGCCCTCTACAGCTCCCTCTAGTACCATGGATGTCATTCCCTCATGTCTTAGCAGATGTCCTATCATCCTGTCCCTTCTCCTTATCAGTGTTTTCCACATATTCCTTTCCTCTCCGATTCTGCGTAGAACCTCCTCATTGCTTACCTTATCAGTCCACCTAATTTTCAACATTCGTCTATAGCACCACATCTCAAATGCTTCGATTCTCTTCTGTTCCGGTTTTCCCACAGTCCATGTTTCACTACAATGCTGTACTCGAGACGTACATCTTCAGAAATTACTTCCTCAAATTAAGGCCGGTATTTGATATTAGTAGACTTCTCTTGGCCAGAAATGCCTTTTTTGCCATAGCGAGTCTGCTTTTGATGTCGTCCTTGCTCCGTCCGTCATTGGTTATTTTACTGCCTAGGTAGCAGAATTCCTTAACTTCATTGACTTCGTGACCATCAATCCTGATGTTAAGTTTCTCGCTGTTCTCACTTCTACTACTTCTCATTACTTTCGTATTTCTCCGATTTACTCTCAAACCATACTGTGTACTCTTTAGACTGTTCATTCCGTTCAGCAGATCATTTAATTCCTATTCACTTTCACTCAGGATAGCAATGTTATCAGCGAATCGTATCATTGATATCCTTTCACCTTGTATTTTAATTCCACTCCTGAACCTTTCTTTTATTTCCATCATTGCTTCCTCGATGTACAGATTGAAGAGTAGGGGCGAAAGGCTACAGCCTTGTCTTACACCCTTCTTAATACGAGCACTTCGTTCTTGATCGTCCACTCTTATTATTCCCTCTTGGTTGTTGTACATATTGTATATGACCCGTCACTCCCTATAGCTTACCCCTACTTTTTTCAGAATCTCGAACAGCTTGTACCATTTTATATAGTCGAACGCTTTTTCCAGATCGACAAATCCTATAAACGTGTCTTGATTTTTCTTTAGCCTTCCTTCCATTATTAGCCGTAACGTCAGAATTGCCTCTCTCGTGCCTTTACTTTTCCTAAAGCCAAACTGGTCGTCACCTAGCACATTCCCAATTTTCATTTCCATTCTTCTGTATATTATTCTTGTAAGCAGCTTCGATGCATGAGCTGTTAAGCTGATTATGCGATAATTCTCGCACTTGTCAGATCTTGCCGTCTTCGGAAACATGTGATGATGCTATTCCGAAAGTCAGATGGTATGTCGCCAGACTCATATATTCTACACACCAACGTGAATAGTCGTTTTGTTGCCACTTTCCCTAATGCTTTTAGAAATTCTGATGGAATGTTATCTATCCCTTCTGCTTTATTTGACCGTAAGTCCTCCAAAGCTCTTTTAAATTCCGATTCTAATACTGGATCCCCAATCTCTTCTAAATCGACTCCTGTTTCTTCTTCTATCACATCAGACAAATCTTTACCCTCATAGAGGCTTTCAATGTATTCTTTCCACCTATCTCCTCTCTCCTCTGCATTTAACAGTGGAATTGCCGTTGCACTCTTAATGTTACCACCGTTGCTTTTAATGTCACCAAAGGTTGTTTTGACTTTCCTGAATGCTGAGTCTGTTCTTCCGACAATCATATCTTTTTCGATGTCTTCACATTTTTCCTGCAGCCATTTCGTCTTAGCTTCCCTGCACTTCCTATTTATTTCATTCCTCAGCGACTTGTATTTCTGTATTCCTGATTTTCCCGGAACATGTTTGTACTTCCTCCTTTCATCAATCACCTGAAGTATTTCTTCTGTTACCCATGGTTTCTTCGCAGCTACCTTCTTTGTACCTATGTTTTCCTTCCCAACTTCTGTGATGGCCCTTTTTAGAGAAGTCCATTCGTCTTCAACTGTGCTGCCTACTGCGCTATTCCTTATTGCTGTATCTATAGCGTTAGAGAACTTCAAACGTATCTCGTCATTCGTTAAAACTTCCGTATACCACTTCTTTGCGTACTGATTCTTCCTGACTAATGTCTTGAACTTCAGCCTACTCTTCATCACTACTATATTGTGATCTGAGTCTATATCTGCTCCTGGGTACGCCTTACAATCCAGTATCTGATTTCGGAATCTCTGTCTGACCATGCTGTAAGGCACCTTACTGATCCAATATTTAACTATTTTAGATTCTCATTTCTCCCACCACTCACATTAATTTTGGTTAATTCTCGTACTTTGACTTCCCATTTAAATACCTGATATGACGTTTGACGACTGAATATTATATACAGACGCCTTCAGACGCCTTTCATCTTGTTAAATGTCCTTCAGCGGCAGTTGAGTGACGAAGCTTATCGTACTAAATTTTTACGTGAGTTTACGGATATATTACTGTCCTATGTACCCATAGGTGCACAGCTTGGAAACCAGGCCTCATTCTATTTATTGTTTTGTCGTACTAGTTTCTCGTTCAATTGTCCCCAGGTAATCTGATGATGCCTTAAAAGGCCGAAACACATAATTGTTATGAACGAAAAGCTTGCAACCCAGATTGTTTTCATTCAAAACATTTAATGTTGATTGTTTTATGCAATTTTTATTTTTGTATTTATCTGGAAACGAACTTTTTTTTAAAGCTGTGTGCTCTGACTTAACACGTCTTGTGTTAAATCTGTTCTATAGCAAATCTCTTAAACTGTTAGCTCTCTTTTAAATCCTCATGTGTTAAAACTGCCAGAGGTATTTTCGAAACTACTGAGTCACAGTTTAAGATTTTTTCCCATTCGAATTGTGATTCACCTCTTGTTGTCACCTTGTGAAAATACGGTTTTAAATTTTAACCTGTGTGTCTTTTAGAGTACTTATCTGATCTGACTGAAGGAAATGGCGACTTCTAGGCTTAATTTAAGATTCTCATTTGATGTCAGCGCTTGACCATTTACCAAATGCATTTATTTCAGCTCCTATGATAATACTCTCAGTGTTTCTATGTCTAAATTCTGTAAACATTGAGTCTCTAACTGCACTTAGTATTCAGAATCGTAGGTGTAAAATTTCAAAATGAGTTTTACTATGATTCATTAACAATTTTATGGTGGCCATTATAACGTCTGTTTTCGATTGCCGATATCTAAGAAAATTTTTTTAGCGCTGTTGAGGCAAGAAAATGTTGCTGAAAGTCTTTCGCTACAGTCTCATGTTCGAATACTGTCTCGGGAATGGATGTGTGTGATGTTCTTAGATTACTTAGGGTTACGTAGTTCTAAGTTATAGGGGACTGATGACCTCAGCAGTTAAGTCTCATAGTGCTCAGAGTCATTTTTTAAGGTCTTTCTTCCCTTTGGGTTCGGCGCTTTACCGCACTTAACTAATATTTCAATTAAATTATTATACCAATACGTGTCACCGGATACCGTGGATCACTGATACAAAAATACTCGAAAGATATCCCTGAACATCGCCTGGAACTTTGATGCTTAAGTTCTGATTTACCTTGTATACAACAAGTCTTTGAAAGAATTGTTGCAAAGACACTGCTTTAGAAATGTGTATGTATCCTCTCAGACAACAATTCGACGTTAAAAGCTGATGATAGGTTCGTAAGCTCAAAATGGATTATCTTAAAAAACTTATGATGTAGAACATTAAAAATGCAGTGCTTTTACGTATACTTACGAGTTTCTACTATCAAGAATCGACGGATGAATTAGTCAACGAGATATAGTTTTCTTGTTTTTGTTTATAAACAGTTGAAAAACTTACCAAGATTGCATTACACTTGCCTATTAGTAGTGATGTTAGAATACGTATATTTAACATCTGCTGTGAGCCTACCACTATCATACATTACTCATAGATGATCTAGTCACCCTTGTTGTTGTTGTTGTTGTTGTGGTCTTCAGTCCTGAGACTGGTTTGGTGCAGCTCTCCATGCTACTCTATCCTGTGCAAGCTTCTTCATCTCCCAGTACCTACTGCAACCTACATCCTTCTGTATCTGCTTAGTGTATTCATCTCTTGGTCTCCCACTACGATTTTTACCCTCCACGCTGCTCTCCAGTACTAAATTCGTGATCCCTTGATGCCTCAGAACATGTCATACCAACCGATCCCTCTTCTGGTCAAGTTGCGCTACAAACTTCTCTTCTCCCCAATCCTATTCAATACTTCCTCATTAGTTATGTGATCTACCCATCTAATCTTCAGCATTCTTCTGTAGCACCACATTTCGAAAGCTTCTATTCTCTTCTTGCCCAAACTATTTATTGTCCATGTTTCACTTCCATACATGGCTACATTCCATACAAATACATTCAAAAATGACTTCCTGACACTTAAATCTATACTCGATGTTAACAAATTTCGCTTCTTCAGAAACGCTTTCCATGCCATTGCCAGTCTACATTTTATATCCTCTCTACCTCGACCATCGTCAGTTATTTTGCCCCTCAAATAGCAAAACTCCTTTACTACTTTAAGTGTCTCATTTCCTAATCTAATTCAATCAGCATCACCCGAATTAATTCACTTAATTCGACTACATTCCATTATCCTCGTTTTGCTTTTGTTGATGTTCATCTTATATCCTCCTTTCAAGACGCTATCCATTCCATTCAACTGCTCTTCCAAGTCCTTTGCTGTCTCTGACGGAATTACAACTTCATCGGCGAACCACAAAGTTTTTATTTCTTCTCCATGGATTTTATTACCAACTCCCAATTTTTCTTTTGTTTCCTTGTTTCCTTGTTTCCTTGTTCCTGCTTGCTCAATAAATAGATTGAATAACATCGGGGAGAGGCTACAACCCTGTCTTACTCCCTTCCCAACCACTGCTTCTCTTTCACGTCCTTCGACTCTTATAACTGCCATCTGGTTTCTGTACAAATTGTAAATAGCCTTTCGCTCCCTGTATTTTACTCCTGCCATCCTTAGCATTTGAAAGAGATTATTCCAATCAACAGTGTCAAAAGCTTTCTCTAAGTCTACAAATGCTAGAAACGTAGGTTTTCCTTTCCTTAATCTTTCTTCTAAGATAAGTCGTAAGGTCAGTATTGCCTCATGTGTTCCAGTATTTCTATGGAACCCAAACTGATCTTCCCCGTGGTCGGCTTCGACTAGTTTTTCCATTCGTCTGTAAAGAATGCGCGTTAGTATTTTGCAGCTGTGGCTTATTAAACTGATTGTTCGGCAATTTTCACATCTGTCAACACCTGCTTTCTTTGGGATTGGAATTACTATATTCTTCTTGAAGTCTGAGGGTATTTCGCCTGTTTCATACATCTTGCTCACAAGATGGTAGAGATTTGTCAGGAGTGACTCTCCCAAGGCTGTCAGTAGTTCCAATGGAATGCTGTCTACTTCGGGGGCCTTGCTTCGATTCAGGTCTTTCAGTGCTCTGTCAAACTCTTCACGCAGTATCGTATCTCCTGTTTCATCTTCATCTACATCCTCCTCCATTTCTATAATATTGTCCTCAAGTACATCGCCCTTGCATAGACCCTGTATATACTCCTTCCACCTTTGTGCTTTCCCTTCTTTGCTTAGAACTAGGTTTCCATCTGAGCTCTTGATGTTCATACAAGTGGTTCTCTTATCTCCAAAGGTCTCTTTAATTTTCCTGTAGGCAGTATCTATCTTACCCCTAGTGAGATAAGCCATTACATCCTTACATTTGTCCTCTAGCCATCCCTGCTTAGCCATTTAGCACTTCCTGTCTTTCTCATTTCTGAGACATTTGTATTTCTTTTAGCCTGCTTCATTTACTGCATTTTTATATTTTCTCCTTTCATCTATTAAATTCAATATTTCTTCTGTTATCCAAGGATTTTTACTAGCCTTCGTCTTTTTACCTACTTGATCCTTTGCTGCCTTCACTACTTCATCCCTCAAAGCTACCCATTCTTCTTCTACTATATTTATTTCTCCCATTCCTGTCAATTGTTCCCTTATGCTCTCCCTGAAACTCTGTACAACCTCTGGTTCTTTCAGTTTATCCAGGTCCCATCTCCTTAAGTTCCCACCTTTTTGCGGTTTCTTCAGTTTTAATCTACAGGTCATAAACATTGGTACATATAAATAACTTCTTTCATGGAGTAAATGAAAGAATATGACGACTTCCACTATCCAATGTCTTTAAAGTACTTAGTACTCGGCATCACAATGCTGTCAATAACGGGAACAAGCCAAAACTGGTAGACAAAACTTATGACGAAGTTTTGAAAAGGTTGAAGCATGAAAGACATAGGAAAAAAACGAAAACAGGACATATTTCATACGGTGGCTGACAAAAGAACAGATCTTCAGCACTTTCAATCTTTATTCACGGGTTTTAATTTTTACTGCTTTGAGAAATTAATCCTGTACGCACATATTCTGCGTTACGGATGTGTTGTTGCACACTATTAATTAATACATTATTAATGTATTATTTGGTTATTAACTTTCGTTTTATTCTGCTCTGACCTGAGTTCAGAATCCGACGATTTCTAATTAATATCAAGGAAAATTTATTTTATTTAAATTATAGTTCTGTTGTGTTGCTCGTCAGTATTAATCCAACGCGAACGATTCACTCATTTTCTAATATTAATATTCCGCCAATCTGTCTATAAATTATTAGAGCGGCAGATAATTAATTACTTCTGTATAGACGAGGGCAGAGAGGTGAGTATGTGCGATCATCCCATACGACGCACCAACCTGAGCCAGACCACAATGAAGATCATCCATTTTACCCCTGTTGTGCAGACACTGCTTGTAGAGGCTCTTGTGGAATTTAACGCCACGAATTAACGGCGGTAAAGTTGGGATGTGGTGCTGTCTAAAGACAGCCTAGTGTATGAAAGTCGACTTTTAACTTATGCTTTGCATCGGCTTAACAGTTTCTATAAGTATTTGTTTGTGTTCGATTCTAATAGCATTTTTTGTAATCATTAAAAAGTGGACGTGTGTTTCATGGAATGTTATATTTTAAATAGTCTGTGCAGCCATCTCCAATATCATTTACTATTCCTCAGGAAACACCTTGTATATGCAAAGAGATTGCATTATGTCTAAATATATATACTTTCGTGTACAATTTGGCACTGGGCAATAACACTAGCATTCGCCACAAATTTCCGTATAGGCTTCACAAACCATGTTGCTTCCTCTGCTTTACTTGTTTTATTCTAGGTTCGCAAGCAAGACTTTGATATTTTAAGTGATGCTTCTCTAACGAAGATGAAATTAATTCACAGGTAATATCGCTGACTCGGTTGTCACTTTCTGAATGACTTTGATGAGACAATGTGCTGAGTGGTGCACTGACAGAATAATAGAGAAATGTATAAAATAATGTATCCTTGTAGAAGCAAAGAACATGATACTACAGCTGAGCACATATCATACCCTCGATAACTTTTACAGTGAACAAATCTCTCTCCTTAAGATGATGTGAAATGTTATGAAGAAAAAATCATACACTGAAAACAAATGAACAGCTGAATTTAAACAGGGGTGACCGAGTTAACAGGATCTAGGGGTACAACAACTGAAATACATTCCTGGAAACTGAAATAAGAACACCGTGAATTCATTGTCCCAGGAAGGGGAAACTTTATTGATACATTCCTGGGGTCAGATACATCGCATGATCACACTGACAGAACCACAGGCACATAGACACAGACAGCAGAGCGTGCACAATGTCGGCACTAGTACAGTGTATATCCACCATTCGCAGCAATGCAGGCTGATATTCTCCCATGGAGACGATCGTAGAGATGCGGGATGTAGTCCAGTGGAACAGCTTGCCATGCCATTTCCACCTGGCGCCTCAGTTGGACCAGCGTTCGTGCTGGACGTGCAGACCGCGTGAGACGACCCTTCATCCAGTCCCAAACATGCTCAATGGGGGACAGATCCGGAGATCTTGCTGGCCACGGTAGTTGACTTACAGCTTCTAGAGCACGTTGGGTGGCACGGGATACATGCGGACGTGCATTGTCCTGTTGGAACAGCAAGTTCCCTTGCCGGTCTAGGAATTGTAGAACGATGGGTTCGATGACGGTTTGGATGTACCGTGCACTATTCAGTGTCCCCTCGACGATCACCAGAGGTGTACGGCCAGTGTAGGAGATCGCTCCCCCACACCATGATGCCGGTTGTTGGCCCTGTGTGCCTCGGTCGTATGCAGTCCCGATTGTGGCGCTCACCTGCACGGCGCCAAACACGCATACGACCATCATTGGCACCAAGGCAGAAGCGACTCTCATCGCTGAAGACGACAAGTCTCCATTCGTCCCTCCATTCACGCCTGTCGCGACACCACTGGAGGCGGGCTGCACGATGTTGGGGCGTGAGCGGAAGACGGCCTAACGGTGTGCGGGACCGTAGCCCAGCTTCATGGAGACGGTTGTGAATGGTCCTCGCTGATACCCCAGGAGCAACAGTGTCCCTAATTTGCTGGGAAGTGGCGGTGCGGTCCCCTACGGCACTGCGTAGGATCCTACGGTCTTGGCGTGCATTCGTGCGTCGCTGCGGTCCGGTCCCAGGTCGACGGGCACGTGCACCTTCCGCCGACCACTGGCGACAACATCGATGTACTGTGGAGACCTCACGCCCCACGTATTGAGCAATTCGGCGGTACGTCCACCCGGCCTCCCACATGCCCGCTATACGCCCTCGCTCAAAGTCCGTCAACTGCACATATGGTTCACGTCCACGCTGTCGCGGCATGCTACCAGTGTTAAGGACTGCGATGGAGCTCCGTATGCCACGGCAAACTGGCTGACACTGACGGCGGCGGTGCACAAATGCTGCGCAGCTAGCGCCATTCGACGGCCAACACCGCGGTTCCTGGTGTGTCCGCTGTACCGTGCGTGTGATCATTGCTCGTACAGCCCTCTCGCAGTGTCCGGAGCAAGTATGATGGGTCTGACACACCGGTGTCAATGTGTTCATTTTTCCATTTCCAGGAGTGTAGATATAATGAAACGGTCTTTACTCAACTACAAAATTGGACCAACGTTAACAATGAAATCCTTTTTATACTTAAGATGTGATAGCTTGAATCTGATCATTGACATCTAAGATTCAAGTTAAACATTAGCTACGCATGACAGTACGTTGGCACAGTTCGGTGGAATTGGAAATGAAATGATACAATTAGCAATGTCATACGGCCATCGTTCACAAGTCACCATGAGTAAGCAGAAAAAAGAAGCTCCCATAGAAAGACTATATTAACCAACTCTTATTCAAGATTTTTACCCAATATTGCAGGAACGGTGCTTGTTCTTTTTGCTGCTTCCTTAAGTGTACTGTGCTTCATGTTGGACAATTTCATAAATGTTTTTTTTAGACCATTAATCCGTTTACTGTCTTTTTTACCAAACTATCTCCTTTTTCGGAACTGCATCAATATCTTGAGTCGCGTTAGACGGACTCCACTTTCTTTGTTCTACCTTGCCCATTATTAGTCTGGAGTTTGCAAGAAAATTCCAAGAGAATAAGAAAGTGTACTAACAGAGACAGATTTGAAACACGAAGAAGTAAGAGCTCCCATCTAAACAACTGACGGTGGCTCAGTTTAAAACAATAATGTTTGAACTAATTTCTCCGTGGAAAGGTTTAATCACAAACAGTAACCTTAATCTTTATCCTTAAAGAAAACATGTAAGTTGGAAGGCTTACATCAACAAACCAGAAATAACGAAAAACTTCAGTTAATGTAGAAACTTTTTCCATTGTCAAAACATTAAATAGTTAACTGATAAGTAACAAATTAAGCGGACGATTTACGCACTCCCCTACAGGATGAGAGAAGCCTAAACCCCAGTTTACACTTGGCCCCAGAAGAGATAACAGAAACGCCGAGAAGAGAGACAAGCGGATCTAGTTTAAGAGGGAAGACTACTTGAGGGCACATTCGTCTAAAAATGTTTAATATTCACTTTTGTAGTCTTTGTTGGAACTTTCATCCTTCATCAGTCGATTGAGAAAATTACAGTTCTGTGAATGGTGTGTGTGACAAGGCATCCTGCAAAACATAGCTAAATGCATCCTCTGAGAATTACGTATAATAGGTTGTACAGAAGCCCAATCATGGTGGATGAATGTTAGACCTAATGATAACAAATACACTCCTGGAAATAGAAAAAAGAACACATTGACACCGGTGTGTAGGACCCACCATACTTGCTCCGGACACTGCGAGAGGGCTGTACAAGCAATGATCACACGCACGGCACAGCGGACACACCAGGAACCGCTGTGTTCGCCGTCGAATGGCGCTAGCTGCGCAGCATTTGTGCACCGCCGCCGTCAGTGTCAGCCAGTTTGCCGTGGCATACGGAACTCCATCGCAGTCTTTAACACTGGTAGCATGCAGCGACAGCGTGGACGTGAACCGTATGTGCAGTTGACGGACTTTGAGCGAGGGCGTATAGTGGGCATGCGGGAGGCCGGGTGGACGTACCGCCGAATTGCTCAACACGTGGGGCGTGAGGTCTCCACAGTACATCGATGTTGTCGCCAGTGGTCGGCGGAAGGTTCACGTGCCCGTCGACCTGGGACCGAACCGCAGCAACGCACGGATGCACGCCAAGACCGTAGGATCCTACGCAGTGTCGTAGGGGACCGCACCGCCACTTCCCAGCAAATTAGGGACACTGTTGCTCCTGGGGTACCGGCGAGGACCATTCGCAACCCTCTCCATCAAGCTGGGCTACGGTCCCACACACCGTTAGGCCGTCTTCCGCTCACGCCCCAACATCGTGCAGCCCACCTCCAGTGGTGTCGCGACATGCGTGAATGGAGGGACGAGTGGAGACGTGTAGTCTTCAGCGATGAGAGTCGCTTCTGCCTTGGTGCCTATGATGGTCGTATGCGTGTTTGGCGCCGTGCAGGTGAGCGCCACAATCAGAACTGCATACGACCGAGGCACACAGGGCCAACGCCCGGTATCATGGTGTGGGGAGCGATCTCCTACACTAGCCGTACACCTCTGGTGATAGTCGAGAGGACACTGAATAGTGCACGGTACATCCAAACCGTCATCGAACCCATCGTTCTACCATTCCTAGACAGGTAAGGGAACTTGCTGTTCCAACAGGACAATGCACGTCCGCATGTATCCCGTGCCACCCAACGTGCTCTAGAAGGTGTAAGTCAACTACCCTGGCCAGCAAGACCTCCGGATCTGTGCCCCATTGAGCATGTTTGGGACTGGATGAAGCGTCGTCTCACGCGGTCTGGACGTCCAGCACGTACGCTCGTCCAACTGAGGTGCCAAATGGAATTGGCATGGCAAGCCGTTCCACAGGACTACATCCAGCATCTCTACGATCGTCTCCATGGGAGAATAGCAGCCTGCATTGCTGCGAAAGGTGGATATACACTGTACTAGTGCCGACATTGTGCATGCTCTGTTGCCTGTGTCTATATGCCTGTGGTTCTGTCAGTGTGATCATGTGATGTATCTGACCCCAGGAATGTGTCAATGAAGTTTCCCCTTCCTGGGACAATGAATTCACGGTGTTCTTATTTCAATTTCCAGGAGTGTATATCTGACCTCTTAGAGGATGTCCATACTGTAACTTTTATCAGCGATCGTCAGGCAGGTGTAGCTACTCAGATTACTAAACGACAAAAAGTGCTTAAAAGAAGTAGGAAGATTTGTGTGTTCAGTAATCTTGCTAAAAATAAAGTGATGTAACCAGAGCCTGTTTAAGACATTAACGAGATAAGCCACCAGTTGGTGCTGAAGGCTGAAACGGGCATCAGAATCGCCATAGCTGTAAGAGGTCTATAGGGAATGTAGCACAATTGGTAGCAGCTACTTGGGGCACAAAGTGGAGAGGAGCGTCAAGAAGGCCCAGTCTCAAGATTTATGTACGGTACATATCATAATTAGAAAGTTAGAATGGAAAAGGATGGGGGGGGGTGGAGATGGGGGGGGGGTGAATTGGGAGCCGAGTGATAAATCACTTGTGGGGGAAAATAATCTCGAACTGGTCCTATGTGTAAGATACCAATATAACAATAATAAAATCAAACCAGTTATCTCTGGACAGCAGCATGTATATGAAATGGGCCCACATTCAAAACCATCCGACGAATGTATACAGAGTGTGAGAGAAATGTTGCAAAGAACTTCAAGGGATTGTGGCTGGAGTCTTGAGGGACATATCAATGATATGAACCTGAGTACAGAAATGTACCCACCAACACTACAGGGCGTCGAATTATAGGTGCTGGCGCCTCCTTCTAGGCTACCCTTTTGGCAGCAAATATTGCCTTGTACGCTGATGGACTGCAGGCGAAATGTCTCGCAATGTGGTGTGTTATTTAGTAGTCGCAACTATTGCCACAGTCACCCTTGGAGAAGATGGAGTCAGCTAATGCGTCGACAGGCCTTGTCTCCTATGAATGTGATGCTCTGTTGTCTTGGTGGATGACGGTTTCCGAGATGGGCTTTCATCTGCTGTTTATTTTTTCTCTTTATACCGAAAAACTGAAAATTTCGGATGGTTCCATGTGAAAAATAAACTGTAGATGAAAGCCCATGTCCGAAAGCGTCATCCACCAAGGCCACAGAGTACCTTAATGCATTTTCCAATACATGTTACTATCACAGTGCTCCAGCACAGACCGACCATTCCACTTTAGCAGATGAATATCCTTATTATTTCATCTCTTGCACTGAGAATTTGATGGCGGGAGCTGTGATCAGGTGTCAAAGAATATGGCTCTAAGCACTATGGGACTTAACATCTCAGGTCATCAGTCCCGTAGACTTAGAACCACTTAAACGTAACTAACCTAAGAACATCACACACATCCATGCCCGAGGCAGGATTCGTACCTGTGACCGTAGCAGCAGCGCAGTTTTGGACCGATGCGCCTAGAACCGCTCGGTCACAGCGGCCGGCGGTCAGGAGTCAGTTGTGAGCATATCATCATCTGGGGAGGAAGAATGCAGGAGGATTAGATACGGTTTAATGCTACGTCGGCGATGAGGTTCTCAGAAACATAGCACGATCTCGGAATGTATAAGGACTGAAATAAAATCGACCGTATCCTTCTGAAGGTTAGGTACATCGTGAAAAAATTAGACATGGATGACCGGACATGAGTCTGAATCGCCATCCTATCAAATACATGCTAACTACTGCGCCACCTCGGTCGGTTATGATTTAGCAACCTAGGCCACAAGAGTGACTTTGTAATTCAAAAAACCATAGTTATGCAATTAAGGTAATTGAGAAATAATGGTTATGGTAATTAAGAGGAAACGGAGAAGCTCTGTCGTGGGAGTAATTTACAACAGGAACCAAGCACCATAAAAATTCGCAGTCACTCTAGTACTATTGTGTATTATACGCACCTGTCTAATATCGGTGGAGATAAAATTTACGTTTGAAAATTCCCTCATGGAAGTTTTGTAAATCGGAAGATAAACAACATGTAGAATGACAAGAGCAAAGTTTGTGAAAGGATAAACATCGTCGAACAGTTTATTCACACAATAGAAACCGCACGACTGGGATTCCAACACTGATTTAAAATATTATTAATGAAACGGAAGTTTCACTCAATTCAAGCAGCGAGGCAGCTTTTCAAAATGAACTCAAGAAAGAACGAAATTATTTCTACGAAAGACTATTAGTTTAAAACGGTAGCATTTGGTCAGTAGCACTATCATACTCTAATGTAATGAGTGAGTACAGAATGTATGCTTTCTTTTACGTCATTCGAATGGATGGGATTGTAAGAATAATAGACTTTCAAATGGCATCAGACATATGGTCTGCGACTATCACGTGCAAAATCTCTAATGGCCATGCGGCTATTAATTTACAAAATTAAACGAGTGATAAATGCGAAGCAGCACATTGTTATAAGACTGTCTCGGTCCTTCTAAAGTTGAAATGCTTATGTCAAAGAGAGAATACGCTATTATACAGCAGAGCTGCTCAGTTTCATTTAAAACTAGAACTATTTAAAGTTGAATGAATGAGATACGATGATCAACTGAAGTAAAAATTAAGCTGTTTACAGAAGGAACAGCGTTAGTTCAGTAAACACGTCTTATAATAGCAGTCATTCGTTATAACTGGTCGAAACCATGAAAATACTCTGGAAGCTTTAAATTCGGTGCAATAATGAAGTATTCGTGGAGAACTAGAAAGCACCACCATAAGTAAGAGTGGCATCACTAATAAATTATAGAATCAAAAAAGTTTAGCTCGTATTTTAGGTCCAGTCGCTAACAGTCGGAGAGTCTTACTACACCTCAAAAAAAAAAAAAAAAAAAAAAAAAAAAAAAAAAAAAAAAAAAAAAACCGAATCAACAGTTATGAAGGACAATTTGGAGTTTTTATATGATTTTTTTTTTCGAGTTACCAGTATAATGTCGTGCCTAGCGAATAAACTAGCGTTACACCTCCCAACAAAGGTGGCGTGGAACATACCACTTCTCCCTGCTTATAAACTGATCCATAAATACGAAAAGTTTTTAGACTTCCGATACCCACAAAATTAAAAACCAATTCGTTACTCCTTATTTATAAAGCCATGTTCATCAAATGTATGGCAGGATAATTAACATATGTGCAACCTACCATGTATGCTACATTGTACGTCATGGCAAATTGTAGACAAAGAATTTTATGTGAAACATACTAGCAGCGTTCGTACGCTTCGATTTTATTAGTTACTCAGGTGTTTAGGTAACGGTATGTCACTTATAGTGTCTCTGTTAAGTGATTTACAGGAAAGAATCATCTGACAAAACCTGTGTTTCATAATAACTGTTTGTTTGCAAATCCTGTTCTCGTTGCATGAACTCCAGGTGTTCTCTTTCACAACTCATTCTTTATGGCCATATAGATGTGTTTTCAGTTTGTTGTTGGTTTACGACATTCGACGTCAATGTGCCACGAGTATATCTTCGGACAAACGGCGAGTAAATTATTGTAACCACTGGTGATATCGGCTTACTGTTCGACAACGAATTACTGTCATTTGGGAAACTGCACGAAATAGTGGGGACATACTCACAAAAAATAATTTCCCGGCAGTGGACGACCGTTATGGTACATGATAATGGCTGCTATTTGCAGACAGTTCCCATCTAATATCATTCACATATAGTGCCCGAACTGCGGCGTAATCTGGTTGTTTGTGGTACGTACGTCACTTTTCATGATGAAGAGACTAGCTGCTCGTTGAGTTGCTTTAAAGAGGATATTATCGATACTGGGCGAAACAAGTGTACGTAACATTTTGGCGAAGAATACGCAGAGAGAAACTATATCTACTAGATATCAAAAGAGACTGTTAGATGTCGAATAAAGCACTGGAACGTGCCACGGAACCGGAGTACAAGGCTACTGTTTATCAAAGGTAAAGACATAGTTTGAAAAAGTACTGAAGATTTTTCTAATTACTGCATAGAACGCACAGACCTCACCACACAGAATTTGCATGTACTTAGCCCAGAGTAAAATGATGCAGTTGCCAAATATAAAAGCAGCGATGGTTACGGAAGTGAAATATTTTTCATAGAGTAACACGTTACTCAAGACTGTAGATCAAAGGACTACTGAAGTACTTAGGTGTAGACGAATAATGCTGCAGTAACAAAACTTTTCCTGTGGTATTTAGTACGTGCATGATAGTGGGAGATGTTGTGTTTCTACTTAAGTAGTACAACACTGTTGGAAGTGGTGTGTGGACCATAAGAAACCTGAGAAAAAATAAGTTGGAAACTTCTGACGTTTCGAAACGACGTTGCAAGCTGTGTGAACCGTGCGAAAATACTGAAAAGTCTTTTAGTGGTAGAAAGAAGATAACGGAATATTTGTTGAAGGATTCTTAAATATCACTGGTTCTCAGTGGATTTTTTATAGATAAAAAGTAGACGTTCTTTATTGATTTGTATGTACTAAACTTGAATATCACAAATAAAATTGTCTCCTCACTTTGCGTTACAAGTGAAATGGGAATTTACGTTTGACTTATATTATTACCATAATCAATAGGATATAAGCACTAATTGAACTTGCCAAGTTTATTAGCCTTTTTTACTTGCCTTCGTCTATAGTTGGTGGTAACTGGAGCATCAATTTAGACCTGTGCTGTGATAGTGCCACGCAAAACAACAAAGGATGCAAGCGCCCTCCATGAAAAATACGACCTCACCGTAACACCACCCCCTCCGAATTTTCCTGTTGGCACTACACACGCTGGCTGATAACGTCCACAGGGCATTCGCCATACTCTCACTATACGATCGGATCGCCACATTGTGTACCGTGACTCGTCACTCCACACAACGTTTTTCCACTGTTCAGTCTTCCAATGTTTATGCTTCTTATACCAAGCGAGACGTCTTATGGTACCTACAGGCGTAATGTGTGGCTTTTGAGAAGCCGCTCGACCATAAAATCAGTTTCTCACCTCCCGCCTAACTGTCGTAGTACTTGCAGTGGATCCTGATGCAGTCTGGACCTGTGTGGTGGTCTGGATAGATGTCTGTCTATTACGCATTACAACCCTCTTCAACCGTCGGCGGTCTCTGTCAGTCAACAGACGAGGTCGGCCTGTACGCTTTTGTATGGTACGTGCACCTTCACGTTTCCACTTCACTATCACATTGGAAGCAGTGGACCTAGGGATGTTTAGGAGTGTAGAAATCCCTCGTAAAGACGTATGACACAAGTGACACCCAATCACCTGAAAACTTGGAAGTCCGTGAGTTCCGCGGAGTGCCCCATTTTGCTCTCTCACGGTGTCTAATGACTACTGAGGCCGCTGATCTGAAGTACCTGGCAGTAGGTGACAGCATAATGCACGTAATACGAAAACCATACGTTTTTGGGGGGTGTCCGTATACTTTTGATCACATAATGTAGCAGCAGTCCACCGTCCAGTGTTCCGCTGTGCCATTAGAAGTATGTCCAGGTGGAACCGAACGCCGTGCTCATCACTGAATGGGGACACATCCAGGTGGGAATAAAGGAAGTGCATTTCAGAGCCACGCTGTAGCCAACGGCCGTAACGCCACGAAAGGCCCTGTAATTTTCGGTTCTCCAGTTTTCCAAAAGTGAGGCAGTCACGTTACGAAAACAATGCCAGGTGTGCAGCTGATAAGCGGTGGAATGGACCGCAGTGTGTGCCCGCCAAGAGCCGACATATCTGTGGACCAAGAAATATTCCTTATTCCTTTCATGATCGTCTCTACGCTAAGTTGTGGAAAATTCGTCTCTACGCTAAGTGTTGGAAATTTTTTACACAAATACTGAAATGTCGACTTCATTCCAGCACACTGCCTTAACAAAGTTTCAAAATGACAAAGAGCAGTAGTCAGTCGTCGTTTCCAGCCTAGCTTCATAAGAACGGATCCAGACTTTGAGAACTAACCAGCCGAAATCTGGATAAGCTCTGATAAAGCTAGGACGGAAACAACGACTGACGTCTGACCTTTACAATTTACAAAGTTATATCACAGTTGTGGAGCGTATTCTACTACCCGAATGGAAGGTAATTTGATTACCAAATAATACACTCAGTCCCAACTTATCGTCGCAATGATGGGACAACATTTTTTTCAGGTTCACTAGAGGTTCTTTGGGAATATTTCTTGACTAGGTACCAGAGCTGTTCCCTCTGTGTGTAGTGTTTTTCTCTTTCGCAACTGTCCCACTCACACAGATTGCGGTAACACTTAGCGTAACCCACGTGCAAATCCAACAGCATCACAATGACTTTGAAATCATTACATACTGGCCACTCACCCTTACTGTAATAAACACAATTTAAAACGGATTTCAGTATGGTATGACTTGCAGCATGTGCAGCATGGATGGATAGCCTTTTATTTCTAGTGGGTAATAGCACTATCTTCAGGCTTATTTGTTCTCCAAGATGACACACAAAATGAAAGAAGCATGCTTGTTTAATTGCTATAGTTAATGGTCATCTTCTTAAACCACGATAACAACTGCACAAATGTAACTAAAGTTACCAGGTTTGTTACAGCAGGTGCGGGGAATTTTTGCAGATGTGCAAACGTGCACAATAACAAAATCCTTCAATTCCAACACTTTACCTCAAACACATTCACTGCCAATGGCTATGACATTCGTTCCAGTAACAAGTGAACGAACGCAGCGCATTCCTGTCAAACGACAGATCCTTTTTCTACATACGACAGTGCTCAAGTGACAAGATGCTGTGCACAAGAATCATTGTGTATAGCAGTGTTGAAAAATTGTATTGCATATGCCCACCTTACTCACTTAATGGCACAGGATTGCCTGTCACAAGCTTTTGCGTGTAGCTCTTGTAATGTCCCATAAATGTGTCTGGGAGACATAAACCCCTTATTTACTTGGAACCCTCACCTAGGCGACAATTGTAGCCTTGATAATCGGATTCAGAACATCCAAATCTATAAAGTACGGCTACTTTTGTTTCTGCAAATGGTAAAAATTGAAAATATGAAAGTGAGTGTTGTAATTGTGACATTGGACAGAGCGATGACTGAGATAAATTAAATGGTAAGATGAATGTCACAATATTGGATACAGATTCACGTCCTCATTAAGTGTAGGTTACAGTCAAAGATAAAATATATACAGATAAGCACGTCACAAGTCTATGGATTGACGGGTGACAAAGAAGCATGACGTCACTTGTGATGATATAAGTGCCCAGCATTCGCAACGAAACCTTTTTACTGTTCGTGTGTAATAGTACTTTCCTGATGGTGACGGACTTGCACAAAACTGATCGTTAAGGATTTTCAACTTAGCTTTAGACTATGTGATGTTATTACGATCATTAATAAAAATTTATTTGCTTAAATCCTCGCCTTTAGTGATCAGCATTGAATTACTTGCCACTTTCTACAAGCAAGTTTCGGCATACATTTTCCAGAAAGCGTCGGAAACAAAAGACTTTGCTCTTTAAATTTTATCAATTATAAATTTTTAAGTTTTTTCGTAATTTATTGTATTCAGTTCAAGAAGTTCAGACGGTTGTGAGTTCTTTAACTGACAAGACTATCGCATCGTGGTTATTGGTTCTGAGAAACAAATTTCGTTCTACACTTGTTGGTATTGTGGTAACTCGTGTGTTATTGAGCCCCACATCAGACACAGTTAATGCGGTAATTCTCATGAGAACGCACGCTAAGGTGAAATATCGTGAATGGGAATTTACGTGAGGGAGAGGGGTAAAAATTAATAGATTTTTTTTGTTTGCTGGATGCCAGGCTTTACCATAATTACACGAACAAAAAATCACTTCTACTCTGGTTATACGCAAAACATAGGTTGACTTAGAGGGAAACACGGATAGTAGAAACAAAATAATCCATTAAAACAACAACAACAAACAAGAAAAATTATTAAATATCTGGTCGAAAGCCAGCTGGGCTGGCACAAACTGGTTCTCTCAGGAGCAGCCTCCTCTCTCGCCAAGGATATGGATCGCCCGTCAGCACTGTGGAGTTGACTGTCGGCGAGGTTCGATCGATAGCGAAGTGTGTCTTTGGCTGTTGTCTTGTTCTTCATCTGCGCTAGCGGTCAGTGCATGGCGGGTGACATAACAGTCGGCGGTGTTCCTTATGCACAGACAGAGACGGTTAAAGCCGATGTCCATTGGTACAACCGGTTCGTTAGCCTTTCAGGCAATAACGATACAAGGCGTCGCGTTCCTGACCGGTGTGAAGTTTTGCAAGCGGATGGATCAAAGGCGAGGCCCCAAGGAATCATATTTTAAACGGATGACTGGGGTCATCAGAAAAACTCGTTGACAGCAGAGTCAAAACTCAGACTAGTACTGGAATCAGCTGCAAAAGGAGCCTCAGTTAGGAAATGTAAAGCTGCCGTCAGGAAAGGAAACTAAGTCGAACCGTCGTGAGAGTAGACAACTAGAACGGAGCGAAATCCAGCAAATTCGGGAAACAGAACCACAACAGCATGGAGTAGACTGGGGTCATGACAAGACAGGACCAGCATCAAGGGCAAGTACGGACAATATCTTGACTGCTGTCTCTGATGACATTTCATGATGATTTCTTTCGGAGTGCCTGCATCTAAAGAGTCCGCTGAATTTGATCACCGAATCTCAACACACTACCAAAGTGAAGCAGGTATCCTCCACTCAACAGCTCGGTAGTTCTGATGTAGGCCTGCTCTCTTGCGCTTCCTAGGCTTTGAACTTGTGCTGTCACATCGTATCAGTGGCTGACGACGTATCAGGCAGCCATTTTTGGGTTAACGTCTCCCTTGACACGGTTCCCTTCATGTAAGGTGATTTGGCACGTCTATTGTGAAGATATGTATAGAAATCAGTATGATACAGTGGTTCCTTTGGTAAACGCAAATTCCTGGCTGACATCTCGTTTCGTGTATAGTTGCATCACGCTGGTGTCAATGGGGCACAGAAACTGATAACGTAAAAAAATTACTCCATAAATTTACTGATGTTGGATATCTGTTTCTTTCAAGTCATCGAATAGCTGCAGTTCCATTCTTCAATTTATAGAAGGTGGAACACAAAATTTCACAGTAAGGTCCTCCAGTGGGAAACAGTGCCATTTTGGTACGTTTGCATTGTTCATTACTTGCGTTTCAAGGAATTATATATACAAACCCCCAATAACCATTCAGTGGCCCACTTTGTGTGTAAAATTGCTGCATGCTTGTCACAATCTGTTTGTAACACTTTGGAATTCACTACAGTATGTTCATTTTAGTAGCACTTTTACTGTGAATTTATTTGTAGTGTGTACCAAGCATTTCTTTCAACAACGTTCCAAACATTTTCAGATCCGCAAGCTTCATTTCTCAACCAGTTTGTACTTAAACACACACACACACACACACGCATGCAAGCACACACACACACACACACACACACACACATACAATCACAATAAGATATTGTGATGAATACATTGATCTACAAACGAGCAGGGTTCTGACATCAGTAATTGGACTAGTGACTAGTGAGGAATTACCCATTGATCAAATAATACATAAACATAATGCTGTATACATTTCTCATAAATACGTTCATAACATCAGAGGTGAGTGACCTTATGAAACTGATCACAGAGAGTCTTCCTATTTGAATAAATCTTTAAAAAAATCCCCGTGACTTTTCCCACTAGCTATTGAAAAGATTCTCCACGAGAGAGGACTTACTCACACAGGGCGAATATCATAAGAGAAGGAAAAGCTGGCTTAATGAGCGCCGCCTCACAAGGACGGCCGCTAATTACGGATACTGAAGTCTCTGCGCCTGCAGACACTGCTAATTACAGACGAATGGCACCGGGTACAAGATCAAAGGCAACACCATCAATGATAAAAAATATGCCATTTACTTTCATAACCGCTTATTATATCCCGACAGTCATGTCCATCTTAGATTCTCAAATGTCTGACTATGGGGTCATGAGGTCGATTTTCATTGTTTTGTAAAGTACCCCACACTTCGTCCGTTGCTTCAAAAGCTTAGACATTACGAAATGGACTTTCGTTCGTAATTTAATAGCCAAACGAAAACTGAAAAATGACCAGCATAAAATCTAGTTCCGAAATTATAAAAATAGCTGATTGAATCTAATCAGAGTAACTAAAAACTAATTAGTGATTTAAGGGAAAGGTGAAATATTTCATGGAGATCTCGCACCAGCGAGGTAAATGAAGTGCCAAGGAATATAACATTACAGGGTAAAGTAACACTTCTCTGAGTTCTCTTTACATGTATCATACTTTTGATGGTAATAGAATATTTAAATTTATTCTATTCCAAGGGTTCTGAAGAAAACCAGAAATTAAATAAAACTTTGTACAGAAAGGACGGTCAAATTTTTGTGTAATGATTTCTTTGTAAATGAGAAATAAAATAAATGAAAGAAGTGTTTGATGTGCCTCTAAATTATGTTGAAAATCATGCTTTTCCTTCTATTTGGTCATTCCGCTTAAGGTCCTTCTCGATAGTTCCTCTTTGATATTTTACGGTAGATACTGTTTCTTACAGTTTGTCATCAGTAGTGTAATTGTACAGTAGCGGATTTCTTTTCCTGTAAGTAAGCAATGTGTTACAATTATTTACGTTCATGATCAACTGCCATAACCTGCACCATTCATCAATGTTCTAGATGTCATTTTGCAGATCGATACTGTCTTCTAGCGACGCCACATTCTTAAAGGGAACCGCATCATCTGCGGACAGTCGTAAAGGGCTTCCGACGCTTTCTACGAGATCATTTACATACAATGTAAACAGTAACGGTCCTATCCTTGGGATGCTCCTGGAATTACCTTTACATTTGTCCATTTTATTACGGTAAAAGCAACGTGTTGAGTTCTGTCTGCCACGAAATCTTAAATCCAGTTGCAAATCTGGTCCGATATTCGGTTTTGTCGTATTTTTTCACTAAACGGCAGTGCAGTACGGTATCTAATGCTTTCACGAAGACAAGAAACATACGACACGGTCAATCTTGGCGCCGGTGTCTACAGCGCAGTGGATCTCATGGAGTAACAGAGCGAACTGTTTCACAAGAAGACTGACAAAATCGAAGTTGATTCCTATAGAGGAGATTTTCGTTCTCCAAAAAGTCCTAATTCTTGAGCATAAAATATGTTCCATAATTCCACAACAAATTTAAGTCAACGATACGAGTCTATAATTATGACCACGTGTCCTACGACCCTTCTTGAAGACGGGAATGACCTTCTTGTCACAGGGTATTCTTCGTTGCTCCGACGAACTTCGTTAAATTGCTGCTAGAAGAGGGGCAAGTTATTTCGGATGATCTATGTAGAATCTTACAGTTATCCCATCGGCTCCTGATGACTTTCCTCTACTAAGCGATTTGTAATTGTTTTTCTATTCCAAGATTGGTCTGCACGTTTGACATTTCTGGACATTTCCGATGATATATAGATTCAGACGAATATTTATACTATTAACTTTCATTAGTCTTTGACTTTGATTATTTCTCTCTCATATGCCTTCTAATATACTCGTAAACAGCATTTGAACACTGGTTATTTGCACTTGATATACTATATGTACAGCAAATACTTAGCACGATTTATACTATTGAATGATTAATATAGCTATTTGAACTTATACAGAAAGACACTCCCTTGATTGTGCACTTAATGTACTACTATGTACTGCGCATACTGAGTCCTGCTGGAGTTACTACACGCTTTCATGCAACCAGTCTGCATGATATTTTGTTTCATAAGAGCTTCACATTTTGACTCTTATAATAGTATATTTCCTTAGATATCAATACACTAAATTAATCCACATCTGATTTGTTAACTGCTGTAAGGTTTTAGTCAGTGAATGAGACAGAGTGTTGTTCTATGGAAAAATGTAGTAAAGCCACAGACGTTTGGTTGAGAATTTCGGCCTTCAGCTTTGTTCTTTGATCAAGATAGGTTGTTTTTATATATCATGGGTTTTGAGTTGTTAGTTTTTCCGCAGTTTGCATTTTGGAAAACAATTAAAGAGTCTTGATGTAAAGATGCCATGAACGACATCTTATATGTGAGATGTATTGTGGCAGGCACTACCTGGTGAGCCTTAAATTCTAGAACTTTACGCAGTCTTCTACTGGAGAGGGCATTGTTCTGTCACTTCGAAAAGGTAGTGAATAGCGAGCACGGAAAACCAGCAGACGGGCAAGCCAGTAGAGTGAAAATCTACTGAAAGAGTCGAGGAACAGGAAAAAAGAAGAAATTAAGATAAAAAATTGAAACTTCTCCTTTAGAAAATTATATATTACTGTGCTGGTAAACTACATTATTTGATTTTCAAACAGCTGAGAAAAACTGAACGTACTGAGACATTTCTCTCTTTACTTATTCTGATCAACACTAAACTGACACACAATATTTTTAGCGCAACGAAGTCTGACTTTCAATAATCCCTACAAAGGAATGGCCCTGACTAACAATAACCAATACCTTCCATGAATCACTTACCTAACAAAAATCTTCGTTACTAGAAATACTGCAATACAGCGAGCACCCATACTGCAAAGTAAATAAAAGATTCGAACTACTGACGGCACTAACGACTGATAGGCATAGTTGGCAAATGAAAGCTTTTGGTAGAGATCAAACAATGCATTTACCTTAATGGTGTTCAAAGTCATCCAGTCTTACAAATTTCCTTTTTCTGACGGACACACGTCCAGATCGTCCGCTCTTAAGATTCTGCCATATCTCTCCCCACATCCACCACTGCTGGCAACTCACCTCCAACTGCGCAACGCTACGCGCTGTCCCCATCCTACTGCTCAACACTACAATAGCGCATATTCCAATAATGCCAACCAGCCACAGACTGCACACAGCACAGTCCGTGATTTTCATACATAGCGCTACATTGCGTTACCAATACAAAAACCTAAACAGCCTACTTACAAAGTGTTTAATAGTGTATCGAGAAGAGTATGTAATAGATGTAGCTATGTCAAATCAGTCGTGGGTTTTTCAGAGTGAATGATTTTTAGAGTATGTCAGTTTCATCAAAACGAATCAGTGTGATATGGTTAGGCGTATTTCTATTGTTGGAAGTTAAACGAACTAGATTAAAGGTCATCATATTTTATTCTATAGGATTCTTACCAGCTTCTCTGATTAAATTTGTTGTAAATGGTAACTGCCACACTATCCCAATGATTTATAAAAGAAGAGTTGAGGCTGACACAGAGAAAATGTTGCAGCACGGGATGACAATTTACTGTGAGTTCATATGATTATCCATTGTTAGTGTCTCCAAAAAATAGAGATTAGATTTGGTTGGCGTTGCAGCCCAGACAAATTAGTACAGTGACTGGACCAGAAACTGATAAAATATTGAAACTAAATGAGTCTCTGCTAAAATTTCGTGTTAATAAGGCCCGATCTTCTACTCTGGAAACATTCCGTAGGCCGTGGCTAAACTACGTCTTCTTTCCTGCTGGAGAGCTTGACTAGCAAGTTTCGCAGGTGAACTTCACTGAAGTTTTGCATGTAGATGAGTTCTGCCGGAAGTAATGCCGTGAGGACAGGTCATTAGTCATGCTTGGGTAGCTCAGTCAGTAGAGCACTTGCCCACGAAAGGCAAAGATGCCGTGATCGAGTCCCTGTGTGTCACACAGTTACAATATGCCAAGAGGTTTCACATAAGCGCACACACTGCTGTGGAGTGAACATTAATTCTGCTTACTACGAGTGATTTGCGATTATCAAGTGTTAAATTTTCATCAGAAGATTGCGCTCGACAATCCATGAAAAAGTTAATACATTTGTCTTAGTTTAAACACAAATAATTTCTTTTCAGACAGAGAGAGAGATAGAGAGAAAGAGAGAGAGAGAGAGAGAGAGACCAATGTACTGTAAACACAGCAACTAATTAAATCATTTGTAAATATGATGAAAATTAATGTAACTGTCTAAGTGCTTGGTAACTAAAGTAAAATAAATAATAAGACAACTTGAAAATTTTGTAAATATCTGACTCTTCATTTCTTGTCCATTAGAACGTAGATAACAATTTTTCTGCAGTATCGCAGAAAATTTCGCAGCAGTTTGAAATACGTCATGGAGAGGTAATGAAAATGTTGTCACTGAGTAATAACCTGTATCGAAATCATTTGTGTCTCCCAAATAAATGTTTGCTAGCGTTTATTATAACAGTTAGGCGGTAACGTATTTAGACAAATCGTAGTTATTAGTAGTGTTGCTAATAATAGCAGGAATCCACAAGTCGTGGTAGAGTTTGCAGCGTAGCGACAGAAATCTAAAATTATTAAAAATGGACCGTAATTATACCACCTTTCCCTCAAATCAAAACTCCATAAATTACCATTTCAAAGAAGAATGAAGGTTAATTGAATATTGAGTTAATTTTAAAGCATTATTTACGTATTGTGCGTGTTGTTTACAGAGTAATCTGAATATTTCATAGTTGTAAGTAGGATGTTTAGGTTTTTTTATTGGTAACGCCGCCACCACGTAGCGCTCTGTAAGAAAATCACTGGCCCTGCTGTGTGCAGTCTGTGGCTGGTTTGCATTGTTGTCTGACATTGTAGTGTTGGGCAGCGGCAGCTGGATGCTAACAGCGCGTAGCGTTCGCAGTTGGAGGTGAGCCGCCAGCAGTGGTGGGCGTGGGAAGAGAGAGATGGCGGAGTTTTGAAATTTGTAAGAATTGATGTCATGAATTGATATATATATTATGACTATTAAGGTAAATACATTGTTTGTTCTTTATTAAAATCTTTCATTTGCTGACTCTGCTTATCAGTAGTTAGTGCCTTCAGTAGTTTGAATCTTTTATTTAGCTGGCAGTAGTGGCGCTCGCTGTATTGCAGTAGCTTGAGTAACGAAGATTTTTGTGAGGTAAGTGATTTGTGAAACGTATACTGAGAGAGACAAACATTTATTTTAATACATCAGTGACAGATGTTTACATAATTACACCGTTGGATAACGTCACACTTATGAAATTGTATTTGTCTGTACTTTGTGAAATGTTCATATTTTTTCGGAACCATTGTGATACTATAAAGGGTTTGAATGATGTATTTGGTATGGTAACATGATTTTTAAAGTACGTTTGAGGTAGATGACTCTTTGACATGAACAGAGATTTTTTTTAGGTTTTGAATTTATTGGACGATTTTGAGAGTTCACTGAGGTGTTATGATGTTATTATTACAATGACTATGTGTATTATGCTGTTGCGGTATGTCAATAAGCTGATGATATATGAGTTATTTGATTATGCTACGTATCTGTTATGATGAAATATTGAAGAAGTGTCGGCGAATAAGGTAAGGAACAATGAGTAGTGGTTAGGGACTCTGGTTTGTGAAAAAGGATGTTGGAAACCGAGAATCGTAGTTTAAGAGTTATGAAATGTGTGTATATGCCTGAACGTATCACTACGCTGGCGAAAATTTTTTGGACACTATTATATTTAAAGGATTTTGTTTCTACAGATTTATAACGCAAATTCTCAACCTGTGAAAATATTTTTATATGAGACTGTCACTGTAGCGGAAACTGCTGTCGTAAATATTTCGGTATGAAAGGTAAGTGACCGTGACGTAATGCGTCGTGGGCACCCAGCTGTGCGATAGTCGCCTGGGAAAAAAGCCATTAATGTGTGCCTTTCAGAGGCACAGGTGAAAAAAAATGGGAGGCCATTATCCTCGCTATTGACAGTCCTTTGTAGAAAGCACCGCAAATACGATACGCTTATTTCTTGGAAACATTCTTACATCTGCACACCTGATTATGACAAGTGCCTTTCTACAAGAGATGAGAGAATTTGTACTAACTTACGAAATGTCGCATGACTATTGAATGATATTTTTATGCTTTGTACATAGTTGCTTATTTCATTTGATATCTGTTTTCCAGCTGTGTTGCAGCATTGCTTTTATAAAATAAAATTAAATGCATTTGCTAATGTGAACACTTTTTGTCAACAGATCTATTAAATAATTATTTTATGATCCACATTCTTCGAAAAAGGAGCTCTTGGAATGGAAAGAGCAATAAGAAGCGACTAATAACAGTAACCGTATACATAATTTTCTTTTCAAGTACTTGGTGATTTGTTGTAGCATTAGTTTTTGTGGTGCACCACTTTAATTACATAGACATTAAGATGTGAATAGACATTGTCCTTATCTGCATTGTTGTCTTTAGTGTAACATTTTTTCTGCTTGAGCTTTGTCATGTTTAGGTATAAGTTATAGCATTTGCTGTTGCTATTTGCCATGCATAGAGCTACTGAATGTCACTTTGTTTTACTAGGTTAAGCCAATTTTAGTACTGATTTATTTTTCTTGTTTGCTGCGCATTGCCTTATATTAGTTGTAATATTGCTGCCTTTTTTTGCCAATTTCCATTTTATTGTCATTGCAGTTTATATTAATTGTTTTGTGCCGCTGCATTCCCTCGTCCCTTAGTTAAGCATCTGAGCTCAGTAAACTTAAGTTAGCTTAAGAGGGGGTAGCCTATATAAGAGAATGAGTTGCGATGGATTTGAAGAAATGCACTGAGAGGTTATATGAGAAAAGTACGGAAAGCAGGTATAGACAGGACTTTTTGGAAATAATGAAGAGCGAAGGGAGATCTTTGAGAAGTAAAGAAAGTTTTGTTTGCAAAATACTGCAGTAAAAAACAAACCCTGCCCTTTCCTTGTGTTATACCACTATGTGTTTGTGTACCCTTGTGTATTTATGTTCTTCCTGTCTTTATATGTTTATCTGATAAGACTTATATTGCAGATTTTTTCTAATACTAAGCTGCATTCACTATGATGAGGAATACTGTTATCCTCAAATATAATCTGCATTAATAACATGTTATTTACTTTGTAAAGATGTTTACAAATTATTTATTCTGTTTTGCTCTAATGCTCATGTGTGAAGAAGAGGTTTCAAAAGTTATTCTGATCTTTTATGTATGTACTTATGTCATAATTTTTGTAACACTGATGTATTTGCTATTTCGATTCTTTTGTAAAGCCTGTACTACTACAAATGTTATCTGTATTGTTATGTTCTTTAATGATATATTTTGTACCTTTGTTATTGTATTCTTATGTTATAAAATTGTAATTGACACCAGTACGTCAAATTAAGTAACTTGTAAATTACATTTCACTGCACACATTTCTGTTGGTCATAGTATATGCACAAGTAGGGACTGATAGTGTTTGCAAGTGTATTGATAATTCAGCAAGGGACTGGTTAACAGCATTGCTGGTTCTAAGGACAATTCCCAAAACTTTGTGAGTGGACAAGTGGTGGGTTATGGACTTGCTATATTATCCACAAGACTCTTCAATGATGATTGTGCGCCTGCACAGTAGCAACAGATGGCTGCTGGCATCTCTACAAGGACTACAGTGGGTCTACATCTTTGATGACCCACCAATACCATTATTTCTACAAGGACTGCAGTGAGTCTGCACGTCTGGTGGCCCACCAATACCATAATCTCTACCAGGACTACAATGGGTCTACTTTGTGACGACCTACCTACCAATATTCTTTAAAACTTCTACTGACTCTGCTGTGGGTTTGATCTGTTGTGGAACATTACCTGTCTGCATGTCCTTCCGTTGGAAGGACAACACGACTTCTTCAAGAGTGCATGGAAATCCACTACTTCCGTGTGCATTCTCTTTCATTGCTCAGTCTTTGAGAAAAACACTGATATTTTACTGTGATGAATGATCAGGACTGTCTATTTGGACTGTGATAAAATTTTAGCTTTTGACTAACATTGTACCGATAAGTGTGTGCATTTCATTTCTTTGTTATTGTAATTATGAAAAAAAATTTCAAATCTGTATTGGCCACTGCCCAAAACAATATGTAATTTTTTTTTGAGGGGAGCATGGGGGCTATGTAAGTAGGATTAGGTTTTTTCATTGGTAACGCCGCCGCCACATAGCGCTCTATATAAAAATCACTGGCTGTGCCTTGTGAAGTCTGTGGCTGGTTTGCATTGTTGTGTGCCATTGTAGTGTTGGGCAGCGGCAGCTGGATGCTAACAGCGCTTAGCGTTGCGCAGTTGGAGGTGAGCCGCCAGCAGTGGTGGACGTGGGGAGAGAGATGGCGGAGTTTTGAAATTTGTAAGAATTGATGTCATGAACTGATATATAAATTATGACTATTAAGGTAAATACATTGTTTGTTCTCTATTAAAATCTTTCATTTGCTGACTCTGCTTATCAGTAGTTAGTGCCTTCAGTAGTTTGAATCTTTTATTTAGCTGGCAGTAGTGGCGCTCGCTGTATTGCAGTAGCTTGAGTAGCGAAGATTTTTGAGAGGTAAGTGATTTGTGAAACGTATAGGTTAATGTTAGTCAGGGCTATTCTTTCGTAGGGATTTTTGGAAGTCAGATTGCATTGCGCCAAAAATATTGTGTTTCAGTTTAAGCACAGTCTTGTACAATTTTTCTAAGGGGCGTTTCATAGTCTATGGGATATGATTGACCTGATGGCATCTGAGACGATAATGTATATCATGTACAATGACTGATGCCGCCGATAGTTGGCAATGGACTGTAACATCCGGAACTATGAAGCGACTCACGTGACAATACTATACACTTCTGGCCACTAAAATTAGTACACCAAGAAGTAATGCTGATGATAAACGGGTATTCATTGGACAAATATATTATACTAGAGCTGACATGTGATCACATTTTCAGGCAATTTGGGTGCATAGATCCTAAGAAATGAGTACCCAGAACAACCACCTCAGGTCGTAATAACGCTTGGCCATTGAGTGAAACAGAGCTTGCATAGTGTGTACAGTTACAACTGTCTATGCAGCTTCAACACGATACCACAGTTCATCAGGAGTAGTGACTGGCGTATTGTGACGAGCCAGTTGCTCGGCCACCATTGACCAGACATTTTCAGTTGGTGAGAGATCTGGAGAATGTGCTAGCCAGGGCAGCAGTCGAACATTTTCTGTATCCAGATAGGCCCGTACAGGACCTGCAACATGCGGTCGTGCATTATCCTGCTGAATTGTAGGGTTTCGCAGGGATCGAATGAAGGATAGAGCCATAGGTCGTAACACATCTGAAATGTAACGTCCACTGTTCAAAGTGCCGTCATAGCGAACAAGAGGGGACCGATACGTGTAACCAATGGCACCCCATACCATCACGCCGGGTGATACGCAAGTATGGCGATGACGACTACACGCTTCCAATGTGCGTTCAACGCGTTGTCGCCAAACACAGATGCTACCACCATGATGGTGTAAACATAAAATGACGGTTTGCTGTTCGTGCACCCAGGTTCGTCGTTGAGTACATCCATCGCAGCCGCTCTTGTCTGTGATGCAGCGTCGAGGGTAACCGCAGCAATGGTCTCCGAGCTGATAGTCCATGCTGCTGCAAACGTCGTCGAACTGTTCGTGCAGATGGTTATTGTCTTGCATACGTCCCATCTGTTGACTCAGGGAACGACACGTGGCTGCACGATCCGTTAAAGCCATGCGAATAAGATGCCTGTCATCTCGACTGCTAGTGATAAGAGCCCATTGGGATCCAGCACGGCGTTCCACATTACCCTCCTGAGCCCACCAATTCCATATTCTGCTAACAGTCATTGGATCTCGACCAACGCGAGCAGCAATGTCTTGATTCGATAAACCGCAACCTCAATTAGGCGACCTCTATCAAAGTCGGAAACGTGATATTACGCATTTCTCCTCATCACACGAGGCATCACAACATCTTTTCACCAAGCAACGCCGGTCCACTGCTGTTTGTGTGTGGGAAATCGGTTGGAAACTTTCCTCCTGTCAGCACATGGTAGGTGTCGCCACCAGCGCCAAACTTGTGTGATGCTTTGAGAAGCTAATCATTTGCATGTCGGTTAAATTTAGGGTCTTTAGTCTGTCATCTACGTGGTGCAGCAATTTTATTGGCCGGTAATTTATTATGAAATCACTTTATCAGACTAAGTTGAGGGAATCGGATATAGAATAGTAACATGAAAGATGTAAGACTATTCAGTAATGAGCATCAAAACTGGTTGTTGAACACCAAAGAAAAGAAGGAAATGAAGTGTGTGCTTGCTCGAGATAAAAAATCGAGAGAAGAAGCTGCTTGGTTTCTGACCAATAAGAATAGAATGGACCATCACAGATTGTGTTCAAAATGACAACCAGTAGTGGCAACACACACTTCCAGTCCATACCGGACGACTGCAGAAAACACGTTGTTATATCATCGGGTGTAGGTGGTATGTACTTGTAGAAGGTGTCTTTCAGTTTTTCCACAGAAGAAAGAAGTCAAATCCGTGGAACGGGATGGCCGAGCTACAAATCCACCGGGTCCAGCCCAGCGACTGGAAATAGCTCATCAAAACAAGCTGCAGTGCATCGTGCGCTATGAGTTGGACAGCCATCGTATTGCTACCACAGCTTCCTCCTAGTCTGCTGAGGAACATCCGCGGAAGATAGTCTGTTAGGAGGCTTTGATAACTGTGCGCGTTCAGTGTTCCGTCTATGAATGACAGCTCTATGGCCTGATGGTTCACCATCCCACACCACACGATTACACTACGTGGACGCTGACGTTCCACCTGACGAAGCCAACTATGATTGCCGACGGACCAGCAGTGCAAGTTTTGGCGGTTTACCTCACCACGATTGGTAAATGTGGCTCCATCTGTTAACGAGATACGTGATACATCTTCTGGAGTATCCTGCTTTAATGCCTGTGTACAGAAAATAAAGTTCTCGTAATCGTTTCCATGCCGTTATTGATGGAGATAGATGTGATGGGGATGTGTGGAGCACCTGCCTGACTCATGCCACTTCCTCGCGTGGCAGTTTAAGTGGGTATCAAAGGCCACAGCAGCCACAGTATTAATTTCCCCTCTTCAGTCTTCGCTTGTTTCCTTCTGTTACAGTACCAGTTTTACGTAACAGGTTCTTTCTTACGCTCCCCTTACACCATGAGCATGTCGCCTTTTTCTGAATTGGTAAATCCCATCGTCCAGTTGATTGGACTGTCGTACACTGACTATTGCACTCAAGGAACACGGAAGCACACTTAAATAAACATAACAAGATCGTACACAGCAACTGCAACTATGCAGGCTGAATGACACAACCAAGGGTTGGAGTGGGAACTTTTCGTACCACGATATCTTGTATACGACTCGAACTAGAAACCTACAACAAATACTGCTGACATTGTAATTTACTCTACTTTTAGTTTTTTATTGACTATAGGCATTGTTCCATTTAACACACTGCACGTTTGCACAAAATAAACACTTCCCAAGTATTATTACAGTCAGTTTACTCGTCAACAATACGATTCCCTGCCTACCAATCCATTTTCTGGAAACCGCACGTCAGTAGGACTTTGCATTTTCGCTATATCTGCGGTGCAAATTTCAGGTGATTTATTCTGTATATACTTAGTGATCCAGCTCTGGCGAAGTTGGCACAAAGTACCTGCAGTTGGACCACTTGTTTATACTGTTTATAATATGTAGTGATATAGACAAACCTTCCTCATGCAGCAGTCTCTGCTGAGGAATATCCGCGGAAGATAGTCTGTTAGGAGGCTTTGATAACTGTGCACGTTCAGTGTTCCGTCTATGAATAACGGGTCGATGACCTAATGGTTCACCATCCCACACCACATGTTTGCACTACGTGGACGCTGACGTTCCACCTGACGAAGCCAACTGTGATTGTCGACGGACCAACAGTGCATATTTTGGCGGTTTACCACACCACGATTGGTAAATGTGGCTCCATCTCCTAACGAGATACATGTTCTGGGGTTTCTGCTTTAATGCCTGTGAACAGAAACTAAAATTCTCGTAACCGTTAACATGCAGCTATTGATAGAGAGAGAGCATACAACATGAGCATGTCGCCTTTTTTCTGAATCGGGAAATCCCATTGTCCAGTTGCTTGGACTGTTGTACACTGACTATCATAATCAAGGGGAGTGTCATAGGACCGTTGCTATTCACAATATACATAAATGACCTGGTTTATGACATCGGTATTTCACTGAGGCTTTTTGCAGATGATGCTGTGGTGTATCGAGAGGTTGTAACAATGGAAAATTGTACTGAAATGCAGGAGGATCTGCAGCGAATTGACGCATGGTGCAGGGAAAGGCAATTGAATCTCAATGTAGACTAATGTAATGTGCTGCGAATACATAGACAGATAGAACCCTTATCATTTAGCTACAAGATAGCAGGTCAGCAACTGGAAGCAGTTAATTCCATAAATTATCTGAGAGTACGCATTAGGAGTGATTTACAATGGAATGACCATATAAATTTGATCGTCCGTAAAGCAGATGTCAGACTGAGATTCATTAGAAGAACCCTAAGGAAATGCAATCCGAAAACAAAGGAAGTAGGTTACAGTACGCTTGTTTGACCACTGCTCAAATACTGCTCAGCAGTGTGGGATCTGTACCAGATAGGGTTGATAGAAGAGATAGAGAAGATCAAAAATGGTTCAAATGGCTCTGAGCACTATGGGACCCAACTGCTGTGGTCATTAGTCCCCTAGAACTTAGAACTACTTAAACCTAACTAACCTAAGGACATCACACACATCCAAGCCCGAGGCAGGATTCGAACCTGCGACCGTAGCAGTCGCACGGTTCCGGACTTCGCGCCTTGAAAGTTTCGAGAACATACCTTCACCGAAGAGTCAAGCAGTATATTGCTCCCTCCTACGTATATCTCGCGAAGAGACCATGAGGAAAAAATCAGAGAGATTAGAGCCCACACAGAAGCATACCGACAGTCCTTCTTTCCACGAGCAATACGAGACTGGAATAGAGGGGAGAACAGATAGAGGTACTCAGGGTACCCTCCGCCACACACCGTCAGGTGGCTTGCGGAGTATGGATGTAGATGAAGATGGAACACGTAAGCACACTTAAGCAAACATAACAAGATCGTACCCAGCAACTGCAACTATGCAGACTGAATGACACAATCAAGTGTTGGCGTGGGAACTTTTCATACCATGATATTTCTTAAACGACTCGAACTAGAATCCGACAGTAAATACTGCTGACATTGTAATTTACTCTACTTTTAGTTTGTTAATGACTATAGGCATTTTTCAATTAAAACACTGCACGTTTGCACAAAAAGCACACTTTCCAAGTGTTATTACAGTCAGTTTACTCGCCAACAATACGATCCCCTGTCTACCAATCCCTTTTCTGGAAACCGCACTTCAGTAAAACTTTCCATTTCCGCAATATCTGCTGTGAAAGTTTCAGGTGATTTATTCTGCCGAAGGTGCCACAAAGTACCTGCGGCTGGACCACTTGTTTATAATATGTAGTGATATAGACAAACCTTCCTCATGCAGCAATCTGTTTATTAGTGAAAACCGTATCAATATTGTAAGACGTCGTGGTCTCCTGACCTTCATTGCTTACATATTCCGCCCTCACAATCATATTGCGCACATCAAGACGCTTCATTCGAACCCAAACTCGATAATATAAAGTCAATGTTGTATGAATTCATGTAAACGATATGCAATTAACAAGCAAATGCACCGTGGTTGAAATACTCAAGGCTGGCGTACACTCATACATTCCAGACACGACGGACACAGAAGCTTTTAGTTCAGGAGAGAAACCGCACAACGGGACGCCAGTCCCTTCAGAGGTGGACCCAGCCTATGTCGGCCGGTGAGCGCCCGTGTAGCGGACAGCGTGGGCCCGAGTGAAAGGGGGGAACAACCCCGTGTTCGGCTTAAAAGCAAATTGCGCTACATTGTGTGGGAGCGGCCAGCCTACGCATTCTTTACACATACTAAGCAGTTTCAGAGATTTCACAGGAAGAGAGCAAACGCCAATGCTACAGGTTTCCGTATTGGTCGCCTTAAACGAAACGTTATTCTTCCGTTTCAGAAGAGCAATGCTGATTGGCAGACGATATTTCTGACGACTTGAGCTGAAGGAATAGTGGAAGAGACCGAAAGATATACCCCTTCACGTCTGGTGTGGAGAAGCGCCGTTCCGTTGTCACTCTGGGAGCGAGGAACAAGTCTTACCTCAGTACTTCATTGGGAGAGCACCTCTGTCGAGAGCGAATCGAAGTGCTACTCTATATTGAGTCCTTGCAATTAAGCTTTGTTCACTGAGTTGGCCGACACACCTATAGTGCAACGTGAACGGACAGAGTTCTAATTAAACGCCTTCGAGCGAATTTTGAGTGGCATCGCAGTGGACTGATTATCTGACCGATATACCACGCCAATAGACTAGGGGCGAATAGGAATCCTTGACTTCATCAAGGCTTAGGGAGAGTTTGATTGGCGAAGGTCAATCCAGATAGAACGAGAGTTATCTTATTTGTCAGCAGCGAGCGGCGCAGACAGCAGTCATCACAGCTTACGGTATTGTGCGCTACAGCCATTGCGAGCCCCATATTTACTCCACAACAGTACACTTCACTGCATTCCACACGCGACAGCCTCGACCGTATCTAGCAACATTCTAAAGGATAATTGTTCAAGTTGAGTAGGCGCGCCTCTCAGCCATTCTGCCAAGTCAACAACCATCTTAAACTTTGTATAGAAATTTCATTAGCGAATCCTATCCTTGAGAGGTAACTTCACATTCCAAAAAGAACCAGGATATAAATTGTTCAATTCATAACAAAAAGTGCCATTGTGAGTTCTCATTATTTTTGCAAAATAAATAGTAACTTTCGTTAGTTTCATGTTTTTCTTACACTAACTAGCACTACTCCAGTACCCAAGTATCCCACTAGTTATGTAAGAAATTTTTTGAATTTTTGTGTCATTTCCTTGCAGCGGCGACCACAGAAGAATTTATTGCTGAAAGGAATTCAGGCATTTCTCTTTAGAACGTTAGGAGCGTCTGTCTGACTTCTGTAGTAGTGTGGGGGTGGAAATTGCATCTTGCAGGAGCCACAGGGTAATCCGTTACGCAGAATAACAGAATAACAGATCAACCCCACACCTCAGAAACTCCCTGCCGCATGTCCTGAGATTATCCTTCACAGATAGCCAGAACAACGCGGCTAGGAACCTTAAGTGTCATAGTTCAGGCAATTTGCCTGAAATTTCGGTAAATTATATACAGGGTGATTATAATTAAAGTTATACTTTCAAAACGCTGTAGAAGTAACACCACTAGTCAGAATGACGTCAAATTGAAACCGAATATTATCGGAGAAAGGGGGGAAACGTATCGCAGAAGAGAAAAAAATAGTGCGAAAATTAGACAATGCATGGCGCTGTATGTGTAAGAAAACGTAAATGAAAACACCTGTCATGCGCACGACCCACTGAAGTTGGTATAAACACGCCGGGTACACGGCTTTTCCTCCTTTCGCGTCTGCGACGTTTGCCATGACTGTCTCAATGAAGGATCGCACTCTACTTGTAAAGCTGTATTAGAAGAATGATGACTGTGCACACGTCGCTCTGCGGAAGCTCCAGACACTGAGGTGTTGGGAAAAAGTGGTAGGTCCGATGACTACCGTGGTAAAGAAAATGATTCGGAAATTCGAAAAGAAGGATTCTTTAGGTGTGCAACCTGGTAGAGGGCCCAAACGAATTGATTCGACGTCAGTGGAAGCAATGGCCACAGCAATGCAGGAGGAGACGAGTGGTGGTGTACAAACGTATAGTGCATGCAGAATTGATCGAATATTGGACATACCTGTGAGCACGGTGCGTTAAATCCCACAAAACAACCTTCTATGCTATCCATTCAAAATTACCTATGTGCACGAGTTGCTTCCTGTTGACCTGCCAGCATAAGAAACCTTTGCTTTAGAATTTCTGGCTCGCATGAGAGTGGACAATAATTGGTTGTGGAAGATTTTGTGGGCTGACGAAGCCTACTTCCATTTGATAGGGTATGTCAGTACACAGAATTGTCGAATATGGGCAACGGAAAATCCTCACTCAGATCAACCAGTACCAGTCCATCCTGGAAAGGTCACTGTATGGCGCGGGTTTACGGCATCATTTCTCACAGGCCATATTTTTTCGAAGAGGCAGGTGCATCTGGTCCTGTTACTTGTACCGGCACTGGTAAACGCTGAGTGCCTCTTGCGCAAACACGTCATTCTAGTTCTCTAACCGTTTGGATGTGTGGATGGGATCATTTTTATGCAAGATGTCCCACCTCTGCATATAAAAATCCAGTTAAGCAGCTGCTGAGGCACCATTTAGGAAATTCTAGAATTATCAGCTGCCATTTCCCTACAGCCTGGCCGTCCCGATCACCTGATCTTTATCCGTGTGACTTCCGGCTGTGCGGCGATCTGGAAGACGTTTTGTTGAGTGTTTCGATTGCAAACGTAGCTGCATGAAGGCACGCATTGTGCAACACCTTCTGAACGTGACCCCAAAAACACTTCGATAAATTGTGGAACATGCTACTTCTCAATTTCAACTTGTTGCAGAAAACGTTGGACAGCATATTTAACATGTTTTGCTCCAATCACACGGAAATTAACAATTCGATCTGATTTTTAGCGATGCTTTTTATGCGGTTTTAGGTCTCAGGACAACTAAAAACCGATTTTTGCCATCTGATGTAACAGGACCTTGCCGTGGTGGATGGGCTTACGTAACTGACAGTATCACACCGGTACACCCATGCACACTGTGTAGTATAGTTTGTTTAACGTCAAACGTGCACCTTAGGCATTGTTGTATGATCCATTTGTCATTTGTATTCGACCACTATTAAATTATGATGCTTACAGCGCCATCTAATGCTACATTTTGTAACTATTTTTCTTCTGCCGTACGTTTTGCCCTCTTCTCCGATAATATTGCGTTGCAGTTTTACGTCATTCTGACCAGTGGTGTTATTTCTATAGCGGCTTCAAAGTTTAGCTTTCATTATAATCACTCTATACTTAAACATTCCTCGTGAGTCAATCTGTCGATTAATGGAAACCGTATAAAATCACTACAGTAATTGCTGAGGTGAACCTTCACACTCAAACAGAAAAGCCTGTCAAGGGACTTCAGTTTGTAATATGTAAGCGAATGTAAGTTGTGTATACACGCACAGATTCTGGTAGTAATCACTTCCTGTGGCTCCACGGTTTGTTGCACGCGATTCCGCCGACATGTGTGTCCATAACCCTCCCCAGTTTACCAACTGGTGAAAAGGGAACTACAGCTTAACGTCGAATCCGAATCACATGTCGTTTCTGGAAAACCTCCACATAACTCAAATGTTAAAAAGACAACCGAAAAATTCGATGCCGCAAACATTCAGTTTCCAGGCACGCACTTTATTGCTTGACAATCAGTTCCGATTTATGTTCTGGATGTTACAGCCTCCTATGTAGCTGATCAACTTCTAGCACCCTTCAATGACACCAGTTGTCACTCCAAACGCCATCTGAAGATTGATTGAACTGATAGAAAAATATATAATACGCTGTCATCACCACTCAGCGAGCCGACCTGTTAGCCTCGCGGTCTCACGAGCTGCTTTCCGAGCGGAAATGCGTGCCGATATTCTGCACGAATCCGCCCGATGGATTACTGTCGAGATCTGATGTGCCAGCCGGTCTGTGGATGGCTTGTAAAAGGGTTTTCCATTTACCACGGCGAATGGGGGCTGGTTCCTCTTATTCTGCCTCAGTTACACTATGTCGGCGATTCCTGCGCAAAACACTGTATTCGCATACAGTGGGGTAACACTCGTCTGGTATGAGACGTTCTCGGGGGTGGGGTGGTGGAGGCCGTGCACTGGGACCCATCTTACAATAAACCTGTGTTCAGTGTGGGGCGGCGGTGGGGTTGGTGGACTGCTGTGGCCTGTTGTGAACCACTGAGAGCTACGGAGGGACGAAGCCTATGCGTCGTTTCTAGATCCCCGGTTCAATACACACTCACCACTCAGCGATAGTAAATTGTCTAGACAAACTTTCGGGAATCATTATATTGGTGAAAAACTTATCAAAATCCCTGCAGCAGTTCCGAAGATAAGCACGATCATACAGACAGAAACAGTCTAGTGGATGCAGCAGTTCACAGATTTCATCATGTGCGATTTCGAAATCTTAATACACTTTTCTTCAAATTTTAAGGATCTTTACTATTACTACTAAAATTATCACGTCAAGTTCTTGCATCTAAATGTGAACATTTTTTAATTACCATACATGTTTCATAGAAAATAGAGTCAAAACACTTGTGCAGAACGTAAAAACCACAGATTTGGTAGAATATAGAGGTACTTTGTAACCTCATGTAAATTATTAGTAGCAATTCACAGTTGAAATTTCACTTACAATGAAGATCTTTTCACAAAAATTAAGTTTTTCGATGGATTAACTGCGTTATACAACGTAATATCTACATGTTGTATGTAGATTAAACAGATCGTGAGCTAAATTGACTATTAAGTGCAAACAGGTCAACAGAATGTTGAAATATAAACTTAACCAACATTTAACAATTATAATTTGACTACTGTTACATCGGCTTATACCACAAATCCCATTCTCGCCCATTGGACATATTTGTCAAACTAATTCGCTTGAGGCTTAGACTATATGATTGAAATGATTCGAAAAAATAGCTTGAAGTAAATCGGATTGTGGATGAATGTGATCCTGTACTTACTTGTGGGCTCGCTTTGTACCGTCAGAAGCCCAAAAGCAATGTTATCGTTTAGGTCCCCATAGGCCAGAAATTAACGGAAAATTTAATGATCGAGAATCCAATAATTTGCAGCTTTATTCTGTTATAGAATATCGAACATCTGAATTTGATTAGACACTGAGTTTCACAAAATTGGCACGGAAATAAGTTACTCGCATACCGCAAATTCCCTGATATATTTCCGATGAGGTACTGACTGTGGTATTTACGGTGCGGATACATAGCTTTCAGTAGGAATTATGAATGTGTGTGTGTGTGTGTGTGTGTGTGTGTGAGAGAGAGAGAGAGAGAGAGAGAGAGAGAGAGTGAGAGAGAGAGAGAGGGGGGGGGGGGAGGTGAGGAGAAACGGAGACAGAAAATGTGCATTATCACAAGCGTGTCCTCCACTACACTGCGCACTTCCATTTGCATTCTTTCCGTGGTCTGCTTAACTTATAATCCATATAGTTTTTAGTCATTCTAGTTTCAAATCTTTCCCTCTTTTCCGTTTCACCAATACCAGGTCATACGTTTTAATATTTTGCACTTGTTTTCAGTGCATTGTTTTACATTCTTACATACTTCTTTTCATACCGCACAGTGCATAGTCTGAATGTTACATTACATTTAAATACCATAATCACTCCATTATGTTTCAGGGCTTCTTATATATATATATATATATATATATATATATATATATATATATATATATATATATACAAACTAAACGAGCAGCGATAGAAATACACCGTTTGTTGCAATATGCTTGGGACAACAGTACATTTTCAGGCAGACAAACTTTCGAAATTACAGTAGTTACAATTGTCAACAACAGATGGCGCTACGGTCTGGGAAACTCTATAGTACGATATTTTCCACATATCCACCATGCGTAGCAATAATATGGCGTAGTCTCTGAATGAAATTACCCGAAACCTTTGACAACGTGTCTGGCGGAATGGCTTCACATGCAGATGAGATGTACTGCTTCAGCTGTTCAATTGTTTCTGGATTCTGGCGGTACACCTGGTCTTTCAAGTGCCCCACAGAAAGAAGTCACAGAGGTTCATGTCTGGCGAATAGGGAGACCAATCCACGCCGCCTCCTGTATGTTTCGGATAGCCCAAAGCAATCACACGATCATCGAAATATTCATTCAGGAAATTAAAGATGTCGGCCGTGCGATGTGGCCGGGCACCATCTTGCATAAACCACGAGGTGTTCGCAGTGTCGTCTAAGGCAGTTTGTACCGCCAAAAATTCACGAAGAATGTCCAGATAGCGTGATGCAGTAACCGTTTCGGATCCGAAAAATGGGCCAATGATTCCTTTGGAAGAAATGGCGGCTCAGACCAGTACTTGTTGAGGATGCAGGGACGATGGGACTGCAACATGGGGCTTTTCGGTTCCCCATATGCGCCAGTTCTGTTTATTGACGAAGCCGTCCAGGTAAAAATAAGGTTCGTCAGTAAACCAAATGCTGCCCACATGCATATCGCCATCATCAATCCTGTGCACTATATCGTTAGTGAATGTCTCTCGTGCAGCAATGGTAGCGGCGCTGAGGGGTTGCCGCGTTTGAATTTTGTATGGATAGAGGTGTAAACTCTGGCACATGAGACGATACGTGGACGTTGGCGTCATTTGGACCGCAGCTGCACACGGCGAACGGAAACCCGAGGCCGCTGTTGGATCACCTGCTGCACTAGCTGAGCGTTGCCCTCTGTGGTCCCGTTCCCAGTCAGTTGAAATTTTTCAAACAGATCTTTTATTGTATTGCTTTCCGGTCCTTTGGTTACATTAAACCTCCGTTGAAAACTTGGTCTTGTTGCAACAACACTGTGTTCTAGGCGGTGGAATTCGAACACCAGAAAAATCCTCTGTTCTAAGGAATAAACCATGTTGTCCACAGCACACTTGCACGTTGTGATCAGCACACGCTTATAGCAGAAAGACGACGTACGGAATGGCGCACCCACAGACTGAGTTGTCTTCTACACACCTGGAAATTGAAATAAGAACACCGTGAATTCATTGTCCCAGGAAGGGGAAACTTTATTGACACATTCCTGGGGTCAGATACATCACATGATCACACTAACAGAACCACAGGCACATAGACACAGGCAACAGAGCACGCACAATGTCGCCACTAGTACAGTGTATATCCACCTTTCGCAGCAATGCAGGCTGCTATTCTCCCATGGAGACGATCGTAGAGATGCTGGCTTGCCATGTCATTTCCACCTGGCGCCTCAGTTGGACCAGCGTTCGTGCTGGACGTGCAGACCGCGTGAGACGACGCTTCATCCAGTCCCAAACATGCTCAATGGAGGACAGATCCGGAGATCTTGCTGGCCAGGGTATAGGCTTACACCTTCTAGAGCACGTGGGGTGGCACGGGATACATGCGGACGTGCATTGTCCTGTTGGAACAGCAAATTCCCTTGCCGGTCTAGGAATGGTAGAACGATGGGTTCGATGACGGTTTGGATGTACCGTGCACTATTCAGTGTCCCCTCGACGATCACCAGAGGTGTACGGCCAGTGTAGGAGATCGCTCCCCACACCATGATGCCGGGTGTTGGCCCTGTGTGCCTCGGTCGTATGCAGTCCTGATTGTGGCGCTCACCTGCACGGCGCCAAACACGCATACGACCATCATTGGCACCAAGGCAGAAGCGACTCTCATCGCTGAAGACGACACGTCTCCATTCACGCCTGTCGCGACACCACTGGAGGCGGGCTGCACGATGTTGGGGCGTGAGCGGAAGACGGCCTAACGGTGTGCGGGACCGTAGCCCAGCTTCATGGAGACGGTTGCGAATGGTCCTCGCCGATACCCCAGGAGCAACAGTGTCCCTAATTTGCTGGGAAGTGGCGGTGCGGTCCCGTACGGCACTGCGTAGGATCCTACGTTCTTGGCGTGCATCCGTGCGTCGCTGCGGTCCGGTCCCAGGTCGACGGGCACGTGCACCTTCCGCCGACCACTGGCGACAACATCGATGTACTGTGGAGACCTCACGCCCCACGTGTTGAGCAATTCGGCGGTATGTCCACCCGGCCTCCCGCATGCCCACTATACGCCCTCGCTCAAAGTCCGTCAACTGCACATACGGTTCACGTCCACGCTGTCGCGGCATGCTACCAGTGTTAAAGACTGCGATGAGCTCCGTATGGCACGGCAAACTGGCTGACACTGACGGCGGCGGTGCACAAATGCTGCGCAGCTAGCGCCATTCGACGGCCAACACCGCGGTTCCTGGTGTGTCCGCTGTGCCGTGAGTGTGATCATTGCTTGTACAGCCCTCTCGCAGTGTCCGGAGCAAGTATGGTGGGTCTGACACACCGGTGTCAATGTGTTCTTTTTTCCATTTCCAGGAGTGTATATCTTTCACACCACTTGCAGCGCCATCTGTTGTTGAAAATTGCAACTACTGTAATTTTTGAAAGTTTGTCCGCCTGAAAATGTACTGTTGTCCCAAGCGTATTGCAACAAATGGCGTATTTCTATCGCTGCTCGTTTAGTTTTTATTGCCGTTTCAAATATACCGGTCATGTTTGAAACACCCTAACATTACCGCTGGATATATTTCGTAAACCACATCAAATACTGATGAACCGATTCCACAGACCGAACGTGAGGACAGGGGCTAGTGTAACTGGTTAATACAAACCATACAAAAATTCACGAAAGTATGTTTTCCAACACAAATCTATGTTTTTTTAAATGGAACCCCGTTAGTTTTGTTAGCGCATCTGAACATATAAACAAATACGTAAATGGCACATACTCACGTAGAACAACAAACCAGTTTACAGAACAGGCAACACATCCAAAAAGCAAAGACTAACAATTGCCTACAGAACAGAGAAGTCCACACAAAAGAAACCTGGGCAAACTAATATAAATACAGATAAACCACACATTTTGAATCTTCTGAATCTTATGTGAAGACTCCAACTCATTTTACATGGAACAGAGAAGTATACATTTCAACATCCAATACACTGCTCACAAAATGGCACTTAAGAGCAAAAGCAGTCCTTACACATGTGGAGATGATCTCGTGGACAAGAAACACAGATCAGTAGAAATAAACACTGACTTAAACAGTCAAATTCAGCAATAGCCGTCCACAGAAGCTTACAATAGAAGAAAATTAGCGTATACAAAAGACCATAGTGGAAGGAAAAGAAATGTTGAATGAATACATACTATATGCCATGGAATCCTGTTCTCAGCTCTAAAGTAATTATCAGAAAACCATGGCACTTAACACACCATACCCAGCACACACACACACACACACACACACACACACACACACACACACAGAAAGATACACCCCCACAGCGTAAGGTCACCACATGGTTCAAAATTCCCTTCCAAAACGCCTAGAACAATATGGCGGAACAAATGAAACCAATAGCGATACAGTGTGTGTTATAATGCTCCACCAGACACCCTGTAGAAGCACGAGAATGCGAGATGTACACACTCTTACATACATAGTATACTCCCACTCCTTAATCAACAGTTCAGTTAACCTAATCAGCGTTAGCAAAATTTCAACACATTATTAGAAAAATAGTACTCTGTCATAGTAAATAAAACAACGTATCTTCGTTTACAAAACAACATAATGTAACGACAATAGTCCTACAGAAAGAAAAAAAAACATATATTTGGCCTGAAAATAAAAAAAGAAAAACAATGAATTTGAGAAACTACATGAGGATACAATGATAAACTCTTATTAATTTGCAGATGACATACTGGTAGGCAATAGCTGTAGCTGTACTGCAAATACGAAACGTACTCGTGAACGTCAGTATGTAATAATGAGGTACATATATATTCTTCATGTTAATACTTCTGCCAGTAGTTAATACTAATGTAAGTACCACAATCCAAAAAATAATATCACATTGTGTAAATTCTTTTTGTATTTTTCAACAGATAATAAAATCCACTGAAGACAGAAATTTCTCCGAAACACGTCTGAGTAGTGAAACAAGAAAAATTATATTTGCTGAAGGCACAATCACATTATTACCTCCGCTACCTCTGTTGCGGATCAATCGCCATATGAGCACCAACAATTTGCCCACGTTGAAGTCCCTTAGGTCAGACATAGTACGGTCAGATTACAGATGACACAGTTCTGACGATGACTGACACTTGCAACGTATTGAGGATACTGCGCAGGTACCTTTCGGTTCTAATACAACAGAGCAACTTGCAGTCCGGAATAACATCTACGCTTATGTTCAAGCACGCACATGTCGCTTTATTTGTTCATGAGACCCAGAAAATACTAGATACAGGCTCACAGGTAAATGCCATTTTCCTTGACTTCCGGAAGGCATTCGATACAGTTTCTCACGGTCGCCTGATAAAGTAAGAGAGTACGGAATTTCAAGCCAGCTGTGTGACTGGACTGAAGAGTTTTTAGCAAACAGAACACAGTATGTTGTTCTCAATGGAGAGATGTCTACAGATGATAAAGTAACCTCTGGCGTGCCACAGGGGAGTGTTATGGGACCATTGCTTTTCGCAATATGTACAAATGACCTAGTAGATAGTGTCAGAAGTTCCATGCGGCTTTTCGCGGAGCATGCTGTAGTATACGGAGACGTTGCAGCATCAAAAAATTGCAGCGAAATGCAGGAAGATCTGCAGCGGATAGGCACTTGGTGCAGGGAGTGGCAACTGACCCTTAACATAGACAAATGTAATGTATTGCGAATACATAGAAACGGAACGATTTGAAGTGGAAAGATCATATAAAATTAATTGTTGGTATGGCGGGTACCAGGTTGAGATTCATTGGGAGAGTCCTTAGAAAATGTAGTCCTTCAACAAAGGATGTGGCTTACGAAACACTCGTTCGACATATACTTGAGTATTGCTCATCAGTGTGGGATCCGTACCGGGTCGGGTTGACAGAGGAGATAGAGAAGCTCCAAAGAAGAGCGTCGCGTTTAGTCACAGGGTTATTTGGTAAGCATGATAGCGTTACCGAGATGTTTAGCAAACTCAAGTGGCAGACTCTGCAAGAGAGGCGCTCTGAATCGCGGTGTAGCTTGCTGTTCAGGTTTCGAGAGGGTGCGGTTCTGGATGTAATATCGAATATATTTCTTCCGCCGAGAGGTTCTAGGCCCTTTAGTCTGGAACCGCGAGACCGCTACGGTCGCAAGTTCGAATCTTGCCTCGGACATGGATGTGTGTGATATCCTTAGGTTAGATAGGTTTAAGTAGTTCGACGTTCTAGGGGGCTGATGACCTCAGATGTTAAGTACCATATTGCTCAGAGCCATTTGAACCATGTATATTTCTTCCCCCGAAATATATGTCCCGGGGAGATCACGAATGTAAAATTAGAGAGATTCGATCGTGCACGGAGGCTTTCCGGCAGTCGTTCTTCACGCGAACGATACGCGACTGGAACAGGAAAGGGGAGGTAATGACAGTGGCACGTAAAGTGCCCTCCGCCACACAGCGTTGGGTGGCTTTTGGAGTATAAATGTAGAAGCAGATGTAGATCCCTGTAGATTTTTGGGTGGCCTGCCTTAACTGCAGCTTCCTGTGTGCATGAAGTGGTTTCACGCGTAGAAATTTCAGCTGCCACAGACGACCGCTGCAGAAATCGTGAGACGGGATATGGAGGTCTCGAATCGCAGCGGCCGTGCCGAAGCACCGGGCCGGCAACCCGAATCAGTGGGGGAGGCTGGCGCAGCTGCCCCTGGGGACCGCGACGGGCCCCCGGTTCCTGCCTCGGCTGCCACCTCCGCCTCCGACGCCCCCGCGCGGGGTCGCCGCGGCGCTCCGCTCAGCGCGTCGCGTCCCACGACCCTGGCCGCCTCCGGCTCCATCTGTATTCCGGCGGGCGGCGGCGGGATCCCGCGCTGATCCCGCGCCGCGCAGCCTAACTGCGGTTCAATCGACCGGCACCCTGGCGCAGCGCTTACCAAGATTTCGTCAGCTCCCAGAGGTGCCCCGCCGGCCTGGGCTAACGCCGGCCGGAGAGGAGCCGCCGCTCGGAGCCGGGCCTGGTTTTGTGTCTTCCTTCGCCGCTCCCGTGCTTAAAGAGACCGCTCGGAAGACCCTTTTGCTGAATTCCAGACCTGGGTGAAGCCATTGCACCGAAACTTTGCAGCGTCAACGGAGGCTGATGCTATAAATGTGGCCCTGAAATGCGTACGTGTTCTGCACTCTTACGTGAAGCGAATTCCCTAGAGACAAAATTTAGCCAGCGGATGGGACAGTCTTCGCAAATGCATATTTTTGATATAAACTCAAGAGCCAGCTGTACGACCCGGATATTCTCGTTGTCTGGTAGCAGGCGAATGACAACCTCCAACCGCCGTTCATTTTGTATGGTCTGCTGAACATAACGAGTACAGTAAAAATGAAGCGTATCGCCAAATAGCAGACGCTGTGTGTCCAGAAGAGCGGTATGGTGTCACGCAAGATCATGGTTACCCGCTCTATCGATGAACCTTTTACCCAACACTGTGTGACAGATTTATTAATTTGGGTAGTGAAACTTCGTTGCAGATTAAAACTGTTTGCCAGACTGACACTCGACCACGGGACTTTTGCCTTTCGCGGCCTCAGCCAGGAAGTTTCATATCAACACACACTCCGCTGCAGAGTGAGAATTTCATTCTGGAATTTGGAATGTATTTTTACGTTTCTACTACTTTTGGATAACATTTAAAGTTCCCCGTCACTAAATGTAATGCATTCCTGTTTAAACCAAAATGTAATTGCGTGAATTTATCGCAGTCAGTCTTCTTCTTCTTCTTCTTCTTCTTTCTTCTTCATCGTCGTCTTGTCCCACGTCACGTAGGGACGCCGTTGCTCTTCTGGATCCTTCTCCTCCATAGTACTATATCCACTGCTTCTTCCATCTCCCTTACGTCTCCGAATATCTTATCCTTCTACCTCGTCTTCCTCTCCTTATCGCTCCTTCAATCTTTATACTCTTTCCTTTTTCTCTGTAAGTGTCCGTACCACCATAGTCTGCTCTCTGTATCTTTTTCCCCCCTGGGTCCCTCTTTCACAACTCCTCTAAAAAATCATTTCTAATCCTGTCCTTCCTTGTTACCCCACACAGCCACATCAGCACCCTCATTTCCGCCACTTCTATCTTCCTTTCCTGGGATACTGTGATTGGCCATGTCTCTAACCCGTATATCATAGCAGGCCTTACCACCGACTTGTACACTTTCCCTTTCAACCCAATGCTCACCTTCTTGTCACACAACACCCATTTTCCGCCAGTTGTTCCCACCACAGTTTATTCGCTGTTGTATCTCACTTTCCAGTCCTCCGTCCCTCTGTATGTGCGACCACAGGTATTTAAATACGCAGACCGATTTCAGCTCATCATCCTGGATCTTACAAGACCTCGTCTGCACATCCTTCAGTGCTAAATATTCTGACTTTGTCCTACTAATTTTCTTCCCTCTTTCTTCTAGTGCCTTCCTCCAATCCTCCAACTTTACTTCAAGTCTGTCGATACTTTGCTCACAATGAACCACACCACCCGCAAACATCATATTCCACGCGTTTCCTTCTTCTCATCTTTCACCAGCACATCCATAATCAGGTCAAAGAGGTAGGGACTAAGCGCAGACCCTTGATGTAACCCTACTTTTACTGAAAACTCCTTTGTCATGCCCACACTATTCTCACCTGTGTCATTGATCCTCTGTACATTCCTTCACTAACCTCACATACTTCTCTGGCACGCCCTACTCTGTCATGCTTCTCCATATTTTGTCTCTTGCGACTCTGTCATATGCTTTCTCCAAATCAATGAAAGCCATATGTAGATCGACTTATATCTCCCCGTGTCTCTCCACTATCCTCCTTAAAGGATGTGTTGCATCAGTCGTTCCTCTTCCAGGCATGAACCCAAACTGTTCTTCACACACCACAGTCTCCGTAAGTATTCTTGCTTCTATAACTCATTCCCAAATTTTCATTTAGTGTGCCATCTGTTTAATACTTCTATAGTTACTGCAGTCCTGCACATCACCTTTCCCCTTAAATATTGAGATCAGTACACTAGTTCTCCACTCGTCTGGCATCTCCTCCTGTCGCCAAATCTTCTTCATTAAATCCCAAAGGAGCTCCATTCTCTTTTTACCAAGACACTTCCATACCTCAATGTGAATCTGGTCAGGGCCAACTGCCTCCCCATTTTTCATCTTTTCAAAATCCCCTTCGACTTCATCTGTACTTATATCCATCGTTAATCCTTCGTTTGCCCCTTCTTCCTCAGTTTTCACTCTTACATTTTCTTCATTCAGCAATTTCTCGAAATAATTCAACCACCTTTAGATTATTTTTCCACGGTCATGCAGAATTATTCCTGTTTCATCTTTCATTTGTTTTATTGCTGTTAGATCCTTAGAAGCTTTATCACTTGATTTGCCCATCTGTATCAGTTGTCTCATATCCTGATTTTTCTGTAGTTATTCATCTGCCTCCTTTACTGATTCAGCTTTAGCTTTATCCACGGCTCGTTTTGCCTCCTTCTTTGCACTTTTGTATGCTTGCCCATCCTCAGCACTTCCGGACATATCCCACTTCCTCTTAGCGTCCTTCTTTTCCTTCACAACCTTCTGCACCTCTTCATTCCACCACCATTCTTCCTTATCTTTTGGCACACCTCTTCCACATGTTAACCCAAACCCTTCCTCCCCGGTCTTCCTTACAACAGCACTATTTAGTTTCCACCACTCCTGCACACTCTCTGCCAATTTTACCTTTTCCAGTACTTTTCAACTAAACTTCTCGATAAAATTTTTATCCTTTAATCTCCACCACTTAATTTTGCTTCCATATTGATTTATGTGCTTCTCTCTTTTACATACTTTCATCTCATAATCCACTAAAATCAACTTATATTGTGTTGCTAATCCTTCACCGTATATGACCTTAGTATTTCGCACCTCCCCACTATTTTTTCTTCTACATAATATGTAAGCAATTTGGCATTTATTTTCTCCACTCCTGTATTTTAGTTTTTTCTCTTTTTCTTTGGAAGTATGTATTCACTAGATCAAAGGTCACTGAAAACTCCACTAACTTTTTTCCTTCCTCATTTCTCTCGCCATACCCCCATCCTCCATGCCACCTCTCTTCCCCACCTTTCCTTCCGCCAACATGACCTTTTAGATCCCCTCCTACTATCACTTTTCATTCTCTTGCATTCCGACCATTACTCCATCGAAATCTCTCCAAAATCTTTCCTTCTCGTCCTCCGAACATCCCGCACGGGATGCATATGCTCTCAGCCCTGTTACCATTTTTCAGTCAACATCATCTTAACATACATTATCGTATCATTTACTCTGCTGACTTCACATACCTCTCCTTGAATCTCTCTGTGTAAAATAACTCCAACTCCATTTCTTGATTCCGGACTTGCACTACCATAAAGTAGCTTATAGCCTTCAGCTAAGATCTTTGCCTTATTGCCCTTCCACCTTGTCTCTTGCACATACAGAGCCTCTATCTCCCTCCTCCTCACCATATCTACTATCTCTCTTCCCTTTCCAGTCTTCGTTCCCACGTTTAGAGTTCCCACTCTGATCTTGAACACCTTTGGATCCTTCGCAAAACGCCTCCCACGGAGTTCCGAATGGAAGGCTACCACCCCGGAACATTTATCTTAAGCATCCATCATTCCTCTTGCTTTGGCAATATTCTTACAGCGGGATGCCCTTCCTGCCGCAAACCTCCTTCCCTTGTTAGAGGGACAGAGGCTTCCTAGTTTTGGTCCGCCCTGTGTATTTTATTTCCTCAATGCCCACCATATCTGGTGAGCGTTCCCCTATCCACTACCCGGGGAGGCGCCCAATGGGAGACTAGCAACTCTACACGCAGTCAGTATCTCTATGAAATAAAATCAATCTCCGTGAGCAGTGTAGCTCAGCAATGTAGAATACTTAACTGTAGATCGGGACGTTTCGCGTGTAGCTCTTTCCAAGAGTTCGATTCACTTTTTAGGTTCAATCAGCGTGTGTAATTTTAAATAAGAAACACGTACATCTTAGTACCTCTCATTGCAGATGTATTGCATCTAGTGACATAGATGTAGCACCTCAAAGCCTCGAATTACAGTGAGGCTCACCTCCCAAAACTCTATCATTTAGATACATTTCATGACAATAGTAACATTGTCGTCAGTTTAGAATCTACTGGGTATATTTAAAAATCATTAAATCTTGTTAATTCGACGAACTGATGGAAATGTTACAGCTGATATTATTCCATTCGCTTAAGCATATTGGTGCAATATTGTTTTTGGTACACGAAATTACATGACAAATGCAGTACAAACATTAGATAAATTTGGTACAGCATTCCTTTCATGTTTTCTAAGTTAAATAAAAAAAATATTTTTACCTGTATTAACAGAAGTTCCGGCATTTATATAGAAAGAAAGTTTTAGTCATTTCTTTATAGTTTGTGGTTGATAATAATTAAGAAAATTTCATACATTCCGAAAATTATTAAACATCGTTGCATACGTACATCATACTGACGTAAAATAGCTGTAGACAAGATAAGCTAAGCTTTGGCGTATTTTGACTGATTGCTGAAAATGTGTAACCATTAAAACATGATTTCATTATCTGCTTATTACAATAAATGTGAGAATTTCGGACAAGCCTACCAAATACCCGAGTTCTATAGGTTTGGTGCATTGCTGTTCAAGATCATATACATTACAAAACATTCACAGGGTAGGGATTACTGGTACTAACATAGTTTTCACACTACAATGATTCTGTTGTTGGGAATCTGGGTGATTACCTGTCCTAAATTGTCTAAGAATTTTGGTTTCAATCGATGCAGGAAACCTCCGAAACTGTTCTCTTATCTATCAGTACTCACATAGGTTTGTCAGCACCCTTAATATTTACCACGGTCCCAGAGGGTTAAAAGCTTGCAAGAGCAATGTCTTTGGTGGATGTATCTGCGGAGAAGAAAGTGAAAATACTTGCAGACAACTGTAACGAGAGATATGCCTGAGTAGCTTTCTGTTTTCTTCTGCATTTTCGTGGGCAACGTAGCATGACGAAATCAGAGAACCAAGACAATTATTAAAAACAATGCAAACAGTCAACCCCTTTCCTTTGTATGAAACCTCCCATCCAGCTGGGTGCTACTGACGATGCTGAGTGGCAGGAATGCGAGGTAGTAAGTAACTATGACTTAAATTAATGAAGCATGTCGCACATCAAACATACAGCGATGTGCTTTGGCAGCTGTTCAACACCGTACGTGTGAGAAACAAGAATTAACGGTAGGATTGAACGAAACGACACGTGTCAGTAATAGTGGCCAAAATACCCTGTTTAGCCGCCATTGGTGAAGATATCAAATAAATCCGTCAGTCACCCACTGTCCAGTTTTGCTGTGGTTGTTGTTGTTTCTGTCTTCAGTCACAAGACTCGTTTGATGCACCTTTCCATAAGCCTTTTGATCTCCGAATAATTACTGAAACATACATCCTGTTGAACATGCTCACTGTATCCATTTCTACAATTTTTACCCCTACCCTTCCCTCCAACACCAAATTGGTGATCCGTTGATATCTCAGAAAGTGTCTTATCAACTGAGCCCTTCTTTTAGTCTAGTTATGCCAGAATTTCTTTTCTTTGCAATTTTGTTCGGTATCTCCTCATTGGCCTACCCATCACATTGTCAGCATTCCTCTGTAAAATACCTTTCTAAAGCTCCTGATCTCACCTTGTCTGAACGATTTCAAGTCCTCGTTTCAGTTCCAACAAGGGCTCACTTCAAATACCTTCAAAAATTACTTTCAAACATTTAAATCTATATTCCATGTGAACAAATTTCTCTTCCACAAGAACGCTTTTCTCGCTATTACTAGTCCATATATTATATCGTCTCTACTTCTGGCATCATCATCTATTTTGCTGGTCAAATAACAAAATTCATCTACTAATTCTCTCACCACCGACTACATTCCATTACCCCTGTTTTGCTTTTGTTAATGTTGATCTTATATCCTCTTGAAGGTTCCAGTAAAAGTTGTAAATAACATTTGGCCCCCAGATTTTATTGTTGCTATCTTAAAAATTACAAAGCTATTACTGCAGTCAAAGTTGTCAAAACACTTCTCTAAATCTACAAATTCTTAAATGTAGATTAGCCTTTCTACAATCTATCTGCTAGGTAAGCCGTACGGTCACTATCGCCTATCATCTGCCTACATCTCTGCGGAACACAGCGGAGATTAGCTTCTACCAATTTCTTCCAGTCTTCTCTAAATAATTCGAGTCCATATTTTGTAACCATGACTTACTAAAGTCATGGTTCGCGTACATTCTTACCTGTCAGTACCAGTCTTCTTTGAAAATGGAATTATTATATTTTTCTTGAGGTCTGAGTGTACTTCACTTGTCTCATATCTTGCGAACCAGGTGGAGAATGACTCGCTCTCCACTTAGATCTTTCAGTGCTCTGAAATTCTTCTCGTAGCATCGTCTCCTAGTACATTTGTCTTATCTTACTTTGATTTCGTGTTAATGTTCGTTTTTATATATAGACATTCTATACAGTATATCCCCTGCAACTTTCAACTTTCACTTTTTTTCTTAGTACTAGCTTGTCATCTGAACTCTTGATATTCATGAAGATATTTCTCTTTTGTCCGAAGGTCTCTTTAACTCTCCTGTAGTCTGTAATTGTATTTCGCCTAGAACGAAATATTCACTCTACACCGGAGTGTGCGCTGATATGAAACTTCCGGGCAGATTAAAACTGTGTGCCGAACCTACTTCGAGTCTCGGTCAGGTACAGAGTTTTAATCCGCCAGGAAGTAAATTTCCCCTAGTCATACCTGCTCCTACAGCCTTGTTTGTCCTCTAAATAATCGTGATGACCAATTTCACACTTTATCTCAGAATTTAGAAGTTTATTCTCTATCGCGTGTTTCATTTTTTTTTTACCTTTTCATAATTTCTCTTGCTGCCATCGTCCGCTTACAGGTCGCTAACGCAATTATAAAAGCTATCTGGAGACGCTGTAGTTGTAGCGCGGTTTGAGTGGCTTTTCAAGCATTAGAGCCTGTACTTACTGCGACGTTATGCTACATTCCTGGAAATTGAAATAAGAACACCGTGAATTCATTGTCCCAGGGAGGGGAAACTTTATTGACACATTCCTGGGGTCAGATACAGCACATGATCACACTGACAGAACCACAGGCACATAGACACAGGCAACAGAGCATGCAAAATGTCAGCACTAGTATAGTGTATATCCACCTTTCGCAGCAATGCAGGCTGCTATTCTCCCATGGAGACGATCGTAGAGATGCTGGATGTAGTCCTGTGGAACGGCTTGCCATGCCATTTCCACCTGGCGCCTCAGTTGGACCAGCGTTCGTGCTGGACGTGCAGACCGCGTGAGACGACGCTTCATCCAGTCCCAAACATGCTCAATGGGGGACAGATCCGGAGATCTTGCTGGCCAGGGTAGTTGACTTACACATTCTAGAGCACGTTGGGTGGCACGGGATACATGCGGACGTGCATTGTCCTGTTGGAACAGCAAGTTCCCTTGCCGATCTAGGAATGGTAGAACGATGGGTTCGATGACGGTTTGGATGTACCGTGCACTATTCAGTGTCCCCTCGACGATCACCAGAGATGTACGGCCAGTTTAGGAGATCGCTCCCCACACCATGATGCCGGGTGTTGGCCCTGTGTGCCTCGGTCGTATGCAGTCCTGATTGTGGCGCTCACCTGCACGGCGCCAAACACGCATACGACCATCATTGGCACCAAGGCAGAAGCGACTCTCATCGCTGAAGACGACACGTCTCCATTCGTCCCTCCGTTCACGCCTGTCGCGACACCACTGGAGGCGGGCTGCACGATGTTGGGGCGTGAGCGGAAGACGGCCTAACGGTGTGCGGGACCGTAGCCCAGCTTCATGGAGACGGTTGCGAATGGTCCTCGCCGATACCCCAGGAGCAACAGTGTCCCTAATTTGCTGGGAAGTGGCGGTGCGGTCCCCTACGGCACTGCGTAGGATCCTACGGTCTTGGCGTGCATCCGTGCGTCGCTGCGGTCGGGTCCCAGGTCGACGGGCACGTGCACCTTCCGCCGACCACTGGCGACAACATCGATGTACTGTGGAGACCTCACGCCCCACGTGTTGAGCAATTCGGCGGTACGTCCACCCGGCCTCCCGCATGCCCACTATACGCCCTCGCTCAAAATCCGTCAACTGCACATACGGTTCACGTCCACGCTGTCGCGGCATGCTACCAGTGATAAAGACTGCAATGGAGCTCCGTATGCCACGGCAAACTGGCTGACACTGACGGCGGCGGTGCACAAATGCTGTGCAGCCAGCGCCATTCGACGGCCAACACCGCGGTTCCTGGTGTGTCCGTTGTGCCGTGCGTGTGATCATTGCTTGTACAGCCCTCTCGCAGTGTCCGGAGCAAGTATGGTGGGTCTGACACACCGGTGTCAATGTGTTCTTTTTTCCATTTCCAGGAGTGTATTTGTTGTGTGAAGACGAGGAATCAAGTGGCAGAAATTTGTGCCTGCACGATAATAAATATAGTGTAGCGTCTGAAGAAACTCAAATCTGTTCTCCAAAATATGTTTCCCTGAACCGTAGCTGTTCGTTGCATCTACATCTACATCCAGATGGATACTCTGCAAACCACACTTAAGTATCTGGCAGAGGGTTCACCAAACCACCTTGCAATAATTCTCTGTTATTCCACTCTCGAATAGAGCGCGGAGAAAACGAAACCTGCATCTTCCGTGTGACCTCTGATTTCGCTTGTTTTATTATAATGATCATTTTTTCGTATGTAAGCCAGCGTCCATAAATTTGTTTTCGATTTCGGAGGAATAAATGTAAATGTCGTGTGACTAGCGCCTCCCGTCGGGTAGACCGTAAGTCTTTCGATTTAATCCTAGTTCGGCGACTTGCGCGTCGATGGGGTTGAAATGATGTTGACGCCGCCAGTAATCGAACCCGGGCCCTTAGGACTGACTATCAGTCACGCTTCTTTTTTTTTCTTTTTTTTCCTAAATTAAAGAGTGTTCAGTTATGAGTTGGTGGAGACAAGGCGGGCAGGGGTCGAACCCGAGGCCTGGCCGCAATGCCTCCCCCGTCCCGTCCCTGAATCACTCCCTCAAACAAGCTTTGTTATTTATGTTTGTTTTATTTTATTATTTTTATTATGTTTTTTTCTGCACCAGGAACAGGGTAAATGAACAAAAGATCTTTATTGGTACAAACTTAAATACAAGAAAAATGCCATCCTTCGCTGTTCGACTTCACTGTGGGCGGGTTGTAAGTACTGCCAGAAATCAAGGCGTGATTTGTCGCCATCATTATACATGTAGATGATGGTCCATCCCTTGACCCATACAATCGCATGATTTTTGGTGGCGGGGAAGTAAGTATTCTCAGGATGGATAAATGTCCATGGGTCAATCGAGTCCGGCGGAACACGGAGGTAACAGGCAACGAACTGTCGGGCAAGTTTCCAGCCGTCACTGGTGGCAGCACAAGTCAGTTGATGGACATCGTCATCCAGGAGGTGGCAGATGGAGCAGAGTGGAGAGTCCTTTAGTCCGATGGCGTGAAGACGATGATTTGTGGCGAACTTTTCATTTGCGACCTGGAACCATGTTGCCAGGACGTTGGAGGGAAGAAAAGGCTGGTGGATGTGACGCCAAACCGTGGGCCAACGCGTGGACGGATGTCGCAGTTCGATATTGTTGTTGGATATGGAACGAAGGAGTGGGGTGTAAAAATCTTTAGGTCGAGGAGAACGCGTGGTCGGTAAGTGTGTGTGAGCATAACTGAAGTCGACGATGAAATCAGAAATGTACGTCAGATGGTGCTTGATGTGTCCGACTGGTACTGGTGGTGTTATGGTCGCGGGCACAAGAATTTCCAGCAAGCTGCGCGTAAGGGAGGTGCCCCCGTGCCACTGCTTGTGCATGGTGGACATGTACAAGGATGCCGCGCGGAGTCGCACATTGACAAGACCGAGGCCACCCGCTCGCGGGGGAAGGGTGAGCGCGTCGTAGCGGACCTTAAAGAGCGTATCGGCCGTAAGGAAGTATCCGAAGGCAGCCTGGAGGCTGCGTCCAATAGTTGATGGCAGCGGGAGGACCTGTGGAATGTGGACCATTCTGGACGCCACCTGTTGATTGAGGTATTGGACACGTTGTAAAGAATCGAGTCGTCGGAGAAGATTTTGACGCACCGTCGTGCGGATGGTTTGGAGAGCACGCAGAAAATTGATGGCAGCGGAGCGGCGCACGGTGGAGGTGAAAATGATACCAAGGTATCGTAGTTTCTGTACACACGGGAGAGGTGCTAAGTCGTCGTGTGAGAGGCCGCGTCCAATGAGCATCGCCGCGGATTTAGTCACATTCATGTTACTGCCCGCTGCAGTGCCATACGTTGATATGAAATCAAGTACCGTGTGTGTTTCACTCCGTGAGCGGATCAAGAGAAGGAGGTCGTCCGCATACGCACGACATCGAAAACTGTGCTGTCGCAAAGTGAGACCAGAAAGGTGGCTCGTCAGACTCCCGATGAGTGGTTCCAGGCTGATGGCATAGAGTAGGGTCGAAAGTGGGCAGCCTTGCCGTACGGAACGTCGGATCGCCACTGGTCCCGCCACACGGCCATTAACCTGAATCAGCGATTCGGCGGTGCCGTACAGGCGCCGGATTACGTCGATAAAGGCTGGTGGAAAACCCATGCGGTTCATCACGGAGAACAGAAAAGGATGCCGCACTTTGTCGAATGCGCTGTCAAAGTCAATGGCAACCACTGCGGCGCGGAGTCTGCACGCCGCTGCCAGTGTAATTAAATCGCGACATTCTCCTGTGGCCGTTTGTATATTAACTGAGCCGCCCGGAGTTGTCTGTTTCCGGGGATAGAATGCTAGGCAGGACCTTGCAGCATCGCGTTGCCAGGAGGCGTGTAAAAATTTTACAGTCTGCGTTAAGCAGAGGCAAGGGACGGTAATGTGCAGTCGTCACACCTGGTGTCGGTTTGTGGATGGGTATAATAATTCCCGTGACGAAGGACGGCGGTACTGCGTTCCCCATCGTCAGCAGTTCATGAAACATCGTTGTCCACCGTGACGACATTAGTGTGAAGAAAGCGCTATAAAATTCTATCGGCAATCCGTCGACACCAGGTGACTTATTCAGAGCACCTTTTTTGATTGCATCGTGAATTTCGTCACGCGTAATGGGCTCCATCAGCTCATCCGCTTCATCGCTGGTGAGGGTGCGAGTTACGTGTGGTAACACAGACTCCTCAGCGTGGTTGTTGGTAATCTCCTCCTGGTAGATTGTGCGGTAGTGGTCGACAAAGGCACTGACGATTTCGGCCTGGCAAGTGACGTGCTGGCCGCGACAGGTTGTGATCTCGGTGATGAGTTGTTGTCGCCGATGTTTCCTATCGGAGGCGATATGATGCATGGTCGGATGTTCCTGTTTCGCCGAATCTTGATATCGGGTTCGCATCATAGCCCCCTGCAGTCGACGGCGTGTCAAAGTTACAATATGGGCCTTAATCCTGCTGCGTTCCGTCTGGGCGTCGGATGTGGGCGGTTGGGCGTCCAGTTCGCGGAGAACGGCGTATAAATAGTCGGTAGTGTGCCGGCGCCACATAGCAACTTCCTTTCCATACTGAATAAAAGCACGTCGAATGGCAGGTTTGGCATATTCCAGCCACCAGGTCAAGGTCGTGCAGTATTTAGGTAAGCGACGTACACAGGTGGCCCATGTCTCGGTAACACGTTGAAGACATTCGGGATCATGAAGATGGGAGGTGTTTAGCTTCCACGGTGCACGACTACGCCAGACCACTTGCTTGGGGAAGAGAATGTTGGAGATGTAGGCACAGTGGTCCGAAAAGGCCAGGGGCCAAAGTTCTGCACCTTGGATTGCAGGTGTGAGTTCCCGAGAGACGTAAATTCTGTCCAGGCGGCTCGCGGAGTGATTCGTCTGGTAAGTATGTCCAGGGGCGTCGCCGTGCTGAACTTCCCAAGTGTCGCGGAGCAACAGATCTTGGACGACAAGACGCAGTTCTTGACAGGTGTTGTAGTGGGGCACTTGACCTTTAGGGTGCAAGACACAATTAAAGTCACCCCCTAACAAGTAATGGTCGCAGCGTGCAAGAAACAAAGGAGCGATTTCTTCTGAATAGAAGAGTGCCCTGTCGCGTCTGCGGGCGGAGCCTGACGGAGCGTAAATGTTGACGATACGCGTCCACATGACGGTGACGGCCATGCCTCTGGCCGATGGAAGGTATGTGATATCGGTCACTGGAATGCCTTCTCTGGCGTAGATGGCTACGCCGCGTCCCAGGTGGTCACCAGGAGAAGGATAAGTGTTATATCCCGAGACGTCTGGAAGTGTGGCCAAGTGTAGTAGTGCTATATCGACATCCGACGCCAATATCATCTCTCGCAGCAGTTGAAGTTTCACGGGTGAGCTGATGGTGTTAGTGTTGATCGTCGATATTCGGTAGGTTTGGAGCCGTCCCCCGCCGTGAAGGGGAACTCCACCGGCGGAGGATGAAGAGGGGCGAGGCAACGGCGGGTCCTCATCGCCGTCCTCACTCCACACCATTGAGGGCGCTGTCGTTGTGATGGTCGTACGTTCCACTTCGGTCATAGGGGCGGAGGACGTCTCGGCGGCAGTCGCATCGGTGGAGTCCATTGGTTCAGGAGCACCTGAGCGAGCCAGTAGAGTTGGCATCGAAACGTCCACAGTCGGCGTCATGTTGTCGTCATTCGTATCGCCGTGTAGGTTCTCTGAGGCCTCTGTGTCGGACGGCCTCTGGAGCATGAGGGAGAGGTGATCCGTCTCGTTCCGAGACCGTACGACGCCTCCTCTTGCGCCTCTTAGGGTTTGCGTTGTTTGCGGGTTCGTCCCTCTGTGTTGGAAGACGGAAGGGAGTCGCGTCGCTCTGAGAGGAAGGCCGTCGCGGGAACGTCAAATGAAGAGGTGTCTATATGTACAGGCTGGTGGGTGTCGGAAGTCGTCGCTGTTGGTAGTGGCACCGTAGTAGCGTCTGGCTTTGAGCGCGACGCGTCGGTCCCGGCGGTATCCATAGCAGCTGGAAGGGTCACCGGTACGTGGTCCGATGAGCGGCGGCCGGTGGGAGGAGAAGAGAGGGCCGATACGTAGGTGATCGGTAAAATCGTCGTCGGAGCCGAAGGTGCCACGGTAGCGCCTGGCAATTGGGTGATCCGTCGCTGTAGACACTCAGATCTGAGGTGGCCTTCTTTTCCGCACCCGGAACAGGTCTTGGGTTGGCCGTCGTATATGACAACCGCTCGGCACCCGCTACTTTGCAGGTAAGATGGCACGTGGCGATGGAGGTCGATGGTCATCTGCTGTACACCGTTAAGAACGGGGTACGTTTGGAATTGCGCCCAGCGTTTGGCAGTGTGGCCATGTACAGTGCCATAGGGGCGGAAAGCCGCGATAACGTCTTCCGCCGGTAGCTCGAACGGGAGTTCGAAAACTCGTATGGCGCGCATTCCTAAGCCGGCATGGTCGACAGTAACCGCTTCGACATTGCCGTCGGCGTGGCAAAAGCGTAATCCATGGTTGGTGTCACGAAGTATTCTTTCACACACCGCGTCGTTGACAACTTTCACGTACACAGTACTGCTTAATATGGACAAATGGATGCCTAAGATGTCGGAAGCTGGGATCTTAGCAACGTCGCGTAGGAAGCGTTCCACTTCCAAGGCCTTTGGTCGTGCGTATTCGTTGCAGAAGTTGAATCGTAAAGTTGATTTTCGAGAACGATTGGCCATGGCTCTAGTGCACGTAAGCGACACGTAAGTGACGCCCGCTGAAATGTAAACAACAGCGAGCGCGCGCGCTCCGCAGGCGGAAACAACAACACGTCCGCACTGCACGGCGGCGAAAGCCGGACTGAAATAATTACCCAAATCCTGTATCACGTCCGTGACGCTCTCTACCCTATTTCTCCCTAATACAAAACGATATGCTCTACTCTCAACTTCCTCTATGCACCTCTAGACACCTATCTGGTAAGGATCCTAATCCGCGCAGCAGTTTTCCAAAAGAGGACGGACAAGCACAGTGTAGACAGTCTCTTGAGTAGATTTGTTGCATATTCAAGGCGTTCTACCAATAAAACGCAGTGTTTGGTTCACATTCTCCCAAAACAATTTCTTTGTGTTTTTTTTCAACTTAAATTGTTCTTAATGGCAATTCCTAGGTATTTACTTGAATTTAGATTTGACTGATTTATTGTGTAACTGCTGCCTAATGGATTCCTTTTAGCACTCACGTAGGTAAACCTCACACTTTTCATTTTTTAGAGTTAACTGCGAACTTTCGCTCCATAGATATCTCTTTCCTAAATCGTTTTGCAATTTGTTTTGATCTTGTGATGACTTTACTAGACGATAAATGGGAGCATCATCTCCGAACAACCTAAGACAGTAGCTCAGATTGTTTCCTGAATCGTTTATACAGAAAAGGAACAGCAGAGGGTCTATAACACTACCTTGGGGAGCACCAGGAATCACTTTGTTTTACTCGTCGATTTCCATTCAGTTATTACGAACTGTGACCTATCTGATAGGAAATAAGGTATCCAGTCGCATAACTGAGACAAACTCCATAAGCATGCAATTTGTTTCAAGTTGCTTGCGAGGAACCGCGTGCAAACGAGAAGAGAAAAACAAGGAAACAAGAGATCAAGTTCTCTGAAGCAAAGTTACCTCAAATTTCATTGATGGAACCGGAATATCTGAATGCAACGGAGTACTTGATTTTGTCTACGGCTGGGGAATTACAAACAAGAAGCTCTCAGACAAATATTGTGACCACCAAAATAGAAACGTAAGTATAGGAAGAGAACTAAATATAGTCTTTGTAAAGAAAACTTCTAACAGAAAAACAGTAAGAGATACTGCAGAGTAACACTTTACGGAAATGTGGTTCGAATGAAGAAAAGCACACCATGCAAACAGTCTTCTAACACTTCGGCAGAAAAGAAATCTACCTTGGGCAAATGCCTGTATAAAACCAAAAATTATCCCACAAAGATGATGACCGAAGAAGATTCAGTTCTAAGCACAGATACGTTTCGAAAGAAGTTCTGAAATCCCCATCTTTATGGCAAGCAGATAAATTACCTTGGAATAACTAGTTCAGACAATCGGAACAGGCCCTAATCTCATCGAATTTGAGAGTAATGAAAATACAGTACGTAAAATCGGGAGCAATTAGTCACATGATCGATAAAGGCCACAAGCTGATGATAATAGAAGCAACAGTAAAGAGTGTTGTCTATAAATGACATGAAATATCACTGTAATTGGTAGTATTGTTACTTGTTAACATTATTTACAGAGACTCATATTCATAGTTTCTGTGTAGCGATGTTAGAAAACATGCCTTCCATAAGTGTGAGTAGATTGCAGTGCCGTAGTATGTTGCTGATTATAAAAGAGAAGGGAGACAGTGAAGCGCCCGACTGGTACGCAACCCAAGTCTTTCGGTGGCACCAAGGGTGTATCTGATCTAAACTTTCCATGATCTACCAAAGAAAGTTTTTTCACTCGGCGCGAAACTCTGTGTAGAAGTTCATAATTTTAACTGGGACACTGGTCTATACATTGGAAGACGATCTCTCCTCATACCACCTTCGAAATGTGGGTAAGAAAAATTTCGTTCAGCAACGTGACTCAAACCAAATATCTAATAGTTGATTGCAACTATGCACGTGTGTGCTTACGATCCAGACCATGTAATCCTAGATTACAAATTTGGATTTCTAAACAGGTGTTCAGAACCACAACTTTCCTCACAGTAAATTTTCTGCAACAAATTCACATTAAATTTCCTGTTTAATACCTTTTTACTTATTTGTTTTCTACCATACTTCACACCAAACAGCTTCTAGTGCTGTAGTTACTCGAGATATCAGCCAGTGTGTAGTGGTATTTCGTGGAGAATTACACACTCAGACCTTCTAAGAATCTATTCCATCCCTTCTAATCAGCTTTCTTATCTGCAAAGATTTTACCATTCTCAAAAATTGCGCATACCTAACCTTTGCAGCCAGGGGATCCTGTCTAACTTAACACTTTTCTTTCTTTGGAATAATTTTTGATTTTGTTTAAAACCAACTGAAAAGCATGTGCAATGAATTGAAGTTGCAGTGGCGGAACAAGAGAAATGAATGTTACTACGTACCAAAGACTATAAAAAATAATTATGGTCATTGTAATTATTGTACGGAAAGACTGGAATAATTCAGTGGTTAACAATGTAGATGACACCTATGTCACTTAAAATTTTTGAAGTACGCCAATGATGTCGTAAATCTGTCGGAGACGGCATAGGATTTGGAAGTGAAGTTAAGTAGAATAGATATTGTCTAGAAAGAAAGAACTAGAATGAACATCGACAAAAGCAAGTTAATGGAATCAGGTGATTCTGAGGGAATTAGATTAGGGAACAAGAGACTTAAAGTAGTAGATATCTTTTGTTATTTTGGCAACAAAGTATCTAACAATGGCCAAATTACAGAGGAGATAAAATGTAGATTGACAATGGCAGGAAAAGCGTTTCTGAAATTAAATTTCTGAAGGTCGAATATAGATTTAAGTTTTAAGAAGTCTTTTCTCGAAAGTATTTGTTTGAAGTGTAGCAATGTATGGAGTGAAAGTTGGACGATAGACAGTTTATGCAAGAAGAGAAAAGAAATTTTAAAATGTGGTGCTATAGAAATATGCCGAATGTATCACGTAAATGACGAGGAGGTACTGAATAGAAGTCGTGAAAAAAGAAATTTGTGGCATAATCTCAGTAGAAGGAGCGATCGACAGATAGGAGAAATTCGAAGACATCAAGAGACCACAAATTTAGTGTTGGAAACAAGTGTGGGGGTCCAAATTGTAGAGGGAGACAAAGAGATGAGTACAGTAAACAGATCAGAAAGACTTAAGTTGCAGTAGTTATTCCGAGACGAAGACGAAGACAAGAGTAGCATAGATAGTTTCACCAATCCAGTCTTCAGCCTGGAGGCCACACCAACAATACAAGGCCATGTTATGTGGATTTTTCTCTCTCTCTCTATCTCTCATATATTGCTTAACACAAGTAGGAGTCGGTTATGCAAATGACAGTGTTTGTATATCGACACGTTTATTTGTGATAGCGTTGTCTCCCTTTGGCGTAGTGACTTGCATTACGAAAAGATAGTGATGTTGATGTTGCCATAAGGGTCTGTGTACGTTTCTCTGTAGGTAGATGGGACCAGGCACATTTCAAACAACAACAACGACTGAAACGCGGTACTTCCCGGAATTAAGCAAAACGGGGAAGGTAGGAACCACCAATGTAACTTTCTTTTCACGCAACCTGTTTACTTAGCAACATACAAACTGTGTTTTACAGATAATCGAAGTATTTAAGTTCAAATCTTTTCCTAAAGTTACGTACTGCTAAAACCGGTGGGTAGGCAATCGCAGTTTTAATTCCTTCAAAGACTGCCTGCTGACTTTCAGCCCAAACTAATTTGGTATTATTTCTGCGTAAAAAATGTAACGGAGCTGCAAGCTGCGCAGAGTTTGGGAAAAAATGCGGAAATAATTAGCCATTCCTACAAATCGGGCAACCTCCCTATTATTTCTTGGCTCCGGAAAATTCCTCAATGCCTTTGTGCATTCCTGATCAGTGCTAATTCCGTCCCTGGACACCAAGTGACCCAAATATGACACTTGGCGCTAAGCCAAGGTTATCTTTGAGGGTTCCACAGTCAGCCCCGCCTCCTGAGCCTAGGTAGAACATTCAGGATGCTCTTCAAAGGAGGCACCAAGTATTACCACATCTTCGAAATAAATGAAGAGACAATTAAACTTTAAATCACCTAAAATTTTATCCAATAAAAAAGATAAAACTGCTGCATCGGTTGACAAACCAAACAGAATTCGATTGAACTCATAAATTCCAATCCGTGGCGAAGGCGGTGAGACGATTAGATTTCTCCGTTAACGTTATCTGCTAATAAGCCTGACTAAGATCTAGCACAGTAAACCAAGATGCTCTACAAAACTAGGTGAAACAGTTGTGGAAATCCGGCAGTGGCACCGATTCCATTATCACCTTTTTATTGAGAAGCCTTTAATCAACCACAGGTCGGAAATCCTGCCCCTGATCTTTAGGCACTAAGAAAACAGGGGAGGCATAGAGGGAGACGGATGGTCTTATGACTCCGTCAGCCCTCAATTTTGTGCCGCAGTATCGTTATCTTAGGTGGTGACAAGGGATGTAGAGACTGGCGAACCGACACTTCATCTATGAGACGAATGTGGTGCCCAATGACGTCTGCGACTCCCAACCTGTCACAAAGTACGTCAGGATATTCTCCCAAAAATTCACTTAACTGTTTCCCTTGTAGACCAGAGGGGTGGTCTACCCCAAGCAGGTACATGTTAGTACTGGTATCACGTTCCATCTCCACATGAGCGCATGAACAAAAGGCTTTTCGATCGTTGGGGGAAAATTGGAAGTAATAGGTCCGGGTACCAAAATCTAACGAATGTAATCATGCCCAAGGATTAAGTCAGGCACCAGTCCCTTAACTAACAAAAACTTGACAGGGCATGACAATTCAAACACTGAAAGATTTCCTCTCATTTCCCCACACTGGAGTAAATCTTGACCGTTGGCCACCCGACGTCTCCCAATCGAGGGGTTTACTGTAAATAATCTACGTAAGTGTCCATATTCAAAAAAACACTCATAATTCAGGAGCGACACAGAGCTGCCTGAATCTAGTAACTCACGCAACGGTTCATGAACCATAGCCGCACAAACAGGCGGTAAGCTACGAGTGGTGGCGGCCTGTATAGGACAACACCACCCCTGTTTCTGAAGATGCATCCCCGCCTCCCCCTGGCGTCGTTTCTGAGCGCGAGGCGTCCTTGGAACCGGATATCCTCGTACTAAATGGTCAGGTGCGCCACATACAAAACAAGTCCCTGATTTCCTGAACCGCGATCTCTACCTATCATGCTACCTTCTGAACCTGAGTTAGGGAAGTCCTGATGTCCCCCCGTTAACTCATTTCGCTGGCTGTCGGCAAAAGACAATGTCAGAGTTAACAAGATTCTCTAACCCACGAAGATTGAGCGGACGAAGAGGAGTGCGAACCGAAACCTATCTTCAGCTCTAATGCCTTCCAAGACATTAGCAACTAAATTCGCCTGTGGAACAACCATACATAGTGCCGATACTGACTCACGAACCGGCTCTACATATTCACACAACCATTCGTGGGAGTCCTGTACACGCCAATATTATCTACACTCTAACTACTTGCGTATATGGTCTGATAACTTACCCCCCACGACCGATGCGTCAGTTTCCCAGTCGTCTTACCCTGCTGTAAGGTTTGGGATAGCAGATTACTTAAGCTACAGTGTGCTAACGGGAAGAGTGGGATAAGTACTTCGTGATGAGGTATACTTACTGCATCAGCATGCTACTCAAACTTTACCTGTTGTATATTTTCTGAGCTTTCAATTGACAGTTCCCGAATACTATTTAAGAGACACATCGTCGTGTTAGGGAGGCGGGCAAGATATTACCCAAACTGATCACGTAGACCTCGGGAGACGGATCCACATTCGGCTTTTGGATTGTCAGAAACAAATTCTATACTATTTGTATCAGCCCCACTTTCTAATTCTAAAGCTGCAGTTCGGATTTTCAAAAGAAAGAAAACATTATTTAACTGAATTACACGTGCTAACTGCTCAAGGCTCGAGTCTGTAAGTTTAAGAACCCTTACTCTGTTGGCCAAGTGGATTAATTGTGCACTAATGCGCTTCACCTGCCTTACGATTAGCTGATATTTTTGGAGAAAGGAGAGATTTTCTTGTAACTGATTCAATGCTACCGTGATAGCCTGGCTGCCAGCTCCCCCACCGTACCGTGAACATATTGTTGCCTAATGCTCAGTTTATACCCGAGGCGATACGAAATACCGGGACACTTAATGGATCCATGATGCGGCTGTGGACAAAACAATAATTACTCAATGTCCCAAAAGAATAAAGTACAATATTTAAACTGAAGCAGGTTTCATGAAATGAAAATTGTGCCAAACGCCCCGCTAACGAGTCGAAAATCACGCTCTGCTACCAATGATGCGTGGTACTTACTGGAATCAAGGAAAACGTGGAAGGGAGGACCCAGCAATATAACTTACTTTTCACGTAGCCTGTTTATTTAACAATGTAGAAAATGTATATTATAGATAATCGAAGATTTCAACTTGATTTTTTTTAACATAATGAACAAAATTGCAAAATTCTTCTGACCTCAAACCTTAAGTTCAATAATCTTTTAATCGTTGCAAAAGAAATCTGAAGTGCTGTATTGCCAAACAGTAAACAATATGACAGTGGTAGGGCTTACTTCAAAGCAACCAACCTCTTAATTTCAATCGACAACCAAGGTGCAATTTGATCGCGACCCGTTCCATCTGACAATTTTATTTTGTGTAGAGCCCTGGTGAAAGTTGGCTGTTAGTATTTTCAAAGTTAAACTGATTGTGAGTTATTAAGACCACTCTGAAGGAACGTCTTAAAACATTACTTGGAATATTTATTACAAGAGAATTCACTCGGCGGAACCACAACATCCACCTAAAATACAGCAATAATTACCCGGTCTTTCAAACACAGAAACGAACAGCTTAGTACAGCAGGTTGATCAGATTATAATTAATGACCGCGAAATGCAATTACAATCAACGAACTGAACCGATTAACAGCTAAATCTAAACACAAGGTCACTCTTTTGTTTAACGGCAACCTGTGCCTTAGTACAAACGTTCCGGCTGTATTTACAGCGAAGAGCTGATTAATTAGAACATTAATGATCGGAAACAAACCAGAAAGGGGCCAGCGAACCCCTTATATATACCGACAAGCAAAGACCTAAGGACACAACCCAAAGGGCTGACGGAGTAAAACTCTGAGTGTCGGGTACAAACCAGAAAATAATAAGGAGGGCTGATAGACAATGAAACATATCATCACGAGGATTACAGCATGTTACTCCCCTTGATCAGCAAGCACTTCCATGGAGCGTCGGAGCGGTTACTGAGTGGTGCCGGTTAGAAGAGGGCCACCAGGCCAAGAGCGGTCGTCCGACACCCTTGTTGCCAACCAACCGACGGGATGTCGGCCTGCTGCTTGTAGTCAACACTGACCCCGCTGAAGTACTCCGGTATCTTCGCTCTGCGCAGGCCCTCCTTGTGAAGCTCATGGCTTCGGCCGGTCGCATCTCGTAACCACCTCTTGTCGCAAGCCTACCACCAATCCCCAAACTTAGTACCTCTCCTCTCGGGCCAGAGAAACCCCACATATATACCGACAAGCGAAGACCCACAGATACCAACTCATAGATACTGGCAATGTGGACGCAAGAGGGACAGTCAATACTATATCTGAACCAGCGGCACCAGACAGAACAGTCTACTAACTCAATAGCGCCACGGCTCAGCGACATTATTGGGTCTTCAGCTGATCTCACAATGTAATCTACACTGCCAATCGGATTGTAAAATATATTCAATTGATCTACGTGTATAATAAACTAGAGAATTTTCCGCCTATCATTCATCATTAATCTTTCTGTAAGTTTCTGCATCCCTTTGATCTCCACCGTTAAGTAAATGGTTCAAATGGCTCAGAGCACTATGGACCTTAACATATATGGACATCAGTCCTCTAGAACTTACAACTACTTAAACCTAACTAATTTAAGGACAGCACACAACACCCAGTCATCACGAGGCTGAGAAAATCCCTGACCCCGCCGGGAATCGAACCCGGGAACCCGGGCGTGGGAAGCCGTTAAGTAATTGAACGCTCAGACAACTAATGTGAAGTGTAGTCACGAACGTGGCTGCATCTTCCGTCTAGTTTTTACCCGTATCTCCCTACTGACGGCGAATATCTGAAGTATTTTGAAAATACATTTCTATTTGCAAAATATCTCAAATATTCACTGGCTGTCGGGAGATACGAGTATAAGGCAATCCCTAAAGGTTACAGTAGCACCTGCATACTACTGGGCAATAGATTTGTTTCCTAGAATTTGTGATGGTGGGGAAGATTCCATGGCTATCAAGAGAGTATCCGTTGTAAACGTGGTACTCGTGTTTATAGGTTTATACATCGCAGGACATCAAAGAGCTGCTGTTAACCACGGCTACGTATAATGCAATGGTTATGCATATAAACTCTCCAAAGAAAATATGAGTCATTACGTCAAAAGAGAATAGTGATCGCTTTAGAGTGCCGTGGAATGTGTGTAACTGATTCCATGCCGTCGCGCAACGCCTGTGGCAAAATTATGGCAGTGAGGACGTATTTATGTGCTACATGGTTGTATGGAATCTAAACCTTACTGTGGAGCGACGTGGAGACATGAGTGAATGACAGGAACTGTTGTTTTTGGACGTGCGCAAGGCGACATATTGACTGAAATTGCCCAGTTTGCTGGTGCATCAAGTGGGACAACACAAAATATCTGGAATGAATGGTGAACCATTAAACCGTGTAACATTGCGTGCGAAAACTGGTCGTAAGAAACCGTAACTGACTTGGGCTGGAAACGAGTGTCACGTTTTTTCTAAGAAAGTATGTTTCAAAGCCGACAGTAGATCCTGCGGTAATAAAATCAGGTCTGTCTGTTCTGGATTGTAAGAGAACATTGCGAAGGAAACTTCATGCAATGGGAATTTGATTCGGGTACGTTGCAAAAGGCTGTCGCTCACAAAGCAACAGAATGTTGCACTTTTCCAGTGGGCAAAACAGCACAGAAGGTGGACAGTAGTTGGCTGGACGTGCATAGTGTAGTGCGATTTCTCTGTTTCCAAATGAAGGAAGGCGTCTAGGTCCGCGGTGGCCCTATGAGGCTTTCATTCCGGAGTGTGGACGGTGTATTTCAGTTTCGAGGTGGTTATGTGATTGTACGGGGTGTTACTTGAACCATGACTTGGGCACCCTAATTAAGGTTACCGTGAACTTGAACCAGGATGTTTAATTCAACATTCTCGGTGACTACGTCGTACCCTTTTTTCTTCATCTTCGCGATGAATATGTCGTGTACATTACTGTCTTCTAGCGCAACAACATCTATGTCCACACAGCTGTATGCATACGTTCACGGTTTGAAAAACACTCAAGAAGCATACGATACATAGTCTGGCCCTGCATAACCCGATCTTAATCCCATAGTACGAGGAGCGTTGAGTAAGTAATGCCACACCTTTTCGGTTGAAAATATGGGACATACTGAAATATTCCCTCTTCATTCCCCCTGCAGTTTCACGAAGTCCCGATATGTGGCGGTTCTACATGTAGTCTTCAGAATGGGGTCTGTGACAGAGAGGTGTTCTGTTCAGAGAGCCATCATGGAGTTTCTTTTTTAAGAAAGCCACAGCATCATAATTATTCATATGCGCTAGTATATTGTCTATGGAGACCAGGCAGTGAACAAAAGCACGATGAGTCGTTGGGCGAGTCGTCCGTCACCATCGCAACAAGGTCGCACAAACCTGTCCGACTTCCCGTGTAGCGACTGGCCGCACACAGCTTTGACTCCTATAATGTTGGAACGTGTGGACACGCTCATTCGAGGTGAGCGATGGATTACGAACAAAAACGTCGCTGCACAGCTGCACGTCTCTGTTGGTAGTGAAGGCACACTCTTCGACCAGTTGGGGTACCGAAAAGCGGGTGCCCCCTGACATCCTCACGGCCTAAGAAAAGCCATGTACATTACGTGTCTGATCGTGACAATTCTTTAACGAATGTCACCACAGGCGATGAAACTTGGTTTCATCTCTTCAAACCGGAAACAAAACGACAATCCATCGAGAGTCGCCGGCGGCTGTCGCCGAGCGGTTCTAGGTGCTTCAGTCAGGAACAGCGCTGCTGCTACGGTCGCAGGTTCCCATGCTGCCTCGGGCTTGGATGAGTGTGATGTCCTTAGGGTAGTTAGGTTTAAGTAGTTCTAAGTTCTAGGGGACCGATGACATCAGATGTTAAGTTCCATAGTTCTCATAGCCATTGAGAGGCGCCATATCATTTATCGTCCGAGGAAAATATTCATTGCCGCACACTCAGCCGGTAAGATCATGGTGGCATGGTTATTCTGTTTGATGGCCTCCCTCATGGTGCAACAATGAACGCTGTAGTGCACTGTGCTCCTCTCAGGACACAAAAGAAACGGCTTCAGCGTATTAATCGCCACAAAAACGCAAACGAACTTCTCTACGGCAATGTAAGGACTCACACAGGACTGCGCATCGTACAGGAGTTCATATAAGCTCACTGGACTGTTTTTCCTCGTCCGCTCTGCGACAGCACCTCTCACCTACCGACCACCAACTGTTTTTCTCAATGAAGGATGAACTCCGCGGGAAGTAGTACGTGGATGATTGTAAGGTTACTGATGCTGCAAGACGTCGGGTCCGACATCGACCAGAAGCGTGGTTCTATACAGGACCTACCAGTAAGGTGGCGCAAGGCCGGTTCAGAGAATATGTTGAAGAATAGGGTTTTGTAGCCGAAAGAGAGGGAAATAATATGGTCTAAGGGAGTCCTGAAATGAGACCAACCTACTTAAGGAAAAGAAATATGTGTTCCATGTATTACTGAGCGTCCTTCGTAAATGTTTGTGATAATTGGTATCAGCTGGTGAAACAATGCACATAGGATCTCATAAATTTGGTAATTCTAAGGAATCAACCCACCGACGAATTATTTTAGATATCATATACACACACATCAAAAAAAGTTTTACATCACCTCCGAGAGTTCCAAAACCTGTACAGAAAATTGGAATGGGGATCAACGTAAACATCATTTCCGCCCTTTGTATTACTCATGAAAACCATACATTGCATTTTGTACCACCATCCAGCGAGAATTTCGAAGGTGGTGGTCCAGACTCCTGGGCACACCGGTACCTCTAATACCCAGTAGCACGTTCCCTGCATTGATGCATGCCTGTATGCGTCGTGACATACTATCCAAAAGTTGATCAAGGCACTGTTGTTCCAGATTGTCCCACTCCTCAACGGCGAATCGGTGTAGATCCCACATACTGGTTGGTGGGTCTCGTTGTTTCCAGCCCTTTCAATCTAGCCTAGGCATGTTCGATAGGGTTCAAGTCTGGAGAACATATTGGCCTCTCTAGTCGAGTGATATCGGTATCCTGAAGGAAGTCATTCACAATATGTGCACGATGGGGGGCGGAAATTGATGTCCATGAAGACGAATGCTCCGTCAATATGCTGCCGATACTGTTGCACCATTGGTCGTAGTATGACATTTACGTATCGTACAGCAGTTACGGCGCCTTCCATGACCACCAGCGGCGTACATTGGTCCCGCATAATACCACCCCAAAACATCAAGGAACCTCCACCCTGCTGCACTCTCTGGATAGTGTGTCTAAGGCGTTCAGCGTGACCGAGTTGCCTCCAAACACTTCTCCGACGATTGTCTGCTTGAAAACATATGCGGCACTCATCGATGAAGAGAACGTGATGCCAATCCTGAGCAGTTCATTCGGCATGTTATTGGGTCCAAATGTACCGCGTTGCATGGTGTCGTGGTTGCCAAGATGGACCTCCCCATGGACGTTGGAAGTCAAGTTGCGCACCGTGTAGCCTACTGCGCACAGCCTGAGTCATAACACGACGTCCTGTGGCTGCACGAAAAGCATTATTGCTATTGGTGGCGTTGCTGTCAGGGTTCCTCCGAAACGTAATCCATAGGTAGCGATCATACACTGCAGTAGTAGCACTTGGGCAACCTGAGCGAGGCATGTCATCGACAGTTCCTGTCTCTCCGTATCTCTTTCATGCCCGAACAATATCGCTTTGGTTCACCCCGAGACGCCTAAACACTTCCCTTGTTGAGAGCCCTTCCTGACAAAAAGTAACAATGCGAACGCTTTCGAACTGCGGCATTGATCGTCTAGGTACGGTTCACCTACAGATAACACGAGCCGTGTACCTCCTTCCTGGTGGAATGACTGGAACTGATCGGCTGTCAGACCCCCTCAGTCTAACAGGCGCTGCTCATCCATTGTTGTTTATATATTAGGGAGGGTTTAGTGACATCCCTGAACACTCAAAGAGATTTTGTCTGTGATACAATATCTACAGTCAACGTCTATCTGTATGAGTTCTGGGGAACCGGTGTGATGCAAAACATTTTTTATGTGTGTATATTAGGTTAATCGCTGAAATCAATCCGTTATCAGGGCTAGAAGCTCACTTACAAGATTTCTCTTGAAGTGACCAGTTTTTTAGCGGAAGTACTTTAATGGGCCTGGATGCTAGGATCCCCACAACACCGAAAAACGTACGAGAGTCTCGGGAAGGCACTGAACACAAAGACATTTGCTCAGAATGTACATAAGTTACCAGGAAATGTCTTTACTCAAAGATATTTTCTTCACTGCGCTTTCTGTTCTTCGTATGATTTACCATGTCACAGGATATAGTTATTTGTCAGACATCGACTGATTAGTTCTCTCATTTAGTGCATTTAATGTGAACTACAGAAGAAACTCGAAGCTGATCTCTCTGTCATTCAGTCGAAATTTTAACTCGTTTTTATTGGTGACTTCAATCATATTATCAGGTAATTAACGCTTGAAGCAGTGCTGCCAAACTTGGGGTTCTTGCAGTCAGATTAAGTATCCTGCAGTTCTCTTCATCGATTAACCACGAGCGACTTTGATACTCATATGTTACATACTGGTTTCACGCGTATTTTTCAAGACCTATATTCAAATAGGTTAATTTTCTGGGTTACTTTGTGTAGTCAGTCTATAGTCAGTTGCAGTCACCTGGTAGTTAGAGTCTCCGCTCTGTTTCTTTTTCATCAGTGTACCCAGCAGGACGATGATTTCATCATAAAATTCGAGCTTTATTATCGCAGTTGTAGCTCATAGAGGATACCCTACACGCTCATCTCACACTCCATGATGATTACAGATGTTAGATATGCAGTCTGAAGCTGTTACACATGTGACAGTCAGCAGTTCCTTTTCTTGTTCGCAATAGAGGCTGCAAATAGCTATTTCCTTGTCCACTAGAAAGACTAAATGTTTCTATTTAGGAGAATCCAAGTTTCTGCTCCAGCGAAAAATTGCTAGAGTGTATTTCCCCCGGTTGTAGTTTATGATGGAGTTATTTCCGTGTTATTGCTTATTGCTGCTATCACAATTGTTCTTCTGTTACTAGTACTGGTGCGGGTAAAAGTAGACGGAACAAAAGGCTCGAAGAGGTAATGAAAGAGAAAAAGAAAAAAATGGAGTAATCTCAACAGAACTTTCTTTCCTTTTGGACAAAAAGTAGAAAAGTTCCGACAGTAGTTTCGACAGAGAAGTTAGTAGGACAATATCGATATGTGCTTCAGTTTCTTATTGAATGGGCGAAACTATAACGTAGATCGCTAACGAGGAGGAGTGCAAGAAGATTCTCATTTAAGACAGAGACAATATACTTGAGAGATAAAGACTTGCAGCGTGATAGCGATCGCAGATTTTATATGTTCCAATCAAAATAACAGGTAGGTATGAAAAATGAAATAACGCCTACGTGAGCCAGTCACGTCGCACGTCTGCTGAATGCTTGATGGTATTATCACGCACAAGAACTTTGAAAATATATATATATATATATATATATATATATATATATATATATATATATATATATATATATATATATATATATATATATTATTGATTGGGCTAACGGAATGCTGGATTTTTAAGACGATGAAGTATATTTATGAAACTGGTGAGTAGTAGAAAACTACAAGCACTCCGTCTTCAGGCCACAAGTGGCCCATCGGTACCATCCGTCCGCCGTATCATCCTCAGTTGAGGATGCTGACAAGAGGGGCGTGTGGTCAGCACACCGGTCTCCCGGTCGTTATGACCGTTTTCTGTGACCGGAGCCGCTACTATTCGGTCGAGTAGCACCTCAATTGGCATCATGAGGCTGAGTGCACCCTGAAAAATGGAAACAGCTCATAGCGGCCCGGACGGTAACCCATCCCAGTGTCAGCCACGCCCATCAGCGCTTAACTTCGGTGATCTGACGGAAACCGGTGAATCCACTAGGGCCGTTGCCACAAAAACTGCAAGGAAAGACGGGTAATGTGCAACATGTACAAGAACCAAGAGGAGAAGATAAAAACAGGAGACCAAGAACGGAATGCTCAGATTTAAAAGGGTGTAAGACAGAGATGTTGTCTTTCAATCTTATTGTTCAATATATATATCAAAGAATTAATGAGATAGAAGTCGAAAAGTAGGTTTAAAATTCAAGATGAATGGATATCAATAACAAAATTCGTAATGATGTAGCTTTCCGCTGTCGAAGTCTATATTTACAGAACATATTGAATACATTGAACAATCTAATATATACAGAATATGGATTGAGAGAACACAAAAAATGACGAAGGTAACAGGGAGTAACAATAATGCGATTAATGAGAGACATTACATCAAAATTGAGGACAGCGACACAGACGAAAGCACAGAATTCTGTTGCATTGGAATCAAAAAACACATGACGGACGAAGCAAGGAGGATATAAAAAGTGGATTACCAGAGACAAAGTCATTCCTGACCAAGAGGAATCTGCTAGTATCAAACACCGACATTAATCCGAGGAAGAAAGTTCTATCAAAACGCCTAGAGTACTACATTGTGCTGTTACTGAACCACGGTTTGTGGAAAAGCCGGAAAAGAAGAAAATCAAAACGTCTTAGATGTGGTGGTATAGAAGGATTTTGAAAATTTGATGCTCTGGTCATATAAGGAATATGGAGATTCTCGAAATGGTATGTGAAATAAGGAACTCGCACCAAACAGTCATAACGTCTATCAAGATATTGACGTCAGTGGCACTGAAGGAAGCTTTTATAGCTCTAGAAGAAAAGGCGAAAGCTCTAGAGGATGATGTATCCTGGACTTTTGTTGCTCTTGTTTCCGAAGACTGGTCCGCTGCAGCTCTCCATGACGCTCTCTCCTGTGTAAACCCCTTCATCTCCGAATATTGACCGCAACTCATATCTTTCTGAATCTTTTTGGGGTGTTCATCTCTTGGTCTCCCTCTACAATTTTCACCCCTGACACATCTCTTCAGTACAAAACGTGATTTCTTGATATCTCAGAATGTGTCCTACAACCAATCCCTTCTTCTGCTGAGGTTGTACCACAATTTTCTTTTCTCCCTCATCAGTTACGTGATCCATCCACCTATCTTCAGCACGCTTCTGTGGCGCCACAGTTCAGAAACTGCTATTGTCTTCTAATGTACACTAATTGTCATTAATTTTTTTTTTCCTTTAGTGCATTTCTACACCCAATGCAAACATTTTGAGAAAGACTTCCGAACACTTAAATCTATATTCGATGTTAACAAATTTCTTTACTTCAGCGACAGTTTCCTTGCCATTGTCAGTCTACGTATTATATCTCCTTTACTTGTGCCATCATCAGTTATTGTGACGACCAAATAACAAAACTCATTTGCTGCTTTAAGTGTCTCGTTTCGTAATCTAATTTTCTCAGAATCAGTTAATTTTATTCGACTACATTCCAGTATTCTCTTTTTTCTTTTGTTGATGTTCATCTAATATCCTCCATTCAAGTCTACTTTCATTCTGTTCAATAGTTCTTAAGTTCTTTGCTGTCTTTGACAGAATTACAATTTCATTGCCATCGGTACACCACAAAAATTTTACTTCATGTTCCTGAATATTAATTCGTACCCTAAATTTTTCATTGTTTTCCTTTACTGCTTGCTCAGTGTACACATGAAAAGGCATTGGCAATATGCTACAACCCTGTCTCACTCATTCTCAACCACTAATTCCCTTTCACGCACCTTCTAACCGCCGTCTGGTTGCTGTACAAATTGTAAATAGCCTTAAGCTCCTACCTTCATAATTTCAAAGAGAGTATTCCAGGAAACATTTTCAAATGCTTGCTGTAAGTCTACAAGTGATATAAACGTAGGTTTACCAATCTTTAACCTATCTTCTTAGATACGTCGTAGGGTAACTATTGCCTCAGTTGTTCTCAGATTTTCCCCGAGATTCCCTTTTTTACCAGTTTTAATTTCTTTTGTAAAGAATTCGTGTTACAATTCTGCAGCTATGACTTATTAAACTGATAGTTCGGAAATATTCACACCTGTCAGCAGATACTTTCATTTGAATTACAGTTATTACATTTTCCTTAAAATGGGAGGGTATTTCGCCTGTTTTACACAGCTTGCACACCATATGCAAGAGTTTTATGACGGCTGGAGCTCCAAAGGCCGTCTACAGTTCTAAGAGTCTTGTTTCGAATTACAATGCTTCTCCCAATATCGTATCTCCCAACTCACCTTCATCTATGTCCTCTTCCATTCCTATAGCAATGCCTTCAAGTTCCTTTCCCTACCATAGACACTCCACATACTCGTTCCACCTTTCCCTACATTACTTAGGATTGGTTTTCCGTTTGAGCTCTTGAGATACAGGTACATACACCTATTTCTCTTTCCTCCAAAGGGCTCTTTAATTTTCTTGTTAGTGGTATCTATTTTTTCTCTACTGAAATATGCTTCCACATCCATGAATTTGTCTTCAGAACATAATACATTGACAGACTATAACATTGTTGTACCAATAGAAACATTAACCGATACTTCGGGTGGATGAAGATGAATCGTGCAGCACCGGCAAAAAGAAAAAAAAAATCTTTGATGGGAGGAGTATGCACTGAGAAAATACTGCAGAAATGTAAAACAAAAAGGAAAAGATTGTTCCCAAATAAATTAGATATGTATTTCAACATAGCAGCAACCCAGCTAAGACGTACATCGAAAACGTTTGTAAGGGGACTATATCTTCGGACATCTTAGATATCACCGAACATTCTTATTGCTGCACTGGTGGCTTTCGTCTTTTGTACATAAATGAAAATGTAAATTTGCACTAGAACTCAGTGCTCTATTGATGTAGCTGATCGATTATTAAAGTACCGCTAATTGGTCAGACCACGTGAAAGGTGCGAGTTTTGTTACCTCCGCTGGTTGTTCATGTCATAAGGGCGTGTGACGCAACTGGACACTTCCCGGGCAACACTGCAGCGTGGATCGGGCTGTAGCAGTGAGCGGATGACGTGGAGTATGCGCAAAAAACATTGATCAAATAAACACTTCTGACAGAACATCGAGGGTGCAAAGAAGGGCACGATTTTAGCAAGAAAAACGATTAAAAATTATGTTAACCAGAGTGTCGGACATAATTAACCAAAGATGTGCAAGTGCTACTATTTTTATATATTAACAAATGTCTCCACATAACAAAGTGAAAAATAATAATTTACAAATCAAAAGCTAATAATGGTGGGTTTCTTCTTTCATTTCATCATTCGCACAAAATGGCACCATCAAACGAGCAACACACTCAACCAGGCCTCTCCACCATCTTGAGGGTAAAACAGAGTGCATTATTGGCATGGTCTCAAAATCATTTTTTTCACATTAGAAGATGAATCGCCATAAATATTTAACATCAAGTCTATGGAAGTCCCTGCTCAAGTATAAATATTGCATTTTGCAAACTCTTTAAAAACTTTTCCTTTTGATGTCAGATTAGCTTAGAGAAAAAACGAAACCGTTCTGCAAATAAACATTCATAGAGGGCTGTTATATGGTGCAACTAAAATGCAAAAGTCGTGTATCTGTTTAATTTTTTACAGCTGCCAGTTAACTACATATAAGATTCATGCCAAAAATATATACTGCCGTTTACACATAATTAATACAAAATGGAACCAGTGGAACTATTTGCATTAATCGTGAAACACGCTGCTAATAGCTTTCGCTTTTACTTTTATTTTCACAATGGATTTAGACGGGATTGCTCTTTTATCTGCAGAGTGTAGCAGATGGAGGGTGTAATGGCTTTAGTGAAAAGTATGGTTTATTTGTCTCACAATGTCACAACAAATTTTACAGCAGATAGTGACTATTATGGTTAGATTACGAGGGTATTGAAATATCGTGATGAAGTAATGATCTGTCTGTTGTAGAATTTCGAGATACACTAGACATCAAGTGGATCATATTTAGCACAAATAGCAATAAGACAAACGTCTTGTATACTTTGTAAACCTCTGTAGTGCTAGTAACATACAGTGTGCAAATGTGTGGTGGCTTAATGTTGTCTCCGCAGTGGCATTCTCACGCCTACAAACGATTACAACGACCCTGCCATTGACAAACTGTGCCTAGGGATTTCCGTAAGACGAAGTAAGGTGTTGTGGTTTTACTTCACTTCATTTTAGCACATCAAATCAGTCGTTCGTATTGGGATGCTAGTGGGATGAAACACAACTTGGATACCATAAATGATTCATTCACAAAATCATGAAAAGTGTAAAAAAATTGTTTAAATTTGAAGTAGAAGGTGGCAGATTCTTTCCCACACGTAATAGGGATGTGGCAGAACACCTTTTTGACTTTCTTTAGACCACGTCCCCTCTGTTAGACGGATACAGATTTGGCTGATACAGATTAGCGGTGAGAAAAAGAATACCTACACTCTGACTGGCAATTTCAGAGAAATCTCAGTGGACAAGCAAATGTAATTCAACAATTTTAGTGAAATTTGTTACCAAGGAGACATCATTAACTCACCTTACATCTCACATGAACTTCTAAGCTACGGCCGTCTTTCGTATATGTTGATATCTTGGTATTCGACGAGTCAGAGGGTGACTATGCAAGAAGCCAGACGTTCGTATCGATACAGAGAAAAGTTTTAGGTGGTTTTGAGCCAAATTTCAGTCTTATATGTCGCAGTCTAAAATAATTACGGTATTTCGAAAATGTGATCCTTTAATTCTGTAGCGCAGTGTATATGTGTGACGTAAGACGGGTGCGGGTCTCTCTTACGTTCCCTTTTCTGAAGTCTAGACTTAACTACGTTGTTCCTGAGTAGCAGGTAATCAGCATTCTGCTCTATTGTCGTTTTCCTACATCGTCCGGAGGTCACAGTATCTTTCATGAGGATGAAATTCTCGCTCTCTCTTTGCAGAATATCTTGAAATTTGTGGCAACGGATCATCTGATGTCTGATTATGTATTAAATGCATACTTCCTCTGTTCCACGATCTGTCCTACTTTTGATTTCACCTTAAGCATTCTATTGCCTTTTCACGCTTAGAGTTTATCTTTAATATTTATTTGCTTTTTACCCTCTGCATGCACTTGTCTGTGTGTGTGTGTGTGTGTGTGTGTGTGTGTGTTTCGAACAGTTGTCTTTAAATAGTGAGCCAAAATTACATAGCTTTCGTTATATCATTATCTTTATTGTGTTGTTGGGAATCTCCTGGAATGCCTTTTCGTAACTGTTTGGACATAAAACAACAGAGCGTAAGCAATTATCCAACCTTGTGCTTATAGCATTACGTAATTCTCCACCCTGCTAGCAGGGATATTTCCTTAACAGAAGTAGGCGATGAGAAAAAACATTTATGAATTTTTAAATAGCTTAATATTATCTCAGCTGTTTTGCATATAAGTTTGTGCACGATATATATTTGAGGCTAAAGGGTATAAATGAAATGACTTTATTTTCGTTGTTACAATCGATATGTACTAGCACTGTATGTTCAGGTAAACCTACTTTTTTTTAGAAATAATTGAAATTTCGGAATATCTGGCGTACTTCAAATTCTTATTAATAATTGCGCAGCCTGACGATATTTATTATGTTTACTGCGGGATTCATTTATAAAATAATGATATAAATTCGTTTGTCAAGAATGTTTGTAAATTCTTTGGAATATTGTTAGTTCCTAAGAATGTATGAGTACTGGTCATGCCTCTGATGTGATCGGACATGTTTTTATTTCTTGCAATAACAATGCAGTTTTCTGTTTTGAAGTGGAAATTGTAAAGACAATGTGATATAGAAAAATTTGAGATGATAAAACTAACTATTCAGGAAATTCTTCAGAAGTTATTACGTCAATTGGAACCATGAGAACCTATGATTCCAAAAATTTCAGCTTCAAGAATCAACTCCTGGACGTGAACAACTGGAGCCAACTACGAGAAAAGAAGATAAATGCAAATGTTTATTGTAAATCTTCTTCCTCTCGAAGCTTATTAAATGAGTCAGTAACAATCAAAAAATGAGGGAGGAGAAGATTATAGCATCCAGTAGCGTTGGAAGTCCACCTTCATAGTTGTTCCGCTTGAGACTTGCTACAACGAGGACGTTCTGTTTTCTACAGATTTTTAGCTTTCTTGGAAAGTTTCGTGTTATCTACGCTCGTGTTCCGTCTCTCTTTTTGTGATTAGTCTCGTTCTCTCTAGTATGTTAGTGAGTGTTAAATACGTATTAATCAGTTCGGATGATTAACAAAATGCCCATCATGTTTCTGTCTGAACTAACCCATTAATACAAAGAAAATAAAACTCTAATCCGTCAAAAATGCAATGTGTTCCTCCCATTTAAAGAACAAGCAGGTGTCAAAGAGATTGCTAGTAACTAGTTAAAATGTTACACAACAGTTGACTAGGCAGGTGAATCGTAATACCACTTACAAACAGCACTGCAAAACACCACACAGAAAGTGTCAGCTAGAAATAACATCCTTCGTGAACTGACTGGAGCCACTTTTGGTACGCGAGCAGTGGCGGTGAGAAATATTGACATGACTCAGAAGTACTCTCCCACATAGTACAATTGCAGCGTTTAGTACACATCTAGCGGTGATAAACAAGATGACACTTTTCAGAGTGAGAATCTTCCACGAGAACGTGAAGAAAGTTGGTCTACATGGAATCGCTAAAGAGGCTTGGCACACGTCCAGCGGGGCGTACGTGTACTCATAATATAAAGCTTTCTTAGCCCACTCTGAAGCAAAGAGCCACAGCCCATTTCCTGAATTGCAAACAGTGTGGCAGTAACTCCTAATGCCCGAGGTATGCCAAATTTATTGGCAGACACCACCTGATATGTTCTACAAGTATGAACAATAAGTAACAATACGTAATACAAATCGTATTTTTATTACCGTTTTTGATACAAATAAACCAATACGAGAGTTGCCCAAAAAGTAGTGCAGCGCTTCTTTATTGAACATAATGAGACTTACACACACGAAACAATGGTATTTTTTCTACACACCATGTTTTTCCACGTACTCTCCATCCCGCTCTACGGTCTTCCTCTAGCGCGAAACAATGGTGTATATGCCCTGTCAATATCAACCCTTGTCCTGGTGGCGAAATCATTGTTTCACTGTATGAATCACCTCCTCATCGTCCTCAAAATGTCTTACATGAATGGCTACCTTTAATAGCCCAAACAAGTGGAAGTCCGAGGGGGCTACGTCAGGTGTGTCTGGTGTGACAAACATGGATGGTCTCACCTACCACTGTAAATCGCGGAGCTCCGCCGAACCGCCTCCTGGTGGTCTCACCCTCCATACCCAGCGACTTACTGTACTTCTGTCGACAGCAGAAGCTCTGTACACTTTGCGCAAAGCGTTTGTGAATATTTGCGACAGTTTCTCTCTCTCTGCAGTGATAGATTCGATGACAACATGTTGCTTGTAACTGATATCACTTATAGACACCATTTTGAAACTGTCCTACAACAACGCTTTCTGCCGGTAGTGGCGGAAACTTAGCGTGCTTACTCAGCAGACTTCAGATAACACATACGTAACGTTTCGCATTCGCACCATTGTTTTCGGGTGAGAAAAAAAGAATGTTGTGCATTACTTTCTGGGCAACCCTCGTAAAGGCAAGAATATCCTGCAAACTAAATTTGACAAGGCCGTACGTGTTGTATATCTAAGTTCCTTAGAAGTACATGATTGGATTGTGAATGTGCTACAAATTCCAATCCGACAAGGCTATTTATGATCTGGAACAGCACAGGAAGACAGTTGGGTATCTAGAGATGTACAGCTGTTCTTTCATTCCTCTTACTAGGTTTTGTCCTTGTTTTTAACACCAGCAAAGAACACCACTCGGTAGGTGGTTGTTTTCCCAGCAGTGGTAACCGCAAGTAATAAAGATACTTTCCGGTACCATCATCTTACACAACCTTGACTTTAGAGCAAGTATTTGACTCCAGTAACGTATCTTGCGAGCCGAATTCCACGCAGACGAATTGAAATCTCTACATGAAAAGCTCCCAACGAATGGCTACTCATTAAGTCATTACAACCATTTACAAATGCCCCATCAAAAAACTGACAGTCTAGTACATCTTGTACATTCAATAATGAATCAGATACATAATTTGTTTATCACGAATAGACAGTCATCCTGTAGGATGACACAGAACAACATCAAGAAACTGCCTGCCATACAATTTATTGTATGAAAGTTTTAGTAGTTTTTGTAGTCGACTGCCACATTAAAATACACTGAGGTGCTGAGAGTTATGAGGTAACGATATGCACATAGATTACATTCATTTATAGTAACAAAAGTCTTAGATTAGATCGATAAATCAATAATATTCATATGGATAAAAACACTAGGATGAGTTACATGTAAAAGAGAAAAAGTGGTTTTTATAAACAGTAATATTGACAAATAGAGCATCAAATTGTAATAAAAACTATAGGTCAATATCTAAAGTATCCAGCCAGGAGATTGCTTCCTCAGAGACCTCATGTATGCTGGTCAGATTTCCAGCATATTTCCGAAGGGGACACTCTGTGACTATGTGGCGTATTGTTTGTCGTTGATGTCCGCAGTAACACTTGGCGCTTTCAGCGATTCCCCACTTATGCTTCACGTCCTGGCATCTTCCGTGCTTGGTGCGTGTGCGATTTAGGGTGGTCCACGATCTCCTAGGTAAGTGCAATCCAGGAGGGACTCGTGTAGGATCAGCAATGAGACCTGCAGAATCGGGATTGGCTGCGAACCATTCTTCCCGCCATGCTACTTCTGGTTGGAATCCTTCAGAAGTAAGCCTTTTTCCAAGTCTCCAGGAGAGTTTCCTGGACTGAAGACGTTGCCTTTGAGTGGCATCAAAGTCCTGGTGTACGGTAAATCGGAATTCTTGGAGAATTTCTCCCATTCCCTTTTCAGCGCTGCTTGACGTCGTAACTTCGGTGGTGCAATATTACACTGAACAGGTAGCCATTCTGTGGGTGTGGATTTTATTGTCCCGGATACGCTTCTCATGACTACATTCAGGTGCGTGTCTACCATGGCTGTGTGAGCGCTGTACAGCCATACTGGGCTGCAATATTCCCCGACAGAGAATACAAGTGAGAAGGCAGTTGTTTTGAGTACTGATGTCTTAGCTCCCCAGCTTATTCCAGAGAGTTTGTGTAATACACTCCTGGAAATTGAAATAAGAACACCGTGAATTCATTGTCCCAGGAAGGGGAAACTTTATTGACACATTCCTGGGGTCAGATACATCACATGATCACACTGACAGAACCACAGGCACATAGACACAGGCAACAGAGCATGCACAATGTCGGCACTAGTACAGTGTATATCCACCTTTCGCAGCAATGCAGGCTGCTTTTCTCCCATGGAGACGATCGTAGAGATGCTGGATGTAGTCCTGTGGAACGGCTTGCCATGCCATTTCCACCTGGCGCCTCAGTTGGACCAGCGTTCGTGCTGGACGTGCAGACCGCGTGAGACGACGCTTCATCCAGTCCCAAACATGCTCAATGGGGGACAGATCCGGAGATCTTGCTGGTCAGGGTAGTTGACTTATACCTTCTAGAGCACATTGGGTGGCACGGGATACATGCGGACGTGCATTGTCCTGTTGGAACAGCAAGTTCCCTTGCCGGTCTAGGAATGGTAGAACGATGGGTTCGATGACGGTTTGGATGTACCGTGCACTATTCAGTGTCCCCTCGAAGATCACCAGAGGTGTACGGCCAGTGTAGGAGATCGCTCCCCACACCATGATGCCGGGTGTTGGCCCTGTGTGCCTTGGTCGTATGCAGTCCTGATTGTGGCGCTCACCTGCACGGCGCCAAACACGCATACGACCATCATTGGCACCAAGGCAGAAGCGACTCTCATCGCTGAAGACGACACGTCTCCATTCGTCCCTCCATTCACGCCTGTCGCGACACCACTGAAGGCGGGCTGCACGATGTTGGGGCGTGAGCGGAAGACGGCCTAACGGTGTGCGGGACCGTAGCCCAGCTTCATGGAGACGGTTGCGAATGGTCCTCGCCGATACCCCAGGAGCAACAGTGTCTCTAATTTGCTGGGAAGTGGCGGTGCGGTTCCCTACGGCACTGCGTAGGATCCTACGGTCTTGGCGTGCATCCGTGCGTCGCTGCGGTCTGGTCCCAGGTCGACGGTCACGTGCACCTTCCGCCGACCACTGGCGACAACATCGATGTACTGTGGAGACCTCACGCCCCACGTGTTGAGCAATTCGGCGGTACGTCCACCCGGCCTCCCGCATGCCCACTATACGCCCTCGCTCAAAGTCCGTCAACTGCACATACGGTTCACGTCCACGCTGTCGCGGCATGCTACCAGTGTTAAAGACTGCGATGGAGCTCCGTATGCCACGGCAAACTGGCTGACACTGACGGCGTCGGTGCACAAATGCTGCGCAGCTAGCGCCATTTGGCGGCCAACACCGCGGTTCCTGGTGTGTCCGCTGTGCCGTGCGTGTGATCATTGCTTGTACAGCCCTCTCGCAGTGTCCGGAGCAAGTATGGTGGGTCTGACACACCGGTGTCAATGTGTTCTTTTTTCCATTTCCAGGAGTGTATATTGTTTCTGGTTCTCATTTTTAAAGCTGTTTCAGTTAGGTGTTTTCTATATGTTAGCGAACGATCCAAGCTCACTCCAAGATATTTTGGGAATGGGTTATATAACAGCAACTGATTTCTAAAGGAAATTTGCGGTTTATAGCGAGCATGCCTATTACTCAGATGGAAGGTGGTGGATTCAGTTTTATTTCTGTTTACTTTGAGTCGCTATCCATTAAAAAATTCATCTAGAATTCGCAGATCCTCAGTGAGAGTCATTACTGAAGTTGTAAAATCGTTAGCCTGCGTCACCAAGGCTATGTCATCAGCATAGATAAATGTTCTTGCTTTCGGTTCTGGCAAGTCAGTGACATATAAACTGAAAAGTAGGGAAGCCAATACTGATCCTTGTGGTAGTCCGTCATTTAAATTGTATACCTTTCTTACTTGACCTTTTAGGTGAACTTGCTCTGCCTCGTGATGGCTGGGTGTTGTGTGATGTCCTTAGGTTAGTTAGGTTTAAGTAGTTCTAAGTTCTAGAGGACTGATGACCATAGATGTTAAGTCCCATAGTGCTCAGAGCCATTTGAACCATTTTTTTAGGTGAACTTGGAATTTTCTGTTGGACATCATGTTCTTGAGTAGTTGTGCAATTCTTTTACATGGAATTATTCTTAAGAACTTAAGAAGCATGCCTTTCCACCACACTGTATCATATGCTGATGTTAGGTCAATAAACACGGCCATTGTTTTCTTCAGGTCTTCGAAGCCCTTCTCTATGTATGTTGCCAACGCTAGCACTTGATAGCTACAACTGCGGTCTCGTCTGAAGCCAGCCTGTTCTACAGGAATGTGTTTCAGGATAGTTGGTGCAATTCTATTATAGAGTACTCTCTCCAGCAGTTTATAGCAGACACTTAAAAGTGGAATGGGTCTATAGTCTTCAGGATTGTTACCAGATTTTGACGGTTTCAGGATAGCAATTATTTTAGTTTTCTTAAAAAGATTTGGCAGTCTTCCTGTTGCGAGAATTTCATTAAACAGTGCAGTTAGCCACAGCACTGCACGTTGGCCAGCATGTTTAAGGAACTTCGGGTATATACCATCACAACCAGCCGCTTTACCAGATTTCAGAATATCTAGGGCTGAAACAAATTCGGCTGCAGAGATTTCCTGTGCAAATTCGTAATGCTGTGCTTGAAACATTTTAGTCTTTAGCTCATGTTTTATTTCTATGGCTTTCTGTTTGCTGCTGTTGCTTGGTGTTCTTGTTATAGTAACAATCCTGGCTGCTATTTTGTTAGGATTTATTTTGTCTGATAAGATATTAACTTTTGTGGCACTGCCAAGCTTTCTTAATAAATCGCAAGCTTTCTTACTCTAGTGTTGGAAAGACATGTTTTCAGTTAGTTCCATCCATTTCTTTTGCCTAGCTGAATCTAGGGCCAAAATCAATTCATCTGCTACCTTGGTGTCTCAAGTCGTTTTAAATTCGTCATACAATTCTTGACATCTAGGGCTCCACCCAGGAATGTAGTTCTCTCTGTAGCCTCTTGGAATATATTTTCTGGCAATGGTATGAATTAGTCTAACAAAACGATCATAGTGCCTAACTTTAGGTGGAATAAACTGATTAATATGATCAACCTCTTCAGAGAATTTTTCCCATTTGGCTTTTTGGAAGTTCCATCGTGGCTTTGGTATAGACTTCACAACTGGGATTTCGAGTCCAATTTTTACCAGCACAGGTCGGTGTTGGCTTCTAGGGAAATCACTGAGCACCTTCCTGGTGCTCTGCAAGGGTAATCCTTTGATGTTAGTGGTAACGAAACAGAGATCCGGAGTGTAGTCCTGAGCCCATCTAGCTGAGCGGAATGTCCCTTTGTCCTTCCCGTCAAATAGGAAGAAAATGCGTTCCATTTCAGCCCATTCTGATACTTCCTCACCGTCTTCGTTCATGGTTCTGTAGCCCCATTGTGTGTTATCGCTGTTGAAGTCTCCAATTACTATTCCTGGATGTGGAATATTTTGAGAGGCTTCATGCACCCGTGGTTGTGCTGGGGGCTTATAGATGTTCACAATCTCTGTGTTGGCGACTTTCAGCCTGATGGTATGGATGCTATTTTCCGTTTTTGTTTGGACATTTGTCACCTCTTCAACATCATTCTTGATATATGTTGCAGATCCGTAACTTGCATGGTATGTCGCAGCAGCTAACGTGTAGCCAGGGAGCTTACACCTGGAATGAAGTTGGGTTTCGTCTGAGCAGTGGGTTTCCTGTAGTAGGAAAACGTCCACCTTGTTTTCAATCAATATTTGAGTGAGATACTGGCTTTTTGCTCTGCTTGTTCCCTCTATGTTTAGCTGTAAGAGCCGGAGGGTATTCCCTAACTCCTTTGTCAGATAGTTCTTGGCAGAATCGTTTTGCTTCATTGCTATGTATCCTCTAACAGCTGGGATATCCTAAGGTAATTTGCAACCACCAGAGGTCCAGCAGCCTATATCTGTAGACTATTTAGCCGTAACTTAGTTACGTTGCTCGGGGTACACACTTGGAGGCTAGTCTACTTTGTACTTGGGTGATTCATGTGAATAAGTTTCCGACGTGACTATGATCGCATGACGTGCAGACTTTTAACGCGGAATGGTAGTTGGAGTTGGACGTATGGGACATTCCATTTTGGATGTAGTTAGGAGATTCAGTATTCCTAGATCCACAGTATCAAGAGATTGCCGAGAATATCAAATTTAAGATATTGCCTCTTACCACGAACAACGCAATGGACGTCGCCTTTCAGTTACTGACCGAATAGCAGTGTCTGGGTAGAGTTTCCAGTGCTAACAGACAATTGGAACTTCGTGAAATAACCGCAGATATCTATGTAGGAACTATGACGAACGTATACGCAACGACAATGCAGAGAAATTTGGCGTTAATGGGCTACGCAGCAGACGACTGGCGTGAGTGCCTTTGCTAACAGCAGGAATCGCCTGCAGCCCTCTCCTGGGCTCTTAAACCCGTCGCTTGGAAACCAGACGACTGTAAGACCGTGGCCTGGTCAACTGAGCCCACATATCAGTTGGTAAGAGCTGATGCTACTTTTCAGGTGTGGCGCAGACTACAGAAAGCCATGGACCCAGGTTCTCAACAAGGCACTTGGTAAAACGCTGTGATCCTTATGACGTAAATGGGCTACAATTCTGAGGGATTCGACATGTCTGATAAACTGTCAATAACATTTACAGCATAACTTGTCAGATCAAGAAGGTTAACGTATGAAACGTCCCCTTTGAAAAATTTATACAAGACTGTGCTTAAACTGACACACAATATTTTTTTTTTGCGCAACGCAATCTGACTTTCAGTAATCCCTACAACAGAATAGCCCTGACTAACATTAATCTATATGTTTCACAAATCACTTACCTCACAAAAATCTTCGTTACTCGAACTACTGCAATACAACAACCGCCACTACTGCCAGCTAACTAAAAGATTCAAACTACAGAAGTCACTAACTACTGAAAGGCACAGTTAGCAAATAAAAGATTTTAATAGAGAACAAACAATGTATTTACCTTAATAGTCATAATATATATAGCAGTTCATGACACCAATTCTTACAAATTTCAAAACTCCGCCATCTCTCTCCCCACGTCCACCACTGCTGGCGGCTCACCTCCAACTGCGCAACGCTACGCGCTGTTAGCATCCAGCTGCTGCTGCCCAACACTACAATGGCAGACAACAATGCAGACTAAACACAGACTGCACACGGCACAGCCAGTGATTTTTTCATACCGAGCGCTATGTGGCGTTACCAATAAGAAAACCTAAACAGCCTACTTATATAGCCCCCATGCTCCCCACAAAAAATTTTTACAAATTGTTTTGGGCAGTGGCCAATAATGATTTGATAAAATTTTTCATAATTACTATAACAAAGATATCAAATACACACACTTATTGATACAATGTTGCTCAGAAGCTAAAATTTTCTCAAAGTCCATAAAGACAGTCCTGATCATTCATCACAGTAAAATAGTAGTGTTTTTCTCAAAGACTGAGCAATAAAAGAAAATGCACACGGAAGTAGTGGATTTCCATGCAGTCTTGAAGAAGTAGTGTTGTCCTTCCAACGAAAGACAGTGCTGACTCTTGACATGCAGACAGGTAATGGGCCACAACAGAGTCAGTCGACGTTGATCGGTAGGTAGGTCATCACAGAGCAGACCCACTGTAGACCTGAGAGAGATTACGGTATTGGTGGGCCACCAGATGTGCAGACCCATTGCAGTCCTTGTAGAAATAATGGTATTGGTGGGTCATCAAAGGTGTAGACCGACTGTAGTCCTTGTAGAGATGGCCAGCAGCCATCTGTTTGACTGTGCAGGCGCACAATCACCACTGAAGAGTCTTGCAGATAATATAACAAGTCCATAACCACCACTTGTGCACTCAGAAAAATTGTTTTTGAAATGTCCTTAGAACCAGCAATGCTGTTATCCAGTCCCTTACTGAATTATTAACACACGGGCAAACACTATCAGTCCCTACTTCTCACATATTGTCCATATACTATGACCAACAGAAACGTGTGCAGTGAAATGTATTTTACAAGTTACTTAATTTGATGAACTGGTGTCAGTTACAATTTTATAACATAAGAATGCAATAACAAAGGTACAAATACATCTTTAAAGAACATAACAATACAGATAACATTTGCAGTAGTACAGGCTTTACAAAAGAATCGAAATAGCAAATACATCAGTGTTACAAAAATTACGACATAAGTACATACATAAAGTTCAGAATAACTTTTGGAACATCAACTTCACACATTTGCATTAAAACAGAACACAATAAATAATGTCTGAACATATTTACAAAGAAAATAACATAATATTTGAAAAATTCTACAACATAAATCTTATTAGCTAAACACATAAAGACAGGAAAAAGACAAATACACAAGGGTACATAAACACATAGAGGGATAATACGAAAGGAAAGAACAGGGTTTGTTTTACTGCAGTATTTTGCATAGAGATATCCCTTAGTTGATCATTATTCCCAAAAAGTCCTATCTACACCTGTTTTCTGTATTCTGTTCACATCCTCTTCCAAAAATAGTTTTTCTCCACTGTACACTACTTTTTTGGCCAAACCATTTTCTTATAGCTTCTCAATGCTTTTCTTCCAATTCATCATAGTTAGTTTCTTATATAGTCTACCCCCTCTTAAGCTAACTTAAATCTACTGAGCTCAGATGCTTAACTAAGGGACAAGCAGCAGCACAAAACAATTAATACAAACAGCAATGACAAAAAAATGCAAGTAAGCATAGCGAGCAGCACTAAATGTAATAACTTATATCTAAACATGAAAAAGCTCAAGCATAAAAATATTACACTAAAGACAACAATGCAGATAAGGGAAATGTATATTCACATCTTAATATCTATGTAATTAAACTGGTGCACCACAACAACTTATTGTAAAAAAAAATATTACCATGTACTTGAAAAGAAAATTATGTATGCAGTTACTGTTACTAGTCCCTTCTTATTGTTCTTTCCTTTCCAAGCGCTCCTTTTTGAAGAATGTGGATCATAAAATCGTTATTTAATAGATCTGTTGACGGAAAGTGTTCACATTAGCAAATGCATTTAATTTTATTTTATAAACCCAATGCTGCAACACAGCTGGAAACTAGATATCAAATGGAATAAGCAACTATGGACAAAGCATAAAAATATCATTCAATAGTCATTTGACATTTCATAAGTTAGTAGAATTCTCTCAACTCTTGTAGAAAGACGTTTGTTGTAATCAGGTGTCAGATGTAAGTATCTTTCTCAGTAATGAGCGTGTCGTATTTGCGGTGCTTTCTACAAAGGAATGTCAATAGCGAGGGTAATGGCATCTTTATTTTTTTTCTCCACCTCCGCCTCTGAAAGGCACACACTAATGGCTTGTTTCCCGGTGGCTGTCGCCCAGCTGGGTGCCCACGACGCATTACGCGCAGGTGGTCTCTTAACTGTCTTACCGAAATATTTACGACACCAGTTTCCGCTACAGTGGCAGTCTCATATAAAAAATGTCACAGGTCAAGAACTTGCGTTACAAATCTGTAGAAACAAAATCCTATTGATATAACAGTGCAAAAATATTCGTCAGCATAGTAATACATTCACGCATTTACATACATTTCATAACTCTTAAAGTACGATTCTTGGTTTCCAACAACCTTTTTCACAAACCAAGAGTCCCTAACCTCTACTCATTATTTCTTACCTTATTCGTCGACACTTCTTCAATATTCCATCATAACAGATAAGTAGCATAATCAAATAACTCTTATAGCATCAGCTTATTGATCATAAACATACCGCAACAGCATAATACACATTGTCGCCCTAAAAATAACATCATAACACCTCAGTCAAATCTCTAAAACAACGTAGCTTTCTGCAATAATGTCAAAACCTAAAAAATTCTCTGCTCATTTCAATATTGTCATCTACCTCAAACGTACTTTAAAAATCATGATCCCACACAACGTACATAATTCAAAGCTGTCATAGTATCACAATGATTCTGAAAAAATATGAACAGTTCACAAAGTACAGACGAAATAGAATTTCATAAGTATGAAGTTATCCACCTGCGTAATTGCTTAAATATGTGTTACTGACGTAGTAAAAAGATGTTTGTTTCTCTGTCAAATAATCAGATAGCTGTGTAATTCTGTGTTAGAGAAATATGGTACCGATGTGTAAAGTTGTATAAGCAAATACCATATTAGCTAGGGCTCCTTGTGCTTGCCAAACACATGGTACACAAAGTAAGCATGTACCCCCCTGAGGATTAATGTAATTATATCCTCAGGTGTTACAGATTACAGCAATGGAAGGGAATGTATCACGGAAAACTTTCTTTGTAATTCAAATATGTTGAAAAATAAATAGTTTAATGCGTGTCCTGTAGCGCTAAATGTGCGTCTTGTTGTAAGACAATCTCTGTGGAACTGTCGTAGTTATTGTCCTCCGAAAGCTAAGTTCTGCAGAAGTCAATGTACTTACCTCATGATAAACTAAATTGAAATGCTTTACTTATAGATATCGTAGTTACTGCGCTTATTGCCGTGATGAAGTAAGTACTGTAATGTAACGTATTGTTGTGCTACAGAAAAGGCTGTCTCATTGTAACTATACCACAAAAGTTACTACTAAAACATGTTATACTTTCCAGAAAAAGTCAGAAAAACTGTGCAGATATAAAACAGATAAACTGCCAAAGCAACATTGTAAATTGTCACTCATTAGTAGCGTCGTGATAAAATCGTGTAGCTGTCACATAAATTAACCACTGTATCATCTGGTATCTCACAGAAAGTACTTTAAATCCAGAATGTATTTTCAAGTAAACCAAAATGTTGCATTAAAATCTCATTAGCAATACTGGTAAATGTTCTAAGCATGTGAGCCTTATAGTCGTTACGTAATCGTGCAACTAACAAGCAAGAATGTACACACGAAATAACACAGTGATGTCTGTTCACTATAACAATGCAGTCGTAAATACTGTCTAAATATGTTCCGTAGGTTCTAGACTGGAAAGTGAACTTCAAAACATTGTTGCATCTTATCAGTTTCTAAGTGTGACAAAGCATATTAGAAATGTGAAGTGAAATGCTTTATGGCAAAGACAAAGTTAAAAAGAAGATTATCTTTCAATAAACGGTTTTACATGTGAAATGTGGTGTAAACCTTTACTCTTCCTAGTACACAGAGTTTCAACTTCAACGCAATTATCATGTGGTATACGTCGGATTCTGTAAGGTCCATTGTAAACAAGAAAGAATTTGTGACTCAAGTGTTTCTTCTTATGTAACAATGGATGAGCTTTAATGAGAACTTCCTGACCAATATATAATTTCTTTGCATTTGCTTTACCGTGTAATTTTTTCCTTTTGTCTGCAGCAGAATTTATATTTTTAATAGCCAAATCAATTATGTCTTTGTGTCGAAGTTTACGTGTATTCGGAAAAGGTACAAGCTCTCTGATTCTGTTTGGTGGTTCTTTATTCTTCAGTACAAGAACAGGTGGTAAAGCAGTGGAGTCATGAGGCATTTCATTCAGCACGTTTTGAAATAAGTGTAAATATCTGTCCCAATGCTGATGCTTTCTGTGACAATAAAGTCTGCAAAGCTTATTGATTTCTGTCATAATCCGTTCAGACGGGTTACAATGTGGTGAGTACAATGAAATAAAAACAGATTTGATTTTATGGTTACGAAGCATGCGTGACCAAACAGCAGATCTGAATTGCGGTCCGTTATCTGAAATTACTTTACTAACGTGTCCAACTTCACGTAAGAAATTTCTAACAAAGGCGTTGGATACAGACCGTCCAGTGGCTTTACGTAATGGAGTGAAAGAAACAAATTTTGAAGTAAGTTCAACAGCGACTAGAACGTACGAAAATCCATTAGATGTTCTGACAAGCGGTCCCAAGAGATCAACAGCAGCAAATTCTTTTAATTTAGAAGGAATGATAGTAAACAATGGAGCACGATGAGTGACAGTAGAGGGTTTCGCCTTTTGACAAAGTTTACAAATAGACAAGACTCTTCGAATTCTCTTTTCCATATTGTTAAAATAAGAAGTCGTTCGAAGAATATGATAACATTTTCGTGGACCAAAATGTGCATAGCTGAAATGAATGTACCAAATGAGCTTATTAACAAAATCGTCTGGAATGCAAAGTACCCATAGCTTGTCATCAACAGTGCATCGTTTGAACAGTATGTTGTTTCTAACCAGATAATAATGCCGAATCTGTGTGTGTGTCTTTTCATGCCATTTACTTTTGATGTCTTTCCAAATCGGATCTTTATCTTGTTCATGAGCAATGTCTTTTAAAGATGTGGTGATGAAGTTTTCAAAGGCGACTTTCTGGATGTAAAGAATACTGAAATTTCTCTCGAGGTTGCTTTCTGTGTTACTTTTCTCAAGCCCAGCCGGTGCGCGTGACAGTGCGTCCGCAACAATCTTCTCCTTGCCGGGAATGTAGACTATTGTGAAGTGGAATTCTTGCAGAAACAATGCCCAACGTTTTAACCTGTCATGATTTAATTTTGAAGACATAATAAATTGTAATGCACGATGGTCACTGTATACTTTTACGTGCTTACCATAAAGAAAGAAACGGAATTTGTTAAATGCCCAAACGATAGCTAAAGCTTCTAGTTCAGTAACGGAATAATTTTTTTCAGATTTTGTTAGCACTCGGCTAGCAAAAGCAATGGTTTTCTGAACAGTAATGTCATTTTCTGTGGCTTCTTGAAATAAATGGGCACCAAGACCGACTCTAGAAGAATCCGTGCTAAGGCAAAAATCTTGTGAGAGATCTGGATGAGCTAGTATTGGCGCGTTAAGTAACGATTCTTTCAAAGAATTGAATTCCAACTGTGCTTGTTCGTCCCAGTTCCAAATAGTATTTTTTCTAGTGAGAGAACAAAGTTTTGGTGTAACTAGAATTTGCATATTCAGAAAACGACGGTAAAAATTTACGAGACGTAGAAAACTGCGGACTTGTTTTATTGTGGATGGTATTGGAATAGCTCTGATTGCTTCTAACTTTTCAGGATCCGGCTGGATGCCTTCAGAAGAAATAATATGTCCCAAAAACTTCACTTTTGTCCTACCGAATTCAGACTTTTCCAAGTTAACTGTAATTCCAGATTCTGCAAAAATATGTAAAACGCTGTTGAGGATGCGATTATGTTGTTCCCATGAGGCTTCTGCTATCAGAATATCGTCCACATATAAGGTGATGTGACGTTTTAAGAGCTCAGGTAATATGGAATTTAGCCCGCGAATGAATGCTGCCGAGGAAATGTTCAAACCAAAAGGAAGTTTCCGAAACTGATAACAAACGCCGAAACAAAGGAAAGCTGTGTATTTTCTACATTCTGGATGAAGTTCTATCTGATAAAATCTGGATCTGAGATCAATGGAAGACAACACCTTTACACCATTAAAATTTTGGAGAAGTTCTTCCAACGTTGGCGGCCTGTCTGTTTCAGGAATAATGATAATATTGATTTGTCTCGAATCTAAGACAAGCCTGATCGATCCATTTTTCTTCTCAACAACAAGTAATGGATTGTTGTATGAGCTTAGTGCAGGCTCAATAATGCCATCGTCAAGCATGGATTGTATTTCTGTTCTAACACGGTCCCTATAATGTGCTGGAATTACGTATAGTCTAACACAAAATTTAGTATGCTCACGAACACGAAATTGGTATTGAAATCCCTTGATTGTTCCTGTTTTGTGAGTAAAAACTTTGGAATGTGCTTGTAAAATCTCAAAAAGGTCCTGCCTATCAGTGTCATTACAATTCTCAATTGTTTGAATTTTATTCTGAATTAACTCATTAGTTTCAATTGTGCCGTCAGTACTTGCAGAGCGACTGTTAGTGTCTAGTTCCGTAGTAAATTCCGAACTGTTGTCTAACAGAAGGTGAAGCCGATTAATTTCCTCGTCATGGTTTGAGAGCCAATCTTCAAATTTCAAAGCTATTGACTTACCTTCTTTCTCTAAACTTATTTCAGCATCGTGAAAGTTTAAGATTGCTTTGTTTTCATTCAAAAAGTCTACTCCGAGTATAATTTCCGTCGACAATAATGGAACAATAAGAAAATTCACAGAGAAGCTGTGGCTTTGACAAAAGAATTCTAAGTTGGTTTGTTGGCGTACATCTACACTTTTTCCATTGACTGCACCTTGTAATTTAATCTTGCGTAACGGAAGTGTGGGGCAATCTTTCGATTTGCTGCATTTACTAAAAGCTGTTTCACTAATTACTGAAATGGGACTGCCTGAGTCAAGTACTGCCGTAAATTTTACGTCATTTACTGTAATGTGAATCACAGGATATGCAATGTTGTTATGTTTTACGTCGTGTTCCTGGAGTAAGATGTCCCTAATGTCTTCCATTTTTACGTAATTACTAGCTACGGCAGCTGCGTCGTCAGTTTCATGCGTACGTTTTGTGGCAGCCAGCGGTATGAGTCATTGCCTATTGTGTCTTTGTTGGCGCGGATCGTTAATGGGATTAGGAGACCTAACTTCTACAAATTCACCTTGTCGAGAGGGCCCTGCTCTGTTTGTATCCCGCCAGTTCTGCTGCAATTCAGGTCTGTCGTTACGATCATATCGTGTGTCGTCATGTCGGTAGATTCCATAGTTTCTTTCTTGTCGGTCACGTGGTGGAGAATTTCTCCCTGAATCGTAACTGCGCGCTGGACTGTTGCGTCTTAAGTTATTCCGTCTCCCTTGATAATAATTATTTTGGTTTCCATATTGTCTGTTTCTCTGATAGTCTCTGTGATAGTCCTTACTGCGGAGAGGTAATAATTACTACTATGCCAACGGTTGTCATACGGGTGGTGTCCGTTTTGGTCACGATTTACGTTGTACGAATAGCCTTGTCGTGTATTATTTCTGTCATCGCGGAATTGTGACAGGTGTGACCTGTAATTGTTGTGTTCCTGTTTTCGCGTTCCGCGATTGTCAGTGTCAATTTCCAGTTCTTGTAACACTCCCTGAAAAGCTTCAATGTCGTCTTTGCATCGTCCTGCTAAATTAATCTGTCGTAAATGTTCAGGTAATTTGATTAAGCAAATGCGGATGAGTTCTGAGGGGCTGTATGGGTTTGAAAGATACTGATTCTTATGTAACATGTCTTCAAAATATTTGACAAGACTGGAAAATTCAGATTGTTCGAAATGTTTCATCATTATGGTGCTATGTTTTACTCGGTCTTGTGTGGCTTGGGACCAATATGCTGAGAGGAAGGCATGGTAAAATTCTCCTTCACTGTGGCAATCGTGAATGACCGATCGCATTCTTACAGCTGGTTCATTCTCTAAGTAGAAACACATAAATTCTAATCTGTGTTCTAATGACCAGTTGGGAGGAAAACAATGAGAGAATTGATGGAGCCACGCTTTTGGATGAATGTCGTTGCCAGAATTCTTAAATGTTTTGAATTTACGTGCAGTAATGAACAGCTTATAGTCAAAATCATCGTGTCGGCGGGTAGCATATCGGTCATTGTTACGTCGTTTCGGCGGTTCCATCTCAAAATTCGGTGCACCTTGCCAATTACTTTCATGATTTCCGAAATGCCCTGTGTTATTATTTTGTGGTTGTTCTGTATTGCTATGTCCCTCTTCCCATACTGGGGCGCGAGTGTCCTCTGAAGTATGTAATTCTTGTATTACTTGAGCCAACTGATCTTGTACTTCCCGCATTTCTCTTTTGTACTGTGTGTTGATTTGATTTTGATTCTGTTTGAATTTCCTAATTTGTTCATACTCTTCACTGTCAGTGAAGGCTACAGGTTTTGTGTCATTCAGATCATCATCTACCTTCGTACATAAGTTAGTGAACTGATCTGAAAGTTTGGCTACTTTATCCGACAGTGAAATTATTTCCTCTGTGTGTCTTTCTGAACCAATTTTCAGAGTATTTACTGTGTCCTTTAAGTTCGCTTGAGTTTTTGCAAGTTGTATAACCGAATCGGTAGATGCAACTGAGTCAATTTTAGCTTGCAAGGTCTCATGATTTTCATGAACAATAGTTTGCAGTTCTTTTATGGCTGCTTCGTGATTCTGTAATGCATTTTCATGCCGCGAAAAAATAGGTTGGAAATGCTCACAAATTTGTGTTTTTACGTCATTACAGACTTTTTGACATTTCGATTCAATATTATGTAACTCATTAGTTAAATCTTCACGTGTTTATTGAAGTGTGGTGCCTAACTTTTGAAGCTTTTGCTGTGTTTGTCTCTGATTTTGTTCCATTGTGTCTAACTTTTGCAGATTTTGTCCCATTTGTATCTGATTTTGTTCAAGGGTTGTGTCTAACTTTTGAAGATTTCGTTCCATTGTGTCTAACTTTTGAAGATTTTGTTCCATTGTGTCTAACGTTTGAAGCTTTTGTCCCATTTGTTGCATTAATTGTAATAACAACGCACTGGTGTCTGAAACATGTTCCTCAGTGCTATTCGGCAATGCATTTGAACCGGCAATATTCGCAGTTTGAAAAACAGAAAATGTGTCTTGACGTATTTGAGAAAACGGTGAGGACGCAAAACCTGAATCTACAGTATTTGCAAGATTGTGTCCTGTCATTTCGGAATCCTAAGGCGAGCTGTTGCGGACCGATCGATCGATAATGCTTCCCTGTTCACTAATTGTTTCACTGCCTACACCATTATTTGTACCCCGCTCGATTTCCCTATGCACAATTACCAAATTACTGCTTTGAACATTAGTTAATTCATTACATGGTGGCGCTAACACACTGCTTTCGTCTTCACTGTCATTTCTCAGTTTACTTTGGAGCCTAGTATTTCGTTTTTCACACGCCAGTATTGTCAGAATATTTCACACGACAACACAGAAAAACACAATTTGAGGAGCAAAAATAAGAGAACACATTAACGTAGCAAATAATATCTAGTTACTTGCAAGTGTAGCTGCGAAATACTTGGTCCAAATCTACATGCATGCCACAACTGTTTTACTGTACAACAATGAAAAACTACAACTACAGAGGAAATTCTCTCTACAATTACACGCTAGCAATAAACAAAGGCTACACTAACTACACAAACTACAAGAAAAAATCAGAAGAGTCCAGTGAGGTATCCTGGCAGGGTCGCCATATGAAACGTCCCCTTTTAAAAATTTATACAAGACTGTGCTTAAACTGACACACAATTTTTTTTTTGCGCAACGCAATCTGACTTTCAGTAATATCTACAACAGAATGGCCCTGACTAACATTAATCTATATGTTTCACAAATCACTTACCTCACAAAAATCTTCGTTACTCGAACTACTGAAATACAACAAGCGCCACTACTGCCAGCTAACTAAAAGATTCAAACTACGGAAGTCACTAACTACTGACAGGCACAGTTAGCAAATAAAAGATTTTAATAGAGAACAAACAATGTATTTACCTTAATAGTCATAATATATATAGCAGTTCATGACACCAATTCTTACAAATTTCAAAACTCCGCCATCTCTCTCCCCACGTCAACCACTGCTGGCGGCTCACCTCCAACTGCTCAACGCTACACGCTGTTAGCATCCAGCTGCCGCTGCCCAACACTACAATGGCAGACAACAATGCAGACTAAACACAGACTGCACACGGCACAGCCAGTGATTTTTTCATACCGAGCGCTATGTGGTGTTACCAATAAGAAAACCTAAACAGCCTACTTACAAACGGCATGACGAGAGATGAGGCTAATGGCTTGTGGAGTTTGGAGGGCCCAGATAAAAAATGTATGTATACCTTGTACCTGTAGATGCATGTTCCACCCAGAGGCAAGCTAAGGGTGTGCATCGTGCAACTACGATGGCTCTTACGGTCAGAGACTACCAGGAGTTCCTGTGTGGTGAGGGTGCTTCTCTACATATAGTGCAGCAAGTTGTCTTTCAGTCACGAGCCCATGATGCAAAACGGGTAGCTTATACTGACAGGTATAGTTGTGACCGTGCAGAAAATATCAGGTAGTAAATGATGTGATGGGTTGGCAGGAAGACTGCTGGGGACAGAGAAAAACAGCTAACAAATTAAAGTTGGAATACAGGGTGAGTCAGTAACTATCGCCACCTAGAACAACTCTGAAAGTATAATAGGAGCTGAAAAGATTGTAGAGCAAATGTTGCATAGGACAACGGGGGCCATAATATGACATTGGTTTTTGTTGCTAGGTGGGTTCGAATCAGAGATATGAAGGTCAACTTAGTTTTTCTTTTTTTAACTGGACGCTAAAGTTTGATTATTATTTACTGATAGCGGCTATCGAGACAGAGAATGATGTGTTACAGTAAGGTCTTTGAAGGTCAACGAAGGTCTCAAAGGTGGCATGATCGTCTATTTACTAAAAGTATTTGAAGTGATGACCATTGGTATCAATGTAGTGCTGCAATCGACTTATCATGGATTGAGTGGTATTGCTTATCATTTCGACACTTACAGAAGCACATGTTCTGATAATTCTCTCTCGCATATTTTCAGGTGTAGTTGGAACGTCTTTATAAATAATGTCTTTTACGAATCCCCTTAAGGAAAAATCCAGAGGCGGCAAGTCTGGCTAACGAGGTTGCCACGACACATCTCCGTGTCCAATACCACAATTTGGGAATTGTCACTGCAACTCATTTCTAGCTATCAGCAAAACTTGTGCCAGATACCCATCGTGTTGATACCACATTCTGTTCCTTGTTCCTAGAGGTATTTCAGCCAACAAAAGACTAATGCTTCTTGCAAGAATTTATGTACTTCCTACCATGAAGATTTCTGTTCTTTAGAATCGCTCACCATACATTCACCGACAATTGGTTTTGCGCTGCAACTTGCCGCATCCAACATGGATTTTCAGTTGCCCAATAATGTATGTTATGCGAATTAACATTTCTATGGTTCGTGAATTTAACCTCATAAGTAATCATCATCATCATCATCATCATCATCATTTAAGACTGATTATGCCTTTCCGCGTTCAGTCTGGAGCATAGCCCCCTTATAAAATTCCTCCATGATCCCCTATTCCGTGGTAACATTGGTGCCTCTTCTGATGTTAAGCCTATTCCTTCAAAATCATTCTTAACCGAATCCAGGTACCTTCTCCTTGGTCTGCCCCGACTCCTCCTACCCTCTACTGCTGAACCCATAAGCCTCTTGGGTAATCTTGCTTCTCCCATGCGTGTAACATGACCCCACCATCTAAGCCTCTTCGCCCTGACTGCTACATCTATAGAGTTCATTCCCAGTTTTTCTTTGATTTCCTCATTGTGGACACCCTCCTGCCATTGTTCCCATCTACTAGTACCTGCAATCATCCTAGCTACTTTCATGTCCGTAACCTCTACCTTATTGATAAGGTACCCTGAATCCACCCAGCTTTCGCTCCCATACAACAAAGTTGGTCGAAAGATTGAACGGTGCACAGATAACTTAGTCTTGGTACTGACTTCCTTCTTGCAGAAGAGAGTAGATCGTAGCTGAGCGCTCACTGCATTAGCTTTGCTACACCTCATTCCAGTTCGTTCACTATGTTGCCATCCTGTGAGAATATGCATCCTAAGTACTTGAAACCGTCCACCTGTTCTAACTTTGTTCCTCCTATTTGGCACTCAATCCGTTTATATCTCTTTCCCACTGACATTACTTTCGTTTTGGAGATGCTAATCTTCATACCATAGTCCTTACATTTCTGATCTAGCTCTGAAATATTACTTTGCACACTTTCAATCGAATCTGCCATCACAACTAAGTCATCTGCATATGCAAGACTGCTTATTTTGCGTTAACCTATCTTAACCTCACCCAGCCAGTCTATTGTTTTTAACATATGATCCATATATAATATGAACAACAGTGGAGACAGGTTGCAGCCTTGTCTTACCCCTGAAACTACTATGAACCATGAACTCAATTTACCGTCAACTCTAACTGCTGCCTGACTATCGATGTAAAGACCTTTAATTGCTGCAAAAGTTTGTCTCATATTCCATAATCTCGTAGAACAGACGATAACTTCCTCCTAGGAACCCGGTCATATGCCTTTTCTAGATCTATAAAGCACAGATACAATTCCCTGTTCCATTCATAACACTTCTCCTTTATTTGCCGTAAGCTAACCATCTGGTCCTGACAACCTCTAAGAGGCCTAAACCCACCATGATTTTCATCCTATTGGCCCTCAACTAATACTCGCACTTTCCTTTCAACAATTCCTGAGAAGATTTTACCCACAATGCTGATTAAAGAGATGCCTCTCTAGTTGTTACAATCTTTTCTGTTTCCATGTTTAAACATTGGTGTGATTACTGCTTTTGTCCAGTCCCGATTCCCAGGCCATTTCAATTATCCTGTGTAGTCATTTAAGACATGACATTCCACTGTATTTGATGAGTTCCGACTTAATTTCATCCACCCCAGCCAGCTGCTTTATTGCACTGCAGTCGATTGACCATTTTCACCACTTCCTCAAATGTGATCTTATTTGCATCCTCATTCCTATCCCACTGTACATCGAAATCTGAAACATTGCTGATCGTATTTTCACCAACATTGAGCAACTCTTCAAAATATTCCCTCCATCTGCCCAAGGAATCCACAGGATTCACAAGCAGTTTTCCTGACCTGTCCAAAATACTTGTCATTTCCTTCTTACCTCCCTTTCGAAGACTGCTAATGACACTCCAAAATGGTTTTCCAGCAGCTTGACCCAAAGTCTCCAACCTGCTTCCAAAGTCTTCCCACGAATTCTTCTTGGATGCTATAATTATCTGTTTGACTTTGTTTCTTTCTTCAACATAACTTTTTCTGTCTACCTGAGTTCTAGTATGTAGCCATTTTTGATATGCCTTCTTTTTCCTTTTACAGGCTGCCTTGACTGTATCATTCCACCAAGCTGTTTGCTTCATTCTACCTTTACTCACTACTGTTCCAAGACATTCTTTAGCCACTTCTAGTATTGTGTCCCTGTACCTTGTCCATTCCTTTTCCAATGACTATAATTGTCTACATTCAACTAACTGGTACCTTTCTGAGATCATTGATATGTACTTGTGCCTGATATCCTTATCCTGAAGTTTTTCCACTCTTATCCTCCTACATATGGACCTGACCTCCTGCACTTTCGGCCTCACAATACCAATTTCGCTGCAGATTAAATAATGATCAGTGTCATCAAAGAATCCCCTGAATACAGGTGTGTCCCTCACAGCCTTCCTGAATTCCTGATCTGTTATTACATAGTCAATGACAGATCTGATTCCCTTGCCTTCCCAAGTATACTGCTGAATGTTCTTATGTTTAAAAAAGGAGTTTGTGATTACTAAGCCCATCTGGCACAGAAATCGAAGAGTTGTTTCCCATTCCTGTTGGCCTCCATATACTCCCCAAATTTACCCATAACCTTTTCATACCGTTCTGTTCGATTTCCAATCCTGGCATTAAAATCACCCATAAGCAGAACACTGTCCATGTCCTTTACTCTAACAACTACATCACTGAGTGCATCATAAAAACTATCTATCTTATCTTGATCTGTCCCTTCACAATACGAATATACTGACACAATCCTAATTTTCTTGCTAGACACTGTCAAATCTATCCACATCAGTCGTTCGTTTACATACCTTATTGCAACTACACTGGGTTCCATTTCTTTCCTGATGTAAAGCCCTACACCCCATTGTGCTATTCCTGCTTTGACTCCTGATAGGTAGACCTTGTATTCTCCACTTCCTCTTTTTTCTCACCCATTACCCGAATGTCACTAACAGCTAAAACATCCAGCCCCATCTTACTTGCAGCCTCTGCCAGCTCTACCTTCTTCCCAGAGTAGCCCCCATTGATATTAATAGCCCCCCATCTCATTACCATTTGTTTGCCGAGTCGTATCTTAGGAGTCCCTGGTTTGTCAGTTAGAGGTGGGACTCCATCACCTCCAAAGGTCGAAGGCATTTTGCTCTGATTGTTGCCAGCATCAGATTTAAAGTACCAGGGAAGCAGGTTGCTAGCCATACTTGCCCCGAGTCCCATTGAGTTTTACCCCTAACGGTTGAGAGACTGACTGGTGGATTTGGTAGTCTTTGCCGTATGAGCACAAATGTGACTACGACTCACAATATGTCCGAGATGCCCAGCCATATTCCAAAGTAACTGGTATCCGGACTGTCGGGATACCAGTTGCGTTGCCCATGGTTCATGAACTAGGACATGACTACAGGAACCCACACCATGAATCACTCCTCATAAGTAAATAAAATCAAATTAATAAATGTGTCATCCCTCTGAATCTGAAGTTGAGCCCATCAACAAAATTCAGTGTGATGAATGCGATCTGTACCAGTTAATTCTTGGTGCAGACAGACACGGTAACGATGATATTTATAGCGATGCAGAACATGGGCAACACTACTCTGGCTCATGCCAGATTCCCTTGCGATTTGATGTGAACTAACACAAGGATCTCGAACCACATTGGCAAGAGTACCAATTTCCATTTCCTCTTTAGTAACTTTTTTTGCCAAATATGATTATGACACATTAATGATCCAGTTGTTCTCAATTTGTCATAGACATATTTAATTGTACAATGCGTAGGCTAAGGATGTTGAGGATATCTTTCAGCATATAAGTCTCTAGATCTCACTCGTTGTGTGCATGATGTTAGAAGAAGTGTAAGTAGGCTGTTTAGTTTTTTTTATTGGTAACGCCGCCGCTACCTAGCGCTCTGTATGAAAATCACTGGCTGTGCCGTGAGCCGTCTGTGGCTGGTTGGCATTGTTGTAATACTCGCCATTGTAGTGTCGGGCAGCGGCAGCTGGATGCTAACAGTGCGTAGCGTTGCACAGTTGGAGGTGAGCCGCCATCAGTGGTGGACGTGGGGAGAGAGATGGCGGAATTTTGAAATTTGTAAGAATTGGTGTCATGAACTGATATATATATATTATGACTATTAAGGTAAATACATTGTTTGTTCTCTATTAAAATCTTTCATTTGCTAACTGTGCCTCAGTAGTTAGTGACTTCCGTAGTTTGAATCTTTTAGTTAGCTGGCGGTAGTGGCGCTCGCTGTATTGCAGTAGTTCGAGTAACGAAGATTTTTGTGAGGTAAGTGATTTGTGAAACGTATAGGTTAATGTTAATCAGGGCCATTCTTTAGTAGGGATTTTTGGAAGTCAGATTGCATTGCGCTAAAAATATTGTGTGTCAGCTTAAGCACATTCATGTATAATTGTTCAAAGGGGACGTTTCACATAGACCAGTCTTGTAAAATTTTCTAAGGGGACGTTTCATATTATCCTGTCAGGGTCGCCATATGAAACGTCCCCTTAGAAAATTTTACAAGACTGGTCTATGTGAAACGTCCCCTTTGAACAATTATACATGAATGTGCTTAAGCTGACACACAATATTTTTAGCGCAACGCAATCTGACTTCCAAAAATCCCTACTAAAAAATGGCCCTGATTAACACTAACCTATACGTTTCACAAATCACTTACCTCACAAAAATCTTCGTTACTCGAACTACTGCAATACAGCGAGCGCCACTACCGCCAGCTAACTAAAAGATTCGAACTACGGAAGTCACTAACTACTGACAGGCACAGTTAGCAAATAAAAGATTTTAATAGAGAACAAACAATGTATTTACCTTAATAGTCATAATGTATATAGCAGTTCATGACACCAATTCTTACAAATTTCAAAACTCCGCCATCTCTCTCCCCACGTCCACCACTGCTGGCGGCTCACCTCCAACTGCGCAACGCTACGCGCTGTTAGCATCCAGCTGCCGCTGCCCGACACTACAATGGCGAGTATTACAACAATGCCAACTAGCCACAGACTGCACACGGCACAGCCAGTGATTTTCATACAGAGCGCTAGGTAGCGGCGGCGTTACCAATAAAAAAAACTAAACAGCCTACTTAAGAAGTATCCCTGATGGTTCAGATGGTGACTGGCACAGGCTCTAAGTGGCACACTAGCGAGGGAACAAGTCTCACTGTTTAGGTAAAGACCTGCAGTTCTTTACTAGCGAAGCACCATTACAACAGAGACCGCTTGTCCTTATGTCAGCTTTCCTCACCAGCTCGGTAGTGTAGCACATTTACATCTTAAACTAATGCCACATTACCACAAGCCAGTCATGTGCTGGAGTGTGGCATTAACAGCTGGGAGACTGCCCCTTGCCCTGCATTTGATCAACCAGCGACTTTAAAATTAAATGGGAGAAAAAGAAGAAAGATCCATCTTCACAACCTCTTTCCCACGCCTTTACACTGTCTTTGCTAAAAGCATGACGTGGATTGAACACAGACCTCCTTAAAACGATCGTTATTTACCCTGTTGAATCCATTTCGAACTTTACAAACAACGGCCATAAACTTGCTAAAAGCCTCGTGCCTTCATAAATATGTTTTGTAGCAGAGTCTGGACGCCTGGAAGCCAGACCTGTAACTCGGAAATTCGCAGAAACTCACAGTCATCTCATCGGCTTCCTGCCTAACAAGAGCTCATCCTCTGCTTTATTGCCCGTCGTCAATGTTCTGCTAAAAGCTGCAGCAACTCCTCGACGCTAGTCAGCATACCTGGATGTGGCTGCCGACCGACCAGTGCCGTCCAACGTGCCTGCACAATGAGACCGAGGAACTGGACAGTCCGCAAACTAATGCCAACCATTTCATCATAGGAATGAAGTCAGAATGTATCCAGATATAGCAACCAAGTAATAAAGATCATCTTCCCTAAGAATATTAAGCGGCATGACACCATATCAGAAGTGAGAGGGCCCTGTAATCTCTCAGGCATTCTGTGCAACTGTGCAAATGAGAAGTATATCGACTTGTTTCTTGAAGGAATACATCGTTCACATTCGCTTTATTCGACGATACTAGTCTTACCGTTCCTATTGGTGTTGTATTTTTAAACTGTCGAATGGTGTTTACATGTCAGTGGCACGTTAGATGGCTACCCTGTATTCTGTGAATATTTACTATTTGCATGATGTACGAGGGAGAATTGTCAGAGCATGTACTTTGGTAAGTGCCAACGTGATAAGGAATACCACTCAATCCATGATAAGAAGATTGCAGCACTGCACTGATACTAATGGTCATCACTTTGAACACCTTCTCTAAATGACCGTTCATCCCCCTTTTTGACCTTCGTTGACCTTCAAAGGCCTTACTGTTACTCATCATTCTATTCGTCTCGGTAGCCCCTATCAGAAAATGAGTACCAAACTATACCATCCCTTCAAAAAAAAATAAAAATAAAAGATGACCTTCATATCTCTTATGTGACCGCACCTAGCAGCAGAAATGAACGTCAGATTACTGCCCTAGGTATACCCATAAACATTTGTCCCACAAACTTTTCTGCTCCTATCATACTTTCGGAGTTATTCTAGATGGCAATAGTTAGTAACTCACCCTGTATATTAAACTTCCCATTATCAGCATAACTGTCCTTACATCTCTGTGTTCCAAGGCGAAATATACTCTTACAGGCATCCGAAGAGACTATGGAAGAAAACTGGAGTCTAAACCCCAAGTATATGTGCTAGATATACACAGCTCGAACAACATCTACGATAATTTAAGGGACTACAGTTTGGTGAAACATAGTAGAACTGAAAGTGGTTACTAAGAAGCTTGGCAAGGTGCAGCGACTGACCCGCTCAACCATTAAAGGCGGAATTAACAGCACACACGCTGTTGGGATGTACACCATGCTGGAAATGTCCGCATTACAGCCGTGGCTTGAAATGGAGGCAGATGTAGTGGCATACAGACTAAGAACTGGAAATAACTGTATACCTTTAGGATATCCAGAATCCAATACACCAATAAAGGCAACGTGGTAAACAAAGGTACGGTCGGGGAAATGCCAATTGAATATACCACAACTTCCTGCTGATTAAACAAACCTTTCAGTGCTACAATTGGAAGCAGGAAGCAGTGGAAGAACTAGCGACGACACTATGCCGGAGACAGAGCGTAGTCTACTGATAGGTCGCAACAGACAAGAGCTTTGGTGCTTGGTTAGAACCTAGAGTAGGGAGTGCAATCTCTCTAGGGAAACTATCAGGGTCTGTGCGGAGGAGAATGTACGTGGGCGCTACAAATATCGTAGCATTTACATTTACTCAAACAACCAACGAGCTCTGAAAATTCTATCACCCCTGCAACGAGATCAAACATCGTTGCAGACTATGACAAAACCTTTGTAAGACTAGGGTAAAGCAACAGGGTATACCTACTATGGATCACTTAGGAATTAGTGGTAATGAAGAAGCTGATAGGCTTGCTAGAATAGCTGCGACGGTTACATTTATTGGGTGAGAACCTTTCCTTAGGTGGTAGTAAAACTTCGAAATTAGATCAAAAGGCGGCATATATGATATTGGACTATGATCCTAGAACAAAAAAGGGGCACGCTAATGTTGCTAAAACCATGTTTTAAGAGAACCTGTGTAACACTAGGTCTAAGTAGGAGAAAACTTCATGGCAGCACTGGTGACAGCCATAACAACTTAAAGAAACACCCAACATGATGTGTGTAGGCTGTGTGCCGATAATGACGAACCCACACCACACCTAAATGCCCAATGCGAGATCAAAAGACACAGAATACTGAGAAGATTGGATCTAATAAAGAACTAGTAAATCGTCCCCTACTTTTTAAGGGTACTAGTTGTCACTACAACCACAGGGATAGAAATCGCAGAATGAATCCTATTTTGGTGGGGGCAGTAGTGGGCTAGGATTTCTGTTGCTTCCATTTTCCTGTTAAAATTAAATCAGTAAGATTAACATAATAGTTTCTAATCAGTCAGAGTGTTAACGCTTGGAGTAGAGTTCTCTAAGCACGTAGACGATTCGCTTGGCCTTCAGTACATTGCACGAGAGAGATGGTGCATGAATTTTGCTTATCTTGGATGAAGTTGTCGAATATCACCAATACTACATCGCCCAATGATACATCTGAAGTCTCGGAGCTCATGGTCACGTGGCATTCGCTCAGTTATGTCCACTTGTACGTACAAATGTTTCGAAGTTGGAATGCGTTTCGAATAGACTTCACTGAGTCTGTCATCCCGCAGGGTGCCATATTTCAGCAGTTTTCTTCTCAAATCAAGTTTTGTGTGCGTATTCTTAGGTGTGCGGTACCATTTTATGGCAGCCATGTGTTAGGCTTCAGGACTAAGAGCGAGCTGCAGTAGCATTTACGGAGAGAACAGAATGAAGAAGATTTTTTGGGTTAAAAATGGTTCAAATGGCTCTGAACACTATGGGACTTAACATCTGTGGTCATCAGTCCCCTAGAACATAGAACTACTTAAACCTAACTAACCTAAGGACATCACACACATCCATGCCCGAGGCAGGATTAGAACCTGCGACCGTAGCAGTCGCGCGGTTCCGGACTGAAGCGCCTAGAATCGCTCTGCCATTTTTTGGGTTAGAAGTAATCTCTATTATTTTTGCAGAAGCTTCAGTGCTTCTTTTAATAAGTCTGCTAGAAAACTATGCTTTCGAACATTGTCTTCACAATTACCTTTTATGCAAGGAAGTAAGGCCACAGCTTAGGAGAGTAACCTGTCTGTACCTTTACATTTATAAAAAAGGATGTTTGCATGTGTAAATGTGTGTATGTCCAGCTTCAACCAGATTTGCCACAAACAATGCTTGCTATGTGACAGTCAGGTCTCATAGGAGCTGAAGACGGGCAAAAATGGGTTTTCTGCCCCTGACATGTCGTTCTGCATGGCAGGCAGGTTGTGCAGGTACATTTGGCAGGCTTTGCTAGAGTTACGAGTCGGGATGGACATGGTCGAATGGGGAGAGGGGGCAGATGGATAATGACAGAGGGAGAAGGATGTGCACGGAAAAAGGAGGAAGAGAAAATGGAGAGAGACAGGGGGGACTAGGAGACGGTTGAGAGTGGAGGGAGGAGAAGACAGACTAATTAAGGGGATGGAGGAGATGGTCAGAGAGTGAGGAAAAGGATATGGATGGTGAGAGGGGAAGGAAGAGATTGTCAAAGAGAGGGTAGGAGTAGATGGACAAAAGGGGGTGGAGGAAATGAATAAAGAGACAGTGAGTAAGAGATGTGTACAGTATGTGTGACATATCTATAAACGAGCGAAGTTGAGGAAAAATGTGGGTATGTAATTTCCATTCTAGATGTAGGATGTTACGTTCATCAGAGTACAGATGCACAGCAGCCAGGTTCACATCGCTTATGCAGGGGTTCTAAAAATTAACCTTCCCTAACTGAACAAACCTAGGTTGGTGACAAGTCATACATGAGAGCAGAAAGTTATCGTGGTGTAACGTAGCAGCACCACCATGAAGGAGTGGCTCTGTACAGCCACACAGTAACCGAAACCAGCTTCCACGTGGCGCCTCCTCGCAATCATAATGACTTCAGCGCCGTCTTGCACCGCTGGCTGTTGCACGTCACCCCTGTATTACTGAAGGGAGAGTTTAAATTAGAAGATACCACCTCTAGACACCTCTTTTTGTGTACTATAGTGACAACATCGAAATCTTCTAGGCCATTTCGTATAAATCCACTAATGTATTCTCTAGTCTACGATTTCAAAGTTTAATACTGATGCATACACCAAGTGGACGACTCCTACACAGGGTTAAATTGCTTCTGGGTTTCAGAGGACGCATACGCGAGAACTACAAAACATTAAGGCAAATGATCCACATTAAGTGTTAGAGCAACTCTGAAAACTATTTTTCGTAATACTCTGACGAAAGGCATATTGTTATGGGGCAGGTCTGTCACAGCATTTAAACAAATAATGGAGTCCGTAAATAAAAACTTTGAGGCTTGCAAATCACATTGTAATTCTGGCAGAGACAGCAAAGGACTTGGAAGAGCAGTTGAATGGAATGGACAGTGTCTTGAAAGGAGGGTATAAGATGAACACCAACAAAAGCAAAACGAGGATAATGGAATGTAGTCGAATTAAGTCAGGTGATGTTGAGGGAATTAGATTAGGAAATGAGACACTTGAAGTAGTAAAGGAGTTTTGCTATTTGGGGAGCAATAAAACTGATGATGGTCGAAGTAGAGAGCATATAAAATGTAGACTGGCAATGGCAAGGAAAGCGATTCTGAAGAAGAAAAATTTGTTAACATCGAGTGTAATTTAAATGTCAGGAAGTCGTTTCTGAAAGTATTTGTATGGAGTGTAGCCATGTATGGAAGTGAAACGTGGACGATAAATAGTTTAGACAAGAAAAAAATAGAAGCTTTCGAAATGTGGTGCTACAGAAGAATGCTGAAGATTAGATGGGTAGATCACATAACTAATGAGGAGGTATTGAATAGAATTGGGGAGAAGAGGAGCTTGTGGCACAACTTGACCAGAAGAAGGGATCGGTTGGTAGGACATTTTCTGAGACATCGAGGAATCACCAATTTAGTATTTGAGGGCAGGATGGAGGGTAAAAGTCGTAGAGGGAGACCAAGAGTTTAATACACTAAGCAGATTCAGAAGGATGTAGGCTGCAGTAGGTTCTGGGAGATGAAGAAGCTTGCACAGGATAGAATAGCATGGAGAGCTGCATTAAACCAGTCTCAGGACTGAAGACCACAACAACAACAACAAGAACAACATTATCACATTGAATGAGTCCGTGCCTGCAAATAGGCAACCCAATAAAGAGATTTCCAAATCTGGCTGCTGTCGTCCTCTTATGTCAATGAATTGCTAGCACCCACTTATGTTGACGTCTGCAGAACCACAAATGCTACCCATACTAAGCATTTTACTCATAGTCGTTCTCTGAAAACTCAGAAGTACTAAGCTAACGCTGTATTTTCACCCAGAGCTCATTGCTGTGTGCTATTGTACCAAAACCTTGTCACCTAACAGCCACTACCGCGTTCTACACTCCCCGTGCTAATGACTGTTAAGTTGGTAAGTTTGGCACATAGATCTTATCCCTCCGCTGCCGTTTGGACACGTTATCCGCAATTATTGGTTAAATTATGAGTTGGACTGATTATTTCTGGCTGAATGCTGCAGTTCGACTTTCTATATAAAGAGTGAGCATGATGTCTTACACTGCTTACAAAACTTGATCTATAAGGAACTATGATAGATGCCCAGATAGGTGGTTTGTTGTAAATGGTAACCTAACTCAGTTTTTATGGATACACTTTCACATGTGCTTCGTTTGCTGCTCGTAGAACGTCTTGGCGATGATAAATTGCACCCCATTTCTTTTATGATACCTCCTCCGTCACCGTCTTCATGGCATCTCGTATGTGTACCGTACGATATTGCATGTTAGGAATTGGTGAGGTAAACATATTAACCGTAATGAAATCCCACAAAAAGATCAAGTGGTGTAATGTCTGCCGAACGCTGTGGCCACGATTGACCATCTCTACTGATCAGTCTGTCCACAATGGTTTGTCTGTCCACAATGGTTTCATGGAAGAGCTGTTGGACAAATATCTGCCAGGTGGTGGTGCAGCATTTTGTTGACCAACTCGCTGTGGTCGAAGTTCCTGTAACTGAGGTGAGACTAAAGTGTATAAGCATATCCATAACAGCTTCGTAAGTTTGGCTACCATTCGCAAAAATCCGTCAGACAGGTCTAGGTACGCCAGTAACATTCTTTAAGAGTTGAGCTACCATTTGCAACAAATCACGTAGCTGTATGTAGCGAAGTCCCTTATAAATTTTTGTAATCAGAGAAAGATTTTACGCTCGTCCTCTATTAGATTTGTGTAAATAAAGTGTGTTTGACAGAGCAAAAATAAAAAATCTAGTAACGTATATTTTTTTACATAATTTACGGATTACTTACGTAATGATAACATAAACAGCGACTGTATTTGAATCTACGTCGTTAATTCCTTTTAGCACACGCTACCAGTTACAACAGCAAAACGGTATCATCTTCAGGCCTCAAGCGTAACTTGCCATCCACAACCGTTTTCGTGTGCAATGAACAGAATCGCATGCAGCGGGCCAAAATTAACTGGATTCCGCACCTTCCGTGGCAATAACGAGCCCACCATGTCTGATGACTATTAGAACTCCAGGGCATGTGGAGGCAAGTACTTTCCTCTGTTCATTGCACATCAAAACGGCTGTGAACGGCAGGTTAGCTTGGGGCCTGAAGATAACACCATTTGGTGCCGAAACTGGTAGAATGTAGTAAAAAGAATAACGACGTAGAGTCAAAGACAGTCGCTTGTTTTTTTATCAATATTCGAGTACTTCGCATCTGGCTGCAGTCCAACTTTCCTTGATGAATTACGAGAAATTTAGGGATTAGTCCTTAGGGCTGCTCCGAACGGCCAACTGTTACCTACGACGCAGTAACAGGAGCGATCTGCAATCGGAGTCAAGTCGCCAGTCTTTCCAGCCTTTAATGCCCCAGATAAACCTTCATGATACCACTCCTTCCTTCTTTATTCCAGCAGTTCCCCATACGGCCTCATGAGACTGAATGGACCAAACTCCAGACGACCCTACCTCAGAAAAATCAGTGGAGGTACCGGGTCCTCCCGCATGGTACGCACCTACGCTAACCTTTCCTTTCATCTTGTTTGTTCTTGTTTTGCTGACGGAAACCTTAGACATCACAAACCATGAAGATTTACAGTTCTTGTTTCACATGCATTACTTATACAGTACACAGCATATCAATAATTATTACAGCATCAGTGACATTCATCACATGAGAGACAGCGTAGAAAAGTTCAATCGCATTGGGAACACCATAAAGATGCGTACACACTAGTCCAAGGAAGGCCAACGGTCGACGGAGACTGGATTCTGCCGAACATTCGCCAATGCATTGACGTTGGGCTTCTCATCCACAACAAACGAAGAGCTTAAGGCCAAGGCATTCGTCCCTTTGGAATCGCTGTTGGCACTGGTAACTTACCGACATTACTCCCGTTTTGTTATTGTTATAAAGTAGCATTTTAATTACAATTTCACTGACTGATATTATGAAGGAAGAAGAGGATTCTGTAGTCGCAACACGTGCGGTATTTATTTTACTGTAAGACTCCGATCACCAGAAGAGGAAACGCTGGTGGAGAACCTTTTCTAAAAAGTAGGGAGCATTATATGGGAGTAAATTAATGAGTGGCCTTAAACCTCAGTTGTAGTATGGGCTACTTCATAGTTGTTTTTTATTTTCAATTGAAAGCTACAGATCCCGAATTGTTATTGAGTTCTGTAGAGCCTAAAATTTTGAAAGATAACACCTGTGTTAGGAGAGCTATATTTACTGCGTAATGTTAATAGTCACTCGTAGTTTTGTTTGATTCTCTTTGTCGCTCACGACGAAACGATGTCAATAAAGACAACATTTTTTTCCTCATCTTGCATATTTTCTAAAAGCTGAGTTAGTTCACCATCTAGTCTTTTCAGTTCTTACGGGCCCATAAACAATTTCGTTCACGATAAAACCCTAACAGCTTTAATGCTTTCTCAGTATTCCACTTAACACTCCAGTATAATTAAATACAATAAATAAACACCCTTAGCAGACGCATGCATTGCCTATAGGGGAAACGGCGACTGTTGAAATTCACGTTTTCGGGACAGAGACAAGTTGCACTCAATTTGTTTCATTGACTACTTTCGCTCTTTAATGTAACAGCTAATTTCTGTACTTTAAATTACAACTTCCAGAGTTTCTTATGCTGTTTTTAAAGAGTGAAGCCGGTCAATAAAAGGTACTAAGTACGACTTGTGGCTGTCCTGAAAAAATTAAATTCACTAACGTTCTACAGACACAACAAATCGCAACTGAACCAACAAACATTCGACACGGCACAAACACTAGGAGAGAGGTGCCAACTCAACCAACCGCCACAAGACCAAACCGCAACCGAGGCCAATCTCTTCGTTGGCTCCGATTTGCCGCCCGTACACACAAAGCAAATTTTGGCCAACGAAACGGTTGGCTGTCATTCGTTGGTCTTCGATACAAACACTCAAACTGCCATTCCAGTTGTTTCTTTTCTGGTAATTCATGACCGAATGGCTACAGATGCGGCCTACATCTGCATTTATACTCCGCAAGCCATTCAACGGTTTGTGGTTTGTGGCGGAGGGCACGTTACGTGCCACTGTCACTAGCTCCCTTTCCTGTTCCAGTCGCGTATGGTTCGCGGGAAGAACGACTGCCGGAAACACTCCGTGCCCGCTCGAAACTCTCTAATTTTACATTCGTGATCTCCTTGGTAGGTATAACTAGGTGGCAGGAATATATTCGATACCTCACCCAGAAACGCACCCTCTCGAAACCTGGACAGCAAGCTACACCGAAATGCAGAGCGCCTCTCTTGTAGTCTGCCATTTGAGTTTGCTAAACACCTCCGTAACGCTATCACGCTTACCAAATAACCCTGTGACAAAAGGCGCCGCTCTTCTTTGGATCTTCTCTATATCCTCTGTCAACCCGACCTGGTACGGATCCCACACTGATGAGCAATACTGAAGTATAGGTCGAAGGAGTGTTTTGTAAAACGTGGGGAAACTAGCCTCCAGAACACTTGTGTTATGTCAGCGAACGTAACACCGATCTCGCTGTAGGAAAAGGGAATTACAGAAAGTGTACACATCTGGTGCTGATGCTGGGTGTCTAGACGGTACTGTGCGAGGTCAGGGCTGTTGGGTGTCGCTTCGTTAGGGGGAGGAGACACCGACCGCGTAGCGGCGACCACTGGTTGGCACGCAGATGGGGAAGGGGTGCGAGGAGAGGGAAGGGAGCGCGTGACGCAAATCCAAAGACGGCGTAGCTCCGCTCATCGGTATTCCGCGGGGCCGCCTCGCCAGTCCTTCGCCTTCGCCAAACTTCCATCAAGGGCCGCCGCCAGCTGCTGTGGAAGCGAGGCGCACCTGTCGCTGTCGCTGCGGCACTCGACACTCCGGTTCCAGACAACAGCCGCGCCCTCGTTAGCTCTCCTGGCTCTCAGAAGCTTCCCCAGACATTTGTTATCGGTTATAATAAACTGTACTCCGTCCTCAATATGTCTTGTGAGCTCATTAGTAACGTCTGTAAAGTTTCTACGTCTACATTTACGCTGCGCAAGGTACCTTACTATGCCTGGTGGAAGGCACTTTGTGGTCCCTCTTCACTTCCCTCCTACCTGTTAAAGTCGCGAGGGGCGTACGTGATATGAGATTGCTGGTAAGCCTCTAGACAAACCTGAATCTCACTAATCACGTCTCCGTGGTCTTTCACGAGATGTGCATGAGAGACACGCACCTCCCTCCAATATTTCAACAAGGTTTAATCAGTCTTATATGAAACAATGAAATATTATATGCGGAGATAGGAAATCACTGAAACAACTGAAACAGCACAGCACTTCACTGAAATTTGCATTTATTGCAACACCTGATAAAAGACCAAGAAAATGTCGCGTGTTACACCTGGCAGATAATAGCACTAGAACAATAACAAACACCTGATTCAATTTTCTGCACTTTAGTTAAACTTCAACAGGAGATTAACCAGAATAAGGGAATAAATAACACATTGACTGCTTCTGACCGCCGATAAACTGTGTTGGCCTATTGAGCAGTGCATGCTCTAACCTGGTTAGCGGCGTATTTAAAGACAAGCGTCGAGCAAGAACCTTGGTCAGAAGGTAATGGAACCAGTACTAACTTACAACTAACTACAGCATTGAAATCAACTGATGACAGGTTGACCATTACCGATGTGACGTACGATGAACAGTCAATAGACTGAACACTCAGCTGAAACCCAAGTATAACGCTGAGGTGCGAAACGCTCAGCCTAAAGCATGTTTAGCGCAAACACCTAGCTTGAGAAAAAAAAACAACATAAAACAACAGGATGATGTGGCAGCTTGCAGTACAAATGCCAGGTCCCTAATATAGCCTTAACCCAAGGCACTAGTTTCTCTCTCAATTAAAGTTTCCAAAACCATCAAAACTAGCAGGATTCCCTTAAATGGCAGACGTGCCAACACTTCACGTTCACATCACAGAATTAACTAGCGCAACATAAATCATTGACACATTTCAGATACTATTTAAAAACAACCTACTTAAATACCTTTGTTTACCACAAGGCTTAATTAGTTAACAGATTGGGCTCTGCTATTGATGCCACGCAAATGAGGTAGCAGATTAAGGTCTACAATCCTACTTTGCCATTTAACACTCGTCGTGAGGAGGCAAGAAAGAATCCAGCTAATTAATTGATATTCACTACTTGGATTCAGTATTTCACGATGCGCTTAAAATCAACAGACGAAGGTGAGAGCCAAGTTTACACTCGCAAGCAACATACGTAGAACACGAGCATAAGGTGAGCACTAAAAAAACTGCTCCTTCTTCAATCATTTATACATCGACGAAACAATTTATCTTCGCCGAATTACTGCAGACAAATGGTTCAAATGGCTCTGAGCACTATGGGACTTAACTTCTGAGGTCATCAGTCCCCTAGACCTTAGAACTACTTAAACCTAACTAACCTAAGGACATCACACACACCCATGCCCGAGGCAGGATTCGTACCTGCGTCCGTATCGGTCGCGCGGTTCCAGAATGTAGCGCCTAGAACCGCTCAGCTACCCCAGCCGGCTTACTGCAGACCTCGGAATCCCCAGTTACTTGCAAATGACGCAAAAATGGTCGAAACGTCTTACTTTAAGTCCGATGACATCCGTAGGATAGGAGTTTCAATGGACACCGAGGCCACATTCCCTTGGATCCACCTGCGACCAAGACAGTAACATTGGCTTCTATCACGGCTTTAACGATGCATCACACCTGACACGAGTCACGTCGAACTATCAACAAAACGGCATGGCCTCCTGTACGCTCCCAGACGTCCGCAATCACAGTTAAAAACATTGCCTCACCACAAAAAGTAACTGCCAGGACCACCCGCCCAGCCTATGTTAAAAGATAGAGCCCTCCAGATGAACAGTATAGATCTTACGATAACACTAAAAGGGCCACATCAGCTGCAAGTTTTAGCGTGAGACTTTTTCGCGTCTCTGTTACATTGCAAACGTTAAAAACTATGCCCCACCAAGAAAAGTGTAACGTTTCTCATTGGATAGACAGAATTTTTGGAGGTGGAGCTTAAGGTTACCATTGAGACCCTGATTGGTCAGACTAAAACACAGCCAGATTATTTTTTTTTAAATCAACTTCGATAAAGTGTAGTAAGGAGAAGTTAGGCCAGAGTGGCTTCCGAGACGGCGAGGTGCGTGGAGCTGTGCCGCCCGCCGCCCCTGACGAACACAGACAAGGTAATGAACGCACGCGATGCCGCATTTTTGAGCGCATAAGGCTTTACTCAGAACTGCAGAGGTCTCATCTGTTACATCCCCTTTTTACGTAATACTAGTGTCGATCGTCAATGGAAGTTCATGGCATTCACATTTGGTACGTAAGTTAAAATCTGAAACATAATGATTTTTCTGTTATATAATTATTGAGAAGCCACCTCACCCACTGTAATTTATGACAAGTTAGATAAGTAATTAAAGATAATTGGTGGTACCTGTAGACCATTTTGATAGTTTTTTCTTTTGTGAAACTTAATTTAAACCTAGATTATAGATGTGATATGTCATAGGTCATCCTTCGATCCATTGTAGAACTTGGAAACACATTCAGGGAATGAATAAAATGTTCTTGCGTTTCCAACCTCGTCAATTGGTTAAGACTACACGAGCTTTCGGCCGAGCACTCCTTAGCCATTGTCAAGTGTTATGACTGCCAGTGGGCTGTTGGTGCGCCCTTATATACGCTAGCTGCCGGCTGTGACGTCACTGGTGCCGGTGATATTGCCATATATGCGCATGTTTTGAGTGGGCGTTCTATGTGCCCTCTTCAAACGCTCGATTGCTGGATCCCACGCAGTGCTGAGCTGTAAGCCACCGTCTCTATTCAGGGTGTTTTTGGTAATTTTTATTTTAATAGCTTCCTGTATTAAACTGTCCCAGAAGCCGTTTGTGCGAGCCACAACAGAGGTATCGTCAAATTTTACATGATGACCGCTTTCTAATGCATGCTCAGCTAACGCAGATTTCTCTGGATAGCGTAGGCGATAATACCTCTCATGTTCTTTCCTGCGTTGTTCCACGGTGCGCACTGTTTGTCCGATGTACTGTGGCCACACTCACAAGCTATTTCGTAAACACTAGGTGTTCTGAGACCTACAGTGTCTATAACTGGTCTCAGTAATTGACGGATTTTCGTTGGAGGCCTGAAGATCGATTTGATCTTGTGTCTTTTCAATAGGCGGCTTATCTTGTCCGAAACAGAGCCACAGAATGGCAGCAAAGCAAGTTTATTTTCGAGCTCTTCGTCGCTGGTCTTAATCTGATATTTCCCAGAAATCACCTCTTTCACTTGATGGGCGCTGTAGCCGTTCTTCCTGAAAACCTTGCGTAGGTGGCTCAGCTCGTGGGGCAGGTTGTCGTCGTCCCACTGGCAGTCATAACACTTGACAATGGCCAAGGAGTGCTTGGCCGAAAGCTTGTGTAGTTTTAACCATTTGACGCGGTTGGAAACCAGAGAACATTTTATTCAATGTTACCGCCGCGAGACTCTGCATTCATACACCACTCAGGAATATTCGTTCACATTTTTGTTGAACGCAGTTGGTTTTTATCCTCCTGTATTAAAATATTTCCTTTTATCAACAGTGCAATTTATAAACAATGTTTTGTGAGTTAAATAAAATTTCCAATGGTAAATTTATCTGCTTTTTCGACGTTATTTTAGCAGCCAACTAAAAATAGGAAAGCGTTGAACCCCTTCCACTAAATTTAGTTAGTATTAAGATTCTTTTACAGGGATTGCAGTAGAGCTGACGCTGAAATCATTAAGTATTTGGTTATATCATCGCTAGTCTCACTGAACTCTACATGTCATGTGTGGTTTGGCGTCTCCTTACCAGCAACAGGTCCCAGGTTCAAACTAGTCAATTCCCTAAAAAACACGCTCAGAGCGTCGTTGCGCGAAAGTGGTAGGGAGACACAACTTAGAACAAACAGACACCACGCAGGATGTTACAGAATGGCGACCCTGCCAGGATGGTAAAATTCCATGACTGAAGGTCGACCACATGCCTAACTAGGTCAGAAAGATACCTTGTAGAAAAATTTTTCTAACAAAACGTTATAAATAGTTGAAAACAGTAGCTGCAGCGATAGATAGTAAGAAAGTATTCAGTAGAAAGTGATACATTCTAGCAGAGACAATAGCATAATTAAGTTGTGAATTTCAATATTGTTAGAATTAAGTTTTCTCTCCAATGCAAGCACACAGGTGGCGGATACATCGTTGACAAGTTGGTCACGACCCAACAAGTAAGTGAATGGATTGTCAAGTCGTGTGTGCAAAAAGTTTATGAAACGCGTGAGATTGTTTGAGCGCATGTTGACGCGAAATAGGGCAAATGAATTGCTTTTTAAACAGAAAATAAGGGATTCGGAAAGATTAGCAATGGAAGATCGAGACATTGACCGAATTGAGGTAGAAACCCACCGTGAAGATGGACAGAGAATAGAGGACAGTACAGCAGACGATGCAGTATCGCGAGAAAGAGGACAGATAACGCACCATAATGAGGATAATGTACGCCAAGGCACAGAAAACCTAGGTCAGCATACGAGAGAGCAGCAGGAAAGTAGAGAGACAGCCGATGAGGATTCTAACTTGCATCTTGGATACGTAGAACCCATAGTACAAGTAATCAGAGCTCCCTCAGCACAGAGTACAAGGAATTCGAGCAGAAACGTGTCACCGCACAGTTCAATGCAATCGGTTGCAAACCAACATTTGGGCGAAAACACAGAGCGTAGGACGGAAACCATGTCAAGATAAAATAAAGAAATTGCGAACCAAATTATAATTCGGAATGCAGAAACGACGAACCAAATTGCAGAAAACACGAGACAAATGCTTGAGATTAAAGAACAAAACAAAAAATTTCAGTTACACCTAAGTTATATTGAAGACGAGGCAAAAGAATCTCGAGAAGTGATGGGAAACTTAGTAACAGGTCACAATCAATTCAGAAGGGATATTGACAAGGTACAAGCGGACGTACAAACATTGCGTAATGACACTCAGGACGAGATCAAAACATTACGTAACAACACCCAGGGAGAAGTCAAGAAACAAGAGAAACAGATAAATGTAATTACTAGACAAGCAGCAGTAAAGCACGTGAAAGCGTTGAAAACAGTGTGTTACACAAACGTATCACAAAAGCAGCGCTGAAAACATATGATGACCGCATAGTCAAAGTAGAAGCACAAACGAAGCAACAATTTCAGAAATTGTGAAAAGAGTTGTTGCAAACCAATGAAGAGCATAGTGAAAAGGATCGAACAAGCACTGAGTCTGCAACCACATCCGTATCTGTAACAGCACCGGAACAACAAGAAATTAACGAAGATATCATGCATTTTCGATTCCAGTCACAGGCGGAAAATAACATACGTGAAATCAGACAGCCTGCACCACAACAAACAAATTCTTGATGAACAAACGGCACCACAAACACATGCAGAACCACAAACGTATGTTTCAAGGCAGTTTGGATCGTGCAATGAAGCGGCAAGGTTAGCCAGACCTGATACCAAACCAATACGTGACAATGGAAAGCCAGGTCGCGAAGAGTACAGTGCAATGCATTCAGCTACACGTTCACAATCGATGGAAGAAAATTATTGCGTACCACTCCAACGATACTACGCAAGGGTAGGCGAAAGTTACAGTGGACAATATCCAATGGATCTACCACAACCGGAAAGAATGACGGGAGAAATGATCACAAACGGAAGTGGCGAAGAATCGCGAATTTCATGTGGAACTATGACGAAGTAGGACAACGATCGTTTCCTCACAGTCACAAAATTTCAACACTTTCGAGAAGGAAACTCATTACATCCACGAACTTTTATTGATCAGTTCCGAGTAGGATTACCAGAACACTGGACGCTAGCACACAAATTAGACTTTATATGTGCACACATGTCAGGAACAGTCGCAGAAACCATGCAGAATATTGCAGCGACATGCTGATCGTACGAAGATTTCAGAGAGAAGTTTCTCTCACGATATTGGTCCAGCGAAGCACAGAACAGAGTGTAGTACGGATTATTACAGAACCCATATTTTGAACATTCAGGAGAGAAGAGCCCCGTAAAATTTTTCGAATTAATGGCAAAGAAAAATCAACGGAGAGTTGATTAGATTATGCGCGATGAAGCTGCCATTGAAATACCAGCAATCATTATTAGGTCACGGAGGCAATGATGTCGAAGCATTTAAAGGTATTCTAAGGGAACAAGAGTTCATATTTTCGGAAGATAACGCAAGAAAAAGACGAAATGCACGTGAAAACGAAAACAAAAAGCAGGGGAATCCACAAGACACAGTACGAGGAAACAATAATTACGAACCACGTGATAACTTCGCATCCAAGAAACGACAATAGATTTCAAGAAAGAACCTTTTATGGATTTAGAAGACAATATGGCAATAACTATAATTCATCCAGGAGCGGCAACAACTATTACAGAGGGAATAACGACAACCGGAACGGGTATTGGAGAATCAATAGACCGACAAATTATCAACAAGGAAATAAATATCTACAAGCTGAACAAGAAAACAGAATATAGATAGAAGAGGTGGAGGTAAGACCACCAAACCCCTATAAACGTTTGAATTGACAGCTAAGCGCCCATGCCAAAGAGAATGACACACTGACCCAGGACAATTGCAGCACCTTGAACAGAGAAGTAAATACCTTATCACGAGAAGAGAAGAAGGAAGAAAGAAATCCGCAGGGACCAGATGAAAACGAAGACAGGAAAATAACGATATCGTGTTCGGACGAAATGAATTGGGAGAATACTGACAAGGAAGATGAATTACCAGAGGCATGCGCAACGAATGTAGGAGGAAAGGACGAAGTAATGAGTATTGCAGAGATATTTGAGATGGAAATCAGGGAAAGAGAATTCAATAAGGATAATGTGCAGTCGACAGAAGTTAAAAATAAGTTACTAGTCGGCACACAACCAAAAGTATATAACGAAGGAAGTTATGAAGCGATAATTAGAGAATTTAGATGCGATTAGGTGGAAGTAGCGACGAAGAAGGGGAAGACAGACGAGGATGAGGAAAAAGTAGAGGATGTTGAAGAAAGCGTAAATGAAGGAAGAAACAGAGGAAAGGAAATAAAAGAGAGAGAAGTAGCAGCCGAAGCTTATCGTACAGAAAGTTCGAATTCACAAGGGAAATTCCTGAAAAGACTGATGTATGATTCAGTGGAGGATTCGTTGATACAAGAAAAAGAAGAACACAACTAACCCTTTCAAATTCAACCAATTTTGAAAGCCAAGGTAAAGCATATCCAAGTCAATATTGTAATTGATAGCGGAAGTGAACTGACTGCGGTCTCAGAATATTTATTCATACAGTGTAATGCCAATGAGGAATTGCCAGTTCTGAAAACATGTAAGATTAAGTAAGAGCTCCTACTAGAAACAATGTTGCGGAAGTTACGAGACAAACAAGGTTAACTCTTTCGTGTCAAGGTCAAAAGATCAAAACCCACTTCGTATTATACCTAAACTAACTGTAGATTTGCTTACAGGTGCAGATTCTTTAAATGAGAGACGAGCGATAATAGATACGGGGAAAGGTAGCGTAACATTAGGGTATGTCACACTTCTCTTTGAGCAAAAGCTAAAATCAGAAGAAATATCAGTTGTAAACGAACAATTAAGAATGATGCGAGATAAAGAGGATGAAGAATTAGAATGGTACGCACAAAAGAAGGAATCGCCTCAACTCATGTTAGAAGTCCATAAAGAAATCGTCTAAAAATTGCAAGAAGTTCAAGGTATTTCATAACACAGTGAAAGAGAATTAGAGGGTATTTTATGAGATAAAGCAGAGGTATTTTTACCTAAGACTGGCAGTATTCAACACTTTCAGTACAAGTTTGAAGTCAAACAGCACAAATCATTTAGAGTGCCCCCCTATACAATCCCATTAAGCTACAGGAATAAAGTATTCCAGGAGATATCTAAAATGTTAGATGATGATATTATTGAACCAGCTACCTCCACATATAACAGCCCACTCCATATTGTACAAAAACGAGATGGGAGCATCAGGTTAGTGCTTGATGCCAGACAGATCAACACAATCATAATCACTGTGACAGATCGCCCAGAAAAATTAGAGGAATTGATACACAACTTCCACGGTGCTAAGATATTTTCTTCAATTGATTTACAGAGTAGTTTCTGGCAAATAGAATTGGCCCCAGAATGTAGAAAATTAACAGCATTTATCGTATTCGGTAGATGTTACCAATTTAAACGATTGCCATTTGGTTTAAACATATCATCAGCAGCGTTTATTAGGGGATTTAATACTATACTCAGTCCTGAAATTTTACAAAAAATTACTTGTTATGTTGATGATGTGATTATGGCAGAACCCTCTTGGAAACATCACAACGACACATTAAATCAGTTTTTACAGATCATGAAAGAGCATGGGGTCACAGTAAATATAAGAAAATCCAAATTTGGAAGGCGGGAGGTCAAATTTCTAGGACACATAATTTCCGAGAAAGGGGTAATGCCCCACCCAGAAAAACTAATGCCAATCAAAGAATTCTGTACTCCATATAATAAGAAAACTCTCAGAGGAGTTCTACGTCTCACCGGATTCTATAAAAAATTGATTTGGATCGACTCTCTCTCAACACCACGCCTATGTGGATTGACTGGGAAAAACACGCCATGGGTATGGGATCAACAAGCCAATGAAGAATTTTTAAAAGTAAAAGACGCACTAACAACAGCACCGATTTTAGCACATCCTGATCTAACACAAAAAAATTTTATAGCCACTGATAGCGCGAAAACAGGTTTAGGAGTTGTTTTATTGCAAGAATACGAACAGGCAGGGCTAAGAACATCTAGAACAATTGCATTTGCCAGTCGGGTACTCACAAAAAGCAAGAAAAACTATTCAGTCACGGAGCTGGAAGCTTTGGCCACTGTATGGGGCTTCCAACGTTTTCGATACTTCCTATTCGGAAGAAAAACAAAAGTATATACTGACCAAAAAGCATTAGAATTTCTGTTATCCGCCAAACTAACTCATGGGAGGTTAGCCAGATGGATGTTAATACTACAAGAATTTGACTTCACTATTACACACATACCAGGACCAGCGAATGTATTAGCAGATGCTTTATCACGATGTCCACAGAGTGCATCCAATAACATTGGTTTGGAAGCAGCAGAAGACCAGTTTACAATGTACTACATGAAACAAGTACCTTTCGAAAACTACATTACGATAGCATTGAAAAAAATAGGCAAAGAACAGGACAAGGATCCAGAAATACTAGGAATCAAACACAAGAGGAGAAGTAAGGATTTTCCAGACATTCGACAGCACTGTCTCGTAAAAGACAATGTTTTATTTTTTAGACGAAATGTTACAACGAATGAATGGTTAATCTATATCCCAGATGAACTAATTAATAAGTACATATGGTATACACATTTAAGTAATGGCCACTTTGGACTAAAGAAATGCTTTTTAAAAATAAAACAAACAAGCCATTTTCCTAATATGGAAAGACGAATTAGAACAGTAATAGTCTAATGTATAAAATGTATGACGGCTAATCACGTCACTTTCCAAACCAAACCACCTATGTTTCCAATAATCCCTAAAAAATTAAAACAAATAGTTGCAACAGATTTGATGCCCCCCCCCCCCCAAGCACAAAAATGGATATATTTTCATATTTGTCGTTTTGGAACTTATTTCTAAATATGTTACCTTGGATTCATTAAAACGGGCAACAGGTCGTACTATAAGAAAAGCTTTTAGACAAGATTTTCTCAGACAAGTAGGTCGAGTGGAACGAATAATTTCGGATAATGGCCCACAATACAAATCAGTGCAATGACAGAACACATTAAAACAACACAAAATAAAACCCATCTACATATCTAAGTACAAACCTGGCATAAATCCTACAGAACGATCTATGAAGGACATAGGCACTTTATGCTGATTATATGCAGGCAAAAGACACAACACTTGGGATATATACCTTAAAGATTTTTACACTACTACCTCCTGTTACTGTACTTAAAAATATTGAACCCCCCAAAAACATAAACAGAGAAAATGTTAGATTTCCTATTGTACCATGTAGACAGCACAAACAAGTCATAGCAACAGCACTCTCCAACATCAGAAAGATAGCCATTAAAAGAAAAAAATGAGAAGATAGAACAGCAATTAAAAGAACATTCTCAGTATTTGTAAAAACACACGATCTCTCCAGAAAACAAAAACACAAAATACATAACATTTACGCTGAATGCAAAGGACCTGTCATAATTAGCCGAATTGCTCATGATAATGCTGTGGAACTAATGAACCCAAAAACAGGCAAAACCTTAGGACTCCACCATGTGAGCCATATCAAAAAGTTTGAAGATTAATTATATTACTGGTAAATAATTAGCACCATATTTTAAATTTATGTTGCAGATGAGATCGTCAGGAGAAAGAAGAATGAAGAGAGAGGAAGGTGGAAAATAGAAAGTAGTTTCAATAAAAACAAAAACAAAAATAACACCAATAGTGGCATAGATGAAGGTGAAGGGAAAAAGTGTAGATAGTCCAACAGCATGAAATACAAAAAGCTATACACCACGACACTACACGAAAATAAAAAACGAATTTGAGGATTCTTGTAGAAGTTAAGACTCAAAATATCTTAGAATTGTAACATGGGAAGGGCGCCGAAATTTGTAAACCTTTTTAAAAAGGCCTGAAACAATGTAGGTACTAGACATAAATTAGATGAATATAAGTAAAACGTTTTGTAAGAACCACTGTAAAAACTCCAGCAAGGACCAGATGCAACAACCCACAAGTTGCAACATGAGAAGTATCAAGAAAGAAAAGGACATAATTAGCAAGACACGATTCCTAGAAGGCAGAAGCGACAAGAGAATGGAAAGGTCAGCGACCGGTGCAAGGACAGACAAGCAAACACCGGACTTTCCCCACTCGTAAACCCCGGTACGCCCCCATTCAGCGGAGCGAGCAAAAAACGGCCCGACGTGAACACTTCTTGGGCAAGCCACCATTGGCAAAAAAATATGTACAAAAGTCACACTACTGCTATTAAACAGCACGCTCATGCACGAAACTGAAGAAAACTTCCACAAAGTAAGAATGACATGCGCAAACAATTTATCAAACTTTTACTAAGAGGAGAACTTCAAAGCGACTAGTTATCAATAATTATTCCCACATCCTGCGCAGAGAAGAACCAAGAATCAAGTAAGAAGCAGAGAAAAAGCAGGAAGAACAGAAGTTGAAGATTCACAAGATTGAGACCAAGAAAGAAGATGGGTGAAGAATAGGCAACATACCTGCCCAAATCCCTATCCTATTGTAATCTAGTTGTCTGCGAAGTTTCACAACGAAAAACGAGCGCTTTCAGCGACACATAACGATGACTTTCACGCAACCAAAGCCAGTAAACCACGAGATTCGGCACACTCACTGCGCCATTGCATTATGGGACCTTCGCAACAGCAACACACCGTTGCAAAGCCAAGAAGGAACGACGAACGAAGCTGTACATCAAATACTTGCCCACATCCATCTCGCTCAAGTCCATCACCTTTGTGCAAAAACATTCGCCAACATTCATAGGATTGTGTGAATGTGAGAAATCAAATTATTTGATGTAGGAATTGTGCAAAAGGAACTTGTGAAAAACTAAATAAGTTAAGCACATCAGACAGCTAATAAACTACTACAAAATAACAGTTATTGACCTTAAGTAAAAAATAGACTATCGATAAAAATAGGTCATTTGTTCTGAAATGGACAGTATACAAAGAACAAAAGTAAGGTATAATAAACACTAAAACTATATGCCACTTATTTTCTCCTCATAAAAATTAAAGAATAACTATATTTTACTTATTTTCTCTTTTGAATGAGTGTCTAGAAATAAAAAGATTTTACTTGTACATGATATTTAGAAAATGTGTTATGAATAGATTTTACTTAATTACAACATCTATTTAAAAAACGAAAAAAACAATATTTCTAAGAAAATCGATGTGAAAGACTCCTCACTTTCGATAACAAACTTCTTAGAAAACAAACTTCACACTTACATAAAGAAAGTAATTAAAAAATAATAATTATAATAACATAAAAATATTCTTCTCTTGCCAATATAAACAAATTTTTGAGAATAATGTGGAAGAATATAAAAACATAAATTAGTAATACAAACTAGCATTGAGCCAGGACAACCTAGCTGAACAGTAGGCAACAAAATTTAGATAAATGAATAATTTTTGACTGACTTAGACAACGATTCAGTCATTGCCTAACTTCAGTGCAAAAATTAAGTTCGAAGGGTGGTGATATGTAAGGCGTCAGGCAAATCGCAGTTCTGAGGGAAGAAACGAGAACAGAAGTCGAGAGCAGAACCGTGTTAAGCTAGAAGGCCCTACGATAACGGACGGACACCCACGTCGACAGCCAACCACCAGGACCACTACCAACCCATGTTAAAAGATAGAGCCCTCCAGAAGAACAGTATAGATATTACAATAACACTAAAAGGGCCACAAAAGCTGCAAGTCTTAGCGTGATACTTTTTCGCGTCTCTGTTACATTGCAAACGTTAATTCCTCATTGGATAGACAGAATTTTTGTAGGCGGATCTTAAGGTTAACATAGAGACCCTGATTGGTCAGATGAAAACACAGCCAGATTATTTTTTTAAACCCACTTTGATAAACTGTAGTATGGAGAAGTTACGACAGAGTTGCTTCCGAGACGGCGAGGTGCATGGAGCTGTGCCGCCCCATGACGAACACCAACAAGGTAATGAACGCACGCGATGACGCATTTTTGAGCACATAAGGCTTCACTCAGAATTGCTGAAGTCTCATCTGTTACGTCCCCTTTTCATGTAATACTAGTGTCGATCGTCAATGGAAGCTCATGGTATTCACATTTGGTATGTAAGTTAAAATCTGAAAGGCGATGATTTTTCTGTTATATAATTATTGAGAAGCCACCTCAGCCCCTGTAATTTACGACAAGTTAGATAAGTAATTAAAGATAATTGAGGGTCACTGTAGACCATTTTGATAGTTTTCCCTTTTGTGAAACATAATTTAAACCTAGATTATAGATGTGATATGGCATAGGTCATCCTTCGATCGATTGTAGAACTTGGAAACCCAGTCATGGAATACTAGTTCACATTTTTGTTGAACGCAGTTGCTTTTTATCATCCTGTATTAAAATGTTTCCTTTTATCAATTGTGCAATTTATAAACAATGTTTTGTGAGTAGAACAAATTTACAATGGTAAACTTAACTGCTTTTTCGACGTTATTTTACCAGCTAACTAAAAATAGGAAAGCCTTGAACCCCTTCCACTAAATTTAGTTAGTATTAAGATTCTTTTAAAGGGAGTGCAGTGGAGCTGACTCTGAAATCATTAAGTATTTTGTTATACCTGTATCATCGCTAGTCTCACTGAACTCTTCTGAACTCTACATGTCATGTGTGATCTGGCGTCTCCTTACCAGCAACAGGTCCCAGGTTCAAACTAATCAATTCCCTAAATAACACGCTCAGAGCGTCGTTGCGCGAAAGTGGTAGGGAGACACGATTTAGAATAAACAGACACCACGCACGATGTTAGAACGGCAAAAAACTGTAGAGGAAGATGCTGACTGGAATACATCCAGCAAATAGTTGAGAACTTAGCTTGTTAGCGCTACTCTGTGATGAAGAGGTTGTCACAGGAGAGGAATTCATCCAGGACCGCCTCCAACCATTCAGAAGACTGACTTTTTGTTAATCTTATATTATGCGTACTTATTCTTTGTTTATATGTGCCAAAATATATAAATGTGTCGAAATATATAATTAAATTGTCAAAACCTTGTTGAAGTACTGAATTCGTTTTACATAAGCAGCAAACCCAGCTGTTGCAGGGAAAACAAGGGTACTAGCAACAAATACTCCTGTCGGACCACAAAAAAAGCGAATATGTTCCTCTTCAAATTACTTTGACAGATCAATGGAGAACCAACAGCTCCATTCCTCATTCCACCTTCCTCGCCACAAATTTTGGTTTGGGAACACATTCGCACTTGTTTTTGCTGGAAGAGAGTACCAAAAAGACTGTGATGGCGTAAGAGAGAGGAGACAGTGCCAGGAGAAGGAGAAACAAAGATGAGACAGTGATGGTGGTTGAGAGAAAGAGCGGTGGATGGAAATACTATCAGTGGAAGTCACAGAAAGAGGAGAAATTACGAGAGAGACACAGTGACAGCAAAAGAGAGAAATGCAAGGAAATACAAGCAATAATGTGAGCGAAAGAGATAGGAGGCAGTGTAAATAAAAAATATAGATGAGTGGAGAGTGAATACAGTCCACGCTTGGGCGTTCTGACACTCCCAAACTGGTGATTGTTAACACGTAGGTATAGAGGAGGACACATTTTGTACCACATGGGCATAGGAGAGAAAATAACTTCGACTCCAAACGTCAGCTGCTGAATTCGATTGGAAAGAAATTGTATTGCACACTCGTAATAAGTTTAACATCTTACATTCATGATTTCAGCCGACGAATAATGAACATTTGGTAACTGACATGTACGGACTGTCTGATTACATTTACGTCTGATGTATGGAAAACATGTATTGCACGTATGGAAAATTTTTGTAGTGGTCAGTGTGGAGGAACATCGTAATATTTATCGTTGCTAACACGATGAAATGTTTTGTAGGCTATGTCTTGAAAACCGATCTGCTCCTAACTCAGTTTTTCGAAACTGTTGTGCTGTTATATTGTAGTCATTGCTGTATTTCTGGTTGCTGACGTATTTTCTCGTTGAAAATTAAATAGTATCACCTGACGCGTCCGCCCCCGGTAGCTGAGTGGTCAGCGCGACAGACTGTCATCCTAAGGGCCCGGGTTAAATTCCCGGCTGGGTCAGCGACTGGAAGTTGTGTTGTCCTAATCATCATCATTTCATCCTCATTGACGCGCAAGTCGCCGAAGTGGCGTCAAATCGAAAGACTTGCACCAGGCGAACGGTCTACCTGACGGGAGACCCTAGTCACAAGACATTTACATTTGTATCTGACGTAAGTTTTAACGAGTGTTACTTCTATAGTTTCTCTCCAACAGCTACTTATTATGCATAAATAAACTGTTTAATTATAAACAGTTTAGTGAGTTGTTAAGCATGTCGCAAACGTTGACTCTGCTGATATGGTGTTTCTGTACGAATTTTGTAATGTGAAAGCTGCTGCAGTGCTGAGCAGTCATATTTCATGTAAATGTGAAAATGGACACGGTATGGATGAAGTAGAGGACGTCATTAAGTTGATAAAATGTAGTACAGTACTTTAAAGCAAAAGCAGAATTTCTATGTGGGCTAGTGTGGCAGGCATTACATGCACTCGGCCTTTAATCTTATCATTTACAATGAGCGATTCGTTATCCTCTACAAGGAGATGAAGGTATACGATTAGAGCTTTCTTGTTAGCACAACGCAAATCACTGAGTAATCCCACTGATAGTGTTTACTCAGGGGATCAGTCCAACAAAGGAACTGTAAATGGTCGCTTTCGCGCCACGTCAGCGGAAGACAACCGCCGGCCGCATCAGGCAGTTAGCTGTATGAAAGTAGTGCTGCGGGAAGGTGCCTTCAATAAATGTTTTAAATTCTTTTAAAATGTGTGCAAGACACGCAAATAAATATTAAATCCTAACAAATACATTATTAAAAATGATTTCAGACTAGATGAGATGATTCAACTCGGTGAACTAACATATTTGTTTCCAGTGGTTTTTAACTGCATGAATTCCCTGTTGTGAGTGAAGCGAACCGTATCTTCAGTTTTTCATGGTCGAGATGCTGTCCATATCAAAGTCTTGTCTGCTGCGTTCTTCCTCGATGCTTGCAACTGTTTCTCTTTATTCAAACACCTAATGCAGATAGAAGTTCTCGTTCTTGCATAATAACTAATTACATCTTCGTACACCAGAGAAAACGTTGCTTTAATGATTGATGTCTAAGTCTTACCTACTTTGTGATTAATAAAATTCTTTTCCGGGCTATTATGCCGTGGTCTGATGGATTTCGCATTGTAACCCAACGTTTCGTCCCCATCTGCGGAGGACATCTTCAAGGGGGTCCGTGGCTTCTGTTAACTTCCGAAAGTTCAGAAGTTAACAGAAGCCACAAACCCCCTTGAAGATGTCCTCCGCAGATGGGGACGAAACGTTGGGTTACAATGCGAAATCCATCAGACCACGGCATAATAGCCCGGAAAAGAATTTTATTAATCATAGCAGTTCCGGCCGTGAAAGTTTACATTTTACACTTACCTACTTTGTCACACATAGAAATGGTATGTGCATGAAACTCAGAAAATATAATTTCAAACTGTATTACTCTGGTCATCCAGACTTTTGTCAATTTAGAAGACCTCGAGGAAAGTAGATATCCATGAATCAGAATCTGTTCCAGGAACTCAGCACATTTCAGTTCGCGATCCCAAGGATTTGTCATTGATGCGACACTTCGGAAGTGCGAGATAGCCTGCCATGCAGTGAATAGTCAGGAGAAACGTCCTCTGCATCAGAATTTTTCCTCTACTTCGTGTATTGTTCTCAGTAATTCTTCTCCCTCTTCCATAATGTGTGCAATGTCGCAACTACTTGCACGCTAAGCTTTCACTTGATTTTCCTATGTCACGTCAATTCAAAGTTCACTGGTAATAACTTCAAGAATTCGTCCTCTTGCGGTTCGGTCTCCACAGCAACTGTACTGATTCTCTCATCAACAACCAATGCACATCATCTGCATTTCCTGTTAAAACAAGAAGCCGAATTCTGTGCTGGACCTCGACTGCTGAAGAGTTGTTGTCGAAGGCACTAAGACCTCGAATTCTCGAATAATAATTTTCCAGACAGTCTTGATTTAATCGGGATGTTGGGCTATACCTTCCCCTATATTTTCTTACTTCTTCAAACAGTCCTAGAAGTAGTGTGATGGAGACGATGGCCCCTTTTGAAACGGCAACAAACCCTTTCTGTTTCCATAGCTCATATCATGACAAGCATCTCGAAACCTTCTTAAAGTGTTCTCTGGACTTAGAAGATTCAGACCGAACCTACTACGTAAAGGCGCGCCATGCTCAAAGTGAGCTCTAGAATTCAAGGTGTCGAACACATCATTGTCTAATTCAAAGAACATACTTCCACGTTCCTTTCCTAGAACACAGAATAGATCTTTAGCCGTGCAGTGTGAAAATAAAGGAGCAGCCATCCTTTTTGTTGGGGCCTACCTTTGATACTTCAGTGAGCTTGTGATAAGTGGTGTATTATATTTAGACCACCTTCCTGTCTAAAACGCTCTCAATTACCGTTGGATATAACTACTCATTCATTCAAAAAGTGTTTTCTAAGAAGCTTTAGTGAGACGCCTCGAGAAAACTCTGATCTTCCCTTCCTTGTCAGCTGGATTTGTGAAAAATATTTTGGACGTATCAATACAGATCTCATTCCACACCCTAGAAATTTGCCACCCATACCACATGTTACGTCCACAACATGAAGTCCTTACCCTTTATTACGTAGTACATCTTAGAGCACGTTACTGCTCATTGTCACATCAGAATCATAATGCACTGATTGTATCCAAGATTTACTTAAAAGACCAACACGAATCATCACAACAATTACATTGCTGTGAGGTTCTAAAACCTTGCCTTTCGTCGCATCGTAGCAGAAGCGACCGTCAGTGTTTATTTCGTAAAACTACAACACTGTTTCCTTTTCTAACATAGGAAATGTATAAGCCTTTGCTCTCAAAACTGTCGAATCATATTCCGAAGCACCTGGATTCCGCTTAAAATTTGTAGTCCAATTTTGAAGTGTTACACCACAGGGCAAAGGAATGCTGTGCTGTATGAAATACGTGCAAGCTTTTCGAGGCGGAACCTTTAAAACTAGTACGTTGCCAGTATGCTCAGAACTTCATTAAACCCGTATGTGCCTTGTAACGAACAGCGAATTTGTCCCGGAGCGAAACATGTAGAAAATACATTTTCTACCTTCTTCCTTAACATACCATCTTTTACAATTGTACATAATTCTTTCTTTTTCAACAAGACGAACCAAACAGTTTTGACCCTTTTACATCGTTATCTTTTAGGGTCCTTTCTAACATTGCAGTTCTCTTCTTCAAAAATTCTATTTCTTTATTCAATATTTGATTTATTCGGCCTCAAGTCTTAAGTCACTGAGTTCACAGATGGGCACTATATTTGTTACTTGGTTAAGTTGTAACCTCCCCCTTCCTAATCGGTCTACTAGATTGCGATATGATTGAGCGCGTAAGTCGAATGAAATTTTATAGTGAGTAAGGCTATCGTTAAAGAAGCAAAATAGCACTGGAGGAAAGTGTACAAAAGACTCTCCTGAAGGAAGAATCTACTCTAAACTTACAGTAAATACTTAAGATAATTTTGAAATGGGTGGAATAGTGTATAATCACGAACTCCACAGGAAGGAAAAGAGTACCACGTGATATTTACAACAAAAATTACTGATAATACAGAGAAAACACTGATTTGCTAAAAAGGGGATAATTAAACGTCGCAAACTCGATAGGGCAGTGAACCTCCAGAATCTTAAAAAAGGTGATACAAAAGAAATTTAAGCAAATAGTCACTGGTGTGGCAACAGAAGGCTGGTCACGAGAAAATAAATGAATCAAGAAGCATTGAGTTTTCAGTTACTTATTCTGAAATACTAAATTTTGAAAGTAAAATTAAAATTAGTTACTCGTTAAACAAGTGACTGGGTTAACTTAAACTCTGTTATGTAAAAAGAAAAATCCCTCAGAGTAACGTAACGCAAAATTTTGAAGAGACAAGCAATTTACTTTTGGTTATTGAAAGATTGAATTGAATTTACTTTACGCAAATGAGCAACTTATGGTTCTTTTGTAATAACAACAACAAAATACATACCAAGCCAGCAGAAGTCACTCGCTAAGTTAAATACAGAATAAATGAAATTGCGCGCTCTTAATTTGTGCAGTATCTCTAGTTATTAGTTTTTCGGCGAAATGTTGCGTTACTTTAAGTGAATGAAGTGAATACTAAAAACTGCGAATTAGTTTAGAATCTGTTATGCAATACAAGAATGAACAGTTAGTGAGGCAGGAAATTCAGACTGAAACTGGTCATTGGCAAACACACGAAACTGGTAGTAAATAGTCAATCAGTTTTCATTTCCTTACGACTCACGATGATCGCATGAAAAGGAAAGGGACCCTGAGCGGTAATGGTGCCTGAGGACAATTACAACAGAGGTACCCTACAAGTTTTAACTTTTACAAATTATTAGTCAAGTTAGTCATACCTTGCAAAAGAAATGTCACTGAGTAATGCATACGTAAGTTTATAATTTTTCACTTAACGGTCTTACGATGTTGTAGCTGTGCGGTCGACGAAGACTGTAACCGACGACAATGATGAGCGGCCGCTGATGCTGCTGCTGGATGAGAAGACTGAGTCGTCTGCAGAGTCATGGATAGTTACGGGACAGGCAATAGTTGGGACAGCAGTTTCCTCCGCCTGTCCACTCCTACAGTGCTCTCGATACTCGCGGATTAACGAATTAGGCGCGTCTACACTGGCGCCCTCACAGCTGCACACCACGTCGGCGGGAGCGCCTAACAAAGACTTCCGCACTCTTTCATATGCTGCTCTGCCTCCTCGCTGCTCGAAAGCGATAGAGGCTCTCCATACCTTAAGATGAATAACGGCACAGCTCTGTCATTTCGTCGATGCTATCGATACATTTCAGTACAGTTTCCTTAGCTATTACCCAGCAGTTTACAATACTTTCATTATAATTACAATCAATTATAAACAATCAGAAATAAATACACTGTCACATCTACTACGTATGAAATATAGTGTCTATGACAAAGCTGACAAATAATTCAATATGAACGCAACAAATAATTCAATACCTTCTCTTGCTGACAGTACTGGTAATGTAACGGATGATGATAAACAGAACGCGGAAATTCTAAACCAAGCTTTCAAAAACTCGTTTACGGTAGAGGACTGCAGCACCATTCCCCCTTTCAAATATCGAACAAACGCAAGGACGGCTGACGTAGTGTTAGTGTATCTGGAACTGTAAAACAGTAGAGATCATTAGACGCCAGGAAGGCATCTAGCCCAGACTGTATCCCCGTAAGATTATATGTTGACTATGGTGTAAGTAGGCTGTTTAGGCTGTTTTTTTTTTACTGGTAATGCCACATAGCGCTCTGTATGAAAAATCACTGGCTGTGCTGTGGCCAGTCAGTGGCTGGTTGGCATTGTTGTAATACTCGCCATTGTAGGGTTGGGCAGATAGATGTCAACAGCGCGTAGCGTTGCGCAGTTGGAGGTGAGCCGTCAGCAATGGTGGATGTGGGGAGAGAGATGGCGGAGCTTTGAAATTTGTAAGACTGAATGTCATGACCTGCTATATATATTATGACTATTAAGGTAAATAAATTGTTTGTTCTCTACTAAAATCTTTCATTCGCTAACTATGCCTATCAGTAGTTAGTGCCTTCCGTAGTTTGAATCTTTTATTTAGCTGGCAGTAGTGGCGCTCGCTGTATTGCAGTAGCTTGAGTAACGAAGATTTTTGTGAGGTAAGTGATTTGTGAAACGTATAGGTTAATGTTAGTCAGGGCCATTCATTTGTAGGGATTTTTGAAAGTCAGATTGCGTTGCGCTAAATATATTGTGTGTCAGTTTAAGCACAGTTATGTATAATTGTTCAAAGGGGACGTTTCGTATGTCGACCCTTAGCCGAGGATACCTCACTAGAATCTTCTGATTTTTTCTTGTAGTTTGTGTAATCAGTGGCGATTTTGTTTATTGCTAGCGCGTAATTGTAGAGAGAATTTCCTTTGTAGTTGCAGTCTTTCATTGTTATACAGTAAAACAGGTGTGCCACGCATGTAAATTTGCACCAAGTATTTCGCAGCTGCGCTTGCAATTAACTACATATTATTTTCAGTGCTATGTTAATGTGTTTTCTTATTTTTGTTCTTCAAATTGTTTTTTTCTGTGTTGTCGTGTGAAATATTGTGACAATAATGGCGTGTGAAAAACGTAATACTAGGCTTCAAAGTAAACTGAGAAATGACAGTGAAGACGAAAGCAGTGTGTTAGCGCCGCCGAGTAATGAATTAACTATTGTTCAAAGTAGTAATTTGATAATTGTGCATAGGGAAATGGAGTGGGCGGCAAACAATGGTGTAGACAGTGAAACAATTAGTGAACAGGGAAAGATCACCTCCCCACGGTAATGACTATCACAGAGACAATCAGAGAAACAGACAATATGGAAACCAAAATAATTATTATCAAGGGAGACAGAATAACTTAAGACGGAACGGTCCAGCACGCAGTTACGATTCAGGGAGAAATTCTCCACCACGTGACCGACAAAAAAAGAAACTATGGAATCTACCGACATGATGACAGACGATATGATCGTAACGACAGACCCGAATTGCAGCAGAACTGGCGGGATTCAAACTGATCAGGGCTCTCTCGACAAGGTGAATTTGTAGAAGTTAGGTCTCCAAATTCCAATAACGACGCGCGCCAAGAAAGACACAATAGGCAATGACTCATACCGCTGGCAGCCACAAAACTTACTTATGAAACTGACAACGCAGCTGCTGTAGCCAGTAATTAAGTAAAAATGGAAGAATTAGGGACATCTTACTCCAGGAACACGACGTAAAACATTACAACATTGCATATCCTGTGATTCACATTACTGTACATGACGTAAAATTTGCGGCAGTGCTTGACTCAGCCAGTCCCATTTCAGTAATTAGTGAAACAGCTTTTAGCAAATGCAACAAATCGAACGATTGCCCAACACTTCCGTTCCGCAACATTAAATTACAAGGCGCAGTCATTGGAAAAAGTATAGATGTACGCCAACAAACCAACTTAGAATTCTTTTGTGAAAGCCACAGCTTCTCTATGAACTTCATTATTGTTCGACGTAAATTATACTGGGAGTAGAATGTTTGAATGAATACAAAGCAATCTTAAACTTTCACGATGCTGAAATAAGTTTAAAGAAAGAAGGTAAGTCAATAGCTTTGAAATTTGAAGATTGGCTCTCAAACCATGACGAGGAAATTAATCGGCTTTACCTTCTGTTAGACAACAGTTCAGAATTTTCTACAGAACTAGACACTAACAATCACTCTTCAAGTATTGACAGGGATGATATCGACGGCGTATTTGAAACTAATCAGTTAATTCAGAATAAAATTCAAACAATTGAGAACTGTAATGACACTGATAGGCAGGACCTTTTTGAGATTTTACAAGCACATTCCACAGTTTTTACTCACAAAACAGGAACAATCAAGGGATTTCAATACCAATTTCGTGTTCGAGAGCATACTAAATTTTGTGTTAGACCATACGTAATTCCGGCACATTATAGGGACCGTGTTAGAACAGAAATACAATCTATGCTTGACGAGGGCATTATTGAGCCTGCACTAAGCTCATACAACAATCCATTACATGTTGTTGAGAAGAAAAATGGATCGATCAGGCTTGTCTTAGATTCGAGACAAATCAATACTATCATTATTCCTGAAACAGACAGGCCGCCAACGTTGGAAGAACTTCTTCAAAATTTTAATGGCGTAAAAGTTTTGTCTTCCATTGACCTCAGATCCAGCTTTTATCAGATCGAACTTCATCCAGAATGTAGAAAATATACAACTTTCCTTTGTTTCGGCGTTTGTTATCAGTTTCGGAAACTTCCTTTTGGTTTGAACATTTCTTCGGCAGCATTGATTCGCGGGCTAAATTCCATATGACCTGAGTTCTTAAACCGTCACATCACCTTATATGTGGACGATATTCTGATAGCAGAAGCCTCATGGGAACAACATAATCGCATCCTCAACAGCGTTTTACATATTTTTGCAGAATCTGGAATTACAGTTAACTTGGAAAAGTCTGAATTCGGTACGACAAAAGTGAAGTTTTTGGGACATATTATTTCTTCTGAAGGCATTCAGTTGGTTCCTGAAAAGCCAGAAGCAATCAGAGCCATTCCAGTTCCATCCACAAAAAAACAAGTCCACAGTTTTCTAAGTCTCGTAAATTTTTACCGTCGTTTTCTGCATATGCAAATTCTAGTTACACCAAAACTTTGTTCTCTCACTGGAAAAAAATACTATTTGGAACTGGGACGAACAAGCACAGTTGGAATTTAAATCTTTGAAAGAATCGCTACTTAACGCGCCAATACTAGCTCATCCAGATCTGTCACAAGATTTCTGCCTTAGCACGGATTCTTCTAAAGCGGGTCTTGGTGCCAATTTATTTCAAGAAGCCACAGAAAATGACATTACTGTTCAGAAAACCATGGCTTTTGCTAGCCGAGTGCTAACAAAATCAGAAAAAAATGATTCCGTTACTGAATTAGAAGCTTTAGCTATCGTTTGGGCATTTAACAAATTCCGTTTCTTTCTTTATGGTAAGCACGTAATTGTATACAGTGATCATCGTGCATTACAATTTCTTATGTCTTCAAAATTAAATCATGACAGGTTAAAACGTTGGGCATTGTTTCTGCAAGAATCCCATTTCACAATAGTCTACATTCCCGGCAAGGAGAACATTGTTGCGGACTCACTGTCACGCGCACTGGCTGGACATGAGAAAAGTAACACAGAAAGCAACCTCGAGAAAAATTTCAGTATTCTTTACATTCAGAATGTCGCCTTTGAAAACTTCATCACCACATCTTTAAAGGACATTGCTCATGAACAAGATAAAGATCCGATTTGGAAAGACATCAAAAGTAAACGGCATGAAAAGACACACACACAGATTCGGTATTATTATCTTGTTAGAAACAACATACTGTACAAACGCTGCACTGTTGATGACAAGCTATGGGTACTTTGCATTCCAGACGATTTCGTTAATAAGCTCATTTGGTACATTCATTTCAGCTATGCACATTTTGGTCCACGAGAATGTTATCATATTCTTCGAACAACTTGTTATTTTAACAATATGGAAAAGAGAATTCGAAGAGTCTTGTCTATTTGTAAACTTTGTCAAAAGGCGAAACCATCTACTGTCTCGCATCGAGCTCCATTGTTTCCTATCATTCCTTCTAAATTAAAATAATTTGCCGCTGTTGATCCTTTGGGACCGCTTGTCAGAATATCTAATGGATTTTCGTACGTTCTAGTCGCTGTTGAACTTACTTCAAAATTTGTTTCTTTCCCTCCGTTACGTAAAGCCACTGGACGGTCTGTATCCAACGCCTTTGTTAAAAATTTTCTACGTGAAGTTGGACACGTTAGTAAAGTCGTTTCAGATAACGGACCGCAATTCAGATCTGCTGTTTGGTCACGCATGCTTCGTAACCATAAAATCAACTCTGTTTTCAATTCATTGTACTTACCACATTGTAACCCGTCTGAACGGATTATGAAAGAAATCAATAAGCTTTGCAGACTTTATTGTCACAAAAAGCATCAGCATTGGGACAGATATTTACACGTATTTCAAAAAGTGCTGAATGAAACGCCTCATGACTCCACTGCTTTACCACCTATTCTTGTGCTGAAGAATAAAGAACCACCAAACAGAGTTAGAGAGCTTGTACCTTTTCCGAATACACGTAAACGTCGACACAAAGACCTAATTGATTTGGCTATTAAAAATATAAATTCTGCTGCAGACAAAAGGAGAAAATTACACTGTAAAGCAAATGCAAAGATATTATATATTGGTCAGGAAGTTCTCATTAAAGCTCATTCATTGTCACATAAGAAGAAACACTTGAGTCACAAATTCTTTGTAGTTTACAATGGACCTTACAGAATCCGACGTATACCATATGATAATTGCGCTGTAGTTGAAACTCAGCGTACTAGGAAGAGTAAAGCTTTACACCACATCTCACATGTAAAACTGTTTATTGAAAGATAATCTTCTTTTTAACTTTGTCTTTGCCATAAAGCATTTCACTTCACATTTCTAGTATGCTTTGTCAGAATGAGAAACTGTTAACATGCAACAATGTTTTGAAGTTAACAATCCAGTTTAGAATCTAGAGAACATTTTTAAACAGAAATTATGAATGCATTGTTCTAGTGAACAGACGTCACAGTGTTGTTATTTGTACATTCTTTCTTGTTGGTTGCACGATTACGTAACGACTATAAGGCTTACATACTTAGAACATATACTGTTAATGAGATTTTAATGCAACATTTTGGTTTAGTTGAAAAGACATTCTTTATTTGAAGTACTTTCTGTGAGATTAAAAATGACTTAGCATTTGGTTTCTTTGATAGCTACACGATTATATCACGACGCTACTACTGTGTGGCACAATTTACATTGTGCTTTTGAGGTGTATGTGTTTTATATCTGCACAGTTTTTCTGAATTCTTCTGGAAAGGAAAACATGTTTTAGTAGTAACTTTGTGGTATAGCTACAATGAGACAGCCTTTTCTGTAGCACAACAATACGTTACAGTACACTACTTACTTCATCACGGCAATAAGCGTAGTAACTACGACATCTATATGTGAAGCATTTTACTTTTGTTTATCATGAGGTAAGTACATTGACTTCTGCAGAACTTAGCTTTCGGAGGACGATAACTACGACACTTCCACAGAGATTATCTTACAACAAGACGAACGGTTTAGCGCTACAGTACACGTATTTGAGTGATTACTTTTGTACTTAAAACATTTATTTTTAAAGATATTTGAAGTACAATGATACAAAGTTTTTCCGTGACACATTTCATTCCATTGCTGTAATCTGTAACACCTGAGGATATAATTACATTAATCCTCAGGGGGGTACACGCTTACTTTGTGTACCATGTGTGTGGCAAGCACAAGGAGCCCTATGTAATATGGTATTTGGTTATACAACTTTACACATCGGTACCATATTTCTCTAACACATTAATTACACAGTTATCTGATCATTTAATTGGGAGAGACAAACATTCATTTTACTACACCAGTGACAGGTGTTTACGTAATTACACAGTTGGATAACTTCACACTTACGAAATTGTATTTTGTCTGTACTTTGTGAACTGTTCATATTTTTTAGGAACCATGGTGATACTATGAGAGCTTTGAATGACATATTTGGTATGAGATCGTGATTTTTAATGTATGTTTGAGGTAGATGGCACTTTTTACATGAGCAGAGAATTTTTTTTAGGTTTTGAAATCATTGCAGAAAGCTAGGACGTTTTTGAGATTTGACTGAGGTGTTATGATATTATTACGACGACGATGTGAATTATGCTGCTGGGGTATGTTTAAGCTGATGCTATATGAGTTATTTGGTTATGCTATGTATCTGTTATGATGAAATATTGAAGAAGTGTCGACAAATATGTATATGTGTAATAAGGTACGGAAAAGTGAGTAGTGGTTAGGGACTCTGGTTTGTGAAAAAGGATGTTGGAAACCGAGAATCGTACTTTAAGCGTAATGAAATGTGTATATATGTATGAATGTATCACTATGCTGGCGAAAATTTTTTGGACACTATTATATTTAAAGGATTTCGTTTCTACAGATTTGTAACGCAAATTCTTGACCTGTGAAATATTTTTATATGAGACTGTCACTGTAGCGGAAACTGCTGTAGTAAATATTTCGGTAAGAAAGTTAAGTGACCACCTGCACACAATGCGTCGTGGGCACCCAGCTGCGCCATAGACGCCTTAAAAAAGGCCATTGGTGTGTGCCTGTCAGAGGCACAGGTGGAGAAAAAAAAAAGGCCATTATCCTCGCTACTGACATTCCTTTGTAGAAAGCATCGTAAATACGACACCTTCAAACTTGAAAACATGATTACACTGTAGAGTTCTTAATTTATGATATTTACTGAAATGAAATGATGAGCAACGTTTCATGTCTATTGTCTTGCTGATGTGACGTAGGTATTAAACATAGTCATTTTTACTGTAATGTTTTTTCTGCTTGAGCTTTGTCATGTTTAGGTAAAAGTTATTGCATTTGCTGCTGCTGTTTGCCAGGCATAATGTTACTGAATTTGACTTTGTATTACTCTGTTAAGCCAGTTTTACTACGGATTTATTTTTCTTGTTTGTTGCGCATTGCCTTATATTAGTTGTAATATTGCTGCTTGCTTTGACAACTTCCATTTTTTATTGCTTTATATTAGTTTTAATATTGCTGCTTGCTTTGACAACTTCCATTTTTTTTCACTGCTGTTTGTATTAATTGTTTTGTGCTGTTGCATTGCCTCGTTCCTTAGTTAGCTTAAGATGGGGTTGGCTATAAAGGAGAACGAGTTGTGATGAATTGGAAAAATGCATTGAGAAGCTATAAGAAAATGATTTGGCCAAAAAAGTAGTGTTCAGTGGAGGAAACTATTTTTGAAAGAGGATGTGAACAAAATACAGAAAGTGTGCTTGGATAGGATATTTTTGGTGGAAACGAATGTTGAGAAAAGACGAAAGATCTACAGAATGACGTTTTGGGTTGGACTGCAGTACCAAATGTCACACTGAAAACAAACCCTGTCCTGTATTTTGTGTTGTTACGCTATGTGAAGCTGTGTTTGTCCTGTCTTTATGTGTTCAGGTAATAAGATTTCCATTGTAGAATTTCTCTGATAATATGTTATTTTCTTTTTAAAGATGTTTAGACATTATTTATTCTGTTCTGTTTTAATGCTCATGTGTGAAGTTGATGTTTCAATAATTATTCTGATCTTTTATGTATTTTCTTATGTCATAATTCCTGTAACACTGATGTATATATTTATTTCTATTCTTTTGTAAAGCCCGTTTTGTTATAAATGTTATCTCTATTGTTATGTTCTTTAATGATGTATTTTGTGCCTTTGTAATTGTATTTTTATGTTTTAAATTTATAATTGTATAGACACCAGTCCTTCAAATTAAGTATCATTTCACTGCACACGTTTCTGTTGGTCATAGTATATGGACAATATGTGAGAAGTAGGGACTGATAGTGTTCGCACGTGTGTTTATAATTCAGCAAGGGACTGGATAACAGCATTGCTGGTTCTAAGGACAATTCCAAAACTTTGTGAGTGCACAAGTGGTGGTTTATGGACTTGCTATATACTGCGCAAGACTCTTCAATGGTGATTGTGCACCTACACAGTCGCAACAGATGGCTGCTGGCCATCTCTACATGGACTACAGTGGGTCTGCATCTTTGATGGCCCACCAATACCATTATTTCTACAAGGACTGCAGTGGGCCTGCACCTCTAGTGGCCCACCAATACCATAATCTCTACCAGGACTACAATGAGTCTGCTCTGTGATGACCTACCTACCAATATTCTTCAAAACTTCGACTGACTCTGCTGTGGGTTTGCTCTGTTGTGGCCCATTACCTGTCAGAATGTCAAGAGTCAGCACTGTCTTTCCGTTGGAAGGACAACACTACTTCTTCAAGACTGCATGGAAATCCACTACTTCCGTGTGCATTTTCTTTTACTACTCAGACTTTGGGAAAAACACTGCAATTTTACTTTGATGAATGATCAGGACTGTCTTTATGGACTGTGAGAAAATTTTAGCTTTTGACCAACATTGTATCAATAAGTGTGTGCATTTCATTTCTTTGTTACTGTAATTATGAAAATTTTTTAAAATCTGTATTGGCCACTGCCCAAAACAATTTGTAAACTTTTTTGTTGGGAGCATGGGGACTATGTAAGTAGGCTGTTTAGGTTTTTTTATTGGTAACGCCACATAGCGCTCTGTATGAAAAATCACTGGCTGTGCTGTGTGCAGTCAGTGGCAGGTTGGCATTGTTGTAATACTCGCCATTGTAGGGTTGGGCAAATGGATGTGAACAGCGCGTAGCGTTGCGCAGTTGGAGGTGAGCCGCCAGCAGTGGTGGACGTGGGGAGAGAGATGGCGGAGTTTTGAAATTTGTAAGAATGGATGTCATGAACTGATATATATATACTATGACTATTAAGGTAAATACATTGTTTGTTCTCTATTAAAATCCTTCATTCGCTAACTATGCCTGTCAGTGCCTTCCGCAGTTTGAATCTTTTATTTAGCTGGCAGTAGTGGCGCTCGCTGTATTGCAGTAGCTTGAGTAACGAAGATTTTTGTAAGATAAGTGATTTGTGAAACGTATAGGTTAATGTTAGTCAGGGCTATTCTTTTGTAGGGATTTTTGAAAGTCAGATTGCGTTGAACTAAATATATTGTGTGTCGGTTTAAACACAGTTATGTATAATTGTTCAAAGGGGAAGTTTCAATGGTACAGATACAGCGCCATTCTTATCCACCATCTATCAGAGATAAATGGAATAGCGGAAGGTTCCACCGGACTGGAAGAAGGCCCAGGTCACAGCCATCTTCTAAAAGGGTAGAAAATTGGATGCACGTAATTACCGGCCAATTTCACTGACATCGATTTGTTGTAGAATCATGGGTCATATTTTTTGTTCAGACATAATGACCTTTCTAGACTCTGAGGAGCTCATTTGCTGAAACGAACACGGTTTTAGGAAACAGCAGTTATACGAGACACAGCTGGGCCTCTTTGTGCATGAAATACAAAAGGCTCTAGATACTGGCTCCCTGGTTGATGCCGTATTTCTCGACCAGCAAAAGGCGTTCGATTCAGACCATCACTGTCGCTTGCTCCAAAAAGTACGCGCTTACGGTCTATCAGATGACATACGCGGTTGGATAGAAAGTTTTCTAACAGACAGGGAGCAGTATGTCGTCCTGAATGGGGTGATTCCAACAGAAACAAGCGTAACTTCAGGTGTGCCCCAGGGCAGCGCAACACGTCCGCTGTTTTATACGATTTACATAAACGATCTGGTTGATGGTATTAGCAGCGGCATTAGACGTTTTGCCGATGATGCTGTAGTCTACAGGAAAGTATCACACGAAAGTTGTGAACCAATCAATGAGGATTTGCAGAAAATCAATGCGTGGCGTACTAACTGGCAGTTATCTGTCAATATTAGTATGTGTAACCTACTGCACTTAATAAGACGAAAATCTCCATTAATGTACGAGTACAAAATAAATGCCCAGTCTTTGAAAGCGGTAACATCCGCCAAGTATTTGAGACTATCATCTCAAATGGAATGATCAGATTACACAAATAACGGGCAAGGCGAACTCTAGATTGCCGTTTATTGGTAGAATCCTGAATCGATGCATTCCTTCAACAAATGAAATCGCTTGCAATACGTTATTTCATCCAGTTTTAGTGTATTGCTCGTCTGTATGGGACCCTTACCAGTTAGGTCTAATTCAAGAGATTGAGAATGTCCAAACGAGAGCTGCAAGATTCATCACTGGTACATTTAGCCATCGCGACAGCGTTACAAAGTGTGATACACGTTCAGGTATACGACACGATAAACGGAATGGGCTGCTCACTAAATTCCGAAATCAAATCTCCGCCGAGGATGTAGAGCATATATTATTACCACCAACTTTCAAATCGCGTAATCACCACCATTCAAAGATAAGGGAAATTAGAGCTCATTGTGAGGCGTTCAGACAATCTTCTCTCCCTCGCGCGATCCGCGAGTGGAACACAGGGGGGGAAATATGACTTTGGCGGAAATTGTGCACTCCGCCACACACCGCTTGGTGTCTAGCGAAGTATATATGTAGATGCAAATGACAGATTGAGAATCAGAAATACAGTAAAATTTCTCAACTGAATTTTAGACGGTGCAGAAGGTATTTTATCAACATCTTCGGTTTTACACAGTTTGGTTCCGATGGTTCAAATGGCTCTGAGCACTATGGGACTTAACATCTGAGGTCACCAGTCCCCTAGAATTTAGACCTACTTAAACCTAACTAACCTAAGGACATCACACACACCCATACCTGAGGCAGAATTCTAACCTGCTACCGTAGCAGCAGCATGGTTCCGGACTGAAGCGCCTAGAACCGCTCGGCCACCTCGGCCGGCTTACACAGTTTCCTCTTCTTTGGGGATACAGATTCCAGGGCTCCAACAGCCCTCTTTCGCACACCTCCTATTGCCTTGCACAGAGTTTACTTAATTAGCCTCGCTTTGCATGCTTGTTGAACACGCGCCAAGCGGACTCTACCGACTGTCTGCCAAATGACGTCAAAGTATTTTTTAAAGGGCTTTAGAGAAGGGTTGGGGGCAAAGATGGCAGGGGTCGTCTTCCGATCCCTGTCCACAATGTCCCTTTCCCGCCCTCCCAGCGCCAAGGAAAGGAAAGGGGTGCGATAGGCTCTAGAGAACTTTATTGGATCAAATTCACTTATCCTACTACCGCCACCGGAAGCTTCCGAGTCGTCTTTGCGTAATGAATTGAAGGGGGACTCCCCTCGAATAATGGACCTAAATAGTTCGATAGTCGTGTGCGGTAGAATGCATGGTGGCGAAACGCCTCATGAGCCGTTGTCAGGTGGACCCACAAGTCCAGAGCGTTTTCGGGAGCTGCTTGTAAACTGTAATACAGCACCATGCCATTCAGCCAGTTGACGGCGTCCGTTCTTGTAGTGGGAAAGTAAGTGGTATCTGGGTGTAGGAGTTCATCCTGCGTGACAGACTGGCTGTCGTCGCAACAGGAGCGCCAGCATACGTTGTACAAGACCCCAGTAGCTGCCTGTCACAGCAAATATCAGGAAGTGCATGTCCGAATCGACGACTGCACAGTGCGGACACAAAGGGTCGTCGGTGGCGCTGGTGGCGCTGGTGTGTGGCTAATTTGCCGTTCACCACCACGTACCACAGGAAACGGGCGTACGTGGGCGTACGTGGGCGTACGTACGTGGGTGTACGTACGTGGTGTACGTGGACGCTAGCCACACCTTGCTCCAGCAGATGGTTGGATGTTGTTGTTCGATGTTGTTACGGGGTTGTCGTGCATGATAGATGCGGTAGTAATCTCTCATGTCGGCGTCGTCGTCGCCAGTAGATCCCCGGTCATGTAACTCAGTTCGACCAGAAAATCGGGGAAGTGGGCAAGAGATGGAGTTATGTGGCCCACCTTGACCGATGGACGAAGATCTCAAGGCGCTACGATATGTAGCAGTGTCCCGGTCAAACTTTTGTTGGTCGTGGTCCATGCGTGCCGCATCGTCCGTGGGTATAATGCCCGTGCGTGGTTCTGGACATGAGTCAACCGCAGGCCCCCTGCCAGTGGAGGCCTTGTTAAAGTAGAATAGCGAACTTTGAATAATTAAGCTGCACTCACAAATTTTCTGTACTCCGCCTGGAAAGTGCGGGCCATGGCGGCTGTTAGCAGTAAAAGTTTTGACGTAACGCGCTAGGGAAATTATATCCATATTGCGGAATCTGCTATCACAGAGCAGCTTCCGTCTTCTTCGTAGTAGCCGGTGATATGTGGCTGTCGCAGTTCGGCGAACTGTACTGGAGAACTGCACCCCTAGTGCTTTCAGTGAGGGAACCTTTTGGAAGGGGATCGCTGTCAAGTGTAGAAGGCCTCTCTCGACATCCGTCTCGCGCATGTTGACGACGCTGCCCGATACCGCTCCGTAGCGGCACAACCACTGAGGCCTAGCTTGGATTTCGTCACTCGACCGCACCGAGAGCACCACGTCGTCTGCGAAGGCAACACATCCGAATGTCACGTCTCGAATGCTGATGCCTTCCAGTCATTGGCGAAGGCCGTGCAGTGCAGGTTTGGGGGCCGCCAACATAAGACTCCTGATAAAGGATATCCCTGTCACACCGACCGTCCAAGAGTGATGTGCTCAGTCTGGTGTCCGTCGGTCGTAATCCGGGAGCGCGCCCCGTGGATTAAGCGTAAGATCACTCTTGCTGACACCTGCGAGAGGCCCATGCGTTCGAGCACGGCCCTATGGAAACTGTGGTCGATACGATCAAGGGCGTGATCAAAATCGACGGCGACAAGAGAGCCTCGGAGGCTGCAGGCCGCTGCCAGCGGCGCGACGTCGCGGTAAGCGCCAAGTGCCCTTTGGATGTTGTTGTCTCCACCTAAACATGTCGGGCCAGGATGGATCATGTGTCCGATGGTGGTCTGAAAACGAGTGCGGAGGATACGGGCAAAAGGCTTACAATCCGCGCTCAGTAGCGGAAGAGGACGATAGTCGTGACACCGATGAGAACCGCTCGGTTTGGGAATTCGTATCATGATGCCTTCGAGGAAATCTGTGGGGACGGTAAAATCGTCGCGGAGGAGGTCTTGAAACATCTGAATCCACTGAGCGGCCATCAGGGGATAGTGGGCGAGGTAAAATTCGTTCGGTAAGCCGTGTGGGCCCGGTGCCTTGTTGGGGGCGCCGCATAACAGGGCCCCTGTTAAGCTTTCAGCAGTTACGGGAGGGCGCAGGGCGCAGGGCGTCGTCCTGTGCCACTACTTTGGGCTAGGCAGACCGCGCAGGATGTCTTCGTACTCGCGAGCAGTCTATGGATCCTCGGCGTAAAACGACCTGTAATTCTGGACGAATGCCGGAGCGATGGCACACTGCGAGTTCACTCGCCCACCCGCTACTGTCTCTACAGATGTTATAACGTGGCTCTTGCGGTGACGTCTCTAGGGGCATTGTGCGAAGCTCGGCCGCGGGACACCCTGGTATGAGCTACCTTTGTAGCGTCTAGCTGCCTTGCTGTTCAGTGACGAAGCCACCGTCATTCGTGGATAACTCGCATCGGTGATCGGACGAGAAATCACATCCCTCTGAACAGAGACGTTTCCAAGAACGCGTTCATTAGGCCTGTTGTACTGCCACATCGTTTTGCAGGGCCCCACTGTCTAAAATTACTTGAAATCGAGTTTTCAATATTATTGGATGATGTTCCCTTGGCAACAATAATGAGTGTGTTTTTGGGCACAACGGGGTCACTGCATATTCTAATCCTCAGATGTATCTACATCTATATCCATACTCTGCAAGCCACCTGACGGTGTGTGGCGGAGGGTACCCTGAGTACCTCTATCGATTCTCCCTTCTATTCCAGTCTCGTATTGTTCGCGGAAGGAAGGATGCTTCTGTGTGGGCTCTAATCTCTCTGATTTTCGCGAGATATACGTAGGAGGGAGCAATATGCTGCTTGACTCTTCGGTGAAGGTATGTTCTCGAAACTTTAACAAAGAAGGCCCGTACCGAGCTACTGAGCGTCTCTCCTGCAGAGTCTTCCACTGGAGTTTATCTATCATCTCCATAACGCTTTCGCGATTGCTATATGATCCTGTAACGAAGCGCACTGCTCTCCGTAGGATCTTCTCTATCTCTTCTATCAACCCTATCTGGTACGGATCCCACACTGTTGAGCAGTATTCAAGTAGTGGGCGAAAAAGCGTACTGTAACCTACTTCCTTTGTTTTCGGATTCTAGTAATCATGTAGCCTTGAGTTACATAACTCAACAATCGAAAAGTTCCATCTTTGGTAGAAACATTGTAAAAAAAACTGGAGCCAAAAAATGAAAATATTTTCTTTCTTACATTTCGTAAATGACTGGGTGAAAAATTCAAGAATAATTAATGATGTTATGATTTTCTTTCACTGCATGTATTGCAGTAGCTACGACCCACAGCTACCTTCGAAGGCGATTCGTTCGATAATTCTTTCGGAAGATATTATTTAGGAATAATATCGGACATCGTAAAATGAAAATGATTGCCCTCTCTAATGTATATATGGTAATTGGGTTACAATCGCGAAGGTAATCGCGATTAAAAAGATCGCGAACCAAACTGATAGCCTCCATACCTAAATAATTCACCGTGACCAAAAAATAAACACTTTCACAATAACTTTCAACGAATGGCTTTTGTAAATGATGTAGTCCATTACCAAGAAAATATTTGTGAAATTTCTTAATGTGGAACAGTAAAACATACTCACATTAGCAGATCAGACAATCTCGCAACAGTTCGAAACAGTAATTACGATATTATTAGTCGTTCCGTATATCAGTTCACGTAAAGTATGATTTTCTGACAACAGTAGCTTTGAATAGAGTTTTTTATCTTCTTACTGGTTATCTATTTCAAACACGGCAGCATTTCAAAGATACTGACACAAAACAAAAATAAGTATTATTTCATTTATGCGTATTGTACACGGTCGCATACTATGTATTTTTCATGAAACAAGCGGAAAATTTTCTAAGTCCGGCTGTGACGTCAAAAAGAGACATTTTATCTAAGCCTAAAATTTCCAGAAAGGTGGATCTACGGATATGATTACATTTCCCAACAAGGCTGCGAGATGAAAGGCGATGCCCACCAAGCAAATGTTTCAAGTCCCATTCGGGACCACGAAAGATGACGTCAGAAGAGCTACACGTTGTTGAGAATGTTCTAAAGTGTATTAAAGCCTGTGAAATATATGAAAATCAACTTTGCCCTTACTTAACAACTTCTGTGAATATTTGTTGGAGCTACTCTCTTACAGCTGTGTCTCGTTAAAGAAAAATTGCACGCATTGTGTGGAGCGTTTTCTTCGAACTGGTCCATACCACCGCATTGTAACGCATTTAGTGTTACTCATGAAACTCCCTTTCCGTGTATTAACTTACTTAGGGTTCAACTCTTTATAGCTCGGTTACAAAACCTATAAAATCTGGATAGAGTATCATCTACGGAAGTATCATACTTAGCTAAGGAAATTGGAGCAACGTTACTGAATCGTATATATACTATATACCCAATAAACATTCACACAAGAATGAAAGAAGTTGAATTGAATTTCAAAGCAATAGTGACCGCATTTTCTTACCTGCAACCTGAGTACGGCGATTTCCGATTTACACTAAACATTTGCCACACCTTGTGGTAGGGCGTGGGACTGTAGTGGTCTGGGACGGCTAACGCTGCGTTCTGTATTGTGTGGCTTCGTCATACACAGAAGGGTCCTTTGCACAGAGTTATGGACTCTGAGACGGGGTGAACAGTCGATCTTCGTCGGTGAAGTTCCGTACATCTCGAAATTACACTTGCGTTCACCTGCTACTGCTAAGTGTGGTGACCCGGCGAGTCATATACTTGAGAGGGAATTTTGACGTCTGCAGGAGCTGACATACACGTCATACGCGTGGCTATGAGGGTACTTCAACGCAACAGCGGAATAGCGTTCCAAGTCACTCTTCCATGTCTTCCCCATCCTTCCCGCTCTGTTACTGTGCCGTGTACTTACTGTAACATTACGTAATGCTACAACTTCATGGTCGTATTCGATCATAGCGACAATTCCCCTAAACTATCCAAAGGCTGTCACACGGCTAGTGAATAAAATATCTTGCTTGTTTGAAAAGCTTTTGTGTGAGACTATATTGGAAGTTGATACTAGAATGGTGTAACACAGAAACTTTTGGAGACGTTGAAATCGTGTAGCGAAGTGTACTCACACTAATCACCTTCGTGCCTGAATGATCTTGAGTCCTGTCGTTGTGGTCAACATGTTGTTGGGCACTAAACAGATTTTGAGGCATTATGAAACGTACATACGTAATTGGTCTCTTTTCTTCCTCTACGTCTACATTTGCATGGATAGTCTGCAAATCACATTTAAGTGCCTGGCAAAGGTTTCATCGAGCCACTTTCACAATTCTCTATTATTCCAACCTCGTACAGCGCGAGGAAAGAATGAACACCTATTTCTTTCCGTACGAGCTCTTATTTCCCTTATTTTATCGTGGTGATCGCTCCGCCCTGTGTAGGTCGGTGTCAACAAAATATTTGGGGGAGAAAATTGGTGATTGGAATTTCGTGAGAAGACTCCGTCCCAACGAAAAACGCCTTTCTTTTAACGAATTCCAGCCCAAATCCTGTATCATTTCTGTGACAGTCTCTCTCATACTTCGCGATAATACAAAACGTGCTGCCTTTCGTTGAACTTTTTCGATGTACTCCGTCAGTCCTATCTGGTAAGGATCCCACACCGAGCAGCAACATTCTAAAAGAGGAAGGACAAGCGTAGTGTAGGCAGTCTCCTTAGTAGGTCTGTTACATTTTCTAAGTGTCCTGTCAATAAAATGCAGTCTTTGGTTAGCCTTCCCCTAAACGTTTTCTCTCATCTTTGTATGTGTGTTTTCAAGCACCAAACCCTTCAGCTATCATAATGGATGTACTCCAGAATTTTTAAATCTGTTGAACGTTCCTCTTGAATTTTTGTATAAATGATTCTAGCATGGTTTTCCTCCGAGACGTTTGTGTCCCTCAAACTTTCATTTATCAATTCAATTTTCACGTTACCATAAAGACAGATGTTCTGAATGTGCACTGTGCGACATCAGTGTATGGCACAGATTCGAATTTGTCTGTAGTTTAATGTGTAATGGTGTAATTTCCTGTTTTTCTATATATTGCATTTACAGCTAATCTGCTAGTTTAGTTTCCAGATCCACCGGCTGGTCTGTTAACATATTAGCTTCTTGTGTGGTGTTTTGTGGATTTCTGGAACCAATTTCATGCTTTGTACCAATATATTTAATATTTTAGTACGAAACCTGAGAGAGTGAAACGTATTCCCTTATATACATCATACGACCGTATTTGTCCATACTACTGGCACACTTATATATCTTTTATACTTTTTAAGTAATCTTCTGAAATTTTCGCCTGTAAAGTCCAGCAATCAAATATTTTTTTCTAATCAATAAGCGGCAAACTGTACTGTGATTTCAGCAAACTTCACAATTCTAAATTTGTTGAACATTATGACAGTTCCTATGCATGCTACATAAACGTGTTTTCAGATCATGTTACAGTGTTTGAAAGTGATATTAATGTTTGCATCGTCACTCATCTGTCATTTTAGATTACTCGATGTATACTTCACTCAACTAGAAAACGTTTACACTCTGTGACGACCAAAAACGCTTGTTTCCTTAAATATTCCTGGCTTTCCACAGAATTATTGTTGAATGAAAGCACTGTTTTTGATTTCATGTTTTCCAGTGGCGTAAGAGCACTACTTTCACGGAATTTATTGTATGTTATGGTATTCATACTTGATAATTTTGTTATCTAGTCTTAAATAATGTTCTTGAAAACATACGTGTTAATGTCTATAATGAACAATGTAAATTGCATCTTGCTGCAATCTGATATGTCCATAATTATAGGTTGTACCATCTTGGGCGCAACTGGATCATTCTTTCTTTTCCCTAGTACTGCATGATCAGATGTTGACTATATGACCACTTTCTTAGGCAAGTAATTTTATAGGGATAAAGAAAAGGAAAAGACATGAACTACACTTTTATTTACTGTGATACAACGTTTGCCAGTAGTTATATTTTTAAGCCATTAACAAACATAGACAAAGATCATAGTTGGTGCTTCACATTTGATGTTTGTTCTGTGCGCCGGTGAAGTTTCGAACCGTCCTGGCAGATGGCAGAGCCGTAGTACAGCGTCAAAAAAGGAGTCTACATACGTCTCACGTTACAGGCAGCGTGTTGTTGCAGAATTCTTGTCTACAGAAAAAGAAACTGTGCTGAAAATCCCCAAAAGTTTGGGTGCGGTGTATGGCGATGCTGAAGTTGATAGGAGTACAGTTGGGCGATGGGTAAAGAAAGTTACAGCTTTAGGAAATGCTGAATCAGAGCTCCATGGTCAGCCGAGCTTGGGACGTCCTGTCACAGCCATCCAGACATGCCGAATCGAGCGGATGCCATTATTCGTGCCGACCGGCGCATCGCAACTTCGCAAGTTGCTGTAGAGTTGTCGCACGGCATTGGAAGTGCGTCTGCAGTGATCGAGATTCTCGAATATTCAAGGAGGTGCTCACGATGGGTTCCACGAATCCTCACAGCTCACCACAAGATTTAAAAGAAAGGCCATTTCATCTGAATTGTTGGAGGGGGACGAAAGCTGGGTGCACTACTTTGCACCAGAAAATAGGGTATCCTCATTCCCCACAAAAGAATACATTCAAGAGAACCCCCTTTGTCGGAAAGGTCATGGTGGCAGTCTTCTGGGATTGTAATGGCGTCGTTCTCGTGGATGTCATGCCAAGAGGGTCATCCATGAATTCAGAGGCATACGTGAAGTCCCTGAATAAACTCAATAACCGTTTTCAGTCTGACAATAATCCAGCACAAATCTTGCCCCAACACGATAATGCACGTCCACACACAAGTATGAGAGCCCGGCAACACATTGCCAAATTGGGTTGAACATCATTGTTTCATCAAACCTACAGTCCAGACCTGGCTCCCTCGGACTTCCATCTCTTTCGGCCACTTAAAGATTCTGTAAGGAGAACATACTTTGAAGATGACGAGAGTGTCAGTCACGCAGTGAAAACATGGCTACGCCTACAGAACAAGAACTTCTACCACCAGAGAATGCATGCTTTTCCATAACGTTAGCTTATGGCCGTGTAACGTGATGGAGACTACATAGAAAAACAGGACAAGACATGTTGATGTATTTTGTTAGCAGAGTCTGACTCTTAACAATGAATATGTCGTGAGGAACAATATGTGAAGTATAACTTATTGAACGAGCCTCGTACATAATCAGAGATGATCGTTGTCCTGTACCTTTAACTGGCATAGTGGAGTTACGTGACATATTATTACGTATTGACGCACAGCCTACATCAAAATGCTACATATTCTACCTTACAAGCAATAAAAATTTCTTCTGTAGCTTCTCATACACACTGTTTGTGTATGACTGTCAACTGATGTTTTGATCTACAGCGAAGTGTATTGCATACCATGCAGGTGTATTCCTGTGCATGCGTGCTTCCTGAGAAGTTACCTGTCTTATTTGTTCGTGCGAATTCACCATTACAAATTGTACGGCAATATAATACCTCTGAGGGATTTTCAGCATTCCTGCTGAATATCGTTGCCAGTAGCATCAAATTACTGCATAGACAGAGACATTTATTCCTGAATAATACCAGTTTTCTAAAGCAGTAAGCAAGATTATGAACCCATCGCTACACTGAACACGTTTCATTCCGAGCTGTATTTACCACGGACAACAATGCAGGCTATGCTATGTGCTCCCATTCTGGCTACAGGCTGGCAAGGCGTTCCTGTGGCAGGACGTTCCATTCCTTCAACACCGCGGTTGACAGCTGTTGAATGGTTCTTGGTGTATGTCTACATGCTGCAGTAAGTCTCAGCCATGAATATCACACGAACTCGATGGGACTGAAGTCGGGGGAAAGGGCAAGCCATTCCATTCGTCGAATATCCTCTCGTTCTAAGCGTTTCTTCGCCTGCGCATAGTCATCCACAGAAATGAAGCCAGGGACGGCTGCATCCCTGAAAAGACGCACATGGGGAAGGAGTATAGTGTCACAACAATGTTGTCCGGTGTGTATATCTTGTGTATAGCTTGAGATTGCTTCCTCTGGAGTCGTGTTCAGAATGGTTGTAATTGCACCTGCTGGCTGCCATGGATCCGTTTTTGCCTTTTGCGTAATGCAGCGGTCATCCGCTGCTTTAGTTGACCATGGTCGACAACTCTTCATCAGGCAACAGTGCCCGCTGTTTAGGACGTTCGCCATGCACGTTTAACAATGTAGTGAGCGACATCGATTTTGGACTACACTCGTCACCCTTCTCAGTTCCCCTAGTTTCCCAACGATTGTTCCTCACGCGAAGTCATATAAATGTTGTCTCAGTCAAGATGAAATGAAGAACCCAACCACAGAGCTCCATGAGCGCTCGCTGACTCACACATATTGTATTTTCCCGTCCCTTCAACTGCCTCGTGTTGCAAGTGCAGTCCCGTTTGGCGCTATGGCCACGATAATCTCCTTACCAACATGTAGCCAGCATGGGGGCCAGTATCACCCTATGCACTTCTATCCGTGACCCATATGCGACTGGAACGGGAAGGAGTCCTAATACACTGTACAAGCGGAAGTGGCCTCTGTCGAACACATCACAATGGTTTCCATGGTATTGGCAAGGTTGAAGACACGTCTCAAGAGACTCAAACGAAGGCGATACGACACAATAGGCTGTATAACGTCATCATGGCAACGCACAATATTGCTACCGGTTTTGAGCACACAGGAGATACCGTTTCAATAGTGACCACCCCCACTTCCCACAGAGTTTCGTCTGTGATCGGCACACCTAATTAGTTTGTGAACGGACACCTTTCCTAACTCGGTTGACATCGCTGATTACATCTCGTGAAATGAATAATTTGCTGTTATTTTCAGAACAAATAATACAGAATGAAACCTACAGCGTCATTGATAAAAGCCCTCCCTGTTCAAACATTAGGGTTACGGAAAGCGTACACATATTTCAAGATCGATGCCACATCACTAGCCCACAGCCGCCTCCATGACTCACTGGCCGGGCCTGTGCTTTAGGAACGATATTCTCTTTATTTTAAAGGCTAAAAAGCGCTCCCGTCGGCCGCTTCACTTTAATGGCAGTTAAAACGGATTTATTAGGTCGTTTGGGCGCGCCGTGATTTACTCTTATAAGCTATTTATCAGATGTCCGCCGTAATGCGTAATATATCACGTTATTCCGTGCTGCGGAAGGCCGAGGCGCGGTCACGGGAAGGCTAATGGGAGCGCGAGACCAGCGGCGTCCGAAACCTGAAAATGACGAAGTAAATGCGTTCGAAACGATCTGCGCCCCCAGTGAACGCGAATTAATGCTGCCATGTGTCACCTTCTTAGCCCAACGTTTCCACACCGTGCTGATTTACGTGTGCTAAATACATTCCAGCGATGCATAAATATGTGCGATACTTCACCAAGTCATAAACTGTGTGCTTCTCTGAAATTATTGTCTAACCTTGTATATAAATCATAAATGAGAAACATTGTGTGCAGGTATGTGAGTCTGTTTCTCCTTTCCGCTAAAACTGCTAGACGGATTTGGATGAAATCTCGAATGGAGATGGTTTATACCCAGAATTAACACACAGACTAACTTTTATCGCGAAACACTGTTCCTGTGGGTTGGTCAAAGTGACCGCAGTTCCCGTCGAATGATACGTGATTACAAAGTCATACATGAAAGTAAGCTGTCAGATGAAGCGTTAAGTTTAGCGTAGAGATTAGCTTTTAACTGTTCTCACAAATAAAACAAGTACATTAATAAATTTAGGATAACAGATATGTTCCTGATGGATAACATAATCGTTCAATTCTGTAACAATTTAAAGTATTCACAACAGAATATTTCGCCGTGGTCTAGGGGTAGCGTCTTTGATCCATAATCAAAACGTCTTCGGTTCCGGGTTCGATCCCCGTCACTGCCTAATTTTTGATAAATAATGAGCATTGACGGCGGAAGACTTCCGGCATAAGAAGTCAGCCTCATTCTGCCAACGGCCTTGTCAAAGAGGGCGGAGGAGCGGATAGAGGTTCAGAGTGCTCTCTTGTCCTAGGGGTGGGAAATTGCCCCTAAAGGCGGAAGAATCAGCAATGATCAACGACATGAGGACGCAGAAGGCAATGGAAACCACTGCATTAAAGACATGTAACGTGTATCCACAGGACATGTGGCCTGTAGTTGAAGAAGTGTCATGATGATCTCTCCATTGGCAAAAGATTCCAGAATAGTCCCCGATTCGTATCTCCGGGAGGGGACTGCCAAGGGGGAGGTTACCATGAGAAAAAGCTTGAATAACCAACGAAAGGATAACGTTCTACGAGTCGGGGCGTGGAATGTCAAAGGCTTGAACGTGCTAGGGGAACTAGAAAATCTGAAAAGGGAAATGCAAAGGCTCAATCTAGATGTAGTAGGGGTCAGTGAAGTGAAGTGGAAGGAAGTCAAGGATTTCTGGTCAGATGAGTAGCGGGTAATATCAACAGCAGCAGAAAATGGTATAACAGGTGTAAGATTCGTTATGAATAGGAAGGTAGGGCAGAGGGTGTGTTACTGTGGACATTTCAGTGACCGGGTTGTTCTAATCAGAATCGACAGCAGATCAACACCAACAACGATAGTTCAGGTATACATGCCGACATCGCAAGCTGAAGACGAACAGATAGAGAAAGTGTATGAGGATATTGAAAGGGTAATGCAGTATGTAAAGGGGGACGAAAATCTAATAGTCATGGGCGACTGGAATGCAGTTGTAGGGGAAGGAGTAGAAGAAAAGGTTACAGGAGAATATGGGCTTAGGACGAGGAATGACAGAGGAGAAAGACTAATTGAGTTCTGTAACAAGTTTCAGCTAGTAATAGCGAATACCCTGTTCAAGAATCACAAGAGGAGGAGGTATACTTGGAAAAGGCCGGGAGATACGGGAAGATTTCAATTAGATTACATCATGGTCAGACAGAGATTCCGAAATCAGATACTGGATTGTAAGGCGTACAGAGGAGCAGATATAGACTCAGGTCACAATATAGTAGTGATGAAGAGTAGGCTGAAGTTCAAGACATTAGTCAGGAAGAATCAATACCTTAAGAAGTGGAATACGGAAGTTCTAAGGAATGATGAGACACGTTTGAAGTTCTCTAACGCTATAGATACAGCAATAAGGAATAGCGCAATAGGCAGCACAGTTGAAGAGGAATGGACATCTCTAAAAAGGTCCATCACAGAAGTTGAGAAGGAAAACATAGGTACAAAGAAGGTAGCTGCAAAGAAACCATGGTAACAGAAGAAATAGTTCAGTTGATTGATGAGAGGAGGAAGTACAAACATGTTCTGGGAAAATCAGGAATACAGAAATACGAGTAGCTGAGGAATGAAATAAATAGGAAGTGCTGGGAAGCTAAGACGAAATGGCTGCAGGAAAAATGTGAAGACATCGGAAAAGATATGATTGTCGGAAGGACAGACTCAGCATACAGGAAAATCAAAACAGCCTTTGGTGACATTATAAGCAACGGTGGTAACATTAAGAGTGCAACGGGAATTCCACTGTTAAGTGCAGAGGAGAGAGCAGATAGGTGGAAAGAATACATTGAAAGCCTCTATGAGGGTGAAGATTTGTCTGATGTGATAGAAGAAGAAACAGGAGTCTATTTAGAAGAGATAGGAGATCCAGTATTAGAATCGGAATTTAAAAGTGCTTTGGAGGACTTACGGTTAAATAAGGCAGAAGGGATGGATAATATGCCATCAGAATTTCTGAAATCATTAGGAGAAGTGGCAACAAAACGACTCTTCACGTTGGTGTGTAGAATATATGAGTCTGGCGACATACCGTCTGACTTTCGGAAAAGCATCATCCACACAATTCCGAAGACGGCAAGAGCTGACAAGTGCGAGAGTTATCACACAATCAGCTTAACAGCTCATGCATCGAAGCTGCTTACAAGAATAATATACAGAAGAATGGAAAAGAAAATTGAGAATGCGCTAGGTGACGATCAGTTTGGCTTTGGGAAAAGTAAAGGCACGAGAGAGGCTAATAATGGAAGCAAGGCTAAAGAAAAATCAAGACACTTTCATAGGATTTGTCGACAAGGAAAAAGCGTTCGACAATATAAAATGGTGCAAGCTGTCCGAGATTCTGAAAAAAGTAGGGGTAGGCTATAGGGAGAGACGGGTCATATACAATATGTACAACAACCAAGAGGGAATAATATCAGTGGACGATCAAGAACGAAGTGCTCGTATTAAGAAGGGTGTAAGACAAGGCTGCAGACTTTCGCCCCTACTCTTCATTCTGTACATCGGGGAAGCAATGACGGAAATAAAAGAAAGGTTCAGGAGTGGAATTAAAATACAAGTTGAAAGGATATCAATGATACGATTCGCTGATGACATTGCTATCCTGAGTGAAAGTGAAGAAGAATTAAATGATCTGCTGAACGGAATGAACAGTCTAATAAGTACACAGTATGGTTTGAGAGTAAATCGGAGAAAGACGAAGGTAATGAGAAGTAGTAGAAATGAGAACAGCGAGAAACTTAACATCAGGATTGATGGTCACGAAGTCAATGAAGTTAAGGAATTCTGCTAACTGGGCAGTAAAATAACCAATGACGGACGGAGCAAGGAGGACATCAAAAGCAGACTCACTATGGCAAAAAAGGCATTTCTGGCCAAGAGAAGTCTACTAATATCAAGTACCGGACTTAATTTGAGGAAGAAATTTCTGAGGATGTACGCCTGTAGTACAGCATTGTATGGTAGTGAAACATGGACTGTGGTAAAACCGGAACAGAAGAGAATTGAAGCATTTGAGATGTGGTGCTATAGACGAAAATTCTGTGGACTGATAAGGTAAGGAATGAGGAGATTCTACGCAGAATCGGAGAGGAAAGGAATATGTGGAAAACACTGATAAGGAGAAGGGACAGGATGATAGGACATCTGCTAAGACATGAGGGAATGACTTCCATGGTACTAGAGGGAGCTGTAGAGGGCACAAACTGTAGAGACAGAGATTGGAATACGTCAAGCAAATAATTGAGGACGTAGGTTGCAAGTGCTACTCTGAGATGAGAAGTTAGCACAGGAAAGGAATTCGTGGCGGGCCGCATCAAACCAGTCAGTAGACTGATGACAAAAAAAAAAAGAATGTTGTGAAAGCGTATTGGATTGTGATATTATTAGAATTCTTGAACACTGATCTGTCTTTTTTGTTTGGATCTCGATAGTTGTGAAGAATACTATTGGAGTGTGGAAGTGTGTTCGTTTCTAATATTATCGGGATTTGTGATTCGATTTTCTGCTTGTATTTCAATGACTCTGTGTTTCATTGCTGACTTTGCTCGTTTCTCGGAATTCGATAATTTGCTTTTCGGATAGGTTTGTTGTTTCTCTCGTACATTGACTTGGCATTTGTTTTCTATCACTCACTGTGTTATCGATTTCGTCTTAGAGATTATAAATACTTTATTTATCTTGGCGAGTTGGATAATCTCTGGCATTTTCGTAAATGCATTTCGAATAGATTTTTGGTTGCACATTAACACGTATTACTTCGAATAATTATATTGTTTTGTGGTTAGTATAGCTCTATACTAGGTTAGGTTGTTTAAGCTGAATATCTTTCGACATCAGTTCTTTTCTTTATGTGTAACTGTTTAAATTTATGAGGGGCATTCAAATGAAACCTAATCACTAGTGTAAAGTAGCGGTAACGATTTTATTAACTGACGAATGTAGTTATACACAGTACACATACTCAAAAATAGTCGCCAAAACTGTTGGCACATTTATTTCATTGCGACACTAGACGGTCGATTCCATCCTTGAAGAATATAGTAGGCTGCTGCGGGATCCAGGCCTGGACCCACCCTAACACACTTCGCCGTCCGTTGCGAATCGATGTCCGCGAATAGCTTGTATGTTCAAATGTTTATGAATTCCTAAGGGACCAAACTGCGGAGGTAATCGGTCCCTAGGCTTACGCACTCATTAAACCAACTTAAACTAACTTGTTCTAAGAACAACACACACACACCCATGCCTGAGAGAGGACTCGAACCTCCAGCGGGCGTGGCCACGCAGTCCGTGACGTGGTGCCTCTAACCGCACGGCCACTCCGCGCGGCTGCGAATGGCTTGTTTAGAGGTCCAAACATATGAGTCACACGGTGAAACGTCGGGCCTGTACGGTCGATGTTCCAGCGTTCCCCACCGAAACTGCTGCAATGTCGCCTTCACCGCATTTTCCGTGTATGGGCGGGCATTATCATGCAGGAGGATAACGCCATTGGACAACATGCCTCGGCGTTTCGCCCTGATGGCTCGTCTAAGGTTCTGTAAAGTGGCGTGATAACGCTAGGCATTGATGGTGGTTCCCCGTTCCGGGAATTCGACAAGCTCTTGTGGTCAAAAAAGGACATCATGACCTTACCAGAACTGGTGTGCACTGCTTTTGATTTCTTTGGAGGTGGTGAAGTCGCATGTTTCCACTGCTTGCTTTTACGCTTGTTTTCCGGTTCAAAATGGTGACACCATGTTTCGTCAGCTGTGACAATACGCTACAGAAAGCCGTATTCCTCCTCATGATAACTTTGCAGGGGACAGCGCCATTCGAGCATTGCGTTGTTCGGCGGTCAGTTTGTGGGGAACCCACAGTGCACAGACTTTTCGAAATTTCAAGTGTTTATGCACTATGGTGCGGGAGGTGCCCATGCTAATACCCAGTAACCGATGGATCCCGCTCACCGCGATTCTGTGGTTGTCCAAGACTGAAGCAATCATTTCCGCAACCATTTCCGGTGTGATGACACGATGCCAGGACGAGCAACGTCTTCCAATGACTCGCGCCCCTCAAGGAATCGTTAGCGTCATTTCACAACAATTGAACAACTTAGGCTGTATTCATACAGCTTTCATCCGTCGATATATTTCACTGCACTTAACTCCCTCCGCCGCCAAAAATCGAATCATTCCTCGTTGTTCCTGGTTTACCCGCCTGCGTGTTCGGTAGTGGACAATAACTTGTGTGACTACCTTCTCTTCGGTGTGAAACCACACTGGCTCTACACAACATCAAACGGTGCGCACGCGTCAGTCTCTCTACCAATAGATAGAGCCACCTTACGTGTATGGTAAAAGTAGACGCATTGACCAGGTTTCATTTGAATGAACCTTATATAATGACTCGCAAATGCACGTCGACTCTCTCGCAAAATTCACAAACAACTCGAGTTGAGAATATAGCTAGACAGCAAGAATTATCAGTTCGTGTTGAACAGAGGAGAACTGATCAGGGCGGAGCGTCAGGAAAATGCAGGAGCGGGTGAAACCTCGGCACAGGCTTCCGTTGGACGTCAGCAGAAGTGCAGCTGAGACTCCAGAGCAGTCGGATGCTCGACGACAGAGTATTAGTGAATATGTTGCTTGTCAGAGTGCCTCCGAGACAGCTGAAGACTAGGTTTCTCGACTATCGTCTCAAAATTTGGTGCTTATGTCGTGCATTTAGCAGGGCACCAAGTGGCTCGCGCTGCAACAATTCCAAGAAATAACTTTTGTAACTTCAGTGCTTTTGAATGAGCTATATCACCCAACATACTCGCTGCAGAACATCTCATAATATGACTTTACTGGTGTAGAGGTAGACAGCGCTACAGCCGCCATATAGGAAGACTAAGAATCAATTTTCCCCTTGAACAGTGTAGAGCTGTGTGCACGGATTTATTCATAATCTTCCCATATGCTTGTCTTCTGTATTCAGTGCAGTGTTAACACATTTCGTGGCCAGTGATGTGTAAGGTAAGCTGTGGAAGGGTCGGTATAACTTTGTGAAATGCCCTGTAGTAGCTTTTTTTGAGGTAGTGGGGTAGATAGAGTGGAGAACCACCTGTTCGCTCTTCAATTGACCTATAAAAGAGATCAGCGAAAAAATAATCACAATCTGGTAACTCGCCTTCTCTCAAGTTTCTAACTTCCACCCCTCGAACCCTTTCCAGCCCTTCACATCCTCAGAACACAATTTATTCCTTAATATTGTCATAGTTTACTTAGACGCAGTGCACATTTTTAACCGACATCATTTAAAAGTGAACATTAACTTTTTGCCATTAAAACATTTTTCATAATCTACGTTTTCTCACCTCCTGTGACGCGAAAAATATTACTTCTATAGAAAAAAAATTTTAATAGGGCGTTTATTTTAGAACATTCAATGTAGTTTAAGTTTGTCACGGAAACATAATTTATTTATCTTGTTGCAAATCGATTTCGACTGATATCAGTCATCATCGTTGCATTTTTCTAACCGATACATGTCATAAGTAGAAGTACTGTCCTTGACACATTTCTATCATTATAGAAACTCCCAAGGACAGTAATTCTACATATGGCATGTATCGGTTAGAATAATGCACCTATGATTACTGATATCAGTCGAAATCGATTTGCAACAAGAGAAATAAATTATGTTTCCGCGACTGGTTGCTACATTCTTTATAATTTTATAATTAAACTGACTCAGTCTGCTAGGGAAGTGCTTGTGACAGCATTCTGGAACATGCATGGTGTGTTATTGGCGGACTTTACAGAACACGGGACCACTGTGAATGCTGCACGCTACATTGCAACTTTGGCCACGTTACATAGTGCCCTTCGTGAGAAACGTGACAACATTAATGCTGACGGTGTCAGACTTCTTCGTGACAGTGGTCGCCACTTTTGTGCTGCTTCTGTTTATGAGAAAACCAGCAAATTTTGGCAGGAGGTACTCCAGCATCCACCATAGAATTTGGACCTTGCAACGTCGGACTTTCATCTCTTTGGTCCCATGATCCATCCCACGAACCATGAATCTTCCCGTTGGGAGGGAAACTTGCGCGCCTCAGCGATGTAGATAACCGTGCCGTCGGTGCAACCACAACAGAAGGGTATCTGTTGAGAGGCCAGGCAAACATGTGGTTCCTGAACAGGGGCATCAGCCTCGTCAGTAGTTGAGGGGCAACAGTCTGGAAGTGTGGCCTTGTAACATCAACCGAAACAGCATTGCTGTGCTCGTACTGCGAACGGCTGAAAGCAGGGGAAAATCGTAGCCGTAATTTTTCCCGAGACCATGCAGCATTACTGAATGAGTAAATAACGATGGCGACCTCTTGGATAAAATATTCCGGAGGTAAAATAGTCTCCCATTCGGATGTCCGGGCGGAGACAATTCAGAAGGACGTCGTTATCACGAGAGACAAAACTGGCGTTCTGCGGATCGGACAGTGGAATGTCAGATCCCTTAATCAGACAGGTCCGTGAGAAAATTTAAAAAGGGAAATGAAAAGGTTAAAGTCAGATATTGCGGGAATTAGTTAAGTTCGGTGGCAGGAGGAACAGGACTTTTGGTCAGGTCAATACAGGGTCATAAATACAAAATCAAATAGGGGTAAAGCACGAGTAGGTTTAATAATGGACAAAAAAATAGGGACGCAGATAAGCTACTACGAACAGTATAGCGAACGCATTATTTTGGCCAGGTATACACGAAGCCCATGCCTACTACAATAGTACAAGTTTATATCCTAACTAGTTCCGCATATGATGAAGAGATTGAAAAAATGGATGATGACATAAAAGAAATGTTTCTAATAGATAAGGGAGCCAAAAATTTAGTAATCATAGGGGACTGGAATTCGATAGTAGGATATCGAAGAGAAGAAAAAGTATCAGGTGAATATGGGAGTATGGAATGAAAGAGGAAGCCGCCTGGTAGAACTCTGCACAGAACATAACTTAATCATAGCTAGCACTTGGTTTAAGAATCATGAACGAAAGCTGTATACGTGGAAGAGACCTGGCTTTAAGACCGAATATATAATGGGAAGGCAGATATTTCGGAAACAGGTTTTAAATTGTAATACACTTCCAAGGACAAATGTGGACTCTGACCACAATTTATTGGTTATGAATTGTAAATCAAAACTGAAGAAAATACAGAAAGGTAGGACTTTAAGGAGATGGTATCTGGATAAACTGAAAGAACTAGAGGTTAGAGCGAGTTTCAGAGGGAGCGTTAGGGAACGACAGACAAGAACAGGGGAAAGAAATACAGCAGAACAAGAATGGGTAGCTTTGAGAGATGAAATAGTGAAAGCAGCAGAGGATCAAGTAGGTTAAAAGACGAGGGCTAGCAGAAATCCCTGAGTAAAACAAGAGATATTGAACTTAATTGATGAAACGAGAAAATATAAAAGTATATTAAATCAAGCAGGCGAAAAGGAATACAAACTTCTCAAAAATGAGATCGATACGAAGTGCAAAACGGCTAAGCGGGAATGGCTAGAGAACAAGTGTAAGAAAGTAGAAGCATATATTACTAGAGGTAGGACGGTCCCACCTACAGATACATTAAAGAGACCTTTCGAGAAAGAGAACCACCTGTATGAATATCAAGAGCTACGATGGTAAACCTGTCCTAAGCAAATTAAAAGGAAGTTGAAAGGTGGAAGGAGTAATAGAGAGTCTACAAAGGCCGATGTACTAGAGGACAATATTACTAAAATGTTAGGGAACGTAGATGAAAATGAACAGGAAGATGTGATACTATGTGAAGAATCTGACAGAGCACTGAAAGACCAAAGTACAAAACAGACCCTGGGAGTAGATGACATTCCATTAGAACTACTAATAGCCTTGTGAAAGCCAACCACGAGCAAGTGCTTCCATCTGGTGGGCATGATGTATGAGACAGGCGAAGTACCCTGGAGTATTCTTCAAGAAGAATATAATAATTCCAATTCCAAAGAAAGCAGGGGCTGGCAGGTGTGAAATTAGCCGAACTACCACTTTAACGGTTGCAAATCACTAACACGAATTCTTTACAGGCGAATGGAAAAGCTGGCAGAAGTCAACCTCGGGGAAGATCAGTTTGGATTCCGTAGAAATGTAGGAACACGCGAGGCAATACTGTTATAAGACACATCTTCAGAAATAGATTAAGGAAGGGCAAACCTGTGTTTGTAGCATTTGTAGACTCAGAGAAACCTTTTGACAATGTTGACAGGAATATTCTCTTTCAAATTATGAAGGTGTCAGAAATAAAATGTAGGAAGAGAAAGGCTTTTTACAATTTGTACAGAAACCAGATGGCAGTTATAAGAGCCGAGGGGCATGATAGGGAAGCAGTGGTTGAGAAGGGAGTGAGACAGAGTTGTAGTCTGTACGTTGAACAAGCAATATAGGAATCGAAAGCAGAATTTGGAGTCGGAATTAAAATATAGAAATAAGAAATAAGAACTTGAGATTTGCTGATGAAAATCAGTCAGAGGTAGCAAAGGACTTGGAAGAAAATTTGAAGGGAATGAACAGTGTCTTGAAGGGAAGATACACGATGAACATCAACAAAAGGATAATGGAGTGCAAGCGAATTAAATCAGATGATGCTATGGGAATCAGGAAATAAAACAATTAAAATAGTAGCCGAGTTTTCCTATTTGTCGAGCAAAATAACTTAGGATGGTCGAAGTAGAAAGGATATAATATGTAGACTGGCGGTGGCAAGGAAAGCGTTTCTCAAAAAGAGAAATTTGTTAATATCGAGTATAGATTCAAGTGTCAGGAAGTCTTTTCTGAAAGTATTTCTATGGAGTGTAGCCACGGATGTATGTGAAACATGGACGATAAACAGTTTGGGCAAGAAGAGAAGAGAAGCTTTTGAAATGTAGCGCTACAGAAGAATGCTGAAGATTAGATGGGTAAATCAAGTAACTAATGAGGAGGTACTGAACTGGACTGGGCAGAAGAAATATTTATCGCACAATAAAAGGGATCGGTTGGTAGGACACGTCCTGAGGCATCAAGGGATCACCAATTTAGTACTGGAAATAAGCGTGAATTGTAAAAATCGTAGAGGGAGACCAAGTGATCCTCAAGAATCTCCATCAAATCAGTCTTAGGACTGAAGACCACAACAACAACGGCCCCTTGATTCCTGGCGGGCCAACGCTTTGCGACGGATTCACAGATGGCTATACCCCAACCAAACAGACTTCTAAGAACAGGACGTATTGAAACCAGTATTAAAATGGGATAAATATGTTGAGAGCATCGGTGACTATGAACAAAAAGTTAGTAAAATACGGAAATTCATTTGTGATTTTTTTGTTACCTATTATACTTTTTGGTTATAAAATTATTGTGGGTTACTTCTCTGGTATTCAAAGTGCAGTGGTTTCGGCTAATCTTCTCCTTGCCAGTCCAGATCCCTACGGCGAAAGGTCTTTTGGCCACATTCCACCCGTTTATCATTAGCAGCGAGAACTTTACATTTGACTTATTGGAACATAACTGTAATCGACTCTCATCATAACAGAAACATTTGGTAACTTTATACTAAAAATATTTCTCTACTCAAATTAAAAAGCCTCTCGATGTTTATTTTTCATTATATTACAATTTGCAATGTCCTTTTAAGGAAAGATCAGTACCATGAAAACTGACGAAACAGTCACTCTTAGCTTGATTGATCCTTACATAGTGAAGGTTGACTCATTCCCGATCACTTTACTACTCAATGGGGAACCCATTATGATATCGTCATAGGTGGACATTGGTGGAGGGGAAGGGAAAGGTTAAGTCAGTCAGATTAAATAATGCTTCATATGACTCTGAGCACTATGGGACTTAACTTCTGAGGGCATCAGTCCCCTAGAACTTAGAACTACTTAAACCTAACTAACCTAAGGACATCACACACATCCATGCCCGAGGCAGGAGTCGAACCAGCGACCGGAGTGGTCGGGCGGTTCCAGAGTGTAGCGCCTAGAACCGCTCGGCCACACCGGCCAGCAGTCAGATTAATTTCGATTCAGTAACATCTAAGTATATCTCTGTTTTGCTCTGTTTTAATGGATTGGGTAGCTCTAATGTATTTTATACTTTCAGCTAACTTTAACAGAGCATAAAAGATAGCAAAAATAGAAGAAAGTGACTCATTTTTGCTACGATTATGTATCTGGATGGGCCTAAAAAGGAAAGAATACCCACCACTGATATATTCTGAACGATAGGACAAGGCTTTACAAAACTAGCGACGCGAGCTTACAAAAGTAAGGTATTCTTATGTTTCTCAAATTCCATTTTATCAGTTTCTGAAAGACAGCTGTCCATTTCTTCTACTTCTTGATTCTTCTCCTCTTCTTCCAGTCATATGTTTTCACGGAGATTGATTCACTTCTGTCTATTTAGATGTAAACTTGCTATAGATTTTTCTTCTGTTGCGTTATTTTGACATTCATGTAAATCTGTTTCTATATTAGATATATATCTTGCCGAGCTATCTTTTCGTGCAGTTATTAGTGATCTATTTGTGTTTTATATTTCTCCATAGTCTCAGGAGTTTCTGTCATGAGGCGCAAGAGATGCTTTTGCTGTGGTTTTCAGTCCGAAAACTAATTTGATACGGCTCTTCCTTTCCGAGTAACTCCAACCCACGTCCATTAGAATCTGCTTATTTTACTCGTCTCTCGGGCACAGTAGATATAGTAGATATAGCTCCTTTTTCCGCTTAACAGAGTATTTTAATTCTTCATTCCAAGTAGTAAATTTATGGTTTGTATATATTTCTTTTACCCAGGGTTTCCTAAGCTACCTCTTCCGTCCGTTGAGTTACTTTCCGTTAGTCTCATTCAATGGTTGTAGTCATAGGTTCCTTATACGTTGCAAGATGCCAACAGTGGTATTAGTAGTGGATTTATCACTTTCTGACTATGGCTCTGTTTCTCGCGACAACACTGAGGTATGCATGGCTTGAAATATCATTGCAAGTTGTTCTTCCCTATATATTTATTCCTTATTTAATGTATTCAGGTTGAGTACAGGGACTAATCCTAGGAACAGGAGGATTCAATTAATAAATATTTAACTATAAAATAAAAAGGAAAGTGCAAAATAAACAACATGGAATCCAGACAAATATACAGTTGTAAACGCTACCATTTACCCTACCCAAGACTGCCACAACACCAAGCTCTTCAAACGCGTCCTCTCTTACGTTCGCTAAGAACACTGTAGAGGTTGGTACTGTTCTCTTGTTAGTTCCAATCACAACGAAATCTTGTGTTGACAATGAATTAGTGGAACCGTACATATTTATATTTACTGCTCCCTATATTATCTCGATACGCAAAAATCACCCAAGTGATCCACATAGTGTGGATCTTCCGCATCGTAGAAGAGATTCAGCGTGACATCCACAAAATAAATGCAGTACCTGTTCCTCTCTGTACAGAGAAACAAATTGCTCGTGCTTCAAGTAGCGCAATGAGCATCGTACTAAGTATGACAAGAGACTAGTCGCTGGACACGTTTCCAGCAACGTCTCGGAGCAGCCTTGCTCTGTGACTGTCCTGCTCGCCTCATATCGCTAGACTGAGCTGCTAGCCGTCTACAAAGCCTCCGCTAATGTAGTTTCCTTATTGGACACAGCCAATCACGGCTCTCCATTCGAAGCGATTTCGTACCGACATTGTAGGACGTGAAGCCGCTCGACGTGCTACTCAGCGCTTCCACAACTTTCGAAATGTTTCTCCAAAGATTGAAGCAAATGCGTTCTCAGACTTCCGACCAATGTCATCGTTTCACAGCTTCACTTTGGCGCGAAACGACCAACAGCTACACGGCCACCGAACTGGAACTGCAACCTCGAATGGTCGTGTTTCGCTGTGACGGCTCTCAAGGTCAGCCTCCGCGGTGTGGGCCCCCTTTGATGCCCACAGCCCTTGGGGACGCTCCCTACCTCTTCAGGCATGCTCCCTACTACCTCTTCGTTACTACCGCCAGCAGTAATTTAATTTTCTAGCGCACACAATTTCATTGTGTTAGGGTCAAGCTGCCGGTTTCAACCCTGTCCGTAAATAAAGTGACCACTCTCCTAACGATCGATCTCTCTTCATACAAAATATCTGTATTAACTAACATATTTTGTGACTTTCAATTGATAATTCTAATGTGTGACGAAAATACCGGCACCTTACAATCTGACTGCTATAAATTTTTGATTCTAAAGCCTTCCATATTGTTTCTTTTTTAGCTTTCGTTTTGTGAGTTTGCCCCTTTAGTTTTAAGTCTCATTTCCCCTCCTAGTAGGAAATGGTCAGAGTTTATGTCCATTCCTCTCTCCCTCTCGTGTCCTGGATCAACTTACCCATCTTTTCACGTGCTATTAAATAAACTTTTCATCTACATCCACGGGACGCCCAGGAACCTTCCTGAATCTCTCTGTATTTAAGAAAGGTCTTTTCTATTCGCAACGAGTTAAAGTTCACAATTTCTTAAACTTTTCTAATATTTTTCCATACTCCGAAACAACAATCAAAAAAGGCAATGTTAATAATGAGAGACTAACACCTATGTCGGCAACCACTAACATACAAAATGGGTTGGCACATTTTGACAGGAGATTATGAAAAAGTTGTTCAAATGGCTCTGAGTATTATGGGATTTAACATCTAAGGTCATTAGACCCCTAGAACTTAGAACTTGCTAAACCCAACTAACCTAATGACATCACACACATCCATGCCAGAGGCAGGATTCGAACGTGCGACTGTAGCGGTCACGCGGTTCCAGACTGAAGCGCCTAGAACCGCTCGGTCACATCGGCCGGCGGAGACTATGAATAATAGTGGTTAAAGCTATTACAGTTCTGTGAACACTGTTTAATGGGCTGGACGGCAAAACAGACGAAGTTGCAAGTTTGCAACTTTGCGTTGCGTTGGTTAATACAGGTTGCTGCACTGCAGTTACTCTAGCATGCTCCTAGTTCGTACTATTTAATGGTCCTGTCTAATATTCGTTTAAATGTTCCTAACCGGGAAAGCACTAGGAGATAATTTTAGATACCATACGAATATTCTAATGCCAAAAAGATATTAAAATAAAATAAAATCTAGTCATTCATATCCTGATTTTGACACTGTTCGTCATTAGTTAATTGTTATAGCCAGGTTAAATACTAGATTTAAAAAGCAACGAAGTACAACTGAGCCTAAGTGTATAGCAAGACAAAAATAATGTAGATACAACTGAGGAGTTTTCGTAGGAGATGGAACCGTTACATCTGGAATCTAAAGGCGTTTAGGAAATAAGAAGAGGTATCTTTGACGGACCAATGAATGTAAGAGAGACGAATACACTGAATCCACGAGAACTATCTATGATACAGGAAATACTGGAGCTTATAAAAGTACGATTTAGACTGAGAAAAAAGAGATTTTGACCAATACAATACAATCATAAATGAAGTAGTTATTATGTACCATATGGAAAAAGATAAATGGGTAAGACGAATAAATAGGGAGACAGGAAACCTACCAGCAGCAAGCACTGTCCAGATGTACTCGTTAACTACAGTTTAAATGTAGAATAGGCGACAACGTAGTTAAAGATTAGTACACATTTGAACTAGAAAAAATAGCACATAGGTGGAAAGAATAAACTGGAGAACTGTATGACGGAGAAGATGTCAAACGTGATAATCTTACGTAACCACAATAGAATAAGTGGAAAATTAATACCAAGGACCACCAATTGTCAACTCAGAATTGGACGATGCCCTAGACAACTTGCACAATACCATCAGCACTACAGGGACAGATAACATGTGCACTGAATGGTTAAAGAACCAGTAACGCCCCACCCTAATATTCCAAAGAATAGAACTACGTTTTCATGCCTCTCAATGACTGTGACGTCATGTCTCATGAACTACGTGTCGTACGCTGACACAACTTCGCTGGTACTATAAGTGGTGTATGCAGACTACTGGCCATTAAAATTGATACCCCAAGAAGAAATGTAGATGATAAACGAGTATTCATTAGAAATATATATTATACTAGAACTTGCATGTGATTTTCACGCAATTTGGGTGCATAGATGTAGAGAAATCAATACCCAGAACAACCACCTCTGGCCGTAATAACGGCCTTGGTACGCCTGGGCATTGAGTCAGAGCTTGGATGGCGTGTACAGGTACAGCTGCATATGCAGCTTCAACACGATACCACAGTTCATCAAGAGAAGTAACTGGCGTATTGTGACGAGCCATTTGCTCGGCCACCATGGACCAGACATTTTAAATTGGTGAGAGATCTCGAGAATAAGCTGACCAGGGCAGCAGTCGAACATTTTCTGTATCCAGAAAGGCCGGTACAGGACCTGCAACATGGGGTCGTGCATTATCTTGTTGAAATGGAGGGTTTCGCAGGGATCGTATGAAGGGTAGAGCCACGGGTAGTAACACATCTGAAATGTAACGTCCACTGTTCAAGGTGCCATCAATGCGAACAAGAGGTGACCTAGACGTGTAACCAATGGCACCCCATACCATCACGCCGGGTGATACGCCAGTATGGCGATGACGAATACACGCTTCCAAAGTGCGTTCATCACGATGTTGCCAAACACGGGTTCGACCTTCATGATGCTGTAAACAGAACCTGGATTCATCGTGCACCCAGGTTCGTCGTTGGATATACCATCGCCGGCGCTCCTGTCTGTGATGCAGCGTCAAGGGTAACCGCAACAATTGTCTCCGGGCTGACAGTCCATGCTCCTGCAAACGTCGTCTAACTGCTCGTACAGATGATTGTTGTTTTGTAAACGTCCCCATCTGTTGACTCAGGGATCGAGACGTGGCAGCACGATCCCGTTACAGCCATACGGATAAGATGCCTGTTAGTGATACGAGGCCGTTGGGATAAAGCACGGCGTTCCGACTTACCCTCCTGAACCCACAGATTCCATATTCTGCTAACAGTGCTTGGATCTCGACCAACGCGAGCAGCAATGTCGCGATACGATAAACAACAACCGCGATAGGCTACAATCCGCCCTTTATCAAAATCGTAAACGTGATGGTTCGCATTTCTCCTCCTTACACGAGGCATCACAACAATGTTTCACCTGGCATCCCCGATCAACTGCTGTTTGTGCATGAGAAATCGGTTGGAAACATCCCTGATGTCAGTTAAAAAAAAAAGGTTCAAATGTGTGTGAAATCGTTTGGGACTTAACTGGTAAGGTCATCAGTCACTAAGCTTACACACTACTGAACCTAAATTACCCTAATTACAAACACACATACCAATGCGCGAGTGAGGATTCGAACCTCCGCCGGGACCAGCCACTCAGCTCATGTCAGCACGTTGTATGTGTCGCCACTGGCGCCAACCTTGTTGAATGCTCTGATAAGCTAATCATTTGCATATCACAACATCGTCTTCCTGTCGGTTAAATTTCGCGTCTGTAGCACGTCATCTTCGTGGTGTAGCAATTTTAATGGCCAGTACCGTAGGTACTCTCTGCAGAATGCGCCGCTAAGAGAGTTAGTAACGAAGATGTAATAAATTTAAAGTTGCTGCATGGTTACCGTTATGAATGACGAAAATGTAGTACGAAATAAAGTTTCTTCCTTATTTTGTGGTGGATTTCAGTTAGAAAGAGTTTCAAAAATGTTTGAATTATGTGTCAAGTTTGTTGTAAGCCGTTGTGCTCTCATTTTCAAAAATTGGATGTGTATAGTTTGGCTATGAAACTTCCTGGCAGATTAACATTGGGGGCCGGACCGAGACTCGAACCGGGGACATTTGCCTATCGGGGGCAATGCTGTACCACCTAAGCTACCCAAGCACAACACAGGATCCGTTCTTACAGCTTACGTTCCGCTCTTACCTCGTCTCCTACTTTCCAAACTTCACGGGTCTCCGGCAGACCTTGCGGAACTAGCACTCCTGGAAGAAAGGATATTGCGGTGAGATGGATCAGCCACAGCTTGGGGGATGTTTCCAGGTGAATAATTGGAGTGCCATTAGTGTCGCTGCCTGATACGTACACAATTTTTCTGACCACAATAACCGGACTTTGCGTTAAACCTTTACAATTAGGTATGGTAGTTCATGAGCTGATTACGATAATTCACTCAACAACTACACGAAATATTGAAAATCAAATTGTTGTTGCCACTGGAAACCGTAAGATGTGCAGTCTGCAGATGGGACGCCCCACCATGCCCCGAGATAGCCATTTAACAAAATATAAGAGACAGTTAAATGGTTTGTGGATGGATGGATAGAGAGGATTTTAAGGACGCACGACATCAAGGTCTGCAGCGCCCGCTCAGTAACAGATTGAGATGGGTATCAAGAAAAGACTAGGAACAATAAGATAAAACAGAACGTAAGACACAGGAAACTAACATGGAAAAATATGTGCCTACTATATAAATATAAACTAAAATGATTCCTTTCCCGTTACAGGCAATGCCTAGCTTATTGTGCTTGTCCTTCATGCCAAAGAATTAATCTCTTTAATTCATCCATTTTAAAAAAGCCACACATTCCAACATTTTATTATCATTCATTCCCTATCCTATTATATTATCATTTTATTATATTATAAAGTGGCGACCGTGACAGGACACGAACCTGCAAACTTCGGATACGAAGTCCGAAGCCTTATCCATTAGGCGTCACGGTCGCCACTTTATAATATAGTAAAATATTATAAAGTGGCGACCGTGACAGGACACTACCCACACCGAAGCGTGGGACGAAGCATGCCGCCAGCAGTAAAACATGGACAACCCAGGAAGAAAGTGTTAGAGGGAGGTGAAACAATATAGTAGATGATAGTGGCTGGCTGACCGCAAGGAAAAAGGGAGGAGCCAATCACTTTGCAATACACTAAAACCTCCAACCTAAAAGTTTAGGCCAGAGTCCAGACAAAACACTAAACTTGAAAACCCTAGACACACACGTCTCATCATTAGCTAAAACACAGGGCATATCCCCATCAACTTGTGCTTCTGCCCTTGCATCACGGTATAAAATGCAGTCTGTTAAATTATGTCAGACAGAGATGTTCACACCACAAGCATCACAAATCGGGGGATCCTCCCGTCGTAATAGAAACCTATGTGTGAGAGGACAGTACCCAGTCCGAAGACGCATGAGCGTCCTCAGTCAGTATAGAAAATGGTTCAAATGGCTCTGAGCACTTTGCGACTTAACTGCTGAGGTCATCAGTCCCCTAGAACTTAGAACTACTTAAACCTAACTAACGTAAGGATATCACACACATCCATGCCCGAGACAGGATTCTAACCTGCGATCGTAGCGATCGCGCGGTTCCAGACTGTAGCCCCTAGAACCGCTCGGCCACTAGGAGACAGTCAAATGAAAACGAGACAGATGGGGAAAAAAGTTAGTAGACTGTTGATTATCTAAAAAGTTAAACACTTAGCCCATTGCGATAAAAGACTGTCAACACAATCGTGGAAAAATGTCTGCGGTTGCCTGTAGAGCCGTCATTGTATCCATGCCTGTACCTTGCACCTCATCGTCCTGAACCTTGCACCTCTTCGACCGAAGCAAGTGAACGACCACGAATACTTTCGTCAGGTTTCTGGAAATAGCATCGAGAGAGATAGGAACTGTATGGATTCCCAGCGAAACTTCTGCAGCGTAGCCAATACAACATTGGCAACATATGGACAGATGTTATGCCCCTTTTGAATTTATGAGGAGTGCACTTATTTTTTCCCCATCTGTCTCGTTTTAATTTGAGAGCACTTATAGATGTCGTTTACTATATTTCACTGGAGACTGGATTTGTTGCTCTCCGTCCGAGAAGGATGATGAACTAGACGGCTCAGTGAAAACAATGGCCGGCCGCGATGTTCTCGCGGTTCTAGGCGCGCAGTCCAGAACCGTGCGACTGCTACGGTCGCAGGTTCGAATCCTGCCTCGGGCATGGATCTGTGTGATGTCCTTAGTTTAGTCAGGTTTAAGTAGTTCTAAGTTCTAGGGGACTAATGACCACAGCAGTTGAATCCCATAGAGCCATTTTTTTGAAAACAGTGTTTAATCTGACACTCCTTTCTCACTCTGCGAAATTCCTTGGATTCCCTTCGGCAACAGCTGTTTTAGATGTAGTGCAATGTTGCTTTGTTTGTTATTGCCATTGATCTGCTTTGTATCAGCACCACTGTAGCACTGTGCGAGTCACTCGTCGAGTAAGCACTAAAACTGCGCTCCGTAACTTCATGCTGTGCCCACCATTGGATACCTCCAATCCCGCCGCCTGTCAACATTAGCAGCCAATATTGTGGTTGAATGGTAGATAATATGTGGAGCATCGAATATCGTAAACATCATTAGTCTTTTGTGACCTTGCACTCTACTGGCTCCGTGTTACGGAATACGCCATTTTCGACTTTATATTATTAACTTATCTCTTTCTCGGCCGTCCTACATCTTTTCGTCCTGATCGCTTGTATTCGTTTGAAATAACAGGAATTCTATCTTCGTCCATCCACTAGTAGTGTTGTCTCCATTCTTCAGTATTCTCTTTTAAATTATAGATCCCTAATTTCGCCCAGATACCATCATTTTTATGTGATCTTCCAGCAATCTTTGAAAGTTCTTAAAGGTCTAGAAGGAATAGCGGATCCAGTATTAGAATCAGAATTTAAGAGAGCTTTGGAGAACTTAAGGTCAATAACGGTAGAGGGGATCGATAACATTCCATCAGAATTTCTAAAATCATTAGGGGAAGTGGCAACAAAACGACTACTCACGTTGGTGTATAGAATGTATGAGTATGGCAATATACCGTCTAACTTTAGGAAAAATATCATTCACACAATTCCGAAGACTGCAAGAGTTGACAAGTGCGAGAATTATCGCACAATCAGCTTAAAGCTCATGCATCCAATTTATACAGAAGAATGGAAAAGAAAATTGAGGAAGTGTTGCGATCAGTTTGGCTTTAGCAAAGGTAAAAGCACCAGAGATGCTATTCTGACGTGCTGTTGATACTGGAAGTAAGACTAAAGTAAAATTAACACACGTTCATAGGATTCTTCAACGTAAAAAATGCGTTCCACAATTTAAAATGGTGCAAGATATTCGAAATTCTAAAAAAAAGGGGGTAAACTATAGGGAGAGACGAGTAATATACAATACGTACAAGAGCCCAGAGGGAATAATAAGAGTGGACTACCATGGACGAAATACTCGGATTAAAAAGGAAGTGAGGCAAGTTTGTAGTATTTCAGTCCTTCTGATGAATCTGTACATCAAAGAAGCAATGATGAAATTAAAAGAAAAGTTCAGGAGTAGAACTAAAATTCAAGGTGAAAGGATATCAGTGATACGATTCGCTGATGACATTGTTATCCTGAGTGAAAGTGAAGAAGAATTACATGATCTGCCGAATTTGATGGCAGTCTGATGAGTACAGACTATGGATTGAGAGTAAATCGGAAAAAGATGAAAGTAATGAGAAGCTGCAGATATGAGAACTGCTCCACCCGCCCTGGTTGTATGTTAAGATTGATGGTCACGAAGTACATGAAGTTAAGGAATTCTAGTGCGTAGGCAGCAAAACAACCAGGGCGGGTGGAGCAAGGAGACATCAAAAGCAGACTAGCAATGGCAAAAAGAGCATTCCTGGCCAACGGAAGTCTACTAGTATCAAACATAACCTTAATTTGAGGAAACAATGTGTGAGAATATTCGTTTAGAGCACAGCATATTATGATAGGAAATGTGGACTTTGGGAAAACCGGAACAGAAGATAATCGAAACATTTGAGATGTCGTGCTACAGACGAATGTTGAAAATTGGGTGAGCTGATAAGGTAAGGAATCAGGAGGCTCTGCGCAGAATCAGATAGGAAAGGAAGCTGTGGAAAACACTGACAAGGTGATGGGACAGGATGATAGGACATCTGTTAAGACATCACGGACTGCCTTCCATGATACTACAGGCAGCTGTGGAGGGCTAAGGCTGATGACAAAAAACCAAACAGAAACACATCTCATTTCTTCTGACTGTTATTTTGGCGTCGTTTTCGCTGCAGTAAATTAGGACAAACAAACAGGCTTTGGCGTCGTATTATACGGAATCAGTTTTGCGGCTTTGGTTCAAAGTTCTGCTTGTAGTTCCACATATTTGTTAATACTGACCGATTTTTAAGATTCTGTGCCTCAGTCGATAGAAACGTAACCTTTATCGGGTCTCTTTGTTTTCTGTCCGTCTGTCTGTCTGACTGTCCATCCGTCTGTCCAACTGTTCAAAACCCTTTTTCTCATGAACAATTAAACGTATATAGTTGAATTTTATGTCACTTACTGAGGTCTATTGTCTCTTGCCTGTGTAAAAAGTAGAAGCTTCTAAGCCAATGCAATCAAAACGTACGGCTATATGTCTTAATACTCGCCTACTCACTCATAAAACCTTTAGGGCTTTTCCCGTCGGTGTAGAAACATGAAATTTGCCAGACAGGGAGGTTTCACAGTACAACCTAAGGACAAAGTCCGCAGACTGTAAGTATGGAATAATACTACAGGATTTTTTTGTATTTGAAACGACATATCTACGTACAAAAATCACTCCTCTATATTTGATGATGGATAAATTCCGAAACGTGTCATATAAGCAGTAAAGTCATTCTTGCCTGGTGTTTGATGTTTACCATTGCGAATCAGGTAACCTGAATGGAGAACTACTGGTTATTATAGTAACGATTGCCTGCCTCTTGCATTAATTTATGTCACATCTATATTATTGAAATAAAAGCATTCTCGCACATCTTGGAATCCTTGGGACTGATACGGTGCCAGTATCAATGTCGACAACAAGAATAAATGGTCGACTGCCTAGATAACCGAGAATTTTCCGCAACCGGCCATAACTTTTGTTTTAGTAGCAGATATTTTTAGATTGCAATGATTTCTTCCCAACTCACATAATTTATACACGGAGTGTTGTTAGTCTACCACTGTATTTTGTTATACTATTAAATCATCTGCATACAGTATAGCATTTAATGGTAGTTCATTTCTAGGTGTATACCTTCACGAACTTCCTTCTTCCAGTTTCTTATCAGGCCTTAATTCAAATTTGGAAACGAGTCGTTAACGTGGTACGTCCGTGTCTGACACCTTGATTTATTAATATCTTATCTGTTTTCGATGGGGTTGTATTTATGATTATTTCAGTGTCTTCATGTATGCTTTTGAATGCCTGGAGGAGAAGTATTTGATCAGGCGAACGTCCACAACTGAAAACATATTAATAGAATTAAAAGAATACGCTTCAGTTGCCAGTAATTTCTTATTTAGTTGGTGCGTAAGTTGGTAGCGTGTTAGTTTGTATGTTGGTACTCCGGTAGCTATGGCTTTTATTTATCGATTGTCGTTTTTATTTGTAATTCACTGTAGCCACTTGAGTGTACACATTGTCATGTTGTCATCTGCAGATAGCGAGTGCGGCTGTGAAGGCTATAAAATGGAAAGTAGTGGAGAAATCGGAACGCTTCCGGCATATTCTTCTGTTTGAGTTCAGTAGAGGGGTGGCAGCAACGGAGGAGCCAGAAACATTTGCACCATGTATTGGAATAACGCCACTGGACTGAGAACGGCAATAAAATGATTTTCTCGTTTTATGGGCGATCGATTTGACATTAGTGACTGTCCACACTCGGGAAGACCTTCGGCTTTTGTTAAGATCGTTTAAAAGCATTAGTTCGCAGTGATCCACGCCAGTGCACTCGAGAACTAGCAAATGTGGTGAACGGTCATCATTCTTCCATCCTGCGATTATTACATGCAGTGGGGAAGGTTCATAAATCGGATGTACGGATACTGCAAGCTCTAAGCTAAAATCACAAAAATCAAATATGTACGTCTTTGCTTGCTCTTCATCAATTGGCTTGTGAACAACACCGACCATTCCTATCCGGTATAGTTATTGGTGACGAGAAGTGATTCCTTTATACTAGCATAACGAAAATAAAGAAATGATTGAGCCCAAAGGAAGAAAATACTCTCCTTACAAAGACTTGCGCGCATCCACAAAAGACAATATTATGCATCTAGCGGAACTGCGACGGTGCGGTGTGTTACGAATTGCTTCCCCGAGTGTAACCACCATTTCTGACATTTATTGTCAACAGCTGAGACGTCCTGCAGACGCAATCCAAGACAAAGACCAGGAAGACTAAGTGAAGTGGCGCTAACGCGCACCTTTTTCACCTGGTCTTGCGCTCTCAGATTTTAACTTTCTCGCTCTCTATCGGACTACCTTCAAGGAACTTTTCTTGCGAGATGAAAATGCGCTTCGAAAATGGTTCGACGAGTTCTTCGCCTCAAAACCACGTGGACTTCTATACCGTGTATTCTAGAAGTTAACCCAGCGTTGGCAGACTGTTGTAAATAGTGAAAGAGAATATCACCAAAGTCTCTCGTATGCGTCTGCGCTGTATTTGTAGAACTTACGGAAAAAGGTAAGGAAGTTATGTACCAACTCAATATTTATTGGACGACCGGTTTCAAGGCCTAAAGCTTCATTTTCAGATGCCATAAACAATTATGGAAAAAAATGTTGGCCGAGCGTTTCTAGGCGCTACAGTCTGGAACCGCCCGACCGCTACGGTCGCAGGTACGAGTCCTGCCTCGGGCATGGATGTGTGTGATGTCCTTCGGTTAGTTATGTTTAAGTAGTTCTAAGTTCTAGGGGACTTATGACCTCAGCAGTTGAGCCCCATAGTGCTCAGAGCCATTTGAATCATTCTTTTTTTTTAACTGTGTATCGGTGGGGTCAGTCAGGCCCTATGACTAACTGGCCATGGCGCAAACATTCATGTTTCCATAATAGTTTGGTGGCACCTGTAGATGAACCATTAGGCTTCGAAACTAGCACTGCTATAAATAACACATTGCTGGCAAAAGAACCCGATTTTTATCCTATTAATACTTGGATGCGATGCATGACGTATCATCGTATGTCCATTATTGTTCACTGATAGTAAATTCAGAGGCTTCTTTGAAATCAGTGAAAGTACCATGTGTTTCTAAATGCAGTTCTCGTCCCTCTCCTACATTCTCTATCTGCGAAAAATATTATCGCTGCACGAGTGTCCCTTCCTATTCATAAAACTTTCCAGTTATTATTTTCAGTCGACTGTTTATTATCCCTTTCGTAGGCTGCGGGAATTATACTTCCCTTCTTAAAACCATCGAAAAAGCCTTTGTAGTGTGCGGATTTCCAAGGATCATGACATGCTGCCATCTGTGGGAGTCCCTTGTGAACTCATCTGTGGGAGTCTGTGAACTCATTGCTACCAGGTGTTTTGCGTTTCTCGCCACTGCTTTGATTGTTGCAGCGTTGCGCATTGTAGAACGTGTTATGGTGACTGTTTGTGGCGCCAATATTTTTCATTATATATCGTGTTAAAGGTAACTTTTAACAATATATTCCTTATCGAATCATTTTAACACAATTCTTCGACGTTTATAACTGATTACAGAGTAATAGGGACGCTATTCCAAAAAGTCATGGCAATATCTTTTGGTGAGTAGCATGTATCCCACTGACTTTTTTATGATCCTCTAAGATTTCTTCTTGCAATAATTCTCATCTAATGTTTTCGTGATCTAAATTGAAGAGCAAATTCCCACTGCAAAGTGGGGTATTATAATTATGGATGAATGTTTACACAAATATAGCGTATTTCTGTAGCGATTTATTTCAAATTCTGATGATATATTTCAGTACTGCAGTTACTTACTATGTGAACATAGTGTTGTCTTTACAGACGTCTGATAAACTAGATTTGAGTAATCCAAAGCATGTGGAACAGATGCTGAACATTTTGCTTTCTTTGCTGGAGAATGACAGCGCGTCGTAGCAGAACGTGGCTTTGGAGCCAGTGGCGATTTGAATAGCTTGAATGGATCGTTTCATGCCACTTCACTACAGTCGTGTATACCATGTGATTACGTGTATGATGAATGTGCGGAGGAGCTGGCTGAAGGAGCTACTTTGCGGGTAGCTAAATATGATACAAGGAGTCAAGACTAGTCAACATAGTGATTAAGACTGAGGCGATGACTTGTCACATCTTCCCAGTGAAGCGGACAGGTGTCTTCCAGTAAAAAGTGCTGCTTCAAAACATGTTTTCAGTTATAGTGACGATGAACTATGCTTATTTTCAGCATAATCGAAAATGAAACGTAGGTATATTACTAAAAACAGAACTCTGTTTAGAAGGGGGGGGAAGGATGGGGGGTACAACAAAAGGATGGAATCCTGCAAAAATTAGGGAGATTCAGGCATTTATTGGATGCCTTATTATTATGGGCATTCATGAACTTACTGCACTGTCAAATTTTTGAAGTTAAGATGCAGTTCTAAGAATTGAAGCTGTAGTATAGGTAACGAGCAGTAAGAAATACGCAAACATTTTTGAGAACACCCTTTGCAACACAACGAGGATCAGAAACCTCGAAGCCACACTGAGTATGACAAGCATCACGAACAGCTATTTTTTTATAATAAAACTTTCAGAGAATAGCAAAGCACATTACGACCACTCCTCTTTCCTATCTGTTGAAGGTAGCATGATCGCTTTCAAAGGCCGCAATAGTATGAAACACTATGCCGATGAAACCTGTCAAGAGGAGATATACAGTGTGGTGTTCATGCGATGCAGAGCCAGGATACGTACTGATTTTCAATATCTGTCCTGGAAAATCAAAGGAAAAAAAATGATGGTTGCCGGAGACAAGAGTAGTCCTGCAACTAACATCAGAATGCTGAAATTGTCGCTTTTAACAATTTTTTTTACATCACCAAGGCTAGAGTGAATCGCAAGAATCCTACGAGGAAAAATAATAGTAGATTATCAAGAGGAGAATTTCAGTTTCACATAGAAGGTTCCATCTCAGTTGTCAAGTGGATGGAGTTTTGTTTACATTTCATGAGCCACGAAAGACAACAATAGTCACTCGAAAGAATAAAGATGGTACACAGTTCAAAATGGTCCAAATGGCTCTGAGCACTATGAGACTTAGCATCCCAGGTCATCAGTCCCCTAGAACTTAGAACTACTTAAACCTACTTAACCTAAGGACATCACACACATCCATGCCCGAGGTAGGAATCGAACCTGCGATCATAGCGGTCGCGTGGTTCCAGACTGAAGCGTCTAGAACCGCCCGGACATACCTGTTTTCTTCCCCTTAGTTGTGGCTGATTATAACAAGATCAAAGGTGGGGTTGACAGATTTGATAAACTAAGAGAAAGACGATCCGTCAAATGGTGGCATAGAGTTATTTATTTCTTGGTTGATCTTGCTACAGTAAACAGCTTTGTGTTGTGGAAAATTCACAAGCGCTCTTCATCAAACCAGAATCAGTTTACATTCCATCTCAAATTAGCTCTTTGCTGGATATTCTAATAGGAGACGTGGAAGACCGGCCGCGGTGGCCGTGCGGTTCTGGGGCTGCAGTCCGGAACCGCGGGGCTGCTACGGTCGCAGGTTCGAATCCTGCCTCGGGCATGGGTGTGTGTAATGTCCTTAGGTTAGTTAGGTTTAAGTAGTTCTACGTTCTAGGGAACTTATGACCTAAGATGTTGAGTCCCATAGTGCTCAGAGCCATTTGAACCATTCACACGTGGCAGCAAAATACCTTCACACCTTACAAAAAAGTGGGCAGTTCCTTTGGACATCAGGCTATCATAGGCTGGAAACCATTATCCTCTTTTGGGGTGCAGAGATTGGAGGTACAGGCTTTGCAGCAGTAAGCACATTGAAAAGAGAACTCGGTATATGAAACATAGCTTGTAAAGTCCCACTGCGTATGGATCCAGGTTTTCGCCATTTCCGTGGTAAATAATGTTTTTACCCAATTGTGTTTTATTTACAACTCTTTCTGTAGTTTTATAAGAAAATTACAATAACTTTTCTTTAAAGAAAGTAGGTATTGTCATTATATTTCAAAAAAATGTTCAAATGTGTGTGAGTTCCTAAGGGACCAAATAGCTTAGGACATCGGTCGCTAGACTTACACACTACTTAATCTAAATTATGCTAAGAATAACACATATACCTATGCCCGAGGGAGGACTCGAACCTCCGGCGGGAGGGGCCGCGCAGTCTGTGACAAGACGCCCTAAATCGCGCGGTCACTCCTCGCGGCCAATTATATTTCCTAATGATGAAAATTGCCAGTGGGAAAAATACTTCCCACTTGCTGGTATGAGTGTGTGGGACGGCAGGTTAATAATAATAAAACATAAGTAAAAGAAAATATTACGATATTGTTCACCGTCTTTTACGACAGCCTAGGAACCATTTCTGTGGCCAGCCAGAAAACGATCGAGAACATACTAGTCATAGTTTCCAGTCTGCAAGTCCACATTCTTGTCCCGTCCACTGAAAGAAATATTTCTATTCCGTATTCACTCACTGGGATCAAGACTATGATTAAAATTGAAGATTTTGAGTTCTAATTGATGGATATATTAGATATACGTTAATCTCACGATCCTAAACTGCACTACGAGCAGTTCAGAGGCGACCTCTACGGTCAGTTCCCATTAAGTGGCCTTTCTTCCTGACATATGATATCAAAATACTTGCACGCAACAAAAGTGGAAAGTAATTATCACCAATTGGCACGCGGATGTGCTAACATTGTGGGCAGTACACGAACAGTTACCTCCGCGAAATCTGTGAGATCCAAGACAGTGTACAGTCCATGCGATTTCACTTCCTATTTGTACCGAAAATATGATTTTAATTGCAGTCTGACTGTGACATCACCCGAGGCAGCGCGTACTCTTGCGTTTGACTGACGCGGACAATACGGTAGCTGGGTGCGATGTAGAGTCTTTTTCAAAAATCTGAACGATCCAGGGCGGTGTGCAGTCCTCGTGAGTTCACTTTCTATTATTACTAAAAACAAGAGTTTACTAACGGTCAGGTTGTGACGTCACCCTAGGCACCACATAAGCCTCCGTTTGACTGACGCGTGCCGTATGGTAGGTGGGTGCGAAGTGAAGTCTTGCCTCTCAAGCCCTAGTTATAAGTGGGCGCAGTGTACGTACAAGGGAACATTTGCAGTTATCCGCTCTATGCCCACGGTAGCAGCATCTAACCGGCCACTTTCTCGGACACAAAATATTTTATACCAATGTCATGAATCGATTTAGAATCTCCGTATTTTTGTAAGAATGTAGTTAAATTCGTTAAAATCACAGAAGTTTTAGCTCGCCTGCATTTCAACTTTGTCGCCTAGAACTTTTAGTACAGATCTGACAGCAGAACATGGCCTCTGAACTACAACTTTAAGATACTTTTTATTTGTTATGATATACACCAGACCTTGAAGCTTGATATAGCTCTATTATTCATTAGATTTCATCACTTGCTGTAATCAAAACTTTCTAGCATTAATATAACAGATACTTAATTTACTACAAATAAGAACGTTTCTGTTCCAAAGTAAGTTTTCAGTAAATAACTCGAAAACTATTAGAGGCAGCGTCACGTGGTTATTATTTTTATGTTGAAGTGCAGCTTCATTAAAATTTTCTTATTACTAAGTCTAATACTTAGCGCCCTCAATTTTTCTTAAAGGCATGGATTCAGGACGGCCGCGATGGACGAGCCGTTCTAGGCGCTTCATTCCAGAACCCTGCGACTGCTTCGGTCGCATGTTCGGATCCTGCCTCGGGCATGGATATGTGTGATGTCCTTAAGTTAGTTAGGTTTAAGTAGTTCTATGTTCTAGAGGACTGATGACCTCAGCTGTTAAGTCCCAAAGTGCTCAAGAGCCTGTTGCACCATTTTTAACATGGATTCAGACTAAAATATTGCTTTAATCACGTTGAGACCTGTACTAGTTAATTTTGGGGTTCCCAGCTTTATTCTTTAGCGCCACTTATTTTCTTCTTAAAACCATGTATTTAGGGAAAGATATGCATCTGATCAGTCTGAGATTTGACAGTTTAAACATTAATATACTCGTACTAAAGCACATGCTGACAAAATTAGGAAAAACAACTCGAACTTTTAATTTCATTCGTAAACTCTGGTGCAATACTTGCATGCTACGGACAGACGCGTTGTGGTGACATGGCGCTACTAGCAGTGAGCTGGGGTAAGTCCCGGCGCACTCGCTCTCCTCTGTGTCTCTCAAATGATACAGCGCTTGATTCGGCACAAGTCAAGTGCAGATTGTAAACTAAAACGAGTGGGAAATCTGCAGTTAACTCTTAACTGTGAAATTATTTCATACCTAAAATAATTTAGTTTCCTTCCCCATCTATTTTGCCCACGAAATGGTTATTTTTTAGTTTGTTTTACAAACTTTATTCCTGAGACTTATACATTGCAATTTTCACATGCATCTCTCAGCCCTTTCAAAAATCAGAAATTCCTTCGGCGGTTTTCCAATCATGAGGGATTTTATAACTCCTCCTTCATCAGTGAAATAAACGTAACAGTCTCATTTCGGTCAGTGTCACCCGCACTTAATAAGTTCAGTATTTATTCCATCTGGGTCATAGCTCTTGTAACTTTCCCAACTTATAAAAAGTAGTTGAACCTCATCCAAGATTACAGAATCAACTGCGTTGTTGAATAGGATGTCAGCGATTACTTATTTTTCTTAGCAGTTTCACAAAATCACATATTCTTATATTATTGTGTTCACAGTTCTTCATTCATTAAATTAATTTCAGGGTTATCTCATTATGATCGATTTACACTGAAGTGTCAAAGAAACTGGTACAGGTACGCATATTCAAATACAGAGGTGTGAAGACAGACAGAATACGGCGCTGCCGTCGGCAACGCCTATATAAGACAACAAGTGCGATAGTCAGGGCAGGAGCGGGCAGGCACAGCATATCCGAGATAACGATGTACGGTCCTGCACGATCATTTCACGAGTGTACCGTGAATATCAGGAATCCGGTAAAACATCAAATCTCCGATATCGCTGCGGCCGGGAAAAATCCTGCAAGAAAGGGACTAACGACGACTGAAGAGAATCGTTCAATATGACAGAAGTGCAACCCATACGCAAATTGATACAGATTACAATGCTGGGCCATCAACTAGTGTCACCGTGCGAACCAGTCTACGAAACATCATCGATATGGGCTTACGGAGCCGGAGGCCCAATCGTGTACACTTGATGACTGCATGACACAACGCTTTACGCCCCGCCTAAACTCGTCATCATCGACACTGGACTGTTGATGAGTGGACACATGTTGCCCCGTTGAACGAGAGTCGTTTCAAATTTTATCGAGCGGACAGACGTGTACGGGTATGAAGACAACGTCATAAATCTGTAGACCCTGCATGTCAGCAGGGGACTCTTCAAGCCGGTGGAGGCCGTGTAATGGTGTGGGGCGTGTGCAGCTGGAGTGATATGGCATGTCTGATACGTCTAGGTACGACTCTGACGTGTGACACGCACGTAAGCGTCCTGTCTGATCATCTGCATCCATTCGTGTTCTTTGTGCGTTCCGACGGATATGGGCACGTCCAGCAGGACAATATGACACCCCACCCGCCCATAAATGCTTAAGAGTGACTCCAGGAAGACTCTTCTGAGCTTAAACAGTTTCTCTGGCCAGCAGACTCCCAAGCCATGAACATTCATGAGCGTCTCTGGGATGCCATGCAACGTGCTGCTCACAAGAGATCTCCACCTCCTCCTACTCTTACGGATTTAGGGGCAGCGCTGCAGGATTCATGGTGTCAGTGCCCTCCAGCACTACTTCAGACATTAGTCGAGCCATGCCAATTAGTGTTGCGGCACTTTTGCGCGCTCTCGGGGTCCCTACACGATATTAGGCAGGTGTACCAGTATCTTTGGTCCTTCAGTGTATATCTCTTAACATTTTACGGTTTGCTTATATATTAGTTATACAAAAGTAACCTTCAGGCTTGAAAACGGTAAAAAACATACAAGAATGTTTGATACATTAATGAATGCAGTATAAATCTTGAAGATTTATTTACATATTTTCAATATGGCTACCTTTCGCAAGAGGAAGAATGTCCCAACTGCAGAATTCTATAAACCAACTCTTGATGTGTGGTGGCAACTGCTTGTATTATGCATTGTTGCAGTTTGTCGTCGTATGCCGGAAGCGGAGGAATACACTACTGGCCCTTAAAATTGCTACACCAAGAAGAAATGCAGATGATAACCGTGTATTCATTGGACAAATATATTATACTGGAACTGACATGTGGTTACATTTCCATGCAGTTTGGGTGCATAGATCCAGAGAAATCAGTAACCAGAACAACCACCTCTGGCCGTAATAACGGCCTAGATACACCTGGGCTTTGAGTCAAACAGAGCTTGGATGGCGTGTAAAGGTACAGCTACCCATGCAGCTTCAACACAATACCACAGAGTAGTGACTGGCGTATTGTGACGAGCCAGTTGCACGGCCACCATTGACCAGACGTTTTCAATTGGTGAGAAATCTGGGGAATGTGTTGGCCAGGACAGCAGTCGAACATTTTCTGTACCCAGAAAGGCCCGTACAGGACCTGCAACATGCGGTCGTGCATTATCCTGCTGAAATGTAGTGTTTCGCTGGGATCGAATGAAGGGTACAGTCACGGGTCGTAACACATCTGAAATGTAACATCCACTGTTCAAAGTGCCGTCAGTGCGAACAAGAGGTGACCGAGACATGTAACCAATGGCACCCCATACCAATACCCCGGGTGATAAGCCAGTATGGCGATGACGAATACACGCTTCCAGCGTGCGTACATCGCAATGTCGCTAAACACGGATGCGACCATCATGATGCTGTAAACAGAACCTGGATTTCATCCGAAAAAATTACGTTTTGCCATTGGTGCACCCAGGTTCGTCGTTAAGTACACCATCGCAGGCGCTCCTGTCTGTGATGCAGCGTCAAGGGTAACCGCAGCCATGGTCTCCGAGCTGAGAGTCCATGCTGCTGCAAACGTCGTCGAACTGTTGGTGCAGATGGTTGTTGTTTTGCAAACGTCCCCAACTGTTGACTCAGGGCTCGAGACGTGGCTGCACGATCCGTTACAGCTATGCGGATAAGATGCCTGTTAGTGATACGAGGCCGTTGGGATGCAGCACGGCGTTCCGTCTTACCCTCCTGAACCCACCGATTCCATATTCTGCTTACAGTCATTGTATCTCGACCAACGCAGACAGCAATGTCTCGATACGATAAGCCGCAATCGCGATAGGCTACAATCCGACATTTATCAAAGTCGTAGATGTGATGGTACGCATTTCTCCTCCTTACATGAGGCATCACAACAACGTTTCACCAGGCAACGCCTTTCAACTGCTATTTGTGTATGAGAAATCGGTTGGAATCTTTCCTCATGTCAGCACGTTGTAGGTGTCGCCACCGGGGCCAACCTTGAGCGAATACTGTGAAAAGCTAATTATTTGCATATCATACCATCTTCTTCTTTTCGGTTAAATTTCGCTACTGTACCACGTCACCTTCGCAGTGTAGCAATTTTAATACTCTATCTTTATTATAGGCCCATGCGCAAAATTCCAGAGCAGTAGCATCAGATTTGGGTCCATGAAACCATAAACAACACTGTGCACCAGTATCCGATCGCATCATGAGTGTTGGAATAAGTCATTCGCTAATGCCACCTAGCGGTAACTTCGGAAACTGTGTTAAGCGGACACAAAATTTAAAATATATTGCATTCTGTGCTGTATTAAACATTTCTGTAAGTTATTTTTATTTTTCACAATTAAAGTTTGCTTTTGTGTAACAGATCTGTAAACACCCTGTAAAGGCAAAATTCTGTTTTCCACGTATACACGAGTGTCATGGTTGACATTTGATTTACGTAATACATATATTTAATAAAATATATCCAGTAACAGTCAATTACGTTACACAGAAAAATGCCTTCTACTTGCGCGTTACTGACTGATTTCCTGCACGAACGGCGCTGAGGATAGCGTGGTAACCCTTCGGTTCTGTTCTTATGTCACGTGCAGAGGCGGTCCACCAGCTGCGAGAACAGAAAAAGGTCGCATCGGCTGGCTGGACGACAGGAGCGTCGAACAAGCGTGGCCGAGCAATTAATAACTGAAGCGGTGATGGTGGCGTCGACACAGGCCGCCAACCTGCTCAGCGAGTGTCCACTCCAGCCAGCGGCGCCGCGTGTCACGCAGGGCAACTTTTGTTTTTGTCCGCTGCGACAGCCGGAACAAACGACTGCGGCGGGGTCGCCAGACGTCACACGGATCCATTCTGTTTTATTTTTTCCTCTCACGCTGCAAAATGCTTCTGGCTGTCCCAGCTACGGAAGGCGCCCATCGGCACGTGCGATTCGTTCGCCGACGACACTCAGGAACGGCGACTGCTGATACTCGTGTTTACCTGCCTTCGAGAGAGATGAGCCACTCCACTCACCGAAGCTCGACGCTTACAGAAAGCAGTCCTGCTGCATCGGCCACGATGAGAGTGCTGCACGTGCTAACACCCAACACATGTGAGAGCGGCTTTTGACCTTCTGCCAAGTAAATCCCAACTGGTCCAGCAGTTTGGAAACAACCATCTGGTACATCTCGCTTCAGTACTTTACAAATCATCACCATATCTCTAATAATAGTTGTATTTGTGGCACAGATAACGAAACATAGAATGTAAATTTGAAATACTCGGGCAATCCACAACTTTTTATAAATTTTAAAAATTCAGCACACAACATTCACTTTTGAAAAAATAGTCACAACGCCTTTTTTAAATTTTATAATATATTTTCTGCGTCCAACTATTACTCACGTCGTATTTTCTGAACCATAGTAAACCCATCGCCGTTCCCACGAACGTCAATTGCATCTGATCTTGTATTAACTTTCTAACAATACCACCACTTTCAAAGGTAGGTTAGAAATCAGATTAATAATGTTGCCCACGCAGCATATGTTCGCTTTATCGGGCAACAACAAAGTTATTGACTGTGGATGGTATCGTCAGAATGGAAATGACGAAGTCACTGTAAAAAAAGTCATTAATTTTGGCACTTACCTTGAATGGATTCCCACCTAGATTTCGTCGAAGTTGTTATGGCTCATCTTATTGATTCTAGGGCGATTCCACTTTGACTGCTAGAAGGTCCAGATCTGTATTTCAGCAATATTTAAAGACCTAACAAATGTGTTTTTCAGGAAATTCTTAGTGATCAAACTATCCCATATCAGAACAATGGTATGGTAGAAATAATTTTTGACTTGGTGTTCACGATCCACATTTTTATTAAACTTCTTGTAAATTCACATATACTTCTTCTTAATTGTCCCATCATCAAGGAAACAGTTTTGTATCAACCTTCATATATTTAATTTCCACTTTAACCAAACACAAGACTTGACTGTTCTTTTACAAAGCGAAATAACAACTTTACTTCTGCAAAGTGAAACAAAGACTGCTCTGTGCGCATTCGCGCCAAAACGCTTACAAGGAAGTCAAAGATTATGTCTCACAGAAATAAATACACACAAGAACCATATCACTGTAATATATCGATATATCGGAGTACCTATACACTAAACAGACCCAATGTGAATATTGTCACAAAAATATGTCTATTACTTCGCAGAAAAGTAGTACGATATTACTGGTATCGAGAACTGGGGTTGGAGTGCCGTTATGGTCACGTAAATAAAGAACCATTACAACTTCCTTGGACGCCACAGCAGTAAAGCTCACGCATGTATGGAGCAACCGAATATTTGAGCCGGGCTGTAAATCCCATTGCAGAACATAAAGGATAACGAAGGAAAATATGTTTTACTCTCCTGTCAATGAAAAAAAATTAGAGACGTTATTAAGATTCACTATTCTACGATGCTAGTCAAAGAGTAGACCATGGGCAGTAGTCACAGGCATGCTCAGGTAATGTTCCACAGCCCTATGCCGACTTGCAGGAGCTGAAACAGAATTGTATCGACTATCGACAGGTAATTGCACTGTGGCTTCCATGTGGTCTCATCAGCCTAGATACCACTCATAAAAATCACTTCCGCTGTCGAGATTGTCATTGAGAAAAACGGTTAACGCTGGGGTACTATTTTTTCAATGGTCCCACCTCAACGGCAGATGAACGGTTGGCATTGAAATATCATTCTCAAGAGACGCTTTACAGGTTGTGCGAAAGATTCTTGTGGTACCAGAAGATAGGTATAAAATTCGATAGCGTTGTAGAAGATGTATAAAACTAATTTTTATAATATTTTTGAGTGTCTAAATAAAAACTGTAACTTCTGTCAAAGGGGCAACCGCTTCTTCTGGAGTGTCAGTTGGTGTCTGGAACACTAAACACTTCATCTTCTTCCACATCAGGAAATATACACTGAAGCATAAAAATAAGACGCACCACAAAGGAATTATCAGAACAGCGGGAAAATCGATTGATGTTATGTACGTGTACAGACAAACAAATAAATAATATTTCAGAAAAATTGGATGACTTATTGAATAGAAAGAGCAAGTCAATAAGACGTTGGTCCATCTCTGCCCCTCATGTATACAGTTATTCAGCTTCGTATTGATTGATAGATATGCTGGGTGCTCTTCTCGAGGATATTGTGCTAAATTCTCTCCAATTAGCGCTGTAGGTCGTCAAAGTTGTTGGAGTACCCGGTTCATAATGCTCCAAGCCTTCTCAACTGAAGAAAGATCCGGCGAGCTTCATCACATCTATTGATTTCTGTCTCTTGTGGATTATTCCTTCGTAATGGCAAGTTTCCTGTTGAATAGGTTGTCATGGCAACCCTCCTGTCAAAACGTTCAAAATTTTGGTAGCACATATCACTTTTTACTTGAATTTTTTGTGACTATATGGCCTATGCTACCAGAGACGGTTCTTTAGAGAATTTTTAAGTTTGTTTAGTTTGGACACATCGGCTTTGAACTTTCCTCCCACTATATTTTACTGCTTCGTAAATGAAATACTTTCCTTTAAAGTCTATTAAAACAGCCTTGACCGCAATAATACAATTATTTTCCATGGTTACCTGTTCCGGTCGCAATGTGACCATCTTCAGACTATTTATATCATGACTGTAGGCGGTGGCGGTGAACGGAGCAGGTTTTATGAGTCCACTAACGTCAATTCAACACCGTTTCGTTAAACGCCGCGGCCCACCATTATGGTGTAAATGGTCTAAAGATGGTCACATCCCGACCGAAAGCGGTAACCATTGTAAATAAATATTTTATCTATCCGGATTGTGTTAATACATTTTTAAAGTACTTTTAGCCAGACTGCTGTTTCCCCACGAGAAATGTTTTCAAATATTACTTTGGTTTGCGAAAATCAGACGTGAGTAAGGGTTGGTTAACGAAGAATACGTTTAGTACTAAATGTGACCGAGATATCTAAGAAAACGTGTCTTACAGTGGTTACAGTTATCAGTTATTTTTATTTAAAGTTAGTTTTGAAAGGATGGCAGTTTTTACCATTTAATTTTTTTATTGAGATCGTCAGCAACACCGTTCCTAATAAATTCTAGAAGCAAGCATGTTCATGTTAAAAGTTTTAAATTTAGTTTGTCTTCTACAATCATATTTGGCATTGGTGTCTACCTATAAAAGCTCACGGTAGTCTTAATAATTGCTCATGTCTCAATGTAGCCCGTCAGTGGAAAGACGATACTGATTTTTCCGCTGATTTCATATGTAACCACGCACCACCACCACGAAAACTTTCCAAATCTCATGTTATCATCTGCAACCTGCTCGCGTTATAATGGTGCGACTCGACTCCATAAAACGCAAAATCTGAACATCTGCCCTCGCTTCTCGCAATGATGCGCGAATAGTAGCTTTTGGGCATTACTGCCGGAAAAGGCACTCAGCAACGGATGTTTCAGAGAACCGGCAAGGGCAAAGAGCTTTGATTAACTACGTCTATCACGGTGAGTAATAGTGCCCTTTTCAATTCATGGGCTTTATCTTCGATGTTATTTTTTACCTGAATAAATACAGCAACAACGAAGAACTTTTATGTTCTACCTGTAACAATATGAACGCTGGTGTGCAAAACGCAAGCAGGAAAGTAACTTTCGCATAATGTCTCATTGCCAATTAATATAGCTCCATGAAAGTTGGACCATACGTAGAAATAACTGCTACAGAATAGTACAGAAGGTAACTGAGAGAAATACGCAATCAGTCAAACAGAAATTACACTTTATTGCAAACAATAATTGCGCTGAATTCACCGCGATTTATAATTATCCCTTGGACATTACAAAATATGGAACGTGGTTCTTCATAGGCTATGTGATCACAACTTGCAGCAATGCCTGTTTTTTAATGTGGTCCCGTACTGTAAGCAGTTCCTTAGATAGGGGCATTCATTCCTCCACAAGCGCTGTCGATAAGGACTGGATCGTAGTTGGTGCATGTGGATGGGCTACAAGAAGTCTCCTCAATGTAATCCAACACTTACTGAATGGGATTTAAATGGGGGGGGGGGAGGGGGGGGGGGACGGGAAGGCCAGGGCATTCGTCGGATATTGTCTCGTTCCAAGAACTCCTCATCCTGCACCAATCGAAGCGGTCCACAACGCCATACATAAAAATGACATCATTGCCGCATTCACTTATGAAAAGACGTACATGGAAAAGGATTAGGGTGTCACAGTGACGTTGAGTGGTGAATGTAGCGTGTCACAGATTTTGGTGGCCAATACGTTCATTGAATGTTACGCTTCCCCACGCCATAACACCTGGACCACCAACACGATCATGTTCAGCAATGTTGCTGGTTGCTCGACGAATTTTCACCTGTCACTATTATGAGAGTACGTCCATGATCAGCACTCAGGATGTGCTCTCACTGGGTACAACACCTGATCCCACTCATGGTTGGTCCAGTCCCTATGCTCTCAAGCGGTACCGCCGATGCGTGGGTGTCAAAGGAACGCCACGTGCAGGTCGTCGGGAAAAGAAACCACCGCCATGCAATCACCGTGCCACTGAGATATAGCGTGCCTTGCGATCCTGTTAAACGCTATTGCAATTACACCTCATGCCTGACTTGGATTCCCCTATTGCCTGTTACACACTACAGCGCTAATCTGCTGTTGCAACAGCGTGAACGATCATCTCCTATCCTTCGGGCAGAAGTGACTTTCGTTCGGAACGTTTCCCATTCACGTGCAACAAAGATATGAGCAAATACCAAACTCCTGGACTACTCTCTTGGCAATTCATCTTCCTTCCACTTTCATGGCGATTCTTCCCCTGTGAAGTCATCCACATGTTGTCTCCGGGCCATGTTGTAATGAAAAACATCACCACAGCCCTCATTCTTCAAAACTGCCTCACGTTGCTAGGCAGTACCATTTGGCGCACTGGTCACGTTGACCCTACGCCATGTGGTGTCGAACTATCTTTGCCTAACTGGGAGACCTCTGGCAAAAAGCTAGTGGCAGAGCTCTAGCAACATACTCCAGCACATTCATTATTTATTTCGTCCATGAGTTTTGCATAGCAGTGTATTACGATGATGACTAGCTAAATGAATCAGACGTTGTTAATTTGCAGAAAGAACATGGAAGTATTGCCAGGATAAAATAAAAAAGTGCCAACACTTTCTGGTGACGGTCACATATGCGAGTATATCTAGGGGAAACTTTGCAAGACGAATGACAGCCAAAACGCTGAAGGCTTCAGACGTGAGACATGCGGCTGTTTTGACACCCTCTCTGCCGAGGCGAGGCTTTTCGCCTGCTATCGACAAGTCTGGTCCCCGCGCGGGAAGAACTTTCCCTCCCAACTTGCCCGGCCTGTTAAAGGAGCCACGCTCCTCCGGCTGATAAGAAGAAATTGCACGCGCCAGGCGACGCGGAAGCGCGGCGAGGCTCAGCGCAGATCCCACTGAAAATTAGGAAAAGCTCGGCGAGCTCAGCACCCCCTTACGCGTCACCATCCCCGCGAGAAAGCAACAGATGGTATTTGCTTTAAAGTTGCCCAATCAGTCTAACGGACGCAAACATTTTGGTCTCAAAACAGCAATTACAATTTTTATCGCTCCGATTAAGAATAAGTAGCTTTCTGTGAGCTGCATCTAACTGGAAAACTCTGCGAAAAATCTATTAAAGTTACACACAGCTCCAACGACAAGGCAATCTTAATGTAGAATACGCGCCATACAATGGAAACAACAACGTATATCACCATTCATTCCACTTACATCTAAGTCTCACCAACAGAAAATGAATGGGACGCCGTTCTAAACAGGCAGGACAGGACAGGACAGGTAGTTAAAGTTGTGGAAAGGGGCCAAAATTAGCGGCTGTCAGTTACACTCGAACACACAACTTTATTTATTTGACCATACATTTCAAGACCCAAAAAATTAAAAAAACACAGCATTAATTTTTTGAACTTAATAGCCGGCTGAATGCGCCATACAACCTCATGCCTTAAGGGCAAGACCACTTTAATTTAAAATCGGCTGAAAGCCAGTGACTAAAAACTCCAACCAAAATCATAAATTTAAAAATCAGAAGGCCTCATCTAAAAACAGTTCTTTAATTAGGCTGAAGGCTCAAAAAATCTGACACCTTAAGAGCAGAACAACTTTAATTTAAAAATCAGCTGAAGGTCCATCACTTAACACTCAAACCAAAATAAATTTTTAGAACGCCAAAGGCCTTACTTAAAACAGTTCTTTAAATTAGGCTGAAGGCCCAAACAATCTGACATCGTAAGAGCAAAACAACTTTAATTCAAAATTGGCTGAAGGCCCATCACTTAAGACTCAAACCAAAATAATTTTTTAGAACGTCAAAGGCCTTACTTAAAACAGTTCTTAATTTATGCTCAAAGGCCAAACTATCTGACACCTTAAGAGCGAAACAACCTTCATTTAAAAATCGGCTAGAATCCATACAAATACGAGCAACAAGAACAAATAAGAAAAGGCAGTACACCCAAAGGCGCTCCGAAGTTTCCGAGGGTCAGCCTGGAATTCAAACACTAACGCTCGCTTAGGTGAGACAGGCAGTCTGCCCAACCATTCACGATTCGACAACAACTCAACCGCCGGAGAGTCAACGGATCCACCTACAAGATAACTTTCGCTCCACCCGACCAGCACACAACAGAGAGTTCAATAGAATAACGTTGAAGGTATTGGCGCCCACAACCAATTATACATTGAGCTGTCGACAACACGACGAGGAAAATACACTGCCTGAATTTACGTCAACGGCCAGGGCAGGTAAGCGGAACGTTAACGGCCACAAGACAGGAAATTCTGCTGGTGCACTTCAATTGAAAATAACAAAGTACAGTTAAACTCCACCGGAGGGTGGCTAAAATTTGCCAACTTAAAAACACACGTTGTTGCTAGCGGGATGTCCCAACTGCCGATGACGAACTCCAAACGACACAGTGTGAACAGTTGTGACTTGCTGGTAGATTAAGTAAAAACTCAACTTTCGTGTCCAGGATGGGTGAGTCTCGAACCTCGTAGCAATGAGATCAGCACCACACACTCCGACTGCGCGTAGACCCTGCCAGAGACACCGGCCAAACCATGCGCCGTGGAGATATCCTCGTATCTCCACGCCAACTGACCAACTCCGAGGCCGGAAACGGTGAAAGGACCAAATAAACGTCGGCCTATGAGACGACCAACCGAATGACCAACCTCCGTCGGACAGTTCACGAGTGTCGCCAGCAGTCGGCGAGCACTGGCTGTCGGCGCCTGGCCGGCGCTCCTTCCCCAACTTCACTGCTGCTGCATCCCGACTGCACTGCTGGTCCGTCTTCAACTGACTGCCAGACACACGACGACCCGGAAATACACTCCTGGAAATGGAAAAAGGACACATTGACACCGGTGTGTCAGACCCACCATACTTGCTCCGGACACTGCGAGAGGGCTGTACAAGCAATGATCACACGCACGGCACAGCGGACACACCAGGAACCGCGGTGTTGGCCGTCGAATGGCGCTAGCTGCGCAGCATTTGTGCACCGCCGTCTTTAACACTGGTAGCATGCCGCGACAGCGTGGACGTGAACCGTATGTGCAGTTGACGGACTTTGAGCGAAGGCGTATAGTGGGCATGCGGGAGGCCGGGTGGACGTACCGCCGAATTGCCCAACACGTGGGGCCTGAGGTCTCCACAGTACATCGATGTTCTCGCCAGTGGTCGGCGGAAGGTGCACGTGCCCGTCTACCTGGGACCGGACCGCAGCGACGCACGGATGCACGCCAAGACCGTAGGATCCTACGCAGTGCCGTAGGGGACCGCACCGCCACTTCCCAGCAAATTAGGGACACTGTTGCTCCTGGGGTATCGGCGAGGACCATTCGCAACCGTCTCCATGAAGCTGGGCTACCGTCCCGCACACCGTTAGGCCGTCTTCCGCTCAAACATCGTGCAGCCCGCCTCCAGTGGTGTCGCGACAGGTGTGAATGGAGGGACGAATGGAGACGTGTCGTCTTCAGCGATGAGAGTCACTTCTGCCTTGGTGCCAATAATGGTCGTATGCGTGTTTGGCGCCGTGCAGGTGAACGCCACAATCAGGACTGCGTACGACCGAGGCACACAGGGCCAACACCCGGCATCATGGTGTGGGGAGCGATCTCCTATACTGGCCGTACACCTCTGGTGATCGTCGAGGGGACACTGAATAGTGCACGGTACATCCAAACCGTCATCGAACCCATCGTTCTACCATTCCTAGACCGGCAAGGGAACTTGCTGTTCCAACAGGACAATGCACGTCCGCATGTATCCCGTGCCACCCAACGTGCTCTAGAAGGTGTAAGTCAACTACCCTGGCCAGCAAGATCTCCGGATCTGTCCCCCACTGAGCATGTTTGGGACTGGATGAAGCGTCGTCTCACGCTGTCTGCACGTCCAGCACGAACGCTGGTCTAACTGAGGCGCCAGGTGGAAATGGCATGGCAAGCCGTTCCACAGGACTACATCCAGCATCTCTACGATCGTCTCCATGGGAGAATAGCAGCCTGCATTGCTGCGAAAGGTGGATATACACTGTACTAGTGCCGACATTGTGCATGCTCTGTTGCCTGTGTCTATGTGCCTGTGGTTCTGTCAGTGTGATCACGTGATGTATCTGACCCCAGTAATGTGTCAATAAAATTTCCCCTTCCTGGGACAGTGAATTCACGGTGTTCTTATTTCAATTTCCAGGAGTGTACTATAGGTCGCTCCAGAGATGGTACGACAGTGCACTTATCGATACCCGCTGCTGCTGCCGCTCACAGGTAAGGCAGGAAGTTAGTGACGGCAGTAAGTGGAACAAGAAAACGAGGCCCAGTATGGTAATAGAAGATGACAAACAACAAATGGCATGAACACGAGCCATGCACGGCTCAATGACTTAAGCGGTAAAAACAGGATATTTGAAATTACTTATGAATCAGTCTAAGTCGCAAACGTACATTTAGTACAAGGTAACAGGTTTCGATCATCACACAATCATCTTAAGACCAGCAGAAACTTTTTTGAGTCATCAGCCTTCTGACGGGTTTCGTGTGGCCTCTCATGTGCTAACCTCTTCTTCTCCGAGCAGAACTTGTAATCTAGGTCATCAGTTGTTTGCTGAATGTATTCCAATGTCTGACTTCCTCTACATTTTTTATCACCTACAGCTCCCTCTACCACCATGGAAGTTATTCCGTTGCGTCTTAACAGATGTCCTGCCATCCTGTCCCTTCTTCTTGTTCAGTGTTTTCCAAATAACTCCTTCCTCCCCGATTCTGTCGCGAACCGTCTCATTACTTACCTTATCATTCCACCTAATATTGAACATTGTTCTGCAGCACCACATCTCAGATGCTTGCATTCTCTTACTTTCCGGTTGTCCCACAGTCCACGGCTCTCTAGCATATAATGCTATCCTCCAAAAATAAATTCTCAGAAATTTCTTCCTCAAATTGAGACTAATGTTTGGTACTAGAAGACTCATGTTGCCCGGGAATACCCAATCTACTAGTGGTACTATGCTTTTTATGTTCATGTTGCTCCGTCCGTCACGGTTTATTTTGCTGCCTAGGTAGCAGAATTCCTTAACTTCCTCTACTTTATGATCACCAATACTCGTGTTCAGTTTCTTGTTGTTTTCTTATCTGGTACTTCTCAATACTTTCGTCTTTCTTTTTATTTGCTCTCAATCCATATTCTGTACACATCAGACCGTTCATTCCATTCAGCACATTCTTTAATTGTTCTTCACTTTCACTGAGGGTAGCAATGTCATCAGGGAATCTTGTCATGGATATCGATGCAACTTAAATTTTAATTGGACTCTTGAACTTTTATTTCCATCATTGCTTCTTCGACGTTTAGATTCAAAGTAGGACTGAAATACTAAAAATTTGTCTTACACCCTTTTCAATCTGAGCATTCCGTTCTTGGGCGTCCTCCCTTATTAGTCCCTCTTGGCTGTTGTATATATTGTATATTACAGGTATTTCCTTATAGCTTACCCCTATTTTCCTCTGAATTTCGAAAATGTTGCACCATTTTACATCGTAGAATGCTTTTTGCAGTTCTAGATGACCGTTGAATGTGTCTTGATTTTTCTTTAGTCTTGCTTCCATTATCAACCGGTCAGAATTTCCTCTCTGGTGCCTTTACCTTCCCTAAAGCCAAACTGATCGTCATCTAACACGTCCTCGATTTTATTTTTCGTTTCCACGGTGATTACATCTCGGATCATAGTTACTACCGTAGTTTCTAGGACCAAATCCACTACTGTACTTCCGCGGTCCAAATGTTCAAATGTGTGTGAATTCCTAAGGGACCAAACGGCTTCGGTCATCGGTCCCTAGACTTACATACTACTTAAACTAACTTAAGCTGAGAAAAACACACAAACATACATGCCCGAAGGAGGACTCGTACCTTTGGCGGGATTTGCTGCACAGTCCGTGACATGACGCCTCAAACTGTGCGGCCACTCTGCGTGGCTTTTCCTTTTTCATTCTTCTGTATATTATTCGTGTCACCTACTTCGATGCGTGAGCTGTTAAGCCGATTGTGCCATAATTGTCGCACTTGTCAGCTCTTTAAGTCTTCGGAATCGTGTGGATGATATTTTTTCCGAAAGTCTTACGTATGTCGCTGGACTCAAACATTCTACACACCAACGCCAATATTACTTTTGTTGCCATTTCCTCCAATGATCTTGAAAATTCTGTTGGAGTATTGTCTAGTCCTTCTGCCTTAGTTGATTTTAAGTCTCCAAAAGCTCCTATAAATTCTTATTCTAATACCGGATTCCCCATGGACATGTGTTTCTCCTTCTATGAAGTCCACAGATAAGTCTTCCCCATCATGGAGGCCCTCAATGTAGTTTTTCCACCCATTCAGACTCTCTTCTGCATTCAACAGTGGAATTCCCGTTGCAGTCTTAATGTCACCGGCCTTGCTTTTAGTTTCACCGAAGGTCACTCTCCTATATGTATTTATTCACATTTTTCTTGCAACTTTTTCGCCATACTTTCCTTGCATTTCCTTTTTATTTCATTCCTAGGTCAGTTGTATTTCTGTATTCTGAATTCCCTAAACATTTTTGTAATTCCTTCTTTCAAAGTATTTCTTATGTTACCCATGGTTTCTTTGCAGTTACCTTCTTTTTACGTACAGTTTTCTTTCCAGATTCTTTCGTTCCCCTTCATAGAGTTCTCCTTTCCTCTTCAACTGCTCCTGTGTATGCCTTACAATCTAGTATCTGATTACCTATCCTCTACCTCACCATGATTCAATCTGAGGCCTGAATCGTTGACAGTAACTCACTCACTGCTATACCTTTAATTCCTGACAAATCCTACTCCCTAAAGGACAATGGCTGTAGCTGGAGCAGAAAGCGCTGAAAGTCGCTAATAAACTGCTCAAGTGGAGCAGTTCATTATCATTATTCTGAGTTCCTGCTCCATGTACAGCCATTGTCCATCCACATGGTTTTGAAAGTTTGAAGATGCTCAGGTGTTAAGTAAAACCGTTCACTTCATAACAATCGTGCCTTTGCGATCTAGCCTGTTTTATAATTAACTTCACATGTTTTCGGTGGCTTCCGCGTTCGGGGTCAGCGTTCAGTCAAATTCTTCGTTTCTTACCATGTTTTACCATGATCAGTCGGTTTGGTTTCTATTGTTGGAAGCCTTCATCAGAGCAATGACAATAATTACAGTTAAAAGACATGGTGGAGGACATAAAAAACCCAATAACAACAATAAGCCCAATAATTCCCGCTTGTGATACATTCTGTCAATCCTAACACCATCATACACCTTCAAGAGCTATTACACTTACACCGTTCTACACCTAGGTTACTTATCGTGGGATAGTGATATGGACGTACAGAAGTGGCGATAAATTGCTTACACAAGGTTCACAACAACAAACATTGACGGAGTGTCTATCTGCTGTTTGAGAGTGCGCACGAAGCACTCCACTTCTCCATTTAATTTAGGGTGAAAAGTAACATGGATCATGTGAGGATTGCCGTTGCATTCATGAACACAACGAAAGAAAACCTGTTATATGCATCGATGACAGTCAACCAATGAATGTTACAGTAGGGTCCCGCAAAGTCCAAACTATCATTCTGATAAGGCACTTCTGGTTTTGCCAATCAAAGTAAGAAACATTGACGATTGGCTGCCTGGTGTTCAGCACAAGCATGGCACAGCACCATCATCAGTTCTATTTGAGTGTCAGTTGCGAACCAAGTGCAGTGCCTGCAAACCAATAGTTTCGTTCAGATCACGCCCCAGTGACCACGCCCCAGTGACCCAAGCTGAGTACATGTCTCTGGAATGTATTTGCTATCAGAACACGCTATTGTTCTGATTCAGTGCACTGCAAAATAGCACCGTGAAGCACTGATAATTTATCCTGACATGTAAAGTGTAGGCGGATCACTAGGCTAATGATTCGTTTCACTGAGTGAGGCCAACCCGCGCAGACGTAGCGCTATAAAATCTGCAAGTATCAGTCTGCCGATGCCTGGACTGCCTTAAGGTGATCTACGGGAAATAGGTCGACAGCATCCCACTCATGTGTATCGATGTGACAATATGACGTTTCAAATGTGTCAAAGTCTGCATCCGGTCCCACCGTAAGGGGCGAGAGTGTGTCTGGATTGACATGCTTGGATTATCGTACTGATAATGCGAGAGAATAAGAGCCCACCGTGGCAGTTCTGAGCACCTCGGTTTGGAATAGATTTCGCTGGCCTGAAAAGTGATTGCAGCAGTTTTGGTCAGTGACTAGGTAGAATTTTCTTCCGTACAGGTATGGGCGAAATTCAGTTACTCCAGAAATGATTGCAAGAGCCTCCTTCCCCTCTTTTTGGTCTGATCTTTGTTGAGAAGTCTGGAGGCGAAAGCTATTGGTCTGTCTGCAGAACCAACGCTGTATGAAAGTACCACCCAATGTTATACAAGGATGCGTCTTTGGTCAATACGGCAGGTTTGCCAGGATCGAAATGGACTGAACCGTGCGCGGCTAGTGTTCGTGCCATTATTGCTTGACATCTTGTCTTGGCGGTACTCCTGTCTCGTTTCTTATTCGATTTACAGACATCACTAAGTTTCTGGCTTGCCTGCCCGTCAGTGGCAGCAGCAGCACTTATCGATAACAGCACTGTTGTGCTTTCTTTGGAGCGACCATTAGTATTTCCAGGACGTCGTGTGTCACATGTTCAGTGGGGACAGACCGGCAGTGAGGTCAGGACAGCCAGGGCTGGCCCAACTGTTGCTGGCACACATGACTTCAGTGGGGGCGACCTCGGATGGTCGTTCGGTCGGTCGTCTCATCGGATGACGTGTATCTGGTCGCCGACCGCTTCTAGGCGCTCTGTGTGTGTGTCGACTTGTGATTCCTCCTAGTTGTTCCACATTGACTGATTTTAGTAGTGTTCGAGCTGTTGTGGAAGTGCTGCGTGGAACCGTGTGTAGCTTGTGTGGTTTTGACTGAGCAGTTAATTTAATGACGTCTGCATGCTGGGTTGAGGCAGCGAGGAAGTCAGTCTCTGCAGCGCGAGGCCATGCCAGGACTGCTGACGGTGCGCATGCACTGTTGGGTCGTGAGGTGCTAGCTGCAAGAGTTACAAAGTTCGTTGCCCACAGAACATGGACGTTTAAGTTGAGTGATCAGTTACGAAAATTCAACTATTGTGACATATCTTCGTGTGAAGAGAGGTGCTAAGCACAGAGAAAACCAGGAAGATAGAGTACAGCATGAAGTACCTATGCTTTGCGATTCAGAAAGTAGTAGAGTATTTGTAGTTTTTTTGTTTTCTTGTTACTTGTCATCGGGTTTGCATAGATGAATTACGCATTGTATTTTTATATATGTATTTTTCAGTATAGCCTCCTGCTGACAGCAGTTGTTTGGAAGAGGGAGGAAGGTGATAGTGATCCCTGTCCTCAGGTCACTGAAAGGGAGAGCGTTGGCAGTGATTCATGTCTTCATCATCGGAGTGGACGCCTTATGGGTGCAGCACCTGGATGGGGGTGTGTTGTACTCAAGACAGGAAGGTGTGCTTTGGCGAGTCACCAGTGAGCATTAAGGTTGGTATAGAAGGTATGGGAAATGCGGAATGAAGTGTGGAGGCATGAGTAAGTGTTCAAAGAGAGGCAATGTGCAGAGGGCAAGGGAATCCTCAAGGAAGTTGCAGGAGAGTATAAGAAATTGCATGAGGCTTATGAGACGCTACAGAGGCAGGTAGGACAGATGGCGGAAGCGGTGCCACGGGTAAGACAGAAACAAGGATGGCTGAACGCAGAGGAGAAAATTTTGAAGACAGTTTTTGGAACTGCCAACGAAAGGGATATAAAAGAACTGAACAACATAGTGGAAGCAGTGAGCAGCTGGCAGAGGAGAGTAGAGCAACGGAAGCTTGGCATGCAACTCAGATAAGAACATTGGCAGAGGAAGTCCCGAATAGTACATGGTTGCTCCGTGAATTAGCAGTGCAGATAGTGGAATACGCTAAGTCGTCGGAAGACGTAATAAATCGTAACCTGGGAGCCTGACAGGGGCGTCTGGAAGTCCAAGATAACATTATGGTGTTAACAAGACTTCTGCAAGGAGTAGCCGACAATGTGTGGGATGCACGGGAGTAATAACGAATTTGCGGGGAAGCGCTGCATCACGCATTGCAGGGCCAGATAAGTACAGGTTTGTTACCGGCGGACCAATATTTACGCACGTTGCACAAGGTGCAGAAGGAACTACCGTCAACGTTATATTTAATAATGGAGCCCAGAGAGCAAAATTTGACGTTTTCCTACTATGTTGCAACACTAAGGGTATCAACTGACCGCGCACGAGTGTATATTTTTGGTTCAATTCCCAGTTATGGGGAAGAATGGGAGATTTGAGTGTTACACTTTCCACCAGTATCATGTGAAGCGGGGAGCGTTGATCAATTTTGTGGAAGTGTAAACTAAGTAGGTATTCCTGATTTCAGCATCTAGCAACCAGTAAGGCGAGATGACAAGGGAGGAATTATGAAGCTGCCACAGAGGGGAGGTGACGGTATGTCAACCAAGGATGGTAAGCACCAATCGGTATACATGCACAGTGCAGTTATTTTTAGTTAGGGGGAAAGGAACAGACTGTCCTAGGGGCATCACGGAGCAAAAATTGAGCTTGCAACGGGTCGGGATGCATTGGATCTTCTCCGCGTACGAGAATTTGGTATTAGTAGCAAGTTGACTTGAGCAGGGAGTATATGTAGAAGCGAAATGAATAGAGCTTGAGGGGAGCAGAATTTTAATCTGGAACTGCATGTAACATGTGATTCTTGAGTTTCTCCCGGCGTGTTTGATAATCAAAATATCCACCGGTGTACTGCTGGTATACAATGTCAAACGGGTACAATATTTCGGCGATCATACATGTCGTCATCATCAGGTGAACTGACGGACTGAGCTCCGTGAACACCAGAGGCACACTCGACTGATGTATACGAGCAAGTCGGAGGTCGCTGAACATTATTTGTCGGTAAATCACGCCATAGAGTATGAACGCACGAGGATTCTGGTACATATGTCGAGATACTGGGACAGTGTTGTTAGAGAGGCCATCGAAATTCGCACCAACGACGACCTCATAAACCGTGACTGTGGCTACAATCTTGGCAAGGCTTGGGAACCAGCGATTGGGTTCATCAAGAGGAAATCGAGCAAACGTATAGTTGTGATGGCCACGGCGGGCAGAGCCATCACTCTGACGTCATCTCAGACGCCGTCGCAATCTCTTCCACCGCGCGACCGTGGCGCGGGGGGCGGACAGCAGAGGGAGTGCGCCGCGGGCGGAGGGTGTTTAAATCGGACGCCGCCGCGATCGAACCCAGTTCCCTCTGAGCAGCCATAGCGTACGGATCTCCGTGCCGGCACGTTCACAGGAGCTCAGACGGTCAGTTCACCTGATGATGGCGAAATGTATGATCGCCGAAATATTGTGCCCGTTGGACACTGTAGACCGGCAGTACACCCGTGGATATTTTGATTGCATGTAACATAATAGGACCAACTTTCCAACTGCCAGTGTTAATTTCAGGAGTCACGCAACTGAATGCAGCCACAGCTGTACTGGCAAGAAGCCAATTTAGAGTTTTTGCCAAGGCAGAATCTGACCTTTTTAAATCAAACTCTGGAGTCAGGTCTGTTGAGATACGTAAACCAGTTCATTTTAAAGCAAGAGGGGCGCATATTAGCCACACAGCTTGTGCAACACGTCTCTTAGTATAGGGAAAAGCAACGGCAAATAACGATCATTTTGAGAACCTCTGTGCCAAGTGCCAAGTGTCTTCTAACAGTAAGGAAGTATGTCAAAGGGGACGAATAAAACAAAGTAAAGGTCGACGTGGGGACCGGATCTTTGCAAAGAGGTAATGATGTAGGAGCACTACCTTTTGGGCTAGGAAAAGTCAGTTTTGGTGCAATATTTCTGAGAACGCAAGCTACAGCCAGGCGCAGGCCTGTATACAGTGAGTTACGTTCACCAGCTGTTGCGAAGTAAAACAGAGGCCACAGGGGTGTAGAACCGCTGGAAAAAGTACACGCAGACGTTTGCATGGCGCAAGTCACAGGTAGGAAGTGCCAACCTAATTGTTATGAGTACGTGACCCAGAGCGGCACGTTTAGCAAAACAGAGGCGCACAGCCACTTATAAACAGGTGCCGGTTCAGTAACAAAGCATTCAAGTCCTGGACGGTAGGTCATGTCACACCACCGGCTACACGCAGCAGCAGATGGGGCGCCAGCGTTCTAGTCCACGGCGGGTAGCTGGTTTGGCGCTGGGTCCGCAGCCAGCCAGCGGCGAGCGACACCACAGCTCGCTACCGCGGGCAGACTTCTTCGCTCCCTGCACACTCCGGAGGCATCCCGAGGCAAGGGCCGCAGATTTGGACATCGGATTGCAGGCGCTTGTTGTCGCCCGCGATCTGAACGACGACGCTGAAGAAACCGGTAGCGAGCCACCTGCAGCTCCCAGCGGGCAGCGCTGAGGTGGCAGGGATGAAGACCGCTGAGTTGTCGACCGGCACATCCTGACGTAGCGACCGTATGAGGCCGACACACAGCAGTGCGTACACAGTCACTGAGGCATCCATTCTGCGCCAAGCCGTTTCATAGTCAGCAAAGTGGTGTCCTCAGCATTGCGGGACCCGGTGACGCAGACCGAGGGGAATGTGGCACTGTAACTGGAAACAATAAATCACTTCGGAAACTCAGACGAGTCTTAATACGGCGCCTTCTACCATCTTCCCGCTACATTTGGTGTTGCTGTTACATTCTGTGTCAGAAGTTGCTACTACAGCTGGTTCATTGACTGCATCTGTAACTAAAGAAACTGATTTAGATGGAGCGGTGTTGCCACAGGCGCTTGCGTTTGTAGCGCTGCTAACTGTGAGGCAGTCTAATGAGGGATTTGGAAAGGTAGGTTTGACGTGGTAAATGAATGCTAATACAAACACGTAAGCTAATCTATAAACTATGGCAGCACAGCAAGTAATAAGCAAAGTTGGAAAGCACCAATCTGTAACAAAAAATTTCCCTCAGGCACGAAATGTTACCGAGCAGGCAAGGAATGAAAAGCAAAGGGACGTAGTAAATGGTGCAGCTCTGTGAGTCCCGAATTCTCATCGCTAGATGATGCATACATGTTATCCGACAATTACTCGTGCACATCATATTTGATTTAGGTGCCCTGAGGTGGATGGAGGAACTGTGACAGTACCAACAAATTAGTCTCATTGTGTTACGATAATTAAGTTCTACAGGAACTTGTTGGATGTGCTTGCAGACATATACAACTAATAAGTGGCCTTTCAAAGCGTATGGACTGAATACAATTCAACAAGACTATGTATGTTCTGGTCGCCACACTGTCAATCACTTGCCCCCGTTCAAGGATATAGGCGACTCCACTTGCAGGCTGTCTCCCAGATTGGCCTCTGCAACGAACTATAGCTACAAACAGCATCCCTGGAAGTCTGTAATGGTGCTGTCATACGCCAACGTCGAACATGAACCGTCCGTTGCCGTTTGTGGCCACTGCTTTTCACAACGCGGAAGTCAGTCTCAGTGACGGCGGCGAAGAGGTTGCTGATTGGACCGCGCTTGTGTTTGGTGGCGAACTTCAAAGGGCAGGTGAAAATTGCCGGAGAGTGCCAGCTCCGTTGCGTCCATTAACGAGGGCACAATAGTAACAATACCAAATAAAACAAGACTAATGCATTCAGGTAGCCTTTCTACTTTGGATGAAGAACCAAAGGGAAACTTCAAGGAGCACGGACATTGTGGTAATGCAATGGCGAATGTTGAAAATTTATGCTGGCTTGGGACTCGAACCGGGATTCACCACTTCTCATGAGCAGCTAGCCTAACTGCCTTTTTGTTGTTGGTGGTGGTGGCGGACGTCTGATGACACCGAACACCGATTTAGGCTCTTCCTTCATATACTCGCAGTTTTTTTTTTTTGGGGGGGGGGGGGGGCAGCATTTCAGACGCATTGCACACTGCAATACAGCTTCCCTCATATGTTAACTCCCACTCTGAAATTCTTGATTCATGTAGGACATGTTCTGTAAAAGTTCAACAGCATCTTCACGTTTGGTTCAGTGCGGATTTGCTAATATCGTCCGGTCACCTATGGAAATAAATACTTTGCGAGTAAGGGGTTAATGGACGAGGAACGCAGTGGTAAGTTAGATATTTGAGACAGGCATGGACTGTGTCCTCATGGCCGAAGCAGCTAAGCCAACCGCTCATAAGAAGCTGTAAATCCGGGTTCGAGTTCCAGGGCAGTAAAAAGTTTCAACTTAAACCATTGCATTCCCACAGTGCCCTCTGCAGCTGGATGTCGAGAGTATCCCACCCATCGTTTCCCGTTATTTCCCTATCCTCTACTTCACATTAGTGTATGCACCAGCCACCTCATTGTGAGTGGTTTCTGTTCTGTTGTAGATGTCCAACAGAACAGGCACACCTCACGTACATACGTTTCTAAACATTTATACGACCATCAATGATGTGTATGTTTACCACTGACATCTTGTCTTCTGAGTGCTTCACTCTCTTGTCAGGCAGTGTATGTAAAGAATAATTTTCATTAGGAGGAACCTACAAATGGCCTATGCAGCCGATTCACTTTATATAAGTTACATCTGATTATTGGGCATGGTCTCATATTTTTAGCAAACAAGTTCAATTTGAAACGTTAGAGAATGAGAGATGAACGCTCGAAACTAATTACGTCTAGATTAAATTATATAATTCTGGAATTAATTTATATAAAGTTTATGAATAAATGTAAGATTAACATTTTACAAGGAACTGCAATATTATTGTCTATATATTTCAATGTATGAGATTTTTAACTTCCTGCAATGCGATTTTCTGATGCATAATTATTTGATAATTAGTAGATAATTACATATCTTAATCTCTGAAATAACTGACTGTAGTACATCATCACTTTTAGGAAAACTACCACTAACAATTCTTTCTATAGTTTTCTCACTGTAAACAGCAAGATGTTTTCTGTGATGACAGGCCGAGCGGTTCTAGGCGCTTCAGTCTGGAACCGCGCGACCGCTACGGTCGCAGGTTCGAATCCTGCCTCGGGCATGGATGTGTGTGATGTCCTTAGGTTAGTTAGGTTTAAGTAATTGTAAGTTCTAGGGGACTGATGACCTTAGATGTCGAGTCCCATAGTGCTCAGAACCATTTGAACCTTTCTGTGATGATAACACAAACATTCACGTGGACGGGAGAAGGGGAAATGTTTCTGAGGTACAGAATGTTCAGAAATATCCTAAAATAAAGTAGCGAAGTCCAACTTGTTGCATGATAAGACTGATTTGTAGTAAAAGAAACTAACATATTTTCTTTATATGGTGTAGAAAATTGTGTAGTTCTCACACCTTTGCATAGGCACTCTGAAAAACTTGTAGACAGGCCGGGTATGAAACTCAACTAAAGCATGTATATTGAGACGTTTTTCCATAAATCAATACCATAAAATCTAACAAAGAACTGTACCGACATGTTTGGTCAGGTAGATCAGAACTCTTTAGTCAGCGGTGTACCAATTGCAAGGCAAATGGGTAAACAGCACTATGCGGAAGGTAATACGCCAACATCCTGTACATCTCATTAATCCATAAGATGTCCAAGCTATAATTCATATTGACCTCTGCCACCCCGTCAAGTTAAACCGGCCTGTGCTACAACACTATGTAATTGATCCTAACTTACGTATGTAAGTCTCTCAATGAAGCCTCTTTATAGGGGATGGAAAAATACTCAGTCACAAGAATCATGCACAGGCCGTTTGGTAATTCCTCTAAATAAAATTCATCAGTATACATCTGACTAGAAATTATGTGCGAGTAGGTATTTTCAATGACTGCTTAACAGTTCCTCCTATACTTTCCCCCCACTTACCGTTGGTCTGCTGACCCTTAACATAGCTAAGGTTCTGTCCATAAACAGCATGAATTTACAAAGCAAAGTTCGCTTCGTACACAGGTTGTCTATTACACACACCAGGTCCTGCGAAGCGTGGATGCACAACAGCAAACAGATTCTATAAACTTAGTTTTCTGGAAAGTGCTCAGTGTTGTGCCACTCTGATGACTATTCACGAAGCCACGAAAATATGAGATTTCTCAGATTTGTGACTGACGCTAAGATTTTTGAGTAATAGAGCCTGGAATGTTATTGCGGACAATAAGAAACTAAGGTAGAACCCCAGAGAAGCGTGACAAGACCGCGCGTGTTCTCCTTGAACGTAAACGATAAGGCCGATCGTATTGGCAGCAAACTGAGACAGTTCGCTGTGTGCTAAAATGTGTCGTCGTTCCAGGACGGCGGGGGAATTCAGGATGACGTCGACGGAATTATTTGTTGCATAAAAAGGCAGCTTTCTTAAAATGCGGATGGATAAAAGGTAATTCAAATGTGTAAGAGAAACATTCCTGTATGTTGAAATAGTTCGTGAATTAATTTGCGTCGAAGAAATTTCGGAGTGATGTTACCGAAAAACTTGAAATGAAACGAGAACATAAATTCTGCTGTGAGAGAAGTTAATGGCTCTCGATTGTTATTTGAGAGAAATCTGAGAAAATTTACCCAGTCATCTACATCTACATCTACATCTACATCCGTACTCCGCAAGCCACCTGACGGTGTGTGGCGGAGGGTACCCTGAGTACCTCTATCGGTTCTCCCTTCTATTCCAGTCTCGTATTGTACGTGGAAAGAAGGATTGTCGGTATGCTTCTGTGTGGGCTCTAATCTCTCTGATTTTATCCTCATGGTCTCTTCGCGAGATATACGTAGGAGGGAGCAATATACTGCTTGACTCTTCGGTGAAGGTATGTTCTCGAAACTTCAACAAAAGCCCGTACCGAGCTACTGAGCGTCTCTCCTGCAGAGTCTTCCACTGGAGTTTATCTATCATCTCCGTAACGCTTTCGCAATTACTAAATGATCCTGTAACGAAGCGCGCTGCTCTCCGTTGGATCTTCTCTATCTCTATCTCTTCTATCAACCCTACCTGGTGCGGATCCCACACTGCTGAGCAGTATTCAAGCATTGGGCGAACAAGCGTACTGTAACCTACTTCCTTTGTTGTCGGATTGCATTTCCTTAGGATTCTTCCAATGAATCTCAGTCTGGCATCTGCTTTACCGACGATCAACTTTATATGATCATTCCATTTTAAATCACTCCTAATGCGTACTCCCAGATAATTTATGGAATTAACTGCTTCCAGTTGCTGACCTGCTATTTTGTAGCTAAATGATAAGGGACCTATCTTTCTATGTATTCGCATCACATTACACTTCGCTACATTGAGATTCAATTGCCATTCCGTGCACCATGCGTCAATTCGCTGCAGATCCTCCTGCATTTCAGTACAATTTTCCATTGTTGCAACCTCTCGATACACCACAGCATCATCTGCAAAAAGCCTCAGTGAACTTCCGAAGTCATCCACCAGGTCATTTATGTATATTGTGAATAGCAACGGTCCTATGACACTCCCCTGCGGCACACCTGAAATCACTCTTACTTCGGAAGACTTCTCTCCATTGAGAATGACGTGCTGCGTTCTGTTATCTAGGAACTCCTCAATCCAATCACACAATTGATCTGATAGTCCGTATGCTCTTACTTTGTTCATTAAACGACTATGGGGAACTGTGTCAAACGCCTTGCGGAAGTCAAGAAACACGGCATCTACCTGTGAACCCGTGTCTAAGGCCCTCTGAGTCTCGTGGACGAATAGCGCGAGCTGGGTTTCACACGATCGTCTTTTTCGAAACCCATGCTGATTCCTACAGAGTAGATTTCTAGTCTCCAGAAAAGACATTATACTCGAACATAATACGTGTTCCAAAATTCTACAACTGATCGACGTTAGAGATATAGGTCTATAGTTCTGCACATCTGTTCGACGTCCCTTCTTGAGAACGGGGATGACCTGTGCCCTTTTCCAATCCTTTGGAACGCTTCGCTCTTCTAGAGACCTACGGTACACCGCTGCAAGAAGGGGGGCAAGTTCCTTCGCGTACTCTGTGTAAAATCGAACTGGTATCCCATCAGGACCAGCGGCCTTTCCTCTTTTGAGCGATTTTAATTGTTTCTCTATCCCTCTGTCGTCTACTTTGATATCTACCATTTTGTCAACTGTGCGACAATCTAGAGAAGGAAGCACAGTGCAGTCTTCCTCTGTGAAACAGCTTTGGAAGAAGACATTTAGTAATTCGGCCTTTAGTCTGTCATCCTCTGTTTCAGTACCATTTTGGTCACAGAGTGTCTGGACATTTTGTTTTGATCCACCTACCGCTTTGACATAGGACCAAAATTTCTTAGGATTTTCTGCCAAGTCAGTACATAGAACGTTACTTTCGAATTCATTGAAAGCCTCTTGCATAGCCCTCCTCACACTACATTTCGCTTCGCGTAATTTTTGTTTGTCTGCAAGGCTTTGGCTATGTTTATGTTTGCTGTGAAGTTCCCTTTGCTTCCGCAGCAGTTTTCTAACTCGGTTGTTGTACCACGGTGGCTCTTTTCCATCTCTTACGATCTTGCTTGGCACATACTCATCTAACGCATATTGTACCATGGTTTTGAACTTTGTCCACTGATCCTCAACACTATCTGCACTTGAGACAAAACTTTTGTGTTGAGCCGTCAGGTACTCTGTAATCTGCTTTTTGTCACTTTTGCTAAACAGAAAAATCTTCCTACCTTTTTTAATATTTCTATTTACGGCTGAAATCATCGACGCAGTAACCGCTTTATGATCGCTGATTCCCTGTTCTGCATTAACTGATTCAAATAGTTCGGGTCTGTTTGTCACCAGAAGGTCTAATATATTATCGCCACGAGTCGGTTTTCTGTTTAACTGCTCAAGGTAGTTTTCAGATAAAGCGCTTAAAAATATTTCACTGGATTCTTTGTCCCTGCCACCCGTTATGAACGTTTGAGTCTCCCAGTCTATATCCGGCAAATTAAAATCTCCACCCAGAACTATAACATGGTGGGGAAATCTACTCGAAATATTCTCCAAATTATTCTTCAGGTGCTGAGCCACAACAGCTGCTGAGCCCGGGGGCCTATAGAGACATCCAATTACCATGTCTGAGCCTGCTTTAACCGTGACCTTCACCCAAATCATTTCACAATTCGAATCTCCGTCAATTTCCTTCGATACTATTGCACTTCTTATCGCTATAAACACGCCTCCCCCTTCACTGTCCAGCCTATCTCTGCGGTATACATTCCAATCAGAGTTTAGGATTTCATTACTGTTTACGTCTGGTTTCAGCCAACTTTCTGTTCCTAGTACTATATGGGCGTTGTGACCGTTTATTAATGAGAGCAGTTCTGGGACCTTTCTATAGACGCTTCTGCAGTTTACTATTAGCACATTAATATTGTTATTCCTTGTTGCATTTTGCCTACTCCTGCCTTGCCGCGTCTCAGGAGGCGTCTTGTCGGGCCTAGGGAGGGAATTCTCTAACCTAAAAAAAACCCCATGCGCACTCCACACGTACTCCGCTACCCTCGTAGCCGCTTCCGGCGTGTAGTGCACGCCTGACCTATTCAGGGGGACCCTACATTTCTCCACCCGATAGCGGAGGTCGAGAAATTTGCACCCCAGCTCTCCGCAGAATCGTCTGAGCCTCTGGTTTAAGCCTTCCACTCGGCTCCAAACCAGAGGACCGCGATCGGTTCTCGGAACGATACTACAAATAGTTAGCTTTGATTCCACCCCGCGAGCGAGGCTTTCCACCTTCACCGACTCCGCCAACCGCCTGTACGAACTGAGGATGACCTCTGAACCCAGACGGCAAGAGTCATTGGTGCCGACATGAGCAACAATTTGCAGTCGGGTGCACCCAGTGCTCTCTATCGCCGCCGGTAGGGCCTCCTCCACATCTCGGATGAGACCCCCCGGCAAGCAGACAGAGTGAACACTGGCCTTCTTCCCCGACCTTTCCGCTATTTCCCTAAGGGGCTCCATCACCCGCCTAACGTTGGAGCTCCCAATAACTAATAAACCCCTCCCCCCGTGTGCCTGCTCGGACCTTGTTGAAGGAGCAGCCACATGTCCACTCACAGGCAGAGCGGGCGATGCCACACGGCCAGCCTCCACATTGACCCTCCGCCTCGTGCGCCGCGAACGCCGCTGAACCCGCCACTCCCCTTGGGGAGAGGGTGGCCCAACCGCGCCCGGTACCCGCGAAGATGTCTCGACAGCAGGGACAGTGGGTGAAGCATCTAACACCTGGGGTGCACCATGCGACGCACCAGACTCCCCACTGCCGCTACACTCCGAGGCAGCAGCCTGAAGACGGCTGACCGCGGCCATCAACACGCTCAGCTGTTCGCGAAGAGTGGCCAGCTCCTCCTGCGTCTGTACACAGCAGCCACACATCCTAGCCATCCTAAGAAATCAATTTACTATAGAGTGTTAATCAGCTTTTAACTAGACTGCTAATTCACTAAAGGCGGTTATTATTGACTAAACTGTGATTGCTAACCACTTCTTGTAGAAACAAGGAAAATAGCACTACCTGTCTCTGGACGGTATTGAAAACAAACACTAGCACTACGAGCACTATGGCTGACTAAAGGGACTCTCTCTGACTGTATTCAAAACAAACACGAGATCTATGGAACACTTAATAGCACTCTACTATTAAAGCTTCCTAAAAGCAAAAACACGCAGAAGAAGAAGTGACAAGTAAGAAAAATACAGATAATACTTAAATTAAGGTAGCTCGCTGCACAGCAGACGTGAAGCAGACGGCGGTTAGGGCGACACTGACACTACTGGCACTATGGCTGACTAAAGGGACTCTCTCTGACTGTATTCAAAACAAACACGAGATCTATGGAACACTTAATAGCACTCTACTATTAAAGCTTCCTAAAAGCAAAAACACGCAGAAGAAGAAGTGACAAGTAAGAAAAATACAGATAATACTTAAATTAAGGTAGCTCGCTGCACAGCAGACGTGAAGCAGACGGCGGTTAGGCCGAGACCGTCCAGATACTTCTTGTAGGACCTGTTACTTAATATTGCTCGTGTGCCTGAGACCCTACAGGTCGCATTACAGAAAGACATCGAAGTAAGTCAGATGATCCAGACCGTACATTTGACTATCTCATTCTGTCTCCAGCTACTGCTAACACTGAGTGTGTTCGACAATATTCTCGTACTTTTGTTGCTACTCTCTTCTGTATATGGGCCCTTCTTCATTCAGAACGTAAACATGTATTCCGTAAATCCTTCTACGATCTGCGTTTGACCTGATTCAATAACCAGTCCACCATTATGAAGTATATGCAAAGCTTTTAGCACTGCAGCTTGTTCAGCGTGGGTAGAGAAATGTAGAGGCTGATTGACGCTTTGCGTTAGAGGATGCAGAATGTTGTAGTGACATATCTCTCACTCACCTCTCCTCCAGGAACCCTCAGCCCAAGACCCGCTCTTCTCCCGACCATTGTGTTTAATTATCACTCGCCAAACTACAAACAGCCCGTATTAGTGGTGTCAGAAACAACTACATGTTCAAGTAAGACTTGTTTCAACGCTGTGTCAGCACTTAAAATTGTGAAATCACGTTGGTCGAGATAATTTTGAATGTAGCTATAGGCTGCAGTTAATTACACAGACGAGATTAACAATTTCAGTTTAAAGGGCAGTAAATATTTTTCCCAAAGTGACGTAATTTTTCCTCTCGCGTTCACTTATGTGGACCTTTTACTTACCGTTTTATAACTTAATATGAGGACTATCCACAAAGTACATTACGTTTTGGAATTAAAAATAAATAAAGTATTGTAATTTTTTTATTATATACAGGTGAAAGCCACACTTAAATACTACATTTCTACACAGTTGCCATTTAAATTAAGGCACTTATCGTAGCGATGGACGCGCTTGGAAATTCCTTCGTCGTAAAATTCGGCCGCCTGCGTCTTCAACCACGTGGTTACCTCTTCTTGAAGCTGTGCGTCGTCATCAAAACGCTGCATAGCCAACCACTTCTTCATTGCTGGGAACAAGTGGAAGACGCTCGGTGCCAGGTCGGAACTGTACGGCAGATGAGGAAACAACTTCCACTTAAAAGATACCAGAACTTCACGAGTGGCATTTGCCGTTTGGGCCTAGGCGTTGTCGTGAATCAGCAAGATCTGTGGACGCGAGAAAATGGAGAGCCAAGTGGAGAAAAAAACAACATTTTCGACACACTTTTCTGTTTAAATCCAGTAGATGGGTGCCAGCAGTGGAGCAGCCAAAGATTTGCACCGTGGATGAATACCTTTAGACAGACCACCGTAAGAAGATTGTTTCTCGTCCTGAGGAAGATCTCTCTAACGTTAATGACTCTCCACGTTCAGAACGCCTTGCGGGGATTGATAAAGATCGTTTAAACGCATTAAACCACCATGATGCACGTCAGTGTACTGGAGAACTGGGAAATGTTATACACCGTGGTCATTTCACTAACGTGCGACATTTGCATCCGATGGGTAAGGTTCAAAAATCCATATGCTGTTAGCCGAAACCACAGAAAGCAGCTGGTGAACATATGCGCAGCTGTGTTTGCTCGTTACCAGTTGTTTCGTGAACTACACGGACCACCCCTATTCTGTATCGTTGCGGGTGTCTTTATGCTAACATAAGGGGAAAAAAAAGAATGGCTGGACTCAAACAAAGTAGCAACTCTCCATACAAGGACCTGAACGCATCCGCAGAAGGCAATGTCACTCATCGAGTGGGACAGCGACTCAAGGGTGTGCTACGAATTGCATCCCTGAGGTGAAGCCATAACTTCTGACATTTATTGTAAAAAACTGAGACATCTTGCAGACGAAATCCATGAACAATGAGCAGGAAGACTGTGTGAAGTAATGCTAGTCTATGTTAACACCCACCGCGTTCTGTTAGAATGACAAAAAACACGCTACAGAAGCTGGATTGGAAAGTCATTCCTCACCCATCTCATTCACCTTTCCCGCTCTCTATAGGACAATGTTCAAGGCACGTATTTTCCACTCCGAATTTGGTTTGACAAGTCGTTCGCCTCAAAACCACGCGATTCCTACAGCCGCGAAATCGAAAATTTGCTCCAGTGTTGGCAGACTATTGTAAATAGTGAAGGAGAATATATTGTTGATGACTAACGCCTCTGTTATGTGTATCTGTTGTTGGAAAAAAAGGAAGAAGGAGACGGCTGTAGTCTGATATTCTGGATATAGACCACACAAACATCACTCTGGGATTAACAATTGGTGATAATGGCATGTAAAGAAGGGCTAAGAAACATATGATTCAATGTGATAAAATTGTTAAGATTCCAAAGGCGATTTATTAGCATAAAGGAACTGAGGTGTGAGCTATAAATCGCAGAAAGACATGGAATTCCATCTTTATAAAACAACTTTTGCTCAAGGCATAGTACACCGAACTATTTTATTTAATGAACTATCGGCCGTTGCGGTCGAGTATCACTGAAATTCAGCGATTTTGAGTAAACTCATAATGCTAGTCCTATCTGTACATTCCTTCACACACTGCCCTGATTTCATTTGTACTTATCAGGTAAACATTGTGATTAAAGCCACTTTGTCGTCCAAACGGTGCAATAAGCATTTTTGTGTATTCGCTTAAAATCGTGAAAGGTGCAACGTTATCCTAGCAAATCCACAATTAACAGACACAGACGCGACACTTACTGCTGTTAAAACAGTCTGTTGAAGTTTTACCACAGTTGGAACACACATAACATCAAGGAAGGCGTTTATGACATAACATCGTTCTGCCATAACGTAAATGGTTCTTCTTAAACCTTTTCTCCTTAATTACAAAATATTTATTATATTTTTGCACCCAAAGTATTAGTAAACTATAAAGGCACTTGCATCATAATAAACCGAATGTAAATAGAGCCAAAGTCATGAATGAAATAAAGTAAGACACAGCGTCTTCCTGTACAGAACTTCTTCCTGTTGATTTGTCTCAAAACTACACATCACTGCAACTTTGGGAGCTGAAAGTCAGAGAATATAAACACAGTATTTCATCCATAAAATGCATATATCTGTTGCTGACTGGTATTATGATTAGCACATTGCTTAACAAGCGACTATTTACCTGTAAGCGTAAAGAGTTACTAATTGTTGCACTTCACTTAATTTCACAATTCATGAATGTCCATTTACAATAATTACATCTTCTTGAAAAATGTACTTTCAAAAACTGTTACGATTGTAACACCGATGCTGCTACAATTGCTGAACTGATATTTTCTGAGTCGGGAAACAACAGTATTGGTTTTGTTACTTTATTATCACGTGTGGTAGTTTTCTCTGCAGCAACAACTATTGTAGCTTCTATGATACGTCAAATTATATAAGTACTGCCTTTCACACCAGTTTCCTCTTTTGCGCACTCATAAACCGGTGCGCCCCGAAGTGCACTGAGCACTTGCCCATAGAAAAACAATAGAATGACAAACTTGGTGTGCTTTTTTTATTGCTGCTATTTATTGCGGTACATATGCTCCATTTCATAGAAACGGCGTTAAAAATGAATATAAACGACGCAATTAGCAGTCATTAGGCAACGTACCCAGCAATGTAGCTTACTTTCGCTTGGCGCGCTTGTCTCACAGTGAGTAACAAAAATTATCAGCAGTATCGCTGCGGTTGCTACGTTTACATGCGACACATCTTCCGAGAGACGAAAACCGAATTTCGTGAACTGGTTTTCACTGTCATATTTACGTGATAAGGTCTGAAACGGATTTGCTAACACAGTTCATTACGCTGTGTGGAAAACAGCTGTACCAGTTTCCGGAAACCGGCTGCTAGAAACGGATTTCCAGAATCGAAAGTTGTTAATTCCCATCCTGGGGCCATAATATCGTCAGAAACCTTTTCACATGAATCACCAGAGCACAAATGGCAGCTCGCCAATGTGCTGCCCTTGTATACCATGTGTATGCCAGACTACCGTCATGTGGATGTGTGCATCTCCCTATCCCGTGGCTTTTGTCACTCACTGTATAAAAGTTCGTTTTTTGCCAGGCCTTCGAAGTTATATAGCAAACTCAATAAAATATATTTGCATTAAATACTTAATATAATTCAGGAAAGAAAAGAAAGTATTTAAGGAATTGAACTACAGAAATTCCAACTTCCTATGTTTCACACTGGCCTCACAACGGCCCGAAATGAAATAAATGAGTTTATTAGTTGCTTTAACCCAGAAAGTTATGCAATGTCAAGATAATTGAAAGCGACAGTGTGGAATTTCTACCCAGTGATGACGCTTTTTGGAATGTTCCTAGAATGCCGCTAATTGACGTGTGGGACTGAGCAGCTTGCCTCTTTGTACTCGGGTGAGGAGGGGCTGCCTAGTACATCGATCTCTGCGAAAGTCCATCGTTCAGAGTCAATTTACACTGCTCTCAGCAGGGCTTCTCCAGGAGTCACGATCAATACCTCGTGGCCCGAGACAGACAGGGCTTTCAGTTTTCTTTTACTTTTTACAAATATACAATGTGCCCTTCGCCACAGAAACATACAAACGAGAAACTTCCAAACGATAGTCAAACTCTTCTCATTTCCGAGCATGTTTACCGTTAGTGTACTGATTGCAGTGTACCTTGAGATAAATTGACCTTTGTGACCACTGGAGTAAGACCCGTATACCCCATCGTTGCCGTAATCTGGACGAAAAACCACGCCGAATAAATTGCAGGCATTCATAGCAAATGCATCTTTCTTGATTCATGTTGTAAGAGGATTTTGGAATATGCCAGTAAATCAGAGATCACCAAAGTTGTTATTTAATTCCATTTATTGAAAGGGAGATCCCTAAATTCTTGTTGTTAGTAACCCCTACCGGAAACCATTTTAATCGGCAGCTAACAAGTATGGAAAGAGTTTCACTATGTCTGGACAATTGTTGTGTATCTAGTAGAGGACAAGATTAACGTTTGTCATAGCTAATTGAAAACTTGGATCAGAAACGTAACTGTAATGATTACCCTAGATTTGTATTAAACTCCTATGCCTAAGTTCAAATTCACCAAAAATTGGTATCTTCCTTCACGTATAAGATACAGTATTGCAAAAAGTATGAATCTTTTTAAAATATCCTTTGTTTTTTTATATGACTCATTTTAACAATTTAATGACAAAAATTTAGATCGTTGACACTGTAAGCCCCAAAATATGCTTGTGTGTGAGGTTTAGGTTTCTTTTTGATGGATAAACAACTTCATTTAATTAGTTATTTACTTTTTACTCAGAAAATAGACAAAGGGAGCATGCGTTTCTGGCTTTTCCCAACGTGGTTACATGTACTGCATGCATCCTTGTGTCCTTCACGAGCTACGTCATTTTACCCGTCAGTACGGGCTCTTTCATGGCATTGAAGGACAGCTCGTACTAGCAACGCGTGTTATTTTCTTCGGAGAAGGGAGCAGAGTGCTACGTTAAAATTTTATTTCATATGATGGTGAACTTCTTCTATGGCGATGATTTCGTAGCAAATAATGGAATGCGAGTGGACAAATAATTCCCTGAGGGGATTATGTACTGGCACGCAGTACTGGCATAAGGTTGCCTTAGAGTGGGAGGACCAGAAAAAATAAGGACTGACTATCGTATCAAGGTTTTTAATAACACTCCTTAGTAATGGTAGCTTTACCGTTCAGGCCAAGAGGACCGTGACATGTTAAGACAAGACCATCCAATTAGTTTAAACAAATTAGAACAATTACAGATAATCGATAAAATTATCGCTATAAGTACAAGACTCAAGAGTGCCCCAAATAAGAGTTTTTTACAACAAGTATAATACGATATGAAAATAGTCTTCAAAACAGGCAGGCAATAAACACCTTTAGAATGTCTTGAACTAAAATAAAACAAATAATTTAGGTTTATCTAAATGGAGTTCGTTAAAATGGAAGAAAAACAAACTGCTTGATAGGAATTCACCATTCATCGGGCAATGTGTTCTGGACGAATGGCCTAGAAATTACTTAGGGCAGGCCCGAAACGCTGCTCACCACACACTTGCTTTTCTGAGCAACCAGTGGGTGCACGCCCCAGAGCGAAAATGTTAGTTGGTTGAATTGGCGAGGGGACCGACAGCGAGGTCATTGGTCCCCTCGGATGAGGAAAGCAAGTCCGTCGTGCCCTTTCAAAGTGACCACCCCGGCATTTGTCTGAAGCGATTTGCGAAAATCACGGAAGACCTAAATGAGGATAGCCGGACATGGGTTTGCGCCGTCGACCTCTTCGAATCTGAGTCCAGTGTGCTACCTCGCTAGGTCAGCGCAGACGTACAATTATAGGTTGATTAACATAGAAATAACTTTTAAGCAAAACGAGTAAAACCTTAATTACTTGGATTACAAGCTTGCAACATAGATAAAACAATTACGTTAACTCAATAAAAAGGCAACCACCCCCACTCAAACCTAACTGTAAAAAGGAGCAACGGCCAATCGAGATTCAGCTTCAAAGCACGCCACGAGGTGGAAACAGTAAATACTTCACCGTCGTGCGGGACGGAAAACATATATGGAAGGGAGACGTGGATGAGTTTATGAGTGCCGTGTGCTCGGTCAAAGGAATAATGTGTCCACTTCCGCTTCCGGTGCGGGTCGCTTGTGACAGGAAGCTGCTCAGCCAGACAAACTTGGAAGTCACACGGGTGGTAGAACAAACACCCGGCCCGTTGCCCCGCAGGCCTGCGCTGTCCGTGCTGCTTTACACATTGCCTCTCCAGATAAACGGGCTCAACGCCACTCGCGGAATGCGCGCCACTCTCTCTCTGTACGCCAAAGATCGTGTTCCAGGAGATATGGCACGAGGTATCGATCACGTAACAGTTCGTATAGTAAGGAGTAGACATCCTTCCAAGATCACACGCACAAAATTAATGACATGTGCGAGGTCTTATCGAGATAGACCGGTTTTTGACGTCTTAAAACAGGGTTGAGTAGTTGCTCATATTTAAATCAGTGGATCATAGTATTTATAGGACGCCATGGAGAAGCATAGAATGTGTGCGAAATTCGTATAGCTTATACTTGTCCTGGAACAGAATGAAGTTCATGATGTTTCGTAGTACAGGCAGAGGTTAATCAAACGTAGTAGTCACGAAAGGAGGTCGTAAAATGCTAAACCAGACAACGGATGAGTCAAAAGAAATCAGTCGTTGTAAATGATATTAACCCTACATTCATCATTTTCTTTGAGCTCTTGGTGTATGTTTTCCCCGTATTTTAATTTAATTGAATTTATTTTATTGTTTTATTTCAATTGAGGATGAGCTCTGCGACGTGTGTTAACTGCTAACGACTATAAATAATAGTCGCCACTAAGGCTGGCTATCTTGGGACTGCTTACATACTTTCGTTTCTTGCAAGTAGCTACCCCCACCACAAATAAAAAGACAACTATGTTATATTTGCTAAATGTTTGGAAGTAAGAAGTTAGTCAAAACCCCATTCTGTTATACGTATTTATAGAGATGCCGTTTTGCATTTCTGACATACGTAGTCGAGCGAGTGAAGATTTATCATGAGTTATCTCTGGAGAATTGTTATGGCCATGGAATTCACAGTTAATTGAATAAATATTGCGCTTCATGTTTGACTGATAGACAGCCGACAGCCATATTAGATACTTTATTCCATTTCCGTGAATCGTATATTACAAGTTTTCTCTGGAGGAATATTGTGTCCATCTAATTCGCAGTTCAATTAATAATTATTGCGCTTCATATTTAACTGACAGAAATCCGACAGTCACGTTAGATACTTCATTCCGTTTCCGCGAAGACTGCACACACTGAAAACAAATTACTATTGAAAGTGCGGAAAACGGTTCATGATCGGATGACACGCTTTGTTGCTATACATAAATTCCTTTCATCTTACAATGCTAATTTGGAAATTCTATTTACGATGATGCTAGCATCACACTCAAGCTCACAAAAAAATAGATTCAGATGGCTCTGAGCGCTGTGGGACTTAACATATGAGGTCACCAATCCCCTAGACTTAGAACCACTTAAAGCTGACTAACCTAAGGACGTCACACACATCCATGCCCGAGGCAGGATTCGAACTTGCGACCGTAGCAGCAGCGCGGTTCCGGACGGAAGCGTCTAGAACCGCTCCGCCACAGCGGCCAGCACACTCAAGCTCAGACATGCCAAAGCTGAAACAAAGTTAGCCGAAATATCCTCTGACATTCTTGATTGGTTCTTGCAAGGATGTCCATAACTTTATCTTCTGTAATTACAACGAGTGATGCAAAATAAATATGTAAAACATGAATTATCCAAAAATAAGCTAAAGGGTTCCAAGAGCTCTCAGAAAGGGGAAAAATGTGCAAGAAGTAAGTATTCACCAACGACAATTTAGGAACATACTAGGTTACTGAATTAGGAATCTAGGAGGAAAGAGGAAGATTAACCATCAGATATTTGAAAGAAGGAGCACACACTCGGGGTACGATGACAACGCAACACAATTAACTAAAATACTATGACACTTTTAAGGACCAGCTTCTGAATTCCCTGAATTCCTTGGATATCTTGACTGTCAAACAACGTTGTTCGTAACTACTGAGACAGGTTTCTACCACATATGTTTTCCTAATAAACTGAAGCCTTTTAGTAGATTACATTACTACTTTCACGTGTTTGCTCTACTTAACGTCTATTCATTAAATTAATAGATTAATTAATAAGACGTTCGTCATCGTCACTACACTCACTGTATACAATTTTGCCAAATTAGTGATGATCTTTTCCACATCCAGTGGGAAGTACTCTTTATTCACAACTTTTCCTGTAAATGTGGGATAAAACCGGAATTGTGGTTAAGGTATTTAAGAAATTCATAGAGAACGTAAATCTGGGACGTTGTAGGTATTTTTCACTCGAGCTTCCCCGAAATAGCGTTCAATATCTTACCCACAGAACCACTTCAGTGTGTAAATCGTTTAGAAGCAGAAATCAGAGTGACATGCAACGGTCTTTTAAAACAAGCCCTTAGTTTCCTAACGATTTACGACGACATGTGAATTCACGCAGTTCCTGCCGATCAGATAACATTCTGGTAGTCGACTTTGTTGTTCAGCAGGTCAGAAATCTGAAGCCTTCGGTTGAGAGCGTGATGTATGGCTGTGCAGGAAGGAAGATGGCTCCCAGGAATAAACGCGGGGGTGCAGCAACTTGGCTGCCTCGCCAAATATTTGAACAAGTGCGGCATCAGGGAGGGGGGGGGGGGGGCAGAAAGCGCATGCCTTTTAGCTTTCGCTTGCCCGTCTTCCTTCTCCATTCCTCCTGCTCTCTCTCCAACTCCGTGCCTGGGAGCCACTAACCCGGGCGGCAATGTCTAGCGACTGCGCGATGCGTGTATCTGAACGTCGGCGTCGAATGCGAAGGATCTCCGGCACCAATCTGTAGACATTGTCAGAGCCTCCAACAGATGGTGGTCGACGTCAGCAAGTAGGCGCTGGAGGCTCCAGGTTCACCCACAAACGCAGTCGCGTGGCTGGCATTGAGATCCCCTTCAAGAATAAAAATGGCGGCAGTACCTCATCGGACGGATCTGTCAAAAATGACGAAAATTAGTGATGGAAATTGTAGTGTGGCACTGGTTACTTATCAGCAAAACGAAGTTTTCTTCATGAGGACAATTCGTCATAAGGAACTTTCTTTGGCCCTCCTTATCTACCGTCATCTTCAGCCAATATCATTGATGGACGCTAGATCGGTAATGGTCGATCAATAAATAGCAGAGGAGGCAAGTGGCGCTGAAATAAATATTCCTCACTAACATTCAGTCGGAAAAAGGGAATACAGACTGCGGCGTATCAAGTGTACTCATCAGAGAGAATTAAGGTAGAAATCTGACAATATTAATGACAGTCAGCCTGCTGGTTTGGATTTATATTAAAAAGAAAATTGTTCAAATGGCTCTGAGCATTATGGGACTTAACTTCTAAGGTCATCAGCCCCCTAGAACTTAGAACTACTTAAACCTCACTAACCTAAGAACATCACACACATCCATGACTGAAGCAGAATTCGAACCTGCGACCGGAGCGGTCACGCATTTCTAGACTGTAGCGCCCAGAACCGCTCGTCCACCCCGGCCATCTTGGATTTATATTGCCACTTGAATGATGCAAATTATGTGGCATTCGATGGAACTATTTATCTTTTATCTGGCCTGTCAACAGAGAAAGCATATGTGAGATAACCTCAGATATATCGGGCGAAAGCCGGACGCCACGACTAGATACTGAAAGTTCTATTCTTTAACATATTTCGTGAATTTTAAAGAGTTTTATACGTTAGAACCTAATCTCTAGACATTATTAAATGCTACGAGCTTGTTTAGTGATGCACTAAATCCTAGTCTTAATACGAAACTACTGAGGAGAATTATACACTGGGACTGAGACCTTTTAAGTTGTACCTGTAATTAAGCACAACGGATATTCTCAGCTCCCATTTTCGCATCTCAGTGACTCATGCAGCAACGAACTTCTCTTACCCACTGAAAGAAAATACATTTGCTTTCCTGCTTCTCACAAGTTAATCTTAACCTTTGTAAACGTACGTAATTACTGTACTGAGGAACAATGGAAGGAAGACAGGAGAATCTTTTTGCTTGGTTTGAAGAAACCGCTAAAGAATCTTGCGTGGATCACCACAATGTAAGCACAATCAGTTAATATATGTATAAGCGATCAATAGTTGAAGGCGCCGGCCTGTGTGGCAGACCGGTTCTAGGCGCTTCAGTCTGGAACCGCGCGACCGCTACGGTCGCAGGTTCGAATCCTACCTCGGGCATGGATCTGTGTGATGTCCTTAGGTTAGTTAGGTTTAAGTAGTTCTCAGTTCAAGGGGAATGATGACATCAGATGTTAAGTCCCGTAGTGCTCAGAGCCAATAGTTGAAGGCACAACCTACTCAGGGCAAACTACGGAAAATGACACAACAATTGCAATTTCCAAATGAACTAATAGAAAAAAATAGGGAGAAAGTATACGACGTTATAAAGAAAGAACACGGGGGAAAAATACGGGACAGGGCGCTTGTTGAAACACTTTTCGGACATTAAGCAAGTTACGAGTCAAGTACAGGACTTCGCTATTGAACGAGAGATAGGTTGAAGACCATTCGCTACATATAAAATGAAAAAACGAACTCTTTCGTTAGCAAATCCACGATTCCCTTCGCGGATCATTTAACACGCTCGGTACAGATATTCTCTCTATTGCGGCCACAAAGAGAAAGCGCAAGTGCCCAATATAAATCGTTTGCCTGCGGTTCTCGCAGCGGAACTTAAAGTCACGTTCCGTTACCAGTTTCACAGAGGCAAAGCACAAGTCTAATTCATGCTTGTTTGGATACCAAAGAATCTCCTTTTTGAGATATATCGACAGTATAAGAGCTTCTCTGTGTCTTCGTGCAATATGTCCGACGAAATCGTAAGAGCAGACTGAATTTTAATATCTTATATGCAGCTACCTCTCAATATTCGACACACAGTACAGAGAGAAAGTTAGAATCAAATTAACAGTCAGTTTATCTTGTTTACATTTCTCGATACGCTTCTGCGTTATAGCTAACACGTACACAAAAAAATACCTGGCTGGATTCAGTTATGAACGTGCATTTAATTACCCACATTTTAGGCACAAAACATACGCCCTACATCGGTTACTTGCACAATGTTTTGTGTATAAAGTCGTCTAGATCACTCAGAAAATTTTCGTTATTTATTACACCATTTCAGCTGCTCCCATCAGCACAACAAAACTTAGAACAGTTAAAACTATGTGCCGCAAATTATAACAACCAACTTCTGAACTGAGCGTGCCGTTAGTCGAAACGGCGTAATATTCGCAATGAGAGCAGTCATATCAAGGAAATGTATTTCCTTTATTCACATATGTAATGGACAGGAATCAATTTACATATTGAGGAACTAAAAAGAATAGCGGACGTCTATTAATTTTACGGCCAATTTCTTTTTTTTAATTTTTTTTTCCCTATTGTTTCTTTTTTCGCTGATTCTGTTCATAGCCTTATCAGTCAACCTACTTTCAATATCTTACTGCAGCTCATCACATCCCACGCTTTGATTCTCTTCTTTTCCGGTATTCCCACTGTCCATGATGCACGGCCATTCGATGCAGTTCTCCTATCGTATATTCTCAGAAATTTCCTCCTCAGCTTAAGATCTGTCTCTGATAAAATTAGACCTCTTCTGGCCGGAATGCTTCTTTGTCTGTGATATTGTCCGTTTAAATCGCTCTTCGCTCCGTCCGTCATGTGATATTTTGTCTCTCACGAATCAGAATCACTTAACATAATCTACGTCATGGTCACCATTTTTTACGTCCGTTAATCGCTCGTCTGATTTCTGCTTTTCTTCAATACTTCAGTCATTTTTCGATTTACTCTCAATCCGTATTTCTATACTCATTAGGCTGCCCTTCCTCTTCAAATCGTCCTGTAATTCTGCTTCGTATTCTTTGAGGAATGTAAGATTGAAGAACTGACGTGAAAGACTACGTCCCTGTTTTACATTCTTTTTAATACGAGCAAATAGTTCTTGATCACCCATTCTCATTGTTCCTTCTTAGTTCTTGTACGTATATTATCCGTATTTCAATACATCTCACTCCAATTTTTCTCATAATTTCGGGCATCATTCCCTGTTTTATATTGTCCAACTTTTTCCAAGTCTGCAAGCAGTATGAAGCAAATCTCGTTAAATATTGCATCCATTATCAATCGTAGCGTCTGAGCTATCTCTGGTTCCTGGTTTTCGAAAACAACACTAGTTTATACCTGGTAGTCAAAAGGAAAGTCAGGATTTGGTTACTGTTGTGGACGGGGCCTGAATCAGTTACTATTGGGTGCCTTTTACAGTTACACACAATTTATTTTAACCAGTAATTCCAGACTCAACAATAAATAAAAAGTACCAGACGTTATTGATGAAGGAATAAAGAACTGTGTAAATAATAGTGTTTTCAGTGAGTTACAATTTAGCAAATCACCATTAAATACAGATACAACAGGTAATGTTTTAAAAGCAAGCCACTGTGATCTGGGCAGAAGGCTGTACACGCCAGGAATGGCACTAAATTAAGAACTGTTTAAAGCTCGCTGCTACTTACAAATTACAGGTACTGAAATATTAAAGGCAAGTCACCACAAACACATCAGACAGCATCCGACACCAGGAATGGCAGTAAATAAGGTTTTAAGGCTTACTGCTAAAATACAAATACCAAACTAGAATTTCAAGGTAAATGACCACAATCACGGCAGAAGGCCTTACATGCCAGGGACGGCAATAATAATATAAAAATTCTGAACCTGCTGTTTTACAGCAAAGGTTAATTAAAAAACAAGCAACTGATCCAGATGGTGCTCCAGGAATCGCCTTCTGAGAAGGTCAGGCAACAAACACTTTGGCGAGTGATGAGATAGGCAGCCAACAATCGCATTCACTTCTCAAGATGGTAGCTCAGACTAGTGGCAGTCTAACGAATGACTCATGATAATCTCACTAAAGCTACCTGGCGTCCGATAAACCAAGTGCTACGACGGAACAATACGCCAAAGCCGGAACTGGCGGTCTGCAGTACGTCCCCAGAGCGCCCGGAACAAAACAGAAACCACTACCACCAGAGCAGAAGAATCACTCACTGGCCGCTGGTTGAACTTAACAAATATTAACAACTTGAACACAGTAAATAGTAATAAGAAGTCGAGGAAAGCTAATCAGATCCGCCTTCCCCAAACACGCCACTTAGTGCTCTTCACCTCGGCGACACTACGAGCAGCAACACGAACCCAAGACACTGGAGAACCGCGAGATATCACAACGGTGGAGGTTTCTCTACTTGGATTGAAATGCACTCATCTTAAACCTTGCTGGATCCGGATTACGACGGGCTCGTGCACCCTCGTGTCCACAGCCCTTCCATCCGACAGTCCACGCGTGCTGCCAGCGGTCTTGGTGTGTTCTCACACTGTGTGGACCTGCTCCTCATGAGTCCCCAACCGAACTGGCCCACTCACATGATCCGGAAAATAACGACGTCGCCCCAAAGATAGGGCAACAGTTACTACATATCGATAACCGCCGCTGCTGCCACTAGCGGACAGGCAACGCTCGCAAAACCGAGTGGCACCAGTCAACACGAGAAGAAGACAAACAACCACAACCATGCTAAGTAAACGATACTTTCTCGCCTCCAACGGAGGGCGAAAACCTACAAACATCACCAATGCGAGCCACAGCACGGCTCAATAGTTGTCATCTAAACTGATTCTGAATTTGCTTTCCCTTTTTTCTATATATAGTTTTTTAGGTCTCGCAGTTATCTGCCTTGCTGTCTTCGGTTGCGGATGGTATTTTCCGAAAGTCTGATAGTATGTCTCCAGACTCACTGATTCTGTATACCAGCTTGTATAGTCGTTTAGTTGCCGCTTCACCCAATAATTTTAAAAATTGCGAAAGAACTTTATATATCCCTTCGGCTCTGCAAAAACTCTATTCATCTCTGATTCTAATAGTGGAACCCATCTGTCTTCCACGTTGGCTCCACAATCACACCATCAGACAAGTCCCTCTTTCTACTTATCCGATCTCTCCTCTGTAGTTTATAATGCAATTACCCTTGCACTTTTGACGCTCTTGCTTTTAATTCACCGAAGACTGGTTCAACTTTTCTAATGCTGACTGAGTCCTTCCGACGACAATTCTTTTTCAATTTCTTCATATTTTTCCTTAGGCCATTATCTCTTTGCTTCACTACACTTAACACTTATTTCGTACACAAATATCTTATACGTCTGTACGTCTAAATTTCTCTGAACATATTTGTACTTAATTCTATCTCCATCATTTGAAGTACTTTTCATGTATGCCAAGATTTATTCGCTGCCACCTTCCTTGGACAGTATCAGCGGTTTTTTATAATCTGTAATTGCCCTTTTTAGAATTGTTCATTAGTCTTCAGACAAAAAGCCAACTGTGATATTTACTGCCGCGCATGTATAACACCAGAGAAATTCAAACGCTTCCCATCATTCGTCAGTACATCAATACCCAACTTCATTGCACACTGATTCTGCTGGACAAATCTCTTAAGCTTCAGGCTACTCTCCGCCTTTACTAATTGTCATCTTGGTCTATACCTGCTCTTGAGTACACCTTATAATACAGTATGTGATTTCGGAATCTTTGACCATGATTTAATCCGATTACAATCTTCCTTGATCTTGAAGTCTGGTCGAAGTATATCAACTTCTGTCATGATTGCTGAGTAACGGTATCTATAAGTACTGCGACAAATTTCTCTTCACTTCTACTGTAGCGTGCTTGATACCTTCGCACTTATAGGACAGGTCGTGGAAAGACTGGACGAGTGGGGGACTGAACATCATTCGTTGCAGACTACAAGACTGAACAGCATTTATTAATAACATCAACCGACTTTAAAACAAACGCAGACACGAAACAACGCAGTAATATCCATTAAAGTTACAGGAACAGCCAATTAAGCTTCAAACCTAATAGTGAATAATTAAATACCAAATACTAAATTTCTTGTTTAATGGTGATCAGTTAAATTAAAGTGAATAGACACTAGCTTTAAATAAATTCTGCAATATTAAATGGAATAACTGCAACACAATTAAAATTCCTAATCTCATATCGGCTTTCTAGCTGTAGGAAAAGCAGGCAAGATTCAACAGAGCGGAAAATAATTTAAATACGCTGAATTAAACAATAAACACCAAAATACATTAATAAAGCATAATATATTTCTGAAAATCAGGTACTAAAACCTCAGGTCGACTCAGGCCGAGGAGAGTAAACAAGATGGCCCTGACGTCAATGGAGATCAGCAAGCCACACTGTAGTCTGGCGGGAACACCCAAATTACCTGCTTCTAAAAAGATACTAAGTACAAACTTTAAAATAAACAGCAATACGTATAGTCCTACCCCAACCTCAGTGATCCGCAGGCTAGGCCAAGCATTTTATTTTTCTCTCGATAGTTCTGTAACAAAAACCAGTATGTTTGCAAAATACAATGTCTACATTTCACTCAACACTGCCACTATTAAGCAAATATTCTACAAAACTACACCAAACATGCGACAGAAACTGCTGTTACTGTCCACGACCAACAAACTAGTCCACGATCTACAGACACTTAGGTGCTAGGTGCTGAGACCGCCAATACGAAACATTAAATTAGTAATGCAGTTAAACTTTAATGAACATGTAAAAAATTGTTCAAATGGCAGCTGAGGTTGGCAGTTAGTCATCATTTATTCCACGGAAAAGCTGCACGGTCATCAACAGTAACTCTTCTTTCGAGAACAAGTTACTGTGTTCGTATATGTAGTTAAAGGCTACGGAGCCATTGACCTTCGTCTGTGCGAATGCATGCAGGTTGCCCAAACTCTTACGGGAATCGCCAAAGCGTGCGAGAGTAATGAGTTGGTGGGCAAATGTCTAGAAGGTAAATACATATGTAGAATTAAGGACAGTTGGGAATGTGAGTCTCACGGGAAGCGTGCAAGGGATGAGTCCCTGTAGTCGCGCTATTCACCTGTGTCCTCGGTGGCTCAGATGGATAGCGCGTCTGCCATGTAAGCAGGAGATCCCGGGTAGGAGTCCCGGTCGGGGCACACATTTTCAGCTGTCCACATCGAGGTATATCAACAACACATATCGTTAGCTGAAGTTGTCAGTTAGTCATCATTTGCTCGTGAGAAGGCTACTTCCGGCTGGAAGTTGTTCGCCGTTATCGACCCTGGAGCTGGAACGCAACAGCAAAATGCGCCCCTCGGCCTGCAACGGTCCGCCTGCTGCCAGCTATCGTCTTTCGGCTCCAAACGGTCGCGCTGTTTTCCATCATCCTCCAAGACAAGCCCTGTGTATCCGATGGCCTAACGCGGCGACGAATTCATGTCTCTCTGGAACGGCCCACAGGACCCAGGTCGCGTATGAGAGATCGTACGCACCCGACCGCTTTCTTGCCTCACTCCTTCCTTCCTGTCGCCGGTTCAACTCAGAGAGAGAGAGTAGGGGTGGGGGGGGGGGGGGGTGCACAAGGCAGCCAAAGTGCCGTTCGCAAGCCTCCTTTGGCAAGGGTCAGCTCACTTACAAATCGGACGCGACCTATCGATTCTTGGCACAGTTCACCTACGGTTTAGTAGCCTCAGATAACTGATAGCCACATATGCGCGCTTCGCCTCTAGACTAAGTTCCCGCCCGTATTTCCTTCTCACTATCTATTTCTATCCCGACCTCCACCACGTCTGCCGAGACAGCACTAGTAAATCTTGGGCAAAGGGTCCACAAGCAGCATACTGAAAACAGTATTTATTTGGAAGGAATGTTCTATTATTAGCTTCTATTTATCAAGTCCCTCCATGAACCAATGACCCTCCCGAGGTGATCTGTCTTCCCTGCCTCAATGATGCTGATAGCCGTACCATATGTGCAACCACAATGGAGTGCAATCTGTGGACAAGTCAGAAGAACCAGAGGATCGTGAAGAGTGGCATCAGCATTTTCAATAGTTGCAGGAGAAAGAGTCTGGGTCATTGGCTGATCTGACTTTGTAACAAAAGCCAACATGGCCTTGCTGTGCTGGTACTGCGAATGGCTGAAAGGGAAAACGACAGCTGCTATTTCTCGCGAGGTCATGCACCTATACTGTATGGTTAAACTATGACGGCGTTCTCTTGCGTAAAATAGTACGGAGATAAATTAATGGACCATTCGGATCTCCGGGAGGGGGCTACTCAAGACGATTTCGTCTTATATCCATTAACTTGGACGGGAGGTGAGGTAGGTCATCTTTAATTTTTTAATGAGTCATCAGTCTTTTGGCTGGTTGTATGCGGCCCGCTGCGAACTCCTCTCCTGTGCCAAACTCTTCATTTCAGAGTAGTATGTTCTCCATTATATGCCGGATGCATTCTAATCTCTGTTTTGCTCTACAGATTTTACTCTCTATAGCTCCCTTTAGTACCACGGAAGTATTCCTTGATTTATTGACAGATGTCCCGCCATTGTGCCCTTCTTTTCAATCTTTGCCGGTTGCATCACGTCTCAAATGCTTCGATTCTCTTCTGTTCCGGTTTTCCCACAGTCTATGTTTCACTACCATACAATGCTGTGAAACGTACATTCCCAGATATTTCTTCGACAAATTAAGACCTAAGTTTGATGCTAGAAGACTTTTTCTTGGCCAGGAATGCCCTTTTTACCAATGCTATTCTACTTTTTATTTCGTTCTTGCTCCGCCCGTACTAAGTTATTTTGCTGCCTTGGTTGAAGAATTCCTTAACTTCGTCTACCACACGATCACAGATCCTGACGTTAAGTTTTTCGCTGTTCTCATTTCTGCTACTTCTCATTACTTTCGCACTCATTAGACTGTTTGTTTCAATCAGTAGCTCCGGTAATTCTTCTTCACTTCCACTGAAGATAGCAATATCATCACAGAATCTTATCACTGATAACCCTTCACTCTGAATTTCAGTTCCACCCTTAAGCCTTCCTTTTATTGCTGTCATTCCTTCTTCGATGTATAGATTTACCAGTACAGGCCAAAGACTATATACCTTTCTTACACACTTTTTAATCCGAGAACTTTGTTCTTTGTCTTCCACTCTTATTGCTCCCTGTTCGTTCTTATACCTAGTGTGTGTTACTCGTATTTTTCTCATAATTTCGAACGTCTTGCCTCACTCTACACAGCCAAATATTTTTTCTGAGTCGACAAATCCTATAAACGCATCATTCTTCCATTATCAGTCACAAGATCAGAATTTACTCTCTGGCACCTTTAATTTTCTTAAAACCAAACTGATCCTCAATTCTCTTTTCCATTCTTCTGTATATTACTGTTCTCAGCAACTTTGATGTGTAAGTTTTAAGGTGATTTTACGGTAATTCACGTACTTGTTGACTCTTCCAATCTTCGCAATTGTATGGAAGATGTTTCTTTTTTCCGAAATACATCAGCATCAATAGTCGTTTTGTTACCTCTTCCACCAAATGATTTCAGAAATTATAATGGGATGCAGTCTATCCCTTCTGCCTTTCTTAGGTCTGAGATCATCGGAATCTCTTTTACATTCTGTTTCTAATACTGGATCCCTATCTATTCTATACGGAGTACTATGGTACGACTTCTGCACCACTTGTTAGCAGCAGACAAAGTGGCTGCGCCAAAGAGTGAGATGCCGTGGAGTTTGACAATTATTTATTGAATTATCTTTACAATTTCTTCCTCATCGTCGCCGCCCAGCCCTGCGGATCCTTCCGCCTGGCTGGTGCTGTGTAGATTCTCCGACAATGCCCGCAAGGCGCGCCGCTGATCGCACTCTCGGTAGCCTCAGGGCACCAGTGCTCCGGAAATCCGAATGGGGAACTAGGTGGGGTAGAAAATTTAAAAAAGGAACTGGGTTGGAGTTCAGATAGAGTGGGATTTGGTGAAGTTTGGCGGTAGGAGGGATAGGATTTCTGATGAGGTTAGTATAGGGTTTTTAATAAAAAAAATTATAATTAAGAAAATATGAATGCGGGTATGTTACTTTGAACAGCATAGTGGACACTTTATCGTAGGCACGATAGACGCGAAGGCCTCGCCTCTACAGTAGTACAAGTTTACACTCTCATGACAACTGACACTGCAGAAGATGAAAAGACTCAAGGTATGTATGACGAAATTTTAATTAGTATGAGGGACTGGAATCCGATTACGGAAAGAGAAAGAGAAGTAAAAATGGTAGGAGAATATGGCTGGGAAGAAAGGAAAGGAAGAGAATTTGCACAGTACATAGTTTAATCATCTCTTGGTATTGGTTTTATACGTGGAGGAGACACGGAAATTGTAAGATTTCACATTGGTTATATAATAGTTAGACATAGATTTGGGAACCAGCTTTTAAACTAGAAGACATTTCCAGGGTGGTTGTTACCTCTGGCCGTAATTTATTGGTTATGAAGTCCAGGTTAAAACTTAAGAAAATGCAAAACGTTAGGAAATTATAGAGGTGGGATCCGTATAAGTTAAAAGAACCAGGGGATAGTGAAATTGTCAGAGAAAGTATTATGCACCGATTGACTACAATAGGGGAAAGAAAACAATAGAGGACGAAAGATGAAGTAACTTTGAGAGATGAAATAATGAAGGCAGCAGAGAACCAAACAGGTGAAAAGACAAGGCCTAGTATATGTTCTTGGATTTAAGAGATGATATTGAATTTACCTGAAGGAAGAAGAAAATACAACAGTGCAGCAATCTAAGCATGCAAAATGGAAGATGGACATTAAAAAATGAGATTCACTATAAGTACCAATAGGTTAACCAGGAATATCGAAATGTTCAAATGTGTGTGAAACCTTATGGGACTTAACTGCTAAGGTCCTTAGTCCGTAAGCTTGCACACTACTTAACCTAAATTATCCTAAGGACAAACACACACACCCATTCCCGTGGGAGGACTCAAACCTCCGCCGGGTAAGCAGGAATAGCGGGACGACAATTACAAGGCTATAGAAGCATGTATGACTAGAGAAAATATACATATCGTTCATTGCAAAATTAAACACTCCTCTGGAGAAAACAGAAGGAATTGCGTGAATTTCAAGAGTTCAGTTAAAAAATCACTGCTAAACAAAGAAGGGAAAAGCTGAAAGATCTGTATATAGAGGGACTATACACAGTAAATTAAGGCGGATTACAGAAAGGGATGAGGAAATAAATGAAGATGACGTGTGAGAAATGATACTGCGAGAAGAATGTGTTAGATCAGTGAAAGACCTGACGAAAGAAGGCCCCTGGAGTGGATTTCATTCCCTCGGAGCCACTGATATCCTGGGCAAAGCCATCCATGGACAAATTATTTCACCTGATTTGTAAAATACGTGGTACAGGCAGAATACCCTCAGACTTCGAGAAGAATGTGATAATTCCAGCCCCGAAGAAACCTGGCGCTGACAGGTGTGTATATTACATAACTATCAGTTATTAACTAAAGACTGCAAAATACTGACACGAATTATTTACAGAAGATTGGAGAAACTCGTGGCAGTCTACCTTCGGAATGATCAGTTACAGTTCCGGAGAAATATGGGATCAAGCGAGGACTTGGAAAACAGCAAAACGGTATGGATTGTCTTGAAAGAAGGATGTAAGAAAAACAAGGGTGAAGGGATGTAGTCCAGTATCCGGCTCTGTAGCATGGTGCTAGCGTTACCGCCTACCACGCAGGCGGCCCGGAGTCAATTCCCGGCAGGGGACCGGGTGTTGTGTGTCCATCATCATCATTTTCATCATCATTGATTCCCAAGTCGGCGGCCGTACTTCCCCGAATGGGGCCTCCCGGGTAAAAATGCCAGACGATCATCTCATTGTAGTCCAGTTACATCAAGCGAAAGTAAATTGGGTACAAAATGTCAGTTGGCAATGGCAAGAAAAGAATTTCTAAGGAAGAGACATTTGATAACATTCATTATACACCGATCAGGCAGAACATTATGAATACATCCATCTTTGTCGACGCATTATAACGTGGAACCAATAAGGCTTTGGTATGTCGCTGGAGGAGGCTGGCACCACATCTGACTACACAAGTCACCGAATTCCCGTAGATTGTGTGGACGGTAGCGATGGCGCTCTAACGCGACGTTCAACCACATCACAGATGCGTTTGATCGGTTTCAGACGTAGAGAGATTGGGGGGGGGGGGGGGAATTGAAGGAGGGGTGGGGGGGACAGCACATGAACTAGTCACTGTCTTCATCGAACCAACCCATCATACTTCTGACCTTATGACATGGAGTATTACCTTGCTAAAAATGCCACTGCCGCCGGGTACATCATCAACGTACCAATGTACGATACTTCTTGACCGTCATGGTGCCTTGCAAGAGCTCCGCTGGACACATGGATGGCAACGTCAATATTCCCCACAGTATGATGTATCCGCCTCCAGATTGTCTTCGTCCCGCAGTACAGGTGTCAACGAGCTGTTCCGCCGGAAGACGACGGATTTGCGTCCTCCCATCGACATGACGAAGATGGTACTCATCAAATCGTGCAACACTCTGCCACGGAACCAATATCCAGTGCCGATGGTCAGATGCCCAGTTCAGTCGTATTTACCGACGTAGTGGTGTTAATATTGGCACGTATATGGGTCGTTGTCTGCGGTGGCCCATCGTTAGGAGTCTGTGTTCAGACATATTTGTACTCTGCCCGGTCTGATGTTATTTCCGCCACAGATCACAATCTGTTCTTTTTTACCAGCCTGCCCATCCGACGACGTTCGATATCTGTAATGAGGGGTTCCGGCCAAATCCAAGACGTCTGGACGTCGTTTCACCTTGGTCTCGACACATGTTGAAGTCAGTCATCACAGCACTCCTCGAACACCCGAAATGCTAGCGACGAACCTCCGGGCCATCACAGTCTGCACTCGGTCAAACTCAGATAGATAGCGAGACATTCTACACACGGACAGCACACGCACTGACGCTACATGTGCCGTGCCTGTGTCTGACTAGTGCACTTATTACTCGCCAGGTGTCGCTTTTATCGGCTGGACGGGTTTATATCGGTAGTAGTCTGGAGGGCATAATGTACTGGCTGATAGGTGTATGTTTAAGTGTTAGGTACCTTTTGCTAAAAGTATTTATCTAGAGTGTAGCTTCGTATGGGAGTGAAGTGAAGACGAGGCAAAAGAATGCCTAAGATTACATGGGTAGATCACATAACTGATTAGGAGGTAATGAACAGAATTAGGCAGAAAAATATGTAGAACAACTGCACTAAAATTAGGGATCGGTTGGTAGGACTTAATCAAAAGCATCAAGGAATCGTCAGCTTAGTACTGGAAGAAAGTGTGTTGGGTAAAACCTATAGACCGAGACGAAGATGAAAACAGTAAGCCGATTTAAATCGATGTTGGCTACAACAGTTATCGGAGGTGAAGAGGCTTGTACAGGTTAGCCTAGCGTGGAGAACTGGATCAAACCATTCTTCTGACTGAAGAACACAACAACAAAAAATGTATCAAGGCAGTACGTATTATCAGACTGTAGCGTCGACGTGCCAGTGCTACTCAGGCAGCGAAATACTAGAAACACGAATTAAATAAATCAAAATCTTGAGTTGCAATTTCTGCCTCCATTTAGCCAAAAATCATTCATGCATGCAGCAGGCTAACTTTTACGAAGCTCCTACGTTTACGTCGACGGCTCGCATGAGTTTAACAACGGATGTGTTTCTTTGAATTTCGGTGGACTTTAATTCACTCTTCTACAGCGGTGCCCCAGAGTTAAGCCGGTGCGTTGGGGATTTTCTGCAACGATACGTTGCTATGTAGTTTCAACTGGTCTCGAGAATGGTTAATTGGGTTCATGTCAACAGAAACCACAGGCCATTCGATTCTCTTGATTTCTTAGAGGAAGAAGGTATTCACGAGAGGGACGAAGTAGCCTCGTGATCTGTCGTCAGTAGCATTTTTTCAGCTGTTTACAATGATATGTGGACAGATTCAACATGCGTTTAAATGTTTGGATCACTGGGAGCAATGATATATCATTTCTACCTTAGCTAAGACTCTGTTATCTTAAAAACGTTTCATGTTATGTTTGGCAAACAAGAGACCACTACACCCAAATTACACGAAAAGATTGTTGCTATTTATCGGAAGATCCTTCACTACTACTGAACGTGGGTATCTGTATCAAAATGACTTCTGTTTCTCTATGGGCTCTGGACTTATCCTGCAGCTGGTCGAGCTGTGTTTTGAGTCACAGCCTGACACAAACTGGCAGATCACAGTTGTATACCATGTAGCATGCAGAAAACAGGATCTTTGGTAAATCGATGGCTGAAACACAACAACGATCAAAAGTTACAAAAATGGTTCAAATGGCTCTGAGCACTATGGGACTTAACATTTGATGTCATCAGTCCCCTATAACTTAGAACTACTTAAACCTTACTAACCTAAGGACATCACGCACATCCATGCCCGATGCACGATTCGAACCTGCGACCGTTGCGGTCGCGAAGTTCTAGACTGTAGCGCCTACAACCGTTCGGTCACTCCTGCCGGCCAAACATTACAAACTGCCAGACAGTCGAGCTCGAATTGTAACGATAAAAAACTAGAAGCATCTAAAACAGCTATATACAATTTTACAAAGTCAAAGTTCAGGTCAAGAAACGGAAGTAAATGCTGCATTCGAAAATCGTCGTTCGGAATATTCAGTAACGAGATACGAAATGTGCATATACTGGTAGCTACAACCGGAGCTGGGGGCCAACTGTGCGTGGGGTGTGCTAGTTTGTGTGAAGGTATGTATGTTTTCTTTGCTGTGGAAGGCCTTGGCCGGTAGCTCAATCAGTGAGAAACAATCTACCCCATTCCTTATATTGAAATCTATCAATAGTACGACATCATGTCCATGTCCAAACAACTTGTAGGCAAACATCTACAATAATCGTACCATCACTAACACCTTTCCAAATTCTGGCTGGGTGGTATTACACATCTACGGTACATGTTTGCCTATTAGTTGTTTGGGCATGCCATGACTTCCTACTGCTGATAAACTTCAGTTACACCTGATGATGGTGCTAAGGCCTTGGAAACGTGCTAGTTTATAGCGACGCGTGTCATATAAGACTTCGGTCAATAAAAGAATTTTCCAACTGTGGCGGATTTGTTGCAAAACATGGATGTCTCACAAATGGAAATTTAAGCCCTGAGTCCCCCCTCGCTCCCCCACCCGGGACTTAGTGCTACGTAGACAGCCATCATCCGGCTCCTCCCAGAGATCAACGAGCCGAATCCCTTACTCACCACTCTCTTACTGTCACATTGTGTACGTACAGAGCCGGGGAGCCATTCCAGGCGTCACTGCTGACAGACAAGTAGGACGTCGCGCCTATGGCCCCCAAGGGGCCGCCACCTACCAATGAGCCTGCCGTCATAAATATCGGGTGTCTACACAGCATCTTCTCACCAGGGCGAAAGCTACTGTCCATATATCAACGTTGCCAGAATGCTGTAGTAAAATTGGTATGTTCTATCAAGGCAAACAGAACAATGGATTTACGAAAGGAGTTTAAATGTAGGCATATTCTTTGCACTTCCGTTGAGTTAATATTCGAAGGAAACAATAACTTCAGATTAGATTAATGCTTGTTGTATCAAATTCCATAACTGAGAAGTTCAACACTGCCCTCATTTAATACTTGTTCATGTCCTTCGAGAGTACTTATTTTTTATGTCCTCAGATCCACTGCTAACTGCGATTCGAATACGACGAGTTTTCATCACTGTGCCTGGCTCATACCTTTAGCTATTAAATTAACTATTTGGGTAGGAGCTAGGGCCGGTGAACCAACCTTTCTTTTAATGAATTGGTTACATATTTTAAATTAAAAAATGTGTTTCAAAAGTAAACTGAATACTGTTCCATTGGCCAGCTACCACTCGTGTTTTAGAGGCTTCCCTACCGACACCGTCTGGTGCATAACAGCTGGAATACGATGCGAAACTGGATCAGTTGTCTGACATCCCTCAATGGTATTTTTTATTTTCTATTAATTTAAATAGCCTACTATGTGGAATTCATGTCTGTTACTAATTTTCAGTTTATATGTCAATTACCTATTTCTTACTACACAGTTATATCGAGATTACGATTTAAGCATTTCAAAAGTCTTCGCTGTAGTTTCCAATAATCATCTACAGTGATTCTCTACTACCTTACATGGTACTCAAGCTCATTGCGTATATGAAGATTCGGGGGAAAAAAAAACGGATAAGAAATCTGAGTTGTGGAGAAATCGTTACGAGGTGGCTGATTTTAGGTTCCACTGGAATTTCGTTTATATTTATGTACATGCCCCCGTACTTGTTGCACACTCCATGAAGTTCCTAACCTTGTAGGATTTCTTCAAACGCCTCATGTTCTGGGGTTCCATCTATAACGCTTCCTCTTCTACTGTTTATCGGGCTAATTCATTTCATTATCAGGACTAAGATATCTTTTATATGAACCCTTGGCCATTAAGGCCCATCCGGATGATCCAGTACTATATCATCGGTTATCAGTTCTTCAGCCAGCACATCACATTTGAGGATCATCACAGCACATCACAGACTCGGACGCTCACCCATCCAAATGCTAGCCAAGCTCGACAGCGCTTAACTTCGGTAATCTGACGGGAACCGCTGCGGCAAGGCTATTGGTGCTACGTGAGTACTCGTTTCCAAACCTTGTTTTCTTCTATCTCCAAATGTTTGGACTGCAATAAACACTGTCACTCAGCTACATGAAGTTACATATTTTTACCTTTACATTCACCGAGGAATGCTTTGAACATCGTCATCTTGTCTGGTACAGTATTGTTGGAGACATGCATAATTAGAACAATTCTTGCATCGTACATCCCCTATCAAAGCTCTCACTGAAATCTCCGGAATATCTTGATAATCGCGTCACGCCAGTCTGCATGTGCAATTATTTCCCTTAGATACCTTGTAAATATCGCTTAGTAATTTCAGAGTGATAGTCTCGATTGCTAACGACACTACCTCATTAAAAGTTTCAACATTACACCCATTTGTGCCGAAACGTTCTAATGTTTCGCACGGAAATTTCCTCGAATGCACCTTCCTCGAACTACGTAGTTTTTTTTTTTTTCGGCCTGACCTTCAAGAGGTAGTTTGTTACTCTCTATTGTCCTGTCCGTACGCAAGTACGTGTCCGTTCCTTTAGGCAACGTCTTCCGTTGCGTACTGCGATTTCTTCCTAGTTTCGGGAGAAAAATGCCTACTATTTGCAAATTTGAGTGTATCCTCCAGGCTATCTCTTTCAAAAGTTGTCTAGCTACAGCTGCGAGTTCTGACCTGGTTGCACCGGTCTGCTCTGCTACATCCGTGTAACATGTTTAAACGCAACTATCAATGTTTGCTAATAACCTCCTGTTAACGGCAAGTAATGGGTTATCATTCTCGTTTGCAGACGAGCTTAGTTCCAGTGAAAGCTGATGTGTTTGCACTTACATTCGTAGAACATCCCTGCAGCCTCCACCTCGGTTAACTTCACCTGTGGACAATCCATTATAATCCATCTCCCGGAATGCAGTCTAATCAACATTTCTCTTTACTGTCCTCTTTAGAGTCTTCTACCATGATTTCAATGCTATTAAACCTCAGCTGTAAGCAGTAACTGACTAACCTCAAAACCAAGATAAGAACGAGACCGGTTATATCTTAGACTGCAGAAGATATCAAAAATTAGAAATTATAAGTATAATAACGGCAGAAGAGGTATTCTTGTGGACACATAGAGCCCAATGTAGACATATATGCACACCCACTCTTTCCGTCTCTTGACGAACTTCGTTAATGTGTGTCAGAATATAAAAACGCTATGTGTAAAGCGAGGAACGACTTACAGCTTCACCCGTGTCACGACAATCATTGTCTATTCCGTAAAATCTTCATTTGGTTATGCTTCACAGCTGTGTTTCGTTCCTGCACTAAATCAACGGTTACGATGTCCATTGACATATGATTATCCATAAAGAAGTTAAGATGTCGGTAAACAATGAAAACCGCTATTAAAGTTATAGGTCACTCACAGTCAGTTACTAAAAGCGCTGAACATCACTGTACTTCGGGTCTTTTTTGAAACAAAAACTCGTCATCAAGCCTCAGGTTCTAAAAAAAGTCGACTAAATGAAATCAGTTCGTCAGGTTGTAGGATGCTGTTGCCTCCTAGTTACTCGCATTACGTCGTTTATGAGAATCTGGGAGCCATGCATCACATTTTACGCAGCGGAGCAAGAGAGATTGCTAAGACATAGTCAGATTACTTATTGGTCAAGTTCACGTAACCATGGTTCCCTGGAATTCCACCGCTGTCATTTACATAAATCAGGGAAGAAATCGGCTTACCGAAGTATGTAGCGACTGTGGCTAAATAAATTTATTGTGTGCATGAATGTCGTACCATTTTTTTCCTTAGAGAGCTGATAACTGTGTGACAAATGTGATGCTTTATTACTTGTCTTTCGTAATTGACTTAGACGTGGATGCCAAATTTGTGCTTCTTGGTCTATGACTCTCGTCCCTCGCTAACACCCGTCCAAATTCTAACACTAGCAAACAGTGTACTATACACAGCGATCCAACTAAGCTGTTAAAGTCGGAATTTTCTGGAACCGTTTAAGATATCCTGTTTGTATATTCACCTACATGAAATATAAGAGAGTCGTCAGTCAACAAAGGTTAATCACTTTTCTTTTTTGTATTAAATGCATGTTTCAGATCTTGGAGCTGCAGGACCCCGTCCTAATGACGCTCACTTCAAATTACTCACATTTGCGTAACTCAGGTCCAGTGTTTCTACAGTCCTGGAAATGGAAAAAAGAACACATTGACACCGGTGTGTCAGACCCACCATACTTGCTCCGGACACTGCGAGAGGGCTGTACAAGCAATGATCACACGCACGGCACAGCGGACACACCAGGAACCGCGGTGTTGGCCGTCGAATGGCGCTAGCTGCGCAGCATTTGTGCACCGCCGCCGTCAGTGTCAGCCAGTTTGCCGTGGCATACGGAGCTCCATCGCAGTCTTTAACACTGGTAGCATGCCGCGACAACGTGGACGTGAACCGTATGTGCAGTTGACGGACTTTGAGCGAGGGCGTATAGTGGGCATGCGGGAGGCCGGGTGGACGTACCGCCGAATTGCTCAACACGTGGGGCGTGAGGTCTCCACAGTACATCGATGTTGTCGCCAGTGGTCTGCGGAAGGTGCACGTGCCCGTCGACCTGGGACCGGACCGCAGCGACGCACGGATGCACGCCAAGACCGTAGGATCCTACGCAGTGCCGTAGGGGACCGCACCGCCACTTCCCAGCAAATTAGGGACACTGTTGCTCCTGGGGTATCGGCGAGGACCATTCGCAACCGTCTCCATGAAGCTGGGCTACGGTCCCGCACACCGTTAGGCCGTCTTCCGCTCACGCCCCAACATCGTGCAGCCCGCCTCAGTGGTGTCGCGACAGGCGTGAATAGAGGGACGAATGGAGACGTGTCGTCTTCAGCGATGAGAGTCGCTTCTGCCTTGGTGCCAATGATGGTCGTATGCGTGTTTGGCGCCGTGCAGGTGAGCGCCACAATCAGGACTGCATACGACCGAGGCACACAGGGCCAACACCCGGCATCATGGTGTGGGGAGCGGTCTCCTACACTGGCCGTACACCTCTGGTGATCGTCCAGGGGACACTGAATAGTGCACTGTACATCCAAACCGTCATCATACCCATCGTTATACCATTCCTAGACCGGCAAGGGAACTTGCTGTTCCAACAGGACAATGCACGTCCGCATGTATCCCGTGCCACCCAACGTGCTCTAGAAGGTGTAAGTCAACTACCCTGGCCAGCAAGATCTCCGGATCTGTCCACCATTGAGCATGTTTGGTACTGGATGAAGCTCCGTCTCACGTGGTCTGCACGTCCAGCACGAACGCTGGTCCAACTGAGGCGCCAGGTGGAAATGGCATGGCAAGCCGTTCCACAGGACTACATCCAGCATCTCTACGATCGTCTCCATGGGAGAATAGCAGCCTGCATTGCTGCAAAAGGTGGATATACGCTGTACTAGTGCCGACATTGTGCATGCTCTGTTGCCTGTGTCTATGTGCCTGTGGTTCTGTCAGTGTGATCATGTGATGTATCTGACCCCAGGAATGTGTCAATAAAGTTTCCCCTTCCTGGGACAATGAATTAACGGTGTTCTTATTTCAATTTCCAGGAGTGCATTTTGAATAAATATGTCAGCCTAAGACATCTAGTATAAGAAGTCATCGCCGATTTGAAAACGGCCGTGACAAAAAGAGTGTGGAGCGGCTAGATACTCAGGGCATTCTTTTGCCGGTGGGATGGGGAATTACCGCTAAAATGCAGAGGAATCAGATATGATCAACTATATTACGAGGCAAAAGGCAATGGACACTAATAAATAAAAAAAACATACTGTATCTGATAAAGTGTCATGATGATCTCTGCGTTAGCAAAAGATTCTGGATCAGTGTCTAATTAGGATATCCCCAGGAGCGAACTGCCAAGTTGGAGTCAATCGCGATAAGACTGAATAACCCATGAAATGGTAACATAGTACGAGACTGGAATAGAACGAAAAACCGATAGAGGTACTCAACGTACTCTCCGCCACACATCGTCACGTGGCTTGCGGAGTATGGATGTAGATGTAGATTTAGACGGTATGTGGAATGTCAGAAGTTTGTACGTGCTAGTGAAGCTAGAAAATCTGAAACGATAAATTCCAAGGCTCAGTCTAGAAATAGGGTGGATCACAGAAGAGAAATTGATAGAAATAAGGATTTCTGGTTGGATAAATATAGGGTAACATTAACAGCAGTAGAAAATGTTTTAACGGGAGCAGGACTCATTATGAATAGGCAATGAAGGGCAGTGAGGGAGAGTTACTGAGAATAGTTGAGTGGTAGGGCTCTCCTCTTCAGAACCAATAGCAAACAAACACTTAAGACAATAGGTAAGGTATACATGTATACATGCCAACGTCACAAGCAGAAGATGGTGAGATACATAGATTGTACGAGCATATTGACCGTATAAATCAGTTTATAAAAGAAGATGACAATTTAATAATCATGGAAGAATGGAGCGAGGTAATAGGGAACGAATAGAAGATAGAATTACCGAAGAATATGGATTTGGTAGTATGAAGGGGACAGAAGAAAGACTGAGTTCTGCAGTAAATTCCAGGTAGTGGTAACGAATACACTACTACATGAAGTTTCGGGGTTCCAGCTGGACTACGTCGACCTCTTTCCAGGATATTTCAGTTAGCAACTATTCATCTGTTATCAGGTGAGTGTTTTGTACTGGTGATTGCAAGTCCAAATTGGTAACTTTATACCAAAAATTGTTGCAGAGATACATGAGCAAAGGCAGCCACTATATAAACAACCACTATCGAGTTTCGTGACCTCTTGAAATATAGCTCCATGTAAGGCGCGGTGGCACATGCATAATGGTGATACTATACGCGCGTTCTCTATCAGAATCTAGTCATAAAACGTGTTCTTTCTGAAGAAGTAAAGAAATCACCGGGTTCCACGAGTTATCAAACTGAAAGCCACCATCAGACTTATAAGATCTTCCACCAAGTGCATATGCACTGATTCCTTAATAACTGAATCCCAGAAGGATCTCGTCGAGGGTAAAATACCCGTGTCAGAGTGATCCATCAAAGAGGTACAATACTCGGCGATGGATGACTAACTTGGTTGCGAAATGCGAGTGTGGCGACCGTGTTCAAAGCATATAGTGTGCTGCAGATCAACTGTTCACATTCAAGATTTTATTTAGCAGTGAGGTAGAGTTCACCACAGACGGTGTGGCGAATTTCCATACATCTATGGTATGGCCAGACGTAAATCGCCAAGCAATTCAGGAACTGGGCGTCAGCACCGATTCCCAATCCAAATATGGGCAAGGGTATTTGGCGATAGATTAATAGGGCTATAAGTCCTACCACAACGGTTGACTGGGGACTACTATCTAGACTTTCTCATTAATGTATTGCCTCACTTGCTGGAGGCTGTGCCATTGTAGAAACGAATAAAAATGTGGTTCAAGCACGATGGAGCATCAGTATACTTCCGTCACAATGTGCGTGAACATCTGTCGCAGACATTTCGGAACTGCTCGCTGATGGAGGGGAGGGGGGCGGGGAGGCTCCATACCAAGGCCTGCTGGACTTTTGGTTATGGAGACACTTCAGGGAAATGGTCTACGCCACGCCAATCACCAATCAAAGAAGTATGGACACTACACGATCGTGTTTTCGATGACTGCCAGCACTTATAACAACAACCGGGTATACTTCAAAGATGACAAAGGGCAAACTGCTCCAGTGTCATGTACGTGGAACACCTCCTGTAATCACCTGTTTGTCGCAGAAAGTATGCATTTCCGGACCCACGTTTATTGGACTTATCTCAGGTAGTGTGCATTTCCGGACCCATGCCTACACGGCTTTTTTCCTGTTTCGATGATTACTAGCACCTCTCATAGTATTCGACACTCCTTTTGAACATGTATTCGACATATTTTTTTTCACTTCCTGTGTATACTATTCTCTCGCTGTCGTCTACGTGATGCGCCTTTCCTTCTCTAATATTTCAAATTTTTACTTGATAATTAACATAAAGAATCACTCTCCTACTAAAACGGGATTAGCAGCAGGGTGCAATTAATGTGAAGGTGAAGAAACGATATAAAACATTCTATGAGGTGAGTGTTTTGTACTGGTGATTGCAAGTCCAAATTGGTAACTTTATACCAAAAATTGGTGGGAGTTACATGTGCAAAGGCAGCCGCTATATAAACAACCACTATCGAGTTTCGTGACCTTTTGGAATATAGCGCCATGTAAGGCGCGGGGAAGGCGACAACTGTTAGACCATTCACGTTGGTATGTAGCATCTATAAGACTGGAGAAATACCATTAGACTTTTAGAAAAATATAATCCGCACAATCCACTAGATAGCAAGGGCAGATAAGTGTAACAACTACTATTCAGTCAGCTTATGCTAATGGATCCAGGTTGATAAGGAGCAATAGTAGAATGGAACAGCATGTTGAGGATCGGGTTAGATGACGAGGAGTTTGGCTGTCGGACAGGTAAAGTCACAAGAGAGACAGTTGTGACGTTGAGCTTGATAATGGATGCGAGGCTTTTTAGAAAGACACAAGGGATGGGTGATGATGAGGAAATTATGGTAAATGTCACTGCGGCACTTAACCTGGGTTCGATAATACAGTTATGTACTTAATCAAATGCTGTATTGCAAAGTGCTAGGTGGATCAATATATAGAATCCTGCGTACGAGGGTAGCACAAATGATAGCGACAGTTTTTGCTCTTACTAAAGCAAAGTATGTAAGATACTATACATGTTTTAGGGCTCACTGGCCCCACTTCCAAATCTGGAGAAATACATTATGCCGAATTAACAAGTAATTTCTCTTCTAAAGACGACATTATCATTATGAAAATATTTAGTTTTATTATGGACTAGCCATAACTGACACCAAATAATTATACGAGGATATCCACAAAGTACATTACGTTTTGGAATTAAAAATAAATAAAGTATTGATATTTTTTATTATATACAGGTGAAAGCCACACTTAAATACTACTTTCCTGCATAGTTGTCATTTAAATTAAGGTACTTATCGTAGCTGTGGACGAGCTTGGAAATTCCTTCGTCGTAAAATTCGGCCGCCTGCGCCTTCAACCACGTGGTTTGAAGCTGTGCGTTATCATCAAAACGCTACATAGCCAACCACTTCTTCATTGCTGCGAATAAGTGGAAGTCGCTCGGTGCCAGGTCGGGACTGTACGGCGGATGAGGAAACAACTCCCACTTAAAAGATTAGAGAACTTCACGAGTGGCATTTGCTGTGTGGGCTCGGGCGTTGTCGTCAATCATCAAGATCTTTGAGCCCATCTTTCCCTTGCGCTTGTTATGTATTGCTCTTCTGAGGTTGTGCAGAGTTTGGTAATACCTTTGAGAGTTTATTGTAGTGCCTCTTTTCAGGAACTCCACAAAAATCAAACTTTTTCTGTCCCAAAAGAAGAGGTAACCACGTGGTTGAAGGCTGAGGAGGCTGAATTTTACGACGAAGGAATTTCCAACCTCGTCCATCGCTACGATAAGTGCCTTAATTTAAATGACAACTATGTAGAAAAGTAGTATTTAAGTGTGGCTTTCATCTGTATATAATAAAAAAGTTCCAATAGTTTATTTATTTTTAAAGCCAAAACGTAATGTACTTTGTGAGTAGACCTCATATCTCTGGGAACTCTAACCATCGTACTTATAACGAACAAAGCTTTCAAGTGCAGCTCATCGGCAGGATAAGGATTCATAGTCGTTTGTGAATTCTCGCTGTGCTGCGATTCGCAGTAATAGTTACATGGATGTTAATATTGAGCCGCGCTGTAAGTTCTAAACCTCGTGCCCGACCGGACTAGCGAGAATTTCTGTTGCTGATGTGAAGTTGTCTTTGGTTTGCTTAAACAGAGCAGGCTGGGACAGCCAGCGCGAAGAGGGGTTTTTCTGACGTTTGCTGTAGAAAGAGCTCTTTGGCGGTCTGTTTTGCTTAAGAGACGTTCGGGAAGAGAGAACTCGGGAACAACCTGAGCGAGTAAGGAGAAGCAGCGCGAGCAGTCCATGGAGGACGTTCCTACACCGGGGATGCACCGCGACCAAGAGACTTGCAGCAGCTTGTTTCCCAGTTCTCACTGTCGGTGATGATTTGTCTGAAGGACGAAGCCTTGCTGCTCATGGGCGTCCTAAGACTGGGTGAGGCCCGTAATTATACCCTGCGTTGGTGGTTTTCCACAGATCCGGGCAGTCGAGCGTTTAGCACAGTTTTTGGAATATTATTCGACAGCTTGCCCGTTCGCCCTATTGCGGTGCATCACCTTCTACTTCATTTCGGCACGTGCCCATATTGCTTATTTAGTGGGCCGTGGCGTGTTCATGTCGATCTGGCAATAATACGCTCAGCCTCCCTCTTGGATGTAATTTGTTTTCGCTTTTGGCTTCTCTTACCAAGCGTTTCTCATTTATTGTATTCAACTTTTGAGTGTGCTGCCTATGTTATCACGTTCGAGCTATAATAGCCGCTGTACATAGTTTTGAAGCATGTGTGGCCATTTGAGCCACCTTTTGGTACGGATTTGTTAAAAGTTGTAAACTCTCTCGAGGCATCCCCTTGTTTTAATTACGTTAAAAGCTGCGATTGTGATACGCAATTTCTCATTGTCTTCAAGAGCATTGATGTATTACAGAAGTGATTTATAGTCTGGACCCTCATGCTAGCCTTGGGGTGTGCCTGCACGTCCTGGGAGGATCTCCTGTGTGCCTGTTTTGGTTGACGTGTCGTTTGGGAGCCCAGACCACTGTAAGGCAAGCTGTTGGTGATCACGCCTCACTGACACCACTTTTGTCTGTATTCTGACTGTTATGTTTGGTATATTTATCTTTCACCGTTTGTAAGTTCTACTATCGTACGTTTTTCTTTCTTTTTTCCAAAAAATCTTAAATCTCCAGAACGAAATTTTCACTCTACAGCGAAGTGAGAGCTGATATGAAACTTCCTGGCTGATTAGAACTGTGTGCCAGACTGAGACTAGAACTCGGGACCTTTGCCTTTGGCGGGCCAGTACTCTAGAGTAGTTAGTATTATAGTGTGACAACCGCAATTACTTATTAAAGCAATAGTTCATTCAACAATCTCCAATGACGTGAAATTTCAGTTTATAAATCTATAAACCACAACAATCTCAAGGTGATAATGACAAGACAACCAACAGACAACCTTAGATGTATGTAAAGTACACAAGCGGCAAGACGCAGTCAATACCTTCGCTGCGCAGTGCCGATGGTACTGTTATCGACGACTGTGCCGCTAAAGTGGAGTTATTGAACGTAGTTTTCCGAAATTCTTTCTCCAGGGAAGATGAATGGAATATTTCAGAATTTGAAACACGAACATCTGCTAGCATGAGTTTCTTAGAAGTAGATACCTTAGGGGTTGCGAAGCAACTCAAATAGCTTGATATGGGCAAGTCTTCAGGTTCAGACTGTATACCGATTAGGTTCCTTTCAGATTACGCTGATACTATAGCTCCCTACTTAGCACTCATATACAACCGCTCGCTCACTGATAGATCTGTACCTACAGATTGGAAAATTGCGCAGGTCGCACCAGTGTTCAAGAAGGGTAGTAGGAGTAATCCATTTAACTACAGACCTATATCATTGACGTCGGTTTGCAGAAGGGCTTTGGAGCATATACTGTATTCAAACATTATGAATCACCTCGAAGGGAACGATCTATTGACACGTAATCAGCATGGCTTCAGAAAACATCGCTCTTGTGCAACGCAGCTAGCTCTTTATTCGCACGAAGTAATGGCCGCTATCGACAGGGGATCTCAAGTTGATTCCGTATTTCTAGATTTCCGGAAAGCTTTTGACACCGTTCCTCACAAGCGACTTCTAATCAAGCTGCGGAGCTATGGGGTATCGTCTCAGTTGTGCGACTGGATTCGTGATTTCCTGTCAGGAAGGTCGCAGTTCGTAGTAATAGACGGCAAATCATCGAGTAAAACTGAAGTGATATCAGGTGTTCCCCAGGGAAGCGTCCTGGGACCTCTGCTGTTCCTGATCTATATAAATGACTTGGGTGACAATCTGAGCAGTTCTCTTATATTGTTCGCAGATGATGCTGTAATTTACAGTCTAGTAAGGTCATCCGAAGACCAGTATCAGTTGCAAAACGATTTAGAAAAGATTGCTGTATGGTGTGTCAGGTGGCAGTTGACGCTAAATAACGAAAAGTGTAAGATGATCCACATGAGTTCCAAAAGAAATCCGTTGGAATTCGATTACTCGATAAATAGTACAATTCTCAAGGCTGTCAATTCAACTAAGTACCTGGGTGTTAAAATTACGAACAACTTCAGTTGGAAGGACCACATAGATAATATTGTCGGGAAGGCGAGCCAAAGGTTGCGTTTCATTGGTAGGACACTTGGAAGATGCAACAAGTCCACTAAAGAGACAGCTTACACTACACTCGTCCGTCCTCTGTTAGAATATTGCTGCGCGGTGTGGGATCCTTACCAGGTGGGATTGACGGAGGACATCGAAAGGGTGCAAAAAATGGCCGCTCGTTTTGTATTATCACGTTATAGGAGAGAGTGTGTGGCGGATATGATACACGAGTTGGGATGGAAGTCATTACAGCATAGACGTTTTTCGTCGCGGCGAGACCTTCTTACGAAATTTCAGTCACCAACTTTCTCTTCCGAATGCGAAAATGTTTTGTTGAGCCCAACCTACATAGGTAGGAATGATCATCAAAATAAAATAAGAGAAATCAGAGCTCGAACAGAAAGGTTTAGGTGTTCGTTTTTCCCGCTCGCTGTTCGGGAGTGGAATAGTAGAGAGATAGTATGATTGTGGTTCGATGAACCCTCTGCCAAGCACTTAAATGTGAATTGCACAGTAGTCATGTAGATGTAGATGTAATGTAGATGTAGATACCAAAGTACCGAAGTTTGACGGCACAGAATTGTTACTATGGTAGTTGGCAAGAAGTTTGGAATTCCAATTTAAATTGGCGGATGAAGTTTTATACAGACAATAAACTTTGATTCATACAATTCACCACTTAATATATTAACAACAACAAATATTAAAAGGAATCGCTCAGTATCAGTCACACTTGTTGCAACGTAGCCAGGGCACAGCTCAGCTACACGGACTTGAAATACCAAGTACCCCGGACCATGTGCAAGTGGTTTAAGGAATGACTAGCGAAAATCAAAATAGCTATACGGAGCAATGACAGTCAAAAGTTCCACCAGAAAATGGCTCACCATTTAAAATTAGTCCAGGAGCTCACCGTTAACGTGAACGCAGGGGCAAACTCCCGCCTTCTCCGAAAGATTCGAGATATACACGACTCTTAAACAGAGCCTATTTTGACAGGTGACTGTCTCCGCACTCCAGTTCCGCTCGCTACCAGACCCAGACGCCGGAATGTCAACAACCTGTGCCGAGTGACTATTCGCGATGCTCTGTGCGCTGTCTTCCATTCGTCACTGTCGCCAACTGACACTCCGTCACTGCCCCGACAGAGTCTTCTGCTCGCGAGCCGCGGCCGTCCTAAATAGAGGGCGCTAGCCAACCAGGGCGCCGCAAAGTGCGTAACTTCAACAGAGAAACTGCCCAGCCAAGAACGTCGCAGGAAGTCACGGCTTACCCTTCTCATTCCGTACCTCATCGATCCACCACCTCATTTTCAACATTCTTCGATAACACTATATTTCAAAAGCTTCGATTCTCTTTTGTTCCTGTTTTCCCATAGTCCATGTTCCAATATCATACAATGCTACGCTCCAAACGTACATTCTCAGAAATTTCTCCCTCAAATTAAGGCTTATGATTGATGACAGTACATTTCGCTTGGCCAGTAAAGCCCTATTTTCATGCCGTAGTTTGCTTTTTATTTCCTCCTTGCTGCGTCCATCATGGCTAATTTTGTTTCCAACGTAGCAAAATTCCGGTTTAATCTCAATACCTATTCCGTACTCAATAATTTGTTCATTCCATCCAGCAATTACCGTAATTCTTCTTCACATCCACTGATGATAGCAGTGTCATTAGCGAATCTTATCATTGATATCTTTTCACCCTGAATTTTAGCTCACTCTTAAACCGTTCTTTCACTTCCATCATGACCTCTTCGATGCGTAGATTGAACAGTAAGGCCGAAAGGCTGCTTCCTAATGTTACACCCTTTTTAGTCCGAGCACCTCGTTCTTCCTGTCGTATTGTTCCCTCTTGGTTCTTGTGCATATTGCATATTACCCGTCTTTCTCTATGACTTACAACAGTTTTTTGAGAATTTCGAAAATCTTGTACCATTTTACATTGTCGAATGCTCTTTCTAGTTCAACGAACGCTATTACTGTGTCTTGATTTTTCTTCGCCCTTGCTTCCATTATCAGGCGCAACGCGGGAACTGCCTCTCTGATGCCTTTGCCTATCCTAAAGCCGACCTGATAGTTGTCTAACTATTACTCAATCTAATTTTCCGTTCTTCTGTATATTATTCTTCTTAGAAACTTAGATGCATGATCTGATGTGCCATTAAGCCGATTTTTGCAGTTTGCTGTCTTCGGAATTGAGTGGATTACATTCTCAAGTCTACTGGTACGCGCCATTATCATAGATTCTACATATCAACTAGAACAGTACTTTGGCTGTCACTTCCCCCACGGTCCAATGGGATGTTACCTATCCTTTCTGCCCTGTCTCAAGTTAGGCATAGCTCTTTTAAATTCCGACTAATACTAGATTGTCCCTGTCATCCGTATTGATACAATTTTTTTCTTCTACCGTGTAATCAGACACGTCCTCCCCCTCATAGAGGCCTTCAATGTATTCTTATTTAACCTCATAATTCCCTTTGCACTCTTTATGTTACCACCATTGCCTTAAATCTCAAAAAATGTTGTTTTGACATTTCTTAATGCTGATTTAGTCCTCCGACGACCAGTTCTTTTTCTATATCTTCACATCGTTTCTCCTTGGTTGTTCTGTGTTTGCTAGTTAATGCATTCATAAGGGATTTATATTGCTGTGTTCTTGTCGTTCGCCGAATATTCTTGTACTTGCTTCTTTCGTCGATCAATAGAAATTATTCATCTGATGGCTAATGTTTCTTCGAGTTTACCTTCCTTGTACTTACGTCTCACTCCCAAATCTGTGATTGCCCTTTTTAGATATGTCCACTCATCTTCAGACGAGCTACCTGGTCAGGTGTTCCACCGCCGACAGTAGTACATTGAGCCGTGATTGGCTCGTGATCCCGCCATCGTGTATTTTACACCCCGTTTTTACCGTACTTCCAACTCATTAAACTAATTTAAATTACTACTGAGGTGCTGCTTTGCCTAACCGTCTACTGAGAGTTTTGCGTCTAGAGTTCGGGTCTACCAGTGAGTTGGAACGCGCAAGGAGTGCAGTTCGGATGTCAGTCAGTTGGAGCGCGTCTGAAGGGCAGTCCGGACCTGTGAGTCGAGGAGTTGCAATGCCGTTCTAGTGCAGTCAGGTTGGAGCAGTGACGCCTGTGTCGACATGGCTCGCCCGACCATTAAGGCCACGCAACACTTCAGCCGGGCCACGGTCTTATTGGATCGTCGGTCGGTCGGTTGCTGCGGACCTGGGAAGTTATCTCCGCGCGATGCAGTCGGCTGAGTCCGCTGCCGATCCCTGCGCAGTGTCGGAGCGTGTGTGGAGCTACGAGCTTCGTAGTTCACTGACCCAGGACGTCAAAGTTGAGTAGTGATTTCTACTGCCCAAGCCACGCGCATTCATGTTGTGTGGTTCGTTTCAGTGGTTCGCTGTTGGGGAGGTTTTCCTGCGAGCAAAACAGAGTGTTTCTATTGCTGAAATTTAGCCGCTATGCCGTGCAATTAACTATATTGTTTGACTACAATTCGAGTGCACCAGCCGCATTTTCTGCCTTGTGGCCGTTAGTGTTCCGGTTACCTGCCCTAATCACTAACGATATTTCAGGTAGCGTCTTTTCCTCACCTGTTGTCGCTGTCCAACGTTGTGTGTAGTTTTGACAACTAATACATATTTCATTGTAACCTTTTGTGTTTGGGCCGGCCGTTCTAGAGGAGCGGTTCTAGGCGCTTCAGTTTGGAACCACGCTACCGCTACGGTCGCAGGTTCGAATCCTGCCTTGGTTATGGATGTGTGTGATGTCCTTAGGTTAGTTATGTTTAAGTAGTTCTAAGTTCTAGGGGATTTATGACCATAGATGATAAGTCCCATAGTGCTCAGAGACATTTGAACCAATCAGAGTTTCCTTCAAGTACATACATGATCGCCTTCTGCTTTTGAAACGTTGTTGTAATTTCCCCTGAAAGGTTTTAAAAGATTGTGCGCTTTCCGCCGTCGGTGTTGCAAAAAGGAAATTTTTAAGTTGGGTAGTCGTCCCGACTTGGAGCAGGAGAGACACCACAGGAATTTTTAATTTCCACTGTCTATATTTTTGAAAATAAATTCCTAAAACTTTGTTAGAATGACCAGAAAGGATTCAGGATTTACACTTATAGTGGTGAAAGTTCTAAAATATGAGAAAATAATTTATTTTTTTACATTTGTATTTGACCTTTTTTCACTTACCATTGGCTGCATTTGTTGCTATTGGTACACTTTTCTTCATAAGTAAGGGAGATTCTTCGATGAATTTTGCACAGCATACATACCATACGTAGAGGTGTATGAATATAATATTCCAAATCTAATAAAAACTGTTGTAAAAATTAAGATAATTAACTACAAAATTTGAGTTTTTTTCTAAACATGAAGTTTAAAATGTAACAGCCCATTCATTTTTTCATAAATTAAATAATTTCTAGAGTTTCATACACCGGTAAATATGGTTTGTATGCTGTACAAAATTCGTCGAAGAATCTCTGTCACATATGAAAAACGTACCTATAGCAACAAACGCAGCCGATAGAAGTGAGAAAATGATGAGCTTCTACATGTAAAAAAAAAAAAATATTTTATTTTTAACTTTCATTGCTATGCTCTGATTGTTGCATAGCAATGAAAGTTTTTTAAAAAATTAATTTCTTTTTTTAGATGTGTAAGTTCATCATTTTCTTACTTCTATTGGCTGTGGAAACAGGGAATTGTATCTATGTTTTATAGATCTAGAAAAGGCATATGACCGGGGTCCTAAGAGGAAGTTATTGTCTGTTCTACGTGATTATGGAATAGGAGGCAAACTTTTGCAAGCATTTAAACGTCTTTACATAGATACTCAGGCAGCAGTTAGAGTTGACGGTAAATGGAGTCCATGGTTCAGAGAAGTTTCAGGGGTAAGACACGGCTGCAAGCTGTCTCCACTATTGTTCATATTATTTATGGATAATATGCTGAAAACAATAGACTGGCTGAAGGTGAACACAAAATAAGCAGTCTCGCATATGCGGATGACTTAGATGTGATGGCAGATTCTATTGAAAGTTTGCAAAGTAATATTTCAGAGCTATATCAGAAATGTAAGGACTATGGTATGAAGATTAGCATCTCCAAAACAAAAGTAATGTCAGTGGGGAAGAGATACACATGGATTGAGTGCCAAGTAGGAGGAACAAAGTTAGAACAGGTGGACAGTTTCAAGTACTTAGGATGCATATTCTCACAGGATGGCAACATATTGAAAGAACTGGAAGCGAGGTGTAGCAAAGCTAATGCAGTGAGCGCTCAGCTACGATCTACTCCCTTCTGCAAGAAGGAAGTCAGTACAAAGACTAAGTTATCTGTGCACCGTTCAATCTTTCGTCCAACTTTGTTGTATGGGAGCGAAAGCTGGGTGGATTCAGGTTACCTTAGAAATATGGTTCAGGTTACGGATATGAAAGTAGCTAGGATGATTGCAGGTACTAGTAGATGGGAACAATGGCAGGAGGGTGTGCACAATGAGGAAATCAAAGAAAAACTGGGAATGAACTCTATAGATGTAGCAGTCAGGGCAAACACGCTTAAATGATGGGGTCATCTTACACGCATGGGAGAAGCAAGGTTACCCAAGAGACTCATGGGTTCAGCAGTAGAGGGTAGGAGGAGTCGGGACAGACCACGGAGAAGGTACCTGGATTCGGTTAAGAATGATTTTGAAATAATAGGCTTAACATCAGAAGAGGCACCAATGTTAGCATCGAATAGGGGATCATGGAGGAATTTTATAAGGGGGACTATGCTACAGACTGAACGCTGAAAGGCATAATCAGTCTTAAATGATCCCAGAGTGAGATTTTCACTCTGCAGCGGAGTGTGCGCTGATATCAAACTTCCTGCCAGATTATAACTGTGTGCCCGACTGAGACTCGAACTCGGGACCTTTGCCTTTCGCGGGCAATTGCTCTACCATCTGAGCTACCGAAGCACGACTCACGCCCGGTACTCACAGCTTTACTTCTGGCAGTATCTCGTCTCCCACCTTCCAAACTTTACAGAAGCTCTCCTGCGAACCTTGCAGAACTAGCACTCCTGAAAGAAAGGATATTGCGGAGACATGGCTTAGCCACAGCCTGGGGAATGTTTCCAGAATGAGATTTTCACTCTGCAGCGGAGTGTGCGATGATATGAAACTTCCTGGCAGATTAAAACTCTGTGCCCGACCGAGACTCGAACTCGGGACTTTTGCCTTTCGCGGGAAAGTGCTCTACCATCTGAGCCACCGAAGCACGACTCACGCCCGGTACTCACAGCTTTACTTCTGCCAGTACCTCGTCTCCCACCTGCTAGTTCTGCAAGGTTCGCAGGAGAGCTTCTGTAAAGTTTGGAAGGTGGGAGACGAGGTACTGGCAGAAGTAAAGCTGTGAGTACCGGGCGTGAGTCGTGATCCGGTAGCTCAGATGCTAGAGCACTTGCCCGCGAAAGGCAAAGGTCCCGAGTTCGAGTCTCGGTCGGGCACACAGTTTTAATCTGCCAGGAAGTTTCAGTCTTAAATGATGATGATGATGCTGATGATGATGATTTCATTGCTATGATTATGATTCCTTAATCCATCCCGGTCATGCTCACAAAGTTTTATGAATTTATTCGTAAAAGTATAGACAGTGGAAATAAAAATGTCCTGTGGTGTCTATCCTGCTCCAAGACGGCCCGTTTGACGTTCTACCCCCTTTAATGTATTTCTTTACCGATTGTTGCAATGTATATTTTATTAGTTTGCAGAATTTAACTTTGCGGCCTTCAGCCATCTTGTTGCGTTTGTTTATCTCTTTTTGTGCGCCTTGTGGGCCATCAACCCTGTTAGCATCTTAAAACATTGTGACCTACTGCATTCAGTAATCATCATAGCATATTTTGAATTTTGAAGATTTAATCCGGCGGCCTTCAGCCTCTCCTCATGCTGATCTCACATATGTATAATTTTTGTTATTCGTAAATTTACCTGTGTGTCATGTCTTTTCAAAATTGAACTTATTCTATAGCATTTGTTTGGAGGCCTTCAGCCGCGAAGCAATTTCAATTCTTTCAAAAGTGTATTTGTGAACTAAATGATAATAAATTACAGTTGTCAAATGAATCCGACCGCAACTCTCTTGGCCCTTTCCGCAACCCTAATTACCTGTTGGCCCTGCGTGATTTAGCGGGCGTTTCATACGTATTACGATGTATCGCAGCAGACACCGATAAATTTCACAATTTATATCGTCTTAGTCGGTTGTTCCAGTCAACCGTAGTGCCCTGTTAGGTGTCTTTGCGATAGTGGAAAGAGGTGGATGCCGGAAGCTACCGAATACCGGTACACCAGGTGGGTGAAGGGGGCACGCCGAGGCCGCCATCCGGTTTCGGGGAGAGGATATGAACGGCACACATGTTCCGGAAGAAAAATGGCTCGTCTGCGCCGCCTCGGGCCTCCTGATGGTCCCCAGCCGTTAGGTTGAGGAGAGGCGTGCAGCAAATTCAATGACGGCCGGGAGCTGTGAGGGGCGTGGGACTGGGGGACCAGGGGGACAGATAGCGCTGCACACGGGGAGCCCGGTCGACGCAGCCTTATAAATCGCTCTCCATTCGCCGCGGCCGCAGATACCGCGTGACGTATGTTCCGGCGGAGCTAGAGGTGGAGAAAGTGGCGCGGGGCAAGAGAGGGGGGAGGGAAGGAGGAAAGACAGCGGGGCGGGCCATCGACAAACGGCGGGTTCTGCCTCGCGTGGCACGCGGACAAGTACACCGATTTCCTGTGGCCTTATCGGTGGGGCGCCCTCATGGCGTCTTAAGTTGCTCTTAGGTTGCACAAAAGCAGTCTCTTGTTAGGACGCTTACGAGAGGAGAATTCCAATAATGAGCGACTGCCAACGTTGTAAGACGTCGCGGTCTCCAGACCTTCATTGCTTACATGTTCCGCCCTCACAATCATATTCCGCACGTCAAGACGCTTCATTCGAACCCACACTCAATAAGACAAAGTCAATGTTGTATGAATTCATGTAAACGATATGCAATTAACAAGTGAAACACTCGAGGCTGGCGTGCACACTTACATTCTAGATACGACGGTCACAGAGACTTTTAGTTTGGGAGAGAGGCTGCAGAACGGGACGCCAGGCCCTTCAGCGGACGACGCAGCCCATGTCGGCCAGTGACCGCCCGTAGCGGACAGCATGGGCCCGAGTGGAAAGGGGGGAACGACCTCGTGTTTGGCTTCAAAGCAAATTCCGCTACGTTGTGTGGGAGCCGCCAGCCTACGCATTCTCTACACATAACATGCAGTTTCAGAGATTTTTCACAGGGAGACAGCAAAGGCCAAACGTCAAAGCTAGTTTCCGGATTGGTCGCCTTAAATGAAACGTCATTCTCCCGTTTTCGAAGAGCAATGCTGATTGGCACACGATATTTCTGACGCCTTGAGCTGAAGGAATAATGGAAGAGACCAAAAGACATACCCCTTCACGTCTGGCGTGGAGAGGGGTGGTTCCGTTGTCGCTCTTGGAGCGAGAACACGTAACGAGAGCGAGCGCGCTCGTACGTGTAGAAAGAGCGAGGAACAAGTCTCTCCTCAGTACTTCACTGGGAGAGCACCTCTGTCGAGAGCGAATCAAAGGGCGACTCTATATTGAGTCCTTGCGATTAAGATTTGTTCACTGTGATGGCCAACACACTTATTGTGTGGTGTGAACGGACAGAGTAATAGTTAAACGCCTCTGAGCGAATTTTCAGTGACAGCGAGGTGGACTGGTTATCTGACCGGTGTACCACGCCAATAGACTAGGTGCGAATAGGAATGCTTGACTTCATCAAGACCTAGGGAGAATTTGATTGGCGAAGGTCAGTCCAAATAGAACGAGAGTTATCTTACTTGTCAGCAGCGAGCGGCGCAGACAGCAGTCATCGTAGCTTACGGTATTGTGCGCTACAGCTATTGCGAGCCCCATATTTCCTCCACAACAGTACACTTCACTGCATTTCACACGCGCCAGCCTCTACCGAACCTAGCAACATTCTGAAGGATAATTATTCAAGTTGAGTAGGCATGCCTCTCATCCATACTGCCAAGTTAACTACCATCTTAATCTTTGTGTAGAAATTCCATTAGCGAATCCTATCCTTGAAAGGTAACTCCACGTTCCGAAAAGAATCAGGATATAACTTGTTCAATTCATAACTAAAAGTGTCATTGTGATTTCTCAGAATTTTTGCAAAATAAATAATAACTCTCGTTAGTTCCAAGTTTTTCTTACACTAGCAAGCAATACTCCAGTACCCAAGTATCCCATTAGTTACGTAAGAAATTTTGTGAAATTTTGTGTCATTTCCTTACAGCGGACAACTCCAGAAGGTATTTATTGCTGAAAGTTTTTCAGGCATTTCTCCTTAGAACGTTAGGGGCGTCTGTCTTACTTCTGTAGTAGTGTGGGTGTGGAAATTGCATCTTGCAGGAGCCACAGGGTAAAGTGTACATCTCAGATTGATCCGTTGCGCAGAATAACAGAATAAAAGATCAACCCCACACCTCAAAACGTTGCTTAACTTAGTAGTAGCTAACCTCGGTACGGCGAAGCTGCTTAACGCACTTAAGAAAGGCAAGGTCCAGATAGTGCAAAAGTCAGGTTCCTTTCACAGTATGCTGATACAATTGTTCCATACTTAGCAACCATATACAGCTGTTCACTCGTAGAAAGATCCATAACCAAAGACTGGAAAATGGCACAAGGCACGTCAATACTCAAGAAAAGAAATGGGAGTAATGCTCTGAATTACAGAAGAGCGTCACTAAAGTCGATTTCCAGAAGAGTTTTGGAACATACACTGTGCTCCAACCACTTGAAATGGTCACAGCCGGCCGCTTTGACCAAGAGGTTCTACGCGCTTCAGTCCGGAACGCGCTGGTGCTACAGTCGTAGGTTTGAATCCTGCATCAGGCATGGATGTGTGTAATGTCCTTAGGTTATTTAGGTTTAAGTAGTAATAAATCTAGGGAACTGATGACCTCCGATGTTATGTCCCGTAGTGCTTAGAGCCGTTTTTGTAATTGCCACAGTTACCACCTATTAATTCAGCCAGGAAGGAAAATCGGAAAGGAATCCACCAGTGGGGATTTCACATACTTCATTCACTGGTAGAAAACATATTTATTTTACACAGTTTCACTCAGACAGCGGCCAGTTAAGTCTTTTTTAATTAATGAAAAGGTCAAGTGATGAGAAATTCAATTAAAGTTGAATGCCAGTTTAAATAATTTACAGAAAAATCTGAAGTTAGTTTCAAACCAAAAAACTTACTATTCTTCAAGGCAAAGACACACCCTATATAAGGCGCGGTATGTTATAAAGCTAAGGGCGTGATAAAGGCAGGCATAAATAGAAACCACAGTAACAGAACATACCAGAACGTCCTTTACTTATAAACTGGTGAGAAAAAACGTGATTTAAAATTGACTGATTAAAACAACGTAAAACTTTTAAAAAAATAAGAACATTTAACATCAATAGCTAGATAACATAATTTTAAACCCAGAAAAATACATCAACTGAAGGTTTAACACCTTTCCTAATATCACAAGAATAATTAACTTCCAAAGATTAAGATATGTGTTGGCGCCACAACACATGTCAATTAGCGTAAGGTGCAAGCAACATGCTAACGGATATAAATTCAAAATTATTCAAATTATATACTTAACTCGAACAAGAATATTAAGTAGTGCAGCCGTGGTTGGATGAAACAGCGCGAAAGACAGACAGCGAGGAGAACTGCCGAGGGTTACGCACTCAAGATGTGAACAGCCGGCTAAGCACGCATTCGCGGCGTGGGTAAGTGGGGCCCGATCCCAGGTAACGCGTGCCAGAAATGGAGTACAAGAGGGTATTAACGACAGTTTCCTGCTGCATAATTTTAATTAGACAGAATTCCAACACACAGCCGTGCATCAGATAAAAAAAACTCTTAGGGCAGAATTAATTAATCTGACGACTTAACTGCCTTTTACCAAGTTAACCAAAATATTTAAGAAACCAGCTACAAACATAAAAAAAAATAATTTCCGCAATAAGATTGTAATATCACAAAAATTTTCCTTTCCACAAAACCATTAAAGGAGCCGCAAGGACACTCACATGACATTCACAGCTCATCACTATACACACATTACTCCATAGCGGTTCTGAGAGAACAAATGCCTCCTGCAACAGACTAAAATTTGTCTGAACCATCTAAGAGAACACACGCACTATATAACTTCTTAGGTAGCATAGGCCTTAAACATTACTTTCGAAGAAACAAGAATATCAAAAGTAAATAATAAACGAAACAACAGAACAGATCAACGTTCTGACATGAGCCCATGGTAACGGGTATTACTAAACACCCATTGCGCTTTCAATTGAAAATTACGTGACTAATCATTTACTTTAAAAATCAGAAAAATTAAGGGAAGGCGGACAGTAAAGCACATACTATTGCACAACGTAAGCATTCAAATAAGCTTTCTTCTCGTTCAAATGGTTCAAAAGAGCACTATGGGACTTAACATCGGAGGTAATCAGTCCCTTAGAACTTAGAACTAGTTAAACCTAACTAACCTAAGTACATCATTTATCAAACCTCTTCGTAAGATTTCCACAGTCTGTAAGTTGTCCTACTCCTTTGTCCACATGGTGACTTCAGGCACTACAGAAGATTAAAATTTAGAGTCCGAGGTCGCTAAAAAGTACGAACAGTTTGGTAGTTTACTCATATCGATGGCTGCGTTGTTGTCTTCGTGAAGTCTAGATGTGATTCCACTGCGAAGTTCCCGCGGTTTTCTTTGTGTTTGGTTGAGACTAGCTGGTTTGTAGGGTGACGTGGTATTTTGATTTTTAGAGAGCAAACGTTACATTAGTTTTGCACATCACTATTTAATTCATTTATTCATATTTAACACTTCTACAATAATATGAAATAATACATTGTTTTTCACCACATCTGTATCACCATCTCCTCCAACCCACGCTCCAGGTTCAAAGACCGCCAACCACCTCTTCCAAAGATCCACTTCTTCCCGCATGACCAAATATAACCGTCTCTTAGTTGTTAAAGTCGCAGTAAAGGCTATATTTACATAAAACATTACATGTAAAGAAATTACTAACATACATGATTTTACGTTCTCTTATAATCACAAACATCCATGCCCAAGGCAGGATTCGAAACTGCGACCGTAGCAGTCTCGCGGTTCCGGACTGAATCGCCTAGAACCGCTCGGCCACCGCCTTTCTTCTGGAACGAGGAGCTTAACATTGGCTAAGTGTTCACAAAACACCACGCATACGTATGGTTAACACATAAAACAAATTAGAATGAGATATTAGCAAATGAATCAGTTTAAAATGTCTACCCAATTTTGCAATTCTTCGAATACCATTGGGACACGGGCATCCATACCAAACGAACAGAAGGAAGATAGCCGAAAGTGGTAGTGAACACTGCCCTGACAGCTCTACATATACATCTACATATATATACTCCGCTAGCGCTTGACACCAAGCGGTGTTTGATGGAGGGCACAATTCGCACCGAAGTCCCCCCCCTTCTGTTCCACTCGCGGATCGCGAGGGGACAGATTACTGTCTGGACGCCTCAGTAAGAGCTCTATTTCCCTCAACTTTGAACGGTGATCATTGCGCGATTTGAAAGTTGGTAGTAATAATATATGCTCTACATTCTCAGTGAAGATCGGATTTTGGAATTTAGTGAGCAGCCCCTTCTGTTTAGAGCACCGTCTATCTGCAAGTGTGTCCCACTTCAAACTTCCTATGAGATTGGTAACACTCTCGCGATGGCTAAATGTACCAGTCACGGATCTTGCAGCTCTTCTTTGGACCTTCTCAATCTCTTGAATCAACAAACGTATTGTACGCTATTTCCTTACTTGAAGGACTGCATCGCTTCAGGATTCTACAAATAAACTGCAATCTGGAGTTCGCCTTACCCGTTACTTGTATAATCTGATCATTCCATTTGAGATCATTTCGAATAGTCACACCCAGATAAATGATGGACGTTACCGCTTCCAAAGACTTGGCATTTATTTTGCACTCGTACATTAATGGAGATTTTCGCCTTGTTATACGAAGTAGGTTACACTTACTAATATTGAGAGATAACTGCCAGTCATTACACCACACATTTGTTTTCTGTAAAGCCTCGCTGATTTGTTCACAACTTTTGTGTGATACTACTTTCCTGTAGACTACAGCATCATCGGCAAACAGTCTCAGGTCGCTGTCAATACCATCAACCGGATCGTTTATGTATGTCGTAAATATCAGACGACCTATTACGCTGCCCTCGGGCACACATGGAGTTTCCTTTGTTTCTGTTGAAGACACCCCGTTCAGGACGACATACTGCTCCCTGTCTGTTAGGAAACTTTCTATCCAACCACATATGTTATCAGATAGACCGTAAGCGCGCACTTTTTGTAGCAAGCGACAGTGCGAAACTGAGTCGAACGCCTTTCGAAAGTCGAGAAATATTGCATCAGCCTGTGAGCCGGTATTTAGAACCTGTTGTATATCATGGACAAAGAGGGCCAGCTGTGTCTCGCATGACCGCTGTTTCCTAAAACCGTGCTGGTTTCTGCAGATGAGCTTCTCAGAGTTTAGAATGGTCATTATGTCTGAACACTACATACGTTCCATGATTCTACAACAAATCGATGTCAGCGTCCTTCTGGTAAATCACAGCAGAAGCCACGTCGGTAATCGATAACTTACAGGCGGTAACACCACAAGAACATTGGTCGCTCTCCAACAGCTAACACCACGGCGAAGAGACCCTACGGAATGCTCCTTACGACTTCGCTCCTCAGCTCACGTTGCCCACCAAATTGGCCACCACGCTCGAGCCGCCACACCATAGAGCGCTGCACTGCCAAAGATGATATGCATAGTGATATCGACACATTCCGAGAAAGCCGCCACGGGTCACGAATCACCTCGAAGGTAACGTTTTATTGACAAATAGCCAACACGGATTCGGAAAACATCGTTCTAGTGAAACACAACTAGCTCTCTACTCACACTAATTAATGAATGTTATCAATAGGGGACATCTGATGGATACCGGATTTTTAGGTTTGCAGAAGGCTTTTAACACCGATCCTCACAATCGACATCTAATTAAATAGCGTACCTATTAAGTATCGTCTGAACTGTGTGACAGGATCCGTGATTTCCTTCCTGTCACAAAGGCCACAGTTCATATTAACTGACGGAAGGTTTCGAGTAAAAGTAATAGCTAGCGATCCCCAAGGAAGTGATACAAGCTGTCTGCTATTCCTGATCTACGTAAATGATTTAAGCGACAATCTAGCAGACCTCCTAGATTTTTTCACATGATGCTGTCATTTACCGAGATGTAAAGTCATGAGATGATCAAAACGAATTGCAAAAGTATTTACACAAAATGGCGCAAAAAGTGGTAAATGACGCTAAATAATGAAAAGTGTGAAGTCATCCACATGAATTCTACAAAGAATCCGCTGAATTTCATTTATTCGATAAATCACATAAATGTAATGCCTGCAAACTCAAGTAAATACTTAGAAATTACAATTACGAATAACTAAAACTGGAATGATAATGTCGTAGGCAAAACAAACCACAGATGGATATTTACTGATAGAACACGTAGAAAATGTAACAAATCTACTAAAGACTGCTGGCACTACGCTTGGCCACCTCCTCCTGAAGTGTTGTTGTGCGGTGTGAGACCAGCGTCAGATAGATTTAACGGAGGACTCCGAAAAAATTCAGAGAAGGGCAGCTTGTTTTGTATTATAGCGAACCAGGGGAGAGAGTACCATGGATATGATACACGAATTGAGGTGACAGTCACTGAAACAAAGGCGTTTCTGACTGCGGCAGGAGCTTCTGATTAAATTTCAAACGTTAACTTTCTCCTAATAGTGAGAAAATATTTGGTTGGCGCCCACCTACATACGAAGAAACGATCATCACAATAAAACAAGAGGAACCAGAGCTTGCACGGAATGTTGTAGGCAAAACGAATTAAGACTGCGATTAATTGGCAGAACACTTAGAAAATGTGGCAGGACTACTAAAGTCTATTTGCACTACAGTTCTCCGCTTAAGTGTTCGTTTTCTCCGCGAGCAACTCCAGAGTGGAACAGGAGAGAAGTGGCGTAAAGGTGGTTCGATCAAAAGCTCTACTAGGCACTTAACTGTGTATTGTAGAGTAATCATACAGTGGTAGACATTTCTAAGGGAACCTATGTCTCGGCTTATCCATGGATACTCGACCGTTGCTACATACACATCAATTTTTGTCTGAGTGTCCCCTTAGGTTCCAGTGAAAAAAAGATCTTCATTGAAGAACAAGTATGATTGAAAAATAAATGTGGTTTTTCTCGTCAAATTTGCCTCATACGCTTAGTAAATAATAGACTTATACGTTGCATTACTAAAGTTAAAAATTAAGTGGAAAGTACTAAACTTTGTTCCTAAAAAGGTACTTCTCCACATTACGCGTAGTAAATAATAGGTTTATACGTTGTATTACTAAAGTTGAAAATTAAGTGGAATGTAATAAACTTTTTTCCTAAAAAGGTACTTCTGAACATTACTTTTTTTAGATATAAAGTAAATATGGTTTTTTGCCGTTGTACGTTTTTTCAGATGGAGACTTCTCCTTTTCCTGCGTATCCGAAACCACGATCAACGCGGTTTTTGTGCAAAGAAACAACACCGGATGGCAGTGCAAAGAAACAAGCTTCAACAATAAGAGGTCCCTATATGTGATGTCTTATTTTCTGAATATATACGAGAAGTCACAAGTTATACAAAAAACTAACCATTAAATAGACCAGAAAAACTACAAAGTAGAAAAGTACCAAAACAACAACAAAAACTTTCCTTGTGGTAAATACACACAAAAAGCTTACCAAAACAAATATTATATCACACCAAAACACACACACAAAATGCATACACAAACAGATCACAGATATTTCAAAAATTGCACACGAAAGTTGGCAATAACATTCGATCCTTGTCAATAACATCTGATAGTCAACAACACAAACCAAAACATTGCATCAAAACAAGTGTTCAGTTCCTAGTGCTGTGAAATGTTGGAAAAAAACCCAAGTGGCATTTATAAGAAGAAGAAAGCCACCAAAAATATACAGACAATCGTCCAAGCTACCTGTAAGTAGACTTCAAAATATTACTACATAACAGCAAAAACCAACCACTAGAGCTGTGTATAGCCTATGGGTACGTTGCCCAAAATGTAAAATATATAGTAAAATTATGTTCATATTCCAGGCCACTGAAGACGCCTTGCAGAGAATAAAGGCGAAACACGTATGGCACGAAAATTATGTTTCATTCAGTTGTAGTCAGACGGTCGTAAAACAAAAAAATTTCAATAACCGTAATATTACACGCAACTGAGGAAGACAGGACTACAAAAGTTTGAGTTCTTGCTTGTATGGCGCGTGCATCCGTAAGTAACGTAGCCAAAGTGTTTGGTGTTTCAAGAGGCACCGCATTGAAGAATTATATCACATGTAGCGAACCCGGAAAGAAAACATAATCTGCTAGGTAACAACGCCGACGAAAATATGTGTTGAGTGATCTCGGCAGATGAAAATGATTTGGACGAAAAATGAATGGACGACAACTGTAAAAGTCACAGCAGAAATGCCTCTCGCTCTCGAGAACACTGTCAGCACCAAAACAACAAGAAGGCAGCGCAATAAACTGGGAACTGCAGGGAGTGCAGAAATTCCAAAACCGCAGTTGCAAATGCCCGTAACTGGAAAACGTGAGGCAGAAGTCATAAATACTGGATTATGGAGCAATGGAAGAAAATTGTTAGGTCAGTCAAGTTTTGTTGCACACTGGGTTTCCAACGTCCCAAGGATGAAACATGGTGTGAATTCGGCGATGATTTTAGCAGCCATATTGTTGTATTCCATGGCACCCATGGTTACTCTGTGAACTCGCGTTGTTGTCAATGATTACGTGACAATTTTCGGTGATCAAGTCCATCCTACGATACAATGTTTGTTCTTCAGTGACCTCTTTGTGGTCGAAAACGACAGGGCCCTCTTGACTTAATTCGCAAAGTCCACACGAACACAAGGAGGAACAGTCTCGTTTCCCATACGCACCAGTTACGGATCTCATATTATTCAGGCCTTGTGTTCTACTTTGGAGAGATCAATACGTTGTCGCCATCGAGCTGTATCATCGTTACCTGGGCTTGTCAGTGTTTTTCAGGAAGAATTGTCTAAGATCCTACATTTATGACCATTTCCTTTAGGCCTGAAGAAGAAATTGGCGACTGATCGTCAATGGAAGCGAATGGAGCATATTGCGAATAAATAGGAGGATTTTCTCGTTACTGTTTGATTACACGATTTCCGAAAAGTAACTAGAAGTAGCGTCATTTATAGCATACATGGAAGTATGCTAGAGGAGATATTTAAGATGGAACCACTACACATAACTAAGCGTAGGAAAAGTAGATGCCAGAATGAGATTCATTGGAAAAAGGCTAAGCACTTTTTATCCATCCACTGTGGACGTAGCTCACAGAAATTGAATATTTCTCTTCGCTCACGGACTTTTGACACAGAGGAGAGATAGAGGAAATACACACAATCCAAAGAAGAGCAGCGAGTTTCGTCATAGGTTCATTCAGTAAACGTGAAGGCATCACAGAAATTTTCATTCAAACTCATCTACCATTATAGTGTGGTTTATTGCTAAAATTCAATGAGAGTATGTAGCTACAAGAGTCAACCATTGTATTCCTCTTCAACGACAATAAACTTTACCAACAGCCGTACACTTTAAGATGTTTTATCTTATTCTGAAAGCAACCAGTTTCAGCAATCCATTTTGCCATCTTCAGGCCCCATACGCTCTTTTCAAATCAACGAACTTATCGTATAGCGCCATAAAACTGGATATCGTGAATTCCAATCGCTGTGCAGCTGCTTAATACGAAAGCTGTCACGCACAACGATTGGAATTATGATAAGCTTACGATAAGCAGTTTTATGACACTGTACGATAAGTTTGTTGATTTGTAAAAAGCATATGGAGCCTGGAGATGGCAAAATGAATTGCTAAAACTGGTTGCTTTCGGAATGAAATAAAATATCTTAGTGTCTACGGCTGTTGGTAAAGTTTATTGGCATTGAAAAGTACGTACCGCCTATGTCCCCTGGCCGTAATGGACGAACAGAGATTGACTTCTTAAGTGATAGAACCCAGTACGTTGTCCTCGATGGTGAGTGTTCATCGGAGGTGAGGGTATCATCTGGAGTGCCTCAGGGAAGTGTGGTACGTTCGTTGTTGTTTTCTGTCTACATAACTGATCCTTAGGATAGGGTGGATAGCAATGTGCGGCTGTTTGCTGATGATGCTGTGGTGTACGGGAAGGTGTCGTCGTTGACTGACTGTAGGAGTAGGAGGATACAAGATGACTTGGACAGGATTTGTTATTGTGTAAAGTATGGCAGCTAACTCTAAATATACAAAATGTAAATTAATGCAGATGAATAGGAAAAACAATCCTGTAATATTTGAATACTCCATTAGTAGTGTAGCGCTTGACACAGTCACGTCGCTTAAATATTTGGCCGTAACATTGCAGAGCGATATGAAGTGGGACAAGCATGTAATGGCAGTTTTGGGGAAGGCGGATGGTCGTCTTCGGTTCATTGGTAGAATTTTGGGAAGATATGGTTCATCTGTAAAGGAGACAGATTATAAAACACTAATACGACCTATTCTTGAGTACTGCTCGAGCATTTGAGATCCCTAACACGTCGGATTGACGGAGGACATAGAACCACTTCAGAGGCGGGCTGCTAGATTTGTTACTGGTAGGTTTGATCATCACACGAGTGTTACGCAAATGCTTCAGGAACTCGGGTGTGAGTCTCTAGAGGAAAGAAAGCGTTCTTTTCGTGAATCGCTACTGAGGAAATGTAGAGAACCAGCATTTAAGGCTGACTGCAGTACAATTTTACTGCCACCAACTTACATTTCGCGGAAAGACCCCAAATATAAGATAAGAGAGATTAGGACTCGTACAGAGGCATATGAGAAGTTATTTTTCCCTCGTTCTGTTTGGGAGTAGAACAAGGAGAGAAGATGCTAGTTGTGGTACGAGGTACCCTCCGCCACGCGTATGGTGGATTGCGGAGTATGTATGTAGATGTAGATATATTCCTTTGTCTTAAATATATCTCGTTGTGGAACCATGGCAGTTAAATAAGAGGCATCCGATCTCACACGGAGGTTGATCTCCGTTAACATGACTGTGATGACTTTTATTGAAAGCAACGGCAGCGGAAGGCTACCCTAACTGATAGTATGTTTTATACAGTGCACAACAAAACGCCACGGAAACAACAGTTTATCAGCGAAATGAATGCCTCAGTTTGTACTCAAGATAATGTATTGGTCCCATGCTGTGGCAGAACCGATCGCCCCCCAAGATGTACTGGGTTACCCTGATCAGAATTCATCGGCGCGAGCTCTGTTTGCTGGCGGCCGCAGCATCTGGAAGCGGCGCTGGTTCCGCCAAATTGTTTCCCAGCCAATTTACAATTTTACGGCTGGAAAGCCCGGAGATGACCCGCGCGATCCACCCTCTTCCCAGGCCGGAATAAAAATCGAATCTCTATGTTAATTTAAAGGCGGCTTCCCCGCGGGCCAACTTTGTTTACGCGCGGGCTTGCTCGCGTGCGCTAGGGGGAAGAAGCGAGCGGCTTATTTCGTTAGCGTCCCCCTCACCCCCCCCCCCCCCTCCACCTCTCCCCGCCCTCCACTCCGTACCAAGATCTTTTCCGGGATAATCCGATCGTCTGCCAGAAACGCAAGGGAAATGTCCCTGGAATGAGTTCCGCCGTCAGATGCAGCCAACAAAGACATAAAAATAGGACGCTGGCGTGATTTCTTGCTCTGAAGAGATGAGGGTAGAAATGTCTTTCCGTTTCCTTTGCCTAACATGATCAACGAATCGGAAATTCTGCTAGAACACAGCAGCTGTTTTTTAGTTAATAGTTAAATTTAGATAACTGTGTCAAGCAGAGAGTGTAAAGCTGATCAGCAATATAAATATTAATAGTTAAATTTAGATAACTGTGTCAAGCAGAGAGTGTAAAGCTGATCAGCAATATAAACCTACGAGCAGACTAACAAAGTGAAAGAAAACATCAGAACACATTTGTTACAATGCATTGAACTGATTGTCTCTGGGACTACAGCAATTAATATATCAGAGTTAGATGCAAGTCTGTGTCATTTAAACTCCGCCGAGCGGTTCTAGGCGCTACAGTCTGGAACCGCGCGACCGCTACGGTCGCAGTTTCGAATCCTGCTTCGGGCATGGATGTGTGTGATGGTCCTAGGTTAGTTAGGTTTAAGTAGTTCTAAGTTCTGGGCGACTGATGACCTCAGAAGTTAAGTCCCACAGTGCTCAGAGACATAAGCCATTATTTTTCTACAATTTTCTTTGGCTGACATGCGTTATATTGCACCTGAACGTTGTAATAGTCATGCTACAAACCAAAATTAATTCAGCCTATAAGGCAGCTACGAACAAAGTAGTAAATAATCAACGTGTCATTAAAAATAAATTAAAGTTGGTAGCATCCCAGGAGTGATTGTTTGGCGAATGGATAAATGCATATTGGTGATTATCTGCCCCTCGGCTCTCGATAGAGTCGATAAACTGATAAGGGCACAATATAAACATTTTGTACTGCATGAGATGACACTATAAGAGTCGTCTCATACTAGTACAAAATTGCTGGGAACGGGAGAGTATTGTAAGGTGGTGTTATTTTACAAATTACAAACCACGTAAGTAAGTTTACGTCGTAAGCAAGCCGCTTCAATGATAGAAAAGACAGATTTGTGCTCGTTCATTGAAAATATGTACGTAGCTGACGTAGTCTAGTACACATTAGTTATTGTATAGTATCTGCATGTTGGGTAACTGGGGAACAAGCACAGCTGTGAAACTTGCGGTGGAACGGAAGGACACAGGAAGCTCATCCGTTCCTTCGGACAATAGGACGGCACAGCCGCATCCGCCGCTAATTCCGGGACCCACCCGTGATCTGGACCACCTGCAAAACGGTAACGTGTGTCCGGCGGGCAAACCCTTTGCATTAATAAATGTACATACCTTAAGTACTCTTGTTTTAGTTTGTGATTTCGTTCTAGAATTTCTTTCTCCATTTAAAACAATTTAATTTATTTGTTTTGATCGACGTATTCGGAGCTGCAGATAAAGCTAGTCGATACAATATCTTTACACAATTTGGCACCGCAGTACTACGTTAGTGAAATAACAATACACATACAGAGTTCTCTAAATATCACTAAATGAACTTATGGATTGATGTGCTAAAAGGCTGGGATTCTCATGCTGCCAATAATCAATTGTGTGCATATGGAGAAATCCATTTTAGGGACCCTTTTTCATATTGTTCATTAAATAATTTATAGCTACTACGTTATTTGTTAAGCATAAATAACTGGCATCAAGAACTTCATAGCAGCATATCATCTGTATACAGTAGTGGAAATCAGTATAGAGGCATGGATATTTGTAGGAAAATTAACAGTGTCGTTTTTAATAGTTGGGGACAGTGTATATGCAACAGTATGAGATCCAATATACTGGAGAATGCCGTCAAATGGTATCACATTTGATGTCAGGAGCACAGCTTGTAACAAGACGTCAACGGAATGAGATTTTCACTCTGCAGCGGAGTGTGCGCTGATATGAAACTTCCTGGCAGATTAAAACTGTGTGCCCGACTGAGACTCGAACTCGGGACCTTTGCCTTTCTTTCAGGAGTGCTAGTTCTGCAAGGTTCGCAGGAGAACTTCTGTAAAGTTTGGAAGGTAAGAGACGAGATACTGGCAGAAGTAAAGCTGTGAGTACCGGGCGTGAGTCGTGCTTCGGTAGCTCAGATGGTAGAGCACTTGCCCGCTAAAGGCAAAGGTCCCGAGTCTGAGTCTCGGTCGGGCACACAGTTTTAATGTACCAGGAAGTTTCAAGACGTCAACGATTCAGATGGCAGAGGATGGAACTCGGTATGAAATTAATCGGATCTGTGCGGTCTCAGTGAGTCTGTACGTGCTTTCCTGCTGATAGGAAACAGATACCATTAGCGGCAGTGTGTATCGTGTAGAAAAACCACGAATGTGACATAGTCACGCGGAAAACAGTTGTTATGAAATGAAAAAGCAAAAATGGAGCGCAGAAGGAACGGGGACGCTCTAATAGTCAGATCTCCAAGAGGTTGAGCTGCTCAAGTACAGTGATTGCTAATTTAGTTTAACTTGGTTCACGTTAAGAGTAGAACGGAAAATATAGTTAAAGTAGAAAATTATTTGAGGCAGAGAAAGGGTTACAGTTGGACTAAGCAAGGGCCACAAAGTTTTATTCCTTTCAACTTGCGGATTTACAGTTGCCAATAACTGCTAGGCGCGTACAACACATTTTGTTAAATGGAAGCACCGTGCATTATAGAAACGACTACCGAAACCTGCTCTAACATCCAAACATAATCTGGCTAGGTTTGAATTTGCTGAAAGACATGTGTCTTGGACTTGGCAATAGGATAAAGTGATCTTCAATGATACGAAGATTAATTTAGATGGTCCGGATGGATTTCAGTGTGACTGGCATGATCTGAGAGCAGATCAGCAGGTAAGAATGAGCAGAAATTTTGATTGTGGAAGTGTTACGACTTGGGCATCATTCCGTACTAACGATAAATCATGCATTGCTTAGATGGACACTAGAATGAACACTAATACGTACTCTGAGATTGTAGAAACAGAATGGATCACAATGTATGAGGACCTAGGGAGCGAAAGTGTGCTGCAGTGCTATAATGAATCCGTGCAACGCTCGCACGATAAAAATTTGGTTTGAAGATAAACATATCGATATCTTGCCATAGTTTGCATGTTGCCTCGATTTTAACCTCACGGAAATTTTTCAGCGCATGTTTATAGCAATTTAAGGTGATCTGAGGCCGTATATGAACTGAAAATAGCTATATGAGAAGAGTGAGTGAGCGCATTGGATTAGCAGAGCGGTCAGTGGCGCTGCAGTCATGGCCTGTGCGGCTGGTCCTGGCGGAGGTTCGAGTCCCCCCTCGGACATGGTTGTGTATGTTTGTCCTTAGGATAGTTTAGGTTAAGTAGTATGTAAGCTTAAGGACTGATGACCTTAGCAGTTAAGTCCCGTAAGATTGCACACGTATTTGAACATTTTGAAGAGTGAGCGACGTTTTCAAATGAGGAACTACGGAGCTTGCCAACAATGCATTAACACAACAGGGCAATGAGTGTCCTTTACCAATTTATATTCCAGGAAAACGCCTTATTTTGTTACTCGTATTATGGAAAGAACAATGTAATTTCATCACGATTATTTGTACCTTATATGTATCTACTACATTCATAATAAATTCGATAAATGTGTGCTTCAGACCAAGTGTATTACTTCCGTAGGAAATCTGCCTTTATACCAATTCCCACTATTGTACATTGCGTGTTGTATCATTATTTATTGACTTTATAAACAATTTTAGTATCAGATATTAATATCTTTCTTAATAATAATAAGTTTATAAACATGGTGTGACGTTACGAACGTCACCACGAGCGCCGGCAGTTGAGAGGAGCACGGTTTCGATCTGTCGGCAGAGTGGCGATTGTGGTGTAGTGGATGGCGTCTGCAACTCGGACATCTGGTTCTCGGTGGTGTGAAGGAGGGTGGTGAGAAGGGGAGTGTCAATATCTAAGAGATGATTTGGCCTATTTACGCCTGTTTTTTAATTTCATTTTATCTTCTTGTCGGTCTGTGGCCGTATTGTAATCAGACGTCGAACTTGTACTCCAAACTTGACGTAACATGTAATCGATCGTAATTGCCTGTGGCAAAGGAATTATTACAGTTGTTCCATTGACTTATTAGTAATGAACTTAGCAAAAGTTCGAAGTTTAAATTCTGTTATGTAGTAAATACACTCCTGGAAATGGAAAAAAGAACACATTGACACCGGTGTGTCAGACCCACCATACTTGCTCCAGACACTGGGAGAGGGCTGTACAAGCAATGATCACATGCACGGCACAGCGGACACACCAGGAACCGCGGTGTTGGCCGTCGAATGGCGCTAGCTGCGCAGCACTTGTGCACCGCCGCGGTCAGTGTCAGCCAGTTTGCCGTGGCATACGGAGCTCCATCGCAGTCTTTAACACTGGTAGCATGCCGCGACAGCGTGGACGTGAACCGTATGTGCAGTTGACGGACTTTGAGCGAGGGCGTATAGTGGGCATGTGGGAGGCCGGGTGGAAGTACCGCCGAATTGCTCAACACGTGGGGCGTGAGGTCTCCACAGTACATCGATGTTGTCGCCAGTGGTCGGCGGAAGGTGCACATGCCCGTCGACCTGGGACCGGACCGCAGCGACGCACGGATGCACGCCAAGACCGTAGGATCCTACGCAGTGCCGTAGGGGACAGCACCGCCACTTCCCAGCAAATTAGGGACACTGTTGTCCTGGGGTATCGGCGAGGACCATTCGCAGCCGTCTCGATGAAGCTGGGCTACGGTCCTGCACACCGTTAGGCCGTCTTCCGCTCACGCCCCAACATCGTGCAGCCCGCCTCCAGTGGTGCTGCGACAGGCCTGAATGGAGGGACGAATAGAGACGTGTCGTCTTCAGCGATGAGAGTCGCTTCTGCCTTGGTGCCAATGATGGTCGTATGCGTGTTTGGCGCCGTGCAGGTGAGCGCCACAATCAGGACTGCATACGACCGAGGCACACAGGGCCAACACCCGGCATCATGGTGTGGGGAGCGATCTCCTACACTGACCGTACACCCCTGGTGATCGTCGAGGGGACACTGAATAGTGCACGGTACATCCAAACCGTCATCGAACCCATCGTTCTACCATTCCTAGACCGGCAAGGGAACTTGCTGTTCCAACAGGACAATGCACGTCCGCATGCATCCCGTGCCACCCAACGTGCTCTAGAAGGTGTAAGTCAACTACCCTGGCCAGCAAGATCTCCGGATCTGTCCCCCATTGAGCATGTTTGGGACTGGATGAAGCGTCGTCTCACGCGGTCTGCACGTCCAGCACGAACGCTGGTCCAACTGAGGCGCCAGGTGGAAATGGCATGGCAAGCCGTTCCACAGGACTACATCCAGCATCTCTACGATCGTCTCCATGGGATAATAGCAGCCTGCATTGCTTTGAAAGGTGGATATACACTGTACTAGTGCCGACATTGTGCATGCTCTGTTGCCTGTGTCTATGTGCCTGTGGTTCTGTCAGTGTGATCATGTGATGTATCTGACCCCAGGAATGTGTCAATAAAGTTTCCCCTTCCTGGGACAATGAATTCACGATGTTCTTATTTCAATTTCCAGGAGTGTATCTGAACTCTAATTTGAACGCTTAACATTTTGCGATTGATTTATCACTTATATGTGGCAGTCTTGTGGCTCTGTGGCTATATCGTAATCAGAAAACTAAATTACGTTGCAATTTGACATAGAATGTCCACTGTGGGGAAGAAATCATTATAGTTATCTAGTTGACTCATTTAATATGAGTTTATCAACGTGGTTTATATCTCCTTGGGACCATGCTGATTTCCAGTAAAACAATAAATTTTTTTGTGGACCTGTGAATTTCTCTCCCAACCCAGTACCACCTACACTAACTAGCAGTCTATTCTCGCTACATATAGTACTAATTTTGGAGAGCTCTTCTATCGCTAATCAGAAGCGGTTTTTAGATGTTACATAGCACATCTGTAAACAGTTTTGGTGTTCTCAGTGTATATGTCAACTGTATTTGTAGTTTGTTCAATGTGTCTGCCATTCGCCTCTCCCCCTTAAACGGTACTGTGTTTTAGGCGACGGTAGGCTATAGTTTGCGTCATTCTGCATTTTATAAAATGGTGAAACGCATGTGCGCGGAACATTAATAGAATCTTATCCTTGGACGGTTGCGGGGGTAACTGATACAAACAACGCGCCAGCATAAAAAATAGTTCGCTTATTAACTCCGAGATATCAATTAACGGGAACCTAAAACACTACAAAAGAAGGATAGGATTCAGAACTCCAATCCCGATTCATATTTCATATTTAGTTAGTAAAAAGAAAAGTGTTAATAAACAAACTACATTTCAGTTATATCCACCATTTTGGCTTCATTACGTAGTCTTGACTACATGATAAACAATACCTGTGGAAGTTGTATGCAACGTATCGTCATAATATTTAGCCAACCAATTTTGTGGGACACCAAAAATGTAAATGCATGAAATTGTTCTTACAGCGGATGTATAATGTGTGAGTGCGACGAACTATATTGAGAAACTGAACATCCATTACGTACTTGCATGTTTAGCTGCGAAAATGGTCCTTGTCGGTACATCTGCAAAGAGTTCGAATAGAAACGCTGGAACATTGCAAACCATTCAGATTAATCGAACATCTAAATACGCATAATGCTGGTACCACCAGGATGTGTTCTTTCTCCTCACCCCCGTGGCAGTAATTTAATTAAGAGTCAGCCGGGAAATACATTTAAATCAACTGACGGCCTTTGAGCTAGCGTCACGAATTTTCAAACGTCCACTGCCATGTACGAAGGCGAGTGACACCACGAGTGTTAACGTCGATCGCGGGGTGTCGTCGTGATGGTATTGAATGACATTGAGCGCTTACACCCTTCCGTTTGGGATTTCCACGCTGCCGTTTCCTTTAAATTGCATGTGTGGTCTGCCATTGCCACTTGGAAAGAAAAAATTGTTTAAATGGCTCTAAGCACTATGGGACTCAACATCAGAGGTCATCAGTCCACTAGACGTAGAACTACTTAAACCTAACTATCGTAACGACACCACACACATCCATGCCCGATGCAGGATTTGAGCCTACGACCGTAGCAGCAGCGCGGTTCCAGACTGAAGCTCCTAGAACCGCTCGGCCAATACGGCCGGCTGTAAAGAAAAGATGTCCTATGTGCGGACCAACTCTTCTGCGGTTAGAAACTCGAATACAGCACGCTATTTCACACAAACCGACATAGTTACGTTACACATCACCATATCACACCACAGAGTAGACGTGGCTTCGAATGGTAATTAAGTAATAACGTAGAGCAGGCTGAAGTTTGAGTTGATCGTCTGCATGAATCAATGTCGAAAAGTGTGATGTACGGAACTATTGAGGAACGATGAGATTCTGCGGTAATGAAAATGACTATAAGCAATTCATATTAGCAGGAGTTGACATCTCTAAAAAGGGCAATGACAAAACCGGAGAAGGAAATATAGGTACAAAGTAACTGCTAAGAAATCTTGGGTAACAGAAGAAACGCTCCAACCGATAAACGAAAAAGTACCTAAATCCTCGGGTAATACATCAACGTAAACCAATTAAAAACGAAATAAATAGCAAGCGCAGGAAAGCTAAAGCAAATTAGTTGCAAGGGAAAATGTGAAGAAACTGAAAATGAAATAGATTTCCGAGCGACAGTTTCAGAATACCGAAAACTGAAAAGAACCTTCAGTGCATTTAAAATCAAAGATCTCGACATTAGGATTACAGAAGGAATTCTACTTTGAAACGAAGGTGAATCAACGGATTAATGTAAAGAGTGCACTGAAGGCCTCTACGAGAAGGAGGAACTGACAGATATCGTAACAGAAAAGAGAAGTGAGAATCTATACATGACATAGGTGTTCCAGAATTCAAGTCAGAGTTTAACAGAGGTTAAGAAGACATGAGATCTAATAAGGCGGGAGGTGTATATAAAATTCCTTCGGAAATTATGAAATCATTCTACAAAGTGAAAACCAAACAACTGTTCAAGTTGGTGTGTAGAAACTGGGTCTCGAGACATTCCGTGAGATTTTCGGAAATAGTAAGGGCACAAAAATTGCGAGAATTATCGTAAACCATCTTCACAGCTCATGTACCAAAGTTCCTGACAACAAAAATACACAGGAGAATGAAAAAAGGAAATTTAGGAACAGTTATATGACTATAAGGTTGGCTTTAGGAAATGGAAAGATACTGGAGAAGCAGTTCTTACGTAGCTCTTGATAACAGAAGCAAGACTAGAAGGATAAAGGATATTCACTGGATTTTTCGGCTTAGAAAAAGCGTTCGATAATACTAGTATATGAGGGGTGACCAAAAAGTTTCCGGCATGGGTCTGTGTGTTTCTCCTTAGGATAATTTAGGTTAAGTAGTGTGTAAGCTTAGGGACTGATGACCTTAGCAGTTAAGTCCCATAAGATTTCACATACATTTGAACATTTTTTGAGACATGCATCGGAGAATGAGAATGTAGAAGTCCGGTAAAACAGCGATAAGATACGCTGCTGCTTCATAATAACGCACGTCCCCGTATCGAAAATATCGCAACGCAGAAGTTACGCCAATTCAAGTGGGAAACACTCGAGTATACGTTCTAGAGGCTTGATCTCCCCCCCCCCCCCCCCCTCCCCCATGCGATTATCACACCTTCAGTCCCTCAAAACAGTCCTTGAAGGGTCGACAATTCCTATGGACGAAGATGTGCAGCAGAGTGTTCCAGAGTTCTTTGCACAGCAGGACACGGTGTTCTATCAAAAGGGTAACTTCATCCAGGTTGCGTCAGTGGAATGATTGTCCCTGTCCTCAGAGCTATTTTGGCTGATCGGTGTACTGATACTGGAATGTACAGCCTCCGAAAGCAAGCCTTTTCATCACCCCTTATAAAATGGCGCCACATGATAGAGATGCTCAGGAAAATAGATGTAAACTATAATAGAAAGCAGTTAATCTGCAGTATGTACAAGAGGGAAATATAATAATGAAAGACAAGAAACGAAGTTCTCCCATTAAAAACGTTGTGTGATAGGAATGCAATCTTTCGCCTCTGCTATTCAGTCCATACACTGAAGAACAATGACTGAAATAAAAGTAACGTTCAGGAATTAGATTAAATGGCAAGATTTGCTGATGACTTTTGCTATCTTCAGTATAGTTAAGAAGAATTGGGAACATACTGAATACAACGAACTGTCTATTAAATGTAAAGTGCTGACTGAGGCTAATCCGAAGATAAATGAAAGTCAGAGGAGTAGCAGAAATGAGATTAGGAATAAACCTAACACCAGAACTGCTGACCACAAAGTAGGCGAAGTGAAGAAACTATGCTACCTAGGAAGCAAGGAGGACACGAAGAACAAACTATCACAGGCAAAGAGGGCATTCCTGGTCGAAAGAAGTCTACTAGTAGGGGATATAGACCAGTTTGAGGAAGAAATGTCTCAGAAATTTCTTCTGGACCACAACATTTTATTGAAGTGAATCATGAGCTGTGCGAAAGCCGAATAGGAAGAGAATTAAGCGCTTATGATGTGATGCTATTGATGATGTTGAAAATTAAGTGGACCTCTAAGAAATGTCTGCAGGATTGGAGAGGAAATAAACAGAGGAGAATTCGAGGCCAGCGAGTGATAGAACTCTTCCTAGGACATCAAGAAGTGACTTTCCAGGTATCAGAGAAGCCGTCGGATTTTGGAAGGCATCAACAAACATTGGAGTGGAAGTCCTACTCTGATATGAAAAAGTTGCCGCCAAGAATTGGCGAGACACATCATAATCTGGACTCAAGGAAAAGAATGAAATTTTAACCAGCATATGCCACAGAAACGATTATACAGATCAGTAGCGTTCACCCGAGATCGTACTGTAAAATGTGATCATTGCGTAACATGTGATTCTTCTCTTCAATGACTCCCGCCTTAACTCATGGTGAAATAGTTCGCTGGTGAATGGCCGGATGTCACTGCCCAACAGGCACAATATTTCGCCAAACGACCACATTGCCGTCATTGCCTGATGATATACCGTTCCCTTTGTACACTGACATGTGGCAGTTCACGCCTGGAGTACTAAGTCGCGGTGTACTATTTCCGTGTCCATCAGTAGTGCATAGGATTTGATGTAGAGGACATCCACAACTGAGTAACTTATTCGTAAACTTAGAATCCGTTTGAGTTGTAGTTATTCATTTAATTATTAATTTAAATTTACTACAGGTTTCAGAGCATTAGAGCTCCATCCTCACGTGCTAACAACCGTAACGACAAGAGGAGAAGTATTGTTCCAAAGTCGATGCAAAGTGTTGCGATAAACGAGGTAATCCGCAAAAAACTGTCATTTATCTATTAAAAATAGTCATACATGCGTCCGGCCAGAATGGGAAGTTGAGTTTATGTCCTCAATGTGTAAGCTTGAAAAACAAATTCGCCTGCAGTAGCGAGAGACAGGAAGGCGAAGTGCCATGTCAAGTGCCACATAAAGAGCAATTTGAACACCACTTACGCTACGAACAACCAGCGGAAACAACAAGGAATTGCATAATTAGGCCTGCGGGCAGGCGGTGACGATGCATACGCCACAGGTATGAACCAGTACTAATCGCGGACAACACCAGAAAATGACGCCAAACCAAGGAAGGAAGTGGCTGATCGGTCTGCCCGGTTACAAAAAGTTAGGTATCGAAATATATGTATTAAGTAACAGCAAGTAAAAGGAGGAGGAACCTCGTATCCCTATACAAGATACGTAACAAATGAAACTGTGTAGAAAACATGTACAAATCCTAATAAGCCCGAATGTAAAAATGAGAAGAGACAAAAGTAAACATAAGAAAATGGGGAAGTGTATAATACACACTACACACTTCATAAACAAAGAAGCGACACAGTATATAAAAATTGGCCAGTTGCGAATAGGAATGGCGCTCTGAGACTCCTGCACAACTTAATTATGTATGTAGGTAGTTCATAGATCCCTGGAATCGAGGACCTTGTCGATTTTTGCCTGTTATCGATATTGATTCTGGGACGATATCGTTTCTTCGAATTCCGATACTTTGAACAAAGTTTTAATTTTAAATTTAATGTCAGATAACAAATGAAAAAAGAAACATTTTTGTGTCATATAATTACAGATTAACGAATTTTGGATTTTCTCTCTTACTTGTACTATGAAACCTAGCTCCTTGCCAAATTTTATGACGCTAGGTCAACGGAATGCACCCTATAAGTGTTGATGACAGTTTCTGCGAATATCAAAACAAGTGACATACATGGCACTATCTCTTGATTGCATTGACGTAGAAGCTTCAATTTATTACACCGCCAAGGGACATTAGACGTTAATGTGTGACAATTTTCATCTTGATACTTCTATTTTTTCCTGAGAAAAATTGTGTTCAACAGGCAGGCAGACTGACTAAAAAGTAATCCCCTAAGGGTTTCATTTTTACCGATTTAGGTATGAAATCCAAAAAAAAGCTAGTATGAGAGAAAAATGTAAGAAGCGAAGTCAGATTGAAGCTTAGAGCAAAGGATAACATACATTGCACGTAATACGTATAAACATATACACTGAAGCACCAAAGAAACTGGTATGGGCATGCGTATTAAAATAGAGAGATACGTAAACAGGCAGAATACGACCGTGCTGTCAGCAACGCATATACAAAGCAAGATTTGTTTGGCGTTGTTAGATCAGTTACTGCTGTTACAATGGCAGGTTACCTAGATTTAAGTGAGTCTGAACTTGGTGTTGTTGCACGAGCGGTGGTACACAGCTTCTCCAAGGTAACGATGAAGAGATAATTTTTCTGTAGGACCATTTCACGTGTGTAACGCGAATATCGGGAATCCGGTGAAACATCAAGTCTCCGACATCGCAGCTGCCGGAACGTATCCTGCAAGAACGGGACTAATGATGACTGAAGAGAGTCGTTCAACGTAACGGAAGTGCAACCCTTCGCAAATTGCTGCATGTTTCATTGCTGGTCCATCAACAAGCGTCAGCGAGCGAACCATTCAACGAAACATCATCGATAAGAGCTTTCGGAGCCAAAGGGCCACTCGTGTACCCTTGATGACTGCACCACACAAAGCTTTAGATCTCACCTGGGCCCGTCAACACCGGCATTGGACTGTTGATGACTGGAAACATGTTGCCTGGTCGGACAAATCTCCTTACAAATTACATCGAGCTGATGGGCGCATACGTTTATGGAGACAACCACATGAATCCAGGTACGCTGCATGTCGGCAGGGGACTTTTCAAGCTGGTACAGGCTCTGACGTGGTGTGGGGCTTGTGCAGTTGAGGTAATATAGGACCCTGATGCGTGTAGATACGACTCTCACAGGTGACACGTACGTAAGCATCCTGTCTGATCACCTGTATCCATCCTTTGTCTATTGTGCATTCCGAGGAACTTGAGCAATTCCAAGAGGACAATGCGACACCCCATACGTCCAGAATTTCTACAGAATGGCTCCAGCAACTTTCTTCTGAGTATAAACACTTCCGCTGTCCACCAATCTCCCCAGGCGCGAGCGTATCTGGGATGCCTTGCTACGTACTGTTCAAAAGAGATCTTCGTCCGTCGTACTGTTACGCAGTTATGAACAGCCCTGCAGGATTCATGATATCAGTTCCCTTCAACACTACTTCAGACATTATTCGAGTCTTGCCATGCCATTTTGCGGCACTTCTTCGTACTTGCGGGTGCACTACACGATCTTAGTCAGGTGTGCCAATTTCTTTAGCTACTCAGATATAAGATATGTGGTGACAACGTTATAAATTATGTAGGCGTTAAATGTATCACAGGCTTATTAGGATTTGTACATGTTACTCATCAAGTTTCATTTATTATATATCTTCGAAGGCTGAATGAGGTTCCTTTCATTTACCTAATTTTAACTTATTTATCTTAACACATAGGTATTGTACACGGACGGATCAATCAGCCTCACTCCCTTGATATCTTGTCATTTCTTGGTAGCGTCTTGATTCGTATTGGTTCATATGTGTGGCGTACACGTCTTCACATCCTCCTATCCCCTCGGCATGCAAAACTATTCAGTTCTTTGTTGGCTGATTGCAGCATATGTGGTCATTATATTTGCTTCCTATATGGCACAGGACGTGCTGTGGTGTTTCACTGCGTGAAACGTAGGACAACGTGTGGTTTACTTTCCATAGCGACTGGCCAGAATGCCATGCATGTATGATTATGAGAATCACAGCTTTCTGTTGCTTTTTTCCTTTTTAACAAATTCGTGGACGGACTTTTAGCCTTCCCCCTCTTGCCTTGATAGTTGTTAGCATTTGAGGATGAGGCCCTAATGCTCTGAAATCGGCCATTCAGTTAAATAAAAAAATTCTCGTTAGAAATGAAACGGATTCTTAGATTGGAAATTCTTTAAGCCTCCACTAGGGCCCGCAAGCAACTAACTACTTCAGAACGCACTTGTGCTCGAATCCTATTATTCACATGTCCAGCACTCCAGCATGCAACAAATTGCATTCTTCCACAGAAATCGGGCCTGGTGGACATGGTACGCTGCAATTGGAATAAAATACAACACTCAAAGCTATTGTTAAGAGTTACAGATACGAAGACCAAGCGAAAGAATCGCCGAAGAAGCGTCTTCCACAGAATCTCCTCATACTACAAGAAGCGCATTGTGGCACTGTGGCACTGTGGTACGCTGTAGGTGGTTTGAGGGCGCCCTCAGCAGTAAGTTTCTCGGCGCGGTGTTCCGCGAAGGGCCCTTACCGGTAGCCGGGCTGCCGTAACAGGCCAGCTCTTTTGTCGTTCCGGCGACTGGTCGTTACGAGCCACAACCTCACTGCGAACAGACTATTTTCACAGAAAAGCCAGCGTGGTCTGTGGTTCCGCAGCAGTACGTTAGCTGACCACAATAGCCACGGACTACTCTCCACTGCCACATTAATAATTAGGACATTTAGGGCCAATTCAAGCTGAAACACTATTTTGTGAATGATAGATGGAGAGACTGTGCTACTCTACTGAATTACAAAAATTGCGAACATTTGGAAAATGAGATAGTGTACCAAAAGTCTAGGTTTTAAATTAGGCACTCTATTCATAAGTCTGTTATGAAGTGTTAGTCTTAGAACAATGACACCAGCAAATTTTACCGTTGTTTTCAAGGAAATAGGAATTTTCCTTGCAATCCTCAAGCGATTCCTCAATCGGAATTTGCACCTTCAGTTTTAATGGAACGTCCTAAACAAATTTCACCCCTGCATTACTGCCATGATGCAGTCGATAGTCCTTATCAACGTCAGAGAATTATTCTATCACCAGCATTCACAAAATAATAAAGGGGGAACATCCATGGTTTTTAAGGTGTGCCTACCGGACAACTGTGTCAAAATAAAGCACTTACACGCAGTTACCAAGAGAAAACTTATTTCTGAGTCTTTCAAGATGTCTCATTGGACCTCGACGCAGGTGGCTACGTCAAAATTCCGTTACGTTTCGATGTGTGTCACTTTCTGTCAAAGTCTTCGTAGAAAGACTAACCTATCAAATTACTGGTGGTCCAAAGAAAACACGAAACGATATACAAAGGGCAAAAACAAAACTTCTTAACCTGCACAATTAAACCGCTTTGAAAATAAACCAGGATCAAGTGGTAATTAAAAGGTAAAAGATGCAAAGGAACCACGGCTCTGTAAAGCATGTCGAAAGGATCGGGTTGCAGATAAACGACTAAACGTGAGGTGTAAAAATATGTTAATCAAGAAAGTGTATGTTCATGTTCTAAAGTTGTTTATCCGTCCATTTTTCCCTACTGAGGTTATGATCTATAATTTGACAACACAGCAGTTCATTACCAAATTAACTAGAATTTTATACATCATTTCACATTTGTTTTGCTTCCTTAAATTTTTCTGCTTATAAATACCAAACGATCTTTTTCTGTTCATGAGCGTTACTACTTTTATAAAATTAGTCACTTGATCTGTGAATATTTTATAGCGCATGTATTACCATTTTGATGTTTGTTATGAAGATAATAACTTTCAGCGCAGTCTCAGTAGGCGAGGCTTGAAAATGAACCACCTTGTCCGAAACTAGTCGTCAAACATAGGTACTGTAACTGTTGACAGGCTCTTTAATAAACGCTTCATGAAATATTACAAAAAGTTGCTGGTTCCCTGTCAAGAAATGTTGAAAACAAATTTGCAGTTGGATTAATTTGTTATCACAATATAACAACATATAATATAATGGCGTCTAGTATTATCTACAATAATTGAACACCGTGGGCTTTATTTAGTAATGTTTTCGTCTTTATTTAGGCCCCATGATTTTAATAAAACTTCATGACTCATTCTTCATTACTCATTCCAGTGAAATTAATGAAATTATTAGTCCCTCAATTTTCCTCTAATAGAGAAGAAAATTTACTTCCTAGTACCGCAGACTTCTCCCTGAATGTTCTAATTACAAATACATAAGACTCCGAACATTAAGTATGCCTTAATACGAATATTTTACCATTCATTTTTATTGTGACAGATTTCGAGTGTTTACTGATCGTCTTCGTATGGGTTTCAGTCAGTTGCTGTATTTAAATCTTCCGAAATTCTGCAGTAAATCTTCAAAATCAAACCTTGCGCAAATAAATAATAATCCTACAAATGTGGGTGTCTTACGCCCATCTAATTCATCTGTTACCTGAAGTTATTTAGACAGCAGACGACGTTTTTTGTTAGATATTCTTGTTAAGCAGTTTTTCGTCATACGCTAGCCATGAAATTTTCTGATGGAAACTGGTAAATTTACACTTTCAAACTCATGATTCAGAAATAATGTAATCATCGTGCACTGATAGAGAATAGTAAATACAATGATACAGAAAGCTCTGCTGCGAACAGAATAGAAAATACTTATTGAGAACGAAACAGGGTACCTAACAAAAGTTCTTAAAATACTGAGAAAGTGGTATGCTGTCTCCGACTTCGTACTAGGTTAGTAACTTTTGTAGACAGGTGGAGAGGGTTTTGAAGGGCACAGTGCGTGAAGTTATGTGAATTACAGTGTCGTCGCTTTGTAGTTTTCACTGGGACTGGCTGGTAGGTCCGCAGGACTACCAACTTGTTTGGACGTGAGCCCTCTTTTGTTTGTGGATGCGTTGCATTGTCAAGTTCCAAGCTTCTTCTCGTTCTAATTTCCTCGGGCAGCCGCATACAGAGAAAGTAACGTGTTGCATTTTTAAATTTTGTCTGCTTAGTTTGGCGTCCCGCTGAGATTACCGTTTTTGTGATCCTGTAGCCACCAGGAAACTAGAAACAAAGAAATTAAAGACATTAACTGCCAGTTGCATTGATTTATATCAATGAGGCAAGCCGAAAATTTGTGCCACATTGGGATTCGAACCCAGGTCTCCTGATTTCTAGACATATCTGCTGACCACTACGCTATCTGGAGACAGCGTTCATCACAACCGCACGGACAACTCTAGTATGCCTCCCAACACACCCAAATTCTCAACATATACCACACACTACTGATGTAATGCCCCCACTAATTTGCCTCACATAAGTAATTTAGGCGATGATGACCACTGATCTCTTCAATGCACATGCAAATAATGCTCCAAGTTTTACGGGAATAGGGGGAATGCCAAGCGTAATAAGGCTAATGAGCAGGCGCCGTACATCAATACTGTGTCATATAAGGCGAGAATTTGGGTCCTTACGGGAAGCGTGCTAGGGTAGTCCTTGCAAATGTGTTCGCTTATTTTGGCCCCTCTTCCGCTGAGCAAAGTTAATGAGGAATCAGGTTATGCACTGTTCGTGTTCTACTTCCCTAGCTAATCTTCTATAAAACACTGAAAAATGTGCAGGTTCTTGGTGTTCCTCGACATCTTTTGGATGAATTCGAGAGAGTCATGAACCATAAGGAGTTTATTCGGTGTGAGAGGTAGACCGGGTATTCTCTGGCCAGTTTGTAAGGTTGCCAGCCAGTCTTGGCCAGGTCGAGAGTTAGTCACCTTTCATATGTAATTTTACCATTTCGGACCTAGGTTTCCAGGAGTCAGGAAGCGAGGATATCCTAGTGGGTAGTCGTTGAAGGAGAAATTACGATCTGTGCCAACCCCTTCCGGCGGCGGCCAGAAATCAATACATGACCCTTCCTCCACGCCACAAACGGTTCAAATGGCTCTAAGCACTGTGGGACTTAAGGTCTGAGGTCATTAGTTACCTACTCAAAGCTAACTAACCTAAGGACATCACACTCATCCATGCCCGAGGCAGAATTCGAACCTGCGACCGTAGCAGCAGCGCGGTTCCGGACTGAAGCGCCTAGAACCGCTCAGCCACAGCGGCCGCCCTCCACACTCCATATTGGCTATACATAGCCAGTGCATAGGGAGCGTAGGGGGCGATTCGGTGTGATCAGTCGAGGGGTTGAAACGACCTCTACTGAGGCGACCATGTTACTTTGCACGTATGCCACATTCCAGTCACATTAACGTGATCACCGCCTGTAGTAGACGTGAACGTGCAATAACCAGTCACAGACGGTTGGTGGCAGCACTAGTAGTGGAGCGTACATAAAACGTGAAAGGGGGGACGCGGAGAACAGTGCAGTCGTTGTCGTGATGCGGAAATGGAGTGATTTATCTGAAATGGCTCTGAGCTCTATGGGACTTCTGAGGTCATCAGTCCCCTAGAACTTAGAACTACTTAAACCTAACTAAGGACATCACACACAACCATGCCCGATGCAGGATTCGAACCTGCGACCGTAGCGGTCGCGCGGTTCCAGGCTGTAGCGTCCAGAACCGCTAGGTCATCCAGGGCGGCGATTTATCTGACGTCCAAAAGACAATGATCATTAGCTTTCGTGCCAAGGGCGGAATGCTTCCACATTTCCGAAACGGGTAAGTTGTAAACTGTTCGCAAGCCGCCGTCGTTAAATTCTAACGTTCATGGCAAACTGGCGCTATCCAAAACCAGCGCCGAAGCAACTGTAGTGCTCCACGGGACGTAGGCGATAGTGTGGAGCGACAGCTGCAGGTATGCGTACGAGCGATTAGACGTGCAACTATCGAGCAACTGGCCACCCAGATGAACCGAGGGTCTACGAACTGTCTCGCCTCCCCGAGCGTTCAGCGAACATTGCCGCGTATGGGCCTCCGCATCAGGGGCCTGGTTCATACTGGCATCCTGACTGTTGTTCATCGGCTTTGAAGGCTGGAATTTGTACGCCAGTACTGCAACTGGATGTCCACTGATTGGCGATAGATAACCATTTCAAATCAACCACGAATCCACCGGACAGACGGGTGTTGGTATGACTGCCCTGCAACAATCGTTATGGTCTGGGGACTGTTTTCATGGCATTCCTTGGGCGATTTCATCATTCTGGCAGGCCCAAGGCATTAACACGAGTATGCCTTCTTCCCTGGGGACCGTGTTCCCTCCTACGAGCGATCTGTTCTTTCCTCAGCAGGATTTCATCTACAGCAGGAAAATACAAAGTGTCAGGTAGATCGCAGTACACGGAAGTGATTAGCTGAGCACCAGGATGAGTTTACCGTACTCCCCTGGCCGCCAGACTCCTCGGATTTCATGCCAAACGGGAATCTGTGGGACCCTCTCGATCGGGCTTTTAGCGTCATGAATCTCCAACTGAGAAACATAGTGCAGCTGGCCACAGCGCTGGAGTCTGCGTGGATCGACATCCCTGTCTTCATCTTGCAGAACCTCACTGATTGTCTCCGCACATGTCAGCGCTGCAAATGGGGATTATTCAGGCTTATCACAGGTGGTTACATTAATGTGACCGGACAGCGTGTAAATCAAACCCGCCAGGATAGCCGAGGCCGCTAACACGCCGCTTCCTGGACTTTGGTAGGCGCGCCGGCCCCGGATCGAAACTGTCCGGCGGATTAACGACGAGGGCCGATGTGCCGGCCAGTCTGGATGTGGTGTTTTGGCGGTTTTCCACATCCCGCTAGGTCCATACCGGGCTGGTCCCCATGTTCCGGATCACTTACACGGCTCGCAGACATCTGAACACTTTCGCACTCGACGCAGACTGTTGGGGTACACTAATTCCGTCCCAGGGGGTACGGGGTGGTGGTAGGAAGGGAATCCGGCCACCCCTTAAACAATAACATGCCAAATCCGTTTAACGATGGCTAACCCTGCATAACTGCGGGACATGGCTCAAGCGATAGATAGATAGATAGTGTATAAATCAACAATACAGTATAGTACTTTTAAAGGAAAATTCATGGTGATGGACTGCCTGCGTGATGCGTACGGGGGATACGACAAAATTATATGGCAGAAAAGATAAATATTGCAAAACATAGGACGCAGTGTAACCGATGCCATATGAAATCGACGTTTTTACAATACAGTTGGAGTGGAAAGTGGGAAAGGACCATATTCATTCACATGTAAATAGCAATGCATACACATTGCACTTCCCTACACCAACATAATAATCAATACAAATTGGAATATTAATGACTGCCACATTAGAGCAAGGTGCTTTTTAAATCACCCAAGGTACAATTCAATTTACGCTACTTACTTGCAATACTGCAAATAATCAGTTTAATTAAATTACCTGGGATAGTGCTTGTATAGTTATTTTAAACATCATAAATATTTAACTACCGCAGTTCCTTGTTTATAGAGTAGCACAGAGAAACTAATCTGTTATTCAGGGCAAAATAAAAGTTTCTTATCTTTATCAGACGTAATATGTACTAAATATTTAGTAGTGCCTTGAATTTGCCTTTTATATACTAATGTAACCTTAACAAAAGTAGTATAAATGCCACCTTGTTAACTTACCAGATGCTGTGATCGATGGTTTTCATCCCTGTACAAATGAGCGACTCCACTGCTCGTCAGGCTACAATTAATACACTAAAGTTGTCGAGGGCGAGGGTGGATGATCTTCACCGTTGCAGATTGCGTTGAGATGATGGGCTTTTATCACAATGATGACTGATGGTTTCCCAAGGAGTCATAATGCTGTGATCGATGGTTTTCGTCCTCAACAAATGAACAACCTCAGCGCTCATCGAGCCGGCTGGTGTGGCCGTGCGGTTCTAGGCGCTTCAGTCTGGAATCGCCTGACCACTATGGTCGCAGGTTCGAATCCTGCCTCGGGAATGGATGTGTGTGATGTCCTTAGGTTGGTTAGGTTTAAGCACTTCTACGTTCTAGGGGACTGATGACCACAGATGTTAAGTCCCATAGTGCTCAGAGCCATTTTTGTGCGCTCATCGGACTACACTGAATACATTCAAGTTGTAGAGGCTGATTGTGAATGATCTCTGCTACGACGGGCTGCGTTGGGGTGATGGGTTTTTGTCAGGACGATGACTGATGATTGTCTAAAGAAACATCATTATTAGTTTCGCTCGACGCGTGCTGATGACAACGAGTGCGGCGGCGCTCATAAGGCAAGCAGGCCTGCTTGATGCCAGCAGCTGGGCACAAAAGCTGACACGCAGAGACAACGGCTGCACTTGTACCGTCTGGACATGACTGTGCAGTTCAAGAAAGGACACGCCAGTTGGCAAGGAAACCCACTGTGATTCAGGGAGCGACAGGCAGCCCTCAGCAGTGGTGTCCATCACTGCGAGCGGAGGCATACAGCGTCAGTACGACCTACAGGCATAGGCAGTTTAGTGGCAGCACCTCTCTGGTCTGGAGCAACAGTCTTCTAGGGCAAAAGGGTGGCTGCGGCTTAAGTGAGCTCGGAGTCAGCCCGCCGCCTGGATAGCGCAAAGTCTACAGCACTAGATTTCTTTCCAGCAGTAGGCGTGCAGTTGTTGGATGCCAAGCGTTGTGCTGGCTGTTTGCAGGACCCTAGCGCCCAGTCGACCAGCATAGACCGCTGCTTGTAGACAGTGCTGTCAAACCTTGATCCCTTTCCCAACAAATGATGGATATTTATGCTAGTGCAGTCCCTATTTATTTTGCAAAGTACAGTCTTCAATCATGTACACCAAAACGACCCCGTAGCTTGGAGGTGCCATAGTCGCTCTGCCTTTTGGCTGTCTCGATGTTATTGAGTTGCTGGACACTGGCCCAGTCCGGGACCTGTGGCGATGCTGCATGTGAGGCAGTGGTGTTCACTCTCTAATCGGCTGGTCCCATGGTCCTTTGCAACTACCTTTGTAGTGTCGTTACTGTACCCAGTAACGCTGAAAAGTAGTGCCAGTATTACTAAGTGTTTATTTTGATCACAGTAATTCTTATGACGAACAGCCGCCTAGTTGGACTGCACAAGATGTGTGGAGATTTCTTAAGAGTAATAACTGCATATGTTGAGCGATTCTAGAATGCTAAAAAAACCGTATCAAAGACAATTCTTAAAATGATTGTGATTAATTGATTAGCATAGGTTTGTTCATTTGTATGTATATTAAATGAAACACATGTCCACCAACTATTGTACATTTTGATACAATTTCTCAGCATTTCCTCATCAAATCGACTTCCGCCCTATCTAGAAATAGAACGCTTTTTATCCCCTCGTATGTTTTTCGTCAATTTTCTTTAATTCAGTGTCTCATAAATCCTATATTTGAACCTAGGATTTGTTACTGATTGAAATACAACACGACACCGATACTAAAAGATAATAACGTCGTTTGAATGGCGGCGGTGGGGGGTTCGTAACTCTATCGTTAAAGGAGACTTTGAGGTTTACCACACCGGCTGTTTTTTCACATGTATAATACAGGATGATTTTTTCATTCGTGTACGAACTCTAGGTATTGATCGATGAGAAGATACAGAACTAAAAACGTCTAATGAACTTATGTCCGGAAATGCATGATTTTCATGCTAGAGACCATTTATTCAGTCATACATTGCTATAGAGACTGCAGTCTAACACGCGCTGTACCATACAGCCACAGTTATAGTATGCATGGGTTCCTCCTTGGCTGTGGTCCTCGTACGTCATGCCCTATCGCCCTCTCGTACCGTGGTAATTGGTAGTGTTGTGTCTGACTCCCTTTTCTTGTTTACTCATCTTGTTATGACACAGCTTTGTACACAATGGTTCCGTATTCGAATTTAGAGCTTGCCAACATGGTGTTTACTTAAGGAAAGAAAAAGGGCAACGGGCGGCAGGCAGCAAGGTTGTATCAGGAGACCTATCCCCGCTGACACCAACTACACCATCCAATGTTTACAACAGTGTTTCGTTGTTCCGTCGTTAGTCTGAGGCAGGGTCTTTTAAGGAAGCAGGAAATAATGAAGTACGTACCCAAAATATACGGACACCTGACTTGGAGGAAAATGTGAGTAACGCTGCGGAAGGTATCCGTGGTGTCCGTACCAGCAGTTGGCCCGCCAGCACAGGGTAACACAGACGACCGTGTGGAACATTCTCCATCACAACTGAAACTACCCATATCACTTACAGTGCTTGCAACGGAGACTTTCCATATAAGGAGCACTTTTGTCATTGGTTTCCCCACCGACTGACATAGTGCCTTTATTTAAACACTGCCTGACGACAATATATTTCCAGTACAAGAACGAGTTTTACTAACAGATCCACGGGGTGGCGATGGAAAGCCATCTCAGCCCTGCTGTTGCCAATTTATTTATGGGGATCTTTGAAAAGCGAGCGCTGCAGACTGCCAGTAAAAAGCCAGCTAAATGGTATCGCTATGTTGATGACACATTTGTAGTGTGGACTCATGGCGAAGGGGAGCTGGATGTCTTCTTGGTGCATCTGAACAGCATTAACCCGAAGATACAGTTTACGATGGAGAAAGAGAGCAACGGTAACTCGATTTCCTTGATGTGTCGGTAATTAAACGGGTGGATAGGATGCTGGGCCACAAGGTATATAGAAAGAACACTGACACGGATCGATACCTCCACAAGGAATCAAACCATCATCCTAGGCAAAAAAGAGGTGTCATGAAAACCTTGGTGGACAGAGCCAACAACATCTGCGAGCCGGTTTACTTGCAAGACGAACTAAATCACATACGGTCAGCCTTCATGAAATACGGATAAACCAGTAAGGAAAGTGATCGAGCCCTACATCAAAGAAGAAAAGAAGCCAGAAGTCCAGATCAACAACGGTCACCTACTGGAAAAGTTTTCCTACGGTTTATTAAGAAAGTCACGGACCGTATCGGGAAAGTTCTGCCCAAGCATGGGATCGAAACAATCTTCAGACCCACCAAGAAGATTAAGGAATATTTAAGAACTGCAAAAGACGCCCGACACCCTCTAGCAACACTTGGGGTATACAAAATTCTATGCAGTTGTGGACAAGTATATGTTGGAACAACGAAAAGAACTGTAAACACCCGCTTAGCCGAACATAAAAGAAACTGTCGTTTAGGACACATCGAAAAATCGGCCGTAGCTGAGCATGTTTTTCGAGATGGGAACCACGAAATTAAATTTAATGAGACAAGCGTACTAGTACGAAAATCCCATTATCATGCGTGCATGTATAGAAGAGCAATAGAGATTCACAAACACCATAATAATTTTAATAGAAAAGAGGAAGTTCTAAAGTTGGACAAAATATGGATGTCGACGTTGCTCCAGCAGAATGACAATCGATTACTCTTAATCGAGAATGATGACGTCTGCCAAATACAGGCATACCGTCGGCATCACGTGACGAATGGTGGTGCCCTCTATGCGATCTATAAATGCGAGAGTACCTGGAGCCTCAGTGGCAGTAGTCGGATGGCCTCAGAAGATGTCTCCCGCAGATGGAGACGAAACGTTAGGTGGAAATTTTATATAGCGACCACGGCCTCCCAGCCCGGAAGTTTTAACTGAAGACAACACTGTCTGTAAAAGCCTACATTCTGTGATTAATACGACAACAGTACTGTAAAAATCTCAGTTCATTGTCTACAGCACTTTCGGTGATTATAACTTTACCTGAAAACAGTAACGTATTTTTGGGCGCAAAAGAACAGAACTAAGGATTATAATGTGTTTATTTATTATCTCATGTGAAAAATAACTAAAAACATTCATATTATATAAAATTTTTTCTAGAATTTACTTTGCTTCTTTGCTCTAGCTAGGAATAACCATTTTTAAAACTGTTATTTAACTGTGTTTTTGTTGTGTGGGTGTTATGGAGAGTGTGAGAGAGTGTGCTAAGGCGATGTAAAGTATGGTTGTTCTGTTTTCTAAAAAAAAAAAGTACTGTGTAAATTGTGTGCATGGGGAAGTTCTTGGGCAATTATGAATCATGTGAGGTACGTTCAGTGTGTATGCTCTTTTTTGAAAGCAGCCAGAAGAAAATCTGGGTGTTAAATCAATATATCATTCCTAGCGTTCATTCGTGCCCTCTTTTATTTAAATTACATTTGGTTCTTAAATTCAGAGTTTTTTATATAAATTGCCTTCTATAATTCTGTAGGATGACTTGGGAATTATTACGAGTGTTTGGGAGCTGTAGCTGTTCGCATTGGCTGCCTAAATCATCAGCCAATAGGAATTAAGCAGTTCCCGCGCTTTGTGTAGGGCTTTCTGCCGCAGTTCTGTGTACATCTCGAGGAGTTGCGTGGGTACCATCTTACTTGCAGATCAGTGTGGAACCGGCCAAAACAAATTTTTGCTAAAAGCAAACAAGTCTTACGTTCTGTCGTTTCTTTTATCGGAATTGTGAAGCGACTACAGTTTTGAACATGTTAGTAAATATCTAAGAATTGTTGTCTGTGTTTAAACTTTCATGACATACTACAAATCCAATGTGGCACGTTTCGTAAACATCTCGGAATACCTGGGAGAGTACTTCTTTTTAAAACCACTAAACGACTTGTAGTAACTCGCGGATAGCTGTGCGCTAGTATAAAAAGTGAAATATCATCCACGTTGGACTTCTGGCTGCTTTCGCATTAGACCTTGTAGTAAAAACGTTATCTAACTTCCACCATTAACAGTTTCGGCAGTACGTAAGGTGTTTATAGCCATTAACTACTTGTCCAGGAGACAATAAAGCCTAATTAATTGAGCTATAAACTTCTTTTCGCCAGTTATTTAGAATCGCAAACGCTCTAAATTCTTACGAACTCGCAGATGCTGCCTACAATCTTGAGTTATGCTGCATTTGTTGGTAGGTATTTAGTCGATTCCTTTTAAACACTGCGTTCCTTGGCTGAACCAGTACCTGTCGACACTGTGTAAATGGGATGTACAACAAGAAACCTATCGACGGAGGTGGACTGGACTGTTAGAAGTACGAACGAAGAACCTACCCAATCGTAAGATTATTCATGAAATTATTTGTTACCAGCTTTTATTCCTGTTGTATCGAAAGTATTTCTGGGTATTTTAGAGGAATGTTTAGTTCTCCGACATCTGCTAAACTCCGTATTCTTGACATTAATAAATAATCTCAAGTTCCTTCCACGAATTCTTCCACTGTAATAATATTTTGATCAGCTGACGAACCCGAGCGCTGGTTTATCTTGATCAGCTGAGGAATACTTGCGCTAGCTGCCCATACGACCTTCCCAATAGCTAGGGAAAACATTTTCTGCCAACTCTAATTCTAGCTTGTCTCTCTCTCTCGTAAAGCGTTATCACCTGCTCACTTAGAAGTAAGAGGTAAGCTCAGCGAAATTAATGAGAATCTTCAGAAGAAAGGTCACGCTGTCTCCAAGAACACCCCCTGCGTAAATAAATGTACACGACTCATATGGTTAGCAGCAATTTCATATAATTCACTAATGATTCTGTTGTCTACAAGAGAGCAACAACATTGTCTTTATACACCAAATTTTTCTGGCTTGCTCGCACTTTATCATTTCTGATCACGCATTTCCGCAGTCTGGCACCCTCAGTTTTCGAAAATCAAGTTATTTTATATGGGGGTAAATTTAAGATTGACTTTATGTAAGGAAATATCTTATTAAATAATTGCTGAATATAAACCGAACCGCGTGATCATTAAGAGCAAATTGCGACCAAGCTAATAAGAACCTGAATAAAAACGATTGATGATCTCTACGAAACGTCCTATTCTTCATTAACACAAATCCATGGCAGCAAGGAAACCTTAGAATGATGAAGACAATACGTGCAGCTGTTGAAATAAATGAGAGCTCTCATTAAATACTAAAAGCTGCTAGAGAACGTACATAAAGAAGAGAAAAGGTTCGACTCTATATGGATAAAAATATTTTTGTTTAAACACTCTGGAAGCACTAATGTGGTAAATTTCAAACCTGGTGGAACACCTGTAAACGGAAAGTCGGACAGTGAATAGAGAAATAAGATATGTTCGAAGATTGCAATACATCTAGGCAGGAAATCTGTTATGAGACACTGGTACGATTCATTGTACCGTAACCGTCTACGTCTGAGTCCTTAATATGCGAGCATGAAGAAACATTTAGATGGAATAAAAAGACACGTGACTAGAATCGTATACTCCGGTAATCCGAATACGAAGGTGTGGCGCACGTGATGAAAATGAAATCTACATCTACATCTAGTGATTACTCTGCTATTCACAATAAAGTGCCTGGCAGAGGATTCAATGAACCACCTTCAATCTGTCTCTGCCGGCCAGAGTGGCCGAGCGGTTCTTGGCGCTTCAGTCAGGAACTACGCAACCACTACGGTCGCAGGATCTAGTCCTGCCCCGGAAATGCGTATGTGTGATGCCTTTAGGTTAGTTAGGTTTAAGAAATTCTAAGTTATAGGGGACTGATGACCTCAGAAGTTAAGTCCCATAGGGCTCAGAGCCATTTGAGCCAAGCTGTCTCTCTACCGTTCCACTCCCTACCGGCACGAGAGAAAAATGAGCACTTACATTTTTCTGTGCAAGCCCTGATTTCTCTTATTTTATCGTGATCATTTCTCCCTATGTAGGTGGGTCCAAACAGAATGTTTTCGAAATCGGGGGAGAAAACTGGTATTTGAAATTTAATGAGAACATCCCGTCGCAACCAAAAACGCCTTTGTTTTAATGATTGCCACTCCAATTCACGTATCATGTCTGTGACACAATCTCCCCTATTTCGCGATAATACAAAACGAGCTGCCCATCTTTGTACTTTTCCGATGTCATCCGTCAGTCCCACCTGATGCGGATCCCACATCGCACAGCAATACTCCAGAATAGGGCGGACAAGCATCGTGTAAGCACCTTCTAAGTGTTCTGCCAATGAATCGCAGTCTTTGGTTTGCTCTACCCACAATGTTACCTAGGTTCTTGGTAATTGAAATCCCTAAGTATTTAGTTGAATTTACAGCCTTCCGATTTGTGTGGCTTGTCGCGTAATCGATATTTAGCTGATTTCTTTTGGTACTCATGTGAATAACTTCACACTTTTCCTCATTCAGGGTAAATTTTCACTTTTCGCACCACACAGATATCTTATCTAAATCATTTTGCAAGTCAATTTGATCATCTGATGACTTTACAAGAAGGTAAATAACAGCATCATCTGCAAACAATCTACGACGCCTACTCAGATTGTCTCCTATGACGTTAATATAGATCAGGAACAATAGAGGGCCTATAACACTTCCTTGGGCAACGGCGGATATTAATTCTGTTTTACTCGATGACTTTCCGTGTTTCCGTCTTTCTGACAGGAAATCACGCACAACTGAGGCGATACTCCGTAGGCACGCAGTTTGGTTAGTTGACGCTTGTGAGGAACGGTGTCGAAAGCCTTCTGTTAATCTAAAAATATGGAATCAATTTGACATCCCCTATCGATAGCACTTATTACTTCAGGAGTATAATGAGCTAGTTGTGTCCCACAAGAACGATATTTTCTGAAACCGTGCTGACTATGTGTGAATAAATCGTTTTCTTCGAGATACTTCATAATGTTCGAATACAGTATATGTTCCAAAACCCTACGGCAAATCGACGTTAGTGACATAGGACTGTAATTCAGTGGATTACTCCTACTTCCCTTTTTGGGTATTGGTGTGACTTGAGCAATTTTCCAGTCTTTAGGTACGGATCTTTCTGTGTGCGAGTGGTTGTATATAATTGCTAAATATGGAGATATTTTATAAGCATACTCTGAGAGGATACTGACTTTATGCATCACCAGAACCTCTTTGGGTTTTCTGCCAGATCTCGAGACATATTTTCGTTGTGCAAATTATTAAAAGCATCTCGCATTGAAGTACGCGCCTTATTTCGAACTTCTGTAAAACTTTGCCAATCTTGAAGATATTGCATTCTTTTACATTTGGCGTTCTTTTTTCGTTGCTTCTGCGTCAACGATCTGACCCGTTTTGTGCACCAGGGGGGATCAGTGCCATCACTTATTAATTTATGTGGCATATACACTCCTGGAAATTGAAATAAGAACACCGTGAATTCATTGTCCGAGGAAGGGGAAACTTTATTGACACATTCCTGGGGTCAGATACATCACATGATCACACTGACAGAACCACAGGCACATAGACACAGGCAACAGAGCAAGCACAATTTCGGCACTAGAACAGTATATATCCACCTTTCGCAGCAATGGAGGCTGCTATTCTCCCATGGAGACGATCGTAGAGATGCTGGATGTAGTGCTGTGGAACGGCTTGCCATGCCATTTCCACCTGGCGCCTCAGTTGGACCAGCGTTCGTGCTGGACGTGCAGGCCGCGTGAGACGACGTTTCATCCAGTCCCATACATGACTTACACCTTCTAGAGCACGTTGGGTGGCACGGGATACATGCGGGCGTGCATTGTCCTGTTGGAACAGCAAGTTACCTTGCCGGTCTAGGAATGGTAGAACGATGGGTTCGATGACGGTTTGGATGTACCGTGCACTATTCAGTGTCCCCTCGACGATCACCAGAGGTGTACGGCCAGTGTAGGAGATCGCTCCCCACACCATGATGCCGGGTGTTGGCCCTGTGTGCCTCGGTCGTATGCAGTCCTGATTGTGGCGCTCACCTGCACGGCGCCAAACACGCATACGACCATCATTGGCACCAAGGCAGAAGCGACTCTCATCGCTGAAGACGACACGTCTCCATTCGTCCCTCCATTCACGCCTGTCGCGACACCACTGGAGACGGGCTGCACGATGTTGGGGCGTGAGCGGAAGACGGACTAACGGTGTGCGGGACCGTAGCCCAGCTTCATGGAGACGGTTGCGAATGGTCCTCGCCGATACCCCAGCAGCAACAGTGTCCCTAATTTGCTGGGAATTGGCGGTGCGGTCCCCTACGGCACTGCGTAGGATCCTACGGTCTTGGCGTGCATCCGTGCGTCGCTGCGGTCCGGTCCCAGGTCGACGGGCACGTGTACCTTCCGCCGACCACTGGCGAAAACATCGATGTACTGTGGTGACCTCACGCCCCACGTGTTGTGCAATTCGGCGGTACGTCCACCCGGCCTCCCGCATGCCCACTATACGCCCTCGCTCAAAGTCCGTCAACTGCACATACGGTTCACGTCCACGCTGTCGCGGCATGCTACCAGTGTTAAAGACTGCGATGGAGCTCCGTATGCCACGGCAAACTGGCTAGCACTGACGGCGGCGGTGCACAAATGCTGCGCAGCTAGCGCCATTCGACGGCCAACACCGCTGTTCCTGTTGTGTCCGCTGTGCCGTGCGTGTGATCATTGCTTGTACAGCCCTCTCGCAGTGTCCGGAGCAAGTATGGTGGGTCTGACACACAGGTGTTAATGTGTTCTTTTTTCCATTTCCAGGAGTGTATCTCTCAATTGCTGTCGACACTATCTCTTTGGAAACATTCCACAACTTTTCTACACTTACATGATCAGATCGGAAGGAGTGAAGACTGTCTCTTAAAAAGGCGTTAAGAGCCTTTTATCAGTTTTTAAAAATAGGTATACTTTCCGTTTCCTTTTGATGGTTGTAGGTGTTACGGTATTAAGCCTAGCAGCAACTGCCTTGTGCTCACCAATCCCTGTATTCGTCACAATACTCACTATTTTTCCTGGATTATTTGTTGCTAAAAGGTTAAGTCTACCTTCGCAACCATTTACGCTTTGAGTAGGCTCATGAACTAATTGATCAAAATAATTTACTGGGAAAGAATTCAGTACAATTTCGGATGACGTTTTATGCCTGCCGCCGGCTTTAAACGTATAATTTTTTTCCAGCATATCGAGGGTAGATTGAAGTCCTCACCAACTATAATTGTACGAGTGGGGTACCTATTTGAAATGAGACTCAAGTTTTCTTTGAACTGCTCAGGAACTATATGTTCTGAGCTGGGGGTCGGTAAAACGATCCAGTTAATAGTTTAGTCCGATTGTTAGGTATAAGCTCTGCCCATGCTATTTCACACGAACTATCTACTTCAGTTTCGCTACAAGGCAAACTACCTCTGAGAGCAATAAATACTCCACCACCACGTTATCATTTCAGGGAAACTTATTGAGTAAATGTAATGTATCGTATTTAGAACATAAAAAGGTGTTAAGAGCGCACACCCAACCAGTCTGTCACCTGTTTTCCGCACTCTACAAACAGTAACGGATTTTTGAAGTGAGCTTTTGTTACTGGTAAAAAGTATTCCTTGCCAAGTACTGTAGAGTCTTGGGAAGCATATAGAAGGATAAAGACGCAGATGAACGCGTGGTAAGGAGATTCGTGAAGACTTACATGGTACATGTTTGGTTACAGGTGCTCTGGATGACGTAGTTGTACTCTAATGCGCTTTGAAGGTAGGAAATTCCAGCAGCGTCGTGCTGAGGGCTAATAAAAGGCACGTCGAGCGAGCGTCTGTACCTGTGTGTCTGCTGCCGACGAAGCGTCAGATTTTGCTTCACCTTTCGGCTGTCTGGGCAACGAGAAGACAATCGACGAAGTCTGTGTCCTGCTCCCGAGATCTTATTTGTCGTGGTGTCTCGAGGGCGGGTCCTGCGCCGTAAAGAGAGCCGTTTAGTTCGGTAAAGCGACCATTGAGGCGACACGGGATGCGTGGCCGCCTGCGAACGGCACGCCGGGCCGTTATCCCGGAACGACCCCTGCTGAACTTTCCGTGTGTTCTGGGGCCATGGCGCAGAATCTGGACTTAGCTCGGTGAAGCACTTGTTTCCGAGACCGATATGACGCTTTTACGAGAATTACCTATTTGCCGCCACCTTAAGCCCCCGATCACGAAAGAAGAGAACGGCACCAGCGCGTGGGCACACCCAGCCTTTTGTACCAACACTCGCACAACGACCAGCTCCTGGGTTAAGGTGAAAACTTTTTTATTATTTCCCGAGAGCCCGAAGAGGGCGTTATCCCGTGCTCCATGTTATCGTTCCTCGTCCTAGCAAATGCAGGGAACGTTTGTACCTGTACTGAAACCTTTCGATTTGTATTGATCGCCCGGTATTCCACTGTAACCTAAATCCAGTCCTTTAAGCTGGGCCTCGGAGCATGTAGTTCTCTGAACTGCGAAGGCGTCTTATGCACGAGGTTTAGTGGAATACCGAGGTTGTGTAACTGTCATGAATTAATACGTCCGTCGTTGCAAAAGGCATTTTGCCTTACCAAACATGCCTGTAGTGCAAGTTTGACAATACAGAAGTTACCACTGATACGAATCAATGTCAGCTGTGTCAGTAGGACGACCTTGACGTCACGAGCTAGTAGATAGTAAAGTGATACCGAAGGGAATGTCATGAGCTCGTAGATAGTCGATTTATACCAAAGAGAATTAAGAAATGTAGCGTTATGTCTGTAGCTGGCTTAGCTGGCTGAGGTGCTTCTTCAGAGAGCGAGACGATGGGAGAAAAGTGTAGCAGATCATTTGGAGAAAACGCAATAGGTTTACGGAACTCAACAGCCACTCCTTTCGTGTACGTTACCCATTGAGTTTTCAGGGGACTATTCAGAAAAACAGATGGCAACTTCCAATACAAAGTATAACTCTCTCAGTTTAATGTAATATAATTAATTTGTGATTTCTATAACCTATTAGTTACTCATTAAATAGTCGAACGTATAACACTACTTAAACACATAAAATTTAAATTTCTCCATCACAAGGTACAATTCTGATAACCCGAAAATACATATAAGGAAAGCCCCACATGTCAAAGCCATAGATACACGTAGTAGGTGCTATGTAAATCTTTAAGGGCAAACATAGCACAAAAATTTTGTCACAGCCGAACTTAACAACACTGGAAGTTCATTCACTACAGCTTCCACGTTATCTTCATAAGAAGACAACTACTGGAGTGTGCAGAAGCATGCTCATTACTTGATGTAACATATTATGTAATATACCTGTGCGTAACTGTATAAGAATAAAATAATAAGCCAAAGATACTAAAAGATCCCACTTATATGTAGCTGCAAAACAAGAAATATATCATAATAAATGGAAGAAAACATAAATGAACACGATGACACAGGCTTCTGCTGCAGAAACTCATAAAATTAAAGACATAACTCTCTAACAACACAAACAACATTTACAAACAAGATGCAAAATAAAATCGATAGCTGTCTACGGCGCGCAGATGACTGCTCCTATGGCTTCAACGCAGCTACAAGGAGTCACTTTGGTTCAGGCAATATATATAGGAATCACCCTCCATCTCTATTTTGGTCACTATACTCCAAAATATGAAAGTAGTTTCCCAAAAATATGAAATGAATAAACCTGGATAACTTTTCGTTGTTAGTTTAGATTGTGATCTAGGAAACGTTTTCTTGTTACAAAACGTTTTGCTCTAATACAGTACAGAAGCTGTATGAAACTCTTCCACATTCTGCTTTAAGTCTGTTGCAGAACGTTAATTTCCTGCAATATGCCAACCAAACGCCGTTTGATTTACATATAAGAGCCTATGTATGCTCATTTTAATCCAAAAGCTACTTTTAAAATGGGTCCGCAGCATGCATAATGTCAGTGAACTATATATTAAATAGTTCCCCATTTACTGCAGCACAATGACTTTATGAGCTCGTTATTTACTTGTGAAGAGTCTCGTTTCGGCAGTTTGCCATTTTCAAAGTAATCATACAATTTAGAATATACAATTTTTTCTTATAAAATTATAAAAATGTTAATTACGAAGCTTAAATCCTGTTTTGTAGATATTTACGTTTTTCAGTGTACCAATATATTGTCTTGCTTTTTCAGTGTGATGGTACATTGCCTGGCACTACCTGTTGGGACTGATCCTCGGTCTCCATGCCGATGACGGTTGTTAAAGTTTACTTGTGCACTCTTTTATTTGCAACTATGTTCGTTTGACAGGACCACACACTCCGTTGACATATATATGTAATTGCAGTTCGTATTCGTGGAATATCAGTGATAATACATACATAGGAAGATCGTATTCTTTAGCTCTCCTTCTTACCTCTGTACTATCTGGATATCGAAGTCAGGATGTCTGAACGCGTCGGCCAAAGATGCTCGTACTTTATTTCTTGCCTAATTATAACACGGCTACCATGAGAAAGCACAATGAAAATAGTTTTCGATTCTGCTGCCACTTCAACCTGTTCATCACTTATTGATAAAAAGTTCAATGCCAGAAATACATAAAGAGTTATTTATGATAAATTCTTCTCGGGTTGACAGCCGAGTCAATGCAACGTTTCAGCAAGTTCCTTACTTGCCATCTTCATCACAAGGTACAATTCTGATAACCCGAAAATACGGATAAGGAAAGCATTGACTCGGCTGTCAACCCGAGAAGAATTTATCATCAAGATTCGCCGAGAAAGCCTGCTTTCTCATATAAAGAATTATTTATCATGTAAGGACCTGTGGAAATGTTGTGGCCTAGTTACAACATGGTGTACTATGAAGGTGACAACAACATGCGAGCACGTCGAAGTGTCACACTTTCAGATGAGGTAGCTACATCTAGTATAAAGATCACGCATGCTTCCACGAAGTTTGTAAAAATATGTGTTGAGAGTTCTACTGTGTTTTTATTTATTTCGTGGGATCTTGAGGAGCTGAAAATTATTCTTTCTCTTTTAGGAAGTCATTAAAGTTTTCTAAATACTTCTTGTGCTTTAGTTATGTTCGTTCATTAAGAAATTTGTTTGGAAATGGGTGTGTTTGGATATAAATTTCTAGTTCTTCCAAAATTTTCAATAGGGTGCGATGGTACCTAAAGGTTACTGCCGAGTAGTTGCTCTTCCAAACAGCATCCCATACGAGCAAACCAACTCCGCCTTTACCTGTGGTTACTCATAGTCTAGGTTCTTGGGATATGCGCGGCTCTATTGTAAATGAGCAGCTCGATGTAGTCATAGGATCTAGCCGCGCATGTCTACTTTCATGTCACACAGCTAATTCGCTCCTGATAATAACCTGTACCTTGGTCCTGCAGTCAAATACTCTGTGCGCTGGCTAGAAATGCGAGTTAATAAAATATTCCTAAATAAAAAATAAGTTAGATTAATAATTTAACAACGAAGCTTCTATTCTAACGTCTGTAATTGATGAAGACAACAGACAATTATGTTTAATTATGTCGAATAATGTTTATTGGACAAAGGACGTCTCAAATAAACGAGAAGTGATCCTATGATATTCAATTAAAGTTATGTTCAAAATGTTACGAGAATGGTAGCATAATCCTCGAACTAAATAGTCATCGACAACACGTCAAAAATAGTGCAATTCGTAATCACAATACATGAAATATTTGAAGCTCAAAACAGTTCAGAGTTTAACCTAATGATTTCACAAATTAACACACGCAATACAAAGAATACAAGCTCATACTCTATCTATACCTAGTTCCGTGATACAAGCGGAATAAGTTAAAAGATCACGAAGCACATTCAGAGCTCTCAAAAAATAAAGACTCTTCCGAAGTTAAGGTATACTAGCAGCCTTTCACCACCCACAATCAGACACCTATACTACCGAATAATCCACGTTACATGAGGCAGCTCTGCCTTCTTGAAGAACCCTACAGAAACTGCCTAGAGTGGCTACCTTGATCTCTTCGCTTAAAGTCCCAGTCACCATTTGACTCCCACGGAGTCAGCTACTGTCTGCTTTTTTTCATTGGCTGCAGGCCGTCATGACCAAAACTACATCGTTATGACACTCTGAAAACCATATTTGCCTCACCATGAGCACTTCCCGGTCAGAACTAATATATTACAAGACTATTTAAATAAAGAAATATTATAAACATTAGGTCACACTCAGATCATAGGCAATAGCTACCAATAAAGGACTGTTCATAAACAAACAGGCTAATACTTTTCCGTTAGTGCAATTACATTATATGACAACGAATTGGCGTTAAATATTGTGTAAACAATTGTTTTTGCCTTTTGGACAAAAACCTCTTTTGCTTTTCTTTTCAATTGTCGTGCCCACTAACATATGCAATTGATCAATTAGCAAGCCTTTCTAATAGCACCTGCAATTAATTTTTTAATAAAGATAGAGGCAAAATAGTAAACTGTTCACTAAATAAATATACAAGTGTGATAAAATATGAGGTATAGATACTGTGTTCATTTGCAGTGTAAATGTGGAGAATACGATGGTCTGATAAACATTTTCATAAAAAAGATATAAAAGATGTAATTAATCAAGAAATAAAATAGATACGGATACATAGGTTTGAGAGATGACTACAGTACAATGCTATCAACTGAGATATCGTTCGCTGAAATCGCACGAAGCGATTGGTTCAGAGATTAATTGTGAAAACGTTTCTTCGCTGTGAAATATTAACTTCTGTAGTCCTAAGGCTATTGAAATTAATGTTGTGTGACTAGATTTGCCTCACTTTCCTGGTATCACTGATGTACACAGATTTGCATTAATATTTGGTTTTGAATTATAGTAGACTCTCAAAGATCTGTAAGAAGCCGTCTTTCAGCTTATCTGACCCCCGTCATTTTTTCAACATTGTCTCCTGGAGAAAGGCAATGCAGCCAATAGCCGTCCAAATTCCCAGCTTTGGGATTTACCCCTCTTCCTGCTACATTCTCCTTGTCTCTGTACCTGGACTTGCCCAGGGCAATTACGTGACATCCTCCTCCAGCTGACTCACACCCAGCCCAGCAAGCAAATTCAGCTCCCTTTATACCAGCTCTAGGCGGCCAATTAGATCGTCTACATACGAACAACGTTACATGGGTCCTTTAGGTACACGATGTAGAATTTTCACTGTATTATCTATTTGTCCTAGCTCGGGTTTACGGTTGTATCAGTGCACATAAAATATGGACAGATGGCATTCACGATTTCGCATGTGCTCCTTAAATGTAACTGAGAAGTTCCCAGCTGATTGTCCAACGTAAAACTGGTTACAATCTTACAATCGTAGCACGAGATTTTAAAACTATTCGGTTCGAGGAAAATGCGATTTTTGTTTTTGTGATTATATTTTGGTTTGTAAAATGTTACTGGTACATAGCGCTAATTTTCATCTTCGTCTTATTTAATATTTCCTTTAGTATTCCTCAAATATGGCGAACGTATGGTGTTGTAAATGTACAGCCACTCAGAAGCATTTCCATACTAAATTCTTAATGGACAAATAAAACTATAACAAAAGCGATATTGAGAAAACTTTATTTACGTCCTAAAAGAGAAAGGCTAATTTTCAGCTCCTTATGATACCACAAAATAAATAAGAAACATTAGAACTCTCATCACAAATTTTATCTTTGCATAGTACGTAGAAGCATAGAAAAATACGATCTTTGTATGTAGTAGGTTACCACTGAAATTCCGCGGATTTGAACTGTAAATTCATTATATAATGTATGTGTCAATGGAGTGTATTGTACCGTCAAATGGACATAGTGGAAGCAAAAAAAGGAATAAATACATTATGTTCTGACAAGTCTCAAGAGCACGGAGACTGAGACACGATATCAATAAACACTCCATGACGACACCATGTTGTGAAACATAACAACGTAAATATCTACAGAAACAGACGTAAACCACCTAAAGTATACTTTTAAAATTTTACTCTATGTATTACATCCTGCAGGATTACTTGAAAATGGCAATCTGCCGAAACAAGACTTGTCATATGCCAATAACTAGCTAATAATTTCATTGTGCAGCAGAAAGTCGGGAAATATTTAATATGTCGTTCACTGTTCTTTAAATCGTGCTGCAACTGAGTGCCGTGTATGACCCTTACATTATACATTATAATTAATAGAGAAAACTGACAAAGTTATAGAGGGCCACGCATTTATACTGCTCATCCTAAATAACATTTCTTTACATAAACAAAATAAAACGTCTATGAGGGAAATGTTGTTTGCTGCCAAGGAGACGTTGACCAGCATGACTGCCTTTCTTGTAACTTTGTTCGTTAGGAAGATGTAAATAGAAGAACGTCACTTTTAAGTAGCACCCTGTATTTTTTATTTGGTAATCCACTTCCTCTCCTCAAGACTCGTTCAAAAACGTATCACATTGTACCATTCACGAAAACATGGCGTTATTACAAACGTAACATAAAATTGGCTAGGACTCTCCTGTAGTAGCACACAGAGGAGGTGCCTGGAGTAACGTACCTCATCCGCGTGTTGTAGTTGACAGCAAACGAACGAAAAGACAAGGAAAATGCACATCAGTCAGCCAATGAACAATCATTGTCGCTAGATGACTAATAATCCTACCTCCTCTCGCTGGTGTACATTGTCCTAGCACCAAACTTCAACCTGAATTCCCATTTTCGAATTCATTATTAGGCCTAGTCCTTCATTCCGCTTATTTAATTTTTGTTGCACTGACCTTACCAGAAGTTACTTTACTAATTTCCACCATATCTAGCTTCGACGTGCCCAACTTTCTTTTTAAAGTCTGTAATCATCTTACCTGTTTCACGGATCTAATACTTCAGGAACCAAACTCCGACCCCTATAACGGGTGTTGTTTCTCCTTATGACCACATCATTCTGAATGGCCCCCGCCATGACAGTCGACCTTGTGACAAAATGCCCTCACACACACAGAGGTGAGTTGCATGTCCTCGGGAAATATAGCTGCTGTATTTCCCTTTGTTTTCAGTCATTCGCAGCACCAACGCAGCAAGGCTGATGTTACAACGCCAAATCAGTAGTCCCGACTCTTGCACGAGCAGCTACTGAAAACAAACAATTTGCTTTGTCTCACCACCGATATCCCACTGATGTGGTTGCACTTCGGCATGGCCGTCTGTATAGTAGGATCTGCACGACACCCTACCTCTGCAGCGTAACTGCATCAGAGGTAGGGGTGAAGCCTTGAATTTACCGTGCCAGCGTTAGGAATTATAGTTTCGAAACACATATTGTGAGAGAGCGGTGTGCTGACCACACGCCCCTATCAGCATCCTCAGCTGAGGATGACACGGCGGTCGGATAGTCCCGATGGGCCTCTTGTGGCCTGAAGATGGAGTGCTAAAAACATCTATTGTGATGAGAAAAAAGGAAGAGTTATATGTGTTAATGACTGGAACTCGCAGCAGCATACCTTCTGCACTGTGGCTACTGCCCTCAAGGCGTGGAATATCGAGTGTTACGTGTATCTGTTGAGTGAAGATAACAGTAATGGGTGTGCCCGCAGTGTGATGTAATGTTGATATTCTGCTTTGATGATTGAATGGAACTGATGCAACCATGTGGTAGCACACACCCATTTCCTCTCAGTAGCACTCGGGGTGGGGGTGGGGGGTGGGGTAAAGGGAAGAGAGGTGGCGGGGGTTTGGGGGGGGGGGGGGAGAGAGGTGGCAGAAGTGACCTCCTGACCTCCTGACTAAAGTCGCAATCCGTCAGAGACATCATCATCGTCACATCTCATACCACGAGACACTGCGGACGGAGAAGTTTGAGATTTAATCTGTGACATCGGCACTAAGTCTGATCCTCAGGAACCTTACACTACCACGTCCACTACCATTGTAGACAAAATACTGCGGTGAATATTTATTCACCGAACTGTATGCGAACCAGCTAATCCCGACTGGAGCGCCAACCCTCAGCCGAGCGTGGAAGGGCGAGACCAGTAAATGTATTCGCCTCTGAGCATGGCGTGCGTAGGGTGTTGCAACATAAACACTATATATCCAGTATAACCCTCACCTTGAGAGCTCGGAGTCTTGGCCCTCAATCAGTGCAACTTGCAAGGTGTCTCTTGTTAACGCTCGGCTCTGGTCCATGCCCACCACAGCATCAACCAATAATCTATGTAGTAATAATGTACAAAAAATGCAGTGCACTATACTGTCTGTAATACTAATTATTTGCAAACGATTTCGGTTTTGAATCACCTTCACGGCACCTATATAATATACAAAGAATAGATAAATGTGCCAATGAAAATAAAACATGAAATCCACAGACGAAATAGTAAAAACCAATACTTACGAAAAACATTACAGAATTGTTACATGTTTTCAGATAAGTTTAACGAGAAATATATGAACTGCCATTAACATCTAGAGACATTAAATAAATCAGTTTAAACAACAAATATCATGCAATAGGAGATTAACCCGAGGGTGAATCGAAAAATTACAGCAAGTGATGTATAAACTGAAAGCAAAAACAGTCAAAGATCTTCAGCATCAAAGATGAGTAACATGCCAAATCCAAGGAATTGCCTTTGAACGGTTACGTGGTTATCGAATCACACTGTCTAATTGTATAGAGTTCTAATTTTAATTAATATTTGACAGTGATAAGACAGAAATAAAAGTATAAAATTTGATAACTACACAATCTTTTAATGACAACATCTTTCGATTTGGCATGTTATTCTTCTTTGAAACCTAATGTCTGTGATCTGATGTGCTTTCAGCTTATAAATTGCCTGTTGTCACATTTCCACTCTGCCTTCATGTTAATCTCCTGCTTGGTCACGTTTGTTGCCAAACAATGACTTACTTCATGTCCTTAGATCTTAGTGGCAGATCCTGTATTCCTAGTTAACTTTATCTCAAGACATCTACAGCATATGACACATATGTAATATTATTCCTTTCGTAAGTATTTGGTCGTTACTGCCAGGTCGCTAAGACTTCGTTATGAGCTTCATGTTCTATTTTCATCGTCACATTTGCTCTATCTTTGTTTGTTAAACAGGGTAGTCCATTGATCATGACCAGGCCAAATATCTCACGAAATAATCGTCAAACGAAAAAACTACAAAGAACGAAACTTGTCTAGAAACTTGTGTAGCTTGAATAGGGAAACCAGCTGGCGCTATGGTTGGCTCGCTAGATGGCGCTTCCATAGGTCAAACGGATATGAACTGCGTTTTACTAAATAGGAAACCCCATTTTTATTACACATCCGTGTAGTACGTAAAAAAATATGTGTTTTAGCTGCACCACTTTTTTCGCTTAGTGATAAATGGCACCGTAATAGTCACAAACATATGGCTCACAATTTTTGACGAACAGTTGGTAACAGGTAAGTTTTTTAAATTGAAATACAGAACGTAGGTATGTTTGAACATTTTATTTCGTTTGTTTCAATGTGATACATGTACCTTTGTGAACTTATCATTTCTGAGAACGCATGTTGTTACAGAGTGATTACCTGTAAATACCACAGTAATGCATTAAATGCTCAAAATGATGTCCGTCAACCTCAATGCATTTGGCAATACGTGTAACGGCATTCCTCTGAACAGCGAGTAGTTCGCCTTCCGTAATGTTCGCACATGCCTTGACAATGCGCTGACGCATGTTGTCAGGCGTTGTTGGTGGATCACGGTAGCAAATATCCTTCAACTTTCCCCACAGAAAGAAATCCTGGGACGTCAGATCCGGTGAACGTGCGGGTCATGGTATATGGTGCTTCGACGACCACTCCACCTGTCACGAAATATGCTATTCAATACCGCTTCAACCGCACGCTAGCTGTGTGCCGGACGTCCATCATGTTGGAAGTACATCGCCATTCTGTCGTGCAGTGAAACTTTTGTAGTAATATCGGTAGGAAATCAGCATACATTGCACCATTTAGATTTCAATCGATAAAATGAGGGCCAATTATCCTTCCTCCCCATAATGCCGCACCATACATTAAACCGCCAATGTCGCTGATGTTCCACTTATCATAGCCATCGTGGATTTTCCCTTGCATATCATGCCGGTTTACGTTACCGCTGTTGATGAATGGGGCTTCGAACGCTAAATAGAACGGGTGCAAAAAATCTGTCATCGGCCCGAAATTTCTCTTCTACCCAGTAGCAGAACTGTACACGACGTTCAAAGTCGTCGACATGTAATTCCTGGTGCATAGAAATATGGTACGGGTGCAATCGATGTTGATGTAGCATTCACACCACCGACGTTTCTGAGATTCCAGATTCTCGTGCAATTTGTCTGCTACTCATGTGCGGATTAGCCGCGACAGCAGCTAAAACACCTACTTGAGCATCATCATTTGTTGCAGGTCGTGGTTGACGTTTCACATGTGACTGAACACTTCCTGTTACCTTAGATAACGTAACTATCCGGTAACGGTCAGGACGCTTGGATGGTGTCGTCCAGTGTACCGAGCTCCATACATAGCACACGCCCGTTGTGCATTTTGATCACAATAGCCATACATAAATACGATATCAACCTTTTCCGCAATTGGTAAACGCTCCATTTTAAAACGGGTAATGTATCATGAAGCAAATACAGTAAGCAGGGGCGCAATGTTACGTGATACCACGTACTTATACGTTTGTGACTATTAAAGCGCCACCTGTCACAAAGCGAAAAAAGCTTGGATGGTGTCGTCCAGTGTACCGAGCTCCATACATAGCACACTCCCGTTGGGCATTTTGATCACAATAGCCGTACATAAATACGATATCAACCTTTTCCGCAATTGGTAAACGCTCCATTTTAAAACGGGTAATGTATCATGAAGCAAATACAGTAAGCACGGGCGGAATGTTACGTGATACCACGTACTTATACGTTTGTGACTATTAAAGCGCCACCTGTCACAAAGCGAAAAAAGTTGTCCAAATAAAACAGTCATATTTCGTTACGTACTACACGAATATGTAATAAAAAATGGGAGTTCCTATTAAAAAAAAACGCAGTTGATATCCATTTGACCTATGGCAGCGCCATCTAGCGGGGCAACCATAGCGCTATCTGGTTTCTCCCTTCAAGCTAGACGAGTTTCGTTCTTTGTAGTTTTTTCGTTTGATACTTATTTCGTGAGATATTTGGCCCGGTCACTATCAACGGACCACCCTGTACAGCTGCCGTGAAGTTGGTTCAAAACCGAAACCGGTTACAAGCAAATATTAGTTAGTGCGTAACTTCGTAGCGTTTCTCCATAAGTTAATAAACACAACAAATACAAACAACAGAGGCTTTGAACATCAGTAATATTTTCTCTTTCACTATTTACTACAGTCTGGCAACACTGAAGCAACTTTAAATTCCGCGACTGTAGAAACCACATGATTTCGAAGCGAAGAATTCGTTGACCTATATTCTGAGCGCGATTTCGTTATGGAAGGAAGTTGATGAAGATTATTCGACGGAGAGCAGAAACGTTGAAAGTCTAAGAGTGCAGGATCAGATAAAAGAGGTGGGTCAGGAATATTTTCCCAACCCTACTCCTGAATAGTGTTTCTCGTCAGTCTAGCGGAATGCAGGTTATCGTGAAGTAGCATCACTTCCCGCCGTCTTCCTGGTCGTTGTTGTTGGACTGCATCTGCAAGACATCTTGATTGCGGACAATAAATGTCAGCAGTGATGGTTACACATCGGGGAAGCAATTCTTAGTATGCCACACAGTCGCTTTTCCAGCATATCCATAACATTATCTCTTATGGATGCGCGCAAGTCTTTGCACAGGGAGTTGCTGGTTTGTTTGGGCTTAACCATTCCTTCCTTTTCCTTATGTTAGCATAACAACAGTATCTCTCGTCACCAATAATGATACAGGATGCGAATGGTAGGTGTTGTTCACGAGCCAGTTGATGACGAGCAAGCAGAGATTCACATATGGCCACACGCTGATTTTTGTGATTTTTTCTTATAGAACGCGGTACCTACACACACGGTTTTTGAATGTTCCCCATTGCATGCAAAATCTCAAGATCACGGAATGGTCACAGTCCGTCATGTTTGTCAGTTCTCGAGCACACTGATGTGGATCGTTGTGGATTAATGCGTTTAAACGATCTTCATCAAACCTGAAGATCTCTCTGAACATGAAGAGTCATTAATGTCATACTCCTTAAAACTATAAAGAACATTTTCTTGCCGTTCTCTGTCTAAGAGCATTATCCCCATACAAGGCAGAAATGAGGCGGAAATGTTCCAATGACAATACTTAAACCCAAATAGTAAGAGTGAACTAGAAATAAAAAATTGCACTCGATAAATAAGCCTATTGCAACCGGAATACCAACATACAAAGCTGAAAAAAAATGTTTCAATTTCGGCTAACAGGCGCAACTATGACACTGTACACTGTTTGCATGACGGCATGACGTCCACGCTCGCATTTCACAAGCCGTAACGTGAGTGAAGAGTGTGGATGTAAAGATTGGAGAGATTGTTTTCTTAATGAAACTGCTACGAACTTTTAAACCATCCTAATATTGCTATAGACAGCTTAGTATCATGCATTTTTGGAGCTTGTACTAGCTGTTGATAATCGCCTAAGCAAAATACACAGGAAATAGTCTTTAATGGGTTATGCGTTTCTGAGAACTACTACATAATTAGCAAAAATAAATAATCTAATATATATTTAAATAATGCTCATTTAAATTCGATTACACGAAAGATGTAAGCCGTCTTAAACACTGTGTATCATTGGCACTGTTGTAGACTGCACAAAGCAAAGAAGTACTGGCTACAGCGCTCATTAGCAGGACGCTTCCGGGATTCTAGAAGGCGCACCAGCAACGGATCGTATCAGCCGGGTACATTAACGACCAGAGTCTGTGTACCGGATGAAGTTTTCTATCGGTTTCCCATGTTCCACGATGTCTGTATTCCCCTTTATTCAGCAGTTCATAAGCAATTAATTACGGTGACATTTCACATCTGGCCCTGGAAATGTTCGGAGCTTGGAATCTTGTTTAGAAATCTCTGTCCGAACTTTACGTAATCTATTTGAAACCTTGAGGAATCTCCAGTTTTCTTCGTTCATTACATAATGCGTGTAGAATTACAAACTTTCATTCCATTCGGAGCTGTTGTCCATTATCACGATTAGTGTGAGGTACAAATTAAAAATGGTTCAAATGGCTCTGAGTACTATGCGACTTAACTTCTGAGGTCAGCTGCCCCCTAGACGTAGAACTACTTAGACCTAACTCATGGCGGCTGCAGTGTAACACGTGTTAAGTTCGGCTCGCGAAATTTAGTCGAATTCGAAGGTGTTCTCGCAGGTGGTGTTGTCTAGTACAAGTGGAAATCGTGTAAACAACAGTGTTCTGTGCAGTAGTGATATTTTTTTCTGTGCTCCGCCAATATCTGCGAGAAAATGGTAAACAGAAGAATCAACAGCAGCGCGTCCAGCAGCGGGGAAGCAGCAGGTGCGGCGGGCCTGCTCCTGGCGGAAGGTGCGGCCGCGGCTCCCGGTATAGCGGAGTTGGTTCGCTCTGAGGTAAACGCTGCGCTTCGCGATAAAAACAATCTCGATCTGATAGCAGGCACCATATCAGATACTGTAACGGCAGCAGTATTGGCCAAAATGCGTGAAACTGTTGAGGCCAATACTGCCGAAATTACAGCACTAAAAAAGTCTGTGTCTGAATACGAGAAAAAGGCACGAGAGTTGGAAGTGAAACTATCTGCCGCCACAGACGAGCTAGAACAGTACCAAAGGCGAAATAGTCTACGACTGTTTGGAGTAGCAGAAAATAAAGAAGAAGACACGGACAACCTGCTTATACAGGTTGCGCGTGAAAAATTAGGCGTCGAAGTGACCAAGGCAGACATTGACAGGAGCCACCGGGTGGGACGAAAACTACCAGGTGCTACCAAACCTCGTCCAATAATTATTAAATTTGTGTCGTACCGAAAAAGGGCTGAGATCTTTACCCAGAAGAAGAAGTTAGCAAGGACAGGGATTACAATAAGGGAAGATCTGACACACGAGCGGCTAAAGATTTTAAACAGTGCCATATCCCATTTCGGTCTTCAGAATGTGTGGACTCAGGATGGCAGAGTAATCACTAAGACTGCAGCTGGAAAGAAGACAGTCACAAACATGACAGAACTAAATAGTATTAAGTGAACCTACTCGAGCCAAAAGTCAAACTTAACACCATTTTCAAATTTTAACAGTCCTATACTCAGATATAGTCTTGTAATTGTATTAACTTTTTAATTATTTGTACCTTCAACTAATTGTTTTTGTAACTTATTAACTTTTCAGTTATTTGTACCTTCAACTAATTGTTTTTGTAACTGTATTAACTTTTTACTATTTTTGTGTCTTTAGCTGTAGCCATTGCTTAGTTTTAGTTACTGCTAATACTTTTTTCATTTTCTCAGTTTATTCTCTTCCATTCTGTAATAGTTCTATTGCAATTATTTGTCTCTCCTTTAGTTCATTAGTCAACCATCTCTTCGGTTTAAATTGTGCATAACAAAAATTACTATCAGTATCACTTTAGCAAATTTCAATTTAATTCTAGCTTCCTACGATACTCTATTAAATATTAAGCTTTCTTCTCTCTGCTGGCAGCATCGGCCTCTTAAATCACTCCTCTTTCCCTTATTTCCACCCTAAGCTGTTTCAAATACTTTAATTACACTTTTCCTCTTACGACATAGGATACTCAGTGACACACAGCTGTCACCATTTTGGTCATATTCTCCCTGCACCGAATACCACTAATCCATTTTCTATACTCCCGCAACCTCAGGAAATCTCTTGCAGTCGCTTTTCTTTCGGCTCTCGCGGAGTCACAAACAGGGCGCGCAAAATCTCGGACACCCCTGGAATATGTCACTTGGCGGAAACACCGGTCAGTGCCCCTCGCGGCAGGTAGTGCCTAACAAAGGGACAAACCAGTCTGCCACCCTACTCCAGGCTGCTCAGCGGAACGCGTCCGAGCTTTTAGCAGCTCACTGCAACATTCAGTCTTTACCTGCGCATTACGAAGAACTTAGCCTCCTCTTCCACCAACTAAACTACCACGTAATCCTCTTATCCGAAACGTGGTTGAAACCACACATATCCTCTGCATCTATTCATCTCCCAGGGTACACATTTCTTAGGGCAGACAGATCAAAAAAGCGAGGTGGCGGGGTCGGCGCATATATACGAACAGATCTCAAAGCGAAAGTCTTATGTACGTCAAATCCTGCTGAAGAAAAAGAGGCTGAATTCATGTTCATTGAAATAAATATACAAAGTCGGAAATTCTTGACTGGCGTCGTGTACAAGCCGCCAAAAATAAGCTCAATGAGTTCCTTCCAGTCGGAATTACATTCACTTCAGTGTCAATACGAACATGTCATCGTAATGGGTGACTTGAACATAGACCTGCTAAGAGACACTCCCTCCGCAATAAACCTAAGAAGATTGTTTAGTTGCAATAGCATGAACATTCTTCCATTACAACCTACACACCATACGGCGCACAGTCATACTCTTATAGACGTGATCGCAACGAAACAGACTGACAAAGTAAGAGATGTTGGTCAATCATCGGCCCCTGGCCTCTCAGCACATGATGTAATATTCCTGGCCTACTCTGTGCAGCCCCCAAGGATCAAATCGCGTTACATAACTTGTAGGAACATGAAACGTATTGACCTTGACGCTCTAACAGCCGATTGCTCAGAAATCTCATGGCATCAAATAATCAGAGAACCTACAATCGACGGCAAAATTAATGAACTTGGTGATAAACTCACTGCCCTCTATGACAAACATGCACCTGTGCGCACAGTCCGTGTAAGAAAATCTCCTGCTCCATGGCTGACAGCTGAATTACGTCAAATGATGACTAATAGGGATGCTGCCCACAGGCGTTTCAAGGCAGATCCGAAACCCGAACGTTTTGAAGAATATAGAAAGCTACGGAACAGAGTGAAACAATGCATTCGCAATGCCAAAATCAGGCACGCTCGCTCCCTCGTATGCAGCGATTTGACACCCACGACTCTATGGAAGAATCTCCGTAGCTTGGGGGTCGGAAAGGCCAAATCGGAAACTACTTTTCATGTGTCAGCTAACGAATTAAATGAATTCTTCTCTGCACCTCTGAATACCAGCACGGCTGATGATTTCCGTCCACAAGAATCCCCAAACAGGATAACTAACAACGATACCTTTCATCTAAAACATGTAACAACAAATACGGCAAGAAAAACAATAATGAGAATCTCTTCTGATGCAATAGGCAACGACAGTATCGGTATAACCATGATTAAGAATGTTGCCGATATATTAGTACCTGTCTTAACTGACATATTTAATTTTTCCCTCGTGAACGGAATATACCCCACTGCATGGAAAAGAAGCATAATTCGACCCATCCCTAAGGTCGAAAACCCGCAACTGCCTAGTGATTGCCGACCAATTAGCATACTGCCTGCTGTTTCCAAAGCACTGGAATATATTGTTCATGACCAAATCACTGAACACTTGCATGAATTCAGTCTATATGACAAATTTCAATCTGGTTTCCGTAAACATCACAGCACAAACACTGCTCTAATTAAAGTAACTGATGACCTGAAATATGCCATCGACAATCGAAAGGCAACAATATTGACGCTACTGGACTTCAGCAAAGCTTTTGACACTGTTAACTTTGACATATTACTCAGAAAAATGCAACAGCTTAATTTCTCTGATAGTGCAATGAGATGGTTTGAAAGCTACTTAAAAGACAGACAGCAATGTGTTGTCTGCGCAAATGAAAAATCTTCCTGGAAACATGTTTCTTCGGGAGTGCCACAAGGATCAGTCTTAGGACCACTTTTGTTTTCTTTATATGTCAACGATATTTCGTCGGTTTTGTCCTCCTGTAAACATCATTTCTATGCCGACGACCTCCAGCTCTATCTCAGCGTCAGACCTGAAGACGTAAACACTGCAATCGCTCTGATGAATGATGATCTGTCTTCAGTAGTGACATGGGCGAAAAACCTGGGGCTTAAATTAAATGCAAAAAAGACGCAAGTAATCTTAATAGCCCATCAGAAATTAATAAGTTCAAATTTCCGCGAACGGCTACCTCCTATTCTGCTCGAAGGTACGCCAATACCATATCAGAAAACAGTGAAGAACTTGGGTGTAACTTTGGACGAGCATCTCAACTGGGCGGAGAATACAGTCGCAGTGTGCCGAAAAACGTCTGCTTGTCTCTATGCTCTCAAAAAGTTTCGGAACATATTCCCACAGGACTTGAAACGCCAGCTCGTGCAAGCACTCGTTCTACCGAACCTCCACTATTGTGATGTGATTCAACAAGGCATGAGTAGTGAAAACAAAAGACGGCTAGAGCTAACCATGAATGCCTGTGTGCGTTACACCTGCAACATTCGCCGATATGATCATGTTAGTGCTTCATACTCCGAGCTAGGGTGGCTGCGGCCGGACAAACTGCGTGACTACCACACTCTATGTCTACTTCACCGACTCCTCATCGCGCAAGCACCCCAGTACCTAGCTTCAGAGATTAAAATCCTGTCATACCATCATAATCGAAACACGAGGTCACTCTTATCTGGTATCCTAACTGTGCCCACTCACAAAACAAAAACTTTTGCAAACTCCTTCTCAGTTGCCGCTGTCCGCCTCTGGAACAAACTGCCCCTTACCTTGAGGAAAATTCAATCTCCTGTTGCTTTTAAGAAGAAGTTGAAGCATTTCCTACTATCATCCGCATAAAATTCTCCACAAAATTAATGTGCAAGGCAAATCCTCTCATCTGTCAAATAGCAAAGCTAGTGTCTCCTATCTTGCTCCTGAGATGCCTTCCTCTTCATCTATCTCTATTAGACATGCAGTCTCCTTTTCCTTTATATTTTCCTTAATTATGTTTCATCATGTCTCTCTATTCTTCTCCTCGCTTCACCATGAGTCTCCCTCATACTCCCTGCTGCCAGCACTCCTATCTTAAATCTTTCTCTTCAATAATGTATTTTTCGAGGTGTACCTTTCTAATTGTTTATCTCACTTTTTGTATTAGATGTAGTTTAACATGCCTACTGAAACATATGACTGTAAAATAAGTAGAATGCCTGGTTAGATGTAAGAGAGGGCCTGATGGCCCTAATCTTGCCAGGTTAAATAAATAAATAAATAAATAAATAAATAAATAAATAACCTAAGGACATCACACACATCCATGCCAGAGGTAGGATTTGAACCTGCGACCGTAGCAGCAGCGCGGTTCCGGACTGAAGTGCCTAGAACCGCTCGGCCACAGCTGCCGGCCCTGGATAATACATTTGCTGTGTCAGTTCATGAAGACTGTTGGCTGCAGGTGATACTGGATGGTTATAATTAAAATATAGCTACTCACAGAGTGTCAGTATGGGCAGTAATTATCGTACGGCAGCGGAATTTGTAGATATGCTAATGCGTTATCTGGGAAACGATTTGCACTGAAAAAAAAATAGTTTCATTTTCGGCTAACAGGTGTAAATATGGCGTTGTACACTGTTTTCATGACGGTATGACATCCACGCTCGTGTTTGACAAGCCATTACGTAAATGAAGATTCTGACTATCGAGGTAAGAGAGAGTGTTCTCTTAATTAAACTGCTTTGAGAGAGTGTCACCAACTGAAAGGTCTGAGCTGAGGGCCGATGTCATTAAATCGTTTACAGAAAATTATGAGCTTGCTGTGTGACATGGAAGAGGGAGGCGTCCTATCCAGGTGGATATTATTGGCGAGATGGCTGTTCTGTAATTGACCATGCAGAACTTGCCTCAGGTACTGCTCGTACAGTTTCACGAGAATTGTCCCTCCCGTGGTCAACACCACGGAACGTTTTGCAGTCTATATTACGTGGTGCCGATACTGGAACCAGGTGGTGCAGCAAGTGAAGCCCTAATGATCCGCAGCGACGTTCTGATCTTTCTCCTCAGTTTCTGGCTGGAGTCGATGACATGTGGCCGGGCAGTATTCTGTGAAGTGACGAGGTAAACAAGCGTGTGCTGTGGATTCACAAGCACCATTACTCTCTGTCCGTTCGTCTTTGAAGTGAATGCACCCAGAAGGCCTGTCAGGTTGTAACACCTATTTCCTTATCTGTATCGATATTTCTATGTCAATTTGCAGAACTGCTTTTGTATAATGTTTTATCTGTTGTGGAAATTTTTTAATGATGTTGTAAAAAACTATGCTTGTGAATTTAAATGACTAATGTAATCTACAACAAATGACTTGGTCGATAATTAGGGGACGTTGGGTTCAATGAGAAAGATGTGGGGAAACCGCACAGCTACGGAAGTAGCCTGGCGGAGTAGAAAAGGTATGGTTGGCGAGTAAGTGGCAACTCGTCCTTTGTGACGGGTAAGGATATGGTCTGAGCAGTGCTGCGGTAAACACCTCGCTAGCAGTAGCGAATCATTGTGGTTCATATTCCTGGAGTTTTGAGGCCAGAAGAGCTTAAGGGCCTCCGGTGCTGCATTTGCTGATACCATTAGCATGGCATGGTTTTTGGCTCTTTGAATATAATTCCTACGCCAACAAGATATGTGACAGGCGAGGCCAACAGTATTGCTTTGATTGCACCACCGCCAGGTTAACAGCCACTGCAAATTGTGCCACCAGTACCACCAGCCTTCCACTAAATTGTTTATATTTGGCATTCTGTACATGGACCAGGCATTTGTGAAATTTGGCTGATTCTATAATAATAATAATTGTGGTGTTACTATAAACTGTATCTTATTCCTGTGATTATCCCTAATCACATACCTGAATTGGATTCCCAATCTAGCGAATTTAATTACGAGTGTCCTAATTTATTATGAAAAAGTGGCTGAATTTTAATTTAATGTTGTGTTATCATTTGCACAGGCAATTACATTTTTGAGTAGGTCCAAAGACTGCTCATGAATTCAAATTTGCCGTTTAAAGAGTTGTAGCTTGTTGCGCTTTACTTAATTAATAACTAATAATAAGAACACTTACCATTCGTCATTCATTTGGTGTAGTTTTTTTAATGAGAATGCTTCTTCAAACCATGAAAGTTTAAGGGCCTAATGTACTAGGCTAATTAGTTAGTGAAGCAATGCAAAGGTTCCTTCAGAGTCAGTGTAGTTAGATCTGCATTTTGTTTAGTTGCTTCAAACCGTGTTTAAGAAAGAACACGTCCGCAGCTCGTGGTCGTGCGGTAGCGTTCTCGCTTCCCGCGCCCGGGTTCCCGGGTTCGATTCCCGGCGGGGTCAGGGATTTTCTCTGCCTCGTGATGACTGAGTGTTGTGTGATGTCCTTAGGTTAGTTAGGTTGAAGTAGTTCTAAGTTCTAGAGGACTGATGACCATAGCTGTTAAGTCCCATAGTGCTCAGAGCCATTTGAGCCATTAAGAAAGAACTATTTACTGTATTATCTATGCTAAAGCACGTTGGTTAATGCACAGGCATGGAGACCCTGTACTAAGCAATGGAGTTATAGATTATGATCATAAGCGGACCCTCTTATTTAAATTGAGAATCATTTATGTTTTTCCCTGTTCAGTATGGTTTCATGTGTGTCGGTAGTTGGTTCTTTTAAACTGTTGTATTTAGTTCATTTAATGTACGTGTTGTTGCGAGGCACATGTTTCTGTTTACCATCTCATTGGACATTTGTTTATCTGACATACTAGTTAGTAGCACAGTTGTCTGCAAGGTTAGGTTACTGTGTTTTAGTCTGAACAGATATAAAGAAAGAGTTTAGTGTGTGTATCAAGGAAGGTTAGATTAGCCTTAGCACTGACTTCGGCTTTATCATTTTCCTCGACACAGGACTGCTTAATTAGGCTGGCGACCGATTTTAATATGTAATTCTACAACTTACTTTTGTGCTGGGAGAACGTCTGTTCCCTAACGCACTGGTTTACTGTTAGTTATGCTCTGCTGGAGCCTTTCGGAAACGAATCCCAGTTTGATTCTTCTGTTTCCATTAGGTAATCTCAGGGTCACAACTTTTGAAATTTCCTCGCAGAGTTATAACGCTAGCATCGATTTCAGTTTTAAAGGTGGTCGGTGGTACCCCTACAAGGTGTACCAATACGACTGCACAATATAGAGACCTCCTAGTACAGCATGTGCTACCTGCTTTCGAATAGTACAACTGTTTTCATGCATGATGTGGGAAAATCTCATGTTGCTCGCCTATTGAAAGATCTGCTTGATGCAACCTTCCACGATGTGTTCCAGTTTCATGGTCTGCAAAGTCTCGTGATTTGGATCCATGTGACTTATGGCTCTGGGAATAGCTAAAAGAGAACATTTACGAGGGACACGTTCGGTCTCTGCCTGATCTGAGGGACATTATACAGGAACACGTTGTTCAGATTCGAGTAACCGTTGATCATGTCCGTTGACGGATGTAGCATCTCGTCGACGTCTCCGGTGCTCATACTGAACAAATTGTTCATGAGAAAATCAACGTTGTGCCTTTCTCATTTGTTTGACCTTTATCTGTTTCTAATTCAGTATCTGTAGAAACATTTCTCTTCGTGTTCCTCGAATTCACGGCGCCAGATTTGCATCTGATGGCAAAAAATTAAAGCAGTTTTTTCTCGACGTAAATCGGTTCAGTGTTAAGGCATTAGAACATCTACCAAGCCTCGCTCGCATAAATACAGCCCCTCCACGCGGTTCCATTCGTCGGAGGTTCGAGTCGTCCTTCGGACATGGGTGTGTGTGTGTTAAGTAGTTTATAAGGTTTAAGTAGTTTCTAAACTTAGGGACCGATGCCCTGAGCAGTTTGGTCCCATAAGATCTTGCCACAATTTTATAAATTAACAAATACAGTCCCCTGTGAGTAGCTGCACTTTAATTAAAACCACCAGCTGTGAAACTGAACAAGTTATCCACGCGTACCAGTAATGGATGACAACTCAAGGCGCTGGGCACTTCATTCTGCGATCCTCAACGCATTTCTGGCACGGACTGAGAGTTTTAGCTTGCATTATCCCATTGCAATGTCTGTATTCATGAAGAGTATGACAACAGGGTTTACCATTCTAGCCACATACCGGGAGCACTCAGCCTCCTCTCAGAAATAACCGAATCAAGTTATAGCTGTAAGATCGTGCAGCTCCCCACACCATGATTCCTACAGTAGGAGAGGTACTGGTGTGAGAATCACTGCTTCGTCTGAACTAAGAGCAGGTCTTTCACGGGCAAGTTGACGTCTGTTTCACCATTACATAGAGAAGGAAGACTCATCACCAAACGCCACCTAACGCCAGTATCCAGCTGACACTTGTTCTACTCTACGCCAGTCTCTGTTGTTTGCGCAGTGGTTAATGATGGATGTCAATTCGACATCTCAACCTAGCTTCCAGTAATCTGTCCCCAAAGGTTTATGGTGACACTTTTTCTCCAGCCTCTCCCAGAATTTCTGCTGTAGTCATCCCTGTTTTGATCAGTGCCAGTTGAACAATCCTACACGTTTCCAGCAAGATCTCGTGCCTACTCTTCCTGCCACACTGTTGTCCTGAATACATACCATCATCATTCGTTTAGTAGTAGTTCCACTACAGCTTACTGTACATGTGATCTGCCAGTATGATAAACCCATGTCCCTCTGGGCAATAATTCGCCCTTCCTTGAAGTTAGATAGATGATGATAAATTGCACGTGCACGTCCTCTAGACATTCTCTGTTGTGACCTTAACCTAAAAAGCTGCAATAAAGTTAGACCCGCCCAGTAGCCATCGTTCTTCACCTGTAGGAAATCTTTTTTCTATGGTGAAACTGCAGAAAATAAGCTGATATTAGGGTGAAATTTCAATCAGTGTATCCTACAGTTACGGAAATGGTGCAGTATCTGTATGATAATGTCCGAAATACGAGTTCATGGAGCCACACTGATAAGCGGCGTGCCATTTTGCGTGTCCCTTTGCCATTTTATACGAAAATTACACACTACTAAGAGGATAATGGGGAGTCAGAATACTACAAATGGCTAATAAAAGCGAAATGTACTGCAGTTACTGCAAGTACTCTCCACTAATGAACGTCGTAACTTAGCTCCAATTAACTTCTCTTCTTTGCTTTGTAGGAGTGTGCTAGGGGATACGGAGCACAGTGGATCTTGGACATGCAACGCAGTTTCCGTCATTAAAATGAAAGCAGGCCCAAGCAGGTGTCTGGGACTCTGGCGTTCTCACCGAGCTGATAGCAAAAGGCGTTGTAATGTTATATGAGCCTCACTGCCCCTTTTTTTAACTAATTTGTGTCTGAATTTATTCCGAGAAGCTCAATAATGTGTGTAAATACCGCAAATGTAAATTTGGCTCAAAAAGTACACTCCTGGAAATTGAAATAAGAACACCGTGAATTCATTGTCCCAGGAAGGGGAAACTTTATTGACACATTCCTGGGGTCAGATACATCACATGATCACACTGACAGAACCACAGGCACATAGACACAGGCAACAGAGCATGCACAATGTCGGCACTAGTACAGTGTATATCCACCTTTCAAAGCAATGCAGGCTGCTATTCTCCCATGGAGACGATCGTAGAGATGCTGGATGTAGTCCTGTGGAACGGCTTGCCATACCATTTCCACCTGGCGCCTCAGTTGGACCAGCGTTCGTGCTGGACGTGCAGACCGCGTGCGACGACGCTTCATCCAGTCATAAACATGCTCAATGGGGGACAGATCCGGAGATCTTGCTGGCCAGGGTAGTTGACTAACACCTTCTAGACCACGTTGAGTGGCACGGGATACATGCGGACGTGCATTGTCCTGTTGGAACAGTAAGTTCCCTTGCCGGTCTAGGAATGGTAGAACGATGGGTTCGATGACGGATTGGATGTACCGTGCACTATTCAGTGACCCCTCGACGATCACCAGAGGTGTACGGCCAGTGTAGGAGATCGCTCCCCACACCATGATGCCGGGTGTTGGCCCTGTGTGCCTCGGTCGTATGCAGTCCTGATTGTGGCGCTCACCTGCACGGCGCCAAACACGCATACGACCATCATTGACACCAAGGCAGAAGCGACTCTCATCGCTGAAGACGACACGTCGCCATTCGTCCCTCCATTCACGCCTGTCGCAACACCACTGGAGGCGGGCTGCACGATGTTGGGGAGTGAGCGGAAGACGGCCTAACGGTGTGCAGGACCGTAGCCCAGCTTCATGGAGACGGTTGTGAATGGTCCTCGCCGATACCCCAGGAGCAACAGTGTCCCTAATTTGCTGGGAAGTGGCGGTGCGCTCCCCTACGGCACTGCGTAGGATCCTACGGTCTTGGCGTGCATCCGTGCGTCGCTGCAGTCCGGTCCCAGGTCGACGGGCACGTGCACCTTCCGCCGACCACTGGCGACAACATCGATGTATTGTGGAGACCTCACGCCCCACGTGTTGAGCAATTCGGCGGTACGTCCACCCGGCCTCCCGCATGCCCACTATACGCCCTCGCTCTGAGTCCGTCAACTGCACATACGGTTCACGTCCACGCTGTCGCGGCATGCTACCAGTGTTAAAGACTGCGATGGAGCTCCGTTTGCCACTGCAAACTGGCTGACACTGACGCGCGGCGATGCACAAATGCTGCGCAGCTAGCGCCATTCGACGGCCAACACCGCGGTTCCTGGTGTGTCCGCTGTGCCGTGCGTGTGATCATTGCTTGTACAGCCCTCTCGCAGTGTCCGGAGCAAGTATGGTGGGTCTGACACACCGGTGTCAATGTGTTCTTTTTTCCATTTCCAGGAGTGTACTTGAAGTGAAGTGAAGCGCAGCTCTACAGCGACAAACTCTTTAGCGCGCAATCCCCGCAAAGATAGTAGTTGTGAATCTTTGAGTATGGACTCAAAAAAAAGACAATGGATTTATTAAAAAAATTGGACTGTTGGGTGTGCGAGTGGCCCTCGTGTTGAAATGTCCCTCGGTTCTTCTGTCCAATGAACCAGTCTACCGCATTCATCGATGGAGAGGATAAAACACTCGTAGTGACGGATGTTGGCTGTTAGGAAATCGTTCTCTGTACAGTCTTCCAGCAGCAAGAGCATTGCAACGTACTTCCCCATATATAGGCTGCATGTCGGTGAGTTCGAAACTGTACCGTCAGTGTTTCCATTGATTCATAACACTTTCTGTCATGTGACAATGTAAATACTATACAACAGAGCCACCTTATTTACTGCAACGAAACATTACTACCGGTTGTACAGGTAAAACTCGACCTGGTAGGAAGATTACCGTCGCTTATCATGTCTTACAGGTCCTGCAAGCTACCCTGCGTAGTACTAGTTTAAGCAATTTGTGTGGTCCACGAAATTACAGGCCCTTGCGAGTTACTGCTGGGGTGTTAATAATTTCTAGTGGGTGGGTTTAGCCAACCGGTAAAAACTGACAACGGATAACGCAATGTTTAGAACCACTACAGAAGGCACCTATGCAGAGCTTATTAGGCAGCATAGAGCTTTTATTTACCTACATTTGTCGACCCAGCATGCGAATGAGGTAGTGACTAACTTTAGGTTTCACCTATTCTTTATGATGAAGGCAAAGAAGATAGAGATTTACATTTATTTAACACCTATGGCATTTTAACAACCAGTCGAGTATCTGTTGTAATAGCTACTGCCCTTTCTTAAACAACACCAGGGGCTCTCATATTATACTTCGTCAGAACTGGTCACTGAACATGATTTCCTTTCGCCACTTAATTTTGGAAAGTCAAAGGGGAGAGCAGACCAGGCTTCAGTGGAAGTATATGCAGGCACACAGGTATACTTAAACCTATGCCTTACTTAGGTTTAATGCGTTAAAGAAACTGTGATACCTTCAACGAAAAATAATAGTCCAGTTGACAAAAGGTGAATTACATGCAGAGAAGAAAACGCTGAAGACTGTAAAAAATGAAATTACAAGTAGAAGCTAGAAAAGTTTGGTTCAAATAAAATGTGAGATGGATTTTAGACTTTTTTACAATACAGCGTACGTTCCTGTTAAGATAAAAGCAGTTGGAGCCAAAAATGTTTAAAAAAAGCTCAGTTTTAAATTATATTTCAAATACACGTACAGCAATAAAAATTGTAGGAGAATAATAAAATTGCAGTTTCATTATTGACCTTCGAACTCTGTTCGCAACAGTAGCGGTGAGTGAGATGGTAGTAATTTCAGTTATAATTAAAAAACTGACGAAATTAATAAATAAATCTGGTTATGCTATAATAGCATTACAGTTTTCATTATGACACCACAGAATTGCAATCAGAAATTTAATCGACAAACCACTGAACTTAAAAATTGTGTCAGCTTAATGAAACTCACATCGAAATAGAGAGCTCCGGACATTACAATGGCTTGCCGCGCGCTGATTAAAATTGCACTCACCACCATGGTGCAGTAATAAAACATGCCAGTTGTGATCGGGGATATTTGATTCACTTTCCGGAATGACATGAAACCGTTCTGTTTCCTCTCATTTCTATGTTCCCTCGACACGATAATGAACATTTTCATTCCTTATGCTTGTCGAAGCGGTACTTTAACTCTGTGTATAGATGTTAACCGCCAAGGTAAAATCAGGATATACGTAGCAAGTAGGCAAACAATAGACACAAATAGTCCTTTTTTATTCTAATTCTAAAATAGCTGAAGGGTCGCAAACAGTGGTCAATGATTTTAATGGAACTATTTTAGTATCATCCCGCGTTGCTGGTGCGGCCGATCATCAGATGAAAGCAGAGAAGGTCCATTAACATCTAGTGACTACCTTTTGCTAAGTAAAGATTCCTTTTTTAAAAATTAGAGGAATCAGTCACAAACTTTGTCAACTATTGTATTACTTATTAATCTGCTCACATGTTTCAAGGTAATCCCTCAACTTAGGGCTAAATCGCGTTACAAAAACAACTTTACTATAGGGTCATACTGCCACCAACAACAACTTAAGAAAGAAACTGATTCATGACATCCCACATCCCACAGAGAAACTTAACAAATCAGGAATTTATAAAATTACATGCAGTCATTGCAACAAATACTACATTGGCCAAACTGGAAGAAATTTTAAAACCCGCTTTAAATAACACATTGACTGTTTCAGACTTGGCGAACCGAATAAATCACCTATAGCGAAACATAAATGAAACAGGACACAGTGTTACAATAGACAACGATCTCAAAGTACTACATAATTTAGAAAAGAGCTGGAAAATGGACATCTTGGAAGAAATGAAAGTATTCATCCATGGTCACATGGGGGATAACGTGATCCTGAATGGGCGCTAATGACCACGCTGTTTAGCTCCCGTAAACCTCAAACACACACACACACACACACACACACACACACACACACACCGAGGTGCTGAATGAAATAACAGACTTCAAAAATTCACATTTCTTTTACAATTTTTCTACAGTACTCCTAGAATAAAAGATATATAACATAACAGTCGTATTACTCTAGCCCCACCAATAGCTTCGAAATATGTAAAATAAATAGTTTGTATCATGATGTTTTCAATAATATTGTAACAGGTGATCATTTTGTTACGTATTTCATTAAACTACATGTTTAATACGATAACAAGACGTGCAGAAGACATGTAAACATCTGACACCACATAGATCGACAAATCGATGGTCAAATCGAAAACCGAGCGAGGTGGCGCAGTGGTCAGCACACTGCACTCGCATTCGGGAGGACGACGGTTCAATCCCGCGTCCTGCCATCCTGATTTAGGTTTTCAGTAATTTCCCTAAATCGTTCCAGGCAAATGCCGGGATGGTTCCTGTGAAAGGGCACTGCCGACTTCCTTCCCTGTCCTTCTCTAATCCGATGAGACCGATGACCTCGCTGTTTGGTCTCTTCCCCCCAAAAGACCAATCCAATCCAAATCAAATCGCAACCATCTATATTTCGACCGCCATCTTGTCCACTGCACTAGAGAACTATTTGTGATGGTGTTTCCCAGTTACTGCTAAGTTAGTGACAATTTGTGAACAGTGACCAGAGATCCACATAAGTAACTCATCGCATCACAACGAGACTGCCACACCAGAAGAACAAAGCGTGTGAGCGTTACAATACATTTTCGTGCAAACATCAGTCCCACAGGATGACCACAGGATTTACGAAAAGACTATTTAACATCAGTAGGACCTTATTGTAAAGTAGTTTTTGTAATGCCATTTAGCTTGAAGATTCCCTCGAAACATGTCGCTACATAAATAATTCAATAGTTGAAAAAGATTGTGACTGGTAGCGGTAATTTTGAAAACAACCTTTACATATTTCTTTAAACAGCCACTGTCGAAAAATAGTCAAAATGGCTTCAAATACTTTTGCTACCTATACGCTATTTTGAATCATAATAGGAATCATTAAAATGTGAAATTTCAGTACACTACCTCTGATAAGCTTTGTGAGTGACGTTGAAGAAGCTGTACGACGCTTTCCTATGGATGCTGCCGAAGATATAAGGAGGGAAACTTTCCATCCTGTTTTGAAAGCTCCTGGTCAACACAATAATGTAAACTCTGAAGAAAGGGCTGCCTTACAAATCTCCTAGAGGATCCGAACATAGTGATGGTGATTGCTGATAAGGGAAACTCAACTGTTTTGTTATCCTGTAGTTTGTATTTGTAGAAGATTTATGGCTTATTTAGTGATACTAAGTACAGGAAGGTTGATCTTAGGCTTTAGCACGTGTGCCAGGGAAGACGTGCACACTCCTGAATTGCTTCTCGTTAACTCCAGAGACCATCAAGCTGTTAAGTCCACATGGTAGCCCACCGCTAAGCCAGTACGGATTTCCTAAGGTGCACAAAGGTGGTCTCCCTTTACGGCCTGTAGTGAGTAATGTCGATGCCCCCACATATAATTTAGCAAAACATCTTGCTTTCTTGCTGACACCGTTGGTTGGCAAATGTCTACATCATATACCGAACTCAGCCGATTTTATCAACAGACTGGGGCTCTCCACCAAAGTAGTTCGGATTATTTAGTAAGTTTTGATGGAGTATCTGTTTTTAAAAAGGTACCTACTGATGATTCCTTGGCACTGTTTGGCAAACAGTTCCAGGCGGTCATCACTACTTTGTATCGGCTCTTTGCTCAACCCATTTCATGTTCAACCAAGCATAGTTTGAACAGACTGACGGTGTTGCCATGGCCAGCCCCTTGTCTCCCCCAGTGACTAACTTCTTTATGGAAGATTTTGAGGATATGCACTTTAATCAGTGGTTCTTAAACCAACTGTTTTTGGAGGTACTTGGATGATACCTTCATAGTGTGGCCCCACGGAGAATATAAGCTAATCACTTTCTTACATCACCTTAACTCCGTTCATGGGAACATTCCATTTCCTATGAAGTTAGAAAGATCATTGTCTCCAGTTTTTGGATGTTTTGGTTAGACCGAAGGGTAAGGGCTCTTTGCCTTCTGTTTATCGTAAGCCCACTCATACAGATTTGTAACTACGCTCTTGAAGTTACCATCACCCTTCACAAACCATGAGTGTGCTTAAAACCCTTGTACACAGACCCCATACTATGTCGGATACAGATAGTTTGCACATTTAAAGACAGTGTTAAGAGTCAACGGATACTCTACCCTGTAAATAAGCAGGGTATTCTCAGCTAAAACCAAGAACCAGGAAGTGGATAAAGAGGATGTTGTTGTTGTGGTCTTCAGTCCTGAGACTGGTTTGACGCAGCTCCCCATGCTACTCTATCCTGTGCAAGCTTCTTCGTCTCCCAGTACCTACTGCAACCTACATCCTTCTGAATCTGCTTAGTGTATTCATCTCTTGGTCTCCCTCTACGATTTTTACCCTCCACGCTGCCCTCCAATACAAAATTGGTGATACCTTGATGCGTCAGAACATGTCCTACCAACCGATCCCTTCTTCTAGACAAGTTGTGCCACAAACTTGTCACCAGTCCTATTCAATACTTCCTCAATAGTTATGTGATCTAACCATCTAATCTTCAGCATTCTTCTGTAGCACCACATTTGGAAAGCTTCTATTCTCTTTTTGTCTAAACTATTATCGTCCATATTTCACTTCCATACATGGCTACACTCCATACAAATACTTTCAGAAACGACTTCCCAACACTTAAATCTAAACTCGATATTAACAAATTTCTCTTCTTCAGAAACGCTTTCCTTGCCATTGCCAGTCTACATTTTATATCATCTCTACTTCGACCATCATCAGTTATTTTGCTCCCCAAATAGCAAAACTCCTTTACTACTTTAAGTGTCTCATTTCCTAATCTAATTCCCACAGCATCACTCGACTTAATTCGACTATATTCCATTATCTTCGTTTTGCTTTTGTTGATGTTCATCTTATATCCTCCTTTCAAGACACTATCCATTCCGTTCAACTGCTCTTCTAAGTCCTTTGCTATCTCTGACAGAATTACAATGTCATCGGCGAACCTCAAAGTCTTTATTTCTTCTCCATGGATTTTAACACTTACTCCGAATTTTTCTTTTGTTTCCTTCACTGCTTGCTCAATATACAGATAGAATAACATCGGGGCGAGACTACAACCCTGTCTCACTCCCTTCCCAACCACTGCTTCCCGTTGATACCCCTCGACTCTTATAACTGCCACCTGATTTCTGTACAAATTGTACATAGCCTTTCGCTCCCTGTATTTTACCCCTGTCACCTTCAGAATTTGAAAGAGAGTATTCCGGTCAATATTGTCAAAAGCTTTCTCTAAGTCTACAAATGCTAGAAACGTAGGTTTACCCTTCCTTAATCTAGCTTCTAAGACAAGGCGTAGGATCATTATTGCCTCACATGTTCCAACATTTCTACGGAATCGAAGGTGATCTTCCCCGAGGTCGGCTTCTACCAGTTTTTCCATTCGTCTGTAAAGAATTCGCGTTAGTATTTTGCAGCTGTAACTTATTAAACTGATAGTTCGGTAATTTTCACATATGCCAACGCCTGCTTTCTTTGGGATTGGAACTATTATATTCTTCTTGAAGTCTGAGGGTATTTCGCCTGTTTCATACATCTTGCTCACCAGATGGTAGAGTTTTGTCAGGACTCGCTCTTCCATGGCCGTCAGTAGTTCTAACGGAATGTTGTCTACTCCCGGGGCCTTGTTTCGACTCAGGTCTTTCAGTGCTCTGTCAAACTCTTCACGCAGTATCGTATCTCCTATTTCATCTACATCCTCTTCCATTTCCATAATTTTGCCCTCAAGTGCATCGCCCTTGTATAGACCCTCTATATACTCCTTCCATTTTTCTGCTTTCCCTTCTTTGCTTAGAACTGGGTTTCCATCTGAGCTCTTGATGTTCATACGAGTGGTTCTCTTTTCTCCAAAGGTCTATATAGAGGATAACGCACCAAAAAGGGCCCTAGCTTTTCTTCCCATCGCTGGAAATATTTCCTTCAAAATAGCAAGAAACCTTAGTAATTTTCAGGTGAAAGTGATTGTCCGCCCATCATATAATATTACGGACCTATTTGTATTAGTGAAAGATGATCTCTTATTGCGGAAGGCGCGAAATTAAAAAAAATACCTTGCCAGTGTGGTATGGCCTAGATGGGACAAAGGACACACATAGTTGAAGAACGGTGCACCAAACATAAACGGTGAACTCGCCTTTTGTAACCCAGCAAGTCTTCAATTGTAGACATTGTATCTCCAACGGACATTCAAAGGAGTATGACAAAATATTATTTTTTACCACAGCAACATCTTGGGACTCCGTTATAAAAGAATGCGTTGAAATACGCATTGCGGAAAATCTAACGAATCGTGACAGCGGATACCAGCTGGATAATGTGTGGAATCCCACCATCTCCGACATTTGCTCCACACGAAGCCGCACAAGTACTCCGATGGCTACGGCGAGCGGCATCGCCGAAGAGAGCTAATCTTGGCAGGTCCACCAGAGAGGGCGCTACCGCTCCAGCCGGTGTGGTCCATCTGCCACCATGGCTCTTGACAAACGAACGGTAATACTCTCAGTTCGCTATATGGGGCGGAGCGGAGAATATCTTCGTCAGACTGCGTTGGCTCACCTGAAGATGACTGGCAGGTGTCCAATCGAATTACCGTGGCGTGAAGTTTACGGCGACCGGCTGCAATCCCAAAATATCTTCGAATAACCATTAACAACGGTCGCACGTCTCAAGCATCACTTTCAGTCGTATTCACACCAAATAGTTCGTTACTGATCATTTACTGTGCACTACAGTTCCTTAGTTTCTTCATTTACCACGACGATATTCTGCTCCTTCCCCGTCTTCCCTTCATTAGTTCACCACTAAACGGTAATCAAACATTTCCTGTAGCGATCATTTGTCTTTATGACTTTGCTTGCAAGCTTTTCGCATCAGCCTTACTCTCTTTATGCGACAGTAAAAATATCGTCAAGGCTACTAGTGTAGTTTCTCAGATAGTTTCAAGTGAAGCTCTTTTTTCCATAGATATACTTGTAGGAAGACATGAATGCGCCTGATGTCTTCGTTGAGAAACAGAAAATCCTAAAACATTGGAAGTTATTGCTTCTCAGCGTTGTCTTTGTCTGCAAAATTTACGAGTATTACAGTATCTTCAATTGGAGTACCAAGGGTAATGGTGCGGGGATTAAGGGAATTGAATCGTATTCAATTTGATCGTCGCTCAAACCCCAATTCGCCCACCCCATTTTGTGTTTTCCATGAGTACCTTAATTCGTCTGAGATGAATGGCAGGATGGTTACTTCTAAAGGGCGTAATGAGTAGTTTCTTCCGCGTTCCTTCCAGTATCTTCACTACCGTAGTGGCCGAGGGGTTCTAGGCGGTACAGTCTGGAACTGCGCGGCCACTACGGTCGCAGGTTCGAATCCTGCCTCGGGCATGGGTATGCGTGATGTTCTTAGGTTAGTTAGGTTTAAGTAGTTCTAAGTTCTGGGGGACTGATGACCTCAGAAGTTAAGTCCCATAGTGTTCAGAGCCATTTGAAACACTATCTTTGCAGATGCTCCGACTTCAGTTACCTTGTGTTTGACGCAGTGTTGAACCATAATATTCCTTGCTTCTATGTCTGACTAGAATATTAAAGTACATGCCGGCAGCGAGTCGAGTAGCAAAGAGGTTTCAAAATCGTATCGGAAAATGGTGTAAGTTGATTTATCACTACCGTCAGGGATGGACTAATTAAAAAATAAAGCCAGACACGCTGAACGTAGCAGAAAACCTGTGTCACGTAGTGATGTACTTATTTAATGGAATTCCCTTTCTCTTGTGGAAAGAACTTAACACATAATAAAAAGAATGAAATGTACATCTGGCTTTCCTATGCTGAGTATCGACAACAAATGTTCTGTGCTCAAGTACTGTGAAAGAATTATCTGCAGACTACAAAAATAGCGAGCAGTATATTCCAGCTGAAAAAGACACCCTTGCTGACATGTTCTGATTACCACTGGAATATATTTTGAAACTCTTTTTACAGAATAGATGTTACCAGTCGTAGTGAAACTCGTTTGGGCTTCATCAACTAAATTTGACAGTGTCTTGTCGAAAGGTTTCAACGAAGCAGCATATTACTTCGTCAGATCTGCAACTTTTCAGCGCTGATGATACAACTTTTTACCTTTTTCATTACAATCATGAAACCTGTGAAATAGGTATCAGTGTTCCTTCTGAGACTCGCAATAATTCATTTTGCCTCTGACTGCTGATAAGTAAATGGTCAATAATAGTTTTATGTCTTGCACTGCTTAATAATGTAAATATAACTTCCTCATTCGGTAAAATCAGTATTTCCAGATAATTTTAAATGATATTTTCCGCTGATAGTGGAGAATTAATGCCTTCTCTGCATCGAAAATATTTTTACAGGAAAGGAGAAAAGCTGCTCAAGAATGAATTGTACTTTTTTTACAACTTTACACAATACGTTTGCCTACGACCACAATTATGACTTCAACATACGAAATTCTACAGATCATTAAAAAAAGGCAATAATAATTCAACGTGGCCCCATTCTACATCATGTATTGCACACATATATAAAAGTATTTTTCTCATCTCATTTTCAAATGAATTAAACAGCCGGACTCTTAGCCACACACGTAGAATCAACAAAGATATGTAAACATTGCTGTAGATTAATACCAGTCTAGTCTAGTAACAGATTTCAAAATTTCAGCTCTATTATATTACTTACTACAATTATTGTACCACATATCCTTGCAGTGAGTCAATGTTCATAATTATAACCAACGAATATAATTAGTTATAACAATTTGATTTTTCATTTAAGTTTTTTTTCCTTAATCTATGGGCCACATATCTGAGGCCAGATTGTTTTTGAGGCTGGGGTCGTTAGACGATTAATGTAATATTTTGTCTATTGTGGAGTTTTTCCCGTAAATATGGAATGAGAGTTGGTTATTTTTCTTTGTGACGTAGCTGTCTAGAAAATTTATTTTGCCTGTGTATACTAAGGTGAACTTTGTGTAATTGTCTATCTATGCATGTAGCTGTTCTATTTTATTTTCTCTCTCATCTACCAAACAAACGATGTCATCCACGTATTTCCCCCAATACAGTATATTTCTGTATTTTCCTGGTACTAATTCCTGGAAAATTCTTTCTTCTACTTTGTTTCGTGAAATTTCGTGAAATTAGGGCAACCACTGTTAATCCTTCTTCCTGTAAGTAGAATTCTTTGTTGTATTCAAAAAGTAATTTTGGTTAGTAATGAGGTGTAGGAGTGTGCTTATCTTGTTACGTCTTCTTGTGTTAACTGAATGTAAGTGTTTAACTCTTGTTCTATTATCCTGACTGTTCCTTTGACTGGAATTCTGGTGTACATGTTTTCTACATCAAATGAGACCAGGATAGCTATATCTAGAATATATAATTCTTTTATATAGTTTATTAGTTATTCTGTGTTTTTCACTGTAAAGTCTTTTTGTGTTTTATACTGCTTTGTGAATACGGTTAGCATACGTGTGGTGAAGGCGTGTGGAAGTGCTTTTCTGTAGTTAATGCTAGACTTCGTAGGATTATTTTCTATGAAGATTTGGTTGTCTCTGTAGTTTTGGGGCATTAGGTTTCAAAACGCCCCAAAAAGAATCTGCCCTGAGATACATGATCTATAAATTAAACACAGTCCCACTTGATAAACGTAAGTTAACTACTTATATAGAAAAAAAATGGACACCAAGAATCCCTAGTAACAAAACTGAACAAAAAATTCCGGAAAATATAAAAGTAAAGAAATAAAGGACCTCACAATTCCAGAGACCTACATCACGCACCACGCGCACACACACCCCAACATTAACATCAATTCCCTACGAGAGAACGGTGTAGTAACTCAACAGACAAATTGGTACACACTCACATGCGGAAACAAAATGATACACACAACTGGGAGCATCCTGAAGAAATGAGCAATAAAAATAACATACCAAAGCAGTACTCTGTACCGAAATGTCTATAAAAGGAAGATGAAACGGACATTGTAACATTATGTGATTGTCTTATCATTTTAAATCATTCACTAATCGAGCAGTCGCTCGGCAACAGCTACAGTTAGCAAATAATGTTGCGAGAATGTAAAAGGTGAACGACCTGTGACATAACTTGTTTATTGTCGAAGCACCGTCAGAGATGCAGTGAGTTATTGACTTTGAAAACTGCGGCGCTAAAAAGGGACAGAAGAAGAACACTTTTACACATTTTCTTTTTTTTATGTACGAGATATTCTCGATGAACAGTTACTCATTCTTCTCTTGTCTCTTGTAACTTGTGTTGGATGCTCATGTCTTGCCGCCGTATTATTATTATCGTTAAAAATAATATTATTTTAGTGTAAAGTAAAAGTGCAATACTGCATAGCAGTAAATTTATTGTGAGACGTGTATGTGAAAACGTCAAAGGAATTATTGTCATTACGAGAAGAGAAGTGCCAGTCAAAACGGCATCCATGTTAAAATTCTTCATTGTAGTGTAAGTTCATCTATTAATTGCCATAAATTCAGATTTAAATGGAATTGGTGTATGGACTATTTATTTAGTGCAGAATCTATGTCTCACTCCTTCATGAAGTTATTTAATTTTCTTTATGTTTCTGCCAAATAGACAGTTCACAGTCACGAATTCTTTCGTCGAAATCGGACGGAAGTTGTATGCGGCGAAATATTTTTTCCGCGCCACATTCTACTGGTAAATGCATGATAACCTACGGTCCCTTAGGAAATTCATGTTGAGCTATCCAAACATAATTATATTTTGAATAGGCATTTACTCTCCTCTGCAATGCAACTTCCGACTGATCAGACGATCCAACAAGAGACAGCCGCACACGGTCGGCGTTCGCAAATATATTTCCACCGCTGATTATAGCTATATGTTGCAGCACAAAAGAAACATATTGTTATAATTAGCGACTACGAACGGGAACATTTATAACTGCATGTTTATGAATACACATTACGTAAACATATCGTTATAATATCTACAAAATATCTGGCATTTACTAACTCCAGTGTAACAGCAGTAACGCTCTATACATAGGGCAGATATAAGAAATTAGATATATGGAACACAAAACAGCATGAAAATGTGGCACCAGCTGTGAACATTTGCAGAACACCCCAGGCAAGGAAACCACCCATACCACATGAAAAATATTCAGTTTCAGCAACAAGAAACTTCTCCTACACCAACAAGAAAACTTCCAAATTCAAAAAGCAATAACAGTGAAGAAACATATGAGAAATGACCAAAAACGTCTGTAACCTGAAGATGTTTAAACTAATAAAACAGATTGTTGAGAAAGAACAACGTCAATAGACGTCACAAATAAATATCGCATACCAGGCAATATCCCAAACCTAGGTCATGCATTACTGTACCATAATGAAGCGATAACTCCCACACACAATAGCTAGGACACGTTAGCTCCTTTCACATAAACGCAAACACAAGCACACACACACACACACACACACACACACACACACACACAGTAGCACACGCACACACACTCCAATTTTAAGATAAAAACAAATATATAGAAAATACTCATAATTAAATAACTGAAAATAAATATAATGTAATCTCTCTCCCTTGACGGAAAATATAAACACTCACAGAAACACGTAAAATGGTGAGAGGACAGTGCTACTGCCTAATACGAAAGTAAATGTGTTAAGTGAAGTTAAGGTGCTGTTTGAAAAAACTCAAGACATACACACAGAGCCGGCCCGAGTGGCCGAGCGGTTCTACGCGCTACAATCTGGAACCACGCAACCGCTACGGTCGCAGGTTCGAATCCTGCCCCGGGCATGGGTTGTGTGATGTCCTTAGGTTAGTTAGGTTTAAGTAGTTCTATGTTCTAGGGGACTGATGACCTCAGCAGTTAAGTCCCATAGTGCTCAGAGACATTTGACCCATACACACAGAACACCAAGAACAATGCAATAAACAACAAAAAAACCGTGAGTAAGAAAAAGAATAAAAACTGTTATTAGTAATAAGTAAGGCAATAAGGCAGATGAACTGTTAATGATCATAACAAAAAAATGTAGGACAGAAAACCCATATTGCTATACTGACCAATAAAAGCTTCTTTAAAATAAAACAAACACGTCTGCTCTTAATAAAACTTTTATTATTGGTCCTAAGGATGGCAATTAACCTATGCAATTTGTATAGGTGCAACTGCGGAAAAAAGAGGACGAAAAATAAAGAAGATATCTCTTCTTGAAACAGGCTTTTCTTACCACTGCCAGTCTACATTTTATAACCTCTACGCTTCGGCCATCATTTTGCTGCCCAGATAGCAAAACTCATCTACTGCTTTCATTGCCTCGTTGCGTAATCTAATTCCCTCCCTATCACCTCAGAATCAATTTATTAATAGCAATAAACAATCCACGGCGCGTGTAAAATTAACAACTACGTGTTCAAGTCAATTTGAACACGCATCACCAGTGGCGGGAATGTGACTCACGTGTCAGTTCACGGCACAAAGGTGCCGCCGACGTGAAATGCCACGCAAAACAACAAGGGAGGGGGGGGGGGGGGGGGCAAGCGACCTCCACTGAAAACACGACCATACCGTAACACCACAGCCTCCGATTTTTACTGTTGGCACTACACACGCTGGCAGATGACGTTCGCAGGGCACACCCTGCCATCGGATCGTCACACTGTGTACCGTGATTCATCACTCCACACACCGTTTTTACGCTGTTCAATCGTCCAATGTTCACGCTCCTTACACCAAGCGAGGTGTCGTTTGGCGTTTACCGGCATGATGTGTGGCTTACGAGCAGCCGCTCGACCATGAAATCCAAGTTTTCTGACCTCCCGCCTACCCGTCATAGTACTTGCAACGGATCCTGATGCAGTCTGGAATTCCTCTCGTCTGCATAGATTTCTGCCTACTACACATTACGACACTCTTCAACTGTCATCGGTCTCTGTCAGTCAACAGACTAGGTTGGCCTGTACGCTTTTTTGCTGTACGTGTCCCTTCACGTTTCCACTTCACTATCACATCGGAATCAGTGGATCTAGGGATGTTTACGAGCGTGGAAGTCTCGCGTACAGATGTATGACACCAGATCATGTTCGAAGTCCGTGAGTTCCGCACCCCATTCTGCTTTCTCACGATGTCTCATGACTGGTATGGAGTACCTAGCAGTAGGTGGCAGCACAATACCCCTAATATGAAACACGTTTTTTTTTGGTGTCCGGATATTTTTTATCACATAGTGTATAAGTTAAAAAATTGTGAAATAGAAATATTGGCAGTTAGTGCCAATTTCCATTTTCCTGACAGGGAAAAATGTTAAGACACGAAAGGAACTAACTTTACTAGCAAATATCAAGTTTTCCATTATATAAGACCGTATTCCATTTCAAGATACAGGATAGTACATGCGTGACGAAGTACATGTTAACCGTCCGTATATTATTTAACTAGTTTTAAAAATATGCGTAATTTTACTCAACATAAAACTCTGCAACTGAAGAATTAAAAAATATCCACAAAATAACTTTAATATATTATGCAGTGCTTAGAAGTACAGAATTCCTGATACTTACAAACGCTGCACAAAACACAACCTCACGTCTCAGAACAACAACAAAAAAATGTAGCAAAAGCCGGTGGCTGCTTATGACCGTTTCTAGGGCGCATTCCTCCACGTGTTTCTGAAATCATCCGCCAGGGAACACCACAAGTTCCTAGATACACTACTGTCCAAGTACAAATCTCTTCGATACTCTTCCAATGAAACGATGGTATCTGCCTTCCCATCGAATAAATGTTTGAGGTTGTCCCATTTCAAAGGTGAACAACGCATGTATTCTCCTACAAGCGCAAGCATTACATTTATTTGCAATGCAATGACTTCTGCAATGCTGCACTCCTACAATATCGGGTGTTCTAAAATAACATTTCATTGTAACTTTACTGGTCAGCTTCTAGTTCTGACCATTAGTATAACTTCCTGTATGCTGCACCATATTTACACAGACGGAAATAAAATCGCAACATCAAAAAAAAAAAAAAATTCCTTTTGGGTAATGAAATTTTGGGAATACATTCGTCTAGGGAACATATTTCAGTGACTAAGATTGCAAGACCACAGGTTAATGTATGCCCGAGAAAAATAATTGCATGTGAGAAATGCTCGTACATTAATAAGCGGTGTAAACACCAAAATGTTGAATGCGAGCATGCAAACTTACATTCATTGGGCTGTACATGGCCGGATATGAGTTTTTGGGATGCGGTTCCATGTCCATTAACCTTGGTCGGTCAATATGGGACGGTTAAAGCAGTTTTAGATAACACTGGAGTTATCCGATGTGTGCCGTATGTGCTTCGATCTGTTGTGCGAGTAGGCCGTGGAAACATGTCGACATTCAGCAGATTATATTGCGTTACAATAGCGGTATGTGGGCGAGCGTTAGCCTGTTCGGAAACACTCCCTACAATGCTCTTTATGAATGGCTGCTCAAAAGGTCGAATTATCAAGGTGACGTACGAATTTGCAATCAAGGTACGTAAGATAGCCGTGAGACTGCTCCTACTGTCATACGAAACCTCAGCCCAGACCGTATCTCCAGGTGTAGGTCCGGTGCGTCTATCATGCACACAGGTTGACAGAAGGCCCTCAACTGACCGCCTTCTAACAAACACACGGCCATTGTTGTCACCTAGGCAGAACAAGCTTTCATCACAAAACACAACCGACCTCCACCCTGCTTTCCAATGAGCTCTCGCGTGACACCGCTGAAGTCTGAAATGGCGATGGTTTGGAATCAGTGGAATGCACGCTTCAGCGCCTCTGGCTGGGAGCTATCCGTTTTTTGTAGTAACCGATCTGTAATCGCTGTGTCATTGTGGTGGCAACTGTTGCTCAAATGGCTGCTGCAGATGGAGTACGATGCGACATACGCCGAACACGACGGTCTGTAGTGCTACGTGGCTGTCCGGAACCAGGTCTTATTGTGACCGTACATTCGCGTGACCGCCCCTCCCAGCAATCACGTACAGTGGCTACATTCCTGTTAAGTCTTTCTACATTATCGCAGATGGAACATCCAGCTTTTCGTACCCTGTTATACGGCCTCGTTCAAACTCAGTGAGGTGTTGATAATGGCGTCTGTGTCGCCTTAAAGGCATCATCATAGTGACTCTATTAGTGCTATCCTTATGCGAATAGACATTATCTTACATATCTAGAAACACGCCTACCAACTTTTGTTTATGTCGCATAGCTCATACTGCTTTTTGCGCTTTGTTTTCGTTACTGTATAAACGCTTTCTTAGCAATCATACACAACCGCTCACCTGACGAAAGGTCTGTTCCTAAAGACTGGAAAGTAGCACAGGTCACACCAATATTCAAGAAAGGAAATAGAAGTAACCCAATGAATTACAGACCCATATCACTGACCTCAATTAGGAGTAGGATTTTGGAGCATATGCAGGGTGAGTCACCTAACATTAGCGCTGGATATATTTCGTAAACCATATCAAATACTGACGAATCGATTCCACAGACCGAACGTGAGGAGAGGGACTAGTGTAACTGGTTAATACAAACCATAAAAAAATGCACGGAAAGATGTTTTTTAACACAAACCTATGATTTTATTATAAATTGAACCCTTTAGTTTTGTTAGCACATCTGAACATATAAACAAATACGTAATCACCCCTCATGGTAATGTACATGTGCGTCAATGAAAAAGACCAATAAAAAGGTGTTAGCATGTGGACGTAATATGCTGTTCCAGTCTCTTCTGTACCTAAGGTCCATCACCGTTCCCTTTGGATCCCTACGTAATTCGGTGCTCTCCGATACACACGATCGAACAGCGGAGGAAAGTTACTCAAGCGTCAACTTTGGGTTACAATATCTCCGGATGTAATTAACATTTTACAATGCAACAAACGGCACTGATTACGTATTTGTTTATATGTTCAGATGTGCTAACAAAACTAACGGGGTTCTATTTTAAAAAACGTAGGTTTGTGTTGAAAAACATACTTCCGTGCATTTTTTTATGGTTTGTATTAACCAACTACGCTAGCCCCTCTCCTCACGTTCGGTCTGTGGAATCAATTCGTCAGTATTTGATGTGGTTTACGAAATATATCAAGCGGTAATGTTAGGTGACTCACGCTGTATTGTACTCGAACATTATGAATGACCCTGAAGAAAATGATTTATTGATACGTAACCAACACGGATTCAGAAAATATCATTCTTGTGCAACACAGCTACCTCTTTATTTCCATGAAGTAATGAGTGCTGTCAACAAGGGATCTCAGATCGATTCCATATTCCTAGAGTTCCAGGAGGGTTTTGATACCGTTCCTACCAAGCGACTATTAATCAAATTGCGTTCATATGGAGTATCGTCTCAGTTGTGTGACTCGATTCGTAATTTACTCTCCGAGAGGTCACGGTTCGTAGTGATAGACGGTAAAACATTGGGTAGAACAGAAATGATATCTGGCGTTCCGCAAGGTAGTGTCACAGGCCCTGTGCTGTTCCTGATTTATATAAAGGATCTAGGTGATAATCTGAACAGCCCCCTTAAATTGTTTGCAGAAGACCCTGTAATTTAACGTCTAGTAAAATCGTCAATTTCAATTACTAAATGATCCACAGAGAATTTTTGTATGGTGCGAAAAGTGGCAACTGGAACGAAACAAAGCAAAGTGTGAGGTCATCCACATGTGTACTAAAAGAAATCCGATAAATTTGGGGTATACGGTAAATCGCACAAAGCTAAGGGGTGTCAATTCGACTAAATATCTAGGAATTACAATTACGAGCAACTTAAATTGGGAAGACCAAATAGCTAATATTGTCGGGAAGGCGAAACGATGACTGCGCTTTGTTGGCGGAGCACTTAGAAGATGCGACAAACCCACTAAAGAGACAGCCTACATTAGACTCGTCCGTCCCCTGCTGGAATATTGCTGCGCGGTATGGGATCCTTACCAGGTAGGATTCATGAAGGACATCGAAAAAGTACAAAGAAGAGCAGGTCGTTCGTGTTATCTCGCAATAGGGGTGAGAGTGTCACTGATGTGATATGCGAGTTGGCGTGGCAGTCACTGAAACAAAGGCGGTTTTCTTTGCGGCGAGATCTATTTACGAAATTTCAATCACCAACTTCCTCTTCCGAATGCGTAAATATTTTGTTGACACCCATCTATGTAGGGAGAAATGATCATGATAATAGAATAAGAGAAATCAGAGCTCGAACAGAAAGATTTAGGTGCCATTCCAGAGTAGAATAGGAGAGAAGTGGTATGAAAATGGTTCGATGAAACTTCTGCCAGCCATTATATGTGAATTGCAGAGTAACCATGTAGATGTAGAACACACGACATGACTTTGTGCTTGCCATCGACATACGCACCAGGTTATGAGTACCTACAGGGACAGATAAGTGTCTTGCCAGTCGTTCACGAGGTACACCCGGCACGACTATCTCTTTGTCGATCTTTCCCCCGCTGAGAAAGAAAGTATTCCTGAAGGAGCTTTCATATTCCGCCACGCCTACAAATGACTGAGATAACGACACTGGCCCGTGGCTGCCTGGTGGATGGATGAAAATAAAGGCGCGGCGATGCCGCTGACGCTGACGCGGCCGGTGGCGGCTGTTTCCGAGGGCGGAGGCGCAAAGTGAAATTGATGGGCGGCCATGCGTTAGGGTGGTCGCGGGCCCGAAGCCAGATTTATAGCGGCGCACTCGCAAGATAGAGCGGCTACGTGGCAGCGGCAATTCCGGGGCCAACTGCGGCTACCGGGCGGCCATGTCCGCAGGCGCAGCCGCACCAGTATCTCTGTGCCGCCGCCCGGCAGCTCAGGTACAGGTCACCAGCAGCACAGGTACAGACCGCAGGGAGACGCGCGCGGTCAACTTCGGTCCACCTGCGAGCGCCATCTTGCTTCTGTTCTTCAGGTCATGGGCGTCAGGTCATTTCTGACGAATCCGTACAGACAAAAACGCTGCGGTGCAAGCAAGAGTTGTCTGTTCAATTGGCAACTGTGTTTTAGCTTTACATAAATCGCAACTTCATCTCTTTGCTGTACTTTGCATGTCTGTGCTACACTCAACTTTGACTGATCGAACCAAGCTCTTTGACCAGCCTCCCTGCGTGCCCACTAACACTTTTCGCGCTTTTGGTGAAACGTCCTCTTAGAAAAATCTGTGAATTACTGTGCTGATAAACCCCTTACGTTATTTGATTTTCAAACAGCTCTCTCTTTACTTATTCTGATCATCACTAAGCTGACACACAATATTTTTAGCGCAACGGAATCTGACTTTCAATAACCCCTACAAAAGAATCACCCTAACTAACAATAACCTATACTTTTCATGTATCACTTACCTCAAAAAAGTCTTCATTGCTCGAACTACTGGAATACAGCCAGCGCCCATACTGGGAGCTAAATAAAAGATTCTAACTACTGAAGTTACTAACTACTGATAGGCATAGTTAGCAAATGAAAGATTTTGATAAAGAACAAACAATGTATTTACCTTAACAGTGTTCAAAAAACATATATATCAGTTCATGACATCCAGTCTTAAAAATTTACTCTATCTGATGGACATATGTCCAGATCATCCGCTCTCAAAACTCCGCCAACTCACTCCCCACATCCTCCACTGCTGGCGGCTCACCTGCAACTGCGCAACGCTACGCGCTGCTCACATCCAACTGCCCAACACTACAATAGCGAATATTGCAACAATGCCACTGCACACAGCACAGCCAGTGATTTTCATACATCTACATCTACATGATTACTCTGCAGTTCACGTTTAAGTGCTTGGCAGAGGGTTCATCGAACCACAATCATACTATCTCTCTACCATTCCACTCGCGAACAGCGGGCGGGAAAAACGAACACCAAAACCTTTCTGTTCGAGCTCTGATTACTCTTATTTTATTTTGATGATCATTCCTACCTACGTAGGTTGGGCTCAGCAAAATATTTTCGCATTCGGAAGAGAGTGTTGGTGACTGAAATTTCGTAAATAGATCTCGCCGCGATGAAAAACGTCTTTGCTTTAATGACTTCCATCCCAACTCGCGTATTATATCTGCCTCACTGTGTTCCCTATTACGTGATAATACAAAACGAGCTGCCCTTTTTTGCACTCTTTCGATGTCCTCCGTCAATCCCACCTGGTAAGGATCCCACACCGCGCAGCAATATTCTAACAGAGGACGAACGAGTGTAGTGTAAGCTCTCTCTTTAGTGGACTTGTTGCATCTTCTAAGTGTCCTGCCAATGAAACGCAACCTTTGGCTCGCCTTCCCCACAATATTACCTATGTTGTCTTTCCAACTGAAGTTGTTCGTAATTTTAACACCAAGATACTTAGTTGAATTGACAGCCTTGAGAATTGTACTATTTATCGGGTAAACGAATTCCAACGGATTTCTTTTGAAACTCATGTGGATCACCTCACAGAGCTCTACGATGCGATACCAACATAAAAACCTAAACAGCCTATTTACATTGGGAGCTCGGTTTGGCCCACGCAGTAGGACGCCTTCGCGCTTTAGACGTCGCAAGATTATACTGGTTGGGGAGAGAGATACGTGCATTAATTACCGTTAAGGCGCACCACAAATTGTCTGCCCAGAAACGAGCGCAGGCACGGATGCGTGCGTGTTAAGGACGTTGTTGCAGTTCTAAAACATTGATTTCATATTAATTGTCTTTCATTTTAGTGTACGGCTTGGTAACTAACTTTTTCTACCAGCGATGTACAACAATACCCGCGCGACTGAGACGGCGCTGGCCGGAGTGGCCGAGCGGTTCTAGGCGCAACAGTTTGGAACCGCGTGACCGCTACGGTCGCAGGTTCTAATCCTGCCTCGGGCGTGGATGTGTGTAATGTCCTTAGGTTAGTTAGGTTTGAGTAGTTCTAAGTTCTGGGGGACTGATGACCTCAGCAGTTAAGTCCCATAGTGCAGAGACATTTGAAGCCATTTTAACTGCGGCGGCTATTCTCGCTTCCTGTTGACTTCCTCTCTGAAGAGCTGGATTTTAAAATGCAAGTCGTCGTCGCATCGGGAGTGAGAAATTAGGACTATCGCGGTAGGTGATTGAAAAACTTGCGACTTCTGCATATTAGAAACTTTGCTTAACAAAATGCCGAGACAACTCAGTTACATGCGTCTTTCTTGTACAAGCTCAGAAAACCGAGAGACACCGAGATCGGTGAAAAAAGACAAATGACGTACATAAAATAATTGCTTTTTTGTTTAGTTTTTTGTCAAAATAGATATAATCAGATATCCCTACGATATCCTTCCAGCCCCGAAACGGCGAGAATATTTGTGCATATGTGTAAACCATTTAAAGAAGATACACAAGATGTTCCGTTTTTGAACTTACTTTCGCTATTTTGTGTTCTCTTCCGGTTCTCGTTAGAATTCTACTTAATTTGAGACTAAGAGTGGCTTTGATTGCTACGAGCTACATCGAAGTTTCTACAGAGCATTTGGAAAGTGGATGTGTATTGGGCTACGGATACAGATAACGTTCGAACATTGAAAAAAGGTGGGCAGAATACAAGTTGTCAAAACTACTTTTTCAAAGACACGCGATTGTTTTTCAGTTCGTTCTACAGTCGTGTAACATTTAAATGTCTGGTTCATTTGCTGACAGCTACTGAATGCGACGTGAATTGTTTGGACGACTTTCAACTGAGGAACACATTGTTTCTGTTGAACAACTGTTTCGCCACTGCGAAAAATACACAGATTAGAGCGGGAGGTGCATGTTGAAAAATTCCAGGAAACAGCTGTACCTCAGCGCTGTGTGGTTCGGGAACTTATTGAGAAATTTCGAGAAACAGGACAAATTAGAAGACGACCTAAAAGTTCACCAATAGAACCTTTTGGATATTTCTGACTCTATGCGGTAGATCCCAGAAAAATCATTGCGCAAGCTGGCAGAAGAAAACATCTGGTTAGCAGCCGCGCATAAAGCGTTTACGCGAACATTGAAACTGGTCCGCATAAAGTGACAGAAGTGCCTGAATAAAAGAGATATGGATCATGAAAAGCGAGTCCTTTAGTGTAAATGGTTTACATCCGATATTATAATCTACGGAGAATCCTCGTACCGTGCTTGGAATTTCATTGCATGGTCCGAAAATTCGAATATGGTAGCAAAACCAGACAGTGCTTTACTACATCCCAATTTTTTGAAGAAATGAATTCAAGTACCAGCTGTTTCAACAAGGTGGCCCTACCGCACATACGGCCAATAAGATTCTTCGAGAATGTGTCAATGTGTCATCTCTAGAAAACCTCCGGCGCCGTTATTCGATTCGCCTTACTCAAAAAAACTGTTTTCTTTGTGAGCAGCAAAATCTGTAGTGGGTCTCAGCAGGCACGTTCTGTAACTTAAATATTGAAATAACTGCGTACTTTAGAATCATATCACACTAGAATCATATCACACGGCCGTACACATACGCCAGCTTTAAAACAGAAGGGCAGGCAAGGGAAACCCTCATTCGACCCCCACAGAAGTCTCTACGACACACATCTCAAAAGACAGCGTTCATCGCATCTTGAAGCATCTGCGCTGGAAATGCTAGTCACCAACACTAATTCACGCTCCCGGTGAAGACTATCCAGGTCGGATAGTTCAAGTTTGTGAATGGTAGCTGGCAAAATGTGCAGAACATGCAGGGTATCCACACAAAACTGCCTCGGGCGATGCGGCCACCTTTACATTATATGTCACAATTAATCGCCATAACTGCACCTGCAGGAGTCGTGTAAATACCTATGTTGCAGATGAATAGGGGTAACAGTGTGCTGTGGGATATCGACATTGGGCATCATAGGACCATTATTTTTAACCAAACTATCACTGGTGACTGCTGGAAGAGTCCGTCGGCCGACAGACTGAGGAGATGTTTGGTGACGACGAGATTTACTTTCAGCAAGATAGAACACCCCATTACCATTTCTGTGTATGAGATCGCCACAATGCAGCTTTGCCGAACACATGGACTGGACGAAGGGGTAGCACTGAATATCCTGCGCGTTCCCAAGACCTGACGCCAATGGACTTCTTTTCATGGGGATAGCTCAAAGACAGAGTTTGTCGCACAAAACTCAGACGATCTGATGCACTGAAATCTGTAATTAAAAGACAGACCACGCTCCCGCGCTACATTGATGCGTCGCTCGCATTACCATCCCCCGCCAGTCAGCCCGCACACTACGTGTTTCTTTCGTCAGTCGACTCGACTGAATCGTGTTATCGATTTTTTACGTTTCTGCCTGCCAAAATTTTACAAGACCCTAGCTTGGAGGTCGCGATGGCAAAAGCAAAATTAGATTCTACGCTCAAGCTGTACGACAGCATGAGAGCTAATGCTGATGGCCACTTTGCTAGTATTGTTAAAGAGGCGATGGCAGTTATGGAAGAATTAGAAGTGAAGATGAGTGTTCCTCGTCTTACAGACAGACGAAGAGACAGGGCAAATTGCGATGATAATGATGATGCTATGGCATTAACTGAACTACCGTTCTTTGAGGAAGAATCACTCTATGTGATTAAAAAGAAACTAATGAGAGGGATTCTTCAATACAAACAAACGAGCGTAAACCCCCTTAATGACCGTGATTCTGTTATGCAAGCGTTATCTGTTTGTCCGAAATCCTAGCGGTTCTAGGCGCTTCAGCCTGGAACCGCGCGACTGCTACGGTCGCAGGTTCGAATCCTGCCTCGGGCATGGATGTGTGTGATGTCCTTAGGTTAGTTTGGTTTAAATAGTTCTAAGTTCTAGGGGACTGATGACCTCAGCTGTCAAGTCCCATAGTGCTCAGAGACATTTTGTAAGTAGGCTGTTTAGGTTTTCTTATTGGTAACGCCACATAGTGCTCTGTATGAAAAATCACTGGCTGTGCTGTGCGCAGTCTGTGGCTAGTTTGCATTGCTGTCTGCCATTGTAGTGTCGGGCAGCGGCAGCTGGATGCTAACAGCGCGTAGCGTTGCGCAGTTGGAGGTGAGTTGCAAGCAGTGGTGGATGTGGGGAGAGAAATGGCGGAGTTTTGAAATTTGTAAGACTGGATGTCATGAACTGCTATGTATATTATGATTTTTCAACACTATTAAGGTTTTGAAATTATTGGAGGAAGCTACGACGATTTTGAGAATTTACTGAGATGTTATGATATTATTACGACGATGATGTGTATTATGCTGCTGAGATATGTTTATGATCAATAAGATGATGCTACTGTATATGAGTTACTTGATTATGCTACGTATCTGTTATGATGAAATATTGAAGAAGTGTCGACGAATAAGGTAAGGAATAATGAGTACTGGTTAGGGACTCTGGTTTGTGAAAAAGGATGTTGGAAATCAAGAATCGTATTTTAAGAGTTATGAAATGTATGTAAGTGCTTGAATGTATTACAATGCCGACAAAACTTCTTGGACACTGTTATATCAATAGAATTTTGTTTGTACAGATCTGTAACGCAAATTCTTGACCTGTGAAATTTTTTATATAAGACTTCCACTGTAGAGGAAACTGCTGTCATAAATATTTCAATAGGAAAGGTAAGTGACCTTGACGTAATGCGTTTTGGGCGCCCAGCTGAGAGGTAGTCGTCTGACAAAAGAAAGCCATTAGGTGGAGAAAAAAAAGGGCATTATCCTCGCTATTGACATTACTTTGTAGAAAGCACCGCAAATACGACACGCTCATTACTTGGAAACATTCTTACATCTGCACACCTGATTATGACAAGTGTCTTTCTGCGAGAGTTGAGAGAACTTCTACTGACTTATGAAATGCCACATAGCTATTGAATGATGTTTTTATTCTTTACTTTCCATAATTGCTTATTTCATTTGATATCTGTTTTCCAGCTGTGTTACAGCATTGGTTTTATAAAATAAAATTAAATGCATTTGCTAATGTGAAAACTTTCTGTCAACAGATCTATTAAATAATCATTTTATGATCCACGTTCTTCGGAAAAGGAGCACTTGGAAAGGCAAGAACAATAAGAAGGGATTAATAACAGTTAATGCATAGTTAATTTTCTTTTCAACTACTTGGTAATATCTTTTGTAAAATTAGTTTTTTTTTTTTTTTTGGTGCACCACTTTAATTTCCCTTTTCTGTATTGTTGTCTTTACTGTAATATTTTGTTCTGCTTGAGCTTTGTCATGTTTAGTTATAAGCTATTGCATTTGCTGCTGCTGTGTGCCAGGCGTAATGTTACTGAATTTGACTTTGTATTACTCTGTTAAGCCAGTTTTACTAGGGATTTGTTTCTCTTGTTTGCTGCACAGCGCCTTATATTAGTTGTAATATTGCAATTGCTTTACCAATTTCCATTTTTTGGGACATTGCTGTTTGTATTAATTTGTTTTGTGCTGCTGCTTTGCCTCGTCCCTTAGTTTAGCATCTGAGCTCAGTAGATTTAAGTTAGCTTAAGAGGGGGTAGACTATATAAGAAACTAACTATGATGAATTGGAAGAAAAGCATTGAGAAGCTATAAGAAAATGGTTTGGCCAAAACAGTAGTGTGCAGTGGAGAAAAACTATTTTTGAAAGAGGATATGAACAGAATACAGAAAGCATGCTTGGATAGGATTTTTTTTTTTTTTTTTGCTGGAGCAAATGTTGAAATAAGAGGGACGATCCATGGGTTGGACTGCAGTACCCTGAAACAAATCCTGTCCTTTTCTTTTGTGTATCCCACTATGTGTTTATGTACCCTTGTGTATTTGTCTTTTTCCTTTCTTTATGTGTGTAGGTAATAAGATTTATGTCGTAGAATTTTTCAAATACTATGTTATTTTCTTTGTAAATATGTTCAGACATTATTTATTGTGTTTTGTTTTAATGCTCATGTGTGAAGTTGATGTTTCAAAAGTTATTCTGATCTTTTATGTATGTACTTATGTCATAATTTTTGTAACACTGATGTATTTGCTATGTCGATTCTTTTGTAAAGCCTGTACTACTGCAAATGTTATCTGTATTGTTATGTTCTTTAATGATGTATTTTGTACCTTTGTTATTGTATTCTTATGTTATAAAATTGTAATTGACACCAGTTCATCAAATTAAGTAACTTGTAAATTACATTTCACTGCACACGTTTCTGTTGGTCATAGTACATGGACAATATGTGAGAAGTAGGGACTGATAGTGTTTGCACGTGTGTTAATAATTCAGTAAGGGACTGGATAACAGCGTTGCTGGTTCTAAGGACATTTCAAAAACAATTTTTGTGAGTGCACAAGTGGTGGTTATGGACTTGCTATATTATCCGCAAGACTCTTCAATGGTGATTGTGCGCCTGCACAGTCAAACAGATGGCTGCTGGCCATCTCTACAAGGACTACAGTGGGTCTGCACCTTTGATGACCCATCAATACCATTATTTCTACAAGGTCTACAGTGGGTCTGCATCTCTAGTAGCCCACCAATACCGTAATCTCTACCAGGACTACAAGGGGTCTACTCTGTGATGACCTACCTACCAATATTCTTCAAAACTTCGACTGACTCTGCTGTGGGTTTGCTCTGTTGTGGCCCATTACCTGTCTGCATGTCAAGAGTCAGCACTGTCTTTCCGTTGGAAGGACAACACTACTTCTTCAAGATTGCATGGAAATCCACCACTTCCGTGTGCATTTTCTTTTATTGCTCAGACTTTGAAAAAAACACTGCAATTTTACTATGATGAACGATCAGGACTGTCTTTATGGACTGTGAGAGAATTTTAGCTTTTGACCAACATTGTATCGATAAGTGTGTGCATTTCATTTCTTTGTTATTGTAATTACGAACAAATTTTTCAAATCTGTATTGGCCACGGCCCAAAACTATTTGTAAATTTTTTTGTGGGGAGCATGGGGGCTATGTAAGTAGGCTGTTTAGGTTTTCTTGTTGGTAACGCCACATAGTGCTCTGTATGAAAAATCCCTGGCTGTGCTATGCGCAGTCTGTGGCTAGTTTGCATTGTTGTCTGCCATTGTAGTGTCGGGCAACGGCAGCTGGATGCTAACAGCGCGTAGCGTTGCGCAGTTGGAGGTGAGACGCCAGCAGTGGTGGACGTGAGGAGAGAGATGGCAGAGTTTTGAAATTTGTAAGAATTGGTGTCATGAACTGCTATATATATTATGACTAGTGAGGTAAATACATTGTTTGTTCTCTATTAAAATCTTTCATTTGCTAACTATGCCTATCAGTAGTTAGTGCCTTTAGTAGTTTGAATCTTTTATTTAGCTGGCAGTAGTGGCGCTCGCTGTATTGCAGTAGCTTGAGTAACGAAGATTTTTGTGAGGTAAGTGATTTGTGAAACGTATAGGTTAACGTTAGTCAGGGCCATTCTTTCGTAGGGATTTTTGAAAGTCAGATTGCGTTACGCTAAAAATATTGTGTGTCAGTTTAAGCACAGTCTTCTATAATTGTTCAAAGGGGACGTTTCATATAGAACAGTCGTGTATAATTCTTCTAAGGGGATGTTTCAATTTGAACCATTTTGTCCGAGATCTGACTATCCCACTTTGCACTTTATTGTGAACTGCAGAGTAATCACGTCGATGTAGATGTAAATGCACACGTTGTACTAAACATTTGCGTGTCTACCTGCAACTTTTGCTACAGTAGAAAGAAGTTTTGCAACATCGCGGCGTACAAAGACATGGCTGCGGTCGACAATGAAGGAGAATCGACTAATGGTTGAAATGGCTCTAAGCACAACGGGACTTAAAATCTGAGGTCATCAGTCCTCTAGACTTAGAACTACTTAAACCTTACTAACCTAAGGACATCACACACATCCATGCCCGAGACAGGATTCGAACTTGCGACCGTAGCAGCAGCGCGGTTCCGAACTGAAGCGCCTAGAACTTCTCGGCCACGGCTACCGGCTGACTTAATGGCTTAGCTCTATAGAACACTCATCCTGACATTGACTGTCCTATTGACGATGTAATTAATCAATTTTTCAGGAAGAATAGGGGCATAGAATTTTTTTTATCATAAGATGGCATTATTTTGTATATTTGTTTAATCAGTCTAAAGAAAACATTCTTAAACTTTGCATGTGACTTGACTATTTTTTGTTACGGTAAAAGCAAAGGTAGCTCACGACATCTGCAACACAGCCTCCTTGAGGTTTTTATGTATCCGCCACAGCTGTGTCGTGACGTTTGCGAATCCATTGGTTTGCGCCTGATCAACTTTGTCTGGACAATGACGTTCATCAGTCTTAACATTTGTGAACATGATTCCTTAAGTACATTTTTATTCTGTAATTAAAGCTTTTAAAATTGTCTCTATATTCATAAATAAAGTTTTTATTTTCATTCAAAGTATTAGTACAATTTTTTTGAGGCACCCTATATTATCTTTTCAATCCGTGGCGCTGTAGATCCATTGTTGTCTTCCGCTCTTGAATTACAAATCCTCTTGGCCTTGTTTTAACGTTGTGTGTTGAGGAATACATTCTGTACCTTTTCGTCTAGTTCACCTTTAACTTTGTCCCATATGGCACAGTGTACTGAATTCGCCTAGTTCAGTTGTAACTTTGTCCCATATGGCAAAGTGTATAACATTTCTCGCCTCTACAAGGTCTGTATCTGCTCCTTAGTTAAACTTTTTTCCCTATGAAGGAATTTAATTTCTGCAGCACGCCAAAACTTTCTGAGCTTTCTCGATCACTATTACATCAATATTCGATTTTGTTACATAACTTACTCTCGATGTACTTGTAGACATAGTTACTCGCTACACATACTTTAATAAAAATCAAATTAGCCATTGTTTTTAACCGTTTGGGCTTAACATTCTCGTACTTAAAGTTAAATCTCAATGCTTTTCCAGGTTAAGTGTTCAGGTTGACCTACAAGAAAAGTGAATTGCTGAACATGACCATAGGCGGGGAAGCAGTAGTATAACAAGCGAAAGAATCGCCTTGCTTGGAAAGCATGATAATACAGGGTGGAGAAGAAAACCATCTTTTCGTAGCAGAACTTGTTTGGAATACTTAAGGCTAATCCCCTTTCAGAAATATATTGGCAAAAGAGTAAAGTACTTTGGAATACATCTAGACTCCAGATAGTATGATGTAAGGAAATAAAAAGGCGAGCCATGGAAAATAACAGTTAAATGAAACTGGAAGGGTTTGAATTGTAGTGTGACACAGATAAAGCCCGAAACAAGACTGACTGGAAAGGAAAGTAGTGGGATTAAAATGGGAAAAACCCTTATCAATAAGTGAAATCTTTTAGTGAAATAGCTCCTAGATTTGTTATTTGGTGAAGAACGAAATAATGGGGAGAAAATTTTGTAGACGTAGAAAGAAAGTAGATCAAGTAAAACTGGATAAAAGTAGTAGGAGACAACTTTCTTCAAAGGTATATAACTTAAAACGTAAGCCTAGTATCAAAACTACAAAAGGAGTAGTAAGACTGTTTCATTTTTCATGAAGTTCATTTATCGAAGTCTCCAGCCTTAGTGCCATCAGTTATGACGTTTTTGGGCTGACAAAGAATATCCTAAAGGACTAAATTCTATTCCGATGATTATGACCGAGCGAGATTTCTTTGTACACTTGGTACTGGAATCAAATTTGGAATGAAGACTGTTCCAACTCTCATTCGGCCTTACAAATTTAGCCTCTCCTTGGTTCCTTCAAACTGATTAAGGTAAACGTTCTTCGGAAAGGGCGCGGGAAATTTCTCAATATCCCTCGTTTATCTGGGTCGTTGTGCAAATGGTCCAAATGGCTCTGAGCACTATGGGACTTAACTTCTGAGGTCATCAGTCCCCTAGAACTTAGAACTACTTAAACCTAACTAACCTAAGGACATCACACACATCCATGCCCGAGGCAGGATTCGAACCTGCTACCGTAGCGGTTGCGCGGTTCCAGACTGCAGGGCCTAGAACCGCTCGGCTGCCACGGCCGGCGGGTCGTTGTGCAACACATCAAACAATTCGCAGTGTTTAATGGAGAAATACACGCGATCTTGGCACTGGAACAAATGAGATGTATTATGACTGTGAAATTTCTTATGTATCCCTACTCTATACAATGAATGTACCAAGGAGATACAGTAGTTGATAACATCCATGACAACCATCTCCGTCCATAAACGTTGTGTGGGAAAATGTCGCATTCGGGTGAGAACATGGTCACATGGGAATGAAGAGAAATGAATTTGCAGCTGTAGCAACTAGGAAGGCAATAATACGTCCGTCTTTATGCTATTACTTCACTATTGACGCACCTGGTCAGACACAGATGGGAAGTAGAGTTCCTTCAAGTTACAGAAAATAAGCTCAGGTCAACGTCGAGGCCACTGCGAACCTACATCCAAGCACAATGGCGAGATGAGGTTCTTCTCATTCTCCTCGTATAGGACACAGCCCCTAATACGCACGGCGTATTCCTCCAGCAAGAGGTCCCTTTACTTTGTGGTCCTACTGGCGTATGGGTCACACTGCGCCGTGTTTTAGTTGACTGTGTTTTATATTCAAACAACTGAGCGGCGGCTAGTTTAGCTACTGGATTTTCCCACTATTTTGGTTGTTAATGAGACATGCTACCTAAAATACTAAGGATGACTTTTTATTGCGTCATCAGGTTAACTTACTCATTCACGTTTCTTGTACGTGATCTGTTAGGCATATACCTGTGAGTCACCTTCTTCTATTATCAATGTTTTATTAGACAACTTTAGCATATTGAAACTAATTTGCAGTACCTTGTATGTAGTGTGGTAGTGCGATTGTGTGGGTGAACGTGACTGACACTGAGAGAGAGAGAGAGATTTCAGTGTAATGCTAGCTTGTTTTAGTGTTTTAGCCTGATTAAACACATTAATTTCTGATTACTATACTAAGGACCCCCATATACTCGTGCTTGACTGCCTGTGAATTGCAAACAAACAAAAAAACAGATATACACCCACGCGAGCGATCACACACACACACACACACACACACACACACACACTCACACACACACACACACACACACATACCTGTTATCACCTCATCTCGATAAGATGTTAAACTCTAGTTTTCTTCCCTGTTTTCCTTTAAATGAATTTACATCTTAAAGGCTTTGAGACTTTGAATATAGTGGGCTTCGTTCTATCTGTCGATTTCCTTCAGTAATGTTGCTTTTCTATTTTACATACTATTGTTCATACAGCGCTTCACCAAGTTATCTTCGTTATCCCCAGCTAGAATCTAGTTTTCAGGAAACATACGAATTTGATAAATTTCTTCACTTCAAGTCGTCCTCAATAATGAATTATGTAATATCTTGTTTCCCTTCCTTCATAACGTCGTCTAAATATAAATTAAACAGTACAGGTAAAATACAGCACTCTTGTGTGACACCTTTAGTAACATTTTCTTGAGCGATATTTCCAGATATTAGGTTTGTGTTTATCTATCTGTGTTCGAGTTTATAAACATCAAATAACTTTGATCAGAGGTAATGGTGTTACTCTTTCTCCGTAATATAATGCCTATGTAGGTTTTTAAATTATGTTCTCCTCTCCTTTATATTATTCCTTAACTAAGGACCACCTTCGTTTCCTAAATTCTGTTTGTTCTTCGAGTAATTTGCTGTCTACGCTGTTTCTTAATCTATTTAACCACTATCTTTGCATACATTTTATATGATGTATTTAAGAGACTTATAGTTCTACATCTTACAGCCCGTCCTTGATCCTCTTTTAAAAATGGATTTACTATAGCGTTCCTACAATTCATTTGTATTTTCCTTTGCTGCCAGCACTAATTAAAAATATTTGTAGACCTTTATTCAGCTTCTTGTGGGAGGTACTGTATTTAGATCTTATGATCCATGGACTTTCCGGTTCTTACATTTTGGTAATGCCTTTTAAATTACGTTATATTTTTTTCTGTCAGTTTCCGAAAGACATGTTTTTTTTTCTTGCTCTTCCTCAGTCTCCTCTTCATACCACAGACTTTTATAGAACTTCATCCTGTCTTCTATTTTAGAAGATCTAAATTTGTTACATCCTTCTCTTCTTTACCTAGGTATTACACTATTTCGAAAGCAGTATACTGACGACTGTGTACATCGCTTTCTATATTACACACATCTCTTTACCAGCTTTCCATATGTGTAGCTGTTACTAAATTCTTTGTTTCTTTTCTTTTTATTTAACATTCCTCCAACATACGAGGAATTTCAGTCATGAGCGATGGCATATGTAGCTCCTTTATCGTTGAATAGCATATTTTAATTCTTCATTCCAAATAGTAAGTCCACTTTTTGCTTAGAATTTCTATCTTTTCCTAGGATCTCCGAATCTAACTTTTCAATGAGCTGAGTTAGTTTCTGTCATTGTAATTCGATCTTTGTACTCATATAGGGAGTCCCAAAAAACACCGGTAAGCTTTAGGTATAGGTTCTTCACACCAAAAGAAGAAAAAAATGTCCCGTAAACATGGGCTCCAAAATGCAGACATTAAAAACCAAGAGCACTTCTTCGTCTTCCATACCATTAAACAGATGTCTTCTGTTTCAACTTCTTTGCTTTCCATGTTTTGAGAGGAAGTAGTATGGACCAACCCACGGGAAAAAGTGTCCAGTAAACATAATATTTAAAATGCACACTTTAAGAGCTATGAGTACTTGGTCGGTAGTGTGTAACACCGCTAGTGTGCAACACATTTCTTCACTGAACGATTGCTCAGAGCTCTTATGGTACGTTATTTAGAGCACACGTTTACTGGACTTTCTTCTTGTTTTGATCCATACTACCTAATCCTAAAATATGGAAATCAAAGAAGTTGAAGTGGAAGAGATGTATTTAATAATATCAAAGATGAACAAGTGCTCATAGCTCTTACGGTAGGCATTTTAGAGCCCCTGGTTACTGATTTTTTTGTTTTTTTTTGTTTGGTGTAAGGAATGTGTCCCAGAAGGTGCCGGTGTTTCTTTTTGGGGACACTCTGTCTACAATGTCATACTTGATTGACTTAAATACTTGAATAATCTTTTATTTAAGGTTTTCTTTTTAAGTGCTTTTCTTGCCCATTTAGTTTTAAGTGATACACTTCCTTTTCTGCGAAATGATCAGATTATATATCAGTGCCTTTGATCACTGTCACTACCTGGAATAACAATCATATTTTTTCATTTGCTATAAAGTAATATATTAGTACCGGAAGCCAACGTAAATTTTTGTATCTCTCTATGTCTAAAATAAAGTATTACCTGTTTGCAGTGAATTAAGTACACAAAGTCTGGCTTCAGGGTAGACTAAACCGGTTCTTCAGGATGCTTATTACAACGTTTTCTTGTTGTTCCAAAGATAATGAGGTCACTAATTTGGAACCAGTTTAAAGATAGTGCATAATGGTACCGAAGATGAGCTTCAACTTTTAATTAACAATTCTACGACCACACACAACAGTTCCACTTACTTTCATGCTAAAAAAAGTAGACTCTTTTTGCTGTTTTACACCAGTGCTTTCTGGGTAGGCTGTAGTAGGATTTCATTCACCGTCTCAGTTATTTATTACGTGACACATGTTTTGCTTGAGGACGTTATGTTTTGCCCGTCGTATATGCGAGAGCGCCCACCACGTGCTTACAGGCGGGCCAAAGGCGGACGCATAAAACATCCAGAATTTGCTTCATTAACATTTCGCTAGAGCAGTTCACAGAACTGTGCTTAACACCGTCTGTAACGCGTGCCCCGTATTCTGCGTGCCGCAATAAACTGCGTTCACTCGGGCACGGGCCGATGCTGAGCAGAAATACTGCTTCCCTCCGCGGCGCTTAGCAACCAGTTCTATGCGTTCGAAATAGCAGCACGGCGATTATTACCGACGCCTACTAACAGCCTCCGGAAGCTCTTTGCCTATCAGAGCAGTCTGCCCGCGTTTCTGCAGCGAAGGACAAGGAAGTTTCTGCACGGCAAATACTGCTTCCTCGGCAACTTGCCGTTAATTCGGATGTGTTACCTAAGTCGAAGTCAGAAGCAATTAGGATCGCTCGCTCACTAATCCTGTTTACTGTTAGAAGATATGTATATATATCGGCGTCGGGTCATATTTGCATTGCAAATGACGGCCGACAAGCGATCTCTACAGAAGCGCACGGCACGTCCTCGAGATCAGCGGAAGTACAGGAGGCAAGATCACGACTGCATTGTCCTCGCGCAGCGAGTAACTTTAGAAGTGAAGTGGTGGCACTTATTGCCCATTTTCTCCAACTGCTGTTGCTTTGGCATTATGTTGGTTATTTCTTTCGACATCGTGGGAGCCATTACGGACACTGCGACATTACGAAAGCCTGTATTGTGGAATTACACTGAGGTGACAAAATTCGTGTGATACTCCCTGATATTTTGTCGGACCTACTTTTGCCCGGCTTAGCGCAGCAACTCGAAGTGTTGTGGCCTTAACAGATGGTCAGATGTCCCGCTCGGAAATACTGAGCCTTACTGCTTCTATGGTTGTCCATAATTTTGAAAGGTCGATATGGGTGATCAAATCATTCGCTCGAATTGTCCAGAATGCTCCTCAAACCAGTCGCGGTTAGTTGTGGACCAGTGACACGGCATATTGTCATCCATAAAAACTCCATGGCTGTTTTGGAATCAATGATCTCAAAGTGGCCGGAGATAAGCATTTCCTATCAATGATCGGTTCAGTTGGACCAGTGGACACATTCCAACCACAGCCCAAACCAATATGGAGCCCCCACCATCTTGCACAGTGCGTTCTTGACAATTTGCGTCCATGGATTTGTGGGGTCTGCGCCCAACTCTAACCCTACCATAGGCTCTTACCAACTGAAGTCGGGACTCTTAGGAGCAAGCCATAGTTTCCCATTCGTCTAGGATCCAACCGATGTAATCACGGGGCCAGGAGAGGCGGTGAAAGCGATGTTGTGCTGTTAGCAGAGGATCTCGCATCTGCTGCTATAGCCCATTAACGCCAAATTTCGTCGCACTGTCTTAACGTATACGTCGCACATTGATTTCTGAGGCTATTTCAAGCAGCGTTGTTTGTCTGTTAGCACTGACAAATCTACACAAACGCTGCTCGTCTCGCCCTTTAAGCGAAGGTAGTCGGCCGCTGCGTTTTCTGTGATGAGAGATAATGCCTGAAATTTGGTATTCTCGGCACACTCTTGGCATTATGGCTCTCGGGACAAGTTCCTAACGATTTCCGAAAGCCTGTTAATTCCCATCCTGTGCCCATACCCACATCAGAAACCATTTCGCGAGAATCACACGAGTTCAAATGACAGCTTCACTAATGCACTTCCTTTTTACACCGACTAGGCAAAGAAACTGCCTAATATCGTGTAGGGCCACCACGAGCTCCCAGAAGTGCCACAACACGTGGCGTGGACTCGAGTAATCTCAGACGTAGCACCCATGAATCGTGCACAGCTGCCCTTAAATCCGTAAGAGTACGAGGGGTGGAGATCTTTCCTAAACAGCAGGTTGCAAGGCATACCAGATATGCCCAATAAAGTTCATCTCTGGGGAGTATGGTGGCAAACGGAAGTGATTAAACTCAAAAGGGAGTTCCGGAGCCACATTGTAGCAATTCTTGGCGTGTGAGGTGTCGCAATGTCCTACTGGAATTGCCGAAGTCCGTCGGAACGCGAGATCTACATGAATGGATGCACTTAATAAGACAGAATGCTTACGCACGTGTCACCCGTCAGAGTCGTATCTAAACGTATCAGGGGTCCCATATCACTCCGACTGCACACGCACACGCGTCACACCACCACAGAGCCTCCACCACCTCAAACAGTCCTCTGCTGACACACAGGGTCCATGGATTCATGAGGTTGTCTTCATACCAGTATACGTCCTTCCGCTACATACAATCTGAAACAAGACTCGTCCGATCAGGCAACATGTTTCCAGTCATCAACAGTCCAATGTCGATTTCGACGGGTCCAGGCGAAGTCTAAAGATCTCGTACAGTCACCAAGGGCACACCAGCGGGCCTTCGGCTCCAAAAGCCGATATTCGTGATGTTGCGTTGAACGGTTCGCACGATGACACTTGTTGATGGCACAAGCGTTGAAATCTGCAACTATCTGCGTAAGGGTTGCACTTCTGTCATGTTGAAAGATTCTCTTCAGTCATCGCTGGTCCAGTTCTTGCAGGATCTTTTTACAGCCGCAGCGATGTCGGAGATTCGATGTTTTACCTTATTCTTGCTATTCACTGTACACTCGTGAAATGGTCGTCCGGGAAATCCCTACTTCATTGCTGCTACTGCATTGCCCCATCGCTCGTGCGCTGACTAAAACACGACGTTGAATCTTACTTAAATCTTGATAAAATGGTATTGTAACAGTAGTAACCGATCTAACAACTGCGCCAGATACTTGTTGTTTTATGTAGGCGTTGCCGACCGCAGCGCCATATTCTGCCTGTTCGCATATCTGTGTATTTGAATATTCATGCCTATACCAGTTTCTCTGGCGCTTCTGAGAGTACCTTCTGTACGGGAGACTGCCGCCATCTGTCTATGTGTATATCGCTATACCGATACATTTGTCATCTCTGCGTACACTGCCGCACATAAAGCGTGAAACACCCAGAAAGGCAGGAGGAAGCCAAAAGGCGCTTCACCAGTTGAGAGAGTATATGGTGTTACTTCAGTGTTCACAAAATCAAGTCAGTTTACACAGAACTTGGCAATATGACGGCACTTAGCGTTATGCCTCTCTGGCCTGGACACATGCACTGATTTTGTTGGGAATAAGTGAATGAGCCAGTGAGGTATTCCAGTCTGCGGCGGCGGCCTAAGTGCATGCTGTCGAGAGGGCAATGGTGGCGTGTTGATTGTCTGTCTCTGGTCTCTCTCGTGACAGGCGCACTTGATCCTGCACCTACTTATCGACCTTCGCGCTTCGTATTTGGTGACGGCGTGCTGGCGACAGTTTACGCCAACCCATTCCTCCCCCCACCTCCAGTCCCCGAAATGCCGCACTGTTGTCGCATAGGGAGGATGTGAACAACAATGGGGGCAGGCAGGTCGCTGGATGCAGAGATTAGCCAGGAGGCGTGACTGTGGAGGACTGCGTACTCCCAACCGTACCCCGCCACCTGGCTTGCGAGGCAACAGGAACTGCTGCCAGGGCACACATCGAGGCCTGAGGGCGTGTCCTGCGACGATGACGGCGACGGCTACGGCGACGGCGACAGGAATGGCAACCGCTATAACGAGTCCAGATCTATGGGGTCCGCGAGCGGGAACGGCGGGAGGTGAGCGCATTGTCCATCCGCTCCTCATGCGGAACTGTAGGAACCGGCTTTGACGAATGAAACGAGGACTGCTAAGGCTTGTGATCTACCAGTAAATAGAACTTGCGACCATACAAACATCGTACATAGTAGCGAGAGTTTCTTTCCCTATTTGAGAATACTTGCACTCGATTTGAGCTAATAACGTTTAGGCAATAACAATGGGTGTATCTTGTGCACCAGTTCTGTGCGAAACCACAGCGCTGATTTCTTACGAAGAAGAGTCGACTTGCAAAACTACTAGGTTGGCAGGGACAAAATGCACTAAATATCTGTCACTAAGCAAAGCATATCTGAGTTTCTAAAATCCGTCTTGACAGACTATAGTCTACACAAAAGGCTCATTCTTCTGACGCAAGCGATCCGATGGAGCCGCAACATGAGCAGAATTGTGCATGATCCGAATGAAGTATGTCATCTTTTCTAATTCCGACTGCTGTTCAGACATATCGCAAGGGACAGGCATGTCACGGAATGCAAGCAAATGAGATTGGAGGGGGTGCACACCTGACTGTTTATCACAAGACCGAAATTCTGTAGTTCAGTCTGAGAGAAGTCACACTTTTCCAGACGACACTTTAGTCCTGCTTCTGACGACACTTGGAAAGGGTATGCAAATTGGCAATGTGTTTCTCTGGTGTACGACCTGAGACGACAATACCGTCAAAGTAGTTTGAACAAAATTGTACTTTTGCAGTCAGCTATTCCCAGTAATGTTGAAAAATGGCGAGTGCGAAAGCATTGCCGAAGTACAAACGCAAATACTTAGATAGTCCTAAATGAGTATTTACAGCTAACACTTTCTGTGATTCTTCATCCAATGGAATTTTCAAGTAGGCATCATGCAGATCTATCTTAGTAAAGTATCGTCCAACACCAAGCCTATCCATGGGTTATGGATAAGTGTCATTTACTGTCTGTGTGTTGACTATAGACTTGAAGTCAACACAAATGCCAATGCGACCAGAAGGCTTATGCAACCAAACGAGAGGGTCTGCCCATTGACTTACTTGAATGGGAACAATTACACCATTATCTTGCAATTCTTTCATTTAACTGGCTACCTTGTCTCTTAAAGTAACTGGAACAGGTGGGCCCGGAAAAACTTAGGCTGTGCATTTTCTTTCAATGTAACATTCGCTACAGAATTATTAGGTTTTTCACTCCTTCTGAATATAGTTGTGGAAATTCTTTAAGAAAGCTAGCTTTACTGCTTTTTGGTTCAAAAGCAGATACTGGAAGTACATTGTCTTGGATGCTATGTCCAATCAAATCTAAGGCATCTAAACCGAATATGTTCTCGCTGTCTTTTGATATTAACACACCAAAATTCACTGTCCTAGTGTGAGATTTGTAATTGGTAGCAAACTACACTGTCCAAGCACTGTAATTTCGTGTACGTTGTAAATAATAAGGTGCTTGCTATATTTAGAAAGGCGTGGTTGGCGTAACTGTTCATACATGGCACGATTAAGCAAAGTGACTGAGACACCTGTGTCTAACCTAAAGTTCACACGACTGCCAACAATTGGTACTGACACAAATAGGTTGTTAGAATGTTGTTGCACACCACTATGGCGGGAAGGAGACATAGACTTTATACCCTATTCCTAGTTTTCTCAGAACCTGTAGCAGGTTTTAAAAACACAGCGTTCACTGCATATCCAGGAGCCTTTTTTTGTGGGAGCGGACTAAATCGGCGTTTTTTTTTTTTTTTTTTTTTTTTTTTTTTTTTTTTTTTTTTTTTTGTCGTTGTAAGCAAACTGCTTGGACATGACCTTCTTTCCATACGTCTAACACGTTGCGTTACGTAATGGACAGTCCTACATTTTATGGCGAGCACAGGTTGAGGCGGTCGCGAACAAGGGACGAGTCGACCCGACAAATCGGGGCCTGGTCAAAATTATTGGCTGCTGTGGCACTGGAATCATACTGCTCTAGGATTTACAATACTTGAGGAAATGATGGGTCAGAGTGCTTTAAGATCTGTTCCCTTATTCTGTTATCTGGGACACTGAATGGTTTTGCATCGAGGTAAATGTTGTCACAACTACACTTAAATTTATACTTCCTAGTCGTGCCTGCTAATTCCGTGTACCACTGGCGGTACCTCTGTTCCGCTCTAGCTGCAGCTATTGGAACTTGCTGGTCATACTATTTAGTTAATGCAGCGATTACTTGGTCATAGACGAGTTTTTGCGGAGACACGTTTAGGAATAGTTTTTGTATTAACCTTAACACTGGAACCCTAAAATGGAAAGGAACAATTATTTTTACAGTACCTGGAACACGATAAACTGAGCAGTGTGCTTGGCATTGAGTCAAGTATTCAATCCATTCCTCTTCTGTTTCCACAAATTGCCGGGACGGTAGTATAGTGGTCTGCAGCATTTGTTAGGCTGGTTGGTTGGTCACTTGTAGTTGCGCGGACGACACAGCTTGTGCAGCCAGTAGTTGTTGTACAGTCGTCAGTAGGGTTGCGATTTGTTGGCTCTGAAACTGAAAAGCTGGTGTTAGATCCATCACACTGGCCGTTTGCGGCTGAACTGCGGGGGGCAAGAGGTGGAGGGAACGGAGGATACATGGTTTTTACTAATACGTTACAACAAGACGCAAGCAAAACCTCTGATTAGTTTTGCGGCTCTCCTTCTGGAATATATGCAAGAACCCAACAACAAATTAGCAAATAGAAACACTTTAACACGATAACCACTGCAACCTAAAACACAAGAGAAACAAGCAAAATCTTCAGCCAAGGTCTTCGATCGCCACTGAATTATCTTCGTTCGCCACTGTATTGCCGTCATCGCCACTGTAGGAAGCAAGGGAGATGATGTTGTTGTGGGTGGTCAGTATCCTCTTTCCACAAGACAAATGCACAAGTAGATTAATATGGTTCTTTATTTACATCAACATTTACTTATCTTGAATAGACTCCATATGTTGTGGTATAAGCTGATCAGTAATAGTCCCCTTGCAGAGAATTTAGGTAATCTTTCTATTACAAACTTTAGTCTCACAGCTGGTAAAGTACATGTCGCCATGTACCTTCTTAGCCTGTGACGTGAACCGAGCCCGCTCTGCGAGTATACTGACACACGCGAAACTGGAGGAATGAGTGAGTCAATGAGGCCCTCCGGTCATCGGCAGCGTCCTCCAAACTTGCTGTCGAGAGGGCGTTGGCGGGGTGTTGCTTGTCAGTGTGTTTCTGTCCTCTCTCGTGATAGGCGCGCTTGACCCTACAACCACGTATCGATCTTCGCTCTTCATCTTTGCCGGCCGTTACGCTGGCGACAGCTCACATCAGCATAATTTCCTTTTCGTTTCTGATTTTCTACCCGAGTGGGTTATAAAAGTTTTGGTGCTTCTATGACAGAGACATGAAAACTGCATCAAGTGAAATTTGCACCCAATCAGATATCCCTGAAATTTGCACCCGGAATATCTGGGAACTACCTGCTCACTATGCCACAGGCTCCATGCGCTCCGAGTCCTTGCTCACCCGACCCTACCCACCACCTTCCTACCCTCCTACGTTCTCAGTGGGGTGCTGTCCGCCCCAGTAGCTGAGTCGTCAGGATGACAGAATGCCAATCCTGAGGGCCCAGGTTCGTTTCCCTGCTGGGTCGGAGACTTTCTCTGCTCAGAGACTGGGTGTTGCGTTGTCCTAATCATCATCATTTCATCCCCATCGATGCGCAAGTCGCCGAAGTGGCGTCACATCGAAGGACTTGCACCCGGCGAACGGTCTACCCGACGGGAGGCCCTAGTCACACGGCATTTACATTTTAGTGGGGTGTTGTGCGGCTCTGTCCAAGCCGCAAGGACATCGCAAGGCAAATGTAAAACGTAAACAAAATATCGTACTGGCGGAAGCAGAGCAAGAGGGTCACCAGTAATTGCCCGCATACCGGCCGGCCACGGTGGCCGAGCGGTTCTGGAACCACGCGACCGCTACGGTCGCAGGTTCGAATCCTGCCTCGGGCATGGATGTGTGTGATGTCCTTAGGTTAGTTAGGTTTAAGTAGTTCTAAGTTCTAGGGGACTGATGACCTGAGATGTTAAGTCCCATATTACTCAGAGCCATTTGAACCATTTGAACTCGCATACCGTACTACGATACTCCCTCTTACACACGGATATAGCAGTTGTTCTACTTGTATGGATATCTACATCTACATGACTACTCTGCAGTTTATAATTACGTGCCCGACAGACGGTTTATTGAACCGTTTATCTATCTTTCCAATCTCCAACAGCGCTAGCGAAAGACGAGCACCTAAATCTTTGTGCGAGCTCTGATTTCTATTTCTTTATTAAGATGATCATTTCTCCCTATTTAACTGGGTGTCCACAAAACATTTTCACAATCGGGGAAAAGTGTTGGAGATTGAAATTTCGTGAAAAAATTCTTGCCACAACGAAGAACGCATTTATTTTAATTATTGCTACTCAGCTCGTGTGGATATGTCCTTGACACAGTTTTCGCTATAATACATAACCATCTACCCTCCTTTGAAATTTTTCTACGATTGCCATCAATCCTGTCTGGTAGGGGTCCCACACCGTACAGCAGCACTTTAGCAGAGGATGGACAGGCGTAGTGCCGGCAGTCTCTTTAGTGGTTGCGTTGCGTCCTCTGAGTGTGCCGCCAACAAAACGTAGTCTTTGGTTCGCTACCACCACAACGTTATCTATGTGATCATTTCAATTAAATTTGTTCGTAATTCTTATTCCTGAATGCTTATTGTAGTGACTACATTCATATTTATCTGATTTATTGTGTAACCGAAATTTAACGAATCCCTTTCAGTATTCATGTGGATGATTCCATTTCATTAGTTAGGGTCACAACTGCCACTTTTCGCACAATATAGATATTCTGTCTAAACCCTTTTGCAATTGGTTTTCATATTCTGATGAGTTTACTAGATGGCAAATGACAGTATCACCCGCAAACAATCTAAGAAGGGTGCTCAGACCGTCTCCTAAATCATTATAAAGATTAGTAACAGCAGAGGGCATACTACACTTCCTGAGGATGGCCAGACTTTACTTCTATTTCACTCGATCACTCTCCGCCCGTCAGTTATTACTGTGACCTAGCCAGGAACTCATGAATCCACTCGCACAGCTGAGACGATACGCCATAGGTACGCAATTTGATTAGAAGTCGCTTATGACGAACGGCACCAAAAGCCTCCCGGAAATTAAGAAATATGGAATCAATGTGAGGTCCCCCATCGATGACATTCATTACATCGTGAGAACAAAGAGCTAGCTGTATTGCACAAGAATGATTATACTGAATCCGTGTTCACTACGCGTCAAGTCTCGGAGATAATCCATATTGTTCAAATACAATATATGTTTGAAAATCCTACGACAAATCGACGTTGGCGATATGGGCCGGTAGTTTAAAAGATTATTCGTATTTCCTTTCTTGAGAGTTGGTATCTGTATCGATTATTGGTCGAGATAGCTGTTGTGAACGATTTCTAAACAGGGAGCTATTACATCAACATACTCTGAAAGGAACCTAACTGCTGTACAGTCTGGACGGGATGACTTCCCTTTATTAAGTGACTTGACTTGTTTCGCTACACAGATGGTACCTACTTCTAAATTACTTATGTTCGCAGGAATTCTTGATTAGAATTCTGGACCATGTATTTTGTCTCATTTAGTGGAAGAATTTCGGATACCATATTTAGTAACTCCCCTTCAGTGGCTCTGTCATAGGTAGCACACCCGTGAAAACTTTGTCCTGACATGAAAAATCGTTTGAATTTATCATCTTAATTTTTTTATATAATTGTGAAGTTACGTAATTTGTGATGAATACTATGGTCTTCTGAAGTATATGTTACTTAATATGCAGTTTCGTAATGCTCATGTCCTATGTAAGACTACCCAAGAGTATTACTCCTACGTAATTCTCTTCTTAATGCAAAGAGAAGTTACACAATATTTGTATCAGTGGTGTTAAGAAACAGCTGAAATTGCTAAAATTTAACCAAGGTCCAGCACCCGGTGGAGACCGTAACAAAATTTTCGGACTATTTGCTTATAAGGTCCCGTTATCTCCGCTGGCTCGTTTCAGAGTAACAATGTAATTATGAGTTAATATACACTCCTGGAAATTGAAATAAGAACACCGTGAATTCATTGTCCCAGGAAGGGTAAACTTTATTGACACATTCCTTGAGTCAAATACATCACATGATCACACTGACAGAACCACAGGCACATAGACACAGGCAACAGAGCATGCACTATGTCGGCACTAGTACAGTGTATATCCACCTTTCGCAGCAATGCAGGCTGCTATTCTCCCATGGAGACGATCGTAGAGATGCTGGATGTAGTCCTGTGGAACGGCTTGCCATGCCATTTCAACCTGGCGCCTCAGTTGGACCAGCGTTCGTGCTGGACGTGCAGACCGCGTGAGACGACGCTTCATCCAGTCCCAAACATGCTCAATGGGGGACAGATCCGGAGACCTTGCTGGCCAGGGTATAGGCTTACACCTTCTAGAGCACGTGGGGTGGCACGGGATACATGCGGACGTGCATTGTCCTGTTGGAACAGCAAGTTCCCTTGCCGGTCTAGGAATGGTAGAACGATGGGTTCGATGACGGTTTGGATGTACCGTGAACTATTCAGTATCCCCTCGACGATCACCAGAGGTGTACGGCCAGTGTAGGAGATCGCTCCCCACACCATGATGCCGGGTGTTGGCCCTGTGTGCCTCGGTCGTATGCATTCCTGATTGTGGCGCTCACCTGCACGGCGCCAAACACGCATACGACCATCATTGGCACCAAGGCAGAAGCGACTCTCATCGCTGAAGACGACACGTCTCCATTCGTCCCTCCATTCACGCCTGTCGCGACACCACTGGAGGCGGGCTGCACGATGTTGGGGCGTGAGCGGAAGACGGCCTGCGGGACCGTAGCCCAGCTTCATGGAGACGGTTGCGAATGGTCCTCGCCGATACGCCAGGAGCAACAGTGTCCCTAATTTGCTGGGAAGTGGCGGTGCGGTCCCCTACGGCACTGCGTAGGATCCTACGGTCTTGGCGTGCATCCGTGCGTCGCTGCGGTCCGGTCCCAGGTCGACAGGCACGTGCACCTTCCGCGGATCACTGGCGACAACATCGATGTACTGTGGAGACCTCACGCCCCACGTGTTGAGCAATTCGGCGGTACGTCCACCCGGCCTCCCGCATGCCCACTATACGCCCTCGCTCAAAGTCCGTCAGCTGCACATACGGTTGACGTCCACGCTGTCGCGGCATGCTACCAGTGTTAAAGAATGCGATGGAGCTCCGTATGCCACGGAAACTGGCTGACACTGACGGCGGCGGTGCACAAATGCTGCGCAGCTAGCGCCATTCGACGGCCAACACCGCGGTTCCTGGTGAGTCCGCTGTGCCGTGCGTGTGATCATTGCTTGTACAGCCCTCTCGCAGTGTCCGGAGCAAGTATGGTTGGTCGGACACACCGGTGTCAATGTGTTCTTTTTTCCATTTCCAGGAGTGTATTTTGATACCAGAATTATCTTTGTTTCTGTGAAAATGCTTTCACAACAGTGCTGAAGCCTACAACATGCAATTATCAAAACGTAATAACACGAAAGGCTCCGGTTATTCGTAGGTACCCACGTAAAGATGCAGAACTGCTTTTCTGCGACTGCTGTAGGAACAGTTGAGCAGATCGTCATCGTCCTATTTTACCACTGCAGTCAATGAACGCTTGGACGAGATCCTTATCGGCCTATTTTGCATCAGTAAACCTATCAATAATGTAAGCATACAACTGACACAGATGGAAAAAGCAACCCGAGACTGCTCCGAGCATTAGGCCATTCTGTTGTCAACACCAAGTACCAAAGGTGAATGGAATAATTTTGTTTCCAAACACGAGACACGTTGCATACAGTCGACATTTTCGCTGTTTTGTTAATACTTTCAGTATAATACCTGTACAAGAGGTAAGGAATAAAACGATTTGTAATAGTACTGTAACGAACCGCTAAAGACCACGGTTCTCTTATACGAAAATACTTGGAAAATATCCATGAACATTCTTTAGAAAGCTTATCTGTGAAGTTCTGCTCATCGAGCGTACAGGAAGAATGGCCTTTCCGTTGGAATGACAGTTGTACCGTAACGAAGCAAAGCAGAGGATGTTGTCATGGGTGGCCGGTATCCACTTTCTCTAACACAAGTGGACACGTGTATTAACACGGTTCTTTATTTACATGAGCCTATAGCTCCTACTTAACTTTAATAGAGTCCATGTTTATTGGTACAAGTTCATCGGTAACAGTCTTCTTCCGGACAATGTCGATTATCTTGCTATAACCTGACGGTGTGTGCAGTCGTTGCCTCAGGCATGAACAGAGCCCGCAGTGCATTGGATGACAGACGTCAAACTGGAGTGTGAGTTAGTCCGTCAGCGACTGTGAGTAGGTGAGGCCTTTTGGACAGCGGCTGGAACCTAAATACTTGCTGCTGAGAGGGCGTTGGCTGCATGCTGCTTACGAGTCTGTCTCTGGCCTCTCTCATGATGGGCGCGCTTGATCCAGCACCTACTATCGATTTTCACGCCACATCTTTGCCGATCTGTGTGCTGGCGACAGCTTACACCAGCACAGCATCTTACGTAAGTTACACATACTACATGCTGATGCATGGGTAAAGAGAATGTTTCATTTTAAAGTATCCTTTGTCGAGTAGAAAAAATTCGATTTTTGAAATCTGTGTTTGTAATTCGAGTTTAATGTTTTCCATTCTATTTTCTGAAGATCTGGTTGAAAATGTTATAATGACTTCCGACTGTAAAAATTTAGGCATTAAATTTCTTGTTCAAGCAGCTCCAGTCGTCTTCATCAGCACAACTAGCACTTGCTTGAGCTCCTGGCACACCACATAATCACGTAATGGCTCAATGTGGCTAAGGGTGGAAAGGGGGTGGGGGACAGGCTCTGCTCTTTTACCTGCCATGCAAGCTGCAGAGTTGGTACAGGAGAATTAACAGACCCTTCCTTACCTTTTCTGGGTGGCGATTTCACTGTGTACTATTTACAGGACATCTTATAAACCAGGCTGCAGCCACAAAGCTATCCAGTTTCACTCTGCAAATCGCTTCTCTTTATTTTAAAATAACAGGTATTATGACAGTGAACTTAAGGACAAGTGGCCTGAAACTTGTTACCTGAAAAACATAGAAGCGATCGGCAGTCTCAGATTGGACAGTTTTATATAGATAAAGATCGCGGACTTTTCTGTAATAAAGAATAATTCAAATATTTTTCAACAGATTGCAGTTACTTCACGATGGATCTCAAAGCCAATAGAATTTTTGGAAGGAGATATCTAGTTCCGCTATATTCATTGCACTCAGTGGTAACCAAACGAAAACACTGTCTCGAACAAGTGAATGAATCTCATTTAATTTTCTTACAAAGGCTTTTCAGTTAAAAGTATTTGAGCTGAATGTGTGTGTAAATATCTATTTGTGTTCGACAAGTACTGCAGCTTGACCCGTTCATTTCAGAAGCGAAATAAATACACACACTGGGACTCCTGTATGCAATATTCACGTTTTATAACTCCAAAAATGGAGAAAACTCTGTTATCAGATACAGCACAAATAGGGCAGAGTGGACTCCAACTTCAGATAACGTCAGTAACGAAAAAAATTGATCAAATGGCTCTGAGCACTTACTTCTAAGGCCATCAGTCCCCTATAACTTAGAACTACTTAAACCTAACTAACCTAAGAAGATCACGCACATCCATGCCCGAGGCAGGATTCGAACCTGCGACCGTAACGGTCGCGTGATTCCAGACTGCAGCGCTTAGAACCGCTCGGCCACCACGGACGGCGTCAGTAACGTATGCGATATGATCTGTGATGTGGTGTTTAGTTTCTGGGGATTTTTGTGGGATGGCGTGCAAAGTGATAGCTTTGCTTGTGATACGAAACCTAAACTCACAGGTGTAAGCACTGTCTTTAAATTCTCTGGTTTGTAATTGAACATTGGTCAGAACCATATTTCTAACTATTCTCGTATAACTGTTCATGACATTTCATTTACCTGCTCCAGCTACTGCAGGTACGTTTGAAATCTACTAAACATTGCCAATTAGCGAACTTAGCTCAGGGAAATAACAATGAGTATCATGTGCTTATGGACAACGGAATTTATACTCAAACTTCTATTTTTAGTTTGGATAATGAGAATAACATTATAGATAGTGACATTTAATTATCTCTAATCAGTTGAAGGTTATGTGTCTTGCACTAGATACTTCTGCTAATAACATTTATCTCGTATTTTTTCAGTTGGCGAAGACTTAGTGCAATGATTCCTGTATCCTTCTAAATCTTCAATGTCGGTAGTGTGCTTAAAGCTGGTATGACTAAATAACGTTTATACAGGGTGTTACAAAAGGGTACGGCCAAAGTTTCAGGAAACCTTCCTCACACACAAATAAAGAAAAGATGTTATGTGGACATGTGTCCGGAAACGCTTAATTTCCATGTTAGAGCTCATTTTAGTTTCGTCAGTATGTACTGTACTTCCTCGATTCACCGCCAGTTGGTCCAATTAAAGGAAGGTAATGTTTACTTCGGTGCTTGTGCTGACATGCTACTCATTGGTCTACAGTACTAGCATCAAGCGCATCAGTGCGTAGCATCAACAGGTTAGTGTTCATCACGAACGTGGTTTTGCAGTGAGTGCAATGTTTACAAATGCGGAGTTGGCAGATGCCCATTTGATGTATGGATTAGCACGGGGCAACAGCCGTGGCGCGGTACGTTTGTATCGAGACATATTTCCAGAACGAAGCTGTCCCGACAGGAAGCCGTTCGAATCGAGACAGATTTCCAGAACGAAGGTGTCCCGACAGGAAGACGTTCGAGGCAATTGATCGGCGTCTTAGGGATCACGGAACATTCCAGCCTATGACTCGCGACTGGGGAGGACCTAGAAAGACGGGGACACTTGCAATGGACTAGGCAATTCTTCGTGCAGTTGACGATAACCCTAATGTCAGCGTAAGAGAAGTTGCTGCTGTACAAGGTAACGTTGACCACGTCACTGTATGGAGAGTGCTACGGGAGAACCAGATGTTTCCGTACCATGTACAGCGTGTGCAGGCACTATCAGCAGCTGATTGGCCTCCACGAGTACACTTCTGCGAATTGTTCATCCAACAATGTGTCAATCCTCATTTCAGTGCAAATGTTCTCTTTATTGATGAGGCTTCATTCTAACGCGATCGTAAATTTTCACATTCAACATGTGTGGGCTGACGAGAATCTACACGCAATTGTGCAATCACGTCATCAACACAGATTTTCTGTGAACGTTTGGGCAGGCATTGCTGGTGATGTCTTGATTGGGCCCCATGTTCTTCCACCTACGCTCAATGGAGCTCGTTATCATGATTTCATACGGGATACTCTATCTGTGCTGCTAGAACATGTGCCTTTACAAGTACTACACAACATGTGGTTCATGCACGATGTAGCTCCTGCACATTTCAGTCGAAGTGTTCGTACGCTTCTCAACAACAGATTTGGTTACCGATGGATTGGTAGAGGCGGACCAATTCCTTGGCCTCCACGCTCTCCTGACCTCAACCCTCTTGACATTCATTTATGGGGGCATTTGAAAGCTCTTGTCTACTCAACCCCGGTACCAAATGTAGAGACTCTTCGTGATCGCCTTGTGGACGGCTGTGATGCAATACGCCATTCTCCAGGGCTGCATCAGCGCATCAGGTTTCCATGCGACGAAGGGTGGATGATGTATCCTCGCTAATGGAGGACATTTTGAACATTTCCTGTAGCAAAGTGTTTGAAGTCACGCTGGTACTTACTGTTGCTGTGTGTTTCCATTTCTTGATTAATGTGATTTGAAGAGAAGTAATAAAATGAGCTCTAACATGGAAAGTAAGCGTTTCCGGTCACATGTCCACATAACATATTTTCTATCTTCGTGTGTGAGGAATGTTTCCTCAAAGTTTGGCCGTAGCTTTTTGTAACACCCTGCATAAACATTACCCGCACATCTGTGAGTAAAGTATGGTAAACATTGTAGAAAAATATTATTCTTTAATGACATATCTTAATTTTTCAACATATGCAACACATGACAGAACACATTTCTCCACCGGTAACGAATCACTTATTAAAAGAACTCAATCTTCGTTTTCTGTAAGCACAAAGAGATGGCTATATATAGCTCTTCCTGTTTTTCATTTTGATGTTAATTACAGGCATTAGGAACAGAGAAATAGTGAAGTACATGGCCTAATGCCATTTTGTTGTGGCCATATATTATCTTCGTATATTCAGGCTCGCATTTTCAGGATAAACGGTATCCACATTATGCAGTAAGTTTCATTGTGCTTCCTTCGTAATACACTAATCGGATATTTGGAGTTTTTTGGGACGGCATAAGTTATAATTGACAAGCTTTCAAAAGTCATCACCGTCAACATTTTATAAGCTTATAAATACTCGTTGCTGTGATTGGCAAAAATTTTCCTAACGTGCATGAAGCTGCTGGGTCACGAATCTTCCAGTTTTTTTCTTTTTTTTGTCGTCAGTCAACTGACTGGTTTATGCGGCCCGCCACGAACTCCTTTCCTGTGCCAACCTCTTCATCTCAGAGTAGCACTTGCAACCTACGTCCTCAATTATTTGCTTGACGTATTCCAATCTCTGTCTTCCTCTACAGTTTTTACGCTCTACAGCTCCCTCTAGTACCATGGAAGTCATTCCCTCATGTCTTAGCAGATGTCCTATATCCTGTCCCTTCTCCTTATCAGTGTTTTCCATATATTCCTTTCCTCTCCGATTCTGCGTAGAACCTCCTCATTCCTTATCTAATCAGTCCACCTAATTTTCAACATTCGTCTATAGCAACACATTTCAAATGCTTCGATTCTCTTCTGTTCCGGTTTCCCTCCGTGCATGTTTCACTACCATACAATGCTGTACTCCAGACGTACATCCTCAAAAATTTCTTCCTCAAATTTAGACCGGTATTTAATATTAGTAGACTTCTGTTGGCCAGAAATGCCTTTCTTGCCATAGCGACTCTGCTTTTGATGTCCTCCTTGCTCCGTCCGTTATTGGTTATTTTTCTGCCAAGGTAGCAGAATTCCTTAACTGCATTTACTTCGTGACCATCAATCCTGATGTTAATTTTCTCGCTATTCTCATTTCTACTACTTCTCATTACCTTCGTCTTTCTCCGATTTACTCTCAGACCGTACTGTGTACTCATTAAACTGTTCATTCCGTTCAGCAGATCATTTAATTATTCTTCACTTTCACTCAGGATAGCAATGTCATCAGCGAATCGAATCATTGATATCTTTTCACCTTGTATTTTAATTCCACTCCTGAACCTTTCTATTATTTCCATCATTGCTTCCTCGATGTACAGATTGAAGAGTAGGGGCGAAAGGCTGCAGCCTTGTCTTACTCCCTTCTTAATACGAGCACTTCGTTCTTGATCGTCCACTCTTATTATTCCCTCTTGGTTGTTGTACATATTGTATATGACCCGTCTCCCCCTATAGCTTACCCCAACGTTTTCAGAATCTTGAACAGCTTGTACCATTTTATATTGTCGAACGCTTTCTCCAGGTCGACAAATCCTATGAACGTGTCTTGATTTTTCTTCAGCCTTGCTTCCATTATTAGCCGTAACGTCAGCATTGCCTCTCTCGTGCCTTTACTTTTCCTAAAGCCAAACTGATCGTCACCTAGCGCATTCTCAATTTTCTTTTCCATTCTTCGGTATATTATTTTTGTAAGCAGCTTCGATTCATGAGCTGTTAAGCTGATTGTGCGATAATTCTCGCACTTGTCAGCTCTTGCCGTCTTCGGAATTGTGTGGATGATGCTTTTCCGAAAGTCAGATGGTATGTCGCCAGACTCATATATTCTACACACCAACGTGAATAGTCGTTTTGTTGCCACTTCCCCTAATGATTTTAGAAATTCTGATGGAATGTTATCTATCCCTTCTGCCTTATTTGACCGTAAGTCCTCCAAAGCTCTTTTAAATTCCGATTCTAATACTGGATCCCCTATCTCTTCTAAATCGACTCCTGTTTCTTCTTCTATCACATCAGACAAACCTTCACTCTCATAGAGGCTTTCAATGTATTCTTTCCAACTATCTGCTCTCTCCTCTGCATTTATCAGTGGAATTCTCTTAATGTTACCACAGTTGCTTTTAATGTCACCAAATGTTGTTTTGACTTTCCTGCATGCTGAGTCTCTCCTTCCGACAATCATATCTTATTCGATGTCGTCACATTTCCTGCAGCCATTTCGTCTTAGCTTACCTGCACTTCCTATTTATTTCATTTCTCAGCGACTTGTATTTCTGTATTCCTCATTTTCCCGGAACATGTTTGTACTTCCTCCTTTCATCAATCAACTGAAGTATTTCTTCTGTTACCCATGGTTTCTTCGCAGCTACCTTCTTTGCAACTATGTTTTCCTTCCCAACTTCTGTGATGGCCCTTTTTAGAGACTTCCATTCCTCTTAAAGTGTGTTGCCTACTGCGCTATTCCTTAATGCTGTATCTATAGAGTTAGAGAACTTCAAACGTATCTCGTCATTCCTTAGAACTTCCGTATCCCACTTCTTAGCGTATTGATTCTTCCTGACTAATGTCTTGAACTTCAGCATACTCTTCATCACTACTATATTGTGATCTGAGTCTATGTCTGCTCCTGGGTACGCCTTACAATCCAGTATCTGATTTCGGAATCTCTGTCTGACCATGATGTAATCTAATTGAAATCTTCCCGTATCTCCCGGCCTTTTCCAAGTATACCTCCTCCTCTTGTGATTCTTGAACAGGGTATTCGCTATTACTAGCTGAAACTTGTTACAGAACTCAATTAGTCTTTCTCCTCTTTCATTCCTTGTCCCAAGCCCATATTCTCCTGTAACGTTTTCTTCTACTCCTTCCCCTACAACTGCATTCCAGTCGCCCATGACTATTAGATTTTCTTCCCTCTTTACATACTGCATTACCCTTTCAATATCCTCATACACTTTCGCTATCTGTTTATCTTCAGCTTGCGACGTCGGCATGTATACCTGAACTATCGTTGTCGGTGTTGGTCAGCTGTCGATTCTGATTAGAACAACCCGCTCTCTGAACTGTTCACAGTAACACACCCTCTGCCCTACCTTCCTATTCATAACGAATCCTATACCTGTTATACCATTTTCTGCTGCTGTTGATATTACCCGATACTCATCTGACCAGAAATCCTTGTCTTCCTTCCACTTCACTTCACTGACACCTACTATATCTAGATTGAGCCTTTGCATTTCCCTTTTCAGATTTTCTAGTTTTCCTACCACGTTCAAGCTTCTGACATTCCACGCCCCGACTCGTAGAACATTATCCTTTCGTTTATTATTCAATATTTTTCTCATGGTAACCTCCCCCTTGGCAGTCCCCTCCCGGAGATCCGAATGGGGGACTATTCCGGAATCTTTTGCCAATGGAGGGATCATCATGACACTTCTTCAACTACAGGCCACATGTCCTGTGGATACACGTTACGCGTCTTTAATGCAGTGGTTTCCATTGCCTTCTGCATCCTCGTGTCGTTGATCATTGCTGATTCTTCCGCCTTTAGGGGCAATTTCCCACCCCTAGGACAAGAGAGTGCCCTGAACCTCTATCCGCTCCTCCGCCCTCTTTGACAAGGCCGTTGGCAGAATGAGGCTGACTTCTTATGCCGGAATTAACGCATATACGGAAAGGCGAGTCATGTAGTACACGGAAGTTACGAGGTCTCTCTTCCTGCAGTATACAATTTTTTTCGTTCTGATGTAAGTCTAAATCTCCGAATGTTTGTTTTCTTCTTCTGCTTCATGTTATGTCTGCCTTTCGCTCATAAGTGGCGTTATTTTCAACTTTGTCTCACGCTGACTCCTATTTCACCAGAATATGAAATTCGTTAATAATACATTGTTCGCGCATGTATTTTTGTACGTAATTATACGCAGTACCTCACAAACAGAAAAGAAATTTAAAACACTTTAAGCGTCAGTATTTTGCAACCTCACTGCACAGTTCCTAGTGAGTGTACGTCACAGTCTGCCGTGGATGTATACAAAATATTGTGACAGCAGCGCGTATCACCAGGTGGCTGATAATTCAGGTGCAGCAATCGATGCGAAATCACTGTCGTTCCCTCCCGAGAGAAGCAGCAACAGGAAATATCGCAGACGCGTCACAGAGCAATCGCTTTTCGGAAAACCTGTTCCGTTATGTTGATAGGCAATCCATTAACACGCCGAAGCGTTCTATACATCGCAAATGTCTCTCTGCGTGACAACGCTTCTGGCTAGTATTACACTAGTATGTGACTGTGGAATTTCATGTTTATTTCTAGAAGCGGATATTCATTCGCGCGATCCACACATTGTGAAGTCAGCACCATAGAGTACGACTTTTAATGAAGACAAACTGTTCAAAGCTCTTTGTGTCTGTCAACCCAAGTTTCATCGATAATATAGGACCTCTGTGAAACGCAACATTGCACATTGTAAGTTACGTATGCTGATATCAGGAATTCTAGGTTCTAAACAAACATTTTAAAAGTGAGATTCGGTAATGTCACCAACGCCATTATTATTCTGCTAATGACAATACTGTTAAAGAAGTAACTCGTTTTAGGAAACCAAAATTAGTTGGCTAGTGCTACATCGATTAGTATTCCTACGTCTTGATACATTATAGGATGCACACAGTGCCGTAATTACACGAATTTTTCAAGATATTTGATAACCAGCTCAGCTATTGATGCAAAATAATCCTTTAGTACAATTCTACAGAAAACTAGGTTACACGATTCCAGTATCTCATTATCCACGGTGAACTACCTAAAATTGGCATCTCAAATATCCCGGAAATGGAAAGTGCTATTGATGTGCGTATTTCGCAGAACAGATTGGTAGTCAGGGGTTCGTATTGTTAGCCAATAAGCAAACTGTAATAATACTGTGAAAGTGTATTTTTGTGCAAACATAACTTCTTTAAAATGGATCAACGCCAATTGACATTAACTAAATAAAATTAGGGTAAATAAGAACGTCAGTGGTGTTTGTTCCAGGATTCTGTGTGAGTCGTTTACGATATAACATATTTTGATAAGTTCTCACATCGACGCTTGTACAATACCTATGCCAGCATACAATAAAGAAAAATGCAAGTGCATAATCTGATCAGTAATGAGACAATTGACCATCAAAAGTTGTGTTCAAAATAACACCGGCAGCGGCAATATAGCTACGCTTCCACTCTTGTATGAAACGACTGCTGCACACATGCTAGTATTTCAGCGGAGATGTCCGAGCAAACTGCAGCAATATATCGTTGCATATCATTGGATGTAGTTGAGGCGTCTTTGAAGACAGCGTCTTTTAGCTTTCCCCATAGAAAAAAAGCCCAAGGCTTCAATTTCGGGGAACAGTATGGTCAAGGTACAGGTCCTCTGCTTCCAATCCATGGATTTGGAAACTATTCGTGAAGACATGCTGTAATACTTCGTGCACTATGGTCTGTGGTATCCAAAGAAGCTGCGATACCTGTGCGCGTTCAGTGCCATTTCTATGAAAAATGGGCCTATGGTTAACTTTCCTACACGTTTACACTCCATGGTTGCTGAAGTTCTGCCTGACGAAACCAACGGGGATTGTCAGCAGACCAATAGTGCATCTTTCGGAGGTTTACTTGCCATACGTGTACTACCATACAGCGAGACCTTCAGACGTGGCAGTCTATATTGCTGTATATACCGGTACCTCTAATACCCAGTGGCAGTCCTCTTGCATTAATGGATGCCTGTATTCGTCGTGGCATACTATTCACAAGTTCATCACGGCACTGTTGGTCCAGATTGTCCCACTCCTCAACGTCGATTCAGCGTAGATCCCTCAGAGTGGTCAGTGCGATACGTCGGCCATAAACAGCTCTCTTCAATCTATCCTAGGCACGTTCGATAGGGTTCATGTCTGGGGAACATGCTGGCCAATCTAGTCGTTATCCTGAAGGAAGTCATTTATAAGACGTGCACGAGGGGGCCCGAATTGTCGTCCATGAAGACGAATGCGTCGCCAATATGCTGCCAATATAGTTGAACTATCGGTCGGAGGATGGCATTCACGTGTAGTACATCCGTTACTGCGCCTTCCATGACCACTAGTGGCGTACGTCGGCCCCACATAATGCCACCCCAAAACATCAGGGAACCTCCACCTTGCTGCACTCGCTGGACAGTGTGTCTAAGGCGTTCAGCATGACCGGCTTGCCTCCAAACACGTTTCCGACGATTGTCTGGTTGAAGGCATATGTGACACTCATCGATGAAGAGAACGTGACGCCAATCCTGAGCGGTCCATTCGGCATGTTGTTGGGCCCATCTGGATCACGCTGCATGGTGTCATGGTTGCAAAGGTGGACCTCGCCGTGGACGTATGGAGTGAAGTTGCGCATCATGCAGCCTATTTCGTACAGTTTGAGTCGTAACACGACATCCTGTAGCTGCACGAAGAGCATGGTGGCGTTGCTGTCAAGATTCTTCCGAACCGTAATCCGTAGGTAGCGGTCATCCACTGCAGCAGTAGCCCTTGGGCGGCCTCAGCGAGGCATCTCATCGACAGTTCCTGTCTCTCTGTGTCTCCTCCATGTCCGAACAACGTTGCTTTGGTTCACTCCGAGACGGCTGGACACTTCCCTTGTTGACAGCCCTTCCTGGCACAAAGTAACAATGCGGAAGCGATCGAACCGCGCTATTGACCGTCTAGGCATGGTAGAACTACAGAAAACACGAGCCGTGTATCTCATTCCTGGTGGAATGACTGGAGCTGATCGGCTGTCGGACTCCCTCAGTCTAATAGGCGCTACTCATTCATGGTTGTTTACATCCTTGGGCGGGTTTAGTGACTTCTCTGAATAATCAAAGGGACTATGTCTGTGATACAATAACCACAGTCAACGTCTACCTCCAGGATTTCTACGAACCAGGGTGACGCAAAACTGTTTTTGATGTGTGTAGCTTCCTCACCCTTCCACTCCATCTCCTGATACCAGGGCCCTGTCCACACAACAAACTACTCCTCGTTTCCGTCTCTCCCAATATTCACCTTACCACTTAGCCCCTCTCTACAGATACCACGAATCAGCTTATAAATTTACAACCAGAATCATCCCAGGTCTCTCCACAACCTATTCATCCAGCATATGTCCATTGTCTTCTCAGTGAAAGTGTAGCGCTTTTCTTTCGCGAATGTCGCTGTTTTCTTTGTAAAGCTTTGAAATGTCTCCTTTCATCTTTATCTGTCCGACTTTCTATTTGGTCTGTAAATCTTAAATGAAGAAAACCACGTTCTATATTTGCAGTCATATCTACATCATACTTTAAAACCTTTTAAAATTTTACATCCATGAATATCATTTATTTGCGGAGAGCACAAGCGTCTGCATTTTATGACGAGTGTATTGGGAAGTTGGTACAACGCTGTGACAGTTATCTAAGTCAGAGCGGCTACTATTTAGAAAAGCAAAACCATCTTAAAGAGGGACCTTACTATTGCAAATAAAACATTTTTATTATTCACAATGGTTTCCATTTCGTGGTCTATCGGGACTTACTTTCCGAATAGCCCTCGTGCTAACCAAATCACACTACTCCTAACAGCTATAATTATGAGTCTGCAAATGAAGTAAATATTGACGTAATGCTAATCTGTACACTGCCCTAAGACCCTGTACATAAATGAAATAAAAGATAACATTCCAAGCTCTATGAGGCTCTTTTTGCTATCGATGCTTTTGCCCATATTAAGATTGTAACGCTAAAAGACTTTAGCAAAAGGAGAAAGATCTGCAGAGGACCGATGATTGCTGCAGAGACTGGCAATTGACTTTGAACGGACATGTATGTGACATATTGAGCGTCACCAGTGAGGCGAAGAAATCGGTTATTGCTCAATCACCCTGTTGGTAAACTCAATGTAAAGAGTAACTAGCGTAAAACACTTAAGAGTACCCGCCCAGAGCGACGCAAAATGGAATCACCACATGAAAGAGATTGTATGGAAAGTAAATGGCAGGATGAGATTGATTGGAAGGATCTTCCACCGAAGAAACGAGTTACAAAACACTTGTTCGACCTATTGATGTACACGTTCATTAGTCTGGGTCCCTTACGAAGTAGGATTCGTAGAAGAGATAGAGAAGATTCAAAGAAAAGCTGCACTTCCAGTCACTGAATCGTATGGCAAACCTGAGAATGTTACGAAATTGGCTCAAAAACCACCAGGGGAAGTTGCCGTAAGTGAGGCATTGTGAATCACCCAGAAGGTTACTGTCGAGTTACCGAGAGCGTAAGTTTCAAGAAGAGTTGGACAACGTATTACTTCCTCCTACATACGACTCCCGAAATGACCACGACGAACAAGTCAGGGTAGTTATACGACACTCATTGTTCACACGCGGCGTCACAAAGGAAGGGAAAAAAATGGTTGAAATGGCTCTGAGCACTATGGGACTTAACAACTATGGTCATCAGTCCCCTAGAACGAAGAACTACTTAAACCTAACTAACCTAAGGACATCACACAACACCCAGTCATCACGAGGCAGAGAACAAAGGAAGGGAATAGGGGATAAATTTACACTGGTGCGCAAGGCACCCCCCACCACACACTTTAAGTTGGCTTGCAGAGCATAGGTGGATATGTAGACGGAACTGGCACTGCGAAGAGCTCTGTCCGTAAAAATAATGAACTCATGTTGAAATCTGTCGAGCACACAGTTTTCATGACCACATTATAGTAAACTCCACCAAAGGGTAAAACTACTTCGACCTTTAAGTCAAGCACGAAAAAAGATACTTTCTTATGTGCCGTCCTTGTGGAGGACATCAAAGATGGAGCACAAATTCAGATCAAGTTCAACTCGTGTTCTTCGCAAGAGAAACAATCCTTTATTTGCCTAAAGATTTTGGGGCAGATCAAGTAATTTTTAAATCTTGACGTGAGAACGGGAATTCGGTGGTCCTACATAACACGGGGCACAGCCATACCACTACACCATCTCGGTCAGCCCCATTTTTTGGAAGACGTGGCTCAGCCATTAATATGAACTTAACTGCTTCCTGTAACTCTTCTTAAGTGATCTATAGTCAAATGCAGTATAAACCGATTTTGAACTGCTACTTGGATAGTGAAGCTGTGTAACCGTGAGTCCTAAACTAATAATCATACATGGAAACATTGGAATATGCATGTTATTTAACGTCCCACACCAATCTGGGAAGTGACAGTTTAAGTAATCCAAGAGTGACTTGGAGGATAAACATAACTATCAAATTGTAAATTGTTAACTTAACTAAGTTCTTAATCCAATGTCCTGAAAGCCGCGCGGGATTAGCCAAGCGGTCGAGGCGCTGCAGTCATGGAGGGTGAGGCTGGTCCCGGCGGAGGTTCGAGTCCTCCCTCGGGCATGGGTGTGTGTGTTTGTCCTTAGGATAATTTAGCTTAAGTAGTGTGTAAGCTTAGGGACAGATGACCTTAGCAGTTAAGTCCCGTAAGATTTCACACACATTTTTGAACAATGTCCTGAAACATTTAAGTTCAGTCACTTACGAAATATTTTGTATCGGAGTCGCGTTTGTCTTTCATGTAAAAATAATATGCACAAGAATGGGAAAGAAAACTGAGGATCTGTTACATGTAAATCAGTATCGACTTAGGAAAGGTAAAGGCACCGTAGCAGTTCTGACGATGCGGTTTATAGTGGAAACGAGCCTGAAGAAAAATCAAGACCTGGAAAAAACGTTGGCCAATGTGAAATGGTGCAAGATGTTCTGTATCCCGAGAAAAATAAAGGTAAGCTATAGAGAAAGACGTGTAATACACAACACGTGCAAGAACCAAGAGTGAACAATAGTGTGGAAGACAAGAAGCGAAGTTCATGGCACGGATTAAAAAGGTTGTAAGACAGGAATGTTGTCCTCCCCCCCCCCTCCCCCCCCCCCCCCACGCTTCAATCTATACATCGAAGAAGCAATAACGAATATAAAAGGAAAGTTCAAGGGTGACTAAGGTTCAGAGCGGAAGAATACCAATAATAATATTGGCTGATAACATTGCTATCCTCAGTGAAAGTGAAGAAGAATTGCGGATCTGCTGAATGGAGTGAACAGTCCAGTGAGTACATAACAAGAATTGAGAGTAAATCGAAGAAAGACGAAAGTAATGAGAAGTGGCAATAATGAGAACAGCGAGAAACTTGAGGATTGATGGTCACGAAGCAGATGAAGTTAAGGAATTCTGCTACCTAGGCAGAAAAATAACCCAAGACGGACAGAGCAAGGAGGACGTCAGAAGCAATCTGGCACTAGCGGCAAGGGCATTCCTACCCAAGAGAAGTCTACTAGTATCAAACACAGGTCTTCATTTGAGGAAGAACTTTCTAACAATATACGGTTGAAGCACAGCATTGTACGAGAGAGATGGCAGAGAGATATGTATGGCAGAGAGATATCGATTGTGGGAAAACCGCAACAGAAGAGAACAGAAGCGTTGAGAGGTAATGCTACAGAATAATGTTGAAAATTAGGAGGACTAATAAGGTCAGAAACGCAGAGATACTTCGCAGAATCGGCGAGGAAATGAATATATGGAAAACGCTGACAGGAAGAAGGAGAGGGATGATAGGATACCCGTTAAGACATGAGCTAATAACTTCAGTGGTATTAGAGGAAGCTGCAGAGGGCAAAATCTGTAGAGTATACATCCGGAAATAACTGAGGACGTAGAATGCAAGTTCTGCTCTGAGTTGAAAAGGTTGGAACAGGAGAAGAATTAGTGGTGGGCGCATCGTATCAGGCAGAAGACTGTTGACTCAAAGAAATATAACCTTCAGGTTGTCTCAATTATGAATCTTTTACTCTATGGTGGGCAATGTTCTGTAGTAAAACTACGTAACAAGCTAATCCCTTCCTATCTGAAGAATACCGCGAACCGACTCTCGTGGCATCACACAGTTTCAATTTTCTTTAGGGTTTCTGGAGAATATACACTGAGTAGACACTGTACATTACTAGTTTCTCATGAATATGAAGTTAATATTGTCATTTCCAACTCTTGAGATAATGTACCAGTATTTATCTAGTGGTATCAACAGAAAATTAGTTGGTATTGTTTGTGAAGCGACACATTACGGATGTTAAAGCTGCATATTACTGCGATATGTACATAGCTGAAGTTTAGTGCATTACTGTTCTTGTCACTCGTGTGTAAGATACTAGGTAATAGATTACACATTAATTGCACACAACGAGTTTCGCTGGAAAGCCCCTACTCATCTTCCATACAGTCCCGATTTCTATCCCATGCGGTTTCCACATTTTGTAGCTTCGAACAAAGACATTAATGGCCATTGACTTGCTCCGGACGAGGAGGGTCACGCCAAGCTACAATCTTAGTTCTACAGGCAATAGCTAACACTTTTCGATGAAGGTATTGAAATTCTTGTTTCACAGTGGGATAAGCGAAATAGAGAAAAAGACTGAATACCTAACGCAAGGATAAAGTTCTACCAATCGGGGCGTGCAATACCAAAAATTTAAATGTGATAGGCAAGCTAGAAAATTTGGGAAGGTATATGCTAAGGCTCAGATTAGCAATATTGGGGGTCAATGAACTGAAATGGAAAGAAAAGAAGGATTTCTGGTCAGACGAACATAAGGTAATATTAACCACAGCAGAATATTTTTAAACGGGGCAGGATTCGTTATGAATTTGAAGGTAGGGCAGAGAGAGAGAGTTACTGTGAACCGTTCAGTGATGAGACTGTTCTTATCAGAATCGACAGTAAATCAACACAGACAACAATAGTTCAGGTATACATGCCAACGTAGTACGTACAAGATGAAGAATTTGAGTGAGTATTTCCGAATATTGAAAGGGTAATTCAGTACGTAAATGGAGATGAAAATGTAATAGTCATGGAGGAACGGATTGCAGTTGTAGGGAAGGAGCAGAAGACAGGATTACGGTAGAATATGGCTTCGGCATAATGAGAGGAGAAGGGCTAAATGAGTTCTGAAATAGATTTCAGCTAGTAATAGCGACTAATCTGTTCAAGAATCGAAAGAGAACGATGTATACTTGGGAATGTCCCAAAGAATCGGGTAAGTCACATATGGATTACATTATGGTCATACAGAGATTTCGATATCAGATACTGAAACGTAAGGAGTAACCAGGTGCATATAGACTCTGATCACAGTGTAGTAATGATGAAGACTAGTCAGGAAGAATCCATGCGCAGAGAGATGGGACACAGAAAGATGGGACACGGAAGTACTAGGGAATGAAGAGATAGTCTTGATGTTTTTTGTGCCTATAGACAATGCGACAAAGAAAAGCTCATTAGGCAGTTCACTTGAATAGGAAATTACGTTTTTAAAAAGGACAAATACACAAATTAGAAAGAAAAACATAGGTACAAGGAAAGTAACTTCGTAGAAACCATGGGTAATAGAAGAAATATTTTGTTCATCTGTGAAAGAAGGAAGTACAAAAATGAACAGGAAAGTTCAGGAACACTCTGGAACGTAGTGTACAAATAGTGCAGGGGAGCCAAGGCTAAAATGCTGGATGAATAGTTTGAAGAAATCGAGAAAGGAATTATTATCTGAAGGCCTAAGAAAAGTCAAAACCTTCTTTCGTGAAATAAAAAAAAAATGTTTCCAATGGTTCTGAGCCCTATGGGACTTAACATCTGAGGTCATCAGTCCCCTAGAACATAGAACTACTTAAACCTAACTAACCTAAGGACATCACACACATCCATGACCGAGGCAGGATTCGAACCTGCGACCGTACCAGTTGCGTGGTTCGTACTGAAGCGTCTAGAACCGCTCGGCCACAGCGGGCGGCGTGAAATTAAAAGCAAGAGCGATAACATTAACAGTGTATTGGGAAATCCAGTGTTAAATGCAGAGAAGGAAGCGCATAGGTGGAAAGAATAAGTTGAAGGCCTCTGTGACGTGGACTTGCCTAATGTGATAGAGGAGCAAACAAGAGTCGACGGGAAGATATATGGGGTCCAGTACTACAATCAAAATCTGAAATAGGTTTGGACGATTTAAGAACAAAAAGGCAGAAAAAATAAAGAGTTCCATCGGAATTTCTGAAATCGTTGAGGCAACAAAACGACTATTGAAGTTAATATACAGAGCGTATGAGACTCACGGTATACCATCAGACTTCCGAAGAGAGCAAGAGCCTACAAGTGCGACAATTATCGTACAGTCATGTGGACAGCTCGTTTATCCCAATTGCTCACAAGAATAATATATAGAAAATTGGAAAAGGAAATTGAAGATCTATAAGACGACGATCAGTTTGCCTTTAGGAAAGGTTCTGACGTTGGTGTTGGTAGCAAGACTGAAGAAACACCGTGACACCTACATAGGATTTGTCGACTTAGAAAAAGCGTTCGACAGCGTAAAAAGCAATTACGATAAAAGAGGGGTAAACTATGGGGCGAGGTGGGTACTATACAGTATGCACAAGAACCAACAGGGGACAGTAAGATTAGAAGATCAAGAATGAAGAGCGCGGATTAAAAATGCTATAAGACAGTGACGTAGTCTTTCACACCTAGTGTTCAGTCCATGCGTCGAAGAAACAATCACGGAAACAAAAGAAAAGGTGAACAGTGGGACTGAAATTCAGGGTGAAAGGACTAGAATGATGATAAGTTTCGTTAATGACTTTTCCGTCCTCAGTGAAAATGATAGAATTACGGGCTCTTTGAATAGAAAGAACGGCCTAGAGAGTGTAGAATATGGACTGAGAGTATATCGAACAGCACGAAAGAAATGAGAAGTAGCAAAAATGAGAAAATCGAAAAATTCAGAATTGGGAGTCACGAAGTTAAGGGCTTACGCTACCCAGGCAACAAAATAACCCCTGATGGACGGAGCAAGGAAGAGATGAAAAGTAGGAAAGCAATGGCAAAGGCATTCCTGGCCAAGAGAAGTCTACTAGCATCAGCCATAGGTCTTAATTTGACAAAGAATTTTCTGAGTATGTACGTTTGGAGCACATCATTACTTGGTAGTGAAGCATAGACTGTGGGAAAACCAGAACAGAAGGGAACTGAAGCATTTGAGATATGGTGCGACAGACGAATGTTGAAAATTAGATGGGCTGATAAGGTAAGGAATTACGAGGTTCTCGACAGAATCGGCGAAGAAAGGAATATAAGGTAAACGCTATCGAGAAAAAGTGGCAGGATGATATGACATGTTAAGATATCAGGAAATAAATTCCATGGCACTAGTTGGAGTTGTTTTAACCTGTAGAGGAGGACAGAGGCGGAATACTTCCGACAAATAATTGAAGAAATATGTTGCAAGTGCTGCTCTGAGATGAAAATTCTGGTGCAGGAGAGGAATTCGTGGCGGGCTACATGATACCAGTCAGAAAACCAATGACTAAAAACATTAAAAAAAGTAACTCATCACCATAAGACATGAATCTAGCTCGAAATCTCACCTTGCTGAACGTAGAAAAAATATACACTCGTTAAAAATGTAATTATAGGTGTAGTAGGATATGTATAGTGCATAGGCAGCAGGTCTAAAGTTATTGCTAGTTAATACGTAAATAACAAAACAATAATAAACAAATAGCTTCACTCTTTTCACTGATCCATTGGTCTGTTTTAGTTATTTTCTTGTGATTCCCATTGCACTTACGGGTCTCTGGAAGTTAGATACACTGCTGTCCCAAGCTAAGACCATTTCGCGGCAACAGTCAAGCGATGTCTGCAGAGAGAACATACACAGGTTCCCTGCAGACTTACTTGTGCTACGGTACGGCTAACAGGCGCATATGAGTGTACGGTTGAAATGATGGGGCAACTGGAAATGAACTCCATAGTGGAAGTACGCAGGAAGTCTAGATCTTCCACCATGCGATTTGCATCTTTTTGGCAAACTGAAAGAACATCTGGCGGCTGTGAGATTTCCCAGTCCTGAGGACGTTCCCACTGAAGTTCTCCAGTTGTTCCGTGATTACTATAGTCGACGTGCTGAATGTGTTGTAGAATACTCCGAAAAGTGTTTACAGGTACTTCTTAAGTACTTTGTCAGTTCGAATATAGTGTATCATTGAATGTTACATGGCCTGCAGTAGCAGCGTGTAACTCACTTTTTTAAATCCCATCGTAACTCTCTCCTTTTCTTGGTAGCAACCCTCAATTTTCGTATCAAAATAACGTGTCACGCCCACAGGCAAGCGCGCGCTCCTGTGTGTGTGTGTGTGTGTGTGAGAGAGAGAGAGAGAGAGAGAGAGAGAGAGAGAGAGAGAGAGAGAGAGAGAGTTGTTTGTGTGTGTGTGTGTGTGTGTGTGTGTGTGTGTGTGTGTGTTTGTGTGTGGTGTATCTGTGTGTGGGTGTGTGTGAGAGAGATATTAGTGTGTGTGTGTGTGTGTGTGTGTGTGTGTGTGTGTGTGTTTACGTATTTGTGTGTGCGTGTGTGTGTGTGTTTGCGTGTGCGTGTGACAATCGCTTCTTGCTGTCACACATTCCTGAAATATAACTTACATCAATTTACAACTATAAGAGTATATTTTCCTTTGCATCAGATTTTCATCAAATACTGTATTCAAATGGACGAATGACGAAATACATTTTCCTGTCAGCCACCAGCTGTCATCATAAGCGTTCGTATGATTGTGATTTGTGTTAAACTGTAACTTTTGTTCTCTTTCAGGTTTCCGAGACGTCATGTAAATGTAACGTAACTTTTGCTACGTTTTTCCTCTTTTGTGTTCCTGCTTTCCAACTTTCTACAATTTAAAGGTCTATATCTGTTAGATGTAGTATCATAAATTTCTAACTTGTATAAAATTAAGATATGATGAAACAACCATACCTTTTTAAAATATCAGTTGTTACTCGACTACAAGTACGCTAAAGTTTAAGATTTCATTTTCTTTCCTCAACTAAGTGTAACTTCAGTTTCGTGCAGAATTATTTATAAAATATATCTGATTAGTTCAACCTATAATTGGGGTGATATGGAAATTACTCATTAAGCTGTAGGTTAAATTGCAATATTGCCACAAAGTTAATAAAAAACAATTTACTGGACGCGAATATTAGGAGAAAATAAGATATTTAAAGAGTATCCGGCCAGGGTGGCCGAGCACTTCTAGGCGTTACAGTATGGAACCGCGCGACCGCCACGGTCGCAGGTTCGAATCCTGCCTCGGGCATGGATGTGTGTGTTGTCCTTAGGTTTGTTAGGTTTAAGTAGTTCTAAGTTCTAGGGAACTGATGACCTGAGACGTTAAGTTCCATAGTGCTCAGAGCCATTTGAACCTTTTTAAAGAATATTCCATATCAAATAACGGAACGCATCGATAGACCTTGATTCTAGGAAGTGGAGTAACAAACATTTAAAGCCCTTTAGAAACTAATAAAAGGAATAGATAGTATTCTCTGATTTTACTTTGAAAGGTAAAAAGCATGGATACAATAATTTACATAACAGCTCAATGTATTACTCATATATATGGTGAATCACCTAAAAACTCTTCCGCAGATATTGCGGAAATGAAAAGTAGTATTGACTTGTGGTTTTCTGAGAAGGGATTTGTAGCCAGAGGCTCGTATTGCTTGCCAATAAACGCATAGTAAGAAAACTTACAAACTATATGTTTGTGCAAACATACACTTTTTAAATGGAACACTACCTATTGACAGTAACAATCTAAAACTAAGGCGAATTTGAATGTCAGTGGCGTTTGCTGCAAGATCCAAGTGCGAGTCATTTACGAGATGTGGTATTTTGAAAAGTTCGCACACCGACCCTTGTTTGTGCCATTCAAGCTGTCTAGTTGCTAGGTACGACGTGGTTACGTTTGCTTACAGTTTGCTTCTGTTTTCCTTGGGTGAATTACGACTTGTTAGTCAGTTAGTGTGTGACGGTCCAAGCTGTAGGTAGCGAGTTGACGATGGGATTTACGAATGCAGACAACACCAACACGCTCATGGTGTATGGTGAGTGTAGGAAGAATGCAGTTCGTTCTTGTACGGTGTATGTGGCACGATATCTCTATAGACGTCAACCATCTCAGCAGTTATTTATCTCTCTCTTCAACCAGTTTCGTGAAAGTGGTAGTCTAACACCCAGACAACGTAACAGAAGGATAAAAGTGACATCAAAAGAGGAGGAAATTAATGTCCCTGCTGCTGTTGCAGTTCATCTGCACGTTAGCTCCGGCGCAACGGCACAAGGAAGTGGCAAGAGTCAGGAAAGTGTCCTAAGCATTCTCCATCGACATAGGTTGCATCCCTATCATATATATCTCTCTCCATCAAGAGTTGCATAGAAACGATTATCAGAATCGTGTTAACTTCAGTACATTGGCTTTAAGACAGGACACTCCAGATTTATCATGTACCTTGGTTAGTACGAATCATGGACAGATAAACCGCTGAAGCCAGCACTGTTGGTCTGTTGACAGCCGCCCTTGGTTTTATTAGGTGGAACACCAGCGTCCATGGAGTGTAAAAGTGCGTTGTTGGGTAGTGAACAATCTGTCCACGAGCCCGTGTTTCGTAGACAAAGCACTGAAAGCGCACAAGTATCGCAGCTTCCTAACACGTCATCATCCACGGATGTAAGAAGACGTTCCTCCGCAGACCTGCAGGAGACCAACATGATTGCTGTCTAGCTAATAGCGCACGAAGAACTACAAAATGTCATCACGAATTGTTTCCAGATTCTTGGATTAGTCACAGAGGACCTGTACGTACACCGAAACCTTCCCCGAATCTGACGCTTGTAGACTTTTTTCTGTGGAGAAAGCTGAAAATCGCTGTCTACAAGAACATACCAACTACAGCCGATGAGATGCAAAGACGTATTACTGCATCCTGCTCGGAAAACTCATCTGAAACGGTAGTACGTGTGCAGCAGTCGTTCCATGCCGGACTGGAAGCGTGTACTGCCGCTGCCGGTAGTCATTGTGAACACAACCTGTGATGGTCAACTGTCTTGTTATTGGTCAGAATCCACATAACTGGTGTATGCACTTGTGTTGTTTCTTCGTGTGTGCTACCACGGGTATTGTACAAGTGTCAGCGAGGGAACGTTTCAAAATACGGTATCTCGTAAACGACTCGCACTAGAATCTTGCAACAAACACCACTGATATTATAATTTACCCTTCTTTTATTTTGTTAATATCAATAGGCACTGTTCCTTTTCAGAAATACGTTTGCAGTTCCTAAGTATTATTAAAGTCTTTTGATTGGCTAATAATACAAGTCCCCGACTACCAAACTATTCTGTGAAAACAGCACTTTACATTTATTCATTATTTATGGTGTAAGTCTCAGATGATTCACAGAGAGGGAGAGAGAGAGAGAGAGAGAGAGAGAGATGGGGGAAAAGTATTTTAATATTTTTATTTCATTTGTATATGTTCCGTAGCTTCTGCATCTTCTGATTGTGGATGTCTGCTGTGATGCTATTACGTATCTGTCCTTGACTAGAAATGTAAAACGTTAGAACCTGTCTTGACACTAGTATAATATCATGCAAGCACCGACCAACGTTTTGTTAAATACATGTACTGGAGGATGAGAATTTCACCTTTGAAACACTATACGAAATTTAAAACACTTTATTGTGGGTGACTGATATAATTAATTTATTATTTCTTTACTGTAGTACCTTTTTGTAAATGAAAACAGATTTCCTGATTCATAAATCACTACGTGGTTTCGATTAGCTTGCAAGACTGACAGTAGATTCACGGAATCTTGTTTCCTAAACGTGTTTTCTTCTACTCCTTTTTATGTATTCTTTTTGCCATATTTTGTAGAGTTCCGACCCAAGGGTCCTTATGCCTTACTACATAGAATTTCGTATATCTAGAAGAAAATAACAGTAATGGAACAAAAGTTTTGCCATAGAGGCAATAAAATCCTTACAAGATGACAAAATACATTAGAGTGCAGAACATGGAGTTTTGTCTTATATGGGCTAGGTCATTACTAACTATAAATAACGGAAGATTTAGAAATATCCTTCTACAAAAGTATTGGAGAAAACACATTCAGAAATTAAAGAGAAAAACATAATTTATAACGCACAATATTAGAATTACTACATTACAATCTACAATACGACAAAACATTAGTTACAGTGATGTGTGACCACCATGTGAGAACAATGGTTTGGATAATGCATGCCCAATTCGAATTACCGACGTGGTAACAGAACCAGTTTACGACGTTAATGTTTGTGCTAGCTACTGAGATCATACGTGGATAATTAACGAATTGGCGAATTGGTGGAGGGAGTCAGTGTGGCACAAAATTTTGCATATATGAATTAGACCTCCTCTGGAACAGTATTTAATTGTGTCATTTAATTGTAATTGTGAATCGTGGTATTCCTAACGAACCACTGAGCACTTAATACGCGTATGATGCGCAATGCCTGTTTTGAACAACCCTACGTTTGTGGACATGCAGCATGTTCCCATATGAGGCAGGTTTATAAAATGACTGGTCGTATTACGGATTTATAACGCAGGAGACTGTTTTCCCAGTTCAGAGAAGACCTTCGTGTTTCTCTCTTCTTTCTCTTATTAAAGGGAATTGTTACACTCAATTTGCGAATAAAAAGTGCTACCGCAGCTGATGTACTGGATATAGGAGGCGCGCCGGCGAGCTCAATTTTCGCAGCAGTTGCCAGAGTCTGAGTGGAGCACAAAGGACGCCGGCTCGGCCAGCAAGAACAACAGCAGCAGCGGCAGCAACAACAGCAACTGCAGTAGCAGCAGTGGGTAGTGGGACGTGCCGGCGCGCACAGTGAATATTCATGCGCCGTGGTGCGCAGATTTAGCGCCGGGATGAATATCAGAAAGCCATTCGGCGTGTCTGACACAGCCGCCGCGGCCCTACTCGCTTTTAATAACGTTTTATTAAAGCGGCGCGCGGGGAGAATATTTCAGGCTTTTCCTGCGGGTGACAGCGCACCCCGGCAACATCTGCCGTGAAGCCGCCGCTCGCAGCGCCGAAATATTGGCACCGCCGCCCTTCCACCGTCTTACAAGTTCGGAGCCGCCCCTCCGGAGTAAAGGAGCTGTTACGGCAACTCTTAGGCGCGACTCGTTCTAACGAGCGAACTGCGACGACGCACCGACAACTGGATATAAATTTCCTAAAGATATACAGTTCGAAAGCCGTTCGTTAGAGATGTCTTCCACATTTTTAGCTTCACACGACTTCGTATAATTCGCTCGCGAGGTACGACGACATTCTGAGCACCGTCCACTGTGGACAGTGCTGCTTGGTGACACATGTTAGTTGTCGTGAGGATCTCTGGTTCCGTGCTTAGGGTTGAAATATCTCTGGAGTGAGCGCTGGATTCTGCGCAAGTTATCAACATTATGTCAGAATTGTCACATGATCTCGGGACGACATTGTTTGTTTTAAGGTCAGTTCACACTGTCCGTCACGTCGCGCCACGTCAAAATATCTAACAATGCATTTGAAATAGCGTAGTTCACACACGTTTTCAGCGAACCTTCATTTCGCATTATGGCACGTCGAGGTTTCTCGGGAAGAAAGTTTTGACCGTATCGTCGTCTGCTAAACAACGTAAGTTAACCTATTTGCGCCGTACTCATTCATGTTATACCAATGGATTTCCTTATATGTTTTATTTTTTTGTTTTGGTGTCTTCTTAAGCTTTATTTTATTATTAGACTTTGTTTCCATAGCAAATTTCAAACGTTCCATAATGACTTGGATATTTTTTCTACTCAGTGTTCTTACACAAGCGAGGTCAGATATCTGAAAACGAAAATTTGTTTAAGTTTAACAATAACAAATGATTCAAATGGCTCTAAGCACTATGGGACTTAACATCTGAGGTCATCAGTCCCCTAGACTTGGAACTACTTAAACCTAACTAACCTAAGGACATCACACACATCCATGCCCGAGGCAGGATTCGAATGTGCCAACGTAGCAGCAGCGCGGTTCCGGGATGAAGCGCCTAGAACCGCTCGGTCACAGCAGCTGGCTTAACAATAACAGAACATAGCTTAGGCCCACAGTCAATAAAGTGTGCTCAAAAAACGCGTCGAATACTTTCAGAGACGGTAGTACTCATCCAAACAATAAAAATATGTCCAATACACATTGGTCCGGAAACGCATACTTTCCGAGATAAATGCGTGTTAGTAGGAAGGGCTGCGCGACGCTTAGATTCGGATCATAGCACAGTTGCTGCATCGGCGCTCCGTCATAGGTGTCGGCAGGGTACTATGGTGTCTTACACACAGTACTCTAACTACCCTTAGGAAGTCTGCGTTGCAGCAACAAATAGAAATGTGACTCATCCATGATAGTGGATCGGCACGCTTTCGTCACAGTGCACGCGAACATCTGAAGCAGACATTTCAGGACCGCTGAATCAGTCTGGAGCCCCCACACCTTGGCCTGCTCGTTCCCCAGACCTCAGTCCCCTAGTCTTTTGGTTATAGGGACACTTGAAGGAACTTGTCGGCGCCACGCCAATCAACGATGTGCGGACACTACAGAGGCGCGTCTTCAATGCGTGGCATCAGGTACAATGACGACAACGTGTACTTAAAATGGTGCGTCATTCCTTGCGTCGGAGGGCAGAAGAGTGAACACCTACCAGTAAACACTTTTTTATCGCAGGAAGTATGCATTTCCGGACCCATATTTATTGGACGTATTTTCCTTGTTTCGATGAGTATTACAACCTCTCAAAGTATTCGACACTTTTTTTGAACACCCTGTATAAATAAGAACATAAGTTAACGAAGCAGTTTCCATTAAACAGCGTTTTAATTGAAGAAGTCGGCTTTAATGAAGGACAAAATACAATTGTTTGTGACGTTATTAGTTGCTGAAGGAAAACAAAAATATAGTGGATAAGCTAAAAAGGCTTTTATTGCTTTGCAGCTATTTTTTGAGATGTTTGTATGTATATACTTTCCCTAGCAAGTAAACATCGATGTTTTGAAATATTGTTTCACTTCTCAACACTTTGTAAACGAAAATGATCAAGAACATGCGGTGTGACGTTTGCTTTCGCCGTTTATAAGCATTGTCGTTGTTGGTTCCTATACTCTGACTTTTTGTATATAGACGCTGATTCATAGCCACACTTTCACCTTTCGGTAGTGGGCTAAGCAACTTGACATGACGTGACGTACAGTGTAAATGTACGCTAACGTGACGGAGCCGTCACGTTACGCCCATTCATTTTGCCCTTCAAAACTAATGATCAGCTTTATTCCAGGAAGTAAATGCACATTGTCATGGTGTCTACAAAACACCTCTATCAAATCCACTGCACCTACGAAGGGAATCTGTCGGTACTTGCTTATAATGACATTCAAAATTTATTGTTCGCTCTACGGACAAACCTACGCCTTCCCGAGATCACGAAATCACGGTAACAGTGTATCTTGGCCACACATAACCGATTGTGCCCACCAGAATTCTCATTCCAGAGATATTCCTACTCTGTGGCGCCACCTAGTAAGCGGTGACTGTGGAGAGTGACAGGAACGGCCGGGGTTCGCGGCCTGTTATGGGCCCACGATCAAGATGGCGGCAGTATTTGTAAACTTGCGGCTATCTGACGAAGCTTCGGAAGGTGTGCCGTGGTGCTAGACTGAGTCTTGGCCACGGTTTCATCACCACGCTTTTGGGTTGCATTTGCAATGGAATCTGGTTTAGCGTCCAGCTCTGTATGGATGTGAATTATCAACTTTACGAGGGGAAATGGTTAAACGGCACTCCAAAGAATGTTAAATACAACAATGCGTTTCTTCTGTAACTGTTGGTGGTTCTATAATCTGTATTGCGTTTGAGTGAACTTCCTTTCCAAAACTGAAGATCTCATACAAATTGTTTTTATGTGTTGTCTGCGAGGGATGCCAAACTTCATGGTTGAACAGCGCATACACTTGTGTTTGCTGTACTTTGGAGTTGGTAGCTTAGTGACCAATCCTGTGCCAGGCAACTGACATTTGAGAAGACGTATGTATTGTTTACTGAACTGGGGATCTGGAAACTATGGGGAGGCTTCGTCCTGCCGTAGCCCTCATTGGCCCACAGGCCGAACCCAGTGTTATTGTGCGGTTCGGCTCCCAGTGGACATCCCTCCCACCGGGAGTGGTGTACGCGTACGTGGAGACCGTGTTTGCGCAGCAATCGCTGACATAGTGCAACTAAGGCGGAATAAGTGGAACCAGCCCGTATTCGCCCAGACAGATGGCAAACCGCCTAAAACCCATCCATAGGCTGACCGGCACACTGGACCTCAACACTAAGCCGCCGGGCAGATTTGTGCCGGGGACAGGCACGCCTTCCCGCTCGGGAAGCACCACATTAGACAGCGCGGCTAGCCGGTGGGCATTGAGCTCACTTGCTCATGTCGCTAGCGAGACAAACGCACTTACGTTGCAGGGATCACAAGGGAAAAACGCATCGCATGGGTGCTTTTTGTCCTTCCATGATTCCATTAGTTCATATTCGACTACGTTGATGTTTTCGTTTTGATGGCCATTTGTATACGGCGGTGTAGAAGAATTTCTGGTGAGAAAGTTGCCTTGTCACGCTTTGGCGTAGTATTGTACTAATATTTCAGTTTTACTAAATGGAATCAGTGAAGTTAAATGGACCGAAGATACGAATTTCTCGTCAGACGTTTATGGGTCTGATCAACAGGAGCTGTAAATGATGTAACTGGAGTAGGTGAAGTTGTAAACATGAAAACAGGTCACAGAGTGAACTACTGTGAACAATTCTGTGATGGATTTATTCCCGACCTGTTCGACAGAAAACCATCACCGCCAACGTCACAAGCAGAAGATGGAAGGATACAGAAAGTATATTAGAATTTCGAGCGGGAAATTCATTATGTAGAGGGAGATGAAAATCTAATAATCATGGGGGTTTGGAACGCCGTTGTAGGGGAAAGAACAGAAGAAAGGATTCCGCAAGAATATGAGCTTGGCAGTAGAAACGAGAGAGGAAAAAGGCGAATTGAGTTCTGCAAAAAATCTCCGGAGGTAAAAGTCTATACTCTGTACAGGAATCACAAAAGGCGGAGGCATACTGGGAAAAGTTCTGAAGACAAGGGAGCATTCTAGCTCGATTACACCATGATCAGATTCCTAAATCAGATATTGCGTTGTAAGGCTCAACCCGGAGTAGATTCAGGTCACAATATAGTGATGACGAAGCGTAGGCTGAAGTTTAAGGGACTAGTCACGAAGAATCAGTGGGGAGAAAGTGGGGTACGATGTGCTGAGGAATGATGAGACGTCTTTGAAGATGTGGATTTTGTGGTACATAATACCATAGTAGGCAGTCCAGCTGAAGAAGAGTGGACATCTCCAAAAAGAACAGTCACAAATGTTGGACAGACAAACATGGATACAAGGAGGATAACAATGAAGAAATCTTGGTTAACAGAAGGAATACTACAAATGATCGACGAAAGAAGGAAGTACGAAAATGTTCAGGAGGGGGGGGGGGGGTTGGTAAAGAGACCACACTGCAAGGTCATCGGTCTCATGATCAGGGAAGAAATCGGCCGTGCCCTTTTGAAAGGAACCATTCCGCCATTTGTCTAGAGTGATTTAGGAAAATCACGGTAAACCTAAATTTGGATGGCCGCACGCGGGAATGAACCGTCGGCCTCCCGAATGCGAGTCCAGTGTGCTAACCACTATACCACTTCGCTCGGTGAAAATGATGGGGAATACACCAATATAAATCACTCAGGAATGAAATAACTAGGAAGTTCATGGCAGCCGAGGCAAAGTGGCTACGGGAAAAAGTGAAGATATCGAAAAAGAAATGATCGTCTAAAGGATTAACTCAGCACACAGAAAACTCAAACGAACTTTCGGTGAAATTGAAAGTAACTTTCGCAAAATTTAGAGTGCAGTGCGAATTGCTCTGTTGAACTCACAAGGTAGAGCGCACAGATGGACGGAACACAGTGAAGACTCCTTTGAGGAGGAGAATGACTTATAAGAAGAATAAACTGGAGTTGATATGGAACAGATGGAGGATCCAGCATTAGAGGCAGAATTTAAAATAGCTTTGCTAGACGTCGGATCAAAGAAGACAGAAGGGATGGACAACACTGCATCATAGTTTCGAAAGGATAAATTGCAGCCATAAGACCATTCAGATTGCAGTGTAGAATATATAAGACTGGCGACGCACCATCAGACAGTCGGAAAAATATGAAACATTCGATTCCGATGACAGCAAAGTCAGGTAAATGCGAGAACAGTCGCACAATCATCAAAACATCTCACGCATTCTAGTTCATCCAAGTTGCTGACAAGCACTCTCCACAGAAGAATGGAAAATAAACCTGAGCATCTGTTGGACGAGGATGAGTTGCGAAAAGGTAAACTTCTGACGCTGAGGTTGATAATGGACGTAAGACTGAAGACAAATTAAGACACGTTCATAGGGTTTGTTGACAAGGAAAGAGCGTTCCGCAAGGTAAAATGCTCCAAGGTATTCGAAGATCTGCGAAAAATAGGAGAAAGCTATTGGAAAGACAGATAGTATACAATTTGTAGAAGAACCAAGAGGGAACAATGCTAATGGAAGAACAAGAACGAAGTGCTCTTATTACAAAGGGTGTAAGGCAGGGATGCAGCCATCGCATTCAATGTTCAATCTGTACATCGGAGAACATCACGCAAATAACAGAAAGATTCGAAAAATGGTTCAAATTTTTCTAAGCCCTATGGGACTTAACATCTGAGGTCATCAGTCCCCTAGACTTAGAACCAATTAAACCTAACTAACCTAAGGACATCACACACACCCATGACCAAGGCAGGATTCTAACCTGCAACCAGCAGCGCAGTTCCTGACTGAAGCGCCTAGAAACCGCTCGGTCACAGCGGCCGGCAGAAAGATTCGAGAATGGGATTAAAATTAGGGTGAAATGATATCAATGATAGGACTTGCTGATGACATTGCTGTCCTCAGTGAAGGTGAAGAATAGTTACAGGACCCCTGAATGAAATGAACAGTTTAATGAGATCAGAATGCGTACTGAGAGTAAAACGAAGAAAGAGGATAGTAATGACAAGTAACAGAAATGAAAGAAACGAGGAGCTTATCATGAAAATTGGTGTTCACGAAGTTAAGGAATTCTTCTATCTTGGAATCAAAGTAACTCGCGAAGAACGATGAAAGGAAGCCTTAAAAAACAGACTCGCACTGAGAAATGGAGCATTTTTGGCCAAAGAAGTCTACTAGTATCAAACAAAGGCGTTACCTTAAGAAAGAAGTTCCTATGAATGTGCGTTACAGAGCACATCATTTAAGGCAATCAATCAAGGTCAATGAGAGGGCTGGCACAGAAGAGAATCGATGTGTTTGTGATGTTGTGCTACAGAAGAGTGCTGAAAATTAGGAGGACCGATGACGTATGGAATGCGGAGGTCCTCTGCAGAACCGGCAAGAGAAGGGACAGCACGCTAAGACGTTTGTTTAAAGCAGCAGGGAAGGACTTCCACGGTTCTAGTGCGAGGGTAAAAACTGTATAGGAAGACAAAAACAGGAATATATCTGCCAAATAATAGAGGATGAGTGGTGCAAGTGCTATTCTGAGATGAAAAGGTTGGCACAGGAGGAGGACTCGTGGCGGGCCGCATCAAATCAGTCAAAATCAATACTGGTATTTTGTTAGCTCACCCGTGAGCATGGGCCATGACTCACGTTAGTGTCCCACATATTTAATATTACTGTGGGTATTAGGAGTAATGTGGCGCGCCTTTTGTTCTGATTATGATGATTTGAGGTCAGTTTTTCCATGTGATCCCGTAGAGGATCCTATAATTTCATTGATGCGATATGTGCTGCTTTTCTTGAATAATAACTAACCGTTATTAATATTTCTTTTAAATATTCCTCACCGCAAAACAATTCACAATTTAAAATGTTCACTTGGTCAGCGCCAATGTGTACACTTATTCTTCGTCTAAGGTCATCAGCCTCTAACGGCAGATAATACAATTAATTCCTTCCATGCATATTATAGCAAGAATAAGGTATGTCCGAGCTATGGAGAACTTCGAGACCCGTGCTGATTCTCAATATGTTGAGAATGGATGCTGTGATTAATTCTTCTAGCGAATAGGTCTCTACCCTACATGGTATCTGTATGTGAACTGCAACCATATTTCCTATTAGGAAAGATGCTATATATTTCTACATCGTGTCACTAACCTTTGAATACATTGGACGAAGTTTTACATTGCTGAAGCATACCGGGTTGTTATAATTAAAGTGCAGCTATTCACGGAGCTGTAGTGTGGTCTGCAATTATCGTATTGTAGCGAAACTTTGTTGTTATCTTAATGCGTTATTGTGGAACCGATTTACGTTGGAAAAATATTAGTTCCAATTTTCACCACCTGGTGCAAATCTAGTGCTATACACTGTTTGTAGGACGTCGTGACAGCCATTTTTCACACAAGCAACCTATAGTATGGTGCCCTCGACCTATGTTCCCCCTTTTCCTTCGCTCACTTTCATACGCTACTCACAATTCAAATGGCTCTAAGCACTATGGGACTTTATTAACATCTGAGGTCATCAGTCCCCGAGTCTTAGAACTACTGAAACCTAACTTAACCTATGGACATCACACACAATCATGCCAGAGGCAGGATTCGAACCTGCCACCGTAGCACCTGTACGGTTCCGGACCATCCACTACTAATTGTGGTACGCATTATATAAAAGTCTTGCACTTGGGCGGCCACGGCACCCCTCTCAACTTGGGGTCCCAAGTGGACGTTACTCTTTGTGTAGAAAATTTACGGTCTAGGCCTCGGGTGCACCTTTACGTTTCCGCCCCAAGCGGAGGCTTGTGTCAGTTGGGCCTTAAAAAGGGCATGATGAGATCGACACTGTCATTTGACAAGCCATAACGTGAGTTAACCATGTGGTTATCGAGTAGAAAGACCGTGTGCCGTTACTGAAATTGTTTTATGCGAACGGCTGGAATTACAGTATGTGAGGAGTCCACTTGTACGTGGGACACGATTTTGTAATATATTTTATGAAAAATGACGTGAAATGGCTATCACATGTAGAAGAGATTGTATCTGACACCGCTGAACCGAAGATGTTGCCTCAGTAGCAGAATCCACTGTAAGTAGGGGAGCGCGGAGGGTAATAGTAGTTGCCGTTGCACTCTGTTAAACGTAAGATGTAAGACTTTAAGCTAGTGGCTAGCTATGAGAATTTAGCTGTTGGCCTGTGGATGCAGCATAATACAGTTTCGTAAGGTAATGAAACTTTGTATATTTAGTTTTAAGTACGCAGCAGCCCAATGTGGATTTTTGCTAATTCTAACAGTATCGTCCCTTGAATGTAGGAACCAAGTATTTTCCATCAGATTTAATGTGTAGGTTGATTAGGTATACCGGTTTTATAATATTTTGTGTGTTTTGTAATCTTGATACAGAGAAGTTAAATTTTCGAACCTATATTGCCAAACGATGTAAGACATATGTTATGTAACTATCGAAGTATTTTTAAATATGTCAGTACATGAGAATTGTAGAACAGTTGAGAAGTTCACTAATTTTGTAGTTAACGCAAAATGTTTCACATTAGATTTGGTAAAGGAGAAACTTTATTTTGAATACGAGTTTGAAACTGAATCATTCGATCATAGCACATCCCCTTATCAGAATCTCATCCTCTTCCAGTCGTGTTTATTCAAATCCAGTGAATATATTTTAAAAGAAATGATTTTTCGCTCTGAATCAGAAAAATATTAATGTGTCACAATCAGAAGAGTATTAATGTTTGTAACAGCTTTAATGCGGGCAGCATTGCACAGCGCTGGGACAATATCAAAAATTATCACTGAACGTTTGCAAGGTTATTCATTTATCAACCAACATACTGACATTATTTGTATGACAATATTTTGCGGCCGGCATTAGACTTCGCTCAGCCAAGATTGAATATTTTGTGTGCCTAATGTGGAGAGATTAGAATGCCAAGATTAAATCCGTTGCGACTCAAAAAGTAAAAAAAAAATGTATTTCATTTTTTTTTATTTGCACAGGGAATTTTATCAATTTATTCCACAGGCGGAGGTTCCAGTCCTCCCTCGGGCATGGGGGTGTCTGTTTGTCTCTGGGATAATTTAGGTTAAGTAGTGTGTCAGCTCAGGGTCTGATGACCTTAGCAGTTAAGTTCCATGAGATTTCACACACATTTGATTTTTTTTTTTATGATTGCGGTACACTTCTGCGTACAATTCACCGTTGCCTTTCCAAGAACTTGGCGAAATCGCTTCTCCAGCTCATCAGTAGTTTTTGATTCTGTGTGATAAAGTTCTTCTTCTGCCGAGCCGCAGATGAAGTTTCAGAGCGTTAGGCCAGAACTCTCTGTTGGCCATTCAAGCAGCGTCTTAGAAAATAGGTGTCGAGCCACCCATCGACGGACCTAACGAAGAGCGCCGTCATCACAATGATTACGTCACTATAATGGTCCCACGTGGGTAAGACACCGTGAACGTAATGTTCAAGCGTATCAGTGTAGCATTCGGCATTCACTGTGCACCAAAGTACCGAACCAGTTGTGACTCCCTCTCTACTAATCGGTTCTCTTCTTCTTAGGTCTTCAACAATAGGATGGTTAGGAGCGATACTCCTTCCTCTTGAGAGCGGTATAGTTGGCTCACCTGGTATCCTCCCTGATCTGGTTAATGTATTCTAGTCTCGATCTGCCTTTCGTATTTTTCTCTTCTACTGTCAATTCAATGATACTTTTAATGATACCATCATGTCTCAGCAGATGGCCGACCCACGCGTCCCTTCTGTGTTCGATGAGCTTCGAGAGACACGGCTTCTCTACCATCACTCTTTGGAGCAGGTCTTCGTTTGATATCTTGTGTAGCCAGGAAATTATTAAGTGAGCATTGTGCAACGGTGTTTTTTCTGATCACCACTAGAATATTTCTTTAACATTTATTGGTTTTCATTTTATAGAACGAGCTGAAGGTGGTTTCCATCTGGGCTAGCATCGCTTCTAAATGTTCTGCATCTTCAATTAACACTGCGATATCATCAACAAATCTCATCATGTCTATTTTCTTCTCCCTAATTTTAATTCCTCCTACAACTCCGCGATTCCCCTAACTTTCGCTTTTGCCCTCTGAACGTATGCTTTGAACAAGAGAGGAGAGGTGAGCAGCTCTGTTGTACACCTTGCTTAATAGTAGCTTCTACTTAATGTTCTGCACACCTTATCACAACCACCTCTTCTCCATAGTCTCTGCATTGTTCTTCTATCCTTATACTTTATTCCAAACTCTCTTAGCATCTTAAAAACGACAGTCTACCCTGTCGAATGCTTTTTCTAAGTCGATGAAGACAGTATATGAGTTTTAACGCTTCTTTAGTCTTTTCTCGAGAATTGATCGTAAGCCGAATATTGGTTCTCCTGTGCCAACACCTCTTCTAAAGTCAAACTGGTCTCTGTGATCATTGGTCTGTCCTGCCTTCTACCCGCCTTACGATAAAGGTCAAGATCTCTGAGGCGTGTGTTACCAGAGTGAGGGAACTATATTATTCACATCTGGTTCTGGCATCGTGATACACATTTTAAGTATGTTGGAAGCTCCTCTCCGGTTTCATATAACTTGTATGGGATGGAATAGTTATTCATTTAGCTGTTTTGCAACAGCCTTGATGAGTTCTGCTGGTATATCATCAATTCCATTGGCTTTCCCAGGCGCGTGACTACAAAGCTGGACTTACCGTGAAAGACAAAACTTCCTCAGTGTTCTCCTGTTCTGGGTCTCTATTATTTCCTGTATACAGTTTTTCAATCTATTGTTTCCACTATTCTACTGTGCTCATAAACACTCTTCGATCGTCATTTTAGATTCCACTACATTTTATAAGTCTGTTTCCAAAGAAATGTTTAATTGAGTTATAGGCAGAGTCCAAGTTTCTTATCTTCACTATTTCATTCACCTCTTTGCATTGGCCTCCAAGAATTGTTGTTTAGCCTTTTTCGCCTAATGCTTCATTTCATTCCTCAATGCTCTATGTTGCCTACGTCCTTTCTCAGTACTATCCTGTTGTGGATTACGTTTCAAATTTGTTTTCGTTATTATTCATTATGCAATTCATTCTTTTTTATGCATTGCCCTCTGTCTCCCGACTGCTTCGTTTGCTGCTCGTATGATACTGCATTTCAAGGACTCCTCTCTTTCTTCAAAATTTCCAGTGTTGTTCATAACTGTAGTCATGTTTGTTTGTACCTCGTATGTCGACCTAAACATATCGTCCCTTAGTCTAATCAGAAACTATTTCTCACACATCCTTTTTCTCAGGTTCCTCAATTTCAGATCACAAAAATTGTGCAAATGGCTCTAAGCACTATGGGATTTAACATTTAGGTCATCACTTTCTTACACCTAACTAACCCAAGGACAAGATTCGAACCTGCGACCGTAGCGACCGCGTGGTTCCGGACAGAAGCTCCTAGAACCGCTCGACCGCAGCGGCCGGCCTTTCAAATCACATTCTCCTATCACTATGTAATGGCCACTATCAATGTCTGACCCTGTGTAGCTTCTAAAATCTCTTATTTGATTCCGGAACCGTTGTCTAACTAGATTGAAGTCGATCTAATACCTCTTCCTATCTCTAGGGACTTTCCTTGTGAACCTTCTCCGTGGATGGTGTTGAAACCATGTGTTACATACTACTAGTCGATGTTCTGCACATAATTCTTATAATCTGTCTCTCCATTAACTTCTTTCTCCATGTCCAAAAGGTCCCCCTATGTTCCCATCTCGTCCTTTTCCCACTGTTGCATTCCAGCCTCCCATAATGATAAGTTTGTCTTGTCCTTTGACCATGTTTACAGCACATAGTATGTCACAGTACGTTCTTTTCACTTCTTCTCCATCATAAGTTGATGTCCGCATGTAGACTTGGAATATCGCTGTCCACTTCGGTCTTGTGTTCAACTATGCAAGTAATAGTCTTTCGCCTGTTTGTAGGTAACCATCTCCTGTACGTCCGAGCTACTTGCGAAGGGACACTGCGACCTCTTCTCCTACCGGTCGCTCCTCTGTTCATTCTGCGCGTATAACTCTATAGTCGCCATCCCAAAGACCTCACCATGTGGCCATCTCATCTCACTCACTCCTAGTATGTCATTTCTCATTCTTGTTGTTTCCAGCTTCAGGTTCTCTAGCTTGCTACACCTAAGAAGTGTCCGGACAGTCCACGTTGCTATTCGTTTTCTTGTATTCTTCATAACTTCTATGTTATTGGAAGCGTAGACTTCTGCAGGCCCGTCCCGGAGATCAAAATGAGAGCCTATTACGGAACGTTTTATAAAAGTACGCTTCGCGTTCATTTTTTAAGTGAAACAGAACCGCTTTTTCTTGGGATATCTTGCGGATCTTTAACGCGGCGGTTTCCCCACGCCTTCCACATCTTACGCCGTTCACTTGTGAAGAGTTCTTCCGTCTTTAGCAGGGATTTCTCCTTGCAAGGGCTAAAGGGTGACGTAGATACCTAGCGGCTCACCCACTCACCACAGTGGTTATTGGCACTTGGTGGAGTGGGATTCCTTATCCGGGAATCATTCGTCCCTGTGCTCATTAGACTTACGTCACAAACGTTGCCCCCTCCCTACCATAGGGAGATGAGCATAAGGATTTATCTTTCATCTACATTAGGACCAGGTCGATCTATCCTAGTCTTTCCAGTACCAGTCGCTTTATGGGATAATGTGACCAGGGTCGCGTATGCCTAATTTAATTTAATAAAAACTCCTTTTATGTCAAACATTTTACATTTGCTAATTGCTTTCTTCTCTCTCTCTCTCTAATATGTGAGCATCGGAGGGACACAGGATCCTTGTCGTACCCCTTTCATTTTATTTATTGGCTTACTGGTTTTTCCATATTTATAACTACTTCAGCTATTGTATGTAGACTTTTAATAGCACTTATAAGAAGAGTTGGTAACCCCATTATATTCCATGGAATTTCTGTGTTCACTTTATCGAATGCTTTTTCAGAATCCACTAAAGCCCGATGTGTTCCCTATTAACTCTTGCCTCTTTTCTATAAGTTATTGTAGCCTGTAACATTTTGAACAGTTGATTATCCTTCTCTAAAACCTGATCGTTCCTCAGACATTAGTTCTTCCGTGATGTTTTAGATTGTCACACTAGACTAAAAATAATTTTATATGCAGATGACCTTCAGAGATGTCAGAGATGAAGATGAACTTCAGAGGGGAATGTATAAGTTACAAAAATAGCCTCAGATTACAACCTAATATTATCGGTAGATAAAACGAAATTGATGTCTTTTCAGAGCGGACAACCAGCAAGACCTAAAGTTGTCTTCAATAATAAAATCTTGGAGCAAGTACAACATTTAAATATCTGGGACGCAACATCACGTACGAATAAAACTATGGCGTGGACCAACATTTAATAAATTTGTGTCGATATGAGGCACCATCGTAAAGCATTTGCAGAATAAAGTCAGAAACGCAACCCAGCTGAAGTTTTATACAACAATAGCCGACCAGAAACTTACTTATGAAAGTAAAGTATGGGCAACAACAGGACAACATGGTAGTAGCGTACAGGTTGAAGAAATGTGTTTCCTAAGAATAGTGGAAAGTTGTACAAGGGAAGCTCGAAAAAGGAATGAAAATATGAGAAGGCTTTTGGAATACAAAACCAAACAAAAATAAAGGTAAACGGAAAAAGGAAGGAATATATAGACTGTATGTCAAGTTATGTATGGAAGTGAAACGTGGACGATAAATAGTTTAGGCAAAAAGAGAGTAGAAGACTTTGAAATGCATTAGTACAGATGTGTGCTGAAGATTGGATGGGTAGATCACGTAGCTAATGAGGAGGTATGGCGTAGTCTAACTACAAGAAGGGATCGATTGACAGGACCATTGTGAGATATCAAGAGATCACCAATTTAGTATTGGAGGAAAGTGTGGAGGTAAAAATTTGTAGAGGGAGACCAAGAGATGAATACAACAAGCAGATTCAGAAGAATGTGGGATGGAGAAGTTATTTGGTGATGAGGGGGATTTCATAGTATAGAGTAGCAGCATCAAACCAGTCTTCAGACTGAAGACCATAACAGCAACAATGTGAAGATCAGTAAAAATTAGGAAGGATTACAACATGCAAGGAGGTACTCAGTGAGAGATTGCACATAGTTATTGACATGGACTAAACTAACTTCAAACATAACCCTATTTTACTCCCTGTTCCACATTTGTGTCTACGAATTTCAATTTGTGATTAAGGGACATTCGTTGTTTATTTCAGTTTTTAATTCATGAAAAATTCTTCAGTCTCAATGTTTGACAACATGACGTATTTCATTCTCTGTTCAAAAAAAACTTTGTTTTGAAACTTCCTGGCAGATTAAAACTGTGTACCCGACCGAGACTCGAACTCAGGACCTTTGCCTTTCGCGGGCAATAGCTCTACCATATTTTTTTTTTAGCCCTGACCACTTTTTTTTACATATGTATATATACACAAAGCAACAGTTCTTCAAGGTACCAGTTAAACATATACAAATGAGTGTTAGGTAAACAAATTATTAGAATAACATGAAAGACAATAAAATGTAACATATCCTGTTGTCTTTTTCTTTTTTTTTTGTTCCTTTTTTTTAATAATTTGTATTTAACAAACTAAAAGTATATATATAGTCACTATGCAAGAGTTCTTCAACGTACCATACCATTTAAACATATACAAATGACTGTTAGTTAAGCAAAAAAAATAAATAAATAGATTAAAAAGAAAAACATTAAATACAACAAAATATAACATATTCTGTCCTCTTCCTTTTTTTAATTTTTTTTTCGTTTGTTCGATGCATGGGAACGTCGATAAGTGTGTTGCATCATGTTACAGGTAGGCATGGTACACCCCAACTTTGAGGGGGGTCAAGGAAGACGCTGCGGAGATAACCGGCAAAAGTTTGTCGGTAAGACGGTTTTCGGGTGAGGGTGCTATACGCGGTCACAACTTTGTACCAGAAGTCAAGGACTGTATGCGGACCACTTTGAAAGAGGTATTCTAAAGCCTGTCCTCGAAACCAGATGAGGGTATGGTGCTTAGTTAGAGGGTAGTGAAATGTCTGGGGCAACAACAGGATATCCGGGGTTACCGTCGTTGGCGGGGCACGGAGGTAAAAGCCCACGATTAGTTGGATGAGGAGCCATACGTTTTGTTTCAGGGGGCACGTAAGACGGTGCCCGTCGGTGTCTTCGAGCTGACAGTCAGGGCAGAGAGGGGAGGTGGCCAGTCCGATGCGATAAAGTAGACTATTAGTCGGGAATTTTCCATAGACTAAAACATACCAGAGTGCGGACACAGACGACGGTAAAAAGGGTGCATGCACACACCCCCAAAACGTGCGCCAGTTAACGTCAGGATGCTGCAGCACCATGGGGTCGCAAGGGTTGGACAGCATAAACAAACGATAATAATCTTTTGTACGAGGAGGACGGGTGACTGGAAGTTCGGACCGAACGTAGCTGAGTTCTATGAAACAATTGGCGATATGGTACCATATTGGAGAAATAGGTGCTACATTGATCGGTGGATCGAGAGAAGCTGGTCGGAGGATATCTAAGAGACTGCGTGTTAAGGACGGAACCGTCCCCTGCCAGTGCCGCAACAGAGTGTGGACAAAAAATGCAGAAGATAGTGCCCGCACGTTGACTAGTCCGAGACCACCTTTTGCAGGACGCAATGTTAGAGTGTTGTAGCGGACTTTGAAAAGTGCCCCGGCTGACACGAAATATCCAAAGGCTGATTGGATGCGGCGGCCAAGGAGTAATGGCATTGGGAGGATCTGGGTGACGTAAACCAGTTTAGGGGCTACATACATGTTGACATAGGACACACGTTGGACTTGGTTTAAGTTGCGGTGCACTTGACCGCGGACATGGTGCCGAATCGACTGTAAAAGCCGTCGGTATGCCAGTGCCACTGTGCGGTGTGTGGAGCTCGTAAATTCGATACCCAAGTAACGAAGGGTGGTACTGACTGGGAGTGGGCTCGGCACCATAGCCGGGAGGCCGCGCCCAATGTGCATCATAGTCGATTTACGGACATTAAGAATGCTACCAGAAAGACGTCCATACTGATGGATCCATTGGATGGCGTCATTGAGTTCCGTGCAGGAGCAGGTGAGAAAGAGGAGATCGTCCGCATAAGCCCTACAGTGAAAGTTGTAGTCACGCAAAGTGAGGCCCTGCAGTCGAGAGGTAAGTCCAGTGATGAGGGGCTCAAGTGCAATGGCATATAGTAAAGTAGACATAGGGCATCCTTGACGCACAGAGCGGCGTATAGGGATCGGCCCTACAAGCCTCCCATTGACTTGTACCTTCGAGACCGCGGGAAGTAGTAACCGGCGAATGGCATCGACAAAAAGTAATGGGAACCCCATACGTGTCGCCACCATGAGGAGGAATGGGTTTCGAACGCGATCAAAGGCACTAGTGAAATCGACGGATACCAGTGCTGCACGAAGGCGACAAACCGACGCCAGTGCAATGAGGTCACGGCATTCTCCTAGGGTTGTTTGTAAGGTGGCCCCACAACCACGTGCAGTCTGCTCAGGTGAAAGGACCGTAGGTAAGACGGTGGGTATACGCGCTGCTAAGAGGCGTGCATAGATTTTATAGTCTGCATTCAGTAGTGTAAGGGGGCGATATGCAGAGACATGAGACCCTCCCTTCGGTTTAGGCACAGGTAGAAGAATGCCAGTGATGAATTCAGGTGGAATGGGGAAGGACGGAGTAAAGAGTTCCTGAATCATTTCCGTCCAGCGAGGAAGCATTAACGTGGTGAACGCCCGGTAAAACTCCACTGGGGGACCATCTGGTCCGGGTGATTTGTTTTTGGCCCCTTTGTTGATCGCATCTACCACCTCTTCTACGGTGATTGCAGACATCATGGACGTTGACTCCGCTACGGTGAGGGTCCGATCAGCTCGTTTTGTATTATCGCGTTATAGGGGAGAGAGTGTGGCAGATATGATACACGAGTTGGGATGGAAGTCATTACAGCATAGACGTTTTTCGTCGCGGCGAGACCTTTTTACGAAATTTCAGTCACCAACTTTCTCTTCCGAATGCGAAAATATTTTGTTGAGCCCAACCTACATAGGTAGGAATGATCATCAAAATAAAATAAGAGAAATCAGAGCTCGAACAGAAAGGTTTAGGTGTTCGTTTTTCCCGCTCGCTGTTCGGGAGTGGAATAGTAGAGAGATAGTATGATTGTGGTTCGATGAACCCTCTGCCAAGCACTTAAATGTGAATTGCAGAGTAGTCATGTAGATGTAGATGTAGATGTAGATGTAGAGGAAATACGGAGATCATCAGGAATGGGCGTCGCCATCGGTTCATCATCATAAAATTGGCGACAATGTTCAGCAAAGGCAGACACCACCGCCGCCTGTGTTGTGTGGTGAACACCATCGGAGGTCGTGATGTTGGGGACGAAAAGTCGACGTCGATGACTATGGTCGGATGCGGCATGGATTGTGGATGGGGTTTCGTCGTGGAGGAGGTCTTGTCGTCGGGAACGCACCACGACACCCTGTAGTCGTGCAAGTTGAACAGAGAGGGGACGAGCTTTGGTACGTTGTCGTTCCCTATGGGTGTCAGATGATGGAGGGAGCGCATCTTGCTCACGGAGGACGGCGTAGTGAAAATCTGTGATGTCTCTATGCGATGCTGCTGCTTCCTTGTCACATTGTATGAAGGCCTTTCTGATCGCAGGTTTGGCACATTTGAGTCACCAATGGAACGTTGATGTGTACTGCGGAAGGCGTCTTTCGCAAGACGCCCATGTAGTGGCAATACATTGTCGGTAGTGTGGATCATTAAGGAGGGAGGTATTAAGCTTCCAGTAACCTCTGCTGTGCCACACTGACTTAGGTGGCAGAGCCAGGGAGCAAATGACGGCGCAGTGGTCCGAAAATGCAACGGCCACCGTTCAGATTGGGCGACGTCATTGCCAAGGTGGGCAGAGACATAAAACCGGTCCAATCTGCTCGCAGAATGTGCTGTATAATGGGTAAAACCGGGGGTATTGCCATGAATTTTCTCCCAAACGTCCACTAGATGAAAATCTTCGGTTAAGGTGAGAAGCGCCGGGCACGGCGAATAACCAGGCATTTGGTCCTTCGGATGGAGGACACAGTTGAAATCGCCTCCCATGATAAGGCGATCATAGCGTCCAGAAAACAGGGGCGCCACGTCATGTCCGACGAAAGTAGACCACTGCTGACGGTTCGAGGAGCCAGACGGAGCGTAGATATTGATGACGCGCGTGTCGAAGATGGTAACAGCCATGCCTCTTCCACAGAGAAGGATTGTGGTGTCCTTGAGTGGGATTCCTTCGCGTATGTAGAAAGCCACTCCACGCCCTGATTGATCACATGTGGACGTGTATGAGTCGTAGCCGTAGACTGGTGGTAGTGTGGCAACGCGTACTTCCTGAAGAAGGGCGACGTCGACGTCAGAAGCCCGAAGCATGTCACATAGGAGTTGCAGCTTGGGTGCAGTGCCGATCATGTTGATGTTCAGTGTGTCAAACCGGTACGTTTGTTTCAGCGGTGGTGGATGCGCATCTACCATCACCAAGGGAAGTAAGAGGAGGGCACCGACAGGAAGTGCCGTCCCATCAGCTGCTGTGCCTTGCTTTTGATGTTAACAAGCAGCCTTGTCCGGCGGAGGCAACTCATTCAGAGGAGGGGCCTTCCCTTCCTCAATCTCGTCGACCCATGCTCCTGTGCCATGGGTCCGTCCAATGTCCATGGGAACTGCGTCGTGGTGAGAGAGATCTGGAGTTGTCGGCGGGGAGACAGGCGTCTCAACCGGCGCTCCGATCGGTGCATTGTGCGTGGCGACCTCCATAGTGGTCCCGTCCTGCGAAACGTCTTGTTCATCGTGAAAGTTGTCCACCGACCTCTGCGAGGAAATGTCGGCTGGTTGGGTGTCGTCTTCGTCGGCGCGGGTGGCGACGCTTTGAGAGCCCGTGGGTGAACGGCGACGGCGTTTGCGCCTACTTGGCGAGCGTTGTTTGCGCACGTGTTCCTCAGTGTCGGACGACGGCAAGGAAGAGCGTCGACCTGGTTCGAAGGCGTCGGTGGGTACAATGAAATTGTCAAACAGGTGTTGTGAAGAAGTACTGTTCTCCTCAGCGTCCGGTGCGGGAGCCTGTTCGGCGGCAAGGTCGTCAGGTGGGGCGTCCACACCGTCCATAGGTGACTGGGGCGGTGGGACGTGCCGATCGGGAGGACCGGGCGACGGACTGGACGAAACTGTAGACGTGCCAAGAGCCGCTGCGTAAGTGACCGGTAGGGCGGTCATCGTGGGTGTGACGGACGCTTCCGACAACGGGAGCTGCGCGACACGTCGTTGAATGCATTCAGACCGTAGGTGACCTTCTTTTCCGCAACCGGAACAGGTTCGAGGTTGGCCGTCGTACATTATAATGGCACGGCAGCCTCCGATACGTAGATAGGAAGGCACGTGTTTCTGCAACTCGAAGCGGACCTGTCTATCACCATATAGAACGGGAGAGGTCTGAAATTATACCCATCGTTCGGCGACATGTTCCAGAACGTTGCCATAGGGACGGAGCGCCTCGATGACGACGTCTGCAGGTACTTCGAACGGCAGTTCGAAAATCCTTATCGTCCGTGTGCCGAGACCTGCGTGATCGACGGTAACGGGTCCGACGTTGCCGTCGAAATGACAGAAGCGCAGTCCACGTTTGGCCTCTTGAAGCACCTTGTCGCACGCCGCATCGTTGATCATTATGACGTAGACGGTACTGCTAACTATCTACAAGTGGATACCAATTACATCGGTTAGTGGTGTTTTAACTTCATCGCAAATAAATCGTTCTATCTCCAGGGCCTTGGGTTGGGCAAAGTCGGAACAAAAGTTGAAACGTAATGTCTTCTTCCGATAGTTGTGCGCCATGGTGGTCTAGAAGGGAAAACGGCACTTACAGCGGCCGAAGTAAACACAAACACACCGTGCGCGCCTCGCCCGCAGCGCTCTGGCGCGTGACCGCCTCGCAGCACTGCCGGCGGCAGACAGCCAATTGAGCTACCCAAGCACGACTCACGCCCGGCACTCATAGCTTTACTTCTGCCAGTATCTCGTCTCCTACCTTCCAAACTTATCCTACCTTCCAAAAGTATCCTTTCTTTCAGGAGTGCTAGTTCTGCAAGGTTCGCAGGAGAGCTTCTGTAAAGTTTGGAAGGTAGGAGACGAGATACTTGCAGAAGTAATGCTGTGAGTACGGAGTGTGAGTTGTGCTTCGTTAGCTCAGTTGGTAGAGCACTTACCCGCGAAAGGCAAAGGTCCTGAGATCGAGTCTCGGTCGGGCACACTGTTTTAATCTGCCAGGAAGTTTCATATCAGCGCACACTTCGCTGCAGAGTGAAAATCTCATTCTGGAAGCTTTATTTTGATTGTTGAAAACTGCTGCAGACGGATTTGAACGATTTTCTAAATTTTTACACTTTCTACCTTCAATGCATAAATTCATTGCCCGTATTGTGAAAACGTGAGACGTCAAAGACTTTTGCAAAACTTTTTAGTCGGGTGATTGAATTGTTTCTTTGAGTGAAAATCAGGTACGTTAAACAGTCTGAAGTGATGTGGATGAACGGAAGCATACCACCTGTTCTTCACCTGCAAAAGTAGCGCTCTGTGTGGACAGCTTTTCGATAACTGAAATGAAATGTTGTCCCATGCTTCTTGACAGAGTTGGGGAACGATGCGGGAGACCAGCACCGCCGTACTAGACAAGGTCGTAATGGAGGTGGTATGCCATTGCCTTCCTCCGACGTTAATTGGGATAAATGATGATGATGAAGACAACACAACAGCACCCAGTCATCTCGGGGCAGGTGAAAATCCCTGACCTCAACGAGAATCGAGAACGCTACCACGAGCGGCGGACCTTTTGATGAATAAAATTTAAAAAATTGTATTAATATTTGCAGGGGTGAAGCGAATGGTACTTTTCCCACTTCTCATTTCTGTACCAACGAAATGAAATATTAACTATCGGCATAAAAAATTAAAATAGGAGTATACTTTAGTCTCGTCACTTTTAGCCCACAGTAGTATATCGCTCGTTAGTGACTGCTCTTCCCTCCTTAGTAACGAAAGGCAACAGCCAAAACGAGATTGGTGGTTAGGTACTTACCTGTTCTTAAGAAAACAAGGATTGGGCACCGTTATTAGTTCGCTAAATAGTGGGCTTTGGAGTTCGACATCATGTACGTTATTCAGCAGAAAGAGGTTTGGAAGACATTAAATCCCTCTTGAATTCGACTCGGCGCGCGCTATAAACTCTGAAACGGCAAACTGGAACAGGCCTGCCACGTTAAGAAAAATGCCATCTTCCCCGAAAGAAACGTTAGGTAAATTCAATCCCAAGTGTTCTCAGGCGAATCACAGGCCTCGCCGGGGATAATTCAGTCTCGGAATTAATTAGGAAGTTGCAGTCGTTTAACGAATTGATCCGGTGGAAATTATTGCGTCTTCAAACTGGCGAACTTCTGCCTGTGTTCCGCAACTGCCGTCCGCTAACTTCGAGGCAGTCTTAATTGTTGGTGGGCCCTGCTGCTGGTCGCTCGGAATCCCGGGAAAGAGGAATTCGCGGCGGTAGTTGTGTCTGCAGGCAGGCTGGCGGGAGGGTGGGTGGTGGGGCGGGTGGTAGGCGGAGGGTCTGCAGAACGGTTGCGGATAATGTCTGCCGATGGAGAACGTCGTTCAGGTCCGGCGAACGCGGTGGCGCCTATTAATGTTATTTATGTCTAAGAGATGCCTTACATGATCCTAATTTTGTCTTTGGTACTAGTATCCACCAGTAAATATGTAAGACCCACAGTTCCTTACAGATCAGGGATGGCGGTTATCGCTGAAACAACCGGTTTTCAATTGCATCGCTTTTCTTCAACGCCAGTTTAGCCGCACTGTTAAAATTGCTCGGAAATAACCCAATTTAGATTTTTTATTACTGTTATTTCCTGTAGTAGACCTAAAAATCTAACAAAGACTGACAAATTTTGAGTACCTCAGTTTCAAGATGCAAAGAATGAAAATATTAAATTAAGGGGGTAGTACGTCAAAGTGGCTGACTTGGAGCAAGAGAGGCACCACAGGACATTTTAATTTCCACTGTCTATACTTTTACAAATAAATTAATAAAACTTTGGCAGCATGATCAGGTAGGGTTCAGGATTGACGCTCATAGCAGTGGAAGTTCAAAAATATAACAAAATATATATTTTTTACATGTGAAATGTCATCATTATTTCACTTAATATTGGCTGCATTCGTTACTATAGGTACACTTTTCTCCATAAGTAAGGGAGATTCTTCGGTGAATTTTGCAGAACATACAAACCGTTCTTACAGGTGTATGAAACTCTAGAATTGTCCAAATCTATTAAAAACTGTGCTAAGAATTGAGATAATTAACCATAAAATTTGTGTTTTTTCTAAACATGTAGTTTAAAATGTAACAGCTTATTCATTTTTTCAAAAATTAAATAAATGCTAGAGTTGCATACACCTGTACGTATGGTTTGTATGCTGTGCAAAATTCATTGAAGAGTCTCTCTTAGTTGTAAAGAAAAGTGTACCTATAGCAACAAATGCAGCCAATAGTAAGTGAAAAAATGATGAAATTTCACGCGTAAATTTTTTTTTTTTTTTTTTGTACTTTTGAACTTACATTGCTATGAGTTTGAATCCTGAATCCTTCCTGGTCGTGCTGACAAAGCTTTATGAATTTATTTGTAATAGTATTGACAGTGGAAATTAAAATGTCGTGTGCCCCTCTCCTGCTCCAAGTCGGCCCGATTGACGTCCTACCCCCCTAAAATAGGCAAATAAAAGAAAATCTAGTTCGCCCACCATTCTTTGTTTTTCTCTAAAACTTATAAGTGGTTGACTACTACAAAAAATAATCAATTTTCTCATACAGATTCTAATTTCTTTGAAACTGTAGTGATCCGACCTGTTGTGCTGACATTTATGAACAGCATTCGACGGGGCGGTTTGCAGCAGCGAAACGGTGGCCCACATACAGCTGTTGTAACCCGACGTGCTCTACAGAGCATCGACTTGTTACCTTGCCCTCCTCGGTCACCAGACCGATCTCCAGTCCAGCACACACAGGTATGAAACATCGTCCGTCGCTACATCAGCGTCATCCACAAAAAGTACTAGTAGTTCCTGTACCGACCGACCAAGTGCATGAGGCACGGAACTCTATATCGCGAACAGATATCCGGCACCTTTACAGCACAGTGCATACATATTTTGATGCCTGCTTTCAATATTCTGGTGGTTACCGCGGTTACTGATGTACCACAATATCACACTTCCAAACGCTTACGTCGCGTTCACATTAACGTGTGTTCTTGCAATGTTCATCACTCTACACTAATTAGTTTTTCATGTTGCGGCATTTCCCCGTTAGCGTATACTGGGCCGATGAAGCTTCTCTTCACTTGCTAACTTCATTTCTAATTATTCTTCTACTTTCAAATTATGGATTGTCCGATCACAAATGTTGAAATAGAACGTCTGCTTCTAGTTACGAGCCGGCCGGTATGGCCGAGCGGTTCAAGACGCGTCAGTCTGGAATCGCTCGGCCGCTACGGTCGCAGGTTCGAATCCTGTCTCGGACATGGATGTGTGTGACGTCCTTAGGTTAGTTAGGTTTAAGCAGCTCAAAGTTCTAGAGGACTGATGACCTCAGATGTTAAGTCCCATAGTGCTCAGAGCCATTTGAACCATTCTATTTATGAACAGACACTACAAAAAATGGTTCAAATGGCTCTGAGCACTATGCGATTTAACTCCTGAGGTCATCAGTCGCCTAGAACGTAGAACTAATTAAACCCAACAAACCTAAGGACATCACACACATCCATGCCCGAGGCGGGATTCGAACCTGCGACCGTAGCGATCACGCGGTTCCAGACTGAAGTGCCTAAAACTACACGGCCACAAAGGCCGGCGCAGACACTACAAATGTTTTTACTACCGATCTGAATATTGCCGTATAATCAACTGAAAACAGATATCAGTTAATGTTATTCACTTGTCACATTGGCTAATAAACCATTTTTTAAATTTATTCTGTGTAAACCTTTCAGATCCTTTGTCTCCATCCTGGCTATCTCAGGAATTAACACGAAAGAATTCGCTTAATACCTGGTGTGTGCTGTAACAGAAGACGATACTTTTGCGGCGACAAAACCATAACTTTTCGGGGAAAAATAAAGGACTTGTTTGGAGAAGTCGTTTCATTGCAAAAATTCACAATGGATCAGTATTGATTAATACGAATCCCGTTCTTGCATGATCTTTTTCCGGCCGCAGGGATGTCGGAGATCTGATGTTTTACCGGTTTCCTGATATTCACGTTAAACTCGTGAAATGGTCGTACGGAAAAATCCCCACTTCATCGCTACCTCACAGAGGCCTTGTCGCGCGGCGGCTATAACACTACGGTCTGACTCTTTCAAATCTCAATAAGCTGTCATTGCAGCAGCAGTATCCTATCTAACTACTGCGCCAGACACTTGTGCTATATACGCCTCGCTGACCGCAGTGCCGTATTTTACCGGTTTACATCTCTCAGTATTTGAATACTTATGCCTATACCAGTTTCTTTCGCGCTTCTGTGTAACTTCCGACGAAATAAAGCACTTCGAGGATGAATTACCTTTTAACCAATAAGATCGGCATATAAGGGATGATCTTTAATCTTTTATAGACACTGCCTCATTTCTCCAAAACAGCTTTCTTTTATCAACTAGCACTGTATCGCAATTAGCCTCACCGTGAAGGCTAATATGTGTGTCATGTTCCAGATTATACGGTGTTAAATTAGCAACGAATGCCCGCGATCACGGCCAATGCAAACTATAACACAGAACCTGCAAAAAGAGAACGTCGTCGATGAGATGATAATATTATTAAAATATTGTGAATATGGATGGGGATAGGATGCACGAGCCAATGGCATGCAGACGACATCATATATGTGCAAATCAGCCCGTCACTCATACGTGCTGAACAGAGATCGGGCTGAGCGAAGTCCTTTGGCGCAGGAGACGGAAATTTCATTTGCACAGACTCCTCTGCTTTAATTCAGTGAGCAGCAGACCGTCAGAAGAATTTGTCTACCATCCGCCAGTGCAGTTTATTTTCAAAGAAGCCCTGACTGGTGGAAGCATGCAGATAGATTAATATATCAAGGAGAAATTTTCGCTGATTTGTTAGAGATAAAATTTATTCAAGGTTTTCTACAGACATTTACTCAATTTCGTTACATGACGAGTACATTGACTCTGAAGACACTACACATACAGTAGAATGTATTACAAACGAATGTTAGTAAGTTATTGCAGAGTATTCTATGCGATCAGTGCAGTGCTAACCTAGCTGTCTTCTGTTTGATAGTGAATTTTGAGGATGTGTGAATGCAGACAAAACATGTAAAAATCATTCAGTTGTTCCGCTCAAAATGAATTAATACGAACACTGTAGTGATTTAGAGAAGGATCATTCTGTAGGGCAATATAAGTATAGTTATTTCGTTATAAATAGTCCCCATAAACTACTTTCACTCACATTCACAGCTAACAATGCTGCTAGAGCTCAGTTAGTATGCCTAAGGAGATGTACCAAGATCGTTGGCTCAAGAATAGTGCAGCCGTCAAACATCCTTTCCAAATATCTGAACAAAATATTTCTACGTAGGCAGTAATAAAACATTTTTTGCTTCTCATTTGAAATAAAGATGGACATATAAAATTAGGACGCACAGATCCATGTCTTAGATCTCTGATTATTTATATCTCTGATTATATTCCTAAGGAATGCTGTTTAGATACAAGAGATTGTAACACTATAGTAAGATGATAAATAATTTTCTTCTGATTAAATATATTTGACATGAAGTGTAATCTCTGTAATAAGTGCCCTGTGATATGTTGTAATATGTTTTGACTTTCTTCCACAACCTCTTTGGTTGTATTTAGAAATGAATAGTTTTGTTTAATTAATTTTATGTTGAATTGTCAGTATAAACAAAACTGTTTTCTTTACAATGTTTGTCTGCTGCTCTGTAATTACTGCTCCTCACTCAGGATTCTTAGTTCTTTGTGTATAAAAGAGGTGTTGTGGTTCCCCTGTGGAACGGAAATTATGTAGCACGCGTAAAATGTGGTGGGTGCAAGTGAAAAGATGGATAAGGTAGTCAGCCGGATACTAGCTACCGAACAGTTGGCAGCTAACGGTTGAGAAATGCATTGTGCTGGTGCCGAGGGAGACTTTTAGTGCTTGTTTTCAAAATGTCAAAGCCTCGGCTGGGCTGATGGATTAATTATTATGCTCTGTTACTGGAAATAATCTTAAAAATCAGAGGAACGTTGCTATGAAGAATATGACAGAGTATACTTCTTCCAACAGCAAGTCCACATACCATGATGTACTCGCCACCACATTGCGCAATCACTGTTACGGAGAGGAGGAATTATAGAATTGTAAAGCGTGGCATCAGCACATTTAACGTGTAAAAAGTACAAGGTAACTCACAACAAAATTTATAAACTTACCTTGACTTGTTCCCAATCATAAAACCACTTAAGGTCCTCTCCGTGTGAATTATGACTTCCGAGTGTCCATGTTGTGAAAAATGAAAGTCATAAACCAAAACAGTTATTAAATTATTTTTATTTGAAATTTATTAAAAAGGAATATTTAAATTTGCTGTGGAATTTGGTAAATTTGAGGGAGGTAGTGAGTGTAGTTCTGTAAAATCTTCCCAGTACTGGAGATATCTCAATTTCAAGTTTTGTGGACTTACAAAATCATTTGCTTAATTACTGATTTTAAAGTAAAAGAATGTGATGATGACGAACAGACAACAAACCATTTTGAAGTTAGTTTCGTTAAATGTTATTAAAGATTGGCTTGAAATGATTTTCCTGGTAAATAAAATTGTTGTGCATCCTGTTAAAAGAGAACCAAAGGGGAGTCAATGTTCATAAAAATGTACCAGTTTGCTTGTTTGCTTTATAACTGTTTCAAAGATTAAAGCCTCCTCCCTCTCCCCCCCCCCCCCCCCCCCCCCCCGCCGGTTGAAAGTTGCTCAAAATTTATAAAGTTACTACATGAAAAGAAATGTAGCTGGTCTTGAAATTTGTGTTGAATTTTATGCTTATTGTATGTGTGAAGAGGTGTATTACCAGTTTATGGGCACCCACTTGTTACTTTGTACCTACTGTAGGTAAAGATACAAGAAATAGCATTATTTATGAAATAAGTTACTTCATTCCTTTTAAAGAATAGGGTGATTATCTATACAAGTGAACTTTTTTTAAATTTGTGCTGTGTAGTAAGTATCTCATTAAATTACACTAGGTCCATGCACAAATTGCAGTCTAGTATTGACTTGCGTTTATAGTGTTAATGAAGTTGCTGATACTGACAAAGTATTTAATATTAAAGAGCGTAACAGTGTTTGTTGTGTTTGTGAGGACAGGTTTGTTTTACTATGACTGTTAGCACGCACTTTACCATTTTTATATGCTTGTGACTGGGTTCATTGCGTTTTCGTATGAGAGAAGTAAAGGCTGTGTCTTTCCACTAAACTTTGCTTATTTCTTTTACTCTGAAAGGAAATGTTACATATTTCCATGCCTAATTAGGATGGTGACCGCATTCTTTATCATTTGAGCAATCTGATTAATGAAAACATAAATAGGATCTGTTTCTTGTTGCGTATGCACGTAAATTCCATTAAATATCCGATAGGCTACACGCTTTAGACATTTCACGGTCAAAACTACAAAATCCTTACAGAGGGTAACGTTGTACTACTTCTATATACCATAACTGGTTAACAAAGCAGTGATAGTGTTACATGATGAGCCTTAAACTTATAGTAGTTGAACAAGAAAAAGTATTTGTTGAATTAAAAAAACGATTTCCATAAGTAAGTCTTCACCGAACTACACTGTCGGAAGAAAAACCACAACACCAATAAGTTGTGCGACATAAACGAGAGTTGTTAGGCGTGTTTATACAAGATGGTGTCTTTTCAGTTTCGCGCTAGTAGCTTAAGAGTGGCGCTAAAGCGACAGTAAGAGAGTGCAGATCAGCTTTGCTGTAAATACGCACTGCAGCGATCGTGAGCGCTAGTTGTCTGTGAGCTTAGACATGGTGAGTTGGTGCTAGTCAAAATGCCTTTAATGCAACAAACACGCCATCATAAACAATTCACTGAGTTTGAACGAGGTCTTGTAATAGGGCTACGAGAAGCTGAATGTTCTTTCTGCGATACTACTCGAAGACTTCGAGGAGTCCACACGACCTCGTGGCACTGGCGAAACGGAAGAGCATCGTGTTCGGCGTATGGCTCTGGCGCATCGTACTGCATCTGCAGCGGAAATCTGAACAGCAGTTGGCACCACAGTAACACAAAGAATTGTACCAAATTGATTATTTTAAGGACAGCTCCGAACCAGACGTCCTGTTGCGTGCATTTCACTGACACCAAACCACCGCCATTGGCCACTTCAGCGGTGCCAGCGAGATATCATTGGATGGAAGGGTGGGGTTCTGTTATGTTTTCTATTGAAAGTTGGTTTTGCATCGGCGCACATAAAGGCCGTGTGGTGGTTAGAAGCAGGCCAGCTGTGGGCCTGCAACTAACACCTCCGAGAAAACAAAGCCAACCAACAGGTGTTCTACGTCAGCGTAACGTCACGACAAGAGGCCCAATATGGCGATAGTATATTGCTGTGAGTGGATTGCTTTCGGGTGTCGAGCTGTGAGTTCCTGAAACTGTTGTTATTTTGATACATCTCTTTCACCACCGCAAAGTACTTGTCCGTTACACTATGGTGAATAAATGCTGTGTACTGGCCTCCACTGGCAACTACCGGACTGGGAAAAAGATACCTGTGTTCATATTTCCAAAGGACGCTGAACTGAGGAACAAGTGGACACATGCTATTGGATGGCAGAACTTCACTCCCTCTGAACATTCACAAACAATAAGTGTGTCGGCCAACACAGTGAACAACGCTTAATCGCAAGGACTCAATACAGAGTCACACTTCGATTCGCTCTCGACAGAGGTGCTCTCCCAGTGAATTACTGAGGAGAGACTTGTTCCTCGCTCCAAGAGCGACAACGGAACGGCGCCTCTCCACGCCAGATGTGAAGGGCTATATCTTTCGATCTCTTACATTACTCCTTCAGCTCAAGGCGTCAGAAATATAGTATGCCAATCAGCATTGCTCTTCTAAAACGGGAGAATGACGTTTCGTTTAAGGTGAGCAACCCGGAAATCTGTAGTATCGGCGTTTGCTGTCTGCCTGTGAAAATCTCTGAAACTGCGTGCTATGTGTAAAGAATGCATAGGTTGGACGCTCCCACACAATGTAGCGGAATTTGCTTTTAAGCCGAACACGGGGTCGGTCGCCATTTACTGGGGCACATGCTGTCTGCTCCACGGGTGGCCAGGTTGACACATGCTCTGAATGGACTGGCGTCCCTGTGTGTGGTCAGCCTCTCTCAAACTAAAAGCTCCTGTGACCGTCGTGTCTGGAGTGTACGTGTGTATGCCAGCTCAAGTATTTCAACCCCGAAGCGCACTTGTTTTGTGTATATTGTTTACAAGAATTCATACAACATTGACTTTATCTATATTGAGTTTGCGTTGAAATAAAGTGTCTTGATGTGTGGAATATCATTGTGAGGGCGGAATATGTAAGCAATGAAGGTCAGGAGACCATGACGTCTTACATACCTCCCTCCTTCTGACAAAATGTTTGTCTTTGGTTTGTCAGTGCCGAGGAAAACATTGACAAAAGTCAGGCAAAAACTGTTCTTTCAGATTTTCCAATAAACTTTTCTCGGCCATTCTTAACAATATTTTTTTTCTAATGATTCCTTTATAGCTATTGTTTCTATTTTTTAATTCTACAATTTACGTTCAGTTGTTAGGCAAATATAGACTTTACAAAGGTTGTTATTCTTTGTCGTTGCCAGTATGTGTCTCTGTTTTTCTTTTTCATTTCGAAAAATTGTTTTTACAATATTAATTTTTCTAAACTTGTTAGTGTACAGTGTATCATATTTTAGTGTGGTCATATCTTTTATTTAGTGAAGCTTCGCGTAAATGTTCCCAAAAGCTCCGTTGTGTTACTTTGTTGCATTTATTTAGGCATTATCTTTTTTCTTTATGTACAACTTTTTTTTTTGTACGAATGAAGGATCATTCCCTCTTAATTCTATCCTTGCTATTAATATTATTAGCCCAAAAATGTGTTTTTGAATATTACTTAAAGAAGAAAATTCCTACATAAATCCTTTTCTAATTTTATGTATAAAAGAAATAAATAGACTTTCATTGAGTTGTGAGATTATATAACTATACTAAGTAAGTTTCTTCACAAAAGGTTTAAGGTATCTATAAATTGTGGATTTTACATACATAATAAAAATGATTACTTTTACAAGAAAGGAAAAAGGTACTTCCACAAATATATTATTTTCTTACCTCTACATTTGTGTTTCATGAAGTTTTTTTCCCTTTTTGCTGCGTTAGTTTCTGTGCTCGATGATCCCCACTAAAATACTGGTAGGCGTCGACTCATTTGTATGGGTGTCACAGATTATGAGAGAAGCACTCTAGCATGCAATGTCGGGTCTTACTTGTTGACATTGTCATCATGGAGTATTACTATTAACTGATGATGCTGACTGTGGTTTACTGCATAAACAATGATGTCTTGGTACTCCTTTGCTGTCACAACTGAGACGGTATGGCTGTTCGATGATTGTAGTTGACTACCCAATATTGTGCTGTGACGTCTTGGTACTTCAAACCTAGTTTGGTATGGCAATTTGATGATGTGGTAGGGAGAATACTGTTCACTTTGCTGAATCTATTTCTAGATAATGTTGGTTAGTACTACTTAATATTCCGTTTGCCGTTCACTTGTATTTGTTTGACGATTCAAGGTTTATTTTTGGAGAGGTGGTCGTAGTAGTTGCTATGCCTCAAAGTTCATGGAAAGACGTTTGTAGCAATTTGCTTTGTAGGATAGGAAAGAAAGGTATCTTGCTGTGTTCTGTCCTTCTTCATCTTGCATCTTCTGTTCTTCTCTTCTTTCTTGCATTCTTCTGTTCTTCTTTGGCTAGGAATATGTGAATTTTAGAGTAGGAGTGATATAGGATTTGTAGGATCAGACTGCCTTTCCAACTGTTACTAAATGAGTTTGTAGATCTTCGTTATTTTTTGAACCTTCACTGTCGTCTCGTCATATTATGATTCTCCCCACGCTCTTCTGTTGTGTAGCAATGTCGTGACATACTAAATGTCCGTGCTGTGCGTTGACCTCCTGAAGTTCAACCTGGTGGCAACCTGCACTTCCAGTGTGGCGTAGGCCTTCATGTAGTTGTTATTGCCCTAAGTTCTTTCTCAACATGTCTGTACCCTCCCCGTCGCTATCTCGAAGCATCTGGTGTTAAGGGAGCTGGTGACTGGTGTTGGTGGCGATGCCACCCTGACTTGTAGAAATATTTACAATTTTTTGTTTTACGTAAATTTGTTATTTACAAAAAACTCTGATTTTATTTAATGCAAATATTTCTGATAATGACAAAAATTATTGTATGTATATATGATTTTTTTCTTTATTCTAATTATGTCCTACTACATATTCATTCTTTTAATTGTTGTGTACCACTTATTGTTTGTGTGCATGTTGTAGTGTACTTGATACTACAAGAGATTGTTAATGTGTATCGTGTCTCTTTTTCTTTTAATTAATGTGTTATTTTGTTGATTCTTAATTTTTTTTATTTAGCGGTTAATATAAGATATGGTAGACGTTAGTTTGCCTAACCTCTCCCGCAACTTCAATATTTACGTTTTGCAGTATTCGGTGGCCTAACTTCTACATCTGGTTTCTCTTTGCTGTGTTGTTCTTGTCTGTGTGGACCATAATTTCCTCGGAAATTTTTCGCGCCCTGGTCTCGCCAGTTGCTGTTTCTAACATCGTGGCCTCTTTCAAAGTACCCTTGACCGTTGGCCTTCTGATTCCTAAACCCATATCCGCAACTGTATGAGTGTCCATTACCGTTCCTATTTCGGAACCAATTATTCTGGTTATCGTTTCTATGCCAATTGTCTCCATTGTGCCACTGTCCTTGTCTGTTAAATTGCCTGAAATAACTGGTGTTAGGATTATGATTATTTTTATTATTATTGGAATATTCGTTCCTAGTCCTCTTCTTTTGCTGTTCCCTTTCCTTTTTTCTTTCACCTCGTCTTCTTTAAACATAAATTCAAGTTCCCGTAAAACCTCTTTGAATTCTTCGGTATTTTCATTTTTTCCTACTGTCGCCTGTTAATACTTTACCGGTAATATCATTCTACAAAGACGTATCAGCTCTCTGTTTCTGTATGGTTTGTCTAGGCATTGATTCTTTTTGTCCATTGTATCAAGAATTTTACCACGCTTTTCTCTCCTGAGTTTTCATATGGTGTCATCTGAAGTAACTCGTATTTAATTTTGTTTTGCGCCTCCTTAGACCAATATCTTTCGGGAAATGCTGTTCTGAACTGTAGGTAAGACGTACTGGTAGCCGCGATATTTTGCATCACCTCTGCTACTGTCCCTGACATGTGTGCACAAATGAAGTCAAGTTTGTGAGCTACGTTCCAATGGTTTGGTAAGCCTACTTGAAACTGGTCGATGAATGTGCGTGCATGCAAGCTACCTCCTTCTTCCATGAAATGTTGAAGTTTTCTAACTGTAACGAAGTGGTCTGTATCATATCTACTCGTAAATCCGGTTTGTGTCTGATTCATAGACTCAAATAATCTGCCACTGCTTGTGTCGTGTTTATTCTCTGGTAATCTACTGCCTGTCTGCCTATTGTCAATTTCCTGACTCATATCCGCGTCATATCGTATCATTGGTGAACAAAAGTGTTGTTCGTGTGTTTCTACTCTCGTCGTTCGTGGTATAGTACCTGGGCTGCTATTATGTTGTGTCGTTGGATTTACTGGTGCAGTTGCCTGTCTTTCGATTGCTATCGGCTGGATGTATGGGTTCCGTTTATCTAGGTACTGTGCCTGGTCCTGTGGCATGTCATGTATTACTTTAATCGGGGTTTTCTGTTTCGATTTCTGCGCGAGTGTTACGTCTAGCCTTGGTTCTACTTGAACTTTCTTAGACGGCGCGTGTAGGTGTACTGAATTAATGCTTGATGCGTCAGTCGTTTCGCTACAGGTGCAATCGGTCTCGATCTTTTCTTCGGAAGTTTGTATCAACTCTGTTCGAAGCTCTTCAAATTGATCTTTGTTTTTATGTTCTATTTTATTGATCCGCTGATCAAATTTTTTCAGTGCAACCTTTGCGATCTTGCTTTGAATTGCTTGTTCTTCCGAAACTTGTATTGCTGTTAGAGTGGTTTTTTTCGTAAAACGTTCCACCTTTTTGTCAACGTTTACGATGTCCAGTTGGAATTTGTCCACGTCAGTGCGTAATTGCTGCTGACCTTGTGTTAGTACCTGAATTCTTTCTCTAGATTCTTTCGCGTCTTTGTTTATCTGAGTGATCTATCAATTCTAACGATCCCTTCTTCCATCTGAATTTTGACCTGTTGACTCTGTGTCTTTATCTCTTGTCTCAAGTTCTGATTATCCTGTTTCAATTCCTGATACTGTTTTGTCATCTGTTTATTAATATCCTGATTCTGTTTCGTCATACTAGCGTTCATTTTTTGTAACATCTCTATGATCGCGTCGTGACCTGTAACACTATCTTCTGCTAAACAATGAATTCTCGATCTATTGTTTTCCACTCGGCCAGTTACGTCGTTCACTGGGCTATGCTGTGGCGTTTCTAAATTTGATAACTGCAATAACCCGTGCTGTCTGTGTTGAGGACTTGTTGCGTTTGACATTGAAACCTTACGAGGCGCAAACAACTCCGCATTCTGCCCTCTCTGTTGTGTATGTCTTGTGTTTGCAGGTACAGTTGCATCTGTTACGTAACCTTTTCGTGGCGCTCGTAACTCCGCAAAATTCTGTGTCTGCTGTTTGGGCATATTTAGAATGTGTACGATAGGTTCGACGTATTCTAAATGTTCCCCCTCTTCCTCACTGTCTACTTCTCTCTGAACGTTAGCTAACTGCCGGTTCACTGACTGTATTGACGCGTATTCTGTCCCTGCATATGCGGCAAACAAACGCGTTTCCTGTGCTAGATACACTACTAATCTTTGCCATTTCCTACATGGGCTGTCTATTTCTGGCTCAGAATGTGCCCTACCTGGAATTTCATAATCTGGAAATCCGATGTTCCCGTCCCCTCGATTCCCATCTGTCTGATCTGTCTCAATTTTATGTCAGTCTAAATGAGCCTGCTTATTCTGGAGCTCCCCTACTGCCCCATTCTCTGATTCACTGTCTGTCCTATTCTCAGGTTCACCTTCTGTCCTGTTCTCAATAAGCTCGTTTACTTGCTGTCTATTTGGTTGATTCTCCCCCAACATGTCTACTTGCTGTCTGTCACGTAACCTTTTGGCTTGCGCTCTCGTTAACATGGAAATTTGTAAGTAGGCTGTATAGGTTTTTTTTACTGGTAACGCCACATAGCGCTCTGTATGAAAAATCACTGGCTGTGCTGTGTGCAGTCTGTGGCTGTTTGGCATTGTTGTAATACTCGCCATTGTAGTGTTGGGCAGCTGGATGCTAACAGCGCATAGCGTTCCGCAGTTGAAGGTGAGCCGCCAGCAGTGGTGGACTTGGGGAGAGAGATATGCGGATTTTTGAAATTTGTATGAATTGGTGTCATGAACTGATATATATATATATATATATATATATATATATATATATATATATATATATATATATATATATATATATATTGACTATTAAGGTAAATACATTGTATGTTCTCTATTAAAATCTTTCATTTGCTAACTATACCTATCAGTAGTTAGTGACTTCTGTAGTTGAATCTTTTATTTAGCTGGCAGTAGTGATGCTCGCTGTATTGCAGTAGTTCGAGTAACCAAGATTTTTGTGAGGTAAGTGATTTGTGAAAGGTATAGGTTAATGTTAGTCAGGGCCATTCTTTTGTAGGGATTTTTGAAAGTCAGATTGCGTTGCGCTAAAAATATTTTGTGTCAGTTTAAGCACAGTCTTGTATAATTGTTCTAAGGGGACGTTTCATATGTCGACCCTTAGCCGAGGATACCTCACTGGTATCTTCTGATTTTTTCTTGTAGTTTGTGTAAATAGTGTAGCTTTTGTTTATTGCTAGCGCGTAATCATAGAGAGAATTTCCTTTGTAGTTGCGGTCTTTCATTGTTGTACAGTAAAATAGTTGTGGCATGCATGTAGTTTTGCACGAGGTATTTCGCAGCTGCGCTTGCAATTAACTAGATATTATTCTCAGTGCTATGTCAATGTGTTCTCTTATTTTTTCTCTTCAAATTGTGCTTTTTTGTGTTATCGTGTGAAATATTGTGACAATAATGGCGTGTGACAAACGTAATACTAGGCTCCAAAGTAAACTGAAAAATCACAGTGAAGACGAAAGCAGTGTGTTAGCGCCACCATGTAATGAGTTAACTAATGTTCAAAGTAGTAATTTGGTAATTGTGCATAGGGAAATGGAGCGGGTTGCAAATAACGGTGTAGGCAGTGAAACAACTAGTGAACAGGGAAGCATTATCGATCGATCGGTCGGCAACAGCTCGCCTCAGGATTTCGAAATGACAGGACACAATCTTGCAAATACTGTAGATTCAGGTTTTGCGGCCTCACCGTTTTCTCAAATAAGTCAAGACACATTTTCTGTTTATCAAACTGCGAATATTCCCTGTTCAAATGCATTGCCGAATAGCACTAAGGAACATGTTTCAGACACCAGTGCATTGTTATTACAATTAATGCAACAAATGGGACAAAAGCTTCAAAAGTTAGACACAATGGAACAAAATCAGAGACAAACACAGCAAAAGCTTCAAAAGTTAGACACAATGGAACAAAATCTTCAAAAGTTAGACACAATGGAACAAAATCTTCAAAAGTTAGACGCAATGGAACAAAAGCTTCAAAAGTTAGACTTAGTGTAACATACACTTGAACAAACACGTGAAGATTTAACTACTGAATTACATAAAATCGAATCAAAATGTAAAAAATTCTGTAATGACGTAAAAACACAAATTTGTGAGCAATTGCAGCCTATTTTTTCGCGGCATGAAAATGAATTACAGAATCACGAAGCAGCCATAAAAGAACTACAAACTATTGTTCATGAAAATCATGAGACCTTGCAAGCTAAAATTGACTCAGTTGCATCTACCGATTCGGTTAAGCAACTTGCAAAAACTCAAGAGAACTTAAAGGACACAGTAGATACTCTGAAAATTGGTTCAGAAAGACACACAGAGGAAATAATTTCACTATCTGATAAAGTAGCCGAACTTTCAGATCAGTTCACTAACTTATCTACAAAGGTAAATGATGATCTGAATGACACAAAACCTGTAGCCTTCACTGACACTGAAGAGTATGAACAAATTAGAAAATTCAAACAGAATCAAAATCAAATCAACACACAGTACAAAAGAGAAATGCGGGAAGTACAAGATCAGTTGGCTCAAGTAATACAAGAATTACATATTTCAGAGGACCCTCGCGCCCCAGTACGGAAAGAGGGACATAGAAATACAGAACACCCAGAAAATAATGACACAGAACATTTCGGAAATCATGAAAGAAATTGGCAAGGTACACCGAATTTTGAGATGGAACCGCCGAAACGACGTAACAATGACCGACATGCGACTCGCCGACCTGATTTTGATTATAAGCTGTTCATTACTACACTTAAATTCAAAACATTTAAGAATTCTGGCAACGACATTCATCCACAAGCGTGGATTCTCTCATTGTTTTCCTCCCAACTGGTCATTAGAACACAGATTAGAATTTATGTGTGGCTACTTGGAGGATGAACCAGCTGTAAGAATGCGATCGGTCATTCACGATTGCCACAGTGAAGGAGAATTTTATAATGCCTTCCTCACAGCATATTGGTCTCAAGCTACACAAGACCAAGTAAAACATGGCATCATAATGATGAAACATTTCGAACAATCTGAATTTTGCAGTCTTATGAAATATTTTGAAGACATGTTGCACAAGAAGCAGTACCTGTCAAACACATACAGCCCCTCAGAACTCCTCCGCATTTGCTTAATCAAATTACCGGAACATTTACGGCATATTATTTTGGCAAGACGTTACAAAGACGACATTGAAGCTTTTCAGGGGCTCTTACAAGAATTAGAAATTGACACTGACAATCGCGGAACGCGAAAACAGGAACGCAAAAATTACAGGTCACATCCGTCGCAATTCCGCGATGAAAGAAATAATAACTGGATACGACAAGGCTATTCTCGCAATACAAATCGTCACCAAAACAGACACCACCAGTATGACAACCACTGGCAGCGTAATAGTTACAGAGAAAGATCGCATTTCCGTAGTAATGAATATAACACAGACAATCACAGAAACAGACAATATGGGAATCAAAATAATTATTATCAAGGGAGACAGAATAACTTCAGACGCAACGGTCCACCACGCAGTTACGATTCCGGGAGAATTTCTCCACCACTTAACCGACACGAAAGAAACTACAGAAACTACCGTCAAAACGACAGACCTGAATTCTATCAGAACTGGCGGTATTCAAACAGAGCAGGCCCTCTCGACAAGGTGAATTTGTAGAAGTTAGGTCTCCTAATCCCAATAACGACGCACGTCAACAAAGAGGCAAACAATGAGTCGTACCGATGTATGCCACATGATAATTGCTTTTCAGTTGAAACTCTAAGTACTAGGAAGAGCAAAGATTTCCACATTTCACATGTAAAACCGTTTATTGAAATATAATCTGCTTTTTAACTTTGTCTTTGCCATAAAACATTTCACTTCACATTTCTAGTATGCTTTGTCACACTCAGAAACTGTTAACATGCAACAATGTTTTGAAGTTAACTATCCAGTCTAGAACCTAGGGAACATTTTTAAACAGAAATTATGAATGCATTGTTATAGTGAACAGACGACACAGTGTTGTTATTTGTACATTCTTTGCTTGTTAGTTGCACGATTACGTAATTACTATAAGGCTTACATACTTAGAACGTATAGTGTTAATTAGATTTTAATGCAACATTTTGGTTTAGTTGAAAAGACATACTTTATTTGAAGTACTTTCTGTGAGATTAAAGATGACTTAGCATTTGGTATCTTTGACAGTTACGCGATTATATCACGACGCTACTAATGTGTGACACAATTTACATTGTGCTTTTGCGGTGTATCTGTTGTTTATCTGCACAGTTTTTCTGATTCTTCTGGAAAGGAAAACATGCTTTAGTAGTAACTTTGTGGTATAGCTACAATGAGACAGCCTTTTCTGTAGCACAACAATACGTTACAGTACAGTACTTACTTCATCACGGCAATAAGCGTAGTAACTACGATATCTATACTAGAAGCATTTCACTTTTGTTTATCATGACGTGAGTACATTGACTTCTGCAGAACTCAGCTTTCGGAGGACGATAACTACGACACTTCCACAGAGATTATCTTACAACACGACGCACAGTTTGGCGCTACAGTACATGTAGTTGAGTGATTAATTTTGTACTTAAAACATTTATTTTTAAAGATATTTCAAGTACAATGATACAAAGGTTTTCCGTGATACATTTCATTCCATTGCTGTAATCTGCAACACCTGAGGATATAATTACATTAATCCTCAGGGGGGTACACGCTTACTTTGTGTACCATGTGTATGACAAACTCAAGGAGCCCTATCTAATATGGTATTTGCTTATACATCTTTACACATCGGTACCATATTTCTCTAACACAGAATTACACAGCTATCTGGTTATTTGACAGAGAAACGAACATCTTTTTACTACGTCAGTGACAGATGTTTACGTAATTACACTGTTGGATAACGTCACACTTATGAAATTGTATTTGTCTGTACTTTGTGAACTGTTCATAGTTTTTCGGAACCATTGTGGTACTATGAGAGCTTTGAATGATGTATTTGTAATGGGATGATGTTTTTTAAATGTCGTTTGAGGTAGATGACACTATTGAAATGAGCAGAGAATATTTTTTAGGTTTTGACATTATTGCAGAAAGCTACGACGTTTTTGAGATTTTGCTGAGGTTTTGTGATGTTATGATGACGATGTGTATTATGCTGTTGAGGTATGTTTATGATCAATAAGATGATGCTACCATATATGAGGAATTTGATTATGCTACATATTTCTTATGATGAAATATCGACAAAGTGTCGACGAATATGTATGTGTGTATTAAGGTAAGAATAATGAGTAGTGGTTAGGGACTCGGGTTTGCGAAAAACGTTATTGGATACCAAGAATCGTACTTTAAGAGTTATGAAAAGTATGTAAGTGCGTGAATGTGTTACAATACCGAGGAAAATTTTTTGGACGCTGTTATATTTATAGAATTTTATTTTCTACACATTTGTAACGCAAATTCTCAACCTGTGAAAATATTTTTATACGAGTCTGTCACTGTAGCGGAAACTGCTCTCGTAAATATTTCAGTAAGAAAGGTAAGTTTAGGCTGTTTAGGTTTTTTTTACTGGTAACGCCACATAGCGCTCTGTATGAAAAATCACTGGCTGTGCTGTGTGCAGTCTGTGGCTGGTTGGCATTGTTGTAATACTCGCCATTGTAGTGTTGGGCAGCTGGATGCTAACAGCGCATAGCGTTGCACAGTTGGAGGTGAGCCGCCACCAGTGGTGGACGTGGGGAGAGAGATGTGCGGAGTTTTGAAATTTGTATGAATTGGTGTCATGAACTGATATATATATATATATATATATATATATATATATATATATATATATATATATATATATATATGTTATGACTATTAAGGTAAATACATTGTTTGTTCTCTATTAAAATCTTTCATTTGCTAACTATACCTATCAGTAGTTAGTGACTTCCGTAGTTGAATCTTTTATTTAGCAGGCAGTGGTGGTGGTCGCTGTATTGCAGTAGTTCGAGTAACCAAGATTTTTGTGAGGTAAGTGATTTTTGAAAGGTATAGGTTAATGTTAGTCAGGGCCATTCTTTTGTAGGGATTTTTGAAAGTCAGATTGCGTTGCGCTAAAAATATTTTGTGTCAGTTTAAGGACAGTCTTGTATAATTGTTCTAAGGGGACGTTTCAAATTCTTTCAACACACCACAACCCTATCTACAAAACTGTACGACCACTTACCAGTTGGTTGAACCAACAACAACAACAACGTCGTGACTTGTCGGCTAATATTCTGTCTGCTCTGCTACAGTCTCTAATCTCCAATCTCCACCTGTACACTTGCAAAGGGAGAAAAATATTATTTCTTAATTCTAACTTACATGATTTTGCGTCACACTGTCTCTCTGCGTCGCTCTGCATCTGTGTCTATCACCTGAAAATCCTATGCCCTAACAGCTACAAAAAATGTTAAAAAATGCAAAATTTTCCAAGACAATAACACACACCATTTTCCCTACAATTCAGCTTTCTTCACTACATGTGTCTACTCTGATCCCGATCTTTGCAAATAACTACTTAATACACAAAAGAAAGTTCTTCAAAGTCCTACTGCGGCGGCCTGCCGTGCCTAACTATCCTCACACTTTCCTATCCTCACAGCTTACCTATTTTCCCTATCCTGGCAGGGTCGCCAATTTCTGTGGGCGTGGGGTTGATCTACTATTCAGTTATTCTGCACAACGGATTAATCTGAGATGTACCCTTTACCCTGTGGCTCCTGCAAGATGCAATTTCTACCTCCACACTACTACAGAAGTCAGACAGACGCTCCTAAAGTTCTAAAGAGAAATGCCTGAGAAACTTTCAGCAATAAATAACTTCTGGAGTCGTCTGCTGAAAAGAAATGACACAAAAATTCACAATTGGGTACTGGAATAGTACTAGTTAGTGTCATAAACACATGAAACTAACGAAAATTATTATTTATTTTGCAAAAATTCTGAGAAATCACAATGGTACTTTTAGTTATGAATTGAAAAAGTTATATTTTGGTTCTTTTCGGAATGTGAAGTTACCTCTCAAGGATAGGATTCGCTAATGAAATTCCTATACAAAGTTTAAGATTGTTATTGACTTTGCAGAATGGCTGAGAGCCGCTCCTACTGAAATACAATTATTATCCGTTATAATGTTGCTAGGTACGGTCGAAGCTGTCGCATGTGAAATGCAGTGAAGGGTACTGTTGTGGAGGAAATATGGGGCTCACAATAGCTGTAGTGCACAATACCTTAAACTGTGATGACTGCTGTTTGCGGCGCTCGCTGCTGACAAATAAGATAACTCTCGTTCTATCTGGATTGACCTTCGCCAATCAAACTCTCCCTACGCTTTGATGAAGTCAAGGACTGCTATTCGCCCCTAGTCCATTGGCGTGGTACACCGGTCAGATAATCATTCCACCGCGATGCCACTCAAAAATTCGTTGGCTGGCGTTTAACTATAATTCTGTCTATTCACACCGCACAATAAGTGTGTCGGCCAACACAGTGAACAATGCTTAATCCCAAGGACACAATATAGAGTCGCACTTCGATTCGCTCTCGACAGAGGTGCTCTCCCAGTGAATTACTGAGGAGAGACTTGTTCCTTGCTGCAAGAGCGGCAACGGAACGGCGCCTCTCCTCACCAGACATGCAGGTGTATATCTTTCGGTCTCTTACATTACTCCTTCAGCTCAAGGCGTCAGAAATATCGTCTGCCAATCAGCATTGCTCTTCTAAAACTGGAGAATGACGTTTCGTTTAAAGTGCGCAACTCTGAAATCTGTAGTATCGGCGTTTGGCGTTTGCTGTCTCCCTGTGAAAATCTCTGAAACTGTGTGCTATGTGTAAAGAATGCGTAGGTTTGACGCTCCCACACAATGTAGCGGAATTTGCTTTTAAGCCAAACACGGGGTTGTTCCCCCTTTCACTCGGGCATACGTTGTCTGGTCCATGGGTGGCCAAGGTTGACTCGTCCTCTGAAGGGACCAGCCTCCCGGTGTGTGGTCTGCCTCTCTCGAACTAAAAGCTCCTGTGACTGTCGTGTCTGGAATGTATGTGTGTACGGCAGCCTCGAGTATTTCAACCCCAGTGCGCACTTGTTATTTGCATATCGTTCACAAGAATTCATACAACATTGACTTTATCTTACCGATTTTGGGTTTGAATGAATTGTATTGATGTGAGGCATATGATTGTGAGGGCGGAATATGTAAGCAACGAAGGTCACGAGACCAAGACGACTTACAAGCCTACAAATTTCTTATTTACATTGTAGGTTAATAATAGTGCTGGTGTATTTATGTGTATGTGATATTATTACTGTGGGTTGTTACAAATGTTCGCCTAAAACCCAATTAGTAAAATCTACAATGAATGTGTATATAAAATTCAGTAACACTTCTAGAAACATTTGTCCACTTAAAATTACAACTAGCTTTAACTGAGTAAAACTATAACATATTAAATGTCCATACATGTCATGCATGTTCCATACGATGAAAAGGCTCATATGCATTCCATGGAAACTAAGTGTGTTCATGTTAGTTAAAATAACGACCTGGTGATGACACTGCGCAGTAGAAAGGAAGGATCACATTTTCGGATTTGTTTTCCGCTGCGACGCAAAAGGTTAAAATTTGGTTCAAATGTGGCCACAACTTCTTCTGTAATAGTGTTAAAGAATGTCTCACTGCTACATCACCCACGGAGTGGACAACAGTTCAAGTAGCAATCTGTAGGTATACTCGAAAAACAGACGAGAGTGTAGAAGTCATGTTGTTGTTGTCTTCAGTCCAGAGACGGGTTTGATGCAGCTCTCCATGCTTCTCTACCTGTGCAAGGTTCTTCATGTCCTAGTAACTACTGAAACCTACATCCTTCTGAATCTGTTAATGTGTTCATGCCTTGGTCTTCCTCTTTTTAACATCCACGCTTCCCTCCAATTCTAAACTGAGGATCCCTTGATGTCTCAGAACGTGTCCTACCAACCGATCCCTTCTTTTAGTCAAGTTGTGACACAAATTCCTCTTCTCCTCAATTCCATTCAGTACCTCCTCATTAGTTACGTAATCCACCCACCTAATCTTCAGCATTCTTCTGTAGCACCACATTTTGAAAGCTTCTATTCTCTTCTTGTCTAAACTATTTATTGTCCATGTTCTGCTTCCAAACATGGCTACACTCCATACAAATACTTTCAGAAAAGGCTTCCTGACCATTAGATTTGTACTCTTCAGAAACATTTGTCATTTGCAGTCTACTTCTTATATCCTCTCTACTTCGACAATCACTTATTTTGCTCCCTAAATAGCAAAATTCATTTTCTACTTTCAGTGTCTAATATTCTAATCTAATTCGACTATTAAGTTAATTCGATTGCATTCCATTATCCTCGTTTTGCTTTTGTTGATGCTCATTTTATATCCTCCTTTGAAGACACTGTCCATTCCGTTCAACTGCTCATCCAGGTACTTTGGTGTCTCCGATAGAATTACAATGTCATGTCGTCGGCAAACCTACAAGTTTTTATTTCGAAGTCATGCGAGTTGTAATATGGGTTAACGATGTCACATTGCCACCCAAATTTCACCAAAATTCTTTTCAACATGACTGTGGACGTGGCCCACAGTGGAAGGTCGTCACACCCCTTGTGGCCCACATTTTACCCATTCTTTTGGCACCTCTGCAATTGAGGTCAGTATGGCCACAGGCGTCATTGGATGCGGACATGGAGGGGCATCTGGTCAGCACACCGCTCTCCCGGCCGTATGCCAGTGTTCGAGACCGGAGCCGCTACTTCTCAATCAAGTAGCTCCTTAGTTTTCCTCAAAAGGGCAGAGTTGCACCCCGCGTGCTAACAGAGTTCGGCAAACCGGAGCCAAGTGCTAGCCCAACCGGACAGCGCTTAACTTCGGCGACCTAACGGGAACCGGTATTACCACTGCGGCGAAACCGTTGACTCAGTATGGCCACGTCTAGCATTAAAATCACGTGGTTTTCTCAGGCGTGGCCGAGGAAAAGATTTCAGGCACACAGGCGCTCAGAACAGACACGAAAAGCGTGGTGTAAAGGGTGTTAATGAAACCACTTACTTCTTTTAGGCAATCATTTCGCGATCGAAAACGATAGTTATTGTGATGAGCAACAAGATGACATTCTTGGCAATCTTTAACGCTGCGGGTTACGCGTGGACGTTTTGACCCCTCTCTAATGACATTGAAGAGCTACATCTCCATTGAAAACGATCGCACCCTTTTGGAGTTCATCCTGATCGTAATTTTGACTCTTGTGTACTGGGTGGAACCACTAGGGACCTTCCAAAATCATTCGAAGAAATTTGGACGTGATCGGAAGCACGAAAAGGTGTTTATTCTTTTTCAGCCCTCCTGTTACGCGCCCTCATTCGGCGTGATCACAGAAGGGTGCGACTCTGACACATGCATTTTTACAGTGGTATAAGTCCCTCTGAATCCCCCCTCTCCTTCTCCGGCAGCACTCTCAGTGACAACCCGGATTTATTGAAAATTCTAAAAATGTGCCTTTACAGAGAGAATCTTCGTAATAGTACCAGATACCTGAAGGCAGGTCACTAGTACCAGATGGGTGTCAAGTCGTTGCCCGCCTGCAGGCAACTTGGACTACTACGAAGACTTTCTCTGTAAAGGTACATTCTTAAAATTCTCTACAAATGTGGGAGGCTGCCACTGAGGGTATTGCCGAAGTGGGGGTCTTAGAAGGATCTTTGCCATTGTATTCATTCATTTGTCAATGTTGCACTCCTCTGTGAAAATAGGAGGACTGGAAAAGAATAAGCATCCTTTATTGCTTCTGATCACATTCAATTCTCGTAGAGTGATTTTGAAAGGTTCCTAGTGGTTGCAACGTGTACACGAGGGCAAAAGCCGAGGTCGCACTGGACTCCAAAGGTGTATGACCACGTTCACTACAGATGCAACCCCCCAGTGTCTTTGGAAGAGGGTTTGAAACGTCCAGGAGTGTCAGCAGCGTTAACGGTTGTCAAGAACATCATCGGAATGAGAACTGTCATTTTCGATGGTGAAATGTAAGGAAATGACTGCCCGAAGGAAAGACTTGGTTTCATTGACGCCCTTTATGCCACTCTTTTCGTGTCTGTTGTAGCGGCCGTGTGTCTGAAACCTTTTCCTCGGCCACTCATAAGAAAACCGCGTGATTTCGATGCTGGGCGTCGCCATTCTGACTTACATTGCAGAGATGTCAACAGAAGGGAAGAAATATGGGTAATAAAGGGTGTGCCTATCTTCCCACAGTGCGAAACGTTCACGATGTCGTTGGGAAAAGTTTTGGCTTGGTGACATTGTGACAGAATTAACCCACCTTATATGTCACAAAAACTTCTAAGCTCTGGCTTGTTTTTCGCATGTGCCAACACATGGCTAGTCGAATCGACGTCGACCCCGCCATCCTTTAACACCATTACAGAGGCATCTTTGAGTCAAAATTCAAATTTCTACGTCAGACTGGAAGACTATTCAGAGCTGTCTCATATCCACATTATTTGTATTTTCCATTCGTTGAGTGGAACATTATGATGGGTATTACCGTGTACACACTAAAGCAGCCAGTGTACGTTAGTATGAAACAATTATTTGTTACTGAACTTAACCAGGTAGTTATTCTGTTTGCGAATACATCCAAGGGAGTGTTGTTATCTGTCGTGTGCGATTTACCGAACTAAGTTAACTGAAGTTTAATTCAGTAATTATTTTACTTTGTTTACCGTACAATATATGAAACAACTTTTGCCTAATTAGACTGGCGACTGTGTTTGTTGCACATGATCACAACTTTCCTTGTCAACTGTAATACCTTTGGTTCGATTCCCAATAGAATACCTGTTGCATCCTGTCAAAATCTAATCCTTTAGGATACGAATTACAGCCCTATTACTTTTCATTAACATTGTAGAGCATCTTCACACTAACACAGGAAAGGTTCAGTCAATGAAAGGGCCAGGCCACAATTCTCAAACATGATTGACTTTATTAGAATATAACTCTCTGAGCAAGTTTCATTCCTTGGTACTGACTTTAAAAAAGGCACAGAGATAAAATTTTAAGACAAAGTTTGTTATAAAAACATTAATTACATGCAGAAATCACCAAAAAAATTCAAGCTGACAAGCAAACGAGTTTAGAGCTAACTTCTGCAATAGTTCAACACAGGATCATTAAACAACATTAAACAAACTCGTGGTTTTAAAATTTAACCGCCACTCACGCAACTACAAATGCATCAACAGATAGTGGTTATAATTAGACGCGTATGCTTAAAGCAGTCTTACAACACAGCTTTCCTTTCATTACACATGAACTGCCGCTCTTGGTAAGAGCCCTTTTACTCTCCAACAATCAACAGGCCCAGATCGCTCGTCTCAGGCAGGTAGTTGTACACACGGAAGAGAACACAAAGTAACAAGACAAGCTTCTTAAACACACAAACAGATGGTGTTAATTCAACAAGCCTCAAAAACATGTTCATAGGTGCTTCAGGGAATACAGGCCAGACAATAATGACAATTTAAGCTATGGCCTGGAAAACTTCAAGCAACCATTTCGTCCAGCAAATTAAATAAAAAAATTAACCACACTTGTTACACCATCAAAACACGGGCATTTCACTACTAAGGAAATCGTTGAGGACTTGCAGTTGGCAATACCCATACCACAGATTGAAGCAGCTGACGAGAATTTCGAATGAGGCAACAAGAGGCAGCAATACACTAAATCACTTTGTTACGACAGTTAATGGGCTGAAATGCTGCTCACCCAAAAAAAACTATCCATGGTTGCAATGCCGTCGTGAGCAGAAACACGGCTGTCCAGTCAGAGTTCCTACAACCAATGAACGTCAGAATCACCAACGCCAGTACCAACAGTCTCAGTTCTACGCCTTGCCAGCTTATAGTGCCGCCCAGTGTGCTTCTAAACACAGTGCATGCGCGACTCACGCCTCCTAACGGCTCTTACGTGCCTCGCCTCAGGCCCGCTATATAGGCAAGCTTTACGCCAGACTGGCTCGGTAACCGCTAGGTCGATGTGCACACATCAAACATAACAATATGCCAAACAAAACTCTTGTCAAAGAAGTAACATTGTAGGAGACTAGTTCATTTAAGAAGAACTTATAGTGTCCTATGTGTTAGGGTAGCAGCGATGACCTCCATGGTACTAGAAGGATCTGAAGAGGGTAAAAACTATAGGGACAGACAGAGATTGGAATACACGCCTCAAATAAGTGAGGGCGCAGAAGAGGAATTACAGGAATTCCTGCTAATCCGCATATCAAACCAGCCAGAAGACCGATGGAAAGAAATCGTCATATACCAATGAAATTACCTGTAAAAATTTATGATTTTATAACAAACGACTCATAGTTCAGGAGGTATGACGTCATAAACATTGAGATGCCTGAAAAACTAGATTCTGCTTAAGACTGAGCGTTACTCCCCTACGCTATACTCCACCATTGTTTGATAATGAGAGTGAATTTTTCCTCGCTTACAAGCTTAACGTTAAGTATGTAACAGAGTAACTCATTTGTAAACTAGTCTGAAATCTGAAGCTATTTTATACGTAGAGGTTCGGTTCTCTGAAGAATGGGGCTTTACGTGTCTGTATATAAACAGTGTGCAGCTTACGTCGGCCCTCGCTCTCTTGGCACTTCCTATTGGGTGCGGACAGAAATGTGTTGATGAGGACTTACTAAATCGTGCAGACCGTGACGCATTCGCTCCCGTGGCGATAATGTGGATCCAAAGTTTCTTGAACTTTGGAAAATGTGTTTCACTGCAGCAGCAGCAATGACAGCAATGACGGCGCAAGAACAACAAAAACTAATAGAAAAACAGCTGCAGCTCTTATCTCAGCAGCAGCAACATCAGTCGGTGGTCAACGCTATGCCAACATCGCCGTTCGCTTGCTCTGATGACGCTTCAGAGACACTGGAAGTATACCTTCGATTCTTTGAACTGCATTATGTTCCTCATAGTATTTAAGATAAACGACGAAGTTCTTTATTCTATCAGTCTTTTATACGAAGTCGTGCAAGAAATGGGACCACTCTCTGAACCTAGCAGTTTCTATCTCTCATTGAATTATGTGCTCTGTTAAACGAATTCCTTGTAGCAGCTACGCTACTACTTGATGAATGTCATAAACGTTGTGGACAGTCTTACGCAGCGCGGGCTCTCGATTTGCAGAGTTTCGCACGCCAGCGCAAATTCGCTTGCCAGAAAAGTAAAGTTTTCTTTGCGGGAACATTGATTCTTTACCTGGTTGAGTGCCTATCGCCCGACAGGGAATTCATGGTACAATCATTGACCACGTGCGATCGTAGTCTCTGTGGAATTCTTAAGATTAAGTAGTCTCTCATAGTTGCTTCCGAAGCTCAGCAATCTTTCACTACTGAAATTAAATTCTCAAAAGCAGTTAGTCACCGTTGCTAGCAAAAGCCAGCTGATAATTCTGATTTCTCGTCTCCTGTTTACTCTCCGAAGTCTCACGACAGTTCACGGTCGTACAGATTGACAACGTCTCGTGAGAGACATTGAATGTTTTTTCCTTGTAACCTACGTCCCCAACTGTTCGTTGGATATATTTCAGTCTTCCTGTATCATTTTTACCTCTACATCTCTGTAGAGTACCAAGGAAGTTACTCTGTGATGTCTCAACAGATGTCCTATCATATTAACCTCTCTTCTTCTCAGTGTTTTCCTTATATCCATTTCCTCGTCGATTCTGCACAGGACCTCATCACTTCTTATCTTAGGTTTCTCAGCATCTCCGTCGTGCTCACCTGTGCGTCAGTAAAATCTGTGACGGTTGATATTACGCTTCTTTGTATATGTCCAGTATACCTGTACACGTCCCACTGATTTCACACGCCGGTGTGTTCTGATAATCATGTACTTTGTAGTCTGAATGCATTTTACTCGTATCCTAGCAATAAATCTTAATCTGAAACCACCTTTACCTCCTGCATTCATTCCATTTCATAGCACTACAACATACTAGACCCAAGTATTTATATAAGTTAACTGGTTCTAATTCTGACTCATTGATACTGTAGTTTCAGCGTATTAAGTTTTCCTTTTTCTTTTTCTGAAGTAATAATTTTGTATTTCCTAACGTTACAAATGAGTGTTCATTATTTGCGTCTCTTTGAATTCTTATCAAGATTTAGTTTGTGTTGTTAGTTAATTTAAGCACTCTACCAAAATTGCCATGGCTGACTAGGACGTTAAGACAGGAGTACAACCAAAGATATCATCAGATCTTCACTGACACCATCCATTTTATTTAACATACTATTCAAAATAAATAACCGTTACTCAGAAAATATTAAACCAAAAAGTTCTTAACATCAGTCTAACAGTTCACAGGTACTGGTCAATATTTACAACAATGCCTATCTTACAAAGACTCAGAAAAACTCCCATAATGTCTCAACAACATTAAAACAGTTTTCCCATATGTTAATTACAGTAGAATGCCAACGCAAGCCTTAAAACAACAAGTATAAAATATTACGTAAAACAGCAGAAACATTAGCTCTGTTCAATTCTGTTAATAAAATACAAAATCATATACTAGAACAACAACAATGTTTACAAAAAACGGCAGGCTCGCAAGAAGGCAATTTGATCTCTCGAAATCGCAGCACCTTTTACGTCACATACTCCATATATTTTGGACCTCTCCTAATGACAGCGAGGCCGCGCGGAATTAGCTGAGGGGTCAGGGGTGCTGCAGTCTTGGACTGTGCGGCTGATCCCGGCGGAGGTTCGAGTCCTCCCTCGGGCATGGAGTTATCGTTAGGATAATTTAGGTTAAGTAGTGTGTATGCTTAGGGACTGATAACCTTAGCAGTTAAGTCCCATAAAATTTCACACACATTTTTTCGACCAACGAGGCTACTGACGTCCGCAGTAACCACAGCACCCATCAGCTTCATAGTATACCTTTGAACATAATTCCATCTGTTTCCGTAAAACAGCCTCCAAATCCGGGCCCCATCATCACATTATCATTCAGTTCAAAAGCGACATGATAAGCATCATGCGAGAGCACCCAATCGCCACTCTCCCAGTGCAGCACGCTTGGCGAATGTGGCTGTTATTTCCTGGTGGTTATTACTTCCTTGTGCATACACACGTACAATATCGCTCAGCCACACGCTGTAGTGTGTTTCTGGAAAGAATTGCTCCAGCCAGAGACGCACTCGAGTATCACTGCAACACCAACAAATACTAACCCAGGGACCGCTACCACAGTGCTATTACGCAGGGTAATCTTCGATGGTGCGCAAACCATATGCCATTCCCTGAGCCCGCTTTCGGCACCGTTTCCGTCTAAGCGACTCATAAACACAATTCTGTCACCGCAATTGGAACGCCTGCCAGTCCGTTACTTGACACTAACATATCAGAGAGTTCTCCTGATCCCACGATAGCCGCCCGAAGTGGCCGAGCGGTTCTAGGCTCTGCAGTCTGGAACCGCGTGACCGCTACGGTCGCAGTTTCGAACCCTGCCTCGGGCATCGATGTGTGTGAAGTCCTTAGGTTTGTCACGTTTAACTAGTTCTAAGTTCTAGGGGACTAATGACCTCAGACGTTGAGTCCCATAGTGCTCAGACCCATTTGAACCAATTTTTTGATCCCACGATATCCTTAATACGGCCGTGGTCGGCTGCATTATTGCCAACCACCAGCACGAGCTACACATTTACACCACTTTTATCATGCAGTAATTTAGTATACTTAACTTCATCACTTACTAAAGGCCTGAGGTTACTGCTAATATTGTCTGTATTTAATATAAAACGTGAACAGCAAGAGTTTCTACACGCTTGCCTGGGGCATGTCTGAAGTTACTTACTCATCTGTCGATTTTTCCTGCATCCAAGTTAACATATTGTGCCCTCCCTACAAAGAACTGCACAGTTCAGTCACAAATTTCGTTTCACACTCAATATGATCGTACTATCGCTAATAGTTTGTGTGGTACTTATAAATGCTTTTTGGAAATAAAGAAATGCTGCATCTAGCACACTGCTCTGATCTATGACGTTAAGGATGTCATACAATATAATTGAGCGTTGATATTCACATGACCCAGCTTTTTAGGAGTATATACTGCTTGCTACAGACGAATGTTGAAAATCAGATGGACACGTAAGATAAGACATGAGGAGGTTCTCCACAGAATCGATAACTTCATTGGTGCTAGAGTGAGCAGTAGTGGGTAAAAACTGTAGGAAAAGACAGATTTTGGACTGCATCTAGTAAATAACTGAAGGCCTAAGATTCAAGTGCTATTTTGAAATGAAGAGGTTGGCACAGTAGAGGAATTCGTGGAGGGCCACATCAAAACGGTCGGGAGACTAACGTCTAAACATAAAATATTGTTTGGCGTGAAGGAAATGCTTCTGTTCGAAACATACCAATTCGTTTGAGCTCAGAATGCTTTCTAAGATTTTGCAATTGATGGATGTCAAACATACAGGACGATGGTTTTGTGGATCCGTTCTGCTGCTCTTTTTGTAGACGAATGGGGCCTCTGATTTCTTCAAACTACTGGGTGCAGTTATTTTTCAGGGATTAAGAAATATTATGGTTAACGGAAAAACAAACGCAGCTCCATTTCTGTGTACAACGCTACAGAGATGCCATCGGACTCGGCAATTTTATTCAATTTCAGCTTTTCCTCACAGTAATAACTATATCAGAGAAATCAGTGTCAGCCAGTTTGCCGTGGCATACGAAGCTCCATTGCAGTCTTTATCACTGGTAGCATGCCGCGACAGCGTGGACGTGAACCGTATGTGCAGTTGACGGACTTAGAGCGAGGGCGTATAGTGGGCGACGTACCGCCGAATTGCTCAACACGTGGGGCGTGAGGTCTCCACAGTACATCGATGTTGTCGCCAGTGGTCGGCGGAAGGTGCACGTGCCCGTCGACCTGGGACCGGACCGCAGCGACGCACGGATAAGACCGTAGGATCCTACGCAGTGCTGTAGGGGACCGCACCGCCACTTCCCAGCAAATTAGGGACACTGTTGCTCCTGGGGTATCGGCGAGGACCATTCGCAACCGTCTCCATGAAGCTGGGCTACGGTCCCGCACACCGTTAGGCCGTCTTCCGCTCACGCCCCAACATCGTGCAGCCCACCTCCAGTGGTGTCGCGACAGGCGTGAATGGAGGGACGAATCGAGACGTGTCGTCTTCAGCGATGAGAGTCGCTTCTGCCTTGGTGCCAATGATGGTCGTATGCGTGTTTGGCGCCGTGCAGGTGAGCGCCACAATCAGGACTGCATACGACCGAGGCACACAGGGCCAACACCCGGCATCATGGTGTGGGGAGCGATCTCCTACAATGGCCGTACACCTCTGGTGATCGTCGAGGGGACACTGAATAGTGCACGGTACATCCAAACCGTCATCGAACCCATCGTTCTACCATTCCTAGACTGGCAAGGGAATTTGCTGTTCCAACAGGACAATGCACGTCCGCATGTATCCCGTGCCACCCAACGTGCTCCAGAAGGTGTAAGTCAACTACCCTGGCCAGCAAGATCTCCGGATCTGTCCCCCATTGAGCATGTTTGGGACTGGATGAAGCGTCGTCGCACGCGGTCTGCACGTCCAGCACGAACGCTGGTCCAACTGAGGCGCCAGGTGGAAATGGCATGGCAAGCCGTTCCACAGGACTACATCCAGCATCTCTACGATCGTCTCCATGGGAGAATAGCAGCCTGCATTGCTGCGAAAGGTGGATATACACTGTACTAGTGCCGACATTGTGCATGCTCTGTTGGCTGTGTCTATGTGCCTGTGGTTCTGTCAGTGTGATCATGTGATGTATCTGACCCCAGGAATGTGTCAATAAAGTTTCCCCTTCCTGGGACAATGAATTCACGGTGTTCTTATTTCAATTTCCAGGAGTGTAGGTGAATCACGGCGTCTGATCATTGATCCGAATCATTGTATACAGCAGTTTCTGCTAAGATAGTCACTGAAGACCTCAGGAATTGGCCTTTTGTCTGCCAAGCATTTTTTTTAGTATTTTGCTGCCTCTAGCCGTATGCTTTTTTTTTTAGATATTTCTTAACGTAGCTAGTAGACCATGGAGGGACGCTCTCAACTTGAACTGTTTCACTAGATAGCTTTGTATTCGTTGACTTATAAATCATTCTTCAGCCACAGATCCTCTGCCTACTCCTGTCCGGGGCTAAATGTTTGATGTTCCACATTGAAGTATGGCAGTATTGCCTCTATATAAGGTTTACTGAAAGTGTAATTTTCTCTATTTGTCTTAGTTGGCCTTTGTAGTTTGGTAATCATTGTTAATAGCTATCTGGATATCGCGCTCTCTAATACAGACAACTCGAAAGACGACGTGCATCTTGTGGAACACGTTTGGGTCTCTGTCGACCCTTACAACATTTCTGGGGACCACCGCTGACCTTCAGAGCGCGATAGCCCACTATAAGTAACAACCCAGTTACATTCGGGTTTCGAATGCACTCTAATTTTTGGTAACAGAGAAACGGTAGTGACATTGTGTATAACTGTGCGCATCCGTTTCTTTATCCCACTTAAAAACCGTGGTCAGCAGTGTTCTTTGCTATTTTCGACAATACAATTTATTCTCAATAGTAGACTTAACTGCGTAACGGTCGACAGTAATAAGAACACATAGTGAGCCGGTGCTTAGTTCGCCTTGGTTAGACTGAACAGTTTTTTCAGTACCACTGCTGATTCATCAATTTTCGAGATTTGTCTTGAGAGGATTACTTCTTTCTCATGCTCAACAAGCATGCTAAAGTAGCGAACAGTTTAAGACAGTAAAAAACTAATACGATGATCGAAATACCGTTCATAGAATGCTATGCATTTCATTCGACTGAAAGTTAAAATCTGTACTCCGTCATTTTGATCTCTACGCTAGCATACACGAATGTACTTCAGAAAACTTAGTTTATATTAAAAAAGATCGTCTTAGAATGAAAGATAAGCAAAGAAACATAAAATGGGGGCAGATCGATAGTAAGAGCATATGAAAGCTTACAGTAAATATAATTCTGAATTCCTCAGTACCAACTAAATTTAAACTTATTCTTAATAAAACCAAATTCAGTTTTCAGGTTTGTGAACAATGTACCCCCATTTACTCCATAGTTTACTTTTATTTAGTAATTAATGATAAACCAGCGTTCGTAAAAGTTGAAATCCACGGGCAGAATCACATAAATTATAGGCACAAAATTGGAAGGCCTCGAGCGATTTCAAGTACACTCGACAAGCAATTAACTTACTGAAACTTCCTGGCAGATTAAAACTGTGTGCCCGACCGAGACTCGAACTCGGGACCTTTGCCTTTCGCGGGCAAGTGCTCTACCATCTGAGCTACCGAAGCACGACTCTCGTCCGGTACTCACAGCTTTACTTCTGCCAGTATCCGTCTCCTACCTTCCAAACTTTACAGAAGCTCTCCTGCGAAACTTGCAGAACTAGCACTCCTGAAAGAAAGGATATTGCGGAGACATGGCTTAGCCACAGCCTAGGGGATGTTTCCAGAATGAGATTTTCACTCTGCAGCGGAGTGTGCGCTGATATGAAACTTCCTGGCAGATTAAAACTGTGTGCCCGACCGAGACTCGAACTCGGGACCTTTGCCTTTCGCGGGCAAGTGCTCTACCATCTGAGCTACCGAAGCACGACTCTCGTCCGGTACTCACAGCTTTACTTCTGCCAGTATCCGTCTCCTACCTTCCAAGAGCACTTGCCCGCGAAAGGCAAAGGTCCCGAGTTCGAGTCTCGGTCGGGCACACAGTTTTAATCTGCCAGGAAGTTTCATATCAGCGCACACTCCGCTGCAGAGTGAAAATCTCATTCTGGAAACATCCCCTAGGCTGTGGCTAAGCCATGTCTCCGCAATATCCTTTCTTTCAGGAGTGCTAGTTCTGTAAGTTTCGCAGGAGAGCTTCTGTAAAGTTTGGAAGGTAGGAGACGGATACTGGCAGAAGTAAAGCTGTGAGTACCGGACGAGAGTCGTGTTTCGGTAGCTCAGATGGTAGAGCACTTGCCCGCGAAAGGCAAAGGTCCCGAGTTTGAGTCTCGGTCGGGCACACAGTTTTAATCTGCCAGGAAGTTTCATATCAGCGCACACTCCGCTGCAGAGTGAAAATCTCATTCTGGAATTAACTTACTAACTGGAAAAATAGTAAGGTACCAAAAACGGTTTGTTGGTGGGAGTGGAATGCACGGAAAGTGTTAATGTAATTGTTGAAGATAGGAATTATGGTTAAAATGAGTGAGTTTTGGGACGCGATCTTTACCGGACGAGTGAATGATTAGTGATTCATGACCAAGACAATCAGTTCCACAGTCATTTCAAGTGATATTGTGTTGTGATATCAGATATACGTATTCCGACTAAATATGTTGATGAATATAAAAATATTATTTACTTTCGAGTATATGGGTCATATAGTGGACGTTGACAGTCATTCGTGTTGGGATGGATTACACAAAATATGAACAGCTGTCTACTTGATGCTCTGGTGTGTAATATTAATGCAAGAGCAACTCAAAATGATATTTTTCACAAATGTTTGATTATTCACTTAGTTATCGTATCTTGGAGAAGAAGTTTATCCGCAAAGTGACGGCTAAGCACACCTCCGTGAATAAGTGTTGTGAATGGTGCATACCAGGATAAAAATAGAAGTATGCTTGTACATAACAAAACTATTCGTATCTATCAGATGACTTTTACAGTGAATACCAGCTGTGATTGGAACACGGTAACAATTGAATTATGAGTTAGAAATAACTTATTTATGTATCTTTCCAGGTCTCTATACTCTCTCGGTCTATGGGTAGCGTCTTTGCTTCTTAATCAAAACGTCTTCGGCCCCTTGTTCAAATCCCGCTACTGCTTAAACTTTGATCAATAATCAGCGTTGGCGGCCAAAGACTTCCGGTACAAAAAGTCACCCTCATTCCGCCAACGGCCTTGTCAAAGAGCGCGGAGCAGCGGACAGAGGTTCAGGGCATTCTCTTGTTCTAGGGGTGGGAAACTGCCTCTAAAGGCGGAAGAATCAGTAATGATCACTGACATGAGGATGCAAAAGACAATGAAAACCACTGCATTGAAGACACGTAACGTGTATCTACAGGACATGTGACCTGTAATTGAAGAAGTATCACGATGATCTCTCCATAGTCAAAACATTCCGGAATAGTCCCCCATTCGGATCTACGGGAGGGGACTGCCAAGGAGGAGGTTACCATGAGAAACAGATTGAATAATCAACGGAAGGATAATGTTCTACGAGTCGGGACGTGAAATATCAGAAGCTTGAAAGTGGTAGGGAAATTAGAAAATCTGAAAAGGGAAATGCAGAGGCACAATCTAGATATAGTAACAGTCAATGAAGTGAAGTGGAAAGAAGACAAGGATTTCGGGCCAAATGAGTACAGGGTAATATCAACAGCAGCAGAAAATGGTATGAGTAGAATTCGTTATGAATATGAAAGTAGGGCAGAGAGTGTGTTTGTGTCAACGGTTCAGTGACAAGGTCGTTCTTATCAGAATCGACAGCAGACCAACACCGACAACTATAGTTCAGGTATACGTGCCGACGTCGCAAGCTGAAGACGAAGAGATGGAGAAAGTGTATGAGGATATTGAAAGGGTAAGACAGTAAGTAAAGGGGGATGAAAATCGAATAGTCATGGAATGCAGTTTTAGAGGAAGGAGTAGAAGGAAAAGTTACAGGAGAATATGGGCTTGATTTCTGTAACAGCGAATACCTGTTCAAGAATCAGAACAGAAGGAGGTATACTTGGAAAATGCCTGGTGATACGGGAAGACTTCAGTTAGATTACATCGTGGCCAAACAGAGATTCCGAAATCAGATATTGGATTGTAAGGCGTACCCAGAAGCCGATATAGACTCAGATCACAATACAGTAGTGATAAAGAGAAGGCTGAAGGTTAAGACATTAGTCAGGAAGAATCAATACGGAAAGTAGTGGGATACGGAAGTACTAAGGAATGACGAGATACGGTTGAAGTTCTCTAAGGCTATAGATATAGCAATATGGAATATCTCAATAGGCAATACAGTTGAAGGGGAATAGACATCTCTAAAAAGGGCCATCACAGAAGTTGGGATGGAAACTGTGAAGAAACCATGGGTAACCGATGAAACACTTCAATTGATTGATGAAAGGAGGAAGTGGAAAATCAATAGGAATGGCAGGGAAGCTGAGACAAAATGGCTGCAGGAAAAATGTGTAGACATCGAAAGAGAAACGATTGTCGGAAGGACACACTCAGCATAAAGGAATGTCAAGAACCTTCGGTGACATTAAAAGCAAGGGTGGTAATATTAAGAGTGCTGCGGGAATTCCATTGTTAAATGCAGAGGAGTTAACGTATAGATTGAAAGAATACACTGAAAGCCTCTGTGCGGGTGAAGGTTTGTTTCATGTGGGAGAAGAAGAAACAGTAGTCGATTTAGAAGAGACAGGGGAGCCAGTACCAGAATCAGAATTTAAAAGAGCTTTGGAGGATTTAAGGTAAAATAAAGCAGAAGGGATAGATAACATTCCATCAGAATTTCTAAAATCATTGAGGGAAGTGGCCACAAAACCGCAATTCACGTTGATGTGTAGAATGTATGTGTCTGGCGACATACCGTCTGACTTTCCGAAAAGTGTTATCCACACAATTCCGAAGATGGTGAGAGCCGACAAGTGCGAGAATTTTCGCACAATCAGCTTAACAGCTCATGCATCCAAGTTGCTTACAAGAATGATGAACATAAGAATGGAAAAGAAATTGAGGATGCGCTAGATGACGAGCAGTTTGGCTATAGGAAAAGTAAAGGCACGAGAGAGGCAATTCTGACTTGCGATTAATAACGGAAGCAAGACTAAAGAATAATCTAAGACACGTTCATAGGATTTCTCGACCTGGAAAAAACATTCGTGTAAAGTAGTGCAAGATGATTGAAATTCTGAAAAAAGTAGCGGTAAGCTATAGGGAGAGACGGGTCATATACAATATGTACAACAGCCAAGAGGGAATAATAAGAATGGATTACCAAGACCGAAGTGCTCGTATTAAAAAGGGTGTATGACAAGGGTGTTGCCTTTCTCCCCTATTGTACATCGAGGAAGCAATGATGGAAATCAAAGAAATGTGCAGGAGTGGAATTAAAATTCAAGGTGAAAGGATGTCAATGACATGAATCGCTCATGACATTGCTATCTTCAGTGAAAGTGAAGAAGAATTACATGATCTGTTGAACGGAATGAACAATGTAATGAGTATAGAATATGGATTGAGAGTAAATCTAAGAACGACGAAGGTAGTGAGAAGTAGCAGAAATGAGAACAGCGAGAAACTTAACATCGGGATTGATGGTCACAAAGTAGATGAAGTTAAGGAATTCTGCTACCTAGCCAGTAAAATAGCCAATGACGGACGGCGCAAGGAGGACATCAAAAACAGACTAGCTAGGGGAAAATCGCATTCCTGGCCAAGAGAAGTCTAGTAATATGAAATATCGGCCTTAATTTGAAGAAGAAATTTTTGAGAACCTACTTCTCTAGTAGAGCATCGTATGGTAGTGAAACATGGACTGTGGGAAAACCGGAACAGAAGAGAATCGAAGCGTTTGAAAATTAGATGGACTGATAAGGTAAGGAATGAGGAACTACTAATCAGAGTCGGAGAGGAAAGGAATGTGTGGAAAACACTGATAAGGAGAAGGGACAGGATGGTTGAACATCTGCTAAGACATGAGGGAATGACTTCCATGGTACTGGACGAAGCTGTAGAGGGCAAAAACTGTAGAGGAAGACAGAGATAGGAATACGGTACATCCAGCAAATAATCGAGGACGCAGGTTGCAAGTGCAGAGATGAAGTGTTTAGCACAGAATTTGAACTCGTGGCTGGTCGCATCAATGCAATCAGAAGACTGACGAAAAAAAATAGACAGAAAACGTCACTAAAGTTTCGTATGATTGATTTCAACACATAATTTTTCCAAACCTGTAGATATTACTCATTTACAGGAATACAAACTGTTGTAGGCACAGAAACGTGTCGCAGAGGAATCAATTGCAGGCACCGATCAACAGCAGTATTGCGAACTGTGTGTCGGGGTACAGCTGTTTGTAGTTTACCAGGCGCTTACTTAGAAAGTGGAAAGTACTAAAAAATTGAAAAAGACAAAATCAGATGTGACCCGGAAGATTTTCTTAGATAATTAAAATATTGATATAAAGTGGATGTCACATCGTATCTTCCTAATTTCGGCGGTACTAGTCTGACAAGAGACCAGATGAATTTGTCTTAATGTATATAATGTACTTTGCATATTTATTAATGTTAAAAGTCACACGTAGTTTGAATTACGTAGTGCGCTGTAGTCCAAAACAACAACAACATGCATCTCTAAAGAGAAATATTGCATTCATGGTTGTATTGAGTTTCGAACTGAGCGACCTTCAAACAGAGTCCAGCTATAAGTGATATTACACAAAAGTCAGTATTAAATAGCTGAGTTATCGCAAAGTTAGCTGCATTATCGAATAGTTCCTCTGATTCCTAAGGTGACTTGTTTGTGAATGCAGAAAAAAATACTATTTTCACAAAGTTCATACCGTTCTAACTAAAAAGAGTGAACTCTGAATAGGATGCAAATCGTAGGACAATAAGAGCGTTTTTGTTGAACATTTTGATAGGGAATTCCACGTTGACTTTTTTATGATTTTTTTGTAAATACCAGTAAATTACATTTTTGTACTAAGCTACATTCTTGGAATATCTACACTATCTTACTGAGATGCATGAAACTTTAAGTAGAAATTAACAACATATCAATCTCAAAAGTAGATTACAATCATGTCATTTCAACTACTTGCACCTGACATATAACATTAAGGTTTCTTTTTATAATGAATCAGCATGTATTATTCTTTCTGTTTATGATATCACATGTTATTACAGAAATAATTTTGTCAGATACTGTGGTGTGTGTAGGAACTAAAGACGTTACTCCTTGCAAAAGAAAAGCGAATATTATCATTGCATTATCTCTGAATTTATTATCTCTCTTGGTGAGTGTGACGTTAATGTCTCAGATTTTGTTCTTGCTCTGATAAATACTAAGGAAACTTACTATTGTGAGTATTACGTATTACAACCCTATGATAAGAGTGAAAGTTATATTGAAGGAACAAATAAACGAATGCTCATTTCTGATAAATTATTGGGTCAGACTCGAATGACAATGTTACTTTTTGTACCTATTGTAATTACTGTAGTAAGTTTCAGCTACACTACGTCGAAGAGGAGTTGGATAGACGCTGAGGAGATTGGGTAAGGAACCTCCAAACAAACACGGCGACTTTCAATAGACACAACAGCATGCGACACGAAATCTGCCACAGCCCTTTTCCAACATATTACTAAGCACACAGAAGGAGAGTTTAGTTTCAATGGACATTTCAATACACCTTTTAAAAATCACGAATACATGATAATCTTGTGTCTAAAACCATAAAATACGAAAAAGTAACGATATATGTTGATAGTAAATTAGTGTCTGTAGCTTACTTTCCTCCAAATAATACCGTGGAACATCCCAAAAAGTTTCAGAAACGGTGATGGTGTTGAATTAAACCCAGAATATATTCCTAAGAACTCATGCCTGCTAACTGCCTCACATTAAAACAAATTAAACGCATAATAACTTTTGTCAATGACAAAATAGCAGCAACTCAAGCTACAGGAAAGTTTACAAGGAAAACCATTCTCGACAGTCAAATACATAAAAGGGAAACATAACAAATTCGAAATCGTATTTTCTGTTAGGCCTGTCATCTTGAAAAACAGTTGTATAGTATATGTTTCTTGAACAGGAGTCTAATGACAATACTGAGCGTATGAAATCAGCGGAAGCATAAGTGTGAACGTAAATCGAAAAACCTTTCAGTTGATTTTCAAACGACTTCCTGACGTCTAATTCACTACTTTAAACCGCCATTTTGTTCAAAAAACTCTAAACATCGATTTAAGATGAAAAAAATGTAGTTTTTTAGGCGGATTCGCAGCCAAGAGTCAGTAAGTTACAGCTGGAGTGACAGAAATTATCAGGAGGCTAGCTTATTTAAATGGTGTCAAATCATTTACGTCGACTCTCGAGTTCTACCTCCTTGTATGGATAAGTGAAATGCTTCAGGCTTTACACTCAGCTAGTGGGTACGCCCGGCAAGTAATGAAGCTTGGTGCTGTTTACTGAAGCGCAGCTGCCTGTTTACATTTCGTACCCCCGCTCTGTACGGGTCATGTTGACTGGCCGCACTCTGCTACCAGCGTCGGTAAATACAGAGACTCGATTTAAATTAATTTCTCGGTACGATTTCCTTCTGTAGAAGAAGTGTATGTGAAACCGAAGAAGAGTAACGCATCCAGTTGAAAACTTTGAAAATGCGCTTCTGTTTCAACTTTTGTGGCATTAATTTTTTGGGTTATGCGGTGCTACTCCATTTATTACCCTTGCAAACGGCGTCGAAGACTTTGTGCAACTTCCATGATATACAGAAAAGAACACTCTGTAGAATGAAGTATTTTTTTTTAAAATATATGTTTGCAATTGATTCGTTTATATAGCAGATTATTCCCCTTACCGCTCGAGCAAATTTTGTACAAAGGTTGGACTTATTGATTTTAATAGTATGACTTCCTTTAACAATAACTTAAAAATGATACGCTTAAGAACATGCGTCAACACAAAAATTTGTATTGTCTTGATGTGAGGAACCTACCCACAAAATTTATCTAAGTATTCATGCCACAGCCAATATGCAGTGACAAGCGATCCGTAAGAGCATGGACATATTCAATGGAAAAAGTACCTTTACTACTAAGAAAATTGGCAGTTGCTTATTCAGGAGGTTAGACGAGACCAGAGTTTTGACACCTAATCAAAAGATAGGTAACTTATTTATCTTATCAATCTTCTGAGTGGTTTCAAGCGACGCGTCACTACGTCCTCTATTATGATAACCTCCTTGTCTCTAACGCTTATACCTAAAGTCCTCGATTATTCGGCATATACATTGAAATGTCCGTGCTCCTCCAATCCTGCCTCTTAGCCTCCTTTGGCTCTCTCTAGACTATGTCCAGACCATGTCTTAACAAATAGCAAATGTCCTATCATCCAATCCCCCCCCCCCCCCCCGCCTCTTACCATGACAGAGGTCTGAGGTGCCATTCCATTTCATAGCACGACTCCTTTGGTTGTCACCCGCAGCACCCTTGGAGCGCAGCGGTACGTCGAAGATATTCTGCGCTTCGTTTTCCTGCTCTTCATGACAAGCCATCGAGTACTCACATTGCAGCAAGATATTGCCCGCCCGCACACGGCGAGAGTTCCTACTGCTTGTCTTCGTCTTGCCAAACCCTACCTTGGCAAGCTAGGTCATAGGATACCTCCCCAACTGAGAAAGTTTGTCGTGTTATGGACAAGGGCCTCAAACCATCTTGGCATTTTGACAGTCTAACGCGGGACAGCACAGAGTTTCGCACGTTATCATTCAGAAGGACATGCAACAAATCTATCAATGAATGCCATACCAAATAACTGCTTGAATGATGGCCAGAGATGGATCAATACGTTGTTGACTTGCTCAATTTGTAAAGCTCTATCTGTTGAATAAATCGTCCAATTTTTCTGTAATTATAATACTTTGTTTGTCTGCCGACGTACATCACATTTACCGATTTCCGTCCTATTCAGATAATTCCTTCGTGTTACATTTTCTTAGAGTGTATTTCGTTACCATTTGAAGTGTTAGTCTTACATTCCTTGCTCCTCTTGAATCTCAGCCCACACACGTATGCAGAGAAGCAGTTGGCGTAAGAACTTTTTTCCAAAAGCTAATTTGACAAGCGTTCCAATCCCTGTCTGACGTTGGCATCGAAATTTGTCATAGACAGATTGAAACTCGTTGCAGAACTAATAAATGGTGCCAACATTGTTTATGAAGCTATGCAATATGTAGCAGTCGTGCTGTAAAGCAGCTGCTTACCCTGTACAGCGGTAATACTACGTAGTCCAACATTATCTGCAGCTGATTCAAAATGGATCAAATGGCTTTGAGCACTATGGGACTCAACAGCTGAGGTCATCAGTCCCCTAGAACTCAGAACTACTTAAACTTAACTAACCTAAGGACATCACACACATCCACGCCCGAGGCAGGATTCGAACCTGTGACAGTAGCGGTCGCGCGGTTCCAGACTGAAACGCCTGGAACCGCTCGGACACTCCGGCTGGTTGCAGCTATTGAGGGTTACCTGTAGGTAGTACGAAGCATTGCAAGCACAGGCTCCTGATAGTGTCGGAGCCAATTAATTTTGGTCACATTATGATTGTGGTTGCCGGAACCGGTCACCAACAGTATAATCGCTGAAATTACAACACTATCCGATATAATGCTGTTCCTTGAAGACAATGCGTAATGATTTATACTTTGTCATTTTGTGTAACGCCTCTTGGAGAACGAAATCGTTATGGATGGAGCACAAGCATGTATTGAGAAGCTATAGGGAATGAAAGCGGCCGTGTTATTTTTGATGAAATCATTCCAGAATTTCCCTCATTTAGATTCTAGAAGCTACGGAAAACCTAGGAATGCATGGCAGCACGAGGATTGAACCGCCGTTCTCCTAACTGCCACTACCTCGCCACTGCGCCACCTCGCGCATTCACCTCTTTGCAAGCGTAGTGGCTGATTACTGGTAAACTGTTCTAAATGTCTACCAAGTCTGTATTCATTCGGGCAATTGCAATTAGTAGCGGATTACCACAGAGTTCATGAGTAGTTCGATGTAATTAAATAGAGTAATGCCGGTCATAAATTGTCGTCTCCACTCCTTCAGCAAAGTGAAAACACTTGAGAATCGCACTGTTAGAAAAACAGATGTCACACAGAGAGTAACTGAAAAAAAAAAACGAAAGGGTAAATCGTGCAGTAACGAGGTCTATACAGTGGTCTACTCCATTCTTGAGCTTTGTTCTTCTTTGTAGGATTGCGTCAACGCTGAGCTAGTTATATTCTGTAATTTTCTTTAGCGTTGTAGAGTCGTATCTAGATGTATCAGGGGTCCCATAACACTCCAACTGTATGCGACCCACATCATTACAGAGACCGCCCCAGCTTGAACAGTTCCCTGCTGACGTGCAGGGTACGTGGATTCATGATGTTGTCTCCATACCAGTACACGTCCAACCGATCCACAAAATTTGGAACGAGACTCGCCCGGTCAGACAAGACGTTTCCAGACATACAGTACAACGTCGATTGATCCAGGCGAGGTCTAAATCCTTGTGTCGTGCAGTCATGAAGGGCACAGGATTACGCCTTCAGCTCCGAAAGCCCGTATCGATGATTTTTCGTTGAATTGTTCGCAAGCTGACAGTTGATGATGGCTCAGCATTGAAATATGCAGCAATTTTCAGATGGGTTGCTCTTCTTTCCCCCTGTACGATTCCGACCGACGGTACGGGAAAATCCCCACTTCATCGTTACCTCGGAGATGGTGTGTCGCAACGCTCGTGCACGACTATAACACCACGTTCAAACTCACTTAAATCTTGATAACGTGCCATTGCAAAAGCAGTAACTGATCTAACAATTGCGCCAGACACTTGTCTGTCATTGGCGTTGCCGATCGCAGTGCCGTATTCTGCCTGTTTATATATCTCTGTATTGGAATTCTTATGCCTATACCAGTTTTTTTGGCGCTCCAGTGTATATGCATCGGTAGCCGTTGTCATGACGCTGGTACACCGTGTATCCTCAGTGAAACATCAAACTGTTTATTAAGAATGTAAAGGCAGTGACAGCTATATAATTTTCCTCGGATATTAAATTCACACAAATCAGCGACGCTTTCATAGTTTGTCTACTACAAGGCCTTTCTTACACTTTCTTCTCCATGTATATTTTTCTTCTCGTGAGTACTTTTACCACCATCATTCCAACTGGTCGAGTGTACTACTTCAGCGCTAATGGCTATTTGTACTAATTGTATACTGGCTGGGTGCAGGTATGTAACTCAATAGTCCTTTAGACCTGTAGGGACCGAAAGCTCTCATTCCATAGAGTTTGTGCTACCTACGCTGGATTCAACAGGCTCAATTGTGAACACTGTATTGCAAATGGCTGCTTCGTGTGTGATACAACGCTACATGGTTACTTAAGTAAAAGTAATAACTTCTGTGTATTTACTTTTATACATACTAACGTTAATTTGGATACAATATCAACACAGTACCCTTGTAATATTCAGTTACAAACGAAAACATGAGCCAGGGCAGATACTTCACAAGTTTCCCATATATTGACTTTAGGCTGTCTTATTGAGGATAACATTGGTTTTCATTATATATTAAAAAAATAGTTCGTGACTTGTTTACCTATTACAGTACAGATCTTACAGTCGAAGGAATTCGTACTCAACTAAAACATTTTCCAGATGATATTGATATATCATCTGAACGTAATGATGTGTAGTACTCTACGGAATAATAATGCAAAATCTCTTCAAATATGCTAATACTTCACAAAATATTACAGAACCTGAAGTAAATGCTGAGGAGAAAGAGCAAATGTTCAAGCAGTATCTCTTCAGGTATGTGAGTACTATACTTCGCAGAATAAGGATGGAAAATCGTGCAGTTCACTTTCTATCAAATTATCATGGAAATGAAACGTGCAGAGTATGCAGAATGCAGAACTATGGAACAAATGTTGAAGTGGGAGCTCTGGCAGTTGTACACTGTTATAATGAACACATGGGTGTCGTAGATGACGCTGACATAGTGAGATCTTAGGAAAAGACAGAAAGTAAAAAAAGAAATGATACTGATGCAGACTGTTTTATGCCACAGTGGAAATAACCCTTGTGAATTCCTTTATTTCATAGTGTGGCGGAAAAGTGACAATTCCATTGACTGATTTCCAACGTAGAACTACACTTGGCCTACTCACAGTTGTAAAACAATTATCCAAAACACGGGAACGCCCCAAAAAGTAACAAAACTCCCCTCTATCAACTGCATGTAGAAGAAAGACATCATTTTTGTTAACAAACGACGTACGTTTTCAGAATACTAGGACTTACTGCCCAACATTAGTCATTTCAAGAGGCAGATGTGAAATTTGCTCAACAATCGTTGTCTCTAGACCCTCTTTCAGACTGTTCAGAGTGTAACACACTGGTGACAAAAATTAAAGCAACAAACAGCTGTTGGCCCATATTATGTCTTATTCACGGTATAATCGTACAAAACGTCAATAGATGTCCGTACAGTAGTCTATTAATAAAAAATAAATGTTTTTCTAAGTATCACCAGACGCATCAGTCCTAGATGTGTGATGATTTTGGGACTTCTCAGTTCGTTAATGTATTTCGCCTGTCGTTACTTACTAATCCTGAATATTTTATGCATTTCCATGACTTTGAATCATTTTTTAAACAAAATAATGTGCTGTTAATTCAAGAACAGTTCATCAAGCATTAAATTAAAAATTCTGAACCCTGATTTTATATTTCTTACACTTACAGTAAATCAAGGGTTAATATAAAGCTACATTTCTTTGTACCTGAGTAATGATAACAAAAGCAGCGTTTTTATTGGAATCTACGCCATTCATTCTATTTAACACATGCCAAGTTGTTACTTATATGTGTTTCCTATTACTTGCCGTTCCCAGTATGAAAATGTAACCAGTTTGAGAGATTTCTAATGTTTTGTTTTTACTGTTTCTGTGGTGCCTGTCTAAATAGGTTCATTTTGGTGGTCAATATATGTACTGTTTTATGGTTAGTTCGATGTCACTACTTAGGTCAACTTTGGTATGGTTACTGGGGGTGGTACTTGCAGATTAATCAGTGTGCGGTATTGGAATGATTGTGTGGAACATTTGGTCTTGGCTCTTAACGAAAACCTCCTGTTTTAAGGGGTGTGAGCATGTCGTTTGTTTGCCCTCTCAGTAGTTTATGTTTGTTTTTGCACTGTTTGGTTGTGACTTTGTTGCTATACAACTAATGATTTCAAATGCCACTTTTATTTTTGTTTTGAATTTATGGTTGTACCCAATTCATTAGTAACTGGGAGTGGGTTCAGTGTTTATTTTCTCTGCACGAAGCGCATTTTGTTTATACAGGTGGACAGCAACCACACTGTTGTTTAGGTGTGAAGAGTTTGAAGATATGAGTTAGGCGTTTCATCAAGGACGTATATGGATGAACTCGACGTTTGCCATCCCGGGATCGATTCCAAGCCGGGTCGGGGATTTTCTCCGCCCGGGGACTGGGTGTTTGTGTTGTCCTCATCATGTCATCATCATTCGGGATGTAGCGAGATTAGAACTGGAAAGTTTCGGAACTTGTATGGGACATGATGACTACGATGTTGAGTGTCTCACAAACCAACATCATCATCAACGACGTTTGTCACGTTTGCGTAAGTTATTACCTGTTTCCCATTATTATACGAAGTTCTTTGTCTTGCTCTTTGTGCTAATATTTACATTTTCTTGGGTTTATTTTGCTGGGTTCCCATATGGGCGTTTCTAAGTTCATAGTCCGGTAAGTGTTGTTGCACGTATGTTGCTAATGGTTTTAGTGATTTACTTTCACCAGGTTACTCTTTATGGCTCTTTGGTGCATGTAAATAACAGATTTGCCACACGGAATGTTCCTTGGCAATAGTTTGTCGACATATATCACGTATGCTACTTTTAACCCTATGGGTACGTATTGGCGGTGACCGTTACTAATGTTGGCTACGTTGTTTTACGTCCGGTATTCTTCTTGGAATTACTAGGAACGTTGGAGACATGTTTCATTGTTTCTTTGGAGTTATTGCAACCATGGTCTTTTACATACGCAAGTTATATATTTGCTAAGCTTTCTTAGGGGGTGTTAGGGATATGATTGAGTTGCTTTCGAGTAATATTAGTAGAGCACGAGTCTATTTATATTATACATTGTTTATGTTTTTGATGTATTAAAGTATATGATGGTATCTCGGTGGGTTTGTATTTTCCAGCGAACTTTTGTTCGTTAGGTTAGTGTTGCATTTGTCCACTCCGGCTACTTTCTATTATCATTTTTTCCTTTTTATTATTATTGCTATATCTCACATTTGTAGGTGCTCCGGTGAGGGATATACGTGACTGTGATCGCCTTGCTAGTGTGGGTTCCCCTCAGCCGGGCGGGAATAGCCGAGCGGTCATGGGCACCGCTGTCATGCACTTTGCGGCTGCTCCCTCGGGCATGAGTGTGTGTGTTTGTCCTTAGGATAATTTAGCTTAAGTAGTGTGTAAGCTTAGGGACTGATAACTTAGAAGTTAAGTCCCATAAGATTTCACACACATTTGAACATTTGAACATTTGGTTCCCTTCAAATACATTACGTCACTGGTGTAAAAGATTGTTTGCAAAATAAGTTAGATGCTTAATTTTGTGTCGACTGGGTAACAGTACTATATTTTATTATGCAATTTTATGATATGATTTATCACCTTTAGTCGTGAACTGTGATTTATGTTGTTTGTACTGTCATACACTTCTACTATGTTACGTGTGCTCCCATATGCAGGGGCCTGAAGATGACACCATTTTGGTCGAAACTGAGAGCAAGCGTTAAAAAGAATAAACGGCTTGGATTCAAATAAAGCCGCTTGTTTTGTTATCATTATTCAAGTACTTCGAATCCGGCTTCAGTCCCACCTTCACTGATGGAGTAACAAAGACTGATATTTTCTTGTGCTCGGTATACTATATGATCATGAGTTGTCGCTTAAATACGAAAAGAAGAAAAAGCATTCGGAAGGTAACGGAGAACGTGTTGACCTCTAACATGCATGATAGACGTTTAGAAAAATCCTGTCTGTGGTAGTCTCGCATTGCGTTGCACGTGCGCGGGACTGCCTACGTTAATTGGGAGAAATGGCCTCTGGGTGTTGAAAAACTCCATCTAACTTTGATGTTGTTGCTCTGATTCCATTAGAACACGGCAAAAAGAACTTTTTGTTCATCACAATCGATACTTGGTCGATTACCAAGCTTGTCTATTCCAATGTTTTTGCTGTAAATCGGCATGAGCAAGAAGCAAACGAAGTGTCGGTTACTGCTGCACTGCTTCTAAGGAAAACGATTCCCTGTGTTGCTCATTTTATTTTACTCGTCATGCGCAGCACAAGTTGCTTGCACTTCCGTAGTTCAAACTATAGGTGTGTGTAATGTCCATACTTTAAATTGCCAAGTGATTTACGAAAGCGGAAAAGTCATGTCTTGTAGTAACCGACCAAGAACTTAATGCTCTAAGAAATGACTATTTCAAGTCGACTAAAACTTGTGTTCAAGTAGGAAATCTACGAAAATGTGTATCGAAGTGGTACAAGTAGAAGTGTAAGTTAATACACTCCCGGAAATGGAAAAAAGAACACATTGACACCGGTGTGTCAGACCCACCATACTTGCTCCGGACACTGCGAGAGGGCTGTACAAGCAATGATCACACGCACGGCACAGCGGACACACCAGGAACCGCGGTGTTGGCCCTCGAATGGCGCTAGCTCCGCAGCATTTGTGCACCGCCGCCGTCAGTGTCAGCCAGTTTGCCGTGGCATACGGAGCTCCATCGCAGTCTTTAACACTGGTAGCATGCCGCGACAGCGTGGACGTGAACCGTATGTGCAGTTGACGGACTTTGAGCGAGGGCGTATAGTGGGCATGCGGGAGGCCGGGTGGACGTACCGCCGAATTGCTTAACACGTGGGGCGTGAGGTCTCCACAGTACATCGATGTTGTCGCCAGTGGTCGGCGGAAGGTGCACGTGCCCGTCGACCTGGGACCGGACCGCAGCGACGCACGGATGCACGCCAAGACCGTAGGATCCTACGCAGTGCCGTAGGGGACCGCACCGCCACTTCCCAGCAAATTAGGGACACTGTTGCTCCTGGGGTATCGGCGAGAACCATTCGCAACCGTCTCCATGAAGCTGGACTACGGTCCCGCACACCGTTAGGCCGTCTTCCGCTCACGCCTCAACATCGTGCAGCCCGCCTCCAGTGGTGTCGCGACAGGCGTGAATGGAGGGACGAATGGAGACGTGGCGTCTTCAGCGATGAGAGTCGCTTCTGCCTTGGTGCAATGATGGTCGTATGCGTGTTTGACGCGGTGCAGGTGAGCGCCACAATCAGGACTGCATACGACCGAGGCACACACAGGGCCAACACCCGGCATCATGGTGTGGGGAGCGATCTCCTACACTGGCCGTACACCTCTGGCGATCGTCGAGGGGACACTGAATAGTGAACGGTACATCCAAACCGCCATCGAACCCATCGTTCTACCATTCCTAGACCGGCAAGGGAACTTGCTGTTCCAACAGGACAATGCACGTCCGCAATGTATCCCGTGCCACCCAACGTGCTCTAGAAGGTGTAAGTCAACTACCCTGTCCAGCAAGACCTCCGGATCTGTCCCCATTGAGCATATCTGGATGAAGCGTCGTCTCACGCGGTCTGCACGTCCAGCACGAACGCTGGTCCAACTGAGGCGCCAGGTGGAAATGGCATGGCAAGCCGTTCCACAGGACTACATCCAGCATCTCTACGATCGTCTCCATGGGAGAATAGCAGCCTGCATTGCTGCGAAAGGTGGATATACACTGTACTATTTCCGACATTGTGCATGCTCTGTTGGCTGTGTCTATGTGCCTGTGGTTCTGTCAGTGTGATCATGTGATGTATCTGACCCCAGGAATGTGTCAATAAAGTTTCCCCTTCCTGGGACAATGAATTCACGGTGTTCTTATTTCAATTTCCAGGAGTGTAGATAGTCTTTTACTAGAAGTCGATCTGAAACTTAAGGAGTAGAAGAAACCATGGCAAGAAAACTGAAAGAGCATAACTTATGGGAACACAGACAACCATCGATGTTTCGACAGGTGCACAGCTCGTCATTTCCATCGCACAAATGCACCGCGATAATTTAAAATTTAGTTTGCAGTAAATATGCAGAAAGACGAGAAGCACACTGTAAACAAATAGCATCATCATATGTCAGAAATCACAGATAGTGAATATTAATTACCAACAGGTGAGCAACCAGCAGTAATTCTGTCCCTTTGTTGTTTGACCAGGGAGATTAGCAGTATTTAAGCAAAAATCTCCATCTTTGCTTATAAGGGCATTTGCTAATTTAATCTCACTTGCTTACATAATAATACTACCCCAATAGCTAGACGCGCAAGCCATAAACTCTCATTCGGATTCCGTAGGATGACCAAGGCAATGTTCTTTAGCAGCAAATTTACTTGACTGTTGTAAGTGTTGATAAACGACATTTTTTGTTTGTATATGAGGACACCGCTGCTTCCTTTTATATTATTTAATATTTGTCTTTATTTTCGAGTCGGAAAGGCACATCTGGATATAGACTACGTAAGGGACCGATGAAATTACTAAGTTCAAAAATGTTCCCGGAAACTCAAGAGTACAGAAATAAAGTCGCTGAGGAATGACATGAATAGGAAGGAAGGGAAGCTGAGGCGGAATGGGTGCAGGAAAAATGTGAAGACATCGAAAAAGAAATGTTTGTCGGAAGGACAGACACAGCCTACAGGAAAGTCAAAAGAGCCTTCGGTGACATTAGAAAAGTAAGGGTGATAACATTAAGAGTGCAGCGGGGATTCCAGTGTTAAATGCAGAGGAGAAAGCGGGTAAGTGCAAAGAATACATTGGAAGCGTCTATGAGGGGCAAGACTAGTCTGATGTCATAGAAGAAGAAACAGGAGTCGACTTAGAAGAGTTAGGGGATCCAGTACTAGAATCAGAACTTACAAAATCTTTAGAGGACTTTGGATCAAATAAATCAGTAGGGATACATAACATTCCTTCAGAATTTCTAAAATCATTGTAGGAAGTGGCAACAAAACGACTATTCACGTTGGTGTGTAGAATGTATGACACTGGCGACATACCATCTGACTTTCGGAAAAGCATCATCCACACAATTCCCAAGACGGCGAGAACTGGCAAGTGCGAGATCTATCGCACAATCAGCTTAACAGCTCATGCATCGAACCTGCTTACAAAAATAATATACAGAAGAATGGAAAAAAATTGAGAATGGGCTAGGTGACGATCAGTTCGGCTTTAGGAAAAGTAAAGGCACGAGAGAGGCAATTCTGACGTTGCGATTAATAATGGAAGCAGGGCTAAAGAAAAATCAAGACACGTTCATAGGATTTGTCGACCTGCAAAAAGTGTTGCAGAATGTAAAATGATGCAAGATGTTCGGAATGCATAGGGCGATACGGTTCATATACAATATGTACAACAGCCCAGAGGAAATAATAAGAATGGACGACCAAGACCTAGTTGCTCGTATTAAAAAGGGTGTATGAAAAGGATGTTACCTTACTCCCCTACTGTTCAATCCGTACATTGAGGAAGCAATAATGGAAATAAAAGAAATCTTCAGCAGTGGAATTAAAATTCAAGATGAAAGAATGTCAATGATACGATTCGCTGATGACATTACTATGCTGAGATGCTGAGTGAAAGTAAAAAAGAATTACATGACCTGCTAAACAGAATGAACAGTCATATGAGTACACAGTATTGATGAGAGTAAATCCAAGGAGGTAATGAGAAGTAGTAGAAATGAGTACAGGATTGATGGTCACGAAGTAGATGAAGTTACGGAGTTTTGATAGCTAGGCAGCAAAATTACCAATGACGGACGATGCAAGGAGGATATCAAAAGCAGAGTAGCTATGACGAAAAGGGCATTCTTGGAAAAGAGAAGTCTACTAATATCAAATACCGGCCCTAATTTGAGGGAGAAATTTCTGTGTATATACGTCCGGAGAACAGCATTGTGTGGTAGGTGAACGTGGACTGTGGGAAAACCGGAAAAGAAGAGAATCGAAGCATTTGACATGTGGTGCTACAAACGAATGTTGAAAAGTAGGTGGACTGATAAGGTAAGGAACGAAGAGGTTCAGCGCAGAATCGGAGAGGTGAGGAATGTGTGGAAAACACTAACAAGGAGAAGGGACAGGATGACGGTACATATGTTAAGACATGAAAGAATTACTTCCATGGTACTAGATAGAGCTGTGGTGGGTAAAAACTGTAGAACAAGACAGTGATTGGAATTCATCCAGCAAGTAACTGAGGACATGAGATGACGTGGTTAGCACCGGAGTGGAATTCGTGGCGAGCCGCATCAAAACAGTCAGCAGACTGATGACCCAAAGAAAAAGATGAGGATTGGCTAATTCTGCACACTGTGTTGTACGAGCTTGTGACTGTGCATATTTGACCACAGCTGTTGTGCATCTGTGTTTGTTTTCACTATTTGATAGACAAATAGCTTAGTTGGCGCTTTTGTTTTGTGTTGTTGTTGTGGTCTTTAGTCCTGAAACTGGTTTGATGCAGCTCTCCATGCTACTCTACCCTGTGCAAGCTTCTTCATCTCCCAGTACTTATGGCAACGTACATCCTTCTGAATCTGCTTAGTGTATTCTTCTCTTGGTTTCCCTTTACGATTTTTGCCCTCCACGCTGCCCTCCAATACTAAATTGGTGATCACTCGATGTCTCAGAACATGTCCTACCAACCGACCCCTTCTTCTAGAAGAGTTGTGCCACAAACTCCCCTTCTCCCCAATTCTATTCAATACCTTCTCATTAGTTATGTGATCTACCCATCTACTCTTCAGCATTCTTCTGTAGCAACACGTTTCGAAAGCTTTTATTTTCTTCTTGTCCGAACTATTTATCGTCAATGTTTCACTTCCATACATGGCTACACTCCATCCAAATACTCTCAGAAACGGCTTCCTGACACTTAAATATATACTCGATGTTAACAAATTTCTCTTCTCCAGAAACGCTTTCTTTGCCATTGACAGTCTACATTTTATATCTTCTCTATTTCGACCATCATCAGTTATTTTGCTCCCCAAATAGCAAAACTCCTTTACTACTTTAAGTGTCTCATTTCCCAATATAATTTCGGTTTGCATCACCCGACTTATTTCCACTACATTCCATTATCCTCGTTTTGCTTTTGTTGATGTTCATCTTATATCCTCCTTTCAAGACATTGTCCATTCCGTTCAACTGCTCTTCCAAGTCCTTTGCCGTCTCTGACAGAATTACAATGTCATCGGCGAACCTCAAAGTTTTTACTTCGTTTCCATGAATTTTAATACCTACTCCAAATTTTTCTTTTGTTTCCTTTACTGCTTGCTCCATATACAGATTGAACAACATCGGGGAGAGGCTACAACCCTGTCTCACTCCCTTCCCAACCAGTGCTTCCCTTTCATGTCCCTCGACTCTTATAACTGCCATCTGGTTTTGAACGAATTGTAAATAGCCTTCGCTCCCTGTATTTTACCACTGCCACCTTCAGAATGTGAAAGAGAGTATCCCAATCAACATTGTCAAAAGCTTTCTCTAAGTCTAGAAATACTAGAAATGTAGGTTTTCTATGGAATCCAAACTGATCTTTCCCGAGGTCGGCTTCTACTAGTTTTTCCACTCGTCTGTAAAGAATCCGCGTTAGTATTTTGCAGCAATGACTTATTAAACTAATAGTTCGGTAATTTTCACATCTGTCAACACCTGCTTTCTTTGGGATTCTAAACATTATATTCTTCTTGAAGTCTGAGGATATTTCGCCTGTTTCATACATCTTTCTCACCAGAAGGTAAAGTTTTGTCAGGACTGGCTCTCCCAAGGCTGTCAGTAGTTCTAATGGTAATGTTGTCTAATTCCAACGCCTTGTTTCGACTTAGATCTTTAAGTGCTCTGTCACACTCTTCACATAGGGCATAGGGCACATAGGGCATATCCCCAATTCATCTTCATCTACATCCTCTTCCATTTCCATAATATTGTCCTCAAGTACATCGCCATTGTATAGACCCTCTATATACTCCTTCCACCTTTCTGCTTTCCCTTCTTTGCTTAGAGCTCGTCTTCCATCTGAGCTCTTGATATTTTCTCCAAAGGTCTCTTTAATTTTCCTGCAGGCAGTATCTATCTTACCTCTAGTGAGATAACCCTCTTCATCCTTACATTTGTCATCTAGCCATCCCTGCTTAGCCATTTTGCAGATCCTTTCGAACTCATTTTTGAGACGTTTAATGCATTTTTATATTTTCTCCTTTCATCAGTTAAATTTAATATTTGTTCTATCACCCAAGGATTTGTACTAGCCCTCGTCTTTTTACCTACTTGATCCACCGCTGCCTTCAATACTTTGTCCCTCAGAGCTACCCATTGTTCTTTCCCCCATTCCTCCATTCCTCTCAATCGTTCCCTTATGCTCTCCCTGAAACTCTCTACAACCTCTGGTTCTTTCAGTTTATCCAGGTCCCATCACCTTAAATTCCCACCTTTTTGCAATTTCTTCAGTTTTATTCTACAGTTCATAACCAATAGATTGCGGTCTGAGTCCACATCTGCCCCTGGAAATGTCTTACAATTTAAAACCTGGTTCCTAAATCTCTGTCTTACCATTATATATTCTATCTGAAACCTGTCAGTATCTCCTGTCTTCTTCCATGAATAGAACCTTCTTTTATGATTCTTGAACCAAGTGTTAGCTATGATTAAATTCTACCAGGAGGCTTCCTCTTTCATTTCTTACCACCAATCCATATTCACCTACTACGTTTCCTTCTCTCCCTTTACCTACTCTCGAATTCCAGTCACACATGACTATTAAATTTTCGTCTCCCATCACTATCTGAATAATTTCTTTTATTTCATCATGCATTTCTTCAATTTCTTCGTTATCTGCAGAGCTAGTTGGCATATAAACATGTACTACTGAAGTAGGCGTGGCTTTCGTGTCAATCTGGGCCACAATAAGGCGTTCACTATGCTGTTTGTAGTAGCTTACCCGCATTCCTATTTTCCTATTCATTATTAAACCTACCTCTGCATTACTCCTATTTCATTTTCTGTTTATAACTCTGTAGTCACCTGACCAGAAGTCTTTTTCCTCCTACCACCGAACTTTACTGATTCCCACTATATCTAACTTTAACCAATCCATTTCCCTTTCCTGCCCGATTAAGGGATCTGACATTCCACTCTCCGATCCGTGGAACAAAAGTTTTCTTTCTCCTGATAACGACATCCTCCTGAGTAGTCCCCGCCCGGGTTGACTATGCTGTTTGTAGTAGCTTACCCGCATTCCTATTTTCCTATTCATTATTAAACCTACTCATGCATTACTCCTCTTTGATTTTATGTTTATAACCCTGTAGTCACCTGACCAGAAGTTTTTCTCCTCCTGCCAACGAACTTTACTGATTCCCACTATATCTAACTTTAACCAATCCATTTCCCTTTCCTGCCCGATTAAGGGATCTGACATTCCACGCTCCGATCCGTAGAACAAAAATTTTCTTTCTCCTGATAACGACATCCTCCTGAGTAGTCCCCGCCTGGAGATCCGAATGGGGGACTATTTTACCTCTGGAATATTTTACCCAAGAGGACACCATCATCATTTAACCATACAGTCAAGCTGCATGCCCTCGGGATAAATTACGGCTGTAGTTTCCCCTTGCTTTCAGCCGTTCGCGGTACCAGCAGAGCAAGGATGTTTTGATTAGTGGTACAAGACCAGATCAGTCAATCATCCAGACTGTTGCCAATGCAACTACTGAAAAGCATGCCACCCCTTTTCAGGAACCCCCCTTTCCCCCGTACCTACGGTACGGCTATCTGTAACGCTGAGGCACGGAAGCCTCCCACCAACGGCAGGGTCTATGGTTCATGGGGGTCTTTTGTTTTAGTCGCTGTTATTTTAAGCTTGGAACAACTGGACAAGTTCCACTATCCGCAACTGCACTAATTCCACCATTTTGAATTTTTGAGTTTGTTGTATTGTGAAGTCAATTCCCCGCATGTAGGCCATCCATTCGTGATGTAATTCGGTCGAGGTTAATAATCGCAGGTCTTAAGGTCGGTCACATTGCAACAGGTAGTACTATTCTACACCATTTGTAATTTTAATGAAAGGAGACAAGTACTAGTGAACATGCCGTTTACTACAGAAAGGAAAAAAAAGAAATGCAACGATCAGGCTTTTTGAATCTATACACTCTTAATGACAAACAGAAAGCGCCTAGAAGCAATAGCAGCGGGGTTGTGGTGAACAGGTAGTTAGAATGATAATCTGTTGCATGTGATTTGTGGAAAACGAATAAGTGAAGTAATCCAATAGCAAGTGATCATAAGAAGAATTGGGACCTGTTTCCACATTCTTTGAGGTACAAGTTTTGAACAAATAAATGCAAAGAGAAAATGTTTGGGTAGGAAACCCAGGAAAGCTAAGAAAGAAAACAGAAGAGTATCTACAGCAAGTAATAAACGTTGTCATTACCGTTAGTTGAAGAGAACGGCATAAATTATATGAGATAGATTTCTGGGAAATGCCGTAGGCTTTCAAAGTACCTCTAGTAGGGAACAATCTTAGGCACAAATGTCCTATTTTTAAGACAAAGGACGGTGCACGTATTGTACAAATTACTTGATGCCAATGACTCATTAAATCGTTATTTGACACTGGGATATTGCTACGCACGCTCAGGTGTGAGGTACGAAGATGTGTACTGCAGTACATGTGTGCGAAGTGTTTGCTCAATATAGGATTTTGGTGTAGCGAGATGGCACTCTATCCCCAATTAGGCGCGCACGCGTCACGGGCGCTTTAATAGATATCTGACGCTGAAGGTCCGGCTGCGCGACGCCAGGGGGATTTGCAGCTATTCGTCAGCGCACTCATCAGCACGCTTGTGCCCGATAATTAACGAGAACCACCGCCTAAGCCCCGTAACGCTAAAACAGACACTGCGGCCAATCTACAAAGCGTGAGGGGCTCAACTACAGTAAATGTCAAACTAGCAATGAAAACTACGGCTGCTGCCTACTAAACTGTACCAGTCTGTTGTTACTGCAATGCATAACCATAAAAACCGCAACACTAAAGAATAACTTAAGGAAAAGTAATTTATATTGTCAGTCGCTCAGACGTGATGGCAAGTATTAGACAATACTGTAAGTATTGTTTGTGTAGCATTTAACGCGTATAGTTCTGATGTTATTTGCAAATCACAATTTGATGCAGACAGATTAAAAGAAAAGTGGGATAGGGTAGATTGGGTGAAGATACCGTAGGTTTTGCTACATCGTTTTCGGAAATGATTAATCCTTAATTCGTTGATCTCTTGTTAAAATTTGTGCATTTGTGCACAAGTTAAAAATACAATAAACTTTAAAAATACAAATAAATACTGTGAAAAAAATGTGGCTAATATTTCATTTTTGGTATGTTACCAATCGCCAAATCGCGCGCCTATACCAGGGGGCAAGTGGGCCCCCCTGCTCCCCCATTCGCCCAATAACTCTCAGCGAAAGGAAAAAATACAGTGTAGCCACGAGTTTTCTTTCAAAAAAATGAATTAAAACTCGGTATTACGTAGGTATTTAACAGGCTCGTAACTGGAACTTTCTGTGGATACTTACAAGTCGCCATTCGTCTTCCAAAATATTAAAAATACTCCATATCCCCAGGTTTAGCCAACAGCCTACCCCCCCCCCCCCCCCCTTTACAAACTGTCGGATGGGCGCTCTTGCATCTTACCCAAACCTTTGGCCAAGGTGACTTTCCACTTAGAGGTAATATGTCTTATGAGTTTTCAATGCGAAGAATCCTGCATTTATTTCAGAACACATAACTGATAATGTAACTACGTAGTGGCCCACGAAAAACCGGCCCAGAGTACTTGACTGCTCACTGTTGTTCGCCAGTTATCATCTGCTATACATTTCGTATTATCAATATTTCTTTATTAGCTAATTTTGCATGTTTATCTATTTGCGATTCTACCTGCTCATGGCGGCCAAAAATTCGTGCGTAATTGGTGAGCAGTCTGTACTCGAGGCAGATTTCTCGTGCGCCACCCTGTTTTACAATGCACTCAAATAGGAGCCCAATCAGTTTTCAACGCTTTTCTTACTTTCCCTGTTTCTTTGAAGCAGTATCTCAACTCGACTAGAAACACCACATTTTTGTTGCACACTATGTACTTGATCCAGTCACATTTATCTGGTGTTTCAGCATATTCTTCCAAACACTCTGTACTCCCATTCTGATTCACTTCCATAAGACCTTCATTGTCTGATTCTTGTTATAATTCTTCTACATTTATGTTCTCGTCCGAAGAAGATTCTCATTTTCGGCCTCTGACCTCTTCTTTTCAAGCAAACCTTGTTCAGAAGCGCCTGAAACTCCTGGTGGACCGAAAAAACGTCTGCTATTGTCTCCCTGCGTTGTTGATTTGTATTTAATAGTTCTATAACATTCCCCTATCCTTAAACTTCTTTCTTAAATTGTTTCCAAACACTTGTAAGTAGGCTGTTTAGGTTTTTTTATTGGTAACGCCGCCGCCACGTAGCGCTCTGTATGAAAATCACTGGCTCTGCCGTGTGCAGTCTTTGGCTAGTTTGCATTGTTGTCTGCCATTGTAGTGTTGGGCAGCGGCAGCTGGGTGCTAACAGCGCGTAGGAGGTGAGCCGCCAGCAGTGGTGGATGTGGGGAGAGAGATGGCGGAGTTTTGAAATTTGTAAGACTGGATGTCATGAACTGCTATATATATTATGACTATTAAGGTAAATACATTGTTTGTTCTCTATTAAAATCTTTCATTTGCTAACTATCCCTATCAGTAGTTACTGCCTTCCGTAGTTTAAACCTTTTATTTAGCTGGCAGTAGTGGCGCTCGCTGTATTGCAGTAGCTTGAGTAACGAAGATTTTTGTGAGGTAAGTGATTTGTGAAACGTATAGCTTAATGTTAGTCAGGGCCATTCTTTCGTAGGGATTTTTGGAAGTCAGATTGCGTTGCGCTAAAATATTGTGTGTCAGTTAAAGCACAGTTATGTATAATTTTTCTAAGGGGACGTTTCATATGTCGACCCTTAGCCGAGGACACCTCACTGGAATCTGATTTTTTCTTGTAGTTTGTGTAATTAGTGTAGCTTTTGTTTATTGCTAGCGCGTAATCATATAGAGAATTTCCTTTGTAGTTGCAGTCTTTCATTGTTGTACAGTAAAATAGTTGTGGCATGCATGTAGTTTTGCACGAAGTATTTCGCAGCTGCGCTTGCAATTAACTAGATATTATTTTCAGTACTATGTTAATGTGTTCTCTTATTTTTGTTCTTCAAATTGTGGTTTTCTGTGTTATCGTGTGAAATATTGTGACAATACTGGCGTGTGAAAAACGTAACACTAGGCTCCAAAGTAAACTGAGAAATAATAGTCACGACGAGCGTAGCTTTCCAGCAACACTGTGTAATGAATTAACAGACATTCAAAGTAGTAATTTGGTAACTATGCATAGGGAAATGGAGCGGGCTGCGAATCATGGCGTAGGCAGTGAAACAATTAGTGAACAGGGCAGCATTGTCACTCGATCGGTCGGCAACAGCTCGCCTCAGGATTCCGATATGACAGGACACAATCTTGCAAATACTGTACATTCAGATTTTGCGTCCTCGCCGTTTTCTCAAATAAGCCAAGACACATTTTCTGCTTTTCAAACTGCGAATATTGCCGGTTCAAATGCATTGCCGAATAGCGCTGAGGAATAAGTTTCAGACACCAGTGCATTGTTATTACAATTAATGCAACAAATGGGACAAAAGCTTAAAAAGTTAGACACAATGGAACAACACCAGAGACAAACACAGCAACAGTTAGACACAATGGAACAAAATCTTCGGAAATTAGACACCACGCTTGAACAAACACGTGAAGATTTAACTAATGAGTTACATAACATTGAATCGAAAAGTCAAAAAGTCTGTAACGACGTAAAAACACAAAATTGTGAGCATTTTCAACCTATTTTTTCGCGGCATGAAAATGCATCATAGAAGCAGCCATAAAAGAACTGCGAACTGGTGTTCATGAAAATCATGAAACCTTGCAAGCTAAAACTGACTCAGTTGCATCTACCGATTCGGTTACGCAACTTGCAAAAACTCAGAAAAACTTAAAGGACACAGTAGATACGATTTCAACACAAACGAACACTCTGAAACTTGGTTCAAAAAAACACACAGCAGAAATAATTTCACTATCTGATAAAGTAGCCGAACTTTCAGATCAGTTCACTAACTTATCTACAAAGGTAGATGATGATCTGAATGCCACAAAACCTGTAGCCTTCACTGACACTGAAGAGTATGAACAAATTAGAAAATTCAAACAGAATCAAAATCAAATCAACACACAGTACAAAAGAGATTTGCAGGAAGTACAAGATCAGTTGGCTCAAGTAATACAAGAATTACATATTTCAGAGGACACTCGCGCCCCAGTTTGGGAAGAGGGACATAGAAATATAGAACAACCACAAAATAATGACACAGGACATTTCGGAAATCATGAAAGAAATTGGCAAGGTACACTGAATTTTGAGATGGAACCGCCGAAACGATGTAACAATGACCGACATGCGACTCGCCGACCTGATGATTTTGACTATAAGCTGTTCATTACTACACGTAAATTCAAAACATTTAAGAATTCTGGCAACGACATTCATCCACAAGCGTGGCTTCATCAATTCTCTCATTGCTTTCCTCCCAACTGGTCATTAGAGCACAGATTAGATTTTTTATTTGTGGCTACTTGGAGAATGAACCAGCTGTAAGAATGTGATCGGTCACTCACGATTGTCACAGTGAAGGAGAATTTTATAATGCCTTCCTCTGAGCATATTGGTCTCAAGCTACACAAGACCGAGTAAAACATAGCATCATTATGATGAAACATTTCAAACAATCTGAATTTTCCAGTCTTGTGAAATATTTTGAAGATATGTTACATAATAATCAGTATCTTTCAAACCCATACAGCCCCTCAGAACTCATCCACATTTGCTTAATCAAATTGCCTGAACATTTACGGCATATTATTTTGGCAGGACGTTGCAAAGAGGACATTGAAGCTTTTCAGGGACTGTTATAAGAATTGGACATTGACACTGACAATCGCGGAGCGTGAAAACAGGAACACAACAATTACAGGTCACATCCGTCACAATTCCGCGATGAAAGAAATAATAACTGGACACGACAAGGCTATTCTCAGAATACAAATCGTGACCAAAATAGATACCACCCGTATGACAACCGTTGGCAGAGTAGTAATAGTTACAGGGAAAGATTACCTCTCTGCGGTAATGACTATCACAGAGACAATCATAGAAACAGACAATATGGCAATCAGAACTATTATTATCACGGGAACAGAACACTTTCAGACGCAAGGGTCCACCGGGCAGTGATAATTGAGAGAGAAATTCTCCACCACTTAACCGACAAGAAAGAAACAACAGGAACTATCGACATGACGACAGACGATATAATCATAACGACAGACCGGAATTTCATCAGAACTGGCGGGATTCAAACAGAGCTGGGCCCTCCCGGCAAGGTGAATTTGTAGCAGTTAGGCCTCCTAACCCCAATAACGACGCGCGCCAACAAAGATACAGGCAATGACTCGCACTGCAGGCAGCCAAGTGCGCCGGCTGGCTCAGCGAAAAATAACATAGACGCTAACCTTGAGAAAAATTTTAGCATTCCTTACCGACGTATACAACATGATAGTTACTTGGAAGTTGAAACTGTGCGCACTAGAAAGGGTAAATGATTGCATCACATTTCACATGTAAAACCATTTCTTGAGGGACAATCTGCTTTTTAACTTAGTCTTTGCCATAAAATTTTTCACTTCACGCTACTAGTACAATTTGTCACACTGAGAAACTGTTAACATGCAACAATGTTTTGAAGTTAACTATCCAGTTTAGAACCTAGGGAACATTTTTAATCAGAAATTACGAATGCATTGTTATAGTGAACAGACGACACAGCGTTGTTATTTGTACATTCTTGCTTGTTAGTTGCACGATTACCTAACGACTATAAGGCTTACATACTTAGAACATATACTGTTAATTAGGTTTTAATGCAACATTTTGGTTTAGTTGAAAAGACATTCTTTATTTGAAGTACGTTCTGTGAGATTAAAGATGACTTAGCATTTGGTTTCTTTGATAGCTTCACGATTATATCACGACGCTACTAATGTGTGACACAATTTACATTGTGCTTTTGCGGTGTATCTGTTGTTTATCTGCACAGTTTTTCTGAATTCTTCTGGAGAGGAAAACATGTTTTAGTAGTAACTTTCTGGTATAGCTACAATGAGACAGCCTTTTCTGTAGCACAACAATACGTTACAGTACAGTACTTACTTCATCACGGCAATAAGCGTAATAACTACGATATCTATACGCAAAGTATTTCACTTTTGTTTATCATGAGGTAAGTACATTGACTTCTGCAGAACTTAGCTTTCGAAGGACGATAACTACGACACTTCCACAGAGATTATCTTACAACACGACGCACAGTTTAGCGCTACAGAACACGTAGTTGAGTGATTAATTTTGTACTTAAAACATTTATTTTTAAAGATATTTGAAGTAGAATGATACAAAGGTTTTCCGTGCTACATTTCATTCCATTGCTGTAATCTGTAACACCTGAGGATATAATTACATTAATCCTCAGGAGGGTACACGCTTACTTTGTGTACCATGTGTGTGGCAAGCACAAGGATCTCTAGCTAATATGGTATTTGCTTATACAACTTTACACAGCTATCTGATCATTTAACTGGGAGAGACAAACATTTATTTTACTACATCAGTGACAGATGTTTACGTAATTACACAGTTGGATAACTTCACACGTACGAAATTGTATTTTGTCTGTACTTTGTGAACTGTTCATATTTTTTCGGAACCATTGTGATACTAAGAGAGCTTTGAATGTCATTTTAGGTATAGGATCATGATTTTTAAAGTACGTTTGAGGCAGATGACACTTTTGACATGAGCAGAGAATTTTTTGTAGGTTTTGAAATTACTGCAGGAAGCTACGACGGTTTTGAGAGTTGACTGAGGTGTTATGATGTTATTATTACGATGACTATGTGTATTATGCTGCTGAGGTATGTTTATGATCAATAAGCTGGTGCTATATGAGGAATTTGATTATGCTACTTATTTGTTATGATGAAATATTGAAGAAGTGTCTACGAATATGTATATGTGTAATAAAGCAAGGAATAATGAGTAGTGGTTAGGGACTCTGGTTTGTGGAAAAGGTTGCTGGAAACCAAGAATCGTACTTTAAGAGTTATGAAATATGTGTATATGTGTGAATGTATCACTATGCTGGTGAAATTTTTTTGGACACTATTATATTTAAAGGATTTTGTTTCTACAGATTTGTAACGCAAATTCTTGAGCTGTGAAATAATTTTATAAGAGACTGCCACTGTAGCGGAAACTGGTGTCGTAAATATTTCGGTAAGAAAGTTAAGTGACCACCTGCACGTAATGCATAGTGGCCACTCAGCTGCGCGACAGCCACCTGGAAACAAGTCATTAGTGTGTGCCTTTCTGAGGCACAAGAAAAAAAAAAGGGCCATTATGCTTGCTATTGACATTTCTTTGTAGAAAGCGTCGCAAATACGAGACGCTCAAAGTTGAAAACAAATGATTACACTTTGGAGTTCTTAATTTATGATATTTACTGAAATGAAATGATGAGAAACATTTCATGTCTATTGTCTTGCTAGTTGGAAGATTGTTTACTGCATTATGAAATGACTTATAGCTAGCAAACCGTTTAGGTAACAACTAGTGTTCGTATGGCAGAATTACTACGCAGAGCTTTAAACAACAATATCCAAAACACGAATCGAACAACATCTTAGTTGTTTTCTGACCCACAGGTTTATTCTAATAGTATTGCACATGCCCACTCGTCATATGTACAATAGCTGCCTTCTGAAAAATATTTCAGTTTCTTAAATGAACTAGAGTCATAAATATTATATTTCAGAAATAACTTTATGTAAGAGATATAGAGTCTCATTCTTACTGTTAGCAGTTACAAGTAAATATTTTTCGTTATACTTCGGGCTACATCTCTTTGTGTCCCTTTTCAGAGTTTAGAAATCGGATCCTTAGTTTGTTGTTTTGTACATAATAATTTTAACCGACCAAGTTTGAAAACTTATTAAAAAATAGAATTAAGGTTGTAAAGCTCTTTCACTCTTACAGTCAACATTTTTAAAGAAGACAATTATCATTTTACCCTTTTTTCTTTTTCAATGAAAGGGTTTTGTCAATGTTTGGTACAATATTCACTGAGACTGATAACCTAAAGGAATTAGTCAAATTTTTCTTGCCGAGTAATGAACGGTTCTTAGTTTTAAATGAGAGAAAAATCGCTCACAGATATACGTGGGACCAAAGATTAAGAGAACTTAGGCCGAGTGCTTGTGCTAAAGAGGATATTTCTCTCGTGGAGGACGCCTGTAAAAGTCATCCAAAGTTTTACACATGAGAAAGCGGTCCTTCGGGCGGATATCGCACTGCAGCCCAATCAGCCCTAGTTGAAGCACTTAGGGCTGTGGCCTATCCGAAGCCGAGTGAGGAGAACCTCATCTCGTCGACGGGACTGAAAGGGAGTACACCACACACGCGTTGTGAACTTGACTATACGGAGCTTATTGTCAGTCACTTCCAGCCACTCATCCTCCCACCGACGCATGACTCGTGAGCTCAACAGCGAGGTGAGTGCGTGCAGGGGTATAGCACACTGAGATACTTGTGGATCGAGACACTCCTCCTTGGCTGCGAGATCTGCTCTTTCATTCCCAGCAATGCCGACATGCCCCGGAACCCAGCAGAAAGCCACCACCTTCCCCAGTCGCTGTAGTTGGAGGAGGGCATCCTGGATGGTCCAGACTATTTTGTCTGCTGGATACAAACGTTGCAATGAGTGAAGGGCACTTAGTGAATTGGAACAGACAAGAAATGTAGGACAGGAATAATGTCTCATCTGCTCCAGTGCCCACAAGATCGCAGACAATTCTGCATCAAAGACAGTAAAAATCTTAGGCAGTCGGACCTTGAGGATACGATTTGGAAAAACAAAAGCCGGCGGGAGGACCCTCTAATGTGTGGTGCTTGCCGCGTCCAGGTCGCTGTGCGCCACGTTTTATTGGATTGCGTTTTATTTTCTGCCCAGCGGGCCGCGGCTGACTTGACAGCGGACCTGCCATCTCTTTTAGGCGACACTCGGACGAATGTGGTTAAGCTTTTAAAGTTCTGTGCCATGTCAAATTTTTTACAAAGATTTTAGGGAGAGGATCTTAATTTGCTCACTGTGTGACAAGCTCGCCCATATTTTATGTAAGTGGCCACCCAATGACAATTTACTGTGGCATTCTTGGTGCTACGTTTTCCCTTTCATTACGTTCTACTTTCTTATGTCGCATTTTCCTTCTCTTCCTGCTTTCTTTGTGTGTGTGTTTCTGTTTTATTAGGTCTGTCCACATTCGTTCCCTGTAATGCGTGTCAGGGCGCTGATGACCTCGACGTTGAGCGCCCATAAACCCCAACACACACACACACACACACACATACAGACTAGTTGAAGCACTTGTGAGACGTCCTATACCGAAGGGTGAACGGGCGAATAAATATATCTAAGGCCGATTAAAGTTCACTTATCTCCAAAAATCTGTTTTCAAACCGTTCTTGTAATTCGCAAATGATTGCAACATAATGTGAAAAATCCACATCTTCTTTAACGCTGTCTAGTGTAGAAAAGTGTCTACAATTCTTCTCGCGCAATTGTTTTTCGCACAAAATATTTTTTTTTTTTAAATGCTTGAATCTTCTGCACCAAATCAACGACATAGTGATTTTTGCGTTGGAGTGAAATGTTCAAAATATTTAAGTGACCAGTAAGGTCACTCAAAAAAGCCAAATTCGCTACCCACTTAGGATCACAAAGAAATTCTTCAGGACGTTCTTTCATTTCCAAAAAGGTATTTATTTCGCCCCTCAAGGAGAAAAACCGATGAAGCACCTTTCCTCCGCTGAGCCATCTTACTTCGGTGTGGTAGGGGATGTCCGGGTATTCCGCTTCGATATCAGCCAGAAATTCTTTAAATTGGTGCTGTGTGAGTCCATGCGAGCGAAGATAATTAACCGTTCGAAGAACTGTGCCCATAACATTTTTTATGGAGACAATCTCCGCACAAAGTGCCTCCTGGTATATCAGACAATGGACTGTCGCGAATAAAAACAGCCAACTTCAGCCTCACGTAACTCAGAAATCCAGTGCGTATCCCTCGTAGCGCAGGGGCTCCATCCCTTGTCACTCTGGTCAGGCGTCCCCATTTTAAACCCATGAACTCTGTTTTCCACGGCTAGAAAAATATCCAAACCCGTGGTTGTGTCTTTTAATGCTATAAGATCGAGAAATTCTTCGGTGACACGCAGATTGTCGTCGACACCTCGAATGAATATGACGAGCTGAGATATGTCCGCAACGTCCGCGGACTCGTCAAGAGCGATAGAAAGTGAAATGAAGTTTGCCGCTCTCTCCATTAATTGCTGCTCCATATCCGAGACCATATCTTCGACTCTGTGAGCAACAGTTTGAGGCGAAAGAGCTATTTTTTAAAGTTTTTCCGTGAGGTCTGGTGGACAAATACAAGCCGCCGAGTCGACCAGGCAATCCTTGATGAGATTACCAGCAGCAAAGGGTTGCCCTTCTTTCCCAATTCTCAGCGATCATTTGTAACTTGTTCACAAAGTTTACCCACCTGTTTCCTGTTCGTACCACGCCAAAAAAGAACATACAATTAATTTTGTACAATCATGTTTTTAAAACACTTTTATCACTTTAACATTTGTTTCATTCATTGAAACTCAAATAAAAACTGACAAAAAATGTGTTTTCCCCTAGTTCCGCTGAAAAGGGCAGCCATGTGTGGTCGCAAAATAAATTTTTATCTATTGCAATATTTGCGTACAGCGGCATGGCGATGCTCGGCGGGCGGTCTGCACGGCCTGCTAGGCTACACGGCTCGGCGACTGCGACAACATACGAATTCGCCTGGGGCGCTGGCCGCGGGCGATCGCGGGCGCTAGCGCCCCAGGGGCTCAGTTTGGACGAGCGTGGGGTAGAGGAAGCCATTTAAGAGAAACTGCTGTAATCTGAGCTTTTGTACAAACGGTGGGTCGGTCATAAAACTCCAGGCATTCTCCTGTTAGAAGCTGGGATGATACAGATAGAGCCGATGGTGGACGTATTTAGTGGAGGCAAGATTGTATCTCCCCTGACGCCATGAAGTCACCAGGTATTTTAGCGAGCAACTAGAAGGTGTATTTCATGGGCACAACTGTCTCGGAAGCTCACCAGCCTTCCTTCAGAAATTGAAAATGGTCAGTCTGGAAAGATCAGATATCTCCGTAACTGAGAGACTGTGATCTCATTTAGGTAGAAGTTTCTGCCGAAAAATGGCCATGCTTACCGTGAGAACGATGCCTCCCTAATCTAAAACATTCTTTTCTGAATTAAACAAGAGAGAGAGAGAGATTTTGAGCCGCTGATTGGCTCCTCCCAGGATATACAAAGCAGAGTCTTGCTGCCCCAGAGTGGGAACTGCAGTGCTGTAACAGGATTGGCTACCAGGCCAACAGAACAATGAAGAGGGGAGATTCAATGAATAGAGGATAGTTCGATTGCTTTGTGCAAGGCGTTTCTCTCTCTCTCTCTCTCTCTCTCTCTCTCTCTCTCTCTCTCTCTCTCTTTTTTTTTTTTTTAATTGACTCCGATACTGAGACTTGGTGGAAAGCGACTGTTATTATTTGCCTTCTTTGTCTCCTGGTTCTTCCGTGCTGCAGAACTTCAGGTCATTACCTAGTGGGTGAGACTTGTGGTCTGCAACTTGCAGTGGACCACGAGCACGGTGTCACTAGTGCGAACGTATTCGTCCCGAGTTAACCGTCGGACATTTGGCAATTCCAGCGCACACCGCCGTGCCTGTGAGTCAAATTGGTTTGTCCAGACCAGTGAATGGGCCCACTTCACTCTGAAATCTGCTGGGATTTCAGGGCCCTGATAGAGAAGTTTCCCGCGTTCTAATAATGAGAAAGCCAGTCCGCGTAGTTTGCAAATTTTCGTGTACGCGTCAGAACATTACAGCTGTCGCAGAGCGCCGCTCCTCATCCACAGCGTACCATTTTCGGCTGCCGCCTGAATCAAGGTGAAAGGTTAAAGTATTGCTACACCGGGGTAAAGTTGCTAAATGACATTCACAGCTCCCTATTCTCTGGTGAACCATAGTTTGTGGTGTACCTGGTAGTAGTTGATTACATTTTAATAGAATTGGGCTTCACGCTGGGTTCATGTAAAGAGTCGTATTGCGCTGCAAAAAGTGATTAATTCACGGGAGAATTTCGGCCCAAATGATACTTTTCCAAACAAGCACAACCTCTTATCTGATTTCTGTTTGTCTTTCTTTTTAAGATTTATCAGCTCGTTGTAGTTTCAAAAGGATGAATAAAACTTTGCCATCATCTTTGTAAACTTAAATATGCCACTGTTCGCCTGCCGCGGTGGTCGAGGTGCTCTATGAGCTTCAGTCCGGAACCACGTGACTTCTACGGTCGCAGGTTCGAGTCCTGCCTCGGGCATGGATGTGTGTGATGTCCTTAGGTTAGTTAGGTTTAAGTAGTTCTAAGTCTAGGAGACTGAAAACCTAAGGCCAAAGTCCCATAGTGCTTAGAGCCATTTGAACCATTTTATGTCACTGTTCTCATTCATATCCTTCGACATTTCACCTACTTTTTTAATTTTTGTGGTAGTACTTACGCACAGCAGCAACTCAAGATTCAATGTTTTTAAATTAGTTAATTTGATTATATATTTTACTTCTGAAGGTGACCCTAGATATAGGTAACAAAAGAACCATGAGTAAATTTACTAATTTCATAAATAAAAAATTAAGGATTTACTTCACGATCTGAAGGTTGTTCAGAAGATAATACTTTTCCTTATGTGAAGACCATAATGTTTAGCATCACCTGGAGACATATTTACGATTAAAGCAAGTGACGGCTTGCAAGTTCTCCAAACTGGCCTAGTCCTAGTTTCTTTTCTTGAGCCAGGAAAGGAGTGAGTGTCCATGCACCACTGGCTTGCATGGTACCAAAAATGTTCAGTGATTTACAAAAGAAAATGCTTCTACCAAAAATGCTTCACTGATTTAAATAAAAATCTAACAGGCAAAGAAAGTGAGTGGAATGACTAGGCAAACACAGATCTTGTAGTCAGAAAAAAATATCTGTAGTACATATGATGACGTTTTCAATATCATTACGTAGGTTCTGGGAGGCATCTTATCGTCCCATTCAGTCTTTTTATTCACTCCCTTGAAGATGCAGACAGGACGGAGAAAATTTCCTTCAGCGTTACAACAAACAATAACTCTGATGTTTTTCCCTTTTCCTCTACATGAAAGATTAATTACTTTTCTGCTTTCTTATCAGCAAGAACATAGCAAGGTCTATTATTAAGGGGCAAACTTGTTTCGTACACTTTAATAAATGTTTGTTGGTTTAGCCATTAAATTATTCTCAATAATAATTGATTTCAAAATACTGTAACAGGTATCTGAATCACGACTTGTAAGGCCCTGGGCTCGAGAAAGAGGAAGTAGCAAAGCTTTTCTTACGGATATTTCGGGTTTTCTCCCTAGAAACTTGTAGAACCAGTCAAACCAGCCATCTTTTTGTCGCTGTTGAAATTGTTCTTTAAACTGCTTCGCTCAGCTAGCTTATACACGCTTATTTTTACTTCAGTCACTGTTGGGCAAAATGCTACAGCCTGCAGTTTTTTTTTTTTTTTTTTTTTTTTTTTTTTTTTTTTTTTTTTTTTTTTTTACTGTGCATAACAAGCTTCTGCTCGATTCCTGCACCTTAACGCCTTTAGAGCGGAGTCTATGTTTGTTATCGTCATTTTGAAAGAGACTTTTTAGACTATCTTCCCCGAATATTGTATGTTCTGTACATAGACATTTCACCTTGTCTGAGAGGCATGAAGACATTTTGAAGATTACTTTCGGTCCACGAGCACGAAACAAATTTTGCATTTGAAGATTACTTTCAGTCCACGAGCAAAAAACAAATTTTCTTTGATAACGTCTGGTCATTTCTGACAAAAAAGAAAGATTCAAATAATATTCAGAAGTACCTTGAAACTACAAAAAAAAAGAGCAGGACGTCTTACTTCCAGGGAAAATTTAAATTGCCCGTTCTTTCCCAAAAGAAATTTCGCCATCCATCTCCCCACGAAGTACAGGATAAGGGGTCGGTCGGTTTACTAACGTAATCTATGTGAATCGGCACAGTTCATAGAAAGGGAAAACACTATACCGTTTAAAACTATGTGAATTATTACTTTCATTTTTAACTACGGCTTACGTAAGTAAGAGAAAAGAATCATCCGATTTGGCACGTGTATGTTTCTGAAACTGATAAATATATACAATTAATTTTGTTTTTTGATGAACTCTGAAACTGATAAATATATACAATTAATTTTGTTTTTTGATGAACTCAAACAGATTTTTTTCACACCTTTTCATAGGTGCTCAATATGCCTCCATTGACGGACTCGTAATATGTCAATGCAGTATTCAAATTGTTCCCACACTGCAGCTAGCATGTCTTGAGTTACAGCTTCACAAGCTGCTGTTATACAGTGTCTCAGGTCATTCATTGTTGTTGGTTACAAAGGCACACAAAAAAATCTTTTATAAGCCTCCACACGAAAAATTCACATACAGTCAGATCAGGTGACCTTGGGCCAGTGGTGTAAGGCTGAATCAGTAATCATTTGATTCAAAAATTCTCGCATTTCCAGAAGCCAGTGTGACGGTGCCTCATCCTGTTGCTAAATAAAGTCCTTGTGAAACTATAGCGGATGCGTTCGACGTCTGTGTCAGACATTCGGGGACGGTTCGGCGATATGCCTTTACACAAGCAACCTATTTCTCGTAATTGTTCATGAAATCGTCTAGTGCCCTGTGCTGTAGGAGGTTCCACACCATACCTAGTATGGAAGTCTCGCTGAACAGTTATTACTGACCCGCACTGAGCAAAACACACAACACAAAAGCCAGCCCGGCTAGCTGCCCGGTATAACGCACTGCTTCCCGAGACAGGATGAGGTGATCTTGTGGTCTGGTAAAGGAAGATTTGTGATTTCAGTTGGGGATGTGTAAGTGAGAGATTGATATTCTATCATGGTATGAGTGATCTCCTTCATTTTGATCAACGCACTGCATGGAACGATGAAAAGACGAACAAAGGAGGTGGTGAGAGACAAGCAAACACAATGGTGAGCGCGAAATATGTGCTGAAAAGGCATACCAGCAGCGGACCAGGCAATTATTTGCCCTGACGTTTGAGCTGGATCATCCATAAAGCACCCGAGATGAAAACACATGTCAGCCGTTCAGTCATTAGTTATTTAATGTCATGAGATTTCGCTTGTAATTAATAGTCAATTTATGAGCGATCAATATACAAGGGCTTTCCAGAAAGTAAGTTACGATCGGTCGCGAAATTGAAACTACTATGAAAAAGTTCTACGAGTCGGGGCGTGGAATGTCAGAAGCTTGAATGTGGTAGGGAAAGTAGAAAATATGAAAAGGGAAATGCAAAGGCTCAATCTAGATATAGTAGGGATCAGTGAAGTGAAGTGGAAGAACGACAAGGATTTCTGGTCAGATGAGTATCGGGTAATATCAACAGCAGCAGAAAATGATATAACAGGTGTAGGATTCGTTATGAATAGGAAGGTAGGGCAGAGGGTGTGTTACTGTGAACAGTTCAGTGACCGGGTTGTTCTAATCAGAATCGACAGCAGACCAACATCGACAACGATAGTTCAGGTATACATGCCGACGTCGCAAGCTGAAGATGAACGGATAGAGAAAGTGTATGAGGATACTGAAAAGGTAATGCAATATGTAAAGGGGGACTATAATCTAATAGTCATGGGCGACTGGAATGCAGTTGTAGGGGAAGGAGTAGAAGTAAAGGTTACAGGAGAATATGGGCTTGGGACAAGGAATGAAAGAGGGGAAAGACTAATTGAGTTCTGTAACAAGTTTCAGCTAGTAATAGCGAATACCCTGTTCAAGAATCACAAGAGGAGGAGGTATACTTGGAAAAGGCCGTGAGATACGGGAAGATTTCAATTAGATTACATCATGGTCAGACAGAGATTCCAAAATCAGATACTGGATTGTAAGGCGTACCCAGGAGCAGATATAGACTCAGATCACAATATAGCAGTGTTGAAGAGTAGGCTGAAGTTCAAGACATTAGTCAGGAAGAATCAATACGCAAAGAAGTGGGATACGGAAGTTCTAAGGAATGACGAGATACGATTGAAGTTCTCTAACTCTGTAGATACAGCAATAAGGAATAGCTCAGTAGGCAGTACAGTTGAAGAGGAATGGACATGTCTAAAAAGGGCCATCACAGAAGTTGGGAAGGAAAACTTAGGTGCAAAGAAGGTAGCTGCGAAGAAACCATGGGTAACATAAGAAATACTTCAGTAGATTGATGAAAGGAGGAAGTACAAATATGTTCAGGGAAAATCAGGAATACAGAAATACAAGTCGCTGAGGAATGAAATAAATAGGAAGCGCAGGGAAGCTAAGACGAAATGGCTGCAGGAAAAATGTGAAGACATCGAAAAAGATATGATTGTCGGAAGGACAGACTCAGCATACAGGAAAGTCAAAACAACCTTTGGTGACATTAAAAGCAACGGAGGTAACATTAAGAGTGCAACGGGAATACCACTGGAAAGAATACATTGAAAGCCTCTATGAGGGTGAAGATTTGTCTGATGTGATAGAAGAAGAAACACGAATCGACTGAGAAGAGATAGGCGATCTAGTATTAGAATCGGAATTTAAAAGAGCTTTGGAGGACTTACGGTCAAATAAGGCAGAAGGGATAGATAACATTCCATCAGAATTTCTAAAATCATTAGGGGAAGTGGCAACAAAACGACTATTCCCTTTGGTGTGTAGAATATATGAGTCTGGCGACATACCATCTGACTTTCGGAAAAGCATCATCCACACAATTCCGAAGACGGCAAGAGCTGACAAGTGCGAGAATTATCGCACAATCAGCTTAACAGCTCATGTATCGAAGCTGCTTACAAGAGTAATATACAGAAGAATGGAATAGAAAATTGAGAATGCGCTAGGTGACGATCAGTTTGGCTTTAGGAAAGGTAAAGGCACGAGAGAGGCAATTCTCACGTTACGGATAATAATGGAAGCAAGGCCCAATAAAAATCAATATTTGTCGACCTGGAAAAAGCGTTCGACAATATAAAATGATGCAAGCTGTTCGAAATACTGAAAAAGTAGGGGTAAGCTGTAGGGAGAGACGTGTCATATACAATATGTACAACAACCAAGAGGGAATAATAAGAGTGGACGATCAAGAACGAAGTGCCCGTATTAAGAAGGGAGTAAGAGAAGGCTGTAGCCTTTCGCCCCTACTTTTCAATCTGTACATCAAGGAAGCAATGATGGAAATAATAGAAAGGTTCAGGAGTGGAATTAAAATACAAGGTGAAAAGATATCAATGATTCGATTCGCTGATGACATTGCTATCCTGAGTGAAAGTGAAGAAGAATTAAATGATCTGCTGAACGGAATGAACAGTCTAATAAGTACACAGTATGGTTTGAGAATAAATCGGAGAAAGACGAAGATAATGAGAATTAGTAGAAATGAGAACAGCGAGAAACTTAACATCAGGATTTGTAAGGTGTCAGGCAAATCCAACACCTTCCATGAAATCCCTGACATAATAAGCAAATCTAGTAGTATGTCACATAGCTCCGAATAAATCGTGACATTAAATTAACCAAAGTAACATGAGTAACGAGTGAGCAAATGGAATACCACTGACTAACACAAAAATGCCTAAATGCATGTCGTACCTTCCCACCGTGAGACCGACGCAGTTCCGAGGGGAGAAACGAGAACAGAAGCCGAAAGCAGAACCGTGTTAAGCTAGAAGGCCCTACGATAAGCGACGGACTTGACACTCACGTCGCCAGCCTACCTCTAAGACTACCACCCGCACGTTTTAGCGTGAGACTTTTTCGCATCTCTGTTACGGCAAGGACCACCCTCCAGCCCACGTTAAAAGCTAGAGCCCTCCAGAAAAACAGTATAGATCTTACGATAACACAAAAAGGGCCACTACCACCCGCAAGTTTTAGCGTGAGCCTTTTCACGTGTCTGTTACATTAGGACCACTCCCGAGCCCATGTTAAAAGATAGAGCCCTCCAGAAGAACAGTATAGATCTTACGATAACGCTAAAAGGACCACACCAGCTGCAGGTTTTAGCGTGAGAGTTTCTCGCGTCTCTGTTACGTTGCAAACTTTAAAAACATTGCCCCACCACGAAAAGTATAACGTTTCTCATTGGATAGACAGAATTTTTGTAGGCGGAGCTTAAGGTTAACATTGAGACCCTGATTGGTCAGATGAAAACACAGCCAGATAGTTTTGTTTAAAACCAACTTCGGTAAATTGTAGTAAGGTGAAGTTAGGAGAGAGTTGCTTCCGAGATGGCGAGGTGAGCGGAGCTGTGCTGCCCGCCGCTGCCCTGACGCTGCCTAAACACCGACAAGGTAATGAACGCACGCGATGCCGCATTTTTGAGCGCATAAGGCTTCACTCAGAACTGCAGAAGTCTCATCTGTTACACCCCCTTTTTGCGTAATACTAGTGTCGATCGTTAATTAAAACTCATGGTGTTCACATTTGCTACTTGAAGAACAGATCTGAAACGTGATGATTTTTCTTTTATATAGTTATTGAGAAGCCACATCAGCCACTGTAATTTACGACAAGTTAGATAAGTAATTAAACATAAGGAGGGTCACTGTAGACCATTTTGATAGTTTTCTCTTTTGTGAAACTTAAATTAAACATAGATTATAGATGTGATATGGCATAGATCATCCTTCGATCGATTGTAGAACTTGGAAACCCATTCAGGGAATATTCGTTCACATTTTTGTTGAACGCAGTTTGTTTTTACCATCCTGTATTAGAACATTTCTTTTTATCAATAGTGCAATTTATAAACGATGTTTTGTGAGTAGTATAAAATTTCCAATGGTAAACTTAACTGCTTTTTCGACGTTATTTTACCAGCTAACTAAAAATAGGAAAGCCTTGAACCCCTTCCACTAAATTTAGTTAGTATTAACATTCTTTTACAGGGAGTGCAGTGGAGCTGACGCTGAGATCATTTAGTATTTGGTTATATCATCGGTAGTCTCACTGAACTCTTCTGAATTCTACATGTCACGTGTGGCCTGGCGTCTCCTTACCAGCAACAGGTCCCAGGTTCAGACTAGTCAATTCCCTAACAAACACGCTCAGAGCGTCGTTACGCGAAAGTGGTAGGGAGACACGATATAGAACAAACAGACACCACCATGAATGTTTAGAAAATGAGGACCCTGCCAGGATGGTAAAATACCATGATTGAAGGACCACCACATGCCTAACTATGTCAGAAAAATACGCTGCTGAAAAATTTTCGATGTAAAAATTTTTTTTCTAAACTTACACATAGTCGAAAACAGTAGCTGCAGCGATAGATAGTAAGTAAGTATGCAACAAATAGTGAGTCATTGTAGCAGTGGCAATAGCATAATTAAGTTATGAATTTTAAAAATTGTTAGAATTAAGTTTTCTCTCCAATGCAAGCGCACAGGTGGCGGATACATCGTTGGTTCTGACCCAACAAGTAAGTGAATGGTTTGTCAAGTCGTGTGAACAAAAACTTTATGAAACGCGTGAGATCGTATGAGCGCATGTTGTCGCGAAGTAGTGCGCGTGAATTGCTTTTAAAACAGAAAATAAGGGATTCGGAAAGATTAGCAATGGCAGATCGAGACCTTGACCGAATTGAGGTAGAGACCCAGCATGAAAATGGACAGAGAAAAGAGGACAGTACAATAGACGATGCAGTATCGCGAGAAATAGGAGAGATAACGCACCATTACAAGGATAATGTACTCCAAGGCACAGAAAAACTAGGTCAGCATACGACAGAGGAGAACGAAAGTAGTGAGACAGTCGATGAGGAATCTAACTTGCGTTTTGAATACGTAGAACCCATAGTACAAGTAATGATAGCTCCCTCACCACAGAGTACAAGGAATGTGAGCAGAAACGTGTCACCGCACAGTTCAATGCAATCGGTTGCGAACCAACCCTTGGGCGAAAACACAGAGAGTAGGACGTCGGAGGAAGACGAAATAGGACCCACAAATCTGGCAGAAATATTAAAATTAATGACGGAAACCATGACAAGACAAAATAAGGAAATTGCGAACGAAATTAAAATTCAGAATGCACAAATGAGAAAACAATGCAGAAGCCACGAGACAAATGCGTGCGATTAAAGAACAAAACAAAAAAATTCAGTTACACCTAAGTGATATTGAAGACGAGGCAAAAGAATCTCGAGAAGTGATAGGAAACTTAATAAGAGGTTACAAACAGTTGAGAACAGACATTGACAAGGTACAAACGGACGTACAAACATTGCGTAATGACACTGAGGACTAGATCAAAACATTACGTAACCACACCGACGGAGAAGTCAAGAAACTAGAGAAACAGATAAACGTAATTACTAGACAAGCAGCAGGTAGAGTGCGTGAAATTGTTGAAAACAGTGGGTTACACAAACGTATCACAAACGCAGCGCTGAAAAGATATGATAACCGCATAGTCAAAATAGAAGCGCAAACGAAGCGACAATTTCAGAAATTGCGAACAGAGTTGTTGCAAACCATTGAAGAGCGTAGTGAACAGTATCGAACAAGCACAGAGTCTGCAACCACATCCGTATCTGTAACAGCACCGGAAAAACAAGCAATTGACGAAGATATTACGCATTTGCGATTCCAATCACAGGCGGAAAGTAACATACACTCCTGGAAATTGAAATAAGAACACCGTGAATTCATTGTCCCAAGAAGGGGAAACTTTCTTGACACATTCCTGGGGTCAGATACATCACATGATCACACTGACAGAACCACAGGCTCATAGACACAGGCAACAGAGCATGCACATTGTCGGCACTAGTACAGTGTATATCCACCTTTCGCAGCAATGCAGGCTGCTATTCTCCCATCGAGACGATCGTAGAGATGCTGGATGTACTCCTGTGGAACGGCTTGCCATGCCATTTCCACCTGGCGCCTCAGTTGGACCAGCGTTCGTGCTGGACGTGCAGACCGCGTGAGACGACGCTTCATCCAGTCCCAAACATGCTCAATGGGGGACAGATCCGGAGATCTTGCTGGCCAGGGTAGTTGACTTACACCTTCTAGAGCACGTTGGGTGGCACGGGATACATGCGGAGGTGCATTGTCCTGTTGGAACAGCAAGTTCCCTTGCCGGTCTAGGAATGGTAGAACGATGGGTTCGATGATGGTTTGGATGTACCGTGCACTATTCAGTGTCCCCTCGACGATCACCAGAGGTGTACGGCCAGTGTAGGAGATCGCTCCCCACACCATGATGCCGGGTGTTGGCCCTGTGTGCCTCGGTCGTATGCAGTCCTGATTGTGGCGCTCACCTGCACGGCGCCAAACACGCATACGACCATCATTGGCACCAAGGCAGAAGCGACTCTCATCGCTGAAGACGACACGTCTCCATTCGTCCCTCCATTCACGCCTGTCGCGACACCACTGGAGGCGGGCTGCACGATGTTGGGGCGTGAGCGGAAGACGGCGTAACGGTGTGCGGGACCGTAGCCCAGCTTCACGAAGACGGTTGCGAATGGTCCTCGCCGATACCCCAGGAGCAACAGTGTCCCTAATTTGCTGGGAAGTTGCGGTGCGGTCCCCTACGGCACTGCGTAGGATCCTACGGTCTTGGCGCGCATCCGTGCGTTGCTGCGGTCCGGTCCCAGGTCGACGGGCACGTGCACCTTCCGCCGACCACTGGCGCCACCTCGATGTACTGTGGAGACCTCACGCCCCACGTGTTGAACAATTCGGCGGTACGTCCACCCGGCCTCCCGCATGCCCACTATACGCCCTCGCTCAAAGTCCGTCAACTGCACATATGGTTCACGTCCACGCTGTCGCGTCATGCTACCAGTGTTAAAGACTGCGATGGAGCTCCGTATGCCACGGCAAACTGGCTGACACTGACGGCGGCGGTGCACAAATGCTGCGCAGCTAGCGCCATTTGACGGCCAACACCGCGGTTTCTGGTGTGTCCGCTGTGCCGTGCGTGTGATCATTGCTTGTACAGCCCTCTCGCAGTGTTCAGAGCAAGTATGGTGGATCTGACACACCGGTGTCAATGTGTTCTTTTTTCCATTTCCAGGAGTGTACGTGACAATGGAAAGCCAGGTCACGAAGAGTACAGTGCAATGCATTCAGGTACACGTTCACAACCGATCGAAGAAAATTATTGCGTACCCCTCCAACGATACTACGAAAGGGTAGGCGAAAGTTACAGTGGACAATATCCAATGGATCTACCACAACCGGAAAGAACGACGGGAGAAATGATCAGAAACAAAAGTGGCGAAGAATCGCGAATTTTATATGGTACTATGACGAAGTACGACAACGATCATTTCCTCACAGTCAGAAAATTTCAACACTTTCGCGAAGGAAACTCATTACATCTACGAACTTTTATTGATCAATTCCGAGTAGGATTACCAGAACACTGGACGCTAGCACACAAATTAGACTTTATATGTGCACACATGTCAGGAACAGTCGCAGAAACCATGCAAGAATGTTCCAGCGACATGCCGATCGTACGAAGATTTCAGAGAGAAGTTTCTCTCACGATATTGGTCCAGCGAAGCACAGAACAGAGTTAAGTACGAATTATTACAGAACCCATATTTTGAAAATTCAGGAGAGGAGAGTCCCGTGAAATTTTTCGAAGTAATGGCAAACAAAAATCAATGCTTAGATGTACCATACAGGGCGGAGAGTTGATTAAATTGTGCGCGATGAAGCTACCATTGAAATACCAGCAATCATTAGTAGGTCGCGGAGGCAATGACGTCGAAGCATTCAAAGGTATTCTAAGGGAACTAGAGTTCATATTTTCGGAAGATGACGCAAGAAAAAGACGAAGCGCACGTGAAAACGAAAGCAAAAAGCAGTGGAATCCAAAATACACAGTACGAAGAAACAATAATTACGAACCACGTGATAACTTCGCACCAAGAAACGACAATAGATTTCAACAAAGAACCGGTTATGGATTTAGAAGAGAATATGGCAATAACTATAATTCTCCCTGGAACGGCAAGAACTATCACAGAGCGAATAACGACGACCGGGACGGGTACTGGAGAACCAATAGACCGACAAATTATCAACAATGAAACCACTATCAACAAGCTGAACAAGAAAAACGAATACAGATAGAAGAGGTGGAGGTAAAACCACCAAACCCCGATAGACGTTCGAGTTGACAGCTAAGCGCCCATGCCAAAGTGAATGACGCACAGACCCAGGACAATTGCAGCACCTTGAACAGAGAAGTAAAAATCCTATCACGAGAAGAGAAGAAGGAAGAAACAAATCCGCAGGGACCAGATGAAAACGAAGACAAGAACATAACAATATCGTGTTGGGACGAAATTAATTGGGAGAATACTGACGAAGAAGATGAATTACCAGAGGCATGCACAACAAATGTAGGAGGAAAGGACGATGTAATGAGTATTGCGATGCTATTTGAGATGGGAACCAGGGAAAGCGAATTCATTGAGGATAATGCGCAGTCGACAGAAGTTGAAAATAAGTTACAAGTGGGGACACAACCCAACGTATATAATGAAGGAAGTTATGAAGCGATAATTAGAGCATTTAGATTCAATTATGTGGAAGTAGCGACGAAGAAGGAGAAGATAGACGAGGATGAGGGAAAAACAGAGGATGTAGAAGAAAGCGTAAATGAAGGAAGAAGTAGAGAAGAGGAAATAAAGGAGAGAGAAGTAGCAGTCGAAGCTTATCCTACAGTAAGTTCGAATTCACAAGGGAAATTCCTAAAAAGACTCATGTATGATTCAGTGGAGGATTCGTTGATGCAAGAAGAAGAAGAACAGAACCAACCCTTTCAAATTAAACCCAATTGTGAAGGCCATGGTAAAGCATATCCCAGTCAATATTGTAATTGATAGCGGAAGTGAACTGACTGCGATCTCAGAAAAATTATTCATGCAGTGTAATGCCAATGAGGAATTGCCAGTTCTGAAAACACGTAAGATTAAAGAAAGAGATTCTATTAGAAACAATGCTGCGGAAGTTACGAGACAAACAAGGTTAACTCTTTCGTGGCAAGGTCAAACGATCGAAGCCAACTTCGTGATTATACCTAAACTAACTGTAGATTTGATTATAGGTGCAGATTTTTTAAATGAGAGACGAGCGATAATAGATATGGGGAAAGGTAGCGTAACATTCGGGAATGTCACACTTCTCTTTGAGCAAAATCTAAAATTAAAAGAAATACCAGTTACAAACAAACAAATAAGAATGATGCGAGATAAAGAGGATGAAGAATCAGAATGGTATGCACAAAAAAAGGAATCGCCTCAACTCATGTTAGAAGTCCATAAAGAAATCGACGAAAAATAGCAAGAAGTTCAAGGTATTTCGGAACACAGCAAAAGAGAATTAGAGGGTATTTTAAGAGGTAAAGCAGAGTTATTTTTACCTAAGCCTGGCAATATTAAACACTTTCAGTACAAGTTTGAAGATTAATTTTATTACTGGTAAATAATCAGCACAATATTTCAAGATTATGTTGCAGATAAGATCGTCAGGAGAAAGAAGAATGAAGAGAGAGGAAGGTGGGAAAAAGAAAGTAATTTGAATAATAACACCAATAGTACCATAGATTAAGGTGAAGGGATAAAGCGTAGATAGTCTAACAGCATGAAATACTAAAATGCTGTACACCACGACACTGCACAAAAATAAAAAACCAATTTGAGGATTCTTGAGTCGACGTTAAGACTCCAAATATCTTAGAATTGTAACATGGAAAGGGCCCCCGAAATTTGTAAAGCTTTTTAAGAAGGCGCAAAACAATATACCTACTAAACATATGTTAAATGATTATAATCAAAACTTTTTGTAAGAACTATTGTAAAAACTCCAACAATGACCAGATGCAACGACCCACAAGTTGCAACACGAGAAGTATCAAGAAAGAAAAGGACGTAATTAACAAGACACGAGGGCAGCGAGACCAACAGAGTGACCTTCTTGTAGCGAAAGTGGGCAATAAATTTTCCCTCTAGGGGGAACTCTACTGAGACGCGACCGGAGGCCTAGCGTCAGTAGGGGCTGGCTGCACAGACAGACAAGCAGACACCGAATTTTCACCACTCGTAAACCCCGGGGCGCCCCCGACACAGCGGAGCGACCAAAAAACGGCCGGACGAGAAGACAGCTTGGGAAAGACACCACTGGCAAAAAAATATGCGTTAAAGTCACAATACTTCTATTAAAGAGCACGCTGCTGCACGAAACTGAAGAAAACTACCACAAAGTAAAAATGACACGCCTAAACAATTTATCAAACTGTTACTAGTAGGAGAACTTCAAAGCAACTGGTTATCAATAAATATTTCCAATATCATAAATATTATCAATAAATATATCCTGCCCATAGAAGAACCAAAAAGCAAGTAAGAAGCACAGAAAAAGCAGGAAGAACAGAAGTTGAAGATTCGCAAGATTGAGACCAAGAAAGAAGATGGCTGAAGAATAGACGACATATCTTCCCAAATCCCTATACTATTGTAAACTAGTCGTCTGCGAAGTATTACAACGAAAAACGACCGCTTTCAGCGACACATAACGAAGACTTTCACGCGTACAAAGGCAGTAAACCACGAGAACCTGCACTCACAGCTCCATCCCATTATGGGACCTCCACAACAGCAACACACACTTTTAAAGCGAACAAGGAACGATGAACGAAGCTGTACATCAAATACTTGCCCACATCCATCTCTCTCAAGTCAATCACCTTCGTGCAAAAACATTGGTGAACCTCATGCTTAATCATTCATAGGATTGTGTGAATGTGTGAATTCAAATTATGTGATGTAGGAATTGTGCAAAAGACATGTTATAAGACAAACAGACACCACCATGAATGTTTAGAGATTGATGGTCACGAAGTCAATGAAGTTAAGGAATTCTGCTATCTAGGCAGTAAAATAACCAATGACGGACGGAGTAAGGAGGACATCAAAAGCAGACTCGCTATGACAAAAAAGGCATTTCTGGCCAAGAGAAGTCTACTAATATCAAATACCGGCCTTAAGTTGAGGAAGAAATTTCTGAGGATGTACGTCTGGAGTACAGCATTGTATGGTAGTGAAACATGGACTGTGGGAAAACCGGAACAGAAGAGAATCGAAGCATTTGAGATGTGGTGCTATAGACGAATGTTGAAAATTAGGTGGACTGACAAGGTAAGGAATGAGGAGGTTCTACGCAGATTTGGAGAGGAAAGGAATATGTGGAAAACACTGATACGGAGAAGGGACAGGATGATAGGACATCTGCTAAGATATGAGGGAATGACGTCCATGGTACTAGAGGGAGCTGTAGAGGGCAAAAACTGTAGAGGAAGACAGAGATTGGAATACGTCAAGCAAATAATTGAGGAGGTAGGTTGCAAGTGCTACTCTGAGATGAAGAGGTTAGCACAGGAAAGGAATTCGAGGCGGGCCGCATCAAACCAGTCAGTAGACTGATGACAAAAAAAAAAAAAGAAAAAGAAAATCCGATAAAGCTTTGCAAAGGTGTGTTGGGCAGCGTCCCTAGTATGACTCTAGGTAGAATTATGTCGCTCTTTTCATCCCTAAACTCTTAGTGAGCGCGTAAAGATGCAATCAACATTACATAACTGTCAAGCGTTTTCTTCTTCAAGACTATTCTCAGCCTCATTCTGCAGGGGCAATGAAGATGTTCCTACATCGTTTCAATTGGAAATGTTTTGTTACCCACAATACAGCCCGTAATTGTCTCCCACTGAGTTTCATCTCTGCTCAAAACGAACCTCTGGCTTTAGGCCAGCGTAGAGAATTTGCGGAAAGCACTGGCGGCTGCCTTCTATGATGAGGGTATTGAAAAGTTGGCACAACGCTACGACGAATGTCTGAGTCAGAACGGCGACTACGTAGAGAAGTAGCTGATAGGTGTGGCTAACTTTTACAAATGAAGCATTTCTAATTTTCACTGTGATTTTCATTTCGCGATCAGACGTAACTTACTTTCTGGACAGCCCTCGTAATTAAAACTTCCTGGCACATTAAAACTGTGTGCCGGACCGAGACTCGAACTCGGGACCTTTGCCTTTCGCCGGCAAGTTTGGAAGGTAGGAGAGGAGGTACTGGCGGAAGTAAAGCTGTGAGGGTAGCTCACATGGTAGAGCACTTGACCGTGGAAAGCAAAGGTCCTGAGATCGAATCTTGTTTCAGCACACAGTTTTAATCTGCCAGGAAGTTTCGTATCAGCGCACACTCCACTGCAGAGTGAAAATTTCATTCTGGAAACAAATAAACTCCCCCGAAGTATATGCTTCATTAGTTACACAAAGCGCAGAAGCTGTTCTCAGAATTTTTCCTTCCCATTTAGAATATGAATGCCATCGCCGTCAGCATTTATCTGTGATTATTGTATGAGTGCGTGTATGTTCGTTTCAGGGAAGGATCTACTTGTTGACGCCATTCCAAAGCATCTGGGGCCCACAATTTACTCAGCACATAGTTCGCCACGGCTTAAAAGTACAGCTATGCTTGTTGATCTACTCATATTTGTGGAAATACATTTCAAATGTAGGCCACCATGGGGACTAACTAATTGCAACATATCAGCAGCGCACAGCGTGGGGTGCAAAGATGGGCAACTCGCTTTTAAGGATCAGAAACATGAAAATGTGTGCTTCACAAACGAAATAAAAAACATGTTATCCTTTGACTACTGTATCAGTGAGACACAGCTGAAAATTGTCAACTCATGCCAAATACTTGGATGTTGCAATCTGTGGGGACTTGAAATATAATGACCGCGTAGTCTCAGTGTTAAGTAAAGAAGGTGGCAGACTGCGTCTCTTTGTAGTGTAGCAGGGAAATTCCATCTATGAAGGAGATTGCATATAAAAGATTCGTGAAAGCCATCCTAGAATCTTGCTCAATTGTGGCGCATCCGTAGAAAATATGACTAATTGGGGATACTGAGCGAAAACATAGAAGGGCAGCGTGAATAGTCACAGCTTTGTTTGAACTATGGTAGCGCGTCACAACGACGCTGCAGGAACTGCACAAGCTGAAGCATTGAGATATCTACATTTATATCTACATCTACATGGTAACTCTGCGGTTCACACTTAAGGGCCTTGCAGAGGGTTCGTCTATTTTCATACTACTTCTCTGCCATTCCATTCTCGAATGGCGCTTGGGAAAAAGGAACTCCTAAATCTTTCCGTTCGATGTCTCATCTCTCTTATTTTATTATGATGATCATTTCTCCCTACATAGGTCGTTGTCAACAAAATATTTACACATTCTCAAGAGAAAGTTGTTGATTGAAATTTCGCAAATACATCCCACCGCAAAGGAAACAGTCTTTGCTTCAGTGACTGTCACCCGAACTCGCGTATCATATCAGTGACACTCTTACCCCTATTGCGCGATAACATGAAACGAGCTGCCCTTCCTTGCCTTTTTTTTTTTTTTTTGTCCTCCGTCAATCCTACATGGTAAGGATCCGACACCGGGCAGCAATATCCGTGCAGAGGACCTACAAGTATAATGTAGGCTGTCTCTTTAGTGGGTCTGTCGCATCTTCTAAGTGTTCTGCCAACAAAGCGCAGTCTTTTTCGCCTTCTCCATAAAATTTCTATGTGGTCTTTCCAATTTAAATTGCTCGTAATCGTAATTCCTAGGTATTTAGTGGAATTGACAGCCCATAGACTTGTGCGATTTATCGTATACTTAAAATTTATCTGAATTCTTTTAGTACCCATGTGGATGACCTCGCACTTTTCTTTGTTTAGTGCTCATTGCCACGCTCCGCACCATACAGAAATTATCTCTAGATCATTTTGTAATTGGAATTGATAGTCTGATGATTTTATTACGTGGTAAATTACAGCGTCATCTGCAAAGAATCTAAGTGGACTGGTCAGATTATCACCTAGATCATTTATGTAAATAAGGAACAGCAGAGGGCATATGACATTACCTTTCCGAACGCCAGATATCACTTATGTTCTACTCGATGATTTACCGTCTATCTTTACGAACTGTGACCTCTCTGAGAGGAAATCACGAGTCCATTCACACAACTGAGACGATATTCCATATGCACGCAATTTGATTAATAGTCGCTTGTGAGGAACGGTATCAAAAGCCTTCCGCAAATCCAGAAATGTGGAGTAGATCTGAGATCCCTTGTCGACAGCACTCATTATTTCATAGGAAGAAAGAGCTAGTTGTGTTTCACAAGAACGTGTTTGTTATGTATCAATAATTCATTTTCTTCAAGGTGATTCATAATGTTTGATTACAGTATATGCTCCAAAATACTACTGCAAATTGTGGTCAGTCATATGGTTCCACCAAGTATCCCGTGACAGCTTTCATAAAAAGTTTCTAGATCCAATTTTAGTGATAAATCTACAAAAATATCAAAAGAACCTTATATAGCGCTCTCACACGGATCGCAAAGGAAATATTGGAGTAATTACAGCGAGCACAAAGACGTTTAAGCAATCACTGTTCCCGCGCTCAAACCGCGAATGCAGAAGGAAATCATAACAGTCGTTAGTAGAGTACAGACGTGTATTTACAAGTAGATCTAATACATAAATCTCAATGTTTGTTTGTTTGTTCGTATTTTATGCGCTGCCATACCTTTCATGCGAATGCAACAAAAATTTTCAACTTATTGCTTGCTTTTAAGCGAAGCTTATAGGCATATTGTTTAATATATATGGGACATAAATATGTATGTAATACTTAAACGGGAAACGCTGTTGTTAAAATCTAGAAAAGTTCTTGATCGACCTCTTTCCTACTTTTACTTGGCACTCTAATAAACTTTCTGAAGGACATAGGCTAAATACTTTTTAAATACGTATGATTAATAAGTTTATACGTAATATTTAAGGGGAAGCGTTGTCACCAAAACTCTCGAAAAGTTCTTGATCACCTTATTTCCGATTTTCACACGATTCTCTAGTTAACATTCGGACAGACATGGCTTAGATATTTTAAAGTATATGTAGTACACTGATGACCCAAAACATTATGACCACCAGCTTAGTAGCTTGTTGGCCCGTCTTTGGAACAAAATACATCACTGATTCTGTATATCAGGGATCCGACAGTGTGTCGATAGGCTTGTGGAGGTATGTGGCATTAGATGTCTATTCACTGGTCATGTAATTCGCGCAAATAACGAGGTGCTGATTTCCAAAAGCGGTGATGGCGCCCCATAGCGACCCAGATGTGTTCCATAGGATTTACATCAGGCGAGTTTGGTGGCCTAGACATCTACATGAATTCACTATATTGCTCCTCATACCACCCTAGCACGGTTCTAGCTCCGAGAGACGGACAATTATACTGTACAAAGATGACGTCGCCATAACGGGAAGACATAAAGTATGAAGAAGGGGAGCAGGTGGTTCACAGCTGTCAACCTGTGTCAGATTGCTACCACAGGTCCCATGCAAGCGAAGGAGGATTGTATCCCATACAATAATACTGCTCCCACCAACCTGCGTCCGTGGCGCGCTGCACTATTCGAGCCGTCGTTCATATTGATGACGGTTTTCGTGAAGACGTCCATCGACCTAGCTTAGTAAAAATGTGATTCACCCGAAGGGCTGACACGTTACCATTGATAGACGGTCGAATCCCGATGGTGCCGTTCCCATTGCAGTCGTAATTGACAATGTCGTTGAGTCAACATGACAACATGTAGGGCTGGTATGCTGAAGAGCTCCATGTTCAACAATGTACTATGAACAGTGTGCTCCGAAACACTTGTAAGAACACCGGCATTGTGCTCTTTCGGCAGTGATACTACAGATCACCATCTATCCACCTTTACACAGCAGGCAAGCCTCCGCACCCCACGTTCTGTGAAGAGTCGTGGACGTCCAACCATATAGCGCCTAATACTAGTTTTGCTGTCCTTCTGCCTCTTTCTGTAAATGCTCATGACAGTAGTACGTGAACATTCGACCAGCTTCGCCGTTTTCGAGATACTTTTTCATAGGCTGTGCGTAAGAATGATCTGCCGTCTGTCAAAGTCGTTTACCCCAAAAGATTTCTCCCTCTGCAGCCCGTATCTTCGCAAAGGTGATACCCAGTCCGTGTCTGCTCCGCTTACATACTTCTGTTACCGCGTCACGTGCCGCAACGCCACCTGGCGGCATCCAGGGTCACTGTGGAAAGTGGTCATAATATTTTGTCTGATCAAACACATTTAATTTATAAAAGAGAAATGTTGTTATCAAAACTATTTGGATGTTTTTGGCCGTATTACTTCGAATTATTACACGGACATTCCTTCTCATCTTCAGAGTGTTTGTTATGAACGACTGCGAGAAACAGTTTTAAACTGTACTCAGCAACCGTATCATAGGTTCAGCATAGGATGATACAGCCACTGGTTGCAGATAATTCAGGTAACTGTTACGTACATTGGTATAGGTTTCGACACATTGTAAGGGCGTCTTCATCACAATGAAATTTTGATAAATCGTAAAATTACATTGTAAAAAGCAACGGCCAGAGCACAGCTGGTCTAAATTCTGACCATTACTTGTTAGCATTGTAATTTTACGATTTGTCAAAATTTCATTGCAATGAAGACACCATTAGTAGGTGTCGAAACCTACGTTAGTGTACCTGACAGTTATTTGCAACTTCAAAATGGTTCAAATGGCTCTGAGCACTATGGGACTCAACTGCTGTGGTCATTAGTCCCCTAGAACTTAGAACTACTTAAACCTAACTAACCTAAGGACATCACACACATCCATGCCCGAGGCAGGATTCGAACCTGCGACCGTAGCAGTCGCACGGTTCCTGACTGCGCGCCTAGAACCGCGAGACCACCGCGGCCGGCTATTTGCAACTGTTTGGCTGTATAATCCGATGTTGAGATGCGAGAAAGGTAATGCTGTGCTCTGTAAATGTGCGCTTCCCCCCCTCCTCCTTTCTCCCATTAAATTTTAACTTAGATATCAAGGCTTTTAAAACGGTAGACAAATTGTTTCGTCTTCATATATTCTTTCTCCTTAATTTCAAAAAATATTTGTATATACAACCGCGTACTGTTTTGTTTTCTTTGTGACAACCAGTTTTAAGAGGAAAGAGTAATGTTGTCATTATGGCTCATCGACTTATGAGTAGAATACTACAGTGGAATATGAACCATCCGAAACTTGGCTATCCTACCTGTTCACAGACAAGAACTATGCAAATTGCTGTCACTGCGACTACTAAAGAGGGGGCGCGGGAGGAGGAGATGGGCAGGAAGAAGTGGAGAAGGACATTAGAATGTATAAGATTTCCCACACGTATTTGACAATTGCGAATCATTGCCTGGTTTGCTCCCTGTCGCCGTTGGATAAGCAGCTGCTGCAGCAAGTCGTATACTCCTAGCTCATTCACTTGTTACATAGTTAATTCTTAATTTCTTTGCATGTTTTTGGTACTTGCATTGTTTAATTCATAAATTTCTGGCGTATTATAGTATTTGAGAGTTGTAGCATCGCGTTTTAGTACCTGAATAGTGTAAAATGGCGTAGTCTCCTTCCACCGCCGAGCAGTGTGTCAGCAGTGCGCAAGTAGTAGCATTACTGCATTTACTAGGCAGTCTTGTATTTTAATAACCGTTTAAATTTTGTGTCGATTTGTTTGCGTTCTCTGTAGATTAGTTCAGACGTTCTTTGCACAACAGTTTTTAGCACGGATAGGGACTGCAACTGCTGTGTTCGGATGAAGGCTGAGTTGGGATCCCTTCGCTCCCAGCTTCAGGCAGTGTTGGCTTTGGTCACACAGCTTGAGACTGTTGCCAATGGGCATCACTGTGGGGGTCCGGATGGGGGTTTGTCGGGGACGGCGAGCTCGTCCCACGCATCCCCCGATCGGACTACGACTATGGTTGCCCGGGATACTGCCAGCATTGAGGCTGATCCCTCACCTGTGGTAGAGTGGTAGGTTGTCTCAAGGTGTGGCAGGGGGCGAAAGACATTCCGGAGGAATGAACGGAAGGCCTCTCCAGTTTGACTGACGAACCGGTTTCAGGCTCTGTCACAGGCTGATACTGATCTTCAGCCTGACATGGCTGCTTGTCCTGTTCTAGAGGTTGCCCCTCAGTCTGCAAGATCCGGGCGCTCGCAGAGTGTGGGCTTACTGGTAGTTGGGAGCTCCAACGTCAGGCGCGTAATGGGGCACCGTAGGGATATGGCAGCAAGAGAGGGGAAGAAAACCAATGTGCACTCCGTGTGCATACCGGGGGGAGTCATTGCAGATGTGGAAAGGGTCCTTCCGTATGCCATGAAGGGTACAGGGTGCACTCATCTGCAAGTGGTCGCTCATGTCGGCACCAATGCTGTGTGTCGCTGTGGATCGGAGGAAATCCTCTCTGGCTTCCGGCGGCTATCTGATTTGGTTAAGACTTCCAGTCTCGCTAGTGGGATGAAAGCAGAGCTCACCATCTGCAGCATCGTCGACGGGACTGACTGCGGACCTTTGGTACAGAGCCGAGTGGAGGGTCTGAATCAGAGGCTGGGACGGTTCTGCGACCGTATGGGCTGCAGATTCCTCGACTTGCGCCATAGGGTGGTGGGGTTTGGGTTTCCGCTGGATAGGTCAGGAGTCCACTACACGCAACAAGCGGCTGCACGAGTAGCAGGTGTTGTGTGGCGTAGGATGGGAGGTTTTTTTAGGTTAGATGGCCTCGGGCAAGTACAGAAAGGGCAACAGCCTCAACAGGTGCTGAGCAAAGTCGGGACATGCGGGGACCAAGCAGCAATCGGTATTGTAATTGTAAACTGTCGAAGGTGCGTTGGTAAAGTACCGGAACTTCAAGTGCTGATAGAAAGCACCGAAGCTGAAATCGTTATAAGTACAGAAAGCTGGCTGAAGCCAGAGATAAATACTGCCGAAATTTTTACAAAGGTACAGACCGTGTTTAGACAGGATAGATTGCATGCAACTGGTCGTGGAGTGTTCGTCGCTGTTAGTAGTAGCTTATCTTGTAGTGAAGTGGAAGTGGATAGTTCCTGTGAATTATTATGGGTGGAGATTACACTCAACCGAGCTAGGTTAATAATTGGATACTTTTTCCAACCTCCCGACTGAGCAGCATTAGTGGCAGAACAACTGAGATAAAATTCTGAATACATTTTACATAAATTTCCTCAGCATGTTATAGTCTTAGACGGAGATTTCAATTTACCAGATATAGACTGGGACACTCAGATGTTTAGGACGGGTGGTAGGGACAGAGCATCGAGTCACATTATACTGAGTGCACTATCCGAAAACTACCTCGAACAATTAAACAGAGAACCGACTCGTGGAGATAACATCTTGGACCTACTGATAACAAACAGACCCGAACTTTTCGACTCTGTTTGTGCAGAACAGCGAATCAGTGATCATAAGACCGTTGCAGCATGCCTGAATATGGAAGTTAATAGGAATATAAAAAAGGGAGGAAGGTTTATCTGTTTATCAAGAGTAATAGAAGGCAGATTTCAACTACCTAACAGATCAAAACGAAAATTTCTGTTCCGACACTGACAATGTTGAGTGTTTATGGAAAGAGTTCAAGGCAATCGTAAAATGCGTTTTAGACAGGTACGTGCCGAAGAAAACTGTGAGGGACGGGAAAAACCCACCGTGGTACAACAACAAAGTTAGGAAACTACTGCGAAAGCAAAGAGAGCTTCACTCCAAGTTTAAACGCAGCCAAAACCTCTCAGACAAACAGAAGCTAAACAATATCAAAGTTAGCGTAAGGGGGGCTATGCGTGAAACGTTCAGTGAATTCGAAAGTAAAATTCTATGTACCGACTTGACAGAAAATCCTAGGAAGTTCTGGTCTCACGTTAAATCAGTATGTGGCTCGAAACAGCAAATACAGACACTCCGGGATGATGATGGCATTGAAACAGAGGATGACACGCGTAAAGCTGAAATACTAAACAGCTTTTTCCAAAGCTGTTTCACAGAGGAAGACCGCACTGAAGTTCCTTCTCTAAATCCTCGCACAAACGAAAATATGGCTGACATCGAAATAAGTGTCCAAGGAATAGAAAAGCAACTGGAATCACTCAACAGAGGAAAGTCCACTGGACCTGACGGGATACCAATTCGATTCTACACAGAGTACGCGGAAGAACTTGCCCCCCTTCTAACAGCCGTGTACCGCAAGTCTCTAGAGGAACGGAAGGTTCCAAATGATTGGAAAAGAGCATAGGTAGTTCCAGTTTTCAAGAAGGGTCGTCGAGCAGATGTGCAAAACTATAGACCTATATCTCTGACGTCGATCTGTTGTAGAATTTTAGAACATGTTTTTTGCTCGAGTATCATGTAGTTTTTGGAAACCCAGAATCTACTCTGTAGGAATCAACATGGATTCCGGAAACAGCGATCGTATGAAACCCAACTCGCTTTATTTGTTCATGAGACCCAGAAAATATTAGATACAGGCTCCCAGGTAGATGCATTAGGAAATTGCAGCGAAATGCAGGAAGATCTGCAGCGGATAGGCACTTGGTGCAGGGAGTGGCAACTGACCCTTAACATAGACAAATGTAATGTATTACGAATACATAGAAAGAAGGATCCTTTATTGTATGATTATATGATAGCGGAACAAACACCGGTAGCAGTTACTTCTGTAAAATATCTGGTAGTATGCTTGCGGAACGATTTGAAGTGGAATGATCATATAAAATTCATTGTTGGTAAGGCGGGTACAGGTTGAGATTCATTGGGGGAGTCCTTAGAAAATGTAGTCCATCAACAAAGGAGGTGGCTTACAAAACACTCGTTCGACCTATACTTGAGTATTGCTCATCAGTGTGGGATCCGTACCAGATCGGGTTGACGGAGGAGATATAGAAGATCCAAAGAAGAGCGGCGCGTTTCGTCACAGGGTTATTTGGTGAGCGTGATAGCGTTACGGAGATGTTTAACAAACTCAAGTGGCAGACTCTGCAAGAGAGGCGCTCTGCATCGCGGTGTAGCTTGCTCGCCAGGTTTCGAGAGGGTGCGTTTCTGGATGAGGTATCGAATATATTGCTGCCCCATACTTATACCTCCCGTGGAGATCACGAAAGTAAAATTAGAGAGCGCACGGAGGCTTTCAGACAGTCGTTCTTCCCGCGAACCATACGCGACTGGAACAGAAAAGGGAGGTAATGACAGTGGCACGTAAAGTACCCTCCGCCACACACCGTTGGGTGGCTTGCGGAGTATAAATGTAGATGTAGATGTAGATGTAGTATGCAATAAATTAAATCTATGTCACATGTCATTCGCTTCCAACGTAGTACCAAGCTAAACAGTCACTCATTTTGAAATGTCCCCTTTGGAAAATTATGTATTACTGTGCTGGTAAACCTCTTACGTTATTTGTTTTCCGAACAGCTGAGCAAAACTGAACGTACTCAGACATTTCTCTCTTTACTTATTCAGATCATCACAAACTGACACACTATTTTTTTTATTTTTTTTAATTTTTTTAGCGCAACGCAATCTGACTGTCAATAGTCCCTACAAAAGAATGGCCGTGACTACCAATAACCTATACCTTTCATGAATCACTTACCTTATAAAAATCTTCGTTACTCAAACTACTGCAATACAGCGAGCGCCAATACTGCAACTAAATAAAAGATTTCAACTACTGAAGGCACTAACTACTGATAGGCATAGTTAGCAAATGAAAGATTTTGATAGAGAACAAACAATGTACACTCCTGGAAATGGAAAAAAGAACACATTGACACTGGTGTGTCAGACCCACCACACTTGCTCTGGACACTGCGAGAGGGCTGTACAAGCAATGATCACATGCACGGCACACCGGACACACCAGGAACCGCGATGTTGGCCGTCGAATGGCGCTAGTTGCGCAGCATTTGTGCACCGCCGCCGTCAGTGTCAGCCAGTTTGCCGTGGCATATGGAGCTCCATCGCAGTCTTTAACACTGGTAGCATGCCGCGACAGCGTGGACGTGAACCGTATGTGCAGTTGACGGACTTTGAGCGAGGGCGTATAGTGGGCATGCGGGAGGCCGGGTGGACGTACCGCCGAATTGCTCAACACGTGGGACGTGAGGTCTCCACAGTACATCGATTTTGTCGCCAGTGGTCGGCGGAAGGTGCACGTGCCCGTCGACCTGGGACCGGACCGCAGCGACGCACGGATGCACGCCAAGACCGTAGGATCCTACGCAGTGCCGTAGGGGACCGCACCGCCACTTCCCAGCAAATTAGGGACACTGTTGCTCCTGGGGTATCGGCGAGGATCATTCGCAAGCGTCTCCATGAAGCTGGGCTACGGTCCCGCACACCGTTAGGCCGTCTTCCGCTCACGCCCCAACATCATGCAGCCCGCTTCCAGTGGTGTCGCGACAGGCGTAAATGGAGGGCCGAATGGAGACGTGTCGTCTTCAGCGATGAGAGTCGCTTCTGCCTTGGTGCCAATGATGGTCGTATGCGTGTTTGGCGCCGTGCAGGTGAGCGCCACAATCAGGACTGCATACGACCGAGGCACACAGGGCCAACACCCGGCATCATGGTGTGGGGAGCGATCTCCTACACTGGCCGTACACCCCTGGTGATCGTCGAGGGGACACTGAATAGTGCACAGTACGTCCAAACCGTCATCGAACCCATCGTTCTACCATTCCTAGACCGGAATGGGAACTTGCTGTTCCAACAGGACAATGCACGTCCGCATGTATCCCGAGCCAACCAACAGGCTCTAGAAGGTGTAAGTCAACTACCCTGGCCAGCAAGATCTCCGGATCTGTCCCCCATTGAGCATGTTTGGGACTGGATGAAGCGTCGTCTCACGCGGTCTGCACGTCCAGCACGAACGCTGGTCCAACTGAGGCGCCAGGTGGAAATGGCATGGCAAGCCGTTCCACAGGACTACATCCAGTTTCTCTACGATCATCTCCATGGGAAAATAGCAGCCTGCATTGGTGCGAAAGGTGGATATACACTCTACTAATGCCGTCATTGTGCATGCTCTGTTGCCTGTGTCTATGTGCCTGTGGTTCTGTCAGTGTGATCATGTGATGTATCTGACCCCAGGAATGTGTCAATAAAGTTTCCCCTTCCTGGGACAATGAATTCACGGTGTTCTTATTTCAATTTCCAGGAGTGTATTTACCTTGACAGTGTTCCAAAGTCATATATATCAGTTCATGACATCTAGCCTTACAAATTTCCTTTTGTCTGACGGGCACACGTCGAGATCGTCCGGTCTCAAGACTCTGCCATCTCTCTCTCCACATCCACCAGTGCTGGCGGCTCACCTCCAACTGCACAACGCTACGCGCCGTTCACATCCAACTGCCAAACACTACAATAGTGAATATTCAAAAAATGCCAACCAGCCACAGACTGCACACAGCACGTCAGTGATTTTCATACAGGGCGCTACGTGGCGTTACCACTATAAAAACCTAAGGTTACTAAAACACAGTAGCGCGGTAGTATCCGATCTAGGCGTATTCTTTTCGTATTCTGGTGGGCACAAGACATGTTCACGTTTAGCAGTTGACTTGCAACATCCCGATTACCAGATTTGTGCTAATGTTGTAGGTGGAAAGCAAAATTATAACGCACTGATTCATGAAATGTTGACATGTGATGCTCTTGAAGATATCCTTGTGTCAGACTGGGGCACTATTTCGACATTCCGTTTCTGACTATATGAAAGACCAATCCTCTGGAGCGGCCACGGATTTTACCCTGTGCCTCTCATTCTTTCCATACTCCCTTAAAGTGTGAGAGGCACGAAACTGAAGCGCTGAAAGGCTTACCACATTCATACGCATGGCACAGGTGCAAATTTGATAATCATAATCACGTTGAATCGGGTATTTTGGAAATTTTGAGATAATCTGGGAACTCACACCTCAGGCTAAGTCAGGCCCTGCGGATTGTGGCTTGCAAATCGTTCACCTCCAGCGAGTGTTTCCCCCCTCCAATTCTGCCAGTGCGCTACCGCCATGTCTGTGCTACAGCCACGACCGCAGCCACTCCGGCCATCTGCAGCGACAGATCAGTCGTCCTGGATTGCGAGCCCTGCTTATTCCCCATAAGCAAACGTAAGTTCAAATTATTAAAGCGATCCATCATGTTTACTAGCAATGCTAATTCCGGAAAAGAGAATTGAACCCTTCAGGTTTTTTTTTTTTTTTTTTTGTTCAATTACGGAAGTATCTGATTTCACGTCTTTACTCGAAAACTTCTAAGGAAAGAAAAAGCTGAACTATTTCCTGCACTCAACCAACGTTCTTCAGAACAAAGAATTCTAGCCCATATAACGCGTCATCTCTACCAAAAATTGCTTAAGTTTTCGATGAAATAGTAACGGATTTCCTCAGCGTATTATATACGTAATTTTCATTTCATTTTTCCTTGCGGAAAGCATTTTAAAACTTTTCTCAAGTAGTGTTTCATGATGATTAACGCAATGAAAAGTAAAAGAGTACTCTCCGTTTCTTTCACAAATAACCAACGAAGCTATTTTCGCTGGTGATCATAGCTGGTACTGACCTGCACAAGCTGCAGAGCATTTTAGAAAACCATCAATTTGGTCAGCATACTTTTTAGCAACATTAAATATATCCAAAGTGGTTGTTGCTACCAAGAGAAGTAAAGCGACTAATACTTCGTGCACCAGAGAAGTCGTATATTTTTATGTAAGTGAGAATTAATTCTTAACTGAGATCTATTCTGTCAGTACTCTCGACTGACAGTTTGCAGTTAATTTTTTCAGTTTCCTACTATGACCCATATCAATAAGTAAACTTTTTACAGGGTTACGTTACAAGGCAGCTAATCTTAAATATTTGCGGCAACGTCGTAGCGAAATCACTTTCCTGTATCTATTGCATATTCTTTCACCAGTATGCCGTTACCAAAGCATTTTCCTAATGTTGAGCACACCACATTTGTGCAGTTAAATACGTTTCTCAGGTAAATTTTCTACTCCTTTTTTAAATTATCCACAGAATGAGAGTAACGCCGTGTGTTCCTTCGTGGAATGAAGAGAAATGTTGAGCAAGTTTTGTTTTAACTTACGAACGTTTTACGTATTAAACGTTCGCATTTTTCATCGGAACTGTGTACAAAAAAAATAAAAATAATTTTTAAAAAAAATCCCCCTCTTATCACTACAAACCGTGCTTCCAGCGTTCTTACTTCTTGACATTCCCAAAAGCCGTAACGGTCATGCTAATTACCACAATCAAAACTAGAATAATAGCCACAGCAGCAACCAAAATGACAACCTGAGCAGTAGGCAGATGTTAAGGAGAAGAAAACTGAATCAACCACTAAGAGAAACCGATGCTTGTGAAGGTGCTAGAGCGTACTAGTATCCTTCGAGGAAACGGTCAAAGGAAGAAGCTTTCTTTCTCGAATGCAGATAAACAAGCACATCGTATGCTGCGACGTGGCTGTGAACACACAGTGCGAGTAGAGTTGGAGGAGCAAGCACTCGCTGGAAGAGAATGATTCACGAATCACACTTTGTCAGGCCTCGGCAAAGTCAATAGTTTCTAGTTCTTATCAAAAATGTATTTTTTTCATCAGATAATGTAATGCTATAAAATATACGGTGAAGAATATTCCATAACTGTGTTCGTTCACAACAGTCTCAGACGCAGACCATTAACCTTGCTACCAGTCATCAATTATTGTGGCCAATCGTGTTAAGCAGATACAGTTAGGAGAACCAGATGATATTATTATACCGAACAAAAGATTATCATACACAGTATCTTTGCATGAATAGAGTGAAACTCAACTGTGTGAATACTGGAATGAGCTCCGAAATAAAAAGCTGTGAGTGCTACCAACGCGTCATCACAATAAACAGCATTGTATGTTATGCAACATTCCATTGTTAGTTTGGCCACTGCACATGACGGAAACACAGTCGCACTGAAGCAACATTTAGTGCAGTAGTATTCAACATGTGCGCCGCGGCTCCCCGCTGCATGATGAATGATAGCTTGGGGTGGGGGAGGGGGGGGGGGCAATTTGTTTCGTGGTTCGTGGCAAAGGAGACAATTGTTGGATATTATCTGTGGGATATTATCGCGAATCACACATAACACCAGCAGCGCCTATTGCGTTTTCAACCAGTTTTTATCATATTTTGACTTTGTTATAAAGATACTAAAGGCGATAAAAGTTTTTAATCTTGTCAGTTGGAAGCAAAAAGGGCTTGCTCAGAACAACAAGGAAATTAGTCATGAGTGCAGGAAACGCCAGTATTGAAAATACGAAGGTAGGTGCTCAGATTCTGGTTTCAAGTGCACAGTTATAAGTAATGAAATGTGGCCACAGGATTTTTGTGTTTGAAAGAACTTTCTGTTCAATGTATGCTACCTAGCAAATTAAAGCGTCATTTAGAAAGCGTTCTTAAGACAGACGAGGACCCCAAAGGAATGATTTCCGATAAAACTGAGTTAAATGAAAGAACAAAAACGGTCAATTTCTAAGCAGGAGATCATCTCGAATAAAGGAGTTGTAGCCTCCCACGATGAAGCTTAACGAGTAGCAAACTGTGAGAAACACCATAACATTCCAGAAGAACTAATTCTACTATGTGTTATTGACATGGCCACTATGCTTTGAGAGTTCATGACAAAAGAGAATTTTGCCTATTCCTTTGACGTTACAATTAGTCGTCGAATTTAAAATTTATGAGAGGATTTTCATGAATTATTAAAAAAATTACAGGAAGGTATTTCGCTTTACAGCTATATGGGGCCATTACTAGCAGTAGAGACGCTTATTTAATTTGTTGTGTGCGATCGATTGATGGAAAAAGTAACGAAAAGGTGGAAGATCTTCTTACACTCCTGGAAATGGAAAAAAGAACACATTGACCCCGGTGTGTCAGACCCACCATACTTGCTCCGGACACTGCGAGAGGGCTGTACAAGCAATGATCACACGCGCGGCACAGCGGACACACCAGGAACCGCGGTGTTGGCCGTCGAATGGCGCTAGCTGCGCAGCATTTGTGCACCGCCGCCGTCAGTGTCAGCCAGTTTGCCGTGGCATACGAAGCTCCATCGCAGTCTTTAACACTGGTAGCATGCCGCGACAGCGTGGACGTGAACCGTATGTGCAGCTGACGGACTTTGAGCGATGGCGTATAGTGGGCATGCGGGAGGCCGGGTGGACGTACCGCCGAATTGCTCAACACGTGGGGCGTGAGGTCTCCACAGTACATCGATGTTGTCGCCAGTGGTGAGCGGAAGGTGCACGTGCCCGTCGACCTGGGACCGGACCGCAGCGACGCACGGATGCACGCCAAGACCGTAGGACACTACGCAGTGCCGTAGGGGACCGCACCGCCACTTCCGAGCAAATTAGGGACACTGTTGCTCCTGGGGTATCGGCGAGGACCATTCGCAACCGTCTCCATGAAGCTGGGCTACGGTCCCGCACACCGTTAGGCCGTCTTCCGCTCACGCCCCAACATCGTGCAGCCCGCCTCCAGTGGTGTCGCGACAGGCGTGAATGGAGGGACGAATGGAGACGTGTCGTCTTCAGCGATGAGAGTCGCTTCTGCCTTGGTGCCAATGATGGTCGTATGCGTGTTTGGCGCCGTGCAGGTGAGCGCCACAATCAGGACTGCATACGACCGAGGCACACAGGGCCAACACCCGGCATCATGGTGTGGGGAGCGATCTCCTACACTGGCCGTACACCTCTGGTGATCGTCGAGGGGACACTGAATAGTGCACGGTACATCCAAACCGTGATCGAACCCATCGTTCCACCAATCCTAGACCGGCAAGGGAACTTGCTGTTCCAACAGGACAATGCACGTCCGCATGTATTCCGTGCCACCCAACGTGCTCTAGAAGGTGTAAGTCAACTACCCTGGCCAGCAAGATCTCCGGATCTGTCGCCCATTGAGCATGTTTGGGACTGGATGAAGCGTCGTCTCACGCGGTCTGCACGTCCAGCACGAACGCTGGTCCAACTGAGGCGCCAGGTGGAAATGGCATGGCAAGCCGTTCTACAGGACTACATCCAGCATCTCTACGATCGTCTCCATGGGAGAATAGCAGTCTGCATTGCTGCGAAAGGTGGATATACACTGTACTAGTGCCGACATTGTGCATGCTCTGTTTCCTGTGTCTATGTGCCTGTGGTTCTGTCAGTGTGATCATGTGATGTATCTGACCCCAGGAATATGTCAATAAAGTTTCCCCTTCCTGGGACAATGAATTCACGGTGTTCTTATTTCAGTTTCCAGGAGTGTATTTGTAAAGAAACAAAATTCAAGTGAAACAGGAGAATATTTCTTCCTGGAGAGTTCCGTAACAGAAAATCGGTTTAACTCGGCTGACTGTGTGTGTGTGTGTATGTGTGAGTGTGTGTGTGTGTAGTGGTTCATTCAAATGGTTGAAATGGCTCTGAGCACTATGGGACTTAACTTCTGAGGTAATCAGTCCCCTAGAACTTAGAACTACTTAAACCTAACTAACCTAAGGCCATCACACACACATCCATGCCCGAGGCAGGATTCGAACCAGCGACCGTAGCGGTTGCGCGGTTCCAGACTGTAGCGCCTAGAGCCGCGGTGTGTGTAGTGATGGTGCGCAATCCTTACCGGGGCGTCATAGTGGTCTACAACCACTTACCGGCAGCAAAGCTCCTAACATTATGTGGACCACATAGTTCAATTCATTATCCACAGAGAATTACTTGTTTTGCAACATGGGAGTTTTGATCTGAATCAGGTACCGTAAACTGTTATAAAAGTCATGAGCTCTGTTAAAACTCGTCCTCAGACAGCTACACGATGTGGTAGGTGAACGTGTATCTTATTTAATAGCAGCACTCGATGGGTTTCCAGCAGAATTGAGTAACCTCGTGCTCTTGGATGGAAGAAGAAAATCATACCGGTGCTGGGTATCTTTTAGACACTTGGTTTCTATCAAATGTCGCACAATTATGTGCTATATTTGATAAGTTAAGCTCAATGAGTAAATCTCTGTAAGCCCGCGCGGCTAGCCGTATGGTCTAACACACTGCTTCCCGGGCGGGATGGCGTGCCGGTCCCCAGCACAAATCCACCCGGTGGATTTGCTGGCCAGTCTGTGGATGGATTTTAACGTGCTTAATGCGGGCTGATTCCCCTTGTTCCGCCTCAGATACACTATGTCGGTGATTGCTGAACAAACACTTTCTCCACGTACGCGCACACCATAATTACTCTGCCACGAAAATATTGGGACTACACTGGTCTGGTGTGAGACGTTCCTGGGTGAGCCCACTGGGGACCGAACCGCACAATAACCCTGGGTTCGGGGTGGGGAGGCGGTGCGGTGAATGGACCGCTGTAGCCTGTTGTGGGTTTGCGTACCACTACGGGCTAAGACGGGGACGACTCCTCTCCATCGTTTCTCGGTCCCCAGCTCCATGCAATACAATACTAGTCTCCGCAAGGAATTCATTTCATTTAGCTTATTGACCAAGTTTCGGCCTTCAAAATTAAGTTCCTTCTTTGGAAGCGACAAATTAACGGCGGACGGGAAATGCATTACTCATTGTGTTTGCAGCATTTTATAAACGACGATGAGATACACCTTATTGCAGATATTTTTTTTCCTACAATTGAACGGAATCTATCTGGTCTTCACGTTCATTTTGAAAAATACTTTCGTGAATAAATGATAGGTTTCAGTGGGTTCAGAATGCGTCCAGTCATACTGAGTTCAATACTACAAAAGAGGAAAAGTTGATAGAACTTTCATTAGATTATTCATTAAACGTGAAGTATTCATCCATTTTTTGTAATCAGAGAGAAACGTGTTTCCAGGCTTCAGCAAGAAAGTACTGAACGTATTCATTCCTTATGTGGGTGGGAGTGGGACAGAGCCTTAATAATTAAGATACTTGATGGTCTACTGCAACAAGGAACTTTTTCTTCAGGAGGTTGTTAGTCGTTCGCTCCAGACATTTTGTAAGGTCAGCACCGATCCTGGACATTGCGTCTTTTGAACATAAGACTGCTTGGCCAACAGCATTCTAGCATTTCCCTTGCCCATGGGTAAAATAATAGTATCCGGATCCACTCTGGGTGACAGTTAAGCAGCCCATACAGCAGATGGTGAATTATTCTTAATGAATGTGTCACGGTTGATACGTGGTACTTACTGGAATCCAGGAAAACGTGGAAGGGAGGACCCAAAAATAGAACTTTCTTTTGACACAACCTGTTTATTTAACAATACATAAACTGTGTTTTGCAAACAATTGAAGCATTACCGACTGCATTGCCCAGCAAGTGGATGCCCTGATTGTGAAAGATAGTTAAGGTAGCAGTCATTGCCCCAGACGTCTGACTGAGCGCCGGAATTGCTATGGACATTCAGTGCTCTCCGTTCACTTGCACCACTCGTTGAATTTCCGTATCCCACACTCCTTCCTTTATAATGAAACGGACTACACCCTTTTGCCGGTCTGTTGAAGCCTCAATTTCTCTGTTGACAGCGCTACGGAGTGAAGCCGACTATCAAGCACGTGCTCTCTCTGTAGTCACGTGGATGTACACCAGTGGCCTTCTAGGGAGGAGTTTCGGTTCTAATGGTTCAAAGGGCTCTAAGCACTATGGGAATTAACATCCGACGCAGGATTCGAACCTGCGACCGTAGCAGCAGCGCGATTCCGGACTGAAGCGCCTAGAACGGCTCGGCCAGGGAGTTTCGGGGTCAGCGCTCTTATAAGGACAATACTTTCTTCAGTAGGCAGTGGCATTCCGATACCTTCAGAGGTTTTTATTTTACCGTCTTCGGGCCATTTCTTTTTGAATGCCCCTCACACAGCTCTGGTGTAGAACATCAGGTTCGAGACAGTGCTTCGATGACCGATTCAAGCTTTTACACGTCTCTATCTCAGGGGATCCTTAGGATCTTTGGATTTGCGAGAGAGCAACTACTGAAAGAACTGCGACGTTTATGACGGACTGTCAATAGCTGCATGCACCGATTCGAGCAAGTAAAAAGAGTACGGTACAACTGACGTTCAGCTGAAAGGCAACAGGTAGCCTGAAAATGTAGAGATTATAAATTGTTTTGTATTGTTTATTATGATGCTTTGAAAAATGTGTGGGTATAAAAGTATTTAGGTCAAATTCCTATTTAAAGGTCCTACATGTCTTTTTAATGGTAGCCATTTGTTTCTATAGGAATAAAGTAATACGTATGTTTCTACATCTACATCTACATCATTATCCCGAAAGCCACCTGACGGTTCTAAGCGTACTGTATATCGCTGGCTTGGTTGTGATGTATCTTTGCGGGCAGCGCGTTTGCAGAGTTGAGCGTGGGACACGGAACTACTATGTTGTGTAGTGTGTAGCTCTGCATGTGAGAGGCATTGTTAGTATGGAAGTTGAAGTGATGAAGAATAAGTAAATGATTCAGAGGAAACTGCCTTAATAAGTAATTTAAAAATGAGCAGTGCTGCTGACAACGTATTTGTGTATCCTCTCGTTGCGTGTCGTACTGTACCGTATCAATCATCCGCGCAGTGTTCGGTCTCCAAGAATGAACTAATGTGAATCGGTAATACTATGTACGACAAAAGAGAGTATTTGAGTGCCAATGTCTTGTAGACAGCGTGAGAACGTGCGTTCGATCATCGCGTTCCACATCATCGACCATCAACCGCGCCGCGACAGTTACACGCACGCTCCTACAACTGAGAACTGAAAAATTAACTTTACCGACAGTGTTACATCATTACTAGTGTCAAGGAGGACTGGTATCAAAAGAAATCTGTGTATGCGTGGCGAGCGTAAGAGCTTTCATTCCATTACTCGGCTTTCGGATCATCAACAATCATCCGCGCCGCGTTCGGTACGCGTACGCTCGTCCAAGTGATATTGTGGACAGATAATCATCAAGATTGTTAATTGGGATAGACATTCATGAATTAGAATGTAAACAGTGCAACCTGCGATTTCCTTTAGCGTCTCAGAATATAGTCGAACAGTGTTGTGTTTTAACGATGAGTGGCTCCCCAACTTGCTTGCATATTACATACATAATTTCAGGCAAGCCAGCAGCAGTGTGGAGCAGAACAGTACGACCGCCTCGGTATTACCAGCTACAGGGTGTGGACAGGGCGCACGGTCTAGAAACAAGCAGAAACGACAACCATTATAAAGTACCCCCACCCATTTGTACTCCCGGGCGTGTTACACGGTGTTTGGCGGAGGGTACGCTGAGTACCTCTAACGGTTCTTCATTCTATTCCAGTCTCGTTTTGTTCGTGGAAAGAAAGACTGTCAGTATGCCTCTGTGTCGGCTCTTATCTCCCTGATTTTATCCTCATGGCCTCTTCGTGATATACAAGTAGGAGGGATCAATATACTGCTTGACTCCTCAGTGAAGGTATGTTCTCGAAACTTCAACAAAAGCCCTTGTAACCTCCCCACAAAATAAAATAGTATGAATAATACTCTCATTTAGCGTAACTACCCAACAGTGAAAATATAATACAATGTGACAAACCTATAACCTTTCAACAATTGACAGTCAATTTAACCTGGTAAATTTTGGACGTCAGCAATGCTGTATCATGGCCCTGATACATCATTCTGAATAAACTGAAAAATCTTACCTTAATTAGATCGCCGGATAACGCGTATATATCTGCTCCTATCAGAAATTTTCCTGGCGCAGCTAAGTGCAGTGCTGGCCGATAGATTTGTCTTATAAAAAGGAAAGAACTGACTTTTCGTTTCAACAATGGGGATTGCCAAGTATTGGAGAAATTAGTGAATTCTTTAAATTGAGATAAATGTCAAAAGTTACTTTTTATGAGAAAGATTATTATTAACAGATTTTTTTTAAAACATTTGCATGGGACTTGATGTAACAATACTATATATGCGCGAGGCTGCTTTTACCTTATCCTACAACGCTCAGGCTCCGCCATCGCTGCACACGACCGGCCCAGCCAACACGATACACCAGACCAGACTGCTCACTGGCAACAACATGCTGCTACTGCTACACAGTTCCTACTGCAGTCAATACTGCTCTTTGGTCTCAGATTCTCTTCTAGCTTACATATCGCAGGCAGCGCGTGAGCAATACATACAAATTACATCAGCTCGAGTGCCCTAGCAACAAACTCTTTAATCATGGACCTCTTACATAACCGTCCACTGGGGGGCAAAAATTTGGCAGCGATTGTGAGTCATTTGAACTTGCCATGAGCAACAAATTTTTCTATAATCTATTTAGTTTACTAAGGCTACAATCACAGAGTATATACATCATTGATAAGTGCAGAACATATTAAGAAATTAAATAAAGTGCACACACACTGAGTACAAAACATATTCAGAAATGACAAAGTATATACGCAATGAATACAAAATATATTAACAAATGACATAAAGTGCACACACACTGTATACGTGCTTAGCATTTTTACATGAACTGATCACATTAACAAATGAAATAAAGTGCCCACGCACTGTATATGTCTTTATCATTTTACAAGAATTTAAATGCACTGTATAAGTTTTTACCGTTTTTTTACATGAACTGAACACATTAAGAAATTAAATAAAGTGCACACGCACTGCATAAGTCTCTATCGTTTTACAAAAAATTAAACGCACTGTATAAGTCTTCACTATTTTATAAAAAACCAGGAAACGAATGGGAAGGATTGCATCATGGTTGTAGAACAGTAGGTTGCACGTAGCTGCACTGAAAGTCCATAACTTTCTGCAGAAGCACAACACTAAGTAAGACAATATGAAGTTCTCTTCCCTGAAGTATTTATCAGTGTAGCCAAGACACTGAAATGTATTAATATTCAATGTTATCATTCTGGTAGTACATTAGGTACACCAAACAGTAGGACCATAATGACAACTCCATCGTTCAAGGTGGTGGACAGCTTGATATGTCAACACCATATTCTTGTAGAATCCACACTCTTACAACAACGTAGAATTAGTGCAAAAACCAATATAGTGCTCCATGCTCATGAGGATGGACAGGATAAACGGATATTGCAGTGATTGCTGGTAATTAGGTCAGAAGGTGAAGGACACATTAAGTCTTATGCTAGTCATTATAGAATTACACTAGTGTATCAACCGATATGAACAATTATTGGCATTCATTGGTTAGTTACTGAACATTTTTCTGCATTATTCAGAAGTCATCATTCAAAGCAAGACTTAATTAATGGCATAGCATTTATGCATAAGTCATTGTATTACAGTAATCAGTGGCATTCATTGGCCAGTTACAAAGTATTCATATAGTGTTACAAAACATTATTCATTGTTATTCACAAGTCATCATTTAAAACAGGAGCTATTGAGTGTAGAATCAAGTTACTGGTGTTTATATATGATATCATGTAAGTGACATAAGACATATTTAAAATGTAAGAGATTGGAACTATTACTCAAGGTCAGTAGTCCAATAATACATAGACATAATGGAATCAATACACAGAAAATTTGCATTATCTTTAGGACTAAAAATATATCTTAAACTGGTAGCATTATTTAGTTGTATAATGGTAACAGTTGGGACTTGTAATTTTTTTTTTTTTTTTTTTTTTTTTTTTTTTTTGCTAGCACTGCATTGCACTGGGATCGATAATTAATTGCTGGGGCATGAAAATATTTGCTTTTGACTTATTGCTGGAAATAAGGATTATTAACGTCATTTGTCATGAGTCAGCTGTAGCAAGGTTATGAAATAAGTACAGTATATGCGATCACATTCATAAATGATAGACACAAAAATGCAAGTACTAGAACAGGTTTAATAACTAACTGCTTATAGCATCTTATGTCACGAAAACCTTCTCCTGGAAAAAATACAAAATGGATTATTGAGCTGAAAGAAGAAATGCATATTATGCTGAAAAAATAGTGAACTTCGAATTAACAGGTAATGAAACGTGTACTTAATATGTATGTGCTCTAGCTGTCTTTTCCAAAACATTCAGTCATTATACTATGCGACATAAGACATACTGTCAAAAGGAACTGCAACAAATACTTAAATAACTACATAGCATTTCTTAACTAACAGTAAATATATAAACTTCATCATTATCATCATCTGCAAAGAAAAACTTCATTATTCATATTAGCATATTCTTCATATAACTATTCATCATCATTTATTATCACCTGCAAAAAATAGACACTTCATTATGCATATTCATATTACCATTTACTTCATACAACTATCCATTATCATTCATTACTTCATATAGTATAGAGTTTCTTACTTCTAGCATATTTCATCACTAAAATTAATATCTGTAGTTCTGTCTGACAGTCTGCATTAATCGCCTTGAATTCTGAAAGAAAAATAATTAGTCAAGACAGCTATCATACGATGTGTACAGTATATTCTGGTTAATGCTTGTTAATTCTGATCCATTTACTCTTCATGACAATATATTGCATTTTCTTTGCTTCATTGTGATGGTAAAATTTCCATTTCATAGTAAACCACTGTGGTTGTTTAATTCATTTCTTTTACACGGTATTGCTTTCTGAAAAATGATGAATATGGATTAATATCTTGCATTTAATTCATATACCCATTAAATGAAAACTTGTTTCTACTGATATAACTAAGCATACAGCATAGCAAGACAGAAAACGTAAGAGGTCAAAAACAGACAGTTTTCAAGTGCAAAAAATGTACACACAGTATCATAATGTAGTAGCAAAAAATGTAAAATAGTCAAGATGTTGAGATATCATAATGCAAAATGTCAATGTAAACTGGTGTTTGTTACATCTTAAACATTTCATAGTGCATACAGACAAAAATTCTACTTTCGATAGGAAAACAATCACACATACACAAAAAATCGAAAATGTGCGCGGTCTGATATATAACGACAAGAAAAGTGACCTGCTAACCTTACCTTGCCGGGCACTTGCCAGGAAAAAATACGATAATCATCAGTAAGTGTTCATCTCAATAACCGGAAAAGGCATTAAAATGTGATAAATCATAAAGTATGTTCATTCAATAAAGGATTTAATATTGGAGACATGGTGATTGCCTTTGCTTTTTCTGGTTCTCAAAGTTTCAACATGTACCACATTGGGATGAGGAATGCTGCGAATTCTGTATGGACCTGCGTATAGAAGTTCAAATTTACTGCATTTACTCTTTCCTCTGTTGGATAAATAGTGTGTGCGTACTAATATCTTCTGTCCAATGTGAAAGTCACGGCGTGTACAAACCTGTTTTTGCTGTCTTCTCCGGCGCTCTGCGGCACGTTTGATGTTGTTGAGCGCAATCTCAATTACTTCATGGTGGCGTAGTCGACGAGTTGTAGGAAAGGATACTAATTCTTTAGTTTTCTTAGGTGGTTCAACATTATTCAATATAACAGTCGGAGATAGCATAGTAGATTCATTTGGTATGGAGTTAATTACATCCTGGACTGAGAGTATGTGTGTATCCCAATCAATATGTCTTTTATGGCAGTACATTCTACACAGTTTACCAATTTCTTTCATCAGTCGTTCACAAGGGTTCGAAGAAGCGTGATATTTGGATATATAGATCGGAGAAATGTTTCTAGCTCGTAACATACGTGTCCATATTGCAGATCGAAATTGTGGTCCATTGTCGGAAATTACTTTCAATACATGCCCTACATGAAATAAAAAATGTTTACAAATGCATTCGAAATAGATTTAGCAGTAGCTTTGCGCAATGGAGTGAAGGTAACAAATTTCGAAGTGAGTTCAACAGCGACAAAGATGTAGCAAAAACCTCTATTAGTTCTGGGAATCGGTCCAAAAATGTCTACAGCGGCCATGTGTCTCAATTTAACAGGTGCAATGGGATGTAACGGAGGAATATGTGAAGTCGTGTCTGATTTAGCTTTCTGGCAAATTTTACATGACGCTAAAACTCGTCGAATACGTTTCTCCATGTTGGCAAAATAACAGTTCTGTCTCAGTATAAGAAAACATTTTCTGGCTCCATAATGTGCGTAACTTAAATGAGTATACCAAATTAATTTGTTAACAAGTTCGTCAGGAATGCATAATAACCAGTTGTTGCCGTCAGGGTGAGAGCGGCGAAACAGAATGTTATTGCGTACCGTGTAATGGTTTCTAATGGTAACGTTATTCTTATCTTGCCAAAGGTGTTTAATTTATTTCCATACGTTGTCTTTACTCTGCTCTTGTGCTATGTCTCGTAATGACGATGAAATGAAGTTTCCAAATGCGACTTGTTGAATATACATGAGGCTAGAATTTGCTTGGCAGAAGTTGGTTGCGATGTCTTGCTGATTGTTGCAGAGAGAACGGGATAGTGCGTCTGCTACAATATTTTGTGTACCGGGAATGTGAACAATTGTAAAATTAAATTCCTGTAAATACAGTTTCCATCTGCTTAATCTGTCATGTGTAAATTTAGCGGAAAGTAAAAACTGGATAGCTCTATGGTCTGTGTAAACGGTACTATGTCTTCCATAAAGAAAATGCCTAAATCGGGTAAATGCCCATACAACACATAATGTTTCAAGTTCTGTAACAGAATAATTGCGTTCAGCAGGTGACAGAACGCGACTTGCAAAACCGATGTTTTTAATTACTGTATTACCGTCTTCTTCAATTTCCTGAAAAATGTGTACGCCTAAAGCTGTGTTAGAACTGTCGGTGGCAATGGAAAAATTTCTAGTGAGATCTGGGTGTGATAAAAGTGATGCATTCAACAAAGCTTGTTTCAGATTGACAAATTCAGAATGTGCTTGGCTATCCCAGGACCAATTACTGTTTTTAACCGTCAGTTGGCACAATCTAGCGGTGTCTAAAGAAGAGTAATGAATAAATTTATTGAAAAAAGTAATTAAACCCAGAAAGCTGCTTAGTTGTTTCTTCCTTGTTGGAACAGTAATGTCACGTAAAGCTTGAAGTTTTTCCGGGTCAGGCGCTATGCCTTCTGCTGAAATTACATGTCCAAGAAATTTTATAGAACTTTTGCCAAAGTGTGATCTGCTAAGATTAACTGTCAGTCCTCGTGCACGAAAAGTTTCCAACAGTTGTTCCAGAATCAAATTGTGTTCAGACCAGTTAGCTTCTGCAATAAGAATGTCGTCTACATACGTTGTGATTCTGTCTTTAAGTTCTGTCGGAAGTATAGTATTCAAACCGCAAATAAATGCTGCTGAAGAAATTGTTAAACCGAACGGTAACTTGCAAAATTGATAACAGTCACCAAAACAGAGAAATGCTGTGTATTTTCTGCAGTTCGGATGGAGCTGAATTTGCCAAAATCCTGATCTCTAATCTAATGTGAAATAAATAGCAGTACCATGAAATTTCTGTAGAAGTTCTTCTAGTGTTTGTGATCGATCTGTTTCATGAATAATAATGTCGTTGACGTGACGCGAATCAAGTACGAGTCGAAGTGATCCATCCTCTTTCTTAACAATATGGAGCGGGTTTATGTACGGACTAGCTGTCGGTTCAATAATACCTTGGTCAAGCATTGCTTGCAATTCTTTCTTAACTTGTTCTCCGTGAACATGTGGAATGGGATAATGTTTGGCTTTAAATGTGTCATGCTGTTTAACTTGAAATTCATACATGAAACTGGACATAGTACCAGGGATGTTGTCAAAAACTGGAGCTTGCTGTAAAAGAATCTTGCGTAGTTGCGTACTTTTGTCGTCTGTATTTGCGCTGCTCTGTTTAACTTTATCAGAAATCATTTGTATAACGTCATAGTCGGCTTCATCTGGTGTATTGTACTTGTGAACATACGTATCTGTGAACAATGTGGAATGACAGTTTATGTTACGTGATGCAGAAATGACCTTTGTCCGATTAATTGTTTGTTCTTCTGCAGATAAAGAGTGCTGAAAATCTAATGCCAGTTGTACATTTTCATCCTTTAACATTAAATAGGAATTCTGAAAGTCAATAATTGCGTCGTGTTGTACCAAAAAATTCGTACCTAAAATAACATCTGTTGTCAATAAGGGAACAATCCAAAAACTTGAGTGGAACGTATGACCTGCAATACAAAATGATAAGTGTGTCTGTAATTTTAGATCTACTCCTTTACCAGATACTGCTCCTTTTACTTTAGTTTTGCCTAATGGTAATGTAGGATAAGTATTCTCTTTATTACAAGCGTTGAAGGTTTCCTCATTTATAACTGACGTAGGTGATCCAGAGTCGATTACTGATGAAAATGTGGATGATCCAATCTTTACTTCAATGACAGGGTGGGAAATGGTTTTTATAATAACTGGTTTTTCATGCAAAAGAGTGACTCGGATGCCGTCAAAAGTAATAACATTCTCGTGAATAACATTCTGCGTGTCAAAAATAGTGCTTACGTTATTGGAAGATGCAACCTGTACTGCATCTAGTCAAATTCTTTCTGAATTGCTGTTATTTGCGGCAGAATGCTGTGGCATCTCGACTATTTGTACTGTTCTGTTATTTCTTCCTGACGTATTAGGTTCGGGATGATACCGACTGTCTGGTTCATTCATGATAAACTGTTGTTGCGGATGATTCTGCTGCTGGTAAGACTGACTGTTACGTGACTGTTACGCTGAAAACTGTGCTCATTACTTTTACGTCTGTTATAATAATCATTGCTATATGGCGCGTTGCGATAGGAGTTGAAATGATGCGTATTCTGTACTTAGTGATTTCTTTGTTGCTGTGCGTTACTATTTGGTGGAGCCGACGCTATATGTGTAGGCGGCGAAACATTAAAGCTTGGTTGACCTTGCAGACTACATTGTTGGTTTGGTATGCTAACCGGCTGCTTTTGATGCTGTTGCGGTGAAAACCCTCTATTGTTGCCAAAATGTGTCTGTGATTGCTGAAAATTTTGTACATACTGATGATTAACATTTTGTCTGTTATTAAAATTACACTGGTAATTCTTGTCGCTTCGGGAGTGTCTAAAGAAAACTGTCACTTTCGGTAAAACTTGTCCAGGTTTACTTATTGTTAATCCTAGATAGATCGATAGTTGAAGAGCTGTTTTGATAGATATAAAGGACAGTAAAAGAGAAGGCAGCAGTGCAGAAAACTAAAGATGAAATAGCACTACTACGGCTCGGGGCCCTGTGCACGCTATGGCACATATTCATCGAAGTGTAATGAATCCCCTGAGGTCAATTACGCGCTGCAAATAAATTTTACTTTCTGCATTACAGGCAGTGTCGGTGAGAATTCAAATGCAAATTGCTGTATCCAGGCCAATTCTAGTTTCTGCATTACACGCCAAGCTGAAAAAAATAAATACAAAAGCAAATTGTCGTATCCAGTCCAAAGGATGTATTTGTGTTCTGTCATTTTTAAATACCTTAGATTTTTTTCACGGATAAAAATTGCTTATAATCAAAATTTTCGTCTCTGAATGTCTGAACAGGTTCAGGATTGTATGATAATCTGTTTGCCTGTGGCTGTTCGGAATGTAAGTCACGTACTCTCTGTAAATTACCTAAGTTACACTGGCTGTGTGAGTGTGAGAAATGTTCGGAATGTGGCGTATGCTGTGATGTGTTAAAGGCTGAAATATTTCTCATCTCCGTCAATTCGTGCTGTAAAGATGACAATTTTCTACGTAATGTATTATTGGACGAACCTATCTCACTGATTGTCTGCTGTAAATTCTGGAATTCGGGTGTTTGATTGAAAGAAATTGGTGACGTATCGTCTGATTTGGTGTGATTGTTATTTTCGATAACGTCAATACGACTGGCCAATTCATCAAATTTTTTAGTCAATGCTTTAACCTGATCATCATTTTTAGTGTCACAAACATTAATTTGTTTTTTGGATTTTACCGATAGTTTTGTTCAATTTCTTAACGTCTGCTTTAATGGCATCGGGATCCTGTATTAATTCTAATTGTTCAAGTCTGTTGGTCACTGTCTGAAAGTCTACTGTGTGTGTGTCTGTTTTTGTTTTAAGATCGGAGATTTCATTATGCAATTCGGTGTTCAACTGTTTAATAGTATTGATTTCGTCTGATACTGTAGCAATGTTATTGTCTACGTATGTTTTTGCTTTCGTAAATAATTTACGCTTATCTTCCTGTCTCTGTGCAGTAATTGTTTCCATGACTTGTTTCTTTACTTTGTTCTGTTCCTGTATGAATTTAAGGTAACGCGTTTCACTGTTTTGTAGGTGGTGATTAAAACGTTCGTCAATTAGGCTGTTTTGTTGTTCAAATTTCTTGTCGACTTTCGCGTCCAGCGTGTGTGAAAGTTCTGCTCACATTAATTTAAACTCGTCGCGTAACTGTGTTGCGTTTTCAGAACATTGTTTAGCGACTGCACTAATTTCATCTCTAAGTAATTTAGTTGTGGCTGCATGTGTATTACTTAATTCTAATTTCTTCACTACTGTTCCTAGCACAACCCTTAATTTCCTCACGTAATTGTTCTTTAGTATCATGACATTGCACGGCAACGGCTGTAATCTGTTCACTAAGTTGTTTGGAATTATTGTCTAGTTTTTCATTAAGTTGTTTGTAATTGCAGCCTTCTTTTTCATTCGACTGTTTGAAACTTTCATTAAGTTGTTTGTTCGATACATTAATTTGTTGTTTGAGATTTTCATTAAGTTGTAGCAATAATGCCATAACTCGATCCATGCCAAAATTAGCTGCTGTATTCTCTGTGCTGTGTGATGGTGTATCTGCATGTGTCACGTTTTGTATAACCATTTGGTCATTGTCTGATTCACGAAAAGGTTTGCTAATTGGACGTGCACTGTGGGTCACTACCTCGGAATCAAATATATCTGACGTATTTTGACTACATTGTTCATCTTCGTGAGAAAAATTTATCTGTTCACTGTGTAAATTTTGCAAATCAGGTGTGTTATACTGGGCGGCGTTCATTCTAACGGAACGTGCCGCCTCATCAATTGTCGTTAAATTAACAGAGGACACAATTGAATTTCTTTGCTCATCATTAGCATTAAAATCATTACTAGTGATCGGTACGCACTGATTGTCTGTAACTGGAGGATTATCATCAAGACACTGAGTGTCGCTAGTATTATGAGTCAAATTATTAAAGTCGGCTTTTTCACTCATTACGACTCGCGATGTACTGTTAGCAGTTTTTCGCGGCATTTTCACAACTCAAAGTTAAGCACAAAATCAAACAAATACAAAGCAAAAATGGAACAAATACAGTTACAACAAAGAGCAATAAATTGCCGATGATCTGTGAAAGAAAAAGTGACAAATTAGTAAATGCGTTGCGCCAGATGCAAACTACTTTTAATATTAAGTAAATAAGAGCAGATATATTGCTGACCACTTCTCAGAAATTCACAAAAATACGATCCTGGCCGGTTGTCGTCAAGTGTAATCTCCACACAAAATAAAATAGTATGAATAATACTCTCGTTTAGCGTAACTACCCAACAGTGAAAATATAATACAATGTGACAAACCTATAACCTTTCAATAATTGACAGTCAATTTAACCTGGTAAATTTTGGACGTCAGCAATGCTGCGTCATGGCCCTGATACATCATTCTGAATAAACTGAATAATCTTGTCTTAATTAGATCGCCGGATAACGCGTATATATCTGCTCCTATAAGAAATTTTCCTGGTGCAGCTAAGTGCAATGCTGGCCGATAGATTTGTCTTATAAAAAGGAAAGAACTGTCTTTTCTTTTCAACAATGGGGATTGCCAAGTATTGGAGAAATTAGTGAATTCTTTAAATGGAGATAAATGTCAAAAGTTACTTTTTATGAGAAAGATTATTATTAACAGATTTTTTTAAAACATTTGCATGGGACTTGATGTAACAATACTACATATGCGCGAGGCTGCTTTTACCTTATCCTACAACGCTCAGGCTCCGCCATCGCTGCACACGACCGGCCCAGCCAACACGATACACCAGACCAGACTGCTCGCTGGCAACAACATACTGCTACTGCTACACAGTTCCTACTGCAGTCAATACTGCTCTTTGGTCTCAGATTCTCTTCTCGCTTACATATCGCAGGCAGCGCGTAAGCAATACATCGAAATTACATCAGCTCGAGTGCGCTAGCAACAAACTCTTTAATCATGGACCTCTTACACTCTTACCGAGCTACTGAGTGTCTCTCTTCCAGACTCTTCCACTGGAGTTCATCTATCATCGCCGTAACGCTTTCGCGATAACTAAATGATCCTGTAACGAAGCGCGCTGCTCTCCGTTGGATGTTCTCTGTTTCTTCGATCAACCCAGCTGGTACGAATCCCACACCGGTGAGCAGTATTCAAGCAGTGGGCGAACAAGTGTACTGTAACCTACTGCGACCAAGCTACTCTATCCCGTGCAAACTGCTTCATCTCCCAATACCTACCGCAACCTACACCCCTCAGAATGCCCTTAGTTTATTCATCTCTTGGTCTCCCTCTCCGACTCTTACCCTCCACGCTGCCCTCCAATACTAAATTGGTGATCCCTTGATGCCTCAGAAAATGTCCTACCAAACGATCCCTTCTTCTAATCAAGTTGTGCCACAAACTACTCCTCTCCCAAATCCTCTCCAATACCTCCTCGTTAGTTAAGTGATCTACCCATCTAATCTTCATCATTCTTCTGTAGCGCCATATTTAGAAAGTTTCTATTCTCGTCTTGTTCAAACCATTTATCGTCCATGTTTCACTTCCAAAAATAGCTACACTCCATACAAATGCTTTCAGAAACTACTTCCTGATACTTAAATCTATACCCGATGTTAACAAATTTCTCTTCTTCAGAAACGCTTTCTTTGCCAGTGCCAGACTACATTTTATATCCTCTCTATTTCGACCATCATCAGTTATTTCGCTCCCCAAGTAGTAAAACCCCTTTACTACTTTATGTGTCTCATTTCCTAATCTAAATCCCTCAGTATCACCTAACTTAATTCGACTACACTGCATTATCCTCGTTTTGCTTTTGTTGACGTTCATCTTATATCCTCCTTTCAAGACACTATCCATTCCGTTCAACTCCTCTTCCCAGTCCTTTGCTGTCTCTGACAGAATTACAATGTCATCGGCGAACCTCAAAGTTTTTATTTCTTCTCCATGGATTTTAATACCTACTCCGACTTTTTCTTCTGTTTCCTTCACTGCTTGCTCAATATACAGATTGAATAACATTAGGGAGAAGCTACAACCCTGTCTCACTCCCTTCCCAACCATTGCTTCCCATTCATGTCCCTCGACTCTTATAACTGCCATCTGGTTTCTGTACAAATTGTAAATAGCCTTTCGCTCCCTGTATTTTACCACAGACACCTTCAGAATTTGAAAGAGACTATTCTAGTCAACATTGTCAAAAGCTTTCTATAAGTCTACAAATGCTAGAAACGTAGGTTTGTCTCCTTAATCTAGCTTCTAAGGTAAGTCGTAGGGTCAGTATTGCCTGACGTGTTCCAATATCTCTACGGAATCCAAACTGATCTTCCCAGAGGTCGGCTTCTACTAGTTTTTTCATTCGTCTGTAAAGAATACGCCTTAGTATTTTGCAGCCGTGACTTATTAAACTGATAATTCGATAATTTTCACATCTGTCAACGCCTGCTTTCTTTGGGATTGGAATTACTATATTCTTCTTGCAGTCTGAGGGTATTTCGCCTGTCTCATACATCTTGCTCACCAGATGGTAGAGTTTCGTCAGGACTGGGTCTCCCAAAGCTGTCAGTAGTTCTAATGGAATGTTGTCTACTCCCGGGGCCTTGTTTCAACTCAGGTCTTTCAGTGCTCTGTCAAACACTTCACTCAATATCATATCTCCCATTTCATCTTCATATACATCCTCTTCCATTTCCATAATACTGTCCTCAAGTACATCTCCCTTGTATAGACTCTCTATACAGTCCTTCCACCTTTCTGCTTTCCCTTCTTTGCTTAGAACTGGTTTTCCATCTAAGCTCTTTTCTCCAAAGGTCTCTCTAATTTTCCTGTAGGCAGTATATATCTTACTCTTAGTGAGGAAAGCCTCTACATCCTTACATTTGTCCTCTAGCCATCCCTGCTTAGCCATTTTGCACTTCCTGTCGATTTCAGTTTTTAGATGATTGTATTCCTTTTTGCCTGCTTCATTTACTGCATTTTTATATTTTCTCCTTTCATCAATTAAATTCAGTATTTCTTCTGTCACCCAAGGACTTCTAATAGCCCTCGTCTTTTTACCTACTTGATCTCCTGCTGCCTTCACTACTTCATCCCTCAGAGCTACCCATTCTTCTTCTACTGTATTTCTTTCCGCCATTCATGTCAATTGTTCCCTTATGCTCTCCCTGACACTCTGTACAACCTCTGGTTTAGTCAGTTTATCCAGGTCCATTGTCCATAAATTCCCATGTTTTTGCAGTTTTTCAGTTTCAGTCTACAGTTCATAACCAATAGATTGTGGTCAGAGTCCACATCTGCCCCTGGAAATGTCTAACAATTTCAAACCTGGTTCCTAAGTCTCTGTCTTAGTATTATATAATCTATTTGAAACCTGTTAGTATCTCCAGGATTCTTCCATGTATACAACATTCTCTTATGATTCTTGAACCAAGTGTTAGGTATGATTAAGTTATGCTCTGTGCAAAATTCTACCACGCGGCTTCCTCTTTCATTCCTTACCCCCAATCCATAATCACCTACTACGTTTCCTTCTCTCCCTTTTCCGAATGCCGAATCCCAGTCACACATTATTAAATTTTCGTCTCCCTTCACTATCTGAGTAATTTCTTTTATTTCATCATACATTTCTTCAATTTCTTCGTTATCTACAGAGCTAGTTGGCATATAAACTTGTACTACAGTAGTAGGCGTGGGCTTCGTGTCTATCTTAGCCACAATAATGCGTTCACTATGCTGTTTGTAGTAGCTTACCCACACTCCTATTTTTTTATTCATTATTGAACCTACTCCTGCATTACCCCTATTTGATTTTGTATTTATAACCCTATATTCGCCTGACCAAAAGTCTTGTTCCTCTTGCCACAGAACTTCACTAACTCCCTCTATATCTAACTTTAACCTAACCATTTCCCTTTTTAAATTTTCTAACCTACCTGCCCGATTAAGGGATCTGACATTCCACTCTCCGATCCGTAGAACGCCAGTTTTCTTTCTCCTGATAACGACATCCTCCTGAGTAGTCCCCGCCCGGAGATCCGAATGGGGGACTGTTTTACCTCCGGAATATTTTACCTAAGAGGACGCCACCATCATTAACCATGCAGTAAAGCAGCATGCCCTCAGGAAAAATTATGGCTGTAGTTTTCCCTTGCTTTCAGCCTTTCGCAGTACCAGCATAGCAAGGCCATTTTGGTTAGTGTTACAAGGTCAGATCAGTCAATCATCCAGACTGTTGCCCCTGCAACTACTGATAAGGCTGCTGCCCCTCTTCAGGAACCACACGTTTGTCTGGCCTCTCAACAGATACCCCTCCGTTGTGGTTGCACCTGCGGTACGGCCATCTGTATCGCTGAGGCCCGCAAGCCTCCCCACCAACGGCAAGGTCCATGGCTCATAATACGTGTTCCAAAATTCTACAACTGATCGACGTTAGAGATATAGGTCTATAGTTCTGCACATCTGTTCGACGTCCCTTCTTGAAAACGCGGAGGACCTGTGCCCTTTTCCAATTTTTTGGAAAGCTACGCTCTTCTAGAAACCTACGGTACACAGCTGCAAGAGGGGGGGGGGGGGGGGGGGGGACAAGTTCCCTCTCGTACTCTGTGTAAAATCGAACTAGTATCCCATCAGGTAGAGCGGCCTTTCCTCTTTTTGAGCGATTTTAAATGTTTTTCTATCCCTTTGTCATCTATTTGGATGTTCACCATTTTGTCATCTTTGCGAAAATCTAGAGAAGGAACTACAGTGCAGTCTTCCTCTGAGTAACAGCTTTGGAAAAAGACATTTAGTATTTCGGCCTTTAGTCTATCATCCTCTGTTTCAGTACCATTTTGGTCACAGAGTGTCTGGACATTTTGTTTTGAGCAACCTGCTGCTTTGACATCAGACCAAAATTTCTTAGGATTTTCTGACAAGTCAGTACACAGAACTTTACTTTCGAATTCATTAAACGCCTCTCGCATAGCCCTCGTCACACTACATTTCGTCACATTACTTTTTGTTTGTCTGCAATGCTTTGGCTATGTTTATGTTTGCTGTGAAGTTCCCTTTGCTTCCCCAACAGTTTTATAAATCGGTTGTTGTCCCACGGTGGCTCTTTTCCATCTCTTACGATCTTGCTTTGCACATACTCATCTAATGCATATTTTACGATTGCTTTGGACTTTGTACAATGATCCTCAACACTATCTGTCCTTGAGACAAAACTTTTGTGTTGAGCCGTCAGTACTCTGAAATGTGCTTTTTGTCACTTTTGTTAAAGAGAAAAATCTTCCTAGATTTTTTTAATATTTCTTTTTACGGCTGAAATCACCGATGCTGTAACCGCTTTATGATCGTTGATTCCCTGTTCTGCGTTTATTCTTTCAAATAGTTCGATTCTGTTTGTTACCAGAAGGTCTAATATGTTATTGCCATGAGTCGGTTCTCTGTTTAACTGCTCAAGGTAGTTTTCAGATAATGCACTTACAAAAAATTCACTGGCTTCTTTGTCCCTGCCACCGGTTATAAACCTTTGAGTCTTCCAGTCTATATCTGGTAAATTAAAATCTCCACCCAAAACTATAACGTGGTGGGGAAATCTACTCGAAATATTTTCCAAATTTTTCTTCAGGTGTTTTGCCACAACCGCTGCTGAGCTAGGGGGTCTATAGAGACAGCCATTACCATGTTTGAGCCTGCTTTAACGGTGACGTTCACCCAAATTATTTCACATTTCGGATCTCCGTCAATTTCCTTCGACACTTTTTATCGCTATAAACACCCCTCCCCCTTCACTGTCCAACTTGTCTCTGCGGTATCCATTCCAATCTGACTTTAGAGTTTCATTACCGTTTACATCTCGTTTCATCCAACTTTCTGTCCCTAGTACTATGCGGGCATTGTGACCGTTATTAATGAGAACAGTTCTGGGACCTTTTTATGGATGCTCCTACAGTTTACTATTACCACATTAATATCGTAATTCCCTGTTGCGTTTTGCCTACTGCTACCTTGTCGCGCCTGAGGAGGCGTCTTGTAGGGCCTAGGGAGGGAATTCTCTAACCTAAAAAACCCACATGTGCACTCCACACGAACTCCGCTAGCCTTGTAGCCGCTTCCTGCGTGTAGTGGACGCCTGACCTATTCAGGGGGTCCCTACATTTCTCTACCCGATAGCGGACGTCGAGAAATTTGCACCCTAGATCTCCGCAGAATCGTCTGAGCCTCTGGTTTAAGCCTTCCACTCGTCTCCAAACCCGAGGATCGCGATCGGTTCTGGGAACGATACTAGCTCAGATTCCACCCCGCGAGAGAGGCTTTCCGCCTTCACCAACCCCGCCAACCGCCTGTATGAATTGAGGATGACCTCTGAACCCAGACGGTAGTAGTCATTGGTGCCTACATGAGCAACAATTTGCAGTCGGGTGCACCCAGTGCTCTCTTTCGCCGCCGGCAGGGCCTCCTCCACATCTCGGATGAGACCCCCCTGGCAAGCAGACACAAGCAGACAGACTGCACACTGGCCTTCTTTCCCATCCTTTCCACTATTTCCGTAAGGGGCTTCATCACCTGCCTCACATTGGAGCTTCCCCATTGTGTCTGCTCGGACCTTGCTGAAGAAGCGGCCACATGTCCACTCACAGGCAGAGCGGGCGATGCCACACGGCCAGCCTCCACATTTACCCTCCGCCTAGTGCGCCGCGAACGCCGTTGAACCCCCCACTCCCCTTGGGGAGAGGGTGGCCCAGCCGCGCCCGGTACCCGCGAAGTTGTCTCGACAACAGGGACCGTGGGTGAATCATGTAACACCTGGGGTGTATCATGTGACGCACCTGAATCCCTACTGCGGCCACACTCCGAGGCAGCAGCCTGAAGACGGCTGACAGTGGCCATCAGCACGTTCAGCTGTTCACTAACAGTGGCCAGCTCCTCCTGCGTCCCTACACAGCAGTCACACATCCTATCCATCCTAAGAAATCAACAATTTACTGTAGAGAGTTAAGTAATCAACTTTTAACCAGACTGCTAATTCACTAAAGGCTGACTAAACTGTTGTTACTAGACTCTTCTTGTTGGAAAGAAAGAAAATAAGCATTAACTGTCTCTTGATTGTGTTCAAAACAAACACGAAATCTCTGGAACACTAACACTTGTATTCGAAAGTTAAACCATCCTAAAAGCAAAAACACACGGAAAAAGAAGTGACAAGTAAGAAAAATATAATTAATACTTAAATGTACTTAGCTTGCTGCGCAGGAGATGTGAAGCAGACGGCAGTTACAACGATACTTTATTTCTGTACAAAGAAATTTGAAGTCAACCTCCGAAATTTTCAAAAAAACTTTTGGAGGTCCTAGAGGGAAAAAAACTAGCGAATATGAACATTATAAATACACGAAAAGTTGATAATCATTTATCTAGAAATAGTAATGTAAATTTTAGGTTAACTGGTACTACTGCTTCTGTGGGAACAGAATCAAATAAAAGTGTTTCTACTCACATCTCCTCTATGAGGAACCTGTTTTCCAGCCCTTTTACATACAGTAGTGGTGCCGAACACTCTGAAACCTGCAGCAGATATGTTATTTTGCATAATAATATACACTACTGGACATTAAAATTGCTGCACCAAGAAGAAATGCAGATGATAAACGGGTATTCATTGGGCAGAGATATTATACTAGAACTCACATGTGATCACATTTTCACGCAATTTGGGTGCATAGATCCTGAGAAATCAGTACCCAGAACAAGCACCTCTGCCTGTAATAACGGCCTTGATACGCCTGGGCGTTGAGTCAAACAGAGCTTGGATGTACAGGTACAGCTGCCCATGCAGCTTCAACACGATACCACAATTCATCCAGAGTAGTGACTGGCGTATTGGGACGAGCCAGTTGCTCGGCCACCTTTGATTAGACGTTTTCAATTGATGAGAGATCTGGAGAACGTGCTGGCCAGGGCAGCCGAACATTTTCTGTATACAGAAAGGCCCGTACAAGACATGCAACATGAGGTCGTGCATTATCCTGCTGAATTGTAGGGTTTCGCAGGGATCGAATGAAAGGTAGAGCCACGGGCCCTAACAAATCTGAAATGTAACGTCCACTGTTCAAAGTGTCGTCAATGCGAACAAGAGGTGACCGAGACGTGTAACCAATGCCACCCCATACCATCAGCCGGGTGATACGCCAGTATGGCGATGACAAATACACGCTTCCAATGTGCGTTCACCGCGATGTCGCCAAACACGGATGCGACCAACACAATGCTGTAAACAGAACCTGGATTCATCCAAAAAAATGACGTTTTGCCATTCGTGCACCCAGGTTCGTAGTTGAGTACACTATCGCAGTCGCTCCTGTCTGTGATGCAGCGTCAAGGGTAATCGCACCCATGGTCTCCGAGCTGATACTCCACGCTGCTGCAAACGTCGTCGAACTGTTCGTGCAGATGGTTGTTGTCTTGTAAACGTCCCCATCTGTTGACTCAGGACTAGAGACGTGGCTGCACTATCCATTACAGCCATGCGGATAAGATGGTTGTCATCTCAAGTGCTAGTGATACGAGGCCGTTAGGATCCAGCACAGAGTTCCGTATTACCCTTCAGAACCCAGCGATTCAATATTCTGCTAACAGTCATTGGATCTCGACCAACGCGAGCATCAATGTCCCGCTATGACAAACCGCAATCGCGATAGGCTACAATCCGACCTTTATCAAAGTCGGAAACGTGATGGTACGCATTTCTCCTCCTTGCACGAGGCATCACTATAACGTTTCACTAGGCAAGGCCAGTGAACTGCTTTTGTGTATGAGAAATCGGTTGGAAACTTTCCTCGTGTCAGCGCGTTGTAGGGGTCGCCACCGGCTCCAACCACTTGTGAATGCTCTGAAAAGCTAATCATTTGCGTATCACAGCATCTGCTTCCTGTCGGTTAAATTTCGCGTCTATAGCACGTCGTCTTCGTGGTGTAGCAATCTTAATGGTGAGTAGTGTACTTTCAGAAGCGGTAAGTAGGTTTTCGAAATGTAAGCATAGCAGGAATGTATTAAAGACACTCTAAGTGCGATAGAACTTCCAACTCAATTTCTCGCAACTTGGTCGGAAACGATTAACCCAAGAAGAATTAAATTTTAATACTGAAATATGTTATTCCATGTGCATGATGCAACAGTCTTTTTGGTGTTTTGGCTATATTATAAAAGACTCCACTATCTTTCTTATTTAAAAATTTGCCCGAAAAGAGGGACATTATGAGAACGTTTTACAATATTACCTTCTTTTAAAAATGGCTGCTTGTTAGGAAATACCGTAAATGTGTGCGGAAAACTTTCAGTACACTGCTGTCGTACGTCTTGAGAAGACGGTCAGCATAAAAAGGGAAGAACGGAAAGAACGTACCTTCTTCCTTACAACTGCCCGATTAGGTATGGTACGAACGGAAACAGTAGACTACGCTACAAGTTCAAATGGTTCAAATGGCTCTGAGTACTATGGGACTCAACTTCAGAGGTCATCAGTCCCTTAGAACTTAGAACTACTTAAACCTAACTAACCTTCGGACATCACACACATCCACGCCCGAGGCATGGATTCGAAACTGGGACCGTAGCGGTCTCGCGGTTACAGACGTAGTGCCTAGAACCGCACGGCCTCTCCGGCCGGCACGCTACAAGTCAGTCGACAAAGTCGACGAGTGTCAGTGCCAAATAAAGATTATGGAAACAGGTTGACTCGTAGCGTAGTCTGCTGTTTACCATCGCGCCATATTTAATCGGTCGAACTCACAACCAAATTATTACCTTTCAATCTAAGGCAGACCTTGGGTCCAGACCATAGATCAATCTGTCAGCACAACCAAATCAACCGCTTTCAACAGACCGTTGTTATACAAGACTCATTTAAGTGACACGCGAGCGACAAGCTGCGTGCACTCTGACCAGCCAACTTTCCTGCTGCGGTGAAACCTGTTGATTGTTGGATTATTCGGGCCGCCAGCTGCTGCCTCCGCCTGGCAGAAGGAGCCAACAAATCACTCCTGGCAGAAGGCGCGGCGGTGCCTGTTTAATCATGGCGGCGCTGTGAGGTGGGCGCAGGCCTTCCTCCTCGCGCGGCATCGGAATTAATCGAGCACCTCCTCCCTTCCTGTCGCCGCTTAGTCCCTCCACCAGAGGCCATAAAAAGCGGAATATCTCCATATTAAGCACCCAGCTGACACTAACTACTCGCTGGCGATTTACTCGGCGGGCCAGGAGGCAGGCGAACTGCCGAATAATGAGACTGCCAAAATTTATGGCGGCGAGCGCGAAGCCCGCCCCACGGCTAAAAGAGTCCTGCAGAAAGTGAACTTCGGCCTACGGCACAAACGGGACTACGAGGGAGTGAATTAATATAGCCATCATCATCTTGCAGACGAGTCTGCACAGATTCGGATAACAGATCTGGAGCGGGCACTACGAAACTTGGTGCCTCAGGATGACGCTCGTGTAATTTGATCGTGGAGATAACAAGAACACTTACTCGTGTGTCCATTTTCGGCAGCTAGTAGGTAAACATGTTGTTGTTGTGGTCTTCAGTCCAGAGACTGGTTTGATGCAGCTCTCCATGCTACTCTATCCTGCGCAAGCTTCTTCGTCTCCGAGTATCTACTGGAACTACATGCTTCTGAATCTGCTTAGTATAATCTTCCCTTGGTCTCCCTCTACAATTTTTACGTTCCACGCTGCCTGCCAATAGTAAACTGATGATCCCTTGGTGCCTCAGAACATGTCCTACCAATCGATCTCTTCTTTTAGTCAAGTTGTGACATAAATTTCCCTTCTCCGAAGTTCTGTTTAGTACCTTATCATTAATTACGTGATCTGCCCATATAATCTTGAGCATTCTGCTGTAGGACCACATTTCGACAGCTTCGGTTATCTTCTTGTCCAACCTACTTATCATCCATGTTTCACTCCAAACACTTTTAGAAAAGACTTCCTACACTTAAATTTATATTCGATGTTAACAAATTTCTCTTCTTCAGAAACGCTTTCCTTGCCATTGCCAGTCTACATTTTATAACCTCTCTACTTCGATCATCATCAGTTATTTTGCTTCCTAAATGACAAAACTCATCTGCTACTTTAAGTACCTCAATTCCAATCTAATTCCCTCAGCATCACCTGATTTAATTTGACTACACTCCATTATCCTCGTTTTGCTGTTGTTGATGTTACCCTACGAGGCTTGGAACTTAAATAGTGGCGACTATTTAGTCACGACCTATACAAAAGAGTTACATGTTTGCACCTGTTACTGTCCTTCAGAGTAGTCACCAGCGTTGTGTAGAACCCGTTGCCAGCAATGTGGAAGGTGTAGTATACCGTTAGCAGAGCGTGTTCTGTTGATGGTGCGAATGGACTGCTCTACTGCCTGTCGAATCTCTGGAGCAGTTCTGAAGCGAATGCCACGAAGTGGTTCCGTCAACTTCGGAATCAAACCAAAATCACAAGGACTTAGTCCGGGGATATGGTGGATGGAACAGTACTTCCCCGTCCCATCGACCGAACAGAGGAGCCACAGCTTGCTCTGTATACGGCCGCGTATTGCCATGCAAAATGATGGATGGGTTGCACAGGAAGTGCCGCCGCTTCTTTCGCAAAGCTGGTCGCAGGTGATGCTCCAAGACGAACAGTAATATTGTGCATTGACGGTCCGCCGTGGAGGAACGTAATGCGTTAGGATACCACCATCAATGTCGTACACGAGAATAACCATAACTTTAGACCGCTCCATTCGCACCATCAACAGAACAGACTCTGCAAACGGTATACTACGCCTTCGACGGGTTCTACACAACGTTGGTGACTACTTTGAATTGCAGTAACAGGTGCAAACATGTAACTCTTTTGTATCGGTTGTGAATAAACAGTTGCCACTATTTCAGTTACAATCCTCGTATATCCTCCATTTAAGACATTGTCCATTCCGTACAATTGCTCTTCCAGGTCCTTTGCTGCCTTTTGACGGAATTACAATGTCATCGGCAAACCTCAAAATTTTTATTTTTTCACCACGAATTAAACATACGTTTGATAAATTTAAATACATTTTTTGCTGCAATACTACAGTTATTTAATTTCAGCTATGAATATATGAGAGCGAACTCGGTTTACTATCTTACGAAATACTTATTCTTTATATGTTCGTACGCTTTCACTGTTAGTGTAATTTCGAATAAAATAAGTTTGTCTGTTAGGCCGCGTCGCCAGCTGCCTTGCCGCAGTGACAACACCAGTTCCCGTCAGATCACCGAGCTTAAGTGCTATCGGACTTGTCTAGCACTTGGATGGGTGACAATCTGGCCTGCCGACAGCTGTCAGCAAGCGGGGAGCATTCAGCCTTTGTGAGGTAAACTGAGGAGCAACCTGACTGAGAAGAGCGGTGCCGGGAGAGCGGGGCGTTGACCACATGCCCCTCCATATCCACATGCAGTGATGTCTGAGGAGGACACGGCGGCCGGTCGGCACCGTTCGGCTTTCGTGGCTGTTCTGGAGGAGTTTTTTTTAGTCTACTAGGCCGCGTCATTACGAACCACTAAAACAACTAAATTGCAAACGTTTCGACCCACTTTGCGGCGGTCTCTTCAGGATATTTAACATAATTTTTTGTCCATTATCTGTCACGGCGTGTAATCATCGAACGGTAAAGTTCACATTACCCCACAGACGTTGTAAACCACTTAGCGAAACTTGTAATGAAGAGCAAAACAAGTAAAATATTATCTGAATGACAAAGTGTTGAAATTTGCGACAAATTTTAAGTTGTTAACAATATCTGACCCATACACTAACGAGAATGAAATGCATCAAAAACAAGTAATACGAAGTCAAATCTGTTGCTTTGGAAACCAAATATTATACCAAAAAGTAACATCACGGACACACTGCTTTAGTCAAACAGTTTGACTAAAGAGATAAACAAAAATCCAGACAGCTTTCTCAACCAGATTGTCTGAACCTGCTGTCTGTATGAATTTAAAAACCAATTATTTTAACACTAAAGTTAAGTATAGGCACGGTGAGCATCCAGAAGGCATGACACAGGGCAAAGAAAATGTAATAAAGAACTTTGCAGTCGATCATTGACGGTGACAAATCAAAATGGCGAAAGGTGTATCATTCATTAGGAATAGAATACCTTGTAAACCTTATGATGCACAGATATTTTTCTTGAGATGGTGACCACCTGGGGGCACTGGACGTACACTGATCCCACCTGGTTTTGGCCGTCAGCGGAATATTCTGATACGCTATCAAGCTGGAGCTGTGTTCCCATTTTTGTTTGACCCGCCAGAGTTATCACAAGCTGTAAAACTAGAAGGCATTGGTGGATCACCTGACTGAGTACCTTTTAAAATCTATGGCCCCTACAGCCTTCTCATGAACCATCTTACAGTAGGTGCACATCGACACTCTTATTTACAAATATTTAGAGTGCAGGAACTGTAATGACAGCAGCATTGTGTGTAGTTGGCCTGATTTGTGAATCTAATGGCCACTGGATTTCTAACAGCGAGATTGTTTCCACCATGAAACACTCAACTCAACTTGTCAATTGTTTGACAAGGAAAGCAAACACATTGCCTTTTGAATTTATCTCTGGTAAATAAATGTTCGCTGATTCTACGACTGTGTGCCGACTAACCACTTAGCTAACTAAATTTAATGTTTGTGATCCAACAATGAGCATCTGATTCACAATGCATTCCAGTCAATGAATAAGAAGCTTAAATAAAATGGCATGTTCGTATCATACACGTTCAGTAGTTCGATAACGTTTTTAATCAGCATCTTATAATAAACCTCTAGTAGCTAGCTCCTGTCGTAGAATTTAGTACTTTTAAGCATACGTTAAGTGGCCAAAAAGCTGCGTAAATGAATCATAGTAATGAAAATAACTCTAACTTAGGGCAACTAAGGAAAAACTTTTGAATAAAAGTGCACTATTTTTTGTGATTTTTAGAGCCCTCTATTCTAAAATATTTACGTCTAGGTACATAGTCCTCGATGCTTGGCGAAATGCACATTTTACTACTCCTAATCATTCCTTTTCCTGTTCCCTCGCAGACGGAGAGAACACAATACGACTGTCTCTATGCCTGTATGTAGTGAAAAGAATGTCTTCATCCTTCCGATGATTCCCATTTGAGATCAGATAGCATTTCCATAATGCTTGTCCGTTCATCAAACATGCCAGTAACAAATTTAGCAGTGTGTTTCTGAATTTCTGCGATCTCGTCCTTTAATCCAATTGGAGGGAGGGGGCGAGGGGGTGAGGGGGGGGGGGGGCAAGGAGTCTCCAAACACTCGAACAGTAATCGAGAGTGGTCCTATTATCCTTTTACAGATGAATTCTGTCAAAAACCCAAAGCGGACCTACATTTCCCAACACCGACGTTACGTGCACGCACCATTTGCAACGTTACGCCTAGATATTTAACTGATGTGACTACATCATGTAGTACATCAGTAATGGTAGTACACCAACACTGTTTTGTTTTTCCTAGTCATCAGCATTATCTTACGTTTTCCACACTTAGAGCAAGCTGCCAGTCATCACCATAAACAGAAGTTCTTGCCTGTCAGCCGGCCGAGGTGGCAGAGCGGTTCTAGGCGCTACAGTCAGGAACCGCGCGACCGCTACGGTCGCAGGTTCGAATCCTGCCTCTGGTATGGATGTGTGTGATGTCCTTAGGTTAGTTAGGTTTAAGTAGTTCTAAGGTCTAGGGGACTGATGACCTCAGACGTTAAGTCCCATGGTGCTCAGATCCATTTTTTCTTGCGAGTCATCCTGTTTCCTCGAACTGTCATTTGTAGACGACACGGTCCCATACACCGCAGACAGCTGCTTACCCTATCCGTCAGATCGTTTGTGAACACAGACAACAACAATGGTGTTACCGTACTTGCCTGGGCCACTCCTGACGTTTCCTTCGTCTCAGATCTACATTCGCCGTTCAGGAGAACGTACTGGCTTCTAATACGTATAGCCTTCGAGACACTCATATTGTTCATATGCTCAACTTCTACTATCTGATAATAAAAAAAATTTCCCATCCGTCACTCACCATTTTTATCACGAACATTCAACATTTAAAAAAATGTTATTTTTGTGATCTAAGTTCAAATGGTTGAAATGGCTCTGAGCACTATGGGACTTAACTTCTGAGGTCATCAGTCCCCTAGAACTTAGAACTACTTAAACCTAACCAACCTAAGGACATCACACACATCCAAGCCCGAGGCAGGATTCGAACCTGCGACCGTAGCGGTCGCACGGTTCCAGACTGTAGCGCCTAGAACCACTCGGCTACCGCGGCCGGCGTGATTTAAGTAACGTGCAATCAACTTACTACTCTAATTAATAATGTAATTAATACAGGGTGTCTATAAATGAATATCGGTGTTTTTACGCTTCATAATATTTATTATATTAAACTTACAGTTAAAATTATATGTCAAACGAAAGAGCAACTCAGACAGTTTCGCCAAGAGCCTTGTAAATGTTCACTGTGAGTACCTTTTGTCACACGGCACACATCAAGTCTATAGCCGAGTTCTTCCCAAACGTAGATTAAGTATATCTTCAGTGACTGTAGCAACAGCTGCTTCAATCCGGTTTCTTAATTCAGGGAGGTCTTCAGGTAGCGGAGGCACGTACACACGATCCTTGATAAAGCCCCATAGGAAAAAATCGCATGACGTTAGGTCGGGTGAGTGTGGAGGCCATGCAAAGCAAGACCTGTCATGGAGCCCCTTGTAGCCTATCCAGCGCTTGGGTACAGTGAATTTCAACCAATCGCGTACTTCGCTGTGCCAGTGAGATGGTGCACCATCTTGCTGGTACCAAACACAACTATTTGAGTTGCTGTTTCATTTGACATATCATTTAAAACTGTAAGTTTAATGTAATAAATATTACAAAGCGTTAAAACCCCGATATTCGTTTATAAACACCCTGTATATTGGGTAGTAGAGAAAACGATCATCATTGGTCGAATCCAAATAAATATTTTACCATCTCTACAGATTACACACCGAAATTTCTATCTAAAGACAGAGAATATCTCAACTATATCTGCAAGAAATTTCCCAATCTATCAGAAGCGAAACTGAAAGAAGGTATATCTGTTGGACCCAGTACAGAAACTGATGCTCGATTTCAGCTTTGAATAAAAAACTGCTGTTAATTTGATGGCGTGCACAATGTAATGAAGGAATGTGTTACCACGTTCTTAGACCAAAAAAAAAAAAGGATCCAGATTACATTTCTCTTGTAGCCACTATATTGGAATAGTTCAAGAAGCTGAGCTGTTTGATGAAGCTAGGGATTCACTTTTGAAAATTCGCCTTGATTTTATGACGAGTGCATTCATTAAATGATGGAAATATGGTCTTAATGCCGTTACGATAACGTTATAGACTGACGGGAAAAAGTCGCAACACCAAGGAAGAGTGGTGCGACATAAACGAAAGTTGGCAGGCGTGTTGCTACATCCGAAAGATTATGCCTATTTAGATTTCGCGCCAGTTGTAGAGGACTGGCGCTCGTAGTGCCAACATGAGGATGGAAATCAGCTCTGCTTTAAAGCTTGAAAGCTGGTTCTGCTCGGTGTCAGTGACCGCCGTGTGTTGGCTAGAAGGAGGCCAGTTGAGGGCGTGAAATCAACCTGTCTGCGTGTTACACACACTGGACCTACACCTGGAATTATGGTCAGGGGTGCGATTTCGTATTACAGCAGGAGCACTCTCATGGCTACCCCACACACCCTGACTGCAAATCTGTACGTCAGCTTGGTTATGCGACCTGTTGTGCTGCCATTCGTGAATAGAATACCTGGAGGAGTTTTCCAAGAGGACAACACTCACACATGTACCGCCTCACCCACGTACTGCCTCGCCCACGTACTACTGTTTCAACCGAACATTCTCTACAGAGTGTCGACATGTTGCCTTGGCCTGTTTGATCAGCAGATTTGTCTCCAGCCGAGCACATATGGGACGTCATCGGACGACGACGCCAGTATCACCCACAACCAGCACTAATCTTGCCTGTATTGGCCCAGCAAGGCATGGATCTGCATCCCAAAAATGACTACCTGCGTCTGTACAGCACAATGTATACATGTTTGGATTATTGCATCCGACAATCTGGTGGTTACACTGGTTATTAATGTGCCAGTATTTTACATTTGCAATGGCTTACCCGGTGTGCATATTGACCTGTGATCTTGCAAAGTTTATCACTTTTAATATGTAAGATACACAAATATATTCCAAAACGTTCATTACTCTACATTAAGTACCTTCTGGTGTAATGATTTTTTTTCTTCGTCTGTATGTGCCTGACCGTTGCCGGCAGGGTAGCTCAGCGTGTTCGGTCAGAGGGTTAGCTGCCCTCTCTAACAAAAAAAAAACTGAGTTAATGGATCAACGGTGAACTTAAACGGGTGTCTTGCGACGTCCGCCCTGAGCAGATACAATGAACAAAAACGAACAAAATGAATTTAAAAAAAACGTGGTCTATGGGTAGCATCTTTTGTTAGTAATCAAACAGTCGTCGGCCCTGGGGCCGAACCCCGCCACCACTTAAATTTCGAATAAAAACCATCAGCAATGGCGAACGAAGACTTCCGGCGTGAGAAAGTACCCTCATTCATTTTACGGCCTTGTCAAAGAGGGCGGAGAAGCGGACACTCTCTTGCCCTCGGTTTGGAAAACTGCCAGTAAAGGCGGAAGAATTGGCAGTGATCAACGGAGTAAGGTTGGAGGACGCAATGAAAATCACTGCTTAAAAAGCACATCATCTCTATCCACAGGAAAGTATAACATTCTACGAATTAGGGATTCGAATGTCAGAAGTTTGAACCTGGTAGGGAAGCTACAAAATCTGAAGAGGGAAATCTAGACACAGTGGGGGGCAGCGAAATGAAATGGAATGGTTTTTTGGTCAAATGAGTGTAGGATGAAATCAACAGCAGAAGGAAAAGGTATAACGGCAGCAGGATTCCTCATGAACAGGAAGGTAGGGCAGAGAGTGAGTTGCTGTGAACAGTTCAGTAATAGGGTTGCTCTCATCAGACACAATAGCAAACAAACACAGACATCTATAGTTCAGATATATATGCCGACGTCGCAATCAGAAGGTTAAGAGAGAGAGAATTAATAAGAGGATGCTGAAGGGGTAATGTACGCAAAGCGAGATGAAAATCTAACCGTGGTGGTGGATTGAAATGCGGTTGCAGGAGGAGGAATAGAGGAAAGGTTTACGGGAGTATATGGGCTTGGTAGTAGAAATGTTAGAGAAGTAAGACTGACTGACTTCTGCAATAAATACTTCATCAATAAATTTCAGCTAGTAACAGTGAATACTCAAGAAACACAAGATGACGAGGTATACTTGGAAAAGGCCAGGAGATAGGGAAGATTTCAGTTTGATTACATCATAGTCTGGCAGAGATTTCGAAATCACATACGGGAATTTAAACCGTGTACAGCAGCAGATATAGACTCAAATCACAATTTAGCAGCGATGAAGAGCACGCTAAAATTTAAGACACTCATCAGGAAGAATGAATGTGCAAGAATATAGAAGTGCTAAGGAATTAAGAGATAAACTCTAAGTTCTCTGAGGCTATAGATACTTAATAAGGAATAGACCAGTAGGCAGATGAGTTGAAGAGGAATGGACATTTATAAGAAGGGCGGTCGCAGTAGTTAGAAAGTTAAACGTGAGTAGAAGGCAGCTAACTGCGAAGACAACATGGGTAGTAGAAGAAATACTTCAGTTGATAGAAGAAAGTACAAAAATATTAACGAAAACTCAGCAATACACAAATACAATTCACTTAGGAGTAAACTAAGTAGGAAGTGCAGGGAAACTAAGGCGAAGTGGCTGCATGAAAAATGTGAAGCAATCGAAAAAGAAATGATGGTCGGAAGAACTGTCTAAGCATTTATAAATGTCACAACAAAATTAAAAGCAAGGGCAATAACATTAAGAGCGCAAAAGAAATTCTACTGTTAAATGCAGAGGAGAGAGCGCTTTGGTAGAAAGAGTACATTGAAGGTATTAAGGACAAAACTTGTCTGATGACATGATAGAGGTAGAAAGAGGAGTCGATGGAGATAGGAGATCCAGCATTAGGATCAGAAATTAAAACAGCTTTATAACTGATAGGTAATCTTCCATCCGAATTTCGAAAACTATTGGCTTAAGTGGTAACAAAACGACTATTCACGTTGGTTTGTAGAATGTATGAAGGGCATATTTCAATAGTGGGACAAGTCCACTTTTGTTCATTCTGATATACAGAGCCCTAAAGTTAAATGAGCGCTGAAAAATCTGCAGTTGAGATACCAGAAATATTCAAGCATATGGCTTCTTGCTAGAGATGAAACTTTCATTCTGTTTGTTTGGAGCCTTAATGTCAGAAGCATTAAAGACAGAAAAGTGGAGGTAATGGACTTGTACCACTATTGAAATAAGCCCTTCACATGAGTCTGGCGGTATACCATCTGACTTTCAGAAAAACATCGTCCACACAATTCCAAAGATTGCAAGTGCGGTCAAGTGCGAGGATTATTCCACAGTCAGCTTAACAGCTCATACATTCAAGCTGTTGCAAGAATAATATACAGAGGAATGGAGAAGGAAACTGAGGATGTATTAAATAATTAAATAATTAAAAGGAAGGTCAGCGTTGGCCGTAATATTGATGGTTTATTGATAGCAAAATCGATTTTCAATCACATAGTGATCACCGTCAGTGATGTGGTGTACAAATTAAACTCATAGGCACTGGTATCAAGCTATTATCAGTAACCAAAACTGAGAAACGATCACAATAATAATAATAACAATAATATGTTTGAAAAAAGCGTTCGACAACCTCAAATGGTACGAGATGTTAGAAATTATGAGAATAATAGGGGGTAAGTGGTGGGGACAGAGGAGCAATACACAACACGTACAAAAGACAAGAGGGAAGCCATGCGGGATTAGCCGAGCGGTCTAGGGCTCTGCAGTCATGGACTGTGCGGCTGGTCCCGCCGGAGGTTCGAGTCCTCCATAGAGCATGGGTGGGTGCATTTGTCCTTAGGATAATTTAGGTTAAGTAGTGTGTAAGCTTAGGGACTGATGACCTTATCAGTTATGTCCCATAGGATATCACACACGCAGACAAGAAGGAAAATCCGCCATTGTTCATCTGAAGCGGTACTAGTAGTGCGCTTCATTGACGAAACTCACATGTGAGAAACATGAATGACTGTTGAGGATAGATAATGTATTATTTTGTTAATTGCAAGTTATTATTAACAATCAGTCTTTATTTGTATTTATTTATTTGCGTACCCCAGCTCTTGGACATAGGAATCGAAGAAAACAGTGTTTTATTACAATAAACGTCGTCCTGAGTCGCATTTCTTGATCTCTTCCATGACCTTCCTACTACGTGTGAGAGAGTAATGATGTAAGAACTAGAAGAGTGTATGCAGCTCCAAATAGGGTAGCAGGGCAGTAGGCTTCATAATGCAGAAACTAGCAAGGCTCAAAGCAGGAGTGGTGTGTGATACTGGAGACAGATCAGTTTGTTAGAGTAGAGATTCGAACAACGTTGGCTGGGTCCGGCCACGAACCCTCTGGGATGTGAGAGAACTGGAGCGCGCTGGAGAGGACAAGCTGCGGAGGCGCTGCGACTACGATACGGGAAGGTGTAGTAAAAATGCGATATTCTATTTTATATGTTTCTGGGCTTAGCAGTTAGTTTCAGTCTAGGTGTAGAAGTACTTAACGAGGCAATAATTGTTCTAATTTTGGCAGAATGAGTGCTTTTCTAGGTCATAGTCATAGCGACTATATACCAGTGTGAGCAAGTATGTCTTGGGGCGTTAAGACGAACAGCAGATAGCAGTGCGGTTTTTTTCGTTATAGTATAGAAGATTTCAATTTGTGGTATAATTTTTGTGGGGAGAAATTTTTTCTTCGTTATGTGTTAGTGGGGCTCATGCTGGCGCAATTTTACATCTGGCATCAACCACCCCCAGAGGAATGCATTATGTCAGAAAATAAGGATAGTTAATGGTGTAGATTGACGATAGGAATTGTGTTGCCGTACATTTTACGTAATTATTTTGTGAATTTTTGCGTGTTTCTTCACGTATTGTGTTCATGCCACTTGTCAAGCAGACAGAGAATGAGCTCGGCAGTAGTACCAGTATATCGCTTTAAAATATCCTTTCGTGTTAAAACATTAATATAAATTTTCTGAAATGAGAGGTGGTTTTCTTTTAGCGAATATTGACAGTTATTGCTCACACCACGTGGCATGTGAGGATTGCTTTTGGCTTAGTAGAGACATGGGCAGTGTGCTTAACCACCCAGGGAAACCATAATGCAATTCTTAGAGTAACCATTTTATCGTATTTTAACATTTTAATGTTCGGATAATAAGTTGCCGTCTCTTTAATCTAAGAATAGATGATCAATGCAGCTAGCCGCTATGTCTGTGTAATGTCTTGTCTGTATAGACGTGTATCTGTTGTCTTTAAGATCCCTTCACCTTCACACATAAGTCTATACAGTAAAGTAAGGCCCTCCCAGTTCTTGGCTGATCCGTGATAAGACAGGCGAAAAATTAGACTAATGGAGGATTATTAGTATTATCTCTATTTTCATTCGCTCTCTCTCTCTTTCTCTCCTTTATCTATGTATAGGTTTTAATATAAGATTTCATTACGTGATATAGTGATAAAAATAATCAGCCAAATAGAATCTTTGGTGGAGTCATTCGTCTTGGTAATCAGCGGCTGGCTTGCTGTAAGAGATCTTTGCATTTATTATTACTGTTAAACACTGCATTCAGTCGGGAGAATCAATCGTTTCGACGATTTGTTCCTTTTACGAAAGATTGCGAATTCCAGATGTGTACGAAGCCTTTTTGGACGATTTATCACAGACTCAGTGATTGCAGGCTCTCTTCGACACAGCTGAAACTTCACAACTAATTACAGGGCTAACGCGATCAACAAATGATTCAGAAAAACTCATTCCTTCATTCACTCCAAAACAAAAAAGTCACAAACCTTATTTATGGAGGAAATCGTGTATTAAATCCACCTCCATTACATGTCCAGATCTCCGGTGATTCCGCGCCTTAATTATTTTCCTTTTACAATCTCTCTTCAAAACACAACGCTAGCGGCGCAAATGTTAATTGGCTCGCTTTAGCGAGAATAAAAGCAGAATATGTCTCTCTCAGAAATACGTCAATCCCTCAATAGATACTCCAGAAGCTGTCCTAGTTACCACTCTAACAACCATGGAGAACGCATATATGCATTTCTGTTATTTCAAAGAGTACATGCACTAGAAAATGCTTTGGCGTAGACGAGCTGTCGCCGCATATATTACGAGAAAATCATATCAGATAACTTTTCCAAATTGAATGAATGTGAATGGTTTTATTGAAAATGATTAATTGGTGCGTGGTAGAGCGTATTTGCTGTGGGGACATTACAGTCTCTCGTAGTTTTTGGAAATTTTGTGATAGTTTTGATTCTGAGCCCGCCACGCTTACGATACTGGACGGTCTGATCGCATGTTCCGTTTGTATTTTGTTTGCATAAATATTTCGATTGACGATAGTCTTCAGCCATCCCTGTGGTGTTAAAACCAGAGATATTGGCGTAATATTTCCGATTAGTGGCGGATTTAAAAATTTCGCGTCCCTAGGCACACCATATATTATGCGCTTCCCCCCACCCCCTCCACAAAAAAACTTTTTTAAATAATAACTATTACCCGATCACTTCACAATTGCCGTTTTCGCTGTGAGTTGTTTCCGAACTCTGCTATTCGCTCTTCTGAATGTCGCGCACAATCAAAATGTAATATGATTCCTGAACTGTACTTGGTGTACTGCAACGGATAAAACAAACTTAAAACTGCATTGTGTTAACACAATCTTGTGTCGAAAGCTAACAGAAACGAACACAAGGCCAAAAAATTCAGCAGAGCATCTAGGAGACAATAGATTTTTGTTACACTTTAACTTTTAATCTGTTATTTTACAGGAAACCTTTGAAAACGAGAATAAAAAAAGTTGTGTTACGATCTAAAAATTGAAGTGTTTTAGGAGATTTGAAAAATAAACACACACATACGTATATGCTTTTGTTAATAAATATGGATTTTTCTGGCGGACAAGTTGTTCGGTATAGTCAGGATAAAAGGAGCCATTCAGCATTTTACGACACCCAAGATAACAACAATGCTCCACTAGGGTATTACTCTTATCCTACTGCAGTAAGCAATCTTAATCCCTTATGGACCGTCGGAAATGTATTATCAACAGACAAAAATGTAGTCGCGGTAGTTCCACATGGTGCTGTTTAATCGCTGCCGCCCTGCCAAAGCCGCCTCCAGCGAGAGTCCGGCACGCAATAAGCGCAGCGCAAACACGGCCGCAGCCTGGCTCCTCTTCAAAGAGCGGGCGGGGTACACAGCGCCGAATCTTGGGCGGCGCGTTTGCGCGGCAACTTTTTGTGTGCTCGCCGGCGCGGCGCCACAGTACACACAGCACGCGCCGCGCGCATCGCCTACAACCAGCCACGCCCTCAGCGCCAGTCTGGCCCTGGCGCGCGCCCGCTGCGTATAATCTATACGAGTAGTTCTCGCGGCTGCCGCCCGTGGCGCAACCTATCAAGCGGGTCGTGTCGTTGCTGCTCTCGACGCTGTAGAGCGCTGTCGTCGCGCTCCACATCAGGTGTCCTTTTCGCGATCAACGTATATTGTAGTCGGTGGAGTTTACAAGGGAACCTCCCCATCGCACCCCCCTCAGATTTATTTATAAGTTGACACAGTGGATAGGCCGTGAAAATTTAAACACAGATCAATCGAGAAAACAAGAAGAAGTTGTGTGGAACTATGAAAAAAATAAGCAATACAAACTGAGTAGTCCATGCGCAAGATAGGCACATCAAGGACAATGTAAGCTGAAGAGCGCCGTGGTCCCGTGTTTAGCGTGAGCATCTGCGCTACGAGAGGTCCTTGTTTCAAGTCTTCCCTCGAGTGAGAAGTTTTATTTATTTTCGCAATGTTATAATCTGTCCGTTCGTTCATTGACGTCTCTGTTCACTGTAATAAGTTTAGCGTCTGTGTTTTGCGACCGGACCGCAAAACCGTGCAATTAGTAGACGAAAGGACGTGCCTCTCCAATGGGAACCGAAAACATTTCATCGCAAGGTCATAGGTCAACCGATTCCTCCACAGGAAAACACGTCTGATATATTCTACATGACACTGGTGACAGTGTATGCGTCACATGACAGGAATATGTTGTCGACCCACCTAACTCTTACACTTGGCGAATGGGTAAAAAGATTCTTCTACCTTGCCCGATTCAGGTTTTCTTGTGGATGTGATAATCACTCCCCAAAAAGTGATGAAAACATGAGAGTTTGTCACATAAATTGCAACAAATCACTCCCCAAAAAGTGATGAAAACATAAGAGTTTGAAACATAAATTGCAACAAATGAATGCAACAGTTTCAGAGTCACACAGTTTTCCTTGTGCTCTGTCAAAACATTTTCAAATTTTTCCGTGTGTAGACCGTCAAATCCTGCATATGTCCAAGCAAATTTGAACATGTCCTGGAATTTTTCAGAGCGAAGTTGATTACATAAAAAATTAAAGTCTTCAGTCGAGGGAGTACTTCAACCAAAGACCTCTCGTTTCGCAGCTGTTCACGCTAGCCACGGGAACACGACGCTCCAGAGTTCATATTTTCCTTAATGTTGCCTATCTTGCGCATGGACTACTCAATTTGTGTATTTTGCTTATTTTTTTCATAGTTCCACACAACTTCTTCCTGTTTTCTCGATTGATCTGTGTTCAGTTTTTCAAGGCCTATCCACTCTCCCAACTTATAACTATATCTGAGGGGGGTGCGATGGGGAGGTTCCCTTGTTAGTATTCTAACGTCCCATCGACAACGAGGTCACTAGGACGGAGCACAAACTTATGTTAGGGAACGGTGGGGGAAGAAATCGGTCATGCCCTTGCAAAGGAACCATTTCGGCATTTGTATTCAGCAGTTGAGAGATATCACGGAAAACCTATATCAGGATGGCCGGACATACATTTGAATCGCCGTGCTCCCGAATGCGAATCCACTGTGCTAACCATTACGATACCACGGCCTCAACGCATGCTATAAGAAAGAAAGGCCAGGAAGGAAAAAAAGTTTTACTTATTGCACAGCTGGCCACTAGAATTGCCAAAACAGCGAGGATAGCAACAACGAAACGTTATTTATTGGTCCTATACAGTAAAGCGGAAAGAATAACTGACAAAATTTCTAAATAATTTGGGGTCCTCGAAAAGTAGTATCCTGAATTTTTATGTGAATCCTCATAAATCAATTTAAATAAAAAAAGATTAAAATTCTACCTCTTCTTTCACGTCAGCATATTTATTTCTCAAGATAGTCATCCTACCTACAAACAAATTTCTCCAGACGAGATACAATTGTATTGATAATGTCACTATAAAATGTCTGCCGGTTCACGGAGCCACAGACTGACCTCTATTTGCACTGCTTCATCAGTATCAAAGTGAAGTCCTCAAAGCTAATTTTTGAGAAAATTTCTCCCGGACCACTTCATCACTATCGAAGTGAGGTCATCAAAAGTGATCTGTCAGTTTTGGAAACAGCTGAAATCGGAAGGGACCGAGTTGTGACTGTATGCTGATTGGTCGATAGCTGCGAAAGAAAGACCTCATCTACATATACATATACATGGATACTCTGCAAATCACATTTAAGTGCCTGGCACAGGTTTCATAGAACCACCTTCACAATTCTCTATTAATTGAATATCGCATAGCGCGCGGAAAGAATGAACACCTATATCTTTCCGTACGAGCCCTGGCTTCCCTTTTTTTTTTATCGTGGTGATCGTTCCTCCCTATGTATATCTGTGTCAACAAAATATTTTTTCATTTGATGGAGAAAGTTGGTGATTGGAATTTCGTGAGAAGGTTCCGTCGCAACGAAAAACGCCTTTTTTTAACGATTTCCAGCCCAAATCCTGTATCATTTCTGTGACACTCTGTCCCATATTTCGCGATAATACAAAACTTGCAGCCTTTCTTTGAACTTTTTCGATGTATTCCGTCAGTCCTATCTGGTAAGGAACCCACACCGCGCAGCTGTATTCTAAAAGAGGACGGACAAGCGTAGTGTAGGCAGTCTCCTTAGTAGGTCTCTTACATTTTCTAAGTGTCGTGCCAATAAAACGTAGTCTCCGGTTATCCTTCCGCACAACATTTTCTACGTCCTCTTTCCAATGTAAGTTGTTCGTAATTGTAATACCTAGGTATTTACGGCTTTTAGATTAGACTGACTTATCGTGTAATCGAAGGTAAACGAGTTCCTTTTAGCACTCATGTGGATGATTTCACACTTTTCGTTATTCAGCGTCAACTGCCACTTTTCGCACCATGCAGATATTTTTTTTTTTCTAAATCGTTTTGCAGTTTGTTTTGATCTTCTGATGATTTTATTAGTCGATAAACGACAGCGTCATCTGCAAACAACCGTAGATGGCTGCTCAGATTTTCTCCCAAATCGTTTATATAGATAAGGAACAGCAAAGGGCCTATAACACTCTACCTTGGGGAAATCACTTCGTTTTTACTCGATGACTTCCCGTCAGTTACTACGAACTGTGACCCCTCTGACAGGAAATCACAAATCCAGTCACATAACTAAGTCGATATTCCATAAGCACGCAATTTCAATACGAGCCGCTTGTCTGGTTCAGTGTCAAAAGCCTTCTGGAAATCCAGAAATACGGAATCGATCTGAAATCCGTTGTCAATAGATTGTTACAGATGTCACACGCTCGTGTATGCTCGGGTATAGTCACGTTGAAGGAGAGTGTGCTCCATTTGTAAACCAACTCTTCAAATTCTAATTTCAATTACAGCACTCTGTTTCCCACTCAGCGGTTACTTTAGGCCAGGGGCGGGCAAAAACTCGGCTCGCGGTTCATGCCCGGGCCCGAGTGCCAAAGCGCTCAGCCTCACTTCACATTCCTGCCGTGCCGTGCTTTACGAGCGCGATGAGGTGGAAGAGGGGAAAACAGCTAACACGTTGCATTTAAATGGCATTAGTGCTGCAAATGACTTGTTTTTATATTTCACATTTGTCGACACCATAGATCACAAACAAAATAAATTTTCCGTGTTAATTAATTATTTGTGCCACGCTATCTAGTACAGACAGCCACGTATGGAGAGATGCAGATAATTTCACAGAGTTTCACACACAACTTACCATGCAATCGTGACATTTAGTTTTATGACCGGAAAAAGATTTTTCACACAAACATGTTGTAGCGCTTTTGCAACCTCATTATGGAAACATGGAAAATCAACCTGAGAAAAGCAATCTAGGTATCCAATACACTTTCAACGTAAAAAAGATTTGTAATTAAAACTGGAATTATATTGCAGGTCAGTCAGTTACATCTACACCTGCACAGGGGCCCTTTCAGCTGAAACAAGAAATGGCCTCGAAAACAGCTCGGGGAAAGGTGCAAGATTGACAGTGTCCTCAAAATCTCTATAAAACTATCGATGTCATCTTTCAGGGCTACAATGAATTTCTCAAATCTTGCGTTTTCTTTAACGCCAGTGAGGTTAAAGAACAGGAGTGTCTGTCAGAATATGTGCCTTCCACAATGCGATTTTCTATCTAAAGGCATCCTTATCAAATCAGAAATATCTTACTGCGGCAATCCAGAGTCAAGTCCACTTGAAATCCGAAGTCTGCAATCCATTCTAGATGTTCTAACTCACGTTCCTGCACTCCTTTTCCCTTTGTAAATCCAAGAATAGCTAGAGTTAAACCGAAAAACCGTTCCAAACATGCCCCTTAACTTAATCGTTCGTTTGAAACTTCCTGGCAGATGAAAACTGTGTGCCGGACCGAGACTAGAACTCGGGATCTGTGCCTTTCGCGGGCAATTAAAGCTGTGAGGACGGGGCGTGAGTCGTGTTTGAGTACGTCAGTTGGTAGAGCACTTGCCTGCGAAAGGCATAGGTCCCAATTTCAAGTCTCGGTCCGGCACACAGTTTTACTCTACCAGGAAGTTTCATATCAGCGCACACTCCGCTGCGGAGTGAAAATTTCATTCTGAATCGTTCGTTTCATTTGAAAACTATTGCAGTTGAAAATAGAATAATGGGTGCGACTTCAGAAATTTTACTGTTCGCACCACCAATTTCTTTAAGAGCCTCACGCCTGCAAATGTAGCACAAGGTTCTTCTTGGTGTACAAATCAAGGAATGTTGTCTGTCGGTCGTTGTAATTTTTCGCTCTTTCACTGTCATCTAAAAGTTTAAATTCTTTCTACATAACCTCGTTTCAGAGCAAGTGTAGGGTATCCATCGCTTATGTGAAATGAGAATTCTTATCCCTCTCTTCTGTAATTCGCATTCATTTTAATGGGCTGTGTCGATAGATTGCTAGATTTCCTCTTTTTGTGCAAATAGCTACTACACCACGGTGATGATAATTGGTTTGAGGTGCGCTCAACTGCGCGGATGTCAGCGCCCGTACAAATTCCCAATCCTTTACATAGTCCAGTCTCGCAGACAACACAAAATCCCCGCCGTGGCCGGGAATTCACAAGCAACAACGTTAGCCACTAGACCAGGGCCTGTGTACGTTCACACCACCTACCAATAGCGACGGGTAAATAGCGCTGGCACAATACTCTGCTGTCGTCAGAGAGTTGTGCCGACCGCAAAATGCCGCACCACAATGCTAAATGAAATAGAGCGCTGCTCAGGGTACTTTCGAGAACGACCGAGCAAAGCCGAATGACAGACTCGGCCTGACGATAAAGCCGTCGGCACCCGGACCGTGCATCCGAACGTTGAGCGTTGAGCGTGCCGAGTTTCTGACGTCACAGCATGGAATAGCACGCTCGGGAGTGTTTCCGAATGTGCAGGGCAATATCTGGTATGTCAGATATTCTGAGCGTGCGTCTGAGTGTTGACCAATGAGATGGCACAACGCCACCTACGTCACAGGCACGCCGCGTCCCTTCAGTACAGACTTGTGAGGCGCCATATTTCAAGCCTATATGTATATATGCTGCTCAGAGCACCAGCAATTTGAGAACCACATCAAAACCCGTTGTTAACTGTGTGATTCGTCCTAATAAAGTAGTGAGAAACATGGTATTCGTGGCAAAAGAATTATTGGAACTTGCGTATAATGAGAGTAGGATGTTTGAAGGCAGCGACACACTGAAGATCCGCACAAAACGCATTGTTCTTGGTACAATTTGTTATGATTAAATTTCAATTAGTAACATATCTACGATTAAGGTTTTTAGCAAGCGGTAAGATACTATGATAAGATACAGAAAGTGTGATGTTGGTTTAGTGTAATGAATAGTCTCACTGTCCTCGAAGGAGTTTTTTTGTTGGGTCGGTGGTTTCCGCTCTGACACAACCAATTTTTTTTCTAACATTCGCGTTTTTATTAGGTTCTGATACTTTATTATTAATTTAATATAAGTATAGACTATAATAATTGATGTTATGTAAATACAAGTTCACCTTTTTTTGAGATGGGACTTCGTTCGATTAGCTTAATCTAAAAGACAGCTTGCGCTATTTGCATAAAGATATTTTGCTCCTTCTTCTTTTACGCTTCGTAGTTCACATGTTGCAAAGATTCTGCTACTGGGTAGGAACAGTGATCAAGTAAGACTGACCTCGGGGTTTTACTAAAATGTGGGAACGATGAAATAATGTTTGTCTTATGCGGAGAAGTATTCCAAATTTGTAACGCACTGTTTGTAACGGAACTTTTATAAGCCTTATTGACTGGACATGGTACTTTCCTTTTCGTGGACAATGGAAGAAATTTGCGTTTTAATAGAGCCAACGTGGGAATTTTACAATCGCCCGTTGACTAAACAGTGTGATTTACGAACTAGAAACATCCCTCAACTGTCGCTGGAGTTCGTTGCGATCGCGTATACCGAGATATGAACGTAACTACAGTTTTTCAGAACGGATAGACAACTTTTTTAAACGGCATTTAATAGCATGTGGAATTAGAAGTTAATCCGAAACTAATTTGCTGGTATTTCACAAGATGTAATTTGCTATGTATCTACAGCTATTGATTATCTCCTTTGGTAAGTAACCAATGTTTTTTTCTTGATCCAGCGTACTTTATTGGTTCAAAAGGCGTTTCGCCTTTTACTTTAAGGCATCTTCGGTGGAATCTAGAATGATTCAGTTTTGTTTTGATATGTGATACTTGCAGATTATAAAACACTTCACATCTTTTTTACGTGAATAGCTGTTTACTTACAGTGAATCGAGTTTTTGGCGGACATATACGCTTCCCCTCACTTGGTCACATGCTGGAGGTTGAACTAAAACTTAGATTATGGAACATAAGCACATTTTAATGTTCGCTCTTTTTTCTTCTGTCTCTAGCTGTAGACATTTTACCGAAAACTCTGATTTGAAGTCGTAACTACAGTGTGTTCCCCTCATGTCCCTTCCTGTTTGGTTTGTTTATGTACATGTTGCCAACCAAAAGAATTATATGCTGAAAAGTAATTTTTGTTTATTTCTGTTCTCCTTATATCTGTATGTATGTTTGGCTAGCCAGTGATAGTTGTAGAAAGTTGAAAGTGAATACAGTAGTTGTTAGACAGTGGTTGAAACATTTGGAGTTCAGCTGATTTCAGTTTTGGTTTAAATGCTTTGTGGAGGACTGCAAGGAAGAGTAAATTCACTGCTTACATTAATAGACAAAATAGTAGAATAGCATTTCAACGGATGACTATTATCAGAATACTATTACAACTCCTTTGTCCTCACTTTGACGCTTCACAATACGTCCTGTCAACTAATCCCTCTGTAGTCAAAGTTGTGCCGTAATTTCCTCTTCCTCCTCTATTTAATTCCGCACCTCTTCTTTAGTTACACGATACTCGTATCTAATCTTCAGTATTCTTATTGATCACCACGTTTTGTAAGCGTCCATTGTATTCTTGAGAGAACTGTTCATCGTCCACGTTTCACTTACATACAAGCTGCACTCCACACAAATACCTTTGTAAAATAGTAACCAACCATTACAATTTATATACATTCCATCTGAACAAATTTTCTTTTTCAGAACGCTTTTCTTGCTATTGATAGTCTTCATTTTATATCCTCTCTACTTCTGCCTTCTCAATTACTGTTTCCCTTTCAAGTCATTGAAGTCTTAGAAATGCAGTTTGGTTTCTGTACAAGTTGTAGATAATCTTGTGTCCTGCGTTTTATCGATGACATCTCCAGAGCTTCAAAGAATGTTTTAATTAAGATTGTCAAAACCTTTCTCTAAACACGCAAATGCTATAAACTGTTTCACAGGTCTTCAGTCGGTCTACTTAGCTAAGTGGTAGAATCAGTATTTCCTTGCGTGTTCAGACATTTCAGAAGAATTTAACATTGTACTTATGTCAGTTTGTACAACCCTTCCCCCCTCTCCTCTCTACATATTCCCTCCATTTTCTAGCCTTCTCTTATTTGCTTAGTTCTGGCTTGCCAAGTGAGTTGTTGAGAGTTGCTTCTCCTTCGAGCAAAGTTTTCTTTCTTCTTTCTCGTTTTCATTCTCATTTTCATTGCGATTTTGGACTTTCTGTCAACGTTATGTTTAGACATTTCTATTTCCCATTGCCTACTTTATTTGCTGCATTTTTATATTTTTCCCTCTTGTTATATTTAATATATCACGTTTTATCTATCGATTTCTACTGCACCTTTTTCCCATTCACATTCTCTGCTGCATTCACCACTTCTTCTCTCAAAGATATCCATTCGTATTCTAGCGGATTCCTTCCTCTATTTCAGAAAGTCGTTGCATTACGGTAACTTTAATATTATCGAAAAACTGTGGCTCTTGACTTATTTAAGTTCCATCTCCTTAATTTGCTACCGTTTATTATCTCTCTAGTTGTAAATTGCAGCTCATAACCAATAAATTATTGTATATATGCGTCTGGACCGGGAAAAGTCTTACAATTTAAAATCTGGTTTCGAAAACTCTGTTCCAAATGTATATTATTTTTTCGTGATTCTTAAGCAAGGAGCTGGCGATGATTACATTATGCTCTGTGGGAAATTCTATCAGGTGGCTTCCACTTTCATCCCTTCCTCCTAGCCTATGTGCTCTTACTGTTTTCGTGTACCTGCTACCGTATCACATTTTAAATTTTTGTCTCCCTTAACTATCAGAATAATATCTTTAATCGTACATTGTTTCAATGTGTAAGGAGATAGTGAACAATCATGAACGGTAGTAATGAAATCTGTTTCTGGTGAAATGAGAAAACATGAATAATGAAATGTGTGAAAGAGCACATTGTACAGAAAATGAAAAATTGGTTTGTCTTCACCCAACTTCGTCTTTCATTCATGTAGGTGTAAGATATAGTTAATCAAACGCACCGGGCGATTCAGTGGGTCCCGCCCTGTACCTCAGTGGCTGTCCGTCATTGGCTGTCCGTCATCTGCCGCTTCCAGATGGGAACGTGAATTCCGCGAGCCGCCGCGTCAAAGCGGAAAACACTGGACGCTGCCGTTGCCGCACGACGCGCTGCCGCGCTCTAGTGGAAACCGGCCTTTAAGGAAGTGCCCTGGCGGCAAGCGTTTCGGGAACCGCGTGCAGCAGGCAGTCACAGCGCGCAATGGGCCGTGCGCGTGCAACGCATAACAGCTTGTTTCTCGAGCGTGCAGCAAGCAATGAGCAATGTCTTTTGAAGAAATTATAACAGCAGTACAAGAAATGCGTCATTCTCAGTATAGAATTAGATCGTTTGGAAGAAGGATATGGAATGAAACAGTAATGAAGCTTAATACTGCCGACAAGAAAATACACTGAAGAGCCAAAGAAAGCTATTAACGTCGTTTAACTTCGGTGGTCAAGTAGGAAGAGGTGTTACCAACGTGGAACGCCACTGGCGCAATTGGAACAGAAAGTGGGTGACTGAGGTTTTGTGAAAAGATCTCGACACACCGATAAACTTCTTTGCTTTAATGAGTGCCGCGCCATCTCGCGTATCTTATCTGTGACACTTTCTACTCTATTTTGCGATAACCCAAAACGAGATGACCTCCGTCGAACTTTTTTGATGTCCTACATGGTGAGAATCCCACATTGTTCAGCAGCACTCCGGAAGCGGACAGACCAAGTGTGTGTAGGCAGCCTAGCGGATTTGTTGCAGCTTCTAAATGTTTTGCGAAAAAAACGAAGTCTTTCGTTTGCATTTCCCACAACATTGCCAATGTAATCGTTCCAATTTAAGTTTTTCATAATTGTTATCGCTAGGTATTTAGTTGAACTGTCAGCCTTTAGATTTTTGTGATTTGTCGTGTAAGTTTAATGTAATGGATTCCATTTAGAACTCATGTGGAGGACCTCACAATTTTCACTATTTAAAGTCGATTGCCTCTTATCACACCATAACAATATCTTATGCAAATAATTTTGCAATTTGTTTTAATCTTCTAATAACTTCAGCACACATTAAACGATAATGTCATATGCACTCAATCCAAGAGGGTTGCTCAAACTGTCTCTCAAAAGACCAATCCCTGCCACCTCATTTCCACGAGTTGGCTCTGACCACTATGGGACTTAACATCGGTGGTCATCAGTCCCCTAGAACTACTTAAACCTAACTAACCTAAGGACATCACACACATCCATGCCAGAGTGAGGATTAGAACCTCTGACTGTAGCACTCGCGTGGTTCCAAACTGAGCGCTTAGAACCGCTCGGCCACCGCGGCCGGTCTCTCCACGAGTTCCGTCAAATATTTCAAGACACGGACCTGATTCAAACCAAGTATTCCGACATGTTTGGTAAATCTAGATGGCTACAGCTTTCTAAGAAAAGACAAATGAAACAGATGAGGGGATGTAGTAGGAGCGTACATGCACTAGCGTTTATCACCTACTCTGCTAAACACATTCAGCAGTAATGAAGTTATGGAAGATGTGCATATGTTCATAGAGACCAAATACGTTAACAGAAAGTGCTTGGTATGTGTGCTCTACAGTTCTCCTGAAGTAGAACAGTTCTCCTGCTTCGGAACTGCTCTTCGAAGTCTCGAATCGACGTACGAGCATATAATTATAGCTGGTGAGACTAACATAATTCCTCTGTACAGTAGTCGATCCGGTTTCGAACATAAACGGATTCTGTCTTCTTCAGGTTGCTCCTACCCATCATACGAACAGTAGTCACACTCTTATAAACATATTTGCAACAAAATCCACAAACAGAGTAATTTGTACGTCTCAAGTATCAGCATCTGGCAGTTACGCCCGTGACAGAGCTTTAATGACTTTCTCGCTAGAATGTCCCAAAAAGAAACCTCAACTGACTACATACCTAGATTTCAAACGCATTAATTTATCTGAACTTGCAACTGAGGTGCAAGAAGTAGTTTGTGGGATGACTTCTATTCCATTCTCGTAGATAAACGAAAAACTTCATTCCTTTACTATTAAACTTACTCAACCATATGACAAGTTGCTCTCCTGAAGGCCGGAAAAGTAAGAAGGGTGATCTCAGAGACACTGCATATCGGGCATACAAACTGACCCCCAAGCCTGAAAATCATATCGCTTACAAGCAGAAGTGGAAAAGTCAGTCGATCTGTGAGAAACATAAAACACAGGCAACCCCATATATTAACCTGTAACAGAAACAGACCAGCTGTACCATAGAAAAACCTGATCGGTCTTTGTACAGCGAAGTAAAAGATGCAGCTGATCAAATTGCCTCAGCCAAAAAACTGAACCGTTATTTCACAATCCCTATAACCACAGTTGAACAATAAAAGAAACAGGGACTCATTGTTTACTTCTTGGGGGAAACGCCTACAGGCCCGAAAAATTCTACCCTTACATAGTATCGACCATACATTCTATGCAGCGATCATAAACTAAAGCAAAGACTGCAGTGCAGTCAATAGTGTGCCAGAGGGTGAATGGGAGGCGAGTCTGTGAGTGGAAGTCGGGTGTGCGAGAGGCTAGGAACTGTTGCTCTATATCAAGGCCACAGATTTGTGGCAGAACATAGGTGTATTGGCACACAGTATTTGATTTCTGTTGAGTGTTTGTAAATTTTCGTTTACAAAAGGGTGTTTTAATTAATAAAATACAGTATTTGAGAAAGGACATGTTATCATTTAGTAGTTTTCTTTAAATTTTACAATAATAGAAGAGCACAACAGTGAGTTTCATGCAAAGTTAATTAAATATAACTTCATCTTCAACGTGCCCAAATAACGAAGTTCGGCGCGAAACTGGGGGTAGGTTCTAAAGGTTATTACTGACCCGCTACTGCCCTTCCACTATAACAGACATATTAAACTACTTCTTAAACGCAAGTGTTTTCCCTGAGGCCACTACCTAAACAGGACTTTGCCACAGCATCCTCTGATTAACGAACTATTTTCACTCATCCTGCGCTGTTCAAGACCAGCTAACAAACTGCCTAATCTCAAACAGTCTACTAGACGAATATCAATCAGGTTTCCTTAAACATTGCAGCGCAACTTCTGTCTTAATAAAAGTGATGAATGACCTGAAGATTGCCATGGATGCTCAAGAGATGACTATCATGTTATTCTTAGATTTCAGTAAAGCCTTTGATAATGCTGATTACACGTTTTACTTGCGAAACTTAGCAGCCTAAACTTCCCGCCAAGTGAAATGCAATAATTTCGTTCCTACCTGATGACTCTCCAGCATCATTTAAGTCTCATAGAGTCACAATGCAGGCAAGTATTGTCATACTTCCCCCAGGGTTCAGTATTACATCCTATATTCTTTGCATTGTATGTCAATGATGTGTCTTCAGTTATATCCTACCGTGAATACCACATATAAGCTGATGACCTCCAATTGCACCTATGTGCAAAACCAATAAACCTTAAGACAGCTATCGACAATCTCAATACTGATCCGGGTACACTGTCAAAATGGGCTCACGATATAGTCTCGGGTTAAAGATCAACCCACCCAAAACCCAAGCGGTAATTGCTGGTCAGTCTAGGCTCCTTAATCCGAATTATTGGGAATTTCTGCTTTCCTTAACCCCAGATAGGATAAATATCAACTTCTCTCTTTCACCGAAGAGCCTAGGAGTAATAATAGATGAACATCTAAACTGGAGTAAGCATGTAACTGCAGTATTCAAGAATGCATCAGCATATTTATTTATTTATTTATTTATTTATTTAACCTGGAAAGATTAGGGCCATCAGGCCCTCTCTTACATCTAACCAGGCATTCTACTTATTGTACAGTCGTATGTTTTAGTAGGCATGTTAAACTACATCTAATACAAAAAGTGAGATAAACAATTAGAAAGGTACACCTCAGAAAATACATTATTGAAGAGAAAGATTTTAGATAGGAGTGCTGGCAGCAGGGAGTATGAGGGAGACTCATGGTGAAGGGAGGAGAAGAATAGAGAGACATGATGAAACATAATTAAGGAAAATATAAAGGAAAAGAAGACTGTGTGGCTAATAGAGATAGATGAAGAGGGAGGCATCTCAGGAGCAAGATAGGAGACGCTAGCTTTGTTATTTGACAGATGAGAGGATTGGCCTTGCACATTAATTTTGTGGAGAATTTTATGCGGATGATAGTAGGAAATGCTTCAACTTCTTCTTAAAAGCAACAGGAGATTGAATTTTCCTCAAGGTAAGGGGCAGTTTGTTCCAGAGTCGGACAGCGGCAACTGAGAAGGAGTTTGCAAAAGTTTTTGTTTTGTGAGTGTTCACAGTTAGGATACCAGATAAGAGTGACCTCGTGTTTCGATTATGATGGCATGACAGGTTTTTAATCTCTGAAGCTAGGTACTGGGGTGCTTGCGCGACGAGGAGTCGGTGAAGTAGACATAGAGTGTGGTAGTCCGAAGTTTGTCCGGCCGCAGCCACCCTAGCTCGGAGTATGAAGCACTAACATGATCATATCGGCGAATGTTGCAGGTGTAACGCACACAGGCATTCATGGTTAGCTCTAGCCGTCTTTTGTTTTCACTACTCATGCCTTGTTGAATCACATCACAATAGTGGAGGTTCGGTAGAACGAGTGCTTGCACGAGCTGGCGTTTCAAGTCCTGTGGGAATATGTTCCGAAACTTTTTGAGAGCATAGAGACAAGCAGACGTCTTTCGGCACACTGCAACTGTATTCTCCGCCCAGTTGAGATGCTCGTCCAAAGTTACACCCAAGTTCTTCACTGTTTTCTGATATGGTATTGGAGTACCTTCGAGCAGAATAGGAGGTAGCCGTTCGCAGAAATCTGAACTTATTAATTTCTGATGGGCTATTAAGATTACTTGCGTATTTTTTGGGTTTAATTTAAGCCCCAGGTTTTTCGCCCATGTCACTACTGAAGACAGATCATCATTCATCAGAGCGATTGCAGTGTTTACGTCTTCAGGTCTGACGCTTAGGTAGAGCTGGAGGTCGTCGGCATAGAAATGATGTTTACAGGAGGACAAAACCGACGAAATATCGTTGACATATAAAGAAAACAAAAGTGGTCCTAAGACTGATCCTTGTGGCACTCCCGAAGAAACATGTTTCCAGGAAGATTTTTCATTTGCGCAGACAACACATTGCTGTCTGTCTTTCAAGTAGCTTTCAAACCATCTCATTGCGCTATCAGAGAAATTAAGCTGTTGCATTCTTCTGAGTAATATGTCAAAGTTAACAGTGTCAAAAGCTTTGCTGAAGTCCAGTAACGTCCATATTGTTGCCTTTCGATTGTCGATGGCATATTTCAGGTCATCACTTACTTTAATTAGAGCAGTGTTTGTGCTGTGATGTTTACGGAAACTGGATTGAAATTTGTCATATAGACTGAATTCATACAAGTGTTCAGTGATTTGGTCATGAACAATATATTCAAGAGCTTTGGAAACAGCAGGCAGTATGCTAATTGGTCGGTAATCACTAGGCAGTTGCGGGTTTTCGATCTTAGGGATGGGTCGAATTATGCTTCTTTTCCATGCAGTGGGGTATATTCCGTTCACGAGGGAAAAATTAAGTATCTCAGTTAAGACAGGTACTAAGATATCGGCAACATTCTTAATCATGGTTATTTATACCGATACTGTCGTTGCCTATTGCATCAGAAGAGATTCTCATTATTGCTTTTCTTGCCGTATTTGTTGTTACATGTTTTAGATGGAAGGTATCGTTGTTAGTTATCCTGTTTGGGGATTCTTGTGGACGGTAATTATCAGCCGTGCTGGTATTCAGAGGTCCAGAGAAGAATTCATTTAATTCGTTAGCTGCCACATGGAAAGTAGTTTCCGATTTGGCCTTTCCGACCCCCAAGCTATGGAGATTCTTCCATAGAGTCGTGGGTGTCTGATCGCTGTATACAAGGGAGCGAGCGTGACTGATTTTGGCATTGCGAATGCATTGTTTCACTCTGTTCCATAGCTTTCTATATTCTTCGAAACGCTCGGGTTTCGGATCTGCCTTGAAACGCCTGTGGGCAGCATCCCTATTAGTTATCATTTGACGTAATTCAGCTGTCAGCCATGGAGCAGGAGATTTTCTTACACGGACCGTGCGCACAGGTGCATGTTTGTCATAGAGGGCAGTGAGTTTATCACCAAGTTCATTAATTTTGCCGTCGATTGTAGGTTCTCTGATTATTTGATGCCATGAGATTCCTGAGCAATCGGCTGTTAGAGCGTCAGGGTCAATACGTTTCATGTTCCTACAAGTTATGTAACGCGATTTGATCCTTGGGGGCTGCACAGAGTAGGCCAGGAATATTACATCATGTGCTGAGAGGCCAGGGGCCGATGATTGACCAACATCTCTTACTTTGTCAGTCTGTTTCGTTGCGATCACGTCTATAAGAGTGTGACAGTGCGCCGTGTGGTGTGTAGGTTGTAATGGAAGAATGTTCATGCTATTGCAACTAAACAATCTACTTAGGTTTATTGCGGAGGGAGTGTCTCTTAGCAGGTCTATGTTCAAGTCACCCATTATGATGACATGTTCGTATTGACACTGAAGTGAATGTAATTCCGACTGGAAGGAACTCATTGAGCTTATTTTTGGCGGCTTGTACACGACGCCAGTCACGAATTTCCGACTTTGTATATTTATTTCTTTGAACATGAATTCAGCCTCTTTTTCTTCAGCAGGATTTGACGTACATAAGATTTTCGCTTTGAGATCTGTTCGTATATATGCCCCGACTCCACCACCTCGCTTTTTTGATCTGTCTGCCCTAAGAAATGTGTACCCTGGGAGATGAATAGATGCAGAGGATATGTGTGGTTTCAACCACGTTTCGGATAAGAGGATTACGTGGTAGTTTAGTTGGTTGAAGAGGAGGCTAAGTTCTTCGTAATGCGCAGGTAAAGACTGAATGTTGCAGTGAGCTGCTAAAAGCTTGGACGCGTTCCGCTGAGCAGCCTGGAGTAGGGTGGCAGACTGGTTTGTCCCTTTGTTAGGCACTACCTGCCGCGAGGGGCACTGGCCGGTGTTTCCGCCAAGTGACATAATACAGGGGTGTCAGAGATTTGGCGCGCCCTGTTTGTGATTCCGCGAGTGCCAAAAGAAAGGCGACTGCAAGAGATTTCCTGAGGTTGCGGGAGTATAGAAAATGGATTAGTGGTATTCGGTGCAGGGAGAATATGACCAAAATGGTGACGGCTGTGTGTCACTGAGTATCCTATGTCGTAAGAGGAGAAATGTAATTAGAGTATTTGAAACAGCTTAGGGTGGAAATAAGGGAAAGGGGAGTGATTTAAGAGGCCGATGCTGCCAGCAGAGAGAAGTAAGCTTAATATTTAATAGAGTATCGTAGGAAGCTAGAATTAAATTGAAATTTACTAGAGTGATACTGGTAGTGATTATCGTAGGAAGCTACAATTAGATTTAAATTTGCTAAAGTGATACTGATATTGATTTTTGTTATGAACAATTTAAACCGAAGAGATGGTTGACTAATGAACTAAAGGAGAGACTAATAATGGCAATAGAACTATTACAGAATGGAAGAGAATAAACTGAGAAAATGAAAAAAGTACTAGCAGTAACTAAAACAAAGCAATGGCTACAGCTAAAGACACAAAAAATTAGTAAAAAGTTAATACAGTTACAAAAACAATTAGTTGAAGGTACAAATAATTAAAAAGTTAATACAATTACAAGACTATATCTGAGTATAGGACTGTTAAAATTTGCAAATGGTGTTTGACTTTTGGCTCGAGTAGGTTCACTTAATACTATTTAGTTCTGTCATGTTTGTGACTGTCTTCTTTCCAGCTGCAGCCTTAATGATTACTCTGCCATCCTGAGTCCACACATTCTGAAGACCGAAATGGGATATGGCACTGTTTAAAATCTTTAGCCGCTCGTGTGTCAGATCTTCCCTTATTGTAAGCCCTGTCCTTGCTAACTTCTTCTTCTGGGTAAAGATCTCAGCCCTTTTTCGGTACGACACAAATTTAATTATTATTGGACGAGGTTTGGTAGCACCTGGTAGTTTTCGTCCCACCCGGTGGCTCCTGTCAATGTCTGCCTTGGTCACTTCAACGCCTAATTTTCACGCGCAACCTGTATAAGCAGGTTGTCCGTGTCTTCTTCTTTATATTCTGCTACTCCAAACAGTCGTAGACTATTTCGCCTTTGGTACTATTCTAGCTCGTCTGTGGCGGCAGATAGTTTCACTTCCTACTCTCGTGCCTTTTTCTCGTATTCAGACACAGACTTTTTTAGTGCTGTAATTTCGGCAGTATTGGCCTCAACAGTTTCACGCATTTTGGACAATACTGCTGCCGATACAGTATCTGATATGGTGCCTGCTATCAGATCGAGATTGTTTTTATCGCGAAGCGCAGCGTTTACCTCAGAGCGGACCAGCTCCGCTATACCGGGAGCCGCGGCCGCACCTTCCGCCAGGAGCAGGCCCGCCGCACCTGCGTCGAGATTTCCATACCCTTTGTCTTCCCTACTGTCTTCTTAACGTACACAGTCCCTCATATCTCCCCTCGCCCTTAATACTCTTACTTGAACAACATGGCAGAAACACGCGTTTCCACCACAGCAAAACCCTCTCTGTCCTGCTCCACGAGTCACCCACTTTATCAAGGTGCTTCTCAGTAACAGATATCCAACTCTGGAATAACCTCCCTCATTATACGCGTATTGAAGAACTGAATAACACCCCCGGCTTCAGAAGACAGTTAAGACATATCTACTAAAGCAAAATTAATGACTGCCATTATCCCTGTACACACTCGCTACCCTTGTACATCTTTCCTTCCAAACAAAAAAATGTTCAAATGTCTCCGAGTACTATTGGACTTAACTTCAGAAAAGTCCCTGAGCTTCAAGCGCTAATAGAAACCACAGAAGCTGATATCGTTATAGGTACAGAAAGCTGGCTAAAGCCTGAAATAAGTTCTGCAGAAATTTTTACGAAGTCTCAGACGGTGTTCAGGAAAGATAGATTAGGCAGAATTGGTGGTGGAGTGTTTGTGTCCGTCAGTAGTGGTTTATCTTGTAGTGAAGTCGAAGCAGATACTCCGTGCGAATTGGTGTGGGTGGAGGTTATACTTAACAGCCGAATTAAGTTAATAATTGGCTCCTTCTACCGACCCCCAGACTCCGATGATCCAGTTGCGGAACAGTTCAGAGAAAGTTTGAGTCTCGTAACAAATGAACACCCTACTCATACGGTTATAGTTGGTGGGGACTTCAACCTACCCTCGGTATGTTGGCAAAAATACTTGTTCAAAACCGGTGGTAGGCAGAAAACGTCTTCCGAGATTGTCCTAAATGCTTTCTCCGAAAATTATTTCGAGCAGTTAGTCCACGAACCCACGCGAATTGTAAATGGTTGCGAAAACACACTTGACCTCTTAGCCACAAACAATCCAGAGCTGATAGAGAGCATCATGACTGATAAAGGGATTAGTGATCACAAGGTCATTGTAGCTAGGCTCAATACCATTTCTTCCAAATCCATCAGAAACAAACGCAAAATAATTTTATTTAAAAAAGCGGATAAAGTGCCACTAGAAGCCTTCCTAAAAGACAATTTCCATTCCTTCCGAACTGACTATGCGAATGTAGACGAGATGCGGCTCAAATTCAAAGATATAGTAGCAACAGCAATTGAGATATTCATACCTCATAAATTGGTAAGAGATGGAACGGATCCCCCGTGGTACACAAAAAGGTCCGAACGCTGTTGCAGAGGCAACGGAAAAAGCATGCGAAGTTCAGAAGAACGCGAAATCCCGAAGATGGGCTAAAATTTACAGACGCGCGAAATTTGGCACGTACTTCGATGCGAGATGCCTTTAATAGGTTCCACAACGAAACATTGTCTCGAAATTTGGTAGAAAATCCGAAGAAATTCTGGTCGTATGTAAAGTACACAAGGAGCAAGACGCAGTCAATACCTACGCTGCGCAGTGCCGATGGTACTGTTATCGACGACTGTGCCGCTAAAGCGGAGTTATTGAACGCAGTTTTCCGAAATTCCTTCACCAGGGAAGACGAATGGAATATTCCAGAATTTGAAACACGAACATCTGCTACCATGAGTCTCTTAGAAGTAGATACCTTAGGGGTTGCGAAGCAACTCAAATCGCTTGATACAGGCAAGTCTTTAGGTCCAGATTGTATACCGATTAGGTTCCTTTCAGATTACGCTGATACTATAGCTCCCTACTTAGCACTCATATACAACCGCTCGCTCACCGATAGATCTGTACATACAGATTGGGAAATTGCGCAGTTCGCACCAGTGTTCAAGAAGGGTAGTAGGAGTAATCCATTTAACTACAGACCTATATCATTGACGTCGGTTTGCAGTAGGGTTTTGGAGCATATACTGTATTCAAACATTATGAATCACCTCGAAGGGAACGATCTATTGACACGTAATCAGCATGGCTTCAGAAAACATCGCTCTTGTGCAACGCAGCTAGCTCTTTATTCGCACGAAGTAATGGCCGTTATCGACAGGGGATCTCAAGTTGATTCCGTATTTCTAGATTTCCGGAAAGCTTTTGACACCGTTCCTCACAAGCGACTTCTAATCAAGCTGCGGAGCTATGGGGTATCGTCTCAGTTGTGCGACTGGATTCGTGATTTCCTGTCAGGAAGATCGCAGTTCGTAGTAATAGACGGCAAATCATCGAGTAAAACTGAAGTGATATCAGGTGTTCCCCAGGGAAGCGTCCTGGGACCTCTGCTGTTCCTGATCTATATAAATGACCTGGGTGACAATCTGAGCAGTTCTCTTAGATTGTTCGCAAATGATGCTGTAATTTACCGTCTAGTAAGGTCATCCGAAGACCAGTATCAGTTGCAAAGCGATTTAGAAAAGATTGCTGTATGGTGTGTCAGGTGGCAGTTGACGCTAAATAACGAAAATTGTGAGATGATCCACATGAGTTCCAAAAGAAATCCGTTGGAATTCGATTACTCGGTAAATAGTACAATTCTCAAGGCTGTCAATTCAACTAAGTACCTGGGTGTTAAAATTACGAACAACTTCAGTTGGAAGGACCACATAGATAATATTGTCAGGAAGGCGAGCCAAAGGTTGCGTTTCATTGGCAGGACACTTAGAAGATGCAACAAGTCCACTAAAGAGACAGCTTACACTACACTCGTTCGTCCTCTGTTAGAATATTGCTGCGCGGTGTGGGATCCTTACCAGGTGGGATTGACGGAGGACATCGAAAGGGTGCAAAAAAGGACAGCTCGTTTTGTATTATCACGTTATAGGAGAGAGAGTGTGGCATATATGATACACGAGTTGGGATGGAAGTCATTACAGCATAGACGTTTTTCGTCGCGGCGAGACCTTTTTACGAAATTTGAGTCACCAACTTTCTCTTCCGAATGCGAAAATATTTTGTTGAGCCCAACCTACATAGGTAGGAATGATCATCAAAATAAAATAAGAGAAATCAGAGCTCGAACAGAAAGTTTTAGGTGTTCGTTTCTACCGCTCGCTGTTCGGGAGTGGAATAGTAGAGAGATAGTATGATTGTGGTTCGATGAACCCTCTGCCAAGCACTTAATTGCAGAGTAGTCATGTAGATGTAGATGTAGATGAGGTCATCAGCCCCTAGAAGTTAGAACTACTTAAACCTGACTAACCTAAGGACATCACACACATCCACGCCTGAGGCAGGATTCGAACCTGCGACCGTAGCAGTCTCGCAGATCCAGACTGTAGCGTCTAGAACCGCTCGACCACATCGGCCGGCTCTTTCCAAACAGACCTTCCTTATTTCGCACTATTCTTCGATGGTGCAGTCTCCTTCAGTTTTTTTTTTCTCCAGAACCCGTTAGAACAGAAAACATGTATATTTTTAGATTTTAATTTCTTTTTAAATCTGCCACTATCTTTGTTGTTATTATTGTCATAACGATTATTATTATCACTATTAGTGTCAGCAGTAGCAGTATTAGAAGTACTGCCACTATTAATTTTTTTGTTCGTAACCCAGCAGAGGGCCTACAACATTTCATTGTGAAATACCAGATGTCATTTCTGTTTTACTCGAAGACTTCACGTCAGTTACTACGAACTGTGACACTTTTGCTTGAAAATCAGGAATCGAGTCACACAGCTGCAACAGTACTCCATAGGCAAGCATTTTGTTTAGAAGCCATTTGTCACGAACAACATGAAAAGCCCTCTGGAAACGTGAAAATGGAAACTTGCTTTATTAAGTGACGTAAGTTACTTCATTACACCAGGCGTCTGTACTTCTAACAGAGTCTACTCATGTTGGCAGCTATTCATGATTCGAATCTTGAAGTATTTTTTATGTCTTCTATGGTGAATGAATTCCGAACAACTGTGATTAGTGACTCCGATTTAGTGACGCTGACATCGGCAACATTACCATTGCTCATACAATGAAAGTTTTAACGACTGGATGTCTTAATTTCTGTTGAATCATGAGAGCTGTATGATCTTGGTCCATAAAACGTTTCTGTTCCTAACTTTTGGTCTAGAACTGCGCTGGACATATTCAGACGCCCTACCTGTTCCACCCAGTCGTTAAGACTCAGCGGAGAACCTCTATAAGTGTACAGTGCTGCAGCTTATATTACTGCTATCGCACAGCAGAACTGTTGATTGTGTCTTTGAGATGGTGTACGTTATATGAGACAAGAATCTCCTTGGATTTTCTGCCAGGATTGGAGAGAGAGAGAGAGAGAGAGAGAGAGAGAGAGAGAGAGAGACGTTGAGGACACTACTAACTTCATCTCCCGTTCTTCTCCCGTTGGAATCTGAAATGCGAGACAATGTTATATAAGAAGAGCTTAATATCTATATATTATGAAAATTAATGTAGTTTCGTATGTATGTTCCCTATCTCCTCCTATATCATTGGATCGATTTCAACCAAATGTGGAGTAAATATCACTTACTCTCTGGAAAGAATAGCTGTAGGGATAAGAACGTACCTATCAAAGGAATTGGGATGGGGTGAAAAACGAGTGTGGTCCACAGAGCGCGAATATCCATACTTTATTCATCCAGTGTTTGTGAACGAGACTACTTAGTGGCTTGCAACGAATATTAAACCTAACTTCAGACCTTTAAGAAAATTATTCTCGCTGACAACGCCCTCAAAATAACGAAAAGGAAAAAGTTACTTACTGTGTTTATGCTGTTGGTAGAGTAAAACTACAGCATTAAGCATGACGCTTTAATACATTACCTTTTTACTACTAACTCTATTCATAACAAACAACGCCGACAGTAGGCTCATATACCACTGGATGCACCTGCAAAATTATAACATTGTATGACACGTAGTTCTGGTGTTACAATGTCATAAACATTGAGATGTGTGAGAATGAAACTACAGGGCGAAATTCTCTAGAGATACAGATGTATATGTGTACAAGTATGTGTGAAATACTTTTAACATACATGAACTGTATCTGTCATGTGTGTAGGTGGACACTAGTAAAAACTTCATCCAAATCCACAAGTACAATTTCAATCAGATTTGGTACACTTGTTAGTTATTATGGGGGATAAGAACCGTATGTCTTGTATTGAGGTGGGGCAGATAACGTGGAGAGAGAACGGAGTGGGGGGGGGGGGGGGCGGTGGGGAGCTGATCACAGATGGGAGTGGAGGAGGAGAAGAAGGACAAAGATAGGGGGAGGTGGAGAATACGGAAAGAGGCAGAGAAGAAGATGCACAGATTCGTGGGGGAGAAAGAGATTGGGAGATGGAGGAGTGCTACGTCTCAGATTTACGAAACAGGCAGTGGCAAGCCTTCGGGCACGTCGGGCATGCGTGCAGTCCACATAGCGCCGGCAGGCCTCAGCACCGCGAGCTCTCCATGTCGCTGTCACGACCGTACGTCAGACAGCAGTACCAGCGCTGGCAGAGGCCGCCAATTCTGAGAGCCCTACTCGGAACCGCCGAAAGCGTGACAAGAACATAGGTATCTCTAGTATTCCGCCGCCAGCAGCTATGAGGACTGGCGCACGAACTACTCAGCGGGTACTACTACTTAATCGTGTCAGGACGCTCTCGAAGCTCGTCGTTGGGACCGACACCGCTGTTCTCAGCTTTCATTGTTGTTTCCTCTATGGACTTTAGATTGCATTAACGATAGTCTTTCCTGTGCCTGTGCTGGACCTAAGGAGGACGACATTCTCGGAACTTGGATTATTTCCCTGCAAGTGTATTTCCAATGAAGTTGGTAGTGGTGTTAGTACACATTAGAAACAGTCAGGCGACTTTTAGGTAGCAATTCTGTAAATCATCTGTACCAGTACATAGTGAGAGTTTTTATTTTGCTGAAGGTAAACGTGTTGAAACTTGTTCACTGTTTCCATGTGTTTCGTGAAGCAGCAGGGGCAGCAGGAGATGGGCAGGGAGAGGGGAGAGGAAAAGATGGACAGAAAAAGGAAACAGGTGGAGATGGAGAGAGGAGAGAAGAGGACGAGCACGACGATGAGGAGAAGCAGATGGACAGAGAGAGGGGCGGTGGTGGTGGTAACTTACTGTGGGACCAAATTGCTGAGGTTATGGGTCCCTAGGCTTACATATTACTTAATCTAAATTTAACTTACGCAAAGAACAACATGCTCACCCCTGCCCGATGGAGGATTCGTATTTCCGATGGGGGGTACCGTGGCAAGACGCCCTAGACCGCGGATACCCCGTACAGCGGCAGAGAGAGGGCGAAGAGGAGATTGGCAAGGAGGGGAGAAGGAGAAAATGGAATCACAGGAGCAAAGAGTAGATGGTATTAGAGAGGGAGGACAAGATGGGAGGAGGAGGAGGAGGCGGTTGGAAATGGAGGAGCAGCTGGAAAGAAGAGGTAGGAGCAAATAGACTGAGAGAGGGGAGGGGGAGCAGAAGAGCAGAGGGGAATAAGGACAGAAAGGGGCGTACGAGGAGAGGGGCATGGAATCAGAGTGGAGAAGGTGGGCAGAGTGAGGGGGTGAAGGAGATGGATGAAGAAGGGGAAGCTTGAGACTAACAGAAGGCTGGAATAAATATATACATGGGCATTGTCGGTTTCTCAGTTAGTATTCTGTAATATTTTATAAATGAAATGAAATAATATTTCAACAACATCTACATCTACATTTATACTCCACAAGCCACCCAACGGCGTGTGGCGGAGGGCACTTTAGGTGCCACTATCATTACATCCCTTTCCTGTTCCAGTCGCGTATGGTTCGCGGAAAGAATGACTGCCGGAAAGCCTACGTGCGCGCTCGAATCTCTCTAATTTTACATTAGTGATCTCCTCGGGTGGTATAAGTAGGGGGAAGCAATATATTCGATACTTCATCCAGAAACGCACCCTCTCGAAACCTGGACAGCAAGCTACACCGCGATGCAGAGCGCCTCTCTTGCAGTCTGCCACTTGAGTTTGCTAAACATCTCCGCAACGCTATCACGCTTACCAAATAACACTGTGACGAAACGGGCCTCTGTTCTTTGGATCCGTTCTATCTCCTCCGTCAACCCGACCTGGTACCGATCCCACACTGATGAGCAATACTCAAGTATAGGTCAAACGAGTGTTTTGTAGGCCACCTCCTTTGTTGATGGACTACGTTTCCTAAGGACTCTCCTAATGAATCTTAGCCTGGTACCCGCCTTACCAACAATTAATTTTATATGATCATTCCACTTCAAATCGTTCCGCACTCCCAGATATTTTACAAAAGTGAACTGCTACCAGTGTTTGTTCCGCTATTATGAGGGAAGATAAATAATTTACACAAATAATCAATCGTAAAACAATAGGAAAGCGAGATGTAAGATGGTTGAGGAATAGATGACTTCATTGAAGACAGAACAGCAGACTAGAGCAAGAAGTGAAGCAGAAGAAGAAGAAGAAGAAGAAGACGAAGACAGTATGTGAGTGGCACGACGGCAGGCAGTTAAGTGGTGCCTGCGGGAGGGGCTCTTCTACTGGCTACGGGCGGCCGGCGGCTGCGCCTTCCGGCGGCGGACCCGTTTGCATGTCTAATGCGGACCGCTGGCCGCGCCACGTCTTCTCAGTCGAACAAATTAGACTTTACCCGGGCCGCCTGCTCCAGATACCGCGCTCTGCGCTGCGGCCTGGAAATTAGCTCGGCCTGGGAATACTCATCAGTGCGGGCGCCTGGCCTCGGATGCCCCCGTGCTCGCGCCGCCTAATGGGCAAGACGGGTGCACCCACATCCGCCTTTCCTCGTCAAGCACAGCGGGCACCCATCATGGCGCGGAAAGAGGCAGCTGAGCGAGAAATTCCCCCAGATTCTGCTGCACTAGTCGCTAATGCTAAACGTAAATCCACACTGGTGTGCAAAACATTAGGACGAAAGATACTTTTGTGTGATGCGTCACCGTGTGGCGTCTCCGCACTCCAACCGCGTGCTGATATTGGGGACACTGTAGAGCTGCTACTGCCACAGCTCTCGCAGTTGAGTTGAGGCACGGCGCGCGATGACGTAGGTTCCCGTTGGTGGTTCAAATGGTTCACATGTCTATGAGCACTATGCGACTTAACTTCTGAGGTCATCACTCGCCTAGAACTGAGAACTAATTAAACCTAACTAACCTAAGGACATCGCACACATCCATGCCCGGTGCAGGATTCGAACCTGCGACCGTAGCGGTCGCTCGGTTCCAGACTGCATCGCCTAGAACAGCACGGCTACTCCGGCCGGCTCCTGTTGGTGAACGGGAGACAGAAATTCGAACTCGTGCGATGGATGCTTCTTCTGATTTAAAATTAAATGATTCATTGCCCGGATATGCAGTAGTTGTTAAATCTCATCTCCTCCTCCTCGTACACACCACCGACTTCGAGGAAACATTGTAATTATCAGGCTTCTCGTACGTTGTTGGCTCGTTGCTATGCAGTTGTTGAACCGGTATGAAGCGAGATCCACAGAAGATACTCTTTGATCACGTCTGAGTGAACTTACGCCGTAATGTAAAAAAAAAAAAAAGTTCAAAAGTTTTCTTTTCAATTAATGAAGTAGGTATTTTGATCTTCAGATTAAATTGCCCCTGCTGAACATTATTTGCTTAACTATTATTGATTAAATCACTTTATAATGTAGTCCACGTTTTATATTTCACTTGGAACGAACAGTTTATTGTTCCTTGGCCATTAAATACAACTTTCACACCACGCGCACACGCAGTTAAGTTTCTTGGCAATTACGACAACTTGACTCTTCAGCGTAATTGTATTATGTTCGTGAAGTCGTGTAATTGTGTCCTACTCGAGCCTAACTGAGTGTAGTCCTTTGATATACTATCCACTGTTCTTTTAGTTCCAACTATTTGAAAGTCAAGTCGAATATTCACTAGTTTCGTCAATAAAGTTCAATTAACCCGTTATGCACGGCTTAAACGAGTCTATCAGTTCCTGTCTCTACTTAGAAAATCAGTTTCCGAAGTTCGTGTATCACGTCACGCATGAAACACTTCTGAACTCAAAACAATCTCGTCGCGTTCCGTACTCTCAACAACTAAGACAAGAATTGTTCTCGCACGTCTTTACAGGACGAGAGCCAGCAAGCGACTTCTTCTGTGAAGGAGTACTGTAGGCGCATTGAATTTCTTCGTTGCGCTTACAACTCTCTTCCACATAAAAATTATGTCTGACTAACATCATCTTGGACTTATCTCTCAAGATATTAATTGCAATTATCACATGTTTATTTGTACATTAATTAAATCTGAGGTTTCTTCCTCCTCTTTTCATAACAAAACCTCTCACTGATGTATAATGTTGTTGTTATCAAAACTTCTTGGTGTTAGTTTATCGGCAAAGATGTATTTGCCAAGATAACTCTTCCCTACTTCATATTTTCTTATTCTCTTTTAATTGACTTTAAGGGGGTCGTTGGGGTGTTATAACTGCCAAGAAACTCTGATCATATACAGAGAAAACTACTGCAGAGTAATAGAAAGGTAACTGAAAGAAAAACGCAATGACACGTACAAATATAATAATTCTATTCAAAGACAATAATTACAATGAATTACACTGAAGCCACAAAAGTCATGGAATAGTGATCTGCACATATTCAGATGGCGGTAGTACAGCGTGCACAAATTATAAAAGAGCAGTGCATTAGGGGAGCTGTCATTTGATCCATGTGGAAAGGTTTCTGACATGATTTTCGCGCGCGACGGGTGTTATCAGACTTTCAATGCGAAATGGTTCTTGGAGCTAGACGCATGGGACATTTCATGTGAGAAATGATTAGGGAAGTTAAATATTCCAGGATCTACAGTGTCAAGAGTCTGCCGACAATACCAAATTTCAGGCATTACCTCTCACCACAGATAATACAGTGACCAACGGCCTTCACTTAACGACCAAGAGCGGCGACGTTTGCGTAGAGTGGTGACTCCAAACACACAAGCATGAAATAACCGCAAAAATCAATATGTATGCGTCAGAACAGTGCTGCAAAGTGCGGCGTTAATGGGCTGTAGCATTAGACGACGGACACGAATGGCTTTGCTAACAGCAAGACATCGCCTACAGCGCCCCTCCTGGCTCTTGACCATGTCAGTTGGACTAGAAGACCATCACCTGGTCATGTGAGTTCCGATTTCAGCTGGTAAAAGCTGATGGTAGGGTTCGAGTGCGACATAAGACTTCACGAAGCAATGGGCCCAACTTGTCAACAAAATAATGTATAGCCTGGTGGTGGCTTCAAAATGCTGTGGGCTATGTTTACATGAAATGTAGTGCGTCCTCTGGTCCGGCTGAACCGATCATTCACTGGGGAGCGTTATGTTCGGTTACTTGGAGAGCATTTGGAGCCATTCATGTCCCCAAACAACGATGCAATTTTTATGGTTCACAATGCACCATATAACTGGGCCACAATTCTTGGCGACTGGTTTGAAGAACATTGTGGACGATCCCAGCGAATAATGTGGCCACCTCGGTCGCCCTAAATTAATCCCATGGACACTATCGCAATCATGGACTGATATAGAAGGAACATGGTTCAGTATTTGTGCAGGAGGCTTCCAAAGACTTGTTGAGTCCATGCAACGTTTCGTTGCCGCACTACGCCAAGCCAAAGAAAGTCCAACACGATGTTTGGAGGTATCCCATAACTTTTATTACCTCAATGTATAATGTCTCCCAGGACATTACAAAAAGCGGGACGTAGTTATTAGCATGGTGCGTGATCTCCATGGACGGCAGAGCCTGCTCTACTACTTGCTTCCATTCCGTTCACAAGGTTGGTAAGGATTTCTTGTGGTAGGGTGTTCTATCCTTCACCAGTGCGGTTCACAACAGCTGGATATTCGATGGTGCAAGAGGACGTTCTGCAACACGTCTCCTCAACGTATTCCACACGTATTCGATGGGATGGTAGCCGGGGGAGCAGATAGGCCAGTCCATTCACCGAATATACACTCCTGGAAATTGAAATAAGAACACCGTGAATTCATTGTCCCAGGAAGGGGAAACTTTATTGACACATTCCTGGGGTCAGATACATCACATGATCACACTGACAGAACCACAGGCACATAGACACAGGCAACAGAGTATGCACAATGTTGGCAATAGTACAGTGTATATCCACCTTTCGCAGCAATGCAGGCTGCTATTCTCCCATGGAGACGATCGTAGAGATGCTGGATGTAGTCCTGTGGAACGGCTTGCCATGCCATTTCCACCTGGCGCCTCAGTTGGACCAGCGTTCGTGCAGGACGTGCAGACCGCGTGAGACGACGCTTCATCCAGTCCCAAACTTCCTCAATGGGGGACAGATCCGGAGATCTTGCTGGCCAGGGTAGTTGACTTACACCTTCTAGAGCACGTTGGGTGGCAATGCGGACGTGCATTGTCCTGTTGGAACAGCAAGTTCCCTTGCCGGTCTAGGAATGGTAGAACGATGGGTTCGATGACGGTTTGGATGTACCGTGCACTATTCAGTGTCCCCTCGACGATCACCAGAAGTGTACGGCCAGTGTAGGAGATCGCTCCGCACACCATGATGCCGGGTGTTGGCCCTGTGTGCCTCGGTCGTATGCAGTCCTGATTGTGGCGCTCACCTGCACGGCACCAAACACGCATACGACCATCATTGGCACCAAGGCAGAAGCGACTCTCATCGCTGAAGACGACACGTCTCCATTCGTCCCTCCATTCACGCCGTCGCGAGACCACTGGAGGTGGGCTGCACGATGTTGGGCGTGAGCGGAAGACGGCCTAACGGTGTGCGGGACCGTAGCCCAGCTTCATGGAGACGGTTGCGAATGGTCCTCGCCGATACCTCAGGAGAAACAGTGTCCCTAATTTGCTGGGAAGTGGCGGTGCTGTCCCCTACGTCACTGCGTAGGATCCTACGGTCTTGGCGTGCATCCGTGCGTCGCTGCGGTCCGGTCCCAGGTCGCCGGTCCGTACACCTTCCGCCGACCACTGGCGACAACATCGATGTACTGGGGAGACCTCACACCCCACGTGTTGAGTAATTCGGCGGTACGTCCACCCGGCCGCCCGCATGCCCACTATACGCCCTCGCTCAAAGTCCGTCAACTGCACATACTGTTCACGTCCACGCTGTCGCGGTATGCTACCAGTGTTAAAGACTGCGATGGAGCTCCGTATGCCACGGCAAACTGGCTGACACTGACGGCGGCGGTGCACAAATGCTGCGCAGCTAGCTCCATTCGACGGCCAACACCGCGGTTCCTGGTGTGTCCGCTGTGCCGTGCGTGTGATCATTGCTTGTACAGCCCTCTCGCAGAGTACGGAGCAAGTATGGTGGATCTGACACACCGGTGTCAATGTGTTCTTTTTTCCATTTCCAGTAGTGTATCCTAGTTCCATGAGCAGTTTCACATGAGCAGTTCGATGTTGTCGCGCATTCTCAGCCATAAAAATTGAGTCGTGGACGAATGCATCCTTGAAAAGTCGCAGATGGGGAAGGTGTACAGTATCACAATAATACCGACTGGTGAGTGTACCGTGTTTAGAGATTTGGCGGTCAGTATGCCACACAACATTATGCCTCCTCACATGACACCGACCCACGAAACGGATCATGTTCGACAGTCATCCTGGATACTTTACTTGTTGTCACCTCTCGGCATCTGAGGGTACGTAATGCACCAGGAACACTGACAAACGTGATCATTTTAGTGGTCCGTGTATTATGGTGTGGGGAGGCATAATGAAAATCTTTGCATGTGGTACATTTACTGGTTAACATTTTCTGAAACTGTACCATTTTCCTGAGTGTGTCTTTTAAGTTATGCATTCGGCCCTGGTTTAATGTGCGATAGAATCGAACAGTATAGAAGGAGAAGCTGTTGGAACGAGACGATAAACGGCGAATGGACTACCCTATTCGCTCCCCCTACTTAAATCCCATCGAAGATGTGTGGCTTACTTTGGGGACGCGGATTGCAGCACTTTCAAATACATCAACAAACATCCAACAGTGGTTACCTGGACTGTTGTGATAAGAGAGCTCCCTATCACAAGAACATCTTACCAGCCTAGTCAGCGGCATCGGATCACGTTGCACAGCACGTATTGCTGTCTGTTATGATCATTCACCTTACTAACAACCATGTCTCGCCTTATGTAATATCCAGGGGATAATCATAAACCGCGGAGAGTTCGGTGTAATTATTGTCTTCGACTGAAAGTGTTATTCCTGTTCGTCTCATTGCGTATTTCTTCCAGTTTGCTTCTATAATATACTGTAGCAATTCTATACCCACATCTACATCTACAGCGGTAATGCTGGAATTCAGTATGGTGCTGGCCCACTCTTAGCCATGATGACAGCTTCCACGAACGCAGACATACGTTCAGTCAAGTTCTGGAAGGTTTCTTGGGGAATGGCAGCCCATTCTTCACGGAGTGCTACACTGAGGAGAGGTATCGAAGTCAGTCGGTGTGACCTAGCACGAAGTCGGCGTTCCAAAACATCCCAGGATTGATACCATTACAGGTATGTAATTGTCGTGTAACCACTCCGCCACAGACCATGCATTATGAAAGGTGCTCGATGGTGTTGAAAGATGCAGTCCCCATCCCCGAATTGCTCTACAACAGTGGGAAGGAAGATGGTGCTCAAAACATTAGAACATCAATGTAGGTCTGTGTTGTGAAAGCGGCACGCAAAACAAGGGCTACTAGGCACCCTCCATGAAAAACACGATCACACCATAAAACCACCGCCTCCGAATTTTGCTGTTGGAATTACACACGCTATAAGATGACGTTCACAGGGCATTCGCCATGCCCACAACCTGCCAACAGGTCGCCACATTGTGTGCCGTGATTTGCCACTCCACACAACGTTCTTCCACTGCTCAATCGTCCAATGTTTACCCTCCTTACACCAAGCGAGGCGTCGTTTGGCATTTACCGGCGTGATGTGTGACTTATGAGCAGCCGCTCGACCACAAAATCCAAGTATTCTCAAAAATGTTTCAAATGGTTCTGAGCACTATGGCACTTAACAGCTATGGTCATCTGTCTCCTAGAACTTAGAACTACTTAAACCTAACTAACCTAAGGACATCACACAACACCCAGCCATCACGAAGCAGAGAAAACCCCTGACCCCGCCGGGAATCGAACCCTGGAACCTGGGCGTGGGAAACGAGAACGCTACCGCACTACCACGAGATTCGGGCAAGTATTCTCACCTCATGCCTAGTTGGCATATAACTTGCAGTCGATCTTGATGCAGTTTGGATTTCCTGTGTGATGATCAGGATAGATGTCTGCCTACTACGCGTTACGACCGTCTTCAACTGTCGGCGGCCTCTGTCAGTCAACAGACGAGATCGGTCTGTACGTTTTCGTACTGTGCTTGACCCTTCACGTTTCCACTTCACGATCACATCGGAAAAAGTGGACCTAGGGATTTTTAAAAGTATGGAAATATCACGTACAGACGTATGACACAAGTGATGGCACCCAATCACCTGAACACGTTGGAAGTTCGTGAGTTCCGCTGAGCGCCCCATTCTGCTCTCTCATGATGTCTCATGACTGCTGAGGTCGCTGATATTTAGTACCTGTCAGTCTGTGGCAGCACAATGCAGCTTATATGAAAAACGATGTTCTTTGCAGGTGTCCGGATACTTTTGATCACATAGTGTAGCTTCAATGACAATATTTTCATAGAGTCTCTGTAGATTCATCTTTATGCAGGATGGTTGCGGGAACTCGGCTTTTCAGTATAAAATATTAAATCAAACACAGCCTCAAAAGTCTATATACTCAATTTCATTTTACTTTTGCTACCAGTTTCGGCGTTGCACTACTCCATCATCAGGCCCCCTGACTGACAGGGCCTGAAGACGGCGTAGTTTAACGCCGAAACTGGTAGGAAGAATAAAATAATATTGGAACTACACACGGCTGAAGGGGTTTTTGATTTGATGTTTTGTATTTTGCACAGTTTTAACCTGTGATCAGTTAGGGTTATAACATTTCGGGCAATTCAGTTCTCGTAGTAGTCTTCTAATAGTAAGCTAACAAGTCATGAAACTGCTTACCTATTTTCTATTAAAACCAACTGTGGGGAGGAAAACAAAACTACATTATTATTTATAAAAACTTTGTTTAAAATTATACCTGGTGTGTCTCCTAAGAGTAATTAGATGCATTTGCTATGGTGTTTCGTCAGATATTTGCAATGTCGTTTTCGCATTGGGGCCAGCCCAAACAATTCATTCTCGTCATTTCTTTTATGCGACGTCTAGCGTTTGTTTCCCATTACAAGCAAAATTATTTTTAAATGGGATTTTACGTGCCCATTCAACACAGCGCTCCCAAATTACTCTAGTCCAATATTCGTTTTATCGATATGTATTAAAGGGCACAATAAAACACGCAGAATAAACAGCAATACAGCGGCGACTCAGTAGCGCTGTATGCTTGGCGGGTAGCAGCCAGCGCGAATCAGATGAGTTCTGTCACTGCTGTAGTACTGGTTATTCCTCGAGTTTTACTGTCCCTTTTACTACATATCGATAAAACGAATATCGTATTAGACTCATCTACAACCACTCCGTCAGATGGGCATGTAAATATTCCGCTTTAAAGATCATTTTGTTTGCAACGGGAAATGAACTGATGCTTTCGGTCGACACTGAACGTCTCACCAAATACGAGCAGAATTTGTTTGTATTGCTTGTACTGGCTCCAGCTACACAAGGGACAAAACAAATTGCAAATATCTGCTGAAACGTCAGAGAAACAGCGCCTTACGAAGCTTATGAGAGACACCTTGTATATAAGGTTAAAGAATATGTTATAGGGCCACCATTTTTCTAATTGTTTACATATTCTGTTTTCATAGTGCAAACTGACTGAAAAAATCAATCCAACAGCACATTTGCAAAGTGCAGCATTTTCCTTTTCGCAGTTGATTTTAACAGATAAGGTTCCATTTGTTGTTTACAAAATGTATAACTCTGTCAGCATAAATGTTTTTTATGGAATGTGTAAAAATTTGAAGTAAATTGGTGAAGCATTGTTAGAGACTTTTGCTAACAATATTTCCATTTTATATATTGCATATTTACATATTATACATACTAAAAATATAAAGCCAATACCTGAAGAAATGTTTATCAGAGTTTCGTGTAAATATTAAAAGTAAATCTGCCAAGAACATTTCGAGATTGGTACAAGACTTACCCTCTACATACTATAGCCGGTCGGAGTGGCCGAGCGGTTCTATACGCTACAATCTGAAACCGCGCTACCACTACGGTCGCAGGTTCGAATCCTGCCTCGGGCTTGGATGTGTGTGAAGTCCTTAGGTTAGTTAGGTTTAAGTAAGGTACTGGGAGATGAAGCAGCTTGCACAGGATAGAGTAGCATGGAGAGCTGCATCAAACCAGTCTCAGGACTGAAGACAACAACAACAACAAGTTCTAGGGGACTGATGACCTCAGCAGTTAAGTCCCATAGTGATCAGAGCCACACATTATATATACGCATTCACAACATGTATTAGAATGATACGTTGCCTATGTTCATCCAAGCATTTATTAGAACATCGTGTAAATATTGAATTACTCGATCAATAACCTTCCAGGATCTTTGATAATAAGTTTTGCATTTCATATGTTATGTATGTATATTTACATATGACTTATGCTAAGAGTATACATCCTATTTCCGTCCAGATATTTATCGTGTAAAAATTATAAGTTGTTGTCAGATTGATTTCTAAATTTTAAACTATAATATATATCTGGACGGAAAAAGGCTTTATACTTGTAGTATAAGTCGTACATAAATTTAAAAAATACATAACCTACGCCCGTCCGAACGTTTGTTAGAAAAATATGAAGTAAATCGGTCAATAACTTTTTGTGATTTCTTGGCAACAAAATTAAACCACGATTTGTGTTTATATAACATTGGGTTGGTGTATAAAATCGTAGCATTTTCCCGTAAGTTTAATAAACACAACAGATACACATAATAGAGACTTTAGCCTTAAATGACATATTCACCTTCTCGATGTACAACAGTCTGCCAACGCTGGACTAAGTTTTCACTTCCGCGACACTAAGGATCACTTTGTTTTGAGGCAAAGAACTCGTCAGGTCATGTTTGAGTGCAGTTTCAACCGGAAAGGAAGTTCCTCCAAGGTTGCAAAAAGCGAAAATCTTAGGACGCAAAATCAGGTAAACAAGGTGGGTGCAGAGTGACTTCCCAACCCAACTCCTGTATAGTGTTTTTGTCAGTGTAGCAGAATGCGGGGGTCCGTTATCGGGGAGTAGTATCACATCCCACAATCTTTTTGGTCGTTGTTCGTGGACTCCTTCTGCTAGATGTCTCAGTTACTGACAATAAATGTCGTAGTACACCACACCGTAGCTGCTCTACCAGGTGCATATCATTATCTTTCGCGGATGCGCGCGGGTCTTTGTACGTCGAGTAGGTGCATTGTTGGGCTCAACAATTCCTTTTATTTCCCTATGTTGGCATGAAGACTGTACCTCGTCACCAGTAACGATACAGGGTAAAACGATCGGTGTTGTTGATGAGTCAATTGATGACGAGCAAGCAGAGATTCAGATATGACTTACTCGCTGATATTTGTGATTTTGCCTTAGAGCATTTTTGAACCTTTCCCACTGCATGCAAATGTCGCACGATGGTGGATTGATCACAGTTCATCTCATTTGCCAGTTGCCGAGTACACTGAAGTGAATCATTGTGGATTAATGCTTTTAAATGATCTTCATCAAACCCCGAAGGTGTTCCCGAATATGGAGTCACTAATGTCAAAACGATCCTCCTTAAAACGACACAACCATTTTCTTCCTGTGTTCTGTCCAGCGATATTGTCACAAATACCGCGTAAATGTGTCTGGTTGCATTCGCTGCTGTCATCCCTCTACCGAACTCAGACAGAAGAATATGTCGGTAATGTTCAGATTTATCCACTTGGTATTACATTTTCTAGCGTCCACAGCTCCAATCGCTAGCTCCAGACGACAACATGACAATACGTACACTCAAACAGCAACAGTAAAATACAAATAAAAAACGGAAATAGATAAATAAACTCATACCAGCCGGAGTAACAACATGCAAAAAACGTTACTAACTTATTCACCAACCTAACAGTTTCAGACTAATCATATAATGAAGAAATACAATTGAGTTATCACATGCAACAGAAGTTGCTAGTAACCCAATAACTTGAAATTAGGATAAGAGTCTGGCGGATTTGGGAAATTCTAAAAAAAATCGTTCTGAGCACTATGAGACTTAACATCTGAGGTCGTCAGTCCCATAGAACTACTTAAACCTAACTAACCTAAGGACATCACACACATCCATGTCCGAGGCAGGATTCAAACCTGCGACCGTAGCAGTCGCGCGGTTCCCGACTGAAGCACCTACAACCGCTCGGCCACCGCCGCCGGCTGAGAAACTCTCAATTGAGCTTCAATTTAAGAATAGGTACAACGTTTTGAACAGAACTGATCTGGTGTCGTAATTTTCTTTTCGATTTGGTTCTTCTTACCGCTTACATGTCTCACTGAACCTGACGCAATTACTACTTGCACAGATGCGTATAAATAGTGCAACCTGAGGCTCTCATGTATTTGTCGTCGTCTGTCCATATGAACTTATACCGATAGACAAGGTCGTAACCCCAGAGAAAGTGGAGCAGAGGTGCTGATAGGTATTTTTCAGGCTTTGAAGAATGCAAATGATTTACGTAAATTGGTTGACTTAGTTATAAGACAATATGCCATCGTGGGAGATTTAGGTTGGTAGTCTCAGATGTCTTGCTGTGGGTATGTAATATAAATCTAGTACATTTACATACGCAGAAAGGATATGAACCTCTGGCAGTTAATGTATGTGTGTGAGTGTGTGTGTGTTGTGTGTATGTGCGATTGTGTGTGTGTGTGTGTGTGTGTGTGTGTGGGTGTGTAAATACGATCAGGCCTAAACACGAATTCACATGTCATGGAAGAAGCACTTTACGTTCCTCACACGGAGGAGAGCATAAACTATCTGGTGCTAGCCACCGAACAGTATTGCATACAACAGTATTGCATACAACATTTCGAATTCAAGACGGTGTGCTGAAGCCAAATTAAAATTATATAAAATCTGTAATCAGACTAAAGGTAATCAACTACAGAAACGCTGATCAAGTACTTGTAGGTGTTGCAGACAGTAGTTTATTGTTGCTTAATGATGTGAGCATGACAGTGTACTAATGACAGGAAAATTGTATCACAGACTGTCACTTCATAATTCACACGATTTCAGTAGCCAAGTTAGGACTGATATAAACTTATCACGAGAGAGCATACCTCTGCCTCTCGTTTGACAATTAATCGTTCTCTTATTTTCTTATCCAGTAAGCAAAGGCTGTTATATGTTTTGTGATTCTTTTATGCAGTTTCCCCATTTGCTACCATCTAATGCCTGATGTCAAGTCTACAACCAGTATCTTCCACCTTGCTAGAGCCATAAGATGTACCAGCCTACTGCACTTTTGCCTAGAACGTCAGACAGCTGCTACAGCTGTCTACAATAGATGCCATACACAGGAGCAAATATCAAGCTAGTGCAATGATGATCAAGGGCCTCTACAGCGGCATATCTTGGTAAAAATTCAGTAATCAACACGGCCAACGATTAACAGACACTCCCTACTGAAACTGTACATAAAATAACTACCCAGTACATAAAAGCAAATTCTCCCCTCAAAAAACAAACCGGCCAAATAAAAAAGAACTTTTCAGCAGCTTTGCATTCATTATAACTGCAATATATGAACTGCGAGCATTTTCACAAATCTATAACTCCCGTACCAAAAAGCTTTCTATAAAGAAAACTGAAAGGTTTATTAAAGAACATTATGTGTACAACTAGAATGAGATTTTCACTCTGCAGCGGAGTGTGCGCTGATATGAAACTTCCTGTCAGATTAAAACTGTGTGCCGGACCGAGACTCGAACTCGGGACCTTTGCCTCTCGCGGTCAAGTGCTCTACCAACTGAGCTACCCAAAATAAGGCATAACTAATAAATTGTTCCAAGGTAGAAAAGGAGATCCAACCTCACAAGTACAAATGTAACAGCAACAATCCTGATGTCGTGTAATAGTCGAAAACGTGAATAATATCAGTGAAATATTTATCTGAAAATACTTTATTAAAATCAATCTTTATTCAGTGTTAAAACGAGAAAAATAGCGATCTCAACAAACAATGTTCATGTACACAAAACGTAACATAGCAAAAGAAAAACCGGTAACAAAATGCAATATCATCCTAGGCTTCCCATGTCAAGACAGAAAGAGCAAAAACTCACTTGAGACAAAATAACTTAGAAATACAAAGAATGAAAAAATATAAAACAGTAGCAAAAGCGAGTAGATTCATAATGATGCTAGATTTGTTTACTATGTGAATAAAGTTTACGGCTATGTAGCATATTGATGTAACTTCTTTGGATAACATTTGTATCTTACTGAGATCGTGTATTTTTAGGTATCTTAATTTTTTATTGCTCTCATCAGAATCCTAACATGCCATATACACGGGCTAATTGAAATTCTGTGACGCTATCCTACATTTTTCTCGCTAATGTTGTTGTTGTTGTTGTTGTCTTCAATCCTGATATTGGTTTGATGCAGCTCTCCATGCTACTCTATCCTGTGCAAGATTCTTCATCTCCCAGTACTTACTGCAACCTACATCCGTCTGACTCTGCTTAGTGTATTCATCTCCTGGTCTCCCTCTACGATTTTTACCCTCTACGCTGCCCTCCAATGCTAAATTTGTGATCCCTTCATGCCTCAAAACATGTCCTACTAACCGGTCCCTTCTTCTTGTCAAGTTGTGCCACAACCTCCTCTTCTCCCCAATTCTATTCAATACCTCCTCATTAGTCATGTGATCTATCCATCTAATCTTCAGCATTCGTCTGTAGCACCACATTTCGAAAGCTTCTATTCTCTTCTTGTCCAGACTATTCATCGTCCATGTTTCACTTCCATACATGGCTACACTCCGTACAAATACTTTCAGAAACAACTTTCTTACACTTAAATCTATACTCGATGTTAACAAATTTCTCTTCTTCAGAAACGCTTTTCTTGCCATTCCCGTTCTACATTTTATGTCCTCTCTACTTCGACCATCATCAGTTATTTTGCTCCCCAAATAGCAAACCTCCTTTACTACTTTAAGTATCTCATGTCCTAATCTAATTCCCTGAGCACCACGCGACTTAATCCGACTACATTCCATCATCCTCGTTTATGGCTTTTGTTGATGTTCATCTTATATCCTCCTTTCAAGACACCGTCCACTCCGTTCAACTGTTCTTCCAAGTCCTTTGCTGTCTCTGACAGAATTACAATGTCATCAGTAAACCTCAATGTTTTCATTTCATCTCCATGGACTTTAATACCCACTCCGAATTTTTCTTTTGTTTCCTTTACTGCTTGCTCAATATACGGATTGAATAATTTCAGAGAGAGGCTACAACCCTTTCTCACTGCCTTCCCAACCGCTGATTCCCTTTCATGCCCCTCGACTCGTATAATGCCTTCTGGTTTCTGTACAAATTGTAAATAGCCTTTCGCTCCCTGTATTTTATCCCTGCCACCTTTAGAATTTGAAAGAGAGTATTCCAGTCAACATTGTCGAAAGCTTTCTCTAAGTCTACAAATACTAGAAATGTAGGTTTGCCTTTCCCTAATCTATTTTCTAAGATAAGTCGTAGGGTCAGTATTGCCTCACGTGTTCCAATATTTTTGCAGAATCCAAACTGATCTTCACCGAGTTTGGCTTCTACCAGTTTATCCATACGTCTGTAAAGAATTCCCGTTAGTATTTTGCAGTTGTGACTTATTAAACTGATAGTTTGGTAATTTTCACATCTGTTAACACCTGCTTTCTTTGGGATTGGAATTATTATATTCTTCTTGAAGTCTGAGGGTATTTCGCCTGTCCCATACATCTTACTCATCAGATGGTACAGTTTTGTCAGGACTGGCTCTCCCTAGGCCGACAGTAGTTCCAATGGAATGATGTCTACTCCAGGGGCCTTGTTTCGACTCAGGGCTTTCAGTGCTCTGTCAAACTCTTCACGCTGTATCATATCTCCCATTTCATCTTCATCTACATCCTCTTCCATTTCCATAATATTGTCCTCAAGTACATTGCCCTTGTATAGACCCTCTATATACTCCTTCCACCTTTCTGCTTTCCCTTCTTTGCTTAGAACTGGGTTTCCATCTGAGATCTTGATATTCATGCAAGTGGTTCTTTTTTCTCCAAAGGTCGCTTTCATTTTCCTGTAGGCAGTATCTATCTTACCTCTAGCGAGATAAGCCTCTACATCCTTACATTTGTCCTCTAGCCATCCCTGCTTAGCCATTTTGCACTTCCTGTCGATCTCATTTTTGAGACGTTTGTATTCCTTTTTGCCTGCTTCATTTACTGCGTTTTTATTTTCTCCTTTCATCAATGAAATTCAATATTTCTACTGATACCCAAGGATTTCTACTACTAGCCCTCGTCGTTTTACCTACTTGATCCTCTGCTGCCTTCACTACTTCATCCCTCAGAGCTACCCATTCTTCTTCTGCTGTATTTCTTTCCCCCATTCCTGTCAGTTGTTCCCTTACACTCCCTGAAACTCTGTACAACCTCTGTTTTAGTCAGTTTATCCAGGTCCCATCTCCTTAAATTCCCACCTTTTTGCATTTTCTTCAGTTTTAATCGACAGCTCATAACCAATAGATTGTAGTCAGAGTCCACATCTGCTCCTGGAAATGTCTTAAAATTTAAAATCTGGTTCCTAAATCTCTGTCTTAACATTATATAATCTATCTGATACCTTCTAGTATCGCCAACATTCTTCCATGTATATAACCTTCTTTTATGTTTCCTCAACCAAGTGTTAGCTATGATTAAGTTGTGCTCTGTGCAAAATTCTACCAGACGGCTTCCTCTTTCATTTCTCTCTCCCAATCCATATTCACCCACTATGTTTCCTTATCTCCCTTTTCGTACTCTCGAATTCCAGTCACCCATGACTATTAAATTTTCGTCTCCTTTCACTACCTGAATAATTTCTCTTATCTCATCATACATTTTATCAATTTCTTCATCATCTGCAGAGGGCATATAAACTTGTACTACTGCAGTAGTCTATCTTGGCGACAATAATGACTCACCATGCTGTTGGTAGTAGCTTACCCGCACTCCTATTTTTTATTCATTATTAAACCTACTCCTGCATTACCCCTATTTGATTTTGTATTTATAACCCTGTATTCACCTGACCAAAAGTCTTGTTCCTCCTGCCACCGAACTTCACTAATTCCCAGTATAACTAACTTCAACCTATCAATTTCCCTTCTTAAATTTTCTAACCTACCTGCTCGATTAATGGATCTGACATTCCACACTCCGATCCGTAGAACGCCAGGTTTCTTTCTCCTGATAACGACGTCCTCTTGAGTAGTCCCCGCCTGGAGATCCGAATGGAGGACTATTTTACCTCTGCAATATTTTACCTAAGAGGACGCCATCATCATTTAACCATACAGTAAATCTGCATGCCCTCGGGAAAAATTACGGCTGTATTTTCCTCTTGCTTTCAGCCATTCCCAGTACCAGCACAGCAAGGCCGTTTTGGTTAGTGTTGCAAGTCCAGGTCAGTCAACCATCCAGACAGTTGCCCCTGCAACTACTGAAAAGGCTGCTGCCCCTCTTCAGGAACCACACGTTTGTCTGGCCTCTCAACAGTTACCCCTCCGTTGTGGTTGCACCTACGGTACGGGCATCTGTATTGCTGAGGCACTCAAGCCTCCCCACCAACGGCAAGGTCCATGGTTCATGGGGGCAGTTTCTCCCTAAAATAAGACTAAATAGAAAGGATTGTCATCCATTACTGAACTCCATTTTGTTCGATATTATTGGATTAACGAATTATAATGGTAAAAGTGTAGATGTTACATTGTGTGCTTACGTAAAAAATGAAATAATTAACTAAAATAATTTGATTCAACATAGTAATTTCATTGAACCTTAGTTATTGATATTTAAATGAAATAATCAAGGAAATGATCCTTAGAGTTCACAGGATAAGTGAAATGAAAGTAGTGTATTATATGTTGTACTTGGGTTTCTGTATGATGTCCTTCATCGTTAAATCGGCATGCGATCTTTTTTTATCACGGTGAATTTAAGAAGCTGCTTTCAGAGATTAAATTTTTCCTTCTAAGTAACACAGAAGTCAATTAGCTTTATGTCATGTACCATCAGACAGAGCAGACGAATATACTACTACCATATGCATGACATTTTATATAGGGTGTCCCACATGAAAGAGGACCCACAAACATATGTAGTAATTTCGCTGGGACAGCATCGTGTAAAAGTATGACGTGGCAACACTGCACTGTGTAACGTCGTATGACGCAACAGTGTGTTGCAGCGCGTCGCTGTGGCTGGAGCTCAGTGTTTAGCGACAATTTATCGCTGTTCTGTCGAAGAGCGCGTGTTTCTTGTGAAGCAATATTGGATTACTGGTTCCATTAAGACATGTCAGCGAAATGTGTGTTGAACGGTTTGGTGACCAACATATACCATCTAATGCTACATACAAAACTCAGTGACCAAGATGGAGAGCAGTGCAACGGTACTGAATCTTCACGACGGTGAACGGTCGCCATTATCGGAAGACAAAGTGACCAACGTGAAACAACGATTGTTGGTCTCTCCTGTGAAGCCTGTTTGATGATTATATCAGGAATGTGGAATGTCAGTGGCACATGGCACAGAGCTGCAAAGAAATTTGGCATGTACCAATACATATTTACGGGTATTCAGGAACTGAATGCCAATGATAAAGACAAACGTATGACATTTTGCCATTGGTTTCTGCCATTTATTTCTCAGGAGCCACGAATATTGTAGTATATATGGTCCAGCGATGAGGCTTGGTTCCAACCTCTGGCTACGTAAACTCTCAAAAATGTGTGAGTGGAACCTTATCGGACTTAACTGCTAAGGTCATCAGTCCCTAAGCTTACACACTACTTAACCTAAATTTTCCTAAGGACAAACACACACACACCCATGCCCGAGGGAGGACTCGAACCTCCGCCGGAACCAGCTCCACAGCCCATGACTGCAGCGCCCCGACCGCTCGGTTAATCCATCACGGCCGTAAACTCTCAGAATATATGTTTGTTGTGTAATGAGAATCCACCATGCACTGGTCGAGTACCACTGCATTCGCAAAAGATTGGCGTGTTCTGTGCAATATCATATCGTCGCATCTTCGGACCAGTTTTTTTCGAGGCTACTGTGACCAGTGCAGTTTACATCGAAATGTTTTGGTGATTTGTGAACCAGTTGGATGATGGATAACTTACTCTCGACTGGTGCCAATAGGATGGTGCCACATGCCATACGTCTCGTGTGACCATGGCTGAGGTCGAATCATTTTTCACCAGCAGAATGATTTCGAAAAGGCTGTGGCCCCGAAGGTCACCTGATTTAACACCAGCTGACTTTCCTCTGGGGTGGACTAAAAGCCAAGATCTACAGGAGAAAACCACACAACTTAGAAGATTTACGAGAGAACATCATCTGTGAAATCTAGGCAGTGACACCAGGGGTTCCGGCCTCAACATTCGAGAATCTGCAACATCGTGTTCAACTATGTTTACGAGGGGGTCACTTCCAGCACCTTTTGTGCTTCGCCTTTATTTCCTAACAGATAAGATACAACACGTTCATTTCATTTCCTGTAAGCGTAATTCAAGCAAATGTTCGTTTGTGGGGCCTCTTTCGAGTGGGACACTCTACACTATGTAAAATCGGATATGTATTTTGAAAATAAAGGTTCTGTAGGCCCACTCCTATGGATAACTTAAAATTTACTCAAGTATCACTCTTTATTCGCGTAGAAGATACATTCTTGTGGAATAAGATGAATGTTTGTGAAACTTGCTGTATGTTACGCATTTCAAGGAATCATTGCTTATGAGCAACGTCGTATGTTTTTTAATAAATAAAATGATACGGAAATTAATACTTTAATACATTGAGAAAGCACTATTTACTTGTACAAATTACTGAAACGCTGCCCTTTTAAAATTTTAAACGGGTGCCAAATAAATTTTAAGTTCAATGTTTCGTAAGTAACATATAACAATGAAGACTTTCTTTTACATTTCAGGTACTAACGTGAGAGACTTTACCACTAGAGTACTTACTCTTCAGTGTTGTTGCGAATGTGAGTAGTTTCTGCAAATACATTAGCTCTATAAATACTCTCAAAAGTAGGCGATGAGTTTCAGTTTTCTGCATACTGGTAATGTGTGTCCTAGAGAGTTCACATTTCGACTTTATGCGCGAAAACATTCTGTTTTTAAACTCATTGGTTGCCTCGCAAAAACTCGATGAACTAAAACAAACAAAAAAAGAAAGAAATAATATTTAGTTTAGTAACATAACGATGTATGTAATACTTTTGTAGTAAAGAAGTTGCAATTTTCTGAATAAAATTTTTTATGTACAACGATATGAGTTCCGGTAACACTACTCTTTTCTTGATTTACAGAATCATTAAAAAATATATAGAGAAATTGTAATGCTGAGATTAACTTCCACGTTCTATTACGCTGTTTGCAGATCGTTATCATTTATCTTTTTTTAAAAAAAGGAAACGTACGACTGCTGTTATTCTTGTGTACTACAAGACTAGTGTAGATTCATTTTGTGTGCCTAGATTCCTTTGTGCTACAGTGGAAGTGTTGCTCACGTGAAAGCATTTTTTTGCAAAGATATTTTCTTTGAGACGTCTGGCCGTCACACTGGACGGCAGATGTCGGCTGCTCGACATAACGATGAGGAAATTAGTGTAGGATTCTCCAGGCCTATGAGCGGCTGGCAGCGCTTGTGTCAAACCCAGCAGTTGATCGGCAGACACGAACAGTCCGCGACTGTGGTAGGGTTTTCTGGGTTGTACTCAGGCGTATAGTAGTCGGGTCTTGGTGGCGACGGTGGAGGTGGCGGCTTTGGCGGAGGCCAAGGAGGTCGCTTGGGCACGTGTTACCTCTAGGCGGCTCTTGTGACTCGCCAGCAGCTACTCCTTCACCTGTGCCTCAAAAGCCAAGTCCGACTCATCCGGCATCTTCTTTGTGTCAGAGTGGACGCTGTTCACATCCCTGCTTCCGCGAGGCAGCGACGTCTCTGCCTGCAGACGAAATCCATACAGTTCCTTAGTTACTTAGCTACTCGTTCCATGCACGACTTTGTACCGTATACCCTGAAACGTCGCCTTAGAAAAATTTATGAATGATTGTGCTGATAAACCTCTTACATTGCATGATTTTCAAACAGCTGAGCAAAACTGAACGTACTCAGACATTACTCTCTTTACTTATTCTGATCAACACTAAACTGACACACAATATTTTTAGCGCAACGTAATCTGACTTTCAAAAATCCCTACAAAAGAATGGCCCTGACTAACATTAACCTGTAAGTTTCACAAATCACATACCTCACAAAAATCTTCGTTAATCGAACAACTGCAATACAGCGAGCGCCACTAGTGCCAACTAAATAAAATATTCAAACTAGTGAAGTCATTAACTACTGATAGGCATAGTTAGCATATGAAAGATTTTGATAGAGAACAAACAATGTATTTACCTCAATAGTGTTCAAAAGTGATAATATATATATATATATATATATATATATATATCAGTCCATGATATCCAATATTAAAAATTTACTCTTTCTGGTGGACACACGTCCCGATCGTCCGCTCTCAAAATTCCGCCATCTCTCTCCCCACATCCACCACTGCTGGCGGCTCACCTCCAACTGCGCAACGCCTCGCGCTGTTAACAGCCAACTACCCAACGCTACAATGGCGAGTATTAAAACAATGCCAACCAGCCACAGACTGCACACAGCACAGCCTGTGATTTTCATACAGTGCGCTACGTGGCGTTACGAATATAAAAACTTAAACAGCCTACTTACAACCCTAAAGACGTGGCCTGAATCAGGTTACAGAATATTAACTTAATTAGAACTTGAGTATGGTTGCGTGTTAACAACTTACATGTGAATTAAGAAACAGTCAAGGTTGCTTAGTTTAGTGAGACAACTAAGAAGGGGAGGCCAAGAAGTTCGGATCAAGGATTTTTTACAAATTTGTACACTTTTAGTGGCCCATTAGGGCAACATAACGTGCAAGTAGTAAAGCGCAAGAGATGTTTTACGCGTCAGTTGTCTATCAGCGCGTTGCGGCCGTCAGCAAGAGATAGAGACTGTCATGTGTTAGCTCTCAAGCTCTTGGTTTTTTGTTTTTTTAAATTTATATTTTCTTCAAAACTAGTCATATTTTTTATTTCACATATTTTATATTCGGAAGGTAATATGATGTAAAGCCACGTATTTGCATGAACGTTTATTTATTTTATAATGTAAGTTGATTGTTCGCTTATTTTCATTATCACGACACGTATTCTATTTCTGGCCACAACTAAACGAGACTGTGCGTAAAGTTTGCCGGTCAGGATTTCTGAAATCTCTTATACGTGCAGTCGGGTAAGGTACTGAGAACAGCTTTGCACCTGGACACTTCGATCGGCAGACATAGGTTTCAAGGACTAGAGACATAAGTAACTTTTTCAATAGTAGAGCGAGTTAAAATATGCCAAAATATAATAGTAATGTGCGATTAATCGTTTGATGTGCTTTCTTTGTTACCAGTTGCAGGATACTATTTTTCATATATGAACACGACAAACGTAAATTAAAAGGGCATCTCCTAAATTGAGTGAGTGCAGTTTTCCCGCATTCACGGGGAATCCTCAGAGTTTCTAAGGAAAAACAAAGCTCGTTGACTGTTTGAAATATTTCTCTTTGCAAACCAAGCGTAACGCAACAATTTCGTAGATAACAGTGCCGAAAATTGGAGATGTACGATAGAGTATATTTTAACAGCATCTGCACTACAAGCAATTTTCCGTTCGTTACCACTCAAATATGAACAAGATTAAAGGCACCTGATAAAGAATTTTTAACTTGTGTACAAAAATAAAAGTTGCTTATTATTTGTTGTAATACTAAATACTAGTAACACGGGAAATAACATTTTAAATTCAATAAAAGTTGGTACAAGAACATATCTCTTCATCATATTACGTTTCAAACTGAATATGTACGAAATAATATGACTAGTGTTGATAAAAAATATTGATTAAGAAAATAAGACGAACGGTACTCGATCCAGCGATCTACCGATTACGGAGTTTGAACGCTAATCACATGACCGTCACTAAGTCATGCGCAAGGTCGTAACGTACCGCTACACCAGTGACGTAAAAGTCTTCTCTTTCGATTTTCTCGAAATCGCCTTACTACTTCCACATCACATTGTCGTAATGGACTATTAAATTTGAAGTAAATCCGTGATCCGAACGTCGTGTCCTCTCCTTGTATGTAATTCATTTGTAGCAAACAAGCTAAAGGTTCTGAATAAAAAAAAATGTCACGTTGGAAACACCATCAGTCATCTACGTCAGCTCTTGGCCTGGATGTTGAGTTGTCCTCATCATCATTTCATCACTACCGACATGCAAGTCGCCCAAAGTGAAGTCACCTGAAATAGGTCTTGAAACTCGGCGACCGACATTCCCAGTATGGGGTCTCCCAACCATCAATGCGACATGATCATTTCATTAACTCACGAGGTGACTTTTCCGTAACCTATACAACATGATGTAGTCTCTGAGACTCCTACGTTCAAACCGATATCTAAAGTGTAAATAATTTGAAAATTGTAATTAAGCAGTTCAACATTCATTTTACAATTGTTTAATCATTGCCTACATGTTACTTGTTCATTTTCTTGCACTAAGTAAATCACATTGCATTTTAACGAAGTGTTAGAGGATCATAGTATTTATGCTGAAAGTAAATCCTCGCACTCAGGATACAATCTTGGACATGTGAATTTTACTAGATAGGTACAAAAGTCAGTGTGTAAAATTGTTATTCTGTGCTGAGATCTACACTTTTCTTTATGAAAACACATAACAAAACTGATTTCAACTAATACTTTAGTACTTTCATCATCGAAGCAGAAAGGTGCCCATTTCCATTGTCCTAAAGCTCTTCCGAGACTTCTTTAACAAAATTATTATCACTGGGTATTGCAATATCGTCGCCTTTTTGGTCAATGTCTTGATGTATATTGCTGACGTGTTCCTCCGTCCATCGACTAACATTTTCATCAAATTTAGGGTCGTTAAATTTGACACGTTCCTGCCAACAATTTTCTGCTGTATTGAAGGAAACAAGTCCGAAATTCATGTGGTACGATCTGTATAAAACTTCAGCGAATGTCAATGATACACAAAGAAGGTGATAATGCAACCGACAATGTAACACTGAACGGCTGGCCGCTTAAGGAGAGTAGGGTGGATGTAGAAGCATTCCGCTAGAAATGACCGAAGAGGGAGCTCGAAAATTCCCTCGTTGTCTGAGTGACCGCACCTTGGGGATACTAAAGAATATTGTTTCTTTGTTTTGCTATTATAATTATAGATGTCACTATTATTTTCGGAAATATATTGGAATATTTACAACAGATTTCACTAGAATAAATAGCTAGTGTTTCGTTGCAGTTGAAATATCAATCACCATAAACAGTTATCTGCTACATGGTTGAGTATAAACACAACATATTAGTATTATGGTGCTTTTTTTCTTAAAGTGACTTTCTCGAAATAAATTCCGTACTGATAAAAATCAGGCAACTTTTTTAACTTACTGATTTGTCTCTCTTCAAGTTGACAGCGCTAACAGTTACAAAGTCCATATGTGAATGTAAACAAGAGTTATCACTCGCAGTCTCTAGCTAAGGGAACAAGTAAGTACTTACACTATGGCTGACAGAGAACTGGCCGATATGTAGTGTCATTGCTACAAGAAAACACTAGCTGCCAGACAGCGCTACCAACACCTAATTTTATAACCTTTTGATTCTGTAATCGAATAATGATGCTATAATGAAACTTGTACTAGCGTCTACATTTTATAATAAGCAAGAAACTATGTTCAACTTCACTAAGATGCGGACACTCTAATATACGTTCTTGAAGTGAAATGCAGTATGAGACCAAGGTCCAGCAGACGTGAGAAACAGAGAACAAAAAATTACAGTCTAAATACAACTCAAGGTCTTGGATTATTTCACGCTATCTTACAACCGCTGCTTCTGGTTTCGTATGTGGTTCCTCATCCTGGTTTACCCTCATGAATACCGATTAATGCTAATCTCATTTTAAGCGAATAGTTAATCCCGACTGTTTTAAATTAGGTTTAACACTAAACTTTCAAGTTCGATCTTAACCATGTACAGTATTCTTTTGTAATTTGGGTCTGGACCTCAGGGCACTTTTCGATTACGCTTATAAATATTAATGAACGCTTGTTACCTATTTTAATGTAATATTTAATTTTAACTGTTTCATTTCATGCGTTTTGTAATACCTTCCCTGATTTCAAATGTGCTTTCTTGCCCTCCGTATTTATACTTTAAGGCTACCAATTATTTCTTTTTGTACACATGAATATTTGAAACCGTTTGAAATTCCTGTCGTCAACAAGCATTAATGTTTTTAGTTGCTGATTGTATGTAAAGTGTTTCCCTATTCGCTAAAGTGCTAGTTTTATCACCCCGGACTCAAGCAACAAATTAGTGAACGTGTGTTATGATGTACAGATATTATACATATTTAGTTGTTCTATTACATTTCCATGGAAATATTGTAATTTATATTTAATCTGAATAAGTGTTTCTCTTATATGAAGCACTTAAGCAGAGAGCTATCTTGCTCGATGTTTCATAGCGTGTGTAGCACCTAGACCTCAAGATACTTTTGCATTGTATTTGTTCTCTGTTTCTCGCGTTTCACGGACCTTGGTCCTCGAACACACTTTTATTCAGGAATACAAGAAATTTCAATTACAGCTGCGAAAGACTGGCAACATAAATCAAACAACATTCTACAGACAGTGACCCTAACCGAGAGACTACGAGATGCGGAGAAGGCGACAGTACACTTTGCCGCATTATACAGAATAAGGATCGTGGCGGCTCTTGTGACAAGTAAAGAAACACTGCGTACGGTTTGTCCTAGCGGCGTCGGCCACTGTGGCCGAGCGATTCTAGGCCTTTCAGTCCGGAACCGCGCTGTTGCTACGGTCGCAGGTTCGAATCCTGCCTCAGGCATCGATATGTGTGATGTCCTTAGGTTAGTTAGCTTTACGAAGTTATAAGTCTAGGGAAATCATGATCTCAGGTGTCAAGTCCCATAGTGCGTAGAGCCATTTGAACCATTTTTTGTCCTAACGGCGTCGCGGTTGTTACACAAGGAGCTGTAAAATTTTCAAGAGGTAGCGTTGACGTCAGTAAATTTTTGTTTCTCTTTTTCTGTCGCTACATTACTATAATGTCCTCTTCACCATTTACAGCTCCCACATCAGTAAGCTGCTATTTCGTGAAAGACTTTTAGTTAGTTGCATTTTCCATAACTCATTTGAACGATTATTTTATGGAAATAATGTGGAACGAGTAGGTTTACAGGATATGCATAAACATGATTAGCGTTAACGTTAATGAATACATTATATTTTTAGTCCTACCTGTGCATCTTTCTATTTTTCCTGCCTACCAGTTTTATAAGTGGAAATTCGTCATTGGAATAGATGGAGCTGACTAGGAGAAATGATTTTATTTTAAATTTTATTTAAAAATTGCTTTGCGATCTGTCAGACGGTTTATTTGGCAAAAGACCTAAATGTTTATTATTGCTGAGTGAACTTGCGTCGAGCCACTGATAGCTTTAAAATGGATAATAAAGGTAATTTTATCGATCTAGATATGTACACCACTGTTCTTCTCAAACTGAGATGGGTTATTTACGATGAATTTCATTAGCGAATATATGAGCAGTTGAAACGCCTAGCTCCTTGAAGAGGGTTGCGTCCGTGGGTGAACACCACATGTTATTCTTACTAGTCGCTTTTGTGCAAGCAGTACTTCCTTTCTAAGTGATGAGTTACCCCACAAAATTATTCTGTACGACATTACTGGGTGGAAATGTACTAAATATGTCAGGAGGTTGATACGTTTGTTTCCAAGATTAACAAATATAAGAAGACGAAAAACAGCTGTGCTTATTGGTATGAGAGGATCAGTAGTATCCTTCTTACCGTTCAAGTTTTCATCAGTACGTGTACCCAGAAATTTGGAGCAATCTGCCCAACTTATTTACTCCTGCTAATGTGCAACATCAATTGTTGATACGACTCTGTTTGTTGTCAGAACTGAAAACAGTGTTTTTTCTCAAAATTTGTGGAGAATCTATTTTCAGAGAATCACAAATTCTTTTGAAAATATTATTGGCCGCCTATTCTGTTCCTTTCTCTGTAAGGGGATTTATTATAACACTAGTATTGACTGCAAAAAGTACCAGTTTTGCTCGTCGAATGTTAAGTGGAGAGTCTTTCACATATGTAAGGAATAGGAGTGGACGTAAAATTGTGCAACTCGCTTCCAGGTGTCAGGTATGTGTAGAATAACACGAATTTCGTAAAATGTAGGTAGTGCCAGACACGAAGCAAATCAAAACTATAAAAGCACGTTATTCTCTAACACTACTCGGAAAGCAACACTATAAGGAAATTATTTAAAACACTGGATCCAAGAAAACACGTAATGATTAATGGCGAGCAGAAGATAACTCTATCTTGTAAACACACCATTGATTTTCATTTAAACGCGAAATTTACAAAAAATTTAACAAACCCGGTATTTATAACATATGTGTCAAACATGACACAATTCAGAAACTGTGGAGAGCACTGTATTCAAAACAACTTAAAAATACTACGCCAGTGCTCTTGTTTATGTCTGAGTGGTACAATGTGTCTGGCTGCCACGACGGGCAGCTTCTCCACAATGGGTGTTGGTAAACAAGGGCCATCATGAGAAATCACACATCTGTAATGTAAAAGGAAACGTTGTCCATTATAAGTAGTATATTTATATTATTTACTTGCTGTGATATGGGTCGGTTTTGGCTGCATCATCATTATCAAGCAAACATACATTAACAGTATGCACAATATCACACAATACGTGGCATACAAATCAAATTTTGGATCAACTTGTGGGGCAATACATGAATGTTAAGACCGCAACACTTGTGGTCTGCACATGATATTCAGTTACTCATAATAAAACAACTGTATCCAAAAAGGAAAAGTTTAGACATTGAATAACTGTAGAAAGACTAGTTGACGCTGGTACTGGGAAATAAGTCAGAGAAGTAATTATAGAGGCTAGGTATGACACTGGGGCAAATGAAGATTATTATCACGCAGTACAGCAATTATTACGTTGATTAGTTAATAACCTAACTGAATACGAAAAGAAGAGAGAAAGTGGAAAGAACAGGTGGGAGAAAGTTGGAAGAAGAGGTATTGTGAAAATAGATAATGACGTTGAAAGTAATGTTGATAGTTACAGCGATGCAGAAGATAATCTGAGTAAAACCAGTGATCAAAGTAAAGATAGAAGTAGGGATGATGATAGGATTGACGTACTGTGTGTTGTCATTAAAATGGAGATGTGTGGTGGATTTACCAATAACATAATAATTGCAAGTTAATGCTCCAACTCAGGATGACTAATTGATTACAGGGAACAGCTTATCAAATACAAAGGGATGGAGAAAAATAAATGTAAGTGATCCAGTAATTTTGGTGGATTTGCCAGTAACATAAGAATTGCAAGTTAATGCTCCATCTCAGGATGAGAAATTGATGACAAGGAACAGTTTATCAAATACAAAGGGATAGAGAAAAATAAATGTAAATGAGCCAGGAATAGACCAAGAGGCATAAAGTAGTAGGACAGTGCTAGCAGAAAACAGATAGGAAATGCTAATGAATATGTAACTCTTAAACACTAATTAGAAAAAACAGATAATGATGCTAATGGAGAAGGACATAACTCTTTATACATAAGAATGGGTATAGTGGTAATAGCAGCAGGTCCAACGTAGCAAATACGAGCACAAAGTGTCTGCCTTAGATCAATTTGATATAGGAGATTGGAAGGAAAACACTCCTTAAGAAGAGCTGGTAATGGAAAGAAGGGATGATATGCGATTGCACTACTGAAGCCATAGTAAATGACCAATTAAGCGAAGAGGACAAGGTGCCTTTGATTAGGATTGGACATTCTTTGATCAAAATTGAATTCTATTATACAAAGAATGTGTCTTATTAGACAACAGGTACTGCAGAAGTTTTTCGCAGTGACTGAAGAAGTAAGATAAAAATTAGAGAACTACCTGGAGCAGGATTAAGAAAGAAGGTTCTCTGGGTAAACTGATTAAGTCTATTAGAAAACAAGTGTTTTTGTCTTTCATTATTAATGTCTGTAACTTAGAAAGTATGACTGGTTGTATGAAACTTGAGTGTGAATGTTCTTTGCGGATCTCACTGGAGGAATGTGATCATAGACAGATCGCATTTAAATAGGTAGGTGTTGAAAAGATTGCTAATTTTACTAGATATTCTATAAATAAGGTAGAATCCTTAGATTACTTAAAAATAATAGAGGTAACCCTTCAGTGATTATTGTAGAGATTTGAATGAAAGCTAATTTGTAGGAAATACGTATGTTTATCCAGAGGACGAAAAAATATTTTGAGGAAATATAGAAGAAACCATTCAGATAATTGTGGAGACTACACTAACTGTTGGTGAAAACTTAATGGTTTTTCTCGGAGGAAGTAGTAAAAGTGACTGATTTCTAGTGCAGGTTAAACATCAAACCACGTAATCTATTTTATTAGAAACGATACCAATAGCAAAATGAAAGGCTACAACTGCAGAATTTAATAGGCTATAGGAGATTTGAACAATAGAGAGGAGTAACAGTTAGTAAAATCTTATAACGTGTGTTGTGAAGAAAGACTGGGGGGACTCAGAGAAAACTATATCCTAAGATTGACAGACCAAGTGATAAACCAGCTAGCTTGGAGGAAATGGTCCAGCGTCTTAATGTGTTAAATGCATGAGTAGGTTGTATTTGACAGCTGGATACTGGCGGATACTGTTGGCTAAGGAAACGTTACCAATATTGTGCAGTACCTTTTTGTTTGAATATATTAGTGCCTATATTAATGCGTGACTTGAATAAGGTTTTGGAAAAAAGATGTGGGTAGCAAAGTAACAGTGTACATGGGTGATATCCTAATAGATACGAGAAACTGTGGTAACAACTACAACTTACTGAGATATATTCCTCAGACCCTTTGCAGAACAGGTACGATATTACATTTGAAGAAAACTGAATATTTGAGAAAGAAAATCATGTTTTCGGAATATTTTATCACAAGGGAGCAAGTTAGGAAAGACGCAGAAAAAGAAAAGGCAGTCTGCGAATTCCCACGCCCAGAATATACATAACAATTAAGGCACTCATTAGATTATGAGGACTCTATCAGAAACTGGTATCAAATCAGTCTTTTAACACCCAGACTCTTAATGAAAGGTTAAAGGAGGACAAAATATATTTTTGGACGAAACAGTGTCAGGAAGTATCTCTGAAACTAAAGTTAGCACTTAGTGGACACAGTATTTCAAGTCACCCAGATTAAGGATAACCATTTTTCGTCAAAACTTACGGCAGTGCATATGGATTAGGAGCACATGTGTTTCAATTAACTACTTGTGATGAACTAAAGGAATGCTGAGTATCAAAATTTCATTGTATCCGAGATGGAAGCTTTAGCTGTTATTTGGCCATTCAAAAAATTCTATAATTTTTATGTAGAGACATGGTAATGATTTATACCAAGCAAAAAGCTTTGATCTTCCTTACGAAATGCTGGTTTATGCACGGCGCACGTACTAGGTGTATACTGTAGTAAACAAATCGTTGTCAGATGTTTTATCAAGGTTACTTATACGGATTATGCCTTGTGAAGGATGCAGGAGAATGTATTGTGTAGAAGGAGTTGATCGACAGAAAGAGATTAAATGCATTTGTAAAAATTCAAGAATGGAAACAACTACACAAGATTTCTGAGGCTCGGTAAACTGGAGCTGGGCAAAGACGATAAATTAGAATTTCAAAGTATTATTCTGTTTCTGTTAGGTTACTATTCAGAAAGAAGGATGAAACAACAGATTCCAGTCGTCACACAATTATCTTAATTGGCTGTATGTATTTGAGTTATGGCTATTTTTGTCCCAAAAGGTGTTCAGAAAAATTAATGGAGTCAGTCACTTTCAGTAACATGTAGAGGAGAGCACATAATTCCAGAAAGTCCCATATCCTGCTTCTGAAAGCTAAATTAATTAACAGAAATACTAGGCGTCCCATGAAGTCCCTATTGCCCAATGGTATACTAGAATTAGTAGGTATGGATTACTTTGAGCCATTGTCTCGAAGATTTGGAACATTCGTTATATCTTAGAAACCACTGATGTGTGTTCCAAACGAATTAAGTTGTATCCCTCGAGAAAAGCCACTGGCAACGCTGTGTTTAACATAACGATTAAATATTATTTTGGAAAAGTGGACAAACCGAAGGCAATTTTATCAATAATAGTCTGCAATTTATTTCCAAGACATTAAAACCAGTATGCACAATCAGAAAACTGAATGAAGCTTTTAGCCTCTTATCGTGCAGATAGTAACCTGTCTGAGCACTATATGAGGCAGACAGAGAGAAGTTGGTGAACATTCTGCCACGTTTAGCGCAGTAGTGTGAGAAAATGTGTATTTCATTTTAGAAACATACTGAACAATCTTGGGCATGAAAGTACCGGATTTGGACCCATTGAGATCGTGAAAGGAACAGAACCGAACATTAAACAACAACATGTCAAATTTCGTCCAGGGCTGACATCTCACCAAAAGAGACGATATGATTAATCAGGGAATGTATGGAAAAGCAATTACCCCATAAAAAAACTTAGACTCGTGAGGGTACAGAGAGGAGATTTCGGTTTTGTCAAATTTCCTGAGAAGTTAAAAGGAATCACCTCTTATATTTACAGATTTTTCCATACGTAAGTTAAAGCCCTTTGCGGTGGCTAAATTACCTAATCCCAATGACTATTACTCGACCTTTCCTAAATTGAAAAGGAAATATGGAATGAAACTGTACAAGAAACGGATGACTGAAACAAATTTGTTAATACGAAGAGGCTCTGTAACTGTTAAAATAGGATGAAATATAGTGAAGACTTCCATAATTCAAAGAAAGGTTTCAGGACAGTCTTCTGAGAATAAGTTTATCAATGTCCACTTACAAAAAATATAAATAGGACAGCCATCAGTCTGTGACTTATACGTATACGACAGTTGGTATTTCTTATGCCACAGGAACTGTGATAAAAAGTTTTTAGCACCTGCGGTAGGCTGAGTTTGATAAGTTTCCAATTTATATGACAGACTTACGTGCCAGTCGTGTCTGAGAAGCGCATACGCTAGCCGAATACTAATTTCTCCAAGTTCCAAATTCTTTGTATAAGAATAAATTGTAATGATTTTATATTGCTTACACGACGTTGCTTATTATATGTATTGTGTATGAGGTGGAACTATGGGCCGCATGGAAAAAGGGTGACCCGGCTGAGTCACGCAATTTGACTCTTAGTCCGATCAGGAGGTGTGGTCATTAACTGCACGCGTTGGTCACGTAGGCTGACGTGAGGATCAATGAACCATAGTTGACGGAATGTATCTGGAACATCTTCGATGATTAGAAAGTTAGTAGATTACAATACAATTAAATTCTTAGCTTTAATTCAGCATCAGCGGTGAACGTCGATCTTGACTTTGTACAATAATATTTACAAGTGCAGGTCTTAGCTACTGACCTAGCAGAAGGCTACGCTAACTAGCGTCTCTGCAAATGAGATTTCTGAATACATAACAAGTGAACCATTCCTATTAAAATCGGCTGTAGAACTATGTAGTGTGCTAGCTTGTCACGTGAGACCAGCCGAGTGGCTGCGCTCGGTCTGCAAGCGTCGACAGTGGCGACTCCCGGGTCCGATGTGTACTGACGGACCGGAGCCGATTTGAAGCCTACAACCTAGCAAGTGTGGTGCCTTGCGGTGACACCACAATGTGAGACTGTGCTGACACTTAATGTATTCGAATTATTTACGTGAAAATTCATAAATACGTTTAAACAAAACATACCTTATTTACATTATAATCATTCTTATTTATGTCTACGTATTTATTTCTCAACATGGTCATCCTGGCGACGAACACATATCTCCCAACGAGAGACCGGTCTGTTGATACCGTCACTGTATAGTGTTTGACTCTGTTGTGGAACCATAAGCTCATTCCTTCTCTCACCGCTCCCCCACTATCAAAATGAAGTCTTCGAATGTGTTCTTTGGTTTTGGGAACAGATGAAAATCGCAGGGGGCCAAGTCGGGATTGTATGGAGGATGATCGATGACACTGAACCCGGGGCATCACATTCTTGCAGAAGTGTCATCGCTCCTGTGTCATCTGACATTGTCACGCTGAATGAGAGGGTGCTCCATTCGTGGGCGAAATCTTTAAAATACGTGCTTTAAAAAATTCGATTAAAGCACCCTCTTCTTCGCGCATCACATAATTCTAGGAACTCACCACAATGTTGCACGGTGCAATTCAGAGCCCTCTAGCAGCAGAGGGTTCCAACTTGCGACAGCGGCGCAGGAAAGTGAATCGAGTAATATACGTGACATTTAATACCTCAAAAGATATTGACAACAGATTACTTCTCAGCACGCTCTCGTAAGCATGTGCCTGATAAGGTGAAAATGTAAATTTAAGAATAAGAATAAACTGTATGGTATTACCTGATTGCTACATACTGAGAATCTTAGATGTTTTTACCATAACGCTACATGAAGATAGCAAAATTTTACTACATATTAATCGTTACGAAGTTATTAGAATTCAGTGTCACATTCGCATTAATTAGGAACTGAGTAGATTGCTTTTGTTGATCATACGTATAGGATATAGAGCACTTGTCGATATATCTTTAAAAGAAGAACTGATAATGGGTGATGACATATAAAAATGGTTTTTGAGTTAATTAGCTGAAACATATCTAACAGCAGGTGATTACAATTTTTGTGTAGATGAATTGGAAGAGGTTATTGGTTTTATTAGTACTGTGAATAATTACCGTTTGGTTAGAATGGTCCGGAATCTATTTTCAATGCACAATATCAATCTATACACTATGATAAGACTTTTGTAACAGTTTTACATGATGGTAAAGCAATCTCTTCATGTAATATATGATAGCCATTGCGAAAAGGAGGGGAATGAGTAACGAGATACTTTTTACCACCTTAACAATGCCTAAAATGTATTTTTCGTTTTTAATACGCATAAGCAGCGAATTACTTTGTGACTATAAAGATGCACTGTGCAACTTTTTGAATCAAATAAGTTCGAACCATCTAGAGATACATACATTACCTAACTGAGCTAGGAAGCACCTGTGGTGTGAGTCTTTGTGTGCTGGTGCCATGGGTCGCTGTTTCTGTAATTGATTAGTTGGCGACATGGATTACATGTGTAAATAGTGAAACGAATGTTGTTTTATGCTTATCGTTACGCTAAAATCTATTTTTCTTAACTGTGAGATGAATTAGTGCTTCGCAGTATGTTTAGCATAAACAATGTTACTGTAAAGACAGCTAAGTGTAGCTTATAGAAAGACAGAGAGGAGAGAGAAAGCAGTGCCGATAGGTTGGTCGAAACTGTTTGTAAACCAAAGATATGTTAGCAATTGGGGGATTCCCTGAAGACAAGTGGTGTCTCTCTACATCACTTTGCCAGGAAGAATTCTTTGTGCCAGTTCCTGGCAAGCGTCATGGAGACTTCTGCGGTTATGTGACGAAGTGTTGCTTGTCTGTTAGCACTGACAACTCTAAGGAAATGCTGGTGCTCTCGGTCCTTAAGTGAAGGACTTTGGCAGCAGCGTTGTGGATGGTCAGAGATAACGCAAGGAATTTAGTATTCCCGACACAGTCTTGACACTGTGGGTCTTGGAGTACTGAATTCCCTAACGATTTCCAAATCGGAATGTACCATGCGTCCAATTATAGCCACCATTCCGCGTTCAAAATCCGTTAATTACCATCATGCGGCCATCATCACGTCATAAACCTTCGCATAAGAATTAGATGTTTGTAAATGACACATCTGTCAACGTATTTCCCTTTTATACATTGCGTACGCGATTTTACCGCCATCTGCATATGTGCATTTCGCTATGCCATAACTTTTGTCACCTTAGTGTCGTCGTGTTTTCCTACGATTATTTCATAGCTAACTTCCGTCTGTGAGTGTGTTTCTGTGTGTGTGTGTGTGTGTGTGTGTGTGTGTGTTTGTGTGTGTGTGTGTGTTTGTGTGTGCGTGCCAGTTGGCAGTGCTATCAAAAACAGTGTCTCTTCCATGTGGTATTCATCCCTACAACCAGACATCTCATAACGCAAGCATTCACATTTTTCTTTCCCTCTCCTCCACTCCCAGTTGTTTTTCAATGCAAATTTAATAATTGTGGGAGCTTGAATACATGGGAGCTTGAATACATTGTATTACTGTAAGATACATATTACAGAACAGTATTTCTGTTCGATGCCTTATGGTCGGATCAAAGTCATTCCTAATTAGGAACAAACAACATAAGTAATGCAGTGGAATCGAATGTGCTGTTGTTGCTGCTGATGTCTATGATGACACTTTTCAACAACAGCCGATGACTCAACATTGTTCATCTTACTTTTCATGGAAGTGCAGCTCGTATGCACAAACATAAAAAGTCTACATAATTGTTGTGGCTACTTTGTTCTCAAACGCACATTCTTCATCATGTTCAAAGGCAAGGTTTCCTTTTATTGTTGATAAGTGCGAAAGCTGTTTGTGAAAAACACTAACAACTTTTATATAAGCTCAAAGACGTATTGAAGCGATCTTTGTTATATTTTTGTTGTATGCTTTTTAACGTTATCTTTTTTGAGGAAGCTGCGTTTTCTAGCGCTACAGTATGTGGTAAACTGGTTTTATTTTATTTAGTACAACATCCCTCTGTTTCAAGTTACAAATCAACCGTTTTCGAGTAAAACCTGAATCAAACACTAACAATTTCAGTTCTGCTATAAATACTATTTGTTGTTGCTGTTGTGGTCTTCAGTCCTCAGATTGGTTTGATGCAGCTCTCCATGCTAATCTATCCTGTGCAAGCTTCTTCATCTCCCAGTACCTACTGCAACCTACATCCTTCTTAATCTGCTTAGTGTATTCATCTCTTGGTCTCCCTCTACGATTTTTACACTCCACGCTGCCCTCCAATGCTAAATGTGTGATCCCTTAATGCCTCAGGGCATGTCCTACCAGCCGATCCCTTCTTCTAGTCAAGTTGTGCCACAAACTTCTCTTCTCCCCAATGCTATTCAATACCTTCTCATTAGTTACGTGATCTACCCACCTAATGTTCAACATTCTTCTGTAGCACCACATTTCGAAAGCTTCTATTATCTTCTTGTCCAAACTATTTATTGTCCATGTTTCACTTTCATACATGGCTACACTCCATACAAATACTTTCAGAAACGACTTCCTGACACTTAAATCTATACTTGATGTCTTCTTCAGAAACGCTTTCCTTGCCATTGCCAGTCTACATTTTATATCCTCTCTATTTCGACCATCATCAGTTATTTTGCTCCCCAAATAGCAAAACTCCTTTACTACTTTAAGTGCCTCATTTCCTAATCTAATACCCTCAGCATCACCCGACGTAATTCGACTACATTCCATTATCCTTGTTTTGCTTTTGTTGATGTTCATCTTATATCCTCCTTTCAAAACACTGTCCATTCCATTCAACTGCTCATTCAAGTCCTTTGCTGTCTCTGACAGAATTACAATGTTATCAGCGAACCTCAATGTTTTTATTTCTTCTCCATGGATTTTAATACCTACTCCTAATTTTTCTTTTGTTTTCTTTACTGCTTGCTCAGTATACAGATTGAATAACATCGGGGAGAGGCTACAACCCTGTCTCATTCCCTTCCCAACCACTGCTTCCCTTTATTATTTTACTATTTATTTTAAGTAAAATACAACCGGATAAGTACGTAGAACAAAATTTTTACGTAGGTTATGCGGTCATTTATATTCTTTCACTCAGTTTCTAGACAGTTCGTGGCATTCGGTTCCTAGGGAAATCCAGTAAGACACTGATCATATGCGCAAAAAAGCGACCGAAAAGAGATAACGCCGAATAGGTACGCAACACATCTAACACACAGGAAAAGAGGTTTACGACTTTCACTGAGTAACGCTAGCAGGAAAACTTTCGTAGCCTATGAAACTTCCTGACAGATTAAAACTCGGAACCTAGTATCTGCTTACTTTTGATAGTCTATCGTACCCTAGAGTTGTTTCACAAGACTATGTAAGAGTCACCAGCAACATTTTATGACTATTCGACGAAGCACCTGGTCTAACTACAGTTACACCTGAAAGTTCACCCTTCGAGTCAGTCAATGTTTTGGCTCCAAGGATCGAAGCATTGCTGCTTTGGAAGACAGATCTCAGAAGATATTCAGTTTAACTCACTGAAATGAAAGTCAAAGAGAATGAAATGAAGGAAGTTGCACTACTTGAAATAATATAAGCGAAAATCATTGAGAAGTTCTGTACCTGGAATGAAAAGAACATGTTCTGAAAGAAAGATTTGTGTCACACTGGGACTCAGTCCCATGTCCAGTGAAATATCCGCCATGGTGTAATCAAAAAATGATCCAATACGATACATCTTTTTATTTTGAGGATCAATTGCCAATCACGGCGTCAACAATGAGTGTGTTTTAGGTCTTCTTGCAGTTCGTTAAAATTTTCTGGGGTTGCAACTTCTATAAACACAACAGCATCATCCGTAAAGAGTTTTATGTAGCTTCCGAAGTTAAAAACTAGGTGATTTATTGAGGATTATTGTGAAGGTAGCTGGGAAATTATTCTGAAGGTAGCAGGGGTAAAATACAGGGAATGAAAAGAAACTTACAGCTAGTACAGAAACCAGACTCTATTATCAAGAGTCGAAGTGCGTGAAAGGAAAGCAGTAGCTGAGAAACAAGTGAGGCAGGATTGTAATCTATCTCCGACGTTACTCAATCTGTACTCTAACCAAGCATTAAAGGAAACCAAAAAGATGTTTGGAAAAGGAATTAAAGCACCACTGAGAAGAAATAAAATCATTCCCCTCTGCTAATGACACTGTGATTCTGTCAGAGACAGTAAAGGACTTTGAAGAGCAGTATTTAGCGTCTTGACTAGAGGTTGTGAGATGAAGGCCAACAAATGTAAAACAGGAGTAATGGAATGAAGTCGAATTAAATCAAGCGATGCCGATAGAATTACATTAGGACATGAGACACTAAATGGAGATGAGTTTTCCGGTCTGGGCAGAAAAATTACTGACTACAGCCGAAGTGGACGATGTAATATTATTGGGAGTTCCGTCGTATGACAGCTGTGAGTACCCTTGGAATGGCATTCACCTAGCTGCATATTAAATGATCAATTTATTAGATGAGACCTATTCTCTGAAAGACATTTTTTTTATATAATTTGCGTAACTGTAAAGTTGAGCATCTAGAGCGGACGCTAATGCATCGATTGCGCAGTCAAAGAAACATTTTAACAGAAGCTTAACTGAACGTTCCGCTTCGATCTAAATAAAAGATGACAGTAGAAACCTTTGTAGATGTTCAGATTTTATCGTACTTCTGCTTGTAAGGTGAAAACGTAAAGAAGGTCTAAGCCATAAAAGTGAGCGGTCTTGCCAGCGTGCAGACAACAGTTATTAATTAACAAAATTCAAGTAATTTATGTTCGATACTGTAAACCGGCAAGTTATTGTTATGAAGGTGTTGAACAGTGCAAGAATTGTCTCGAAGGAAGGAGAAAAGTAATGACTGTAATTTGTGACAAAAACGTGAACCAAGAAGCTAGCACAGGACAGGCTGAAAGCTGGTCGCACCATACAGTTAGAAAATTACTTATGTAAGTTATATTTTTATAACTAAGCCCTTATTCCTTGTGCGAATTATTTGAATTTAGTGTTTACGAGATTTCTTATTCTATTCTTTTGCTTTATTTATTTTTGCCTCTATGTCATATTATTTTTATAAACGTCAAACAGCCTTTACTACAGCAAAGAATACTGCGGCATCCTGGTCGTAGACAGAAAGCCGCTCCTTGTCTTCTATACAACTCATAGCTACCCCATTTATTAATGATTTCATTTGCAAATGCAATTTTTTATTGTTATCGGTAAAGGTCCCTTAGGTAATTATAAAATTCATAGTGATTACATTAAGAAATCCAGGTTATTCTTTTCCGAATAATTGAAACCTTTGCGTAATCAAAAACTAGCCTCCTTCTGACAACGATCAGGAGCCGACCAGAAGACGGACGTCTTCGACCGCTTTCGTGTTTCCTGTGGCAAAGCTGTGCCAAACTGGGAACACGACATTCTAGTATGAAACAAAATATATAATATTATCAGTATAAAACTGAAAAAATTGAAATATATTTAACTTATTTTCTTTTTATTTTATCATGCTAGAACGACCAAGAACGAAGTGCTCGAATTAAACAGAGTTTAAGACAGGGATGTAGTCTGATGAATTCTTCTCGGTTTATCAGCCGAGTGGCGACACCACCATTCGGCTGATAATCCGAGATAAATTCATCAGTGGAATACGCCGAGAAAGACTGCAGTCGCAGAGGGATGTACTTTTTCGCCCCTACTGTTAAATCTGTACATCGAAGAAGCAGTGATAGAGATAAAGGAAAGGTTCAGGAGTGTATTTAAAATTCAAGGTGAAAGGGTATCAGTGATACAATTCGCTGATGACAATGCTATCCTGAGTGAAAGTGATGAAGAACTACACTGTCTGCCTAACGGAATGAACAATCTAATGAGTACAGAATATTGATTGAGAGTAAATCTAAGAACGACAAAGGTAATGAGAAGCTGCAGAAACTAGAACAGCGAGAAACTTAAAATCAGGATTGATGATCATGAAGTAGATGATGTTAAGGAATTCAGCTACCTACGTAGTAAAATAAGCAATGCTGAACGGAGCAAGGAGGAGGTCAAAAGCAGACTAGCACTGTCAAAAAGGGTATTCCGGACCAAGAGAAGTATCAAACATAGGCCTTAATTTGAGGAAGAAATTTCTAAGAACGTATGTCTGGTGTACAGCACTGTATGGTAGTGAAACAGGGACTGTGGGAAAAAAGGAACAGAAGAGAATCGAAGAATTTGAGGTGTGTGCTAAAGAAGAACGATGGAAATTAGATGGGTAGGATCAGTAACGAAGGAGGTACTGACTAGAATTGGGGCAAAACGAAATTTATGACACAACTTGATTAAAACAAAGGATCAGTTTGTAGGATCATCTGGACAAACAAGGAATCATCGATTTGGTAATCAAAGAAAGTATGGGGAATAGGTGGAGGGGGAATTGTAGACCAGAGCAAGGCATGAACACAGAAAGCAGGTTGAAACGAGAGTAGGTTGCATTAGTAAAGCAGTTATGTAGAGGTATACACAGGATAACCTAGCTTTGAGAGCTGGATCAATCCAGACCAAAGTAAACAACATGTTCTCGACGATACGACATCACCACCCAGCCTCTAGCTTCTCGCTTAATAATATTTTGAGGTCTGACGCTTCACTTGCTTCGTAAACAGCCATAAATTTCATTCGTCCCAAGAGAAAACACTAACCCAGTGCTTTAAGGTCCACCGTTGCTACCTGAATACGATGAAAACTTAGAGGGCAGGAGCGAGTGAAGATGTGTCGCAAACAGCTCTGCTCCATATGATATGGTGTTAACGACTTCTCTTCAGGCGCCTCAGTTATCAACTGGAGAACAAATACCAGTTCTCTCTCTGGTACTTGTGATACATGGGACTAATGTGTCATGTTGCCTATAATGGCTCCTTTATGAGTGGTAGTTTACATTTATTGTGTACTTCCGTTAGTACTACTCTTCGTACTGTAATTGTGCAAGGTAACACAGTGAATACAACGCTGGATTAGTATTCGGTAAGCCTGTGGTTCAAATCCCCAGCCAGGCATTCTCATTTAGGTTTTTCGTAACTTCCCTAATAGCTTAACGCTAATTCAGACGTGTTGTCTTTGGAACGGCTCGGTTGGTTTTTTTTTCTCCAGCCTTTCGTAATCCTAATTGTGCTCCGTCTCTAATAGCCTCGCTGTCTAGGCGACGAGAACACTAACGTTCCTTCCTTTCTTTTAACAACTGTGTGGAAAATGGGAAGGCATCAGACTATAAAATAGGCAAAAAGACAAAGCCTAGTAGAAATCCTTGGATAACGCAAGAGACACTGAATTTAATTGGAGAAAGGAGAATGTACACTACTGGCCTTTAAAATTGCTACACCACGAAGGTGACGTGCTACAGACGCGAAATTTAACCGACAGAAAGAAGATGCTGTGATATGCAAATGATTAGTTTTTCAAAGCATTCACACAAAGGTGGCGCCGGTAGCGACACCTACAACGTGCTGACATGAGGAAAGTTTCCAACCGATCTCTCATACACAAACAGCAATTGACTGGCGTTGCCTGGTGAAACGTTGTTGTGATGCCTCGTGTAAGGAAGAGAAATGCGTACCATCACGTTTCCGACTTTGATAAAGGTCGTATTGTAGCCTATCGCGATTCCGCTTTATCGTATCGCTGCTCGCGTTGGTCGAGATCCACAGACTGTTAGCAGAATATGGAATCGGTGGGTTCAGGAGGGTAATACGGAACGCCGTGCTGGGTCCCAACGGCCTCGTATCACTAGCAGTCAAGATGACAGGCATCTTATCCGTATGGCTGTAACAGATAGTGCAGCCACGTCTCGATCCTTAAGTCAACAGATGGAGACGTTCGCAAGAAAACAACCATCTGCACGTACAGTTCGACGACGTCTGCAGCAGCGTGGACTCTCAGCTCTGAGACCATGGCTGCGGTTACCCTTGACGCTGAATCACAGACAGGAGCACCTGCGATGGTGTACTCAAAGACGAACCTGGGTGCACGATGGCAAAACGTAATTTTTTGCGGATGAATCCAGGTTCTGTTTACAGCATCACGATGGTCGCATCCGTGTTTGGCGACGTTGCGGTGCACGCACATTGGAAGCGTTTATTCGTCATCACCATACTGGCGTATCACGCGGCGTGTGCCATTGGTTACACGTCGCGGTCAGCTCTTGTTCGCGTTGACAGCACTTTGAACAGTGGATGTTACATTTCAGATGTGTTACGATCCGTGGATCTACCTATAAATTGATCCATGCGAAACCCTACATTTCAGCAGGATAATGCACGACCGCATGTTGCAGGTCCTGTACGGGCCTTTCTGGATACAGAAAATGTCCGACTGCTGCGCTGGCCATCACATTCTCCAGATCTCTCACCAATTGAAAACGTCTGATTAATGGTGGCCGAGCAACTGACTCGTCACAATACGCCAGTCACTACTCCTGATGAACTGTGGTCCCATGTTGAAGCTGCATGGGCAGCTGTACCTGTACACGCCATCCAAGCTCTGTTTGACTGAATGTCCAGGCATATCAAGGCCGTTATTACGGCCAGATGTGGTTGTTCTGAGTACTGATATCTCAGTATCTATGCACCCAAATTGCGTGAAAATGTAATCACATGTCAGTTCTAGTATAATATATTTGTCCAATGAAATACCCGTTTATCATCTGCATTTCTTTTTGTTGTAGCAATTTTAATGGCCAGTAGTGTATATAACAGCAGCAAATGAAGCAGGCGAAAGGGAATACAAACGTCTAAAGACTGAGACTGGTAGAAAGTGCAAAATGGTTAAACAGCAAGGGCTAGAGCACAAATTTAAGGACTTATGTGCATATATCACTAAGGGAAAGGTAGACACCGTTTACAGTAAAATTAAAAAGGCCTTTGGACAATAGCGAAGCAGCTGTATGAATATAAAGAGCTCCGATGGGAAACCAGTCCTAAGCAAAGAACGGAAAACTGAAGTGTGGAAGGAGTATACGGAGGTTCTATACAAGGGAGCATTATAGAAGAGGGCGTAAATCAAGTTGAGATGGGAGATATGATTCCGTGAGGAGAGTTTTATAAAGCAATGGAAGATTTAACTCGAAACAAGGCTTCGGGGTAGACGACATTCCATCAGAACTACTGATAGCCTTGGGAGAGCCAGCCATGACAAAATTCTTCCACCTGATGTGCAACATGTCTGAGACAGACCAAGTACCTCAGAGTTGAGGAAGAGTATAACAATTCCAATTCTAAAGAAAGTAGGTTATGACAAGTGTAAATATCACCGAACTATCAATTTAGTAAGTCATGATTACAAAATACGAATTCTTTGTAGAAGAATGGAAAAACCGGTAGATAACGACTTGGGGAAGATCACTTTCAATTAAGAGAAATGTAAGAACACGTGGGCAGTACTGACCCTATCACGTATCTTTGAAGATTGGTTAAAGAAATCCAGTCCTGTATTTGTTTCTTTTGCAGGCTTATAGAAAGCTTTTTATAATGTTGACTGCAGCACTCCTTTTGAAATTCTGAAGGTAACAGGAGTAAAGTACAGGGAGCGGATGGCTATTTACAGTTTGTACAGAATCCAGTCTGCCGTTATAAGAGCCGAGGGGCATGAAAGGGAAATAGTGGTTGAGAAGGGAGTGAGATACGGTTGTAGCCCATCCCCGATATTATTCAGTTTGTACTCTGAGCAAGAAGTAAAGGAGACCAAAGAAAATTTTGTCGTAGAAATTAAAGTTTAGTGAGACGAAATGAAACTCTGAAGCTTGCCGACGACATTGTAATTCTGTCAGAGAGAGCAAAGGACTTGGAGGGGCACCTGAACGGAATGGACAGTGTCTTGAAGAGAGTGAGTAAGACAAACAATTAAATCAGAGGATTCTGAGACAATTAGATCAGGAAACCGAGACACTGAAAATAACAGACGAGCTTTGTTATTTGGGCAGCAAAATATCTTATTATGGCTGAAGTTGAGGGGATATAAAATGTAGGCTGGCAGTGACGAGAAAACATTTCTGAGGAAAAGAAATTTCTTAATATAGAATATAGATTTAAGTGTTAGGAAGTCTTTTCTGAAAGCATTTATGAGGATTCCAACCGTATTTGAAAATGAAACATGGACGATGAACAGTTAGATGGTTAGATCACGTAATTAATGAGGAGCTGCATCAAACCAGTCGTTGGACTGTAGACCACAACAACAACGCCAGGCAGGTTTGGGTATATTCGCTCATAGTTGTGGTGTTACAACCCACTGAAGAATGGTGAAGGGAATACTTTTATTCTTATCTAGAAAATAGGCAAAATTTATTACCGGTGATTTGTTGTCCACGTCCTGATATCTCATTTACTGTGCTGAAGAACCACTAGTCTTTCTCAAAGATTGTAGCCTTCAGAACGGCGTCTGTAACGGAGATGTGTGCCAAGCAGAGAGCATTGACTTTCATTTGTCGGAAAACCAGAGCATCGCAGATACTCATAAGCGTTTGCAAAAAGTCTACGGACAACTGGAAACGAACAAAACCACGGTGAGTCGTTGGGCGAGACGTTTGTCATCCACGCAACAAGGTCGCGCAAACCTGTGCGTCTCCCGCGTGCCGGCTGGCCTCACAGAGCATTGACTCCACAAATGCTGGAAAGTGCGGACACTGAGGTGATAGAGGGATTACAATTAAAAACATCGCTGCTCAATTTGATATCTCTGTTAGCAGTGCCAGCACACTCGTTTACCTGTTGGGGAACTGAAAGGTATGTCTGCTGGGCTTCTCGCCACCTAACTGAAGTCCATAAAGAGCGACGACTTCTGTGGAAGTGCTTGCGAGTTGCGAGGTTCACCGTGACAAATTTTTGTCGAACATCGTCACGGAAGACGACATAGATCCATCACTTCTATCTGGAAAACGGCAATCCATGGAGTGTTGCCTCAATACCTCTCTTCCGAAGAAAAAGTTCAAATCCGCAGCATCGTCAGCCAATAAAGCCATGGCGACGGTCTTCTCGGACTCTGAAGGCGTTTTTTGAGTGCTCCCTCGTGGTGCAACCATCAACTCTGAAGTGTAATTTGCTGCCCTCAGGAAACTGAATAAACGTCTTCTGAGTGTCTTTCGGCCCAAAAATGCAAACGAACTTCTCCATCTCCATGACACAGAAGTCTGCGCACCCGAGAAGAGCGCAGAGATCTTCATTCGACTGTTCTTCTTCATCCATCCTACAGCCCGGATGTCGAACCTCCCAACTTACATCTATATGGCCCAGTGAAGGATGAACTACGTAGCAAGCAGTAAGTGGATGACGGGCAGGCTGTTGACCCAACGAGACTTTGACTGCGACATCGACCAATAAAGTGGCACCATGTTAGCATAAATCCCTCCTCCCCCAGTAAAATGGCTTAAGGCCGTCGCATTGAACGGAGATTATGTTGAAAAACATGTTTTCGTAGCTAAAAGGCTGAGGACTAATATGATGTACTGCAGTAAAATCAACCTGCTTTCAGGAAAGATGTGCTGCGTTACCTATTGACGCTCCTCGTATAGTGTTATGACAAGTAAGAAATAATTATAAAGCCTTGTAGTATTCACGCTGACAGTTTCACTGAAATTCATGTTGTACAGAGCACAAAGAGTATCTGTAACAAATAATTATAAAGCTTTGTAGTATTGACGCTGGCAGTTTCAGTGAAATTCGTGTTGTACAGAGCCCAAAGAGTATCTTTTCATGTAAGAACGTCATCGATGGCGCGAGGGCGCACAAGCATAGCTCTCGAGGCAAAGAAATGAATTATGTTCCATCCGTTTAGTGTTGGCGCGCTAATGCCGAATGGAGATTGTTCTGGAGTTGGATTCGTAATATGTGGCAAGGCAAAATACGAGGGTTATTCGGAAAGTAAGGAACGATCGGTCGCGAAATGGAAGTCACAGTGAAAATCCTATGAATTTTTGCACAGGTGTCTTGGGCAGTGTCTCTAACACGCCCATCGATAGCGTTACGTCGTTCTTTTTAGTTCTGATAACACAGGGAGCACATAAAGATACCTAGAACAATAGTGACTCCCGCCAAGTACGAGGGCCTGGTGAGAAATTTCGCCTGAAGCTATGCAGCCAACATTACATAACTGTCGTGCGTTTCCTTCTTCAAGACAATTCTCATCCGCATTCAGCAGGGACAATGAAGATGCTCTTGCATCGTTTTCAATTGATTGCCCACAATACAGCCCGTAATTGTCTCCCTCTTGAGTTTCATCTCCGTTCACATGAACCGCTGGCTATGAAGACAACGTTTTGGCACAGACAACGAGCTGTAGGCCTGCATAGAGAATTGTAGGGAAGCCCTGGCGGCTGCCTTCTACAACGGGGCTATTGGAAAGTTGGTAGAGCGCTATGACAAACGTCTAAGTCGGATCGGCGACTATGGAGATAAGTCGTTGAAAGTTTTAGCTTACTGTTTCAGATAAAACAGTTTTGACTTTCACTGTGGTTTCCATTTCGTTACCTAGAGTTCCTTACTTTCCAAATACCCCCCGTGTATAAGTGATCCAGCAAGCCTACGGGCACAGTGCATAGTCGTTACAAACGTTTTTTAATTAAGAAAGATCAGTGTGTGGCTGAGAGTTACTCAAGGTGCTCGATAACCAAGAAGAGCCTGCCGCCAATAACAGAGATCATAAAAAGCATTACGTCGCACCACAAGCAACTTGTCGCAAAGTAAGTTCAAACATTTATTTTGTAGTTGTGTATAAGTCTAGCAGCGTGGTGTTAATTTTTTTAACATTATATGTTGTTTTGACAAATCATAAACTTAGTGAGTGAAGCTAATTGACGCAAGGCATTAACCATCAGCAGGGTCCCATCCTTTCACCAAAACTTTCGAGAAAGTCAGCCCCAGTGAACGATATAATTAAAAAAAAGATAAGAAGAAATCCAATGAATTTTACAATTGACGTTCACTCAGATGCTTATTAGAATCAGAGGTATTAGTAATTATATTAGATAAACTGTTGCATTAATATTGCAAACAATAGGCAAGCCTAAAGCTATTTAAAAGCAATTTACATTTCCATGACAAGTAATTTTATGATTTTTACCTTGTGTTTTTCATCCAAATGAGCGTCACTATAAATGAAAAGATACGACCATAATCTAAGCATTAAGGATTGATGAACAATAATAGCCGGCCGCGGTGGCCGTGCGGTTCTAGGCGCTGTAGTCCGGAACAGCGCGACTGCTACGGTCGCAGGTTCGAATCCTGCCTCGGGCATGGATGTGTGTGATGTCCTTAGGTTACATAGGTTTAAGTAGTTCTAAGTTCTAGGAGACTGAGGACCTCAGATGTTAAGTTCCATAGTGCTCAGAGCAATTTTTAAACAATAATTAGTTTTGCAAACAGACAGCAGTGCCGCGAGTCACGTAATTCAGTTCAGTTTCCACAAAGTTTGCCTTCTCGTTACCTATTTTATTGCTGTAACTATAGATAAGAGCAATGTATTCTAAATTAACATAGTGTTGTTCATGTTACATGTGTCTTTAAGAACTAAGCTCGTGCAGTGTATTTTGTTCAGCTGCTGCATTAATAGTCGCTCCCAGTTATTACATTTCAGAGTAACGTCAGTCGTCATCCGACTTAATTTTTGCTTGTTTTTGTGCTGGTGACAGTAATTACTCTGCAATCAAAATGTATTCAACATTTCCATTGCTCAAAAATTTAACATCTACAGTCAAACATTAACTTAATAACATTTTTATGTTTCGATCGTTGTTTTGCTTCACCAAATCCCATGCGGTAACGATCAATATATAACTACCTGTATTCTTTTGTTAAATATTGTTCTTCGAATGTGATGCCTTGTTTCCATTAATTACGGAAGTGAAGAGCAATTACAGGATCACGAAGTAGACGAAGTTAAAAGAATTCCGTTGCCTAGGTAGCAAAATAACCAACGATGAACAGAGGAAAGAGGGCATATAAAGCAGATCAGCACTAGCAAAGGGCATTTCTGGCCAAGAGAAGTCTGCTAGTATCGGGCCTTCATTTGACATAGAAATTACTGAGAATGTACGTTTGGAGCACAGCATTGTATGGGAGAAAAACATGGACTGCGAGAAAACCGGAACAGGAGAGGATCGATGCATTTGAGATGTGGTGCTACAGACGTATGATGAAAATTAGGTGGAATGAAGGTAAGAAATGAGGAGGGTCTCCGTTGTTTTTATTCCTTGTCTTCGCACAATTGCAGCACTTTCTTAATTTGCAACTGTTGAGCCATTCCTCCTTCATTCTTCATTTGCATGACCATATCATACATATTTGAAATTTAATTACTTACCACCTGTGCTGCTGCTAGAACTGAGTTCATTCTAACACATACGTTTTGTTTCACTCGTTTAAAACATGCTCACTGGTGAGGACTGCAAAATATTTACAATTTCAGTTACGGGTTTAGATTTGCAAATAATGTCGTAACGTAGACATTTTCGGCCTACGTACCTACTGCAGTTTAGCCGGGTTTCTGTTTACGTTAGCAACTGTTGTCTGCCTGAACTTTTTTCCATCTTTCTTATAATTAAAACCCGTGAATTGTTTTATAACCAATTTCCGTTCCTCCATAACTGTTGTACTACTTACATTTACAAGACAGATCGGGCCCTGAGAAAAATTATGGGTCGATGAAAAGATGACGTGATCAGTAGCGTACAAACAGGTTTGTCTTTCGGTACTTTGTGAACTGAGTCGTCAGGTCGACCGAAGGTATTTAATATGGGAGTCTGTATTTTTCCTAATTACGGCAACAGTACTCTACAGGAACATAGCTGATGTGAGCGTACCCTGTTATTGGCTGTTATGAGTGTAAAAAGACAACTGAATTGTATTTGTTCAAATGTGTGTTTGAATTCCTAAGAGATCTAACTGCTGAGGAGGAGATTGGTGTTTAACACCCGTCGACAACAACGTCATTAGAGATGGAGCGCAAGCTCGGATTAGGGAAGGATGGGGAACGAAATCGGCCGTGCCCTTTTACAGGAACCATCCCAGAATTTGCCTGAAGCGATTTAGGGAAATCAAGAAAAACCTAAATCAAAATGGTCGGACGCAGGTTTGAACGGTCGTCCTCCCGACTGCGAGTACAGTGTGTTCACCACTGCGATACCTCGCTCGGTACTGAGGTCATCGGTCTCTAGATTTACACACTACTTAAACTAACATACGCTAAGAATAATGGCTCTGAGCACTATGGGCACAACTGCTGTGGTCATTAGTCCCCTAGAACTTAGAACTACTTAAATCTAACTAAACTAAGGACATCACACACATCCATGCCCAAGGCAGGATTCGAACCTGCGACCGTAGCAGTCGCACGAGTCCGGACTGCGCGCCTAGAACCGCGAGACCACTGCGGCCGGCACGCTAATAGTAAAAGACACACACACACATACGCACGAGCGCCCGGGGGAGAAATCGGATACCTCGCTCGGTTCTGAAGGTCATCGGTCTCTAGACTTACACACTACTTAAACTAACTTACGCTAAGAATAAAACACACACACACACACACACACACACACACACACACACACACACACGCCCGGGGAAGGACTTGATCCTACGGCGGGAGGGGCCGTGTAATCCGTGAATGGCGCCTCAAACTACGCTCTCACTCCACGTGGCAAATAGTATTTAAATGGGTCTCCGTACACATACATTTCGATTCTGTTTCCATTCTAATTTTTGTTGCGCTTATAATACTTGCCCTTTGTATTTAGTTTTCGATTGCGTTGTCGAGTGGCGCCGATTGCCGCCATTTTACGGCTGAGAATATGGCGCAGAACTCCACTGGCGTGACGTAAAGCGCGCGGACACCGCGATCGTTACCGCTACCTCCTACATGCGGCTGGTAGCCTGCTACGTTGCAGCCGCTTCCTTCCGCGAGTTGCCACTATATACCACGCACATACATTATCCGGAAGTTTGTGCAGTTCCATAATACTTAGCTGAGAAAATATGAAAACTACAAGACAAAAAGATCGTGATGTCGGATTATGCCGATGTTTCATACATAAGTGAAGTGACAGAGCGACCTCTATAGTCTGATTACAATAACTGGAGAGAGAGTTCACGTCTGTCATTTAGCGTTTCAGTGTTGCCACGTCGGCTGCCGTTAGGTCGGGGGTGATATACGAACAGGTGATTACTTTTCAAGTGCTGAAGTACTGTCCGTGTCGCCGAGCGATGTTGGGATCGGATGCAGTCAGGTATAGTGGGAACGTGACAAACTGCCCACAGCTGCTTTGAAGCGACCAGTGACTCAACTGCGTCAGACAACGCGTTTTGTAACCCTGAATTTACTACTCATCTCCTAACCCAACCACGACCTTGTGATGTGCAATGTATCCCAGAAAACTGCGGTAGAATTATTAATCACTGTCGCTTTGTTAGTGGAAATTAACAGACCTCTACGAGCAAACAAAAGACAGAAAAATTTCAGTTCCAGCACCAGAAGCGATCTGTAACTTCTCGTTTTCTCTGGTTACCTGTAACTATTGTCTTTCTGGTTGTTTAAGCTGATACAAAACCAACCGACCAGCAGTCCTGGTTGGCACTGTGTCATAGGTTAGAGGTGACACAGGCAGAATCGAAACCGAAAAGAACGATAGGAAGAAAAAATAAATCCAACTACAAAAGGCGAATGATGAAAATGGTGTGGTATCACAAGACATGATCTGAACCCACAACCTTGTGCACGTTAGGATCCTGCCACACCCGCAGCCTTATGACTGATTGGCATTGTGTCATAGGTTAGAGGTGACACAGGCAGAATCGAAACGAAAAAAGAACGATAGGAAGAAAAAATAAAACCAACTACAAAAGTCAAATGATGAAAATGGTATGGTATCATATGACATGATCTGAACCGACAACCTTGTGCACGTTAGGATCCTGCCACACCCGGAGCGTTATTAAACCACTATTTGTGACTGTATTATATTGATTTTCCTAAAACACCAGTTGCGACGATAATTTGCTGCCTTCAAAAAGTTTGGCCTCACGCAATGTAAAGTGAAGCTTATCTGCTGTAGGCCGATATCTGTGGTGATAAAAATTGAATATGTGACGCTGAATCGCGTCTTGTTCGAAAGGATCCAGTAGTATTACGGTATATTGATAATTTTTACTTTTTGGACCGTCTGATTACAACTGAATAAAATAGAGTTTACGTGCCATACGCGTTTCGCCTTTATTCTCGGTAAGGAATCTTTATTGGCCTTGAATATGTACATATTTTACTAATTAGTTTACATTTTGGGGCAATGTGGCTATAGGTTATAAACAGTTCTAGTGGTTGGTTTTTGCTATGATGTAGTAATATTTAAAATTATTCTTACAGGTTGCGACATATTATGTCTCTGTTCCATTTTAGTGCCATTTCTCTTCTTACAATTGTCACCTGGTTTTTTTTTTTCAAATTTCACAGCACTAGGAACTGAACATTCGTTTTGATGCGATGTTTAGGTTTGTGTTACCGACTGTCGGATGTTATTGCCAAAGATCGTATGTTACTGCCAACTTTCGAGTGTAATTTTTGAAGTACCTTTGATCTGTTTGTGTGTGTATGTGTGAAATAATATTTATTTTGGTGAGCCTGTTCTTTTTTTTTAGTTGTGAAAGAGGGAGGATTTTTATCTTATCATTTCTTTCATGGAGTTTAGTAGGGAGCCTGTACTGATGTGTGTTTGCTCATTTATCACATGTTTGTTTTCAGCGATGACTTTTGAATGTGGAAGTTTTCTTGCATTTGTATAAAGTGTTTGTGATTGTTGTTTATTCTCATTATTTTCATATCTTGTTCCATGTTTGTAGGATGGTGGTTATAGTGTTTTAAATGTTCTGCAAACGTGTAATGGTGTATTTCGTACTTCGGACACCTGATATGTTCTTGGTACCGTGTTTTAAAATTCCTGCATGTCATGACTATGTATACTGTTTCACAACTTTGATCCATTAGTGTTTCGATAATGCTGTGTGTGAAACGTACGAATTTCGTTACTGTCGTTCTGTGTGCGTCGTTTCTGAGGTTGTTATCACGTCTGATTAAATGCGAAATAAGAGGGCCAAACACAGAACTCGGAATCCAAACACTTCATTAACAAAAGCCAGACAGGGAAGTGAACTGACCATCAGTTGTGGCAGTTTGGCAACGAAGAAAACAGTTCCGCCGAGACATTGAGCGCTCTGATTGGAGGGAGACTCCTCCAAGGTTCAAAATGGCTCTAAGCACTATGGGACTTAACTTCTAAGGTCATCAGTCCCCTAGAACGTAAACTACTTAAACCTAACTAACCTAAGGGCATCACATACATCCATGCCCGAGGCAGCATTCGAACCTGCGACCGTAGGTTAATCAAACTACAATTTATGGTGCAAATGTCAGTAGTAAGTAGAATTATTTATTCATTTGAGCAAAATTTTGGACTTGAACTGTTTTGTAATCTACAAACAAATATAGCGTATAAAAACAGGACTGTGTTGTTCCAGATTAAATCCACATAAGATGTCTTAATGTAGAAGGTGAAACGTGTCGGGAGCAAATAAAATAAATTGCAGCAAGATAAGCCCTTTTGCAGAACATATTACAGCAATATGTCTGTTCTTGCTGTTACATCGATACGACAATTCCTTCCATTTGTATGCTTCTTCCTCTTCACCCACAATCTCTTCGTAAGTCCAGTTCTCTACTTCCGAAGCTGGTCGATGTTATTTTCTTGGTCGTCCGTGAAGACCGTTTTCTGATTTTTGTTCCAACGTCACTGTCATGTATGTTCATTAAGTTTGTTTGTTTAACGTCTGTGTTAACCAGGCCACGGTGTGGCCACCTTCAAAAGGGCTGCGTGTGCTGGCTGCCGCCGCCCAAGGCTCCACCTGTCTCGGCTTCGGTCGTTCCTTCCCGCAAATACTCGGAACAGCGTGACAATTCTTTTAGAAATACGGTGTGATATTTTGTGGTCAGTACCACTAACTTCAGTTTGGCAGATTCGTGGCCTGAGCGCTGTTTACCCTTAGCTATATGTTCCTGTTATGAAGGACATTCACAGGTCCAGGGGATGTTTGCACAAAAAGAGGCAGTCGATCGATCTATCGCCACAAGCCTTTAAAAATGATTGGAACTGACAAAAGAGAGGGTTGAGAAATTTCAGTATATATTATGCAGCCGCATTAGCGACAGTATGGAAAATTTCCAAGGAAACCATGTTACAATATCATGCATACAGAATTAATAAATTTAGTTGGCAAAAATCAAAACATTACAATTATAGACAGACGGAATTCATTATTCTGTGCTTCAAGAAGAACTTTGAGCCATATTTGCAGGTCTGTAGCATTTGACGAAATTGGTGGTACGAATAGTAAAATTTCTGAAAACGCACGCATTATTCGTCAGTTGCAAAAGTTTTCGATGGAAGTGAACGAAGGAACAAAAATTAGAACTTCTAGAATAGATTGTACTCGTACATCTCGCATTTCAAGTTCACCTGATCGCACACTGTCCGCGGTAAGACTCTGCAAAGTGAGAAATAACTAATTTCTTATTTGATGTGGATGCATTTGAAAAGAAAATCACACCGTGGAAGAGACAAATTCTGGCAAAGAAAAAGGACACCGTCCATTTCCCTAAGTTATCTGGCGTTAAAGAAAACGCGATGTTTTAAGAATTCACTGTGGCTTTGAAAGAATTACAAGGGTAGTTTCCTAAACGTTTTTGGGATACTGTCAGTATTTTCCGTCTGTTTTCCAGACCGTTTGCGGTTTCAATTGAAAACGCCCCTGCGCATATGTAACTGAGTCACCTTCAAGGTAGGTCCCATTTCGCTGAAAAACACTTTTGCATTAAATTTGACCAGGTCGTCTATGTCGCTTTCCCTAGATCGGGTTTCCAAAAGTGCTAGAATATTTCTATCGACATGTTTGTGTGAAACGCATTTTTTCGATTATGAAACCAAGTAACTCACGATTACGTGACAACCTAAGTGCGAAAAATCTTTGAAATTGTCTGTGTGTATGCCGACACTTTAAACCAGGTAAAAAACGTATTATGCTTTCAGTGCTCCAAAAAAATATTAAATTATACTGAAAGATTGTTTTATTTGTTATCTATGTTGTTGCGAAATATGAACTATAAACTAAACAACACGCGATGTGACTGCACTACCATTTAAATGCGACGATTTCGCAGTTTCCCCTCTTCCTCCTTCTCATGCTCAGACAGATTAGCTTGGCGGTGGGAGAAATGTGCATTGAGGCTCAACGCCTTGTAACCCACGTCCGGGCACGGCTCGCGAACAGAGTTCTTGGCCGCTCATGGTGTAAACCATGCTGATGGACGTTTCAGATTCATAATGTACAAAAAATTTGCTTTTTCAATCTGTGATCTATTCTAGTCAAATGGCCGCGTGACGTAGCCGCGTGGTGTGAGGCGCCTTGTCATTGTTCGCGCGGCTTCCCCGCGTCGGGGGTTCGAGTCCTCCCTCGGGGCCGGCCGCTGTGACCGAGCGGTTCTAGGCGTTTCAGTCTGGAACCACGCGACCGCTACGGTCGCAGGTTCGAATCCTGCCTCGAGCATGGATGTGTGTGATGTCCTTAGGTTAGCTAGGTTTAAGTGGTTCTAAGTCTAGGGGACTGATGACCTCAGATGTCAAGTCCCATAGTGCTCAGAGCCATTTGAATCTCTCCCGGGCATGAGTGTGTGTGTTCTCCTTAGCGTAAGTTAGTTCAAGTTAGATTAAGTAGTGTGTAAGACTAGGGACCGATGTCCTCAGCATTTTGGTCGCATAGGAACTCACAACAAATTTCCAGAAATATTTCTCGCCAAATGTCTGAAAAACAGCACTGATGTTTCGCGGATTGTGTATATTACCTTCTCTGCATGTTAATGATTGTGTATATTACATTCTCTGCATGTTCATTAATCTCTTTGTTGGGTCGTGGCCAGTTGTATTCTGTTTCTGTTGCCTTTGGATCAAGTATGCTTGTAACCATCCTTCTTTGAATTTTCGTAATTCTGTTTCCCGAGGTCTCACAACTGTTTTATGTTTAATTTTATTGTCCCACGTTAAAGCCTTCTTGTTGTATATGTTTCTAGTGTTCTCCAAGGAGATGTTTATTTGATTTGTTTTTGTTTCTAGATTGCTCTCATTGTTGTTTACGCTTAGCCACTCCCCTAAATTTCTGCATTACTGACTTTTGTTGATTTTCTTTTGATTTATAAGTTATTTCTGGGGACAGTTTTAAACATCAGTTACATTTCTGTCTTTCGGAAAGAAAATTGTAAACCGATTTTTTCTGGTTCCACAGTTGGGTTTCCTATCTGGATTCTGACATTTTCTGGAATATATATTATCAAAGCAATGTCATGAGCGAATGCTAGGCAGTCCACATATATGTTATTTTTCGGTTTCCCAATTTGATGCTTTTCGTGACGGATTTTCTCCATAATCTTTTCCAGGGCGCAGTTGAAAAACACAGGTAATAGTCCATCACCCTAACTGACTCCTGTTTTTATCTCAAAGTTTTTGAAGAATTCTCCACAGAATCTGACTTTAGATGACGTATTCCACAATGTGTGCCGGGTAACGTGAGTAGTTTTTGGACTTAAACCGACTTCTTTCACAATGATAATGAGGGATTTTTCTTTCAGTGGAATCATACATTTTCCTAAGCCCTACAGTTGTAATTCTCCTAGCGTTGTTTCTCGGTTTTCTCATTTGCAGAACCGTTATTAAGTTCCAGATCTGTTCGTTGTGTGATCAATTTTTTTTTTTCAGAAATCCAAATCGATATTCTCCTAGCTGTGGGTCAAGTTGGATTTCTGCACAATAGAAGAGTTCTTTACACAAAATTTTGTATGTCCCTGAGAAAACTGATAAACCTCTATAATAATTTGGATCATTTTAGATCCTTTTTTTTGTGCGAAGGATATGTGATGGCTGGTTTCGACAAGAAGTTCTTCTTTCAGGCAGTCTTATCTGTTATATTTTTAAGCTTAAGAATGACGTCAACACCTACGTCTTTCCACAACTCTGCGTTCATTCCATCAGCACCGGGTGCGTTATTATTTATGAGTGAGCATATAATATGATTTCTTGTAAATGTGGTGCTGGCGACTTGCCGTTTTGAGTACTGTTTTCACAAACAATAAATTTCGATTCAGATTCATGATCGTTGTGTAAATCTCCAATAAATGTTGCCATTATGCCACAGTTTTCCAATTTAGAGTGAGCTGTTTGGTTTGTTTTCAGGTTTATAAATTATATTGTTAGCAGTAAAATGTGGTCAGCTGTTTCTGAAATAGCTGTCAGTAGTAATCTCATCTTATACGTTTTTAAACTTCAGAGCGTTGGTATAGCTCATTCCCGCTGAATAACTTCCACTCTCTTTTAAAAGTTCTAGAGACTTCTCTTCGTTCAAGAAGGGCGTTCCTGGTTTCCTGACTTTTATTTGCGTTCCACTTTTCCCCTGATTTCTATCTTTCTTGTAGAGCCTTGTGCCATTGATCATTCCATATGTCAGTTTTCTTTTTAATGAGTGGTGCCGATTTAATTACAGATTTGATTATACCATTTGTAAGATCATCTCACATTTGACTGCCCTGTTTATGATGTTCTGCGTTTACTTTTCCAACTCCAGCTTATTAGTGTCATACCTCGGGATCTTAGTTTGCCTCTCGAGTTTTCTGTGTTTTCAGCGTTAATCTTAAATTTAGGAACAGAGATGTAGTGCCCTGTTTCTGCGAGGGTTCATCAAATAACCTTCAACGTATCTCTCCACTGTTCCATTCTCGAACACCGCGCGGAAATAGTTTACACTTAAATCTTTCCGTACCGGCTGTAACTTTTCTTATTTTATTACGATTATCATTTCTCCCTAGGTCGATGGGCACCGATGATATATTTTCGCTCACTGAGGAAAATGTTAGTGATTGAGATTTCATAAGAAGATCTTGCTGCAACAAAAACCGTCTTTATATTAATGATTGGCACCTAATTTCCGTGTCACTGTCTCTCCTATGTGGCGATCATGCAAAACTAGGTGCTCTTCTTTGAAATTTTCTATTGTCCGCCATCAATATTATGTGGTATGGATCCCACACCGGATAGCAGTACTCCAGAATAGGGCGGAAAGCGTTGTGTAAGCAGTCTCTTGAGTCAGTTTCTCACATTTTCTAAGTGTTCTGCTAATATATCAGTATTTCGTTTGCTTTGCACGCATCGTTATCTATGTGATCGTTCAACTGTAAGTTATCCCTATTTAAGTAATCCCGAAGTATTTACTTGAATCTACAGCCATTAGATTTGTGTGATTTATCACATAGCCGAAATTTAGCGGTTTTCTTATACCTCTCATGTGGAGGACTTCACACCTTCTAGGCGCGCAGTCCGGAACCGCGGGACTGCTACGGTCGGAGGTTCGAATCCTGCCTTGGGCATGGATGTGTGTGATGTCCTTAGGTTAGTTAGGTTTAAGTAGTTCTAAGTTCTAGGGGACTAATGACCACAGCAGTTAAGTCCCATAGTGCTCAGATCCATTTGAACCATTTTTGAACTTCATAGCTTCCATTATTTAGAGATAAGTTCCACGTTTCGCACCATACAGATATTTTGTCTCGTGGTCGTGCGGTAGCGTTCTCGCTTCCCGCGCCCGGGTTCCCGGGTTCGATTCCCGCCGGGGTAAGGGATTTTCTCTGCCTCGTGATGGCTGGGTGTTGTGTGTTGTCCCTAGGTTAGTTAGGTTTAAGTAGTTCTAAGTTCTAGAGGACTGATGGCCATAGCTGTTAAGTCCCATAGTGCTCAGAGTCATTTGAACCATTTGTATTCGAGCTGAACCGTTTCCTTGTTCCCATACGTCAGTAAGTAATATATACGTGATGAAAATGGCTTCAAACAACAACAGTTTAGAAGTAGTGCATTGTTCGAAAAAGTCTGTTACGTAGATTGTTGTCGGTTTCACATATGCTTTTCGAACTGATACGTATTTGAGTAATTAATGACAATTAACATAAGTAATAACACATAATTCTCTACGTACATATGCAGGTTCGATATCTAAGCAAAATATATGTTGTAAAACGTCTCGGTTCATCTTTGAAAGGGCAGAAAGTATAGGGAAAAAGTCATTATGGTTGATTGCTTCCATCGTTTTTAAGGTGAAGCCGTGGAACATCTATGTCAAAGGCTGAAAAAAGCAAACGACTGGAGGAACGTCAGCCATTTTTCACTTTTTTCAGTGTCACTTTCGTAGTCTCACCAGGAACACGAGAACGACCCAGTAAGCGGAGAACAGATTCAGCGAGAAGGTAGCAAATAAGCATGCGCGCCGTCTGTCTGTCTGCCGTCACACAAATCAATCACGATGGGATTTTGGTTCGTTGCTGCAGCTACTGTATTAGGATCGCAGAAACATGCAAGGGGTTGTTCGAAAATTCGTGTTCGGCGAAGGACGGAAGGGGGGGGGGGGGGGGAGCTCTCGCGGCGACCAATCAAAGCGCAGGAATGACGTCACTGGAGGCACGCACCAGGGCAATAGCAGCGGTAAAGAGGTTACACGGAAACCACACGAGCTTCCCTTGCGACGCTTCTGTTATTGCTGCACTGGACAGTCCGGACTACCGCAGACATAAACATCGTTATCTGAAAGCGTAAAGAAATAAATAAAGCGCTTCTTAAAGCCTAAAGTTTGCATGTGATTTGATTCTATAAACGTCTGAAAAACAAGACATGGTACAACGGCCACTGCTGAACGTTTATTGTTAGGAAACGAGGAGTTCTCATTGTTACATTAGAGAAAAACAAGCTTGATCATGTGTACTAATATTCTGGGCAGTTATTCAAATTGTTTTAGTTCGCTACATTTTATAGTACTCGTTCATTAGCTAAACTGATGTGCAAGCATTACTTAAAGTTATGTGTGTGTAATTCTAGGTTTCTAAATCTAAATTAACATGTATACTCCACATCACTGTAAACGTTAATAGGTTTCCAGAAATGAGAGTGTCTCGACGACTTCTTAATAGGAAGTTCTCTTCGACAGTGAGTGTTCCTCAGAGACAAAGGTATTGTTAGGGCCGCTGTAAGACCATCCTTGTTCTTTATATACATTAACGCTCTAAAGGGGAGAATGAGCAGCAGTGTGTTTGCTGATGATATTATGGTATATGGGAAAAAAAATCGTCATTGAGTGACTGTAGCAAGGTACGCGATGCCTTAGATGGAATTTCTAATTGCTGTGATGAATGACAGCTAACTCTAAATTTAGAAAAATGTAAATTAATATAGAGGAAGGCAAAAAACAATACTTTAATACTGGAATACGGCATTAGTGGTGTGCTGGGTGACAAGTCATACAAAGCGATGTGAAGTGAACGAAAACGTAAGAACATTTGCAAGCAAGGGGAATGATCGATTTCGGTTTATTGCGGGAGTTTTAGGAAAATGTACATCATCTACAAAGGAGACGGCCTACAGAACGCTCGTGCTACCCACTCTTGAGTAATGCTGGAAAATTTGGGATCCCTACCAGATCGGTTAAAGGGAAGACTTCTAAGCAGTTCCAAAGCGTGCTGCTAGATTTTTTACTGGTAGGTTAGATCAACACACTGTAATACCTCTTTATATTCGATGAATTAGTCTGATACAACTCTACTCTTGAATGACGTTTACTAATTTTCTATCTTCATGCTTGCAGAATCCATGCGCAAAGTAGTCTCTTGCAATAGCTATGCCATGAGAGCATAATTATTCTTTGTAGTACTCTCTCTGGTGGTTTGTTAGAAAAAAGCTTCTGAAATTATCTTCGTGCCGATTAGCCTGATTCTTGTTTGAAGAATTGTGATCTGAATATTGAGATTTATGACAAAACATAACTGATACGAAATTGTACGATTAAAAGGGAAATATATATATAGCTCCTTCATACAAAAGGTGTGTATTTGACATTTGAGAATTAATGATATTCAAATATATTTTGCATAGCTGTTAATCAGAAGGGAACTTCCGAAAGACTGGATACAAACCTGTATTTAATAATCCCAGAGCTCCATTACTTCTTCGGAAGGTTAAACTTCACCAAAGCCAAATATCCGCTTGATCTGAGGTTTACCGACTGATTATACAACGCTCCCAAAATTACGAGGCATTTTATTTGTACAGATTAGCAGACTGCCGCAAAGCGCGAGCCTGCAGAGAAGAAGAATCATCGTCTGATTTCATTCTAACAAGTAAAATTTCTGAATCACTTTGAGTGACAGTTATGATTGTGTTTCCTATTATGAATGATTGATTGCTCGAACGGATTGAGAACTACATAACTACACAGATAGGAGGAAAAATTACAACACGAGTTTTGCGGAGATGTTTTTGGAATTCAAACGGGAATCCGTGGAGGGAATATGACGTTCTTTCCGCGAAAAACCACTGAGAAAATTTAGAGAACACACATTTGCAGGTGACTGCAGAACGATAAACAGCTGCGAACGTACATTTCCTGTAAGGATAGCGAAGGCAACAGAAATTGTGGCTCGCATGGAGGCTTATACATGTTTTTCCCTCCCTCCATAGGCGAGTGGAACAAGACAGGAAATTACTAGCAGTCATACAAGGTACCTTCCGCCATACAACATTCGGAGGTTTGTGGGAAACTAAAGGGGTAGGACAAAAAGATGAAAACAGCGCGAGAGATACTTGCCAATGTAGATGTAGTTGCTTGTCAAGCCTTTCAGGTTGTGCTGTTGTATTTGACCACGAACGGCACCTGTGCAGTGTCCTAAATATGTTGCAATTTTCTTTCGTTGTCAGAATGGAGTTCTGTGTAATTCTGAATGCATTATGTCGAACCAAAATGAATTCGTAAGTGGGCAAATTGTTGGTATGATGGGTGGATCGGTAACCGAGGTAGCCACGGTGTCCCGAGAGGTACCGCATGGAAGATTTATACCACGAACGAAAGTTTATGTGATCATGACAGACGGTTAGTGAAGAGGATTGTGACGAGAAATAAGAGTACGGAAGCTGCCAAAGCCACCGCAGAACTGAATGTCGCATCAACGAACCGTGTCAACACCAAAACAGAACGAAGGACCTCCAAATACAGAGAACTGCAGGGCGAGCTGCAATTCAAAAACTGCTCATCAGTCATGCAGATGTCCATAACAGGAAAGCGTGGTGTCGAAGCAGTGGAAGAATTTGTAGTGATTTGCGTCTTATTCCACACTGTTTCTAATTCTGTCCTGCTTTACATCCCAAAAGTGAAACATGGTGGCGATTCGGTGACGATCTGAGCGGCCATATTCCATGGACCCTGTGGTTACTCTGCGTTGTCGCATTACTGGCAAGGATTATGAACCCATTTTGGCTGAGCAGGTCAATCGCTTGGTACTGTGTCCGATCCCCAGTGGTGATGTTGCATTCCAAGACGACAAAGCCTCTGTTTACACAACTCGCATCGTCCAGGACAAGTTTCGTCAGCGGGAGGACGAATTGTCGCCTCTCCCTTGGCAACTAGCCAACGGATCCCAGTATCACTGAGCATCTGTGACCTACGTTGGAGGGAAGGGTGCTTGATCGCTTTCCACTTGAACCATCGTTACTTGAAATTGTCACCATTTTGCAATAAGGATGCTATAAGGTAGAGTTTGACCGGGCACTGAAAGAACTAAGTCTAAACAAGGCCCCGGGAGTAGACAACATTCCATTAGAACTACTGACGGCCTTGGGAGAGCCAGTCATGACAAAACTCCACCATCTGGTGAGTAAGATGTATGAGACAGGCGAAATACCCTCAGACTTCAGGAAGAATATAATAATTCCAATCCCAAAGAAAGCAGGTGTTGACATATGTGAAAATTACCGAACTATCAGTTTAATAAGTCACAGCTGCAAAATACTAACGCGAATTCTTTACAGACGAATGGAAAAACTGGTAGAAGCGGACCTCGGCGAAGATCAGTTTGGATTCCGTAGAAATGTTGGAACACGTGAGGCAATACTAACTTTACGACTTATCTTAGAAGAAAGATTAAGAAAAGGCAAACCTACGTTTCTAGCATTTGTAGACTTAGAGAAAGATTTTGACAATGTTAACTGTAATACTCTCTTTCAAATTCTGAAGGTGGCAGGGGTAAAATACAGGGAGAGAAAGGCTATTTACAGTTTGTACAGAAACCAGATGGCAGTTATAAGAGTTGAGGGGCATGAAAGGGAAGCAGTGGTTGGGAAGGGAGTGAGACAGGGTTGTAACCTGTCCCCGATGTTATTCAATCTGTATATTGAACAAGCAGTAAAGGAAACAAAAGAAAAATTTGGAGTAGGTATTAAAATTCATGGAGAAGAAATAAAAACTTTGAGGTTCGCCGATGACATTGTAATTCTGTCAGAGACAGCAAAGGACTTGGAAGAGCAGTTAAACGTAATGGACAGTGTCTTGAAAGGAGGATATAAGATGAACATCAACAAAAGCAAAACGAGGATAATGGAATGCAGTCAAATTAAATCGGGTGATGCTGAGGGAATTAGATTACGAAATGAGACACTTAAAGTAGTAAAGGAGTTTTGCTATTTAGGGAGTAAAATAACTGATGATGGTCGAAGTAGAGAGGATATAAAATGTAGACTGGCAATGGCAAGAAAAGCGTTTCTGAAGAAGAGAAGTTTGTTAACATCGAGTATAGATTTAAGTGTCAGGAAGTCATTTCTGAAAGTATTTGTATGGAGTGTAGCCATGTATGGAAGTGAAACATGGACGATAACTAGTTTGGACAAGAAGAGAATAGAAGCTTTCGAAATGTGGTGTTACAGAAGAATGCTGAAGATTAGATGGGTACATCACATAACTAATGAGGAGGTATTGAATAGAATTGGGGAGAAGAGGAGTTTGTGGCACAACTTGACAAAAAGAAGGGACCGGTTGGTAGGACATGTTCTGAGGCATCAAGGGATCACAAATTTAGCATTGGAGGGCAGCGTGGAAGGTAAAAATCGTAGAGGGAGACCAAGAGATGAATACACTAAGCAGATTCAGAAGGATGTAGGTTGCAGTAAGTACTGGGAGATGAAGAAGCTTGCACAGGATAGAGTAGCTTGGAGAGCTGCATCAAACCAGTCTCAGGACTGAAGACCACAACAACAACAACAAGGTACCTTCGAAACCTATACAGGGTCTGTATTTGTGTATTCTTATTCCACAGGCTAAAGGTGTTCCTACACTGTTTGACGCGTGGTAATGTATTGCGGTTTTAGTGTTTCTATATCCTACATACAGATGTAGAAGTACTTAGACCAGTACTACTCGTACTTTCTGCTCCAAACGCTTAAGGAGTAACTTCATGAGAACCTCTGTACACGTTGTAATTTGTCTATTTTATCTTCACCATCCCTATGGGAGTGTTGTGAGTGACGCATGGAGGGGGGGGGGGGGGACTTATCTTAAGATTCTCTCCCGGGATAATTTGCGTCTATCTTCAGGAGTCTGCCAGTTTAGGTTTCCCACGGAGATCCCCTGCTATACCCGCAAGACAGGGCAGATAGTTTAATTTTTGGAAAGGGGCCAAAATGAGTGGTTCAGTCGCACTCGAACATACTACTTTATTCATTTGACAAAGTAAAGAAAACATTAAAAGCAGAGCAAGCCAAACATTAATTTTAGAACGTAATTCCCGGCTAAATGCGCGATTCAATCTCATGCCTCAAAGACAAAAAAAACGTTAATTTAAACCGGCTGAAGGCAGACGGCCTCATAACAATTATCTGAATTAGGCTGAAAGCCCAACGATCTCACGCCTTAAGGGCAAAACAACTTTAACTTAAAATCGGCTGAAGGCTGATAACATAAGGCTCAAAACAGGAACTTGAATTTTTAAAAGCAGAAAGCCTCATCCTGAAATTTCTTTAAATCAGGCTGAAGGTCCAAACAATCTCACGCCTTAAGGACAAAACAACTTTAATTTAAAATCGGCCAGTACAACGAGTACAAATAGGCAGCACATCAAACGGCGTTCAGAAATTTCCAAAGGGTCGGCCTGGACTTCAAACACTAACGCTCGCTTAGGTCAGACAGGCACTGGGCCCAACAATTCTCAATCCGACGGCAACCCAACCGACAGACAGTCAATGGACCAAGCGACAAGATCACTTCGTCTTCAGCCGGCCGGCACACAAGAGGGAGTTCAATGGTACAGCGCAGAAGGTATCGGCGCCCACAACGAATTACACATTCGATTATCAAACTACACACCGCGCTAGACAGCCACAACACGACGTGGAAAATACACTGCCTGAATTTACGTCAACGGCCATGGCAGGTAACCGGAACGTTAACTGCTACAAGGCAGAAGATTCCGCTGGTGCACTTCAATTCAAATATAATAAAAGTTAAGTTAAACTCCACAGGAGGGCGGCTTGAATTTCGCCAACTTGAAAACACACGTTGTTGCTGGCGGGAATGTCTCAACAGCCCACAACGAAAATCAAACGGCACAATGTGAACAGTTGGGGCTGGATGGTAGATTAAGTAAAGACCCAACTTTCGTGTCCGGGTTCGGTGGGCCACGGACCTCGTAGCAATGGTAACAGCCCCTCACACTCCGACCGCTAGCGGACGCCGGCAGCGGCCCCGGCCATACACGCGCCACGGAGACTTCCTCGCTGCACCACACCAACCGACCGACTGCCCGCACATGGCACTATAAGCGCGAGGAGAAAGACAGTACAAGGGTGCGAATATCGATACACGCTGCTGTTCCCACTCGCGGAGAGAGAGGAAAACAGCATAATCGCGATACCCGCGGGAGCCTAATCACAGAACAGCAACCAAGGTTTAACGCAAAGTGTAACGCGAGCCAGCCACGGGTCACTCACACTTCCTTGGCACTCCTCCGAGACTGTTCTATTACAAGCTTAGTGGCTATCTGCATCACGTCACATCGTTTACGTATTTGTTTCTTTATGAAGCGGCGGCGTGAAATGAACGAACAACTAAAAAAAAAATAACAGGGGAAGCCAATGGATAATGGGACCGCTGGACGGATTCCGAGAAAGTGCAGTGCATGTGTAAAGGAAATAGCATACAAGACGCTGGTACGACCAGTAATTGAGTGCAGTTTCAATTTTTGTAGTCCTTGTCAAGTAGGCGTCGCAGCAGACTTCGACCGAACTTAGAGACTCGCTAAGGGGGCGGTATATGTCTTACGAAACTGTAGCAGAGATGCACGGACAACATTAATGCTGACCTCTGGGAGACAGGCGGCGTTGTTCTCTGGAAAATTAAGGGAAAATTAAGTGAATCTCCATTCGAGGATGACTACGACAATTTTGTTGCCGTCATCGTACTAATTACAAAAAAATTATTTCTAAGGAACTATGCTATAGTGGACGATCAACAAGCGTCCGCTTGAGGGAGTTACTGCGGCGTATATGCAACGTGGCGCAATTCCGATGCTGGCATGTAAGCTGTGTTGAAGAAGAAGTACCGTTGCGACTGTCAAAGATCCTTATTTAATGACTCTACGGGTTTCGCAAACAATTTTTGCATCATCAGGTACAAAGACCTGTACATACAAGCGATCTGTCTAAAGGTTAATTAATATAGCAACAGTAACGCTTTCTCTACATTGGAACTTTCGAAATGACCATAGCCCTAAATTTCTGTTTAAGGACTCTCATACATTTGAGGATTAGAAATTTTAAATACTTTGATGAGAATGTAGGGGAATGTGCTTTTTCTGCCTTTTAACCACATCGCTTTTATGGAGTGGCTATAAACACCTGACGAGGCAAATGTAGCTAGCGAAACCCATAGTGTCTTTTTAAACAAAGATTTTTAACTGTCACAGAGCTCGTTCTTATTCAATGTGGAATATTACGATTATGGATGCCCTACATACAAATCGACGTTTAAGAACCACCAAGTAGGAAAGGGATTATTGTGACGTCTGTGTCTTTCCAAAATGCGTGCGGTAAATGTGGAAACGTGGACTTTGGCGACGTTACTAACAAATGTGTCCAAACTGGGACAACATGCTGTTTTTCTTTTCCTGGCTACAGAAGGACAAACACCGGTGTACATCCATCGGAGAGCGAAGAATATATATCGGGCAGTATCTCGAAAACTGGGAAAACTGCGACGAGGGGTGCTGTTGTCTCATGATAACGTACGTACCCATATCGCAAATGTCGTAACGCAGAAGTTATGCCAACTCATGTGAGATACTCGAACACCTGCCCTATGGTCCCGATCTCTACCCATGCGACTATCATGCCTTCGGTCCATTAAAAAGGTCTGTCGGACGAGGATGTGCAGCAGACAGTAACATACTTCTTCACGCAACAGTGCTTTACCAATCGGGTATCTTCAACCAGGTGCGTCGGTGAGATGATTACCTCAATCATCACGTCGATTTTTCCTGATTAGCATACAGATTCTGGGCTATACGGTCTTCGAACAGAAACTATTTGATCGCCCCTTATAAATACAATAGTGAGACTATCTTAACTCATAAGGTATTTTGTGTATACGTAGGTGCTGCGTTTGTTGCCCGTAGAACGTCCAGGAGATATTGAGTTTCGCTCAGTGTCTACGTTAACATCTTTTCCGTCACTGCCTCTGCTGCATCTCGTATTCTTGGTGTAAGAGAGAGATGAACGCTTTATTCTTAATGTAATCCTATAAAAATGTCAAGAGGCATTATGTTTGGTGACTGTGGTGGTCATAGTATTCGACCGTCTCTACCGATCAATCTGTGCAGGAAGGTTAAGGTTTCATCCAAAAACTGGCGAATAAGTAAGCCCCAGTAAGGTGGTGCACAATTCTGCTGAAATTCTACGGCCGGCCGCCGTGGTCTCGCGGTTCTAGGCGCGCAGTCCGGAACCGTGCGACTGCTACGGTCGCAGGTTCGAATCCTGCCTCGGGCATGGATGTGTGTGATGTCCTTAGGTTAGTTAGGTTTAAGTAGTTCTAAGTTCTAGGGGACTAATGACCACAGCAGTTGAGTCCCATAGTGCTCAGAGCCATTTGAACCATTTTTGAAATTCTACGTTATCGCATATTCCCTTAGAGGACCTGGCTGGCCCACTGCTACCAACCGACCTCTGTCTCGGCCTCTGACGATGTTGTAGGAGTGGGGGGCAGCATGATGTAGCCGTTAGTGGTCTGCTACAGAAAATGGAGTGATAACTGATGCACTTTAATTAAGGCGACTGCAGCAGCAGACGCTTCTCCGTTCGCTACAAGCGGTGGGATTTGTCATCCACCGAACTGTCGGCTGCTGTCCCGACCGTGGCTAGCACCGAACTTCTTTTCTTCTAGCATGGTTTCGGTTGATGTTTAATTGAAATAATGAACGGGACAACAGAGGAAGGTAAAGACAAGATAAAATGCGTCTGTTCTGGTAGAATCATAGTATATTTTATTTCCAGTAGCACACAAAACAAAGGGAGGTAACCTCATGATAGTTTGAAGATACATTTATAAATAACAGTTCCTGTATCTTCTTGCTGCAGGTCAAGAATACTACACAGAAAAAAAATTCAATCGATAGCGAAGTCTTGAATTAGCTTGGTCCAGGTACTGAAATATGCGAGAGAAAGCCCAGGCAGGGCACGTCGTGCAGTTATTCAGTAATCATCTTAAATAGCGTCCAGCGTAGGAGTGTCGAACTATAACCAGTATAACCGCGAACGCAGCTGAACATAGGTACTATGGAACTTGCTGTCATCTCGCAGATTGAACGACCACGGCGGAAAACGATGTACTAAATTTGATCATCGCTGTCAAGATGGCGTTTGGCTGCGACCTGACGACCGTCGTAGCTGTTTACATCCGTTACACTCACCCTGCCAGCAACAGATGTCTTTTGTTGACGTCTCTCGTCACTGTTGTTGACCAAGGAAACCTCAGCACAGTATGCTTCAGCCGAGAGGAGAAGCGTATAGGCAACCTAATCTGCGTGGCTGTTGCCGTTAGCACACCTGTGTAATCGTCAGAGCCTCCCCCCTCCCCCCCCCCCCCCCCCGCTCCCCCCTGGCTCAGAGGTTGGTGCTCGTACTGTGGCATGAAGCCTCGTTTGTCCTCCCGCGGCGAGTAAACACCTGAATTTGATGCTGACGGTTGGCTAGCCTCTCCCGATACTCACCATCTTGTGATATTGTAGAATAATTTGAATTTTGATCTTGAAAATTCGTCCGTCCCCATGACCCCGAGCCCGCTGCTTAGGCGTTCCAACGGTGGTCTCACATCGTCGGGGGAAATTAATTTGAGATAATATAACTAAAGATTAACTATAACATTTTTGAGATAATTATTTTATCAACTCGGGCGACATATCAAATTAAAGATAATTTAACATACAGCCCTGATATGAAGGCAAAATTATTGATTTAGTTTAATCCGAGCGCTCTCTCTTTGTCAATGAGCTGGACTACGCGCCAGCATACGCTGGTGACACAACTTGTGACCAATCCACGAAAAGTCTACACTCTGGAAGCACATGGATCTGCCGGTCGTTGTCAGTGTTCGTGGCCATGAATCACTAATACTCGGTCAAGTAGCTCCTTCGATTGCCATCACGAAGCTGAGTGCATCCCGGATCACACCAAAGAAAAATTCTTGATAGTACCGGGAATTGAACCCGGACGCTGTACCAGTCATCCACGGAGATGGACCGTTGAAATATTTTCCACCGTTGAAATTCAAGTAAATGAGGTGCAACGTAGTGATACAGTTCGTCCAGGTAAACTTTTTACTTAATGGCAGGCACGGTACAAAAGAACGGTCCAATAATATGTGCTATCTTAAACCAAATTGCCAGCTGTCTCTTATCTGCTGTACAACGATATGTGCTCCTCCCAGTTTCAGCGACAACCTTTAGCGACTCGACGCAGTTTGGGTTTCAAAGTTTGCAGGGATTGCCATATGTATGTATGGAAATACAGCCGTTTGCGTAAAATCTTCACGACTTTCCTCTGGGCTGTGACTGTTCCTCTGCAAACACGACAATTCGGTTTCCACAGACAATGGTGTGATGCTGCTCGAACGGTACTGACAGCGTCCTCAATCACTCAGGTCTAGCGTTTTTTGTCTTATCAGAACAATTTGATAACTCTAAACTCTTCACACCACCCTTTGCTGCTCGTCGCACCTGACGGAATTCAATAACAGCCCTATGGAATTGTCGCTGAACTGTTGTTGTTGGCCACGTTTTATGAAACCATAAAACACATTGCGCGTTGTCCTACACGGGCGCTATTAGATCGCACTGATGTTTAACTCGTTATAGATACTGAACGCTGGCTAAAGCTGGAGGAGGTAAGTCAACCGTAACTTTAGCGAAGGACCCAATGGAGTTCAGGTAGGACAGGCTAAATACAGTTAGTTGTGGAGTGTTTGTTACTGTAGAAGTATTATCTTGTGTTCCTAAGAGGTAGTATGGATAGAGGTCATTCTTGACAACCAGAATATATTTGGATCCTTTCACCGACCTCCCAACAAAGACGATACAATGGCTCAAAGGTTCGAAGAAAACTTACCCGACTCATGCAATTATAGTTAGTGGTGACTTCTACTTACCCTAGATATTCATGGGGGCTTAGAATAGTAAAAGAGTAGGCAGTGGTGCAGAAAACTAAAAGGGAAATAGCACCACTACAGCTCGGGGCCCTGTGCACGCTACGGCACATATTCACTTAGCGTAGCGAATCCCCTGAGGACTTAAATAGGCGCACATAAATTCCAGTTTGTGACTTAGTGGCCAATTTGGTGTAAGTGCGTACATAAATTGATCTAACCATGAACATGGATGTATGTCATTCTTAGAACTGCGAAAGATCTTAAATTTCCGAACAGTTAAGAAGTGTTTATAGTCAAAGTTTTCGCCTCGTGGCGACAAAGACCTACCGCGTCTGTCCCAGTCCCAATGTCGATTATGGTCAAGTTCGCGCGCCTGGCGCTCTCTTGTTTCTCGTAAATGAAATAAATTATTTTCTTCAAACCCCTCTGCTGTCTGTGATTCTACATTTCTTCTGCTGTCTTTTCCTACGATTTCGCCTTCAAGTTGTTTGACTTGCTTTCGTAATGCCTCAAATTCCCTTTTAACGCGTTCATTAAATTTTCCCTAATTTTCAACATGTTTATTTATGTTCTGGTACTCTTCGGTTTCTGCAAATGGCAATGGAGCTGTATCGTCTGAATCTCTGTCCCCATTTAAACTAAGACTTGTCAATTTATCTGAAATCTCCTCAACTCTTTCCGATAAATCACCTATTTGTTCTTTTTGTTTATTTACGTCTTCCGAAAGTGTCGCGACTCGGGTTTCAGTATTAACACATTTAGTAGTTACCTGTTCATACTGTTGTGTTAGATTATTTATTCTGTCATTTGGCACGGATTCCTCGATTCTTTCAAAAATTGCTTCCTTATCGTGTGCGCGTTGTAAATTTAACTCTGAAAATTTTTGTACTATCACACGATCTCTTTCTTTCTGTTCTCTACCCTGTTCCTTTTGTCTGATTTCTATTGAAATTAATCTATTATTGTGAGCATTCAAAATCGGTTGTACTTCTTCTCTAATTTCTTTCTTTAATTCATCTTTCATGTTTTCAAAACATGTCCCTATTCGTGAGTCTAACCGTGTTTCCATTGTTTCCATCTCAGTTTTAATTGTTCCTATTTGTGATCCCACTGTTTTTAATTCAGATCTTAACTGTGTTTCCATTGTTCCCATACCAGTTTCTAACCGTGTTGTCAAATTTAATATAGCACCCATCAACTGCTCCATAGTAACTGGTTCAAAATTCTTTTCGCCCCTAAAATTTCCCGTATAAGTAACTTCCTTCGGCATAGCCATAATCGGGAGGACGACGGTTCAATCCCGTCTCCGGCCATCCTGATTTAGGTTTTCCGTGATTTCCCTAAATCGTTTCAGGCAAATGCCGGGGTGGTTCCTTTGAAAGGGCACGGCCGATTTCCTTCCCAATCCTTCCCTAACCCAAGCTTGCGCTCCGTCTCTAATGACCTCGTTGTCGACGGGACGTTAAACACTAACCATCACCACCATCACCATAGCCATAAAGCTATCTGTGTTCGATACTATTTCAGAATCTTCTATCGTTAATCTCGTATTCTGTGAATTTTTTGATTCAGAAAAATTTTGAACTGGTTCCGGACTATTTTCCCGACTTATTAAATTGTTTTCTACTTCATTATTCATTATACTGTTCTCATGTGTTGGCGAGTTCGCCATGTTAACAATTTCGTCATTCTCACTATCCATCATTTTTGCCTTTTTCATCGATCGCGTAATCATTTACAAAACATACAAAACTGTCCCTATACTAAAATTACACACAATATGACACTTTATCACCAACAATACTATTCACACAAAATGCTTCCCGACAAACACGATTAACGAACAATTGAAATCTTCATAATTGCACAAAATTGTCAAACCCCTATACAAGACATCAACAATTAAATTCTACAAAAATACCATTAGAAGAATGACAAGACAACTACAAATGTTCACTTACCAAATCTCCACATGCAATATAGACTACAATTACTAAACTACAAATAACTACAACAATACTACTGTCTGCTATTTTTATTATCAAAGGAATTCCAAGGGACGATCCGAAGCAGCGGTCACCACGTGCATGGGGGCTTAATTAAATAAAATGCAAATATTTTTTTAGTTTTAGTCGCTGTTTGTCTGGTTACGCAGTCTCGTAACCGGTTGGCCATGAATAATATTGGTACGCAATCTGACTGCATAGAATAGCAACAAAGAATGAAAGGAAATTTCCATTAACACAATTAATTAATTAAGTCCCGGGCAACTATAAAAGCTACGAAACAACAAAGTACAAATGTAACTGTTCTGTGTGTGGAAGTGTGATTCAACGTACACATCTGGCACGGTTCTACCTCAATAAGACAAGATATTTTAAACACGAATTACACTTAAGTAATTAAAAAAGACTAGAAATACTATAATTGCATATAGAAACCAGAATTACAGTCTAACACAAGAACACGAGCCAGATGCTTTGTTGACTGAACCTGTGACCAAGAGGCATAAGACATTTGAAATAAAAAATTTTCTTTAGCTTCATATATATTGACTAAAAAAAACTCTGATCATTACAACATCCCCAATCCAACAACATCTGCTGTCTTGCCCAACAGAACAACTGCAAATGACATGGTCACAATTAGTACTCTAACTACGGCTACCTCAGAACTACTACTGCTCTCAGCAACTTCTCAGCTGCAACTGCCAGTGGAGGCGGCTGAATAATACACTTTGGCGCAATCTCTGGCGCTGTGACTCAGTGCAGCCACCTTTCAATATGATGGCGAGAACATGTGTTTACATTCGGAGGTACGCCTAAAACATCATCCGAAATTGTGCTAAACGCACTCTCTGAAAATTATTTCGAGCAATTGCTTCATGAGCCCACTCGAATAGTAGAAGACTGTGATAACTCACTTAACATCTTAACAAATAATCCTCAGCTAATAACGGATGCAAGGGTTGGTGAACACAGGGTTGTCGTAGAGAGTCTCCGAAACTAAATGATAAACATATCTATTCCAAAACGCAGATAAAAACTCGCTGGACGCCTTCATGAGAAACAATCTCTGCTCCTTCCAGATTAACAATGTAAGTGTAGACCAGATGCGACTTGAATCCAAAGAAATAGTATCGACAGCAGTTGAGAGATTTATACCAAAAAAATTAACAAAAGACGGAGCTGATTCCCCATGGTACACAGAAGAGGTTAGAAGACTGTTGCAGAAACAACGAATAAAATAAACCAAATTCAAACGAACTCAAAATCCCCGAAATTAGCGACTTATTACATAAGTCCGAAATTTACCAAGTACTTCAATGCGAGATGCTTATGATATTTTCCCTGAGCGAAACTTGCTAGAAAACCCAAAGTCATTCAGGTCGTATGTAAAGTATGCTAGCGGCGAGACGCAATAAATACCTTCCCTGCTTGATAGCAGCGGAAATACTATAGATGACAATGGTGCCAAATCAGAGCTATTAACCCGCATCTCGTGGTCGTGCGGTAGCGTTCTCGCTTCCCACGCCCGGATTCCCGGTTTCGATTCCCGGCGAGGTCAGGGATTTTCTCTGCCTCGTGATGGCTGGGTGTTGTGTGCTGTCCTTAGGTTAGTTAGGTTTAAGTAGTTCTAAGTTCTAGGGGACTGATGACCATAGATGTTAAGTCCCATTGTGCTCAGAGCCATTTGAACCATTTTCAGAGCTATTAAACACCGACTTCCGAAATTCCTTCACCAAAGAAGACGAAGTAAATATTCCAGACTTCGAATCAAGAACAACTGTCAACATGAGTAACTTAGAAGCAGATATTCTCGTAGAAGTGAATAGAATTAAGACTTCCGATCCAGAATGTATACCAGTTAGGTTCTTTTCAGAGTATTCTGATATACTAGCTCCATACTTAACAATCATATGCAACTACTCGCTTGATGGAAGATCCGTATCCACAGACTGGAAAGTTTCACAAGTCACAACAATATTCAAGAAAGGCAATTACAGGCATTTGTCTTTAACTTCGATATGCAGCAAAATTCTGGAACATATATTGTTTTCGACCATTGTGCCTTACCTCGAACAGAACAGTCTGTTGACATACAGTCAACGTGGATTTAGAAAACACCGTTTTTGTAAAACACAACTAAACCTTACTCGTACTAAGTGTATCGACAAGGGATTTCAAACTATTCCATATTTTTAGACTTAAAGGACGGCTTTCGACACCGTACCTCAAAAGCAGCTTATAATTAAACTGCTTGCTCATCGAGTATCGTCTCATTTATGCGACTGGATTAGTGATTCCCCGTTTGAGGGGTCACAGTTCGTGGTTACTGAAGGAAAGCCATCGCGTACATCTGATTTCTGTCGTGGGTAGTGTTATAGACCCTCTGCTGTTCTTTATCTATATAAACATGATCGGAGACAACTTGAGCAGCCGTCTTAGGTTGTTTGCAGATGATGGTGTAGTTTACCGTCCAGTAAAGCCATCAGAAGCGTTTTAGATATATGAATAGTGAGTAAATTGGCAGTTCACCCTAAATATTGAAAAGTGTGAGATTATCTTTATGAGTGCTGAAACGAATCTGTTAAACATTGGTTACACGATAGATCAATCAAATATAAAGGCCATAAGTTCAACTAAATGTCTGTTGTTGTTGTTGTCTTCAGTCCTGAGACTGGTTTGATGCAGCTCTCCATGCTACTCTATCCTGTGCAAGCTGCTTCATCTCCCAGTACCTACTGCAACCTACATCCTTCTGAATCTGCTTAGTGTACTCATCTCTCGGTCTCCCTCTACGATTTTGCCCTCCACGCTGCCCTCTAACGCTAAATTTGTGATCCCTTGATGCCTCAAAACATGTCTTACCAATCTATCCCTTCTTCTAGTCAAGTTGTGCCACAAACTTCTCTTCTCCCCAATCCTATTCAATACCTCCTCATTAGTTACGTGATCTATCCACCTTATCTTCAGTATCCTTCTGTAGCACCACATTTCGAAAGCTTCTATTCTCTTCTTGTCCAAACTAGTTATCGTACATGTTTCACTTCCATACATGGCTACACTCCAAACAAATACTTTCAGAAACTACTTCCTGATACATAAATCTATATTTGATGTTAACAAATTTCTCTTCTTCAGAAACGCTTTCCTTGCCATTGCCAGTCTACATTTTATATCCTCTCTACTTCGACCATCATCAGTTATTTTACTTCCTAAATAGCAAAACTCCTTTACTACTTTAAGTGTCTCATTTCGTAATCTAATTCCCTCGCCATCACCCGATTTAATTTGACTACATTCCATTATCCTCGTTTTGCTTTTGTTGATGTTCATCTTATATCCTCCTCTCAAGACACTGTCCATTCCGTTCAACTGCTCTTCCAAGTCCTTTGCCGTCTCTGACAGAATTACAATGTCATCGGCGAACCTCAAAGTTTTTACTTCGTCTCCATGAATTTTAATACCTACTCCAAATTTTTCTTTTGTTTCCTTTACTGCTTGCTCAATATACAGATTGAATAACATCGGGGAGAGGCTACAACCCTGTCTCACTCCTTTCCCAACCACTGCTTCCCTTTCATGCCTCTCGACTTTTATGACGGCCATCTGGTTTCTGTACAAATTGTAAATAGCCTTTCGCTCCCTGTATTTTACCCCTGCCACCTTTAGAATTTGAAAAAGAGTATTCCAGTCAACATTGTCAAAAGCTTTCTCTAAGTCTACAAATGCTAGAAATGTAGGTTTGCCTTTTCTTAATCTTTCTTCTAAGATAAGTCGTAAGGTCTGTATTGCCTCACGTGTTCCAACATTTCGACGGAATCCAAACTGATCCTCCCCGAGGTCCGCATCTACCAGTTTTTCCATTCGTCTGTAAAGAATTCGCGTTAGTATTTTGCAGCTGTGACTTATTAAACTGATAGTTCGGTAATTTTCACATCTGTCAGTACCTGCTTTCTTTGGGATTGGAATTATTATATTCTTCTTGAAGTCTGAGGGTATTTCGCCTGTCTCATACATCTTGCTCACCAGCTGGTAGAGTTTTGTCATGACTGGCTCTCCCAAGGCCGTCAGTAGTTCTAATGGAATGTTGTCTACTCCGGGGGCCTTGTTTCGACTCAGGTCTTTCAGTGCTCTGTCAAACTCTTCACGCAGTATCGTATCTCCCATTTCGTCTTCATCTACATCCTCTTCCATTTCCATAATATTGTCCTCAAGTACATCACCCTTGTATAAACCTTCTATATACTCCTTCCACCTTTCTGCCTTCCCTTCTTTGCTTAGAAATGGGTTGCCATCTCAGCTCTTGATATTCATACACGTGGTTCTCTTCTCTCGAAAGGTCTCTTTAATTTTCCTGTAGGCAGTATCTATCTTACCCCTAGTGAGATAAGCTTCTACATCCTTACATTTGTCCTCTAGCCATCCCTGTTTAGCCATTCTGCAGTTCCTGTCGATCTCATTTTTGAGACGTCTGTATTCCTTTTTGCCTGCTTCATTTACTGCATTTTTATATTTTCTCCTTTCATCAATTAAATTCAATATTTCTTCTGTTACCCAAGGATTTCTAGCAGCCCTCGTCTTTGTACCTACTTCATCCTCTGCTGTCTTCACTACTACATCCCTCAGAGCTACCCATTCTTCTTCTACTGTATTTCTTTCCCCTATTCCTGTCAATTGTTCCCTTATGCTCTCTCTGAAACTCTGTACAACCTCTGGTTCTTTCAGATTATCCAGGTCCCATCTCCTTAATTTCTCACATTTTTGCAGTTTCTTCAGTTTTAATCTACAGGTCATAACCAATAGATTGTGGTCAGAGTCCACATCTGTCCCTGGAAATGTCTTACAACTTAAAACCTGGTTCCTAAATCTCTGTCTTACCATTATATAATCTATCTGATACCTTTTAGTATCTCCAGGGTTCTTCCACGTATACAACCTTCTTTCATGATTCTTAAACCAAGTGTTAGCTATGATTAAGTTGTGCTCTGTGCAAAATTCTACTAGGCGGCTTCCTCTTTCATTTCTTAGCCCCAATCCATATTCACCTACTATGTTTCCTTCTCTCCCTTTTCCTACACTCGAATTCCAGTCACCCATTACTATTAAATTTTCGTCTCCCTTCACTATCTGAACAATTTCTTTTATTTCATCGTACATTTCTTCAATTTCTTCATCATCTGCAGAGCTAGTTGGCATATAAACTTGTACTACTGTAGTAGGTGTGGGCTTCGTATCTATCTTGACCACAATAATGCGTTCACTATGCTGTTTGTAGTAGCTTACCCGCATTCCTATTTTCCTTCACTATCTGAACAATTTCTTTTATTTCATCGTACATTTCTTCAATTTCTTCATCATCTGCAGAGCTAGTTGGCATATAAACTTGTACTACTGTAGTAGGTGTGGGCTTCGTATCTATCTTGACCACAATAATGCGTTCACTATGCTGTTTGTAGTAGCTTACCCGCATTCCTATTTTCCTATTCATTATTAAACCTACTCCTGCATTACCCCTATTTGATTTTGTGTTTATAAACCTGTAGTCACCTGACCAGAAGTCTTGTTCCTCCTGCCACCGAACTTCACTAATCCCCACTATATCTAACTTTAACCTATCCATTTCCCTTTTTAAATTTTCTAACCTACCTGCCCGATTAAGGGATCTGACATTCCACGCTCCGATCCGTAGAACGCCAGTTTTCTTCCTCCTGATAACGACATCCTCCTGAGTAGTCCCCGCCCGGAGATCCGAATGGGGGACTATTTTACCTCCAGAATATTTTACCCAAGAGGATGCCATCATCATTTAATCATACAGTAAAGATGCATGTCCTCGGGAAAAATTACGGCTGTAGTTTCCCCTTGCTTTCAGCCGTTCGCAGTACCAGCACAGCAAGGCCGGTTTGGTTAATGTTTCAAGGCCAGATCAGTCAATCATCCAGACTGTTGCCCCTGCAACTACTGAAAAGGCTGCTGCCCCTCTTCAGGAACCACATGTTTGTCTGGCCTCTCAACAGATACCCCTCCGTTGTGGTTGCACCTACGGTACGGCCATCTGTATCGCTGAGGCACGCAAGCCTCCCCACCAACGGCAAGGTCCATGGTTCCTGGGGGGGAACATTTACGAAAAACTTACCAAACACTGCGTTTTGTTGACAGAATGATGCAAAACATCTACTAAAGAAACTGCTTGCACTATGCTTGTCCGTCCTCTTTTGGAATACCGCTGCGAGGTGTGGGATCCTGGCCAGTTAGGATAAACGGAGTATATTGAGAAAGTTCAAAGAAAGGCTGCACTTTTGTATTGTCAAGAAATAGGGGAGAAAGTGTTACGGACATGATACGATATTAGCAATGCACAGGCGTTTTCCTTTGCGACACAATCTTCTCACGAAGTGTCAATGACGAACTTTCATCTCCGTAAGCGAAAATATTTTGTTGATGCTGATCGATGTAGGGAGAAATGATCATCATGATTAAATAAATCAGAGCTCGCTCGGAAAGATATAAGTGTTTGTTTTTTACGCACGCCCGCACGTGAAGGAGGCTCGATGAACCCTCTGTGAGGCACTTAAGAGTGATTTGCGGAGTAGCCATGTAGATCCAGATGTAGATGTATTGTGACAGCAGCACTGCTAAAACACCCTACTGCAACAAAGAGAAAGGAAAAGTCAACAGTCGTTGTCAGGCCATATGTAGAGTTGTTATCACAAAAACTTCATTAGTTAAGCTATTTCTTGTAAGAAACCGGATGGTGGTATCTAGAATAAATCTACTGAAATAATTTTTTGTAATCTTGGGACGGCTTTACGCTGCAACTTTACATCTAGCGTTGAAAACGTGTAACAATGGAAGTGGGATTATAGCTAGGGATACAGGATGTTGGCGTATCATCGATGTTAATTTCGTCTTTTATAAGTTGCAGAAGACTTGCCCTGTTCGGTTAAAGAGCGACAAAGGTCGTATGGAGGTATGATCGGGAATGCAGTCCAAGGGAGGAACACCCAGTTGAAGGTGAAGATACACTGTAGGTTTCAACCCAGAGGGAAATACAGATGAGAATATACCTGTGAAATGGGAATTTCCGTCCATACTAGCGTTTTAACACCACATTCAAGAGCACAGTAATTTTGTCCATTAGGACGGCGCAGGCGCACTCACATATCAGTACTAGGGAGCATCCGCTTCATTGCTGTTGCCGAGTCACTTTGGTGTGGCTGTGTGTAGTGTACTGCGACGCTGAGAGATGATGGTCCGGTACACCAATCAGAAATACGCCGAGGTGGTCTTGACAGGCGAACAGGCAACTGAAAATGGGCAAGCGGGAGCGCGGTTGTACCGAGAAAAGTCTCTACTCCGGCAGCCACAGCACCATAAACTGTTTGCAACAGTGACTTCTAGTTTGTGCGGAAGAGGCTATTTCCCGAGAATCGGTAGCCATGAAACGGGGAGGGGGGGGGGGAGCGGGGGGAGGGGGGAGGGGGGATGCCTGGTGTGGTGCGTGCACGTTGCTGAACACAGTAGAATATGACCACAGTATCAGCTGTCACAGACAGCAAAAGACCTGGAAGAGCAGCTCAACGGAATGGACACTCTTGAAAGGAAGATATAAGATGAACATCAACGAGAGAAAAACGAGGATAATGGAATGCAGTCGAATTAAGTCGGGTGATGCTGAGGGAAATGCACTAGGAAATGAGTAGCTTAAAGTAGTAAATGATTTTTGCTGTATGGAGAGCGATGTAACTGATGATGGACGAAGTAGAGAGGATATAAAATGTAGACTGGTAACGATGAGGAAAGCGTTTCTGAAGAAGAGATATTTGTTAACATCGAGTTTGGATTTAAGTGTCAGGAAGTCGTTTCTGAGAGTATTTGTATGGAGTATAGCCGTGTATGGAAGTGAAAAATGGACGATAAATAGTTTGGACAAGAAGAGAATAGAATCTTTCGAAATGTGGTGCTACAGAAGAATGCTGAAGATTAGAGGGGTAGATCACATAACTAATGAGGAGGTATTGATGGTTCAAATGGCTCTGAGCACTATGGGACTCAACTGCTGTGGTCATTTGTCCCCTAGAACTTAGAACTACTTAAACCTAACTAACCTAAGGACATCACACACATCGATGCCCGAGGCAGGATTCGAACCTGCGACCGTAGCAGTCGCACGGTTCCGGACTGCGCGCCTAGAACCGCGAGACCACGGCGGCCGGCGAGGAGGTATTGAATAGAATTGGGGAGAAGAGGAGTTTGTGGCACAACTTGACTAGAAGAAGGGATCGGATGGTAGGGCTTATTCTGAGGCATCAAGGGATCACCAATTCAGTATTGGAGGGTAGCGTGGAGGGTAAAAATCGTAGAGGGAGACCAAGAGACGAATATACCAAACAGATTCAGAAGGATGTAGGTTGCAGTAGGTACTGGGAGATAAAGGACCTTGCACAGGATAGAGTAGCGTGGAGAGCTGTATCAAACCAGTCTCTGGACTGAAGGAACCAACAACAACACCAGCACAATGTAGGTCGTCCTGCAACATGGGGTAAGCAGGACGACTGCGTGGCACATTCTACATAATTCTCACAATCAGTATCACTTACAAGGCAACCAGGCCTTACTACCTATGGACTTGCCTCCGCAGCGACGATTTTTTCGCCAGCTCGTCGCACAGCGTTGGGATTTCTGTAATCCATTCTATTCACACATGAGGCTACCTTTACTTTGAGGAGACAAACGTCATGGTATAGCGATGAGCACATACACAGATGTCGATAACATTGCGTATACAAGGTATGAAAAGGCAGTGCACTGGCGGAGCTGACATTTCGACTCGGGTGATTCATATTATAAGATTTCCGTAGTGAGTGTGGCCGCACGACGGGAATTAACAGACTCTGAACGCGGAATGGTACTTGGAGATAGACGCATAGGATATCCCAATTCGTAAATCGTTACGACACTATATATTTCACAGTGTCAATATTGTGCCGAGAGTACAAATATTCAAGCATTGCGTCTCACCACGGTCAACGACCGAGAGCACCGGCGTTTCCATAGAGTTGTCACTGATACGACAGAAGCAACACTATGTGAAATAACCATAGAAATCAATGTGGGATGTAGGACGAACTGATCTGTTAGGACCGTGAGGTGAAATTTGGAGTTAATGGGCTGTGGCAGCAGGCGATCGAAGCGCGTGTCAGTGCTAACACCACAACATCGCCTTAGCTCCTCTTTTAGGCTCGTGAGCATATCAGTTGGGCCCTACACGATTGAAAAACCGTATTCTGGTCAGATGAGTCCCGATTTCAGTTGATAAGAGCTGATGGTACTATTCAAGTGTGGTGCAGATCTCACGAAGCCATGGACCCAAGTTGTCAACACGGCACCGTGCTAGTTGTTGGTGGCTCCGTAATGGCGTCGGCTGTTTCCACGTGGGATGGACTACGTTCTCCAGTGCAACTGAAAAGGTCATTAATTTTAAATGGTTAGGTTTGGCTACGAGGAGACCAATTGCAGCCATTCATGGACTTCATTTTCCCAAACAACGACGGAATTATTAAGGAAGATAGTTCAGGACATTTCGAGCGAATGATTTGGCTGCCCAGATTGTCCGACATGAATACCATCCAGCATTAATGGGACATAACCTAGAGCTCAGTTCGTGCACAAAATCTTGCACCACCAACACTTTGGCAGTTTTGGACGATTATAGGGGCAGCATGGCTCAACTTTTCTGCAGTGGTCTTCCAACGTCTTGTTAAATCCAAGCCACGTCGAATTGCTGCACTACGCCCGGTAAAAGGAGGTCCAACACAATATTAGGGGGTATCCCATGACCTTCTTCACCTCAGTGTATGAGGGGCGCTATCATCAACGTTCACAAATCCCACCAGTGGGCTGTGGAGAATCCACGACCCTTTCTTGCCTACTAGAACACGTGCATTTGGAGGTACAAATGGTAATTTGGCAACTACATGATGGTACTTCAGCTCACACCATAATTATCTGGTGAAAGCATCTCGACAACATCCATTCACGACCAAAGAAACAGACGAGGTGTTTCACCCTCCCGGTCACTGGACCTCAGCCCTTTGAATTTCTACCTGTGGGAATAGGTGAAAAAAGCCTTGTATGCGGAGGCCACTCTTGATGCCAAGATACTGCAAGTACGCATTCAGGCTGCCTGTGACACCATTCGGTTGGGGGACAGCACATTGGAACGTGTCTTTCGGTGGCTGCTGCACCGTGTTTGTGCTTACTTTTAAGCCTATGAAACCCACTTCGAACACTTTGCCTAGCGGTAGTCTTAGAATAGCATGTTCTTTTTTTATTTTGTAGGACATCACATTCGTCTTTGACTGTGGAAATTATTTATTTCACAACTGTGTTTTCACCTTTTAGGACATTTTCAAGTAATACTGCAAAAGCTAAAAGAATACAAAATGAAGAACAGAGCGTATATAAAGAACTGCATAAACGCATCGTGAAGACATATACAGAACTGCACAAACGTGTCAAGTAGACAGCAGCACATTACAAAAATGATGAAAACAATACATCACTTACAGTTTTCTTCAGCACCTGTCAGACTTTAAAACCTCCGTCATGTATAAATGTCATCGTTTTTTCTTTCGTTTTTTCTTTATTGTTATTTCGTGCCACAGGACAGAAAAATTCTAAAAAGAATGTAATATAAAAGTTGGACATGGTGGTTGACAGAAACTCTATGTACAATAAAAAGACAGATTATCAGATGCATAAGCAAAAATATAAAAATTTGGAACTGATGAATGGAAAATGAGTGTCACACGAATATATAAAACCAGATAGACAGTTGCATAAAGTAAGACGGAAAAGCCAATGTGCTGACCAACTAAAACAGACACATGTATAGTCAATGTAGACCGGCAGGGAGAAGGATATTATGGGAATGTACCATTTAGAGGTAGTGCATTAGAGGGCATCTGTGTGGATGAATATTTGGAGGAGGGATGGGGGAAGAGAGGGTTGCAGTTAGGAAGTGGGTGGAGGGGTTCGGAGGGGAAGAGAGTCCTGGCAAGAGGTGGCTGGTAGGATTCTCCCAAATGTTCTAGGAATGGGTATATATCAGGGCAGATTTCATGGCCTTGTAAGGAAAGGCGATTATAATCTTTATTGGGAGACGATATGAGGGCGTGTAGTTGTAGCGTTGGGGAATGTGGTGATAGAGGCACAGCAGAGTACCGGATCAGGGAGCAGGGGAAAACAAGGGGGGAGCTTACAGATAATGTAGGATATATAGAGGTGATCAAGATGGAAGAGTAGGCTGGAGAATTTAATAAGTTGATAGAGGATTCAGGTGGGAGATCGTAAGCATATCCAAAAGGCTAGGCAGAGTATATGGCGTTTGACGATCAGTAGGATACGATAAAAGGAGGGAGGAGTGGGAGCCCATGCCACAATGTCATAGTAGAGTATTGGTCGGATTATGGCTTTATAGGTGTGGAGGACTGTGGAAGGGTGCAACGCCTATGTTTGGACAGCTAATAGTTTTAACAGCTTTAGTCTATTGTGGGCTTTCTGTCAAAAATTTTAGTGTGTTGGTTAACTGCATAGGATGGTCATAATACTAACGAAAATGTCATGGATGAAGAAACTGTGGGTGATATGACCTATAAACATTATTCCCTGGGTTTTGGTAGGATTGATTTTGAGAAGCCACTCGTTGCATCAGGAGATGAATTGATTGAGATGCAGCTGGAGAGATTGCTGGGATTTCTATAGGGTAAGGTAGAGGGCGAGGAAGGTGGTGTCATTGGCATACTGGACTAGATGAAAAGGGGGCTTTGGAATATCAACAGTGAACAGAAAATGCAGGAGAGACTAGAGCACAAACCCTTGTGGCACATTGGGGTGGAAGATACGCGAGATGGGATTGTTAACAGTGATATAAGATGGGCGCTTAGAAAGAAAGGAGGCAATGAGGTGCACATAATTTATGGGGAGTGCATTGGTCTGGAGCTTGAGTTTTCTCAAGATCTAGGGATACGAAATTAAGCGGATTTGTAGATGTTGATTTGGTGGGATGGGAGATGAGTGAGGTACAGGAGTTTGCCATCAGAGGAAAAATTGGGACAGAAGACACGTTATTAAAATTCATGGTGAAACCTGCAGGTGTCATTTATTTTGCACAACTGGCAATTAGTTCCGGTCAGTGACCACTATCACGCTCAGATGGCATAAATGGCCGGAAAGCTTGATAAATGTCATTGACCGAAACTAGTAGCGAATTGTGCAAAGTAAATGACAGGTTTCTCCATGAATATTAACAATTATTTGGTTCCTGAATATCTCCACCTGCAAACGCACAAAGAAGAAACATTGATGGAAAGGAACACTTAAGTTTTGTTGTAGTTGATTATGGATATATCAGGACGTGAAGGACTAAAAGACCTTGATAAACAAGAAGGTGACAGTGGGAGGAGGTGTCAGTGGCAGGTTTATTAGGTTTGAGGATGAAGAGGATTCGATAGGTTTTCCGCAGCTCAGGTTTATATTGCAAAGGGCAGTTGCAATTTGCAGGAAGGAAATAGGGCATTCTTTCAGGTGTCTGTTAGTGCTGCGTTTGTGACCATGAGCCGTGTTGCATTTCTGATCTGTTAAATGTCTTGTGTTGTTACTGGAACATTGAGCCCTGTACGTGGGCTATTGTCGAAGTACTGGGAGCCAAGAGCGAGTCGCTCTGAGCACTATGGGACTTTACTTCTGAGGTCATCAGTCCCCTAGAACTTAGAACTACTTAAACCTAACCAACCTAAGGACATCACACACATCCATGCCCGAGGCAGGATTCGAACCTGCGACCGTAGCGGTCGCGCGGTTCCAGACTGTAGCGCCTAGAACCTCTCGACCACTCCGGCCGGATAGGAGCGAATGGTAGAAGTGAAGTTTGGGTACGCCCGTGGACTGTCGAGAGTAAGAAGTAATGGAAGTGCTGGTCATCTGGAATAATGAAGGTGTCAGAGAGGTACGAGGCACAGTGGTTGGCTTTGCTTAGGGTATCGGGGAAAGGGTGATTATCGAGCAGGATGGAGTAGGAGGGAGCATGCTTGTTGCCAGTGAAGCAATTAAAGCCTTCCAGTACCTGGAAGAGTTTATGGGCAGTGTGACGTTGACGTTCGTGCATGTCTGGCCCGAAACGCGGCGTTCCTTTGCATTCAGCAGATTTCGGATGTATCGCTGTAGTTGTCAGTGGAGTATAAATGTGTCGCAGACATAGGTCTGCAGGATGGATTGTTAAAGGTGATAGTATTTGCAGAGGGGTAAGAGAGTATTTATAGTGCGTGTGGGCTGGTTTGAGTACATATGTTTCGTCAGAATGTGGTGAGGTGAGTTATGGGGTTTGACAGGGTCTGTTGTAGGATGGTGGCAGCATTGTGGATGTCATGGGAGTCTTTCAAGAATAAGGTAATGGCTTCCGAGTTTGATAGCAGTGAATTCCCTGTAGGTATCCCAGTTGTTGTAAGAGTAGTCCTGAATGTGTTTGGGAGAAGGACTGGGCGTGTGGGTGGGGTTTGTGGTGTTCAGGATGCTGAGTATAACAGAGAGATGGTCACTTCTGATAGGGTGAAGGACTGCTGCAGTAGTGTGTCCAAGGAGGTTGGGAGAGGTGAAGGATAACATCAGGAGTAGAATTGCTTTCAAGGCGGGTATGCAGTGGGAGAGGGACTACATCATCATATAAGGACTCAGTAAACTGATGCCACTGCTGCAGTTCAGCATGGGACCGGCTATGAATTTTAAGACATGTGGCAATAATGTAGGTTGAAAAGGTACGTATGTTCTACGATATGTGGGTGAGGGATTCGTAAGGAATGGTATGATGTGGTCTGATGTAGTAACACAGGTAACAGCTATGAAGAAGAGAGTGAGAATAAGGTGTCAAATAGCATTGTTGTAGAGTGGTTATGGCTGAACAGGGTGGTTCTTGTGGTGACCAAGAGAAACTCTATCTCAGGAGTGGAGAATCTATTTGTTGGAGTGTGTGTAGTGAAGTGTGGATAGTATTATAAAGGATATCATAAATAGGGCGTTTGGAGAGGGTTTGTATGACGAAATTTTCGTTTTGGCTGGAAAGGACCGAATATTGTGGAATAGGATATTACACTTCGTCATATAATGATTTAGGGAGAGAAGACGTCATATAATGATTTAGGGAGAGAAGAGATGGTGGGGATGGATCACTCAGGTGAGTTCGAACTTCAACCGAGTGAAAAGAAAGTGGACCTTGTTGTGGGAATAGGTGGCTTGTGTGTTGAGATGTAAGACAGAAGGGGGTAGCATTGGTAATTTGGTATAGGGTGTGCGGCCTGTGGAAAGGTAAATGTTTTGAAGAGCTAGAGTCATAAAGTGGATGATGTCTTCAGCTGAAGTAGGTGACAGAGGAAATTGTTGCAGTGGAGAGGGTTGTCCATAGGTTTGATGGGTATTAGCTCAGGTTTGAAAGATGGAGGTTCAGCCCCTCATTTGGAAGAATATATCAGTTGGACACGTTAGAGGTTGTACATGTGGGAGGGAAAGTGAAGTTAGGACATTGCTTGAAGAAATGGTGCGATTTACTATGGGGGCAGTTGGAGGGTTTTGCAGTCAGTAGTTAGGTGGTAGTTATACATTAGGCATCTTTGGCAGCTGTAGGACTGAGGATGGGATTTGTATGGCTCAACAGTGTGTCATCATTTGCAGATGAGGGCCCCATAGTGGAGAAGGTTGTCCATTGTGGATTTTGAATGTTGGGCCAGAATCGTCAAAGATAGCAATGCTTTCAGATCTTTGAGGTCAGGATAGTTGAGCTCAGACTCCACCTCCTTTGTGGCCTCAGGGTCAATCTCATTCAACATAGCACTGAGGAGAGGGAGATTGCGAAGGGGCTGTGGTCTCTTGGTCCAAATGGCTGTGGGAAATGGTGTGATGTTAGCGTAGGAACCGAAAGTGACGTTAGGAATCTTGAGTTTGGTGATGAATTCTAGATCAAATGATTTGATGAGGAAAGCTTTTCTAGGAATGATCTGACTGATGAGTAAGCGAAGGATATATTTTATGATTTCGAGGAGGAGGGTTTTGGATTTAAGTAGGAGTTAGGACAGGAAAGGGGGAAGGTATGAAGTTCCGCCGACATAGTGGCAGATGGGTTGACCTGGCAGTCTATGAATGCCAAAAGCATTCCACTGATTTCAGATAGGTACTGTGCATGCGCCCGTCCATGCCATTGCCCCAACAATATTGCCTCGCAAATGCTACTTTATAAGACAGTGCATTGTCATAATCAGCGTCTCTAACCTGTTCCTCTACTGCAGGAAGCACAAATTACTCTAAGATGTGCTGATATCATCTGATACGATTCCGCACTTTGTACATACCACTGTCATCCACTGTTCACGGATTCGCTCTTTACACCACCTCAAAGTCGCTCAGCTATGATTATAGAAATGGATGGCTTATGAGGAGCAGGTCGACCATTGTACCAACTCCCTACGCGTAGCCACTGTACTAACAGGGCTACTACAGCATTTCAAACTCAAGATCTGTTCCTTCCCCTGAATTCATGCGATTTTTTTACAACAGCCCTCTGCAGTCCATGATGGTCCCTGTCCGTCAGTGCACGGGGGTTACATGGTCTTGGTCTGGCTGTTGTTCCTTTGGATTTCCGACTCACAATCACGTTACAAACAGTCAACTTCGGCAACTATAGGAGGGTCAATGAGTCTCTGTTGGATTTGTTACTCAGTGAGTTGACTACGATCGAAGTCACTGAGCTCTCTTGAGTGACCCAATCTTCCCTTACTGCTTCTCTACTGACAGTACTCCCCGCCTTCTTTTATGATGGCGGATCTGCCTTTCGTGAAATCTAGTAGTCAATTCCCAATCACACGGGGCCGTCCGGATACTTTTGATCATATAGTATACACTTTTCATTCTTTACCTGAAGGGGAAGAGCGGCCCATTATAGATGTTCGCTTGTTTTCATCCAATTACCAGGCGAACCTGTAGTGAGGTAGACGGGGACCACAATGCAGAATGATTAGGAAAGGCCTTTCATTTCCGGTATTTGCGTCAGACCCACGACAAACATCACAGTGACCTTAGTCACAACCGAGTCATTGGAAGTTTTTGGTGGGAGTAAGTTATACAAGAGCATGTGTGATGTTTTGATCGACAGTTCGCACTCTTTTATAAATTAAAACAGTTTTCCCCTTTGACAGAAGCGCGAAGAGAACTGTGAAGTGCATGGCAACTGGTACTTCACATTGTACCAGTTGTTAGGGCCCCTCACTGTTCCATTCACATACGGAAGAACGGCTGTTTAAACGCCTCTGTGTTTGCTGTGATTAGTGATGGCGGCAATACGTGGGAAGTGGCAGTTTATTCCCAGATTTATCATTTTATCCGCTTTCTTAAAACTTCGTGTGTAGAAATCCTCGACAGAGTTTGAGTTTATTTTCTAGAATCTGCCAGTTCACCTTCTCCATCATCTCCCTAATACTCTCCCATGGGTAAACCCGTGACAAATCGTGTTACTCTTCTTTGTGTCTGTTCAATATGGCGTATTACTCCTGTTTAGTACTGGTCCCTCACACTTGAGCACTATTCTGGAATGGATCTAACGAGTGTTTTGCGAGCAATCTCCTTTGTAGACTGATTGCATTTCCTTGGTATTCTACCAATGAACCAAAGACTGATATCTCCCTTATTTATAACTAAGTATATGTGAGAATATTAGAAAAAGAGCCTCTAGGATAAAAGCAGTACAGAAAAAGTTTTATTTAGAGCAAATATAAACACGAAACGAAAACACACGTTATAGACCGTGATTCACTTGCTGTATCGAAAGACACTAAGGCTATCTCCGGGTCAGTTATTTTCCAAGCAAACATGGAGGTCAGACGGACGTAACCACGGAAGCCAGCTTCAAAGATTGCACTGGCCTTCGCCGTCGCTGGCGATACTGAGTGTGTGATTCACAGCCTCACAGACGGTCTCATAACGCACGTAACCACAGATAATAATCCAAGCCTCCACCCAATGTCTCATGGTTTTGATGACACGTAATTGTGACGCATCAGTTGTATTATGACATAAGAGACCTCCATGTAGAACTTTTGGTACGTTTTGCTATGATTTTCACTCTTTCACAGCTATCGATAGCAACATATACTCAAAACTGCAGTCAAAGGACGCAGTCACATGTACTGAGTCTCAGGACTTGAGACCTCAGGAATAATGTAGTAATTCCAGTTCGAAGGAAGGTAGGTGGCTGAAGTGTGTGAATACTACCGAACCATCAGTCTAATAAGTCACGTCTGCAAGATATTGACACGAATTTTTTACACAAGATTGCAACTACAAAAAATCAAAACACATGAAAGCTTCAACAGATGGCACAGCTTTGATGTCAGCGTGGTAGTCATTGCACACTACTATCCATCGGTTCCTGCTTGTCGACATTGGGTAACTACCCCCCAGAGCTCGATTTCAGTCAGATGGAGTGAAGCTGCTGCGGGCGGACTTGGTACCAGATGAACGGGGTCACCTGTAAGATGTCTTCCATCACTGACACTACTTACATCTACATCTACATGATTACTCTGCAATTCACATTTAAGTGCTTGGCAGAGAGTTCATCGAACCACAATCATACTATCTCTCTACTATTCCACTCCCGAACAGCGAGCGGGAAAAACGAACACCTAAACCTTTCTGTTGGAGCTCTGATTTCTCTTATTTTATTTTGATGGTCATTCCTACCTATGTAGATTGGGCTCAACAAAATATTTTCCCATTCGGAAGAGAAAGTTGGTGACTGAAATTTCGTAAATAGATCTCGCCGCGACGAAAAATGTCTTTGCTTTAATGACATCCATCGCAACTCGCGTATCATATCTGCCACACTCTCTCCCCTACTACTTGATAATACAAAACGAGCTGCCCTTTTTTGCACTCTTTCGATGTCCTCCGTCAATCCCACACTGCGCAGCAATATTCTAACAGAGGACAAACGAGTGTAGTGTAAGCTGTCTTTTTAGTGGACTTGTTGCATCTTCTAAGTGTCCTGCCAATGAAACGCAACCTTTGGCTCGCCTTCCTGACAATATTATCTATGTGGTCTTTCCAACTGAAGTTGCTCGTAATTTTAACACCCAGGCACTTAGTAGAATTGACAGCCTTGAGAATTGTGCTATTTATCGAGTAATCGAATTCCAACGGATTTCTTTTGGAACTCATGTGGATCATCTCACAATTTTTGTTATTTAGCGTCAATTGCCACACCATACAGCAATCTTTTCTAAATCGCTTTGCAACTGGTACTGGTCTTCGGATGACCTTACTAGACGGTAAGTTAGAGCATCATCTGCGAACAACCTAAGAGAACTGCTCAGATTGTCACCCAGGTCATTTATATAGATCAGGAACACCAGAGGGCCCAGGACGCTTCCCTGGGGAACACCTGATATCACTTCAGTTTTACTCGACGATTCGCCGTATATCACTACAAACTACGACCTTCCTGACAGGAAATCACGAATCCAGTCGCACAACTGAGGCGATACCCCATAGGCCCGTAGCTTGATTAGAAGTCGCTTGTGAAGAACGGTGTCAGAAGCTACCCGGAAATCTAGAAATACGGAATCAACTTGAGCTCCCCTGTCGATAGCGGCCATTACTTCGTGCGAATAAAGAGCTAGCTGCGTTGCACAAGAACGATGTTTTCTGAAACCATGCTGATTGCGTATCAATAGATCGTTCCCTTCGAGGTGATTCATAATATTTGAATACAGTATATGCTCCAAAACCCTACTGCAAACCGACGTCAATGATATAGGTCCGTAGTTCGATGGATTACTCCTACTACTCTTCTTAAACACTGGTGCGACGTGCGCAATTTTCCAGTCTGTAGGTACAGATGTATCGGTGATCGAGCGGTTGTATATGATTGCTAAGTAGGGAGCTATTGTATCAGCGTAATCTGAAACGAACCTAATCGGTATACAATCTGGACCTGAAGACTTGCCTGTATCAAGCGATTTGAGTTGCTTCGCAACCCCTAAGGTATCTACTTCTAAGAAACTCATGCTAGCAGCTGTTCGTGTTTCAAATTCTGGAATATTACATTCGTCTTCCCTGGTGAATGAATTTCGGAAAACTGCGTTCAATAACTCGGTACAGTGTCTCGCATTGTGTCTTAACGTCACAGTGTACATTTTCCCGGAATTTTGAACATCTTGCACCACTTTACATTGTCAACGCTTTTTCCAGGTCGATAAATCTTTTGAACGTAGCTTTTATTCAGTCTGGCTCCTGTTATCAAGCCCAAAGTGAGGACTGCCTCTGTCGTGTCTTTATCTTCCCTAAGCCAAACTCATCGTCATCTACCAAACCCTCAACTTTCTTTTCCATTCTTCTGTATATTATTCTTGTCAGCACCTTGGATGCTTGAGATGTTAAGCTGACTGTGCCATAGTTCTCGCACGTATCGGCGTTTGCTGTCTTCGAAATTGTGTGGGTCATATTTTTCCCGAGGCCTAAAGTTACGTCACCTGCCTCATACATTTTACACAGTAACTCAAATAGTCGTTTGGTTGCCACTTTCCACAGTGATTTTAGAAATTCCGATACAATATTACCTATCTATTTTGCCTTATTTGATCTCAAGTCCGACACATCTCTTTAAATACTGACTCCAGTACTGGATAGCATATCTCTTCCAAATAAACTACAATTTCTTATTCCATCACGTCGTCAGACAATTCCTCCCTCTCATGTAGGCCTTCAATGTACACTTTCCGTCGCTCCTCTCTCTCCTGTGCGCTTAACAATGGGATTCACACTGAGCTCTTAATTTAGGATACCCTTATTTTTCGTTTCACCGAAGGTTGTTCGGACTATTTTATATGCTGGATGAGTCCTTTCGACGATCATGTCGCCTTGGCTTCCATGCACTTCCTAATTATGTCATTGCTAAGTGATTTCTCTCTCCCTCTGAACATTTTTGGAAATCCTTGTTTCAACGACCAATTGGAATATTTCTCCTGTTACCCAAAGTTGCTTCGTAGCTACTTTCCTTGCATCTGTGTTAGTCTGCCGAGCATCTGTGATTGCTATTTATAGAGATATCCGATCATCTTCTGCTGAACTGTCTGCTGTGGTATTCCTTGTCGCAGTACCGATATTTTTAGCGAATTTCAGAGCCGTCTCATCATTCCTCAGCACATTATTATCCCACTTCGTTCGACATAGATTCTTCCAGACTATTTCCTTAGATTTAAATTTATTCTTCATAATTTCTAACGTGTGAGCTAAGTGTATATCAGCTCACAATCCAATATCTGATTTCGGAAGCAGTGTCTGATGATGATGTAATCCAGCTGGAATCTACCTCCTCGTCTTACAATTGCTAAACAGAATATTCGCTGAATGAGATTTTCACTCTGCAGCGGAGTGTGCGCTGATATGAAACTTCCTGGCAGATTAAAACTGTGTGCCCGACCGAGACTCGAACTCGGGAATTTTGCCTTTCGCGGGCAAGTGCTCTACCAACTGAGCTACCGAAGCACGACTCACGCCCGGTACTCACAGCTTTACTTCTGCCAGTACCTCGTCTCCTACCTTCCAAACTTTACAGAAGCTCTCCTGCGAGACATGCAGAACTAGCACTCCTGTAAGAAAGGATATTGCGGAGACATGGCTTAGCCACAGCCTGGGGGATGTTTCCAGAATGAGATTTTCACTCTGCAGCGGAGTGTGCGCTGATATGAAACTTCCTGGCAGATTAAAACTGTGTGCCCGACCGAGACTCGAACTCGGGAGTGCGAGTCTCGGTCGGGCACACAGTTTTAATCTGCCAGGAAGTTTCAGAATATTCGCTGTTACTAACTGAGATTTATTGCAGAACTCAATTACTGTTTCTCCTCTCTCATTCCTTCTATCAAGCTCACACACTGTTCTGGTACTTCCCCTAGGAATTCATTGCAATCTGCCATGTCTATTAGATTATCATCTCACTTAATGTACTGAATTACCCTTTCAATATTATACAATTTCTCTCTATCTTCATCTTCTCCATGCGACGTTGGCCATGTGTACCTGTACTGTTGTTGTCGGCGTTGGTTTTCTGTCGACTTTGGTGATAAGAACTCTATCACTAAAGTGTTCACAGTAACGCACTCTCTGCCCTATGTTGCTCTTCATAATGAATCCTACTCCCTTTATACAATTTTCTGCTGTTGTTGATGTGACTCTATACTTTTTTGACCAGAAATCCGTATCTTCTTTCCGGTTCACTTCACTAACTACCAACACATCAACACTGAGCCTTTGCATTTCCCTTTTCATAAATTTTAGCTTCCCTATCACATTCAGAGTGTAACCTTTTCGTTGGTTATTCAAGCTTTTTCTCATGGTCACCATTCCATTGGCAGTCCCCCCCCCCCCTCCCCCCGTGGAGATCTGAAAGGGGGACTAACTTGGAAATTTTTGCGGACGTTGAGATAATCACTTTTCGAATTATAGGCCACATGCCTTCTAGGCTATCTATCCAACTAAGGGAATTAACATTCCATGCTCCGACATGTTGAATGCCAGTTCTGTTGTTCCTCCTGAGTAGTCCTCGCCAGGAGATTTGAAGGGGAGACTACCTCCAGAATATTTTACTTAAGAGGATACTAACGTCATTAAGCCATACAGTAAAGCTAGATGCACTAGGTAAGAAAATAATAGCATCAGTTTCCCCTTGTTTTCACAAGTTCGCAGTACCAACACAGCAAGACTGTTGGCTAATGGTACAAGGCCGGATCAGTCAGTCATCTAGCCTGCTACTCGTGCAACTACTGAAAAGGTTGGTGCCCCTCTTCACTAACAGTGGTTAGACTGGCCTCTCCACCTATTTTGTGGTGACAGCTTTGAGAAGGGTATCTGTATAGCTGAGGCACGCAAACCTTTCACCTTGGCAAGAGCAGTGGTTCATGGCGTTTCCTTATGAATACTCCCGCTACCACGTTCTTAGTAGCCCTGTGATACTAATTGAGTATTACACACAACTACACGTAGGCAAAGACTGTTTTGAGATCAAAGGTGTGTAATATTTTACTAATTCATAACTCCTAAGGGTATTTTTGGTCTGTCATTGCAACTACAAAAATGGGTGATTTTTTCACCAGACGCGTTTCTCTTTATTGAAGTAAAGCGTTATCAGTGGTGGTGATTTTCGGTTGATTTCTCGCTTACATTGGGAAATGCCAGACCAAAATTATCAGTGTCTGACGCAGAAAAACGACGATGTGCTAGCAAAATGGCTCTGAGCACTATGGGACTCAACTTCTGAGGTCATTAGTCCCCTAGAACTTAGAGCTAGTTAAACCTAACTAACCTAAGGACATCACACACATCCATGCCCGAGGCAGGACTCGAACCTGCGACCGCAGCGGTCTCACGGCTCCAGACTGCAGCGCCCAGAACCGCACGGCCACTTCGGCCGGCGATGTGCTAGCAGACGGCACATCCCGATGTAAGCGAGAAATCAACAGAAAATTATCACTGATGATGCTTTAATTCAACAAAGCGAAACGCGTCTGGTGAAGAAATCACTCAGTTTTGTAGTTGCAACGTCAGCACAAAAATACCGTCAACAATTACAAAGGAACTACGGAGACTATGGCCACAAAAAAGAAGAATTTAATTCTTAACTATTTAGACTTACTCGTGTTAAGGACAATTCATGTTTAAATAAGATAGGCTTTTGTCATGAGGTAATCATGATAAGTTGTAATTTATTTGTACCACCATTGCACACGCTTTATGAGGTTTTCTTCGTAGGTTTATTGAACTTAACAGGAAAGAAGGAAATAAATCACCTTTCTCTCACATTACCTGATACGATCTGTTACAATCAGGCAGTTTTAGAATTCCATACCCGTAGCTCAAGGTTGCAATAGGTCCACAAAATGAATGTACAGAACTGGCTGGAATGCGCCTGCAAGAAGTCTGGGAGTCAGAATGACCATCCAGCATGGTTGTGCATCTTAAGTTACGACAGATCATGACGGGGACAACTGTGGCCTTCAGTACTTTGGTATATTGGGGCTAGCTTAGAATGAAATGAAGGTAAATGTTTCCAGGGACTTTTCCAAGTCTCACACATCTATAATATACAGAGTGGTCGGAAATTCCCGTTACAGACTTCTAGGACTTGTAGAGGAGAGTGAGCTCATCGTATTTTGAATAGGAACCCATGTCCGGAAACGTTATCCAACGGGACTACAGAGCGTTAAAGTTATAGGCGCGGGCGTCTGTAAATGTACGTATACACGGGGTGATTCCGCGATGATGTTACAGACTTTCTAGGATGATGGAGAAAGATAAATGTATTAATTTTAAATAAGGAACCCTCTACAGGAAACGGACGAGTCGAAAGTAATCAACGAAAACCGTTCTGATACCTCTGACAGTCGAATACCTGTATCGGTTCTTGTGTTGCGACGAGTGTAAGGTTGGTAACACTCAGTGGTGGTAGTGGAGAAAAAATGTCGAATAAACGTTGGCTCTAAATTGCATACCTGAGGAGCCATGACCTCTCGTTCATCTTCCCTAAAGTGAAACACAACTTCTCTACTGAGCAAGTGTTCATAGCTGTTGAGGTACTCACTTTAGAGACCAGGTCTATTGGACATTTTCTCTCGTTTTTATCCACACTACCACCACTGAAAGTTACCAGCACTACACTCATCGCAACACAAGAAACGGTACATGTATTCAGCTGTGAGAGGTATCAGAACGGTTTTCGTTTATAACTTTCGACTCGTTCGTTTCCGGTACAGGGTTGGTTCAAATGGCTCTGAGCACTATGGGACTCAACTGCTGTGGTCATAAGTCCCCTAGAACTTAGAACTACTTCAACCTAACTAACCTAAGGACATCACACACATCCATGCCCGAGGCAGGATTCGAACCTGCGACCGTAGCAGTCGCACGGTTCCGGACGGCGCGCCTAGAACCGAGAGACCGTCGCGGCCGGCCCGGTGCAGGGAACCCTAGTTCAAATTAATACATTTATCGTTCTCCATCATCCTAGAAAGTCTGTAACATCATCACGGAATCACCCGTGTAACAAACGCCCGCTCCTATAACTTTGACGCTCTGTAGTCTCATTGGATGACGTTTCCGGACATGAGTTCCTATTCAAATTACAATGTACTCACTCCCCTCTACAAGTCCTAGATGTCTGTAACAGGAATCTCCGACCACCATGTACACAGGGTGTTACAAAAAGGTACGGCCAAACTTTCAGGAAACATTCCTCACACACAAATAAAGAAAAGAAGTTATGTCGACATGTGTCCGGAAATGCTTACTTTCCATGTTAGAGCTCATTTTAGTTTCCTCAGAATGTACTGTACTCCCTCGATTCACCGCCAGTTGGCCCAATTGAAGGAAGGTAACGTTGACTTCGGTGCTTGTGTTGACATGCGACTCATTGCTCTACAGTACTAGCATCAAGCACATCAGTACGTAGCATCAACAGGTTAGTGTTCATCACGAACGTGGTTTTGCAGTCAGTGCAATATTTACAAATGCAGAGTTGGCAGATGCCCATTTGATGTATGGATTAGCACTTGGCAATATCCGTGGCGCGGTACGTTTGTATCGAGACAGATTTCCAGAACGAAGGTGTCCCGACAGGAAGACGTTCGAAGCAATTGATCGGCATCTTAGGGAGCACGGAACATTCCAGCCTATGACTCGCGACTGGGGAAGACCTAGAACGACGAGGACACCTGCAATGGACGAGGCAATTCTTCGTGCAGTTGACGATAACCCTAATATCAGCGTCAGAGAAGTTGCTGCTGTACAAGGTAACATTGACCCCGTCACTGTATGGAGAGCGCTACGGGAGAACTAGTTGTTTCCGCACCATGTACAGCGTGTGCAGGCACTATCAGCAGCTGATTAGCCTCCACGGGTACACTCCTGCGAATGGTTCATCCAACAATGTGTCAATCCTCATTTCAGTGCAAATGTTCTCATTACAGATGAGGCTTCATTCCAAAGTGATCAAATTGTAAATTTTCACAATCAACATGTGTGGGCTGACGAGAATCCGCACACAATTGTGCAATCACGTCATCAACACAGATTTTCTGTGAACGTTTGGGCAGGCATTGTTGATGATGTCTTAATTGGGCCCCATGTTCTTCCACCTACGCTCAATGGAGCACGTTATCATGATTTCATACGGGATACTCTACCTGTGCTGCTAGAACATGTGCCTTTACAAGTACGATGGCGCTCCTGCACATTTCAGTCGAAGTGTTCGTACGCTTTTCAACAACAGATTCGATTACCGATGGATTGGTAGAGGCGGACCAATTCCATGGCATCCACGCTCTCCTGACCTCAAACCTCTTGACTTTCATTTATGGGGGCATTTGAAAGCTCTTGTCTACGCAACCCCGGTACCAAATGTAGAGACTCTTCGTGCTCGTATTGTGGACGGCTGGACGGCTGTGATACAATACGCCATTCTCCAGAGCTGCATCAGCGCATCAGGGATTCCATGCGACGGAGGGTGGATGCATGTATCCTCGCTAACGGAGGACATTTTGAACATTTCCTGTAACGAAGTGTTTGAAGTCACGCTGGTACGTTCTGTTGCTGTGTGTTTCCATTCCATGATTAATGATGTTTGAAGAGAAGTAATAAAATGAGCTCTAACATGGAAAGTAAGCTTTTCCGGACACATGTCCACATAACACATTTTCTTTCTTTGTGTGTGAGGAATGTTTTCTGAAAGTTAGGCCGTACCTTTTTGTAACACCCTGTATATGAAGACTGAAACGATGAATGAAGAGGCCGGAATTCGAAAAACTTGACTTATGCTCACTAGCCAAAAGCGCTAACTAGTGGACTACAGTGGCACAGTGGCTCTGCACAACTGCATTGACCACGCTAGCATGCCTCTTACCTAAATCAGAAATCCCATTCACGCCTCAGCTCGCTTGGTATTCCCTCCAATCTCGATTAGCTTGGCACAGGTTCAAAATGGTTCAAATGGCTCTAAGCACTATCGGACTTAATATATGAGTTCATCAGTCCCCTGGACCTAGAACTACGTAAACGTAACTGACCTAAGAACATCACACGCATTCATGCACGAGGCAGGATTCGAATCTGCGACCGTAGCAGCAGCTCGTTTCCGGACTGAAACGCCTAGAACCGCGCCATTGCACACGCTCTCTTACTGTATTGAAACAATACCTCACAGCAAAGGCAGTTCGACTTTAGGGGTAACACCAAAGGGGCCGAGGCGTGAATGGGAATTTGGACTGAGGAGGAAAGTGTGCTAGGTTAGTCCGTGCAGTCGTGCAAAACCCCTGTACCAGCGTGGCGTAGTGGTTAACGCACCTGCATAGTGAGCAGGAGACAGAGTTCGAATACCAGCCTTGGTACAAACTTTCATTCGTCGCTTCAGTCTGCGTGTACACATCACAGCTTAGTATAGCCTAGATCTGGACCCGATTCAACACCAGGTGACCAATTTTAACAAGCATTAACCGGTCTCCCTCACCTCTGATAGTATCTAGTGAAGAATATCGAGTTGCATCATGGTTTAGAATTTACAGTTAACATAATGTCCTTCCCTGCCGACAAGGGCAGAGTCGGTTTAGGTTGGGCCGTGCCAGCGACGGGAGTCGTGGTTTCAACCAGACAGAATTACGGCTCCTTAGTTTCTGCCTCATCTCTTCTACATTCGATCCAGTTGTTGCCAGCTACTTTCGTCTGTTCTCATGCCTTATGCAATGCCTATTTATAAGTGCTACTTTCGTCATGTCCTTCTTCGCGGATTTTCAAAATCAAATGGCTCTAACCGCTATGGGACTTAACATCTGAGGTCATCAGTCCCCTAGACTTAGAACTACATAAACCTAACTGACCTAAGGACATCACGCACATCCATGCCTGAGGCAGGATTCTAATCTGCGACCGCAGCAGCAGCGCGGTTCCGGACTGAAGAGCCTAGAACCGCTCGGCCACAGCGGCCGGCTCGCGGATTTTCCTTAAGCGCCCCACTCACTTCAAAGTATATCCATTTCCTCTCATCCGTTGTCATCCCGACATTGGAAGTAAGCTTCAGGTTCATTACTACTTGGTTAGGTGTTATGTCACACATCTCTGGCAGCTACTCAGAGTTTTCTCAACAAGATTCAGGTCCGGCGACGAGAGTGTGTGAAATCTAACTACTGTATGTCGTAATTAGATAGGCAGTGCAGGGTATATATATATATATATATATATATATATATATATATATATATATATATATATATATATATAGTGCAAGTCAAAGAACAATCGGCAGCGCAATTCGCGTCGTAACATGCCAGCATGTGCATGTGCTGGATGCTGACAAAGTTTCGCTATTACAGTGTAACTGCTTACAGTTTGTGTAAAAGTGTGTGAAATGGAAGCAGACAGATGGACACCAACAGCAAAAAGCCGCCCATACTGTCGCAAGTCAGCACCCATCATTACGCTAGAATAGTGATGGAGCTTCCAGAAAACCACTGAAAAGGTTTGAAAACCCAGTTCATGAAATATATATGTATAGAATGACTGTTTATAGGAAAACTTGCTGTAATTTACTTTTCGCTGAAAAAGTTCTTTTTTATTTTAGTCTGAAGACATTTTAGTATAAAATTCCTTAGATACATGTTACAGCAGAAACTATGAGGACACGTAGCCGTGATTTTCCTAGAGATACGAGGCCGTCTTATTGAAGTCTTCTGCGGTTGTCCCCAGACGACTTGCAACAGTGTCTAGGCGGGGGTGGCGGCAGGGGTGGACGTAGAGGCGGCCGCCCTAGCGAGTTCCCGCTGCAGCGTCGCCTGAATCTTTTGAACCGCCTCATCCCAGCTCTTCTTCAGGTCGTCAAATGAAAAATCCTCGTCACTGGCCAAGGTCTGCGTGCCTCCCTGGCGTACGTGAGGCAGCGACACCGCTACCTGCAGACAATATCCGTACAGTTCCGATCGTTAATTTGTATAATAAAGACGTGGTACGAGTAAATTTAGAGAATATTGACTTAATTGGAATCTACACAAGACTGCCTGCTGAACAGTTACAGATATAAGAAAAACAGAAAGTTATATTAAATTTAATAATAGAAGAACCAAGAGGGTACAAATACGAACGAAGTGCCCGTATTAGAAAGAGGGTAAGACAGGGATGTAGCCTTTCGCTCCTGCTGTTCAATCTATACATGTAAAAAAATTGAAAATAAAAGAAAAGTTCAAGGTGAAAGAATATCAATGATGAGATTTTCTGATGACACAGTTACCGTCTGTGGAACTGAAAGTGAAGAATAATTACAGGATCTGTTGAGAGAATAGTCTAATAAGCAGAGAATGTGGTTTTGAGAGTAAATGGAAGAAACATGAAAGTAATGAGAACTAGGAGAAATAAGAACAGCGAGAAACTTACCAGGATTGGTGACCTCGAAGTAGATGAAGTTAAGGAAGTCTGCTACTTAGTCAGCAAAATATCCCTTGACCGAAGAAGTAAGTACGTCAAAAGCAGACTAGCACTAGGAGACAGGGCTTTCATGGCCGAGAGAGGTCTATTAGTGTCAAACACAGGCTTTAACGTAAGGAAACATTTTCTGAGAATGTATACCTCAAGCACTAAAGTATATGGTAAAGAAGCATGGAGTGTGGGAACACCGGAACAGAAGGGAATAAAAGCATTTGAGATTGCTGCAGAGGAATGTTGAAAATTAGATAGACTGTTAAGGTAAGAAATGAGAATGTTCTCCACAGAATCAGTAAGGAAAGGAGTATTTTGAAAGCATTAACAAGAATAACGGACAGGATGAGAGGACGTCTTTCAAGACATTAGGGAATAACTTGCATGGTAAAAACTGTGGAGGAAGACTGAGATTGGGATACATCCAGAAAATAATTTAAGACATACTGCTATTCTAAGATTTTAAATTTGGAGCTGGAAAGGAACACGTGATCAGATGCATCAAAAGAAGTAAGTAACACTTTTGCATCAAACAGGCTACAAATTTCTAAATAAACTTTTTTTTACTGCGGAATAGAATGAGTTGTTGAGAAGGAACTTTTTTAGTTTAATTTCAAATTTGCAGGTGCCATCTTTCATACATATATCATTCTATGGACGATCAAAGATTGTTGTAGCAGCGTCGTTCACCCCTATGTCAGCTAAAGTCAGTTGTAATGGATAATTATTTTCTGTTCGAATATTATAACTATCGATGTCATTACTGCTTTTGATATCTAATGGAATATTTAAAACAAAATTCAGTAGAGTACGAAACACTGCGTTGTTGTAGCTGAAATACCTATCACCTCAAACAGTTTTTTACAAGATGGCCGAGGATGAGCACGACATATTGTTCTTATGGCACGTTCTCGTGCAATGAACACTTCCCTTCTTGAAGATGAGTCACCTCAGAGTATATTCCGTACGACGTTTAAATTCTCGTACATTCAAGCATATATAACCAAGAATTTTGGAGATTTGCTGAGTAACAACTGCTTATGATTGAATATTATTGCTGGTGTTGTACCAACTGATATGGGTATGTTGACTAAAACCATGCTCTGACGCAGCTGTCGGCCAAGATTTCCAGTGCTTCAATAGGAACTTCATGGCAATTATGACCAAAATACACTCCTGGAAATGGAAAAAAGAACACATTGACACCGGTCTGTCAGACCCACCATACTTGCTCCGGACACTGCGAGAGGGCTGTACAAGCAATGATCACACGCACGGCACAGCGGACACACCAGGAACCGCGGTGTTGGCCGTCGAATGGCGCTAGCTGCGCAGCATTTGTGCACCGCCGCCGTCAGTGTCAGCCAGTTTGCCGTGGCATACGGAGCTCCATCGCAGTCTTTAACACTAGTAGCATGCCGCGACAGCGTGGACGTGAACCGTATGTGCAGTTGACGGACTTTGAGCGAGGGCGTATACTGGGCAAGCGGGAGGTCGGGTGGACGAACCACCGAATTGCTCAACACGTGGGGCGTGAGGTCTCCACAGTACATCGATGTTGTCGCCAGTGGTCGGCGGAAGGTGCACGTGCCCGTCGACCTGGGACCGGACCGCAGCGACGCACGGATGCACGCCAAGACCGTAGGATCCTACGCAGTGCCGTAGGGGACCGCACCGCCACTTCCCAGCAAATTTGGGACACTGTTGCTCCTGGGGTATCGGCGAGGACCATTCACAACCGTCTCCATGAAGCTGGGCTACGGTCCCGCACACCGTTAGGCCGTCTTCCGCTCACGCCCCAATATCGTGCAGCCCGCCTCCAGTGGTGTCGCGACAGGCGTGAATGGAGGGACGAATGGAGACGTGTCGTCTTCAGCGATGAGAGTCGCTTCTGCCTTGGTGCCAATGATGGTCGTATGCGTGTTTGGCGCCGTGCAGGTGAGCGCCACAATCAGGACTGCATACGACCGAGGCACACAGGGCCAACACCCGGCATCATGGTGTGGGGAGCGATCTCCTACACTGGCCGTACACCTCTGGTGATCGTCGAGGGGACACTGAATAGTGCACGGTACATCCAAACGTCATCGAACCCATCGTTCTACCATTCCTAGACCGGCAAGGGAAATTGCTGTTCCAACAGGACAATGCACGTCCGCATGTATCCCGTGCCACCCAACATGCTCTAGAAGGTGTAAGTCAACTACCCTGGCCAGCAAGATCTCCGGATCTGTCCCCCATTGAGCATGTTTGGGACTGGATGAAGCGTCGTCTCACGCGGTCTGGACGTCCAGCACGAACGCTGGTCCAACTGAGGCGCCAGGTGGAAATGGCATGGCAAGCCGTTCCACAGGACCACATCCAGCATCTCTACGATCGTCTCCATGGGAGAATAGCAGCCTGCATTGCTGCGAAAGGTGGATATACACTGTACTAGTGCCGACATTGTGCATGCTCTGTTGCCTGTGTCTATGTGCCTGTGGTTCTGTCAGTGTGATCATGTGATGTATCTGACCCCAGGAATGTGTCAATAAAGTTTCCCCTTCCTGGGACAATGAATTCACGGTGTTCTTATTTCAATTTCCAGGAGTGTATTTATGGCCTGTCGGTAATGACTAGTCACTCGAAGCAGAAATATTTTTCAAATAGTTTATGTGAGAAATGATTGTAATTAACTTTATAATTGATTTAGCTGCATTTTCCAGAGATTACGTGGAAGTTCATTGCTTTATGGCTCTTGGGATTGATTATAATACATACCATCGGCAAAAGAGCTAATTTTCCTCTATGTGCGTTACATGAAGGATAATTAAAATATATGAGAAACTACAAAGAACCCTTTATTGAGCACTGTGGATACCTTTAACGTTTTTCCATCACCCTGATGTATATGTTTAAAAAAATTTTATTCGCGGTTGCTGGAAGCTGACCTGGAGGAAAATGTTGAATCTGTAATAAATGTGGGAATATGGTAGGCAATTCTGACCTAGATTGGTAGAAGAAAGAAAAACATACATTTACATCATTTAAGAGGTACGGACAATGGTGACTAGAACAAACTATTTAAACTTCTGAAGTTACCACTGAAATATACAGGGAGGTAAATATTATCTACAACTTGTGCAAAAATAATACTGAGCTATAAGACCCCAAAAACATGGACGTAAGCAATATTTGAGAAGGGAATGATGCAGAGTTGGAGCATACCAACATGCTATTCAGTTAGTACACGAGGAAGAAGTATAGGTAATCAAATGACAGAAACTGATATTGAGGTCAAGGAGGAGATCTATTAACTTGACCGTAATGACAAAATAAAATACAGGATAGTAACAAACAGGAAAATGTTTTTAACAAAGAGGTAAACGTTTACATAGAATATTAATGTGTTAGTAACTCTTACTAAAAGTGTGTGGAGTGTAGCCTTATATGGGAGCGGTACGTACAGGGGGACATTAGTAATTCTCGAAATGTGGTGCTACAGGATAATGACGAATATTATATATTTAGATTGCGTAATTAATGAGAACGTCCTGAATTCTGTCACGGAGGAAAGAAATCTATTGCAGAATTTGACTTTAAGGAGGGATAGGTCCATAAAATACGTACTGAGAGATCGGTGAATAGTTGAAGGAGATACGTGTGGCCGGCTGGGGTGGCCGAGCGGTTCTAGGCGCTACAGTCTGGAACCGCGAGATCGCTACGGTCGCAGGTTCGAATCCTGCCTCGGGCATGGATGTGTGTAATGTCCTTAGGTTAATTAGGTTTAAGTAGTTCTAAGTTCTAGGGGACTGATGACCTCAGACGTTAAGTCCCATAGTGCTCAGCGCCAACCAGATACGTGTGTGGGATAAACATCTTAGAGGATGTTTTAGACTTGACTGCGAGTTAATAAGTTGATATGGAGGTAGGTTGCCGTAATTATTCACAGATAAAGTAACTTGCAAGGGCAGCGTGAACAGACGAATGCGGTCTAAGAAGTACAATAGCGAGGACTTTTATGCGGTAGTGTGCCTGAGATCTTACCCGCTCTATTGGCAAAGTATGCAAAAAGCGTAGGTCTTAACTACAGTTAATTGAATAAAGTTGTCGGTCGAAAAGTTGTTTGATCAGGACAGAACCGTACAGAAAGTTGCTAAAATAAGAGCGAAAATGTTCTGCGTTCGACCAGTTAACGCATGCGAAAATGACAGATGTAAAAGTAAATGAACGCGATACGAAGAAACAGTTCAGGTCCCTCATACAGGATGTGACTGGGTGCCTGTTAGTTGCCACGTTGGATAAAGCACCATTTTACTGTAACAGGAGGTAGAGTCGAATCCCCGCGTACGCTCTAGTAAGCACCCTAGATATGGTCCGTAATTTACGGAGCGACCTTACACCACCAAAAGTGAACTTCTGGCAGATATGTGGACAAGAAACTGCAAACTTTTTACGGTGACCTAACAGCTGACAAAAACATCTACAGCTCTCTCGTAGAGGATAATGCGAGACCAAACAGTATCAATGAGCATTGTGAGGTGTTTTTGACGACAGGATCCCATGTCGCAGTAATTGCGTACAACACTCTTGCTGTCATATCGTTTTGAGATTTCTGATGTAACTAATAAGGAATATAAAGTTTACATGTCTTGATCCCAATTTATTACTCTATGAACCATGTCTCATACAAATAATGGCAGTTTTAAGCATTTCGAGGTAAATTGTTTTGCAAGTTTGCATACCCAAATAAATGCTGCCGTAATTCATCAGAGAAAAAGAGCACTTCAAGATTACTGTCTACATCATATATACACAGCAAATAGCCAATTGTAATGCTGCCTCCAAGCAATGGTATTTAAACTGGTCAATCGATGCATGATAGTTACTTTGTAAGGAATGTGAAGCCATTTTGACTATTTTTTGCCACGCGGGATTAGCCGAGCGGTCTGGGACCCTGCAGTCATAGACTGTGCTGCTGGTCCCGGTGAGGTTCTTGTCCTCCCTCGGGCATGGGTGTCACAGACTTTGTCAACCATTGTATTACTTATTTATTTAGCGACATGTTTCGAGGGCATCCCTCTTCTTCAGGCTACATCGTATTACAATAACAACTATGTAACATAAGTATCTAAACATTCATGGTGGTGTCTGTTTGCTCTATATCGTGTCTCCCTACCACTTTCGCGCAACGACGCTCTGAGCGTGTTTTTAGGGAATTGACTAGTTTGAACCTGGGACCTGTTGCTGGTAAGGAGACGCCAGACCACACATGACATGTAGAATTCAGAAGAGTTCAGTGAGACTAGCGATGATATAACCAAATACTTAATGATCTCACCGTCAGCTCCACTGCACTCCCTGTAAAAGAATCTTAATACTAACTAAATTTAATGGAAGGGGTTCAAGGTGTTCCTTAGTTAGCTGGTAAAATAACGTCGAAAAAGCAGTTACGTTTACCATTGGAAATTTTATTCTACTCAAAAAACAACGTTTATAAATTGCACTATTGATAAAAGGAAATATTTTAATACAGGATGGTAAAAACCAAATGCGTTCAATTAAAATGTGAACGAATATTCCCTGAATGGGTTTCCAAGTTCTACAATGGATTGAAGGATGACCTATGCCATATCACATCTATAATCTAGGTTTAAATTAAGTTTCACAAAAGAGAAAAACTATAAAAATGGTCTACAGTGACCCTCAATTATCTTTAATAACTTATCTAACTTGTCGTAAATTACAGTGGCTGATGTGGCTTCTCAGTAACTATATAACAGAAAAATCCTCGCGTTTCAGATTTTTACTTCAAGTGGCAAATGTGAACACCATGAGCTTTAATTGACGATCGACACTGGTATTACGCAAAAATGAGGTGTAACAGATGAGACTTCTGCAGTTCTGAGTGAAGCTTTATGCGCTGTTATGCGGCATCGCGTGCGTTGATTACCTTGTTGGTGTTCGTCAGGGGGGCGGCGGCCGGTGCAGCAGCCATCCAGCTCGTCGTCTTGGAACTAACTCTCTAATTTCTCCTTACCACAATTTACCGAAGTTGGTTTAAAAAAAACTATCTGGCTGTGTTTTCATCTGACCAATCAGGGTCTCAATATTAACCGCCTACACTAATTCTGTCTATCCAATGAGAAACGTTATACTTTTCGTGGTGGGGCAATGTTTTTAAAGTTTGCAACGTAACAGACACGCGAAAAAGTCTCACGCTAAAACCTGCAGCTGGTGTGGTCCTTTTAGCGTTATCGTGAGATCTATACTGTTCTTCTGGAGGGTTCTATCTTTTAACTTGGGCTGGGGGGTGGCCCTAATGTAACAGACACGCGAAAAAGTCTCACGCTAAAACTTGCGGGTGGTAGTGGCCCTTTTTGTGTTATCGTAAGATCTATACTGTTTTCTGGAGGGCTCTAGCTTTTAACATGGGCTGGGGGGTGGTCCTTGACGTAACAGAGACGCGAAAAAGTCTCCCGCTAAAACGTGCGGGTTGTGTGGCGCTAGTGGTTAGCTGGCGACGTGGGTGTCCAGTCCGTCCCTTATCGTAGGGCCTTCTAGCTTAACACGTTTCTGCTCTCGGCTTCTGTTCTCGTTTCTCCCCTCGGAACTGCGTCGGTCTCACGGTGGGAAGGAACGACATGCATTTAGGCATTCTTGTGTTAGTCTGTGGTATTCCATTTGCTCACTCGTTACTCGTATTACTTTGGTTAATTTAATGTCACGATTTATTCGGAGCTATGTGACATACTACTGGATTTGCTTATCATGTCATGGTTTTCATGGAAGGTGTTGGATTTGCCTGACACCTTACAAGCACATACTTTGTAAGGATCAGTTGGAGTTGATGGACAGTTATCTGAGAAGATGTTTCGGGTACGCCAGGGTTAAATGTCAAATGACGACAAAGATTTTATTGGAGTCGTTTCCGAGATTGCTCTATGAAGACATAAACGGAGGAAATGATTCCAGTTGTATTCTGCATACACGTAGATGAGAAGATACAGATAGAAAGATCTGACTTGAGATGTCTTTTGGAGTGAAGTAAAGAAAATTAGGTTTTAACATCACATTGACAACGAGGTGCTGGGAAATAATCAGAGCTTCAAGCAACCATAGAAAATACTGAATGATAAATCGTTATAGGTTCAGAAAGCTGGCTACCTCCGGAAATAAGATCTGCCCAAATTACGCAAAGGACCTAACAGTGTTCAGAAACGACTGATCAAATGCATTCTATGGTAGCGTGTCTGCTTCCGTTAGAAGTAATGTATCTTGTAGTGAAACTGAAGTAGACAGTTACTGTGAGTATGGGTGGAAGTTATACTTGACAGCCGGAATAAATAAACAGTGGGTTCCGTTTACGTACCACCTCGACTTAGAGGATATGGTTGCTTGAAAGGTTCAAAGAAAACTTGAGTCTCATTTCAAATAATAGACATGCAATTATAGTTGGTGGTGACTTCTAATAGCCAACGATATGTTGTCGAAAATACCTGTTTCAAGTCAGTGTTGGTATAAAACTTCGACCAAAATTGTACTAAACGCTGTCTCCGAACATATTTTTCAGCAGTTAATTCAGGAAGCCAAACGATGTGTAAATGATTGCGATTACGTACTTGACCTCTTAACAACAAATATTTCAGAGCAATACGGAGCATCATGGCGGATAATGGATTATTGACCACAAGCTTGTTGTAGCGAGACTGAATGCCGTAACATCCAAATTCGCCAAAACAAATCGCAAAATGTATGTGTTTAAAAAGCAGATAAAAATTCGCTTGACGTCTTCCCAGCAGACAGTCCTCGTTAAATCCAAACTATGTAAGCTTAGACCAGTGGTAGTTTAAATTCAAAGAAATAAATAGTGTTGACAGAATTGAGAGATCTGTATCAAATACAATTATAAGAGACATAACAGATCTCCTACAAAACAGGTAAGAACACTGTGGCAAAAGCAAGGAAGAATAATGCCAGATCTAAAAGAACACAGAATCTCCAAAATTGGCGCTATTTTGAAAAACTCTAAATTTAGAGCGGAATTCTATGCTAGATGCTTTTAATACACAACAAAATTGTATCTCGAAAGCTGGCACAAAATCCGAAGAGGTTATCGTCGTATGTAAAGTACACCGACGGCAAGACCTAATCAATAAATTTACTGCGCAATAGCAACATCAATATTACAGATGCCAGCGCCGCTAAAGAGGTGTTACTTAAACACGGTTTTCCGAAACTCCATCACCAAAGAAGAACATTCTAATCATGAACAGCTGCAAACATGAGTAACTTAAAAGTAGATACCTCGGTCTAGCGAGGCAACTTAAATCACTTAATAAAGGGAAGTTTTCCGCTCCATATTGTATCTTCAAAAGGTTCCTTTCAGAGAATGAAGATATTACAGCTCCACACCTAGCAGTCTTACAATCGCTCGCTCTACGAAATATTCGTGCTTAAGGATTGGAAAGTTGCGCAGGTTACACCAATAACTAAGGAAGGGAATAGAAATAATCTGCTCAGTTACAGACCAGTATCCTGTAGTATTGTGGAAGATGTTCTGTGTTGATATGTAGTCAGCACTGATTCGGATAATACTGTTCTTGTGAATCACAACTAGCTCTTTATTCACACAATGTAATGAGTGGTACCGACGGGAGATTTCAAATTGATTTAATATTTCTAAATTTCCAGAAGTATATTGCACCGTTTCTCACAAGCAACCTAATCATATGCTTGTCCATGAAGTATCATCTCAGTTGTGCTACTGCATTCTTGATTTCATGTCAGAACTTTCACATTTCGTAATAACTGACGGAAAGTCAACGAGTAAAATATACGATATCGGGTGACCCACACAGAACTGTTATAGGCTCTCTGCTGCCCCTAATCCATATAAACCATTTCGAAGATAATCTGAGTGTCCTTCAGATTGTTTGCAGATGATAATGCCATTTACTCTCTGACAAAGTATCAGTAAATCAAAAACAACAGCAGAATGATTTAAACATGAGATCTGTATAGTGCCAAAAGTGGAAGTGGACTCTGAATAACAAAAACAGTAAGGTTATACACATGAGTACTGAAAGAAATCAGTTAAATCTCGGTTACACTGATAAATCACATGAATCTAAAGGCTTTCAGTTCAGCTAGATACCTAGGGATTTTAATTATGAACAACTTAACTGAAACGATCACAAAGAATGTGTTGTGGAGAAGGTGAACCAAAGACACTTTTTTATTTGCAGAACACTTAGAAGATGCAACAGCTCTGCTGTAGAGACTGCCTAAAATACACTTGTACGTATGTCATCTGGAGTACTGCTTTGCGCTGTGGGATCTTTATCGGAGAGAACTGACGAGAAACCTCGAAAAAGTTCCAAGAAAAGCAGCTCGTTTTGTATTATCGCGAAACAGAGGAGAGAATGCCATGAATATGACACAGAGTTGGAGTGGCAATCGTTAAAACAAGGCGTTTTTCGTTGAGATACGGGTAAATACTTAACGAAGTATAATAAGAGGACTCGTTGCTGGCACGGAAAGATGTAAGAAACTGTTTTTCCCGCCTCTGTTCGAGAGCGAAACGTTAGAGACATAAAATAAAATTTTCATTCAGCAGCAGAGAGTGCGCTGATATGAAACCTATTTGCGGACAAAACTGTGTGCCGCTTGTTTTGTCTTTCACGGGGAAGTGCTCTACTGGCTCAACTAGCCAAGCACAAATCAGGACCCGTCCGCACAACTGTACTTCCGACAGAGAGAACTTGGCTGCCAGATGGTAAGGTCCGGAATTCGAGTCTTGGTCGACTACAGAAATACTCCGAAGATGGAGCGAAGAAGTCTTAGTCAAGCAATTAAGTGTGAACTTCAAAATAATTCATCCAGATGTAGATGTAGGTGATTTTAGGAGCAGCACAATTTCAGTGTGAAGAAGAATGGGGATGGATATCCGCTGTGCTCAGTTTAAAACAATCATCCCGGCATTTAAGTCAGAGATATACAGTAAAAACGAAAATGCAAAATCTGGGTGCCTGGACGGGGATCAGAACCTCCATTCTCCGAACTGTGCATTCAGTGCCTCACCAGGGCACCACCTCATTCTGCCTTCAACTGAACGGACACGACACTCATACACTTATGAACAAACCAACTGCTGGTGCTTCTACAACTGTGTGGAAACAAATGCCCCAAAAAGTGTATATCATTTTAGACTGTTGTCGAAAGCAGTTACGCTGCTTTCAGAGAGACTCGCCTGCAAGTAGCTACATGATATACTTCAAGTGTCGACTCTAGAATAAGCACTCTCAACATGCTCGCTTTTCGCTCCACCGAGTTACAGGATGTCTCACTTGCGGGATCAAGACTATACATAAGATAAAGGAGCAAAAATTCAGTATTCTGAGATACAGTGCATTGGTTGGAAGTGAACAGTTAGGGGAAAGAAAATTTTGCTTTCGCTCGATGGCTTAATGGTTGTCGGGCTTCAGTTCCTAAAGTTATTTTTCCTGTCATTTACTCATCTTTAAACCTATAACAGTGATTTACGCCGGCCGGAGTGGCCGTGCGGTTCTAGGCGCTACAGTCTGGAACCGGGCGACCACTACGGGTGCAGGTTCGGATACTGACTAGGGGATGGATGTGTGTGATGTCCTTGGGTTAGTTAGGTTTAAATAGTTTTAAGTTTTAGGCGACTGATGACCCCAGAAGTTAAGTCGCATAGTGTTCAGAACCATTTGAACAATGATTTACATACGTAAAAATGTCTTATTGCGTTCTAATTTGGAAACCACGTTAACTGTAGGTTCCCTTGTAATTGGGTTGATAAGTCGGTGGAAGGCAAAAATGCATACCGACGCCTGCAGGACAACGCATAAAGTAAAGCACTGCAGTACATGTTGCAACTTGCAGGTTTATGACAGTCAGAACCAACTGTAGAAACTGAATACTTAAGGTGGTAACGGAAATGACAATTCTGAAGCACGTGTTTATAATTTGCCTGTGTTTATTGAAAAAAAAAAGACCTGTTTTCTGCATAGTCATTGGTGTCGCTAATTTCAAAGAGCATACCCAAACGTCTGTGATGTGTCGACTGTAGAGCTGCCACTGTTTATATACTACACCCGTACTCTGCCAACGACTGTGAGGTACGTGGTAGAGTGTACCTCCTATCTTATCAACTAGTAATGCTGTTTCTCTCTTCATCCACGTGTGGCAAGCGACGAGAATGATAACTTTTACGCCTTTGTGTCTGTAGTAATTAGTCTAATTTTGTCCCCGTGATCCCTTAGTGAGTGATATATATAGGAGAGCAGTATATTACTAGACTCATCACTTAAAGCTGGTTTTTGGGCCTTGGTACGTATGTTTTCTCGGGATAGTTTGCGTCTGTCTTGAAGAGTCCACCAGCTGAGTTACTTCAGCATCTCTGTGACACTCTCCCATCAAAGTAACCTGAGACAATTAGTGGTGCCCTTCTCTGTACATGTTCAGTATCCCCTTTTTGTCCTGTCTGGTACGTGTCCCCCATACTAGAGCCATCTCCAACACTAGAGCAAAAATGGATGGACTGCTCGCAGAAGTGTTCTGTAACCGATCTGCTTTACAGATAGATTACGTTTCCCTAGTATTTTATCAGTGAACCGAAGTCTCTCAACTGGTTCAGCTACAACTGATCTTGTGTGATCGTTCGCAATTCTTATTCCTGCAGATTGTAGCAACCAGCGATTTTCTTGAGATGGCCGACTGCAACGGTGAGGTCTTTATATTGTAGTCATGGGTATTACCTGTTCTCTTTCTTTCAACCCCACAATTTGACATTTTTGTACATTTGATGTTAGCTGGCAACATTTGCACACCTTTGATACCGAGTCAAGATCAAGAACTAACACTTGTGCAGCTTTTTAAACAATACTTCATTCTAGATAACCGTATCTCTTGCGAAACGTTTACGGCTGCTATTAATGGGGTCGGCAAGGTCATTCGTACACAACGTGGAAAGCAGTGGTCGAAGCAAATCTCCCTGGAACACGTGTTTCGATGACTTCAAGATAACATGCTGCCCTCTCCCTACCAAGAAATTCTCAGCCCGGTCACAAATTTCGCCTGGTACCGCATCAGATCGTACTGTCAACAATACTAGAACGAATGGTACTGACTCAAATGATTTTCGAAAGTCAAGAAAATGTCCTTCAACCTCAATTATTGTATCATGACTTTTAGGATGTCTCTTGATCAAAGTGCGAGTTGGGTTTCACATGATCGATGTTTGAGAAATCCATACCGACTGATATGGAGAAGATCATTCTGTTCAAGATGAATTAAGTCCTTTTGAGCTCATAATATTTTCTGTGACTCATTACAGATATATGATACAGAAGCATATAGTTCTTGGGAAGGTGAACGAAGCTACAAAAAAAAGTTTTTAAACAGACGTCAATTTAAGAAGAGGGTTTTTTGTTGTTTTTTCTGTGGGAAGAAACTGGAGAGAAGTTGTGTCGTTCAAGCCACAGCAGTGCTGAACAAGGCTATCGACAACTTATCGTGCGAATAAGAGAATTTGAGGGTCGTGTAGAAGAAAATTCTTCAACACCCCGCAACGTGCGTTTGAAAAGCACACTTAGGTGAATAGAGACTGGAGCAGCAGTTAAACACCTAGAATAAACCTCATGTTGAGGCAGTGAGGTCCGAATACAGATCTGTCAATGAAGTGTGGTGTAATGTAAGCTAGCACTGAGGCGGTAAATCACCATTTGGGGCTGTTTTTATCAGATTATTTTGATAATATGAGGTACAGACTGCATTATGACTATTATAAACTGAATATTCGGTTCCAGTTCTTAGTTCCAAGTGTACTCTACATGTATAAGTTTAGTATGTCAGTTGGTGAACTATACGAAAAAAACTTAAATTAGCTACAAGCTACGACTTGCTCACAGTTTATACAACACGTAAACGTCATTACAAATATTCGGATTTAGGTTATGACATGTTCGATATGCCTGCCGTCATTGGCGGTGATGTGGCGCAGACGCATATCGAAATTCTGTGTGACCTGCTGAAGTGTCTGAACACCGATGCTATCGATGACCTCATAAATGGCTGTTTGCCCCTCAGCTGTGGTATTAGGTTATTGCTGTTCACCTTGTACTTAATACAGCCCTACAAAAATGAGTCGCATGTTTTCAGATCCGGAGAATATGGCAGCCAATCGAGGGTGATGCCAGTGGCCTCTGGGTACTTCACTGCCAGAACACGGTCCCCAAAGTACTCCTCCAGTACATCAAACGCTCTCCTGCTTCGATGGGGTAGAGCTCTGTCTTGCATGAATCACTGTCGAAATAAGGGTCACTTTGGATAATGGGGAGGAATCATCTTCCTAGACTTTCACGTACCTTTCGATAGTCACCGTGTCACCAAGAACTATCGTACCGATTACACCGTGACTGGACACTGCACACCACACAGTTACCCGTTGAGGGTGAAGAGGCTTCTCGATCGCGGAATGCGGATTCTCAGTCCCCCAAATACGTCAATTTTGCTTATTGACGAATGCGTCCAAATGAAAATGGGCTTCGTTGCAAACCAAACCATGCTTGCGCATACTAATTCCCATCATGACCCGCGGCCAACCATGCAGTTTGAACGTCCTAACGTATTGCATTTTATTTCATGTAGTTCAATAATTTTCTTCCTGTATACTTCGCAAGCCACTGTACAGCGAAAGGCGGGGTATACTTCGAAACAATATAAGTGATTCTCTGTGCTGTTACGTCTATGTATTGCGCGTATATTCTCGATCTTCATTCTGGACATTATCTTGCTTTTAAAGAGAGATTCCGTTATTACATCAAAAGGAAATATTTCAAAGATTTTTCTAAATTTTCTCACGATCATCCAAAGATCATATTTTCCTGTGGATAAGACTACCGCTACCGAGCAACTTAATAGTCTTTCTGGACGTGTCAAATAGATCGTTTATATTACACCTCCTTCGGAAAGTTTCGTTTTTGTTAAACATTCGGCTTCCAGTGTAGCGAAGTAAATTCAGTTACTCAAAAACTTTTCTACCAGTCGCATATCGATGGATCGTTCAGTGTTAGTTTCGGAAACTTAAGAAGATGGAATGTACATGCTTTCCTGTTCCCTCTGCTTGGAAGTTCTCGTGAATAAATACAGTTTAGGACCCACAAGCATTTCCATTATTTTGATCACAAAGCCGTGTACCTGCAAAGTGTCGGTATTTCACACACTCTGTTGCCGTATTAAAGGAGTTAGAGACGCAGTACGGGACCAACGATACCTTACCTGAACCAAGCAGACGGCTACCAGTAGAAGCAAGAGCAAGTGGCGCGCCATAGCTGCTGCTGTGGGACAGGTGAACTGTGAGTACGGCGGGTTATCGCGTTCTTATAAGCCTTGTGGCCCAACCCCCACTTTGTACTCTCGCCACTTAGTCCCCCTCCCTTTCAAGGCGCTCCTAATAATGTTTCGCCAATAGACTAGAGACAGTTCTCGGAATACTTCTGACCAAAGTCTGACAAGGCTTATCTCATCCTCAAATGCAGATGTTCCTCAGCTGTCGAGGAAAATTGCGTACTATATTTGTCGCAAAAGATACCCCAAGTTCAAACCAGGGCTGGACCAGTCAAAGGTCACAGTATCACACTGCGCACAGTTGCACTTTGATAATTGCTTCAAAGTAATCAGAGTTATAAAGAATATAACAACATATACATCGACGTTTAAATATACTATATTTCGTGCTTTCAGAATAAAAGTTTAAAATCAAAGCAAGAAATAAAATAATTTAGAGAAGCATTAGCTCACCTTTGAATCGCGCTCCAAATCATGTATGCAAAATGAGGCTCCGAGTCCGAATTTAAAGCTCATTGTTGAATTTACAATCTTAGAAACTTAAATGTTAGAGCATATTTGCTGTAGGTAATTTCGTGCATCACTGAATCTTGCGTCAAGTATTGGCCTATATATTTATTTCTTACTTTTAGACAAATCATTTCTCACAATATTTGACCGTTCTATTTTTCAATCTTTTTTTGCATTGTTAATACAACCAGCGCTAGTCATTAACGTACAGATTTAACATTTCCACTGTCATTGATATGGCTGTACATGTTTTTTTATGCCGAGTGACGTTTGCCATATACAGCCATAAGTTCGCTGATGACACAAATGTACTAAGAAGCAGCTCACACACATTTATGCAAAACACACCCAGGACAACAGTGGGACAAGCTTACAACTGGTCCATACCAGACAGTTTAATCGATCAACTTTTAAAGTTTCATAAAATGCAATTTCAAATAAATGTGAATATAATAGGTTTGTTTATAAATAAATAAGTCTACTGCTACCAGTCACGATTTTTTCTTTATTTTACTATTCGCACGACGCGTTTCCCATTTTCAAGTGCGTTTTTTTTTATGTATGTTAAGCCATTTCTTTTGATGTTGTCAGTGTGTGTGAGTCTGCTTCATTTTGTTGACTTTTACTGTAATACATAAGAAACGCGATTTTTAGTTGGTTATCAATTGTTTCTGTGAGGTTAGTGGCTAAAATTTGAGAACAATTTGTACTTACAGTTTCCTAATGGTCCATTTGTGTAGAGTCTCATACATACTTAACATCACACACAACTTGTACACTTTACACATCGAAAATATCTAACATAAACAAAGCAGTTACAAAGATCTTGTTACAGGTAGTTCACAGAGATAACATTATAGGGCTTCCACAGATTATGATATGGTTTTGTACAGAGGTTATTTATCTTAACAATTTGGCTCATGAATTACTTATATTGATTTTAAATTGTGCTTATTTCTATGTTTTACTATTTTTATTTAAGTATATTATCGAAACATCTTATACCATTTATAATGGATCAAATCAAATGAGAATATCTTACATGTACCAGATGTAAAGATCAGTGGACCCATAGTAAGTGAAACCCAGTGTACAATATGTTGACACACTTATGGATAAAAACCTGAAATGTCACCACCACGTACATAAAAGAGGCTCGATTGTACTGACTTTCCTTTAAGAAATCTATCTCACTATGTTGATATTGTATTAGGAATATAATAATATTTACCATATATTTATTTATAATTTTATTTTCAATATTTAATAGCATTGCTGTTTGTGGCTAGCGTTCCTACCTCTGGACCACAGGGTCCAAGGTTCGATTCCCGGCCGGGTTGGGGGTTTTCTCAGCCCGGGGACTAGGTGTTTGTTTTGTCCTCATCATTCTATCATCAGTCGTGAAACTAGCTAGATTGGATTGTGTACAGACTGGGAATTTGTCCGGGCACTAATTACCGCGCAGTTGAACGCCCCACAAGTCAAACATCGTGATCATCAATGTTAATAAGGTAAATAACATGCCATTATATATTTAATATTAAAAACATCATTTGACGTGTTACCCTTGGTTTTTCCACTACAAAAGACTGAGTCTCTCTCATCTGTTTTGTTTGCCACCGGCGCACATTTTATATGAGACTACCACAGACCATGATTCTAGAGTAACTATGCTATTGTGTATTCTATTGATATCCGGAAATCACGCCCGTCACTTACGTTTGTTGCAGCAGACAATTTTTGTTAAGGTTTTCAAATGGTTTAAATGTTTCAATTGACAGCCTTCCTTGTTAGCCTGTCTTCTTTTTTATCGATGCATCACTCTCCCCCCCCCCCCCCCCCCCCATTTTAGTCGCCAGTAGCACTTTAAATAAGACTTTCTCAGACCATGATACGAGAATAAACTGTTATTATATTTTACCGTCATGTGTTACACCTTGTCATTCATATGTGCTGCACCGAACTACCTCTGTTAACATTTTCAATATTGACGACCTTATATTTTAGATTGTTATATATATTTTACTTGATGCATCATTTGCCATATTTTAGTTCTAGTAGAGCATTTTACGTAAGACTACCTTAGGTCTATGATACTAAATTATAAAATGATTATTGACTAATGGTATATTATGTACTTTTTTAAAAACATGTCGTTCTTTTGGTATAGGAAAGAACTGTTGGAACTTTTCTTAATCTAGCTTTCCTTTAGTTCCGTGATATGAAAACTGAAATATTATCTTTATTATGGGAGAATAATCTAACTATCGTTCTCAGGTAATATACATTTTACTATCATCTGTTATACCCTGTCCTTATTTTGTCTATCGCAAACTACCTGTGTATATATTTTAGATACTGACAATAATATATTTTAGGCTTCTGTGTATGTTCTCTACTTGATGTGTCATTTACTATATTAGCTGCTATTCCCCTCCCCCCACCCCCAAACCCTTCTCCTGTTGCGTAAGATGATTATGTTCATTATGCTAAATTACAAATTACTGATTTCTTTCTTTTCAACATGTCAGTCTTATGCTACAACAAATAACGCTTGTAATTTTTTGTTTATACGTCTTCAGTTTGTATTTTTTCACATAAAAAATATTTGTCACGTATAACAATAATTACTCTGAATGTAAAATATCGTCAGTCATAAATGTCGCTTTCTAGCTAAAGTAAACGTTATTTGTAACGTATGCACTAATGAAAGAAAATATCGCAACATAAAGAAGGATTTGTGCGACGTATACGAAAGTTGGTAGGAATGTTACTACATCTGAAATATCATGTCTGTTCAGAGACCATGTCGATTCAGTCGCATAAGTGTGGTGGTAGTAGCGTTACTATGAGGCTGCAAATCAGGATTACTTTAAATTCGCCCTGTAACGGTAGTGAGAATTAGTTACCTTTGATACTGAATGTGGTGAGTTGATGTTAGTCAAAAATGTCGACAAACAAATCAACACCTAACTGAGTTTTCACGAGAAGCAGGATGTTCCATCTGCGATTCTGTAGATATACTTGACGGAAACGTAGCCACAGTGCATGACTGCTGGCAGCGGCGGTGACGAGACTCTACGGTCGCAAGAAGTGTGTGCGCCGGACTGCCACAAGGCAATGCCGAGAGGGGAGACTATACTGTTCGTTGTCTAGCTATGGCGCGTCCTACTACAGTGCAACAGAAATTTGAGCAGCAGTTGGCACCTTAGTGGCACCACGAACTCTTATAAATCTGTTACTTACAGACAGCTCCGAGCCAGACGCCCTATAGCGTGTAATCCATCGACACAAAAACACGGCCATTTACGACTTCACGCGAGAGCTTCGTTGTCTAGCTATAGCGCATCGTACTACAGTGCAACAGAAATTTGAGCAGCAGTTGGCACCTTAGTGGCACCACGAACTCTTATAAATCTGTTACTTACAGGACAGCTCCGAGCCAGACGCCCTATAGCGTGTAATCCATCGACACAAAAACACGGCCATTTACGACTTCACGCGAGAGCTTCGTTGTCTAGCTATAGCGCATCGTACTACAGTGCAACAGAAATTTGAGCAGCAGTTGGCACCTTAGTGGCACCACGAACTCTTATAAATCTGTTACTTACAGGACAGCTCCGAGCCAGACGCCCTATAGCGTGTAATCCATCGACACAAAAACACGGCCATTTACGACTTCACGCGAGAGCTTCGTTGTCTAGCTATAGCGCATCGTACTACAGTGCAACAGAAATTTGAGCAGCAGTTGGCACCTTAGTGGCACCACGAACTCTTATAAATCTGTTACTTACAGGACAGCTCCGAGCCAGACGCCCTATAGCGTGTAATCCATCGACACAAAAACACGGCCATTTACGACTTCACGCGAGAGCTTCGTTGTCTAGCTATAGCGCATCGTACTACAGTGCAACAGAAATTTGAGCAGCAGTTGGCACCTTAGTGGCACCACGAACTCTTATAAATCTGTTACTTACAGACAGCTCCGAGCCAGACGCCCTATAGCGTGTAATCCATCGACACAAAAACACGGCCATTTACGACTTCACGCGAGAGCTTCGTTGTCTAGCTATAGCGCATCGTACTACAGTGCAACAGAAATTTGAGCAGCAGTTGGCACCTTAGTGGCACCACGAACTCTTATAAATCTGTTACTTACAGGACAGCTCCGAGCCAGACGCCCTATAGCGTGTAATCCATCGACACAAAAACACGGCCATTTACGACTTCACGCGAGAGCTTCGTTGTCTAGCTATAGCGCATCGTACTACAGTGCAACAGAAATTTGAGCAGCAGTTGGCACCTTAGTGGCACCACGAACTCTTATAAATCTGTTACTTACAGGACAGCTCCGAGCCAGACGCCCTATAGCGTGTAATCCATCGACACAAAAACACGGCCATTTACGACTTCACGCGAGAGCTTCGTTGTCTAGCTATAGCGCATCGTACTACAGTGCAACAGAAATTTGAGCAGCAGTTGGCACCTTAGTGGCACCACGAACTCTTATAAATCTGTTACTTACAGGACAGCTCCGAGCCAGACGCCCTATAGCGTGTAATCCATCGACACAAAAACACGGCCATTTACGACTTCACGCGAGAGCTTCGTTGTCTAGCTATAGCGCATCGTACTACAGTGCAACAGAAATTTGAGCAGCAGTTGGCACCTTAGTGGCACCACGAACTCTTATAAATCTGTTACTTACAGACAGCTCCGAGCCAGACGCCCTATAGCGTGTAATCCATCGACACAAATCACGGCCATTTACGACTTCACGCGAGAGCTTCGTTGTCTAGCTATAGCGCATCGTACTACAGTGCAACAGAAATTTGAGCAGCAGTTGGCACCTTAGTGGCACCACGAACTCTTATAAATCTGTTACTTACAGGACAGCTCCGAGCCAGACGCCCTATAGCGTGTAATCCATCGACACAAAAACACGGCCATTTACGACTTCACGCGAGAGCTTCGTTGTCTAGCTATAGCGCATCGTACTACAGTGCAACAGAAATTTGAGCAGCAGTTGGCACCTTAGTGGCACCACGAACTCTTATAAATCTGTTACTTACAGGACAGCTCCGAGCCAGACGCCCTATAGCGTGTAATCCATCGACACAAAAACACGGCCATTTACGACTTCACGCGAGAGCTTCGTTGTCTAGCTATAACGCATCGTACTACAGTGCAACAGAAATTTGAGCAGCAGTTGGCACCTTAGTGGCACCACGAACTCTTATAAATCTGTTACTTACAGGACAGCTCCGAGCCAGACGCCCTATAGCGTGTAATCCATCGACACAAAAACACGGCCATTTACGACTTCACGCGAGAGCTTCGTTGTCTAGCTATAGCGCATCGTACTACAGTGCAACAGAAATTTGAGCAGCAGTTGGCACCTTAGTGGCACCACGAACTCTTATAAATCTGTTACTTACAGGACAGCTCCGAGCCAGACGCCCTATAGCGTGTAATCCATCGACACAAAAACACGGCCATTTACGACTTCACGCGAGAGCTTCGTTGTCTAGCTATAGCGCATCGTACTACAGTGCAACAGAAATTTGAGCAGCAGTTGGCACCTTAGTGGCACCACGAACTCTTATAAATCTGTTACTTACAGGACAGCTCCGAGCCAGACGCCCTATAGCGTGTAATCCATCGACACAAAAACACGGCCATTTACGACTTCACGCGAGAGCTTCGTTGTCTAGCTATAGCGCATCGTACTACAGTGCAACAGAAATTTGAGCAGCAGTTGGCACCTTAGTGGCACCACGAACTCTTATAAATCTGTTACTTACAGGACAGCTCCGAGCCAGACGCCCTATAGCGTGTAATGCATCGACCCAAAAACACGGCCATTTACGACTTCACGCGAGAGCTCATTGCAGGTCAAGGTGGAGGTAAGTTTTGTGATCAAAGCTTGGTCTGCGTCGGTGCCAGTGATGGCCGTTTGTTGGTTAAGAGGAGGGCAGTTGGAGGCCTGCAACCAACCTGTCTGTCTGCTAGACACACCTGAAACTATGGCCTGGGGTGCAATTTCGTGTGGCAGCAGGAGCACTCTCGTGGCTATCCCATGCATCCTGATTACAAATTTGTAGATCAGTCTGGTAATTCGACCAGTTGCGCTGTCATTGGTTCGAATGGTTCAAATCGCTCTGGGCACTATGGGACTTAACATCTGAAGTCATCAGTCCCCTAGAACTTAGAACTACTTAAACCTAACTAAGCTAAGGACATCACACACATCCATGCCGAAGCAGGATTAGAACCTGTGCTGCCATTCATGAACAGTATTCCAGGGTATGTTTTCCAACAGGGTAACGCTCCTCCACATACCGCTGTTGCAATGCAACACGCAGAATGTCGTCATCTTGCTTTGACTTGCTCGATCGCTAGATGTGTCTCTAATGGAACACATATGAGACACCATCAGACGACAACTCCAGTGTCATCCATACCAGGCATGGAATTGCATCCCAAAAACTGGGATTCAGCAACTTTACGACACAATGTATGCACGTTTGGATACTTGCATTCAACATTTTGCGGTTGCACCGGTTATTAACGTACTAGCATTTCACATAAGCACACCTATAAAACACAAACGAAAACGCGACGACAGGATACAACGGACAAATCTAACTTTCCTCATTTTATTCATACGATCTAGGAATTGTTGCGAACTCTCTCGGAGAACTATGTATCTTCTCTTCTCCCCTATTCTGTTCGGTACCTCCTCATTAGTTATGTGATCTACCCATCTAATAATAGCATTCTTCTGTAGCACCACATTTCAAAATATTAATCTAAGAGTTACTTAATCTTCACGTATCTATTCCTTAATATTGCCTTTCCATGTTTCCCGTGAAATTTAACTACCACTACAACATACAAAGAGACGAAACGAAGGTGCAATGTCCAGGAATCTCAAAATTGGTTCTACATTAGGATGATGGGACTGAGGTATGTGGAAAATGGAAGTCTGAGGTATTCTTGAGCCTTAAGGAGGTGGAGGAAAAGTGTGAGCTGACAAGGGATAGAGGTAGCGAACAGCAAGTCCTGGAAAGTTTTGTTTAAGGGTTTGGAGAATGTGATGAAGTTTGGAGAGACCATTGGCCTGCTCAACATTTCCGATGGTTATGGTGGGTTACATGATGGGCTTGTAGGTTCAGACAACGTATGACAAGTCTGGCCGGTTAGGAGTTTGTTTACTGCGGGTTTCGGATGGTAGTACACAGTGGTAAGAAGTTACCTTAAATCGAAAGTTTGTACATAGTGCTCAGTTTGGTGTATCATATAGTCGTGGACTCTTAGAGAGATCATCCTGGAGCGGAAGATCGATTGTAGTTGCTTGTAATTATTTCCTGGCTCAAAAAAGTATTTTTCACACACTAGGCTCTCCTCTCCTATGCCTCTGTGACTGTGTTCACGACACCACGCGATTGCAGACCAGTGATTAACAATCTCTTCTTACTACTTCATAACGTGGAAACCACTCTAAAGAACACGTTTCAGTTTGTTACACTGTTGTGCTGGTCTGCATGGATGTTTGAGTGAAGCATCGTTTACAAACCATAGGAAAATCAGTCCTAACAATATGCACTATCAGTTAAAAACGTACGTTGGGTGAAAGAAGTGTAATATTATTGTTCAAGAATCACATCACGGATCCCTGTTTTATTAATGGGATTCTCAAGAGCCATAAATGTCTACAGTTTTCAACAGATATGCTGCCACAATTACTGGAAGACATTCCACTTGACACAAGGCAACACATGTGTCACCAACATAACTTATTTCCCACGCATGACGCATAGATAATTACTAAACTTCTAAACAGAACAGTAGGAGGATCGTTCGATCTGTCGTAGCGGAAAACACAAAAAAATCTTGTGCACTTGGTAATAACAATAAACACTAAAACTATACCTGATTTAAATGTTTTCTTACTTTTGAAGCTCTAGGGAACGCGTTTGTGAGAACCTCTTCTGCTGATGGTGAGACAGTGATTTGCAAAGCGGTTACCTTGTTACTATTCGATCAAATTCCACTGATGTTATTTCGTTCAAGTCCTCTTCTAAGGTTTCTTCCAATGCCGCAGGAAATATGTAGTTTCATTTCTCAAAAAAGGAAACATAAATGTTATTAATTACTTTCGAAAACTCCTAATTATTCCCCGTTATAGACTATCGAAAATCGCACCTAGAAATATTTATTCTTTCTGGACACATTTTGGGCCGCCTGAAGTAGCTGTGTCACCGAAAGAAGTAACTTTGCTGGATCAGATAAAATATAAATCATACAGTGAAATTCCTAATGTGCACGTTAGTGTTAATAGGAGTTGATATCCCCGAATCATAGTATTCCGATAAACTGTAGACGCCAAGGCCGGAAAGGTACTCTATCTTCTCTCTAAACATCCAAGGATTTACAGTTTTTTTGCTTCCAGAAGCGCTACGCTACAACAAGCTGCGTTCAAGCAGACTTCACGTAACTCTCTCACTGCAAATAGCAGAATAGTTTTGACTTCACTGAAAACTCGCGTATCAACTCCATGTCAGATGACAAAACTCGCATCCCATCAGTAACAACTGCACACTACTGGACGAATCCACCATAAGTTCCCTCAGCTTCTAGTTTGCCAAATTCACTGAAGTTCTTATAACTCATCTCACTGTTAAGACGAATTACTTTTAAACTAAAAATTAAAAGCTGATCAGGAATGATAATTCCTCCACCAACTCGTTCCATGGGTACATAAATGAAATTCAGTATACCGAAAGCAGCCAACTGCAACTACTTACGCAAGATGCTTAATAAAGGTTTTTTGTGTTAAAAATCACAAGAGTAACTGGCTGTCGATAGTTATAAGATTTTAACCCAAAGCCAAGAACTATACTGTACTTCGCTTCATACTTTTTTTAGAAAGGCATCGTAATCCTAATTTCACGAAATTTGGCTGCCATTTTCAGTCAATTCAATTACTTCAAAAGTTGAAACAACTGACAGACATTCTAGGTTATCCAAGACCGAGCGTTCATGGCTTTATGGTAGCTGTGTCACATACTACTCATTCAATAGTTGGATCTCATGCTCCAAAGCGAATTATTTGTCATCGCAGAGATAAATTATGAGAGCTGGTTGTAGATTTAAATTACATTGTCAGCTTCCTGATATCAGCTTTTCTTACTGGGCCTTCCGATTTCACTCTGAAGATTAAACAGACAATTAAGTTGAATGAAAACATTAAGTACGCTGAATAGCCAATGCTGCAGTCTTACAATGCCATAATTCAAAGAACAGTGAAAACAGGCGATAGAAATGCTCCTAAAAACGAATGATTATATTAACTTTGCACAAATTAGCTATGTTTAACACATATCATCAGTCAGTTGATGAGTATCAAAAGTTATCCGTTTGGTCTACATAAAAGCTGCAGAACATATTGAGAGATCTGCTTTAGATTCTGTTGCTGATTATCATTCTAGTCCTTCTCAGTTCCGTTAGATAGTGGGGAACAACTACTGACTTCACATATAGAACTTCTTCTGGCTGCAGTTGTTTTCACATCAGCAAACGAGAGCGACATCTTAGAGTCAGGGAGGTTTTGGTGTCGTGAATATTCATTACGGAGGTAGCGACTAAGAAAGAATGCCATATTGTTCACAAAATGAAATACTGTAATACACGAATAAAATGACTGTGGTACAGTGCGAAAATTAATGTTTTTAATTGTTTATCGCTTATTATATAAGAAATTATCGGAATATTTCATCTAAATTACATAGAATTATCAGGTGAATCTGAAAGGGTAATTCAGCTCCAGATGCCGCTCTGGGCTACCAGACACCATCGTTAGGACTGCCTTCACTCACCTCACCCATAGAATATACTAGTTTTATCTGATAACATTATCTCAATGAGTATGTAACTGTAGAAACATTGTAAATACAAATAACAGATCCTGTCACTTAGATGATTGTAGTATTATATACCAGTTTTATTTTTATTTTTAGACACCTTACTGCAATTTAAAACTGTTTCTCAGCAGACATGTTTCACTTTTTTATTTACGAAGCACCTTCAGCGACCACTCAAAATATGGTACCCTTAATATATTACCACATTAAAAGCAGTTTCACAATTTCAAATTCTTCGTGCAGTTTACGGCGATTGAGGGAGGGAGGAGAGAGCGAAAAACAAGAGAGAGAGACTAGGTAGAAATTAGAAAAGATATAGTAAATGTTCATCAAATAAATGATGGAAGCGTGTTGGTCAGTGTAGGGGGCTAACGCTGAGGGCTTATACCATGGTTTTAGGAAGAAGCAACTGGGAGAAGCTCATAGTAGGGAACGGGAACAGAGTGGGGGAGAGATCGATATTGAGTGGATGACATAGCCACAGGTGTTCTCGTATATAACATTATACTGAACAGCCAATTCATTTAAAAAGACCTTGAAAATGTGTGTCATTTGCCAAGTTGCACTGATCAGTTACGAGTTGTTTCATTCGTGTTTTGGTTTTATGAAATATATAGTTTTATTGTAGGCTGAGAATGTGGGTTTTGTTATTTAACGTAACGATTTCCATGTCTGTATCTCAGTTGGTAATTTTATATTGGTGTCGGTGGAAGTGTTCAGCAAAAGTTCATTGGAAGATGTGTAGGAACGTTTGACACCAGATACAAAAGGCATGTAAGAGCATGAAAGTACAGAATAAAGAAAAGATAGATTTCTGCTCACGGTAAAGACCACACATTTCCTTATATTGTTGTTATTCCATTCTGGACTTTCCAATGATTGAGAGTACAGAATAAATCAGTCAACTTTCGCTGTACACTTGCACCAACATCAACATAGAATTTAACTTTCTCTCCCTTTCTTTATCTCCGTTTCTCTCTTCCTCTTTCTGCCTGTTTGTCCATTTTTCTGTCTCCCTTTCTATCTCACTCTCTCTCTCGCTCATACACACACACACTCACAGACACACACACACACACACACACACACACACACACACACACACACACACATACATACACACACACAGGAAATTTTCAAACGAAATCATTCACAGCGCTCTTAATACTCGGAACCTACACAACAAACAGGTGACTAAACCAAAACATTGAGCTGAGTGCAGAACAGCTGGAATTACAGTACTTTAATAAAGTTTACAAAATTTAAGTGTGCAAGCTAGCTATGGTGGCGGTAGTTCACCGTTTGCCAAACGACTAAAATATCATAACCACCACACTTATGAGGTGCCACGGTTATCAATAGCGCAAGGAAATCTAACTAGTGGCCCCAGTGTGGATCACCCCTAAGTTGGCTAACTTGACATAAAATTAATTTAATTCCTTCAAACCCGCAACAAAATAAATGACATCGTAGGGAATGAGAATGGGTGTCATTGAAAAATTAATAACAATAACCTATAGTATCACAAAGAGGTTTATTAACTAATATCTGTGTCAAGTGAGAACAAACACATGAACAGGAACTTTACCTGTGCAGCATTTCATTATGACGAACTCAGGTTGGTTGGAAATAGACTTGGTGAACCTAACTGAAATTTACGTACAGGTGAGATTGGCTACTGCGAGTGGAAGAATGCCAATCTGCACACACTGCTGTATCGTTCCACTGTTTGGTCTGTCATGTCAAAACACGATCACGCGCATAAATTAAGGATAATTGCAGAATATGGTGCCACAAAACGTTGCACTACACAAAACTGGCTCTAATAGCATAGGCACATAGGGAGCAACATGACACAGATTTGTAAGCCCACGGTATTGATGATAAGTTAAGAAAACCGTCCCGAAACACATGTGCTGCAAAAAGCCACTGTTTCCTGTGCATGTACCCCGACACCAATATGAGATATGATCACCATGCACACGTACACAGGCAGCATAACGGGTTGGCATACTCTGGATCAGGTGGTCAAGCAGCTGCTGGGGTATAGTCTCCTATTCTTGCACCAGCGCCTGTCAGAGCTCCTGAAGTGTCCTAGGGTTTTGAAGATGTGCAGCGATACGTCGACCGAGAGCATCCCAGACATGCTCTATGGGGTTTAGGTCTAGAGAACAGGCAGGCCACTCCATTCGCCTGATAGCTTCTGTTTCAAGGTAATCCTCCACGATGGCAGCTCAGTGGTGCCGTGCATTATAATCCATCAGGAGGAAAGTGAGATCCACTGCACCCCTGAAAATGTGGACATACTGGTGCAAAATGACGTCCCGATACACCTGACCTGTTACAGTTCCTCTGTCAAAGACATACAGGGGTGTACGTGCACCAATCATAATCCAAGCCCACACCATCAAACCACGACCTCCATACAGGTCCCGTTCAAGGACATTAAGGGGTTGGTATCTGGTTCCTGGTTCACGCCAGATGAAAACCCGAGGAGAATCACTGTTGAGACTGTACCGAGACTCGCCCGTGAACGTAACCTGGGACCGCTGTTCGTATGACCATGTACTGTGTTCTTGACACCAGGCTTTACGGGCTCTCCTGTGACCAGGAGTCAGTGGAATACACTTTGTAGGTCTCCGGCTGGATAAACCATGTCGACTGTAGACTGTGTGTCTGGAGACAACTGTTCCAGTGGCTGCGGTATGGTCCCGAGCAAGACTACGTTTATTACTCCGTGGCCGTCTGCGGGCACTGATGGTGAGATATCGGTGTTGTACACTGTGGACGTCCCGCACTGTAGCGCCTGGACACGCTTCCTGTTTGCTGAAATTGTTGTCATAATCCTGAGACCACACTTTGTGGCACATGGAGGGCCCGCGCCACAACCTGCTGTGTTTGACCAGCCTCCAATCGCCCTAGTATTCTACTCCTCTTAACGTTATCAATATGTGTCCTTTGAGCCATTTTCAACACACACTCACCATTAGTACGTATGAATACGTCTGCACACTTACTCATTGCACCGTATTCTGAAACCTCTGCGTATGTGGACAGCTGCTAAAGCCGCCGTGCGACGACCGCGGGTCAAATGCACCGCATGGTCATACCCGTAGGTGATTTAAATCCGCAAACCGCTTACCACTGCGTTGTTTCTCCATGCATCAGCATTATCCTTCATTTATGAGCACGAGTGTATAATTAAGCCTGCAAATGGACAGTGGGAGTGACTATTGCGAGTACAAGGCTGCTATGAAAAAAGATGGTTGTGAAAAAGATTGATAGGCTTCTGAGTTTGCTGAAGCTGCGCAACATTACCGATATATCCGGTGAAAGAGGAGACACTGTCGTCTGCGTGCGGGGCTGCCAAAGCGTCGTACTGCGTGAGATGACCACACGTCCGCTAGTGATTGTACCATGTCCGCGAAAATATATAGCTTCGCTCGGGTGTCCGGACATGTTTACAACTAACTCCTCCCTCCATAGATACTGAAGAGCGGAATCAAACAAACGCGACATCCAGAGAAATTCGTCGTCGTACCTTACAATGTACGCTGTTCTTGTAATAAACACATTAGCCACGCGCCAGCTCACGGGGATTTGGCAGTCACATCTACCAAAATTCTCTGGGAACCTACCTGCCGTGTTTCTACCCAAAGGCTGAGAGGTATCGCATGAATGTGCACAACACTTGTCAGAAGACGTGGCTTTCATTGCACTGCTCTGTGAACCAGCCGATGGCATCATTCGAGCCCGTTTAAGTTTCAGAAATACGTAGCTGTTCCACAGTGCAAGTTCTCGAAGTCTTTGCAACTTTTCCTCTACTTGATCTAGTCGATCGTTTACTTTGGCAACATTCTCCTTGCTAGCAGTCACTGCCTCATGCCCTCCCGCCGAGACTTTCGAACTTTTGTTTGCCATGGAGCTCGCTCGTTTTGCTCGGGTGTCAGCAGCAAGAGCTATGTTCTTCGCACCTGCTGCCTCTGTACCGGCAAGGCGAGCATCTTTCTTCGCCTCCGTCCCAAATTTGAGTACATCATAAAGCTTTGCCCCAAACTAGTCCATGCATTCACTAATCTGCTCATTTAATGTGATCGCCTCATGCTCTCTTGTTCGTTCCAATTCTTCTGCCTTCTTCCTTCGTTTCCTTCCTAGTTCTTCTGCTACTCCTTTCGTTTTTTTTTTCTACCTTCTGCTTTCGTTTTCTTTCTAATTCTTCTACCTCCTGGTTTCGTTTTCTTTCTAATTCCTCTACCTCCTGTTTCCGTTTCCTTTCTGAATCATCTACCTGCTTCTTAAGCTGACCTAGCAGAGCAATGACTGGATCGGGTTCCAGTTCATAATGTGTGCCTGTCATTGGTGAAGCAACCCGCGATTACCAACGCTGCTGCGTTGGCGTCGCACTGTGCGTCTGTCTCCTATCTCCCTTTTCGAATTTCTGCTTGTTAATAATACAGCAAAATGGCCAAGGCCGTCTCCATCATCCGACTCATCACCAGTGTTAATTCCCTGTTCTGATAGAGCATTATCTATCAGTACACAGTCCCCATCTTACGTGTTTGGGCCTGACTGCTCCACGTGATACCCCTCCAACATGTCACCAGAAGCGTTGATGACACCGTTATAACTGTGTTCCATCGTATTTCCCGAGTCTACTAGACTTTGGTCAAGAAGTAGTTTCGCTTTACTCCTCGTCAACATTCACGATGTTGGAGGATAAAAAAAGAAATTATTTTGCATGACCCGAAAGAGAACAAAAACAGAACAAAAAACAAAAAAATTGCATATGTAAGAACACCTAAAGACGTAAAGGTCTCGAAATGCTCTTCCTATGATTAAGAACTGATTAATAAGTCTTCGACATAAGTAGCGTAGTTACCTCGTCCCTTGTGCACAATTTACATTTTTGATGCCATGCATGCAGGTCAGTGTCCCATCCATGATATCATATGTGACACATGCCTTTTCTATGATGCCATCACGTCACAAATATGTATCTTTTCATGATGTTGCATTACAACAAGCAACACCTGTTTTCATGGAATGGTGTTGGCGTTTAAAACGAAACAGTCTGTCACATCTTAGAATTCTACCAGCCATTACATTGAAACAGCCAATCAAAATGTAGCCATAAACCGCCATTTTCGCCACTTTGAATAGTGGCTGCATTTTCTGAAATTTGTGCCACGTTCAAAAACAACCGACTATTCAACAAAACTAGGAAATATTGACATACTGGTTTAACTTCATGCTAGAGGTCAAACTTACAGGTCAAGCAGCAATTGTCAATGGATTTAGTTTGATCTCTTTATCACACTTGGCGTAGCGCACTGGAGCTCTTAAATTATATATTTACACCTCAAATTGTCTGTATTATTTATCCAACACACATTAGCTCTCTCTCTCTCTCTCTCTCTCTCTCTCTCTCTCTCTCTCTCTCTCTCTCTCTCTCACACACACACACACACACACACTGTTTCTCTCATGTGCCACAGTGTTTCTGCCACGTCCATAATATATAAAGCGAGTTACTTACAGTAATTCTATATCCTAAATGTATGTGAAAAGTACATAAGTAACGCAAATTCATTTAATGTGTCACTATTGTTTTCACGTCTCATATTCCTACTAAAATACGTGAAGGGTGTAACCGACAGTATTTACACATATCACTTATTCTGTAACAGTACAATACACATGTTCTCTGCTAAAATAACACTCTAAGCACGCAGCTAACGTTTCCTCCTTCTCCTAAATGAAACTGCTCACAAGATTGTACCTCTGCCAAGAAGAAGACAACAAAATATATAATGCTTATTTCAAGCACAGATATGCTATTTTCGCGTTTAAAATGCCCATTACAACGTATAAAGAGTATAGAGTTTACTATTTCCATGCCTAAAATGTTTTCAGAAAATATATCAGCAACAAACGCAATAATCATATCAAACGACACAGTCTTATGTTCAAAATATCTGCGAAAGTATGTAAAAAGTAGAGAATTTTGGCTGCAAACCTACTTGAGACTATGTTACTGATGGTACATAAATCAAACTTTGCTGTTTCAACAAGTTTGATGGTAATACTTCATATCACCAAGCACCATTTCAGGAGGGAAGAAGATACCGCAACGTGTTCCACACTAGAAAAATCTAATTGTCGTTACTGACTGGCTACCAAAGGTTCTTTGATCTTGGATATACCTTCATTTACGTTCTGTGATGTACTACATGCTAAAAATCGCACTTTTTGACACTTTAGTACAATAAACCACACTAAAAATTATACACTTTAGTGTACTGTAGCTTTAAATTACCCTACGTTCGTAATATGCAAGGAAAACATGGTTATGCATGAACTATGAATGTCGATAAAACTCACCAAGGCTAAAAACAATAATGCAACAAGCTTCGAAGCACAACCATCTTTGTATTAAAATTAATTTATTTTTCAGAATGTGTAGAGAATTTGAGTAAAGACACACGCAAATTACTTATTCTAATCTGAAAGTGTAATTACAGATCAACAATCAGGAATTAAAATTAGGAATTAAAATTCCATTTTTGCGCCTAATATACTTATTATCCAAATACATAACGATAACACACATGTCATCGCTACTTAATTGTTCTGTACTGGTAAAAAAAACACACATGGTTTGAATAGCAGTGCTACATAGCTAACTTCCAAGTTATTCAGTACTTTTCAACAAACTTAATTCGATCTGCGTCCCACTTATTAAAGAAACCAAAGTTGCTGTGTCATTTATGATAACATATAAAAATTAGTTCTGTAACACTGCATAACACACAAGGCACTACTTCTGTTCTTACAGTTTTAAATGCACTTATTGGAGAGAATACCAGAGTGAACAAGGTTATTTTCATGACTAAATTTTTTGTATCACTTTGGCAGAAAGTGGTCATAGTTCCATTAAAATGGATATCAAATTCATCCAACCTTATGACTACCTCACATTGAGGTAAAAACATGATCTTGGGCTACAAAACATTTGTCATCATCTATTGATAATGACAACTTAACCTCTTTCATATTGGAGACTACATGCCACTTCACTCTAAAATCGCTATGTTACTAAAGAACTGTAGCAAATTAGCCACACATCACTATGTTACAGGAAAATTATAACAAATTTGCTTCAAATAACACCAACATTACGCAGAACAGTAACGAATTACCACATACATTGTCATGTTACAGCGAAACTGTAATGAAATACACCACTCATCACCAAATTAGAGGAAAATTGTAAAAAATTGCCCCACACAGTTCCACATTATGATAAAATTGCAACAAAGCGCCCCATAGGTCACCATTTTACAGTAAAACTGCACTAATTGCCCAATGTCACAGCAAAATTGTAACAAATCACCCCATACAGTGACAAGATACAATCAGTTCGTAACAACAGCCCCATACATCGACATGCAACAGCAAAATTTTTAAAAATGTGATTATTGCTGTTACAGCAGAACTGTAACAAATTTACCCATACATCATTATTGTTACAAGAAACTGTAACAAACTGGGACAATGATCATCATTTTATTTGTCTGAAACTCATCTCAGGTTGGCTAAAACTAATACCGTACCTCCCAGTGTCCTGTAGTAAGAGGCACAGCATTTGTGTGCACTCTGTAGAATACACACATCAGAATCAAATGGTTAGGGAACAATGTAAGTGGTGATTGGAGACTTCCTCCTTAGAATAGGAATCTGTAAAGTGAGATGGAGGGTTGTGTACACACTGTACATCACTGTGTCAGAGTCATAGATTAGAGCACATTGCATATGGTGATTGGAACCAGCCTACTCTGTACTAGCAAACAACTAACACCCATGATATCGTAACAAATTGCACAATACGTCGGTGCATTACAGAAAAATTGCAACAAATGCCCCCATAAAACACCATATTACAGCAAAAATTTATAAATTGCTCCATACATCGCTACGTTACAGCAAAATTATTGCAAATTACCCCATACACCATCATCATTAGATGAAACCGTAACCAATTCCCCATTAGTGGATCCTATCATGGGGCAATAATGGTCAGTTGATATGGTGAAAGCCATTACCCCAGATGCTATCGGCTGGAGCTATAATGGTCAGATCCTAGTGTGCCTACCATTATCCCAGATGTTATTGCGTTACTCTGTCTGCATGGTAGTAGTATATGTACAGCAACCTAACAATGAGAGACCTTAACTTTTCCCGGCGAATTGGATCTTCAAATAACTTACGGGTTTGCTGCCGGGTGACGTCGTCGACCACCGCCGATATTTCCGATATAGGTTTGAACTTCGCACCGACGCCTAAGAGTTCTATTGAACAGGCTGTTTATAAACTACCTTCCGCGGCTGCGGAAGAGGTTAGGAGGGAAGCTTGTCGTGTGTTGACTGGGGCCCGTCCACCCAAGTGTAACATTACAGCAGCTGAGGCGGCTGATTTACGCTCACTTAGAATGGATCCTGATATTGTTATTTTACCTGCTGACAAGGGAAATGCCACGGTTTTGTTGAACAAACACGATTACATTCAAAAGATGCAGTGTCTACTTTCTGATTCGGCGTATCGCAAAATTGGTGCTGACCCTACTAAGAGTGTTGAGAGAAAGACTAATAACCTCCTGAAGAAAAGTTCTTTGTCACAGGAGAGCATCAAGAGTCTTAATTCTTACTGTGCTGTACCACCTAGATTATATGTCCTTACTAAGGTCCATAAAGAGGCTGTCCCGTTGAGGCCTATTGTTTCTAATATTGGTGCTCCTACATATCGTGTAGCTAAACATCTTGCTAGTTTGTTGAGCCCACTAGTAGGTAGGTGTGAACACCACATTAAGAACTCTACAGAGTTCTTACGTCGTTTGCAGGGATTGCGTGTGAAAGACTCTGATATTTTAGTCAGTTTTGATGTGGTTTCTCTTTTCACTCGTGTTCCTCTCTCTGATTCATTCCTGCTAATTGAGGTTAAGTTTGTTTCGACATGTGCTGACTTCCACTTACTTGTTATTCAATGGTCAGTACTACGAACAGACTGATGGAGTTGCAATGGGAAGCCCATTGTCACCTATTGTGTCTAATTTGTTCATGGAGGACTTTGAGGAACGTGCATTGCAGTCAGCAGTCTTGAAACCTGGGTGCTTTTTCAGATACGTAGATGATACTTTCGTTGTTTGGCCTCATGGTAGTGAGAATTTAAACCGGTTCTTGGAACACCTGAATTCAATCCACCCAAATATTGAATTTACTATGGAGGTAGAGAAGAATGGATGTTTTGGTCAGAAGGAAGACTGATGGTACGTTGGGACATTCTGTTTATAGGAAGCCCACCCACACTGACTTGTATCTGCGAGCTGATAGTTGTCACCATCCAGCTCAGCGTGAAGGGGTACTTCGTACCTTGGTTCACAGAGCCCACGTTATCTCAGATCCTGAACGTTTGGCGGCTGAGCTATCACATCTCGAAGGCACCTTTCGTCAGAATGGTTTTAGTGAGAGGCAGATCAAACGTGCGTTGCGCTATCAGCCTTCTGTGCAACGGGTGAGTGATGATAGCAACGAAGTGGCACCTAAGTCTACGGCCTTTTTGCCTTACACAGGAAGCATTTCTAACAGGAGTGGCCGTATTTTGCGGAAATTTGATGTGAAATGTGTTTTTCGACCACCTTCTAAGATTAAGGCCCTGTTGGCGTCCGTAAAAGATGATCTTGGTTTGCGTAAGGCTGGTGTCTATCGGATTCCTGGCAGTTGTGGCATGTCATATATTGGTCAGACAATCAGGACTGTGGAAGACCGGTGTACTGAACATAAGCGTCACACTCGCTTACAACAGCCGAGCAAATCCGCTATTGCAGAACATTGCCTCGACACCGGTCATCCTATGGAATACAACAACACGGAGATTCTGGCTTGCAAGTCCAGCTATTGGTATAGTGTTATTAAGGAAGCGGTTGAAATCAAACTATCAAGCAACCTTATAAACAGAGATAGCGGATTTTGTCTAAATGCTCGGGCTACCTCAGCTGCTGAATAATAGTAACTATCGACATTTCTGATGTTGGTTATCTCTGATTTGTTTACTTTGCGGTTACTGTGTGTGGTATCTTCCTTGTTTCTCCTCTGTGAACCGAGGTATTAAATTTCCTTGCACATTGCTTCCTTTTTGCATTTGTGCCTTGAGAATGGCAGGGTGTGCTCCTGTCGAAATATCGGCGGTGGTCACCCGGCAGCAAACCCGTAAGTTATTTGAACAACCTAACAGTGGGTGTCAGTAAGTGTATTACAAATAGTACATATCAACAGAAACTGATAGTGTATATAACATGATAGTGAATGTCAACTATAAGATCTTAAGAGCGTATTGTAACACCAGATGCTCACAATATACATCTCATAACCTGACAGTAAGTAATGAGAAGTAGCATAAAGGAAAACAGCGAGGAACTTAACATCAGGACTGGTGGTCACGAAGTAATTGAAGTTAAGGCATTTTAGTATCTAGGCAGCAAAATAACCAATGACGGACAGAGCAAGGAGGACATCAAAAGCAGGCTAGCACTGTCAGAAATGGCATTCCTCACCAAGAGATGTCTACTAGTATCAAACATAGGCCTTAGTTTGAGGAAGAAATTTCTGAGAATGTACACCTGGAGCACAGCATTGTATGATAGTGAAACATGGATTGTAGGAAAACCGGAACAGAAGATAATCGAAGCATTTGAGATATGGTGCTAGAGACGAATGTTGAAAATTATGTGGACTGATAAGGTAAGAAATGAGGAGGTTCTGTGGAGAATTGCGGAGGAAGGGAACTGCGTAAAGACTGAAAAGGAGAAGGGACTGGATGATAGGACATTTGTTAAGACATGAGGGGAGGGAGCTGTAGAGGGCAAAAACTGTGGAGGAAGACAGAGATTGGAATACGTCCAGCAAATAATTGATTATGTAGTTTCCAAGTGCTACTCTGTGATGAAGAAGTTGGCGCACGAGAGGAAATCGTGATGGCCTGCACAAAAAAAAGAAAAAATAAACTGACAGTGGGTTTCAGGTACTGACTGCTGTATTTTGAATACCAGAAAGAAGGAAGATACTCGTTAATGCGCCATCGGTATGAAAGTCGTTGAGATGGAACACAAATTCTGAATGATTTAAAGATGGGGAGGAAACTGGACATACTCTTTGGAAGGAATCATCCTAGCATTTACCAGGAGCAGTTTACTGAAATCACAGAATTAGTATATGTGATTGGTTGGATGTGGATTTGAACTCTCCAACACTTTTACAGAATCCAAACTAATCTATCCCGAGGTCGGCTTCTAAATGTGAGGCCAGAGTGCTAACAACTTTACCACCTCACTTGGTGCCAATACCAGAAGCTGACAGTGTGTGCATGTGTCATAACTCAGCAGTGGTTGTCAGCTATTTGATCTTAAAACTGTACTGTAGTAACAGAAACTGACAATGTATGTCTCATAACCTAACAACAAGTGTCAGCTACTGATTTTCAAAAACTAGATGCTGACAGTGGATTTATGTGCTGTCACTTGACAGTGGATACTTCCCTTATTTTGAAATAAGCATTAAATGAAACCGTAACAAAATACTATATGCACTGTCAGGTTATAGAAAAAATTTTAACAAATTACTCAATAGATTGCTTTGTCAAAGAAAAATTGTATCAAACTGCTGCTGTTGCAACAAAATTGTAGCATGTTGTCCTTATATGTCAACAAAATAAAAAATTGTACATGACCAATGAATGTCAGCTTGGATTTGCAATACCAGAAGGAAGAAAGGAAGATTGGGGTTTAATAATGCATCAACATTGAGGTTATTAGAGATGGTGCACAAACTCAGCATGATTCAAAGCAAGCAATTGAAATTTACCATGCCCTATAGAAAGAACTTTCCTGGCATTTGCCTGTAGTGATTCAGGGAAATAACAGAAAAGCTAAATTTGAATAGTTGGATGCATATTTGAACCGTGATCCTCCCAAACGCAAGTGCAGTGTGCTAAACACTATGCTACCTGTCTCAGTCCCAATACAAGGGGCTTACTTTGTATGTTCCATAACTTGGCATTGGGTGTCATGTACTGGATCTTAAAACTGCATTGTAACACTAAAAGTTGATATTGTACGTATCATAACTTGATGCTGGGTGTCACATACGTATTGGATTTCGAAAACTAGAAGCTGACAGTGAGTGTATGTGCCACAACTTGGCAATGGATATCTGCTACTAGAGGTATCTGCTACTAGGTCTTCCTCCTATTGTAATAGGTTACAGATAAGCAACAAATTAAACTGTAACAAATTGTTACATCCATTGTCATGTTACAGCGAAATTCCAACAAATTCCCCCTTACATGATTATGTTGTGGCAAATATTGTAACAAATTATCCAACCCATGGCCTTGTCAAAGCAAAGTTGTAACAAACTGTCCCTACTGTAATAAAACTGTAACAAATTATCTCAAACACTAACATGTTTACAGAAAAATTTTAACATATTACTTGTAAATTGCCAGAGTGTGTCAGCCAGTGGATCTCAAGTAGTATTTTAATACCATAATATGACTGTATATACTTGTAGTAACTGCCAATAGGTGTCAACTGCTGGTTTACAAAATTGTATTTCAGCTCCAAAAGCCAACACTGTATGTCACATAACCTCAAAGGAGCATCAGTTGTTGAGCTTCACATAGTACTTCAAGCGTCAAACAAAACTGAACAAATTGCTACATACATCACCACAGTAACACAAAATTTTTGTAAATTGCGCCATAATTTGCTGACTGGGTAGGGTGACACACATTCTGGGAACTTGGTACTTTTGCCAGGAATGTCATTCACACACCTTAAAGTTTTTTATTTGCCTTGAACTTTAATTTCATTTGAACATTTCTGATTGGTTTCCTCCACAATTTACACATTGTAAATATACTGTAAACCTGTCCCATTTCTGTTTCTCATAATTGAAGTTTGGTTTCTGTCTTATAACTGCAGTCTAATTTCTGTACAAATTGTAAATAACCATTTTGCTCTCTGTGTTTTATTCCTACTACCTTCAAATTTTCAGAAAGTGTAGTCTAGTAAACATTGTTAAAGTACACTCTGAGTTTAATAGTTATAATTCCATTAGAATGGACCATACTTGTTGTGTGTGGGTTTGACTTGCAGTGTTGTACCGAAATAGTTCGTAAATTAACTATCATTCACAATTATGATTTGTTATACAAATGCTCACCTCGAATATATAAAATTTCCTTGAGATGTAAGGGCTTCAGTCCGCAATCAGCAAGGATTTAGAAAGCATTGCTCATACAAAAGTCCTTTCTCTCATGATATCCTGCAAACCGTAGATGGAGGACAGTTCCTTTTCATTAGATTTTTGGAAAGTATCCGACACGCTTCCCCTCTACAGATTGTTAATGAAGATAAAATTATACGGAATAGGTTCCCAGATACATGAGTGGCTCAAAGACCGCATGATATCGGTGGAAATAATCACGCATGAGTTCAAAAATGCTGCCACCAAATCAGCTAACAAAATGACTACCTGTAGGAAGTTAAGAAGAATTAGGTGCAATGCTCTAGCAGTTTCTCGTAAGTCATGCTCTTCTTAGTCAGTGCCACGCAACGCCTGAGCTGGAGTAAAGAGTCATGCTACTGGATAGAGGATGTCCAGAATGTCGTATGTGGAATGATGAATCACGTTATATCGTTTGGCAATCCCATGGAAGAGTTTGCATTTGGAGCTTGTTTGGAGAACGTTACCTGCCGTTGTATGCAGTACTGACAGGGAAGTATGGAGGAAGTGATGTTACCGTGAGGTCGTGTTTTTCGTAAGTAGGCGGAGGTCCCCTTATTGCTATTAAGAAGATGCCTAGTGAGTTACGTTCTACATATACTAAGGAACATTTGGGAGAGGATGATCGAGTGTATCAGCATAGCAATGAATCCTGTCATAATAAAGCATCTGTGCGGCATCGGATTGTAGCCAGTAACATTCCTGAAAAGGAGTGGCCCACGCAGATTATCCACCTGAACCCAATGGAACACCTTTCATAAGAGGAACAACGTTTACTTCGCTCCAGATTCCAGTGCCCAACAAGATTACCATCTCCAGCTGAGCAGTGGCATCGTCTCTGTCCGTATGGCATTTGGGTCAAGATGATCTTTGACCAGCGAGTGCCAGATTGGTTGCACTGCAGTCCTTACCAGAGTGGAAACTCGCAAGGTCAAGTTGATCATCAGGCGCAAGCACCCAGAAAATAAAGGAAGTAAGTTGCTGCGGACAGTGGTCGGACACCAGTGTGTGTGAGAGTCGGTTCAGTGACTAGTATAGGGAAACGTTTTCGCAACTGCAGAGATAGAGGTAGAGAGAGAGAGTGAAATTGTTTGTGGATCAGTTAGGTATGCGGGGCTCGCAGGCGAATTGAAAGCAACTGATTCCGGATCCCTGATGAAGGCAGAAAAGCACCACGAGGGCTCGCTTCAGGAATTAAGCAGATGCACTGACTTCAGGCGTGGTGTTTTGGGAGGAGTCCTTACGTTTCCTTGTGTGGGGAACTGGCTATGTATTGAATCCAACTCTGATTTCAGTTAAATCTGCGAAAGGTTGGAAATCCGCCATGAATGTGGTGGGTCAGTGCAGATTTATTTAAACTAGTGAGCACCTCTCTTTTCCTAGTTATGCGTGAAGTAGTGAATTCGATATGTAAATGTAAAACTAGTCCTCATCTGCTATCCTCGTTTATAGTGGTAAATTTTGTATTGGTAATTTTACCCCTTTCTCTGGCACAATGTATTAAGTGGCTAGAGCTCACACTATTTCAGTCAAGCCAGTGTACGAAGCTACAGGAGTGTTTTTCTTTGAAAAGTTAACTATCTTTGAAAGTTATTGTCAGCGGAATAGGGGCTTTGAAATGAACTGATACATACTAGATTTTCTTATAGTTGTATGACAAGAACTAGTTGTCATTGACACGTTTAGATACTTGCAAATTATGGTGCCGTAAAACTGTTGTTAGATGGTGCTTATCCACTTTTGGGGTTGTGGTGGAATTGACAGCCTGTGTCGCCGGATTTTTCTGTGTGGTCGACTTGTATGTTTTAAACTACTGTGCCGTTAAGGCGACTTTAGGTGATAACAATTGTTTGTTAGTAGTAAAATTTACCACGCGTTTTTGGATTGTGAAGTTTTAAACTCAGCAGGAGCTATATTACTTCATCTATTTACTTTATATTTTAATTTTTTAAGGAATTTTCACGTGTTGCAGGAAACCTTATCGGTTTTGTGAATGCTATTGAGTTTGTGGAGGCTTTCTCCATGCTGGGGCGTGGCGAGTTGACGCCTGTGTTGGGTTACAATATAACAAGGCCTTCACGTGTTGAACTAGTGCATGCCTGGGCGTCTGAAACTGATTTTTGGTTACTTGAGTTATTTCAAGTGTTCATGTTTGGCAGGTGTTTGCAAATGACTGTATTATAGCATTTACATTTTGAAAGTTTATAGGTATTTTTATAGAATTTTATTTCATTTAAATAAGTTAAATTTGTTTTAATTTGAAAGATCGAATTATTTTTAATTTTTTTTTTAAAGTACAAGGTAAACGAGGTTGTACTGAACGCCAGTTTGAAGAAACTTCTCAGGAAGTGTGAAATGGTATTCCGCAGCCTGGGTGTTTAACGTACAGTTATTGTTTAATGAAGGTAGTTACATATTAATTAATCCAAGCACTTTCACTACTACACAAGCCTTGATCTGTTTACCGTGCTCAATAAATATAGTATTTTACTTAAAGAAAAAATTGACCGTTTCGGAATCGTTTCACGTCTCCTTCAAGTGTTAGTCTTCTTCTGGCACCTCATTAGTCTGTTCATCTTTTGTCTTTGCAGTCATCCATTCCTTTCGTTCAGCTGTTCATATTACCCTATATTCAAATGGACGTTGTAGCTTTTGGGGAAGCAAGTATCATTGTTAACAAACAACATATGCAAGATGAAACGAAACTCTGTGTGTGTGTGTGTGTGTGTGTGTGTGTGTGTGTAAGAGAGAGGGGGGCAGGGCGAAGAAGCGAAAAGAGAGAGAGAGGGAGAGAGAGAGAGAGAGAGAGAGAGATTTGTCTCCCCTCTTTTCCTCTGATAGCCCAAGCGCACACTGGGATTGCACAATAACAACCGAGATTTGAAAAGTATTAGTTGTTAACCCACTGGAAAAGGTAGCTTAAATTGTTCTTGATCTTGAGTTTAGCAATGGTTAATCTTGAGTTTAGCAGTAGTTAATATAGTGACTGAAAAAATCGCAAAGCAAAACATTAATGTAAACTAATGAACGTACTGGAATAAATTTCTCTAGGTACATCTTTAAGTGATTAACGTTGCAAGATCACAGGTTTGTGCACGTGCGAGAAGCCATTGCTAAAGTGAGAAAAAAAGTTGGTACAGTAATAACCGGTTTAACCGCCAAATATTGAACGCAGGCATTCAACGTCCATGCATTGTCTTGTACAGGAACCGGATGTCAGTACATGGGATGGAGTTGCATACCTGTTGCCCTTAGTCGTTTTGTACAGGCATGATTAATGCTGATGTTGGAATTGTCGTCCTATGGTATTCCATATGTGCTCGACTGAAGACAGATCTACTGATCGAGCAGGCCAAGACAACATGTCGATACTCTATAGAGCCTGTTGGGCTACAACCGCCGTATGTGAGCTAGACTTACCCTGTTGGAAAACTCCCTCTGCAATGCTTTTCATGAATCATTAGACTGCAGTAAAATTTGTAGTCATAGTGTTCCTGCTTTCACACGAAATTGCACCCCAAACCATAACTCCAGTTAGAGGTCAACTGCGTCTAGCACGCAGACAGATTCGTTGCAGGCTCTCAGTTGGCCTCCTTCTAACCAACACACGGCCATCACTGGCACCGAGGGATAACCACTTTTGTTCAGGAAACACAACAGACCTCCACTCTGTAGTGCAACGTGGACGTCCGGAGCCCCGTCTTATTGCTGCCGTACCTTCTCGTGACCACTGCTGCCAGCAGCCACGCACAGTGGCTGCTTTCTTGCCAAGTCTGTTTCATACATGGCAGATGGAACATGCAGCTTCTCGTAGCCCTGTTACGGGAAATCGTTCAAACTCAGTGAGGTGCTGGTAACGACGCATTTCTCGCCTTACAGACATTCTTAACTAACATGTACTCACCACGTCTAACCTCAGAGGTAACTAACGATCACGACAGTTGCAGCGTGTATCGAAAACAATCCTGATTTGCATTCTCAGACTGGAGCTACTAGAGCCACTCTTATGCACAGGCGCTAAATTTGAATAGACGTCATCTTTCAGATTTGGCGACACGTTTGCCAACTTTCTTTTCTGTCGCATAACTACTTTTTGTTGTTACGATTTTGTCTAATAGCTTCCGAAAAAAATCGCTATTTTTCATAATTTTCAATGGTGTGAGACTTGGAAGCTACAAAACTGATATTTTGATAATAAATTCATAAAATCATCATCCTGAAATCCCTTCTAAGACAACTGTAATATTTTTCGATTTTTCGCTAAAAATTTATAAGTCAGCACAAAATTGTTAAAAAGCTGTAGATATTCTACCTCTCATAAACAAATCACTAAGCGGAATTTCAGCACCGTCTTACAGTTACATACAGAGAAATTATAGCAGTTTTCGAGACAAGTCTAATATTACATTGTACAGCAATTTGGAAGCGGTAAGTCCAAAGGAGAATGGCTACGAGTAGTACATTAAAAAATTCGTATACGGCGTAATTATATAACAGAAAAACCAAATTTTTCCAGTATATTCAGATAACAGTTCTCTATCATAAAAGACCAATGGTGAAAAAGTATTTGAGATTTGGTGTGACTCGAATTGATTTTTGAGCAGTAAGTTAGAGTGTTCCAATACCGTCCGCACCGAGTGACAAAAGCAGCACAGGCTGCAGCGGTCAGTTGATAAGAGCAGTCCAGGAAAAGACATGTGAGTCGCAGGCTGAGGTACCTTAGCTGGGTGCATAAATGTTGCGTGTGATATAGATGGGGAGTGTGAGCTCCTGATGGCACTGTTGGAAAAAAAATCCGTTTGAACTTCGAGTGGATCTTACGAAATACTAGAGAGACTTTCTTGGGATTTTCCCTCCAATTTTCGGTATTGGGGAGTTTTGGTGTTGCTTGCTATGTTAAAATTTCTTGTGGCAAGTGTAGTATTAGAATTTATGGTTTATTTCTTAGCACATCTATCATCGACTAAACCGATCGATGTTTAAGAATAACATTATATGGCACAAATGGAACTTCAGTAGCATTTCCGAATTTGTAAAGTAATAGACGTAAAAGGGTTTAGTGTTTGCTAAAAACATGCAAAAGCAAAAACGCATAAATACTTCTTTATCTAAAACAACCGGTTTCGACAGCCTTTGCTGTCACCTTCACGTCTTAAAATATCTTCTTGTTATGGAAGGTGTTCATTTTAAGTTGGACCTCAAGCCAAGTTGTCATGTAGATAAAAAGCAGCTCCTTATAAAATATATAAAAACATAAAAACCTTGTACAAATGGTCATATAAATGCTGCTCATTTTTCATCTGTGGGCAATATACATATGGACATGATCATTATCACAAGGTGCTTTATGTTTTCAAATATTTTAGTTATTACAAACCTTTTATGTTGTGTTGTTTTTGATCGACATAGCAAACTGATATGAGGTCCAACTTAAAATGTACACACTTCATAACAAAAAGACTTGTTAACACTTGAACATGACAGCAAAATCTTTCCGTTTGTTTAAGTAAAAAAAATATTTATACTGTCTTGGTTTCCGAATGTTTTTAGCCAGTTTAAGAGTTGAAAGGAGTCTACTGGGGCACTTTTGTACGTGGTACCCGAATGTGATTTTATAAACGATGTATGTCTTTGATGGGCTTAATATCGCTGACTGTGTAAGACCGCAGACCTATAGATACTGTTTTCGGTCTGAGATTGTTATAGTGTTACGGTAAGAGAGCACTTGGCGCACAGTTGTGGGTAGCTGTCTGTGAGGGAAAGAGGATGGAGAAGCAAATTTTGTGGTGTGCTGTATGAAGCCACATAGTGTTAAATTAATTTAGGTATATCAATATTGTTGAACTTGGAAACAGACGTGTTCATGCAAGCAAGGTAAAGGTGTTAAATAATTCCGATTTTTGTTTTTGCCAGCGCGTTAGTGTAGATGGGTTGTCTGATAATTTGTAATTGCTGAGTAAAATCCCAGATATACGTAAACAGTTTTGATAAAATGCTAGTTAGATATTTCACTTTTGCATTGCTTCTAAGATTTGTTAACAGAGCTAAATTTAATTTGATGATTTGCATTTATGATGGATAAGTGAAGTTAGTTAATACTTACTGTTTAAATCTCATTGTTTGTGAATCAATTGTGAGTAACGTAACTTCAATTATGAGATGTTTTTGAAAAGCCAAACTTAACTTTCAATATAATTTTGCTAAAAAAAATAGTGTTATTAATTCTCCATTATCAGTACCGCCTCCCTGTACACGACATATTTTTTTTAGAGAAATTGGATTTTGTTAAACGTTCTCGTTTGTCAGCCTAAAGAATTTCATGTGCATTTCAAAGTATTATGGCCAGCATTACACACTGCTGAGCCTGTAGCTAGCATATTTTTTGTTTTTCATGAGAGACCAGACTATATCGCGTTACTCCGTTGCCGCTTTAGAGGTAAGACAATTTAATTTATTTCTTATGTGCACACGGATCAAAGTTATCAGTTTTGAATAGGGCGAGATGATTCAGTGCCTCAGGTCCTGAATGTATTTTGCTGTGACCGTATATTTTATTGTTATTTGGAGTTGCATTGCCCAATCAGTTCGTATAAATTTTTTGCTAATAACAAAAACACAAAGTAAGCACACCACTTGCAGTTACAACACGCAACACGATAATTCGAGTTCAGTACCCATTCCACCAATTCATTCAGCGTAATCGTAAAGCATTAATCTTCTTAAAAGAACGTTACACAGTTATCTCCTTCTGTATTTTCAAAATTCAGTTTTACTTTTTTATGATTTATATCAAAAATGTTATAGTTCATAAACTTTTTTTAAATTGAACTGCGTTTAAATGAATTTATTAATTTTTTTGCTTACTGCTCATGCGTATATCGTCATTAGGTAAGAAGTTTTCACCTTGTAAAAACCGAGACGTCAGCAGGCAGAAGTGTAGGTTGCAGACTATTTACGGGCTCCCTAGTTGAGTAGTTTGCAGGTCCTTGTTGTGTGGGTGGCTTTAAGTGTGTTGTTAATGTGTGCGACGTAGTTTGGTTCAGCTAAACGAAACGAAATAGCCAGAAATGATGCTATGATACTCGTGTTCGCTTACTGCCTCTCTTCAAAGTGTGTAGCCAGGTGTTCTTCATTTCTTTATTTCATTTTCTTTGATTATTTCAACCCTCATTACACTCTTACAATGAGCAGCCTGCTTCATACTGACGAGGTCCTTCATTTCAATTGCTTTTATGCGTCGTTACTGAGTTGATATTAGATTCCAGGTTTCACTTCAGCTCGTCAGTAAAGGTACTACAGTTTTCTCTTCTTACTTTATCATGCACGTTCGCTGCACTGTTTCCTTAAAGTTTCCACTCTGTTAACTGCGACGTATGTACCGCGTGCATAATTTTTACGTCATTTGGAAGCTAAAAAGTATACAATATACTGTTTCCAGAAACTTTCCACACTATTAAATACAACGTACGTATCCTGTGGACAATTTTTTAGTCAATAGAAGCTAAAATGTATAAAATAAAAACCTAAATTTGTTTAAATATTTCACTGTTAATCAAAAAAATAGTGTATCATTTCTTGCCTTCAGAGGACAACCGCTTGGTTTTCTGTGCATACATTTCCATATTAACCCTTCAATAAACAATGTTGATGTCAATAAAAACAGATTTCTATTACCATTGAATGGAATCGAAGAATTTTTCAATTTTTTAATTCCTGCTGTTTCCTGTAATCAACGTAGAAATCAAACAAGGATTGGAAAATTTTGTCTCCTTTAGTTTCAAGAGACACGGAATCAAAATACTGAATTAAATATGGAAATAAAAGAAGTCCTTCCACCGTTCGCTGCTTTTCTCGATAGGTTATAAGTGATTGAATGCTACAATAAGTCATCAGTACTTTCGTATGGATCCTAATTTTTTGAAACTCTACTAAAAACCATATTGTAATCGAATGACATGCCAGTACTTGGTCATTACGAATAGTCAGTGCTAAAGGGTGAAAACTGAGGTTGAAGAACTCTGTTTTTCGTGTTAATTTGTCCCTTTTCGCGGGTACCATGTACATGGCTTGACAATTAATAAGGAATAACTGATAGCTCCTAACAAATACTGACCGTTGCCATGGAAAGCGAGAAATTGCTACCGAGCACCCGACCAGTGGTAGTAAAAGAAAATGAAGAGCGGGCGTTGGGGGGAGAAGGGCAGGAGGGATGGTTAACTACAGCGAAGCCTTTCCAAGATAACTTTGTACGCATTCGACAGTAAATGCAGAGAAATGTTTGAAGAAGTTTGTTGTAGAACAGATTAGTGCGACATTCCGTGTGGTACGGCAACATGTCTGTGTAAAACTCATTTGAGAGAGGAGGAGGAGGTTAGTGTCTACCGTCCCGTCGACAACGAGGTCATTAGAGACGGAGCGCAAGCTCGGGTGAGGGAAGGATGGGGAAGGAAATCGGCCGTGCCCTTTCAAAGGAGCCATCCCGGCATTTGCCTGAAGTGATTAAGGGAAATCACGGAAAACCTAAATCAGGATGGCCGGAGACGGGATTGGACCGTCGTCCTCCCAAATGCGAGTCCAGTGTGTTAACCACTGCGTCACCTCGCTCGGTGACTCATTTGAGTGCTTACGATCGTGAAAGAGCAGTTGTACAGGTCGAGGCCTGCCAAGGTATCACTGCTGTGACCTTAGTAAAGGATGCGTACGAAAGTGTCATCTCGCGATTAAAAAAGGCCGTTGAAGATGGAAATGCTATGCGAAAGCATGCCGGTATTCGTAGATGAACCACCACACAACACGAGGATCGATACGTAGCCTTAGTGTCAAAAAATAACAGACATGTCATTGCTAGGCAGATATCTGCAGACACTGCAACCGCCAGTGGTACACGTGTTTCTGTCAGAATCATTTCGCAGCGATTTCAATCAGGCTATTCGTAGGCCCGGAAGCCCGTTAAATGCTGTCCACTTAAACCACGCCGTCATCGAGAAAGATGTTGTTGATTGGGGTCAGCAACAGTCGTGCAGAGTGATGTTCTTCTAAAAATCCCGCTTCACTGTTGTGAAAGTGATGCAGGGCACCAGTTACTGTGTAGAGAGAGAGGCACGTTACAGACCATAGAATGTACATGAACACCATCGGTCAGGCATTACGCACAATGGCCGAACACTGCTGAATATCTTAGCGTTACGTACCGTTACATCACAGAGACACTGCAGGGAAATTATTCTGGATCACGTCCGTCTGTTAAGGAGAGTAGTCGGTTCCGAATTTCTGTTTATAGACGACAATGCCTGTCCGTACAAGACCGTTGAGGTATTAGACACACTGGCAAGTGAAGATATTGAACGCATCGAATATCTACAGAGCATAACTTGTATGCTCCTGGCAGACATTTTTCTCAACAAACACCGTCTTCCAGAACCGTGAAAGAACTGAAACCGCCTTTAGAGAGGAGTGGAACAATATCCACCATAGACTCCTAAGCAGCTTGATAGCCAGCATGAATAACAGGTACAAAATATTCATTAGTGGCCGAGGATGGCATATTACTTACTGAGAGGCTGTCATCGACCTTCATGTTGGGATTTTGACCTCTGTTAAACTTGGGCGTTGAATTTTTCTGTTATCGTGCTTTCGCTTTTGGTAAAATATGTACCATTTCCGTTATAAATATACTAGTCCACTTTTGTTGCGTACATACTATGTTTGATGTCATCCATCATTGCCTGTGGTTATTCCTGTACAACAATGTCTCTATTCCTTAGCAGTTGTTAAGTGGTGTATTTTAGGCACTGGAAGAACTCATTGCTTATGAGAAACAAGCTACGTACATTTCTAAATTAATAAAAATATATATATTTCAATACTTTATTATTTTCTGGAAACACTATTTATTTGAAAATATATCTAAAACACATTTTTCTCGAAATTATAAAACAGTACCGAAGGAATGGTTAAATGCTTAAAACGTTACATTCAGTAAGTGCGTGTTAGAACATGGAACAGTGAAGATTTTCCTTTATAATTCATGTAGCAGCACATCAAGCCGTCTCACTGCCAAATTTGCTCTATAATGTTATTGCTAATATGGATACTTGCTCTAATTTATTTTCCACCGAGACATTTCATATTTTGAATTTTTTCTCTAGACATTTTCTTATTAAATTCGTACGTTACATTGTGTAAACTCTAAAACTATAGACATGTAGCGATACTTTTCCTTGGGATATTAGGCCGTCACACTGTGCAGTTGAGGTCGGTTGGTGCATCCGGCGATGAAGAATTTAACGACTGATTCTCGGAGCACTTAGTGGCTGATGACGCTTCATGTATCATACCCATGAATCGATTTTTACAATGTTATGAAATTTTCAGTGGTTGTCCCCAGATCACATGCAGAAGAGTCTAGGCGGGGACGGCTGTGGTGGATGTGGAGGCGGCTGCCTCGGCAAACTCCTTGTCTATCCGCCTCTGCGCCTCCTGCCTAAAATATTTCATCAACATGTGATTAGCCTGGTTCACGTCAGGCGGCATGTACTTATTTTCTTGCTTCTCGTAGAAAGTGTTCAACCGCTCCAACTCATCCTGGAGTTCGTCAACCAGCGACACCGCCACCTGCAGATCAAAGCCGTGCAATTTGTTAGTTAGTTGCATTTTACACCCGACACATTCTGTACAATATTCCGCAAGGACGTCGAAAGAGTTATTACAAAGAATAGTGACATGGTTGCATTTACACGTGAGTTCAAGAAACAGAGTGGTGTTTAGTTCAATAGCACAAATAGGTATGTAATGGTATTGCAGTAAGGAAGCTACAAAATTCCAAACGAAAGATCTTCCGTGAAATAGACGCTTTTCCCTGAACGGACTTTTCAACTTACTTTCATATCTGCGTTTCCCGTCTTCCTACATTCACATCTATAACTACATCCAAACTCTGCACACCACTGTCAAGTGCATGGCAGATGGCAGTTCCCATTGTGGAAGTCATTAGCTTCTCTTCCCGTTCTATTCACGTATGAAGGAAGCAAGGAGAATTACGGTTTAGCCTCAGGTCGACGCCGGGATCATTAAAGACAGAGCACAAGCCCGGATTGTTGCAAGGATTAGTAAGTAGCAGAAATTAAAATAGCTTAACAACAAAATTGGTAATCGTGAAGTACACCAAGTTAAGGAGTTCTCTTACCTCGGAAGCAAAATAACCCTTGATGGTTGAAGCAAGGGGGACATACAAAGCGGACCGGCACATCGAAAGAGGGCGTTTCTGGCCAACAGAAGTCTGTTAGTATCAGACATTTGAGGAAGAAATTTCGGAGAATACACGTTTGGCACATGGCATTGTATGGTGCTGAATGATGGTCTGTGGAAAAATTGAAACACAATAGAATCGAAGCTTTTGAGATGTGGTGGTATAGACGAAACTTAGGTGGACTAATAAGGTAATGGCTCTGAGCACTACGGGATGTAACTGCTGAGGTCATCAGTCCCCTAGAACTTAGAACTCCTTAAACCTAACTAACCTAAGGACACCACACACATCCATGCCCGGGGCAGGATTCGGTAGCGCAGTTCCAGACTGTAGCGCCTAGAACCGCTCGGCCACGCCGGCCGGTGACTAATAAGGTAAGGCATTAGTAAGTTCTCTGCACAATTGGCGAAGAAAGGAACATATGGAAAACATTGGTTAGCATAAGGGACAGGTTGGTAGGACATCCGTCAAGACTTTATGGAATAACCTGCACAGTACTAGAGAGAGCTCTAGAAGGTTAAAATTATGGAGGAAGACAGAGACTGGAACACTTCCAACAAATAACTGAGGACGTTGTCAGCAAGAGCTACTATGAGATGAAGAGGTCTATTCAACAGTGGCCGCGTCAAACCAGTCAGATAACTGATGACAAAAAAGTAACGACGAGTCGGTCGAAATCAGTCTAGCTATTAAAGAGTTTGTGTGCACAACGACTGAAATAAACCTTATGCTCGAACATGCTGCGTTTTCCCAAAGTTAAAACAGAAACAATTTGCAGATAACCGCCCAAAAGTGCTTCTCAACACACTGTAAAATTTGCTCTATTGCTGTGTACCTACTGTCATTGATTACAACACTTATGTCACCTGCAAAAAAGAGATAGTTGTCGATGTGCAATAAATCAAAGCTCATGAACATATATGAGAATCAACAGAGGACTCAATATTGAGCCCTGTGGACTCCATTTGCGATTTTTCCCTCAATTATAAAAATATATGCAGTTTTATAAGTTCAAAAATCTTTTCCTTGCTTGGTGAACGCTGAACTGAACAAAAAAGTTTCAAATTCGGATAAATATAAGAAGACACCAGAAAATGTTGACCCTACGACTTATCATGCAAAACTGAAAGGATACATCTAGTGACTTCTATCTTGTCACATAGATGCTATCTAAAATATATAATTCAATGACTTTTCATGGCCAGAGAAGACAGACTTAGTGTATTTAAGTGATTACTATGAAAACGAACAAAATGCTATCTCTAAATGCCTATGCAAGCATTTGTAATATTTTTAAACTGTAAGTATATTAACATGAAATTTATTGTATATACTGCAAAGAAAATAATATCACCATTTTCACTTCTGACGGACAATGTGTCCAGTTTTTGTAAGTACTTAACTATTTCCGAAATAACGGCTTGCTGGACAAACAATTAGCAACCATTTTTTACGTCTGATACTGATTGGTAGTAAAGGTAGCAAACCTTTTCAGAGCATACATTCACTCTCTACGAAGTCGAATGTCTTAGGGCGATCAAATTGACCTCCCTGTAATAGTTATTACTAACGCAGTCGTGAATTCCAAAATGCGAGCCTGTTTTTCCGGCAGCTGACAATGGATCTACGTATCTCAACCTCAAAATCAGAGTATTTAACTATATTTGTCCTTTTGCCTATATAATTCTTTCTCTCGGTTTGAAAGGGGGTATTATAAGACAGAGCAAGGAAGCCAAACTTGCATCTCCAAAATTTTTGGATTTGGACAAAGGCATTGACAGTGATGACTGGAACATACAGTTTGACAGCATGGAGTTATCAGACGAAAATACAGGAAGCAAAAGATCAACTGTAGCTTGTGTAGAAACCGGACTGTAGTTCCGAGAGGCGAAAAACGTGAAACAGAAGCAAAATTTGAGAAGGGGAGAGATCGCGGATGCCAGAAATTTATGGCACAACTTCAGTAAGTTTCAGTAAGTTTCGTGACGCACATGATGAATGAATAGTTAAGTTGCTAATGGAGGTACGTATGTAGGATAGACATCAAGAGGAAGGCTAAGGCTTGACTAAAAGTGAGCAGGATCAAACTGATAGAAATTACAATTGTTGTGCCGGGGTAAAGTAACTTGCACAGAACAGATTAGTGTTAAGAGATGTATGAAGTCAGTGCTCGGACTGAAGGCCACAACAACAACTGCAGTTTCCATTCAGTACGGTGTATGTGCCAACGCATCAAGAACAAAACGTTATATAGGCATACGAGGGCGTCCGCAATGGGGGACCACAGGGGCATTTGCCCCTTCCTGGAACCCAGGGGCATAGACTCTGTATTAATTACACTGTTGTCACCAGTTTTTAATAATGATTGTCTGCGATCCTACTAAATAGGAGATGATTTTTTTAAATTTTTATTTCTGTTTCTCCGTTTTGAGAAGCATTAATTTGACATTTCTTCATGATTAGTTTCGTTGCAACGGGATATTCTCCAGCACTCTCATTTTATGACTCTACGTCAGATTTTTAATTTTCAGATACAGATACAGATTTTGGTGTACTAATCTAAATTTAGTAAATTAACCAGGTGAAAGGGAATACAAACGTCTCAAAAATGAGATTGATAGGAAGTGCAAAATGGCTAAACAGCAATGGCCAAGGACAAATTAAGGATTTAGAAGCATACATCACTTGGGCAAAGGATAAATAAAGGGGTCGTTGCCCAAGGCAGTCTGCCTTCGGCAGTGGTGAGATGAGCACGCAGTGTTTGCGTCTTACCTGTTGTGTTGCTTGCGAGGGAGTGCGCGTTTGTTTATTTTCGCGTAGTGGCTTGGCTTCGCGTCCGACTTCATTAACTTTTCCTTACGATCGTAAACGAGCAAAAGCGTATGAAGTACGAAGGTTTATTTGGGATGAAATGTGCCTCTGGGCGCAAGATGTTCTCAGAATTCGTTTTTCGATACTCAATACAACTGTGCACATAAAGCTGGCGAATGAAGAGGTATGCGCCAACATGGTACGGCACCATGATAATGATCTCTAGTTCTCATGCTCTGGGAGATTTGGGGGACGCTGGTTTTGTCACCCGTACGTTGAGAGTTTCGAACTCCCGTTTGACGTGCCGACGGACGTTGTGATGGCCACGCTGAGATGTTACAGTACTGTCGTCAGTCACGTTGCTGAAACGTGGAAGACATTCGAAACGGGCCGTGTCGTCAATGGTGTCCAGTAGATAAAAATTGAGCTGAGGAAACGCGTGCCTTCCTGCTTGGTAATTGCCTACTGCATGCCTCACATCATGTACAATGGCTAACCGCATATTTGTTCAGCTTGTCATGTCCGTTCTGAATGTCTCCGACATAGACTGGATGAGAAGCGAATCGGAGACGTGGCTCTCCCAGCGGCGCCCACTGTGTTACCCCTACCTTACGCATCCACTGAGGGGCTGCCCGCTGCGCCCACTCTGAATCGGACGGCGCCGGCGTCAGCTCCTCCCGAGGACGCGATGGACGTTTTGCCTGTTCTCCTACAATGTGCTGGATACAGCATCAGTGAACGATGGCCGACAGCAGACACAGCCCGTCTGTCCCGACTCAGTGGTTGTCGATCATGGATACGTACCGACCTCCACTTTTCTGCCATCTGACCATACGTCAGACGGCAACCGCCCGCCATCCGACACAGAAACAAATGTTAGGAAGCAGCTATCCGAGGATACAGAAGAGAAAACGCCGTACCATTCTGATTACTTTTTCCACCGGTCGAGTGCACAGGATGGTGACCCTGCTACTGCTGAAGCCATTCCTCTGCCCTCGCACCGGATGACGCGACGCCTTTCCCCCCTTCGTCTTCTATCAACATCCTCCTACGGACACTGACCTTCGCCCGCCTGCATCTGATGTGGTTGTCTCCATTTCTATGTCTGTCGGTACCTGCGGCTGCACCTCTGTTAGTGTTCGATGAACCGGCTCAGTGATACGTCTGTCTTCGGGGCTGTCGGATGATATCGAGGCTGAAGATGGAGATTTACCGAGGGATGGAGTCCCCTTGATGGGGTCTGCTCCCTCCTCATCATAGTGACATGGCCTTCTACATCTACATCTACATCCATACTACGCAAGCCACCTGACGGTGTGTGGCGGAGGGTACCCTGAGTACCTCCATCGGTTCTTCCTTCTATTCCAGTCTCGTATTTTTCGTGGAAAGAAGGATTGTCGGTATTCTTCTGTGTGGGCTCTTCGCGAGATATACGTCGGAGGGAGCAATATACTGCTTGATTCTTCGGTGAAGGTATGTTCTCGAAACTTCAACTAAAGCCCGTACCGAGCTACTGAGCGTCTCTCCTGCAGAGTCTTCCACTGGAGTTTATCTATCATCTCCGTAACGCTTTCGCGATTACTAAATGATCCTGTAACGAAGCGCGCTGCTCTCCGTTGGATCTTTTCTATCTCTTCCATCTACCCTATCTGGTACGGATTCCACATAGCTGAGCAGTATTCAAGCAGTGGGCGAACAACCGTACTGTAAGCGACTTCCTTTGTTTTCGGATTGCTTTTCCCCAGGATTCTTCCAATGAATCTCAGTCTGGTGTCTGCTTTACCGACGATCAACGTGATACGATCATTCCATTTTAAATCACTCCTAATACGTACTCCCAGATAATTTATGGAATTAACTACTTCCAGTTGCTGACCTGCTATTTTTTAGCTAAATGATAAGGGAACAATCTTTCTATGTATTCGCAGCACATTACACTTGTCTATATTGAGATTCAATTGCCATTCCCTGCACCATGAGTCAATTCGATGCAGATCCTCCTGCAATTCAGTACAATTTTCCATTGTTACAACCTCTCGATACACCACAGCATCATCTGCAAAAAGCCTCAGTGAACTTCCGATGTCATCTATAAGGTCATTTATGTATATTGTGAATAGCAACGGTCCTACGACACTCCCCTGCGGCACACCTGAAATCACTCTTACTTCGGAAGACTTCTCTCCATTGAGAATGACATGCTGCGTTCTGTTATCTAGAAACTCTTCAATCCGATAGCACAATTGGTCTGATAGTCCATATGCTCTTACTTTGTTCATTAAACGACTGTGGGGAACTGTATCGAACGCCTTGCGGAAGTCAAGAAACACGGCATCTACCTGTGAACCCGTGTTATGGCCCTCTGAGTCTCGTGGACGAATAGCGTGAGCTGGGATTCACACTACCGTCTTTTTCGAAACCCATGCTGATTCCTACAGAGTATACTCGAACATTATACGTGTTCCAAAATTCTACAACTGATCGACGTTAGAGATATATGTCTATAGTTCTGCACATCTGTTCGACGTCCCTTCTTGAAAACGGGGATGACCTGTGCCCTTTTCCAATCCTTTGGAACGCTACGCTCTTCTAGAGACCTACGGTACACCGCTGCAAGAAGGGGAGCAAGTTCCTTCGCGTACTCTGTGTAAAATCGACTCTGTGTAAAATCCACGGGAGCCTAACAGGGAGCTCCCTGTGCTTCCCCCATGTCTGGCTCGCCCATCCTCCTAGCAATGGCAGATTTTCAAACTTATCTTAGAGCCACAGTCAGTGTCCATAAAATGCTGTATGCGGGCGTCCTCCACCTGAAGGTGCATTTTGCAACCTTTTGTCCTCCTCTTGGTTTCTCGACATATGTCTCCCATGATTCGCCTTCTGGTTGTGGGGTGGCGATCCTCCTACATGACGATATCATCGCTGACGCATTTGCCGATATCTCTGAGCAAGAGACTCTCACGTTTTATGGCGTCAGGATCATCAACGTCTATGCGCCATGTGGTTCGAGTCGCCGCCACGAACGTTCCATTTTCTTGCGATGCTGGATCTGCTTTACGAAGTAATGGAGGACGAAGTCCATGATGCTACCCAGGTGTGTTCTGCAAACAAGTTACCTGCCCCTAAAGGCCTCCCAATAGAGTTTTATCGGACAATTCGGCCCCTAATAGTGCCAGTATGAAGGGAGATTTGTCGGGATCTTATATCGTCTCTCATGCAGATCCAGAAGGTTTCCTCGATGGACTCAACATTGGTATACTCAAACCTTGGGGTACATCATGGATGCGTTATTACCACACCATCATGTTGCTCAGTAGCAACACGTCTCTCTTTCTGAGTCAGCAGGATGCTTTGATCAGGAGAGGTGACTTCAGTTCCACCCAAAGACCAACTGCCATCTCACTCTCGGTGCGTAGCACCTCAAACTTGTGGACTCTTGGAAGCATGTTCATGGCGATCATCTGGGGTTTATGCTTTTCACTAGCCATTTTTCCAGACCCTCGATCGTGTTTATGTCTTTCGCGACATTACAGGGGGGTTTAGGCTGCTAAAATCTGTCCTGTTGCATTCTCTGACCATGATGCATGGATCTGTGTCAACAATCTCTGCCACCAAAGGGTGTAGCGCGACCAGGGACCACGGACACTGAGCACGATCCAACTTACTTCACCCAACTACCGCCTGCCGCTGTGACCGAGCGGTTCTAGGCGCTGTTGAATTCCATATCTCAATGTCACATGGAGGGAGCTATGGTCAGGTAGTGCACGCACGATGTGTTATCAAAGAAGTGTGCGTCTATGTTCCATGTGATAGTGGAACGGTGGCACCTTCGGAGGACTCTGAGTAATGCTCACAGGACTGCTGATATTTGATGCTTAGTTACCCAATGGAATATAGGGTCTACTCTCCAAGCACATAATGTTATGCTGTACTCTGCTCAACGTCACCACCCTGCCAACGTTACAATAGTTCCTTGACTCTCCTTTGGCTCAGTCCCTGGGGATGCGATAATGGATCTGCTTGCCGGCATAATGGAGGACGAAGTCCATGATGCTACTAAGGTGGATTCTACAAACAATTTGTCTGGCCCTAACGGCCTCCCAGAATAATTTTATCGGACATTTCGTCCCCTAATAGCACCGGTAGGAACGGACATTTGTCAGGATCTTTTAATGCCTCTTGTGCAGATCCCAGGCGGTTTCCTCGATGGTCTCCACATTGCTATCCCCAAGCCTTGAGGTACATTATGGGTCCGTTATTACCGCCCCATGATGTTGCTCAACAGCTGTCAACTGCATGGCTTAAACGCATGGCCCAATACGTGGTTTCCCCTCAACAAACTTATTTGGGAGGTTCCAATAAGATAAATACTGTTCTCTGTCCCTATCACTCTTAGTCATGCTTATTGTGTATATTGTGTACCTGGTCTTTTGATCCACGTCTTTCCCACTCTTCGTATCTGTTCATCTCGGAAAATCTATGCATCGATAATTTCACTGAGTCCGGCAACTTTGCGCTCCTTCCTCCTCGTGACATTGGTTTCCTGTTATTCTCGGTTATACTAACAACAGTAATTTAAAAATATACTACAAGAAAAGGAAATAAATAAGTCATTGATGTTCTTTGTAGCTCTATTCAACGTTCCCTATCCTTTTCTTAGTTCCTGGGAGGGTGGAGGGGAGGATGATGGGGTGCGTCTCTGCCCACATTTCCCCCACCCCCTTATTTGGACGCCAGAAAAAAAAGAGAACGTCTTTGAGTAGTACACAAAATGCCTGCGGTCATCCCTTCGATCACTGACACAGCTTAAATTTACAATGAAAATCATCAGCAATGGCGGCCAAAGACTTCTGGCATAAGATGTGGAAGGAGGAGCAGACAAAGGTTCAGGGCATTCTCTTGCCCTTAATGTGGGAACATGCCCCTAAAAGTAGAAGAATCAGCAATGATCAACGGTGTGACGACGCAGAAGGCGATGGAAAGCATTGGATTAAAGACAAATAACCAGTATCCACAACATATGTGGCCTGTAATTGGAAAGTCTCATGATAATCTCTCCACAACATATGTGGCCTGTAATTGGAAAGTCTCATGATAATCTCTCCACTGGCAAATGATTCAGGACTAGTTCCCCATTTGCACCACCAGGAGGGGACTCCCAAGGGGGTGGTGACTATGACAAAAATATGGAATAACCAACGAAAAGATAACGTTCTACGAGCTAGGGCGTGGAATGACAGAATCTTGAACGTGGTTGGGAAGCTAGATAATCTCAAAACGAAAATACTAAGGCTTCATCTAGATGCAGTCGGAGTCAGTGAAGTGAAATGGACGGAATACAAGAATTTCTGGTCATATGAGTATAGGATAATATCAACAGCAGCAGAAAGTCGTATAACGGGAGTAGAATTCGTTGTGAAGGTAGCGCAGAGACGTTACTGTGATGATGATGTTGGTTTGTGAGGCGCTCAACACCGTGGTCATCGGCGGCCGTAGAAGTTCCAGCTTCCGATATCCAGTCTCTTGACTACCCCAATGGTGATGAGATGATGACAACACAAACACCCTATCCCCAGGTGGAGAAAATCCCCGATCCGGCCGGGAATCGGACCCGGGGCCGCCTGATCCAGAGGTAGCAAAGCTAGCCACTAGACCACGAGCTGCGGACAGAGAGGCTACTTTGAAAAGTTCATTGATAGGGTTGTTCTCATCAGACTCGCAACAAACCAGCATCGACAATAATAATTCAGGTATACATGGCGAGGATTCAGGCCAAAGGTGTATAGATAGAGGACGTATATGACGATATTGAACGGGTAACTCAGCATGTAAAGAGAGATTATAATCTAACAGTCATGGGGAACTGGAATACCGTCGTAGGGTAAGGATAAATAGAAAGGCTTACGGCGGAATATGCGCTTGGTACTAGGAATGAGAGAGGAGAAAGACCAATTGAGTTCTCCAATAAATTGCAGCTAGTAATAGAGAATATCCTTTTTCAAGAATCACAAGAGGACCTACCCAGATGCAGGTAAAGACTCAGATCGCAATTTAGCAGCTATGAAGAGCAGGCTGAAGTTTAAGAGACTGCTCAGGAAGAATGCGCAATGAAGTGGAATACGGAAGTACTAAGGAATGAAGAAATATGCTTGAAGTTCTCTCAGGCTACAGATACTGCGATAAGAAATAGCTCAGTGGGCATTTCCGTTGAAGAGGAATGGACAGCACCAAAAAAGGCCAATCACTGAAATTGGAAAGAAAACCATCGTACAAAGAAGGTGAAGAAAAAATAGGTTTGATTTGATTTTATCAATTATTCATTCCATAGACCCACAAAATAGGGGAGTCTCCTGGATGTGGTACATGTCAGATAACCACATTACAAAAAAATAATTTGAAAAACTTGAGTTTCATTAATTTTTATGATCCTCAGTCAATAAACATTAAAATTATGTGCATGAATTAAAACTAAAGTTCTAATATTTACAGAATTAAAACTAAAGTTCTAATATTTACAGGTTTAATACTTACATCTGCTTTCATTGAATCCATCGTTCACACAGTAGCTAGTTACTTGGCTATTACAACCAAGCAGTGCCAAAAATTCAAGTAAATTATTCATTTCCATGAGCCTCAGTTAAGAACAGTCAAATTATGTACAAGATTTAAAATTAAACTTCCACTATTTACGGACTTGAGACTTACATCTGCTTTCCATACATCCATCATTCACACAGGAGGTAACAGAAGAGATACTTCACCTGATCGACGGAAGAAGGAAATACAAAAATGGTCAAGGAAATTAGGGAACACAGATAAAAAAGTCACTTATGAACGAAATAACAGGAAGTGCAAAGAAGCTAAGGTGAAATGATTCCAGGAAAAATGTGAAGAAATCGGAAAAGAAATTATTGTCGAAAGGACTGCCTCATCACATAGAAAATTAAAAGTAACCTTCGGTGAAATTAAAGGCAAGGTTGTTAACACTAAGAGTGCAGTGAGAATTCCACTCGTAAATGCAGAGGAGAGTTAGGATAGATGGAAAAATTACATTGAAGGCGTCTTTGAGGGCGAAGACTTGTCTGAATACATGATAGAAGAAGAAACATCAACCGATAACGAAGAAGTAGAGAATCCAGTATGAGAATCATAATTTAAAAGAGCTTTTGAGGACTTAAGATCGAAAATGGCAGAAGTGATAGGTAGCATTCCATCAGAATTTCTAAAATCAAAGGGGGAATGGGCAGCAAAACGATTATTCACGTTTGTTTATAGAATGTATGAGTCTGGCGATTACCACTTGACTTCAGAAAAACATCATCACCACAATTCCGACAAGAGCCGACAAGTGCGAGGAATATCGCACAATAAGCTTAACAACTCATGCATCCAAGATTCTGAGAAGAATAGTACCCAGAAGAGCGGAAAAGAAAATTATGGATGTGACATATGACGATCAGTTTGGTCATGGGAAAGAGAAAGTCACCAGAGAAACAATTCTGACGTTTCCGTTGATACTGGAAGCAAGACTGAGGAAAAATAAAGATAAGTTCATAGGATTTGTCGATGTGGGAAAAGGGCTCGACTATGTCAAATAGTGCAAGATGTTCGAAATTCTGAGAAAAATAGGGGTAAGCTATAGGGAAGGGCGGGTAATATACGAGATAAAATAACAGTGTAAGATCAAGAACGAAGTTCTCGGATTAAAAAGTGTGTAAGAGAGGATGTAGTCTTTCGTCCCTACTGTTCAATCTATACATCGAAGAAGCAACGAGGAAATAAAATAAATTTTCAAGAGTGGAATTAAAATTAAAGCTGAAAGAATATCAGTGATAAGATTTGAGGATGACATTGGTGTCCTTCGTGAAAACGAAGAGAATTTACTGCTGTTTCTGGGTGGAATGAACAACCTAATGTACACAGAATATGGACCGAGAGTACATCGATGAAAGACAAAAGTAATGGGAAGCAGTAGAAATGTTTGTCACGAAATAGATGGAGTTAAGGAATTCAGCTACCTAGGTAATAAAACAGCCCGAGACTGACGGAAAAGCTGGCTGCTATCAAACTTAGGGCTCAACTGCAGGAAGAAATTTCTGAGAATCTACATTTGGAGCACAGGATTGCATGGTAGTGAAATACAGACTGCGGCAAAACAGGAACAGAAGTGGATAGAACTATTTTAGATGTTGTGCTACATAAGAATGTTGGAAATTGAATAATGTGGTACCGAATAATGTGGTACTAGAGAAAGCTGTAGAGGATAAAGACCGTAGATGAAAGAAAGACTGGAATATAACCAGTAAATAATTGAGGTCGTAGGTTACAAGTGCTGCTCTGAGATGAAGTCGTTAGCTCAAGAGAGGAAATGGTAGAGAGGTGCATCAAAACAGTCAGAACTCTAATGATTCAAACACAGTGGAAAGAAGAGAAGAAGCTGTATGAATATCAAGATATCTGGTGGAAAACGAGTCCTAAGCAGAGAAGAGAAAGGTAAAAGGAGTATATTGTGGGTCTGTAGAAGGGAGATGAAATTGAAGGCATTATTATAGAAAGGGCATAGGACGTGCATGAAGATGATGGAAGCATTTGACAGAGCACTGAAAGATGTAAATCGAACCAAGATCCCGGCAGAAGAAAAATTTCATTATAGCTACTGATACCCTTGGGAGAACCAGCTATGACAGAACTCTTTCATCTAGTCAGCAAGATGTATGAGAGAGGCTAAGTACTTTTATACTTAAAAATGAATATAATTATTCAAATTCCAAGAAAGCAGATGATAACAGGTGTGAAAATTACCATACTGTCAGTTTAATAAGTCTCTGTTGCAAAATACTAACACGAATTCCTTACAGGTCAATGGAAACACTGGTAGAAGCTGACCTCGGCTGAGATCAGTTTCGATTCCGGAAAAACGTAGGAACACGCGAGGCGCTGACCCTAAGACTTCTCAAGGAAGATAAGTTTAGGAAAGGCAAGCCTACGATTACAGACTTCGAGAAAGCTTTTGACAATGTTGAGTGGAACATTCTCTCTCAAATTCTAAAGATGGCGGGGGTTAAATACAGGGAGCGAAAGGCTATTTACAGTTTCTACAGAAACCAGACAGCAGTTATAATAGTGACACGGAAGGCAAGCAGTGGTTGAGAAGGAAGTGACGCAGGATTCTAGCTTATCTCGATTGTTATTCAATCTGCATACTGAGCAAGCAGTAAAGGAAACAACAGAAAAATCTGGAGTAGGAAAAGTGGGGAGTGAAGAAATAACAACTTCGAGGTTTGCCGATGACATTTAATTCTGTCAGCGACAGCAAAATCTTGGAAGAGTAGTAGAATGAAATGGACAGTGTTTTGAAAGGAGGATATGAGATGAACATCAACAAAAGCGAAACAAGAATAATGGAATGTACTCGAATTAAACCAGACGATGTTGACCGAATTAGGTTAAGAAACGAAACGCTGAAAGTAGTCGATAGGTTTTGGTATTTGGGCAGCAAAAAAACTAATGGCGGCCGAAGTAAAGAGCATAAAAATGTAGACTGGCAGTGACAAGAAAAGAGTTTCTGAGAAAGAGAAATTTGTTAACATCAAACATCAACCTAGGTGTTAGGGAGTCTTTTCTGAAGCTGTTTGTCTGGAGTGCAGCCATGTACTGAAGTAGAACATGGACGATAAACAGTTTAGACAAGAAGAGAATAGAAGCTTTTGAAATGTGGTGCTACAGAAGAATGATGAAGATTAGTTGGATAGTTCACGTACCTAATGAGGAAGTACTGAATAGAATTGGGAAACAAACAAATCTGTGGCACAGCCTGACCAGAAGAAGGGATCGGTTGGTAGGGCACAGTCTGAAACAATTAGCGATTACCGATTTAGTAATGGAAGGGTGCGCGGGGGTTAAAAATCATAGAGGTAGAACAAGAGATGAATACAGTAAACAGATTCAGCAGGACGTAGGCTGCAGTAGCTTTTCGGAAAGGGAGAGGCTTGTGTAGTATTGAGTAGATCAGAGAACTGCATCAAACATGTCTTTGGACTGAAGACCACGACAACACAACATCTGGCAACACTAAACCTTCGGTAGGTGTTTATAATGGGAATACGAATCGTAAAAAACAACTGCATGCCTCGCCAATATTTTTGGCGCTATACCGAAAATCAGTACATATATATGTGTGGTTTTAACGACGTTTAGCGTTCTTGACTGGTTGTGGATGATGAGCATCACTATTTAACAGAAAGTAGCAGACAAGGACGTAATGTGTGGTGGAGCAGGCTATAGGGACTGGGAAACCGAATAAATGTGCAGAGCACAGTTTCGCAACAGGCCTCCTAAAAGGAAAAATTTATTTTGCTGTCGATAGTAATTTACGTAAAAAAAATGGTATTCGAACAACAATAGTTGTTGTCAACAAATAATTGTTCGCACAGGAGTACTGGTGGAACAGTAGTTACGCTCCTGCGCACCTGCTAGATGGGATAACTGTCGAAGCTGCATCCCTGCCACACACACACACACACACACACACACACTCACACACACACTCACACAACAGACACGCACCCGCACACACATAAAACTTTGCACGTCTTATAATTTTCTAAACAGATTCAATAAGAATAAAGCATTATTGAAAAATACCACTTAAATGAACTACGTGGACGAAAAATATTACGTGTAATAAATTAAGTATGTCATTGTACCACATACATTACAAATTGTATAAAGCTTATAAAGAAACGGGAAGTAAAACAAAATCTATACCTTATTGTTTATGGCAGCACTGTATGTTGGATTTCGGACTATATACCAGATTATATTTGCTCCTCATAAATTACAGTGTATAAGCTGTTAATGAGAAACAGAAGTAAAATGGCGTATGTGAAGGGTTGTCAGAATATTCCTTTCCAGGGACCGTGTTTTTCTTATAATTTCATTTCGTATTTCCTTGCTTTCAATGCTAGTTATGTATGAACATATGTTTTTTTTAAGTATTTTGTGATGTTCTAACACCCTGCACGTTCCAAAAATCATATTGTAATATTGCTTCTTCTTATTATCACTAAAGATTTAGACATTCTTATAGATTCCAGGTTAGTTTTCTCCTAATATTCCGGTCAGTTAATGTGTGGTTCTTATCTTCTTTTGCCTTAGGAGTTCATCAAGCCTGTGAATCCTGTTCCGATTTGGATTTGAGCGTTGTACAACACACAGTCTCATGCAAAAAGAGCTACAAACCATTAAAGTAATAGGCAATTTTGTGTCTTACAGCATTCCCTTACGACATTCCAACGTCGCTTTCTTGTAGAAAACAAAATAGTCAGCTGGAAACCTCAGAGTCCTGCTGACATTATCTGATAGATGTTTCTTTATATGGATTTGTGTATATTCAGCACAGTAGGTGATAATAGCCCCAAGTTAATTAAAGTTCATACTTGTTCAATTGAAATACCATCTGCTTGTGATTTACATCTTATATCTAGGCATTTTCGATATTACCGTACTTTTTCATCTAGAAAATCGAAGAGTATATAAATATCAAAATACCTGCAAGATGTAAATTAGGTGCAGTTGATGTGTTTTAATTATTTGTGGATTGTTATTGTTATATATGAGGCGGAACTATGGGCCTCATGGAAAAAGGGTGACCCGGCTGAGTCATGCAATTTGACTCTTAGTCTAATCACGAGCTGTGGCCATCAATTGCACGCGTTGATCACGTAGGCTGACGTGAGGATCAGTAAACTACTCTTGACGGGATGTGTCTGGAACATCTTAGGTGATTAGAAAGTTAGTAGACAGGAATACAATTAAATATTTAGCTTTAATTCAGCATCAGCTGTGAACGTCGATCTTGACTTTGTACAGTAATTTTTACAAGTGCAATTATAGAGTGCTTCACACACATAGATCAATTGTCAATGCATAAACTGTATGTGACCCCTGGCTAGGTCGTAGCTACCGACTTAGCTGAAGGCTATGCTGACTAGCGTCTCTGCAAATGAGATCTCTGAAGCTATAACAAGTGAACCATTCCTATTAAAGTCGGCTGTAGAACTGGCCAGTGCGCTAAAATGTCTCGTACGACCAGCCGAGTGGCGGCTCTCGGTCTGCTAGCGTTGACAGTGGCGAACCGCGGGTCCGAAATGTACTGACGGACCGCGGCAGATTTGGAGCCTAGAACCTAGCAAGTGTGGTGTCTTGCGGTGACACCACAGTTACCACCAACTACAACCATCGCCGTGAAAAACCAGTTGACAAAGGCCGTAAGGGTTGCTAGGTGCCTGCAAGATGTTGTGTGTAGAAATAAATTTATGACAACTCAGGGGACAGTAAAAGTTATAAAGCAATATTGCAATCTGTTATGACACATGTAGCAGAAAAGTACAAACGAAAAAGAAAACAAAAGTTAACGGTAGTGGAAAAGAAGGTACTAAGATAAATTCAAATAGTAGCGACCTGGGACAAGAGCACAAATGTATCGATAAGGGAAAACTGTGGAATGCGCCACATAAGTAAATGAACGTGACCAAGAAAAATAAATTGAAAGGCGCGTATAGATAGAATGGGCCCCAAAAGACTCTTTAAAATTTGTAAATATGGACGACCGCAAAACAAACGGATGCCCGGACGACCACTCAAGAAATAGGGCGACAGATGGTCCAGTACAACCCCGAAATGCCACCGACAAATAGGGAAAATCATGGTTAGCGGAAGAAGAAAACAAGAAGAAGAAGAAGGAGAGCATATTAGAGGCCATTCCACGTTTTCTTGGGAAACATCCGAGGATAGCTTCATTGCGGTGTAAATAAGTACGTTCTGTTAGTCAAACAGTCATTCTACCAGTCTCGTATCCGTGATTGTATTTTAATTGTAGACAAAGTGGTACAGTGTCGAATGACCTTAGAATTAGGAAGGGAAAGGCTACCTGCTCCTTTGTTCCCATTGTTTGTAAATTTCCTGAACATATCCAGTTTAGGACCTACAAGCACATTTATTATTTTTACCCTAAAGCTTGGCATACCACAAAGTAAGTACCTTCGAGGTGCCGAGTGCTTTGTTGCCATGTTTGAGACACAGTACGGGATCATCGATACGTTACCTGAATCAAGCAGACGGACAGCAGCAGAAACACGAAGATGTGGCGGGGCATAGCTGACGCTTTGTGGCAGGCGAACTGGCAGTGAGGATGGTAACGGGGTTCTTATAGAGCTTGGGGCCCATTTTGCCCCTCGTGTCCCACCACTGTTTCCGCTGTCGCCTCCTCCCTCCCGTTTGCCCTCCCCCCCCCCCCCCCTCCACCACCCCCCCAAAAAAAGGAAAAAAAATCTTCACCACAGAGAAAAGTTGCTGCAACATTCCCCATCACAGTCTGACAAGGAAAGACTCGCCTGCGAATGAACTCTAGTATGACTCATTTCGAATGTTGTTTGGCCGTCTGGGAGCCTTATGCAATATATTTGACACAAAGATACACAAAGTTCAAAGCAATACAGCGCATGTCAAAGGCCTTTGTGTCACGCTTCACACTACAGTAAGACGATAATCTCTAGACGTAACGAGTGTTAGTCATACTGCAGATATTTTGCAATACAGATTTAACATTTCCATAGTTTGTCATGTCCCCAGATGAGTTTCACGCCAAATATCTGACATCTATCGTATTGACATACGGAAGCCATATTTGTTCTAAAAAGTAACTGCTACCTGTAAGTAGTCACAACTGAGAGAATAGTGCAACATGATTAAAACTGGTATAAATCATACAAACTAAGTCTTAATCTAAAAAAAAACTCATAGTAAGCAATTAAATACATATGAAAGTTACTCACGGGTACCAAAAGTATACAGGGTGACTCAGTAACTATTGCCACCTAGAATAACTGCGAAAATATAAGCCAGAAAACAGTAAATACCTACAAATTCAAATACAGAGAAATATTTGGATTTTGGGATGTAAAGATTAGTTGATTCTACCCTCCCCCTTAGATAAGATTTTAAATTTTAGTGTATATAGAGAGACGATAGTGTTATCTTAAATGAGTGAATTTACATACCTGCATAGTGTGAACTAGTAAATCAGAAAAAGCAGTTGAATCTTGTTAGAGGAAGAGCAGTGGCTTCTTCCAAAAAACTGCATTTCGGTAGTACACCCGACACACACATATATACATACATACTCCATCAAATATACACAAACACCATAAAATTGGCGTCTTCAGAAGAAGTAAACATTTCTAGGTGCATTTTTTGAAGTAGGTAAGTAAATTTTTATGCTTATAACTGCTTTATTAAGACACCATTTTTTCCGTTTTTCTAATAATATTCTATATGAGGAGATAAAAGAAATTATTCGGATAGTTAAGGGAGACGAAACTTTAATAGTGATTGGGGACTGGAATTCGATAGTGCGAAAAGGAACAGAAGGAAAAGTAGTAGGTGATTATAGACAGGAAAAAAGGAATGGAAGAGGAAGGCGCCTGGTAAAATCTTTTCCAGAGCACAATTTAATCATAGCTAACAATTGGTTTAAGAATTATGAAAGAAGGTTGTATACGTGTAAGAGACCTTGAGACATTGGAAGGTATCAGATTGATAATATACGAGATGGCACATGTATGTACTGAAAGAACCAGAGGTTGTTGAGAGTTTCAGAGGGGGAACGTTTGACAAGAACAAAGAAAGGAATACAGCAAAAGAAGAATCAGTAGCTCTGCGAGAAAAAATAGTAAAGGCAGCAGATGAAAGTAGAAAGTATAAAAATGGAGTAAGTGAAGAAGGCGAAACAGAATACAAATGTCTAAAAAAAATGAGGGACAGGAAGTGCAATGTAATGGTTTTAGAAGCACATATCACAAAGGGGAAGATAGATGCTGCCTACAGAAAAATTAAAGAGATCTTTGGAGAAGTTAGAACCACCTGTATAAATATCAAGAGCACAGATATAAAACCAAGCCTGAGCAAAGAAAGGAAAGCAGAAAGGTGGAAGGAGTATGCAGAGGGACTATACAAGGGAGAAGTACTTGAGGGTAATATTATGGAAATGGGTGAGAATGTAGATGAAGTGAAGAATTTGACACAGCACTGAAAGACCTACGTCGAATGAAAGCCCTGGGAAAGATAACGTTCCACCAGAAACACTGATAGCCTTGGGCAGCCAGCCAGGACAAAACTCTTCCATCTGGTGACCACGATGTATGAGGCAGGCGAAGTACCCTCAGATTTCAAGAAGAATATAGTAATTCCAATTCCAAAGAAAGCAGGTACTGACATGTGTGAAAATTACCGAACTACATTTTAATAAGTCACTATTGCAAAATACTAACACGAAATCTTTGCAGATGAATGGAAATACTGGTAGAAGCCGACCTCGGGGAAGACCAATTTGAATTCCGGAGAAATGTAGGAACACGCGAGGCAATACTGTCCCTATTACTACTCATGGAAGGTAGGTCAAGGAAAGGCAAACCCGCATTTATAGCATTTGTAGACTTAGAGAAAGCTTTTGACAATATTGACTGGAATACTCTCTTTCAAATTCTAAAGGTGACATGGGTAAGATACAGGGAGCGGATGGCAATTTAGAACTGAAACATCCCCTTAGAAAAATTAATGAATTACTGCACTGGTAAACCTCTACGTTATTTGATTTTCAAACAGCTGAGCAAAACTGAACGTCCTCAGACATTTCTCTCTTTACTTATTCTGATCATCACTATACTGACACACAATATTTTTAGCGCAACGCAATCTGACTTTCAATAATCCCTACAAAAGAATGGCCGTGACTAACAATAACCTATACCTTTCTTGAATCACTTACCTCACAAAAATCTTCGTTACTCGAACTACTGCAATACAGCGAGCGCCAATACTGCCAGCTAAATAAAATATTATAACTGCTGAAGGCACTAACTACTGATTGGCATAGTTAGCAAATGAAAGATTTTGATAGAGAACAAACAATGTATTTACCTTAATAATGTTCGAAAGTCATCATATATATATATATATATATATATATATATATATATATATATATATATATATATATATATATATCAGTTCATGATATCCGGTATTACAAATTTACTCTTTCTGATGGACACACGTCCAGAACGTCCGCTCTCAAAATTCTGCCATCTCTCTCCCTACATCCACCACTGCTGGCGGCTTACCTCCAACTGCGCAACGCTACGCGCTGTTCACATCCAACTGCTCAACACTACAATAGCAAATATTCCAACAATGTATACCATCCACAGACTGCACACAGCACAGTCAGTGATTTTCATACAGAGCGCTACGTGGCGTTACTAACACAAAAACCTAAATACCCTACTTACAGAATTAGTACAAAAACCAGGTGGCACTTCTAAGAGCCGAGGGGCACGAAACAGAAGCTGTGACTGAGAAGGGAGTGAGAAAGGGTTGTAGCACATCCCCGATGTTATTCAGTCTGTATATTGAGCAAGCACTATAGGAAAAAAAAAGAAAAATTTGGAGTAGTAATTAAAGTCCAGAGAGAATAAATAAAAATTTTGTGGTTTTCCGATGACATTGTAATCCTGTCAAAGACAGCGAAGGACTTGGAAGGGCTGTTGAACGGGATGGACATAGTTGACAAATGCAAAACGAGGGTAATGGAATGTACTCAAATCAAATAGGGTGATGCTGAGGGATTAGATTAGGGAATGAGACACTTAAAGTAGTAGAGACGTTCTGCTATTTGCGCAGAAAAATAACTGATGATGGTCGAAGTAGAGATGACATAAGATGTAGACTGACAATGGAAAGGAATGCGTTTCGGAAGAAGAGAAATTTGCTAACATCAAACATAAACTCAGGTGTTAGGAAGTCATTCCTGAAGGTATTTGTCTCGAGTGTAGCCACGTATTGACGTGAAATATGGACGATAAAGAGTTTGGACAAGAAGAGAATAGAAACTTTTGAAATGTGGTCCTACAGAAGAATGCTGAAGATTAGATGGATAGTTCTTGTAACTAATGAGGAAGTACCGAACAGAATTGGGAAACAAAGAAATTTGTGGCATAATCTGACTAGAAGAACAGATCAGATGGTAGGACTCAGTCTGAGACATTTAGGGATCACCAATTCACTATTGGATGGGAGTGTGTGTGGTAAAAATCGTAGAGGGAGACCAAGAGATGAATACAGTGGACAGATACAGAAGGATGTTGGTTGCGTATTTACTGGGAGATGTAGAGGTTTCACTAGATAGAGTAGCATGAAGAGAGCTGCGCCGGCCGTTGTGGACGAGCGGTTCTAGTCGCTTCAGTCCGGAACCGCGCTGCTGCTACGGTCGCGGTTTCGAATCCTGTTTCGGGCATGGATGTGTGTGATGTCCTTAGGTTAGGTAGGCTTAAGTAGTCATGAGTCTAGTGGACTGATGACCTCAGACGTTAAGTCCCATAGTGCTCAGAGCCATTGGAACCATTTTTGAGAGAGCTGCATGAAACCAGACCGAAGACCGAAACAGAAACATTATTCTGTGGCACTGAAAGAAACCCTTGAAGAGTAATCGACAAGACAGGTGTGGACGCGAGCAAGTAGTACAGGACGACATTACCGCAAATAGCTGTCCTTTCAGGGAAAGGGGTCCCACAAACGACTAGTCCCATTGTCCCAACTGTAAGCAGGCACTTAATTCAATTTGTGTGTTTATTATTATGACTTTTGTATCAACTGCTCAAAATACTGATATATTCTGTAAAGCAATTAAGCGATTAGGGACAATTATACTGCACGCTGAATTTCATCTGGACTTTGAGCAGCAAAGGTGTGTGTTATACTGCAGTTCGGGAGTCATCGGTGTTTCTTTGTAGACCCATTGATTTAATTTTTGCCATAGATAAAAGGTCAAAGGTATTAAGTCTCTTAGCGTGCGGGCCATTATGTGTTTCCCGCACGACGGATCCAGAAAACACTAAATTCTTAGCGAAAAAGAACTGTAATTATCTGTGCAAAATAGCGGGACGTAAGTTACGTTGTTAGCACCTGGATTGCCTTGTGTGACGTGGTACTTCTTCCAATAACTGCGGCGCCGTATCTGTTACCAACGTAGATACTTGCTGCTGTTTTATATTTCCATTAATAAAATAGCCACCAGTGATATTCTTTAGCAACCCGCACTACACATTGACATTTCTCACATACAGGGTGCGTTTTCAACTGTCAGTGCGTATTGCTATGACGGATTTTGGGTATTGTTTGTAAATGGTACTTCGCCTGTAAACAAAACCTCTCATCTAGATTAGCCCTGCAATGTAAACAACAGAAATATATTCTTTCGATTGATTTTCACTTTATTTGAGAGAGCGCCTGACCATTGTTAATCGACGCTGTGCAAACTCGGGAAGCATGGAGTTGTGTTAACTTTCACATACTGATAGATAGGAGGCGACCACACTGACAAACGCGTACGTTAGTGTGGCACAGACGTCAGTCTCCACGGTTTCATCATTCAGCAAACTAAATCCCTTAGTATAAACATTCAGTCCAAAATCAACTTAGTACCACTGTCTACCAGCCGTCAAAACAAAGTTCAACACAAACTACACTACTGGACATTAAAATTGCTACACCACGAAGATGACGTGCTACAGACGCGAAATTTAATCGACAGGAAGAAGATGCTGTGATATGCAAATTATTAGCTTTCCAGAGCATTCACACAAGGTTGGCGCCGGTGGCGACACCTACAAGGTGCTGACACGAGGAAAGTTTCAAACCGATTTCTCATACACAAACAGCAGTTGTCCGGCGTTGCCTGGTGAAATGTTGTTCTGATGCCTTGTGTAAGGAGGGGAAATGCGTACCATCACGTTTCCCACTTAAATAAAGGTCGACCAAACGGAGTGGCCGAGCGGTTCTAGGCGCTACAGTCTGGAACCGCGCTACCGCTACGGTCGCAAGTTCGAATCCTGCTCGGACATGAATGTGTGTGATGTCCTTATGTTAGTTAGGTTTAAGTTGTTCTAAGTTTTAGGGGACTGATGACCTCAGCAGTGCTCAGAGCCATTTGAACCATTTTTTATCAAGGTCGGATTGTAGCCTATCGCGATTGCGGTTTATAGTATCGCGACACTGCTGCTCTCGTTGGTCGAAAGCCAATGACTGTTAGCAGAATATGGAATCGGTGGGTTCAGGAGGGTAATACGGAACGCCGTGCTGGATCCTAACGGCTTCGTATCACTAGCAATAGAGATGATAGGCATATTATCCGCATGGCTGTAACGGATCGTGTAGCCACGTCTCGGTCCCTGAGTCAACAGATGAGGACGTTTGCAAGACAACAACCATCTGCACGAACAGTTCGACGACGTTTGCAGCAGCATGGACTACCAGCTCGGAGACCATGGCTGTGGTCAACCTTGACGCTGCATCACAGACAGGAGCGCCTGAGATGGTGTACTCAACGAGGAACCTGGATGCAAGAATGGCAAATCGTCATTTTTTCGGATGAACCCAGGTTCTGTTTACAGCATCATGATGGTCGCATCCGTGTTTGCCGACATCGCGGTGAACGCACAATGGAAGCGTGTATTCGTCATCGCCCATACTCGCGTATTACCCGGCGTGATGGTATGGGTGCCATTGGTTACAAGTCTCCGTCACCTCTTGTTTGCCATGACGGCTCTTTGAACAGCGGACGTTTCATTCGATCCCTGCGAAACCCTAAATTTCGGCAGAATAATGCACGACCGCATGTTGCAGGTTCTGTACGGGCCTTTCTGGATACAGAAAATGTTCGACTGCTGCCCTGGGCAGCACATTCTCCAGATCTCTCACCAACTGAAAACGTCTGGCCAATGGTGGCCGAACTACTGGTATCGTGTTGGAGCTGCATGGGCAGGTGTACCTGTACACGCCATCCAAGCTCTGTTTGACTCCATGCACAGGCGTATTACGGCCAGAGGTGGTTTTTTTGGGTACTGATTTCTCAGAATCTATGCACCCAAATTGCGTGAAAATGTAATCACATGTCAGTTCTAGTACAATATATTTGTCCAAAGGATACCAGTTTATCGTCTGCATTTCTTCTTGGTGTAGCAATTTCAATGGCCAGTGCTTCCATGGCAGAGGCTCTATCCATCTGAGCCACCGAGGACACAGATGAATAGCGCGACTGCAGGGACTTATCCCTTGCACGCTTCCCGTGAGACTCATATTCCCAACTGTCCACAATTCTACTTATTTATTGTACCTTATAGACATTCTGCCATGTAAGCAGGCTATCCCTGGTTCGATTCCCGGTCGGGGCACACATTTTCAGCTGTCCACATCGAGGTATAACAACCACACTTGTCGGCAGCTTAGGTTGTCAGTTAGTCATCATTTATTCCAGGGAAAAGCTGCACGGTCATCAACAGTAACTGTTCTTTCGAGAACAAGTTACTGTCTTCATATGTGTAGTTGCTAAGGTTGAAATACCGGCGCGTAATCAAAGGTTATGTAATTTTTTTTCTTTCGTAAGGTGCGTGTCTGAAGTCATGGTACACGTTGCAGCCTCCGTGCCACGTATAAATAGATGACTTGCTTAGCCGTCTGTATTTGTCTGACAGAGCAACATTTCCACTGCTGCTGAAGTCGGATTAGCACGAGATTCTTCACCTTATCTCAATGGGCTGCACCATTTTACTTGGCTTCTACAACGGAATGTTGCAGTACCGTGGCGCGAGGCGTTTAGTCTGTACATTACAAATATCTGTTGAAAAATATCAGGACAGGTCTATGTAATGCGGAATTAACCATCATATGTCACCAGAGGCGGACCCGCTAGTATAAAATGGGGCGGAAAGAATTGTATTCTCAGTGGGGGAAGAGTTACAGCATAATGTGCAGCCAGTAGAGCCCATCGACTTCGAACGTGGACCAGTCATTGGATGTCACCTGAGCTACAAATCATTTATGGATTTTTCCATGCTTCTATTGCTGCCCAAGTAGGCTGTTGGAGATATGATCGGAAGAGGAAACTCGAAAGAACAACCACAACTGAACCGAGAGCAGGCAGACTCGTATACTGACGAACACAGACTGCCGAGCACAGCGATGGGCGGCTGTAAAAAATCGTTGGAATCAATGGAAGGTATGACTCCGACCTGTTCAAAGTGCTACCAGCAGTCCCACTAGCACAGTGACTGTGCTCAGACAGTTGAAAAGAATTGGGCACAACAGTCGAACAGCACATCATCAGACATACATTTCTGCAGGCAATGTTTATGCGACTCTTGAGGTGGTGCAAGGAGTATATACCTTGTGCCAACTGAATGAAAGGGTCAGAGTTAAGCGAATGCCTCATCAACGTTACTTGTTACGTCTAATACCAACACTGAAATATAGAGGACGTGTTGATACGGTACGGCGATGTCTTTTGTTGTTAAGGAGCGGTCCTGTTATTTCGTTTAAGAAAATACGAATTTCAAAAAAGGTTTCGCATCACCTCGATTCCGAGAGTTCCAGAACATGTACAGAAAATTGGAATAGAGATCAACATTAACATCATTTCTGCCCTTTTCATTGCTCATAAAAACCACACATTGCATGTTGTACCACCACACAGCGAGACCTTCAGAGGCGGTGGTCCAGATTGCTGTACACATCGGTTCGTCTAATACCCAGTAGCACGTCCTCTTGCATTGATGCATGCCTGTATTCGTCGTGGCATACTATCCATAAGTTCATCAAGGCACTGTTGATTCAGATTGTCTCACGACGATTCGGCGACATCCCTCAGAGTAGGTGGTAGGTCACGTCGTCCATAAACAGCCCCTTTTAACCTATATCAGGCATGAAACTTCCTGGCAGATTAAAACTGTGTGCCCGACCGAGACTCGAACTCGGGACCTTTGCCTTCGCGGGCAAGTGCTCTACCAACTGAGCTACCGAAGCACGACTCACGCCCGGTACTCACAGCTTTACTTCTGCCAGTACCTCGTCTCCTACCTTCCAAACTTTACAGAAGCTCTCCTGCGAGACATGCAGAACTAGCACTCCTGAAAGAAAGGATATTGCGGAGACATGGCTTAGCCACAGCCTGGGGGATGTTTCCAGAATGAGATTTTCACTCTGCAGCGGAGTGTGCGCTGATATGAAACTTCCTGGCAGATTAAAACTGTGTGCCCGACCGAGACTCGAACTCGGGACCTTTGCCTTTCGCGGGAAAGTGCTCTACCAACTGAGCTACCGAAGCACGACTCACGCCCAGTACTCACAGCTTTACTTCTGCCAGTACCTCGTCTCCTACCTTCCAAACTTTACAGAAGCTCTCCTGCGAGACATGCAGAACTAGCACTCCTGAAATAAAGGATATTGCGGAGACATGGCTTAGCCACAGCCTGGGGGATGTTTCCAGAATGAGATTTTCACTCTGCAGCGGAGTGTGCGCTGATATGAGCTGTGAGTACCGGGCGTGAGTCGTGCTTCGGTAGCTCAGTTGGTAGAGCACTTGCCCGCGAAAGGCAAAGGTACCGAGTTCGAGTCTCGGTCGGGCACACAGTTTTAATCTGCCAGGAAGTTTCATATCAGCGCACACTGCGCTGCAGAGTGAAAATCTCATTCTGGAAACATCCCCCAGGCTGTGGCTAAGCCATGTCTCCGCAATATCCTTTCTTTCAGGAGCGCTAGTTCTGCATGTCTCGCAGGAGAGCTTCTGTAAAGTTGTGAAGGTAGGAGACGAGATACTGGCAGAAGTAAAGCTGTAAGTATCGGGCGTGAGTCGTGCTTCGGTAGCTCAGTTGGTAGAGCACTTGCCCGCGAAAGGCAAAGGTCCCGAGTTCGAGTCTCGGTCGGGCACACAGTTTTAATCTGCCAGGAAGTTTCATATCAGCGCACACTCCGCTGCAGAGTGAAAATCTCATTCTGGAAACATCCCCCAGGCTGTGGCTAAGCCATGTCTCCGCAATATCCTTTCTTTCAGGAGTGCTAGTTCTGCATGTCTCGCAGGAGAGCTTCTGTAAAGTTTGGAAGGTAGGAGACGAGGTACTGGCAGAAGTAAAGCTGTGAGTACCGGGCGTGAGTCGTGCTTCAGTAGCTCAGTTGGTAGAGCACTTGCCCGCGAAAGGCAAAGGTCCCGAGTTCGAGTCTCGGTCGGGCACACAGTTTTAATCTGCCAGGAAGTTTCATATCAACGCACACTCCGCTGCAGAGTGAAAATCTCATTCTGGAGATACATCAGGCATGTTCGATAGGGCTCATATCTGGAGAACAAGTTGGCCACTCTAGTCGAAAGATGTCGTTATCCTGAAGGAAGTCATTCACAAGATGTGCACGATAAGGACGCGAATTATGGTCCATGAAGACGAATGCCTCGCCAATATGCTGCCGATATGGTTGCGCTATCGATCGGAGGACGGCATTCACGTATCATACAGCCATTACGGCGCCTTCCGTGACCACCAGCGGCGTACGTCGGCCCCACAGAATACCACCCCAAAACAGCAGGGAACCTCCAGTTTGCTGCACTCGCTGTACAGAGTGTCTAAGGCGTTAAACCTGACCAGGTTGCTTCCAAACACGTCTCCGGCGATTGTCTGGTTCAAGGCATATGCGAGACTCGTAGGTGAAAAGAATGTGATGCCAATCCGGGGCGTTCCAGCCTGCATTTTGTTGGGCCCATCTGTACCGCGCTGCATGGTGTCGTGGTTGCAAAGGTGGACCTCACCATGGACGTCGGGAGTAAGTTGTGCATCATGCTGCCTACTGCGCACCGTTCAACAAGGTGGCGTTGCTGTCAGGTTTCCTCCGAGCCATAATCCGTGTGTAGCGGTCGTCCACTGCAGTAGTGGTTCTTGGGCGGTCTGAGCGAGGCATGCCATCGACAGTTCCTATCTCCCTGTATCTCCTCCCAACATGAGCCATGTACATCATTAGTGGTGGAATGTCACGAACTGATCGGCTGTCGGACCCCCCTCCGTCTCATAGGCGCTGCTCATGCTCTTTGCGCGGGTTTAGTGACATCTCTGAACAGTCAAAAGGACTGTGTCTGTGATACAATATCCTCAGTCAACGTCTGTCTGCAGGAGTTCTGGGAATCGAGGCGATGAAAAAGTTTTTTTTGATGGGTGTTCTAAGTGCGAACAGACAGGGACACATTTTACAGTACTGCTTACAGTAGGGTAACGGCTGGGAGATGATGTCTTTTGCATCAACCTCACAGTACATCCTGTCATATTGCAGCATCTGTGACGAAATTTTTTGTGGGTAGCAACATTCATAAAATGGACTAGTCTGTCCACAGACATTCAGGCACCTCTCTGAAAGTGTGCCCAATGGAGGTGAAGCCATCGTAGAGGCGAAGGGTGGCTGCACCCCAAATTAATGTCCTTTAATAGGTGTACGGATACTTTTGATGAGTTAGGGAACCACGCCTCCCACAAAGAAAAACTTGAGGCGTTCTGGCAGGAAAAAACTGTGCGATGGGCCGGGATTTGATCGTGGTACCTTTGTAGGCATGTACTCTACTGACTGCGCCATCCATGCACGACTTAGGAACCGCCATTGCAGATTTACTTCCACCAATACATCTCCTACCTTCTGACCTTCACAGAACTTACCTGTGTAACTTGCGCGGTAAGTGCTAGTCCCGCAAGGTATCCATCATAATGTTTGGTTTGTGGGACGCTCAACTGCGCGGTCATCAGCGCCCGTAAAATTCTCTATCTTTACACAGTCTCCGGCGGGGCGGTGTTGGTGGTCAAATAATGTTCAAAAGTGTGTGAAATCTTATGGGACTTAACTGCTAAGGTCATCAGTTCCTAAGCTTACACACTACTTAACCTAAATTATCGTAAGGACAAACACACACACCCATGCCCGAGGGATGACTCGAACCTCCGCCGGGACCAGCCGTTTGGTGGTCAGTGCTGTTGTTAACTCTATATTTCAGTTCACCTAACTCTGTTTTTTTATTTATATTTTAACACATGAAGTCCGTATTTAATATGGTGAAATGTTATCATTGAAAGTTCTGTATAACAAATATTTACTCGAAAAGACTGCCAGAATTTTAGCAAGTCCGACCCGACTAATTTTTACGTTTTACCAGTCACTGATTGCGAGTTAAACATTCGGTCGTTTCAGTGGTTTTCTTCGTAAGAAATGTTCGCCAAAATATTCCGTACAGATCACGAAACACGCCACGCGGAGTTGTTACTATGACCAGAAACTTCACACGCCCATATCTCTCAAACTATTCAACTTAGAAACACCAAACTTTCATTAAAATGTTCGAAACTCCAGTCGCTTCAATCACGAAATGTTCGAACCGAAATTAGCTCACTATTTCGTCTTATACAGAGTATTTTAAGGAGCGATCTAACATCGAGTTATCCGTAGGCCGGCTAGCAAGCAACTCTCTCAAGGTACTCTCCTCTCTGCCCACCCCTCTATTCGCGCGGGGACAGCTTAATTCTGATTGGCTATTGATCTAAGCGACCAATCAGAACGTTCTTTCCTGATCATTCTTGCGGCAAATTTTGCTTTATCCAATCGCTAATTTAATAGTAATTAATGTCAGCAAATCTTCAATTTGTCCTATTATGTTTAATCAAAATTAGCAAAGTGCGAAATATTTTTCAAATTGATAAATAAACTCATTCCGCCTCTACCTGCCATCCTGGCTGCTTTTATACAAAAGCATGCTCACACAGACTTATGTCACCTGAATCGTGGTTGCAACATAACTTTCCCACAGTTCGTTGATACAAGGTTTTACGTAAAATGAAATACTGAATTTTAACGTACGTTCCACACATACTCTCTCAATCATTCTCACGCACTCACACAACAAAATATAATCAAATAATAATTTTGACCGATTTTTGTGTTACGTTATGCAAATTGGCTAAAGTTTTAAAAAGAAAATTCTAATTAATTTATTTTTATGCACTGAAAATGGCTTCAAATGATAATGAGAGTCAATCTGTTATTGTTCCGAGCTTGGTTTTAAAAAACAAGCATAGGTTTTAGGACTTTTAGGTAATTCTCTTTATCTCTGGAATTATCATAAATAAAAATCTGAAATTTTGACGGTACCATTCCATTAATAACAAAAGACTTTTGAACAAAATCGGATAATAACTAATATGGATTATATAGATTCGTAGAGGATATGAAACTTCGTATCGACTGAATGTCACGCAATGCAGTTCTCACGGCAGGCAGCGTCGGCTGTGCTGCGAGCAGAGAGAGAGAGAGAGAAAAAAAAAAAAATATATATATATATATATATATATATATATATATATATATATATATATATATATAGCCATCCTGCAGCCACTGTACTAGACAGCTACGTGCTTTACTGCAATGACTTTATCTAGCAATAACATGCTGCGTTACAAGTCCAATTTCGCCACTTGCAAGAATGATGATGAAATGATGTGGACAACACAAACACCCAGTCCCTGAGAAGAGAAAAATCCTCATGCCGGCTAGGAATCGAGCCCAGGACCCTGTGATACAGAGGTAGCAGCGCTAGCCACACTAACACGCGCTGCTGACAAGGTATGCAGGAGAAAGGTATGTACAAGAACGGTCAAATTTGGAAGTACGGCGCAAGTAAAACTGTGAAGGAGGGTCGCGGGTCGTGCGTGGGTGCTCAGTCGGTAGAGCATATGCCCGCGAAAGGTAAAGATCATGGGTTCTAGTTCAGGCCTGGTTCACAGTTTTAATCTTACAGTAAGCATCATATCAGCGCACATTCTGCTACAGAATGAAAAGTGAAGTTAGAAATGCGAGGACTTGTTCACGCAACTTCTTTCGAGGTTCTGAAACTTTAAAACTACCTCTTGTAAACATTTTATTTGTTAGCATTTGCCATGATATATTTCTCTGGTATGTTGTCAGCTGCCAGGTGATCTGTGTGTTTTATGCGTTCTTTTCCTTTTTTTTATAATCTTCAGATTTACGTAATCAGGTTCTATCAACGAGGTATATATACTAAATCCCTACAAAAATAAGAAAATAGGAGTTACTTGTTTTAAGGCAGCGCCTGAGGTGCGGTTGTGGGAGGAATGTAAATTAACAGAACACATTAAAAAGTTCGGTAATGAAGAGAGTAAATCAGATAGTGGCGACGCGTTAGTTCACAATGTCTAATATAAAGGTATTCAGGTCACACACACTCGCTACCCACAAACAAGCCGGCAGTTGTGACCGAGCAGTTCTAGGCGCTTCAGTACGGAATCGCGCTGCTGCTACAGTCGCAGGTTCGAATCCTGCATCTGGAATGGATGTGTGTGATGTCCTTAGGTTAGTTAGGTTTAAGTAATTCTAAGTCTAGGGGACTGATGAACTCAGATGTTGAGTCCCATAGTGCTCAGAGCCATTTGAACCATTTGAACCCACTAATAATAGCTCTTTCCCTTACTAGTGGCTATCATTGTTCATCGGAAAGATCCTTGTCAGTGTCGAAGTCGTAGAAGAGCAGGGTGTGAAGCGCCCAGATGCGATTGAACAGCTGGCCCTCGCTCAGAGTCAAAGGAAGGGTAGGATTCGCATTGGCTACGAACAGTCTGAGATTTCGTAACTTGATGTTCAAATTTGGTGCTAACTCCCTTTTTCTTAATTTGCCCATACACTAGGATGATACAATGCAATTCCACTTCCACTAGCTATGGTTAGCCGCAATATGAGCTGTTTCCACCTCATTCTCACTCTTATGCATTTAAACACACAGAAATGGAAATGTAGGGAAGGAAAAGGAGTGTGACATATAAAATAAACGCAGATGGATCAATTTTTCTATTCAGTAGCATAGTATGTCAATATAAAGAGAAGGAGGACATACATATACCATCCAACGATACTAAATTAGGATCGCAAAGACAGAGATCGTCAATTTATATGCATAACCTAAAACTGCGTCTCCGGTGCCTGCCACAATCGTAAGAGAACTGGGTAATTGACAAACGCGGCGCCAATGAAGCACGGTATTCTTCAGAGATCCTGGCAGGACCTGTACTCACAAAGTTCCGTAGCACCTTATCAAGTGTATAAACAAGGGGTATATGAAGGTTTCCGGAACACATTAACTGAAATTATAACGTCTTACCTAGATTTTATTCTCCGTGACTTTCAAAGTAATCCCCTGGGTGCGAATACAAAGATCACACCATTTCTGCCAACCTTTAAATACATCTTCGAAATCTTTTGACTGGAGCTTGTTTAATATCCTCAACCATTTCATTTGAAGCCCTGCCACTGTATCAAGTCTTCGTCCCTTCAACGTGATTTTCGTATTGGGGAGACAAGAAAGTCACACGGAAATAAGTTTCTTGACTATGAAAGATGGCGGACGATTGCCATCTTGTTAATCAAATATACGTGACTAGTATATGCTTCACGTAGTCATGCATTGTTCTGGCTGTGTATCCAGTCGTTTGACGCAAATTCTGTGGACATTTCTTCCTCATGTGCTCTGTAAAGCCTCTTAGAACATGGAACAGGAAAGTATTATTGACCATCTGACCAGAAGGGGAAATTGTTTATGAAGAGTCTTATCAATATATAAAAAAATACAACAGGGAAACTAATTACTGTTACTCTCGACTTGTAAATTTCTTTCTAGTCGAGATGAAGAAGGGTTATTCTATTGCTATGATTGCTGTATAGGCCCTGCGTCTCTGCCAAAATTCCAGCTTTCGAGCAGAATGTTCAAACTTATTCCTAAGGCGTAGCAGAATTAGATCCTCCAGTTGGTGAACATTATCTGATATGATACCAGTTGATGAGGCACCAGAACCATCCTCATCATTCAATGTACAGCCATTCTTGAGACGCTTATACCAGTCGTTAAATCTGTGTTTAATCTAAAGCGTATTTCTGAAGCGGTTCCCCCGATCTTAAAACTGTAGGACCTCGTAGCAGGTGGTGGTGACGTTGCAGGATGGATGACAGGACAGCAGGTAGCAAACCATATGACCAGCCATCGTAGAGTCATAGAGGTAATCAGAGAACAACAAATTTATTTATAGGATACAACTTTATAGCACTGACAGTCACAGCCGATGTAATTCATGGCAAATTGAACTTAAATAAAACCGCAACACTTGTTAATTGATGATTTAATCACATGACCATTTTCGCACCGTAAAAGCAACATCTTTAGGTGACAAGTTGTGTCGCATAGATTAGCACCCGGAGACACCTCCAACTTTCCAACCCCGTGAAGATGGGAAATTGTCACCAAATAACAACAGGCGAATAGTGTAGGGGATGAGGCAATATAAAAAACCAGTCGGAACTGAAAATGAACATATCAGATAATAGAAGACAGCATTAATAATGGCAACCCCTATAGTTGTTTGTTGCAAGGATGAAGCACTGAAGGTAGTCAGCTGTATATGCAGTGTAATCTGTCTTCACATACTGAAAGAAGATAGCGTTACTGCTACATGCTTCGAGTGGTTGCATTGCAATGCTAATAGTCTTAATATCTAAGCATGTGCTACTCTCCGTTGCAGTTTTACTTTTGTTGCATGCCATGTTCATGATACTGAAACTTTAATGGTCAGCAGTATATTATTTCAACGTCTGTGCAACGACTGCAAGGAGAATCGTATTATGATCTTTCTTATTAAAATAATTTCGAATGATCGATTTCCTACACGTCAGGGACACCTTGTGTACAATGTTCTAGATGTCGTGGGGCAAATCGGTGACATTGGAGGCCTGCCGCGTGCTGAGTGTGGAGCGGCGGTTCCTAATGGAGGGAGCACAACTGCTGGGCCCATGGCGGCACTCCGGAGCTGACCATCTGCAGATGGTGGAGGAGATGAGGCATACGTACAGTGCTGGAGTGGAACCAGCGAGATCCAGCTACAGAGCGGACAGAGTGGAATCCCCCGTGACGTTACAGAAGCCTTCACCTCTTCCTCAGGGACTGGGCCATCCACCAAGGTAGGGCGAAGAAGGCCAAGAAGCCCAACCTCTACCCAATGCAAGTGGGTCTGGTTGTACAAATGAAGTCTCTGAACAGACAGTAGAGATCGGGTCCATGGTGGAGATGGTGGATTGGCTGAGGCAGGAGACTCCTTCTGCTGAAGACGTGTACCAGCTGGCGGAGAAGTTCAGGCGCATCTGGGCGCTGCACAAGGTGCGCTTCGACGACATCTACACTGACAAGAATCTGTCCTATGAGCAATGATAACCACTAGAAGGCAAAGATCTATTGTTTGTGGGTAGCGAGTGTGTAACTTGAACATCTTTCTATTGGACATTGTCAACTAACGCACTAATATTCTCTAATTTACTCTCTTCATTACTGAACTTTTTAATGTAATCCGTTAATTTACATTCCTCTTCATAGGGCTTGCAGTAGCTCCCGTACCTGCTCCTCAGGCATTGTTTTAAAACAGGTAACTTACACCTTCCTTTTTTTTATTGGAGTTGGGTATACGTACCCCGTTGCTAGGACCTAATTATATAAATGGTGATTGTGAACATTAAACAAAAAAAGATGCATGAAGGTACACGGATCAGCTAGTATCTGCCAGACGTGGCTACATTGTCCCTCTCTGGTCGCCGGTGTTCCCTCCGCCGTCCGCGCCCGGCCTGGCCGTCTTCTGAAGTCGAGTTCATAATCTGGGTTGTGTCAGATCTGGTCTCTAATGTCCAACACCTTGTCTCACGGCTGTTCTCTCGGTCTCCACTTATATTTCTTGCAGAATCCCGGAGTGTCCTGCGTTGAGTTTTCACAAGCTCAAGCGCTGGATTCCAGGCAGTGCTGATTAGGTATCCTGAGTCACGGTTGATTAGATTGTCTGTGACCTTAATCTCAGTTGCTTCTCCACGGACGGCGGAGGGAACACCGGCTACCAGAGAGGGACAATGTAGCCGCGTCTGGCGGGCGCGGACTTCAGATGGAACACACGACGCGGCGCGGACCGATTAGGGAGCGCCCAGCACGCAACAGAAGTGGAAACCGTAGTAACAATCATGAGATAGAGTACCCAACATCTCAGATCGGGTCTGACACACCCCAAATAACAACCACAACCGTTGAGGACGGACAAAAAGGGCGCCGACGGCAGTAGGAACATCCGCGACAGGAGGGGTCCGTTGAAGCCGAATCTGGCGGGCGCGGACCACATACGGAACACTCGACTCCTCGCGGACCGATTAGGGAACGCCGAGCTCCTCCCAGGCATAAATACTGGACTCGATCGACTCAAGGACCAGTCTCAGGTAGCACCTGAAGAAGACAGCCAGGCACGCTGTTGAAATATCGTCGACAACGACGCGAACATCCGGCTGGATTCCCGAATATCCAAGATGTCAACAGATCGCCGGGAAAGCATGAAGAATTACATCAGAAGACTGTACGGGGAGGAGATGTACCGTAACATCAAGAAGCTGGACAAGCTTCGACAAAGGAAAGGGAGGATGCTGTGTTCTCTCAGTTTCCTGATGAGATGCCGAGAGGGGGAGGTAGTTCCAGTTTTCGCCAGGATCAAGCATCACGTTAACTTGAGAGCGGCAAACAGGATTAAACACCGAGCTAGTCTTGCTCTGGTTAGAGAGAGAGTGCGCGACCTGCGCCACCGACTGGATGTGACGTCCAGGGAGCTGCTGTATCTTCACCTAACTATTGCAGCTTCCTTGACCACTCAAGACTGGGACCAGGTTGATGGTGCCTCCTGGTCTCTAGCAGAATGCACCAGCAAGAAGTCAATGGCACGCCAACTAGCCAAGTTTGAGCGCCTCAACAACAAGGTGCAACAGAATGGGGACACACACACGGTGATCAATCTGACAGACAAGAAGCTCGATGAGACCACCTTCAAAGTACTTAGCAAGGGCCTCAATTTCGCAGTGACCCCTAGAAACGTTCCTGTCACAGCCTTCGTCAGCGCAGTTGAGCAAGTGGCCAACACGCTTCCTTCTAGTGTGGCCGAAGAGATCCGAAGAGAGACCTGCAGGGCGCTCACCAAGACCAGGCCACCCAAATCCAACATTTCAGGTGATGAAAGGGTGGCACTGAGGCGACTCTGGGAGGATGACAGCATTGTGGTGTTGCCCGCAGACAAGGGGAACTCCACAGTCATCCTACAAAAAACAGAATATGACAGAAAGGTGCAACAACTTCTGGAGGATCCTGCATACAGGTCAATAGCAAGCGACCCTACAGAGAAAGTGGACAAAAAGACCAGGGCTCTGTTGAAGGAAACAGGCCTGCCTGAACAAGTCATCAAGAAGCTGCATCCCAAAGCGCCAACACCACCTAGACTTTATGGACTCCCCAAGATTCACTAGGATGGGTTTCCACTACGACCTATTGTCAGCAATATTGGTGCAGCAACTTACCCTACTGCGAAATACCTCAAGAAGATGTTGACACCACATGTGGGTAAATGTGCACATCACATCCGGAACTCAGAGGATTTCCTACAATGACTGGGCCAGCAACACATCACAGACACAGACATCATGGTTAGTTTCGATGTGGTGTCTCTCTTCACACGTGTACCACTGAAGGAGTCACTTGAGCTTTTTGGAGAGAAGTTCGATGGGGCTCTCCTTGACCTGTTCAGGCATGTACTGACATCTACGTACTTCCTATATGGGGGTCAATTTTATGAACAAACAGAAGGGGTGGCGATGGGCAGCCCTCTATCACCAGTGGTGGCCAACCTATTTATGGAAAGGTTTGAAGAGGAAGCACTCTCTTCAGCCACATATCAACCCGAGTGCTTTTTTAGGTATGTGGATGATACCTTTGTCATCTGGCCCCATGGTAGAGGGAAGTTAGATGAGTTCCTGCTACATCTAAACTCTTGCCATCCGAACATAAAGTTCACAATGGAAATGGAGAACGATGGACTACTTCCGTTCTTGGATGTTCTGGTGAAGAGAAAGGCAGATGGCACATTTGGACACAGTGTGTACCGCAAACCTACGCACACTGACTTATAACTTCAAGCCAGCAGCTGCCACCATCCAGCACAGAAGAATGGAGTGCTCAAAACACTGGTCCACAGAGCACAAACTCTGTCAGATCCTGATAGTCTGGCCACAGAAATAGAACACTTACAATCAGTGTTCAGCAGGAATGAGTACTCCTCTAGAGATATCCAGAAGGCACTTCATCCTGCCAACCGGCCAAAGGATCCAGAAGAAGAACCAGAAGAGGCAAAGAAGATGGCATACTTGCCATATGCCGGACCTATCTCTACCAAGATCAGCAGGATTCTCCAGAAATATGACATCAAGAGCATATTTTGCCCACCCACCAAAATTTGGGATATGCTGGGGAATGTAAAAGATGACCTGGGGCTACGCAAGCCAGGTATTTACAACATACCATGCCAGTGTGGGATGTCATAGATTGGCCAGACCACTAGAACTGTGGACATCAGGTGTAAAGAACACCAGAGACATACCAGACTCAGGCAGGCAACTAAATCAGCCATAGCAGAGCATTTTCTGGAACTTGGTCATTCAATGGATTACAATGACACCAAGATTGTGACACAGACCTCAAGATTTTGGGACAGTGTCATTAAAGAAGCAATTGAGATTAAGGTCACAGACAATCTAATCAACCGTGACTCGGGATACCAAATCAGCACTGCCTGGAATCCTGCGCTTGAGCTTGTGAAAACTCAACGCAGGACACTCCAGGATTCAGCAAGAAATATAAGTGGAGACCGAGGGAACAGCCGTGAGACAAGGTGTTGGACATTAGAGACCAGATCTGACACACTTAGCCCAGCTTCAGCCTGACAGAGACAGATTGGTCTCTGTTGTTCGGTGGAGTCTAAGCTGGTTGGCTATTCCTCCAAGATGGCGGTGTGTGTGGGTTGTCCTTTCGTTGTGTTTATGTCCTTTCAGTCTGCTGGGACGGCGTTCCTGGCGTGCTTGCAACTTATTGGTCGCGAAGCAGGTGTGGCCATCTGGTGGCGTTGAGACGCTGCACACGGTGGCCTAGTACTCGGAGGAGCGGATTTGTTGACTGCATGGTCTTCTCGTAAAAGAGTCGTGCAGCCTGGCGAAACCTCTCTCTAACAGTTGGAATGTTGGAGACTCGGTTAAGGTCGTCTGACAGGAAGTCCCGAGGGAGGGCAACGCCAGCCGTAGGATCCGGTTTTGGAGTCGTTGTAGTCTTCCGACGTGGCTCGCTGTGGCGTTGCCCCAAACCACAGCGGCGTAGTCGATGAGTGGACGGATTAGAGTCAGATATATCGCAACACCCAGGTCAGGTGGGAGTGCAGTTGATGGATTGAGGAAGGGGTAGAGCTGTGTCATTCTACCCCTGACCTTTTTGACTATATCATCGATGTGTTGTCTCCAAGTGAGCCCTCTCTCCAGCGTCACACACAGGTACTTTGCTGTAGTGCCCCAAGGTACGGCGGTTCCCCTAATGGTGATCTGCGGTAGGGTGGCTGGAATATGCTTCTTCGTGATGAGGAGGGCTTGCGTCTTAGCCCCATTGAAGCTGAGGCGCCACCTCCTGGCCCACTGACTAAGTGTGTCAGCTGCTGCTTGCATGCGTCTTTGGAGTAGAGCTGCATTCATGCTCCTTACGTACATCGCCGTATCATCTGCGTAGAGGGCAAGGTGGACCCTGTCCATCCGCGGCATGTCTGCAGTATAGAGGATGTAGAGTATGGGGCCGAGGACAGAGCCTTGGGGAACTCCAGCCCTGACCAGACGGCGCGTCGACAACTCCTCCGTGCGGACATGGAAGCTTCTGTCGGCGAGGTAAGATTGTAGGAGGCGGACATGCGGCAGGGGCACACCGAGGTCCAGAAGCTTGAAAAGGAGCCCCTCATGCCATACAGAATCGAACGCCCGTATGACATCCAGGAAGATGGCCCCGAAAAACTCCCGTCGTTCGATGGCATCAAGGGCCTCTTCGACTAGTCGAAGCAGTTGGTGCGTTGTTGCATGACCAGGGCGAAAACCACATTGTTCGTCCGGCAGTAGACGTTCTTCCTGAATGTGACATTGTAAGCGTCTGAGATAAAGTCTTTCAAAGACCTTGCTGACCGCTGGTAGTAAGCTGATGGGCCTGTAGCTACTTGGTAAACGAGGGTCCTTCCCAGGCTTCTGGATGGGCACTACCTCCGCATGTTTCCATGCTTGAGGATAGTGTCCAGTGCGGAGAATGTTGTTGAAAAGTCGAGCCAGGTGTTCTGTGGCTGCTGGTGGCATCTGTCGCAGCATTTCATTTGTGAGCTGGTCAGGGCCTCCCGCCTTGCGCTTGTTGAATCGCCGAAGTTCTACGGAGACTTCATCAGCATCCACCTCTTCGATGTGATCGTCGCCCACAGGTGCATTGAGGAATACCGGAAGACGTTGTGTAACCAGTCGAATGTGATCCGGATCCATGGGGTCCATGATGGGCTGGAAATTTCGTTCAAAAACATCAGCGATGGCGTTGGCTTTGTCCGCTGGGCTGCTGGCGATGTTTTGACCGACTTGTAGCGGCGGTATCCTCTGTCGCCGGCGGAGGAAGAACTGCGTGGCTTTCCAAGCAGTACCATCATCAACCCGAAGAGTGGCCAGGCGGTTGGGCCATTCCTGATGGTGGTGATTTGCAACGGCAACCTTTATCTCTCTCCTCATCCGGTTTAGTGCCCTCTTCGTTGCTGCGTTTCGTGTCAGCTGCCATTCACGGAATAGGCGATTTTTGGTGGTTATCGCCTCCATTAGATGTGGTGGCAGTTGCCGAGATCGGTCAGGTGGTTCAGATCGCGGCCGCGGTGTGGCCCGGTGCACCGCCTGTATAGCACAGTCTTGAAGGAATCGGGCATAGCCATCAACTCCAACCACAGCAGCATCTGGTGCATCTCGGAGGCCCTCAGCTATCAGCTCCTGGTATCGGATCCAGTTGGTGTTCCTGGTCTGGATTCCTCTCCGCGACACTGGCTGAGCATCGACATCGATGTCAAAGATAACTGGAACATGGTCCGAGGATAAGGCGTTGCGAGTGCTGGCAGATATAACATAGGGCACCCCCTTGGCCACTGCAATGTCGAGCACGTCTGGAAGTCCACCATTGTTAGGAAAGTGGGTGGGGTCATGAGGTCCGAGGATGATGGCGTTCCACCGCTGTGCGACTCGGAGAAGTTTTCTTCCGTAGTTGTTGGTAAGACGAGAATGCCATTCAGTATGTTTTGCATTAAAATCACCGCCAGCAAAGACCTTTCTAGGTAATGTCAGCAGCGCTTCAACGTCCTGTTGGAGTAACTGCCTGCCAGGTGGACGGTAGACAGCCACAAACGTGATGCGCCCATGTGAGGTGTCAACAGCTACAGCCAGTGAAGTCCGGACGTAGACCGCAGTACCACCGCCATGAGTTGGTCTGTCAGTCCGATAGCACACGTAGTTTGCTGAACTCCAGGCTTGAGAAAAGTCTCCGAGACGAGGCAAATGTCAACGGCTTCATCTCGCAGCAGCTGACGAAATTCGCCATCTTGGGTGCGGATGCCCTGGGCATTCCACACGCATACAGTGACTCCTCGTTGACTACGGGCCATGCTGGGTCTTCAGTGGTCCGGTGGTGATTGCCTGAATGGCTGCACTAACAGCGGCGATGAGTTGCCGCGGGATATCCCTGAGAAGCTCCCGAAGTTCTTGCAGGAGAAGCTTCATTTCTTCCATGCTGGAATCGGCCGCCTGGGAGGGTGCAGATGCAGCTTGTGGGTGTTGAGCTGGGGTTTCCACGACGACAGCCTGGCGTCCCTGTTGGGAGCGGTCGTGTTGTCCCTGGTCTTCACTCTGTTGCTGATCAAGACGCAGTGCTGGCGGTCGCGCTGTGCCTCGTGGACGGCGGCCCTTCTTGTTGTCTGCAGCTGTTGCAACAGTGGCTGGAGCCGTCGCAGGTACGGGGGCCTGCGGAGAGGAGCCAGGGGAAACAGCAGCAGCAAAACTGACTCCAGGTCTGACTGGTGCAGGCCGCTTTATTGAGCCAGGGCGCTGGCCACGGCTCCGTGCTGCAGCCCGTTGGAAGCTGGAACAGCCGCGGTAAGAGGCAACATGTTCTCCCCCACATCCAGCGCATTTGGGCGGTCCATCTGTCCGCTGCCGTGTGCAGTCGCGACTAGCGTGCTCCCCTGCACACTTAACACAGCGTGGGGGTAGCGTGCAGAACCGTGCTACATGCCCAACCATTTGGCAGTTGTAGCATTGAGGTTCTCCCCTCTTCGAGCGGAGTTTTTCTGTAGTGACTGGTGTCGCCGCTATCTTCGTGACCTGCCACAGCCCATGGTTGTGTGGGATATCACAAGTGACCACTAGGACCAGCGGCGTCTCCTTTCTGGTTCGGCGAGACGGTAGGCGGGTTATCGACCTGAGTCCAAATCCATAGCCCATATCCTCCAGTTGCTGCCGGATGTGATCCAGGCTGTAGTTTCGAGGGAGCCCTCGAAAGACGATCTTTAGCGTCTTGTCCGTTGCCGACGGATAAGTGTAGAACGGCTTTTCCTGTTCTCCGAACGTAGCCGTAACCTTTCTGTAGTCATCAGCTGTTTTTAGCGTGACCTTGTACAGGTTGGTGCCAGCAGGCTTGATGACAACGTTGTCTTGGCCAACAAGACGAAGCAGCATCCTGTAGAGGCCGTCGTAGTCTTCAGTATGTTGGACCACAATAGGCGGCGGCCTTGGTTCACTCTTCTGAGTAGGTAACTCGACACCCTCAGCGAGCTCATCATAACTGTTTGTCGTCGGAACCGGCGGTGCAGATGACAGTTGAGCCTTCCTGGCCGGCCTTTTGACGAGTTGAAAACCTTCCTCATCGACGACGACATCCGCCGGTTTTGCCTTCTTTCCCTTAGGAGGGGCTCGAGTAGTTCCTGTGGTGGTGGTCGCCCTTCTTTTCGTCGTCCTGGTGGAGGTGGACGCTTCATGTCGTGCCGCCGTCTCGTCGTCTGATTCGGGCAGCGGTACTTGCAGTGCAGCCGACTCGAAATCCATAGTCGTGTCCATTGACGATGCCTGGGTCGTCTTAGGTGGGGGGCCGGATGGGGCCGGCGGCAAAGCAAGCTCTGCCGGACGGCGATCCGCCACACCCTTCGCTGTACGGACATCCTCTCGCTCCGGCATCTCAGCGCAGACTGTGGTGCACGTCAGATCTGACACACCCCAGGTCATGAACTCGACTTCAGAAGACGGCCAGGCCGGGCGCGGACGGTGGAGGGAACACCGGCTACCAGAGAGGGATAATGTAGCCGCGTCTGGCGGGCCGGTCCGCATCATCAGAGTATCTTCAACTTAGGAAATGTAGTGTTTACCAAGGAGGCATTTACTACTAACAGCAGATTTATATAAGGAAAGAAGGGACATCACTTTCATTCATATGTCAGCATGCAGGCGGTGGAGAAATCGGAATTACAAGAAGAGCGCTATACTTTGCACCTTAGCGAGTAAGTATCGCACTGGGCCGCTTATAGCGGTCTCTGTCATCAGACGGGGCACCGAGGCTCCGGATGAGTGGATTTGCAGAGTCCCCAGCAGAACGATAAAGAAGTCTGGCCTGGCGTTGAAAACGAGCCAGAACATATTCCTCTTGAGCTGCCTCGTGGAGAAAGCGAGATGGGAACGTGGCAGGAACGTGAAAGATACGGCGGAGGGCCTTGTTTTGTAGCTGTTGAAGGCGATGAATATGCTTAGTGGCGGCGTTGCCCCAGACAGCGCTGGCGTAATCCATCACAGGGCGGATAAAGAGGCGGTAGACGAGAAGCCCGTTCCTCACGGAGAGAGCAGAACGTTCATTGAGGAGGGGGTACAAGGCCCCCAGACGTTGGTGCACTTTAAGGCGGACAGCCGCTGCCTGCCGTTGCCACGTCAGTTGACGGTCCATAATGACCCCCAGGTAGGTGGCGGCGTCGGTCCACTCAATGTCCACACCAAACAGGCGGATCGGCTGGACTTGCGGGGAGCGTCGTCTGGTGAAAATGACGGCCTGGCTCTTGAGGGCATTAAAGGAGACTCGCCATCTCGTCGCCCACGTCTCGAGGTCAGAGCATGCATCCTGCAACCGACGGCGGAGAGCTGCTGGCCAGCGGCTACGTGTGTAGAGAAGGGTGTCGTCAGCGTACAGGGCCCTCTCGACGCGGGGAGACTGAGGGAGGTCCGACGTGTAGATGGAATACAACGTGGGGCCCAGGACAGAGCCCTGCGGAACGCCAGCCGTTATCAGCCGAGTCGAGGACAGGGCGTCGCCTATCCGCACCTGAAAGCGGCGTCCCTGCAAGTACGAGGCGAGGAGATGGACGATCTTCTTAGGGAAGCCCAAGTCCTTGAGTTTATACAGCAGCCCGCAATGCCACACACTATCAAACGCCTTCGAGACATCCAAGAAGATGGCGCCGCAGAACTCCCTATTGTTGAAGCCGAGGGTAATTTCCTCCACCACACGGATCAACTGGTGGCAGGTGGAATGCCCCTTCCGAAAGCCAAACTGTTCAGGCGGAAGAATGCGTCGGTGGTCCAGGAAGTCCCGTAAGCGGCGCAGCAGAAGCCTCTCGAAGACTTTGCTGAGATGAGGCAGCAGGCTGATAGGCCTGTAGTTGCGAGGATCCTGACGGGGTTTACCCGGTTTAGGAACAGCCACAACAATCGCACGCCGCCAAGCTGTTGGGTAAGTGGACGTCCGGATGATGCTGGTGAAGATAGTGGCCAGTATCACGAAAGCGATGTGCGGCAATTCCTTCAGGACCCTCACAGGAACGTCGTCAGCACCCGGCGCCTTGGTCGACGATAAGGCAGCAACGGTGGACTTGATTTCCGCCGGAGTGATGGGAACGAGCAGATCGTCCTCCTCGCCAGTGTCTTCCGCCAAGTACGTGGCCATAGCCCCCTCCACGTGGTGAACATGCTGCAGATCGATGGGGTCATCGATGGGGCGAAAGTTCACCTCAAAGACGTCGGCCAACGCGTTGGCCTTGTCTAAAGGTGCATAAGCGACGCCGGCAGGAACGTCCAGAGGAGGAACGGAGGCCTTCCGTTTGGTGAAAAACCTCACAGCGTCCCAGGAGTGGGCGTCCGGTGTGAAGGAGGATAGCTGCGACGCCCATTGACGATTCTTATGTTCAATGATGGCGGACTTGACGGTTCGGCGGAGAAAGTTGACATGCCGCTTCAGGTGAGGGTCCCGTGTAAGCCGCCAGTCCTTGAACAGCCGATTTCGCTCACGGATGAGATCGAGGATGTCCGGCGGAAGACCAGGCCGCGGCGGTGGAGATCGTCGAGGGCGCGGCGTGGAAGAATCCAAAGCATTCCCCACAGCGGCGGTGAATTCATCAACCGCCCAGTCCACGTCGCGAGCGTCGTCCTCAGGGTGAAGATGAACAGAATTCGTGAGGCGGGCACGGAAACGGTCCCAGTCCGTCCTCTTGAGGTCCCGACGAGCAGGCTGTGACGATGGGGTAACAGCAAGCCTGAAGTGGACAGGGACGTGATCCGAATTCAGCGCATGGATTGACTCCGCTGTGAGAAACTGCCGCAGCCCTTTGGTGATCGCAAAGTCCAGGACATCCGGAGCGCCCCTGGATGGAAAACAGGTGGGAGGGTCTGGCCCACAGGCATAGGCGTCCACCTGGTCCAGGACGCGAAGAAGTCGCCGGCCATTATGCGTCGTGGTGATAGAGTTCCACGCGGCGTGCTTTGCATTGAGATCGCCTGCGACGAAGAGCCTGCCACGAACTTGGAGCAGCGCTCGGGCTTCATCCATGTTGAGAGGTCCACGTGGCGGACGATAGGCCGCGATGAAAGTCACGAGGCCGGCAGAGGTCTCAACCGCGACCGCCGTCGTCTCAAAGGTCTGGAGCGGCGGGGTGGGTGCAGCATAGTGACGAATACTGGCTTTGACATAGATAGCAGTGCCGCCCCCAGCCGTCAGGCGGTCACTACGGTAGCACCGGTAGTTAGCAATGTTGGCCCGGAGTGCAGGCTTTAGATGGGTCTCCGTGACAAGGCAGAGATCCACGTCATGGTCAAGAAGGAACTGCCGCAGTTCCAGGAGGTCGTGATAGAGGCCGTTGGCATTGTAAGTAACAATGCAGAGATCCTCCAGGCGTCTAATTCTGGCCATGCTGGGTAGAGGGTGCTTCGCTGGTTGCACGTAGTGCTCCTCGAACGGTCGCCTCGACCGCGGCTGCAATAGTAGCTGGGAGTGCGTGAATGGCCTTGGTCATCTCCGCAAGAGCAGCAAGCATCGTGTGAAGAAGAGTCTTCACGTCACAGTCGGCATCGTGGGGTTGACTCCCGGAGGGGTGCTGACGTCCAGCATTCGGAAGGCGACGCGGTGGTAACGCCGGAAAAGAAGTCTGCGACAGGTACAAACCAGGAGCAAGAGCGGGGTTCCGAGCCCCACCCCTGGCGACATCGGCAGCCGTGGGGCGCTGCAGGACGTAGGCTCGGCGCCGCTCCATCAAGGTAGGCGGCTGCGCGCGAGAGTCTGCTGCCGCCCGTGTAGACGTTACGGTGTTCCTAGTGGTGCCTCGCGGTGAGCGGCGCTTGGCGTTCAACGGTGGTAACCCACGCTGGCGCCTACTGGCCTCCTTGTGCTTCGGACAAGCACGATAGTTGGCCGGGTGGTTCCCACCACAAAGGCCACACTTCGCAGGCTCCTGCCGAGGGTGAGTGCAGATCTTACTCTCGTGACCCCCGCCGCAACGGACACACATAGCCGGCATGGTGCAATGGCGAGCGACGTGGTTGAAGCCCTGGCAGCGATAACACTGCAGGACTCCACGTGATTTCCGAAGTTTCTCCACCGTCACAGCCAGGGCACAGAGCCTGGTCAGTTGGAAAATTTCACGATGGCGGTCCGTGTCAGGCAGCACGACGACCCGCAAACCCGACTTCTTGTTCGTGCCAGGAATCTTGTGGTAGTCCACGACGGTGGCCACGAAACCGAGCTCTTCAAGCGACTCCTTCACATAGTCATTTTGAAGGGAGTTGAGAATCCCTCGAATGACAACTGTCAGAACCGGTGGGCGCACCATCGGGAAAGTATAACAGGCGAAGCCCTGGGCGCCAACCATATCCATGACGGTCATGTAGTCGTCCGTGTGAGTCAGCGTCAGCTTCAGCTTATCCCCGCCGGGCTGCCTAGCGGTGAACGGCTATTTGCAGTGCTGCTTAAGCCACTCATACAACGTGCGATAATCTGCAGGATACTGTAAGACGATGGGCGGTATCCTCTGCTGTGGCGGCGGTGCAGGACGTTGCTGCTGTGGCGGTGGCTCCGGCGGCGCTGCCGCACCCGTTCCCTCGTCGCCTTCTTCCATAGCCTCAAACCGATTTTGCAGGGCAATCGCGTCAACAGAAACTTCCTGTCGATTTCGTGCCACTTTCTTCTTGGGAGGGCGGACAAACCCATCCTCGTCGATTTGCGATGTTGAAGGACGTTGGCGCCCTTTTCCTCTCAAGCGTCTGTCACTCCGACGGAGGTTGGAAATAAACTGCTGTTCAGCGTCGTCCTCGACCGACGCGTCCGTGGAATATTCCGCTGCGAAGTCCAGTTCACGTGCCGTGGTCGTCAATAGATCGTTTCCCGTCCTCCTTTGCCTGGTCGTCACCGGTGGAGTGACTGACGGGGCCGGCGGCGGGGCAAGCCCCACCGCACGGCGGTCAGTCCCCTCCTGAGCGCAGCTAACGTGGTCTGTACGCGTCGACATCCCCGTAGCGACTCTGTCTGGCGGGCGCGGACCTCAGATGGAACACACGACGCGGCGCGGACCGATTAGGGAGCGCCCAGCACGCAACAGAAGTGGAAACCGTAGTAACAGTCATAAGATAGAGTACCCAACATCTCAGATCGGGTGTGACATACCCCAAATGACAACCACAACCGTTGAGGACGGCCAAAAAGGGCGCCGACGGCAGTCGGAACATCCGCGACAGGAGGGGTCCGTTGAAGCCGAATCTGGCTGGCGCGGACCACAGACGGAACACTCGACTAGGCGCGGACCGATTAGGGAACGCCCAGCTCCTCCCAGGCATAAATACTGGACTCGATCGACTCAAGGACCAGTCTCAGGTAGCACCTGAAGAAGACAGCCAGGCACGCTGTTGAAATATCGTCGAGAACGACGCGAACAACCGGCTGGATTCCCGAATATCCAAGATGTCAACAGATCGCCGGGAAAGCATGAAGAATTACAAATGAAATGTTACTTGAAATAGTCAAGTTTTGACTATCACGTCAAGAAGATGTTTCATAATGTTGTTTTATAAATGAATGTTTCATTGTACAGCGGAGAGGGCGCCTATATGAAACTCCCTGATAGATTAAAACCTTTGCGCCCGACCGGAACTAGGATCTTTACCTTTTTCTTGAAAATGCTCTATCGACTGAGCTACCCAAGCCGACTGACAAACCGCCTTCACAACTTTACCTGCTTTAGCACTTCTCCTACCTTCAAACTTCACAGTTTTCCTGTATAACTTGCGGGACTAGCACATGCCTCACAAGCTATGCAGGAAACGTCTTTGAAGTTTAGAAGGTAGGACATGTATAGGCCGAAGTAAAGTTGCGACGGTGCTTTCTAAGTCGTGCCTTCAGTAGCCAGTTCCGTTTCAGCCGCGCTCGAGAGTCGACTTGTTGCTGCTGCGCTGCACTTCCGTGTTTACATTGTTGTACTTGTGCTTCGCCGAGTGCTGTCCGTCCTTTAATCTCCGTGTTCTGTCATATTCCTTGTGATCTGATCGCTCCTTCTGGTCTTGCTGCTGCTAATTTGAATTTCGGTTATTTAACCGAAACTTCGTCGCTGGATGAACTATAGCTACAAACCTCAGGAAGAATACTCTGGTATGTGCTTTTTCCGAGGAATCCCGTCCTGTTCAGCCGACATCCATGGGTATAGATGACTGGATTACAGAGGTAATTGGTCTCAATTCTGAAACCGTCCATACCTGGCAAATAGATCAGGAAAAATACTGTTTTTGTGAAATTGTTCAATGCTGCGACTGTTGATAAACTGTTACGAAAGTTGGGCTAAGAAGTAGATTTTGTGCATACAAATGGTTATAAAAGTAGGGTTTCCATCTATGGAGCTGACATTAATTACAAAATCGTTCGTGGGTTGAATCTTCCCGTTGAAATTGAAAATTTCTGTTGCATGTGATGAATTGCAGCTCGCTCTAAGTGTAGAAAAATGTATGTTAATGCAGACGAGGACGAAACACAATCGGGTAATGTTCAAATACATCATTAGTGGTGTGCTTCTTGTTTCAGTCACGTCGAGTAAATATCTACGCGTAATTTTGGAAAGCGATATGAAACGGAATGAGCACATAAAGCATGTAGGAAATGCGAACAGTAAGTTTCAATTTAGTGGGTGAATTCACCACGTGCAGAGCTTCTTAAACACAACCAGTGCTTGATTCACACACAGTAGAGAGTGCTATTGATATCGATGTCAGATTGATTTCACGTTTTTTTAGATTTCTAGAAGGCTTTCGACACCGTTCCTCACAAAGGACCTCTAATCAAATTGTGTGCTTATGGTGTATCGGCTAATTTTTGCGACTGATTTCCTGTCATAAAGGTCGCAGTTCGTAGTTATTGAAGGGAAGTCATCGAGTAAAACAGAAGTAATAACTAGAGTTCTCAAAGGAACTGCATAAATGATTTAGGAGACAATCTGATCAGCACTTTTAAATTGTTTGCAGAAGATGCTATCATTTACCGTCTTATAAAGTTATCAGATGATCAAAACAAATTGCAACACTTTTTAGACAAGATTTCTGTACCGTGCGAAAAATGGAAACTAATCCACTAAATTGCGGTTACAGGATAAAACACACAAATCTAAAGGCTGTAAATCCAGCTAACCATCTTGGGATCACAATCACTAATAACTTAATTTGGGACGATCTCATAGATAATATGAGGGGGAACGCAAAGCTAATACAAATTTATTTGCAGAACGCTTAGAAAGTGGTAAGGAGCTACTGAAGAGACTGCTTGTCCGCCCTCTTCTGGAGGATTGCTGTGCAGTATGGGATCCGTATCACATAGTATCGACGGAGGTCATCGAAAAATTTCAAAGAACGTTAGCTCGCTTTGAAATATCGCGAAATAAGGGAAATAGTGCCGTGGATACGATACGCGAATTCGGGTGACAGTGATTAAAGCAAAGGTGTTCTTTTCGCGGCAGGATCTTCTCATGAAATTTCAGTCACTAACTTTCTCCTCGGAGTGTGAAAATATTTTGGTTCAAATGGCTCTGAGCACTATGGGCCTTAACGTCTGAGGTCATCAGTCCGGTAGAACTTAGAGCTACTTACACCTAACTAACCTAAGGACATCACACACATCCATGCCCGCGGCAGGATTCGAACCTGCGACCGTAGTGGTCGCGCGGTTCCAGACTGTAGCGCCTAGAACCGCTCGGCCCACCTACATAGGGAGGAGTGATTATCATAACAAAATAGGAGAAATCAGTACTGGCAGGGAAAGATTTAATTTTTCTTTTTATCCACGTGCTGTTAGAAAGGGAATGGTAGAGAAACAGGTTGAAGGTGGTTCAATGGACCCCCTGCCAGGTACTTAATTGTGAACTGCAGATTAATCATGTAGACGTAGAAGTAAATGTAGGGGTAGAGCACTAGTGCGACCTGTGCTGAGTATTGCTCGAGTGTATGAAATTTTACGAAAAAATGTCCCAACAGATACAAAAGTGTTGGAGTAAATCTAGGGCATGCTGCTGAATTTGTTACCAGTGGATTCGATCAACAAGTGAGTATTATGGACTCAGAAGGGAGTCTCTGGGGGAAAGAAAACGTTCTTTTCGCGTAACACTATTGAGAAAATTTAGAGATCATGTATTTCATTGTGACTGCAGAACGATTCTACTTGGACCAATGTATCTTTCGTGCAGTTCCCGTGAAGACGATAAACCAGGCTTACTGACGTATATAAACAGCCCTTTCTTCGCTTGCTCCGTTTGCCACCAGAACAATGAGGTACTACATGTCATTCATATTGTCGCTCGACTTTCCCTCTTGGATGACAGAAATTTCCACCCTCTGCCGCTAGATGACTCGGAACTGTAACGTGTAACATGGCGGTGTGTAACGTAACTGTCCCTCAGATTCTCTTCTTCAGCATGACAAAGCCAGGTCACAAACGAGTACTGCGACTTCTGCAACAATTCAACACCTTGGGTTCACTGTCATCGATCATCCGCCATACAGTCCCGACTTGGCCCTCTTCGATTTTCATCTGTTTCTAGAACTTAATTAATACCTTCGAGGACTTCGCTTTGATAGTGATGAAGTGGTTCAAGCATAAGTGAGATTGTAGCTCGGTCAGCGAACATTCTACAGTGATGGTATCAACAAACTGGTCTCATGTTGAAAGAAACGTGTTCGTCACAACACAATAAAGCATTACGTCTCACAATATACTATCATACAATCAGGGAAATGCACAAAAAATACGGTAAAACGTACCTTTTCTACACCATGTCCTAAAGTGATAAGGCCGTAATGGCATCATCAAGACATATAAATATACTCAGCACAGCATCGTCACATAGATCTAAAATAAGGTGTAGAATAGGCCACATCGTTCACAGTCATTTTTGCAACTGGCTATTGAAGTACAGTAGTTACAAGAAATGTTTGCCTACATCCTACAGAGATGTCGCTACTGTGGTCTTAGAATTAGTCATCATTTACGTAAGAAACATAATCTGATAAAAAACATATTAGGTAAAATACGTATCGCAGACTTTTAAATATTGATAACTATTAAAGAAACCGATTATGAAACAGTAAAATACGAATACAGTTACCCATATAAAATTATTAAAAGGAAACATATAAAGGTAATAGGTCTGACACTTTCATGGTGAATTAACGGTCAAAAATTAATATACTTAATACATTGCCTGTAGCAACCTATAAATTACCTATGAAAGATAAAATGTGTATATAGCAGCTGAGAAAAGGCAGATTAATGATCAGCGCCCTCTGTTGGGTCGGCCGCCAGGATGTTATGTTGGCGCGCACCGATCGTAAGAACTTAACCACTGGAGGGCTATACATACATCGTGATATATCTCCCACAGAAAACGTTTAAACAACATATTAACAGTCAATAAATAAAATTATCTAATCTGGCCATACAGTCCATGAATAGGTAGGACATAATCAGTTACAGGAGTAGAGCGACAAATGTATGGAAGTAAGACAAATACCTACTGTTCTCAACATAAACCATTAAGCAAGGCTAGGTATAAATATGCGAGGCATTGTATAGGTACCGTAGTACGTTATCAAATAAAGCAAAGTAGATTTTAAGCACAAATTCCATTTGTCCATTGAGTACCCCAGTGGGCTGGTGCTTATTGATCTTCGTAAATCTCCAACAAGTCGAGAGCGCGACCATTCTCTGCCCTGTATAGAATACGTATACAACTATCAATATTGAATACAGTATGGCCGGTTTCTGCTAAATGCATTCCCAATACAGTTTTTTTATGTGCCTGCAAATGCTCCCTGAACCTTATATTAAAAGAACGGCTAGTTTGACCGATATAAAATTTGTAACAACTACTACAAACGATCTTGTAAACCCCAAAACCGTCAAATTTATCAGAATCATTACCCAAACTATTTTACACGGAGTTTCAGTGTTGCTAACCTGAAAACCACATATAACCTTAGATTTACTCCACCACTTTTGTATTTGTTGGGACATTTTTTCGTAAAATTTCATTGGAATAGTTTTCAGGTTTACTTTATTATTTCTTGTTTTTCTAGATGATTGCGGGTCTGCCTACTATTTACTTTGTTTTTTTATCCTATTGTACGGGCGCATAGCATCATTTGCTGAAACCGTTGGCTACTGCAGTTTGCTTTAATATACTAAGTTCTTGGCGTATTTCATTGCCAGCCAATGGCAATAGATAAAGTAGGTGGATCATAGAGGTGAAAAAGGCCCATTTATATCGTGACGGATGGCATGAACTGTCTCCAATAATAATATATGTACATGTAGGTTTTCTGAAAATCGAAAATTTATGTCTATTATGAACCTTCTTAATAGTAAGGTCTAAATAGTTAATGGAGCCCACTTATTCTATTTCCCTGATTGTATGATAGTGTATTGTGATATGTAATGCTGTATTGTGTTGAAAGACTCCCTGCTCACTAGGTGTATATATTTTTATATTGTAGATCTGAGGATGGTCATTACTGACTGAAATCGGTCATCGTCAAAATAATTAATACAGTGATCAAAGACTGGAATAAAAGACATTTGACATTATTGGATCACTGTTAATATATGCGACTATGTCTCAGCTCGTGAGAAAATAAATGTATATACATGAACAATAAAGATGTAGAATTTTATATTTGAAAAACTTTAAGAGTATTCATCAAAAAAATCGGAAGTATTACTTTTGAGTACGTCCACGTAAACGTAGACATCAGTTATGTCCACGTAGTCCACAGTGGTCTTGGTGTCTTCAATTACTTCCACCAGATGAATGTCACCCGTAGTACAACACCGTCCCCACGGTTCAGAGCAGCTGCTCACCTGGAAGACGGAATATCCAGACGCAGCCATCGAATTTGTATAATACGAACCGTCCATCGTCCTACTGGGCGACCATGTCAACATTGGTCTAGTCCTCAATCTCGATGATGCCGTCTGCAGTACTATTATAACTGCCGGTCTCGCTGCGTCGTTAGTTTTGGAATCCTATGATGAATAATGTGCACTGAATTGTGTCCTCCGAAACACTTATGCTTGCACTAGGGTTGTGCTCTCTTGCATATATGCCTCAGATTGCAGCTAATCCTGCTTTTATAGAGCAGACAAGCCTCCATCCCCCACGTTTTGTGATGAGTCGTGAACATGGTACACCTAGTCGCGTACTAATCGTTTCACCGCCCTGCAAACGCATTCCATGGATACGACATCAGGATATTTGATAGTTTCCTGGAAATCGTCATAAATGGTTAATTAACTCAGGCCATAACATTATTTTTCCCCTCATGAATTGATATTTTAAAAAAACGCAAATTAAATTGAAATAATTTGAAAGCCTGCTAAAACATTCCATTGAGTCAATCGATGCCTGTGACGTCACTACTTACACTACTTAGTACGCAGCTCCCACTGTTGGAAAGCTCATATGCAGAGAAACCTTGTTTTGGAATCTTCGTTTTGGAAAATGTATTACAGGCGTCGTGTAGTAACACGCAGTACGAATAGATCTATTAACAGTACTGTAAATTGTTCCTGAGTGTCGGAGAGAATGGGAAGATGTGTAAAATGTGGCTACAACTCGCACCTAGAGATCTAAATAACATAGTAGTAAGTACGTGTGTTTGTTTCGATGAGGATTATTTTCATATAAGTAAACGCGCATCATGATCACATTGTTGCTGGCCTTATTCGTAAGATCGACCGTCGCCATGGGCAAGTTTTTTTTTCTTTCTTCGTTTTAAATACTACTGTCTTCTTTAGTTTGCTTTTTTCGTAGTGCAGTTATGTTGAGAGTAAAATTCTATATCACATTACATTTTAATATGTATTTTCGTGTATTAGCTTCATTTTACACCTGATCAGTTTGAGGTGAAGCGCAAGGACAGTGTCAAGAAAACGTAATTCATGCGTGATGTAGCTTGCACAGTACATTTTTTGCGTTCCTTCAGAACAGCAGTGAAGCACATGACAAACCATTATCGATTTCCGATCACATTATTCTTCCCAAGTCCTTGAAGACAATAATTTGCCACATCCGACGGTCTCCACGGAGCCTATTGTAAGACATATGATTTTGAAAGAGACAAAACTTGAACATTACTTAGAACCTAGGAAGAAATGTAATAGGACCAGCACGTTAGGATAAAATTATAGTTGATCCTGCTTAAGCAACAGTTGGGAATGCAGTACAACAAGAAATAATTTAAGGTTCTACTGTGGCAACTGCATATTTTTAGACATAATTGTCCGGTGGTTTAAACTGCTGATCTGGAGGAACGCAAAAAATGTACTGTGCAAGGGTGTTGAAGGCAAAAACGATGATGCTATGTAGTTCCCCATGAGTGTTATTATGCTGTTTGAAACTTTGGAAACCGAGAAAAAGAGATACTTGGAAAATAATAGTAGTTCGGGAAACACCTACATCAATTGACAATCAAATTCATCTTATGAATCAAAAAGTTTCCACTGTGTTTTACTGCGTAGACTTTAACAAGTTGCCGAGGAAAATTATTCTGCATGGTCCGAACAAATAATCACTTTCAGATTCTCTGTTTTAATTATGCGACCAATTGCTGTGTCACAGTACTTCCGTACCAGTTGCCATGCAATGCAGTTTTCACGTTTCTTGTCTCCGAGACATAAAAATCTGGTTGTTTTTGAAGCATGAAGAGATCTTAAAATACATGAACTTTCGTAAGGTTTTCACTATGAGCGTCCACAAAATGCCTCTCCATTCTTATTTAGAAGTTGTAGATGGGTTTTCCCTCACTGAATAACTAAACTGTTTTCTGAGAAAGTGAGGAAGAACCCTAGTTACTTCGGCTAACAATTCTGTAACATACGCATGACTTCGTGTTACTCCTAACCTGTCCCGTACCAAAGCTTCAGCCAATAACAAAGCGTTTTCGATCATATGACCAAATCTTCAGATTTAGTGGTTTTTATACTTTAACTACATGAAAATAATAGATGACTCGTGGGACTATTGACCGAAAATACTATTCGAATGTTATTATCGTTCAGCATAACAACAATCCCAAGCATATTTTTAACATACAAAAACAGCCTACAGCACGCGAACAACAGGCCAGTTTCGCTTTCCCTATATGCTGGTTTCCAGGCGCCAGGTCATAACTCCCTGAACTTTATCAGAGTGGCTTATGTCAGTGGATTTCCACATTTCCAGCCTGTAACGTCGCTAAAATGATTCTCCATTCTTTTCTGTTCTGTTTATATACTTTCGTTACCGCAACCCGTGTCCGTGGAGGTGACACAGCCTTAGAGTGGGCAATATGGTATTAACGTTTAGGCTCATCATTCTGTTTGCATATAGCAGCAGGTAAGAGGTTAAAATAAACCATTGAAATCAAAAGCTAAAGAAGTTATCAGTGAATGAAGATAACAACTGATGAAATGCAAATAAAGAACGGCAATGTTTTGGAAGGTTGGCACAGATCAGTAACCTCATCCTCTATTTAAAGAAGAATACCGGAATGACTGGAGTATCTATGGATGTATGAGCCTACTAAACTGAAAGAATAACAAATATACCAACCAAGATACTTTCCTGATGATGAAATACTTGAACAGAGACGTTTCCGGCAGAAGGAGAAAATTGTTTTAGACTATAAACATCATTAAACGAGCGTGTTTCTTCTGTAAATCAGATAACATAAAAGCATAAAGGATTTATTCTCCCAACAGAAATAGATTTTGTGGATTGTAAAATGGCCTTCGGTAGGGTGGTAAGATGTAAGATTCCTCTGCATATAATACGGTCAATTCAGAGTGTGCTTGCTGGTAACATCAAGGTACGTGTCAGCCTAACAATTTCTACAGCATTGAGAAAAATCATGCAAGGAGTCACACAAGGGTACCTTTTATTGTCCATATTATTTAACATATGTATGAATTATATTGCCAATAAACGGTAAAAGAAAATGGAAGATTCCTGCCCATCGAGATGTGCAGTATTCACAAAGAAAACTCAGATTATGGCTTTGTGTGAAGGTTTACTGTTGGACAACGATAGAAATAGACATTGTCATTGCTGTTAATTACCGTCAGGATCACATTTATCAAACGCTGCAAGTCAACTGCTGCAACTGACTGCCAGAAACCAATTGAAAAGTCGCTATTTTGATTGGAAATTTAGTGAATCGGGAATGCCGTAATTTATGGGCTGTGATATTAAACTGCCGCGCTACGAAAACATGCCATTGGATGGAACATGGAAAAACGGAGTGTTTCTTCATGCGGTTTCTGCTAAGAAAGTATTTGGAAGGCAACTTCAACCGATCTTAACACTAACAAAAATAAACAAAACATTGAAGGAAACTTGTGTGCAGGATCCTTTCTTACTGTGATTTAAAGTTCCGCCTAAAGGCACACCACGGGAATATATTTTTCACAATGATGTACTGACAGGTTCGCTCACTATTACGAGATCGGGTCAGAACACCAAGAGAAGACATGAAACTGTATCGATGTTAAAGACAATGAAAGGTTAGTTCATACAAACGGTTGCAGATCAACTGAATTTATTCGTGTCTTCACCTCAAATTAGAAGCAGGGAAGACGCCTGAAATCCGAGAACGATTAGCGACTTGTGAAGCGCACTCGTTGTTGATAACGGAGGTGGCTCAGTGTCGAATGTCACTGCCTTCGATTGGCTGTTATCGGCAACAGTCGAAGATAGTTTTCTGCTGTCACAACGACAATGCTCGCTAAATGTGCAGCGGTCACATATCTAAGACGGTTACCGTCAAAGGGCGTGCCCTTGGCTCGCTGTAGCGTGATAACGCAAAAAGCACTTTTCACTGTCCAGCGGGCCTATCTTTACTGACACAAGAAGCGACAAACAGTGCTCAGAGACGGATCCCTGTTTGTCTTTCATTGGTTCGAAAGAACTGAGTGAGGAAAGACATCTCAAAGGAATTGAAACTTAACGAGATGTCTCAATGGTGGGACACTGAACTCGTATTCCAGAAGGCAGTGGTTTGCGTCGACGGCCGAGCATCCGCTTTTAGCTTTCCCGCATTTTCTTTAAATCACATTAGCTTACTGCCGGGCCGTTTCCGTTGATAATGGCACAAGCTACTTGCCTTCACATCCTCCTCCAGTCCGAGCTTTTGCCCTGATGACCTAGTTGAACCCCACTTACACAGGAACTCATTTCGAGGGAACTACTAGACATTAAGCTTGGTTATGCAGATAAATTCGCAGTAATAAGCAGCTCAAGATATGACACATGAAATATTGAACAAAACTATTTTGCTTGGCACTCGTCAAGACCGTGGGCACCCCACTGTGACTGGAGTTCAGTGCCCTGAAGAAGGACGACTACAGGACTCAGAGGATCAATACGAAAAGTTCCAGTTTCTGTATGCTCGAATAAATAACAAGGACTTTATTTACAATTGTGAGGATTCGAATACCAGACTAGGTAATAGCCCTACTAAGAAGGTGGTGGGAAGAAATGCAAATGGTAATTAGATGAGAAGTTTCTGCTCTTACAGTAACTTCAAAATAACTAATTCATTCTTCCGAAAGGAAGATATTCACAATACACGTGGGCCCACAAAGGAACTGGATCAATTATCAACTATACTCGTATTGTAGCGAATAAGAAGCCTTCATCTTTAGTTCAAAACATTAAAATTTTCCGAGGATGTAATATTTTCTGTGACCATGTTTTGATCGTGGCCACAACAGCACTGCTATCTAGGTCGACGAGACGCAATGGCTCATCGCCTACAGACAAAGAATAACAAACCAGTTTTAAAGTGAAATTGTTAAAATATCCTTCAGCTTCAGATCTGTACCAAAAGAGAGTGAACTATTATTTAATAAAGACACCTATACAAAATTATATGTACTGAGAATGGGACAACTTCAGATACTGTGTAAGTAAAGCAGCAGGCGAAGCAATAGGAAAGCAGTCCAAATGACAAAGGAGAAAATAACTTAAAATTTGGAATGAAGAAATTGACGAAATAATTAAAGAAAAGCAGCACACGAGTGTTTTGTCCAATCTCCAAACGATCCAATAAGAGAAACCTACAGGCTGATGAAAAATATAGCAAAATCACTGATGAGAAAGGCTCTTCGAGGTAGTTGCGATAAATTTGTAGCAGCGATAGAACATGACGCATATGAGAGGAAAGACCTCGCTTTCAAGATGTTATGACACTTAAACAGACATGAGAAAGATTGGACATGACATTACAAAAATCAGTAGTATAATCCGAAACCGAGTAATCGTTATGAAAATGTAAATGATTGTGTTAACACTAATTTAATTACCTTACCAGAAATGGAAGCTGTAACTAAAAAAACATTAATGTAAGAAGTGCTCGGATCCTGACACGATTAATATCGAATAATTAAACATGCTGATATTGCTTAATCTGAGAATTATACATCTATTCAATACCTAATGGTTAAACATTTAAATGCCAGAAAATTAGCTTAATTAGCTTACAGAGCAGTGTTTGTTTAAAAAGGGGGAGCGTAGTAAAACTTCAAATTATGGAGACGTCATTATGTCAAACATGCTTACAAAATATAATCAGGTTTATTAAATAACAGGTTAAAGACTATTACAGAAGGGCTCATTCTAGAACTACAAAGCAGCTTCATAAGAGTAAGGTCGTGATAGAGAAAAAATGTTTACTGTGCGACAAACGATTTAGAAACGATGGGAATATATATATATACGTATACATACACCTTCATATAGTTTGAAAAATCGTTTAATAGGATGGATAGAGGGAGCCTGCAGGAAATACGGAAAAACGTGGATACCGAAATCACTTAATAAATTGCATCTAGAGTCTGTATAATGGAACTTACATCATCCTCGACGCTCCAAATTACCCCGAGGGAAAGATGTTAATAAGAAAACTCCTTCAAATATTAATAAAGACGATGCCATCTGCAAATAGGGAGAAAGAGCGCCAGAAGGGAACCATATACTCAAGAACAAGTACATTAAAGTGCTGTTATATGTTGACGAAATTTTATTAATGGCAAATTCTGAAAATGAACTGCAAGGACTGTAATTTTAAAATAGCAGTAAGTAAATGTAAGACAATGGCATACCTTGGAAATACCCAGCACGAAGTAAAAAAATGTAATCGAAGAACAGACTTGGGAACAAGCTCAGCACTTCAGTTACCTAGGGAGTTATATTAGTTGTAACGAAGATAAAGTCGTATGTATCAAAATACAGAGGTATCAGGGTAGATGTGACGCTATAAGTAGAACATTAAGAAATACGCGAAGCGACACAAAGACGAAATTTCATATGGTTGTGGCAGAAAGCTGTGGAATGATAGACATTATTTCTGGTAAAATTTAACTACCGCTACCTCTATCCTTGGCACGGATGAGATTATATTGCCAAGTTGGTGGATTTGATTAAAGTGCAGTGTTATAAACGTCTAAATGCATTACGTTTATTTTAGAAAGTGGCTAGGGGAGAGGTGGTCTGGAACCAATTTCTATTCCCGTCCCCCCTACCCCGTCTTCTGCCTCATGGGCTCACCTTAGCGAAGATGGTGTCAGCTCTGGCAACTAACAACCGTGCACACAGAGAAGTACAAATGATCATATCGAATAAGTGAAGTATATTTAGCGACAGCAAGCATGGATGCAAAACAAAGTAAACATCTTCTGAAGAGGCCCTGAAGAAATTGTTTCTTTCGTCGCTGCCTGATAGAACCACTTCTGAGTTACCATTTAAGTAAAACTCTTTTATTTACCTTCGCCGTTTTTGATGCCATGCAGTTGACCTAGAACCGTAATATTTGGCAAGAGACGAGGTGCGGTAGCGACATTACACGAGAAAAGGAGAAAAGTTTTAATTTGTAATTAACTCTTAAGAAAACGTTCCGTTTTTGTCATTTGTTTTTGTTCTATAATAATGACAGAACATCTCACAGCTCGCCTTTCTCTCGGTAGGCATAGAGTGGAAATATGAGTCACGTACTGGGATATTTGGTCTTCTCGTTCCATAGAAAATAGAAGCATCTAAGTCAATGCAATCAAGATGTACGGCATGTTACGTCTAATATTTTGGTAATCGAAAACTAACTTACTGATGATTTTAGAAGGTAGTCTGTTGACGTAGGATCGTAATATTTGCAAAGGACGAGATGCAGCATTAACATTACACGAGAAAACGGTAAAAGTATAAATTTGTAATAAAATCTTAAGAAAACCTTCTGGCTTTTCATATGTTTATATACTGTCGTAATGCCAAAACATCACATTTCTGGCCTTTCTCTCAGGAATGGTTACAGGTATCGAATGAAAATTAGTGACACATACTAAGGTATTTTGACACTTCACTCCCTACAAAATAAACTTCTAAGAGAATGCACTCGGGAAGTGTGGCATGTTATGCCTGAGAATTTGGTTATCGAAAACTCAGTTACTGACGGTTTTAGATGGCATACAGTTGACCTAGGATCATATTATGTGACACCAGATGAGTTTCAGCAGCAACATTACACAAGAAATCGCGAAAAATGTTAAATTCTAATAAAATTTAAGAAAACGTTACGTTTCTATCATTTACGTACGTACTATCGTAATGCCAGAACATCACATTGCTCGCCTTTGTTTCAGGAACGGCCTCAGGTATCGAGTGGAAATTTGTGTCTTTTACTAAAGTATTTAGGCTCCTCGTTCCGCACAATACAGAATATTCAAAAACAATGCAATAGAAAACTACGCCATGTTAGTTCTCATATTTTGGTTATCGAAAACGCACTTACTGACCGTCTTTGATGTCATGCAGTTCACCTAGGACCGTAATATGTGGCAAGAGACGAGGTGAGGCAGCAACATTACACGAAAAAACGCGGAAAGTTTAAATTACTATTAAAAACTTTAGGAGTTGATCTGTTTTTGTCATTTGTTTTCGTACTGTCGTAATACCAGAACATCACATTGCACCCCTTTAACTCGCGAATGGTTACCGGTATCGAGTGGAAATTTGTGTTACATAGTATGATATTTGGTCACTTCATTACGTTCTAAACAGTAGCTTCGACGCCAATGAATACGATACGTATGGCATGTTATGTCTCATATTTTTGTTAACGATAACACTATTAATTTGTAATAAAAGGTTAAGAAGACTTTACGTTTTAGTCATTTGTTATCGTACTGTCATAATGCCAGAACGTCACATAGCTCGCTTTTCTCTTGGGATAAATTACAGGTATCGAGTGGAAATTTGTGTCAAGTACTAAGGTATTTGGTCTCCTCGTTCCACACAAAATGGAAGCATCTAAGCCAATGGAATCGAGAAGTATGTCATGTTACGTCTCACATTTTGGCTATCGAAAACTCACTTATTGACCGTTTTAGACGCCATGCAGTTGAACTATAAACGTAATATGTAGCACAAGATGTGTTGCGGCAGCAACATTACGCAAGAAAACGCGATAAGAATTAATTTTCAATAAAATCTTAAGGAAACGTTCCATTTTTTTCATTTGTTTGCGTACTGTCATAATGCCATAGCATCACATTGCTCTCCCTTATCTCCAGAATGGTTACAGGTACCGAGTGGAAATTTGTGTCACATACTAAGATATTTGGTCATTTCATACTAAATAGAAGCTTCGACACCAATGCGTACGATACGTACGGCATGTTATGTCTCATATTTTGGTTAATGATAACAGTATTAATCTGTAGTAATAACAGGTTAAGAAGACTTCACGTTTTTGCCATTTGTTATCGTACTGTCATAATGCCTGAACGTCACATAGCTCGCTTTTCTCTCTGCATAAATTACAGGTATCGAGTGGAAATTTGTGTCATGTACTAAGGCATTTGGCCCCTACGATCCATTCAAAATAGAAGCTTCTAAGACAACGAATACGAGAAGACGGCAAGTTACGTTTCATATTTTGTTTATCGAAAACTCACTTATTGGCGGTTTTAGATTGCATGCAGTTGACCTAGGATCGTAGTATGTACCACGAGATGAGATGCGGCAGCAGTATTACACGGAAATACGCGAAAAGTATTAAATTGTAATAAAATCTTAAGAAAACTTTCAGTTTGTGTCATTTGTTACGGTACTGTCGTAATGCCAGAAAATCACATTACTCTCCTTTCTCTGCAGAATGCTACAGGTATCGACGTAAATTTGTGTCATCTACTAAGGTATTTGGCTCTTCATTCTGCACTAGCAATTAAAAGAATGCAATCGAGAAGTACAGCCCGTTACTTCTGATATTGTGGTTATCGAAAGCTAACTTACTGACCCTTTTTGATACTGCGCAGTTCACCTAGGACCGTTAGATTTGGTAGGAGACGAGGTGAGTCAGCAACATTACACGAAAAACAAGAAAGCTATTAATTTGTAATAAAATCTTAAATGTAACTTCTATTATTCCATTTGTTTACAGCCAGCCGCAGTGGTCTCGCAGTCCGGAACCGCGCGACTGCTACGGTCGCAGGTTCGAATCCTGCCTCGGGCATGGATGTGTGTGATGTCCTTAGGTTAGTTAGGTTTAAGTAGTTCTAAGTTCTAGGGGACTGATGACCACAGCTGTTAAGTCCCATAGTGCTCAGAGTCATTTGAACCATTTGTTTACATACTGTCGTAATGCAAAACATCACATTGCTCAAATTTCTTTCGGGAATGGTTACAGGTACTGAGTGGAAATTTGTGTCGTGTACTAACGTATTTGGTCTCCTCGTTCCATGTAAAATAGAAGTTTCTAAGTTAAAGCTCACGAAAGGTGCGGCAACTTTCGTCTCATATTTTGGTTATCAAAACCTCACTTATTGACAGAGTTTGATGCTATACTGTTGACCAAAGACCATAATATTTGGCAAAATACCATGTGTGACAGCAACATTACACGAAAAAACGCGAAATGTAATAATTAGTATCAAAATCCTTAGAAATCGTTCGTTTTTTGTCATTTGTTTTCGTACTGTCTTAATGCCAGAACATCAAAATGCTCTTCTTTCACACGGAAATGCTTACAGGTATCGAGTGGAAATTTGTGTCACGTCCTAACATATTTAGCCACTTCATTCCATATTAAATGGAAGCTGCTAAGCCGATGCATACGACAAGTAGGCATGTTACGTCTCACATTTTGGCTATCGAGTGTTACTTATTGACTGTTTAAGTTGCCATGCTCTTGACGTAGGACTATAACATTTCTCAAGAGCCTAACTGCGGCAGCAACTTTAAACCCGAAAAAGAGAAAATTATTATTTTTTAATCTCACTTCCTCTTAAGAGGAAGTTACGTTTTTGTCATTTACTATCGTACTCTCATAATGCTAGAACATGAGATAGCTCGCTTTTGTCTCGAGATAAATTACAGTTATCGGGTGGAAATTTGTGTCACATGCTAAGGTATTCGGTCTCTTCATTCCGTAGAGAATTGAATTCTGTAATTCAATGCATTCGAGAAGTATGGCATGTTATGTCTCACATTTTGGTTACGAAAAATGACTTATTGGCCGTTTCAGACGCCATGCAGTTGACCTAGAACCGTAAAATGAGGCAAGAGACGAGGTGTGACAGCAGCATTACATGAGAAAACGCTAAAAGATATAATTTGTAATAAAAACTTCAAAAAAATTTAATTTTTTCCATCGGTTTTCGTACTTTAATAATGCCAGAACATCACATTGCTAAGCTTTCTCTCAGGCATGGTTATAGGTATCGTGTCCACATTTGTGTCACGTACTACGGTATTTCATCTCTTTGTCCAGTAAAAAATAGAAGCTTCTAAGCCAATTCAATCGACAAGTACGACATGTTATGTTTCATATTTTTGTTATAGAAAACTGGGTTAATGACCGATTATATGGCATGCTGTTGATGTAGGATTGTAATATTTGGCAAGAGGAGTGATGCTGCAGCAACATTATACGAGAAAAAGAGAAAAGCCTTAATTGGTAGTAAAATCTTAAGGAAAAGTTCCGTTTCTGTCTTTTGTTTACGTTCTGTCGCAATGCCACAACATCATATAGCTCGCCTTTCTCTCGAGAATGATTTCAGGTATCAAGTGGAAATTTGTGTCACGTACTAAGGTACTTGGTCACTACGTTGCGCACAAAAAAGAAGCTTCCAAGCCAAAGCAATGGAGAAGTACGTCACGTTGCGTCTCATATTTCGGCTATCGAAAACTCACTTATTGTTCGTTTTAGATGCCATGCAGTTGACGTAGAACCTTAATATTTGCCGATACACGAGATGCGACAGCAATATTACACGACAAAAAGCGAAAAGTGATAATTTGTAATGAAACCTTAAGAAAACGTTTCGGTCTTTGTCATTTGTTTTCAAACTGTTGTATTGCTGGAACATCATATTGCTCATCTTTCTCTTGGGAATGGGTACAGATAACGGTGGAAATTTGTGTCACATACTAAGGTATTCGTTTCGAAATGGAAGCTTGTAAGACAATGTAACCAAGAACTACGGCATGTTACATCTTATATGTTGCTTAACTAAAACTCACTTATTGCCAGTTTTTGATGCCATGCAGTTGACTGGAACCATCATTACACGAGAAAACGAGATAATTATTAATTTGCAATAAAATCTTATGTAAACGTTCTGTTTCTTTCATTTGTTGCTGTAGTGTCATAATGTCAGGACATCACATTGCTTGCCTTTGACTTGTGAATGCTTCAGGTATCAAGTGGAAATTAGTGTCACATACTAAGCTATTCAGTCACTTCATTCCACACCAAATAGAAGCTTCTTAGCCAATGCAGTCGAGAAGTACGGCATGTTACATCTCATAATTTGGTTATTGATAACTAACTTGTTGACCGTTTTTTATATCATGCAGTTGACTTAGGAGCATAATATTTTTCAAGAAATGAGGTGCGAAGCAATACTGCACAAGAAAACGTGAAGTGTATTAATTTGTAGTAAAATTATAATAAACGTTTCCGTTTTCGTGAATTCTTTCGGTACTGTTGTAATGCCAGAACATGACATAGCCCATCTTCTCTCAGGAATAATTAGAATTATCGTGTGGACATTTTTGTCACCTATGAACAATTTGGCCCTGCATTTCATACAACATAGAAGCTTCAAACTCAATGAAATCAATAAGTAGGGCCTGTTAAGTCATATATCTTAGCTATCGAAAGCTCACTTATTGTCCGTTTTAAATGCCGTGCAGTTGACCTAGATCAGTAAAAATTGGCGACACACGAGGGACGACAGCAACATTACTCGACAAAAGGCGAAAAGTGATAATTTGTAATAAAACCCTAAGAAGACGTTCCGTTTTTTGTCATTTGTTTTCATATTGTCACAATGCCAGCAATCGCATTGCTCGCCTTTCTTTCGGGTATGCGTACATGTATCTAGTGGAAATTTGTGCCACGCACTGAGGTATTTGGTCTATCCATTCCATACAAAATGGAAGCTTCTAAGTCAATGCAATCGAGAAGTACGCCATGTTAATCTCATATTTTGGGTCTCTAAAGCCATCTTATTGGCCATTTTATCTGCCATGTAAACACTAAAGGTACTAATTTCTGGTAAAATCTTAATAAAACGGTTTATGTCATTTTTCGCCATACTGTCAAAATGCCAGAAGATAACATTGTTCTCCTTTCTCTCCGGAATCCTTACAGGTATCGCGTTTTAATTTGTGTCGCCTACTAAGATGTTTGGTCTGTTCGTTCCATACAAAATAATAGTATCTAAGGCAATGTAATCAAGACGTACGGCATGGTACGTCTGATATTTTGGCTATCGAAAACTCACTTATTGACCGTATTAAATGCCATGCTATTGACCTAGGATCGTAATATTTTGTTAGAGATGAGGTGCGACAGCAACATTACATGAGAAAACGAGAAAAGAAATTTGTAATAAAATCTTGTCAGTTGTTGCCATATCGTCGTAATGCTAGAGCTTCGCATTGCATGCCATTCTCTGCGAAATGGTTAAAGGTGTCCCGTAGAAATTTGTATCACGTACTAAGGTATCTGGTCTCTTCATTCTGCACAAATTAGAAGCATCTGAGCCAATGAAATCGAGAAGTACAGCATGTCACATCCCATATTTTGGTTATCGAGAACTGTTTATTGACCTTTTAAGAAGGCATGCAGTTTACCTAGTATCATAATATTTGGCATGCAATGCGGTGCGTCAACAAAATTACAGGAGAAAACGCCAGAAGTATTAACCAGCAATAATATTGAAAGAAAACATTTGGTTTTTTTCATATGTTTTTGTTCTATCTTAATGCCAGAACGTCAATTTGCTCCCGTTTATCTCTGGAATAGTTATAGGTATCGAGTGAAAATTTGTCATGTACTCAGGTAGTCAGTCTTTTAGATCCTTAGAAAATATAAACTTCTAAGTCAGTGCAATCGAGAAGTACGGCATGTTACATCTCATATTTTGGTTAAGGATAGCTCACTTATTGACCGTTTTAGGTGCCTTGTATATGACTTGGGATAGTAATATTAGGCAAGAGACGAGGTGCGACAGCAACATTACATGAGAAAACGACAGAAGTATTAATTTGCAATAAAATTTTAAGGAAAACTCTTTTTTGTCATTTGTCTTCGTGATGTCATAATGCCAGAACATCACACACCACGTATTCTCTAAGGAATGGGTACATGTATCGAGTGGAAATTTTTGTCATGTACTAAGGTATTTTGCCTCCTCATTCGGTTCTAAATAGAAGATTGCAAGTCAATGCAATCGACAAGTACAGTATGTTCCGTCCAATTTTTTGGTTATTGGAAACGCACTTATTGACCGTTTCTGATGCCATGCAGTTTACCTAGGACTGTAATATTTGACAAGACACAACGTGCAGCAGGAAATTACACAAGAAGACGCTAAAAGTATTAAATTGTAATAAAAACGTAAGAAAACGATCTGTTTTTGTCATTTGATTTCATATGTCGTAATGCGAGGACATCACATTGCTCGCCATTCTCTCAGGCAAGAATACTTGTATAATGTGGAAATTTGTGTCACGTTCTAAGCTATTTGGTCTCATCATTCCAAACAAAATAGAGAAGTACGCCATGGTACGTCTCATATTTTGGTTATTGAAAACTCTCTTATTGTCCATGGTACATGCCAGCAGTTGACCTAGAAACGTAATATTCGTCGACACACGAGGTGCTACAGCAACATAACACGACAAAACGCGAAAAGCGATAATTTTTAATAAAACCTTAAGAAAATGTTATGTTTTTTGACATTTGTTTTCGTACTGTCATCATGGCGGAACACCACATTTGCTCGTCTTTCTCTCGGAAATGGGCATAGGTAACAAGTGAAAATTTGTATCACGTACTAAGGTATTTGGTTTCCTTGTTGAAAAACAAAGCTTCTAAGCCAATGCAATAGAAAAGTACGGCATGTTACGTCTTATATTTTGGTTATCGAAAAATCATTTATTGTCCGCTTTAGATGACATGCAGTTCACCTTGGATCGTAATAGTTGGCAAGAGATGAGGTGCGGTACCAACATTACACGAGAAGATGCGATAAACGATAATTTGTAATAAAATTGTAAGAAAAGATTACATTTTTCTCATTAGTTTCCGTTCTGTCATAATGCCAGAGCATCATAGTTGCTCGCCTTTCTCTCCGAAATGGTTACCGATACCGAGTGGAAATTTGTGCCACTTACAAAGGCATTTGGTCTCTTCGTTTTACACAAAATAGAAGCTTCTAAGCCAATGAAATCGAGAGCTACAGCATGTGAGGTCTCATATTTTGGTTATCGAAAAATCAAGTATTGTCCCCCATGTCACAGTCAGGTGACGAAAGTGAACGGGAGACCACAGCAGAACGAAATGTAGGCACTGCTGGTACGAGACGCATCATCAGTGAAACTGGCAGACCAGAATCACGAGCGGAACGTCACAGAATGATAAAATCTCGTTCATCTAGTCCGGAAGGTGTTAGTGGTGGATCCCAGTTTGAGGCTCTCATGCAGTTCATGCAAGAGGCAAAAAGGAAGAGGCAAGAGGCAGAGAAAAAGAGACGGGAGGAAGAGCAGGAAAGACAGAAATTTGTTATAAGAGTCGTCACAGAGGGTATACATGGAGTCATGAAAGAGATCGCAGGAATCTCAGAAGAATTAGAGAATGTCAAGAAAATAACATTAGAAGTGCGTGAGGCCGTGGATCAGGCGAAGTGTGGTAGCGCAAGTACCACTAAAGGACGCATCAGTGGCCAAAGAACAAGTTAAACTGGCAAGAGCTGAGGTGTGTAAGACAAAAAAGGCACTTTCAACTCTCCAAAAGCAAGCCAAAAAGTAGTTCCAGAAACGCAGAAAAAAATGTGTGAGGCGAAGAAGCGAATTGAACAGATAGAAATCAAACAGACCGAAATCTCTGAAGTTAAAGATCAGCAGGCCCGAGTCGCCGCGCAACAAAACGAGTTGGCTAAGGGCGTTCGGCAGGCGCATGAGCGGGCCGCGCAATTGCAGACACTATCTCGTCCGGTAGAGCGCCATCGAGAGGATCACAGATGTGAAGAAAATGTTTTGCGACTCTCCGAGCCGCTATATGAGGACAAATCCCCTGCACATGGGCTAATGCACAGGAATATGCTCCTGCCGCGGCGGAACGCGTAATAGAACATGCGCCGTCGGTAACATGCAGCATGTCAGAGACCGAGCCGAAAAACAACTGTCAGAAACGTTAATACGTGAATCTGACAACACGAGGGGACACCATAACAGTGTACGAGGATCGTTTGGGCATCGATACATGGAATCACGAGCTGCAGACGAAAGGGAAAATTCGTACGGCGAATACGTCGAACCTTTCGACCACAAACTTTTCTTCACCATCCAGAATTTTCAAGTCTACAAGGAGACAAACAACGCATTACATCCAGAGACCTGTATGGCACAGTACTATCACGTGCTACAAGAATCTTGGCCACTGAAGTACAAGCTCCAATTTATATGTACACTCCTGGAAATTGAAATAAGAACACCGTGAATTCATTGTCCCAGGAAGGGGAAACTTTATTGACACATTCCTGGGGTCAGATACATCACATGATCACAGTGACAGAACCACAGACACATAGACACAGGCAACACAGCATGCACAATGTCGGCACTAGTACAGTGTATATCCACCTTTCGCAGCAATGCAGGCTGCTATTCTCCCATGGAGACGATCGTAGAGATGCTGGATGCAGTCCTTTGGAACGGTTTGCCATGCCATTTCCACCTGGCGCCTCAGTTGGACCAGCGTTCGTACTGGACGTGCACACCGCGTGAGACGACGCTTCATCCAGTCCCAAACATGCTCAATGGGGGACAGATCCGGAGATATTGCTGGCCAGGGTAGTTGACTTACACCTTCTAGAGCACGTTGGGTGGCACGGGATACATGCGGACGTGCATTGTCCTGTTGGAACAGCAAGTTCCCTTGCCGGTCTAGGAATGGTAGAACGATGGGTTCGATGACGTTTGGATGTACCTTGCACTATTCAGTGTCCCCTCGACGATCACCAGAGGTGTACGGCCAGTGTAGGAGATCGCTCCCCACACCATGATGCCGGGTGTTGGCCCTGTGTGCCTCGGTCGTATGCAGTCCTGATTGTGGCGCTCACCTGCACCGCGCCAAACACGCATACGACCATCATTGGCGCCAAGGCAGAAGCGACTCTCATCGCTGAAGACGACACGTCTCCATTCGTCCCTCCATTCACGCCTGTCGCGACACCACTGGAGGCGGGCTGCACGATGTTGGGGCTTGAGCGGAAGACGGCCTAACGGTGTGCGAGACCGTAGTCCAGCTTCATGGAGACGGTTGCGAATGGTCCTCGCCGATACCCCAGGAGCAACAGTGTCCCTAATTTGCTCGGAAGTGGCGGTGCGGTCCCCTACGGCACTGCGTAGGATCCTACGGTCTTGGCGTGCATCCGTGCGTCGCTGCGGTCCGGTCCCAGGTCGACGGGCACGTGCACCTTCCGCCGACGACTGGCGACAACATCGATGTACTGTGGAGACCTCACGCCCCACATGTTGAGCAATTCGGCGGTACGTCCACCCGGCCTCCCGCATGCCCACTATACGCCCTCGCTCAAAGTCCGTCAACTGCACATACGTTTCACGTCCACGCTGTCGCGGCATGCTACCAGTGATAAAGACTGCGATGGAGCTCCGTGTGCCACGGCAAACTGGCTGACACTGACGGCGGCGGTGCACAAATGCTGCGCAGCTAGCGCCATTCGACGGCCAACACCGCGGTTCCTGGTGTGTCCGCTGTGCCGTGCGTGTGATCATTGCTTGTACAGCCCTCTCGCAGTGTCCGGAGCAAGTATGGTGGGTCTGACACACCGGTGTCAATGTGTTCTTTTTTCCATTTCCAGGAGTGTATTTCTTAGAAGGGTCGATTGGAGAACATATGCATGGAGTTGCGAAAAGTAGTCGCTACTACCAAGAATTTAAGGACGCATTCTTTAGTACATATTGGTCGCAAGACACACAGGAGAGGATAAAACAGGAGCTCATCTTAGGAAAGGACTTAGAAGCGCCAGGGTTCCGCAGCCCTGTCGAATTCTTCGAATCCCTGGTCAGGAAGAAAAGATTCTTGATCAACCGTATAGTCCCAAGGAAATTATAAGGCACTGCTACATCAAATTACCTTTAAGTTACCAGCAACTGCTCATAGGTAGATGCAGCGATTAAATCGAAGCTTTCAAGAGTGTGCTGAGCGAGCTCGAGTATGTGAATGGAAATCACAACTCGCGGGAAAGAAGTAGAAATAATGACCGTAGCTGACGAGACTTGCCAGAGAAGAATGACGAGGTACGAAATGCGGGAATACATCGATCGAATCGAAATCAAAATTCAGACTTCATGGGAAAATAGAAGAAAACGAGGAAATTATAATCATAACAACATCAACAACTACCGACGAAACGGAAACTGGAGAGAGCAACAGAACTCGAACCAGGATCAACAGGATTATGGGAACCAAAAGCAAAGCAATAGTAGGACATACAATGGTCAAGGTAAACAGAATTACCAATGTAGTGAATACGTGGAATTGAGGCCACGTAACCCATCACAGGGGTGACGCAGAAAAATTTCAACCAGGAATTTATACACAGCCGCTGCTGACTGAGCTCAAAACAATGCCGTAGAAACTATCAGAATGAGCAATATTAATCTGTTCTCCATGGATAAACTGTTTAACGTAATTTAATACTGATATTGTGTTGATTGGCGTAATTTTCCATTTGTTCTATTTCGGTGTTATTTTGTTTGTTTGTCATTCCCATTAGTTTTCAGCAGGAGTCCTTGTTGGACATGGTCAAATGAGTCACGTATTTATGACATCATGATGCCAACATTTACTGAATGGTGTCAAATTGAATGAAAATTACGAGACCAGTTAAATTTAATCACCAGTTGGCACTTTCTGTGGCATACCAAACCAGGCACGTTGCAATACTGGCTACTCCAAACAACTGAGTACTGCTATTTTTTCTTTGGGACTCATAATTGTTGACCGATTTCCGCAATTGAGCGTCCTTGTACTCTGTCATAGTATTCTCGTAGAAGAGCCTTCACAATTATCACCATGGTCGATGAAATTGTTTCTGTTTACTTTCCGTGGTTTCCTGTGCACTGTCCAAGGGACGGATGTACGTCACTTCATGTTTTTCGCGGTGTCTAGACGATAAATCATGCCTAGAACATGTGCGTCTCCATTTTCGGATGTGTTTCGTATGGTGTTAGCAGTCTACGCTTTGGGCTTATGTCGACGCTAAGACTCATTGTATTATGAGCATATGACTCTCGATTTTCGGATGTGTTTCGTATGGTGTTAGCAGTCCACACTTCAGGCGCGTGTCGACGCTAAGACTCGTTGTGATATGAGCCATCACCTGTCGTGAGCTGTAGCCTGTTTCGTAGTGAAATTTTACCAGCGATATGTGAGCGCCGTCGGCGAAATATTGTGTATGGGGAATTAACACGGACAAGTGCAAGTCATGGTAGAACGGCGTACCCCAGACCCAGTATAGGGTAGAAACTAAATGATGGACCACGGATGAGAGTTAAATTTGAAAAGTGTTTATACATAGATATAAATAATACATAATGCTCGTGTTTCATTTCAGCAGCTGTGATCCTGACAGAGGAGACAAGAGGCATCCTTGTGCTATGTACAATTGTGTGAACACAATCATGAAATGACACTTCAAAGTTTTCAGGCAAATCTCCAGCACCTGAGGGAGTAGACGCACTTCCTGCTCACTTCAGCATCAGTAGACAGCACCGCCAGACATCAAAATAAAAGAGTAGTATACAAGGAACAAAATGCATGAAAATTCGTTCGGTAGTTTTAGCATAGGCAGAGGCTAACACAATAAGTTAGTATTTAGTATTGGGAGAAGTCTGCACGTTTGGTGGAGGTGTAGAGGTACGCCACTGTAAAAAATTAGTGTGCAGGACAGGAGTAGAGCTAATCAAAAAACTAACAAAAACATGTGCACACACAAGCAAAGACACCTCACACCACATAATTTACGTCCATACAACGTTAATAGGGCGCTGCAGTCATTAAATTTATTTTTGGATTTGCGTCTGTAGTAATAAAATAAATAAATAAATAAAGTAAAGATAAAAAATTTTATTCATCAGCATTTTTTTCTGTGAATTGATTATATTGATGTAATGACATTGACCACTATTGAGGACTGTGCAGACTCCGGAACCACCAACACGGCAGACCAGACATCACGTCCAATGCCAGCCAGCGACAGGGAATGTAGCAGGCATTCATAATGACTCTCAGCTGTCGCAGCCTGGCAGCCCAGGTGTGGGGGATCCCCCGCTGCGACAGAACTGGGCTGCAGCCAGCTGACGTGCTTACGTCAAGCAGCCCTGGCGTCTCCCAGTGGGGACGGTATGTCTCAAGCCAAAGCAGACGGCGGGACGCCACCATGTGCCGACAGCAACCCCTAGCAGCCGAAGACCCACCAGGCTGCTAATGGAGGAACAAGTGGCACCACAGTCGATGTGCACACCTGGCCTAACCAACTCAGGAGGGTGCTGAGACGAACTTGTCCTGTTGACAAAAGGCGAGCTAATCCAATTTTCCGCGCCGGCAGGTGCGTTCCGATAATGAGGAGAACGGGAAGAGCAGGGCTGCCCCATGTTCCCCTAACACTGAATCGGTTTCTACGCCAGGGGTCGGATTGCACAACAAATGCAACGCTGTCATGTCAGTCGCTGACAGCTAAATGCTGCCTGACCAGGATGACGGCAAAGGTCCAGCTGCTGTCTGTAAGCTGCCCAAAGATACGGGTTGCTTCCCAGTCGCCAAATGCTGCCTTGAGACGAGAAGGAACGCCAGAGACGTCTGCAACCACTTCTGCTACGTCATGCGCTGAGTGAGAGGCCATTCCACTCTGGCGCAAATTGCTGTTCTTCAGTCCTACCAGTCACACGTTGTATGAGTGCAAATGTGCCATGTTTTCAGTTCATGTGACATTTTGAATTGTAAATTTTGTCTCCCCAGGGACCCTTGTGAAGGAAGCGATAGGATACCTTTCTGTAATATCATTATGTAATAGCTTTTTGTGTTTTTGTATATATCAATTGAACTGTCTTCATTGTGACATATATGTTGTCTGCACATTTATTAATGCTCTGATTATGTGACTGTATTTGTTTTCATGTTGTAGAATATAATATACAAATTACACAACTTAGGTAATACAACAAACAAGTTACACATGTGATTTCCTTGTTCACTGAGAATGTATGTGTTTGATTAATGTGACCAAATGAGAAACAGAGCAGGGGTAAATCAATGAGCAGAGAACAGTTCATACTCCAGGACACTGTAATTGCTTAAGGACATTAGACATCTCTGACGTAAGGATATGGTGTGAATGGATATATTTCTTTGATACAAGGCATTTTAACCGCCTAGCAAATGTTTATCAGAAGTCTGTGACCCTGGATCTAACATAATTCATACTACTCACAGCAAACTTGTCATGTACTCTTGCTGGCTTGCAGCTTCATGTGAATGAATGACCCCTGGAATGAATGAGGTCAAGCTAGGAAGAGTTGTAGTCATGGGAAATCCTGGCTGGCAAAGTTACCTTTTGTCACACACATATATCGATCATAAGGATGATATTCTCCTACTGTTTTCAATTATTTCCTCTGGTTCATGTCACAATAACCAATATTGAAGTAGGCACTACCCATGCAGAAATCAATGGCAGGTAGACAGCAGTGAGAAAGGACAAGTTATTCACTCACCTATTTTTCATACACAGAAAATTATTAAAGATTTTGTTACAACCTTACGCACCTTGAGCAAGACTCTAGAAAGTTAATGGCCTGAGCAGAGGTTGATGGAGCCTGGTAGGGTGCTGAAAGCATGAGGTATTTTTACGGTCCTTAGTTCGTAGAAACGGCATGTTGGAAGTTGAAAGTAATTGGCGGCGAGCCCATCCCTCAGTGAATATTGCCGGACAGGCCCACAGCTGTACAAGTCAGATAGAGCAGCCCCTAATCGAGAGAGGTCTCCAGTAGGACAGTGCCGCTATACCTGCAATGGCGCCAACCAAAGGCTGGGCTAGGGGCGACGGACTGAAGGGACGTGTGTACACAGTGGAGTCATGAGCCAGGCATTGTGTGCAGAGCCACGCACAATAAAAATTCACAAGTTTTCATGTTCGCTGATACTGCAAATAGGTCTGTGACTGACTTCCATTGGCTGCCTCAATCGTATAAGAAACTCTGGCGTCTGAGAAACGTTTAGAGATGCAATCTTTATTACACCTCATAGCTAGGACTAACATGATCCAAAGCACAGGTAATTTACATACAGATTTTTAAGATTGTATCTGTTCATTTGTTGCCACAGGAAGTGACACGACTTTGGAAAAAATCATCTTCTCCCTCTGTGAAAACTTAGAAAAGCCAGTAATTGGCGGTTTCTTTATTTTTTCCAGAGACGCAGGTTTCTTACCTCTTGCGCTGGTTTGAAATGAGTTTGTGCTGTCGTGTAGGAGGGCAGATTTAGCGCCTCTAAAGTCCTGTGGTTGGCTCAAGATGGGGTGAAGGCGGCGTCGTTCGTGCACTTGGCAGAAAAACAGAATTCTTTTTAATTTTTTTTTAATCTGGAGAGACTCGAGGTGCTTGGGTTCTGGACTTTGGTCTCGAAGTGATCTTCTGGTCAAATCTCTGGCATGTGTGTTGGTGCTTGGGACCTGTCCTGAGACTGACTTCACATGCAAGTAGTTAGACTGTTGAGGCTGTGGTGAAGTCCTTATTGTACCGACAGTGTGATTTCAAAAGTCTTGGACTACTCATTTACTGAGGACACACTCATTCGTTTTTGGTTCACCAATCTTGACGTTTGGTATCCTTCTGGGCTTCATCATATAAGTAAGCCAAATTGGTCCTTGGTATGACCAGCAAAAGGTGTGTCCCACATATTAGATTAGATTAATACTTGTTCCATAGATCATGAATACGACACTCCGTAATGATGTGGAACGTGTCAGGTTAATAAAAGATGTCTGTACAACATATTACATTACACAAAATATTGCATGACACTAATGTTTAAGCTAGTTTTTTTTTCCTTCTCCTTCCTTAATTTATATCTAAAAATTCAGCCAGTGAGTAGAAGGAGTTGTCATCTAGAAATTCTTTTAATTTATTTTTAAATGTTGGTTGACTATCTGTCAGGCTTTTGATGCTGTTTGGTAGGTGACCAAAGACTTTTGTCGCAGCGTAATTTACCCCTTTCTGTGCCAAAGTCAGATTTAACCCTGCATAGTGAAGATCGTCCTTTCTCCTGGTGTTATAGCTATGCACACTGCTATTACTTTTGAACTGGGTAGGATTATTAACAACAAATTTCATAAGTGAATTTATATATACTGTGAGGTTACTGTGAGGATCCCTAGGTCCTTAAACAGATGTCTGCAGGACGACCGTGGGTGGGCTCCAGCAATTACACTGATTACACGTTTCTGAGCAATGAATACTTTTCTACTCAACGATGAATTATCCCACAATATGATGCCATACGAAAGCAGTCAATGAAAGTAGGCATAGTAAGCTAATTTACTGAGATTCTTGTTACCAAAATTTGCAATAACTCTAATAGCATACGTAGTTGAACTCAGACGTTTCAGCAGACCATCAACGTGTTGCTTCCAGTTTAACCTCTAATCAATGGCCAAACCTAAGAATTTTAAAAATTCTACCTTAGCTACAGACTTCTGTTCAAAGTCTATATTTATTACTGGAGTTGTGCCATTTACTGTACGGAACTGTATATGCTGTGTTTTATCAAAATTTAAAGAGAGTCCGTTTGCTGAGAACACTGAAATGTACCGTGATTTCAGGGCTCTGGTAGAGAGTAAATTGCGATACGGCTGCCTGATTCCTAGACCGTGAGATTTTGTATTTCTTCGGTGGGCACAATTGATTCACAGGTGCTGCCTTATGTCTCGCCTCTGCCGCACACATCTCACCAGCTGCAAGTTACATCGCTGCACGAAGCAAACAGGGTAACGTACTGCTACTCCAGCCTTGTTATGGCGTACAGATCTCAATCACCACTTGCTCTCAGCTGCAACTACACTCCTGGAAATGGAAAAAAGAACGCATTGACACCGGTGTGTCAGACCCACCATACTTGCTCCGGACACTCCGAGAGGGCTGTACAAGCAATGATCACACGCACGTCACAGCGGACACAACAGGAACCGCGGTGTTCCCCGTCGAATGGCGCTAGCTGCGCAGTATTTGTGCACCGCCGCCGTCAGTGTTAGCCAGTTTGCCGTGGCATACGAAGCTCCATCGCAGTCTTTAACACTGGTAGCATGCCGCGACAGCGTGGACGTGAACCGTATGTGCAGTTGACGGACTTTGAGCGAGGGCGTATAGTGGGCATGCGGGAGGCCAGGTGGACGTACCGCCGAATTGCTCAACACGTGGGGCGTGAGGTCTCCACAGTACATCGATGTTGTCGCCAGTAGTCGGCGGAAGGTGCACGTGCCCGTCGACCTGGGACCGGACCGCAGCGACGCACGGATGCACGCCAAGACCGTAGGATCCTATGCAGTGCCGTAGGGGACCGCACCGCCACTTCCGAGCAAATTAGGGACACTGTTGCTCCTGGGGTATCGGCGAGCACCATTCGCAACCGTCTCCATGAAGCTGGACCACGGTCCCGCACACCGTTAGGCCGTCTTCCGCTCACGCCCCAACATCTTGCAGCCCGCCTCCAGTGGTGTCGCGACAGGCGTGAATGGAGGGACGAATGGAGACGTGTCGTCTTCAGCGATGAGAGTCGCTTCTGCCTTGGTGCCAATGATGGTCGTATGCGTGTTTTGCGCCGTGCAGGTGAGCGCCACAATCAGGACTGCATACGACCGAGGCACATAGGGCCAACACCCGGCATCATGGTGTGGGGAGCGATCTCCTACACTGGTGATCGTCGAGGGGACACTGAATAGTGCATGGTACATCCAAACCGTCATCGAACCCATCGTTCTACCATTCCTAGACCGGCAAGGGAACTTGCTGTTCCAACAGGACAATGCACGTCCGCATGTATCCCGTGCCACCCAACGTGCTCTAGAAGGTGTAAGTCAACTACCCTGGCCAGCAAGATCTCCGGATCTGTCCCCCATTGAGCGTGTTTGGGACTGGATGAAGCGTCGTCTCACGCGGTGTGCACGTCCAACACGAACGCTGGTCCAACTGAGGCACCAGGTGGAAATGGCATGGCAAGCCGTTCCACAGGACTACATCAAGCATCTCTACGATCGTCTCCATGGGAGAATAGCAGCCTGCATTGCTGCGAAAGGTGGATATACACTGTACTAGTGCCGACATTGTGCATGCTGTGTTGCCTGTATCTATGTGCCTGTGGTTCTGTCAGTGTGATCATGTGATGTATCTGACCCCAGGAATGTGTCAATAAAGTTTCCCCTTCTTGGGACAATGAATTCACGGTGTTCTTATTTCAATTTCCAGGAGTGTATATATACTTCTGCAGACTATCAATCAAAGTCTGCTCAGTGTCAGGCCAGAGTACTTGACTCACTTCTGACACCCAGGATCCTTGTCCATTGTTCTCTTAACCTAACTTAGTTTTTTTACTGTATTCAATCAATAACTATAATTTATGTATGCTTTTCTTTAAAAAAATAAATGTTGTTAGCAAATTTTACTACATTCTCTATAATTTGATATAGTGAGCATCACGGGTTGACTTACTTTGTGGCGTCCCATGCCAGGATAACTTTCAACTTTTTCCCCAGTTTCCGGTGCTCCCATGCCAACATTTCCACATACTCCTCTTGTTGTCATATACTCGTTCTGATGTACAAAAATTGTTCTGCACCAGCCAGTAGACATGCAAGTACTTCCTCAATTTCCCCGCATTTCGGTGTATTTTCCCACAATTTATATGTATTTTCTGTCATTTTTTTGTAATTTTACCGATTTTATGTCACTTCTACTCATGTGATCATGACATCTCTTCTCGTTCCGTATTCTAAGACTGCTTGTAAATGTAGTACAGTTCCCAACAGCTAGCACAAATGCACAATTTTTCTGTTAAGGTGGCATAGTATAGTATAGTACTCCAGTCACATCGACCCTCATATTCAACAGTGCAGCGTGTGTGCTCTGTTTTCTATGTGTCTTTGTCTGTGCATGTGTTGCAGATGGCTCCCAGAACACGGTCTGCCCCCAAGTGAATCCAACTTCGAAGATAGAACTCATCTCCCGATGTAATGCGTCATAAATTCCTTTCCTATATTTAGCCCAGGTGTCAAGGTTCATTACTGCTTGTCATATTTTATCATCCAGTGATCACTCCTACATCAGTATCTTCAGCAAAGGTTTCTGCCGCTCGTATACTTATTTGCAATTGAACATCCGGTCATTTACTGTAAATGCAGTTGATGTATGGGAAGGTTGTTAACAACTTGTAAGAAGGGAGTGACACATTTAATCCACTTGGTATGTTTACAAGGTATATAGGTCCCCACAGACGTGTTGAATTCCTTAAACACCCATTCCATGTGGGATGCTTTGGATGAAATTTGGATACTAAAATATGTTCCATTTGCTTGCAATCTACAGTCTTATAATTGAACTGGCTGTAACGTTTTGCACAGCACATAGTTTTACGTATTTGGTGAAAATATCATACGGACCTACTATATATCTTACTACTCCCTTACCTGTGGGATATGGCCCGGCCGCATGAAGCAGTATCTTTTCTAGAGGTTTTTTTTAGCCATAATGGGATGTAATTCTAACTGTTTGGAGATGTTGGAATGTTTTGCTTTCTGGCAGATGATACACTTTCTTACCACCTATAGTACTCTTCGTATAAGGTTGGGTAAATAATACTATTCACCTATTTTGTCAGTGCAATTTGCAGTGCCATAATGGCCCCAAATATTGTGTATGCATAAGATAAAATCATCCACATATTCCTCTGGCAAACACATGCACCATTGTTAATGTTTGATGACAATGAACTGTTAAATTTTGTTGCTTTCGAATCTTACAGAAATGTATACCCACAAATATCTGGACATTTATTCATTGTTGGCAACCACAGGAACCACGAAAAACTGAATATAAAATTTCTGTACTTCACTTTCGTATATCACTCTTGAATGCTATGCAAACACAGGAATCTACTTGAATGATTTCTTTTATGTTGTTACCCTGATGAGACGTTTTATAATAACATGCAACCACAATTGTTTCAGAAAATACGCTTTTAAAAAGACGCCAATAACATTAGAACACTGAAAACACAAATGACAAAAGGCAGTAGAGAGATAAAGATAATGCTTCGCGTCATACTGCACAGCACTTCGATCAGTCGATCTCATGGTCACCACAGTAACTCCCCCCCCCCCCCCTCCCCCCTTTTGAAAAGAAGTAGTAGCTACAGCTAAATGGTTGATTTGTGGGATTAAAGGGACTAGACTGCTACGGTCATCGGTCCCTTTTTCCAAAAAAACTAAAACCACCCAAATAGAATAAAAAACGAATAACAGGAAAGACGACAGACGACACAGGTCAAGAAATACTCCGACAGATAACAGACAAAACAAATTAAAATCACACCGAGTGTGACGGTGGTTGGCCGCCCATAGAGAAAAAAAAGGAAAAGCCATCCACCGAGAACACAATAAAAACTCAGTTTAAAATCGGAGGCCAAAAGCCAGAATCAGCACTAAAAAACAGAAACACTCAGATTAAATGATAAAAAACCCTTGCCCGAATAAAACGCAAAACTAAGTTCACCATGGCAGAGTCATCTATTAAAAGGGCAGGGAGCGTGTCAGGCAGTGCGAACATCTGCCAGAGCACGGCCAAAAGCGGACACTCCAATAAAATGTGGACCACAGATAAAACGGAGCCGCAGCGACACAGAGGTGGGTCCTTACGGCGCAATAAGTGGCCGTGCGTCAGCCGAGTGTGCCCAATGCGCAGCCGGCAGAGGACAACAGACTCCTGGCGGGAGACCCGAATTGACGACAGCCACACAGTCGTCGTCGCCTTGATAGGGCGAAGTTTGTTGGGCATGGGCAGGTTGCGCCATTCAGTGTCCCATAAATCGGCGTAAGATTGCCCGCAAATCAATCACCGGGAGGCCAATCTCCAGAGGTGGTTTACTGGTGGCCTCTTTCGCCAGGCTGTCAACATGTTCATTGCCCGGGATACCGACATGACCGGGGGTCCACACAAAGACCACAGAGCGGCCGCAACGGGCAAGAGTATGCAGGGACTCCTGGATAGCCATCACCAGACGAGAACGAGGGAAACACTGGTCGAGAGCTCGTAAGCCGCTCAGGGAATGGCTACAGATCAAGAAGGACTCACCTGAGCAGGAGCGGATATACTCTAGGGTACGAAAGATGGCGACCAGCTCAGCAGTGTAAACGCTGCAGCCAGCCGGCAATGAACGTTGTTCAGAATGGTCCCCTAGAGTGAGCGCATAACCAACACGACCAGCAACCATCGAGCCGTCAGTGTAAACAATGCCAGAGCCCTGATACGTTGCGAGAATGGAAAGAAAGCGGCGGCGGGAGGCCTCCGGATGGACTGAGTCCTTCGAGCCCTGTGCCAATTCCAGCTGAAGGCGAGGGCGAGGCACACACCACGGGGGTGTACGCAGAGGTCCCCGGAAAGGAGGCGGAAGAGGTGAAGCCTCAAGCCTGCAGAGAAGCTCTCGGACGAGGACCGCAATTGTACATCCACCCCTGGGCCGACGTTCAGGAAGATGGACGTGTGACTGTGCAAACAGCAGACGATAGTTAGGATGCCCAGGCAAGCTGAAAACATGGGCAGCATAAGCGGCCAGCAAACGTTGGCGCCGTAACTGCAGTGGAGGGACACCCGCCTCTACAAGTATGCTGTCCACTGGGCTGGTCCGGAAAGCACCAGTGGCAAGGTGTATCCCGCTGTGGAGGATTGGGTCCAGCACCCGCAACGCAGATGGGGATGCTGAGCCATAAGCCAGGCACCCATAATCCAAACGTGACTGGATTAACGCCTGGCAGAGCCGTAACAGGGTAGATCGGTCGGCGCCCCAGCGGGTGTGGCTCCAGCAGCGCAGAGCATTTAGATGCCGCCAACACGCCTGTTTAAGCTGCCGGATATGAGGCAGCCAAGTCAACCGGGCATCGAAAACCACCCCCAAAAACCTGTGTCATTCCACCACTTCAAGAAGTTTGCCGTCAAGATAAAGCCGCGGCTCCGGGTGGACAGTATGTCGCCGGCAGAAGTGCATAACGCAGGTCTTGGCTGCCGAAAACTGGAACCCATGAGCCACAGCCCAACAGCTAAGTGAGTGGTGTGTTTGTAGTACCTCAACTTTAGGGGAGTTGATCAAGGGTGGAAGAAGGGAGCAACCAACAGAGAGCACGGAAGTATTGGTAGGAATCTCAGTCAGGTGGGCGACAATGTCTTGGCGCCGCCTGTCCACATGATAGGCTGGTGTGCTGGGAACACCCATGTACTTGGACGTGATCAATCTGTCTGCACAAGTCAGTACATCAGAAGTTGAAGGGGGTAGGAGGAGGACAGGAAAGTGCGATTCACCCCTGATGCCTGATGCAGAGAGTAGGTGAGCGTGGCCACTGCCTGTTGTGCTCCTGCCAACAGCGGGCAATTGCTTTCACACTCGGTTGTCGAATTGTCGACGAAAGAAAGTTTAAGTCGCTAAATGTAGGGTCATCACGAATCAAAACATGTGTTCCAGATTTCATATCTTTGAAAATGAAAGAATGATGTTTTCATGGCGTTGTCAGTTATGTGCCCAAAGTTCTTGTAGGAGAAACTCAAATTTTTTGTAAGAAGACTGTGTGGTTAGAGGATGGTTGAGCTGTAGGGAGTGTTGCTATTGTAAAATCATTAGGAATACGCAGTTGTTCGTGAAGTAGCAACTGCACTAGTGAGCAAGACAAGTCTCCTTTATTACCGCCCGCAGGCTGAGCAGAGCCCATTATAATGAACTGATCCAAGCATCTTTGTGGAGCACAAGAAGCGATTTCGGGGAATGGTGCATGAGTTCCACTGTGCCATTACTGGCAGAGTTATAGCTTGTGGTACGAATGTGCTGACTGTGCCAAAAGTTAAGTAGCTCGATGAACATACAGTCCTCAAGCTGATGGCCTCAGTCTATGATGATTGTATGAGGAAATCCGTAGCGAGAAAACCAGGCGGCCAAATGTACCTTGGGAAGGGATTCAGCAGACGGCCACCAGCTACAGTCATACCGAATATCATATCGTTTTCATATGTCTACCGGCAAACAAGATAAATGAAACGATGAAGATGTGCCGTGAGGGATGAAATGTTGTATGAATGCATCCATCAGATGGTCTTCTGCAGTTTTTGCCCAGTTCACCATTGTTGCCCTGGCGATGTCCGCCCCCAGTGGCTTGAGTGGTTAGCACAACAGAATGTCAATCCTAAGAACCCAGGTTCGATTCCCGGCTGGTTCAGAGATTTTCTGCGGTCGGGGACTCGGTGTTGTGTTGTCCTAATTACCATCATTTCATCCCCATCGACTCTCAAGTGGATGAAGTGGCATCAACTCAAAAGACATGCACCCGGCGAATGGTCTACCCGACGAGAGGCCTTAGACGATATTTACATTTTTTACTGGAAGTTTTACTGGAAAGACAGTCTGTTACAGTGATGTCCTTGACCTTGATGTGGCGCATTTCTGTAGTAAAATGAGCGACGAATTCGCTATGGCAGCGCTGATAGAAAGCCCCGAAGCTGAAATCGTTATAGGTACGGAAAGCTGGCTGAAGCCAGAGATAAATTCTGCTGAAATTTTTACAAAGGCACAGACGGTGTTTAGAAAGGATAGATTGCATGCAACCGGTGGTGGCGTGTTTGTCACTGTTAGTAGTAGTTTATCCTCTAGTGAAATAGAAGTGGATACTTCCTGTGAATTATTATGGGTGGAGGTTATACTCAACAACCGATCTAGGTTAATAATTGGCTCCTTTTACTGACCTCCCGACTCAGCAGCATTAGTGGCAGAACAACTGAGAGAAAATCTGGAATACATTTCACATAGATTTCCTCAGCATGTTATAGTCTTAGGTGGAGATTTCAATTTACCAGATATAGACCGGGACACTCAGATGTTTAGGACGGGTGATACGGACAGAGCATCGAGCGACATTATACTGAGTGCACTATCCGAAAATTACCTCGAACAATTGAACAGAAAATCGACTCATGGAGATAACATCTTGGACCTACTGATAACAAACAGACCCAAACTTTTCTACTCTGTAAGCACAGAGCAGGGAATCAGTTATCATAAGGCCGTTGCAGCATCCCTGAAAATGGAAGTAAATAGGAATATAAAAAGGGGAGGAAGGTTTATCTGTTTAGCAAGAGTAATAGGAGGCAGATTTCAGACTACCTAACAGATCAAAATGAAAATTTCTGTTCCGACACTGACAATGTTGCGTGTTTATGGAAAAAGTTCAAGGCAATCGTTGATTGCGTTTCAGACAGGTATGTGCCGAGTAAAACTGTGAGGAACGGGAAAAACCCACAGTGGCTCAATAACAAAGTTAGGAAACTACTGCGAAAGCAAAGAGAGCTTCACTTCAAGTTTAAACGCAGCCAAAACCTCTCAGACAAACAGAAGCTAAACGTCTCAAAGTTAGCGTAAGGAGGGCTATGGGTTAAGCGTTCAGTGAATTCGAAAGTAAAATTCTATGCACCGACTTGACAAATAATCCTAGAAAGTTCTGGTCTTACGTTAAATCAGTAAGTGGATCGAAACAGCATATCCAGACACCCTGGGATGATGATGCATTGAAACAGAGGATGACAAGCGTAAAGCTGAAATACTAAACACCTTTTTCCAAAGCTGTTCCACAGAGGAAGACCTCACTGCAGTTCCTTCTCTAAATCCTCGCGCGAAAAAAAAGTGGCTGACATCGAAATAAGTGTCCAAGGAATAGAAAAGCAACTGAAATCACTCAACAGAGGAAATTCCACTGGATCTGGCGGAATACCAATTCGATTCTACACAGAGTACGCGAAAGAACTTGCCCCCCTCTTAACAGCCGTGTACCGCAAGTCTCTATAGGAACGGAAGGTTCCAAATGATTGGAAAAGAGCACAGGTAGTTCCAGTTTTCAAGAAAGGTCGTCGAGCAGATGTGCAAAACTATAGGCCCTTATCTCAGACATCGATCTGTTGTAGAATTTTAGAACATGTTTTTTGCTCGCGTATCATATCATTTCTGGAAACCCAGCATCTACTCTGTAGGAATCAACATGGATTCCGGAAACAGAGATTGTTTGAGACCCAATTCGCTTTATTTTCTCATGAGACCCAGAAAATATTAGATACAGGCTCCCAGGTAGATGCCATTTTCCTTGACTTCCGGAAGGCGTTCGATAGAGTTCCGCACTGTCGCCTGATAAACAAAGTAAGAGCCTACCGAATATCAGACCAGCTGTGTGGCTGGATTGAAGAGTTTTTAGCAAACAGAACACAGCATGTTGTTCTCAATGGAGAGACGTCTACAGACGTTAAAGTAACATCTGGCGTACCACAGGGGAGTGTTATGGGACCATTGCTTTTCACAATATATATAAAGGACCTAGTAGATAGCGTCGGAAGTTCCATGCGGCTTTTCTCGGATGATGCTGTATTACACAGAGAAGTTGCAGCATTAGAAAATTGCAGCGAAATGCAGGTAGATCTGCAGCGGATAGGCACTTGCTGCAGGGATTGGCAACTGACCCTTAACATAGACAAATGTAATGTATTGCGAATACATAGAAAGAAGGATCCTTTATTGTATGATTATATGATAGCGGAACAAACGCTGGTAGCAGTTACTTCTGTAAAATATCTGGGAGTATGGGTGCGGAACGATTTAAAGTGCAATGATCATATAAAATTAATTGTTGGTAAGGCGGGTCCCAGGTTCAGATTCATTAGGAGAGTCCTTAGAAAATGTAGTCCATCAACAAAGGAGGTGGCTTACAAAACACTCGTTCGAACTATACTTGAGTATTGCTCATCAGTGTGGGATCCGTACCAGGTCGGGTTGACAGAGGAGATAGAGAAGATCCAGAGAAGAGCGGCGCGTTTCATCACATGGTTATTTGGTAAGCGTGATAGCGTTACGGAGATGTTTAGCAAAGTCAAGTGGCAGACTCTGCAAGAGAGGCGCTCTGCATCGCGGTGTAGCTTGCTGTCCAGATTTCGAGAGGGTGCGTTTCTGGATGAGGTATCGAATATTTGGCTTCCCCCTATTTATACCTCCCGAGGAGATAACGAATGTAAAATTAGAGAGATTCGAGAGCGCACAGAGGCTTTCCGGCAGTCGTTCTTCCCGCGAACCATACGCGAGTGGAACAGGAAAGGGAGGTAATGACAGTGGCGCGTAAAGTGCCGTCCGCCACACACCGTTGGGTGACTTGCGGAGTATAAATGTAGATGTAGATGTAGACGTGGTGAAACAAGTTCAGTTGAGATGGAAATGTTTGACAGCCTGGTACATAACCAGCAGCTCCCTATCAGTAGTGCTTCGTCTAGTCTGCACCTCTGTTAGCTGCCTAGAGAAAACAATGCCAAGGGTTGCCTAGATCCAAGTATTTTTTTACTGCAAAGCCATACGTACTGCTACATGGGTGGTGCTAGTGAAAAGTCCGACAGGGGCACTAAATTTCGGGCACCACATTTTGGATATATAAGCAGTGTTAAATTTGTCAGTGATGTCTTCATGTCTTCAAATGCTTTAGATGATTCCGCAAAGCGCACGATTTTGCTGTTGTTGGAAGTATTTTTCCAGAGAGAAGCAGATCAAGAGGCTGTTACAGATCTGCAGTGTGCAGTAAATGACGGCTTTCAAAATTTACTGTGCGAATAAAACGTCGAAGGTCCGTGTATATGGTAGGAAGTGGCGTATTTTGAATGGCTAAAATTTGATCATGTGCCAATCCAGAGGAGGAGACCTTGTATCCCAAAAAAAAAAAAAAATACTCGTTTTCACAAACACACACTTCTCTGCATTGAGGATAATTGCAAAGTCTTGGAAGAATTGGCACAAATGTCGCAAATGTCTTTGCAAGGATTTGGAAAATATCAATATATGATCAAGATAGCGAAAAACAAAATGGAGATCATGAAAGAGCAAAAAATTATAACGAAATAGTCCAAATGGCGTTATAAGTGCCATTTTCTTTATGTCCTCCTTAATCATCGGAATCTGTGAGAATGTTATTCAACAATCAACGACACTGAAAATAGACACCCCCTTGACAGCACAGTTAAAGCCAGCTATGTTAGGTACTGGATGGCGATATGGTGTTGTGCGAGCGTTCAGTGCTACGTAGTTGCTACGTAATCTCCATGTAACATTTTTATTTTTCGCCGAGTTGAGTGGAAAGATCCAATCGCTGTCTGTGGCTGACACGATGCCTTCAGATGACATTCTATTCAGCTCCCTCACTTCTGCAACAAATTTCTCTGGAGGTGGACGACATGCTTGACAAAAAGCAGGATCTATAGATAAGGTTTTGATATGATGCTGAGCGGTGTGGCAGCATTGTTGTTTTTCTTTGAATAGGTACGTCAGTACAGGGAATTCATTCAACAACTGGGTGCGAGTGGCATCACTGTAAATGGCACGCAGTTCACACGTCACGATTACTGTAGCAGAAGAGATGAATAGCTTCTCATGTGCTACGCAAGGGTGTGGTCTGCATTTGTTGAAGTACTAGCTTCAAGGATCCAAAGTACAAGCCACAGAAAATTTCATATGGGCCATGAACGTGCCTCATGCACTCATTGTTAGCTGGCGCAGGCGCTGTGACAGGTTAAGAAGCGGTCAGTCTTAGTACTGACCACGAAGCCGTTGACTAGGTATGGTATCACTTTGAAGCCGTTGACTAGGTATGGTATCACTCCTAAGATAGGGCCACTGGCATCAGCCGTGACAAACCTCGAAGTAGGTGAAAAATTAGGACAAAAGTTCGACGATTTCTCCTGTTCAACATACAACTGATGTGTATTGTTTGCCACAGTCGAGCTATGACAGGTAGCCAGTGTTGGCTCAGAACACTGTTGCAATCGAAAAACGCTAATCTCAGAATCCGAACTGACCAAAAAATTGCAACCAGAGTTTCTTTCTTTAACAAACAAGCTGCTGAAATGTTGCGACTGTGAATACAGTTCACGGTGTGAGGTGCAATCAAATGAAACCTGGTCACTAGTGCAAAGTAAAAATGTAGTTATACACAGTACACATACTCAAAAACAGTTGCCAAAACTGTTGGCACATTTGTCCAATTGCGACACTGGCTGGTCGCTTCCATCCTTGAAGAAGCTAGTAGGCTGCTGTTAGATTCAGGCCTGAACCCAGGCACACATTTCGGCGGTGAACATGCTAATACCCAGTAACCGATTGATCTCGTCCACGGTGATTCTGTGGTTGTCCAAGACTAAAGCATTCACTTCCACAACCATTTCCGTGTGATGACATGATGCACCTGTCCAGGACGAGCATTATCTTCCAGTATCTTGCGCCCATCAAGGAATCTTTTGCGCCGTTCCACAACACTTGAAAGACTCAGACTGTACTCACTGTACACAGCCTTCATCCATCAATACATTTCATGGCCTCCAAATGCCTCCACTGCCAAAAATCGAATCACTCTTCGTTGTTCCTGCTTACTCACTTGCAGGTTCAGTACTGGACGATAATGTGTGTGACCACCTTCTCTTCGGCATGAAACCACACTGCTGCTATGCACCATCCAATGGTGCACATGTGTCAGTCTCTCTACCAATAGATGACACCACCATTTCCACAGTTATCTGGTTCCTCCTTACCTATAAGGTTCACTGCACTGACCAGGTTTCACTTGAATTTCATAACGGTTGTGGTTGCCGCAATGCCTGTTCCTTCAGACATGCATACATATCTGGAGGAACATTGCGTGGTACTTTTAAATCGCGCAGGCACTGAAGTGTTATATTTATCTGCCAACATCAGGCAAGTGTTGTAGAATTAAAATTTCTGCCCTGTATGGGAATACACAGTATGGATGTACAAGTGCAGATTGTAGACACAGTATTGATGACATATGGAAGTTTAGGTCTGGTTGTGAATCATACTTAGATGGTAAGGCAACCACTCCTGACAAGTGGAAAATCCCGGTTTGAGTCCCAGTGCAGCACAAATTTTCATTGTTGTCATTCCATTAAGTGACTGATGGCTGTCCATATTCACAACTGCAAATACATTCCATGTATTTTGTAATGGCTGTAGTTGCCGCAGTGCCTGTTACATCAAACATGCATGCATCTGTAGGAGCACTGCATTGTACTTCTGATCAACATGGGCACTGCAATGTTGCATTTAAAAACAGTCTGCACTGTATTATTTCCTCCAATAAGTTCCACAGCATACAAAAAGAGCTCTCTTTTGTAACTTTCTGCAGTTCATTAGACAACCACAAAATATAATATAGTAACACAGCACTTGGTCGATCAGTTATGTGTTTTGAGCTATTGTCATGGTGGTTAGTTATCATTTTCTTATGTTTTATTATATCTGTCAGTTAACGTTTTCAGATCCATGGGTTGTAGTTAGAGTTTTATAGTTTCCTGATATTTTGTTTTTTCAATTTCTCAGCTTCATATGGTAGCTCACTTTGCTCAAATCCTTATACATGAAAGAACAATTGAAAAAGTTGTGTATGATATGTTCATCAAGTCTTTAACTGGGCAGTCTTAGAAATTTATTTCCCTTTTCTACTAACTTCTTTTCACTTGTTATGAAAGAATCACATAAACATTATGCTTCTTTTTTTAATGTCATATGTTATGTAGGATTTGTGCACTGTGAGTAAGATGTCACATTCAGCTAAGTCTATGAGAGATTTTGTATATATTGCAGCTACATCTTCAGCATTATATTTTTGTACATATTGAATGTTTTCTATCCTTTTTATGTTGGGGGAAAAGCAATTACTTTTGTTAATAAAAATACAACTTTTTAAAGACCACAATTTATTTTTGAGCAGTATAGTAGAAACAATGAAATTTTATTTTTACACATTCCAATAAAAATCCTTAAATTATTTGTGGGAAATCAACACAGTTGTCACTGTAGACTGTAAGAGAGATATTGATAAAATATATTGATACAGCTAATATCTAATGAAAAATAAAAATCCTAGTTAAACATTTAAATCATATTTTGAATGGAAGTGCCATGTTACAGTACCAAACAGAAATTAATAGTTTGGTGTAGAATAATTAAAATTTTGCAAAAATAAAATAAAAACCTTGAATTATGAATAAATTATGCTGAATAGATAACATTAACTGAGACACCTAATTTTCATATTTTTTTACTAACATCAAATCTGTTTTTTGATCCAGAGGTACCATAAAACATAAACTGTAAATGTGCAGATGGACATACTTCTCTGTCATTTTCAGAAATGATCATTTTGTTCTGCTCAGTTTACATCACCTGCACCACAATCATTCTTTATAATATGAAGCATATTTGAAAAGTAAGTATGGTTTACTTATATTTAAAAACCATCTAACAAAGTTAGATGAATGCAGCACAAACTAATGATTGCTTATAAAACCACAGAAGTGATTATTTTGATTCATTAATTGTTTTGCTGTGAGAGAAATCAACTAAAATGGCATCAAGAATCGTTGCTGCCAGTAGGAGCAAAGTTGGTACTGTAATTTGATTTTTTGTGTTGAAAAGGAACAACTATAATTATTGTAACTCATCACAAGTTAGTTTTGAACTTACGTAAAGAATGGTGGTAATAGTTGGAACAAACCTAAGAAAATAAAAAGGAGTGTTTGTAAATGGAATGAGCTGAAGAACAAACTTTTTCAGTAACAGAGAGAAATATATTTCCTCCTATGGAAAAGTGATACATTGAAAGAAGCTGTCTACAATTTGCTAAATGTTTGAAGATGTGCAAATAAGATTTGTTTGCTGGTGCATATGTTCCTTCCATGTAACACAGATATTACAATAGTAGAAAAGGAAACACATCACAGCAACAACTGACTGAACTCATGGAGAACAGAGAAAAATATTTAATCAAAATTTTTTGAGTGACACCTAAGACTTTTAAAGATTTTTAATAATTTAAATAAACTGTTTATCAAACAGAGTGTTAGCAATAAAAAGTCTCAAGCAGGAGCTGCATGTTCAGTTTTATGTATATATCAATGTAAAATGTGCAGTGACATAAAAACAATTATTTCCTAGAAATGCAGAAAATTCCCAGAGCTGTTTCTTACAGCAGAATACCCCCACCATATCTACCCCTCCTCCGAAGGCAATAAGTTAAAAAGTCTACATAGAACAACATTATGTTCCTTGTACAGTTCATACCTTCTATATGTCATACGCAAAAATACCTCAGGAGTCACTCTGATGAGCACAATACTAACTGAAAGGGTAGCAACACCTTCATTAATACCTAGAAGTGCTTCTCAATGGAAGTTATTCTTAAATACCAATAATACTTTGGGAATAGCCTGGTAAATAAAATTTACAGTCTTAAAGTAAGATTCCACACAAGCCGATAAAGGATTCAGAAATCAATGTGACCACTAGTAAAGGCATTTTCAGGACTAATCAAGGTTCAGAATCACATTCAAAATTCATTACTGCTAGACTACTGTGAGAAACAGTGAAAAAATCAGCCAATTACTGGTCTTATATATTAATACAGATTATTCTGATAAACCAATAAATACTAACATCAATGGGTAAAAATAAAGGTAGCTGCTATTTTCCATACCACAACGTTGCTACTATATCAAATTACAATCAGATAGTACAGTAGTCTCACTTGTATGAATGACAATATATGCTGGGACTATGGGAAATGAGAAGGCTGACCAACTGGCAAAGAATGCTGCATAACCTCTAATGTTATTGCTAGAAACTTTGTTCTCACATTTTATAAATTTTACAAGTCTCATAATTCTCAGAATTCATAAAACTGCTTCTTACCTCACACTAGTTTCAATTGCGATTGTATGTTATTCCACTAAACCAGTTAGATAGAGCTGATGTGTAATGCAAAATGCTCATGTACCATCTAAAATAAATGGTTTAAAGAAACATTTCCATTGGCAACTTTCTGACCATTCTTCCTATACCTCCATGCCATCAGCAACATTTCTTGCACATGTCTTAGTGGGAAAGGCCTGAAGACAACGAGGAACTAGAGAACACCACTTTCAATTAGTTCAATTCCTAGATGGAGAAGTTCTATGCAGAAGGGTTAAAAAACTTCGTGCCACATTACAAAAAGTGCTTGCAAATGAATGGCAATTATTTGTAAAAGTGAATTAGGTTTACTGGGTACTATAACCTACAACAAAAACTTCCTATAATGAGTATATACTTCTTTATGGTCAAATGGATCTTACTTTTTCAATATGCCTCATATTATCAAGAGGAGTGTTCTTACTGCAAGACTAAGACTCTGCTCCCTCTCCAGTGTTATTGTGTTAATGAACTGGAAGCTTGTGTATTTAAAAGCTTATTCAGTTACTGATTATTGTTAATTTGTGGATGTATATATGCACAACAAAAACATTATTAACACTCCAAATTTTTAAAGTTCAAACTGGTTGTGGTTTGTCAAGCTGGTAAGGAAAACTTTTTCTGGAGTAGCAGGAGGATCTGAAAAACACAACGCATTTATTTTTCAACATACTGAAGCAGCAGCTTTCTTGAAAGCATAGTTTAAGGTTTCAGTACCTAGAAATTACAAAAACCTGATTATCATTATATTTTATATCCTGTAGAGTTAAGGCACACAAACCATGCAAACTTGTTTCATCACATTTCATAAAAAAAAAATACAGTTGACCCTTTCATAGCAAGCATAATTCATTCCAGAATCTTACACATAGACTAAAACACTCATTAAGCAAAAAAAATTATCCCATATCAATTAATGTAAAATATTATCAAGTGTACCATGCAGAAAAAGTACTAAAAGTTTTACATTATTCATGCTATTTATTCAGAGGAAATTACACATACTGGTATTGTATTATGTACTTTATTAATCATAATACATAACTAAATCTTTTTTATTAGGAACCTATCTATAGTCATTTGTTTCTCCTAATGCTTCAACACCTAGCAAAACTGCAACACAGTGCGCTCATCAAATAAATTTGTAGCACGCTTAGCCACTGCTTCATTGGAGTGATGATTTTAAATGTGCAGTGTAACCAATTCCCATGCTTTCAGCATTTCTCTTATTGAGCCAGAAGATTGCTGCCTTGCTATTCCCACCTCCTTCTCCTTCTCTGAAGAACTCCTCTCCACAACTTCCTGCTCATAAACACATTGCAACTTCATAAGCTCTTCAGTGGTCATATCTTGGCAGCGATCCTCCACAAGCTCATCATATCATTTTCATCCACTTCTAATCCCATGCTCCTGGCCAAAGACACAATCTCATTGACAACAGGCTCCATAGGTAATGACTCAAATGCCTCAGAGTCACACCTGACAACCCGTTCCAGCCAAAGTTTCTTCCAAGCAGAAGTAAGAGTTCTCTTGGTAGGCTGGAGTAATGGAGTGGTGTTGGGAGACAGAAATTTGATCATGATGAATTGAAATTCTTCAAGGAGCTGGTCTTGTAGGCCTGGGGAATTGGTGGGAGTGTTGTCCATAATGAGCAAGACATGGACTGGCAGATTAATCTCAAGCAAATACTATTTCACTGAAGAACTAAACAGTATTTTCACCCAATTATGAAAAAGATCATGTTTCACCCAATCCTTGTTGTTGGATCTCCACATCACATTTAACCTGCTCTTCTGGACCTTACACTTCTTGAAGGCTCGTGGAGTTTCTGAATGATAAACAAACAGCAGTTTAACTTTCAAATCGCCACTTGCATTGACACTGAACAGCAGTGTGAGACAGTCTTTCTTTCACCTGTGACTTGGCAATGCATTCTTCTCTGCTGTTATAAAGGTACACTTCAGCACCTTTTTCCAGAATAGACCCACCTCGTCACAATTAAAGACCTATTAAAGACCCTCAGAATCTACAAACATATTGAAGTTGTTGATGAAGTTCCCTCTGTCTTTCTGTCAGATCTGGCCACTTTACCGTGCCTCACAATGCTGTGGATGCCAGTTCTTCTCTTAAACTTCTTGTACCACCCATGACTTCCCTTAAACACATCTTTGGCTGTTTATGATCCTGGTTTCTTTTTAACTAGATCGTCAAAAATCATTCTCGACTTATCAAAAACGGTGTTCTTATTCATAGCGTCAAATTGAAAAATTGATTTTTATTTACCTATATACGGAGCTACCTTTTGATGTTCTCTAGAATACAAAATTCTTGTTTAGGTACTCTTTTACTCCCTTTGAAGCATCTATCTCCATAATTTTGTCCTTGTTCTGGAGGATAGAGCAAATAGTTTCTGTAGACCGATTGTGTGTGCATGCTGAATCAGCAATGCTCACACCACATTTGTGTTTTTAAATTATTTTATGTTTCATTTCTAGTGCATTTCCTTCAGATATAGTACTCTTGTTGTGGTTTTATCTTTGGGGACACTTCTATTAAGGTCATTAAAATCTGCACCAAAAAAAAAGAAATACTCTGTGAACACAAGTTTAGAAATATGTGTAATCATGAGGTGTACTAACATGGGAGTGAAAAAGTTCTAAACCCAGACAGCAGTATGTACTGAAGACATTGGTCATATGCTGCTGCCAACAATGGAAGGTGTTCATATTATTGAATTTTTCGCCCGTGCACACGAATGGCTGGTGATATTCAAAACTGTTTTCACTTGTTATGAAACATCACTCATTTAAGTGAAGCATCTTTTAAAATTTGTGTTGCACATTATACGAATTGCATGTTATTGGAGGTGCTCATTATGTGAGGTTTCAATGTAATAACACATTTTTATATGTTACTGATGTATGAAAATCATGAAGGGCTAAGTTACTTACTCATGTCAAACCATTTTGCAGAGTACCCAGAATCTTGTCTAGCTGCCAGTACTGCTTCCCGTATTGCAAATAAAGCACTAATACTCATGCAGAAGGGTGGTTCACCAGTTGCTATAAATTAAATAAAAGTAAGTAAGATATTCATTTTAAATTAACAGTAACTCTTTGAACGTAAACTGACCTTTTGAACGAAGAACTCCGACAGGATTAGGAGCATTTTTCCTCAGCTCTATTCTGAAGTCAATAGGGATATCTTTGGCTCCAGGAGGTTTGTAGTTCTTAGAACAAACAAAATTGTGCTATTAATAACACTCAGAATATATTTTTCCCATAAATGACACAAAAAGATAATTATTTTACAGTTGGAAATAAAAACTGAAAAATTGACAATAGCTATCTGAGCAGTTTTTCAAATATTCACATATGTCATTACAACTATTGAAATGTCAGATATGTTCTAAATGCAACCTATTTTCTAGCTTTCCTGCCTATAAATTGAAGCCTGCTGTTTATTTTACCCACAATTCAGCTTTACAGAAGTCTAGAAATGCTGAATCCATTCTTTTGCAGGCATTTAGAACATTTACAAAATAGGTTGAATTTAGAACATTTGTAAATTCAGTATTCAAATGCTACTGGGATGTGTTATATCTGTTCCATCAAGTTAACAATGAACATCGAGGGAATACAAAGAAAGGCAGAAGAAATAGTCTCAGAAGTACTTGACTGTCAAGATATATTAACAGAAATACTTAAACGTCATAACTGGGGAACACTCAAGGAGAGACTCAATGTATATCATGAAAAATTGATTAGAGATCCAAGAAACAATTTTGGAGTAGATATTACAAACATTTTTCAGCCTCAAATGTGTCAGCCTTGCAGGGATCATGAAGATGAAATTAGACTAATCACAGTTTGTGTACAAGTGTACCAAGCAATCATCATAAAGACACTCCATCTGTGGATCAACAATAAAAAAGTATTATCTGCAATGATTCACAATGAGTATATGTAGATGTGATTTCTGCAGTAAACATAATTCCTTGAAACTTCCTGACAGATTAAAACTGTGTGCCGGACCGAGACTCGAACTCAAGACCTCTGCCTTTCATGGTCAAGTGCTTTATCAACTGAACTATCCATGACCCATCCTCACAATTTTACTTCCACCAGTACCTTACCTCCTACCTTCCAAACTTCACAGAAGTTCTGTGAACTTAGCAGGACTAGCACTACTGGAAGAAAGGATACTGTGGAGACATGGCTTAGCCACACACTGGGGCTGCAGACTGAAAATTTCATTCTGGTAATATAATCCCCCCATGTGTCAGATATCTGCCTTCTGTGAGCAAGTACTGTGACTTGCAGTAACCAGTCTGTCTCACTGAATGAATAACAGATTTATATTACCAGATAATTCTCCCTAATGTCCACAAACTCTAAAAAAATGAGAATGAATGCAGTGAAAACTTCAGATTCATCCAAGTACCAAGGCAGTTACTGAGATGGAATACATACTGTGTTGGTTATATGAGGTAAACCTGAATACTCTACTAGAACACAGAAGGGTAATGTGCTAGCACTTGGACTACTAAAGAATGCCTCATTGACTGACTCATAGTTTATGTTAGAGTTACAAACAAGACTTCTGCTGTAGTGGACATTTAAAAATGTGATCAGATATTGCTTTCATGCATTGATTACAGTAAGACTACACCTTGTTGAAGCTATTATTGTAATTTATCATTTGTTTCTCTTTTGATCTTTCCATATATTATTTGATTGATATCCTCGAAATAAATATTTCAGCATTCACACTGGATTCCATGGAGCAGATAATTTTGTTTGAGGTAGGTCATTACATTTTATAAATTATTGATACAAATTTGAGTGATACAGGACAGTATTTCAAAGTATTTTGTGAAGACACAGATAAACCTGACATATTATGGTCAATTTTGGTCACTGTTGAATAGAGATACAAATTTCTTTTCATATAATAATGAGAAAGAAGGAAAATTTGATTTAATTTCTTGCTATGTTACTGCTTTGGTTGCATAGCAGTTCACTAAATAAAATAAAATTTTATGATAAAAGCACTCTACATTAAGAATTTGAAACATACCCAGGTTCTGTTTGTCAATGCCTTCCCAGTATTATCATCATAAACCATGAATTCCTTTAACCAGTAGCCAAGACCCATCACAAAGGCTCCTTCTACTTGGCCTACATCAATCTCTGGGCTGAGGCTCTCTCCAGCATCTTCCAGTATATCTACACGTAGTATCTGAAACATTTCTATTATAGTCCCTTTCCTCTCTACTTGAGAATTTGTATATTGAGCATTTATGACTATTATTTTTGTTTTACATAGAAGGTATACAAAACAAGTATCAGTAATTTTACAGATTCGTTCTTGACATCAAAACATTACAAAACAATCACATGACCATGGGTCCGGAAATCCTTTGTTAAGGAGGTATGAAAGGAATTCCCTGTATCGACTTCTGGGTATCCAATTTACCTAAGATGTGCATTTTACTCACTTTGTTAATTATATTTGCCCATAGCATGTTTTTGTTATGTATGATGGTTGTTTGTTCTTTTTTATAGTAAGTTCCATCACAACATTTCACAATGATGTAGAATAATCAGTGTCTGAAATGATGTATATTCACAACTTATGCAGCCTAGTTGATGGAAATGCAGGCAAACCACATCAACTTTTTATGCAGAAAGTTATGCTTGGAGGCAGTTACCATCTGCAAGTGTATTTGTATAACGCCACAAACACTTGTGAGAGTGGCTCATTTGAGAAGAGTTTCAGGTGGTGGGTAACCATTCATTGTACAAATGCCCAAGTTCAAAGAATGGGTTATTTGTACTGCAGCTGAAACTCTATCAACTAGCACAAGGGGAATTGCAAATAGGGAAAGTGTTACTCACATGACAATCTGGAACATTCTACAAGAACATATTTGGTAACTGTATCACTTTCAGTAAGTGCAAGGATTAAATGAGGCAGACTTTCAGCCAAGAATAACTTTTTATCAATGCATGTTGTAGCAGTGTGCTGTGTTTCTTCATTGCTTAGCATGTACCTTATCCACTAATGAGTCTGGCTTTTCACTTGATGGGATCTTTAAATCTTAAATAACTTTTGAAATTTATGTGTTGCCAGGAGCTTTCATGAGAGAAATGTAACTGATGGAGAATTCTGTATATGTTTGGAATAGTCAATGGAATATAAAGCAAGATATAACTTTGATTCACTCAATGAAGAATATGTATTTGAAAGCTACTGCATAGAATTAGAGCAAAATACTGTAATTACATCTGTATATGGAATTTGAGGTGCAGAAATAATCAAAATGTTTTTGTAAAAGTAGCAGTGCATATTACAGGAACTTAAGAAACGCCAAGAAATGCATCATAATAGCTGCTGATTTCAACATGTATTTAGGTCATGAAACCAACAGCTCAACAAAATTCAATGACATAATTTAAAAATTGGGTTTCAGTGCTAATATTAGTGATTTTACCTAACAATCAAGAACTCAGCAACATGTACACATAAAACTTCAACCAAGTATACTAATAATGAGGCTAAAAACTTTTGTTTGGATATAAAACATTCTGGAAACTGTTATCTGTTTATGAAATTACCTAAAATCATAAAACCTTGTTCAAAAAAATATACACCAAATGACAGTTGAGCAAAAAGGATACATACTTACTCCATTACACAGGGATAAAAAAAAATTCTGTGGCATAAGTATATGGAGTCTATTTAGATCACATGATGGTGAAGCACTTAGCCTATAACTTATTTTGTTTGAATAGGCTTTGGTTCTCATGATAAACTCTTCTGTAAAAAATACACATTTTTTACTAATCTACCATCATCAATGAGTCTGTTTCAAAGTAATGTAACTGTAGTATTATGATCTCTGACTCAATATGGCTAAGTGATGTGACAAGAACAGAGCCAAGACACCACCTTGGTGAATGCTGCTTTTGTGCTCTGAATGTAAAAGGTATGAATCAATACAAAAAGTGCTCTTTGGCCTACCCAAATGTACAATCCGCTAATCCACCAATCTTGCATACTGGCGTTTACTTCCTTACCAGACAGTTACTGTGATGTCAAAATGTTAGATGGAGTAAAAGCAATAGTGCATGTGAATTCGAAGAATGCACTCCTATACTGCAGGGCTTTCCTCAGGGTGAGCTAAATGACTTGATTTGAGTTTTAATATTATCTAAGAAATAAGCTGAGCTTCTTGCATCAAGACTAAAAGAAACACATTGCCTTCAGCCTGTCATATCATTAAACTAGAGAGAATGACTTCTTCCATATTTTAGTGAGACAAATGATATTGTATATTGTAGTGTTATTTCTGGGCTTTTAAATGTAATGGTTCTTCCAGCATACCTGGCAGCTGAAAATGAACCTGACAGTAGGAAATGATAACATCATTTATGAGCAACTGGTCAGCAGAGGAAAAAATTATTCTTCTGCCACTAAATACTAAACTTTCACTTATAAAACACTCTGTTCAAGTTTTAGATAGGAAAGGCGATTGCTTCAAATATATACATCAATCATTTCCGGGTCTCAGTATAGGAATGTTAAAAGCAGGAACTTTTGATCGACCACAAATCTGCACTCTTATAAACAATTATATTTCCACAAACCATAAGATTAAAGTTGAATTGGAAGCATGGACAACCTTTGTATCAGTTGTTAAAAATTTTTTGAGGAGTCACAGAACTGAAGAAATATCTGAAATAGCAGACAAAATGCTCTAGAATTTCCAAAAACTAGGAGTTAACATGAGTGTCAAATTACATTCTTTGCACAGACAGTCAGATAAATTTCCTGACAACTTGGGCAATTACAGCAAAGGATAAAGGTAATGGTTCAACCAGGGCATAAAGATTATAGAGGGAAGATATGAAGGCCATTTGAATTGCCATATGATGGCAGACCACTGCTGGAACTTGCAGAGGGACTGTCTGTACAAAAAACACTGAAGAAAATCCCATACAGAACATTTTTCTTACTTCTCATTTATACGTTTTTGTTGTTATGATTAATTTCATTATTCTTTGTACCATTTGTAGCACTTTCTTCATTTGAAATCATCTAATAACTTTAAAATCAATGTTTTAAAAAATATTCTCCTCTTTTTTTACAATTTATTTCCAGTATAAGTGGATTGCCTTTATCTCAAAAAGTAGAGTCAATTAACAAAAAATCAGTATTTTTGCATCCAGAAGGGCAAAATTACCTGAAATTGATTAGTAAATCCCATGCCACATTATCAGCATTACCCTGTGTTGTAGATTAAATAAGATGCAGTCAACTGTGGAACATAGTTTTCAAGTTCTAAAAATGTTTCTTAATTCCTGGGAAACTTTCTGCACATTTTAATGAAACTTTCTCTCTTACCATTTATCATAAAGTAGATTACTGAAGTAACAAAACATCTATGGTTAGACAAAGACAGCTACACAGGAAATTAAAACATAAAAGTAATCCTATCTTTGTTACCCATACAAAAAAACACAAAAATTTTGTAAAAAAATTGTAAAGGCAGCAAAACAATTGGTGTGCTTAGATTTATTTTGCCAAGTGTGAACAAATCGAAGCCACTGTGCCTAGTGATCAAACTGAAAGAGGCACTATAGCTAGAGTATCAAATTAGAGGCCAAAACTATTGTAAATCCTCCTCAAATACTGGAACTGTTCTATTAGTTTTTTCTAAATGTAAACAAATTGACATTAATGCAGATAATAACACAGATAAGACCAATTTCTTTGGCACTGGACAATTTCAAAGCTAACCATTGAGCATATTCAGCAACACTACAACAAAAGATATAGAAAATATGATGCTGCAGTGTGATGGGATACCATCGAAAGAGTTAGAACCAGTCTCTAAAATAATGGCATAGCCACTAATCACAATATCAAATGAATCCTTTGAAGGAGGTTATGTTTAAAATCCTCTCTGTGGCAAGTTCTGTAGTTGTGGTCAAAATGGAAAGAGTGTACTGAAATGAAACTATACGGTTCCAGAGACCTTTACAAGTCTTAAACATCTTTGATTTATATGTATGCAGACTGAAGCAGTAAATGAAAGTTTCTACCAAGGCTGAGGTTCAAACTTGGGTCTCCTACTCACTAGGCAGTCAGAGTTACGGAGGAATACTAAGTGGGCAGAGGTTTGGAATGGGTCTTTGTATTGAGGAGGGAGGCATACTAGGGTGTGTTCTGAAATTTCATTAATAATGATCAGAAAGAAACTAAATTTCCAGTCAAAATTTCGTGACAGCAATTATGTCAGATAATCAGCAATAATGTACAATAAAATGCCTTGGAAAGATCACAAAAAATATCAAATGTTGATATTTTATTATTTATGGCTTGTACTACTTGGTGGGTGAATGTAAAGTGTGATTCTCAGTGGAACAGTCCTTCTGGATCCATGCTGTGATGTACCAAGTAAATTATACTGTTGATTACATTACTTTTTCAAATGTTTTGGAAAAGATATCTGTAATGAAACTGAATGATAATTACATAAATCTTTCTTGTAACCTTTCTTATAAGTAGGTTTAACAATTGTGTGGTCTACTCCACCTCAAAAAATTCCCATATCAGTAATGCATTGGATATATTCATACCAGCTGATGACGTGTGTCAGTAGTCTGACACGCCACAGCAGCAGCTGACTCAAGGCAAACACAAGGTAAAATGTTTATGTTATTTTGAGGAAAACAAACCTAAGATAAAATGTTTATGTTATCAAGTGTTATTTAAAGTCTTTTGTAATGGAGTGGAAAAAAAGTAGAAGTCACTTTTATTGAGGATAGAGAGCAAGGACTAGGAGTTAATTATGGAAAGGTTTTGGTAGTTAAAAGTGAAATTGGTGACAACATAGAGGCATGCAGAGATAGCCTGTGCAGTTGTTATAAGCACTATGTCTTGGATGGCACAGTGGTTAATGCCTAGTAAGCAGGAGACTCTCAATTCATATCCTGGTCATGGGCACATTTTCATTTGTTGCTACTGATTCTACACAAAGTCTCAATGCAACTGACATTAATAGTTCCATATTTGTAATGCATGGGCTATTTTTTGTAGATATGTGCAGAACTTTTTTTCTCTCAGGTAAAAGTTTAAGCAATACATAGAAGCAATCGATTTTAAGAGGTAAGTTTCCTTATTCATTTATTACTTTCATTTGTTGAAGCTCTATGTTGACAGTTCTAAGGCAAACATAAGCCCTATGTCAGTTAACTTCATTAAATTTAGTATTCATACTGTTATACTAACCTGGTGCTGTCCTGTTAGGATATCAACTTCCACTTCTGCCACAGTTACTCCATAAATGTAGTACCGTTTTAGGGCATCTGTGATCCCAGCATACCTGTCAGTCAGATTCCATTTCAATACATTATTAGAATTAACATACATGGGTGTCATGTTAGTCTAAACCAAGAACACTGTAACTTTATTACAGCTCAAACACATGAGAGACAAAGTACATACAACAGACAACACACAAGTAGCCTGCAAGGCCCTGATCTCCAGCCTATAAGTCATTAGCTCCAACAGGGGGTGCAGCTAGCAGGCTGCACACACAACTGCTGTCACACAGGCTAAGTGGCCTCTAGTAGCCAAATCGATCGCAAGTTATGAAGAAGTGCACACACAAACTTGGTACTTGGTAGTTACAGCACATGACATGAAACACATTTTGTCATGTTAGAACAAATACAAAGTAAAAATTTTAAAAAATGTGTCTTTAAATGGGAAATTAAAGGAAATATCTGAGTAATTGGGAATGTTTTTGGACCAAGTGGAAAAGGTGTTCATAAGTGGGGATCAGGGAAATGTAATGTGGAGAAAGAGAGTTGGTAAATGGTTTCTTCTAGATCTCATCCAACAACACATGTCCTCAAACAAGGGTTCTGGCTGACTTTTCAAATTAATTCTGACTGTGTCTTTCCTGGAAACTGTTTCCTTCGTATACCAAATTTCAATTTCATTGTAAAACTCTAACTAGTTTTGATTTGCTCTCAGCAACCCATATAAATATTTAATAATACTGTATGGAGCAATATGTAAACTAAGATGAAAGCAACCACTCATCTATAGCAAACTGATGTGTGCTGCTTAGGTACAGTTACAGAAAACAATTTACTAACTTTTGAGTTCTGGCTACTGTTTTAGCAGAAAAAACACATGAAAATACTTGTTCTATATTTTGTTTCCTTACAATATGAGAAAATTAATAATGTGTATGAACAATACAAACTTGTCAGATACATACATCATAAATGATGAACAGAGATTGACATTTGCTAAAAATGCTGCAGCAATAAGTTCCTGCCAAGAGGGGTCTTTGAGTTTTTCTTTCACAGGAGCCAAACGCCTTGAAAGTTCCTCACAAGCACGCAGTGTAGCCTGTAACAAAGGTTTTCAGTATATAGTTCTAATAAATGACAAAATATCAAATTACTTAAGAATTTAAAAGATGTGTTCACTCACATATACACAAGATTCACTTGCAATGCTTCCACCAGTGACCATGTTGTTAGGAGATGTCAAAATGTTGCTAGGCTTTACACTCACAAACTCTAGTGGCACTCCAAGAGCATGGGCACAAACCTGAGCAACCTATAACAAAAACAAATGTATTACAAATTTAAAAAAGGGAAAGAAGTGAACTGCTGCTGCTTGATGTTAACAGTAAATTTTCAAGGGAAGACAACAACTTATTAGTACTAAATCTCCATTGGGTGCTTTCTGAAGGTCACACAGAAACTATTCCCCCACTTTTTGTCCTCAGGAGATGACTATGTTGCAGATATAAAACGTTTCTTATGGAATCTTTTAACTTTCCTGAATGTACATTCAAAATTTCCATTTCATCTGACAGCTTAGTCGCAAAAATATTTCAAAATGGCATCTCCAAATGTTGCAAATTGCAAGCTATATGTAACCTTTGGATTTCTCAGTTTGATAAAAGAAACTGAGGGGAATATTCATAAATGGCTGTGTAACGTTGATGAAACATCTGCAGTGAAAAGGAGTACATTTGTTCATTGGAAACACATAGTGAGGCCACCGTAATGTGATTCAATGGAGCTCCACAAATTGCAACCTGCAGTGAGAGACCACATATGGTAGTCACACCTAACATACTGCAGTTTGCTCATGGTCTAATTCATGGAGATTAATTCATTGTAACTTAGTAGTTGGAACTGCTGCTATCAGTCACCAAAGGATCTGTGGATGCAATAGTACACTCTCGTGGATACTGAAAAGTGTGTATGTTGAACATTAATAAAACCAACAAACTGCAGTGATGGATTCCTGACTGGGAATGGAGGAAAAAATGTCCTACGAACATGTATTCAGAAATGCATCATTGCCACAGTAGATGGTGCTGATGAATGAAAATTCCTCTGACTACAAGCCGCTTGTTCCTTGTCTGTTGCAGGCTGTGTGAGTGATGCAGCTAACTATAAGCAGTAGAATGGTCTGGTATTCATGTTGGGAACAAGCCAAAATGGTGTTTGTGTATGGCCAAGCAGATGCAAATGGTTCAGATGCAGCATGGCTATACCAAAATAAGTATTTTCATGTACACAACCACATCACACAATATTTCAAGCCCTTTTTGTGTGTCTGTGTCATGATGTTGACAGGCCACTTGCCTGAAGCTTGTACTAGAGTATGTCGCAATATCCTGCAGAAGCTGGTCTTCCAAATGTAGTATATGCACAGTGTGCTGCCTCCCTGCACATTCATCTACCTGAGTGCACCCATGATCACACAAGTGTCCAAAAATGGACTGAAGTATTTTGTGACATAGTTGGTGTCTGTGAGGTTACATGTTTTGGTGCTGCCTCCCAAAAGTTTACATCTGCTTGGCAGTACAATAACACCATCACAGGTTCTTCCTGACACAAATACCACACCATTCTGTTGCCTACAGTATGCTGCCTCACTCACAAAGCCTGCAACACACAAGGAACACAAGACATGTGGCTAGAGAAACTTTCATTCATCAGCGCCATCAACTGTGGTACTAATGAAGCATTTCTGAATACATGTTCAAAGGAACTTTTTTCCTCCGTTTCCAGTCAGGAATCTGTCCCTGCATTTTGTCAGTTTCATTACTGTTCACCCTGCATAAAGTGTGTGCAAGGTGGATTCCATGTTATATTATGGTGGAACAAAAATCTCATAGAAAAACATTTGGTCTGCATTTTTGTGTCATTTTGATGCTGATTTGGATGTCATATTGTTGGAATTGTGACAGGTGACAAAACAAGTATAAGGTGATTATAAAAGTGAAGGAATGGCTTTGTGCCTAGAATACAGACTAGTACTGATAGGGCATACATGCTCTTCTCTTTCACTGGAGGAAAGCCATAAATCTGTAAGGAGATTATGTGGAAGATTGGGGGGGGGGGGGGGGGGGGTGTAAGTAAAACATCATTCTCTGATGTGTGTAATTTTCACTGTATGAAATTAATAATTATTGTAGAAAAAATATGAGACATTAATTTCTGGTGGCCTTGTTTATCTAGATTTTAAATTGTTTCCTGAAATATTACTGAAATTCATAAATACCATTTTATCCTGATCCAAGTATTAACGCATTTCCCTGTCTCATTTATTGTCATAGAGACACTCTGCTGTAGATTATCCTCAGTGTATCCTTTTATAAAAATGCTAGTGTCATCAGTGATCATAACCGTTTCTGCAACTGTCAGATGGTTTTGCAAATTGTTTATATACACCAAGAACAACAGAGGGGCTAACACAGAGCCCTGGGGCACTCCATAGCTAGTTAAACCGTTTGAAGGCAAGTCCCTGGACCCCATAAAATTCTAGTTTCATAAGCAATAAGTGATGGCTGATTAGATCAAATGCTTTAGATAAATCTAAGAATATCCTGAAGCTTAATTTGTTCTTGTCCAAGGCATTTAGAACCATTTTCATGAATTGGAAGACTGCTGTTTCTGTTCTTTCTAAACCCATTCTGAGCATTAGTCAGTATTTTATTTTTATTCAAGAATTCAGCTAGTCTTTCATACATTACTCTTTCAATTACTTTAGAGAAACCAGACAAGAATGACACTGGCCTATAATTATTTATGTCAACTTTACTATACTTTTTTTTTAAGTGGCTTTGACATTTGGCATTCAAAGAGTTGTCTAAGGAGGAGCTAATTTTGTCTACAAACTGTTTGATAGCAGATAATGCACTCTTCCATTTCTTAAACCCAGGCTGATTTTTTGAAATTTTATTATACTTTGTATGATATTTTGAATTTGATGTCTCGGAATTTTTCCCTGTCAACCAATTCCTTCTTTTAACCAAGATGTGCCACAAAATTCTTTTCTCTCTGACTCTACTCAGTACTTCCTCATTAGTTAATTGATCTATTTATCCAATCTTCATCTTTCTTTTGTAACACCATATTTCAAAACCTTCTGCATTTTATTTTATTGTCTGAGCTGTCTATCATCCACATTTCAACTCCATATAAGGCTATACTCCAGACAAATACCTTGCAAATTGACTTACTAACATTTCAATTCATATTTGATGTTTACAAATTTCTCTCCTTCAGAAATGCTCTTCTTGCTAGTGCCAGTCTACGTTTTGTATTTTCTCTACTTTGGCCATCAGCAATTATTTTAGTGCCAAAATATTAAAACTTATCAACAGCTTTTAATGTATCATTTGTTAATCTAATCCCCTCAGCATCACCTCTTTAATCTATGTTCTATTACCTATATTGTAATTTTGTTAATGTTCATCTTATATTCTCCCATCAAGACAGTGTCCATTCTATTCAACTGTACTTCCAGATTGTATGCTGGGAATTATAATGTAACTGGCAAAACTCACTGTTTTAATTTGTTGTATCTGAACTTTGACCAGACAGTAAGAGACCAAAGAAATATTGGGAGAAGGATTCAGTGTACAGATTGAATAACATCAGTGGTACACTATGACACCATCCAGCTCTGCTCTCAACCATTACTTCCCTTCCATGTCCTTCATGTCTTGTGACAACCATATTGCTTCTGCATGTGGTGTACACAACCTTCCATGCCCAGTACTTTACCTTGCTACCTTCATATTTTTAAAAAGTGTCTTCTAATTTACATTGTCAAAAGCTTTCTCTAAATTTACAAAAGCTATAAACATATATTTACCTTTCTTTAACCTATCTTCTAAGCTAATTTGAGGTGTGAGTATTGCCTCATGTGTTCCAACATTTCTTCAGAACCCAAAGTGATCTTCCATGAGGCTGATTCCTACCACTTTTTCAATTCTTCTGTAAATAATTCATATCAGTATTTTTTTCCATGACTTGTTAAATATTTAGTTCAGTAATATTCAGACATGTTAGTATCCACTCTCTTTGGGACTGGAATTATTATATTCTTCCTGAAATCTGACTTTATTTCCCCTGTCTCTTATATCTTGCATGCAAGGTGGAATAGCTTTCTCATGGGCGACTCTCCAAAGGATGTCAAAAGTTCAGAGCAAATGTCAGTTACTCCAGGGGTCTTGTTTCAACTTAGATCTTTCAATCGTCTGTCAAATTCTTCTTGTGCTCAAGTATCTCCCATTTCATCTTCACCTACATGTTCTTCTCTTTCTATGGAATTGCCTTCAAACTTATTTCCATTGTATAGTGCCTCTATATTATTCCTTCAACCTTCCAGCTTCTTCTTCTTTGTTTGTTACTGGTTCTCCATCTGACTTCTTGATACTCATACAGCTGCTTCTCTTTTCCTCAAAGGCCTCCTTAATTCTCTAGTATGGGGTTTCTATCTTCCCACTAGTTATACCAGCTTTCATAAAGTTAAATTTGATCGCTACCTATTCTTGCTTAGCACTTTTCTCTGTCTCATTTTTCAGACTGTGGCATTCCCTTTCACCTGCATCACTTGCTACATTTTTATGTATACTCATTCCATCATTTAAATTGAATATTTACTGTGACATCCAAAACTTTCTATTAAGCCTTGTCTTTTTACCTGATTGATCTTACGCTGTCTTCATTCCTTCATTTCTTAAAGCCAATCATTCATATTCTGCTGTATTATTTTGCACTGTTTCAGTTAATTGTTGCCTAATGTTCCCTTTGAAGGTCTCAATGACCTCTGGTTCTTTCAACTTATCCAGGTCTCAACTCCTTGATTTCCTCCCATTTGTAAAAATTCCTCAGTTTTAATATACGATTCATAATAAATAAACTGTGGTCAGAGTTCACATTTTCCCCTGGAGATATCTAGTAGTTTAAAATCTGGTTCTGAAATCTGTCTTACCACTACATAATGAAACTTTCAACTCAGACAACTTTCTTCCATGATTCTTAAATCGGAATTCAAAATTGAACCAGCCAGCTACCTCTTTGATTCCCTTCACTGAGTCCACATTCCCCTGCTATTTTTCTTTCTCTTTCTCATTGTACTACCAAATTCCAGTCATATATCATTATTAAATTTCTCTCTCTCTTGACTATCTCGTCATTTGAGTCACAGCTCCCGCACAAGATAAGTAATTTTAGTAGTAATAAACTGTTTCTAAGACTTGAAACTAATTTATTACGTTAATTATAGTGCTCTTCAAGCATACCATTAAAAGTTTTTGTCTTACTCGTGTATTTTCACAGTAATCCCGCAAAGTTCGTTTTGTTTACATATCGCGGCCAGGCCGAACTTTTGAGCTTTCAGATTAAACTTCATACCGCAATTTTAAGTGCATTCACTGATAGTTTAGTGTGCTAAATACGTTTGCTGCCCCTTTATATCTGTAGAGTATCGTCATCTCTTAAGTAATTTCCAGTAATAAACTTCTGAACCATTGTTTACATTGTCGCGAGTAGGCCTAATTTTTCGTACACGTATTTTCATTGTGTTCTGGTAACTTAATTGTCTTTCTGTCACTAAAATCGATTTGTACCATGAGTGTAAAGTGCCTGATGTGCCGTAGAATCGTTAGCTCCGGGGTCTGGTGTGATAGATCTAGTAACTTTTTTCATTGGGGCGATTGTAGTGGCATGGGAATTGGGAAAATGAGCGAGACTCATCAGTGGTTCTGTAGGCTATGCAGTAGAGATAGAAAGGAGGGGAAAATTGCTACCCTTCAGGCTGAGTTAGATGAGGCTAGGTGAGAAATGGACAGGTTAAGGGGGGAGAAGGGTAAACAGGGGTGGGAAGTGGCAACAGGCATAAGGAACAGGCCAAGAAATTCTTCTGACAGCTTTGTTATTAATGTACAAAATAGGTTTGACCTGTTGCCTCAGTCAGAAACTGATGAGCCTCTCACAGAAGTAGATGTAGACAGGGCTCAACAAGCTTTCAGCAGCAAATTGAATAAGAAGGTAGGGAAGTCTGCAAAGAGAAAGAAAGTCTTGTTGCTAGGTAGTTCGCATGCTAGGGGTGTGGGCCAACTTCTGCAGGATGAATTAGGGTCAGAATACCAGGTCACAAGTTTTTTCAAACCTAGTGCTGGACTGGGGCAGGTTACAGAGGATTCATGTTCACTATGTAGAGGCTTTACTAAGGAAGATACCGTGGTTATTGTGGGTGGGCCGGGCAACAGTATTGGCACAGATCCGGGGTACAGCATAGAGTGTGACTTGGCAAATATTGCATCAGCATTGAGTCATACCAGTGATGGGTTTGTGTCAGTTCTGGAGCACCACGATCAGCCTCATTTGAGCTCTTCTGTCAGGAGAGTTAATTTTGAGTTGGAACAGCTACTTGGAACTGATGCAGGGTCACACGTTCGTGTGGCTCCTGTTGATTCACTCTGTAGGTGGGACTATACTAGACATGGCCTACACCTCAACAAGAAGGGGAAGGGTAAACTGGCTGGGCTGATAGCAGGAAATTTAAAGGGGGAAGGAACTACATCTCATGGTGGTAACTCTTTCTTAGTGTAAGATCAGTGTCCAGTGGAAAACTAAAGAGGTTAAAAAAGTTCAAGATACCCACAAAAATAAAATGAAAAATAATATTAGTATATTTCACCAAAATATTGGGGGATTGAAGAATAAAACTGATGAGCTTCTGCTTTATTTAGAAGATACAGAAACTGAGAATGTAATAGATGTACTATGCATGTCTGAGCATCAAATTGTCACAGATATGCAAAAGGTTAGCATCAATGGGCACAAATTAGCTGCACATGTAAGTAGAGATAATATAAGAGGAGGAGTTGCCATATATGTCAAAAGCATCCACAGCACAAAAAATTTAGCAACTAAAAATTATTGTGTAGAGCAACATATGGAAGCATGTGCCACTGAACTAAAACTAAATGATGGCACTTTCATAATTGTAACAGTGTATAGATCCCCCTCAGGGAATTTCCAGCTATTTCTAGAAAATATGGATGCTTTGTTGTGCTATCTGTCAGGCAGGGGGAAGCAAATTATCATTTGTGGGGATTTCAATGTTGATTCCCTGAAAGAGTGTAATAGGAAGAATGACCTTGTAGTATTACTCAGTTCTTTCAATATGAGCTCCATCATCGATTTTCCAACTCGGATAACAAAGAACAGCAGGACATTGATAGATAACTTTTTTATAGAGCAAGACAAGTTTAAGGACATAAATGCTTATCCTGTTGAGAATGGTCTTTCAGATCATGGTGCACAGCTTACAGTACACGACATAGCTCCATGCAGTATATCAAATCAGAATTTCAAAGCAGTGCATTCAATTAACAATATAAATACTGCTAACTTTAGGGAAAGCCTAAAGCAGCTAGACTGTGATGAAGTGTATATGGAACCCAATGCAAACTTGAAATATAACTTATTTCACGATGCATTTTTAAGGGTATTTGAAAATTGTTTTCCCAAGAAAATAGTTAAACATAATTCCAAGAAAACATATAAAAAACCTTGGCTAACTAAAGGAATGTCTTGCAACCATAAAAGAGAACTGTATCTAACAACAAGAGGGAGTACTGGCCCCGAAATTGTTCAATATTATAAGAACTATTGTGCAGTAGTAAGAAAAGTTATTAAAAAGTCCAGAAGCATGTGTATCATGTCTGAGATCAGTAACTCTGATAATAAAATTAAAGCCATTTGGAATATTATTGAAGTGGGAAACAGGGCAACCAAGAGCACAGGAAGACTTTAGTGCCATAAAACTGAATGACAAGTGTACTAACAAATAATCAGAAATTGGAAATATTTTCAATAATCATTTTTTAAATGTTGTGGAGAAAACAGGATCTAGATCTTCACTAGAAGAGAAGAGGCTTCTAATAGAAGAGGCCATACCTGTGCAGTTTGAAACAACTGTATTTCCACCAACCTCTCCCTCTGAAATCAGTAAAATAATAAACTCACTGAAAAGTAAAAGCTCTTACGGAATTGATGGCATTTCCAGCAAAGTACTTAAAGCTTGTTCCCCACAGATAAGTAGGATTCTCAGCCACGTATGTAATAGCTCTTTGGAGAAGGGTGTTTTCCCCAATAGACTGAAATATGCCTCTGTAAAACCATTGCATAAAAAGGGCGATACATCGGATGTCAACAACTATTGCCCAATCTCTCTTCTGACAGTTCTATCAAAAATTTTTGAGAAAGTAATGTATTTAAGAGTAGCCTCCCATATTTGTAAAAATAAAGTACTAAAAAAATGTCAGTTTGGTTTTCAGAAAGGTTTTTCAACAGAAAATGCTATATACACTTTCACTGATCAAATATTAAATGCTCTGAATAACTGGACATCACCCATTAGTATTTTTTGTGATCTCTCAAAGGCCTTTGATTGTGTAAATCATGCAATTCTTTTAGATAAGCTAAATCATTTTGGTTTGAGGGGGGCGGTGCACAAATGGTTTAATTCATACTTAACTGGAAGAATGCAGAAAGTTGAAATAAGTGGTTCATGTAATGATAATACAACAGCTGATTCCTCAAAGTGGGGGGGCAATCAAGTACGGGGTTCCACAGGGTTCGGTCTTAGGTCCTTTACTGTTCTTGATATACATTAATGACTTACCATTCCATATTGATGACGATGCAAAGTTAGTTCTTTTTGCTGATGATACAAGTATAGTAATAACATCCAAAAACCAAGAACTAAGTGATGTAATAGTAAATGATGTTTTTCACAAAATTATTAAGTGGTTCTCAGCAAATGGACTCTCTTTAAATTTTTATAAAACACAGTATGTACAGTTCCTTACAGTAAATGGCAGAACTCCAGTAATAAATATAGACTTTGAACAGAAGTCTGTAGCTAAGGTAGAATTTTCAAAATTTTTAGGTGTGTCCATTGATGAGAGGTTAAACTGGAAGCAACACATTGATGGTCTGCTGAAACATCTGAGTTCAGCTATGTATGCTATTAGGGTTTTTGCAAATTTTGGTGACAAGAATCTCAGTAAATTAGGTTACTATACCTACTTTCATTCACTGCTTTCGTATGGCATCATATTCTGGGATAATTCATTATTGAGTAGAAAAGTATTCATTGCTCAAAAACGTGTAACCAGAATAATTGCTGGAGCCCACCCACGGTCATCCTGCAGACATCTATTTAAGGATCTAGGGATCCTCACAGTAACCTCACAGTATATATATTCACTTATGAAATATGTTGTTAATAATCAAACCCAGTTCAAAAGTAATAGCAGTGTGCATAGCTATAACATCAGGAGAAAGGATGATCTTCACTATGCAGGGTTAAATCTGACTTTGGCACAGAAAGGGGTAAATTATGCTGCCACAAAAGTCTTTGGTCACCTACCAAACAGCATCAAAAGCCTGACAGATGGTCAACCAACATTTAAAAATAAATTAAAAGAATTTCTAGATGACAACTCCTTCTACTTATTAGCTGAATTTTTAGATATAAATTAAGGGAGGGGAAAAAAAACTAACTTAAACATTAGTGTCATGCAATATTTTGTGTAATGCAATATTGTGTACAGACATCTTTCATTAACCTGACATGTTTCACATCGTTACGAAGTGTCGTATTCATGATCTATGGAACAAGTATTAATCTAATCTAATCTCTCTCAATCATTTCTTTTATCTCGCCATACATGTTTTCAGCCTCTTAATCATCTGTGGAGCTCATTGCCACTTAAAATTGTACTACTGTGGTGGTTGTTGGATTTGTGTTTATCTCGGCTATGATATTGTATTCACTATGCTGCTCACAGCAGGTTACCCACATTCCTGTCATCTTATTCATTACGGAACTTACTCCTGTGATACCTCTTTTTCATTGATTTCTAACCTGTACACACCTGACCATAAGTCTTGTTCATCCAGCCACCAAACTTCACTAATCCCCATTATATTTACTAACTTCAATCTATCCATTTCCTTTTTAAAATTTTCTAATGTACCTTCCTGATTACAGACTCTATCAGTTCCAATCTGTACAACATCAGTTTAGTTTTTCTTGAAGATGACAATTTCTGGAGTAATCACCATATGAGATCCACATGGTGAACTATTTTACATCTGGAATATTTTACCCATGATGAATCTATCATCATTTAACCAAATAGTAGAGCTGCATATCCTCAGAAAAAATAATGATTGTAGTCTCCCCTTGCTTTCAGCCATTTGCAGTACCAGCAGTGCAAAGACATTTTGACTGATGTTACAAGGCCAGGCTGATCAATCATTGAGACTCCAGCATGAGATTTTCACTCTACAGCAGAGTGTGTGCTGATATGAAACTTCTTGTCAGATTAAAACTGTGTACCAGACCAAGACTCAAACTCGGGACCTTTGCCTTTCGCAGGCAAGTGGTTAGAGCATTTGCCTGCAAAAGGCAAAGGTCCCGAGTTTGAGTCTTGGTCCGGCACACAGTTTTAATCTTCCACGAAGAAATCATCCAGACTGTTGTGGCATCAACTACTGAAAAGGCTCTCATTTCATACAGTTGTATGTTCCAAATGTCTCTCACATAAATGAATCATACTGCAACTGCTGAGTTTTTTTGTTTTTTTTTTTTAATTAAAAAAAAGAAAGAAAGAAAATCTCTATTTAAAAGATTTCTATTAATTTTTTGAAAGGTTCTAAAGTTGATGATCATAAAGGACTTTGCTTACTGAGAGTATACCTTTTATTATTCACTTATCCACTTGGCTTTTAAGAGAGTATAATAGTTATTTTTATGTTATCTCATGAACGTTTCTTTGTGGGTGACAGTGTATTTGCATTATGGATATGAGAAGAGAAAGCAATTACCACTGAAGACTAAAAATTGTGTTCTGTTCTGAAATTGCCAAGGCTGCATTAATGTGCTGTCTTTATGTGCCACACAGTACCACAGTACATTAGGATATCACCAATAATTACTACTAAAATCAGTAAAATTTCTCTCCTTTTTATGGGTGCTCCCTCTCTCTCTCTCTCTCTCTCTCTCTCTCTCTCTCTTCTCTCTCTCTCTCTCTCTCTCTCTCTCTCTCTCTCTCTCTCTCACACACACACACACACACACACACACACACACACACACACAAACACACCACCTCATATCATGTTCTACCTCCTCCTGCCTGATGCAATGCAGAACTCAATGTGGCAGGTGGCAGAGACTCAACAAGTCGTTGGAAGTCCCATACAGGAATACTGAACTGAGCTACCTCTATAGCTGTCCGTTATTGTGAAAGAATTGCTGGGGCAGGATTTTGTGTATTAACTGACTTCTTAATTATGTCCTATAAATGTCTGATGGGATTCACATCAGGCAGTCTGGGTGGCCAAATCATTCACTTGAATTGTCCAAAATGTTCTTCAAATCAGTTGTTTACAACTGTGGCCCAGTGACCTGGCCCACTGTCATCCATAAAAATTTCATCATTATTTGGGAACTTGAAGTCTATAAATGACTGCAAATGGTCTCCTAGTAGCCAAACATAATCATTTCCAGTCAATGATGATTCACATCACACCACAACATTATTCAGCAACCACTAGATAGCACAGTGCCTTGTTAACATCATAGGTAAATTGCTTCATGAGGTCTGCAGCACGCTTGAACCCTACCATCAGCTCATAGCAACTGAAATCAGGAATCATCTGACCAATCATGGTTTTCCAGTCATCTACGGCACAACCGATGTGGTCATGAGACCAAGACAGGCACTGTAGGTGATGTCATGCTATTAGCAAAGGCCATAGTGTTGGTCATCTGCTGCCATAGGTCATTAATGTCAAATGTTGCTGCTGTGTCCTAATGAATATGTTTCCTGTATGTACCACACTGATGTATGCTGTTATTTCATGCAGTGTTGCTTGTTTGTTAGCACTGACAACTATACAAAAACTCTGCTGCTCTCAGTCATTAAATAAAGACTTTTGGCGACTGCATTGTCCTTGATGAGAAGTAGTGCATGAAATTTTGTATTCTTAATACACTCCTGACACTGTGGATCTCAGATTATTGAATTCCCTACTGATCTGCAAAATGGAAAGTCCCACGTGTCTAGCTCAAACTACCATTACATTAATTTTCATTGTGCAGCCATAATCATGTGTACATGATACTACCACCATCTTTATATGTGCAAACTGCTATCCCATATCACTCATTTAATCTGATAAACAGCTTGTTTTTGCACTGTCTATACAACAATCAGTTTTCAGACATTGTCATAGATTTTAATTCACGTATACAGAGGTTTAGTTAACATGCATAAGTGCACTTGTTGATATAAGTAGTGAAAGTCAGAAATTATCATTTTCTTGTTGCAGAAACAAATTTATGCTACATACACTGTTTTAAAGAGATACTTTACAACTTGAAATATAAATGCATGCATTGATACAGTGCGTGAAGATCAGAAATTATCATTTTCGTGTTGCAAAGATGAACTTATGCTATATACACTGTTTAATAAAGTGATATTATAATTTGAAATCTTCTACTGGATAACAGCTTTTCATTAGTAATAAATGCTTAAGTTTATTCTCTAAAGGGTTTTAATTAGCTATCTTGAGGTCAGATGGAAGACAGTTATAAAAAATTGTTCCTGTTGTATGTGGACTACAATGCAGCCTTTGTTTTATTTGCGATTATGTGAAAATTTTCCCTTCCCCATGTGTTGTACATATGTACATTACTGTTTGTTACATTATATTCTGGGTTTTGTTTCACAAAAATATTGCCTGCAGGATGTACATAGAGTAGATGGTTAGTTTCTTAAGATTTCTCTACAAGGTTTTCCTTAGCCACCAATTTACTGCCTTTTCTTGTAGTCTGAAGAGCCTGTCTGTATAGACACCTGGTGCCCCCTCCCATATCTCAGTACCATACGGAAGATGTGGATGTATTGTTCTGAAGTATTTTTGTCTCAAGCTGTCATGGCAGAAGAGGGCTGAGACCCTTTTCAGTAGATACACATTTGTGCTGCTTTTCCTATAAATATTGTCTATACGCTCTTTCAATTCCAGGTGTTCATCAACAATTATACCCAAAAATTTGTGTTTGTTTGTGTAGGTCAGGTGGTGTAAATGGAGGTGTAAATAGAGTTCTATTTATGTTCTGATTATAGCAAAACATGAATTTCATTGCCACTGTCTTCTCTTCATTTATGAATAGCTTATGTGCAGTAAGATAACTTCACAGGAAGTCATGGCTCAGCTAACAAAAGATGTGTCATCAGCATAGCTTAAAGCCTTGCAGTTTGGGGTTCAGTTAAATCATTAAACATTCACAAGAAATAGAAAAGGCCCCAGTATGCTTCCTTGGGATTAGTTTGACATACCTGTTTCCTGTCTTTCAAATATGGAGTAAGTAATTGTAAGGCTTCCCCTCTCATCGCATATCCTTCGGGTTTATGCAACAGAATTATATGATTCAGGGTGTCAAAAGCTTTACTCATATCCAGGAAGGTGCATATTACCTTGTCTCCTTCATCTACCTTGTTTTATATTTCATGCATAAAAGTTGCTACTACTTTTACAGTAGATCTCCCTTTTCTAAAACCATGTTCTAGATTGTTAAACAGATTATGTTGTATGTCTCAAATTGATTTAATATTACTTTCTTTAATAATTTCCCAAGCTCTGAAGGTAATGATATTGGCCTATAATTTTTCATATCAGTTTTTATTCCCTTCTTATACACTGGTAGGATTTCAGTTATTTTCAAAAGATCACAGAGTTCTCCATGGCAGAGAGATATATTTATCAAGTGTGTCAGAGGCTTCACTAATTCTCCTCTGTATTCCTTTAGCAGCTTAAGTGAAATGTCATCCCAACCACAAAACATTTTAGATTGAAGTTTTGAAATGATTGCTAGGAGGTCCCTCTCAGTAATGACATGGATGAAAAAAGATTGGCCAGATTTTGAAACATTTAAATTAGATTCTCAGTCATGTATCATTTATGCCAAATGCATTAAAAATCTGTATGAATTTCTTCTACAAATCTTTTGGGTCATTTGTTATATTGTCATTTTCTTTTAATGTTGTGCTGGTGTGTTCATGAGAGTGCTGTTTCCCAAATTCTTTATACATTATTTTCCAGGCTCTTTTACTAACACAGGTTGAGTTACTTATTTGATATGCATATTTCTGACCTTAAAGGGTAGTCAAGGAATCTCTGAACTTTTTTCTGAGCAAGTTGTATTTTGTTAAATATATTGTAATTTAGTATCTCTAAAGAGTACATAAAGGTCTTTCACATAAATTCTAGAGATAAATTCTCAGCTTTGTGATTGATAGCTTTGTTTACTTGTTTTACTATAGTACATGTTTCATCTAAAGTTTTATTAAATAGTTTATAGAAATTTTCCCATTTGTCATTCACATTGATGCATTGTACACTGGTTACCATTTTCATTGCCTAATGTCCTCTTAATTTTATTCTAATTAAATTTTCTTTTGTACATAAATATATCATTTTTACTTACATCTACATCAGTTTCCATAGTAGGGGCTCTGTGGTCAGATGTTTCATTTTCTATGGCAGTTATGTTTATGTTCTCCTCTGTTATGTTCATCAGATTGTGGTCACTGCATATCTGTGTTTTTACAGCAATTGTTGTAGGTTCTGAGCTTATGTAATAATAGCTATAACACTGAAGTTAGTCAATGTAATGAAAATAATTATAGCTTTTATTTAAATAGTCTATGTTGATGTCTCCAAAAAACAGCAAATATTCTTTACACACTGATGTCGTCTCCAGCATGTCCTCCAGACAGTTGGAAAATTCATTAATACTGCTTCCCGGTCATCAATACAGAGTTGCTATAGTCAGACTGTTGTTCCCTAGTTTTAAATTTATTGCTGCATCCTCAAGTACCATTTATTTACTCAGAACATCAGTCCGTTTGACTTTTACACACACATATCATTTCTGCTATAAATGCCTACCTCTCCACCTTTGTGTGTCCTCCTACAGTAAAAGTTTATGAGTTCATAATTTCTTATCCGGTATCCATATGCTTCCTCTTCTTCACAACCTAATTCACTCACTGTGAAGAAATGTGGTTTTGATTCATTTTGGTACATATCCAAGTGCTCCATTTCATTCATTACATTCTGAAATTCTGGTATGTAAGGATTAAATTGCTACACTTTACACTGAAAAGTGCTTCCTTATCACTTTTGTGATTGATAATTTTGATTATGTCATCTTTCTCTGCAATAATTTTGCTTATTTTCTCACATATTAGTTTCTTGCTTTCAAAATTTGGAAGCATCCCACGTTTGGTAAGTAGACATTTGCCCATTTTACCTATATCCACTATTCTACATTTTCCAGATGAATCACACATCTGTTTGATCTTGATGTTTGCTTTTGTGCTTCCTCGTTGACACACAAATGGTACATTAGGTTATGCCTGTGATGTAGTGTTGCAACTATTGGTTTCGAGATTTATTAGCTTTTAAGAACTTTTCCAAGCTTGCTAAGCAGGTCTGTTGTTTCTTGAGGCATCATTGGCACCAGCTTCTCCCATAAAGTTGTTTGCAGGACTATTTGTATATGTACAACAATCAGCTGCTATTTGGTGGATGTGGCTTCATCAAGCCTTGATATAACTGGGTTAGTCTTTCCACTAAACTGTCTGATTATTTGCCTCTTTTGCTGCCTTCTTCAGGTGTTTTCAAGCACTTATTGGACATAAACTAGTAACAACTCCTTTTATGAAGCAGCACTTTGCAGATGGTTGCTATTAGGTGGAACAGGCAATGACAATTGGGACAACTTGCATTCTGTTCGTGAGGTTAATAGGCCAAAAGGTCTGAATGTTTAAATGCATTGTAAAATTGTGAGTAGCTTTTGTGTTCAAGAATTGGCTGGTGATCTTCATAGGTGTTTGAAGCACAATATTGTCATTTGGCATGTAGGTTTTATTTTAAAATTGTTAACATTTTGGAAGTCAGGAGTTAGTGATCTGGCTTTATCTACAATGTTACTTTTCTAATACAGAAATCTTACAAGAATTCGAAGTGCATTTACATGCAGGCGTGGAATTCTCCTGGACCATTTCTCATCCTTAGGAGGATGTTTGGTATAGTGAGGGCACACAGTCAGCATAGGAAGGGGCCGCATGTTGAATGTCAGAGGCTTAGCTTGCTGAATGGTGATGTTTAGTTTATGAGACAGACATGGGGACGTATAAGTGAGACCAATAAATTAGGTTTGTTCCTCTGGAGAAAATGTGTTCTGCTTTGGTGTGATTTCTGATTTATTGACTTTGACTGGTATTCTGTTTTTGATTTTTTGGAGATTATCTACAGAAGTTTGTTAGTATCCAACTAGTGGCTGTGTGTGTATTGTTAACAGTGTACATTTTGGAGACCAGCAGTTAATTCTTGTAGTCTTTCTGAAAGTAGTTTGATAGATAAATGGCTTTATTTATTGACTTTTGGTTAGTGAAAAGTTTAAACCAGCATCACAGAATATAAATAGGCAGCAAGATTGGTTACCTTGGTATTTATTCCTTGTCCACATTCAATTCCTCCATGTGATACAGAGACTGTCCCATCACGAGCATAAACTGATACAATTGCATGAAAATTACCTAAATAATCAAATCTGTATTTCATAGGGACAATTGAAATTCCTCTTTTTCTCCAGCGGTTATTCTGAAATTGAAATACAAATGCAATTAACTATGGCATTAATTAAAGCATTATTTTTTCAATGTCATTTTAAACATGAACAACTGTTACATTACATCACAAATATAGACTATACAGGTATATCTACTTACAAATAAACTGTGAGTGACATATGACACACAATGAAAAGCAAAGCAATACAGGAAAAAACGGTCAAGTAGGAACTGCAGAAAGATGCAGGCAAAATACCATTGGTTAAAATGGAAACAATGATGGGAATATTGAAGGAGAGAAAAACAAAATAAGAGTTTTGTGTCAGTTCTCTTTCAAACGCATAGACATGTTGTATATGAGCCTAATATGGAATCACTGCCACCTTCTTACAGTAATACAGTAAATGCATGTGGGTGCCTGCTGGAAAGTTACAGTGAATGTATGCTGGCAGCCAACACAGATTATTTTCACCCAGTACTCAATTACTAATGATATTCTTTGAGACAATAGAAGGTGTCTTTGTGATTACTTTACTTTGCAAGTGTTTTGGCGCACTGAAACTCCTACAGTTATTTTAGGGTCTTTCAGGTGAAGCAGCACTTTCTAGAACAAACTAATTTTTTACTAATCATGCACTTTTCGCCTACAGTAATTTGTGTTTCTATGTCTCATTTGCTACACAAATTTTACTACTTTTTCCTTTTCAACTTTTATCTCTTTTCACTTCCTATTCTCCTCTTGGTCATTTAAGTACTTTTCTTCATTCTTTACTTCTCATTTCTCCTTTTAGATTTGTAGACCCTCTTTGTGATATATCTCTATATTAATCCTACAAGAAGAGAGCAATGACTTAGTCACTATCCTCACCCATCCAAACACTTCCTATTGCCATTCCAGCACTACACAGCCCTCATTCTACCATCACACCGAGTCTTTTTACCTCTCTCCTTTCCCACTCCCCCCCCCCCCCCCCAAAAAAAAAAAACCTCTTCCCTGCCCTCCATCTAACCTCCTGACCTCCCCTCTATTCATGTCATCTGTGTGCACTCCTCAGCAGCAGTTCACTGTCCCAATGTCCCCCAACCCTACCCTACTATCCCCCCCCCCCCCCCCATCCTCATCCTATCCCCACCCAGTTGCCACTCTCACCATGCACTGTTGGTGCTGTTGCTTGCATTGTGACTTCAGCTGCCAGAGATTGCAGTCATGTGTGTGTGAGTTGCATTTGTGTGAGTATGTGTGTCTGCCTGTCATCTGTTTTCAACAAAGGCCTTGTTGGCCAAAAGCTTATTTGTGGCAGTCATTTTGTTGTGCTTATCCGTGACTCAACATCTCCACCGTATGGTGAGTTGAACTTCCCTTTTCATAATATTGTAAGATATGATGGTAGTGCTTGTTGTATGCTTTTGCACTGAACTTTCTACGGGTGCACAAATGCCTATTAACTTTTACCTGTTCTCATTTGCACATTCTTCTTTGAACTGAGTGTAACAGTCTTTGTTGCCTCAGAATTTCCCTGATTTTGTTATTAATCTGTAGTTGGTCTTTTCTGTCCTCAATCCATTTACTAGGCACATACTTCTCCAGAGCACGATTTACAGTCTATTAAAACTTTGACCATAATTCATGTACATCCATCATACTGGAACTAAATGATGTCCATTCATTGTCTGTGATGCTAACATCTGCTTATCTGCTCTTTCAAGCAAAACTACCATTCTATGCTTCTTGACTGATTTATTAACTTTAGTAGGCATTGTCATATAATATCACATTCACTAATTGCTAATATGGATTGGGGCTAAGAAATGAAAAAGGCAGCCATCTGGTAGAGTTTTGCACAGAGCATAACTAAATCATAGCTAAAACTTGGTTCAAGAATCATGAAAGAATCCTGGAGATACTAGAAGGTATCAGATAGATTATATAATGGTAAGACAGAGATTTAGGATCCAGGTTTTAAACTGTAAGACATTCCCAGTGGCAGATATGGACTCTGACCACAATCTATTGGTTACGAACTGTAGATTAAAACTGAAGAAACTGCAAAAAGGTGGGAATTTAAGGAGATGGGACTTGGATGAACTGAAAGAACCAGAGCTTGTACAGAGTTTCAGGGAGAGCATAAGGGAACAATAGACAGGAATGGGGGAAAGAAGTACAGTAGAAGAAGAATGGGTAGCTCTGAGGGATGAAGTAGTGAAGGTAGCAGAGGATGAAGTAGGTAAAAAGACGAGGGCTAGTAGAACTCTTTGGGTAACAGAAGAAATATTGAACTTAACTGATGAAAGGACAAAATATAAAAATGCAGTAAATGAAGCAGGCAAAAAGGAATACAGACGTCTCAAATATGAGATCGACAGGAAGTGCAAAATGGCTAATCAGGCATGGCTAGAGGACAAATGTAAGGATGTAGAGGCTTATCTCACTAGGGGTAAGATAGATACTGCCTACAGGAAAATTAAAGAGACCTTTGGAGAAAAGAGAACCACTTGTATGAATATCAAAAGCTCAGATGGAAACCCAGTTTTAAGCAAAGAAGGGAAAGCAGAAAGGTGGAAGAAGTATATAGAGGGTCTATACAAAGGCGATGTACTTGAGGACAATATTATGTAAATGGAAGAGAATGTAGATGAAGATGAAATGGGAGATACGATACTGCATGAAGAGTTTGACAGAGCACTGAAAAACCTGAGTCAAATCAAGGCCCCTGGAGTAGACAACATTCCATTAGAACTACTGATGGCCTTGGGAGAGCCAGTCCTGACAAAACTCTACCATCTGGTGAGCAAGATGTATGAAACAGGCGAAATATCCTCAGACTTCAAGAAGAACATAATAATTCCAATCCCAAAGAAAGCAGGTGTTGACAAATGTGAAAATTACCGAACAATCAGTCTAATAAGCCACAGCTGCAAAATACTAACACGAATTGTGTACAGACGAATGGAAATACTAGTAGAAGCCGACCTCAGGGAAGATCAGTTTGGATTCCGTAGAAATATTAGAAAACGTGAGGCAATACTGACCTTACGACTTATCTTAGAAGAAAGATTAAGGAGAGGCAAACCTACATTTCTTGCATTTGTAGACTTAGAGAAAGCTTTTGACAATGTTGACTGGAATACTCTCTTTAAAATTTTAAAGATGGCAGGGGTAAAATACAGGAAGCAAAAGGCTATTTACAATTTGTACAGAAACCAGTTGGCAGTTATAAGAGTCGTGGGGCACGAAAGGGAAGCAGTGGTTGGGAAGGGAGTGAGACAGGGTTGTAGCCTCTCCCCAATTTTATTCAATCTGTATATTGAGCAAGCAATAAAGGAAACAAAAGAAAAATTCGGAGTAGATATTAAAATCCGTGGAGAAGAAATAATAACTTTGAGGTTCGCCGATTACATTGTAATTCTATCAGAGACAGCAAAGGACTTGGAAGAGCAGTTGAACGGAATAGACAGTGTCTTGAAAGGAGGATATAATATGAACATCAACAACAGCAAAACGAGGATAATGGAATGTAGTCGAATTAAGTCAGGTGATGCTGAGGGAATTAAATTAAAAAATGAGGCACTTAAAGTAGTAAAGGAGTTTTGTTATTTGGGGAGCAAAATAACTGATGGTGGTCAAAGTAGAGAAGATATAATATGTAGACTGGCAATGGCAAGGAAAGCATTTCTGAAGAAGAGAAATTTGTTAACATCGGGTATAGATTTAAGTGTCAGGAAGTCGTTTCTGAAAGTATCTGTATGGAGTGTAGCCATGTATGGAAGTGAAACATGGACGATAAATAGTTTTGACAAGAAGAGAAGAAAAGCTTTCGAAATGTGGTGCTACAGAATAATGCTGAAGATTAGATGGGTAGATCACATAACTAATGAGGAAGGATTGGGGAGAAGAGAAGTTTGTGGCACAACTTGACTAGAAGAAGGGATCGGTTGGTAGGACATGTTCAGAGGCATCAAGGGATCACCAATTTAGTATTGGAGGGCAGTGTGGAGGGTAAAAATTGTAGAGGGAGACCAAGAGATGAATACACTAAGCAGATTCAGAAGGATGTGGGTTGCAGTAACTACTGGGAGATGAAGAAGCTTGCCCAGGATAGGGTAGCATGGAGAGCTGCATCAAACCAGTCTCAGGACTGAAGACCACAACAACAATTGCTGTTTCTATATTGACACAGTCAATAAGGTCAGTTTTTTTCTCAAATTAATTAAATAATCTGCAAATTACTTAGATAATCTGCGTAGTACTTACTAGACACTGAAAGTGAAAATAAGATCTTTTCTGGAACAACAGAAATATTTCTGGAGACTTCAATTAACATAATTTTATATATTTATTTATTGATACTTAAAGAATCATGTTAATACAATCAAAAAATTAACAAATTAGTTGATAGAGTCAACGTGAATAGTCAGTTTGTGGGGACACCTAGTGATTTAACACCTGACCAGGGGCTGCAGACTGAACAGTGTGATGCATGTGGACTTTGGTCAGGTTTATATATTGCTGCCATTCAGACTTGTATTTTATGCAGTTAATAAAGTATTATTACACTGAAACTGTGTCATATAAATTAACAGTGCCATCCATATATCCCACTGGGGAAAGTATACTAGAGGTGTCCCCACTGAAAGCTTGACATGTGTGCATTGCCACAGATGTTACCAAAAATCATTATGACGTGAACAACAGTTAGCCAAAAATGCAGTGCAATGTCAGTGTTTGCTATACATCGGTGCTCAGGATATGGCTTGCTTGGACAGAGAATACCTAATTGACATGTTAAGTGTTCTGCAGCTATGTGCCCAGCACTCTCAACAGAATAACCAAGCAGGTACTGTGAGTCAGTGCAGTATCAAACAGTTCCTCGTCACCCAACTAACTGGAAAGTGATTTGACCACCATGCCACATCTGGGTTACGCAGGTCCCTATGAGTGCGTGATCCAATCAGTTGAAAAGTGCTCAGACAACTCTGCTCATGCTACAATTTTATGTCATCAGCAGTGTGTTAACAAAACCACCTGAAATCATCAACAGTGGCAGAAATCTTGCCTTGCTGCATTTGTTCACAATAAGACTGCCTATTATCAGCTCTGGGATTAAAAAGAACTACCCAGCAACACTTTCACATACAGAAGGAAATGCTTTACCTACACAAGGAGATCCATGCTATATGCAACCACTTTCTTGCATCAGCATATGAGCTAGCTGCCACATGTATATACTTGAAACATCTTACTCAAAAGCAGAATCATTGTTCTCTTTTTCTCCTCACAAACAGGTCAACAGATGCAGGACACATGGCAACAGGCAAAAGATGGCAGCAGGCACTCACACACCACCAGAACAACTTGTAACAGCTTCATCAGCATCTGTATAGGTATGTGGAGTGCACTGCTCTTCTGGTGCCCATGCATATGCCAGTGTATTTTCCGTGTCACCCCTAATCTGCATTTGCAGTTCAAATAGGGTGCTATCAGAGACAATACCGTTCATAAAATATATGCCGCACTGGGCCTGTCAGTCAGATACAAGGTGTGTAGGCTAGTTGTAAACAGACTTTGTGAGGTTAAGTTGGTTGTAGAAGAGTTATTACAAGCTGGGAGTGTTAGACAGTGAACATTACTGCCAAAACAACTGCAGATGCATTTGTCATTGTGTGGATTTCCTGTTTTGGCTCTTCTGTCACACCGCATGTTCAAGTGCCTGCTAAGCACAACCTTTCATTTTAATAACAGTGTAGCATACAGTACCGCTTTTGTTACAATCCCTCATGTCTTATAGGTTTTTGTTTGTTTTGGTTAGTATAGTTCAATGTTGGTTAGACCATCAGTGAGAGAGCACTTTGAATTCCTGCTGCTAATAAGCCAAGTACACCAGTCATTTGTTACACATTTTTACGAGCTTCAGACAGGAGCTGAGTTTTCAATCCCTCGCTCACAGCTCATGGTTCCATTGGCTTCCGTCACACAGCCATGGGGCATCACTGTAGGGGGTCAGATGTGGGGATGCATGGGACTTCAAGCACGTCCCTTGTGTCCCCGAATCAGTCCACTGCTGTGGCCACCCCAGATACTGCCTGCATTAAGATTGACCCCTCGCCTGCGGTCCAGTGGGAGGTCATTCCAAAGTCTGGCAGGCAGTGAAAAACTTTCCACGAGGCTGATCGTAGGGACTCCCCGGTTCACTTGACGAACCAGTGTTGAACGTTATTTGTGGCTGATGATGTCTAGATGCAGTCGTCTGCAGAGGAAGCTTCTCGGCCCACAAGGTCTGGGCATTCACAGAGAGTGGGTTTGCTGGTAGCTGGGAGCTCCAAGGTTAGGCATGTGGTGAGGCCCCTTCGGAACATGGCTGCCAAAGAGGGGAAGGAATCGAGTGTGCACTCTGTATACACTTTGGGGGGGAGACGTTTTGGATGTTAAAAGGGTGCTTTCACATGCCATGAAGAGTACAGGGTACAGCCAACTCCAGGTGGTGACTCATGTCAGTACCAATGATGTGTGTCACTTTGGATTAGAGAAGATTCTCTCTGGTTTTGGGTGGCTAGCGGAAATGGTAAAGATTGCCAGTCTTGCTTATCAGATTAAGGCAGAGCTCACCATCTGCGGCATCGTTGATAGAACAGACTGTGTTCCTTTGGTGCAGAGCTGAGTGGAGGGTCTGAATCAGAGGCTCAGGTGGTTCTGTGACCATGTAGGCTGCAGATTCCTTGACTTGTGCCATCGGGTGGTTGGTTCCCGGGTTCTGCTTAATAGGTCAGGAGTTCACTACACATGGGAGGTAGCTACATGGGTAGGAGGGGCTGTGTGGAAAGGGCTGGGTGATTTTTAGGTTATAGGGTCTAAGAGAATCACAAAAAGGAAGTCTGCCTAGAAGGGAGCAGGAGAAACACAGTAAGGTAGTTGTAGAAATGATCAGTATTGTAGTTGAAAAAATTGTCGTAGCTGTGTTGGAAAAGAATTAGAACTCCAAGCCCTAATAGAATGCACTGATGTCCAAATAGTTATAGGTACAGAAAGTTGGATAAAGGCGGAAATAAGTTCAGAATTCTTTTTTTAATGCTGTAGTATTGTTCAAAAACAATAGATTAAATACAGTTGGTGGTGGAGTATTTATTGCTGTCAGAAGTAATTTACCATTTATTGAAATTGAAATCAATAGTTCTTGCAAAATAGTATGGGTTACACTTGACAATCAGACCAAACTACTAATTGGATTGTTTTACCAACCCCCTCACTCAGAAGATATAGTTGCTGAACAGTTCAAGAAAACTTGAGTCTCATTTCAAATAGGTACCCCACTCATACAATTGTAGTTGGTTGTGACTTCAATCTACCCTCGAAATTCTGGAAAAATTATACGTTTAAAGCTGGCAGTAGGCCTAAAATGTCATCCAAAACTGTACTGAATGCTTTCTCAGAAAATTATTTTGAACAATTAGTTCTTGGGCCCACGCAAAGCATAAATGGTTGTGAAAGCATACTTGACCTCTTAGCAACAAATAATCCTGGACAAATAGTATCATGTTGAAAACAGGGATTAGTGACCACAAAGCGGTTGCTGCTAGGCTGAATACTGTAACACCTACAACCATCAAAAAGAAACGCAAAGTATATCTATTTCAATAAGCTGATAAAAATGCTCTTAATGCTGTTTTAAGAGATAGTCTTCGCTCCTTCTGATCTGATCATGTAAGTGTAGACAAACTGTGGGACAATTTCAAAGAAATAGTATCAAGAGCAATTGAGAGATACATACCATATAAATTAATAAGTGATGCCAAATTTATAAGAATGCAAAATCCCCAAGACTGGCAAAGTTTTGCAGAAGTTCAAAATATAGCACATTCTTCAATGTGAGATATTTTTAATAATTTCCACAATGAAATTCTGTCTCAAAATCTGGCAGAAAACCCAAAGAGATTCTGGTTATACATAAATCACACCAGTGGCAAAACGCAATCAATACCTTCATTGCATGACAATCACTGATGACAGAGCCACTAAAGCACACTTATTAAACACAGTTTTCCGAAACACCTTCATCAAAGAAGACGAAATTTCTGTATTCCAATCAAGAACAACTGCCAAGATGAGAAACATAGAAGCAGATATTCTCAGTGTAGCAAGGAAGCTTAAATCACTTAATAAAGCCAAGGCCTCTGGTCCAGATTGCATATTAGTCAGGTTCCTCTCAGAGTATGCTGATACAATAGCTCCATATTTAGCAATTATATACAACCAGTAGCTCACAGAAAGATCTGTACCAAAAGCCTGTAAAATCGCTCAAGCCACACCAATACCCAAAAAGGGAAGTAGGACTAATCTGCTGAATTACAGGCCCATATCACTAATGTAGATTTGCAATAGGGTTTTGGAATATATACTGTATTCGAACATTGTGAGTTACCTCAAAGAAAATGATTTATTGACACATAGTCAGCACAGATTAAGAAAATATGTTCTTGCAAGACACAACTAGCTATTTACACTCATGAAGTACTATTGACAGGGGTTGTCAAATTGATTCCATATTTTTAGATTTCCAGTAGTCTTTTGACACCATTCCTCACAAGTGTCTTCTAACCAAACTGCGTGCCTATGGAATATCGCCTCAGTTGTGCGAATGGATTCATGATTTCCTGTAAGAAAGGCCACAGTTCATAGTAATAGATGGAAAGTCATCAAATGAAACAGAAGTAATATCCAGTGTTCCCCAAGGAAGTATAATAGGCACTCTATTGTTCCTGATCTATATTAACAACATAGCAGACAATCTGAGTAGCCACCTTAGATTGTTTGAAGATGATGCTCTCATTTACTGTCTTGTGAAGTCATCATATAACCTAAATGAATTGCAAAATGATTTAGATAAGATATCTGTATGGTGAGAAACGTGGAAATTGTTCCTGAATAAAGAAAAGTATGAAGTCAATCATATGAATACTAAAAGAAATCCACTAAATTTCGACTGCGCAATAAGTCACACAAATATGAAGGCTGTAAATTCAATTAAATACCTGGGGATTACAATTACAAATAAGCTAAACTGGGACAATCACATAGATAATGTTGTGGGAGAGCAAACCAAAGACTGTAATTCATTGGCAGAGCACTTATAACATGCAGCAGATCTACAAATAGACTGATTACAACATGCTTGTCCATCCTATTGTAGCATATTGCTGTGCAATGTGGAATCTGCATCAGGTGGGACTGACAGATCACATTGAAAAAGTACAAAGAAGGGCAGATCAGTTTGTACTATTGCAAAATAAGGGAGATAGTGCCACAGACATGATACGTGAATTGGAGTGACAATCATTAAAACAAAGGTGTCTTTCGTTGTGACGGGATCTTCTCATGAAATTTCAATCACCAGTTTTCTCCTCCAATTGGAAAAACCTTCTGTTGGCGCCCACTTAAATAGGGAGAAATGATCATCACAATAAAATAAGAGAAATCAGGGCTCACACACAAGAATTTAAGTGCCCATTTTTCCCATGCACCATTCGAGAATGGAACGGTAGAGAGAAAGCTTGAAGTTGGTTTATTGCACCCTCTACCAGGCAGTTTACTGCAAATAGCAGAGTAATGATGTAGATGTAGATGTAACAGCATTCTGCAGGGTAGGAGTGGGTGAGTGGTTCTCTGTCAGAGGATGCTGAGGAAGCAGTTGAAGAAGGCAGTTAATCAGTCGATAAAACACTTTATTGACAGAGATGGTTCAGGACGGTAAAACAGATTGGAAATGGCAGGAGGTGATCCTCAGATCCCAACATGTAGGTGCCGATATGCTGATGCAGGTGTTCCCCATAGACTATAGTGGCAGACAGCTCAATTTCATGTGTTGACTGTTGTGGAAGGCCTCTGTAATCAGGCCACATCAAAATATCCAGACCAGAGTTGATGGCTGGTATGGCATTATTGGCAGAATGGTTGATCATGTGGCACGAGCCCACATGACATGCCTCCTGTCAACATGTGAAGTGCCAACAGCAGAAGGAGTGTCTGCTGACACTGCTGAGCTGGCAGGGCATTTGCAGATGGAGTGCAGCCTCCTTTCATTGTGTCCCAGCCACCATTTTCTGAGGCATTACATTTCCTCCCTTCTTAGCTTTATCCAGTTGTCTGGATTTCTGTTTTGTTGATCTGGCTGTAACGCTTACACATCTATCAACGTTTCTTCATGGCTCAAATAAGACTTGGGTGTTCCCCTATTTTCCCTTTTTATTTTACACTAGATACAGTATCTCTCTCCTACTATGCTTAAGCATTTAGTTTCTGTGGCCCTCTGGCCCTCTTAGCTCTCCCCCCCCCCCCCCCCCCCCTCTCCTCCTTTTTTTTATATTATTGTGGGTCACTTTGGATAAGACACTTCTTCACTGGTGCCTGCATGAGTACTGTGGATGCACAGGTTGAAAAATGGTAAGGGCAGGATTTGAGCAACTCTATGTGTGAGCAGGCAGTATGCAGTACTTATTATGACCACAATTACAAAAATGGCTAAGGTGCTAGTTAGTACTCTTATGAGTCAGTTGTCTCATTTGGTCCAACGTTTTCTTATATGACCAAGTAGACATTACACCATTATATAAACATTTTGTGCTGCTATCATCTGGTCCAGAGTAGCCAGAAGAGTTGGGTGTAGCTTGTCCTGCTTTCCATGGGAAGGATTTAAAAAAGTCAATCCAGCAGATAAATTAATGAGTAGGCAGTGTTTATAGTTGTGGCTCCAGTATTGGTGGCAGTTAACAAGAAAGTGGGATCTGACTACCATTCATTAGTAGTATCTGACCCTGGCGATGTAACTCTGTGCACTAGGCACTGCCAAAATATACTTGATCATAGCAGGCAGCAATGACTACTGTCAGTTTTGGTACTGAGTACAGCCAGCATAATGTTATCTTCTGGAAAAATTTAGTTTCAGTTGTAATGATCTCTGAGTAAAAACAAGTATATTCATACAACTCAGTTATGGTATACATTTGCTTTGTAGGGCAAGCAGTGACTTACCCACATCTTCACTGAGTAGTTCTGTGGAGGTGGGTAGAGCATAGGACTTTTTATAGGGTGATATCAATAGTATTTTGGTACCCAGGAACACACAAATTTCCATAGAGTTTTCTAGGCTACTGGGCAGGCATGGCTGCCAAAGTCCATGAATCGAACGTCTTTTCATGTCAATAGTATCTACATATCTGTGTACCTTCAACCCCATTCCTACTTGCATGCTGGTTATATAGGCCATATGGCAGTAGGATGATAAGGATTCCTCTTCCACTGCTGCTAATAATTTTAATGGCATCAGTAGCACAGCTTAAATTCTGTGTAGTCCTTTCAGAAACTGTCCCAGTGGTAAAAGTATTTGGGTCACATGGTCACAGATCACATGGAGGAGTGTTTTCCCACAGGTTTACAGCTTTGTTGCAGGTGTCAGTAATTCTTTTGGCAAGGTGCATTTGAAAGCCTCACAATGATCAATCCTTGAAAACCCATGCATTATGGTTTACTCATCTGTTGGCTCTCAGATGTGTGTCATGGCTGTGGTGGCCATGACGCATAAGTGCCTGATGCTGTTCACCAAACATTGTTCAACACTGGACAGCTGCATGGTGTGTATTTCAAGAGCCTCCCAGTTTACTTTACTGTCTGCCTGTGCCTATTGTAACCCCATTTTTATCTTCTCAACATCTTGCACTTTAGCAGTGCTGTCTTAAGCATTTTGCTGTCCGCATCTATCCAGCCACTGTCTTGCCAAACCCATGGGAACAATTTCAATGGTTTGGCACTCCTGCAAACATATGAAAGCTGATCATAATAGCTGATATTCTCTTTGAGTGTCATTTAGTCTCACCCTGCCTTATATCATGGATTCTAATTTCTTGAAACTACTCTTGAGCTGCTGAATTTCTTTTCATATGATCCATACATCAAGATCTGATCTTAATGTAGACTGCTGCTCTTTTATCACTATGTCTTGCTGCTGTGTTAAAAGTGCTCCTCCACTCAAAGGTCATAGCTTCTACCATTTTGGATTTGCCCCCAAGCCTCAGGTGCTCCACTACCAGGAATCTTCTGGCTCTCATGTTTCCACTGGTTTTGCATTTGTCAACCAAAACTGGTATAGTTCTTCTCTGCTCAGAGTAAATTGGTACTGGACCAGACCCAGTGGGAAGAGTAAATTCCTTGCCAGTTTACTTGTCTCTTTTATGTTTGAAATCACCTCCAAATTCATTATCTTTACAGACAAATTTGCCCTTTGAAATATCCATTATAAACTATCTTAACCCTTGAGATAAATGCCGTTGTGCATCACACATATACTCACTCATTCTCACTTATTAGCAGCTTACTTTCTGTGTGCTTATCTGTTTCTATACCAACTGCATATAAACAAAACAATTTATATGAATAAGGCGCACTAATTTTCTATTAATAGTTCTCTAATGTAATACCAGCATGAAAATGTTCCCTATGAACACTGAAATAAGTGTAATACCCAATAACTATTAAGAATATACAATCATTCAGCTTGTAAGACCATGTTGTGATCTAAAGGTTAATGAATGCGCTGGGACTATCTCAGGTGCACTCAGTGTCACTGACTTATTTCTGCTGTTCTTTCTTGCCTTTTCTCTGCCCAATGTCCTTTTGCTTTTGAAAGAAGCTGCCAGCAACTGAGACAGTGGTCCTGATTCACCTTTAAAAGGATGAATTCCACTCATGTGAACAATTGTGATTTGGGCTAGGAATTGTATTTTAACATTACCTGGGCACTTCATTTCATCTACTTGATAGGGTCCTGGGTACAGCAGAATAAACTTCTTCTGTTTTTCTGTCAGAAAGTGAGGATTAGATTAGATAAAATGATCCACTGCCTGATATGATACTTAGATAATTTCGGTTTTATATTGTGAATGTTTTCATGTCTTTCTAGTGACTTTGAGTTCACTGTTTTTCACCAGATGCTATGTCTATTTTGACCTTTTCGGAAAGTTCCAAACAGAGAACACTCCTTCCTCTGTAGTAGGCCAACATAATTCAAAACATGAGGGCATTCTTTGACCAATAACAATCTTGTATGGTGAAGAACCCACATTTTCATGGATTTTTGAATTGTATGTGCTTATGACATACTGTAATAGCATGTTCCATTATCATGGCTCTACACACATAGTAACTTACACCCAAACCTCCATATGTTAGACTATCAGATCAGTACCAAACATTATATGTTGATCAAGCATCAACCAAACCATGAATTTAGTTCATGCTATATGCTGTTCCCTAGCATATTCTGTGAAACTATAAATGTACTCTATAGGTTTACTACTTTCAAAGAAATGTAGCGAAAGCAGACTGCCAAGAGAACATTGCTGTAAACTCCAAACAGTCCTTTTACATGTCATAAACATGTTGTCCCATATAACACTTTCATGCATAACACATTAAAAATATTTGTTGTTATTGGGGTTTGAATGCTGAATGCTTGGTATGAGATATAAGGATTTACTGCTTTACCAACTACCCCACATAAGCTGCATGTATTAGTGACTCACAGCTATTCTTTTCCTATGATCTATAAATCAGTTGTTACTTTTAATTAACCTTTACTCCCATACTGCTGGATGACAGCACATAGTATGAACTAAATCAGAGTTTTGGTTGATACTCTATCAACATACAAGGTTTGGTACAGATCTGAATAACATCTCAAAGTTCGGGTGTTAGCATTTTACTCAATGTCCTATGAACTCTCTCTCTACCATTCATTATCAGGTGAAGGGCCCTGGATTTTTAACTTCTTCACATTCAATAGTTGACATAGCTGCATAAAAAATTCAGACATGAAATTCATGCCGTGGCCTGTTGTTATTGCTTCTGTGTGCTGAATTTTACCAGCTAACAGTTAAAGAAAGCATTAGCGGCTGTGTCTGCTTGTTGGTTTTGTATAGAAATCATGGCTAAATAATGTGAGAAATGAACAATGGAAACTACAGGTTGGAATAACAACAATGTAAGTGTCATGATGATCTCTCCATTGGCAAAAGATTGCAGAATTGCCCATTCAGATCTCTGGGAGGGGACTGCCAAAGGGGAGGTTGCATTGAGAAAAAGATTGAATAACCAACGAAAAGATAACATTCTACAAGTTTGGGTGTGGAATGTAAGAGGCTTGAATGTGGTCAGGAAACTAGAAAATCAGAAAAGGGAAATACAAAGGCTCAGTATAGATACAGTAGGGGTCACTGAAGTGAAGTGTAAAGAAGGCAACAGTTTCTGGTCAGATGAGTATAGTGTAATATCAACAGCAGCAGAAAATGGTATAACAGGAGTAGGATTTGGTATGAGTAGGAAGGTAGAGCAGAGAGTGTGTTACTATGAACAGTTCAGTGACAGGGTTGTTCTTATCAGAATCAACAGCAAACCAACACTGACAGTGATAGTTCCGGTATACATGCCAACATTGCAAGCTGAAGAGGAAGAGATAGAGAAAGTGTATGAGGATATTGAAAGAGTAAGGAGTATGTAAAGGCAGATGAAAATCTAATAGTAATGGGGGACTAAATGCAGTTGTAGGGAAAGGAGTAGGAGAAAAAGTTACAGGAGAATATGGGCTTAGGACAAGGAATGAGGGAGGAGAAAGAGTAATCGAGTTCTGTAACAAGTTTCAGCTAGTAATAGCGAATACTCTGTTAAAGAATCACAAGAGGAGGAGGTATACTTGAAAAAGGCCAGGTGATACAAGAAGATTTCAGTTAGATTACATCATGCTCAGACAGAGATTCTGAAATCAGATACTGGATTGTAGGGTGTACCCAGGAGCAATATAGACTCAGATCACTATATAGTAGTGATGAAGAGTAGGCTGAAGTTTCAGACATTAGTCAGGAAGAATCAATATGGAAAGAAGTGGGATATGGAAGTACCAAGGAATGGTGAGATACAGTTGAAGTTCTCTAAGGCTATAGGTGCAACAGTAAGGAATAACTCAGCTGTCAGTACAGTTGAAGAGGATTGGACATTTCTAAGAAGGGTCATCACAGAAGTTGGGAAGGAAAACATAGGTACAAAGAAGGTAACTGCAAAGCAACCATGGGTAACAGAAGAAATACTTCAATTGATCAATGAAAGGAGGAAGTGCAAAAATGTTCTGGGAAACTCAGAAACATAGAAATACAGGTAACTGAGGAATGAAATAAATAGGAAGTGCAGGAAAGCTAAGGCAAAATTGCTTCATGAAAAATGTGAAGACATTGAAAAAGAAATGATGGTCAGGATAGACTCAACATACAGGAAAGTTAAAACAACCTTCAGTGTCATTAAAAGCAAGGGTGATAGCATTAAGAGTGCAATGGAAATTCCACTGTTAAATGCAGAGGAGAGAGTAGACAGGTGGAAAGAATTAATTGAAAGCCTCTATGAGGGGGAAGATTTGTCTGATGTGATAGAAGAAGAAACAGGAGTCAATTTATAAGAGATAGGGGATCCAGTATTAGAATGTAAAAGAGCTTTGGAGGACTTAAGATAAAATAAGGCAGAATTGATAGATAACATTCCATCATCATTTCTAAAATCATTGGGGAAAGTGGCAACAAAATGCCTATTCACATTGGATTGTAGAATGTACGAGTCTGGTGACATACCATCTTACTTTTGGGAAAGCATCATCCACACAATTCCGAAGATGGCAAGAGCTGACAAGTGTGAGAATTACTGCACAATCAGCTTAACAGCTCATGCATCCATATTGCTTACAACAATAATATACAGAATAATGGAAAAGAAAATTGAGGATGCACTAGATGATGATCAGTTTGGTTTTAAGGAAAAGTAAAGGCACAAGAGAGGCAATTCTGATGTTGGAGTTAATAATGGAAGCAAGACTACAGAAAATTCAAGAAACGTTAATAGGATTTGTCAACCTGGAAAAAGCATTCAACAATGTAAAATGGTGCAAGATGGTCGAAATTATGAAAAAAGTAGGCGTAAGATATAGGGAGAGATGGGTCACATACAATATGTACAACAGCCAAGAGGGAACAATAAGAGTGGATGACCAAGAGCATAGTGCTCATACTAAAAAGGGTGTACGACAAGGATGTAGGCTTTCACCCCTACTGTCCAATCTGTACATCGAGGAAGCAATGATGGAAATAAAAGAAAAGTTCAGGAGTGGAACTAAAGTTCAAGGTGAAAGGATATCAATGATATGATTCGCTGGTGACATTGCTATCTTGAATGAAAGTGAAGAAGAATTACATGATCTGCTGAATGGAATGAACCATCTAATGAGTACTGAGTATGGATTGAGAGTAAGTCAAAGAAAGACAAAGGTAATGAGGGGTAGTACAAATGAGAATAGCGAGAAACTTAACATCAGGCTTGATGGTCAGGAAGTAGATAAAGTTAAGGAATTCTGCTACTTAGGCAGTAAAACAATGAGTGACAGATGGAGCAAGGAATACATCAAAAGCAGAACATCAATGGCAAAAAGGGCATTCCTGGCCAAGAGAAGTCTACTAATATCACATATTAGCCTTAATTTGAGGAATAAATTTCTGAGAATGTACGTTTCGAGTACAGCATTGTATTGTAGTGCAACATGGACTGTGGGAAAACTGGAACAGAAGAGAATCAAAGTGTTTGAGATGCAGCTTTACAGATGAACATTGAAAATTAGGTGGACAGACAAGGTAAGGAATTAGGAAGTTCTTCACAGAAATGGGGAGGAAAGGAACATGTGGAAAATACTGATAAGGAGAAGGGACAGGATGATAGGAGATCTGGCAGTTCTGACCAGAGCTGCCGGTGGTGGCGGCCGAGTATGAGCTGTGCTTACTTGTGTGAATATGTATATGCTTTCTTTGCTGAGGAAGGCTTGGGCCAATAGCTGCATTTTTAAAAGTCTTTTCATTGTGCCTACCTGCAACTCAGTGGATCATCCGATTCCTGATATTGTTGTAATGTGGGAAACAGTCAATTATAGTTAATACACATTGGTTTCCTGCTGCTATTTGTGCAAAAGGGCCACGGACATGAAGATGATCATTTGAAAAGCTTTCTATGTTTCAGGCAATGGGATTTACTGGTGAATTAGCTTGGCTCTTTGAGCACAAGTGATGCAGTTCCTCACATAGTGCTCAAAGTATTGTTTCCTCTGTGGTCACCAGTAATTTTCCCCAACATGACATTCTGTGTCTTATTGTCCACTAAGCCCAGATGAGATGGAATCATGGGCTTGCTTCAATACTTTGTCCCAGAAAGAGGCTGACACAACAATGCAGCAGCTGCATCATGTTTGCTTGTGAAGCACTCTCTTATCAGAGCTGAATTGTACATGTTTCACATTCTGCTCACAATCATGGTTGGTGGCCTGAGCTCTGTGCTTATACCAATGCATTCTGTATTGAGTATTTCATGGCTTAATCCATCACCATTACTGTGGGACTTCCCTGGGTGATGCACTACCTCAAAGTCAAATTCTCCAAGCCTCAAGGGCCAGTGTGTTACCCTATTAGTTGGATCCTTTAACCCAAGGAACCACTTTAGTGTGGTGTGAACTGGCATGGCATTAAAGCACTTTCCATACAAATAGCAATGAAAATAAGTGATACCACAAATTTGTGCCAGCACTTCCTATTCTGCAGTTGAATAGTTTTCTCTGCTTCAGTCAGTAGGCTAGAAGTACAGGCTATGGGTTGTTCCCTCCCATCCACCCTGTGGCTCAGAACACAGCTGATGGTAAGGTTTCTTGAATCACAAACCAAGATAGCCTGTTTTTGATAGTTTGGAAAACTGTTTTTGACCATTTAAAAATGAGAATAGGACCCACAGTCAGTAACTGCTTTAACTGTTGAAGGCTTTTTACAGTCGAGAGTCTAGTTAAATTTTACACCTCTTTTTAGCACATGCATAGGGGTCTTGCTAAACCTGCAAATTTCAGAATGTATTTTCTACAGAAATCCATGATCCCATGACATGATTGTACTTCTTTCACCCAGCTAGGTGTTGGGAAGTCTCTTATGGCTTGAACAAGTCACTGGTTGGTAAATACACAGTCCTGGCCAATAATGTTATCTAAATAGTAGACCTCCTGTGATACAAAGGGACACCTTCAAATACTTCCCTGCAGAGGCATCTTATGCTTGTGGATGCCCTTGGAGTGTACTATTATTTATTTAGATAAATTAGGCATTGCTTTGGTTTCAGCCCCCATAGCACTCAGTTGAAGTTTCAGGTACATTTTTCACACCAAAAGGCTTCTAATGACAATGGAAGTATCTCAGTGGCCCAGGAATGCTGTTTTAGGCTGATCTTCTAGTGCTACTTGTTCCAGTTTGTGTAACACATCTGTGATATTAGACATGGGGTATGCACTGATGAGCATTCGATAACTTAGAAATGTGTAATTGCAGCAGAACCTTTAAGCATTTTTCCCATTGAAGAACGTCTTGTGTACGGTTACTACTGGGGCTGACCAGGGGCTAATACTTTCTTCTATGATTCCATACTGTAGCTGATGGTCTACAAACTCTTCCAATACTGGTTGCAAATAGTGGGGCACTTGTATGATTTCATATATACAGGTGAATTACAACAAGTGGGAATTCTGAGTTGTAGGAGAGGTGAACCTGGTAGTGGACCAGGCAAATTAACCAACCATGCATATTCTTTCAACACTATCACATCCTTTCAGATGCAAGAATTTTCCTCTTGGTACACTTAAATTGGCAAACTGTCCTTGCTTCTGGTATTCTGCATTGAAATCCTTTCCTAATTTGTCCTCTAAAACTTCTAAGTTAGCTGCCAATGCTCCTTTTGATAGCCCACTGCCTCTGAACCAAAATTATGTATAGTGATAGGCACTACTTGGCTACCATCTAACTCTTGCACTTCTTCATTCATCCACACCAGTCTTCCTGTACCTTCACGTACCATATCCTGAAAGTCTAAGAGTGGTGTACTCAGTTCAACCAGCATTCCAATATCTCAGGCATTTCTTGCAACTGTTTAGCTCTTTCTACCATGAAACCAAGATGGAATGATATCCAACCTAGTTCTACTGTGCACTGCTGTAGAATAACATTGGCATGATGTTTAACCAGGAAGTGTAGACCACGAATGATGTCCCATGGATGGCAGAACATACACACATATTCAGAAGTCTCCCACTCAGAAACCCAACAATGTGGAACTGAGAGTATTCCCACTTTTACCACCCACGCTACTTAACCTACAGTATGGCGGGCTCCAATTCACTGTACTCAGTTTATTCTGGTTAGCCATGAATACCTGTGAGCTTATATCTAACAACAACTTACATGACATTTGCTGTATACAACAGAACAGACAAATGTCTGCCACTAATTTTCACCAGAGTGCCACATAGTGAATCTTACCAGGAGTCCTGCCAAGTGTTCACACCTCTCCCTGCAATGTTTAACACAGGGGTGTGAGTGTTAGACTAATTACACCATCTATGAGCCTATGAACATTTTACAACATAGTGCCCCTCTTGTTTGCACCCCTGATATTGTGGATTTACATAGAAATGTTGCATGTGTGTGGCCAGAAGCACCACATTTACAACATGCAATCTTCACATTAAACACTACTTGCTTGTCCCTTGGTCTAATTACTTAGTCAATTTTAGTCAAAGTTACTGCACTTGCCACAGCTTCAAGCTTGGTTCTCAGAATTTACATGTGTACTTTCCATGACATTTCAGGTGGCAGGCCTGCAAAAAACTTGCCAAGTACCCATTTTTCTGCCTTCTGCAAAATGGCTTTAGTGCCATAATCATCACTTGTTTATTCATAAATATTAACATTTATTTTCCTGATATGGTCCACAAAACAGTCTACTGATTTTCCTTGCTTGTGCTACACCATTAAGTCATTCACAATAATGTTATGAGGTATTCTTCTTCCTGTAAATATCCACTAACCCTTCCTGAAGGTCTGTGAGGGCTGAGCAACCTGCAATTACTCATTGCTCATCACATATGACCTAGCATTCCTACACTTAACAACATCATTAAAGTTCCGTAATTTCATGGCCATATGCAAACTATCAATGAAGACAAAAATATCTTCCCTAGATGTACCATAAAAGGTGCCACCAATGAGACCATACTAGCTTCAAGGATAGGTGAAGATTCACCTGAAGATGATCCTTTCCTTCTTCCACCCTTCAAAACAACTCACTTCCCTACTCAAAGCATCAATTCCAGCTCTAAGCTTAGTCACCTCATTTAGAAGATGCTGAATTGTCTCCTTGGTTGTTGTTTTACCAGAGACTGCCATTTCATTCACCACTACAACCACAAGAGTATAGTACACCCAAATAGAAAGGAGAGGACAAAAACGATGAAACAGGACTAAAACAAAACATTGTTGTCAGCACTTGCTTGAAAACATGCACTGAATGCCACTGCTGCTGAACCTACCTCTCTTCCATACCACACTAGGTGACTATTTTCAGCTCCACCAGATATCCTGAAACCAATATTCTAATAGACTTTTACAGCAGGATAGGAGTGGGCAAGTGGTTTTATGCTGGAGGTTGCTGATGGAACTGATGAAAAAGGCAGCCAATCACTTGATAGAACATTTAACTGAAGAACATGAAGCAACATGGTTCAACACATCTGAAAGAGACAGACTGCAGATGACAGGAGCTGATCCTTGGACCCCAGCATGACTGTGCTGACGTGCCAACACAGGCATTCCCCATGAATGGTAGTGGAAACTTGGCTAATAAGGCATGATGGCACATGGTGGGATCAAATGGTTCAAATGGCTCTGTCCCAGCTGCCAGTTTCTATACCTTAAATTTATGACACACCAAGGCAGATAATCTGAGACACAACTTTTTACTGGACTCCGTCATTCATATGACTTGTAGTACTTTTGAACAACAGCTTACCACCCACAAAGTAATGATCTTGAAGAACTCTGGCACTGAACCCTAAAACCTGCTATCACTTGTCAGGCTGGGGGTGGACAGATACCCTGCCATATGTTCTTTTAGATGTGTGTACTGGTTAGGAATGCCACAATTGCCTACTGACATAGTGTGTCCACACTTTAAGGTACCACACCTGGAGGAGCATGGATACCCAAAAAGTTTCATCAACAAAGCTTTGCAGGCCAGCTACCACCTAATGCTGCATGACAGTACTGTCCACTGACATTACACCCACTCTACGTAGGTCCTTGTAAAGTAACTATACACAGTAACAATATCTTTGACATTTTGTTGCATGGCAAACTGACTATTGCTATGGTCAACAGACTAAAATGGGCATGGACCCTGCTGAACACCACAGACATGCCTAGAAGCATCAGTATCAGTTCTGACCAAGGAGATTTCAGTCAAACTAATTGGCAGCTTTCTCCTCATGGAAGGACAACAAGATGAGTGATGTGTCCATAATGACTCACCCCCAGAAGAATTCTCTTGGCTACACAGACTTTCACTGGATGTTGATTCAGATTCCATTGCTTCCACATTTTCAGCAGATGTGATTCTCAAGGTCACTGCTGCTAAAAAATGCACTCAGCTCCGCCTTCTGCCACTGGAGCAACACACAGACACTGCTTTGACACCATCACCTCCATCACTTCAGCCTCAATCACTTGCCAGTACCAGTCTTTGTTCTCATTTTGATTGATAACATTAGTTACCCCATCACCTCATGCTACTGATCAGGCAAGCAGCCAGCCACAAAATGGGTGAGGTTACACTCCTCTTTGAGGCTCAGTAGCATTGTCCCCCCCCCACACACACACACACCACCACCACTGGTCAACCCTATGCTCCTATGCTCCACACTCCCAGGAGAGGGGTTCTGTAAGTGACCTAGCAGCAATCACTTAATCCAGTGGTGGTGCTCTTTGCTCAGCTGTATAGTTCCACAGTGACAATTCTTAACTCAGATGATTACTTATTACTATTCTGTATGCAGATATTTAGATGTCTCTCCATCTGGATATACAGTGTAGATCATTGGTGTTTATGGTCTACATGGAGAGCTCTAACCTAGGTCTACTCTACAAAGAAAATAAACAGGAAAATGGTGACACACATTTTATTCTGTGAAAACAAACTTAAACTTGGGTCATTAATAAGATGAACATTGAACACAAATCATCAGCTTTGGTGGCTAAATACTTCCAGCATAAGAAGTCACCCTCATTCTACCAATGGCCTTTTAAAGAGGGCAGAGGAGCAACAGAGGTTCAGGGCACTGTCTTGTCCTTGGGTTGGGAAACTGCCCTTATGGTGGAAGAATCAACAATGATCAATGGCATGAGAATGCAGAAGGCAGTGAAAACAAATAATAATAATGATTAAAAAACATCTAGCATTCCACATAACACCTTCACACTATTTTTCTTTCCTCCTTTTTTCCTATGAGTGAACAGTGTGGCATTGCATTACATAATAAGTTATTTGTACAAAAAAAGTATTGTATACCAGGAGTAAATCTAATGATTGTCTCTAACTAGAAGTCTGTAAGTGTATGTGTATAAAAATTAGTTTTTTTTAACTGGTCTAAACTTATAAATACTTTGTATGTCCTATATCCTTGTAAAAAGATACCTAAAGATGAATAAAGCTGCTGCTGCTACTGATACTGATACTGATACTGCTACTGCTACTACTACTACTACTACTACTACTACTACTACTACTACTAACTATAGTTAAGACACACAATATGTATCCACAGGACATGTGGCCTGTAGTAGAAACAGTGTCATGATGATCTCTCCAAGGGCAAAAGATTCTGGTATAGCCCCGATTTAGATCTCCAGGAGGGGACTGCCAATGAGCTGGTTACCATGATAAAAAGAATTAATAACCAATGAAAGGGTAATGTTCTATGAATCAGGGCATAAAATGCCAGAAGTTTGAATATGGTAGGGAAGCCAGAAAACTGAAAAGGGAAATGAAAAAACTCAGTCTAGATATAGTGCCAGTCAGTGAAGGGAAATGGAAATACAACAAGGATTTCTGGTCAGATGAGTGTAGGGTAATATAAAGAGCACCAGAAAATGGTATAACAAGAGTGGGATTTGTCTGAACAGGAAGGTAGGAAAGAGAGTGAGTTACTGTCAATAGTTCAGTTCCAGATTTCTTTTCATCAGAATCAACAGCAAATCAACACTGACCATGTTTGTTCAGGTATACATGCCAACGTCACAAGCTGCAGATGAGGACACAGAGAAAGTATAAGAGGATACTAAATGGGTAATTCAGTACATAAAGGGAGATGAAAATCTAACAGTCATGGGGGACTGGAATCCAGTAGTGGGGGAAGGAGTAGAAGAAAGGGTTACAGGAGGACATGAGCTCAGTATTACGAATGAGACAGAAGAAAGAGTAACTGAGCTCTGCAATAAATTTCAGCTTGTAATAATGAACACTGTTCAAGAATCACAAGAGTAGAGATATAATTGAAAAAGGTCAGAAGATATAGAAATATTTCAGTTAGATTACTTCATGGTCAGGCAGAGATTCCAAAATCAATTACTAGATCGTAAGGCATACCCAGGAGCAGATATAGACTCACATGAAAATTTAGTGGTGATGAAGAGTAGGCTAAACTTTAAGAAAATAGTCAGGAACAATCAATTTGCAAAGGAATTGGATATGGAAGTGCTGAGGAATGAAGAGATACACTTGAAGTTCTCTAAGGCTACAGATACAGCAATAAGGAATAGCTCAGAAGTCAGTTCAGTTGAAGAGGAATAGATATAATTAAAAAGGGCAGTCATGGAAGCTGGAGGAAAAAACATAGGTACAAGGAAGGTAACTGCAAAGAAACCATAGGTAATGCAAGCAATATTGTAGTTGATCAATTAAAGAAGGAAGTACAAAAATGTTTTGGGAAATTCAGGAATGCAGAAATACAAGTCACTTAGGAATGAAATATATAGAAAGTGTAGGGAAGCTAAGGTGATATGGCTGTAGGAAAAATGTGAAGAAATCAAAAAATAAATGATCATTGGAAGATCAAATCAACTTTCAGCAAAATTAAAAGCAAGGGTGGTAACACTTAAGAGTGTAATGACAATTTTACTGTTAAATAGAGAGGAGAGAGCAGATAGGTGGAAAGAGTACATTGAAGGCCTCTATAAGGGTAAGACTTATCTGATGACATGATAGAAGAACAAACAGGAATCTATATAGAAGAGACAGAGGATGCAGTTTGAGAATCAAAATTTAAAAGAGCTTTGGAAGGCTTAAGATCAAATAAGGCAGAAGGTATGGATAACATTCCATCAGACTATCTAAACTCATTGAGGGAAGTGGAAATAAAGCGACTATTGATATTGGTGTAGAATGTATGAGTCTAGCGATGTACCCTCTCACCTTTGGAAAAAATATCATCCACACAATTCCAAAGACTGTAACAGTTGTCAAGTGTGAGAATGATCACCAGTCAGCTTAACAGCTCATGCATCTAAGTTTTTGACAAGGGCATATACAGAAGAATGGAAACGAAAGTTAGGATGTGTTATATGACAATTGGTCTGACTTGAGGAAAGGTAAAAGGACAATAGGGGTGGTGCTGACATTATGGTTGATAATGGAAACAAGACTATAGAGAAATCAAGACATGTTCATATGATTTGTTGACCTCAAGAAAGTGTTTGACAACATCAAATAGTGCAAGATGTTAAAAATTCTGAGGGAAATAGGGATAAACTATAGAGTACATGAGCCAGGAGGGAATAATGAGAGTGGAAGACCAAGAACAAAGTGCGCAGATTAAGAAGGGTGTAAGTCAGCGATGTAGTCTTTCACCCCTATTGCTCAGTCTATACATCAAAGAAGCAATGAAGGAAATGAAAGAAAGTTTCAAGAGCATGATTAAAATTCATGGTGAAAGGATATCAACAATAAGATTTGCTGACAATGTTGTTACCCTGAGTGAAAGTGAAGAAGAATTACATGATCTGCTGAATGGAATTAACAGTCTAATGAGTATAGAATATGGACTAAGAGTAAATTGAAGAAATATGAAAGTAATGAGAAGTAGCACAAAAGAGAACAGTCAGAAACTTAATATCAGTATTGGGGATCACAAAGCAGGTGAAGTTAAGGAGTACTCCTACCTAGGCAGCAAAATAACCTGTGAAGGATGGAGAAAGGAGGACATTAAAAAGAGACTAGCACTACGTGAAATAGGCATTCCTGGCTAGGAGAAGTCTACTAGTATGAAACATAGTCCTTAATTTGAGGAAGAAGTTTCTGATAATGTAAGTTTGGAGCACAGCATTGTATGGTAGTGAAACTGGAACAGCAGAGAATCTAAGCATTTGAGATTTGGTGCTACAGATAAATGTTGAAAATTAAGTGGACAGATGAGATAAGGAATGAGGACGTTCTGCACAGAATCAGAGAGGAAAGAAATATATGGAAAACACTGACAAGAATGAGGGACAGGATGATACAACATTTGTATATTTGTTAACACAGCAGGGTAAGGACATAGGCTGCCAGATGAAGAGGCTGGCACAGGAGAGGAATTTGTGATGGGCCCATTATTGTTCTTATAACTTACCCACACTCCACCTCAATCACACAGTTTAAATTTTAATCAGTTATGTTTTGTGATGACAACAGTACTGTGTTGCCATAACTGAAAAAAAATCAGATGTCACACAGCACATAACATCATGAAAGGGTTTAGCATACATGTTCTTCTGGAGCTGAAAGGTTTTGCCTCCTGCAGTTCTACAAGACATTTCTTTTCAATCCTGACTTTAGTGTGGTTGTAATACATAACTTGAAATGGAAATAGAACAAAACAATCTTTTCTCTATTAATCACAAGGGAATTAGGCTGGTGACTAGTGCTCAATCACTTAGCCTAACATATAGTTTATGCTCTGAGACCAGTGAGCCACCTCTCTCAATGGGCAACTACTCTTCTTTGTGAGTCAACAACAAAGGGTCTTGGCACTATCATAAACATTCCCATGCAACAATGCATTGAGTTTTGTATTAATGTTACAATTTATTGTTTTATGTACTAATAAATCCAAGTTGGTGGATATGCTTGAATGCTCCATTATTTTTCCTCACATGATGTTGATATTCCACATTTCTAACATGTATAACAATCCAAAACCAAGGAAAGGAAGTGCCTTTATGTTTAGAACAAAGGGATGTGTATTGTGGGTGATGATTTTACAAATTCAGCAGTCAGATTGCCTGTATCTCAACAGTAATCTCATCAGTCTTCCTTGTGGCACACAGTTCACACACTCTTTCATGTTTATCCCTCCAACACTAGTTATTCTCTAATTTGCTCATTCCTAAATATTTGAGATATGGACTAAGAAGAAGAAGAAGTCCTGGTAGACCCAGTAACAATAACTTTTGAAAATGAAACAGGAGTTAGCCTAATGCCTAGAAGTGAAGATGATGAAGATGAAAGATGATTATAGGGACAGCTCTGTATAGGATGATCCCATTCAGATTAAGAGAACTCAGCAAGGAGGTAATGAATGATTTGGGGTAAAGACAACCAGCTAGTCTATAGTGATTTATGAGTGCAGAAAACTCAGCTGTCTCTTCATTGAAAGTAAGTAAAACAATTTAAGCAATTAACTTAAAGTATAGTAGATCATATTACAGTTTCTATTCAGTTACCTGTGTTTGTTTCTGTGTAAGGGAAGATGTTTTCTGCCTACCACCGGTTTTGAACAAGTATTTTTGCCAACTTACCGAGGGTAGGTAGAAGTCCCCACCAACTATAACCGTATGAGTGGGGTAGTTATTTGTTAGGAGACTCAAATTTTCTCTGAACTGTTCCGCAACTGTATCATCGGAGTCTGGGGGTCAGAAGAAGGAGCCAATTATTAACTTAATTCAGCTGTTAAGTATAACCTCCACCCATACCAATTCGCACGGAGTATCTACTTCGACTTCACTACAAAATAAACCACTACTGACAGACACAAACACTCCACCACCAATTCTGCCTAATCTATCTTTCCTGAACATCGTCTAAGACTTCGTAAAAATTTCTGCAGAACTTATTTCAGGCTTTAGCCAGCTTTCTGTACCTATAACGATATCAGCTTCTGTGCTTTCTATTATCGCTTGAAGCTCAGGGACTTTTCCAGTGCAACTACAACAATTTACAACTACAATTCCGACTGTTCCTTGATCCAAGCACGTCCTGTAATTGCCATGCACCCTTTGACATTGCAGCCCACCCCGTACTTTCCCAAGGCCTTCTAACCTAAAAAACTGCCCAGTCCATGCCACACAGCCTCCGCTACCCATGTAGCCGCCAGCTGAGTGTAGTGAACTCCTGACCTATTCAGTGGAACCTGAAACCCCACCACCCTATGGCGCAAGTCAAGGAATCTGCAGCCAACACGGTTGCAAAACTGTCTGAGCCTCTGATTCAGACCCTCCACCCAGCTCTGCACCAAAGGTCCAGAGTCGGTTCTGTCAATGATGCTGCAGATGGTGAGCTCTGCCTTCATCTCATAAGCAAGACCGCCAGCCTTCACCAAATCAGATAGCCGCTAGAATCCAGAGAGAATTTCCTCAGATCCAAAGCGACACACATCATTAGTGCCGACATGTGCCACCTGCAGCTGGCTGCACCCTGTGCTCTTCATGGCATCCGGAAGGACCCTTTCAACATCAGGAATGACTCCTCCCGGAATGCACACGGAGTGCACACTGGATTTCTTCCCCTCCTTAGCCGCCGTATCCCTAAGGGGCCCCATTACACGCCTAACATTGGATCTCCCAACTACCAGTAAGCCCACCCTCTGCGATTGCCCAGACCTTGAAGGATGAGAATGATCCTCTGAAACAGGGCAGGCAGCTGCATCTGGCTCAGCCAGAGACAGTGCCTGAAACCGGTTTGTCAGACGCACCGGGGAGGCTTTCTGATGAGCCTCCGGGGACGCCTTTCGCTGCCTGCCACGCCTTGGAACGACCTCCCAATCAACCACAGGCGAGGGCTCAGCCCCACTGCGGGCAGCAACCGGGGAAACCACAGCGGCAGACCAATCTGGGGACAGATGGGACGAGGTTGACATCCCCGTGATACCCAAGTCCGGCTCCCCACAGTGGTGTCCATTGGCAACAGCCTCAAGCTGCGCGACCGAAGTCAGCGCCGATTGCAGCTGTGAGCGAAGGGATGCCAAGTCAGCCCTCATCCGAACACAGCAATTGCAGTCCCTGTCCATTCTAATCGATATTGAACAACAGTTACTGAAACACGAGTCTGTGCCTAGATAACGCAAGCAAAACACGCAAAGAATGTATCAACTAACCTGTACAAATTCCTAACGACTGCACTACAATCTGCTGAATTTACGATTACAGTAACTAAAACTTGAAATTGCACCTCCTATACGAAACTCACATACAATTTAAATAAGAATCTACCAAGTAAACACTAAAGCGTGATGCTACAGCTGTCAAATACTATAATATGCCCGAAATATATGAATTAAACAATGCAAGTACCCAAAAACACGCAAAGAAATTAATTGAACTATCTAACAAATAAGTAAGCTAGTGTTATACGACTTGCTGCTGCAGCTGCTTATCCAACAGCGGCAGGGAGAGTGTGGCAGATATGATACACGAATTGGGATGAAAGTCATTACAGCATAGACATTTTTCGTCGCGGCGAGACTTTTTTACAAATTTTCAGTCACCAACTTTCTCTTCCGAATGCGAGAATATTTTGTTGAGCCCAACTTACATAGGTAGGAATGATCATCAAAATAAAATAAGAGAAATCAGAGCTCGAAGAGAAAGGTTTAGGTGTTCGTTTTTCCAGCTCGCTGTTCGGGAGTGGAATAGTAGAGAGATAGTATGATTGTGGTTCGATGAACCCTCTGCCAAGCACTTAAATGTGAATTGCAGAGTAGTCATGTAGCTGTAGATGTAATGGTCACAAATTTGTTCTGTCCACTTAACACATTCAGTAAATAAATATGATGTGCAGAACTGGATATTCAACTAGCAGTATCTCCACCCAATTTCTGTTGTAACAAAAAAATCCCCATAGTATCCAATGAGTACAATATCAATGATCCACAGAATCAGTCACCTCATACAAATAACCATAAGTAATAATCTGCAGGGATATAAAATGAAATAATCATATAGGTTCAGTCACAGGTAAACAAGATGGCTCACTTTGGTCCATTGGTAGACTAGTAAAGAAATGCCACTATCTACAATGGAGAACATTTACAAAACATTCATCTGAGCCATCGTAGAACATTTCTCATGTATTTGTGACCCATACCAAGTAAGACTAAGAGGGTATATTGAATTTATGCAAAGAAGGGCAGCACCAGTCTGTGACACTAATACAAGTGTGTCGCAGAGGTGCTGAAGAAACTGAACTGGCAAAGCCTTGATGACAGATGCATGCTAGCCTGTTTCAAACAAACAGTCAATGGCTGTACTGCTGGTCCACAGTGTCCAATGGGCCCATTGGAAATCTAGACTGGCGGAACACCCTTGGACTGTTTTATCAACAAATATGTCAGGAGTAACTGAAAAATCATATCCTGTGAAAGCTTACTTAGTAAGTTACAATAATAAACTTTAAACGATAAATCTAGAAATGCACTAGAAATGCTATCTATTAATACTGTGGGGATTGCAAAGCCAGTGTCAGAATAATTACAGAACACACAGAGGTTTTTAAGTTATCAGTCTTCCAATACTTGAAATGTGAACAGAACAGCAAAAAAATCCCCAATAACTGGTACAATATGAGGTATGCATTTCGCAGTGATTTGAAGAATACAGATATTAATATAGGTACCTCATACCCTGCATAAACACATATTGTTGAAGACAAGAAAATCATTAGTCAGTGGGAAGATAAAATGTATGAAGTAACTAACAATAATTTGTGACCATTCTGGGATTTACGTAATATGATCTGGTGTGAAATCTGAGAAGTGTGTTTGCATATTGCAACTTGTTTAGGCATAAAGGCCAATCAACATATGTTTACAATGGAACCCCATCTCTAAATCATTTTTAATGTGGTATATTTTATCTGCTAACAAAAGGATAGCCTTGTGATTTCACTCATATTATTAGCAACTTTATTTGAAAATAACTCAAATGTTGTGAACATATTAAAAGTTTGTGTTGTGTTGGATCTCATTTCTACACTACTAGGGGAGATATGTTAATGTGTTAAGTGAAGTGAATGGCTCATCTGCTTTTTCACCAAATGATCACCCACTCCCATTAATTTGCAGTCTTCTCTTATCTTTCCTAAAAAATTTTCATAAGCATGTCTTTGCTCACTTAAATAACTAAGTTTAAAAAAGTATATATACTTAATGTTTCTTCAGATGTTGTGCCATTTGTTTTATGTTTTACAACATTACTGCTACTTTTATGATTTTACATAATTTGGGGAAGAGTTCATCAATAGTTGATAGTAGATACTCATCTGTGTTGATGTATTTATTGATAGTTGGAGGTTCTTTTCTTAGTATGAGATTTATAAAGAGTAGTAAATAATGCAACGAATGAGCCACTACACCAATTTAATGATGACTTATCATTAATATCATGTATGAAAGGAACAGTTAACAAGTTTTAATGTACCTTGTTAAAGTCTTGAATTGCCAATACTCTATTAAGATAATCAGATTTATTCTTCCAGTAAGGGACCATGTCAGCAATGTTTGTATCATTTTTGGGCAGGTTTTTTAACTTCACCTCAATAGCATCTTTTCCAAGCACTTTTGCAATATGCTCCATAATGTTTTCAGTAAATGCAATACCTTCAGTAGTACCTGCAAAATAGAAATGTATGATGCAGGTATTTAAAACTCCAGTAAACTTACTTAGTTCCATTAAGGAGTACAATCATATTACATTCACCAACATCTGAATGTGTAAATTACTTACAGACCGTTATGGAAAAATGTAAACTAATATAAAACAATGGAATGTAACAATGCCAGAGAAGGAAAGTTGCTACTCACCATATAGTGGAGATGCTGAGTCATGATAGGCACAATAAAAAGATTCACACAATTATAGCTTTTGGCCATTAATGCCTTTGTCATCAGTAGACACACATACACACATGCACTCACACACTCACGCAGACGCAACTTGCACACATGTCTGCAGTCTCAGAGAACTGAAACCACACTGCGAGAAGCAGCAACAGTGCATGATGGGAACATTCCCATAACCCTCCTGGTCTAACCTTCATTAGTCACTGTCCTAACCCATCCAGCCCCCTCCCTGTTCCCATTCCAGCACTACACAGCCATCATTTCACCACCACACCCAGTCTTTTAATTTCTTTTTGTTTCTCTCCTTTCTGCTACTTACCCCCTCCCCCCTTTGCACCTTCGCTCCTGCTCTCCATCTAAACTGCATCTCTTCACTGTCCACCACTCCTATCATACTATTCCTTCCCCTCCCCACTCCAGCCTCCTCCTTACCCCCACCCAGTTGCCACTCCAATCATGCACTGATGCTGCTGCTAGGTGTGGTGGTGAAATGATGACTGTGTAGTGCTGGAATGTGAACAAGGAGGGGGCTGGATGGGTGAGGACAGTGACAAAGGAAGGTTAGGCCAGGAGGGTTATGGGAACGTTCCCATCATGCACTGGTGCTGCTGCTCACAGTGTGGTTTCAGTTCTCTGAGACTGCAGACGTGTGCAAGTTGTATTTGCATGAGTCTTTGTGCATGTGTGTATGTGTGTCTACTGATGACAAAGGCCTTAATGGCTGAAAGCTATAACTGTGTGAGTCTTTTTGTTGTGCCTATCGCGGGAGCATCTCTGCTATATGGTGAGTAGCAACTTTCTTCTCTGGTACTGAAACTAATATAAAACTTCATTCACAAGTAAAGGAATGTTTTATTTTGATGGTACATGAAGTAAAGCTGATATTTAGAACCTGAGCTTTCCAGATGGTTATTTCATGTACACAAGTACAATTTACTGTCCCTTCATCATGTTTCGGTTGTCATAATCATTTAAGAGCTGATAACATTTTAAATATCACTGTGCAGATTTATTAAAGCAAGTATATGGGATAAAAATTCACAATGTGGCCACAAAATTATTTAAAATATTGAAATATTAACATAAGACACTATTTTTCTACATGAATATCATTGGTTGGCATATGGCAGCAGACACTATGAATTTGTGCTTAAAATCTCAGTATATTTGGTATGTTTGTTACCCTCCTTGACATGAGTATCACTGCTAAACTACATATTGCTGTTTACAGTGTTATTTATATTTAATGAATGTCTCATTTAAAAATAACCCTCCTGAAATTTAGAAAATATGTCAGGGTCGGAGGCAGCAATATTTCTTCTTTGTGTTCTGTGTACAATAAACATTTGGTAGTGACTGATCAGTGGGTAATAATCAAGATTTGTGTTTGAAATAAAACAGATGAATTATATGCACATGAAGTGTTGTGGAATCAAAACCTTGATGAAGTACTATATTTAACCACACTAATCATTGACTTAAAAGGTTTAGAGGCAAAAATTTCTAATCAGGGAAGAGTGAAGAATCAGAGAATTATAACAGAAAATTTCTTGTCAGGGAAGAGATTGGATGAAAAACAACTGAAAAAATGGGATATATCCAGACCAATGGATATGTTATAGTATTGTTGTAAGACAACTATCATCAACCACCTTTTCTTTCTGTGTTCCTCAATTGCTCTCTGAATTGATAGGTCTGTGTAACATAACTTTTAATCATCATTTGTATCTCTATTATTTCCCTTCTTCATATTTGTCTTTTTTGCTTCTGGTAACAAAAGCAAGAAATCATTTGTTTTTGTATATGTTTTTCCGTTAACTTAACTAGATCTGCTTTAGCTAAGATGACTTATAAGGAAAATAATGGTCTTTTTCTGTCTTATACATCACTGAAGGAAAACTATATGCCAGGTTAACTGGCAATGAAGAAAAGTACTTTACTAACCTGGAGCTCTACACCAGGTGTTGCATGGTATATCTGTAAAAACAACACTAGCTGTCACTTTCCATGTACTTGTGTCATAGCAGTTTGGCAGGTTAGCTAGAGTAAAAAGCACAGGATGATCATTGAGCGAATCCCCAATGTTATGGTATGTGTTTCCTTCCAAATACATTATGGTTCCATCATCTTCCACACCAACCTAAAAGGAAATAGATATTTGATTTAGGCAGATACTGAATTTAAATTTTAACACATAAATATAAAACAGAAAAAATACATTCCTTTAACATCACATCAAGTTTCATGGCAATCCTCTCTTTCCCTGGCATCTGTAAGACAGAAGCCCTAAGGAGATTAAGTGATATATTTAAATAATAATACTATTGTCATGATCCATCTGTTGCTTCCTTACAACAGGTGGTTAAAATTTAAATGCAGCTACTCACAGAGGTACAGTGTGGGCTACAAAAATTGTATTGCAGCAAAACTTGGTACATATTCTAATGTGTTACTGCAGAACCAATTTATGCTCACATGCTCATCTGCTTCACACCTGCTGTGCAGCAAGCTATGTTAATTTAAGTATTAACTGTATTTTTATTACTTGTCACTTCTTCTTCCGTGTGATTTTGCTTTTAGGAAGCTTTAATATTCGAGTACTAATAATAGTGTTCCATAGATTTTGTTTTTGTTTTGAATACAGTCAGAGAGGGTCCCTTCAGTCAGCTGTAGTCCCAGTAGTGCTAGTGTTTCTTTTGAATACAGTCCAAAGACAGGTAGTGTGTACTTTCATTGTTTTCAACAAGAAGTGTCTACTAACCCACAGTTTAGTCAGCTATCAGCCGCCTTTAGTGAATTAGCAGTCCAGTTAAAAGTTGATTAACTCTCTACAGTAAATTGATTTCTTAGGATGGATAGGATGTGTGACTGCAGTGTACAGATGCAAGGAGGAGCTGGCCACTGTTTGCGAACAGCTGCATGTGTTGATGGCTGCGGTTAGCTGTCTTCAGGCTGCTGCCTCGGAGTGTGGCGGCAGTAGGACGTCTGTACATACTTCACCCACAGTCCCTACTGTCGAGACATCTTCACAGGTACCATGCACGGTTTGGCCAACCTCTCCCCAAGGGGAGTGGCAATTCAGCGGCATTCGTGGCGCACAAGGCGGAGGGTCAATGTGGAGGCTGGCCATGTGGCATCACCCGCTCTGCCTGTGGGTGGACATATGGCTGCTCCTTCAGCAAGGTCCAAGCAGGCACACAGGGGGGGGGGGGGGGGGGGGGGGGGGTATTAGTGATTGGGAGGTCCAATGTTAGGCAGGTGAGGGAGCCCCTGAGGGATATAGCGGAAAGGTTGGGGAAGAAGACCAGTGTTCACTCTATCTGCTTGCCAGGGGTCTCATCCAAGATGTGGAGCAGGCCCTGCCGGCGGCAATAGAGAGCACTGGGTGCACCTGACTGAAAATTGTTGCTCATGTTGGCACCAATGACTCCTGCCGTCTGGGTTCAGAGGTCATCCTCAGTTTGTACAGGCAGTTGGTGGAGTTGGTGAAGGCGGAAAGCCTCATACATGGGGTGGAATCTAAGCTAATTATTTGTAGTATTTTTCCCAGAACCAATGATGGTCCTCTGGTTTGGAGCCAAGTGGAAGGTTTAAACCAGAGGCTCAGGCAATTCTGCGGACATCTGAGGTGCAAATTTCTCGACCTCTGCTATCAGGTGGAGAAATGTAGGGTTCCCCTGAATAGGTCAGGCGTGCATTACATGCAGGAAACAGCTAGAAGGGTAGCAAGTTGTAGGTGAGTCACTTTGTATATATACATATAGAGGGGTGTTCGAAAACTATAGGAAACTTTGTAATTTCATTGGTTGTATTAGTTCAATTTGTGAGATTGATTGTTATTTGTAGGTTAACATGTCAGAAATGTATATGTCCACTAGTAGATGTATTGGATATTTAGTATGCTATCAGTTGTCAACAAGGCTACATTTTAAAAATGGATCGGAGAACTTGAAATAAACTTTGCTGTAAAAGAAAGTGGAATGAAATGTAATAAAGTTTTAGAAATGTTGAATATTGCTTTTGGTGAGTCTCCTACGAGTAAAATAAGGTTTTACGAGCAATGTAAGCATTTCCAGACGACCTTGAAGATGATGAACATCCTGGACTCCTCAGTGCATAAACAATGGATGAAAATGTGGGAAAAAATGGAAGAGTTGATTTTGAATGATTACCATATCAGAATCAGAGAAGCTGCTGATGATGGTGGAGTATCAACTGGTTCACGCAATGATATCTTTTAGAATTTTTTTGTGTATGAAATGTATGACAGCAACATTTATGCCAAAGTTGTCGAATTTTGAGCAAAAACAAGAGGTGATGGAAGTTGTTTAGTAGTCACAAAATGAAATCAACAACAATGTAGAACTACTGAAATGTGTTATAAGAGTTGATATAACATGAGTACATGGGTACATGGATATTACATTGAAACTAAGTCTCAGTCTCTACAGTGGAGGCTTTCTTGATTGACAAGACCAAAAAAAACTTGGCAAGTGTGGTAAAAAGTAAAGATTCTTCTAGTTGTTGAAGTTCAACGCTGTTTACAGGAAGCAGTTTTAAAAAAACTCCCTGATCTAAATGTAACAATTTGTTGAATTTCATGAATATTTGGGAAAAAACGACACTGTAAAGATGCCCCAGCCTCCATATTAGCCAGATATTGCTCTGCATGACTTACCTATGTTTCCACAAATAAAGAGAATCTTATAGGGACTTTGTTTTAGATGAGATTCAAATTGTATAGATGAAACAGCTAAGTGCCATGTCAAAGATCAAATTTGCTATATTTTTTTAACACACCTCATATATATTGGAGGTGCATATGTAATATATCATCTGCACAGGAATATGTAAAATTATTGTTTATGCAATATCTCTTATAAACGTATATGTCAATTGTTTTATTTATTTATTTAGCATGCATATTTTCACATTTTTATACTCAACTTGTAAAAGTACAAAACAGTATAAAATACCATATATGTACATCATGTACAATATCTTATCTTTCTTATCAACACATATTTATAACAAAACATTATTCTCCTTAATTAGAGTGTAAAATTACATATGTACATACAAATAAATTATAAGCTAGCAAGACACCTTGGTCAATTTAACTAAAACTATTAAATACCAGTACTTAGTTAAATAGGTACAGTGACACATGGCACAAAAGTTAGGTGCTTAGTTAGATACATACACTGATGAAAAGAGTTTAGTTTTTTCTAGGAATAATTTGAAAATTATGAATTTCTGTTTAGAGAAATTATGAGGCAGGTCTAAGGATTTGAGCAAAATTGTGTGTATTCATTAATGCTGTAGAAGCTGCTGTTATTTATTAGTAGATTTTTTAGTTCTTTCTTAAATATATTAATGATTGGTATTTTTTTGATGTTATCTGGCAATGCACTGTAGAGGAGTTTTTATTTGTAAACAATGCTGTCCTCATAAATAGATTTTCTGTGGACATCCCTGTGACTGATATTTGTGTATCTTACTAATCAAAACTGAAGCTTGAAGGTTTTTAATGCAGGAGATGCTTTCAGATATAAATATAGATGGTAAGGTCATGATTTTTAATTCCTTAAAGATACTTCTACATGATTCTGTGCAAGCAACATCTCTAATTAATCTTACAGCTTCCTTTTGAGTTTGAAAGACTGCTTTGCAAAAGAGGCATTATCCCAGAATAGTATATCATAGTCACTATACTATGCATGTATGCGTAATAAGAACTTAACACTGTTTTGGTATTGCAGCAGTCTTTAAGGATTCTTAATATGTAACAGTATGTGCTTAATTTTTTGTTAAGCACTTCTACATGTTTTCCCCATTTTAGATATTCAACCACCCATGATTCTCAAAATTTTATGCAATTCTTTTGCTGAATTTGGCTATTCAATGATGTGAATTTTACATTGTTCCTATTTTTTCTTTATATGTTTGAAGTTCATCCATACAATTGTCTTGTCATTGCCAACTTCACAGTTATCTTTCAACTGTTTTTCAGCCACTTCTGCTGTTTTGTCAATTTTTTGCTGCATCTTATAATTATTCTTTGATTTTTATAAAGAAACTGGTATCATCAGCAAATAATATAGTATCAGCTGTTGAAAATTACTGAGGTAGGTCATTAATAAAAACCAAGAATAACAATGGTCCCAATACTGAGTCCTGGAGCACCCCATAATTACCCTTTTATGTTTAAGAATGTTACACATTACCATCAAGAGAAATTTGCATGTTTGTTTTCTATCAGTTAAAAATGGCTTGAACCACTCATAGGAAACACCAAGGATGTGATAATTACATAGTTTAAATACTAGTAGATTATTATCTGCAAGATCAAACGCTTTGTAAAGGTCCAAAAACAATCTGAAGGTCAGTTACTTGTCCTCAATAGCTTTGTAAACAAGTTTTAGGAAATTGAAGAGAGCCATTTGCATAGAGTTGCCTTTTTTTGAAACCGTTCTGAGCATTTACAAGAATTTATTTATGTTTGGGAAGTCTAGCAATTTGTCACACATTATTATTTCAATTATTTTTGAAAATGTAGACAAAAATGTCATTGGTCTGTATTTTTAATGCCAATCATGTAACGATTTTTATAAACTGGTGTTACTGTTGACTGCTTAAGTTTACTTGGAAACACACAAGTTACAAAGGAGTCATTGATTATGTCCACGAGTTTAAAGACAACTTTATCACTACTATATTTAATAATTTTCTCAGTGATACCATCAAATCGGCATGTCATTTTACCCTTTTGTTTACTGATAGCATTTTTTAAGTACTTCGGGTGTTACAGGGAAGGTATATTGTACTTTCATTTATTGTACTTATTACCTTTCTCTTTGGATTCTATTTACTTGTGGCCAGGTTTTGGGCTACATTAATACAATGACCATTAAATATATTACCTATTAGAAGTGGATCATCAACAATTTCATTTCTGTGTTTTATGGTGCTTTCATTACTTGCATTTTCATGTTTGTCTTATGATTATAAATAACTTTTCACATTGATTTCATTTTATTGTTCCCCTTTCTGTTATATGAATCACTGTGCTTCTTTTTTCTAGTCCACAACTCGTGGTCTCGTAGCCACATCTCGCTTCCCGAGCATGGGGTCCCTGGTTCGATTCCTGGTGGGGTCACAGATTTTCACCTACCTCGAGATGACTGGGTGTTTGTGTTGTCCTCATCATTTCGTCATCACTCATGAAAGTGATAAGTTTGGACTGAGTAAAGGTTGGTAATTTGTACGGGTGCTTATAACCTCTGCATGTTTCTCTGCAAAAACTGGAAGTCAGAAATCCCAGCTGCACATTTTTGTATTTGTTGCAGCCAGTGTTTGGTTACACACAAGATTGAAATCTCCTTCAGTGTATTATTCAAAAGGATATATATCTCACATAACTTACTGGTTAAGCCCTGCACATTATGATATAGGAGAATTAAAGAATTATTCAATTCTATGAGAGGTGCATTTCTTACCTGGCTAACTCTTTGAAGAGTAGTCTGTAGTCTTCTTTTTATTTCTGTCTTGACTACCACCTAGTAGTCCTGAACTTCTTGATTGTATTTTTCCACAGTGGATTGGGTCATAAAAAAACATTTATGTTTTGTTTGGATGCTGTCCTCTGCCTGGTAGTTCATTTGGATCTGCTGTTTTTGCCTTCTGCTCACTCTGGTACAGCTTCCTCTTCAGGCTTTTTACACAGTGATATTGTCTTCTGTGCTGCTTCCTTGTCACTTGTTTGTTCCACAGAATGTATATTTATTGTTAATATCTTGGTTTTTGTCTTCTGATATTTCCCCATATTGCAAGCATTCAATTTTGGTGCCTGACTGATCCGCCTGTTGCAAGCTATTAACAGATATCAGCGATGGTGTGGTGAGTTGAAGCATAGCTGAATAATGAAGGTTCCTGCAAAGTTTTTATTTCCCTTTCATAGCCAAATGTAGCCCATGAGTCGTATAATCAGTCCTCCTTAAAAGCAGATTAACATTCAGTCTCTTCACATAATTGTACGGGGCATCTTCCATCAAGAACTCGTTCATTTTGTTTATTCTGTTGTTTCAGTCCACCCCGTCAAATTTGTAGGAGACTGTACACAGAATCACTTTAGTGTTCTTAGTTTTTGTGAATGGTATGTTCACAGTGCATTGGTATTCCTTGATATTGGATTCTACATTATTTGTTCCAGCCAGATAAATATCACAATCAAATTTATTGAAGTCATTCTGTTTTTCTTCAATGTTATTTATGACTTATTTAAATTGTCCATTTGGTTTGACAAAGGATGTTGCAAAATATCTTGGCAGAAGTGTCCGATTTGTAGTTGTTATTTATTTTACATGAGTTACTAACCACACTACTTCTTGACAATGCAAGAGCACTTTGTTTACTTTTGAAGTTTTCATAATTTATCATAGATAACACATCGCTGCCATTGTCTTGCAACACTTTATGCTGCTTCACACTTTTTTGATTTCCAATGGTCTAAGAATTGTTTATACACATATGTATGTTCCTGACTAGTATAATGCAATTAATGTGACTAAAAGCATTAGCAGTTAAATGCTACAGATAAAAGAAGTTATTACATTGTTTTCCAATAGAAAAAACATTATGAGCTATTAAGCAGCAAAAGCGGCATTGCTAACACTCATTCAAAAGAGGGCAGTCCCAATTTCCCAAAAAGATATTTAGAATTATTTGAAACTAAATAACATAAGAGATAATTGACATCAAAACTTCAGATCCTCCAAATTTCAATCATCTATTTTGTGTAAAGATATTTTGAACTTTGACAGTGTAATTCTACTGATATATTTCTTCCAGAGTCCATGCTATATAGTAAACTCTAACAGAATTTCAAATAATTATGTATTTTCAGAATATCATATCTATTGTCTGCTTTTATATAGCCACCCTATCCCCAAAACCAGCAGTTCACAATGACAATATGTTGTGTCATGTAATAGTGTGCATTTGGACAGCATTAGGATAATATCCTCATGCCAACTAAAGTGAATGTCAGTGACTGGATAACCAATCGCTAACAACTCTAAGTAGGATTGCATTAGAACTCACAGAAATCAGGTAACATTTACAAGTTATTAAAGTTCATACCTATAATTTACACTGTTAACATCTCTATGTCTGACCGCTTTGTGCGGTTAAGAATGATGTCTCATTTCATGGGGGATCCTGCATGGTTCTATCATTACGTTCACCTTTCTGGGCCGGCCAAAGTGATGTGCTGCATCCCAGTGCAATAGGCATAACATGAATATCTGTCTCAATTTTGTGTCTAAAAATTTTGGATGAATCAACAGATAATCAACCAGAAGGTGTTAATGACTGAAAAACTGTTTATTGGACATTGTACCTTAGGCTGGTTCCAATACTTTAAACCCCTTTTTGTTCTCTGGCCCTATAGTATCCACATATACATCTATACTCTGCAAGCTACTGTGAAGTGCAGTCACAAATTATGTATAGAATCAGACAGGGATTGCCAGTAACAGTCTTGACATGAAACCAGAATTTCTTTGGGTTTTGTGATAGATCATTTGACAATATTCTGCTATGATATGTATTTGTTTTAGGCTGAAAGATTTAACTGCTGCGCTGAACAGTGATTCATATAACAGAAAGGGTAACAAGAAAATGAAATCAATATGAAAAGTTATTTATAATCATAAGACAAACATGAAAATGCAAGTAATGAAAGCACCATAAAACACAGAAATGAAATTGTTGATGATCCACTTCTAATAGGTAATATATTTAATGGTCATTGTATTAATGTAGCCCAAAACCTGGCCACAAGTAAATAGAATCCAAAGAGAAAGGTAATAAGTACAATACATGAAAGGACAATACACCTATACCCTGTAACACCCGAAGAAGTACTTACAAACGACTATCAGTAAACAAAAGGGTAAAATTACGTGCTGATTTGATGGTATCACTGAGAAAATTATTAAATATAGTAGTGATAAAGTTGTCTTTCAACTCATGGTCATAATCAATGACTCCTTTGTAACTTGTGTGTTTCCAAGTAAACTTAAACAGTCGACAGTAACACTAGTTTATAAAAGTCGTGACATGATTGGCATTAAAAATACAGACCAATGACATTTTTATCAACATTTTCAAAAATAATTGAAATAATAATGTGTGAAAAATTGCTAGACTTCCCAAACATAAATAAATTCTTGTAAATGCTCAGAACGGTTTCAAAAAAAGGCAACTATATGCAAATGACTCTCTTCAATTTCCTAAAACTTGTTTACAAAGCTATTGAGGACAAGATAGATTAAGTAGTGTGTAAGCTTAGGGACTGATGACCTAAGCAATTTGGTCCCATAAGATCTTAACACAATTTACAATTTTTTATGAGTTAAAAGCACTGTAAGTGATGTCAGGTCTCATTTGCAAGCTCTATTACATCAGTGTTATAACTGCTTGTCAATAGGAAAAGTTAAATATCTCTGCATTCTTACTTTCTGCATATGTGGGTACTTTATAATAAATGTTGGGACAAGTTTGAATTCTTGAAAACTGAAACACTCCAGAATCATCTTTGAACAGGACTGACTTATCTTGATTGCACCATTGTCATAGCATTTTTCTTAATTCTAAGGAAATACAATGCCTGTTTCATGGTGATCTTGAATTCAGCCTTCGATTCTTCAAAAACTCTGCTGGCTTCCTGTTGATCACTCACCATAACTGACCCATCATGTACACAAAAAGCAACTAACAGTTTCTTGTCACCTTCTTCTCTCATATGTATGCAAGAATCTGTCACTTCCTTAGAAATCTGACCATGAAGAAATGGTCTAAAACGTTTATTTCAACATCTTGGGGTTTAATTAAGTCCACACCAACTTTGGCTTAATTTGCAAATCACTTTTGTGCCATTATTGTGTCCTTCTGGATGTTGCATGTACTGTATATTACTTCCTCTAGTTCTCTGTAGAAAAATGTTGTAGATACATCAGATTGAATGAGATGCATCTTCTCTGCTGCAGTAATATTTAACTATGAACAAATTGTGCACAGCTTAGATAGTGGACTGAAAGTTTGACTATAGTCTCCACCATAGAGTTGATCTAACTCCGAAGACAAGTCTTGCTTTATATATCTCAATACTGCTACTGAGATTAGTCTCCACATGAAAAACAAAATTACATGGTATAGCACTGGCTCCTTTTGGTAGGTAGTCAATTCCCACATCTGAGTCTTTGTAGTGACTTCATTCCATTTTTGTGAAAAGGAAAGCTGCTACTCACCTTATAGCGAAGATGCTGAGTCACAAATAGGCATAAGGAAAAGACTGTCACAAATAATAGTTTTTGGCCAGTAAGGCCTGCATCAGAATTAGATGGCAAACACACACATATACACTCACACAAATGCTACTCAGACACACATGACACATGCAGTCATGCGTGTGTGATTTGATTTTGTATGAGTGTGTATGTCTGCATTTGCCATCTAATTCTGATGAAGGCCTTACTGGCCGAAAGCTATTATTTGTGACAGTCTTTTTGTTGTGCCTATCTGCGACTCAATATCTCCACTATATGGTGTGTGGCAGCTTCCCTTTTCACAATATTGTTGCATTCCATCTTGGACTTCCCACTTTTTGATTCATTCCATTTTTCATAGTTTGCTTCTAGTGAACAGCATGTGTACTATTTACAGCATCTGATTCTTCATTTATTTCATTAATCATCTCTTCAGTTAGCATTACAAAGCCATTTAGCCATGAATGTTTAATTAACAATGAACAGTTCCTCAGCTGTCATTGAGGTTGGATGCAGGGTTCCTCCTCTCTAGTATCAGTACTGTCTTCTTCAGTCTCTGATTCTCCAGATTCTTCATTGTTGGTATTTGTCTCATCTTCTTCTTGAGCTGCATACTTTCCCTGATTACTTTGCACAACATCCTGCAGTCACAATTTGACTTGTTCTTTACAAATTGATGGCCTTTGTGGAAGATTGCAGTTCTGCTAAGAATGACTTTTGTTTTTATCTTTCGCCCAAATTCTGTAACAATCATCTCGATCATGCCCCATGAGATTATCCTTGACAGCTACCTTACCCATTTTCTGTCTTCTCTGAATTGGGATGTGGGCATATAATGTAGCATGTACTATATTTAAGTGTTTGATTCTCTTCTTATTACCTAACCACAACTAAAAAGACTGTTTCCTTTCATAGATGATTTTGTAGTTTGGTTCAGAATGTACAGTGATACTCCAACAAATTCTGTCCATATGACTGCTGTGAAATTAACTTATTTATTTGAGTACTTGAAGATTGTTGCCATTTCAACCATAGTTTTCATTTTACACTCACTCCCAGCATTTTTCTGTGGAGTTTAGAGTGCTGTCATTCTCTGAGTAACACCTTTTGCAGCCAGTATGTCCTGAACTTCCTTACTGTTGAATTCTTCACCATTATCACCTAGCAGCTCTTTGACTGTATGGCACAGCATCATTGAATGTTGAAGAACATATTTCATATCATTGTTAACTTCAGAATTTTGCCTTATGATTTAGCAATACCAAAATTTTTCGCAGCTGTCTTTGAACACAACCATATCTCTTCTTCTGAAAAGATACATTAGAAGATCTAGAGACATCAGTTGACATCAGTTCACCTGGCTTGATTGTCTTTTCTCTCTGACCAAGTAACAACTGATGGGCTTTGCCATAAATGCAGCTCTCACAAAATACCTATTCCAAGTGAACACTTATGCCTAATTCCCTTTCTAACATTACTTTGACATGGTGTTTATCTTGATGGCCCCATCTCTCATGGTACAGCTGCAATAATGAAGTCTCTTCAAGTACAGCAATTTCTTTGGGCAAGGATGGTTGAATATCTGCCTTTTACAATGTTTAAAAATACTCCCAGGTTCCATACAACTGAAAAAAAAGTTTCTAAATAGCTGTAGAACATCTAACAGTTTCATATCCTGCCCATCAATCAGAGATGACAACTGGATACTGTCTTTTCCCATTCCCATTAGAGTCTGTTTTTCTGCTGCCTTCACACCACATGGACTGACAAATTTCCAAATGTCTGAAAAATTAGTCCCATGCTTTGTATATCCATTGTCCACCCACCATGATGCTGAATCTGCTCCCACAGAATATGCCTCTTCACAAACTTCAATACAGCACTAGTAGCTGCACAACTTTTGTGGCACCTGTTGTAATTTTTATTTGGTTCTGTGTTGGGAACCCACTTTCTGCAGTCCAGTCCTTCAACCAGTGCCCCTTTCACTTACAATAATTGCAAATGTCACTTTTGCTTGACTCATTCTTAATAAGCTTGCCTTTGCCATATGGTTTTTGTATACTTACATTTACCATTAATGCTGTTTTGTCACTGTTTGGATTTTCATGAAATTCCATCCAAACATAAATAACTGCACTTTCAGTTCATGAAATGTTCTTTTTTCATTTATTGTCAGTAAAATCCAACTTGACTGAAAATTTCAAATTCACTTGGTAAAATATGCAAGGCTTTGCAAACTAGCATAATATCTGGTAAAACTTTTTCATTTTTAGCTTTCAGCCCTTTGGTTAAATTGTTCTGCAAACTTTTTAAGTTTTTCCATATGGGTAAAAATATCTTTAGCTTGTTTCCAGCTAAAGGAGGAAAAGTCTGTGCAGATTTTTAACAACTGATCCTTTGATGAAGGTTCATGTAATGCTTTAAGGCATCCCACATTACACCGGCTGTTTCCTTGTCCACCACCTTCTGACACACTTCATCACTAGTTGCACTAGTTATTATACACTTCCTGTAATCATTCGACTGTTGTTACAAATAAAACTGTTATTTGTGCCTCTTGGCTTCCACATCTGTTGGGCCATCTTCCAATCGCTTTAGCTTCACTAGTCTCTTATCAATGACATCTAATACACCTCCATAGTAATTTATTTATATATTTACTTTTGAGTATCATGGGTCCTTGATCCCAGTATTGCTAGGATGTAGAACGTGTCAGATTGCAAGGGAGAGTGAAATTCTGTTGTGTTTCCTGATGAAAGCTGGTTGTGCTTCTGTGCCAGTGATGGCCATATGTTGGGAAAGAGGAGGCCAATTGAGGGCCTACAACTAACCTACTAGACACACTGGATCTACACCTGAGATGTGATTTCATATGACAGCTGGAGCACTCTCATGACTATCCCATGCATCCTGACAGCAAATTTGTTTGTTGATCTGGTGATTTGACCTTTTGTGCTTTCATTCATGAACAGCATTCCAGGGTGTATTTCCCAAAAGAATAACTCTCCCATATACCACTCTGCACAGCAACATGCTCTACAGAGCTTCCACATGTTGACTTGGCCTGTTCAATCACAGGTCTTTATCCAACTGAACACATAAGGGACATCATCGGATGACAACTTCAGCGTCATCCACAAACAACATTAACCACTCCTGTATTGAGCAACCACATGAAAAAACACTGAAAAAACTAATATCTGGCACATGTACAACACAATGCAAGCATGTTCACATGATTGCATTCAACATTATAGTGGTTACACCAGTTATTAATGTACCAGTATTTCACATTTGCAATGGATTATCTCGCACTTATGTTCACTTGTGACGTTCCACTGTTAATCACTTAGATATGTTATCTGGAAAAAAGTATAGCTGAAATTTCATTACCTATAATAATTATTTTTTGATGTTAAAATTTTTTCCTGACAGTATATACTGGGATTGCTACATTTTCAAAGTTGTTTCATGCCCAGTTAACACTATTTGAATCTCTACCACTGGATGTCAGTCTTCAGTATGTTATTTCATTTCAAAAAAAAAAAAAAAAAAAATATGAGACTTCAAAATTCTTCAAACCTGAGTGCACAAAACAAGAAGTATGTAGAAATGCACACACTTTCTAGTGGGGTATAAATTTCATAAAACAAATATTTTTTGATTATGAAATTTCATAAATTATATGTTTCTTTAATTTCAATGCTAGTTTCATATTTTGCCAATTTTTAAGGCTAAGTATGACTTGTGTATAGTAGTAGATGAGATTGAGAATTGTTCAATATTAAATATCTTTTCTGTTCATTAATATTGTTTTATGACATAGTTTCACCATGGTAAAAATTTTTGCTTGTCATCATATATCACTAATCGGTAGAGATTAATTCATATATAACATCAGTGAGTGCATGCCATTGTCATCGAAAGAACAGCTAAATATATGACTCCAGTTATGAGTGTTACTCTTTAACTTACAGTGTAAAAATATCAAATGAACTCACTGATGCCTAGTCTGATGAGTTTTGTTGCTTGGCTGCCAGTCTGGTTATAACATGAAATGACTGACACTATGCAAAACTGTTACAGTAAGACACAGTGTCAGTACTGTTAACATGTAGGCACTGTAATACAACAAGCTATATGTTTCATATGTATAAATTGATAATTATGAGAAAAGGCAGAGTTGAACAATATGCAGGTGATAGAAAGATGGTTGTATCAGGTAAATGAGATGTGTACAAAATAGAACGTTGAGGCTACTGAGCAATGGATGCCTGTGCAACTGCTTCTAGGAAATACAAGGTCATAAAATACACCTCATGGCAGAGTGTTAGCAGACAGCATTCTAACATGGTGAAATTCTCAATGTATCTAACACTAAAGCATATATTTATAAAGGAACAATAAAAAAAATTACAATAACATGGCAAGTCCATTAAAGATTTCACCAACCATTTAATACCAACATCAATAATGTTACTAAACTTTATATCTATATATAAATAATAGAAATATTCATGACTACACACTTTTCACAAACAGCAGAGATGCTGTACATTAAGGAAAAATGAAGACAACTATAGATAGTCCATATGACACATTATTACACAAAAAAGCAATTACTTACATAAACAAAACATCGTATTACAGAGGTTGTACATTAGAATGGAAAGTCTGCCAGAATTACAAGAGATTAGCCACTGCATAAACAGTTTGTATCATTATTGTTATTATTTATAAGCATTAGTGATAAATTCTGCTAATATAATGTTGTAAGACTGTCATCTGACTATAGCATTGTATGCAGAATTGAATTGTATATTTGACCAGGTTCCAGCAATTTTGGTTCATAGTGTGTAATACTTGTGTAAAAGGCATAATTTCTGTTCTATGTAAAACTCATCTGTGCCATAATGGACTGCAAATGCAGCATAAAAGTATATCTTATTTGTTTAATATGAAGCATGTTCAAAAATTGTAAATAATTTTGAATGGGGATCTACAAATTAAGAGCTAACATGACTCAAGTAGCGGTCAGTGACCAGTTTGAGGAGAAAGAGAGCAGGGCAAGTTTAAGGGTCTTTTGTTGGTGTCTTTGGTTAGGGTAAGAACTGTGCAGCATAAGAGCCTTTGGTGTTAGCTTGTGATAATGTGGAATGCAGTCTGAACTTATTCATTTCCAACGAAACTGTTTGCATATGTGGAGATGCATTTATTTGTAATGAGTTATCATGAAGAACTGTCTGATCTTTTTACAAGATCACATTATTCAGTAGACAGCGTGAACCAAATAAATATGGTGAATTTATGAACATTAGCAAGTAGAGTTCTGCATCGAGCCACTACTCAAATAAAACATTGCCTGTGTAGGAACTACTTCTTTGCATGCACTACTACACTAAGAGATCATGTTTAACTATTGTGATTATTAGTGTCTATATGGTCACCAATTGAGGGAATGTGTTTGTTGACCATTACAAAACTAAAGTTGAGTCAAAACTTGTATCAGGATATACCATACACCAAATAAGCTTCTTACATGATGTTTCATACTTAAGTGTGCTTTAAATTGTTCATTGACTGTTCAGTAGACTTGATTATTATTGTTGAATTTATATTGGCCACAATGTGGTGGCACACAACCAGCCCCTAGGGCAATAGTTGAGCCACTGAATGTGTTAAATTGCTGTGTTTGCTCATGGGTAGTCATACCAGAGACATCACTATTGCTTGGTCTCACTCTGCATAACAAATTTGCATTGCTGCAAGATTGCTTGAGTTTCGATGCTGACATCATTCTGGTTTTTGGTCCACCACTGACCATGCTGCTGCCTGATAATGACACTTTCTTCCTTCACTGTCGGATTCATCACAGCACTAATGCCAGACCAAATTTTATCAATTGTGCTGATACTTGTCAATGACTGTCAATGCCACAGCAACCCCCTCCCCCCAATTTAGCCTATATGCGACCTCCCATACCACACATCATCTCCTGCAGCCACCATCAATGCCACTTCATTTCCATGCTCCTGCCACTGCCAATGTCACCACTGCAGCTACAGCATCTCCATGTCACAGAATTCTAACCAATGCCACTTCTGTGTCACTGCTTGCGCCATATTATCTTCCATACATCAACACAGCATGTCTGTGCCAAAGTGTCAACACTGTTGGCACCTCCAAGTTGCCTCTTGTGCTGTGTCACCTCCATGCCATTGTTGCCAAGCTACAGCATTGACATATCATGGCCTCAGTCTTTCCTTATTGCAGGCATTGTCTTTTGCACACATCATGCCATAACAGCTAGCAAGAAGTTTGAGATTAACAACAGCAGTAGCTGCCTATTTCTTGTTAATATCCCCAATCATCAGCCAAGGTGGAAAGGAAAGTAATGTTTATGAGCGATTGTGGGTCAGTGAGATGTGATGTAGGAAATGTTAATTTGCAAAAAGAAATTGTGGGAATGAAAAAGCACTTGACGCCACATAAGGAAAATTCAAAGTTTTTTGATTCTATTTGTGGTAGGTTCTTGCAGACAATGGACATGGGGCTTGATACAATGAATTCATAACTAGATAGTATGCTATCAAAGTCTGATAAGTAGAGAGGAGTAATTCTACCAAAAAAAGTTGTGGAATGTGATTTTGGGGAGGATGAATCGGTCTACAAAAAGGTTTAAGTCAGCCATGGAGACTAAGAATTGGGAAGGAATGAAGAAACAGTTGTAACGTTGTATGTATCAGATCACATTGAGAATAAAGTAGTTCAAAATTAAGCTATATGAGGATAAATTGAAACTGAGAGTCGAATTAGAGCTGTAGAGGGGAGACGGCCAGAAATGGAAAATGTGGGAGAGGGGATAGTGATTCGTATGAATCTCTTTTGTGATATTGGGCATATCGAGTCACAAGTGCAGGAGTATGTGAAACAAAAATTGCAAACAAATGCAAAATTGAGGTGCCTGGTTGTAGATGATTATAAGGAGGGCACTGAACAAAGTAATACAGCATAAAGAATGCAGATTAGCATCTTTGATAGAAAAAGACTTAATTTACAGAAAGTCATGTTCAGTGAAATATTTGGAAAAGAAATTTCATCAGTGGAGTTATACAAGGTGTGTGGAAAGTATAACTGCATGAATTTGTTCTGTAAAGGGAAGCTACACAATTTAAAAGAATAAATGTTCAGTATAGAGGCTGAGCAAGGAAATGTGTTAGCAGATTTTGCCATGGGGCACAGAATATATGTGTGTGGTAAGTTTCATCAAATGGACAGCAAATTTTATGATGAAAGTTTCTTTGCAATTTTGTGGAACAATTCTTTTAATACTGTAGATGCTCTGGCAATCATGAAGAAGGAAAGAGGAAGATTTGTATATACTAGAGGGTGTTTAGTATAGGGAAAGAAGAGAACTGTGGGCAGGAAAAGAGAAATTAACCTAATGTGCAATGTACACTGATGAAAGTATTTGAACATGTAAACAGTCTCTTACAACATTGACTTGTAGCGATTTATGTGAAGGATGATAACATTGTGAAAAGGCTTATTTTTGGTGATGACATGTATCCATGTCAGAGGCTATTAGTCTGACATGTACTGAAGCAAAATCTTTTGCAGTACCACTTGAAAATGGCCCAAAGACTGAAACTGAAATTGTGAAATAAATCATTTCTATAGTCAACATTGAATATGAAGTCCTTTAAAAACTTCTACATAACTTTGAATCACAACCATGAGAAGTTAATAAAATTAGTCATTGTTGGTGAGGTCTTGTCTGTGGGAAAATGTATTCTCTTACCTATAGCATTTTCAGTTTTTATCTGTATAAATTTAGGATGTTCATGAAACCTCCATTCTCTCTTTTTGGTAAGATAAACTGATCATAGTACAACATTTGCTTCTTTCTTTTCTTCAGATATTTTAACATAGCTCATGAAAATTTACTGAAGTTGTTTCTATGATCTGCTTTCTGCATGTCTCTTCCTGCTGCACAGAATCCAAATGAATCACACTTTTTTTATATTTAAAATAGAAAGAAACTTCCACATGGGAAAAATATCTTAAAAACAAAGATTCCAAGACTTACCAAGCGGGAAAGCGCCGGTAGATAGGCACAATGAATAAAACACACAAACACACACACAGAATTTGAGCTTTCACAACCGGCGGCTGCTTCGTCAGGAAAGAAGCAGCCGCCGGTTGCGAATGCTCAAATTCTGTGTGTGTGTTTGTGTGTTTTATTCATTGTGCCTATCTACCGGCACTTTCCCGCTTGGTAAGTCTTGGAATCTTTGTTTTTAAGATATTTTTTTTACATTTATATATGGCATCAAGGTTCTTTTTATTATTACTCTTTGCTACACTATTTATTGACCAATGTAAATCATTAGATGAAGCTATAATTGTTTTACAAGATTTCTGAAACTGTTTAATGCAAGCACTGTACAACATCAGTAGTCCATCTATTTCATTAGTGGTCGGTGTGATCAATTATTCTGCCAGGATGCTGAAATGTTATTTCTTATTGCACTGTCTCCCTTTGATGATGCAGGTTCATCTTCATTGTGACTTAAAACTTTGTCTCTATCCTCATTAAAGGAGAATTGCTCTACCTCCAAGATCATTTCATCATGTTTAGCTATTTTACTTGTGTTTTCTCACACATTTTTGCTTACAAAATCTTGATATTATCAAATCTACTGATTGTATATTACTGTGGCAATTATCAACTGCAAGAGTTGACAGCCTCATCTTTGAGAACAAACTTCTTTGAAAACTGTTGATCTCAGTGTGTTCCGAATTTTTTATTCGAGCGGATATGTTTGTACCGACATGATCAAAATAAAGTTAATTCATCATAAACAAGTGAACACTTAATGTTGGGTTCAATATTACCGTACATAACATCCTGATACCCATATTACTATTATTATTATTAGTATTAACATTATCACATTTAGGGGACAGGGTGATTAATCCATTTTTCGTGAATTTCACTGACTCTGTTTTGGGTGCTTGCTCCTCTGTTTCAATAGATAGACAGACAAGCATCATTTATAATTTCTACCACTGCTCAGTTTGGAGTTGCCAAGCATATAATCTTAACTGACACTTAACTTTGTATAACATTACCAGAGTGAATTCAATATTTCAAATAGATGTTTTGAAAAATTAATTGATATTCATAAATTTCAGTGCATTATTATTAATTATCTGGTGAAAAATTATTCTTGAAAATGAAATATTTCAGTAGTGTATGTTTTGCTGTTTCTCTCATTACAATTAATTCCCCCCACCCAAATATCTTAGTGCACGGGGAGGGGGGGAGGTAGTTCTTGGGATAATAAAACTATTATTTTTTTTGTTTAATTCACAGGAGAGTACAAAGATGCAACATTATTGAATGACGCATAGCATGTCAGGTGCAAGACCCTCTGGTAGTGATGTTAGCAGGTTGTAATATATTCCTTTCCAGTATTCTACCAATGATCCAACGACTGCCACCTGCCTTTCCAGAGACTGAGCCTAGGTGTGTGTTAAATTTCACATCCCTGCAAATTGCTGCACTTAAGCAATTGTATAAGTTAAATGATTCCAGTTGTGACTAATTGGTGGTGTAGTCACAGGACACTGCATTTGTAGAGTTTGTTAAGTGCAAAATTTTAAATTTCTGACCTTATACTAGTGCAGCTTTCTTCAGATAGTACCCATTACAGATACTGAATCATCGGTAAAATGTCTGAGGATAATCTTAATACTGTCTAATGTATCATTAAAACACAATGTCAGTGTTAAAAGTCCCAACACATTTTTCTGTGGAATACCTGAAACTACTGATGCTTGTTGATAACACTCTATGCAAGATCATATGCTGCATCCTTCTCACAAAGAAACCCTCAATCCAATCATAAATTTCATTTTGTACCTTATATGATTATATATCTATTAATAAGTGTTGGTGTGGTACTGAGTCAAATACTTTCTGGCAGTCAAGAAATACCGCACCCTCCAAATTACCTACATCCATGGCTTTCAGGAGTTCATGTGAACAGGGTGTAACTGAATTTTTCCATGACCAATGTTTCCAGAATCCAAGCTGATTGGCATCAAGATCATTCTGTTCAAAATACATTATTGACTAACCTGGTGCTAGAATTGGAAGTTCAACCTGGCTGAACACTAAAAAATGTGTCCTTTCAATCACATTGTGAGAAACAGAGAAAATCATTATATTATATTTCCTGGGAATGTTATGTAGTTTATACTAGGAAAAGCAGTGACACACAAAATCAGTTTTACTTACTTCATAGTCCATAGCACAGTCATGTCTTTTGCCTATTGATTCCATGTTCCTTTCAAGGGGAAGAATGAAACGAACTGGCCTGTTCTGAAGATGTGCTGCTAGTGCACAAGCTGTACTGACCAACATGTTACGTGACACTTTAGCACCATAGGCTCCACCAAGTCTTTTTACCTGAACATTTATCCTGAAAAACGGGAAAAAAAACACATTATGAAATGTAATATATGACAACAATTTTCATATTTCAGCTCACTTTGATGGCATCGCACATTAACCATACCCAGTGGATAATCCACTGTTATGAAAAGGAAAGTTGTTACTCACCATATAGTGGAGATGCTTAATGGCAGACAGGCACAACTAAAAGACTGTCACAATATAAGCTTTTGGCCAAAAAGGCCATTATCGACAATAGAAGGCACACACACATACACTCCCCAAAGCACCTCACACTCACCTTGCTGCAGCCTTTGCCAGCTGATGCCACACTGTGAGCAAAAGCAGCAGAGCATGGTGGGAGTGGTAACTGGGTAGGGTAAGGAGGAGGCTGGGTCAGGGAGGGTGAGGGATAGCAGGGTAGGGGTGGAGGACAGTGAAGTACTGCTGCAGAGTTCACAAGGATGAGGTGGAGAGAGGGTGGGGCAATCGGGAGGTTAGATGGAGGGCAGGGGGGATAGGTGGGGGCTAGCAGAAAAGGAGAGAAGTAAAATGACTGGGTGTGTTGGTGGAATGAGGGATTTGTAGTGCTGGACTGGGAACAGGGAAGGGGCTGGATGGATGGGAAAAATGACTAATGAAGGTTTAGGCCACAAGAGTTTTGGGAACATAGTATCTATTGCAGGGAGCATTTCCAACTCTGCAATTCAGAAAAGGTGGTGTTGGTGGGAAGGATCTATAAGGTACAGTCTGTGAAGCAGTCATTGAAATGAAGGATGACAAGCTGGACAGCATGGTCAGCAATAGGGTATTCCACTTATTTCTTGGCCATTCACGTAGAGAGACAGCTCATTGGTTGTCTTGCCCACATAGAATGCTGCACAGTGGTTGCAGCTTAGCTTGTAGATTACATGACTAGTTTCACAGGTAGCTCTGTCTTTGATGGGGCAGACGATGTTTGTGACCAGAGTGGAGTTGGTGGTGGTGTGGGAGAGGTCTTACATCTACACCTATTACAGTGATAGGAGCCATGAGGTAAGGATTTGGAAGAAGTTGTTGTGTAGAGATGGACGAGTATATTGTGTAGGTTTGGTAGATGGTGGAATACCACTATGACAGGGCTTGGAAGGACAGTGGGCAGGAAATTTCTCATTTCAGGTTATGGCAAAAGGTAGTCCAAACCCTGGTGGAGAATGTAATTCAGTTGCTCCAGTCCTAGGTGGTACTGAGTTACCAGGGGAATGCTTTTCTGAGACTTTGGGAGTTTGTGGGAGACTGGAAAGATAAGGCACAGGAGATTGGTCTTTGTACACTAGGACTGGAGCAACTACATTCTCTGCCATTCTCTTGACTACAGCAGTTGCTGTCACACTTTTGTATGAATCAGCTGCACAACGATTGGGATTCACAGTATCCAGTTTTATGGTGCTATACGATAAGCTCACTGATTTGAAAAAAGAGTATTGGGCCTAAAGATGGCAAAATGAATTGCTGAAACTGGTTGCTTTTGAAATAAATTAAAATATCTTAAAGTGAAAGGCTGGTGGTAGAGTTTATTGAACTGAAAAACAACAAGCTGTCTGTCTGCATGAATGGCCACCGACAATCTATGGCCAAGAAACAAGTGGAACACCCTATTGCTGACCATGCTGTCCAGCTTGTCATCCTTCATTTCAATGACTGCTTCACAGACTGTGCCTTATGGATCCTTCCCACCAAGACCAGCTTTTCAAAATTGCGTAGTTGGGAATGTTCTCTGCAATACATCCTATGTTCCCATAACCCTTGTGGCCTCAACCTTCACTAGTCATTTTTCCCATCAATCCAGCCCCTTCCCTGTTCTCATTCCAGCATTTCGCAGCCCTCATTCCATCAAGAAACCCAGTTGTTGTACAGTCTTTTTGTTGCACCTATCTGCGACTTGGCATCTCTACTATATGGTGAGTGGCAACTTTCCTTGTTATTAACCTCACACAAATGTTTAGCACAAGCTGGTTTCAAATCCTAACACACAAATCAAGAATTAGGTTCACCATAGTTACTTAAAATTTTGAACAACAGGATGTATTTTCAACAAAGCAACAGCCAGTCTTACATTTTAGAAGAAATTTGCTGCAGCATATAGAGTAACTGGCTTACTCAAGCCACAGATAGTTGGCCGAGATTGTCGATAAAGAATAGTTCACACCGTACAATTTTAAAGATGAAGCTGAATTATGTTGGAGAAGATTTATTAATAACCATTTATCAATTTGCTCATTAAATTCACACTTGAAAAACAAAGTGAAGATGTACTGGTAACACCCTTGCTGCCTGTCTCATTTTATATCAGACAAAGGGATATTTGAGAGAACATGGAAAAATTTTTTGCATCATAGTAAGGCATGCATTAGGACTGGCCTTCATCACTTTGAAAAGGTACTATGAGCTTAAGTAGTAGTAGTAGTAGTAGTAGTAGTAGTAGTAGTAGTAATTTTATTCATTCTTGGATCACATTCACAGGGACAGTGGACATTCACCCAATTAAATTTAAGAGCAAGGAAAAAAAATAGTACTTATATACAGGCATCTGTGTCCTTATAACTCTAGTCTGACAAGGATGGAACATGTTGTTAGACATAGCTTAATAGAAGGAACAACCACAGTATTTTCTTGAAGTAATTTCAGGAAATCATAGAAAACTGAAACAAGAATAGCCAAATGATCATATTGGAACTTCCACTCATCTGTTTAAAACAGTGGAGCATCGTTCCATTTGCCCTTAGTGGACAACACTTTGTTGTTATTTAATGATGTCATTGCTATGAGGTGTAAGTTGTTTATGTCAACATAAAACTATATATTCATTTCTGACCATTAGTTTCTTATCTTAAAGTATTCTTTTTAGGATCCTCTACCATCTGTACAATTTTTTCCCTGCAAGTTTGGAACCCTCTGCAGATAAACAGACAAAAACAAATAACTAATAAAGCATATTTTCTGTTCTTTCATTTTCCTTTGAATTTATGGGACTATTGATTGCTTGCTTTTAGGCCCTAGAAAAGGAAGAAACTCCCATTGAAATTTATTTTTCATCTTTTATGTAGTGAGTGAATCACATCTCAAATGATACTGATTTACATTAATGCTATAAAATAACACAAAGAGGTAAATGTATTGGACAGTCAGTGCAAGAACTCCAAGGTTTTTAAACATATCTCTGCAAAATGTATGAAACTGCTTAACATAGTGCTCACTTTTGCTGAGCGAATATGTGAGGCCTTGACCAGCATAATAGAAAGAAACTTCCACATGGGAAAAATATATTAAAAACAAAGATTCCAAGACTTACCAAGCGGCAAAGCGCCGGCAGACAGGCACAATGAACAAAACACACACACAGAATTACTAGCTTTCGCAACCAATGGTTGCTTCTTCAGGAAGGAGAGGGAAAGACGAAAGGATGTGGGTTTTAAGGGAGAGGGTAAGGAGTCATTCCAATCCCGGGAGTGGAAAGACTTCCCTTAGGGGGAAAAAAAGGACAGGTGTACACTCGCGCGCGCGCACACACACACACACACACACACACACACACACACACACACACATATCCATCCGCACATACACCGACACAAGCAGACATATTTAAAGGCAAAGAGTAAGGGCAGAGATGTCAGTCGAGGCAGAAGTACAGAGGCAAAGAAGTTGTTGAAAGACAGGTGAGGTATGAGCGGCGGCAACTTGAAATGACATCTTCATGATCTGGACTCACAGTGAAGAACAACTCCAGAATTTCCTCTCCAACCTCAACTCCTTTGGTTCCATCAGATTCACCTGGTCCTACTCCAAATCCCATGCCACTTCCCTAGACGTTGACCTCCATCTGTCCAATGGCCAGCTTCACACATCCGTCCACATCAAACCCACCAACAAGCAACAGTACCTCCATTATAACAGCTGCCACCCATTCCATATCAAACGGTCCCTTCCCTACAGCCTAGGCCTTCGTGGCAAACGAATCTGCTTCAGTCCTGAATCCCTGGACCATTACACCAACAACCTGAAAACAGCTTTCGCATCCTCCCGACCTTGTACAGAAGCAGATAACCAGAGCCACTTCCTCATCCCCTCAAACCCAGAACCTCTCACAGAAGAACCCCAAAAGTGCCCCACTTGTGACAGAATACTTCCCGGGACTGGATCAGACCTTGAATGTGGCTCTCTAGCAGGGATACGACTTCCTAAAATCCTGCCCCGAAATGAGATCCATCCTTCATGAAATCCTCCCCACTCCACCAAGAGTGTCTTTCCGCCGTCCACCTAACCTTCGTAACCTCTTGGTTCATCCCTATGAAATCCCCAAACCACCTTCCCTACCCTCTGGCTCCTACCCTTGCAACCGCCCCCGGTGTAAAACCTGTCCTATGCACCCTCCCACCACCACCTACTCCAGTCCTGTAACCCGGAAGGTGTACACGATCAAAGGGAGAGCCACGTGTGAAAGCACCCACGTGATTTACCAACTGACCTGCCTGCACTGTGACGCTTTCTATGTGAGAATGACCAGCAACAAACTGTCCATTCGCATGAACGGACACAGGCAGACAGTGTTTGTTGGTAATGAGGATCACCCTGTGGCTAAACATGCCTTGGTGCACGGCCAGCACATCTTGGCACAGTGTTACGCCATCCGAGTTATCTGGATACTTCCCACCAACACCAAACTATCCGAACTCCGGAGATGGGAACTCGCCCTTCAGTATATCCTCTCTTCTCGATATCCGCCAGGCCTCAACCTCTGCTAATTTCAAGTTGCTGCCGCTCATACCTCACCTGTCTTTCAACAACTTCTTTGCCTCTGTTTGCCTTTAAATATGTCTGCTTGTGTCGGTGTATGTGCGGATGGATATGTGTGTGTGTGTGTGTGTGTGTGTGTGCGCGCGAGTGTACACCTGTCCTTTTTTTCCCCCAAGGGAAGTCTTTCCACTCCCGGGATTGGAATGACTCCTTACCCTCTCCCTTAAAACCCCAATCCTTTTGTCTTTCCCTCTCCTTCCTGAAGAAGCAACCATCGGTTGCGAAAGCTAGTAATTCTGTTTGTGTGTTTGTGTGTTTTGTTCATTGTGCCTGTCTGCCGGCGCTTTTCCACTTGGTAAGTCTTGGAATCTTTGTTTTTAATATATATATATATAAAATAGAAAGAAACTTCCACATGGGAAAAATATATTAAAAACAAAGATTCCAAGACTTACCAAGCGGGAAAAGGCCGGCAGACAGGCACAATGAACAAAACACACAAACACACAAACAGAATTACTAGCTTTCGCAACCGATGGTTGCTTCTTCAGGAAGGAGAGGGAAAGACGAAAGGATGTGGGTTTTAAGGGAGAGGGTAAGGAGTCATTCCAATCCCGGGAGTGGAAAGACTTCCCTTAGGGGGAAAAAAGGACAGGTCTACATTCGCACACACACACACGCACACATATCCATCCGCACATCATATATCTTAATGCACCCATCCATGTACAGGTTCTTAAATTGGTGACCCACTATTGCCTCATCATGCCATATTTTCTCACTTTACTACCCACACATTTACTGCACAGCAACAACACAGCCATTATCACACTCTGCCACTATACATTTCATGTGAACTGAGGTGATTTTCCAGCATTCTTGTTTTATGTGCCACAATAAAATATAGAACATTCATGTGCAATGCATCAAACAGTGTTCAAAACTGAAACAACAGCACATCTGTACAGTGTGCAATCCACCCAGGCCACCTACGGTGTTCTGCCATCTTGCAGTGCACAATAGGTGGCTCATGTGGATATGGAATATATAATTGAGATGTTTGGTTCTCCACTATGGCCTATTCAACACACTTCATGGCACTTAAGTCCAGGTACAAAGCATCATTACAGTGCCAGATGGGAATATGCTGTCCAACTAGTTAGTGTGCTCTTATGGACGCTACTGATGCCACATTTGGGCAGTAAACATTTTCACGATTGTGCCTTTCAACCAGTTGAACAGTGCTTGGGCATTGATTTCCACCCTACTGCTTTATACAATCGACAATCTGTAGCCAATGCTGTCAAAAATGACAGCCACCATGCCTCACTGCAACCTCCACTCACCTCGCAATGACAGGCACCTGAACTTGCATGAATTCAGCTGACTCTAACCGATCATGACACCCTCATCACCAAGCCATCCAAGCTGGCTAAGGTATCACAACTTCACTCAACCATCAACAAAAGAGCCAGAGTCCCCTCCCCACAGGGGCACTTGGCTATGACCTTACACATCCATCTGAACGGTCAGAGATGATGCAACTCAGCCGGTCACCACCTTACTAGGGGACAACACTTCCCTACAGCAGCTGTCAGACAACACAACTTGTTGTGCAGTGCATGCTGATCTTCCACCACACACAAAATGTCTATGCTGGTTCCACGTGTGTTTCACCTCTTCCACACACAAGTGCTGATGGCTGTGCACATTTCACCACCATGTTGCTTGATCCACATCATGCACACTGATTCGCAGATACTGCCAAATGCACTCACCTACAGAATCTGACAACAGTCTCAATGATGTAGTACCGCAGGGTTTGCATGACCTGTACAACAGTATTACTGTACTGAACAAGATGTTCCAGCACCATACCACAGTTCCACCAACATCTAGTGAACAACTTATTACACACAAGTAGGCACCTCCCCAACATCTGTTCCCTCCTGAATCACTGCAACAGCTGCATGACCACATCATTACACATAAATTGCTGGTTTCAAATAACCCTGACTCACAATAGATGACACTGCAGTGCATGGCATGTAATCCGCCACCCCTGTCGTTGTTATGGACTCCTAACCTGATGGCTCTTAGCCTACGATCTTGCAAGAAATAGTTCAGTTATGCCTCACACCACAATTGTTACTGCATGACCACCCTGAAGGAAATGGTCCACCCATGCCCTGTCAAGCAGCCAGCCATAATATGGGTGATCACAAGCACCTACACAAAGATGACTACCCTAATATTCCACCCCTGTCCTCTCCTCATCCTGTGTTCTGCACAAGAGGGGAGAGGGAAGGGGGTTCCAGTGAGGGCTCAATCAGCAAGGCTCCTGCACAGAACACCACTGACTCGTGTGTTACATTTGGTCCACAACAGTGTACATTTATAATGTGAATAAAATAGTGAACTCCAATGTATGCAGATAACTGCTTGTGTCTGTGTATGTGCGGATGGATATGTGTGCATGTGTGTGTGTGCGAGTGTACACCTGTCCTTTTTTTCCCCCTAAGGGAAGTCTTTCCGCTCCCGAGATTGGAATGACTCTTTACCCTCTCCCTTAAAACCCACATCCTTTCGTCTTTCCCTCTCCTTCCTGAAAAGCTAGTAATTGTGTGTGTGTGTTTGTGTGTTTTGTTCATTGTGCCTGTCTGCCAGCGCTTTCCCGCTTGGTAAGTCTTGGAATCTTTGTTTTTAATATATTTTTCCCATGTGGAATTTTCTTTCTATTTTATTTACATCATCATTAATTTGTCTAAAGGGAAATTTACTTTCAAAAGTAATGTTTTTCAAACCACCATTCGCAATATTTTCCCGCAACCTATTAGAAATAGGTTCATTTCAGTAGCCATCAGAGGGCATCAGATAACAGGCACCACCACACTTTGGCAGTTGCTATGATGTTCGTATGTGTAAAACATTAAAGATCTTACATTATGTCATAAAAAAAGACATCATAGGATACTCCAAGAGCATCAGAATTTCGTGAACCACACTAAAATGGCACATTTAAAGTGCATACTTAAAAAGCACATTTGCATGTCCAGATTCCCAATGAAGTGGGCTTTGACATGAATTTTCTTGGAGTACCAGTACGTTATTGACTCATTTTTGATTCTTTACTATGGCATAATGCCGTAAGTGCTACAAGATGAAAATGTGCACTTGAAATGCAGTGAGCAGTTGAAATTAGCCAATAGTGTAGAATTAAACACTATGTTTCAAACACATTGACTGCCTCACCATAAAAGATTAATAAAAACCAAATTTCTTTAGCAAACAGACAAAAATAACTTCATTGTTCTACAAAGCGATTAATGCATGGCTGTCAAAAAAATGGAAATAAAATGAAATCTGAAACTAATAACGTGTATTAGCTTTCTGTAATTATGTGAAGGTATTTTAATTCACCTGATAGCTCACGATGACAGAAATCCATTTTGTTTACATTTGACGTGAAGCAGTAAAGAGGAAACAGCAAAAACACTAAATGCGAACACGGGCCACATGGAGACTACACACTCTCCACTATAACTCAAACTGCTTTGCACGTCAGCCACAGATCTACGATATTTCCAAACCAGGAAAATACTAAGATAGTGCCCCCCCCCCCCCCCTCCCATTCCCCCTCCCTCGGGCGTTTGAGATACAATGACAAAAATTTTAAAAAAATCGAATTTTCAAAAATATCTTCATTTTGTAGCACACATCTTTCTGCAGAGTCTCATACATAAAATATATATGTTCGAGGAAATGTAAGGCATGTTATTTGGTCTTAAGTGTACCAGAGTGCAGTGCCACCCCGCTTCACACAGCATTCTTCTACTGTACGTCACTGTATTTCACCTGGTGGAATTGAAATGTGTATATTTTGTACTGCATGTCATCAAACTATATTCAGGACAGTGGAAATTAAAAATGTCCTGTGGTGCCAGTTGCCTGGTTTGACATCCTGCCCCACTTAAAAAAATCTCGCAATTAATACTGGATGGGATTGTTTGTAATCGGGAGAACAAGAACTCCTAAGAAAATTTGCACTCTTTTTTGCTTGTTAGGTAATAACTTCCTGTTTTGGGTGACATAAAATTAAATATAGGATACATAAAACCAGTAAAGACAAAAGACAAGCAATACAGTACAGTACACATTTCTTCAATCCTTAGTTCCTAGCATTCTTTTCTCTCTAATCTTGCTGCAGCTTTATATGGTATGCTTTCCTGTCTGTGAAAGAGCCTACTACCTCATCAAAGTTTGTCAAATGTTTCGCTACATGAAAAATCAAAATATCGTTCTCTAATACTGCGTAACGTGTTAATACAAATAGTACCCAAGACTGGTATGGTTTCTCAATTTGATTACGTCTACTTTGTCACTGTCTGCTAGATAGAACAAAACAGGCCTTTCTAACGCTTCAGAAATTGTAACACACATGAAATAAATGAAACTGTTTTGGCACAAATGGTCATTTTTATAACAAGACAGAATATAATTCACGAAGACCAACATAAAATGCCTATTAGGCCTGCTAAAAGAAAAAAGCTTTATGTTAGAAAATAGTTTCACATTTCATTCATACACTCCAGTTTCTCGAGCATGAGATGGAAAAGTAGTAGCATGAGATTTTTGTATAAATTTCGAAACGTCATATTCTTCCCTAATTTGTGTGATGTCCCCTTTTCTTCTCCTTCTTACAGGGTGTGTACAAAAATCAACAGGGATGCGCATCAAAATCTTATGCGTAATCGATAGACCAACCTGTGCTCGATGCTAGGCACTTTGTGAACAAGGTTTTTTTCTCCTCAGGAATATGAATTTGGTGCCCCCACCCCCCACCCTCATAGACCTGGCAATCTGGTAGCTTGGGTGCGGCAGTAAAATATTTCCCGGTTGCATCTAGCTGCTTGCTGCGACTGCTTACACAGCCAACCCACATTTCTGTAGCCAGAAATGGGAGAAGGTACTACTCATACGCCACTCAACTACGCATGGGCCCGATGAAAAAATTCCCGGGTTTTCCCGTATCTCCTGGTTGTCCCGGGTCGTACACACCCTGGATAATTTTAGTTTACAGTTTTTAATAAAAATATCTGACACCAGTAGGCTATTTTTTATTTGTTTAAAGCCAGATAAATAGGAATTTTACAACAATGGAAAATCTAGGGTGGAATGTCAACAATATGACATACCCCAGGCAGCCATATTTAAGGTACATTTAAGAGTAGACTAAGCTACCACACAAAATTCTTCAGATGTGAACACACACACACACACACACACACACACACACACACACACACACATGAAGATGTGAAAAACGTTAGTGCCTACAGAGACATAATCGATTCAGTGTACTTGATGAAGAAATACGTACAGAAATGAGTGTAAACAATATAAACAAACATGTGTACAAAGACAAAACAACAGGCCAAAAATTGCAAAGTACCAAACTTAAAAGTGAATATACATTCAGACAGTCATGGATGTGGCCTAGTGGAAATTTTATGTATTGAACATGGATTAAACGCTATTTCTTCTGTAAAACCAGGTGCACCAATGGCTGAAGTAACAAGAAACATAAAAGACGCAAAATTGTCTTATTGTAATGGCCGTACTGTAATAATTGGGGGGTGCCAATGATATATAGAAATGAATTAATTAAAACCACAAATAATTTGAAAGAAACCCTGAGTTGCTACAAGAATGTGTCAGTAGTTGTTGTTGGAATTCCACATAGACACAACCTGATAGAAAGTTCTTGTGTGAATGTAGAAATTACTAAGACAAACAGACAGTTCAAAAAAATATGTAAAGCATTCCTCAACAAACATTTCTTATCTATTGATTTCTTGCAGAGAGAAGACTTTACTAAACTTGGTTTGCATTTGCATGCAAGTGGAAAGTCACTCCTTGGACATAAAATTGTACAATTGCTACATAAAAAAAAGAATATAGAGACCATTGCTACAGTGGGTACTCCAACATCAGCAGCAGTACCCAGTCCAGTAACAGCACATACAGCAGAATCCCAACCAATACTACAACCAGCTTCATCTAGAGCACCACCAACAGTGCCAGCAATGAGTAATCCGGGAACCACCACAACAGTCTTAGCAACAACAGCAGACGCCAAACCAACATTACAACCAGCTTCAGTAACCACTTCAACAGAACCATCAACAGCAGCAGCAATAATTTCTGGGCTACCAATTAGTCCAGTAACAGCAGAAGCCCAACAAACATCACAATCAGCTTCCTTCACTGTCTCTGTACATAAATCCAACCACAGAAAGCACAATGCAAAGTTTTCTCTTTAAATACTATATAAACAATGTTCTTACATAAATATCTTTCATCAGCATGAGAGGAAGAAGTATAACATCTTATTCTGAGTGAACAATATGGCACGCCACTAGTGCAGTTCTATCAAGTCAACAAAACATTTTAATACTTTGCTAGAAATAGCATAATAGCCAGAAAATTAATACCATTTAATGACCAGATGAGTATTGTAATGTCTTATTGGTGATATTTTTGAAGTTAGCATCTGTTGGTGTTGCAAGCAGTCCCGGAGTAAATCTAAAGCATTTGTATTTGGTGGTTTATTAATGTGTACAATGATTGCTGCCACTGTGAGAGAGCAATCATTGAATTTTGTGGTCAGTGACTTCAGTGACTCATCATTTCTTTAAAACTACTCTCTGAGAACATAATTTCCTTTATTTCTACTTAATTCCTATCAAAATACTGAATGATTTTACAACACAGGTAGTTTCAGAGTTTTGGCTGTGATATACATTTTCTTGTGTTTTTAATACTTGCTTAGAGCCTTGATTTGTCTTTGGTACTTTTGGGCTCAGAGTTTGTCAATGAGAAATACTCAGGAAGCATAACTGCTAGTGTACTGTCCACAGAACAGAGATATCCAGTTTAAGTCTATATTAGGCAAATAGTTTTAACTTGTCAGGTACAATAACCACAGTATATTCCCTAAATAAACTAAAGGAATTTATTGTCACTGTACTCTTCAGCTTGCGTAAAGCATAGCTAACTACTATAGATAAAAATCAGAAATAAGGAGTCACAATATGGGGAAATTAGCATAAACTTATTGTATAAGTAGAAGCTTCATTACTGTATGAAATAATATAAAATATGAGCTGCATGCAAAATATTACCTGTTTTCTGGCATTTTAAGAGCTTGTGATATAGCAATCTGTGTTTCATCCATCCACTGTGTTGCAGCATAAACATCCATACCGTCTTCTGTTGGAATGCACACAGCACATTGGGTTTCCATTGTGTAATGATACTGTTTGCCAATGTCGAAGCTGCCTTTAATGACATGTTTTGCATTTTTTCTTTCTGAAATAGTAATTTTTATTCAAAGAAATAAAACAATAAACGTGTACAGACTATCTCTAAATCCAGTGAAGTGTTCTCTTTCTCTCTATCTATCTATATCTTTCTCTAAGTTTTATTGAAATATGTCAATAAAATTTTATGTCACCTTGACACATCATTCAAAATTTATTTGATGCTGTGATTTATGATGATTGTTTCTCAGTATGATTGACTGGTGGTATGTTCTGGAATTATGACAATCCAGTTTTGCAGATAATGTAATTGTCAACTAGTTTCGAAAATCTCATAACACTGGAACTTATCATTCCTACTTCACATTTAAAATGTTATACAATTTTCATATGTGAAAGTACTTGTACCTTCAGTGTTGTTATGTATATATTAATATTCTTTGTAAGTTGTCACCTGACATTACAGAAACAGTTAGTTCACTGTAGTTGTGTTCTCTGTACTTTGAATGAGTGTTAGGTTTTTAGTTATTCTCATGAATATGAGCTACAAAAACCTTGTTCAAACTACCACTTGATCATTACAGATCTTCATTATGGAAGCATTGTAACAGCAGTGATGCCAGAAAGGAAGGTTAATGGATGACAATGAGTGTGCCATCAGTCTATATCCTATAATGTAATTCGTTAGTGACACATTTTTATTTTTAGTTCATTTCTTAAAGCAACCAGCTATTAAATATTTTTTTCACACAATGCAAAATTTTGATTTTCATTTACTTTTAAATGGATGCTCAAGTATAATTTAGTCATATTTAGTTGTAAAAACATTAAATGAAAGTTGTTTCAGATGGAAGATGGTAAAACTAAAAAAATATCTCAAACATATTTTATAATTTTGAGAAACATCTCTTATTATTATTATTATTATTATTATTATTATTACCATAGAGTGGGGTGAGTTCAAAAATTTTATAATCATTTCTGTAAATTAAACAGAAACTTCTCAAGATATTGACACAAAATTTTTTGAGAAGTTGCAAGATGTCTTGTAGACTATGATAAAGCATGTTATAGATTTTTGTCCTGTACACTTAGCTTATTTTATTATTTTTTTTTAATTTTTCAGTGTTCAGTTTCACCCCATGGGACAGGGTCGCTTTGAACATTTGTCTATTCTGTGGTAGGCATGTCAATTACAGTTAAATGGCAACCCTATCATATGAAATAGCATGGTATTTTGCTTATAACTGTAGTTTTGAAAGTAACTTATTTAGAAAAATTTGATTATTTTATATTAGGTTTCTTTAATCACCTGCAACTTTTCATATGATTATGGCTTTATTTTGCTAATAATGGAAATGGGTGCTGAGGTACTTAAGAAATAAGAAAATTATTTAAAAACAGATCTTTTCAGTCTGATTGACTTTAATAAAAGTAATGAAAAAAAGTTATCACATTTTTAAAAAATATATCTGTAAACACTCTACAGTGAAGGAAGTCTCCAGGAAACAGTGTCCACTCTAGGAGATGTCATAAGCATCAAATTTAAACTCAAAATGAAGCCTTCCACTTGTATCTACCTTAGGATCAGCTGGAATCCTTCAAATAACATCTTTCTCAAAATGTGAAACATCAGGAACATGTGGTCACACAAAGAAGCCTCATCTGATTCCACCTTTGAATGCCATTTTGTCAGAAACGTAATTTTATCATAAGTAATAACATGTCCAGCATAACATTCTACACCTTGCTTTGGAGGAAACTTCACTAAAACATATTTTCCATCAGTTGATCCACTGTAACTTGCAGAATCTAAAGCCTTATATGCTTGCTCTTCGGCTTCATACTCTTTAAGTACAATTTTCTATCTGTAACTGTCTGTTGCACACCCACTTTGATTTTTCAACAATTCATCATCATGCAACTCTTCAAGACTTGACTCTGAAATTTGATTTTTCTTTCTTCTTTGGAGGAAACAGGCAGCCGTTTAGATGTGTGACCCCTCTTCTTCCAGCTCACAACTGACTCACCTTGACTTGTGGAAGGTTGTGCATGTTCATAGAAACCCTCCACACAAACACAAGCAACACACACAACAACCATTAGCCAGCATTGATCAGCTGATGTGCCAAAGAATACGGAAGGCACTGTTCAAAGCCATCCCTTGAAAGACAAGCATTAAAATTTAATTTTTTACACCGCCAAAGAATAAATACAACATTTTATGCTTTCTGTAAATATTCATTCAAGTGCTAATACTGCTCATAAAAACTCATTTCAAATGCTAAACTCAAAAATACTTCTACTAATAAACAAATGTTTTTGCGGTTATGAAGGAACTTCCATTTCCAGAAAATTATTTTATTTTCTGGCATTGGTGTGCAACGTTATTTCATATCATCTGAAAGTATTGATTATTGGTGATATTTAACAACTCTGGCCTTAGTTCCATATTTACAAACTAGAGTGCAGCATTTACTTTAAATAGACGATAAACTGCTGTTCCAATCACCTCGCCATTCAGTCATCCAGCTTTACATATTATTATTTCTACAATTCTGTATGCCACTTATAAGTTTTGTAATGTCAGACATCAAAAGTATTAATTACATATAAAATTATCTTTGCTTGTATGACTCAGTATGTCATCTTTGCATAGCAAAATATATTGCTACAGCCTTTGTCTGGGTGCTGAACTTTTAGGCATTTTTTGTTGAGAATGGGGTGCTAATTGCCAATGTGGTCATTTTTAAGGCAGATTTTTTGTTATTCAAGATGTGTGTTCTTCAAAACAAAGTATTAGATGATGGCAATAATCAAGCAAAAACTCTTTGCAACTAATCACTTTAACATCAAAGCATAACACAATTTATGGCCCAAAAATCTCCTCCACAGGCAGAAACGATATTTCTGGATGTATTGGACAATGAGAACCATTCAGGAAACTACAAAGAAAAGAAAAAGATAAGTACTCAACAATTTTACAAATTTATTGAGACTTGGTGACAATTGCTCACTCTTCTGTATGTTCTTTAAGTATTGAGAATTATTTACACAGACTGCACCAATGCCCACCACTGAGATTTACTGAACAATTTTAAATATTAGCTTTATCACATCACAAAACAGTAGATTAGAATCTGGAGCAGCTATATCAAAAATATCCTATTTCAAAATGAATGAAATTTGTAAATGCTTCTCATTTGGAAAAGTAGTACACTTATCACAACAATGTAACACAGTTTTGATTTGTTATATATGTAAGAAAATGGTCTTCAATAAAATGAGTGTACTATGGAAAGTTAAAGACATTGCAGGCATACAGTTACTTCAAAAATCAAGAAGAAAGTTTCATAGTTACAAATAAACTGGCTTGTAATGAGGGGTTTATTGACAGTGGTGTGCCACATCATAAAATATATTAACATGGTTGGTACACCACATATGAAACATTTAAAACTCCAGGAAGTAAGTACAGTGCTAAAAATTGTGTACAAACTGAAGCATTTGGTGTACAATGAATTGATATACAGGTATTCAGTGCACAGAAATGGACAGAATGATATTTGAAGATATCTGGTATTTTTTTATACAGATATTGCAATACATTATCTGGTAAGAAAATTGCACTAAAAGAAACAGCCATTGATATTTTTCAAAAACAATACTGCAGTTGCTGTCTGCTGTGTCCAGTGGTGAAAATGAATTTAATCATTTGGCAGTAAAGTTGTTTGCCAAGAAAAGTATTGTGCACCAGTTTTTGAGGGATTGTGTTATAGAGACAACGACTGATAGCAGTTTATATGAGAGATGTGTCCATGGTAAAGATCAGCTGGAATTTGGTGAAAGAGTGCAGAAATGCACTAAATCTGATGACTTAGTATGTGTATGTGTTTATGCACCAATTGAATAAAATGATTTGTAGGGTCACCTACATTTTCATGTTTTTATAGAAGATTTTCAAGTTTTAGAGGAGCATATCTTATGTGACATAAAGATGAAACTAAAGAAAAAATACTATTGTTTATTTAAATGATGAAGATTATGGTTGAATTTGTTGTGAAATAACTGTATACAAGTGGTAGCAGGGAGTTCCATAAGAAAGATATACTTAAGTCTGCTGACGCATCTGGACTGAAACATTCAATTACTCCACCATATTTTTCGTAGCAGAATGGAGTTGCCCAGCAGGCAGATAGAGTCCTATGTGATGGTCTGCTCTGCCAAGCAACTGTCAACAGCATTGTGGGATGAGGCAATTCTGAACACGCGATCTAGTGTGTATTGTACTGGGCGCACAAAAAAATCTGGTAACACTCCAACAGAGATATTTTTGAACATGGAAGGTAATTTTAATAATTTGGTGGTAGCTTGAATGAAATACTATGCATGAGTACCCATGTAAAAAATGGAAGAAGTATCATGTTAAAATTTGAAAAGGATATCATGGATGGTTTTGATTTTTATAGATATACTGTTTATTTTTCCAAAAAGGGAGTTTGCACAAAGATGGTGCAAAATTCAACACCAACAATTTCAGAAACCATTACTCAACAGACTAAAAGAGTTGTTGATTTGGTACACATAGATGAGAAGGAAGACTTTACAGAAAATGAACACGAAGATTCAGACCACTGACCAAGAATGATGCTTCTTTGTGAGATGCCAAGAAATAACATATAATCAGTGAAGTCAGAAAATTTTGAAGAATGAATGAAAGTAATGGAGAAAGAAATGAATTCTCTGGAGAAAAATAAAACTTGGGAATGAGTTTAAAAATGAAAATAAATAATTTAACAGCAAATCAATTAGCTACTGCTAAAAATTAAATGCAGGTAATGAAGTGGTTCAGATACATGTATTTTCTATAGCGAAAACATGATACTGCTTTTTTTTTTTTAGGTTGATGATGGATTTGCTAAAGGCTTCACTGATACAACAAAGAAACTAATTGAACACTTGGATAAACATTTTCTGGTCACTGCAGAAACTGTTATTAATTCCTGAGCTTATAAATGAAGAAATTTGACAACTGTATTCAAATAAATGAGTCTGCACATGTGAAGAGAATTTTAGAGAATTATGGTAAAACTGACAGAAAACTTTTATTTTCACCAATTGAATTGGGATGCATATTAGATGATATTAAACGTGAAAACAATGAAGACCATAATACTGAAACTTATAGTGATGCTGACCACGGTGGGGACAAATGTACAAGGCAATTATCAAGTGGAATTGCACTCAAGTTTCATGGAAGTCTGATTATATGGAAAAGTAAATTACAGGTCTTTCTTCAATGCAAGCAGAATAGGTGGCTCCAAGTGAAGCTGTCAAATCACTTGCCCTGTCATAAAGCTATATGATAGATGTTTGATATAGATGCTTTACATGGAAGTAGAATCGACCCAAAAACTCAGATGTGCAATAGTCAAAAGCAACTCCATAACCAGTTAACAATAGAATGCTAAAACTACTCTAAGAGTAAGCACACAAGTGTCATACAATACAAAACCTCTCATGCCTGGTGTGGAATCACTTTGATACTATTACAAAATCATGCATGAAAACCACATGACTTGCTTTGCACTGTATTGTCACTCCTGTTTACTGTATCAGTCACCTCTGGGAAAGTGGAACAGTGCCAAAAACAAATCATATTGTATGACCAGAGGGCTTCTTCACGTTGATGGCTGTTGGAACCGATGGTCATGAAGCAGTTGAGACTGTATCAGGATTGTGCAGTGCTGTCCTCATTGAAACTTCTTGAAAGAGGTATGGAGGTTTCATGCAGTCCAGTGAGACAGTAGTGGTTTTGCCATTAATGATAATGCAGAGCATACGGTTACCTTGTTGCACCACTTTATGTGGTCCTGAATAAGGTGGTTTTAATGGGGGTCAGAGCTTGGCATTGAATATATCTCTGGGCTACTGGCAGTGATCGGTGCCAGCATTCTGTTGCAGCCACATGTAGTAAGCTTTGCTTCACGCAGTGGAGAATGGCAAAATAGAGGCAGCCGGTGATTATGGCACTGCAAAGTATGTGTGGCACAGATAGCTCTGCTGACAGTTGCAGTTGCATTGTCAGAGAATCTACACATCAGCAGCCAGGTGGAAGGATCCGCAGGGCTGGGCAGCGACGATGAGGGAGAAACTGTAAGGAAAGCTCAATAAATAATTGTAAAACTCCACACGGTCTAAGCCTTTGGCATAGCCACTGTGTCTGGTGCTAATGAGTACTGCAGAAGTCATAAAAGTGGTCATCTGACATAACAATTCTATCATCCCAGTGCTGGTGGGGTGACATCTCATCATTCTATGATGCACAGTGCCACAAAATTTAGTCAGGTGTATGAACAGGTCGGACTCAAACAGGTACCCATGATTTTCCATGACATGTGAAGGACAAACAAAACATGACACCCAAGTAAAAACAAACACAGAAACTAAGATCTCTGCTGAGATGTTGTTTACTTGTGCAGCTTCCAGCCAGCAGGTGAAACAATCCATCATTGTTAATAAATAGTTGTGGCTCTTTCATGGAGGTTAGAGGACAAAAGTATCAATATGAACATTTGCAAATCGAACTGGTGTATCCAGGAAGATGCCCACTGGCACCTGCATGTCTGTTGACTTTGCTGCATTGATATTTAATACATGTCCATGTCCACTCTCATCATTCTTTCTTGACTACAGGCCATGCAAAACAAGTGTAGACTAGTCATGTCATCACAGAAAAACCCAAATGGTACAGGTTATGTATATTATCAGAAGCACACCTCCCAAATTCCATGGGTAAAAAGGATGAGGTTTGCCACTAGAGACATTGCAGTGAAACTTGGCATCAGCACTGAGTATCACTACTATCTGAAGTTCAAGCAATGATTCAGAGTCTTCAAGAAGGTCGGGCAACTCCTGGTCTGATTGTAGCACTGCCGTGGGTTCAGTGAAATCAGTCAAATGAGTGGTGCTGTCAACATGGGAGAGACAGCCAGCCACTATATTGTCTGTTCCAGAAATGTGTTTTGTGACTTTACGGTACAGATAAATGTAGACCAATTGGTTATGCTGCTGAGGTGAATAGTTCATATTATTTTGTCACAAGCCATATGAGAGGCTTATGATTGGTAAAGATGGTAAATTCTCTAGCCTCCTGTTGAGATCAGAAATATTTAATGGCTTCATAGAATGCTAAATGCTCTCTGTCATAGGCACTCCATTTATGTAGCAACATGAAGAGTTTGTGACAAGAATGCTACCCGCTGCCAAGTCCATCATGAAGTTGTTGCAGTGCTGCACCTATTGCTGTCTGACTCATGTAAACTACCAACACCAATGGTGCACTTTATTCTGGGTGTGCGTTAATGTCATGTGTGCTAAACTCTGCTTGACTACTTTGAAAGCTGAGATCATTTCATCTGGTCATGAAACTTCTGAGTTCCTCTAGCTCTTTGGACTGGTGAGTACCACTGTTAATGATGGTTGCAACTCTGCTGCATGTGGTAGATGTTGGTGATAGAAAGTGAGGACACTGGGGAAATGACACAGGTATTTGCAGATGTTTGTGTCATCTACAGGATATCTTCAACTTTCACCAGCAAGGGTAACAAACCTGACAACATAATCCTGTGACCCAAAAAATTAACTTGTGGCTGGTACTGAAAATGATCCCATACCATTACTATCTTCTGAGCCCTCAGTAAGATTCTCCTGATACTGCTCCAGAGAGATAGAAGACATAAGATTTTCATAAAGATAAGCAAAGTGAAAGTTTAGCCCTTTTATCTTAGAGCTGATGTACCTTTGCATTTCATAGACCAACAGTCGTGAACTGACTCTAAAAAAACGCCAAAAGGAGTGATAGTGGCTGTCTTTTGTATATCTGATTCTGCCACTAGAATCTGCATATATGCTTTTGCATTGTCTAAAACAATGAATATAGTCATGCCACATAATTATGTTCCCAAAGTGATGGTACACGATTATGACTGGGCACAGTTCTGGTGCTTAGGGCCCAATAATCACCACAAGGGCACCATGCAAAATTCTTTTTTGGTACCAAGTGTAATGGAGACAACCAGGTGCTACTCAATGGCTGCATCATGTCTTCTCAAACCATGCTGTCAAATTCCACTACTGCTATGGCAAGTCAATCTGGTGCCAAATACCTAGGTTGGCATGAGATGTGGGCCTTCTGTAGTCTGTATGTGATGCACTGTGTTGTTGCTCATGGAGGTTTTGCAAGACCTAGGTATTTCTTCAGTAAGTCGGAATACTCACTACTGCTATCTTGCATGGGTTTAGTCATGTGTACTGCCACATCTTGACAAAAACCTTAAATTGTCAACCCAGTGACACTCTCAAAAAGTCACATACTTGTCATGCTGGGAAGCAGTTGATAATGTGCCAAAAATCTGTGCTTGTTTTAGGTTCTGACTGCATGGAACTGTAAAATCCCCCATAGAATCACACTGTAGTCTGAAGACTGGGCTGATTCTCAGCATACCATACATTAATATAGTTAAATTGTTGGTGGCTGTCAAACAGAAGGGGGTGTAGGGCCACTTGCTGTGCAACTTTGTACAATAATTAAGAACCAATATGTATGTGCGGCAATTGGTTGACATCTTCTTCTTTAGTGTTCAAACCTGAGGTTGGTTTGCAGCAGAGCGCCATTCCTCTCTTCTGTCTGCTTTCCTCTTCATTTCCACATATGTGTTACATCCAACGTCATTCATGATCTGTTGCATGTATGATATCCTTGGTCGCCCCCACCGATTCCTTCCCTCAATAACTCCTTCTGCTATTGTTCCAATGATATTGTTGTGTCGTAGGATGTGCCCTACAAGTTTGTCTCTTCTTGTTTGGATGTGCCTCCACAGAGATCTGGTTTCCTGTACTCTTCTAAGCACCTCTTCATTTGTTACTTTGTCTGTCCAGCTGATCTTCATCATCCTTCTATAGCACCACATCTCCAGGGCCTCTAGCCGTCTTCTCTCTGCTCTTCCAACTGCCCAAGTTTCACATCCATATAGGGCCACACTCCAAACGAAACCTTTCATGATGCGTTTCCTTATTTTCAGACTGATGTTGTTGCTGGTGAGTAAGTTCCTTCTCCGATTAAATGCAATTTTGGCCTTTTGTATTCTGGTCGCAATTTCTTTCCGGCTTCTACCATCCCTTGTGATTTTGCTTCCCAGGTAAGTAAATTCCTGTATCACTTCCAGCTCCTCTCTTCCAATTCTAATTCTCGGACGTTCATATTCTGCTCCTGTACTGCATACCATCACTTTAGTCTTTTTCTTGTTTATTCTCATTCCATACTGATTGTATAGAATTTTTTCCGTTGTTCTGAGGACTTCCTCTAGATCTTCTTCTGTCTCCGTGACTATAGCAATATCATCTGCATAACGTACCATGTCTATCTTCTGCCCATTAATTTTGATCCCCACCTCAGTAGTTTCTCGAACTTGGTCTATAGCTTCCTGGATGTAAGCATTGAATATAAGAGGAGAGAGAGCACATCCTTGTCTTACCCCTTTTCTAATATTTGCTTGTTGTTCCTGGTGACAGTTCCTAATCACTGCCACCTCATTCTTATAGAAACTGAGTATCACGCGGATGTCTTTGTACTTTATTCCAATTTTCCTCAGCACTCTGAACATCTCTTGCCAGATAACGTTATCAAATGCCTTTTCCATGTCTATAAAGGCAATATAAGTTGGTTTATTTTTCTGTAATTGCTTTTCGATAATGAGTCTTAGTGCCAGAATCGCCTCTCTTGTTCCCAATTCCCTTCTGAAACCAAACTGATCTTCACTCAGCATATCCTCCACCTTCTCTTCAATTCTCTTCAGAACTATTTTTATGAGAATTTTTGATGCATGTGATATTAGGCTAAGAGTTCAGTGCTGTTCACATTTTGTAGCTGCTGCCTTCTTTGGTATAGGAACAATGATACATTTCTGGAAGTCTGTCGGTATCTCTCCTGTGTTATAGATGGACCTAATAAGTTTAAGCAGCATCATTTTCATGCCATCACCAGCATTCTTTATTAGTTCTGCAGGGATGTCATCAATACCCGTTGCTTTGTTGTCCTGTAGTTCTTTTAGAGCTCTGTCAAATTCTTCTTGCAGAATGTCATCTCCCTTGTCATCTTCGTCTACTTCCTCTTCTCTTCTTGACATGGATGCCCTGAATCTGGTCAAGTGTAACAGAAGAATCGCAAGCAAAGATCATACAGTTATTTCAATACATACAAGAAAATTACTGAAGTTATACCACAAGAAATATTTGTCTTATTCTAAAATCTGTCCCATTACCATCAGAAAGATTCACAGTTTATTAAAAACTTACTGCCAGTATCAGTCGGCTTAATTTCACCTATCACCATAACTCTGCTTTTATCTCCAGATTTAAGGGCATCTCTCAAGTGAATGATGGGTTCATTTACAACATCATAATTTATTTTCACCAATTTGGCAGCTTCATCTGCAATCACATGTGACTCTGCCACAATCACACCTACTGGCTGTCCATTGTACTTTACATTTCCAGAACAAAATATCTAGAAAGATAGTAGAAATGTTTCATTAATGTGATGTGGAGAAACTTGCTTGGTTTCTAACAGCAAAGGCTGTACTCTGTATTTTAATGGTTTTTTCATTGATCTTACCTCCTCATCAGTAAAGCTGGTCAAAGTTTTTGGGTAAAAGTTGTTCTTTCCTGGAATATCTTTTGCATCATAATATGCTACCACTCCAGGCACAGCCTAGAACATTTGCAGGGAGTTCGTATAAACAATATGGACTGAAGGCATTAGTAGTTGCTTTTATCTGTGTTAATAGTAAAGTAAGAAAAAGGAAAAAAATGGTTAAGATTTAATGTTGTGTTCACAATGACATCAAATAAGAGAGGATGCACAATATCACATAAGACAAGGATGGGGAAAGATATTGCTCACGTCCATTCTTGTCTTTCCTCAATAAATTTTGAGAAGGTAAAAATAAAAAAAACCTATATCTGGATGTCTGGAGAGGGATTTTAACATCACTATATCAAAAACAAGTGCAGTTTCTTTACTATTGTGTCACAAGCTAACTTCTGTGACAGTTCTGTATAAGGCACAATGCACAGATTTTGAGATAATGTGGATGCCCATTTAAAATATGAGTCACAGTGACATATCATATATGTAGTCCACCTGCTGAACTGAGTGGTAATAAACTTGCCTCCCATGCAGCAGGTACGGGTTCGATTCCCAGCCAGGATGGAGATTTTCTCTGCTTATGGACAGCATTGTTGTCCTTGTCAAAATTTCATCCTCTTCACTGGTACAAGTCGCCCAATGTGGCATTGACTGAAATAAGACTTGCACTTGGCGGCCAACTTCACTGGATGAGGCTGCCCAGCCAACAATGCCAAACAATCGTTTCATTTTTCATCATATAAGTAGAAATTGTGCACTTTGTTACTCACGAATTTTCATCACGTTTAATAACCTTTACTTATTGTGCATCCATGATAACACAGGGTTAGCAGAAAGTCATCATTATCAGCATCCATTTGTGTACTTTTTAAAAATTAATAAACGGCCTTGCTGTGCTGGTACTGCGAACGGCTGAAAGCAAGGGGAAACTACGGCCATAATTTTTCCCGAGGGCACGTAGCTTTACTGTATGATTAAATGATGATGGCGTCGTCTTGGGTAAAATATTCCAGAAGTAAAATAGTCCCCCATTCGGATCTCCGAGCAGGGACTACTCAAGAGGATGTCGTTATCAGGAGAAAGAAAACTGGTGTTCTATGGATCGGAGCGTGGAATGTCAGATCACTCAATCGGGCAGGTAGGTTAGAAAATTTAAAAAGGGAAATGGATAGGTTAAAGTTAGATATAGTGGGAATTAGTGAAGTTCGGTGGAAGGAGGAACAAGACTTCTGGTCAGGTGACTACAGTGTTATAAACACAAAATCAAATAGGGGTAATGCAGGAGTAGGTTTAATAATGAATAGGAAAATAGGAATGTGGGTAAGCTACTACAAACAGCATAGTGAATGCATTATTGTGGCCAAGATAGATACGAAGCCCACACCTACTACAGTAGTGCAAGTTTATATGCCAACTAGTTCTGCAGATGATGAAGAAATTGAAGAAATGTATGATGAAATAAAAAAAATGGTTGAGATAGTGAAGGGTGATGAAAATTTAATAGTCATGGGTGACTGGAATTCGGTTGTAGGAAAAGGGAGAGAAGGAAACGTAGTAGGTGAATATGGATTGGGGGAGAGAAATGAAAGAGGAAGCCGCCTGGTAAAATTTTGAACAGAGCACAACTTAATCATAGCTAACACTTGGTTTAAGAATCATGAAAGAAGGTTGTATACATGGAAGAACCCTGGAGACACTAAAAGGTATCAGATAGATTATATAATGCTAAGACAGAGATTTAGGAACCAGGTTTTAAATTGTAAGACATTTCCAGGGGCAGATGTGGACTCTGACCACAATCTATTGGTTATGAACTGTAAATTAAAACTGAAGAAACTGCAAAAGGTGGGAATTTAAGGAGATGGGACCTGGATAAACTGAAAGAAGTAGAGGTTGTACAGAATTTCAAGGAGAGTATAAGGGAACAATTGACAGGAATGGGGGAAAGAGATACAGTAGAAGAAGAATGGGTAGCTTTGAGTGATGAAGTAGTGAAGGCAGTGGAGGATCAAGTAGGTAAAAAGACGAGGGCTAGTAGAAATCCTTGGGTAACAGAAGAAATATTAAATTTAATTGATGAAAGGACAAAATATAAAAATGCAGTAAATGAAGCAGGCAAAAAGGAATACAAACGTCTCAAAAATGAGATCGACAGGAAGTGCAAAATGGCTAAGCAGGGATGGCTAGAGGACAAATGTAAGGATGTAGAGGCTTATCTCACTAGGGGTAAGATAGATACTGCCTACAGAAAAATTAAAGAGACCTTTGGAGATAAGAGAACCACTTGTATGAACATCAAGAGCTCAGGTGGAAACCCAGTTTTAAGCAAAGAAGGGAAAGCAGAAAGGTGGAAGGAGTATATAGAGGGTCTATACAAGGGCGATGTACTTGAGAACAATATTATGGAAATGGAGGAGAATGTGGATGAGGATGAGATGGGAGGTGCGATACTGCGTGAAGAGTTTGACAGGACATTGAAAGAACTGAGTCGAAACAAGGCCCCCGGAGTAGACAACATTCCATTAGAACTACTGATGGCCTTGGGAGAGCCAGTCCTGACAAAACTCTACCATCTGGTGAGCAAGGTGTATGAAACAGGTGAAATATCCTCAGACTTCAAGAAGAACATAAGAATTCCAATCCCAAAGAAAGCAGGTGTTGACAAATGTGAAAATTACCGAACAATCAGTCTAATAAGCCACAGCTGCAAAATACTAACACGAATTGTGTACAGATGAATGGAAATACTAGTAGAAGCTGACCTCAGGGAAGATCAGTTTGGATTCCGTAGAAATGTAGGAACACGTGAGGCAATACTGACCTTACGACTTATCTTAGAAGCTAGATTAAGGAAAGGCAGACCTACGTTTCTAGCATTTGTAGACTTAGATAAAGCTTTTGACAATGTTGACTGGAATACTCTCTTCCAAATTCTAAAGGTGGCAGGGGTAAAATACAGGGAGCGAAAGGCTATTTACAATTTGTACAGAAACCAGATGGCAGTTATAAGAGTTGAGGGGCATGAAAGGGAAGCAGTGGTTGGGAAGGGAGTGAGAAGGGTTGTAGTCTCTCCCCGATGTTATTCAATCTGTATATTGATCAAGCAGTAAAGGAAACAAAAGATAAATTCGGAGTAGGTATTAAAATCCAGGGAGAAGAAATAAAAACTTCGAGGTTCGCCGATGACATTGTAATCCTGTCAGAGACAGCAAAGGACATGGAAGAGCAGTTGAATGGAAAGGACAGTGTCTTGAAAGGAGGGTATAAGATGAACATCAACAAAAGCAAAACAAGGATAATGGAATGTAGTCAAATTAAGTCGGGTGATACTGAGGGAATTAGATTAGGAAATGAGACACTTAAAGTAGTAAAGGAGTTTTGCTATTTGGGGAGCAAAGTAACTGATGATGGTCAAAATAGAGAGGATATAAAATGTAGACTGGCAATGGTCAGGAAAATGTTTCTGAAGAAGAGAAATTTGTTAACATCGAGTATAGGTTTAAGTGTCAAGAAGTCATTTCTGAAAGTATTTGTATGGAGTGTAGCCGTGTATGGAAGTGAATCATGGATGATAAATAGTTTGGACAAGAAGAGAATAGAAGCTTTCGAAATGTGGTGCTACACAAGAATGCTGATGTTTAGATGGGTAGATCACATAACTAATGAGGAAGTATTGAATCAGATTGGGGAGAAGAGAAGTTTGTGGCACAACTTGACTAGAAGAAGGGGTCGGTTGGTAGGACATGTTCTGAGGCATCAAGGGATCACCAATTTAGTACTGGAGGGCAGCATGGAGGGTAAAAATTGTAGAGGGAGACCAAGAGATGAATATACTAAGCAGATTCAGAAGGATGTAGGTTGCAGTAGGTACTGGGAGATGAAGATGCTTGCACAGGATAGAGTAGCATGGAAAGCTGCATCAAACCAGTCTCAGGACTGAAGACCACAACAACAACAACAACAACAACAACAAGAATATTCTATGGTTTTTAGTAATATTTATATCAATTTAACTACAAATTGGAAAAAAACCAACAATGAATGTTGAAATATCTTACATTACTTGCTTGCAAAAAACTTCTCAAGCTTGCCTAGTAAACAGACTTGCAAATATTCAGTTAAAACTCTCAACTTTTTACACTCAGTACAGAAACAAGTAAGGGTACAAACTGCACCAAACATGGCTCAACCCCCATACACAGAAAATAATGACAGCTATCACAAAATTGTTGGGAGTGTTTATGTACAAATGCTCTTTATTTCATAAAGGAGCTTGATGCTGCCCCAGGAAGCCAAAAGCTGGTTCATAACAAATTGTAAAACAAATACTGTGTGTTCAACTTTTAATAAAAGCCCTTCCTATTCTGGAAGATGTTTTGACCCGAGCAAGTACTATAAAAGAGCCTGGAAGATTCCAGACATCAAGGAAACAGACAGAATTACTTTTTTTTCATTGACAATGAAAATGATTAATGGAAGGCTATAATATTAAAATGTTCTCCTATTGAATGAACTAAAATCTCTCTTCACATAAGACATAACATTTTTGTGAAACTAAAACTGCAGTACTTGTATGCAATATACAGCATCAACACTTACCAAAGCATCACTGGGATCTGTGTCTCTTATGTGACCATTTGCGATAGATGTAACAACAAAGGCACAATATAGTTCACCTGGCATGGTTGGCAAATCGTTTACATACATTGCTTCTCCTGTAATGATAAAAAATAACTTTAAGGGGCATACATGTCTTTGTTAATCCATTTTGTAATCTTACTAAGAGCTGAGATTCAACCGTATCAATTACTCAAAAGTTTTTGAATGTTTTTACTATCAAATAAGTTATTTATTGTTCCTGAATGTAAATAGATGAATTGATTTTCAGTGTAAATATCAAACTCCCATCTTCCTTTCATGTTTTTATTTGTGCTTGTTGTTTAGTTGTTTCTAATTTTTTGTCCACTACAGTGTGATGCATTACCAGAGATTATACTAATATCATCATCAGTTACCTATAAAGTACAGGTTTCTGAGTTGAACATTGCAAACTCCCACACCATTTATAGTATAACATTCCTAATTAAGCAATGGAAAGTTCAAGTTAGAATATCAACAATATTATGAAAGAGATACAAGAATTATTCAGAAAGTAACTTCCTGTCAGCCATTAAAAAGGAGCCACTGTGAAAATCAGAAATGGATTGTTTACAACAGTTAGCTACAACTTCCAGCTACTTACATGGTCTGTTCAAAAACTCTGGAAATTTGACCACGAACTTTTTTGTAGCATACCTTTAAATTATTGTGCATGGTCACCTTTAAAATACTCTCCTTGACAATTGATGCACCACTCTAAATGCCATTCCCACTTCCAGAAGCAGTCTTAGTATGAAGAATGAGATTTTCACTCTGCAACAGAGTGTGTGCTGGCTGATATGAAACTTCCTGGCAGATTATAACTGTGTGCTGGACCAAGACTCAAACTTGGGACCTTTGCCTCTACCAAGAGCACTTTGCCAGTGAAAGGAAAAGGTGCCAAGTCCAAGTCTCGGTCTAGCATACAGTTTTAATCTGCCAGGAAGTCTTATATCAGCATACACTCTGCAGCAAAGAGAAAATCTCATTCTGGTAACATCTCCCAGGCTGTGGCTAAGCCATGTCTCCATAGTATTCTTTGTTTCAGGAGTGCTAGTTCTGCAAGTTTCACAGAAGAGCTTCTTCGAACTTTGGAAGGTAGGAGACAAGGTACTGGCAGAATTGAAGCTGTGAGGATGGGTTGTGAGTTGTGCTTGAGTAGCTCAGTTGGTAGAGCACTTGCCTGCAAAAGGCAAAGGTCCCGAGTTAGAGTCTCAGACCGGCACATAATCTTAATCTGCCAGGAAATTTCATATCAATGCACACTCTGTTGCAAAGGAAACATCCCCCAAGGCTGTGGCTAAGCCATGTCTCTGCAATATCATTTCTTCCAGGAGTGCTAGTTCTGCAAGTTTTGCAGAAGAGCTTCTGTGAAGTTTGGAAGGTAGGAGACAAGGTACCGGCAGAATTGATGCTGTTAGGACAGCTCATGGGTTGTGCTTGGGTAGCTCAGTTGGTGGAGCACTTCTACATCTACATCTACATCTACATCCGTACTCCGCAAGCCACCTGACGGTGTGTGGCGGAGGGTACCCTGAGTACCTCTATCGGTTCTCCCTTCTATTCCAGTCTCGTATTGTACGTGGAAAGAAGGATTGTCGGTATGCTTCTGTGTGGGCTCTAATCTCTCTGATTTTATCCTCATGGTCTCTTCGCGAGATATACGTAGGAGGGAGCAATATACTGCTTGACTCTTCGGTGAAGGTATGTTCTCGAAACTTTAACAAAAGCCCGTACCGAGCTACTGAGCGTCTCTCCTGCAGAGTCTTCCACTGGAGTTTATCTATCATCTCCGTAACGCTTTCGCAATTACTAAATGATCCTGTAACGAAGCGCGCTGCTCTCCGTTGGATCTTCTCTATCTCTTCTATCAACCCTACCTGGTGCGGATCCCACACTGCTGAGCAGTATTCAAGCATTGGGCGAACAAGCGTACTGTAACCTACTTCCTTTGTTGTCGGATTGCATTTCCTTAGGATTCTTCCAATGAATCTCAGTCTGGCATCTGCTTTACCGACGATCAACTTTATATGATCATTCCATTTTAAATCACTCCTAATGCGTACTCCCAGATAATTTATGGAATTAACTGCTTCCAGTTGCTGACCTGCTATTTTGTAGCTAAATGATAAGGGACCTATCTTTCTATGTATTCGCATCACATTACACTTCGCTACATTGAGATTCAATTGCCATTCCGTGCACCATGCGTCAATTCGCTGCAGATCCTCCTGCATTTCAGTACAATTTTCCATTGTTGCAACCTCTCGATACACCACAGCATCATCTGCAAAAAGCCTCAGTGAACTTCCGATGTCATCCACCAGGTCATTTATGTATATTGTGAATAGCAACGGTCCTATGACACTCCCCTGCGGCACACCTGAAATCACTCTTACTTCGGAAGACTTCTCTCCATTGAGAATGACCTGCTGCGTTCTGTTATCTAGGAACTCCTCAATCCAATCACACAATTGATCTGATAGTCCGTATGCTCTTACTTTGTTCATTAAACGACTATGGGGAACTGTGTCAAACGCCTTGCGGAAGTCAAGAAACACGGCATCTACCTGTGAACCCGTGTCTAAGGCCCTCTGAGTCTCGTGGACGAATAGCGCGAGCTGGGTTTCACACGATCGTCTTTTTCGAAACCCATGCTGATTCCTACAGAGTAGATTTCTAGTCTCCAGAAAAGTCATTATACTCGAACATAATACGTGTTCCAAAATTCTACAACTGATCGACGTTAGAGATATAGGTCTATAGTTCTGCACATCTGTTCGACGTCCCTTCTTGAGAACGGGGATGACCTGTGCCCTTTTCCAATCCTTTGGAACGCTTCGCTCTTCTAGAGACCTACGGTACACCACTGCAAGAAGGGGGGCAAGTTCCTTCGCGTACTCTGTGTAAAATCGAACTGGTATCCCATCAGGACCAGCGGCCTTTCCTCTTTTGAGCGATTTTAATTGTTTCTCTATCCCTCTGTCGTCTACTTCGATATCTACCATTTTGTCAACTGTGCGACAATCTAGAGAAGGAAGCACAGTGCAGTCTTCCTCTGTGAAACAGCTTTGGAAGAAGAAATTTAGTAATTCGGCCTTTAGTCTGTCATCCTCTGTTTCAGTACCATTTTGGTCACAGAGTGTCTGGACATTTTGTTTTGATCCACCTACCGCTTTGACATAGGACCAAAATTTCTTAGGATTTTCTGCCAAGTCAGTACATAGAACGTTACTTTCGAATTCATTGAAAGCCTCTCGCATAGCCCTCCTCACACTACATTTCGCTTCGCGTAATTTTTGTTTGTCTGCAAGGCTTTGGCTATGTTTATGTTTGCTGTGAAGTTCCCTTTGCTTCCGCAGCAGTTTTCTAACTCGGTTGTTGTACCACGGTGGCTCTTTTCCATCTCTTACGATCTTGCTTGGCACATACTCATCTAACGCATATTGTACCATGGTTTTGAACTTTGTCCACTGATCCTCAACACTATCTGCACTTGAGACAAAACTTTTGTGTTGAGCCGTCAGGTACTCTGTAATCTGCTTTTTGTCACTTTTGCTAAACAGAAAAATCTTCCTACCTTTTTTAATATTTCTATTTACGGCTGAAATCATCGACGCAGTAACCGCTTTATGATCGCTGATTCCCTGTTCTGCATTAACTGATTCAAATAGTTCGGGTCTGTTTGTCACCAGAAGGTCTAATATATTATCGCCACGAGTCGGTTTTCTGTTTAACTGCTCAAGGTAATTTTCAGATAAAGCACTTAAAAATATTTCACTGGATTCTTTGTCCCTGCCACCCGTTATGAACGTTTGAGTCTCCCAGTCTATATCTGGCAAATTAAAATCTCCACCCAGAACTATAACATGGTGGGGAAATCTACTCGAAATATTTTCAAAATTATTCTTCAGGTGATGAGCCACAACAGCTGCTGAGCCCGGGGGCCTATAGAGACATCCAATTACCATGTCTGAGCCTGCTTTAACCGTGACCTTCACCCAAATCATTTCACAATTCGAATCTCCGTCAATTTCCTTCGATACTATCGCACTTCTTATCGCTATAAACACGCCTCCCCCTTCACTGTCCAGCCTATCTCTGCGGTATACATTCCAATCAGAGTTTAGGATTTCATTACTGTTTACGTCTGGTTTCAGCCAACTTTCTGTTCCTAGTACTATATGGGCGTTGTGACCGTTTATTAATGAGAGCAGTTCTGGGACCTTTCTATAGACGCTTCTGCAGTTTACTATTAGCACATTAATATTGTTATTCCTTGTTGCATTTTGCCTACTCCTGCCTTGCCGCGTCTCAGGAGGCGTCTTGTCGGGCCTAGGGAGGGAATTCTCTAACCTAAAAAAACCCCATGTGCACTCCACACGTACTCCGCTACCCTCGTAGCCGCTTCCGGCGTGTAGTGCACGCCTGACCTATTCAGGGGGACCCTACATTTCTCCACCCGATAGCGGAGGTCGAGAAATTTGCACCCCAGCTCTCCGCAGAACCGTCTGAGCCTCTGGTTTAAGCCTTCCACTCAGCTCCAAACCAGAGGACCGCGATCGGTTCTCGGAACGATACTACAAATAGTTAGCTCTGATTCCACCCCGCGAGCGAGGCTTTCCACCTTCACCAACTCCGCCAACCGCCTGTACGAACCGAGGATGACCTCTGAACCCAGACGGCAAGAGTCATTGGTGCCGACATGAGCAACAATTTGCAGTCGGGTGCACCCAGTGCTCTCTATCGCCGCCGGTAGGGCCTCCTCCACATCTCGGATGAGACCCCCCGGCAAGCAGACAGAGTGAACACTGGCCTTCTTCCCCGACCTTTCCGCTATTTCCCTAAGGGGCTCCATCACCCGCCTAACGTTGGAGCTCCCAATAACTAATAAACCCCTCCCCCCGTGTGCCTGCTCGGACCTTGCTGAAGGAGCAGCCACATGTCCACTCACAGGCAGAGCGGGCGATGCCACACGGCCAGCCTCCACATTGACCCTCCGCCTCGTGCGCCGCGAACGCCGCTGAACCCGCCACTCCCCTTGGGGAGAGGGTGGCCCAACCACGCCCGGTCTGGCACACAGTTTTAATCTGCCAGGAAGTTTCAGTCTTAGTACACATCTTGCTGGATCATATAAAGCAGTGTTTACAAATTGTCTTTTATCTCATCTATCATTGCAAATCTTCATCCTTTTAATGGGCTTTTCAACTTTGGAAATAAAAACACATCTACAGAGGCCAGGTATGTAGAGTGAGGAGGATGAGGCAGTGCAGTGATTTCATTTTTTGTGCAGTGCAGTGATTTCATTTTTTGTGCAATAGTCATACATGAACAGGGGTGAACATCTGGGTGTCTTATTGTGATGCAAGAGCCATGAATTGTCTCCCACATTTCAGGCCATTTTTTTCTTACATTTTCTTGGTAGTACCATCAATTAACAGTTTATCCCTGTGGCATGAATTCACAATGAACTAATCCTTCAAAATCAAAGAAAACTAACAGGATGGTTTTGACATTTTTCCTGACCTGAAGAGCTTTTTCCAATCTTGGAGAACCTTTCCTGTTCCATTGAGAAGATTGGACCTTAGTCTCAACATCATAACCACAGACCCATGTTTCATCACCAGTTATGATCCTCTGAAGGAATATCTCATTCTCATTTGCATGATCCAGAAGTTCTTCACAGATTGTCTCTGATCTTGACTCATGAGCTGTGGGATGAACTTATTATTCTGTGCTGCAAACTTCTGTGTCTTCCTTCTTTATTTATTGTGGTGAGGGGACCAACACTTACAAATAAAGTTTAAACTGATGTGAATTGACAGATGAGGATATTAACATTCTTCCAAAAAAAAATATTGATGTATATGAGTTAAAAGAAATTGTGAACACTTTTGCACAAGTGTAGGGACATGCAAATGAGGCTCAAAATAGCATGTAATTACAAAATTTGCAACAAAAATCCAAGGGAACCAAACAAAAACAATTAAATGAAGTTAATTTCAGCATGAGTGAAATGAATAACAATATTCAGTCTGTGTAAGAGAAATTAAGTAAGATACTAGCAGAAATGGGAATAAAGCTAAGATTTGAAATAGTGAGAAATTAACTGGGATGTGCTAGATTACATGCTGAGGTATGGAAGATATTTGTTGAACTGGATGAAAAATGCAGGGCTGAAAATTCCAAATTGGAACAAAGTCTGAAAGGGGAATTGGAAAGGAAGTCATGTTGGGATAATCAAGAATGTTAGTGAAGTACAAATTAAAGTGAATAAATTAAAAGCTTAAGTCAGTGCTATGATAGCAAAGAAGATTGAAAACTTAAAAAAGAGTCAATAGTTGCTTTGCTGGAACAGGGAAATGTGGGCAGTACCATAAATATGCTTCCATAAACAAAGTTCAGAATTTGGATAATAAAGGAAAGCAACAAACTGTCAATTGTGTTTCATGTTGTACATTGAAATTTGTGGGTAGAATGAGTGACATATGAAAGGTTAGATGTATTAAAGAGGTATTGGAAGGAGAAGCTTTCTCATGGGCTAAACAAAATCAGTACAATTTTGTTACCCATAAAGATTCTGAGAGGGATTTTTTAAGTGAATGTTGGGGAGAGGTAAGACAATCCAGAATTCAGAATAATATTTTACATCAGAAATGTTTACAGACCAGATTAGAGAAATATGTAAGATTTTTTTGTGAGGGAAATTAGGAAGCTGGCACATCAGGAGAAGCTAATGAAGTCATTAACTGTCATTTCTACCTTACAGAAGAGATTGACTGAAAATATACTGTGGGATTTTGTAAGTACTCCAGGAGATAATGTAGATTTATTCACTGATTATGTAGTGAATATGGATAGTGCTTACCATTTAGAACCAGAAAAAAATACAAAACAGCAGAAACCATTACAGGGATGGGAGATGGAATTACTACAAAGTCAACATAAATTTTCACAGAAATTTCAGGAGTGATGGTAGGAGAAATTGGGGGCCATAAAAAAGAATGGATAGCAAAAGGCCACAGTATGAACATGTTGGAGGAACAACTGGGGGAATTTCATTTTCCTGGTTACCAAAGACAGGGGTAAATGCAGTCAGTAGAGAAATTGTAAATGTAGCAGCAGTTCCGAGCAATGAGAAGCAGATATTAAAGCAGAGTGTAAAAAAAAATTATCCTGGGATAAATAAAATAAATATGAAATCATAGGCAATTAATGAGGAACTTTTTGATGAACTTGATATAGATGATGGTAGTATTTTTCAGTCTAATATCAATACAGCAGGGGATGCAAGTGTTAGTGATGTAAATATGAGGATAAAGTGTGTTTAATTTAAAATGTAATGTTGTTGCTGGAACTAATAATGAGACAAATGATTCATAAAGAGGTAGAATTCAGTGTTACAACCATGGAAGACACTATAGATAACTTGCAAACATTGAGTAGGACCTAACTGAGGAAGATACTTTGAGAAAAATAAGGTAGTAAAACTACAACGTAAAATTAAAATAAATATACAAGGTTTGAGACTGAAGTACTTCTGGATTCACTGAGTGAGATTAGTGGAATCTATGACATGTGTTATGAACATCTGAAATCCATTATACAAATTACAGAATTGCCAGTTATTGTAATAGAGATTAGAGGTCCAACAGATAGGTGAAATAAACCTGTTACGACACAGGTATTTCCGTGTCACCACACAGAGTTTTGTCACAACAGTATGGTTGTACCTGAACTACATATGAATTATACTGCTGGAATGGTTGGATGAGTAATTAGGAGCTGTACTAATCTGTAAAAGACAACCAGTAAATAGAGGGAAGAGAGCTTAATTTGATGCTGGAATATAACGAGTCGTTAACTGGAAAAACGGTGGTAACATCACTGAAATGGATAGAAAGGTAAGAGAAAATAGTGAACAGTGGGGGAAAAACTATAGAGATCTGAAGAAGACAGTCTCAGAAATTAATCTCAAAACTGAGACTATGGAAGGGATAAGAGAAAGATAAAGGGAGGAGCTGTATGATCTCCTGCGTGAACATAATGATGTATTTTTTTAAGTGACAGGAAGGATGAAAACTTTGAATGTGCTATAATTGTCAAGCCACATGAATCATTTATGCAGAGACCATGCCCTATAGCTATTGCACTAAGAAAGGCAGTTGAAACTGTACTGGAAAGAGTGCTGTACCTAGGTTAATACAGAGACACAATAGTGAACACAAAAATCCAGTAGTTGTTGTTAGGAAGAAGGAAACATCAGTGAGGGTAGTGTTAAATGCTAGACACTTGAATACCATTATCTCTAGGGAAACTTATCATCTAGAAAATATTGATGACCTGCTGCATCAGTTTCACAATGCTGAAAAAATACCAAGTGTTGGTCTAACATCTGGTGTCTGGAAAAACCACTGGCAAATAACAGCACGTAATATACTGCTTTAGTGCACAAAGGTATTTGTTGCCAATTTAAAGAAGTTCCATTTGACCTAAAAGTCTCTATGGTAATTTTTATACAGGATTTAGATTACATTTTAGGTAGGAATGTTATAAGGACATTGGCAGTCTATGTTAATGACATTTGATGGGCTCTATTGACTGGGAAGGTGAGTACCATGTAATGAGATAAGTGTTATGTACAGTTAGAAAGGATGGCATGAAATTAGAACTACACAAGTATGAGTTTGCAAGGAGGTGGACTGCATTCTTGGGAAATGTTATGACATCCACTGGAAAGGTCCCAAAGGAAGAGAGGACAGAAGTTAAAGCTACATGTCTTGACCCTTATAACAAGAAACAATAAGAGTCCCTCTCAGGAATGTCTAATATCTACTAAAATTTATCAGAATAAGTCTAAACACACCAAAGTAACCAAGTTACAGCGAAAACATGCAATTTGGTTGTGGACACAGGAGAGCACCAAATATTTTTAGGAAATAAAGGACAACTTGAGTGACAGCAAATTACTATACCACTCAGATCCATCCTTGCCTTGCTGGTGGTTTACTGACAGCTGAGATTGTGGTTTGGATGTGGCATTGTCACAGAAAAAATGGTAGGTGGAAATGAAGGACTGGGGAGTATAGTTTTTGCATCAAGAACACTCTCCACGTATGAGCAGAGCTACTGGATAACTTAATCAGAGGTTTTAGCTACTGTGTATCAAATTCAGAAATTATCTACTGGGTCAAAAGTGGTTGCCTTCACTGACCATAAAGCACTGAGGTATTTCTTTGAATGTAAATTTTTGAACACCAAGATAATGAGGTGGTCCATGTGCCACCAGTAATTTATCTACAGCATCGAATATAAAAGGGAAACTGAGAACGTCAAAGGTGATATGTTCTCAAGATTGCCAGTAGGAGACAGAGATGTTTCACAAGAGGACAAGGAGGAAAATAAATAATCTGAAATGTTCGATCATGTAGGGGACATGAGAAGATCACAGGACTCAGATCCCAAGCTCAAACAGATAAGGAGGAGAAGTAGAGGAGAAAAACTTGGATAAGCAGCACAAAATAAATAATGGAATGATGTGTGTAAGCTATGTTTCCTGAGAATTATGCCAATGATTTAATTCAGCATGTCCTCTAGAGCTATAGATACTATGGGCCACAAAAATTCACTGAAATAATAAGGGAAGAGTCTCTGAATTAATAAGGAAAATGGCTGTGTTCAGCAATGTGGTCAGACAGTACTAAAACAAATTGAGATCAGTGATGTTTTTCAGAGAGTTAAGGTCAACCAAGCACTCATTAAATGATACATGCACTGTATAATACCTAAGAATGCCAGATATCTGCTAGCTACTGCTCTTTTTGTCCCACTGCCATCTTTGAGAACTGGGTAGGCTGTACAGGACGTACTGTAGCAATAACCATAGATCTTGGATGCAATATCTAATACATTTTGAAACTGCAGTGAACTATTTGAGACATAGTTCAATTGGGTCTTCACCATGGAATATGGAGTGTGCCACAAGGGCATTGACTATAATCTCAGAAACTGTTGTCTTTCCTCACAGAAAAAGGTGATGAGAGAAGAGATGATCATTGGTAAGTGGTCGTTATTAAAATTACCTAAAATAACTTACATTTGAGCAATGGGAACTCCAGATTGGAATGGCAATGATAGAAAAGAAAAAATAGATCGCTATCCACCATAAAGTAGATATGTTGAATTGCAGGCAGGCACAACAAAAGACACATACCTATTAGTTTCCAGCCAAAGACTTCATCAAAACAGGAGAAACATGTTAATGCACACAAGCAAATACACACCAAGCACATGTGACCGCCATCTCTGGCAGCTCAGACTGGAATCTCAGCATGCATGAGGTGTGCTTGCTTCTGTGAATGAATATGTATGTGTTTGCTTTACTGACAAAGACTTTGGCCAAAAGCTAATGTGTAAGGGTCTTTTCATTGTGTCTGTCTACAACTCAGTATGATATCTTTTGTTGAGTATCAATCTGTCTTCTCCTGATATTGTTGATAATTTACATTTGTGAATTATAGCCATTAATTTGAAACTATGTTAATAATAAAAAGTGATAGTTACCTAGATAGTAATTTGACCAACATAACTTTCTGGAAGCTTCCAGAACAATTCACAATTAATATACGCTATCTGTCACTTTTACTCTGAGACTAATTCTGCAACTGAGAGAGTGAACAAGATGTGTGGATCTTTGATTTGTGTGGTTAGAAAGACAATGGACCACTTGCTACCTTTTTTGTGCATTCTGAGTTTATGTTTTCCTTGTGAGATTCGGGAATGTTGTGATTGTGGGATGAATAAAGTTAAATGGTAATAAAACATCAGATTTTGCAAACAAGTAGTTATGTTTCAAGCTTGTCTTTTAGGAATCCCAGGACCTATTGAAATATCATACATTTCTATTGCACAGTTATGAAGACCACAAGACACTGAAGCCATCTGCAAGTTAAGTAAATAATTAACCTTTTATGTGAAGATTCCTCCCTTGAACTTTATTAATAGACATTGCTACCAAAGTGATTATCACTGAAGTGCAATGACATCAACTTTTAATAATTTCAATGCAAATAATAAAGGGAGGATCTGTAGAAAGGGATAGAGTTGAGTTCACATTTAGGAATCTGAGTGAGGGTATGGTTGATAATGGATGAATGGGTCACATACTGCAAGTTTGAATTATGAACAGGGAAATTGAAACCAGAGTACATTTTATGGGGTTGTCTGAAATAAGTTAGTTAATTTTGGTTTAAACTGTTAATTTTAAGTCCTTGACCGTTGAGAGGTTTTTTTCTTCTTTGCAATTTGACCATAATCTCCAGTTGGTTAGTTGTAACATTACAATAACTTTGGGGCCTAGTACCACACAGCATCCTATACAATATTATGAAAAGAATGGATTCTTAGTCACCCTGTAGCGGAGGTGTTGAGTCACAGACAGGCATGACAAAAACACTGTCAAACAAGTAAGCTTTTGGCCAAAAAGGACTTAATCAAAACTAGACAACATACACACACACACTCACACAAACACAACTAACACAATATGACCATGGTCTATGGTTGCTGAGGTTCACAGATATTACTTGCATACACCAGTTCTTTCTGCCAGATACCTGTACTCTTGAATATTGAATTCATGGACCATGCAGCATTTTGAGCCTGTGTTTTTGGGCATTGTATTCATGGATCACACAGAAATATGAGGGAGATTGTATCCATACAGCACATATAGGAATTTTTTTCCCATGAGAAGAACAGAATAATTGTATTTGATCAGGAACAACTAAATAAGGCATTTAAAAATGACTTAATATGTGAAAATTGTAAAAGATTATTGTTATTTTGGAGGGGGGGGGGGGCTATTTTGCATTTTGGGACTATGGTGCAACAGTGCAGGTGGTGATGGGACTGGGGATGTGTCGTCCAATTTCTTTTCCATAGGGACAGTGCTGCACTTTAGTCACTAATGGAATAAAGTGAAGTATATCTTTAAACTGAGATTCTTACTGCTCTGCCAGCTGTACACATTCAACAACTGGTAATTAACACTAAAACTGGCAAAGAGCAGAGTGTTTATATTACCCCCTGAACAGCCAAAAGTAAATGGAAACTTTTACAATAATATTTTAATAGCCACTAGTGCTGGTTAGCATTATGTACAGAAAATAAAATGCAATGACTCCATTGCTAGCTGGAAAACTTGACATAAAAATACAAGATATGAGAGTATAGAATTTTTGCTGAATGAAACTCAGAACGTTTTCCATAGTTGGAGGTTGTAATGAAATTGCTCAACATATCTTATTTTTTGCACAGTATTGTGGAGTATGATACTACATAGGTAAAAGTAATGACCCCTGCAGTACACTATTAATCCTCAAGTGGCACACCAATTTTTATAACATCAGGAGGCACATGGCATACTTTGTACACATGAAGTGTACGGACGCAGGAGGAGCTAGCCACTGTTCGCGAACAGCTGTGCGTGTTGATGGCCGCGGTCAGCCGTCTTCAGGCTGCTGCCTCGGAGTGGAGCGGCAGTGGGGAGTCTGGTGCGTCGCATGGTACACCCCAGGTGTTACATGCTTCACCCACTGTCCCTGCTGTAGAGACATCTTTGCGAGTACTGGGCGCGGTTGTGCCACCCTCTCCCCAAGTGGAGTAGCGGGTTCAGTGGCGTTCGCGGCGCACGAGCCGGAGGGTCAATGTAGAGGGTAAACTTGGATGCTGGCCGTGTGGCATTGCCCGCTCTGCCTATGAGTGGACATGTGGCTGCTCCTTCAGAAAGGTCCGAGCAGTCACATGGGGGGAGGGGTTTATTAGTTATTGGGAGCTCCAACACTAGGCGGGTGATGGAGCCCCTTAGGGAGATAGCGAAAAGGTCGGGGAAGAAGGCCAGTGTTCACTCTGTCTGCTTGCCGGGGGGTCTCATCAGAGATGTGGAGGAGGCCCTGCCGGCAGCAATAGAGAGCACTGGGTGCACCCGACTGCAAATTGTTGCTCATGTCGGCACCAATGACTCTTGCCATCTGGGTTCAGAGGTCATCCTCAGTTCGTACAGGAAGTTGGCGGAATTGGTGAAGGCAGAAAGCCTCACTTGTGGGGTGGAATCAGAGCTAACTATTTGTAGTATCATTCCCAGAACAGATCGCGGTCCTCTGGTTTGGAGCTGAGTGGAAGGCTTAAACCAGAGGCTCAGACGATTCTCCGGAGATCTGGGGTGCAAATTTCTCGACCTCCGCTATCGGGTGGAGAAATGTAGGGTCCCCCTGAATAGGTCAGGCATGCACTACACGCCAGAAGTGACTACAAGGGTAGCGGAGTACATGTGTAGTGCACATGGGGGTCTTTTAGGTTAGAGAATTCCCTCCCTAGGCCCGACAAGAGGCCTCCTGAGACGCGGCAAGGTAGGAGTAGGCAAAATGCAACAGGGAATAAGAATATAAATGTGCTTGTAGTAAACTGCAGGAGCATCTATAGAAACATACCAGAACTGCTCTCATTAATAAACGGTCACAACGCCCATATAGTACTAGGGACAGAAAGTTGGCTGAAACCAGACGTAAACAGTAATGAAATCCTAAACTCAGATTGGAATGTATACTGCAGAAACAGGCAGGACAGTGAAGGGGGAGGCATGTTTATAGTGATTAGAAATGCAATACAATCGAAGGAAATTGACAGAGATCCGAAATGTGAAATGATTTGTGTGAAGGTCACGTTTAAAGCAGGCTAAGACATGGTAATTGGATGTCTCCGTAGGCCCCTGGCTCAGCAGCTGTTCTGGCTGAGCACCTGGAGGATAAATTGGAAAATATTTCGACTACATTTTCCCACCATGTTATAGTTCTGGGTGGAGATTTTAATTTGCCGGATATAGACTGGGAGGCTCAAACATTCAAAACGGGTGGCAGGGACAAAGAATCCAGTGAAATTTTTTTAAGTGCTTTATCTACAAAACTACCTTGAGCAGTTAAACAGAGAACCAACTCGTGGCAATAACATATTAGACCTTCTGGTGACAAACAGACCAGATCTATTTGAAACAGTTAACGCAGAACAGGGAATCAGCAATCATAAAGCGGTTACAGCATCGATGATTTCAGCCATAAATAGAAATATTAAAAAAGGTAGGAAGATTTTTCTGTTTAGCAAAAGTTACAAAAAGCAGATTACAGAGTACCTGATGGCTCAACACAAAAGTTTTGTCTCAAGTACAGATAGTGTTGAGGATCAGTGGACAGAGTTCAAAACCATCGTACAATATGCGTTAGATGAGTATGTGCCAAGCAAGATCGTAAGAGATGGAAAAGAGCCACCGTGGTACAACAACCAAGTTATAAAACTGTTGCGGAGGCAAAGAGAACTTCACAGCAAACATAAACATAACCAAAGCATTGCAGACAAACAAAAATTACGCGAATCGAAATGTTGTGTGAGGAGGGCTATGCGAGAGGTATTTAATGAATTCAAAAGTAAAGTTCTGTATACTGACTTGGCAGAAAATCCTAAGAAATTTTGGTCTTATGTCAAAGCAGTAGGTGGATCAAAACAAAATGTCCAGACACTCTGTGACCAAAATGGTACTGAAACAGAGGATGACAGACTAAAGGACGAAATACTAAATGTCTTTTTCCAAAGCTGTTTCACAGAGGAAGACTGCACTGTAGTTCCTTCTCTAGATTGTCACACAGACAAAAAAATGGTAGATATAGAAATAGATGACAGAGGGATACGGAAACAATTAAAATCGCTCAAAAGAGGAAAGGCCGCTGCACCTGATGGGATACCAGTTTGATTTTACACAGAGTACGAGAAGGAACTTGCCCCCCTTCTTGCAGCAGTGTACCGTAGGTCTCTAGAAGAGCGTAGCACTCCAAAGGATTGGAAAAGGGCACAGGTCATCCTTGTTTTCAAGAAGGGACGTCAAACAGATGTACAGAACTATAGACCTATATCTCTAATGTCGATCAGTTGTAGAATTTTGGAACACGTATTATGTTCGAGTATAATGACTTTTCTGGAGACTAGAAATCTACTCTGTAGGAATCAGCATGTTTCGCAAAAGACGGTCGTGTGAAACCCAGCTCGCGCTATTCATCCACGAGACTCAGAGGGCCATAGACACGGGTTCACAGGTAGATGACATGTTTCTTGACTTCTGCAAGGTATTCGATACAGATCCCCACAGTCATTTAATGAACAAATTAAGAGCATATGGACTATAAGACCAATTGTGTGATTGGATTGAAGAGTTCAGATCTTGGAACCATCAGGGGTAGCCCTGCAGCAAGCGGTGCGCGCACTTTCGGAGCTCTGGCAAAAGTTAAGTGTTCAGTAATAGAATAATATTAAACTTAGTGTAAATTATAGTTCATATAGTTAAATTAACGTCTGTGTTAGACTTTGTATTGAAGGTTTCGCGAATATTAGCGTATTTTACTCGTATAGAAGGTTTTACTAAACGCCCGGTTTTCGTCAGTGTTTGTTTACATTTGTAGGCGTAAATTTCGTGCGTGTGTAGACCTCTTATTATTACTTAACTTTGCGCCTATAATCTTAAATACTTCTTTGGTCAATAATTAAAGACTTTTTATCGTCGGATTGTAGATTATTCAAACTTATTTGTTCATAGACTTTCCATTTGGCGTTTGTTTACTTTCAGGTAACGATTGTTTAAACTCACATAGCTCGTTAGATTACATCCATTGTAGGTTCATTATCTTACTGATTTAAGAATATAGTTTGTTGTATTAAGAGATCATTGTTTAAATTTTATTACTGTACATTTCCATGAGTACTAAGTGTGGAAGCTGCCATAGGAAGATAGAATCGGGTGTGGCATGTGGGGGATGGGGGGGTGTTATTCATTGGGGCTCATGTAGCGGGAAATTTGACGAGATTATGCTTTTGGCTCTCCCATGGAACTGTAGGTTCTGTAGTATAGAAAAAAGACTCGTACAACAGGAGGAAAAGATGTGTGCCCTTCAGGCTGAACTATATTCGGTAAAAACTGAATTAGCTAAGTTAAAGGGGGAAAAAGACTGCGGGAAATGGTAACAAGGAAATTGCGAAAAGGGACCAGCCATGTAGATGTTGTCGAAGTTCCAGTTATGAATAAATTCTCCTTGTTACCTGAAGTAGGAAGGGAGGAGCCAAAAACAGGAGTAGTTGAAAGTAGGGTGCAGCAGACTACTAAAATTGGTAACAGCATTAGGTCGGGAAAATCTAGTAATAGGAAAAGAAAAGTCTTGCTGCTAGGTAGCAGTCATGGGAGGGGTGTAGGCCAACTAGAGCAGGAGAAATTAGGAGCAGATTACCAGGTCACGAGTTTGTTTAAGCCAAGTGCTAGGCTTAGCCAGGTGATAGAAGACATAGGACCACTCTGTAGGGACTTTGACAATAATGATGAGGTGATAGTAATATGAGAGGCAGGAAACAGCCTGGCTAAGGATAGGAATTATGATATTAAGAATGACCTGGATAAAATAGGAGCTGCAACAGGATGTACGAATGTGAGTTTTGTTGAGGTATTGCAGCGTTACGATCAGCCCTCGGTTAACCCTTCTGTGTGGCGAGTTAACAGAGAGTTGAGCGAGCAGCTGCTGGACGGTGCAAAAACACACATTTATACAGTGCCTGTTGGTAGCATTGGGAGATGGGGATACACTCGACATGGCCTGCACGTAAATAGTCTAGGGAAGGATAGATTAGCTGATTTAATTGTAGGTCGTCTAAAGGGGGCCACTAGTACTCAAGGCAAAACCCCTCTGACCCGAAAGGGCATAGGGGCACCTTTTTTAGGTTGAACAAGATGTCCAGACAGGCAGCTCTTAAAGGTAAAAAAATAAATGGTTCAAATAAAGGTAGAGGAAACAGTTGTGTTAATATATTTCACCAAAATATCAGGGGATTAAGGAACAAAATAGACGAACTAATAATTTGTTTTGAGAATATTAAAAATACAACAGAAGTTGATGTACTGTGCCTGTCTGAACATCATATAACTACACAAATGGAAAATGTAAATATTAATGGGTATAAACTAGCAACTTATTTTTGTAGAGACAATATGGAAAAAGGAGGAGCTGCCATTTATGTTAAGGGGGAACATAGTTTTAAAAACATAGAAACCACAAAATTCTGTGTAGAACAGCACATTGAAGTTTGCGCTTGTGAGCTTAAATTGGACAGTGGTAAATTCATAATTGTGACTGTGTATAGGTCCCCACTTGGAAATTTTCAAATGTTTCTTAAAAACCTAGATCTCTTGCTGCGTTATCTGTCAGAAAAGGGAAAACACATTATCATTTGTGGAGATTTTAACGTAGATTTTCTTAAACACTCAAGCAAGAAGAACGACCTTGAACTATTACTTTGCTCTTACAATCTGACATCAGTCATTGATTTTCCTACTCATATTGTACAAGACAGTAGCACCCTGATAGATAACATTTTCATAGACCAAGATAAATTAAAAGAAGTAAGCACCTGTCCTCTTAAGAACGGGCTTTCTGATCACGATGCACAGCTACTTTCAATTCATGACTTTGCTCCATACAGTAATGTGAAAAAAAACAACAAAATAATACGCCCAGTTAACCATATAACAATTCAACAATTTAAGGAAAGATTGAAAAGGGTAGACTGGAAGGATGTTTATCGGGAACCTGATGCAAATGTTAAATTTAACTTATTCCATGATAAACTTGTGGGTATATTTGAAAACAGTTTTCCTAAGAAATTAGTGAATCATAAATCAAATAAACTTGATAAAAAACCATGGCTGACTAAAGGGATTAAAACTTCTTGTAGCCGGAAATGGGAACTATACCAAGACACTAGAATAAGTCGAGATGAAGAAAAGCTCAACCATTACAAGAAATAGTGTAATATATTAAGGAAAAATTATAAAAAAATCCAGAAGTATGTGTATCAAGTCTGAGATTAGCACCTCTGATGACAAGGTTAAAACAATATGGAATATAGTTAAAAGGGAAACAGGGCAACCAAGATCACAGGACAACAGTATTACTGTTAAGCACAATGAAAAGCTTATAAATGAAAAATCACAGGTTGAAAATATTTTTAATAATCATTTTATAAATGTAGTGGAAAATATAGGCACCAGCTGCTCACCAGATAGGGCAGAACTCTATATGAAAGAGGCATTCCCGGTGCAAACAAATGAAATTGAAATCCTACCCACCTCACCGTCTGAAATTAAGAAAATAATAAATTCACTTAAGAATAAAAACTCACATGGAACTGATGGTATCTCCAATAGAATACTAAAATCTTGTCCACACCTGATAAGTCGAGTTCTTAGCCACATATGTAATAGCTCATTGAATCAGGGAATATTTCCTGACAGATTGAAATATGCCATAGTTAAACCCTTGTATAAAAAAGGTGACAAGACAGACGTCAACAATTATCATCCTATTTCACTTCTGACATCCTTCTCAAAAGTGTTTGAAAAAGTAATGTACTCAAGAGTAACTTTACACATTAGTGGGAATAACGTTTTAACAAAATGTCAGTTCGGTTTTCAGAAAGGTGTTTCAACAGATAGTGCTATACACGCTTTCACTGATCAAATTTGAAATGCTCTGGATAGTAGAACATCACCAATTGGGATTTTCTGTGATCTCTCTAAGGCTTTTGATTGTGTGGATCATGAAGTCCTCTTAGATAAGCTGAAGTACTATGGAATGAATGGTTCAGTACACAGATGGTTCACTTCATATTTAACTAGTAGAATGCAGAAGGTTGAAACAGTAAACCCACATAGTACACAAAGGGCAGCAGATTATTCAGACTGGGGATGTATCAAGAATGGGGTACCACAGGGTTCTGTCTTGGGGCCTTTATTGTTTTTAATATATGTTAATGACTTGCCTAATTATATTCATGAAGATGCAAACTTGGTTCTCTTTGCAGATGACACAAGTATTGTGATCAAGCCTAAAAAGCAAGAATCAGCTGAGGAAAATGCAAATAATGTTTTTCAAAGAGTTATTAGGTGGTTTTCCGCAAATGGACTTTCATTGAACTTTGAAAAAACACTGTACATACAGTTCAGTACAGGGAAAGGCATAACACCAGAAATAAATATAGAGTGTGGGGGAAAATCTTTAGCTAAAGCAGATTGTTCAAAATTTCTGGGTGTCTGTATTGGTCAGAATTTAAACTGGAAGACACACATTGACAATCTACTGAAACGATTGAGCTCAGCTACCTATGCTATTAGTGTCATTGCAAATTTTGGAGACAAGCACATCAGTAAGTTAGCTTACCATGCATATTTTCATTCGTTGCTTTCTTACAGAATCATCTTTTGGGGCAATTCATCACTAAAAAAGAAGGTATTTATTGCACAAAAACGTGTTATCAGAATAATGTCTGGGGCTCATCCAAGATCATCTTGTAGACAATTATTTAAAGAATTAGAGATATTGCCAGTAGCTTCACAATATATATAGAGCCTAATGAAATTTGTTGTTAGTAACCCAGATCACTTCAGAATTAATAGCACAGTCCACAGCTACAATACTAGGAGACAGGGTAACCTTCACTGCCGTTCATTGAATTTGACATTGGCACAAAAGGGGGTGAATTATACTGCCACAAAGATTTTTGGTCAATTGCCAAACAATATCAAAAGTCTGACAGACAACCATTCGGCATTCAAAAGTAAGTTAAGGGAATTCCTGAATGACAACTCCTACTCCAAAGATGAATTTTTAGACATAGGCCAAAGAAATACAGTAAGCATTAATAATTGTACCATATATAAGACTAACAATGATTATTTGGGATAAATGAATCTTGTGTACTTTGACACGTTCCATATCATTACGAAAGAATTGTGTTCATGATCCATGGAACAAGTAATATAACTAACTAACTAACAGAACGCAGCATGTCATTCTCAATGGAGAGAAGTCTTCCGAAGTGTGAGTGATTTCAGGTGTGCCGCAGGGGACTGTCATAGGACCGTTGATATTCACAGTATACATAAATGACCTTGTGGATGACATCAGCAGTTCACTGAGGCTTTTTGCAGATGATGCTGTAGTGTATCAAGATGTTGTAACATTGGAAAATTGTACTGAAATACAGGAGGATCTGCAGCGAATTGACGCATGGTGCAGGGAATGGCAATTGAATCTCAATGTAGACAAGTGTAATAAGCTGCGAATACATAGAAAGATAGATCCCTTATCATATAGCTACAAAATAGCAGGTAAGCAACTGGAAGCAGTTAATTCCATAAATTATCTGGGAGTATGCATTAGGAGTGATTTAAAAGTTGATCGTCGGTAAAGCAGATGCCAGACTTAGATTCATTGGAAGAATCCTAAGGAAATGCAATCCAAAAACAAAGGAAGTAGGTTACAGTAAGCTTGTTTGCCCACTGCTTGAATACTGCTCAGCAGTGTTGGATCCATACCAGATAGGGTTGATAGAAGAGATAGAGAAGATCCAACGGAGAGCAGCACGCTTCGTTACAGGATCATTTAGTAATCGCGAAAGCATTACGGAGATGATAGATAAACTCCAGTGGAAGAGTCTGCAGGAGAGACGCTCAGTAGCTCGGTACGGGCTTTTGTTAAGGTTTCAAGAACATACCTTCACCGAAGAGTCAAGCAGTATATTGCTCTCTCCTACATATATCTCGCGAAGAGACCATGAGGATAAAATCAGAGAGATTGGAGCCCACACAGAAGCATACCAACAATCATTCTTTCCACGAACAATATGAGACTGGAATAGAAGGGAGAACCAATAGAGGTACTCAGGGTACCCTCCGCCACACATCGTCAGGTGGCTTGCGGAGTATGGATGTAGATGTAGATATAGATGTAGATGAAAAGAATACCTACCTTTATGTTACCAAGGTATACATCTATGAGCAAAATTGCAGTTTAATCTCAGATTAATTAAACAATTACAAAATAAACTTACATTATGTGAGCCAAGTGATTGTTTAATTAATCAATAACAAAATAAACTTTCATTATATTACTCCATTGTCATGCATAAACATTATCCCATAGTAATGAGCCACTCAAAACATTAAACAACATAGTTGGATCAGATGGTTATTTAATTCCTAATTCTCTCTTAGAAAACTACCCCAATGTGGAACTGTGCTACCAGCTCAGAATCTGGGTCATATTTTTTTCAGATCATTAAGTTTTTCTCACCTAGCTCAATGTTTATTTTATATTACTGGTGCTCAATTGGAAAAATGACAGCACAAATTTTCAATGTGTTAGCTGAAGCAATGAGGAAGAAATAAGTACTGGCTCACAATTGTAAAACAACAATATAATGGTGCAACACAATGTTTTTTGTGGTTGCCACACTTTATACATAGACAGACCTGCTATGGTATTACCATAACACTTATTGTTTCTTATTATCATTTCTAACTATCACTCAAAAAGATACAATTGTAAATATGATTTGAAAATATTGTAATTAAATTACTTAACAAGAAGTAGTAAATTACATTAGACTCTTTGGATGTAAAGATCAATGTATATACACATATCTATACACATATCTGTACTGTGACTTTATGTATCGCTGCACTTGTTGATTTGCATGTGTAACAAGCAATGGTCAGTGTGTGTCTTGTCAAGTCACGAGTCAGTCATACCTGTGTAATGGGGTAATTGACTGGACTCTCGAATCTAGTATTGTTCAGTTAAGATGAAATGAGATGGATGCAAACAAATTGAGCTGTATTAAATATTGTCTTTTAACTGTTTTCTTTGAATTATGTGAAGTTTACATTTTTCTTTCTACCTCCACCTTCTAAAGAAGAAACAGGTAAAAATTAAAGAGGCTAGCAGTCAAGTGTCTACTGTTTCATTTGTGTGTCTATCTGTATTTTTCCACTTGTTAATGTTTCATCCGTTGTTAAGGACTTCAGTCAGTTTCTTCCTGTACATTTTTGATACTTTTTTCAGTTTTGAGAAATCCCTTGCCTATTTTCCACAGTAAAGCAAACAAAACATTTCTAATAGCTCTACATTTGGTCTATGTTATCAATTTTAAGTAATCTGAATCTAAACAGTTTTTCTGAAAAGATTTTACGTTGCAATACTAGGGTTTTCAAAATACCAGGAATCTGATATATCAATGTTTAAAAAAATATCATTATGGGCCCTTGATATATCAATAAAAAAGTAGCAATATATTGATGGAAAAAATATCAACATACTGGCCTATAAAAATATTGCCTGCACTCTGCAAATATACTGCCAGTTTTAGACCCGTATATTTAAGTATTGATCTAATATATTAAAAACAAAGATTCCAAGACTTACCAAGCGGGAAAGCGCCGGCAGACAGGCACATGAACAAAACACACAAACACACACACAGGATTACTAGCTTTCGCAACCGATGGTTGCTTCTTCAGGAAGGAGAGGGAAAGACGAAAGGATGTGGGTTTTAAGGGAGAGGGTAAGGAGTCATTCCAATCCCGGGAGCGGAAAGACTTCCCTTAGGGGAAAAAAGGACAGGTGTACACTCGCACACACACACATATCCGTCTATGGATGGATCCATCTATGGATGGATATGTGTGTGTGTGCGAGTGTACACCTGTCCTTTTTTCCCCTAAGGGAAGTCTTTCCGCTCCCGGGATTGGAATGACTCCTTACCCTCTCCCTTAAAACCCACATCCTTTCGTCTTTCCCTCTCCTTCCTGAAGAAGCAACCATCGGTTGTGAAAGCTAGTAATCCTGTGTGTGTGTTTGTGTGTTTTGTTCATGTGCCTGTCTGCCGGTGCTTTCCCGCTTGGTAAGTCTTGGAATCTTTGTTTTTAATATATTTTTCCCATGTGGAAGTTTCTTTCTATTTTATTTACATCATCATTAAGTATTGATCTATTATTAGATATTCTGTACATCACCAAGCCAGCAGCCTTCCTATCCCCTGTAGAGCAAGAATTGAAAGGAAAATGAAGCATATTTACACTTAGCAATAACCATTTTGCTAACAATGGTAACTCCATGTAAGTGGCACAAAAAAAGGGGTCCAATGGGCCCACTGTTCAGTTTCATCACATGTCAGATTTGTCCAGAATACTTTATTTTGACTTCTCTCTTTTATCATTTCTGCAAACATCAGTGACCTAGCAGCTGTCATGTCAAAGTTGTGTGGTGGAATGAAACATTGCAGTTTCTGTTAGTAACACTGAACACTGATAATGTCAGCATTTCCCCTCACACATCTTCGCAAAGATCTTCATTCAGATTTTTGTTCATCATTTTCAGCAACTGTTTTTGAAGAATGTAGATGTGAAGAAACAGTACACTAGTTGTGTTAAACGTTTTTCTTAATGTAACTGATGTGCTGTTTCTTCACATCATAAATATTGTTATTCCATTCACACTGCCACTCTCCAGTGCAAATGAGCTGCTTCTTTGTAGCACCTATACATGCTGCACACAGTCAAAGAGGAAGACTGGACGTGATGAAAGCTCAAAAACACAGTGAAAGTAAAATTATGACCTACTACAGTTTCAAAAGGACAGTTTCAAATATTTACCAAAAATTGCAGAAAAAGTATGATATAAATAAAAAATATCAGCATTCAATAATGGACTTTCAGTATCGACATTTTGGGAAAAAAATATCGTCTACATATATCTATATTTTTTGGAAAAAAGATCTTTATATCAATATTTTATCAACAGCTTTATTTTAGAGGACCTTCAAAAAAATTTCTGAATTTTTTATGTTTTTCAGTTACATTAAAACGTATTATTAAATTATGTTAATATAAAATTAGCTGTATGTTGCTGAATGCCTCTTTTTATGTGCTGAGTGGCAATCTGTCCTAACATGGTACTGTTATTTCATCCTGGATTTTCATAATTATAATAAGTGATACAGTCCTTGAAAATTTCATTTTTCCCCCCCTCTAAATTGTGATCATGTTTCTATTGTGTATTTTTGTACAAGATCCAAACTATTTTAAATTAAAAGCTGAGCACTTACCAGAACACTGGAAAAGAGCTTCAAGTTTTGATACTGGTTTTCCTAGTGGCCACAACTGCTTCTTTGTGTCATATACCTGTTTTCCTGAAGAAAGTGGTCTCTTTAACATTTCACCCCCACTTCTCAGGTTCGGTTTCAAACTCTCAGGGGATATGCTCAGCACAAACTGGATTGATTAAAACGTGCAATTGTTAGTGAAGACATAACAGTTTATGTCAAAACACTAGTAACATAATCATATTCTATGAAAAACTGCACCAGAAAGAGTACAAGAGAGTAAAAAATAGATGTACTGCAGAACTTCACTGTATATTACAAGAAATTAAGTACTTTTCATTAAAGCAATATTAAGAAAATAGAAGAAAGTATAAACTGAAGAAGGGATGTGGTAACCAGAAAGAGCTGAATGCTTTAAAATGTCTGTAGATATTTCTAAGAATAACATAAACTCTAAGTCATTAAAAAAATAAATAGCCTAGACCCTTTTTTATAGCATAATGACTTTTATCACTAAGGAGATTGCAGATACAATCATTAACAAAAATTCTGATTTTCACATGTAGAGATCATCAGTAATTAAAAGTAAAGTTATGGAAGAAAAGAGACTATTGAACCATTACATCTTACAAGTCACACAGGACCTCCACCAGGCAAGAAATCATAGGACAGGATGAGACGGAAATTATCTACACCTTCAGCAAAAGTTATGATTTGAAAGCCTAAGATAGTAGAGCTAGAAGAGAAGGTAGTTACAAAGTCTCAGAAATTAGCAGCAAGAAATGCTGATTGTTGAATAGCATAGAGAGGCACCTATAGAGAAAAAGTGAAATAAGTATGAAATACTGGAGAGGAAACCAAATGCAAGAAAATACATTAGGGGAAGATATAAAAATGTGTGAGAAATGTTAACTGAATAAATAAACTTGAAGGAGTTGAAAGATAATTGTATAAACTAATTGTATACACAAGAGTAGCACTTGGTACGATCACGGTCACAGTGTTGGAATGGCAGAAATAGTGTTGAAATGGAGATTGGAGAGAATTCAAGCAGAAGGTTTGGATGAAAGATAGTGGAAACATATATACAGATCAACTTCCCAGATGATGACTTGTAAAATATTAATTGTGCCAGATGATAGAGTAAACATATTTATTCATTCATTTAGTCACTTTTTATCCCTGTTAGGACAATTTAGGATTTGTCTATGTATATTTACAGTTTACAATTACAGATAAGTTACTGTTTGAGCACTTACAATATTTCATAATGTGCATAACTAATATATGAAAACATAGACAAAACAAAAGGTGAAACATCCTGGCAGATTAAAATTGTGTGCCAGACTGAGACTCGGACTCGGGACCTTTGTCTTTCTTGGGAAAGTGCTCGACCAACTGAGCTACCCAAGCACAACTCGCGCCCCATCCACACAGCTTTACTTCTGCCAGTACCTCATCTTCTACCTTCCAAACTTTACAGAAGCTCTCCTGCAAAGTTTCATATCAGCACACACTCTGCTGCAGAGTGAAAATCTCATTCTGAAAACAAAATGTTATTAATAATTAATTCATCTAAAACCAAAGATTCTGGAACTTACCAAATGAAAGCATTGGTATGTTGATAGAAACAATAACAAACACAAACACACACACAAATTTTGAGCTTTCGCAACCCAAGGTCGCTTCCTCAGGAAAGGGGGAAGGAGAGGGAAAGATGAAAGAATGTGGATTTTAAGGGAGAAGGTAAGGAGTCATTCCAATCCTGGGAGTGGAAAGACTTTATCCGGGGGGGGGGGGGGGGGGGGAAGGGGAAAGGGAGAGGTATAGACACATACACACATACACACACACACACACACACACACACACACACACACACACACACACACACACACACACACACACACACACATATCCGTCTGCACATAACAGACACAAGCAGACCTACGTAAAGGCAAAGAGTTTGGGTAGAGATGTCAGTCGAGGCGGAAGTAGAGAGAGAAAGATGTTATTGAATGACAGGTGAGGTATGAGTGGCGGCAACTTGAAATCAGCAGAGGCTGAGGCCTGGTGGGTAATGTGAAGAGAGGATATATTGAAGGGCAAGTTCCCATCTCTGGAGTTTTGATAGGTTAGTGTCAGTGGGAAGTATCCAGATAACCCGGACGGTGTAACACTGTGCCAAGATGTGCTGGCCGTGCACCAAGGCATGTTTAGCCGTAAGGTGATACTCATTACCAACTAACACTGTGTGCCTGTGTCCATGCATGCAAATGGACAGTTTGTTGCTGGTCATTCCCACATAGAAAGCTTCACATTGTAGGCAGGTCAGTTGGTAAATCATGTGGGTGCTGTCACACGTGGCTCTGTCTTTGATCGTGTACACCTTCCGGGTTACAGGGTTGGAGTAGGTGGTGGTGGGAGGGTTCATGGGACAGGTTTTACACTGGGGGTGGTTACAAGAGTAGGAACCAAAGGGTAGGGAAGGTGGTTTGGGGATTTCGTAGTGATGAACCAAGAGGTTACGAAGGTTAGGTGGATGGTGGAAAGACACTCTTGGTGGAGTGGGGAGGATTTCGTGAAGGATGGATCTCATTTCAGGGCAGGATTTGAGGAAGTCGTATCCCTGCTGGAGATCCACATTCAGAGTCCGATCCAGTCCCGGAAAGTATTCTGTCACAAGTGGGGCACTTTTGGGTTTCTTCTGTGGGAGGTTCTGGGTTTTGGGGGACGAGAAAGTGGCTCTGGTTATTTGCTTCTGTACCAGGTAGGGAGGGTAGTTGTGGGATGCGAAAGCTGTTTTCAGATTAATGGTGTAATGGTTCAGGAATTCAGGACTGGAGCAGATTCGTTTGCCATGAAGACCTAGGCTGTAGGGAAGGGACCGCTTGATATGGAATAGGTGGCAGCCATCATAATGGAGGTACTATTGCTTGTTGGTGGGTTTGATGTGGACAGATGTGTGAAGCTGGCCATTCGACAAATGGAGATCAACGTCAAGGAAAGTGGCATGGGATTTGTAGTAGGAGCAGGTGAATCTGATGGAACCAAAGGAGTTGAGGTTGGAGAGGAAATTCTGGAGTTGTTCTTCACTGTGAGTCCAGATCATGAAGATGTCATCAATAAATCTGTACCAAACTTTGGGTTGGCAGGCCTGGGTAACCAAGAATGCTTCCTCTAAGCAACCCATAAATATGTTTGTGTATGAGGGGGCCATCCTGGTACCCCTGGCTGTTCCCTTTAATTGTTGGTATGTCTGGCCTTCGAAAGTGAAGAAGTTGTGAGTTAGGCTGAAGCTGGCTAATGCAATGAGGAAAGAGGTTTTAGGTAAGGTGGCAGGTGATCGACGTGAAAGGAAGTGCTCCATCGCAGCAAGGCCCTGGACGTGCGGGACATTTGTGTATAAGGAAGTGGCATCAATGGTTACAAGGATGGTTTCCGGGAGGTACCAGACTGGGTAAGGGTTCCAGGGGTTCAAGCAAGTGGTTGGTGTCTTTGATGAAGGATGAGAGACTGCATGTAATGGGTTGAAGGTGTTGATCTACGTAGGCAGAGATACGTTCTTTGGGAGCTTGGTAACCAGCTACAATGGGACAGCTGGGATGATTGGGTTTGTGAATTTTAGAAAGTAGGTAGAAGGTAGAGGTGCGGGGTGTCAGTGAGGTCAAGAGGTTGATGGAGTCACGTGAAAGGTTTTGTAGGGGGCCTAAGGTTCTGAGGATTCCTTGAAGCTCCACCTGGACATCAGGAATGGGATTACCTTGGAAAACTTTGTATGTAGTGTTGTCTGACAGCTGACACAGAACCTTAGGCCCCCTAAAAAACCTTGCACCTGACTCCATCAATCTCCTCATCCCACTGACACACAAGTGGCTAGAAATATGTTTTGTTACTGAATAGTTTGCGTCCTGTGAATAAACTTTTCATGAATGAAACTGTTGGTCGAATGTAATAATTTTGGAAGAAGTTATTTGCCCAGGGCTCATCAAATTCAATGAAACACACTTTTAGAAGAAGATTGGCTTAATCCAGAGCATACTAGTAAAAGACATTTTTGTTGAAAGGACTTGTACAATAATGGGATCCTAACACTTCAACATGGCTACCATACACATTTAAAAAAGTGAATACTGATAAACTTGAAAGGCCTGAAGACTTGGCAACATAGGAATGACACATCTATATAGTGCTTTTTTGCATTAATTTGAAGACATTATTATTATTGCATGTGAACATGTGACAGTGCGATGAGACCAACAAGTGAAGAAAAGACAATGTTCGAAGAGTGACTAAAGGTTGTTGCAAAAGCCGCAAGTTTGATAGTAACTGCACTATGTAAACCAGTTACTGTAATTATCTAGATGTTGTGATAGAGCCAGCCAGGCTGGATATCATGAAATATATGATAGTATCCATTAAGAACTACCATGATAAAACATCTCACACTTTCGTGAAATGTAAATTATATGATTGTTTCTTCCAAACTATATTGCACAGTAGAAACATCAATAAATGTCCAGGATGAGATTTTCACTCTGCAGCGGAGTGTGCGCTGATATGAAACTTCCTGGCAGATTAAAACTGTGTGCCCGACCTAGACTCGAACTCGGGACCTTTGCCTTTCGCGGGCAAGTGCTCTACCATCTGAGCTACCGAAGCACGGCTCACACCCAGTACTCACAGCTTTACTTCTCCCTCGTCTCCTACACTTGCCCGCGAAAGGCAAAGGTCCCGAGTTCGAGTCTCGGTCAGGCACACAGTTTTAATCTGCCAGGAAATTTCATCAATAAATGTGAAACTCACACTGTAAACAAACACTTATATTCACATTTTCTTTGATTCAATTTAATCTGTTAGTAATTTACTTTAAGTTTAATTACTGTACTCTAGTACAATAAGCCATATAAATGTTAGAAAAAAAGGACACTGTAATTAAAAAGGTACTGAACCTCGTACTATTGTACTGCTAAATGACGTGTAATAATCAGTTTTCACTTTACAAAAACCTGCATTTCATGACAAGAAAAACTATGTATTAACTTATATATGTACCTGTAATCAGATGATGTGCTGAAAGTAATGAAAAGGCAGAATTTGCAATTGTAATTTTCTTATTTAACAAATCCAACTATAGTCATAATATTTTTCAATTGTTCTAACCTACAGAAGCCACAACTCTAAAGGCAGGCATGATTGCTGATTATGGGTGAAAATTAGGTCAAAACCCTTGTGGTATAATAGTGTATTTTATTAGATGAACTTCTCCTCTATTAATATTCGTACCAGCTAAACATAACCATGGTATCTGAAAAATGTTAAATAGTGTAGAAGAAAAGGAGCAGATATTGTGCTCCTCAGTCTGTGTTTGTACAGAGGATGCATGATCAGTAGCAACAAGAGCACAGAGGCTGAGCACCAATCACTTGGCACACACGGATATGCTTTGATATTCCGAGTTGGTTGTGTCGTGTGGCTTGGAGTAAGAGTACCACCAACAGTGTCAAAGGGGCCTCAAATCAAATGAATCACTTTTTGATGTGAAAATATGGATTTTGTTGTATGGCCTACAGGTCACAAATATGATACAGTGGTGGAGATTTAGACTATTTCAAGGCATATGTCATTGTGAGGAGAAAGAACTTAAAATGTAGAGTAGTGAAGCTTAAGAGTTCAAAGAGTGTTTCATAGATCAAAGTAGTCATTGTGATCTCATATTTCAGCATTATCCTGCAAAGGATCAAAGTCCATAAGAAGAGAAAGTTTGTACATGAATGTGGGACACAGGAGATGGAACACCAGATCAGATCATAAAGGTAGTTGTACATAATAAAAAATAATATAAGGGTGAATGACAGATATGACATTTCAAAACATACCAAGTGCAAAGCAGCAGCTGAAATATACCACTGTCTGGATTTATAACATTATACAACCAACCAGTCACCTCTCTTTCTGCAGTACACTATAACGTATAGCTGTTTTTATCATGTATTTTCTAAGTTTTGTGAATCAAATAATGATGATGATAAATTCCAAAAGAGTAAATTACAAAGAAGGTGTGATTTACATTTAGAAATTCAGTTTTACATATAAGATTAGTCCAGGAAACAAAATGCACATAAGACTGCCCCAGATCTTCACAGAAGACAGCACTACAAATAAGATGAGTATCTACAATTTCACTTTTATATATATTCTGCTTGGTTAACATTATCTAATACATGATGCACACCTCTAAAAAAGAAATGCCACTTGAGTTATGAACTCCAAATTTCGAGTGAACTCTGTCACTCAACAAACTCAATATCACGTGTGGTGAAAGTAAAATGTGATTAAGGTTGCGTGAATTTGAGTTTTACAATGTAATGGCATCATCAGCCAAGTGTTTTCTTTAGTAACCAAGTTTGTCACTTGAGTTATGAACTTTACATTTTGAATGAACTCTCAGTCACAAAAACAAGCAGAATACCACATGTGGTGAAAATAAAACTTGTTTAAAACTTTGTGCTGCTAATTTCAAATGGCATACATACATTGCTTCATGTTTCCTTGGCATTATTGCAAGTAAAATCAAATTCAGCAGTTGATTTACTTAGAAGGTTTGCTATCTGACTTGCTGCTTTCACATCATTCTTCCACTATCCTACATATGCACTGCCTTTTGTTCAACTATCTATATATCTATGAGTACAGTATATATCTATGAGTTCATCTCAATGAATGACCATAGACATGTGTCATTTCCATTTAGTCCAATCAGCAAGTTCTTCAAGTGTACCATTATCCACTTTATATTCAGCATTCATATGCATTTTCTACTGGAAGGTTCCTGCTACTGTATGACTTGTGATAACAACAAAATTTCTTTTTTAACCACCCACTGAATTGTTTCAATCTCTTTTTTAAAACTGTTTTGTACATTTTCACATGTCCTAGGCCCAAAACCTGTTATAAAAATGTTATGTTTTATGAACATAGTTTTATTTACAAATAACTTAGTCATAGAATATGAACTATTAAGCAATGAAATGAGCTGCAAAGAGTTTTTATAAGGCTTGTGCATATTTCAAAATATCATGTAACAGAAATTGCAGAGAACATACACACTTTTTTTTTTCTTTTTTAATGACAAATATATACATAAAGAGGGCTGTCAAAATTTTAAAATCTTTGAATTTACCACATCTCACTGCAGTTTTCAATCAAGCACTGTTTTCACTTCTTTGTGTTCCCAAATGATTGCATTTCTAGGGACATATCCCTCAATGAATTTTCATATCTTTTATATACCTTCACTTATAAACTGAAATATTATATCTTCTTGGCCTTTACCTGTCCTGTTTGTTTGTGAACTCTCCAGCTTCAATTATTTTCATGTATACTAATGTACAATTATTTCTTTATCAACACTCTTATCCCCTGCTTACACAAAAATGAAAGTGGTCATAGGAAATCTCAGTTCTTTATTTGTGAGCATGGTCAATCTGCATTCTCTATTACAATGAAACTCAGCAATCAATCACAATGGTAAACATCTGAATCAGTAGGTGATAATGTGAATATATAAACATTAATGATTAAACAGAGCAGAACATAAATGTTAGAAAGTAAAGATATTTCAGTAGAATTTCTGTGAGTTTTGCTACCAAAAATTACTTCCACATATAATTCTAAGACCCTGTTGACCCTATGGAAATGTGAATTATTGACTGAAAGGAGGGAGACAGAATGACAATGTATTATCAAAATGGTGTCTTACAGAAATCTTGTATCAAACAAGAACAAAAAATAGTAAGGAAAGACTGGGCTACAGTCTCACATTGTCTATGGATCAAGATATGATGGATTTGCACACCATACCTTGTAGAATAATGCTACTGCCAAACCTTTACGGTACTCAGGCGATGCTTCAGGTGGCATTTTTTCAGGCTGTATTTCAGAATCCAGAATTCTGAGAGCCTGCTGAAGTGTACTTGATTCATATATATTTTCACCTTCGAGGTACTGCTCTAACTCTGTGGCATGTATCTGTGGATATAAAATTATATGTTTTAATATTTCTCAACAAAACAAATGACTTGTTGGTATTAAACATAGGGTACTATTAATGTTGAAGTTCAATTACTTTTAAATCAGGGCTACTGCAGGTTTTAATACAGTCACCAGAAGATTTTGTGAACTTATTTGGACTTCTAATTAAATGCATTTTTATAGTAAGTAACGTATAGCATGTCAAGAACACATTTTTGGATTTAAACAGTACACAATTTTTACACTAAAATTTTGCTGTGATTATGGTAAGAGATACATAATAAATTTATATAAAATAATTTATGTACAATAAGTGCATAGGCTTTTGGGGATGTTTTCAGCTACAATAAAATAGTTTTAGGTTCAATAACACTCTACACTGTAGAATTTGATGGTTTGGTTTGGTTGTTTGGGGAAGGAGACCAGACAGCGTGGTCATCGGTCTCATCGGATTAGGGAAGGGAGTCGGCCGTGCCCTTTCAGAGGAACCATCCCGGCATTTGCCTGGAGTGATTTAGGGAAATCACGGAAAACCTACATCAGGATGGCCGAACGCGGGATTGAACCGGTAGAATTTGACACACAAAATATTTATTATTGGAACACATGGTGAAGCACTAAAAACCCTGTACAAAACCATACAATTTACACTAGAGGCAGAGATGAATGGCCCCATTCCATTACTGAACCTATCTGCAGAACTATTACGAATGGAGTGTTTTGAGATAGTGACCATGTTTGTGTGAGGTGTGCTTGCTTGTGTAAATGTGTGTGTTTTACGTTTCTGAAGAATGCTTTGGCAAGAAGCTCAATTTGTAACAGCATTTTTGATGTGCCTGTCTGCAACTCAACTTGTCATCTTTACAGTGAGCGGCAATCTTTCCTTTAAATAATACTGTTGATATCAATCTGAATTTTCTATTATTTGAACCATTATGAAAGATGATTTTTGAGACACTTTGCATACCAACATATACCCATAAGGACAACTGCACCATCTTTCAACATAAAAGAACAGTCTGATAGATACATACAATGATCACCTGAGATAAACATATATGCTGATGGGCCACAACATTATGACTGCCAACTTAATAGCTTATTTGTCCACCTGTGGAACAAAATACATAACTGATTCTGCATATCTTGGATCCAACAACTTGTTGGTAAATTTGTGGAGGTATGTGGAATTATATGTCTATCTATAGGCCATGTAATTTGAGTAAATCATGGCCTGCTGATTTGTGTAAGCAGTGATGGTGTCTGATAGTGACAAAGGCAAATTTTACGCCAGGCAAATTTTGTCATTGAGACATCAACGTGAGTTCACTACAAGGCTCCTCAAATCACTACAGCATGGTTCTGGCTCTGACACATGGACAATTATACTGCTGAAAGATGACATTGTTGTCTGGGAAGACATAAAGCATGAAGGGATGCAGGTGGTTTGCACTTGTCAGTATGTCTTTGATTACTACCACAGGTCACCTGCATGTGCAGGAGAATTTCTCCCATAATGCAACACTGCTTCCACCATCGTGTGTCCATGACACATTGTATATTTTGAGCCTCAGTTCACTTCAGTGGCAGAGATTGTGGAGATGACCATCTGTAGCAAAATGGGATTTGCCCAAAGAGCCAACACATTTCCATTGCCCAATGGTTGAGTCCTAATGGTCCTGTGCCCACAGAAATTGTAATTTTTGATGTTGTTGGGTCAGCGCATGAACATGTAACATTGGTCTGCTGTGGAAGAGTCGTGCGTGGCTTGACATCTTGCTTTTGTGGTACTGCCGTCCTGTTTCTTATTTGATTTACTGGCATCACTAAGTTGCTGGCTTGCCTGCTCATGAGTGGCAGCAGCAGCACTTATCAATAAGAGCACTGTTGTACTATCTATGGAGCGACTACTAGTATTTCCGGGTCATCATGTGTCACGAGTTCAGTCAGCACAGAGTAGCAAAGAGGTCCAGACAGCCGTGATTTGCCCAACCATTGCAGACACATGAATTGAGTGGGGATGAGCTTGGTTGGTTGTCCGGTTAGTTATCTCATCGGATGCCAGGTATTTGGTCTGCGACTGCTTCTGGCTTCTCCGTGTGTGTTGACTTGTGATTCATCCTTGTTGTCCACAGTCCCTGGTTTTAGTATTGTTCGACTTGTTTGTGGAAGTGTTTTCATGGAACCATGTTTAGCTTGTGTGGTTTTGACTGAGCAGCCATTTTAATGCTGTCTGTGTGCTACATGTGCTTGGTCAGTTGGGACAGAGCAGCAAGGAAGTCTCCACAGCATGAGGTCAGGCCAGGGACCGCTGGCGGCATGCACGTATGGTCGGATTGTGAGGCGCTAGCTGCAAGAGCTACCAATTTCATTGCCCACCAAACCTGGACACTGAAGTTGAGTGATCAGTTAACCTGTTATGAAACATCAACTCCTGGGACATCTCTTCATTTATTGTCGGTTGTTCCTTCCTGGGCTGTTCTGACTAGCAGCAACGTATGGTGTGTTGGAGTCAGCGAAAATTTGCAGCCATCTTCCTGTATGGTCTTTAACTATTAAATTGGTTGTTACTTATCATTGAAGTGCATCAGTGATATTTTCTGCCTTGTGGCCATTAACAGCCCAGTTACCTGCCCTGGTCATGAGCGCAGTTTTCCGGCAGTGTGTTTTTCCCTTGCCACGTTGATGCTGTCTGGCACGGCATGTAGTTCAACACCCCTTATTTGTTTGTTTATATTTTTTTCTTAACAGTGGTTTTTGTGCCTTGGCTGTTTTTAGATGCCAATTTTGATGATGTAGTGTGGCTGGTATCTTCGTCCTTGGCTGATATTTTCCGTTGTACCATTGGTCGGGTGGAAGGGAACTGATTAGGCTGTTGGTCAGTCCTTCAGCTGTCCCTGGGTGAGGTTGCCATCCAGTTATTTAACCTTACTCTTGGCTGCTGATGTTAGAGCTACCACCTCGGGCCATCCCTCGGAACACATCTGAGCGCCACTGTTCTGTTGATTTTAGACTGTTATTTTAGTCTGATGTACTGTGCGAGGCCTTCAGCCATCTATTAATTTAGTTTGTTTTAATTTTGAATAAGGCCTTCAGCCAAATTAATTTAAAAATTTGAAGAGTGATTTGTTTAATAACTAAAATTTTGAAAGTTTATTCTATCTGAAATTCCTGTTATCCAGGCCCTAAGTACTGAGTTGTTCAGTGTCCAATGTGTGGCCTTCAGCCACGAATTTACGTGAAACCCCCCCCCCCCCCCCCACCCAAAAAAAAGGCCTTCAGCCGCATGTATTCTTTAAAGCAATTTCTTATAGCTTGTGTTCAGGCCTTCAGCCATTCTTGTTTTTGGAGTTGTTTTGAGCCTTCAGCCCAGGAGGTATCGCAAATTTTCTTAACTAGGCCTTCAGACACATTGTTTTAATTTGATCCTTTTAAAGCAATCTGTAATTAAGTAGTTCTGAGGAAAATGAAGTTTGTGTGTTTTGTGCAAGTAACAGTAACTGATTATGGCCCCCTCCACACCCATAACTTGATCCACTCTATCCTGGGAAACCAGATTCCAGTAGAGCTCCATGTTCAACAAAGTACAATGAACAGTGTGGTCTGAAACACTTGTGTGTATGGGAACATTGTGCTGTATTGGCAGATACATCACAGATCATCACCTTTACAGAGCAGATAAGCCTCCGAATCCCACATTAACCCCACATTCTGTGAATAGTCATGGATGTTCAACCACATAGCTCCTAGTGGTAGTTTCACTGTCTTTCTACCTCTTTCCATAGATGCTCAAGACACTAGTATATAAACATTTAGCCAGCTTCACTGTTTTTGAGCTACTCATTCACAGACTCTGCATAATAAAGATCTGCCTTTGTTAAAGTTACTTATCTCAATGGATTTCCCCATTTGCAAAGGTGATACCCTGTTCATGTCGGCTCTGCTTACATACTTTTGTTACCATGTCATATGCCCACAACACCACCAGGTAGCATCCAATCTTACAGAGGACAGTGGCCATAATATTTTGGCTAATCTGTGTACTCTACAGTGCATGAAGTATCCATGATCAAATGGTAGGCATGAAGGCTATTGAAAATGTTCTCCACACTGCACGACTCTATGTGGTCAAATTAGGAAGTTTAAAGGTCTGCGTTGTTTGGAGCATCAGAAAAATGCATGGCTAGAGGATCATGACAAATCAGTAGTAGTGGAACACCACCTGGACTGTGTGCAGCCCATCAAGTTTCAGGAGATGTACATGTTTCTCAGGGAGCCACATCTAAAGAAATTAAAATTAAGTGGAACTAACAAGATGATGAAGCATGAAAAAAATTAAAACCAAGGTATTAGTACCCTGATAGCTGCTGAATGGGTCTCATGGGTACCTTAGGCAGCAACTCGAGAAGAAAAGGATGCAACTACACAGACATAAGATTAGAAGAGAACTGGTGCACTGCATTGATGAATCCAGACAGGAGAAAACTGTAATTTTTAAACTCATATTAACTCACTTCCAAATTTAAATCAAAGATATTAATGTAGTGCAAACAATAGTTTTCCATATGATCACTCCTCCCTTCACCTCCAGTGATTCTGATGATGTAATATCATCTTCAACAATGATGCTGGGTGTAATATGATAGCCTAATCAGTATACTACACAAAAGTTTAACTTACAGTGCCATCACTTTGAAGTTTTAACAGACAAACGTAGCAAATCAATCAAAATATGCCCTATATAATATATTAAGCATAAAAGTCATATCCCATTACCACCTACCAGATCACAATGGATACCGCCAAATACTATTCTTGGTTTGCATATAACTTTTCCCACATCATTCACGTCCAGTTTGAATAGGAACCCAGCATTTACATAAGCATGAGAATTTTGTGCTCGTGGCATGATCTGAAATAAATAATATTGTTGTTGGTGATACAATAACATGAAGCTATTAATAATGTACAAATATGACATTCTAAGATTATAATTAAAACAATAAATGGTTTGCAAGTAAAAATAAAAAACTGCTTGTGTACAGACCAACATTTTATGGTTTCTATAAAAAGATTTTTTTGAGCGTTCAGAAAATAGTTCTGGTATGCATATGTGATGTATTATTGAGAATGTAAGTATGCTTTGGGATATCTTTGGAATATGTGCCAATTGGCCAACTAGTCAGACTCTTTCCCAATATCAGTACATCATAATTTAGAACTGGAAAATCGATCTGCCTGGTCCTAGCTTTTTTGTTTGTTCTATTTAGGTCTACAAGCTAGGTTTTACTTTCTCTGCTTTCCTATTTCCTTTTCACCTACAAGACCAAATATGACTTCTTGATCAAATATGTAGAAAGATATTACATTTTATGCATTCTTTGAAAAGAATATACATAATATATATAAACAGCTAACACTTAATGGTTTACAATGTACCACAGGGCTGTAGATGAAGTCAAGATGAGCAATTTTCTATAGGAAATTTGTGCCCCTTAGAGTCAGGTAAGTAGCACATATTGGCCTACAAAGGCTACAACATATGTGTGGTGTGTGACATTTTCAACATTCTCACTCTCTGCACATAAATAACTAGTCCTAGAGAATATTAAATTTAAATGTAGTTGTAGTAATTTTTACATGTGCAGCAAGTATTGACAAATGAACTTGGGTGGGTGGTTGAATTAAAACACATATGTCATCATTCTTGATACACATATTATAGAAAACACACACATACAATAAACAGTGTGCCACTACCATCACACTACATTCTTTTCGCTGAAATGTTGTTCACACCCTACTCGAATGGCTCCAAAAAAGCACATACAGAAAAGAGAAGCATTCGCTAGAAACCCCTGGCTTCTGAATGCTCTGGAAACAGTGCTGAGTTTGAATGATAGTCACCACATTAAGTAAATATAATTACAACACTTCCCCTTGGTGGGCATCATAAGACAATAACTTATAAGTTTTTACATTGCAAAATATGTTATTAAACATAAAAACACAAATGAGACAAAATTTAAAAGGCAGGTAGTCCAACATGAAGTGATACATATTGTAATATTAATATGTCTCTGAATCTCTCAGTTTCAACACCACTAAGACCTTTAATTAAAATATCTGCTGTACTGTCATCAGTTGACAAACTTAAACTTAAGAAAACCATCCATGACAGTCTGTCTGAGTTCATGATAGTGCACTCTGAAATATTTGGTTCTTTTTGATACACCCGTTTTCTTGACAATCTCACTGGGATGTGTGCTGTCAGCATTGACCTGCACTTCAGAACACTTAATCTCATTTTAAAAAATCTACAAAATGTTCCATCTCCTTACATGCTTTGAACATTGCAGTTGCAACTGGGGAGGTTGCTACAATGAAGCCTTTTACTCTTCCAGCTGATTACTGCTCCAGCTAACAAAATTGTGTACCCTGTTAAGTATTTACTATCAGCTGGGTCATTTGCTCAGTCAACATCACTGAATTCACTAGCATCAGAACAACTAGCATTGAAACTTAAGCTCAAATCTTTAGTTTTCTGTAGGAATGAAACACCCTTTTCACTCTGTTCCAGTAAGAAACACCTGATTTAGTTTTATGGATGTCCATCTTATTGCATGGACAAGAGACTTCAGCTGATAATATATATGGGAAAAAGTACCACCACAGTACCATCTTGAGAATGTCTTTTTTCTATCACATGACTAGTTTTGGCAGCACATCACCACCATCCTCAGGCACCACCATTGCCAAAAGAGTATTTGATTTCCTTGGTGCATTTACTGTGGGATCCTTGTTAGTAGCAAATGTGGACTAGCTTTCATCAAGTGTCTGTACACGACACCATGTGCCATCTTTTGGCAGTAGTGAGACATGAGAATGGTGGTAATTTGTCACCAAAACTAGTCATGTTATAGAATAAAAATATTCCCAAGATACAGCTATGGTGGTACTTTTTCTCATATACTTGGTTTAGAGTTGATCTGACTGAGCCCCCCTGCAATAAAGGTAATACCAGATCCAGACCCTGTGGATATGTGCAACAAACATCCCACTGCCTTTTGCTGCAATTTTGCACCAAACAGGTTGTCATTCCCATCTTCACCAAAATGGTAATCAAAATGGGTGTAGCTATGCCCTTGCAGCCATGCTCTTTAAACTCTCTCAGTTTCTGCTGAATGTAAATAGTTTGGTTTAATTTCACTTGTCCTTGAGACTGGTCAATCAGAAGTCATAAAATAAACTACATGTCTTCCTTTTATTTAATGCTTATGACAGATTTCAAAACATTCTTGAATTGTTCAGTCTTCTCTTCCTCACTTTTTACAACAACATCATCAACATGAACACCAATGATCAAATGATTAGAGAAGAGTACACAAAAATCCTTTTCACTTTTTTTCGAACTTAACTTTTTCATTACAGAGCAGAAAAATCATTACATTCTTGGTGAAGCCCATACAAACTCTTACTTAATAAACACACGTTCTCCATCTCCCAGTACTTACTGCAACCTACATCCTTCTGAATCTGCTTAGTGTATTCATCTCTTGGTCTCCCTTTATGATTTTTACCCTCCACACTTCCCTCCAATGCTAAATTTGTGATCCCTTGATATCTATGAACATGTCCTACCAACCAGTCCCTTCTTCTTGTCAAGTTGGCCACAAACTCTTCTTCTCCCCAATTCTGTTCAATACCTCCTCATTAGTTATGTGATCTACTCATCTAATCTTCAGCATTCTTCTGTAGTGCCACATTTCAAAAGCTCCTATTCTCTTCTTGTCCAAACTATTTATCATCCATGTATCACTTCCATATATGGCTGTACTCCATGCAAATACCTTCAGAAACGACTTCCTGACACTTAAATCTATATTTGATGTTAACAAATTTCTCTTCTTCAGAAACACTTTCCTTGCCATTGTCAGTCTACATTTTATATCTTCTCTACTTCGACCATCATCAGCTGTTATGCTCCCCAAATAGCAAAACTCCTTTACTACTTTAAGTGTCTCATTTTCTAATCTAATTCCCTCAGCATCACCTGACTTAATTCAACTACACTCCGTTATCCTCATTTTGCTTTTGTTGATGTTAATCTTATATCCTCCTTTCAAGACACTGTCCATTCCATTCAACTGCTCTTCCAAGCCCTTTTCTGTCTCTGACAGAATTACGATGTCATCGGCAAATCTCAAAGTTTTTATTTCTTCTCCATGGATTTTAATATCTACTCTGAATTTTTCTTTTGTTTCCTTTACTGCTTGCTCAATATACAGATTGAATAACACCAGTGAGAGGCTAAAACCTCATGTCACTCCCTTCCCAACCACTGCTTCCCTTTCATGCCCCTCGACTCTTGTAACTGCCATCTGGTTTCTGTACAAATTGTAAATAGCCTTTCGCTCCCTGAATTTTACCCCTGCCACCTTTAGAATTTGAAAGAGAGTATTCCAGTCAACAAATCTACAAATGCTAGAAACATAGATTTGCCTTTCCTTAATCTTTCTTCTAAGATAAGTCATAAGGTAAGTATTGCCTCACGGGTTCCAATATTTCTACTGAATCCAAACTGATCTTCCCCGAGGTTGGCTTCTACCAGTTTTTCAATTTGTCTGTAAAAAATTCGTGTTAGTATTTTGCAGCTGTGACTTATTAAACAGATAGTTTGGTAATTTTCACATCTGTCAACACGTGCTTTCTTTGGGATTGGAATTATTATATTCTTCTTGAAGTCTGAGGGTATTTCACCTGTCTCATACATCTTGCTCACCAGATGGTAGAGTTTTGTCAGGACTGGCTCTCCGAAGGCCATCAGTAGTTCTAATGGAATGTTGTCTACTCCCAGGACCTTGTTGCGACTAAGGTCTCTCAGTGCTCTGTCAAACTCTTCACGCTGTATCGTATCTCCCATTTCATTTTCATCTACATTCTCTTCCATTTCCATAATATTGTCCTCAAGTACATCGCCCTTGTATAGACCCTCCATATACTCCTTCCACCTTTCTGCTTTCCCTTCTTTGCTTAGAACTGGGTTTCCATCTGAGCTCTTGATATTCATACAAGTGGTTCTCTTTTCTCCAAAGGTCTCTTTAATTATTTTGTCAGCAGTATCTATCATACAGATAAGCCTCTACATCCTTACATTTGTCCTCTAGCCATCCCTGCTTAGCCATTTTGCACATCCTCTTGATCTCATTTTTGAGACATTTGTACTCCTTTTTGTCTGCTTCATTTACTGCATTTTTATATTTTCTCCTTTCAACAATTAAATTCAATATTTCTTCTGTTACAAAAGGCTTTCTACCAGCCCTCATCTTTTTACCTACTTGATCGTCTGCTGCCTTCACTACTTCATCCCTCAGAGCTACCCATTCTTCTTCTACTGTATTTCTTTCCCCCATTCCTGTCTATTGTTCCCTTATGCTGTCCCTGAAACTCTGTACAACCTCTGGTTTAGTCAGTTTATCCAGGTCCCATCTCCTTAAATACCCACCTTTTTGCAATTTCTTCAATTTAAATCTACAGTTCATAACCAATATATTGTGGTCAGAGTTCACATCTGCCCCTGTCAATGTCTCACAATTTAAAACCTAGTTCCTAAATCTCTGTCTTACCATTATATAATCTTCCATGTATACAACCTTCTTTTATGATTCTTGAACCAAGTGTTAGCTATGATTAAGTTATACTCTGTGCCAAATTCTACCAGGCGGCTTCCTCTTTCATTTCTTAACCCCAATCCATATTCACCTACTATGTTTCCTTCTCTCCTTTTTCCTACTCTCGAATTCCAGTCACCCATGACTATCAAATTTTCATCTCCCTTCACTACCTGGATAATTTATTTTATCTCATCATACATTTCATCAATTTCTTCATCATCTGCAAAGTGTCTTCATAGTGATGTAGAAGACAGGCAAATAACTGTGAATATGGAGAACCTTCATTTGGAAAAGTAAAGAAGGGGAAAAGAAGAAAAGAATGGGAAATCTGCAAAGGAAACAAAGGTTGACTACAGGAAAAATAAGACAGAAATTTTGTTGTACATCATGCAGTCATAGAAGCCACTAAAGGCAAGTACAGGTGAGTATATATGGTAATAGAAGCAGAATTTAAATAAATATGTTAAGTATCAGATTACTACCTAAAACATGAAACTACATAGAGAAATCTGTAAAATTTGTTTCTGGATTAATATTATTTAAAATACTGTCTCATACCTTGTACGTCTTGAAATAGTAACTGTCATCATAGGATGGCAATGTTATGTTTTTAATAATTTTGTGGTTCATGTCAATTTTCAAATACTCTGCTGGGCTTAGAGTAAGTTGTGCTCCATTCCTGTCAACTATGAAACAATTACTGGAATTAGGTTATAACATAATTTATTCACAGATACAGCACATGCACACACATTATACAATCAGCAATATTTAAGTGGTATTTGTAACTAACATATATTCTTTCCACTCTCTATCAGTGAACAAGAAATGTAAACAAAAATGACATTTATCTGGGAAAAAACTTGTAAAACAAATACTCAATGGCTATTTGAAAAACCTTTGTACTTTTCCAACAAGAATTTTGCTTCTTCTATTAAATTAGTGAAAATAGATTGAGTTTATTTCTCCTCTGCTCCTCCACTGGCATTTGCAGCATTCCTATCCCTGTTTTACATACATGAGCCACTGAGTAGAAGACTCCAACCTGGCAACATTTAGTACCACTTTTTCCCTAAATGGCAGTGACAGCTGCTGCTCTCTGTCCAGTGTACAGAAGTGTTTATGAGTGTACATTTTATGCAGCTGAAGGTGGGCCATGCAGCACATGCAAGAATTGACAGGTGTGTGCAGCTCAGAGTAGAGGTGCAGAGATGCCTCCAGCTTGTAAATTTACAGATGACAAAATCAGTCATGTGTTTTGTCCAATGTGGTTAGTGGTTAGCACACAGATGCAATGTTGATGGTAATGGCTAAAGCAGGTGAGGGGGTAGCCACTTTTCCAGGAAGCGATTAGTGCAGCTGATGTTTCCATGTGTACCACATGCTCAAACATGTCAAGGTTACATAAGCTATAAGACAGTCCAGTCAAAAATGAAAGTATGTGAACCCATAAAGTTAGAGGGTGAGGTAATACAGGAATGGAATGGTCTTGATGAAACAAAAAGGCAGAGACTATGTAGTAACCAATGGAGCAATGTGTATGGAAGTTATCATACCTGTACATCAAAGATGGACAAAAGGCTTAAAACTTAGGAAAAGTATGACTTTGTGTGGAAATGGAGCACAGATTTCTTTGACTGTCTACTTAAAAACCAATGAGATGTAGATCTCAATTTGTTCTTAGAATTACAGACTGTTATTTGTGTACAGATAACGTCAAAAATTTTTCTAAATTTTTGCAGTGCTTAGGAGTAATAATAATTTCTAGAATATTAAAATACAAACTCCTGATGCATCATGGAAATGTATTGAAAGAAGAAAAGTGGTTGAGGTGCTGTATCACAGAGTGCACATCAATCTTACCTGGCTGTCTAACAATTTGTCATGATGACAAAGAGTGACCACTACCTAATCTTACCAAAAATAGAGCCACATCACATTAATAAGCACCAGATAAGAACTGGTCACCTGACCTTTGAAATGATATAGTAAGATTACAGTTGCATGTTAACAGTAAGTTTACTTCGTTTGTTAATATTTTAGTAAGGAAGAAGCTGATTTCATTTTTTCACCGCTCATTTTAAAACTATTTCATACATAAAAATTCTAGATCCATCATCAGATGCAAAGTTAAAAAGCACCTTGATTTATATACAGTATTATCATGAACAGTATGATTAATTCAAATATGTAATAAAAATGTGTATCTGATGACAGATCATGAAAACTTTGCATTAGGGTGCCTTAGTGTAAGCAATGATGATTCAGCTGCAAGAGTTTCTGGAGGTGGAATGTATGTTTGCATGGTTTGATACACACCTAGTGTAGGTTAAAGAGATTATTTTCACTTTTTCCAAGGACTTAGGATTTTTGCCAGTGAGTTTTGGATTGTGATTGTGCACATTTAGGACTTAGACTTTTGTAGCAGGTTTTGGATGCCACTTATTTTATTGGCATTTTTAACTACATAAAGAATTAAGTTTGTTTGGTGATTATTCTTAAGAAACAAAGAAATGAGTGAATATCTGCTGACTGTTTTCAACAAATTCTTTCTGCTTATAATTAATGCTGTCTAGCTGTTTCAAATATATTTAAATAAAAATAAAGATGCACCACAAAAGAATTATCCAAATTGAATGCAAATTGATAAATGTTTGCAAACATTCTCACTTGGGGAGAGATTAGATGATCCTGCTGTCTAAGATACGGTTTGGCAAGCATGAACACAAGCAGAAGAATATTTTGCCGTATGTGGGTGGGCATTATCTTGGTGAAATATAAGCCCAGGATGGCTTGCCACGAATGGCAACAAAAGAGGACATTGAATATAGACCATTGTTCCTGGTTATTGGGTTGTATGGTGAGTGCCAGCCAGGTTGTTATCCCACCTCTGTCTGGAGTATCTCCAAACATATCTTTGGCTTGGTATCCCATCAAATGGAGTAGAATTGTCTTCATTGATGTATCCTGCTTTGAATTGAGTCTGATGACCAACAAAGATGAGTCTGGAGATGCCCTGGATGGTGGTGATGTACCAACCTGACTGTCACCCATCATAAAGCAGAACAACCAGGAGAAATGGTCTGCGGCGCCATTTCCTTTCATAGCAGTACCCATTTGGTTGTCAGCCATGGCATCTATACAGCAGAGCAGTATATTGACAATATTTTACTTGCCATTTTGTTGTCCTTCATAGAAGGTCATCCTAAGATTACATTTCAGCAAAATAATGCCCATCTGCACATGATGTGAGTTTCTACTGATTGTGATTGTGCTTTCCAAATCACACATTTGCCAGCAAGGTTATCAGATCTCTATCCAGTTAAGAATGTTTGCAATATTATGGGCAGTATCCTCCCACCAGCTCAGTATTTTTACCATCTAACGTGACAATTACACATAATTTGGCATGATATCCCTCAGGTGCATGTACAACAATGCTAAGCTGAATAACTACTTGCATAAGGGCCAGAGATGAACCAGCATGTTTTTGACTTGATCAATTTGCAAAGCACATTCTCTTGAACAAGTCAACCAATCTTTCTGAAATTGTAATCATTTTTTAATCTGTGCATGTACATCACATCCAGCAATTTCCATACCATTCAGATAACTGCTTTGTGGTGCCTCATTTTTTTTCCTAGAGTGTATGCACAGTCAGTTGAATCTGAAGACATTTTGTACAGTAGATATTAGTAAATGGGCAGCTCCTCTCCTGGGGCCCTGTCACATATAAAATGATCCAAGAATAACTGAAATCAGGTCTTAAGTATGAGACTGAAAGTTTGTGCAGTGCACTGCAGTGCCAAGTGTGGAAGGCCACTATGTTATGTTGTGGAACTGGGCTGAAAACATTGGGAAGCCAAAAGTTCACCATCTTGTCAAAATAGCAGTGGAGCAGTGGGTGGCTACCTGGTTGCAGTCAAATTTAACATGTAAAAATCATTGATTAAACATTCACTTTATTAATGATAAAACTACAACACTCTCAGCAATTACTGATTGTGGCAATGCCCCTCAAGATATGTGCTACATACAGCATGTGTGGAGGCCCTGAGGCAAGCAAGTAGCCTCCAATCTCTGGCAGTTTGCAGTGTTGTGCACCCAATTAAATGATGATGTCAGTGACTTAACGAGGGGTCATACAGTAGACTGTGCCACATGTGTACTAAACAGCTGCAGCATAACAGCTCAGGGCAGGATGTGCCAGAAGGTGCCAAATTGTGGAGGAAAATTCAGCAGTATTGCATGCCCTTACAAGCACAGGCAGACAGTGAGATTATGCCTGCACACACAAAAGTGGCAGAGCAGCTCTCACCCAGGTCTTGAATAGTAGTCCTCCAAGATAGGTGGCTGGCAGCAAATCGAAAAAGGCTTAGAAGTACCCACCAGCTGAATGGCACAAAATCCACAACATTGGACTCAGAACCAACAGTAGGCCTGCAGCTACATAAGGCCAAGTGTCATGATGGTGGCTTGTAGATTCATGTCAAATCCTGTACTGATGTACACCTACCCTTGAAGCTTGCAGTTGTCAGACTGCATGTATTTTTCTAAGATTGAAGGTTATTTCTACAGGTTTGGTGGATACTTGTGTTTCCAAGGTATTGATTCCCATTGTGTAAGCCCCAAAAGAACCCACATCTTGAACGTGAAGCAGTCAGCTTTACAATGCTGTAGTAGCTCTGCTTTTCTGCTGTGTCAACGAGATTACAATTCTGGTCCCTCAGTTGGTCTGACAATGTGGTAATTGCCTGGCACCATAGTGTCAGTTCTTGTTGTATTGGTAGGCAGCCCTTAATGTACCAGCATCTGGTTAGACCTGTGTGATCCACTTCCCTGGCCTCTTGTGTTAGTCATGGCAGCATCATCTCTTTCTTAATAAATGTCAAAATATAAAGGTGGTACTAGACACATCCTCTTTCTTCAGTACATCAGGTCTCCAGATCTTCGCTCATGGTAGCTCAACACATGTTCAACATAGATCCTACAAATGGATACTTGTGTAGAGCACAAGGTTCATGGGCTGCATACATAACCTAAATGGCACTCCTATGATTAGTCCACTGGCTTTTCTCCTTGTTAGATATGGTTCCCCTACTTGCTTTTTGGCACATCATTCAGAACTACATCTTTGCAATGACACATTTACCACATATGGTATTACCACACACAGTACATTGACAGGTGTTCCTCTTAGTTACCTCACTGTAATGCTAATCACAGACTGTATACTTCTTGTGTTTCCATACGGCTTGTGCTACTATGTCATGCAAACTGAATCTTAGGGGGCCTTGAGTGCACTTTAATTGGTTGGTTTATCACATGACAGTTTCCCCTATCTGCAACAATGTTTCCTCAAACCCCCATCATACTTCGATGTCAATTTTTGCATGACACCCCTTCCTACAACCAAGATGTATAGCATTACAAGTGTCATCACTTTTGTGAAATTCCTGATACTCAGGCACACACTCCTGAGAGGATTTAGCATTGCTGACCCAATTAATAGTCTTACAAGCATTTTTCCTTTTACTCTTTCTCCCTGGTCTGAAGTATTCAACTCAGCAGATGTCAAGACAAAATTTAATATATTTATTAATTTAACATCAAATCTTTTTGGGGGGGTGTTTCCAAAGAAAAGAGTCAGAGAAAATCAATGTAACCCTGCATTTAAGCCATGGATTACCCAGGGCATCAAAATTTCATGTAAAACAAAAAGAAAATTGTGTGCCTCAGCCAGACAGTCTGACAATACTGCAGTGATGGAGCAATATAAAGTGTACTCTAAGATATTAAGGAAGGTGATCCAGAAATCTAAAAGTATGTATCTAAAAAAGGAAATTGAGAAATCAAATAACAAAATGAAAACCATATGGAAATATGGTAAAAGCAAGACAGGGAAAAGCCTATCTGCCAAAGAAGTGATTAGCTTAAGAACTGGGAGCCTTTAGGTGGATGCTCCTGAAATGGTGGCTAATATCTTTAACAATCATTTCCTAACAGTCACCAACCAAATGGGATGCCAGGGTTCTGTAAAGAAAGCTACAAAATACTTGCAAAACACCTTAACTAACAAAATAGATGAGATGCATCTTCGAAAAACTACAGTGATAGAATTAGAAAATATAATTATGTCTTTAAAATGTAAAAATTCTGCTGGAGTGGACAACACTTCCAGAAACTTATTGAAATACTGTTGTAAAGAAGTAAGTACAGTCCTCTGCCACATTAGTAACACATCATTGGAAGAAGGTGTTTTTCCCGACAGGCTAAAATATGGGCATATATGACCAATTTATAAAAAGGCAAAGAAGACTGAGGCTACAAACTATCGGCCAATTTCATTAGTCTCAGTTTTCTCCAAGGTACTAGAGAAATTGATGCATAGCAGAATGGTTGAGCATCTTAGTGAATATAACATCATAAGCAGTAGCCAGTTTGGCTTTCGGAAAGGGGTATCAACCATGGATGCAATACATGCCTTTGTTGACAATGTTATGGAAGCCATAAACAATAATATGGTGATGGTTGGTATATTTTGTGACCTTTCAAAAGCTTTTGACAGTGTAAGTCACCATATTCTCTTGAGTAAAGCCAAGACCCTAGGAATGGCTTGAATCCTATCTGTGTGGTAGAAAGCAGAAAGTAATCATGGAAGGACTGCATGGTGGCCAGGTATCTTCAGAATGGGGCTCCATTACTGCAGGAGTACCTCAAGGCTCAGTATTGGGCCTACCGCTCTCTCTTTTATAAATGACTTAGCACTATGTACAGAATATGGGAAAATACTCATGTTCGCTGATTAATTTGTCAGTTAATAATCTCTCAGGGAATGTGTCAAATGAGGCTGCAAATAAAGCTTTTGCAGATTTGACAAACTGGTTTGAAACCAATGGCCTTACAGTCAACCTAAGAAAGACAAATTACATTCATTTCTCTTCTAACACAAATGTTACTAATGAAATTAACCTAAAAATGGGTAAGCATGAGATTTTGAAGGTTGAATCCTCCAAATTCTTGGGTCTGCATACAGATAGCAAAATGAAGTGGCATCACCATATTCCAGATCTGTGCAAAAGGCTAAGCTCAGCAACGTTTGCCTTAAGAATAATTTCAGACACTAGGGAAATGAGCACAACAAAAACTGCATATTTTGGCTATTTTCAGCAACTTATAGCCTATAGTATAATATTTTGGGGAAATCAACCAATAGCAAAAAAAGTGTTCCATGCACAGAAGCGAGCAATTGGAATTATGTGTGGAGTACATCCTAGGCACTCGTGCAGGGATCTGTTTAGAGCTCTACAAATCCTTACAACACCTGCCCAATATATTTTTTCCTGATGTGCTTTATTTCAAAAAATAGCAACTTATTCAAAAACAATAGCTCATCTTACAGTTATAAAACCCAAAGGAAACTGGATATCCATTTTGAGCTACAAACGAAAAGCGCGATCCAGAAGGGGTTTTACACAATAGCACCAAGATTTTTAATGCCCTCCCACTGCACATTAAAGAACTGGTTGGAAACATGCCAAAGTTTAAAGAAAATCTGAAGCAGTTCCTTTTATATGAATCTTGTTACAGTATTGACGAATTTCTTAGCAAAAATGCATAGAATCTCTTGTTGTGCTTAAACCTTACTGTGTGACCTCTACAATTGATTAATCATACTCTGTAAGTACAGTTTAACTTAATACAATACCCAAACTCATGTATGTCTATTTATGATGCCTTTATAACTTAAGAACAATAACCAAATTTATGTAGGACTGTATATTCTTTTAGATGTCCTGTATCTTAACTAATATGTAAGGGTATATGCTAAACTTCACAGTTTCTTCTATCTAATGATAACATCAATTTGGCTGTGCACAAAACAATAATCTGTAAAAAAACCTTGACTCATTCTGTAGCCAGGGTATGTTCCTATATGGATCTATGGAACATGAAATAAATAAAAACTCCCCCCCCCCCCCCCCCCCACATGAAAATACCTCTGACAACTGCCTGAATATTGAACTGTGGCACACAGTTATTATTGACATAAGTCCCAATATCAAGTCATCAGCTTTGAACATGCAATAAAATGTCCCTGCATGTATGTTAATATCTGTGCACTAATACTAACAAAGAGACAGGGCGGCTGGCCTGTAGTTACCTAAGCTCAGTACAGCCGATAGATACACAAAAAACAACCGAAAATTTACGTTCCTAGCTTTCGGAATAAATGTTCCTTCATCAGAGAGGAGAGAAGGGAAAGAAAGGGAAGAAGGGAAAGTGGATTTAGTTACTCACAACCCTGGTTATGAAGCAACAGGGAAAGGAAAAAAGGGAGGGTAGCAAGGATGGAGGCATGGTTGTCAGAGGGAAGCCAAAGATATTCTACTGTAGGTACTGTGCCAGCTTCAAACCAAAGAGGATGCATACAGAAGTAAAGAGGTGTTGTTGTTGTTGTGGTCTTCAGTCCTGCGACTGGTTTGATGCAGCTCTCCATGCTACTCTGTCCTGTGCAAGCTTCTTCATCTCCCAGTACCTACTGCAACCTTCCTTCTGAATCTGCTTAGTGTATTCATCTCTTGGTCTCCCTCTACGATTTTTACCCTCCACGCTGCCCTCCAATGCTAAATTTATGATCCCTCGATGCCTCAGGACATGTCCTACCAACCAATCCCTTCTTCTAGTCAAGTTGTGCCACAAACTTCTCTTCTCCCCAATCCCATTCAATACCTCCTCATTACTTACGTGATCTATCCACCTTATCTTCAGCATTCTTCTGTAACACCACATTTCAAAAGCTTCTATTCTCTTCTTGTCCAAACTATTTATCGTCCATGTTTCACTTCCATACATGGTTACACTCCATACAAATACTTTCAGAAAAGACTTCCTGATACATAAATCTATACTCAATGTTAGCAAATTTCTCTTCTTCAGAAACGCTTTCCTTGCCATTGCCAGTCTACATTTTATATCCTCTCTACTTTGACCATCATCAGTTATTTTGCTCCCCCAATAGCAAAACTCCTTTACTACTTTAAGTGTCTCATTTCCTAATCTAATTCCCTCAGCATCACCCGATTTAATTTGACTTCATTCCGTTATCCTCGTTTTGCTTTTGTTGATGTTCATCTTATATACTCCTCTCAAGACACTGTCCATTCCATTCAACTGCTCTTCCAAGTAAAGAGGTATATAGTATAAAGATGTAGGATGAAAAGATGCATGAATGGCTTTAATCTTTAGCCATTCATGCATCTTTTCATCCTACATCTTTATACTATATACCTCTTTACTTCTGTATGCATCCTCTTTGGTTTGAAGCTGGCACAGTACCTACAGTAGAATATCTTTGGCTTCCCTTTGACAACCATGCCTCCATCCTTGCTACCCTCCCTTTTTTCCTTTCCCTGTTGCCTCATAACCTGGGTTGTGAGTAACTAAATCAACTTTCCCTTCTTCCCTTTCTTTTCCCTCTCTCCTCCCTGATGAAGGAACATTTATTCTGAAAGCTAGGAACGTAAATTTTTGGTTGTTTTTTGTGTATCTATCGGCTGTACTGAGCTGAGGTAAGTACTGGCCAGCCCCCTTATCTCTTTGTTAGTATTTGTTTCACATCTTTATATGAGATTTTCCATTAATTATTTATATCTGTGCACTGTCTGCCAACAGGGATACACTAGTAGGCTGGTGACTTTTGTACAGCACAGGAAGGAGTTGATTTTGAATGATATTGTTTCTCTCAAGTCTTTTATTTTATTTTATTTTTTTGATGATAATTACATCAGAAACTATCTTTATTGCTATATTTGTAAATTAATTCTAAAATAATACCTTGTAAAAATAAATGTCAGGTTGCAGACTCGCTGAATATGTCTGTATAATATGACTGTTTTTCAAGTGTTAGTGTGCAATCTTTGTTCTTATTCACCTGGAATGTGAGTTATGCTTTGGTGTGAGCCAGTTGTTAAGTAGTACTAGTGGTAGTAGTAGTGCTAGTGAGTTGGCAGGACTCTGTCATCTTGAAAGTGCATTATGAACACATGTTAAAAAGAATATACACTATAATCCTGCAAAAACTTACTATTTACTAGTGCATAAAATTTAAAAACCTGAGGACCTTTACTGAAATCACCACAGAAAGAAATCTTTGACTTAGACTTCTGTGTCACAACCATCAATAAGAAAAATCTCTAATACTCTTTGTGAGAAAAGCTAATTGACTAAATACCTGACCTTCACTCTCTTATGTTCATCCTCTACACAGTTGAACATATATTTGCTTGTAATGAAGTCACATTTTATGTATAGTTTGGAAAAATTACTATCAATAATAATTTCTGCACAGTATTTTTATTGCTGTAATGGGAGTAGAGAGGTTATAAATTCGAGCACTTGCTCTAACCCAGAGATGAAGATTCCCATGTCTCACATACCCATGATCTTGCCTTGATCACCCATACACTGATATCACATGACTTATCCATCATGGAATTCACTTACATGTTGAACATGTGTACATGCTGTGATGACATTCAATTTTTGTGACACTCTAAACTACACCATTCACCATGTTGTGGCAACAGTGGCATCACTTTCTAACACAACGTCAGTCATTAATGTAAATGGTCATGAGTGTATTAACTTTCTACCTGTGTATGGTTTCATCCTCATTGTGCTTTTCCTTTCCATATTTCTATTAAGTTAAATCCTTGGATGTCCCTCAACAACAGCTTTCATCTATGGAAGGGATCCCCAAACTATTTTGGACAAGTGGCCCCTTTTCCAAAATGAGCTATTACCTCAGACCCCCTTGGCCAAATTACCTACTTTTAAGATCAACCCTCTTATTCATAATGGTCCGCTAACTTAAAACAGCTGCTACAGAGTGTTATTTTTTATGCTGAGTTAGGTCAATAGAAGAAGACAGAGTGAGAATTAGCAATGCTTTAAGTTAACAGACTATTATGAATAAGGGGGCCTATTTTTAGTTTTTTCCTATTGATACAAAATACCTAGATGCTAAGGTACCAACTGGAAAACTTTGCACTTGGTTAAGTGAGTAAAGTTGACTTCATTCTCTCATCAAAATTTAACTAAATAAAAAGACATACAATTCAGTAAACATCAAATTTAATTTATAATAATTATTACAAATTAAGTACTTAAAGAATATTAAGTAGGTAGGAAATTCTATTTAAAAAAGTATTAATTCACAAAGAGAAAATAAAACATTCAGTGTGTTGGATGAACCTGGTGACTAACACAACATAAACAGTACAGTACCTACCTATCTTGAAAGTTTTAAATAAGAACTTGTGTGAATTTAATAGGGGTCGATTTTTAGACCTTGTCGACCCCCAAAATCAGTTTCGTTTATGTCGACCCCTAGGTAATCGATATCGACCCCAAGGGGTTGATATCAACCACTTTGGGAATCCCTGATCTATGACATATTGATTGTTGTAGGTCATTAATGGTGTTTTATAACAATTTGTTGGCAAGTCTCCTCTGAACCTTGCATCCCTTTTCATCAATTGTTTAGAGTTACTTCTGTTCCACATCATCATCATATCTTTCGTTTGTCTTACTTTCTATTTTCAGATTTTCCAAATCTCCCAACAAAGGAACATCTAAAATTTCTGAAAGCTAAGGATTCGGTTATGTTATTTCTAGATTATTCATTCATAATTACACCCACATTTTATGTTTTATGTAATGACCTTATTTAATGTGCAGAATCAAACAATGGAAAATCCTGGATGGAATTATGACAATATTTTAAAAAGATAAATTGCTACTCACTATACAGCAGAGTGTTGAGTCACAGACAGGCACAGTAAAAAGACTATTAACACATAAGATATTTTCCAGAAGGTCTTCTCTGAAATAAACAACATACATACACAGACTCACACAAATGCAGCTCACACACACATGCCCACTGTCTCTGGATGGTGAGGCCAGACTCTGCTCAACTGTGTATGATGAGAGAAGCAGTCTGGGTGGTAAGGGAAAGGAGGAGGTTGGGGCAGGGAGTGGGAGGGAGACCAGGTTACATGTGGGGGACAGTAAAGTGCTGCTTGTGGGAGCATGCAGGGATGAGGGGGACAGAGGGCAGGGCAAATAGGTGCATTCAAGGTGTTGGACAGAAGGCAGGGAGGCAGCAGAAAAGGAGAAAATTAAAAAGACATTGGGTGTGCTTGTGGAATAGACAGCTTTAGAGTGGGAAAAGGGAAGGAGTAGGTTGATGACAGACAGTGACTAATGAAGGTTGAGGTGAGCAGGGTTATGGGAACATAGGATAAAATGCAGGAAGAGTTCCCTCCTGTGCGATTCAGAGAAGATAGTTTTGGTAGGAAGTATTCAGGTGGACAGGCTGAGAAGCAGTCATTAAAATCATAAACATTGTGATGGGCAGCACGCTCAGCATCTGGATGGTCCAGCTGTTTCTTGGCCACAGTTTGTTGGTGGCCACTCAATGGGATTAACAGATTGTTGTAAATAGTCTTCACAGGTTTACCGCTGGATCACATTGTGCAAATTCCACAATATTTCCTCAGAGCAACTCTCCGACAACTTCAGGTGGTTCAACATTGCTGGTGGCTAGGTGGAATTTGCACAACATGATCTGGCAGCAAAACTGAAAAGATTACTTACAGCATATTCACTGGTAAAGCTTGAAGAGTCACATCAGACAGATTGTTGTTTGTCATACCCATGTATAATAAAGCACAGTAGTTTCAGCTTAGGTTGATACCACATGACAGGAGTCTCAATTAGCCTGCCTTCAACGGATGCCTTCAATTAGATAGGTGATGCTTGTGATTGGACTGGGGTAGGTGGTGGCAGGAGGCTGTATGGAACAGGTCTTGCATCTAGGTCTGTTACAGAGATATGAGCCATGATGCAAGCCATAGGGAGCAGTGGTTGTGTAGGAATGGACAGAAATATTGCATAGGTTAGATGGGTGGTGGAATACCAATATGGGATGGGTGGGGAAGAAGTGCTATATTTGAATCTCTTGAGCTTTAGTCAAATTTCATATTAATTTTCTATAATTTGGAATACATTATTTTGGCTATGCACATGTATGTTAAGTAGAATTCACATCAGACTCACTTCATTTACCACAGAGAACTTAATTTATCAGCCCTGGTCCAATCTGCATTAGTTTCATTTAAAAAACAAAAGTATGTCAGTTTCTTATCATTTTGAGCAGCAGAATAGAAAATTGATTGCAGTAACTATCAAGAACCACAACAAAACCGTATTTCAAAAGGTGGTTTGCTGAATGACATTATTAATTTTGACAGACATGATTCAGATCACTCCTTACTAAGACACTTTATACAGAACTTTAAAGAAAGTGAATTTGATGCCAAAGTTTCAAATTCTTATTCTGAACTCAGCGAATGAATGGGAAAACAGAGTTTAGGGAACAGTCTTGTAGCTTCGATAAAATATTTTTGTGCAAACATTATTCTGTGTTTTTTTTTTAAAAATGACAGACCTAAAATTTTCCAAATTTATTACAAAAAATTCTGCTGCCACAATCATATTTGAAATTACATATAAAATGTACATTACATTTGGACCATATTGGCAAATATACTAAATAGTGAAACATTCAAAATATCTCTAAATTGAAGAGAATGAGGGCAGTTCATCTAATGTGGAAAACATAGCGGATGCAATTATCACTTTACCCAAAAATCATTGTTGTTCACAGTACTATTGTAGCAGTATATTAAAGTTCAGGGAACATCTTTCTTTTTAAGACAACCTTGATATCTTAAATAAGCTACCCAGCTCCAAAATAACCAGAAAGAGTGTTACACAAAAAAGGAAGAAAAACAAAAGTGTGAAGATACAAAAATAAATATTAGAGCATTAGTTATCTTCAATAAATTTAATAATTGTACTTCCTAGAAAGGTATAAACTGCGTAAACATGGACTTTTTCAGTGTTCGTACTGTACCTATATTGATCCTAGCATCTGCAGCTTCCAGAATGAGAAAAATATCAGATGGAAACTCTTGATACATGTGTTTAATTGACAGATTTCCTGCAACTGTTCCTGCCTGTAATAAAAGAAAGAAAGAAAAAACCTTTACAGCTACTAACTGGAATGTGAGGTCAAAGAGAAATAAATCATATTATAAAAGTGTTTTAAAAACTTAATTGTGTCTTAACCTCAGTACCAGTGCTAAGTGCAATGTATTCTTACATTTCTAACTGAAACATTTGCCACCAAGTCTATGTGGTCTGCAAGCATTTTGGTGTAACTGAAATTTTTGTCTGATTTTGAAACATCATAAAATAGCTCCATAATTTCAGTTAGAGTCATATTTCCACCAATTGTTATCTCTGAATCAATGGTAAATTTCTTGAGTTCCACAACATCACTAACGTCAATGAATATCTCAATGTCAGGTTTTCTTCGATACACACCTGCAATCAGCAATAAAGAACATACAAACTAGTATATTTTAAAAAAACTTGGATAGTAAAATAAATATTAAAATAACAACAGACTATTGGGAATGAATGAGGGAATAAATACGTTCAGAACAAAAATAAATAAAGAATGATAACTACTTTACAAGAGAATAGACACAGCTGCTTATCAGCAGCCTCAAACAAAAATGCCTTCTTTGGGTTGCCAGACTCATCAATTTGGAATAACAGTTTACAGATATTCCAAATGAATTATTCTTCTTGAAAATCAAAGTTTAACTAGGAAAAAGCAGCAACTAAGACATCTAATCATGAAAGCCTTCATTGTTTGACTAGAACAAGACTGTCATTCTCTGTCTTTCTCCTTCTCTCTTTCCACATGTGTTGTTTTGTTGTGGTGCTTGCGGGCTTTCTAAAAAAATTAAATGGTGGTGTGGTGGCCCTCAACTATGGTACTCTCAGACTCAGAGTTGAAATATTAAAAATTTTGGCTGATTTCGTTGTCTAGGGACTGGGATACATAGTTGTCACGTTACAAGCCAAATACTGCTAAGTCTACAGTATACAATATGAATGTACACATGAATCAAATGGTTAAAGGTTCCTATCACTCAGCAATTGCAAGTTTTGAATGTTATATAGAAATTTATAAATGAAAGATTGATTAAATAAATTCTGCAGTTAACTATTTTAATGACTTTAAATGATGGGTGCAATAGCAGAAGTACCTTTAAGAATGCTGTTTATTACTGTAAAACACTTATTGGTGTCAATGGTCCAGCAATTAAATGAAATATAAGTTGAATAACAGAGAAACAATAGATTCCTACTTCACGTAATTAGTTATGGGCAACAATATAGCTCGTGAGATATTCACTACTAAATGCATAATAGGTCTTCACTGCAGAAGCCACAGAAATCTCACAAGTGCACAATTTGGCACTACAAAATATTTCTATCTCGTGCCACTGTGTGCAACCTGCTCCAGTCTCCATGGCTTTCCCGCAACTGTGTGTCTGTCGTGCCGTACCATCCAGGACTCTACGAGGTGACATATTAACTTTCTGGCTTGCCAGAATGTTCAGAAGTAGCGCCCTTCAGTTCATACAAGTACATACAAAACCAATTTCAAAGAACAGAATTTAATGATTAAAATGCCAGTCCAATAGTGCTTACAAATTCTTTTTGTAGTGGTGTGGGAACAGCATGAATTTCAAAATAAACTTAAACTAACACAAATTATCAATGAAGCGGCATATTAATTCAATGCCTGCATTTCAATTATGCATAAACAAGCATGGATTTTGAAATAAACTTAAACTAATACAAATTATGAACAAAACAGCATATTAATAAATGCCTAAATTTCAGTTATGCATAAATAATTTTTTGCACAAGAAATAAAATTTTTATATGTACTTTCACTTATGCATGATTTGTAAGCACTCCTTGTGCCACTCACTCAGCACTAAGGCGCCTTCTTGCACTAATTTTTTCCGTCGCATTACACTCGCTCACACTGATTTTCGTGTGAAGTATTCATCAACTGACACCAGACTTTTGACCAAGTGCCTCACAGAAATTGTGCCTGCCTCTGAATTCTAAGTTCCACCATTTATCATAACAAATCTGTCTACAACAAAAACCAAAAGTAGAAACCCCTCAACAAACCGTTTCCCAAAACCAACAAGAATCCTTGCTAAAGATTCCCTCCAGAGGAAAACGGTACTTTTGGAACAAACTAACAAGGCAAATGACTAAATCACAGTAATCTCAAACTCCCACAAGCTCTATTTAATTGACTTTAATAAATGCTTCCTACCTCCACACACCAAAAAATACATGCACATACAATTACAATTTTAATACCCTTCAAATATACCCCTACGTTCTTTGCCACACACTTATACAAAGCATAAATCAATACATATTTTACTTAAATCCATGCGGTCATTTACCTCCATGCACCCTCAGTGCCTAAACTTCCTGCTCTTGCATACGTACAGTGCTACAATAACTAACAAATTACTAATGAATCCTCAAGTAAAACATATAAAATTATCCCTCCTAAATTACTTCCACTAATTACAAATTAGAACAATGTTTTAGTTGTCCCCTTTCTCTATACACTCTTGACTGCATCAATCACTTCCTTAATTTTGTTATGCATATCGACTTCCTCACTCCAACCCTCAATAATTATGGTATGAGCAATGTGATTTTCACCTGTTAAAAGCCGTTTAAATTTTACTTGCCTTTTTTCATTCTGAAATTCAAATTCTAGGCATTTCCCTACACAATCAAGTGAAGTATTGTATTTGCACAGGACGTCGGTTACTAAAATTACCTCCTTTACTAGACCACTCACTGCAAAACATTTTAGCTTGAGTTTATTTTCTCCATGTTTAAATTCTAAGAGTATTTGTTGTCTTATTGGCTTACTCCTACCACCAACTGACATTTAAATCTGAACGCCAGTGACTGGGAAGATTTTTGATCATGTTCATAAAACTTTCTGACACAGCTAACACATTGCTACCTGAATCTAGAAGTGCATCTACCATTTCTTTGCCTACTTTAATTTCAGTAATTGGCTGTACATTTAGCATTTCCTTTTCTTCTAAATATTTCTCCCTTAGTAAACCATTTTCTTCATCTCGTCCGTTCTCTTCCAATTCTAGTGTACACACACCCTGTTCTATCCATCCCTCAATCTCATGTTCACCCCAAAATAAGTCATTAAATATTTCCTTCACCCCAAATTCATTCCTTCCCTTTTCTAAACCTCAAGCAATTTTAAACTTATCTCATTTCCACATATGCAGCAGTAATGACCATAACGTTCTACCATACCAATGCCAATCAGTCACATTAAAATCACACTCCTCCATCATACACCAATTCATACGAACGTCATTACACAAACTACCTCCATCCACACTATTTACTTCAGCCCTCTCTAAATTTTCTGTTAGTTCTTCCACACATTTTGGCAATTCACTACCCACAGCATGCACTACTTTACTGTTTTTCTCCTCCAAAATATCGACACTTGCCGCTTCAACAAAATTACACGTCAATTCACTGTTACACACTTTATCTTCCTGAAATAATACATTGATGCCTAAGCCATCATCAGCATAAATATTCATCTCAGCAACCTTATATGCTGATAGACCGTTTAAATCACTACATAAATTCACATCAGAAACCATACTTTTCTCCATCGACAAATTAACTATACATGAATTGTACACAAGTTTATACTCCGCTGCTACTTTACACAAATTGCCGCTACCTTGTCATACCATTTTGGGGCTTCCAGATTTGCTACATTCCGCTGTGATCAGACAAAAATCACCACACACTGCCATTTATACACACTTTTCACCCAGATAAACCCCCAATCCTGCTTTACATACATTCTCAGATTCATACTCTGACAAATATTTTAGATCCACAAATTCATCAATTAAGTTCCATTACACCTTCAGAATTAAGTCAAATAATGCTGAGGGAATTAGATTAGGAAATGAGACACTTAAAGTAGTAAAGGAGTTTTGCTATTGGGGGAGCAAAATAACTGATGATGGTCGAAGTAGATAGGATATAAAACGTAGACTGGCAATGGCAAGGAAAGCGTTTCTGAAGCAGAGAAATTTGCTAACATCGAGTATAGATTTAAGTGTCAGGAAGTCTTTTCTGAAAATATTTGTATGGAGTGTAGCCATGTATGGAAGTGAAATATGGACTATAAATAGTTTGGACAAGAAGAGAATAGAAGCTTTCGAAATGTGGTGCTACACAAGAATGCTGAAGATTAGATGGGTAGATCACATAACTAATGAGAAAGTATTGAATAGGATTGGGGAGAAGACATGTTTGTGGCACAACTTGACCAGAAGAAGGGATCGGTTGGTAGGACATGTTCTGAGGCATCAAGGGATCACCAATTTAGTATTGGAGGGCAGCGTGGAGGGTAAAAATCGTAGAGGGAGACCAAGAGATGAATACACCAAGCAGATTCAGAAGCATGTACGTTGCAGTAGGTACTGGGAGATGAAGAAGCTTGCACAGTATAGAGTAGCATGGAGAGCTGCATCAATCCAGTCTCAGGACTGAAGACCACAACAACAACAACATCACAAGAATGTTCGTTTACTGTAGATTTCTCTGTGTTTCACATGTTTTTATTGATTGTTTTTTGTTGCATTATTTCACTGATGCTCCATGAATTTCTAGGCTCACTCAGTGTTTCCCCAGTAACTTCATTTTCTGTAGGCAGCATTTGTTTGTTATGTATTTTTCCACTGTGTATTGCAGTAGAGGCTAATTGGGATGTGTGCTTTTCTAAAGTACAAAATACGTCATTTGTCATTGGTTCATCGAGTGTCTCTGCATTGTATTCCTTTTCTGAGGCCATGAAATGCTTATTTGTTTATTTTTGCTGGATATTTCTGGGTAATAAGCAGATTTTGATTGGTCTTTTCTTAACCTATAATTTTTAGCATATTGTATTTTATAGAGTTTTTCTTTTATTTTGGCAGTGTCTTTTGTAAGATTGATCACTAGTTTTAATATTGTTCCCACTGATTTACTTAAATTTACACACTGTACCATATTTTTTGCCTCAAGAATACGATTTAATGTTTGTGTTTGTTTGGCTGGCTTGCAGGATAGCTTCTGTGAAATGATCAATTTATCTCTATTTGCATATTTATAATGTGGTTTGGAATCATCGCATACCTCTGCAATTTTGATTTTGCCTTGTCCATTTGAGCACTGTGTAGCTTGTAGATCCATTGTAGGCAGTACTTTTGTTGTTTTGATCTGTAGTGTGAGCTGACATGTTTCACAACAGAACATGATTCTATGTTTTGAACTTTTCACAATGCGAACTTTGCTGCTACTTAGGCCAACATAATCACTGTGAAATTGTTTTTGACACCACAGTAATGCAAGTAAATGAATTTTGCAACTTGCTTGCTACAACAAAGGATAAAAAAGAACTGTAATGGATGTTGGAAGAACCCCAGTAACAGAATATCCAGAAAAAGAAGAATTACAAGGAATGAAGAAGCATCCAAAGGTAATAGTAATTTATTAATGAACAACCACCTTAATATACAAATAAAAAATATATTCACCAGATCATTTATTTGGAGCACATTATGCTATGGACTCTGGCGAAGAAAGAATAGAAAAAAGTTAGAGGACACAGAGACAATTTGATACCTTTGGTGGTGCTTTTCATTGTTTGCATTGCACTTCCTATAAATAAATTAAATACACACCTAGAGAGAGGATGGCATGCTGTTCTAGCCTCTTTCTTAGTGCCAGTGACCATTGAAATCCTTTTAAAACAAGCAGAATATCTGAATATGGCATTTGTTGCAGCTTTTATATGGTGAAGAGCCATAAAAACATCCTGGACTGAAGGAAAACCCAATGAAAAAATACTAAGAAAATTAAAAAGGAAAGGATTTACATGATGTGTAGCAGGAAAACTAAATTAATTGGACACACAATTTGATATTGCAAGTTAATAAAAACACCTCAGAAGAAAAAATCCTGGGAAAAAACAAGACGCAGCCCCAGAACATCTATATTACAAACTGTTATCAATAGAATAAATTGCAGCAATAGCAGCCAAACGGTACAGATGACAAGGAATGGAAGAGGATGGCTACACGAACAAGGTAGTGCCTTTAGTGTCTTATCATGTCAGAATTGTTATGAGAATAAACTTAAGTCCTTATAATGTTTTCTACACAGAGGAATGTCATCACAGAGTAAGAAGATTCAGAACTGGCAGTACCACCTTCTGCACTGTTAAAGTCCATTTAAAAGATGCAGAACATTTGAATATTGTGTTTATTGCAGCTTTTGTTTCTACTAATGCCAATAGGTACCAATGTGTAGTTAAGTAAAAAGTTCAACAGTATTCCTTTGCTGCTTGAATTTTCTATGGCACAAACTATTTTTGTAACAAATATGTAGGCCAAATAATTACTCCCTGTATATTTGTTGTTAAAATATTTTGTGTCTAAAAGCTAACATTCTTCATTGTTCCTGCAACTAACTCATACAAAAAGTGTCTGATGGAACTACATTTTTTGGACATTAAATAAAAATAAAAGACACAAATGATAACACAGAAGTATAGAAATGTCTCTAGATGTAGATATCAAAAAGCATAAAATTTTCCAGTGACACACAACAGTTATCCCAAACATTACACCACAAATGGAAGCCACTAGAATGAATTAGACTAAAGGCTGAGCATTAACAAAAGATTTTATTATAATTTAGCACCAAGATCATATTGTGCAAGTAACACTAATAATAAAATAACAGAAGGTGTAAATATAACAAGACACCTTATATTTTAAGTTTTCAGTCATCAATAGGCATATAAATAAAACTGAAAAAGTTGCTCAGTTCTGGACAATGTCCTACTTCAGAGCTTACTAAGGAATACATGCAAATGGTACAGCTACCTTGTCCTGGCCTCTAGTCACCAGGGGTGATTTGGCAAAACATTGCTTCGTAGATAGTTCAGGAAAAGGACATTATCTGAAAGAAGCTTAACAATGCTTTCAGTCTTATTTATGTGCTTGTAATGTAAGAGTCTGTGATGTAAAAGCTTTAGATTTCTTATATGAGTATACAATTCACAGACCTTAAGGAATTATTCAATACAGTTTATTGAGTATTATGTTATCACACATTATGATTGTGCTTATTCCTTTCACATTCATGATCAATTATCTAATCCAGTTGGAATGAATGACTGTCCTCTGTGCAACATAGCTGAGATGTCATTTGCAAGAATATGAAACTGGATAATTTACTCAAGTAAATGCTCTTTTTGTATGAGACATGGAAATGAATAGAAAGTTCTGTAAATATACTGTGTAAAACTTAGACCAATTATAAAACTGTAAGTAGACCAGTCATTAATAAACCTTAACATGGTTCACAAAGTAATGAAATAATGTAACTTTAGCATTCAAACTTAGGTATGTCAGTTCCTTATTGTAAAAATTACAGTTAAATTTAATTTTTTGAGAATATGAAGTTTCTCAATATAACTTTACAGAAGTATTTTCTAATAATGGATTTGTTACATTTTTGTACAAGGGTCAATGCAAGGCCAAGCATGTAAGCTGCTGTTAAGTAGTTCTTCAGTTAGTATGGTCATTAAAGTGAGAAACAAGAAATGTATTAATTATTATGTGTTTGAAGATTGAGTCAATACATAATTATGTGAGCTAAAAATCAGTACTCCATTCTGTAGTTTCAAAATAAGACCTGGAAGTCTCACTAAAAATAGACATCAAGCAAATTTGATTCAGTAGGTATTATTTGAAACTCATTATATTCCATGCCATAACAGAAAGTGTGTAATTTGATCAATTAATCTTCAGCATGGCTGCAGTTATATAATACACAGTAGATGGAAAGATTTTATATCTGACTTCAACTGAAAGATGTGATTAAAAACTATCAAACTTTCTTATTTCCTGCAGGAGGCTTTATTTGGTGGTGGCAGATATTCATCTGCATTTATGAATTTTTTTCAACTGGCATTAAGTGTCAGACATGGGCAGTTAGTGTGAAAGTGACAAAATAACTAAAATAAGTTCGTGTCTGATATATTGCAGTAGTGAGAGGCATTGTTGCTGGCATGCAGCCAGCCATGCTAAACAAGACTCTGAATATATCTTCTATACAGCCAACATACCTTGGCTGTGGCACCCACTACAGTTTGATGGCAGCTTGCCCCTACCTCTCAACTCAGCTGTCCCCTACCACTCAGCTCACTGAAACCCCAGTCACAAAGTTATTTTAAAGGGAATTTGCTCACCACATTCCAGTAATTTGAAAAATAATGTAACAAACAGAGCAGCATTATTGCATCAAATTTTGCCAAAAGCTTGGAGATAGCAAGTGGAAAACATTCAGAAAATTCAGCAAGCTTTTATGGCAATGCCAGATGCAACTCGTGCATAAAGGAATGGTGAAGCCACTTCAAAAATGGATGAATGTTAGTGGACAGCTAACTGCATTCAGGCTCACATTCAGGCTCACCCTCAACAATTGATATACAAATATCACTGACCAAGTGAGGACTTTGGTCAAAGCAGAGTGTTATTTCATAGTACTTGCAAATGAGGAAGGGGTAAGAAATGGATGAGAAAATTCAATTCTGACTGTTGATTTGTTCACGAGGAGAATGCCTACAAAATTCATATAAAAACTGCTCACAAAATTTGGGAAGAAATGCCATCCAGAAACTGCATGACATGTTGGACAATGCAAACTGTAACTGAAACTTTTTTGATGCTGTGATCGAAGGGGACGAGACATTAGTTTATGGTTCAGTTATCACAGTGAACATATTTTACAGTAAAAGCACAGCAGATCTGCAGCAATGTCAATGTCATGTTGACTGTTTTCTTCAAATTTCATGGGATGATGCATCATGATCATGAGTCACAAGGCCAAAGCATTACAAAGGAATACCAACTGGAGGTCCTTTATCACCCTTGTGATGTTGTGCAGTTCAAATAACTGGATCTGTGGATAGCAAAATTTTGGTAACTGTCATGATACTGCATCCGTCCATTCAACACATATTCAAATTTTCCTCACCAATACAACTTTCCTGCAGTTAGGCAGCCTATTCCCCTTCAATGGTTCTGTATGACTTTTGGCTGTTTCCCAAGTTAAAAATGGCACTGAAAGAACACAGTTTGAGTCAAGAAAAGGCATAATTCAGAAAGCAAAGTCCTAACTGATCACTGTTGCAAAGAACACATTCCAGAAGTGTTTCTAAAAATGACAGGAGAAATGTGTGCATTGTATAGGAACTACACTGCAGGGGATTATAGTGCTCTACCTCCAAATTAATAAATGTATTTTTGCCAACCAAAGGTCCAATACTCTTGCAACAGACCTTGTGTATTGTGAGTTGATGTGAAATTTTTGGGAATACATCTTTGTGATGATCTCAAATGGAATACACATATTCAGTCTCTGACAGGTAAAATTTCATCTATTTGCTATATGCTGAGGATACTGAACTTGACCAGTAATAGGGAAACAGTACTGCAGGTATATCATGCACATATTCAATCTGCAAGCACATATGGAATCATATTCCAGGGAAATTCACCAAGTAGCCAAACTACAATTAAAAGATAAAAATGAGCTGATAGAATCATCTGCAACAAGAAGAGGAAAATTTCACATCTTTCTCTTTCCCAAACATTAAGATCCCCAACCATCCACCCTTGTGTCTACATGAAGCAATAGTCTTTGTAATAGAATATTTAACAACATACAATGCTTATAAACAAAACAGCCCTGTACATAACCATGAAATAATAAATCACAATAATACTCACATCTCTTATGTCAGAAAAGTGTTAAACATAGTGCAACACTCTAACGTTCTGATGACTTAAAGTGTGAGTGTGGGTCTGAGTTACACTGATTTATTTCTCCAAACCACATTCCAATTCTTTATGAGATGAGTTACTTGGGATTTGCAACCACACTTCTCTACTGGATAGCTGGCTGCTGGAAACTATCTTGACTTCTTCTCTGTCAAATAATGCTAGGTACAGGAACTTTCAAGCCTCTTTCCAGTTATAAAATGAGTGGACATACAAAATTTCCTTTTCATCAGTTAACAATGTATTTGACTTTCATGCACAATATAATTCACACTTTTGACATACATATGTAACCTTTTCAAGTACCTTATACTGTCAAACATTAGAAACAAAATTAGTTACAGTTAAAAGAAAGTTGACTTGACTACCATGACTTCCTAAAAATGAATCAGAAAATACATCTTGACTCTACAAAGGCTGAGTCAACGGTCCATAATAGTACTTTTTCAACTGTTCTTGTTATAATTAACAATAGTCAATGACACAATAAGCACAGAGCAGCATGTAAACTCTATGGTTCTTTATTACACACTCACTAACACATCTATGGATTGTCCATAAGGTACTTGTTGGTGTCGTTCAGGCACAACGTCTACTTTCTTCCTGCAACTGATTTTAAACCTGCACACATAAACATGTGATGCACAGTAGGGAGGTTTCTACCATCCCTCACTCATATCTAGAATATTGTGTGTTCGAGATGGTACAAGTTTGATTGGTTCTAGAATTTACACAGAAATTCTCGAATCACTACAACACAGTTGCACATAGTTCACCCCCTATCTAGCATAAAAATAATGAGTAAAGAAAGCCTGTTCAAATAAAAAAAAAGTCAAAGCTATTTCTGATGAACCACAATTTCTACTTTGTTTATGGATTTGTCAGCGAGACAAGTGTAAAACAGTATCTTACTTCTAAGTAAAACTACTAGTCATAGCAAATATTACCTCTGTATGAGGAATATAATATGGCAAACAGATATAGTAAATGCAACCATACATATGTACTGTTGAACACTATTGTCTAGAGGAATCACTTGTGGGACATCAACTATGTATGTAGTAAATGTCACTAAGATTGAATGTGTAATCATGCTTAATTTCTGTTTTGTCTTTATGGAGAAATGTGTTCATATGATTGTTTTGTCTACTGTATTGTCTGTGGGAATAATTTGTGAGATATCAAATACAATAGTAGTAAATGTTAGTTATGTTGAATGTGAAATCATGGTAAATTTCTGTATTGCCGTTCTGTGAAAAAATTTTAATGTTTACCTCTGCATTATATTTTGACTTGTCCTATACATGTGCAAGATGCCACAGGGCCAAATAAAAATAAATAAGTAAATAAATACATACATTCCATGAAGGAGTTTCCATTACCATATTCCTAGTTATGGTAAAGAATTTTTAAGCCTTCTGTTACATCTTGAAGCTTGTAAGCCAGTGTACTATATAGTAATAGTATAGTACAGTAATATATGTGATAAATATCAATAAAATAATTTTGGACATCACATCAGAAAGACAAGTGTGCTTCTAGCAGCTGGGTGCTGCAAATAATAACTTATGAATGGGATTTCAGACAAAAGAGAAATGTAAGGAAAGATTTTTTTCTACTAACCATGTGCTGTGTTACCTGCTACCAGCATATATTTTTTATCAGACTTTGTACCAAGAACATGGAAAATATCATCAATATGTCCAACTTTAAACCACTCTGCATGTTGTGTTTCCAAATGTAGTGTTGAGAGCACTTTCTGTTGATCACATTTGTCACTACCATTGGCACAGTTTTCATTACATGGTTTCCCACTTCTTCCACAAATATTTGGTATTATAGCCTGAAACAAATATAGTCTTTACCTTTAACTATTCTAAAAATGCAGATACAGCACTCAGGTAATTAGTTTGCTATATTCCACTGTGTATTTTAAAATATTTAAAAGTATGCAGTTATTATCTCAAAATTTCACTATCAAATTAAATATATAAGGGGTGATCAAAAATTTTTCATTTGAAAGCATGGCTATGGCATATATGCAATCTAATACAACTTCAGTGCAGATATATCAGCACCAACATACAGGAAAGCAATTTGTGTGGCACTTTTACCTTTCATGCAGTAAACATGTAAAGACAGAGCATGGCAACTTTCTTACCAAATGCATCCAAACAGGATGGGGTGGTGCTGTTTGCTTTTCTTTTTTTTTTTTTTTCTTCAATGCTGAAGGACAGACACTGGTACATGTCCATCATAGATTGAAGAATGTTTATGGAGCAGCAAGTCGGTCAAAAACCACCAATGTGGAATGATACACCAAGTTCACAGTTGTTTGTGGCTCAACACAAGACACTAGTTGATCAGGGAGGCAAGCCTCATCTATGACCAAGAATTGGGAGACACTCAAGCACCCACCCTATTGTCCTTATCTCTCAATATGTGATTATCCTTCCTTCAGTTCCTTAAAAACAAGGCCTTGAAGGGTCAATGATTCCTGTCAGATGAGGGTGTGCAGCAAACAGTTACGGACTTCTTCAGACAGCGGGACACAGTGTACCGACATACAGATCTCTTCTACCTGGTGCCTCAGCCGTATGCTCACAGCTATTTTTCCAATTGGCATATTGACTCTGGACGGTACAGAATTTGAACAGTTTTTTGATTGGCGTTTATAGTTTTCTCCATAGCAGAGACTTTACTTAAGTGGGTCTGAGTGCAACTGATGTGCTACCAACAGGAAAGTGCAAGGTGGAATCCAAAAGTTTTGGGACTGGTGTTGCCATCTGGAAAGTAGGAGCAGTAGATCTTTGCACTGCTAGATGGCAAGAGCTGCATATCTGATGAGTCAGTGTGTGGAGTGGCATTCAGCTGGGAGAATATGTTCCATGTCCACAGTGATTTCTGTAATACTCTGTGTTTGGTGTGTGGCAATTTCATGATGGATCTGTGAACACAACAGCATGTGTGTATCAAATTCTGTGTGAATCTCGGGACAAGTGCTATGGAGACGTACAGTTATAACCCAGAGACAAAGCAACAGTTATCCAGTTGGAAGGGCCTGGGCTGTTCAAGACCCAAAAAAACAAGACAGGTGAAGAGAAAAGTGAAGAGCATGATCTTCGTTTCCTTTGATACTGAGGGAATTATGCACAAAGAATTTGTCCCACCTAATCAAACAGTGAATTCCACGTACTACTGTGACATTTTGCGACGGCTCTGTGAAAACGTGCAGCAACGACGGCCCAAACTTTGTCATCCAGGGAGCTGGTTGCTGCATCATGATAACACACCCTGTCACACATCCTTGCTCACTAGAAACTTTTTTGCAAAAAACAACATGGCGTTTGTACCCTACCCACTATACTTGCCAGATTTGGCACCATGCAACTTTGCACTATTCCCAAAACTGAAAATCAAGTTGAAGGGAAGTTGGTTCGACACTCTAGAGAGTATTCAAGAAGCACCACAGGCGGTGATAAACACCCTCAAAGAACAGGGCATCCAGAAAATGCTTGACCAGTGGCAGGAGTGCTGGGGCCATTGTGTACATGTGGATGGGAACTACCTCGAGGGTGATGGTGACCATTAGTCCAAAGGTAAGGTTTTCAATAGATAGCAGCACCAGCACCAAAAATTTTGGATAGCACATCGTATGTTTGTCAAAGTGTAGGAAGAGAATGATTGAGTCACAGGAATCTTATAAAACATATATTGCTCATTAATGAACTATGAAAAATGATATGCAGCCCTAAAAGTAGAATGCTGGACATTGAAATTGCAACACAATGATGATGGCATGCAACAAACGTCAAACTGACATGAAATGTAGTTTAGGATTTCAGTGCAAAAGCATAAGGTAAATAGCAGTAACCAGATCTATGTTCTGTATATAAGGAAAGAGCACACAATGGGTTTTTTGTTCAGGATTTTAATATAGGATGCTTATAGCGAGATTGAGTTCTAGTTTGTCTGAGAAGCAGAAACATCAGTCAGCATGTGTCAAAATTTGACAGAGGCAGAATTATGATCTGTCAAGTCTGCAGTTTATTGCTCTACAATATCGATGCTCACATTGGTCGGGATCCAATGGCTGACATGGGAGTGCAGAACTGATGGATTTGTAATGGTCATACTTAGTACCACATATCATCTTAGTGATACTACTGAACAGACATATTGTTTACATACATGAAAAGTACTCAAAGTTGCAAATATGGACAACCATCACCTGTATAATGGAATGATGTCAATAAAAATTTGGGATGGACCAGGACCAGAACCTGAATTTCCTGCTTATCGTGAGCGGTGGCACCACTGGGCTGTCCAAGCTTGACTCACAGCCAAACCCAAACTTTCATAAGTCATTAACCATATGTCTACACCCTGTTCTCATGGTTCCATTTTGTATATTCCCATACAGGGAAGACATTTTACTTGAATGAATGTCACTTGCCTAATGTTGGTGGATAAATATCACATTGCAGGGACTGCGTTACTCCACATTATGATGCAATATTTTTTCGGACAGGCATATATACATGACTTATGGAAGTTGGGGTCTGGTAGTAAGTCATACTCAAATAGTCTAGCAGTAAGGAGACTGCTCCCAACAAGCAGGAAATGTGGGTTTGAGTCCTTGTCTGGCACAAATTTTCACTGCTTTCATTCTGTTATATAGCTGATGGTTGTCCATATTTACAACTGTGAATACATTTCATGTACTTCAAATGGTTTTAGTCACTGTACTGCCTATTCCTTTGTACATGCTTGCATATCTGAAGGAATATTTCATTGTAATTTGGAATAATACATACACTGCAATTTCATATTTATCCATCAGCATGGGATGATCGACTTTCAAGTAAGCTATCTCTCCTGTATGGAAACATACATAACGGATGTACGAGTACAGTTTGTAGATACATGACTGATGACAATGGAAGTTTGGGTCCGGCTGTGAGTCATACTTTGATAGTCTAATGATAAGGCAACTGCTTGGCATAAGCTGGAAATCTGGTTTCGAGTCTTAGTCTGGCTCAAATTTTCATTGTTATCATTCCATTATATAGCTTATGGTTGTTGAGATTTGTAACTGTGAATGGCTGTGGTTGCCTCAGTGCCAGTTCCTTCCAATGTGGATCCATGTCCAAAGGAAAATTCCTTCATAATTTAGAATAACACAGACACTGCAATGTTATATCTTTCTTTTGGTCATACAGTCATGCCAATAACTTAAGTGTCTGCCGCTGTAGCTGAGTGGATAGCGTGCCAGCTTGTCATGCCAGGATGCATGGGTTCGATTCCCAGATGGGTTGGAGATTTTCTTCATTCAGGGACTGGGTATTTGTGTTGCATCCATGATTCTCACTTCATCTTCATCAACATGCAAGTCACTGAAGTGGCATCAACTCAAAACACTTGCACCAGTTGTTCAGGTCTAATCGCTGGGAAGCTCTCGCCACATGATTTTTCAATACCTTAAGTCAAGAGATGGGCTTGTTTGCAACAAAATATGTTTCCATACTGATAGTGCGATGATGTTTGGAACATCTTGGACTGTCTTTACAGTGATCATTGTTGTAGCTTCCATTCACACTAGTGCAGAGAGAGATATGCATTGAAAGTAATGTGGCCAGTGACTAAGCTCTACATGGGAGAAGCACTATGTTATCTTTTCATATGTGTCCTGGTTCTACATACAGCATCACAATGGTGTATCTGAGTATGGAGTCTCCATAGAGAAAAACATTTCTACATTGTATCCCTTTTCAATGTATAGGACAAGCTCCTTGTGTGATGCTGTGGAGTACTATTGAGTAATCAGCATAATATATTGTATTGTCAGTACAGGTAATGGTACAATGGCATGAATGGCCTCAGAAAGATAACGTGTATTTAAATCCACACATTTCATTAAAGGTCTTTAAATTTTCTTGTATTCATTTATCAAGTTCTAGCACAGTGATTATACTTTCACACATGAGGAAAATTCTACTGAAATCTTTTTATAGCCACAATTTTGTACATCTTTCTTGACTGTATCACCTAAATTTTAAATTAATGAACTTTTCTTCTCAGCATTGCTTGATGAGGTGGACTATACATAATTTTCTTTCATTTGAAACTGTATTATTACTATAAGTCACATGTGATACATTGCAGTTGACATATTTCTCACCACCATGCCCCATAACTTCTGTTTGTTATGTAGAAATGACTTTTGGTGTAGTAATTTCACTAGCACTCAAAGAGAAAAAGCCTAGATAACACACTATACAGTTCATAAGACTTCATGAAATAACACATCTTTACTAAGCAACACTCTGCAATGTGAAGTAATGTATTGGGTCATAATAATTATTTCTAACAACATCTCCGCTATGTGGTGAGTTTCAACTTTTCTTTTCAGGCTATTGTTACATTCCAGCCTGGATTTTCTGTTGTTTAATAATTATTCCTAGACACAGAATATTTATGCTCAAGGCACCTTAACCTCTCCAGTTCTTTTCCTTCAGTCAACTTTCTCCCCTTCAACTTTTCTGCCAGAAGAAGGAGCCCCTGACTCAAAAAGCCTATTAAAGTTAAACCCTTCTGTGTATTTGTTCCCCTGCTGGTGCTTGGTGAGTACTTTTTTATGTTTCCATTTACATTAGTGTACACAGTGTGTATCACAATATTAATCTCTTACAAGTCTCTTTATTTTCATTCTCAAAGGCATTTTTTGGATTATTGTTGGTCCTGCTGCTTCCACAGCTCTCACAGTTGACTACAGTCTCTTCATTCTCAGTGTTGGTTACCTCAGCAATGCAAACAGTTAGCAATCATGAACAGATTATCCAGCTTGGTGCCTTGTCAGCACTGAGTGGAAATATCTTGTCCTTAAACAAATGATGGCTTGTGTGGAGTTACAGAGCTGAAGAATACCCAACACACAGCATACCAGCTGCACAATGCTGTCTGGTAAGTAACCAGATCATCCTCATCTTTTTCAATCATAGCCTTTTGTGCTCAGGAAACTCTTTAGAATGTGTATATGTTTGTTGTTGATGCACCAGTCATCAGCTTTTAGTGACTCCTCTCTTTTCACTTGACTTAACACTGTGGCAATTACTCAAGTGCTTTTTCATGTAGCATTGCTTACAGCTTTTGTACCTCTTGTGGCAGTGCAGGGTTCAGTTCTCTTTGAACTGTTATTACATTCACATAGTTCAATACACCTACCTTGACAGGTTTTGTTGTCTGCTCATTGTCCCTTCACGCTGTCATAATAGGTACTATCTGGGTGGTGAACAGCAGTGTTATAGAAATTACCTCCCAAATTGCCAGATTGAGGTCACAAAACTCTAGTTAAAAATCAGTTACTGACAGATCGTGATCAATATAAAGTGATTGGGTTCTACCTTCTTGTAGCAAGATATTTAAAGTTCTGTTGACCATTTATTTCCACTGAGACTTATGAAATAGCTATCAAGTCCATACTTACATCTGCACTAATATTGCCTCTGCAACTTTACAGTTACAAAAATGTGCTAACATAGTCATATGAAGGTAGGCAGAACTTTTGAAATTTCACCTGAATATTATTCATGATCTAAACAGTGAGTGACTCATAACCTTACATAAGCTAAACATTTGGTCAATTTAGTGGTCTTCCTTCACATAGATGCTCACCATAGTATTCTGTCACAAATGAGGATTTTTCTAAGGTCAACCAGAATATTTCATACACTGCTGTCTTTCACATGGAAGCACATAAAATTACCAAATGCTCACTAAAATCCATCCCACTCAAGTTGCCTTCTGTTAGTGATAACCAAACCAAATTTACATCTCTAATTATTCATTTTACGTACTAATCAACAATCTAACATGATTTGTTTGGTACCATGGTTTTGAAGCAGCTACCTACATAGTGTTCCTGTACAGACAGGATGTCTTCAATTTGACTGGCTACTAATCTGAATAACCAATCAGAATATTCTTTCTAGATGATTTTCATGGCAGAATTGTCTCTCATTCAGTTAAAATTTAGAAGGTAATTTTATGTAAGTCGAACTTCAATTTATTACATTAGATTTTGTTATAAACCAAATGAAGTATGAAATAATTCAAAAGTTAATTATCAAAGTTATTTATTTCTTAACTTCATTTCTGGTAGCCTTTTACAAAATTATGCTCACTCAGAAATCTGTCACATAACTCATGGTTCCTCCCAGGATTTTTTCTCATGGTTTGGATTTCACAAAGTTCTTCAAAAAGTAAAATATTTAACATTTTAATATGTCCCTTATTCAGTCTCTCAGTCACTTCCTTCCACTCACATGACAAAATATAACTGAATATTAATTTTAAGACTTTTTAATATTACATCAAACAAAAATTACAAAAAATATAAAATGAAAGATTCTAGTTAGTTTTTGGGAGCCAACATTTTCACAGTAGGTTAGTCTATGACCATTAGTTGAACAATTTTGAAATACCAGAATTGTTTTTTGTGATTTTTAGGTAAAATTTTCTATCCTTTAAACTATGATAAATAACAAAATTGAATTTAGACAGTATCATTTTAGCAGTAACAAAAAGCAGTGTGTAAAGTTTGAGCAAAATTGGAGAATAATTTAAGGTAGTTTATTTATATTCATGGGGAGTATAAATATTCATATTGTAGTATTCTACTGGCAGGCTAAGTCACTGCAACAGGCTGCATCTCGTATAGGTGCATCAGCTGCAGTCTAACAAAAGACAAGAAAATGTACAAATCTAGTGAAGCTACCAGACAGGAGGCACTAAAGGTGCCATACTTTACTGAACCTATTATAACCTGTAATAACTTGCTATGTTACACATCCCCTAATAACCTAAAATTCCTTTTATAAGTGCATTTCATGTTCATATAAAGGACAGATTATAATAGATTTCGCAACTGAATTCAGCAAAACAAAAAAATTAAATGTGAACCTTTCTTAACAAAACTTTTTCCTACCTACAATTTTTCAAGTGAACCAAATATGTATGACACACTTCATTCTTTACATTAAATATTAAGTTTCTGAGGCTTGGACTTGATAGAAGTACATTGAAATAAATTTACAAACACTTCCAACAAAAAAATATTTTTAACATAATTATGCATTTTATCTGTGTCTGTAAAACAATATTTTAACAAACATACTACTCTTGCAAACTTAAAATTTTTCCTGGCTTACTTTTGCTTTAAATAATTACATTTAAAATTTCCAACAGTTTTCTTTAGATAAAACACCTCACTTAATGATTAACAGAATCACTATGATGAGCATCCTCAAAACCTATCATGTTACTATACAAAACTTTGCATTGATTAGCATCTTAGAATAAAAATTTTCTAGCAAGACAGTTCTGACTTCCCTGATACACCATAGGGTAGAAAATATTTCTTTCTTTGATACGATATTCACTTATTATTAATGAAATTACTATGGTGAGCATGCATGAGCATGCACTGTAACAAAATAACACTTACTTTTACAGTGCTACTGAGGAAGACTTACTTGTTTGTTACACTTACATCATTTACAACAACGGCATTGCACTGAGATCCAGCAGCGAAATCTTGTGTTCTCAGTCAACTTTCTGAGGTACACACACACACACACACACACACACACACACACACACACACACACACACACACACACACACCAATCATCCCACATTCATTCATTTTAATCTTTAGAAACTGTTTACCCTTAAAATAAATTTGTTCATCTGTGCTTGTCTATTTGCATTTACTCTGTGTTTCAGACTTTATGTAGACCACTTTAAATTAGATAGAGAAGAAGGAAAGACAATGACAGAAAGTTCTGGATGAAGAAGACGTTGATTGACAGTATGAAATGGGAAAAGGAAATAATATTGAGAACAACTTGGGATGCCCTATGTTTGTCAAATACCGGACATTGCAAAGACTGCACATCCCCTGAAGCTGATTATATACTATTGTCCCCACCACCTTTCTGTACATATTTCTACAAATGAAAGACATTACATAATCCCAAAGGGTTGTGAGACATGTAACACTTCTACCTATAGGCATCTGCATGAGGCTTGGCCACTATCTCAATGAGCCCCATATATTCATCTACAAACTTCTTAATTAATGATGTAAGCTTTTTTGATTTTTCCTTCGTTTTCACAAGCCCAAATCACCTATCTGAAAATCTGTGGGAGGCCCTCTCGCGTGATGTCACCTTTTCCTTCCCAAGGCCTACTTTCTAATATTTGTCTGTGCTATCTTCTCATTCTGTATAGTGTCACCTCTATAAGAGCAGGAAACTTCACTAAATCAAATGAACAGTTATTAGATGTAATTCTGCCCACTAATTCTACTGGTATCAAATCATTTGTTCAATGTTTGGGTGATTAATCACCTCTTTGAAATACTCTAGGTATCTGGCCTAAGCTGAGTGCTTCTTATGAGAATATGTCCTGTAAAGGAGATTTAGTTCTTTCATTATTCTTTCACACTTATTTCCCTGTGGACTGAGATATTAATATGGTTTACATTTCTTTTCTTTATACATTCCTCAAATCTCTTAGATACAAATTGCTTCTCTTTTGATACCCCATGGTCACAAAATAGTTCTTTTGTAGCTTACTCACAATCACTTTAGAATTGGCATTTCAATAGGGTAAAATCTCACATATTTTGTGAATCCATCTAGTAGCGCCAATACATATTCACATCCCCCTTGAAGTGGATAATGGTCCAAACGTGTCACAGTTATAAGATCATGTCTATTTTGAGGCTCTACCAAATACATTTGTCCCTGCATAGTTCAGCTTTTTGCTCCAACTTTTTGACACTGGTCAAAAGATTCTTATCTTTTCTGCACTCTGTGCCCCTACCTTACCCAATTTTACTATGCATTTCCTGTCACCATAATGTTCATCCTTCCTGTGCACATAATCTACTACCAAGTCTATATGTTGTTCTGGGAGTAAAAGTAGACTTTTTTTCCTCATCTTCCTTTGTTCATCTGAACATTATATCTTGGTGTATTTTATAATATTCAGCTATTTTTGGAAACTCTAAGTCCTAGCCAACTTTTTACCCGCTGATTTTGTCTCCTTGATTTTATTCTCTATTGAGGTTGTTACAGATTTGTTTAAGCTGTCCTCCTCCATCTAGTTGTCTCACTGCCAATAAAACATCAATTCATTCCCTGTGTTGTAATGGTACTACCTTCTGTCTGTTTTCTTCCACATTTTGAGACAATGCATCAGCTACTATGTTCCAAGCCCTTTATATACTTTATTTGTGTATCAAACTGCTGCAGATACCTCATCCACCTTCTAAGCCCGTGATGTTTTAGTTCGCATGGTGATTGTTAAAGCCTCTAACTCTGAAATGCCATAGTTCCCATTTGTTTCAGTTTGGAACAGCTTCAACCCCAAGCCTGTGAACCTGTATTTGGTCCTAGGGAGAAAGGCTTAGAAAAATGAGGATGATTTAATATCTGACTGCTCAGCACTGCTCCTTTACTTTCATCTGTACATTCATATGGAACCTTTCTTTTTTAATAGTTCCCTTAGACAAGGTGCCCTGAATAACTGCCCTGGCACAAATTTTCTATAAAATCTGAAAAGACCATACATACCTTTTAATCCCTTTTGAGTAGTAGATGCTTAGTAATCTCTAACGGCCATAATCTTATCAGGGTCAGACGTAATCCCTTCTCCACTGACCATATGTCCCAAAAACTTTATTTCTTTCTTCATAAACTTGGTTTTGCTTAACTTCAACTTCATTCCACCTCTTTCTATTGCCTCTTAAACATTAGTGAACAACAGACAACTTCTTTCCAAGTGGTAGTTGAAATCAACACATCTTCCACATAGACTGTAATTCTCCTTAACAGTACATCTCTTAATATTTGAGACATTGCCATGACAAATTCACAAACACTGATGTGCAACCTGAAGGGCACAACCTTGTACTGAAAGCATCTCCCCTCAAATAAGAAAGCTGTGTATTTCCTAGATTCTGTCACTAAAGGTGACAAGTTATTTTCTCAATAAAACCCCTGACTTCCTCCTCTTCTGGTTCTTCACCACTGTTAGACATTACTCCTTCTAATCTATGCACCTCTTCTTCTGCCCATCTGTTTTCTTCTTCCAGCATGTCTAACACTCTTTTTTATATTACAATACTTATCCTACAGTTTTGTATTCAATCCTGAACTTCATTATAGTGCATATCTACACTAATAACCTGCTCTGAAACATAATATTTTTCAGCTGTTCCTCGTCACCGTGGTTCCTCAAATCACTGTTATGATCCTTACTTTCACAAAAGTCTAATAAGTTTCCTTGAAAGACATTTATTTTGCCAGTATCCCATTCCTCTTGTGCAATACTATTCCTACTGTACTAGAACTAAGACTTTCATCTGTTGGTTGTCTTACCATAGGTTTTGCTAGCCGATTTAGCCTGTGCTGTTGCAGGCACCATTACAGACTAGTATTAGTTTCCTCCCTCTCCTATGTTATTGACACTGGTATTATATATGGCAGCATTTGCCACTATGCCCAGTCAACTGACTGATGTTGCATTAGCTCAATATTCCTAATATTCCTGTCTCTGTCGTCGTATCTGCTTGATTCAGCACCTCCTCATCCTTGGTGCTGCCTCTAAAATTACATGTACCTCGCTACTGTTCTCATTTTATCTAATGACAGACCTAAAATCTCTTTTATTATTTTCCTCCTCCTTTAGAAAATTTCCTGCTCTTCCAAAATAATGAATAAATTTATTAGTCTCATTTATGGTTGCTGAAATGATCTTCTTTCTCCAGCATCAAGGCAATTTGTTCTCTACCCCTAAAATAATTTGTTCTGTTCTACTTTAGTGCTCTAATATGACAAAGCTGTGATCAATTTTTGCACAAATCTCTTAATATTTTCTTTCTTGGGATTGAATTTTACCCCGACTGGAAATTAGCTAATCCTTCCATTTGCTTTCTTTTGCCCCAATATTCCTCACAGAAAGTGTGTGTGAAACCTTCCACATTGTCAGAGCTTCCTGGATGCTGCTTCTATGCACTGCACAGTGATCAGCTATCTCTGACATCATTAGCTGCCATCTCCTTGAATTGCTCAGGATCTTGATATATCTCAGCAATTCCTAACAGATCTTTGCCTCAACAACCCAGTTCCTCTTTCTACTTATTAGTCTGAAAGGTTACTTTCAGATTTGTGGGTTTTCCTTTCTAAAGTTTTTTACACTTCTGCTTTTAAAGTTCTCATTTGCATGAACTCTTTTCTTCCTATATGCTTCATGCAACAACTGCAGTGGTTTCAGTTCTCTTCATACTATTATCACATTCACACAGTTCAATCCACCTGCCTTGATAGGCTTTCTGTCTGCTCATTGTCCCTTCACTCTGTTGCTTTGAGTACTATCTAGGTGGTGTAAATCAGTTTTAAAGAAATCACCACCTAACACCTACCAGACTTAGGCCACAAAACTCTTGTTAAAAGTCAGTTTCTGGCAGCTCATGATAAATATCAAACAATCCGGTTCCACCTTCTTGTAGCAAGATTTTTAAAGAGCTGCTGACTATTTATTGCCACTATGACCCATAACATGGCTATCATGTCTGTATTTGTGTCTGCATTAATATTGTCTCTGCATGTTTACAGTTACAAAGATGTGCTACACATAGTGACATGAAAGAACCCAGAAATTTTGATGTTCATTCTGAATATTATTCATGATCTAAACAATCACTGATGAACAACTTTACACAAACTACACTTTTGGTCAGTTCAGTGGTCTTTGTTTACAGAAGGCATGCCATTCTATTTCATCATGTGTGCAAAACTTACCACATGTATTATGTTCAACCAGAATATTTCATACACAATTATCTTTCACACGGAAGCACATAAAATTATGAAACACTCATTAAAATGCTTCCCACTTAAGTACGTTTCTGCTACCAATAACCAAAATGAATTTATTTCTCCAATTCTTTGTTTTACACACTATTTGCAAAGTCAATCTAACATGATGTGTTCTGTACAATGGTTTGGAAGCAACTCCACAGATGGTGTTCTTGTACAGATAGCACCCATCTCTCTGTACAGGAATTTCTCAGTTCTGATTGACTACTGATCTGAATAACTAATCAGAACATTTTTTCTAGCTGATTCTCATGGTAAAATTCTGACTTATCCAATCACAATTTTTAAGGATATGTATTACATTCACCTTACAATCATAAATAATACACAAAACGAAAGAGAAACACAAACAGTTTTTCTTACAATTATTCAATGTGAACACTGATTGAGTTGATAGGCAAGTTGTTCCAAAACCTTGAACATTGTGTCAGGAGTAACTGTTGCAATAACACTGTTTTTAAAGTCAAATAGATCAGCTGGTATAGAAGGCACAAAAACATGATTGGGTCAGATTGTGTGCGAACATGGATGTCATGCATAAAATGCTATGTCAACTGGCCCATTGTGTCCAATCCACCAGTCAGACACAACATTGTTTAATCAGTCACGTACTGAGTTACACCAGTGAGGCGGCACACCATCTTGCTCCCAAATAAAGACATGTTGTTCAGCTTTTTCCCATTGTGGCATAGACCTTAACTGTAGCACCTCAGGATAAAAAACATCTGTTACAGCTGATTCACTGAAAAAGGAAGGCACATAAACTTTCTGCACAGATATTTCTTGGGGCTAATCATGAAAGACTAGCACTCATTCAATACGTTTTGCAGTCACTCATTGTCATTTCATTTCATACTCTACCCATTGCGCATAGGTATACAAACAAAACTGTTTGAGTTGCTCTTTCATTTGGTGTATTATTTACAATTATAAGTTGTAATAAATGCTTTAACACCTTAAAACTGGTATGTTCATTTTGAAACATCCTGTATTTCAGGATGGACAAGATGAAAACTTACTTTATTTCTATTTCAAGTATGGTTTTCCTTTATCATAACAAAATAAATTGATAATATTTCTTTATCAACTTGCAAGCAGCATTTACCAGTACCCATGTTGAGATTTGCCTTAACTGTGTGAAAAACTCCATTTCTAGGATACAATTTACTATTAATTTCTTAACCACAAGTAAATTGCATTTTATTTTAGTATTATTTAAAGTAATAGGAATCAATGCTTACATCTTAACATGTTGTGTCTTGTTTCCTAAGGCTGTTAATATTATGCACTTTTGTGTAGGGAAAATGGGTACATGCATGTCCTTTGCTGTCATATCAAAGAAACTCTTGGGTTATCACAAACACACCTGTATTCAAAATAATATTTCTTATATCTGCATAAATTATTGATTCCAGTTTCCATAACTCCAGAAGATAGACGTTGACTGTGAATATTGTATCACAGACACAGTCCCTTTACTGTTCAGAGATGTCACTCAAGCCACCCAAAGATATAAACAACCATGCATGAGCAGTGCCTAATAGACAGAGGGGGTCCGACAGCCGATCAGTTCCAGTCGTTCCACCAGCAAAGAGGTACATGGCTCATGTTGTCTGTAGTTCAACCATGCCTAAATGGTTAATACTGCAGTTTGATTGCATCTGCATTTTTATTTTGTGCCAGAAAGGGCTCTCAAAAAGGGAGGTGTCCAGGCATCTTGGAGTGAAACAAAGTGATGTTGTTTGGACATGGAGGAGATACAGAGAGACAAGAACTGTTGATGACATGCGTCGCTCAGGCAGCCCAAGAGCTCTATTACAGTGGATGGCCGCTATCTATGGATTGTGGCTCGGAGGAACCCCTACAGCATTGCCAAAATGTTGAATAATATTTTTTGTGCAGCCACAGAACGTCATGTTATGACTCAAACTGTGCACAATAGGCAGCATGATGTGCAACTTCACTCCTGACATCCATGGCAAGATCCATCTTTGCAACCATGACACCATGCAAGGTGGTACAGATGAGTGCAACAACATGCCAAATAGACCACTCAGGATTGGCATCACGCTCTCTTCACCAATGCGTGTCACATATGCCTTCAAACAGAAGATGTGTTTGGATTCAACCTGGTCAGGCAGAATGCATTAGACACACTGTTTAGTGAGTGCAGCAAGGTAGAGGTTCCCTGCTGTTTTGGGATGGCATTACGTGGGACTGATGTACACTCTTGGTGATCAAGGAATGCACCAAAATGACTGTGCAATATGTGAATGCCATGCTCCAACTGATAGTGCATCCAAACTGGCAGGATGTTGGCGAGGCGAGGCATTTGTCTTCATGGACAATTCACGCCCACATCATACACATCTTGTGAATGACTTCCTTCAGGATAACAGTACCGCTCAACTAGAGTGGCCAGCATGTTCTCCAGACATGAACCCTATTGAACATGCTGGGTATAGATTGAAAAGGGCTGCTTATAGACAAAGTGACCTACCAACCACTCTGAGGGATCTACGCTGAATTGCCATTGAGGAGTGGGACAATCTGGACCAACATTTCCTGGATGAACTTGTGGATAGTATGCCATGATGAATATAGGTATACATCAATGTGGGAGGACATGTTACTGAGTATTAGAGGTACCAGTGTGTATAGCAATCTGGACCACCACCTCTGAAGGTCTTGCTGTGTGGTGGTACAACACAGGCAGTGAGCAATAAAAAGGGTGGAAATAATGTTTATACTGGTCTCTGTTCCAGTTTCCTGTACTGGTTCCAGAACTCTCGGAACTGAGAGATGCAAAACTTTTTTTGATGTGTGTATTAACCATCTCAACTATTTACACTGGATATTCATAAGAACACCACTATGAAAAGTTTGTTCCCCTTGTCTGACTTTATTACTTGAGGCAGCATTCCTGTGACCTTTTTAGTTTCTGTAATAGCCACTGTTATTGTTTAGTTTTCCATGAGAGGGTTCACCATAGCAGTTTTGACTATTCCAGTTATTGTAATTTTTTTAAATGATGGAGTAGCCATGATTATATTTATGCTATCCCCTTTTTTGTGCATTTCCAATTATGTTTAAAGCATAATTTTACATGCCTATTTCAAAAAGCAATCACAGATTAGTTTAGCATCACTTTACTGTTTAGTTTAGTTTACTGTTTAGTTTATTGATACATATAAAGAAGAATAATGAAGCACAGTTATGAATAACTAGTGCCCCAGCTGTGATGTGTGTGTGTATGTGTGTAATAGCTTAATTGAATCTTTGTACCACTTGAGAGTGGTAAATAACATATAAAAAGCAGGCCTGGTGAATTATTATTACAGCAACATGTATTCATATTATTAAAGTGTTTCTGCTAGACACTTTTATTTCTTCAGAATTTCCTTCAAAACTTATAATAGTTTTGAGATTTTTGAAGGCCGTATGAGAGACTGCAGAAAAAATTTGTGAAATGCTTTCACTATCTTTGCAACTTCTGTACTTCTTTACCTATTCTCTCTACTAAATGTAATAAATTGTTATTAAAATACATGCTATGTTGAAGCATCATTAATGATGTTCTTTGCACTCTGATAATAAAACTACCCCATTCTGTGACTCATGACCCTACCCCTTAATATGCTGTAATTCAGAGACACATCATTCTCTAGTCAGCTAATGCCTGGTTGCTTTAATAGTTTTTCCTGCATATATTTCAGTAACTTCTGTGAATCTTACAACTGCTTCTAACTGTTATATCTACAAGTGAGTTTTTTGCCCAAATACACACACTAAATACTAGATGGATCTAAATATTTTCACAGGATGTAGCACTTCACTGAAATCTCCAGGACAAGAATAGAGAACTGGAGACAGCCTCTGGAGCATGTCAGGCTTGAATACAAAGGTTCTTGAGTAGATAGCCTCTGAGCACTATGATATAATATTTATTTCCTTTACACAAGCATACTTTGATACAAATGTAGACAGCTCTGATATGAATAATTTAATTGGGTAGATAAGAACTCTATTCACCAAACAGTGGCAGTACACACACATAAAAGAAGGTTGTAATTAGGCTAGCTTTTGGAGACAGTGGTTCCTTCTTCAAGCAGTAAGGTTGAAGGGTAAAGAAGAGGGATGAAGGAAAATAACTGGAGAGATCTACGAAAAAGGGTAAATTTCATGAAAGTCAGCAGAACTGTGGGTTAGGGGAGACTTTCTGAACAGGATGAAAAGCAAAGACTGATTGTTTGGGACTGCATTGGATGAGATTTGAAAACCTGTTATCTTAAAGGTGGGACACAGCAATATGCAGGACAGAGATTATTGCTTAAGCATCATGCATGAATTAATAAGAGCAAAAAGCTAAATAAATAGTACGTAACAGAGGTGGCATGGTGCAGTGACAAACAGATGGTTAAGACAATGATAGATGTAGAAAACTAAAACAGAGTGAAGAAAAGAGTAGTTGCTGTGAAAAAATGCTGAGATGGAAGAAATTAATGTAAATTATGGCCAAGTGGGTGGCAAGAGCCAAGGCCAAGAGCCAAGGGCTCGTTACCATTAGAAGAGTTATGAGAAACTGATGTCTGGGGGAAGAATTCAGATGGTGCATGTAGTGAAACAGGCACCGAGGACACAATTGTCATGCTTTACAACATGCTCTGCAACAGGGTATTGCATCTTTCCAGTATACACCCTCTGCCTATGCCCATTCATCCTAATTGATAATTTGGTGGTTGTCATGCCAATGAAACAAGTCAAGCAGTTTTTACATAACAGCTGGTGTATGACATGCCATTTCACAGGTGGCTCTCCCTTTGATAGTAAAGGTTTTTTCAGTTACAGGAAAGCTATAGGTGGTGGTTGGAGGGGACATAGAGCAAAGTCTTAGAGTGGCAATGGTCACAGGGGTAGGAGTCATAGAATAAGAAGATGGGTGCAGAAGGAGCATAATGTCTGACAAGACTATTCAGAGATTTTGAGGGTGATAAAAAGCTATTTTAGGTGTGATGGGCAAAATTTAGACAGAATGGATATAATTTCAGGGAATGATTTTATGAAGTCATGGCCCTGTTGAAATATCTGTTTGATACACTGCAGGCCAGAATAATACTGAGTCACCAGTGGTATGCTCCAAAGCTGTTTTTTGGAGGGATCAGCACAAATGGATGTGGTGCCCTGGGAAATTTGCCTTTGAACTAGGCTGATGGGGTAATTTTGTGCAGTGAAGGCTGAGGTGAGAATGGTTGTGTATTGGTGTAAAGGGTTTTAATAAGAGATACACTTAATCAAAGGGCCTTAGTCCCTTTAGCACATATTAGTAAAATCTGAGTTACTCTATGGGCACCAGCCTTTGATGACACAATAATTCCAATTTTAATCTTGACTTAGATATCAGGCACTGCCCCTTCTTAAGAAGACACCTTGTACAGTCAGATACATAATAGGTATACCAGAGAAAAATCAGATATACAATTAACTACATGCCTGTACTCCTTAAATAAATATTATTTAATGTTTGATTACTCCACAGAACCTCTATGGTTTAAAATTCAACCTTGACTCAGATCTATGGCATTCTCCCTTCTTATGATAATTATCTGAGTATTTACAACACACAAGAAACACAAGGGAATACACTGAATTAATGGACCTTACTCTTTTTGTCATAAAAAAATCCAATAATCAAAATTTCCAATACTATAAACCACTGTACAATAAGCAACTCAATGATGTCACCCCCTCAAAAGCACACAGTCAATACAAAGCTAGAAACTGGGCACTGCCCTTTTTAAGATAATAATCCAAGTGACTAGAACAGACAAGATATGCTAAGCTACTATCACTTAAATTCAGCAAGTAATTACAGGCTAATAGATAGGAAAGACATTTTATGGGCATAGTTCTGCAGAAAACTTGCTTACTTATAGACAAGGACTCAGCAAACAGCTTAGTAATGAATGAGTTAAGCAAATCAAGCATACAGTGGTTGATTCTCAAGGTAAAGAAAGCGTGTTATAGTATTTGCTTTGCCAACCAGTCACTGAGTACATACATTTCACTATCAGCTGTCCTGATTTTGAGCAATGACTTAAAAGCAGCCTTCAAGTAAATCATCATGACACCCAGCAGACACGCTTGTACATAAGACCAGAGGACTTGAACTCACCACATCCCTTTGCACTTTTGCACTGTGCCCATGGTCAATACATACCAAATTTGAACAGGTTTCTACAACAACAGAAACATACAGTTAAATGCCATACATCTTTAATATTGCCCAAGACTATCACAACACAGTCATATTCAGCCACACAAAGAACTGCTTATAATCATTCTGCCATATTCATAAAAAATATACATTCTCTTAACCAAAAGTGTATTTGTTAGGGTTTCTGCAGTACCTCGCCTAGACATACATACTTTCAAAAATTTGTTTCCATTCCATTTTTACCAAGAGAGGTGGCACAATGATTAGCAGAGTTACATGGTTGCCTATGTAAGTGTTAAATGAACCTGACATGACATTATTGATGTATGACAGCATTATACAAATGTGTGATACTGATCTGCTATGAACAAATGTAATGGAAGGAAGGATGGAAGGTTATATTCAACGTCCTGCCAACATAGAGATCATTAGAGATGGAGCACAAGCTTAGATTGTGTCAAAGATGGGGAAGGAAATCAGCCATACCTTTTGAAAGGAACCATCCTGGCATTTGTGTGAAGCAATTTACAGAATTCAAGGAAAATATAAATCTAGACAGGTGGGCACAGGTTTGAATCACAGTCCTCCCAAATGTGAGTCCAGTGTGCAGTGTGTTTTAAGACAACACAAGATAGACAGTTGTTCATCTCCATTCCACAATAACTGCTCAGAATTCCACACCCAGCAGTCATAATCCATTTGAAGCAATGTGTGCATAAGAAATCACAAAAAAAATAAAAAAATAAAAATAGTCTACAGTATGTCACCTCAAGAGCCTCAACCTAAATCAATGTAACAACTAGGCTCACCAAATTCAGAATTGAAGTCCAGCACCTTAAGTCCACTGATGCAGCTTGTCACTTCACATCCCAAGCAGACAACAGTACAGTGACCGCTGATCCACAATAACACCCACAAGCCATCAACATGAGCAAAAACCCTTCCCTGCAACATCACAAGGCAGGCCCAGCAATTAACCACCTGACCTCTCCAATAGTGGAGGTTTGTTGCAGAACGCAGACTAAACAACCTCTGTATACTCCCACTGACTCCTCACTTGTTCACCCTCAGCACGTTAAGAAATTGCCATGTGTGTGCACATGCATGCCTACTAGCAGGAGGCTAAAGGTGTTGCATCACTGATGCCTGGTAGTACATATCAGTCACACATCCCCCTTCCCCATTAAGGTGACAGCTAGATAGGGCAAGGCAACAACAACACGAGAATGAAACACACTATCCACAATCTGTCCCTCAGCACCTCCAAACTTAATTTGGCTTAGGTAACCCTGTTCCTTTTATGAGTTTTAAATTCTCTGTGATGATGCTTACCATGGAGAGACCCTACAAAGGACAAAAACACCTTCCCAGCAACCCCTCCCATGGCTCCACTCTGATTCCACACATTCTTGATATAAACCACCCGCTCATGGCCACAGCTGGTGCATGTCTTCACCTGTTGTAATTACAGGCTTGCTGTTTATGAGCAAGCAGAATATTCCTCCTGGCAGCCTCCCATCTTGTCCTCAGACTTCTGGGATTGACACACTCTGGCAGATGATTGTTGAGAGTCCATGTATTGCCTGGAAGAGAATTAACCCCCTATGAGAGCACCATCTTTGCTGGGGTAGTTTCATGGACCTTGTGGCAGCTGGTATTGAAAGACAAACTTAACTAATTCAAAGAATGGTGCCATCTTTTTCGGTCCTCAGAAAGATAAACTGTAAGAATGGTGCTATCTTTTCTGGTCCTCAGAAAGATAAATTGTAAGCACACAAATCAAATTTTGATCTATACACTCTGCAAATGTTGGTTGGGGATAGTAAGGAACTGTTGTAATGTGTTGGATCCCAAAAAAGGGCCTGGAAACACTCATGATGTGAACATAACACTTTTACTGGGTTTCTCCAACTTGCATTCCTGGTACATGGCTACTAATCCCTGGATCTCAGAGGCCAATTCCTGCCACATTAAGTGTTCCTTAATCTGAATCTTCATTTTATTTATGCCCAGGTGTCTCTCGCACTAGGACTGTTGGAAGTAGGTGAAGACCTCAGGCACTTAACTCTGGGGAAGACAGATCTTTAATTTTGCATTGCACTTAGTAGAACGGCACAGCACCTCACTACCAGACAACCTTCCACCAAATATTCATGATCTTGCTGAACTCCTCATCCCTATGCTGCTCATCCTCCAGGAGTCGGTCTCAGTTAGGATGGCAGTGGCCAAGTCAGTCCCTGTCATCTCTACCACAGCCGCAGATGTTGGTGCCATTGGTAAAGCCTCACTTTTCTCCTCTACCATTTCCCCACCGACCACCCAACTGATGGCATTGGCCACCTGAAACTGAGATTCTTTAATATGTACAATATCAAATTGAAATGCTGGGATGTGGACAGCCAGGTGTTCCACCATTCTGGTCTTGCATGGCCAGGACGGAACCAAATTTAACTCTCTGTTGTCAGTTTCTAAACTGAACTCCCTATGCTGTAAATAAAATTTAAACTGCTCCAATGCACACAGTACTGCCAGTGCCTGAAGTTCATATGTGGAGTAGTGGCTTACAGATTCTGATAGCACCTGCAATGCCTAAGCCAATGGCCTAAGCTTGCCTTCCTGTTCTTGTAGAAAGACTGCTGTGATGCCTGAGTTGGATGCATCTGTTTCAACTATAAATGATTAAGTGAAATTGAGAATTCTTAATGCCCTGGCAGTACTGAGTATCTGTTTCAGGGCCTAAAAAGTCCATTTGAGGGACTCCTCCCACTGTTATTTGCACAAGACTGGGCACAAGTTTCCTACAAGATTTGTGATATCCACAAATCACACTATATCTCTTTAATTTCAGGGTCTCAGAAATTAGTGAACAGCCTGAATGCTGGATTGATTGATGCTCACCCTTTCCACTGACTCATTGTGCCTCAAAATGATATCTCTTTCCAAGGGACAAGCTTTGGTGTTGGCTGTTTGAACATTTCTTGTGTGCTTTCTTACAATCTCTAACTAGATGCTGTGTACACGAGCATTGAGAACACTGAAGCTCCATGAACTCCTTCCCACCTCTCTCTGAGGCCCTTTTCCTACTTTACCCGGTGGTATAACCTGACTTCATTTTCTGTCCCCATGTCAGACATTTGCTATGTGGTCCCTATCTTGTCGACGTCAGAGAATGAGCTTGGCTAACCTATGAACTACCCTGTGGCCACATTCCCTCTAAAACATTACTACTGCTTCATGTTCCATATCCTTAGCTGCCTCATGTTTCCTACTCTCTACACATAGCAAAATTCTTGCCACCTACATATGCCCAGCAATATCTGCTATGGTTTCAACCACATCTTGTACTCTATAAAAGTATTCATCAATTATGTCCTCCTGTCTACACATGCCTAGGCACCTTGACAAGATACTGTCATGTAGAAGACTGAGTGGTTCTGCAGCCCACATAACATCAGTTACTAACCCACTCAACTGGCTTCTGTGAGACGATAAATCACTTGAAATATTACTTGTAACTTTAGCAGCTAACCATAATTTCTCGGTTATGTGGTTGATATTACTGTATCGACAATACCGAATATCATGGATGACAAGGAGAAGAGGGTTTGGTATCTTACTAAACTGATTCCCAGTGGCCTCCCTCACACCACTAGGTTGCTGATCCTCACCCTCTTCACTTCCTTCAGGTAAGCTAATAAGGGTCATCTGCCATTGCACAGACAGAATTTCCTACTGCAATTTAAATACGTCTGCCATGTACTTAATGGCCTTGTTAACTGGATGGGTATTATTAAGTGTATGTGCAACATGATCCAGCAGAGCACGCAACCAAGTCATCTGAGTACACAAGTGGGAAGTGCAATTAAAGCAGAACCTTCCTGAATTATAGGAGGCACGGAAGACATGCAGTGCATGTGGTACTCACCTCCCCAGCTGTCTGCAAGGTGCTGTTCGCTGAAATTTCCACTGCACCCCCCAGCTGCTGACACGACTTGGCTGCACTGCCCTGCTCTGACTGAGCAAGCATTCTTAACTCACGGAGTAAACAGTCCCTCCGTGTATACTTCCTCCCCGGGGTACTTTGTGCATCCATAATTGGAAGACTCTGCAAACATGCAGAAAATACAGTGACAAGTACCACTAAATATACTCAACACATACTTTTGTCTTAGCCTACACATATAATGTGTACTGCACCAAGCTATGCCATTGTACTGTAAATAACCATGCACTGTGCTAACAGCTCATGTATCAAGGACAGAGATAACGAATGGGAGGCAACCTTTGGAGCAGGTCAGACTCAAGAATAGGTGTTCTTCAGTGGACATCCTCTGAGCATTGTGATATAAAATTTAGGTAACAAAAATATTTCCTTCACACTGGCACCCTTTGGTACAAATGTGGACAATTTTAATAACAGATATACTTAATCAGAGGGCCTTAGTCCCTTTAGCTGGTATTATTAAAACTTGAGTTATTCTATGGATGTTTGCCTTAAACAACATACACTATAGGTACAGCAGAGAAAAATCAGATTTATGTTCAACCAATGGGCCTTAGATCATTAACAAACATTATTTAATGGTGGATTACTCCATAAAACCACCAGGGTTCCAAATTCAACATTGACTTAGGCTTCAGGGATTGCCCCCTCTTGAGAAAATCATTTGTATAGTTAAAATACACAATTGATACACAAGACATAGATAAGATTTGCACTTAATCATGGACTGAAACCCTTTTAGCAAAATACCATTAAACATGGAATTACTGCAGGAACACATGCTCCTTTCATCAACCAGTGACCAATCCCACCTCAGAAAAGGCTTTAATTCCAGCAAACTGTACATACCAGGCATTAGCACTTACTTGGAAAACAATCTAATAATAGCTTGCAATAAATATATGTGCCCAAGGAATACGCAGACTAACAGTTAACCAAATTAGTATGCTTTGCTCTTCAAAACACTGCAAATACTAACTAGGAAGCTGGATAGTGCCTTTTCTTATGACAATAATTTGAAGAGTTAAAACACCAAAGAAATACAGGGAAATATACTGAATTAATGAATCTCACCCAATTTTATCAAAAAACAATTAACAATCAAAACTGCCAACACTATAAATCACTGTATAATAATCACTATTCCAAGAACATACAGTCAGCATTAAGCTAGGCATTGCACACCACCCTACCTTCGAAAATAATGAGAGGAATTAGAATAGAAAAGATATGCTAGACTACCATGAATTAAATTCAGCAAATAATTCACAGGTGAATAGAGGAGAGGAGGGGAAGGAGGAAGAGCAGAATATTAATGTTTAATATCCCACAGACAGCAAGGTCATTAGGGATTGAGCACAAGCTTGGATTAGGGAAGGATTGAGAGGGAAATTGGCTATGCCCTTCTAAGGGAATCATCCCAGCCTTTTTGCTTACGTAATATAGAGACATCAGGGAAAACCTAAATGGGGATGGCTGCACACGGGTTTGAACCATTGTCCTCTCAAATGTGAGTACAGTGTGCTAATCATTGTTCTTCCATGCTCAGTCATAGGTGAATAGATAGGAAAAGAAATTTTATGGGCAAAGCCCTGCAGGAAACTTGCTTATTTCTACACAAGGATTCAGAAAACAGTCTAGCACCGAGTGAGTTAAGCAGTGCAAGTGTACAGTGATAGACACTCAATATGAGCAAAGCATGTTACGGAATTTGCTTTGCCAATCAGTCACTGAGGACATACACACATATATGTGATTGTGAGCTGTCTTGAAGCTGAGCAATGATGCAAAGCAGCTTTAAAGTAAATGTCCATGACACCCAACCAACTACTGGTGACCCACTGGTTACATAAGTCCACAAGATTTGAACCCAGCTCATCCATTCACACCCTTTCACCACGCCCACAATAAATACCAATCTAATTTTTACAGCTTTCCACAACAGAGGCAACATATAGCTAAACACAATACATCTTTAATGTTGGACAAGAGCACCACAACATGGCCTCATTCAGCTACACAAACCTGCTTATAATCATTCCACCATATGCATGAGGCACTTGTGATTTTTTTAAAACAACAAAAGCTAGAACAAGAAATTTTGTGGTACCAAAAAGAAGGACAGGTGTTTGTCTAAGTTCCACAATAAAGTCTTAGAACTGCACACAGAACCATCATAATCATTCTGAAGCAGAGCATACATCAGCACAGGAAACTCCCAGAGAAAATAATCTAACAGCCTATATCATCAAGGCTTCAGCCTAAACATACAGAACAACTAGGCTCATCAAAATCAGATTAGAATCCAGCACATAAGTCCATTGGTGCATCTTGTCACTTCACTTACCAAGTGGACAGCAACACAGTGACCTGTTGATCTGCAAGTAACCCTCCCACATGCCATTGGGATATATAAAAACCCTTCTGTATAGCATCACAATGTGGGCCCAGTGATCAACCACTTGACATCCTCTACTCCGGAGGCTGCACGTCTCAGACTAAGCACCCTGGGTGCTCCTACTGACTCCTCATTATTTCACCCATGGCATGTTAAGAACTTACTGCATGAACACACATGCATATCTACTGGCAGGAGGCTAAAACTTTGTATCAGTGATGCACTGCCAATACTGTCAGTATCGATGCAATGCCATCAATCATGGAGTTATATCAGTAAATAATTAACAGCAGGTTGGCTAAACTGTAACACAGATTTATGTAATATGACTGAAGTATTTTGATTTAGGTACTATGAATGTTACTACAAGTCATTTTAAAGGAATTTATTTTAGAAGTATATTTTATGTTATTAGCCAATGTATTTCACAGTAAAACAGGTGCAAATCTGAGAGAGGTCATGACCCTCCACCAGCTACAAGGAACATTTTTACTAGGTAATGACCCCAATTCAATGGCTGAGGGCAGACCTGCCTGATGACATCAACAAATCTGACATATTTCATAAGTCTACTGGTATAACATGCTGACCACAGGAAGCAGGCTAGGGTGGAAGGAGAAAGACACTTTTCCAACAACAAAAGAAATAGAAAGATTACATGAAATATGCAATTATTAATTTTTTTTATGAATGCTTTTCAAGTGATTTACAATAACACCCCATTTTAAATTCCCACAAATTATCTTTTCTCACTTTTTACATTCCCTTTTTTTTTTTTTTTTTTTTTGTTCCAGCAGAAGTCACATTCTATCAGTACAATGCTTTCCCGTTATTAATGATCCCATGTTAGAAGATTTCCCTCATTTTAAGTTTTCTTTGATGTTATCAGGACATGTAGCATTGATTTTCAAACAGATTTCTGCAAAAGGTGCATCATATTCCTGCTCAAGGTCAGCCTTGGAGCAAAGCAGAAAATATAAACTATACACAAAATTATTTAACATGTAATGTAGCATTCGTACAGTGAGCAAGATTTTCATTGCTGCTGCATTGGGTCTTGGCCACCTGTATTATAGTTTCACAGTATTTGGTAGGGTGGGAACGTATGATGAGTCGCTGCCTTAATCATAATCACAATCTGATGATAGTGACTCTACCAGCAATCATCCTGCTGCACATTTGCAAGTTTCTTGTTAGCACTCAGTCACTGCCTTCACGATAATCATAAAGGTAGTGGCTGAGTGCTGACACACACAAACTGAGTGTATGTTCCCTCATCATTTTGATTATGTCCAATAGTGTAAATAATATATATATATATATATATATATATATATATATATATATATATATATATATATACCAAGCGGGAAAGCGCCGGCAGACAGGCACATGAACAACACACACACAGAATTATGAGCTTTCGCAACTGGCAGTTGCTTCGTCAGGAAAGAGGGAAGGAGAGGGAAAAATGAAAGGATGTGGGTTTTAAGGGAGAGGGTAAGGAGTCATTCCAATCCCGGGAGTGGAAAGACTTCCCTTAGGGGAAAAAAAGGACAGGTGTACACTCGCACACACACACACACACACACACATATCCATCTGCACATACACAGACACAAGCAGACATATTTAAAGGCAAAGAGTAAGGGCAGAGATGTCAGTCGAGGCAGAAGTACATGGGAAAAATATATTAAAAACAAGGATTCCAAGACCCACCAAGTGGGAAAGCGCCGGCAGACAGGCACAATGAACACAACACACACAAACACACACACAGAACCACTAGCCCTCGCAACCGATGGCCGCCTCCCCAGGAAAGAGGGAAGGAGAGGGAAAGACGAAAGGATGTGGGTTTCAAGGGAGAGGGTAAGGAGTCATTCCAATCCCGGGAGCGGAAAGACTTCCCTTAGGGGGAAAAAGGACAGGTGTACACTCGCACACACACACACATCCATCCGCACATTAATGGGCAATTGTTTCACACATTCTTTCCAGGTCACTGTTTGTCACAATTCATCAGACACAATGAAAAAAGATGTAGCTTGCCTGTAGTTTCAATGTCACTATTTGCTGAGTTATGTGGCGTTCTCTATAAGATTTCAATGTGTCTGAAACCCAGTGCCTTTGATAAACTTTACAACAACTGAATTCATTCTCTCAACTGAGAGATGCATTTGAAATATACTCAAATTTTTTACATTTCCCTTTTCTTACCTATTAGGTCATAAATTGTTATATTTGCTATTTTCATCAGTTTGCCAGGCACAGTGGCCGAGCGGTTCTAGGTGCTTTAGTCTGGAACCGCGTGACTGTTACGGTTGCAGGTTCGAATCCTGCCTCAGGCAGTGTGTGATGTCCTTAGATTAGTTAGGTTTAAGTATTTCTATGTTCTAGGGGACTGATAACCCCAGATGTTAAGTCCCATAATGCTCATATCCATTTTTCATCAGTTTTGCATGTTTCTTTTTCTCATTCATACTGCATAGAACAACTATGCCCCTCAGCCACTTTATTCAGTCAACAGCTATAGACTTAATGAGATCAATAGGTACTCAGGAGGACACCATATGCCATCCTAGACAGAAGATACATTATGTGGACCTGGTTATTCTTTGAAGCTCAAGAAGTCACTGATCAAGTGAATGTGGAAAAGCAAGCACCACATATGGTTTCTTAACAGGTACACTGAGATAATTGCCTGTCTTGTACATCTCACTGTTAGAGAAGTGGAGTCAGCCATCATCCTTCATTGGTGAAGCGCCAGGAGACTAGCAAGTAACATATTTAGCTTTTCTGTTTGTGTTCTCAGTTTAAATCTTAAATTTTTCTGTATTTTTGCATGTTTGCAAAGTCATTTCATATTTTTGTATTTGAGAGCTAGAGTAACATGTTTTAATATGGTAATGTGTACTATGAGCAATCTGTAGCACAGTAGTACTTTCTTTGTTTTTGGATGGCCATAACCTTTAACCACAGCTCAGTCAGCTACCAGCCACCAGTAGTGAATCACCAGAAGAGTAGAGAATCACATATTTAGTTTTTTACATTTGTTTTCGTAGTTTAATTCACAATTTAGTAGTAGTAGAATAGATAGTGCGGGTGCAGGCTATGTGCAGACATAGTATGAGCTGGCCATAGTTTGTCTACAGCTGAAGATGTTTATGGCCATGGTCAGTTTTCTGCAGGCTGCTGCCTAAGGGTGTGGTGGCAGTTGAGAAACTCATACATCATATGGGACACATGAGGTGTCACTTCTTTTGCACATGGACTCTGCTATTGAGGCACCTTCGAATGTATCAGATGCAGGGATCCAAGCTCACTGCAGTGTGAGTGGCAGGTTGTTACATACGCGTGTCACTCGACGTGGAGAGTCAATGTGGGTGCTGGCCATCTGGCATCGCTCATTCACTCTCTGACTGGACAGATGGCCACTCCTTCAGCAGGTCTGACCAAGCACATGGGAGGATGTTTTTATTAGTTGTAGGGAGCTTCATTCGAACCCCTTGAAGCAAAAGTGTCCAGGGCTGCAAAGAATCCCAGTGTGACTCAGTATGTCTGGTTGGGAGTGGAAAGGTGGCGGTCAGGGGGGAGGGCGAGGGAGGGGGTGCTCTTCCAAGATATGGAGCAGGCCCTGCCTTTGGCTATTGAGGGTAAAGGGTGCAGTAGTCTGAAAGTTGTTGCTCATGACAGCACCAACAATGCCTGTCTCTTGGGTTTTGTTGATATCCTCTGTTCCTACAGGTGGCTGGTGAAGTAGTGAAACTGCTAGCCTCACTTGTGGGGTTTAAGTAAATCTCACAACTAGTAGCATCATATTCAGAGACAGTCAGGGTTCTTTGGTTTGGAGCTGAGTGGAGGGTCTCAAAGAGAGACTTTGTTGATTCTGTGATGGTCATGGCTGCAGATTTCTGGAGTTGTGTTATAGGGTGCAAAGTTGTGGGACTCCCCTTGGTAGGTCATGGGTGTACTGTACAAGGAAGCAGTTACTTGCATAGCAGAGAACTTATAATAGTGCACAAGGTTTTTTTTAGGCTAGGTGGTAGTTTGGGATCATTTGATGAGCACTTGCTAGTTGTTATGCACAGTGAAATTGAACCGTGTACAAAGTAGATACACTTCAACTGTCAAAATTTTACTTGTAGACTGCCAAAGTATTCATACCAAAGTACCAATATTTATTGCCCTGCACGAAATTTCTCAGACTCACATTATTCTTGGGATCAAAAGCTGGCAGTAACCCAAAGCAGAAAGCTGCAAAATATGTAGTGGGTTATGGAAAGTATATTGGATAAACAGATTAGATGCAATAGAGGGGAGAGTGTTCATTATAGGTGGTAAAAATATTGTCTCTCATGTAGCCAAATCCGAGGGTAACAGTGAGGCTATCTGGATGAATATAACAATTGTAGGTGAAATCAGATTAATAGTGATGTTTTTACACTCATTCAAGAAAACTCTATGGTTAGTCGCACAGAAATACTCAGATCCTGCAATATTAGTTGGAGTTAACTTTAAACTACCAAGTATAGGCAGGGACATCTAAGGATTCACTGCAGATGGTATGGATAGACAGTCTTGTGAAGTACTTCTGACCACATTTTCCAAAAACTGCCTTGAACAACTCGCTAGACAACCCAGACAAAACAGAAATATTTTACGTCTCATAGCTACAGACAAGTCTTATGTTATCCACAGCGTCAGTACAGAGGCAAGGATTAGTGATCATGATGTCACTTTAGCAGTCATGGTTACTAATAAATGCATCAGCAAGGTCAAGAGAGTGTTTCTGCTTGAAAAAGCAGCTAAACAGTTGTTAGCCTGTCACTTGGGCAATGAATGTACACCATTTAGCTGCAGTATGATGGATATAGAGGGACTATGGGCAAAGTTTAAACTGACTGTAAATCACACACCAGACTCATAGTCCCAAGTAAGTGTGTTAAGGATGGAAAGGACTCTCTATGGTTTAATAATCAAATTTGGAAAATGCTGAGGAAACAGATATTGTTGCAGACTCAATTCAAAAAAAGAATGCACAAATGCTGACAGGCAAAAGATAGTAGAGATTGATGCATCCACAGAAAGATCAATGTTCAAAGCATACAACTTCCACCATCATACCTTAGCAAAAGATTTTGCCAAAAACCCAAGAAAATTCTGGTCATACATAAAATCAAAAAGTGGGGTGAACGCTTCTATCCAGTCACTCGTTGACTGGACTTGGGTGCCAATAGAATACAGCTAAAGGAAAGCTGAAGTTTTAAATTTCACATATAAAAACCATTCATGGATGAGGATCATACAAAAAAATCATTGTTTGACTGTCTCTCAGACTTCCTAGTGGAGGACATAGTAACTGGAATCCATGGCATAGAGAAGCAATTGAAAGAGTTGAAAAAGTAAGTCACCAGGTTCAGATAGAATCCCAGTTTGGTTTTACAGAGATTATGCTGCACCATTGGCCCCTCACTTAGCCTCCACTTATTGTGAATCTCTCATCCAGCAAAAAGTCCAAAGTGACTGGAAAAAAAAAAAAAAAAAATGCGGGCAACTCCTGTATATAAGAAAGGTAAAAAAAGTGACCTTTACAGCTACCGACCAATATCTTCAGCACGGATTTAGAAAGCATCACTTGTGCACGACTCAGCTTGCCCTTTTCTCACTTGACATCCTGCAGACAATGAATAGAAGGCAACAGGCAGACTCCATGTCCTAGATTTCTGGAAAGCATTTGACTCAGTGCTCCACTGAAGGCTGCTGACAGAGATCCAAGCATATGTTTTAGGTTTCAGATATATGAGTGGCTCATAACGTTTGTAGTTACAGAACCCATTACTTTTTCCTCAATGGTGAATGCTCATATGAGAGAAAGATATCATCAGGAGTGTCCCAGGGAAGTGTGATAGGGCCATTTTAGTTCTCTATATACTGTACATAAATGTCCTGGTGGACGAGGTGGGCAGCAATTTACGGCTGTTTGCTGACGTTGTATGTGCAGCAAGGCGTCATAATTCAGTGACTATAAGAGGATACAATATGACTTAGACAAAATTTCTAGTTGATGTGATGAATGGCATCCTGCTCCAAATGTAGAAAAATGTAAGTTACGTGGACAAGTAAAGAAAACAATCCCGTAATGTTGAAATACACTATTTTAGTGTGCTGCTTGACACAATCACAACAATTACATACCTAATTTAATTGGATAGATAAAAAATCTACTTACCAAGTGCTGGCAGAACATGCACATAAAAGAAAGTTATAATTAGATAAGCTTTTGGAGCATGTGGCTCCCTCCTTAGGCAGAAGGGTTGATGGGGAAGGAAGAGGGGTGAGGGAAAAGAACTGGAGAGGTCTAGGAAAAGGAAGAGATTTTGGGAAAGTCACTCAGTAGTTCATCAGAGACTTACTGGATGGGATGTGAAGAAAAGACTGATTGTAGGGGACTGCATCAGATGAGATTTCAAACCTGAGACCTTACGGAAGGCAGATTAATATGCAAAACAGAGATCACTGCTTATACATCATTCAAGAGTTAAAAATAGTGGAAAGCTAAGTGCATTGTATGTAACAGAGGTGGAAGGTGAGCAGTGAAAAATAGATGGGTAAGACAATGAAAGACATAGAAAACTGAAACAGAGTGAAGAATAGAGTAGTTGCTATGAAAAAATGCTGAGACAGAAGATGTCAAAACAAATTAAAGTCAAGTCGGAGGTCAGAACCAAGAACATGTGGTAGCGCTAGGTCCCACAGGCAGAGTTCTGAGAAACTGGTGTCTGGGGGATGAATCCAGATGGTGTGTGAGGTGAAACAGGCACAGTGATCATGACTGTCATGCTGTACAGTATGCTCTGTAACAGCATATTGGGTGCCCGCTTATGCCCTTTCATCCTAATTGATAATTTGATGGTAGTCATGCCAATGTAAGAGACCAAACTTTGTTTACATAACAGCTGGTATATGACATGTTGTTTCACAGGTGGCTCTCCTTTCGATAGTATATGTTTTGACAGTTGCAGGGTTGGTATAGGTGGTGGTAGGAGGGTGCACACGAGAAAGTCTTGCAGTGAGAACAGTCAGAGAAGTAGGAACCAGTGGGTAGGAAGACGGGTGCAGAAGACCACAGGATTTGATAAGAATATTGTGGAGATTGGGATGATGATGAAAAGCTATTTTAAGTGTTGTGGGTTAAATTGCCGACAGAATGGATCTCATTTCATGGCATGATTTTAGGAAGTCATGGCCTTGTCAAAGTAGATGGTTAATACTTTCTAGACAAGGATAATGCTGGGTGAACAGTGGTGTGATAGAAAGTTGTTTTTGGAGGGATAAACAGTACCAGGATTGGATGTGATAGCTCAGGAAATCTGTTTTTGAACTAGGCTGGCAGGGTAACTACATCCAGGGAATACTGAGGTCGGAATGATGATGTATTGCTATAAAGAGTCTCGATCCGAACAAATAGGTCTGCCTGGAATGCCAAGGCTGTACGGACATTTGACATGGAAAGGATGGCAATTGTCAAAATGTAAGTACTGTTGTTTTCCAGTAGATTTAATGTGGACGGCAGTGTGTGACTGGCCTTTGGGGAGGATGAGAATAAAGAAGTTGTCGGTAAGGCTAAGTTTGATTAAGACGAGTAGGAAGGATGTCATATGTTTGGAATCAGGTGGGCACTAACTGAGGAAACGTTCAGCAACCAACAGGTCATGTGTGTGGGGGATGTTGGTGTAGATACCACCTCCCTCTATCCAACAGCTCACACATCAAAAAAAGTTTTCCATCACCCCATTTCCAAGAACTCTTGAAGATAGCTATTGACTGTGGACATTGTATCACAGACACAGTCCCTTTGACTGTTCAGAGATGTCACTAAAGCTGCACAAAGATGTAAACAACCATGCATGAGCAGACCTGTTGGATAGAGGGGCTCCAACAGCCGATCAGTTTCAATCATTCCACCAGCAAGGAGATACACAGGTCATGTTGTCTGTAGTTCAACCATGTCTAGATGGTCAATAACACAGTTTGCATGCATCCAAATTGTTATTTTGTGCCAGGAAGGGCTCTCAACAAGGTGGGTGTCCAGGCATTTTGGAGTGAAACAAAGCAATGTTGTTCGGACATGGAGGAGATACAGAGAGACAGGAACTGTTGATGACATGCCTCGATCAGGCCGCCAAAGGGCTACTACTGCAGTGGATGACTACTACCTGTGGATTATGGCTTAGAGGAAACCTGGCAGCAATGCCACCATGTTGAATAATGCTTTTAGTGCAGCCACAGAGTGTCATGTTATGACTTAAACTGTGCGCAATAGGCAGCATGATGCGCAACTTCACTCCTGACATCCATGGTGAGTTTCATCTTCGCAACCACGACACCATACAAGGCGGTACAGAAGGGTGCAACAACATACAGAATGGACCGCTTAGGATTGGCATCACATTCTCTTCAGCCATGAGTGTCGCATATGCCTTCAAACAGAAGATGTGTTTGGATGCAACCTGGTCAGGCAGAATGCATTAGACACACTGTTTAGTGAGTGCAGCAAGGTAGAGGTTCCCTGCTGTTTTGGGATGGCATTACGTGGGGCTGATGTACACTGCTAGTGATCAAGGAATGCCCAAAAATGACTGTGCAATATGTGAATGCCATGCTCCAACTGATAGTGCATCCAAAGTGGCAGGATGTTGGCGAGGCGAGGCATTGATCTTCATGGACAACAATTCACGCCCGCATCATACACATCTTGTGAATGACTTCCTTCAGGATAACAATACCTGCTTTTGCTCCAGGCGACGTTGTCTACTATGGCCACTACCGAGGTTCACGGTGTTGGCTCGGAGGGCGCATTCTTCGCTGCCTCGGCAGCGCTATGTATCTGGTTTTGGGGGCCTCTGGTGATGTGTGTCGGCATCTCAATCAGCTGCGCCTCTGTCGTCGCATGAGATCTGCTGCTCGCTGTCTGCTTTCAGCGATGGTCAGCGCCCTGGGGACCCATCTACTGGCTCGCGTCAGCCCCAGGTGTTACCGACACTGCCTTCTATTTTGCCCCATGACGACGCGCCGCCGCTGCCGCCTGTTCTCCCACCAGCGACGCCCGCAGTGGACGCATCGCTGCAACCACCAGTCGCCTCCCTGGGGCACACATCACCGATCGCTTCCAGTGACCAGTTGTCCTCCGATATGGAACTCTTGCTCGCTCCGGACCATATGTCGTCTTCACCCGTCGGGTGCCCCAGCCCAATGGAGGTCGACCCTTCGGCCCCTCCTGTCTCTCTCTATGGGCACATACACCGCATGTTGGCGTGCACCCTGGAGCAGGTTTTCAGGCATTTCCTAGCTCCCCGCAGTCCGAATGGCAGGGTGCGGGTGGCACAGCCTCGCCTGTTGTTAGGCTGCCCACCTCGTCGCATACGTCAACATGGGGTCCTCCCCATGGCGGGCGGAAGCCTTATGCCACAACCGTACACCGATTTGCGGGGGAGGAATGTGGTGTCACTGCCAGACGCCACACTTGCTAGGTGGTAGCCTTTAAATAGGCCGAAGTCCGGTAGTATACGTCAGACCTGCGTGTTGCAAATATCAGTGATTGCAGACCGAGCACCGCCACACGGCAGGTCTACTGAGACTTCCTAGCACTCGCCCTAGTTGTATAGCCGACTTTGCTAGCGATGGTTCACTGCCTACTTACGTTCTCATTTGCCGAGAAGATAGTTTAGCATAGCCTTCAACTACGTCATTTGCTACAACCTAGCAAGGCGCCATGTTCAGTTACTATTGATATTGTGAATTATGTACCATCAAGAGCAACGTTCATCACTAATGGATTAAAGTTAAGTATTCCACCAGTTACGTCCGTTGTTTCTAAATTCTAATTTCCTTGTCCTGTTCCAGACCTCACGCCAGCCTGTGTGAGCTAAATCGTGTGCCTTTCAGCCTCCTCTAGTAACACGATGTTGGCTCTCCTGCCGACCACAACAATAAGTGTACACAGAAGTGGAATATGGAAGTGCTAAGGAATGAAGAGTCATTCTTGAAGTTCTCTGAGGATATAGATACTGCAACAATAAATAACTTAGTAGGGATTTCAGGTGAAGAGGAATGGGCATTTCCAAAAAGGGCAATCAGAGAAGATAGAAACAAAATTGTGTATACAGAGGAAGGTAACTGTAAAGATATCATGAATAACAGAAGAAACACTTCAGTTGATCAATGAAAGAAGGAAATACAAAAATATTCAGTGAACATCAGGAATACAGAAATATGAAAAGAATTATTCAATGTAGATGTGATGTACACAGACAGACAAACAAATGACTACAATTTCAGAAGAAATGGATGATTTACTCAGGAGTAAGAGCTTCACAAATTGAGTAAGTCAATAATGTGTCAGCCCACCTCTGGCATTTATGCAAGCAATTATTTGACTTGGCATTGATTGATAGAGTTGCATGAATTCCTCATGATGACATACAGCAAAATTTCATTTAACAAGGGGAGGCCGCCAATTGTGAAATTCAGATTTGGTTCATACTGCGCATAATAAAGGCTCATGGCCAGAGGTGTAATATGGCAAAGCACCAAGATGCGCTTCTCAGCTGTTGTCGAGAAAATTGACAATTAAAGGAAACCGTTGCAGTGAAATACTCTCTATGATTAATAATTTTCTACAGCATCATGGTGCAGCAGTAAGCGCTTGGGTTCGTAATCCGAAGGTCACCAGATCGAATCTCGTGCCATGCAACATTTTTTTTAGTATTTATATATATATATATATATATATATATATATATATATATATATATATATATATATATATATATATAAAATTCCCGGCAATCTGTTGCAAAAATTATGCGTATAAGTTGTTGAACGTCGTTTGTTGTGGAAAAACTGGTGACTTCGGACATCATTATGTTTGCAGAAAACAAAGTTGTATTTCACAAAAGTTATTAATTGTCTTCATAATGTTTACCACGTATAGTTAATGGAAGAGTTATAAATGATATTCCTAAACGAATGCATATAGTGTAAGTCAAACGTTCGAATTAGAATAGAGACCTTCATAAACACAAATTTGCTGTGGCAGGTATGAAATATAAACTCTGTTACTCGCTTGTTACACATGAATGGGCTGTAACAAGCCACTGCATAACAGCGTAGTTACCTTCTAACATCGAAAGAAGGTAGATGCGGACCCTAGCACAACTTATAACATCGTCGAAAATCAGTGCGTACGTGAGAGCTTTGGTACACCCTGTTAAACAAACAGAAAAATGGAGGTGGTACAATTGGAGAGCGATCCGGTCCCTTCGCATGAAAGTGATGTGATCGAAGAAGATTCTATACACAGTGAAGTGGCGAAGCAACAATTGAAAGATGCGTTGGTGTATTTTGAAATCCTCCTTCATAACAATAATCGCATCGCAGCAGGACCATCATCATCAATCAACAAAGAAGCCATGGTAAGTGGGGAAGAAATGTTCCAGAATACGCTGCAAATGCTTGCCAAAAAAATACCTTGTTCATGATGAGGAACTGATAGACGTTAATGAAATTGACAATAATAATGCCTAAGAAGACATTGAAATGAGTCCCATTGCCAACGAATCATCAGACAAATACAAGCCAGATGAGAAGAAAAAAAATAGTACAACTATATCTCTCTGGATTACAAAATTAGAGTTGAAACTTCCTGGCAGATTAAAACTGTGTGCCCGACCGAGACTCGAACTTGGGACCTTTGTCTTTCGCGGGCAAGTGCTCTACCATTTGAACTACCGAAGCACGACTCATGCCTGGTACTCACAGCTTTACTTCTACCAGTATCTTGTCTCCTACCTTCCAAACTTTACAGAAGCTCTCCTGCGAACCTTGCAGAACTAGCACTCCTGAAAGAAAGGATATTGCGGAGACATGGCTTAGCCACAGCCTGGGGGATGTTTCCACAATGAGATTTTCACTCTGCAAGGAAGTTTCATATCAGCACACACTCCTCTGCAGAGTGAAAATCTCATTCTGGAAAAATCCCCCAGGCTGTGGCTAAGCCATGTAGGTAGAAGTAGGTAGAAGTTAGGGATGTGGGGTGTTGGTGGGGTCAGGAGGTTGATGGAGTCAGGTGAAAGGTTTTGTAGGGGGCCTAAGGTTCTGAGGATTCCTTGAAGCTCTGCCTGGACATCAGGAATGGGATTACCTTGGCAAACTTTGTATGTAGTGTTGTCTGAAAGCTGACGCAGTCCCTCAGCCACATACTCCCGACGATGAAGTACCACGGTCGTGGAACCCTTGTCCGCTGGAAGAATGACGATGGATCGGTCAGCCTTCAGATCATGGATAGCCTGGGATTCAGCAGTGGTGATGTTTGGAGTAGGATTAAGGCTATTTTAAGAAGGATTGAGAGGCTAGGCTGGAAGTGAGAAATTCCTGGAAGGTTTGGAGAGGGTGATTTTGAGAAAGAGAAGATGGGTCCCGCTATGATGGAGGACAGAACTGTTCCAGTCAGGGTTCAATTTGAATAGTGTCTTGGGGAGTTGGATCATTAGGAGTAGGAGTAGGATTAGGATTACACTCCTGGAAATGGAAAAAAGAACACATTGACACCGGTGTGTCAGAACCACCATACTTGCTCCGGACACTGCGAGAGGGCTGTACAAGCAATGATCACATGCACAACACAAACACACACACACACGAAATTCAAGCTTTCGCATCCGATGGTTGCTTCATCAGGAAAGGGGGAAGGAGAGGGAAAGACGAAAGAATGTGGGTTTTAAGGGAGAGGGTAAGGAGTCATTCCAATCCCGGGAGGGGAAACACCTTAGGGGGAAAAAAAGGATAGGTATATACTCGCACACACACACACACACACACACACACACACACACACACACATATCCATACATACATACACAGACACAAGCAGACATATTTAAAGGCAAAAAGCTCAATTTACCTACCACTATAGTAGTCATATATTAACCTTTATATTATGCAAATTTCATTAGAGTAGTAACAATTTTTCTCAATATGTAGACCTATTTTTATAACTGACTGTAATATACAGGGTGATTCAAAAAGAATACCACAACTTTAAAAATGTGTATTTAATGAAAGAAACATAATATAACCTTCTATTATACATCATTACAAAGAGTATTTAAAAAGGTTTTTTTTCACTCAAAAACAAGTTCAGAGATGTTCAATATAGCCCCCTCCAGACACTCGAGCAATATCAACCCGGTACTCCAACTCATTCCACACACTCTGTAGCATATCAGGCATAACAGTTTGGATAGCTGCTGTTATTTCTCGTTTCGAATCATCAATGGTGGCTGGGAGAGGTGGCCGAAACACCATATCCTTAACATACCCCCATAAGAAAAAATCGCAGGGGGTAAGATCAGGGCTTCTTGGAGGCCAGTGATGAAGTGCTCTGTCACGGGCTGCCTGGTGGCCAATCAATTGCCTCGGGTAGTTGACGTTCAGATAGTTATGGACAGATAAGTGCCAATGTGGTGGCACTCCATCCTGCTGAAATATGAATTGTTGTGCTTCTTGTTCAAGCTGAGGGAACAGCCAATTCTCTAACATCTCCAGATACTGTAGTCCAGTTACAGTAGCACCTTCGAAGAAAAAGGGCCCAAAAACTTTATTGGCTGAAATGGCACAGAAAACGTTTACCTTAGGCAAGTCACATTCATACTGAGTTGTTTCCCGCGGATTCCCAGTGCCCCATATACAGACATTGTAACATTTGACTTTCCCGTTAGTGTGGAAAGTTGCTTCATCACTAAACACAATCTTTGAAATGAAAGATTCATCTGTTTCCATTTGAGCAAGGATAAAATCACAGAAATCGATTCTTTTAATCTTATCAGCTGCAGACAGTGCTTGAACCAATTTCAGACGATAAGGTTTCATAACAAACCTTTTTCGTAGGACTCTCCATACAGTTGATTGTGGAATTTGCAGCTCTCTGCTAGCTCTGTGAGTTGATTTTCCTGGGCTGCGAACAAATGCCTGCTGGATGCGTGCTACATTTTCATCACTCGTTCTCTGTCGTCCAGAACTTTTCCCTTTGCACAAACACCCATTCTCTGTAAACTGTTTATACCAATGTTTAATACACCACCTATCAGGAGGTTTAACACCATACTTCGTTCGAAATGCACGCTGAACAACTGTTGTCGATTCACTTCTGCCGTACTCAATAACACAAAAAGCTTTCTGTTGAGTGGTTGCCATCTCAGCATCAACTGACGCTGACGCCTAGTCAACAGTGCCTCAAGTGAACAAATGTACAACTAAATGAAACTTTATAGCTCCCTTAATTCGCCGACAGATAGTGCTTAGCTCTGCCTTTTGTCATTGCAGAGTTTTAAATTCCTAAAGTTGTGGTATTCTTTTTGAATCACCCTGTATAAGAACTAAGGAGAATACCACTATCGTGATTTTCCACTGATCGCATAATTAATAATTCTAACATCTGTGTTAGCATACCTTGCTAAAATCAAAGTCAGAATCAGAATTTTTATTGTCCCATAACAGAGTTAAATCAGAAGACTTAATGTATAGAGGACTCATCAATAATGCTAATGAATGTTCAAGAGCAAAGTATACCTGATGACAGTTGGAGAACTTATTTTACCACATAAAATCCACTCATTTGAAAAGTCTCTTATACCAAGACAGCAAATCTTTCTTAAGAAATTATTTAGTGTTTGAGATTGATACTTCTTTAACGTCTAATAATACCCACAAAAATTACATTATGCTGATATCTGGGAACAATAATACTGTCCTTAAGAAAAGTAATAGTTATAAAACAGACCTAAAATAGAGTTTAGTATCATCTCAGTAAAATACGAGCTTTAGAAATGTGTTACTATACCTCAATGTCTGGAAATTTGCCTTTGAGGTCTGGTGGAGCATCAGATGAAAGAGACTTAAATGCATCAAGTATTGGGCGATATCCAGTGCATCGGCAAATATTTCCACCAAAAGAGTTTTCAATATCTTCCATAGTAATGTTCTTTCTTCTCTGTAACAGGCTGTTCAAGTTAAACTATTAAAATATTTGAAGATGACTTTGTTAGTTAACTATTATTCGCATGTTACATGGATCATAATTACAACTTCATCCTGTGGTATGGAACAAGTCAGTTTTAAAATTATTGTAGGCCCACATCTCCTCAGGAGAAAAATACAAAGCTGCTAATCACCTACATGATTTCTAAATTATACACTGACAAAAAAAGTTAGTAAACCTGGAAAGGTGATGTTGATTCTGATCCAATGATGGCATACACCACATGGGTTATAGTAGATATACTGATAACTGTTTCAGCATCATCCACCAACAGATAGTGTAGTGGCATAGCTACCAGAACACCATTTGTGTCTACTCGTTAATAGAGAATACTCATACTCAGAAGGCTCAGTGTGGTCCAAATATGTCAAGCAAGAAGGCAACTACACCACAGAGACACACTTGTGATTTCTATGGCCAAATGAGTGAGTTTTTAAGGTGTCAAATAGTGGCATTCTGAGTAGTAGGGCAGTTCTTTTGGAGAACTGCCACACAGGTTGGAAATACTGCATTAGTTGTGCAATGATGCTGGTATCAGTGGTCACACCTGTAGACAGGATTCTTGGTGTGCACACAACACAGATGCCCACCAAGATATACCAAGAGATACTATTGTAAGGCCACTAGTAGCAGATTGTACAGCTCCCAAAGCATAGACAAGAGGGATGTGAGCCCAGATATGTCAAGACAAACTGTTGTGGACCAATTATCAACAGAGGGACTATGAGCATACACAGCTCTGCCCTGTCTTCCACTCATGCCATAGCATCAATACATATGGCTCAACTGGTGTCATCAGAGGATGACTTGGAAAATGGAATGGTGCACTGTGTTCTTCAGCAATGAAAGCAGATTTTTCCTGCATGAAAGTGATGGTTGTTTGTGCATATGTTGTAGACCTGACAAACACTGTCTTGTACAGTGCATTCATCCAAGACATGCTGGTCTCATTCCAGGCCTATGGTCTGGGGTGCAATGAGCTATGACCCTTGTTGACCTTTGGTGCTTCTGGAGGGGACTTTAACTGGCACTTGGTATGTGCTGAATGTTGTTAGACCCATTATTTTGCTGTTCTTGCTATAGGAAAGTGATTTGTTGTTCCAACAGAATAATGCTTGCCTGCACACTGCCTGTGAAACTCAGTGTTCTCTGCAAGGTGTGCAGCAACTTCCCTGGCCAGCACAGTCTCTGTCTCCAGCTGAGCATGTGTGGGGTATGAGGGGATGATAAGTGACTTGTGCAACCCACCAGCCAACAACTCTTATAGAACTTCATGAACAGGTCATGCAGGCTTGGAATGAAGTATCTCAGGACAGTATTCACCATATGCACAACTAATTGGTTGCCAGACTCAGCACCTGAGTTGTCACCCATGCAGGCTACACCATGTACTAATATGACTGTTTCAGCATAGGTCGATACCCGGGGCCTCAGAACTGCTTGTACAATTGATATGTAAATGTAATCATTTTATTTACTCCATATGCACTGTTGCATCAATAAATCTTGAGTAAACTGGAAACCTCTAAAAGGATGTACTAAATTTTTTCTGACAGTGTATCATATTTATATTTCACTATGTCGCTATATTAAATGTCTCTCCCTCTTTCTGACAACCACCTATATGGGTAGGGAATTCAGTTTGTGTTTGTTATTAATTTTATTATTCATTAAATTCTCTACACTCCTGGTGGCTGTTCAAAGATTTTTACAGCTGAATACCTCACTCATTTCTGTGTCATACCAAGCCTAAGAGATGTACAGTGTACAGTGTAAATCATCTCTCCTTCTAGCATTATGTTTATGGATGTTAACTGTTGTTTTTAAACTGTGGTTCAAGCTGACAAGAAAGCAAATGTACAGTGAGGATGTTGTTACAGAGCACTCTACAAGAGGCTATAGACTTGACACCACATATTATCCTACAGCAGTCTACAAGGGGCTTTCAAGTGTGTGTCGGTACATGATGAAAGACCCCCAGGATATCATAAAGTTAATATTTATTAAAAAACAAAAAAAATGACAGACAGATCGAACATAAGAACTGGTAAAGACATTAATTATGAATGCGAGGTGAGGCTCAGACAGACTAAAAAACATTCATTGAATTTTTTGTACAGGATTTCGTTTTTTTTTTTTTTTTTTTTTTTTTTTTTTTTTTTTTTTTTTCACATACTCTCTTGTAAGAAGGACAATGAAGATGTGCGATTTTAAATATGAAGTATTATCAGTTCTATGTATTGTAAGTGTTCAAGAGTAATAGTATACTGAACAACAGTATCAAGTATTTTTTATTTATTAATGTGAAGTGAAAACCATATAATGAGAATTTTCTGGATTATGACAAGAGCCGATGTTCTCAGAGTCTGCTGCCTGCAACTACAATTGAAATGTAAGCAAAGTCTGACAGCCAAGAAAAATTCAAATAAGCACAGAACTCACCTATTTTTTGTGTGTGTGTTATAGTAACAAATTTCTATGACATTGTTATGAGTCATAAAAACTAATTGACTGCTATATTTTCTGTTTGCATGAATCACTACAGGGAGCAAGTACTGCAAAAAGGCAAAAATTGAGGAGAATTTATGAAAAGAAACAAGACTTAGGTGCAGGTTAAGTAAAAATTTTCAATAGTAAGCTCATTTGTTCGGCACAGCAAAGGTAGAGCAACTACTCTAGTTGCTTGCGTGGTTACGCTTGGTAGCATCTCTTTTGAAGTAGATTGAAACCTTTTCCCCATTATTCCCTTTCCTTGAATTTTATTTGCAAAAAAATTACAGAAATTTTTCAGTGTGATACACATTGTCAGTAAAAAATCTGTGACACAATAGTTTCCACGTCGTAATTGATGCAAAACAAGCTTTGATATCACGTAAATTACAATTGTCAAGTATAATAATTAGCACATGAAATTTTAATATTTTGTGAAATTTCTGCGTTTTGCATATTCATACGACATGACAGAAAAATTTTTGTCTGTTGTTGATAGCGATAGCAAAAATGCAATCAGCCAAGATATCGTAGCATTGCGTGATTGAACAATTGAAGTTCAGCGCTTGCCTACTGCAGGAAGTTTAAGTAGCTCAGAGATAAATGTCACAGGAGTGACAAACAATAGTGATGCTCAACAGCAGCTTGATGACACAATGTTTACAACTGACAAGACAATGCCACGTATCTCCCGGAGTGACATACTGCTCATGAATGAAACATTGGAGAGCAATTCCAATATGAATTTGGAAACACGTTACAGACACTATTTGGTCACAACACAAACATTAACTTGGGAAGTACAGCTGACAGCAACCACAGTAGTATAACTGAAGCACTGCTATGGCAGTTACTGTCTAACATAAATGTGAAATTTGATGTTCTGAAACACAACATGAACACCAATATCAGTAATTTGACACAAAATATGAACATAGTAAAATAGCAACAAATCACTGTTACACAAGATCTAAATGCAATGAAGGAAGAACAAACACAAGTATTCAAGGAGTTGCAAGACATGGTCTCAGAGAAATTTGATGACTTAACCAAAAATTTTCACGCTGAAATCAACAAAAAATTGAATGATATGAAAACACAGGTAAACCATGAAGTACTTTCTGAAGTTAACAGTAACATTATGGAATTAAAACAGAAAGTGGATTCTTTTAATGACCATCAAGATCTAGTAAAGCAACAGATAAAGAAAATCACAGACGCAAACACAAACACTGAAGCCACACGAAACCAGTTGGTTTTAACAGTAAAAAAAGGTAACCACTGTAGTTAACAAACTAAATGAAGACTCTGAAAATGTACCTCTAGCTGTAGAAGAGCTTCCTTTAAGGGTATCTACATTAGAAGTTGACACAGTATGTGATAAGAAGAAGAGCAACACAGGGTCAATGCAAATCTGAGTGATATAGTTAGTGAAGCTGAAGTAAGTATGTTATATAAGGGTAAGACCATTGCAGAGAAGTTAGTAACCAATTGTAAGTTATACACAGATGTAGTAGAAATGGCTATTCAGAAAAAAGAAAATGGAATCATGATAAGGTAAACATTAACATACAAGCTGCAGAAGATAGGATCCGCAATCTTTTAGAAGAAAATATTACCAGATCTCGAAATATGCATGTAAATAATACACATTCTACAGTGAACACACTACAGCCTGATGGTATTTATCCACAAATTGTCATGGTTCCCACAGCAGGTGCCAGTGACAGTTGTAGAGTGCCAGATGTAAATGTACCCACAACTCGAATACCTGGACATTACAGGTAACTACAATAACAACATAAATACCACTGAAAATGCCCACGTGTCTGCCACCTACTTTTGCAGATGAAGGTTTTCTGAGACTTCGACAGTTTCCCACATTCACTACTGAAGGTAAAAGAATTAATCCTGTAGTATTTATCTGTGCTTTTCGTCATGTATTTCCACACAACTGGACAGAAGCACAGAAAATCAGATTTGTCTTGGGTTATACTCAAGGTGATGTGCTTTTATGGGCAACTGAAGTGGCCGAGTATTGCAGCACTAACATCCAATTTGAACAAGCTGTCCTTCACAAATACTGGTCTGAGGCGGTGCAAGAAAGACTCAGATCCGAGTTTTTCAAGCCTGCACCATTCAGTGGCAAATACGGTAGTCTACTTGAATACTTTGAAAAGTCTCAGAACAAAATATGCTACTGGAAGAGCCCAATATCAGAGGCAGACATGTTAAAAATGCTGAAAACTTGTTTGGCATTGCATACTTGAGAAAAATTAGTTACAATGCTAGATCATGACACTGAATAATTTCTTTCATTGCTCGATTCTATCAACTTAATCTATGAGAAAAGACCTGTACCCCATAGAGCAACAGGAACTCAGGCACATCAACAATATAGTTATGTTAATCAATCAGTAAAACATGATTTAAATGCACAGCAAGATTGGACACACAACAGCAAAATTATATAGCCAGAAGTAAAGAGTATGGTAACAGGAATGGAAAAACAAATGATTTAACAGCAGTTTTCGAAACAACAGGGGTAATTTCAACACATGAGCAAATTACAATTCACCATCGCAAGGACCTATGCTGAACATAAACAGAAACCATCAGCTGCAGCAGTGGCCGATGCATGGCAATAATGCCGTGCCTTAAGCTGTACCGCAGCCAACCTTTGGGCAGCAAAATAATGGCACAGCAGCTAACGACACAAATTGGCGAAGTACCCACGCAGTGTAACTAATTGAAATTTCTCCAGGTAATGAATTAAGTCACACTACACCATCGGAAAACACCAGTCAGTCTTAGTTAAGCCCCAGGCTGTTGACCTCCCTGGGAGAGGGGGCAAGACAGAACTACAAACATGTTTTATAAAGTTTGACAAACAAGGTAACATCAAGGATGATTTGTATCAGCATGGGTTAGATGCAACAGGTAATATCCCGGAAGAACAGGTACAAGCAATCCTTAAGGTGAAAATATTTAACATTGACACACAGGTAATTTTAGGTACAGGTCCAACTAACAACCTAATGTCAAATACATTTTTTTTTTTTTTTTTTTTGTGAATTGAAGAAGAGAGGCAAATTCCCAATATTTCCCATCCAAAATTGCAAGGTGCAAACTGCTACTGGCAGTAAGACTAAATTGGTTTAACACCATGCACTTATTCTATTACAAACTGAACATTTTACAGTGAAGTGCAACTCTCTTATAATTGACAAACTTATAGGTAATTGCCTTATTGGCATGGACATGTTTAGAACATACAAAACATAGGTTGACATAGGTAATGGTAAATGCCACTTTCAGAAAAAGGATCAGATTTTTTCTATTGATTTAGTCAAAATACCTGATGAAAGTAACGAAACAAAACCAGAGTCAAATGCAGTACAATATTCCTTTTCAGTTGTATATTTCACAAACAAATTTGATACGGAATAACAAGCAAACACTGAGATTAGTTACATACTGGTAGAGCAGAAACTAAGTGAATCGCAGGTACTAACTAAGATGCAATGACAAGAACTTTCTAACTTGTTATTTAAGTATGCCAATGTTTTCAGTAAGGAGCCAGGAGTAATCAAAGACTATGAAGATAAATTTGAAGTCTATCCACAGGAGACATTTTGTGCAATGTCAAATCCTATTCCATAGGCAAAATGAGAGGTAGTAAGGGAAGAGAGCAATCATATGATTAAATGGGGAAATATACAACCTTCATTTTCACACCATTGTAGTCCAATATAACCAGTAAGCAAACCAGATGGTTCTGTAAGATTAGTTATCAATGCTAGAGGTATTAATAAGATTATAGTACCAGTACGCATGAGAGCAGACAATTTGGACGAACAGCTTCTTAAGTTTTATAGTACAAAATATTTCAGTATACCCATTATCAGGATGCCCTACTGGCAAGTAAAGCTCCATGAAGAAAGTCAAAAATATACAGCATTTGTTTGTGGTGGCAGAAGATACAAATTCAGTGTTCTACCTTTTGGACTGAACATTAGTGCAGAAGTGTTTATATCTGCACTGGACAAGGTTTTAGGACCAGAATTTCTTAGCAAAGTCACTGTTTATGTAGATGACATGCTAATGGGCTACACCTGCATTTTTTAGAACATATCAGGATCATTGAACAGGTGCTTTAATGATTTGCAGATTATGAGTAACAGCCAATTTTAAAAATGTCTAGTTCTGGTAAGGAGCAAGTCAAATTTTTAGGGCATGTTGCGTCAGAACATGGTATATTACCTGATCTGAAAAAAACTTGATGCCATACACAATTGTCCAGCATAAAGGAACAAAAAACATAAGTGTTTATATCTGCATTGTTCAAGGTTTTAGGGCCAGAATTGCTTAGTAAAGTCACTGGTTAGCAAGCCTTTTTAGTACTAGCTTCTTTCTTTCCTAAGTTCTTACCACAACAACTGATTAACAGTGATGAGTCACTCAACTTGTTATGAAAAATAGGCTTTAGTTATGGGATGATAAGTGTCAGGAGGATTTAAATAACATTAAGCAGGCATTAGGTTATAAGTGGCACAAGAAAAGGTGGCTGAACTCCTTCATCACATATTGGCTCAGTCCGGAATACTTTGTGTAGACTTTCCTATTTTCACATTGCTGCCACATGCTAGCAGTAGCTGTATCATAATTACATAGTGAAGCTAAATGTTGCAAGTTGTGTTGGGAATGCTGATCATCCACTATGTCAGCATTTCCATTTCCTCTTTCACATTTCCTCTCTCCGCAGCAGCCTAAAATATTTCCATAAATCTGTCACCACCCATGGAGTGAACTGTCTGTCTTTTGTGCCATTTATAACTCATTCAGTCACATCAAATGCCAATAGAAAGAAAATGGTCTGGCCAGAGTGGCCGTGCAGTTCTGGAGCCTGGCAACCTCTGCGGTCGCAGGTTCGAGTCCTTCCTCGGGCGTGGATGTGTGTGATGTCCTTAGGTTGGTTAGGTTTGATTAGTTCTAAGTTCTAGGCAACTGATGATCTCAGAAGTTAAGTCACATAGTGCTCAGAGCCATTTGAACCATTTGAAGAAAATGGGATGAAGTCATAAAGAACTGGGGGATATAGATATAGAATGTAATTGACAACAAGTCAACTCAGCTATCTTCCTGAGTATGTACATAGACTGCAAACTAAATTGGTCCAAAAAAATCCTAGACCCAGAAATAAGGCTACATTCTACAACATTTGCCTCACACATAAGTGCATCAACCACACATAAAGAGACCATAACAGCTGCTTACTTTGGATACTTCTATGCACTTTTGTCTTACAGAATCGTTCTTTTGGGGCAACCAGCCCCAAGTTTTTATTGCTCAGAAGAGAGCTATACTCATCATGAGTAGTGTCCAATCAAGGCACTCATGCAGGAATCTGTTTAGGAAACTACAGGTATTTACAATGATATCTCAGTACATACGCTCCCTTGTATACGTCATTAATAAAAACCACTCTTTCTTCAAAACCAATACTGAACATCATTGTCACAAACAAGGTCAAAAGAGGACTTTCATAGTAACCAGTCAAACTATTCCCTTGTACATAAAGGAGTAAATTATACAGGCATCAAAATTTACAATGCTACAGCCAGTGTCATCAAAAATCATGCTCCTGAAACCCCAAAATTCAAGAGCAAACTGAAGGAATGAGTAGTACAAAAGTCATTCTATTCAATCAGTAAATGTTTTAGTGCAGAGGAGTAAGATTTTATTATATGACTGAGTTAGCCATTCAATGTAAGCATAAATGTAAACTATTTGTTGCTGTAATGTTACATAGTTGCTCAAATACTTTGATATTGTTAATCTGAATGTGTACACATAAGTATTAACTGCGATGTATGTAATGTAATTTCTTCTATTGTTCCATGTTGTTACTATGAGTCTTTTCATGAATTAACCATAATGCGTACTGCTGTATTGTTAACAATGTAACAATACTTACTTGTTCCATGCCCTTGGAACCCTATTGCTAACAGTGTGGAAGGAAATCGCAACATAATAAAATAATAAATAAAATAAATAAAGAATGGAAGATCACTTAAATACCGTATAACAAGAACAAGAGCAAATTCACTATTGATCCATATGGTCCATCAGTAGTGATCATTTCTCATTCTGAAGATGATGAATCATTGTGTACTTTCGAAGAGTTTCTTAATCTAACACACTTCATCCTCAGTTAGTCTGATGTAATCTATAACTTTTGATAAAGCAATGTGTCAGCCAGTGTCTACCTAGCTGGTTAACAATGATCAAAATACTGTATGCATTTAGTAGTAGCTAATTAACTTAGAATGATGAACTATTTGGAATTTGGTTATTTCTTAGGGTGTGCATGTACATTGGAACAGATGGTTACCCTGCACCTCCAACACAGGAGACGATGGCAGTTTTGCTACACAATGCAGTACTTGCTGGCTAGGCAGTTATTCTATCTATGACATCCCAACTCAGAGAAGCAAAATGTGCCACCAACAAAACTGGCATTACATGACAATGGTGCTTGCATTAGGGAAGATATAAAAAGAGTCATTCTATCTGTCAGATTCATATACACTCCTGGAAATTGAAATTAGAACACCATGAATTCATTGTCCCAGGAAGGGGAAACTTTATTGACACATTCCTGGGGTCAGATACATCACATGATCACACTGACAGAACCACAGGCACATAGACACAGGCAACAGACCATGCACAATGTCGGCACTAGTACAGTGTATATCCACCTTTTGCAGCAATGCAGACTGCTATTCTCCCATGGAGATGATCGTAGAGATGCTAGATGTAGTCCTGTGGAACGGCTTGCCATGCCATTTCCACCTGGCACCTCAGTTGGACCAGCGTTCGTGCTGGACGTGCAGACCGCGTGAGACGATGCTTCATCCATTCCCAAACATGCTCAATGGGGGACAGATCCGGAGATCTTGCTGGCCAGGGTAGTTGTCTTACACCTTCTAGAGCATGTTGGGTGGCACAGGATACATGCAGACGTGCATTGTCCTCTTGGAACAGCAAGTTCCCTTGCCGGTCTAGGAATGGTAGAATGATGGGTTCGATAACCGTTTGGATGTACTGTGCACTATTCAGTGTCCCCTCAACGATCACCAGAGGTGTACGGCCAGTGTAGGAGATCGCTCCCCACACCATGATGCCGGGTGTTGGCCCTGTGTGCCTCGGTCATATGCAGTCCTGATTGTGGCGCTCACCTGCACGATGCCAAACATGCATACGACCATCATTGGCACCAAGGCAGAAGCGACTCTCATCGCTGAAGACGACACGTCTCCATTCGTCCCTCCATTCACACCTGTCGCGACACCACTGGAGGCGGGCTGCACAATATTGGGGCGTGAGCGGAAGACGGCCTAATGGTGTGCGGGGCCGTAGCCCAGCTTCATGGAAATGGTTGCGAATGGTCCTGGCCGATACCCCAGGAGCAACAGTGTCCCTAATTTGCTGGGAAGTGGCGGTGCGGTCCTCTATGGCACTGCGTAGGATCCTACGGTCTTGGCATGCATCCGTGCGTCACTGCGGTCCGGTCCCAGGTCGATGGGCACGTGCACCTTCCGCCAACCACTGGCGACAACATCGATGTACTGTGGAGACCTCACGCCCCACGTGTTGAGTAATTCGGCGGTACATCCACCCGGCCTCCGGCATGCCCACTATACGCCCTCGATCAAAGTCCGTCAACTGCACATACGGTTCACGTCCATGCTGTCGCGGCATGCTATCAGTGTTAAAGACTGCGATGGAGCTCCGTATGCCACGGCAAACTGGCTGACACTGACGGCGGCGGTGCGCAAATGCTGCGCAGCTAGCGCCATTCGACGGCCAACACCGCAGTTCCTGGTGTGTCCGCTGTGCCGTGTGTGTGATCATTGCTTGTACAGCCCTCTCACAGTGTCCGGAGCAAGTATGGTGGGTCTGACACACCGGTGTCAATGTGTTCTTTTTTCCATTTCCAGGAGTGTAGATTCGTAATGTCAGATTGTGTTTTGGTAAGCTCAGACTGAATGTATGAACACTCACAGTAACTGTGGTGTTCCCTTATAAAATCACTTGCATCAGGAGGATTGAAAGAGGTACTTTCTATCATTTATTATATAGTTGAGATTTGATGACAATTTATAGATTCATTCACAAGAAGAGGTCAAGAAGTCTACATCAAGAACTAACTATATGGCTTGTCTGAACAATATTTAAAGAGGTAGCAGTTCATAGTTTAAGTGTAACAGCACCTCCTGTATAAATATACAAATTATTTCAGACATGGGGGCCACTCCATTCTGGGAGCTAAAGTGCAGAATCCAGAATAATTCTGTGTTGGAAAATCAATGAAATATGAATGAGATGTATATACTAAAACAAGTCAAGAAGAAACTGACAATTCTGAAGGAAGATTTCATTAACAAATATTGTTGTTGTCCTTAGCAATGTAGTCAACAGCAGAAATATTATGACAAAGCAGTTAAGTATTGACATCTAAAAATAAATAATACACTTTCAAAGATGTAATTTGTCAATGAATAAGCAACTAAATGAGTTGACAATAACTGCATCACAGAAGAATTTGTAAAGTCTGTGAGCTGGAGGTCTGGCATCTGAATCTGCAAAAGAACTGCAATTGTCTTACCAGTTGCACAGATAACTCATGGCATCAAGCAGTGGCTGTGTAAGATGCACATCAATCTTCAGCAATGCTGTTCACCTAGTACAGCAATCCACCTTCTCATCAGTGTCACTACACACCATACTATTGAGCAACTGTGCTGAGCTGTATTGAACCCAAGGTGCTGTTTTATAATGTGGTGATTATGCATTTGTTATAAGGTAATAAGGAGTAGTTTTTGTAACTGAAAGTTTATTAGTTTTGGTCTCTTGAGTTGTCAACATAGTTGACAGCCAGCAACTAGAAAAGATTCAGTTTCAACTTACTATGTTCTTGACTATATGTCATTAGAAATTATAAATATGAATTAAGAGGATTACAAAGTAATTTTACTAACTCTTTAAGGCACAATGATAAACTGGGAGAGTTAGTATACACAATGCTAAATTAGATAGCTTACCAGATGCAAATAAGACTTAATTAAAAGTGAATATAAAAGAATGAAACTCTGATTTACGTGCCGAAGGTATGAGGTTAGATACAACAAAAGCAAGTATTAAAGCTGAAGGTGATACGCTGGATACTGCTAACATGAACATAAATGTTCAGTGAGTTAAATTTGAGCAAATCAGTTTCTGAAACCAATATAAAATTAGACTTAACTAATATCAATTTTGGAAAGTATAACTGACTCATGTGAAGTAAAAATTAGAAATAAAAATCAAATAGTTATATTATAATCTAATATTATGAAAATAACAAAGGAATTACCTTAAGACATAGCTATCTGATCTGATTTTGTGGTAAATCCATTAATTACTGGTGTTGTTGAGTTAAATATTGAATCAAAACAAACTTCAGACAGCAGTGTCAGTCTAAATATTTTAAAATAGGATACAGTTCAATGTAAGGTAGACATTTATATTTCCATTTTATCAACTTTGAAAACATTATAATAGTGATGCACTTGAACTAAAGATTCAATTAAACATTGAGATTGTTGTTAACTTATCTTCTTCATCAGATATAGCAACAAATCAATCTACTTGGGAAAGACTATTAAATTTTGAGACATATTTTCATCTGAAGTGGTGGAACAAATATATAACAGAGTTTTGCCTACAATTTAAGAAAGGGAACCTAGATTTTAGTTGTTCTATGACGGGCAGTGTTTATGACATGTCTGGTGATAGGATAAGATCATGTACTGATATTTTCATAACACGAAGTATAAATGATTTGGTGTCAACAATAAACAAGATAAAGACTGCATCAGGTTTAACAATATATTTCTGTCAAACTTTATGGTATGACAGATATTAACTTTAAATATTTATGGAAAGTTGAAAGAAGATGACAAGATAGTTTGAAATTTAAAGCAGACTGCTATGTGCATGAGTTAAGCAAAGTGAGGAGTATGGTTTGATTCATACATCTGGGAAAACATATTGCGTGCTCCTTTCCAATGCCACAAGCATTCAGAAGAGATAGTTCATTTCCTTGAATTTAGGAGATTTTATGATCTGTATGAACTTTGCAAAATTGTTGTTGAAAGGCTCTCACTTGTTGGTTATAATTTTTCTTATTTAAATTTCCATATAACAATCTCTTTAAATTACATTTCTTTCAATATCCTATCCACAACAATTAGACAACAAGACACTAGCTACCATTTCTGTAACTGGATAACTGTTACAAGTTATCTCACAGGTGTTTTCTACATCAGACAGAAAATATAGGAATGACCATATCTGTTGCAGGTATTATTATTATGGAACAAAATTCCATATTTCCTTAGACAGTGTAGATGACAGATTCCACATGGTCACAATTATTTAGTTTTTGTGGCAAATAAACCCTTAAATACCATACTAAACACAGTTCATATGGCTACAGAATGGGTTTTTCTTGCCTACCTTGTTATATGGTCACAAGTATTTAGTTTTTGTAGTGAATGAACCCTTAAACATACTACTAAACAATGTTCATATGGCTAAAGAATGAGTTTTCCTTGCCTGCCTTGTTATATGCAAATAACAAGTAATAATAAAAAATAAAAATTCAAAACATCTTTTGTGATAAAAATAATATAATGTCTAATTGCAATAAAATGGAAATTTTATCTGAACATGTAACTTAAATACAAATTCTGGTACTGGCAGAAATGAAGCTGTGAGGATGGGCTGTGAGTTGTGCTTGGATAGCTCAGATGGTAGAGCACTTGTCAGGATATTCAAGTCCTGATCTGGCACACAGTTTTAATCTGCCACAAAGTTTCATATCAGCACACACTCCGCTGCAGAGTGATAATCTCAATTTCCATAACAGCAACAGCACATAGGTGCCAGAACTATTGCACAACTAGCTTAACATTTCATGCAACTCAGCTACTGCCAAGAATAATATAAAGAAGAAAAGAAACTGTAGGATCTGTTAGATAAAAATCAGTTTGGCTATATGAAAGATAAAGGCATTAGAGAGGCTGCTCTGATGAGACACTTCATAATGCAAGCAAGGCTGAAGAAAAATCAAGATACACTCATAAGGTCATTCGATCTAGAAAAAGAATTTGACAATTCAAAATGCTGCAAGAAATTCAAATTGTGGGAAAAATAGGACTAAGCTACAAGGAAAGACAGGTTAATACAATATATAAAAGAGCCAAGAGGGAACTGTAAGACTGGAGGACCAAGATCAAAGTGCTCAGGTTAAAAAGGGCATAAGACAGGGACGTAATCTTTTGCCACTATATGCAGAAGAAACAATGACAGAAATAAAAGAAAGATTTAAAAGTGAGATTAAAATTTAGAGTGAAAGAATATCAATGATAAAGTTCACTGATGACATTGCTATCCTCAGTGAAGATGGAGATGAATTACAGAATTTGCTGAATTAATGAACAGTCTAATAAATACAGAATATGGACTGAGAGTAAACCAGGAATAGGGGAAAATATTGAGAAATTGTGGAAATGAGAAAAATGAGAAATTTCACATCAAAATTGGTGGTCATGAAGTAGATGAATTTAAGGAATTCTGCTTCCTTTAAAGCAAAGTAACTCGAGATGGATGATGCTTGGAGGAAATTCCGTGTGGCTAGGGCCTACCGGCGGGTAGACCATTTGCCAGGTGCAAGTCTTTTGAGTTGACACCACTTTGGTGACTTGCTTATCAATGGGGATGAAAGGACGATGATAAGGACAACACAACACCCAGTCCTTGAGTGGAGAAAATCTCCGACCCAGCCGGGGATTGAACCCGGGCTGTTTGGTATGACTTTCCTTTGCACTGACCACTCAGCTACCAGGGGTGGACATGGAGGAAATAAAAAACAGACTAACAGAGGCAAAGAGGGCATTCATGACCAAGTGAAGCCTACTAGTATCAACCATAGGTCTTAATTTGAGGATGGAACTTCCAAGAATGTATATTTGGATCTTGAATCTCAATGTTGTGGGGTAGTAAATCATGGACCTTGGGATAACCATAACTGATGTGAATCAAATTGGCAAAGAACAGAACATGTGGAAAACACTGACAAAATGAAGGGACAGGATGACAGCTAAAGAAAGGAATACTCGATTCTGAAATGAAGAGGTTAGCCCAGGGAAGGAATTCATGGTGGGCTGCATCAAACCACCCAGAAGGCAGATGGCTAAAAAAATAAGTTACTATATATGTTATTTTTAGTATATTAACTTGTGTATGACTTCACTTTGTGATATTGATTGATGATAATTTTCTGGCCAATATCACAAACACTGTATATGTTTAAGGTACTAAGCAACCATAGATAATGTTTTTAGGAGTTTAATTGGAAAGATTGGAAAGGTGCAGAATGTTAGCATCATAACATCAAAGAGGAAAACAACAAGTATCCTTGCATAGCAGTAGAATGATAAGCTAATATCAGGATGAAATCTACATTGAGACTTTATAGTACAGCAACATGATACATTTGCAATGAACAAAAGTAACCTTTGGTCACACTGAATGAAACAAAGAGGAGTACACATAAAAGACAGCAGAAGGGGAAGCTCAGTAATCAGATAAGGATACTAGATAATATAAGAGTTCGTTATCTCAAAGTACAGGAATAGAGAGAAGAGTGATGTATAACATTAAACAAGATACTGTACCCTTACATGTAAATGATGTAATGAATAGGGTACATGTTACAAAGAAAGAGGACCTGCCCCTAAAGGGAAGAGAATGGAGAGATGCAGGAGCACTGCCCCTATGAAAATTTGATGCTGGCAAGGAAAAGGCCCTCTGAGGAAGGTCATGTATCAGATAATTTCTACTGAAGTAGAAATTGCAAAATTACAAAAGGCGGGGACCTACCTGTCTTGTACTTGCCTAATTCATATACTGATTTAATGAAGAATGACAGGGACATACGTATCTGATATCTCTGATAGAGGTCATTCACGAAAGGAGTTATGATGTTGATGACTTCCAAAGCCAATGTAGATTCATGTAAATCACTTCTAAATTATGACCAAAAAGAGACATACAGTGAGCTAATGGGGTGCATATGGACTTATCATGATGGCCAATGTTTTCTGGATCAGGAAATTCTTCCAGGCTCCTGTACTGAAGTGGGACAAATTTGACACACAAACTCCTTACCTTGAGAGTAGCAACATCAGTGGGTTTATAAAGTTCTAGCTCTAATATATATGGAAATAAAGACATGTGACGTTTCTAAGCCCCTACTGAATAGGGTCCATGCATTTCAGGTGTGTAGTACTGACCTGCCCTGCCTTATAAACTTGCTTTGTAAGGCAGCCTGCATGTCATGGGATAAAAGGGTTTCCAAGACCTTGGCATACAGGCTGTGCTGTATGAGGGTGTGTTGTGGGTGAAGTACCAGCCTGCTTTATCAACCTCTTCTGCAGCACTATGGAAGGGTTGAAATAGATAGAAAGAGATGGAGAGAGATGAGGACAGGAGGAAATGGATAAGGAGCGAGGGGCAGGAGGGGATAGGTAGTGAGAGAGTGAACAGAAGGGAACGTACAGAGAGGGGGCAGGGAGAGACGGACAGCAAGAGAGGAGGTGGAGGAAATGGACAGAGTGAGGGGAGGATGAGATGGGCAGCTGGATAAGAAGAGGTGGATAGAATTCGGAAAGGAAAGAGGGGAGAGGCTGAGAGATGGGAGGAGTAGATGGACAGATAGGGAGGCAGTGAAGTGATAGGCAGAAAGGGTGGAGGAGGAGATGGACCAAGAGGTGTGTGCATTATGTGACATACATGTACACAGGCAAATCTATGGCAAAAACATCTTGCCCCAAGGTGACCAACGTAGTGGAGTTTAAAATGCTCAAGCTCAAATGTTTATGAAGATACAGACGTGCATGTTACTAAGACCCAGCTGTAAAGACCCTCTACAACAGGTGTGTTGTGTGGGAATAGTGTCGACCTGGCTTATCGACCTCCTCTGTTGGGCAGCCCACATGACAGGTTCCTTAAGAGCAATATGGGCAGCCAGATACTAGATAGATAGCATGCATATGTGTATGTATTGCCTCACCTGATGACACATATCACTCCCCCCCCCCCCCCCCCCCCCCCCCCCCGGCTTATGGCTTATGACCACTGCTTATCTCATCTACTCCCATCTTTCCACAGACAACAACCAAATCTGAGCAGTTGGGTGACTGTGTGCTCAACCATGCATTAATTGCAATTGAAGATATGTGTATAGACATGTGCAGTAAACAAGTAGTAGACTTTGTCTTGTTGGCACCTCTGATAGAGTTCATTCACAAAATGAGTTATGATGTCGATGACTTCCAAAGCCAATGTAGATTCACATAAATCACTTCCAAATTACGACCAAAAAGAGACATACAGTAAGCTAATGGGGTGCATATGGACTTATCATGATGGCCAATGTTTTCTGGACGCACCTAATGGTAAAGGGGAAATATTTTTAGTAAGTCTACTACTGGCAGAAGTATGATCACAAGGATATACTGCACTTGCTATTGTTAGCTCTGATATTACTGATACACTACCGTATGGAGGAATGACAGCACATTCCACACTATGTATACCATTATATGTACCACACCACGTCACATCATGCAATATAAACCAGTCCAGTAGGCGGGCTCATGTGCAAACTGATTGTGTGTATCAGTCTGGGATGAATGCTCCATGGCACATAGAAACACAGTTGAAACACTCAGAACAATGCTGCAAGACATCCATAGTAACAATATCAACACGGGTCATGCACTAATACTAATGTGTGGGGACTTCCAACAGAAGTTGTCAGAGATCACTTGCTGATGTAATTGACATCTACTTAAAATATTCACCATTGTGGACACACGTGCACACACTATCATTACGAACAAACGTGAGAGTAGGCCAATGAGACAACTCTGCATACACCTTTGCACAACATCCATTAACATTGGAGGAGTGTACTTGCAACCATGAGGAATGGGTGATAGTACCACCTGAGCTATTAGGAAATACATTTTATAAAATTTATAGCTAATGAATATATAAAGCAGATTGCATATAGGAATTTCCAGGATCTCTTCTCAGACCCTGGATAAATATCAAGCATATTTGGCACCCAAACAGCAAATTTCTTGAGTATCAGAACTGAGCTAGCCTAGCTCCAATAGGAGCAAAGATGCTACAAAAATATGTTTTAGAACTCCTGCTGTATAGACTGCCCTGCTTGAGGGCATGTTGTGTGGGAAGCACATAGTTCTGGCATAATGACATCTTTTGCAGGGTAAGCTACATGACAGAGGCAAGAAACATCCTTCCAGCAGATAGGGCAGGAGGTGGGGATGGATGGAGACAGGGGCAGAAAGAAATGAACAAAGAGAGGGTGGGCAGGAAGGGATAAACAGAGAGGGGTGGGAGGAGCAGTTGGAAAAAGGGAGGGGAGCAGGCGGAGGCCAAAGGAGGCAGACAGGGGAGGACATGATTGCTAATAAGGAGAGAAGGAAGGATGGAGGAGTATGCATTGGAGGGGGAGAAGATGGATAGGGTGATGTGGGAAGGAAGAGGTGCACAGAGAAAGGGTAAGAGATCGATAGGGTGGATAGGAGGTAAGAGAGAGGGGAGAAGCAGATGAAAAAAGAGGGTGTGTGGGAGGAGGAGTTCAGAAGGGAGAGTAGGAGGACATGATGGACTAACAGAGAAGAGGGAGTAGGAGATGGACTGAGAGATGGGAGAGGAGTTGTAGATGGTCAGAAAGAGGAGAGAGAGAGAAGATGGACAGAGGAAGTAGGGGAAGGAGCTGCACAGGGGAGGGTGGGGCAGCAGGGGATGTACAAAGAAGTTGAGAGGAGTGGATGGGCCAGTGGGTGAGAGGAGGAGTTGGGCAGAGAAGGTGAGACATGGAGCATATGGATGTCCATTTGTTCCAGCAGGTAGTCTCAGAGCGCAACCTAAAATTGTCTTTGGATAAAATTAAAGCAATGGCATTTCAGACCATAAAAACACTAAGATCAGAATGAGTCTTGAATAAGGGATAAACATTTTAATTATCCTTGCTGTAACACAACACATATATACAACCATGGCATGAACATAAAAATTAAGAAAATTTACTTCCACATGAGGAATGATTCTAAAAATAAGTTCACAATAAAGCAAGGCAGGCCCAGTTTAAGGACAAAGTGACACAAATGCTGTTTGTGGTGCTGAGATGAGAGGGAGGTGTGTGTGTGTGTGTGTGTGTGTGTGTGTGTGTGTGTGTGTGTGTGTGTGTGTGAGTGAGTGTGTGTGTGTGCACCAGAGGGAATTTATTTGTGTTGAAAAGTAGTATTGAACAGGCCATGAAATCAGGAAAGAAACCCTTCCACAGCTCTATCAAACCTTACTTATGTAAGTGAAGAATGGGTAGCAACATCTCTCGGACTGCCCTTTGGCAGCACTGATTATGTGGATGGAGACGCTTGCATGTTTGCATGAACGTGAAGGTTATACTGGCTGCAGCATAGCTACTAACAGTGTCTCCCATGCTGTACGGGTCTCATTGAATGAACGAGATGAACCATGTCTCATGATGTCCCATCTCTCCTACATCTACTCCCAGAGTCCCTCCTCAATTTCCCCTGTACCCAGCCAAAAGTGCGATCCATGCTGTGTGGTGCCTGGCACATGGATGGATGTGTCATGAATGGACCCTCACTGCAGGCAACCTTCCTGAGTAATTAGCCATGCACCTCATCTGGGTCCTTGGTGTAGGCCTGACATATCCCCAATCTTCATAGGATAAAAACAGGGAACATAAAAAACAAAACAAAAACCAAGAGTCTTTATGAGACCAAAGCATCAGGGTTGGAAGCAATGAAAGCAGTTTCCTCAACTGAATCATGACAGACAAGTCAAAGAAGTGAAAATCATCTGGGAAATTTGGGCCATGTCAAGATCAAATCCCTGTCTGGGCGCAGAGGAGAAAACTTCTCAGAAAACAAAAACAACTGGAGGCCAAGGAATAGCTTCCTAAAGACTGTCTCAGAGTGACAATGATGTACAGAACTCTTCTGCCTTCAAGCTAGGCAACAAGAAAACAAGGGAGTCTAACACTCACACTTCTCAAGGTAATCAGTTACAAAAAAAAGTTGAACCAAAAATAGTTAAACAGATTTATAGCAATGCAGTCTCAGTTTTTAGAATGACAGTTATTCAACCATTACAAAAATAACCTCACAGAGCAGGAGCTCTTTAGGAAGACTGTGCAGGATACAAGTCCAGGTCTATTTGGACAAAGATGCTCTAATCTTGAGAAGGGAGGACTGGCTGAAGGAAATGATGCCCAAGATATCTCCATAGGGGGGATGAAACTGCTGGTGAAGACAGCAGCTGAACTCTTCAGGACCACAAAGATATCCATTTGGGTACCAAAAGTTCTTAAGGATACTTCTCCAAAGACAGTATTCAAGAAAGTATGGGTATAGAACCATAAGGCCTCGTCAATGGGAAAATCATATCTGAGAACCAAATCCTTGTGAAAATCAGTGAAGAATCCCTGAGGGCAATGTGAGAATTAGGCCTGAAACTTTATTTAGGGTTCTTGGCAATTACATCAGGATAATTAAAATGTAGGAAGCTGTCATTGCAGCAAACTGGTGGCTGCAAGTGATGCAGATGAACATCCAACACAGTAAGGGGGCAACTGCTGCCCTGAGCCATCTTCTGGGGAAACATTGTGACACATCAGATGGATGCCTCCCATCTGTTACCTTTTTCTGTTCTCGTAAACAACCAATTCTTTTCACTAATTTTTATCTTATTTTCAACGCATTTATATGTTGACACATAACACTTACTTAAAAATCTCAAAATCCTATTTAGACATAATTTGACTTAAATTTATTATATGGATTCTCATTTCAAGAGTCTGATTTCATTAATGTAATTAGTTTTCATTAGTGCACTTTTAAGTAAAAGTTACAATTAATTTAAGTTAGCACTATAGTTCACTATTTGCAAAAAATCTATAAGCTAATACTTATATTTGAGAAGGGTGATCTACACCATTTGAAACTTAAGCAACCTCAGTTACCTGTAAAGTTGTTAAATTATCTAAAACTAATTATCTTGTGTGGTAATTTACATCAAAGTTCGCAGACAGTACCACTTTCCATTTCAGGTTTCATTATAACCATTGTTCGATCCAGAACTATGCATATATTTGTTACTTTAATTTTTCTGTACAGTATGACAAATGACATTAATTGAGTAACTCAATAATTAATAATTTTGTATAACTGACTGTAATTTGAAATATGGTGCTCATTCATATACACAATTTGTGCCTACCATTTTTTCTAAATTTGTAATCATCCAACATTTTCTGTAACCCAGATTTTTTTTATTTCTCTTAGTTCATCAAACACACTATAAGCCAACCTAGCCATATTTCAAAGCATAATGCAGCCTATTCTTAAACTAACAGTTTGTTATTATGATCACCTGTCATAGTTGGATGTCAGCCAAAATTGGCACTTCATGATTTGAAAGCTTATAAGTAACTTTTATATTGGAGATACTCTCTTTGTTGATACATGCCACCATTACATAGGCCCAGTATTCAGAATCTTGAATATTAACTCAAGGTTTAGCCAATTTAGCTTTAATACATGTTACAGTCTTTTGTTTATTTAGAATTCATGAGTGAAGCTAGTTTGCCTGAAAACTGCTAATTACAAAACATCAGTAATTACATTTTTCATTGTCAGTGATCGTTTGTAAACACACTGATGAAGTAGATGAAAAAGGCAAGTAAATGACAATAGCATTTATACATCAAATGACAAAATCATGGTAGCGGCTCTTGCACCCATTTGGTTTCAGAGTAAACAGTTTACTTAGTAAAAAGATTGTTACTAAAATATAATCCATTAGATAGCAAACTAGACAGCATAATTCAATAGAAATTGCTGCTGTATGTAAAAGTTGTCTTTAAAATGAATCTTCTACCACTATTTAGTTACTCAGAAATACAAATCTTTGATTGTAATGTATGGAAATCAAATAAACAAATAACTAACATTAGTTCCAATTATTGTTAAATTTATATAAAGTGTGTTGGAAGCCATTTAAGTCAGTCTTTAGGTAAATTAAATGTCTGGGAGCTGTACTCTATCTCCTGGGGTGGTCATGAATTTGAAGTTTGTAAATGCCATGTATTGATAATTATTGTATAAATAGCTGGCAATGTATGCCAAAGAGTAAACAAATGCATTATGTTGCAATGTATGCCTTGATGAATATTCCATGGACATTCGAGATTGTGTGTCTGAACTTTTCTATTCTGGTTTACTTCTTCTGTTCTTGAACTTAAAGAGGAAAGAATGATTATCTGAGGTTCATCTTGCTGTAACAGTCTATGTAAGTCATAAACAAAACCAAAAATATAGTTGTTCATGACTTCAAACTTGTGTAATGTACATAATTATTTGCAAACCTAAACCTTGAGTAAACCTAAACTTTGAGTAGACATGGCCTCAACGGAACACTGACAATTGTTAGGCACCATACTAGAAAATAATTGATAACTTTCTTTCACCTCATCTTTGAGACATTTCTTTCAGATTACATGAGCTACATGGCGGATACGAATAATTCAATATATTTCACTTTCAGATTTACTCAAGGTTGCGAGATTGAGTACAGAGCTATTTTGCTGATTGCTGATCAATGTTGAGCTAATAGTAATGTTGGGCTATTAATCACTGAGAGACAGAGTGCATAATTACCTAACAGAACTGTAAGCATAGTATTATTAGAGGTATTTCTCTTTTGTTTTGACATCACTTTATTAAAAGCTATCAAAGCATATTCACAGTTTCAAGTCAAAGTGCTTAGGAAGTTAACTCTCATTCACATTACAAAACTAATTTCAAAGACAGTATATAATCAATTAATAATTCGTACACCCAGGTTCTGGCAGAGAAAGAATTACTACTATTAATATTCAAATAATAATTATTACTATATTCTTTTTTAATATTTTTATTAATTGCTGTTATATTACACTAGCATCAGTAGTAGTGTTCTGCATATAATTGACTTTTCAAAGATAGTCCTTATTACTACAGAGCTTTTTTTTGTGGATACAAACATTGTTTATTTTTTGCATTTAAACAGCTCAGTTCATATACACCAACAGCTGATTGCACTGAACACCAATTCATGCAGCCAACATCAAAATTAGAATCCTGAGACCTAATTTTATTGTTGTTATTGATTAAATGTATGTGTAAAAACAATTAGTGAATTGTAATTAATGAATAAAATGTTTCCGTTACTTGCATTATACACATTGGAATGACAACAAGCTGATTTAGAATCTGGATTAGTGATTGCAGACCCACACTGTTCTTTACATCCAAGACAGACTGTGAGGTAAGGACTCGAATGCAAATGACCAGGTTTCTAATTGAAGCTAGTCATTAATACCTGGGCGCATACAATTAATAACAAACTTTACACATAGCTGCCTTCTACCACTTTGATTGAAACTATTAGTGTAGAAAGTGTTATTTATTTATTGTCTGATTTTTGTGTGTGTCGCTATTTACATCAGTTAGCACAATGGTGAGACCGAGAACAAGACATAATCATTTGGAATTCGAAAATTATAAAACTGATGACCTGGTGGAGAATATTCCTGGGTCGTTGGCAGGAGAGACTATAGTGAATTAAACTGAACAAACTACAATCCCACCTGACAGTGTACAATCAAAGACTGATATTTATCAACAGAATTTACAATCACTGGGGGAACAAGACTGTTGGACCGGCGGTTGAAATCAGCTGCAAGAGAGCAGCCAAAAGTGAACATATACAGGCAGAGCTAGCAAATTCAAGCGATAAGCTTGCATTGTTGTTCCAGAAATTGGAAATAATAGCACAACAAAGAGAAAGAGAGCATGAGGATGATATCCAACGGCAGAATGAGTTTTTTGAAACGGTTGAGACTAACATAACCACAAAAGTGGACAAGATGTTAGTCAAACGCAAACAAGCATTAGTCCAAAAGTTTAATCCTGCTCCAGATGACAGGGATCATAGTATTTTAGAACATGTTAATAACAAAACAGAAAAGGTAGAATCAGATGTATCTGAAGTTAAGAAAAGTTTGAAAGATTTATCAAACAAAGTAAATAATTTGGCCAGAGAAGTATCCAAGGTCAAAGAGTTACAGGAATCTTTCAATGTCTTACAGGAGATTTTGTCGCTCTTCTAAGCAGACAGTTTATAAAATGATCGAGAACATCGAGTTCGCCACAACAGCTGGGGACAAGAAGAACTGCATACCAGTTAAGAGTGTTGCTACTACTGCACTTGTCAACGGACCTTGTGTTTTCTGTGGTTGTAGACTGAATTTTAGTATTGACATTAATGATACCTTCGATCATGGTAATGGTTGGCTCACTGTAGCCATTGTACATGAGGTACTGGAGTTCCTAACGTACCCGGACTTGAAAGTTTTGTTGATAGAGACATAATTACCTATTGTACCTACCATATGGCAGAACATGCTAATAAAGACTTTGGTAAATCTGCTTATATGTCGCCTTCTGCAGTGTCTTTGTATACTCATAATAAGAGCTGCAGTAGTTATTTAATGTACAGAAGGGTGGAAATAATGTGTCAAATCAGGACACATACAGAAATTCACAAGCAAATAATGTGACTGTTAGTCCAGTGAATGCATGTAGAAATAATCCAATGGATGTGCGCAATAATGTACCCACTCTTGCTAAAGGAAATATGAATAGTCATTGTTGAAACACAGACACATTCAGGTGTTTTCTGATGAAAAGTGATGTTTGTACTGGGAATGTAATGTAATGTAAGTAGTAAAATACCTTAGTGATATCATTGGTAGTTTGTAGTTTTATAACAGGGATTTGCATTAATAAGACTTTCAGCCTTAAGGGTGACCCTGACACAGAAACAAAGTAGAATTAGCAAGAAATAACTGCACTGAAAATATAACTAAGAGAAAGATTTCATTTTTATTTGTATATAGAAGGAGAAGAATTTCTTTTGCATTTTTTTGATTAACTAATTTTAGTAAGTAGGGAGAATGGTGCAATTTAATAATATGACCAAGTACTTAGAGGAGTGCATATGATGTATCAAAGTGTAGTCCTGATGGTTGACTGATTTCTTGGAGTGTGATTGTAAACAGGCATGTTTACTTAAGAACACTGTTGAGATCTAAGTAACAGTTTTGTTTGCTCCAGCAGTACCCTTCAGCCATGTAATTGCTTGTGTCCAGGGGCACTATTGAGAATTAAAGGAATATATGTTCTTGTGTAGAGGAAGTAGCAGCATGACATAAAATTTAGAGCCATGGTGTATAAGGAATGATGTGAGCGTAAGCATGAATTGCGCACACGCAATTGAGACCTGGTTTTTGGGCAAATGGTTCATCACTTAAAATTTTAAATAGTTAAAAGTGTGGATCTGTGATAAGTGATGAATAACACATGTGTAACTGCCTGAGGATTGGTAGTCCACATGGCCAAAGGTCTACTTCCAGCACGAAAGGTTGGGGAAGTCTATGACATAAAATGAGTGTTTGATGCCTCTTGTTTTATAATTTCTTTAGTTTTTCTGACGAGCAGTTTATTCCTGGTGTTGTTAACATGCAATCCATGTAATTAGTGGAATCAGCTTCCAATATTATTAACATTTATGAGTTCTACATATCTGAAATGTTTGCAAAGTAATGAAAATTGTTGGTTAGCATTGATTCAAAATGACTCTGAGCACTATGGGACTTAACTTCTGAGGTCATCAGTCCCCTAGAACTCAGAACTACTCAAAACCTAACTAACCTAAAGACATCACACACATCCATACCTGAGGCAGGATTCGAACCTGTGACCGTAGCGGCCGTGCAGTTCCACAGTGTAGTGCCTAGAACTGCTCGGCCACCCCATCCAGCATTGGCATTGATTATTTCTCTATTTACACATGACCAAGATGGTAAGTCATACCAATGTGGGATGTTCAGTACTACAACATTTGTGTGTGTCAACTGTCCCAAGCAGCTTTTTAGTTCTTGTTTTGCTTTGTGAGTTTCGTTTTTGTGCACGTCATTTGACCCACCAAATAGCACAACAAAATCTTCAGAGGATAAGTAAGCAACATTTGTGGATCATACATGCTTGCAAACTTCTGACATAAAAGCACCAGGCTTTATGTAAGTGATTGTTTGTACACTGGACAGACCGTTCAGAAGGCAATAAAATCCATGACCATGACTGTCTGCCATCACTACTACTTTTCTTTGTTCAGGTTTTTCTGCATGTTTAGAAGAGCATCCGACATTATAACCAAAAACTGTAGTGTCAGCGCTCGACAAACATTTGATATTTAAGTCATGTAAGTGTTCAGGTCTTTGAGACTCATTTTCTTTCATAGCCGTAATTTAGCTGTTAGGCATTCTTTAGGATGTATCACTCCGCTTATTTGTAGTTTCATATTCAGCTTGGAAATTAGTTTTATCATATGCACAATGTTTCTTATCTTGCATGGTTCATTGCACACTGAATCTGCTAGTAAACACAATATTAGGTTCATAAAGACAGTTTCTTCTTTATTTATTATTATTTTATTTTTTTGAAACCGGCTCATAATTTGGGACATTACAGTATCTATTGCTAGTTCCAATGAGATTTTGTCAGCTGCTGTTATTAACATGCTGGTGTCATCAGCAAATAAGATTAGTTTTCCCAACTTAATAAAGTCATTTGTATTATCAATATAAAGGAGGAACATTAGAGGTCCTAGAACAGAACCTTGTGGCGCTCCGTACCTTATTTTTGATTTACTGGAGACATGTGTTGTTGTGATAATATTTCCTTGTACTGAAATGTCATCATCCCTTAAAACCACCACTTGGTGCCTGTTTTCTAGGTAAGATCTTATCCACTGATTTGGGATTCCTCGGACACCTTTTTGATCTAATTTGTGAGTGAGGAAGTCATGGTCAATTATGTCAAAAGCTTTTGAAAGGTCCAGAAAGATACCAGTAGCATCTTTTCTGTCATCAAGTGCTTTAAGCACAGCTTCTATGTACTCATACATTGCTGTTGTTGTAGACTTTGATTTACTGAATCCATGTTGATTTGCTGAGAGTAATGAATTTTTTGTAATGTAGCTTAGTAGTCTATTGTAGAAAAGTTTCTCAATTATTTTGGAGAAAACACTGAGTTGGGATACTGGATGATAATTATTTACATTTTCAGAGTCCTGTTTTTTGAACAGTGGAGTTACTTTAGCTGTTTTTAGGCTATTGGGAAAGATTCCAGTTGATCAGGAGGTGTTTAATATATATATTAGAGGTTTTAATACATTATCAGATGATTTTTTAAAGACATAGTCTGACACACAATCCAGTCCACATGAATATTTGTTTTTGAGTGACCTTGTTATTTGTTTCACCTTTGTTTCCATGACTGTTTGAAGGAACATAGACTTAACACTAGCATTTAAATAATTTGGTAGGCATGTAGGTCCATTGTCATACTGATTTTCGATTTCCTGCTTTGCTATACTAGTAAAGTAAATGTTAAACTTTTCAGCTACCTCTTATGGAAATTTTACTTTCAATTTCATGTTATTCACTGATACAACCATTTGTGTTTTGCTTCTATGTTTATGTCTTATGTATTAGTGATCAGTTAGCCCTGAAATGATTTTCAACCACTCTCTTTTTTAATCTGTACCTTATAGATTGGGAACAAGAAACAGTGAACTGCTAAAATCATAATGAGTTTCCAGGACAACATTTTGTATAATGAAAGGGGAGAACAAATTAAACAATTTGAAACCATAGTTCTGATGTCTTGGTAGATTAAAAAAATAGTTTTACAAACTTTTAAACGCAACTACACATACCTGTACATGTTCATAACCATTCCAGGAGAACAGTACCCACATTGTGTGCCATTGAAAGCAGCAAGTGTCTTCTGAACTGGATTATACCCAATTCTTCTATTACCAATTCCTTCAATTGTTGTTATCTTACAGTTGTGGCATGAAAATACTGGTATCAAACACTGTAAAACAACAATAAAATTAAAATGTTTGGTTACTCAAAAGTAGTATTTAATTGTTCAACAAAATACCCAGAAACAAGCTAAAAGATTTCAGAGGGAGGCCCAAGTAAACAATTATTGCCATATAAAGTGTACTCAGGAAATACATATACACTTGCTAAAGGTTGTTGCTGGGTATTAAGAAAAATTAGTCCCTACTACAAGCACTACATGAAGTACTATTACTTCAGTGCTGATATAACAAATATCCTTTTCAGGCAACAAATGAAAATGTATTAGCTGTTTGACATATGATGTGCCTGCTCTCTCTTCTGCATGTACTGGAACTCATACAGACTTTTATTATTACATTGCTGGGTTGGTAAATGTATTCCAGTTCTTTGACCATCAGATTTCCCCACCAATCCTAAATGTTTGAAAATGTACCAGGACTGTGTATTGATGATGTGAAGATTTCTTGCAAGATTATGAGTGTTTGTTTGAACAACTATATGGCAAGAAAATGAAAATAATGTTACGTTTAATGCATTTTGCTTGTGTTTCTCTTTCCCTGTTAATGAAAAATGGTATTTTTATTTGCAGACCCATGTCCAGTGGCAACAACTGTTGCTTGTGGCCTCCTCACTACACCTTTGATTCTGGCTATATACATTTGGAGCACCATAAACAAACTATAAGATATTTTTTGTTCAGCTAGTGTATTAATGTAAGTAGTTGTTAATATTATGTTCTTTTTATATAGGAGACTTACTGAATTGATGGCAAATGATTCCACTTTCTGGCTGACAGGATGTTTTCTTGTCATCATAACAATACATGAGCCACAGCCTCCTTCATGGCACATTGCCTTAGTTCCTTTGAGGTTGACATAATTTCTTATGTAAGTGTTCAGTGAAGTGCCAACAGGTACTGTGTTATCCACTGTAAGATGAAATTATGATTTCAGTTTCTGGTTTCTTCCATATGGATATAGTGTTTAAAAATCAGCAGTTCATACAAAAACATGTCTGGATAATAATAACAATAATAAATCTTACAGTAAATCATCTGTTACAGCACATAAAAACCCTCATTGAATTACAAATGGTTACAACCCACCACATAGTTGAGACACTGAGTAGTCATTACAAGATAAAATACATTGAAATTGTTGGTGTGGCCAAGAGTAAAGTTGGTAGAAAATGTAAACAAGCCACTGAGCATAATGTGCTCTGTGTCAATGAATGTTACACAAATCGTGACCTCTTGACCCACATAGTTGAGACACTGAGTAGTCATTACAAGATAAAATACATTGCAATTGTTGGTGTGGCCAAGAGTAAAGTTGGTAGAAAATGTAAACAAGCCACTGAGCATAATGTGCTGTGTGTCAATGAATGTTACACAAATCATGACCTCTTGACCTACTCCCCCTCCAATAACAGCTTATCTGAAGAAAACAAATGTCAGGAATGTAGTGACATGCTTAGACCCTACCTGAGATATGGGTGCAGAGTTGTAAGGTGTGCCACAGAAGTAGGTAGATGCAGCTAGAAGTTCAACAACCATCAGATGCCACCATTCACAAATGCAGGTGCAGCCTCTGGTCATGCACTCTGCCAGCTGGTTGACAGCTTTTACAGACAGGCCAGGGCAGCTGTAACTCAGTTATGTGTTCATCTCTGCATATGTGTTGTTGTACTGTCATTGTGAGTTACTCTGTGACTAGTTTACCCATTATAATAAACTGTTTTCTAGACTTAAAGTTGTTGTGTCAGTCATCTCGTGTGATGTTCCCTTGTGGGATTAGAATGCGTTGACAAGAGGACAGGATAATGTGTAGGAAATAACTTACTATGACTGGTATACTAGCCACAGTGTCTCACAATAATAGGTTGATAACACATATGCAGAGGTAAACATATAACTGAGCTAGAACTGGCAGAGCCAGATACCAAAAGCTATTGGCTGGCAGGCACTATGAGTGGATGAGAGGCTGTGAGCACATCTACAAGTGGTGGCCTCTGACAGTTGTCGAACCTCTAGTTGGATTTGCTGACTTCTGTGGCATGCCTTATGATTCCATGATTCCGTGTCTGATTTTTGGGTATGGATCTATGTAAGTCATCACAACTTTCCCCACTCGGGTGGAGGGATGGAGGGGGGTGGAGGAACGAGAGTTGCTGATCCACAGGGCGAGTTGGGGTTGGCTGCAGTGTGAAGATGGTGTCTTTCTCCTTGGAAGCCCCTGAGCAAACTGCAATTACCAGAGACTGGGGATTTGGGCAAAAGTGGTCAGTGTGAGGAGATCCACACTGCCCCCACCATCAGAAGACAAGATGACAAATCTGGTCACAGGCAGCATAAATCAGGACCCATGTTAATTTTCAGAAGTGGATTCGAAAAATCAACACAGATGCTTTCCCAGAGATGTGTTGCTGGAGGCCATTGAGAGAATGATGACCCAGGAGCCACTTCTTGACTAGCACACTAGGGCATGCAGCAACCAAGAATTCCAGCTCTCAGTCAATGCAAGACTAGTAAACATTCTGTGAGCCAAGGCTTTGGTGCATAAATCATCCCAGTAACCCTCATGTAACAGTTTAACAGCTGTAAAATCACTCACCTTAAACTCTTGGGAACAAGCACTGAGGTAGCTGCACCATCCATGGAGATGAGGCAGACATCATCTAAGAATGAGAGACAAAATAGTCACAAAGTGGATTGGAGGAGCCATATGGAGGACAAGACCCTGTTGGATGAGGTAGACTATATGACTGAAGAAGCAGTTGACCACTGTCAGCTTAGTGACTCAAGCACTAGTATCAAAACAACATCTACTGCTTGTTGGATGGAGGCATTATAGTGAAAACACACAAGCTCTTCCCAATCAAACTCAGGGTCCAAAGGAAAGGCATCAACATTGGTGTGGTGTCATGTGGAGTGAAAATGAAAGCCATAGTTGTAATTTAGAGGAACAAGGCCCACAGCTGCAATGTGTGGGCCATCTTATCAGGGACCAGGCAGACAGACCAAATATGAAATTAAGGGCTGGTGTTCCATAATTAGTTGGAATTTGGTGCCATACAAGGAAATGTGGATTTGATGAATATATATTCAATGGTTGAAGCTTCCTTCTTCTCCTGAAAGTTCTGGACCTAAGTGAACTGAGAGTTTGATATGCAAATGGCAGAAACTGACTTGAGCTGTCTGCTTTCCAATGGCGGAGGACCACCCCCACACCATACTGCAAGCCATCCACAGCCAAAACCAAAGGTAGCTAGACACAATGTCAACAGGAGACAGTGCCTCAGCATGGTGAAGGCCTCATCACACATTGTAGACTAGACATAAGGGACACCTTGTAGAAGGAGCTCGTGTGGGTGCAAGATGATTGATTCCCAGGGAATGAAATGGTGGAAATAGATTATTTTACCTAAATAATCCTACAGTTCACACAATGATGAGGTATGCAGCACGTCCACAATGCCCCTAACAATACTCTCATGGGTTGGACATTCTACCGCAAGATTTTGTAGCCCAAATACTCGAGAGATGGTTGGAAAAATTTTTACTCCTGTAGATTGCAATGTAGAAGCATGGATCAGAGTTTTCCAAAGGGTGCCTGGAGATTGTGCAGGTGGTACCTCATAGTACACCAGGTAGTTGAAGCTGTGCCAAATATTGGACATTACCTGTTCTCAATAGCGTTGAAAAACTGCAGGGGCTCTTGCAGGCACCAAATCGACCACTGATATTGATAAAGGACAAATACTGTGTAATGAGCATGAAATGCTTGGACTCATCATACAGCAGTAACTGGCTATATGGTTCACGAGTTTGGAGAAAAATTGACTTCTTGCTAAGTATGTAAACTCTTTGCCTTTAAATATGTCTGCTTGTGTCTGTGTATGTATGGATGGATATGTGTGTGTGTGTGTGTGAGTGTGTGTGTGTGTGTGTGTGTGTGTGTGTGTGTGTGTGTGTGTGTGCGCACGAGTATATACCTATCCTTTTTTCCCCATAAGGTAAGTCTTTCCGCTCCCGGGATTGGAATGACTCCTTACCCTCTCCCTTAAAACCCACATCCTTTCATCTTTCCTTTCCCTTCCCTCTTTCCTGATGAAGCAGCTGCCGGTTGTGAAAGCTTGAAATTTTGTGTGTGTGTTTGTGTGTTTTATTCATTGTGCCTATCTACCGGTGTTTTCCCACTTGGTAAGTCTTGGAATCTTTGTTTTTAATATAAGTATGTAAACAGTTTGTTAGCATGAGGCTATGGGTATGTGTCAACCACAGACTGTGAATTCATGGTGGTCTTAAAATTGCTGCATAGGAGCAATTTATCAGCGGCTTTCTTAATGATGGCAAGGGGTGTGCCCCATTCACTGGGGGAAATTGGAACTACAACCCTGAGAGAGGTGAGCCAGTCCAGCTCCCCCTTGTCTTGGGAGCAGAGAACCAGGGGAATCTGCATAGCATGAAAAAGTGTAGGATGAAGTAACTGCTTCAAGGTTACATGGGCTTGAAAGGCTGTGGTGCACCCTAGGCTTTCCACAAAGATATCCTGAAATACTGAGCATAGAGATTTCAAAGACTGGTAAGAGACCTCAGCAGATACCAACTGTATAGAGTCCATGACTGAAATGCCAAAGGCATGAAAGGCATCAAACCCAAAAGAGTTTACTAAACTACTTTCATGGTTGACAATAAAGGTAATAGGTGGAGTCAAAGATTTATAGGTGTCTTCACTGAGAACTGGCAACGGTATTTGCTGTTTACCATATCCCCTGAGTTACCTGTTTACTGGTGACATCAGTGAATAGCAAAGGTCAGAATATGTTAGTCATTAGGCAGGGAAACTGCATTGCCAGTGTCTACCCACAGGCACAGTTGTTGTAAGAGAAGCAAAACCTCAATAAAAAGATTTTTGTAATCATGATCGGGAAATGGCCCTGACAAAAACATTTCCTGAGTATCCACATCCATAGTCTCTTGTGCTGTGTTCTGTGCAGTTGATTGGCAGATTACTGCAATGTGACCCTTTTCCCAATACTTATGCCAGATGGCCCAATGCTGGGGACTTTCTGAGCTGCCATTGTTGGTGTAACATAACACACATGACAGCAACAAGGAGCTGTGGCTGGGACACTGTATACTAGGTGCTATCCAAAATTTTCAGGACTGGTACTGCCATCTGTTGAAAACCTTATCTTTGGATTAATGGTTGCCATCACCCTCAATGTAGTTCCCATCTGCATGTACACACTGGACCCAGCACTTCTGCCACTAGTCAAAAGTTTTCTGGAAGTCCTGTTCTTTGAGGGTGTTTATCACCACCAGTGATGCTTCTTGAATCTTCTCTAGAGTGGCGAACTGATGGCATATCAACTTGAGTTTCAGTTTTGACAATAGCGTGAAGTTGCAAGGTGCCAAAACTGGTGAGTACGATGGATGGGGTAAAACTGCCATGTTATTTTTTGCCAAAAAAAGTCCTGGTGAGCAAGGATGTGTGACAGGGCATGTTGTCATGATGCAGCAGCAAGTTCCTTCCCTTGATGCCACAGTTCAGGCCGTCATTGCTGCATGTTTTCATGGAGCCACCCCAAAACATCATAGTAGTACTCATAATTCACTGTTTGGTTGGATGGGACGAATTCTTTGTGCACAATTCCCTTGGTATCAAAGAAAATGATGATAATGCTCTTCACTTTGCTCTTCACCTGTCTCACTTTTTTGGGTCTTGGAGAACCTGTGCTCTTCCACTGGGATGACCGTTGCTTTGTCTCTGGGTCATAACCATTTTTTTAAGTTTCGAGAACATACCTTCACTGAGGAGTCAAACAGTATATTGCTCCCACCTACGTATATCTCGTGAAGAGACCATGAGTATAAAATCAGAGAGATTGGAGCCCACACAGAGGCATACCTACAATCTTTCTTTCCACACACAATATGAGGCTGGAATAGAAGGGAGAACCAATAGAGGTACTCAAGGTACACTCTGCCACATACCATCAGGTGGCTTGCGGAGTATAGATATAGATGTAGATGTAGATCCAGCTCTCGTCGCTGGTGATAACCCGTGCCAAGAAGGTTGGATCTTCGGATGCGGTCTGACAAAGGTCTGTGCACACTTCTGTTCACGTATCCATACGTAAAATCACCACACCAAGCACAGAGTATTACAGAAGTCACTGTGGACACACAACCAATTCTCACAGCTGAATGCCACTCTGCACACTGACTCGTCAGATATGCATCTCTCGTCACCTAGTGGTGCAAAAATCTACTACTCCTACTTTCCAGATGGCACCTCATATGTACTGTGTGGGGTCCGCCAGATTGGCCAGCTTGCACTGCAGTGATATTGACTTCCACAGATGCAATTTATGCAGCCAGGCCACACTGTACCACTGCAACACAGCAACAGGCTTCCAGTTGCTGACCAGCAGCTTGTGAGACCTCATACAACTGGAAAAAAACAAAATCTCTTTCAGGGAAGAGTTCTATGATTGGAGAGCAAGTTACCAGACTTTCTTATCCATGGTAGAGCAGATGATAACACTGTGAATTATAAGATCTGCATACAATTCTTTTGAGTTGTCTGTGGCAAAATGGCGTTTGTGACTAAGCCAGGGAGGGTTGCAGCCCAGGTGCAATAAGACTGAAATGACTGGTTTTTGCACTGATGAAAAAAAAAATTATTTGCAAAAGACCACGACATGCATGCATCGATGATAATATGAAGATAACAGTGAACATAAAGTGTCAAATAACAATGAGGAAGATTTCTACAATGTGGCCAACTGTGGCAACACTTGATACCAGGTTTGATAAATCCATGACAAAAATAGTGCATGACAGACATCTGCATCTGTAATGTGAAAGGCATGAAACTGCTGCATAGTGTAGTGTTTGGACATCTCTCAGATTCCGCCATCTCACTGAATGGTGGAAATTGAGGAGAAAACAGAGCTGGAGATGAATTTTTGGTGAGCAACGCTGCAAAGCCTCTTAAATGACCATGATGAAGCCCTTCTGTTACTGCATAAACATTTGAATCAGAGATTCCAAGACACAACAAAATTTGAAAAGCAACTTCATAAGAAAAACATGCAAAGATATGACACTATTCTTCACCAATGTGTTCTAATGTCTCAGAAGAACACAACTTGCTGACTGACACAGCAAATTTTATTAAAGCTAGAAAACAGATTATTATAATGGGTACTCTAGAAATGGAGTGGCTCACAATAACAGTCTGGTAAAACATATGCAGAAATAAACATGTAACTGTGATAGAGCCAGCCAGGCCCATCTCTACGAGCTGTCAACCAGTTGACTGAGTGCGTGGATGAGAGGTTGTGCACATCCATGAATGGTGACCTTTGATGGTTGTTGAACTTCTAGCTGCATCTACCAGCTTCTGTGGCATGCCTTATGCTGCACACCTTATCTTGGGTGTGGATTTATGTGTGTCACTAGAATGAATTTTGGATTTCAGATTGAAGAGGTAAAATAACACTTATTTTAAATGTAGATTGTACCACAGTAGACTACATAATAAATGCAACATTTCTAGTACAGAACATGGGCTTCCAGTTGGTGATTTGATCACACAAAGACACTTACCAATAGAATGGCATCTATATTTTACCCCTTAGTCCTGTCATCATTACATTTACTCACATTTATTGTCATTATTAGCTTCAAATTTTTTTGTGTGGCATAAATGCAGAAAATATAAACTATGTTTCCAAGTTACAGAAAAGGGCATTAGAATAATAACAAAAATTATTAAGCTGGCTCATTGTAAAGATCTTTTCAAAATTCTGGCCCTTTAACTATGCCATTGAGTACATTTACTGATAATGCTTTGCACGTCCAAAATAACCTTGATAATTACTTAATACACTGTTCAGTTAATGACCATAGGATAAGATCTATACTGAACTTACATTTGCCAAGAAACAATAAACATAAATATCAAAACAGCATTATCTGACAATGAATAAAATTTTACAGTAGGTTACTAAAGGAGATAAAAAAATCTACTCACCAAGATACGGCAGGGGAACACACACACAAAAGGATTTAACTTGAAAATCTGGCAGCTTAAAGGTGGAAGACAGGGTAACATGCAAGTCAGAGGTTATTACTAAAACAACATGCATGAATTAATAAGAGTGAAAAGCTAAGTGCATTGTTTGTAACAGAGGTGGGAGCCACTGGCCTTTATTTATGTTAATTCCTTCAATCTTAGCATTTATTCACAGTAACTACTCCTTTCTTTAGTTCGTTTTAGTTTCTTCCATCTTTAATTTTCTGACTTGTCTATTTTTCACCATCCAATCTTGACATCTCTTACATACAATGTACTTTCCACTTCACTCTTATTTTCTCATGCAGGATGTTTTAGTAATAATCTCTGTCTTGCACATTACCCTGTCTTCCAGCTTTAAGATCTCAGGTTTTCAGATCTCATCCAGTGCCGTCCCAAACAATCAATCTTTCCTCCTCATCCCGTCCAGTAAGTCTCCCATGACACAGGATTCAGGGTGACTTTTCTGAACTGTATCCCTTTCCCTAAACCGCTCCAGTACTTTTCTTTCTCCCTTCTTCCTTTCCCTTTAACTCTTCTGCCAGAAGAAGGAGCCACTAGTTCCGAAAGCTTCCAAAAGTTAAATCATCTTTTGTGTGTGTGTTCTCCTGCTACTGCTTGGTGAGTAGATTTTTTATCTATCCATTTATACCATATAATTAACAATTTATTATTTTTGTTGTCAATGTATTTAAAAATATGGTTAAAACATAGCTGTTAATCAGTACATTCTATACAAGAAATGATTACTTTGACAGCATGGAACAAAGGTTTTGTAGAAAATATAACATGAGTAAATAATAATAATTTAATATGGTCAATTCACAACCAAGTTTGACACTATAATTTTTTTTCCTTTTCTGGACAGCATCACTCTTGAGCTCTACAATCTTAACCTCTTTCCTCAACATTTCACTCATTATGGAAGAATGCTGCCTCAGTTTTTCAGGTAAGTAAGCATGAAGTTGTGATACACAATGGTTCTGCCATCTGCTGATCATGTGTCTAAAGTTACATTTTGAAATAATATCTGTGTTGTGTGCATGGCGGCCAGTATTGAGAATGGGATGAAGTCTGTAATCAACCAAGATGTAGGCCAATCAGCTAAAATGAATTTTTTGATATAAATTTTACTTGTGACATGTTTGATGCCATTTCAGTCTCAAAACAAACAAGACACAATTTTTATAGAATTTAGTGATGCAGGGGAGTATAAATTAAAAGAACATTTTCACACATTACAACTTGTAAACATGAGTCCCAAAAAGGTAATCATCCTTTCAGTTTTACTTTTGAGACATAAGTTTGAAAAGAAATAGTACCTTAAAATAATTTAGTTTACCATCATTTGAGTCTGTCAAGTAATAACAAATGCCACGTATACCTACAAAATTTCCAGTGTTCATTTAAGATGTTTAAAACAGTAAATTATTATTCATTTGGTAAATTATCACCTCTCTATTAGAAAACACAGTTAACATCACTAGAAAAAAAAAAATTCATTTCACACAAGAACACAATATCAGCAATTACAAGCAAACCTTCTCACATGTCATATTTTGGAAACATTTACTTTTAATCCACGCTTATTTTACTAATTTTTTATAACCATTTTGCCAGTTAGATTTCTTCTATTAATAAGAACACATTTTTTTCTAAATTTTCACTGTTTGTAAAACAAGGTGTTATTACCGTACTATAGCCAATTAGTCAATAGAAGTTTCCACAGTATACTGGCAGCAAACTTAGATTATAAATATGCTCAAATGAGTGACAGATTTTCAGTTTGTTGTTTTTTTCTTACAAAGCAGTTTGTAATTTGTATTTGATTTGACACATCATAGGTCAAATGTCTCTGCAAGTGCAACTGCAGTTCACATGGTTTTTTCTTTTGTCTTCTTCTTATTTTTTTTTCTTTTTCTTTTTTTTCCCTCTGAAGTTCTTTACAAACCAAAGTTCTTGTTCTATGTTGTGGAATAATGCAGCTAAACACTAACAATAGATTTGGAAAATGAACCAAAATATGAGTATATAGGAAGATATAGTGTGTTTCAGTGGTAGTAAAGACCCATAAATCAGCTACCAAAATGAGAGTCACATTCCAACAAAGAAGACCTGCAGAAGATGAGTACATTGCTCTACTAATAATTGAGTTGACCCACTTCTCTTATCTAAGAACATTTTTAGGTTAATGAAATGGCAAGTTATATACTAGAATAATACATAAAAAATATAATTTTTTTATGTGCACAACAGAATAAATATATGTCATTCATATAGGAAATGCATTAGCATTTACATTATCAATTAACTTCTTTGCAAGACTGACAATGAAAGCAGCATTATACTTCAGAGATGAACCAAATAAAATTTTTACTATTTTAAACAGACTAATCTAGTATTCAAACAATGGAAAATCCAGGATAGAATGTAACAATACTAAGAAAATGATAGTTGCTACTTACCACATAGCAGAGATGCTGAGTCACAGATAGGTGCAACGAAAACACTGTCAGAAAGTGAGCTTTTGGCTAACAAGGCTTTCGTTGAAAATAGACTACACATACACACACACACACATGCAAATGTAGCTCACAAATTCATGACCACAGTCTCTGGCGGCTGAAGCCACACTGTGAGCAGCAGCGCATGATGGGTGATGCAACAGGGTGGTGTGGGTAAGGAGGAGGCTCTGGCAAGGAGGGGGATGGATAGCAGGGTGGGGTGGGGGATGGTAAAGTGCTGCTTGTGGGAGCATACAAGAATCAGGTGGAGAGATGTTAGGGCAGCTAGGTGCAGTCGGGAGGTTAGATGGAGTGTGTGTGTGTGTGGGGGGGGGGGGGGGGGGGAGATAGTGGAGAAGCAGGAAGTAAAATGACTGAGGGTGCATGGGTTGAACAGAGGGCTGTGTAGTGCTGGAATAGGAATAGGGAAGGGACTAGATGGGTAAGGACAATGACTAATTAAGGTTGAGGGCATGAGGTTTATAGGAAAGTAGGACATATCGCAGGGAGAGTTCCCACCTTTGCAATTCAGAAAAGTTAGTGTTGGTAGGAAGTATCCAGATGGCACAGGCTGTGAAGCCGACATTGAAATAAAGAATGTCACTTTGGCATGGTCAGCAATGGGGTGATCCAGCTGATTCCTGGCCACAGTTTGTCAGTGGCCATTCAAGTGGACAGACAGCTTGTTGGTTGTCACACCCATGTAGAATGCAGCACAGTGATTGCATCTTAGCTTGGAGATGTCATGACTGGTTTCACAGGTAGCCCTGTCTTTGATAAGGCTGGTGATGCTTGTGATGGCCTGGAGCAGATGATGGTGGGAGGATGTACAGTACAGGTCTTGTATCTAAGTCTACATGAGCCATGAGGGTTTAGGAGCAGTGGTTGTGTAGGGATGGACAAGCATATTGTGTAGGTTTGGTGGGTGGTGGAATACCACTGTAGGAGAGGTGGGAAGCACAATTCATAGAACATTCCTTGTTTTAGGGCATGACTAAAGGTAGTTGCAACCATGGTGGAGAATTTGATACTATTGATCCTGTCCTGGGTGGTACCGAGTCACGAGGGGAATGCTCTTCTATGGCCAGACAGTGGGACTTTGAGGAGATGATGAGTGACTGGAGAGATAAGGTATGGGAGATCAATTTTTTTTATAAGGTCGGGAGCATAATTACTGTCTGTAAAGGCTTCAGTGAGACCCTTGACAATTTTTAGGGAGACCACTCATCATTACAGATGCAATGTCCATAGGTGGCTAGGCTACATGCAAGGACTTCTTGGTATGGAATGAGTGGCAGCCGTTGAAGTGGAGGTGGTGCTGGTGGTTGGTAAGTTTGATATGGGCAGAGGTACTGACGTAGCCATCTTTGATTTGGAGGTCAACATCAAGGAAGGTAACATGTTGGGTTGTGTAGGATCAGGTGATGCAAATGGGGGGAAACGTGTTCTGGGGAAATGTGGACAGGATGTCGTTACCCTTGATCCAGATCACAAAGATGCCATCAGTGAATCTGAACCAGGTGAGGAGTTTGGGATTCTGGGTGTTTGGGAAGGTTTCCTCCAGATAGCCTGTGAAATGGATGGCATAAGATGGTGTCATGTAGGTGCCCATACCTGTATCATGGCTTTGTTCATAGGAAATGCCTTCAAAGGAGAAGCGATGGTGGGTAAGGATATAGTTTGGTCATGGCAGCTAGGAAGGAGGTTTTTGGTTCAAAATCTGTAGGGTGTTCATAAAGGTAATGTTCAATAGACATGGGCATTAGGGATATTAGTGTAAAGGGAGGTGGCATCAGTAGTGATGAGCAGGTCACCACGTAGTAAAGGAACAGGAACTGTGGAGAGTTAAAGAAGTTGATTAATAATGTAAATCCTAATGCTATACTTGAAACTGCCCTTTTGCCATTTCCTATATGAATGACATTTATTTTAGTTGAGCAAATCAAAAAATGTTTATATTTGTGATGGATTACCCTAGCATTGAACCTGCTAATTTATTACATCTAATATTATTAGACAAGATAAATGGATCGACTCATTTTCCTCTATTCCTTCTTCCCCTTTCTGTTCTCCTTTTACTTCTTAATAATTTCACTTAACATTTCATTCCAGTCATCTTCTGACTAGGTAACCAGTTGAGATACTGCAGCTGTGTTGTTATATGTTTTTTTGTTCTTTCTTCTTTTTGTTTTTTGCAGTTAATTCTGAAGAAGATCATTGTCAGAAAGTTCAGTGAGAAGATCTGTCTACTGTTAACAAATAATTACAATTACATAGCTGTTACTCTTCCAAAAGTTAGTTCACTTGTCAAAGTTTTAATGCAGTAAGGTCATAATGAATTGTCCTCCTCTAACACTACTTTTTATTTTTGTACAGATAACCGATAGCACATATACTATTGATTCCTGCATAGTTTAAAATTATCTTAGCTGTTTCACTAAAGGAATTCATATGGTTTTGTTTATGATGTATTATATTTCTCGGTAAAATGTGCGAAAAAAGAAATTAATGTGTTACAATCAATATGTACTAACATTTAAAATTACTCTTCTTTTCAAATAATTGAAATTACAACATTTCTTGCATACTTCAAATTCAATTTATTAATTATTAAATTTTTTCTGGATTTATTTATGAAATAATGATATATTTTTATAAAGATTCTTCTCCTGTCAAGAAAGTTTGTAAACTGTTTTGGTTTGTAAACACTTTGGAAATTGGGAGTACCAATGATGAACAGAGTAGTGGCCGTGCTTCAGATGGAAATGGATGCTTTTACAAATTTTGTCACCAACAATATAATTATTGGTTTTTTGAATGTGGAAATTATGAAGTCATGGCAATGTCTTTAAGTATGGAAAGCTGCATCTAACCAGTCTCTGGCAAATCTTCATGAGTTATTTCATCTGCAGGAACCTGTTAAATCAAAATTTTCAACAGAAAGAATGTACTCCTAGGCTTGAAGCCTACAACAACAATACCAAGACAATCAAGATAAGTAAAAAGTTCTTCTTTTGTAATCTTACTCCTCTCAAAGTTTTCAAAATTTGCGCAAAGAATGACAACTTTAATGGTGATGTGTGGGAGGGCAGGATTGCAAGTGGTGGCATTACCCAGTTTACATTGATTGATAACAACGTTTTGTCTGTTTGCAGAAGAAGAATGGATTTTGGATGTGTGTATTTGCAGTTTTTATGTACATGAAGATTTGGAAGTTACAATTACTTGACAAAAGAAGACCAAAGAACTGCCCAACAAAGTCATTAACAGTGATGAGAATTTCATAAGATATCAACAATAACAGATCGGATGAACTGAAAGTGGACTTGACAACTATGATGAAGGATATCAGGAAAGATAAGTACAAACCATGTGTGAAATTTATTTTTCTTGGTGGACTCGTGACTGCTAGCAAAATGAGTAGAGTTGAAGGTAGTGGTGATGAAGTGAAAGCTGTAGAACATAGCCTAGATATGTTTGAACCAAATGAAAGTGTAGAAAGCAAAGAACAATGAAAACCAATATTATGCTGTTGATTTTGGCAAAATTCAGTGTGCTTAATGATCAGTTAATAGAAAAAAAAACATAACAATAGCAAATTTAGTGCAGTCGATGTTCAGTTAATGGAAATATGATCTGAAATCGATATTAAAATGGACAGGGTACAATACCAAACAGACCAACTAAGTAATCAGGTTTTGGAGTTAAAAAATGGGTGTCAGGTTGATTAAAAAGTGTGAAAGGAAAAGTCATGTATTAGAAAATAATTTTCTTGTTTTGGAAAATCAGTTAGTTGCACAATCTTCACAACAGTAGAAGTATGTTAATGACATGAAATTTCAACAGAAGGTCGTAGAGGAAAAATGGAACAGAACTTCATTACTTTAGATCAAAAGATTTTGAATGTAGAAAACTGTATTCTAATTAATGTAATGATCAAAAAATGTCAGTAGTTCAAGAAAGTTGTATTGACAATAATCTATATTCAAACAATGGTGTTGTGTGGTCCAACATTCCAATCAAAAGTTTTCCATCAGACAATTTACATCCAGTGTATTTTCTGCACCACTGTGAGATAGTTTTGTGTCAGGCATGACTGATGACCAAAAGATTATATTTGTTAAAATATGTCTAGAAGGTGAAGCTCTGTCTTGAGTAAATCTAAATTTAAGTCAGTGGGACATACTCCAAAGTTTAAAAAAAGTTTTTTTTTTTGATAAATTTTGGTCCAAAGCTGAACAAGGGAGAATTAAAAGTGAATATCTGAATATTCCAAACTATAGGAATAGGGACAGTACTCTGAAAAAGTTTTGTAAGTATCAACTTAAGAAAGTAGCACACCATGACAGGCCATTTGACAAAATGACATTAATTGATGCACTAAAAAGGAGATTACCAGACAGGTTGCAGTGGGATTTAGTACACAGACCTGGCGATAGCCTAGAATAATTTTTATGATATGCAGACAGGCTGTATAGGGCAGTAGAGAGAAAAATGTAACATAACAACCAAAATAATACAGATCACAATGGTAACAACTACAGAAGCAGAGATAGTGGTAACTTTAATCAGTGTCAACATGATAACAGAGACAGAAAATTTGAACAGCAGCAGAATAGGAATAATGGTGATAACTATAGGCAATATAATAGGAGAAATAATCATAGAGGTAACTATTCAGGAAACAGTTGTCTGTATCAATGAAGGTCCACAGTTTTGGGGCGAGGAGACACAACAAGTACAGGATCCCCAATTTTCACTTACATGTAGCCAATAATAATAGTTTTCAGAATGAAATTTTCACTCTGCAGCAGAGTGTGCACTGAAATGAAACTTGCTGGCAGATTAAAACTGTGTTTTGGACAGTGACTCGAACTCAGGATCTTTGCCTTCAATGGGCAAGTGCTCTACCACAAGAGGAGCTGTGAAGTTTGGAAGCTAGGGACGAGGTACTGGTGCAGTTACAGCTGTGAGGACAGGTCATGAGTCATGCTTGGGTAGCTCAGTTGATAGAGCACTTGCCCGCGAAAGACGAAGTTCCCGAGTTCGAATATTGGTCCAGCACAAAGTTTTAATCAGCCAGGAAGTTTCAACAATAATAGTATTAATAATGTGGCACAGGAATCCGAAGTTGAATAGAAGAACATCAGATTTCTCATTTATGTTTTGATTAAAAGTTTTGGAATACTATGCTCAATTATAATGATGTAGATACTAATCACAAACCAGTATTTGAGAGTAATGAGAATTTTGATGTAGTGTGTACTAATGATTTTTCTCTTGGTCAGAAAACAGTGTTATTGATATACAGAAACAATTGATGACTGAATTGGATCAGAATTAGGTGGTATTCTTTATGTAGGTGTGAATGAGAGCTGTGAATTGATTGAGGTTCATAAGTCTCAGGCTGATAGCTTACTGCAAATGAATGTAAGTGGGGTGTGTAACTTTGAGAGTGATGAGAATTGTGATGTTAATGATGTTGTTGATGAAGTAATTTTCAAAGAATATAATGATAGTGATGATGATGATGAATATCAGGTTTTTGTGGAGTTTAAGAATAATGAAGTCTCTGAGGTATTTGCGAATACAGGTAACATAAGTGTTGTTTATGATGATGTAACTGAGGTTCATGGAATACCAGTCCAGTCAAACCAGTTTTTTATTCATGTCATGCAGAGCAATGATCCAGACAGTAAAGGTGGGTTCCTGTAAGCTTAGAGAACAAAGGTGAAAATTTTTGAAATTTGTTTAGGGCCATATTGATGATAACATAGATAAATTTGTATCCTGGAATAAGTTAGCAGTGGTGTCCAAATTGGTGGAATGAAGTGAAAGAAGATCTATGTAGGAAATGTAATTTTGACAGCAATATATTCAGTATTTGTTCTGTAGTAAGTGACGTTAGTTGTGCTATGGAACCCATTCCGAGTGTTCAATCTTTGCCTGACAACATGTGTAGCCAATGTAATTCCATGATACCAGTGAAGTTGATAAAACCTTGCAAAAACAATGTAGATGTAGCATGTCATGAAATTGAAAGGGATCTTTTACATGAGGTGTCTAATAACAGATAAAAGAATTCACATTTTGGGTGCCCTTAAATTAAGATTAAGATTGATCAGTGGGAAGGGAACTGTTTCATTGATACAGGTAGTTCAATTTGTGACATGTCTGAACAATTTAGAGACAAGATCCAGTATAGAAAGAATTTTGTGGCAATGTCGATTGCACATGTAAACATAAGAAGTGTCACTGGTATGCAAAGCAAATATGTGAAATGTCAGGTTCTGTTAACGTTTAATATAGATGACAAGACATATGAATATGGATGCATAATGATACCTAGTCTTGAAGAAAATATTCACTGTGTTTGTAGATTTATAATACTATGTCATTGTGTTTTGTTTGTCATGAATGTAGTATGTAAGAACATGTAGTTTTTAAAGTCTTAGCTTATCCAGTGACTGAGCTTAAATCCATTTGTACATCCATAAAATTATATAATTGTGTTTTGACCTATCTGAAATCTAGTATGTAAGATCATGTAGTTTTAAAGTTCTGTCTTATCTATTGACTTAGGGAGATGATGAAAGAACAGGGGCTAGGAGAAAGCAGAAATGATGATAAAGGTAGATTTTCTAAATTTTGAGTAGGAGATCTTGTGTTGGTGAAAGCCAAAGAGAAATCTAAAGTGTTCATAGACCTGATCCATAAGTATGTAATTTTTGCTTGTTAGTTCTTTTTTACATTGTCATGAATTTAGTATGTAAGATGATGTGATTTCTAGAGTTCTATTTTATCCATTGACTGAGTTTAAATCTATCTGTAGGTTCATAATACTATATAACTATGTTTTGTTTGCCTGGAATTTAGTATGTAAGATTTTGTGATTTTTAAAGTTTTGTCTTTTCTGTTGATGGTAAAAATCTATGATACAATGTATAATTATGTTCTGTAATAGAGTTTTGTTTTAGAATTTAATATATAGATGCCATGAGACTAAATAAGTGGAGCTTTTTACAGTTTTGAAATGGGACAGTATTCATAATTTGTACTGTAAAGATTATGAATACTATCTGAGCATATCTGTATGTAGTGTATTACCTTATTAGACCATCCTTTTATTTGCATTTAACTTTGTTTATTAATGTTTCTTAAGTGAACAATTTTTAATTTCACCTGCAATAATTCCCATATAACTGACTGTAAAATATCCAAGGAGAACATATGTTGTGTGATGTGAAGGAGGTATTGAACAACATATTTAGTACTCAAAACAATGTTTCAAGGTCTTATGAGAAGTGTTTGTGTGTGTTTTATTTTATTTTTTTGGTGGGGGGTTTGAGTCTCCAATCATTATGTGAGCTTAAATCAGTATGTGTTTTTCTATCATTTGTAAATGAATATTCTAGGCCTTTGTGTGCTTGGGCTAGTGTGGAAGACATTTACTAGTATGGGCAATATAATAAAATGTACACATGACTATTTTTACCTAAATTTATCCAGAGTATTGCAGTATTGTATGTGATTGGATCTTGAGTTGTGCACAGACTCATGCTTAGCTCTGTTTTGTCACTGTGACTGTGAGAATGTCCACCCACTGATTGAGGCTGGATGCTTCTAGCAATTGCTCATTGCATATGACTGAATTCAATGATATGATTATGAACTTTCTTCATCTTGTTGTGTCTAAACTTTTTCAGTGGTTTGTACCCAGTGTGGTTCGGATTCACGGGTCGGTACCCAAATCAAAGTCTCAGGCCCTAATATTATTCCATTATTTTGTTCTTTCATGAGCCAACATATCCCCAAATACTCTGGTTTATATGGCTGATCAATTCCTACTAATGATTGAGTATACTTTTGCTGGTCTGTGCCCCTCATTGTGAGTTTTTCGAGTCAGCTCACTCACTATACACTTACGCTCTAAAATTTTTGCTGTTCTCTTTTGAAGATTTTGAAGGTTTGATTGTATAGATCTTAACTTAAAGTTTATGAACTCTAGTAGCTTACATTGTCTCTGTAATTATTTCTGTAGTTTAGTGGTGTAATGTTATGGTTTTGACCTCAAATTATTTGTCTTGTAACAGTATGTTTCACAGATCTGGAAATGTGAATGCCATATCGTAATATATCTATAGATTATAAATTTTTATAGTAAATATTTTTCTTATGGTCACTGTAATTTTTTTTTTATATCAGATACTTCTATACATCCATCTACTACATCTGCATCTACATCCATACTCCACAATCCACCTGACGGTGTGTGGTGGAGGGTACTTTGAGTACCTCTATCGGTTCTCCCTGGACTGTCTGGCAAATATTATAGTCTGTCACAAAATATTATAAACACTTTGTTTCCAAATTTTGTGAGGGGGTCATTATAATGAATCATCCTCTTCTAACTTTTTTTTCATTTCAGCTTAAAATTATCTCAGCTGTTTCAATAAAAGAATTCATATGATGTATTATATTTTGGGTTAAAATGTGTAAAAAAAGAAATTAATGTGTTACAATTGATATGTACTAACAATTAAAATTACTCTTCTTTTCAAATTAACTGAAATTACAAAATTTATGGCATACTTAAAATTCATATTAATAATTGTTTGATTAAACACTAATTATTAAATTTGTTTCTGGATTTATTTATGAAATAATGACATAATATGTAAATTTCCTTTTCCTGTTTTGAAAGTTTGTAAACTGTTTTGCTTTGTAAACTCTTTGGAAACTGGGAGTACCGACAAATGAAAGTAGTAGTGGGCATGCCTTAGACGGAAGCAGACGATTTTACAAGTTTGTCACCAACATTGTAATTACTGGTTTTTTTGAATGTGGAAATTATAAAGTCGGTGGGATTTAGAAGAATGGGATTGTTATAGTTTCAAGTTGAACAAATATATTTCAAGGTCATCGCAATACATGTAAGTCACCGATTAAGTAAACAAAGTAAGACATGTGTACACTTTAACAGTCAAATCAGAACTGAGTCCGAGTCTAGCAGCTGCTGGCTGGCTGGCTGCTTAGGTGTGAGGAAGGCACAAGGGTGGGAAGGTAATAACCACGTCTCTCGCTTCCTATCACAATACTTTATTCATAATCAACTGTACAGCACGGGGTACAGATGGGAACTGATTCCCGGAAGTCAACCTACAAAGACTATCAATCGAAGATACTATACACGTATCATATTTTGGCGTATCAATCCGTGTGTCGACGCCACATAGCCCCCCCCCCCCCCCTGCAGTATGGAGTACATACCCGAGGGTGGGGGGGGGTGGGGGGGGTTGATAGTCTAAGTTGGTTACAATGAGTTCCTCCGCATCTAACGGCACAGGCCGTGTGGGACGAGAGCGTGGAGCAAATCCTGGGATGTTGATTTCGAAGTCGTGAAGCGACGTCGGCGGTCGAAGTCGTCGGCCGGTGCAGGAGCGCTGGTGTGGAAGGGCGTCGGCGGCGGGGAACCTGATGATCACCTTTCCACTCGGCCTAACGTAAGCACGTAGTTTACCACACGTAGCACTTCGAGGGATTTTGAAACGCTTCACTACACGTTGTGACACACCACCTAACGGGTCACACGAATCGTCACACGCAAGCAGCACTGACACAGTATCACCACTAACGACAACACACAATCCACAAATGTCATCCGGATGAACGTGGGTAGAGAGCTCGTAAGTGGCGCCTGCTAATGGTGAGGTATGCTGAGCCGGTGGGGTGGGGAAACTGTGGCACAGGGAAGGCAGAGTGCTGTGAGTAGAGAGGGGTGTGTTTGTGTGGTGGGCGTGGGATGGTAGGGTCTGGGTGGGCACGCCGGGAGCCTGCGTGCTACACCGGTTAGAAGAGCGGCGTGGTGTGCTGTCGCATGAAGACGGGACTGTTATATTAGAGTCCTGGGAGCCGGGGACTGGGCTATGGGAGCCGGGGGGTGAGAAACCCCGGAAAGAGTGTGGGCTCATTGATGGGGCTTGTGCAGGCGTTAGTGTACTTGGATCATGAGCGGAGGAAGAGGGCCGAGGACGGCCGGAGGGTGTGGTCTCTTCACCGGTAGGTGAGATAGGAGAAAATTCAACGTGAGCCGGTTTAACCCTGTTGAGGGAGATGGTAGTTACTGTGCCCTTAATTACAATGTCCATCGTGTTACTCGTTCGTTTGACGACTCTGAATGGACCCGTGTAAGGGGGCTGTAATGGGGCTCTTACAGTGTCGTCCCAAAGGGACACAAAGTCGCACGTGTCGAGCGCCTTGGGGACATATACGTGCGGAGGAGTGTGGCTGGAAGGGGATGGGGATTGAAGCTTGTTACAGTGTAACCTCACCCGTTCTACTAGGGACGGCAGTTCAGAGGGTTTGGAGACTGGAGTAGGAGCAACAAGTTCGCCTGGCAGTGTAAGGGACTGACCGTAGACAAACTCCGCGACTGTGCCTTTAAGGTCTTCTTTGAAGGTGGTCCGCAAACTGAGTAAGACGAATGGCAGGGCTTCCGTCCAAAGGGGGCCATGGCAACGTAGGGCCGTCTTAAGTGTCCTATGCCACCGTTCCACAAGGCCATTGCTTTGAGGGTGGTACGCTGTGGAATGAATCTTCTTGATGCCGCACAGTCTACATAGTTCTGAAAACAAGGCCGACTCAAACTGACGGCCTTGGTTGGTTGTCAAGTAAACAGGGCAGCCGAAACGTGAAAGCCAAGTGTCTATGAAAGTTCGTGCCACTGATTCAGATGTAATATTAGTTAGCGGGGCAGCTTCCACCCAACGGGTGGTTCTGTCTATGACAGATAGCACGTATCTGTAACCCTCAGAGGGGGTGAGGGGGCCCACCAAGTCGATGTGAACTTGCTGGAAACGACTGGGAGGAGCAGTGAAGTTGCCTAATGGGGGCAATGTGTGCCGCGAAACCTTATTCCTTTGGCATGGAATGCAGGCACGAGCCCATGCTTGGCAGTCCCGCCACGTGTCGTGCCAGACAAAGCGCTCTGCAACGAGCCTGGTAGTGGGAATTAGTGAAGTTCGGTGGCAGGAGGAACAAGACTTCTGGTCAGGTGAATACAGGGTTATAAACACAAAATCAAATAGGGGTAATGCAGGAGTAGGTTTAATAATGAATAGGAAAATAGGAATGCGGGTAAGCTACTACAAACAGCATAGTGAACGCATTATTGTGGCCAAGATAGATACGAAGCCCACACCTACTACAGTAGTACAAGTTTATATGCCAACTATCTCTGCAGATGATGAAGAAATTGAAGAAATGTACGATGAAATAAAAGAAATTATTCAGATAGTGAAGGGAGACGAAAATTTAATAGTAATGGGTGACTGGAATTCGAGTGTAGGAAAAGGGAGAGAAGGAAACATAGTAGGTGAATATGGATTGGGGCTAAGAAATGAAAGAGGAAGCCGCCTAGTAGAATTTTGCACAGAGCACAACTTAATCATAGCTAACACTTGGTTTAAGAATCATGAAAGAAGGTTGTATACGTGGAAGAACCCTGGAGATACTAAAAGGTATCAGATAGATTATATAATGGTAAGACAGAGATTTAGGAACCAGGTTTTAAGCTGTAAGACATTTCCAGGGGCAGATGTGGACTCTGACCACAATCTATTGGTTATGACCTGTAGATTAAAACTGAAGAAACTGCAAAAATGTGGGAAATTAAGGAGATGGGACCTGGATAAACTGAAAGAACCAGAGGTTGTACAGAGTTTCAGAGAGAGCATAAGGGAACAATTGACAGGAATAGGGGAAACAAATACAGTAGAAGAAGAATGGGTAGCTCTGAGGGATGTAGTAGTGAAGGCAGCAGAGGATAAAGTAGGTACAAAGATGAGGGCTGCTAGAAATCCTTGGGTAACAGAAGAAATATTGAATTTAATTGATGAAAGGAGAAAATATAAAAATGCAGTAAATGAAGCAGGCAAAAAGGAATACGAACGTCTCAAAAATGAGATCGACAGGAAGTGCAAAATGGCTAAACAGGGATGGCTAGAGGACAAATGTAAGGATGTAGAAGCTTATCTCACTAGGGGTAAGATAGATACTGCCTACAGGAAAATTAAAGAGACCTTTGGAGAGAAGAGAACCACGTGTATGAATATCAAGAGCTCAGATGGCAGCCCAGTTCTAAGCAAAGAAGGGAAGGTAGAAAGGTGGAAGGAGTATATAGAAGGTTTATACAAGGGCGATGTACTTGAGGACAATATTATGGAAATAGAAGAGGATGTAGATGAAGACGAAATGGGAGATACGATACTGCGTGAAGAGTTTGACAGAGCACTGAAAGACCTGAGTCGAAACAAGGCCCCCGGAGTAGACAACATTCCATTAGAACTACTGACGGCCTTGGGAGAGCCAGTCATGACAAAACTCTACCAGCTGGTGAGCAAGATGTATGAGACAGGCGAAATACCCTCAGACTTCAAGAAGAATATAATAATTCCAATCCCAAAGAAAGCAGGTGCTGACAGATGTGGAAATTACCGAACTATCAGTTTAATAAGCCACGGCTGCAAAATACTAACGCGAATTCTTTACAGACGAATGGAAAAACTGGTAGATGCAGACCTCGGGGAGGATCAGTTTGGATTCCGTCGAAATGTTGGAACACGTGAGGCAATACTGACCTTACGACTTATTTTAGAAGAAAGATTAAGAAAAGGCAAACCTACGTTTCTAGCATTTGTAGACTTAGAGAAAGCTTTTGACAATGTTGACTGGAATACTCTTTTTCAAATTCTAAAGGTGGCAGGGGTAAAATACAGGGAGCGAAAGGCTATTTATAATTTGTACAGAAACCAGATGGCAGTAATAAGAGTCGAGGGGCATGAAAGGGAAGCAGTGGTTGGGAAAGGAGTGAGACAGGGTTGTAGCCTCTCCCCGATGTTATTCAATCTGTATATTGAGCAAGCAGTAAAGGAAACAAAAGAAAAATTTGGAGTAGGTATTAAAATTCATGGAGACGAATTAAAAACTTTGAGGTTCGCCGATGACATTGTAATTCTGTCAGAGACGGCAAAGGACTTGGAAGAGCAGTTGAACGGAATGGACAGTGTCTTGAAAGGAGGATATAAGATGAACATTAACAAAAGCAAAACGAGGATAATGGAATGTAGTCAAATTAAATCGGGTGATGCTGAGGGAATTAGATTAGGAAATGAGACACTTAAAGTAGTAAAGGAGTTTTGCTATTTAGGAAGTAAAATAACTGATGATGGTCGAAGTAGAGAGGATATAAAATGTAGACTGGCAATGGCAAGGAAAGCGTTTCTGAAGAAGAGAAATTTGTTAACATCGAATATAGATCTATGTATCAGGAAGTCGTTTCTGAAAGTATTTGTTTGGAGTGTAGCCATGTATGGAAGTGAAACATGGACGATAACTAGTTTGGACAAGAAGAGAATAGAAGCTTTCGAAACGTGGTGCTACAGAAGAATACTGAAGATAAGGTGGATAGATCACGTAACTAATGAGGAGGTATTGAATAGGATTGGGGAGAAGAGAAGTTTGTGGCACAACTTGACTAGAAGAAGGGATCGGTTGGTAGGACATGTTTTGAGGCATCAAGGGATCACAAATTTAGCATTGGAGGGCAGCGTGGAGGGTAAAAATCGTAGAGGGAGACCGAGAGATGAGTACACTAAGCAGATTCAGAAGGATGTAGGTTGCAGTAGGTACTGGGAGATGAAGCAGCTTGCACAGGATAGAGTAGCATGGAGAGCTGCATCAAACCAGTCTCAGGACTGAAGACAACAACAACAACAACAGTCTAAATGACGGAAGCGTCTAGGCGGAGGGTCGGCCGGAGGGTTCTTTACAGCAGCGACCAAAGGTTTATGGTCTGTTAATATGTAGAAGTCCCTGCCCTCGACCTCGGCGCGAAATTTTTTAACGGCCTCGTAGACGGCCAAGAGCTCCCTGTCAAAGGCTGAGTACTTTTTTTGAGCGCCGTTGAGCTTCTTAGAAAAGAACTGCAAAGGGGAGGTAGTATCTCCGACGGTTTGGCTGAGGACTGCGCCAACTGCGGTATCACTGGCGTCTGCAGTTATGAACAATGTAGCGTCCGGATGTGGGTCGGCAACAGTCACTGCATTGGCTAGTAGGTGCTTCAGCTTGTCAAAAGCTTGTTCCATGGCGGGGGTCCAGGGAACTGGGCGGTTACCAGTTGTATTTTTGCCAGCAAGGGCGTCTGTTAGGGGAGCCTGAAACTCAGCTGCGGCTGGCAAATGCTTCCTATAATAGTTGACTGTTCCAACGAACCTGCGTAGTTCTTTGAATGTGTGAGGGCGTGGCAAGTCCAAAACAGGTTTGATTTTATCCTCGGGAGGAGTGAGGCCCTTAGCTGACACTATGTAGCCTAAGAATCTTACCGAAGTCTGGTGCAACTGGAGCTTCTTATTATTTAGTTCAACACCAGCAGCGGTAAGGGTGTCTTTAACAAGCTGCAAGTGTTCCTTGTTCTTTTGCAAGGTGGGACTGAAGATTAGAATATCGTCCAGGTACACAAAACAAAAATCCAAATGAAACAACACCTCGTTTATGAATCTCTGCCAAGTTTGTGCGGCGTTGCGGAGGCCAAAGGGCATGAATCGGTACTGGAAAAGGCCGAAAGGAGTTGTAACAGCTGTTTTCTCGATATCCTCGGGAGCCATCGGAATTTGTTGATACGCCCTCTTACAGTCCACTACTGAGAAATACTTGGCGCCTGCCAGAGCATGGTTAAAATCCGCGACGTTAGGAACTGGGTACTTGTCTATGATAGTCCGTGAGTTCAACTTAGTATAGTCGCCGACCATACGCCAGGTGCCGTCGCTTTTTGTGACGAAGTGGATAGGCGACGCCCAGCATCCGGCAGATGGTTCAATCACACCAGCCGTTAAGAGCTCGTCTATTTGTTCGCGAGCCACTTTCATTAATTCTGGCTTGATACGGCGTGGGCGGCAAGAGATAGGCGGTCCGTCTAGCAAGCAAAGTTTGTGGGCGGTTCCGTTGGTAACCACGGCAACGCACGACGCTGTGCGAGAGGCGTCTGCCTGTGGCGTAGTGCGCGCGGCGGCCGCTAGGCTGGGTTGTGGCGCGGACGGCGAAAGTTTGTATGAGTGCCAACTGTTGGTTAGCTGGGAGTTGCCAACAAGTGAGCTACGCGAAACAAGGTTGGTACACTGTGTACTAGTAACCGAGGGTGCCGCTGTCGAGCTTGGTGGCGCTAGTGGGCGCGAATGAACAGCTGGTGGCAGTCTGTCAAAAACGTTAACCTGCGCCGTGGAAGTTAGCTGCCTGAACGAGGAAGGAGATGAATCAGCACTCGGATTTACACGGTTCGGGCTGGCGGGAGCGTGGAAACTGCACAGTTTATGCGGTATACTGTCACAAATGCACTCGGGTCCGAGAACACTGTAGTTGCACTGACTAACCTTGTGTGCCGCTGATGCGTCGTCTGCTGCAAGCCGCTGCCGTGCTGAAGATAACTCGTTACTTAAGTCGTTGAGGCAAAAACCTAACTCCAGTTGTTCCAGACGCAGGTGTGTAGACTCAACACGCTCCGTGAGCCACTTATTGGTCCATGACAGGAGCTCGGGGGAGGGGTTGTTACACTTCCTAGCCAGGCGGACCTGTTTTGTGATAGTATTCGCGCACGGCAAGGCACACGGGATGTGTTTCTGCTTAGGATAGTAGAACACTGTGTTTTTGACGAGGTCAGGCCACAGTTTGTGGTGTCGTAGGAAGTCTATTCCCACAATGGGCTCGCTAATGTCAGCCACCAGGAAGGACCACTGCAGGTTGCACTCAGGCGAGAGGGACACTGTATACGAAGTAGAACCCGAGCACGACAAATTAGATGAGTTCACCGCACGTAGGACAGTTTTTTGTGGTCGGATCTTGTCAGTAGCGAGACGGGGTGGAAGTAGGGAAACATCTGCGCCCGTGTCGATGAGAAAGTTTGTGCCCGAGTTCCAGTCGCGGACATAGATGCACCCTATCGAAGCATTAGCGTTGGACACAGAATGGAGCGTGGGACGGCGCCCGTTGCTTACCTCGCAGGAGGTGGCGCCGCTGCCTACCTGCGATTGAAGTTTGGGTATGAGCACGGCGGTTTACAATTGCGTGCTTGTTCCCCGAATCTTGCTTGGAAGAAACAGTATTTATGGGGGGACACCTGCTCCTGCGAGTGGTCAGGCGGCGGCGGCCCAGAATCTTCTGCTGGGTCAGATGCACTGTTGTTTCGCGGACTTGAAGTTTCCGGTAGTGCTGCGAGCTTGACTGACTTAGGTTTCGTAGGGCGTCCACGTTGGGATCCGGGCTGTGGTTGGAAACTGGTGTAGCTGCCAGACTGTTGGGCACGGCGTTCACGTTGTAGAGCGGAGTAAGCTCGGTCGGCAGCGCGCAAGTGTTCGCTGTTAGGTCTATCTTCGTAGGTGGAGATAGCGGTTTGAACAGACAGAGGCAGCTTTTCCGTCCAAATCTCAGTGAGTGTGTCGTCTGGCATGTCGCGTTCACCGACGAGAAGTCGAAGACATCGCCACAGCTGAGACGGAGACCTGTCGCCCGGGCGTTCTTCATAGACGAGCTGCTGAACATTTTCTCTTCTTGTCTTCGAGACACGTTCCAGTATTGTTTGTTTAGCTGTAACGTATTTCTCGTTCGGAGGAGGTGACTTAACCAAGTCGTAAATTAAGTTGACGCGGTCGTGGAGGTGGTTCATGAGACATGTGAAACGAGCGTTGTCATCGAGTGCACAGATGCTGAAAGTTTGCTCCACCAGGTTGAACCAGAACTCCGGGTAAGCAGGTTTAAATGCTGGAAGTTTCGGTAGGTTAGACAAACTGGAGGTTGAAGCGTGCTGACGGCCACTCGCACACGCAGGAGTAGGCAAGTCAAAGTTAACTTGGCGTCGTGGAGGCGGTAGAGAGGAAGCTGATGTGGTGGCTGTGTTGGCAGTTCCTGTAGGAGAAGCGAAGTCCGTTAGCATGAACCCCGGCGCGGAGCGAAGCCGGACCGATTGCTGTGGCGGAAGGCCAAAATTGTTCGACAGGTTGTGATGCCATTGATCTTCAACGTCTGCAGCGAAATTGTCCATCACGGAGTCACTGATGAGGTTGCTGGGGCCTGACGCACTCAAATTAATGCACTGATGAACACTCGGAGTAACGGACTGGCGAGTGTCATTCACGTAGTGTGCAGCAGGCGCGGAGTGATACACACGTGGAGCTTGCACATTCGAACAGGCGTCCTGCTGTGGCGCAATATGAAAACTATGCTCCCCTATATTTACAGCACTTGCATTAACGTTCGGCACCCGTGTATAAAGGCTTCTAGCACTGCTATGTGGCGAAAACTGGATTACTTCGGGGCTGACAAAGCCGGAGTCGGAAACCGCTGGCGGCATGTTCAAAACAACTGCACCTGACGAGGTCCCTGGGTTCTTGAGGCTGTAGGACTGTGGATATTCACGTCGGACGCCGAACACAGCTTGCGTGCTCGAACCTACTTGCTGTTGCTGATGAAAACCGGGCGGCAGTGGCGTGTTGTAAAGGGCCATTGTGTAATGAACAGAGGTCCACGCGGAACACGGAAGCCGGCGTGGCAGTCACTTTTAACTCGAAATTCGAAAGTCGGGGTCACCACTGAGGAAGGCGCAAGGGTGGGAAGGTAATAACCATGTCTCTCGCTTCCTATCACAATACTTTATTCATAATCAACTGTACAGCACGAGGTACAGATGGGAACTGATTCCCGGAAGTCAACCTACAAAGAACATCAATCGAAGATACTATACACGTATCATGTTATGGCGTATTGATCCGTGTGTCGACGCCACAGGTGCATAGCTGGCAGACAGCGCCGCATGTAGAGGATGCGCATAACTGTGCAGCAGCACTTTATAAGATCAGCGAGTTACAACAGGGATAAAATGAAATAAAATCATAGCAAAAGGCACATCTTCATCAGTCATTTCGTGTGCAGGAACCTGTTAAATCAAAATTTTCAGCAGCAATAGTGTACCCCTAGGCTTAGAGCCTACAACAACAACACCATGGTAATCAAAATAAGTAAAAAGTTCTTCTTTTGTAATCTTACTGCTCCTGATACTTTCAAAATATGTGTAAAGGATGAGAACTTTAATGGTGATATGTGGGAGTGTAAGATTACAAGGTTTTATGTAATTTTCTGTTAGTATAGAACTCTTTTAGAAGATATCTGATAGCTAATAATTTCCTTATATAGACTGGTGAACTCACCTTCACACCTCCTTCCATTGATGTAAAACACAACCACTTTCTGGAACCTGAAATATTCAGACACATTATGTAAATATACTATAACATTCGTTGTACTTGAAATGCACACAATAATAAATACTAACAAATATTTCTTTTCAGAAAGATCATTTAGGTCAGTCATTTAAGTGTCAAATGTCATTAGGCCAACACACCATCATGCCACATTAAGCAAACTAATATGGATAACTGGTGCTAAAAAAATTTCAAATGCCTGGAAAAGACAGTTACACAATGAACTGAAAAGTATTAGATGTATAGTTTCTATAATATATGCAAAATGGCATAACGTTGTATTGGGCAGGTGGTGAATGCTGCAAAGGAAATGGCACACAAAAAAAATTAACTCTTAACTGTACAAATAAATCCATAAGCAGTACAGTCAGTGATGAAATATGAATTTAGTGTCATAGGTGGCACTCCACATACATTTAAAATTAAGTTGGGTGACACATGTTGTGTAAATCCTTTGGAAATATCAGAGTATTTTGAAGAATATGTTTACAAATACAGCACAATCACATGTTAATGTAAGAGCTTGCATAATCTATGTCAATCACTTTGGTTTCAGTTGGGATAATATGTGAAATGTAATAACTATGGCCTTCTCAGCTTTTTTAAATTTTTCTTCCTCCAGATTCTCACTCACATTTGATTGAATGACTTGAAGCTAATAACTTGTCAACAGTAATCATAGACATAGCGAAGTATGGGTAATATAAGTAATACTACACTTTGGGAACTGTTATGATGAAATAAGCCTGTACAAAGTACTTCTTATGCCTCAAGTAGACACTGTAACTGATAGGAATGTCCAAACCATGATAGTGACTTAAAATCACTAAAATAAGGTTACAACCATTGACCGTGAGACATTATTTTCAACTAAAATAAGAATTAAATTAAATTAGGAGTCTTATTATAAAAGTGCAAAGCATTTTCCTACCTATGTGAAATGTAATAACTGTTATTAACAGGAAAGCTAACTGTAGATAAGTAAACAAACTAATCTGAGGAATGTCTGGACTGCTTTTGCAAGATTTGTATAACTGAAATGAAGTACTTTTTAATTGATGCTAGGAAACTTGCTAGGAGGAAACTGTATTCCATATTTTTCATGCAATCCACTAAAATGCAATATGTGTTGCTATGTTTAAATATCTCACTATTTTAATTGAGAATGGGACTGTTCTGAAATGGGAGATATTTACTGTCTAAATAGATTTCATTCCATGTAATTTTCTGTTTGGATATATGTCAAATTTCATTGCATTTCATAAATTTTCTGGTTTTAAAAATCATCGACATTGTAGCTAAATGTCTATAAGGCCCATGCCAGGACCACTGTTATAGGTCAGTTTTGTGCAAACTATAATGGTGACCACTGTGCCAGTCTGATTTGTAAATATATAATAATTCTTCAAGGCACACACTATGCCAGTTTAGCTTAGTTGCACTACTGCCTGCTCATTATATGGATAACTTCAAGATACAATTAAATTACTTAGAAATTCAAAACTGTGTGGCACAAATTAATGCGAACAGTTTTCTCACTGTGGTCAGCTGTTCTTTTACCCAGATTTGAACCTTCTTTTCTACAGGAACAGCAGCAGATCATCTTTTCAACACAGATTCACAGAGTCAAGTATAAGTTCATTGAATTCACTCATTACTTCACTATCTGCAGATACTGATGTTTAACTCGATAACATTAAGAATTTTTATTGCCGCATTATATGAATTAATTTAGTAATATTATTAAGCTCAGTGCAGTATTATAAAATTCAGTGCAAATATTTGATCCCAGTTAGTTTCAATTACTTTAAAGACAACAGGCATGTTATTGTTTTGTTTTTGTCATGGGAACTTTTCAGAGGGAAAATCTAATAAATTTGAAAGAATTACATCCAAAGATCTAGAAAAAATAGTATTTGTCTTAATAAATAAAACTTGTACTGAGAGGGATGAAATACCCTAACACTAATTAAAACAATTTCTCATATAATATTAGGGCATCTGTACTAATTAATCAAAACCAAAGATTCCAAGACTTACCAAGCGGGAAAGCACTGGTAGACAGGCACAATAAATAAAACACACAAACACACACACAGAATTTCTAGCTTTCGCAACCGACGGTTGCTTCTTCAGGAAAGAGGGAAGGAGAGGGAAAGACGAAAGGATGTGGGTTTTAAGGGAGATGGTAAGGAGTCATTCCAATCCAGGGAGTGGAAAGACTTACCTTAGGGGGAAAAAAGGACAGGTGTACACTCGCGCACACACACACACATATATCCATCCACACATACACAGACACAAGCAGACATTTGTAAAGCCAAAGAGTTCGGGCAGAGATGTCAGTCAAGGCGGAAGTACAGAGGCAAAGAAGTTGTTGAAAAACAGGTGAGGTATGAGCGGCGGCAACTTGAAATTAGCGGAGGTTGAGGCCTGGTGGATATCGAGAAGAGAGGATATACTGAAGGGCAAGTTCCCATCTCCGGAGTTCGGATAGGTTGGTGTTGGTGGGAAGTATCCAGATAACCTGGATGGTGTAACACTGTGCCAAGATGTGCTGGCCGTGCACCAAGGCATGTTTAGCCACAGGGTGATCCTCATTACCAACAAACACTGTCTGCCTGTGTCCATTCATGTGAATTGACAGTTTGTTGCTCGTCATTCCCACACAGAAAGCGTCACAGTGTAGGCAGGTCAGTTGGTAAATCACATGGGTGCTTTCAACGTGGCTCTGCCTTTGATTGTGTACACCTTCCGGGTTACAGGACTGGAGTAGGTGGTGGTGGGAGGGTGCATAGGACAGGTTTTACACCGGGGGCGTTTACAAGGGTAGGAGCCAGAGAGTAGGGAAGGTGGTTTGGGGATTTCATAGGGATGAACCAAGAGGTTACAAAGGTTAGGTGGACGGCGGAAAGACACTCTTGGTGGAGTGGGGAGGATTTCATGAAGGATGGATCTCATTTCGGGGCAGGATTTTAAGAAGTCATATCCCTGCTGGAGAGCCACATTCAGAGTCTGATCCAGTCCCAGGAAGTATCCTGTCACAAGTGGGGCACTTTTAGGTTTCTTCTGTGAGAGGTTCTGAGTTTGAGGGGATGAGGAAGTGGCTCTGGTTATTTGCTTCTGTACCAGGTCGGGAGGGTAGTTGCGGGATGCGAAAGCTGTTTTCAGGTTGTTGGTGTAATGGTTCAGGGATTCAGGACTGGAGCAGATTCGTTTGCCATGAAGGCCTAGGCTATAGGGAAGGGACCGTTTGATATGGAATGGGTGGCAGCTGTCATAATGGAGGTACTGTTGCTTGTTGGTGGGTTTGATGTGGGCGGATGTGTGAAGCTGGCCATTGGACAAATGGAGGTCAACGTCAAGGAAAGTGGTATGGGATTTGGAGTAGGACCAGGTGAATCTGATGGAACCAAAGGAGTTGAGGTTGGAGGGAAATTCAGGAGTTGTTCTTCACTGTGAGTCCAGATCATGAAGATGTCAATAAATCTGTACCAAACTTTGGGTTGGCAGGCTTGGGTAACCAAAAAGGCTTCCTCTAAGCGACCCATAAATAGGTTGGCATACGAGGGGGCCATCCTGGTACCCATGGCTGTTCCCTTTAATTGTTGGTATGTCTGGCCTTCAAAAGTGAAGAAGTAGTGGGTTAGGATGAACCTGGCTAAGGTGACGAGGAAAGAGGTTTTAGGTAGGGTGGCAGGTGATCATCGTGAAAGGAAGTGCTCCATTGCAGCGAGGCCCTGGACATGCGGGATATTTGTGTATAGGGAAGTGGCATCAATGGTTACAAGGATGGTTTCCGGGAGAAAAGTGGTTAGTGTCTTTGATGAAGGATGGGAGACTGCATGTAATGGGTTGAAGGTGTTGATCTACGTAGGCAGAGATACGTTCTGTGGGGGCTTGGTAACCAGCTACAATGGGGCGGCTGGGATGATTGGGTTTGTGAATTTTAGGAAGTAGGTAGAAGGTAGGAGTGCGAGGTGTCGGTGGGGTCAGGAGTTTGATGGAGTCAGGTGAAAGGTTTTGTAGGGGGCCTAAGGTTCTGAGGATTCCTTGAAGCTCCGCCTGGACATCAGGAATGGGATTACCTTGGCAAATTTTGTATGTAGAGTTGTCTGAAAGCTGATGCACTCCCTCATCCACATACTCCCGACGATCAAGTACCATGGTCGTGGAACCCTTGTCAGCCAGATGAATGATGATGGATCGGTCAGCTTTCAGATCACGGATAGCCTGGGCTGTGGCTGTGGTGATGTTGGGAGTAGGATTAAGGATTTCAAGAAAGATTGAGAGGCAAGGCTGGAAGTGAGAAATTCCTGGAAGGTTTGGAGAGGGTGATTTTGAGGAAGAGGAGGTGGGTCCCGCTGTGATGGAGGATGGAACTGTTCCAGGCAGGGTTCAATTTGGATAGTGTCTTGGGGAGTTGGATCATTAGGAGTGGGATCAGGATTATTTTTATTCGTGGCAAAGTGATATTTCCAGCAGAGACTACGAGTGTAGGACAGTAAATCTTGGACAAGGGCAATTTGGTTGAACCTGGGAGTGGGGCTGAAGGTGAGGCCTTTGGATAGGACACAGGTTTTGGATTGGGAGAGAGGTTTGGAGGAAAGGTTAACTACTGAATTGGGCTGACAACTTCTAAGTGTTCTCCTGCCTTCTCAAAACTATTTTCAAGCATAATTTCAACTCAGACCAAACATTTCATAGGAAAAACCAGTTATCATCACATTAAACCATTTTTGCTCCCAGAAAGGCATGAGTACAACTTCCATCAATGAATTTTCTGAGAAAATCAGCTTATTTTTCACTGTGGCTTTATGAAGGGTTAACTGCCCCTTACTGCTCCATAAATTAGAAAGATATGGAATTAATAGTAGTATTTCAAATCCAATTTGACAGAGAGAAAGCAAAGGATTTTTGTAATGTCAAGTACAGGTCAGTGTTCCCCACACTGGAAAATTATTTCTCATGGAGTCCCACAAACATCATTATATTATATTAATGATGTACCTTTAAATACACTACTGGTGATTAAAATTACTACACCATGAAGATGACATGCTACAGACGCGAAATTTAACCAACAGAAATAAGATGCTGTGATATGCAAATGATAAGCTTTTCAGAGCATTCACACAAGGTTAATGCCGGTGGCGACACCGACAATGTGCTGACATGAGGAAAGTTTTCAACCGATTTCCCATACACAAACAGCAGTTGAATGACGTTGCCTGGTGAAACGTTGTTGTGATGCCTCGTGTAAGGAGGAGAAATGCGTACCATCACATTTCTGACTTTGATAAAGGTCAGATTGTAGCCTATTGCGATTGCGGTTTATCATATTGCGACATTCCTGCTCGTGTTGGTCGAGATCCAATGACTGTTAGCAGAATATGGAATCAATGTGTTTAGGAGGTAATATGTAATGCTGTGCTGGATCCCAATGGCCTCATATCACTAGCAGTCAAGATGACAGACATCTTATCTGCATGGTTGTAACGGATTGCGCAGCCACATCTTGATGCCTGAGTCAACAGATGGGGATGTTTGCAAGACAACAAACATCTGCATGAACAGTTCGACAACTTTTGCAGCAGCATGGACTATCAGCTTGGAGACCATGACTGCTGTTACCCTTGATGCTGCATCACAGACAGGAGGGCTTGGGATGGTGTACTCAGTGATGAACCTGGGTGCACGAATGGCAAAAGTCCTTTTTTTGGATGAATCCAGGTTCTGTTTACAGAATCATGATGGTCGCACCTGTGTTTGGCGACATCACTGTGAACGCACATTGGAAACATGTATTCATCATCGCCATAGTGGCGTATCACCCAGCGTGATGGTATGAGGTGCCATTGGTTACACGTTTCGGTCACCTCTTGTTTGCATTGATGGCACTTCGAACAGTGGACGTTGCATTTCAGACGTTCCACGACCTGCAGCTCTACCCTTCATTTGATCGCTGCAAAACCCTACATTTCAGCAGAATGATGCACGACCGTATGTTGCAGGTCCTGTACAGGCCTTTCTGGATACAGAAAATGTTTGACTGCTGCCCTGGCTAGCATAATCTCCAGATCTTTCATCAATTGAAAACATCTGGTCAATGGTGGCCGAGCAACTGGCTCATCACAATATGCCAGTCACTACTCTTGATGACCTGTGGTATCGTGTTGAAGCTGCATGGGCAGCTGTACCTGTGCACACCATCCAAGCTCTGTTTGACTCAGTTCCCAGGCATATCAAAGCCATTATTATGGGCAGTGGTGGTTGTTCTGGGTACTGATTTCTCAGGATCTATGCACCCAAATTGTGTGAAAATGTAATCACATGTCAGTTCTAGTATACTATATTTGTCCAATGAATATCTGTTTATCATCTGTATTTCTTCTTGGTGCAGCAATTTTAATAGCAAGTAGTGTAGAACATCACATCATACCACATAGAATCTGTTTAGCATATTCATCTCTTGGTCTCCTACGATTTTTACCCTTCATGCTTCCCTTAGTGCTAAACTGGCAATCTCTTGATGCCTCAGAACGTGTCCTGTGAACCGATCCCTTCTTCTTGTCAAGTTGTGCCTCAGATTCCTCCGCTCCCCAATTCTGTTCAGTACCTCCTCACTAGCTACATGATCTACCCACATAATCTCGACCATTCTTCTGCAGCACCACATTTCGAAAACTTCTATTCTCTTCTTGTCTAAACTGTTTATCATCCACATTTTACTTCCATATATGGCTACACTCGATACAAATACTTTCAGAAAAGACTTCCTGAGAAATCCATACTCGATGTCAACAAATTTCTCTTCTTCAGAAACACTGCCACCTCATCGGGATAGGCTACAACCCTGTCTCACTCCCTCCTCACCCTTGATTTCCTCTCATGCCCCTTGACTCCTATGACTGCCAACTGCTTTCTCTGCAAATTGGAAATAGACTTTTGCTTCCTGTATTTTACCCCTGCAACCTTCAGAATCTGAAAGAGAGTATTTAAGTCAGCACTGTCAAAAGATTTTCTAAATCTACTTATGCTACAAATGTAGGTTTGCCTTCCCTTAACTTATCTTCTAAGGTAGTTGTAGGGTGAGTATTGCCTTGTGTTTTCCAACATTTCTATGGAAACCAAACTTATCTTCCCAGAGGTCAGCTTCTATCAGTTATTCTGTTTGCCTGTATTTTGCAACCGTGACTTATTAAACGGATAGTTCGGTGATTTTCACACCTGTCAACACCTGCTTTATTTGGGATTGGAATTATTATATTCATCTTGAAGATTGGTGGTATTATGCCTGTCTCATATGTCTTGCTCACCAGACGGTAGAGTTTTGTCATGAATGGTTCTCACAAGGCTATCAGTAGTTCTAATGTATTGTTGTCTACTCCCAGCACCTTGTTTTGACTTAGCTCTTTCAATGATCTGTCAAATTCTTCACACAATATCATATCGCCCATTTCGTTTACATCTATGTCTTCTTCCATTTCCGTAATATTGCCTTCAAATACATCACCCTTGTACAGACCCTCTTTATCATCATTCCACCATTTACACTTCCTGTCAATCTCATTTTTAAGACATTTGTATTCCTTTTTGCCAACTTCATTTACAGCATTTTTATATTTTCTCCTTTCATCAATTAAATTCAATAACTCTTTTGTTACCCAAGGATTTCTACAAGCCTCTCTCTGAAACTCTCTTTAACCTCCGGATCTTTCTGTTTATCCAGTTCCCATCTCCTTATGTCTTAACCTTTTTGCAGTTTCTTCAGTTTTAATCTACAGTTCATAACCAATAAATTGTGGTAAGAGTCCACATATGCTGCTGGAAATGTCTCACAATTTATAAATTCATTCCTACATCTCTGTCTTATGAGTATGTAATCTAACTGAGGCATTCCAGTGCCTCCAAGGCTACATTTCTTGTTATTCAGTCTATACCTTGAGCAACCAGTAAGGGAAACAAAAGAAAAAATTGGAGTAGGAATAAAAATACATGGAGAAGAAATAAAAACTTTGAGGTTTGCCAATGACATTGTAATTCTGTCAGAGACAGCAAAGAACATGGGAGAGCAACTGAATGAAATGGACAGTGTCTTGAAAGAAGTCTATAAGATGATCCTCAACAAAAGCAAAATGAGGATAATGGAATGTAGTTGAATTTAATCAGGTGATGCTGAGTGAATTAGATTAGGAAATGAGACACTTGAAGTAGTAGATGAGTTTTGCTATTTGGGGAGGTAAGAAGCCGATGATGGTCAAAGTAGGGAGGATATAAAATGTAAACTGGCTATGGCAAGAATAACATTTCGGAAGAAGAGAAATCTGTTAACATCAAGTATAGATTTAAGTGTCAGGAAGACTTTTCTGAAAGTATTTCTATGGACTGTAGCCATATACAGATGTGAAACACGGGTGATAAATAGCTTAGACACGAAGAGAATACAAGCTTTCAAAATGTGGTGGTACAGACGAATGCTCAAGATTAGATGGATAGATCATGTAACTAATGAGGAGGTACTGAATAGAGCTGGGGAGAAGAGGAATTTGTGTCACAACTTGTCTAGAAGAAGGGGTTGCTTGGTAGGACATGTTCTGAGGCATCAAGGGATTACCAATTTAGTATTGGAGGGAAGCGTGGAGGGTAAAAATCGTGGAGGGAGACCAAGAGGTGAATAAACTAAGCACATTCAGAAGGATGTAGGGTGTAGTAGTTACTTGGAAATGAAGAAGCTTTCACAGGATAGAGCTGCATGGAGAACTGCATCAAACCAATCTCTGGACTAAAAACCACAATAACACAACAAAATAGTTCAAATGGCTCTGAGCACTATGGGACCTAACATCTATGGTCATCAGTCCCCTAGAACTTAGAACTACTTAAACCTAACTAACGTAAGGACATCACACAACACCCAGTCATCATGAGGCAGAGAAAATCCCTGACTCCGCCGGGAATCGAACCCGGGAACCCGGGGGCGGGAAGCGAGAACGCTACCACACGACCACGAACTGCGGACAACACAACAGTAACAACAACAACATTTCTTCAATCCCTTCATAATTTGCGGAGCTATTTGGCTTATAAACTTTTTCTACCATGGTAGGTGTGGGTTTAGTGCCTATCTTGGCTACAACAATGCATTCACTGTTCATAGTAGCTTATCCATGTCTCTATTTTTTTTATTAAACGCACTCTTGCATTACTGTTATTTGATTTGGTATTTATAATACTGTATTCACCTGACCAGAAGTCTTGTTCCTCCTGGCACCAAACTTCACTAATTCCTACTATCTCTAACTTTCAGCTCTCCCTCTCCCCTTTTAAGTTTTCTAACCTACTGCCCCATTAACAGATCTGACATTCCATGCTCTGATCTGCAGAACACTAGTTTTGTTTCTCCTGATGACAACGTCCTCCTGAGTAGTCCCTGCCCAGAGATCTGAAATAGGGGACTATTTTAACTCTGGACCCTTTTACCCAAGAGATGCCATCATCATTTAACCATACAGTAAAGGTGCGCCGGCCGCGCTGGTCTAGCGGTTCTAGGCGCGCAGTCCGGAACCGTGCGACTGCTACGGACACAGGTTCAAATCCTGCCTCGGGCATGGATGTTTGTGGTGGCCTTAGGTTAGTTAGGTTTAATTAGTTCTAAGTTCTAGGCGACTGATGACCACAGATGTTAAGTCGCATAGTGCTCAGAGCCATTGAACCATTTGAAAGTAAAGGTGCATGCCCTCGGGAAAAATTTCAGCTGTGGTATCCCCTTGCTTTCAGCCGTTCACAGTACCAGCACAGCAAGTCCCTTTTGATTAATGTTACAAGGCTAGATCCGTCAATCATCCAGACCATTGCCCAGACATGTTTGTCTGGTCTCTCAACGGATACCGGATACCCCTCCATTATGGTTCCACCTATGGTACGGCCATCTATATCGTTGAAAGAAGCAGGCCTCCCCACCAACGGCAAGGTCCATGTTTCGTGGGAAATATTAGGACAACAAAAACATCAAATGGTTGGAAATTATGAAGTAATGCTGAAATATGGCGGAAATGGAATTTTTAAAAAAATATGAATCATGTTTATTGGACATTTATTTCGAATGGAAGACAATAAATAAATAACTAATATGACCTGCAAAGTCCACAAAAAAGTGGGTCAATGAAGTAAAACAGGATTTAGAAGGAAACAATATAAAAACAGCATATATAAACAACAGAGAAGCCTTTAAAGAAAAAGTATTGAAAATGGAAGAATTCCAAGGTAGGGTAGCTAAAAAGACTGGTTCAAAATAGTCTGAAGAAAGAAGGGGAAAAAAACTTAGTGAGCAGATAAAAGTATACAGGAAGAAAAGAACAGGGCAAATAACTGAGAACTGAAATTGAAAATTCTTCCCTGGAATAAAACCGAACGCATTCTTCCTGATGGTCCTGCGTTCAACATATGTCTCAGAAACAATAAACCTTCTCACCACTAAAAGCCATCGTCATGAATGTGCATGCTTGCGAAAACACGCCATTAATCATAAAAGCATTCTTGTTGTTTGGAAGGGAAGCACTGTCTAAGCACAGACGGGAAAATCGGAACAATTACACAACAGAATTCGAAGCACTGTCCTGCAGAAGAGAAAAATGGCTGAAATTTTTGGTGTCCTACAGCTGCTGGTCTGGAGATATAATTCCGCAATGGCAGATGAGTGACAGCATCCCGCTGTACATACCTTGCCCTCATTTTGTTAGAACCAGTCTGTAGAGGCTCTTATGTCGCAGCACGAAGGATGTCTTGTGAATGAATGGAGCATTCTGATTGGCTCTGTAATATCAGTAATTTTCGCTTTACAAACATTAATATACGCTCAGTAGTAAAAGCCTGATGGCCTAAAGTTATCGAACTGTAAAGTAAAAGAAATGAACCATCACATAGCAGCGACAGCATCTATTATTCTTTATCTTTGCCGTTCTTGCGCGGTGCCTGTAAATCTCTATGTGCATGAATCGATTAATAATGTAAAAAAAGGATTCTGTTGTTTCAAGATAGACGAGGCATTTGGCGCCTCACCTTTTACTGTTTGTATTCCATGAAAGGTGGACGCGGATTTGCTGCGTCCCGCAACGGTTATTTTATATTTCACGTGAAAATATTGAGTGAATATGCTAATTGTTATTTCTCCAATCAGAAAACATGTAGTTTCTTGTAATTGATTACGAACAGACAGCATCAAGAGGACATTTTCACTGTTATGTATAAAGTATTTAACCACAATGGTCATCTATTGTAATTTAATATGAAAATCTACGTAGCATTAAAAAAAGGTGTGTTAAAGATAAGTGTGCTTATTTTAGTAAATTAACCTTGATGATTTCCATCTCCTTATTTACTTGAATGATAATTATTTTGTGTTAGTTCATCACCAGAAATTACGATCACGCTGATGGGCCGAACGCAGCATGAGGCACAAGGAACATTATCGTTTTCCTATTATTTCTGTATCAACTCTTTTTTTTAATTGTGTTGTGTTGCATTTCTTTCAAAGTCTACAAATCATCTGGTCCCTTAGCGTTGGTCCGGGTATGAACACATCGCGAATATAAAAATGCAAAGAACTGATAATGTTTTCTTCCGAACGAACTCAAATATATCAATATGCTGCTCTTATCCAGGTATTTAATGCTCAACGTATGTTATTCCAATAGTGTAATCAATCCCTGATTCTGTTGCCAAGTGGCCCACCAAAGTATTCATTTTTTCGAAATTTTTCAAGAAAAAATCTAAAATAACATTTCGTTTTCTTTTCGCGCCCCAAGAGCAACGCTACAGCTCTTGCTGAATCTACCCACCAAGTTACTGATGCTCCCACTGTGGGAGCAATGTTCGGCTTTCTATTCTTTCAGATGAGACTTTCCGCGGCAAAACTATTTTGTACAGATCGCCATATTGCAGTGACAATTAAACCCTGCAAAAGTGGTCTACAAATCGTCGAATACGAGCAGAGGCGTCCTCAATTACAATTCTCTGTCACTGACAACGGAAGGTTGAATATTTAAGCGTGAAACCGATCACTGACCCAGCTATACATCACCACATACCGTAGCAATGTAGAAAACACGCGATTCGTATCCAGCGCCACACAAAATCATCACTTCTACCTCCTGCATATAAATAGAAGACTCTGATATTTCCACTTGTGATACTGATGTCGGTGATATAACAGATTCCAAATCATCCTTATAATTTAATAAAGTTAGCCAAGATGGTTCTCATGTCTAGAGAAACAGAAAATGCGTCTTCCACTCGTCTTTCACCTGCTAGATGCGCACATCACATACCCCCATCGATGTTCTCTGAACCAAATAAAGACGGGAATGTGCAGAAGTAGTCAACTGGACAATTTACATGGGAGGGAATAACGGTCCAGTGCAAACACACGTCCATATTGAATCTTCTCAAATTTCAACAAGGAACAACCATGATCATAAAGGCTGTCTCTCTTTCTAAGACACAGTAGTACCACTCACAGGAAAAAACTTATAAGACATGTCCACCAATCGCTGATTTTTGCCCAGTATTGTTTCGTATCGCCAGCAATCAGTTAGTGGCGAAGTATTATACTTAGTAGTAGGGAATGCATGATAGGTTCGCCTTGAGCATCGTGCTTATATAGTATGTGCAAAGAAAATAACATGCCCAGTCATAAGGAAGGTATGAATTTGATGTGGAATAGTGCGATAGTATAGGGAATGGAAAACTTTTCTTTTCTTTTTTCCTTGGAAATGTATGTCAGGTCACAAAAATGGTACAGATATTTCAGTTTTTAGAGCCACAGCTGTCAGCATATGGTATTTTCGACACTTCTGTAGTGGCAGAACCGTTTAGGATAGGGAAAGTTAGTTTTGTGCAATATACTCAGCACAAGTTACAGCCAGGTGCAGGCCGGATTGCGGTGGGTTATGCAGACCAGCAGCTGGAAAGTAGAATAGAGGTCACAGGGCCGTCAAATTGCTGAAAGAGTATACATAGAGGTGTTGCATGTCGCAACTCACAGGCAGAAAGGGCCCACTGGCCTACCTAACGTGTTATGAGTACGTGTCGCAAAGCAGAGTGTATGACAAAACAGAGGCACACAGCTGCGTATAAATAGGTGTGGGTTCCTAACGAGATTCGTTTCAAGTGTGGCGGCTCTCCTGGATGGCGGGGCGTGTCACACCACCAGCTACACGCAGCAGCAGATGGGCCGCCAATGTTCCAGTCCACGGCGGGTTGCTGTTCCGACCCTCTAAGGCCAATGTGGGGTCCATAGCCAGCCAGCAGTGGGCTACTCCACGGCTCACTACCGCGGGCAGTCGTCCTGGCTTTCAACACATGCTGGAGGCATCCCAAGGCGAGGGCCGCAGATTCTGACTCCAGATCACGGGTGCTCGTTGTCACCGCAATCTCAGCCACGCTGGCGAGCTGGCTGCCTGCTGCTGATACCGAGAGGTGCTGAGTCGACAGGGATGCAGACCGCCGGGTCAAATGCTGGCATCCTGACAACGCTGCAACTCCGCTGGCGAACAAGGCCGGCTTGACACAGCATTGCATTGCACGGACCGCTGGGGTACTTCCTCAGCATTGTAGGTTCCTGTGACGCAGACCAAGGTGAATAAGGGCACTGTAGTTGGAAACAATAAATCGCTTGGAAAGCTCGGAAGAGTTTTAATACGGCACCTTCTGGCACCAGCCACTACATTTGGTGTCAAAATAGTGGACACCGTCTGTCCAGTACGATGTTGGAGCCCAGCGCTTGCATTACAGTCGCAAGATGTGAGTTTTGACCAGTTTTCTTTTGAGTGTTTGGATGTTTTCTTTCTTGTTTGCGTTTTGAGAATGGCCTGCCAGGAGCCACAAAAAATTGTAGATGTTTTGCGTGGGCTTAGTATTTTTCTTTTATCAAGATAAGTGTTGGTGTATTTGGGGCAGTAAGACTTTTTTTTCATATCATTTAATTATTTTTGTATTGGTTTGCGTATGATGTTACCGAGTATGATGATAGTGAAGTGTAGGGAGTCGGAGTATTCTTGCACTTAAATGTTTTGTTTCGGGACTAACTGGGAAAGAAAGCAACACAATGGCAGAGTCACAAACGAGAGGTGTGTCCGAACCAGAAGCAGTACGGATTTTGTTGGAAAATTGACAGCAGGCAATGCACAGTTGAGAAATGAATTAACATCTAGAAGTGAGCGGGAAATCACATCTCATCAGTCGTTGTTACCTAGGTTGCAGGAGATTGATGTAGCTGCCACGAGTTTGATTATTTCGTTTTCTTGGAAGGCATCTGAAGATTTGTGTTGGTTTGTGGAGCACTTGGAGACTTCAGCGGTGATGATTGGTTGGTCTGATGAGCAGTTGTTACATATGGCCAAGATCAGATTAACAGGTGAAGCGAAAACATATGTAACGTGTTCTGAGGCCTTAAGGAAGGCAGGACAGTTTAAGCAGTTAAAGGAAGGGCTTTTACAAAGGTGCAAAAAACAGAACAGCGCTAGGTACATTAGAGAGATGTTAAGTACAATGTCAAAGAGACAGGGGGAGACGATGGAGAAATTTGCGGACAGGATAAGGGCAACTAATGAGTATACTTACGAGTTAGATCAGAGCGATAAGGTGAGTAGTGTTCTGTTGCAGGAGGCCAAGCAAAGGGCACCTAAAGTATTTTTGAGAGAGTTACCGGCGCATATGTCACGGACAGTGCGTGAAGGGACTCTGAAGGATTTGTATTCGGTCATTCAGCTGGCAATTTTATGCGAGGAAATAAACGTGGCAACAGGGGTACATGGGAGGCAAACAGTGTTTACAATGGGTGTGAAATGTTTTAATTGTGGTCGTACGGGACATGTGCGGAAGCAGGGTACCCAGTCACCGAAGGGGTGGAAATCGGCAGCGGGGAGGATGGAGTAGTGGAGATAGGAGAGGTGGAAAAGCGTTAAACGGCAGAGGGGGCCCAAGACCCACCAAGGGAGCTCCCGCTTAATTTCAATGCTATGAATACGTATGCAGAGGTGGAATGTTCAGTGGTAGGATCCACACGAACTAAAAAGTTTAAGATTTTGTTGGACACAGGGGCGTAAGTGTCAGTGGCTACTAGGAATATAATGGGAAGAAGGAAGCTAGACTCACCACGTTATAGGTAGCGTGGAGTGGGGGATAAGGATGTCACGCCTTTAGGGTCGGTGAGAGTTGACTTTCGAATAGAGGAAGTCCGATTTGATTCATGCATGGAGGTAGTACCATGGGTAAGCGAGGACTACGACATGATCCTAGGAGTAGATTTCTTGCATCAACATCATGCCAAAATTGACCTGGGACAACGAACTGTGAAACTTGGTGGAATGTTATTTCAGCTATGGGAAACAGTTGCCGATGCATAGCTGTCGTAAGGGGCGTTCGACACAATGAATAAACCAATTGAACCGCGTACATTAGCATTAAGGCTTAATTCCCATGAGTGTGTGTCTGGTGGCACCAGAAAGTCGCTTTGGGTAAGTGTGGAGTCGATTCTACCTTGGGTACAGTATATGTTATTGAACCATTTCAGGATAATGAAGTTTTGGGTCTGTTGGGTTGTTTTGTGAAACGTAGCGTTGTACGCGCACAGGAGGGGAACGACGGGCGAGTAGTTACTATGAACGTGGATAATTTTAGCGCTGTAGATGCGAATTTTAGGAAAGGAATTTTAGTAGCAAATTTGGATGTGCCAGATGACGAAGACTGGCGTTCGAGAGGTAGGCGAAGCGATCAACTACTAACTGCCGATAGAACTGCATTGCGTGACAAAATCAAGCATTTGAAAGGAGGAGAAAGAGAGCATATGGAAGAATTATTGTGGGAATTTAAGGATTTGTTTTTCCACGAGGGCCGTTACTAGCAACTTCATTAGTTCAAAATAGGATACCAACAGGGAATGTAGCACCTCTTTATCGTAAACCATTCAAAATACCGAGGTATTTGCAGCGGACTGTGGAGGATTTCATTGATCAGCAGCTTGCGGACGGTGTTATAGAGCCTAGTAAAAGTTGCTGGGGAGCGGGCATTGTCGTTGTGCCTAAAAAATCTAGCGATGGAACTGAGAAATACGGGTTATGTTGTGACTACCGATACCTCAATAATGAGACAGTAACGGACGCATACCCCATTCCAAACGTATCGGAGACTTCGGATCACTTAGGACAGTGCCAGTACTTTTCTACGATGGATTTAACAAGTGGTTATCATCAGTTAGAGGTGGCTCCAGAGGATTGTCCAAACACTGCTTTCTCTACACCTGGGCGCCATTGCCAGTACATTAGAATGCCATTCGGTTTGAAAAATGCTCCGGCAACGTTTCAGAGGATGCTAGACAGTGTCTTGAGGGGCTTTAAACTACGAAAGCGTGTGGTCTATTTGGATGACATTACAGTGTTTTCAAGTAGTATGAAACAACATAGGCAGCGGTTAAGGGAAGTCTTTACTAGGTTAAGAGCAGCTCGTTTCACGTTGAGTCTGGAGAAGTGTCATTTTGCATTAGAAGAAGAAGTACAATATTTGGGTCATATTATCAGTAAGGACGGAGTACGAACAGATCCGGGGTTGGTACAGGCTGTAAGGGATTTTCGGGAACCGAAAATAGTTAAGGAAGTGCAGTCATTTATCGGAATTTGCAATTTCTATGGAAAGTTCGTGAAAGGTTTTGCAGATCTAGCACAGCCGTTGACGCGATTGTTACAGAAGGGTGTGAAATTTGAGTGGACAGAAGAGTGTCAGAAAGCGTTTGACAAACTGAAAGAAGTGTTAACATCAAGTCCGGTTCTTGTGTTTCCAGATTTTGAAACGGAGCTTATACTAGCATGGGATGCATCGAATCAAGCATTAGGGTGTGTTCTTAGTCAGGAAATTGATGGAAAGAACATCCTGTAGTCTATGCGTCTAGGCAGTTTAATGCAGCAGAGAGGAATTACTCAAAAACTGAGAGAGAGATGCTTACTGTAATCTATGGAGTCACATATTTTAAATGTCATTTATATGGGAGAAGATTTCGGGTAGTGACAGATCATGCTGCGTTAAAGTGGTTGTTGGCGTTGAAGGATCCGTCCACTAGATTCGCTAGATGGGCTGTGAGGCTTAGTGAATTCGATTATGAAGTGGTGCAGAAGTCTGGGAAGAAGCACCGTAATGCGGATGCACTAAGTAGGAAGGTGGCAAAACTAGAAGCCATAGGTTATGACCTAGCCTTATGACAAGAATTACAGGATGTGGGCAACGATTGTAAGTTGTATTGGACACAGCCGCAATTAATATGCACGACGGTCTTCTGTGCAGGGAAACGAAGTTAGGGCCAAGGGTAGTAGTGCCAGCGAAGTTGAGGGAGATGAGGTTTTAAAGGAAGTGCACGTTCACGTGTTATCTGGTCATAGAGGGTGTAGAGCGACGAATAGACGAGTGGTGGAGAGGTAGGAAAGTAGATGTGGATCAGTATGTCAAGAATTCTATACCATGTGCGCAGAGAGCAGATTTGAGTAGGAAACAGATACAGCTACAATGATTACCAGATGCGACCTGTCCATTTTATTTCTTGGGGATTGATGTCTTAGGACCTTTCAGGCGAACGTCATCAGACAACGGATTCGTTCTCACAATAACAGACCATTTTTCGAGGTATGTGGAGATGGTGGCTATGCCAAATCAACAAGCAGCAATGTCGCACAAGCGTTAGTAAACAACTTGATTTTGGAGTTTGTTGTACCGGAGACAATAATTACTGACCAAGGGACCAACTTCATGTCAGGTTTAATGAAGGAACTGTGTAAATTGTTGAACAAAAAGAAGTAGAGGACGAGCTCGTTGCACCCACAGGCCAACGGAAAGACAGAACGGGTACACAGAACAATGGAGAAGATGCTGAGTTTCATCACCATCAGTGGGACGAGTATTTTAAGCATTTGCATGCGCATACAATGCAAAAGTCCATACAAATATCAGTTTTTCTCCATATGAGGTAGTGTACGGGCGAAAAATGCCGTCACCGTTTGATTTGGTGAGGCTACAGAAAGGAAGGACTGGTGAATCTGTACGTCAATTCGCAAGGACAATTCGGGATGTTTGGAAACGGGTACAAAAGGCGCACACGAAGGCTTTGGAAAGGCAGGAAGACGCAGTAAGGCAGAAAGGGAGTTTACCACAGTATAGAGTGGGGCAATGGGTAATGGTTTCCAGCCCCTATACGCAAAAAGGGAAAACGAAGAAGTTCCTCACGAGGTATCAATGGCCATACCAAGATGTTGAAACCACATCCCCCATTAATGTTAAGCTTCAGCTGCCAACTAGAACAACGATAGTACACATTGGGCGGCTACTGCCATTTAAGGGTTTCCCGGATGTGATTCCAGGCACGTCACAGGAAGGAAAGAGAAAGAAAGAGAGAGTGAAGAGAGGTGCTAAGCACAGAGAAAACCAGGAAGATAGAGTACAGTATGAAGTACCGTATGCTTTGCGATCCAGAAAGTAGTAAAGTATTTGTAGTTTTTTTTTTGTTCATGTATAATAGGGTTTGCATAGAGTAAAGAGGCATTGTATTTTCATATGTTGTATGTATTTTTACATTATAGCTCGCTGCAGACAGCAGTCCTTTTGAAGAGGGAGGAAGGGTGATGGTGATCCCTGTCCTCAGATCACTGAGAAGGAAGTGTAGCGTCTGACGTATGTGGAGTTTTGTTGGAGGAGAATTCAAACGCAGTTTTGGAGAAATAAATGCGTCGGAGTAAATTTTGTGGCAAAGCCGTAATAAATATGTGTTGAACGATGTCAGAGTCGTACCATTTCGTGTTTAATTTTTTTGTTATCGACAGTGCAGGGTCAGGAAAATCGTGTTTATTGCACCAGTTCATGTAATGTAATTTAAAGATGAAAGTAGTCACACAATCGGTGTTGAGTTTGAATCAAAAATAATGAATGCTGGATGAAAATCTGTGAAGCTACAAATATGGGACACGTGCACGGTGCAGTTAGTTTTAGCCAGGGGGAAAGGAATAGACTGTACAAGCGACATCGTGGAGCCCAAATTGAGCTTGCAACGGGTCGGGAAGTATTGGATCTTCTTCAGCTACTAGAATTTGGTAGTAGTAGCAAGTTGTTATGAGCGGGGTATATTTGCCGAAGCGAAACGCATAGAGCTCGAGGGGAGCAGAATTTTAATCAATGGAACTAAGTGTAACATAATTGGACCAACCCTCCACCTGCCAGCGTCAATTTCAGGAGTCACGCAATTGAATGTCACGCAGCCACAGCTGTACTGGCCAGAAGCCACGATAGAGTTTTTGCAAGGCAGAATCTGACCTTGTTGAATCAAACTCTGGAGCCAGGTCTGTTGAGATCCGTAAACCAGTTCATTTTAGAGCAAGAGGGGCGCCTACCAGCCGAACAGCTTGTGCAACAAGTCGCTCAGTATAGGGAAAGGCAACGGCAAACGACGATCATCTTGAGCACCTCTGTGCCAAGTGTCATCGCAGCATTAACTTTGTTATGTGCTGTTTTCTCTCTGATCAGGCAGAAAGCTAATTCCAGGAGGGAACCAAGGGTAGTCCAAGTCCCAGTGGATTGGATACCGAGGATGTACGACGAGTAGGAAAGGGGTTGATCGAGCATTAGTCGTCCAGTAAGGCATTTTTACGTTTCGCTTGATGTCATGATATTAAGGGGCACTAGACCACATTTAAGTTTTCTAATAGTAAGGAAATATGCCATAGGTGTCGACCCAAAGAAGTTAAGAGCTAGTTAAGGGTCGACCCGGGGACTGGGTCTTTCTGAAGAGGGGAATAATTTTAACAGCACCACCGTTTAGGATAGGGAAAGTTAGTTTTGTGCAATTCTGAGCACAAGTTAAGTCAGGTGCAGACTGGATTGCAGTGAGTTATGCATACCAACAGTTGCGAAGTAGAATAAAAGCCGCAGGGATATCAAATTCCTGAAAGAGTACATGTAGTAGTTTTGCATGTCGCAACTCACAGGCAGAAGGGGCCCACTGGCCAACCTAGCGTGTTATGCGTATGTGACACATAGTGGCACGTATGGCAAAACAGAGGCGCACAGGCGCATAAAAATAGGTGCGGGTTTCTAACGAGATTCAATGCAAGTGTGGCAGCTATCCTGGATGGCGGGGTGTGTCACACCACCAGCTTCACGCAGCAACAGATGAGGCGCCAGCGTTCCAGTCCACGGCAGGTCGCTGGTTCGACCCTCTAAGGCCGACACGGGGTCTGCAGCCAGCCAGCACTGAGCCACTCCACAGCTCACTACCGCGGGCAGTCGTCCTGGCTTCCAACACATGCTGGAGGCATCCCAAGGCGAGGGCCGCAGATTCGGATGTCAGATCGTGGGCACTGGTTGTCCCCATGATCTCATAATCTCAGCCATGCCGGCTAGAATGACGCATCTGGCCACCTGCGACTCATACCGAGCAGTGCTGAGTCTGCAGGGACACAGACCGCCGGGTGAACTGCCAGCATCCTGACGCTGCTGCCACTCTGCCGGCATACAAGGGCAGCTCGACACAGCATTGCATTGCACTGGCTGCTTGGGTGCTACCTCAGCATTCGATACAGACTGAGGTGACCGAAGGCACTGTAGTTGGAAACAATAAATTACTTGGAAAGCTCGAACGAGTCTTAATACGGTGCCTTCTACCTCTTGTCGCTACATTTGGTCATCCTTATACATCCAGTGGCAGACGCTGCCACTACACTTCACTCATTATCGAATGTCGTCCAACTGAGATCTCAATCGTAACATTTAATTGTAAGTATGGTGCTCAAATACACATGTAGCCAGTTTCCTAGGATGACTTAATCTGGGCGTGTGCGGCGCGCGGCAACGGTGTCTTGTGGTGGAATCGATCAATGTTTCTGGCTAGAAGCAGGAACTATCCGAATCAAAAGGCCTGTTCAGGTGCATAAATGTATCTGATCTAACTGTGTCGTCCTCTAGATGGCTGAATAGCGAACTAATACTCAGTATGTGTTGGACAGCCTTTGTGATCGTGTGTATTCCCTGTTGAAATTAGTGAAGATTCAATATGGATGTGTGTTTGCACTGGACCATTATTCATTCCCATGTAAATTGTGCAGTTGACTACCTCTGCACATTCTCGTCTTTATTTGGTTGAGAGAACATCGATGGGGTTACGTAATGTGCGCATCTAGCAGGTGAAAGACGGGTGGAAGATGCATTTTCTGTTTCTCTAAACATGAGAATCACCTTAGCTGACTTTGTTAAATTATGAGGATGATTTGGAATCTGTTATATCACCGACATCAGTGTTCGCAAGTGGAAATATCAGTTTCTTCTATTTATATACAGGAGGAAGAAGTGATGATTTTGTGTGGTGCTGGATACGAATTGCGTGTTTACTACATCGCTACTGAATCTGGTGATGTATAGCTGGGTCGGTGATCGGTTTCATGCCGAAATATTCAAGGTTCCGTTGTCAGTGGCAGAGCAATATAATTGAGGAAGTCTCTGCCCGTATTTGACGATTTGTAGACCACTTTTGCTGTGTTTAACTGTCACTGCAGTATGGCGATCTGTACAAAATAGTTTTGCCGCTGAAAGTCTCATTTGAAAGAAAAGAAAGGTGGACATTGTTCCCACAGTGGCAGCATCAGTAATTTGGTGGGTAAATTCAGTAAGAGCCAATAGGAATGCTCCATTCATTCACAAGATATCCTTTGTGCTGGGACATAGGAGCCTGTACGGACTGGTTCTAACCAGATGAGGGCATGGTACGTACAGCGGGATGCTGTCACTCATCTGCCTTAGCGGCATTATGACATCTCCAGACTAGCAGCTGTAGGACACCAAAAATTCCACTCATTTTTCTCTTCTGCAAGACAGTGCTTCGAATTCTGTTTGTGTAATTGTTCTGATTTTCTCATCTGTGCTTAGACAGTGCTTCCTTTCCAAACAACAAGAATGCTTTTATGATTAATGGTGTTTTCGCAAATGTGCACATACATGATGAAGTCTTTTAGCGGTGAGAAGGTTTACCGTTTCTGAGACATGTTGAATGCAGGACGTAGCAATTTCCAGGAAGAGGCGCATAGGATGCCTCGACATCACAAAAGTTCCTACAACAACAAAAGTGTGCATTAACTATTTTTGCGACACTTTACGATTTCAGAGAGGTAGACTTGGCTCTTATTTACATAGACATTTGATAGTATAACACTGACAACCTTTATCAGTGCTGCGAGGGTGAGTTGCTATGCAAATATCTCTCACTTGGCGCAGGATCCGCAGCTCTGAAAGCCAGGTGTCAGCCATGGTAAACATTTGTGCGGCTAGATGCATCTCACATGTGGGATGGGCTGTTCCATTAGGATCGCTAGAAAGAATGCATCCGGCCATAATTCCACCTTGGAACACTGTAGGGAACCGTTCGCTGATATGTGGCGGTCGAATTTCTTAACGATACTTCAAAAACTCTTTTACATGCAATGAGTGTTTGTGCACCGCATTATTTCGGTTGTTTAAGTGTTGCGAGCATGTTTGCATAGTGTAATATATGCATTATTTTGATAAGTTATAATATGTAAGCGTGTTTGCATAGCGTTTTACAAGCATTATTTTGATAAGGTACGAGTTGTTTTCATGTCTGTACATGAGGCTTCTGCATTATTTCAGTGGTTTACAAGTAGTTTTTTGGTCTGTAGGTTGTGCAACGCATTATTTTGACAATTTACAATCTCTGAGCGTGTTTGCATAGCGTTAAATTTACACTCTTTTGATAATTTACTAGTTGTTTGCGTGTGTGAACATCAGTGTATTGCATTATTTCGATAATTTACGAGTAGTTTGCAGGTTTTTGGGCTGTTTACTGTGTCCCCAAGCACGCCATCATGAGTGTTTTGTATCAGTATTATAAACGAATTACATGAAATCCGTCCCAAAATAAATTACTCCAACTTCCCACTGAAAATAAATAAAGTACACTCCTTCCTCTCTCCAGCAGCTGTACACAGACCGAGTTCTTTTCCCGCCATTTTTCCCTAGACCGCCATGGGCCAACAGCACCCTGTGGAGGCACTAGTGTGTACTAAGTTAGTTGGAGTCCAGATCTCATGGTGAACAAACTGGATGGAGCTACTGCCAACTCAAACTGTTTCAATAAACACTGCATGCAAAATAATGTCTTATGTCCATCGTATCCAGCAGCAGAGCACAGGCTGAGTCCTTTTCCTGCCAATTCCAAGAGATAGCCCAAGTGACCTTTTACCTACCAAATTCTGAACTTCCCACCACTTTCTGGGGTAGGGGAAGGGGGAGGGGGAGGAAGAGGGGGTTAAGTTAGTGGAGGTAGCCCAATTGATTTATATTACCGCCCAAAATAATCTTCCCGCCATAACGTCGTTGCGATGTTGTCACATTTGTCACCGCCATTTTGGATCTGCCATCTTGAATAAATTTGGCAACATTGCAGAGTGGAGCGATGTTCTTGTTGCCCTACTACTCTTCTAACAAGTTTGAATTTTAAGAAAAACAACACAAAGTTTGTAGCCATGGATTGCTTAGACCATCAACCCCACGGTGAGCTACCAGACGCAAGTGTTATTGCTGTTCGGAAGGTTCAGGAGTCTTCATCAGGTTCGCCTCCGCATTGTGAAGTCAGCACTCGTAAAGTCGCACGTCGCACGGCACTACGATATGCAGAGCACTAAGACATGCACTCCAATGCTATCCATACAAAATGCAGTGTCATCACTAACTGTTAGCCACCGATTTTATGACACAGAGACCATTTGCAGTATGTGCACTTCAAAAACTGGGGGCAGTTGACGATTGGTTACCTAACGTGCTGTGGATCAATAAAACCCATCTCACACTCGGATGATATGTCAACACCCGCAGCTAAAGAACTTCGGCTACCGAAAATCCTAGAACTATCGTGGAAATCCCATGTATGCCGCGAAAGCCACGATGTGGTGTGAATTTGCCACATCACTTGTGATAATACTTTTTTTCCGAGTAAATGCGTGGCGCTGCTTTTCGAGCTGTCAGCGTGAAAGTTGGGAGGCACGCTGATGTTACAGAATTGCAATATCCATAGCCTGGCTGATAAACACATACTGGAAGGTATGACTTTTATGCAGGATGCCGCACCACTCCATATTGCTACATGTGTGAAAGATCTCTTGAGCATATCATTTGGCGAGATTCGTGTGCTTGGACAATCCGTGTGATTATTGGTTGTGGACTTACCTGAAGTCGCAAGTCAACCGCGAGCGTCTTCATTTTCCCTGCACGCTGTTCGAGACTGGAGCGGTAAGAAGTAGCTTAATGTGGTTTCATGAACCCTCTGCCAGACACATAATTGTGAAGATGTAGATGCAGATCGTTTAACCTCATTCAGAGTGCTAAAAGACAGCAGCCAACGGCAGTTTCTTGCCATACCTACTGATACGCTGTTCAGTTAGTGCTGTTCACAACACTTTCGAGCGACTACAGATACTGTTGATGAATGATGGGCGACATGTTGAGCATTTGTTGCTTAAAATCAGTTGTTAAGCTAATTATAGCTCTTGTATCATATGAAACACCACCTTTTGCTCCTTTTGCCCATAATTTTTTTGATTTCAATGAATCTCATGTCATTTCAGTCATATACAGGGTGTTAAAAAAAGGTACGGCCAAACTTTCAGGAAACATTCCTCACACACAAAGAAAGAAAATATGTTATGTGGACACGCGTTCGAAAACGCTTACTTTCCATGTTAGAGCTAATTTTGTTACCTCTCTTCAAATCACATTAATCATGGAATGGAAACACACAGCAACAGAACGTACCAGCGTGACTTCAAACACTTTGTTACAGAAAATGTTCAAAATGTCCTCCGTCAGCGAGGATACATGCATCCACCCTCCGTCGCATGGAATCCCTGATGCGCTGATGCAGCCCTGAATACTGGCGTATTGTATCACAACCGTCCACAATACGAGCACGAACAGTCTCTACATTTGGTACCGGGGTTGCGTAGACAAGAGCTTTCAAATGCCCCCATAACTGAAAGTAAAGGAGGTTGAGGTCAGGAGAAGGTGGAGGCCATGGAATTGGTCCGCCTCTACCAATCCATTGGTCACCGAATCTGTTGTTGAGAAGCGTACGAACACTTCGACTGAAATGTGCAGGAGCTCCATCGTGCATGAACCACATGTTGTGTCGTACTTGTAAAGGCACATGTTCTAGTAGCACAGGTAGAGTATCCCGTATGAAATCATGATAACGTGCTCCATTGAGCGTAGGTGGAAGAGTAGGTGACGAAACTAAAATGAGCTCTAACATGGAAATTAAGTTTTTCCGAACACATGTCCACATAACATCTTTTCTTTATTTGTGTGTGAGGAATGTTTCCTGAAAGTTTGGCCATACCTTTTTGTAACACCCTGTATATCAATTTTTAGCCGTCTACCTATATTATTCTGTGAAGTGTTTAATTTTCAAGTGTTATGGACTATTCGGTTTTAATAGAAAAGGAGGAGGATTGTTATTGGCTTCTGATTAGAATGCTATTACAGAATCTGAATCGATTCAGGTTGAGTTCCTACACGTTCACAGATTAAAACTGTGAGAAACACTGTCATTGATATCTACCACAGATCCAGCTGCTGGAGACGTCTCTCGTACCACATATACCAACAATCCCACAACCCGCCAGAGACGTTGTCGCGAAACATGTTCTTCGTTTAGTTTCCTAAAAAGGAACAAGAGAGCGATATAAAAATTGGACATGGAACGGTAGTAAGCATCGAACTCTAGCCAAAGACAGACCACTCTCGCGCGCTGTCATCTAAGATATGAGAGCAACTAACACCAATTTTATCTACCGAAGAGCTTGAATTAGCGCGCGCAGCGGCCTGGTTGATTAACTTCAAAGTTAATTAAGTCGGAAATGGCGCAACGTATGGAAGTTTTTTTTTTTCTTAACAATGATTACTTCGTAGCACAACCTACCATGCAACACCCTTACAAGCTTTTCAGATCTTTTCTGACCACCCTGCGTTTGGATTATAGTCTTAAATTCATGTTAAAATGCGATTTGGTAGTGTGGTATGCAATAAAATACAAGTAGAATTAAAGAATGGTCGGTATACAGTAGAGGATAACCTCATACAGCAAATTATTTCACTACTTTACCTGATCTCAAAATTAACTAAATGTCATAAAGTTCTTTTTCGATAGCTGTCACTTGTAATTGTATAGCATACTGGGTTAAAAACTGCGACACTTCACGGGTGAAAAGTATAGACACAGAAAGACAATTTTATTTCGTAGTAGATGACGCTGCAGCTGATGACGAAAGAGTACCGGAAAAGAATTCTCCCATAATTTTAAATTGTTCTGCCTTCCGAAGTGGTAGAACGGTAGGCTTACGGGGCGCCGAGAGATAGTACTCCGGTGACGACATGACAAACGACCTGTTTGTAGCCATTAGGTGACGTGATTAGTGAAACTCAGCTGCGATGTGACAGAATATATGACAGATGGACTCTGAGAGGCACCTGCAGTGTGATGGATCTTTAATAAACGTAAAAGACATAGGCAACACGCAACACTCATAATTAAACGAGTCCTTATGAACATTCCATTGGATTTGGGTATAATAGCTGCAGCAGCACGTCATTTCACAACAAGAATCACGTCACTTTAATTCTGCCCAGTCATGGCACTTTCTGTTGTGAAGAGAAAGCATACATTTAACGTTAATTTGTTCCAGCGCTATTTCATTACTGTTATTTGTTGCTACTATTTGTGTCTTAGTGTTATTCTGTGCCGGCCGCAGTGACCGAGCGGTTATAGGCACTTCAGTCTGGAACCGCGCGACTGCTACGGTTGCAGGTTCGAATCCTGCCTCGGGCATGGATGTGTGTGATGTCCTTAGGTTAGTTAGGTTTAAGTAGTTCTAACTGTAGGGGACTGATGGCCTCAGATGTTAAGTCCCATAGTGCTTAGAGCCATTTTTGCTATTCTGTGTAGTCGCCCAAGATCTACAAAAAACTGTCATGTGAATAGTATTCTCCACATCAAAGCACTGAATGGACTACGTCAGAACACACAGTGGTAGAGATACTTTTCAGCAAGGAACATACAGAGGCGTCTAGAAAAATGTAGACACTATGATAGTTATTATCGTTGGAACAGGGGACATATCGGTGGTTTTGCGAGGTAACGTAGTTAACGTAGTCCATTGTTTTCTCAACAGTTCTTGGGGCGCGTTTTCCAGTTGATGACAGCGCAGCAATGGACGAAGTAAGACACGTTTGAGGAAAGAGATGCCGTATTGAAATGGTGCTGGAAGTATGAAAACATCATGGAAATACAACGGCAATGGCGTAACGTGTACGGAACTGAGGCACCAACATGTTCAACAACTTATCGTATTCAGGGTAAATTTGAAACCGACGTAGTGCATAGGAAGTGCATACGGAAAGGTCTGGCCGACCAAAGCCATCAACAAATCCAGCTTCCAGAGCTGCTGTGTTGCAACATTGTACAACGGCACGTCAAACATCGGTGAACCAGGGTGCCCGTGAAAGTGGAGTACGCCGACCAATCGTACGACGAATTCTGAAGACTGCAAAGTGGAAAGCGTACATTCCAAGATCACTGCGCGCTTTGAACGAGGACGACGCGGATAGAAGGTTGGAGCGGTTTGAAGGCATGCTTCGCGAGGATGAACGATCTGGTCTGACAAGGCGCAATTCAAACTGAACCGTTCAATAAACCACCACAACTGCCTGTACTGGGTTCCTGAAAATTCTCTTGTTCACGTGGACAAACATGTTAATCTGCCGGGCATTAACGAGTGGTTTATTATGTCATAGCGCGGTTTGACTGGCCCATTTTTCTCTGAAGGTACCGTAATTGGTCAGGTGCAAACAGCGATTTTACCTGCCATCCGGGAGGTGTTTGGAAATGAAAGATTTTTACCTACAAGATGGCGTTCCGTCTCACTACCACAGAGATGTCAGAGCCTACATTGATGGAGATCTACCTGGATGATGGATAGATCGAAGAAAAGCCGTTGAGTACTCACTACGATCTCCAGACCTTACACATCTTGTCTTCTACCTACTGGAACCTTGAAAAATGAAGCTTATCAACAAGTTCTAGCTGCTCTGGACCAGATATCAGAAACCATCGAGGCGTTCTGTGCGGCTATCATACCAGCAACACTGACAGCCATAGTTCGGTCAACAGCCGACGTTGTTTGTCTGCTAATGGTGGTCACTTCGAATATATAAAATAACCTCCCCCCACCCCTCTGCAGTAATTATAACGGCATGTCTTTTTGTTCCATTAATATTGACTATCAAAGAGAGTGCATATTTTTCTGGAGCTCTCTGTATATCATGTCTAGGTCCTTATTGCAGATGTTCTTGTCTAGTGATGTTGTGTCGTGCGACACTTTCTACCACCTTTCTAATAATGCTATTCACCTACGCTTTCACACAAAAATCTTGGTTCTCTAATCAGTGGTATAAAAAAGAAATGGTTCAAATGGCTCTAAGCACTATGGGACTTAACATCCGAGCTCATCAGTCCCCTAGACTTGTTGTTGTTGTTGTTTTTGTTGTTGTGGTCTTCAGTCCTGAGACGTTTGATGCAGCTCTCCATGCTACTCTATCCTGTGCAAGCTTCTTCATCTCCCAGTACCTACTGCAACCTACATCCTGCTGAATCTGCTTAGTGTATTCATCTCTTGGTCTCCCTCTACGATTTTTACCCTCCACGCTGCCCTCCAATGCTAAATTTGTGATCCCTTGATGCCTGAGAACATGTCCTACCAACCGATCCCTTCTTCTAGTCAAGTTGTGCCACAAACTTCCTTTCTCCCCAATCCTATTCAATACTTCCTCATTCCTAGACTTAGAACTACTTAAACCTAAGGACACCACACACATCGATGCCCAAGGCAGGATCCGAAAATGCGACCGTAGGAGCAGCGCGGTTCCGGACTGAAGCGCCTAGAACCGCTTGGCCACAGTGTCCGGCTGTGTGGTAGTCAACCTAGTCCCTACCGCTCTCTAGTAGGTGCTCCAACTTTCGTGATGGGTGGCAGGCGGTAAGTATATTTACAAAAAATTTAAAAAATTCCTTTGGGTTTCATAAAATTTTGACATACAGTGTTGGGGAAGCAATTATTACTATGTACTTCGACTTCCTGTAACTCAGCTTTATAAATTTTATAAAGTACAGCTACTTCCCTACATATAAACCACCGTTACCGTGGAGACCGTGGGCGGTTAGAAGATTTTACCGCGACAAAGATACATAAGTGGGCGGTAGGTACAGGTTGTTGTCTACTCCAGTTCTATAACGTTAATTGGATGTCGGTTAGTTTTTTCGAGGTTTTTGAAACTTTAAGACCGCGATGTAAAAATAGTTGTCATATTAAAAGTGGAAGTATCTATGTGCTATAGCTGCCGACGCTGTTTCATTATAGAATTCAAGCTGAATGATGATGTGCATTTTGAGTAGATGTGTCTCACTTCAACGTTTGATAAATAACAAATCGGTAAGAAACGGTGTATGCTGTGCTTTCTGATAGCTATTTTCTGCTTCTTTTTCTAAAACTACACGAAAATTTTCGTAGCAGATGAAAGGCTGTACGTAGGCATTGAGCGTGTGTCCGGGAGACCTGCACTGGCAGACTCTCGTGGTCGGATCCGGGCTGGCGTGTTTGCCACTTTCTGCGCCGCTTTCACTGCAGCTCAGCACAACTATTAACAGTATGCTGGCAACGACTGTACGTAGGGTGTCCGGGAGGAAGTACGATCAACAGTCAGGGATGTAACAGAAACGATCATCTGGAGCAAAAAACGTCACGTCGACATACGCCCTTTTCCGAATGATTTCCGATTCAATATACATTTGTTTAATGGGACAGCGGGGAGCACATACGGGTCTTATGTTTCATTGTAGCCCACCCTACTTCACTGCTTTCAACTTCTTTGGTCGAAAGGTCTTTGTGCCATTAAAACAGCCGATTGAACGAGCAACTGCACGTCATATGTTGTGAGTGAATGGTGTGGGGGATTGACGCTGTATCAGAGGGAAAACGTCGGTTAACTGAATTTATATGCTGACTAAAGTGCCACACATCTGCGCGAATGAAGAACATGCTGATATGATACATGTTATCGCGTCTACAATGGTAGTGCTCTTGCTGTTGTCGAAGAACCTAACGGTGTTCCGAAAGAACACAGATTGCGGTAGAATGTTTGTTGCTGTTAGTAGTTGTTTATCTTGCAGCGAAATTGAAGCGAATAGTCCTGTGCGTTAGTATGGGCAGAGGTCATTTTTGGCAAACTGAATAAAATAATTATTGGATCCTTTTACCGACCTCACAACCACTGAAATTTTCAAAGAAAACTTGAGTTTAATTTCAAACACGTACCCAACTCGTAGAATTATTGTTGGTGGTGACTTTAATTTAGCCTCGATATGTTGGCGAAAATACGTTTTTAAACCCGCAGATGCGCATAAAACGACATCCGAAATTGTACTAAACGCATGTTCTAAAAATAATTTCGAACAGTTAGTTCATGAGCACACGAGAATAGTAAACTGTTGTGACAAAACACCGGACCTATCAGCAACAAACAATCCTAAGCTAATAATGAGCATCAAAACGGATGTTGTAGCGAGATTAAATATTCATCCAAAAATAAAAAATATACCTGTTCTAAAAAGCAGATAAAAATTCATTTGACCCCTCCGTGAGAGACAATCTCCACTCTATCCAAATTAACAATGTACGTGTAGACCAGATGTGGCTTGAATTCAAAGAAATAGATCGACAGCAACTGAAAGATTTATACCAAATAAATTGACAATAGGACGGAGCTGATCCGCTTTGGTGCACAAAACGGATCAGAAGACTGTTGCAGAAACAACGAAAAAAACGTACAAAATTTAAACGTCTGCAAAATATCCAAGATTGGCGATTTTTTACGGAAGCTCGAAATTTAGCATGGCAGAAAATCCAAAAATATTCTGGTCGTATATAAAGTATGCTAGCGGCAAGACACAGCCAATGCCTTCTCTGCGCGATATCCATGGAAATACTATCGACGACTGTGCTGCGAAAAGAAGAGTTACTCAACAAAGCCTTTCGAAATTCCAGAATTCGGACCAAGAACAGCTGCCAACATGAATAACACAGAAGAAGATATTCTGTGAGTAGTGAAACAACGTAAATCGCTAAATAAAAGCAAGTCTTCTGGTCCAAACTGTGTATCAATAAGGGTCCTTTCAGAGTATGCTGATGCAATAGCTCCATACTTAACAATCATATACAACTGCTCGCTTGACGAAAGATCCGTACCCGAAGACTGGAAAGTTGCACAGGTCACGCCAACATTCAAGAAAGATAGTAGGAATAATCCGCTAAATTACAAATTCGTATCATTGACATCGATATGTAGCAGGATTTTGGAACATACATTGAGTTCGAACATTATGAATTACCTTCAAGAGAACGATCTATTGACACATAGTCAACACGGATTTAGAAAACATCGTTATTGTAAAACAACTAGCTCTTTACACACGAATTGTTGAGTGCTATTGACAACGAATTTCAAATTCATTCTGTAATTCTAGATTTCCAAAAGGCTTTTGACACTGTAACACACAAGTGACTTATAGTGAAATTGCGTGCTTGTTTAATATCGTCTCAGTTATGTGACTTGATTCGTGACTTGCTGTAAGAGAGATCACGGTTCGTAGTGAGAGAGGGAAAGTCATGGAGTAAAACGGAAGTGATTTCTCGCGGTCCTGAAGGTAGTGTCATGGGCCCTCCGCTGTCCCTTTCTGTATAAACGATTTAGGAGATAATTTGAGCAGCCGTCTTAGGTTGTTTGCAGATGATTCTGTCGTTTATCGTCTAATAAACTCATCGGAAGAGCAAAACAAATTGCAAAACTATTTAGAATAGATACCTGAATGGTAAGAAAATTGACAATTGACCCTAAATAATGAAAAGTGTGAAGTTATCCACGTAAGTGCTAAAAGGAATCCGTTAAACTTCGGTTACACGATAAATCAGTCTAATGTAAAGGTCGTAAATTCAACTAAATACTTAGTAATTATAATTACGAAAAACTTAAATTGGAGAGTATACATGGAAAATGTTCTGGAGAAGGAAACCAAAGACTGCATTTTATTGGCAGAACACTTAGAAAATATAACAGGTCTACTAAAGAGATTGTCTACCCTACGCTTGTCCTTCCTCTTTTAGAGTGCTGCTGCGTGGTATGGGATCCTTAGCAGATGGGATTGACGGAGTACATCGAAAAAGAAGGTTCAAAGAAGAGCAGCGCATTTTGTATTACTGTGAAACAGGGGATAGAGTGTCATGCACATGATAGAGGATTTAGGTCGAACTCAGTTAAAACGAAGGCGTTTTTCGTTGCTGCGGAAACTCCTCACGAAATTTCAATCACCAACTTTATCCTCTGAATGCGAAAATATTTTGTTGACGCCGACCTACGTAGGAAGAAACGATCATCATAATAAAATAAGGGGAATCAGAGCTCGCACGGAAAGATATAGGTGCTCGTTTTTTCCGCACGCTGTTCGAGGGTGGAATAACAGGGAATTATTGTGAAACTGGTTCGATGAACCCTCTGCAGTCACTTAAGTGCCATTTGCGAAGTATCCGTGTAGATGTAGAATAACACCGCCGGCGCATTCCGATACGTCGAATTCCTGGCCGTAGAACGTTTACAAGAGTTTTCAACACATTGCATGAAACAGCTGTTCTTCCAACTTCTCCCTTTTTCTCCTGAACGTGTAGTTCACCAACCTGTGCAGGAACAGCAAAACATCGGTGAACTGGTGCAGCGTAGTACTACTACCAACACACGGCGACTTTCTGCACGTATCAATGTGCCACGAACAAGTGTTTGGCGGTCATACACTAGGGAATATCTCAACCGCACTTACCATAATCACTGCGTTTGTCGTGATACTACCGTTAACTAGCCACTAAGATACCCAGATCTTATGCCATTAGATTTTTTTAATGTAGGTTTAATGAAGTCTAACGTGAAGTGTACAAACGAAAGGAGAAAACGCGAGAAGAACTGTTTGGACGCATAATGGACACTGCTGCCCCAGAAGCTCTCTGACATGTAACACAATACGTTTTCCCAAGACTGGACAAATGCATTGACGTTGACGGTGGAATATTCGGCACTTATTGTGAACTGCACAACAACCGTAATGCGACGTGTACGATAATTCTTGGAGGTGAGTGTTAACAATACGTATTCATTATTCAAAACTTTGTAAAACGCATTTTGCAAGAATCACAAACTTTTGTATATGGGTAAATATGACAGACTACTGAGTAATACAGAAAACAAACTACAATGTACATTAAATGTGATCTGTGTCGTACACTATTCCAGATAGGGCATGTGAAGTTTCAAAAGATCGTGCCTGCCATGTCACTGCATACTGGACAATCCTTCTGGGACACACTGTAGAAGAGACGCACATGGAAGCGCTCACTGTAAAAATTGTTGAAATAAGTGCCTAACACTCACGTGAGCGCTAAATTACCATGAAACTAATGTCGTGCACTGTAAATTATTTAAATAAGAACACGTACTATTGTCACAACGCAAAGTATATGTTCACGGTATTGTGATAGGAATTCCTGCCTGGCTGTAATTTTTGTGCAGTGTGTAGCTTTTTATTTTCGTTGTGATTGATGATTACCTATCTTCCGCCCATTGCCGGTATATTGAACGCGTTCAGGCCTCAAAGTTCAATAATATGAAGTAATTACGGGAACCTGTATCCGTAATACGCAACAGCTCAATCGATATGAAACACTGTACGCCCTCGGATGGTTCTGTGTGTGTTTGAGGAACCATCCGACTCGAGATTTGAGATCATTTCCCAGTCTGAATAAGTTTTATAGTATAAAATGCTCACGAAAACGCTTTGCAGATATAGTTAAGTTTTAACCATCGTCCTCTGTAGGCAACATTCGTTTCCTACTTGTTTGACCTCTGTTGCGATCGGTCACCCGTCAGCGGGTACCTGTGTGTGCTCCAATAACAACACGTAAAAATATACAGCGTGGTCCATTGATAGTGACCGGGCCAAATATCTCACGAATAAACATCAAACGAAACAACTACATAGAACGAAACTTGTCTAGCTTGAAGGGGGAAACCAGATGGCACTATTGTTGGCCCGCTAGATGGCGCTGCCATAGCTGAAACGGATATCAACTGCGTTTTTTAAAATAGGAACCACCATTTTCCATTACTTATTCGTGTAGTACGTCAAGTAATATGAATGTTTTAGTTGGACCACTCTTTTCGCTTTGTGATAGATGGCGCTGTAATAGTCACAAACGTATAAGTACGTGGTATCACATGTCATTCCGCCAGTGCGGACGGTATTTGCTTAGTGATACATTACCCGTGTTAAAATGGACCGTTTAATAACTGTGGAAAAGGTCGATATCGTGTTGATGTATGGCTATTGTTATAAAAATGCCTAACGGGCGTGTGCTATGTATGCTGCTCGGTATCCTGGAGGACATCAGCAAAGTGTCCGAACCTTTCACCGGATAGTTATGTTTTTTAAGGAAACAGGAAGTGTTCAGCCACATGTAAAACGTCAACCACGACCTGCAACAAATGATGACGCCCAAGTAGGTGTTTCAGCTGCTGTCGCGGCTAATCCGCACATCAGTAGCAGACAAATTGTGCAAGAATGGGGAATCTCAAAAACGTCGGTGTTGAGAATGCTACATCAACATCGACTGCACTCGTACCATATTTCTATTCTACAGGAATGACATGGCGAGGACTTTGAACGTCGTGTACAGTTCTGCCACTGGGTACGAGAGAAATTACGGGACGATGACAGATTTTTTGCAACCGTCCTATTTAGCGACGAAGCGTCATTCACCAACATCGGTAACGTAAACCGGCATAATATGCACTATTGGGTAATGGAAAATCCACGATGCCTGCGACAAGTGGAACATCAGCGACCTTGGCGGGTTAATGTATGGTGTGGCATTACGGGAAGAAGGATAATTGGCCCCCATTTTATCGATGGCAATCTAAATGGTGCAATGTATGCTGATTTCCTACGTAATGTTCTACCGATGTTATTACAAGATGTTTCACTGCATGACAAAATTGTGATGTACTTCCAACATGATGGATGTCCGGTACATGGTTCGCGTGCAGTTGAAGCGGTATTGAATTGCATATTTCATGACAGGTGGATTGGTCATCGAAGCACCATACCATTGCCCACACGTTCACCGGACCTGACGTCCCCGGATTTCTTTCTGTGGGGAAAGTTGAAGGACATTTGCTATCGCGATACACCGACAACGCCTGACAACATGCCTCAGCGCATTGTCAATGCATGTGCGAACATTACGGAAAACGAACTACTCGCTGTTCAGAGGATTGTCGTTACACGTATCGCCAAATGCATTGAGGCTGACGGACATCATTTTGAGCATTTATTGCATTAATGTGATATTTACAGGTAGTCACGCTTCAACTGCATGCGTTCTCAGAAATGATAAGTTCACAAAGGTACATGTATCACATTGGAGCAGCCGAAATAAATGTTCAAACGTAACTACGTTCTGTATTTTAATTTTAAAAACCTACCTGTAACCAACTGTTCGTCAAAAATTGTGAGCCATATGTTGGTGACTATTACAGCGCCATCTATCACAAAGCGAAAAAAATGGTCCAACTGAAACATTCATATTTCTTTACGTACTACACCAATATGTAATAAAAAATTGGGGTTCCTATTTTTAAAAAAACGCAGTTGATATCCGTTTGACCTATGGCAGCGCCATCTAGTGGGCCAGCCATAGCGCCATCTGGTTTCCCCCTTCAAGCTAGACGTTTTTCGTTCTTTGTAGTTTTATTCGTTTGACGCTTATTTCGTGAGATATTTGGCCCGGTCACGATCAATGGACCACCGTGTATATCTATGGAAATTTCATAGAAACTCTTGGTTTCGTAGCTGTGAATGTTTATAGCGATCTGCTTAATTTGACAGGATCGGTGCTCAGAGTAAACAATGCACCAAAATTCTGTGCGTCATCCTTTTTTTTCTGTATGTTTTTCAGGAACCATTCGTTGAAAAGATATATAGCTGCTGTCGGAATGAGTTTTTTAATTCTTTGTTCTTAAACTACAATTGCCACGAATTATGAGTGTCCAGCAACCAATGAATTTGTTGAAGTGAAGTGAGAGCCCTATGCTATCAAATGTTCAAATGGCTCTGAGCACTTTGGGACTTAACTGCTGAGGTTATCAGTCCCCTAGAACTTAGAACTACTTAAACCTAACTAATCTATGGACATCACACACACACACACACACACACACACACACACACACATGCCCGAGGCAGGATTCGAACCTGCGACCGTCGCGGTCGCGTGATTCCAGAGTGTAGTGCCTAGAACCGCTCGGCCAAGCTGGCCTGTCCTATGCTGTCCCGTTATTGTAGTTGTTTAGAGGTTTATTTAGAAAAATAAAGTGTAAATGACTACGGCAAACATATTGTATAAATGATCTACAGAGGGGGGATTAAAACATGCAAACACGACAAACACAACACATTACCATGCCTAAAACGGTGTAGGAATACCGTTGTCATTCAAAGCAGCTTCTCGGAATGGTCCTGTTTGGCTTTCGACAGACTCTTATACCATTATAACTCAAAATAGTGGCTAGTTCAGGTACCGGTGACAGGGGCCAATGGCGATTCAGTAGTCTTCCCTCGGAAGTAGACTACAATGACACAATAATATTGAGATTTTATGACTGCGGTGGGCAGGGGGAGATGGGACAGCCAACACTGCGATCACAAAATCAGTCCTCAACGATGCGAACTGTGTGAGCAGGGCGCCAATCGTCCTTGAACACAGTATCGCCACTGAGGAATAAACAGCGTACCATGTAACGGACCTGTTCAGCCAGAATGTTCATACAATCCTTGGCAGCAATGTGACATTGCAGAATAAGCATCTGACCCACGGAATGCTACTATATTCTTGCCCAAATCATCACTGAACACCCACCTTGTTTCACTCTCGGGACGCAAACTCGGCCAGAAATTGGAAACAATGTGGAACAAGACTCATCCGGCGAAATACATTTCTTCAATTGCTCCATGGTCGTCGATTTACTTCTGGCGAATAGGTCAATGCATGGTTGCAACCATGGTTCCTTAGCCAACTGCAAACATTTTTCCTTGGAGGCATTGATCATCTTATGCCACATAGGGATAAATGTACAAACAGTTATGGCGATTACTTTCGAAATCCTGGCAGCGGATTTTCCTTTTACAGACTATATGGAGGATATATAAATGCTTCCCAGTGAAACTTCTGAAGTATAGTCGAAACAGCCTTACCAACACTAGCTTTTTTCCAACTGTCTTGTTTTCATTTGACTGCTCCTTATAAATGGGCATTATATGGTCCGGTGAATGTGGATAATTATGGCTCAGGCGAAGAGGATCTTCGAAAGAGAACGCTGATGGCTAATTTGAACGTCCTAGACGAGGATGACTTACACAAGTCGAGTGGAGATCTTTGAAACAGGCAAGCCATTGAAGCATGTGCAATTCGAGAATGTACAGAAACGACAGGATAGTCATGGAAACTCTGTTAATACGATACGCAGATTAGTTCAGTCTCACTGAACCATTACGGGTGACACCCTTGATACAGCATAAAGTGCCACCGTGAGGAAACCCTCTGGTCTATAAGAAGCCATACATAATACTTCGGCATTTGCAACTGATAATGGAGGAACTGATCAAACAATAGTTGAAGGATGGCGTTATTGAGGAGAGTGTTCACAGGGAGCACCTGTTGTTATCAAGCCAAAGAATTCATCATATGGGGTGAAGAAATACACAAGTTTTGTTACAATTGATGCTGGATGAATGCAACAACAATAATGAATGCATATCCTCAGAAGAACAGCTTAAGGCCACATTCACCATTTCATGGGACGCTTTCAGTATCGATGGATGCCATATGAGCATAACAATGTACCAGTCATATTCCAGTGACTATTGGATGGAGTGCTAAGGAGCTTTAGGCCATTCCAGTCTATGCTCTATTTAGATAATATTATTGTGATTTCTAGAAATCTAGAAGAGCACGTGCAACGACTGTCCGAAGTGTTTAAGAGATTGTGTTTGGTACGTTTAATGTTATGTACTGAAAGGTGTCATTTTGCATCCACAGGGGTAAACAATCTAGGTCTTTTGATTATCCAAGACAGCATGAAGACTGACTTAAAAGTTAGATGTGGTGTCTGTGGTTTCTTACTGCTGCAAGAAATGAAACAACTTCAATCATATTGTAGGCCTGCGTAATTATTATAGAAAATTTCTGAAGATATTTGCTGAAACCTCTAAGGCATCAAGTCAATTGTTATAAAAATGTGAAATTCTCATGGATAATATGGACAACAGATTGCCAAATGGCATTTGTGAAATTGAAACAGGCACTAACAGCTATACTAGTATTAATATTTCAAACTTCCGAAAATGAATTCATCCCATCCTACAGTGCAGTTAACCAAGCAATTCTGAGACAGGATGCAAATAGCCAGGAACACTCTATAGCATGTGCATCAAGGGAGTTGAATACAGTAACTCAACCAGGGGCAAACGCCTATTAATTGTCATATATGGCATTTACAATGTTACACGTTTGGTTGGAAATTAACTTTATTATAGACCATGTGGCATTACATGAGTTATTAGGACTGAAGGGTCCCTTGAGCAGACTATCTCATTCGACGTTATGGTTGAGCGAATTCAGTTAAGAAGTAGGAAAAATTGCAATGCAATGCTGACGATCTGAGCAGAAATGGTGGTCTCATATGAGCGCTTGGTAGAGATATTGCTGTGTGGAAAGAGGTGTAGACTTCCAACACGAACTACCAGTTATTTAGCACAGAATAGAGCTTCGTGATCCACAATGGGCTTTTGTGTAGGATGACAAAGTTTAGGCTACATGTTGTGGTACCCGCAGTTCTGAAGGACAAGTTGTTGAAGGAAACACACAATCATGTGTTAACAGGTCAAAAAGTTGCAGGACAACTGATTGTCAAATAGTTAACCTATACTGATGGACGTCAAGGAGATAGGACGTACACCACAATATGTGAGAAATTGTGTGCCATATGCGCAACGTATCGATCTTAGCCAGCAACAATTACTGCTGCAAAGATTAGTGGTGGCATCCAAGATATTTGTAATTGGGGGGGGGGGGGGAGAAGGACATTTTGAGTGCATTCCGTGGCACATTGGGGGGGGGGGGCGGGGTAACCACTACATGTTAACTACCGTATAGGAGTTTTTGAACTCAGTTTCCGTGGTTGCAGGCAAATAATAATGTATTAAGGATGGGCCTGCCTTTTTGGAAGTAAACAAATTATAGTTGTGTCTTATCACCCAGACTTGTTTCACCACAGTTGTGGCATCATCAGTGACTTTTTTAGTATTATCCTGAAATACGCAAATATAGTTTAAGAAATATGCTACATCAGATTTTGTTGTCATTTAAATTGTATGTGTACTTTACCTTTTATTTTACATTGAGTGTGTCCTGTGGCCGCCAACCAAAATCAGCCACAGGTCTAAATTACTACACCATGTCATCTGCAAGCATGAGGCATGTTAGATAATCGTCTGCACTGAATTTTTTTTGTTTATTGTCCAATATTTCAAATGTATGTTTAGGCCTGTGGCTGATTTTGAATGGCAGCCATAGGACGCAAACAATATAAAGAAAAAGGTGGATGCAAACATAATTTAAATGACAACAAAAGCTGATGCATCATATTACTTAACCTAAAAGCAAACTGTTTGCACGTATTTCAGGAAAATAATAAAAATACCCATTGAGGAAGTCACAACTGTGATGAAACTTATTTAGGTGATAAAAACAATAATTTGTGCAAGTGAAAAAGGCGGACCCATTGTTAGTTCGTTACTACGTACTATAGTTAAATTCTTTTATCTAGGCGGCTCGCGCATGCCCGCCCAGACGAGGGAGATTGCTGCGTTGCCAGTTGCACACAACGCACGCGCCAATAGAAGCAGCGCCTTAGTATAGCATAATTCGCAAGCTTACGTTTAGGGGGGGGGGGGGGGGAAGCGAGCAGTTCATGAAGTAAAGCCACCACGGCCGCATTAACCCTTTCGCTGCTACACAGACGTGCCCCCCTGCATTCTGCCCTGTGCACGATTTTGTTACTGCACTGCTCGCCTGTGCAGACACATTGTGTTTCGACTGCTTTGACACTCTTTTCATTCGGTTCCACAAACCTATTTGGACCAAAAATTAGATATTTACACATCTTCCTGACTGATACCTTCCCCCCATAAATGACTTAATTTTGTTTCCATGTTCAACGTAGTTATTATGCAGTATTAAATACAGTAAACCATTGCACGAAATTTTGAAGAGTTTGCAGAGGTATAAGTCCATAGAGTATACTTTCCATATGGTCGATTTTAGTTGCCACAATGTTGAGAATGAAATGTGGACAAGATACCTAAATTTCATATAAAATTTACTGTATAACAATATCTCATTTAAGTACCACATAGGTGTCGTGCGTAATATTGAGAAATTTTCCGGCTTTCGCGACTGTAACAAAAGTTTTATTTACACTGAGCACGTTTGCCTTTATTTTAAAGCACTTCAATCAATCAAAAGGAAGTAGACAAAATACATTAAACGAAACTGTGGACTTACAAAAACATTAGGACTTGAATATCCCATCTATCAGTGAAGTGCTCTGAGCTATGTCAAATATAATTTTTGTGTGTGGCACTCACGAACATTTATTTGCTAAAACACTGATCAGCCAACACAAACGTTGAATATTGTGTTACCGCAGCACAAAACTACGAAAGGTGACTTGACAATGGAGGAGACAAAATACTGTCCACTGAAGATGCTTCAAAAGAGAGAAACGCGTCTGGTCTAAATAAGTCGATTATTACGGTTGCAGAAGAGGAATATATTTCAGTACCATTGGAGAAACTGCGACTGTGGAACAAAAACAAGAAAGAGAACATGCGTACCATTGTGTATGTGCCATACCTTTCATTGATTGAAGTGCTTTAAAATAAAGCCAAACGCGTCCGGTGTAAATAAAACTTTTATTACAGTCGCGAAAGACGGAATATTTCTCAATATTACATACGACACCTATGTGGTACTTAAATTGAATGAGATATTGTTATACAGTAAATTTTGTATGAAATTTAGGTATCTTGTCCACATTTCATTCTCAACATTGTGGCAACTAAAATCGACCATACGTAAAGTATACCTATGGACTTATACCTCTGTAAACTCTTCAAAATTTCGTGCAATGGTTTGCTACATTTAATGCTGCATAATAACTGCGTTGAACATCGAAACAAAATTAAGTCATTTATGGGGGGAAGGTATCAGTCAAGAAGAAGTGTAAATCACAAATTTTTGGGCCAAGTAGTTTTTGTGAAATCGAATGATAAGTGTCAAAGCAGTCGGAACACTGTGTCAGCACAGGCGAGCAGTGCAGTGATGACAAAATCGCGCACAGCGCGGAATGTGGGGAGCACGTGTCTGCAGCAGTGAAAGGGTTAACGAAGAGACAAAGCACTAGAAATTAAAAAAAAAAAAAAAAACTGCATTCAAACGAATACAATTCGTGAAGTAAGGCACTTCCATATTGTTTTTAAATAATAAAAGCATTAAGCACCGCACAAGGGTTTGAACTCATAACCTTCCGCGTAGGAGCCAAACACCTTACCCGTTACAGCATCGCAACTCGTTTGACGGCAGAATGTCATGAAGACTCTAAAACATCACGCAAAATACTGACAAACACTGTTGGTATGAATATGAATTACTCACGCTTCATCGAAGTACAATAGGAAATAAACAATTACCGCTGTTCTTTATTGCGAAAAAGCAGTTAGTGAGATTGATACAAACACCTTTGCTTGCTGTTGCCTAAATTAGGAGTCATTGCTTGTTTGGTTTAATTAATTAATAGAATATGAAGCAATTGGTATAAAGAATGCTGTTTCCAAACTTTCTATAAAGGAAAGTCTGCTATCAAGACATTGCTTTTGTTCTATTACTTTATTTATGACTGAACGTTTCTAAAACTGAAGACACTCGTCCATGCTCTGCACTGCAGTCGAGATCTGGCAACGTCGTTCTCTGTTCATTGGCTGATTGTGTTTTGTGACGTCAGATGCGCTGAACGAACCTAAACTCGGCCGCCAACATAAATGACGCGTACTTTAACTATCACAGACTCATCTCTTTATGTAATCGAAAACCTAAGAGAAGACCTCAGTTCACTTGTATGTAAGTTCCCCAGTCATACTTTCATCATTGGTGGAGACTTTAATTATCCAGCAAGTAATTACAGTTTTTTTTAGTGATGGGCGTGAAATGACATCCTAAATGCCTTCTCTGAAACCTACCTACAACAGATGGTTAGCAACTCCCACTCATGGTAGAAATATATTGGATCAAATGGCAACAAACAGACTTGACCTCTTTGAGGATATCTACATCGAAACTGGGATCAATGACCATAATGCGGTTGTGGGCGCAATGAAAACCAAAGTACTGAGGACAAGTAAGAAAAGCAGAAACATATATGTTTTCATTAAACTAGATAAAAAAATCAGTAGTGTTGCATCTCAGTGAGGAACCTGAAACTTTCAGCACAGGGCAGGAGCATGTACAAGGGGTCAAGTTTAAAAGAATAGTTGATCATGCAATGGAGAGGTATGTACCAAGTAGAATAATTTGTAATGGCAGGATTCTTTCATGGTATACTATGACTGTAAAGAAACATCTAAGGAAACAGAGATTACTGCATAATAGGTGTAAAACAAAAGGGCTGAAGATAGAGAGACGCTGAATGAAACGCCTTAGGCTGTCAAGAGAGCAGTGCTTGATGCCTTCAGTGACTACTGTAGCAGAATATTGTCAAATTATATTTCATAAAACAGAAAGAAATTCTGATCGTAAGTAAAGGCTTTATAGTTGCACGATAGCTAGTGTCAAGTCCCTAGTGAATGATACAGGAACTGAAACCGAGGGTAGCAAAGCAAAAGCTGAAATGCTTAACTCCGTTTTCAAATGTTCCTCTACAAAGCAAAACCCAAGTGAATTCCTCCAATTTAAACCTCGTACCACTGAAAAGATAAATGAAATAAGTAATAGTGTCTGTGGTTTTGAGAAACAGTTGAAATCGTTAAAACTGAACAAAGTTGTAGAGTCCGATGGAATTTCTGTCAGATTCTATACTGAATTTGCGGCTGAGTTAGCTAATCTTCTGACTATAATCTATCGTAGAGCCCTCGTATAAGAAACCGTACCCAGTTCTTGGAAGAAGCACAGGTCACACATGTCTGCAAGAAAGGTTGTAGAAGTGATTCACAAGACTACTGTCCAGTGTCCTTGACATCGATTTGTTGTAGAATCTTAGAACATGTTCTAAACTCAAACGTAGTGAGGTATCTTGGACAAAATGGTCTGCTCAGTGCCAACCAGCACGGATTTCTAAACTATCGATCATGTGAAACCCAACTCGCATTTTTCTCACATGACATACTGAAAGCTTTAGATCAAGGGAGTCAGGTAGATTTCCAAAAGGCATTTGACTCGGTACCAGAACAACGTTTATTGTTAAAATTACGATGATATGGGGTATCAAGTGAAATTCGTCACTTGAATGAGAACTTTTTCATAGCAGCATGTTATCTTGCGTGGAGAGTCGTCGTTAGATGTAGAAATAATTTCAGTTGTGCCCCAGTAAAAGTGTTGTGACTCTGGCTATTCGTGTTGTATATCAGTGACCTTACAGGCAATACAAACAGTAACCTGAAACATTTTACAGGCTATGTAGTTATCTATGATGAAGTACTGTCTGAAAAAAGCTGCATAAATGTTCAGTCATATTCTGGTAAGTTTTCAACGTGGTGCAAATATTGGCAAATTACTTTAATAAATGTTCAGAAACATAAAATTGTACACTTTAGGAAGGGAAAAAATGCAGTTATGGCAACAATTAATAGGAAGTTAGATAAGGTTCTCGCTTGACTGAACTTACAGGACGGGAGAGCAGCCACAGTGAGGCCTCTGCGATTTCTTGCAGACAGCCTACACAGTGCAAGGGTAGAGGCGATAGCATTGCATGAGGAGGCACACCATATGGTAAATGGGCAATAATGTAGTCCCATGTTGTTGCTATCTCCACAACAGTCCCTAGATGGCCTGCAGAAGGTACAGAAAGGATTAAGGGCAGTTCTGCAGCACATAGTAGAACTACAGAGACAGAATTTGACATTGTTCTTATCATATCGCATCCCGGAAAGCAAAATGACACAAGCCGAAAAATGGCTGTTTTTAGTTCGTCACCTAAAAATTCAGTAGAATGGAGTTTACTGACAACAATACTTACTTGAAATTTAAAGGAAGTTTACACTACTTCAATATAAATATAATGCACTTAATTCCTAGATCCAGGTATTTCGAGTATTACATTTTTTTGAGTTGTGTCACTGTTCTCGTCGGAGTGCGATATGCCAACAATCGAGATTAATGCCAATTGAGCTATGGTCCACGTACTGGCCCGGTTCCCAGTGGCAAGTGTTGATACACACTGCCAGTGTTTCACAATCCACCCTTGCCTGGTGTAATGGGAAACCTTGGGTTAGTTTGTGCAAGTGAAACCGATGGACGTCTTGTTAATCTCCACGAGGAAGGGTCTCCGAGCTACCACCAGTGGAACAACGCTAAGAAACCTGACACAAGACTCGTTGTATTGGTCAGGAGGATGTGTTGCCAGCCCAGAATCTATCCTATGTAAATGACACCCTAAAAACAGACGTCTTACATTCATTGGGTGTGCAGCATCACTGGGCGAACATTTTGCCGCTGAGCAAATGTTTCAGCATATACAGCAGTATCACGATAGGTAGTTTTATAGCATTATGACAATGGGTGTCTCGGTTTCTGGTATAGTTGGGCATCTGGTTTTGCTTTGTGTAACCTGCGTGTTCATCAAGTGGAAAACCAGCCACCGTCGTAAACTCCCAGTTCATTTACCACATATGGCCCCAGCTGTCCTTCTGATGGCCACTTGCTGACCTTCTACAGGTCACCACATCATCCTGGGGCACCACATCTCTGTACCTAACGTGATCAAAAGTTTAATTTATTCAGGGATATCTTAGTAACAGCCCACCACTCGATTCCAGTTATCATCGCAACTCTGAACGTATGTCCAGACGAACGAAATGGTGCCCCATCCTGACCTTTCTACAGACGTTTCCTCCATCACTGTTGGGCTTATGTCCTGGTCCCAACAATAGGCCGTGTAACGTTAATGTTCTGAAAACAAGTAGCTTACTGAGCTCCAACATGTAAGAAAATGAAACAAGGTAAGATCCGTACAAGTCGCCAAAAACTGAAAAGTGACCGCTGGTAGGGAACGTGATGAAATTAGCTATTCTACCATTCGGATGAATTATTATCAAACATACTTTGTAGCAGTCCTCGAAACATACTGCCCTCACAAAGACAAAAAGAGCGAATCATCGCATTTGAGACAGGCATCCCGATCATGAAATTTTCAGTAACTTTACGGTACTAACTCAAAAAAATGGTCCTGCATAAACCATATCTCGCTGTGGATGGTTAACAAAATCGTATTGCAAGTGTGCTACTCCTGCACATAGCTAAGCTACACAATGTAGCGCACAACAACCTGTGTCATCAGAGTCCAAAAGAAGTCTCCCTTCGAGAACGCCAGGTGACAATGTGTTGATCCAAATTCGAGACAGCTTTCCCAACGAGGTGGGCCGCAGCTTTCCCAGCGAGGTGGGCCAAGACCTGATTGGGCGACTCAGCCGGAACACAAAGAATATTTTCCAAACACCTCACAGACTGACCTAAAGATAATTAAGTTGTTCACAATCGATAACTGGATACAGAATTGCACCTTTACAGTAGACCTGTGTTATCTAATACACAAAATGTCTGAAGAGTGAAATTAGCAAATTAAAGATTGGCAGTTGCGAGTGTAACAGTCAACTTTCAAGTGTGTTGGGAGAACCCTGGCAAAGTGTGGTGCAACTGCAAAGAAATTTACGAACTGGAAGGTGGTGCTGCTCATTCTAGAAAACTATTCCAGTATTATGAATCTGCATCAAGCACACAACACATCGAACATCAAAGACTTAAGAGATGCGCTGGTGGGATCGTAACAGTTTGGTATAGCAACTGCGAATGAGCTATGGAAATGTTCAGGAAACTTGAAACGGAAATCAGAGCAAGAAGGGCAACGTGGTTCTGGTCAACTCTTCTGGGTAAATTTAGAGAGTAGGTATTTGAGAAACACTGAGTAAACCATCTGCTTCCTGCTTTGGCTGTCTTCGCATAGTGACAATGACAATAAGACGACAAAGATTAGAGTGCATATGGAGGTAAACAGACCTTTTTCCCTTGCTCCATACCCGAATAGAGTGGGGGAGAAAGGGGCTAATACTTGTACGGAGTTGCCTCCACCACGTGCTGTATGGCTCATATTTAGACGTAGAAACTTGGAAAATCTTTATTGGAAAATGGTGTTACAGTGTTGTACTGTTGGAATATATTAAAATTAAAAGGAATGCGGAGGGAAGAAGCCTATGGAAACACTTCCAGGAAGAATGGACAGGCAAACTAGGTATCTGTCACGGCGTTCAGAAATAGTTAACTTACCGATGCAAGAAACCAATTGGGGAAGAATTGTAGAGGCATAGAACGATTAGAATAATGATGTGAAACAGATTATAGAGTTTACTGAACACATCACAGATGCATAGATGGAAAGATTAACACAGTTGTATTTGTTTAACTGTTCTCTGAAGCTATGCAGGGATTTTTAGCTACCTCAGGTTTCAACTATCTATCTAGTATTCACATCGTTTTCAGAAATTCACCGATTATGAGCAGTTAGAGGAATACAACAAAATCCTGTGCAAACCTAAGATTGTACATATTTATTAGCAACAGTCTTCTCTGCGTGCAGTCTTGCAAAAAACTCATATACGTAAGAGCGTTTTCGTCTTGAAGCGCGAAGGAACTGCTAACGCATGTAAGGTATGACATCAGGGCAAATTTAAAATAAAAACAAAAAAGAAACAGTAGCCCAGTTGTGGGTCGCGTCCTTTAGTTTACGGTTTCCTAATTAGGGTTCTGGAGCATAAGGACGATTGCAATACACTCACAGCCAGAAAATCTGGCTATATACATGCTACGTATGGAGCATGCGTGGGAACTGCCAATAATTTACATTAACACTTACTAATGTTTATGAGCACTTTTTTTGCTATAAAACCATGTTATCTCAAGATTCTAACGTTCTTTTCTTCCTAAAGCCTACGTGGAGCGTGAAGAAAGGCTACGGTAAAGAGCTGTGTGCCAGATTAGTCGACTAGAGAGCGTTTGGTTTCACGTTCTCCCATTTCTTATCGACAACATGGACGCAAAATTACACCGTGCAAGGGCCCATTATCATTTACGCTACACTGGGCCACGTCTGCCAGATCTCACACGAGCCATCGAACTGGCTTCCAGCTGAAAAGCTAGATCCAAATTTCGACCTACGCGGGAAAATGGCATTTAATCACATTGACAAATGGTAAACAGCAAAAATTATATACATTCAGAACATTGCTATTTTGCGAAGATCCAGTGATGATGATGTGTATATGTGGCGTGCTGCGGAACAGCTTCTATCTTTAATAGCAATTGTATCCATGGACTCTCTTAAAATTGTTGCGTCCGCACAAGACACCAGGGCTGATGCGCAGTGACTAATTTTCCTCCAAAGCGTTGGGCGATTTCATTCATTTGTTCAGATGTGGAGGCCGACGTGTTTGCCACCTTTCAGCTGGTCGGCAATGATAGAATCGAGGCGCATGCCGTGCAAACTTTTCTCAAACGATGTTATAGAAGCTATTCGTTAAAAAATCATTTTTGAGTTACTTACGACTTTATATGTCAGGTTAATGATAATTTGGCCATCATTTCGTTACTGATCATAACAACGAGGTACTATTTTATTTTACTTTGTTAGTATTTCGCAACTGTTCATATAGGACAAAATGGATCACCAATATCTTTAAAGTGAAATCTGAAGCATAATGATTGAGTAGTACACAACGTGATCAAAAATTTCCAGACATCCCTACGTAATGTGGAGCTGTCAACTACACGTCAGAGATCCGATTCGGCAGTATAAAAGGAGGCGCGGAGTATTGTATCGTCAACAGAAAAGCAATTTACAGAGAGGTGAGTCGAACATGGGTCAGGCATGGTTAACAAATAGAACATACTTTGTACGAAACCTCAGCGTGATGTCAATAACGAAAACGTGTGCATCTTATTACCTGCGAAATTTAGTTCGACTTGCAAACTGAGGTATGTCATTGCTGTAGAGCTGTCCCAAATTAAACTATTACGCTATAAAAATGACGGTAGTCGTAATAAATGTTCAAGTAATAATATTGTCCGCCAACGAATACTACTGAGGATAACTAAATTGAGTTGCCCACTGGTTTCGTGCATAATCACACACATCAGTAGGACGATGATGGGGTCACCACCCCAATTTTGATACCAAATTGATATGCAAATTAATTAAATTTATCACTACTCAACCCCTACCCTCTACCATCCCCGCTCCCGACCACGCCCGCCCCCATCCCTAGAAGACATAACGTGTTTTTCTCAGCCTACACGTGGTTCCCAACCCTTCCCACTTCCCCAACCTACCCTACTGGCGGGAATTTCGAAATCTGGCGGGAATTTCGAATTTTGGTGGGAATTTATTTGTCCAGGGCTGTGCTGACGTCCCACCCCACCGTCACCAAGGAATTGGCAGGAAATTAAAACTGGTGGTAACCTCTCCGGGACTCGAACTCTGGTCCTCCTAGACGGAAATCCTAAGTGCACCCCCCGCCCCCAAGACAATTATACCACCAGAGAGGCTTGGAATTGGCGGGACATTAAAAATGGCGGTGGCCTTTCCGGGACTGGAACCCTGAGTCTGCTCAAAGGAAAGCTGAAGTGAACGCCCCCCCCCAAACATATGGAAACTGCCCAGATGCAAGAGACGAACCTTAGATTAGTGTATTTATTTTGGTCGGGAAAATGAAGTAAAGATAGGTCCTAATAACGTAAATAATCATAAATATTGGACCCACAGCTATATGCGTGGCGCTACCCAAGGACGGCCTTAAATCGCAGTACAAGTCAAAAACTCAAAAACTGACGATACCATACAACTGGTGTTATCCTGCTGGAAAAATATTTCGAAATACCACTCAAAACTCCTTCCAAAGTAGCAATATAAGTGTAGACCAGGTGTGGCTTCAATTCAAAGAAATAGTATCGGCAACAATTGAGAGATTATACCAAATAAATTAACAAACAACGGTGCTAGTCCTCCTTGGTACACAAAGCGAGTCAGAAAATTGTTGCAGCAACAACGAAAAAAGCATGCCAAATTTAAACAGACGCAAAACTCTAAGATTGGCGGTCTTTCACAGAAACTCGAAATTTAGCACTGACTTTAACGCTAGATGTTTATAATAGTTTCCACAACGAAACTTTGTCTCGAAACCTGGCATAAAATCAAAAGAGATTCTGGTCGTATGTGAAGTAGCTAGCGGCAAGACACAATCAATGCCTTCTCCTTCTCTCCACGATAGCAATGGAGATACTATCGAAAACAGTACTGCCAAGGCAGAGTTACAAAACACAGTCTTCCGAAATGCCTTCACAAAAGAGGACGAAGTAAGTATTCCAAAATTCTAATCAAGAACAGCTGCCAGCAAAGGAGAAATAGATATCGTCGGAGTAGTGAAACAACTTAACTCACTTAATAAAAGGAAGTCTTCTGGTCCAGACTGTGTACCAATTAGGTTCCTTTCAGAGCATTCTGATGCAGTAGCTCCATACTTAACAATCATATACAACCGTTCGCTCTTCGAAAGATCCGTACCAAAAGACTGGAAAGTTGCACGGCTCACACCAATGTTCAAGAAAGATAGCAGGAGTAAACCACTAGGCTGCAGGCCCATATCATTAACGGCGATATGCTGCAGGATTTTGGGACATATATTGTGTTCGAACATTATGAATTACCTCGGAGGAAACAGTCTACTGACACACAGTCAACACGGATTTAGGAAACATCGTTCTTGTAAAACACAACTAGCTTTTTTCTCACATGAAGTGTTGAGTGCTATTGACAAGGGATTTCAAATTGATTCCGTATTTCTGGATTTTCGAAAAGCTTTTGACACTGTACCACTCATGCGACTTGTAGAGAAAATGCGTGCTTATGAAATATCGTCTCAGTTATGTGACTGGATTCGTGATTTCATATCAGAAAGGTCACAGTTCGCAGTAACTGACGGAAAGTCATCGAGTAAAACAGAAGTGATTTCTGGCGTTCCACAAAGTAGTGTAATAGGTCCTCTGCTGCTCTATATAAACGATATAGGAGACAATCTGAGCATCTGTCCTAAGTTGTTTGCAGATGATGCTTTGTTTATCGTCTAGTAAAGTCATCAGAAGATCAAAACAAATTTCGGAAAGATTTTAGAAGAGATATGTGTGTGGTGCAAAAACTGTCCATTGATCCTAAATAAGGAAAAATTTGAGTCTTCCACGTGAGTACTAAAAGGAATTCATTAAACGTCAGTTGCACGATAAATCAGTCTAATCTAAAGGCCGTAAATTCAACTAGGAATTACAGTTACGAACAACTTAAATTGGAAGGAACACACGGAAAATGTTGGGGAGGCTAACCAAAGACTGCGTTTTATTGGTAGGATACGTTTAAGAATGTAACAGATCTACTAACGACACTGCCTACACTACGCTTGTCCGTCCTCTTTTAGAATACTACTGCCTGGTGTGGGAACCTTACCAGATAGGATTGACGGAGTACATCGAAAAAGTTCAAAGTAGGGCAGCATGTTTTACTATCGCGAAATAGGGGAGAGAGGGTCACTGAAATGATACAGGATTTGGGATGGACATAATTAAAACAAAGGCGTTTTTCGTCACGGAGCAATCTTCTCACGACATTCCAAACACCAACTATCTCCTCCGAATAGCACAAATATTTTGTTGACACCGACCTACATAGGGAGAAATTATCACCATGGTAAAATATGGGAATTCAGAGCTTGTACGGAAACATATAGGTGTTCGTTCTTTCCGCGCACTATACGAGATTGGAATAATGGAGCATTGTGAAGGTGGTTCGATGAACCCTTTGCTGGACACTTCAATGTAATTTGCAGAGTATCCATGTAGATGTAGGTATAGTGATAGACACACTCAAACTCTACCCTTCACCTACGAGCTGGTAGGAAAAAGGCGGGGGACGGTGTTACCTGTAATCTTTTTGGCTGGAAATATGTTCAACTGACGAGACCCTGGTGTTGGAAGAGACGAATTTAAAAAGTGTATTACCTGTAAGTATACAGTATCTATCATTGTTTGACGCAGAGTTCACTACATACGCCGACTCAAAAACCACCCTGCAGCCTAGGTAAGCGAAACCAACACACACTACCACAACTGATGGAAAAAATATGCATCGCAGATCTAATTACACCTCGAAACTGTCGTAAAAAAACCAGCTCTCGTAATGAACGGGTCATAATGCAACACATGTTACCAAAAGATGGTTCAAATGGCTCTGAGCACTATGGGACTTAACATATGAGGTCATCAGTCCCCTAGAACTTAGTACTAATTAAACGTAACTAACCTAAGGACATCACACTCATCCATGTCCTAGGCAGGATTCTAACCCCTCGACCGTAACGGTCGCACGGTTCCAGACTAATGCGGCTAGAACCGCTCGGCCACGTCAGCCGGCACATGTTATCACCTAAGTAAGTAAACTGGCATAGAAAAAGAAGAATTTAGGTGTCTGACTTTTTCCGTAAACGTGAAATGAGTAGAGGTAATGCGCTTAACACTGATTTGAAGCCCCAGCCTCCCTTAGCATTTCTCCAAGATGTTGCACATATGTCGGTTGACACTCGATTCTCATTGTAATTAGACAGGTAATGTACAAGTAGAAACTAATTATCGAGAAACAACATAACCTGAAGAAGAATATCATTTACTTTGGTTATTTCTAGCCCGATACTTTTGTATGATAATCACGCTCCTCTAAAAACTGTAAGAGTAAGGAGAAAACCTGCAACATGGCTTACAGTCGACCTCAAACACCTCGTGAGTTTAAGAGATGCAGCACACAGGACATACACCCTGCCTCTGATAACCATCTCACTAGAAGCAGCTACACACCTTAGTCAATATGTGAGGAATGCAAAGCTCAGATATGCTAACTCACTAACTGATATGACCTCACATTGCCTTCCATTGTTATAACCACGCGTTGCAAATATTCCCCAAAGTTTTTCCACGAGGTTCAAATCCGGGCTACATGCAGGTCACGGCAAGATATCGATATCTTTGTCTGCAAACCATTTTTTGGTTGTAACAGAAACGTGCAGAGATGCATTCTCTCCTTACAACATTAGACTTCCGTACCCCAGGTCTTCACACATTCTAATCAATCCTGTCTTTAGCATCTCAGTGTACTTATAGGAGTTGACTCTAGTGTTCATCCAAGCAACGCATGATCCGCCTTTAACGCAAAAGGCTGCCCAAAATGTAACACTTCCGAAATCAAAATTTTTGCTCATTCTTACTCGCTACTCTATTCTCAGATTATGCCCATCAAAATTAAACTTATTATCAGTGATGTCCATGACATATATTTCTCAGAGTTCCAATCTAGCCTCTTTGTTTGGGCGCTAGAGCATACTTGTTCAGTCGTTTCTTGAATGCAAGATATTTGCTATGGGACGAAATTTGTAGTACACTTTTGGCAGTTACAGGCAACTGTAAATCAGTAACAAATTGTGGAGAACAACCGTTTGTGGCCCTTGCTTTCCTCAAAAGTAACTGTTTCAAAATGGTTCAAATGGCTCTAAGCACTATGGGACTTAACATCTGATGTCATCAGTCCCCTAGACTTAGAACTACTTGAATCTAAATAACCTAAAGACATCACACGGATCCATGCCAGAGGCAGGATTCGAACCTGCGACCGTAGCAGCAGCGCGGTCCCGGACTGAAGCGCCTAGAACCTCTCGGCCACCGTGGCCAGCGTAACTGTTTCATGCCTCAAATAGTTTCCTACTTCAGCCATGTCTTCTTTTCTGTTCATATCGTGCGTCAAATCTTTCGAAATTATCATTAACTGTACTACAAAGGTTGAACTTTTTGCCGATTTGATGATTAGAGTGGCATATCACATCGCTTGAATGTCACAGTCATGGCTATGTACACAACATACACAGTAACTAATGGAGTCTGTTTCCTATCTGCAGGAAAGGCATGTACACACACATTACAACCTTTATAACGATTTCTACCCTCTACCACACAAACCGCCGGTGTTTTGTTGAACACTGTAGTAGTAGTAGTAGTTGTTGTTGTTGTCTTCAGTCCTGAGACCGGTCTGATACAGCTCTCCATTCTACTCTATCCTGTGCAAGCTTCTTCATCTCCCAGTACCTACTGCAACTTACATCCTTCTGAATCTGCTTGGTGTATTCATCTCTTGGTCTCCCTCTCCGAATTTTAGCCTCCACGCTGCCCTCCAATACTAAATTGGTGATCCCTTGATGCCTGAGAACATGTCCTACCAACCGATCCCTTCTTCTGGTCAAGTTGTGCCACAAACTTCTCTTCTCCCCAATCCTATTCAATACTTCCTCATTAGTTATGTGATCTACCCATCTAATCTTCGGCATTCTTCTGTAGCACCACATTTCGAAAGCTTCTATTCTCTTCTTGTCAAAACTATTTATCGTCCATGTTTCACATCCATACATAGCTACACTCCATACAAATACTTTCAGAAAAGACTTCCTGACACTTAAATCTGTACTCGATGTTAACGAATTTCTCTTCTTCCGAAACGCTTTCCTTGCCATTGCCAGTCTACATTTTATGTCCTCTCTACTTCGACCGTCATCAGTTATTTTGCTCCCCAAACAGCAAAACTCCTTTACTACTTTAAGTGTCTCATTTCCTAACCTAATTCCATCAGCATCACCCGACTTAGTTCTACTACATTCCATTATCCTCGTTTTTCTTTTGTTGATGTTCATCTTATATACTCCTCTCAAAACACTGTCCATTCCATTCAACTGCTCTCTGCTCTTCCAAGTCCTTTGCTGTCTCTGACAGAATTACAATGTCATCGGCGGACCTCAAATACTGTAGTATTGACATAAATTGCGATATCATTTGACTGCATTTGTCAGTGTACTGGATCACGTAGTACTGCATATACACCGTGCGCAACTATTCCGATCTACAATGCTAATGTTCCTACACTGATTTTTCCTTTACACTGATTTCCACTACTGTAACTTGTATTTTTTCACTTCATTCCGTTTGAGACAGGAGTCTAATGAATTTATCGTCTTCCTCATAAAGTAGTACGTTTAAATTTTGCAGAACCGGCCGCAGTGGCCGAACGGTTCTAGGCTCTTCAGTCTGGAGCTGCACGACCGCTACGGTCGCAGGTTCGAATCCTGCTTCGGGCATGGATGTATGTGATGACCTTAGGTTAGTCAGGTTTAAGTAGTTGTAAGTTCTAGGGGACTGATGACTCAGATGTTAAGTCCCATAGTGCTCAGAACCATTTGAACCAAATGCTTCAGAAATTTTCTACTACTCCTATTTCTATTCATTCGACATTTGCGCTGTGGATGTCTTGGATCCCAGAGGCACGTATGATAGCTATTTTTTGTCAGCAACATTACGTCCTCTTTGGACCACTCCATCGCTCATGTGCCTCATGTCAAAAACAATAAAAGCAGACAAGACATTAAACTAGTGTTTTCTGTGCTAATAGCGCCGAAGCGAAGAGGTCGCAGTTCTCTGCTGATGGCTTGCTAAGAGACCGACGAAAAGCGGAACAGGAGTGAAAGCAGGCAAATACTAACTGAACACATACCGAATACCGTTTGCTCACGCGCGCCTACCGTTTACACCATAGAACAGTTGGACATCCGTTTATGTTCGTTACGGGATAAATGGAGCTATAGGGTACTCACTCAATAGAAGGAGAGGCGCCCATGCTGCGGACGGTGCGCTGTTTGTATCAACAGGTCTACGGTTCCACGCGCTGTGCTTGCAGCGCCGCAGTGCTCGTAGGGGCGTCTGCCCCCCACCCCTTACCCCACCACAGTCACTCCAGCAGGATCCCACTCCCCAGGTCCGGGAGAAGTCACATATTTTTCTGCCTTGAACCGAGGATTCTTTGACGCACGTAATAGCAGGGCGTTGTTGCTATGCGGTAACAAATGAGGGATTATCATGCTATACGGGTTAAGAGACATTTTCGCAAAAGCAGTGTTTTCCACTTCGGTGGTACGTGAACAGAGCTTTGACGGATTAGAAGGGCTGTCTCCTGTTACTTCTGATGTCTGATCTATGAAGGCCAGTAGATTGCATGAGACCTAATTCCTATGACTTGTTCTTGGTACGTAAATGGGGTGAGTGCAAAATGTGGTACACGAGTTGACTATACTGCACTTAGAGATTTTACAGTTCCGCTGGCTCCTGCTGCTTGTACACTGTCTTTTGCGTGTCTTCCTTGGCGGTACAGTGGATAGTGATGTAAGTAGGCTGTATAGGTATTTATGTTGGTAACGCCATATGAAAATCACTGGCTGTGCTGTGTGAAGACTGTGGCTGGTTGGCATTGTTGTAATATTCGCTATTGTAGTGTTGGGCAGTTGGCTGTTAACAGCGCGTAACGTTGCGCAGTTGGAGGTGAGCCGCCAGCAGTGGTGGATGTGGGGAGAGAGATGGCAGAGTCTTGAGATCTGGACGTGTGTCCATCAGAGACAGTAAATTTGTAAGACTGGATGTCATGAACGGCTATATATATTATGACTTTTGAACACTATTAAGGTAAATACATTGTTTGTTCTTTATCAAAATCTTTCATTTTGCTGACTACGCCTATCAGTAGTTAGTGACTTCAGTAGTTAGAATCTTTTATTTAGTTGGCAGTATTGGCGCTCGCTGTATTCCAGTAGTTCGAGTAACGAAGATTTTTGTGAGGTAAGTGATTCATGAAAGGTATAGGTTATTGTTAGTCAGGGCCATTCTTTTGTAGGGATTATTAAAAGTCAGATTTCGTTGCGCTAAAATATTGTGTGTCAGTTTAAGCACAGTCTTTAATAATTTTTCTAAGGGGACGTTTCATATTCGATACGAATATTTCACTAAAGGTATAAAAGAAAAAGAACTAGTAACCTAAAAGAAAGTGTGAACATGACTTAAGTTTGAGTGGTGAAGCATTTTGTTCCTGACGATGTGAAGGACACCATAGTAACAACTCGCAGTAAACAACCACTGAAAGTAGTTCAGACGAGAGCCAGGTCAATTATTTTACTGGACTTCGAGCAGGTAACTGTAGGATCATTAACACAACTAAGGTTAATAAAAATTATGCTTAATGGAGATCACCAAGTATAGAATCACTCAGAAAAAATTGATATTTGGTGAAATAGTGGAATGGAAATCGGTGCGAAGTGAAGATTTTAAAATGATCACATTCAGAGAGTTCACTGGTACAAAATGTTGTCTTAAGGAAAGAGACTTCAAAAGTTTGACCTGAGATGCACAAACAGTTTTACAGTGAACTGCGCCAAGACTGAACAGTAAGATGATCCAAGACTGAACAGTAAGATGATTACTAGACGTAGAAATACCACAGAACTTGTTTAGCGAACTTACCTCTTTAGAATTTCAGTTCCAATTTATTTACAAAAGTTTGATGTTTTTTAGGCCATATTAAATCAGTGTTGCGTTAGTGCACATTTGTGTTCACATCATTTGACTAAAGTTTATTCTGAATAACCAAGAAGTACGTTTCGTTACTTACCCCATTTAACGTGACAACTCTTCACATTGTTACACTGAAATACTCGCAAGACACGAACAAAAATCTATACCTAGTTTCTGCAATTTTCTCCGGAATTTTCCCCTCTTTTTCTCTACAAGCAAAGTGTGTGCGTTCCCTAGTCGCTGATACCTGATACAATGTCAAACTAACTGAGCTCAAATCGAGAAAGGCTTTAAATCAGTCCAGATCACAAGTACCACATACCACTATGCAAGGTGTAGTCATAATGTTTTACCTATCACCTCAAAAATATAAAGTTACGTAATTGGTTTTTTTGTTTGTTGACAGTTGAACGTCTGCGATTGAAATACCACCGCACATTACCATAGCACGCCACTAGAGGGACGAAAACAAAATTACTAAGCCTACTGCTAAAGGAGAGATGGGCCGTACCATCGGTCGTCCTCGCCTGCCGTTGTTAACAGTGCCATTAATGTAGGTCTCTATAAACTGGTGCTAATGTAAATATGACCAGTTGTTAATTTCAGCGTAATTGAGTTAGGGTACATCGAGTTCAACTGCCAGCTTCTTTGCAGTCCATACGCCAGCCACAAGACTGACTTTTATCTCGTCCTTTATGTGTGTGAACACTTGCATACGCGGCAGCCAACCGGACAGCAGTATGGTATCATATAAGCGAAATCTGGAACAAGTAAGATCACTGGAAAAAATAAGTCACCGCTTTAAACGGGAATACTGGCCGTGTCTGGTGCACTGTACATGAAATACAGGGTAGTTACGATTGAACTTACGCTACTGGAGCCAGTGAAGGTGGAGAACATTCAACATACGGATACCCAGCTTTATAGGAATGACATTCAGATTGTGCGCTGCAGGATTTGCTTTGTTTGTAGTGTTGCTGTCATGACATGCCGTTAGGCGCCGGTGCTGGTACTGCAACGTAGTGTTGAAACATAAGCACCAGTGTGCATTTTAGTTGCAGACAGTCAATAAAAGTCTGGACAAGTTGAGCGGCGCTTCACTTGTAAAGCTGTTATATCAAAACAGCAGCAGTAGAGGTCCTCTTTCCGCACCTGATTCGGAAGTTAGAATTTACTGGCAACTTGAGAATTGCTCCTGGGACAATTGCGCCACAAATTCTTCAAGAGATTACTGTTGCCATGACGGAGAATGCTGGACGCAATGTGTGATATTCAAGCAGTGCACAAACAGTGTCACGAGAGCTGAACATTCTGTGGTCCATCGTTGTTTCGGCGAGCTGTAGACTAATCTCCAGTGCAGTTCCAGGCTGTTGGAGATGCACACATTAATCAAGGTTTGTAATCTATAACGTAAACATGGTAAACATGGTAGGTAATTAACAAATACTACTCTCTCATATGGAAATTAAAATGTGTTTCTTTCAATGGACTATTCGTTACTTCTCTTCCGCATGTCCACACAGATATTTACATAAACGTTCATTGTTCTACAATCACTCGTTTGTCATGCAAGTAGTCTGAAGTAGCGAAAGTTCAATTATAACAGTCCTATATAACTGGTAACAGGCGACGATGTGACTCAAGTCGGTGCCTAATTTTTAAAATTTTAGATGCCGGAACGCAACCATACAACTCCTCTCCCTCCACCCCCACCCCCCACATCTCCCTCCCACCTCTCCCTCCCAGTCATAAAATTCACAATTCCCGATTTATGTAAACTTACAATGAGAAATTATATTTTACAAAATACTGTTCTGAAATTCATGGTCTGAAAACTCAATTTCTTGTAATCACCCCTCCCCCCCCCCCCCCACACACACACAGTGGATCACCCAGTACCTCTGCCCATTGCATCTCCTCGGTCACCCTTCCTCAAGTTCACTGGAGACAGCGCAGAGGCAAATTATAGTTGCGTTTAGATTCACACTGAAGAGCCAAAGAAACTGGTACACAGTGTAGGGTCCCCGCGAGCTCGCAGAAGTGCCGCAACACGACGTGGCATGGACTCGACTAACATCTGAAGTAGTGCTGGAGGGAAATGACATCGTGAATCCTGCTGGGCTGTCCATAAATCTGTAAGAGTACGAGGGGGTGGAGAACAGCGCGCTTGCAAGGCATCCCAGATATGCTCAATAATGTTCATGTCTGGGGAGTTCGGTGGCCAACGGAAGTGATTAAACTCAGAAGAGTGTTCCTGGAACCACTCTGTAGCAATCCTGGACGTGTAGGGTGTCGCATTGTCCTGCTCTAACTGCCCACGTCCGTCGGAATGCACAGTGGACATGTGTGCATGATTCACGTGACCAGATAGGATGCTTACGTACGTGTCACATATCAGAGTTCTATCTAGACGTATCAGGGGTCCCGTATCACTCCAACTACACATGTCCCACACCATTACAGAGCCTCCACCAGCTTGAACAGCCCCCTGCTCACATGAAGGGTCCATTTGTCTATAAGGTTGTCACCATACCCGTACAAGTCCATTCGCTCAATACGACTTGAAACGATGTAAGTAGACTGTTTAGGATTTATTATTGGTAACGCCGCCGCCACGTAGCGCTCTGTACGAAAAATCACTGGCTGTGCTGTGCGCAGTCTGTGTTTAGTTTGCATTGTTGTCTGCCATTGTAGTGTTGAGCAGCGGCAGCTGGATGCTAACAGCGCGTAGCGTTGCGCAGTTGGAGGTGAGCCGCCAGCAGTGGTGGACGTGGGGAGAGAGATGGCGGAGTTTTGAAATTTGTAAGAATTGGTGTCATGAACATATATATATATATATATATATATATATATATATATATGACTATAAAGGTAAATACATTGTTTGTTCTCTATTAAAATCTTTCATTTGCTAACTGTGCCTATCAGTAGTTAGTGACTTCAGTAGTTTGAATCTTTTATTTAGCTGGTAGTAGTGGCGCTCGCTGTACTGCACTAATTCGAGTAACGAAGATTTTTGGTGAGGTAAGTGATTTGTGAAAGGTATAGGTTAATGTTAGTCAGGGCCATTCTTTCGTAGGGAGTTTTGGAAGTCACATTGCGTTGCGCTAAAAATATTGTGTGTCAGTTTAAGCACAGTCGTGTATAAGTTGTTCTAAGGGGACGTTTCAACGAGACTCGTCCGATCAGGCGACATGTTTCCACTCATCAGCGGTATAATGTTGGTGTTGACGATCCAAGCGAGGTGTAAAGCTTTGTGTCTTGCAGTCATCACGGGTACACGACTAGGCCTTAGCACCGAAAGTCTATTTCGATGATGTTCCGTTGAATGGTTCGCAGGCTAACACTTGTTGAAGGCCCAGCACTGAAATCTGCCGCAATTAACGGAAGTGTTTTACTTATCTGATGTTGAACAATTCTTCGGTCGTCGTTATTCCCATTCTTGCACGATCATTTTCAGGCCGCAGCAATGTCGGAGATTTGATGTCTTGGCGGATCCTGATATTCATGGTATACTCGTGAAATGGTCGGACGGGAATATCCCCACTTCATCGCTACCTCGGAGATGCTGTGTCTCATTGATCGTGCGGCGACTACAACACCACCTTCAAACCCACTTGACTCTTGATAACGTGCCGTTGTAGCAGCAGTAACCGATCTCACAACTGCACCAGACACTTGTTGTCTTATATAGGCGTTGTCGACAGCAGCGTCTTGTTCTGCCTGTTTACATATCTCTGTATTTGAATACGTATGCCAGTTTCTCTGGCACTTCAGTGTAATACACGTGTATCATTTTAAATCTCCAGTGCTGACCTGCTCCAGTGAGTTAAAAAATTGCCCTCCGTGGCGCCGGAACGCCATTCCGGTGCAAGCCGCCGAATTTAAGCCGTGATGTAAGTATGGTATTGGCGTCGCTTGTATGAACTTGGAACTAATTAAACCTAACTAACCTAAGGACATCACACACATTCATGCCCGAGGCAATATTGCACCTGCGACCGTAGCGGGCGCTCGGCTCCAGACTGTAGCGCCTAGGACCGCACGGCCACTCCGGCCGGCTCCACGAACAACAATTACGCCCGTATCACCCACAACGAGCCCATGCAATGCGGTGATTAGCTTTGCACCAAAGGTCGCAGTGTGTCAGTGGTTGCTCCAATAATGGACTGATCGAACAGATTTCATCCACATTGTTCTGTTTACTGACGAGGCCTCATTTGATCGTGATGACATTTCGAACAGCAGTAAGAGTTATGTGTGGACCCTCATGATGTAGCAGAGCCATATCATTATGTACATCTTGCTGTGAATATCAGGGGCGGCAGTGTCGGCGACAGTCTCATTGGGCCATGTCTTCTACCTGGCCATCTGAGGGGCCACCTGCACTTGATCCCCGTGCAAAGAGTTCTACCCGAGTTGTTAGAGAGAGTACCGTCTACTGTTCGCGAGAGGATGTGGATACAACATGACGGTGCACCGCCTCACTTCAGTATGGATGTCCTCAGCAATCTCAATGCTGTATATCCTGGTAGCTGAATTTGAAGGGGAGGTCCTATTCCATGGCCTGCGATATCACCTGGCCTGAATCCCCTTGATTATTTCCTATGGGGCTATCTAAAGTCACTTGTGTATGCGACACCAGTGGATACGGAGATGGAATTAGTTGCCAGAATTGTAGCTGCCTGTGATCCGAGACACAGTAGGGATACTTGCCAGGGTGCGTCAGAATCTTGTTCGCTTAGGTCATGCTTACACTGAGGTTGATGGCCGTCAGTTTCAGCACATTTTGTATAATGCAATACAAATGGTACGTTCATTGTATCAATGATGGTATCTGCACTTAACCGTAAGTAATGTAAATAATAAAGTACACAGTAATGTGATTTTATTCCTATTATCTCCTTAAGCTGACTTCTCCGAACCCAGGTTCACTACCTCAAATTGTTCAGTGGGACATCCTCTATGTCCTATTAAATTTTTGCACGCTCTTACGGAAACACCCTGCTTAACGCGCAGCACACTTGCTAACCAGACAGGGAGGTGTACAAGATCCGGATCGAATCCGTGCGGCAGATTAACGTCAGTGAGGTGATACAACAATGACATGCGGTTAAAAAAATCTTTGTCTTCGAACTCCAGATAACATAATAAATAATCGGGCGTTTGAATCACATGATAGAAAATAATGTAACAACATAATTACTACCCGTACTTTTCTGACTCATTCCAACGAGTAACAGTTCTGTCCTACCAAAACGATTTATGTTCTACACAATAATGCCTATATAGCTATAAAAATAAGAAACACAGGAATTGAAGTTGTCTTTCTTAACAAATTACGCCATTAAAATTTTATATTCATAAAGTATTTGACATTTATTATATTGCTTTTCAAACCTATGCCGCCTGATGAGACATTGTTACCTTATTCGATCACAAAAACCTGGCAGTAATGTTATCCCTTCACTTATAGGTCTCAACATCAATTTATAAGGGTGAACATGGAATTTATTCGCGCGTCTATGTACTGTATGTAAAAATAAAAAATAAAACACCGAATCAATAGACAACCTGGACGGAACTTAGGCTTCGCAAAACCATACTGACAAATAAATAATCCGTAGTACTATTGGGTTGGTGTCTAAGTTCGTACCTTTTTTCCATAAGTTTAATAAACACGACAGATATACATAACAGTGACTATAGACATCAATAACATATTCTCTTTCCTTGTTTACAAGTCTTCCAAAGCTTGGGCAACTTTCGACTACGCGACTGTTGAAATCACGTGGTTTTGAGGCGAAGAAATCATCGAGCCATTTCCGGAGAGCATTTTCATCCGGAATGGAAGTTCCTTGAAGGATGTTAGAGAACGGAAAAGGTGAAATCTGAGGAGGCAAGATCAGGTGAATAAGGTGGACTCGGAATGACCTCTCAGCCCAACTCCTGTATAGTATTTTTTGTCAGCCTAGCAGAATGCTGTCGGGGATTGTCGTGGAGCCGCACCACTTCAGTCTTCCTGGTCGTCTGCAAGACGTCTCAGTTGTTGACAATAATTGTCAGCAGAGATGGTTACATCTCGGGGAAGCAATGCGTAGAACGCCATGGCAGTCCCACCAGATGCGTAACATTATCTTTTGTGATACGACCAGATCTGTACGGGGAGTTAGTTCTTTGTTGGTGCTCAACCAGTCATTTCTTTTTCTTATGTTGGGATAAATACACCATTTCTCGTCACCAGTAACGATACAGGACATGGGTTGTCGGTGTTTTTCTCGATCCAATTGATGACGAGCAAGCAGACACCTACTGATTTTTGCGATTTTGATTTAGACCAGAGACCAAAATATTACTCAGTGATTAGAGCATGCGGTTTCCATTCATGCTATTTTTGAACTTTCTCCACTGAACGCAATATGGTGGAAAGATCTGCCAATTCTCGAGTACATTGACGTGGATTATTGTGGATTAATCCGTTCAAACGATCTTCATCACTTTCCGAAGGTCTTCCTGAAAGTGGCGAGTCACCCTTCTTAAAACGAGCCTTGCTCTGTCCAGTGGCAGTACCCACATAAACGGTGCAAATGCTTCTGGATGCCTCCGCTGCTGTCACCATTCCACTGAACTCAAACAGTATGATATGTCAGAAATGGTCCAATTTCTCCACTTGACACTTTGGTTTGTAGCGTCCACAGCTCCACTCTCTATCTCCGAATGACGAAATAACAACATGAAAACTCAATTATAGTTGGTGTCACAAACGATGACGGTTAAGTTTCGACTTGTTCCGCGCATCTGCGTCACGCGTTCTCCGACAGCCAACGAGCATTCAGCAGTGTTCTGAGCGCTCTGTTGTGGATGTTCTATGTAGTGCGACCATTAAAAGTGATCGTAGCGAGTTATTTATTACATTTTTCTTCTATTTGCTGCGCGTTGTCATGACTGAAGGTAGTGGTGAGCGACAAATTTTACACCAGCAAACGAGAGACAATTTGCAGGATACACGTCTTCATCACGCGCAAAGCACGTGTATGAACGAACAGCAAATTTCGTTTGGAACCGGCAACAATACACTCCCTGTCTTTGTCTCGACCTGCGCAAACCGCCACAGTTCGCGGCTCAGCAACAGTGAACTATAAATAAAAAGTGACAATCCATCAATAAACCAATAGCAACCGAAATGCAACATGTACAACAAAAACGCTACGAACTTAAGCTAAACCTAATGCAATTTTCTATAACTAAAAATTGTCATTTTCTTATATATATGAAAACTGAGGGTAGAAGCACGTTGAGTCTTAGGAAGAGGTTATGGATAGGAAAGCCGCCTTTGATTACTCAAAAGGATAATTTTAATAAAGAAGTGGTCTGCAGGAGTCTATTAAAAAACTATAACGGAGGGGAGCATCCAATAACTTTTTCCTTGCTCAACAACAACATAAAATTGAATAAGATGACTCGGAAATGTTCGTTATTTGCCGTCTAGAAGAGACCGGGTATAGGTTCAGAAAATATAACGATGGACACAAATTTCTTATGGAATAAAAGGACATGATCACCTCGAAAGCTAAATTTGTGCGGACTGACCATTTCTAGCATACGGAGAACAATAGATGAAACTTGGGTTTCGCAAAATCATACGAATAAATACATTTGTCCCGACTCAGAGAGAAGTAGTAGCCTGAAAGTAGCTGCCACCTGTACAGTCCAAATAGGTGTTTTGGGTGTGGATGCTGAGATAAAAGAGCCCGTAACAGCTGGTAATCTGTCCGACAGTTAGGGAACACTCTTCGTCCTATTAACGTGGGCTGTCAACAACTTCTGGCCGAAATTTTCTACAAGGTCAAACAGAAATCAGATTTATTAATTACTTTATTTGTCACTTAGCAGTGATTCACCTCTTACGGTATTTTGTATTTTATTCCGAATTAGCTTTACGTTTTCACTACAAAACGTGTACTGCATGCAATACAAACTTTGAGAATGTTCATACGTATTTCACTCCAAATGTATTAGGGTTTCTGTTCCTATGCACGGACTGAAGTAAAAAAATATGTTTTCCCTCAAAATTTCGTGTAAAATTGTTTTTACTTTATTTCGCGACGACTGGCAAGAATTTTTTTTTGGAAAATACTCCAACATATTCTACAAGAGGTGTCTCATTTTTTCCGTATTTTTTTAACATTTACAATTATAACTAACTGGTAATGCTGTAAGTATCAGAGATGATCTTGACCCGCCTAATAATAATAAAAAAAAGCAAATTGGCAGATGCGAGTAGGAATCGCCCTCTGGGGGTTCCATACCTAATTAATTAATTATACAGACAGTTCATTCACTCTAGAAATCGAGAATCTCGATTGTTTTTGCTTGTTATCTACATTAATATTGGCAAGATATCGGCCAGAGGAATTACAGGACTTTCGAGAATGTTTTAATTATAAGTTTGAAGTCGGATAATTTCACCTTTTGCCATTTTAATGATTCTAGGTCAACGGGAAGCACCTCATGGGTTGTAAGTGAGTGAATATGCGATCATCAATATATGTCAGATATGCGGCAGTAATTTTTGATTGCACTGACTTAGAAGCTCACACGTATTATACCGCCAAGGAATCTTAGACCTAGGTATATGACAATAGTTGCTTTCACTTTGAAGCTCAAGTTATTTACCCCACTTTAACTCGACACATCTACCCTTTCCTGAGGAAAGGGGGTCATAACAGACGGACCGGCAAGCCATATGGTTATGTAACAAACGAAATTTTGTCAGATGATCTATCTATCTACATCTGAATCCCGCTCCAGCTATTGCCGGGTCTGGGTGCTGATGAGTCCTCTCCATTTGGCTCGGTCCTCCCATCACTTTTCTTCCTCCACTTGCTGCCAGGTCACATCTCTCCTTTCTGCAGATATTCTCACTCCCATTTTCCACCGTGTTCTTGGGCGCCCTCTAGGTCTTTTCCCATCCATCTTTAGTTCTTCCATAATTTTGGGGAGTCTCTGCCCATGCATCCTCTTAACATGCACATACCATATTAATCTTTTTCTTTCAATTTCTTCTCTCATACTTTCTTGTTTGAGGTCCTTTCTAATCTCTACATTCCTTACTGTGTCCATTCTTGTTTTTCCCTTAATTGCTCTAAGAAATTTCATTTCCCGTGCTTGCAGTCTGTTCCAGGCCCTTTTTGTCATTGTCCATGTTTCTCCATCCTAGGTGACAATAAGGATCTAATAATTCTTATACATAAGGAGTTTTGCTCTTTCTGAAACTTCATTCTTCCAAATCAGGTGTTTTATTGTTTGGTAGCAATTGCCTCCCTTCTGTAACGTCCTATTAATTTCGTTAATTATTCTTCCATCCCTAGTATTTCACTTCCTAAATAAGTGAAACTTTCTACTACTTTGAGAGGTTCTCCATTCAAGATAATATTTCCGTTGATTCCTTTCTCTCTTCCAAATACCATTATTTCACTCTTATCTTTATTTATTTTTAATCTATACTTTTTCTTTATTTCCTTCCACACATCAAGCTGTAACTGTACATCTACCTCTTTATCACCCCATATTACCATATCATCTGTAAAAATCATCTTTTGTCTTTTTCTTTTACTATATCTTTAACTGCCCTACCTCCATCACAACATTAAAAAGTGCAGGAGATAAAATACTTCCTTGCTTAAGTCCTTGTCTTATTTCGAAGTATTCAGAGTTTCCCAATGGTGTTCTAATTCTACAATTGTGTCCTCTGTACATTGTCTTTATGACAATGTATCCATCTTCTATATCCATCTTCTTCATTTCCTCCCAGAGTGTTTCCCCGTCAACTGAGTCATATGCCTTTTCTATGTCTGTAAAAACCATTATCACCCTTTTGTTATACTCCCAAATTTTTTCCATCAGTTGACGGATAGAAAATATCAGGTCGATCGTGCTTCTTCCTTTTCTAAACCCATGCTGTTCTTCACTCAACTCCTTTTCTATCTTTTCACTTATTCGATTTAGTGAAATTCTTTCAAAAATCTTGGCTGGGTGACTCATAAGGGTTATTCTTCTGTAGTTTTTACAAAGTCATTTATTTAAGTCAACTGCATGTGCCCTACAGCGTTTTGGTGAGTGAGTTTACAAGTATCAAAATATGTGACATGAATGCCCATGTCTTTTGATTACATTCATTTACAAGCTTCAATTTTTACACAGCGACCCTTAGTATGTGACAAATTTCAGCTTGATACTAACAGTTCATGAGAAAAAGGTTTTTCGTAGTGGGACGGACAGACAGACAGACAGACAGACAGTTATCCTATAATGGTTTCTTTATTACTGACTGAAGAATGGATCCCTAAAAAGGATATCTTCATTGAGATCGGAGCTCCCAACCCTTCGATAACTGCAGCTTCACCTCGTGATCATTGTCTTTTTGTTCCTCATTTCATATTTCTTTTTCTGGCTTTCTGTTCTTTCTTACTGTCACTAATATGACTAACCTTCTTTGAAGTCACTTTGGTACACTGCTCAGTCTAGTTTTCGTTGCGAACACCTTTCACCTTATCCTTTCACTTTACCTGCTTGTCAGTCCTCCTTTCCAATGGCAAGGCATATGTATTTCAGCCGTTCATTTGCTTCCATATTTTTTTCTAGTTCCATCCTTTCCCTTTGACATTTCTGCAGCAAGATATTACACTCGTATTCACGTTTTAATAGTCCTTCTGGGTTGCTTTACAATCTCATTCCATTTTCGCTTCCTCTGCCTATTCTACTTCCACGTCTTACCAATTACATGCAACTAAGAATGCTTCTTCAGCACTACTGGTAATCCCCATCGGTTCTTCTCGTCCTTGCAAAACTATTTTATCGTGAACCGATTTTCCAGGTCTATTCCAACAACTCGAAACCATGCCGACACCATTTTCCTCTCCCGATTTTCTTTCATCATACTACTCTTTACCAATTGTGTCTCTATAACTTCACACTTTCATACTCAAATATACTTCTCCATTATTCTTCAAATATTCAATGCTCAGTATGGCATCCACATCAAGACTTTCGACTCCAACAACCTTAATATCAAGCCTATCCCTTGACATTTCATAGCTTTATCGACCTGTTCACATGCTCCAACACATTTCATCCAAAATGCACCTCTCAGTTTTATTTTCGGAATAGGTAGTATCTTGCACGACTTAACAGCTTCACATTTCTTTAAAGCATCCTTCAAAATCACGGTAACCTCACTCGCTGTGTCAATAACCGTCACCAGTTCAATATTGCATAAATTAACCCCAGTTTCAGAACACAGAACAGATTTCTTCAAAGATTGGTTCTCTTCGAACAAATCTTCTAGAATACCTTCCCTGTCTACTGCAGTGATAAAGATGTTCTTATCTTTCTGCTAAGTTGTTTCAGAGTCAAAGAATGCTGCATGAACTCTTCCCCTTTAATTCAATCCCTTCTCGTTTTCTATCGTCTTTGTACTTAGTGTTTCCATTACTCATTCAATCATGGCGTAAAATGTCATCGTCATTGCCTCCAAGCCTCTGTGAATTATTTGCAGACGTTTTCTGCAATTTCTTCTGTACTGTCTTCTGTTAATGTCGCTGTACACTTTTATTCATTTCCTAATTCCCACGCCGGTCGGTGTGGCCGAGCGGTTCTAGGCGGATGTTGAGTCCCATAGTGCTCAGAGCCATTTGAACCATTTGAATCTTATTCCCACTACTAGTCTAGGTCAAAGTCGTTTCATTAATAAATTTTTGTGTTAAATCCTTGGGTCGATTCCCTAAATATACTCAATGCAGTTTATCTTCTGAATGAGCAGGATTTCGCGTATGTGCATTATTACTCTGACGATCACGTCTTTTCCACCGGTGAAGTCGACTGTTGGAATGGCGGTTGGCTCCTCGACCTCGTCCAAAACGCCTTTCTGGCTGAAGGCGCTTCTTATTATCGCTGTAACTACTGTCACTTTGACAATGATCATCTAAATCCCCCAACGTAGAGATGGTAATACTAATTTTGATCATTCATCCATACCTTTTTAAATATACCATCGGACGGACAATTAAATGAACTGAAAATTTAAGCCTTCTCCTTGGACTAAGAAGTTTGTCACGAGCATCTTTCAAAATTTCATTTGGAATTCTTCTGCAGTACGGCAGTTCCGAGCCATCGACATTGTTTGGAGGTTTTATATACATCTTAAAGTTCCTAACGAAATCCACTTTCGTATATTCCCTCCAGCTTGATGCGAGTACACTAGTGGATCGATTCACCTATATAACTTGATGAATCTTCCACCGCTGCTGTACGTGAGAAATCTCTGATGTTTTCAAAACATTTACCATTGAGATTCTCTTTCCTCACATACATTCACTGCGTATAAATTGTATTCAGGGGTAGTTTTTGAATGATAACTTTCTCTTCTTATAACATGATCTTAACTCACATGTTGTTGTTTCTTCAGATCTTCAGTAGTATTTGCAACCAGTATAGACTCATTAGGAGCATGTGCTAAATGGCATCCTCGAACCTACCCACCCATTTCTTGCCTTGTGTTTCAATTTCTCCGTGCATTCGCAAACCTAAGTAAGCTACTTCTTTACGAAACCCTCATGCTTGTGACATCGTAAGGCCAGATTCTGAGTCTCGTTGTCCATTTGAGTCAAATTTTGACTGTGGTGTACTAGTTGTGTAACTGTATCGCTTCTATACCGGTCTGTGCAATTCAGCAATCCGTACAATCAAGCACATCAAGTCGTGTGTGATGCTCTTCCATCGTGACATTCACATCTTAATTTCCGACGTTGCTGATCAGTGCATTATGCTCGAGAAGTCTCTCTGCTACCGTTTTCTGTAAATAATTTAAAGTGTAACTTTATTTTTTAATCGCTTCACCTTGTTTTTGTGCGACTTCACTTTGTTCGTCACCCTGTATCTTAACTGTTTTTTTGCTTCGCCATGCTTTCATGCATGATGTTCATCTGTTTCGCTTTTTTTTGCGACTGAAGTTAATCGCCCAGTTTTTTTTGATTATTTGCAAAACATCCTCCGCTTTACGTATCGCGTTCCTGTATTGTCTTTATCAACGGTCGTGTGGCTTCAACTGGCACGGTTGATCGTCCTTTCCGTAGTGAGTGAGGGACTACATTTTCTGTATTGTCCGCAAGTTCACCTCGGGCAGTCCTCTCCAGTATTAAGTGGAAGTAAACAGGGGTGCGCTGGCAAGTAACGGTTTGTGACCTCGTATCGCCTCCACCAACGGTGCCTTGTACCCGGCATGGACACCGAAGCTTTCTCTCCAGTATCAGACTGTGACATTTCTTTTACGCCCCAGTCCTTAACAGTTTGTTAATCTGTTTCCGTTGCTCGAAGTGGCTATCTGCAAAGTATTTTGCAACATGTCCTTCTTTGCCTATCAGTTTTGTATTTTCTGTGTCATCTCTATCGCGTGATCGGCTCTGCCTACTAACTCGACCAGTAAAATTTATTCGCAAGTATAAAAATATTTAAAAGTGATAAATGTGCACTTTATCTCACTGACAAAAGTACTTATGTCAGTAATTCCTTTGCACTTAATGTAAGTACGAGAGGGGTCCAATAATTAATGCAACACATTTTTTTCTCGGCTAATTTCGGTTAAAAAATGCGCACTTTGTTGTGGGACATCGTGAAATATTTCTGCTTCAACCCCTATAGTTTCATGAAGTTCCGATAGATGGCGGCCCTATACGTAGTCTGGAAAATGGTGACTATAAAGGAGGTGCATTCCTAAAGGAGAACTGTCATTCAGTTTCTTTTGGTGGAAAACCAGAATATCGGAGATACTCAAAGGTGATTACAGAAAATCTACGGAGAAAAGTCAGTGAACAAAAGAATGGTGAGTCGTTGGGCGAGGCATCTCTTATCATCGCAACAAGGTAGCGCTATCCTGTCCGATCCCCTGCGTCCCCTATGACCGCACACAGCTGTGACTCCTGCAATATTGGAACGTGCGGACACTCTCATTCGAGATGATCGAGTGATCACAATCGGGCACCTCGCTGCACGACTGGAAGACTCTGTAGGTAGCGCTGACACACTCGTCCACCAGTTGGATTCTCAATGGTGTGCTCTCTGGATTCTTCGCCGCACAACAGAAAATCATAAAGAGCAACGAAGGACCATCTGTATGGAATTGCTTGTGTATTGCGAGACTGATCGTGACAATTTTTTGTCGAACATTGTCACACAATGAAACACGAGTTCATCACTTCGAACTGGAAACAAAACGGCAGTTCATGGAGTGTCACACCACTACTCTTCCGAAGAAGAGCATAGCCGCACCCTCAACCGATAAATTCATGGCGACAGCCTCTGGGACTCTGAAGGGCTTATTCTGTTTGATGTCCCGCCTGAAGGTGCAACGATCAACCCGGAAGTGTAGTGTTTTACCCTCAGGGTCATCATACATAATATTCCCTTGCCTTATATCTGTTTATGTTTCTTTTTGTTAAGATCTTGGCATAGGGAGCCAAGTACAATGAGTCTACTTTTGTCCTCTTTTTCGAACTTTTAAGTGTTACTTTTTAAATATTTGTGTATGCAATTGATTTTTATATCTGTTCATCTGATGTAATGTGAGCGCAATAATATGTTAGAGAGGCTTGGCAACTTGCAAAGTTTGACCTCAATCACTGATACACCTGAAGCTTTATCCTGAAACAGTGTTATGATATACCTTCTGCTTCGAAGAGTTTTTCTGGTACATACACATATAATCTGCTCTTTGTTAAAGAAAGATGATGGCGAGCTCAACTTGAGAGTGTCAATCTTTTCTTCTCGTTGATTGGTCTGTAAGTGATTAAATGAAATAATATACCTAAAATTATTCCTTCTGAGTTGTGACTTATTATTTCCAGTTTATTATCGGTACCATTAGCATAGAACCTTACCGTTGATTCCAACACGTTATTTCACTCTTTTCAGCACCTAGATAAAATAAAACTGGTTCGATAATTTTCTCGCTCAACAGTAACGCCAATCTTATGTCTCCTGTAGTCTGTGTAAAACTGTTAATCGTCTCAATATTTGTACAACCCTCTCATACCTTTTCCCATCATTCAACGTCACGCCCACTACTCCCGACTTCCTATGCTTCTCCTTCCACTCTTACTGACGCTGCTGCCCCCTCCAGCAATTTTAACATCTCTACGTCTCAAGCTACGCTTTTCGCCGATTGTACCACATGACTTAACATAATTTTCCGACGAATATGATTTTCGTCCAAACTCTTCCCTTTTGTTACCGTGCTTTTTCCAAACTAATTGCGACATAAAATTGAGGCTTAATTCAGAGTGGATTTACATATTCACTTATCTACACAGAAATATTAATTACGTATCCATAAATAAAATTCTAAAGTGACATCGAAGGTTTCCAAAGTTACGATCTCGTTTCACAAGGAGCAGCCTGGGTGTAGATTTTGGGCCGTTTCCCAAGCTCGTTTAGGCAGTTGATGGGCTAGTACCCAAACTCCTCCGCAGAAAATACAACATACAAACCGTTTAAGTATTATTACAAACAGAAAAAGTTAACACGATTCACAGACATACCGGCACACCTCTTGCCTCCCTTGTACTAGCTTGGTGATAGTGTGTTCAGGAAGGGCACCCATCCACGAAGTTAAAAAAAATTAATAAATACCGAATAATGAAAACGTATACCCTCGTCTTGAATACAATAGATGCTAGGGAAAAGAAAAACAAATTACGATGTTCCAGCTACAACGAGGTAATAGTTTCCATAAAGCATAGACCGTGAAATACGCTGAAACCAGTAAAACACTTCGGATTATTGTAGCAAAAGTATTTTATTAACTTCATATAATTATTTTAGATTTAAGATTCTAAACAATGCATTCATGCTTCCTTCAATGAACAGCAAATCTCATTTCATAATAGAAACTGTGAATTGGTAAATTTATTGTAGGAGCCTCTTCTCTATTACTTTTCATGTTATTCATAGTCATTTTGAATATAATGTTTAACTTCGGATACTGTAGTGTGTAATTTTGTTGGTTTTGTGCCTTATAAAAATTATAACCACAAATATATAGATGTTCATTCATTGCTGACAACCACAGGCAACTATACACAAAATGAATGCAAAATTTCTGGATTTCATTTTCCTATAACAAACAACTGACAAGAATGGGGGAAAGAAACACAGTAGAAGAAGAATGGGTAGCTCTGAGGTATGAAGTAGTGAAGGCAGCAGAGGATAAAGTAGGTAAAAAGATGAGGGCTGCTAGAAATCCTTGGGTAACTGAAGAAATATTGAATTAAATTGATGAAAGGTTGAAAATATAAAAATGCAGTAAATGAAGCAGGCAAAAAGGAATACAAACGTCTCAAAAATGAGATCGACAGGAAGTGCAAAATGGCTAAGCAGGGATGGCTAGAGGACAAATGTAAGGATGTAGAAGCTTATCTCACTAGTGGTAAGATAGATACTGCCCACAGGAAAATTAAAGAGACCTTTGGAGAGAAGAGAACCACATGTATGAATATCACAAGCTCAGATGGCAACTCAGTTCTAAGCAAAGAAGGGAAGGCAGAAAGGTGGAAGGAGTATATGGCAGGTTTATACAAGGGCAATGTACTTGAGGACAATATTATGGAAATGGAAGAGGATGTAGATGAAGACGAAATGGGAATAAGATACTGCGGGAAGAGTTTGACAGAGCACTGGAAGATCTGAGGCGAAACAAGGCCACCGGAGTAGACAACATTCCATTAGAACTACTGACGGCCTTGGGAGAGCCAGTCATGACAAAACTCTAGCAGCTGGTGAGCAAGATGTATGAGACAGGCGAAATACCCTCAGACTTCAAGAAGAATATAATAATTCCAATCCCAAAGAAAGCAGGTGTGACAGATGTGAAAATTACCGAGCTATCAATTTAATAAGTCACAACTGCAAAATACTAACGTGAATTCTTTACAGACGAATGTAAAAACTGGTAGATGCGGAACTCGCGGAGGATCAGTTTGGACTCCGTAGAAACACTGGAACACGTGAGGCAATACTAACCTTACGACTTATCTTAGAAGAAAGATTAAGAAAAGGCAAACATACGTTTCTAGCATTAGTAGACTTAGAGAAAGGTTTTAACAATGTTGACTGGAATACTCTCTTTCCAATTCTGAAGGTGGCAGGGTAAAATACTGGGAGCGAAAGGCTATTTACAATTTGTACAGAAAGCAGATGGTAGTCATAAGAGTCGAGGGGCATGAAAGGGAAGCAGTGGCTGGGAAAGGAGTGAGACAGGGTTGTAGCCTCTCCCCGATGTTATTCAATCTGTATACTGAGCAAGCAGTAAAGGAAACAAAAGAAAAATTTGGAGTAGGTATTAAAATTCATGGAGAAGAAGTAAAAACTTTGAGGTTCGCCGATGACATTGCAATTCTGTCGGACACGGCAAAGGACTTGGAAGAGCAGTTGAATGGAATGGATAGTGTCTTGAAAGGAGGATATAAGATGAACATCAACAAAAGCAAAACGAGGATAATGGAATGTAGTCGAATTAAGTCGGGTGATTCTGAGGGAATTACATTAGGAGTAGATTAGTAGTAAAGGAGTTTTGCTATTTGGGGAGCAAAATAACTGGTGATGTTCGAAGTAGAGAGGATATCAAATGTAGACTGGCAATGGCAAGGACAGCGTTTATGAAGAAGAGGAATTTGTTAACATCGAGTATAGATTTAACTGTCAGGAAGTCGTTTCTGAAAGTATTTGCTTGGAGTGTAGCCATGTCTGGAAGTGAAACATGGACCATAACTAGTTCGGACAAGAAGAGAATAGAAGCTTTCGAAATGTGGTGCTACAGAAGAATGCTGAAGATAAGGTGGATAGATCACACAACTAATGAGGAAGTATTGAATAGGATTGGGGAGAAGAGAAGTTTGTGGCACAACTTGACTAGAAGAAGGGATCGGTTGGTAGGACATGTTTTGCCCAAAATACGACAAAAAGTTGTTTATGAGGTATGCGACCATATTCATAGCTATAAAAATCGCAACCGCCTGGCGGAGGCCTGCATAATAAAGCAACACGAAAACGGCACAACGTATCGAATTTTCTTCATAACATTTATTTCCGAGCACAACCTACCCTGGAACACTCTTATAAGATTTTCAGACTGCTTCTGACTGACCGTTTTTATAAAATCACCCACTCCGTTCCCCACCAGACATTATCAACTGTTGTACAAATTGTAGCTATTAAATGCTGAAAGTTGTGTCTTTGAAAAAAAATTGTTCTGTTACTTTTCTCATTGATTTGTTTTGTACTACTGATCGTTTGTACGTAAGTTTCCTTGGTTTCTTTGATAACAATTTAATTATAAATATAAAATAAAAATATTCTTTCGTGGGCATAATGTACTCCCACTGGTTTTCACGTTATCTGGCGCGTGTAATGTTAGTCTTAATTTTGGATGCATCACTTCTTTCTCTTGTGTACGGACGTTGGTGTTGATCGCTTAGAGCTACTATATTAGCGATGTGGATTTTTATGTGTCACATTGTTAGCGTCTAAAATATTTCATCAAAAAATGGTTTCAAATGGCTCTGAGCACTATGGGACTTTTTTTCTCTGCCTCGTGATGACTGGGTATTGTGTGATGTCCTTAGGTTAGTTAGGTTTAAGTAGTTCTAAGCTCCAGGGGACTGATGACCATAGCTGTTAAGTCCCATAGTGCTCAGAGCCATTTGAACCATTTGACCATCGGACTTAACATCTGACGTCATCAGTCCCCTAGAACTTAGAACTACTTAAACCTAACTAACCTAAGGACAACACACACATCCATGCCAGAGGCAGGATTCGAACCTGCGACCGTAGAAGTCGCGCGGTTCCAGCCAGACTGAAGCGCCTAGAACCGCTGGGCCACCGCGGCCGACTTTTTTCATCAACTTAGTATTTATGCTTGTATCATTTGTACATCGTACACTGTCTTGCGATACAAATTTTTGTATTACGACTTTACGACTTGGTGTGGATTACCCTTCCGCTAAATTTTTTTTACGAGATCATCTGATGATGGGCTAAGCGTAACGCAACAAAGAAGTCCGACCACTGTTTTGTAACTGTTATTAGCAATCTATCAGCATTGGTTGGAATTTTTATAATTATCTCTCCTCACCTAGAGCAACCAATGACCGTGTTATTGCTCCTGCTGTCTGTGTGCAATGAGACTTGCTGTGACTAGAGGTATGTGGCTGGGCTGATGACTTTTGTATCCCATAGCGAGGGCATATTTTCAGATTGTATAATTGTTTAACTGTTGTTGCTGTACAATGCTGAACGACAAATGATGTTCAGGCATGATGGTTTGCCCTTCTTCCGTTACCCGCAAGAGTTGACGACGACCTCTGTTGTCAAAACCTTACGAACACGATGGTTGAGCTTGGTGACAGCGGTTTCTCCTTTTATCGAGGTACTCTCTCCACGATGCCACATAGAGGAAACTGTGCTTGTTCGACATTGAGATGAGGTGTCCCATGTGTGGAGATTGAATCTTGGTTACTCTAATGATTGAATTATCATTAAAAGAGGAAAGATGTGAAAGAGACCATAGGCTGTGCCGATACGAAACGGCACTGAGGTACACAAGATCGTCACTCGCCAGAAACGTTAGAAAGCAGAACAAACGTTAGTAGCAGTCAGTACTATGTAACGTTCATCGGACAAAAACTTATGAGGAATATCATATATTCAGTAAAGATTCCGTCACTTTTTTCTTTTTCTTCTATTTACTTCATTTAATGGCTCCATAGAAATACAGCAGCATGATTACGTTTTTGAATTTTCTAAATGGTAGCATGAATCCGCAGTTAGTTGAATTCCTGTTACAACAATTTCGGCTGTTTGACCATTTTGAAAAGCTTGAACCGAAGCAAGTTCCGTCGGCAGGTAGGTTTGTGCAAATTACATGGCGTAAAAAAACTAACAATTGAGAAACTGTAATTGCTCAGGCGAATAATCAAGCACCAATATTTTTCAAAAGACAGTCGTAGAACGACATAATACAACGGTTATGTACTGAGTCATCTCAACAGACAGATGAATTACTGCAGTAACGCAAGTAAAGGTAACAAATTCAGGAAATATGGAACGATTTTGTCATTTAGAAGATGGTTAATTTAGTTAAGTAGAGGTAAGTGTGTATGATTTTACATGGCGTAAAAAAACTAACCATTGAGAAACTGTAATTGCTCAGGCGAATAATCAAGCACCAATATTTTTCAAAAGACAGTCGTAGAACGACATAATACAACGGTTATGTACTGAGTCATCTCAACAGACAGATGAATTACTGCAGTAACGCAAGTAAAGGTAACAAATTCAGGAAATATGGAACCATTTTGTCATTTAGAAGATGGTTAATTTAGTTAAGTAGCGGTAAGTGTGTATGATTTATTACTAGCAATGTGTAAATACCAACTTCGAGGGTAACCTTGACTTCATGGTGTTCTTTCCATGTACTAATTCAGTGCCCACTGAGATTTATCGATAACGGGGACAGTTCCAGATACCGAAAAATGGCGCTGAGCACTATGGGACTTAACATACGAGGTCATCAGTCCCCTAGAACTTAGAACTCCTAACTAAGCTAAGGACATCACACACAACCATGCCCGAGGCAGGATTCGGACCTGCGACCGTAATGGTCGCGTGGTTCCAGACTGAAGCGCCTAGAACCGCTCTGCCTCACTGGCCGGTCCAGATGGAGAAGTGTAACTGCTGAAGGACCCGTCTCCTGGAGTGAAGACTATCCACATGAAAGCAACAGTGAAACGACTTGCATATTCATGGGGGCACGGCATGCTGCTTTTGATAATTGACCAATGTTACCGGCTATACACTGATCAGAAATAACATTATGACCAGTTACCTAATAACCGATACGTAAAATTTGCCACCCATTACAGCGGCGACGCGTCGTGACACGGAAGCAATGAGGCCTAGGTAGGTCGCTAGAGGAAGTTGGGGTGATGGGCTCTGACGCCACGTTCCATCACATCCCATATGTTTTTTACGCGGTTCAGATCTGATGAGGAGGAGGAGGACCAGCATATCAACTGCAATTCGCCACTGTGTTCCTCGAACCACTGTCTCACACTCCTGGCCTTGCGACACGGGGCATTATCTTGTTGAAAAATGCCACTCCATAGAGAAACACGATCGTCATGGAGGAGCGTACTTGGTCTGCAACCAATCAACGATACTCCTTGACCATCATGGTGCGCTGCACGAGCTCCACTGGACTCTTGGATGCCTACGTGAATGTTCCCCAGAACATAAAGGAGCCCCGCCGGCTTGTCTCTGTCCTGCAGTACAGGTATCTAAGAGCTGCTCTCCTGGAAGACGACAGATTAGGGCCCTCCCCTCGGCATAGTTAAGAAGGTATCGGGATTCAGCAGACCGTACAACGCTCTCCCACAGCGCCAACGTGCAGTGCCCGTGGTCAGGTGGCCACTTCATCAAATGGCTCTGAGCACTATGGGACTTAACATCTAAAGTCATTAGTATCCTAGACTTAGAACTACTTAAACGTAACTAACCTAAGGACATCACACGCATCCATGCCCAAGGCAGGACTCGAACCTGCGACTGTAGCACTTAGCGCGGTTCCGGACTGAAGTGCCTAGAACCGTTCGGCTACAGAGACCGGCAGTTGCTGATGTCGTGGTGTTAACATTGGCACATGCGTGGGTTGTCGGTTGTGGAAGCCCATCATTAGGAGTGTTCAGACACCCTTGTACTCTGCCCACCATTAAAGCCTGACGTTAATTCCGCCACAGTTCGCCGCCTGTCCTGTTTTACCAGTCTGCCAAGCCTACAACGTCCGACATATATAATGAGGTGTGGCCACCCAAAACCACGACATCTGGGCGTGGTTTCACCTTGGATTCACCTCGTGTTGAAAACACTCACCACAGCACTCCTCGAACAGCCGACAAGTGATGCAGTTTCCGAAATGCTTGTGCCGAACCTCCAGGCCATCACAATCGGTCCTTAGTGAAACTCAGATCGCGTATATTCCCCACTCTACACACGGACAATACGCTCCCTGATTCTACACGCACCGTGCGTGTGTCTGACTAGTAGTCGTTCCTCGCCAAATGACGCTGTTATAACGTGGACGAGTTTATATCCATAATAGGTCGGTGGTTGTCATTTTCTGTCTGATTCGTGTAGTCCCCACAGAAATTCAACGAAGCATTCCGCAGTAATTCGTATCTCTCCTTAAATTACGGAGTAACAAATGTTGATATAAGAACTCATCGGAGGGACATTTACTGTTAGGCATGCAGACTACAACATTCACGAACGATTACAGAAGCAGTCTAAACAGTTACTTCGAGAATTAGAGAGAGAAAAAGAGAGAGAGAGAGAGAGAGAGAGAGAGAGAGAGAGAGAGAGAGAGTGAGAGAGAGAGAGAGAGAGAGAAGGTTTATACAACGTTCCTGAAAAGGTCAGTTTAATTAGCACTGAAATCAGACAATTAGGCCCTTGTGCGCCCAAATTCAAGTGGACCGCAATATACAGTTAGTGTTAATTGTTCTCATAACGTAGATGATAGCACACAAGACTGTTCAACCTTTGGCTGGGGTTCGGTCCTCACTACCGTTCCAGGTACAATATTTGTATCACTCTCTTGTTCGGTTTCAGGAAAGTAAACGAACACCGGCGACACCGTATTATGGCTGGCCGCTTGAATTTGCATAGTCAACAGCCTTATTGGCTAATTTAAACACTAGTTAACTTGGAAACGGCACAACGTATCGAATTTTTTTTCTTAAGAATATTTTCTCAGCATAACCTACTCTGCAACACCTTTACAAGCTTTTCGGTCTGTTTCTGATCGCCCTGCGTATTGAAGGCCGACATCTTTTCGTAGGAGATAGCTGTGATCTTATTTTATGATTTATGGAAAAATCAGTCTATACCCATATTTTTTATTTTAATTGCTGGTTTCACCAGATCAAAAATAGAGGACGCTGGTGCGCATAGTTACAACTCGAAGAAAACAATCTATATGTGTGACTTACATTGTTCTGTACACATCTTGCGTAACACTGTGGGGTGCTGTTGATGCAGAATGTAGGAACTTGTAGTGTGACAAGTGAGGCACAAACAAAGCATTGTGGCCACATTGCACCGAAAACACCGGAGGGTGATAATTCTTTCTCCACAAAGTAAACCTGTTTTTCAACATAAAATTGGTGCAAGTTCTTCTGCTCCTTAGGCGTGTACAGTATTTAATTGTTGCGAAAGTTCATAGCAAAATAAACAACGTTTGCTGTCACCAGTAACAATATATTTCTCAAGCAACCATTTGTGCTGCCCTCAAGGTAGCCAGTAACTGACAAATTGATACCTAGAACTAACAGCAACGAGAGCGACACTTGTATTTTGTAAGAATCTCTGCACTGGCGCCCCAACAACCATCACAAGAACGATATTATGTAGGCGTCCCAAACTGAAAGTGTGATGGATGTACGAAAACAGTTATTCATCGCTCATTCAAGAAGCAATCGAGTAGCATGGAAGTATGACCATTATTTTACACATTTTCTGCAAGCAAGATCGTACAGGTAACAGAAAGGAAGATATTCGTTCCAGACAGTTTTGGTTTACAACGAAGAACCATTGGACAAAACACGGTTGATGTACTTCACGACCTTGCGGACTGGGTCATTAGCTTCGGCCTGTGCGACAAGCGTAGCTGTGATAGGAAAAACCTAGAGAGCAGGTAAACACTTCCAGTCTGCAAACAGATCAGTTTCTGGGAATCAATGTCCGGACTGAGGTCGGTGGGGGAAGTAGCCCTGTTTTGTCTTCGCACGTTATTGAACAACATGGTTCACTTATTATTTAAAGGCTGCTTGAGATATACGTCCTATATCCTATTAAGATAATATTTGCTATTATACGTCCACACAAAGAATTTATTAGGCTTTGGAATAGGATAAGAGTATATTTCTGACTGCTCATTAGTAGTATGTGAATAACAATCAGAAAGAGGCCGATAGTGTCCGATTACGAGATTAGTAGCGAATATTTGGAGCACTACGCACCGTATTAGTATTTAAGGGTAATATTAGACATCCATATGAAACGGTGGCAGTAGTAATGGAGACAAAGATTTAAAATTGTCGAAAGAAATCTATCAAAAGTGCGGTGCACCTGTATATTAGACGCTACCAGTACAGTGTTTGTCAAACGTTTTTCTGAGAGCAAATATTGACATTGTAGGCCAACACCTCGGGCTACGTGGATAGATGGGTCCCGATGGGGGGGGGGGGGGGGGGGGGGGGGGAGGGTAGGAGTGACAGGAATGTGGGTGAAGGGGTGACAACTTAGAGGGAACTGAATTCACCAAATTATCGTTACTGACAGAAACATACCCTTACACGTTTTTAATTTACGTATTATAAGGTACCATTTCCTGGGGCTATTTTCGTTCCGGCGTTATAACTGCAAGAAAATTTTTCTTTTTCTCGCCAGACGCGTTTGGCTTTCTTGTAAACCACCATCAGTGGTCTGTAATGAAAGATATTCATAATCCGATTTGTTTTAAAGATGTAAAAACAGATCATTTCCGCCGACATGCCGTCTGCTAACACGTCTTTAGTGTTTTTCTTCATTAGACACTGACACCTAGCCGGTCGGTTCTAGGCGCTACAGTCTGGAACCGCATGACCTCTACGGTCGCAGCTTCGAATCCTGCCTCGGGCATGGATGTGTGTGATGTCCTTAGGTTAGTTAGGTTTCAGTAGTTCTAAGTTCTAGGGGACTGATGACCTCAGAAGTTAAGTCCCACAGTGCTCAGAGCCATTTGAACACTGATACTTATAGTCCAACTTTTCGGTGTTCTGCAGAACTATTCATTTCTTACGTTTTACACAACACACTTTTTCGTTTATTTTTAAACTTTCAGGTATGTACCACAGTCTATTACAGTCGCGACACCGCCTCGATTTTGTTGCCTACTGCACTAGCAGCGCGCTAAGCAAACAAGCTAAACTGCTGAGCTGAGCGAAATTGTGAAAGCGAAAGCGAATAGCAGTTTATTTTGGTTTGTAGAATGATTTTTACAAACGGGAGCGTCTAAGCGCAGTTAATTGCAACAACAACCAGAAGAAGACACAACATCTGTCTTATTTTATGTTCCCTAAGGACCCTGAGAGATATATAAAATCAGGTTCCTAAACTGTAGCGTCAGGATTCGCTTGCAGACTACATGTGTATTAATGATTAATATCTGATTTTAGGAGCAGAAAATGGCTAGTGAATAGCAGACAATAAGACCTTATGAGGAAAGACCCTATTTACCTTTAAAATAATGTTACGCTTTGTTCAACACACTTCGAAGAAATCCAGTTCATGAACGCAGACAAACTCGTGAGGAATGCAGTAACCACACTGTTTGACATCACAAATAAGCCACCTCAACTGTCGATGAAGAGCAAACTGCCGCGAAGGTCCGACAATCCATCTAAAGCTGTATAACAATCACAGAAGCATCCAGTTCAACTCTCCATATGTCAGTGCCAGAATTGTCAATGCAGACCTGCTTTGAGGATGAAGTGGTTAGATTGAGTACAATTATTCGTGTCTTGCAAAAGTGTGTGAAGTGTCAGAATGTGCAGGTCGCAAGACTTCGCGCGAAACTATTATCGGAGAAAGGAAGTGCCTATCTTTTTTAAGTACGGACAGCAACAGTAACTGTTCCAGAAGGTTCAAGTGAAGGAGGACAAACAAATTTTGAAGACTATAGGATCCCACATTTAAAAAAATATGCTGTTGACTTCTTGTTAAACCAGATCAGCACGCCACTGAAGCAAAAGCGTGCAGCAAGATGGAAAGACGAAAATAAGCTGCTTGCTCTAAATTTATTATATTACAGCGCTGAGGCATACAATTTTTTTTTTTTGTCACAATGTTTTATGCTTCCGTCAATGTGTACATTACAGAGGTATATGGAAGGCATACAAATAAAATGTGGGATAAGTAACAATATCTTCCACCTTCTAAAACAGAAGGTACAGCATTTCTCTGATATTGATAAGCTAGTGAATGTGTCAATTGATGAAATGTCACTAATGACAGAACTTCTGACAGTATTGGCTTTGAGGACTTGGGGTTAACATGCACAGCTAACAATGCCAATAGTGTTTCCAGAATGAGATTTTCACTCTGCAGCGGAATGAGCGCTGATATGAAACTTCCTGGCAGATTAAAACTGTGTGCCCGACCGAGACTCGAACTCTGGACCTTTGCCTTTCGCGGGCAAGTGCTCTACCATCTGCGCTACCGAAGCACGACTCACGCCCCGTACTCACAGCTTTACTTCTGCCAGTACCTCGTCTCCTACCTTCCAAACTTTAACTGGAAACATCCCCAGGCTGTGGCTAAGCCACGTCTCCGCAATGTCCTTTCTTTCAGGAGTGCTAGTTCTGCAAGGTTCGCAGGAGAGCTTCTGTAAAGTTTGGAAGGTAGGAGACGAGGTACTGGCAGAAGTAAAGCTGTGAGTACGGGGAGTGAGTCGTGCTTCGGTAGCTCAGATGGTAGAGCACTTGCCCGCGAAAGGCAGAGGTCCCGAGTTCGAGTCCCGCTTGGGCACACAGTTTTAATCTGCCAGGAAGTTTCAATGCCAACAGTGTGTTGGTGATAACGATTAATGGCATTTTTCATGTTTCAAGCATCCATTACTATACTATTTTTGTAAAGGAACATTGGGAGCTATCCATTTGACTGCTATATTTTATGAAGTAGTCAAAGGACTTAAAGAAATTGGGTTTGGTTATAAAGACTTGTGAGACTGACCAGGGTTCAAGTCTTGGTGACTGGAAAAAGAGAGTAGGAATTACACAAGACAGTTCAAGTTGGAAATATGAGGAGCAGAAAATCTGTTTTTTCTATGACACTCCACATTTGTTAAAGAGCAACAGGAACAATCTGTATAGATATGACTAAATTTATACATCGAATGGTGTTTTCGTTGGTACTGCTTCTTGGAAGCCCGGTTCTACTCAAATGACTTGCACAGAAAATACAAGTTAGTTCCCAAGCCCACTAAAAAAACCGTAGAACTGTCAGCTTTTTCAAAAATGAAGGTGGTATTTCAGTTCGTGTGTTAAGCAAAACCGTAGCGACTGATACTGACACACTTGTTTTTTGTGATTAGTGTGCCTGTATTTCCAATTGGTACTTCAGACTTTTGTCAGAAACTTAATGACATTTTTTATATCTGTAATTGTCAAAGGACCTCTGCCTTTAACAAACTGTATCAGAAGTGATTCAGAGCATGTGGATGTTTTACGTATGATGAAGCCATGGATTCACTCTTGGAAATTTTGATACTTTGATGGGAATGATTGCTCCATGAAGTGAAAAATGTGAAGGGGCTTCTAAGTAATATGTGCATTGGAAATGCTTGCTAATGTGGTATTGAGTGGAACCAAGTAGTACTTATTCTCACATAAATTTAGCCAAGACACATTAGAAAACTTTTTTCTGACTATAATACAGAAAGATGGTTTTTACAGCAACCCATTTCCAAGGCAGTTTTTTGCTGCATTTAACAACTGTACATTAACTTGATAAACGTTTTCAATGAAACAAGCAGTAATTGTGAAGGAATTGACGGAGGTCAGACAATACTGGAGATGAAATCTGCTCACACATTGGCATTGAGTACATGTCCCAAATATGGCAAGTCCCGAGCAAAAAACACACATTTGTCCTTCCGCAAGCGAAGACCATTTTGTCGCAAGACCTGAAATAATGTTCTGAGATTAGCCAAATGTTCTTCTTCCGTCTTTTCAGAGATCACAATATCGTCCAGATAATTTGCTGCAGTAGGGACCGACGCACAAACAGTTGGTGGATATTGCTGAAACAACGCAGGGGCGGATGCACACCCGAATGGCAGTCGTTTGAATCGATACAACCCAAGATGCGTGGTAACCACCAATACGCGCTGGGATTCTTGGTCTACCGGTATTTGCAAGTACGCATCTGCTAGGTCCAACTTAGAAAAATATTTACCCGAGCACAGTTTGTCAGAAAGATCTTCCAAGCGGGGTAAAGGAAAAGTTGCAATCACTAGTTGTGGATTCACTGTTGCCTTGAAGTCAACACAAAGTCTCAACTTTCCGGAAGGTTTTGGCAAAATTACTAAGGGTGATGCCCAGAGAGAAGCCTGCACACATTCAATTACACCTTGTGATTCCCAAACGTGTAATGTTTTTGCGACCTCATCACGCAATGCGTGGGGAACATTGCGCGCTCTGAAAAATTTCGGTTGCGCGTTTACTTTCAGTTCCAAATGTGCTTTATAGTTCTTAGCGCAACCGAGGCCCGGTGCAAAAATGTCTGCAAATTCTTCACATAGACGAGAAACACTGTCTGAAGGCACCGTCTGGTTCACTGATAGGACCTGATTGACTATAGACAAGTTAAACAACTGAAATAAATCGAAACCAAACAAGTTCACTGCAGAAGAAGAACGAAGGACGTAAAATGACACAAATTTTGTTTGTCCTTTGTATGTTGCAAGAAGGCTGCACTGTCCTAACAGGGATCTTTTGTCCTGAATAGGTGGTTAACCGAACATTTGCGGCACGCAATGGAGGTGTGCCCAGCAGTTTGTGTCTTGATTGATCAGGGAAACTGCAGCTCCGGTATCGAGCTGGGATGGTATCACTTTGCCGTTAATGTCCAAGTCTACAAAAAGTTTATTGTCCTGCTGACGACAAGAGCGACTGTCTCGTGCAAAGTGAACTGACACTGGTACATAATCACACGCGACTTGACGGGAGTTCCGGCGATGTCAACACACTATTTTTGGGACCAACACAGTCACTGTTAGAGAGTGGCACTGCGCGGAGTGGAATGAACTACATGAATTTCCATGGGCGAAGTTTCGCGAGCCTGAATATCCTTGGTTCGATACCGATTCCGGCGCGAAGCAAAGGGCCTGGAACGGTTCTGAGCTTCCGATCTGAGCTTTTTCTGGCAAACACTCTGAACGTGTCTTTTTTTATTACAATAAAAGCAAATAGCTTGGCGTGACGGGCAATTCTCACGCGAATATTTGGCAGCACACCGCGGGCATGATTTGATCACTGCATTAGCTTGCCTGCGCGGCACACGTCGCTGAGAGCCTGTCGGCAGCGGCGCGGCCGGGCGCGAGGGCTGTTTACTGCTCCGTGCAGCTCGCCCGGCGGGCCGGGTAACCTGACACACTGCTGGCGAAGTTTCAAAAGATTCCTGAGCAAAGTCAAGCGTGTCCTGCCGATCCAATATGTCCATCACAAAAGCACAATCCCTAGTAAGGCCTTGCAAGGTTGCAACCCACTCCCGATTAGTCTGGCATGCCGTACGTTTTGTACGAAAGAAGGTATACCGTTTGGCAACTACATTGACTGATTCTTTGAAATATGCATCTAATGCAGACAAAATTTCTTCGTAGGACAGAGTTGCTACGTCGCGTCGGGGAAATAATTTGACTATCACACGGTACGTTTGTACCCCTACTGAGGACAACAAAAAGGGCTGCCGCTCGTTACCTTGAATTCTGTAGGCGGCAAGATGGAATCCAAATTGGCGTGACCACTCCGTCCAGCTGTCCAGTGCAGTATCAAAAGGTCGAAAAGTTGGTGAAACAGCGTGTTGTGGCTGCGTTAGCGGTGAAGCGGCTGCTGCCGCATCGTTTTGCATTGCACGTTGACCCTGGACGAGCTGTCCAAGGGGATCCAGTAAGGCCTGCGTCTGCTGATTCTGTAAGCGATAAAATTCGGACAGTATATCTGGAGATTATGGCGAAGCCATTACACAAGTAAATCAGGGCAAATTAGAAAAGAACGCGGTATTGCCTCGTCGCCAATGTCGTGGTTGGCAGGAGAGCCAACCGTATGGTTAAAGGAGGCCGATATGCACGCGTTTTAGCTCACGCAGGCTGACGTGAGGTCTGGAACATGAGAAGGGAATTAGAAGTGAGAAAAACGGACGTAGCTGGTGGAATACTTAACTTTAATCCATTCATGGAGAACGTCGCTCTTTATGGTACATGATTCACAATATCAATAGTACGGATACTGGCGCCTTGCTAGGTCGTAGCAAATAACGTAGCTGAAGGCTATGCTAACTATCGTCTCGGCAAATGAGAGCGTAGAAGTCAGTGAACCGTCGCTAGCAACTGGGGCGAGTGCTAGGAAGTCTCTCTAGACCTGCCGTGTGGCGGCGCTCGGTCTGCAATCACTGATAGTGGCGACACGCGGGTCCGACGTATATACACTCCTGGAAATGGAAAAAATAACACATTGACACCGGTGTGTCAGACCCACCATACTTGCTCCGGACACTGCGAGAGGGCTGTACAAGCAATGATCACACGCACGGCACAGCGGACACACCAGGAACCGCGGTGTTGGCCGTCGAATGGCGCTAGCTGCGCAGCATTTGTGCACCGCCGCCGTCAGTGTCAGCCAGTTTGCCGTGGCATACGGAGCTCCATCGCAGTCTTTAACACTGGTAGCATGCCGCGACAGCGTGGACGTGAACCGTATGTGCAGTTGACGGACTTTGAGCGAGGGCGTATAGTGGGCATGCGGGATGCCGGGTGGACGTACCGCCGAATTGCTCAACACGTGGGGCGTGAGGGCACCACAGTACATCGATGTTGTCGCCAGTGGTCGGCGGAAGGTGCACGTGCCCGTCGATCTGGGACCGGACCGCAGCGACGCACGGATGCACGCCAAGACCGTAGGATCCTACGCAGTGCCGTAGGGGACCGCACCGCCACTTCCCAGCAAATTAGGGACACTGTTGCTCCTGGGGTATAGGCGAGGACCATTCGCAACCGTCTCCATGAAGCTGGGCTACGGTCGCGCACACCGTTAGGCCGTCTTCCGCTCACGCCCCAACATCGTGCAGCCCACCTCCAGTGGTGTCGCGACAGGCGTGAATGGAGGGACGAATGGAGACGTGTCGTCTTCAGCGATGAGAGTCGCTTCTGCCTTGGTGCCAATGATGGTCGTATGAGTGTTTGGCGCCGTGCAGGTGAGCGCCACAATCAGGACTGCATACGACCGAGGCACACAGGGCCAACATCCGGCATCATGGTGTGGGGAGCGATCTCCTACACTGGCCGTACACCTCTGGTGATCGTCGAGGGGACACTGAATAGTGCACAGTACATTCAAACCGTCATCGAACCCATCGTTCTACCATTCTTAGACCGGCGAGGGAACTTGCTGTTCCAACAGGACAATGCACGTCCGCATGTATCCCGTGCCACCCAACGTGCTCTAGAAGGTGTAAGTCAACTACCCTGGCCAGCAAGATCTCCGGATCTGTCCCCCATTGAGCATGTTTGGGACTGGATGAAGCGTCGTCTCACGCTGTCTGCACGTCCAGCACGAGGCGCCAAGTGGAAATGGCATGACAAGCCGTTCCACAGGACTACATCCAGCATCTCTACGATCGTCTCCATGGGAGAATAGCAGCCTGCATTGCTGCAAAAGGTGGATATACACTGTACTAGTGCCGACATTGTACATGCTCTGTTGCCTGTGTCTATGTGCCTGTGGTTCTGTCAGTGTGATCATGTGATGTATCTGACCCCAGGAATGTGTCAATAAAGTTTCCCCTTCCTGGTACAATGAATTCACGGTGTTCTTATTTCAATTTCCAGGAGTGTACTACCGGACCGCGGTCGATTTAAAGGCTACCACCTAGCAAGTGTGGTGTCTGGCGGTCTGGCGGTGACACCACAGTTCTGAACCCATTCATAGGAGAACTTGTGTTAAGTGAAAAACTGAACGGTTATTTTCAAAAAGATGGTGCAACCGCGCATACAGCTCGCGTTCGAATGTCACTGCTTGATGATGTTTTTGGCGATCGCATAATTTCACAGGGACTCCACGATCGCCTGACCTAACACCGCCTGACTTTTTCTTCTGGGGTGCAGCGAAAGCAACTGTCTATAAAAACCACCCATAATCCATCGATGAATTGAAAACTACAATATCCACTTTCACTGCTTCTGTTACAGAAGAAATGTTGCAGCTTGTGTTGGAAAACATGATTAGACGAATTTAATTGTCTATTCAACAACAGGGGGTACACTTTCAACATTTAATGTGAAAATTTTTAAGTAAAAATGAATATTCAATAAATTAGTAACTTGTATTTCACTGAGTTTCATTTCGGTATATTCACTGAGGCATACGGCACGTGCGGCTAACAATCATACGGTACTGCGGAGAGACTTTTTGAACACCCCGTTGACCAATGACCCATATGATTGAAAATTCGGTTTCCGTTTGGGTTCTTTCGTGTTGCAGGGCGAAAAAGAGTTTTCCACACAAAGTCCACAACAATAATACCGCGGCTGTGAGCCAGGGATAACGAATTGCGATAATGAGTCTGGATAATAACTCAGTGCGTACTAGACCTCGGGATAAAATTATCTATAATGCCTTACTAAAATGAAAGCAATCTTTAGCATGATAGGCATTATCTAAGCAAAAATTGTCACGACAGATTGGGGGCACTGCTTATCCATTACCGCTGTGTTGACTATGGAAAATGTGGCCCCTAAACAAAGCAGCGTGTGTAGAAGGATTTTCTTGCAATGTTATACCTAGCTCAAACGTACGCATCCAAATACTAGTTTACTTGCAACTTACAAGAATTATTCCATCTTAGTTCGCGGTACGATTTTGTATTACGTAGTGTGCACCTTCTCCTGTACGAGTTTAACCTATATTGTTACATAGTGATTATCGACACCTTTTTTTGGTTTGAACCTCTACTTGAATTGTTATAGTGGTAGGGATTGCTTACTCACCGACCTTTGTTATTATTTCTAGAAATTTCTTCACCTTTTCCTGCTTGAATCCTGTTTACCACTGACACCGATCGTGAAGATAGTTATGACTATTCCAGCGTAGATCCAAACACTGTTTTGTCCCTTTTGCATTGAGATTTGGTGCCTCCTTCAACTCATCATTTCCACTGTATCGAAAAAACTGACATATTTTTTGCAATTACTTTCGGGACACCATAGCCCCCCTTCCCATAAGAGTTTCAGTGAGAAATGTGGGAATATGATTGCATTTACGTTCTTCAATGAACTACTGAGAACAATCAATATTGAGCTAGGAGATTTATGACAAACAAATGTCATAAATTAATTACATACTTTTCACCAGGAAGGTTCACTCATATCAGCTCTAAACTGCAAATCAAATGTGTGTGTCTTTATCTCTGTATAGATAACTGCAGAAAAATCGCTGGCTACACTGTACACATTTCACGTTCGTTACGAGAGCAACAATGCATGGCGATGTAGCTACGGCGCGAAGTCATGGTTGTCTTGAAGGGTGGCAAAAGACCGGAGTGTTAGAACACTGCGTCTCCTCACATTTAGGTTATCACGTTGTACTTGTTTTCTTAAATGTTGGATTGTCGTAGAATGCGACGAACATTGTCTTAACGGCGGGCCAGGACAGGCGTACAGACACAGGAGACTGAAAAATGGGACGAAGTTGAATGTAGTAGGTGTTATAAGGTGCTTCAGTCAAAAGCAAATATCGCTGCCAACAAAAATACTGATTCTATATTTCTTTCATAGTTGACATTTTTGGATTCTGCATTTGCTAGAAGAATATTATAATAAAATACGAATGATCCACGAGCCGAGAGCGGTCTCAGGCGCTGCAGTCATGGAGTGTGCGGCTGGTCCCGGCGGAGGTTCGAGTCCTACCTCGGTCGTGGGTGTGTGTGTTTGTCATTAGGATAATTTAGGTTAAGTAGCGTGTAAGCTTAGGGACTGATGACCTTAGCAGTTAAGTCCCTTAGGATTTCACATACATCTGAACATTTGAACATCCACGGGCCTCACGCACCGAGTGATGTGAAACAGTGTTTAGCACACTGGACTCGCATTCAGGAGGACGACGGTTCAAACCTGCGTCCAGCCATCCTCATTTAGGTTTTCCTTTATTTCCCTAAATCACTTAATGCAAGTGCCGGAATGATTCCTTTGCAAGGTTCAAATGGCTCTGAGCACTATGGGACTTAACTTCTGAGGTCATCAGTACCCTAGAACTTAGAACTATTTAAACCTAACTAACCTAAGAACATCACACACACCCACGCCCGAGGCAGGATTCGAACCTGCGACCGTAGCGGTCTCGCGGTTCCAGTCTGCAGCGCCTAGAACCGCTCGCCCACCTCGGCCGGCTCCTTTGCAAGGGCATGGCCGATTTCCCTCCCCATCATTTCCTACTCCAAGCTTGGACTGCGTTTCTAGCGACCTGTGGTCGACGGGAACACTAACATCATCCTTCTCAGGTCTCATGAGGACTGCAGGCCGCAATTTGACAACCACTGCGCTAGTGCAGCCACCTCTAAGAGTACTTCTCCAGTGTTTGGAGTCCTTGTCGAGTAGTCATGAAAGCAGAGGTTGAAAGAATTCGGAGGTACGCCGTTAGTGTTGGTATAGTCCACATAAAAATGTAAAATAAATGCATGACCCACTTAATTGGAAATGTTTGGAGGAAATGACTCGCCTTCGCGAAACACTGTTTGGAAATTTAGAAACCCGGTATTCGAAAAAGATGCAATTCAGTTCTCATTCAATACTTGAGTATAAAACAGCAGATATTTGTACAAAGTGCCCTCCATGACATACATTATACCGCCTTTGAATTTAGAGGAGCATTTGCACATTCCTGGCTAACAGAAAGATAGGCTGATCAACCAACAAGATATCTGAATGAGCATGAGTATCATCAACTGGCAAGAACAAGTTCGGCGATCGCCATCAGAAACAAGAAGGTAACAAAGTTAAACTGGATATCTCACAGACAGGGGTCATTTTCTCCAATCAAAACCTCAGCGAAGCTGCTGTAGACGATTCGACCAAGGAACCACCCCTTAGCTTTGGCAACGAAACGCGCCTTGAAAGAATATTGTAACAGGCTTTTGCTGCAGTGTAGGAGTGGGCGAGTGTTCCTCTGGTGAAGGATGTAGATGGAGTGGGTGAATAAGGCAGCAAATCAATCGAAAGAACTCTTTATTCATGACTACTATCAGACATAGCTCAGCATATTTGAAATAGACAGACAGCAGGCAACAGGCGGTGATTCTCGGACTCGAGCACACTCTCGTGCATGTGCCGACATAGGCGCTTTCAGTGGGCGGTAGTGGCGTCCGGCTACCACAGCTGACAGCTATGGCGTGGGGCGGGAGGGTGGTGGGCGTGCGGCAGCACGGCGATGTGCATGTGCCGGACTCAAGCAGTGGTCGTTGGTCCACGGCCCGGCCGAGACTGTTTCTTAGTTGCGGAGACGACCTACACATTAGATGGCCCGTCTTGCTGTCGGGCTGGCGCTGCTGGTTTAATTCATGTTGCCACAAGCTAACAATTGCGAAGGCCTCCTGTGTCGAGGCCGCGTCAAAATATCTGGATTGGGGTCAATGGCTTGGTGTGGCGTAACCGATAGGTCGGTCACTCATGCGACCAGAGTCCGCGTGGCGTCCGTGAGGTGCAAGCACTGGTTGCAGAAACTGTGTCTGCTGATGCTGCTCAGCTGCCAAGGTACTGTCCGGTAACCCCGCTCTGATTTTTGCTGTAGGAATGTAGTCCCAGCTGTCCGTGTTTGAGCTGTGACAATATCGTTGAATCCGTGGAAACTGCAGTAGTACAGCTAACACCCGGTAAGTTGATGTAATCAAACGTGTCCAGGAAAAGATGACTAGTCATTGCAGAACTGAGAAACAACCACGACATCATTGTCAACTAAGCAAACAAGCGCAAAGTCTCTGATTGTGTAAACGGTGGACTGTGTCAGCAAAATTCAGTGTGTAATGAGGGTTCCCATAGAAGTTGCTGTTGTGAGCTTCAGTCCAAAGACTCCCATGCTAGTCTGCCACGTGCAAGCCTCCTCCTTCATGTGTAACTACTGCAACCTATATCCATTTGACCCTTTTCGTCTACTGCAATCCTTCTACAATCCCCTCCCTCTTCCACAAACAATCACACACTTCCCTATATTACCAAATTAATGATTCCTTGTTGTCTCAGGAAGTGTCGTGTTAATTGCTCCGTTGATTTCCTCAGATTGTGCCATAAATATCGTTTCTCTCCAACTTTTTTTCAGTACTTCTTCGTTAGTTACATGTTCTGCCCATCTAATCTTCCGCATGTTTTGTAGCATTACATTTCAAAGGTACCTATTCTTTTCTTGTCTGAATTCTTTCTTGTCCATCTTTTGCTTATGTATAAGGCTATTGCCTTGCCGTCAGGAAAGATATCCTAACATTTAAATTTATTATTTATTTACATGCTTATTTATTTATTGCTTATTTAAGCAGACCAGATTAGCGTCGTAAGGCTCTCTCTTACATCTGACCAGGAACAATACATACCGGAGATATTAAAAACATACACAATAATAATAATAATGATAATAGTAATTATAACAATAGTGATAGTAATATCTGACACTAACAACAACAACAATAATAATAATAATAGCAAAGGGCAGTAGAAATCATGAAACAAAGTCCTTAACGGATTAGATCCAGATTCTGACCATTACCCAACAAAATTCTCCCTAGATGTCATTCCAGAATAAAGAAACCTCACTAAGAAGATGTTCAAAAGATAAATGGTAATGAAGAATTTATAAAAGAAACACAAAGCTTAAAACCACAAAATTGGCAACAACTGCAAGCAGGACTTAAAAACAGCTGAAACTGTAGCACCGCAAACAAGAACACGTAAACACCCATGGTGGACAGATGAGTATGACCAAATGATAAACCTCAGACAACAGGCGTGGCAAAATTGGTTGTGCAACAAAAATCGAAAGACCCTGGAAGGTCTAAATGATACCAGGAAAACAGTCACAAAAGCAATACAAACCGTCTGTAAACAACACTAAGACAAAAAATTGCAAGACGTAGAAAATGATTTCAACAAATACAATTCCCAAAATTTCTACAGAGTATTCAAACAAAAATTAACAAAGTACTCTCCTCCATTACACCAATTCAGAGATGAACATGGGGAAACTGCCCATACCATCACCGAAAACAGTGAAATTCTTGCAAATTATTTTTCTAAATAACTGAATTGTGGGAAGCCTGCAGAAAAATTTGAGTTCTGTCATACACACCGAAACCCAGACTCAAAGCCACCAAGTTTACAGGAGATTAAAGTGATAATTCAGTCACTGCAAAATAACAAAGCATCATCAGGAGAAGACCAAATCATCGCAGAATTATGGAAAAATGCAGGAGAAAATCTTGTAGCAAAACTCAAAGAAATTATAGATGAAATCGGGAGAACTGAAAAAATCCCCACAGGTTGGAAGACAGCAATCATACATCCTCAGAAAAAAAGTAAAACAGACCCCAACAACTACCGTGGAATCTCTTTAGCGTCAATAACATACAAAATTCTGTTTAAAACCCTACTAAACCGAGCAGAACCTCAGCTGGATTCAATACTAGGCGAAATCCAAGGTGGATTCAGGAAAGGTAGATCATGAGTGGAACAAATCCTTAACTTGAAAAACTCGATTAAATATTTGCGTAGTACTTCAAACAAAAGTTATGTAATCACGTTTGTCAACTTTATAAAAAGTACAGACCGAGAATACCTTTTTGAAATGTTAGCAGAATTTGGACTATATCAAAAGACAACAAACATCATAAAAAAACCTCTCAAGGAGACCAAATCGAAAGTAAAATTTATGGGAGAATTGAGAACAGAATTTGAAATAGACACAGGAGTACGACAAGGGGATGGACTGTTCCCAGTGCTCTTCAATTGTGCTCTTGAAAAAGTTGTTGGAGAATGGAAAAAGCAGGTGCGCCAGCACAGAGACTGGGACCAAAATGTAAGGGCATAATGTTAGACTGTTTAGCATTTGTTGACGACATGGCACTGATGGCCCAAGACATTACCGATGCACAGAAACAGCTTGAATTATTACAAGAGCAGGCAGCAAAACTACGATTAGAAATTTCATTTGAAAAAACAAAATTTATGACTGACATCAGAGATGTACCTTCTAATCTCAAATTTGGTAATTACTACATCTCTCGAGTAAAAATTTTTTTTAATATTTAGGTAAATGGATTGCAGAAAATTGTAATGACAAGAAATCTGTCAGATCAAGGCTCCAGAAAATGTAGACGGCGTTTCAGTAAACAAAAAACGTTTACATCAAAGGGTCTCTCGTGGAACTTCAAAATACGATATTACACAACAGTAATTAAACCCGAAGGTCTCTACGTATCAGAGACACTAAATCTTCAACACAGAAAACTAAAAGTGGAATTGTAAGTGAAAGAAAGTAAAATAATGAGGAAAATCCTAGGACCAGGAACGAAAGATGGTGTGCATTGTCTAAAACCCAATGCAGAAATATATAAAAATATCTCCAAAATAACAGACACAATGCTCATATGAAGAATCCAATTCATGGGGGATTTAGAAAGAATGGACTTAAACAGGTTAACGCACTAAATCCATACATTTTTAAAGAACAAAACTACAAGACCGAACTGGTACAAACAGACGGAAAAAGACCTGAGAAAATTAGAGTCTCCAAATCTACATAACAGAAATGAGCCGGCTAGAGTGACTAAGCGTTCTAGGCGCTACAGTCTGGAACCGCGCGACCGCTACGGAGCACGTTCGAATCCTGCCTCGGGCATGGATGTGTGTGATGTCCTTAGGTCAGTTAGGTTTACGTAGTTCTTAGTTCTAAAGCATTGATTACCTCAGAAGTTAAGTCCTATAGTGCTCAGAGCCATTTGAACCATATGAACAGAAATGAAATCAGAAAAATCACAAACACACCGGTTTTGAGGAAGAAGACAGGAAAGCTAACCGACATATGTAGTCTACACAACGAAAGCTAGCCCATTCATTGCGTATGAAGGAATACTGGGCGAAAAGGAAGGCCAACAAATGTTGATTACGCGTGGTCCTAAGTGATCCATCCGCTGAGAAGAAGAAGAAGAAGTAAAGGGCATTTAGAAAGGTATAGATTGGATTTGCACCTTTGAAGAAATGTCTAGTATTATCAGAGGTAAAATGTAAAAAGAAACAGGTGAAGGTAGAAATAACTGTGACGGTGGCTGCCAGGAAAGAACAGAATATGAGTAGAGGACTCTACTGACAAGAGGTAGGGAAAAGTTGTGGGGGAAGGAGAATGACGAGAGTGAGCTGCACAGAATCTGGGAGAGATGGTTATTGTCATGAGAAGAGGACCATTAGCTGTCTTTTAAAATTTGGAAGGAATTTAATTTCTCTGATATTTTGTGGAAGATTGTTTCAAAGTCGGGTTGCTGTTACAGAAAATGATTTGTAGAACGTCATACTGTTATGTTATGACACAAAGAGGGTTTTGCTTTGTTGAGAATAAATTTTGCTGCTATACTGTTCAGACAATAATGTAAGGGGACGTTGAGAAAACGATAGAGCAAACATAAATTATGATAGTCTCAACACTTATTGGCATTTAACCAGAATAATTGTTCGTAGGCTTTATTGTCAATGGCAGAGTAATCACGTAGATGATGTAGCACATACAGGGTGTTTCAAAAATGACCGGTATATTTGAAACGGCAGTACAAACTAAACGAGCAGCGATAGAAATACACAGTTTGTTGCAATATGCTTGGGACAACAGTACATTTTCAGGCAGACAAACTTTCGAAATTACAGTAGTTATAATTGTCAACAACAGATGGCGCTGCGGTCTGGGAAAAACTATAGTACGATATTTTCCACATATCCACCATGCGTAGCAATAATATGGCGTAGTCTCTGAATGAAATTACCCGAAACCTTTGACAACGTGTCTGGCGGAATGGCTTCACATGCAGATGAGATGTACTGCTTCAGCTGTTCAATTGTTTCTGGATTCTGGCGGTACACCAGGTCTTTCAAGTGTCCCCACAGAAAGAAGTCACAGGGGTTCATGTCTGGCGAATAGAGAGGCCAATCCACGCCGCCTCCTGTATGTTTCGGATAGCCCAAAGCAATCACACGATCAACGAAATATTCATTCAGGAAATTAAAGACGTCGGCCGTGCGATGTGGCCGGGCACCATCTTGCATAAACCACGAGGTGTTCGCAGTGTCGTCTAAGGCAGTTTGTACCGCCACAAATTCACGAAGAATGTCCAGATAGCGTGATGCAGTAATCGTTTCGGATCTGAAAAATAGGCCAATGATTCCTTTGGAAGAAATGGCGGCCCAGACCAGCACTTTTTGAGGATGCAGGGACGATGGGACTGCAACATGGGGCTTTTCGGTTCCCCATATGCGCCAGTTCTGTTTATTGACGAAGCCGTCCAGGTAAAAATAAGCTTCGTCAGTAAACCAAATGCTGCCCACATCAATCCTGTGCACTATATCGTTAGCGAATGTCTCTCGTGCAGCAATGGTAGTGGCTCTGAGGGGTTGCCGCGTTTGAATTTTGTATGGATAGGGGTGTAAACTCTGGCGCATGAGACGATACGTGGACGTTGGCGTCATTTCAACCGCAGCTGCAACACGGCGAACGGAAACCCGAGGCCGCTGTTGGATCACCTGCTGCACTAGAAGCGCGTTGCCCTCTGTGGTTGCCGTACGCGGTCGCCCTACCTTTCCAGCATGTTCATCCGTCACGTTCCCAGTCCGTTGAAATTTTTGAAACAGATCCTTTATTGTATCGCTTTTCGGTCCTTTGGTTACATTAAACTTCCGTTGAAAACTTCGTCTTGTTGCAACAACACTGCGCTCTAGGCGGTGGAATTCCAACACCAGAAAAATCCTCTGTTCTAAGGAATAAACCATGTTGTCCACAGCACACTTGCACGTTGTGAACAGCACACGCTTACAGCAGAAAGACGACGTACAGTATGGCGCACCCACAGACTGCGTTGTCTTCTATATCTTTCACATCACTTGCAGCGCCATCTGTTGTTGAAAATTGTAACTACTGTAATTTCGAAAGTTTGTCCGCCTGAAAATGTACTGTTGTCCCAAGCATATTGCAACAAACGGTGTATTTCTGTCGCTGCTCGTTTAGTTTTTATTGCAGTACAAATATACCGGTCATTTTTGAAACACCCTGTATTTCCTTTAGGTGTAACAACTATACACATTGTGAGACTGACTGGCCAGTGTCTACGTAGAGTCTACAGTCATAGTGAAGTAGCGCTACACGAATACCACGAAAGTATACAAATATAGCAACACGGATGCATACATGACAAAATGCAGTTAACAAATCATTCAGTGCCACAATTTAGTCAATGCAATTGACAGAAAGGTTTAAAAACGCTTTCAAGATAATCACTGCGCACATCAAATTGTTCCCTGAGACAATTGCTCATCGGCTCTTGCTTCACTAAAAAGTTGAGGGTCACGTAAATAGGGTAAAATCAGATGGTCACACAAGCATGGAGACTAGACACCTCACTCTTTACATCACCGAGGAATTAAACTTTGAAAAACTGGTAAGCAGTGGTGGATTTAAAAATTTTGCTCCTCTAGGCACACCATATTATGTGCGCCCCCCACCACCAAAAAAAATGTTTTAAATAATAACTATTACCCGATTACTTCACAATTGCCGTTTAGGGGGGGGGGGGGGGGGGGAGCGCTGTGAGCTATTCGTTGTTCTGAAAGACGCGTCAGCGGTCTAGTGGCGCTAAATCAAAATGTAATATGATTCCTGAACTGTACTTGCTGTACGGCAGCGGGTAAAACAATCTTAAAACTACATTGTGTTAACGCATTCTTTTGTTGAAAGAGAACAGAAACGAACACAAGGAAAACAACTTTTCTTTTATGGCTTAAGAAATCAGCAGAGCATGTAGGAGACAACAGATTTTTGTTATACATTCACTTTTATATCTTCTTTGAAACGAAACCGTTGAAAATAAAAAAGTTGTGTTACGACCTAAAAATTGAAGCGAACGTGTCATACATTAGAAATTAATACATACTTTTGCAGAGATGCGTTCAAAATTAAAATTAAACTGTCGTGTTACGATCTAATAATTTGAATGTGCAGCAGATAAAAAACCACGTTCGGTATTAATACGTGACTCTATAAGAAAGCTTAAGAAATGAATATGAAATAGATTTCTGTGCAGGAACTAATAAATAAATACAGATGAACAAACACAGCTATTACATAATTTTTCAGACTACTGTGGAAAAATCAAATTTCTTTTTTATAATCTAATAGTTAACGTGTAAAGAATTAGGAACTGTGTAGCTAAATGCTGCACAATAAGTGTACACAACACCATTAATCCATGTACGTTTTTTTATATATAGAGGGAGCAGAAGCTCGGATGATGGAAGGACGAGGAAGGAAATCGGCCATGCCCTTTCAAAGGAACAATCCCGGCATTTGCCTGAAGTGATCTAGGGAAATCACGGAAAACCTAAATCAGTATAGCCGGACGCGGGACTGAACCGTCGTCCTCCCGAATACGAGTCCAGTGTGCTAACCACTGCGCCACCTCGTTCGGTTTTATCGACAGAACTGAACTACGTTATTTATTAAGTCTTTTTCATGTGAGCGAACTCTCCGATAACGTTTATTTTCTCGATAACTGTACATTTCAGCAGTCGCCAAGAATACGCATCAGTTACAGTATCAGTATCACTTAACTGTACAGCGCCGATCGGCTTGGTTCATTCGGGTGTTGTTTAGTATAGTCTGGCGCCTTCGGTCACATCTGCACGTAAACGAGGTTTAATTCCGCGTTCTGTCATCGGCAATTGTAAAATGGTCCGCAGCTCGTGGTCGTGCGGTAGCGTTCTCGCTTCCCGCGCCCGGGTTCCCGAGTTCGATTCCCGGCGCGGTCAGGGATTTTCTCTGCCTCGTAATGACTGGGTGTTGTGTGCTGTCCTTAGGTTAGTTAGGTTTAAGTAGTTCTAGGGGACTGATGACCATAGATGTTAAGTCCCATAGTGTTCAGAGCCATTTGAATTGTAAAATAAACAGGTAATACGTAGTTTGTAAGTCCAATGAATGTGCTCTAAGTTCTAATAAAAATCACATTATAATCTGATATTTTTAAAACTAATATGAGTAAATAAAAAAATCACCAGTTTGCAAAAGTTTGCATCTGGCTCTGACGCCAGAACAATTGTTGGTCATATCTTAATAGTTCCGAGTTATCCGTTTGGTGAAGAATGGACAAGGCGTTCAATCTCTCCTCAGACAACGTAGAATGTAAGTACGATTTCAGTCTTTTAAGAGCCGAAAACTACTTTTCTGCTGCACAGTTTGTAAGTACCATCATCATCATTTAAGACTGATTATGCCTTTCAGCGTTCAGTCTGGAGCATAGTCCCCCTTACAAAATTCCTCCATGATCCTCTATTCAGTGCTAACATTGGTGCCTCTTCTGATGTTAAGCCTATTACCTCAAAATCACCCTTAACCGAATCCAGTCGCCTTCTCCTTGGTCTACCCTGACTCCTCCTACCCTCAACTGCCGAGCCCATGAGTCTCATGGGCAACCTTGCTTCTCCCATGCGTGTAACATGACCCCACCATCTAAGTCTGTTCGACCTGACTGCTACATCTATAGAGTTCATTCCCAGTTTTTCTTTGATTTCCTCATTGTGGACACCCTCCTGCCATTGTTCGCATATACTAGTATCTGCAGTCAGCCTAGCTACTTTCATATGCGTAACCTCAACCTTATTGATAAGGTAACCTGAATCCACCCAGCCTTCACTTCCGTACAACAAAGTCGGTCGAAAGATTGAATGGTGCACAGATAACTTAGTCTTGGTACTGACTTCCTTCTTGCGGAAGAGAGTAGATCGTAGCTGAGCGCTCACTGCATTAGCTTTGCTACACCTCGCTTCCAGTTCTTTGACTATGTGGCCATCCTGTGAGAATATGCATCCTAAGTACTTGAAACCGTCCACCTGTTCTAACTTTGTTCCTCCTATTTGGCACTCAATCCTTTTATATCTCTTTCCCACTGGCATTACTTTCGTTTTGGAGATGCTAATCTTCATACCATAGTCCTTACATTTCTGATCTAGCTTTGAAATATTACTTTGCAAACTTTAAATCGAATCTGCCCTCACAACTAAGTCATCCGCATATGCGAGACTGCTTATTTTGTGTTCACATGTCTTAATCTCACCCAGCCAGTCTATTGTTTTCAACATGTGATCCATAAATAATATGAACTATAGTGGAGACAGGTTGCAGCCTTGTCTTACCCTTGAAACTACTCCGAACCATGAACTCAATTTACCGTCTACTCTAACTGCTGCCTGGCTTTCTATGTAAAGACCTTTAATCGCTTGCAAAAGTTTGCCTCCTATTCCATAATATCGTAGAACAGACAATAACTTCCTCCTAGGAACCCGGTCATATGCCTTTTCTAGATATATAATGCATAGATACAATTCCCTGTTCCACTCGTAACACTTCTCCATTATTTGCCGTAAGCTTAAGATCTGGTCCTGACAACCTCTAAGAGGCCTAAACCCACATTGATTTTCATTTTTCATCCAATTTGTCCTCAACTAATACTCACACATTCCTTTCAATAATCCTGAGAAGATTTTATCCACAACGCTGATTAAAGAGATACCTCTGTAGTTGTTACAATCTTTTCTGTTTTCATGTTTAACGATTGGTGTGATTACTGCTTTCGTCCAGTCTGATGGAACCTTTCCCGACCTCCAAGCCATTTCAATTATCCTGTGTAACCATTTAAGACCTGACATTCCACTGTATTTGATGAGTTCCGACTTAATTTTATCCACCCCAGCCGCTTTATTGCACTGCAGTATATTGACAATTTTCTCCACTTCCTCAAATGTAATCCCATTTCCATCATCATTCCTATCCCATTGTACATCGAAATCTGAAACATTACTGATCGTATTTTCACCTGCATTGAGCAACTCTTCAAAATATTCCTTCCATCTGCCCAAGGCATCAACAGGATTCACCAGCAGTTTTCCTGACCTGTCCAAAATATTTGTCATTTCCTTCTTACCTCCCTTTCGAAGACTGCTAATTACACTCCAGAATGGTTTTCCAGTAGCTTGACCCAAAGTCTCCAATCTGTTTCCAAAGTCTTCCCAAGATATCTTCTTGGAGGCTGCAATTATCTGTTTGGCTTTGTTTGTTTCTTCAACATAACTTTCTCTGTCTACCTGAGTTCTAGTATGTAGCTATTTTTGATACGCCTTCATTTTCCTTTTACAGGCTGCCTTGACTGTGTCATTCCACCAAGCTGTTTGCTTCATCCTACCTTTACACACTACTGTTTCAGGACATTTCTTAGCCACTTCTAGTACTGTGTTCCTGTACCTTGTCCATGACTGTAATTGAGTACATTCAACTAACTGGTACCTTTCTGAGATCACTGTTATGTACTTGTGCCTGATTTCCTTATCCTGAAGTTTCTCCACTCTTATCCTCCTACATATGGACCTGACCTCCTGCACTTTCAGCCTCACTATACCAATTTCACTGCAAATTAAATAGTGATCACTGTCATCAAAGAATCCCCTGAATACACGTGTGTCCCTCACAGCCTTCCTGTATTCCTGATCTGTTATTATATAGTCAATGACAGATCTTGTTCCTCTGTCTTCCCAAGTATACCGGTAAATGTTCTTATGTTTAAAAAAAAGGAGTTTGTGATTACCAAGCCCATACTGGTATAGAAATCCAAGAGTTGTTTCCCGTTCCTGTCGGCCTCCATATCCGCTCCTAATTTACCCATAACCCTTTCATACCCTTCTGTTCGATTTCCAATACTGGCATTAAAATCACCAATGAGCAGAACACTGTCCTTGTGCTTTACTCTAGCAACTACATCGCTGAGTGTGTCATAAAAACTATCCATCTTATCTTGATCTGTCCCTTCACATTGCGAATATACTGACACAGTCTTGCTAGACACTGTCAAATCTATCCACATCAGTCGTTCGTTTGCACACTTTATTGCAACTACACTGAGTTCCATTTCTTTGTTGATGTAAAGCCCTACACCCCATTGTGCTATTCCTGCTTTGACTCCTGACATGTAGACCTTGTATTCTCCCACTTTCTCTTTCTCACCCCCTTACCCGAATGTCACTAACACCTAAAACGTCCAACCCCATCTTACTTGCAGCCTCTGCCAGCTCTACCTTCTTCCCACAGTAGCACCCATTGATATTAATAGCTCCCCATCTCGTTACCATTCGTTTGCCGAGTCGTATCTTAGGAGTCCCTGGTTTGTCAATTAGTGGTGGGACTCCGTCACCTCCAAAGGTCCGAGGCATTTTGCTCTGATTATTGCCAGCATCATATTTAAAGCACCAGGGAAGCAGGTTGTTAGCCTTACTTGCCCCGGGTCCCATTGAGTTTTACCCCTAACGGTTGAGGGACTAACGGTGGATTTGTTAGTCTTTGCCGCCTGAGCACAAAGGTGACCGCGACTCAGAATATGTCCGAGATGCCCAGCCTTATTCCAAAGTAACTGGTATCCCGACTGTCAGGACTACTTACTTGGCCACTCATACGTTGCCCGTGGTTCATGAACTAGGACATGAGAACAGGAACCCACACCATGTACGATGCCATACATAGAAATATTCTAAGAGCAATGTCAACATTTAGAAACACAGACTGTAACCTTTCTTTCCGCAAAAAGTTACTCATTTCGACTAGTATATCACTAATTTCAGAAAATTTCAAAAGTTCCACTAATCTCAGAAAATTGAAAAAGTTTCGCGGAATGTACACATTCACTAGGGAAGGAAGGCTCTAAATCTGTCATACGACGCTTGGCGTTTTGCTGCATTTTCGCAGTATCGTCAGGCGAACTGTTCTTAAGGTTACCGTAAACTGTGAAGGAGTCCAACAGTGTTCTATAGTTTTCCTTCCTCTTCACTAATTCGGCGTACTAGTTGTCTAGTACTGGGAGAAATGTTTCGACTCTAAATGTTTCCGTTCCAGTCAGGAAAACTTGTTCACAGTCCGCTTCTTCGTCATCATGAAGTTTGCGGTTTCGTTATCTTTTATAGGTGCATTCATAGTCTATATCAGTCACAATGTCCATGGATTTATTTCCATAATAATCGAACATGGCACGAATAGATGCAATAAATCCTGCAAGTGATTCATATAATTCATTTTAGAATCAATATTTACACTTTGCAATTTCAGATTTACACTATTAAATCTCTGGAGTATGTCCTTCCAAACTATCGCTATGAATACTGCTTCAAGTCTGTTGAGTTGATTCAATAAAACTGAAGTCTCACTGGTGGTTTTTCAAATGTATTACTGGTATTGAAAACGCCCTCCTAGTTTTCATATAGACTTACACACGCTTCCTCTCTTACTGACCAACGTGTTTTTGATAAACTTTTTACCGTTTTGCTTCCTGGTTTCATGAAAGAAAGATGTTTATCCCAGGGCTGTGCAGAAACAGGTTTTGCGCTACATTGAAAAATGAACATGCTTCCCGACAACAGCTTGCAGTGCTTTTTTTTCCATCAGTCTACTGAATGGTTTGATGCGGCCCGCCACGAATTCCTTTCCTGTGCTAACCTCTTCATCTCAGAGTAGCACTTGCAACCTACGTCCTCAATTATTTGCTTGACGTATTCCAATCTTTGTCTTCCTCTACAGTTTTTGCCCTCTTCAGTTCTCTCTAGTACCATGGAAGTCATTCCCTTATGTCTTAGCAGATGTCCTATCATCCTGTCCCTTCTCCTTATCAGTGTTTTCCACATATTCCTTTCCTCTCCGATTCTGCGTAGAACCTCCTCATTCCTTACCTTATCAGTCCACCTAATTTTCAACATTCGTCTACAGCACCACATCTCAAATGCTTCGATTCTCTTCTGTTCTGGTTTTCCCACAGTCCATGTTTCACTACCATACAATGCTGTACTCCAGACGTACATCCTCAGAAATTTCTTCCTCAAATTAAGGCCGGTATTTGATATTAGTAGACTTCTCTTGGCCAGAAATGCCTTTTTTTTCCATATTTCCATAGTGAGGCTGCTTTTGATGTCTTCCTTGCTCCGTCCGTCATTGGTTATTTTACTGCCTGGGTAGCAGAATTCCTTAACTTCATTGACTTCGTGACCATCAATCCTGATGTTAAGTTTCTCGCTGTTCTCATTTCTACTACTTCTCATTACCTTCGTCGTTCTCCGATTTACTCTCAAACCATACTGTGCACTCATTAGACTGTTCATTACGTTCAGCAGATCATTTAATTCTTCTTCACTTTCACTCAGGATTGCAATGTTATCAGCGAATCGTATCATTGATATCCTTTCACCTTGTATTTTAATTCCACTCCTGAACCTTTCTTTTATTTCCATCATTGCTTCCACGATGTACAGATTGAAGAGTAGGGGCGAAAGGCTACAGCCTTGTCTTACACCCTTCTTAATACGAGCACTTCGTTCTTGATCGTCCACTCTTATTATTCCCTCTTGGTTGTTGTACATATTGTATATGACCCGTCTCTCCCTATAGCTTACCCCTAGTTTTTTCAGTATCTCGAACAGCTTGCACCATTTTATATTGTCGAACGCTTTTTCCAGGTCGACAAATCCTATGAACGTGTCTTGATTTTTCTTTAGCCTTGCTTCCATTATTAGCCGTAACGTCAGAATTGCCTCTCTCGTGCCTTTACTTTTCCTAAAGCCAAACTGATCGTCACCTAGCGCATTCTCAATTTTCTTTTCCATTCTTCTGTATATTATTCTTGTAAGCAGCTTTGATGCATGAGCTGTTTAGCTGATTGTGCGATAATTCTCGCACTTGTCAGCTCTTGCCGTCTTCGGAATTGTGTGGATGATGCTTTTCCGAAAGTCAGATGGTATGTCGCCAGACTCATATATTCTACACACCAACGTGAATAGTCGTTTTGTTGCCACTTCCCCTAATGATTTTAGAAATTCTGATGGAATGTTATCTATCCCTTCTGCTTTATTTGACTGTAAGTCCTCCAAAGCTCTTTTAAATTCCGATTCTAATACTGGATCCCCTATCTCTTCTAAATCTACTCCTGTTTCATCTTCTATCACATCAGACAAATCTTCACCCTCATAGAGACTTTCAGTGTATTGTTTCCACCTATCTGCTCTCTCCTCTGCATTTAACAGAGGAATTACCGTTGCACTCTTAATGTTATCACCGTTGCTTTTAATGTCACCAAAGGTTGTTTTGACTTTTCTGTATGCTGAGTCTGTCCTTCCGACAATCATATCTCTTTCGATGTCTTCACATTTTTCCTGCAGCCATTTCGTCTCGGCTTCCCTGCACTTCCTATTTATTTCATTCCTCAGCGACTTGTATTTCTGTATTCCTAATTTTCCCGGAACATGTTTGTACTTCCTCCTTTCATCAATCAACTGAAGTATTTCTTCTGTTACCCATGGTTTCTGCGCAGCTACCTTCTTTGTACCTATGTTTTCCTTCCCAACTTCTGTGATGGCCCTTTTTAGAGATGTCCAAACCTCTTCAACTGTACTGCCTACTGCGCTATTCCTTATTGCTGTATCTATAGCGTTAGAGAACTTCAAACGTATCTCGTCATTCCTTAGAACTTCCGTATCCCACTTCTTAGCATATTGATTCTTCCTGACTAATGTCTTGAACTTCAGCCTACTCTTCATCACTACCATATTGTGAACTGAGTCTATATCTGCTCCTAGGTACGCCTTACAATCCAGTATCTGATTTCGGAATCTCTGTCTGACCATGATGCAATCTAATTGAAATCTTCCCGTATCTCCCGGCCTTTTCCAAGTATACCTCCTCCTCTTGTGATTCTTGAACAGGGTATTCGCTATTACTAGCTGAAACTTGTTACAGAACTCAACTAGTCTTTCTCCTCTTTCATTCCTTGTCCCAAGCCCATATTCTTCTGTAACCTTATCTTCTACTCCTTCCTCTACAACGGCATTCCAGTCGCCCATGACTATTAAATTTTCGGCCCCCTTTACATACTGCATTACCCTTTCAATATCCTCATACACATTCTCTATCTGTTCATCTTCAGCTTGCGACGTCGGCATGTATACCTGAACTATCGTTGTCGGTGTTGGTCTGCTGTTGATTCTGATTAGAACGACCCCGTCACTGAACTGTTCGCAGTAACACACCCTCTGCCCTACCTTCCTATTAATAATGAATCCTACACCTGTTATACCATTTTCTGCTGCTGTTGATATTACCCGATACTCATCTGACCGGAAATCCTTGTCTTCCTTCCACTTCACTTCACTGACCCCTACTATATCTAGATTGAGCCTTTGCATTTCCCTTTTCAGATTTTCTAATTTCCCTACCACGTTCAAGCTTCTGACATTCCACGCCCCGACTCGTAGAACATTATCCTTTCGTTCATTATTCAACCTTTACTCATGGTAACCTCCCCCTTGGCAGTCCCCTCCCAGAGATCCGAATGGGGGACTATTCTGGAATCTTTTGCCAATGGAGAGATCATCATGACACTTCTTCAACTACAGGCCACATGTCCTCTGGATACACGTTACGTGTCTTTAATGCAGTGGTTTCCATTGCCTTCTGCATCCTCATCGGCAGCACTATTGCCGACTAAATTCAAACAATGTGCTGCACGATACACTTTCCGATTTCGTCCTTTAATGCGTGTCTGCAAACTATTGTAGGTTTCTGACATATTGCTTGCATTGTCATATGACTGGCTTCTACAGACAGTAATATCAATAGAATTTGTAGACAGGGTAGATTAGATTATATTAGATTAATACTAGTTCCATGGATCATGAATACGATATTTCGTAATGATGTGGAACGAGTCAAATTTTCCAATACATGACATAATTAAGTTAATTTAACAACATAATTAAGTTAATATAACAACTATTTTTTTAATTTTTTTCTTTTTTTATTATAATTTTTTGTTTTGTTTTTTCTTTTTTTCTGAATTTATATCTAAAAATTCCTCTATGGTGTAGAAGGAGTTGTCATTCAGGAATTCTTTTAATTTCTTCTTAAATACTTGTTGTTTATCTGTCAGACTTTTGATACTACTTGGTAAGTGACCAGAGACTTTAGTGGCAGTATAATTCACCCCTTTCTGTGCCAAAGTTAGATTTAATCTTGAATAATGCAGATCATCCTTTCTCCTAGTATTGTAGTTATGCATACTGCTATTACTTTGAATTAGGTTCGGTTGTTAATAACAAATTTCACAAGAGAGTATATATACTGAGAAGCTACTGTGAATATCCCTAGATCCTTAAATACATGTCTGCAGGATGGTCTTGGGTGGACTCCAGCTATTATTCTGATTACACGCTTTGGTGCAATAAATACTTTATTCCTCAGTGATGAATTACCCAAAAATATGATGCCATATGCAAGCATTGAGTGAAAACAGGCGTAGTAAGCTAATTTAATAAGATGTTTATCACCAAAATTTGCAATGATCCTTATTGCACAAGTAGCTGAACTCTAACGTTTCAGCAGATCATCAATGTGTTTCTTCCAATTTAATTTTTCATCAATGGACACACCTAAAAATTTTGACTGTTCTACCTTAGCTATATGCTTCTGATTAAGATCTATATTTATTAATGGTATTATACCATTTACTGTACGGAACTGTGTGTACTGTGTCTTATCAAAATTCAGTGAGAGTCCATTTACAAGGAACCACTTATTAATTTTCTGAAAGACATTATTGGCAATTCCATCAGTTAATTATTGTTTGTCAGGTGTGATTACTATACTTGTATCATCAGCAAAGAGAAGTAACTTTGCCTCTTCATAAATATAGAATGGCAAGTCATTAATATATATTAAGAACAACAAAGGACCCAAAACTGACCCTTGTGGAACCCCATTCTTGATAGTCCCCCAGTTTGAGAAATGTGCTGATCTTTGCATATTATGAGAACTGCTTATTTCAACTTTCTGCACTCTTCCAGTTAGGTACGAATTAAACCATTTGTGCACTGTCCCACTGATGCCACAATACTTGAGCTTGTCTAGCAGAATTTTATGATTTACACAATCAAAAGCCTTCGAGAGTTCACAAAAAATTCCAATGGGTAGTGTTCAGTTATTCAGATCATTCAAAATTTGATTGGTGAAAGCATATATCGCATTTTCTGTTGAAAAACCCTAATGGAAACCAAACTGACATTTTGTTAGTACTTCATTTCTACACATATATGAAGCTGCTCTTGAATACATTACTTTCTCATAAATTTTTTATAAAGCTGTTAGAAAGGAGATTTGACAGTAATTGTTGGCATCAGATCCATCCCCTTTTTTTATGCAAAGGTATAACAATAGCATATTTCAGTCTATCAGGGAAAATGCCCTGTTACAGAGAGCTATTACACAGGTGGCTGAGAATCTTACTTATCTGTTGAGAACAAGATTTTAGTATTTTGCTGGAAATGTCATCAATTCCATGTGAGTTTTTGCTTTTAAGCAAGTTTATTATTTTCCTAATTTCAGAGGGAGAAGCGGGTGAGATTTAAATTGTATCAAATTGCATACGTATGGCCTCTTCAATTAACTGCCTAGCATCTTCTAATCAACACCTGGATCCTACTATATCCACAACATTTAGAAAATGATTATTAAAAATATTTTCCAGTTCTGACTTTTTGTTCATAAAGTTTTCATTCAATTTGATGGTAATACTGTCTTCCTGTGCTCTTGGATGACCTGTTTCTCTTTTGATAATATTCCAAATTGTTTTAATTTTATTATAAGAGTTGCTGATTTCAGACATGATACACATACTTCTGGATTTTTTAATAACTTTTCTTAATATAGCACAGTAGTTTGATAGTTTCTGGGTCACTACTCATTCTTGCAGTCAGATACATTTCTCTTTTCTGGTTATAAGATATTTTTATACCCTTTTTAAGCCAGGGTTTGTTACATGGTTTCTTACAAGTATATTTAACTATTCTCTTGGGGAAGCAGTTTTCAAAGGCATGTACAAAAGTGTCATGAAATAAATTATATTTTAAATCGGCATCATGTTCACAGTACACCTCATCCCAGTCTAACTGCTGTAGGCTTTCCCTGAAATTTGCAATTGTTAAATCATTGACTGAACATACTACTTTGGAGGTCTGTTTAGTACTGCTGAATGGAGCTATGTCATTTATTGTAACTAGTTGTGCACTATGATCAGAAAGACCATTCTCAACAGGCTGAGCATTTATCTGGTTAAACTTATCTTGGTCTATAAAGAAGTTATCTATCAGTGAGCTGTTATCCTTTAACACCCGAGTAGAAAAATCAATAAGGGGTGTCAAATTGAAAGAACCGAGTAATACTTCAAGGTCATTTTTCCTATTACCCTCTTTCAGAGAATCTACATTCAAGTCCCCACGAATAATAATTTGCTTCCCCTGTCTGACAGATAGCACAACAAGGAGTCCAAATTTTTCAGAAACAGATGAAAATTTCCTGATGCAGTCCTATATACAGTTACAATTATAAATGTGCCTTTATTTAATTTAAGCTCACAGGCACATGCTTCTCTACACAAAACTTTTTTGTTTCTATACTTTTTGCACAATGATAACTTTTGACATATATGGCAAGTCCTCCTTTCTCCATATGTGCAGAGAGCTTATATCCTCTTATATTTACCTTATCTATATCACTAACAACGTGATGCTCAGACAGGAATAGTATATCTATTCCATCCTCGGCTTCTAAATCTTCTAAAAAACCAGAAGCTCATCTATTTTATACTTTAAACTCCCAATATTTTGATGAAATATACTTACATTATTTTTACTTTTATGAGAACCTTTCCTTATTCTAACATTTGCAGTACTCTCCTGTCTGAGTTTCTCATTGTGCTTAGGCCTAGTTCCTATACCAGTGGTCACATGGTCTTCAGAGAGGCAGATTATGTCAACTGGGTCGGGTGAATTTAATTCATCAATACAATTGCCTAGGACTGAGATACAACTTGGTGGAGATAAAATTTCTGGTGATTGGAGAAAATTCATGATTGACAGGTGTGTTGGTGATCCAATGTGCTAGAATTGTGCTGTTTAATTTCTTTTCTGAACTGAAGATTTGTTTCAATCCTGACCTCTCGTAGAACTTCACATCTTTCTGTCTTATCTATCCTAAAAAAGGTGCTGCTCCAACGCCTGTAACCACTGCTATTTTACCATTCATGTCAGTGCCGTCAGTGCCTCCCAACCCCCCCCCCCCCCCCTTCAATTTCCTGCTATTACCCCAGCCAGTTAGCCAGTTTACCCTTCCCTTTCCTGTTGAGGTGTAGGCCGTGCCTGGTATAGTCCCATCTACTGAGAGAATCAACAGGAACCACACCAATATGAGCCCCCGCACCTGACCCAAGCAGCTGTTCCAACTCCAAATTAACTGTCCCAACAGAAGAGTTCACATGAGGCCAGTCATGGCGTCTCAGGACAGATACAAATTCATCATTGGTGTGTCTCGATGCCGACGCAATCTTTACCAGGTCACACTCCATACTGTACCCAGGATCTCTGTCGATACTGTTCCCTGGCCCTCCCACAATAACCACGGTGTCTTCCCTGGTAAATCCTCTACATAGTGAACCTAAATCCTCTGTCACCTGATCCAGACTAGCACTTGGTTTGAAAAAATTTGTGACTTGGTATTCTGGCCCTAATTCCTCCTGCAGAAGTTGGCCTACACCTCTGGCATGAAAACTGCCTAACAACAAAACTTTCTTCCTTTTTGATGACTTTCCTACATTCTTTTTCAATTTCCTATTGAAAGTTTGTTGTGTCCTGTCTACACCTACCTCTGCTTGAGGTTCATCAGTTTCTAACTGAAGCAACAGCTCAAACTTATTTTTGACATTCACCACAAAACTGTCAGACTTAGTTCTTGGCCTGTTCCTTCTGTTCCCTGTTGCCACTTCCCACCTCTCTTTGCCCTTCTCCCACCTTAACCTGTCCAGATCTTCCCTAGCCTGATCTAGCTCAGCCTGAAGGGCAGCTTTTTTCCCCTCCTGTTTCACTATCTTCCTATCTCTGCTGCAAATCCTACATAACCACTGATGAGACTTATCCATTTTCCCTACACCCACGCCACTGCAGTCCCCTCAATGAAAAAAACTACTGCATCCATCACACCAAACCTCTGAACTAACAATTCTGCGGCACGTCAGGCACTTCTCACTCATGGCAAAAATAATACTTTAGCTAGAATAAATCAATTAAATTACCGAAAATCAAAAAAGACGTTACAAGAATTAAGCCTATTCACAAATGCATATAAGCAAGTTTCTGATTTAAAATTCCGCTGTTTTTCTGAGATCTGTATTAAAACAATGAAGGTATACGCTATTTATTATATATTTCACTCGATGGAATGAAACAAAGGACAATTAAACGAGATACTTTAAGTTTGATTCTCCAAAAACGATACGGGAATTAGGCCTATAAACAAATATATATAAGCAAGTTTCTGATAAAAATTTACGCAGTTTTTCTGAAATCTGTAGTAAATCAATGAAATTATACGCTATTTACGGTAGTTTACGTATTTGTTACAGAGAAACTTGCCAAATTACCGTGAAACAAGAAACAAACACGTTTACAAAATTTAAGCCTAAATGCGACTTCAGGAAGTTACGATCTTTTCGTGTTTTCCGAAAAAATACCTTTAACGGCAAGACTAAACGATACACTAATGCACGTATTTAATTTGTTGTCGGTGATAAACTAAATTATATTCCTGTCTAAATCACTTAACTTTCTCTAAATAGTTTCTGGCATCACTTACTCGGCGGCCATATTGGATAGTATGGCCTCAGCTCAGTTTTCGGACTTGTGTCCCGGGTTCGGTAAAGACAGAAGGAAACGTTCAACAGGTTCACCATTCTCGCCCACTTATCTTTATATGAAAGGTAACTGATCAATATGTGAAATCTACTATTACAGAGAAATATTTTGCCTGTTTTCTTTCACTTATGATAATTCTCTCTATTCGTTCAGAAAGAAGCTCTATTATCTCATCACAGACTGTTGAAGAAAGATAACTTGTATGTCCTTGCCCCGGATTTCCATATCGTTCAATGTGCTCTGCGACAAAAGGATCAAACATGGGTATAAGTTAAAGAGTCATCATAAATTGACCATTATCTAATGAATGTAATCTTTCAACGTGTCAATATAGGGGAAGTCCACAACTTGTTAGCTTCTTCACTATTGCAAACACCCTTTTCAACACAGTGCCTAATTTCACGCGCGCGAATCGTAAGTAAGCAGTGAATTAAACTTATAGGTAAACGTTTCCAGTTGGTATAAATATATTATAAGTGTTGTTACATTAGTGGAAGTGTTGGTGAAGTGTTAAATAAGATTAAACGGGGTAAGAAGTTTATTTTCCTTCTCGCGCCTATAGCACAGACTTTAGGCTTAATTTCACGTGCGCGTATCGTAAGTAAACAGTGGCCTAAACTTATATGTAATCTCCAGTGTTTTTTATTCATTACGCTTTCAACTTATTTATATCTGCCTGAATAGTTTCTAGGATCCTTCGTTTACGTATTAGCCAGTACTTAAATCAGTTTATACGATTTCTGTTTTTGCCATGAGTGAGAAGTGTGTGACATGCCGTAGGATCGTTAGTTCCGGGGTATGGTGTGATGGGTGTTGTAGTTTCTTTCATTGGGTCGAATGTAGTGGCGTGGGAAATGGGGACATAAATGAGGCTCACCAGTGGTATTGTAGAATCTGCAGTAGAGATAGGAAAATACTGGAACAGGAAGGGAAAATTGCAGCTCTTCAAGCTGACCTAGACAAGGCAAGGGAGGATCTGGACAGGTTAAAGAGGGAGAAGAGTGAACAGAGGTGGGAAGTGGCAACCAGTAATAGGGGGAACAGGCAAAGGAGAGCATCAGACAGCTTTGTGATAAATCTTGAAAATAGATTTGACCTGTTGCCTTAGGCAGAATCGGATGAGCCTCATGTAGCTGAAGCTGTAGAAAGGGCACAACAAGCTTTCAAGGACTTGAAAAAGGTAGGGAAATTTGTAAAGAGAAATAAAGTTCTGTTGTTAGGTAGTTCCCATGGTAGATGTGTTGGCCAACTACTGCAGGAAAATCTAGGTCCACAGTACCAGGTCACAAACTTTTTCAAGCCTAGTGCAGATCTGGGTCAGGTAACAGAGGATATAGGTTCTCTATGGAAGGATTTCACGAAGGAGGATGCCGTGGTCATAGTGGGTGGTCCGGGAAACAGCACTGACAGAGACTCTGAGTATTCCATAGAGAGTGACCTGGTGAAGATAGCATCAGTAACGATGTATACGAGTGTGGGATTTGTGTCTGTGTTGAGACGCCATGATCGGCCTCATTTGAACTCTTCTGTAGGAAGGGTGAACTTGGAGTTGGAGTAGCTGCTTAGGACGGATAAAAAGGGTCCCATATTGGTTTGATTCCTGTGGATGCTATTGATAGGAGGGACTACACTAGGCATGGCCTTCACCTCAGTAAGAAAGGGAAGGGAAAACTGTCTGGCTTGATTGCAGAAAACTTAAGGCGGGACACTGTCACAAGTGGTAAAATACCAGTGGTCACAGGTGTCAGAGGGATGCCTTTTTTAGGATAGGGAAGGAGGATAGAAAACGAGTTTTAAGAGAGGTTGGAAGACAGACTCAGTTTGAGAAAATAGATGAACAGAAGTCAGATTTTAGCATACAGCCTCCATTTAAACAATGTTTAACAGAAAGTAATCAGAAACTGCCAGCTCATCTTCACCAAAGCAGTTATAATCGCATTAGTATGCAGTGTCAGTTATCTTCATTACACCAGAACATTCCGGGACTCAGAAATAAAGTTGATGAACTACTCATTTGTATCGATGAAATGAATTCATTTAACGAAATTGACATAATCTGCATCTCTGAACATCAAGTGACCACTGGTATAGATATGTTAGACATTTCAGGATTTAAGCTAGCTTCCTACTTCTGCAGAGTAGATATGGAGGGAGGAGGAGTTGCCACATTTATTAAAAACTGCCATAAATTCAAGAACATTGACATTAATAAATTCTGTTTAGAGCAGCATCTAGAAGCATGTGCAACAGAAGTAGAGTTCCATAACAGATCCTATACAATAGTAACTATTTAGCAAGCACCTGCAGGAAATTATAATCTATTCATAAATCATCTAGAAGCTCTTTTGGGTTATTTAACAGTAAGAAACAAAGAAATTTTGATTGCTGGTGACTTTAATACAGATTTTCTAATTCAATCTTCCAGTAAACATTTACTGCAGTTAGTAATGTTATCTTTCAATCTAACTCACACTGTAAACTTTCCAACTAGGATCACTAAATCCTCAAGGACAGCCATTGATAACATTTTTATAGACAAATCAAAGGAACAAAATAATATCATAAAACCTGTAATAAATGGACTATCAGATCATGACATGCAGCTCCTTGTTTTAGATGCAAATTCTAAGCAGATTATCAAGACTGCTAAACTGAGTACAGGAGAGCATTCAATCAACGAAAAATTGAATGTTTTGGAAAACTGCTCAAAGATATGAACTGAAAAGATGTTTATAGTGCTCATGACATGAATGAAAAATATAACACATTCATGAACAATGTCAGTACCATGTTTGAAAACTGTTTTCCTCTAAAAGTTACTCAAATTAAACAGAAGTCTATAATAAAACCATGGATCACACAAGGAGTAAAGATTTCCTGTAATAAAAAAAGGAAAATGTATCTGTCGACCAAGAATAGCTCCAATGCTGATGATTTAGCTAAATACAAGGAATACTGTAAAATATTAAAAAAAGTAATCCAGGCATCTAAACAAATACACTACTAGAAGAAGATAGCAATGTCAGGGAACAAAATAAAATCAATATGGGATATAGTGAAAGAGGAGACTGGTAGAACCAGAAAGGAACAGGAGCAAATAGCACTAAGGGTAGATGACATATTAGTAACCGATGGGCATAGTGTGGCAAATCTATTTAACATGTACTTTATATCCATTACTCATAGAATGGGATTGTCAGGATCAGTAAATAATGGCCTTGAATATCTGAAACTAGCCTTTACAAATAGCTTTAGGAACATGAATATGTCACTCACATCACCAAAAGAAATAACTTCCATAATAAAATCTTTAAAAACAAAGCATTCTAGTGGTTACGATGAAATATCAACAAAGTTAATGAAGGCATGTTCTTGTGAGTTTAGTACAATTCTAAGTTACTTGTGTAACCAGTCAATTATAACTGGGACATTTCCTGACTGGCTGAAATATGCAGATGTTAAGCCTCTATTCAAGAAAGGGGATAAAGAGATGCCATCAAACTACAGACCGATTTCACTTTTGCCAGCATTCTCAAAAATTTTAGAAAAAGTAATCTACAGGCAGCTTCTCAACCATCTGACTACAAATAACATATTATCAAGAACACAGTTTGGATTTCTGAAGGGTTCTGATATCGAAAAGGCTATTTTCACCTACAGTAAAAATGTACTTAATTCATTAAATAACAAGTTACAAGCAGCAGGTATTTTCTGTGATTTGTCAAAGGCATTCAATTGTGTAAACCACAACATCCTTTTAAATAAATTAGAATTCTATGGTGTCACGGGCAGTGCTGCAAAATGGTTCAAGTCATACCTCGCTAACAGGAAACAAAGAGTGTCAGTGCAAGGGACTAGTGAATTAAATCATCAGTCATCATCAGAATGGGAAGAAATTATATGTGGTGTCCCACAAGGATCCATCTTAGGGCCATTGCTTTTCTCTTGTGTACATTAATGATCTCTCATCAGTTACACTGCCAGAAGCAGAGTTCGTTTTGTTTGCAGATGACACAAGTATTGCAATAAATAGTATGTCGAGTGTAGTTCTAGAAAGACCTGCTAATGATATTTTCATGGACATTAATAAATGGTTTAAAGCCAACTCACTGACATTAAACTTCGAAAAGACTCACTATATGCAATTCAGAACCTGTAAGAGCTTTCCACCCAGCATATGCATAAAGTACGAAGAAGAGCAGATAGAAGAGGTTGACAGTCTTAAATTCCTGGGATTACAACTTGATAATAAATTCAGTTGGGAGGAGCACACCACAGAACTGCAGAAACGCCTTAACAAATCTGTACTTGCAATTCGAGTGTTAGCAGACATAAGCGACATAAAAGTGAAAAAGCTTGCATACTTTCATTCCATAATGTCATATGGTATAATATTTTGGGGTAACTCTTCAAGTCAAACAAAAGTTTTCAGAGACCAAAAGCGTGTAATACGTATTATTTGTGGAGTAAACTCACGGACGTCTTATAGAAACCTCTTCAAAGAACTGGGTATACTAACTACTGCCTCACAGTATATTTACTCCTTAATGAAATTTGTCCTAAATAATATATCTCTTTTTCCAACAAACAGCTCAGTTCATACATACAATACCAGGAACAAAAATGATTTGCACAAGGACTTAAAAGCACTTACTTTAGTTCAAAAAAGGGTCCACTACTCAGGAACACTCATCTTCAATAATTTGCCAGCAAACATAAAAAATTTAGTTACAAATAGAGATCAGTTTAAAAGGAGATTGAAAGACTTACTAGTGGCCAACTCCTTCTACTCCATTGCCGAATTTTTTAATAGAAACAAATGATGTGTTGTATATATTTATACTATTAGTATTTTTATTTCAGCTTTAAAAAAATAAAAAAAAGGTGACATGTTCCACATCCACGTGATCTCCTCAACACGGATCTATGGAACGAAAACTAATCTAATCTACATGTGACTTTTTTCTTGTTAAGAGCGATAACTCAGAATTTTTGTATTCATGTGAATTATCATGATGGGATAAAGCATTAGAAATATATTTCCAATCTGCAATGCCATTAGCAGCAATCGCAACCTTATCTCCGATCAATTTACATGGTGCACAAAAAACAGCACCGGTCTACAAGAGTATACCAGAAAATCACGGAAAGTTCATTCACCATTTAAAAGTTTACAGTAAAATACATTTTTGGTCAAATATCTAGTTGTATCGCCTATTGATCTTCCTGAATTAGAAAAATAACCATTACAATTTTAATTTTTGCCACGTTGTAAGAGAATGTCGATTGTTGATACATTGACACACTGTTCTGCAGGATCATCACTAACGAGATTATTTCTTTTTGTAATGTCTGACTCGACACTTAGTTTTTGTGAACTTGGAATCAGGAACAACATGCTTTTCTTCATTTTTAACTTTTGTTTCGTCTGTATTTACTTCTTTTACAACTGCATTGCCAGAAATATCATCCATACTACTTGAACTCGAAGTTGAACCAGCAACATTTTTGCGAAAAATTTATTTACTTTGCCAAGCTTTTTTAGAACATAGGCTTCTCGTTCGCCTTTCCTTCGATAATTTCCAAAATGCCTCCACACATACTTTTGCACGTTTGATTTTTTCACTGTTATTCATGTTAAGGCACTTACAAAATTGTCAACCAACAGTCAAAACAAAAGAAAAAAATGTAAAAGGATAGAAAGAAAGACTGTACTCAGTTGTAATCGTACTACACCACACATGATCACAAAGCTTTTTACTTTTAACGCGGTAGACGAGCATAAAGCTTTTTCTTTTAAACACGGACCAACTCGGATTATGGCGTAACTGGGCTATGAAAGAACGACAATATGGAATAATTTAATTTCATTGTCGCCTGTTTCTCTATTGTGAATTAAAGGTGGAACCACACCTGCCGGTTGGAATTCGTCTCATAAAGAAAACGGGGTAGACCCTTTTTTTTTTTTTTTTTTTTTTTTAGTTTCTGTTTCCCGCGTCGCCGGAATTTTAGCTGGGAATCAAACGTGTTCTGAATATTCTTGACACTGCATTTCTAATTTAGAAAGCAAATAATTTTTGCAATTTTTTGCAGTGAGGTGGATAGACTCTTATCCCACTTATTCCTATACCATTTTAGCGGTTTCTGTGGGCAGTTGATGTGGTGTGTTGTCATTTGTGTGAACACTGCTGTTGTGTCTGCACGCAAATGCACCTTTTGCTTCAACATAAAATCAAAATACATTTCCTCGAAGAAAAAAGCTTAGTGAAGATTTTTAACATATAATTCTCATTGCCACGTACTATTCGATTGCAGAGTGTGGGAACTTTGGTATCGTGCAGGCTACAGCACAATAAATGAGACTAACGAAAGTTTGTTTCTTCTTCATTTTCGCCAAAAAAAGTAACCAAGTAAATAAATAAATGTTTTAAAGAGTTGTGAAGCGTATTTCACACACTATTAGTTATTCTGCTTATGTCCTTTTCGTAGAAGCATGTGTTTAAAAATGTAAAACATGCCCAGCATCAACATGTTTTGTTTAACGGGTGTCATTAAATCGAAGCTCAGATATTGAAGACAACAGAGTTTTCACATTAATTACACTAATGGAGGGTTTGGCATGACACTTCCCCGTAATTTCTACAAGAAATTTAAGTAGCGGGATTTACATACTGAGGCCCGCACAAGTCACAGTATTTAATAAACGATTTATTGCAGCAAAATAGCCATTATAGTTATACATTAGATTACAATCAGTTGAGAGCGAATTACAAGGATGTATTGAGTGTCTGTATAATTCTTAGCAGTAGATTCCTGTCAGTGCGGGTATTATAACAGATTATCATTTGAACTATTTATTGCATAGTCTCTAATTGATCTGGTCCTCTTGTTGCATATTTCTATATGGTATCTTTCTCAAGACTGTCCACATAGTGTACACTTGCAAAGGTTTGACGGTTCGTGGTATGTTGTATTTTCACAAATTTCATGGTGGAATCCGTGTACTGCGAGTCTTGTAAGTACGTGTCTCATCTCAAAATTTGCTGCTGTTCAAGTGCGCTCGATCATGTCCCCGGATCCATAGAATTCCGTTGGTACTTCTTCTCTTTTCTTGTGTAGTGATCTTAGTAGGTTCTCCGATGCTGATGTGTTGGGAAGTAAGAACCTTGTCCTTAGATCCTCTATGAGGAAAGATTCTCGGGCGAGAAGGTAGACTAATCTTGATCTTGTGGTTTTTGCTACCCCTAATGCTCTTTTGATATAGGTTGCTTTTACTCTTTCCAATGTTTCTAAGTTCTTTCCATTTAGGTGTATCCATATGATTTCTATCCTATAAGCCAGTATCGGTATTATTTTTGATTTGAAGAGTGCCATAGCTGTTTCTAGATTTAGTGTTCTGATGGAACTTATGGAACTTATTTCGTTTATCGCTCTGATGGCTTGTGTCGCTTTCTCTGTTGTGTGTTTAGTGAAGCACTTTGCGGACGGCTGGAGTGTTATCCCTAGATATTTGCAATCTTTTGTGAGAGATATTTGCTTACCTTGTAGTGCAATACTTGTCGTTTTTGGGATTTGCCCGCCTGGTCTGAATACCATCATTTCCGTCTTGTCGGTGTTGATTACCAACTTGTGTTTTGTGCACCATTTTTGCACGTCTTCTATAGTCTCCTGTAGTTTCTTTAAGTTTTTTGAGCCTGTCACAATGTCGTCCGCGTAGGCATATGCTTCGACATCTTCGTCTTGAGCGATTTCCATAATGTCCTTTGCTGCCAGAATGAACAAGAGCGGGTCTCCTTGGAGTACTCCGTTAGTTTACTTTATTGGTTTAGGTTGTCCGAGACCCTTATCTCGTTCAATTCATTTATGGAGTTTATGATCCTCGACCAGACGCTGTCTCTTCCCAGGGTTTCGTCGAGCATCCCTTTTACTAATGATCGAGAGAGGAGGTCGAAGGCCTTTGTGAAGTCCATGAATACAGCATAATATTTTTGTGTCTTATCGATGGTTTCCCATATGTCTTTTAAAAGCAGCTCCACTGCTGTGATAGTGGAGCTTTTTTTCCCTGAATCCGAATTGAGATTCTGGGAGGTGGTCTTCCAAAGTGTGCTTCCTGCCGCCGTTGAATAAGCAGGAAGTCGTATAGCCCTAGCTTACTTATTTGTTACATAGTTTAATTCTTAATTTCTTTGCGTGTTTTTGGGTACTTGCATTGTTTAATTCATAAATTGCGGGCATATTATAGTATTTGAGAGTTGTAGCTTCGCGCTTTAGTGTTTACTTCGAAGATTCTTACTTAAATTGCGTGTGAGATTCGTATAGGAAGTGTAATTTCGAGTTTTAGTTACCGTAATCGTAAATTCAGGCAGTCGTTAGACATTTGTTCAGGTTAGTTAATACATTCTTTGTGTGTTTCCCTTGCATTATCTAGGCACGGACTCGTGTTTCAGTAACTGTTGTTCAACATCGATTAGAATGGACAAGGACTGTGATTGCTGTGTTCGGATGAGGGCTGAGTTGGCATCCCTTCGCTCACAGCTGCAAGCGGCGGTGACTTCGGTCGCGCAGCTTGAGGCTGTTGCCAATGGGCACCACATTTTGTGATCCGGACTTGGGTATCACAGGGATGTCAACTTCGTCTCGTCTGTCCCTAGATCGGTCTGCCGCTGTGTTTGCCCTGGTTGCTGCCCGCATTGGGGCTGAGCCCTCGCCTGTGATTGGTTGGGAGGTCGTTCCAAGGCGTGGAAGGCAGCGAAAGACGTCCCCGGAGGCTGATCAGAAAGCCTCCCCGGTGCGTCTGACAAACCAGTTTCAGGCACTATCTGTGGTTCAGCCAGATGCAGCTGCCTGCCCTGTTTCAGAGGATGATTCTCAGCCTTCAAGGTCTGGGCAATCACAGAGGGTGGGCTTATTGGTAGTTGGGAGCTCCAATGTTAGGTGCGTAATTGGGCCCCTTAGGGATATGGCGGTTAAGGAGGGGAAGAAATCCAGTGTGCTCTCCGTGTGCATTCTGGGTGGAGTCATTCCTGATGTGGAAAGGGTCCTTCCGGATGCCATGAAGAGCATAGGGTGCAGCCAGCTGCAGGTGGTGGCACATGTCGGCAGTAATGATGTGTGTCGCTTCGCATCTGAGGAAATTCTCTCTGGATTCCGGCAGCTTTCTTATTTGGTGAAGGCTGTTGGTCTTGCTTACGAGATGAAGGCAGAGCTCGCCAACTGCAGCATCGTTGACAGAACCGACTTTGATGCAGAGCCGGGTGGAGCGTCTGAATCAGAGGCTCAGACGGCTTTGTGACCGTGTTAGCTGCAGATTTCTTGACTTGCGCCATAGGGTGGTGGGATTTCGGGTTCCGCTGAATAGGTCAGGAGTTCACTACACTCAGCTGGCGGCTACACGGCTAGCGGAGGCTGTGTGGCGTGGACTGGGCGGTTTTTCAGGTTAGAAGGCCTCGGGAAAGTACAGGGTGGGCTGCAATCTCAAAGGGTGCATGTCAAATACAGGACGTGCTTGGATCAAGGAGCAGTCGGAATTGTAGTTGTAAATTGTTGTAGTTGTGCTGGGAAAGTCCCTGAGCTTCAATCGCTAATAGAAAGCATGGAAGCTGAAATCGTTATAAGTACAGAAAGCTGGCTAAAGCCTGAAATAAGTTCTGCAGAAATTTTTACGAAGTCTCAGATGGTGTTCAGGAAAGATAGATTAGGCAGAATTGGTGGTGGAGTGTTTGTGTCTGTCAGAAGTGGTTTATCTTGTAGTGAAGTAGAAGTAGATACTCGGTGCGAATTGGTATGGGTGGAGGTTATCCTTAACAGCCGAACTAAGTTAATAATTGGCTCCTTCTACCGATCCCCAGACTCCGATGATATAGTTGCTGAACAGTTCTGAGAAAATTTGAGTCTCGTAACGAATAAATACCCCACTCATACGGTTATTGTTGGTGGGGACTTCAACCTTCCCTCGATTTGTTGGCAAAAATACTTGTTTAAAACCGGTGGTAGGCACAAAATATCTTCCGAGATTGTCCTAAATGCGTTCTCAGAAAATTATTTCGAGCCGTTAGTCCGCGAACCCACGCGAATTGTAAATGGTTGCGAAAACACATTTTACCTCTTAGCCACAAACAACCCAGAGCTGATAGAGAGCATCATGATTGATACAGGGATTAGTGATCACAAGGTCGTTGTAGCTAGGCTCAATACCGTTTCTTCCAAATCCACCAGAAACAAACGAAAAATAATTTTATTTAAAAAAGCGGATAAAGTGTCACTAGAAGCCTTCCTAAGAGACAAATTCCATTCCTTCCAAACTGACTTTGCAAATCGAGACGAGATGTGGCTCAAATTCAAAGATAGTAGCAACAGCAATTGAGAGATTCATACCTCATAGATTAGTAAGAGATGGAATTGATCCCCCGTGGTACACAAAACAGGTCCGAACGCTGTTGCAGAGGCAAAGGAAAAAGCATGCGAAGTTCAGAAGAACGCAAAATCCCGAAGATTGGCTAAAATTTACAGACGCGCGAAATTTGGCACGGACTCCAATGCGAGATGCCTTTAATAGGTTCCACAACGAAACATTGTCTCGAAATTTCGTAGAAAATCCGAAGAAATTCTGGTCGTATGTAAAGTACACAAGCGGCAAGACGCAGTCAATACCTTCGCTGCTCAGTGCCGATGGTACTGTTACCGACGACTGTGCCGCTAGAGCGAAGTTATTGAACGCAGTTTTCCGAAATTCCTTAACCAGGAAGAGGAATGAAATATTCCAGAATTTGAAACACGAACAGCTGCAAGTATGAGTTTCTTAGAAAAAGATATCTTAGGGGTTGTGACGCAACTCAAATCGCTTGATACGGGCAAGTCTTCAGGTCCAGATTGTATACCGATTAGATTCCTTTCAGATACGCTGGTACAATAGCTCCCTACTTAGCAATCATATACAACCGCTCGCTCACCGATAGATCTGTACCTACATATTGGAAAATTGCACAGGTCGCACCAGTGTTTAAGAAGGGTAGTAGGAGTAATCCATCGAACTACAGACTCATATCATTGACGTCGGTTTGCAGTAGGGTTTGGAACATATACTGTATTCAAACATTATGAATCACCTCAAAGGGAACGATCTATTGATAGTTTTGATACGTAACCAGCATGGTTTCAGAAAACATCATTCTTGTGAAACGCAGCTAGCTCTTTATTTGCACGAAGTAATGGCCGCTATCGACAGGGAATCTCAAGTTGATTCCGTATTTCTAGATTTCCGGAAAGCTTTTGACACCGTTCCTCACAAGCGACTTCTAATCAAGCTGTGGGCCTATGTGGTATCGTCTCAGTTGTGCGACTGGATTCATGATTTCCTGTCAGGAAGGTCGCAGTTCGTAGTAATAGACGGCAAATCATCGAGTAAAACTGAAGTGATATCAGGTGTTCACCATGGAAGCATTCTGGGACCTCTGCTGTTCCTGATCTATATAAATGACCTGGGTGACAATCTGGTTCAAATGGCTCTGAGCACTATGGGACTTAACATCTGTGGTCATCAGTCCCCTAGAACTTAGAACTACTTAAACCTAACTAACCTAAGACATCACACACAGCCATACCCGAGGCAGGATTCGAACCTGCGACCATAGCAGTTCCGCGGTTCCAGACTGCGCGCCTAGAACCACTAGACCACCGCAGCCGGCAAGGTGACAATCTGAGCAGTTCTCTTAGGTTGTTCGCAGATGGTGCTGTAATTTACCGTTTAGTAAGGTCATCCGAAGACCAGTATCAGTTGCAAAGCCATTTAGAAAAGATTGCTGCATTGTGTGGCAGGTGGCAGTTGACGCTAAATAACGAAAAGTGTGAGGTGATCCACATGAGTTCGAAAAGAAATCCATTGGAATTCGATTACTCGATAAATAGTACAATTCTCAAGGCTGTCAATTCAACTAAGTAACTGGGTGTTAAAATTACGAACATCTTCAGTTGGAAGGACCTCGTAGATAATATTGTGGGGAAGGCGAGCCAAAGGTTGCGTTTCATTGGCAGGACACTTGTAAGATGCAACAAGTCCACTAAAGAGACAGCTTACACTACACTCGTTCGTCCTCTGTTAGAATATTGATGCGCGGTGTGGGATCCTTACCAGGTGGGATTGACGGAGGACATCGAAAGGGTGCAAAAAAGGGCAGCTCGTTTTGTATTATCACCTAACAGGGGAGAGAGTGTGGCAGATATGATACGCGAATTGGGATGGAAGTCATTAAAGCAAAGACGTTTTTCGTCGCGGTGAGATCTACTGTATTTACGAAATTTCAGTCACCAACTTTCTCTTCCGAATGCGAAAATATTTTGTTGAGCCCAACCTACATAGGTAGGAATGATCATCAAAACAAAATAAGAGAAATCAGAGCTCGAACAGAAAGGTTTAGGTGATCGTTTTTTCCGCGCGCTGTTCGGGAGTGGAATGGTAGAGAGGTAGTATGATTGTGGTTCGATGAACCCTCTGCCAAGCACTTAAATGTGAATTGCAGAGTAGTCATGTAGATGTAGATGTAGATGTGTGTCTTATTCTTCCTGCGATTAGTTTTGTGAATACTTTAAAAGGGTTGTTTTCCAAGGCTATTCCTCTGTATTTGTTTGTGTCCTTTGGGTCGCCCTTCCCTTTGTACATTACCCTTATATTGATTTTCTCCACTGGCATGGTATTTTTGCTGTTTCAGTGCATTTGTTATAAAGTTTTGTCAAGGTTGGTGCTAGCTTATGGGCTGTGTCTTTAAGGTATTCGTTGTAAATTATGTCCGATTCTTCTGCTTTCTTCCTTTTTGTTGATTCAATGATTTCGGACCTCATTTGGAGTGAGTGGGGACCAGGCTGGCATCTCTTGCGGTGTGAGCTCTTGACTTGGTACCTGTGCTCCTTCTCTACCATCTTTGTTGAGAATGTCTTTGAAATGTCTCGTCCATTCTTCCATGCTTATATACTGTGACTGCCTGCTTTCGGAGGCGGATTGCAATGAGTGGGTCTCTCCTGGCTTCTTTGGCTAGTCTTCTTCCCTGTGTGCCATTCTCTTCTCCCTTGTTAGTGTTTTGTAGGATCTTCTCTCAGCTTATGTTTGTAGTAGTGAGTGATTATCTGTGTCCGTTTTAGTCGGTAAGCTTGGAGTACTTCTTTTCTTTGCTGATAACACTCTTGATCGAATCATGGTTTAGCTCTTCTAACTTTCTTGGTGGTAGTAGCTTGTTTTAAGAGTTTCTCCAGTTCAAGCGCTGCCTCCTCTACATTTGAGTTGTCGGTTAAGGACTCAATTTGTTCTGTCTGGTCGTGGTATTCTTCCACTTTCCTTGGATCCAGTCTCCTCGAGAGCGGTCTCTTCTCTTGGTTCTCTCTTACCTTCCAATCACTTTGTATGGCTATGTTCATTGGGATATGTTTTCTTATAGGCGTGTGGTTTGCATTCCAAAGAGGGCTTATGTCCCCTTTTATGTTTCCTCTTATGAGGGCGATATCAATAGGACTTTTTCCATTACGGCAAAAATACGAAGGGACGTTTGTGTCGTTTATCAGGACGAAGCCTTCTTCTTGTAGTGATTTAATTACTAATTTTGTATTGTGATTCCATACATCAAACTGACAGTTTAGATCCCGTGCGATAAGTAAAGGGATGTATTTCCTGCTCTGTCTTATTTGTTGGCCCAGTTCATCAATTATGTCTATGGCCGATTCGCTTGGCTGGAAGTAGGTTGCTAATATTATGATGTGTTTCCCTTCTATTAGAATGGAGTGATTTAGTTCTGTTGTCGCTATAATTGGTGTTATCCACGGCTTCAGTAGGACTGTTATTCGCCCTTGGGGGTCGCCCCTTTCTTCTTGCTTTGCCAGCATATTTATGCTATAGAATTTTGGGTGTTGCCAATGATCTGTGAGAAAAGTTTCTGTGAATTTTGCTACGTCATAACCTCCGAGAAAGTCTGTTGGATCTATGCATGCTGCGTTTTTCAATCCTTCTACATTCCATAACATTATCTTCATGTTTTTTCTCCTTTCGTTTTCTCCTGGTTTTGTCGTCTCCGGGTACATCTGGTTTTGACACTCTAGTACCAGTGTGCTTCTCAGATTGTCTGCCATGTTGTGGCATTGGTCTTGGGCCAGTAAAAATCCTGAGTTTCCTTCGATGACAGCCTCTGCTAGGTTGGCCGGTTTCCGGCTTCGTTATATAGGAAGTCCTGATCCCTGATAGGTTTCTTTTTTCTTTCTCCCCTCCCATATCTTATCTGTTGGGTCTCAGATGACCTTACTTCTTTTCCTGTTGTTTGCGTTATCTGTTCCTCTTTTGAGGGTGGGGATGGTGGGTCCTCTTCTGTTGGTGATGATGTTGCTACTTTGTCCTCTATCGGGCATGGTGAGGTTTGTGGGTCTGCTTCTGTTGGTGATGAGGTTGTTTCTTCTTCTTTTATATGGCACAGTGGAGACTTTCCTACCTCTTCCTTCATTAGTAGTTTTATGGGTGTCTGTGTCTGCCCTTGTAGTTTGTCAAATTTTTTCAAAATTCCTTTGCACAGAATAGTTTTTCTGCGGTTGTTTCTGTGCAAACCATGCCTTGTGAAATGATCTCTTGTGAGCTTGTTGCATTCATGAAAGTCATATTTGGGAAGCTCCTACATATCTTCCTAAATATCCTATTTAATCTGGTAATTTCTTTATTTACGCAGGACTCGACCATCAAGTCGTGTCTTTGAGGAATGCTTAGCACATATACTTCAGAATGCGTAGCTTCCTCTAGAGTTTCCCTCAGTACTCTTCTTGTCTTGATACTTTCGTTTCTATAAATTTCGTTTCCTCCACCTATAATGACACATTTCGCACCTTTTGTTACGGATGTTTCCCAGGATTTCAACACTTCACTTAATGGCGCACCTGGCTTGGTGATTCCGCTAACTTTTAGTTTGTTTTAGATATTGGCCATTTTTTCTGCTAAGCCTCTTCCGTGGCTCTTTATTTCTCTCACTTGTCTTAGATGTATGTTCCTTTCTCTTGTTTCCCTGTTCGTTCGTATCTTCATTAGTGTCTGGCAGGTCACGTTTTTTCTATTATTCTCACTTGTCTCATACATATGATCCTTACTTTTAGTTCCCTGTTTGATCGAGTCTTCTCTGGTGTCAGAAAGGTCAACTTTATTCGTTGTTTTCAGATCGTAATAATTTTTGCACTGTTTCACATGCCACGTTATTTTATGCCTAGTACTGTGCTATATTTCCATTTTTTGTTTTTGTTTACGATCCCAATTTATCCCTTGTTTTACACGCCAGCTTATTATAAGACTAGCAAATGACTCATTTTTCTCTTCTTGTTTTTGGTTTAGTTTCCTGATCGATTTTTCTAAGTTGATTGTATACTCTTTAGCTTGCAGTAGCTCCTGATCTTGAGTTTGTACGACGTTTTCTTCCTGCATATTTGCTTGTTTTAATAAACACATTGATCGTAAACAACAACTGATTACTCCACAGTCACAAATTGTGCTTACCTTTTGAACTACGTCCTGTTCTTGTGTGTAGCCAGCGTTTCCTTCCTGTGCGTTGTCTTGTTTTGATAAATACGTCGGTTGAAAACAACAGTAGCTAATTTCCCACTTGTCACTTTTCATGTTTACTGCGACGAAGCGTTTGGCACATTTTGTATGAATCCTTTTTTGATTCGCTGTACATAGTCTTAATCCATTTAGAAGACTTTCAATGCATAGAATACATTTTACATCGGTGAAATATACTACTACTGTTCCTCTACTCGCCGCCATGTTCACAGGTCAGTATTTAAGAAACTGCTGATTAGTGTATCACAGCTTCTCAGGGGTCCCGGTATTTTCACGGGGATAATATGTTAGAGGAAGTAGAAGCCGACAACATTCTCAGAATATTGTTTCAAACTTTGTATTGAAGATTGCCTTCGCGAGAGGCGTGCGCGAGATAGTCCTTGCAGCCGCACTATCGGCTATCCTCTGTGCCCTCGGTGGCTCAGATGGATAGAGCCTCTGCCATGTAAGCAGGAGATCCCGGGTTTGAGTCCCGGTCAGGGCTCACATTTTCACCTGTCCTCATTGATATATATCAACGCCCGTCAGCAGCTGGAGGTATTAATACATAATTCTAATTTATTCCAATATCGGTCTTGGCCTACAGTTGTCGTTCTCTGCAGCTCCCTCAAGTACCATGGAAGTTATTCCTTGGTGTCTTAACACATTACTATCATCCTGTCCCTTCTTCTCATCAATGTTTTCAACATGTGCCTTGCCTCACTAATTCTTATCTTACAGCTCCATAGCACTGGTCTATAACACCACATCTCAAATGCTTCTAATCTCTTCTTTTCCAGTTTACCAACTTTGCATGGTTCACTTCTATACAATCTTCTGCTCAAAACATACATTCTCAGAATTTTTTCCACCAATAAATACTGATGTTTGATATTAGGAGACTTCTATTTGCCAGAAATGCTCTCTTTATGTGTGCTAACCTGCTTTCTATGCCCTCCATTCATCATCTGTCATATGTTTTATTGCTTCCATGATAGCAGATTTTTTTCATCCTATCTACTTTGTGTTTTCGAATTTTTATATTAAGTATATAGTTAATTTTATATCTGCAACTCCTTGTTACTTTTGTTTTTCTCCTGTTCGTTCTCATTCCACAATGTTTATTCAGTAGAGTGGTCATTCCATTCAATTCCATTCTACAAACAACCTTGTACAGTCATTTTGTTGGCACATCCCCCAAGGGTCTTGGAGATTCTGAAGCAAGAGCAAGCCTTAAGCCTTCCAATGCTCTCTAATAGTGGATCACTTATGTCTACCATATCAACTCCCATTTCTTCTTCTATCATGTCATCAGACAGTTCCTCTCTCTCAAAAAAGCCTCAAATGTACCGTACTCTTTCCATATCCTTTCAACTACCTTTTTTCTCTCTGTGTTTCACAGCTGAATTCCCCTTACATTTTTAATGTTGACACATCTGTGTAAATTTCACGACAGACAGTTTTGTCATTTCTATGTGCTGAGTTACCTTATGAAGACCATTTATTTCCCAGTTTCTTCATATTTTTTCCTGCAGCCATTTGACATTGGCTGATCCCACACTTCCTATTCACTTTATTCCTAAGAGACTTACAAGCCATGTCCGCTTTTTGGGAACACTTTTGTATTCCCTTCTTTCATATGTCAGTTGATCTATTTCTTCTGTTTCTTCACAGTTATCTTCCTTGTAGCTATATCTGTATGTGTCCAACTTCTGCGATTGTCATTTTGTAGATTTCCATTCCTCTTCAACTTAACTGCCTATTGTGGTATTCACTGTCACAGTATGCACAGCCTTAGAGAACATAAAATATACTTTTTCGCTGCACAGTACTTCAGTATCTCACTTCTTTCCACACTGATACTTTTGAACAATTCTCTAAAACTTCAGCCTACTCTTTACATTTACTAAATTGTGATCTATGTTTATAACAGCTCCCGGGCCTGCATTACAATCCAGTATCCAATTGTAGAATCTCTGACTCATCATGAGATAGTCCACTTTGTGTTTCAGGGCTTTTTCTAAGTATACCTTCTCCTTTTGTGAACTCTGAGGAGTGTATGTGCTATTATTAAATGAAACTGATTGCAGAACTTAATTAGCCTTTCTTCCCTCTCAGTGTCAATCACCAAGCCCAGGTTTTCCCATAAATATGTCTTCTGTTCTTTCCCATACTACAGTATTACAATCACCCATGAATATTAGATTTAGATCTCCTTTTCCATGCTGAATTACACAGTCGATATCCTCATACACTTTTCCTATGAATTTATGGTACACTATTTCGCTTCTATTTTTTTAGGCTATTTATGACACCTGAGGATAGCAGCTTAGGACAAATATTGCATCTAATGGCTATATTGAAGTGAAACAATATGTTTTTATTTCTTGTTAATTCTTATATGTGACAGAGCAGTTTAGGAACTATATTGTACTGATCGATACCATCGCTCTCAGTTCTGTACGGACAAGTGATCATACAGATTCCAGTTGACAAGATAATTATAATGTCAATACCAAAAATCTCTATCTAGTTGATGATATAAAATATAAATTATTATGAAATGAAACCTAGAGAACTCAGTTAATTGATAGGAATGTCTGAAATACTGCATTCTGTTCTAATTACCGTAACATGAAGCCGTGTAGTGCAATGCCACTCATTTTCATCTGTTAGCCAAAACACCTGAAACAGAGTTTGGATTGAACTGTGAACTGCTATTATCTGTCTGTATAACAAATGTATGTAGTGAAAGTCACTAATTCTCAAAGCAGTTAAGACAGTTTGCAGAGTCATGCAAACCAAAACATAACAGATCATCAAAAGATACTTTCTATGCAAAAGACAGAAATACTCATAATAAAATGATAATGATAGGAATAATAGTAATAAGTATTCAGCAATAATATAAATATGGCTTTTGGAACAGACAAATGTAAGAAAAATAGCATAGTCAAGGGAAAACATACTAAACAAGAAGATTACATATTGGAAAACCACAGTGACTGCATAGAAGTGATGGAAAAAACAGACACCTATAAATATCTAGGATACAGACAAAAAATAGGAATAGATAGTACAAATATTAAAGAAGAACTAAAAGAAAAAATATGGACAAAGACTAACAAAAATACTGAAAACAGAATTGACTGCAAGAAACAAGACGAAAGCTATAAATACTGATGCTGTACCAATATTGACCTACTCATTTGGAGTAGTGAAATGGAGTAACACAGACCTAGAAGCACTCAATACACTTATACGATCACAATGCCACACATACAGAATACATCACATACATTCAGCAACAGAAAGATTCACATTAAGCAGAAAGAAAGGAGGAAGGGGATTTATCGACATAAAAAACCTACGTTATGGACAGGTAGACAATTTAAGAAAATTCGTTCTAGAACGAGCAGAAACTAGCAAAATACACAAAGCAATCACTCATATAAGTACATCGGCTACACCACTGCAATTTCATAACCACTTCTAGAACCCTTTAGATCACATAACATCAACAGATATGAAGAAAGTAAATTGGAAAAAGAAAACACTACATGGCAAGCACCCGTATCATCTAACACAGCCACACATCGATCAAGACGCATCCAACACATGGCTAAGAAAAGGCAATATATACAGTGAGACAGAAGGATTCATGATTGCAATACAGGATCAAACAATAAACACCAGATATTACAGCTAGCATATTATTAAAGTTCCCAATACCACAACAGATAAATGCAGACTTTGCAAACAACAAATAGAAATAGTAGATCACATCACAAGCGGATGTACAATACTAGCAAATACAGAATACCCCAGAAGACATGACAATGTAGCAAAAATAATACATCAACAGCTTGCCTTACAACATAAACCTATAAAACAACACCTTCCCACATACAAGTATGCACCACAAAATGTACTGGAGAATGATGAATACAAATTATACTGGAACAGAACCATTACAACAGATAAAACAACACCACAAAACAAACCTGACATCATACTCACCAATAAAAAGAAGAAATTAACACAAATAATCGAAACATCCATACCCAATACAACAAATATACTGAAGAAAACAGGAGAAAAAATTGAAAAATACATCTAACTGGCTGAGGAAGTCAAGGACATGTGGTATCAGGATAAAGTTGACATTATACCAATTATACTATCAACTACAGGAGTCATACCACACAATATCCACGAGTACATCAATGAATGACAGCTACATCCAAACTTATATATACAACTACAGAAATCTGTAACTATTGATACATGTTCAATTATCCGAAAGTTCCTAAATGCAATGTAACATATACCATACAGTTAAAAGGAAGTCACGCTTGATCAAGGTCCGCGTCACTTTCCATTTTTGACCAGACATAACATCTGAGAAAAGAGAGAATAATAATAATAATAATAATAATAATAATAATAATAATAATAGTAATAACATAAATTCAAATACATATTGAAAACATGGTAAGAAAGTTGCAGTTAATTTCATCTTCATGTAATGAAGAAACTTACGAAATTCATTGTTGTTTCTGCATATTTGATGTAAACTTGAGTGATAACACTGTTTTTTGACTAAATTGTATTTCTGAAATTGATAAGAGTAGCTGAAACAATTTTGTATATGATTATAATAATTTTTAATTGTAAAATCTAAAAATTGTACTGTTTAACAATTCGGCAATTGGTCAAAACCTATGTAAGAGTGGGAGTAGGCTGACTAGAGAGTACTGTTCATCAGTGGTTTTGTGATGCACCACTTCTGAAAACAACAATGAAAACTATAAAGGCATTAAGATGTATGAAGATCATAGTAATCCAAACAATCTGTCTGCATTAATTTGAGATCTTTGTTGGTTACTGTTTATAATAGTGAATGAAGATCCTTCTCCCTTTGCATCTTGTGTTTCCATGTATTGTCTTAAAATAGAAATAAAAGACAATCCTGAGAATTTTCTGAGTGCTGGAAATCTGGTGAAGTAAAGAGTCTTAATTTGTAAGTGTAAGATGACTGTACTTTTTCATAGAAGAAGATCTGTGTATCATGTGTCGATGTATGCCTTCATCAGCAGAAAATAAAGCACTAAACAGTTTGGTGAAATTAAAAGACACTGAAAGTTTTCCAGAATGGGATCTGGAAACAAATGTTATGTTCAGAGCAAAAGACCTCAGTGTGTTTGATACTGGCAGTACCAAGAACCCTAGAGATGGAGAAAAGTCTAAAAGGGAACAAAAAGATGCACTTACAAAATACCATATTTTGAGAACAAAAGATATCAATCCTAAAATTCACAACATCTGGATTTGATGTCCAATATTGCTAAAGTGCAAATCCTAGAATTCAAACTAAATCATCTGGGGCAGAATAGTGACGAAATTGCACCAGTCACAAGAATAACAATGAAACTGCCTAACAAATACAAAAATTTAGGATGTGCGTGGGACTGTACTACTAAGGAGGACATCATAAAACCTGAAATCAAGACTTCAGTCTAAAGAACACAAAATGAAGAAAAATAAAGACGAAATCTGTGTTGCATTCACAGACATAGGTTACAAGATGAAAGATCAGAATAAGAAAAATGAGATGTTGGTGAAGTGTTTTGGATGTAAAGGTTAGGCTCACTATGTAAGTGAGGATAAAACAAAACTTAGTGATAATAAGAACAAAACACAGTGCTCTACATGTAGTAAATGTTATCTGGGTGAGTGTTTGACAATAAAAGAACTGTCTCCTTATCAATACTGCAAAAACAGAAATCACCCAAGTGAAAAATGTTATTGCAAATAGGAGCATGAGAAGATGAAGAAAGCATCAAAGACAGTTTTTTTTTCCAGAAGGATTAGTGACAGAAGAGCAAGAGAAGAAGACTGATAAAGTAGATACCAAGTTTGTTGTAGACAGTGGAAGTAATCAGTACATGTCGCATGAAATGAAAATTATGTCAGATGTGAAGAAGTGATGCAAACATACTTAAATTAGGATTTCAGATGGAGATTTCATGTGTTCGAATTTTGTTTGTGAAGTTCAAGCACAGCAGTGACAAATCTGTCCCATCAATTGTAAAGAATTTACTGTCAGTAAATAACATTATTAAAAGAGGGGGAGTGGCAATATTTCTGGGGAAGAAACAATGAAAATTGTCAAAAATGGTGATGCTATTTTTTCAGATTTAAATTAAAGTCTTACCTGAAGAAAATACCAGAACTGCATAATGGTGATGACATAAATGTGTTGAAGAGGACATACCTTCATGGGAAACATGAATCATGGCAAAGCAAGTAAGAAAAATAATTGAGCACACTGCAGTACAGCGCAATGAGACTTATCTCAATAAAGAATATTTTTAATGTATCTTGATGATTATACACTTTTATTGAAAGTGTGTTTTTTACACAAACAAGATGAAACAGAAGATCATTTCAAGGAATTTGTAAGTGAAAGTGAAGCTCTTACAATTTGAATACATAAAAAATAATACTTGACATAGGAGGAGAGCACAAAAGTGCTGACTCCAAGGAATGGTGGAAAGCGATAGGTATAGTGATTGTCTGCTCTATTAAAGAATCTCCTCAAATCAATGGCTAGGCAGAAATAAATCTTACTATAAGGAACAAAGTAAGTTTCATGTTGTTTAATTAAAAATGGGTAAAAGTCTAGAATGGGAGCAATGGTGTACTTACATGTTTCATGGAGGAATGTTGTCAGTGCTTGCTGTCAGGTATGTTGGGAACGAAAAGAAGTGTGTCAACTGTTTGTGTCATGCAGCTGTGGCATCGATAGGTCATTCTGACCATGATTAACATCACCTTTGGACTATTATTTGCTCTGCCAAGCCTCCATGTTACTTTTTAGTTGTGTTCTGTGTCTCAAGCTGTGTACATGTTTATGACTAACTACGAAATATATCTCTATGTGGAATTTATTGGGGATAGTTATTGCATTTGACCAATAATCATATCACATTCCCATAGGTAATGATAAAACAGCAGGCAGATGCCATACACTTAGAAGAACGTATGACGCATTGAAGCAAATGAAGATTACAAATTTAATTACTCCTTTTTTGAGCCACAGCTATTTAAACTCTGCAGATGAAACAGCATCACAACCCCTGATGTATTTGAAAAAACAGAGAAATATATCTCTGCTCTGTGCTCTGTGTTGCTACACAGTCGGTACCCATGAGCACACAAAATAAGTTGATCCATGTTCTTTAATTAAATCAAGGGAGGAGGTAGATGGATCAAAGTTTTTAATTAAATCATGGGAGGAGGTAGGTGGATCAATGTTTTCTTAATTAAATGATGGAGATGGTAGGTGGATCAATGTTTGTTAATATAGCAAATGTGCAACTGTGTTATTAATAAACGTGATCTATGTATCCAGAATGAGATTTTCACTCTGCAGCGGAGTGTGCGCTGATATGAAACTTCCTGGCAGATTAAAACTGTGTGCCAAACCAAGACTTGAACTCAGGACCTTTGCCTTTCATGGGCAAGTACTCTACCATATGAGCTACTGAAGCACGACTCACGCCCGGTCCTCACAGCTTTACTTCTGCCAGTATCTCGTCTCCTACCTTCCAAACTCTAAGAAGCTCTCCTGCGAACCATGCAGAACTAGCACTCCTGAAAGAAAGGATACTGCGGAGACATGGCTTAGCCACAGCCTGGGGGACGTTTCCAGAATGAGATCATTACTCTGCAGTGGAGTGTGCGCTGATATGAAACTTCCTGGCAGATTAAAACTGTGTGCCCCACCGAGACTTAAACTCGGGACCTTTGCCTTTCGCGGGCAATTGCTCTACCATTTGAGCTGCTGAACCATGACTCAGAGATCTATAACTAAAGGAGACATACGGTTATAAATTTCTAGGTGTAACAGTGCATACATATATGACTTCGGAGACTCACATAAAGAACATTTGCAGCAAAATAGTTTCAAGCATATTCCTGATGAGAAAAACATCAAAATCAGTAAATAGACACACTTTACAAATATGTATTATGTACTATGCCATTTGTACCTCTCGTATGGCATTCTCTTTTGGGAAAATTCTGCAAATGTGCAGACACAAAGGGTATTAAACCTACAAAAGGGAGTTGTATGATGCATCGAAAAGTATCACCTAGAGAATCCAGCAGAAACAAATTCAGGGAGCTAAAGATTTGAAGATTAGCATCAGTGTATATTTATGAAACAATTATGTACTTATAAACCAATTGCATTGCATTTCTAAATGGAGAATGTGATGAACATAATACAAGAAGAAAAAATGAATATCATGTAGAAGAAAGTAGGCTAAAATTAACAGACAATAAATGTGTAAATGATGGACACATACTGTACAACAGTTCACTGCAGTGCATACAGATGATTAAAGTATGACTCTTTTTTTTAAAAAAAAGAATTAGAAAGCCATAATTAAAGAATAACTTGAAGTAAAAAATTAGATAGCATGCCAGTAACACTGAAAAGGGAAACTGTAACAAATTTAAAACTATATAGATTTGCTTCCAATAAGTGAGATGTATGAAATAATATTTTGTGTCAAAATGTTGATGCTGCAGTCCTTTACTTTTTTTTTGTTTTCCAGGCATTGCTGAGCAAACACCAAGAAATTACAGAAAAGGAACTATATTATCATTGGTGCCCCTTATAATTTATTCTAAATGCCTTTTTTGTGAAAATTCTATAACACACACACACACACACACACACACACACACACACACACACACACACACACACTCTCTACATGATCAAAAGTATCTGAACACCTGGCTGAAAATGATCTACAAGTTTGTGGCACCCTCCATCTGTAACACAGGAATTCAATATGGTGCTGGCCGACTGTTAGCTTTGATGACAGCTTACCCTCTAGCAGACATACGTTCAATCAGGTACTAGAAGGTTTCTTGGGGAATGGCAGCCCATTCTTCATGGAGTGGTGCACTGAGGAGAGGTACCGAAGTCAGTCGGTGAGGCCTGGCATGAAGTCAGGGTTCCAAAACATCCCATAGGTGTCCTATAGGATTCATGTCAGGACTCTATGCAGGCTAGTCCATTACAGGGATGTTATTGTTGTGTAACCACTCCACCACAATCCATGCATTATGAACAGCTGCTCGATCGTGTTGGAAGATGGAATCGCCATCCCCGAATTGCTCTTCAACAGTGGGAAGTAAGAAGTTGCTTAAAACATTAATGTAGGACTGTGCTGTGGTAGTGCCATGGAAAGCAACAAAGGTGCAAGCCCCCTCCATGAAAAACATGCCCACACCATACCACCATGGCCTCCAAATGTTACTGTTGGCACTACACAGTCTGGCAGATGATATTCGCCGGACATTTGCTGTACCCACACTCTGTCATCAGTCCACCACATTGTGTATCATGATTAGCACTCAACACAACGTTTTTCCATTGTTCAGTCGTCCAATGTTTATGTGCCTTACACCAAGCAAGATGTCGTTTGGCACTTACTGGCGTGATGTAGGGCTTATGAGCAGCTGCTTGACCATGAAATCCAAGTTTTCTCACCTCCCACCTAACTGTCACAGTACTTGCAGTGGATCTGGATGCAGCTTGGAATTCCTGTGTGATGGTCTGGATAGATGTCTGCCCATTACACACTACAATCCTCCACAACTGTCAGTGGTCTCTGTCAGTCAACAGTACAGGTAGGCCTGTATGCTTTTGTGCTGTACATGTCCCTTCACATTTCCATTTCACTATCGCATTGGAAACAATGGACCTAGGGATGTTTAGGAGTGTGGAAATCTTGCATGCAAATGTATGATACAAGTGACACACAATCACCTGACCGTGTTCGAAGTCCATAAGTTCAGCGGAGTGCCCCATTCATGATGTCTAATGACTACTGAGGTTGCTGATATGGAGTACCTGGCTGTAAGTGGCACACAATGCATATAATACGAAAAACATATTTTTTTGCAGGTGTCCAGATACCTATTACACATTACAATCCTCCACAACTGTCAGTGGTCTCTGTCAGGCAACAGTCCAGGTTGGCCTGTATGCTTTAGCACATGAAACGCAAATACATTTGGTAAAGAGATAAGATGTTTATGTATTGCTCACATGCAAGGAGTGCATTGAAGGTGAAGATAAGAAAAAGTGGGTGAAGGCTATAAATGAAGAGAAACAATCATTAAAGAAAAATGAAACACGGGCTCTGGTGGATACAGAAATTGCTTATGGAAAAGAAATAATTAAAGGAAAATAGATTTTGAAGAAAGTACAAAGGTAGGATAGTTACAAGAGGATGTCACCGAGATCAAATAAAAATTCATTTTTAAAGATATTTTTGAACCTGCTGTGCAAACTAATTACCTGAGATTCCTATTTGCATTTGCTGCCACAAGAAGATTTAACTGTGACATTTAATGTAAAAACAGCCTTTGTTAATTGTTGTCTAAAAGAAAATATTAATATAGAAGTTCCAGAGGGATGCAAGGCACCTGGAAAATTTTGCCTGCTCAAAAAGGAATTGTTTGGTTTGAAACAAGCTCTTTTGCAATTGAATAAGAAATAAAGAGTTTCTTGTGAATGAAAACTCATCCAACTGAAATATGTTCACTGTGTTTAGGAATCATACTAGGAAGAAAATGCATCTTGCTGCACTTGTTTGCAATGGGATTCTATCTGGAGTAGACATCTATCAAATGGAAAATCTACTGAAAAAACTGAAATAAAATTTCAACATTACAGTCATTGAAGAACAAATAACGTGTCTCAGACTTCAGATTAAATGAATGACAGAAGAATTTTATATTAACCAAGAAATAATGCTGAAGAACAGAAAAGATACAGAATGCAAAATTCAAACACTGTAACAACTCCAATTTCACCACAAGGAGAAACTAAAGAAATCAATGCAGCAAAGCCAAACTTTCCATATAGTGAAGTGATAGGCAGTTTCTCGTATTTAGCACATGAAACTAAATGGGACTTGGCATACGCAGTGAACTATGAAAGCAGATCAGTGAGGTATCCAAAACACTAGGACATCTAAAATCTGAAGAGAGCATTAAGATATCTAAATTCAACCTCAGGGAGTGGAATATTCTACTCAAAAGAAAATGAGAACAAGAAATCTTGACTTATTGTGATGCAGATTCTGCAGGTGGCAGGAAAGATCAAAAAAGTAGTGGAGGCTACATATTTTTGTACAATAAAGCTTCAATCACTGGGTACTGCAAGAAACAGTGTGTTGTTGCACTATCTGCTACTGAATTAGAATAAATGTGTAGTTCAATGTCGTCAAGAAATGAAAGTTTCGAAAGTTTCATGGAAGAATTCTGAATAAAAAGATGAAAATTACACTTTGTGTGGACAACTAAAGCCATGATCAAATATGGTCAAATGTCAGGAAAAATTAAACATATTAATGTGGCGTAACGTATCACCATGATGGACTAAAACATGGCTGGTTCAACATACAATACTGTCAAACTCAGGATCAACAGCCTGACACTTTAACTAAACCTCTCCAAACTATTTGTTTTAAAAGACTGAAAGGAAAGTTGGCGTTTGATTGAAATTAAAGTATTTTATTTGTTTTTATTAGTTCAGAGACTCTGGTCGAAAGTATTTTGTGAAATATTGTACTGTTTTGTTTAAGTGAGTGTGCTGACATTTACAAAAATCATATTAAACAAATCAATCTGTGTGCATTAATCTAAGATCTTTGGTGGTTGCTGTTTATAATAGTGAATGCAAACTCTCTTTTCTTTTTAGTCTTGTGGTTTTCTGTGCTCTCTTAAAATACAAATAAAAGACAGTAACCAGAATTTTCTGAGTTATCTTAACTATTACTTAATTCACATAGTGCCATGAATGACTGAAGATCTTAAACTGGTTTTTGGAAAATATTCCACAACAACCAGAAAACAAGATAAGTACCATACATAAGTTACACAACCCATCTGAACTGATCACATTTCTTAGAGTTTAAAATGTCAGCAAGTTTATATCATTTTCACTGCCAAGAATTTACTTGAGAATAAGAAAAAAGATGTATAGCATATAATAATGAACAAACATTATTTGGCATTCTGGTCCGAGCAGTCAGAATTTGCTGTCATCTGCGTTGTGAGGTGCGCTTGCTTAAGTGAATAAATGTATCTCTTTTTTTCTGATGAAGGCTGTTGCCAAAAACATATGTGTAAGTGCCTTTTAATTGTGCCTGTCTGCAACTTAGTGAAACTTGCAGGATTGGAGGTCCGCAGCTTCCATTTTATTTATGTAAGGGTGTGAGGTCAGCACATCACTCTCCTCTTTTTCCTCTGGCTGTATTGCCAAATTTCTGATCGTGAAGCCACTACATTTCAGTTTAGTAGCTCCTCAAATGACATTATAAGGCTGAATACACCCTGTACTAATGTTCCCTACGAGGAAAAATCCTTGACAATGCCAGAAATAAAACCCAGATCCTCCTGTGGCAGCTGGAGGATGGATGATTCAGTACCATCGTGTTATACTGGTGTCATGAGGCCACGAATCTCAATATTCTAATTTTTCATTTGCCCTAGAATACATCAGGCTAGTGGTACAAGGGAAGGGATGTATGGGATCTTTTAATAGATTATATGTCTTTCTGATAAGCACACTACCAATTGCCAACAAGCTTGTGGACGCCATTGTTTAGTCACAGAAGAATAATACCAGTTATGCATCTGATTTATGTTTACTTATTGCAACAGAACCAGGTAAGGTCACTATCCAGCAGCCATACTCATATCTATTACACTATTATTGGCAGTAGCATCTTTGTTTGAGAAGTCATACACATTCTGAGCTCTCATAAGGATATGTGTTTGAGTAATAATAGTTAATTAAGGCAATATTATATCATAAATAAGTAAATTAATACCTATTGTAAGCTATGAATTACATGTTTCGTATTTATTTGCGTATTTTTCAGAAAAATAAAACATTTCAGAGGTGTGAATTTTGGACTAGGTTTTGTTTACATTATCATGTACCATAAGTTACCTGATTATTTCGATATAGTACAGCTTGTGTTTTTAGTGTGTTCTTACACTCTATCCATTTGAGTCACTAGTAAGCAGACAAAGTGAGAAGTACAGAAATAAGTGAAATGTTCATCTAGTGTAGGCTCAGTTCTTTGTTTACTTTTGTTTCATCATGTAAACAGTACAGATTTTATTGTTTCTGTTTCTCTGGAGTTCTGAATATTAATTGAGTGGTTTAGGATATTATCCTTGTTTAATTTAGACTAAAGCCAAAATTTGTTTGCCATGAGTGAAAAGTGTATGACTTGACATAGGACTGTTAGTTCTGGGTTGGGGAGCAAGAGTTCTTTCCTGTGGATGCCTGTAGCAACAGGGGAACAGGGGAAATAAACAAGACTACATTGGTTGTGTAGGATTTACTGTAGAGATAGGAAGATAGTGGAACAGAAGGAGAAGATTGCTGCCATTCAGGCAGAACTAGTTAAGGCAAAACAAGATCTGGAAAGATGAAGGTGTGGGGGGGGGGGGGGGGGGGAGGAAGAAGAAGGGTGGGAAGTGACAACAGGCTATAGAAGAAACAGGAATAGGGATTTCCCAGACAGTTGTCAATGTGGAAAACAGGTTTTATCTGTTGTCACCGTTGGAAACTGATGAGCTACAGGTAGATGTAGGAGTAGACAGAACACAGCAAACTTTTAAGAAGTGTTCGAGAAGTAAGAAGTTAGAAAAAGTTGTGAAGAAGAAGAAAGTTTTGTTGTTACGTAGTTCACAAGGCACGGAAGTTGGCCAACTGTTGCAGGATGAACTAGGGTCAGGCTACAAAGTCACAATTTTTTTAAACTGTTGCAAGTCTGGGTCATGCAATAGAAGATGTAGGTTTCCTTTGCAAAGACTTCACAAAGGACCATGGTAATAGTGGATTGCAGACAACAGAATAGACAGGAATCCTAATTATTTAATTGAAGGTGACCTAATAAGTTAGCTTCAGTAACAAGACACACTGGTGTTGGGCTTGTATCTGTTCTGAGGTGCCTTGACTGCCCTCATTTAAACTCTTTTGTTAGGGAAGTTATTTAGAGGTGGAACAGTTGCTGGGATCGGATGGGAGATCTCATATGAAAGTGGCTCTGTTGACTCTATCAGCACGTGGGACTATAATAGGTATGCCCTTCGCCTCAACAGGAAAGGGAAGGGAAAACTGTCTGGGCTAATAGCAAATAATGTAAGGGGGCATTATCACAAGTGATTAAGTGCTATTGGCTACAAGTGACAGAATAGCAATTTTCTGTGGTAGGGAGGTCAGAAACAAAAGATGTTCAGAGACAGGCTAAAATTGACATTCACATTGATAAAACAGGCAGCCAGAAAGCAAATTTTATGCACACAATTCATGCAGACAGCCTCTGTTTTAAACTGGAGATACTCAAAAACTGACAGAAAAATATTGTTCATCCAATTGTGATTGAGCCAGTGCACAAAATCAGTTATCTTTATTGCATCAGAATATTTGAGGACTAAGAGATAAACTTAACGAGATGCTTATTTGTATTGGAGAATTAGAGTTGAGCAAACTAGTTGATATAATCTGCCTTTCTGAACATCATGTGGCCACTGGTGTATATATTTGAATATTGCATGATTTAAGGCAGCTTCTTACTTCTCTAGAGAAAATATGGAGAAAGGAGGAGTTGTCACATTTGTCAGTAACTGTTTTGATTTCAAGAATATTGATAATAATTTTTCCTCGGAGCAGCACTTAGAAGCTTGTGCAACAGAAGTAGTATTTCATAACAAGTCCTTTACAGTAGTAAATATATACAGAGCACCTTCAGTAAACTTTAACCTCTTCATAAAAAATCTGGAAGCTCTGTTGTTCCATCCACAGTAAAAAAAACAAGGGAATAGTATGTAAATGCTCTGCAAATGCCATTGATAATATCATTGCAGACAAATCTAGGAAAAAAGACATGCCACAAAACCAATTTAATGGGCTATCTCATAATGACATGCAGCATCTTGTATTAAATGTTGCAACTTGTCACGATAAAAAAAATCTATAATAAATCAGTCAGAAATTGAGAAGTTTAGAAGACTACTCAAAGACATGAACTGGATAGATGTTTCCAGTAATTCTGACTCAAACAGAAAATACAAAGCATTCATTAATAAACTTACTTCATCTTTTGAAAACTGTTTTGCCCTAAGGTAACTCAGATCAGACAGAAGTCTAAAAATAAACCATGGAATACACAAGAAAAGAAGGTATCATATGGGACAAAAAGGAGACTGTATCTACTATCTAGGAGCATTTCTAATGTTAGCACTGTAATGCATTACAAAGAATAGAGTAAATTATTGAAGCAAGACAACTAAGCAGCTTTATTATGAGGGAAAGATAATTAAAACAGGCAACAAAATAAAAACAATGTGGAATGTAGTGAAGAAACAGACAGGTAGGGCCAAAAATGATTAGAAACAGATAGTTCTAAAAATAACTGAGGCATTGGTAACAAGTGTATATGGTGTTGCAAACCTCTTAAACCAGTACTTTGTATATTTTACTGACAGCTTTGGGTTATCAGGTTCGGTAAACAGTGCAATGGTGTATCTGAGACCAGTCTTTACAAATAACTTCAGTAAAATGGAAATCGCACTCACATCTCCCATAGAAGTAGCATCCATCATAAAATTCTTAAAATCTAAGTATTCTAGTGATTATGGTAATACACCAATGAAGTTAGTCAAAGAATGCTCATGTGAGTTAAATTCTATCTTAAGTTAATTGTGTAATCAGTCTCTTGTCAGTAGAATATTTGTAGACTGGCTAAAATATACTGAAGTTGAGCCTCTTTACAAGAAGGGGGATAAAGAGATACCATATAACTATTAATCAATTTCACTTTTGCTGGATTTTTCAAAAATATTTGAAAAGTTGTGTTCAAGCATTTTCTTAAGCATCTGGCTGCTAATAATACATTGCCCATGTCACATTTTGGGTTTCTTAAGGGTCTGATGCAGATAAAGCTACTTAGACATATTGTGAGAATGTCCTTAATTCGTTAGATAACAAATTAGAGACTATTACATTTTCTGTGACCTGTCAAAAGCCTTTGACTGTATGCATCCACCACCACCTAGAGAGAAGGCCATGGCGTACTCTTGTGACATCATGCAAAACAGGTCAGGGTTGGCATGGTGCTGCACGGGAAGAATTGAGACACACAGCCTACAATCTTTGTCAAACAGTTTTACAGAATCTGTTCCACAAAAAATAATTTATTTCTGAAACACTTGTAGCTCTATGTGCCAGCTTCATGCTGAAGTGCCCATCATTTCAATAATGGTCATAACTATTGTGGTATTTCACATATAGGTATCAGATTCAAGAATGTTGCAAACAAAAATAGGGGTTGCTATGAATTTATGTTTGGTACATATTATACCTTCTTTTGCTGAGTATGAAATACAGCTGATATTTTGAAATTTTTTTTTAAAACTCAGGATCGCCTGTGCACACCCCTATAATATCTCATAAACCATTTGAGATATCAAAATGAGATTTTGGCAAGGGATACCACACAAAGAGGACAGTATGTTCCTTATGGTTAAAATATGGAACTTCAATTTAATTTATAAATTTATAATTTTTTAACCAGTAATGCAATTGCTTAAGACTTATCAGTAGCCAGTGAAAATGTATGAGTGCAGGATGTAAATAATATTGTGATATATGTGGTAATCTACAGTCTTCCTGGTTCAGACGACTATTATTTGCACTCACTTGAAAAATTTTCCCAAAATTACTGTGTATAATATTAAATTCCTCTCCCTTCAGTATCCTAAATAAAATATTGTTTCATTTTGGAAGTTTACATTTGCAAGTTTAGCAAAAGTTAGTACATAAAAGTTAGCATCTAAGCCTATGGATATAAAATTTTTATTGCTCAACAGTTTGCTAATTGTTGGGTTTAATTCCTTCTTAATACACTGTCTGTTTGTGTGTTAGCTGTTTATAGAGCTCCCTCAGGAAAGCTGGGTACATTCCCCAAGCAAACAATCACTTTTAACTCATCTGTCCTCAGAAACAAAAACAATCATGCTTTGTTATTGTAATGTAAATTTTCTTTCCTATAAAAATGCCACAGATTGTGAGCTTGTAATGAGCCAATACAGTTGTTGACTTTCTCACAAGAGATGCAAAGAGCTTTACAAGCCTGATTGTCAATTTTAGATGTCTTCCTAACCATGATGGTCAGCTATTCAAAATGCATGCTGTAAACCCTGCTAACAATGGTATTTTCATCAATAGGGCATATATATATATATATATATATATATATATATATATATATATATATATATATATATATATATATATATATATATATAACAACAGTGAAAATCTGCAAACCTTCAGCAGACATTTGCAGCAGCTGGAATGGGACAATGTATCAAGCTAAAAAAAGTAAATAATAAATTTAACCTGTTTCTATATTAATTTGTTGCGTTATTTGAAGCTGTATTTCCCAAGAGAATTTCATGAAGTGTCAACCAAAATGACTGCAAGAGACAGTGACTCACTAAGGGAATCAAGCTATACCGTAAAACAGAAGGAATGCTGTATATGATATGAAGAATTCTATTAAACTGCAGGACAAGGGGCACTATGATTCATACTGTCGCATCCTAAAGAACTGACCAAAAATTAACTCTGAAATTGACAGCTCATATAATAAAATGAATTTGGAAGATTGTAAAAAGTGAAGAAGGCAAAAGTTCAGAGGACAGTATCAAAGTGTGTCATAATGGCAGTATGGTAGATGAAGGTTATATAGTGGCCAACATCATATTTTTGACAGATACTAATCAAATTGATTGTAAAGTGTGTTTTGAACTTTCTACAAATATCAGTGCAGCACAAAATTAAGTGGATGACTGTAGCCTATTTCACTATGTATGATATTGAAAGAGAAGCACATGAAAAACACAAATGTGAATGATATGGACAATATATGAAAGTACTTAAGTCCTACAGTAAGTTTGTTCTTATAATTCTCTATCACACATTGAATGACTCTCTAATTCAAGGTACTATCCTTAATAGTCTCAAATAAGCAGTTGCCTAGTAGATGATACACCTGCGGCTTCCAACCACTGACCAATTTTATTACTGACAAGTCTTTTTAAAACCTGGAGATGCTTATGTACAATAACACTATGCAACATTTTAATATCTACAATATCTTCAATAAAAGTCAGTTAGGATTCCACAATTTAACAGGCCAGTTCCTCGTCAACTCCTCAAATCCATAAACCGCATTTGACTATAAATCACAAAATACCACTTAGGAAGGCTGAGCATTATGGCTTAAAGGGTAAAGCAGGGATGTAGCTCCAATCACATCTGGATAACAGTAAGAATAAGGTTGTGTTAAATAACTCTGCAGTGGCATCTATCTTTTTTGCTGGACCACAATAAAATTGGGAGTAGAAAAGGGTACAAAGCTTGGTCTCTTACTATTCTTAATCTTCATCTATAATCTTCCATGTTGTACATGCCAAAAAGCACAATTTACCCTGTTTGCAGATGACGCAACTACTATGTAAGTGGGCAGGGTGGTCGACGATGTGGTGGAGGCATGTGTGGCCCTTAAGTGGATCAAGCCATCTGTAGAAATGAAAGCACATAGATATCTCGGTCACACTCGCACAGAAGTGTGAGGCTGTGTGCAATGTTGACGTGTAAGGCACCGTCCGATGGCGGGACCTTGGTATCTGTCAAAAGAATAAGCACTCAGTCGTCGAACGTCACTATAGAAACATCGTTCACTCAGTGCAGTGGCACGCTGCAGGACAAACTGATAGTGCATGTGTCTCCGACATTGGAGGTGAGGGCATGAAACCTGTGTGGGGTGAAACAGGGGATGAGGTCGGGAAACCAGCGAACGATGGCAAACAGTCTTCAGTGGAAGTGGTGTGCGGTGAGGTTGATTGGAGCACATCTTCATTCTCGATCAAGGATGGTCCGTCTGCAGAAACTGACTGCAGTGGTGTTAGATCACCTGAATCAATAAAAGCCGGTTTCAGGCGATTCAGAGAAACTGTCTGTGAGAGGTCTTTTATCATTATATCGGAAGTTATGTCCCCTCACCACAGGACCTTGTAGGGGCCAAGATAAGGAGGTTGAAGAGGCTGCCTAACCACATCATCATGCAGCATGATGTGGCAGCAGTTGGAGAGTGCTGTAGGAATGTAAGCCTCGGGCGGTGAGTGACTGATGGGTGGGTACAAACGTGTTTGTTGAAAATGCGTGTGCATCCGGCTAATGAAAGCATGGAAGGGGGGAAGATCCTCGCTAACCTGAGGAAAAATAAGGTCCCTGGTAGGACTGGATTCTTGCCGAAAACAAATTTGGATATGGTCCCCTGTAGGTCAGGTTTACAGGTCGAGTGTAGACCAAGTAGCGCCCATGGGAGAGCTTCTGACCAGAGGCAATCATGGCATCAAAGGGCCATATTAAGGGTGTGGTGCCATCTCTCCACCAACCCATTACTTTGTGGGTGATCGGCGGTAGTGTTTTTATTTTAATACTGCAGATATTGCAGAGGATGGTGAAAAGGGAGGATTAGAACTGTCGACCCTGATCGGTGGTGATAGTGGCCGGGCACCCAAAATGATCGATCCATGAGCTAATGAAAGCCTTGGCTACCATCTTGGCAGAAATGTTATGGAGAAGGACAGCTTAGACCCAGGAAGACAAACAGTCGATAGTTGATAAGATAAATCTATGGCCCTCTGAAGGAGGAAGAGGCCCGATCAGATCAATATGTATGTGACGGAATCGTCCTGTGGGAATGTCGAACTTGCCCAGAGGTGTGATGGCTGATCTTGTTGCACTGGCAAGTGACACGCCTGAGTGCCCAGGTTTGACAGTTCCGTTTGATATTCTTCTAAACAAAACGTTCTGATGTGAGACATGTGGTGGCTTGAATGCCTGGGTGAGCTAGGTTATGCAGGGCATTGAAAACCTGTTGGCGCAGCCCGGGTGGGAGCAAAGGGCATAGGGTGCTGGTAGAAGAATCACACCACACCTCATCAGAAATGCCAGGAAATTTAGCTTTTGCGAAAACAAGTGATATTTGTGGGTCTCGTAGGAGACCCAGAGAATCTTCCTCAGAAGCTTGGAGGGAGGCCAGATCGGAAAGACCAACGATGCAGGAAATAGCAATGATCCCCAAGAAGAAATCCACAGTGATTTGATGTAATGAACTTCTGTTATGAAATGAGAAACCTGGTCAAACTGGTGGTAACGTTGTGGCGGTGGGTTGCAGAATGCTTCTGCCAGTGGTTTGTGATCAGTGAGGACAAAAAACGAACCTCCCTCGACGTTGGGTTGGAAATATTTAATTGCCTCATAAACAGCAAGGAGCTCTCTATTGAATGCAGAATATTTTCTCTGAGACATTGCTAGTTTTTTGGAGAAGAAATGAAGGAAAGAAACCTTGTCACCCTTGCATTGTTCCATCACTGCCCCACTGAATAAATTATCCGAGGGGTTGGGGTGGGCGAGTGTCACTGCATGAGATAAAGAAGTCTTCAGAGCCTTGAAGGCCTCCAGCATTGGAGCAGTCCAAGGGATGGGTTTTATACCAGAAGTTTGCTTGCCTGATAATGTGTCCATCAGGGGTTCCTGAACAGCAGCAGCGGAAGGCAGATGGCGATGATAGTAATTGATGGTGTCGAGGAAACGGCGTATATCTTTGTAAGTAGCCAGTGGTGGCAGAGACGTGAAAGCCGGGAGACAAGATTTGGGAGTTTTTATTCCATCAGCGGAGACAGTGCAACGTAAGAATTAGACTGATGCCTGGTGCAACTGAAACTTGTCTTTGTTGGAATTCAAGATCTGGGGGACCGTAGATAGATGATTTTCATGTTCCTCCACTGAGCTGCTGAAAACAAGAATGTCATCCAGGTAAGCAAAGCAAAACTCGAACTGTTGCAGGATAGAGTCAATGAAACATTGCCACATTTGTGCCACATTCTTTAGGCCAAACGGCATGAAGTGATATTGGAATAAACCGAGCAGTGTGATAATAGCCATCTTAGGAATGTGATGGTAGGCATGTTTACAGTCAATAACACTGAAAATTGTGGCACCCGATAACATATGAGTGAAGTCATTGGTGTTTGGCACTGGGTAATTGTCCATGATGGTACGAGTGTTTAAGTGTCTGTAATCACTGCACATTTGAAAAGATCCATTGTGTTTGGGGATGAGGTGGATTGGTGAAGACTAGTTGCTGTCTGAAGGTTGCAGAATACCTGCTGCCAAAAGTTCATTAATCTGCTGCTGGGCCACGTGCAACTTGATAGGGTTGAGGCGTCGGACCTTATGCCTAATAGGAGGGCTGTTAATTGTAACTATCCCGTGTGTCATTCCATCAGTGATGGAAGAAACTGATAACTTCTCATGAGATTGGTTAATGCCCTGGCACCAAGTCTTTGGACAAGTAGAGCGTGACAAGGTGTAGTTGTTAGCGTGAGTGGGGAAAGATAGCACGAAAGTCACATGTCTCTTAATGGAGCATGGCATGTGCTTGTGTGGAGGGGGTGGGTGCGTGTGCAGTGCCGAGTGACTGTCTGCTGTCAACCTTGCACTGGAAAACCGGTGCGGGCGAGAGCAGCACCGGCGTTGTGCATGGGGCCAAAATGGCTGGCTGCTGGGTAATGTGGCTGGTGAGTGAGAGAGGGGCAATGTTTATCAACAGGCGCGGTAGCTGTCCGAGAGGTTGGCGGGGTTACAACGCGCCTGTGACGGTCATTAGTAGTTTGAAACACACAGCACTGGATGTGGTGAGCATGATGGTGGGTTGGAACGACACACGCAAGTAAAGTTTGTGGACAAACCTGGTGAGAGTTCAAGCTAGGCTCGGCCGGGCAATCTTGTTTAGGTGGCGGCACCATGGACTGCAGTTGCAGAAGTGAGGTACGAGCTGCGACGAGCTCGCTGGAAGTGGATGCGATGCATTGTTTCAGCTTTTCGTTGTTCTGGCGGAGTTGCATCACCGAGTCGTATTCTGACAGAAGGTCAGTAATGTAGGTCACAATGTTGCCCACGAGGGCAGAGCACTTGCGTATATTGTATGTTGTGGTGGACATAGGTGCAGGTGCATGGTATGTGGGTGTTTGTAGGGTGGTGGAGCACTGAACCCTGTACCATGTTCGGAGATAGTTTGTAATGAGACAAAAAATCCATACCCAGGATTGGTTCATCGATGTTGGCAATGTAGAATGTCCACGGAAAATGTAGAGAAGGATATGGGGTCACCGTAACCCTTACTGAGCCTGAGGTAGGTAACGTCAATGTGTTGACAGCTTGTAGAAGTGACTTAGTCAGTGAAGAAGTGGGTGGAGCCATCGAAGTAGATATGAACCATAATTCAGCACCAGTGTTGACCAGAAAAGCTAGACCTGATGCAATGTCAGTCACATAGAGATAGATGACTACTCAGCTGGACGGATGAGTGAACGGAGTGTAAGGTAAGAGGACGCCTGTTAGGTTCCCCGCAGGACTTGGCAATGCTTAGTTCCTGTGGTCCGCATGTGGGTGTTGGCATGGCAACCTGCACTTCTTGGCATCATTGCCAAACACTTTGTGGTACCAGCAGAAAGGGTGAGCTGGGTGAGGAGGAGCTGGAGACTGTGACAGAGGGGACGGCTTGTCCTCGTTGATTTATTCTGATGAATAGACCGGTACATAAGATGCATGGGCGATCCTGGAGTGCTTGGACAGTGGACAGAGTGAGCCGATGCTGCCAGGAGAAGCAGACATGGTGATGGCGGAGTGAGCCCTGCCTCTGCCGGCCGAAAGTTGGTATGCGGAGGCAGCTGTGCTGACAAATGGTGTGGAATGAACTGGCTGATGTTGCCGCAGCAATGAATACAACTGGTCAGCAATGCATAGGAGGGAGCCGGTGGACTCAAATGAATGTGGTAACAGGTGGATCTGTAGATCGGTAGGTAGTTTGGCAAACCAACACACCCCGTAGCATGGCATCAGGCATGATATGCTCGTTCATGAGCAATTGAAGGTGGCGCTAGAGTTGTTAGGGGGTGTGTTCCCCCAGGTGCTTCTCATAGAGAATCTTGATTATTAATTCTTGTGGCAAGCAGGCTAGTCATTTCATTAAAGTCTTCTTTGGAAACTCGTATTTTGCTGCAGGCAGCAGCGAAAGGAGCAGGTCATAAATCAAATCACAGTGGTCATGTAGGTGTGCGATGATGCAGAGAAACCTTGAGTTGTCATCAGACACATGATGTAACTCGAACAGATGCTCAACGAGCGCAAACCACGATGCCGGGTTGTCCTCATATAAGGATAGTAGCTTTGGTAGGTGGATAGGAGGGCGTGACAAAGACAGCTTCGATGTATCCTGGGGTAGCGGCTGAACTGAGGTTAAGTCATAGGCCGGCATGGTAGGCCTGGATTTAAACCAGGCGAGCGAATCTGTAGTAGTGGCAGGTGGCATAGTTGACTGTGTGTCACAAAAACACGGTGCGGGAGGCACGGATAGTATCATGGAAACAGACGGATGGACGGCACATGAGGGGGGTCCATAAACTGGACCATGAGTGACAAGTGCTGGATGGAAATGACCCAGTCCTGGAACAGGGCGAGAGACTGGCCTGGCAGACACAGGCGGTGCTGTGGGTGCGAGAGGGTGGCTGAGCTACTGGAAACGGGGACCCCCACAAGTGGGGGCGGGGCAAGGGGGGTTGAGAACACCATGCACGTGGAACCTATCTGATGCATAACAAGCCTGTAGTGCATGTGAAGGGCCACTGAGGTGACGTAAGGGGGCCATGTTATGTGAAACACTGAATTATGCGTGTAAATTAGACACAACTGGAACACCACATGTGCAGAACGGATGTGGTGTGGTTTGTAGTAATGGTGGCGTTGCAAACAGCCCAACATTAACTGATGTAGCATGCTGGTGGATGGCCAAACACGTGTTCAGAAGGAGATCACTTTGTTCTTGAAACTCTCGATTTGAAGCGAAAATTCGAAATATTGTTCAGTTCACATTTCGCTGTTGGATGAGCATAATCCAGAGACTCGAAGCCTGAGTCCATTTTTCGCTTTGATGGTGTAGTTGTTGACAGTTGAAACTTAATGAGGTTAGCACACAGTGTTGTCTGAGAATGCGAATCACTGTGCATAAATGAAGAAACAACAAAACTTGGTGAGCGGAGTTGTGCTTCCACATCTTCAAACAAGGCATTGTTTGGCGTGGTCATTGCATAGGGCATATAACCTGTTGCATAAACACTGGCGTGGAAGATGCGAAACATGAAGAAACTGTGGGATCACCACTATGGGAATGGGGTCGGTAATCGGGATGAACAATACTTACTTCCCATATATGTCGTAGCTCATGTATATTTACACTTGACACTGTGTTCATACAGAATGAAGTATAACTAAGAACTGACTAAAGTAAAGTTAAGATGGAGGCTTGACGGAGCACTTAGAGTTCACAGATATTAAGTTCCATGGTCGATATGAACTATTGACACCACAATGTACTTCCTGAAAAACTGTTACAAAATCCAGGGCACAACCTGGTTCCATTATGAAACTACAATTATCACAATTTCCATCTTAAAAGGCAGCAAGCCTTTTCTACATTCAGTGGAATTACAAAGAATGACTGATTTATTGTATGCATAGATATTTTGTATTTCATGAAAAATGAGACAGTTGCAAAACGTGTCAGAAGCATATAACAGGTTACATTACCAGTGTTACTGTATATCAAATTTATTAATTGTGACTAAAGATGAATTGTGTTACTGGAAAATGTAGTAATTCATACAGAGTAATAGAGCAACAAACATTTGTTGGAAGGTATGCACCATGATATAAAGGTGTCACTGGGATGGAGCACTACCGAAAGTCATTCAACAAAGTGAAAATGTAGCTAGTCATTAGAAACTAATAAGTAATGGCAGTACTGGGTATGATGACATATCAGAGCAACCTCACATTACAGTGGAATACCTGATCTACAACTGAAACAACTCTTTTATATCATTATTGCACAGGTATGCAACATTTGTTGAAAACCTTGCCATAAGCTAGAAGCAGTCCAGTTTCCTTGCAATGAACTTATTTGTGAACAAAATAAATCAGAGGAACTAATTCTGGGATTAACTAAAGATGTACAACATAAATCAAAACTGTAACGATTTTACATTGATTCCAAATTAAGCTGAATGGTGTATGATGTAACATCGAAAACATTTAAATGAAAAGCAGTATCTTAACACTCCTTAATGTTTGCCAGAATACTCTCCATGTAAATGTGTGGGAAGAACTTTACCCTAATTACTATATAAACACCACCTTAAGAAAATAAATTTTAGCACTCTTTCACTTTATTCCTGCTGTATAAAACTTAAAATAAACTGTTTCATTTAACCTGAGAGTATGGAACAACTAATCTGTATTTTAATGCTGTGAAGGGACTGATCTAAAGTGATAGTTTGTAAAACCTGGTTCTACAGTAACTGGCAAAATCTACTTTCACTTTGCATTCTAATAAAAGAGTTCCTCTTAAAACCAAGAGAGTCATGAACTTTACAGATCGAGAACAAACTTTTCACTCAGTGCCAAAGTGTGTGCTGTTATGAAAATTTCTAGCAGATTAAACCCATGTGTCTTCCAAGTCTGGCATACAGCCTATTGCTGCCAAGGGATTTTATGACTAAAGTTAAAAAAAAAAATTGTGACAAATTAAGGGTCACAGTCTGGATGAGATGCATGTGAAAAGTGTTTTATTCATCTCATCATGTACATATTTTCACAACATATGTCTGATATACAGCAGACACGTCAGGATAAAATATGCCTCTTTAAAATTTTGTCACTCTTCATGGAGAATTTACTTACTTAAAATTTGTGTAACTTATGGTATTTACATCTGCTATAACTATCATAAATTTTTGTTCCATTTCAGGGATCCAGCTTCATCCTTCATGAAATCTTACACAGAGTAGTAGCATCGTTTATTTAGAAAATCATGTAACTTTCTTTTTAAAATATTCATATTCATTATGTCACACCCATTTATTGTGTTGTGAATTTTCATGGCTATATACTGAGGAGTCTGAGCATGCAGTTTTAAGTAATGAAAGGTGAGCATAAAGTTTTCTTTATGTCTTGTGACATATGAGTGTTCAAAATGATTTTTTTTAATAGATCAGTTCTGCTGCGTAGGAGAAGAACCACCTCAAAGACGTATAAAGAGGGGCAGTGGTCGACATGATACCCTCGGCCATGCAGAGCACATGTTATGAATGATTCTTTCTTGCAACTTTAAAATTTGAATAATGTTTCCAGAGTTTCCCCAAAAAATTATGCCATATTGAATAAATGGTGCAAATTAGCTATAATATGCTATTTTCCTCATGATCTTATCAGTGGCACAGGCTAAAACTTCTATTGCAAATGCAAGGCTGTTTAATTTATTTACTAGGTATTCTATATGAGAATTCCAACTCAAAGTTCTGTCTATTTTTATTCCCAGGAACCTGACTGAGTCAATTTCTTCCATTTTTGAGAGTGATACAGTTTTCTTCAGTTTTGGACTGTTTGGTTTTAAAACTCATCATGGAGGGTTTTAAAATGTTTAGCCTTAATCCATTTACACTGAGCTATGTTTCCAGGTTACTTAATGTGTTCATGACACACTGTGATATATTGCCAGAATTTTCATTTTAAATTAGGGCAGAAGTATCATCTGCAAACAAAGTTAAATGAGTATTTATATTGAGAGGCAAATCATTTACATGTAACAAGAATAAAATGGGTCCAAGGACTGAGCTTGGGGATCACTTTGTTACACAATTTTCCATTCTGAGAAATAATCTGCTCCATTTAATGTGATTACTACCCTTCGTTTCCTCTCCAAGAGATACGATTCAAACCATTTCAAAACAATAGCTCTTATTCCATATCTGTTGAGTTCAAAAAGTGTCAGGGCAAGGTTTATAGAGTTGAATGCTTTTGTAAAATCACAGAATATTCCTGCAATCTTAGCTTTCCTATGCAGAGATGAAGTAATTTTTCAATAAACTCATATATTGCATCTACTGTGTTTTTATATTGTTGGAAGCCAAATTGGTTTTTTGATATGATATCATTCTGTGTGATGAAGCTTTGTACCTGTAAAGCAGCAATTTTTTCGTATACTTTTGATATGATGGGGATTGTAGAGATGGAGCAATAATTTCCCATATCTTCTTTTGAACCTTTTTTAAACAATAGTTTTACTTCTGCATATTTCAAGAGATCAGTGAAGTAACCTTCTTCAAGGGATTTGTTTATTATGAGAGAGAGAGAGAGGATGAGCTATTATGTTGTAAAATTTTTTAATTGTTTTTTTGGGTATCCCATCCCAGCCAGCAAAGTTTTTGTCTTTTAAGGAGAGTGTGGCATTTTCAACAAATTATGCTGTGACTGTGTTGACATTCACTGGTATTGTCTTTTAACCCAAATCTATTTACTTTCTGCTCATAATTTGCTATGTCTAAATCAGATTTTGCTGCATTTATGAAGTACTCATCGAAGCACTCATATATTTGAGCTGGATTTTTTTCCCTAAAGGTTGATTTTTGAAATGTCTTGTTTGTGATGTCAGACACCTAATTCAGACTTAACTACAGACCATGCTGCCCTTGTTTTATTTTTCTGCCCTAGAATGAATTTGTTTATTTGCCATTTGTTCTGAAGCTTTCACAACTTTGTAAAACTAGTTTTATAGTTTCTAACATATTTTACAAAATAAGGATCTTTGTTGTACTTCAGCTGATTGAGTAGCTTCCTTTTCCTCTCACTGGATATTTTTATTCCTGGTGTGATGCATCTTATCTTACTTGATGTTTTGTTGCAATATGATCTTGGTGGGAAAGTATCATTAAATACTTCAAGAAAACTGTTTAAGAATGTACTAAATTTTTCATTTGGTCAATGCATGTTGCTGAGTGAATATTTTCTCTGGTGAACTCTGAAAAATTTAGTTTAAAACCAGACTTTTTAATTGAATCAATAAATTTTGTTGGTTCTTTATTGTCATTTTTTTCTTCTTTTATTTCTTTAGTTTCGGTGGCAGGAGGAACAAGACTTTTGGTCAGGTGAATAGAGGGCTATAAATATAAAATCAAATAGAGGTAATGCTGGAGTAGATGTAATCATGAATAAAAAATAGGAATGTGGGTAATCTACTACATACAGCATAGTGAACGCATTACTGTGGCCAAGATAGATAGGAAGCCCATGCCTACCACAGTAGTACAAGTTTATATAACAACTAGCTCTGCAGATGACGAAGAGATTGATGAAATATATGATGAGATAAAAGAAATTATTCAGATAGTGAAGAGAGATGAAAATTTAATAGTCATGGGTGACTGGAAATCGACAGTAAGAAAAGGAAGAGAAGGAAACATAGTAGGTGAATATGGAATAGGAGGAAGAAATGAAAAAGGAAGCCGTCTGGTAGAATTTTAAACAGAGCATAACTTAATCATAGCTAACACTTGGTTCAAGAAACACGAAAGAAGGTTGTATACATGGAAGAAGCCCAGAGATTCTGGAAGATATCAGATAGATTATATAATGGTAAGACAGAGATTCAGGAACCAGGTTTTATAATGTAAGACATTTCCAGGGGCAGATGTGGACTCTGACCATAATCTGTTGGTTATGAACTGTAGATTAAAACTGAAGAAACTGCAAAAAGGTGGGAATTTGAGGAGATGGGACCTGCATAAACTGAAAGAACCAAACATTGTAGAGAGCTTCAGGGAGAGCATTAGGGAACAATTGACAAGAATGGGGGAAAGAAATACAGTAGAAGAAAAATGGGTAGCTTTGAGAGAAGAAATTGTGGAGGTAGCAGAGGATCAAGTAGGTAAAAAGACGAGGGCTAATGGAAATCCTTGGGTAACAGAAGAGATATTGAATTTAATTCATGAAAGGAGAAAATACAAAAATGCAGTAAATGTAGCAGGCAAAAAAGAATACAAACGCCTCAAAAATGAGATCAACAGGAAGTACAAAATGGCTAAGCAGGGATGGCTAGAGGACAAATGTACGGATGTAAAAGCGCATATCACTAGGGGTAAGATAAATACTGCCCACAGGAAAATTAAAGAGATCTTTGGAGAAAAGAGAACGACTTGCATGAATATCAAGAGCTCAGATGGAAATCCGTTAATAAGCAAAGAAGGGAAAGCAGAAAGGTGGAAGGAGCATATAGAGGGTCTATAGAAGGGTGATGTTCTTGACAACAATATTATAGAAATGGAAGAGAATGTAGATGAGGATGAAATCAGAGATATGATAATGCGTGAAGAGTTTGACAGAGCACTGAAAGACCTAAGTCGAATCGAGGCCCCAGGAGTAGACAACATCCCATTGGAACTAATTACAGCCTTGGGAGAGCCAGACCTAACAAAACTCTACCATCTAGTGAGCAAGATGTATGAGACAGACGAAATACCCTCAGACTTCAAGAAGAATATAATAATTCCAATCCCAAAGAAATCAGGTGTTCACAGATGTGAAAATTACTGAACTATCAGTTTAATAAGCCATGGCTGCAAAATACGAACACAAATTCTTTACAGATGAATGGAAAAACTGGTAGAAGCCGACCTTGGAGAAGCTCAGTTTGGATTCCGAAGAAATGTTGGGACACGTGAGGCAATACTGACCCTACAACTTATCTTAGAAGAAAGATTAAGTATAGGGAAACCTACATTTCTAGCATTTGTAGGCTTAGAGAAAGCTTTTGGCAACATTGACTGGAATACTCTCTTTCAAATTCTGAAGGTGGCAGGGGTCAAATATGGGAGTGAAAGGCTATTTACAATTTGTACACAAACCAGATGGCAGTTATAAGAGTCGAGGGGCATGAAAGGGAAGCAATGGCTGGGAAGGGAGTGAGAGATTGTTGTAGCCTATTCCCAATATTATTCAATCTGTATATTGAGCAAGCAGTAAAGGAAACAAAAGAAAAATTTGGAGTAGGAATTAAAATCCATGGAGAAGAAATAAAAACTTTGAGGTTCGCCTCTGACATTGTAATTCTGTCAGAGACAGAAAGGGATCTGGAAGAGCAGCTGAACGAAGTGGACAGTGTCTTGAAAGGAGGATATAAGACGAACATCAACAGAAGCATAATGAGAACAATGAAATGTAGTCAAATTAAATTGGGTGATGAGGCAGGAATTAGATTAGGAAACGAGAGGCTTAAAGTAGTAAATGAGTTTTGCTATTTGGGGAGCAAAATAACTGATGATGGTCGAAGTAGAGAGGATATAAAATGTAGACTGGCCATGGCAAGGAAAGCGTTTCTGAAGAAGAGAAATTTGTTAATATCGAGTACAGATTTAAGTGTCAAGAAGTCGTTTCTGAAAGTATTTATGTGGAGTGTAGCCATGTATGGAAGTGAAACATGGACGATAAATAGTTTGGACAAGAAGAGAATAGAAGCTTTCAAAATGTGGTGCTACAGAAGAATGCTGAAGATTAGATGGGTAGATCACATAACTAATGAGGAGGTATTGAACAGAATTGGAGAGAAGAGAAATCTGTGGCACAACTTGACTAGAAGAAGGGACCGGTTGGTAGGGCATATTCTGAGGCATCAAGGGATCACCAATTTAGTATTGGAGGGCAGTGTGGAGGGTAAAAATCATAGAGGGAGACCAAGAGATGAATTCACTAAACAGATTCAGAAGGATGTAGGTTGCAGTAGGTACTGGGAGATGAAGCAGATTGCACAGGATGGAGTAGTGTGGAGAGCTGCATCAAACCAGTCTCTGGACTGAAGACCACAACAACAACAACAACAACAACAACATTCTGAGAGAAGAATTTGTAACTCATCGAATTTGTAGCTTAGGCTGCTGGAAGATTTAGAATTAAAGCCAGCTTTATTCCAGGCATCAAATAAGAATTTTTGTTTGTTTTAATGGTATTAAGCATACATTTTTATAGACACTCTTCAGCTGTTTTCTTTTCAGCTAACAGCCATTTTTCTTTTACATCCCCTCCAGTAAATATTAATTTCCCATAGTTTTAATGATTTTGCAAACATTCATAAAAGTTTTGCAGAAGGTAACCAATCCTAGTCTGTTTAGATGCAGTCCATCCTTGGCTAGACATTCCTTGCTCAAAACAGTATTTGAGTTTATAAATATAGCACATAGTCTGTCACAACACTCACTGATTCTGCAATTGATTCGACTGATATAACTGTCACTCACTGAGTGCCTGTTTATGCTTCCATTGATCACTATCCTGGAAATGGGATAAATTTTTCTGGCTGTTTGGATGATATTTTTTAATTCATTAATAGTATCCTCTTTGCTGTATCCTCGGAGGAATTTGCCCCAAAATGGGTAAAATTGCTAGGAAATTTTTGTTCGCATCTTTTTCAATGTTTTCTCTTGAATTTTTAATGATTTAAAAGAGTTACTGAGCGGATGGAATCTAATTCCTGGGTAGACTTCAACTTCACAAGTTGGCACTACGACATTCTTCAACATGAAATCGCCAATTATGAGAAATTCATTTTCAGCTGCACTTTTATTACTATGACATCTTTTGTTCTCGATCTTTTCACTTGTCCATTTATATGTAGTATTTATGCCTACTGTCTGCACTTTGTTTTAATTCAAGTGACCTGGAGTGCTTGTCCTGCAGGGAGGTCATATTTGTATCCCTCGGCAAATGGCGTAGTTATTTGTTTGCGTCAATCATTTTCTGGGATTTGTTTGAGTCACAGTTTTCTTCATGAATATGATCCACATATTCATTTCTACGTCTCAATACTTCTGATTGTCATTTTATTGCTTCACAGGGTGCCTCATTTCTGTTTTTTTAAACACGGCTTTTATCACTCCTCATTTGCAGAAATTCATTGTTTCTGGCAATAGAGTCCCCACAGTCCCATTTTTTTTTGCTGCATAAGTTCGCTGTTTTCATTTTGTAACACTAACAAGTCGTCCTTGAGGGATTCATTTTCTTTCTGCAGCATTTGAATAACAGTTTCTTTTGCAGTCACTTCACTTTGGAGATCAACCTTTTCTTCACTTAAACAGGTCCATAAACAATCCTGGCATCACCACAAGAAATCATCATTTATGAATTATAGGTTCACTTTTGCACACTTTTCATGTAGCCAGAAGTGACACTTAACACACAGAATACCTTTTACAACATGTTTTCTACATTCCTTTCACACTGCACTGCTTAATGGTTTCTTTTTTGATAGTGCACTGCTTAATGGTTTCTTTTTTGATAGAGCTGCACTATTACACTGACCTATTGGCACCATCTTTCCTTTGGGAATGGAGACCAACTAATGTATCTGATATTAACCTATTCCAAACTGTCAGTGGAATAAGCAACTACTAGAGTGTAACTGTGTCTCAGTAAAATAATGCAGAGAAAGCAATAACTAATTGTTACACATGTACAACAATACTGACAGCTTGTATCAAAATTTAGATGGACAGCTGTTGTGAGAAGTAACCACATTCGGAATCACCCTGGTGTTATTCTGATTCAGAAAAATGGGAGCAATCCATTTTTTGGATTTCCCTAAATACCAGCACTATTGTAATATGCTATGTAAGTTTTATTAGCGTGCATGCCAAATTAATAACGTCTAATTACATTCATAGTTATAATGAACTACATGAGGTTCACAACAAAATTACTTTAACAGATTTCTTCTTATTGGCCAGCAGAGGCTCAACAAATTCAAAGGAAGAAATAAATATTTCTGCGCAGAATAGCTAGAAGACATAAAGACTTTACTAGGAAAAACTGGCACAGTATCAACCTTAGGCCAATATCAAGTGCACAGATGAATGTGTGCACAATCTGATAACATTTGGCAGAGATGAGGTCAAAACTAGCCAGTAGTGCTAGACAAAGCATTTATTTCAGCTGAATAGTGTGCATGGAAACTTTTATGACTTTGTGACATTTGAAAGTATTGGAAACTATCCAAAAACTACAGCCTATGTGGACCAAGTGACTATTAGTGTGAATTCAGTTGAAGGTACTACACCAATATGAACATAGAAATTTCCTGCAACATCTGATAAATGTCCTAGCATGTAAACTGTACGAAAATTAAAATGTGCTAAGCTTCCATTTCTTAAAAGAAGCATTAAAGGTGTCATTCTTTTTCTTAATGTAGTTGTTTAATAATGCATTGGTGGATGCTTTGACTAACAAATTCAGTATTTTGTCTGCTGAATGACCGTTGTTGCAAACCAAGCCTGTTAAGAAGAAACTTTTCTCCTGAACAGCATTTACAGTTACATTTTGACCATTGAATGACAAAAATTTCTTTTCATTAGGGGCAGAATTAATTTCTGTACAGTAATGTAATTGTAAATAACAACATTCACAACATCAGGTTGAGGGAAAAATATACCACCCTGGCCACATTTTTAATTAAACTAAGATGTTGGTCACTATGCAGGCACATTTTTTTGTCTAAGAGAAGGTATTTCCTGCACACCTCGCACTGCTGTTTCTTCAGTACACTGCTAAATATGTTAAGAATGGAAGATGTGATTCTGCCTGTCTGAAATCTTCCTCCAAATACGTAATGTCAACCATAAACTCAGAGTCTGTTTGTATAGTCTCTTTTGTGTCATCATTACAATTAAAGGCGAATGCTTCAGCGACGGGCAGTTTACCAAAAGTACTTGAAATCAACATGAGTGGTAACAAGTTCTGCATCCTCATCTTGGCATCATCCTCAAAAATATATCTCATAGATATGAGATACTGAGAGCCAGCCATTGATCAGTAGCTGCTAAACGTTGCTTGCAGAGAATCAGTTTGAATTTTTCCAGGCAAAAAATAAGTTAAACCAAGCTCTTTAGTTCAGTACCTTGCCATCTCAATCAAACCATAGGTTTTGTGTGTCAGAGCTATATGGGTTTCCTTTGAAAGGGTATTATTTTTCAGGCCTAAGTCCTTCCACCTATTGAACCACACAAGAGACTTTTCCAGAAAAACTAATTTTTCATCATTATTGCTTAAAGACAGAGGGCACTGGAAATGATCATCTAGTTGAACACCTTTATGAACCATCTTAACATTTACAATTTTCCACCATGTTGGTATAATTTTAATAAATTCTGCAGTTGGCTGGTAATGTAATAAGTTTTTCTTTCCCCCTATATTTGAAATGGCTTCAGCTGTATATTCATTGAATGCCTAGAAAATGAGGCTCACACTCTGTTTCTCAAGTAAAGATAGATAAAGAAAATTCAAAGTAAGACCATAGGAGTTCTTAAGTAGACCATTACATTCAATCTTATGAAGCTGCCTCAGTGCTTCAAAAGATGCCATTAACACCTGACAATCATTACTGCTTCCATGAAATTGTGGATATTTGAGCAAAACTTGAGAGTCTATTTATTTATTTATTTTATCCATCTTTCAGAATTAACATGCAATCCATGTCAGCAGAAGAATTACAGCTATTTAGACATTATGTTTTACATAACAAAATATTACATGGTAAAAATATAGCAGTGTTGTACCCTATTAGTTTATAACTGCCTCTACACCCATATCTATACATAACATTAAGCCTTAATTTATCTATAAATTAGGTCATCTATACAACTATTCTGAAATTCTTCTATACTATAGAAAGTATTTTCCTTCATCCACACTTTGGTTTTAGTTTTGAAAATATTGAGTGAAACCAGTTGAGTCTGTAATGGTGAAGCGTGGAATAATTTTATGCCCATGTATTCATAGCTAGATTGGGTTTTCTTACGCCTGGTTGTGGGCAAATCAATCATATTTGTTTGTTGAGTATTATGTTGATGAAGAAGTTTCCTTATAGTGTAGTGGTTTATGTTTTCTTTTATGTTTAATAGGCAACAATGTAAAGCGATGGGACTGTGAGAATTTTTAAGTCTTTTTGAGTAACACAGTTTTTATGTATACACTTAAGTATGTGGACAGAATCAATTTTAAAAAATAGTGGCTGAGTTGGATCAGCTGGATGAGGGTAAGCTATATGGAGTTTTGGAGGTGAACTGAAAAGGGCCACAGATAAGTTCTCGGAACAGAACAGAAAAAAAAAAGTTCTTACATCATCAAAACATTTTTTATTTTTCAGTGTAGTCTCCTTGTAGATTAATGCACTTGGTCCAACAGTGTTCCAGTGCCTTGATCTCATCTTGAAAATGAGTTTCCTACAGGCCTGGAAAATAGTTGTTAACTCCAACTATCAATTCTTCATTTGAAGAGAATCTTCATTCATCAAGCAAAATTTTCAGTTTTGTGAAGAGATGAGAATGTGATGGAGCCGTATCAGATGAATAAGGCAGGTGTGGTAACAATTCATACCTTAATTCAAGTAATTTTGCCATGGCAATGGCACATGTGTGCAGGCACATGCTGTCTTGGTGGTAGATGATTTTCTTCCTTGGTGAACCAGGCCTTTTTTTAGTATCTTTTGTTACAATTTGTCAAGGAGGTTGGCATAGTATTCTCCAGTAATTGTTTGCCCAGTGCTGATCCCCTTTGCATCCCAGAATGCTGTGCCATGACTTTTTCTGCCAAAGGAATTGTCTTTGGTTTCTTTGGTGGCAGAGAATCAGCATATTTCCACTGCTTTTACTGTTGTTTTGTCTCTGAGGTATAGCAGTGCATCCAAGTTCCATCTGTGGTTTGTTTCTCCTAAGATGGGCCAAACATTGTTCCGATATGTCCATTCTCATGTGTTTTTGATCCAGCATCCAGAGCCATGGCAAACATCTAGCTGATAGACAAGTAGAGAAGGGGGAAAGGACAACTGGGTGGGTTGGCAGGATAGGAGGTTGCATTGTGCTGGAGTGGCAGCAGGGAATTGGATAGGCTGGTGAAGGACAGGGACTAGCAAAGGTTGGGGTCTGTATCATTATGGGAATGTAGGATATGTTGCAGGGAGAGTTCCCACCTGTGCGATCCGGAAAAGCTTCTTCAGTTAACATGTGATATACCCTTTCAGATGACATCTGGCAAGTGTGAGCAATTTCACACACTTTCAATCAGTGGTCCTCCATGACCATTTTGTGCCCGTTTGCAATGATTTCTGGAGTAGACACACATCTTGGCTGCCCACTGGGCAGATCATCATCTAAGCTCTCCTGACCAACTCTTAAATTCATTTGTCCACATGGAAACAGTTGAATATGAAAGAGCAGAGCCCCCCAGTGTATTCTGGGAATCAGCATGAATGTCCTTTGCATTCATACCCTTCTTTACAAAGTACTTAATCTCTGCTCGAATCTCAATTTTTTCCATCTTCGCAACTCACCATGCAGGAGCAACAACAGAGCCAAATCACCACCACAGTTCTCTTCCAAGAGTACTGAATGGCACATATTTACAGGCAAAAGGGCAATGAATATCACATGAACAACTCGCTAGCGCTGACTCTTGTGGTGATTCCAGGTACTTTCCAAACCACCCTCATAACGTTATTGTCACTCACTACGCAGACAACTTTTGAACCATGTCATGGAGGCCACATAATATTTTCTTCACATACAAAAACAACTGTTCAGCTACAAGGCTTCTCACTGGAAGGACATGCACTACTTCCTTAAAAGAAGACTACAATGATTATATCATAAAGACAAATGTTGTAGTAGCAGCCTTGTCACTATTAAATGCTGCCCCCACAGTGTTTCCTCCCTTGTAATCAAAATAATGTTTAATATGAATTTCATCCATCATTAAAGAAATAGTAAAATCACTTTCCTGCAACAGTTTAAATCTTTCCTTAATATACGGGATCATAGCACCTACATTTTGTTCATTATGACCATTACTACATGAGGAAAATATTCTCTGTAAAGTCCTCGATGAGGAAGAATAAGACTGCCAAAAGACCTGAAAAATTTGTAGGGAGGGGAGATAGAATGCAGGATACAACAAAATACAGAAAAGTGAGGATTAAACCTATAGGTTTTCTCACTGCTACGTAGCAACTTAAATTGCTCAATTAAGAATTAAATTTGTGTCTGTTTTCCTTCATCTGCAGAAGCACACATATCATTTAAAATGTCCTGTATAACAAGGCACTGGCTTTTTAATGAATTTTTTTTGCACTGGCTAATTCTTTCACTTTGTCTGTTACTGTAAACAAATCTTCGATGTTCCAAAATCTGTCTGATATTTTGCTACTGTCTGTCTTTCTAATTTCAGTGTTAATTTGATAGGTGGACAACTGCAACTCATTTGTCATTACAATGGATATAGACACAGATGGAGCAGGTAATACTGTAAGCAATAGAAATATGACACAGTCATTTCTCCTAACAATAGTCCACTCTCTGGGAATGGTTTCTCTTTCTAAGCACAGCAGAAATGCTTCACATCAGAAAATAACTTCCACGGATCATACTCTGTTTTGGTTTTTAAACTATCAGTAATTGCTTTTAGGGGATGTTAATTGTCTAATCTAGCTTGCCTTTCCTCTGCACTTTCTCGAGAGCTGGTGTATGGAGCAGACAAATAGCTTGGGCAACCTGGTAATAGTAATGGAACAGCACCCTCTCTAAGTCTTAGTCTTTCACTTCGTCATAACATTCTGTTTGCTGGCAGATGTCAGATTTGGTGAACTGAAGTTCACAAATGTACAACAAAATAGTGTGAGTCAGTGCAGTATACAGCATGATCTAGAGATGTGAAAGCAAAAATCAGTGGACACTCATTCATTTTCCACCAATATCAGCTTGACAGATCACACCATAGCAGAAGCATATAAATCATTTAGGCCTAACAGTAATATACCATGATCTACAACAACATGTATATTGTATTGTAAAATTATTTGATTAATTAGTACTATAAACATTAGGAGCATGGCTCAACATGCATCAGTATATGATGAATATATCCATGAACTGCTTGTGTTACAGCAGTACTGTGATATTTATGGAACTATAAGAGTGAAGTTTAGATTTAGTGTCGCCAAATTTCAGTGATCTGTTGGTTTCTGCATGTTAACATAGCAATTATTTTGTAATTTTGATATCAAGAGCTGTGGGTATCATTATGCCAAAACATATTAAAACTGTGCCATTGCAGGTAACACTGAATGAGGATCTTGATATAGCACAAATTTCATGTTTGGATGTAAGAACAACTGCAAAGCAAGTGCATGAGAAACACAAAATAAAGTTGAACAGATGACATCATAAATGACACACCTCAATAAGACAGTCTTGAGTATCCAACTGGAAGTATGTTAAGAAGATATCAACCAAACACTCCATACCAAGTTGTGCTGTATGAACTAAATGACACTTGACATGTCAATAAACCAACTGAAACATTTAAGATACTGGTAACATTAAGTAACTGGATGCATTATTAATGTGAATATTGTTATAAGTGTTGGCTCAAGTGATACAGGATGCCACTGAAATCTGGTTGTGATGACACTGATCTGTAGCGTAACATGAAGGGTAGGTTAGTTTGAAAGATGATTATTTGGTTGTGAGTTGGCCAAACCAGTGACTGTGAATTCCTAACACAGGAAAAAACTAATACCTAGAATGACACAGATAAGCTTCACACAGAGAGATGGCTTTTTGAACATAAAAACAGCAATTTCCACATTCGTTAGCATTCATGCTAACAAATGTGAGAGATAAAAACAATGCCCACTCACAAATAGAATAAAATGTATCGGTAATGTGTAACAAAATAAAAATTGCAGAGAACTTAAAACACGAATAAAATGTAACATGAATCAAAAATTTATATTAAATTTTTTTTATTTTCAAAATCAAAATAAAGCCACCTGGAAACAGAAACCATCTAGTCCAAACTTTTGCTCACAATTTTAGTCAAACGCAACCAGAATTTGAAATATTCCATTAGAAAAAAAAGTAGGTAGATACTTTTTACATACCTCTGTGTGCTGAGTGGGTTGGAAAATGTCCTGATGAATCACTGAAAGCCATTTTCGATGCAGATTGAAATATTTTCGAAAGGAAAATAGCATTACTTTCAGTCCAGTTCTGTAATTCCCATGACACTTTAGTACACAACATTTGTAAACCTTGTTCACAGTAGATTCACTAGAACTAAACTCTGTAATTGCAAGTTTTAAGCACAAATGCAGCACCAGAATCCTACAAATGTCTAGGTATACAACCACTTTTAATCAAAAAATGGTGGCCCACTTTGAGTGACTTCACGACCTGCTACGTACTTTGCACTGCGGCCTTGTGTCTAGGTGGTGGTGATGAACCACAGCATTCTCTTAATTAAATTACAACATCAGGGTGTCATCAGAACTTCTGTGAAATGGTTTGAGTATTATTTAATTGACAGGAAACAAAGGTTATCATTGTGAAATACCTCTACAGCAAGCAGTCAGTCTTCTCAATTGCATGTGGTGTTCCTCAAGGTCCCATCTTGGGTCTGTTGCTTTTTCTTGTGTACATGAATGGCCTCTCATCTGTTACATTTCCAGATGCTTAGTTTGTTTTATTTGCAGATGATACAAACAGCAAGTCAAGTCCAGATTTATAAATGGTTGCTAATCAAATTTTCACTGACACTAATGAATGGCATAAAGCTAATTCCCTGCCATGAAAATTTGGAAAGTCCTAGTATATGCAGTTCAGATACTGTAATGGATTTCCTTCCAGTATGTGTGTAACTTATGAAGACATGCAGATCAAAGAGGTTGACAGCATTAAATTTGTGGGATTACAACTTGATAATAAATTCAATTGGGAATGGTATACCACAGAATTGCTAAAGCAACTACACATGTCTGCATTTGCAGTGAGAATAATGTCAGAAGTAGGAGATAAAAACTTACAAGTAAACTTGCATACTTTCATTCTGTTATGTCATACAGGATCATATTCTGGGCTAACTCCTCAAATCAATCAAAACTTTTTTGTGTGCAAAAGCATGTAATAAGATTCATTTGTGGTGTCAATTCAAACCATCATGCAGAAATCTGTTCAAGGAACTTTTATTCTAACCAATGCTTCTCAGTATATTTATTCCTTAATGACATTTGTTGCAAGTAATGTATCTCTATTTCCAACCAATAGTTCAATACATAGTGTTAATACTAACAATAAGAAAAACTACATAAATACCTAAAAACACTTACCTTGGTCAAAAAAGGGGTTCAATATTCAGGAACACACAATTTCAATAAATTGCCAGCAACCATATAGAACTTGGTTTCTCAAATAGCACAATTTAAACAGAGTTTGAAAGACATTCTGATAGGCAACTCCTTCTACTCTATAGGTAAATTTCTTAACAGGGACAATTAGACCAGATTAAATATAAATATCTGTTAGATTTCAGTTTTGACAGAACTTGGTCACAACTGTCAAGATAAGGTATTTTGTGTATGATAAATTTATTAAAAGTGCATAACTATGTTTCATTCTGACAGCGTATTAATTCTGTAAATAGTAGCAGTTCCCGTTTACTGAAATGTATTTACAAATTTTGGCAGTCTCCTGACAATTATCAGGGGAGTGACTATTATATTAAGGTGTTTTATGTTCCTTATCTTATACTTTCTGACTTGTTCCACACCCAATAGAATCACCTCATTTTTAGGTCTATGGAACAATAACTGAATCTGCTCTAATCTAATCTAATCTGACTATCAGGACATTAGAATACTGCCATGAAGAGGTAAATAAAGAAGACATTAATTACTGGTGTCATTTTGCACAATTAGCAGTGAAAAGAGTGGTCCACACTAGCTTGATCTCAGTTTGCAGTGGGCCACCAATTAACTGCTAGCTATGTAATCAGTCCTTACCTGGAGGAAGATAAATGTATCGGAGCTGGGATATGGTGGAAGGAGAGGTTATGCATAATTCCATTAATGGAGTAGTCAGTAAAAAAATTTTTTGATGTGAATTTAAATATGTATAAAGTGGTGCAGACCATTATATAAAAGTAATCATGTCATTTGGTTTGGGTTATAACTGACAGAACCATATTATTTGGGTTAATACCATGTGCAACTGTGTGCATAAAATAGCGTAATAAGGGTTTGTCATCTAGGTGTTTATTTTGGGACAGAGGACATACTTGGAAATAAAAGAAAGACAGATCAGTCTACTTGTTCAACACTATTTCTTCTGTTACACAAGTAAAATATATTGAATTCAGAATAAGGTTAATAAATTTTTTTTAAAATTATTTAAACCTTATTTAGGGCGATTTGCATATCTGTTAGAAGGAATGTATGTTAATTATATGTATTGAAGACATGTTATTTTTAAAAAAAATCGCAAAATTATGACATAAAGAAAATAGAGGTTATATAAAATTTCTAGATAGAAAAAGATCTTTTGCTTAATTGTCATATACCTCAATGAAAATATTTTATTATCCAGTGATGAAGAATAATCTGTTTATAACCAAAGTATATTTCACTGAACAATATTGTCTACAAAAGAAATTTGTTTACTTTTGAATCTAAATTTGGAATTAATTTAAATATGTCACCAAACGTTGTTCTTTTATAACATTAAAGTAGTAGTTTCTGAAGATGTATGTTTTTATTGAAATATTCTGCCAATGTCAGTTCAGTTTGTTGGCAACACGTAGCATTCTTCAGTCAGAAGTTGTCATCTTCACAGCAATGACTGGCAACCTATGACCACGAACTACTTGCAGCTTATGCCACAGCCAAGAAATTCAGACATTTACTAGAGGGCCGACAGGTCATTATTTTGCAGATCACAAGCTGCTGATGTACACCTTTGCTGTAAAACCAGAGGAGGTATCGCTGAGGCAACTATGCCAGTTAGTTTACATTAGCCAATTCACCATATACACTGTTTATATACAAGGAAAGATGAACATACCAGCAGATGTGCTATCATGTATGGAGCCTGTGAATGCAATAGCAGACACATGTTCACATGCTGAATCTGTAATGGCTGGCATAGATTTTGATATCCTTGCACAGGCCCAGAAACATACAATGAGTTACAAGATTTGTTGAAACAACCAGGACAAATGAAGTTACAACATGTTGCAATGCCTGAAGTGAATGTTGAATTGTATTGTGACCTATCTGGAGTAAAAGCACGTCCATATGTGCCACAAGACTTTCCAGCTTAAGTAATTGCATCACTACACAATCTGGCACATCCAAGAGTACAAGCCACTATTAGATCGGTCTGGTCTGGAATGCACGCTGACTGCAAAACATCTGCCAAGCAATGCATTGCATGTCAAAGGAACAAGATTACACAGCACATCAGAGCACCACTAGGCACATTTGTTACCAAGTCAACATTTTGAATATGTGCACGTCAATACTGTAGGCCCGCTCATAGTCTTCCAAGGCTATAATTATTGTCTTACAGTTGTGGACCGATTTACCACATGATCGGACGCATTCCCCATGAAGGATATCATGACCAAAATTGTGGCACAGACATTTCTTTGTAGTTGGATCGCCTGATTCAGCATACCACTACAGATTACCACAGATCAGGATGACAGTTTGAAGCTTACCTTTTCAGAGCATTAGCTACATTGTTAGGCATAAAGTGCATAAGCACCACAGCTTATCATCCTGTATCAAATGGTATAGCTGAATGCCAGCATCACAAACTGAAATCAACTCTTATGATGTGACACGATTCAGAACCTATTGTACTCCTCAGACTAAAGGCATCATTTAAAAGTGATCTAAATGTTACAGCAGCAGAGCTAGTGTATGGGTAAATGCTATGCCTGCCAGGAGAATTCTTGTACAGCATGGCAGACGATACAGTTGATGCATCACACTGCTAGATTACGAGAGCACATATGCCAGCTTTATCTGGTAATTAGCAGAAATGGCCACACATTCCATAAATGGTATGCCTATCACCATTGCACTAGACTGACTCAAGCCCACATTTTTTTATGCATAGGACACATCAAGGATGGCAGAAGGTGAACAGGAAGATGCAAATGTAGCATCCAAAAACGTCTCAGTACCCCACAGCTACCTAGAGACACTACAGATGCCAGGCACCTTGGAGAAGACTGATAGCTCACAACCTGCTGGAACCGGTTGCTACAGTGGCACAATGCCAAGTTTAAAAAAAATGTAGTGGTAACATATGCATTGCAGCCTATGAAATTTAATCTCCGGTATCATTAACACTAGGGGTGGGGGGAGCCATGTAGCATCACTTTCTCTTATCAGAAAAATGAGTGTACAGTAGTATACTTACATTCCATGTGGCTAGTGTTTGTTCTCATTGTTACTCTGTGACATGAGTGATATAGACAATTCAGTGCCTCTCTTAACAGTTAACTGTTCAGCCTTCTATGCTTGCAAGCTATTCTGCAAGTACGTAGTTATACTTCATTTCATTTGCTGATATCTGTGCATGGACTAATTGGCTGGCAAGCTGCACAAACCACAACACTGGGTCATGTTGCCAGAATGGCGGGGGTTTAATTGTAACCCTGTTAACTTGGCTGCTTGTAGCTGGCTCTGTGGTGACTGGCGGATTGTCCATTTTCGCACAAGAGTGAGCATGGCGTGGTTGACGTGGAAGTAAGGAACGCTCATGTTACAAAGCGGTGCGGAACATTGGGGTCACCAAATATGTCGTACCCAGTAGAACTGAACATTTATTTCTACATAACACACATCTGTATGGGATAGCTTGCAAGCATGGAAGGCTGAACAATTTACTGTTAAGAGAGGCATACAATCTATCTATATCAATCATGTCTCAGAGTAACTGTAATAACAAACACTAGGCACATGGAATTTTTATATACCACTGTACACTTGCATTTGCGGGACAGAATGCAATGCTACAAGTTGTTCTCAGTATGTAAACATACAGATTATATAGAGTTGTTTGCATTCTTAGCTTCAGCCACTCTCTTGTTAACATGAGCTTTTTAAAACTTTTTTCTAACATATATTTTCACCATGTTGTTTTCTAATATGTGTTTTAGAAGAAAATAAATGTCAAGAAAGCATGCGCAGAAAAGTGTTTAAATACATCCCTACAGACAATGAGATGGAACCAACCTTTAAATGATTTTAAGGTGAGCCAGAAAATATAAGTGAAATCTTTTACTATTTGTAATCATTTCTTCTCAGTTACGTCAATATTGTGCAAAACTGACAATAGGTTTCACCAAAAATGCAGTTGCAATAATTAATTTTTAGTTTTATGGTTATGATTATTTGGGAAGGATGTATTACAAAGGCTGCTGTGATATGCTGAAATAACACTGACCATGACATCTAAATATCTAGATTAGAACCAAGATGTCTGTAAGAGCAGTTGCAGCTTTGAATATGCAAAGAATAGTAATATGTTACTTACAACTGGAATTTAAAACTCACATTTCTCAACAAGCTTCTCCAATTAATTAAAATTTGTTTATTATTATAATTTCAAGTAGTTACTGCCTCAAAAATGACGTGTTAGAGAAGGTTTACATTTGTGACATTAGTACCAGTTTTATGTACTTTTCTGCTGATAGCACAAATATTTGATAGTGAATTCATGAAAACAAATCTCTCATTATTCAGGACCTGGCTAATTTATTAGAAACACACACATTTCCATTTCATCCAGTTTGCTTGCATTTATCTGTAACAGTTTACAGAAGAATTAGCAACAAACAAAACTGGACAAAAATTACAGATTTTGTGCCTGTAAAGCTGCAAGGTTCTTTTGTCACTAGGAATATATTTGCAGGTTATTGGTTGCTCACATGAAATTGTAAGTGAATCTGAATTAAGTATTCACATTGGATTTATATCCTTGCAATTGATCTTTACAGCATTCCCAAAAATGGAAGTGAACACAGTAAATATGTGAGAGGACAAATGGATTTCAAAAAATTAACTACTGATTTATGTTTGGTTGTTTTGGTAGGTTGGTTGTTTGGGGAAGGAGACCAGACAGCATGGTCATTGGTCTCATCGGATTAGGGAAGGATGGGGAAGAAAGGCGGCCATGGCCTTTCAGAGGAACCATCCCAGCATTTGCCTGGAGTGATTTAGGGAAATCACGGAAAACCTAAATCAGGATGACCGGACGCGGGATTGAACCGTCGTCCTCCCGAATGTGAGTCCAGTGTCTAACCACTGCGTCACCTCGCTCTGTTTATGTGTGGCCATTCTAGACAAAATACTGGAAAAGGCGTATTGCTGGTAGTAGAAATATTTAAAATGCTGTGCTAAATATAATTAGATTATTACAGTACACATTAAAGATTTGCTTGTTGATGAAAGCCAATCAAACCAAGAAGAGCTTCTGATTTCAATTTATTTAGTATTACATATAATTGTTGCCTCTGAAATTTATCTTCTCTTAACCAGTTCCAATTAATTTTTTTATTAATAATATGACAACTTTTGTTGTAAATTGTCCTTTCAGACAGAAAGACCTAAAAGAATGACACAAGGAAGTCAACTGAATTTTTTTTTTAAGGGTATAAAAAGTAAGGTGGTGGATATATATATTTCTTTCTTTTGGTAGATTTTTATACATCATTAAATGTGAGACCATAGGCCCACCGCTGGCTCATTATGATAAAGATGGGAGAGCAATATGTTGATATAATTGTGGAAACAGGTGACCATGCAGCTGTCATAATACAATCACCTGATCACTTACTATGTGTCAACTGAGTTCAGGCACTGTCCACTAGGAGTGCTGACATGTGGTTAATCCTTGCTGTGGCACGTGGACACTCCACAGTTTGCAAGTCATATTTTTAGACTATTCTGTTGCTGACTATTTTCATGGTCTCTTGCTCATAGTGTCTGTCAAAATTGTTTCCTCCAGTTTATGTTAATTGTATTTTCATGTTTCCTTGTGGTTCCTGTAATTTGGAAGCATTCTGATTACAGAAATAAATGGCATTCAATTTAGAGCTGCCTGAAAACAATTTTTCCACAATAAGAACTTGAAATTAAGCAACAAACATCGTCCACAGTGAGACTTACGAAAGGATGTTAAATTATGATTTGAGGGGTAGAAATAACCTGATAGAAGGAACTATTCAGTAACTGATTTCACTGATTTGGGAATTAACACAAAATATAACTCACAAGCTTGGAAATGGAAATGCAGTGACTTCTGCTTATGTTATAGTACTCAGGATCAGTGAAAATTGTGTTTCAATATAGTGGATACTAAACTATAAAACTTTGCTGTGTGCAGTGACTGGATTTCAAATATTTTAAAGAAAAATTAAATCTTCTTCATAATTACTGGTTTTTTGGTTGTTTGATATTTGATAAGACTTGGTATTCTACAATTAAATAACAGTAAATGACTTTTTATGTCGAGAAGAATTAAAAAATGTAGAGACACTACAAAGGTCAGTAAGACTATCTTTTGTGTATCTACCAGTGACACAAAGAAAACAATACTTATCAAGGCAACTTATTATATTATTAATTTCTCTCTTTTCTTTCAGTAGTTACATAATGTTACATTTTATAAATACTAGAATATGACCCAAACTAAACAGTTTTTCTTGAGGATATAGTACAGTAAATGCTTATATTACAATTCACATTAGTGTCAAGCTTATGCTTTCAACTATCTTATGAAAATAATATACACAATTTAATGAATTCAACAGCATAAGAAACACCATAAGAAAATATTGTGCTGGAATATGGCATTGCACATCCTAAAATGTTATTTTGCAAATTTCAATGTCTACATTGAAAGTAAATTATATTGTATCAGACAACTGCACAGCTTCTGACGTTCTCTGAATGCTGGCCTCATAATATATAGTAATTAGTTTAAATTTTCCTATTAGTTGCATCAATTTTGTAATTATGTTTGAAAATATCACTGTAATCTCATCAAAAATTGCAGGATTTCCCAAAAATTGGCCCAAAATAAATTTTTGTTCCTCCTGGACATTACCTCTTGTTCCATCATCCTAAATAAAAATAAATGTCATTAATAAAAACAAACATTGTAATGAAACAATTTTGTGGGAATCTTAACATAATAAACCAATGAAAAGTATCTTAACCTTTTTGTTTGAAAACATTCATAGCTAAGTAGCAATAACTACAGGTAACAATAGCTTTATTTAGGTAGAAAACCCGAGAAAAAGCTGTTGTGGAACTGGCAAATAGTTCAAAGCAATTCGTTTTTCTTTGGAGGGGGGGGGGGGGGTGATGGTGGGGGGGAGGGTTTTTTAAAGATTTTAAAGCACTTGCTGTTACAGATACAAGGGAATTTCAACAGCTGTTAGAAATTAATTTGGTATAGAAGGTTTATTTTTAGCATTAAATATTCTTCTGTCATAAAACTGAGTTCATTACTCAACTTTTAATTCAACAACTGACCAACATTTAACAAAAAAAGGAGCAGTTAAAAAATAATAAAGTGTTGGTCCTGTTACATGTTAAGTACCTGGACTTGTAAACAACCTTATAAACAACAACACTTGAAAATATGTTAGCAAATATTTCACGAAGATCAGTATTCCAACATAACACAACTGTGCTATGAGAGCCCAAAATTAAGTTTTGGTCATAGCAAGCAATTAACAAAAACTTTCTTTTTACAAAATTAATTATGCCAATAGAACATGGTTGCATGATAATAATCAAAGCCTTTTATCTGTGAATGCCTACAGCCACTTACAGTTCTACCTCTTATTACAGGTTTGAAAAACCAGTGGCAGTCTCACACGTAAGGCATTCATGATTTTTTGATGTTTTCGAATAAAATCATATGGATAACTTACAGGAAGAAAAGCTATAAAAGCAAAATGAAAGTCCTTGTAAGTAAATTAACTAAATTTCACTTGATATGTTTAATTTGCTGCATATTTTTCTCATTTAAGAGCAGAGTTATGGAGAGTTTCAATGGCACATCCAAATGAGCAGAACTATGACTCGAAGATATATATAAGAGAGATGCCAACAGAGAAAATTAAACTGGTGCAAACTGACGGGATTCTGAGGGTAGGAAATAAGGTATGAAAATTGTATACTTGCTGTACATATATTTATTTACTTGAGATTTGGTGCCCAGAATTTCCCAAATTTCTTAGCAAAATGGAAAATCCAGGCTCTTCTTGGTGTCTTATTCCTTGTGTGTACATGAAATTAAAATACATATACCAAAGACATATACAGTTATACATTTTTAATTTGTACAGAGGACACATTCCTTGTACAATTTCATTAAACAATAACATTAAAAACATTAATATTTTTGACTTTCATCATTACATCAAATTTATATAGAATCTTATATACAGTCAATAATCTATATAAACTGGTTATAATTTCAATACAATTGAGCTATAAATTTCAGGATAACTATTCATAGTTCATTAAAACTGTGACAGAGGTATATATGTACCCAATATATATCTGCAAATTTTAACCATACAATAATTATACATAACAGGCATTGTAACAATATTGCATTAATGTAACTAGAGACTGGAGTTTTCATAATGTATTTAGAAAGAGTGTAAAGAGGTTGAACATCCTAGGTATTCAACAAGCAACAAAATAAGATGTTAATTTTACTTATTACCAAAATGCACCATAGTGTCTCATTCTTAACATTTACTTCATGCCACTGTGGCTGCACAATTCCATCTTTCTCTCTGGACGGCTGATACAAAGACAAAATAAAATATTTGGTGTGTCTCCTACACTACACTGGGAGAAACTCTGAGAATTTTATTTTCTGTTAAAATAATGTGAATATGTAAAATAAATTCCTCTAAATGGGGAAATTACCAAAGATAAAACTAAAGTATAATTTTAAATAGCTGCAACATTGTTGTCTACTACAGTTGGTGTGGAAACAATTGACTTGCTTCAATGGTTTGCATAGCTGCATTACCATACTTTTGTGTCCTCAAAACATCATCAAATCCACTTCTTAATTTGAGCACCCATAGCTAAGCATCACTCTGATACTTTGCCAAAGGACATTTAACTTTCATTTGATTCTAAAAATGACTAATGTTTAAAAAGTTAGTTATTACTTGTGCTTAATGATAATTCTTAATTATCATTTTATTATTACAACAGAAGTTATTAAAGCATAATTATTTAATGTCAAGTCATTCTGATACCAGGAACATAGCTGCAGAGTATGTGACAACATACCAGATAATTATTGAAAAGCTTGTGGCTGCATGTCTGCAACACTTCTTTTAAAGATCTATGAGTAGCTAAAAAATTAACAGATAAACTTAAATTTATAATACGTGTTACATGATTCAAAGTAGGTCAAAAGTATAACAACAAAAATAATGTACAATCAGTAGGGAGGCAGAACTTAAATGTTGTATATCTATTATACTGAGAAGGAAACAGCCTTTTTAGAAAGCAAAAATTAATTTTTCTGCAAACAATTCACTCATTTCTTTGAGAATGAGCACCTGTTTTCATGAGACTAAATTTTTCTCTCCAGTTTTAAAAGCTCTATTTTGTTTTATCCCAAATAGGAATATGACAGTTATATAGCCATCTAAGAAATATTGCATGTTACACAGTTGCTGTGGCATTTACAAACTCTGGCAGTCACTGATATTTAACAGTCAAATATATTAACATTTTTATTCTTATATTGTTAGTATGCAAATTTTTGTATCCAAGCGACAGTCTGCAAACATCAGTTGGATTGTCTGTGTAATATTCCTAATGGAAATAGCTAACTATAGATTTTTTCACCTTTAATGAATGACTCTGCCTATGCCTGGAAGCACTATCTTTGGATAAATTCTTGTCAGTAGTTAGCATTACTTTTTTATTGTTGTAAGTGAGGGAAATAGTTGTGGACAGAAGTTATTGAGAAATGTCTACATAAACCAATCTTTTAAGGAATCTTCATATTCCAGGCATTAAAGAAGGCCATGAATTAACAACTTTTTACTATGGATATTTATTCAGACAATTTTTGAAGGAGAGTAATGAGAGCTTACCAATGAACTAACTGACAACATATGACAGTGAGTGTGCCACTTGTTTATTATCAAAATGGCAAATGTAGGAGTTAAGATTGAGTTTTTAGAAAGTAATAATAAATAAAATAAGACAAACTTGGATACAATGATACGAAGAACAATGTTAAAAACCTCCAAAAAGGATAGAAATGTCAGCAAATGACAGAAAGGTATGATGTCTGGAAAAAATGTGAAAAAACAAGTATAAGTAAAATTAATTTGATGTATTGATAGCAACAAACAAAAAATATTGATCTTCTGCTAATGATGTTATGGGTCATTTCAGATTTCAAGGTGTTTTGTTTCCCCTGTTGAGGTCAAAAGCTCTTTCATAATATGTTTATGTATTTTATCTCTTTGGATCTTCTTACTTCCAGAATGTTGTAATAATTATTAGATGAAGGTAGCCAACTTCTGTAACTATCAGGTGGAATTATACATGAAGATATCATGCTGTATGATGAATTAGTCAGATGAATGACACAAAATATGGACAAAATGAACAATGAGATCCATAACAATAACTACTAACAACATGGTGTGGGTGTTCAACGACAGAAAAACAGCTAAAAAAAGAACTGGAACATGCTACCTCTGTTTATGAGCTTCTATTCCTTTTGAGGGTAAACATACACACATCTACCTCAACCTGGAATTGTCATGTGAGTGAAGTGGGGGGTCACATTGTGAAGAATGAGAGAAATGAAGAAGTAAGACAGGAAGAGGGAGGAATGAAAGAATAGAAGGGAACAGCAAAGTCTACAACACTGCACAAGAATAAAACAGCACAGGTACTTGCCTTGCTGCAGGTAAGGTTAATAGCAAGTTGCCAGTAGTCATGTAGGGGGCAGAACATCTGGAAATCTTTAGGAGAGTTAAGCACTGAACAGAAGGAATCAATAATCTGAAGCTAATATTACTACAGAGAATTAAAAGAGATAAACACTACCAATGTTCTTTTATAGGTTAAAGCAAAGGTTTCGCACCTATATATAGTCCTCGCCTTTCCGAAAATCATGGCAGCATTTGGATTAGATAACTAAACACAGGAGATTATACAAGAGATACCAGCCGGCACAAAGTATAAAGTGAAATTTGTGGGATAAATAACATGCACTTGAAATTAAGAAAGAAGTTTTTTAAGACAAGGTTATTGACTACCTCCAGATTTGTTTAACTGAAAATTGGTCAGAGAATGGAGAAAGATACTTGCAGAATCTAACATTAAAATTCAAATAATAACTATCTGGTAAAGGATCACTCTCAAAATTTATTGTTAAGCATTTCTAGATAATTTAGCAAAAGTGGAACACAGAGCAATGGTAGCAGAACAAAATTAAAAATATAGAAAAAGCAGACAAACAGTATGACTTCACCATTTAAATTAAGCAGAAAGACCATTGTCTATATTTAATTTTAATGGTTGGTAGGTAGATTTAAGTACCTAGAAGACCTCGTCCAACATAATGTAGGGAGAAAAGGAAGTTACCAAAGTAATACTGAAAATATGGATTTAGTATCCAACTCCACAAAATATGTTTATAATATTTTTAAAAAATCTTTCTTTATGAATGTGAAAATTCATCATTACAAGTCAATAATTTCACAAGAATGCACATATGCATAAGACATGCTCATTATATGATTAATAAAAGAAAATGAAGAAATTAAAGAAAACAACAGGAAGGCTGTGAGAAAGATATTAGGAAACAGAACAGCAGAAACAACTGAGTTATGATACGACACAATGGTGCATAAACATTATCAAAAATTGTAGGTAAAAACAAGTAAAAGAACACTAATATTCTATGAACACATCCAAATCATGAGTTTTATAAGACTTAAAAGAGAAATTGTCCAATATGAAAAGGTAAAATTTAAATCAACTGGCTTAGAAATTGAATGACTATCTAGATGAGAGTGACACATATAACCAAGTAATTGAAGGCAGAACAAAACACAGAATCAAATTTAAGAAGTGGAAAGGGTTCCAAGGTAAAGAAAGTTCTGGGAAAGTGGAGAAGAAAGTGAACAGCAGAAGAGAAGAAATAAAAATATGAGCAGAGGGAGTACTAGTAAAAGTGTAAAATTAAATTATGGTCTTATACACGATCTTTACCATATCTCTGGCACAAGAAGATACATGGAAAGGTTTCCTGAGGATGGACAAGATAGAAGAGAGGAAAATACAGACTGCTGAGAGAACTATTTTATGGATGAGAATTCATAGGATAAGAAATCTGTTAGGTGAGGGTACTAGAGTGAAGTAGTGAGGAGTTAGAGGCTGATGAGGGAGGAAAGAAAGGTGCGACTGAAGTGGGTACAGGACAAGGACGAAGTTTATCATTTTGTGCCCAACTGCACTTCCCTGTTGATAGTCAGCCTTCTACTAGTTCATTCGTTGCTATTCATAAAGGTGGATGCACCTAAAGTTATGTGCAGTCATTGCAGCAGAACTTGATGTGGCTGCTTTTATGCATAAATCACATGGAAAGACGAAAGCAAGTTTGTACGATAATCTACAGTTTATAGTTTAAGTACTCACCTACTGCTCAACAGTTCTATGATACAGTGAGTGCTTACTGTTATTTATTGCATGCCATCCAAGATTTTCTGTGATAATGAAATAGTGTAGTTACTTTCTTTTCTACACTAATTTAGTGCAGCAGCAATATCTGAAATATTACTGTTCTTAAATGACTGACTGCAAGAGATAGCAAAAAAGAAAGAGTTGTTTCTACAAGTTTATCATCATGTCACATATAGAATACATTATTCACCTTTCAAACTAAAGTTTGTTAACAGAGTAATAGGACAGACAGAGATTCTTATTTGCAGATGACAAAATGTGTTAATGGGTGATATATCACAGTCTCACAGTCTTTAACTGAGGTGGTGAAAGACTTCTGAAGATAGGAACAGAGTGAGATAATATTAGGAGGGAGGAAGGGAGGAAGGGGGGTGGGAGGGATGGAGGGAGGGAGGGAGGAGACTAGATGATAAAGAATTTACCTGTACGAAATTGAGGTAAATATGGTGGAGGTTGTGAAAAACTAAATGGTAATCAACATTTCTACTACATACATTTGTGACGCTGGTACTGGAGGTGGGATATGAAATGGATACATCCATAAGGATACTCCAGAAGTCTTGCTCAATATGTATCAGTGAACACAGACCATATAATTGTGATGGGAGTATGAAGATAACAGAGCAGAATTTGTAATGGGACTGATAAATACCAATACAATTATTCACAGTTAGATTTTTCTGTAATACATGGAAATTATGAATATTGCAGCACATCTGTAATATGAACTATGGAAAGCCTAAGGCAGAAAATGCATTCACAACATTAACTGTGGGAATCCAGTACAATTTTATTCAGTGTATTTTACATACTGCCATGTGCTGTAAAAGTTATCTGTGTGATATGACTGTTTTTCTGTGTGAAAACAGTATTACAGTACCCATACAATCTTATTAGCATTATGCAATATTTGTGTAGACTAAATATTACAACTTCCTTTCCACAAATTGTAATCTTGATATATAACTTTTCAGTTCATCTTCTGCTGGCATCTGTTTGATTATTTATCAATGAAGCAATAACTATATGCAAATTAGTGCACAAAAAATTTCCATCAAAGTGATACCTTTAAATGAATACTAACTGGTTCTGACATTTATCTATCAATATCAGACATAAGCAGAATAAAAGTCAAACATTCAACAATAACACAGCATAGGAATGCATGAACTGTTCTCTCCAAATTAGATTCACTGAAGTGAACAATTATGTATTCTTACCAAAACTGATATGAAAAACCACCTTGTCTGACATCTTATATGACACATTAACCAGTATAGCTAAGCCCTTCCTTTTCGTCTCTCAGCATTGAGTTATTTGATGGTATCATTATATAAACTAGTATTGGGTCATTGACACTGTACTAACATTTAAAAAACCTTATTTATTGTCAGCCTTCCCTACTCATCTTTTTCCTTTCTCTGAATTTGTGAAGATTCCTGTTTTTCTTCAATGTCTGTTTAGCATCTTACTTTACATCCAACTTTTCACTATATAGCTTTCTCAAAGGCTAACAAGTTCTAAGGGCACTATTGATATGGAAACATTAGAGCCTACTGAGTTTCTTTTATCTATTACTCATTATTTGCAACATATCTTGGCACACAATTTTAAAAAACTGAAGTTATCGGACCAAGAATTTTATTGCTTTTACCTAATCTGTAAACCGACAGCATTTATTTTCAGATGGCACCACATTTCTCTTGTACATTAAGAAATGATATGTGTGAAAGAGACAATATATGTCCAAGTATCAGAAATTAAAATTATTAAGTTTGAGGTACATCTGTTGCGTATCATGAATAGTTCACGTTCACGCATTTTCATTAATATGCAATGTTTGGATTGCCACATCCATCATGTACTAATATTTTTCATTCTCTCCACAATAATTTATTTATTAATTTACAAACTATTGAGTTTCCGACACTTGGATGGTCAAAATACATCATTTTTCTCTCTTTCAAGCAACAACTGTGTGATATGCAATCATAGATGTTTTCAGATGTTCAAGGTTCAGTGATATAACTGGTAAGCAGGCATTAATGAATTAATGAATAATTCTCATAGAATTTCCTTTTAGAGACAAACTAATAGTAATATATTTTCAAGTTATAACTGAAAATGATTTCTAAGTATAATACCCTGTTGGCACTATCTGGTGAGTTCTCACAGTCCACAGCTGAACCAAATGGACTGTGTGAAGGCATTATCAGGATAACAGCAGTACCATGTAAAAGTCTGTAGTGTTTTCTTATTTTCTTCATTCCATTCACAGTTAATAGTTTCACTGGAAGAACTTCATTTTGGTCCGCAATCGGACTACACTAAATACTTTGAAGCGCCACACTATTTCTCACCAAAGCCATTAAAAAAAGTGGAAAAAGAAGATTTTTTTTCAGTCAGTGAATTGTCCTGTACAAAAAATTCCTGTTTGTTTCATTTATGAAATAATACTGTATCACTAGAGTTCTAGTGGAGAGTAGCGTTCTGTATGGATGAGCAAAACGTGAGGCATGTCATCCAGATATTATACACTCTCAGGTATCTGATGGCACATATGGTTGTCCTCGTGGTGGTACAGGTGGCAACGAACTCAGTGTGGTATCTGTACTGCAGAGTGGTGTCTGTTGGGCTGATCCATCATAAGGGCAACCATTGGTAGACAATTGTGCCCGCAATGGCATCCGCTGCTGGTGTGGAGGGTATTCAAAGCTTTGTGCCCTCATTCCACTCATGGATGCTGGTACCTAGAACAATAACATTAAAACTGTAGGTAAGTCTACAGAAAAGAACTATGCCAGTAAGTGGGGCAAAGGTACTGCAAGCATTTTGCAGTACATTGGTTCACTGTATTACTGCATTTAAATTTTAGAATATTTTGTGTCAGCTAATCTCTCATGTTGAAGACTGATTAACCTTATATGAAGTCTGTGCAAAAAATTCCAGAACATTTGCAATGTAACACCAAAGGTGTGCTGTAGCGAAATGCAGTTGGCATCCCTACACATGCCTATATTTAACATGCAACTGCCAGAACTTTTATTGTTGATTCTCTCTTAGTTATTAATCAGTGCTGTGTTGAGTAGAACATTGTCTCACACAGTTTGCAGATTTTGAGAGGGCAGAGTTAGAGGAGCAGCACGTCTGCATTAAATTTTGCATGAAACTCACAAAAATATGTAGAGACACACCAAACAATGAAGGAAGCCTATGAAGCTCTGTGCTTAAGCCATACTCAGTGTTATGCAAGGTTCACACAGTTTAAAAACAGCTGGAGAGAAGTTAAAGATGATCTTTGTTCAGGATGCCCTTCAATATCTACTGATAATGCTCATGTCAGGAACATCAATGAAATTGTGTGCCAATTGATGATTGACTGTCCAAGAGACTGCAGAAGGATGTAACATTTCAGTTGGATCATATGATGAAATCCTGACACAGCATTTTGGAATGCATCTTGTTGCTGCCAAGTTCATCCCATGGCTCATGAGTCAAGACCACAAAGGCCTTTGCCTCGCAATCTGTGAAGAGCTTTTGGATTCCGCAAATGTGAATGAGATGTTCCTTCAGAGAATTATAACTGGTGATGAGACATTGTTCTATGGTTATGATGTTGAGAGCAAGGTTCAAGCTTCATAACTGGTCAGGAAAGTTTCTCCAATACCAAAAAAAGCTTTTCAGTTCAGATCAAATGTCAAAGGCATGCTGATAGTTTCCTTTGACTTTGAAGGCTTAGTTAATCATGAATTCATGCCAAAGGGACAAACTGTTAATCGTTGGTTCTATCAGGATGTGTTGGGATACCTGTGAGAAAATGTGAGAAGGAAATGGCATGAAATGTAGCGAGACAATTCATACCTCTTGAATCAGGATAATGCACCAACACGTTCATCCCTGTTGGTACATGACTATTGCATAAAAAACAAAATATTTCTGCTTCCTCTACCTCCATATTTTCAAGACATGACCCCTGCAGACTTTTTTGTTTCCAAAGTTGAAAAACCCATTGAAAGCATAAATATTTGAAACAATAAATGAGGTAAAAGAAAATTTGCAGTCGGTGTTTTATGCATTGCAAGAGGCATACCAAGACTGTTTCTGGAAGAGGAAATGGCATTGGGAGTAGTGTCTCAGTTGTGGAGGAGAGTATTTCAAAGGAGACCAGGCAGAATAAGTAAAAGGTAAGTGTAGAAAATTTTGTGGACAAAGTTCCAGAATTTTTTAACAGACTTTGTATTTTGTACCATTATGCCAAAATGCATATTCCGGAAGAGTAAGGTAATTTCCATTCAGCCATTCCAGTTTAGATTTTCTCTGTTTACCTGATAGAATTCCTTCAGCAAGGTCATGGCCGGACCTCAGTATCAATAGGTCAATAGGAATTTAAGATTGAAACTTTTTTTCTCCTGTCACCTGAACTATAAATCATTGCATCATAAACAAATTTATAAAGGAATCTTACTTTTGATACATGAAACACCACTGTCAGGTACTGTCTTAGACAGGATTCAACCCTTTATTCACAAGTGAAATGTTTTGTAATTTATAAAACAAAATCAAAGTACCAACAGACATTAAAACAGGAAACTACAAAAAGATATGTGAAACAATCTGAACTGAGACTAGAAACATTTTTCAAGCAAAAACTCATGTAGCTAACTTTAAAATAAAGACAATTACTTTGAAACTGTCAGTAGAAAAACTCTTTATTATGTACTGCATAAAATTAACTGCACCATAAGTCACAGTCCATTATTAGAGCACGTCATGGTAACAACAGACTTTGTCTTATATCAAGGAACAATATTTGAGGACTAATATACACCAAGAAGTCTTCCAGAATGGTGAGGTGTATCACTGATGGACCCAATAATGCTGAGCTACAGACCAGGCAATGCTATCAAGTCTAGTATCACCATAAATTTGGGGCATGCTTCAAAGACCACTGTTTGGTGTGTCAGTAGAATGGTGTGTCTAATAGAAGCCAAGGATCTTGGCTGGGAGGATGAGAGAAATTTCTATTCAAAAACTCTTAACTTCTAGGTAATCTGTGTGCTGAGATGGTGGATGGCCGTTGAGCTGTAACAGCTGCTACTGAGCAACCTCTGGATCATCTACAACATCAACATTTATATTGTGCTTTTCCAGATAAATCATTGTTCATATCAGATATTCTTTTCCTAGTTACCCATAGGCTTAAATACTGGCCTCAACAATTAGAAAACAAAAACTGATGGAGGTTTCATGTGGGATATCAGGCAATAACAACATACACACAAAGAACAGTGTCTAGATTCTGAGGGCTCCTGTTGATACTCTATCTAAATTGAAAAATGACAGAAAGTAGTAAGACCCGTTGTTTTATTCAGAACAAGTTTATCATCATCATACAGAGAGACAGGCAGACAGATAGACAGAGAGAGAGAGAGAGAGAGAGAGAGAGAGAGAGAGAGAGAGAGAGAGAGAGAGAGAGCATCCATAATTCTAGAAAGAGTGTTATTACTTGATGATTTTTCTGGAAGCTATCATCAGCGAGGAGAAGTAACAATAACACAAGGTGTCATAGACATCAGAAATACACTCCTGGAAATGGAAAAAAGAACACATTGACACCAGTGTGTCAGACCCATCATACTTGCTCCGGACACTGCGAGAGGGCTGTACAAGCAATGATCACATGCACGGCACAGCGGACACACCAGGAACCGTGGTGTTGGCTGTCGAATGGCGCTAGCTGCGCAGCATTTGTGCACCGCCAACGTCAGTGTCAGCCAGTTTGCCGTGGCATACGGAGCTCCATCGCAGTCTTTAACACTGGTAGCATGCTGCGACAGCGTGGACATGAACCGTATGTGCAGTTGACGGACTTTGAGCGAGGGCGTATAGTGGCCATGCGGGAGGCCGGGTGGACGTACCGCCAAATTGCTCAACACGTGGGACGTGAGGTCCCCACAGTACATCGATGTTGTCGCCAGTGGTCGGCGGAAGGTGCACGTGCCCGTCGACCTGGTACCGGACCCCAGCAACGCATGGATGCACGCCAAGACCGTAGGATCCTACGCAGTGCCGTAGGGGACCGCACCGCCACTTCCCAGCAAATTAGGGACACTGTTGCTCCTGGGGTATCGGTGAGGACCATTCGCAACCGTCTCCATGAGGCTGGGCTACGGTCCCGCACACCGTTAGGCCATCTTCCGCTCACGCCCCAACATGGTGCAGCCCGCCTCCAGTGTTGTCGCGACAGGCGTGAATGGAGGGACGAATGGAGATGTGTCGTCTTCAGCGATGAGAGTCGCTTCTGCCTTGGTGCCAATGATGGTCGTATGCGTGTTTGGCACCGTGCAGGTGAGCGCCACAACCATGACTGCATACGACCGAGGCACGCAGGGCCAAAACCCGGCATCATGGTGTGGGGAGCGATCTCCTACACTGGCCGTACACCTCTGGGGATCGTCGAGGGGACACTGAATAGTGCACGGTACATCCAAACCATCATCAAACCCATCGTTCTACCATTCCTAGACCGGCAAGGGAACTTGCTGTTCCAACAGGACAATGCAAGTCCGCATTTATCCCGTGCCACCCAACGTGCTCTAGAAGGTGTAAGTCAACTACCCTGGCCAGCAAGGTCGCCGGATCTCTCCCCCATTGAGCATGTTTGGGACTGGATGAAGCGTCGTCTCACGCGGTGTGCACGTCCAGCACGAACGCTGGTCCAACTGAGGCGCCAGGTGGAAATGGCATGGCAAGCCGTTCCACAGGACTACATCCAGCATCTCTACGATCGTCTCCATGGGAGAACAGCAGCCTGCATTGCTGCGAAAGGTGGATATACACTGTACTAGTGCCGACATTGTGCATGCTCTGTTGCCTGTGTCTATGTGCCTGTGGTTCTGTCAGTGTGATCATGTGATGTATCTGACCCCAGGAATGTGTCAATAAAGTTTCCCCTTCCTGGGACAATGAATTCATGGTGTTCTTATTTCAATTTCCAGGAGTGTATATCTAAATGTATAATGAGGAGATTGCCTGAACTGCTATGTTCATAGGTACCTTCCACTCACCAGTCTTGGAAGAGTTTATTGAAAGAGGATTTCTTTACCAGAGCCTGAATCATCTTTGTTGCTACAAATGGCAAAATTTTGGTTGTATCAGTGTGATATTTAAGGGACATGGAACTATGCCGTCAAGAAGCATATCAACATGAAACCATTGCACATGACCCCCACTTCGTGAAAATTGCACTGGTAAAGATACTGAAGGCAGACTGCAAACTTTACATTGAGTGGGAACAAATTAAGGAGATGAAAATTATAAAATATGCAGATATGTACAAAAAAGTAAGGAACAAAGGTCCTGCAATCACTTATCTTTACAGTGTAATGTGACAGCATTATATATATTATATTCAGTTATGTGATTTGATGATACTACCAGGATTGACCAGAAATTAATCCACCACACTTTTTTTCTCAGCTGAAAACAATTCTACAAATGCAAAACATTATGTATATATTATTTGAAGTTTCCTGAGTAAGTGCTCCAAGTTTCCATCACTTCCGACTGATAGCTGTTTTATGAACAGACAGTTCTATCAGTGGTAACATGAGATGTAATCAAGGGTAAGAAGATACAGGGAAATAAGCATTTGTCATGAATAAATTAGTAGTAATGAAGTAAGTAAAGTGATACCCTCAGTTGTTATCAACTTGTATGTGAGCAGACACGATCGCACAACATTGAGGGTCCAACGTGTGAAAAGGTTAGGGACTGTATAAGTAATTTTTCTGTTTTCTTCAAAGTTTCTTAACTTTATTAAAAAGTCTGATGTATACTGTGCATTGATGTTTGAAAGTGTTGTTTGAATGTCCTTAATTTTTTTAATGTATACTAGCATGTGGTACATACAAATTATTTTGCCAGACAGTGGCATATGTGCATCTTCATATTTTCACTGCAGAAAGACTGATTCATAAAATTTCTGGCATGCAGCTGCATAAACTCAACTTCTTCTTCTAATATTTTGGGTGAGTACCTTCCAGCCATTTTCAGAGTGAGCCAAGGTGACTGATGCTCCAGCACTTGCTCTGTCCTTTTCAGCTCATGGACCGCACCACTGCACATGCAGTCACAGATACACAGGGTGCCAGAGATGCTAATTATCGGCAAAGAGGTATGGCATACGTATGGAAATAGATCTATGGTTGCGCAGTTGATCCACATGGTGATATTGATGTATCACTGCAACCTGCACCATTGTGATGTCTTTGGTATTTTATTACAGAAATTGCTGGATTTCATGATTTGTTCAAGCTGAAGCCACTATCTCTATTTATTAAATTCATTGCCAACCAAATTTCAATTGCTTTCTTCATTACTGAGTCCCAGAAAGATGAAGCCGAGGCTAAAATTCCAACATTATCATACACCATTGAGTGCCCAGTGTCAATACAGTGCTCTGCCATCACAGATTTATTAGGTTGTAAGAGACAGGTGTACCTGCGGTGCTCTGTGCATCTCTCCTGGACAGTATGTGTCATCTGTCTGATGTATGAACAGCAACATTCACAGGGGATCTTGTAAACCCCAGGCTTCTAAAGCACCAAATCATCTTTTACAGAACCCAGGAGTGCTGCTGTTTTTGGTGGAGGATGAAAAATCACTTTCACTTTATGCTTACTGAGGGTCCATTCTATTTTTGACAATAGGCTTCCCACGTATGGCAGATAAGCCACTGATTTAAAACTTTCCTTGTCATTTTCTGCTTTTCCTATACCCACAATTGGTTTCATTTGTAGTGCCTTATGTATCTGCTGTGGAGAGTACCCATTGGCTTAAAAAACTCTTCTCAGGTGTTGAAGCACGTCCTCCAGACTGCTCTTATCAGCAATGACATGTTCTCTGTTTTCTAGTGTTCTGAGTACACTCATTGTCTGTTAAGGTTGGTGTCAGCTATTTGCACTTAAATATAAATCTGTTTGGGTTGTTTTTTGATATACTGTGTGTCCCAAAGTGCCATCATCTTAGCGCCATACCAACACATCCAAAAATGGAAAGCATCCATCTTTTTTAATTTCCATCATGAACTGAATTTGTCTGTGGATGGAATTCAGAGCATCTAAAAATTCTTTTAACTTGTTCTTCACCATGGGGCCACACTAAAAATGTGTCATCAACATACCTCTTAAACACTGTGGGCTTCCAGCTGGAGAAAGATGTCACGACGGTGCAGCTCACAATGATACATCGATATCACCGTTTTGATCGACTGCGCAGCCATAGATCTATTTTCATGCATATGTCACACCTCTTTGCCACAAATTAAGTCTTGGGCACCTTGTGTATCTGTGGGCACATGCGCAGTGGTTAGGTCCAAGGGGTTTAAAAGTACAGAGCAAGCGCTGGAGCGTCAGTCACCTCGGATCACTCTGAAGATGGTTGGATGGTATTTAGCCAAAATATTAGAAGAATAAGTCCAATTATGCGGCTACATGACCAAAATTTTATGGATCAGATGCATAATATTTGTTCAATGTTTATTTATTACCCATTTACTTATAAATAGTCTTTAAGATAAAGGAAAATGATTGAAGAGCAGTGCTATTCTTGTTTGTAATTGGAATATTAATGCCTACTATGTTTATTCAATTGTTTATTATTTCACTCTGAGAGACATGCCTCGCCAAGTTTGGAAAGTAAAATCACCGCATTGGTGAAGATTTAACAGCTGAGAGAACAGATCAATGAGCAACCTGAACATGTGTCATTGGACGTCCATCCCAAACGAATTCAATGAACAATAATGGGACAAAAAAATGGGTAGCATCTTCAATTAGTAATCAAAATCCACCACTGCTTGAATTGTGATTAATAATCAGCATTGGTGGCTGAAGACTTCCTGCATAAGAAGTCTTCCTCATTCTGGCAATGACCTTGTCAAAGAGGACAGAGGAGTAGACAGAGGTTTAGGGCACTCTCTTGTCCTAGGGATGGGAAACTGCCCCTAAAGATGGAAGAATCAGCAATGATCAATTGCATGAGGTTGCAGAAGCCAATGGAAACCACTGCATTAAAGACAAATAACATGTGTTTATGGTACATATGTCCTATAACTGAAAAAGTGTCATGATGATCTCTCCATTGGCAAAAGGTTCCAGAATAATCCCCCATTCGGACCTCCAGGAGGGGATTGCCAAGATGGAGGTGACCGTGAGAAAAAGACTGAATAATATGCAAAAGGATAATGTTCTATGAGTCCTGGCATGGAATGTCAGAAGCTTGAACATGGTAGGCAACTAGAAAATCTGAAAAGGGAAATGCAAATCCTTAGGCTAGATATAGTATCGCCCAGTGAAGTGAAATGTGAAGAAGACACAGATTTCTGGTCAGATAAGTATAGGGTAATATCAACAGCAGCAGAAAATGGTATAGCAGGAGTAGGATTCATTATGAATAGGAAGGTAGGGCAGAGAGTGTGTTACTGTGAACAGTTCATTGATAGGGCTATTTGTATCATAATTGACAGCAAACCAGCATCGCAAGCTGAAGATGAGGAGATAAAGTATGTGAGGATATTGAAAGAGTAATTTAGTACACAAGGAAGATGAAAATCTAATAGGCATGGGGTATTGGAATGCAGTTGTAGGGGAAGGAGTAGAAAAGAAGATTACAGGAGAATATGGGCTTGGGACATGGAATGACATAGGAGAAAGACTAATTGAGTTATGTAATAAATTTCAGCCAGTAATAGCGAATATTCTATTCGAGAATCAGAAGAGAAGGGGGTCTAGTTGGAAAAGGCTGGGTAATGCAGGAAGATTTGAGTTAAATTCCATCATAGCCAGACCGAGATTCCAAAATTAGATACTGGATTGTAAGGCTTACCCAGGAACAGATACAGACTCAGATAACAATGCAGTAGTGATTAACAGTAGGCTGAGGTTTAAGACATTAGTCAGGAAGAACCAATACACAAGAAGAGGATACAGAAGTACTAAGGAATATTGCGATACCCTTGAAGTTCTCTGAGGCTATAGATACAACAATAAGGAATAGGTCAGTAGGCACTGCAGTTGAAGGAGTATGGACACTGCTAAAATGGGCCTTCACAGAAGTTGGAAAGTAAAACATGGGTCAAAAGAAGGTCACTGTGATGAAACCGAGGATTACAGAAGAAGTACTTCAGTTGATGGATGAAATGAGGAAGTACAAAAAAAGTTACAGGAAACTCAGGAATACAAAAGTTCTGAGGAATGAAATAAATAAGAGATGCAGGGTAGCTAAGACAAAATGGCTGCACAAAAAATGTGACAAACAAATTATTGTCGAAAGGATAGACTTAGCATACAGGAAGGTCAAAACAGCCTTCAGTGACATTAAAAGCAAAGGTGGTAACATTAAGACTGCAGTGGCAATTCCACTGTTAAACACAGAGGAGAGAGTGGGTAGGGGGAAAGAATACATTGAAAACCTCTATGAGGGGGAGATAAATTGGATGTGATAGAAGAAGAAACAGAGGCCGATTTAGAGGAGGTAGGGCATCCACTATTAAAATCAGCATTTAGAAGAGCTTTGGAGGATTTAAAATCAAGTACGGCAGAGGAGATAGATAACATTCCACCGGAATTTCTATAATCATTGGTGGAAGTGGTAACAAAATGGCTATTCACATTGATGTGTAGAATGTATGAGCCTGGCGATATACCCTCTGACTTTTGGAAAAATATCATACACACACTTCTGGAGACTGAAAGAGCTGACAAGTGCAAGAATTATCACACAACCAACTTAACAGCTCATGCATCCAAGTTGCTGAGAAGAATAGTATACAGAAGAACGGAAAAGAAAATTGAGGATGTACTAGATGATGATCGGTTTGGCTTTAGAAAAGGTAAAGGCACCAGAGAGGCTATTCTGACATTGCAGTTGATAATGGAAGCAAGACTAAAGAAAAATCAAGGCACGTTCATAGGATTTGTTGACCTGGAAAAAGTGTTCAACAATGTAAAATGGTGCAAGGTTTTTGAAATTCTGAGAAAAATAGGGGTAAGCTACAGGGAGAAATGGGTAATATAAAGAATGTACAAGAGCCAAGAGGGAATAATAAGAGTGGATTACCACAAAGTGCTTCAATTGAAAAGGGTGTAAGGCATGGATGTAGTCTTTCACATCTACTGTTCAATCTAAACATCAAGGAAGCAGTGATGGAAATAAAAGAGAGCTCAGGAGAGGAATTAAAATTCAAGGTGAAAGGACATCAATGATACGATTTACTGGAGACATTGTTATCCTGAGTGAAAGTGAAGAAGAATTACATGATCTGCTGAATGGAATGAACAATCTAATGAGTACAGAATATGGATTGAGAGTAAGTTGAAGAAAGAAGAAAGTAATGAGAAGTAGCAGAAATGACAATGGCAAAAAACTTAACATCAGGATTGATGGACATGAAGTAGATTAAGTTAACAAATTCTGCTACCTATACAGCAAAGTAACCAATGATGGATGGAGGAAGGAGGACATTAAGAACAGCCCAGAACTGGCAAAGAGGGCATTCCTGGCCTATAGAAGTCTACTAGAATCAATCACAGGCCTTAATTTGAGCAGAAGTATCTGAGAATGTACATTTTGAGTCTATTATTGTATGGTAGTGATACATGGATTGTGGGACAACCAGAACAGAAGAGAACGGAAGCATCTGAGATGTAGTGCTACAGGCAAATGTTGAAAATTAGGTGGATTGATAAGATAAGGAGTGAGGAGGTTCTACACAAAATCAGAGAGGAAATGAAATGTGGAAAACACTGACAAGGAGGAGGGACAGGATGATAGGATATCAGTTAAGAGATCAGGGAATAATCTCCACAGTTCTAGAAGGAGTTGTAGAGAGCAAAAACTGTAGAGGAGGACAGAGGTTGGAATACATCCAGCAAATAATTGAGGATGTAGGTTGCAAGTAGTACTCTCTGAGATGAAGAGGTTGGCACAGGAGAGGAATTCATGGTGGGCTACATCAAACAGTCACAAGTTTATTTTTGGATAGCCTGTGACTCTCAAACATGGCCTAGTCAGTTACCAGCCTTCATTGTTGAAGCACAGGCGACTAGCCAGTACATATTTAGCTTGTCCTGTTTGTTTTTGCAGTTTAATCTGTCTCTAAATCCAGCAGATAACTCAAAGAGATTCTGGTCATATGTAAAGTACACCAGTGGCAAGACTCAATCAAGAGCTTCACTGCATGATAACAATGGTGACAAGTCAGACAGAAATGACACTACACTGTAATGCCAGTCATATGGTATTGGTGTGAAATGTTTGTAACACTGTGAAACTGCTTCTGCATCAGCTGCCAGAGGCAATGTATTCCACGATGCTTGTGCATTTACTCTTAGAATAGTTTCTTATTCCAGTTTTACTACTTACATAGTTGCTTTTGTCTATCATACAAGGTATGGTCTAGTTGTGAAGTTCATTCTGCTTCCATATAAAATGCATTGATCTTACACATATCATTAACCTACTCTGTGCATTTGAATGAACTGTTACTGATTCTGACATGAAGAGTCTACTTCGATATAATGGCTGCTAATAGTATACATGCAGTAATTTGTTCAGATTGACACAGATGCAAGGCTACTCCAACAATGTTACTGATGACAGTGCCACTAAAGCAGAGTTACTAAACATGGTTTTCCAAAAGTTATTCACAAAAGAAGATGAAGAAAATACTGAACTCGAATAAAGAGCAGCTGCCAACACAAATTACTTAGATGTAGATACTCTTGGTGCAGCATAGCAGCTTAAAACACTTAAGAAAGGCAAGGTTTCTGGTCCACATTAAATAACAGTTAGGTTCCTTTCAAAGTATGCTGATATGATAGCTCCATACTTAGCAATCATATGCAACCACTCGCCCATAGAAACAGCTGTACCTAGAGACCGGAGAGTTGCACAATTCACACCGCCCAAGAAACAGAACACTTCCGAAGGAAGTGTTATAGGTTCTCTGTTTTACCTGATCTACAGGGTGATTACAATTAAACTTTTAAGATGCTGTAGAAATAATACCACTGGTCAGAATGATGTCAAATTGCAATGTAATATTATTGGAGAAGGGGGAAAACGTATGGCAGAAAAAAAAATAGTGTGAAAATTGATCAACAGATGGCACTGTATGCATCAGAATACATAAATGAAAACACCTTTCAACCGTACAACCCACTGTAGTTTGTATAAACAATCTGGGTACATGGGTTCTCCTCCTTTTGCGTCTGCGATTTTCGCCATGATTGTCTCAATGCAGGATCGTACTCCACTTGTAAAGCTGTATTACAAGAACGACTGTGCACATTGCTCTGCAGAAGTTCTGGACACTGAAAGGTTTGGAAAATGGTCTGATGACTGCCATGGGTCTGGAGAAAATGATTTGGAAATTTGAAAAGATGGGTTCTTTTGGTGTGCAGCCTGGAAGAAGGAGGAAATGAATTGATTTGATGTCAGTGGAAGCAGTGGTCACAGAGGAGACAAGTGGTGGTGTGCTAACATATAGTGCAAGGAGAATTGCTCAAAAAATGCATAAAATCCTGTGGAACATCCATCTTTGCTTTCCATTAAAAATTACCAATGTGCACAAGTTGCTTCCTGTTGACATGCCAGCAAGAGAGATCTTTGCTTTATAATTTCTTGCTTGCATGGAAGTGGACAGTGATTAGCCATGGAAGATTTTGTGGACAGATGAAGCCCACTTCCATGTGACAGGATATGTCAATGCACAGAATTGTTGAACATGGGCAATGGAAAATCCACACACAAATGAACCAGTACCACTTCATCCTGAAAAGGTCACTGTGTAGTGTGGGTTTATGGCATCATTTATCATAGGGCCATATTTTTTTGAAGAGACAGGTGCTTCCAGTCCTGTCACCTGTACTGTCACTGGGAAGCAATTTGAGTGTCTTTTGTGCAACCACATCATTCCAGCTCTCCAACAGTGTGGATGCGATCATTTTTATGCAAGATGGTGCACCTCTGCACATTGAAAATCCAGCTAAGCAACTGCTGAAACGCCATTTCAGAGCTGCTAGAAATATCAGCCACCATTTCTCTACAGCCTGGCTGTCTCTATCACTTAATCTGTGTGACATCTGGCTGTGGGGCTATCTGAAATATCTTGTTTTCAGTGTTTGAAACACAAACTTAGCTGCATTGAAGGCATGCACGGTGCAACACATTCAACACATTCTGAACATGATCCTGGAAACACTTCAATCAGTTGCGGAACATGCTGTTTCTCGATTTCAATTTGTAGTGGAAAATGGTGGACAAACTGAATATGTTTTGCGCCAGTCACACAGAAACTAATAATCCAATTTGATTTTGATTGATACTTGGTACACAGTTTTCGGCATCAGGACAACTAAATACTGATGTGATTGATGCTTTGCATGTGGTTTTGGGCCTCTGGACCATTAAAATCGATGTGAGTGAAGCTTTTTATGCAGTTTTTGGCCTCAGGACTGTCAAAAACCAGTTTTTCCCATCTGATGTGATATGACCTTGCCACAGTGGATGGACATACGTAACTAACAGTATCACACCTGTACACCCATGCTCACTGAGTAGTACAGTTTGTTTTTGTCAAATGTACACCTTAGGCATTGTTGTATGGTTCATTTGTCATTTCTAGTCGACCACTATTAAATTATGATGCTCACAGTGCCACCTATTGCTACATTTTGTAACTATTTATTTTTCTTCTGCCACATGTTTTCCTCCTTTTCTGATAATATTCCATTGCAATTTGATGTCATTCTAACCTGTGGTGTTACTTCAACAGTGGTTTGATAGTTTAATTATAATCATCCTGTAAATAAATAATTCAGGAGACAATGTGAGCAGTCTTCATAGATTGTTTGAAGATGATACTGTTGTCTATCATCATGTAATGTCTTCATATTATCAAAACGAATTTCAACATGATTTAGGGCAGATATCTGTATGGTGCAAAAAGTGGAAATTGACTCAAAAGAATGAAAAGTGTGAAGTCATCCACATCATCGCTAAACAGAAACCACTAAATTTCAGTTACATGATAAATCACACATATCCAACAATTGTAATCTCAACTAAATAGTTAGGAATTGCAATTACAAATAACGTAAATTGGAACAATCACATAGATATTGTGGAGAAAGCAAACCAAAGACTGTGATTTATTGGCAAAACACATAGAAAAGACAGCAGGTTTACCAAAAATACTACTTACACTATGTTTGTCTGCCCTCTTCTGAAGTACTGTAGTGTGGTGTGGGTTCCACATCAGATAGGTTTGATGGAGGACATCGAAAAAGTTCCAAGAAGGTCAACTCATTTGGTATTATTATGAAACAGTGGAGGGAGTGCCACATATATGATGTGCAGTCATTAAAAGAAAGGTGGTGCTTGCTGCAGCAGGAGCTTCTCATGAAATTTCAATCACAAACATTCTCCTCAGAGTGTGAAAATATTTTGTTGGTGCTCACTTATATAGGGAGAAATGATTATCATAATAAAATAAGAGAAATCTGAGCTCAGAAGGAAAGATTTAAATATTTGTTTTCCCGTCATGCTGTATGAGCCCTCTATCAGACATCTAATTATGACTTGCAGTGTAATCATGTAGATACAGATTTAGGTGAATTCTCAGATTACTAGTAGTAGGCTGGATGGGGCATATACATGCTGTGTGCAGATGCAGGAGGTGCTGGCTGCAGTTTGTGAACAACTGACAACATTTATGCCCACGGTGAACCACTTGCAGACTGCTGCTTCAGGGTGTGGTAGCAGCAGAGAAATTGGCACATGGGACATCTCAGGTCTCACTTGTTTCACCAATGGGCCCTGCTGCTGAGGCACCTCCCAGTGTACCCAATTTGGGGGGCCCATGATTGCTGCACAGTGAATGGTGGCTCATTATGTGATCAAGTCGCTTAAGATGGAGAGTCAATGTGGGCACTGGACATCTGGCCTTGCACATTCACCCTGTGGATGGACAGATGGCCACTCTGTCAGCAGGGTCTGAGCAGACACATGGGGAGAGGGATTTATTAGTTATTGGGACTCCAATGTTGTGTTCTTTATGGAGGCCCTTCAGGAAATAACATCCAAGGCCAGAAAGAATTCCTGTGTGCACTCGGTGTGTCTGCTGGGGAGGGGTGGGCTAGGGTCAGTGGGGTGGGGTGGAGAGGGAGAGAGTACTCATGAGAGATGTGGAGGTGGCCTAGACTGCAGCTATAGAATGTGAAGGGTGCAATAATCTGAGAAAGTTGATGCTCATGTTGGTGCTGATTCCATAAGAGCTCCAGCCTGATGTGCATCTGCACAGAAAAGATCATTGACCATCTTTGCCTTAATTATATTTTGATCCAGCAGCCTTTGTGAATTAAGACCCATTGTGTCTGAATGGCTTAGTGGTCATAGCATCTGCCTAATAAGCAGGAGATCTAGGTTTGCATCCTGGTCCACCACATATTTTCAACTTTCACCATTGATTTCAGTCAATGCTTGCTTGCATCCAATGTCTGTCATTCCTTTGCATCTTAATTGAATATGGTTGCTGGATCAAAATGGTGTCTGTTGTTTTAGACATTTCTGAATTAGGGTGAAGACGACCAGTGATCTGTTTAGTATGAATGCACACGAGGTTCAAACTCTTATAGGAATCAGTGAAATGCCATGAGCAATAAGGGTAATGCACAAGGGTTAGTGGATTAGTAGAGTGTGGATAAGTTGAGAATTTGGGCCTCATGGGAAGAGTGTCAGGACAGTCTGTGCAGCTGCCATGACCAATGTGTCTGGATGGCTCACTGGTCAGAGCATCTGCCTAATACATCTGTGGCTGCATCAGTCCATTCCCAATCCAAAGTTGAGAGTGACTCCATCAGCTGCAGATGGATGGTCTTAGCTCACAGCCAGTTGCATCCTACTGCTTTCTGGTGTGATGCATCCTCACTCACAAACACAAAAAGCCTTCTGATACTGTGACCTCCCAGAGGGTGTTTTTGAAATTTAGATTTCTTAAAATGTCATTTTAATTCTTTTACAAACATTTGCAAAATGTGAAGACAACATTTGTTTTACATCATTTCAACTGCAGAGGAAGTTCTATTGTACCATACTTCAAAATCTGTCGTTCTGATTTTTCCTTGTGAGAGGCACCGACACAGCATATCAGTGTGTACTGTCACAAATCAAGCTCTATTATTTCTTGTAAAGAAGATTGCACTAAAAATATTATGTTAAACTGGTAAGTAAAAACAGGTTAGAAGCTTTTCAAGAACCTTGGGACTCTTACACTCACAGTCCAATATGTTTACTATGCTTTTTGCACAGCCCCCACAAACCATGGACCTAGGTGTGGTGACATGGCTTGTACACCCCTCTATGATGACAGATACCAGTGCTGTATGCACAACCACATATGCAACATGTCTATGGAAAGACCAGACTAACAAGTGGTTCATGAAGAAGAGCAGTTATTACAGGGACAGCATTCTGGAGAACTATCTGATCTGGCCTTGCAACTTTAGCCATCATGATCATGGTATGTTAGTATGTACTTGTGTATGGCTGAAAGCAAGTGGAAACTACTGTCATTATAGTTCCCAAAGACAAGCAGCTCTATTTTATGGTTTAATGATGATGACATCCTCTAGCATAAAATATTCTGGAGCTAAAATGGTCATCGATTTGGATCTCTGGATGAGCACTACTCAGCAATATTGTTATCATTAGAAATGACAATGGATAGAAACGTTACAGAATTTAAAAAGTGAAATGGATCAGTTGAAGTTAGGCATAGAGGGAATTAGTGAAGTGTGATGACAGAAAAACAGGATTTCATGTCAGTTGTCCATAGAATACTCAATAAATTAATAAATAAATAAATAAATAAATAAATAAAAAATACAGGCAATGTCAGCTCACAAGTATTCATTCTGGGTGTTCACAAATTTTTGAATTCAAGTGTGTATGAGAGTGTGAAATGAACAGCATCCGCAGTGTAGCAGGTATGCGTATCAACATATTTATACAACTTCAATCGATGTTAATAATAATAATAATAAAACCAGTTATAATAAATAATAATAATAATAATATGAATATGAATAACTTATATGAAAAATAAATAATTTTTGTGGAATTTTATTGCTTTGTACTTAATTAAGTGCATTTTATGACAACAGTGAAACAATATTTGAGGTTTCACTACTCTCTGTTTTACATTTTTGTGTAAGTGGGAGTGTTTGTGTTTTGTTATTTTTTTGGAAAATGTACAAGATATCAAATACATGTACTAGTTAACAAATTAACTTCTGGGCTGAAAATCAGACATTTTTAGGTTGCACCAACAACTTATACTTATTATACATTTCTTTGTTAAATGTTTCCTTGAGGTCATGCTTATATGATTTTGACACTTTCTTGGACAATAGATTTGGTCTGGGAAGCCTTAGTTCCTTTGTGGCTAACTTTTCCTGGTGATTTTCTTTTCTGTTAACACTTATAACAGATTAAACAGAGTTCATGTTGACACTATACAGGAAAGCCGATCCCTGCACAGCAAATAATTTAACTCCAAACACAAACTGCCACGTTTCACCAAATCTAGAGGAATATGGGTAATTCAAGAGTAAATCTAATAATTATGAGAACATTGAAATGCTATAAGGAGCATAATGAATGCATTATCATAGACAAGAGAGTTACAGAAAAAGTTTTAAACTCTGGTGAAAGTTGCCAGTGGCCACCAGGCAGAAAACTGAAAATATGCATATATTTTTTAAAAAAGTAAAAGAGCCCCTTTTCAGCCACTATTATAATATAGTAGAATACTAGGGTTCAGCAGATGTAAATTTCAGTCAACACCAATGTTCATATTAAACAGTCATTAACTTTTCAATAAGGAGACATATTATAGTTGTCTCTGATACTAGTAAGATTACACAAATGTTTGGTAGGAGGCAGCAGCAAAAACAGAATCTGTGAAGTGTAAGAAAGAAAGCAGTGGCTGTTCTTAAAGTATCTGTTTTTCGTTTTAGCTTGATACCAATCATAATTTGTTGATAATATACTTTCCAGAAGTTGTCTAGAGTGGTTGCTTCTAATAACTGATGTACAGCTGAACTCATTTCACACCTCTGGTGGCTCTCCTTCATAATTTGATTTATTCAACATCATGTATGAAGGGATGAACTACTTGCATTAATTTGTTACCATCAATTTGAAACGTCATTAAGGACTGTTGACGAATCAAGATTCAATACTTGAATACCATACTTGCATTTTGCTTGCATAGCAGCTATGTTTCCAACAGTTGCCATATAATGTAATATACAGGTAAGATACCAAACACATTCCCTCTAGTCTTCTTTATACTAAATTAAAGATCCTCAGCCAGGATTTGGAGAAGTAAATGACACATTATGCTGTCTATTTTTTCCATTTTGACTCAATGTACTTCACAACATTCATCAATCAATAACCACAATGTTAATTCAATGAGACTGTTGTGGAAAATGTCATGTGGTGAAGCTTCATTCTACAGTAATTTGGAAGGTCTTCTATTGTTTCCTTGGTTGTACATGCAGCTGGTGGTGCATTACCGACATTGATGTTCCACTAATCTTCATTTTGTCTTAGGATAATACACTTCTCTTCTCTTGGACATTTCCAGTGAACTAACAACTACAAATACTGCCTAATTTTTGTGACCATATTCAAAACTAATTTCAATTACTAACATTAGAAATAAAATAAAACCAAAAATTTGACTGTGAGCTCAGATCATTGTCATTGACTTTCCACAAATCACTTATTGCCATATATACGTGGTTTCTGCTGCCCCTTGAAGCTTGAAGTCAGCAAAGACTTATGTTATCAGTAGATTTGTTTCCTGTTGCAGGCATTTGTTTTAAATCAGTTGTATTGGAAAATCTTGTAGATACAGTTAACTTTAGTCTCTTTCACTTGCTCCTTACCTCTGGATGTTGTTCATCAACAAGCCTTTGCAGCATATTCAACTCAGAATTTGTAATTCGTTGCTGTTCTTGCTCTTGTCTCTCCATTTCACGAGCCAACATTTGTACTTCCCACGACACACCTGCTCGTTGGTCAAAACCTTCTTCCTCAGCACCACTGAAAAATAAAATTATAGCTTTTATTGTCTTGATAATCTGGTGTAATGTTCTTATTTACCAAATCTTAAATGAAGAGATATGTCCATGTGATGTGACGTTCCCATTTTGATGCTTAAAATATTTCCTTAGCAGAAATATAGCACTGTATACTTTGCTGTTTCTTTAACAGTTATATGCCACTATAACTGCAATTCTGAAAGAAAGAAGTGCAATTCTGATTTGCCCATAACATACAATACTTGTTGTCAGAATTCTGAGGGATATTGAAGTGTAATGGCTCTAATTTTTTAGGAGAAAACTCTTGAAGATGTTTAAATAAAACAAACTTAATTAACATTCTACAGTGTTATTCTTCATACATATTTTTTCATGAACATAGTCGCCCTGATGGTGAAGACATTTCTTCCAGTGAGAGATCAGGTTGTTGATACCATCAATGTGGAATGTTTGACTTTGTTGATAGTGCCAAAATCTCACCTCAGCTTCATCACTATCAAAGTAAACTCATCAAAGGTGTTCTTTAAGTTTTGTAAACAGATGAAAATCAGATGGGGCCAAGTCAGGACTGTTTGGAGGCTGATCGATGACAGTAAACCCAAGACACTGGAGTATTAGAGATGTCGCAATGGTTGTGTGTGGTCTGGCGTTATTGAGCTGGTGGAGAAGGTACTCCAAGTGTGGACGAAATGTTCTGTAGCTATAAACTCAATTACAGCACGTTGTTTCTCACACAATGACATAGTTATTTTACACACCTCCATGTTATGCACCACAATTTGGCACCCTCTAGCAGCAGAGGGTAGCACCTTGGATCAATGAAGTGGGAAAGCTGACTGAGTAATGTGCATGACATGTAATACCTCAACCGATTTTGGGAACAGAATTAAAAAATTCAGTAGCTTTTCACCACACCCTCATATAAAGACCTCATGTGGTAGTAAATGATCAGTGATGTGCTCTGGAAGTTTATGCTTGAAGTGCGAATTAGAAAATAAGCCATAAAAAATGTTTCAGGATAATAGATACAAAATACCTTCGTAGCTGAAGTTGATAGTAACCACTTGTGTGATCACAATCATCTTGAAGGTAAGCCAGTTCATATCCTGGTGGTGGAAAGTTTTCACTGCCAATATTTGTCTGGTAAGGAGTGGGAAGGTGGTGGCGTAAAGTTCCTAATCACTAGTCTTTGCAACAGTGTCCTAGATTAAAATGTAAAACCTGTCCGTAGCAGTCATGAAAGAGAACATGTCACATTGTTGACAGTGATCCATCCCCAAAATGGGGGTGTTAAACTAGGCAGCCCCTTACGTGCTGCTGGAGAGAATTACGCTATTTGCTGCCACAAGGTTTCACCCTTCCCCTTCCATTCATTCACAACAGCAGAGCACCATACTGTACTATCATTCATCACAGTTACACACTTGATACTTCATAAAAAGGTGGAGGTGGGCAATGGTAAATCACCTCTGCTATGACTTTGCCTAGAACAGCAGTGCAGGTTTCCTGCATCAGCTCCCATACACTCAATGTATGGGAGTACTTTAAATGTTGACATACAAAACAGTGTGCAGTGTATGGAAACAAAATTACTTAATGAACCACATGATTTCAATGTGAGGTAACACTGCCAAATAATTACCCTAGTCAACAAATCTAAACTTTTTTTGTGTCTGGTTTGTAACTAGAGAGATTTAGCTATAATAATAATAATAATTTTATTGTCATTCGGCCATTACAGCAATAGACAATGTCATATACATACTAAAATACAATTAATAGGTTGAAAGAAACAAGAGGTTTGTTGTTAACATTATAGTATTATATTACAGTTGATAAATTCTCTTATTTCATAGGATGGGTGGAGGACTAGCCAGTCATGAATTGTTTGTTTGAATAATTGTTCAGGTAATTCTTGAACAGATTGAGGAAGTTTGTTAAATAATTTGTACCCCATGATTTCGTAGCTGTTGAGTGACTTTGACAATCTGTGGTAAGGAATATAGAGGCACCTATTCCTTCTTGTATTGTGGCTATGTACATTTTCTCTGGTTTTTGTTTCTGGTAATTTCTTCTTCGTATAAATTAGAACATAGTATATGTACAAGTTTATAACAGTCATGATTTTCTGTTCACAGAACAATGGTTTACAGTGTGCCTTATATGCAGAACCAGTAATTATCCTAATAGCTTTTTTTTTGCAGTATTAATATGTCATGTACACAGCTAGAGTTCCCCACAAAATAATTCCATATGTTATTATACTTTGAAAGAATGAAAAATAGGATGTTCTAACATATTTTTCAGGAACACAATCCATAAGTCGCCTTAACAGATAAATAACTCTTGACAATTTACCACTAATATATTGTACATTTTGACCCCAAGATAATTTATCATCAATGTGTACCCCCAAAAATTTGACATAACTTGGATCATCTGACAGAAGCTTATCTCTAAGACTACAGACCATCTGCTGTGTTTTTTTTTCATTCAGCAGGAATCCATTTGCCTTGAACCAATAGGATGCTTGGTCAATTGTCTTTGCTGCACATGTTTTAAGGCTATTGAAATCATCACTAGCATGAAGAAATGTTGTATCATCTGCATACAACAGCGTGGTGGACTTGATAAATGACGGCAGATCATTTATCATTATAAGGAACAAAAAGGGGCCCAGCACAGATTCCTGCAGAACACCTACCTTGACTTGTTCTATACTCAACATTTCTCTCCCTACACAAACAACTTGCTTACGATTCTGAAGATATGCTTTTATGAATTTAAGGCTGTTATGTCTAATGCCATAGAATTCCAGTTTTTCTAGGAGTGGCTTATGCTTTACACAGTCAAAAGAATGTGAGTTGAGCATAGCCCTTATCTTCAAACACTTGATGTGAGTATTTGGCTACAAAGTCTTTACCTTCCACAGTAGATAACTTTTTCCTAAAACCATACTGAGATTCACTAATTATTCCTAATTTTTCAAAATAGGCAGATAACTGTTGGTAAATTACACATTCCAGTTTATTAGAAAAAGCTGGGACTATGGAGATTGGTCTGTAACTGGAAGGTGAGTCCCTATCTCCCTTTTTACATATTGGAACTACCCTAGACACTTTGAGTTCTTTGGGAAAATATCCATCAGATATGCATTTATTAATACAGAATGTTAAGGGGTACACAATATAGTCTATTATTTCTTTAGTAAATTGCAGGATATGTCATATATATCTACACTGTCTGAAGATTTCATCCGTTTTACAATGCTTGGGACAGGACTAGGTGAGACTTCAGAGAACATAAGCGTACCTGTGTCTGTTGGTGTTCTGTAAACATTTTTAGAAAGTAACTCTGATGAACTGATGTCAGGTTTGATTATAGTATTTCCAACATCTTCAACAGATTTAATGAAGAAATCATTGAATTTTTGGGGACTTATATTAATTTCTTTTGCTTCTATATATTTTGTGTGCTAAATTCATTGGTAAAACTAGTCTTGCTCTATCGTGTCACATTTGCTAGACATACAGAAGAATGAAAAACAGTGCTAGTGAATACGGAAAGAGTTAAAATAAACATGAATTACATGCTCAGGCCTGTAGGCCTACCATTTAAAATGTATATGTGAACATGATGCCAATAGAATAACTGAATTAGTTCAGAACATATTTTCAACGTTAATCTTCTTTGATATTCGAAAAATGCAACTATGTTGCTCTGATTTTGACTACTATTTCATCACTCTGCCTAGCAAGACTCTAGCAATAGTCACCTACCATCGAGGAGTGTCAGTGGCCTTGGTAACAGATTTTCAGCGTATAGGTTTCTTGATGAAAGTGTTAAGCCTGTTTGTCACTTAGTCTTAGTCCTAGATCATGATTCTTAAGCCAAATGTTCACAATCATTAAATTATGCTGTTATTCGAGTTCTACCAGGCTGATTTCTTTGTTTCATTCCTTCCTCCCCATCTATATACATCTATTATTTTTCTTTATCTTCCTTTTCCCACTATCAAATTCCAGTCCCCCATCTCCCTTAACTATCTGAAAAATTTCTTTTTTCTCTTCATACATTTCTTCAATCTCTTCATTATTTATGGAGCTAATTGGCATATAAACTTGTATACTGTGGTGTGTGTTTGTGTGTGTCTGTTGGTTTCCTGTCTATCTTAGCTGCAATTATCTGTTCACTATCAGTTCATAGTAGCTTACCCACATCCCTATTTTCTTGTTCATTGTTAAATCTAGTCCTGCATTACCACAATTTGATTTTGTATTTAGTTACAGGTTCCATGGATCATTTTGCATGCAGATTAATTTGTACATATGATTACACTTCGAAAATTTCTAAGATACATATCTATATTACAAAAAAAAGATGTACATACGTGAGTTAGTGATTTCTACCCGCCAACTTTTACCTTATTGCAGTAATAGAAATTTTTCTACAGAACAGAAGGAGTTATCAAGGAGGAACTATTTCTGTTCGTTTTAAAATTTCGTTTTGCAGTCGGTCAGACATTTTATATCATTGGGTATGAGATAGTAATAACATATTAATGAATGAAAATTGCAAAATACAACTTACTGATTAGTTCCTCCCTACGATTTGCAGTGATTCTAAGTGCAAATGTGGCTGAACTAAGTTGTTTTACGTGATCCAAATAGTCCATTTTCCAATTTAAATTCTCATCAACAGTGGCACCTAAGTGATGAAAGTGCAATTTCAGTGTTTTCATTTGTGATTTTACATAAAATAACTTCAAAGATAAACAGCTTTGCTGCCGTCGTTATTTTGTGCTCAGTAGTCTTCAGTTATTTTTTTCAATTCAATAAAATTGACCAATAATAGTCTCTAACATTTTGTGAGTGTTACTTTGGGGTGAGAAACTTAAATTTATCAGGTTATGGGCTCTGGTTTGTTTTGAAATGGAATTTGTAATAAAATAGCTGGTCACAAGTGGACGGTCGTATAAAGTTTTTTTGAGGATGGCAACCGAAATGGAAAAATATCGTATTCCATTATTTATTGGACAAATTTCAACAATTGGAAATTGAGGACGTAGATTATCCTCGAAGAACTTGAACTTTTACCGTTTGTGAAAGCAAATTATCTCACAAAGGTGAAATTTATGGACGGAGAAGCAGACACACAGCGTGTCGCAAAGGAAACAAGACTGGCTGGATAGGTAAGCAAGATATGAAATGTCAGCAGTGGCAGCTCGTGAATATACATTCCGGGTGTTCACATATTTTTAGACTCAGAAAACTGAGAGTGTGAAATTAATAGCATCTGCTGTATAACAGTTATGCTTATCAACAAGCTTCCACAGCTAAAGCTGCTGCCAGTAATAATAATAACTGTAACAATAACAAGATGCATACTTTATCTGACAAAAGAAATAATTGTTTTTTGTGGAATTTTGCTGTTTTATACATACTTAAGTACAGTTTAGGGCAGTAACGAAATAATACGTAAACTTTCGCAATTGTCCATTTCGCGTTTTGGTATAAGTGGCAGTTTTTGTACTTTTCCATTTTTTCGGACAGATGTTAAAGGATGAATTAGTTCACGAATTTGCCTCCGGCCTGAAAATGAGATATTCCACGCTACACCCGAAAAAACAACTTGTGCTAATTGTACGCTTCCTTGTTAAACGTTCGCTGGTAGTCACGCTAATTTGATTTCGTCACTTTCTTAATCAAAGGATCTGTTTTCAGAGGCCGTAGTTTCTTTGCGGCTAACTCGTCCCGCTAAATTGCTTTTCTGATCCCAGAATGAGATTTACATTCTGCAGCGAAGTGTGCACTGATATGAAACTTCATGGCAGATTAAAGGTGTTTGTCGCACCGAGACTCGAACTCGGGACCTTGCCTTTCGCCGGCAGGTGCTCTACCAACTGAGCTACCCACGCACGACCGCTCTTCATGGCTTTACTTTTCTGGTAGCATTTAAAATAGATTAAACATAGTTCATGTTTACATTGCACACGAAAGCCGATTCCCGCATAGTAAAAACCACCTCCAAACATAAAGTGCGGGTTTGTGGAAATGATTAAACTCAAGTTGTAATGTCCACCAACACAATCACTAGACCGCAATACAAATGAGGTGGTGAGATCCATCAGGACCCAAAGCACGCCGCTGTCGATCCCACATTTAAGTGAATATCCGAGAAACCAGTGATACAACTTTTCGTGAATTCTCGTACATACAATGTAGGCCTACAGTACACATAAACCCGACTGACCATAAGATCAACAGACTTCAGAAGCGTGAATAAACGCTACAGTCACACAATCGACGGTGATGTGCTGTAGGCCCTTATGATTCTTTTTAGGGTAACTCCCCCATTGCACAACTCTCATATGTTGTGGTAAGCTCGTCAGAAACTGGACACAGATCACGCATGAAAACAGCCGTACTGACTGTGAAAAAAAAAAAAAAAAAGCATAGCAGAAATAATGAACGATCCAAGTTAAACAAGTGTAACATAGAAGAGCCACAGCATCCTGATTAAGTGGCCACGGTGCGGACTACAAAGTGGAAGAGCTATGTTCAAAGTTCCCTCGTGCTAGTTTTTCTTTTTTTCGCTGTTCGCTGTATTCAAATTTGTGTCTGTGTCGTGGAGTAACGTCCGTTTGCAATAGCGAGGTATAAGGAAAGGACCTATATTGAAAGTTCATTCTGTACAACTACTCTATTAGCAGGCAAAAGGAAGTGGCTTTCGAATGGGAACCGCAAACATTTGATGACAAGGCGAAAAGTCAACCGAATCCTCCACCTGGAAACACGTCTAGTGTGTCATACACGGCATTAGTGACGGCACGTGTATTATACGATAGGAACTCTTATCGACGCACCTAATTTGTACGCCTGGTGAGTGAGTGAGGTATGCCTTCTTGTCCGATTTAGGTGTTCGGATTAATGTGAATGCGATCGCTCCTAAGGAATTTATGAAAGCGTAGTAATTTGTTACATAAACTGCAACAAATGAACACATCAGTTTTACAATCAAGATATGTTTTTAGCGTTTTTGAAGTTGCGTTCCGCTTTGGAAGTTTTGACTTTTGAATTCCTTTGTTGCAACATAGTTCACATCCATTTATTTGTTGTTTTCATTTCTGTGAGACGTCTGCGTGGTATTTCGCCTGCTCTCACTATCCATCGACCTTTCACTGTTTCTATTTTGTTTTTTTTCATAGTTCAGTACACCTTCTTCATCTGTGTTCAATTTTTGACGGACTATCCACTGGGCCATCTTGCTACTAAATGTGAGGGGGGTGCGATGGAGAGTTTCCCTTGTCAACGCCTCAAATGGATTACTCTGTGATAAAAAATTCATAACTTAATATACTATAAGTCATTCAGAAACCAACAAAATAGGTTTACTTTCAGTACAACTTTAACATATACTGATATCCGATCTAATTTTACTACAATATAAAGGGTAAATTTGCGCACTCGGGCTTCGTAGCGTGACTCCTCAAACGCCAGTGATAAAAATATGTCTGTCACAAAACTTTGTCCGGAGAGTACATCCGGCAGAAAAAGGACGTTAAAGAGTGGCAATCTGGCAACACTCTAATCACACGTAGGGTAACTACTTCTGTTAGGATGTCCAGCTGTGTTGTGTGATAGGTGCAGTGAGTAGATTTTTGGGTTAGCATGTAAAAGGTCTGCGGTTCGATCCTGCATTATAGCACACGTTTTTCATTTGCTAAATGTAGTTCAGGTGGTACGGTATCTGGCATCTTAATCGTCAACAGCGATTGCAGCGGGTCCTCTAGAAAACATTTGCACTTACGTACTACAATCGTAGAAGTAAAAGATTGGTCAGCTTTGAAAGAAGCCCTTTCCAAGTCGATTCAATTAGATTACATCATGGTCAGACAGAGATTCCGAAATCAGATACTGGATTGTAAGGCGTACCCAGGAGCAGATATAGACTCAGATCACAATATAGTAGTGATGAAGAGTTGGCCGAAGTCCAAGACATTAGTCAGGAAGAATCAATACGCAAAGAAGTGGGATAAGGAAGTTCTAAGGAAAGATACGTTGGAAGTTCTCTAACGCTATAGATACAGCAATAAGGAATAGCACAGTAGGCAGCACAGTTGAAGAGGAATGGACATATCTAAAAAGGGCCATCACAGAAGTTGGGAAGGAAAACATAGGTACAAAGAAGGTAGCTGCTAAGAAACCATGGGTAACAGAAGAAATACTTCAGTTGATTGATGAAAGGAGGAAGTGCAAACATATTCCGGGAAAATTAGAAATACAGAAATACAAGTCGCTGAGGAATGAAATAAATAGGAAGTGCAGGGAAGCTAAGACGAAATGGCTGCAGGAAAAACGTGAAGACATCGAAAAAGATATGATTGTCCGAAGGACAGACTCAGCATACAGAAAAGTCAAAACAACCTTTGGTGACATTAAGAGTGCAACGGGAATTCCACTGTTAAATGCAGAGGAGAGAGCAGATAGGTGGAAACAATACATTGAAAGCCTCTATGAGGGTGAAGATTTGTCTGATGTGATAGAAGAAGAAACAGGAGTCGATTTAGAAGAGATTGGGGATCCAGTATTAGAATCGGAATTTAAAAGAGCTTTGGAGGACTTACAGTCAAATAAAGCAGAAGGGATAGATAACATTCCATCAGAATTTCTAAAATCATTAGGGGAAGTGGCAAAAAAACGACTATTCACGTTGGTGTGTAGAATATATGAGTCTGGCGACATACCATCTGACTTTCGGAAAAGCATCATCCACACAATTCTGAAGACGGCAAGAGCTGACAAGTGCGAGAAATATCGCACAATCAGCTTAACAGCTCATGCATCGAAGCTGCTTACAAGAATAATATACAGAAGAATGGAAAAGAAAATTGATAATGCGCTAGGTGACGATCAGTTGGGCTTTAGGAAAAGTAAAGGCACGAGAGAAGGCAATTCTGACGTTACGGCTAATAATGGAAGCAAGGCTAAAGAAAAATCAAGACACGTTCATAGGATTTGTCGACCTGGAGTAAGCGTTCGGAAATATAAAATGATGCAAGCTGTTCGAGATTCTGAAAAAAGTAGGGGTAAGCTATAAGGAGAGACGGGTCATATACAATATGTACAACAACCAAGAGGGAATAATAAGAGTGGACGATGAAGAACGAAGTGCTCGCATTAAGAAGGGTGTAAGACAAGACTGTAGCCTTTCGCCCCTACTCTTCAATCTGTACATCGAGGAAGCAATGATGGAAATAAAAGAAAGGTTCAGGAGTGGAATTAAAATACAAGGTGAAAGGATATCAATGATACGATTAGCTGATGACATTGCAATCCTGAGTGAAAGTGAAGAAGAATTAAATGATCTGCTGAACAGAATGAACAGTCTAATGAGTACACAGTATGGTTTGAGAGTAAATCGGAGAAAGACGAAGGTAATGAGAAGTAGTAGAAATGAGAACAGCGAGAAACTTAACATCAGGATTGATGGACACGAAGTCAATGAAGTTAAGGAATTCTGCTACCTAAGCAGTAAAATAACCAATGACGGACGGAGCAAGGAGGACATCAAAAGCAGATTCGCTATGGCAAAAAAGGCATTTCTGGCCAAGAGAAGTCTACTAATATCAAATACCGGCCTTAATTTGAGGAAGAAATTTCTGAGGATGTACGTCTGGAGTACAGCATTGTATGGTAGTGAAATATGGACTGTGGGAAAACCGGAACAGAAGAGAATCGAAGCATTTGAGATGTGGTGCTATAGACGAATGTTGAAAATTAGGTGGACTGATAATGTAAGGAATGAGGAGGTTCTACGCAGAATCGGAGAGGAAAGGAATATGTGGAAAACACTGATAAGGAGAAGGAACAGGATGATAGGACATCTGCTAAGACATGAGGGAATGACTCCCATGGTACTAGAGGGAGCTGTAGAGGGCAAAAAGTGTAGAGGAAGACAGAGATTGGAATACGTCAAGCAAATAATTGAGGACGTAGGTTGCAAGTGCTACTCTGAGATGAAGAGGTTAGCACAGGAAAGGAATTCGTGGCCGGCCGCATCAAACCAGTCAGCAGACTGATAAAAAAATTAAAAAAAACTACTGCAACCTACATCCTTCTGAATCTGCTTAGTGTAGTCATCTCTTGATCTCGCTCTACGATTTTTACCCTCCACGCTGCCCTCCAATACTAAATTGGTGATCCCTTGATACCTCAGAACATGTCCTACCATACGATCCCTTCTTCTGGTCAAGTTGTGCCACAAACTTCTCTTCTCCTCAATCCTGTTCAATACTTCATCATTAGTTATGTGATCTACCCATCTAATCTTCAACATTCTTCCGTAGCACCACATTTCGAAAGCTTCTATTCTCTTCTTGTCCAAACTATTTATCGTCCATGTTTCATTTCCATACATGGCTACACTCCATACAAATACTTTCAGAAACCCGATGTTAACAAATTTCTCTTCTTCAGAAACGCTTTCCTTGCCATTGCCAGTCTACATTTTATATCCTCTCTACTTCGACCATCATCAGTTATTTTGCTCCCCAAATAACAAAACTCCTTTAGTACTTTAAGTGTCTCATTTCCTAATCTAATTCCCTCAGCATCACCCAACTTAATTCGATTACATTCCATTATCCTCGTTTTGCTTTTGTTGATGTTCATCTTATATCCTCCTTTCAAGACACTATCCATTCCGTTCAACTGCTCTTCCAAGTCCTTTGCTGTCTCTGACAGAATTACGATGTCATCGAGGAAACCTCAACATTTTTATTTCTTCTCCATGGATTTTAATACCTACTCCGAATTTTTCTTTTGTTTCATTCACTGCTTGCTCAATATACAGATTGAATAACATCGGGGAGAGACTACAACCCTGTCTCACTCCCTTCCCAACCACTGCTTCCCTTTCATGTCCCTCGACTCTTATAACTGCCATCTGGTTTCTGTACAGATTGTAAATAGCCTTTCGTTCCCCGTATTTTACCCCTGCTACCTTTAGAATTTGAAAGAGAGTATTCCAATCAACATTGTTAAAAGCTTTCTCTAAGTCTACAAATGCTAGAAACGTAGGTTTGCCCTTCCTTAATCTATCTTCTAAGGTAAGTCGTAGGGACAGTATTGCCTCAAGTGTTCCAACAGTTCTACGGAATCCAAACTGATCTTCCCCGAGGTCGGCTTCTACTAGTTTTTCCATTCGTTTGTAAAGAGCTCGCGTTAGTATTTTGCAGCTGTGACTTATTAAACTGATAGTTCGGTAATTTTCACATCTGTCAACACCTGCTTTCTTTGGGATTGGAATTATTATGTTATTTTTGAAGTCTGAGGGTATTTCGCCTGTCTCATACATCTTGCTCACCAGATGGTAGAGTTTTGTCAGGACTGGCTCTCCCAAGGCCGTCAGTAGTTCCAATGGAATGTTGTCTACTCCGGGGGCCTTGTTTCGACTCTGGTCTTTCAGTGCTCTGTCAAACTCGTCACGCAGTATCGTATCTCCCATTTCATCTTCATCTACATCCTCTTCCATTTCCATAATATTGTCCTCAAGTACATCGCCCTTGTATAGACCCTCTATATACTCCTTCCACCTTTCTGCTCTCCCTTCTTTGCTTAGAACTGGGTTTCCATCTGAGCCCTTGATGTTCATACAAGTGGTTCTCTTATCTCCAAAGGTCTCTTTAATTTTCCTGTAGGCAGTATCTACCTTACCTCTAGTGAGATAAGCCTCTACATCCTTACATTTGTCCTCTAGCCATCCCTGCTTAGCCATTTTGCACTTCCTGTCGATCTCATTTTGAGACGTCTGTATTCCTTTTTGCCTGCTTCATTTACTGCATTTTTATATTTTCTCCTTTCATCAATTAAATTCAATATTTCTTCTGTTACCCAAGGATTTCTAGCAGCCCTCGTCTTTATACCTACTTTATCCTCTGCTGCCTTCACTACTTCATCCCTCAAAGCTACCCATTCTTCTTCCACCGTATTTCTTTCCCCCATTCCTCTCACTTGCTCCCTTAAGCTGTCTCTGAAACTCTGTACAACCTCTGGTTCTTTTAATTTATCCAGGTCCCATCTCCTTAAATTCCCACCTCTTTGCAGTTTCTTTAGTTTTAATCTACAGGTCATAACCAATAGATTGTGGCCAGAGTCCGCATCTGCCCCTGGAAATGTCTTACAATTTAAAACCTGGTTCCTAAATCTCTGTCTTACCATTATATAATCTATCTGATACCATTTACTATCTCCAGGCTTCTTCCATGTATACAGCCTTCTTTTATGATTCTTGAACCAAGTTGGCGCCATCCAGATAAAAATGTGCTTTGTCATCTGGAGCTGCACCTTCGGTAATCAGATTCTCTCCTTCCCCCATCGCATGATAGAGGTCATCCACGGACTCACTATAATCTAGCTACTGAGGAAGCTAGCCTGAAGGTCATACACCAAGAACCTCAGCAAAGTACCCATAATGTAGCAAGGCAGCTGCCTGTCTCCCACCGCACGAGCATGGGCTGCACCGCTATCATTATGCTTTCACCCAACACCTGCATCCTACAGATCGCCATCAGTGGATGCAATTCTGTGAATGGTTCCAACAACAACAGAAAGCCAACGATTACTTCGCGAACACCATAATAGGGTCATATGAAGCAGTATTCACTCGTGAGGGTGTTTTCAATATGCAAAATGTCCATAATTGGTGTGAGGTTAACCCACACGTCACCAGAAACCTTGGGTATCAAGTTCACTTTGGTCTCAACGTCTGGGCCGGAATATTGAACGACAAGTGTTTGGGCCTCTACATGTTGCCTGACTGGTTGGCTTCACGAAGGTATCATACATTCCACCACCCTGATGCGCTGGAAGGGGTTTCACTACATGCTCGGCAGAGGATATGGTTCCAACATGATGGTGGTCCTCCACACTCTGGAATTAATGTGCGATAGTATTTGGACAGAACGTTTCCAGCGAAGTGTCTCAGACGTGGAGGTCCAGTTGTATGGCCGCCATGCTCACCTGACCTAAATCCCCTGGATTTCTTCCTGTGAGGATACCAGAAGGAGCATGTGAACTCTACTTCGCCAAAGAATATGAAAGAATTGGTAGCGCATGTTCATGCTGCTGTTGTTGCTATGGACGCAGCTTTGCTGCGAAGGATCCAGACCTGTGTGATCCGGCGGGTTGTGCAATGTTTGCACCTGCAGAGAGACCGCTTTGAGCATCTGTTGTGCTGAGGACAACATATTCTGTTGTGAAAGTCATACGGACATTATTATTTTCATTGTTTGCTAATGTGCGATATCTGGGCGCTCATATTACATGTAGTATAACTGACACGCATATATTGTGTTATTGTACTGTGCTATCATCTTTAACATCTCGAAATTGATATTGTTTTTGTAGTTATTTTGTCGTATGGCAAGTCATATGTTTCAATTGTCTATTTCGTATTTGTCTAACCACATATTTGCTATGTTCAGCGGTACAAAATGTTGTGAATTTTTTAATATACGTGTTACCTAAGAAACAGTGTATATTACACTATGAAATATCAGAATGAAATTAGGAAACAAAAAGAAACGCGCCCCAATCTAGGATCGAACCCTCGACCTCCTACATGCTAACCCAAAACTGTACCCATTGCACCAACTTTTTTTTTTTTGAATATCATTTTGTTCGCATGCGTTCGTTGCATCTGCTCGGGGCGGACGTCGTAAGACATCCATTTATGTTCGTTTTTGATCGATTGACTCAGTTTTTTTATTACAGAGGGCACGTAACCCTCTGACCGAACACGCGGAGCTACCGTGCCGGCTGGCCAAATGAACAGTGCAACCAATATTTCCTGACACAAGTAGCTACCCGACATAAGGTTACAGTGTTGCCACATTGCTACACTTTAACGTCCTTTTTCTAACGGATGAACTCGCCGGACGAAATTTTGTAACAGACATTTTTTTATCGCCGCTTCACCTTGTATAGTGAAGAAAAGCTGAGGAGAGTACTATCATCTAGCAGGATTTATGCCGAGCGAACAGACATAAAGTCTGCCATAATGTGCTACCATCTAGTGGCACTGACGTAAACTTCTAGTTGAGTGGCAGGGGCTAGCTGTGCACATCTACCGTGCACGCTCTTTATCAAATTCGTATGTATTTGGTCCGTAAGACAATTACGTCACTCGAGTTGTGCATACGCTAAAGTACGTTAAAACGTGCACAACTGAAGCTGTGCTCACGACCCTGATACAAGTTTCATGGAGTCCAGAGGAGCAGTAGACTGGTAGACTTAAGTGCCGTTTCTTTCAGACTGCAGCACCTCTGTTACGTTTAACAGCATTCAAAGAAAAATAACTAATAAATCGGTGTCGAAAGCTAGGGCGTTCACGTGCTCTTGCGCTCTTAACGCAGTAGCCGCCACTGAATGTAAGTCTTATCTTATTCAACACATCGCCGATAGTCACATGGAATAAGCGTAAGATAAGGTAACCTCTTGCGATTTGTAGACATCTCTGTGCAATTCGTTTGAGATAAAAGGAATTGCTAGTCAACTTCTGCTGAGAAAACAGCTCTTAACTATGAAATTTGATGCAAATTGATAAGCTAATTAATCACTTTCTGAAGTTTGATAAGTTAATTCGAGAATTACTGTCGACTGGAGCTACCGTCTAAGAAACCGACACCGTATGCCTTCTACAGGGGATAGGCAAAATAATGTGAACACCTGTATTTACTTGGGAATAATTTATTAATAAAGGGTATAACCCTCATTTGCGCGGATTACAGCTGCGATTCTTCTTGGAATATTGGCGCATAATGATTGTATAGTCTGCAGTGGAATGTTATGCCACTCTTGGATCAGAACCTCTTCTAAATCCTTTAGTTACGTGGGAGGAGAAAATCTGTTCCGGAGTCTGTGCTCCAATACCGCCCATAAGGATTCGATTATGTTCAAGTCTGGCCAGGAAAACGCTGCAGTTCAGTTGCATGCTCCTCATGCTACGATTGTACTGTGCTGGCCTGCCTGTTTGAATGGGTGCATTATCGTCCTGAAATATGGCATCATTGTTGGGGAACAACATTATAATCATCACCTAATGTGTTCACATAATCGTTGGCTGTAACACGACCTTTGTAAGTAATGACGGGACCAGCAGAATACCATGATATGGCTGCCCATACCATCACACTTCCAACTTTAAGCATAACCGATGGAGTCAAGCAATCAGGATTGTAGGCTTCTTTTGGCATTCTCAAGACGTAAACTCGGCCCGATGTTGGAAATAACGAAAGCGTTGACTCGTCGGACCATATGACGTGTTTCCACTGATCAGTCGTCCAGGATTTATGCTCCGGACACCATGTTTTACGCCTCTTTGCGTTGGTTGTTGCCACTAATGGTTTCGGCATAGCAGCTCGTCCATGAATATTAGCTTTATGGAATTCTCGACTGACAGTGTCGATAGATACGGGGTCTCGAAGATGGCTATTGAGCTTCGCAGTCACTTTAACCGCCATAGTTTCGTGTTGTTTGGACACTATTCGTGTTAGTGTACGACGATCTCTGTTATTTAGTTTTGATTTGCGCCCACTATCACGTTTACGCGATGATTTGTTTACATGTACTGTGTAGGCTGTCATGACTGTTGAAACAGTTGCTCTTGAAACATTCAATACGTTAGCTGTCTTGCTTACTGTTGCTCCAGCTAATTGGGCCCCCTCAATCTACCCTTTTTGGAACTTGTTAGGTCTTTCACTGCACGTCGACCTCGGCCTCTGAATGAACTGCTCCTACACAACCTGCACCGATGCCTAGTCGATACTGAGAATGCACAGTTCAGCGCGACAAGTGCCTTACATGCGTTGTTGACCGTGAAGCACAACCATCCCATTACTACTACTGTTCACTTTATTTTGCCTATTCCCTGTACTTTTAACGATGCTTGCAGAACACAGTGTAATGGTCACTGCAATCGAAACGCTCTCAATGAGAGACTTGAACCCAGAGTTTCATAAAAAGTAGGCTACTGGATGAAGAGTCGAAGCGGAAGGGAGTCTTTGGGAAAAACAAACATGAAGATACACCGCCTACTAAGGCATTTCAGACTCAACGGTACCAGAAAAAAAGGTTCATCAAAGGCCAGTAAAACGAGAAATCGCAAGAAACTTCAGGAATTCATTCAACTTTACTTGTTATCGTTGAGGAAAGCCTGGACATAAAAGGGAGAACTGCAAAGTTAAGTTATCAAACTAGAAATCAGGAACCAGCAATTCAGTGGTAGTGGCTGACGTCAAAGAGGATGATGATTTGTGTTTTGCAGCATGAAGTGAAGATCAATCAGCGAAGAACGTAAATTGGTTCTTGGGCTCTGGAGCAACATGATTAACCGTAAGATACCACTCACTAATCTAAAGGAACTGGAACAAAGAATTAAAGTTATAGTAGCCAAATCAGGTATTTTTCTTGAGGCTGATGTAAAAGGAGAAATTAAAGTCACTAGTATTGTAAAAGGAAAGGAAATTCAGATAACATTTAAAGATGTTTTATCTGTGTCTGATCTTAATTATAATTTGATGTCAGTTAGAAAATTGGAAATGAATCGTTTTAGTTTCAAGTGCGGAAAAGCTAAAGCTTTAATTACAGAGGGAAAAGAAATCATTGCCACTGCAAATAGGAATAAATCTCAGCAACATATTTAATTTTTTTTTTTTGCAATATGAAGCCTTGTCAGCTGTTTCAGCTGAAGCTAATGTGAAACTGTGGCATCGCAGATTAGGCCATTTGAGGTATGTTAACATTAAACGCCTTCAGACAAGTGGAACTGGATACCTCAACAATCCCTACGGAACGATGCTCAGATTCTGTCGAAGGAAAAAATCACAGCTGCCATACGATCACACTGGAAACGTGCCATGAGACGTCTTGAGTCGATCCACAGTGACCTGTGGGTCAATCTCACTAGAATCGTTCGACAGTAGGAAGTACGTGCTCAGCTTCGTTGATGACTTTACACATTTTACAGTGGTCTAGGAACTGAAATCGAAGTCGGAGTTAACTCGCTTTCTGAAGATGCTTCACACCTTGGCTACAGCTCATGTCAACTTAAAGATCAGCAGATTGCGGTGTGACAGTGTTGGTGAACACATGCCGGACGAGTTGAAGTAATTTTTTGATGAATAAGAAATACTACATGAGTTTAGATTCAGATATACTACTCAGCAAAATTGTGTCTCGAAGCGAATGAACAGAACTCTTATTGAGAAAGCTCGCTGTTTGATACTTCAGTGTAATTAAGATGTTCTGGTCAGAAATTGTTCATACTGCTGTTATCTGCATTAAATAGAAGTCATACTGAGACTTTGGAAGGAACGGTTCCTGCAGCTTTGTAGCACAGCGAGAAACCTAACTTGAGTAAGCTGAGAGTATTTGGATGTATTGCTTATCAACTGGTACAAAGGAATTGAGAACAGGGAAGTCCGACAGCAATTCATTGAAGTGCTACTTCACTGGCTGCTGTCCTAATGGCTACAGACTTTGCTGTCCAGAAGAAGGAGAAATAGTCACAAGAGGCAACATTATTTTCTACGAAGGAAGATTTGGCTTTGAACATATACCAGTTGAGGACTGGATTCCGGAATCTGTACAGAAATCATTAGAGAAGAAACACAAAGTCAATAATTGAGGTTCATTCGCCGAACACGATGTTAAATCAAATGATGGAGGTTATGAAGGAATTCCAAAACAAGAACTGACCAGCGGCTGAAAGGAAACTGAAGTTGATGTTCGACGTTGTACCAGGAAGAGGAACCCTTCCAAATACCTTGATGACTATGCTGTTCTTGCACTGAATGCTGAAAATTTTTCGATGATATACCGAAAAGCTACAAGGAACTTGTAACTCGTAGAGATAAGCAGTACTGGTATAATGCTGTACTGGATGAAATAGATTCTATAAAGGAAGACAAGACTCGGATCTATATTAAAATACCCACCGCAAGGAAGCAAATCGGCAGTAAGTGGGTGTTCAAATTGGAGAAGGACAAGGACGGAAATATCGTAAAATACATGGCTAGTCTTGTGGCTAAAGGATGTTCACAGACAAAAGGATTTGACGACGAGGAAACATATGCTCCATTGGCTCTACTTGCAACTGTTCGAATAATGCTGATTATTGCAAGCCAACAATGACTGTTTCTGGAACAATTTGATGTTGCCAGTCCTTTTCTTCGTGGAAGGAAATGTACATGGTTATTCCTGAAGGAGCGGCTATTTCTGAAAAACTGAAAGACGCAACTGGTGTGTTTTGTAGGTTACAGAAGTCTTTATACAGTTGAAAGCAAGCAACACCAGCATGGAATCATTCTATTCATAGGTGTCTTATCACTATAGTCAAAGATTTACTCAGTCAGAAGGAGATAAGTGTCTTTACTATGTAATTTTAAAGGGAATTGTCATTTCATTTACATTCTGCTCTATGTTGACGACATTCTAATGTTAGGAAATAATAGAGAGGAAATGGACAGAATGAAATTTAAGTTGCAGAAGAAGTTTAAAATAAAGGAACTAGGAGAGTCACAATCTTCCCAGGGAATCGAGATTTCAAGGAACAAAGAAAAATATATCTGAGTCAAGCGTCATATTTGAATAATTTATTATAACGATTCAACATGCAAGATTGTAACCCGGTCAAGGCACCTATGGAAGTTAAACTGGAAATCAAAGAAGGAAAAAGGATAGATAAGCGATGGAAAGAGTTGATTGAATGCTTGATGTATGCAATGAAAGCAACATGCCTTGATTTATGTGGTATGGTCAACTTCTTACGCAGATACCATAACAATCCATCGGTAGAACTCTGGGGATGCTCGAAAAGAGTTTTGAGATATATCAAAGGAAAGATCTACATGAAACTACATTATCGCCAAGGTTATCATGAAGCTCTTCTGGCCTTCGTTGATGCAAACAGGAACAAAAAGCAAGATGCAAGATCTAACTCTTGCTAACATGTAACTCTGGTAACAGCTGCTGATAAGCTACTTTGGCTGAAATGTTTGCTGGACGGTATTAAAATTCTACTCCAGCTACCAGTTCGTATATTCGAGGGTAATCAGTCCTGTGCACGGTTACTGAAGAAACGGGCACATCGTCGGTTGAGTTATTTCAACATTAAATGTAGCTTTGTGCGTCATCTTCACCACTGCAAAATAATCACCACCGAGCATGTATGTTCGGAGGATCAGATTGTAGACATCTTCATCTAAGTCTTACCAGCTCCTAGATTAGTCGCTTTGAGAAGCTTGTTGAGTATAGCTTACTATTCATGTTAAATTTAAAATAAATGAATTGCGGAGGGGTGTTGAGAGTGCAATTTCAATGGCTACATCTGTGATTTACTTAAAATAACTTTGAAGATAAAAAGCTTCGCTGCCGTCGTTATTCTGTGCTCAGTTGTCTTCAGTTATTTTTTCAATTCAATAAAACCGACTAATAATAGTCTCTAACATTTTGTGAGTGTTATTTAAGGATAGTCTCTAACATTTTGAGAGTGTTATTTAAGGGTGAGAAACTGGAAATTTATCACTAATAATTTTGAAGTTCCATCATATTTATTATTTCCTTACCATGTGTTACATTGATTAATGTCGTTCCCCTATATTTTACAGTATATCTTCCTCAAGTTAACTGAAATAGTGTACTAGTTCTCCCTTGAAAGAATGTGTACTGTACTGGGCGACTGCGCAGATAAAAAAATGAAAAAAAAAAACCATACAAGAATATTATGAATGTTTGGAAGTTGATAGAAGGATTTTTCCTAACAAAAAACTTGAAGATTCTATGAAAATAATAATAATAGTTATTATTATTTTTGTACCTCCAGCAACAGAGATTCGCTGGCGGAAGAATAGAATTCTTATTCTGAATCTCGGCAAAGACGATCCCGGGACTCTACAGCTGCGGCGATCGACAGTTTTGTATTGATGGTTGCGCACAAGCTCAAAGAAAAACGGGAGGGGAATGAAAATGGCAGCAGATCCTTAACCGTTGTAGCGAGAATAAATCCACGCCCGGGCTATTGAATGTTACTTTTGAGAAAAGACGGCAATGGCGCTCATCACTGGTTTTAACCCGTGTTAGTAGAAATTAGATGCAGGCTCTTGAAATTATTTTCGCCACAGGATGTAAATCTTGCTTGTAAAACTTAAACATAAACAATGTGAAATGCCAGGGTTTTAAAAGAATGAATTACCTTTTTCTGTTTTGTTGTCTTTGTACACTTGGATTGATTAGAATTCTAGCATGATCTGTAAAAAGAACTAATTCTGCTTGTTGTATATTAGACGGAGGATCATTTAAATTTGTGAGAAACAACACAGTACCTAAGACTGAGTTTTGGGGAACCCCATACGTAATTTCTCCCCAGTCAGAATTATGTGCCTGGGCCATGTTGGTTGAATTACTAATGGTCACTTTCTGCATTCTTTTGGTTATATATGGCATTATCCATTGATTAGCCATATCATCAATCCCATAAAATGTCAATTTATCTAGATATGTCTCAGAAAAAACAGCTGAAGCTATTTTATTATTTAACGTTTGCAAAATATGGTAAGTAAATTTGTAAATGTCATTTTCAGTAGAGCAACACTTCTGAAACCCAAACTATGGTTTACTGAGTATATTATTATTGAAAAGGTGAGATGCAGCTGTAGAATACGTCACCTTGTCCAAAATTTTGGAACTTTATAAGTATATTCACCTATATTCTTCCTGCCACTGAACTTCATTAATCCCCACTCGCCTTACCTTAACCGATCCGTTTCCCTTCTTAAAGTTTCTGACCTAGCTGCATTATTAAGAGATCTAACAATCCACACTCCAATCCGCGAAACGCCAGTTTTGTTTCTCCTAATGGCGACCTCCACTGGATCTCTAGGATGTTTTAGCCAAGATGATGTTATCATCATTTAACCGTATAGTGCAGCTACATGCCCTCAGGAAAAATTACAGCTGTAGCTTCCCCTTGCTTTCAGCTGTTTGCGGTACCAGCAGAGTATGTCTGTTTTGATTGATTGATTGATTTTGCAAGGCCACATCAGTCAATTATCCAGTCTCTTGCTCCTGCCACTGCTGAGAAGCTGCTCCCCTTATTCAGGAGCCACATGTTTCTCTGACCTTTCAACAGACACCCCACCATTGCAGCTTCATCTACAGTGAACTTGCTGTATCACTGAGGCAAGCAAGTCTCCTCACTAACAACGAGGTCCTTCTACATCTACATCTATATATACTCCGCAAACCACCGTACGATGCGTGCCGGAGGGTACCCTGTACCACTACTAGCCATTTCCTTTCCTGTTGTACTTGCAAAAAAGAGCGAGGGAAAAACGGCTGTCTGTATGGCTCCATATGAGCCTTAATTTCTCGTATCTTCGTGATTCTTACGCGCAATGTATTGTGGCGGCAGTAGAATTGTTCGGCAGTCTTCTTCAAATACCGTTTCTCTAAATATTATCAGTAGTGTTTCTCGGAAAGAACGTTACCTTCCCTCCAGGGATTACAATTGGAGTTGCCGAAGCATTTGCGAGACACTGGTGTGTTGTTCGAATCTACTGGTAACAAATCTAGCAGCCTGCCTCTAAATTGCTTCGATGTCTTCCTTCAATCGGGTACGGTAAATGTCCCAAACACTGGAGCAGTGCTCAAGAACAGGTCGCACCAGCGTCCTATATGCGGTCTCCTTTACAGGTGAACCACTGTTTCCTAAAATTCTCTCAATAAACTGAAGTCGACCACTCGCCTTCCCTGCCGCAGTTCTCACGTGTTCGTTCCTACTCATATCGCTTTGCAACGTTATGCCCAGATATTTAAACGACTTGACTATGTCAAACAGGACACCAGTAATGCTGTATCCGAACGTTACAAGTTTGATCTTCCTACTCATCTGCGTTAACTTAAGTTTTCCCACATTTAGGCAAGTTGTCATTCATCACACCAACTCGAAAATTTGTTTTGTATCTAGTATTGCATGATCTGGGCATTTACGCTCTATTAACCGTAGACTTCCTTTGAATGTCTCTGGAAGTGTCACATCAGAATCTGATGGCCGGTAAAAACATCCATAAATTATCTTGGTTTTACTTACGCCTGTTATACGCGACCAGATGATTTCAACTGTCACACTCAACTTCGACCTCAATAGAGACAATATTTTTATCAACTGCAATGAACACTCCGCCTCCAACGGCCACTAGTTTTCTTTCCGATATACGTTCCACGACTCGCTAAATATTTCAGAGCTTTACACTTCTGGTTTCACCCATATATCGGCCCCAAGAATAACCCGAGCGCGAGAACTTTTTGGAGGGCAGTAAATTCGGAAACGTTATGACGAATACTTCGACAGTTTACAGGTAAAATTGTGACAGTCTAAGTGTCTTTATTGTGAATATGGTTCGACTTCCCTTGCTGCATATCGACTGGCTAGTGGTCGTCAGAGCACCTCAAACTAGGTCATTGATTCCAGAATGAGATTTTCACTCTGCAGCGGAGTGTGCGCTGATATGAAACTTCCTGGCAGATTAAAACTGTGTGCCCGACCGAGACTCGAACTCGGGACCTTAGAATTCGCGGGCAAGTGCTCTACCATCTTAGCTACCGAAGCACGACTCACGCCCGGCACTCACAGCTTTACTTCTGCCAGTATCAGGTCATTGATTTATTTCGGGGGGTGGGGGGAGGGCTAATCAATTAAAGGCGTTTCATGGTCTGACATTGTTGTTAAGTGAGAGATTAAATAAACGTATTTTCATGCATATGAATAAAAACTCAATACAATGTAGGTATTCCACAAGAAGGCTAGAAACTAGAGACAAAATATTTTAGTCTAATTCTAAGTAAGATACTTGAAAAACTGAAATCAGTTAAGTCTACAGCAAAGGAAAAGTATCATGAAAAATGCCACTTAGTTTTACAAAAAGTTACTCAATCAATGCTGCCACTATATGGTAATTGCTGGAGCATACCTTGTGTCACTCAAGTCAATTACTTTCCTGTTCCAGTCGAAAACAGTGCGAAGGAAATATGACTGTCTATATGCCTCCACACAAGCTCTAACATCTCTTATCTTTGTGATCCTTATCCACAGTTTACTTTGGCGGCAGTAGCATTGTCCTACAGTCAGCCCCAAATGCTGCTTCTCTAAACTGGTGCAACAGTGTTCCCCCAAAAGGATGTCTTCCTTTCGAGAATTCCAATTTGAGTTCGCAGAGCGTATCTGTAACAATCGCGTGATGATCAAATCTAGAATAACAAATCTAGCATCATATTTCTGAATTGCGTCGATGTTTTCCTTTGGTCTGAGATGATGGGGTGCCCAAACAACTGAGTAGTGCTCAAGAATAGGTCGCATGAGTGTTTCATACTTTGTCTTCTTTTGAAATGAACCATACATTACTTAAATTCACCCAATAAACCAAAGTTGACCATTCGTCTTCCGTGTTGACATCTGTGCTCGTTCCATTTCATATCACTTTGCAATATTAGGCCTGGATATTTTAATCGATGTGACCACATCAAGCAGCACACTACATATGCTGTATCCGAAAACTACAGGATTGCTTTTCCTATTCATCATCATTACCTTAAGGTTTTCCACATTTAGAGCAGGCTACAGATTCTAAGTCTTCTTGTATCCTCCTTCAGTCACTCAACAATGATAGCTTCCCGTACTCCAGGGCGTCATCACCCTGTTCATCAGGGTAGTTGTATATATAGAGAATAGGAGCAGTGCTATCACACTTGTCTGGGGCACACCTTGTCTCTGATGAACACGCACCCTCTACAAAAACGTACTAGGCTCTGTTACTTAAGAAGCCTTCGAGCGACTCACATACTGGGGAACCTAGTCCACATGCTCTTACCTTCCTTGACAGCCTGCAGTATTGCACCATATCAAACACTTATCGGAAATCTACGAATATGAAATCTACCTTTGTCGCTAGATGAAGGAAGAGTTGGAACTGACCTGCTAGAGGACTCAGAAGAGTCTTCGGAAGAACTGCCTAGGTCCACAGAAATGGACTCCTGCCTCCAGGAAGGCTTTTTGGGCGCTGGCGGCAGAGGCAGCGGCAGTGGGACAGGTGGCGGCAGCACGCCCAGCTCCACACGCTCCTCCCGGGACACCTCGTCCCAAGATGGCGGCCGCGGTCGACACCGGCCCGGTGCTGGGGGCGCCTGTTCGTGACGGGCACGTGGCCGTGCCGTCTCAGGGGATCCCAGCACTGTGTCCACGGAGTCTCCCCTCTGAAAATGACGCGCTATTGTACTACAGAGTTCGATGGTCAGAAAAAGATGCTCATTGTTACACTCCATTTTCAATCACTATACCCCTTTTCACTTGCAATGTGTTCCACTGGATGGCGCTTGCTTTGGTCCTCATACTTTTCCAGGACAATGTAAAAACTGTTACAGTGCTGTTTGCAACAGTTGTACATTTTACTAAAAAAGGATAAGGACCAAAACAGGATCCATCCCAGATATTGATGATAAGGAAATCCAAAATCTTGTCTAAACTTTGGTATGATGTGGCTAGAGACCTGACTTTATGTAATACTAGGGTCATTCAGCTATGGTATATCTTGCGATAATGTAACAACTTGGGAATTCCACAATGTGCATTGAATCAGTAAGGCAATGTGGGTCGGAATGCCAACATAAAATACTGTTCCACTACAGGAGGGCATGGCAAATGTTCACAAGAATCATATGCAATGGAACTCTCTGTAACTTTTTGTGCACAAGTAAAAATGGAACAAAAATGAATCAACAACTGTCATCCAAAATAGTTCCGCAGGACATCTACACGACGTTTCGAGCGATGACGAAGGCGGTGAATGACGCACATCAATGTGTGCCACTTGTTGACGAAAAGCCTTGGGGATTTCTGGCCTGTTTGAAAAGCATGTTTCACTCTTATTCAGTTGTGTTATAAGGTCGAAGTCGGGTTAACTGAGGTCTGATGGGGTGGGGGATGATTTTCCACTCCCATCATTGTGCAGAATTATGGACGACGACTTCACTGTGGGTTGTACCATTATCATTGATTATTGTTTCATAATCCAGCAGTGGCGGAGGTTTCTGCCGGATTGTACATCACAGATGGTACAGCACAAAATTACGGTGGTGTTGGGCATTGACACTATAGCCGTAACTAACAAGGTGACACTCCTGAGTACCATGGCCATCACACACTATAAAGAGTATGATCTTTGTGGGTGATGTCCTATCACCCACAGCTGCTCACAGTTCCGCATGACACTGAGTAGCATTTCTGCCAGCGAGAAAGTAATTTTCACCTACGTTCGCTGTTCAACTATGCTTACATCAAAATTTTAACATGGCCAAATTCACACTGAACGTTTCAGGTGCTGGTAACGCGCCATCCTCGCATGCGGTGGCAGTCTGTAAGTTGATTTTGGTATTGTTTTCCACAGTCTTCCGAATGTATTTACTGCGATTACAGCGATGCCACATGTTTGCACGATATACCATAGTTGCCTTGATTTATGGAAGGGAAATCAGCAACGGCTTTGTGGGGTATTCTCCTTCGATTTTGTCAATGAAACGTCCACATACGTACGTCTTTTCATTGACGGCTATCCGTATGTGGTGAGTCTTACACAGAGCCACACGCTCTTCTGAGCCTCCTGGTAGCAAACGTCTAATTACCTTTTCCTTAATGTAGATTCATTGAGACTCTGTTGCCTGTCTATTTTTGTAAAAATACACGGTGATCAGACATTTGAGGTTTCTATCAGAGTATTATCTTTATTACCAATTCTATGTCATTCACCAACCATGGTCGGACAGACAGCGTCAAGTTTACAATGATATTACCACAATAAAATGAATACAATATTGCAGTTTGAACTATGATATTAAAATGGATACTGTAAACAAAAAAACAAGATAATCAGTACTAGAATATGTTACTGTTATTCAGTCAACATAGTTCACTGGTCGTGAATGGACTGATAACGCCACGCGATTACAAACTGATCAGTGAGGACATATGGCCACCGACCTACTACTGATATAACCTCGTCTAGGAGATACCATCATCAACTAGTGAGGAATAACTGTCAGACACATGCACGGTGCATGTAGTAGCAGTGAGCTTGCTGTGTGTAGAATGGGGAAGGCGCGCGATCTCTCTGAGTTTGACCGAGAGCAGGTTCTGATGACCTGGAGGCTCGGTACGAGCACTTCGGAAACTGCACGACTTGCCGGGTGTTCGAGAAGTCTTGTGGTGGGTGTCTTCAACACGTAACGAAACCAAGGTGAAACCATGTTCACACGACGTGGGATTCAGCACCCACCCTTCATTACAGATGTCGGACATCGTAGGCTGAGCAGACTGGTAAAACAGGACAGGCAGAGAACTGTGGCGGAATTAACGTAAGGCTTTAATGTTGAGCACAGTACAAGTGTGTCTGAAGATACTGCTCAGAACACTCCTAAACATGAGACTACGCAGCCGACACCCACGCAAGTGACAATGATAACTCCACGACATCGGCAACTACGACTGAAATTGGGGCGTGACCGTCAGCAGTGGACGTTGGCGCAGTGTCAGAGCGTTGCATGGTCTGTTTAAACCGTATAGCTTCTTCACCATGCCGGTAGGAGGGCGAGAATCCGTCATCTTTCAGGGGCAGAGCTCCTTGATACCTATACTGCCGGACAGAGACGGTGTTAGCGGCGGCTCCATTATGCTTGGGATCATTCATGTGGGCATCCATGGGTCCAGTGGAGCTAATGCAAGGCACAATGACGGCCAAAGAGTGTCGTACACTGGTTGCAGATTACGTACACCCCTTCATTGTGATCATGTTTCTCGACAGCAGTGACATTTTTTCAAAAAATATAGCACCATGTCACAAGGGCAGGAGTGTGATGGAATGGTTCGAGGAATACAACGGCGAGTTCCAGTTGATGTGCTGGCCCCGCAACTCACCAGATCCGAACCCGATCACCCCCCTCCCCAGAATTTACGGGAATTACGTGACTTGTGTGTGAAGTCGTTGTGCTAATTCCCTCCAGCGACCTACCAAGGCCTCATTACTTCACAGCCACGACGCGTGGCCGCTGTTATCCGTACTAAAGATACATGCCATCTATTAAGTAGGTGGTCAAATGTTCTGCCTGGTCAGTGTACGCTGTAGTGTCTCCGTTATCATCAGAAGATTCTGGGAACTCCAATGTTGTAGCACGGAAGCACATTGAAAATTTTTGTGATCATTAAATTTCGTTTTGGTTTATTTGAATTTCACACACGCAAGAAATCAAACTGTTACTGATCCATAAAGTTCTTTTCATACGAGTGCTGTCTCCTGCCTTGGCAGAAGGGAACCAGCGGAAAAAATGCTCCTATTGGAGCACAACGAGGCGAATATACTCTTGACTGAAAAGTGTGGTACCAACTGCTTTTTTCTATCTTCCTTAGCACGTTTAAAATCTTTCCAACGACCAATGCTTCTTGCGTCGATTTTCATTCCTTACTGAAAATCGATTAACTTGCGACGTGCTACTATGGTCCTCACGCATCTGCGCAGGTACTGAGTCTCCACTCTAAGCGCAACATACATGCATCATACAGAGCGCATCTTCAAATATAAAGGGGCAATCAACGTAGTCCGACTGCGATGCGCGTATAAAAGCACCGACATGTAGGCAAAGGCTTACTATGGGATTCGTGTCTTCCCGATGTACATACGGTAAATGCGGAAACATAAACTATGGCGACGTTGTTACCAAATGCGTCCAGTCGTATCCAACCGTATGATGGGAAGATGACGCTAGCCCAGTTCTTTGATAACCAGAGTCCATCGTTCATTGATTTCAAGAAACCTGATGTCTTCATCACTGGGAAAGGGTCCTTCGCAACGCTGGAGAAATTACTCGAGAAGCGGCGTTGCTGCTTCGTGGTGACGCGCGTCCCCATATCACAAATGACGGAAAGCAGAAATTACGCCAACTTAAGTGGGAGATACTCGAGCACCTGCTCTATAGTACTGATCTCTCCCTATCCGATTATTCCGCCTTCGCTCTATTGAAAAAGGCCTTGAAGGGTCGGCGATTCCTGTCGGACGAGGCTGTGCAACAGGCAGTTAAGTTCTTCTTCACGCAGCAGGACGCGGTGTTTCGTCCAAGGTGCATCTGCAACCTGGTGCGTCGGTGATGGCGACTTTGCCTGATTGGCGTACCGGTTATGGACTGTACGGCCTCAGAAGCGAAACTTTTTGATCATCCCTTGTAGTACATTCCTTCCCGCCACTTTTGGCTACTCGAATTTATGTTCACATACTTCCGGTTTTTTCTTACGCAAAAGTTTTCAGTTTTACATTTTTTATGTGATAGTAGAAAGCTTCTACATCTACATCTGCAATTTTAATCGAAATGTGCTTTGTAAATATCATTTTCGGGTTAATTGAGTAAAGGGTAACTCAGGGTCAGTATACGAATACGTGACCGCGAAAAACTCGCAAAACCATTCTCAGACTGGCATGTCTTCGTCTCTTCGGTTCATCACATTAGTGTACAGCCTTTTCTTCTTATGTGGATAGTTCATAGGTCCATGACGCTCGGGTCATCCTGTTGCTCACAGTAGGTTGATAATCTCCCAATCGCTTCGCTTCGACCTTGAAATATCAGTCTTTCCTTTTTTCTTCTCCTAGCGCAGAAAATGGTATTTCATTTTTTTTGGCTGATGGATTTGGTCCCAAATGTAATGTACAGGTAGACTCGCACACAAAACTGTGTTGTTCGGAGTCTGCTACAATAGCTGTGCTGTGTAGAACGGAATGTATAATACGTGAGGCAACTTCGGGTCTTCTACTTACACAGACAAACAGGTAACTAACTTTGTGATTGCTGTTGAATTCCGTTGTGGGAGGTGCGTACCACAATGCGTAGATGTGTCCAGCTAATCAAAAGATAAACAGAACTTTGTTGCACTGTACCTTAACAAAATGCAACAGAAAATAGCTTCCAAAGTAATACCACTAAAGACTGTCCTGGAGTGATAAGGGTTGACAGCAAACAAGATGACAATTTCTTGAATGTACGAGCCACACTGTTTGCTAACTTAGCCACAGAGAAAAGTACACTGTTCTTCCTAAATTGGATAGCACTGATGTAGTCCGGAAACGTCCGTAGCTGGTGTAGTCCGCAGTCGAAGCACTAGCTAAGACTCAGCAACTTGGACGCTGTATGGAAGGATACAGACTTCGACTAGTGTATGCTGCACTTCGACGAATGAGTCTGGCTGTGGGACCACCTGCACGGTGAGCTCCTGGCTCAAAGGAACGTAGCTGCGAACTCCGATATCGACTGACAGGCGAGCTGCTGGTTGTCATCATGTAAAACCGTCTGGCGGAAGAAAATCAAGAAATCATGATAATGTCAAGTGGCTCGCGAAGGAGAGCAAGTGCCGCAGACAACATCGCCGCATCCGGCGTATATGGCTCCACCAGATACCGCAAGTACGGCTGCACTATTGATGTGCAGCTTGTGAGTTGCAGGCGCCTTAGTTGTGCGGCAACCCGCGGTACTCTGCTGCATCGCTGGTGGCTGGATCGAAAGGTATCATCCCCTGTTGGAATTCTGTTGTGCAATAAGCGAAAGCGGTCTTCTTCATACGAAGGGGGAATGACTGGCTGGGGTGTATAGACCACACTGTTACAACGTTTATATTACGCTAAAAATTCATATTGAAATCCGCGCGCCGGTGTATCGGTCCGATCCCTTTCTGCATCTTGGTAAGGATCGTACGGTCAAACGACAAAGAAAAATTTAAGGAGACTGTTTCGTCCCAGTTTTCCACCCATCATTACTGAAGTACAGCGTCACCACATTAAGCAAATGACGTAATTATCCGTGAATCGTAAGGGGAATGTGTGTAGATCAACTCATCCCCCGCTGTGCTACTAATGACCGAAAGTCGGCCAACTACTTGAACTATATTTCAGACTATGTGATCATTACATTTCACGTACTCACAAATTGTTACTTCCGGGTATTACTATCATTTGATTGTTCTACACTACACGTAAGAATTAAAAGATCGTTTTTTCGAAACCCCGTAATTATCTCCCATTGTGATGTATAACACTGAAATTTGGTTCAAAAATGTCAACAACATTTCTTTGTAACGGTGCAAAATCGCGGACCCTGTGTTGACACCATGTAGCTCGATAGAAAAGTGTAGGCACATGCCAAAGAAAAGACCCAGAGCTCAGAAGTTTATGTGACGTGGTGTGTGGGTTAATTATGCCACACTGGCGCCAAATTTCACCACAATTCTGCCCAATGCCACCGAGGACGTGTCACATGATCGGAAGAACGCCACAGCCCCTCTTACATTTAACCCCTTCTTTTGACGCTTTTGCAATGGTGGTGATAACCTCGACGCCCAGTTTTGAATTCACGCGGTTTTCTTATGAGTGTCCGAGGTAAACATTTCAGACACATCGTCGCTCAGCATCAGCACGAAAAGGCCTGAGGGGTGGGGGAGGGGGGGGGGGGTGACGTAACTGGCGTCAATGAATCCACCCCTTCCCTTGGGACGTTGATTCCGGTTCATTTCCTGTCCTAAGGACAGGACTGGTTTCATTGACGCCTTTTATGGCAACCACTGAGGTCTTTTGGTGTCGATTCTGAGCGGCTGTGTGTCTGAAATGTTTTCGTCGGCCACTCATGTGAAAGCCGCGTGATTTCAACGCTATTCCAAGAACGTAAACAACTTCATCCGAACAGGTCACGAAGGCCCAACGGTACCGACCGGCCGCCATGTCATCCTCAGCCCACAGGCTGGATGCGGATATGGAGGGGAATGTGGTCAGCACTCCGAAGAGTGTCAGAAGGAGGGGTGAAAAGTGAGTAACACACTTTTCACGTCTCATGAACTTCTTGTTGTGTCGCCAGAAGAACCAACACCGTATTACTAGAGGAGGCCGAAATGCACGCGTTTTAGCTCACGCAGACTGGCGTGAGGAGGGAAGGACTATACTGACGTGAGGTCTGGAACATGACAAGGAATTAGAATTCAGAAAGCGGACGTAATTAGTTTGATGCTTAACTTTAATCCATTAATCATGAACGTCGCTCTTGACGGTACATGAGTCACAATATTATCTGTTCAGAATACATAGTAACTGAATATGGCGACTTGCTAGGTCGTAGCAAGTGACGTAGCTGAAGGCTATGCTAAACTGTCGTCTCGGCAAAGGAGAGCGTATGTAGACAGTGAACCATCAATAGCAAACTCGGCTTTACAACTGGGGCGAGTGCTAGGGAGTCTCTCTAGACTAGACCTGTCGTGTGGTGGCGCACGGTCTGCAATCACTGATAGTGGCGACACGCGGGTCCGACGTATACTAACGGACCGAGGCCGATTTAAAGGCTACCACCTAGCAAGTGTGGTGTATGGCGGTGATACCACACTTCTGAGCTCTAGTCTTTCTTTCGCTTGTTTAGACACCTTGTTGTGTGAGGCATCGTGAGACCGAGGGTGACGTCACAGGGCACCACGCTTTTGTACCATAAAGGGGAATGTTGTGGGAACCTTTGACCCAAGTTTCAAACTATCGCAATGGGAGACATTGCGAGGTTTCTGAAAAATGGTTCTTTAATTCTGCTGCGCAGTGTAATTGCGACTTACTGATTTTATTGCTACAGGGTAACATGTTCTCATATTCTGTGAAGTGGAGAAGGCGCTTATGATGTACAAAGAGCGCTTCAGTGGCAGAAATATCGAGGACACCCCAAGGATGACGTATTATTATTTCAAATTTGTAATGGAAAACAAATTCTGAAGATACAAAAAATGGTTGAAATGACTCTGAGCACTATGGGACTTACATCTGAGGTCATCAGTCCCCTAGAACTTAGAACTACTTAAGCCTAACTAACCTAAGGACAACACACACATCCATGCTCGAGGCAGAATTCGAACCTGCGACAGTAGCGGTCGCGCGTTTCCAGACTGGAGTGCCTAGAACCGCTCGGCCACTCGGGCCAGATTCTGAAGATGGAGAATTCACAAAAGTAGGTGAGTCATGACAACTATTACAGCCTATTAACACCAACATTTAAATTGTTGTAAGCTTCAGTAACAGTATACATAAAATGTATTTGCAGCAAGTGGCCTATCAACAGCTCAATCCGTAACACAACAAGCCACAAATGAGTGTTCATCTTCGACAGTTATTAACTGATTAACATCTACGGAGTTCAACAAGATCCAGAATAATTGGAATAACTCGTAAACTAATTCTATTTAGTTTGTGTCCAGACACGTGAGTGTGTTGTTCTGCAATATAATTAATAAAAGTGAGGCGTTTCCGGGCATTTGACTTTTTTCTTGCTTCTGTTTCAGAGCCTGCCCCAAAGTCTGTCCACCTATTGTATTTTTAATGGCCCCATATTTAGATGATTAGAGTACCATGGCGAAATGACCGTGCGAAACCTTTATTTGAAGATTCTCAGATAGCTTACCATAAATGGTTGGTCATCGGCATCAGATTGGTCACTGCTGCTCTCTTCTCCACCGTTAGGCACTAAAGGGTGACTTTCTGCATCTCCTTGCGGGGGGTTCTAAAAAATAAGTTACAAAATCTAATGAAACAAAAGTAAAAGAATTACTGACTAGTTTTAGAGACTATACCTTTGTAATAGCAACATAGACATTATTTAAAATAACTGGAGACTGACTTTAGACAGAAAGGTACCATAAGTAGAAATAAAATGAAAATGTATTGGAATACCTCAAGTTCGTGAATTCTCTTTTGCAGTTGCTGAATGATTTCATCTCTTCGCTTGACCTCCAATTCTAAGGACTGAAAACGAGATTGAAACTTGTTCTGTATGTCCTCCTGAAACAAAAGGTATATATATGGACTATCACTGATAGCAGATAGAGCAAAAGTCCTTTAATTTTTTACACATAAAAGCTGCAGCCGATGGAAAAATACCACAAAGGAATTCTCATAATGAATATAGTTCTGCTGTGACATGTTCATAATTTTTATTATTATGTCTGCAAGGGAGGAATGGAGGTATTGGCTTGTTTGAGTTACCAGTCGGGGAAGGATATCCCACATAAAAAAAAAACAAAAAACAAAAAAAGAACATAAGTTTAATGAACAAGACGCGTTGTTCGTAGTCGGCTTAAATTATTTTGCACATCATTACATGACACTGTGTTTCGCGAAACACACGTGTTCTGCAGGAAGTGAATACGTGTTCCGTGAAAAACTATTAATAACATGACTTTTTTGAGATTTTTCCTTGTTTTATTTTTAAATTTTATTATTATTTTTGTCTTATTAGTTACGGTTTAAATCTGCATTAGTCACTAAAAAAACAAGTTTTTCCTATTTTGTAAAACTGTTAATATTATTAACCTCCAAAATAAACAGGGTATACCAACAAAGTGCTAGGATTATCAAATTTTTTTGTGAGAGGAAATGTTTTGTAGCACTTGGTCCAGAGAATGTGACTAATGCTCGCTATTAATTTCGTACACTCGAGATTTGATAAATAAAACAAAATAAGTAGTACAGTTTCAATTTTGTCTCTTATCACAATAAGTTTAGGAAGCAAGGTTAAGGTTCTTAACTCAGGAAAATCTAGCTTAACTTGCTAGTTACAACGATGTTGGATGGAACGGAAATAAGTTTTTCAGAACGTTGTGACTATTTCAGCTACAGGTACGTGAAAAGTGATCATTCCCGAGCTAAATCAGTATTCATGTATTTTTCCAGTAAATAGATTCATTTAACTTGTACGTTAAAATGTATGAATTATTACCAGGATAGGCACAACTTCCAGACTAGTAATGTGTGTTTTTAATGCTTACGAGATGGCCCTGGATGACTTGCTTGATGCCACTGATTATGTCACCGAAAAATTCTTCATCTCCGTTTTGTGATGGTAGGAGCAGCGATGTTCCCAGAAAGTTTTTCTGATTCGCTGCTAAGACGGAAGCAGGTGGTTGTGGCTTCTTCTGGGCAATAACTGGTGGCGGAGGAGTTATCAACCGATTGTCTTCCGCTGTTGTTGTCGGAATAGTGGGACCTGTGTGAAATTGAATTACATTGAATACATTATAGTGACAAACTGAAACACGTATAATATAACCATGAACAGCAGTATATTTTGAAATACGGTATGAGACATAGTTTCATAGTATCATTAATAAAAATAAACTGCAATAGGTTATCCGTCTGGTAACACAAGAGGGGGATGATTTCTTTGAATGTCAATGGTCGAGCTTGCTGACACTTCTTTAATACTGTTGTTCACTAATAAAGAGCTTTGGGGTGCTCTGCAGAGATATTGTTTTCATTGCCTGCATTGCAACAACATCTCGGCAAAAGGCCCCGAAGCACACTGTTCATCAATGGCGCGGGGAAAATCTGAGAGATCACTTTTGTTCACTGTCCCCGGTAAAAAATGAATACGTACGTTTATGTGCTGTTTATGCTTCTGACTGTGTCTAAGACGGACATGTGCGTGATTATATTACACGAATTTCGCTGATGTATTGAAATTACGAGCAACACTTTTGAACTCCCACGAGCTAAAAGTGCTGCTGTCATCCCAGCCTAGGTTAGATGGAACTAGTGGAAACGTAATTACAGTTAAACCACTCTTTCGCTTCTCCTTAAAAACAGCCATAACGCATAAGATTGGTGTAAATACAAGGGTTAGTTTCCCATTAAGAAAAATAAAAAAATATGCACATAAAAAGAAAATTCGGTCAAATCACGTCTGTAAAACATAAGAACGACGTATTTTTGGTAGGGATGACTGTCAGCCAGTGAGAGATAGATAATGGTGGAATACTACTGAAGTAATGTAGAGACAGATACTTTTTTTGAGTGTTGCAGTGAAGGGAGTGATTCACGGTGAGATCCAGAAGGCAGACCTGCCTGTGGTTCAAAATGGTTCAAATGGCTCTGAGCACTATGCGACTTAACATCTGTGGTCATCAGTCGCCTCGAACTTAGAACTAATTAAACCTAACGAACCTAAGGACATCACACACATCCATACCCGAGGCAGGATTCGAACCTGCGACCGTAGCAGTAGCGCGGTTCCGGACTGAGCGCCTAGAACCGCGAGACCACCGCGGCCGGCACCCTGCCTGTGGTAACTTACGAGATTCAGTCGTGGAGGTGATAGATTCTGGACGGTGTACTGCCGCTAAAATACTTTAACTTTCGAAGTGGCTTTCACTTTCGCGGGCTCTGAATGTGCTATAGTGTAGAACTTCTACTTTACCTCTTGCATTACGGAACTGAGGCTAGACAGAATATGAGCTCCTACTCGTTATCTCTCGAGTGCTAATTTGTAAATCGTCATTGTGAATTGTGAGTTATTTTGAGCTGACGAATACTTCGTATACTGTATTGTGATCACGAAATGAACTTCGAAGACTACTTAGTTTGGGAACGCTGCTACCACTCTCCTACAGCTCTTAATGCAACTTTACTGCATTTCAATAGGGTTACCTTTCTGTCTGTATTACATTTGGTTCTCGCAGGACCGCTTTACGTTACTTAATATTACTTTCTTGAATAAACATTATTCAGCATAATTCTTACATCAATTACAGATATTATGATAGAACCCATTGAATTAATATCTCGTTTATTTAATATTTCTGACAATTTTTAATAATGCGCAATTCTAGACAATACATAAACTATTTCATTTCTGGATTGCAGTTACAGCTTATTATTTCCAGCGAGGTAGCTACTGGGGATGAAAGCAAACTTGTACAGGTCGACATTACTACTTCATCAAGCTATCCTTTTTTAAATAGAGCCACGTGTTAACCAATTACCTAAAGCGAGAGTAGCCACGGGTAAAGTCGCAGTTGGTCTGTTCGTCCGAGACTCTAGCTAAAGAAATTACTCAGTACAGCCGCACGTACGAGCGACGGATCGAAGAAATCCGTCGCCAGATCGTTCTATCTGTCCGCAGACCGCACACAGGTGGTAATGACAATGCAATCTGATGATCTGTATGTGAGGGACAGGCCATGTGTACCAATATGGCTGCCTGGCTGCGACTTGTTTGTCTAGTTGCTACGAGTAGTTATGAAGACTAAACGTAAACACCACTCACGGGTTAGGCTTTGGGCTGATTTAACTGGCCGAATGCTGCTTGTATGGCAATACGATGCACCATCTATGAAAGCAGGAGATGTGATCAATATGTCACCAATCCCTCCAACCATTATTGTTAGCAGATGAGTCCTGATAATGCCGATGTTTCTTTTTTAAAAGAGCCCCTCTTTTGACTTTAAGAGGGTGAGTTAACCTCGTTCCAGATCTCCCTAACTCAGAAAATTCCGATGATATACGAGGAGTCGAACTCGAGTCCTTCAACACCGGAGGCGGAACAATAAACATTCAACTGCGGAGGACTTTACCTTAGTATTTTTAGCTATTCAGAGATCACAAACCATTCTGCAACGTGACGTTGAAAGCAAAGCTGCCAGTAATATTAAGGAGGATGCAAATCGGAAAACAATGATATTCTTAAATTTTGCAGAGAGCAGCATTTTTAAAATTTTGCTCTAGAAACAGAAATTCATGCAAATTCGCTTTATACTGGTCTCCATCCAGTGATTTTTTGTTATTTGTGGAACCACTCGATGCATTATTGAAGGTTTTAGCTTCAAAGGAGAGTAATGGAATATTAAACGGGCGTTTTAATTTTAGTTTAGTCCGTATTTATGGCATATGTAAACACGGGCAGTTAAACTACAAGACTAATGATTGTGGAATTTAAAAGGAATTTGGTAAATTAGGATCGGTAGGATGTAGGCAGTACCCATGTTGTGAATGAAAAAATTAATCTTTCATATAACGTAGCCTACAGTTTCCAAGAAAAGGGTTCCAAAACGAGATTCAAAAATTTTAATTCCGTTTGTTTTGATTTAATCTTTCTTTTAAAATATTATTCGATGTATGGAGATCAACTGCCACTGATACTAAACATAGTTCATTTCCCGTAGCTGAACTCAATGACGAAATGGGGTTCGAAATGCTGGATGAAATGGCCTCGTAAATCGCTCGTGTGACGCGGTCGAAGCTAGCGATCGATTGTAGGCGATATGGCTGGCCATCCGTTTCCAGTGTGTGGAGTCATTAATAACTGCGTGGAGAGGACAATACCTGTATATGTATTTTTGGTCGGTTGTAAGTGGAAAATTATCCAAGGAGGAACAAGAACTTAAAATTGCCATTTTTATATAAATGATAATGATACGTTAAGAATGCGTTATCTCCCAACAATTTAATCTGACGGGAAGTATTATTGTACCTCACAGGTTTGACGGGTGTTCTCTCAGTATGTATTTTGATAGAAAGTTACTTTCATGTCTAACAGAAAAACACATCTCATTATTATCTGGGAAATACACATTTTTATTATTAAATGCAACTAGCTACGAACTTATTGTTATTCATATATCATGAATGTGTTAATACTCAAGCATATCCTATTGATTATTAGCCAAAGTATCCAGCAAAAACTGCCCCTGTTTGATACTATTATAAATGTAGAAACAGGAAATAAAGTTCGTTGCTACGAGTTTTGCTTTCACAACTTCACATCTGATCATGCCTCTGGTTTTTATTTCATTATTTTCAAAGCTTCTGTTATTTAGTGTTGATTACCATAATAAAAGTTCAACAAAATGTTACTTGAAAGCTACATTTTTTAGGTTATTTGGATAAAATGTATGTTGGTACGGCAATTACGAAGGTTACAAGATAGGTTCTTCTGTTATTTCAAAACACTTGTATGAAGTAAAAGTGAAGACATCTGTTGGAAGTAATGTCACACATTATGGAAAATGTTGTGTTATTGTGATATGGGCCTACAAGTTTCGATTAGTCTGCACTGAAGATGGTCACATAGTGCCCGAAATCGATATGTAAAATAATGGATTCCAATCTTTACTACCGATGCTGCCATTTATCCAAAATATGTTGACAATAATTCGATTATGGTGCACACGGTTCCAAATGGAATTAGACATTAACTAAATGTCAAGGGCTGCGTTAGAAGCTTTCAATTTGAAAACTGTTCTAAAACGATGCTTTTATTATTTATTTACGACAGATTTTTCCCACGTTAGAGCTCGCAACACAGGGGCAGCCTAGAAGTCAATATCTCCTAAATACGGATCGGGCTGTTTAAGCGTAAGGAATACTCGAGGATAGTCTAATCCAGCAGCTCCCAACTGAATACGGAACAGATTTTGGATTTAGACTGTTGAGTACTAGGACATGCGTCCCTGTGAATAGTACTGACCTGTCGGCGTTGGAGGCTGCTGAGTTGCGACAGGCGACACTGGAGGAGACGCTGGAGGCGACTGGAGTGTGTCGCGGTTGAAGGTGACGCTCTTGGTGAGCTTGGAGTGCCTCGCAGCGTAGCCTTCCACCGTGGGCGCGCGCATCAGCTTGCGCATGTCCACCTGCAACAGCAAAGTTACAGGTTACAGCCAAAATAGCGAAGTCATGATTTATTTGAATTTTTAGTGCACCCGTACACGATATTGATCTATTCGGGACATACATTACCTGATCAAATGTATACAATCACCTTTATGTTATATAGAGAGGCTCATTCCCGGTACAAGAGGAGTACTGTGTTGTCAGTAGAGAAGAAGTAACACATTCAATACGGCGGTCTGGAGTGCTCGGGGTGACTTCCAGCGTGAATCTCACTTGAGTAGCAGATATATTTATCCTCTTCTAAGGATGCCCAAGTTCACTGTTGCTGACGTGACTGAGAAATGGAGATGCGAAGAAAGAACCAGGATTGTACCAAGACAGGCAGATCACATGTACTGCCGGAGAAGGGCCGTCAGGCACTGCGGAGGGTGGTTGCAAAAAATCGCATGAAACCAATGGAATGAATCACTAGTGAGGTTTAAAATGCTACCAGCGAACCAGGTAGCACAATGACTGTGTGTAGGAAGTTAAGCAAAGTGGAATGCATTGGCCGAGGAGCTTGTCAGAAGACACACGTCAGTTCTGACCGACGCATGAGGTGACATAAAGAACGACCCATTCGACAGTGGACGGCTGGATACGAGTGATTTGGGAGACGACTCACTGATATACGCTGTGATAATCCTTTGGAAGGGTTTGGTTTCGGTAAGCGCTTTAAGGACGTTACCTGCCCTGATGTGAAGTGTCAGTACTGAAGTACGGAGTAGGAAGAGTAACGACGTGGGAATGTTTTTCGAACTTAGGATGTGGTCCCCTTCTTGCGCTTAAGAAAACGACTAAATACATAGAGATGTGAAAACGTTTTACAGCGCCTAGAACCGCTCGGTCACAGCGGCCGGCCCTGTGAAGCTGTTTCTCTTGGATAAATTATCCGACCCCCCCCCCCTCCCCCCATGAACCATGGAACCATGGACCTTGCCATTGGTGGGGAGGCATGTGTGCCTCAGCGATATAGCTAGCCGTAACTTAAGTGGAACCACAACGAAGGGGTATCTGTTGAGAGGCCAGACAAACGTGTGGTTCCTGAAGAGGGGCAGCAGCTTTTTCAGTAGTTGCAGGGGCAACAGTCTGGATGATTGACTGATCTGGTCTTGTAACACTAACCAAAACGGCCTTTCTGTGCTGGTACTGTGAACAGGGGACACTACAGCTGTAATTTTTCCCGAGGACATGCAGATTTACTGTATGGTTAAATGACGATGGCGTCCTGTTGGGTAAAATATCCGGAGGTAAAATAGTCCCCCATTCGGATCTCCGGGCGGAGACTACTCAAGAGGATGTCGTTATCACGAGAAAGAAAACTGACGTTCTACGGATAAGAGCATGAAATGTCAAATCCCTTAATCGGGCAGGTAGGTAAGAAAACTTAAAAAGGGAAATGGATAGGTTAAAGTTAGATATAGTGGGCATTAGTGAAGTTCGGTGACAGGAGGAACAAGACTTTAGGTTAAGTGAATACAAGGTTATAAATACAAAATCAAATAGAGGTAATGAAGGAGTAGGTTTAATAATTAAAAATAAAATAGGAGTGCGGGTAAGCTACTACAAACAGCATAGTGAACACATTATTGTGGCCACGATAGACACGAAGCCCACGACCACTACAGTAGTACAAGTTTATATGCCAACTAGTTCTGCAGATGACGAAGAAATTGAAGAAATGATAGACGAAATAATAGAAATTATTCAGGTAGTGAAGGGAGACGAAAATTTAATAGTCATGGGTGAGTTGAATTCTGTAGTTAAAAAGGGAGACGTAGTAGGTGCATATCGATTGGGGGTAACAAATGAAAGAGGAAGCCACCTGGTAGAATTTTGGACAGAGCATAGCTTAATCATAGTTAACACTTGGTTCAAGAACCATGAAAGAAGGTTGTATACATGAAATAAGCCTAGAGACACTATAAGGTATCAGATAGATTACGTAATGGTAAGACAGAGATTTAGGAACCAGGTTTTAAATTGTAAGACATTTCCAGGGGCAGATGTGGACTCTGGCCACAATCTATTTGTTATGACCTGTAGACTAAAACTGAAGAAACTGCAAAAAGGTGGAAATTTAAGGAGATGGGACCTGGATAAACTGACTAAACCAGAGGTTGTACAGAGTTTCAGGGAGAGCATAAGGGAACAGTTGACAGGAATGGGGGAAAGAAATACAGTAGAAGAAGAATGGGTAGCTTTGAGGGATGAAGTAGTGAAGGCAGCAGAGGATCAAGTAGGTAAAATGACGAGGGCTAGTAGAAATCCTTGGGTGACAGAAGATATATTGAATTTAATTGATGAAAGAAGAAAATATAAAAATGCAATAAATGAAGCAGGCAAAAGGAATACAAACGTCTCAAAAATGAGATCGACAAGAAGTGCAAAATGGCTAAGCAGGGATGGCTGGAGGACAAATGTAAGGATGTAGAGGCTTATCTCACTAGCGCTAAGATAGATACTGCCTAGAGGAAAATTAAAGCTATTTTTGGAGAAAAGAGAGTCACTTGTATGAATATCAAGAGCACAGATGGAAGCCCAGTTCTAGGCAAAGAAGGGAAAGCAGAAAGGGGGAAGCAGTATATAGAAGGTCTATACAAGGGTGATATGCTTGAGGACAATATTATGGAAATGGGGAGCATTTATATGAAGATGAAATGTTTGCATGAAGAGTTCGACAGAGCACTGAAAGACCTGAGTCGAAACAAGGCCTCGGGAGTAGACAACATTCCATTAAAACTACTGACAGCCTTGGGAAAGCCAGTCCTGACAAGCCTCTACCATCTGGTGAGCAAGATGTATGATACAGGCGAAATACCATCAGACTTCAAGAAGAATATAATAATTCCAAACCCAAAGAAAGCAGGTGTTGACAGATGTAAAAATGACCGAACTATCAGTTTAATAAGCCACGGTTGCAAAATACTAATGCGAATTCTTTACAGACGAATGGAAAAACTGGTAGAAGCCGACCTCGGGGAAGATCAGTTTGGATTCCGTGGAAATATTGGAACACGTGAGGCAATACTGATCCTACGACGTATCTTAGAAGATGTATTAAGGAAATTCAAACCTACGTTCGTTGCATTTGTAGACTTAGAGAAAGCGTTTGACAATGTTGACTAGAACATTCTCATTCAAATTCTGAAGGTGGCAGGGGTAAAGTACAGGGAGCGGAAGGCTGTTGATAATTTGTACAGAAACCAGATGGCAGTTATAAGAGTCGAGGGGGACGAAAGGGAAGCAGTGGTTGAGAAGGGAGTGAGACAGGGTTGTAGTCTCTCCCCGATATTATTCAATCTGTATACTGAGCAAGCAGTAAAGAAAACAAAAGAAAAATTTGGAGTGGGCATTAAAATCCATGGAGAAGAAATAAAAACTTTGAGGTTCGCCGATGACATTATAATTCCGTCAGAGACAGCAATACGACTTGCAAGAGCAGTTGAACGAAATGGAAATTGTCTTGAAAGGAGCACATAAGGTAAACATCAACAAAAGCAAAACGAGGATAATGGAATGTAGTCGAATTTAATCGGGTGATGCTGCGGGAATTAGATTAGGAAATGGGACGCTTAAAGTAGGTAACGAGTTTTAATATTTGGGGAGCAAATTAACTGGTGGAAGTAGAGAGGATATAAAATGTAGACTGGCAATGGCAAGGAAAGCGTTTCTGAAGAAGAGAAATTTGTTAACATCGAGTATAGATTTTAGTGTCAGGAAGTCGTTTATGAAAGTATTTATATGGAGTGTCACGATGTATGGAAGTGAAACACGTACGATAAATAGTTTGGGCAAGAAGAGAATAGAAGTTCTCGAAGTGTGGTGCTGAAGAAGAATGCTGAAGATTAGATGGGTAGATCACATAACTAATGAAATGAAATGTCGTGTGGCGAGGGCCTACGTCGGGTAGACCGTTCGCCAGGTGCAGGTCTTTCAAGTTGACGCCACTTCGGCGACTTGCGCGTCGAAGGGGATGAAATGATGATGATTAGGACAACACAACACCCAGTCCCTGAGCGGAGAAAATCTCCGACCCAGCCAGGAATCGAACCCGGGCCCTTAGGATTGACATCCTGTCACGCTGACCACTTTTTTATTTTTTATTTTGTTAATTTTAATGTCCCAAAAGAAAAATCAAATATAAAAAAGAAGGAAAAGAAATATAGACCGAAGTGACATCCTCGTCATTTCACTGGGAGTAAATCCTATCCCTCGAAACAACGTAAACCTGGGACTCCCCACCGCTTGGGGGGTTATGAAACATGCTGCCTAGAAAGTTCGCAAAGTGCGTTTTATATTTAGAGTGGCGTCGGATGATCTCGTGTTGTTCTAGTAGATAATGCCAAAAGTCCATGCCCGATATCAAGGTCCTCGAGAGCACGTAGTGCGATGCGTGTCCTCCAATCCATCGGATCGCCGATGTTTTTTGTGAGGGGAAAAAGACAGCGTGAGGGAAAAATAAAGCGTCCGTCGTGATTGTGGATTCGTCGGTGCGTCGGAGGAGGGCCATGATGCGTTGCGTCAGCCGCCAAACATCCGTTGCCTCACCGCACTGCAGAGAATGTTCATCGGTGTCCTGCATGCCACATATAAGGCAGAGCGGGGAATCTACCATGCGAATGTCGTACAATCGTTGGCGGTTGACGGTCTTGCGGTTGATTAATGTATACCATGACCATCGCGCTGCTGTGGTTAGGAGAGGTGTATGGACAGCTTGCCAAATCTGTCGCCAGTTTCGTGTTGGGTGTTCGGCAACATTGCTGCCATGATGACGCCGCAAGTATCGATATGTCTCACGGGTAGTGGGGATTCTTGTAGAAGGTATCTGTAACTGAACATAACTAAAATCAACAAAAAAACGCGAGACGTGAGAAAACGAGGGCGAGATTGTGCCTACCGCCACCGGTGGTTCAAAGGACGTGGGAAGAAGCACATCCAGGATGGCCGACGTGATGGCGTGGTTCCGTTGTTTCCAAGTTCTTAGCGTCGGTGGCAGGTATAGAGATAGAGCCTTGTTCCGCACATCCGTGAGGTTAAGTCCTCCAGAATGGTGTGGGAGAGTCAAAGTCTTGTATTTGATCTTAAGCAACAATCCTTGGCTGACATAGTATCCAAAGGCCGCCATTAATCTGTCAGCAATACCATGTGGCATTGGCAGTACCTGTGCCAGGTGCGGCAGTCGCGAGGCCAGGTGAACATTAGTGTAGTCCACCCTTTGGAGCAGGTCGTGCGTTCGGAATGAATTGTTGCGTATGTGCAGTCGGACGTTCTGGAGGAGATGTCGATAGCTCGCCGCCGCTGATTGCCGTAGCGATCGTGTGAACAATACACCTAAGCATCGCAAGATGTCCACCGTCGTAAACGGACTGTGCAGAGCGTCCAGCCCTCGTCCGATGTGCATGATCCTGTTTTTATTCATGTTGACCCTGCTTCCCGTAGCTTCTCCGTACGTAGTAAGAAGGGTAACCACCTGATTTACTTCGTTCTCCGACCGGACGAGTATCATCAAGTTGTCGGCAAATGCACGACACGTGAAGGAGCTCGCACGGAGTCGGACGCCTGTTAGAGTCCGTCTAAGAGTCTGCATCAATGGTTCCAGCGCTATTGTAAACAGTATCATCGACAAGGGACATCCTTGCCTAACTGAGCTGCAAACAGGAATCGGTCCTACCTCCATGCCATTGACTCTCACCGTCGAAGAAGCGCCGCGAAGGAGGCGCATGAGGACGGTAATAAAGTCCTGTGGTATCGCCATGCGTCGCATGGTCGAGTCAAGGAAATCATGGTTGATCCTGTCAAAGGCACGATCAAAATCCACCGATACGAACGCCGCTCGCATGCGACAAGCTTCCGTCAGGGAAATTATGTCACGGTATTTCCCTAGAATAGAATGTATGTTGCTCCGAACCCCTAGACAAGCCTGGTCTGGTGGTATTGTCTTGGATATTACAGTCTTGAGCCTTGCCGCCAACATTCACGCAAAGATCTTTTAATCAGTATTGAGCTTCGTGAGCGGTCGAAATTGATGGACGCTGTCACTCGCTGTCGATTTTGTATTGGTATAAGCAGTCCCGCCATGAACTGCGTTCGTGTCAGGGCTCAATAACTCATTATACTTCAATACCAACTGGGACATCATTAAATCCGCAAATGCGCGGTAAAATTCGAGTGTTAACCCATCTGGCCCAAGGGATTTATGCACAGCACCCTTCGCGAGTGCGCCCCGGATGTCATCTTCCGTTAGGGGTTCCAATAGCGCATCTGCATCCGGACCATCCACCTCCGTTTGCATCTGTCGCAAAATTTCTTCTCCTGTCCGATTGTCCGTCGGCGTCCCAGTGAAAAGGCGGCTGTAATGCTCCAGAAACTCAGCAGCAATGTCCTGTTGTGACGTCAAGGGCCGACCATCGTCATCATGGAGCACTGTGATTAGGGATAGGCGATTACGCGCATGTCCCTTTGACACATGACGCATGCCAATACGTTCCCCATCGACGTTGTCCAAGCACGGAGCACGGATCGAAATTCCCTCCAGTCGACGTCTCGTGATCGATAAAATGCAGGCCTGAATGCGATGGACTTCCGCTTGACGCTCGGGCGATGGGGCTCTGGAGGACAGGTCGCGGAGCACCATGTAGTAATAATCAAGTCTATCTCGGAGCCATTTCGCCTTTTCCTTGCCATACGTTATGAGAGCTCTTCGTATCGCCGGTTTTGCACACTGCAGCCACCATGAAATAACCGTACGGTGCAGCGGCAGACGGCGAGTGCAAGTCTGCCATGTTTCTTCGATCCGCTGGCGACATTCGAGATCCACCAATAAGGATGAATTAAGTTTCCAGGAACTACGACTCCACCAGACCCGCTGCCGTGGGAGGGTTAAATTGCAGAAATATGCAAGGTGATCCGTAAAAGCTGTGGGCCAGCGTTCAGCAGCCAACACGTGATCTCTTAATCCGTCAGAAACTTATATCCGATCCAGCCTGCTCGCCGAGTGGCTAGTAAAATACGTGTAGCCCTCTCGCTGCCCATGGATCTTTTCCCACGTGTCCATTACGGCCATGTCCCGGGAGATATTTTCAGCTGAAATTAGGAGTTTGATCCTTCGGTGCGAGTACACAGTTAAAATCCCCCCTCCCCCTACCAAGATGTGGTCATACCTCCCATGGAACATGGGGGCAATCTCCTCCGAGTAGAATTGTGCACGCGCCTGGCGATTGTCAGATCCGGAGGGTGCATAGATGTTGACGATACGAATGCCGTTCACGGTCATAGCCAAACCCCGAGCCGAAGGTAGATAATCGAGGTCACACATCGGAATCACTTCCCGGACTAGTATCGCTGTGCCACGTCCTCCATCTGGAGTCGGCGCTAGATAAGTGTTGTATCCATGCACGTCGAGAAAAGCAGCATTGCAGGTTTCCTGCATCAGCAGAATATCAACGTCTGTGGTGTAAATCATGTCCCGGAGAAGTTGCATCTTTGCAATCGAACGTGCGGTGTTAATGTTCACTGTGCCCACCTTATATGCTTGGTTCGTTGTCGTTGTTATGCTCGTGTCATGTCATCGAGAACTCCAAGGGCTTTAGTCCACTATTCGTGCTCAGAGGGGTGGCCGCCAACGCGTGGCCCTCCTTTGTTGTCGTTCCGTGGTGTGCATCCTGTATGTGAGTGGTCATCATTTGGGGGTGGCAATTCCTGTATGTCTTCGACTGGTTCCGCCCAATCGCAGTAGTAATCAATCCGAGAAACGTCCTCTGATGTATTTCGACGTGTCTGCCGGGACATTGGTGTCCCTGACTCCTTCGTCGGCAGCGCTGGATCAGTCGGTGTCAATGAAGAGGGACCATCTGTAAGGCAGGACATCCGGTCACCATCTGACGGAATCCTGTCAGCGCCCTCTAAAGGCACGTGTTCTGTATCAGACAGTTCTACGGCTAGGATACCTTCCATGTCCCCTAGGCTAGGGGGGGGGGGGGGGACGTGTCACCCGAACTATGGCGACGCTTCTTGCGACTCTTTGGCGATCGCTGTTTGCGTGTCCTGCCCTCTGCTGCCACACTGTGTTCGTCGATCGTTCGTTGGTCCGTTGCCGGCGCCACTGTCTCGATCTCTACTTCCACGCCGCGTGCTACATGCGAGTTTTCGGAAGGGTCCTCCCTCGACTGACGTGACGTGGGTGTAGGGACATTTTCCGAGTCACCTCCATGCTCCCGTAACTCGGTCTGCTCTTGCATAAACACGTCATTGTCACGCTCCGAATTTGGCAACAGCTCCCGGCGGGCCACCGACACGTACGTCATCGGCAGTTGCGTGGGAACTTCTCGCTGTGACGCTTCTCCATGTGGCAGTTGCACGACGCGGCATTGGATGCACTCCGAGCGGATATGTCCTTCTCCACCACAGCCAGAACAGGTGCGTGGCTGGCCATCGTAAATCACAATAGCTCGACATCCTCCAATGTATAAATAAAAAAAAGTGGCTCTGAGCACTATGGGACTCATCTGCTGTGGTCATCAGTCCCCTAGAACTTAGAACTACTTAAACCTAACTAACCTAAGGACACCACACACATCCATGCCCGAGGCAGGATTCGAACCTGCGACAGTAGAATGTATGAATAAGAAGGGATATGTTTAGTAAGGACGGTCCGCACCTCTCGGACGCCGTTTAGCACAGGATAGGTGCTAAAACTTGCCCAGTGTTCAGGCTTATGACTAAGTACCGTTCCGTATGGTCGCAGCGATTCAGTAACCATCGATTCTGGCACCTCAAACGGCAATTCGAAGATCCGAATGACCCTCACACCCAATCCTGAAGGAGCTACTGTGACATCGCTGATATGGCCATCCGATTGTCGAAATTTAAATCCTCTTTGAGCAGCGGAGAGAGTTCTTTCACACGCAGCTTCATCGGTCATCTTTACGTACATTGTGCTGCTTACAATGGACAGATGTGTTCCAATGGTGTGTGCAGCAGGTAAACGAACTTCTTCCCTCTAAAAACGCTCTATTTAGAAAGTTTTTGGTCTGACAAATTCGTTGTCGAACGTAAAGTGGAGCGTAGTATTTCGAAAATTGTGTGACATGGCGATCGAGTCAGACAACAACAAGCGCGAGTACCGGCGGTGTAAACACTTCCTCGTCCACGCGCGCCCGCGGCCGGGACAGCAGGTCCGTGCCGCGCCACCGCTTGAAGCATACTCGTCCACTCAGCTACGGGGAGCGCACGCACAACTAATGATGAGGTATTGAATAGGATTGGGAAGAAGAGGGTTTGTGGCACAACTTGACTAGAAGAAGGGATCGGTTGGTAGGACATGTACTGAGGTATCAAGGGATCACCAGTTTAGTATTGGAGGGCAGCGAGGAGGGTAAAAATCTTAGAGGAAGACCATGAGACGAATACACTAAACAGATTCAGAAGAATGTAGGTTGCAGTATGTACTGGGAGATGAAGAAACTTGCACAGAATAGAGTAGCACGGAGAGCTGCATCAAACCAGTCTCAGGACTGAAGACCACAACAACAACAACAACAACAACAACAAAACAACAACAAATTATCCGATTTTTTCTGAAATTATTACCATCTGTTTGTCTGTACATGTACGTTAGACCTACCGATTTTTTATAAATAGGGAGATCCTCCAGGGTTTAGAACATGTGAGAAAATAAGAATACACAAGAAATGTTTACGAAGAAAAACGGATATTCTACTATACCTTCCACTTTGGCAGCTTTAGAATAGCCTAAACGTCTCTGATGGTTTTAATACTTGGGTGAGATGCAATGACTTGTCGAAGTTCGAAGTCACTGACCTCTCTTGACCGACCCATTCAGTTGTTACTGCTTCTCTACTTCCCAGACATTAGTCCCCGCCTCCTTTTATGCTTGCAGTTCCGGCTCTCCTGACATACTGGTCAATTTCTCCTAAACTTTTGGTCAGATAGTGTGCGAGATTACTGGTAATCGTTAGTACTCAGGAAGCAGGTCAGTGCGCATAGGTAGGGAAAGAGGCAGAGAACATGGTGCAGAGACAGACCTGACGTTGCTTGGCGGCAGCGGTGGGCGAACAGACGGTCTGCGCCCCGGGGGCGGCGCCTGCGGGTGGCGCCTCGTCGCCCGGAGCGCCGACAGCCGCGGGGGCTGTGGGGGCGGAGGCGCGGGCGGCTGCCGAGTCGTCGCCTGCTGCCGCGGCGGCTGCGGGCGGCGGCACCGCCGAAAATAGCGAGCCCGCCGAGAGCTTCTTGAGGATGCTCTTGAGGTTGCGCCGCTCGGGCGTCTCGTTGCTCTCGGGGGACGTCGGCGTCTGCAGCTGCTGCTGCGGCGGCTCCGGCGGCGCGCCGTCCCGGCACAGCTGCTGCGAGCGCACGTACTGCATCGCCGTCGCTTCCGAGTGCGACCTGCCGGCACGCAGCCAAGGGCGGTTAACGCGCCGCCTGCTGCGAAACTGACCGCGGCTTACAGCCAACGGCAGCAGGGAGGCCTTACCTCTTAGATACTCTCCATACTTACAGGAAGGTCAGTGTCCAAATGTCAGTTTCATAAAGCAGCGAGATACATTTCTAGTAATAACTTGAAGAAATTGCTCTTGAAACTTGGAAGGCTGAATAGTCCCGTTAACTACAAATAATTTCAAACTTATGGCCACAGCCGCTGGCTGCTCAGTGCCTGGTGTGAAACTCTAGTAATCGTAAAGTTGTTGGTTCGAATCTCACGGTTAATTTTTACACTTTTATTTAAACTAGATGTTTACTAAAGGTGACAGTATCAATCAACAAATATTGAATCATTCCTGATAAAATAGCATCGTTCTATTTTTAATAACTAAATGCAAGAAAGTAGATACAAATTTTGACAGACATGTGAAACGCCTTATTGTAAAATGAAAAAATTACATACATCAATAATACTGTTTATTATCTATAAATCTCAAGGTGTTTTATTTTGTTTGATGTTCCCCATTTTTAAAGTAATTAATTTATTATGAATACTTGCATTTTAATTCGCTCTAATAAAAGCATATATTCTCTAATACATACAAATGAATATTTTTTTCTTTGATCATCTTATATGCTTTCTAATAGGATTGATCCCATGGCAATGAAGCTTTGTCAGTTTTTGTGCGCACATCCGTTGAGGTTCCTATGGGTATAAGAACTACCTGCCGCCCATAGGGGTGTGGGTGTACTTAACTGAGGTACGTTGGGAACTATTTCAATAAAATTCTGTTTATACAAGATTAATCTTTGGCAAGTGCGTGTACGCAATGGCACACATTTCTCCGTGGCCACCCACTGCTACATGCTCGCGAGTGTGCTGGGAGATATCCCTTTGTCTCCTGCTATTAGTAAGGGGGTTTGGTCGCGGTAGATGGGTATGGGTGGCAAAAATCGTTTTCTCACACATTGTGTTTATGAGAAGCGTCAAGTGCCGTTTCATGTGTTTGTGAGGGACGGAGGCGTATTGGGAATTTACTACAAAGCATCCTTTGAACCGGATTTTTCCACGATGTTTCAAAACGTCTGGAAATTTACGTGACTGAAACTGGGACTTAGCTATGAGCGAATGAGTTCAAACGGGGACACCAAATCAGAATCGACAAATGTTTGCGATAATATTAATGACATGCAATCCATCAAATCCATATCTACTTTGGCTGTAATGTCGAGAACCCTGACTTGATAACCGATTTAAACGAGGGACTTTTAACAAAGCTTTGCTATTGCTGAAAGATACAGACTTAGCGACATACAGCCAAACGCTAATGCAACTGGAAGTTCAGTCACCTCGACGAAGTCAATTTGATACTGCAAACTGTGAATTGTTAAGAGAAAAAAGTTACACAATCAACCAACTGCAGTGCTATGTTCAACACAAGAAACCCTCATTAGTTCTGAATCAGAAACAGGCATATGACATAATATTACACTATTATAAATAAAACAACAGGGTGTCATAATATTACTGGATGCTCCTGGCGGTATCGTAAATACGTTTGATTAATTTAATCCTAGCTTAAATTCGCGCAAACAAAGAAATAGTACTTGGCCAGACATCATCAGAGATAGCGGCTACACTTAAGAATAGTGGGACGAACAGCACATTATCCGTTAAAATCGCTTTCAATTTAGTTGAACGCAAACTTGTGGTATGCGTCGTAACAAAATCACCAACGCGTGAACAAATATTGAATCAGTGCAAGGTCAGCATATGGGACGAACGTGCAATGGCCCTTAGAAAGTCTTTGGAAGCACTGAATAGAACACTCAAGACTTACGAGATAACGCGAGTGTAATGGGAGGTGTACATTGCCAGGTGATTTTCGCCAAACGCTGCCTGTCATTCCGATATCGACGTCAGCGGACAGCATAAACGGCTGCTTTAAAGAAAAAAAACTATATGGCAGGACGTAGAAATAATCAAGTTAACAGCATACAAGAAAAAGCAAATTTCGGCAGACGGAAGAGCACAAGAAATTGCAGAAAATCTTTTACAAATAAGAGAAATCGCCCATCCAATAGACGAAAATTCTGGCGAACTGATACTGACGAATGAATTTTGTGGTATAGCTGATACACCTGAGCAACTCATAAGCGAAATATACCGCCCAAAACTATACCGATTCTGAATGGTATAGAGAGCGAATTATTGTAGCGGCGAAATACTGAGTGTTGGTCCGCCAGCTATTTTACAGCGGAATCTGAGTTAGACGAAACTGTGCAACAGTGCAAGACTCTGCATCAAACAACTATAGAAGAACATAATCGAAGCCTATATAATGACTGGCAAAGAAAAGGGACAGAAAGTACTTATACAGCGAATACCTTTAACATCGATTGGACTGCTTTTCAATTTAAGGCGATTGCAGTTTACAGTAAAGTTGGGTTACAGCCTGGCCATGAACAAAGAGCAGGACCAAACATTCCGATATTGAGGCGTTAACTAAAAGGAATTATGCTTTTCAAACGTCCGTTTGTAAATGGTTCAAATGGCTCTGAGCACTATGGGACCTAACATCTATGGTCATCAGTCCCATAGAACTTAGAACTACTTAAACCTAACTAACCTAAGGACAGCACACAACACCCAGTCATCACGAGGCAGAGAAAATCCCTGACCCCGCCGGGAATCGAACCCGGGAACCCGGGCGTGGGAAGCGAGGACGCTACCGCACGACCACGAGCTGCGGTCCATTTGAACGTCGAATGCTCATGACTTGGATCACAACAGAATTTGTTCATTTATAGTCCGAACAATAAATCTACAAATATAGCGTATAGGCAAGTGTTATGAAAAAAATAAGAACATAAATATGTAAACACAATTTTTGTTAAATGTACTAACTTTTAATTGTGACCTGTGCTATTTACATAACAATATTGTATTGCGTCAATGATGAACTAATGTAGTATACACTATATACATCGTACGTTCAATGGAATGAATTCGTAAAACTACGCATTTTCTTTAACGCCAGTCAATTTAGGGAAATTGACACTGTCAGAATTTGTTCTTTTTACAATACGATTTTCTTTTTAAATGCATTCGCATCAAACCAGGAGTCTTAATGTAGGCAATGGGGAATCAGGTCCACTTAAAATGCGAGATGCGCCGTACATTCTGAATGTTCCAATTTCATTCCTGCACGCCTTTCTCCTTCATAAATTCAACAATATCGAGTTAAGTCCAAAAATCGCTTGTGGCATGCCCCTTGGCTTCACCAACGTACTTTGCAGTAATAAATATAGACTCCATAGTTTTCGTTCAGACCCATCAGAAACTGTTGTAATTGGCAGTGAAATAATGCGGGCGACTTCAGAAATTTTATTATTGTTACCAGAAAGTTCTTCACGTGCTACATGCCTAAAAATTAAGCACAAAGTATTTCTTAATGTGCAGAACAATGAGTCTCGTCTGTCGATCGTTGTAATTTTTTACTCTTTCATTCATTCACCATGTAAGTAACTAAGTAAATCTTTAAATTCTTTCTGCATGGTATTGTAATGTTATTTCACAAAAAATCTGCAGTACCTGTTGATTGTGCAACTGTGTAATACATATTGAGAAGTCTCACCCAAAAAATATCAAGAACAGTTTTCTAATCGTTTCGAGGACACTCCCAATCCTATAGATTACCTGTTTTCGAACCGATTTCGAGACCATTTGCAATTTCAGTTGAAAGTGCCCCGATGCATGTCCAGATCTAATTGATTAATCTGCAATGTAATTCCCATTTTAAAGAACAGCCCTTTTGTGTTCAAACTGTCCAGGATGTCTAAATTGCTTTCCTCAGGTAGAGTTCCACGTCTCCATAATAATGTTGCAGAGTGCTACAATATTTAGATCAACACGTGTTTCTGAAAGACCTTCTCTCGATTATGAAACTAAGTAAGTCGCTATTACGTGGCAACCTGAATACAAGAATCTGTGGAATTGTCTGCGTCTGGCCATATGCCGACAGTCTGTATCACATCAAAACTATATTATGTCTTCAGCGTGCGAAATATAATTAAATAAATTTGTTTCGTTTGTGATCTGTGTTGTTGAGAAATATGAAACCTAGTCGCACGCGATGAGACTGTATTGTCATTTAAGTTCTGTTCCCTTCTCTTTATTCCTCATCTCAGAGTCAGATGGCATGGCATGGTGGTGGGGGAAATGTGCAGCGAGGTGGAGCGCTATGGCCTGTCAACGGAGCACAGCTGACAAGCGAATCCTTGTCCTCCCCTAACCAAATCTTTTGTCCAGGAGTTCAGTATTACATTCACGTTCCAACGAGTATTCACTACATTCAGTAAGTCAAATACCGACACTAGTCTTGTAGATTTCAGCAAGTCTGTGTTAATTCCGTCTGATGTGTGGCTTTTCTATTTTTCATACGGATAATTTATAAAATATTTTTTCTATACATTTGAGAAACGATCAAAGTTGCAAATTTAGTTTTTCTTTTCTTGATGACTAGTTTCAGGTCAGGGCCCATTTTCAAATCATCCTGATAGCAAAAGTGGTCAGCCAGTAGCCGAGTTACGTAACTCAGTATTGTACACCTCAGTACAAAGAGGCAGGTCGATCTGTGACAGCGAGAGCTTGCCGCGTGAGTTAGCACATCTGCGGGAAACCTTCCGCAAGAACTGCTACACAGAGACATAAATAAGACACTCCTTGCGTGCAGACAAGAGGCGGGAGGAGAAACCACAAGGAGACGATGCAAAATCTGTGGCGTTTCTGCCTTTTGCTGGACCGCCAACAACTAAGATCTCAAAAATATTAAAGAAGCACGAAATAATGGCCATCTTTCGTACACCGAAAGAAGTCAAAAATATACTTGGCTCAACCAAAAACCAGCTGGAGTTACAGTAAAGAGTGCGAATGTGGGATGGAATATATCGGACAGACACAACAATGTATCTCCCACCGCTGTACTGAACACATCAGGAACGTACGATAGGACAGACAAATAAGTCTGTGGTAGCAGAGCATACCATTACCGAGGGACACAACTTCAAATTCGCAAAAAGAAGAATCTGTACAGCGCCAAGAGTTTCTGGGACTCGATCTTCAAAAAGGCAGTGGGGATACGTCTGCACAACAATTTAGTAAACAGGGACAACGGTTTTCAGTTCAGTGCAGCGTGAAATCCCACAATTGACAAAATACGTCAGGAACGCTTCGATTTGAAGGCAGCGGCGTCCGCTGGCAAATTGGATAGCCAGCCGTCGCCTCTGCATGGCGAGAGAGGTCCGGCCTAAGCCATGCTGGAAAGGCCAACGCCCTCGCCGACACCTTCGAGAAGCAGTTTCAAGCGGCAGAACCCCAGCATGAAGAGATAGTCCGTCGTCAACTGGCTGTCTTACTCAACGCTGAGGAAGACCCAGTGAACGAACCCCCACTTTTCGCCCCCGAAGACATGGCAAAAGTAATTAGGTCCCTCCCCACAAAAAAGGCGCCAGGACACGACAGTGTCACCAACCAGCTAGTTAAAACCTGCCGCCCTCGGTTATGGAACACCTCACGAACGTCTTCAACGAGATTACTCGTACTTGCGATTTCCCAGCATATTGGAAACACGCAGAAGTGGTCGCGATACACAAACCAGGGAAAGACCACTTATTCCCGCAGCACTACAGGCCGATTAGCCTCTTACCAACTCCTAGCAAGATGTATGAGCGCCTCCTGCTTGTTCCCAGAAGAGACCACATCACCAGTGAGCGACTTTTGCCGAATTTCCAATCCGGATTCCGACAGAAGCACTCCGCCCCACAACAGATCATGAGACTAGTGCAAGCAGCCACAGAAGGTTTCAACCACAGACGCTACTGCGCGATAGTGCTATTTGATGTAGCCAAAGCCTTCGACTTAGTATGGCATAAGGGGCTACTATACAAGTTATACACACAAGGGTTCTCCGGGAGCATAGTCACGTTAATCCGAAGCTATCTCACGAATAAACCTTCTCTGACAAGGTAGAAACAGCCACCTCCAGCAAAAGGCGTATTAGTGATGGGGTGCCAGAGGGATCGGTCCTGGGGCCCGTTTTGTACAGTCTGTACGCTGCGGACACTCCACTATTCCCCTGGTGCACACGGCGCAGTACGCTGACGACACCGCCTTTTACACTCGTAATGCGAATAGGGACCTGGTCAGTCGTAGGCTACAAAGGGTTTTAGATAACACATGGATCCCAACTACCCTGGTGCAGATCAGCCAAGTATCTCGGCGTAACCTTGGACTCGAGACTAACGTGGAAACCCCATATGGACGAGATCCACAGGAAGGTCTGCTCCAGAATGTCCATCCTATACCCAGTCCTCAAAACAACCAGCTCCCTCCCTGCTCTGTAGGACTAAACGTCTATCAGGCCCTCATACGGCCAGTAATGTAGTATGCGTGCCCTGTCTGGGGATACGCGGCAGCTCGAGCCTTTGTGTTACTGTCCTACAAAGGATCGTATTGAGCAGTAACAGCTGGGCTGCATACTCATAAATTAGTTTTGTGCAAGGCAGCTCGATCTGAAGTTTATTTTCCGTCCCACGTAGGGGGCTTGATCACTTGGATAAGATTGACTTGGATAGGATTCTAGATTTCCAAGAAAATTTACTACTACTAGCCTTAGCATTGTTGAACTTCCTAAGATATTTATCAAGGTTTTCTAGCAAACTGGCATGCCATTGAAATGTGCGGCATGATCAATGATATAATAATGTTCTTTTTCTTTAGTTTTTTGTCCTGTTTTGTTAGGTTCTAAAAATGAAACCTTAAAATTTAGTGTTAGAATTTCTTCCAGTTGTCATCGACATTTATATAGTTATGCAAACATAGAAACACACTGTGTGCAAATGACTGACAATGTATATACAATAGTTACAAAGCTAGCAAAGTTACAATTACTCGCTACCACTTGCGACTACATTAATTGCTGTGAGGGAAAATACCATTCTAGCTACGGTGTGATCTAAGCATCTGTTTTAATTAGGCACCAGCAAATTGTGTGTCTACGCCAAGCATGTACTATTAGCTGAACAGATTATTTAATGCTTGATTAGGAACAAGTGCTATTTCAGCGCATCAGAAATCAGTATCCCAAAAGCGTTTGCGCAGCTGTAAAAACGTTTATAATCTTAGCCGCTGAAAGCTACAACACTGCAGCGAAGCTGCATTTAAATGAAGCAGTTTAATGATTTAGAAATGAAGGTTCCGTATATTTTCGTAAAACCACACTGAATTCTGCTTTCCCGACGTTGCTAAAGATTGTTGTAATACTTTGAACAGATCCCAAGAGACACTGTCTATCAGGATACTGTAAGTGTGCTGGATCAATATGCAAGTTCTATGTGCGATTATGGATGCCTTTCATGTTATGCTTCGCCGTATCGCAGATAAACGTTATTTACTTTAATGAACACCAGTAAAAACTCTGAAGCGCTGATCAGATACGCCATAACGAAAAAGGGCCTTAAGGGGTAATTTCGAAGTGCCGTACCAAGCGTTAGTTCTTTGGAATTCTCTGTCATGTCGGCAGACATCGCAAGATCTTTCTGTTATCGAAAGGTAACAGTTATGTCGCTCAGCGTTGGCACTGAAACAAAGAATTAGAGATAAATGATTATTCTTGGATATTCCTAAGCTACATACAAGTAAGATATTGAAGGTGTTATGATGTTGTTCCATTACTTGTACAACTACTATTGTGATACCTCTGAGTAATAGATACGAAAGGAGTCCAACTAGCATTAGCTATGAAAAAATCAGATTAATTTCTGTAGCTGCAGGATGGACTGCACAAACCTTGTGTCACTGTCACCTTTCCTCATCTGTTCTCACACTCATCGTTTATCCCTCGACCACTCATTCAAATTACAGCTTCGGTACTACTAAACATAAATATTTCTCCTCAACACAAATACACTTAGAAGCGCAATAGCCTAAAAAAGAGAAAAGTTTCATTGTGAGCTGTTCCAAGCTATCTTTGATACCAGTGTTCAACAATACAGTATGACACAGCAGATAGTGTTTTATTAAAGATTAGGAGGAAAACTGCTAGAAATAACGAGTGGATTAAGAGAGATTTAAATTAATGGAAGCAATTAAGACACTATTTTTAACGTTTTTATATTCTAATGGAAAACCAGCTTTTCATGAAACTTTTTCCACAGTTTTCATCTTACATTTACACTGTTAAATGTAAAATTTGGAAACCATCTTACCAGTAAACTGTATTTCTTTTGTTGCGTGTCTCACTTAGCAGGTTTCAAAAATATTTCATTTCAGATTTTCTATGCATCAAGATTCCACATAACTTTTCTAATGTGTTAATGATAAAGCCTAATTTCATGGAAAGGCTAGAGGGTGGAAAATCGATGGGTTTCTCCTATTTTATAAACACATTTTATAGACGCATAGTTATCGTCGACAACTTGATGATGTATGCTTCGATTTCGTGTACTTGTTACGCTAAGTAAGTGTAGGAAGTGGGAGTGAAATGGCAAGTCTAGCTCAGTAACCGTCTTTCAGTATTCTTTGGGGCACACGATCACTAAACCGCTTGAATAAGTGGACTATCATAAATGTGAACTATTTGCGAACATTTTAATACGAGTGGAGGGGCAATGATAAACTATTTTATGCATCTTCGTTATTGCATTTCGCTCCTTGTACGTCACTCATGCTTATTTCACTTTCACTCATTTGGTAATATTCCAAACATTTATCCCAATAAGAGTTCAGAGTTGGTATTAGGCATACCGAACTGTGGTCTTTCTTTATTATAATTTTATTTTGTTTTTGAATGCTTCATAATGCAGTCATATTTTGAGTTTTGATGTCTTACGTAAACTTATGAATATCAGTATGGGCTCTGAAAATCAAGACAATCGAAGAAGGTTGGCAGTCGAACTCAGGTATAAAGAGCAGCTAGGAAACAATAGTAGTTCACAGTCTAGTTGGGGTCCAGGCAGCGTGTACATATAACTGGAAATCTCACGGCGCCTGAAGAATACGATTGACTCGGTCGTCAAAATAATGTGCAAAAAATGGAAACAGCTATACGGTGTAGCCGAAAGAAACACCATTAGTCAATTGTGTCCAGAAAGTCTGAGAGATCACAGCATCTTCATTCTCTGAACAAATCAGCGTCCATGTAATATTTCATAACATTTAAAAATGCTTTTCGTGATACAGACAGTCTACGTTCTACACTCTCTCTACTTAGGCCGTCATTTGCTGCCAAAATAGCAAAGCTCACTGAATATAATTACTGTCTCATATCTTAGGCTTATTCCTTCAGCATCGCGCATTCCATTAGTCTTGTTTGTCTTTCGTTGGTGCTTGTATTGTAAATTCTTCTCGAGGTATGATCCAATGAATTTATCTGCTCTTCGAAGTCATTTGCTGTCTCTGACAGAATTTCAATGTCATAGGCAAATCCCATAATGTTTATTTCTTCTCCCTGAACATAAGTGCCTTCTTCAAATTTGTCGTTGGTGTCTTCTACTGCTTGCTCAACATACACATTGAATGAAATTGGGGATAGCTTACAACCCTGTGTCGTTCTACTCTCAACCATTTCTCCCGTTTCATGTCCATCGACTATTAAAAAGCGTCTTCTAATAAAAATTTTATGAGGATCTGGTAGTTTCCTTGTTTAGACACTGTTACAGTCAGAGAAATAAAGTCTGTACACCGAAATAAGTAAATAATCCGTAATAATGGACGGACCGATGAAACTTTTTACCTATCTGCATCCTGGTGGATGATGCAGACAACAGGGACATGTAGCGATGCTCCAGGCCGATTTACACGCATTTAATTACTTGCGCTATTGTAAGATGACATTCAGATAATTAAGCTACGATCAATAAGCTAGTTATCGTGCTATATAGTGTACCAATGTGCTAATGGCATTGTTAAGGGAAAAGGTGTTAGTAAAATGCAGGGTATATCCACCTTAACAGGATATTACAGAAGTACTAGAATACTACGATACAATAAGAGACACATTGCTGTTTAACATCGCGTCGACAGCGACTTCATCAGAAGCGGAACACCACCTCAGTCGGATAGTCTTGAAGGTGGGAATCGATCTTCGTCTATTTTTAGCAGTCATAGTGGGATTCTCCTCAAGTTATTTCCTCAGACTGTAGGAAACTTAAATGAGAAAGGCCTGATGAGGAATGGAAACCGGATTTGGATGATACGACTTTGTTTCTTTTCTTTGTGAAGTAATTCAGACTGTACAGCAACTCTTGCCGTTCCGCCATTCAAGACAGATCGTTGACAAATAGCACAAGGGTAGGGTTAATTACACGGTGCAACCAGCGTGAAACGTCAGATCGAAAGACGAATATTTTTCAAAAATTATGACTACTTTCTGTATGGCTCTTTTAAAATTCGTACGGCGCGGTGGTTAAACGATGCGTAAAAGATCCTTGAAAGTGTAAATCAAAATTTTTACTTCTTTAACTAGCTCTTTTGTTTTAGTATTATATCGTTTGAAAAAAAAAATTAAAGCAAACTAAAGGAGGGTTACCAGTTTACGATTCTAGTGACGGTGAGGTGCAAATAAACAGACGGATTCCTTTTACTAAGAGAATTTTGTTTCGTTTTTAGAATTTTCCAAATATTGGAGCTTCTTTAACACGTCTATTACGTCTGTATGACTCCGCATTAATTTTATGTACCTGACATTAGAATTTTTTAATGGTCCATTATGGGTAATTCCTAGCATTTACCTCCTTTTCGCTGGTTCGACAGCTGACATGGTCACCTACTCTGAATATTACAAGAAACAAATTTCCACCGCGCTGTTCGGTTAAAGAAAGCACTTATTTAGTATCAATCCCATTCGTGAGGTTTAGCTCATTTTCAACTCAACATACAACTAACAACGCATCAAAATAAAACGGATTTTTTTTAAAAAAAAATATACCCTCGAACTGGTAACTTGACAGATACACATCTTAAGCTAGAATCTGACCAGTAGTGTTAAATAAATTACGTGTTTTAGCCAAACAAATGGCGTTTTTCTATGAATTTAGCAAAGCTGTCGTCCCCATACAAGAGAATTCAATCAATTAATTATATAGACTGGGTAGAAGTACATTTTTTTTAAAGCGTTTGACAAGGGAATGAAAGCTGTCGCAAATTGACGTACCACTATTTTGAATAAAATTAATGGTAAACATGTAGAGCGGGAAACAGAGTGTCAGATATCAGCAGTGATTCCGTAACGCTTTTGATAGATTGGTTAATCGTGACATTTCCTAAGAAGGGGTGATATAATTTATGAGAGCAAATAAATATACAGTTTGCACCGAGGATCAAACACTTCTCATCAAAGATCGGAAGCGCCTACGTTGATCACCTTGTCCACACTAGCATTTATTTTAAACTGCCGGGAAAAAATCGCAACACCAAAAAATAATTTATGTATTGTAATGAAATTTCGGGATTACATTTGTCTAGGTAACAAATTTAAGTGATGAATATTGAAAGATCATTAGTTAACGTAAGCGTAAAATACGTCACTGCAAATGTGAAATACTGGTAAAATAATAGCTGGTATAGCTTCCAGAATGTTGAATGCGAGCATCCAAACGTGGTTGATTTATGTAGTACAGGTGCCGGATGTCAGTTTGCAGGATGGAGCTCCACGCCAATCGCACTTTATCGGTCAATAGAGGAGCTGTTAGTGCTGGAGGTGGGTGACGCTGGAGTTGTCGCCTGACAGTGTCCCATATGTGCTCGACTGGGGGCAGATCTGGGACCGAGTAGGCCAAGCCAACATGTCTGCACTCTGTAGGGCATGTTGGGTTGCAACCGTGGTGTGTGGGCGAGCGCTGTTCTGTTTGAAAACAGCCCCTCGAATGTTGTTCATGAATGGCAGTACAATAGGTCACATTACCAGACTGTCGCGCAAATTTGCAGTCATGGTGCTTTGGATAACCACGAGAGTGTTCCCGTTTTCATACGAAATTTTACCACAACTCTGCGCGTAGGTCCAGTGTGTCTAGAACGCAGACAGGTTGGTAGCAGGCCTTCAACTGATCTCCTTCTAACAAACGGCCATAATTGGCACCGAGGCAGAAACAATTTTTATCAGAAAACATGACAGACCTCCACAATGCCGTGCAATGAGCTCTCGCTGGACATCACAGAAGTCGCAAATGACAGTGGTTTGGGGTCAGTGGAATGCACGCTGCAGGTCATCTAGCTCGGAGCTGTTCTTGAAGTCACTGATATGTAACAGTTCGTTGTGTCACTGTGGTGCTAACTGCTATTCAGATTCCTGCTGCAGATGCAGTACGAGGTGTCACAGCTATACGCCGAACACGACGGACTTTCCTACCGGTAGTGTGACGCGGCTGGTCGGAGCCCGGTCCTTCTATGGCCGTTTATTCTCGTGACCACCGCTGCCAGCAATCTTATAGGTGTCCCTCATCTTATTATCAAAATTTGCTGTTACGAAAATAAACGAGGGTGTAATGAGTTGTCCGAAACGTGTTCTTATGGGTATTTTTGTAAAATGTTGTAGAGACTGTTGTCCGAAAATATCTGAGCAGCAGGATCCGGTAAAAGCCAGAGAGTTTACTACGAACAGACGACTGCAGGGTTGCGGCTTGCGGCAAAGATAACATCTACGGCGCAGCTGGCCACCTCAAGTCACCAACAACAGCCGCAGAGACAAACCAGCTACTGTTAAAAGGGAGGATTAGCGTGCTATGTCTGCACGTCGTAAATCGCTCTTGGTTTGTCCCATGAGAAATTCAATTGTTGGTTGGAAATCGGACTAAGATCAATTCGAATCGGGTTGACACTCGGGAGTGTTTGAGTCAACTGCTACAGTCGTTTTAGGAGAATTCCGTGAGATTGTCAACGGCTTATTTGAAATATATTCATGCCGACCTCTGATAAACTTGATTCCGTCTAGTGGGTCGAAAAGCGTCAAGTGATAGATTTCTGTGGAAACTTAATATTGTGTCTGAGGTAGCAGAAGTGGCTGTGATATATCGTAGTTTAAGGTTGGTTTCTCGTGTTTGGTGATTTTAAGCAAAAACAGTTACTGAACGAAGCGTAGCTCGAAAGCCACTTGTTTGTAGGCGATCCCTATCTCGGTTAGACTGGAGATTTTCCATTCTGTTGTGGGAGGTAAGTGACGTTATCACGTGACGTCTTTATTTGAATTTGTAGGTGGAGAAAGCACGCACTAAGGAAATAGTATCTCTGCGTTTTTATAGTAGTGGATTTGGGGCATCCTACTGTTCTACGTGATATTACGAGAACCAGTGTAAGTTACCAGGGGACATGAACACCCGTTCTCAAATTCAGTAGCTTTTGCTATAAAACTCTAAAGAACCATTGTTATTGAGGTCACGTTAATTGTCTCTCCTATCGTATTAGTCCTGAGTTTTCAATACTTTCAATAGCAGTGAGTTTTCGGAAAGTTAATGTCTGAAGCGGGAGTAGTTTTGTGTCTATGCTGAAGATCAAGTTTTCTTTCTTTTACTTTTCCAATAAAATCAAAGTATACTTGTACGTGTAAATGAAAGAAAACAGTCAATAAAGGCATAAGTCTCAGTTGTAAAAATAAAAATATTACCCCATCTGAAATATTCAAGGATATTTTAAAAGACAAGTTCAGTTTTATAGCAAACGAATGATTTGTAAATATCGTAAAGTAGTAAAAGAAAATAAAAGATTTAGCAGAGAAAAGTGTACAACGTTACAGCAAACAAAAATATTAATTCCCAAAGAAATAGGAATGTTGGTTCAGATTTGTTAAATTGCAAATAGAGGAATTATTTCACATTTATTAAGTTAAAAAGAAGAGAGATTACCTCTAGGATTTTATTTAAAGGGAAATATGATTACTTCTTGAAAGAAAGGCAATTTAATGACTCCTGAGAGGATGAGAATTTTAAAACAAATTAATATGTTGGTATTAAACTTATGCAACGATATTGTAGTGACATGGTTGATACGTATACAAGTTATCTCTGATTAATATCGTCAAGTAAACAAGACAGTAAATTACACGTCTGAAAGAGTGACGTAAAATAAATATTATTTAAAAGTGCAGACAAGCATTCTGAAATTAGTTGGTTCTACGGAATTCGGTTGTGGGTTTGAAACTGAAAGATATTAATACGATATTATTCGATACGACAGTTCGTAATTTTTTTAATAAACGAGTTGAAAATTTCTCTTAAGCCGTTGCTTAGCGAGGTGTATTTCCACTGGAAGATTTAATTAGTGGCTACGAGCGGTGAGGCTGAGTATCTGATATTCGGTAATTTCCAAGAATGATTGCCTATCGAAATCGCGGGGTCCAAACAATACATATTGAACGTGCGAGCCTAAATCGATCACGCGATTGTGGTGGCTGACGTTATGAGTATGTTTACGGTGGTCACTAAAGCAATGACAAAAGAAGACCGTTACATGAATACTTGTAATAACAAAGGAGATGACTTACCTGACTCGTCGTCGGTGTTGTCGTCAAGTGAAAGTCCACGTGATGTGCACGCTACGGGAACAATTCCCTTTGTGCCATTAATTTGCAGAGGTATGTCATTTAGAGCAACTGAGGGAATTACGGAAAACGGATAAAAATGACGATCACAAATAATTGATCATAACGCGCGTCACCACAGCGGCAAGATCGATTTACAGTCACACGTTCTATATGTATCGTTTGCACCCCACGACTTCGATAGGCATACATTCTTGGAAATTACCCGATTTTCTATCAACGTATAATATTGTGCATAGCATTTTCCATTGAGGCTGAGATCGTCTTTGGTGGTTGTTATTCGTACGAACATTGTAAATCTTTTGATAGATGCGTTCTTAATATCATTATTATCATACTCAAGTAGTTACCACTAGGCCGTCAAACCACAAAGAGTATCTGTGGCTTTTCTGCAGTGCACAACATCATCGTAGTGGCACGTAGTGTAGACTATATCGAGAGAATTTCAACATCCACGTAAAAGTGTCTACGTTAAGATTTGGACAGTCGATATTCCCGATATAAAAATTTACGCCCGTTGGTTATCTCAGGCATAGTCCTACCCGTGAAATCGAGTGAAGTGCTTCCACAATTGAACTATCATAGCATATTCTTGTGTCATGCTTCTTGAGTACAACTGGGCGAAAGTAAGGTCTTGACTTCTGCTGTGCGACGTTTCTCTCTCTTCGGTATCACTGTGCCTCTATAGTGACTAATTGTGTCGTCGTGTCTACGAGGGTGGTCCTGTCCGCAGGTTGGCGTAGTATACCCTCATGACCGTTACTGCGTATGTTTAAAGCAAACCTAGCGCCACTCTTATGCAACTGGCGCGAAATCTGATTATACGTCATCTTCCAAATGTAGGAACACGGCTTCTAACTTCCGTTTATGTTGCTCAACTCCTTCTAGATGTAGCGATTTTTCTTCCGTCAGTGTGTTTAGAAAAATTAATACGTAAATGTCGCGACAGCTTTAATTTCCTTTCAAAAGCGTAAAAATGTAATGCCATGAAAGCAATTCGAAGTCACTCGTAAGTTAACCGACTGTTACCTGCTTACAAGCGTTACAAAAATTGGCCGCCGCCTGATCTAGCTATGGTTATCCTCCTCCAATATATCTGCGAAAATTCGACATCACTAATTATTCGATTTCTCTGAAACTATGAGGTTGCGAGCTTGATTATATATGTAAAAATTCTTGACGTAAGAGTATTCTAACGGCCGCACACGGTCCGAAACAGAATGGAAGCCACGGCCTTTGAAATTGATTATTTGGGAACGAAAGTGTAGTGACTCAAATTATTTCTCACCAGTTACAGTCCCCGACTGGTATACGGTACGTTGTAGAAGTTGGTGTGCGCAGGGCCTGGAGTCACCGTGTCAGTTTCACGACACACCTATTCCTTACGCCGTTGTGTGATAGAAGCCGTCTTTCTAACAATGGCGCTAATTCAGCTCACCACAAGGTTCCGAAATATGTGACGAGGACCCGATACTTAATGTATCAAGACTCTGTCCAATTATACAGCTTGCGTATTTTAAAGACTTCATTGAAACCGAATGAAAGAAGAAGTTTACTCTTAACAGTCACCGTTTATTTATGCTCACAATGCGTTCAAAAGGTTTATATATCCATCTTTGCAGGAGGTTTGTATGTGATAAAACGACAAGTGTGTGTTGTGATACGATTTCTGGATAGTCTGTGACAGTGTCTAGTGGAGAAACAAAACACTTAGTTTTTGCAGAGGTAATTGAAAATGAAAACAGAAAAGCATACGTAAGCGCAAGGTGAAGATTAATATTCTTGTATCTGGACTGAATGGATGAGAACATGCTGACAAAACAAATCTTCCTGTATTTCTGGGTGAAGATATAGAAAGTAGCAAGGATTACAATTAGAAAAGATATGGAAAGAAACAACATCAAAGAATCGTAAAGAACAGAAGGAAGTCTTCTATAAAATACTGAATTTAGAAAGCCTTTAAGGCAGAAGAAATAATAAAAGACATGATTAACAGAAGAACGGAAAGACAGCATGAGGAGAAGATGAAAGAGTATTACAAAAACATGGAAAGCAAAGGAAGAATAGGAATTGGAGTTGTTAACTGATCCTATCTGGTAAGTAAGGAGAAACATAGTAAAAAAATAATTATTCGAACATAGTTAACTAAACAATAATAATGACATTTCAGGGGGAATGGGAAAAAGGAAAGGTAAATGTACATTAAATGGAGGACACGTTGTGATTTCTTCAGCGGTTCTCTTGATACTTAAATTGTACACACCAGTTACTTTAGTTGCGATTGGGGGTCCGCCATTTATAATTGATCAACGTCTGTGATGGTGAAGTATGGCTGGGCACAAGTGGAGCTTTTTTAGCCTAGCAGAGAAACTGCGCCTGGCCAGCTGCCAGGAAGTCCTTACACGGGCTGTAAGTTAAGGTGGACGCCGGGAGAAGTTTATGGCAGCAGGGAACGAAACCTCGGCCAAGATTCAGGACCGCTCTCTGCTGCTACCTGCTAACGCCCAGCAGACCTTCACACGGAGAAAGCCGTAAGCAAAGCTCTCGGGCTTTATGTTACTGATCATTGCACAGAGTATTTATAAATTACTGTACAATTTTATTAGGCTGCATTTTTACCGAAAATTAACGTAAATGCATTTTCATACAGAGTTACCATATTTCGATAGCCGTACAAACGCTAGAATGGAGATCGGAAACCTTACTCGTAAGACGGAATATTGATTTCGCAAAGAATGCGTGCGTGAAATGAAGAAGGCAGAAGAAACTGGCGCCCACACTGTTTATGTGTACTTTGTAGGTATCTTTCTTACTGTTGTGTAATGAAGTAAATTCGAGTGTGTAGAATATCTGACCAGTTTTGTGACTGTACTGAAGAGATTCTGGGAAATGAAATACAGCACGTCATTCATAACGGAAAGAAATATTCAGAAGCAAAACTATCTTCGGGTCTGCACGAAGGCAGTGTCATCGATTTTTACTGTTTACAATAAGTGTCAATGAGCAAATGGATAACGATGTAGGCTGACATGGGGCTTTTCGCGGATGATGCTGGTATTTAAGCAGCAGTCGCAACGCTAGAAAATTGTCGCGACACCCAGGAAGATCTGCAGAGGTTCGACATTTGGTGCACTGAATGGTAATTGACCCTCAGCATAAACAAATGTAACATATTGCGCAAATACAGCTACAAAAAAAAAAACCAATAATGTATGATTACGTGGTTCCAGATCAGTAACTGGAAGTAGTTACTTCTGTACAATATCTAGGTGTACACTAACAAGCCAAAACATTATGACCACTGCCCACCACGACGTTGGATGCCACCAAGTGGAGTTGCGGGCACGTGAGGCGGTTACAAAAAATGTAAGCGGAGCAGGCACGGACGGGGGATCACACTAGGGTAAATATGGGTTGCAAATGGGGAATTCCATTGGGATAAGTGACTTCTATAAACGGAAGATTATTATTAAGCAGAGCCTGTGAGTGAGTATCTCGGAAACGCCGAAGCCGGTCGAATGTTCACGTACTAGTCGAGCCGTGCGCAGCTCGCGGTCACGCCGTTTATTGCTCGTCATCTTTTTCGTGGTTCTGTCTACTCGTTTTTTCTTTTAATTCGATTTACTGGGGTTACTAGGTTGCTTGTTTGCTTGCCCGTGAGTGGCAGCAGCAGCGCTTATCGATAAGTGCACTGTCGTAGCATCTCTGGAGCGACCACTAGTATTTCCTGGTCGTCGTGTGTCTGGAGTTCAGTCGGAATGCAGCTGTCGGGGACGGAGCGCCGACCTCTGGCGACACACATGAACTGTCCGACGGAAGGGGAATGGAGCGGGACGACCGTTGGTTGGTCGTTTGGTTGGTCGTCTCATCGGGCGACGTGTATTGGGTCTTTTGACCGTTTCCGGGCCTCGTCACTTGGTCATCGTGCCAGACGTGTGTCGGTTCCTTCCTTGCGTAGAGATGTCGTGGCCAATGGGCAAGATTTACTTCTGGATGGATGGGTCCGAGCCAGTGTGCCCGGGTCGCCGTGTCTCCATGTTCCGAACAGACATGGAGTTGAGTTGGGTTGGAGCTGCAGTCAGCTTAGGACAGCCAAGACTCACCCGACCGTTGTCGACACACGTAACTTCAGTGGGTACGACATGGGTTGGTCGTTCGGTCGGTCGTCTCATCGGACGAAGTGTATTTGGTTGTTGACTGCTTGTGTACACTCTCTGTGTGTCGAATGGTTCGTCCTTGTTGTTCCACAGTGATTGTGTTGTGTACATAGTCCCGCGTAGTCAGCGCGTACACAACATTCCCACTAGAGCGCGCCCCACTAAGCACAACAGTGCAGGTGCAGCGCTCGTCCGCCTCCACACTACGAGATGGCGCTGCCTTAGAGACGGACCAAATTCTGCTTCCGCCGATCCGCGTATTAATATGTAATGCAGCCAGTGAGATTGCTGCTAACGTAGAACCTTTTCTCCTCGCAGAAAACACTCGTGCAGTGATACCTGAATGCGCGAGGTGTTATAACAAGTGTACATACCTCAGATTGGTGAGTCTGCATTAGTCTGCACCAGTCTACAGTCAAGTTTCAGTTTGCGCCTAATAAGATTACCATATTCCTGTACATAGCCATGAAGATAAATGTATAGACACTTTGACAAGTATCAGAGATATGTGAGTATAAGATTAACGTACCAAGACCAAAGGAACTTCAGACTATCAATTGTAAACAGCATCCAGAATCAAGTTGCGTAATGTCTATGCTTTTTATTACTTTTATAAATGTGTGTAAAAATTAATCAAGTTTTGTTTAAAGTTGGTCACCGTCAATCTGCTACTCTAAGCGTGCAAGTGGTATTTCTATGGTCTGACCTAATGGCTGAAGATAAAGACGCCACGATAAGACCACGAGACACATTGCTGACACTCGCCTACTTCGTTAGAGCGACAAGTCAAATAATCTGATGGTGTGTGTACCGAGGGTCTTACAGTACACACATCACAATTTTGCTTTTACTATTGTTCGAGTTCTTGCACAAGTGTGGTTACGTGGAACCTTCTCTGGCTTTTGTGATTTCCACTGAGCAGATGAATGATGTCTGCATACTGAAGTAGTCAGTCGGTCGGTTGAAACAGAGCGGCGTGTGTGTCTGGTGGAGGGAATTGATTAGGCTGTTGGTTGATTCTTCAGTCGTCCTTAGGTCGCGTTGCCACCCGATTGTTTAGTGTCACGCTTGGCTGCCTGTGTCACCTAAACTGTTGTTAGAGTTTCCTCCACAGGCCGACCATTCCAACACTTGTGTGCATCACTGTTTGTTGTTTGCGATTGTCATTTTATTTGGTTGCCAGGCCTTCTGCCATATATTAATATTGTCGGTTTTACGTGTAGAATACGGCCTTCAGCCGTACTTCATGTCAACAATTTTACGATTAGGCCTTCAGCCGCGTTTGTTGCAAAATCTGTAGTTTTAATATGAAAATCCTTGTCTGTAAGGTTTCCCTTTAATTATCCTGAATTCTTGAAAGGGCCTTCAGCCGTGTTCTGTAAGTGTTTATCTTAAGGTTGTCTTTAATTATTCTTTAGTATTTGTTTGGGCCTTCAGCCGACAAGATACTTCAAGTTTTCTTAAGATGTTTTTCCATTGTACTGTGTAAAAGCTTATCTTTAAAGCCTCACTTTTATTATGTAAAGAAAATTTTTATTGGGCCTTCAGCCAAAGAATTAACTTGAATTTTCCTTAAAATGGCCTTTAGGCGGAATTTGTAAATGCTTGGCTTTTAAAAAATTCCTTAGCTGAGCTGAAATATTATTTCGGCCTATAGCCGAGAAGATATTGTAATTTTGCTTAAGTAAGGCCTTCAGCCGTTATCTTAAATCCTGGTGTTCGAAAAGCAATCATTCAAACTTATTCTGGAGAAGTTACTTGGGTCCTCAGCCGTGAATTGATCTTTGTTTTTTAAAGAGAGAACTGTGCATTGGTTTGAGTAATAAAGTTGTGTGTGTTCTTGTATAGCTAACAGTAATTGACCTTGGCCCTTTTCCACAACCTGATCCTCTCTGTCCTGTGAAACCGGATTCCACTAGTGCCCTGAACGTCTATGGCAAGCGGTAGAAGGACAGTGAAACTACCACTAGACGCTAAATGGTTGGAAGTCCACGCCACGCGGTTAGAGGCGCCAGTTTACTAATCGTGTGCCCCCCCCCCCCCCCTACCACACCGGAGGTTCGAGTTCTCCCTCGGGCATGGATGTCAGTGTTGTCCTTAGCATTAAGTTAGTTTAAGCATTGTATAAATCTAGGGACCGATGACCTCAGCAGTTTGGTCCCTTACGAATTCATACACATTTGGAAGTCTACGAATCTTCGCAAAACATGGGGTTCGGAGGCTTGTTTGCTCGGTAAAGTAGGATAGATGGTGATCTGTGGCATCTCTGCCGTCAAAGCACAATTGGCTGGTGCATGCACAAGTGTTTCGGAGCACATCATTCATCGTACAATTTCGAACGTGGACTTCTGCAGCAGACCACCTTTAGTTGTTCATATGTTGGCCCAATGACATTGTCAATTACCATTTCAGTGGGCATGGGACCATCGGAATCGACCGTCGATGAAACTTGTCAGCTCTTCGGGTAAATCGCATTTTTGCTACAATAGGTCGATGGTCGTCTTCACAAACGTCGTCATCGAGGTGAACGGCGGCTCGGAACGTTCAACGCGCCACGGACGCAGGCTAGTTGGAGCAGTATTATGCTATGGGAGACATTCTTCTGCGTTTGCATGGGACCTGTGGCAGTAATCGAAGACACGCTGACAGCTGCGAATCACCTGCATTCCTTCATGCCTTATGTTTCCCCCGACGGCGATGTCATCTTTCAGCAGTATAACTGACCGCATCTCGGAGCCAGAGCCATGTTTCAGCGGTTTGACGAGCATTATAGGGAACTCACGTTGATATATCGGAGGCAAATTTTTTCCGATGTAAATCCTATGGAACCCATCTGGATCGGTATCGGTATCCATCACAGTGCACGCAATCAGCGGCCTGTTACTTACGCGAATTACAAACCAGTGCGTAGACGTCTAATGCCACATACATCTAAAAACCTACCAACGACCTATCGGATTCCTGGTACGTAGAATCGGTGATGTATTTAGTTTCAAAGATGGCCAAACGATCTATTAAGCTGATGGTCATAATTTTTTGGCTCACTAGTGTATCAGTAAGAAGCGATTTAAAGCGGAACAATCAAGTAAAACCAATCGCAATTAAGTCCAGACTGAAGTTTATTATTGGTATTCCGGGGTGCATTGCGTGTTCCCATCTCTCACCATACGAGGGTACATCCTGCATTGACCAACACGGTCGATTTCGTGGTCCACGTAGTGTGCAGACGCATAATGTTGCATGGGTGTAATGACCTCCAAATCCTTCAACACGGAACTCTCACCGGCCTACGTTATTGTAACACTGTACTCCTCCCCATGAGCGTCTATTCAAGGGATCATTTGGTCCTGACTTCGTTATTTTGGATGACAGTTTACCATTGCATGAAACTCCACAGGGGGAGGAGCTCTTGGAACGAGAGTATATTCGGCAGATGGAGAGATTTACCCGTTTTCCCACTGAAATCCTTTCGAGCGGGATGCATTGGAAAGCACGTCCACTAACACCAACGATCATGTATCAGTTGTAAACCTCGCTGGTGGAGGAATGAAACTTCCTAGCTCAAGCACTCCTTAGATACCTTGCGGCCAGCATAGGATTATGTTGCAGAGCACTGATTGTCGACATGGCGATACACACCCTATTATAAACGATGTCTCACATTTTGTAATGTCCAGGGGACCATCATAGATAGCGACGACTTAACTGTAATTATTGTCTCTAAATAAAAGTGATTTAAGTTCGTCTTATTGCGTATTTCCTTCATTTGCCTTCGGCGCTGAACTGCACTGCACTGCTCTACACTACAGTAGTTCTTTGTATGTATGGTCCATGTTTCACCGAACTACGTTACTTGACAGCGACAAATAATGTGAAGGTGTTATAAGAGTCAAGGGACATGAAAGAGAAACAGTGGTTGGGAAGGGAGACAGGGTTGTAGCTTATCCCCTATGTTATTCAATCTGTATATTGAGCAAACAGTAAAGGAAATAAAAGAAAAATTCGGGGCAGGTATTAAAATCCATGGAGAAGAAAGAAAAACTTTAAGGTTCGCCGATGACATTGTAATTCTGTCAGAGACAGCAAAGGACGTGGAAGAGCACTTGAACGGAATGGACAGTGTCTTGAAAGGAGGATATAAGACGAACATCAACAGAAGAAAAACGAGGATAATGGAATGTAGTCGAGTTAACTCGGGTGATACTGAGGGAATTAGATTAGGAAATGAGACACTTAATGTAGTAAAGGAGTTTTGCAATTTGGGGAGCAAAATAACTGATGATGGTCGAAGTAGAGAGGATATAAAATGTAGACTGGCAATGGCAAGGAAAGCGTTTCTGAAGAAATTTGTTAACGTCGAGTATAGATTTAAATGTCAAGAAGTCGTTTCTGACAGTATTTGTATGGAGTGTAGCCATGTATAGAAGTGAAACATGGACGATAAATAGTTTGGACAAGAAGAGAATAGAAGCTTTTGAAGTGTGCTGCTATAGAAGAATTCTGAAGATTGGATGGGTAGATCACATAACTAATGAGGAGGTATTGAACAGAATTGGGGAAAGAGGAGTTTGTGGCACAACTTGACTTGAGGAAGGGATCGGTTGGTAGGACATGTTGTGAGGCATCAAGGGATCACCAATTTAGTATTGGAGGGCAGCGTGGAGGGTAAAAATTGTAGAGGGAGACCAAGAGATGACTACACTAAGCAGATTCAGAAGGGTGTAGGCTGCAGTACGTACTGGGAAATGAAGCAGCTTGCACAGGATAGAGTAGCATGGAGAGCTGCATCAAACCAGTCTGAGGACCGAAGACCACAACAACAACAACAACAACAACCTTCGTTTTACACACCAGTGTTATTTCATAGTAAAGCAGAGTTTGTGATTTAGAGTTACTGTAAATAATTGACTCAGCTTTGCATTAGTTTTCTCTTTTAACAACAGTGTATATTGTCTGCTTTTGTCCTAAGTAAAAGCGATTCTCGAATTTGTTAGTGACCATAACCTCAAAAATTTCATACGAAGTTTCAAAGTTGTCATAAAAAATATGTCACACCCGTTTTTTTATCGGTTTAATTCTTAAAGGAACTCTGATGATACTTGTAATAAATCATACCAATAAATTAAATGATTACTGTTGTGTAAAATATCGCACCAGCCACAGTGGCATCAAAGATAGCGGCCAGTCATCGATGGAAGAGACTGGAACTGAAGTTGAGAGCAACAAAGTAAAATCACAAATGCTTAACTCTTTTTTAAATGTTGCTTTATAAAGAAAGACACAGCAGTAATGCCCCAGTGTAATTCCCGCATCACAGAAAAGATGAGCGTACTGGATATTAGTGTCAGTAGCAATGAGAAATAGTTGAACTGAGCAAAGCTCCAGGACATGAGGCAGTCCCTATCAGATGCTATTTTTCGGCTGTGTTAGCCTACCATTTAATTACAACTGTGCCCAGTGGTGGCAAGGAAAACCAGGTCACAACCGTCTATAAGAAAGGCAGACGACGCGGTCCACAAAACAATCGTTCAGTATCCTTGACATCCATTTGTGGTAGAATATTATAACTTACTCTGAGCACATACGAAAAGAGCTACCTTGAAGAGAAGGACCTTCTCCTTGCCAACCAGCGTGGATTCGGAAAACATTGATCACATGAAAATCAACTCGCAGTTTTCTCGGGTGACATCGCAGAAGCCTTGGATGAAGGTAGTGAGGTGGATGCAGTGCTTCCGGACTTCCGAAAGGCTTTCAACTCAGTACCACGCGTACGCTTATTATCGAAAGTATATCATATAGGCTATCAAGAGAAATTTTTTGCTAGATTGAAAATTTGTTGGAGGGGTGGACACAGCAAATTATCTTCAATGGAGTGACATCAATAGATGTATAGGCAATTTCACATGAACCTGAGGGAAGTGTGTTGCGACAGCATTAACACCAGACATTTTGGATGTGATGCAGTTATATATAGTGAAGAGCGAAGAAACTGGTACACCTGAATAATATTGTGTATGACCACCGCGTGCAGACGGAAGTGCCGAGCAAAGACATGGTATCGACTCGACTAATGTCTGAAATCCGCCCCGATAGCTGAGTGGTCAGCGCGGCGTTCTGTCACGCCAATGGGCCCGGGTTCGATTCCCGGCTGGGTCGGAGATTTTCTCCGATCAGGGACTGGATGTTGTGTAGTCCTCATTATCACTTCATCATCATCAGTCGAAGGCAACAGGAAACCACCACTGGAATCACTTCCCTAGACGCTCGTTCGGTGGACCTCTCTGACGGTGCTTCCCCCATGACAAGACCTGCCGTGTGGCAGAACACAAAGTTTAGTTTAATAATGTTTGAAGTAGTGCTAGAGGGAACTGACACCATGAATCCTGCAGAGCTGTCTAGAAATCCGAAAGAGTACGAGGGGGTGGAGATCTCTTCTGAACAGCACGTTGCAAGGCATCTCAGGTATGCTCAATAATGTTCATATCTGGGGAGTTTGGTGGACTTCGGAAGCGTTTAACCGCAGAAGAGTGTTTCTGGAGCCACTTTGCAGCAATTCTGGGCGTCTGGGGTGTCGCATTGTCCTGCTGGAATTGCCCAAGTTAGTCGGAATGCACAATGGACATCAATGGATGCAGGTGATCAGACACGATGTTCGTGTACGTGTCACGTATCAGAGTCGTATCTAGACGTATCAGGGATCCCAAATGACTCCAAACACACCATTACAGAGCTCCCACCACCTGCTGACATACACCGTCCATGGATTCATGAGGCAGTCTCCATAATGATAGACCTTCATCCACTCGATAGAATTTGAAACGAGACTCGTCCGACCAGGCAACATGTTTCTAGTTATGAACTATCCTATGTCGGTACTGACGGGACCAGGAGAGGCGTAAAGCTTTGTGTCATGCAGTCATCAAGAGTTCACGAGTAGGTCTTCGGCTCCGAAAGCCCATATCGATGATATTTCATTGAATAGTTCGCACAGTGACACTTGTTGATGGCACAACATTGAAATTTGCAGCAGTTTGCGGAAGGCTGATGTTGAAAGATTCTTTTCATTCGTCGTTAGTCCCGTTGTTTCAGGATCTCTTTTCGGCCGCAGCGATGTCGGAGATTTGATCTTTTACTGGATTCCTGATAATCACGCTACACGCGTGAAATAGTCGTACGGGAAAGTCCCCACTTCATGATGAGATGCAGTGTCCCATTGCTTGGGCGCCGACTATAACACCACGTTCAGACTCACCTATATCTTAGTAACCTGCCATTTTAGCAGCAGTAACCGATCTAAAAACTGCGCCATACACTTGTTGTCTTATGTAGGAGTTGCCGACAGCAGTGCCGTCTTCTGCCTGTGTACATATCTCTGTATTTGAATACGCATGCCTATACCGTTGTCTTTGGAGCTTCAGTGTATAATGAAATACTGTTTGCTAGAAATTTGCACAAATATTCAGCCAGTGATTGATAAATTTTGAACTTTCTTTGAGGGTTGCGAAATGTAAAATTATATCCTTCAAAAAACGAAAAAAACTTATTATCCCATATCTACAACATAAATGAGTCACAACTGAAATAGGTCAACTCATACATCTGGGAATAACAAATTGTAGGGATACGAGCTGGAACGACCGTATAGGCCCACTCGAATGTAAAGTAAATGGCAGGAGGTGGTTCATTGTTAGAATATTACGGAAATGCATTCAACAAGGAGGCTGCATGCCAAACACTCTTGCGACCAGTCTGATAATATTGCTCCAGTGAGTGAGGTCTGTACTGAATATGACTAACAGGGGTAATGGAAGTATACAAAGAAGAGTAGGATAAAATGTCACGGGTTAATTTGACCTATAGGGGAGCGTCGCGGAAATGCTGAAATAACTTGCACTCTAGCAGATAGACGAAAACGGTCGTGTGAAAATGTATTTAGGAAGTTTCTAGAACGATTTTACGTGAATCCAGGAATGTACTACTACCCTCTAAGTATCAGTCCCATAGAAATCACGATTATGAGATTAGATTAATTACAGGGCGCATATAGACAATTAATCAACAATATTTCCCACACTAAATATTTGAATGGAACGAGAAAAAGCCGTAATAGCTGATACTGCTCTTGACAGTCGTTTGCAGATTATACAGGGTAGGCAAAATAAAATTGTCCCAGAAAGTAATTCTTGCACCGTAAGGTAGGCAACCCAGCTAACATCCAACACCTTCGGTGCACTATGTAAGTTGACCTGCTTATATTAAGGAGCGTGAAATATTTCACCTATTTTAAGAGAGGCAACCCAACTGACATCCTCCACCCTGGGTACAAGCATGTACGTTGGGTTGCCTATCTTATGGTACATGATATAGTTCGTCCACCTTAGGATAGGCAACACAACTTATTTACGTGAATCAAGGGTGAGGGATGAAAGCTGGGTTGCCTATATTTAGGTGCTCTGTAAATGTACACTACTGGCCATTAGAGTTGCTACACCACGAAGATGACGTGCTACAGACGCGAAATTTAAGCGACAGGAAGAAGATGCTGTGATATGCAAATGATTAGCTTTTTAGAGCATTCACACAAGGTTGGCGGCGGTGGCGACACCTACAACGTGCTGACATGAGGAAAGTTTCCAACCGATTTCTCATAAACAAACAGCAGTGGACTGGCGTTGCCTGGTGAAACGTTGTTGTGATGAGTCCTGTAAGGAGGACAAATGCGTACCATCACGTTCCCGACTTTGATAAAGGTCGGATTGTAGCCTACCGCGATTGCGGTTATCGTATCGCGACATTGCTGCTCACGTTGGTCGAGATCCAATGACTGTTAGCAGAATATGGAATCGGTGGGTTTAGGAGGGTAATTCGGAACGCCGTGCTTGATGCCGACGGCCTCGTATCACTAGCAGTCAAGATGAGAGGCATCTTATCCGCATGGCTGTAAGGATTGTGCAGCCTCGTCTCGATCCCTGAGTCAACAGGTGGGGACGTTTACAAGACAACAAACAACTGCACGAACAGTTCGACAACATTTTCAGCAGCATGGACTATCAGCTAGGAGACCATGGCTGCGGTTACGCTTGACGCTGCATCACAGACAGGAGCGCCTGCGATGGTGTACACAACGACGAACCTGGGTGCACGAATGGCAAAACGTAATTTTTTCGGATGAATCTAGGTTCTGTTTACAGCATCATGATAGTCGCATCCGTGTCTGGCGGCATCGCGGTGAACGCACATTGGAAGCGTGTATTCGTCATCGCCATACTGGCATATCACCCGACGTGATGGTATGGGGTGCCACTGGTTACACGTCTCGGTCACCTCTTGTTCGCATTGACGGCACTTTGAATTGTGGACTGTACATTTCAGATGTGTTACGACCCGTGGCTCTACCCTTAATTCGATCCCTGCGAAACCCTACATTTGAGCAGGATAATGCACTACCGCATGTTGCAGGTCCTGTACGGGCCTTTCTGGATACAGGAAAAGGTTCGACTGCTGCCCTACCCAGCACATTCTCCAGATCTCTCACCAACTGAAATCGTCTGGTCAATGGTTGCCGAGCAACTGGCTCGTCACAATACGCCAGTCACTACTCTTGATGAACTGTGGTATCGTGTTGAAGCTGCATGGGCAGCTGTACCTGTTCACGCCATCCAAGCTCTGTTTGACTCAATGCCCAGGCGTATCAAGGCCGTTATTACGGCCAGAGGTGGTTGTTCTGGGTATTGATTTCTCAGGATCTGTGCACCCTAATTGCGTGAAAATGTAATCACATGTCAGTTCTAGTATAATATATCTGTCCAATGAACAACCGTTTATCATCTGCATTTCTTCTTGGTGCATCAATTTTAACGGCCAGTAGTATAGATGTTTCTTAGGGGTGACTATTTTGTTTGGCCGGTTTGTTTATGCTCTCTTTTTGCCGGTGACGTTTAAGTGCTGGACAGCAGCGCAGCTAGGAACCTGGCACTCACCTGGTGAGCCCGCCGTCGAGGCAGCCGGGGGGCGCGCCGCCCGAGTCGAGGCTGGAGCTGCGCAGGAAGCCGGCGGCGGCCACGGTGCGCTCCAGCTCGGCCAGCTTCTGGCGCTCGTTCAGGATCTTGAGCTTCTTGACGAAGGGCAGGCCCGAGTACTCGGGCGACAGGTCGTCTATCGACGTGTAGAACTTTGTCTCTCGCTGTTGGATTTGCAGCAGGGTCGGCTTCGCGGGGCGTCTGCTGGGACAGGGCGCACTGCTGTAGGCCCAGCCACCTCAAGACTCATCACGCGCTCTTTTAACTACGGGGAGCAGTGCCGTCTACTACAGGTACCACCTCTCCCGAATATACCACTTACGGGCCCGCGTAATAGGGCGGTAACTCAAGAGGGGAACGTTGGAAGTGCCATATGCACATTTCCCAGAAATTTCGTTCAATGGAAGAGGGGTGCTAATCCGTATCAGCTGTATCGACTGTTTCTGAGGTAACGACGTTCGATGTTTTCGACGTAGGTTAAACGTTGTAAGTAGGCTGTTTAGGTTTTCTCATTGGTAAACGCCACGTAGTGCTCTATGAAAATCACTGGCTGTGCTGTGTGCAGTCTGTGGCTAGTTTGCATTGTTGTCTGCCATTGTAGTGTTGGGCAGCTGGATGTGAACAGCGCGTAGCGTTGCGCAGTTCGAGTTGAACCGCCAACAGTGGTGGATGTGGGGAAGTGAGATGGCGGATTTTTGAGAGCGAATTATCTGGACGTGTGTCCATCAGAAACAGTACATTTGTAAGAATGGATGTCATGAACTGCTATATGTATTATGACTTTTGAACACTATTAAGGTAAATACATTGTTTGTTCTCTATAAAAATCTTTCATTTGCTAACTATGCCTATCAGTAGTTAGTGTTTCAGTAGTTCAGTAGTTCAGTAGTTTGAATCTTTTATTTAGCTGGCAGTAGTGGCACTCGCTGTATTGCAGTAGTTCCAGTAACGAAGATTTTCGTGAGGTTAGTGATTTGTGAAACGTGTAGGTGAAAACATTCTTTTGTACGGATTTTTGAAAGGCAGATTGAGTTGCGCTAAAAATATTGTGTGTCAGTTTCGTGTTGATCAGAATAGGTAAAGATCGAAATGTCTGAGTACGTTCAGTTTTGCTCACCTGTTTGAAAATCAAATAACGTAAGGGATTTACCAGCACAGTAATTCACTAATTTTTTTTAAGGGGACGTTTCAACGTCTTTTAGCGTGCAACAAGTTCATCCAAAATGCTGCCACAGTGGTTAGTGTTGCGGTATTACACTTTTGTTCGAAATTTTCTTATTGTTTTATTTTATTTTATATTATTTCACTTTATCTACTCATGTCCGTGAAGGGAAGGTGGGCGAATATTTCTTGTCAATTTACAGGACACAAGGGCTTAATAGTAATTATAAAACTGCAACTGTGTTTCACAGTAACTGGCATACATTTGTTATACAGGGTGTAAATTTTAAACTGACAAACGAGAATAACTCGAAAAATAAGCTTCATACGACAAAATGATTAGAATCCAAAGTCGATTATTTTCGAGGGGGACATCTGCTGGGGCTGAAATTAGCCCGCCACTCCCGCCCCCTGGGGGGTGGGGCGGGAGGCAACCTTAAAATTTCAATTTTTTATTGCAGAATCAGATTGTACATAAGAAAGTACGTACATTTTGTCTTAAACATTTATTTTGATTCTTGGTACTTGGCGCTGTAATTCAAGAAAATCCATGTTCTCATTTTTGCGTGGACAATAGTTATATAGAAATTAGACAGAGGAATTAGAATTTTACAAATGTTGACCCCACCCTATGGGGAGAGAGGGAGAGTTTTAGTTTTAGCGAATCAAAATTTACGAAGTAAATAAGTATTTTTTATTTATCCGTAACCATTTTCCACCCAAAAATGAGATCCTGGATTTTCTTGAATTGCAGCGCCAACTAACAAGAATCAAAACAAATGTTTAAGACAAAATGTACGTATTTTTTTAAATGTAGAATCTGATTGTGCAATTAAAAATGGAGGTTTCCATTTGAAATTTTAAAGTTACCTCCCGCCCCACCCCTAGGGGCTGGGGTGGTGGGCTAATTTTAGCATCAGCAGATGTCCCCCTCGAAAATAATCAACTTTGAATTCTACACATTTTTTCGTGTGAAGCTTATTTATCTAGTTATTCCGGTTTGTAAATTTAAAATTTACACCCTGTATAACATATGCGGATGCAGGATTTTCAAGGGTTCCAATCTCTTTAAACTCTCATAGTCTTATAATTCATTCTTGTCTTATTTCTTGTATTAATATCGTATATTTTATTCTTCAGGAAAATTTGGTGTGTTTCCTTGGACGATACCAATGTTTGAGACGTTCGTAACATAGATATATGGAACACCACGCGTATCACGTCAAGGCAGGTTTGCCATAGTGACGTTTCTTCGTATGAATCTCAGTCGGGGAAAAAAAAGTCGTTAACATTACTGAAGATTTCACGCGTTTTCGATATTTTCGCTGTAAGCCATGCATAACAGGTCATTTTTCTGAAACCAGGTGCTTGCAGTTCATTGTGTAATAAGAAACTCTAAAGGAGTTTCACTGTAAACAATTTAAAATAATTTTCCTTTTCATTTACGTTTTTGCTTTAGTTCAGTCACTAGTCATACAATTACTAGACAATATTATTTCAGTATAGACTGCAAGACATTCGTGCAGTAATCTTCTGCGTACACGGGTAGATAACTGAAAAATAAAAAAAAGTAAAAAAATTAAAACAATTATCGGGTTTCGAACACGGCTCGCAAAAAAAAAAAAAAAAAAAAAAACGTGAAACGAGATCGCTAGCTACTGTGCCTCAGGTTCAGATGAAAACAGTAAGTGATAAAAGGCACATAAAGTACCTCGAAACCTTTGACCATCATTTTTCCAAAGACGATCGAGTCCCTACGGATAAGCCGGGACATGTTTACGCTAAGTCTGACCCAGTTACGCTGACCAAAGTTTGTGGGAAATCGGCTTACGGCACTTGCAGTGCTCTTCTCGTCAATAAATAAGGCAACAAGAGCGCACGTGAAATTAATTAACTTCACAGACGGTATGGAAGTGAACTCACTTCTTCTCGACTTCTCGACAGTCTTTCAGGCTAGCAAACTCAACTGTAGATTTTTAAAATTTTTTTTTTTTTACTTCCACCACCATCTATTCAGTTAACATTGACACTGAGCTTCAAACTTAGTAAGTTATGTAAACTACCCTCTTCCGTAGCTGAGGTCACTAACGCACGCCTGTGAGATGGCGCTCGACTCTGAAGTATGCTGGTTCGAATCGTAGTGTTGGAAAATTTTCACTGGCAATATTTTGTCGGCGGTGGGAGGAGAGGTGGTGACGTAAAGTTCCTGATCAGCAGTCTTTACGTCAATGTCCTGGATTATATTCTAGACCTCTCCACAGTGTCTCATGATGTGAGCGCATGTGCAACTATTGACTGTGATCCATTCGTCGGATGGAGACGTTAAGATCAGCGGCAACCCTGGCACTATTCGAGAGGAGTAGGTTAGGTGTCTGCACCCGGTTTGGCCCCTTCCCTTCAAACATAACAATACAAACCCTTCAATACATTCTATACTCACGACAGTCATCCATACGATCCAAACGCATTAGCGTTCATAATAGGTCAGAAAAAGGCAATGGCGAACTACACCCACTAGGTACTTGCCTAGAATGACGATGCAGGATTGTTCTCATTCCCAGAGTCTTTTGATATGTACGTTGCATTCCAAGGCGTACCCGGGAGCAGGTACAGATTCAGATAGTACATTAACAATGGTAACCTTTGGGCTGAGGTTTAAGAGTATTCTCAGCAAGAATTAAAATACAGTGAAGTCATCGAAGTATTGGGGGTTAGTGAAGTGAGTTCTGAGACCTCTAAAGCTGAAAATCCTGCGTTAATAAATACCACAACACGTAGTTCTATTGAGAAAGAATCGATATTGCTAAAAACGGCGTTCACAGAAGGCTGACAGTCGAAGAAACTTTCTCAAAAAAACAAGTACTTCAAGGATGAGAGGATGAAATGCGAACAACAGAAACATAACAGAGAGGAAAGTTGCAGCACAGATAACTGACGAACGAAATCATGAGGAAGTGAAAGAACGCTCAAGTGAAATGGCTGCAAGGAAAAAGTGAAGAAATCGAAAAGGAAATGGCCGTCGGAAGGACAGTTTACTAAACTGAAATCTCAAAACTTGTGGAGGATTTGAAAGGAAAGATGGTAACATTACCCATGCGGAAAGAATTTCTGTGTTAAAATTAGAAGAGAAAGCAAATAGGTCAAAACTGTCTCTGGCAGTTATGTATGCCCATCTCTATATATCTGCTATCTGATGACGGGTTATCCCGAAACAAGTAATATTAAAGTTATTCATTCACCAGTAGATGATGTTCTATTAAGTGACCCTTTCAGCGTTTGTGCACTGGTGTTAAAAGGTCAAAAGAGCACACTGGAGCTCTCTTACGAGTGGAAGGAACTGCCTGCTGACATGATTAAAAAAAGAAGTGGGTGTCGATTTTAAATATATAATGGATCCAGTACTGGAGTAATATATGCGACTGAAGACATGTGATGAATAAAAGAGTAGGGATACAAAACATTCCTTCAGAATTTTTCAAGTCATTAGGGAAAGGCAATTTAATTATTATTCTAGTTAAGATGTTGAATCTATTGGAATGGAGATATACCATGTGACTTTTGAAAGAGTATTATGCAAACAAACCAGAAATAGCAAGGATGTTAAAACCGCTAAAACTATCGTACAATCAGTGTGACAGCTCATGAACAGAAATTACTGACAGTATACAGAAGAAAAGAAAATGAAGGATTTGTTAGATGATGGTCAGTGTGGTTTTCAGAAAGGTAAAGGCAACAGAGATGCAATAATGATGTTGCACTTAATAACGGAAATTAGACTAAACGAAAATGAAGGCACTTTCATTCGCTCTGCCGGTTAAGAAAAAGTGTTCGACAATCTAAAGTGATGCAAGAATTTCGAAATCCTCAGAAAACAGGTGTATGCTAGAACGAAAGACGAATGACATGCAATATGTCTCAGAACCAAGAGAGAAAAACACACAAGGAAAATGAGGAGAAAGGAGCTCCAATTAGGAAGAGCTTTCAAACTACATACTCAGTAAGCAGTGAAGGTAAGTAAAAGAGTTGCATAAGTGGAGTTAAAATTTATGGTGAATGTATATCAATAAGTTTCACGAAAGACGCTGTTATCCTCTGTGAAAGTGAGAAAGAATTATAGGACCTGCTGAATGAAGTGAGCACAGAAAATGAACTGAGAGTAAACTGAAGGACGAATGTATTCTCCGAAGTATCATAAATGATATTAGATAAAAACGTACCAAAGTTGAGTTACACATAACTTATGAAATTCAACAATGCACCTTCTTTGAAATAAAATGATACACAACGGGGTAAGGAAGATGGACGTAAGAAAAAGACCAACACAGGTAAAGAGAGGAAACCCTGTCATAAGATATCTTCTGAAATCAAACACAGTAATGTCAAACATAGGCCTTGTAGAGGTAGAAACTTTTAAGAATGTATGTCTGGAGCTCAGCGCTGTTTACGAGCGAATCATTAACATGACTATGTGAAAAACGGAAAGATAACGACGAAAGCATTTGGGGTATGATGTTGCGGAATTATGAAGAGAGTTAAGTGTTATGGAAAGAAATGAGCTGATTAGCCGTGGAACCGGCAAGGAAAGAAATCTGTGGAAAACATTAATTAGAAAAAGAGGAACAGGGTGATAGTGCGTGTATTGGCGTATCGGGGAAAAACTTGTATGCTACTAGAGGAAGACATACAGAACAGAAAATGAAGGGAAAGACAATGATAGGAAAATATACAACATCGAACAAGTGACAAGACTGATGAGATGCCCCCGAACTCTCTGGAAAAAATCCATAATACGTATATTTGTATTTTTATCAATATATTCTTTGTTTATTACAGGCAAATATTAAAAGGCATGGCTCCGCGTTATGAGGCACTGATGCCTCACGAAGAAGTCCAACAGCTGGCACAGTGAATATTTCTGATGACATGTCAGCGTCATCAACGATGACTGTAGTTGTTGCGTCTAGTTAAGGAGGGTATCACAGCAGTGGTGGAAAGTTTTATTCTTGTGTAAACCACGAAATGTTGAGTACAGTATTACAATTGTTGCCGTTAGTTCGAAGTCTCTCAGACCTCAAGAAACAGATGGCCTCATACAAGGAATCTGCGGCTAGCATCTGAAATCGTGTCACGACCGAATGCTGGACGTCAGTAACGGCTAGAGCCATCTACCTATGTAGGCAGGACAGAAGAGCATACTGTATTTCTAAGCCGTGTCATCCCAACAATTCTCGTGGGACCGTTCCCACTGCAGCCCACGTGCGTCTCCCAGCGATTTCCATCACTATATCCCATTGAAGAAAGACAGTAAGGAAATTAAAATTTAAAGCTGTGTTGACGTCTAGGTCTTAGGGGCACACCTCAAGATCTAATTCGACAAGTCTGGCGAAAAAAACCATCTGCGGACTTTTAAAAGTAACCATCCCATTCTCCTCAAGTGCTATACCGAGGTCAGGTCAACACTAAATCCGGGTAGCAGTCTCCAGTATCTAGCACCTTAACCACTGCTCCACATCGCTTGTTCATTAAAGAAGCTTTTAAACAATGGGTGATACTCAACCAGTCTGGACGTCCAGTGGGAAGATACGAGGTTGCTACAATGGGTCATTGGTTGTATAGCGTATGCTGGATTTCGTCTACACATCAGAAAAACACTCGGAAATGTACAGTGAGCAGTTTTTAAAACTAAAGAAATTTCATTGGCGTTCCATAGAGTGCCAGCACAACAGCATGTGGATTGAAATTTGTGACAACACCTCTTGTTACCTTACTTTCGAATCACTCTCATAATTGGCAGGTGCACTATTCCATTCAAATGTCTGAAAAATTCGTCTGTGTTCATGTTTAACATCGTCATGTTCCTACCATCTATTACATAAAATAGGGAACTTCTGGAAGGATTAATGCTTAAGAATACTGTTTTTAAGGTGAAAAGAAAATTTTAGTGAAGCCATAGTGATTGTACGTGGTGACCAGAAAATTAGTCTCTCTTACAGAGACGGAAGTTAGTAATTTTGAGCAAAAAGTGACTAATTACCTATTTTAAGGAATGTAATTTTCTGGACTATAAGAACTTGAGCATATTTGTAAATCGTTTCATAACGTTTATTCTTCCTCTCACAATGAGGAAGAAATTCTACTCATTTCTGAATGTGAATCAATGACCTGATTTTCATTGGAAATTTGCATTTAATGGTTTACTTCACAAGATATTTAGGCAAATGTACCAGACGCTAAAAATGGTCGACGTTCTGCTATTTAGGTAGCAAATTAACTGATGTCGAGAATGCTGAGTATTAGATGAGTAGGTCGGATAGGCAATGATGAAGTTTTGAGTCGACTCGGGAAGATAAGAGCTTCGTGACAGAAGTTGACTTAAATACGAGGTAGATTTGGTAGGCTATATCCTGAGGCATCAAGGAATTGTTACTTTTGTAATGGAAGGATGTCTAGAGGGTTAAAACTGTAGAGACTGAACAGCAGTCGACTACAGCAAACAGCATCAAATGGATTAGGGATGGAATAATTGTGCACATACGAAGAGACTTGTAGAGGGTAGACTAGATTGGGAAACTGTATTAAGTCAGTTTTCGGAGCGGAGACCACAACAACGATTTACGAACCAGAAGTCACAACAACAACAAACAGGATAAGCGTTACTGACGTTTTTAACACTCCGATGAAAACATTTTGATTGCACCACGAAATAATTAAAAAAAAAAATTTGAGAATGAGATTTGTAATCTTCGAACTGGCTGCGTAGTTGAAAAAGTATATCGTAATAGCATCTATGGAAAGCTCAATCACTGTCATCCTGAAACGTTTCGTCTATGGACTCTCAAAAGCATAATTATGATGGACAAAACTTTGATCCACGTCTTCAGGCGTACAGTATAGCTGACCGTTCATCAGTGTATGACATTGATGTAACACTAATTTTTCCCGTAGTACACTTGAGGACGTTAATGGGCCTACACATACACCATCTCTGGGGAAGATTAACCACCTTTTGCTGGAATGCTGGGGTACATATCTTCCGATTCATTAGTTCTCACTTTTCGTGGTTCTCTAATTATTAATCTTTGATTCTGAGGAGAATCTGCTTCGAAACGACGTCTTATCAGCTGTCACGTTAAAATTTTGATAGGTTTCCTGACGAGGAGTCAGAGTAGTTTAACACAGTTTAAACAGTTGTCTACATTGTATTAAAATTCGTACTTGAACAACGGATTTAATAGCAAAAGACGATAGCTTGTGGCGATATCGGAGCTATTGATCTCTCCAGCAGATTATATGGGGATGTTTCCCCCGAAAAAATTACCAATGAGATGTATCGATTTCCATAAACACACGATATAAAAACTCTTATTGCTTCAAGCTGCAACTCTCCTTGTGGCGGTATATTTACATGTTGACAACCGTCTCTTCTGTAGCTGCAGAGCCATGAAACAAATTATAACAAAAATGAAATTACTTGATTGTAAGTGCACGCTGACATGAGATGTTTTTGGAGATATGAAAGTTGGAAAATAAGTAAAAGGAATGCATCGGAACTTTTAATACGGAAGTGCGCAAAACGAGTTGTCATTGTTGGCATACGAGATACGTGCGAAACATACTTTATTTTACGCGCTGTGCGTGTCCTCTACCGCCTCTGTATTTGCAACATTTTGCACCGTGTATACAACAGAGCTCGTGATTGGAAGTCGAGTGGACATCACAGCGGACAAACAAAATCTCATTACGAAGGACTACCCTGCTAATCCCAATCACAGACCCGAGGTCCGGCAAACGTGCCGGTGGCTGTATTAGAAGCGCTTTCAGCTCGAGTTCGCGGAAAGCACGCTCTATGCTTTTCACAGCGGACGGACCTTTGTAATGTGGCGATTTATTGCGGATTAAAACTTTATAGTTCGCTAAGCGCAGAGCACGTACACAAGAGGCCAGTAACAGATAGCTTAATCTATTGTCGCTAAAGTCGTGTTACATACAGGAAGTGCAATGAAAATGTATGTAGCTTTGCAAGCACGCTGCGTAATGGAGCTGGTGCCAAATCTAATTGCTAGATATGCTAGAAAGCTGGATGCAACTATTTTAGAAAGCATTTCAATATTCACACCATTCAGATTTCAGCATTGACATATTTACAAGTTATCTGAGGGCGTCTGTTTTAGACTGTTCATAAGTGCCAGTAAATTGATTAAGAATATAATACCCATCTGACATTCAAAGGATGTTTATAATAAGAGCGATGAAAGATAACACCCAGGAGCACTCACAGAAACGAGCGTGATTTTTGTTGTATCGTAGCCTGTTAATGGTTGTACGAACGATATACATAATGATGAAACGTGGTGAATCGATTAAACTGAAATGTATGATTAAGTTCAAATGTGAATAACTGCATGTTGAGGCATTTGCAGCTGTCTTGATCAAAAAGATGAAGTGAATGATACACAGAGTAGGAAAAATCGGCTGCAACCAGAACAGTGTTTTCTCACAGAGAAACGCGAAAAACACTTATAAAAGTGTCAATCTTTGCTTTACTTATAGGTAAACGATCACAACAATTCGAAATACAAGAGATAATACTAGCGGGACGGTGCGATAGACGGTCATACTGCGTGATAATGACTTACTACTATCTGCGAAATATGTGATGTATGTCAGATAAGTAATCGAAAGATTTTCAGTCTTCTATCTTTTAAGAAAAAACATTTTTCTTATTCTTAAGAGTAGAGTTATATGTAAGGTTTTGTGTAACTTTCAGAAGAGCAAACTTATTATATGAATATGCATGACAGAAGTTTAACTGGTTCAGAAAGGGAAAAATACACCTTTCGTTAATGGCCGTTATTTGCTGCTTTGTTGTTCTAGTATTATTAGGTTACAAGCGTCTAAGTTTTGCAACTTCTTCAAAAAATAAAGATGAAAACGTATTCAGTTGACTACAAGGCGAGTTCATTGCTTAATCAATGAGCACCTTTAAAATGTGACAGTTCTGTACTGAAGGAAAGAAGGGAAATACTGAAATGCACATTCCTTTTTTTCGTTCGTGGAGCGTTACAGCTTTAGTAATTGTAGGGACAGAATGCTCACTAAAAGCCACTTAGGAACGATTAGCACGTCACACTATAGGATATCAGCGAGTGGTACACCAAGTCTGATTTCCTATTTATATAGCAATGTATTTAGTAGCTGAAAAGAATCCAGCAGCTGCTCACTGCAATATCTGTCATTCGGAACAGCAGCGAAAAGAGAAGAGAATTATACGTATTACGATGGCGTGCTGAAAAGTAAAGCCTCCGCAATTTTTTATGTGAACATTCTTACAACTATTTAAATAAAATAAATGTCCTTAACATTCTTCGTCCTTAATCTTCATGTCTACATGTTTGCAACAGTATGCCGCTAGACGGCTCCGATTTACAGTGTGTAAGGTGGCCGTGTGTAACGTCACTATGTCGGTAAGTGAGAAACAGTGTACTGTCATTGAGTTTCCAACTCGAGATCCACTCTCATCGACCATCCTTCATACAGTCTCGACTTGGCACCATCCGATTTTCATCTGTTTCCAAAAGTCAAAGAACATCTTTGAGGGCTTCACTTTGATAGTGATGAGGCTGTGCAAGCAGAGGTGAGGTTGTAGCTCCGTCAACAAAGCCAAACATTCTACAACGACGGTATCAACAAACTGGTCCATCGTTGGGAGAAATCTGTTCGTCACCACGGTGACTATGTTGAGAAAAGAAACGAAGAATAAAAGTGTAGAATGTTAATAACGATCGTTTATTTAAAAAAGTTTTCACAGCTTTCAAATAAAAAAATCGGAGGTATTACTTTTCAGCACGCCCCAGTATAATGGAAGTTCGAGTTTTAAATTCTCTTTGTAGACGATGTGATGTCACTATGTTTTGAGGACATCACAGCCACGATTATCGTTACTATGCACAATGTGTCGTAAGCAGAAACGCACAAGAATAGATTCATGTCCTTGGTGCGAGACAAATAGGGAAAGTCTGTTCCAAGATATACTCATGGAGTTAGGAACAACCACAGAATTTAAAATGATGGATCTCTGTAGAAGTGTCGAAATTGTCACAGAAAGAGTAGGAATATGGTGGTGTAACAGTTATGGAAAGACGCGTTGGCACAACTGTGTAGAAAATACTAAGTATGTACCAGCCAGTTAGCGCTGTGCTGTGTCCATAAAAGAATGTTCTTTCTTGTGTAATTTGCGGAGAAAATGCTATGTAGGACGTGGTGAATTCGCCTTCTGTCGTGGAAACTTTATTAGAATCAAAATTATTTTATTGTATTTTTCAGCCCCTGTTCGCACAATGGTGTCATAGCCAGATTCGACTAATCAGAAAGCCAGCATCAGATGATACTAATAGCGCATTAGACGACACACGCCTATATAAAGGGTGTCCCGTGGAGGAGACCTCTGATTTCAAAATTAAATTTCTCGTGTATAATATCGATACACGAGTCAACAAAAAATACCCTTATTTTGAAACGTGTAAGAATTCTATGCATAAGTTATACAGAGGCTTCGAAATAGTTCGAAAAGCCGATAATAGAAGACGCTGAAAGTTGTGCGGTGCGTCCAGTATCAGCGTGCATGATTACACTGGTCATCTGCAAGCAGTCTTTGCAGTCACATCACAATTTTGTCCAAATGTCCATCAATCGCAGTACGGACGTGGCACAGACGAACAATGAAATTTGGTATCACATGCTGTAGTGTCCCAACGGAAATTGATTCAGATACCATACAGACCGTCAATTCAAGTGTGGTGGGATGGTCCCAGCAGTGTCTTTCAACGTGCCCCGCAAAAAGAAATCATGTGGAGTCACATCTGTTTGCAGCTTCTCGAACTATTGCGTAATTTATGTGTAAATTCTTACAGCTCTCTCAATAAACATACCGTTTGTTGCACACATCTCTCGATCTTAGTTCTCGAGACATTTTACTTTGAAATCAGGGACTCCTTAGCTGGACACTGTGCACATAGTCCGCGAGTGGGAAACTGGTCACCGGCTGTTTCATGTATACACCAAACAGCCAGCATGTAACGACTGTTGAGTCACGCTACTGTTAAACAAAGCGGTCACTATAGTTAAATTACGCAGCAGCTGGTGTACGAGTAAAAGTTACGTTCATGAGACCGGTTAAATGAGAATATATTTCAGATACAGAAGATGCACTTTCATGAAAGTAACCGCAATTTTGCGTACTCTGTTGCTCAAATACACTACTGTCCATTAAAATTGCTACACCACGAAGATGACGTGCTACAGACGCGACATTTAACCGACAGGAAGAAGATGCTGTGACATGCAAATGATTAGCTTTTCAGAGCATTCACATAAGGTTGGCGCCGGTGGCGACACCTACAACGTCTTGACATGAGGAAAGTTTCCAACCGATTTCTAATACACAAACAGCAGTTGACCGGCGTTGACTAGTGAAAGGTAGTTGTGATGCCTCATGTAAGGAGGAGAAATGCGTACCATTACGTTTCCGACTTTGATAAAGGTCAGATTGTAGCCTACGATTGCGGTTTATCGTATCGCGACACGCTGCTCGCGTTGATCGAGATCCAATGATTGTTAGCAGAATATGGAATCGGTGGGTTCAGGAGGGTAATTCGGAACGCCGTGCTGGATCGCAACGGCCTCGTATTACTAGCAGTCGAAATGAAAGGCATCTTATCCGCGTGGCTGTAACGGATCGTGCAGCCACGTCTCGATTCCTGAGTCAACAGATGGGGACGTTTCCAAGAACAACCATCTGCACGAACAGTTCGACGACGTTTGGAGCAGCATGGAGTATCACCTCGGAAACCATGGCTGCGGTTACCCTTGACGCTGCTTCACAGACAGGAGCACCTGCGATGGTGTACTCAACGACGAACCTGGGTGCACGAATGGCAAAACGTCATTTTTTCGGATGAATCCAGGTTCAGTTTACAACATTATGAAGGTCGCATCCGTGTTTGGCGTCATCGCGATGACTTACATTGGAAGCGTGTATTCGTCATCACCATACTGGTGTATCACCCGGCGTGATGGTAATGGGTGCCACTTGTTACACGTGTCGGTCACCTCTTGCTCGCATTGACGGCACTTTGAATAGTGGACTTTACATTTCAGATGTGTTACGAACCGTGGTTCTACCCTTCATTCTAACCCCGCGAAACCCTACATTTCAGCAGGATAACACACGACCGCATGTTGCAGGTCCTGTACGGGCGTTTCTGGATACAGAAAATGTTCGACTGCTGTCCTGGACAGCATATTCTCCAGATCTCTCACCAAGTGAAAACGTCTGGTCAATGGTGGCCGAGCAACTGGCTCGTCACAATAGGCCAGTCACTACTCTTGATGAACTGTCGTGTCGTGTTGAAGCTGCATGGGCAGCTGTACCTGCTCTGTTTGACTCAATGCCCAGGCGTATGAATGCCGTTATTCCGTCCAGAGGTGTTTGTAATGGGTACTGATTTCTCAGGGTCTATGCACCCAAATTGCGTGAAAAGGTAATCACATGTCAGTTCTAGTATAATATATTTGTCCAATGAATACCCGTTTATCATCTGCATTTCATCTTGGTGCAGCAATTTTAATGGCCAGTAGTGTAGTTAGTACACACTTCTGGTGACTCGTTCCTGAAGCAACTGTACTGGAGAATGTAACTGAATGTGCAGCGAACTGTAAGAAATCACGTTTTCGAGACCTGTTATGGTGGTATGGAATGAAACTAAATTCTGTAATTGGAGATCGCTTCACAATTATGTTCGCTGCTGGCCATCAAAATTTCAACAATACGAAGTTGTTGAGCAACAAATGTTAATACAGGGTATCTACAGTGAGAATCCACCATTTTAATATCCTGTATCTTTCTCATTTCAGATGGTGGAGCTGTGAATCCTGAAGGGGCATACAGAGCAACTCGAGAAGTGTGTGGTGTGCAAATTTGATACGCCAAGTGGCCGTAGTGGAGCTGCAATCAATTGTTTTAGCAAAATGGAGGATATGAAGGAGCGTGCATAAGTGGGTTGGTGGTATGCAGAGACAAAATCGGCGACCCAAGTGCAAAGAAACTTTCGTCGAGTTACAACAAAGCGCCTCCGTCATTCAAGACTATAAAGAAGTGTTGTGATCAGTTTTTGGCTACTGGGAGTGTTGCGAAAGGGCATGGTGGGGTAAGCCTGGGATCAGCGAACATCATGTGGAACAAGTGCGGTGGTCATTCGAACAAAGTCCACAAAAGTCAGTGCGACAGGCACCAGGAAATGCTTCATCAGCGATTACGTTTGCACGCATATAAAGTGCAGGTTGTGCAAGAAATCAAGCCTGATGATATACTAAAGCTAGAAGAATTTGCATGTGTCATGTTAGATCGCATTGCCGCGGACGAGACATTATTGTCACGCTTGATGTTTACTGACGAGGCAACTTTTCACGTGTCAGGGGCTGTCACAATGTACGCATCTGGGGTCCGAAAATCCACATGCACCTAGGGAACACATGCGCGACAGTCTGAAAGTTAATGTGTGGTGTGGTTTGATGATAAATCGCATTGTTGGGCCGTTTTTCTTTCAGGAGCCGACTGTGGATGGAGCCATCTAGCTGGACATGTTGGAACAATTTGCCGTGCCACAGATAACAGACCTGCAGCTAAATGTGATGTTTCAACATGACGGTGCACCACCCCAATGGAGCCTTGATGTCCTAAAATTCTTAAATAACACATTCCCGCAACGATGAATTGGCCGTAGAAGTCGAATTCCTTGGCCGCCACGCTGGCCCGACGTAACACCCCTCGATTTTCTCTTGTGGGATTATGTGAAAGACCGGGTATACGCTACACCAGTAAAGGACCTGCAAGACTTGAAACAGTGCATAAGCATTGTCATCAACTCTGTCACAGAACAGCTGCTCCGCAACACATAGCACGGAATCGATTACTGACTTGATATTCTTCGCGCTATCCGTGGCGTCCATGTTCAAGTGTACTGAACCGTCCACCTGTGTATGAAAACTTGATGAGCTGCTGAATGATTTCCCTGTATTTGTTCGTCAATAAATTGTGTTTCCTCTCAGATTTTATGAGTTCAAACGTTGGAGTATCATTGTGGACACCCTGTATAATTGTATAGTGTTCTGCAGCCAGAGTCAGTCGACGTAGAAGGTTTGTGGGTATCGTACCGCGTCATATTGTATCCGGCAGTAGTTTTATACAATATGATACGGTAGCATACCCAAAAAAACGTTTATGTCAAAAAATGTTAAATTGGAATGAAGTGCAGTTTTTGGTTGGTATGCAAATGATTAGAGTTTCTGCGCAATCGCGAATAGGAGGCAGAAATAGTGCTATATACATTTTGTAATTGATGAAAAATTAGGCGGATGGTTTCCCCTTCAGAAGTGGAGTTTGAATGTTGATTGTGAAATATAGCGCTACGTCTCCTGGAAAAAAATGGTATGTCTACCAGCACGGGCTGGAGTACAAAAGTGGCAGGGTCGCGGCCTGTCCAAACTATGCTCTGTCGATGTAGCTGCTCATGTTGGTCGGTATCCCACGAGTTTAATGCCTATACGAAATAGATGGGTTCAGGAGAACTATACTCTACTACTTGAAGTATCTCAAAAATACCACGCGATTGGCGCGATTGTAATTGATGAAAAATTAGGCGGATGGTTTCCCCTTCAGAAGTGGAGTTTGAATGTTGATTGTGAAATATAGCGCTACGTCTCCTGGAAAAAAATGGTATGTCTACCAGCACGGGCTGGAGTACAAAAGTGGCAGGGTCGCGGCCTGTCCAAACTATGCTCTGTCGATGTAGCTGCTCATGTTGGTCGGTATCCCACGAGTTTAATGCCTATACGAAATAGATGGGTTCAGGAGAACTATACTCTACTACTTGAAGTATCTCAAAAATACCACGCGATTGGCGCTGGAGAGGACTAACAGATTGTTCTCTCGCCAGTGCAGGGTCGTACAGAGAAGTCTGGCATCTTGAATCAAGATATGTCGTTCGTACAATAAAAGTATCAACGCGGAATGTGCCACATCAGCTGGAACAAAGCGGACGTTTTCTTGAGGCGGCAACACAAACAGACGCATAGGCACTGGTGACAACCCTGGGCACAGGTATGAGGCTATGCCGCCTCTTCAGATGGTCTCGGTTATGTATACAGGGACGTGACAGAAGTCACGGGATTGCGATATGCATATTATAGATGACGGTAGTATCGCATACACAGGATTAAAAGGGCAGTGCATTGGCTAAACTTTCATTTGTACTCAGGTGATTCATGCGAAAAGGTTTCCGACGCCATTACAACCTCGCGACAGAAATTAACAGATTTCGAACGTATAATGTAGTTGGAGCTAAACGCATGGGTCATTCCATTTCAGAAATCATTATGATATTCAGTGTTCCAAGATCCACAATGTCAACAGTGTGTCACGAATACCAAATTTCAGGCACTATCTCTCTTCACGGACAACGCAGTGGTCTACGGCCATCACTTAACCGCCGAGAGAAGCGGAGTTTACATAGAGGTGTCATTCCTAACAGACAAGCAACTCTGAGTGAAATAAACGCAGACGTCTTTGTGGGACGTGCGGCGAAAGTATAGGTTAGGATAATTTGTCGAATTTTGGCGTTAATGTGCTATGGCAACAGACGGCTGACACAAGTGCCTTTGCTAACAGAATCTCGCCTGCAGCGCCTCTTCTGGGCTCGTGACTACGAGGGCTATCCACAAAGTACATTACGTTTTGGAATTAAAAATAAATAAAGTATTGGAATTTTTTATTATATACAGATGAAAGCCACACTTAATTACTACTTTTCTACATAGTTGCCATTTAAATTAAGGCACTTATCGTAGTGATGGACGAGCTTGGAAATGCCTTCGTCGTAAAATTCGGCCGCCTGTGCCTTCAACCACGTGGTTAATCAGTAACCCGGTAGAAATACGATTTTTGTGGATTTCCTGGAAAGAGGCACTACAATAAACTCTGAAAGATATTGCCAAACTCTGCACAACCTCAGAAGAGCAATAGAAAACAAGCGCAGGGGAAAGTTGGGCTCAAAGATCTTGCTGATTCACGACAACGCCCGGGCCCACACGGAAAATGCCACTCGTGAAGTTCTCGAATCTTTTAAATGGGAGTTGTTTGCTCATCCGGCGTACAGTCCCAACCTGGCACCGAGCGACTTCCACTTATTCCCTGCAATGAAGAAGTGGTTGGCTACGCAGCGTTTTGATGACGACGCACAGCTTCTAGAAGAGGTAACCAGGTGGTTGAAGGCGCAGGCGGCCGAATTTTACGACGAAGGAATTTCCAAGCTCGTCCATCGCTACGATAAGTGCTTTTAATTTAAATGGCAACTGTGTAGAAAAGTAGTATTGAAGTGTGGCTTTCATTTGTATATAATTAAAAAATTTCCAATACTTTATTTATTTTTAATTCCAAAATGTAATGTACTTTGTGGATAGCCCTCGAATATCGGTTGGATGCCAGCCGACTGTGGCCTGGTCATATGAGTTCTGATTTCAGTTGTAAGAAGTAATGGTAGTGTTTGAGTGTGGTGCAAACGCCATGAAGCCATAGATCCAATTTGTCAACAAGGCACCATAAAGGTGTGGATGGTGTCGACTGTGTTTACATGGAATGAACTAGGTCTCCTGGTTCTAGCCTGGTCTTAGCCTGGACACGACTATTTTCGGCTATTTGGGGACCATTTTAGCCATTCATTGACTTCATGTTCCCAAACAACGATGGAATTTTATCGATGACAATGCACCATGACACCGGGCCACAGCCGTTCGCCACTGGTTCGAAGAACATTCTGGACAGTTTGAGAGAATTACTTGGCCACTCAGCACCATCGAAAATTTATGGGACATAATCGAGAAGTCAGTTCGTGCACAAAATCCTTTCACAAATGTGGGCGGCTGTAGAAGCAGCATGGCTCAGTATTTCTGCAGGAGACTTCCAACGACTTACTGAGTCATGCCACATCGAGTTGATGCACTACACCAGGAAAAAGAAGGCGCGATACGATATTACGAGGAATCTGATAACATTTGTCACCTCAGTGTAAAGTGTTTCAATGAATGTATCCGTTTGTGGAGGCTCCGAGGAGAACTGGCATTGCCAGATTTTATTTGTCATCGTCACACTAGCGCAGCACCCGGGGTGATGGCGCTTGGTGCCACTGGATACTGAAAATCATCGCATCTTCGCTTAGCCGGTTGTTTCGACAACAGGCATTACCTTTAGGACATATTTAGGCCGGTGACTGTGTGCCTCCTTGAAGTCTGCATGACGTTGTTTTTCAGCAAGACAACGCAAGAGCGCAAGTGTTCCGTGTTGTCCTGAACTACTCCTATACGGCGTCCTGACCACGATGTTCTCTGAACTTTCACCCACTGAAAACATCAGGTCATGAGTTGCGGATGGACTGACACACCAGCATTCGCGAGCAACGACGATTAATGACCTCTGCGGTTTCGATGAAGCAGCGTGAAGTGGCGGAGCCGTATTTGTCACCAATGTCAATTTGAAGGGATGCTCATCCGCGTTACAGCCACTGCGATTGCTGTAAGTGACAGCGATGTGTGCTAAATTTCGCACCCTTCACCGTACAGTATGTCCAAAATAAATATTCCAGTTTCAAAACGCTGCAGAAGGAGACCGCTGCTCTGGATTACAGCAGATTTGAACGGCATATTAGTGACGCAAGGGAAACATCTTGTAACCAGAAAAATCGAAAATCTGGCCAATAGATGGCGCTGTAAGCGTCGGAATATGTACGCCAGCGGACTTGCGGCACCGGCTGTTCATCAGTTTACGTCCGAGACGCCGAACATGACTGTCTTAATGAAAGATAGCGTTTTACTAATAAAACTCTTTTACAAGAACGGTGACTCTGCGCCAGTAGCCTATGGTATCAAAAAGACGTTCGTCTGATGTCTGCTAAGTGTATGGAGAATATGATTATGAAATTCGAAAAGACAGCGTCCTCTGAATTGCAGTGTGTCAGGGGGAGGAAAGTAGCGCGACGTCTGTCGAACATGTGGCCACAGCACTGCAGAAGGTGGCGCGCAAACATGCAGTACACCAGGCACTGCCCTATCGTTTCAAATCCTTGTGAGGACGGTGCGTCAAATATTATGAAACATCCCTTATTACTATCCACACCCGTCTTCAGAGTAGCTTCCTGCTGACCTGCCAGTAAGACAAACGTTCGTTCTGTAATTTATTGCTCGCAAGAAAGTGGACAATGAATGGCCATGAAATATTCTGTGGACAGACGAAGCCCATTTTCATGTCAAGACACATGCCAATATGTGGAGTTTCAGAATATGGGCAGCATATCGTAGGGCCGTATTTTTCGAGGAAATGAGTCCTGTCCGTCACTGGTAAAAACCGAGAGATTTTTGCGCACCAGCGGCATTCCAGACCTTCAAAAGCGTGGATGTGTGGGTAGAATCTTTTCCGTATAAGATGGCGCTCCTTCGCACATTGCACATCCAGTGAAGCGGCTGCTGCAGAGGAACGTCAGAAAAGCTGGAATTATCAGCTGTCATCTCCCTAAATCCTGGCCGTCCAGATCATCTGATCTTAATCCACGTGACTTCTGGCTGTGGAGTTATCTGAATGATGTTGTGTTAGGTGCTCTAATTAGCTGAACTGAAAGCAAGCATTGCGTGACCTATTCTGAACGTGATCCCCTCAGACACTCCGATCTGCTACGGAACATGCCACTTCTTGATTCCAACTTGTGGCAGAAAACGGTTGACAACTTATTGAACAAGTCTTACGCCAGTCTTACGATAGTTAGAAACTGATGTCATTTTGCTTTTTATGCTATATTAAAAACCGATTTTTTCTATCCGATGTGGTACTGACGAGCTGTGATGGATGGGCTTACCTAACAAGGTCACAGCTGTTGAATGCCGACCTTGAGCAGTTGTGCACATTGAACAGCACGGATGAAATAAAGTGCAACTAAAAACCTTAGCCATCATATTGTGATTCGTATGTCATTTGTAGCTGGCCCCATTTACGTTAAAACGCTAACAGAGCCAACTATTGGAAATTCTCTTTAAATTTTAATTTCTATGTTCCATGACGTTTCCCAGCGGCATCAATAATATGTTGTTCAAATTTGAAGTCATTCTGAGCAGTGGTTCTCTTTCTACGCCCTTATGAAACTGGAAATTCTCTTATGGACACCCTGTGTTAGTCTATGCCTATTTTACACGTACAGTAAGTACCATTTCGTTGTTCTTCATCCCTTATGCTACACTAATTTTGACGCCCGGCAGTTTAGATAGGATACGCTAACGGTGCTCCATTTGTAATGAAACTGTATGGAGAAAGGTGAACCAGCGTGTAACAAACTTAACGCAATGGCTTTTTAGGAATCTTCTAAAGCGGTGTAGAATGGAATGAAATGCCACTACTGAAGATCATTTCTTAGTTCTATGTTACTCTAGTAAGGTTATATGAGAATGCAGGCTTTCTCGGCGAATCTTGATCATAAAATCTTCTCTGGTTGACAGCCGAGTCAATGCGTAGTACTGCAGCAACGTTTCAGCAAGTTTCTTACTTGCCATCTTCAGGCGAAGTGTCGGGTTCACGCTGCTCACATCTATTACTTTCCCCTCTTTGGGGAAGTGTGCGGGGGAGTTTGTAGCCTTGCGGCTTTTACGCCTCTGTGTACTTGTGTGTGTGATTATGTCTTTACTTTTTGGTGTTTGTGAAATGTGATGATTGTTCTGTGTGTGTCTGGTACTTGCCTGAGGTTTGGCGAGATAATTGTGGTTATTTGGGTAGGAGCAGGATTTGGGAAAGGATATTGGGATTTACTCTTCGACTTAGTCGTCGAAGATCGTCATGGGGCGATTATGTTTATCGCGGGACATATCATACCGACCTAGGGAGTGGATGAGGGCGTTTCCCGACCTGGAAGAACCTTCATAGAAGGCCCTTACCAGGTCTTGCAAACGCTCTTTCAGGAGTGGATATCTGCAGCGGCATGCAAATCGTCAATGGGGAATCCGAGTGGTAGACGCAGTGCCCTCCTGAGGGCGCGGTTCTGCAGCCTCTGGAGTTTGTCCAGGTGCTGCTTCGCCGCGTATCCCCTACTGAGTAGGGAAGGGAGCTGGATGAGTTGAGGATTGGGTACAGGATGGGCATTCTGGCGCAGACCTTCCTGTGGACCTCGTCTATGTGGGGTTTCCACGTAAGGCGAGAGTCCAAGGTTACGCCAAGATACTTGGCGGTTCTACGCCAGGGGAGATGGGATCCATTTAGGTGAATGTGGAGGGGGGGGGGGGGGGCGTTGAGGAGGTTCGCGCCTTCCGAGCCTACGGGTAATCAGCATAGCCTGCGTCTTTTCGGAGCTGATGGTGATTCGCCAGCGACGGGCCCAAGTTTCTGTGTCATCTAAAACCCTTTGTAGCCTACGGATGACCAGGTCCTTGTTCGCATTCCTTGTGTAGAAGGCTGTATCGTCAGCGTACTGTGCGGTGTGCATCAGGGGGGGCGTTGGTGTGTCCGCAGTGTACAAACTGTACAAAACGGGCCCCAAGACCGATCCCTGCGGCACCCCAGCACGAATACGCCTCTTGGTGGAGGTGGCTGTTTCTACTTTGACAGAGGAAGTTCTGTTCGAGAGATAGCTTTTGATCTGCTTAACTATGCTCCCGGGGAACCCTTGTGTGTACAATTTGTAGAGAAGCCCTCTATGCCAAACTGAGTCAAAGGCTTTGGCTACGTCTAGTAGCACTATCCCGCAGTAGCCTCTGTGGTTGAGGCCCTCTGTGGCTGCTTCGACCACTCTCATGATCTGTTGTGGGGCAGAGTGGTTCTGCCGGAATCCGAATTGGAAATCCGGCAGAAGTTGCTCTCTGGTAATATGTTCCTGTATGGGTCTTAGCAGGGGGCGCTCATAGATCTTGTTAAGAGTTGGCAAGAGGCTAATCGGCCTGTAGTGCTGCGGGAATAGAGGGTCTTTCCCTGGTTTATGTATCGCGACCACTTCTGCATGTTTTCAGCAAGCTGGAAACTCGCGGGTACGAGTAATCTCGTTGAAGACGTTCGCGAGGTGTTCGATCACCGTAGGTGGGAGGTTTTTGACCAACTGGTTGGTGGCACTGTCATGTCCTGGCGCCTTTTTGAAGGGGAGAGACCCAATTACTTTTGCCACGTCTTCAGGGGCAAAAACTGTGGGCTCATCTTCTGGGCCCTCCTCAGCATTGAGGAAGACAGCCAGTTGACGACGGACCACTCTTTCATGCTCATCATCCTGGGGTTCTGCCGCTTGGAACTGCTTCTCGAAAGTGTCGGCGAGGGCATTGGCTTTTTCAGCATAGCTATAGGCCAGACTCCGCTCGCCGTGCAGTGGCGGCATCCTAGGGCGTCTTTTTGTGAATTGTTTGGTTGCTTGCCAAAGTGTGTGATCGTCTACTTTGAAGGTTGAGAGGCGGTTTTGCCATTGCTGGTTTCTGTGCTCACTGAGCACTACCTTCAACTCTCTCTGTAGGCGATTGAGCAGCCGCCTTGTGGCCTGGCTTCCGGTTATCATCCACTCTTTTGCCACTCTGTTCTTATGTCGAATTTGAGCTATCAAGTGTTCCGGGAGTTGTATTTGCGGCGGCGGGCCATCCCTTTGTGGAGGGGTGGCCTCTTCTTCTGCCTGGAGGATGGTACCTATTAGGTCTTGTAGCGCTTGTTCTACTGTTTCAGCAGTAGGTGGCGGAGCGTGAGCGAAATCAGAGGCGACAGTTTCTCGGTATCGCTCCCTGTTTGTACGTTTGTAAGACGTCTGGTACCGTGGGAGTGCTACCCATTCTCCCACGTCGACCTCTAGAATCACTGGGTTGTGATCGTAGGACATTCTGTTGATTGTCCTCGCAGTCACAAACCCCGTTATCCTCCTGGTGAGAGCTATCTCTAACACGTCTGGCCTGCCTCCATTTTTTGGAAAATGTGTGGGCTCGACTGGACCCCATGTTTCAAAATGATGGTTGCGCGCTAGTTGTTGCAGTCTGGCGCCTGCTCTGGAGGTTACTCTAGAATTCGGGTTTATGTCTCATCCGGGTCTTTAAAGCCGCTGGACCACGGGCATCTCTGCATCCTTGGCGCGGGTCGGGCCAATCAGGCGCGACCGCAATCGGCGCGGCGGCGCGTGGTGGGGTGGAGCCGCGTATGCCGGGTCCTGGCGTCTCCTCTCGGTGCGGCCTGTTTATTCGATACGCCGCCAACGACCTACCTCCATAGGAGCGCTCTCGTCTCATTCTTGATAATGTTGTATTCCACGCGCTGCTGAGTTGGAAGCCACTGTCCCGATTGACCAGGTTGTCACTAACCCATATCTTCACTGCCTCTTTAATAATTGAGTCCCAGAAACCTTTCGCTCTACACAGTCTCTTGGTTTCTTCAAACTGAAACGTGTGATCTTCACTGAGGCTGTGCTCCCATACCGCGGATTTTTCTTTTTGTCCGATGCGGACGCTTCTCACATGTTGAGAGATGCATTGCGTTATGCAACGCTGCGTCTGCCCAATATATTGTTTCCCACATTCACAGGAAATACTGTAGAGACCCGGAGTTCTTAGACCCAAGTAGTCCTTCATTGAGTCCAGCATATTTCTGATTTTTGTTGGAGGATGGAAGATGGTTTTTATCTTGTTCTTCTCCAGTATCCTGGCAATCTTGGCCGTGGGATGTCCTGTGTACGGGAGGAACGTCAGACCTTTGTTGTTCTCTTCTTCCCGAAGGTTCTTCTCCTTCTTCTTCTTGCTCATATGGAGAGTGCTTCTATTCTGCATGTCGGAGTATCCATTCATCTGGAAGGTTTTCTTCAGGTGCTGAATCTCAGCAGATAAACTGTCCTTGTCGCATATGTCATGAGCTCTGCAGACCAGGGTAGTGAGCACGGATTTCCGTTGTGCTGGGTGATGGCAGCTGTTGGCGTTGAGGTACAGGTCTGTGTGCGTTTTCTTTCGGTAGACCGAGTGTCCCAGTGTGCCGTCCGTTTTCTTCTTTATAAGGATATCGAGGAAGGGTAGGCACCCATTTTCTTCCATTTCCATTGTGAACTTGATGTTCTCGTGTATGCTGTTCAGATGGTTCAGAAATTCCGTTAGAGTATCTTCGCCGTGCGGCCAGACCGCGAACGTATTGTCCACATACCAATAAAAGACCTTGGGTTTAAGGCGTGCTGTTTCCAAGGCGATATCCCCAAAGTATTCCATGTACAGATTAGTGATACATGGTGCCAGTGGGGATCCCATGGCGACTCCATCCACCTGTTGGTAAAACCGGCCGCCACACTGGAAATATGTGGTCGTGAGTGCATGGCGGAATAATTCCACTGTGTCTTCGTCAAAATGATCTTCCAGTAGTTTCAGGGAATCCTATAACGGTACCCTTGTGAAAAGGGATATAGCGTCAAAGCTGACCATAATATCATTTTTTAAATTTTTTTTGTCAAGACGCCACTCCTTGAACCATCTGAACCATCTGAACAGCATCAAGTTCACAATGGAAATGGAAGAAAATGGGTGCCTACCCTTCCTCGATATCCTTATGAAGAAGAAAACGGACGGCACACTGGGACACTCGGTCTACCGAAAGAAAACGCACACAGAACTGTACCTCAACGCCAACAGCTGCCATCACCCAGCACAACGGAAATCCGTGCTCACTACCCTGGTCCGCAGAGCTCATGACATATGCGGCTAGGACAGTTTATCTACAGAGATTCAGCACCTGAAGAAAACCTTCCAGATGAATGGATACTCCGAAACGCAGAATAGAAGCACTCACCATATGAGCAAGACGAATAAGGAGAAAAACCTTCAGGAAGATGAGAACAACAAAGGTCTGGCGTTCCTCCCATACACAGGACCAACCACGGCCAAGATTGCCAGGATACTGGAGAAGAACAAGATAAAAACCATCTTCCATCCTCCAACAAAAATCAGAAATATGCTGGGCTCAATGAAGGACAACTTGGGTCTAAGAAGTCCAGGTGTCTACAGTATTTCCTGTGAATGTGAGAAACAATATACTGGGCAGACGCAGCGTTGCATAACGCAACGCATCTCTGAACATGTGAGAAGTGTCCGCCTCGGACAAAAAGAAAAATCCGTACACAGCCTCAGTGAAGAACACACGTTTCAGTTTGAAGAAAGCAAGAGACTGTGTAGAGCGAAAGGTTTCTGGGACTCAGTTATTAAAGAGGCAGTGGAGATATGGGTTAGTGACAACCTGGTCAATCGGGACAGTGGCTTCCAACTCAGCAGCGCGTGGAATACAACATTATCAAGATTGAGACGAGAGCCCTCCGATGGAGGTAGGTCGGTGGCGGCGTATCGAATAAACAGGCCGCACGAGACGAGACGCCAGGACCCGGCGCCCGCGGCTCCCCCCTCCCCCCCCCCCTTCATACCACCTAGCGCCTTCGCGCCAATTCCGCTCGCGCCTGATTGGCCCGACCCGCGCCAAGGATGCAGAGATGCCCGTGGTCCAGCGGCTATAAAGACCCGGACGAGACGTGAACCCGACACTTCACCTGAAGATGGCAAGTAAGAAACTTGCTGAAACGTTGTTGGAGAACAACGCATTGACTCGGCTGTCAACCCGAGAAGATTTTATCACTCTACTAAGGTGTTTCTTAGTAGCTATTGTCAAGAGTATGGCCAAGAAATGCTTTGTCTCCTGCTGGCGATTCGTTCCAAACAGCTAAGAACATTGAATGAGTCCTTTTGAATGCAGGAAGTAAATATGTGAAATAAGGAGACTGGAATGAAAACTGAAAAGGAAAATTTTTCCGTGGTTACGAGCGGAAAATTTTTCGTAACCAACTTAAAGTGCTTCAGAGACTAAGTCAAGACAATTGTGTAATAATGTTCTTCCGCAATCTATCTTCAGGTTGCAGTGTTAAATAAAGCGCCGGTAAAACTTTGTAAGGGGTCCGTAGGCCCTTACTATAACTTTGCACTCGGCACAGGTCGATAGGGCGAACAATCGATTGTGACGTGTTGCGAGAGCGAGTGTCGTAATGCACCAGAGTGTGGTTGGCGGGAATGGTGCGTGTGAAGGCCATTGTTGAAATACAGGGTCTTTAACCGAGAAGGGTCCCACCATCGCAGTGGTTAGACTCCTAAATACTAGATTAATACCGGGAAAGTGATGAAGTATCATTATGAAAGTGATCAGTGACGTTACTAGTGCCGATATTTGGTTTCGCGTCTACCGTGCCAGCCTAACCTTGGATTGCATTGTTGGATGCAGTGATGGATTAGCGTGTGATGATAATGGAAAATGAAGAAATCCTGTGCTGAGATTAGCTGTAATTAGATATGTATGACGAAGGCAGTGGCTGTCTCCTTTGTTGTGTTTTGAGAAGAATATAAGTTCGTAACTAGTAAAACTGTTTTGGTGTTCCTTATTACCAGACATTCAGTATTATAATATTGAACAAGACGAACTGGAAAGTAACAACTTCCATAGCAGTCAAATCCGATTACCAGCCCCATTAAGTTCAGGGTCATGTTAATAATAAATATTGGGCTGGTATTCGATCAGATCAGGTCAGGATAAAAACGGAGGTTTTACAACTTCAAATGTTCAGATGTGTGTGAATTCCTAAGGGATCAAACTGCTGGGGTCATCGGTCCGTAGTCTTATACACTACTGAAGCTAACTTATGCTAAAAGCAACACATACACCCATGGACTAAGGAGGACACGAATCTTTGTCGGGAGGTGCTGTGCAGTCCATGATATGGCGCCTCAAACCATGCGGGCACTCCACGTGGCGGTAACACTTCTGTCTATTCCATCTGAGGGATGACAGACAAGCAATCATATGTCATATTCATATTATCTAGTTGAGCACCTGGCGTTACCCCAGATGAGTATTAATTCCAACTCTCTTAGTTCATTTCCACATTTCTCCTCTATCTTGTCATCTCCTTCAGCATCCTCTCTGTCCAACACCCCCCCCCCCCCCATCCACTGTCCATCTAGTCCACACCCTGCCCCTCTCTCTGCCCATCTCCTCCTGCCTCTCTCTCTGTCGGTATTCTACACCTCCCTTCTTTCTATGGCAATTTGCTCCTCCCCACTCTCTCTGTCCCTTTGCTCATGCCACTTCTGTCTGTTCCCTCTCACGTCCTTTATCTCCTCGTCATCTCCTCTATCTTTTCATCACTCTATCTCTGTCCATCTCCTCTTCCCTCTCTCTGTCCATTTCCTCTTCCTCCAAATATGTGTTCATCTCCTCCTTCGAGAGTTCCGGAATCTATACAGAAAATTGGAATAGAGATCAACATAAACATCATTTCTGCCCTTTTTGTTTCTCATCAAAACCACACATTGCATGTTGTACCACCATATAGCGAGAACTTCGTAGGTGGTGATCCAGATTGCTGTACACACCGGTACCTCTACTACCCAGTAGCACGTCCTCTTGCATTGATTCATGCCTGTATTCATCATGGCATACTATCCACAAGTTCATCAAGGTACTTTTGGTCCAGATTGTCCCACTCCTCAAGGGCGATTCGGAGCAGATCCTCAGAGTGGTTGGTGGGTCACGTCGTCCATAAAAAGCCCTTTTCCATCCATCTCAGGCATGTTCGATAGTGTTCACGTCTGGAGAACATGCTGGCCACTCTAGTCGAGCGATGTCATTGTACTGAAGGAAGTCATTCACAAGATGTGCACAATGGAGCCCGAATTGTCGTCAATGAAGACGAATGCCTCGCCAATATGATTGCACTATCGGTCAGAGGATGGCTTTCACGTATTGTACAGCCATTACAGCGTCTTCCATGACCACCAGCCGCGTACGTCAATCCCACATAATGCCACTCCAAAACAGCAGGGAACCTCTGCCTCTTCCTTGCTGCGGCTGGTGGACAGTGTGTTTAAGGCGTTCAGCTTGACTGGGCTGCCTTCAAACATGTTATGACGATTGTCTGGTTGAAGGCATATGCGACACTCTTCGGTGAAGAGAACTTGATGCCAATCCTGAGCGGTCCATTCGACATGTTGTTGGACCCATCTGTACCGCGCTGCATGGTGTCGTGGTTGCAAAGATGGACCTCGCCATAGATGACAGGAGTGAAGTTGCTCATCATGCAGCCCATTACGCACAGTTTGAGTCGTAACACAACGTCCTGTAGCTGCACGAAAAGCGTTATTCAACATGGTGGCGTTACTGTCAGGGTTCCTCCAAGTCATAATATGTAGATAGCGGTCATCCACTGGAGTAGTAGCCCTTGGGCGGCCTGAGCGAGGTATGTCGTCGACATGTCCGAACAACATCGCTTTGGTTCACTCCGAGACGCCTGGACACTTCCCTAGTCAAGAGCCCTTCCTGGCACAAAGTAACAATGTGGACGCAATTGAACCGCGATATTTACCGTCTAGGCATGGTTGAACTATAGATAACACGACACATGTACCTCCTTCCTGGTGGAAAGACTGGAACTGATCAGCTGCAGGACCCCCTCCGTCTAATAGGCGCTGCTCATACATGGTTGTTTACATCTTTGGGCAGGTTTAGTCACATCTCTGAACAGACAAAGGGACTGTGTTTGTGATACAATATCCACAGTCAACGTCTACCTTCAGGAGTTCTGGGAACCGGGGTGATGCAAAACTTTTTTTGATGTGTGCAGTATGTGTACCACGTCTGCTACGGTCGCAGTTTCGAATCCTGCCTCGGGCATGGATGTGTGTGATGTCCTTAGGTTAGTTAGGTTTAAGTAGGTCTAAGTTCTAGGGGACTGATGACCACAGATGTTAAGTCCCATAGTGCTCAGACCTATTTGAACCATTTTTTTTGTACCACGTTCGACAGCAGTCGACCCAGCGCGTTACGAAGAGCTTTTTATCCATGGCTTTACCAGCATATGCACATGTCACCTACTTCTTGCATGTACTTAACACACATATTTCACCTATATCTCTAACGAATTTCGGCTTGCGGTTTCGTTTTCATGCGACACAAAATTTATGTTCTATCTCCTGAATTATGTTTTATACAGCGCTATCATTTTCTAGATACTCATGTGGACACTGTCTGCCAAACATTTTGTGAATATAGTAACGAATAAGTACGAAATTTAAATGTCATTCAAGATGTGACAGTTTTTCACACATCTCAGTGTTTATGACGACGGATCTCCTATAGTGCGTGTCATACAATGACATAATTTTGCAGATAAATTCAGAGCTATATGTGAATACTGACTGGAAAGTGCCGCGAATGCAGTTAGTAATAAAGAAACTGATGTGGCAGTTTTTCTGCATGGACAGCGAGAATATAATAAGCGATAAAACTTTTTCTTTCATAATTAAAGTTTCACTCTGCAGCGGAGTGTACTCTGATATGAAACCTCGTGGCAGATTGAAACTGTGTGCCGGACCGAGTCTCGAAATCGGGATCTTTTCCTTTGACGGGGAAGTGCTCTACCAACTGAGATACCCAAGCATGACTCATGACCCGTCCTCACAACTTTAGTTCCGCCAGTACCTCGTCTCCTACCTTAAACTTCACAGAAGTGCTTCTGCGAACCTTGCAGAACTAGCACTTCTGGAAGAAAGTATATTGCAGAGATATAACTTAGCCCCAGCCTGGGGGATGTTTCAAGAATGAAATTTTCACTCTGCAGCGGAATGTGCGCTGATATGAAACATTCTGGTACATTTAAATTGTGTGCCGGACTGAGACTCGAACTCGCTCCGGCACACAGTTTTAATCTGCGAGGAAGTTTCTGTTTCTTTCATACTTTTGTGGGGGATGTGAACGAGAAAAGCTTTAGTGCAAGTTTGAAATTATGTGTAAAGTTTGTTGCTCTCATTCGCAGATAATGGATGAATTTAATCTTGGTATTCATGCTTTATGGGCTACACTTATTTTTCACCCCCCAATCCACTCCTTTGACAAGTTGGTGGTTCTTACTCCCAGCCATTCTTTGCGGACAGTAACTGAGTACTAAGTCTGGTTGAAATCGATTCAGTGGTTTAGGAGGAGATGTGAAACATACATACAAACATACATACGTGCACACATACGCATTCGGTGCTCCCCTATGCTGTCACGCTGCAATGGTTGTCATGGTGGAAGTCCATGTTGTTCCAGAGTTGATTCTTGTTTTGCTGCAAACTAGCTCATTTACTGCCTCAACAAGCCTGACATGTGTCATATGGCTGTAGGATCCTCCACAGCCAAGCGAACATGTTGGTACTCGCAGATGCCAGTCGTGTGGGGCCGATGGTTGTCTGCTAGACGCTGAGTGTGGCCCGCTTGAAGCCATCGATTCCATATTCGCATGACAGTCGTGGGATCTCATCCAACGTGAGCACGGATATCGTTTAACGATAAACTGCTGTCTCGATAGAGCACAATCTTGCCGCTATCAAATTTCGAAACATGCTGACAGACTTTCCCACTTCTCAGACGAGGCATAACACGATCTCCTTACAAACAAGCAACGCTGAATGCGATTTATGGATGAGAAACCCTATGATGAATGTTTCCTCGTATATAGACTGTAGACGGCGATACTCCCACTTACGTGGTGAGGCTTCTCAGGAACTCTGATCGTCTGCATGTCCAAACAAATAGTACACCATATGCCATTTTGAAGTTTGCTGTATGCCACCTTCATCGTATTGCTATTTTAATGAGCAGCAGTATATTATAAGATGGCCAGCGACCCTGAGAAGATGATATCCGCAAGTTGCTCTTTATGGGTATTAATAAAGACAAATTTTTAACGATAATCTGAGTAATCAATTTATGCAGTCCATGTAAAGAAACTATTGGTTACTGACTGATTGTCGAAGGAACTGTTTGTATAATGTCATAGCTTATAGATCATGTTACTGTCGCGCAAATGTTAACAAATGAAGAATAGTCATCATATGTAATCAGATTTCAATAGACTATCATTCTTGAAGTAAATGGTTGTAGCTCTGTCGTAAGATGCAGCTTATGACTGAGCTACGACCATTTATTTGAATTATAAAACGAGTTTAGAACCTATTCTTCCCGTGTGACAAGCTGTAAGTTCGTTAAATATTATACTATTAGAAGTCATTAAAAAGAAATACCATGAAATTAACTGTTTTATTTAGCGTGAACCTTATTTTTTTCTACCCACAGTTGTAACTACTTAAGAATGTAGGGAAAGCAAACGTAAATCTCAGCAACCAGAGACTATCATTTGAGTTGTTGTTGGTGTGAACAACTATTCTTTGACTGTTGAATTGCAGAAGAGTCTAGTAAAAATATTGGTCTTTCTGTAAAGTGTCCTTCTTTCTGTATTGCTTTGTAAGAAAAAAAGATTTTAATCTTATTTTATTTATGCTCTATCTTGGTGCTCTCCGTGGGTGTTATTCAATCAAGAATTTATTCATGCAGAAGACAGTCAGTCAAAAATACTTTTAAGAAGCCTTACTGCAATAACCGATTTCGGGACATGATATCCATCTTTATATGGCTGCACTAGTTGCGTATCACAATCGACTACAGTATGTCGTCTGTTCCGGAACTGCATGTGAATAATTTATCAGTTAACGTCGCTCTATTTGCTGTGTACATGACTTGTGTAATATAGATAAATGTGTTTTCAACTTGTACACACTATCTTATTTTTCTGTGTTACACAATCATCCACGCAGCGTATAGGGAGTAGTTAACTACTCAATTATTCTTGGGTAGTATCGGAGCAGACGACATGCTTCAGACAGTTCTTAGGAAGTAATAAAGCAAGGGTTGGCATCTGAATATGGACATAGTGGACCGTAATAGGCCGTGGCTATTCTTTTTAAAGAAAGCTGTATTCTCCATCGAAAAGCTTTGAAGGAATTTAATTTTTACGAAACGTTCTTAATGAATTTACTACAAAAGAAATATTGTTACAAAAAAACACTTTTACGCGTAGGCTTTGTCGTGGTGAGGATTAGCGAGTTTCTGTTGTAATCTGCGCGATTATTTCCGTAACATAGACTTACCTTCTCAGCACAGAGAAGAATATGGAATATCAGTTTATGTTTTATTTTATAAACAATTAAAATATGAATTAAGTACATGGACGTTAATTTTTGTTTTCAACCGCGCTAAATAATTCCTGTTGTTCGCTATTGGGAAAATTATCTGACAAAAGGACGGGAATGCCAACTCGCCGTTACCGACGAAAACTTGAAAAGAGAGAAGAGAAATGGTGACAGTTTAATTAAACGGCATCCGTGATATTATAAAAATGTATAACGCTCTTTGATTTAGAGGTATAGCAACGAACAGGACTTCTGTGGTTGTAAAAAGAGAAAGGTACATTGAAAAATTATTCGAGACGGGAGAGAGAGAGAGAGAGAGAGAGAGAGAGAGAGAGAGAGAGACAGAGAGAGAAATTTCTCGTGATACACGCTCCACATCAGTAAAGTCGTGGTCACTAGTCATTTCACGATGAAACACCATGTACCATAAAACTCGCTATATTTACGATAGAGGATTATTGACCGTTGGCATCCCGGCGATCGAGTTTCAATGGAAATTTAAAACAGTATATCGCTATTCACGGTCGAAGCCCGACTGGCGCGGTAGCTAGTGTGCAGTGTCTACGTTTCAGTGTTTCGTTTGCTCCATACCTACGAAGTACGATATTGTCACGATAATCAAACCTTCGGATATCAGCAAACGAAAATTCAGATAAATGAGAAATTATAAACCGAACGCGAGGAACACGCTAGTGTGAACGTGATAGTGCACTGACAGCAGACGCCTTCAGATAAGCGGCAGCGAGCACTGGCTACGGCAGAGGTGGGGTCGGTCTTACTTGAGAGGCACGGCTGGTGTAGTGTTGGAGACGGCAGCGGCTGCGGCTGCGACGCACGTGGGCGGCGGTTGCGGGTCTGCTTCCGCCCCTGGGGGCGGCGGCCGCCCCACGGAGGCTGGCGGGGGCGACGCCATCTCCACCGACGGCCTCCACGCGTCGTTCTCTTTGGCGATTCCTGGCACTGCTGGGACGGGCAGCTGATCGTCGTCTGCGTCCTGCGGGAACAGCGCGGCCGCACTACGTTTCAGTACAAACAAGTAATATAGTACGAGGTGTTGGCAGTTCTCCTAAAAACAGTTGTAAGCTGGAGGAAAATGCAGGGTGGGCTAAGAAAATACGGTGGATGAATCTTTTTAGCAGTAACTGCTGGAGGTACAACCATTTGATGTAACCTGTCTGATAGGTCGATCCGTTGAGACATGCAGCGTTAAGTTGAGACCCGTTCTGCGTTGTCAGTCAGCTTCCATAGACGCTATAGTAAGACCGTGTCTATCGCACATCATGGGTTTCGCATAACGCGTGAAAATTTTGGTTCAAGTTGAAAAAAGTGTTAAAAAAACTCACGAAATGTTAGACTGTTGTATGGAGATAAGGCTGTAACTCTGAAAGCTGTTTAAAAATGATATGACCGATTTAAAAGCGGATATTAATCGGGACGTAAATTAACTTGAAAAACAGAAGAAAACGTGCAAAAGGTGGCAAAAATTTTTCGAATAAAAAAAACAAATAACTCTTCGACAGCTTAGCGAAGAACTTAGCATCTCGTACGGGTCTGTGCAAAGCACTTTAGCCGATAATTTGCAAATGAGACGAGAGTGTGCGAAAATTGTTCCCATACTTTAGAGTGATGAGCAAAAGGAAAATCGTCAGTCAATTTGCACAAAGTTGAAGGATCGTCTTCGTTCGTATCTAAAATTGCAACTGCGGTGAAACATGGGACTGCTGGTGTCAACAAACGACCTTAATTTGAATAAGAAATTTATGGGATTGTATGTATGAGATACAGCATTGTATGGAAGTGCTTCATGGACTGTGTGAAAACTGGAAAAAGGAGTCAAAGCATTTGAGATGTGATGCTTTGGAAGGATTTTCAAAATTAGGTGGCATGACAATATATAAGGGGTTCTCCTCAGAACTGGTCAGGAGAGGAACGTGTTGAAACATTGGCTACAAGAAGGCACAGGACGACAGGACACGTGTTAAGAAATGAGAGAATAACTTCCAACGATAAACGAGGACGTTCGTTGTAGGTGCTATTTGAGATGAAGTTGGTATGAGAGAGGATTGCGCAGCGGGCCACATCATACTAGTCGCCAGACTGATGAAAAGGGGAAGAAAAAGCAAGTGTAACACAACAATTAAACACACAAACTAAAACCTTTTTCTTGTCAATCGTCAATGTTCAAAGTTTCTCATCTTGACTGCGTATAATATTTCTCATAATTTCCTGTGACGACCACTGCCCACCGCGACGTTGGGTGCCGCCTAACGGCACTGCGGGCACGTGACGCGGTAACAAAAGTACACTACTGGCCATTAAAATTGCTACACGACGAAGAAGACGTGCTACAGATGCGAAATTTAACCGAGAGGAAGAAGATGCTGTGATATGCAAATAATTAGCTTTTCAGAGCATTCACGCAGGGTTGGCGCCTGTGGCGAAACCTACACGTGCTGACATGAGGGAAGTTTCCAACCGATCTCTCATATACAAACAGCAGTTGACCGGCGTTGCCTGGTCAAACGTTGTGATGCCTCGTGCAAGGAGGAGAATGCGTACCATCGCGTTTCCGACTTTGATAAAGGTCAGATTGTAGCCTATCGCGATTGCGGTTTATCGTATTGCGACACTGCTGCTTCTTTGCTCGATATCCAATGACTGTTAGCATAATATGGAATCAGTGGTTTGAGGAGGGTAATACGGAACGCCGTGCTGGATCCCAACAGCCTCGTATCACTGGCAGTCGAGATGAAAGGCATCTTAACCGCATGGCTGTAACGGATCGTGCAGCCATGTCTCGATCCCAGAGTCAACAGATGGGGACGTTTGCAAGACAACAACCATCTGCACGAACAGTTAGACGACGTTTGCAGCAGCATGGACTATCAGCTCGGAGACCATGGCTGCGGTTTTACCTTGACGCTGCGTCACAGAGAGGAGTGCCATCGATGGTGAACGCAACGACGAACCTGGGTGCACGAATGGCAAAACGTCATTTTTTCGGATGGTTCTGTTTACAGCATCATGATGGTCGCATCCGTGTCTGGCGACATCGCGGTGAACGCACATTGGAAGCATGTATTCGTCATCTGGCGTATCACCCGACGTGATGTTATGGGGTGCCATTGGTTACACGTCTTTGTCACCTCTTGTTCGCACTTAAGGCACTTTGAACAGTGGACTTTACATTTCAGATGTGTTACGACCCGTGGCTCTACCCTTCATTCGACCCCTTCGAAACCTTACATTTGAGCAGGATAATGTACGACGGTATGTTGCAGGTCCTGTACGGGCTTTTCTGGATACAGAAAATGTTCGATTGTTGCCCTGGCCAGCACATTGTCCAGATCTCTCACCAACTTGAAACGTCTGGTCAATGGTAGCCGAGCAACTGGTTCGTCACAATACGCCAGTCACTACTCTTGATGAACTGTTGTATCGTGTTGGAGCTGCATGGGCAGCTGTACCTGTACACGCCATCCAAGCTCTGTTTGACTCAGTGGCCAGGCGTATCAAGGCCGTTATTACGGCCAGAGGTGGTTGTTTTTGGTACTGATATCTCAGGATATATGCACCCAAATTGCGTGAAAATGTAATCACATGTCACAGTTCTAGTGTAATATATTTGTCCAATGAATACCCGTTTATCATCTGCATTTCTTCTTGGTGTAGCAATTTTAGTCGCCAGTAGTGGAGCAGACATGTACAGGGGATCACCCTAGTGAAGATATGGGATGCGGAAGGCGAAATACATTGGGATAAGCGACTCTGAAAATGGCAGATTATTATTACGCAGAGCCTGTGAACGAGTATCTCGAAAACGGCTAAGCTGGTCGAAAGTTAATGTGGTAGCGTCGTAAGCATCTACGGAAATTGGTAGCATTACTGTGAACCTACCACCACCCGCTAAATGGTTGGACATCCACAACTCTTCACAGAACGTGGGGTATGGAGGCTTCTCTACACGGTAAATTAGGATAAGTGGTGATTTGTGCCATCTCTGCTGAAAGAGCACACAGCTGGTGGACGCACAAATGTTTCGTAGCACGCCCTCCGTTGTACATTGTTGAATTCATCGTACATTGTTGAACATGGAGCTCCGTAGCAGGCCACCCAACATGTTGACTAAACGACATCGTCAATTACGATTGCAGTGGACACGCTACCATCGGAATTCGACCATCGATTAATGGACACGCGTCGGCTCTTCGCGTAAATCACATTTTTGCATCGTGGTGATCGACGGCTGGAAACGTGGAGTGCGGCACGACCGCAGGCTGGTGGAAGCAGTATTATGCTACGGAAGACATTCTTCTGCACTTGCGAGGGACCTGTGGTAGTAATTGAGCACACGGTGACAGCTGCGAACCATCTACATCCCTTCATGCTTGATGTCACCTTTCAGCCGTATAACTGTTCGTGACTCGGAGCCAGAGCCATGCACGCAGAAATTAGTCATGTATTTCATTCCAAAGAAGAACAAACAAGCTATTAAGAAGGTGGTCATAATGTTTTGGTTCATCAGTGTAAATGTAATAATCTGATTTTTAATGAGAGAACAGTATACAGTCATAAAATAATGCCCCCTAATTTAACCCGAACTTTAATAGGATAAAGAGAACATTATACACACTTCAGTCAAAAAGTAATGCCTCCTAATTTTTTTAAAAATTTTTGTCAATAAGTTCAAGTACAACTATATGGGTGAAAAACACGAAATTGACGATTAATTTATGACTTTTCAATATACTTTCTAGCCATTTCCACAAGTTTGGTCCATCTTTTAACAAGGACATGTAATCCAGCGTGGTATAACAGACGGTCCCGCCTCCTTGATAACTAAGTTGCACAAGCCTTTGAGTACCCAGCTGAATGATCGTCATCGCATCACCTTCTCTGATGGCGGTAATGTGACACAAATAATTTGCAGTCGCTCGGCGGTCACCAAGAACGATGTCGTCGACTCTCTGAACGTTGGAGACACTGCAGTGCCGCGCGGAGTGGCCACGCGGTTTGTGGAGTCATGTCACGGACTGCGCGGCCCCTCCCGCCGGAGGTTCGAGTCCTCCCTCGGGCACGGGTGGGTGTGTTGTTCTTAGCATAACTTACTTTAAATAGTGTGTAAGTCTAGGGACCGATGACCTCAGCAGTTTGGTCCCTTAGGAATTCACACACATTTAAACATTTTTAACGCACTACGGTCACCCCTTTTCGTCAGCGAACGGTGTTTGTCCTTCAGCTCGATTACAGCGACGAATCTATCATCTAATAGTGCTGATATCCACTTTTGCATCGACGTAGACATTCTACACCCTCTCCTGAATGCAGATGCGTGTTTCACCTTCTGTATTCAAGAATTCTATCACGGAATGCTCTCTAATACGAATATAGATGTCGTGCATTTCGCAGTTGACTACAGCACTGGATTTTATTGACACAGAAACTTACTACTGTGATGGATTGTAGAAGAAGCTTTGCGGATAGAAGCAAATACAAATTCTTCACTAACAAACTCTATTTATGTAAAAAATATAGGCTACATAACTTTTTGACTGACTCTGTACAAGGCAATTCAAAACGGATATCACGATTACAAACAACTGTAACTGTATCACGTATGGTGCTACATCGGTTAGAATTACAAGGAATTTAAAAGAAAGTTCACATTACTTATTCAAGGTGACTTTGTACTTAAGTGTTCTCCGTGACTCCCCATGGGCAAGCGGACAGTATTTTAGTGATAATCAGTTTCAGAAATGATACTTGGGTGGAGCGAGGACATTAGAAATGCACATTCTAAGTCCTGGAATTGTTGTCAGCAAAGAAGGCTCGTGTAATGGCATATGAAGTGAAAAAAAATGGTTCAAATGACTCTGAGCACTATGGGACTTAACATCTGAGGTCATCAGTCTCCTAGTATTTAGAACTGCTTGAACCTAACTAACCTAAGGACATCGCACACATCCATGCCCGAGGCAGGATTCGAACTTGCAACCGCAGCGGTTGCGCGGTTCCAGACTGTAGCGCCTAGAACCGCTCGGCCCCTCTGGCCGGCAATGAAGTAAGCCACGAGTTTTAGGCCCGGAGGTATAGTAAGACAAGAGGATCCAGCGTCGTCATGTTCAGTGCGTGCGATGCAACGGTTTGGAAGATGGTGGTTTAGAACATGCGAACATACCACACATCCCCGTGTAAGTGGTGCATCATATCTGTGGAGTCTGCATCAAGGTGTTGCATCAGCTACTGTCAAAACATGTCCATGTGAATGTCTGTTGATTCCGGCAGCTTAGCGAAAGAAACTAGGCGGTGTAAGTTTTGCTGTGATATAGTACAGAATACATTAACCTTCGGTAAGTCGCGCTGATGTTCAGTTAGCCACACACGAAGGCTTTTCTGCACCCCATATCTGCATATTCGATTTCTGACAATGAGACGTGCAACAAGTGAATCTTCCTCCATGGCTTTCAGCATTTGCGTAGCATGTTTCTTATATCTGACAGAGTCCTCGTGTTTCAATTGCTGTAAAACTGGAATTACGCGCCATTTTATTTTCAATTTAGTTTTGATAGGACGTCAAACCGTTGTTATGACATTTGTAGCTGCGCTATTGCTTTCGTACGTCGATTGTCGTGGGCTGTGTTCAGACGAAAGGAGAATTATTTCAACATTATGTGGTTACTTGTGATCGGACAGTACTTTTTCCTTCACTCCAGCTTGCCGCTCCTTAAACTGCGCCGGCCAGAGTGGCCGAACGGTTCTAGGCGCTGCAGTCTGGAACCGCGCGACCGCTACGATCGCAGGTTCGAATCCTGCCTCGGGCATGGATGTGTGTGATGTCCTTAGGTTAGTTAGATTTAAGTAGTTCTAAGTTCTAGGGGACTGACGACCTCAGACGTCCATAGTGCTCAGAGCCATTTGAAACATTTGAACCTTAAACTGCCGATGCCACCTGCGAGTGTTGTTGGCAATAAGAAATGGTTCACATTCCCTTCACTCTGAATTAATTAGTCATAGTCTTTTGTAATCACTTTATTCGAAACGAACTGATACGTTTAATATCTTTGATATTGGTCAAGTACTGCATTTTTGAGAGTCATGGTTAAAGCCCTGTGCGCAAGACGAAGAGTCTGACGTGAGACAATTAACTCTGTTATATGTTCTCTTTCAAATTCTGAAGGTGGCAGGGGTAAAATACAGGGAGCGAAAGGCTATTTACAATTTGTACAGAAACCAGATGGCAGTTATAAGAGTCGAAGGACATGAAAGGGAAGCAGTGGTTGGAAAGGGAGTGAGACAGGGTTGTAGCCTCTCCCCGATGTTATTCAATTTGTCTATTGAGCAAGCAGTGAAGGAAATAAAAGAAAAAATCGGAGTAGGTATTAAAACCCATGGAGAAGAAATAAAAACTTTTAGGTTCGCCGATGACATTGTATTACTGTGAGAGACAGCAAAGGACTTGGAAGTGCAGTTGAACGGAATGGATAGTGTCTTGAAAGGAGGATATAAAATGAACATCAACAAAAGCAAAACGTGGATATTGGAATGTAGTCGAATTAAGACGGGTGATGCTGAGGTAGCTAGATTAGGAAATGAGACACTTAAAGTAGTAAAGGAGTTTTGCTATTTGGGGAGCAAAATAACTGATGATGGTCGAAGTAGAGAGGACATAAAATGTAGACTGGCAATGGCAAGGAAAGCGTTTCTGAAGAATAGAAATTTGTTAACATCGAGTATAGATTTAAGTGTCAGGAAGTCGTTTCTGAAAATATTTGTATGGAGTGTAGCTATGTATGGAAGTGAAACGTGGACGATAAATAGTTTGGACAAGAAGAAAATAGAAGCTTTCGAAATGTGGTGCTACAGAAGAATGCTGAAGATTAGATGGGTAGATCACAGAACTAATGAGGAAGTATTGAACAGAATTGGAGAGAAGAGAAATTTGTGGCACTACTTGACTAGAAGAAGGGATCAATTGGTAGTACATGTTCTGAGGCATCGAGGGATCACCAATTTAATATTGGAGGGCAGCGTGGAGGGTAAAAATCGCAGAGGGAGACCAAGAGATGAATACACTAAACAGATTCAGAAGGATGTAGATTGCAGTAGGTACTGGAAGATGAAGAAGCTTGCACAGGATAGAGTAGCATGGAGAGCTGCATCAAGCCAGTCTCAGGACTGAAGACCACAACAACAACACACAAGTTGCGAAGGCGGCTGCAAGTAGACCTGTCCAAGGACCTTTTCGCGTTATAATTCTGACAGTTTATTTTTATGTCAGGTGCACAATGCATATTCCATAGTCGGCAAGCAACTTCTAGTACTGCGAAGTCAGTTACATAGATTTCGAAAAAATCTATAACATTTGTGGTGTTTACAATGAGTCGTGGCAAACACTGTCAGGTTCCACTGACCGATACCAGGCAGTAAGGAATATGTGTTATAATTTGGTATTATAGATGTTGTATACATGTTTCATCTTAGGATCTTACCTAGTTTCATTTAAAACTGTATCACATTTTAAAAAAAGCAGACTTTACCTGAAATCGTAGCCACTTAACTTTTTTGATGGTAAAAACGGAAGTTGTATGCGCAGAGCCATGGAGAAATTTTTAAATACAACCAGGAAGACAATTGATGGAAAATTATATGTTGAATTTTTGGATCCATTGCACAAATATATAGGAATCATAGTCTGAAACGGAAATTAGTCTACAAGAAGTAGACATTACTAGACCGTGATACTATCCCTGGCTATTTGTTTAATATCAATTTTACAGGATTTAACTTAACTTACTGATGTCTGAAATTTTATCATTTAGAAAATAAAGCTTCCTTCGATAAATAAGAATGTAAAAATGCTGTAAATAGTATTCAAGCTGCCATGTAAGAAAACATCTTAAAATGGGAAATGTGATTCCTTGCTTCTTAAAATCATTGTATTTTCCTTTCGCTGTTTTCTGAAATTTTTGCTTATCGGAAGGATGTGGCTGAGATCGGTTATTTCAGAAGCCTATACAAGGCAATTAAGAATGTTTTTAACCTTTAGACAACGGACTTAGATCTGACAGTAGGCTAACTATTCTTACAATGGACGCAGTATGATGTTTATAGCGATTCGACTCTTTTGGCTATCTCGTAGCACGACTGTTTTTCTTGAGCACGTTTGTTAGTCAACGGACTTAGATCTGACAATAGGCTAACTATTCTTACAATGGACGCAGTGAGGTGTTTATAGCGATTCGACTCCTTTGGCTATCTCGTAGCACGACTGTTTTTCTTGAGCACGTTTGTTAATCAAGAGAGTGAAATCTAAATAAGGGAGAGAAACACTTCCAAAAATTACTGCATTACCTTAGCATTCGCGATAATCTGAATGAATAGAAATGCGAACAGCCTGCACGGAGATACGCAGACAGTTGTAAACAAAGGCATGCCAACATTTGTTGCAGTCCTGTATAGAGAAACTCAGCTTCAGTCGTTTAGAAGATCAAATCATTAATTTAATGGGACTCCCCATTTCTGTGACTATACTGTGAAGTGCACGGCAGAAGGTACTTGCCACAGTGCAAGCTATTAGGGATTCTTTCCGCTCCATCTGCGTATGGGATACGGGAAGAATGACTGCTTAAATGTCTCTGGGCGCGCTATAATTAGTCAGATCTTGTCTTCACGGTCTCTGTGGTTGCGACAGGTAGGGTATTGTAGAACATTCCTAGATTCCTCAGTTAATGCTGGTTCTTTGAACTTTCGCGGGCTAGTCCGTATTTATCTTCTAGCGTCTGCCAGTTCAAGTTATTCAGCATCTCCGTGAAGTTCTTCCACACAAACCTGTGTTCATTCATTTTATATGTCCATTACACCCAGTTAACATGTTTTGGCGTAGATCCAACACACTTAAACAGTATTCTGGGATGGGTCGCATGTGTGTTTTGTAAACAATCTTCATTGTAGAAAGCCAGAATGAGATTTTCACTCTGCAGCCGAGTGAGCGCTGATATGAAACTTCCTGGCAGATTAAAACTGTGTGCCGGACCGAGACTCGAACACGGGACCTTTGCCTTTCGGGAGCAAGTGCTCTACCAACTGAGCTACCCAAGCTGTGAGAATGAGGAGTGAGTCGTGCTTGGGTGGCTCAGTTGGTAGAGCACTTGTCCGCGAAAGGTAAAGGTCCCGAGTTCGAGTCTCGGTGCAGCACACACTTTTAATATGCCAGGAAGTTTCAATCTTCTTTGTAAATTGATAGCATTTTCCCAGTAACTTAGCAATGAACTAAAGTCTGCTTGCCCTGCGACAGTTGTGTAGTATAGCGTATCGATACCACCTCACGAGCATTGCGAAGTTGGCAGTGGAATAGCAAGTTTCCATGGGATACCATTAGTGGTATCGCGCGATCTGGTGGACCCAATGGTGTGCGCCTGCTGAGCCATGCCTCCGGCACTCTGAACTACAAGCGCCAAGTAATGACGGCCGGCGGCATCCACATCCCACCTGCACTTGGAGTCTCATCATAATGACACCATCGTTCATGATTAGTACAGCGAGCCTCATCCCAGTAGCTATTTAATGAGCTGGACTCTAATTCTAGCTGCATTATTTGTAACGACTCTTCGTGTGCTTGGAGAAAAACAAATTAAGTAAATCTTCTATTTGTTGTGCTAAATTGTTCCCTAATTATTTCTTCCCTTGTCCAGTTTTCTTATGACGTCAGTTATCGCATCTCTTTGTAGCCCACCTCTCCTTAGCGTTGTGTATGAAGCCGTACACAACACGTCCCATTTCATATTCCTACAAATTGTATACCAGTGTATTTGTACGAGTTTCCTGACTCCAGTTGTGACTCGTTGGTATTGTAGTCACAGGACACATATTTTTGTCGTTTTGTGAAGTGCAGAATTCGAGATTCCTGAACAGTTAACGCAAGTAACAAATCTTTGCACCAGTTTGAACCATTATGAAGATGTGTTCACCTTTTTCAGCAAGTACTTTATTACAGATAACTGTACCTTATGCGAAAAGTTAATGTTTCCAGTATGAAATTTTCACTCAGCAGTGGTATACGTGCTGATATGAAACATCCTGGTACATTAAAACTTTGTGCCGTACCAAGACTCGAAGTCGAGAGCTTTGCCTTTCACGGGCAAGTGCATTACTGACTGAACTATCGAAGCGCGGCTCAGCATCCGTCATTACAGCTTCACTTCCACCAGTAGCTCATCCCGTACCTTCTTAAAACCCCACAGACGTCTGGAAGGTAAGAGACAAGTTATTGGTGGCTGTAAAGCGTCGAGGACAGATAATGAGTCGTGCTTGGTTAGTTGAGCTGTGTTGTGTACATAGTTCCATGTAGTCAGCGCGTATACAACTTTCCTACTAGAGCGCGCCCCGCTAAGCACAACAGCGCAGGCGCAGCGCTCGACCGTCTCTGCACTACGAGATGGCGCTGCCATAGAGACGGACCAAATTCGGCTTCCGGCGATGCGCGTATTAATATGTAACGCAGCCAATGAGATTGCTGCTAACGTAGAGCCTCTTCTCCTTGCAGATCACACTCGAGCAGTGATACATGAACGCGCGAGGTATTATAACGAGTGTAAAGACCTCCGATTAGTCAGTCTGCATTTGTCTGTACCAGTCTGCATTAGTCTGTACCAGTCTGTACAAGTTCTACATTTGTCTGTACCAGTCTATAGTCAAGTTTCAGTCTGCACCTAATAATATTACCATACTCCTGTACATAGCCATGAAGATAAATGTATAGACACTTTTGTCAAGTATCAGAATATATATGAGAATAAGATTAACGTACCAACACTAAAGGAACTTCAGATTGTCAATTGTAAATAGCATCCAGAACCAAGTGAAGTAATTTTAATGCTTGTTATTATTTTAATAAATGTGTGTGAAATTTAATGAAGTTCTGTTTAAAGTTGGTCACCGTCAATCTGCTACTCTAAGCGTGCAAGTGTCACTTCTACCGTCTGACCTAACGGCAGAAGATAAACACGCCACAATAAGACCTCGATACATATTGCTGACACTCGCCTACTTCGTTAGATCGACAAGTCAAATAATCTGATGGCGTTGTGTACTGAAGGTCTTACAGCACACACACCACAAGCTGGTAGAGCATTTGCATGCGAATGGCAAAAGCTCCGAATTCGTTTCTCGTTACGGCACACAGTTTTAATCTGGCAGGAAGTTTCAAAGCTAATGTTGTTTGTGATGTCATTAATATAAAACATGATGAACTACGGCCCAGCACAGTTCCTTTGGGCAAGCCTGAAGTTACTCCTACGTCTGACGATAATTGTCCCATTTTTCCGTTCTATATTAGTGTGTACATGTTGATGGTCAGTAAACGCTGAACTGATTGCATACATCCAGCTGGATATAAGACATATGCCAAAAGAAAATGTTCGTGAATACCCATGCGGATGAAAAGATGTTGAACTTGTTTAAAAGATTTGGTGGATTACAGAAAGCTGTGCTTCGCGTTACAGTGTTTTACAAATAAATCATGCATTCATACGGTATTGGATTCACGGAGTGTTGACAACCTGCTGATGAGGTAACTGTCTCTCTGAACGCGTAGTTGAATTAAGTTAGTTTAAAGTGGCTGTTTGCTACCAATTATTGCTGACAAAATGGAATAAACGCTACACTACTTCCGCAAAATGAGTAATTATTAAACAAGAAGACACATACGTCATTCGAACCATTACGGCTGTCTCTTCCTCCTCAGTGTTATTGTGCAAGTTAATTAATGTCCGTTGCGGCAGGGCGTAGCAGTCAGACGCACGGTACTGCTTAGTTGCACATGATAAATGAAATGAGACACTTCAGCTACTACAAAGACTAAACGAGAAAATAAAACTGACAGTGCAGTACATTATATTCAGTGTTGCATGTCTTCTACAAATGACTGAAGTAATTAAAGGACAACATCCACCTCTATCATGGAGTTCTCCGCACACAAATATGAAAAATAAAAGTCGAAGGGCACAACTGAGAACGACACTTTCTGTATGGCAAATCTGTTGTCAAATTTGTCGTCCCTGTCAGGCAATGTAGCTGATCCAGATTCCGTTATGCCTAACATGTAATTACATGAAGAAAGAAACCTGTATTTGGAACGCTGAGTCTGGTGCTCTTTACTGTACCTGGTTTTTTTTTTTGCCTTTGGTGTTGTATCTTTCTAGAGTATGATGAACAAAAATGTTCTGAAAATGAAGCACAAGTGAGCGTTTATCGCACAAAAAATTTGTTTGCACGTTGTTGTTGTTGTGGTCTTCAGCCCTGAGACTGGTTTGATGCAGTTCTCCATGCTACTCTATCCTGTGCAAGCTTCTTCATCTCCCAGTACCTACTGCAACCTACATCCATCTGAATCTGCTTAGAGTAGTCATCTCTTGGTCTCCCTCTACGAATTTTACCCTCCACGCTGCCCCCCCCCAATACTAAATTGGTGAATCCCTTGATGCCTCAGAACATGTCCTACCAACCGATCCCTTCTTTTGGTTAAGTTGTGCCACAAACTTCTCCTCTCCCCCATCCGATTCAGTACTTCCTCATTACTTATGTGAACTACCCATCTAATCTTCAGCATTCTTCTGTAGCACCACATTTCGAAAGCTTCTATTTTCTTCTTGTCCAAACTATTTATCGTCCATGATTCACTTCCATACATGGCTACACTCCATACAAATACTTTCAGAAATGACTTCCTGACACTTAAATCTATACTCAATGTTAACAAATTTCTCTTCTTCAGAAATGCTTTCCTTTCCATTGGCAGTCTACATTTTATATTCTCTCTACTTCGACCATCATCAGTTACTTTGCTTCCCAAATAGCAAAACTCCTTTACTACTTTAAGTGTCTCATTTCCTAAACCAATTCTCTCAGCATCACCCGACTTAATTTGGCTACATTCCATTATCCTCGTTTGGCTTTTGTTGATGTTCATCTTATATCCTCCTTTCAAGACACTATCCATTCCGTTCAACTGCTCTTCCAAGTCCTTTGCTGTCTCTGATAGAATTACGATGTCATCGGCGAACCTAAAAGTTTTTATTTCTTCTCCTTGGATTTTAATACCTAATCCGAATTTTTCTTTTATTTCCTTCACTGCTTGCTCAATATACAGATTGAATAACATCGGGGAGAGACTACAACCCTGTCTCACTCCCTTCCCAACCACTGCCTCCCTTTCATGTCCCTCGACTCTAATAACTGCCATCTGGTTTCTGTACAAATTGTAAGTAGCCTTTCGCTCCTTGTATTTTACCCCTGACACCTTCAGAATTTGAAAGCGAGTATTCCAGTCAACATTATCAAAAGCTTTCTCTAAGTCTTTGGACGTTATAGAATAAAATAAAGTTTGTATTAGTTAGCATTTTAAATTCCATGAGCTTGCAACTATAGTTTATGATTTAAATAATAAGACTCTCCACAAGCTCCGTTTCTTCATGTAAAGAACGACTCGTTTCAAGGATTTAGTCTCATTATGAAGTACAAATATTTACAAAGGTGTTTATGTAATATTTGTGTGTGTTGCTTTGCCTCTCTTGCCTTGCAGTCTCATTTTTATGGGTTCACTGCAATCGGAAACTGTAAAAAATATATCTTTGATTTATTTACTTCCAAAATTAGGAAATAAAGGTTTTTTGCCTGTTTGCATACGGGTACAGTCGTGGACAAAACGAGCGAGATCCCTCGCCTTTTCGTTATGCTAATACGCACAGCTTTAAAGTCTGCTACACAGCATAACAGGCAAGGCAACGAAGTGCTACCAACATACTATGCACAGGCGTGAAATTGCAAAACTATCCGAAATTTGTCAAACTGTTTCCAAAAAAATTGTTCAAATGGCTCTGAGCGCTATGGGACTTAACTTCTGAGTCTCGTCAGTACCCTAGAACTTATAACTACTTAAACCTAACTGACCTAAGGACATCACACACATCCATGCCCGAGGCAGAATTCGAAATGGCGACCGTAGCGGTCGCGCGGTTCCGGACTGAAGCGCCTAGAACAAGTCGGCCACCCCGGCCGGCATGTTTTCAATCATGTGTTAATGCTGATTAGTGTATTAACCACCACAGCGAAATATAAGGTATAAATGAAAGAAGAAACGCTAATTAGTATGAACTGTACTAATAAAAATGAATTTCAGCTTATCGAGATAACATAACGGTTTTAGTAAGACAAAGTACCCCAGATCTTTACGAATTAGTAAAATATGATGCGCATACGGCCGCGAAATGGTCTGTGTCAACGTTCAGACCAGTCATACTGGATTACCGTTGCTGACCTACCATGAAAGCGTGCAAATTTAGCAATGAGAGAAGATTCATAACGGAATTCAGTTAAAATCATTCAGTGCCACACTTAACTCAGAAGCGGAAAAAGTAGGCAATAAAAAGTATGAAATTCTACGAGTTTCGTATCGACATCCACAGGGCACCGATACAGAATAAAGGCAGCAATAAAACGTATTGGGGGCGCGAGAATTTCTTAAAATTCCTTTACTGATAGTCTATCTGCCTCCATCGAGATTAGAAGCAAAAACAATCCAGACTTCCCTTGCAGTAGCAAACGCCTTTCACTACGCTAGCCGAGAACTCAATGAAACAGCCCTGTAAAATTACCCCAGACATGAATAAACCGGAAATTTCACAATGAAGATGGCAAAATGATCTGCAGTTTCTGCTGCATACAGCTTTCTGGACTCAAAAACATGAATTGCCTAGCTTTATATCACCGCTTATGTGACAATCATGGATG